>NC_060123.1:488244687-493244687 GCF_021461395.2 Schistocerca americana
ATGGAAGAAGCAATCTAGTTATTAATATCAGAAGAACGGATTGTAATAAAGATGAAGAAGAAAATTGAATAATCTGCATAATGTGTACGAAAAATTTTTATGAAAGCTGACTACTGAAGCTAAAGCCTCATTTCTTCAACCTCAGACTCCCTAAATTAAAGTAAATATTACTTAACTGCAATGATTTATGTGTAAGCATTGGGAAGGTCAATACAATAGCTCCAATAACAAAAAAGATAATAATGACCCATAAACAGTGTACACTTATTTTGCCAAAGATTAACCTGTTTCTTGTCTTAAACAGTAACTACATGGATAAAAAGCAAATAAATACCCCTGTGACTTGAGAAACAGTTGTGCCTCAATTTTCTACAGCTGCAGTGTGGTGAGCAACAAATTTTTAATTAGGAGTGACATAGTAGCAGATAATAGTTTCTGAGCTGCGCAATGATGCATGCCTGCACAGTCCATGAAAGACAAGTGTCTGAGATCAAGTTTTAGGGAAGTGCACAGCTATAATCTGTAAGACTTTTTCCTATTTAGTGGGAAAGTCAAACAGAGCAGGTGTACTAGTAGCTGTGAAGATTGGTTATGATTAACCGAAAAAGGATATCCATCAACTTTTAAACATATGATCCACAACAGCCAAATTCTATTTTCAATCTCTGGTTGGTTAGACTGGAAACACAGACACACCACGAATACAGCTTTTGTGTTTGGTGTGTGGAAAGCCGCCATCCTCCTCCCCCCCCCCCCCCCCCCCCCCAAGAAAACTACATAGGCTATCAGAAAATGATATGTATAATATTTGTTGCAGAGTCAGGAGAGCGATTCATAAATTTCACTTAATTCTGTTTCCATGAGTTAAACGAAACTGTTAAAATTTGAACCATATTGACACACTTATAACAGATATCTTTGTCATTATTTTTTTTCCTTCTAGCAAGTAGATGTACACCACCTGAAACACTCTAAATGTATTAAATAATTCACTCCCAATCATGTGTGTATGAGAGCAACACACTGTTAGAATTCCAATCTGAAATTTAAGCAACAGTTTTTATACATGTTTTCTACCTGCTGTAAGGTGATTACTCTTTTAGTCAAAGAATTAAGGAAATATTTCCTTACTTCCTTGTTTCAGTGCAGTAACTAGGACATCAAGCACTTTTAATAACAAATAATGGAAAGAGGTAAAGGTACACCACTATACAATCTGGCTGCAGTACTGGAACAATGCAACTACATGTAATGATGTCTCAGTTTCTTAAAATAAATAAATAAAAAAGACAGTGATGCTTGTAAAATTTGCACAAGGTGAGAAGAGGAATCCCGTGAGTAGACTGCATGTGCTGGTACCACAACAAACGTGTCAAAGCAAAACTGAAATGTATAAATGACAAAAATAAGAGAATATGTGGTCGATAAGTACTAAGTGTGACAAAAATCAAATAATACGACATGTTAAGGTCAAAGGAAAAAACATAATAAGTGAGTTGACAGACAATTTAGAGACAATCAATATGAAGAAGTTTAAAGTGACTGTCAAAGACTTGGATAGATATATACAACACTAGATTATAAACATCGCCTAGCCTGTGATGATGTGATTGTTAATGGGTATTCCCCGCAGAAAATGTGGAGTTTTCTAAAAAAATGTGAGACTAGATTAGATTCAATTTTCATTCCATTGACCCAAAAATGAAATGATTCTTGTGGGTAAGCATGCACAACATATAAGAACAATTCCACAGATACCTCTATCAAATAAATTTACGCCCGACTCTGTGATAATACAACCAACACAGGCTAAACAAAAAGTAATGAAAAAACTCCCAATAAAGATTCAAAAAGGAAATTTCCCATGCAAAGATGCACTACAGCACTCCTACTTTATGCCAACAGTCACTGAAAAGACCACTCTACAAGCATTCACGAACTGACAAGACATTCTGTTTTTGTGAATGTTAAGCTTATGGCAACAGACACAAATAAATTGAAAAATGTTAATCATACTGTGTTTATAAGCAGCAGAAATGATGTATATAGAAAGACAGCCCTCCAATGTTATGCACATTTATTGCCAGAATTATTTAATATGAATGTCATCCACACATACATGTCAATGCAATATGATTTGTCACAATGGTGGCGTGTAAAAAAAAATAAGAAATTCAGTATATATTTCTGAGCTAATAAAACTTAATACGTTTAATTATACACATGCAAGACAAAACTAAAGTGAACCATAATGAACACACACACCATGGTTTGCCTATAAAGAGGAACAGGAAGACCAAGTTAGTAATCTGATAAGTGAACTGTGCAACAAATGTAGTAAGGAGGAGCATTCAGTCGTCCTAAACTACGATATAGAGGTGATTCCTGAGTTTCTCCCGGCGTATTTGATCGATGCCATGAACACCAGAGGCACACTCGACTGATGTATCCGAGCAAGTCGGCGGTCGCTGAACATTGTTTGTCGGAAAATCACGCCATGGAGTATGACCGCACAAGGATTCTGGTACAGATGTCGAGATACTGGGACAGCGTTGTTAGAGAGGCCATCGAAATTCGCACCAATGACGACCTCATAAACCGTGACTGTGGCTATAATCTTAGCAAGGCTTGGGAACCAGCAATTGGGTTAATCAAGAGTAAATCGAGCAAACATATAGTTGTGACGACCACGGCGGACAGAGCCATCACACCGACGTCATTTCAGACGCCGTCTCAATCTGTTCCACCGTGCGACCGTGGCGCGGGGCGCGGACGGCGGAGGGAGCGCGCCGCGGGCGGAGGGTATTTAAATCGGCTGCCGCCGCAACCGAACCCAGTTCCCTCTGAGCAGCCATAGCGTACGGATCTCCGTGCCAGCACATTCACAGGAGCTCAGTCCGTCAGTTCACCTGATGATGGCGACATGTATGATCGCCGAAATATTGTGCCTGTTGGACACTATAGACCGGCAGCACACCCGTGGATATTTTTATTACAATATAGAGGTTTTCTTTAGGACAAAGGGCTATCACACTGGTGTTCTACATCTACAGTTATATCCCAAAATCTGACTATATCATGCACCACACTAATAATGCTATACTTGAAAATCACAAGATTGTTTTTCCTACTAATCTGCATTAACTTACATTTTTCTACATTCAGAGCAAGTTGCCACTCCTCACATCACCTTCGAATTTTGGCAAAGTCATCTTCTATCCTCCTACAGTCTCTAAATGATGATACCTCTCAATATACCACAGCAAAGAGCTGCAGATTGCTACTCAACCTGTCGTTGGGATGTCAAGTTACCACTGAAAGAACCGGTTTTTGTTTGTACCAGTTTTTTATATCTCCAGTTTGACCTGACTGTTAAATCCAATCAACTAAGTTGTTTCGGAAATAACTGATTTTTTGTTTTTTCGTTGCAATTATTTTCAGAAGTACAATGCAGACAGTAAACAAAGATTGAAAAAATTCGAAGACTTCGTCAGCCTTCAGCCACGTACATTTCAGCATAAGTAAAATCAAAATACCAAATAAATTATGTAAATAAAAGAAAACTTAGTCCATCCTCATTCACTGCTTTTCTGAAAAAGTAATGAGAAAAAATAAAAAAAAAACTAAAGTAATTATATACTGGTTTTAATTTTTTTTCAACTCTTCTCAGAACTCATGTTGTAATCAAGGATCATACCACCATTTGTGGATTATGAACAGTCAGTGCTAAAAGGTGAAAACCGAGATTGGAGAAGTCTACTCTTCATGTTGAGTTATCTGTTTCCAAACTATAAATGAGATGCTATGGTTTTAATGTATTATTTGTGTCATAATTTCCTTTCTCTTTTATTATAAAAATGGGAGACAAATGATAATATTTTATGCAGAATTAGTAGATTTTTTCCTTTAATTGTTTCAAATGGAAAATCCATTTTATAGTCAAATAAATTTATTCATCTTTTAACAGGAATTTGATTAATGGTGACTTTTTGTTGACAAAACTAACACTGACCAGGAACAATTACGTCACAATAGTTAAAATTTGAATAACAAATGAATCCATTGGCCAACATCACTGTCCAGTCTGTTCATAAATACTTGTTCTATAATATGTTGACAAGTCAGCTCCTTCCACCAGAAATAACATCATAGAAGGATTATATCACCTTCAGAACCCACAAACTTCCTACCAGAGAGAAATTTTTTGGGCCACAAATGACAAACCTGGCATATGTATTTTATTTCGCTCCTTAAAAAACTATTTCGTTCGGAAACAAACTTCCAGGTCCCATTATACCACTCTTGGCTACTTGCTGATTACGTGATGACCAAAGAGCATCTGTAGTTGTTCTGAGCTGCTCCCTTTGAAGCAAACATGAAAGTTTACCAATTTCGTCCAAGTAGTTCAATTTGCAATGGTTATCTGGCAATGAGGGCTTTCATCCACATTTTTTAAACCGTGAGTTTGATAGTGTAGAATTGCACCACACAGTAACGTAATACTTCTGCACTTCTCTCTTCAGCGTTGCTCATATGCTTTTGAGGTAGGATTCTGGATGCACTATGTTTAGGACTGAGACTTCTTAATGCATGTTTGAGAATGATGAATAGCGGAATAACAAAATGTTCTGTAATGTACTCCCTTTCAAAAATCTCCTTTGTGGACTTGTCGAAAGGCATTAAAGTATCCAATATCTGCACCAGAAATCACCCATGGTGCATTTTTTATGCAGCATTGGCTAGCACTAATGCAATCAATGGTGACAGTTTTACAAATCTTTCCAACATAAAGCAAGTGGTATTCCACCTTTTTTCTACTGACTAAACCAAAAGCACTATGTTTCCCTCTGCTGTAACCTCCCTTTCATGCTCCACCCTCAAATTCTCCATAAGTACATTATTCTACCTTTCAAATGTGACACTTGACTTCATACTGCTTATTAGACATTTTAAAATTTCATTATTAACATCCTCTAGGCCAACTATTAATATTAAGTGTAGAAGACAGGCAAAAAAATAAATGGTCTTCCTCTACCCAACAACTTTCTTATCCCTGCAATCGTGTTGTTCCCAGCATGTGTGCAGACACCAACCATTTCTGACGTCGTCACATGACAACAGGTATGTTACTGCCTCAGCAATGACAGACCAGGTGTGGCCAAGTCTTGCACACTGCACAAGCATGCACCTCGTCTTTAGTAAGCCACACCACATTGTCTGAGTAATGCTGTACCAATTCTGTTGCTCATTGCTAACTTTCAGCGTTGATGTTGAAACAGCACTGATCACTTTTCCCATTTTCTATAACAACCCAATATTTCAAAGCAATGGAAATATTATAAATAAACATTACTCTTTTTTAAAAAAAGAAAAAGAGTTTTATTTAAAAATCAAAAATTTTAGCACTACTACAATGGTAAATTGATACATCAGGTTTTCACCCAATCATTAGTAAAAAGTAAAAAAACCTATTACAACTGAGACACAATAAGCACTGAAAAATTTCCGTTATTCAGAAACAACAATACAGGATCGGTTTTAACCTATCAGTTTTTTCCCATCTCTATCCTGTCCGTCACATCATTTATGTATACAGAGAATATGCCATCTCCCGCTCCACTAGTTCTACGAAAGTATGGGAAGCCATCAGGAGGATTTCCGGGAAATGCAGCCAACTACTTGTCACGGCATTATTGCATCATGGATGTCTCCTCACGGTGCCGAGAGCCATTGCCCAGACACTGGCCACGCATTTTGCGGAATCTACCGCCACTATTAACTGTGATCCAGATTTCTGCCACTACCGCACTGCCATCGAGAGGGGTCACTTGGACTTCCGGTCTTCAAATTCTGAACCCTACAACTGCCCCTTCACAATGTGGGAACTGGATTCGGTGCTGTCTCTGGCTCATGATACTGCGCCCGGTCATGATCAAATCCGGTACAGCATGCTGCTGCACTTGTTGCTGCCATCCAAGGAAGTTCTCCTGAATTGTTTTAATATGATATGGTTATCTGGCATGTTCCCTGACTCGTTGAGGGAGGCGATTCTGATTCCCCTCCTCAAACCGGGGAAGGACCGAACGCATCCCAGTAGTTATCGGAGTATTGCTCTGACGAGTTGTGTTGGGAAGATGTTGGAACGCATGGTCAACCGTCGCCTGGTTTGGCTGTTCAAGACCAGGCAGCTCCTTAGCCACTCTCAGTGTGGCTTTCGGAAATGTCGTTCAACTACAGACAACTTGACCCTGCTTGAGGCGGCCAGACCAGCAGGTCTTCCTACGTAACCAGCATTGTCTAGGTGTATTCTTTGACATTAATAAGGCATATGGCACTACTTGGCGCCACCTTATCTTCAATCAACTCCATCAGTGGGGCTTTCGTGGCCATCTCCCCATCTTCATTCGGTCCTTTCTTTCCCACCGCCTCTTTCGATATCAGTTTGGTAATGTGCTATCTGATTTGTACGTGCAGGAGAATTGTGTTCCTCAGGGAAGCGTTTTAAGTGTCACCCTCTTTGCCATCGGCATTAACAGTATCATGTCCACTATCCGGAGTCCTGCCCAGTGCTGCTTGTTATGTGGATGATTTTGCTGTTTTCTGTTCTTCCTCCAGTCTTGTCACTGCTAGTCGGCAGTTGCAGCTTACGATAAAGCGATTAGATGCATGGACTGCGAAGACGGGTTTTACCTTTTCTGCAGACAAATGTGTGTGTGTTTATTTTAATCGTCCTCGACGTCTTTTTATCTCCCATGAATTGCGTCTGAGGGACACCATTCTTCCTTTTAGCGACACTGTGAGATTCCTGGGCCTCACTTTTGATTCCAAGTTGTCGTGGTTGCCGCACCTTAAAGACCTCAAGGTGCGGGCCCTGAAGGCACTGAATATTTTGAAGTGTCTGAGCCATCGGTCCTCGGGAGCAGATCGGGCGCGTCTGCTGCAGTGTTATAGGGTTTTGCCCGATCGCGTGTTGACTATGGATGCACCGTGTATGGGTCAGCGAGGTCTTCGTATCTGAAGATTCTTGACGCAGTACACCACAAGGGTATCAGGCTAGCCACTGGTGCCTTCCGTACCGTCCCATCCCCAGCCTGTGTGCTGAGGCAGGGGAACCGCCGCTCACCAGCAGAAACTCCTCATGGTGCGACGGGTGTGTCAATTCCTTGCCTGTCCTACCTCCCCTGCGTACCCTACCGTAGCCCGACTGCCTATGGAACGTCTCTTTTCCAGTCGTCCCAGGGCAATGAGACCATTTGGGATTCATGCCAAGCATTTGCTTGAGTCCCTTGGTATGGAGCGTGTGGCACCCCAACTCCAGGGTTTTATCCGCCTGCTTCCCTGGTTGCTCCAGAGGCCCAGCGTCCTTTTAGACATGTCAAGAGTACCGGAGGAGCTGCACTCCTACATTTGTTTTTACCTCCTTATTTTACGATATTTTAAACCAGCATCCCGACCATGTACCAGTATTTACGGATGGCTCTAAACAGGGGGACTCTGTTGGTTCTGCTGTTGTTTTCCCTGATCGAGTCGTCAAGTTACGGCTTCCTGCAGCGTTTACCATCTTTGATGCCGAATTGTTTGCGATCTTGCGGGCATTGGAGCAGATGAGATGTGTTCCCAGTCTTAAGTTTCTCATCTGTTCTGACTCCCCGAGTGCCCTTCAGGCCATGCAACGCTTGTACCCAGTGGATACGGTCTTCCAAACCATCCATGATGCCCTACTCCACCTGCAACGGCAGGGGAAGGTGGTTTCTTTCTGCTGGGTGCCGGGGCATGTGGGTATTAGGGGAAACGAACTGGCGGATGTGGCTGCCAAAGATGCATGTTCCCTCCATCACGTTGTTGAATGTGCCGTCCCCCTCCATGCTGTTACCTCCCTTTTGCGTTTTCGTGTTATGCGTCAATGGGAAGAGGAATGGCTGGCAGTCGGTGAAAATAAGCTGCATCTAGTCAAGGTCACCATGCGGCCATGGCATACATCCTACCAGTCATGTAGGCGGGATGAGGTTCTCCTCACTCGCCTCTGCATCGGGCAGTCCCTTGACGCATGGTTTTTTACTCCGGCGGGAGGACCCCCCAATCTGCAGTGCTTGTGGCGTCCAGATTACTGTCCGCCAAATTTTACTTGACTGTCTTTTATTCTCTGACCAGAGGGCGGTGGTTTCCTTGCCACCGGATTTGCCCTCTATTTTGCAAGACGACGCAACGACTGTGGTTAAGGTCTTACGGTTTGGTATCCTGTCTAATTTGTTGCCTCGGATTTTAGGGAGAGTATTTTAATGTGCTGCTGGGTGACGGGCTCACCCAGGTTTTAGGTAAGAGGTCCGCCAGTCACAATTACCTACTCGTTTCACTTCGATTTCTCTTCTCTTTTCCTTGTGTTTCCTTTCCTTTTTTAGTGCGTTTCTTCTCCTCTTGTTTTGCCTCTGTATGTGAGGATTTGCAACTGCGTCAGGTCTGTGTCTTTTAGCCGTTCTCCTCATTCGCTGTCCGTCTTCGTCCCTTCACCGCATGTGTTCCTGTTTCTATGCGTTTGGGTGCTGATGACCATGCTGTTTAGCGCCCGAAAACCTCAAACCACACACACACACACACACACACACACACACACACACACACACGATCCTATCCCACTTCCCTGCGCTACTCCTTATGATAGCCTTGTCTCTGATGAACACTCTCTCTCAAGGACAATGTACTAGATTCTACTACTTAATAAGTCTTTGAGCCACTCACGTATCTGGGAACGCATTCCATATGCTCAGACCTTCATCAACAGTCTGCCCTGGGGCACCGTATAAAAACTTTCAGGAAATGTAGGAACATGGAACGTGCCTGTGGCCGTTCATCCAAGAGTCACAGAATACTGTACAAGAAAAGAGCAAGCTGAGTTTTGATCAAGCAATGTTTTCTAAGTCAGTGCTGATTTGCAGACAGAAGTTTCTCTGTCTTAACCAAATTTATATTATTCAAACAGAATATGCTCAAGAATTCTGCAGAAAACCAATGTTAAAGATATTGGTCTGCAATTTTGTGGATCTGTTCTTTTATCCTTGTTATACACATGAGTCACATGCGCTTTATCCATTCACTTGCACTGGGCAAGACATTCACAATAAATGCAACCTAGCTAAGGGACCAATGCTGTAAAGTACTCTGTGTAAAACCATATTGGGATTCCACCTGGACCTGGTGACTTATTTGCTTTCAACTCTTTCAATTGTTTCATATGTCAGGGATGCCTGTTACTATGTTTCCCTGTGGAGAGTCTAAATGGTTCAAATGACTCTAAGCACTATGGGACTTAATATCTGTGATCATCAGTCCCCTAGATTCAGAACTACTTAACCCTAACTAACCTAAGGACATCACACACAGCCATGCCTGAGGCAGGATTCAAACCTGCGACCACAGCAGCAGCAGCAGCACGGTTCCGCACTGAAGCACCAAGAACCGCTCAGCCATGGCGGCCGGTGTGGGGAGTCTATGCAATGGTCAAACGACGGTATGTTTGTACAATCCTCCCATGTGAATAATTTCTTAAAACCAAAATTTAAAACTTGAGGTATGTAGTCCAGATGTACTAGAGTCATGTACACTTTGAGTACTGTCAAGCTGTGAAATAATTATCCAGTGATTAACCAATTTTGATTCCATAAGGAACCACTGTGCACAGTGACAATACATTATTATAAGGAAAGATACGAACATAGCAGTCAATCACGAAGGCCCAATTAAGAAAATGGATTACTGTAAAAATTGTTACTTAAATGGTTCTCTTGCAAAATGGCCAATCAACAATAATGGATAATTCCCTTAATAATGATTCATTTGAATGTACATCATCTCAGAAAAAAACCTTGATTTATTGCAAATATTTATAGAGGAGTAGCCACCACGAGTTGGTGATAACTGAACAAAGGCTAAAATCCAGTGAAACAATATATTACAAATTAGAAGACTACTTACTAGTAAATAGTTTTGTAATCAATGTCACAAAGGTGGTGGTGTAGAAGTAGAGTACATAGGCCTACAGCGGCTAAAAAAATTCTCTTCTGGAACAACATACCAAAGATGGATCAACCAAAATTGTCACATAGAAGAAGGTGCAATTAGCTGAATGACATACACTAACTTCACTTAACGAAGGTTTATTCAGCATCTGCACATACAAGTGCGCAGAGCGAACTGCCTCCGGCCAGAACACATACAGTATATATACAACTACAGAACATTCCAGTACAATGGTTCTTGGCATTTGTAGATACTTCTATCATGTACTCAAACCGAATATAGAAATTAAAATTGTACAGTCCAGGTGAGTTTTGAACTCATGACCCTCCATGCAACAGTTTAGTATCATAACCACTACACCACAGTGTTATTCAGCTTCTTCTGTGACAAAATTACATGTGTTGAGTTCTCGAAGACTACTCCGCAACAAAAATATTATGTAAAGGATAGGTGCTACTAAATACATAGCAGAGATGCCACACCTGGTCTAGCCTTGGCAGACACAGACTGTGGTCACGTGTGTGTGAGCTGTGTTTGTACACATGTGTGTTTGTGTGTGTGTGTGTGTGTGTGTGTGTGTGTGTGTGCGTGCGTGTGTGTGTGTGTGTGTGTGTGTGTTGTCTATTCTGATAAAGGCCTCTTTGGTCAAAAGCACTGTTTGACAATATTTTTGTTGTGCCTATATGCAACTCAGCATCTCCACTATATGGTGAGTAGCAATATCCTTTTTCATTACTTGTCATTATGTCACGTAGGTAAATTGTGGGATTCCTTTTTATGCACAGCTTAGTAGTTGCCCTGGAAATGCCTTCCTATCCAGATGAATATTTTTTTTCTTTTGCATGTTTATTATTTTGCATTCTTTCTGTTCATTTATCTCTGTAAATTCAAAACTTAGGAGAAGAGAAATAATCACCAAAGATATAAAATACAGTATTGAATTTTTCACAGTGTTAGAATCATGTCTAATTCTGAATGGTTACATGTTCAGTTTGTTGGGACATTTACAACATTTGTCATTTAGCTCCCAGAATTTTACTTGAGTTATCAGACTACTTTCCTTTACTGTCACTCTGATTTGTAAGATTAACAATTTCAATTATAAAAGTTTCCTGATCCTAATTGTATTCTGCCTTAAAAAATCTGCAGAGCAGTATCTTTATGATGCAGGTTTAGATTGTGTATATTCTGTCTGAGTCTTATTAGATATGAAGGGAATTTCAGTCTAGAATACTTCCGTTTTTACACCGTCATACCATCTTCTGGACTTCTCTGACAGGACAACAATAGTCATAACGACTCAACAGAATTGAATAGAATTCATTCCATTTGTTGTTGGACCCTTCCACTTAGTGCACAGAATCTCGTTTCTCCTCTGCTAGTTTGTATTTAAAGGCATCAGTATTTAAATTATTCAGAGTCATTATGACATTCAGATTAACGGGACTCTACCGTAATCTGAAAGTGATTTTGACTTTACTGTAATCTGAAAGTGATTTGAAGAACCCTCTGTTGGATGCTTAAATATGAATTGCAGAGCAGATAATGGAAAATCCAGGATGGAATAATGACTTGCAGAGTCTATCAGAAAGTTTCAAAATTACTGGTGTATACAGCCCACCAAAAGCTGGTGGACAGTTTAATAGTGTAGCTGGTCAGGATGGTCCTTGTGACCTCGAAAAGGAGATTAGTGTTTAACATCCTGTGGACAACAAGATCATCAGAGATGGAGTGTAAGCTCATGTTGGGAAAGGAAATTGGCCGTGACCTTTCAGAGGAACCATCTCAGCGTTTGCCTGAAACGATTTAGGGAACGGACACAGATTTGAACGGTTGTCCTCCTGAATGCAGCTCCAGTGTGCTATCCTTACTGTATTTGGTGACGTATTTTGGATGCAAATTCAAATCCATATTTATTACTGAAGTGGACATATATATGTAAGTAAGTATGTATGTATCTATGTTAAACATCTCCTCCTAAACCATATGGTTTATTTCAAGCAAATTTGGTACACATATTCCCACATATTATTTAGTATCTGGAAAGAAATAGTATGAGGGTAAGAACCAGCAATTTCCTAAGGGATGGAGATGATAATGTGGAGAGAGAAGGGGGGAGGAGATGAGATTGACAGATAGAAGGTGAAACGGACAGAGAAAGGGAAGAGGAGGATATGGATAGGGAGAGGGGGGAGGAGATGGACAGAGAGTGGAGTTGGAGGAGGAGGACATGGAGACAGGGAGGTGGAGACTGACTTATAGGGGGAAGGAGCAGGTGGGCAGAGAGACAAGGGCAGGAGCAGATGGACAGTGAGAGGGGAGAGGAGCAGATGAACAGAGAGTGGGAGGGTGGTGAACAAAGAGAAAGGGGGTAGAAGGGTTTGGGATGGGGTGGGAGGGAGGGAGGGAGGAGGGGGAGGAGGGGAGGAGGAGGAGGAGGAGGAGGAGGTGGTGGTGGTGGTGGTGGTGGGCAGAGGGGGGGGGAGGGGGGGGGGGAGGATAGAGAGAGAGAGAGAGAGAGAGAGAGAGAATGAAGAGATGCACTAATAGAAGATTTGAATAAATACATACCCACAGTTTGCTGAGTATTCAGCTAGTAGTATAATAAACATTAAGCTCACTGATGTACTGAGTAATATATTCTTTAAAATGCATAGTAACCTCAGACATTAGATTAATAGACACATGCACACTACAACAGATTACGCTGTAAAAAACTTACAATTTCATTATTCTAACCACTTTTGTCACGTAATAGAGTACCAAAATGCAACAGCGTCAAAAACAACAAAAGTTGTTCCGAAGAAACAAACTCTGAATAATTTAAACACTGAAGCCTTTAAATACAAACTAGCAGAGGAGAAATGAGATTCTGTGCACTAAGTGGAAAGGTTCAACAACAAATGGAATGAATTCTATTCAATTCTGTTGAGTCGTTATGACTACTGTTGTCCTGTCAGAGAAGTCCAGAAGATGGTATGACGGTGTAAAAACGGAAGTATTCTAGACTGAAATTCCCTTCATATCTAATAAGACTCAGACAGAATATACACGATCTAAACCTGCATCATAAAAATACTGCTCTGCAGATTTTTTAAGGCAGAATACAATTAGGATCAGGAAACTTTTATAATTGAAATTGTTATTCTTACAAATCAGAGTAACAGTAAAGGAAAGTAGTCTGATAACTCAAGTAAAATTCTGGGAGCTAAATGACAAATGTTGTAAATGTCCCAACAAACTGAACATGTAACCATTCAGAATTAGACATGATTCTAACACTGTGAAAAATTCAATACTGTATTTTATATCTTTGGTGATTATTTCTCTTCTCCTAAGTTTTGAATTTACAGAGATAAATGAACAGAAAGAATGCAAAATAATAAACATTCAAAAGAAAAAAAATATTCATCTGGATAGGAAGGCATTTCCAGGGTAACTACTAAGCTGTGCGTAAAAAGGAATCCCACAATTTACCTACGTGACAATCGCAGAGGAAACATATCCAACTGTTCTAATCTTGAGTGTTTTATGCTTTAGATTCTCAGCACAACTTAAGAAAAAAATAAGCACAACCACAGCAGTTACACAGTTCTTCCATTAAGTGTACTGTTTGTTGCGCCTGAGGATGCCAACTGCAAGTATATTTTTGGACTTAACAAAAGCTTTCGACTTAGTAAACCATAAGTTACTTCTTAAAAAACTCAAGTTATATTCAGTCAAAGATCCATCCAGTTATCTTCTAGCAACATGTCAACTAAATCCTACGCAATACAATAAACTCTCAAATGAATTACATATGATTACTAACTTTCTACCCAACAGTGAAATAGTAATGCACGCTGAACCTCTGGCCTCAATCCTTGTGCATACAGGATCCGTCTTGGAACCCAGATGTGTGTGTACTGGGGAGTAAAGTTGAGTGATTAGCCTCAGAGAATGGAGGGTGGCCCAAGTTTGTCCTTTACAGTTGGAAGTTAAGTTGTCCTCAGCTGCCAATCTGTTCCACACCTCAACATCATTTTGAGATGGGTTGTAAATTTCAACACAACTGACTCCATAACAGAAAAAAGAGGCCACCTGGCCCTGACAATACAGCACACATGTCCGAACACAACGAACAAATTGTGGGTGTGTGCAATAGAGAACTATAAATGGTCAGTTCCCTCACATACTGTGGGCATTACATGATGATGCTCTAAACCACCTCCACCCAAGCACTTCGATGTTACAGTTGGACAGTGAGAAGAGTACAGTTTTAACAAGGTGGTGCAACTGCATACACAGCTTGTAATTAAATGACAGTCTTACAGAATCTGTTTCCAGGCCAGGCCACAGTATCTCCATATATGGCAATCTTCACTGGCTTCCTCACTTCCCTGATATTTTTGTGAGGATATTTCAAGTCCAAAGTATATGTTAAGTAGCAACATTGTCTTGAAGATCTGAAGGTGTTAACCAAAGAGGAAATCATTTGTATTCCATGAGAGATGTCAATTGATGAGTTTTAAGCACAGGCTAGAATCATGCACAAAGGTAAACAGCCATTATATGTACTATGTGATCTTCAAAATGTAAATGAAACAATGAAATTATCAACATAAACCATATATAGCAAAAAAGTTTTGTTGAGCAAAACTGAATAAGTACATCTTATTTGAAAAACCACATAATTCCCATGATGAACCTTGTATTAATGATGATGCACAATCTCTTAACTCCCATGCAATAATTTTGTATGTGGAAGAATCCCTAGTAACTTTTATCTCCTTGGCCAGTTCACAAAGATAGTCCCTAGGCAAACATTAAAAATAGTATACAATGGACTGTTTACCCCCTTCTTAACTACAGGACTGAATTATTGGGCTGTCCTGCTGACATTCACTTAAAAAGAGTATTGCTTGTTACGGAAGAGCATGCCATAAAGTGTTTGTGCGGCACTAATAATCAATAATTTATTTTTTATAGATATTTAAACTAATTACATTTTCATGACTCAACAAACTGAAGTTATCGGGTGCTGTGATATACATGATCACAAAACTAGACAAAATATAACTACTTCCTGCAAAGAAAAAAATTAAAACAACAGGTTGGGACTGGTACATCAACAGTTTGAACAACAAAACTCTCTAGTAAAATTTAAGAGGAATTACTTTCAATAAAATTAAAATTTTTTTCTGACAGAAAATTGTTACATTCATTAAATGCATTTTAAAATACTCCTTGTGATATGAACTAGTAGCTCATCTGCAATACCATAATAAATGTATAAAATAGATGTAAAATCCAACCAGTTTTGCTGCTAATACTTATGAGGTTTGCAAAAGCCATTGATGGCTCTGAGCAAAGAAAATATAAATAAATTTTAAAAATTCTGCAAACTTCTCAAACATATGGTAATGATTATCTTCACACTTTCCATTGTTTATATTCCACCCAGGCCTTTCCAATATTTCATTGAACCAGAAATACATATATTGTTTTACACTTTTAAAAATGTAGGTGCTTATTAGAAGTATTACTTAAAAATATACTTCATAACTTTATATGTCAAGGAAACAATTGCTTACAAATGTGCCCTTTCACACAGTAATAAAAATGTTTGAGCATCATATCATTTCAGTAATTTTCTCTCTCTCTCTCTCTCTCTCTCTCTCTCTCTCTCTCTCTCTCTCTCTCTCTCTCACACACACACACACACACACACACACACACACACACACACAAAATGAAGGGAAGATACTTACCACCATGACGCCTCTGAAGTAATTCTGTGTAGAACTGAAGATGTTGAGCATCATTCAGGTTTATCAATGTACCCAAGTACTCTTTCAAATCTCTTGGATTTTCTATTGACACAATATACCTATGGAAAAGGAACAACAATTACTTTTGGTTGTTACTATAACGGAAATACAAATACACAAACTGATTAACATATCCCACTGGAACCAAAATAGAAGAAAGAATACACTGATACACACTTACAAAAGGTAATTTGGTCCACTTCAATCAATATTGGTGTTACAACTACAATGTTCACAAAAAATTTGAGAAATTAATTATGCAGTGTGATAAAGAAAACAACAAATACATTTCTCCGTACTTCAATTCCTACATCATATTCATTTGCAAAAAGTAAATCTTCAATTCCTACGTCACATTCATTTGTCAAAAGTAAATCTCATTTCCTGTTAGCATCCACTGCAAGCACAGACAAGCATAGTTTGGAAAAGCCACAACTAACACAAAACAGAATTATAGAGGGCTTGAATAGTTTGGTATTTCTTTCTGCGGTTACAAAAAACTTGTTTCAAAATTTGGCATCAAAAACATTGTGCTTGTAATCCACCACAGTAACTGATCTCTTCTTACTAGCCAACTAAATTAGTTTCAAATCTGATGGTAAGCTACAAATCTTATCAGCTCTTTTAGTCTTCAGAGTTGGTGGTTTATGAGATAGCCGAGAAGTAACAAATTACTCATTTGTGACCATCTTCAGCTCTCCACACAGTTTATTCCATTACTTTATTCATGAGAATACATCCCCAGTTCTCAAAGTGAATATTTGCCTATGCATTTAGCAGTCATATCTTTGGTCTATCAAACTTTATGTTAGTGACATAATGTATTTCCTACTGAAATAGTTCCTGGAGCAGTTCCTACTGAATTACAAAAGCCATTTCACTATCACAATATCAACAGATTTTATCTGTTTTACATATGTACTACCCAAACCTAATGCTAAGCCATTCCACTATCAAAATATCAACAGATTTTATCTGTTTTACATATGTACCACCAAAACTTACTGCTTTATCTCTTTCACACCTAACACCTTGCAAAAGTTTACACACCTCGGTGGCTGCAAGAATTTTCCATTAGTGACATATCATACTTCAGCTCTTCCTTTCTTCTTTCTCTCTTTATCTTCTCCAGTAGTTTATATATTGTGGTAAAACCAATATGAAGTAATAGTGTAGTGACTTTTTATGACAAATTCTTAAGCTGAAATGCAGTAAGATTGTTTTCAACACAACAATATTTTTTGGGCCTTCACAAGTAATGAGATTAGTCTTACCTAATGTAGAAAAAAAAAACATTTTCTGACTCTATTAACCTAAACTGATTTCTCAAAGGTAGTTGGTATGTTGCCTTTGATAACAGATAATAATTCTGGAGTTCTCACGTGTGATATGCAATATTAGCAGTCTTTGGGAACCGTGAAACAAGTACATTTACCAACTCCATGACTGTGCTGTACAACTATCGTATACGTTGTATGCGTGAATATAAGTAGCCAAGTTTTCAGTAAACATTGCTGCACTAGAGTCACGTTTAGACCTCAACAGGCAGTCAAAATGTGTGAAGAAGTTGTCCATTAAATTCCCACAGGAATTGTGCAGGCATCTACTTCAGATTATTCTGAAAACACAATAGAATTACTAATTGGTAGACCAACAGTTTAGGTACTGCAAAAACTTGACACATTGAGTAATCAGAGGTTGTGAACTGGTTATGACACGAAAGAGTTCAAATAATGGTGCTAATAAGTTATAATTACAGTGACCATGGCAGAAGTTGAACTCTTTCGATTACACCCTAGTAAAGTATGTACACCTACACAGGCTTCATCAAACAGCTATAAAAAGCAAAATTTACTAGATACAGAAAAATGACAAGTAAGATGTGTGTTGGGAAAGGGGGTTCGTCATGTAGGAGACACACTGGACCACATATTTGCGTATATACTGTTCAATATAAGTTTTTCTGGGCTGGGGCATGATCAGTGATATCTATATGGAATGAGACACTAGACTTGGAGTTTGTAGGATTGTGAGAAAGGCAGTGTCAAGTAAGTGCAAGACCATTGGTGTGGCAACTGTGAGAAGCAATAAGAAAGGGGCTAACAGTGTAAAACCTGTGGACAGGAAAAGGAGGATGTGACTGTTCTCTAATTTAGAATTGTGAGTTATATATAGACACACACACACACACACACACACACACACACACACACACACACACACACACACACAAAAGGGGGGGGGGCGTGCAAGGGATCGCAACTATGAGGATGTAGATGGAGTAGGGTGAAATATTCTGGAATTAAGACTGGGGATTTCATGAGACATTCAATGTGTCCATTGACTTCTGGGGAGAGGTTTCAACTCACCAATACTCAATGTCACCTTTGACCCGTGAAGTCATAGTTGTGATTTACATTGTTATGTGTGCATCATATTGAAGTGTTGTTGTGGATTGAGAGGAGGGCATTGTAGTTGACAGCAGTAGTTTTAGAAGAGCACACATTGGCTTAGGTGTAGCATGTTGTAATGTCACCTGTCAGTTATTCTTGATGTTTGCAATCAGAAGCACTTTAATGGCTTGGAAAAAAGACTAGTGAGAAGTGATGACCTGAGATATTTTTATGACGATCCAAAGCTGGATTATATTGAAAAGAACTGTGTAGGGTTGATTCCAACAATAGAATCTGTGGAATCATTTTATTAGCATCACAACTTTACTTACATGATAAAAGCAAGAGAGCACTAAATGGTGAACAGTCTTTGAATCATCACAGATATAATTCAGGCCTTTCTGTAGCTCAGTCTATACCTCGATGAGAGATCCTAATTTGATTATTCGTAATGGGTCCCATAGCCATCACTTTATTATGTAAATGCAGCATACTTCCACTTATGCTGCATTTATTTACACTAGTATTTCATTCCACAACTAGTTTTGGCTATTTTTAAGCCAGCATCCAGTATTTACCTAGAAAGTCGTGCCATAGGTATACAAGTGACAGCACATTCACATTAAATGATTCTGTTCATTTTAATTTACTAATTTAATTGCTGTTGATGGTTTGACAGACAGTTGGTGCACTGTTCCCACATGCACCAAAAATTTGCCAAACCATCAAGAACACTGAAATTTGTAAACCAAAATAAACAGAATCACATAATGTGAATACGCTACCATTTTTATATGTATGGCACCTTTTCCTAGCTAACCAAAGTATTAAACCTAAAAAAGGTTAAAACTAGTTGTGGAATGAAGATGTTTAAATAAAAATGGCCTAAGTGGAAAAATGCCACATATTTCTGGTATAAGGTTGATGCTAAAAGGGCTAAGGAAGAAATTTAGGCGCAAGACAAAGGACCGGGAATGAATTTTCACTCTGCAGCGTAGTGTACTCTCACATGAAACATCCTGGAAAATTAAAACTGTGCGCTGGACTGGGACTCGAACCCAGGAACTATGACTTTCGCAGGCAAGCACTCTAGCAACTTACCTACCCGAGCATGACTCGCAACCTATCCTCACAGCTTTACTTCCACCAGAAACTCACCTCTTCTCTTCCAAACTTCACAAAAGTTCTCCTGCATAACCTTTAGGTCCAGTACTGCAAGAACAAGGGATATTGCAGACACATGGCATACCCACAGCCTGGAGGTTTGTTTCCAGAATTAATTTCCACTCTGCAACAGTGTGTGCAATTGGAAGAGCACTTGCCCATGAAAGACAAAGGTCCCATGTTCCAGTCCTGGTGCAGCACACAGTTTTCATCTGCCAGGATGTTTCGTATCACCACACACACTGCTGTAGAAGGAAAATTCTTTCTGGGAACAACCCCCACCCCGAGGTTGTGGCTAAGCCATGTCTCCACAATATCCTTTCTTCCAGGAGTGCTAGTCCTGCAAGACAGGCAGGAAAGTTAAGTTTGAAAGATGGGAGATGAGGTACTGGTGGGAGTACTGTTGTGAGAACAGGTCGCGAGTCATGCTCGAGTAGGTCAGTTGGCAGAGCACTTGCCCACGAAAAGGCAATGGTCGATGGTTTGGGTCCTGGTCCAGCACACAGTTTTAATCCGCCAGGAAGTTTAATATCAGTGCACATACAGCTGCAGGATGAAAATTCTTCCTGGCAATAATCCCCTAGGCTGTGGCTACACCATGGCTCCACAATCTTCTTTCTTCAAGGAGTGCTAGTCCCACAAGTTATGCAGAACTTCCGTGAAGTAGGGAAGGCAATGTTACCTCTTTTGTCTATGCCTTATTTCGAGTATAATTTCTATGTATGACTGAGCACTGGAACAGAAATATCTCATTTTATACGCTAACTTCCAGGGAAGATAACAAGGCAGTGTCTTTGATAAAATTTAACTCTGCAAGGCGCCTACATTCGTCTGTCACACACAATGAATAAGAAAGACTTCTCTTGTTTGACTATTACGAAATTCGACATCTTGCTGTCTGACTTGGTGGCACGTAGCACACTTGTGGAGCATTATTAAAAATAAAACTTAATTTTCTTAAACTTCATAACAGTTGCTGATCTCATTATTTTTATATTCAGAACCTGATAATTAAATTTTGTAAGAAATTTCAGATCTGGTGTCCAGAGATCAGTAGAATTATTCCTCGGCCACAAATTTTTACTTCCACATCAACAGGATGGCTCAGGAGGTAGTAGGTGGCAACCATGACTGGATCCACTTACCTGTAACCTCCGGGTATGAATAGGGTGAACTCGGAAGGGAAAGTAATTTTTGAAATGATTAATGTGTTCTGTCATCTTACTAGTACCAAGAAACTTACTTCTTTCTAAAATCAAAATCCCAAGAGAGAGAAAACTGAGAACAACAATCTGAGGGAACAAAGAGGCACACCAAAATTACCAATACAAAGATAAGAGAAAAAATGGACTTGATGATGAATCCAAACACTCTAACAGTTTTAATTTACAGTAGTTAATGTATGCAGAAATTTACCCGACATTTAATTTTCAACAAAAGAAGCCTTCTTGTAATGGCCATCAGCCCCATCACAGCACACAAGAGAGCACTGTTACACAAAAAAAGCAAAGTTTTCAATGACATCGTTAGTGAATGGAGCTGTGCACTAATTTTCATTTACACATTTTAAGTGAAAATGTGTGTGTGTGCTTTTGAACGCAATCCTCGGTGTTTGCTTTGAATTGCAGGCTTTAGCCTGGCTGTAAGCATCTCACTGTAGCTTACAGTGCATATTGTTGTGCCCCTTTCTCCATAATGTTCCAGTTCTGGATCTTGTGTGTCCCAAAAAACCTTAAGCATCAGTTTTCCTGTGGACGGCTGGGTCTCGAACCTTTTCTTGCACGGCGTATTTGGATGTTACCACTCCATACTCTGCCGTTTGCTCTCCAGCTTGTAATGATGGGTCCATGTTTCATCATCTGTAATAATCCTGTCTAAGAAGTTGTCCCATTTGTTACCATAGAAATGCAAATTTTTTTTGCAGATGTCCAAATACGTTTGTTCATGTAACTGTGTCAGTTGCTTTGGGTCCATCTTGCACAAACTTTATGAAACCCAAGTCTGTTGTGGATGATCATAGGTAGAACCGTGACTAATTTGCAGATGATAAGGCACTTTGTCAATAGTCAATCGTCTAAGAGAATCATTTCACGTGAATGCTCAATAGTTTCTTCATTTGTGGCCTTAAACGGTCGTCTGGCTCCTTCATCGAGCGTAACGCTTGTGCGACCATTTTGGAATTTTTCAATCCATTTGTAGACACTCCGTTATGGCAAAATACTGTTCTTGTACTGTACCGAAAGTCTTCAATGAATTTCGGCCCCTGATATGCCTTAAGACTACAAAAAATGGATCACTGAACGTTGCTCTTCTTTGGCGCAAATAGACAGTGGAGCAGCCATGATTAACAGCACGGCAGCAATAACGAAAGTAACCTAGCAGCTTGAAAATTCCAAAGATGTAACAACAAATAAACAAAGCATGTGTCATCAATGTAAAATGACAGTACTACCAAAATAAACAAAAATATAATTAAATTGTGGATAATAATTGACTTATGTTTGAGAGTTGTAATGTGTTTATAATTGTTGTTGTGGACTTCAGTCCTGAGACTGGTTTGATCCAGCTCTCCAAGCTACTCTATCCTGTGCAAGCTTCTTCATCTCCCAGTACCTACTGCAGCCTACATCCTTCTGAATCTGCTTAGTGTATTCATCTCTTGGTCTCCCTCTACGATTTTTACCCTCCACGCTGCCCTCCATGTCTCCCTCAATGTCTCAGAACATGTCCTACCAACCGATCCCTTCTTCTAGTCAAGTTGTGCCACATGCTCCTCTTCTCCCCAATTCTATTCAATACCTGCTCATTAGTTATGTGATCTACCCTTCTAATCTTCAGCATTTTTCTGTAGCACCACATTTCGAAAGCTTCTATTCTCTTTTTGTCTAAACTATTTTAATTATTTTATAATTACATGTACTTTAAGTTGGACTGTTCAGTACTTACTTATATTTTACTTTTAACACTTCACAGATTTTTTCAAATGTTCTATTTATTCTGTATACTTTATAGCACACTCTCATATGATTATAAATGAGACAAGTAGTGGTCCCAAACATCAGTGACATATTTGGTTGTCAAAGATGCCAAAGATATTGCTTCCTGTGTATTTTTTCTTTGGTTTGGTTATGCGTGCGATTTCTATATTTCTTTCCATCATTGCTAAAAATATAATTGACATAAAGGTAAAATGTGTAAATATTAAAGACATAATGTCTGTTATGTTTCATTTAAAAGGCTGTTTCACCTTTGGATGAGGATATTTGCAACATTTTCAATAAAATGTTTGTTTTTTAGGTAAGTTTATTCGTTCAGAATACTACACGGATCTTATTTCATGTAAGTAAAAATTTATAGTGCATACAGAATGTTTAGATATTTGTCTTAATCAGCAATGTGTAGAACCAACATGCATTGTGTTAGGCCTTTGTTTCACGTGTTTTCATTGTTGTTCATGTGTTCTAAGAATATCATTTTAAAACTTTTCCCTGTTTGGCTGATGCATATTTTCTCACAGTTTTTACATTTTAATTTACCAACTCCATATCTGTAAAATTTTGTTGGTTGTTCTGGAGAATGGTAGGTTCATGTTTGAACTGTGTTCTCTGATCTGAATCTAATTTTTAGGTTTGTTTTTCAGAGAGATTGCTGAATTTTGTCTGATATTTGTCCCCAATACAGTAAAACAATATATATGGCACATGTTTGCTTTGAATTTGTTTAAGTGTAATTTTGTCTTTTTATTTACTTTTGTAAGTTTCGTTTATTTGGGAAACAATTTTGTTGGCAATTGTAATGCCATATCCATTGTCCTGTCTTATTAAGTGTGGCAGCTTTTGATTTAATACTGTCTTGACTCACTGGATACTTGTAAACTTCGTTAATGCGAGATGGAATATAGGCTTCTTTGTGGTTTCTATGATGGCAAGATTTGTTGATCACTGTATCTGTGGTTGTAGGTTTTCTGAAGATGTTGAATACATGTGCTGAATTTTCTTTCTCAATTTCTAGGTCTAGAAAATTCATTTTGTTCTTCTCATTACATTCTATTGTGAATGTGATGTTGGGGTGTAGTTAACTGAATTGTGAATGGACTGTTTCTATTTCTTGTTTAGTTACATTCATTAGGACTAGTGTGTCATCAACATATCTTCAGATGTATTTTATTTGGTTGCGCCAAACTATGTGCTCACTGAAGAAATCATTTTCAGTTTTGTCTCGAAACATAGAGGGTGAGTCAGGAGGAAAGGTACATGCTTTGAGATGCGATAGTATTAGTGATTCTGAACAAAAAGCTTCATATGGACATATGCCCTATTGCGAATGGTTTCAGAGATAGAACACATTTAATATCACTTTTGTACTTTTCCTTTAATAACTCGAACACAGCACACTCCAACGAAAATGTGTCTCAGTACACAATTACAGTAAATTAAATTTGCAACAAAAAGGTCCTATTTATTTTTTCTCTAGGATCTTGATGAGATCGCAAGAATATTGCAAACCTTGTGTGCGACGTGCATTTGCTACTTGCTGTACCTTAAGTACTTTTTGTAGGCCAGTTTGAGGTAGTTTTCCAACTTGACAGACCGCAAGTGTCCTGTATCAAAATGTTCGTCTTAACTTCCTCTATACAACTGTGGGATCTTGTAAAAAATGATAATGAATAATACAGAAAATAAGTAGAATGTACATTAAAAGTGTTCTATCTTGGAAACCCTTCGTAATAGGGCATACGTCCACATGCAAGTTTTTTGTTCAGAACCACTAATGTTATCACCTATCAAAACACATACCTTTCCTTCTGACTCACCCTGTATATGCTAGTGTGTCAGCAAGATGGTTTCCCTCTGCAAAGCCTTTGTCTTGTTTGCAATATTGGTTCTACTAAATACTGACAAATCTTACCAACATTAACTTTAGTGACAACAAAACAAACTTTACAATAACCAATGCAATAATAGTCAATTGACTTCAGAAACTAAAATCGTAAATGCTATTAATACAAAAATAGAAAAGAAAAGACTGTGCTATGTTTCTAAAAGCAGACAAAGGAAACAACCATATTAATGAATAAACAAGAATACAATAGAATACCACAATTTTTAATAAAAATAACCTACAACGCATTGACAGAGACCAACAAAAAGATTTCATGCATTTATTAAAAAAGAATTTAATAACACAGACATCTTTCTCGACAAAAATGAAAAGTGATGGTTTATAATGATGAATCCATCAGCTGTCAAATTAGAGCAATATAAAAAATACACAAAGAAAACATACCGATCCGGCCTATAGTCAATTTTATGAGCACCCACCCTACCACCTAAGCAAAAAACTAAATGAGATTCTTAACAAAAACTATGTTTATGACAAACAATATAGAATCAAAAATTCAACAGACCTTATACATCAAATTAAAAAAAAAACATAAAAATTAGAGGAAATTCTAAATTACTTTCACTGCGCATTACCAATCTATACACTATCCTCCCAGTCAATGGAAACATCGATGTACCAAAGAAAATCTTTCAAGACACGGGCAAATGGGAAGAGAAGAAATAGATTGATTAATGTCACTACAAGAGGAAAGAGCAAGTTGGCAGCTGACCTAGTTAGGAATTAGATCATACAGAACAACATCTCACACAGCAAAGACCACAAAACAAGGCAGAATAGAGGAGTTAAATTGGCATTGTTCCGATTTAAAAGAACCAATGGCCTGGCCACTGGGGACTTTGTAGACATTTAAAGAAAGATAAATTTGCAGGGGAATTATTAGTGATCATTATGATGAGTGAAATGTACGATGAGATCTGTATAAATTAAGAGCCTTTGACATTACGGGACAGCAATATTAAAGTCATTGAGTGAGAGGAATCCAAACCAAACCAGTTAAGTTACAGGCTCTGATTATGTGGAAACACATGGAAGGATGTTGGAAGATCCTTTTGATATTGAAAGTTTGGTTGTGAGTTGTTTGTTGGGAATGAACTAATATCTCATGATTTTGTCAAGTGACCTAATACATTTGTGGCAGATCGTTTGGAGTGATATACACACAGTTGTTACAGGTGATCTTTCCTGTATATTGGTGCCAATGAGTCATGTAAAAGGTTTTGTATTTATTGTAGGTTTCTATTTTATGTTATCAGTCCAGTTTAGGTTAATTTGTTATGAACTGAGATGATAATCAACTTTTGAGGGACTGTGTGTTTAGCATTGTACTGAAGCTTATGAGAATTAAGCAGTGTGGACAACAGTAGCAGATATAAATATATAAATCAGAAAATAACACCACACGAACTGGCCTGTAACCAAGCAGCGAATAATGATTTCCAAAGAGACAAGTGAACTGATGTGGTCACTCAACCGTGTGGACAGGCTGGGTGGTTGTGAGCTACTACACAAGAATGATGAGCGCAGTAACATTGTGTGGTAATTTATTGCAAGAACTTGGACTGAAAACTGAATTATGGATGCAGTGCATGTTTTTGCTCATTTAAACACTACACTTAACTTGAACGGCAATGTCAAAGTGACGCTAGGACTGATGCAGGAATGGTGGACGTGGTGGTGGTGGTTGTCAGTCCAAAGACTGGTTTGGTGCAACTCTCCATGCTAGTCTATCCTGTGCAAGCCTTTTCATTTCCAAGTAACTACTGCAACCAACATTTATTTGAATCTTCTTACTGTATTCACCCCTCAGTCTCCGTCTACAATTTTTAACTGCCACATTTCCCTCCCATCAAACTGACAACTCCTTGATGCCTCAGAATGTGCCCTATCAACTGATCCCTTCTTTTAGTTAAGTTGGGCCATAAATTTCTTTTTATCCCAATTCAGTTGCATACTTTCTCATTGGTTATGCTGTCTGTCCAAATTATTTTCAGCATTCTTCTATAGCACCATGTTCGCTTATATTCTCTTCCTATTTTAACTGCCAATCAACCACGTTTCACTTCCACACAAGACTGCATACCAAACAAATAACTCCAGAAAGTCTTCCAACACTTAAATTTATATGTGATGCCAGCAAATTTCTCTTTTTCAGAAATGCTTTCCTTTCTATTGCCAGACTACATTTAATATTGTCTCTACTTCAGCCATCATCGATTATTTTGCTGCCTAAACAGTAAAACTCATCTGATACTTTTGGTGTCTCATTTACTAATTCCCTCAGTATCACCTGATTTAACTCTACTGCATCCCATTACCCTCGTTGAATTTTTGTTGGTATTAATCTCACAGTCTTTTCAAGACATGGTTCCTTGAGGGAGTGGGGGGGGGGATTTCATTTATGCTTGTATAAACATGTATTTTAATATAAGTTAGAAACAGCAGGGTGCACACTTATGACGTAAGTCATGTTATAGTAAAAGCACATTTCATTCCCAGAAACCCATGAAAAAATGTCAAATATTCATTTGCTTAGAATTATATGTTTTACGTATGCATGAGGCACTGACAAACAGATGACTACATGATACAAGAGACCCCCTAATCAGACAACCACAGCCTTCTTACCATCTAAATCAAGATAACATGCACCACTATAATCACTGCACCTGAGCACTCCACCATTGGTTTTATGCTAGTTTTCCTCCAGATAACAGAGGACTACAGGTGGAACAATATCACAAGGCCAAATACTAACAAGTAACAGGAGACTCCAGGTGAAAGAATATTGGCAGGCCAAATATTAACAGGTAACAGATGACTCCATGCGGAAGAATATCATCAGACCAAACACTAAATAGCCGACTTTTGCTTGATGACTTTCAGGCAGCCTTGTACTCACTGAACTTTCTTAATGCCATATCTTTTCATTCTAATGCTATCTTAGATTCTCTACTGACTGCGCATGTCATATACGAACATTTACAATCTGAACACTTCAGTGCTTTGAAAACATATGTGTGATTTGAGGAATACTTGATGTTTATTGTTTGTCATCTATACTGAACAACAACATTTAATGAATGTACACTTTCCTCTTCTTTTGTCTATGCATTATTTTGACTATGATTTTCATGTATGAAGGTGTACCTGCACATAGCGATGTCGTGAGATACACTGATATCAACTGAAGTTAATAAGGCAATGCTTTTTTGTAATATTTACCTTTGCACATCATCTACATTCGCCTGTCATGTGAAATAATGAAGAAAGAATTTAACTGTTTGTTAAGAAATTTGACATACTGCTGTCTGGACTTGGTGGCATGTAGAATGCTTGTGTATCCTTACTAAAACTAAAACATGAGTTTTTCTAACTTCATTGTTGATCTCATTTATTTAAGTTTGGACACCAAAAATTAATTTAGTTTCAGATCAACAGGACAGCTATGGAGGTGATATTCTGTTGAGGCTCACTTGCAGCACATTTCTACTATCAGCCATTTCCAAGAACAGGTAGTCGCTCATTTATTAGTTCCAGTACCCTACGGATGGCGGTTTCCCTTACCACACTATACGAGGTGCGGCTAGAAAAAAACCGGACTGATGCTGGAAAAAACATTTATTTACAATTTCATGTTATCTCCTTCAATGTACTCTCCTCCTCGGTCTCTACACCGCTCCATACGAATTTTCCACTGTTCATAGCAATGCTGCAGATCATTTTCGGTAAGTCCATACATTACTTCCGTCGCTTTTTCTTTTACTGCTTCAACAGTCTCAAATCTAGCTCCTTTCAAAGCTGACTTGACTTTAGGGAAAAGAAAAAAGTCACAGGGGGCCAAATCAGGTGAGTAGGGTGGATGATCTAAGATGGGAATGTTGTGTTTTGCCAAAAACGTCTTCACTGACAACGCACTGTGAGCTGGGGCATTGTCTTGGTGAAGGATCCATGACTTTTTTCTCCACAAATCGTTCCGTTTTCTCCGTACTCGCTCACGTAGGGTAGCCAGGACACTAATGTAGTAATGCTGATTCACTGTTTGTCCCTCTGGTACCCAATCAATGTGCACAATCCCTTTGATGTCAAAAAAAAAAAACAATCATCATTGCCTTGAATTTCGATTTTGACATTCGTGCTTTTTTTTGTCGTGGAGAACCAGGAGTTTTCCAATGCATCGATTGGCGTTTAGTTTCGGGATCGTAAGTAAAAAACCACGATTCATCGCAAGTAATAACATTTTGTAAGAAGGTGGGATCACTTTCAATGTTTTCCAGGATGTCAGAACAAATCATTCTTCGGCGTTCCTTCTGTTCAATTGTGAGACACTTTGGAACCATTTTTTAACACACTTTGTTCAGGTTGACACTTTCATAAAGAATCTGCCTAACACTTTCCTTGTCAACTCCTGTTAACTCAGACACTGCTCTGATTGTTAAACGGCGATCTTGTCGAACAAGTTTACCGATTTTTTCAATGTTTGCATCAGTTTTTGCTGACAATGGTCTGCCAGTGCGAGTGTCATCACTGGTGTCTTCGCGGCCATCTTTAAATCGTTTAAACCACTCAAACACTTGTGTTCGCGATAAACAATCATCGCCGTACACTTGTTGTAACATTACAAACGTTTCACTTGCAGATTTTCCTAGTTTGAAACAAAATTTGATGTTAACACGCTGTTCTTTCTGTACATTCAACATTTTCCGACGCACAGACAAAACGTCAACTACTTAAAACAGACGCCACGGGCAGACTGAGTGCAGGAGGCAGATGAAACTCGAGCAGTAGGCGGAGCGAGAGTCACGTGACAGGCCACGCGACTTTCAGCCTTATTGCATTCGTTTTATTGTTTCACCAGTACTAGTCCGGTTTTTTTCTAGCCACACCTCGTATACAGACTACTGCACGAACAGAAATGGAAGACAGCTTGATCTCACCCCTATATGCCATTCCCTCCATTTTTCGAAAGTGGAAATAACTTGATATTTTGTAATGATGTACAGGGACTAATGGCAACTATAGCCAACCATTAACTATAAAACTGACCAGTGGAGGTTGTTCATCGACTCCTCCAATGTAGGTCTCAAGGGTGTAGTACTGCATAATGGAAATGTATTACCATTGATTCCAATTGGGTATGCGCCTTACTTGGAAGAAACATATAACAACATGAAACAATTGTTATTGCAATTGAACTGTGACAAATTAAATGGCACATTTCCCATAGGCACATTACTTGGGCTGCAACACAGCTACACCAGTTTCTATTGCTTCCTGTGCCTCTGGGACAGTCGTGTCAAAGAACAATAAAAATATAAAGATTGGCCTAAGCGTCAATTACTTGAACAAGGACCTCACAATGTTATGCACAAAGCACTTGTTGAATCACGAACATGATTCTCCTTGTTCTTCATATAATATTTGGCCTGATGAAAAACTTTGTTAAGGCCATAAACAAAACAGGGGAAGCATTTCATTATTTGTGCGAGAAATTTCCATGTCTTAGTAAGGTGAAAATGTAAGATGGGATTTTTGAGGGTCCCCACATATGCAAACTGTGCAAAGATGAGCATTTCAACATCATCCTGACAGGTGTGAAAGGTTAGTTTGAGATGCCTTTGTTCAAGTGTCAACAAACTTTCTAGGAAATAAGAGGGCAAAAAACTATAAGGATCTTGCAGAAAATCTTCTGCGCTGATACAATATACTGAGGTGCAACATGTTCTAAATGTTACACTTCCTAGATTACCAGTTTGACTTCTTTCCCAACAACTGTGGTGCTGTAACCGACAAGCATGGAGAATGCTTCCACCAAAAAATTTTGAACATGGAAATGAGATACCAGGGAAAATGCAGTGCCTCAATGTTAGCAATTTCTTCTGGTGACTAATCAGGAGATCACCAGCAGAAAACTACAAATACCAGGCAAAGTGGTAGCACCTTCAGTGACCTTCCTCCAAGGTAAATACATGCATAAGCTTATAAAGGCAATAACGTAAAGTTATCGTAACTTCAAAATGAGCGCTAATCTTGCATTTTTATAAGCATTTTTGCTATCAGTACACCTGAAAACATAAAGATCAGCTGTTTTCATGCCTGTTACAAAAAAAAAAAAATTGTTTGCTAGTGTAATATTCCCCAACCAACATGTGGCAAGAGTCAGTTACTACTAGTGAAGAGAATAATGCTCTCACAACCTGAATTGCTAACAGTATTAACAGGGGTTACTACCGCTATAAATACTGTTATGCTGTTACTGCATGGTCACAACCTCTGTATCAGCAGAGCATAACTTTGAATGGTTCAGTCATTATCCTACGATCGATAATGGAATATCTCACAACATTAAAAACATTTGTGTGCATTAAGATTATAAAAATTCAATAGAGCGTCTTGCCATCTCCACGAAGATAGTCTGGTCGAAGACAACCTGTAGACTCCTTTACAGGAGCAACAACACCTCAGATGTTGTGAACATTGGGCACATGGTGGAATGGACTGCCATGGCTTTCGCAAGATCGTAGTCCTTTCAGATCAGTAGCAGTTCCTGTGTTATCAGAAGCTAAAATGCTACTCAGACGATCTCAATCACAGCTGCCAACAGAATCACCTCCTACTGGAAACTATTACACCCAACTGCTTACATTCTCCATTTCAAAAAAAATCTCATTCAGAAAAAATATACACACGGAGAATTCAGCACAGAAGAGACTCATTCCTATTACAATGAGGCTTTGCTAGAAGAATGCTTCTTCCTCAAAATCAATGCTTTAGTTTACCATACACCTCATTGACAGTAAAGTGTCCCATCCTCTATTAAGAGGGTAGCTGATCACATTTGGGAGGTAATCTGTAAATTCATCAAGATGTTTAGTGAAGAGTGTTACCCTCTTCTAGTAGAAAGCAAACACCAATTAACTAACCTCCTGATTATGTACTTTCATATCAACCTACACTATCCTGGAACACAAGTGATTCTATTGCAACTGAGCAGTCCCATTGGGATACTACACAACTGTGTGTCATCAAAATGGCCATACATTATTACTATCTTCCCTGTAAAATTGCTCGTTATATTGTCCCAGTCTACTATTTTGTAACTAGAGTTTGTGGTGTGGCATGCTGTACATTCAGGACAACATTTACACCACGTCCTCTCAGGGCAACGAAAAGAGGTGTGTGTGTGTGTGTGTGTGTGTGTGTAAAAACATTGTTTACATAGTATTTAAGTAGAGAACTTTCCACTGTGTGTGCTGTGGTTTGATGTGTGTGCTTTGAAAAAAGCTTAACCTAAATGTCATACTGTTCTGAGCTTCTATATGGAAATTATTACTTCTAACAATTAATGTGAGTTACAAACTGAAAAGAGATCTGTCCACCCACAGTTGTAAATATTCTTATAAAATGGATAAGAAATACAGAAGAGTTACTGAAAGACATTTATGTCATTTAGTAGCTTGCATATGTCAGAGCTCTCTTACAGGCCTCAACCCTCTGCAAAAAGGTGAAGAAGTCACTCGGTGTGATTCTGTGGCACCGCATAGCAGGTCTGCTATGTTGAGATACTTTGAGAAATACAAGTCTAAAAAAAAGACATACTGTAATTAAATTAAAGTTTGTCATTAATAGCTTCAGGGTGACAGATCATTTGCAAGGTAACACTTCATTTTGGTTCAGTCCAGCTACAGAACATGGCTTTACATTCCACTTTGTTGCGCTAAGTGCTAGATGTAAATAAGAGGTGTGAAAAGAAGAGAGTATTATCAAAATTAAGAAGAATTTTCATGAAATAATCGAAGAAAATATGACACTGCCCAGAGAAACCTAAGCAAACAGTGAAGGAAATATAGGCAAGCACACGCTCAAAGTAATTAAAATATTTATGAAGAAGAAATAATTTTCATTTGGTGAAAATCAAAGAATTTTGAACTGTTAAAAAGAATTCGATAAAGGAAAACAGCTGACCATAGCAACGAGGTCAACAGCAGGATATAATTACATGCTTGTGTAAAAACTTTTGACACGAGTCATGAGGCTGGTTTTGAGGCTATGAGTACAGCAGCGACGTTCAATGGAATCTTGGTAGTAGTCAACCAACGTGACAACAGTGCAGCTTCACTCGGCAGTGCAGTGGCCAGTCAACCAACTATGCAACAACTGCAAAGTCGGTTATCACGACATCGCTTTGCTCACACACACAACACATTGGCGGCATGGAGCTGTTAGCAGTGTGACCCATTAGGTGAGCCGTCAAAAGCTCAGAAATGAATATGCTTTTTTAAAGGAATGGTATGGTGCGTAAAATATTTACTGCAATGAATTTCAATAGTTAGGGACAGTGTAAACAGCCCAGAAAAAAATATACTTTTGTTTTGAGTATTAGTAGAATAGTGTGTAAAAATTTACTGAAACATAGTTCTGTAGTTGGTAACAGTGGTGTTCGAGCAGAGTCATATTACTGAAGTGTACATAATTTTGTCTATACTTTATGCTCGTTACTATTTGCAAAATGGATGGCTGCATGTCAGCAGCATTAAAGAAACTGGAAGAATTGTCAAACAGCAGTAAATCTCAAACAGAGAAATTAAATAAATTAGACACAGTATCTATCAGTATTACTACACTTAAAACTCAAGGACAGGAATTAAAAAGTAGTCTTTCAGATGTAAAGAGACAAAGAGATAAGGTGCCTATGAAACTAGATAAAATTTCTAAAATGGGGGAAACCTGAGCAAACTTAGCAAAGGAGTTGTTAATAAGTGAGCCATGTGACTTAGCCTGGAAAGAAGTTGAAGGACGGTTTGGAGGTGTAAATAGTAAGATAAAACAAAAACATGAATCTTCAACTAGTAATTTCAAAAGTATGAATAACCAAATTTCAGACACATGAAGCTGCGCAGAGGTATTAGAACATAGAGAATTGGATGACGTAACTAGTGACCCAAATGCATTGACTTGTTTGGAAACATCTACTGCCATTAGCTGAAAAAAGGGGTACAGAGAAAGTAAAATCTACTAGTGCTATCACTAAATCTTTGGATAACACTGTCAAACACCATAACAAATTTCAGCAGTTATGACAAGCCAGTAAGAACCATGAAATAAAATGGCTATCAATACTTCTGGGGATCAAATGATCTAATTGAGGAATTTCAAAATGGAAATGGGATGTATCTGTTAAAACAGTTTCCTAAACCAGCTGACGGGTGTTCTCTCAATCTTTACCAAAGAGGTAGGATGATTCTAAGAAAATAGTTGACCCAGTGAAATGGAGAACAGCTCAAAAGAAAATAGTTGACCCAGTGAAATGGAGAACAGCTCAAAAGAATTTAAATCTTGGAACATTTCCAGGAAAAATTCAAAAGAAAATATTGGTTACCCAGTACACAGGAGAAAGCCACTTGGGCTCAGATAATTCCCAAGTTTCAAGTCATCATAAACACACTACCAGATATGCCCACAGGAATACCACTGCTGAAATTAAGAATAAAAATTTTATTGGTGAACCACTATTAAAATTAATTGAATTGCCACCTACAAAAAAACTGAAGCAGAGGAATTACAGATGATAGCAGATAACAGTCAATATAAGCAAGCCAAAATCTAGTGAAGAAATACAATGAACATGTGAATAAATCCTTATTTAATACAGATGAATTAGTATTGATTAAGGATATCATCGCAGCTCAGACATAGAGAAAGAGACTAGTAAACTTTTTCCAAAATACTATGAACTATTTTTAAATAATGGATATTCCACACCCAAAAGCAGTATCTTTGGTAGACACCAAAACCAAGCCAGAAAAAGCGTTATATGATATTGATACGGTAAAGAAATTTAAATCCGCAGGAGAGGTTGCACCATCTGCAAATTCGGCAGAGTGATGTCCATCAGCAGTCCAAGTTGATTGTTTTGTTACTTCATATTTAGTTTTTCATGAAGCTGTATCTTCCTCTTCAACTAGGCCTATCCTACTGTCTTTAATGTACACCAATCTCTTACTGTCCTATCCTACAAAGAAGATGTGAGTAGCAAGAAAGGTATGTTATTTGTGCATAAAGGACATACATTATTGAATAATGATTGTAAGCCACACAAAAGCAATAAACCCACATACTATTCTTATATAAACTTTATTTGAGTAACGAAAATGTCCTTTTGTATGTTTTGTACATATGCTTGTCTACCTTTTCTTTCATCTTATACATAACGGTATAAGATATTACGCACATACTGTAAGTCATTAAGTACAAAGGTACTTGTGAGCAGTATGGAATATTTTACATTACCATGTACCGACATATATTAGAGAGTGGTTGAATACTATAAGCAAACATTAGCTTGTAGAATGACAACTAAAAATTAATTACTACTGAGGTGTTGTTATCCAGTATCTCCTGGCTACTCATAAGGATATAGTTACAATAAATTTTCTGAGGCTCTATGGATGAAGCCGAGACAAGTCGGTTCTGCAATGTATGATCAACATACTTCATCCTCCAGCATCTCGGTGAAGCACCCATCAGGGAGGATACCTTGGGAAGGAGGGTCTCGTCTCTCCTCCAGCAGGAGTACAGGTTCTACTTTCCCTCTTTCCATATTCACACGTTTCTATTGTTTAAACCCTTCTTTTAATCATGCCACATTGTGGTAATTACAACCTGTATTCACAGGTAAAGCTGAGAGATGATTCATGGGATACAGAGTAACACATTTGATGTACTGACAAATTTTTTTTTTTTTTTTTTTTTTACACACACACATGGTAAACTAAAGGATTGTTTGAATTGTGCTCAGAAGTACTTATTAGCGATGTCAAATGAATGGGCAATAAAGGGAGCTACTACTAGTCCCTAAAGGACACTGTGACACACTACCATGCCGACGAAAATGAAATAGTAAGAGGGTGCAAGTGCAAAAAAGATTTGTGGAAGTGTAAAAAAAATGAGATGGTTATTCATATAATACATATTTTAATGTAAAAGGGAAGTATTATGGAGCTACCAAGGGAAGGCTTTGTATCCTATAATTATTAAAAATATGAAATGGAGATTAACAACAAATATAGAAATATGCTCAACAGAACGTGAGACACTAAATGGTCTAAAGAAATGAAGACAAAGTTGTTGGCATCCCAAACCATATTTGTTTTCACCATTTTTGAGGTGAATATAATATGACCACTTCGATAATACAGGAATATAAACATTATACTCTAGGAGCAATAAAATGAGCAATGTCAGAGAATCTTTGACAACATGTGCATGAACATCAAGCACAATAAAAAGGAAAACATATGTAAAAAGTGTAATAAGAGAGAAGGTTCCTTGATACACAGTTCGAAAGAATATATGAGAGTTATATCACTGCAAGAAGTGTAGCGAAAAAGAGTCAGGAAACATACTTTTAACGTAACCTGGTAATCAATATGCTACAGAGAAACTTCGTCATTTGAATCTACAAAAGTAAGGGTAAGAGGCTGGGCTCAGGGGTAAAATTTTTGAGATGGGATGGACCAAATTTTATGTCAGTTTGGGAGAGAGGAAGGGTAGTCAAACCCACAGAAGGGGTGGCCTAATTCTTGGACAGGTGCATCTATTAAAGGAATGATCTGAAACATTTTTGTATGTAAGGATAAAGAAAGGGACACTCACATTGTGAAGATGACAATGTAGTTACACAGAATCTGTCCAGAGGATAAGTTGTATATGTGGCTCTTAATAAGACAGGAAGATGGAAAGTGACTGAGTCACACTAATGAAGTATTCCTCAAAACAGTTAAAAGCAAATAGACTCACCTGGGCAATGATGATTCTTTGAACCTTTGCTCCTATACAAGTTTGGCTAAATACTGGTCAGAGACTGAAACTGTGGAAGGTAGGCTATATTAAAATGTAAGCATGTAACTCCTTATAGTAAATAGACAAACTTTTTACATTTCAATGAGTTTGAGAAGCTTATGCTGTTACAAGCTATTCAAATGCAATTACATTTCAATAAGAATGCTGTAATCATAACAGAGAGTGATGAAACAGGGCAAGTATCTCTCATGGGTTTATAAGACAATGCAACAATGTTTGAGTAAGAAAGTTGGAGGGTAAAAATAGTGTAATAAAATGTGAAACAAGAAAGTCATTTACTAGATTAGAATATAAGAACAATCCTAAGGTTAAATCAATATTCGCTAGCAAAATAAACAAGTTATGTCAAAAAAGAAACACAGATATCAAAAAGACATGATACCTCTTTCTCAAGGATGCTAAATTAGGTGACAAAGTTGATCTGAAATGGAAATGCTTCCTTTAATATTTACTATTGGTAAATCAAATAACCAGTGATTGAAAAAACTGATATAAGAAATATGCCCAGAAATGTTTTTATTGTGTAAAGGGAAAGGAGTTTGGCCTCGAGAGACATTAAGTTTAACAATGATAACAATTTAGCAAAAGTTAAAAGTTATATAATGATTGTAATTAGTAAGTTGTTTTACACAACATCTTTCATCTTAACCAGGAGACCTTTGGTGTGACGTGTTCATTCAGAGCAACATGTTGAACTACTTCCTCTGAAGCCAACAAAAGATGTATGTGTAAAAATGCTGTTTATGTAGTATTTAACTACAGAATTTCCCTCTGTGCACCTTGTGATGTAATGTATGTGCTGATGTCATGGTGAGAGAACTGAGAGTACAGATCGTCAAAATGTGACAGTGACTGAGTGTCTCCTGCTGTGCTGGTGGGATGCTTATAATGTGGAGTCACAGCTTTGCAGTGTCTTTGAAGGCACAGAACAAGAGGCGCTGGAGATAATGACAATGCCTGGGAACAGTTGAAGAAGATTTAACAAAAATGACATTCAGTTCCGAGGTTCCATATGGAAATGATTTAAGGTAATATTTTAAGCGAATTACGAATTGAAAAGACATCTGTCCACCTAAAACTATAAATGTTCTCATACATTGGATAGGAAATGCAGAACAGTTATTGAAAGGTGTTTATGTCATTTAGTAGCTTGAATAGTTCAAAGCTCTCTAATAGTTCTCGACCCTCTGCAGAAGAAACATGGCAAGATTCTGTATCATTACATAACAGGTCCACACCATCAAGAAACTGACAAAAAAGGGGAGGGAGAGGGGGTACCATCTGGCCGCTGTGTCATCCTCCGCTAAGAATGCGGATAGGAGGGGCGTGTGGTCAGCACACTGCTCTCCTGGCCGTTATGATGGTTTTTGTTGACCGGAGCCGCTACTATTTGGTCGAGTAAGTCCTCAATTGAGATCATGAGGTTGAGTGCACCCCGAAAAATGGCAACAGTGCATGGCGACCCAGATGGTCACCCATCCAAGTGCCGGCCACACCCGACAGTGCTTAGCTTCAGTCATCTGATGGGACCGGTGTATCCACTGCAGCAAGGCCATTGCCTTAACAGAACTACAAATGGATAAAAATGGTATACCCCAAATTGTCACCCTAGTCACCCTGAATAGAAAAGATATTACCAGACATGTCCAACTAGTCATTTAACTGGACGTTATCAGACAGGAGGGGATGTATAAGAGCTGTGTCACTGCACACCTTTGTTTACTATCCAGGGATCATCTCACAATAATAAGAGATTTTTCACTATAATACAATGAAAATAAATAGCTCCAATAAAAATACACAAAGAATATGTATTTTTTATGAGAATAGGACAGGTTTCTGGCCATGGCCTAGCTGAAGGAATCATCCTAGCATTTGTCTGAAATGATTTAGGAAAACCTAAACAGGGTAGCTAAACAGTACGAACTCCATCCTCCAATACGAGTTCTGTGCCTTAACAACTGCACTACCTCATTCAGTTGGTCTCTACTGTACAATCTTCTGATTATATTTATGCCACCTGCACCAAATATCTTCAATATAAAACCGCAGTCAGAGACAGAGGTAATGTGCGTGTGTGTGTTGTCTAATTCAGAAGGAGGCCTTCTGGCCAAGAGCTTACTTGCTTAGCAGTCTCTGTTCTGCCTGTCTGCAACTTAACATCTCCACTAAATGGAGAGTAGGAATACATCCTCTAGCAATAATCTCTGTTTTGCATATTATCCTATCTTTCATCTTTAAGCTCTGAGGTTTCCAAATCTTGTCTAGTGCAGTCCCCCAACAGTCAGTCTCTCCTCATCCCATCCGGTAAGTCTCGCCTGACTCATGGTTCTGGGCGACTTTTCTGAACTCTACCCCTTTTCCTAAACTTCTCTAGTTCTTTACCTTCACCCCTCTCCCTTCCCTTTCAAACCCTTCTGCTTCTGCCGGAAGAAGGAGCCAGTGGTTCCGAAAGATTGCATACGTAAAATCTTTCCTTAAATGTGTGTTTTCCTGTCCCCGCTTGGTGAGTATATTTTTGACGAGTATATTTTTTGTCTATCCAATTACATTAGCTATACTGCCAAAAATTTATTATTTTCATTGTTATAACTCTTCCTTTTCGAAATATTGTCATTATTCCTTCCTGGATATCAAATTGTAAAATAAAACATAGTTTTACACTGCACACACTAAGGGTACCCACTAGTGACGCCACAACCACGAACATGCATGTCTCAACATCCTCCCTTCAGTTTATTTAGAAAACTGAGACAGAATTGAGCCTGATGGGTGACATGTTAAGTTGAGGAGACATGTACAATCACATGCTCTAGATCTTGGCCCAATCGTTTGTAAAAGCATTACATTGTGATTGTTTACTATAGTGTGACAGGACATTCTTGTTGACCCCTTTTATTAACATGAATGATTTTTTACCTTCATGTCTACGTTAATAAAATATCTTTTGCTGACTCCCTGTTGCAATAAATTTTGATTAACCAATTGGACTGGTTCAAGTATGGGCTGTTGTCTTCTTTCTGTCATTATATTTGTCTTTTTGTTTAATATGAATGGATGAAACCTATGGTACTTCTTAATAAGATTAAGAGATTGAAGCACTGCTTGATGAGCTAACAAAAATTGTTTGGATCAATAAGAAAGATAAAAACTTAATACTGTTGGGAAAATGCATTTAAAAAGCATGAAAAGGGAAAGAAGGAAACAGTAAAACATATCGAGTGGAGGAAAAAATGAAAGAGGATGTGGCTGAGTAGAATTCTGCACACAGCACAATTCTATCACTACTAACACTTTGTATAAGAATCATGAAAGACGGTTGTGTAGAAGAGGCCTGGAGTTACTAGAAGATTACAGATAGATTTAGAAACCAGATTTTAAGACTCCAAACATTTCCAGAAGCAGATGTGGACTCTAATTATAATTTATAGATTATTAACTGCAGATCGAAAATGAGAAAAAAAATGCAGAACTGTTGAAACTAAAGATGATGGAATCTGCATAAATTGAACAAAACAAGACATTTTTAAGAGTTACAATGGAAGCATTATGCAACTAGTGACTGAAACAATTGACAGGAACTAAACAGAAGACAAATGAGTGCCTCTGAGAGTGGGTAAAGTGAAGCCGCAAACAAATAACTAGGCAAAGAGAAATCGTTGGATAATATGCAAGACATGAATTTAATTGATGACAGGAAAATATATAAAAATACAGCAAGTGAAACAGGCAAAAGGGAACAAAATATCCAGGCATAAAATTGCAAAGTGACATGAAATGGAACAAATATGTGAGGTTAGTAATAGGAAAGCAAAAGGTTGACTTCAGTTTATTGAGAGAATGTTAGACAAGTGTAGCTCATCTATAATGAAGACAAAATACAGAACACATGTATGAGTAGTGGTCAAGTGTTTGGGATCTCCATTATGTCAGTTTAAAGGAAGGCATCAAAGTAATTCAGAGCTGTGCTGCTTGATATGTTATCAGTATGTTCAAGCAGTATGCAAATATTACAGAAGTGCTTCTTGAGCTCAAAGGGGAATTACTGGAGCGAAGATGATGTTCTTTCATGAAACTTTCTTGAGAAATTTTGGAGAACCAGCATCTATGACACACTGCAGAATGATCCTACTGTAACATAAATGTCACATATGGACAGTGAAGACACGGTAAGAGAAATCAGGGCTCATATTAACACATGCTGATAGTCTTTCTTTTGCTCCACCTGGAAGTAAAACAGGAAAGGGAATGACTAGGAGTAGTACAAAGTGTCCTACAGCAACAAGGGTCAAAGTCAAATAGCTTACTGAAGGTACATAAGCCTTTGCAGCTATATAAGGCTTGTGCAGGATGAACTAGCATGGAGAGTTGTCTTCTGACTGAAGATGATTATAACAACAACAACAATAACAACAAATAAAGCTGTGCACAAACATACAGATAATATTTTCGGTGTAAGTTTTTTATTTCCATGTTGTCTGACTTAGTGGGGGAAAAAACTGCTTGTGGTACTAATTGACAAGTAACACTAATTACTGAAATGGCAAAAATGTCAAACATATATTGTGGTGCGACATACATCTTCAATGAAATTTTTTGAGATATTCGCGCAGCGCGCGTTATTACTAATTATGACCTAACCTGTAACCAATGTGCCAAGAACGCTGCACGGGTCGTTCTCTTAAAGCTCTACATACATCTTTCGCAGACTTCAGCCGCTGAGGGGAATCGGAGTTTACCTTACGAATAGGGCAATAGCCGAATACACGAATATAACATAATTAGAGTTTCAATTTGCTATACCACCACATTGTTAAAAAAAGATGGAGTAAGATGATTTATACACGAGTTGACAGCAATGCCTGACGCACAGTCATGTTAACTGAAAACCATTTTAGAGTAATGTGCCCTCAAGAAACAAGAATCTATGTTATTAACAATGAAACAACAAATGAAATAATATGTGGAAATTTAATACACTGTAGTTACTCACTGTATTAAGTCCTGGGGCACTGGAAAATCAAGAATGCTTGACAATTTGTCGTTTATCCAATTTTTCAAAGCTTCTGATGGCTCCTTAAAATTACTCACAGGCATCTTTATTAAGTAGTAAATACTAACAAATGTAAACAATACACAAAACTCGCAAGCTCAATCACAGATCATATATCACTACGATCTACGATGTAGAGTAACATGTCAGTGTTGCCACCTTCGACTATCTATGGTCGAAGGTTGCCACCTCCTTATTTGCCACGACATTCATCTATCGATTAACCATAGTTAATTAACTGACTCGTTCCACATTTTTCGACTACTGCATCTCGAGGTGGCCAAGTAAATGGATTTTCTGACTGCTATTAATGTCAGTCTCTCATGCCAGGCACTCTGGATCGCTTCCAGATTTAGAAACGTGGCCTTTCTTTTGATGAAGTCAACCTTTCCTATTTCCTTGTCTTTTCTGCGTTTATAAAGGCCAGTTCATACTGACCGTCACAGCACCGTCATGTCACGGGACCGCCACGTCAAGGTGTATTCATACTGTCCGTCATGTCACGGCACGTCAGGTCAATTTACCTCACGTGATCTCAACTCGCATTTCTGTTCTTACTGTTCCTTCGCGGGAATTGCTATCTTCGTAAGATGATTTCCAACTGCTTTTACGCTCATATGTAACAAGGTAGCTTATATGTGTGAATGCTGAAGTCCACATTTGCACGAAAATTACATTTATTGGACTCAAATGGTTTACAGCTTGAGGGATAGCTTGTATAATAGAGAAGGGAGACAAAAGTGCAAAACAACACAAAAAAGGGTGTGGAGCCGAAAAAATGTCATTATGTGACACAGAAGTGGCATTTCACACATTATACAGGGAGGTTGAGGAAGAGGTATGTGCATTCTATATTTTTTTGAAAGTAGAAGCATCAATTTTTTTTCATTTGTTACAACAAAATGGACCCAGAATTACTAAAATGAACACCGTGTTGCAAGCTGCCATCACATCCTGTGAAAATTTGGTTTAAGGTTAACTTTTTTTTTTTTTTTTTTTTTTTTTGCTAGTCCAGTGCAAATTTTTGTGCATTAATCACATCTCCCTCAGTAACTTTCCCTTCAAGATATATAGGTTGTCTTTACAAATTGTATTTTGTTTTTAGTAGTTCTGGTGTCTTATATGTACTGGGGTAAGGTAGTGAAACCACACTAATATTGACTACTGATGCTTGGAAAACTGTTTCATACACAATTCAGAGAGCTACTTAACAATAAATAGGCTTGCCACAAATACATATTTAAACACACAACCTGCGGTGTCTAAAGGATTCATAACATTTCTTTACATAACACTAAGGATGCCTGACGGTGTACAAATAGATTACAACTGCTAATCAGACTGATTCTACCCACAGAACTTACTTCACTTCAAGGCGCTGCTAAGTTGCAATCCATTTCATTGTAAAATATTAAATATGTTATTGATGACTGTAAAAATGCGTTTTATAAATGTAGTAGAGGGTAAGTAATGTAGTACACTCGTGTTGTACAATTTAGATTGGTGTCAAACTGCTTCAATTCATCGGTCATCATTTATTATAAATTTTAACAAAAAATAACGAAATGAAAAAATTCTACCAAATAACAAACAACAAATAATTGATATCAACCGCCAAAATTACGACGAAACAAAATATGGAGATCTGCCTATGGCCATGTGTTGGGATCAAATGAGCTTTTGGGTCGCGTGACAGCAACAGATGGATGACGTCAGCTGTCAAAACTTCCCTCCAGGGAAACCTTGATGGTGGCGTGACGTGACATGATGGGACACCGAGTGCGGATTCCGCCATTTGAAAAGCATAATAGAATGTTTTGATGGGACAGACGTGATGTGATGTGATGGCCAATGTGAACTTGCGTTAATGGCGGAATCGAATCAGTGTTTTCTTTCTGATAAATAGTTTCAGCTAAGAAAAACTTTGCATGCATGATGCAGGAAAATGAATGAACCAGTATCGGAGTGAAGGCAATAAGGTCAATTCACACTGACCGTTGTGGCACCATCATGTCACTGCATCATCATGTGAAGGTGTATTCACACTGTCTGTCACATTGTGGCACATCAAATCAATCCAAGTAATTTAATCTCATCTAGCATTGCTGTCCTCAACTGTTCTTCTCGCGAGAATTTCGATCTTTGCAAGATGATTTTCAACTGTTTTGTATGTGAAGTGCACATACACGAAGCAGTAGCTTATTTTCGTGGATTCTGGAGTCCACGTTTGTATGAAAATTGTATTTATTGGGATCAAATGGTTACTGCTTGCAGGGATAGCGTGTATATTAGAGAAGGGAGACAAAAATGCAAAACAAAGCAAAGAAAGTGTACGAAACCGAAAAAATGTCATTACGTGGCACAGAACGGGAATTTTACACATTATGCAGGGAGCTTAAGGAAGAGGGTTCTGCATTCTTTATTTTGGAAAGTGGAACCCTCAATTTTTAATTTGTTACAGTTATTTCATTTGTTACATCAAACTGCAGCCAGAATTACTAAAAGGAACACAGTGTTATGAGTTGCCATCACATCCTGAGAAAATTTGGTTTATGGTTATTGCTAGTCCAGTGCAAATTTTTGGGCATCAGTCATATCTCTCCCAATACCTTTCCATTCAAGATATATAAGTTTTCTTTACATTTTGTATTTGGTTTTTAGTAGTTCTAGTACCTTATTTGTACTGGTGTTTTCTAGTGAAACCAAATCAATATTGACCACTGATGCTTGCAAAAGTGTTTCATACACAGTTCAGAGAGCTGTTTAACAATAAATATGTCTGCCACAAATACATAGTTAAACAAAAAAATTTCACAATCTAAAGGTCTTCTTCAGTGCATTTCTTCATGCAACACTAAAAATGCCTGACAGCATACAAATAAATTCCACCTTCTAATCAATCTGATTCTACCCACTGTATTTATTTCATTTCAGGACTCAAGAAAGGGATAAAACTGGTCGACTTTTGACCAATGACGTCAGAATTTGCCAGAGAGCATTTATTACACATATGTAACAGCTGAGAAGAGTGTTCAGAAACAAAGGAATATGAGAGACAAAAAATATGGTTGACATATATCAAGGCCAGTAGCATTTCGCCTTAAGGGGAGCCGGAGGCGCCTATGCTGCCCATGTTAAAATCACTAAGTTTGAGGAACATTTATGAATAAACTACCAAATAGAAAAATTTGAATTCTTTTTACATATAGAGTGGTGTAGTATTGCAGTTATGACAGAGGGATTTTGGAGTATCTTTTCTAGTTTCCTTCCAATTATTTTTTTTTATTAATATCACTACAACAATGGTAGGAAACTACTTCGATATCCTCATGGATGGTCGACCACCCTAAGCTCTTGTGGACTCTGGAGCATCTCATTCAGTCATTTCGGAGAAGTACCGTCGCCAGTTGCACAAAACGGTATTCGTCGACAGCAAAACATCTCTGCTGACGGAGGCTAATGGGAAATACGTAAGACCAACAGGAAGATGTACCATTCGTGTGGGTGTAAATGGCGATTCACAGCCCTTAGAATTCATCGTCTTACAGGAGTGTAGTCATGACATAATTCTCAGATGGGACTTTTTGAAAGGCAATTATAGATTGTGGTCGCTCGAAGATTATGCTAGATGAGATGAGATACTGTGGGTAGGAAGATGCGCATACAAATGTGTGGAGACTATGTGTGCTGGATGAAATGATCATTCCTGCAGTCAGCGCTAGGAAGGCAACTGTCACATGTCATGTCATGCATCAACTCGTGGATCTTGTAGTGGAATGTAAGAGAAGCATATCACTGAAGAATAACTTGGTCATGCCAACCTCTGTCGTTTCGTTTAGGAACGGATTCTGTGATTTGTGGATAGTTAACTATCGCCAGGAACCGCAGATCCTTCCAAGACGCATATGCGTAGCAGATGCAGAGCTGTTAATTGAAGAACAGCTGAGCGTCATAGAAATCCCCCATGCCGAGTCTGTGGGCGAAATTAGCGCTACCACTACGAGATAAGATCTTCTAGCCCGACGATCACCAAATCTCACTAAGGAACAACAGAAGAAGCTACTTGCCAGTCTTCAAGAGTTCGCTGAATGCTTCAAAGGTGAAGAGCAAATTAGACAATTCGACGGTGAAGCACTGAATTAGCACTGGGGACCATCAACCAATAAGCCAGAGAGCATACCATGTGTCAGCAATGGAACGACGAATAATTCGTGACGAGATAGAGAAAATGATGAAGAATAACATCATTCAGCCTTCGCAGAGCCCATGGTCGTCACCAGTGGTCCTCGTCAGGGAAAAGGATGGCAGTTGGTGCTTTTGTGTTGATTACAGGAAGCTTAATAAGATAACTAAAAAGGACGTTTACCCTCTTCCACGAATTGACGATACACTAGATTGTCCGAAGGGGGTTACATTTTTCTCAACCATGGACATGTACTCGGGATACTGGTAAATCGAAGTAGATGAGGCTAATCGTGAGAAAACTGCATTCATCACCCCTGACGGCGTGTATGAATTTAAGGTAATTCCGTCTGGTTTGTGTAATGCACCAGCAACTTTTGAATGGATGATGGATAATCTTCTACATCACCTGAAGTGGACGATGTGTCTTTGTTATTTATATGACATTATAGTGGTCTCAGAGACATTTGATGAACATATAAAAAGACTGAGGGCCGTTATTTAGTGTCTCAAACACTGCAGATTGAAACATAACCCAAGAAAGGGTCTCTTTGGAGTAAAAGAAATCAAAATACTTGGACACCTTGTGTCAAACAAAGGTGTGCGGCTACACCCAAAAAACGTAAGATCTGTAACGGAATTTCCCATTCCTAAAAGTATTAGAGATGTGAGAAGATTCCTCGGATTATATTCTTATTACCGTCGTTTTATCAAAGACTTTTGTATCAAAGCCAGGCCACTCCAAGAGTTATTAAAAGCTGATGGTAAATTTATCTGGGGTATTGCTCAACAAGATTCTTCCGATGTGCTGCGAAAAGCTCTGACGACTGGCCCTGTACTTGGTCTATATGGAATAGAGAAGGTTATAGCCAATGCTTCTAGGACACTTACAAAAGCCGAGAGAAACTACTCAACTACAGAAAGAGAACGTCTTGCTGTGATCTGGGCGTTGTGAAAATTTCGACCGTATCTCTATGGAAGGCCATTTACAGTTGAAACTTACTGGCAGATTAAAACTGTGTGCCGTACCGAGACTCGAACTCGGGACCTTTGCCTTTCGCGGGCAAGTGCTCTACCAACTGAGCTACCTGAGCACGACTCACGCCCCGTCCTCACAGCTTTACTTCTGCCAGTACCTCGTCTCCTACCTTCCAAACTTCACAGAAGCTCTCCTGCGATAATCTCATTCTGGCCATTTACAGTTGTTACAGAACATCATTCACTTTGTTGGTTGACAGGTCTTAAGGACCCAATAGGACGACTCGCCAAGTGGGCACTACGTCTTCAAGAAAATGACATTACCATAGTTTACAAAAGTGGAAGAAAACACCAAGATGCCGACTGTCTCTCAAGAAACCCTGTGCAAGAACATCAATGCTTTGATGAAGATAGTGACTGTCTCACTACACTCCAGGATCTCTTTGCTGAGCAGAAGAAGGACGCCAAGGTAACTCAAATTATGCCTGCCTTAAATCGGTCAGAGGAAGCGAAAGGACAATTGAACGTAGTTAAAAAAAACTTTGATCCGTTTGAAAAGAGGTGGTTACCAGTGATTCCTAAACACATGCGCTCAGATGGTCTACAGAAATTCCATGACACACCTGAGGCCGGACATTTAGGATTTATTAAGACATACGATAGAATCCGCAAGAGATTTTTCTGGCCAGGTTTATTTAGGAGTGTCCGTCACTATTTGTCGCACTGTTGAGAGTGCCAGAGGAGAAAGGCAGTCCCTCAGAAACCACCTGGCCGACTCATACCAATTCCACCAGCCATATGCCTTAGCAACGTGTTGGGATTGACCTCCTCGGACGATTTCCAACGTCTGTTAGTGGCGATAGATGGATTATTGTTTGCACTGATTATCTGACACGCTCTGCCATTACAAAAGCCGCGAAAAGAGCCGAAGCATTCGAGGTAGCCAAATTCATCGTGGGAGACATTCAATTAAAACACGGTCCCCCAAGGTCGTTAATTACAGATCGATGGAAAGTTCTTCAATCGAATCATATGACAGAGATAAACTGTCAGTGCAACATTACTCATCACATGACGACTACCTCCCATCCGCAAACTAACAGGCTTGCCGAACACCTTAACAAGACCTTGGCCGACATGCTATCAATGTTCGCCAGTGTTGAGCAGAGCAACTGGGATGAGGTGCTACCTTTCGTGACGTTTGCCTACAACACCGCCTAGCAAGACATCACGGGATTTGCGCCCTTTTTCCTGGTGCATGAGCGTGAGGCGACCACGACGATGAACACTGTGTTTCCGTTACATCGTTCCGTTATATCGGCCAGGTGTTAACCAGAGCTGAGGAAGCTCGGCAGTTAGCTAGTGTAATGACACATTCCTATGCAGAGACATACAATATCTTAAAAGCTGCGCCAAAGATAAATTGAGAGGCATGTATATTATAATCTTTGTAAAGTTCACATTGGATTCTCTTTTGTTTGATACTCCAAGGAGCTAAGGGACACTTTCGATTGTTGCCTTGTGGAGGATGGACGTGATTTTTGGACTGTGCGGAAAGGCAGCCATATGGTTGGTAATTATGGTTTGTGCGACAAGCACAGCAAGTCTTATTGTGTTGTGAATAAAAAAATAGTGAAAAGTATCGAAGTGTTACGAAAATTATTTAAAGCAACGTAGCGTTGTATTCCTTGGTTTCCACCGTCTTCGTGAAGTGAACCGATGCCGACTCATGATGGTACACACGGTCAACAAAGAGAAGAACAACGATGGCGACTAATGAATTAATATTGTGGCAGAAGGACTAATTCTACGTCTAAGGTGAGAACTCTGATTAAATCAACAATGACGTGGAACTTAAAATGTGAAATGTTTTTTATTTATTTCGCCACACTGGCGACCGTGACAGGACAGTGCTGGTGGAACAAAGAGTAAGTACTTCATTGTTGTGCTACAAATGTACTTGTACTAATTACTGTTTCTCTGTTACATGACGCACATGGAAAATGACGAATAAAGTGAAACAGTATTAACTGTATAAACGGATGGCACAATAACCAGAAGGAACAAGGACAAGGATTTACAAACCTAATGTAATCGTGAGTGACGCAGCTCAGCCGTAATTAAGGTAGGAAAGCGCAAACGCATGCAGTGGCTGCACCTTGGCTTAGCTCCACTTAAAGCAGAACCTTTTCCGTCCATATTAAAATCCTGGTAGTGTTTGTGGCAACACACAATTACACTTTGATAATTACTTTTTATGTTCAACAATCGCAGAATTAGAAGACGTAGTGCGCCATCTTGTAAATTTCCGACGCGCAACAAATAACAATCGCGAGATATTTTTATTAATTCAACTGCGAGAGAATTTAAAGATTTAGATTAACAGTAAAGTACAGATAAAAATAATATCTTCACAATGGAATCAGAGAACTTTAATTTAACAAATGTTCATGGACACGTCACCGATTCTGACAATAGTGACGTAAATGATGATGCAATTAGTTTTTCAGCACAACATAATGTAGAAGTAAATACAATTCAATTGCACTCCACAGGGATTAACAATAACGAACCACTTGCAAATGAAACCTTGTGCACAGTCGATGAAGCATCGATTACCAGATCAGATGAAAATATTTCGCGTGAAATCAGTGAACCTAGCCCGGTTTCGATTCAATCAGACCGTGGCAGAGAAACAATGGCAACAAATAATGGCATAAATACAAACACACAAGCTTCGTCAGTTACGCTTGAGGCATTATATAGTCTGATGTCAAACGTGAGCGAGCAATTATCTGATTTAAAGATCAGTCACAACACAACGAACACAAAACTGGCGAACATGCACAGACATTTCGATCAACGCTTAAATAAACTCACCAATGAAATCGATCAAAAGATCGAAGACAAAGTCATCAAAACCGTCAATAGTGTATACAATGTATTGGCAAATGATTTAGAAAAGAAATTGTCAGATCTTACAAACAAACAGGAACAGGAACTGTCAGAAATAGTAGAAACACACAATCAAACACAAACCGTACAAAAAGAAATACATGAAAACGTACAGGCTATTCAATTAAATTTAACAAGAGTACAGTCCGCATGTGAAGAAATACCTGACCAAGTTAATAAAGTTAACGAAGAAGTCGGTTTTCTGAAACAGGAGACTCGACGTATCAACGCCGACATTATCAAAATAAATGAAACTTTAGGAAACGGTAATGTAAATGAATCAATAACTGACCGGGAAACAAAACTTTTTGAAAAATTAGGTAATGAAATCAAAGTAGCCGAGGACAGAATACGCAAGGAAATTGCTGGTAGACTGAATGTTTCAAATGACTTGCCTACGTCAAGCAACAAGCAGCGCGACACTTATTCGCCCGTGCCAGATTACGATGTAAATAACGCAGAACATCACGCGCCCTGTCCGGCGTATGTGCACGCACCGGCACAGGCAAACAATGGCTATTCGCCAAACGCGGTGCTGCAACAGGCAGTAGGCGTGTCGCCTTGCATCTCGACGATTCTAGTCGATGAGAGCCTGTTGAAACATAGACAGTTTCCAGTTTTCTCCACAGAATCCAGAAAAACTCATTCAGTCGTATTTGTAAGAGCATTTAAAAATGTCTTACCAAGAAACTGGACTGAGGCACAGAAGATTAGATATGTAGTAGGCTTCACACAAGGCGACGCACTTTTGTGGGCCACAGACATGGCTGAACAGTGCGTCACCTACGAACAATTTGAACGGGCTTTCTTGGAGAAATATTGGTCTGCTGGGGTCCAAGAAAGACTGCGCCGTGAAGTATTCAACCCACAACCGTTCAACCTAAAAAATGGCGGGTTGAGAAAGTATTTCGAAAAGTACTTGAATAAGACGCGCTATTGGAACAATCCAATACCGCACGTAGATGTTCTCAAAATTCTGAAAAACAGACTACCCGCGAACTTACGCGAAAAATTGGTAACCATACCGGAAAACGACCTTGACTACTTTCTTTCCGTGCTTGACTCAATTGATCTAATATACGAAGAGCCGAGCACAAGTAATCGGAATGAATATTCCGGAACCAATCAAAACAACGGTAACGGATATCATTTTAATGGCAGTGGACAAAACCCACACAGTTGGCATCCGTATGCGACAAGGCCAAATAATGGAACCTGGAATTACGGGAATCGGAGGAATTCGGCGCCACAGAGACGTGAAGACCGAAGGTATAGTACAGATTACGGTCCACGCCGGTATGGAAATGATAGAAATCACGTGAATGATTGGTCAGGCCCGCGTGATGAAAGGCGGCACACAAATGAAAATTACAATAGTTACAGTAATAGGAATGATAGACCAAGGAGGAATAGCGACGGCCGGTCGCAAGAAAATGTTGCACGCAGCGGTCCGGAAACTAATTGGCGACAGAATAACCACTCAGTACACTTTGTAGAGGTAACGGACAGTACTGAAGCAACGCCTTTGTCTCCCCCGGTAAACAACAATCGGTCGTAATGAGCCCCCACCGGCCGACCGATGTGACAACAGGGGGCACAAACAAGCACACATTACATCTTAGACAATTATTTTTAAGATATGATCAGGATGCGACCGTAGAAGATGATCTATGTGAAGAAGATATGAAAGCACCGGACAAGGTAAGTGACCTGGTGCAGGCTGTAATAACAACAAAAAGATAAGAAAGGTTACAGAATTTAACATTGGACAGGAAGTACTATTACGTACCCACCCAAAATCCTCTAAAATTAAGGCATTAAACAAAAAGTGGCAGTTGTTGTATGATGGCCCTTTCATTATAATAGACAAACCTCACCCAGGATGTTATCTGTTAGGTAACACACGAACGGGCAAGGTGAAAGGGTTATACCCCCACAAGGACATCAAGGAATTTTTTCATTAAAGGTTGTATGTTATTTTAGCAAAATTGAAATTGTACAACCTTGGATCACATAGTAAAATTGCTGTCATTAACCTAAGAAACTTGCGAACAACTGGGGGCATATGCCAGCTTAAAAACGCATAGTTAACCACACCTAATGAAACATGTGTTACTGTGAGTCTTAACACTATAAAATAAACCATACAGTACTTTTGTAGTCTAACTCAGTTATTTAAGAGAGGGGAACAAAGACAAATTAGAGCGAAGGTCAGAGTGTGTTCGCTTGAGACGAGCAACAAACCACACGTCGAAGTTGCAATCCAACGCTCAGCTCATGAGCACGCGATAGCTGCACGTCAAGACGAGGTCGTTGGCCGCGCTGTAGGCAGCGAGACGGGGAGAAATCTTCCCCCCTTCCATGTCCGATCAGCTGAGCGTATACAAAGCGCGAAGGCGCATGCGCGGTCGAGTCCAGGCGTCACGTGACTATTACACGATGGTGGCTATCACGAATAATGTTCACCAACAATGCAGAGTTTTCCCCGCACCTACAGTCCAGTCGTGGTACGTAAGCGCGCATGCGCGGAAAGTTTAAAAGTTTTGAGACCACTCTTACTATGAGACACAGAGACGAAAGTCATTCAAAAACAAGAAAGGAAAGGGTACACAAGTCTTGTAAATAGTAACTTAGAAAATTTAATTATAAGCTGGTATTACGTAATAAAAGTGAACATACAAGTACATACTGGTCATGGACGGTATTGTAATATTATATTATACTGAGTAAAATCTTAGCTTGTACGGAAGGAGAAAGAAAATAGAAAAATAAATAAATAAATAAATAATGCAGATATATAACCGGAAGAAAGGCTATGTACACGAGAACAGCACACATTTACATATAGGGAAAAAGCAGCAAAGAGGAAATCAAAGAGATAACGCATACATTTACATTACACAGTAGCTAGCGATTTTCAGAATGAACAACAAGGTAAACGCGGGAAATTTTGTGACTAAGGAAAAGAGTGACACAAGCTTTAAAATAGGGTAATAATAAACAGACCTATGCAGCGTGAGTATTGAACTGAATCGCTCTCAAAACAAATACCTAGGTTTTATAGAGAGAGAGACACACATTAACGTTAGGAAACACCTGAAGCACTCAGCAATCAACTTTGTAGAATATATAAGCTATACACGAGGGTACATGTACGAAAGCTAAAGTGTAAAGGAGGAAAATAGGGAATGTTGCACATTAATGGACTGTAAGGCAGTTATGTATGTAAGAAGAAATATTTAGTTGTAAGTATTATTAGTATAAGGGACGATGCTCAGCACACCCTGAATTATTTTGGAATATTGAAGGAATGGTGCAGGGTACCGAAAAAGGGCCCCACCAGCAAAGTGTATATTATAGTGGTAGATATTTTCTTTGTGTATAAACGTATGTATGAATGTGTGAAAGGCGAAAGAAGCTCTGTACAGGTACGGAACCTAAACAACATAGAAGTGTTTAAGGAAAATTAAACACTAAGACAACCGCGTATAAACAGGTATACCTAACGTCAAGAAACAACTTAATTAAAACCGTAAGACTCTACGAGTTTACGAGAAAATGCGAAAAACCTGATACAAAGTGCAACATTAGCGATGCTTCACTCATGTATGCTAAAGGAAGGTATGAATTACTTTACCCACTTGAAACATGAAAGGAAAAATCATGTCAAAATTATATCTTTCACACATATAACAATTTATAGTCACAAAGAATGAAAATGATGTCGCCGCTATACGAGAAACAGGTAAGTAGTGTGATCGACGACCTGTAAGCAAGGGAATCGTCTATAAAATAAACTATGAAAAAAAAAGTCATACAGAATTTCATGCTGCACTGAAGCTATGAAAGTGTGATTATTCGTGTACATAGATTTTCATGACAACCAATGCATTAAAATGTCTATTTTTTCTCCCATGATAACACAAGACGCCTATAAGCGCACTTTAATTGAAAATGATACACGCACACAAGGGCGTGCCGCTATTATGAAACACTGTACATATTAATAGTAGCTAGACCCTGAACTTCAAGATTGTATGTTTATATGTCTATGTTAATGTAGGAAATTTTATTAGAGGTAATGATTTACAAGCACACCAGAACGTGCTTAAGCACAAAACACTGTACATATTAGGGTTATGCTGCATATAAATGATTATTTCGTGCATTTTCAGATTTTATACGCAAAAAACCGTAGCATACACGTAGTCGTTGCCACTACCCTAAGTAGAAGGTAGAAAATTCCCTTCCCAAGCTTCAGTGGAGCGGCTACAGCTGTATTCTCTGCATGCTGATGCATGTCGTTGCGTATGAAGAATACGTAACGGAGGTTAACCTTAACTTATACTCGAGTTCAAGAAGGAAAACAAAGGACTTGTTCCTTCTAACAGATTAATGGAAAAAGGCGAGTGTGTGTGTGTCAGTAAAATCCAAGACGAAGAAGCCACTATGAGTGGTCAAAAATTTTTTCAATTTTAGTCGATAGTTTTTTCCTGTAGTTAATGTAAACAATGTATTGTATGTATTATATGTTATTCCATTGTATGTGATGTATTTTGTATTTCATGCCAAGTCCCGTGACTTACAAATTATGTGCATTGACCAGAGGTATTGAGGGGAATGAATCTCAGTACAATAGGTAAAAGGGGTTAATGCGAAGAAAAAAAAAAGTGTAGTGAAAAGGAAGTTTCGATCGCAATACTCGCGGTTAAAGTGGTGTGTGTAGAAATTAAAATTGTGCAAAGTAGTGCTACGTTGCAAGTGTCAGAGAGCCTAAACAAGTGACATCGAAAATTGAAGCTTGTATCGTCAAACGACCCATGGCGTCACAATAGGAAAGGACAATGCCAAACAAGTTTGACATGGTACGCTTCTTACCAGGAGCTGAATCGACGGGATCGTCCTCCGCCTCGCACATAGTGTGGTGTGTTCTTCGGGGCACATATTTCAATGTACCTTGTCGTATCCAGTCTATGTACTGGAAGGAACTACAAAAAGCACACGCATACTGAGGTTCGGAAGTCTCGACGGTACCCGCACGTCGGTGTATATTCAGTGCACTGGCGCGCGTATTCAACCAACGTCGCCCGCTAACGGACGACCAAACAATCAGGCGCGCGTATCACCCGCCCATATTCAACACGGGCTAGCGAACAAAGCTCGTCGCTCCAGAATAAATACAGAAGGCAATACAAGGACTTAATTTTCACCTCTGATGAGGAAGGAAACATCTGTATGTAACGTTGTATTCGGTGTATATTTTATTGTACAAACTTTACTACATGATATCATTTTCTCAGTATTAACCAGAACTTTGTATATTAGGATTAAGGTTTGTAAATATTAGCATAAGTATACCAAAAAACTGACACACACTCAGAAATACCAAAGAATTCACAGTGCCATGAAAATGAGACAATAAAAATGAAGTGTGTAAATAAAAGACCCCCAAACCTATCAATTGCAAGGTCGACTACTGTATCCTGTCAATCAAATAAAATTTTCTAGTGACAGCATACAGTAGGGGGGCAGTTGTAATGACACATTCCTATGCAGAGACATACAATATCTTAAAAGCTGCGCCAAAGATAAATTGAGAGGCATGTATATTATAATCTTTGTAAAGTTCACATTGGATTCTCTTTTGTTTGATACTCCAAGGAGCTAAGGGACACTTTCGATTGTTGCCTTGTGGAGGATGGACGTGATTTTTGGACTGTGCGGAAAGGCAGCCATATGGTTGGTAATTATGGTTTGTGCGACAAGCACAGCAAGTCTTATTGTGTTGTGAATAAAAAAATAGTGAAAAGTATCGAAGTATTACGAAAATTATTTAAAGCAACGTAGCATTGTATTCCTTGGTTTCCACCGTCTTCGTGAAGTGAACCGATGCCGACTCATGATGGTACACACGGTCAACAAAGAGAAGAACATCGATGGCGACTAATGAATTAATATTGTGGCAGAAGGACTAATTCTACGTCTAAGGTGAGAACTCTGATTAAATCAACAATGACGTGGAACTTAAAATGTGAAATGTTTTTTATTTATTTCGCCACACTAGGCTCCGCACGCTGCAGGTTCAAGAAAACGATCGCCGAAGGTATGACGCGAGCCACCGCCCTGCTGTTTACCAGCCGGGTGGCCTCGTCTGGATCTTCACTCCTCTTCAGAAGATTGGTATCTCCGAGAAGCTCCTCAGGCGCTACTTTGGACCTTATAAGGTTGTAAGACAGTTGTCTGATGTTACTTATGAAATTGAAGAGTTCGACCCCAACACAAGACGACGAAAGATCAGAGATACAGTCCACGTCCTTCGAATGAAGCCCTACAAGGATCCTGCAACCCAGGTAAATTAGAAGCTCCAGCGACAGGCAACAAAGGTGACGAAGAGCGTAGCGGCGAAAGAAGTTCTAAGAAGATCACAGCCAGGGCAAGCATTAGTCATCGGGAGTCGGAGAATGCAGGACCTATGACTCGTTCCCGGACTAGGACGACGTAACACCGAGTCGCTGTTCTGTGAAGGAGGGAGCCATGTGGCAAAACGAGCTGAGTAGCACCGTGGTGTAGTGGTTCTAATACCAAACTGTTGCATGGAGGGTCGTGAGTTCTGGACTGTACAATTTTAATTTCTATATTCGGTTCGAGTACATTCTAGAAGTATCCACAGATGTCAAGCGTCATTGTACTGGAATGTCATGTAGCTGTATTTATACTGTATGTGTTCTAGCTGGAGGCAGTTCGCTTCGCGCTCTTGTATGTGCAAGTGCTGAACAAACCTTCGTTAAGTGAAGTTAGTGTTCGTCATTCATTTTATTACACCCTCTTCTATGTGACAATATATAAAGAAGAACCTAAGTTTTCATTAAATAATGTTTTAAATGAAAAATGAAGGAGAAAAATAGAGTTGTTTATGAAGTTAGGCTCTTTTTAGTTCCTTATACAGGGCTATTACAAATGATTGAAGCGATTTCATAAATTCACTGTAGCTCCATTCATTGACATATGATCACGACACACTACAGATACGTAGAAAAACTCATAAAGTTTTGTTCGGCTGAAGCCACACTTCAGGTTTCTGCCGCCAGAGCGTTCGACAGCGCAGTGAGACAAAATGGCGACAGGAGCCGAGAAAGCGTATGTCGTGCTTGAAATGCACTCACATCAGTCAGTCATAACAGTGCAACGATACTTCAGGACGAAGTTCAACAAAGATCCACCAACTGCTAACTCCATTCGGCGATGGTATGCGCAGTTTAAAGCTTCTGGATGCCTCTGTAAGGGGAAATCAACGGGCCTGCCTGCAGTGAGCGAAGAAACGGTTGAACGCGTGCGGGCAAGTTTCACGCGTAGCCCGCGGAAGTCGACGAATAAAGCAAGCAGGGAGCTAAACGTACCACAGCCGACAGCTTGGAAAATCTTACGGAAAAGGCTAAAGCAGAAGCCTTACCGTTTACAATTGCTACAAGCCCTGACACCCGATGACAAAGTCAAACGCTTTGAATTTTCGGCGCGTTTGCAACAGCTCATGGAAAAGGATGCGTTCAGTGCGAAACTTGTTTTCAGTGATGAAGCAACATTTTTTCTTAATGGTGAAGTGAACAGACACAATGTGCAAATCTGGGCGGTAGAGAATCCTCACGCATTCGTGCAGCAAATTCGCAATTCACGAAAAGTTAACGTGTTTTGTGCAATCTCACGGTTTAAAGTTTACGGCCCCTTTTTCTTCTGCGAAAAAAACGTTACAGGACACGTGTATCTGGACATGCTGGAAAATTGGCTCATGCCACAACTGGAGACCGACAGCGCCGACTTCATCTTTCAACAGGATGGTGCTCCACCGCACTTCCATCATGATGTTCGGCATTTCTTAAACAGGAGATTGGAAAACCGATGGATCGGTCGTGGTGGAGATCATGATCAGCAATTCATGTCATGGCCTCCACGCTCTCCCAACTTAACCCCATGCGATTTCTTTCTGTGGGGTTATGTGAAAGATTCAGTGTTTAAACCTCTTCTACCAAGAAACGTGCCAGAACTGCGAGCTTGCATCAACGATGCTTTCGAACTCATTGATGGGGACATGCTGTGCCGAGTGTGGGAGGAACTTGATTATCGGCTTGATGTCTGCCGAATCACTAAAGGGGCACATATCGAACATTTGTGAATGCCTAAAAAAACTTTTTGAGTTTTTGTATGTGTGTGCAAAGCATTGTGAAAATATCTCAAATAATAAAGTTATTGTAGAGCTGTGAAATCGCTTCAATCATTTGTAATAACCCTGTATATATCGTTTGCCTGGATATAGTTTCGCTAGCAAATGTATGTCAATATTCTGAAATGTTTCATTTCTTAGCAATTTAGCACAGAAAATTAATCAAGAACCCATGTTATTAGGCCATTAAGGAAGTTTATCGCTGTTAGTTCGTTAATTCCGATACTACACTCTGACATTTTGTATCATGGTACTGGACAAAGTGAATTGATGTGAGATAACGTGACGGACAGTGTGAATACTCTCCGATTTGATCAAATATTTCACACAAATTTTTTGTATTTTGTTTTTTTTTTATTCTCTGATTATGCTTTTTATTTTTTTTTTTAATCTTCCATGCTGGTAGTTAGTTCGTGCATAGTTATGAGACAACTTTGATGTTTTGCTCCCTGCATGTTGAATTATTTTCAATTCCAAACACAGAACGCCCAAAGAAGCTGTGTATTTTTCGTTGTATCCTGTGGCTATTATCAATAAAGCTAACGTTAACATTGTTTGAGGGAGTTTTTGTGTAGTGTGGTTCCATTGTATTAAGTACATGCAGGTTCTAATGGCCGAACTACAGTTTCCCCAGCTTGTGCCGACAAAGTGGTGATCTCGACGTCATTTACCTGCTGTGGTTTGCGAGGGTGGTGGTAAGTTTTTTCTATTCTGGAATTTTGGCAGACGCTACCAAGTTTACACTGGTAATAAGCCAATTAGATCATCAGTACATCACGGAAGTGCAAGACATAATTACTCGCCACCAGAGGCTAACTCCTATGACAGGCTCAAAGCAGCACTGATATGGCGAATGTCAGCGTCTCAGGAAGAGCGAATCTGTCAAGTTCTCACTCAGGAAGATACTGAGGACAGAAAGCATTCACAGTACTTGCGGCACCTCAGAAGCAAAGGAGACTTGGGAACCGTTCCGGACAGCTTACTGCACACAATACGGAGCAGTCGTTTGCTACCGCCTATCAAAGCAATTACAGCGTCACAGTCTGACACCTCCATGGTCATAGTAGCGGAGCTGGTAGATAAAATGCAGGACGCAACGACACAGTCTCCTGTCAGCATAATCACTGCGCAGTGCACTAGGGCAACGCCAAGTGGTTCGCGCGCGACGCCTTGGCGGGCAAGGCCAGGGGCGGATACAGGGGGGGGGGGGGGGGGGGGCAATTGTCCCCCCCCCCCCCCCGCCCATGGTGCGTGACCAATCTTTTTTTTGCGACTGCTTTAGGGGCTGATTTGAAGTCGAAGATGTAACGCAGTTTGATGCAACAATTCAAAAAGAGACCTTGAAGCCTCTTCCATTTAGCGAATAAACTACAGAAGAAACAAATATACTTACGAATAAAATGATAATATTCGCTGAGGCATGAGCGATCTGTGTCGCTTTTTTAGCACTTTCCCTGCAGTGCGTATGTAAGATTTTGTTTCTAGTGGCAATTTGCAGAGAGATAGTGTTGATAATTAAGCGATGAATACCGAAGGAATGCTTGAAAATATTCTCATTAGTTGCAAATAGTGAGAACCTTACGACAGTCCCTTTTATTCTGCAATTGCACGTTTTCGATCTGTATGAACGCTTCTCCCCGATTTTGGCTTTCTTCTCACTTTTGATGCTGAATGTGAACTAACATTAATTAGCCAAATGTAATAATGTACACGAAAATAACGTCTGTGAATTAATTCACAATCCATTCTCTCATACAGTAAGAATATAAATGTTATGGTCAGCAGATTCAAACAGATACTGAAATCTAGAAAACTCAGATTCATTTCTCTTTCTTCAAAGTGCAGAGGGCAACTCTGCCAAAGACTGAGGAAGATACTTTTTCCTCATCAATATAGTTTATTCTGAGGTACTAAGCGTATGCTTCTACCGCAATCTGAAAAAAAGCATGAATTTCATAACAGTGTTAGAACTTAGAGTTGTGGCTTTGCTCTAAATTGTTTGCTTATTTCGGAAGTCAAATCTTGAAGAAACAAACTGGTGTTTGCGAGTAGCCAGGGAAACTGTTGGAGTAGAAGGAAGAATCTGCTCTCGAGCTTGCTAAACTGTCATAACTGTATTTAAAGAAAAAATGAGCTCCTGTTGCTAGTTCATGAATTTTTATTGTTTACGTCCTGTTTCTGAATCCTATAATGCCATCATTCACCCACCTGCTTTCCTCCCACATGATTTTATTGATACTATACATTTCGCCACCAGTTCAGAAGTATTTCACAGGACTCTGAAAACCCAATGGTGCTCGGTCGCTGTAGCGGAAAAGCTTTAGGCGGTGTCATGAGCCGTGCGTACGCGAAGACTGGGTTCGTGTCCTCCCTTGGGTTTCGGTGTTGTCTGTAGATTAAGCTACAATAAGTTAGCACTAAGCTGTCTCAAATGACCTCATTGTCAACAGGACGTAAAACAACAACGTAAAAAAACGTAGGCTTCGCTTTTTTTGCTTCTCAAATTCAGTGAAACACGATAGTGATAATGTAAGTCGCCACTGTAGTAGGCCTAGAAGCGTGATTTGACAGAAAAAATATATATTAGAAACTACTGCGAACCGCAGAAGTCAAGAAGGTTGTGCTGAGGTGCGGTTTGACTGTTAAAGAAACTGACAGCGTGCGAACGCTTTGGGTGGCCACCGGCCGGGGGTCTCAGTCTGATCTGTGTCGTGTCGGCTTATGGCTGAGGCAGCTTACAGGACTCCACGTTACGTTGCTACCTGCTGGTCTAAGAACACGCAGCGTTCCGCGTGAATGCGGTAGTCTGGCCGCACTCCGCAGTTGGAAGACGTCTGCACTTGCTGACCTTCGCCGTTCCTGTTATTTGTGGAAATCGTTGGAAATACCATGGTGGGTTTTCATAAACTTTATTAATGTTTTGTAATGAAGTTTGGAGAGTGAGCGAGTTATCCCATCTCATTAGATTACTGTTTGTCAGTATTTGTGACCCAATTGATTTTAAGTGCAGTGCAAATTCGTTATCGTTACCCGTAGTTGTCAATGGGGCATTACTTTTATAGAAACGTCTTGAAGGTGTGGGAGTACAGGCAGACACCCCATACTTCTGGAACTACAGCAATAGGAAGTTGTCTAGTTTCTCTAAAAGACGTTCAGTACGCTTTCTCATCACTTGACCCCTCCTGTGCAAATTATTGTATCATTACTTTATTGATTATATGAACTAGTATATTTTTTGCTGCTGGAAAGGATGTCGTACATAACTTATGGGTTTGATAGTGCACTATAGATAAAGGTGACAACTACGACATTCAGCTCGGTCGTTTGTACTATTTACCATACAGTAGCTGGCCTCAGGTACCGGGGTGATTGCTGTGCAAAAACAATCGTTTTATTTATTTTCTTTTTTCATCTCCAATTTAGTCTGGCGGTAAAAAACATCGAACTCGAACAAAAATTAAAAAAAATTAATAACCCTCTCCTTATTTTGAAAATTTACAATAGCAAAAATTCTGAGCATTTTCCAGTTTCTAAAAGCCATAAATGTGCTGAATATGATTGTATCAAAAAGCATAATCTAAAGTTTAGGTAAAGTGCCCAGACGTCCCATATTGAAAGGGACAGTCCCGTTTTTCAACCTGTTGTCCCAACAGCTTTTGTTATGAAGAAGCATTCGTACTTTATCCTCTACTATATGATAGCCGCGACTTCGTTTGCGTAGCAGATAATAATGTCAGCAAGTGGTATATTCACAGAAAAAGATTACTTCTGTGTGACATTTTTAGCACTGCAGATAACGATCACTTATAATATGTAACAATGTTTCACTAAAGCGCATTGTAGACCTTCACTCAATAATGATATGGCCGCTATGTGGGAGCTTGCTAAACTTTTTGGTATTGTTCTTTAGGTTTCCAACTGTATGAACTAAGGCGTTTTGTACTCCTGGATCTGATTTGCGAATAGTATGCTGGTTTCAAATCGTGCCAAAGGACTATGTAATAGAGAAAGCTGTGGTACGGTGTGTTTGTACATCTGCGTCTGATTCAGTGATTGCAAACCACGAATAATTAGTAATGGAGCACATTTTTTTCTAAGTTTCATTTCTTTTCTGTTTTTGAGAACACAATTTTATGTCCAAAATTTGTCAAGGACCCAGATGTTTGCATGTTATATCCAGTGTTGTCGCTTAATTGAAACGAAAGCTGTTTTTACCAGTTATCTCATAATGCAATCGAACGTTTAAAAATGATTTAAATCTTATTCACGTTTTCGTTTTGTCACTTGAGTCTGAAATAAGACCCTCACATGATTCAAATGTTTTATTCTCGACATATCAAAGCTTGGTGCAGATATAATTTTTAGCTAGCTATTTCATTTTCTACAGCAGGGTATTAAAGTAACAGTATGATGAGACACGTAATGAAGCGTTTGGAGACCCGTGTTCAGTTCTCAATCGGGCCATCAAGATTTGAATATCTGTGGCTTCGCTTATCGCACCAGGCAACTTTTGGTATGTTGCCTTGAGAAGTCCACGGCCAGTTCCTTCCTCTCTAATAATCTAAAACCTCACATCGATAGTTCTTTCTCCAGTAACCACACCTTTTGACAAGACGTAAAACATCAAGCTTTACTTAGTTTGCTTTTCAGAGAACGCGTTCTGCTTGCTGCATAATGATAGCTCAATGTCAGCATGTCGAGGTTCTAGTTTGAAAACTCCTGTTTCACTCAGCATTCACAAAACTTTTACCGTATGTAAGTTAGAATTCAAAATCTGTACAACAAAGGGTGGGTGCCTCAGGAGTCCCTTCTTCAAACATTCAATCCAAAAAAACATTGCAACACTGCCTGTAGCGTGATAAGAACAGACAAAGAAACAAATAAACAAACGGTCTTAGAGTTCTCCCAGAATCATCATGTCTTCGGAAATGGCGTATCGGTCACATAAACGCAACAAATTTTAAGAAAAGGCAATTCTGCTACAAGCATAATGATGTATCAGTCACATCAGCAGACTTTTATCTTTAGATTTCAATACAAACACAACAAATTTTAAGTAAAAGCAAATAAACTTCACGCCTTATCTTTAACATATGCCACACATGTCATTGGTAACTCGTTGTGTTGCATTTACATTTTCAATTAGCTTAAATAAAAATGGATTTTATGTTACTGCTAATGGTTTACTTCATTTATTATGGTCTAGGAAATTGTCGTTACTGTAATAGCTTCAATGAGAAAAAAAAGGTAGCCTACATTTCCCCCTTATATCCCTGAAATCAGTTAGTAGCACATTGTACTAGTATTGGTAACTCATTGACTCAGATTTTTGTTTTATTTAAGTGGTCATTACAAAATTAAAATTTAGTGATAGAATTAAGAAATCGTCCACTTCTATTGCTGCGAGTTCCATTCTGCTTATGCCCTCCGCGAGTCTTTCCTTTCTTCTTCTTAAATATGGATCTACCTTCCCCTTTTAACACTACTTTCCTTCATCCCACAGGCAAATCAACGACCACCGTCGTCAGTGAAACGAACCCGAAGCATCGACTCATTTTTTCAGCCTGTCCATAAGCGGGCAGTTTTAGCTTGTACTCCAGCTTCTGGACCTCGGCTTGATGTGGAGGAAAGTACTGAAGTTGTGACTCCTGTTGCTTCAGCTTCTTCCCAACCCGTCGTGTCTACTGCGTGTGACAGTTTTAGTAATGTGCTGGGGTCGCTTACTTCTTCTGAGTCTAATTCGTATACTGGGTCTAGTGTCCCCTATGACATTGGAAGTTTCTTAGATAAACATGTTGATGACTACACAAAATATCAACTCTTATCGAATCCTTGGCAACCGAAAGATGACTATGAGTTTCCATTTTCCTTACACATGATCAATGGTAAAGAGGTGAAGCGATATTTTGGGAATAAATACCTCAGCAGATACCCTTGGCTTGTCTTTTCACATGCAAGAAGAGGTTTGTTTTGTAAATACTGTCCGTTTGTTGCTACTGGATGCGTTGGCGGAGGTCAATAAACTGTGCCGTTGCAAAAGCTTGTGACCAAACCGCTGACAAACTTCAAGGATATGGCAGGGCAGAATGGCGATTTGGCCGGCCGGTGTGGCAGAGCGGTTCTAGGCGCTTCAGTCTGGAACCGCGCGACCGCTACAGTCGCAGGGTCGAATCCTGCCTCGGGCATGGATGTGTGTGATGTCCTTAGGTTAGTTAGGTTTAAGTAGTTCTAAGTTCTAGGGGACTGATGACCTAAGACGTTAAGTCCCATAGTGACCAGAGCCATTTGAACCAATGGCGATTTGGAAGCACATGCCAGTCACATTTATCGCAGAAGAGCCGTTGAACAGGGGAATGCATTCCTCAATACGTTCAATAAACTTCACTTGGAGGTAATCAACCGTGTACACCAACAGCGCAACAAAGAGGTGGAAGGAAACAGGGAACGACTTCGTCCTACAGTCGAAACGGTTATTTTCCTTGGGCGGCAAAATCTACCATTCCGTGGACACAGAGATGATGGACAGATATTTCATAAACAGGCAAATTCCGAGAGCTCCATTGTTGCTGTGAACGAAGGAAATTTTAGAGAACTGCTAAGATTTAGAGTGTCTGCTGGCGATAAAAAACTGGAGCAACACCTGCAGTCAGCTTCGTCAAATGCTACATATATTAGTAAGACAACTCAATATGCTCTAATTTCATGCTGTGGGAAAGAGATTTCAGAGTAGCGTACGCTCATCACAATATTATTCAATACTTTTTGACGAGACAACAGATGCTTCTCACTCATGTCAGCTGAGCCTTACGTTACGATACGTACTTAACGGTAATATCCGTGAGAATTTAATTAGTTTCGTTTATGCATTTGTAGAACTTGGTCATACGAATTTCGAAGATGGCCATCAGTCTGATGAAGATGATTGGAAAGAATCCAGGAAGCTAGTTAACACAGAAGAGAAGGTAGATGGAACTTCCACAGCTAGGGAGTTATCGTTAACTGGTAAGGCAATTGGTAAAATTGTCCTGTACCAGCTGAAGAATAGGCTCAAACTTCCACTGGAACATTGTGTTGGCATTGGAACGGACGTATGTGCTATTACGCTTTCCGAATTTCGAGGTGCTGCCACTGAAGTACAGAAGGAGGCCAAGAACGCTGTTAAGACACCATGCTATAGCCACAGAATAAATAACTCTATATCCCGTAGTTCCAAGGTGCCTGCTGTTCGGGACGCTATATCAGTAATGAAAGAGGTCATTAATTTCTTCAAGACACACCCTAAAAGATAAAGTGTCTTAATGAACACCTTGGGTCGTGCACTCACATCACTTTGTGAGACCCGGTGGGTAGAGAGACATGACAGTGTACTCCAGTTTTCAGCTGATCTTGTAAAAATTGTGGAGACTCTCGGAAAGATTGCTGAGTGGCATGACCCGAGCACAGCTGGTAAGGCTGCTTCTCTGGTATTAAATTTGTGCAGCTCACAATTTGTGTTGTCATTATTGTGCTATCTCTACCGCAGTCTAGAAGCAAACTATTGCATAAACCTCTATTGATCTCAATGACAGTGCTACACACGTCAAGAACACTATCGCTATTCTTGTCAGTCGTCGAGAAAATTTGGTCACTAGCTTCAGTAACGTCTGGAAGCGTGCAGAGAAACTTGCGGATCAACTAGGCATCGAGCTCAATATTCCTCGCATACCTCGCTACGGTCGACGCCAAGTTTATCGTGACAACCCTCAAACAAATTCGGCAGAAGAATATTTCAGAGTAACAGTCTATGCTCCCCTACTGGACTTCATTATAACTTATTTACGAGAAAGATTCTCTGCTGAAACTTGGGATGTGTTCAACCTTTCTGTTTTCAGTCCAGAAAGTATTGTGAAGATCTCTGCAGGTGAAACTGAAAAAATTGCAGAGTCCTTCACCAACCGCTTCGGTTCGTTGCTTGACGTGGACAAAGGCATTGCTTCTCTTGTGTTACGGGATGAAATGTTGTTATGGCGAGAGAAATGGAATCAAGAAACGGAACGACCAAAAGAGCTTCCAACCATCGCCCTTGACATATTGGCTAGATGTGATAACGATGCATATCCTATAATACATAAGCTTTTATTGGTCCTGGCAACGCTTCCAGTGACAACTGCATCTGCTGAAAGATCGTTTTCGTCGTTGTGGCGCCTGAAAACTTATTTAAGAGCATCGATGAATCAAAAGCGCCTCCTTGGTCTTGCACTTATGCATATTCATTACCAGATTCCTGTAGACGTAGAAAAACTAATTACAAGATTTTCAAAAAGTGGGCGTAGAAGGAGATTGGAATTTAATATTTAAGAGCAGTATTGCGAATATACATATTTAATATTAAATTTCATTTTATTTACACTTTTGCATTTTTATTTTATTTCTTATTTTTTTTTACAAGAAGAAAGAAAGAAATTTCTTATTGTTAATATTTACATTTATGAAGAAAAACAGCTTATTATGAGCATAAAATGACGTAATTAACAATATAAGGTGATTTCCTGAACACAGTCAAATACCCTATTATAACTTTTCGCAGTCATATCGTCATTGCTGCGTATAAACACATGCGCGAATTCGATGGCAACATTCTGTCAAATGAAAGCAATTGGTGAACTAATTTCGAAGATTTAAGAATGGAAACAAATGAACATTAGCATTTTTATAGATTATTTTACATTAGCAGACAAACACAGAGTTTTTCAAGTGCACGTGTTGTATTTGAAGAATATTTTTTAGGTAATGCACTAAGCTATTTCATTAAACGCACTTAACACATAGCGATACACAATTAAACTAAAAACAGAATATATATATATATATATATATATATATATATATATATATATATATGTGTGTGTGTGTGTGTGTGTGTGTGTGTGGGCGCGCGACCAAAAAATTTGCCCTTCCCCCGACCGAGATCCTGGATCCGCCCCTGGGCAAGGCAAACATACTGACGCAGCAGAGCGGCGAACTGTTAGTTCGACACGATCCGAGCAATGATGGAAGGCAGAATCGATACGGCCGACGCTCGCAGGTCATCGACAACTCTTCCGCAACTGAACCTGAGCTGCAAGGTATCTGCTGGTATCACCAAAATCTCAGGAAACAAGCGCGCAGACCCACAACCCCTTGCACTTAACGCAAATGACAACGGTTGTCGGAAGTAGGCGCCTCCTCCAGTTCCCGATCAGTGCGACTACAGATGTTTAATAGACACTGGATCTGAATTATAGCAGTGTTAGTTATTCATCTGTAGATCTCCTTTTACAAGGATATAGTACATGTCAAAGTATTTGCAAGTTTAGGTCAATGAAAAATAAACTAATTCGTATAATATACACTTACAGACCTCTAGTTAGAGACAATCATTAGATTTGCTCCTGGTATACAATACTTTTTTTACAAATAACTTATTATGTAATGTAATGCCACACTGTTCACTCATATCTTACTGCCAGTCACTGCACGCACTACACACACATTGTTTCATAACACTTCACTCACACACACACACACACACACACACACACACACACATACACTGGTGATCTCTGGGCCATTTTCTGTACCACAATTTTCCATTTGCTCTCCTGAAAAACTGAGTCAGCATCCCTCTGTAATGAGTGAGATGTTGAGCTCGATAAAGAGGAAGAGGTGTCAGTATTGTGCTATGCATAGCTTGTGGGTAAGTATTTCTAGAAAGAAAAAAAGAAAGAAACATAATGTGAAAGTGTTATGTGGAATGTTGGAAGTTTTATAATCATTGTTATTATTTATTTGTATAACTTTTTTTAACCAAACCCCCCACTCCGTTTTGTGTAAGTAATCCTTCAATGTATAAAATGTATTGCATAACAGGTACTTTTTAGCTGCCTTTTTAAATAAGTGTATTTTTGCAATACTTTAATCTCTTTTAGTAATTTGTCATACAGTTTTATTCCTTGTAGAAAACGCTGTTTTGAGTTTTATGTATATTTTTTTCTTGGTAAATGTAAGTTGAGTCAAGCTCTTGTTCCAGGGTCATGAACCGAGCTGTTTGTGCAGTAATTACCAATGTTATTTTTGATGTGTACAACTTACTGGTAAATGTTTTCACACGGAGCAGTTAAAATCCCCAGTGTTTTGAACAGATCTATAGAATGAGATCAAGTACTATTTTTGGTTTTATTCTTATGACTCTTTTCTGGAGTTTGAAAATTGTGTTCATGCCTTGTGCGTTTGTTCCCCAGAAAAGAATGCCATAGCTAAGAACTGAGTGTACATATGAATAGTATGTAACTAAAAGACACTGCATGTTACACACTGATGATAGGTCTCCAAGGGCATAACATGCTTAAGACATTCTGTTTGCAAGTACCTTTGTGTGTTCACACCACTTCAACTGGGAATCAATATTCATTCCCAGAAATCTTGCATTTGTTACACAGTCTATAGACGCACCATCTACATTTAATTTAACATTGTCATTTTCCCTCTTCAAACTGAAAGTCATGGCATTAGTTTCCTTTATGTTCAAAGTCACTTTATTGCCTATTGCCCAATCGTAAACTTCCTTGAGAGTTTCATTTGCTTTCTCTGCAAGAAGTTCTCCTGTTTTCATAGTGACTATAATATTGCTGTCATCAGCGAAGAGAATTTTTTCACTATGAGCAATACTACTGGGAAAGTCATTGATGTATATCAGAGATAGTATTGGTCCTAATATGCTACACTACTGGCCATTAAATTGCTACACCACGAAGATGACGTGCTACAGACGCGAAATTTAACCAGCAGGAAGAAGAGGCTGTGATATGCAAATGATTAGCTTTTCAGAGCATTCACACAAGGTTGGAGCCGGTGGCGACACCTACAACGTGCTGACATGAGGAAAGTTTCCAATCGATTTCTCATACACAAACAGCAGTTGACCGGCGTTGCCTGGTGAAACGTTGTGATGCCTCGTGTAAGGAGGAGAAATACATGCCATCACGTTTCCGACTTTGATAAAGGTCGGATTGTAGCCTATCGCGATTGCGGTTTATCGTATGGCGACATTGCTGCTCGCGTTGGTCGAGATCCAATGACTGTTAGCAGAAAATGGAATCGGAGGGGTCAGGAGGGTAATACGGAACGCCGTGCTGGATCCCAACGGCCTCGTATCCCTAACAGTCGAGATGACAGGCATCTTATCCGCACGGCTTTAACGGATCGTGCAGCCACGTCTCGATCCCTGAGTCAACAGATGGAGATGTTTGCAAGACAACAACTATCTGCACGAACTGTTCGACGACGTTTTCAGACAGCATGGACTATCAGTTCGGAGACCATGGCTGCGGTTACCCTTGGCACTGCATCACAGACAGGAGCGGCTGTGATGGTGTACTCAACGACGAACCTGGGTGCACGAATGGCAAAACGTCATTTTTTTCTGATGAATCCAGGTTCTGTTTACAGCATCATGATGGTCGCATCCGTCTTTGGCGATATCGCGGTAAACGCACATTGGAAGCGTGTATTCGTCATCGCCATGCTGGCGTATCACCCGGCGTGATGGTATGGGGTGCCATTGGTTACACGTGTCGGTCACCTCTTGTTCGCATTGACGGCACTTTGAACAGTGGACGTTACAATTCAGATGTTTTACGACCCGTGGCTCTACCCTTCATCCGATCCCTGCGAAACCCTACATTTCAGCAGGATAATGCACAACCGCATGTTGCAGGTCCTGTACGGGCGTTCCTGGATACAGAAAAAGTTCGACTGCTGCCCTGGCCAGCACATTCTCCAGATCTCTGACCAATTGGAAACGTCTGGTCAATGGTGGCCGAGCAACTGGCTCGTCACAATATGCCAGTCACTACTCTTGATGAACTGTGGTATCGTGTTGAAGCTGCATGGGCAGCTGTACCTGTACACGCCATCCAAGCTCTGTTTGACTCAATGCCCAGGCGTATAAAGGGCCGTTATTAAGGGCAGAGGTGGTTGTTCTGGGTACTGATTTCTCAGGATCTATGCACCCAAATTGTGTGAAAATGTAATCACATGTCAGTTCTAGTATAATATATTTGTCCAATGAATACCCATTTATCATCTGCATTTCTTCTTGGTATAGCAATTTTAGTGGCCAGTAGTGTACCTTGCAGAACCCCTATATTAATGTATTTTGGTTCTGATAAGTGTTTTACTAAATGTTTAGATCTATTTGAAGTATGTGTTACCTTATTTAATAGAATCTTGTGGTCGACTGTATCGAAGGCCTTAGAAAGATACAAAAATAGACCATTGTATTTATTCAAGTAATTCAGACTGGAATACGGACATCAAAGCAAATACACTCCTGGAAATGGAAAAAGGAACACATTGACACCGGTGTGTCAGACCCACCATACTTGCTCCGGACACTGCGAGAGGGCTGTACAAGCAATGATCACACGCACGGCACAGCGGACACACCGGGAACCGCGGTGTTGGCCGTCGAATGGCGCTAGCTGCGCAGCATTTGTGCACCGCCGCCGTCAGTGTCAGCCAGTTTGCCGTGGCATACGGAGCTCCATCGCAGTCTTAAACACTGGTAGCATGCCGCGACAGCGTGGACGTGAACCGTATGTGCAGTTGACGGACTTTGAGCGAGGGCGTATAGTGGGCATGCGGGAGGCCGGGTGGACGTACCGCCGAATTGCTCAACACGTGGGGCGTGAGGTCTCCACAGTACATCGATGTTGTCGCTAGTGGTCGGCGGAAGGTGCACGTGCCCGTCGACCTGGGACCGGACCGCAGCGACGCACGGATGCACGCCAAGACCGTAGGATCCTACGCAGTGCCGTAGGGGACCGCACCGCCACTTCCCAGCAAATTAGGGACACTGTTGCTCCTGGGGTATCGGCGAGGACCATTCGCAACCGTCTCCATGAAGCTGGGCTACAGTCCCGCACACCGTTAGGCCGTCTTCCGCTCATGCCCCAACATCGTGCAGCCCGCCTCCAGTGGTGTCACGACAGGCGTGAATGGAGGGACGAATGGAGACGTGTTGTCTTCAGCGATGAGAGTCGCTTCTGCCTTGGTGCCAATGATGGTCGTATGCGTGTTTGGCGCCGTGCAGGTGAGCGCCACAATCAGGACTGCATACGACCGAGGCACACAGGGCCAACACCCGGCATTATGGTGTGGGGAGTGATCTCCTACACTGGCCGTACACCACTGGTGATCGTCGAGGGGACACTGAATAGTGCACGGTACATCCAAACCGTCATCGAACCCATCGTTCTACCATTCCTAGACCGGCAAGGGAACTTGCTGTTCCAACAGGACAATGCACGTCCGCATGTATCCCGTGCCACCCAACGTGCTCTAGAAGGTGTAAGTCAACTACCCTGGCCAGCAAGATCTCCGGATCTGTCCCCCATTGAGCATGTTTGGGACTGGATGAAGCGTCGTTTCACGCGGTCTGCACGTCCAGCACGAACGCTGGTCCAACTGAGGCGCCAGGTGGAAATGGCATGGCAAGCCGTTCCACAGGACTACGTCCAGAATCTCTACGATCGTCTCCATGGGAGAATTGCAGCCTGCATTGCTGCGAAAGGTGGATATACACTGTACTAGTGCCGACATTGTGCATGCTCTGTTGCCTGTGTCTATGTGCCTGTGGTTCTGTCAGTGTGATCATGTGATGTATCTGACCCCAGGAATGTGTCAATAAAGTTTCCCCTTCCTGGGACAATGAATTCACCGTGTTCTTATTTCAATTTCCAGGAGTGTATATTACAAGGAAAAGATAGTCATATCAGATAACAAAATGAAGACAATATTGGATATATTGAAGGAGGAGGCTGGTAGAACCAGACATGAAGAGGGACAAATAGCGTTAAGAGTAAATGATATATTGGTGACAGATGTGTATACTGTTGCAGAACTTTTTAACAAACATTTTATAACTGTTATTGACAAGATGGGGTTGTCAGGTTCTGTAGCTGCTGCTATGGAACACCTCAGACCAGACATTTCAAGTAACTTCCATAATATGAATTTGACTCTCACTACCCCAACAGAAATAATATCCATCATAAAATCCTTAAAATCAAAAACATCTAGTGGGTATGATGAAATATCAGAAAAGTTAATTAATGAATGTGATTCTGAGTTAAGTAACAAATTAAGCTATCTGTGTAACCAGTCATTTACCAGTGGAATATTTCCTGAATGGTTAAAATATGCTGAAGTTAAGCCACTGTTTAAGAAGGGAGATAAAGAAATAGCATCAACTTTCTGTCCAATTTCACTTTTGCCAGCATTCTCAAAAATTTTAGAAAAAGTAATGTACAATCAGCTTCATGACCATCTTATCTCCAATAATATACTGTCAAAGTCGCAGTTTGGATTTCTAAAGGGTTCTGATATTGAGAAGGCTATCTACACTTACAGTGAAAATGTTCTTCATTCATTAGAAAAAAAAATGCAACTGGTATATTTTGTGATCTGTCAAAGGCATTTGACTGTGTAAATCACAATATCCTTTTAAGTAAATTAGAATATTATAGTGTAACAAGAAATGCTGCAAAATGATTCAAATCTTATATATCTGGCAGGAAACAAAGGGTGTTATTAGGATAGAGACATGTATCAAGCTATAAGGCATCATCCAACTTGGAACTAATTACATGTGGGGTCTCACAAGGTTCCATTTTAGGGCCCTTACTTTTTCTTGTGTATATCAATGACCTTTCATCAGTAACATTACCAGAAGCCAAGTTCGTTTTGTTTGCTGATGATACAAACATTGCAATAAATAGCAAATCAAGTGTTGTCTTAGAAAAGTCAGCTAATAAAATATTTGTGAACATTAATCATTGGTTCCTAGCCAATGCTTTGTCACTAAACTTTGAAAAAACACACTACATGCAGTTCAGAACTTGTAAGGGGTGTCCCACGAGTATATGCCTAACATACAATGACAAGCAGATAGAAGAAATGGACAGTTAAATTCTCGGGATTACAGCTTGATAATAAATTCAACTGGGAGGAGCACACCACAGCATCTCAACAAATCTCTATTTGCAATGCGAATTGTGTCAGACCTAGGGAATATAAAAATGAAAAAGCTGGCATACTATGCTTACTTTCATTCCATAATGTCATATGGGATTATTTTTTGGGGCAATTCACCAAGCCAAGCTAAAGTTTTCCGGGCACAAAAACGTGCAGTAAGAGTTATATGTGGTGTGAACTCAAGAACATCCTGCAGAAGCCTGTTTGGGGAACTAGGGATACTAGCTACTGCTTCCAAATATGTTTATTCCTTAATGAAATTTGTCATTAAAAATATGTCACTTTTTCAAACCAACAGCTCAATTCCTGGAATCAATTCTAGAAATAAGAATAATCTTCACAAGGATTTAAAGTCACTTAGTCTTGTACAAAAAGATCCAGGAACACACATTTTCAATAACTTGCCAGCAGCCATAAAAAGCTTAACAACCAATTAAATTCAGTTTAAGAGAAGCCTAAAGGATTTATTGGTGGCCAACTCCTTCTACTCCATTCAGGAATTTCTCAGTAGAACCAACTGATTTGTGTGTATATATGTATATAAGTACAATATAACTTCTGCACAATTTCAGTGTAGTAATGTGTTCATTGTAAATATGTGTGTGTGTGTAATGAAAGGTGGCTACACTGTGCCACTGCGCCAGAGAGTGCGCCAAAGAGTACTATTAAGCCGCCTCCACAGTGCTTGTTATGAGATTGTAGAAGTCAGTGTGTGGGCAGAGCTCGTAGTAGACAGTGCTAGTAGAGAGCTCGTAGAGGAGTGGTTGTCGAGAGTTCATAGCAGTCAGTGCTAGTAGAGAGTTCATGGCTGACAGTGCTTGTTGAGAACTCGTTGAGGTCAGTGCTAGTCGAGAGCTCGTAGAGGACAGTATGTGTTAAGAGTTCGTACCGAGATGTGCTAGTGGGCACTGCTTGTCGTGAAGTCGGAGTGAGATGTGGTAGTAAAGAGTGTTGTTCCATGTTTTATGCAGTTATTTGTTGGGAGAGATAGCAGATGTTATTGTAATGAGTGCATTTCGTCAATATATATGAAGGTAAAAACTACAATGTTCTTTTATTAATTGTGTGTCTGAAATAATGCGTCACTACAGGTTCAGTCAACAAAGCATCTGGCTTGTGTTCTTGTATTAGAGTGAATTCTGGTTCTCTTGCGTAATTATAGTTTTCTAATTTTCTTTGTCACGTCAGCATAGTTCGTATTTAAAAATTCTTGTCTTGTTGAGAAGAACCGTGCCAGATGTGGACGTTGAGTCACACTCCCACATATAGAACAGTTACATTTGTGCTTGGATTTTGTAGGTTTTATAGTTGCTGGGGACTTAATTAATTAACTGTGTTTACGAAAATTTTCTTACATTGTTTGTTGCAGTCAGATAGCGTAATAATACTAGTCAGGGCCAACCGATTACGAGACACAGCGTAATCGGACAGACCGCTACAAAAAAATATTTTCAATCAATTATTATTTAATTAAGCCCCCATGCACGTGGCGACCGCTGCTTCGGATCGTCCCTTGGAATTGTTCTGATTGTGAAAATAGTAGACTGTAGTATTGTTGTAGTAATTTGTAGTTTATTAATTGTAGTCTATTTTGCATGTGTAGATTTGGTAATTGGCATTCTTCTAATGGTATTTTTCAAAATTTAATTTTTATTGCCTTGTATACGCGTTTGACAAATTAGTGCAATTATTTCAATTGTTCGATTGATCGTGTTTGAGGGAGTCATTGCATTTGAATGGTATTGTTGGAGATAAAGAATCATTGTGTGTAATTTTCGTACAGTGACGAATCTTTTGTATATTTTGTAAATGATTACGCGATCAATGAAAAAGGCAAAAATGATGAATAGTGAGAATAACGAAATTGTTGACATGGCGAACTCGCCAACACAGGACGACAGTATGATGAATAATGGAGTTGAAAACAATGTAATAAGTCGGGAAAATAGTCCGGAACCATTTCAAAATTTTTCTCAATCAGAAAATTCACAGAATCCGAGATTAACGACAGAAGAGTCTGGAATAGTATCGAACACAGATAGCCTTATGGCTATGCAGAAGGAAGTTAGTTTTGCGGGAAATGTTAGGGGCGAAGAGAATTCTGAACAATTTAATATGGAGCAGTTGATGAGTGCTATATTAAATTTGGGAGCACGTATGGAAACACGGTTAGACTCACAAATGGGAACTTTACGATCTGAATTAAAAACAGATAGGGGAACAATGGAGCAGTTTCGATCTGAATTTAAAACAGAGATGTTGTTGTTGTTGTGGTCTTCAGTCCTGAGACTGGTTTGATGCAGCTCTCCATGCTACTCTATCCTGTGCAAGCTTTTTCATCTCCCAGTACCTACTGCAACCTACATCCTTCTGAATCTGCTTTGTGTATTCATCTCTTGGTCTCCCTCTACGATTTTTACCCTCCACGCTGCCCTCCAATACTAAATTGGTGATCCCTTGATGCCTCAGAACATGTCCTACCAGCCGATCCCTTCTTCTGGTCAAGTTGTGCCACAAACTTCTCTTCTCCCCAATCCTATTCAATACTTCCTCATTAGTTATGTGATCTACCCATCTAATCTTCAGCATTCTTCTGTAGCACCACATTTCGAAAGCTTCTATTCTCTTCTTGTCCAAACTATTTATCGTCCATGTTTCACTTCCATACATGGCTACACTCCATACGAATACTTTCAGAAATGACTTCCTGACACTTAAATCAATACTGGATGTTAACAAATTTCTCTTCTTCAGAAACGCTTTCCTTGCCATTGCCAGCCTACATTTTATATCCTCTCTACTTCGACCATCATCAGTTATTTTGCTCCCCAAATAGCAAAACTCCTTTACTACTTTAAGTGCCTCATTTCCTAATCTAATTCCCTCAGCATCACCCGACTTAATTAGACTACATTCCATTATCCTTGTTTTGCTTTTGTTGATGTTCATCTTATATCCTCCTTTCAAGACACTGTCCATTCCGTTCAACTGCTCTTCCAAGCCCTTTGCTGTCTCTGACAGAATTACAATGTCATCGGCGAACCTCAAAGTTTTTATTTCTTCTCCATGAATTTTAATACCTACTCCGAATTTTTCTTTTGTTTCCTTTACTGCTTGCTCAATATACAGATTGAACAACATCGGGGAGAGGCTACAACCCTGTCTTACTCCCTTCCCAACCACTGCTTCCCTTTCATGTCCCTCGACTCTTATAACTGCCATCTGGTTTCTGTACAAATTGTAAATAGCCTTTCGCTCCCTGTATTTTACCCCTGCCACCTTTAGAATTTGAAAGAGAGTATTCCAGTCAACATTGTCAAAAGCTTTCTCTAAGTCTACAAATGCTAGAAACGTAGGTTTGCCTTTCCTTAATCTTTCTTCTAAGATAAGTCGTAAGGTCAGTATTGCCTCACGTGTTCCAGTGTTTCTACGGAATCCAAACTGATCTTCCCCGAGGTTGGCTTCTACTAGTTTTTCCATTCGTCTGTAAAGAATTCGTGTTAGTATTTTGCAGCTGTGACTTATTAAGCTGATAGTTCGGTAATTTTCACATCTGTCAACACCTGCTTTCTTTGGGATTGGAATTATTATATTCTTCTTGAAGTCTGAGGGTATTTCGCCTGTTTCATACATCTTGCTCACCAGATGGTAGAGTTTTGTCAGGACTGGCTCTCCCACGGCCGTCAGAAGTTCCAATGGAATATTGTCTACTCCGGGGGCCTTGTTTCGACTCAGGTCTTTCAGTGCTCTGTCAAACTCTTCACGCAGTATCATATCTCCCATTTCATCTTCATCTACATCCTCTTCCATTTCCATAATATTGTCCTCAAGTACATCGCCCTTGTATAGACCCTCTATATAATCCTTCCACCTTTCTGCTTTCCCTTCTTTGCTTAGAACTGGGTTTCCATCTGAGCTCTTGATATTCATACAAGTCGTTCTCTTATCTCCAAATGTCTCTTTAATTTTCCTGTAGGCGGTATCCATCTTACCCCTAGTGAGATAGGCCTCTACATCCTTACATTTGTCCTCTAGCCATCCCTGCTTAGCCATTTTGCACTTCCTGTCGATCTCATTTTTGAGACGTTTGTATTCCTTTTTGCCTGTTTCACTTACTGCATTTTTATATTTTCTCCTTTCATCAATTAAATTCAGTATTTCTTCTGTTACCCAAGGATTTCTACTAGCCCTCGTCTTTTTACCTACTTGATCCTCTGCTGCCTTCGCTACTTCATCCCTCAAAGCTACCCATTCTTCTTCCACTGTATTTATTTCCCCCATTCCTGTCAATTGCTCCCTTATGCTCTCCCTGAATCTCTGTACAACCTCTGATTCTTTTAGTTTATCCCAGAGATAGGAACAATTAAAACAGAGATGGGAACTTTGGAAACACGGTTAGATTCACGAATAGGGACATGTTTCAAAAATATGAAAGATGAATTAAAGAAAGAAATCAGGGAAGAAGTACAACCGATTCTGAATTCTCACAATAATAGATTAATTGCAGTAGAAATCAGACAAAGGGAACAGGATAGAGAACGGGAAGGAAAAGATCGCGTGATAGTACAAAAATTTTCAGAGTTAAATTTACAACGTGCAAACGATAAGGAAGAAATATTTGAGGGAATCGAGGAATCCGTACCAAATGACATAATAAATAACTTAACGCAACAGTATGACCAGTTCACTACTAAATGTGACAATACCGAAACCCGAGTCGCGACACTTACAGAAGACGTAAATAAACAGAAAGAACAATTAAGTGACTCATCAGAAAGAGTTGAAGAGATCTCAGATAAATTGACAAGTGTTAGTTTAGCAGAAGGGTTTGAAGAAGATAATTTGTTTCATTTACGGGATGCAACAAGAGAGCGCCAGGCGCGCGAACTTGACAATAATCGTCATTGGGACTGGGACAGACGCGGTAGGTCTTTGTCGCCACGAGGCGAAAACTTTGACTATAAACACTTCTTAACTGTTCTGAAATTTAAGATCTTCCGCAATTCTAAGAATGAGATACATCCATGTGCATGGTCAGGTCAATTTGCGTACACACTTCCGCCAGATGTGCCACAAAGTCACAAACTAGAAACTATGTGCGGCTATTAATGTCCTCAGGGGATTCACTACTCTAAGTGAATATGTGCCGTAGCGAGCATAGGGCCCCGAGCTGTAGTGGTGCTATTTCTCTTTTAGTTTTCTGTACCGCTGCCTACTCTTTTACTATTCTTTGCATCTGTCAAACCAGCTCTTCGACTATCAATCTATCTAGACAGTAGATAAACAATAACCGGATATGACGATTTTACCCAAAGGAGATTTCGAAAATTACTGTTTGGACTTACTGCACCTTCAGCAGCATTCATTCCTAGTTTAAACGAAATTTTACCTGTTTATCTTCGTGACAATATTACTTCATATGTTGACGATATTCTTATTGCGAAACGTTCTTTGAGGGAGCACAACAAAATTTTGGATTCATTGTTACGTATCTTTGCAAGAGTTGGCATTACTGTGAACTTAGAAAAATCTGAATTTGGTCGTTCTCAGGTGAAATTTCTCGGTCACATTATTGCTAGAGAAGGTATTCTTCCTGATCCAGAGAAACTAGATGCTATTCAGTTCGCAATGACATTCTTTTTAAACGAAAATCGGTCGACAACTTTGTTTGGTTAGTTTGTATTCCTGATGAGTGGGTCAATAAATTGATTTGGTATACGCATTTCAGTTATGCACACTTTGGTCCCAGAAAATGTTTTCATAAATTACGAGAAAATTGTTACTTCAGTAATATGGAAAAACGTATTCGATCTGTTCTTGCCAAATGCAAATTATGTCAAATGGCTAAGCCTCCAACGATTTCTCACAGAGCACCGTTGTTTCCTGTCATTCCAGCGAAATTAAAGGAGATGGCTGCAGTCGATTTGTTTGGTCCAGTGGTTCGTTCTACTAATGGTTTTGCGTACATTTTTGTAGCAGTGGAACTGACGTCAAAATATGTATGTTTTACACCTTTACGCAAAGCAACAGCTCGTTCAGTATCTAACGCTTTTATCAAACATTTTCTTAAAGAAGTCGGTCACGTTGATAAGGTTATATCAGATAATGGATCACAGTTTCGTTCTAAAATTTGGCTTCGTACTCTTCAGCGTCGTAAAATTAAACCAATTTTCATTTCACTTTTTCACCCTCAATCTAACGCTTCAGAGAGATGGATGAAGGAAATCAATAAATTGTGCTGTCTTTATTGTCATCAGAATCACAGAACTTGGGATCAGTATCTTCATATTTTTCAAAACATTCTGAATGAACTCCCTAATGATTCAACTTCTTTACCGCCTTTACTAATATTAAAAAACAAAGCACCGGCAAATCGCATATCTGAAATCGTTCCTTTTCCGCCTTCACGGAAACTGCGGCATTCTGAAGTTGTCAACCTGGCTCTGCAAAATATTGCATCTGCGGCTGCTAGAAGAGAGAAATCAGCTAAGCGTCCTGGTCGTTTAAAAATCTTGTCAGTTGGTCAAAAGGTATTAATTAAGTCCCACCGTTTGTCTCACAAAGGAAAAGGCTTGTGTCGCAAATTTTTTCTGCTTTATAACGGTCCATATAGAATTCGTAAAATTATACATGATAACACTGTTGAAGTAGAAACTCTTAAATCTCTACGCTCTAAAGGAATACATCATATATCTAACGTAAAAATTTTTATAGAATGACATACTTGAGAGAAAATAACAGCTACATGTAAACATGCGGAGAGTACAAGGATACCGCGCTGTGTTTTGGCGGCGGCATATACTCAAAGCAACAGTCAAGTCTGCGCGCCGCACAAGGCAGTCGTTGACCGAGAACAATTGCTTCCTACGTCACGCGCCTACAGCTGATCCAGCGCTCAGTGCGAATGCACTGACAGCCGTAAACAAATACACAGTCTAATTTCTCCGACTAAATTCAGTATAAAGCTATAGTGACTTGATGAATTGTGTTATTAACATTCAGTATTTTGCAGGATACGGTTCTATAAAATATTTAAGAACTTCAGGTAAATTCTTTGTGTCTCCGACGTTAAGAGGACTTGCTATCGAGAAATTTTCAGGAAGAATGTAATTTCGAAGAAGAAACTAATAAACTAAAAAGGTAACTATTAATTGAGTTTATTTTTCAGGTAACATATTTCCACTTAGGTACGTACTTTAGACGAAATTTGCTGCTCGCAATTACGTGACTCATACTTTGTGCTAATTTCATGTTCTATGAATTTACGTGTAAAGCGACGTGCTTGCGTACGTTAACTGATTTTGTCATGTTTTATTAATGAACAGGATTGTTATTTGTATATATTATGCATCGCTTGGCTGCTATGCTTTTTCACTGATGTCATATTCTTCTATTATGTGTCTGCTGTGCTTATTTATTTAAATTATAATTGTCATCTGATTAATTGTGCTGACTGTGGTTATGTATGTAGGTTATACTTTGTGATTCATCTGCTTGCGCCTCCATGTTTACTTGCTAAGATGACATATGAACATTTATTTGCTTAGGCTGATATGATGCTAATGACTTGTTTATTACGTAAGATATATGTTTGCTGCTTTTTGTATGGATTGCATATTTACACATTTCTGTTTTGTTGACATAACTACTCTTTAATTTAGAATATAGCAATGCTGATGTACAGTGTACAAACATAGAGTTTAGGTCACACTACTGTATTAATTATAGATTGTTCGCTTGGCAGAGCCTCGTTGTAGGGATTGTGCTGCATCCACTTGTTGACATTCTGTTCTCTACTGGTATATTTACTCGCTATTGCATGTTTTGCTTACGCTCAGTGCCTTATATTTTTAAGATAGGAAAATGAACTGCTATAATTCGACGAACAACATTGGTACAAAGAACTTCATAGAAGTCACATGAGCTGAGGTTTTATGGAAGCTGTATAAATTTATGCTAATAGGAAGGAAGCTAACGACATGACATACCAATACTAGGTTTAGACCATTGACAGTATTACACTGCATTTTTCGTGAGCAATTGAAATAGGAAGTGACACTTGATACAAGAAATACTCCACATGTTTGCTTCTGTTTGCCATAATTCTTGAAGTGGTGTACACACTGTGAAACATTATGATTATTCACACTCCGTAATCGTACTTAATTACTGAGAGTTATTCGAACTAAGTCTGTTAGAGGTCAGGTATGCATTTCTTTTATTTAATGATGGACAAGGAACCAAAATGTATCTTATAATTTATAATGAGTAGAAAATTTGGGTCAGATGGATTACACAGAGGTTGTGTGTTGACAGTGTGTCTTCGGATTGTATGGGATGATGAGGTTTGCATTAGGATTTTATCTGTACTTGTTCAAGGAGACTGACTAGAGGAAAGAGTTGTTATGGAAGTGAAATGATATTGGTGCTGAGGTTTATATTTATCGACGTATTATTGAGGTATTGAGAGTATATGAAGTTGATGATTATGGAGTTTTTGTGGACAAGAGGTAAGGTAAATGATATTGATGATAAGACGTATTGAAGAGGTATTATTGAGGTATTATTGAGATTATGTGATGCTGATGATTATTGGAGTTTTGGTGGATAAGAGGTAAAGTAAGTGAGATGCATATTTTTTTTGTTGGTCTTATGGAACAAGGAGGATGAAGAGAGCAGACTAGAACACTAAAATAGAAGGAAGATAGTCTATACACACACTTTGTTAAATCACTAAGCAGTATATACTTTTTTTTGGAGAGAGGAAGTAATTGCATATCTTGGCTCACTGACAGTTGTTCAACAACAGTACATTTTGATCTGGCTTGGCAAACATTGGTCTTGACATGATGACTATGACGTTGACTAACTATTATTGACTATTATACATTGCTGCCAGTACTACTTGATACACATGATGAACATCAGATTTAGACAGAATTTCATTTACACAATTAACACTATTCAATTACACAGTAGTATTTAATGTGAATGAAAGATGAGTGAGTGTGTTCTGTGTGTTTTCCTTTACTAATCCTAACCACCTATCTCCTAAATATTATTTTATTTGTTGGTAGTGGCTTGCACTGACACCCATAAATATTATAGGTTTACTGGTATTTGTGTATTGTAATAGTTAATTGGACAATTATCTGACATCATTTGTGTGTTTGTTATGATTTGTATGTTACTGTAAAAGCATTTGTATGTGCATTCAAACTATTGTTCATGCCTGAACTGTCTGATTAGTGAAGATAAATATTCTGAACTGTTACCTGCACTTTTTCAACATGATGTGTGACATTTGGTCGTGTTTAATTTCTGCTGATGAACTGTGTGATCAGTGATTGTAAAAAAAAATCATGGACTGTTACTTGTACCTTTTCTTCATGATTGGTGCCACTAGGACATGTTTAATTTCTGCTCATAAACTCTGATGAACAGTGTGATCAGTGCTAGTGAGTTTGATGGAACTGCTTCTGCTGAGAGATGTGACTTTTTGCTGTCTGCACCTACTCAATATTGCTGGGTGCCACTGATGGACTGCTTCTACTGAAAAAATGTCCCCTGTTGCTGTGTGCACCTGATCAACATTGCTGATGCCACTAATGGACTGCTTCTACTGAAATGGTGTCACTTGTTGGTGTCTGCACCTGCTCAACTTTGCTGGGTGCAACTGATGGACTGCTTCTACTGAAATGATGTCACTTGTTGGTGTCTGCACCTACTCAACATTGCTGGGTGCCTCTGATGGACTGCTTCTACTGAACTAATGTGACTTGTTGCTGTGTGTACCTCTTGAACTTTACTGGGTGCCACAGATGGAACTGCTTCTACTGAAATAATGTCACTTGTTGCTGTCTGCACCTGCTCAACATTGCTGGGTGCCACTGATGGACTGCTTCTACTGAAAAGATGTCCCCTATTGCTGTGTGCACCTGATCAACATTGCTGATGCCACTAATGGACTGCTTCTACTGAAATGATGTCACTTGTTGCTGTCTGCACCTACTCAACATTGCTGGGTGCCTCTGATGGACTGCTTCTACTGAAATGGTGTCACTTGTTGGTGTTTGCACCTACTCAACATTGCTGGGTGCAACTGATGAACTGTTTTTACTGAAATGGTGTCACTTGTTGGTGTCTGCACCTGCTCTCAACATTGCTGGGTGCAACTGATGGACTACTCCTACTGAAATGGTGTCACTTGTTGGTGTCTGCACCTGCACTCAACATTGCTGGGTGCAACTGATGAACTGTTTCTACTGAAATGAAGTCACTTGTTGCTGTTTGCACCTGCTCAACATTGCTGGGTGCAACTGATGAACTGTTTTTACTGAAATGAAGTCACTTGTTGCTGTCTGCACCTACTCAACATTGCTGGGTGCCTCTGATGGACTGCTTCTACTGAAATGATGTCACTTGTTGGTGTCTGCACCTACTCAACATTGCTGGGTGCCTCTGATGGACTGCTTCTACTGAACTAATGTGACTTGTTGCTGTGTGTACCTCTTGAACTTTACTGAGTGCCACTGTTAGAACTGTTTCTACTGAAATGATGTTACTTTTTGCTGTCTGCACCTACTCAATATTGCTGGGTGCCACAGATGGACTGTTTTTACTGAAATGGTATTACTTGTTGGTGTCTGCACCTGCTCTCAACATTGCTGGGTGCAACTGGTGAACTGCTTTTACTGAAATGAAGTCACTTGTTGGCGTCTGCACCTGCTTAACATTGCTGGGTGCATCTGATGGATTGCTTCTATTGAACTAATGTGACTTGTTGCTGGGTGTACCTGCTAAACTTTACTGGGTGCAACTGATGGACTGCTTTTACTGAAAAGATGTTACCTGTTGGTGTTCTTTTTTTGTATAAACTAATCATTGAAAGCATTTTATGTGAACATTTGTATAAACTGATTTTTTGTATATTGTGTAAACTATTATGTAAAGTCACATGTATGAAAAGAAGTTGTATTGCTTACTGTATTTCATATATTTGGTTAGTAAAAGGTCAGTGCACAGCCAAAATTTTTAACTAATTATGTGATACTTAGGTATTAATATTATCTTTTATTTTTGTCTGTATTTTTGTGGACGAATTTGGTGGTATTTTCACCACCAATGCTGGCAAAAATACCATCAAATTCTGGCCTGTGGAGGAGGGGCATATGAAAGGTGGCTACACTGTGCCACTGCGCCAGAGAGTGCGCCAAAGAGTACTATTAAGCCGCCTCCACAGTGCTTGTTATGAGATTGTAGAAGTCAGTGTGTGGGCAGAGCTCGTAGTAGACAGTGCTAGTAGAGAGCTCGTAGAGGAGTGGTTGTCGAGAGTTCATAGCAGTCAGTGCTAGTAGAGAGTTCATGGCTGACAGTGCTTGTTGAGAACTCGTTGAGGTCAGTGCTAGTCGAGAGCTCGTAGAGGACAGTATGTGTTAAGAGTTCGTACCGAGATGTGCTAGTGGGCACTGCTTGTCGTGAAGTCGGAGTGAGATGTGGTAGTAAAGAGTGTTGTTCCATGTTTTATGCAGTTATTTGTTGGGAGAGATAGCAGATGTTATTGTAATGAGTGCATTTCGTCAATATATATGAAGGTAAAAACTACAATGTTCTTTTATTAATTGTGTGTCTGAAATAATGCGTCACTACAGGTTCAGTCAACAAAGCATCTGGCTTGTGTTCTTGTATTAGAGTGAATTCTGGTTCTCTTGCGTAATTATAGTTTTCTAATTTTCTTTGTCACGTCAGCATAGTTCGTATTTAAAAATTCTTGTCTTGTTGAGAAGAACCGTGCCAGATGTGGACGTTGAGTCACACTCCCACATATAGAACAGTTACATTTGTGCTTGGATTTTGTAGGTTTTATAGTTGCTGGGGACTTAATTAATTAACTGTGTTTACGAAAATTTTCTTACATTGTTTGTTGCAGTCAGATAGCGTAATAATACTAGTCAGGGCCAACCGATTACGAGACTTGCGTAATCGGACATACAGCTACAGCTACCTAAATCATTTTCAATCATATATTTAATTAAGCCCCCATGCAGTAAGTACAATCTAACTTCTGCACCAGTTCAGTGCAGTAATGTGTTCATTGTAAATAAGTATTTAGTAGTTGTATTACACGTTTATTTCCTTATAAATAATTTAAAAACTTTTTTATTTTAAATTCAGTGCATTAGTATTTGTAAAATGATTCTTTCATACAGCGTTCACTAAAAAATGACGATCATGCCACTTGGGACCTATGGAATGGTACATTATCTTATTTGTTTGAGTTGTAAATATCTGTCAAGTATTGTTGTTTTTCTGACATGTTCTACATCCTGGAGGACCTCCTCACTACGGATCAATTGGAATGAAAGTAAATCTACTCTACTCTACTCTAATCTAATCTAATTAATCTGTCTTTCATAGTTGTCAGTTTTTTGTCCATTTGCCCACGGACTACGTTGCACAGGAAGCGACTAACCACTTTATTCTGTCTGACCCCAGCAAACAACTTGGTCATAACAAACTACGGCACTCTGAGCTTGGAATAAACCTGTATTAACGACGAGCCTTCTCGCCGGATTTTACCATTGCCGACGTAGCCGAACTTGTCATCAGAGCGGACATATTCGCTCATTACAATCTACTGCCGAACATGAGGTTCTCACGCCTAGTCGACGGCACCACAGCCTTAACAGTGTCCGGATTACGGTGGAATGCAGCTGTTCATATTGCCAGAGTCCTGCAGGGAGCTAATGGTGAGCACGCCGAGCTGCTGAATGGATTTCCGACTCTGACACGACCCCCTGGAGTGCCTAAGGAGATAAGTCATGAAGCTGTCCACTATATAGAGACTCCCGACGGTCTCCCCACGTTTTGCAGACCGTGAAAGCAGAGTTTGATAGTATGATTCACGAAGGTGTAACGCGACCTTCCAGCCCCTGGTCTCCACCACTACATTTGGTACTGAAAAACTGTGGTGCATGGCGGCATTATGGGGACTACAGAGCCCTGAATGCCAGAACAATGCCAAACAGATACCCAGTGCCATTGCTACGGTATAACTATACTTTGAATGGTGCAATTATTTTTAGCGGCCTGGACTATGCAAAAGCGTACACACAGATGCCTGAAGCTGTACGAGACATTCCCAAGACAGCGATCGTCACTCTTTTTGGCTTGTTTGAGATCGAATTTATGACTTTTGGACTCAGAAATGCTGCTCAAACATGGCAACGTTTGATTGACTCATTTCTACAGGGCCTAACATTTGCTTTTGCTTACCTGGACAATATTTTAGTTTTTTTGTCATCGGCAGAGCAACATCGGCAGCATTTAATAGAAGTGTGTAAGGGATAAGAACACTACGGCGTCGTCCTGAACACCGTCAAATACGTCTTTGGCCAACCCCGAATGGATTTCCTAGCCATTGGATAACATCAGCAGTATCGCTACCACTGTCAAAGAAGGTGGAATCCATTTTACGGATTTCACTCCCAAATACGGCTAAGAAATTGAGTCGATTCCTCTGCTGAATTACAGGAACCGTTAATTGCAGCGCTCGCCGGCCCAAAGAACAAGGGTAACTCGCCCAATATTATGGATTGATAGCATGTGTGTGGCGTCTGAAGCGGCCAAAAAGCGCATTACAGACGTCGCACTACTGGCGCACCCTGTGCCTATTGCACCTTTGGCCCTAGTGGTTCGCGCTAGCCAAAAGGCGACCGACGCCACGTTGCAACAACGACACATGGCTAACACTCGCGTTTTTCTCGCGCAAACTATCGCTCTCACGAAAGGTGTGGAGCGCCCACGCAGAGAACTTCTGGCCGTTTATGAGTCTATCAGATACTTCAGATCTCAGGCTAAAGGCTTTTTTATCTACACTGATCACAATCTGCTAACCTACGCCTTTCGCCAGAACAATATGGACTGCTCACCTAGGCAACACAGCTTAATGATCATCTCACAATTCAGGATGGACGTCCGGCACATCTGCAGCATCGACTATGTGGCAGCTGATTATTTGTCTCGGGTCGGAAGCATTACTAGCACGATCGATTATGCCAAACTCGGTGCTGCTCAACAGCCTGATCAAGAACTACAATGACTCTTATCTGCAACTTATCCAAATTCCAGGGAGTGATGTCAAGCTGTATTGTGACATGACCGCATCAACACCGCGGCCATTCCTACCAATTGCCTTCAATATGCTGCACGACTTGTGCCACCCTGATATTTGACCGACAACCTGCCTAGTGACGAATCGTAACATGTGGCCGGGTAAACAGAAAGACTGCTGTGAATGGGTGCCGTATTGTCTTAAGAATGCCAACGCAGCAAGGTTTACCGTCACATCCAAGAACCGATAAGGAAATTTCTGATCACGACGGCCCGTTTCAGTCACGTCAACATCAACGTCGTTGGTCCGTTGCCATCGTGCGACAGCCAACGTTACACCGTTATACCAGCTGGCCCAAAGCCGCATCAGTAGACAACGTTACAGCAGAAACTCTGGCTTTCGCGTCCGTGTCGTATTGGATGTCACACTTTGGCTGTCCGTTACACGTCACGACAGACAGAGGACGTCAATTTGAACCCGACCTGTTCAGACAACGCCCGAAGTTTTGCAGCACAGCTCACCAAAAAATGACGAGCGAGCTATCCACCCAGCCAGTAACGAGATGATCGAGAGATGGTATCGTTCACTTAAAGGCAGCGCTTTATCTGATCTGGCTTAACGAAAGCGCCGGCACGAAGATGAAGAACGCAAGAGCAGAGAGGGCTGCAAGACGACGTCAGCCAATAGCACGCGGACTAACACGTCACCACGACAGGGGCGGCCTCTACACGAAGACAATATGAGCGCAGCTCCTGCCAGCCTCGGCCGGACAGTAGAAGAGTGGACAGTAGAAACCGGCACTAGCAGACCCGGACTAGAAACCAGAGAGCCGTAGAAGAGCCATCATCTTAACTGTTAGAGAAGTGCCTTGTACTTGTACAGGCGTTGTCTATAGCGAAGGACATTGATTATCTGCATGTCGCCCATCGCTTGTGAAAACTCATTGTAAATCAAAGTTAAGTATTGTCAATCTATTTCATTGTAATAAGAACCATTAACGTGATTTGCTTGAATTGTTGTATAACTATCCGAGAAATCAGCATCCTTTAGGCACCCTATAAGAGACGAGTGAGCAGGACACCACAGTATCTGGGCCTTACTATCGATGAGAAATTAACATGGCTGCCCCACCTTAAAGAACTGAAACTGAGACGTCTCAAGGCCTTAAACATACACTATGTGATCAAAAGAATCTGAACACCTGGCTGAAAATGACTCACAAGTTCGTGGCACCCTCCATCGGTAATGCTGGAATTCAATATGGTGTTTTTGTGGACTGGCAAGACAGCCAATCCACGAGGACGGGAGGCCGAAGGGCACGCGTTAAGCTCACGCAGGCTGGCGTGAGGTCTGGAACAGGTCAAGGTTTTATAATAGCAAAAATAGTACGTAGCTTCTGGAATACTTAACTTTAATCCATAATTGGTGAACATCGGTCTGACGGTACATGCATCACAAGATAAATAGCAATTGATAATGGCGCCTTGCTAGGTCGTAGCAAATGACGTAGCTGAAAGCTATGCTAACTATAGTCTCGGCAAATGAGAGCGTATTATGTCAGTGAAACATCGCTAGCAAAGTCGGCTGTACAACTGGGGCGAGTGCTAGGACGTCTCTCTAGACCTGCCGTGTGGCGGCGCTCGGTCTGCAATCACTGACAGTGGCGACATGCGGGTCCGACGTGTACTAAGGGACCCCGACCGATTTAAAGGCTACCACCTAGCAAGTGTGGTGTCTGGCGGTGACACCACAGTGTTGGCCCACCCTTAGGCTTGATGGCAACTTTCACTCTCGCAGGCATACGTTGAATCAGGTGCTGGAAGGTTTTTTGGAGAATGGAAGCCCATTCTTCATGGAGTGCTGCACTGAGGAGAGGTATCAATGTCGGTCGGTGAGGCCTGACACGAAGTAGACGTTCCAAAACATCTCGAAGGTGTTCTATAAAAAAAAAAAAGGTTCAAATGTCTGTGAAATCTTATGGGACTTAACTGCTAAGGTCATCAGTCCCTAAGCTTACACACTACTTAATCTAAATTACCCTAAGGACAAATACACACCTCCGCCGGTACCAGCCGCACAGTCCATGACTGCAGTGCCTTAGACCGCTCGGATCATCCCGCGCGGTTGGTGTTCTATAGGATTCAGGTTAGGACGCTGTGCAGGCCAGTTCATTACAGGGATGTTATTGTCGTGTAACCACTCCGCCACAGGCCGTGCACTATCGATAGTGTTGAAAGATGTAATCGCCATCCCCGAATCGCTCTTCAACATTGGAAAGCAAGAAGGTGCTTGAAACATCAATGTAGGTCTGTACTGCGATAGAGCCACGCAAAACAACAAGGGGTGCAAGCTCCCTCCATGAAAAACACGACCACACCATAACACCACCACCTCTGAATTTTACTGTTGGCACTACACACTCTGGTAGATGACGTTCACCGGGCATTCGGCATACCCACACTCTGCCATCGGATCGCCGCATTGTGTACCGTGATTCGTCACTCCATACAACGTTTTTCCACTGTCCAGTGGTCCAATGTTTACGCTCCTTACGCCAATCGAGGCGTCGTTTGTCATTTAAGGGCGCGGTTGTGACTTATGAGTAGCCGCTGTGTGATGGTCTGGATAGATGTCTGCCTATTACGCATTATGACTCTCTTCAACTGTCGGCGGTCTCTGTCAGTCAACAGACGAGGTCGGCCTGTAGGCTTTTGTGCTGTACGTGTTCCTTCACGTTTGCACTTCACTATCACATCAGAAACAGTGGACTTAGGGATGTTTAGGAGTGTGGAAATCTCGCTTACAGACTTATGACGCAAGTGACACCCAATCACCTGACCACGTTCGAAGGCCATGAGTTCCGCAGAGTGCCCCATTCTGCTCTCTCACGATGTGTCTAATAACTACTGAGATCGCTGATAAGGAGTACCTGGCAGTAGGTGGCAGCGTAATGCGCCTAATATGAAAAAAGTATGTTTTTGGGGGTGTTAAGATACTTTTGACCTCATAGTATACTTAAATTCGTCAGTCATAGGTACTGGGGAGCTTACAGGGCACGTCTGCTCCAATTTTATAAGGACTTGTGTGACCCTGGCTTGAATACGGATGCCAGATTCACGTGTCAGCTAGGCCTTCATACCTCAAAATGCTGGATGCGTTTCACCACGAGGGTATTAGACTGTCAATAGAGGCCTATCTGACGAGCCCTGTTGTTAGCTGGTGAGCCTCTGCCGTCTATTCGACATCTTCTTCTCGTGGTATGCCAAGCATACAAGGCATTGTCTGCTCCTATGTCGCTCGACATCCAGCTACGTTGTACAACCGCCACTGGAATGGCTGTTCGATCATTGGCCGCAGGCGATAAAGCCATCTAGGACCCATGCAAGGAAGAATCTTGAGTTACTGCAGGTGGGGAGCATCAAGATCCAAAGCGAGCGGTGGAGTAGAGCAAACCCTCGCCACCACTGAGGCCCAGCTTGCTTTTAGAACTGGCTGTTTACACGAAGCATCGTACCCCAGACTATATTTTTACAATTAAATTTAAAGATATTTTACGTTGTCAGCCAGATTTTATTACTGTTTACACAGATAGGTCTAAGCAGGGAGATTTTCTCGGCTTTTTCTTTTGTGTTACCCGACATTGTCCTCAGGATAGGGCTCCCAGAGCAGTTTTCAGTTTATTACGTGGATTTGTTTGCTATTCTGAGGGAAATGGAGCAGATAAGACGGCATGATGAGAAGAAATTCCTAATCTGCTCAGATTCTCAATGTGCCCTTCTCGCTATTGGACACATGTACCCAACAGATCGGATGGTGCAACATGGGCAGGACGCTCTCCTTGTCTGGCAAAGGCAAGAAAGGAAAGCATTTTCTGTTGGGTTCTAGGGCACACAGGGAATCGGTGAAACGATCTCGCTGATTCGGCTACCAATTTAATTACCAACTAAGCTTTTAAAGTTGTTAGTGATGATTTGAAAATTCACTCTATGAAGTTTTTAAAAACTCAGTACAAATACACGTTTGTGATAAGAAGTCGTTGCAAGTACTTTCATTATATTATTCTTTGGATCAAATGTGAGCAATAGTCTCTGAAAGAACTAATGGGCAAACTGTTCAAGTGTAATATGTTGGAGAATTGGTTTTTTACGATCTTGTAGCGAAATACACAAAGAGTTTCTTCTTCGGATATCTGTGTCGGCAATGTTGACCCAAGGTACACGAAAAGGCGCTCATATATGTACGTGGGTTGGCCGGTGATAGGCACACACATTTCCGCCTCCCTCGTCACTACAGGAGTTAGAAGAGGTTCCGATTGAAGAGTGGCACAACAATCCACTAGAGACTATACAGTCATTATATGCCAGTATTCCAAGAAGAGTCACAGCTGTATTACGTGCAAATGGGGGTTCAAACCCTTATTAATAAACCGTTCCCAAGTATGTACGGGTGTTCACATTATGTTGCCTATCCCGTGTAATTTGCTACAGTATGATGGTAGAAAACTTTCAGTGGTTTGAAAATTGACCTGTCCAGAGGCTGAAGGGCATGCGCCATGTCAGATGGAAGGCAGATAATGTCTATCTCGTTCTGACGACAATACTACCAACACTGGAGAGAATAATGACAGCTATGGCCATAAAAAAATCAGAACACACTTTATAGGTTTGTGGTTCTTCTGAAAGCGTTCAAGCCACTTGAGAATCTTTGTTCGCATACCAAAAATCAGACGTGGCAGCTTCTGAACCTGCTGATAGAACATGTTTGTACACCTCTGTAAATCGAAAATCTTTGAAGATAGCAAATGGAGAAGTAAAAACGCTACTAGCGTTACAGCAAGCTATGACAATGACATTTTCTCCCCTCTGCACCTTTGCTATCTTCACTACTTTTCTGGAACCTTCAGTTGCCACTGTTTTAGGTGGGGAATTATTAAGGAAAAAACCGTCTCGTCAACACTGTAGATGAGATGAGGCTTACCACACACCCCAGTCTGCTCGGACAAATTTTGATACAAGCCGAAAAATTCAGTCACATACTTCTTATACATCCCCTTAGCTCTAGCTTTTGACAAACCTCGTGGTTTTCAGAGTGATAAACCACAATGTCTCTTCAAAACCCAGTAAAACAGTCTACATCTACATTTATACTCCGCAAGCCACCCAACGGTGTGTGGCGGAGGGCACTTTACGTGCCACTGTCATTACCTCCCTTTCCTGTTCCAGTCGCGTATGGTTCGCGGGAAGAACGACTGTCTGAAAGCCTCCGTGCGCGCTCTAATCTCTCTAATTTTACATTCGTGATCTCCTCGGGAGGTATAAGTAGGGGGAAGCAATATATTCGATACCTCATCCAGAAACGCACCCTCTCGAAACCTGGCGAGCAAGCTACACCGCGATGCAGAGCGCCTCTCTTGCAGAGTCTGCCACTTGAGTTTGCTAAACATCTCCGTAACGCTATCACGGTTACCAAATAACCCTGTGACGAAACGCGCCGCTCTTCTTTGGATCTTCTCTATCTCCTCCGTCAACCCGATCTGGTACGGATCCCACACTGATGAGCAATACTCAAGTATAGGTCGAACGAGTGTTTTGTAAGCCACCTCCTTTGTTGATGGACTACATTTTCTAAGGACTCTCCCAATGAATCTCAACCTGGTACCCGCTTTACCAACAATTAATTTTATATGATCGTTCCACTTCAAATCGTTCCGCACGCATACTCCCAGATATTTTACAGAGGTAACTGCTACCAGTGTTTGTTCCGCTATCATATAATCATACAATAAAGGATCCTTCTTTCTATGTATTCGCAATATATTACATTTGTCTCTGTTAAGGGTCAGTTGCCACTCCCTGCACCAAGTGCCTATCCGCTGCAGATCTTCCTGCATTTCGCTACAATTTTCTAATGCTGCAACTTCTCTGTATACTACAGCATCATCCGCGAAATGCCGCATTACCTGCACCTACGTTTTCCATGCCCAAGGATGCTTGATGTTATTCGTCGTTGCAAAAGTAAACGCTGCCCTTCAGATTTGTTCAGGAGTGCAGCCAGAACCTCTTCCAGTTAAGTCTTCCAACCTAGAACTGAAATCATCCTCCTCTTCTGGGCTAAATAAAATTGGATGACCAGCTGGTCTATAAGGGTTCTTTTTTCCTACTGCCAAATCACGTTTTGAAATATTTACTCGATCTTTAAGGGGCTCCGGAACGCCCTATACTTGCAATGTTAAAATAACGCTTATAAATTACATCTTTCCTCACAAAGTATTTGAGGTAGGAAGTTGAACTTTTTACAGATTATTTATTGGAATATGGGCTACAACTTAACACAGGGATTTTACAAAATTTTAGTTCAGTTATTAAAGATGATTTTTTTTCAATTGTAATGAAAATTCACAACATTTTTTTGCAATTTTTTATTTATATATTCAAAAATATACAGTTTTTTGGAAAAAGGCTGTGTTAGATTATGCAGAATGTACTGTGTAACATTTACTGAAAGTTTGAAACAAATATGTTTGGAAGATCCTTAGAAAACATGTAATTAGTATGAGAAAATAAAAGTTTTGGGAATCGAGCGACAAAGATTGGATTAACTTTTTAGTGCTTTCCAGGTCCATAGGATGATTATCTTCATCCTCTGCAAACTCCTCCTCCAGCTTCCTCTAGTTCCTCCTCCTGTTTACTCTTGCTTGTATTTCTAGACTCTTTCCAGCCCTGTCTGCAGCCTTGTCTAAAGCAAGCATCGCTCGTTGTTGTGTTCGTAGATTTTGCTACCATTTTCTTCAGTTGCAGTTACTGCAACACTGTTCCAAAAGGTGGTCATGTATGAACACTTATCACATTTCAGTTGTATTTCACTAGCAAGTCCTACGTGCTTTATTATGGAGAGTTCCAGACCAACTTCACTACAATGAATGCATCTTACACAGTTTGAAAAAATTCCTTTGAGAACCGACATATCAAATATTTCATTCACATCCGATTCGCCCGTAAAACATTCATAGTTTTCACTCATTGAACCAAGCTTCTTCTGTGAAGTATTTTCTTTCCCACTTTGACTGCTATAGGCAGGTGTACTTGAGAGGTTAGGTTCACTCACTTGGTTATTGTCTTTATTGTTTACAGTAATAACACATACCTTCGGCTTTCCAACATTTCTCCTTTTCTTAAAATCCTTCAGAGGATTTCTAATAACTTTACTTTTACTCATTATTATACTTCAACAAAACAGAGACTCAAGAAACAGAATTAATTACGAATATTTTCGAGATAACGACAGAGTAAATAAACATGAAACAATCGACAATCACACCAGCGATATATATTGAACCATCACAGGTTAGCCACAACACATACTTTATCTCACATCACTAAAATGTACCTGATGAACACGGACGTTAATAATAACACCATTTGACAGCAGTTTAACAGCGCCACAGTGGGTCACGCCCATGTAGAACACATTTCAAAAAAAATTTAAAAATAGTTGTAGTCTTCGGAATTGAATAAATTATATATCTATTAAAAGGTAATAGTCTGCAGATTCAGAAAACGCAAAAAAGTAAAAATTGAACTTTTCATGATTTTGAGCCTTTCCGGAGCCCCTTAAGTGTCGAATAAGGAATTCTGAACAATACAGCAACTCCTTTCATTCTCACGTCTCCGCCTCGTTACTCCTTGTTTCATATCTTCCTCGCACCATGAAGCACTTGGCTTTTTCCTTTTGTATGACGAACCATCTGAATAGAAACCAAGAAAACATGTTCTCTAGAATTTCACATCAATTAAATGTAATTTGACTGATCGAAAATAGAACCATTTGTACGGGGCGAAATCGTCCCATTTGCAGATCTAAGGGATTAGTGCCCATTGTTGTCACAGATTTAAGAACTTAACACAAAGGCACCGTAACTCACCACTAGCAACAATATAGCAAAAAAATGCTCAATGAACGAAGTGGTGACGTTCAAACAAAAATGCATTTGATTATTGGTGCTTTGAATTAGAGCATTAATTACTTCGACACCCGGCATTTAAACCTAACCTACTGAATATAAATGTCGAACAAAGGTTAAATGGTCACCGGGTAATCGACCGCGTTTTACTTTTTACCCGCCGCGGCAATATGGCGAAGGCTTCTCAGTTTTCGACCTCCATTACTGTATGGTGTTTTTATTTTAGCCTTTTTCCACGTGCCTGTTTTTAGCTGTCTCCTATTCTGTCCATTGGGACTGACGCTTAGTCGTTTAACTCCACTCTGTTCGTGTTCTCTAGTTTTGACTTGGGCGCGTATGACCCCAGCTGTTTTTTGCGTTCTAAAGCAAAACAAACATTTCACCACATAGTCAGTTTTCGAGACTGCCAGACTGTGGAAAATTATTCATGCCTGAACGAGCTTTCTTGAAACAAGGAATTTATTTTCTGACGAGATCCGCCCAAAAGCATTCGCGCCACACATGATACGAATGTTTTCAGCTTCCTCCGCTGCCTTCACTCCTCCATTAAACTCAAAGCAAACAATATGTAGCAAATGTCAGATCCTTTTCTGCTTGCAATTTTATTTTAAAACGCTTAAACCATGGTCATAAGTTTCAGATATGCAAAATCCAGTACGTAACAGTAGGACAACTACTACAACATCAAATAAGAAAATGACACTCATAGCAAAACATGCATATTGTGTTACTGCTCGGTGTTTGCTCGGTTTATCGAAGTTACTGCGTATGGAAAATCGGAGTATTTTAATAAACAATTTTTTTTGCTTACCAATGAGAGAACAGAAATATTCCCAAGTTCCACCAGGCCGCATACACCTGATCGGATAGCATCTGACGTCAGGTGACCAATGGCATGTTGATGGTGGCCACTGTACGCTAGGAAACCTTCGAGCATAGAAAGTTTAGATACTGACTCAGCCACAAGGTCTTTTCCAGAAAGATTTCTGTACGTTTTTGCTATTACTAGTGGGTTAGAAAATGAAGCAAACGGTCTTTGAGGTCCCATCAGACTGACGCCTTTAAAAGCTAGACGAAATGCAGATTAAAAGATAAAGGAGGGAATGGACCCGAACTCGGGACTCTGCGTCTAGTTTGTGCGATGTGTAGCACTAGACCACAAGCAGATACGCCGTAGTAACAGCTTGAGCATAAGACACTTCCTCTAGGAAGTACAGTGTTGTCAGACAGTGTAGATGGCCAGTCTGGGAATTCTGCTGGGCGGCCTGTTTTATTGGCATCTTAAGTGAACGATACAGACTTAGTTTCTGCGATGGTCAGGTTTTATGCCTAAGACTGCGTGGAATCCATTGCCTACCAATAATCATAACTTGGTGATAAAATAACTACTGGTGTTTAATTCATGCGTGATAAGCCAAACTGTCACATCTCACATGTCAAAACATCTGCCAGTGGACGCCAGCCTCGTTCTCAGGGGAGTGAGGTAAGACAGATGCTTAGTCTGGCATCGCAAACTATTGTCAGCCACCAGCTGCTGTCTGCCACTAAAGTATGCAATTCTGTTGGAAAATAGTGTTCTGAGACAAGCCCTATTTTTATTTCGGTTTCTTATCCGTGACCTAAAAATAGCCTCATAACAAAAAAAACCTGATGATTCTTCAAACAATAGTTTAGGACGTTTAAAAATGAGAATGAAATTCAATGTAGAATTAAGCTACGAACACCAAATGTTATACTGGTGTTTAATCAAACATCATATTCATATGCTAAGTGTCATAGAGTGTAGTTTCTGAGCTTTAGTGCTGACAAAATATCATTTAAAATACATCATGTGAAAATTTGAAATTCATTCTCTGCCACACTGACATGTATTTCATAATATGTCAATAAATATTCACGTAATCCCTCGGTATTTAATGGAATCAATACACTTCAAATTTGTGTGATTTATCGTGTAATCACAGTTTTTTTACTTCTTTTATAGAGGTCCGTACCTTTTCATTACTGCCACTTTTCGCATTCCACAGATATCTTGTCTAAAAAAATTAAATGTGATTTTGTTTTAATGATTCCCATCCCCACTCACTTGTCATATCTACGACACTCTGTCTCGTCGTGACAGAAAGAGGATTGTACACCTTTTCTTGTTGCCACTTTTCGCACCATACAGACATTTTGTCTAAATCATTCTGCAATTTTTTGGATCTTCTGATTGCTAGATGGTAAACAGTGGAATCACCGACACCTTCAAGCAATAATCGATGCTTCGTCAAGCTCCTCCTGAATAGACATTATTTTATTATCGTGTGAATTACAGCAGTCCTTTCAAAGCTAGCAACAAAACTAATCGCTCCACCAATTCATTAGGATTATTCCAATCATGGACGCAAGGTGCATTTTCATTCTCTCCCACACCGATGTTTATGTCATAATTTCTCAGAAACGATCCACAACTTTTACTTACTGCAGGCTTAACGCTTTTGGTTTCGTATAGTCTTCGTTTCAATTTAATGGTCTGTAAGAGAAATTGTTTTGCCCATGAATTTTGGTATCCCTAAAAACTTTCTTTCGTGACTCTTCTTCAGCAACCTCATAAGCGTCCTCATAATATTCATCTTTTTCTGCTTCTTCTCCTTCATCTTTTCTTCTTCTTCCCTGGCTTCTGCTTTTGTAAATACATTGTTTTCTTTCGCTCAGTTTCCTTCGTCTTTCTCTGTCTTCTTTCAGATTTTTCTCTACTGACAAAAACGGTGAGATGTTTTTCTTTTACGTATTGATTCACTGCGTTCGTTGCAGATGACAGCTGTAAATTTGAAAATTAATTCACGTTAGTATACTCACTCAGTTATTTTATATAAAATTATGTGTTCTTAAGTAGACGGTAAGTGGCTATGTAAATATTGTTTCTAACAATCCTTTACTTATTGATTCACTGTGTTTGTTGCAGGTGACAGTGATAAATTTGAAACTTAATTCTCGTTAAAATGTTCACTCAATTACTTCATACAAAATTCTGTATTCCTAGGTAGACGGTAAGTAACTATGTAAATATTGTTTTTAACTGTCATTTACATACTGACACACTGCGTTTGTTGCAGATAACAGCAATAAATACGAAAATTAACTTACGTCAATACATTATTTATTACTTTATATAAAATCATCTATTCTCAGGCGGAAAGAGTACATTGAAGGTCTCTGGAGGTGGGGGATTTGTCTGATGACTTGTTAAAAGAGGAAACTGGAGTCGATAAGGAAGAAATAAGGGATACAGTATTAGAGTCCGATTTTAAAGGCGCTCTGCAAGAGTCGAGATCGAATAAGGCAGCAGGGACAGAAGCGACAGATAACATTGCAACGGAATTTCTAAAATCCTGGGCGAAGTGGAAAGCAAATGGTTATTCAAGTTGGTGTTTAGAATCTATGAGACAGGTGACATAAAATCAGACTTTCTGAAAATTATCATCTACACACTACCGAAGATAACAAGGCCAAATAAATGCGAGAACTTTCGTACAGTCAACTTAACAGCTCATGCATCCAAGCTGATGACGAGAATAATATACAGAAGAATGAAAAAGGAAACTGAGGATCTCCTAGATGACGATCAGTTTGGTTTTAGGAAAGATGACGACACCAGAGAGGCAGCTCTGACGTTGCGGTTCATAATGGAAGCATGACTGATGAAAGATCAAGGTACACTCACAGGATAAGTCGACGTAGAAAAAGCGTTTGACAATGCAACAATTATGCAAGGTGTTCAAAACTCTGATAAAAATAGGAGTAAGTGACAGGGAAAGACAAAAGTGACATACAATACGTCCAAGAACCAAGAGAAAACAATGAGATTGGAAGATCAAGATCGAAGTACTCGCATTAAAAAGGGTGTAAGACAGGGATTCAGTCTTTCACCACTACTGTTCAATCTATACGCCGAAGAAGCTATAATGGAAATAAAACATAGATTCAAAGTGGGATTAAAATTCAAGGTGAAAGGATATCAGTAGTAAGATTCGGTGATGACTTTGCTATCCTCAGCGAAAGCGAAGATGAATTACAGGACGTGTTGAATGGCATTAACAGTCTAATTGGTGCGAAATGTGGATTGAGAGTACATCGCAGAAATATAAAAGTAATGAGAAGTAGCAGAAATGAGAATAGCGAGAAACTTAACGTCAAAGTTGGTGATCACGAAATAGACGAAGTTAAGGAACTCTGCTGCCTCGGAAGCAAAATAACCCGTGATAGACGAAGGAAGGAGGACGCAAAAGGCAGACTAGCACAAGCAAAGACGGCGTGTCTGGTCTAGAGAAGTCTACGAGTATCAAACGTAGGTCTTAATTCTAGGAAGAAATATCTGAGTATGTACAACTGGTGCATAGAATAGTATAGTAGTGAGTGATCGGCAACGGGAAAACCAGAACGAAAGATAATCGAGCAATTTGAGATGTAGTGTTACAGAAGAACTTTGAAGATCAGGGAGACTGATAATGTACGGAATGAGGAGGTTCTTTGGAGAACTGGTAAAGAAATGAACATAATTATAGACAACACTGACTACAAGAAGGGACAGGATACTAAGACAAGTGTTAATACATTAGAGAACAACCTCCGTTGTTCTAGAGGGAAATATGGAAGTAAAAACTGTAGGGAAAGACAGAGACAGACATATATCCAGCAAACACACTGCCAAAATAAAAGAACAACTGGAAAAACGACATCCATTTTGATCCGAAGCATATACCGCCTAGGGGATAGTAGATGAACCGATAACAGTTTCAACGTTGTCCGCCAACAGATAGCGTAGTGGCATAGCTACCAGAGCGTCATCTGTGCCTATAGTTTAATAGGGAATGCTCGCAGCCAGAAACCTCAGAACAGTGCAGACGTGTGAAGCAATCAGGCAACCATGGCATGGAGACACACTCTGCTTCCTACAGCCAAGTGAAAGAGTTTGAACAGGGTCAAATTGTGGCCCTACGAGTGGCGGAATGGTCCTTTCGGTGAACCGCAACACAAGTTGGATGTGGTGCGTCAATTGTTCAACGCTGCTGGCATTAGTGGTCACTTGAACATTCTCACACCCGTAGACGAGGTTCTGGACGTCCACGCAGCTGACACGCCCGCCAGGATCGTTGAATTGTAAGGGTAGCAGTGGCAGATCGTACAGCTACCACAGCACAGATAAGAGGGCTTGTGAGCTCAGACGTGTCAACACGAACTGTTGAGAACCATTTGTTAGCAGTGTGGGACTACGTGCACGCACATCTCTAACCTGTCTTCCAGTGACGCCACAGCATCGACGTGTGCCGTCAGAGTATCACTTTGCAGATGAAACGGCGCGCCGTGGTCTCCAGCGGTGGAAGCAGATTCTGCCTGCACGAAAGTGATGGTCGTTTGCGCATACGACGTAGGCCTGGTGCGTGCTGTCTCGTAGGGTGCAAGATACAATTGCCCCCCCCTCCCCCCCCCCCCCCACACACCCCCGAAGTCTTATGGTCTGAGGTGTGATAAGCTGCAACTCTCGTTCGACTTTGGTGTTTCTGGAGGAGATGCTAACCAGCACTCGATATGTGCAGAATGTCGTTAGACCCGTTCTTTTGCCGTTCATTCAGCAGGAAGGGGATGTGTCATTGCAAAGGGATAATACTCTCCCACACATTCCGCATGAAACTCAACCTGCTCTGTAAGAAGTGCAGAAACTTCCCTGGCCAGCACAATCTCCAGACTTGTCTCCAGTCGAGGACGTGTGGGATATGATGGAACGAGAAGTGACCCGTGCGACTCGCCATCCAACAACTCTCGTCCACACTACTCGTGCTTGCTGTCGGGAGACTTGTCAAACTTGTCTGACTTGCGCTCGTGCTGCTTCTATCTTCGTCCACACTACCCCATTAAGTTTGTTAATAGTTTGTTTATACGAGGGCCGTTCAGAAAGTAACCTCCGGTTGATTTAAAAAAATACACCAAGTTAAATAAAAATATTTTAATATATACATCCTACAACTACATCTTTGCACTATTTTTCTACATAGTCTCCATAGCAATTGAGGCACTTATCGTATCTCTTCACAAGCTTTGAAATTCCTTCTGCATAAAAATCACCCGCTTGTGCCTGGAGCGAGCCTGTGACCGCATCTTTGAGCTCTTCGTCGTCATCAAACCGCTGTGACCCGAGCCATTTCTTCAAATGCATGAAGAGGTGATAATCACTTGGCGCCAGGTCTGGGCTGTAAGGTGGATGGTCGATTTTCACGAACTTTTGCATCAACTGTCTGAACGAGTTCGTCAGTCACCAATGATGGTCTACCACTCCTCTCTTCATCATGAACGTTTTCTCGTCCACTTTTAAATAAACGTACCCATTCATGGACAACTCCTTCACTCATAACTCTTGGTCCGTACACGGCACAAAGCTCACGATGAATAGCTGCTGCAGAATATCCTTTGGCTGTAAAAAACCTTATGACAGCACGCACTTCACATTTGGCGGGGTTTTCTATTGCAGCACGCATTTCAAACTGCCACAAAAACTAAACTAGCGCAGGTACGACGTTCACTCGACCACGGCTTGATGCCGACCGACCTGTTGAGTGCGTGAACGCACAGATGGCGTCGCTACTCCCCCCACAACCCGCACTGTGACCAATCGGAGGTTACTTTCTGAACCGCCCTCGTACATTTCCAAAAATAAATATATTTTACTTACATCTGTGTTGATTGTCTTCCGCAGCTGATATTTGCAGTGCAGAAATTCAAATGCTTTGAAAGTGAGCCAGTTTGGAGCTTTCACTTCCTCAACCCCAGCGCCAGACTTCCCAGGCTCAGTCTTCTTCTGGCGGACTTTCCTGTAAGTGGCTGATAAGCTGGTCATTTTTTTTAATTCGGCCACGTCCACGCCGAGTTCTGTCACGATGGAATCCCACACTTCACTTTTTTTTAAATTTTATTTTATATTGGGAGTTTGTTGCATCCCACAGCACAGGGTATTGTTCAGAAGTATTTATGAATTTAATGACAAAATCGTCGATCCACTCCATTTCAAAAGAAAAACCGATGTCCACAACACAGAAAAAGAATAATACCAAGACCAAACTGTACGAGTGCAGCGAGTCAACTGGTAAGAGCTTTGTTGCCGTCCACACCACTCGCGAAGCTCTCTGCGCATCCCTTTGATGTACCGACGACAGCCGGAGCCAGACAACCCATAAGCTCCGGCGGCTCGCAGGCCTGTTTCACGGCGAGCCCTCGGAGCCTACCTCCGTCCACATTACTCGTAAGGCTCGCAAGTCTCACAAGTGCACGAGCCACACGAGTAGTGTGGACGTACCTTTACAGAACTACGTGAACAGGTCGGGCAGGCATGCCATAACATAGCCCAGGACAGTATTCATCATCTGTACAATCGATGGGATGACAGATCAGCACCTGCACTGTCGCCAATGGGGGCTACACCATGTACTATTATGGGCGTTTTAGCACGGGTCGATACTTGGTACCTGAGAGCCGCTCGTGCTATTGATCTGTAAATGTAATCGTTTCATATACTCCACATTTCATGTTCCAAGAATAAATCTCGAATGAACTGGGAATCTTTAAAACGTTGTACTAATTTTTTTCCGGCAGGATAATTGTGGATGTTGTGTGCAAGCACTACTGTGAGATGAAGAGATTAGTGCAGGAGAAGAATTTGTGGCAGATCGCAGCAAACCAGTTAGAAGACTGATGATTGAAAAAAATGAAACTGTAGATTTATGTGATAAATATTGTTACCAACAAAATCAGTTTCCATTTTTCCACAGAATCATTGTAGCGCTATGAAACTGATTCCATATTTATTACAGGTCTTCCTCATTTACATCTACATCTACGTACATAGTCCGGAATCCACCATGTGGTGCATGGCGGAAGGTACCTTTTACCACTAATAGGCATTTCGTTTACTGCTCCACTCGCAAATAGAGAGAAGGGAAAAACGACTGCCTATATGCCTCCGTATGAGCCCTACTTCCCTTATCTTTCTTCATCGTTAATACACGAAATCTACATTGGCTGCATTGGAATCGTCCGCAGCCAGTTTCAAATGCGAATTCTTTAAATTTTCTCAACAGCGATATCACGAAAAGAACTTCTTCTTTCCTCCTGGGGTTCCCATCTGCGTTCATAATACTCTCATGTTGATCGAACCTACGAGTAACAAAATCCCCATACAAGTACAACTGCCTCTTATGCTTATTCGTGTTCTGAAAGTCCTCAGCCGGCCGCGGTGGCCGTGCGGTTCTACGCGCTCCAGTCCGGAGCCGCGCTGCTGCTACGGTCGCAGGTTCGAATCCTGCCTCGGGCATGGGTGTGTGTGATGTCCTTAGGTTAGTTAGGTTTAAGTAGTTCTAAGTTCTAGGGGGCTGATGACCACAGCAGTTGAGTCCCATAGTGCTCAGAGCCATTTGAACCATTTTTTTGAAAGTCCGCATAAAGAACAACACGACATCTCCTGTCCAGCCTGAATATCGCAGATAGCACCTATGTAGAGATACCACCTAACACTTGACTAACTCACGTAACTGAAAGTACTTCTCAACCAATCAAACATGCTTCCAATTAGCAATAAGAAAAGACTTCTGTGTAGTCAGTCTCAGATGTACTGCAATCCAAGCGCGCCAAAAGACCTCTAAATGACAATGTTAACTCATTACAGATTGTTACTGGCTCCTGAAACATTTCGTTATCTACATCAAAGCATTCTGGCACAGTTTAAATTGTTGAGCATCAAAAATTTCCAGACATTCCACAGCATATCTGCTCTAACGTCTTCACATTTTCTCCATTCAGTCGCATTGCCATTATCTCATTTGGATCACACTCGCCAAGCAAGTCAGGTACGTCACAACCAGTACAGGGCAGCGTTGAATATGCAGCAGCGGTTACGTCATCCCATACTAGCAATCTTTGGCAGCTTCTTAAAGTAATATTAGATAGGCTGCCGTAGCTTGCAGTGACCTACGTTCAGGCACTTGTTCCTATGGACTTACTCCAGATCCATGTAATGAAACATCATTTATAAAGCTGAGTCATGATATAATGTGGCCTTTTGCAATACTAAGGACATAAGAGGCAGTTATATTTGTATGGTGATACGAATATCGGTAAATCAAAGTTGAATGAAAAGTTAATATGTGTAAGAAAAATTATTACGTGGCATTTTGTTCTGAATTTGGATTGAATGACTACCATTTTAACTTGTATAAGGTTACGCTGTTTCAAGAGTTTGGCTGACTGAAATGGCTTAATTATAAACTCCCTGCGTCGCCCTTTATTCACTTCCCAAACGTCATCATAAGTGCTGTCATGTTGCAGTAAAATTGTAACAAATTGCTCTCCATGTTACAGAAAAATTGCAACATTGGGGCTTTAATATAGTATGTGTCCACCCTTACCTTTTTAACAGCTTAGCTCTGCCGGGAATGCTTTCGGTGAGGTGTCTGTATGCCTGTGGTGAAGTGGCAACCCATTCTTCCTCAAGAGCCAAAACCAGAGAAGGTAGTGATATGGGATGCTGGAGTCTGGAGTGAAGTCAACACTCGAACTCATCCCTAAGGTGTTTCAACAGGTTCAGTTCAGGACATTTGGGAGGTCAGTCCATGTTATTATCCACAAAACTATTGCGTCACTGACGCTGTTTTAAGAGAAGGTGCTCTGTCATGTTGATGCAAATATCATTATTTCCAAACTATTCCTCTGCTGTTTTCAGCTCAAAATGCTGTCAGATATTTTCACATCCTTCCACATTTAGCTTTATCTTAAGCACAATAAGGGGATCACACTCTACCCACGAGGAACACCCCCATTCCGTAACATCACCTCCTCCTCCTCCTCTGTACTTCACTGTTGACACTTCACATGGCGCCAGCCAACGTTCTGTACCTAATTGTTGCTCGTGTCCAGTGATCCACTTTACAGCCACCTCAAGCTTTGCTTAGCACTGACTACAGAAATGTGTGGCCTATAACGAGCTGCTCGATCATTGTACCACATTGTTCTTAACTACCTACGCACAGTCACTGTACTGGCTCGACTGCCAGTAGCACTCTGGGACTCCTGAAACATTCTTGCTGATTGTTTCATGTAATTTTCTACAATCAAACTCTGAAGTGCTCGATGGTCCTTTTCTGTCAGTACACAAGGTCTAGTTTAGCTGTGGTTATTCTTTCTTGTTTTCACTTCACATCACAGTCAGCTTCAGCAGCTTTAGAACTGTTGATATACCCCTGATAGATTTTTTACTCAGTTAATATACAATGAGTACTTCATGTTTGAAGTCACTGAGCTCTCCTGATCGAGCTTTGCTGTTACTGCTTTTTTTTACTAGGAACACAATACTCCTCATGACTCCTTTTACACTGGCAGATTTGCCTCTCATGACATCTGGTGCTCAGTTCCACATTACATAGATGTGTGCAGGTATTTTAAATCAAAAATTGCCCTCAATGCTACAGCAAAATTGTAACAAGTTGCTCCAAAACTGTAACAAGCTGAACCAAACTTGTAACAATTTGCCCTGAATCTTGTAACATGTTGCCCAAAAACTGCACAAGTTGGGCGAGAACTGTAAGAAGTTGCTCAATGTTGCAGTGCAACTGTTACAGCATACTGCAACAAAATGTCCCATGTTACAACAAAACTGTGACAAATTGACCCACCCTGATGTATAAAAAATTCAAGAAATCATCTAGTTCAAAGACAGATGGGCCCCTCCTGTAAACTAGACGTCAAAGTGAAACTCAGTTTGTTAAGCAGATCTTGGATATTCAAAAGAACGGATTCCTACAAGTAAAAGTCAACTAATATAACGTGTCCATAAACTAATTGCAGACCTGAATCTGGAGACTCCATCCAAAGCTGCAAACCCTGGGAAGAAATGAATAGAACATCTAGATATTACACAAAGAATTCTCGAGAAAATGACTCCATCAAGATGTTACTGAGGAGGAGCATACACCGTACGTTGTGATATCAAGAACGTAAACTGAGTATCATGAAAAGAAAAATGTGTACCTACTACTAGCATGTTTTGGGAGAAAATAATGGTGTTCTTTTCTGGTGCAACGGCAGTCCCCCTATTAACTGAATATCATTCACACTGGTGTCTGCATTCCAGCAGTCTTCTAAATTTAAGAGGAGTAGCGTGGACCATCAAGGCAATTTTTGTTTGGATGTTACATGGGTCACAGTGCTAGTTGTAACCAAACCCATAGAATAGTTCACAATTAACTGTATGTTTCGCTGCATCTGCTAACATACATCAAGGTAAGAATTTCATTGTGTCACATGGTTGTCTATTAAGAATTTTGAGCACACAGGATAATGGCACCACCAGGTAAACTGACAATCATTACCCCACCTCAGGAGTATGCCAGGTGTAAAGGCAGCCACCCTGTAAATTGGTCATCATGACTCCTCCACCCAACAGTATCAGGAGGGTAATGACTGTCACTGTGTGTACATATATACTGAGATGGTTAGAAAATGTATAAAGCAGACAGACAAAGCTAAAGGACTGTGTAAGATTTTAAAAAAGAAAAAAAGTTGTTACTGAAGGTTTACCTAGTAGAAAGGCTGCTGAAAATTTTAAAATATCTTTCAGCACACTTAAATCAAATTAAAGAGTGGAAATTATGCAGATGGAAGCTTAGTAGGAAATCTGGACATCATGTTAAAACAGCTGTAGCTAGAATGTGTCTGAAGATGCAATACGAGAAACATGCGCTTCGATCTCCCATCAGACCCATTCCCAAAATGCTAGAGTGATAGGGACAGTTATTCTGAAAGGAGAAGAAGACAAAGCAAGACTAAAGAGATGGGGCCGAAGGAAACGAGAAGGTGGAGAAGAAGAAGAAGATGGTGAAAATGTTGAAGAAGAGTCACAAAAGAAACTATAGTAGATGTAGTTTATAAATATACCAAATCGTTAATCCTTGCAGTAGGTAAATAAAAGTAGTGGACCATTATTGACAACCGATGAAATACCTATTGATATGGGAGAGAACTAATTTGAAGTCTTCACCTGATGTACTTTAAAATTATAGCGGGACACCAAGTACAGTAAACACATTCAAAAGGATGTAGGTTGCAGTAGTTATTCAGAGATTAAAAGGCTTGCACTAGATAGAATAGCTCGGAGAGCTGCATCAGCCAATCTTCCGACTGAAGACCGGATCAACAACACAACATAGCACGCAGCTCTTATTTGAATAACATTGGGGATAGGCTACAACCCTGACACCCTCCCTTCTCAACCATTGCTTCCCTTTCATGCCCTTCGACTCTAATAGCTGCCGTCTGATTTCTGCACAAGTTGCATATAACACTTCGCTCCATGCATTTTATTGCTACTATCTTCAGAATTTCAAAGAGTGAATTCCAGCAGACACTGTCAAAAGCTTTCTCCAATTCGACAAAAGCTATGAATGTAGGTTTGCCTTTCCTTAACCTGTTTTCTAAGATAAGTCGTAGGCTCAATACTGCTTCGCGTGTTCCTACATTTCTCTGGAATTCAAACTTATCTTACCCGAGGTCAGGTCGGCTTTTACCCGTTTTACCATTCTTCTGTAAATAATTCGTGTTAGTGTTTTGCAACCATGACTTATTAAACTGATAGTTCGGTAACATTCACATCTGTCAGCACCAGCATGGTTTGTAATTGGAACTTTTATATTTTTCTTGAAGTCTGAGAGTATTTCGCCTGTCCCATACATTTTGTATACCAGGTGGAATAGTTTTGTAATGGTTGGCTCTACTAAGCATATCGGTGCATCAGCGACCTTGTTTCGACTTAGGTCTTTAACACTCTGTCAAATTCTTCTCGTATGTTACGAATCTATTCAGCGAGTGTGAGATCCACATAAAATTACCCAACAAACTCTATTGGGAGACGCTAATAGAATGACTCTGTGTATAGCGTAAAATCATACACTCAACGATCCGAAGTTCCATGTACCAATACAAGTGAAGAAACAGATTATCTCTTCCGACTTGCAGCTGACGCAGAGGCAACAAAGGTAAAAATTTTCTTAAAGAATCGTCAAGAGAGACGTTTTCTTTCGACGTCATTCACCTGCTGATAACATATACTGCACAAAAATGGAAGGCTTTAAGTAGTGCCGATGCACGTGTGTCTCCGTATCTCCGGGAGACAAACGACTTGCAAAACTCTGATGACGTTGGGCAGGATATATAAACAGCGTGCAGAACACATCACACAGTACTGTAAAACTGCAAGTGGGTCAGCAACGGGCAAGTATCGCTCTACGCTATTGTTACGGTTTGCGTTTTTCATTCTGTGATCGACCCTCTTCCAAACTCGCCAATTTTCTTTCGCTTGAAGCAAACACACGTATGCTCACAAACACTCGTACTACATTACACATCAATTTAGAGGTAGGGCTTCCTTTAAAACATTAATTCATATTGTCAGCTAATGAGTAACATTCCAGCCCACAATTTTCCATCACATAAACGTAAAACGTGGCGTTTAATCTGATTCCGTTCTGTGAAGGGTGTAAATGCTTTTGTATTTGCTGTTAGTGAGCATTACTGCAGTCGTATTCACCATTGAGACATTGCAAGTAATCGTATAGCAAAACGAACAGGCAATTTAATTCTGCTCGCTTGACGACATTTACAGCAAATAATTTGAATGTTATTTTATTTGTATTGAAAGTTTCGAATTTTAAGTCGAGCATAACGTCATATTTATTTTCCGCTTAAGAAATACTTTTACAAACTGACCAATAGCAGACTACGTTACTGTGCTCATAGTGGGCATAATGTTTTACTTCAACTGGTTGTAAAGGATGATACATTTGTGGTACCATGGAATTCCATTACCTTCACCCATTCTCTGCCTTTTCATTTGTAGCTGTGCACGCACAGAATACAGGATGTCCCACTCAAACCTCCCTGATTTCAAAGACCCAGGAAAAAAGCCACTGTAGATACGACAATGAAAAGTGAATCACATTGTAGAGCATCTCAAAGAATTTATTTATTTATCATCAATACACCTCTACTTGTGAACCATTTGTAGCACGAAAAATATCGAGTCTATATTCAATTTCTTCCAAGTTCTTTGTAACATTTCCTCTGTGATTGTTGCAATCGCATTAGTGATACGATGTCGCAACGTAGGAATATCGTCCAATCTGGTCGCATCCACGCGATCCTTCACGAAACCCTACATGAAGAAATCAAGTGGCGTAATGTCGGGTGAACGTGGTGGCCAGACAATGGGTCCTCTGCGTCAGATCCAACGATTGGGAAATTTCCTATCCAGGAACTTGAGAACAGCCGTTGACCAGAGCGGCGGAGCTACATCTTGTTGAAAAATGATGTTGGGTTGCAAGTCTTGTGCCTAAGGGTACAAGAACTGCTCCATGTCCAGATACATTGACCCATTCACTGTTTGCTCCGCAATGAATAAACGGTCCAGCAATCCTGCCGTGCATTAGCCCGCACCAGACGTTTAGGTTAGGGCTATCACAAACATGTCAATGACGACGTGCGTATTTTGCGAACCCCAAATCCGAACATTATGCCTATAAACCCTTCCTGATAGATGAAAGGTTGGCTCATCTGAGAATAAACATCTTTCCACGAAGCTGGCACTCATATCATTATGCTGCAGCGTATCCGCAGCAAATTGTTGTCAGCGTGGTTTTTCGTTCGGCGTCAGATGTTGCAGAATTTGCACTTTGCAAGCACACATACAAAGACGCTGGTGAACTACACGATGCAATGTTGATCAAGGTACACAAGTTGCCTAGGTGCTTGACGAATTGACTTACGTGGGCTTCTGAGAAACGTTTGCCTGATGTCCTCCTCTGTCTCTGAAACTCCATAACCATAACGGAACTGCCAGAATGTTTCAGAACACTTCCTGTTGCCAGAAACTTCCTAGACCATTCCTTAGTTCCTTTCACATCAGGTGGATCACACTCATACATAAGACGATAATTTCTTTGCACAGTAATCGGCGATTTTGTTTCTGCAAACCACACTACTGCTTGCGCACGCTGCTGTGAAGTAGCCATTTGCACTTCATGCGAACATACTGTACTCTGGCGACGATACTTGGCTCTTCTGACGAGGGAATATAAATTCTTTGAGATGTTCTACAATGTGGTGCATTTTTCATTTCATATCTTCTGTGGTTTTTCTCTCCTGGGTCCTTGAAATCAGGGGGGTTTGAGTGGGACACCCTGTAATTTATGTGAATTTTCTGTAGTACTTGAACATTTAGTGAACATAGAGATTGATATAAAATTTCACCCAATTCTGCTCTTGCTGTTGTTCCTCAGAGGAGCTTATGCAAATTCGCTTGTTGTTTTCGGAATGCTTTCAAGCTTATTTGCTTACTCTGTTCGAATACATTCCAGAAGTGAATTCTGTACTCCCAAAATTGGGACCTTGTTGCCGTGAAGAATATCGAATACTAGTCATGTGTCTATGTTTATGTATGAAGAGCTTAATGTATTAATTGCTCCCAATTTTTTATTAACTTCAACTATTTTCTTCAAATTTAACTACTTATGTAAGTTTAAATATTATTCTTATTATCCTGATAAAAAAGTGAAAGAATTATAAGCTGTTAGGGTACAGCATACATACCGGTTCAGACAACTGTTTCGAAATGTGTGTGACATATATGCTTGCAGAAAATTGATTCTGTTATGACATGACGAATCTATAAACGTCAGGTTATGACTGTAGGTCCTTTGATTGCTCTGGGAGACGACTGATCGTAAGTATAACATATGATATATTAGTTCGCTTTAATATGCAAATGATAAAACGCTTTACTTAACTTTATACAAACCATTGCCACAGGAGTGTGTCGAATATTCGTATATACAACTGTCTTCTGAACAGTAAAGAATCGCTTGATGCATACAAATACAAACTCTTCTCTTGAAGTATAAGTTCAACATTTACGAAAGTACAATTCCATCAGAGACTTAAATAGCACTGAAGACCTAACTAGATGATACTGATTGCTTCATCGGAGGTCATGACCTGGGGCAGAGCGACTCCATGCTCGGCTCTATATCGACCTCCGTGCGATGGCGCTGCAATGCTGAGAAAGCGGGCGTGTCTTCACTATCGCCTCCCATTCGACATTGCGGACTGCACCGAGACATCGCTAATGTCTGTGGTACCGATGCTCATTGTCGACTTTGGTATGAAACTGTTATCTTCAGATGATGCCACAGGTTCCGTCGGATCAGTCACCTGAATGGTTTATTTACCAGCTAAAGTGTGATAATCAGTCACATTCACACTGTGAGGGTAATAGCGCAATTAATGACCCTTCCTCAGATAGTCTGTGAGTGGTTTTTGAAACAGATACTAAATCAACACACTTAGATTAGAATTGGACTTCTGTTAAGTTCTCTGAGATTATGTTTGTTATTTTTCTGAATAATTAATAAACTGTAGCTAATCGCTCACAGTAAATGCTTTTGTTAATAGTTATCACTTGTCTGATTTGTGAAAACCTAGTTTCAATCGGACAGGAATGTCAGATATAGAAGTTCAAGTGTTCAAATATGTTTGAATTTTTAAGGGACCAAACTGCTGAGATCATCGGTCCCTAGACTTACACACTACTTAAACTAACTTATGCTAAGAACAACACACACACCCATGCCCGAGGGAGGACTCGAACCTCAGGCGGGAGGGGCCGCGCAATCCGCAACATGGCGCCTTAAACCACGTGGCCACTCCACGCGGCTGTCAGATATAGCGATAGCAGTTTAGAATAGGATGTGCTACTATACTTCGATTCAACTGCCACAGAATTTTCTATTAAATATCTTTTCTGCTCTTCTCAGTCTCCTAAACTGGTGCTTTCTGTGCCATCGAAGTAGGGGAAAGTGTTGCTTATTGGTACACTTTCCAGACTCCCGCCTGTGGCCAACCCTGTAATAGAAGTTAATATATTTTCTTATTCCGCTTTTGGGTGATGGCATTCACTTTCTATATACTGCAATCTCTTTCAGAAATTACGAAAATTACTCCAGAAGATTAAGATTTTTACAAATGTGAAAACATTTTCCAGGGTAAAGAGTGGTCATGTACCTAGGACCCTCAAATATTCGACTGAAATTTAAAAACATTACAGTAGAGAAACTCTTGTCAACACGGTATTTAATAGTCTATCTGTTACAGTAATACTCTACTACACGCCAATAATTAGTAACTGATACAAAACTAAGCAAAGGTATTACAAAAAAACCAGCTACAAGTTAATTACATTTTGAAGTAGATGCTACTGGAAACCAACACAGACCACCATTTTTAAAACGGGTAAAATTGTTATGAAATTAAATAAACTAACTGCGTACAGGAAGTAGGGCTAAACTATCCACATGTTACATAAACAGTTCTAAAAATATATAGCATTTTACTCACAATAAAATCCTGTACCTGAAGAATGAACAATATATTCAAATTAGCTTTCATATATTAGACAGCGCTTATATGTGCAGAATGCAAAATATTTACAAATGCTGCGCAAAACACAGCCTATGTCTAACAACAACAAAAACTGTGGTAAATGGCAAAAACTGTTTATGGCGCTCTCTAGTGCGCAGTCCATCACGTGATTCCAAAATCAGTCCCTAGACTGAAGTACCGACCGAAAAACAACGTGTGTTTCTAAGTGTACTATCCTCTAGGTACGAAATTCTCCCCTACTGTACGTACTGAAACACTGGCAATCAAATAAATACAGCAAAATTTTCTCCCAAGTTGATCCTCTTTTGCACATACACACACACACACACACACACACACACGAAACATACATGTGCTTAACACCATATAACGTCCTCTGAACAGTTTAGAATGCAGCAATAGTAACAGTGAAACACGTGCTTCATTTCGTATTTGCGCAGAGTAAAGCATAGTGTTTTATTCCGGTATATATGCTCTCGCGCTTTTCAGGTTACTGTAGCAAACCGCTCTCACGCGACATCGTGTGTAGGAAGCGACCAGTATGACCGTCACAAGCATGTGATATCTTCCACTAAACTTCCGAATACAAATTGGAATGTGGCAGAACAGCATTCACAGGCAGATATTTTACTCCCACTCCGTTCTTAGGAATATTTTTAGTGCAATAAAAGCCTGCATACTTTGATCACACATTAACTTACACACGGATAAAAAGAATAATACGCAATTACACTGATAAGCCAAAACATTATTACCACCTGCTTAATAGATTGTTTCTTCGTCTTGGGAACGAAATACACCACTGATTCGGCGTATCAGGGATACGAAAGTTTGTTGGTAGGTTTGTGGTGGTATATGGCATTAGATGTCTACGCACAGATCATATCATTCGTGTAAGTAACGAGCCACTGATTTGCGTACGCGGTCATGACGAGCGATGGCGACCCAGATGGGTTCCATAAGAATGACATCAGACAAATTTCGTTGCCGAGACACCAACATGAGTTCACTACAATGCTCCTAAAACCGCTGTGGCACGGTACTGACCTCGAGACACGGGCAATTATACTGCTGAAAGATATCAAGCATGAAGGATGCAGGTGGTTCGCTGTCAGCGTGTCTTCGATTACTACCACAGGTCCCATGCAAGCGCCAAGTATTGTCTGCCGGCCGCGGTGGTCTCGCGGTTCTAGGCGCTCAGTCCGGAACCGCGCGACTGCTACTGTCGCAGGTTCGAATGCTGCCTCGGCATGGATGTTTGTGATGTCCTTAGGTTAGTTAGTTCTAAGTTCTAGGGGAATGATGACCACAGATTTTAAGTCCCATAGTGCTCAGAGTCATGGGAACCATTTGAGTAATTGTCTCCCATAGCTAAACATTGCTCCCACAAACCTGTGTCCGTGGCGCGTTGTACGTTTCGAGCCGCTGTTAACCCCGATGACGGCATTTGTGGAGACGACCATAGTCCTCGTGTAGCAAAACTGTGATTCCGCACTGCATTCGTAATTGATGACGTCGTTGGCTCAACATGTGAACACTTAGGGATGGTCTGCTGTGGAGCTCCATGTTCAACAATGTACGATGAGCGGTGTGATTCGAAACACTTTTGCTATATCTAGCTTTGTGTTCTTTCGGCAAGATGCCACAGGATCTATCCTACTGTACAGAGCAGACAAGGTTCAGAACACCACGTTCTGTAAAGAGTCGTGGACGTCCAATCATTTAGCGCCTAGTGGTAGTTTCACTACCCTATCTGTTTCCGTAGATGCTGACAATAGTAGCATGTGAACATTCGACCAGCTTTGCCCTTTTCGAGATATTCGTTCACAGACTTTGCGAAATAATAATCTGCCCTTCGTTAAAGTCGCTTATCTCAATGGTTTCCCTATTTACAGCTCATATCTTTGCTAGTGTGCTCCCTCGTCCGTATCTGCTCGGGTTACGTACTTTCGTTAGCGTCACATGTCCGCAATGCCTCCAGGCGGCAAGCAACGACGCGGTAGGCGGTGGTCATAATGTTCTGGCTGATAAGCGTACATACTCTGTCTAACACTGGTTATCTTACTAGTCAGTGGATTGTTTCGAAACTGTTTTTGAACTTAAAGAGCTCAGTCTGTTTCTGCAACCCTTCAAATTGCTGTTCTTACACTGTTTTATGTTAACATTATAAACGTAGCCAGTAAGTCAAGTTACCATAGGTACAAAGTGTTTTGGTAACAAAAAAGATGACTCAGAATATTTCAATATAATAGAATCGATTAATTGGTTACTGGTTAAATGCCCTAATATTTGTCTTCCTCTACAGTTCTTGCCCTTTACTGTTCCTCCAATGCCAAACTTACTTTGGATTTCTTGGCAATTAGCTTACTTCTCCTTCTCGCTAATTATTCTCGACTCGTTTTCAGCCCCTTCTTATCTGGTATTTTATATGTCCAAATCTAACCTCACCTTCTCCATCTGTATCTTTTGATTACACTGTCAAGCAATGCTGTGATCGACATGGTTTCAAGAAATCATCATCTATATCTATTCATTTTTAAGCATCAATTGTGATTTGCTACTTCTTTAATTTTCTGTCTTACTTGCTTTCATATTTGAGTTAACGTTGGCTAATTTAGAAAGTAACTGTTCATTTTCAAACCATTATCTGAGTCATTCTCATGTGAGTAATGAAATAATTTCATAGTATAGCATTTATATACGTACGAGGGTAAATTAATTATTATCCGCAAAATAGTTATAAAATTTTATTGTAATCAAATAGGGAACTTACAAGAAGATCATTTTTCGACATAGTCTCCTTGCGTTTCAACGCAATTGGTCCATCGTTGTACAAGCTTCCTGATCCCCTCATAAAAGAAGGTTCTCAGTTGAGCTGCGAGTCAGGAATGCACCGCTTCTTTCACTTCTTCGTCCGAGGCAAATCGACGGCTCCTTAATACCTGTTTGAGTCGACCAAACAAGTGATAGCCAGAAGGGGCAAGATCGGGACTATATGGAGGATGATCCAGTACTTCAAATTTGAGCTTCTGGAGCATTTCAGCAGCGTGGGCAGCAGTTATCGGACGGGCATTGTCGTGCAACAACAAAACACCTTTTGACAGTAATCCTCGGCGTTTGCTTCGAATTGCAGGCTTTAGCCTGGCAGTAAGCATCTCACTGTAAGCATCTCACTGTAACGTACTCTATTTATTGTTGTGCCCCTTTCCCCATAATGTTCCAGTACTGGACCTTGTGCGTCTCAAAAAATCGTACGCATCAGTTTTCCTGCGGATGGTTGCGTCTTGAACTTTTTTTTTTTGCACGGCGAATTTGGATCCTTCCATTCCATAGTCTGCCGTTTAGCCTCCGGCTCGTAATGATGGATCCATGTTTCATCACCAGTAATGATCCTGTCTAAGAAGGTGTCCTCTTCGTTACCATAGCGATCCAAATGTTTTTTGCAGATATCCAAGCGTGTTTGTTTATGCAACTGTGTGAGTTGTTTAGGGACCCATCTTGCACAAACTTTATGAAACCCAAGTCTGTTGTGGATGATTTTCTTTTTCCAAACGATGTCATGAGCAAAGGAAAGAATTTTTTCATGTTTGTATCATAAAATTTATAGCGAAATCATAAATATTCTAAAACTACAAAACAGACAGGCTGAGGGACATCCAATATTCTTCAATCGTTATCTTACTACTTCGTTTTTCTACATCCACGCCTACATGGCCACTCTGCAAATCACACTTGAGTGCCTGGCAGAGGGTTAATCGAACCACCTTCACAATAATTCTCTATTATTCCACTCTCGAATAGCGAACTCTGATTTCCCTTATTTTATTACGATGATCGCTTCTCCCTGTGTACGTCGGCGTCAACAAAATATTTTAGTTTTAGGAGGAGAAAGTTGGTGGCTGAAATTTCGTGAGAATACTCCACCGTATCGAAAAACATCTCTGTTTTAATTGTGTTCATCCCAAACCCTGTATTATGTCCGTGACACTCTTTCCGCTATTCCGCGATAGTACAAAACGTGCTGCTCTTCTTTAAACTTTCTCGATGTAGTCCGTTAATGCTATCTGGTAAGGATCCCAAACCGAGCAGCAGTGCTCCAAAAGAGACAGACAAGCATAGTGTTGGCAGTCTCTTTAGTAGATCTTTTACATTTTCTAAGTGTTCTCCCAATAAAAGCCAGTAACTGGTTTGCCTTCCCCACAACGTTTTCTATGTGTTTTTCCAACATAATTGTTCGTAATTGTAATTCCTAGGTATTTAGTTGAATTTACGGGCTTTACATTAGACTGATTTATCGAGTAACCGAAGCTTAACGGTTTCCTTTTAGCATGTGGGTGACCTTACATTTTTCATTATTCAGGGTCAATTGCCAATTTTCGCGCCATTCAGATATCTTTTCTAAATCGTTTTGCAATCTGCGTTGTTGTGTACAAAATAAAATCGAATGTCATGAATAATTCTGAAAGGTTCATTGTTTTATCTTGTATGTACAATCATTCCTAATGTACAGGGTGACACAAAAGGTCGTTAACATTTGAAAATGCAGTGATTCAAATAATGTAGGTGGACAGGCAAAAATTGACGCACATACCTGAAATGACATGAAGTTTTATTGAAACCGCGAGTGCAAAAACTGGCCAGCAGATAACTCTGGACACCAATATGTCAGTGGGGCCCCATGAGAATCGCGTTGCCGGCCGTTGTGGCCGAGCGGTACTAGGCGCCTCAGTCCGGAACCGCGTTGCTGCTACGGTCACAGGTTCGAATCCTCCCTCGGGCATGGATGTGTGTGCTGTCCTTAGGTTGGTTAGGTTTAAGTAGTTCTGAGTCTAGGGGACTGATGACCCGAGATGTTAAGTCCCATAGTGCTCAGAGCCATTTGAACCATTTGAATAGAATCGCGTATAAAATGAGCTGTAGTGAGAGAGGGAGTCAGCTGCGCCAGCAATCGCAGCGTGTTGACTGTGCCAGAAAAGATACCGTTAGTGAAGGTTTACTATCAGAACTGCAGCTTGACGACCCTGTCGCCATAAGAAGGGTATGAAGAGGTTGAAGGTCCTGTGGCAAGTGTCGCTGTGAAGAAGATGATCACGAAGTTCGAAGCCACGGGTTGTTTAGACGATCGGCTCTATAGCGGGCCACCAGACACCAAGTCCTACTACTGCTCGAACAGTTCAGGAAGAAATGGACAGCTTAGCGGTTTCATTTTCGCATGGTGAAATCAGCTCGTTAAGTCGCCCGTCGTACTGGCATTCCAAACCCTACTGTCTGGAGAGCAGTATGGTGTACCCTCCAAAACAACACGTAGAAAATCCAGTTTCACCATGAACTGTTGGCCACCGAATCTGCGAGGCGGCCTGGGCACTTCAAAAGACGGGCGAAAATGACGATTGGTTACCTAACGTATTCTGGATCGACGAAGCCCATTTCACACTCCGAGGGTGTGTCATACCCCACAATTGCAGAATTTGAGCTGCCGAAAACCCTAGAACTGTCGTGAAAACCCACTGAATGACAGAAAAATCACGGTATGGTGTGGAATTACCACGTCAGTCGTGTTCAGACCCTTTTTTTTCGAGGAAATGCGGGGAGCTGAGCTGCTTTTCACTCTGTCAGCGTGAAGTGTGCGAGGTACGCCGATATGTTACAGACTCGCATCATCCCTAGCCAGACAGAAAAACACCTCCTCGAACGTACGACTTTTATGCAGCATGGCGCTCCACCTCGTATTGCTACATTTGTCAATGTTCTCTTGTGCACATTGTTTGGTGAAGGTTGCATCCCAAGGCGCCACTTCCGCCGTGCTTGGCCTCCCAGATCCCCAGACCTCAATCCGTGGGATTTTTGGTTGTGCGTTTACCTGAAGTCACAAGTCTACCGCATACGGTAAGAAAAAAGGAATAAAAGTGAGATAGTGTTAAAACTTTCATCCTTCTTTATCTCCTCTGCATTACTGCAGGTGACGTGTCACTGAGCACATTTGTACTGTGCATGTAGTATACGTGAGGTGCCTAGGTGTTTCCACTGCCCTGTGCGGAATACATAAGCTCTTGTACACTTCACTAACCTGCTGTCTTCATGATGATGATGTCCCCAGTGCAGAAAACAGCACGCAGCTCGTAGATTCTTTTTCTTGAGGTTGAAATTAACTTCGCAAGGAACTGCTGCTACGAATAAATTATAACTCATTTGGGATGCCACTCGCGTTTTTATTGATATAGACACGAGAAACTATTCTTGATCACAACGTATTGAACATATCTTTCCACATTCATTATAACTGGCTAAAATAACATGAAATACATCCTGCCACAGACAACATGTCTGTCTACTGGAACCCTCAGAACTGGAGAATAAAATTACATGAATCAAATACTATTATTACAGACAACATGTCTGTACCTAGCGACGGTCAGAACTGTAGTAAATAAAATTGCATGAAACAAATACTGCTATAACAGAAAACATGTCTGTCTATTGGAGCGGTCAGAAATGGAGAGCCGGACTGCCCGAGACACTTCACGCGCCAAGCCAGCAAGGCGTGACCCGAACGCCACCGAAGTACATCGGCAGTAATATCGTCAGTCTTTTGTTTTAGTAATACTTTGATTTTAATAATTTTGAAATGACTGATTGATAGCTGGATGTTGAGAGATGTTTATTTAAAAAAATGAAGTAATTTGGATGACAGGTTTAATTAATAATAGCAACTACAGTTTAACGTTTTGGCGCCCTACCGCCGAACACAGCAGCCAATCACAGAGCAGCAGCATCATGCAGGCGGTCTTTCTCAATGGAATGTTACCGAATTTAACATCTGTCACCGATACCTCATCCCGCATTGCGTCATCTCTATGCTTCTTGCATCTTCACTGCCCTGGGAATAGCTTCCTGGAGCTAATATGATGGCTGAATAAGCCAGAAATATTACACGCGACCTGCCTCATTAGGGATTCTAAAAGACAACATCTGAGGCAGTTTATCACAGTACATGCCGATATGATGTACACTCCTGTTCACAACATTGTCTCTCGACTACATGTGCTGTTGATGAATTACGCCCGAAGTGCTGACCATAAGATGTAAGGAATATCGTCTTTGCTAAAAATCAATTGTTATTGTAATTAATGCTTATGTATCATATGAAGCACCATCTGTTGGTAATTTGTGCACTTTTTTGGTATCAGTAAGATCCTGTGTCATTTCAAGTATGTGCGTCAATATTTCGCTCTCCACCTTGATTATTCCGTCAAGTATTGAATTTTCAAATGGTAACGGACTTCTGGCTCATTTTGTACGTCAAGGAATAGACTCACTGAAGGAGCCACAAGTAAAATATATTTTAAATTAGTAAGTACAAATCAATATGGTTATTCAGTCACTGGAATACGACTATAGTCCTCTTCACTGTTACTACTAATAAGGAAACGTCACCAGCTCGACCTCACATGTTAAGGAGGAAAAAAGCACGCTTTCATCAGCCTCAGCAATCAATTCCGCCCGAAGATTTGGGGGCGTAATGTTAACAATACGCAGTTAAGAACTTCTGGAAGTACAACTTTTAAACTTTCACGTGGACCGGTTGTTTGTCACTCGCTCCGCCCCACTGCAACCGCCTAATTCCTGAACAACTTGTTCTGTACAGTGGAGTGAGTAACAGGTGTGCTTTGACTTTGGTAACATTGTTCATTGTATCAAAGTGCACGGTGTCTAACCCGCAGCTGGTGCCAGAGATCTCTTTGCTTTGAACATTTTCATGTTGCGACTCACAAGCACAGTGTAAATGAATTAAACGGATTAGAGTGTCATTAAAACAGTAGGGTAACGCTATTTCATTATTAACCTAGCTGTTGTGCGTCATTTTCTTAGGATTTTAAAGATGGTTCTCAGAAAGTGAAGCACATTGCGGGAGATGTGCTGTTCATAAACGTGATTTGTATGACTAAACTGTAAATCTAAAAACATTAACTCCGTTTCATAGTAATTCTTCATTTGCTTAGGTTAATTCATTTTGATTTTGAGGCGTATTTATAGCTGCAGAATATCGGTACGAGAACAATGTTAAACTAATATTGAGCATGTACTGTATAGGCGTGAGGTTGATATATTGTCTGCACATATAACTTACTGTTTTTCGCATAGAACAAGACTTCAAATCAGGTTGGGCAGGTGGCTCACCTGCCCTTATCGCATCCCTCACCGTCAACATCCCGTGAACAGGACTCCGGTTGTCACTCTGCTGCACAACACTTCGTGCGCGGGCATTAGGCGTCTGCAGCGGGGCGGAGCGAGTAACACTCAAGTAATGCTCGCAAAAGTTTAAAAGCTGTACTTTCAGAAGATCATAACTACATACTGTCAGAATTGTGGCCCAAATGTCCGCGCAGGATCGAGTGCTGGGACTGATATCTTGCAATTGTGCTTTTTTTCCTCCTTACAGTATCAGGTCAAGTTCGTAATGTTTCCTTGTAAGTTGTGGTAGACAAGTGCTTGAACACACTGGCTGGCTTATAAATGGTAATAGATTGTGATGGATATAGTCCAGTTATACTAATTTTGAAATTAATTATAAAACAATCTGGATCGCAAGGACGTTTAATAAGAGGCGACCGGTTTCGAACGTCTAATGATCATCTTCAGACCTTCAGACCAAGTATTTACAATGTCTGTGCATGGAACAGGTACTGCTAAATGACGACTGCAAATTGCAGGAGCATAGAGTAGTTGACTATCATCATTCAGCGGTTGCTGTTCCATGCAGAGTCACTGTCCTTCAATATGGTTGAAGGTTTCGAGATGACCATAACACATTGAATGTCGGTCACCTTTTAATAAACGTGCCTTGCGAGTTAGACTGTTTTACAATTAATTTCAATTATTACATTGTGATCACTCATTTCCTCCAACAATGTTTTCAAAACAGTTATACTAATTTTCCATTCCTCCTTTTTGTTTCCTTAGGAACCAAAATGGCTATCTTCTTTGACTCGTGGGTGACTGAAATGTTGGCACCCCTATCAACACTATTAGCGATACTATACGTTACATTTAAAATCAATTACTCTTACTGGAAGAAGAAAGGTCTACCATATATGGAGCCGTCTTTTCCGTTGGGAAATGTCTGGAACACGACACTAATGAGGAAATGCCCTGGCGAGGATATGAAGGACATATATTTTGCAGCAGAAGGCAAGGATGTCGTCGGTATTTACTCGCTAAACAATCCGCTTCTCGTCTTACGGGATCCAGAGCTGATCAAAACGATCATGGTGAAGGATTTCAACTACTTTCCCGACCGGGGGATCTATGTAGACGAGGAGAAAGATTACCTGTCGGCTCACCTCTTCTTACTTGGAGGCACCAAGTGGAAGTCTCTGCGCCAGAAGCTGACGCCCACGTTCACATCGGGAAAAATGCGCGCAATGTTCAGCATAGTGCGCGACTGCGCGCGCGTTCTGGCTGACGTCACTCCTGCGGGCAGTGTCGTCGAAGTCCGCGAGCTGGTTGCCCGCTACTCCACTGACGCCATCGCTTCCTGCGCCTTCGGCATCGACGTGGACAGCCAGCACAACCCTGACGCGGAGTTTCGCCAGTGGAGGCGGCGCTTCTTCAAGTCGTCGCTGCGCATTTATCTTAGTCAGGCTCTGGGGTTCTCTAATCCGAAACTGCGCACCCTGCTGCCGGTAGCCTTCACGCCAAAGGACTTCACAGAGTATTTCACACGTGTCGTCGACGAGACAGTCAAACACCGAGAGGAGACAGGCGTCATTAGGAAGGACTTCCTGCAGCTGATGATTCAGCTGAAGAACAATGGATACGTCGATGACAGCTTCTCAATCACTGGCCAGCCGAAAACTGAACGTAAGCACTGTTCTTCATTGTATATGATTTTTACAAAAGCATCAAAGGAGAAAAGAATAAAATTTTCAGTCTGCAGTGGAGTGTGTGCTGATATGAAATTTCCTGGCAGATTAAAAGTATGTGGCGGATCGAGACTCGAACGGGGCACCTTTGATTTTGACAAACAAGTGCTCTACCGATTAAGCTCCCACGGAATACTCACGACCTGCCCTCATAGCTTTACTCCCGCCGTTACCATGTGTCCTATCCTCCAAATTTCATGCAAGTTTCACTCTGCAAGGAAGTCTGCTCTGATATGTTTGGATAGTTCAGTCGGTAGAGTACTTGCTCTGGAAAAATCCCCCAGACTGTGGTTAAGCTACGTGTCCGCAATAGCCTTTCTTCCAAGAGTGTTAGTCTTGTAAGTTTCACAGGAGAGCTTCTGTGAAGTTTGGAAGGTGGGAGACGAGGATGTCAAGAGAGAGGGCGGGTCATCAATCGTGCTTGGGTAGCTCAGTTGGTAGTTCACTTGCCTGGGAAAGGCAGATGTCCCAAGTTCGAGTGTTAGTGCAGTACACGGTTTTAATCTGTCAGAAAATTTCATAGAAGTTCAAATGTTAAATGGTTCAAATGGCTCTTAGCACTATGGGACAACTTCTGAGGTCATCAGTCCCCTAGAACTTAGAACTACTTAAACCTAACTAACCTAAGGACAACACACACATCCATGTCGGAGGCAGCATTCGAACCTGCGACCGTAGCGGTAGCGCGGTTCCAGACTGCAGCGTCTAGAACCGCTCTGCCACTCCGGCCGGCCTTCAAATGTTAATTTAGGGTATTGTCTAGGGTGTCAACATTAAATGTCTCTATATTAAGATATAGTTGTTCTGGTTTCATCTTCGTGGGGGATGTAATGTTATACATAACTAAGACATTACTTATTGTACTATTCAAGTAAAACTGTAATGATTATCTCTCTTAATTTAGAAGCTGTCAATCAAATTAATTTAACCATTTACCCGTCTCTGAGATGTGGCAATACACTGGTGTGCGAGTCTTAAGGATGACAGTAACTTTCGCATGATATGTCAGTACCATGAAACCTAGCTCGATGAAACATGGACTATACATAGAAAGAACTGCTACAGTACTGGTATTGTAGAGAAGGCAACCGCAAGAAATACGCAATGAAACGAACAAAAATGGCACTTTTATTCATAGACAATATACAAAATGAAGTTACCGTGATTTATGATGGTCCTCTGGGCGTTACAAAGGGCGGGACATCGTTCTTAAAGGGTATGTATGTGATCACCATGGACAGCAATGGATGCTCATGCTAGCCACAAGATTGGTTAGATTTCTTGTGGTGGGGGGTGTTCCATTTCTCCATCAGCGTGGCTGACAACTGCTTGATGGCCGTTGGTGCATGTAGACGTGCTACAGTTAAGTCTGCTCAATGCATCCCACACGTGCTGGATGGGATTTAACTTGGGGGAACGCGCACAACTTCCATTCGCCGAATATTCTCTCGTCCCAAGAGCTTCTCCAAGTGCGCTCTTCGACGCGGTTGCACATTGTCTTCCGTAAAAAGTGAAGTCAGAGTCGAATAGACTCATGAAAAGATGCACAAGGGGAAGGTGTATAATGTCACAATAATGATGGTCGGTGAGCGATCAGTGTTTAAAGATCTGGAGGTCAGTACGCCCACGCAGCATTATGCCTCCTCACACCATAACACTTGGACAAGAAAAACGGTCATGTTCGATCATTTTCCTGGGTGCATTACGTGTTACAACCACTCCCCATATGAGGGTACATCCAGAATCACTACCCAGGAAAGCACGCGACCACGCGCTCTGTCAGGCCAACTGTTATGCTCTTGGCAGCATTGCAAATGGTGCAGTCGCTGTGCGGGTGTCAACGGAATGCTGTGTACTGGTCGTCTGGCAAAGAGACCACCCTCATGCAGTCGCCACACCGGTATGGAGCGTGAGACTAATGAGACTGCGTGCCTTGCAGTGGTGTTACATGTGGTTGCAATTGCAACCTTCTTACCTCTTGCACAATTCAGCGATCTTATGTTGCTGTAGTTGATCGTCGTAGACCACTTCCTCTCCTTTGATTTCCAAATGGTTAAAATGGCTCTGAGCACTAAGGGACTTAACATCTCAGGTCATCAGTCCCCTAGAACTTAGAACTACTTAAACTAACCTAAAGACATCACACACATCCATGCCCGAGGCAGGACTCGAACCTGCGACCGTAGCGGTGGCGCGGTTCCAGACTGAAGCGCCTCGAACCGCTCGGCCACCTGCGGCCGGCTCTCTCCTGTGGGCAGAAGTGCCTGTGGTTCGGAATAATCCCCATGCACGTGAAACAATACTGTCAGCAAAGCCAAACTATTGGATTACACTCGTCATACCTCATCCAGCTTCCCGATGATTCTTCTCCTTATGGAGCCATCAAAATGTCGTCTCTGGGTCATCTTCTGATGAAGAATACCACAACAGTGCACTGTAATCACTCGCCGATTGACAAACACTGTCTTTTCCCGGTCCTTCAGCAACCTCATGTTGCTGGGCCAGTCCCATTGGGCGCAATAATCGCGCTGACCTCATGCCACGTGACGTCCAGTTTTCCGCGCTAGAGTCACACTCGCCTATTGTCATGTGACATTCAGCTTTCTGTGCACGACTGGGAGATCTCTGGCAACATACTTTCACTCATTTGTACCCAGTCATTACTTTATCTACAGGGTGTTTCAAAAATGACCGGTATATTTGAAACGGCAATAAAAACTAAACGAGCAGCGATAGAAATATACCGTTTGTTGCAATATGCTTGGGACAACAGTACATTTTCAGGCAGACAAACTTTCGAAATTACAGTAGTTACAATTTTCAACAACAGATGGCGCTGCGGTCTGGGAAACTCTATAGTACGATATTTTCCACATATCCACCATGCGTAGCAATAATATGGCGTAGTCTCTGAATGAAATTATCCGAAACCTTTGACAACGTGTCTGGCGGAATGGCTTCACATGCAGATGAGATGTACTGCTTCAGCTGTTCAATTGTTTCTGGATTCTGGCGGTACACCTGGTCTTCTAAGTGTCTCCACAGAAAGAAGTCACAGGGGTTCATGTCTGGCGAATAGGGAGGCCAATCCACGCCGCCTCCTGTGTGTTTCGGATAGCCCAAAGCAATCACACGATCATCGAAATATTCATTCAGGAAATTAAAGACGTCGGCCGTGCGATGTGGCCGGGCACCATCTTGCATAAACCACGAGGTGTTCGCAGTGTCGTCTAAGGCAGTTTGTACCGCCACAAATTCACGAAGAATGTCCAGATAGCGTGATGCAGTAATCGTTTCGGATCTGAAAAATGGGCCAATGATTCCTTTGGAAGAAATGGCGGCCCAGACCAGTACTTTTTGAGGCTGCAGGGACGATGGGACTGCAACATGGGGCTTTTCGGTTCCCCATATGCGCCAGTTCTGTTTATTGACGAAGCCGTCCAGGTAAAAATAAGCTTCGTCAGTAAACCAAATGCTGCCCACATGCATATCGCCGTCATCAGTCCTGTGCACTATATCGTTAGCGAATGTCTCTCGTGCAGCAATGGTAGCGGCGCTGAGGGGTTGCCGCGTTTGAATTTTGTATGGATAGAGGTGTAAACTCTGGCACATGAGACGATACGTGGACGTTGGCGTCATTTGGACCGCAGCTGCAACACGGCGAACGGAAACCCGAGGCCGCTGTTGGATCACCTGCTGCACTAGCTGCGCGTTGCCCTCTGTGGTTGCCGTACGCGGTCGCCCTACCTTTCCAGCACGTTCATCCGTCACGTTCCCAGTCCGTTGAAATTTTTCAAACAGATCCTTTATTGTATCGCTTTTCGGTCCTTTGGTTACATTAAACCTCCGTTGAAAACTTCGTCTTTTTGCAACAACACTGTGTTCTAGGCGGTGGAATTCCAACACCAGAAAAATCCTCTGTTCTAAGGAATAAACCATGTTGTCTACAGCACACTTGCACGTTGTGAACAGCACACGCTTACAGCAGAAAGACGACGTACAGAATGGCGCACCCACAGACTGCGTTGTCTTCTATATCTTTCACATCACTTGCAGCGCCATCTGTTGTTGAAAATTGTAACTACTGTAATTTCGAAAGTTTGTCCGCCTGAAAATGTACTGTTGTCCCAAGCATATTGCAACAAACGGTGTATTTCTATCGCTGCTCGTTTAGTTTTTATTGCCGTTTCAAATATATCGGTCATTTTTGAAACACCCTGTATCTTGTCCTTAAGTTTTACAGCGCAGCGTAGTTTGGAAGAACATCCGTTTCTGAAATCGTCTACCAATAATCCATACTTTGAGGGTGATTTATACCAGTTGGTTGCCTTCAAGTTGTCAGGTACATCTTCACTTATCCACCCCTACACTTTCCAGTAGAAGTAAGCAGTAGGACAAATAAAATTCTTTGATAATCTCCATGTATAATCTTCTTTCATTGTCAGTTGTTGTGTGAGAAACCGGCCGCTGTGATCGAGCAATTCAACACGCTTCAGTCCGGAACTGCGCTGCTGCTACGGTCGCAGGTTCGAATCCTGCCTCGGGCATCGATGTGTGTGATGTCCTTAGGTTAGTTAGGTTTAAGTATTTCTAAGTCTAGGGGACTGATGACCTCAGATATTACGTCCCATAGTGCTTAGAGCCATTTGAACCATTTCTGTTGTGTGAGATGTCGGGCATCATGAAGCAAAGTTTTTTCCACTTATCAGTAGCTGGCATGTTATTTCCTAGAGAGCGTTGTCTTTGGAAAAAAGATTTACAGCGTCATCCATCTAACTGGTTTTGTTGCACCATTAACAGTGTCTCTTGTCTCATTCCACGCCATAATGTGGGGAGATTTTGAGATGTTACGCAGTACAGTGACACTAGCACTGTTGATAAGAGTCTTTCCAGTACCCTTGTTGATGAATTAATAGTAATCACAATTTCTGCAGTCACTAACACTAACCAAGCTCTCTCCAGGTCGAGAGTCCACATGTAAATATATCCATTAGTGACCTCAGCAATGCAGGAAGATAAAGCGTATCTTGTGAATTGTACAATGATGTTCGCAAAAGGTAATCCAAAGAGTGCACTTTGTAGTGTATGTATATGAACATTAATAGTGGTGTGGTGGCGCATTTAGCAACTATTATCGCCTCTTCTTACGGGCTGAGGCGTGGACCAAGCCTACCTATTTGACTACAGTTCTGTAACTTTTGCATCAAATGTCTTAAGTATTACTGTGTTACTAAACAAGACAGTAATGGGAGCATGGTGCCTGCAAGTTTGTGTTTGTATTACTGATGCTCATGAGAGTGGAAACATTGAACCTCAGCATGTTGAAGGGACTGTGCAATCACCTGATCTTAAAACGGCGCTCAATGTGTTTACTACTCACCCATCCCTCAGCACACCTTCTCAAAGACTGATGTGCTCAGGAGAACAAATTGGCATGCCGTCGGATTTTGTCACGTTGTTGTTAGGTCAATTCATTTGTCTCCAAAGCCACAAATCTGCAGGATAAAAGTCTGGAGTAAACCATTGTACGTATGTATGTATGTCTTAAACTGGGGACCAAGAAACGACGGAGAGGCTTCGTCCCGCCGTACCCGTCAGTGGTTGAGAACCCCACAACAGGCCACAGCAGTCCTACCACCTCACAGACGCCCCACACCGAACCCAGAGTTATTGTGCGGTTCGGCCCCCAGTGGAACCCCCCTCCCCCCCCCCCCCCCCCCCCCCAGAACGTCTCATATGAGTCGAGTGTAGCTCCATTGTTTGCATGGTAGAGTAATTATGGTGTACGCGCATACGTGGAGACAGTGTTTGCACAGCAATCGCCGACATAGTGTAACTGAGGCGAAATGAGGGGAACCAGCCCGCATTCGTCGGGGCAGATGGAAAACCGCCTTAAAAACCATCCACAGGCTGGCCGGCACACCGGACCTCGACACTCAACCGCCGGGCGGATTCATGGCGGGGCCCGACACGCCATCCCGCTGGGGACGCAGCGTGTTAGACCGCACGGCAGGCCGGGCGGGTGACCAAACCATTGCTCATTAAACGTTTCTGTTGCGTGCTGTCACAAGAGATACAGAAAACTGGGCGGTACCCCGTACGTTGTCTTGTGAAAGCCAAATGTTCTCCAACAGCGTGGGTACTTCGTCGCGCAAAAATACGCTGGTGTACACAACTTAAGGACGGAAGTAACTTTCGCGGGGTATGCCATTTACAAGTAGCAAAGCTCGCTGAAAACCGAACCATACGTAGAAAGAACAGCTACAGCGTAGTACGGGAAGAAACGGAAAAAATGAGATGCACAGAAAAGACACTTTCATTCAAAGACAGTACTTACACGGAAGTTACCAAGATTCATGAAGCCTCCTGGACGTTACAAATGGCGGGATAAGATTCTTAATAGCGTTTGTGATCACAACAGACAACAATGCACGCTTCGCAACGTGCTCCTTTGCTGGTCACAAGCACAATAGGTTCGAATGGCTCTGAGCACTATGGGACTTAATTTCTGAGGTCATCAGTCCCCTAGAACTTAGAACTACTTAAACCTAACTAACCTAAGGACATCACACACATCCGTGCCCGAGGCAGGATTCGAACCTGCGTCCGTAGCGGTCGCGCGGCTCCAGACTGTAGCGCCTAGAACCGCTCGGTCACCAGGCCGGCGCACAATAGGAAGTAACTACGGTAGGGCGCTCTATTCCCTCACTAATGCAGGTGACATCTGCTGGACGATCGTTGGTGAATGTGAACGTGCTGCAATACGTCTCTCCAACGCGTCCCACATGTCTGCAATGGGACTGAAGTAGGAGGAAGAGGCAGGTCAGTCCATTTGCCTAATATTCGTTCCGAGAGCTTCTCTACCTGTGTTGTGATCGGCCGCTCATTGTCATGTTGGACGTACCCTCATGCGGCGAGAAGTGAGAACGCGTAATGCACCTATGAACGATGTCTAACATAACAATTTTTGTGTTCCGGATGTTACAGTGTGGGGAAGCATAATAATGCACGGGCATACTTACCTCCAGTTCTTTGAAAACAGTGCACTCACCGGTCAGTGTTATTGTGACACTGTATTCCTTCCCCATCTGTGTGTTCTCAGAGATACATGCGCCCCTGACTTAATTTTTGTGGATGACAATGCGCGAGAACATCGAACGGCGAAAATTGCAAGTTGAGGAGCTCTTGGCGCGAGAGGATTTTCGGCGAATGAACTGGCCTGCCCGTTCACCCGATTTAAATCCCACGACCATGTTTGGGATTCGCTGGGGCTCGTACTACAGCACGTCCTCAGGCTTCAAGCACCACCCAGCTGGTGTCAACAGCGCTGGTGGAGGTTTGGAAATCCCTGCCACAAGAACTCCTTATGAACCTTGTTGTCAGCATGGGAGGACGCTGTAGATCGTGCACCGACGCCCGTGGTATTAAGAACAACGTCCCCCCTTTTGTAATATCCGCAGGAAAGTCGTGAATCGCAGTGACTTTAGTGTAATTACTGACTTTGAATAAAAGTATCACTTCTTTTCATCTCATTGCGCATTTCTTTCAGTTACATTCTGTACTATAATGTAGCAGTTCTTTCTATGAATGATCAAGTTTCATTTCGCTGTGTTACTTGGCAGTGATGCATCATGCAGTAGTTACTTTCGTCCTTAAGATCTGCACACCAGTCTAGGCGATAAGCACCACTTGAAAATTGCTCTGGTAGTTATGGCCTTGTGAGCCTAGTCACTCACTCCTTGTGGACACACACTGGTACAAAATGGAATGTGACGCTCTGATTCCAAGATTAGACGAAGTTATCACCTGACCACACACGATGATTGTGGTAGTTTATCAAACTATTCTGTGTGAAACTCGACTGATCTGTAAATAATAAGAAATCATTCAACTGCAGATATTCAGTACTTCGCTTCACTACTTAGTCATTCTCAACATCTGGCCATAACTGACATTAACAACACAGTCAGAGGACTACATACAGACACAATCAGCTGTAAGAAATAACCAATGAACGTCATTTTTGAAACAATTAAAATTGTCCGTAACTTAACAAGTATTTGTTTCCAGGCACAAATTTGTAGGTCTTTTTTTGTTTTTTTGTTTACACTAACCCTACCTCCTACAAGGATTTCTGACACACTGTTTTAAACAAGCTGTATAAATGAACGTGTATCAGCTTTAAGATTATGAAACATTTTTTCCATAATTATTATGAATTTAGGGGTAGTATGAGTTAGAGGTATGTTTTTTTGCAGTTATTTTTGCTATTCAGTTCTTGGTAATATAAGAACATTTTGAAAGCTTATCTTTCTCCTCTTTACTCTGACATAGTGGAAATTATTAGAAACCCTAATTTCCCACAACTCACAGCAAGAAGATAGTTCGTAACCTTAAGCTGATTCGTTTTATAAGGTATATTACAATTTGCTTAAAAACATATTTTGTCCCTGCTAGAAAAAAGCAAGACTCTGACGACCAAGGAATTGGCAGCACAGGCGTGGATGTTTTTCATCGCTGGGTTCGAAACTTCCTCTACCACCGTAAGCTTCTGCCTGTATGAGCTTGTTAGACACCCGGATATCCAGAAGAAAGTACAAGAAGAAATCGACGACGTACTGAAAAAGACCAACGGTGATGTGACATATGAAGTCATTATGACCCAGATGCCATACTTGGAAAAGGTGGTGAACGGTATGTTGTTTGCCTCTTATTGTTATTTTTCATACATTATGATAATCGAAGGTTGGTTCAGAATGCATTAACAATCATTAAGACAAGAGAACTCAATTTACTACAAAGAGTGATTGTGAGCTTTTAATTATAGCCTCATAAAATTATAATCTCATAACAGTAGTACTTTTCAGACTATATATATACTGTATCGTATCCATGCCACACCCACAAAATCACAAGTGCAGATTGTGCAGGAGAGTTGTGAGATGCACTGTAAGCAGCAACCTGACACTTTCATCTGCAAAAATTCTGCCTCATCAGTAGCTTTCATTTCTCTCTCTCTCTCTCTCTCTCTCATACACACACACACACACACACACACACACACACACACACACACACACATGCACGCACACATTTAGATCTCGCAGTCACAGCCCAGTATTTTATCACCCACTAAAATGAAACAGCTGAACAGTATATAGCCCAAGAGCCACTAACTTGGCTATGTTCATAAGTATCTGAACGATCTGCATTGGGTAAATAACGCCACATTCAAAAGTATCCAAACGAGCTGAACTGCGTAAAAGAAACAGCTAGTCAATATGTAGCCCAGAGGGACCATCTTGGCCATATTTAAAAGTGTTCAAACGACATGAATAGCGTAAATTGATGGCATATTCAAAAGTATTCGGTAGACCTGAATTATTTATAAAAAAAATACATAAAGATATTGACAATAATGATGTAACAGTATTTCCAAGTCTAAAGTGTCTGTAATATTTATCAAAAATATGTAAGCTTCATCAACAAAACACACAAGTGTCACATTGCTATTTCCAACTATAAAATATCTGTCCAAAACAAAGATATTTACAATACTAATGTAACTTATAGCAGTTCATCATCTAAAATATCTGTATCACTTATCAAACATACATAAGTTTCATTAGCAACATATTTAATGTTTATTTGAATGCCACAATGTTACTTCCATGTCTAAAATGTCTGTAACAAATTTGTAAAGAGATTGACTGGTGCAACTTACAGTATATCCACATCTAATTACTTTTGAATACATTATGGGAGTGGCAGTGATCAATGTGTTACAAATATTTACTATTAAAAACAGTCTTCATCACGATTTATATTTATTAAGGTCACCGGTTTCGACCACTGCTGCGGTCATCTTCAGACCTACAAGTAGTATACAAAGCTATAATTACAGGGCTACATACATTAAAGAAAATACATAAAGTTATAAAGCTATAAGACGATGAATTACCATTGAGTGGGAACCTCTTTCAGCTGGAGGATCACTACTGAAGAAACCAGTGCATGTCTTACTATATATAATGGAGGCTCCGCCCACTTCTGACGGCATGATGTCATTACTAACCAATGAGTTATAAGTCGAATAACAATGTAAAATTTCTTAGTTAAAAGAACATTGCCAAGAATTAAAATAAACACACACTAAACTTAGCTTATTAAACAGCTATTGTCAATTAAGAAGCGTTAAAATATTTAAATATGTAAGATAAATGAACTTCGGTTTGGCAGTACATGGGTTGCCCTCTCAAGTCCTGTTAGTGAACCATTTGGAACCACTGCTATTGTCACGCTTGTATTCTTAAATAATTTATTTATTTTATTTTTAAACCCAAAATTTATTTATTCAAACCAATAACCCACTACATATGAAATTGAAACACACAATTGGTGAATCAAATATGAAACTTCCTGGCAGATTAAAACGGTGTGCCGGACCGAGACTCAAACTCGGGACCTATGCCTTTCGCTGGCAAGTGCTCTACCAACTGAGCTACCCAAGCACGACTCACGCCCAGTCCTCACAGCTTTACTTCTGCCAGTATCTCGTCTCCTACCTTCCAAACTTTACAGAAGCTCTCCTGCGAACCTTGCAGAACTAGCACTCCTGAAAGAAAGGATATTGTGGAGACATGTCTTAGCCACAGCCTGGGGGATGTTTCCCGAATGAGTTTTTCACTCTGCAGCGGAGCGTGCACTGATATGAGTAAAGTTGGGGGGGCAGGAGACGAGATACTGGCAGAAGTAAAGCTGTGAGAACGGGGCCTGAGTCGTCCTTGAGTAGCTCAGTTGGCAGACTGCCTTCGACAGTGACACAGTGCGGACCGTGTTGCCTGCCGGCCGCGCTGTGATGCGCGCGCCTGTTTGTTTACGCCGGAGCAGCTTCGCGTGTGCGATGTTGTGAGTCTAGAACGAGATGGCACACTCGTACAGAAAAAGGACTTTGAAGTTCAGTTTTGCGACCGACTATACACGACCAAAGGCACACGAGATTGAACGTTTCTTAAGAGAAGAGGTAAAATCGATCCACAGGAAATCGTGGGAATCAATTTATCGATCGTTTCAAGCGTCGTCTATGTCAAGCTTGTTGATGAGGCTGCCTGCGAAAGACTTCTACAACGATCACCGAACGGGTATCGTTTCTGTCATGCCGACGGGAATGTTGGTGCGGTTACGGTCGATCACGCGGGAATGGGGATCCGCACTATACGAGTCTTCGAACTTCCGTTTGAGGTCCCGTCTGAACTTGTTACCGACGCCTTTCGACCATACGGTACAGTTCTATCCCATGTGGCCGAAAAATGGGCGAGTTTTACCACGTACCCCGTTTTAAATGGTGTGAGACAAATATGGATAGAACTGCGAAAGCACGTCCCCTCTTATTTGTACATAGGAGATTGTCGAGCGATTATAATCTATGATGGGCAACCTCGCACTTGCTCGGGGTGCGGGAAAGAAGGTCACGTCCGCTCGGAATGCCTCCAGGCGCCACAACAGATGACTGTCTTACCGTTGACCTATGTGGATGCCCTGAGAGGCGACGTGAGGGAGATTTCCGATGGGCCCCAGCAGCTGCCCCCTATAGAGAACATGGACACCAACGGACTGGAACTCCGACCACCGGTTCCACCACAGCAAACACAGGACACCACACAAGAGATGCAGCTGACGGCCGATCCAGGCTCATCCGTGGTGGCTGCCAGTGCTTCCACCGGGAGCGTGATAGGCCAGGCCCAAGACGGAGGATACGCAACCCAAACAGCCGATGCGGAAGCGAGGCAACGGAAACAGCGTTCGCCGAAGTGAAGAAAGAAGCGTCGACTGACTTCTGCTGACGATAGCCATAGTCCCGAGGGGACAGTTGACGACGACGGCAGTGTCGACCTGAGGCCAGTGGATTCAGCAGATACCGAGATGACGATGCAGGAATTGCACAGCGACGATAACTTGAACTCTCCTTCTGGCGACCGGAAGGCAGAAGTGGAGATGACAATTGTCCAGCATCAGAGCGGTGACAACGTTGCCTCCCATCCTTCGACCAGTTCCGGAAATATGCTGGGGGACTGGGAGCAAGAAATGGACCAACAGGAACAGAATGAAAATACGAACGCGACGATTGGGGATAGTCCTGGCCAGAGGCCGGGAGAGGTCGGGAAATGTTGAACAACTTAGTGTGGTGAAGAGCGCCAGGGGTGCAGATAGACGCTTAATGACACCGCCCTACAACTGATGAACACACGCCAGGCGTACCGCATTGCAACGATAAACATTAATGGCATTCTGACACCGCTTAAAATTCAAATGCTGAAAGATATGTTACGCCCTGCGGACGTGGATATTGTCCTCCTACAAGAAGTACGTTTCACATCGCCGCCAGAGTATTCCCGGCGGGGTCAGGGATTTTCTCTGCCTCGTGATGACTGGGTGTTGTGTGATGTCCTTAGGTTAGTTAGGTTTAAGTAGTTCTAAGTTCTAGGGGACTGATGACCATAGCTGTTAAGTCCCATAGTGCTCAGAGCCATTTGAACTATTTTTTGAACCGCCAGAGTTCTACGGCTACGAGGCACATTATTCAGTGCACGATGAAAGTGGATGCGGTGTGGCGATTCTCACCAGGGAAGGAATAGGACTGGAGGACGTCACGTCTCTCCCTTCGGCACGTGGCATAGCGATCACTGTCGACGGCGTTCGTTTCATCAATTTATACGCGCCATCTGGCTCCACAAAACGAAGAGAAAGGGCGACCTTTTACACCGAAGAGATAGCACCGTTGTTCGCTGGACGCTATGATAACTATACAGTGGGCGGCGACTTTAATTGTGTCGTCGACAAAAAGGACCAAGTACCTCATTATGTGCCATGCATGGAACTGCGTGCGTTGATTACCGAAATGGCGCTTCTGGATGCCTGGGAACTGCAGCATGGCGACAGACCGGGTTATATGTTTGTAACGGGACACTCGGCGAGTAAACTTGATAGAGTGTATGTGACACGAGCTCTACGGACGGCGATACTGGATGCCGAAATCTGGCCAGCGGCTTTTACGGATCATATGGCGTACGTCTGTACGATTTCACTAACGCGTCAGAAGATATGATGGAGTAAGGGTCACTGGAAAATGAATTGTGCACTTTTACGTGACACTGCATGTCGCCGGTCGATAGAGGCGGCCTGGGAGACCTGCGTTCGCCGCCAACGAGCATACACCTCGGTTCTCCAGTGGTGGATCAAATGCGCAAAACCAACGTTACGGAGAACGTTGATACGATACGGGCAGGACAAATCGCAGTGGAACCGCACGACGGCTGATTTTTATTTTACAGCCCTGAGGGAGCTGATGGCCCAACAACCATCACCGGAAAGGCACACGGCCATGCGCAGGATAAAAGCCAAGTTATTACAGCTGACGAGACTAAGAATGGAAGGTATAATGGTCCGGGCGAGATTGGCGGACACAGTTGCTGCCGAAACCCCCTCCATGCACCACGTAGTACGTGAACGCCAACGACGATGCAGGACATTGATCAGGGAACTAATCTCTGAAACTGGCCAGCAAGTTGTGAACCAGCTTGATATTGCGCATGTGTTCACTTTCTATTTCCGCCAGTTATATGGACCTGTACAAGTGAACCACAAGGCACTACATGATGTCATCTCGGAAATGCCAGATAGAGGACCACCTCTGGATGCAGAGACTTTCATCACAGCGATAACAGACGACGAGCTGACAGATGCAATTGCCAGGGGGGCTCCGAACAAGTCCCCAGGACAGGACGGCTTCCCAATTGAATTTTACCGCGCCTTTGCATACCTCATGGGACGGACCTGGATTCAGATGTATAACGAACTCCTGTTACCGCAGACTGAGATACCTGCCGAATTCACGGAGGGTATCATCATCCAAATACCCAAACCACGCGGTGGCAGAAGGCCAGGAGATTATAGACCACTCACTCTCTTGAACTGCGACTATAAGATTTTCGCTCGCATCCATGGGGCTCGCCTGCGGTCTTCAATTTCTGATAGACTCCTCATAGATCAAACTTGCCTCGGCGGTAAGAGTAACGTACATACGGTGCTCGGTGACTACCGAGATATCATCGCATTAGCAGCGGCATGCCGAGTGCGTGGGGCACTCGTCGCTATTGACTTCGATCATGCGTTCGACAGAGTGGATCATACCTTTTTGCATGCGGTGATGGGCAGATTGGGAATCCCACAGGCCTTCATTCTAGTGAAAATGCGACTGTTACACGGCGTGCGATCAAAGGTCTCGGTGAATGGGCGGGGCACTGACTACATCGTTATTTCAAGGTCAGTTCGTCAAGGTTACCCCCTTTCGATATTTTTGTATGCAATGGCTTTGGAACCCTGTCTATATGGTCTCCGAAGACGGTTGGAGGGAGTGCCGTTGCCACAACTGACCTTTTATTGCCGCGCTTATGCTGACGATGTGATGCTGGTGGCAAGGACAGGCGACGAAGTACGTACGGCGTTGGCATGGATACAGCGATACGGGATGGCGGCAGGAAGCGTGCTTAATGTACAGAAATCACGCTGCTTGAATGTCGGTCGAGGATTACAACCGGGGGAGGAAGGCCCGCTCATGTTAGTTAAGACCATAAAATGTCTAGGTGTTACGTTCCACACGGATGTGCAGCGGACAGCAGCGGATAACTACCGACGCATATTGAAGCTGATGCGGACAATGGTGCTGTTACAGAAATTAAGAGCGTTGGATATGATTCAGAGGGTGACCTATGTTAACGTATACCTAGCACCGAGACTCACTCACGTAGCGCATGTCCTGCCTTTAACGCGCACAATGGCATCACGGATACAAGCAACTTTCGGAACCTACGTGAGTGTGGGACACCTGTTTAAGATCCAATACACAACGCTTACGCTACCACCTGGAGAGGGTGGACTTGGTCTAGTGAACGTATATGAAAAGGCACGGGCGTTATTCGTCAGTACGATTTTCCGACAGTGGCGCGGTCAATTTCGCAATATCTCGGGTGCGTTGACCGATTTACTAGCGCCCACTTCAATGCTGCCCCCAGTCAATGTGGGTCATATTTCACCGAAGCTGTCACATGTCAAGTTGTTGTTGTTGTTGTTGTTTTTTTTTTTTTTTTTTTTTTTTTTTTGAGCTTAGCTATGTCAGAGATTCCTTCCCAACAACACGACTACCGACGACGCGAGATGTATACCAACTCTTACTACGCCGGTGCCCCAGGAATACCCTGGAAAAGAAGTACCCAGACAAGAACTGGCGACAGATATGGCGCGTTATACGGAACGTTTACCTCCCAACGTCGGTACGCTCAACATGGTATGTGGTGGTAAATAGGAAGTTCGCAACGAATCAACGGCGGCACGCGATTCATTTGGCAGACACTCCACTATGTTTAGGCTGCGCAACAGTGGACACTGATGAACATCGTTTAGCATGTAGTGGGACGGCTCCAGTGTGGCACTTGGCACAACAGATATTGGCGTTCCTGTTACGCTCCGCCCCACACACAATTTCATCAGACACACTTTTTTTCCCCCAAGAATCTTATTTTCCGGTCCAAAAACCCAGCGCAGTGACATGGGTACGGGGAATGGTGGTGGGCTACGTGTGTAACGAATCGGAAAAGAACAAAATTGATTTTTGGCACAGCATAAGAAATATGGACAAGACTTCGCTAATTACTTGCGACTTACATTTACCGACCCGCCAGCCAGATGGGGTGTGACGGGTGAGAGATGAGATAGACGAATAACCCGAGATAGACATCGATCACACTTACGGACCCTTGGTTGATTTCGAGAAGACGACTCAGTCTTACACCAACGCCTGGAGAACGAGTCGATAGATGGCTCTCTTGCTCTGTCCAACGTCGGGTCGTGAGCAGGTGTCGCCCCCGACACGAATTTCATTTCATTGCTACAGGAGCATGTTTCTTTTGTATTTGTACTATCCGCAATGTCTTCATGTCTTTCATTTGGGCATTTTCAGTTTTATTCATTTCCTTAATTAATTAATTTTCTAATTAGCCACTATTTGTCAACATATGGGCATTGTAGACACTATTTATGCGGTAGTACAACAAAATGCATGTCAGGAAAGGTGTTACCTGACATTGGAAAAAAAGTGGTAATCGCCGTAAAAAAAAAAAAGAAAAGTTGGTAGAGCACTTGTCCGCAAAAGGCAAGGTCCCGAGTTCGAGTCTCGGTCCGGCACACAGTTTTGATCTGACAGGAAGCTTCATATCAGCGCACACTCCGCTGCAGAGTGAAAATCTCATTCTGGAATTTTGAATCGCACCCATCATGGCTGCCTTTCAACTGACGGAATGTTTTCCTATTGTATAACTGAGTCTTTCATTTCATTTTCTGCACCCATCATAAACTTTACGCAAAACTGCCACTTCCTGAACTTCCTCTTCAATATACAGCAGGGTATGTTGTGCTGGAGAACGACTTCTGGTTTTATATACGTGACATAAAAGAATGTGATGAGCACAAATGTAATACAAGACATAGCAAATGTATTTTAATAAAACACTATACAGCCTACAACAGACAATGTTTCCCTTTTTTAGACATTGTTTCATTAGCATGTAAATACTGCCAGCCACTTTTGAAGCTAGCAAGGAAACTAATAGCTATACCAATTAATTCAGATTATTCTAGTGGATACAGCCGATATGTGCTGATGATTTGTTGGAGACAATTTTCCAGGCTTCAGTGTCAGCACGTCAGTGTAATTTTCGTTCTTTCCATGCTTATACATTCCCATGCTGATATGCACAATATCTTCTGTCAATAATGATTTGCCACTTTTATATATTGTAGGCTTAACGATGTTAATATACACGTAGCATCTGTTGGAAATTGTCTCCAGGAGAGATACTTTCGTTTATGAGCACTGATAGTCCTGAGAATGTCAGCTTAATTTTTAAGATCATATGTTGTCTAACCCTTTTTATTGGTTTTAATTATTTTATATATTCTCTCATTCCTGATTATCTTACATTGTGATTTATTAAATCATCTCAATCAGTATCTACCATTTAACCAGCTGTCATCCACACTCTTGCTATCTGATTGAATCTGAGTCCATATACAGTATCATTACTTTTTCTAACTTTTTTTTTAAATTATACTGCCGTCTACCTATTCTCTCTTCTATAATTTTCTTCATAACTCTTCATTCTCTTTTTCATCATCATTGTCATAATTTTTGTCATCATTGTCTTTCTGGTTATATTCATTTTCTTCTCCTCCAATGTCTCCACCTCCTTCCTTGTTTCTGACTGTAGAAATACATTGTCTTCTTTGATTTTAACATCTTCATCTTCTTCATATTGGTTTTTCTCCTTTTCCATTTCAAATAGCTGCCCTCCGTGAATCAATGTCTTTAGGGTTGAGAAATCTGTTTAAATGCTTATTTCAGTACAGACTCTATTTCAGCTTCCCACTTTTGCAGCAAAGACAGCTTTTTGCAGACGTTTCATCAAGACTTCAACGCATAACTTTTAAGACTAATCTGACATTCAATGAAATTGTGAAGCATGTTGCTGTTGTTCACAAATACAGCTCAATTAGCGTCTGAATTAATTAAAAGCAAGCATCTCAATTTATACCATAAGACATTTCCGTGATGTCTTTGCCCTTCTGTTACTCTATTAAATATCAAGATACGCATCAAAATTAATATGATAATGCCCTTCATATGATCTTTCTTATCATAGGCAATGTCATCAAAAAAATTGAAAACGGTAGCTGTTAATTGGGTGATATTACATCCTCCTTACGCGAAACTGTGGAACATCCAATATGATTCAAGTATTCTTGACTCACCACAATTTCGGATGAGAGCTCACAAGAATGATGTTAGTATATACAGCACTGTGTGTCCTAGTGATGATAGTGTTTATCAATTGAGAGAGTTAACATATTTTTCACTTGGTTGTTGTTGTTCTTCTTGTAATTCGTTTTCTTCTCTTCAGGCGTAATATTCCCATTACATTTCCTTACTTTATATCGAACAATTATTTCTTCATCATCGAAATCCACAAAATTTGCTTTTTCATCTGTGATTGATATACTTAATTGCGAATGGCATGTAAGTGGGCGGATTTGGTGATTCCACAATCTTATATCCAGGTGGTACTGCAGATCAGAACTGATGTACCATGTGCCTAGTAGCAGTGTTGTGGAATGAATCGTCAGAAGTGTTACAATTAAAGCATAAGACGTTAACTTTCTGAGAAGAGCCGGGCAATATATTACTTTCATCTACATGTGTCTCGCGAAATGATCACTTCGACAAAATTCGAAAAATTAAAGCTAATACGTAGGTTTACCGACAATAATTCATCCCAAGCGCCATTCACAAATGGAACAAAGAAGGGGGGATCAGTTAGAGGTACAAGAAGTACGCTCTGCCATACACTGTTGAGCGGCTGGTGCAGTGCTGGTGCAGATGTAGAGTTTTTATTGGATGTTATGCTGTCTTTAAGGAACGTTTTGAGTTAAATTTCTTTCAAAAACTAATACTTATCATGTATTATTATCCAGCTTAAAATAAACATATACATTACTCCTCATCTCGCATCGTTTGAGAGTTTTATTGTAACAATGGTTGCGTGTTACATAATTTTTTTTTGTTTTCCCCGCAAAATCTTCCTAATCGTTTTTGACGTTTTATTACCCTGTCGCCTACAACAAGGTGGAATTAATCTTATTACGCTCAAAAGTTCCACGTTTTAAAGTAACTCAGTCCAGAATTTCCATCTCGCCTGATTACAAAAGTAGAAATTATTTTTTCTTGGCATTACATTCACTATTGAATTATGGGTAAAGAAGTCGGGTACGGAAATTTTTGAACATATGAAAAGACAAATTCAGCGTGGTGTTAAACACAGCAGATATAATCGACTTTTTACCTAATGGACTAAAAGTTACATTGTTTTTCAAGAGCATCCATCGTGATGCTGTTAGTACGTTCAGAAAGACCATGTGGCGTGCACCGGCAAGCGCCGAGCCGAGCAGATGCACCAGCGGCGATAACAGAGCGGCAGTCGCCTGACGCACAGTAATTTAGTTTAGTTTTAGTTTTTTTTTCACGTGCTTCTGCAAAGAAGTGAACTATACTTGTGTACTTTACTTTGTACTCTAGTGGTTAGGAAATTACTGTAAGTGTTTGTTTTTGCGTAAATCTTGGTGCGTGTCCTTGTGTAAGGCGGCTTCCTAATGTAACTTTCCCCCCGTCAGACCGCCACGCCACGCCACGAAGTTCAAATCTCGTACTGTTACATAGTATGTAGTTTAGACCAGTGCATTCTAGTTTGCATACTTATCTCACGCAGTAACTTTCGGGTAAGCAGAGTTTCTCGTAACAGATAACTGTAGATACATCCACTTCAGTAGAGAAATTCATCTTTGTTTAAGAGGTTTCCGTCTCTGGGCATAGTGAGAAACCTGCAGAGCAGTTTTTAGTGTTTCCTTATTCTCTTCGTTATATTTTGCGTATGTTCAAAACTCAATAGCGCCATTTGAAATCTTATAACTATTTTTACACACTACTATATGGCTAGCGACTGTGCTTGTTGTGAGCAGACACATGGAGAATTGGCTGCTGTCCGTAAACAGGTGGAAGCAGCGTCGGCTACCGTCGCCTTGCTTCTGGCTAATGCTCGGTGTTGCGGCGACATCTGAGCTCTTAGTGACGAGACACGAGAGCTGTTACACCTCTGTGCCGTTGGAATGCCCTGGTGACACGGGTGTCGCTGCATCCTCTGATACACGACATCTGACCGATCCGTCCATACTCGAGAGTAGGTGGCAGACAGTAGTGGGTTCTTGTGGCACTGGGTGGAAGGTGAAAGAGGGAACAGACCGCGCAGCTGGCTCCCTTCGCCTTAGTAACAGGCACGAGGTGTTACCCAGTGTTGATGATAACTCTGAGTCAGCACGGGGTGCCTCTCATGTTGGTCCAGCGGACGATTTTCCTGCCCAGTCCGGACAAGTGCAGAGAATGGGAATGCTTGTCACTGGGAGATCCAACGTTAGGCGGGTGATGAAGCCGTTCAGGGAAAGAGCCTGCAAGGCGGGAAGAATGCCAATATGTACTCGGAGTGCAGCCGTGGTTTTGAGGTAGCGTCTTTGATTCATAATCAAAACGTCTTCGGACCCAGGTTCGAATCCCGCCGCTGCTTAAATTTGGATTAATAATCAGTATTGGCAGCCGAAGACTTCCGGCATAAGAAGTCACCCTCATCCTGCCAACGGCCTTGTTAAAGAGGGCGGAGGAGCAGACAGAGGTTCAGGGCACTCTTGTCCGAGGAGTGGGAAACTGCCCCTGAAGGCGGAAGAACCAACAAAGATCAACGGCATGACGATGCAGAAGGCAGTGGAAATCACTGCATTAAAGACACGTAACGTGTATTCACAGAACATGTGGCCTGTAACTGAAGAAGTGTCATGATGCTCTCTCCTTTAGCAAAAGATTCCGGAATAGTCCCCCATTCGGATCTCCGGGAGGGGACTCCCAAGGGGGAGGTAACCATGAGAGAAAGATCGAATAATCAACGAAGTAATAACATTCTACGAGTCGGGGCGTGGAGTGTCAGAAGCTTGAACGTGGTAGGTCAATTAGAAAATCTGAAAAGCGAAATGCAAAGGTTCAATCTAGATGTAGTAGGGGTCAGTGAAGTGAAGTGGAAAGAAGACAAGGATTTCTGGTCAGATGAGTATAGGGTAATATCAGCAGCAGCAGAGATTGGTAAACGGGAGTAGGATTCATGAGAGTGTGTTACTGTGAACAGTTCGGTAACAGGGTCGTTCTTATCAGAATTCACAGCAAACCAACACCGACAACGATAGTTCAGGTATACATGCCGACGTCGCAACCTGAAGATGAACAGATAGAGAAAGTGTATGAGGATATTGAAAGGGTAACACAGTATGTAAGGGGGATGAAAATATAACAGTCTTGGGGGATTGGAATGCAGTTGTAGGGGAAGGAGCAGAAGAAAAGGTTACAGGAGACTATGGGCTTGCGACAAGGAATGAGAGAGGAAAAGATTAATTGAGTTCTGTAATAAATTTCAGCTAGTAATAGCTAATACACTGTTCAAAAATCACAAGAGGAGGAGGGTCGGGTGGTACGGTAAGATTTCAGTTAGATTACATCATGGTCAGACACAGATTCCGAAATCAGATACTGGATTGTAAGGCGTACCCAGGAGCAGATATAGACTCAGATCACAATATAGTAGTGATGAAGAGTAGGCTGAAGTTCAAGTCATTAGTCAAAAAGAATCAATACGCAAAGAAGTGGGATACGGAAGTACTAAGGAATGACGTGATACGCTTGAAGTTCTCTAAGGCTGTAGATACAGCAATACAGCTCAGTAGGCAGTACAGTTGAAGAGGAATGGACATCCCTAAAAACGGAAAAACAGAACTTGTGAAGGAGAACAGAGGTAGAAAGAAGATAACTGCAAAGAAACCATGGGTAACAGAAGAAATACTTCAATTGATCGATGAACGGAGGAAGTACAAAAATGTTCCGGGAGTCTCAGGAATACAAAAAAAAAAAAAAAAAAGGTTCAAACGGCTCTGAGCACTATGGGACTTAACTACTGAGGTCATCAGTCCCCTAGAACTTAGAACTACTTAAACCTAACTAACCTAAGGATATCACACACATCCATGCCCGAGGCAGGATTCGAACCTGCGACCGTAGCGGTCACGCGGTTCCAAACTGACGCTCTTAGAACCGCACGGCCACACCGGCCGGCTCAGGAATACAGAAAGACAAGTCGCTGAGGAACGAAATAAATAGGAAGTGCAGGGAAGCTAAGACGAAATGGCTGCCTGAAAAATATGAAGAAATCGAAAAAGAAATGATTGTCGGTAGGACTGACTCAGCATACAGGAAAGTCAAAACAACCTTCGCCGACTTTAAAAGCAAGGGTGACAAGATTAAGAGTGCAACGGGAATTCCACTGTTAAATGCAGACGAGAGAGCGGACAGGTGGAAAGAATACATTGAAACCCTCTATGAGGGGGAAGATTTGTCTGATGTGATTGAAGAAGAAGCAGGAGTCGATTTAGAAGAGATATGGTACCCGGTATTAGAATCAGAATTTCAAAGAGCTTTGGAGGACTTAAGATCAAATAAGGCAGAAGCGATAGACAACATTCCATCAGAATATCTAAAATCGTTGGGGAAGGTGGCAACAAGACGACTATTCACGTTGGTGTGTAGAACGTATGAGTCTGGCGACGTACTATCTGACTTTCGGAAAAACATCATCCACACAATTCCGAAGACGACAAGAGCTGACAAGTGCGAGAAATATCGTATAATCAGCTTAGGAGCTCATGCATCCAAGTTGCTGACAAGAATAATATACAGAAGAACGGAAAAGAAAATTGAGGATGCGCTAGATGACGATGAGTTTGGCTTTAGAAAAGGCAAAGGCACGAGAGAGGCAATTCTGACGTTACGGTTAATAATGGAAGCAAGACTAAAGAAAAATCAAGACACGTTCATACGATTTGTCGACCTGGAAAAAGTGTTCGACAATTTAAAATGGTGCAAGGTGTTCGAAATTCTGAGGAAAATAGGGGTAAGCTATAGGGAGAGGCGGGTCATATACAATATGTACAACAGCCAAGGGGGAATAATAAGAGTGGATGACCAAGAACGAAGTGCTCGTTTTAAAAAGGGTGTAAGACAAAGATGTAGTCTTTCGCCCCTACTGTTCGATCTGTACACCGAGGAAGCAATGACGGAAATAAAAGAAAGGTTCAGGAGTGGAATTAACATTCAAGATGAAAGGATATCAGTGATACGATTCGCTGATGACATTGCTATCCTGAGTGAAAGTAAAGAATTATTACATGATCTGCTGAATGAAATGGACAGTTAAATGAGTACAGAGTATGGATTGAGAGTAAATCGAAGAAAGACAAAGGTAATGAGAATTAGTAGAAATGAGAACAGCGAGAAACTTAATATCAGGATCGATGGTCACGAAGTAGATGAAATTAAGGAATTCAGCTACCTAGGCAGTAAACTAACGAGTAACGGAAGGAGCAAAGAGGACATCAAAAGCAGAGTGGCAGTGGCAAAAAGGGCATTCCTGTCTAAGAGAAGTCTACTAACATCAAGTATCGGCCTTAATTTGAGGAAGAAATTTCTGAGAATTTACGTCTGGACTACAACATTGGATGGTAGTGAAACATGGACTGTGGGAAAACCGGAACAGAAGATAATCGAAGCTTTTGAGATGTGGTGCTACAGATGAAAGTCGAAAATTAGGTAGACTGATAAGGTAAGGAATGAGGAGGTTCTGTGCAGAATCGGAGAGGAACGGAACATGTGGAAAACACTGATAAGGAGAAGGATGATAGGACATCTGTTAAGACAGGAGGGAATGACTTCCCTGATACTAGAGGGCGCGATAGACGGAAAAAACTGTAGAGGAAGACAGAGGTTGAATACATCCAACAAATAAAAAGAGGACATAGGTTGCAAGTGCTACTCTGAGATGAACAGGTTTGCACAGGAGAGGAATTCGTGGCGGACCGTATCAAATCAGTCAGAAGACTGATGACCCAAAAAAAGAAAAAAAATGTGTTTGCCGGGGTCTCGTCCGTGATGTGGAAGAGGCCCTGCCGGCGGCTGTCGAGCGCACACAGGGTGCAACCGACTACACATAGTGGCACATGTCAGCACGAATGATACCTGCCGCTTGGGTTCTGAGGGCATCCTCGGTTCCTTTCGGCGGATGGCTGATTTGGTGAAGGCAACTAACATCCCACATGGGCTGGAGGCTAAGCTGTCTATTTGTAGCATCGTACCCAGTGTTGATTGCGGTCCTCTGGTTTGGAGCAGAGTGGAAGGTCTAAACCAGAGGCTCAGACGGCTCTGCGACGGTATCGGACGCGAATTTCTGCACCTCCACTATCGGGTACAGTGTTCCCCTTTATATGTGCACTACACGCAGGAAGCGGCTACTAGGGTACGGAGTATATAGAGCGTGCACATGAGGCTTTTTTAAGTTAGAGAAACCTCCCTAGGATCAAAGACGATTTGCCTGATAAATTAGCCACAATATCCACAGAGAACGTTTGTCGTCGCAGATCGCAGATAGAAAACCTTAATATAATTTTAGTAAACCGCAAGAGCAGCCAAGGAAAATTCCAAGAATTAGTATAGCTTTCTGAAGGTTACAATGCACAGATAGTATTAGGAACAGAAAGCTGGTTGAAACAAGACGTTAATGACAACGAAATATTAAGTTCATATTGGAATATTTGTCGTAAGGATAGGTTAGCCGCCAGTGGTTCAAAAATGGCTCTGAGCACCATGGGACTTAACATCTGAGGTTATCAGTCCCCAGAACTTAGAACTACTTAAACCTAACTCACCTAAGGACAGCACAGACATCCATGCCCGAGACAGGATTCGAACCTGCGACCGTAGCAGTCGCGCGGTTCCGGACTGAAGCGCCTAGAACCGCTCGGCCACCGCGGCCGGCCCGCCAATGGTGCCGCTGTGTTTATTACAGTAAAGAATTCGATAAAATCTAGTAAGGTTATCAGGGATTCCGATCGTGAATTATGTGTGAAGTTAAGTATGGAAGGTTGGTCAAAAATCGTAATCGGATGCTTTATAGACGGCCTGGGTCAGAAGCTCTAGTGGTAGAGCGCTTCAGACAGAACTTGAAAAATATCGTTAGTAATTTTCCTGACCATGCCGTTGTAATTGGGGATGACTTGAGGTTGCCGTTTATAGACTGGGAGTATCATGCTATCAAAACTGGTGCCAGAGACAGGGATTGCTGCGACACTATTCTGGATGTCTTGTCCGAAAATTACTTTGAGCATAGTTAGGGGACCAGTTCGTGACGGTAACGTCTTAAACCTCCTGGCAACAAACAGATATGAACTTATCAAATCAGTTAACGCAGGAGAACGTATGAGTGATCATAAGGCTGTGATAGCATCTATGACAATGGGTCTGACAAAAGATTTTAAGACAGCTAGGAAGATACTTTTGCTTAGAAAGAGTGAAGGGATACAGTTTTCAGAGTATCTGAGCAGTCAGTGTCAAATATTCAGTGATGAGAACGAAAATGTGGAAAACAAATGGAAAAAATCAAAGGAATCGTGCAGTATGCACTACACAAATATGTTCCGCGTAAGGCCTTAAGGGATGGGAAAGACCCACCATGGTTTAACACCCGTGTTAGAAAACTGCTGCATGACCAAAGGGAACTCCATTTCAGATTCAAGAGAAGTAAGAACTTAGCTGACAAACAAAAGCTGAACGAAGCGAAAATGAGCGTAGGGAGAGCAATGAGAGAAACGTTCAATGGCTTTGAAAGTAAAACTTTGTCAACCGGCCTGAGTTAAATCCCTAAAAGGTTTTGGTCGTATGTAAAATCAGTAAGTGGGTCAAAATCATCTATTCATTCACTCAGCGACAATACTGGCAAGGAAATGGAAGTTAACAGAGAGAAGGCTGAAATACTGAATTCGGACTTCCGAAATTATTTCACCGTCGAAAATTTAACACGGTCCCGCCTTTCAATCGTCGTACGAACGTCGAAATGGCAGATAATGAGATAACCGATCGCGGAATAGAAAAACAACTACAAACACTTAGTAGTAGAAAGGCGTCAGTACCACATAAGCTATCTGTAAGATTCTACAAAGATTATGCGAACGAAGTTGCTCCCCTTCTAGCAGTAATTTATCGTAGACAACTTGAACAACGTAGGGTACCTAGCCACTGGAAGAAAGCGCAGGTCATTCCCGTTTTTAAGGAGGGCCGTACGCAGATGCACACAATTATAGACTTATATTGTCGTCAGTCTGTTGTAAAATTATGGAACATGCTTTGAGCTCAAGAATTATGACGTTCTTGGAGAGCAAAGATCTTTTGAATAAAAATCAACATGGATTCCGCAAACAGAGATCCTGCGAAACTCAGTTCGCTCTGTTCCTCCATGAGGTCCACAGCTCCGTGAACAACGGCGCTCAGGTTAGATTAGATTAGATGCCGTGTTCCTTGATTTCAATAAGGCACTTGACACCGTCCCGCACTGTCGTTTAGAGAAAAAAATACGAGCTTATCGAGTATCGGAAAACATTTGCGACTTGATTCAAGACTTCCTTGCAGACAGAACTCAACACGTCGCTCTTAACGGAACAAAATCGACAGATGTAAAGGTGATTTCCGGTGTACCCCAAGGAACTGTGATAGGACAAAAATGGTTCAAATGACTCTGAGCACTATGGGACTTAACATCTGAGGTCATCAGTCCCCTAGAACGTGGAACTACTGAAACTAACTAACCTAAGGACATCACACACAGCCATGCCCGAGGCAGGATTCGAACCTGCGACCGTAGTGGGCTCATTCTGAATCTGAAAATGCTTAATAACTGCTTCATCAGCTATGATGTGAAGTTGTTGCCCTGATCTCCAGAATACTCAACTTTAAAAACTAATTATTTACCACTGCGCGTGCTACTGCGTCCATCTGCTGGTTTGGAATAGCAATATTTGCAATATAGCAAGAGAAAAGATCTGTAATAGCATACAACAGTTCTCCACTGATGTTCGGCTAAAAGGTACTAAAATATCCTTTCATATCATCTCAATAGGTTTAGTTGCCTCTGACAGTCTCTGTAGTAGCTGCTAATGACTTGAATCTGTTAATGTGCACATGGCACATAGTTTTTCACGTACTTATCTACATCTTACTTTAGTGTTCTCCATCAATAATGTTCATCTACTCTCTGATCTGAGGTTGTATGATCCTCATGTCTAGTTTGTTTGCTTCCCTCACTACTTCCTCTCGCAAAGGGGCAGGCAATGAACATGTAGCTCCTGTCTAATTGTCCTACATAACACCTTCCATGAACTGTGATTGTGTTTTGAAACGTTTGCAGTTTGCGTCAGCAGCTTGTGCTCTCTACCATTTCATAAGGTTATGACCCAGTGCTGATACTACAGAAATTTTTCTACTAAGCCCATCTTCATTACCATGCTTCCTACTGGGTTTGTTAATCACCTAGAAGTCAAACTTACTGCGTTTTAATGCCCATAGTGTAAATATATTTGATGGATACTTCAAACTTAACAGAACTTCAATGACGGATGATCTGTCAGTTCCTCAAATTTCTTACCATACAAATAACACTGCAAGAATGTTATGCTATTTGTCAAGCTTAACGTCTCCTTCTCAGTGTAAGAGTAATTTTTCTCAGCTTTGTTCAGTTGTCTTGAAGTGTAAGCAACTGGATGCTCCTTGCCCTGCTCTTCCTGACTTAAGACATAACCTACAGCATTGTTGCTTGCATTGCATGATTAAATAAATTCATTTTCATGATCCAGGTAGATTAACACAACACTAGCTGTTAATAATTCTCTCAGTTTTTCAAACACTTCTTGACATTCTGCTGTCCATTGGAACTTGATGCCCTTCTTCAACAAATGATTGAGTGGCTCGGAAATATCCGCAAAACCCATTACAAATTTCGTACAGTAATTAGCTAGTCCCAAAAAGGCTATAATTTCTTACTCCTCGCTGGTATGGGTATAATTTGTACCACATGCATCTATCTCAGATATGTTTTTAATCGATCTCGGCTAATCATATGTCCTAAGTAATTCTTTTTATGCAGAAAGGCACTGTTTGATGCTTAGGGCAAGGTATGCAAAATGTAACCCCTAAAAAAAACCTTCAGCTATTGCACATATACTTCCCAATCTTTTACAGCTACTACAGTATCATTGAGGTACATCATACACTGTCTCGGTTTCAGCTGCTCAAAACTCTATCCAACAGCTGTTGAAATACGGATGGTACATTTCAAAAATAAAACAGCATTTGCCAATACTGGTAATAACATCAAGGAACTCTAAATTTAGTTTTTGATTGGCCCTCTGGCACTACTTCTAATTGATGATATCCACTTTTCATATCTACTGTGAACAAGTATCTACACTGTTCCGAGTTATCTGGGGCTTCCATAGTATTCTTAATCCCAAATGCATCTGTAACTGCCCTACTATTCAAATAGCGATAGTTAAAGTAGAATCTCTGTTTCTTTGTCCCATCTGAGAATTTTCCTGCAGCGATGACGACAGTTGCACTCCATGGATTAATACTTTCCTCAATGATGCCATTGTTCAATGTTTGGTTAATGAATTCTTCCATAATTGGTTTTAAGTGATAAGATTCTCTATATTGCTTCTGGGACCAGGTGATTTATCTCTGGTTGGAATACTGGTCTGCAATAATGAAGTTACTGGTAATGGACCAGGAGGATTAAGTAAGTCCTCAAATGCTAACAATAGCTTCTTCATTGGTACTCTCTCCGCCCCTTCCAAATTTTCCACTTTCACGTGTAATGCACTTATTTCTGCGGTTTGCTTATGGCTAATGTCCTAACTTGAGCAATTTATCTCATCCTTGCCTCCAACACCTAAATTGGCAAATGAAAATCCTTGTGACAAATTTATATTATCAGAGTGACAGCCACTAGTCGCTGACTGAATGCACAGTACCGTTCACTTACATTAAACAAACTTCCATAATTTCCTGGAACTTTTTTGCTCCAACCTAAACACTTGACATCGCTGAATCTAGCGACTATACAGCATTACCCCTCATTCATGTGACCAAGAGGTCCCAGTTCACCACAGGCATGTGGGCCTCTTTATCTAATAATAAACTGTGCTCTCTACCATCTATTACTTCCATTAAGCAATACTCTGTACCTGCGTAAATCTTACTGGGAACGTCATCTGGCGGTTTTGGAGCTACTGTTGGTGTTTAACCATCGGTTATTCTTACTCTGTCACTCGATATATACCCTTTATTCCTACAGACCTGTTTTCAGTGCCTGACAACTCCACACTTTTTTCGCTGTGATTGGCAACACTCTGCATGTGACCTGAACGCCAACATCGATAACACATCACATCAGCAGAAAAGACATTCCTTCTGTCCACACTCTTGTTACTATACCTCTCCCTTCGAGTCCTGTGGCCATCCTGCTGGCGGCAACCAGGTCCTTTGAGCATTTTGCCCGCATCCTTCTTAACATATCGGGTGTCACTCTTGTTAGGAATACATGTAGGATCCTGCGTTTTGCCTCCTGTAGAATAATTTCGTTCGCTCCGTCGTTCGCTGTCAGTTCATCGAATCTGGTAATAATCTGTCGCATTCTATCCACAAAATTTTGTTCCGTCTCATTGTGCCTTCACAAAAATACAACAAGGGAACAAACGAAAACAATAACAACAAAGGAAATCGTGTAAGTACTACCAGACTCCAAAAACAATTCCAGTGCTAACATTAAACTGCTATAGATAGGTAATTAGGCTATTATAGAAGTGTGTGTGCTTTTAACTTACCACAACACTAGCGGACGAATCAGAATCGATTTTCCTCTTCTTTCTTCTTACAAACTTATCCGTAATTATAAACTATCACAGTAGCACACAACACAAAAAACAATTAACGGTAACACATTGAATTCAGCTGCAAGTAAGAACTGAGTTCATTAACAAACAACAACTGAGCTCAAGCAAGGACAACAACCGGTCTCGGCTAAAATAGGGATGGGCGATAGCCGATAGTGCTATGGATGTGTAGATAGTTTAAATCCGTGGTTGGTCTTGCTGACTATCGATAGTTTGTATCCCGTTTTCGTCGTATGACTAAAAATCAAAACATCTTAAGTTTCCCTAAACGGCGACTAGATCGTGCGTAACTTCATTTGGGTGATATGAGGCTCCGGACCCCCTGGACTCTCCGCTGGCTACATCGTTGTACTGCATGCAGGCAACCTGTGCTTCTGACGTCATGGGTGCGGTATGTTTACGGTACGACACGTCCGAGAAACTGGTAGAAGCTGACCTCAGGGTAGATCAGCTTGGATTCCGTAGAAATATTGGAACACGTGAGGCAATACTGACCTTACGACTTATCATAGAGGAAAGATTAAGGAAAGGCAAACCTACGTTTCTAGCATTTGTAGACTTAGAGAAAGTTTTTGACAATGTTGACTGGAATACTCTCTTTCAAATTCTAAGGGTGGCAGGGGTAAAATACAGGGAGTGAAAGGCTATTTACAATTTGTACAGAAACCAGGTGGCAGTTATAAGAGTGGAGGGGCATGAAAGGGAAGCAGTGGTTGGGAAGGGATTGAGACAGGGTTGTAGCCTCTCCCCGATGTTATTCAATCTGTATATTGAGCAAGCAGTAAAGGAATCAAAAGAAAAATTCGGAGTAGGAATTAAAATCCATGGAGAAGAAATAAAAACTTTGAGGTTCACCAATGACATTGTAATTCTTTCAGAGACAGCAAAGGACCTGGAAGAGCAGTTGAACGGAATGGGCAGTGTCTTGAAAGGAGGATATAAGATGAACATTAACAAATGCAAAACGAGGTAATTGAATGTAGTCGAATTAAGTTGGGTGATGCTGAGGGAATTAGATTACGAAATGAGACACTTAAAGTAGTAAAAGAGTTTTGCTATTTGGGGAGCAAAATAACTGATGATGGTCGAAGTAGAGAGGATATAAAATGTAGACTGTCAATGGCAAGGAAAGCGTTTCTGAAGAAGAGACATTTGTTAACATCGAGTATAGATTTAAGAGTCAGGAAATCGTTTCTGAAAGTATTTGTATGGAGTGTAGCCATGTAATGAAGCGAAACATGGACGATAAATCGTTTGGACAAGAAGAGAAAAGAAGCTTTCGAAATGTGGTGCTACAGAAGAATGCTGAAGATGAGATGGGTAGATCACATAACTAATGAGGAGGTATTGAATAGAATTGGGGAGAAGAGGAGTTTGTGGCACAACTTGACAAGAAGAAGGGACCGGTTGGTAGGATATGTTCTGAGGCATCAAGGGGTCACAAATTTAGCATTGAAGGGCAGCGTGGAGGGTAAAAATCGTAGAGGGAGACCAAGAGATGAATACACTGAACAGATTCAGAAGGATGTAGGTTGCAGTAGGTACTGGGAGATGAAGAAGCTTGCACAGAATAGAGTGGCATGGAGAGCTGCATCAAACCAGTCTCATGACTGAAGATCACAACAACAACGTCCGAAAAGTGGACCAGAGGCTTACAGCTACATTATTATTCGAAGCTACTGTTTTGTTTGCAGATCCTCGCCCGCAGTCCTGATAAACAAAGAAATCCCCACGCCGCTACAGTATACAGAACAAAATGAGGCAGCCCATTCCCACTTCATCAGTAGCAGGGACTATTTTGCTTTGACTCCTCTAGTGGCGTTCTGTTGTGACGAATTCACTCCGTACCGGTATTGTCGGCATACAACTGGAAAAAATAATTGTGTGACTTAATTTTTTGAGGTGATAATTAATGCTTTATAGCTACGCCTCGTAAAAATTAGGCTAAAACACTGTTGAATTACGCAACGTCCTGTATACATTCCTTGTTTACTTATTACGACATCATTCGGTACATAATAACTGTTTATTGACATTCACTTGTACTTCATACTCATATGTTCATAATATAGGCTGACGTATGATCATTGGACACAAAAGTCAAAGCATTTTACAGAAGCAATGACAATTTTACAACGGGAAAACTAAAATAGAAACAAAGATGCCAAACAATCCACAACTCTTACTTCGCCATCATCCTGTCCCAGCGTTAGAAGTTGCCTACGTGTCCAAGAATACCCTGACTCGTCGCTACCTGCATTAGCCGATTCTATTACAGATTGTTTAGGTACACACTAATCTCATACAACTGTATCCTACGTCCTACATACACGTGCGCACACACGCACCCAACCACCCGCCCACCCGCAAAGGCAGAGAGAGAGAGCCTTTTTTATTCGTGCATTTATTCAGCACCGAAGGTTTGTAACTGTTTTCCCACAAAGTGCCTTATGCACTCATGTTTTCAGCCACAGAGTACAACAAGGTTTGCTGTAACAGCACCTTAAACCACTTATCAGAACATTTTGGATCTCAGTTAACTATTATAGTTTCTAGAAGATATGGTGTACAGTTTTTTTTCCAAGTTGTTATTAATCATCTAAGGGCACACAAGTTATTACCGTGTGGGACGAGAGTGGGCAAGTTCATTATAGTGTTAAGATTAAGAAGAATTGCGTGATTGTAACAATGCATATGGATCATAAAGGGAGAATATGAAATGCTGCAAAGAGATATTAGCACCAGTTACAGTTCCTCTCCGAACTTTTATGGTTTTCATTTGAATTTCTTATTCACTCACTGCTTTTGATGAGTATCCTACTCTCTAGCAACCTTACTTCGCATCGGCTACACTGTAGTAGCATTACAGTCGCTTAGGACAGAGGTCAACAAACTCATTAGTCAGCAGAGCCAAATATCAGTAGCACAACGACTGAAATTTCTATTTAGAGTCAATTTTTTTAAACCTAAACTATATAGGCAGGTACATTGTTATCAACTTAATTAGAGGACCTCCAAGTTGTGTTTTGCTCGAAACGCCCACAATCATTGAGGTACTTTCGCTGAGGTCGACCCGTTCACTCCCCCATCTACACTCACCTTGTATATTTGTTTCGTCTGTCTCATTTCGTTCATCCTCCCTGTGTGTCTAAACCATCTCAAATAGCTCTCTCAATACTTCACAATGCACCCTAAAACAATTTAATAAACTTTGTATAATGTTTTAAGTCTCAGTTAAACTATAGGTACTTTGAATCGATCTTGACACAATACATAATAACGACGGTATTTATCGATAAAATTAAACTGTAATGCATCCATAAAATTAAATCATGACAGTGACTGACAAACACTAATGTAAACAGTGGCCTTGCATCTCCTAGGAAGTTCGTAATTTGTATTTAATTTTGGGGGAAGATTTCAGGTTCTCATCAATAAGACGATTTCTCAATTTACTCCTGATAGGGTTCACGCTTCAAAATGACTGTTTGCATAATATGTAGTCCCGAATACAAAAAGAACAGAAACTGATTACATGAGTCAGGAGTACTATTCCAGTTGTCAAGAATCTTCTCCAAGTCTTCTAAAGCAGATCCCTTGTGCGGAGAACTAAGTTCACCTTTTTTTTTCTAAACTGTTTCTGTATCAGTACAAAAACATTCAAATTTCGAGTTCCGCAATTGTTTGTTTTTCAATTCTAGCAACTGCATTTCAAAGTTGCCCATTTAAATATTAAAAGGAGAAAAACTTCATTGTGTTACAGCAGCGTTAAGAGGTTGTTATGCCACCGCACGTTTGTATTTTGTGGAAGAGCCACACCGAAGGGTTGTGCCTCGCGAGCTGCGGTTTGCCGACCACTGGCTTAGGACAATCAAATTTCTATCGCCCTTATCCATTTTCTCAGTTGCTCTATTTCCACATATATTCTCTCTCTTTTCTCATCATCAGTGTGTGATATGGACTTGAAAACTTGCTCGATAATGGCTGGTGTTGGCCCATTTTCAATACTCAGGAGAATAATTCGATCACTGTCTCGTTCATAGCGTCCCACTTGGTTAATTTCCTTGTTGATCGTTGAGAAGAAAAAACTTGTTATATCAGATATACCAAATGGTCATATACCAAATGGTCTACAAACTAGTAACTAACAGTTTTCCCTTGCTGTAGTGAGACTATCGCAATCATATATTTTCTGTGATTTAATTTCAGTCTACAAATTAACTACGGTCGCCATGAGACGATTTAAAACTTAACATGGAGCACCGTTATAGAATACTTATTAGGACATCTTTTTGACATCCGTCCTTTTTTTCAGAAACCCTTCGTATGTACCCGCCCGTTCCGGTTCTCAATCGCGAGGTGGCGCAAGATTATAAACTGTCAAGATATGACTGTGTCTTGGAGAAAGGGACTAAGGTGGTCATTCCAATTATGGGACTCCATTATGACAGAAAGTTCTTTCGGAATCCTGAAAATTTCGACCCGGAACACTTTTCCGACGAGCAGAAGGTATCAAGGCATCCCTTTTCCTATCTGCCCTTTGGGGAAGGACCACGCATCTGCATTGGTGAGTTTCTCCAAGTTTCTTCTTTATTGTTTGTTAATTTTTTTCATAATTTATATGAATATGTTGTTGCATATAGAGTAACAAATACAAAAGTATCGAAAAAGATCAGTCACGCATGTGTGCAACACGTTGGTGGATAACTACGTTTAATGTAACTCCTAATAAAATGACAAATAGTGTCAACTATGATTTTTCCAAAACATCCAGAAATGTAAGTACCTGAGATAAATATATTTAGTGCACTGGAGGTAATTGTGAAAAACTACAATACTAAATCACGCCAAATGTTCGAACACTAATACTGCTATTGTTGTTGTTAATGATGTTGATGATGATGAGTATGATAATGATGCAGCTCTCCGAGTGTCTCTGAGTATTGCTACCTACACTCATCTGATTCTGTTCACTATATTCCAGCCTCTGTCTCCCTCAACATTTTTTATCCCTGTATCCCTCATCATATACACCCGCAGTCTCCTCCATTACCTATCTGACGGTTCTTTGATGTCTCAGCATGTATTCTACTAACTGATCCTTTCTTTTAGTCAGGTTCCACCATAAATTTCTTTCTTCCCCAATTCGATTAAGTATCTCCTCATCTTTCCAGAATGAGATTTTCACTCTGCAGCGGGGTGTGCGCTGATATGAAACTTCCTGGCAGATTAAAACTGTGCCCGACCGAGACTCGAACTCGGGACCTTTGCCTTTCGCGGGCAACGAGATACTGGCAGAAGTAAAGCTGTGAGGACCGGGCGTGAGTTGTGCTTCGATAGCTCAGATGGTAGAGCACTTGCCCGCTGTTTGTTGTCCATGTCTCACTTCCATACATGGTCACACTTCAGAAAAGACTTTCTAACAATTAAATATGTACCTGATGTTATAAATTTATCTTCTTCAGAAGTGATTTTCTTTCTGTTGCCAGTCGGCCATCATCAGGTATTCTGCCGCCTAATCTAAGTCTCTCAACACTGCCTGAATTAACTCGACTACGTTCCATTACCCTTGTTCTACTTCTGCTACTGTACATCTCATAACCACTTTTCAGGACGTTATCCATTTCGTTCATCTTCTCTTCCAAGTCCCTTGCAACAGTTACAACGCCATCAACAAACTGCAAAGTGTTCATTTCTTCTCCCTGAACTTTAATTTATTTTCCAAATTTCTCATCTGTTTCGTTCACAACCGAGTCAGTGTACAGATTGAATAAAACTGAGACTATCTTCAGAGTGTTATGCACAAATAGATTAGCAACAAGTCGTCTATCAACATCTGTCATAGATAATGTTGATTTGTGCACAAAATGTTACAACTGATTCACTTGTATTAAAAAGGGGAGAAGCGCTTCTTACTGGTTAATTGGATGAAATTTACTCAGATAAACAGAATGGAATCAACGGCGATACACTAAATAAAATGGAGTAACATAAACTAAAATCTCTGAAATCAATTTAGAAATTATGAACCATCAGTGTAATGAATGTGATTCGACAAACAGAAATTTGGGCAACACTGGTGTGTTGGGAAACTGTGGATGCACATTTATTTCGTAAAAATAGAACGAACAGCGTTTTTAATCTCATTTCTTCAACTGAAAAAAAAGCTAAATTTTTCTTTATTTGTTTGTTGAAAATTTCTTTCTTTCCTGACGCTACCCACCCATGGTGTATTACTTGACAGATTTCAACCCGTCAAATGGTCATGTTTAGAACAACATGTAGCATTGTGGTCTTGTAACTCTTCCAGGAACGTCAATTGTTACTCAATGAGCGACAATAAATGCTTTTCATTGAGTCTAAGACCACAGTACTGCCTACTGTTGCTCAGATGATCATCTGACACGTTTAAAGCCAGTCATACAGGAATACGAATGTGACTGTTTAAGAAAAAACATATTTCTTCTACTTTCCTAGTTTCCAGTTTTCAGTACTCCATAAACTTCTCCACCATATTGCCATTCAGTTTCTTACATCTATGTTCTTTCTTAAGTTTGTTACGTTCACTTGGGAGACTCCTAAATTCAAACGAGTTTCTGTCTGTAATTTTAATACTTTAATGTTTCTTTCCAGTTCTTTTCTTCTTTTCGTGATTCAGGCACCGTTGACTTTGTTTTCCAGAACTACAGAATATTTATTTTGTTAACCTGACCTCTTTCCTTCGCTGAGGATGTCCAAAAATGTACTTATTTAAGGAGCCCTTCTTTTTAAGTTTCCTGTTTTGTCTTTTAAATAATGAAAATGTCTACCGAAAAATTATTGTGAGAAAAAAACGCAGAGGGTTGGCTTTTTTATTAGGGAAGACGAAAGACGGTTCAGACAGAACAGATGCTGTGCAAATAATCTCTTTCTTTTACAACAACTAATGGAGAAACTTATAGCAGTAGGAAAGGACTTACATATCGCCTTGTAGATGTAGCAAAAGCTTATGACATACTTCCTAGAGGAAAACTGTGGAAAGCAGGGAAAATTTAGACATGGATAACCATATTTTACAGATTATTGTCGAAATGTAGAGAGATTATAAGGTACAGATTAACTGTGGGAGGCTATGAAAAATATAGATGGGGATGTCCATATTTTACTCACTATTATTGAAATCTACAAAGACGTTAAGGTACAGATTAAATTAATGATGAACTAAGAGCAAGAATGAGGGCAAATATAAGAGTGATAGATGGAACTGAAACAATATCATTGCTGAGGTATGCCGAGTTGTTGAGAATGTCGGGTTATTGGTAGGGTTTGAATGGAAATCGCCTGGTATACATAAACGCCACAGAACACGATGTTCTTGGAAATAACACATCAATGAAATACTGGAGCATCGCAATGTTTGTAATGAGAATGCCCTGAACAGAGAGATGTGGCGGAAGATAACAGGAATACAGCAAAATGTTGTTATTGTCGAGCTTTGTATTAATTAATTCTGACGTGTAGTAATAATAATCAACCATACCACAGCAACTAAGCCAGATCAAAGACTTTACGTCTTGTTTCATTTTCTTTTGATTTTCTTCTTGTGTAGTAAGCCAAATTTCAACGTGAGAATCAGATCACTGCTAAGTCAATTGGTAATAGATCTATTAGAACTGATGGGTATTTGAACACAAAATTTTCATTAGGTGGAGCCATATTATAGACCTTTCATGCTTTCATTCACCTGTTTGAAACAAGCACTTTCAATACGGTTCTTGTTTGTGTGCTATTGTGTATACTTCGTTTTAGAAGATGAAAAGACCACAGATCCTCAATAGTCATCTACAACAGGAAGTAGTGGAAGTAGATTTTGAGTGGAGAAAAAAAATTAAACCATGCTCCCTATACTACTGCAATAACATTTTGCGTTGTTAACCTGACCAAGTGATCTATTTGAAATACGCTTCTTTTTCACGAATTTGTTGCTCGCATTTTGTTGATTTATTACAGTCAACTATTTTCGGTTCTGCTGAGTCATCATTATAACTAACTAGCCAGAAATAACAAAAATGCAAAATTTCTGTTACATAGAAACAGTTAAAAATGTTAAAAAGTACAAGATAAGAAGAAAAAAGCCATAAACACATACAAGGTAGCGGGTATACTTTTTTCTCTTTATCTTAACTTTTTTAATACCTTTTAATTATATTTAGTAGTAATTTTTGTTTTCTTCTGGAGTTCTAGTTCTGATGTAACTGGTAAACTGTCATAAATCCAACAAATGCAATTAAGACATTTATGAATGAAAGAAGGTCATCGTATCGCATTGTTGAACAGTATATTTTATCAAAAGCCTTACTGCAAACGATGGAATGAAAACACAAGACAGAGTGATTTTGTTACAGTTTTCGAAACAGCACTGTCCCTACAGAGAATGGATGCAAGTTTCTGTACGCCCTGAATAAATTTAAGAAGTTTTCCTGCAGGGCCTCTTTGGCCTCTCTACGACTTGATACAATTCCACAAATGTTCAATATAAGGAATTATTTCAAAATTTTTTGCAGTCTTATGTGGGTTGAATGGGATTAAGTTTCTGACTGATTCTGGAAATTCAATGTTGAAAACATGTAGCATTATCAGTCACACCTACAAAGAACGGCTGACACATCTATTTTGTTGCAGGCAGGCGTTTCGGATTCATGCTGGTGAAGTTGGCGATGATACATCTACTGTCAAAATTTGATTTTCTGCCTGTTGGAGACAAGCAGGTAGAAGTACGCATGGATTCCAACAACCTCTTGCTGAGACCAATCGGCGGAATCGATCTGAGAGTGGAACTACGACAAGTGCCTACATGCTGAAGAGCTGCAGTGGACATCTTATACCATAATAGGATGGCCGTCTTATATTGAAATAGTATAAAAGATCATGTAATCAACTGGTGACCTAATCTCGTTGTGTTAGCTGGAAGAACTTAAGTTTGTTAGTTAACAACCAGTAATTCCATTGTGGGATTCTGTGCCAAAGGAATGAAATAAAATTTACTGTGCCGCTCATAAGCAATAAAACCATATTCAAATACTCTCCCTGTATCTTTATTCAAACATTCAAGAATCAGGATCAAGAACATTTAATAAACATCATTCTCTGACATTAAATATAGATCGCACAAGTCAATATTATCAATTTGGTTGAATAATGAGTATCCACAGAGTGAGGCGTGTATTCAATACTCGCAATACACTGAGTGCAAAACCCATGCACCTCGAGTGATATTATAAACAAACCAGCCCCAAACGCGTCTACATTAGACGTCAGTTTCAAATAGCTGCGGGCTGCGGTTCTTGGCCAATCAGAAGAGCAAATTTATTGCAGGTTCATGCAATGGTGGTTTGCGAATGTGTTCAGAAAAAAAATTTACTTACTGTATGAGAAATTTGAATATGTAAAATAACGTTAATGCACAGAACGATGGGAGCACATGTGAGTACTTTCTTCGAAATAATCAGAAAAATTGTAGGGAAGGATGGGGAGCAAGCAGTATATTTACATGTTGGTACCGTTAATGCGCCCGTGTTGTCATAGATTGACAAATTACAATTTTACGACTGCCTCAATACTTTATTTTAAAGATAAAACTGGTACTGCACAATTTTTATAATTTAGAGCCGGTTTTCATGAAGCAGTATTTTTTAAAAATCTCCACTTTTATTGCACCTCACTTCGTTGCAAGATTCCATGATAGTGTAGCGACGATGACGCGCGATGCTGGTATTTAGCGAATCAGCGATTAAAATAAGGTCACCAGATCCGTTACACATCTGTCGCAGGTGTAGGACTCCAGCACACTCGCAGCCGTCGTCGTGAGCTTTAATATCGTGGGACTGAAATTCCGAAGTGTGCACCTTACAATACGCGACACGGACGTATTTATGGAATATATAATAGTTCGTGACACCCTCGAACAATTTCGGTTCCGTGACTGATATAACATAGTTCAATGCTTATTCATATGAAATTACAGTCCTTAGAGTGTTCAAACCTGAAATGTAAGCAGTGCCGAATCGTGAGTATACATTCTGGCCGTTCACAAATTTTTAGATTTAGATAAATTTGAGAGTGGAATAGAATATGTCGTAGGCCTATCACAGTTATGCGTATGAACAAATTAATACCACTGCAGCCACTGCCAATAATAATAATGGTAGTAATACTAATAATGAGCATAAATTGCCTGACAATAAAAAGAATTATGTGGAATTTTGTTGTTTTGAACGTAATTCAGTTTGGGGAAAGAGCGAAGTAATGTGTAAACTTTCGTTACTCTCTGTTTCGCATTTTTGTGTGAGTGGGAGTTTTCGTGGTTATTTGTTTTTCCAGACAAGTGTACCGGATCCTTAACGAGAATATTGCCACGGTTACAAGCGAAAGCGAACCATGAGTGACGATAGTTCGATGGCGGTCGATAAGCAGCGCAGCACAGTCCCTCAAGAGACTTACAATAATGTGAGTACCGTCGTAACCGTGACCGACAGAAACCGCCGAGGAAAGGAAGTCCACTAAGTCCACGAATTAATTTCTGGGCTGAAAATCAGACATTTTTACGTTGCACCCACACAACCATTTATGCTTATATATGAAGATGGTATCTGTTCTTTCGGACACGTGGTTTATCAAATCCTTATGTATTTGACCCATAAGGCAATTACGTCACGCCAGTGTCACATCAGCAAAATCTCATTCAAAACGTGCACAGCTGAAGGTGTGCTCGCTGCCCTGATGCCAAGTTTCAGTGAGTCTAGAAGAGTAGCAATGTAGCAGAGCACGGTAGATTAAGTGCCGTATACAACCTCTAACAATAAAGTCTGGTGAATGAAGTCAGAGCGGTCGATCGGGCAACACGGGCGACTGACAACGCTGCAACTGCGTAGCAGCCGGTGTTGACGGCTTGCCCCTATCGTAGATCAGTTGAGCATCGTGTGTGTTCCGTGTTAGACCTTTTGGACGAAGTGGTTGTTTAGTGCGTTGGTTCTGAACTGAGAACTGGACAATGAACGAGCAAAGGACCAATTTAAAGTTCTGTATTAAGCTTGGCACTGAGTGAGGTGGCGCAGTGGTCAGCATACTGGACTCGCATTCGGAAGGATGACGGCTCAAACCCGTGTCCAGCCATCCTGATTTAAGTTTTCCGTGATTTCCCTAAATCGTTTGAGGCAAATGACGGGATGTTTTCTTTGAAAGGGCAGGGCTGATTTCCTTCCCCATCGCAGAGCTCAGCAGTGCATATTTATGGGAGGTGACTATTTCGAAGGACAGTGACATAACTATAGTTCGCAGTTCATATACGTTAATGTTACAGGACTATTCCCCAAACTTTATTGTCAGAGGTTGTATTTTAGGTTACTGCATGTGTGTTAAGTTTAATAGCATTCAAGGAAAAATAACCAATAAATTTACAAGGTGCTAAAAATTAGGGTGTTCATGTGCTTCTGTGCTGTCACATGGAAGCAGCCAATGAATGTAAGCCCAGGATGGCTTGCCATGAAGGGCAACAAAACGGGGAGTAGAATATCTTTGACGTACCGCTGTGCTGCAAGAGTGCCGCGGATAACAACTAAAGGGGTCCTGCTATGGAAAGAAATGGGATCCCAGACCATCTCTCCTGGTTATAGGGCTATACGGTGGGCGACAGTCAGGTTGGTATCCTAGCACTGTCCAAAGAGTCTCCAGACACCTCTTCGGCAAGGAATATCATTAACTGTAGTAGAACTGTCTTCAGTGACGAGTCCCGCTTCGAAATAGGCCCAATGACCAGTAAAGACGTGTCTGTGAACGCCCCAGACAGCAGGAAGATATCAGCCTTACTGTCGCCCACCATACAGCCCAACAACCAGTAACGATTGTCACGGGTGCCTTTTCTTTTCATACTGGGACCCCTTCGGTTGTCATATCTGAGGCACCCTTGCAGCACAGCGATATGTCGATTATACTCTGCACCACGTCTGTTGCCCTTCATGGAAAGCCATCCGGGGCTTACATTTTCAGGAATATAATGCCTGCCTGCATATGGCAAAAGTTTATGCTGTTGTCTTTGTGCTTACCAAACCCTAACTTGGCCATCAATGTCGCCAGAACTCTTTCCAGTTGAGAACGTTTGGATTCCTATGGGTAGGGTCCCCCTAACAGCTCAGCATTTTGACGATCTATTGCACCAATCGGACATAATTTGGCAGGATATCCATCAGTAGGTTGTCCAACAATTCTATCAATCAGTGCCAAGCCAAATAACTGCTTGCATAAGGGCTAGAGGTGGACTAACACACTATTGACTTGCTCAGTTTCTCTACAATTGTAATCATTTGTTTGTCTGTACATCTGCACATTTCCATCACATTTACCAATCTCTGTCCCATTCAGATAATTCCCTCATGGCGCTTCTTTTTTTTGGCTTAGAGGGTATTTGGCTTTACACCATGAACAATGCATTTTATAAACGTCTGACTGTTCATATTTACTTCCCTGTTGCCAGCTTCATTTACCTTTCTCGGCATTATAAACAGGAAACACATACACCTAAGAGCCCTACTGTGTTCCTTTTGAAACTCGATAGTTAAATCTTTAGGATTTCCATTACTCTGTGTTCACCAAAAAGTTCTAGTGTTTTGCTGATGTATTCTTCTTCTTTAACGATCACTAACCCCCCCCCCTTTATTTGACCATGTAGCATGCTCTAAATATACAATAATGCAGATGAATAGGATAAACAATCCAGTTATGGTCGACTATAGCATTACTAGTGTTCAGCTAGAAATTAGCCATTCTTAATGTATCATTTTTGATCAATGCATGCAATGCCTATTGGTCTGGCTTCATCCATTCATTGATCAAAAAGGAGACATTGAGAATGGCTAGTTTCTAGCTGAAATCTAGATGTGCCCATAAAAATTCCAAAGGACGACTGATGGTTGAAATCTATTAATTACAAGTCAATACAACAGTTGCTGCGTGCAATAGCCTCTGAAGGGGGGGGGGGGGGGGGGGTAACCTGATTACTAGTGTACTACTTGATACCGCCACATCGGTTCAATAATTGGCATAACATTGCAAAGCAGATAGTACAGAAGGGAAATGTCTGAGTCTGACTTTTTGGAAGTTTTAGGAAAGTGTGGTTCATCTGTAAAGGAGACCACATACAGAACGCTAGTCCGACCCATTCTTGAGTACTGCTCGAATGTACGATTTCCACACCAGGTCAGATTAAAGGAAAACATCAAAGGAATACAGTCGGCCTACAGACAAAAGCACTTCTTTGATCATGTTAACTGAGTCTTCTGTCGGTTCTTGGTAGAACAACATTATAATAAATGAAAAGCACTAGTTTGCTTTTGTTCTACAGTATTACTTTTATTACACAATCATTTCTTTCATGTACAGTTGTGCCTATAAATCAGAATATCAACGAGACTGCTTTTGATAAAATTATCTTTAAAGGTGAAGACGAAAACATATTTTAATTAATTAGCAACAATGCTGGGTATTTCCAAAGTATTATTTTTCCCTCCACGATGAAACGAAACTCTGTCCTTACTGAATGAGACAGCGCAGTGGATGAGACTGCCTCGTATTTGAGGTAAGTAAGGATCATAAACAGTCCTGCAATGCTGAGTTAACACTCTTATTCGTTTCGTGGCAGTACCGTGTTGCCTCTCTCAAATACCATTGACGCCGATTTTATCTATCATGCTTGTCCATGTAAGCTTATGCTCATACGTTATGGGCATAGGGATCTCTAAAGCTACGAGAATTTTACCATGATTACGAGGTAAATTTCGCTATACAGAAATGACGAAGCATACAAAAGAATAAGTAGATGTTGAGCACTCAAACATCAAGGAATGTCGAATGCCTCGTGCATTTAGTCAGTATCAGTGTTTTCTGTTTCTGCAATTCGTCTGCGCACATGGCTAGTAGTCACCAACGACTCACAAGCACAGTATTAAATAATTGTAAACCCAAGGCGTCGTGAGTATAAGATGAATTTGTGCAAAACGTACTTCCGTGTTTCAGTTGTTGTGGCTGCTATGCGGTTGCATATCATTGCTGCCGTCTACCAATAGTGATGCTCGTGTGTTAAGTCACAACCTAATACCAGGTAGGTAAAAAAAGAAGGGAGTTGTCATTTAGTCACAGACTTGAAGCTGGCGTCCATCACCTACATAGCCCAAAACACTAGGTTTACCGCATTTATACCTCCGTGGTTCACGTTTCGACCACCTGGCATATCTGTCGACTTTCATAGTCGTATCCCAAATAGCATCTTGCGTTTTGGTTGTGTGGAGACGTAGCTGTTTCATCAAAAATTCCAGCTTGTGTCGTTCATGGGTGAGCTAATCGATCCGATCGTTATCTAAAGTTTGAAGAAATCACATTTCATTCGTAAGTGGAGCCATTCAAGTAACATTTTACGAGACCTAAGCGTTGGAGAGCATTTCCTTAATCACATTTGTAACGTTGCACAATGCTGGAAGATATTTGAAAAAATTGTTTTCTTTTTTTACCCTGTTAATTGCTATTGTTTGCCACACATTGAATGACGCATCATAGAAGATTTCAAAGTGAGACGAGGTGTAAACTGCAGTGAGATTAATGCAGTGACAAACTAATAAAACAAGAATAGTATTCTGCATGGAGTGCATGTAGGTGTACCTCTACGCAGTCTAGGTTCTCTGACATTTCAAAAATCGTTCACTTTGTTGACATGCACAAATACAGTAGCGTGCCTTGCTTCTTTCCTCATTGGTCACGTTTTTGGGCCAACGAAGAGCATGTAGGTAAGTTTCTTGCAAACGTGACTATCAAAAATGTTGAGCATACGGGCAGAAAGCAGAAAATGTGACAAAAAAGAAGCTGTACCAGTAAGCAATCATTGGTTTCGGAGTTCCAGCTTCGTTTGCTAACGATACAAATATAATAAAAGTGGAATTGATTGGATTACGAAAACAACTTTTTCACATCACATATTTCTCCTCTTGATTATTCGAAATATATTAACGAAGACAAGATACATTAACGAGGCCAAATGTGTCGTTTCACTACTGCTTTTTGGTCGTTGGATTTTCAGCTTTCAACTCGTACGCACAACATTTTTTGTGTTCACGTTTGCAAAAAACTTACCTGCGTGTTCTTCGCTAGCCCATAAACATGTGAGGAAAGAAGCAAAGCATGCATGTCAACAAAGTGAATGATTATTGAAATGTCAAAGAAACAGAACTGTATACAGGTATACCTCCACGCTGAACAGAGTTCTTGTTCTATTAGATTGTCAGCGCATTAGTCTCACTGGCTGTAGTTTAGCTATCTCCTCACTTCGAATCTTAACTATGATGCGTCATTCAGTGTGTGGCCAATAACAGCAACTTACAGAGTAAAAAAATAAATAAATAACTTTTTAAACATCTTCCACCATTGTGGTATGCTATAAATGTGATTTAGAGGATGACATCAAACGCGTAAGACCCCTTAAGGTCGATATTTTGCTTTAACATGTATATGAGTAACTTTTTAGTAATGGAAACCTAAACTGTGTAAGATGTAGGCCTACCTTCCCAACAGCAGCCTGTTTGATTCTTCTCCCGGAATATTTCTAGCCAGTAACTTCATCAGGTTTTCAGAAGTAACCAAACACAGTACAACTGGAATGTACGTCTACTTTGAGCACCTGCTCCATTTTACTTTTGAATTTCGTTTTGAGGATTTCAAAGTATATATACCATGCTCTGTGATATACCAATAGTTACTTAGTTTCATGTTACATGTATCATTTGCACGATAAATTGTAAATATGCCTCGATGTTGATCATTTATTAGTTTTTATATTTTTTAAATTAAAGACAGGCAGATGTTAGTAATTTCTACCCATAATAATTCACTCATTACAGTAATACATAATTTTATGCGGAATAGGAGGAGTTACTAAAGAGAAACGTTTTCAGTTTAGTTTCAAATTTTATTTTGCTATGTGTCAGGCATTTTATGTCAATGGGTAAGTGATCAAAACTGTTGGTTGCAGCATTGTTAACCCCTGATTGTTATAGAAATAACTTTAATCATTCTTCATTTCCGTGTCTGGTCAGCATTTCTAAAAAATAGCAGCTGCGATAGCTTTGTCGTTTTCTTCGTAAACATCTTGTATTGTGCACGGGTTGTCCAGGAGGGGGCATACAAGTAGGTGGCTTGGATCTTCTTCAGCCATGCAGTCGCAAAAGGTGTCAGCGCTCGCTGGAAGGATTCCTTATTTCTTCAAGTTGGTCTTGCATCGGGGGACGCCTACTCCTAGGAGGTTGTGGGACCTCCACACAGGGTATTGTAGGTTTGCACCACGAGCTAGTTCTTCTTTTGGTGAGACGTCTACGGGCAGTGAGCTCTTCCATGTTGCGAGACGAATTGCCTCTGGTGCTCCCTCCAGTGGCGCAGTCCTAGCAAGGAAACTCTTGCGGGATTTAAGGCGGGATGTTGCTGCCTGATGACCATGCAGAGGATGTCGGCGGCCATTCTCCTGCTTTGTTCTCTCATTGTCTGCAGCAATGGCCCTCGGGATGTTGGGTGGGTCTATTCCAACAATCGGATACAATTTCTGCACAGGTGTTGGCCTCAAGCATCCTGAGATGGTCCTTGCAGTATCGACTTGCTTAGCATGAGATGAAGCGTTCTACACAGGAGCTCCATACTCAGCGGCTGACACACAAACCGCTAGTGCAGAAGTCCTTAGGAGGTGCGGATTGGCTCCCCAGCGGCTGCCAATCAGCTCCTTAAGTATCCCATTGCGAGCAATGACTTTCTGTTTCACGTTTAGACATTGCTGCCTGTACGTTAGAGCCCTGTCCAGTGTGATACCTAGGTAGACTGATGTTGGGCAATGTTTCAGTTGCTCTCGTCGCCATGTGATGTCCAGCTTTTGCTGCGCTTCCCTGTTTCGTAAGTGGAAGTTGTTCACTTGAGTTTTACTGGAATTGGACTTCAGGTGGTTGGCATCACAGTACTTGGAGAGTTTATCCATTGCTAGAGACAGTTTTCCCTCTACTTCTTTACAGGTTGGCCCCTGAATAGCTACTGCTATGTCATAGGCATAGATGAAGAGCCTAGTACTTGCTGGTATTGGCTGATAATTTGTGTAGATATTGTACAGTGCTGGAGCGAGCACACTGCCGTGGGGAAGACCGTTCTGCGTTCGCCATTTACTCCTCTTACCCTGTTATGAAACTTACTCCCAAAGCACATATACCTGTTTGCTAAAGTTCCTATCTGTGTGCCTACTGACATGTGTCCTATCAATCTTAATCGCCTTCTACCCATGAATTTACAACAAAATAATAAAATATGATGAATGGGTTTCTGGAAAAACGTCAGTTTAAGTTAACACTGCAATTTATCTTTCTTTAAGCATATACATTGTCCCTACTTGACGTAATCACACTACTTTCGCAGTTAAATTGCTCGTTTACATATTTCTTCAGAGTTTGCCATTTCTGTTCGCCTCAATATGTTCAACAAATTATGCACTTGTAGATGGGACTTTGCACACCAATCGTGCACACGATACGCTCAGCATAGCGACCAGACTCAGACTATAAATACTCAGATATTATATTACGTCGCCAATATTAATCTTCCTACGAAACTATCTCACTTTTTAAGCGCATGCACCCAGGACCTATCCTGCAGGATCGACTGATCAACTGCCACGCCCCAAAACTATTGGTGGGCGCGAAAGGGTACCCTGAATGTAGAATAGGGCATCCCTTTCATTGAAGTTACTCCATCAGAACAAATACAAGTAAGGATAAATTCGATCTCTCAAGTACAGTGACATGTGCGGTGCTTCGATATGAATTCGAAGCATGGTATGATCTCTTTGCCTGTTTACCTAAGCAACTGTCTCCTTTGCGACCCATCTGTGCACTCTCCACTATGCCGACTTAATGGAGTTGGTCATGAGCACTTGTTCAGTCGTTTACCACCGATAACCTAAGGATGACCATCCAGGGACAAGTGGTGTAAGCCATGTGTACGCTGTGAATATTTGCCAAAGCTGAATATGACTTTGAGTGCATGTGTGATACTCTGTTTTATCAACTTACATAGCCGAGAAGCGTGTCACTTGGATTTGTTGTAGGATAGCATTGGAACTTTGTTATTTGTATCTGTATGTTTCATAGGCAAAGTGGGATTAGTGAGCTACAAACATCGGCGCTTGTTATACCATTTTTGTAGCACATTTGTGTGTAGATTGTACAAACAGTTATTCTGAGCTATCAGCCATGCTGAAGGGGTCTTTAAACTATGTGTGTTATATTGTTTTAAGTTTGAGTTAACCCTGATTTTATTTAAACAGTTTATCGGTAACTACTTGGCTAAATTACACTGCTAAAATTTCTTATGCCACAGTTAGTCAAGCCAAGTTGTCTAGTTCCTATAAATCGGGTTTGATTCCTCTTAGTAATTTATGACTACTATATTGCTGGTTATGTGTGATTTATTTTATATTCAGGACTGATAGTCCAGTTTAACTATGTGTTGTTTTAGTTTAAAACATTTGGGCTTTGTTTAAATTTTATTCATGCATTATTTTATGGAACTCGCCTGAGCTATTACCACTTAAAATGAAGCTATATACATGTGTACATTCTCACATGATGAAGATTTGCGTTCTATCTATTTCAATATTTGGATATTTGGCTCTTTGTTCCTAATCTCAGGTTCTTAAATGAGACTACCGCTAATTTTTTATGAAAGTTCAAATAATTTTACTATGATTTATGCACCATTTTCATACCTTTATAGACGTCAGACCTAATCTGATAATTTCCTTGGAGCAAAACAAAACAGTCAAGGGTGGTTTTATTAAGTGAAAATTAAAAACACATTCTATCACATGAATTACGGTATTGATGGTTCATCGATAGCAATAATAATCATTTTACTGTGCATTTAGAACAGCCTGTTACTGTACTCCCCACATCTCACACTACAGGACAATGGCTTAATCAGGTCGTCTTTGCAGTGTACATAGAGACATGAAGAACTGCTACATTTGCCAGGGAACAGCCACACAGTACACACCTTTCTGATGTGAACAAAGTGCAGGTTGTTTCCATTACCAGCATACAAGAAGTTGTTCAGAAGAAGTAAATGGTCATTCGATATAGACGCAAATATTAATTAACTTCAGCTACATCTTTACAAATACTCAGATTTACCTGGTTACATGACTCACATCACATTTTTTGTAGGATGTGCATTGGTTTTCTGGTGAAGCAGCATAATTCGCAGACAGATCGAAAGCACTTAAAGCCTTTACTTATTTCTCAACAGTTTATTACAAATGACTTGTGACCATGTCAAACAGGCAGAGGGTAGCGGGCATCGAATCCATGGTCCATAGTGCATGATGTGTGAATGAGACTTGGCCGGCAGTCACTATGCCCAACTCATCTTGACAACAGGACGACCTTGTGAGGAGTAGATGATGCATTGGTAACAAATGAGTGCAACATTGCAAAACTTGTTGATAAACATTTCATAACCCTTACTGAAAAGATGGGGTTGTGAGGTTCAGTAGATGCTGCCATGGAATGTCTCAGACTAGTAAATAGGAATAACTTCAGTAATACAGATATGATCCTCGCTACAGCAATAGAGATCACACCGCCCATATAACCATTAAAATAAAAAATTGGTGGTTATGACAGAACATCAATAAAGTTAATTAAATAGCATGCTTCTGAATTTAGTAACATATTAAGTTACTTGTGTAACCAGTCATCTATTAGAGGATCATTTCGTGAATGAAAGAAATACGAGGTGCATTCAAGTTCTAAAGCCTCCGATTTTTTTTCTCTGGACTGGAAAGAGATAGAAACATGCTCATTGTTTTAAAATGAGGCCGCGTTCATTGTCAATATGTCCCAGAGATGCCAGCACCGTACGGCAGATGGAATTTCATCGCCAGTGGCGAGAATGAGAACTGTTTTAAATACTTAAAATGGCGACGTTTTCCTTACTTGAACAGCGTGCAATCATTCGTTTTCTGAATTTGCGTGGTGTGAAACCAATTCAAATTCATCGACAGTTGAAGGAGACATGTGGTGATGGAGTTATGGATGTGTTGAAAGTGCGTTCGTGGGTACGACAGTTTAATGAAGGCAGAACATCATGTGACAACAAACCGAAACAACCTCGGGCTCGCACAAGCCGGTCTGACGACATGATCGAGAAAGTGGAGAGAATTGTTTTGGGGGATCGCCGAATGACTGTTGAACAGATCGCCTCCAGAGTTGGCGTTTCTGTTGGTTCTGTGCATACAATCCGGCATGACGACCTGAAAATGTGAAAAGTGTCATCCAGGTGGGTGCCACGAATGCTGACGGACGACCACATGGCTGCCCGTATGGCATGTTGCCAAGCAATGTTGACGCACAACGACAGCATGAATGGGACTCTCTTTTCGTTGGTTGTGACAATGGATGAGACGTGGATGCCATTTTTCAATCCAGAAACAAAAGCGCCAGTCAGCTCAATGGAAGCACACAGATTCACCGCCACCAAAAAAAATTTCGGGTAACCGCCAGCGCTGAAAAAATGATGGTGTCCATGTTCTGGGACAGCGAGGGCGTAATCCTTACCCATTGCGTTCCAAAGGGCACTACGGTAACAGGTGCATCCTACGAAAATGTTTTAAAGAACAATACCTTCCTGCACTGCAACAAAAACGTCCGGGAAGGGCTGCACTTGTGCTGTTTCACCAAGACAACGCACCCGCACATCGAGCTAACGTTACGCAACAGTTTCTTCGTGATAACAACTTTGAAGTGATTCCTCGTGCTCCCTACTCACCTGACCTGGCTCCTAGTGACTTTTGGCTTTTTCCAACAATGAAAGACACTCTCTGTGGCCGCACATTTTCCAGCCGTGCTGCTATTGCCAAGCCGGCCGAAGTGGCCGTGCGGTTAAAGGCGCTGCAGTCTGGAACCGCAAGACCGGTACGGTCGCAGGTTCGAATCCTGCCTCGGGCATGGATGTTTGTGATGTCCTTAGGTTAGTTAGGTTTAACTAGTTCTAAGTTCTAGGGGACTAATGACCTCAGCAGTTGAGTCCCATAGTGCTCAGAGCCATTTGAACCATTTTTTTGCTATTGCCTCAGCAATTTTCCAGTGGTCAAAACAGACTCCTAAAGAAGCCTTCGCCGCTGCCATGGAATCATGGCGTCAGCGTTGTGAAAAATGTGTACGTCAGCAGGGCGATTACGTCGAGAAGTAACGCCAGTTTCATCGATTTCGGGTGAGTAGTTAATTAGAAAAAAAATCGGAGGCTTTAGAACTTGAATGCTCCTCGTACATTGAATTTAAGCCAGTCTTAAACAAATGAGATAAAAAATACATGTTTTCCTCCAATTCCACCTATGTCAGAATCTCGAAAATTTAAGAAAAGGTAGTATACAGTTGGCTTCGTAAGCACCTCACAACAAATGATATAATGTGGAAGTCATAGTTTCGCTTCATAAAGGGTTCAGATATTGAGAAGGCTATCTACACAGGCACCAAGAATGTACTTAATTAATTAGACAGTAAATTACAAGCTACTCGTATATTTTGCGATCTGTCAATGGCATTTGACTGGAAATCATAACACCATATAAGTCAATTACAATTTTACAGGAAATAGGAAATGCTGCCAAATGGTTCAAACTCCATATTATCTAACAGTAAACAAAGAGTGTCATTAGAAAAGAGATGGGCATTAACTATCAGATATGTCCCAACTCAGAATTAAATACATGTAGTGTCCCATAAGGTTACATCTCAGGACCCTTACTTTTTCTTGTGTGTATCAATGATCTTTCATCTGAAACTATACCAAATTAGTTTTGATGCAGATGACGCAAACATTTCCATCAAATACAAATCAAGTATAATCTTAGAAGGCTGGGTTAATGAAATTACCATGGACATTAATAAATAATTCCTAGCTAATTCTTTGTCAAACAGCCGGCTAATGTGGCCGAGCGGTTCTAGGTGCGTCAGTCTGGAACCGCGCGACCGCTACGGTCGCAGGGTCGAATCCTGCGTCGGGCATGGATGTGTGTGATGTCCTTAAGTTAGTTAGGTTTAAGTAGTTCTAAGTTCTAGGGGACTGATGACCTTCGCTGTTAAGTCCCATAGTGCTCAGAGCCATTTGTCAAACAACTTTCAAAAAACACACTACATACAGTTTAGAACCTTCTAACAGTACCACCACTTGCAAAGTAGGTTAGAAATCAGATTAATAATGTTGCTCACGCAGCATATGTTCGCTTTATTGGGCAACAACAAAGTTATTGACTGTGGATGGTATCGTCAAAATGGAAATTATGAAGTCACTGTAAAAAAGTCATTAATTTTGGCACTTATCTTGAATGGATTCCCATGTGGATTTCGTCCATGTTGTTATGGCTCATCTTGTTGATTCTAGGGTGATTCCACTTTGACTGCTAGAAGGTCCAGATCTGTATTTTAGCAATATTTGAAGACCTAACAAATGCGTTTTTCAGGAAATTCTTAACGATCAAACAATCCCAGATCAGAACAATGGTATGGTAGAAATAATTTTTGACTTGGTGTTCACGATCCACATTTTTATTAAACTTCTTGTAAATTCACATATACTTCTTCTTAACTGTCACATCATCAAGAAAACGGTTTTGTATCAATTTTCATATATTTAATTTTCACTTTAAGCAAACACAAGACTTGACTGTTCTTTTACAAAGCGTAATAACAACTTAACTTCTGCAAAGTGAAACAAAGACTGCTCTGTGCGTATTCGCTCCAAAACGGTTACAAGTAAGTCAAAGATTATGACAGTCTCACAGAAATGAATACACACAAGAATCATATCACTGTAATAAACTCCTGGAAATTGAAATAAGAACACCGTGAATTCATTGTCCCAGGAAGGGGAAACTTTATTGACACATTCCTGGGGTCAGATACATCACATGATCACACTGACAGAACCACAGGCACATAGACACAGGCAACAGAGCATGCACAATGTCGGCACTAGTACAGTGTATATCCACCTTTCGCAGCAATGCAGGCTGCTATTCTCCCATGGAGACGATCGTAGAGTTGCTGGATGTAGTCCTGTGGAATGGCTTGCCATGCCATTTCCACCTGGCGCCTCAGTTGGACCAGCGTTCGTGCTGGACGTGCAGACCGCGTGAGACGACGCTTCATCCAGTCCCAAACATGCTCAATGGGGGACAGATCCGGAGATCTTGCTGGCCAGGGTAGTTGACTTACACCTTCTAGAGCACGTTGGGTGGCACGGGATACATGCGGACGTGCATTGTCCTGTTGGAACAGCAAGTTCCCTTGCCGGTCTAGGAATGGTAGAACGATGGGTTCGATGACGGTTTGGATGTACCGTGCACTATTCAGTGTCCCCTCGACGATCACCATTGGTGTACGGCCAGTGTAGGAGATCGCTCCCCACACCATGATGCCGGGTGTTGGCCCTGTGTGCCTCGGTCGTATGCAGTCCTGATTGTGGCGCTCACCTGCACGGCGCCAAACACGCATACGACCATCATTGGCACCAAGGCACCAAGGCAGAAGCGACTCTCATCGCTGAAGACGACACGTCTCCATTTGTCCCTCCACGATGTTGGGGCGTGAGCGGAAGACGGCCTAACGGCGTGCGGGACCGTAGCCCAGCTTCATGGAGACGGTTGCGAATGGTCCTCGCCGATACCCCAGGAGCAACAGTGTCCCTAATTTGCTGGGAAGTGGCGGTGCGGTCCCCTACGGCACTGCGTAGGATCCTACGGTCTTGGCGTGCATCCGTGCGTCGCTGCGGTCCGGTCCCAGGTCGACGGGCACGTGCACCTTCCGCCGACCACTGGCGACAACATCGATGTACTGTGGAGACCTCACGCCCCACGTGTTGAGCAATTCGGCGGTACGTCCACCCGGCCTCCCGCATGCCCACTATACGCCCTCGCTCAAAGTCCGTCAACTGCACATACGGTTCACGTCCACGCTGTCGCGGCATGCTACCAGTGTTAAAGACTGCGATGGAGCTCCGTATGCCACGGCAAACTGGCTGACACTGACGGCGGCGGTGCACAAATGCTGCGCAGCTAGCGCCATTCGACGGCCAACACCGCGGTTCCTGGTGTGTCCGCTGTGCCGTGCGTGTGATCATTGCTTGTACAGCCCTCTCGCAGTGGCCGGAGCAAGTATGGTGGGTCTGACACACCAGTGTCAATGTGTTCTTTTTTCCATTTCCAGGAGTGTATATCGATACATCGGAGTACCTATACATTAATAAAACCAAATGTGAATATTGTCACAAAAATATGTCTGTTACTTCGCAGAAAAGTAGTACAATATTACTGGTATCGAGAACTAGGGTTGGAGTGTCGTAATGGTCACATAAATAAAGAACCATTACAACCTGTAATTGGTTTTCTGCCAGTATATGTCTAAAATATGACAAACAGATAGAAGAAGTTGATAGCGTTATATTCTTGAGATTACAGCACGATAACAGATTCAAGTGGGAGGAGCGTATCACAGAACTGGTGAAGCGCCTGAACAAACTTCTATTTGCAATGTGAATGTTCTCAGACATAGGTGGTATAAAAATAGTAAAGCTGCAAACCATGCTTACTTATGTACCAAAATATCATACATGATTATTTTTCAGGGTAAATCATCAAGCCATGCTTAAGTTTTCCAAGTCTAGGAACGTGTTATAAGAATATACCGCAGAGGCCTGTTTAGGAAATTAGGGATACTAATTACTGCTTCCCAAAATATTTACCCCTTAATCAAATTTATCATTAAAAATTTATCTCTTTTCCAAACTAACAAATCAATTTATGGAATCAGTACTTGAAATGAGAATAATCTTCAAAAGGATTAAGTCCCTTACTTTTGGCCAACAAAGCTGATCAATATTCAGAACATGTTTTCAATAGCTTGCCAACAGGCATACAAAACTTAACCACAAATAAAGTCTCTTTATAAGGAGCCTAAAGGATTTATTAGTGGCCAACCCCTTCTTCTTGATTGATGAATTTTTAAGTAGAACCATCTGTTGTGTGTAAGTTACCAATAATATCAAATAATGCAAGCGCATTCTGATTGCTGTTCAAATCCAGTCAATAATGTGCTAATTGTAAACAATTGTTGTAAAATAATTTTTCTGTACTATAATGCATGGTACGTACAGCCTAAGATTATAATATACATCTTTATGTATTGAACAGTTACCTGTTTTGTGACATGTTATTGATTACCATTTAAATGAAAGTATGTGTAAGATTTTTTTTTACTTTTTTCATATCTATGAGAATTATTTCACTTGGGATCTGTGATAGGTTCATTAGAATATTTTTTTTTCTTTTTAAATATTTATTGTGTATTCATGTTTTTCTGGCATGTTCTACATCCTGGAGGATCTCATCACTATGGATCTAATGGAACGAAATCTAATCTGACTGTTTTCCTGGATGGCGATGCTGTCCTGGGTCAGCAGCTAGTGAGGTAGCTCAACCTGATTAGATTGCAGCTTAGGTGGATGGCAGACTGCCTCATTGTATGGTGAGTACCCAGCAGACTGGCTGTTGGAAGGGCCTCAGTTCGACCTTCAGCCTATCAGTACTGCACCTAGACCTCCTGCCAGGGGGTCCTATCAGGGTGGCAGTTGAGTAATGATAGTATGACAGAGTAAATCCTCACTAAAGTGGGTGCTGACTAGATAGCTTGCACGTTCGATTGCACAGCATGGCTAGGTGGCCAGTATTTGTATATGCCAGGGCAGGCTTATTGTTGAGCAGTACCCCTTGTGTCATATAGACCTCTTTCTGCTATGCTGCTAAAGCGTTCTGGGTCGTAGTAATACCACTTGTCATTGACCCAATGGTTACGCTGGTGTACTAAGGCAGGTGGGGAGGCGAAATACTGTGCCAGCTGGTTACAATAAGCAGTGTGATTACGACAATGAACCATCACCTTGACTCACGCTGTTACGCTCTTCTCCCCACTTAGAAGAGTTCAGCCCTTCAAATCCATGGTATTGGTGGAACCTGTAACTAGTCGGCTTTTCACATAGTTCATAGTGGAGAGTTTCTATTGAGTATTTAGCTCGCACTGTTTACAGGAGTTACACCATAACATTTTAGCAGCTAAGCTGCTTCCTCATGAGAGCCGCCAATATTGGTATAGACCTACACGTCAAAGCATGGTAAGATGGTAGGAGTGGGATCTGTGTGACTCTACACTTTACGTAGAAGACACCTACTATGATGAATATTAGGGGTTGAAGTGACATGGAAATTCCTAATGTAACGAGTTAACGCTAATGTTCTTTATGGTGCTGCCTTATATACCGAAAGAGTTGCTATATTGAAATCCGACCATTCTGGCTAGCATTGGCCCAGGGAGGCAAGAAAATTTGAATCCAAGGTAGCGTTCAGGTAGGTCATGGTTTCTCTAGGAAGGTTTTTGAATGGAAGATAGAGTAGCGAATAGGTGGTGTTCGCAGATGTTGTTCTAGTAATAGTTGTAGGTAACCAAAATGTGAGACCAGACAGATAGTAAAAAGTGCCATTAATTTTTAAACCATTACCCTTTAGGTTCAAATGGCTCTGAGCACTATGGGACTTAACATCTGAGGTCATCAGTCCCCTAGAACTTATAACTACTTAAACCTAACTAACCTAAGGACATCACACACATCCATGCCCGAGGCAGGATTCTAACCTGCGCCCGTAGCGGTCGCGCGGTTCCAGACTGAAGCGCCTTGAACCGCTCGTCCACTCCGGCCGGCTTATCCTTTAGGTCATACAATTGTGTGATATTTTAGTCGCCCTGGTTGTAAATTTGCAGATGGTAATCGCCAGTTTTGCCACTGAAAAGAGCCAATGGGACCCCACTTGAAAGTAATCGGCTTTATTCATAATCACTTCTTGAGGACATTCAGAGTAGGGCTTCCCTGCATGGAACAGGTTGATCTCGAAAGACCATAGAGCAGTATGTTTAAGCTTTGTTGACCGTACTGTGACTCGCTCAGCCCTACACTGTAGCAGTTCTGAGGCAGACAGCAGCACATGAAACTTCCTGCTGGTCGTGACTAGTAGTGTGTCATGCGCCCTCAACCCTACGAACTTCCCCAGAGACCGCATGGTAGAGTGTATTATCTAGACTCATTCTTTAAACATCTGGTGCTTTCGTAACTGAACCTGTAACCGAGTTCCATCCTTATTTTATCAAAGTTTTACATATGGTAATACAAGATAAGTGTCGCTGATAATTCCAGAGGAGCCAGTACACTGATGCTTGGAGAATACCACATCTGATTGTTGGTTGAAGACTACACCGCAATCCAATGGACATACCTTAAGGGCCCTCACTATCTCGTAGCTGCGAAACAGGTTCAATACCAACTCTATGGAAACACCTCACGGTCCTCTAGTTCCCCTTGACTGGTACTGGATGGCCTGAAGTGATGCTGCTATTGTCGTCCTCTGGGCTTCGCCCCGGGGTTGTTTCTGGATTACGCCCTAGAGGAATGGAAAATCTTTAGTTAGCTTGCAAAATGTGACCTTAGGGCATATGGATAGGTGGAGTAACTGCAGGGGCAATTCGCTCATTCCACCGGCCCTTACCACTCTTCCATACCATTTCCCTCCCCCTTTCAAAGGAGCTGCCATTAACTGAGGTAGGGCAATCTTAATTGTATGAATTCACCCTACATGCGGCACAGTGGCATGAATCGGTAACTGTGATTTCACATTGACTGTGAGCATCATTTGGGACTCTGGTACAACATAATGAATTTCTTTGTCTTTTCTTTCCAATCTACTACTTTTATTGTCTCATTTTCTAATCTAATTGCCTCAACATCGCCTGATTTAATTCAGCTACCAACTACGTTCAATTACTCTTATTTTACTTCTGTTGATTTTCATCTTATAACCTCTTTTCAAGTCGCTAGCCATTCCATTCAACTGCACTTCAGCCCTCTGCTATCTCTGATAGAATTACAATGTCATCGGCAAATCTCAAAGTTTGGCATGCTTCTGCAGATCTCAAAGTCTTTATTTCTTCTCTCTGAACTTTAATAGCATTTCTCCTTGATGTCTAGTACTGCTTACGCAGTGTACAGATACAACAAAATTGGGGCTAAGCTACATCTACATTTACTTCTACAGCCGTGACTCACTCCCTTGTCAACTACTACTTCCCTTTCATGTCCGACCTTTACAACTGGGGTCTGATTTCTGTACAAGTTGTGAATAAACTTTTATTCCCTGTATTTTGTCCATTGTACCTTCAGACTTCCGAAAAGTGTGGTCCAGTCAACACTGTCGAAAGTCTTTTCTGAATTTACAAGCGCTATATACATAGTCGCCCCAAGCAGAAGACGTGCTTTGTTGTGCTCCACACTCTGCATCGTTTTTATGATATATGCTGACTCTAGAGTCTTCCGTCTTGCCATGCCAGCATAAAAGGTGTCACAAAACCAGGCATAAGCAAAATCTGTGCGATTCGCAATTTTAATTTACTTGTATTTAGTTGTATAAGCCGACTTCTGGTATTTCCTTTGTGTCCGAGTAAAATCGCGAGTGTCAAACAAATACGGCTCGACACGTTAGATCCAAAAACTGACGTAAAATTTAAACGAGCTTATCGTGTCGATTGTATGAAAACCATAACGAGTGTCGTGATGTACAGCGTATTTTCGTACCTTTAGTGCAGTGAAAAAGATAGCGAATGATTCATTCCGAATTTCAGTGTATATCAACGTGAATAAACGTACATTTTTGAAATATTTCGGGAGTTACTAGCATTGTGCATAACATATTTCATAGTAAATCAATCTTTAAAATTTAGTTACTGTAGCACATATTGTAACTGACATATCGTGAACTTTTCAAAAGGAGTGTATATGTCTGCACTGATCGTAAATTAACGCTGTTTTGTATGTGTTGAGAGCATAACTCAACAGTTTCAGGAAATTACGCTGGAGTCCAAAATTAAAGCAACAAACGGAAATTTTGTTGTGGATTGGCAAGACAGCCAACCCACTATGATAGGAAGCCGAAAGGCACGCGTTTTAGCTCACGCAGGCTGGCGTGAGGTCTGGAACAGGTCAAGGAAATGAGACTAACAAAAAACGTACGTAACTGCTGGAATACTTAACTTTAATCCATAATTGGTGAACATCGCTCTTGACTGTACATGTTTTACAGCATCAATAGTAACTGGTAATGGCGCCTTGCTAGGTCGTAGCAAATGACGTAGCTGAATGCTATGCTAACTATCGTCTCGGCAAATGAGAGCGTATTTTGTCAGTGAACCATCGCTAGCAAAGTCGGCTGTAGAACTGGGGCGAGTGCTAGGAAGACCCTAGACCTGCCGTGTGCCGGCGCTCGGTCTGCAATCACTGATAGTGGCGACACGCGGGTCCGATGTATACTAACGGACCGCGGCCGATTTAAAGGCTACCACCTAGCAAGTGTGGTGTCTGGCGGTGACACCACAAATTTTGTTAGGTTGCATTTATTTTGCCACAGTATAAACACGTGATAATATTATAGAAACGATCTAAAGAAGACAGAACGTAAAAAATTACAACATGCATGACGGTAGACAAAAATGTTCTTGGTTTTTTCCAACTTGTGGATTTGCACACACATTCCGACAACTGGTTAAAGTGCTCAGATAGGATGTGACCACCTCTGGCAGTCAATACAGACCTGACAACGACAGCGCGTACTGTGAATGATGTCATCAATCTTATGCTGAGGCAATAATGCCCGTTCTTCCTGCAAAGCTGCTCGCACCTCCTCGGGGGTGGTTAGTGGATGCTGACGTGATGCAACCCGTCTCCCTAATCCATCCCAGACATGCTCTACGGGATTCAAATCAGGAGAGCGAGCAGACCACGCCGCGCGTGCAATATCCTCAGTTTCCAGGAAAACATCACCAACCCGTGCTCTACGAAGTCCAGCCTTATCGTCCATCAGTACGAAGTCTGGGCTCACAGCTTCTCGCAGCGAACGCACATGAGGTCCCTAGATCTTGTCGCGACACCTGCCACCAGTTAAATCTTGCCGATTCACCCATACAATTTCACGAAAAGCTGTTCGAGTGGTCAACGTAATCCTTGCCCAAACCATTGGGGATCCTCCTCGATATCGGTCTCCGTCTACAATGTTTGACAGGCCTGGATCTATGGAGGGGGGGGGGGGGGGGTCAACCGGTGTATCTGACCCAGGTGGTAATTTCAGGGGGCGCCAAATTCATATTCTTGAAGAAAAAAAAACTTGTTTCACAAATTGCCTAGAGTCCAGCGCACGTTAGTCTATCGATTGTTCATATGATTTTGAAACACTCTCTGTTGGTTTTTTAACCTTTTTGAGCACATTCTAAGTTGATATCTGAACGAATCATAAGTTGATTTTTGAATGTGTACATAGTGTACGTGGTGTCTGTGCCAGGGGAATCCCCATCGCATCTAGATATAAATAAAACTTCCCGCAGACAAAAGGGGACGCGGCTACACGAGCTGAGCCGAATAAACCCGAATAGGTGAATGCCAATAGCTGTTTATTTGTATGGTTGGTTGGGTGCTCGAATAATCAGCGTCATTATAATTATTAGTGAAATCTGTAGATTCGATTGCCAGAGTGGAAATAAACGAATAACAGGTAAGAAAGACCACATATTATCCTCTCGGTGTATCCAAGAAAATGAAATTTTGACAGAAAATTTTTGCCAGGTCATTACCCGACTAAGGACCAGTTCTCGGAATAGCGCAGAAAACGCGTTGTACGAGCACGTAATAACGCCTAACCGGAGAACAAACTACATGTGTTAAGTAAACCGGTAATTCTGGAAGGTTTAGTGAAGGTAGCCGGAGAATAAGTTTTGACATGGCAGGAATAGTTACAGAATTAGTGATGACAAGATTGTTTGTTAGAACAAGGAAGGAGAAGAAACGGGAATATCACACAAATTATACTGAAGAATATGACGATTACAAAATTATGCAAAAATTTCGTACCCCTACTATTTGTCGATCTCATGGAGCATATGAATGAAATGTGAAATTACTTACTAACATAAAACTACTTGCTTGTAGTAAGCCTAATATGCATGTGATATTGGTACTTCATGAATTATGTTCTGTCGTGTTATTTATGTACGTGAGGTGGATAAAAATGACAATTTGTGCCAAAATAGTCTCGGTCATTTAGCACGTGTTACAACTTCTTTAATATTAGCAAAGCCTATTTCGTTTTATCTAGCAGATAGTGACAAAACAGACGTAATGAAATCGAGACACCACACCAGTCTTGGGTACTATTCGTATTAACGGCTTTTTCAGTATTAGACAACAACATTTTGATGTTTCATGTAGCAAAACGATTGACGAACTTTGATGAAGTAATAGTTTCTTTTGCAGAAAGGAAAGCACTTCGTGTAAAGCTGTAGCACGATTAGAGAAAAAAATACTGGGAGCTAAAGATTGAAGAAATGTATACCGTCTTGCTTGTCTTTTTATTTTTAGTGCTTTTATGTTTCCTACATTTAATTTTGTGTCACACGAAAGAGAAAGTTATTAGTTAATAGGCAATAAAGAGTGGAAATTTTCTGAAGAGTTCTTATTCCCCCGGTCACACATAATCCCACCCAGTGTTAATTTTGGATTTTTTAAGGGGGTAGGATGCAAACTGGCAGATTGGGAACAGGAGAAGTACCACAGGACATTTAAATATCCATTGTCGTGAATATTGATTTGATGGCTTCCATTACAAAATATAACGTTTGAACTTCACAGATCGAAAAACAGTGACGTGCAAAAGAAGAATACTGCGTAAAGAGGCGTGGCACTGCATTTTGGCACACTTAAGACCAAATGTCTTACATTTCCTCGAACATATATTTTTTATATATTAAATTCTTCAGAAAAATGTGCACTAGAAAATGAAAATATTTTTGAAATATCGGAGTTTTTCTTTTTTTTTTTTATCTTTGACGTCCTATCTCAAACGCTCGAGGGGGGACGGGGTGGTGGCGCCATCATCAAGTTTTTTCCTCGGTTCGGATATCATAGCTCCAGGGCTGATGTTTGGATCCCGAAATCGAGTTCCAAGTTCCCTCAGATACGAAACCGTCGAGAAACATTCTCCCGACGAAATCGGGACTCACCGGTGCAAAGAACACTGGTCCACTGTTCGACTGTGCATATGGCTTGTTGACGACTCCACTCTAGACGTTCCCTCCTGCGAAGACGCATCAGAGGTACACATACAGCAGGTCTCTGACAATTACAGCCCCTCTGCCGAAGAATTCTGTACACCGTTTGCCTCGATACAGGAATCCAGTGGACGCTGCGAGTTCAAAAGCCAGCTGGCATGCAGTACTAAAGTGGCATCATCGTGCCCTTTCAGCTAAACAACAGTCCTCTCTCTCTGATGTCACACATGGTCCGCTGTGCCTGCTCTTTGGCATACAGTTCCTGCCTCTATAAATTGTCACCACATCCGAGAAACAACAGAACATTTCGCATCAAAGCATCGGTCCACATCAACTTGCGACTGTCCTGCTTCAATGCTCCCTTTTGTGTTAGCAGAAGAGCCAACACCGTGTTATGAGTGGAGACCGAAATGCATGCGTTTTAGCTCACGCAGGCTGGCGTGAGGAGGGAAGAACTATACTGACGTGAGGTCTGGAACATGACAAGGAATGAGAATTCAGAAAGCGGACGTAAGTAGTTTGATACTTAACTTTAATCCATTAATGATGAACGTCGCTCTTGACGGTACATGACTCACAATATTATCTGTTCAGAATACATTCTTGAAGATAGTAATTATAGTAACTGAATATGCCGCCTTACTAGGTGGTAGCAAATGACATAGCTGAAGGCTATGCTAAACTGTCGTCTCTGCAAATGAGAGCGTATGTAGATAGTGAACCCTCGCTAGCAAAGTCGGCTGTACAACTGGGGCGAGTGCTAGGGAGTCTCTCTAGACTAGACCTGCCGTGTGGCGGCGCTCGGTCTGCAATCACTGATAGTGGCGACACGCAGGTCCGACGTATACTAATGGACCGCGACCGATTTAAAGGCTACCACCTAGCAAGTGTGGTGTCTGGCGGTGACACCACATTCCTCCCCCGCAAATTGACGTACGGTGGTGGTGTAAGGCCTACGCCCGCTGTGGGGAGGACCCCATGTTGATGTATGCGACGAGGTGGGGAGCCTAACAACAGGTGAGGCTGTGTCACCCGCACCCTGCCATTCGGACCGCGGGGAGCTAGGGAACGCCTGAAAACCTACTCCAGGGTGCACGCCAACATGCGGTGTATGCAGCCGTAGAGAGACAGGAGGGGCCGAAGGGTCGACCTCCATCGGGCCGGGGCACCCGACGGGCGAAGACGACATATGGTCCGGAGCGGGCAAGAGTTCCATGTCGGAGGACAACTGGTCACGGGGAGCGATCGGCGGCGCGTGACGCAGGGGGGCGTGGGAGGTGGGGGGGGGGGGGGGCGCCCGGCAGCTGCAGCGAAGCGTGCACTGCGGGCGTCGCCGGTGGGAGAACAGGCGGCGGCGGCGCGTCGCCATAGGGCAAAATGGAAGGAAGCGTCGGTAACACTTGGGGCTGAGGCGAGCCTGTAGATGGGTCCCCAGGGCGCTGACCGGACGGCACCGTCGCTGAAAGCAGACGGCGAGCGCCAGATCTCGTGCGATTACAGAGGCGCAGCTGATTAGCGCGTCCGAGGCGGCGAAGAATGCGCCCCGCTAGCCAATGCCGTGAACCTCGATAGTGGCGGTAGTAGACAACGTCGCCTGGGGCAAAAGATGGTGTCTGCTGCTGCACAGGAACCTGATGCGGCGGATGTAGCAAAGACATTAAGGTTCGATGATGGCGACTGTGGAGCAACTCAGCCGGCGAGCGGTCATCTTTGGGCTGAGAGCGATACGAGGACAAAAAGAGCAATAACGCGTCCTCCCGAGAATGCGACTCTTTCAACTTCAACATTTGTGACTTGAAAATCCTGACAAATCACTCAGCGGCACCGTTTGACTGTGGCGAAAACGGCGCGGACGTCAGATGTTGAATACCAGTGGCCTTGCAGAATGACTGAAATTCTGCAGACATGAATTGTGGGCCATTGTCGGAAACAATAGTCTGTTGAAGACCTTCAATGCAAAATATAGCAGATAACGCTTGGATGGTGACAGATGATGTCATGGAAGACAGCCGGACAACAAAAGGAAAATTACTGAATGAATCTGTCACAACCAATCATCGAGCATTCCAGAATAGATCAGCAAAATCGATGTGTAAGCGTTGCCAAGGGAAAGTGGCTTTTGGCCATGCAAAGAATTTCCGCGATGGTGCTGATTGTTGTTTGGCACACACCATGCAAGAAGGGCACATATTCGTAATCGCGGCATCGATTCCAAACCAAGTACAGTGCTGACGAGCAAGTTGTCTCGTTCTCACTATACCCCAATGTCCTTGGTGGAGAAGCTTTAAGACAGAGGACTGTAACGAACGTGGGACCACGACCCTTGACTGATCATTATCAGAACGCAACAGCACAACACCACATCGAACAAAAAGTCGCTCCTTGGGAGCAAAAAATCGGCGAACCAACGAGTCCCCGATCTGTGACTTTGACAAGGGCCATTGCGTAGCAACAAAACGCCGAATGGTAGCAAGGACAGGGTCGGCAGTTGTGGCTGTAGCTACACGACGAAAATCAATCGGAAACGATTCGACCACATCATCGGCTTTCGAATCGATGAACATGCAAGAAAGTTCGGAGGAATCGAATGCCCCATCCTCAGCAATAGGCAAACGAGACAATGCATCGGCGTTTCCGTGCTTAGCAGTGGACCGATACAAGATATCGTAGCGGTACTGCGAGAGGAAAATAGGCCAGCGAATGAATTTCTGCGCTGTACGTGGAAGTACAGGCTTGTTCGGATGAAAAAGTGATGTCAAAGGTTTGTGGTCTATGATTATGGTAAAGTGATGACCATACAAGAATTCATGAAACTTTGTAACACCAAATACGAGAGCCAATGCTTCTTTCTCGATCTGTGCATAATTTCTTTGCACAGACGAGAGCAATTTGGACGCAAAGGCAATAGGGCGATCGTGCGAGCCATCTGTGTGCGCAAGCGCAGCACCGATCCCGAAATCTGATGCATCCACCATCAACAAAAGGGGCTTCTGGGGATCAAATGGCTTAAGGCAAGTATTGGAAAGTAACACCGATTTCAACCGGCGAAAGGCGCGTTCGCATTCCGTCGTCCAGACGAACGGAACACCTTTACGGCATAAGCGATGAAGTGGAGCTGAAATGGAAGAGGCATGCGGCACATATCTGTGATAACAGTTGATTTTTCCCAGCACTTTGCCGTTAATGTCCAAGTCTACAAAATGCTGCTTCAAATTCTGCGGCGAAGGCAAGTCTCGTATGGCACGGAGGTGCATGGGACTGGGATGTATGCCTTGGGCATTGAGTACATGTCCCAGGTATGGCAAGTCACTAGCAAAAAACACTCATTTGTCCTTCTGTAAGGGAAGACCATTTTGTCGCAAGACCTGAAATAATGTTCTGAGATTGGCTAAATGTTCTTCTTCCATCTTTCCGGAGATCACAGTATCGTCCAGATAGTTTGCTGCAGTAGGGACTGATGCACGAACAGTTTGTAGATATTGCTGAAACAATGCAGGTTCGGATGCACACCCTAATGGCAGTCGTTTGAATCGATACAAACCAAGATGAGTGTTAATCACCAAAACGCGCTGGGATTCTTAGTCCACCGGTATTTGCAAGTATGCATCTGCTAGGTCCAACTACGAAAAATATGTGCCTGGGCACAGTTTGTCAAAAAGTTCTTCTGGGCGGGGTAAAGGAAAAGTTGCAATCACTAGTTGTGGATTCACTGTTGCCTTGAAGTCCACACAAAGTCTCAATTTTCTCGAAGGTTTTGGCAAAATTACTAGGGTGATGCCCAGAGAGAAGCCTGCACACGTTCAATTACACCTTGTGATTCCAAATCGTGTAATGTTTTTGCGACCTCATCACGCAATGCGAGGGGAACATTGCGCACTCTGAAAAATTTCGGTTGCGTGTTTACTTTCAGTTCCAAGTGTGCTTTATAGTTCTTAGAGCAACCAAGGTCCGGTGCGAAAATGCCTGCAAATTCTTCACATAGACGAGAAACACGGTCTGAAGGCACAGTCTGGTTCACCGATAGGACCTGATTTACTATAGGCAAGTTAAACAACTGAAATGAATCTAAACCAAACAAGTTCGCTGCAGAAGAAGAACAAAGGACGTAAAATGACACAAGTTTTGTTTGTCCTTTGCATGTTGCAAGAAGGCTGCACTGTACTAACACAGGGATCTCCTGACCTGAATAGCTAGTTAACTTAATGTTTGCAGCACGTAACGGAGGTGTGCCCAGCAGTTTGTAAGTGTCTTGATTGATCAGTGAAACTGCAGCTCCAGTATCGAGCTGGAATGGTATCACTTTGCCGTTAATATCCAAGTCTACAAAATGTTTATTGTCCTGCTGGCGACAAGAGGAACTGTCTCGTGCAACGTGAACTGACACTGGTACAAAATCACTTGCGACTTGACGGGAGTTCTGGCGATGTTGATGCACACTATTTGTGGGACGAACACAGTCACTGTCAGAGAGAGTGGCACTGGCCGGAGTAGAATGAAGTTTCGTGAGCGTGTGTATCCTTGCTTCGATTCCGATTCCGGCACAAAGCAAAGGGCCTGGAAAGGTTTTGAGTTTCCGATCTGAGCTTTTTCTGGCAAACACTCTGAACATATCCTTTTTTATTGCAGAAAAACAAATATCTTGGCGTGATGGGCAATTTTCACGCGAATGTTTAGTAGCGCACCACGGGCATGATTTGAGTACTGCATTTGCTTGCCGGCCCAGCACACGTGGCTGAGAGCTTGGCGGCAGTGTCGCGGCCGGGCGCGAGGGCTGTTTACTGCTCCGTGCAGATCGCCCGGCGGGCCGGTTAACCTGACACACGGCTGGCGAAGTTTCAAATGATTCCTGAGCAAAGTCAAGTGTGTCCTGCCGATCCCCTATGTCCTTCACGTGTTGAAGGGAGGGACTGACTAGTTTCAAAATCTGTTCCCTTATACGAACATCAGAAACGTTCTGTGCAAGTGAATCACGTACCATAGTATCTGAATATGGAAGTTCACATTGACACTCAAAAGCACAATCCCTAGTAAGGCTTTGCAAGGTTACAACCCACTCCCGATTAGTCTGACCTGCCGTCCGTTTTGTACGAAAGAAGGTATACCGTTTCGCAACCACATTCACTGATTGATTGAAATATGCATCTAATGCAGACAATATTTCTTCGTAGGATAGAGTTGCTACGTCGCGTCGGGGAAATAATTTGACTATCACACGGTAGGTTTGCATACCGATGACAACAAAAGACAAGGCTGCTGCTCGTTACCTTGAATTCTGTAGGCGGCGAGATGGAATCCAAATTGGCGTGACCACTCCATCCAGCTTTCCAGTGTAGCGTCAAAAGGTCTGAATGTCGGTGCAACTGCGTGTTGTGGCTGCGTGAGCAGTGGAGCGGCGGCTGTCGCATCGTTTTGCATTGCACGTTGGCTCTGGACGAGCTGTCCAAGGGCATCCAGTAATGCCTGCGTCTGCTGATTCTGTAAGCGATAAAATTCGGACAGTACAATTGGAGATTGTGGCAAAGCCATTACAGAATGAAATCAGGGCAGACTCAACGACATATGTCAGTATACACTCCTGGAAATGGAAAAAAGAACACATTGACACCGGTGTGTCAGACCCACCATACTTGCTCCGGACACTGCGAGAGGGCTGTACAAGCAATGATCACACGCACGGCACAGCGGACACACCAGGAACCGCGGTGTTGGCCGTCGAATGGCGCTAGCTGCGCAGCATTTGTGCACCGCCGCCGTCAGTGTCAGCCAGTTTGCCGTGGCATACGGAGCTCCATCGCAGTCTTTAACACTGGTAGCATGCCGCGACAGTGTGGACGTGAACCGTATGTGCAGTTGACGGACTTTGAGCGAGGGCGTATAGTGGGCATGCGGGAGGCCGGGTGGACGTACCGCCGAATTGCTCAACACGTGGGGCGTGAGGTCTCCACAGTACATCGATGTTGTCGCCAGTGGTCGGCGGAAGGTGCACGTGCCCGTCGACCTGGGACCGGACCGCAGCGAAGCACGGATGCACGCCAAGACCGTAGGATCCTACGCAGTGCCGTAGGGGACCGCACCGCCACTTCCCAGCAAATTAGGGACACTGTTGCTCCTGGGGTATCGGCGAGGACCATTCGCAACCGTCTCCATGAAGCTGGGCTACGGTCCCGCACACCGTTAGGCAGTCTTCCGCTCACGCCCCAACATCGTGCAGCCCGCCTCCAGTAGTGTCGCGACGGGCGTGAATGGAGGGACGAATGGAGACGTGTCGTCTTCAGCGATGAGAGTCGCTTCTGCCTTGGTGCCAATGATGGTCGTATGCGTGTTTGGCGCCGTGCAGGTGAGCGCCACAATCAGGACTGCATACGACCGAGGCACACAGGGCCAACACCCGGCATCATGGTGTGGGGAGCGATCTCCTACACTGACCGTACACCACTGGTGATCGTCGAGGGTACACTGAATAGTGCACGGTACATCCAAACCGTCATCGAACCCATCGTTCTACCATTCCTAGACCGGCAAGGGAACTTGCCGTTCCAACAGGAGAATGCACGTCCGCATGTATCCCGTGCCACCCAACGTGCTCTAGAAGGTGTAAGTCAACTACCCTGGCCAGCAAGATCTCCGGATCTGTCCCCCATTGAGCATGTTTGGGACTGGATGAAGCGTCGTCTCACGCGGTCTGCACGTCCAGCACGAACGCTGGTCCAACTGAGGCGCCAGGTGGAAATGGCATGGCAAGCCGTTCCACAGGACTACATCCAGCATCTCTACGATCGTCTCCATGGGAGAATAGCAGCCTGCATTGCTGCGAAAGGTGGATATACACTGTACTAGTGCCGACATTGTGCATGCTCTGTTGCCTGTGTCTATGTGCCTGTGGTTCTGTCAGTGTGATCATGTGATGTATCTGACCCCAGGAATGTGTCAATAAAGTTTCCCCTTCCTGGGACAATGAATTCACGGTGTTCTTATTTCAACTTCCAGGAGTGTAGTTAAGAACACCGTTTTTACTCCTCGTCGCCAATTTTGTGTTAGCAGAAGAGCCAACACTGTGTTACGAGTGGAGGCCGAAATGCACGCGTTTTAGCTCACGCAGGCTGGCGTGAGGAGGGAAGAACTATAGTGACGTGAGGTCTGGAACATGACAAGGAATGAGAATTCAGAAAGCGGACGTAATTAGTTTGATACTTAACTTTAATCCATTAATGATGAATGTCGCTCTTGACGGTACATGACTCACAATATTATCTGTTCAGAATACATTCTTGAAGATAGTAATTGTAGTAACTGAATATGGCGTCTTACTAGGTGGTAGCAAATGACGTAGCTGAAGGCTATGCTAAACTGTGTCTCTGCAAATGAGAGCGTATGTAGATAGTGAACCATCGCTAGCAAAGTCGGCTGTACAACTGGGGCGAGTGCTAGGGAGTCTCTCTAGACTAGACCTGCCGTGTGGCGGCGCTCGGTCTGCAATCACTGATAGTGGCGACACGCGGATTCGACGTATACTAATGGACCGCGTCCGATTTAAAGGCTACCACCTAGCAAGTGTGGTGTCACGGTGACACCACAGTCCCTATGGCTCCCCACCGCAGAGAGTCTTGAAGGCTTCTTGTCTGTGCCATACTGCAGTCTGTGACTTTGTACACAGCGATTGTGGATGTCGGACTACTGGTAAACACTACCCCGTTTGGTAAGTGCCATGATGTCATCGTCATCTTTATCTGGAATTGATGGAGAGTCGCCAAATCCAAAAAATCCTTGTGTGCACCCAACACACCGTCCATTACCTGGGAAACAGCCTTTGATGAGTGGTGCACAGCTAACTTTTCATCCCATTGACCGGAACGTCATTTCTGTGCAGAACGCGATCATAAGGACATCTGTTGACAGTTTGATTATATCGCGCCGGACGGGAAAATAGCGGTTTGTTCCTACACCAGTTGACATCACAGTAGCTGAGAAGACTGCTCCACCTACCATCTTGTGCGGCCATTCAGGGAATTTGTTGCAACTGACCATTTGACATCACAGCAGCTGAGAAGAGTGCTCCACCTACCACCTTCGAAGGATGCCATGGGTCTGATGATGGTCATGTGATATGACCGAAACCGGTCACCTATGTTCTTGTAACATACGTGGTGTGATCAAAACTGAATTTTAAGAAGAAAAAAGTCCTGACTATTCTCCAACGCTTGGAAGCTGCTGCAAACAGGTGTTTTGGCGGACTCCCCAGAGTCGTATATCAGAGGTACCTCAAGTACTGTCTCCTACTGTGGATCTTCTTTCCTCTACAGAAAGTACAGGATTTATTACTACTCTTCCTATTGACTGTGAGTAGGGTGTCAGTGGTAGGGACAGGTTTCTAGTGCAGAGGGGATGGGGACCAAGGGGAACTCAGGGTGTTAAGCCCATCAATCTAACCAACACGTTCGAGGTGCTGTGCTCCACTGAAAGCGAAACTGAGCCAGTGAGACACACTTCACCTGTAGGGAAATACGCAACTACCCATTAAAATTGCTACACCAAGAAGAAATGCAGATGATAAATGGGTATTCATTGGACAAATATATTATACTAGAACTGACATGTGATTACATTTTCACGCAATTTGGGTGCATAGATCCTGAGAAATCAGTGCCCAGAACAACCACGTCTGGCCGTAAAACGGCCTTGATCTTGATACGCCTGGGCATTGAGTCAAACAGAGCTCGGATGGCGTGTACAGGTACAGTTGCCCATGCAGCTTCAACACGATACCACAGTTCATCGAGAGTAGTGACTAGCGTATTGTGATGAGTCAGTTGCTCGGCCACCATTCACCAGACGTTTTCAATTGGTGAGAGATCTGGAGAATGTGCTGGCCAGGGCAGCCGTCGAACATTTTCTGTATCCAGAAAGGCCTGTACAGGACCTGCAACATGCGGTCGTGCATTATCCTGCTGAAATGTAGGGTTTCGCAGGGATCGAATGAAGGGTAGAGCCACGGGTCGTAATACTTCCGAAATGTAACGTCCACTGTTCAAAATGCCGTCAATGCGAACAAGAGGTGACCGAGACTTGTAAGCAATGGCACCCCATACCATCACACCGGGTGATACGCCAGTATGGCGATGACGAATACACGCTTCCAGTGTGCGTTCACCGCGATGACGCCAAACACGGATGCGACCATCATGATGCTGTAAACAGAACCTGGAATTATCCGAAAAAGTGACGTTTTGCCATTCGTGCACCAAGGTTCGTCGTTGAGTACACCATCGCAAGCGCTCCTGTCTGTGATGCAGCGTCAAGGGTAACCGCAGCCATGGTCTCCGAGTTGATAGTCCATGCTGCTGCAAGCGTCGTCGAACTGTTCGTACAGATGCTTGTTGTCTTGCAAACGTCCCCATCTGTTGACTCATGTCGAGACGTGGCTGCACGATGCGTTACAGCTATGCGGATAAGATGGCTGTCATCTCGACTGCTAATGATACGAGTCCGTTGGAATCCAGCACGGCGTTCCGTATTACCCACCTGAACCCACTGATTCCATATTCTGCTAACAGTCATTGGATCTCGACCAACGCGAGGAGCAATGTCGCGATACGATAAACCGCAATCGCGATAAGCTACAATCCTTTATCAAAGTCGGAAACATGGTGGTACGCATTTCTCCTCCTTACACGAGGTATCACAACAACGTTTCACCAGGCAACGCCGGTCAACTGCTGTATGTGTATGAGAAATCGGTTGATCTTTCCTCATGCCAGCACGTTGTAGGTGTTGCCACCGGCGCCAACCTTGTGTGAATGCTCTGAAAAGCTAATTATTTGCATCTCACAGCATCTTCTTCCTGTCGGTTAAATTTCGCGTCTGTAGCACGTCATCTTCGTCGTGTAGCAATTTTAATGGCCAGTAGTGTATTTGTGTGCTTTGTCTAGGGGAGGCCAACAGAAAAGGGTAGGAGCCTGTGAATTGTTGGCAGTGCAAAGATACGGCGAATAATGGTACTCCTTAGGAAAATGTAGCAAGAGATGGGAAGGAACACCTGCTGCACTCAGTGTGCATGCCTGAGGGCCTATTCAGCATATTGGAGATACTATACCGGTGGCCATTCTGGGAATATGTTGCAAACCAACTGCAGACTGTGGCACATGATGAAACAATCAGTGCCCATCATCAGGGTCTGAGGTCATTCTTGGATCATCTGAGCGACTGACAGAGGAGGTTGAGAAAACGAGCCTCGCTCATAGAGTTTCAACGAAGCTCATTGTTTGCAGCGTTGTCCCCAGAATTTCGGTTCGAAGTTGAGCAAAATGACTGAACAAGAGGCTTCTAAAAGACTGTGTGACAAGCAAGGCTGCGACTTCCTGAAATAGCGCAATACGATTGGGAACTGCAGGGTTCCTCTGAATGGAAGGTTAGGTGTGCACTAGCCATCAGAGGCTGTTTCCCAGGTAGCAGACTGTGTGTGGGACTTTTTTGGACTTGGCGACTCTCCATCAACTCCAGATGAAGATAGCTGTAGGGGACCCAGAAACGTCAGCATAAGACCCAAAAATGCCCGCCGCAGGTGAGGGTATTAAAATCCTAGTGATTAACTGCCGTAGAATTCGCAACAAAGTGCGAATTTGAAGTGCTCCTTAAAAGCAGTGGAACTAGCATAATGCTACGAACAGAAATCTGGTTAAAACCTGAAAGTGACAGCAGTGATATTTCTGGGTTAAATCTAAGTGTATGGTGAGCACATAGGCTAATGGTAAATTGAGGTTGTGTATTTGTTGCAGTTGACAAAAAACTCAAAACCACAGAGATATAAATTGAAACTGAATGCGTGATTATCTGGGCAAGACCCAGACTTTTTACCGACCACCAGACTCAACTCCAGATGTAACAGAAAATTTTATGGTGTAGGGGTCGGGGCATGACGCCTATTATGGCTGGTGGACTGGGATGCTTATAGGTCAGGATGAAGTACAGTTAACATTCTGGGCCGAGACTCCGGGGCGTACTTCCTTGCAGTCGCAGAGCGTTGTCTACTTCGACTTGCGTATCTAGTGTCACTCAGTGATTAGTGTTCGTGCTACGTGTATGAGAAAGACTTATTCCTCTTCTTGTGACACGCTAATAGGGTGCAATAGTTAACATAGGAGCCACGTAAAGTTATTTTAAACATGGACAGAGGGGCCTACGGGGAAGGCGGCTACCCAGCCTCTTTACCGGCTGCCGTGCGCAATTCGACGTCAGATCAGCAGCCACTACATTCAGCGGTCGCGGAGGCCGTGGAAGTTCTCGGTGATTATCCCAGCAATGCCACCATCACCTCATCCCTTTACCGGTGCTTCGGGTGCCGGCCGTACACAAGGAGCATGATGAAGAAGAGTACAGCGACAAACAAGCAGCACTCACTGTGGAACAGTAAAACAACTAAACAAGGGAACTAGCCAGCTTGTCGCATTAGTGTGTGGATAAAGTTTTGCCATTAGAGAGCTCCGCAGCTATAGACCGATCCCTGAATCTGCACTTGCCAAGCTTTTCTATTGTTGCACCAACTCGTAATACGATTCTGTTACCTCCGGTCGGTCAGCTTAGGCAGTGAACAAAAATAACCTTTTTCGAGACAGTCAAATCGGCCCTTTCTGTTTGTATGTGGAAGAACGTGCGGGAAACGTTGGTAGGCTGCAGCCGATGGCAATTGTAAAGCTTGTGTAAGTAACGGATTCGCCGTGCAAGTAAGACTTTGCAGATATCTTATGAGTAGGACGGAACAGAATCAAAATTGAAGTTAACGCTACCAGAGCAGCTAACTTGCTAGGTATTTTCAGGTCATCAACTGGAGGCCTACATACCAGTTCACGTCATTACGCACCAGGGTGTAATCAGAAAAGCTGACACCAAATTAAATGAGGAGGAACTCTTGCGTGGGGTAGTTTCACCATATACTGTCTTGCGTGTCAGGCGCATCTCGAAAAAATGTGATGAAGGACGGAATTACCACTACCGTACCATTTGGCACGTGTGTGGTTCAGTTTGCTTCACAAGTACTGCCAGACTTTGCTTCAATTTACGGGATGCGTTGCCCAGTGGATAAACATGTTCCTTCTGTGCGGCAATCTTTTAACTGTCTCTGATTGAATCATGTAACTAGCCAGTGCCGCCCTGCCACAAGATGCGCCAAATGTGGTGGAAATCATGCACTAACCGACTGTCTATTCACTCAGCCGTGGTGTGTACACTGCAACCAAGCGCACGAAGCGGTATACTGAGAGTGCCCACAGTACACGCGCCAGGGGTTCATTAAGGAAGTCTCTACTAGACGAGGCATCACTTTCGTGGAAAAGGTCGTATGCCGAAGCAGTACAGTCTCCTCCATCTCTGCGTGATGAACGAGCCTTCCCAGCTCTGTCGGCTCAGCCGCACAGATACTTTATACAGTCACAAAGCAGCGACGCCAGGCCTCTCGCCCGGTTACCACACCTCGATGGGCGCCACCTCCACATCGGCACCCGAACACTCTACCTCTGGTACCGATACGCATCAATCCTTACCCGCCGCAACAAGACGCCTCCATGTCGCTGAACAACTCTTGTAACGGACGTTCCACTCCGGAGATGGGAAACAGGCAGACTGATCGTTCCGGGGTCACTCACAATGGAAGACAAACTTTTTAATCTTATCAGGCAGGTCATTCACGAAATCCAAATGGCGCCACAGGGACCAGTCAGTTCAATAGCAATACGCCAGATGTTACTGGAAACTCTGACTTGCCAAAATGGGGATTAAAATTCTATAATGGAACGCCAGGTCGGTCATTTCCAACAGAGAAATCCTGCAAAGAGAATTACTTTCACAAGACATGCAGGTTGCTGCCATCTCAGAAACTTGGTTTAAACCACATTCATTGTTCTCGATCCCAGGCTTACACATTTTTCGGGAAGACAGACACGACGGAAAAGACGGAGTTGGACTGATGGTTCGATCCTCAGTACCTGCTTCTGCTACATACGTCGGCCACATGCTGAAGTGATGGGCACTTGCTTCAAGACTTCAGACCTCTCCATAGTAGCACTATACTCCCCTCCAAGAACCAAAATCGAAATTGATGAGTGGCATAAATTGGTTAATGAGCTCAATTCCCCTTTCCTGTTTTGTGGACACTTCAGGATGCGAGATGAATGAACACTGTTCTGGACATCACAGATGAATTCAGTTTATTTATTCTGAACAACGATTCCCCCACTATCAACGCAGCTCCTGGAAGACGTTCGTCTGCAACAGACATCATTCTGTGTTCATCGAATACCTCCTGCGAATTTAAGTGCAAGGTCTGCCCTACCCGCTGGGGCCTGGTCATTTTTGCTATTCGAATAACTACGATAAATGAGAGTGATCGAGGTCCACATATGCCATCATAAAAATGGAACAAGCATAAAGCAAACTGGGAGGCATATAAAACATATATCAAGGAACACGTTCATGCAGGATTATTGCAAGGCCCCCCCCTGGCGAATGTTACAATCTGTTCATTTCCCTAGTAAATGAGGCGGTCGTATTTTCCAAATACCAAATCAAACCGATCTGGAGGCCGAAAGGCTTTTGAGTTCCATGGTGAAATCAGAACTGTTCAAGACAAATTGCTAAACGAAAGCTAACTTACAGCATCTATAAACGAGAACGCATCTATGCGAATTTTCTCAAATACAAACAGATGGCCGCCGATACCAAACTGTTTCTGAAGAAGCGAAAAAAAAAAAACCGTCTCAGAAACAGTTTTGTGAGACACGCACCAGAAAAATTCCGTTGTCAACGGTTTTGTCCACCATACGCATATTCCGAAACAGATCTCCGTTGAGTAAAGGTTTACATGGCTGGCTGGATGACCTCGCACAAATCGCCGCGCCCCCATCGGTCATCCCTGAATCTCTGCCAACTTCAGAAGCTGCTTCTCCTTCGTCCATGGGATCGACGCAGTCCTTACCAACTCCAGTTCTCAGAACTGCGAAACGTCTTGAAAGGTACCAGCAGTGCTGCTCCAAGATATGACGACATCCACAAAAAGATGCTGGCCAGTTTGCCAGACGAAGCCTTACGCATATTGCTCGACATCTACAATCATTTATGGGAACTAGGCAATTTTCCGGGTGGCTGGTGCACTTACGTAATTGTTCCCATACTCAAACCCGACAAAGACCCTGATTTGGGCAGTTCATACCGTCCCATCGTCTTTCTTCTTGCGTGTTTAAAACATTAGAAAGATCATGAAGCACCGTATGGGTTGGTGGTTTGAGAGGAACTCCTTTCTGCCCCGCTCTCAATGTGGGTTTCGAAAAGGAAGGCGCACTGTAAACAGCCTAAGTCTCTTAATTACCGACATATAACGTATTTATGCTTCTAATAGTTACTTGACGGCGCTGTTTTTCGATGTTTCCGGTGTGTATGACAGTGTGGCCGTGAACGTATTGATACAGAATATCCAGTCAGTGGGTGTGCCAGGTCTCATTACCCGCAACCCCTGCTCTCTCCTATAGCAACGTGTAATCTGTGTAGGGCAGCAGTACAATTTCTTGCATGGAACGCGTCTGGTCTACAGAGGACTGCCGTATGGCTCCATCTTAAGTCCTATTCTTTATGCAGTGTACTCGGCAGACCATAACGCCATTTTTGGTCCTGCAGTAAAAGTCCTAATGTACGCCGATGAGATCTGCATCTACAGGCTTTCTCTCAGCTTGAAGATGACGCCAAGATGGTTGGATCGACCGGCGTATGTAGTGTATTCGTGGACGTGCAGAACTGGACTGAATCTGGCCAATACCGAATGTTCAGGGGTTGTCTTTACACGGCAGAGATGGACGACAACAGTGCCAGAAATACGACTAGGGCCTTTTAATATTCCAGTAAGGAGCTCAGTCAAATGGCTTGGCCTCTTTGTAGGCAGCAGACAGACGTGGGCAAGCCACGTGAAATATTTGATTTCCAAGGTCGATCGATCACTAAAATCCGTCGACTAGTATCTCGCATATGGTGGGGAGCTGATACTCCAGTCCCAGTCAGTCTTTGCCGTGGAATCATTCGGTCTGTAGTGGATTGTGGGTGCACGTTTTATGGCAATGCTTCGACATCTCTACTAAGCAAGATCGATACTCTGCAATACTGTGCCATATGTATCTGTATTGGGGCAATGAATTGTACATCTGAGAATACGCTTTTGGTGGAAGCAAGGGAGACGCCTCTTCATATTCCGCAGGACTATCTTGGCTCAGAAATTCATCCTTAGTAGAGCAGCACAAACAGGTTATCCTCTTCTCCAAAATCTTTACTGCTTCGTTGAGAACAGTGGGTACGTCGTAGGATACGAAGGAGGAGGTAGCCCTCCTAGTTCAGAGTTTCAGTCAGCAGAGATATGTGATACCCTCGCCCCTAAAAGACACTCTGCCTCCTGCATTTAGTTTGGAATGTGATGTACAGCCCACGGTCTTCTATCAGCCCAGAGGGTCGGATCGAATTTTCACTACTTCTACTGGCGTTTCCCACCTGATCACATCAATGTGGCCTCATCGGTCAAAATATTCACTGACATCTTCAAACCAAAAGAGGGCACCGGTTTTGCTTACTTCTGCGAAGATCCACCATCTTGGGCTATGTTTAACCTACCGATGGAAGCCAACATCTTCACTGCCGAAGTCCTTGCAATTAAGGGAGCCCTTCAATATGCGGAAAATCAATTCAGTCGCATCCTTACTGTCACGGATTCGAGAAGTGCACTGGAAAACCTGGAAAAGCAGCAGTGGGGCTCCAACACTAACCGACATGTGCTCGATGTGATTAAGTTACTCTATCAGTGTGAAAGTCAATATGAACGTGTCCAGTTATTATGGATCAAGGGATGTTCTGGTATCTCATGGAACGACATGGCGGACCACCTACCGAAGCAAAGTGTGACTGATGGCCAATCTTACTACACTTGCCTTCCACATACAGGTTTTGTTGCTGGCGTAAAGAAAAATGTTCATCAAGAGTGACCACATACGTTGGAGATCTCACAACAGTCCTAAGAAAGACATTATGCCGCAATGCCGCCGAATATTCCGCGAAAAACTTGCTTCTCCCAAATCAAGATATCGAGACGCCATACCATTACTGTAACGGGCTTCCAGCTGGGTCACGGCTGTTACCCTTCACATCTTTATAGAATGAAAGTTCAGCCATCTCCATACTGCGAAGACCACCCAACTGAAACTACAGACCTCAACCATGTGGTACAAGGAAGTTCACACTATGACAGACAACGCTGTAAGTTTCTTAAGACGTTGCTCAGGATAGGAATTCCGCAGTCTACATTTGTGACGGACTGGTTTTGACAGCTGACCACAACAGACTATGTCAATGTCGCCCAGTTTCTCCAAGAAGCGGATATACAGTTGTAAGTCAGACACAATGGTTCCAAAGTTGTGATATATGGACTGTGTTGAGTGGATGAATGTACAGACTGTACCATGAAGTTTACCTCGAATTAATTTATGCTGTATATGTTATGTTATATACCGAATCTGCAGTCGCTCACTTCTCTGGCTAAATGGTTAAAGCCAATGGCCAATAAATTTAAAAAAAAAGTACAGTTAACCTGCCATGGCGCGGTTTGCAGTAGTTATGGTGGCTGGAGTCGAACGCTGGACCATCAGTAAAACATCCCTGGTTAAGGAAGTCATTTATTCGTGACACTTATAGTCATGGAATCGAAGTTGGAGTGGCCGTCAGTGGCGTCTTGCGACGAAGTTGGCCATGATTGCTGCAGCGCGCTGGTAGCAGCAGACGCCCATCACGATGGTGGCATGTATGTGATAGCGGCTGATGGAGGTGTGCTGCTTCAAAGCAGCAGCAGAGCACTGATGCAAGGCAGCATGGGTACTTGTGAGGGACAATGGAAGGCAGGCCTGGATGCCAGTATTCTGCCACAGCAGTGACATAAAACCTACCGGAGCGACGAGATTAACTCGCAGAGGCTGGCATGGCTCATGATGATAGCGAGTGCCCCCTCTGGACTATGGAGACCAACAATATAGTTCCACTTGGGGAGGCCGTCAGCAGGACGTAGTCATCCAGTGAGTGACTCGATAGTGCAAAGGCGGCAAGCTGGCTGCATAGAGTCTTAGCCTGCAGCTATTAGAAATAACGGCTATCGATGGTGGCTGGCTGCTACATCTCAGATTGCAAATGATCTTCTCCTCGTGTTTATCGGCTGGCATCGACTGTGTCACCGGGCATACTCTGCACAAGTGAACATCACTGAACACACGGAGACTGACGATCTAAGTTAGGTGGCATACAGGGTGTCCCATTTTAATCTGCATCGGCCGATATCTATGGAGCGGCACAATTCTGCAAAAAAAAAGTCTCTTGTAAAAGTTGTAAGGTTTGCAGGGGGTCATGGTATGGTTACCTCGAAATGACGTTGAACCTTGTTTTCAAGATCAAACCAAGGTCCAGATCATTTTTGCAAATGGTAACCACTGTTTTTTATTCCATATTCGTATTCTACGTGAAAAAACGTATTCTTATAGGGGACATTTTTTTCGAAAAACCAATGGTTTATCGACAGAGGGCACTTCATTGTAACTTTCTACGTTACTAGTACCCCGAGAACGAAGCGAGATCTGGAAAAATTTTCAATGAAAATCTTGTATGGTTTCTGAACTCTGACGACTGGCGAAATTTTCATGAACTTGAAATGACCTTGAAATTCTTCAGTGAGGATCAACCTGAAAGCAAATACCTTCGGTTTTAGTGGAACCCTATGTGCACTACTCGGGGGGTGCCGAATCAGAGACCAGCCATGGTGCTTGTGCTGGCACAATCAGGGAAGAGAAGGTTGGAGCTTTGAGGCTAACTAATAAACGTCATTGTCAGGGAATTTGAAATTATGATTGGGGGTTCAGAGAAATTTTACCTTTGGAGACTCTGACATTTCTCGGCTGTCCTCACTTAGAATGATTCTTGACTGGCGCGACTCATAAATTTTTCTCTTATGGTCTTAGAAAAAATGTGTGTTAAGGGATTTAGAAAAATTGCACCTCCTCGAACTCTTATGAATTTCGCCTCGTGGGACTCAGAACGATCACGCCTCGCGAGACTCTAATGAGTTCCTGCGAAGTGAAATTTTTCGAAACTCGTACAAGCAAAATTATTCTCAACACGAATGTCTGGAGCCCATAAGAGAAAAATTTATCTGAGCCAGCTTGTCTCGCAATTGACTTCCTCGGGCCCGTCTTTCGTTTCTGCCTTCTCTCCATGTTTGAAAAGGACTGATTACCATGGAGTATTTCATTGTTTTATTATTTACATCAATATCGAGATATGTAAAGGTGCTCTCTTGAAAGACACTCATCCGTTAGACACCTAAGTAATTTTTTGAAAGAGCGCACTTGAATACTGTATGTTTTGGCTTTACGTTCTTGCGCAAACAACAGCGAGCATGTGTAAACGAACGGTCGTGTACATTGTAAGAAGTCAGTTGTCCTGCAACACGCTTGCAGGATGTTTCGTTGAAGGAGAAACCTAAGAAAACCAATAATAGTAAAAGTGATCGCTACAATTTATTTTTCGACACTAATCTGTCCGAAATGGCTGATAACACGCCATCAGAAATAGTGAGAATGATAAAAATTATTGGCGAGTGTCGCGATAATTATGCAGCCGCGGAAAGATCGTGTGCCGAAAGGTATCCCGATGCGCGTCATCCCACGAAAGTTACAATTAGGTCTCTGGTAAGAGGAGCTGAAAGAGGGACCTTGAAAAGGCAGAGACGAAAGACGGGCCCGAGAGAGGCGATTGAGCTGGAAGTTCGTGCTAACGTCGCTGAAGATCCACATTGACTCGTCAGATTCAGCGAATGCATGGCGAGCCTCGATCAACGGCATCTCGTATTTTAAGATACTTTAAATTCCACCCATATCGCTTACATATCACCCAATCAATTGAGCCTGGCGATCCTGAGAGACGCCTGGCACTTTGTCGATGGACCGATATGCAAATACATCGTGATCCCTTTTTCTTCGCACTCACTCTCTTTACAGACGAGGCAAACTTCGACAACATGGGATAAGTCAACCTCCATAATGCACACTACTGGGCGGAAGGAAATCCTCGCTGGCAACGAGATAACCGAACACAGAGACAGTGGTCAATCAATGTCTAGGCGGGCATAGTTGAAGATTACGTGATAGGTCCTGTTTTTATGGCGTAACGTTGAACGGCTTGCGCTATCTTCATATTCTACAGAATCTGATGCTTCCTTTACTATAAAATATCCCCCTACACGTATCAGCACGTATGGGGTTTCAACATGACGGCGCTCCTGCACATCTGGCCTTACCTGTCAAAAGGTACCTTCACGCAATTTACCCAAATCAATGGATTGGTATCGGTAGTTCAATTCGTGAGTTCTCGCCAAGATCGCCAGACTTAATACCATTAGACTCATTCTTTTGGGGAGCTGTGAAGCGGAAGGTGTACTCCATTCCCCCGACGACGCCAGAAGATATGAAAGAAAGTATTGTGGCGGCTTTCCAGGCAATCACTCATCAGATATTGAATGATGTCGAGAGCAGTTTCCGACAGAGAGTGCAAATGAGCATTAGGCAAAATGGACAGTTGATCGAGCATCTGAGATCCTAAATTTCCAGTGCGAACCATGTTAACCCTTTTCAGGGTTAACGATGTGCGAATTCTGCTGGGAAACCTCCACGTGCTGCACACATGGTTCCGCTAATGCCGACGCTATTTGCTTTCAGGTTAATCCCTACTGAAGAATTTCAAGGCCGTTTCAAGTTCGCGAAAATTTCACCAATGGACAGAGTTGAGAAACCATACAAGATTTTCATTGAAAACGTTTCCCGATTTCGATTCGTTCTCGGGATACTAGTAACCTGGGAAAGTTATAACGAAGTTCCTCCTGGTCATAAACCACTGGTTTTTCGAAAAAAATGTTCCCTACAAAAAATGCATATTTTTCACGTAGAATACGAATATGGAATAAAAAATAGGGTTTACCATTTGCAGAACTGAACTTGATTTTGCTTTCACCTTGAAAACAAGGTTCAAGGTCATTTCGATGTAACCACTCCATGACCCCCTTCAAGCCTTACAACTTTTACTAGAGACTTTTTTTGCAGAATTGTGCCACTACAGAGATATCGGCCGGTATAAATTAAAATGGGACACCCTGAAAACGTCAGTGATGCTGGCTGGCAGCACCGCTGTCCTGTAAGCCACAATAGGTAGCCACAATAAACTGGAGCAGTTGGGCATCACTGCCGGGCAACTATGCCTTCATTCACACTGGTTTCTGTCCGGTCAGCTCTTCCAGAAGCTTTGCTGGTGCTGTAAGGTGTTACAACTTTGCATTTCAGAAATGCTGGCCGGCACCTTCCGTTTCATCAGCATACTGAATGAGTGTTCATGCATACTGAGTACGCACTCTTGCTCTATAGCACCTAGTTAACGAACTGGTGGGCACTTCTCCCCACTTGACGTCTTGCTACTGAACCGACACAGGAGCAGTTCGTTACACCAGGGGAAGACGTGGTGCAAAACTCCTCTCCTTCTACGAACCCCAGTCCATGGATTGTGACCTGTTTACAGTACTGAGAAAACGGATCTTAACTCATGTCTCACAGACTGACATAGAAAATACAATACTCTCTGCTTTTCTTCACTCTAATTTTGCGGAAACTGCATGGTTCATTAGCTGTTTACTCTCTTCAGTGATATTTCCTAATATTGAACGAACCTGATGGCAGCAAGTGCACTGGGAGCTCAACTGGTCGGGCAGTCTTTCGCCTAAGGTAGATACAAGTTATAGAAAGTATAGTCAGAACCACTGTGGTCCAGAAACCGAGACACATTGTCATGATTCTATTGCACTGTTCATGTGGTATTACCGTACAATCTACAGCATTTGGTCAATGGTGACGTGTCCTTTCTGCGTAGCTGTAAGTTCATCCAATGAATTGGGGGAGGGGGGGGGGGGGGTGGCTTTCAAATGTTGTTTGGGTAATTTAGGTTCTGGGTTGGTAGTGACTGCAACGCTTTTTTCCGGCCAATACTATGAGGGCTGTGTCAGATTTATTATAGTGATCTCAATGACAGTAGCTGGAAGGCGAAAAGTGGTTCCTACTATGTCAAAGGTTGTACAAATTATCACGAACCCACTACCTAATAATTCTAGCTTAATCCCTGCTTGTAACAATTTTATCAACTATTTCCGGTGTAAAAACTGAGTAACTCCACTGAATACCAGTCCCTTGGAAGTAAAGGTGCAGATCCAGGACGTCCCTTTGGCCCCCCACTGCATCTGCTTCCCCTAGAAGCACTGTATCTCACATGCCTTCGTGTCGGTCTGGACCATCGAGGTTGTCCGTATTCTCTTTGCTTCTGGCATGGACAAAGTTCATTCACTGTGCTGAATGCATAGCTTGCCTTATTGTTGAAGATTAACATGTGTTTTTATCTGTATGTACTTTTCCGGAGCTTTCTGCTATACTGGCTACGGGTGCATAGAAGGGTTGGAACTTAAATAGTGATGATGTTTGGATTGTGGGGCACTCAATTGCGCAGTCCAATCTCGCCACTTGTATGAATGATGATGAAATGATAAGGACAACTCAACAACTCAAACACTCAGTCATCTCGAGGCGGATGAAAATCCTTGACCCCGCCGGGAATCGAACCCGTGACCCCGTGCTCGGGAAGCGAGAATGCGACCGCGAGACTACGAGCTGCCGACAACTGAAATAGTAGCAACTATTTATTCACAACCTATACAAAAGAGTTACATGTTTGCATCTATTACTGTCCTTCAGAGTAGTCACCAGCGTTGTGTAGAACCCGTTGCCAGCGATGTGGAAGGCGTAGTATACCGTTAGCAGAGCCTGTTCTGTTTATGGTGAGAATGGAACGGTCTACTGCCTGTCGAATCTCTGGAACAGTTCTGAAGCGAATGCCACGAAGTGATTCTTTCATCTTCGGAATCAAATCAAAGTCACAAGGACTTAAGTCCGGGGAGTGTGGTGGATGGTACAGTACTTCCCAGTCCCATCGACCGAACAGAGCAGCCACAGCTTGCGCTGTATGCGCCCTCGTATTGTCGTGCAAAATGATGGGTGGGTGACACCTTCTGCGCAACCCACCCATCCTCAATCTGTCCTATAAAATGTTGCGCTCCTTGAACAACCTTTTCACTTTTGCCAATCCTGTACCACCGCACTTAAATCACGGTTTCAGGGCGGCATGTAGAGAAACGTATGGCCTTCCTCTTTCGCCATTTCGTCAACTACATATGACCTCTAACAGGTCTACCTTCTCGAAATAAAAAGGGCATTCTTCTTCACGCTCTCATTGCAGGCAACACACCCTTTTCGCAGCCATTGCAACATCCTTGATTTGGTATGAAGTAGTGTTTGCCCACGTGTCCTTAATGGTATGGAAGCGGATTGTCCATCACAAAGACTAAATTTGCAAGAATATATGGAAGAACCATAAGCCAAAATGAACTGAATAAAAATACTCATGATAGTCATTTCTATAATAATGCAAAACAAAAATGGTGTGTGGCAGAACTCGTACATACTACCTTTATCATACCAGCCAATTAAGTAGGTTTTGAAATGTTAATAATTGGTGTTAAATTGTAAATTTATGTTTGAATAAACGAACAACTTCTTTTTATGTAAATTTGTTGTAACTCTGTGTCTCTCTTCGCACTGGTTTTGTATCCATCACCTATAATGGTATTTAGGTAAACGCTGACGTGACTTGACCGAAAAGCTTTGACTTAATCACTTGCTTTTTAAGCATATTCTATCACTTGTTGCAAGTATTTTTTTTCAATTAATATTTGCCAATATCATTTAACTCTCTTAGAATTTCTTTCAATGAATTTATATTGAGAATTACTTTTTTCCAGTCATATGATTTCTTCCATTCGCTCGCCACTGTGCGTTTCGCCATTCTCATCGAGAGAAACTACTTACTGGCAATCAATAAAAATCAAATATAGGGAAAGCAATAACAGTGACAAAAGGCGATACCTGAGTACACTCAACAATAATGACTTGACAGTGGTAAAATGATCGAATCTTTCCGCTCAGAACTGAGTGCAGTGTTTTCATTCGGTTGCCCCCATCACCACACCCACTCCTGGCAGCATTTGGTGACTGCTACGGGAGAGTATTGCATGCAGCTGCAGTGATGAATTCGCAGCTTATTGGTGGCGTCCCTGAACGCTGAAGTATGAGAGAGCACGGCCGAGGCTACACAGCAATGACTCAACGCTGTTGAGTTGCGGACCGGAATAACGGCATACAATTCCTCACTACTAAGCGTAAGCCCACTGTGTTTCCTGAATATTTCAACATTACTTTTGTTTTATTTTATTACCAAATGAAGTTGTACATGCGGTGTAAATGAGTTACATCTTGTAATGGTGTGATTACCAGTGTTCAGCAGAGCTACTGATTCCACTTTTATCCACAGTATTTCGATGACCAACCCAGTCATTTCTTTTAGACTGGAATGCAATCAACAACTCGACTGAATACTCAAAAGCACAGCCTTACTCAATCAAATCGAGAAAACGTGACGTTTCACATCGCTTCGTTCTACAATGGAGGCAGCGAGTACCCTTAACGACACAGCTCAAAACACCTGAAGATGATGACTAGGTCGGTCATTGTCCAACTGCCACCGTGTGCGAAGCAGCCAACATGTACTAGCGTGAAGACGATGAACCAATAGGCAGCTGCTTCGAATCATTACTATGCAAGGAATTTTACTACCAATGGGAGAAAACGTGGCGACAAAACGATTTCTAATCACTGGTCTGACCGAGCACCTTCATCTGAAATGGATTCCAATGCTCACTTTTTTGACATGTTGAAAGCGGTAATAGAGTCCAAAATAAAGAGCAAATAATAAGTGCGACTGGTGAATAAATTGGCCAATAAGTAGAAACATGAGGAACGAACATGTATAATGCGTGTAAGAAGCACCCATACCCCTATTCACCTTCCAAAAAGTAGAAACATGAGGAAGGAACATCTATACTGTGTTTGACAAGCACCCATACCCCTATTCGCCTTTTATAATAGAGGCAATAAACAGTTGTTTCAATGGTATCCTTACTTCGAAGCTGACGAAAAGCATTGCTGTCAGTATTTTATAAATGGCTTCAGATCGATGCTTGCGAGTGAATTATCTGACAAGAGTGTGGTGCAGCTAGTAGCAGCCTGTCTGCTTTCCATATACTGTCTCCCCCTCTCTCTCTCCAGTGTTATTTTTTGATGATATGTTGCGATATCTCACAGTTCAAGCAGTAGGAATGTGGTTTTCTGGTCTCAGGACTATCCCAATTACGTGCAAGAGTTGGAAGGATCCCTTCTTATGTTGCGGTTTAGGCTGGGATGTCATCACAATAGCTGTTTTGATCATATTGTTTTGGAGGGTACATAATTGAAAATTATTATTTGCTCATGTTGCAAACGTGGTTAATACTGGAATTATGGATCATGTTTGGTAATAGCAGGACAGTGTTCCAGTACACTCCGCTGTTTAGGTTTCTGAATTCCTTGATGAACAATTTCGAGCTCCCTGGACTGGATGTGGTTCAGGAACATCTCCATCTCCTTTGAAATGGCCACCATGAAGTTCGGACTTTACCACACCAGATAACTCATTATGAGGGATGACTGACTAATTCCCATGTTGCTCAACATCAGTGTAAAACTAATGAAGAATTGCGCAGAAATATCGAGGTTGCTTTTGGAAGCATGATTCATGAGATACTCTGCGAGATACCAAGGACTACATGAAGGCGCATAGATCTCTGCTTAAGGCATGATGGTGAACATACAGATCCGCTAGATGTAAAGTTTTTACATGCAAGTATTCCAATATACTGTATGATATTTCGAGCTAGGGGTGCAAAGACATCTCAGGTACACTGTAGATAAGTAAGTGGTTCTCGTTCGCAGTGGGCATTACAGCTTGGAACGACCCATTGGAACGTTTAGCAGGGCTACTTAGGGAATGTAACTGGAAATCTGCGCAATATATTGTAAAGACACATAACAACTAAAACTAAGTGTGTGTGTGTGTGTATGTGTGTGTGTGTGTGTGTGTGTGAGAGAGAGAGAGAGAGAGAGAGAGAGAGAGAGAGAGAGAGAGAGGAGAGAGAGAGAGAGAGAGAGAGAGAGAGACAGACAGACAGACAGAGAGCACTAATATCACCATGGCAAATCGAATGGATGAGCATAAACATGCTGCTTTAAATCACTTCATGATTTTCGTATCAGATCACCTACAACTACATTGGATGTGTCCATCACATGAATATGTTAGTGTGGGGACTATATCTGTTTCAGGCCAATGATTTATGATACCCCACGTGTCACTTTCACAGTCACACCCTCCCCTCCTGCCATACTGTAGGCTACTAGGGTTGTTACCTGTTGATTACGTACGACTTTTGTGTGTTATCCTATCGTTTGAATGCTGGATATTAATGTTTATTCAGGATCTAATTTTGTTATCCGTCTCATTATCCTTATTGCTAGAATTTACACTGATCAACCAGAACATTATGACCACCTACCTAAAAGCCAGTATGTCAACCTCTGGCACGGATAACAGCGGCGACCCGTTGTGGCATGGAAGCAATGAGGCCTTGGTAGGTCGCTGGAAGGAGTTAGCACCACATCTGCCTAACTCCCTTAAATTCCAGGGAGGGGGCCGATGAGCTCTGCCGCCAATCACATCCCAGATGTGTTCCATCGGGTTCAGATCTAGCGAGTTGAGGGGGCCAGCATATCAATTGGAACTAGCCACTGTGTTCCTCGAACCACTTCACCACACTCCTGGCCTTGTGACATGGCGCATTACCTTGTTCAAAAATACCACTGCCATCGAGAAACATAATCTTCACGAAATGGTGTACGTTGTATGCAACCCGTGTACGATACTCCCTGGTCATCATGAGTCATGCACGAGCTCCACTAGACCCATGGATGCCCACACGAATGATCCCCAGAGCATAACGGAGTCATCGCTAGCTTGCCTCTGTCTCACAGTGCAGGTGTCAAGGAGCTGTTCCCCTGGAAGACGACGGATTAGTGCCCTCCCATTGGCATTATCAAGATGTTATCGGGATTGATCAGACCACGCAATGCTCTGCCACTGCGCCAACGTCCAGTGTCGACGGTCATGTGCTCATTTCAGTCGTAGTTGCCGATGCCATGGCGTTAACATTCGAACATGCATGGGTCGATGGCTCCAGAGGCCCATCATTAGGAGTATTCGGTGCACTGCGTGTTCAGACACACTTGTACTTTGCTGAGCATTAAAGTTCCGCCACAGTTCGCCGCCTATCGTGTTTTACCAGTCTGCCCAGCCTACGATGTCCGACATCTGTAATGAGGAGTGGCCGCCCACCCAAACGACGACTGGGCGTGGTTTCACCTTGGTTTCTCCACTTGTTGAAGACACTCACCACAGTACTCCTCGAACACCCGACAAGTAGTGCAGTCTCCGAAATGCTTATGCTGAGCCTCCAGGCCATCACAATCTGCCCTCGGTCAAACTCCAACAGATCGCGCAGCTTCCCCGTACTACACACGGACAGCACGCCCACTGACACTACATGCACCTTGCTTGTGTCTAACTAGCAGACGTTCCTCGCCAGGTGCACTGCTATCGCCTTGATGGCTTTATATCGATAGGAAGTCGGTGGTCATGATGTTTTGGCTGATCAGTTTATTACCCAATGAGAACTACTCTTCTCCTTAACATTAGAGTTTATTATTGTCAATGCTATTACCCAATATGGTTGCCACAATGGGACATGGCGCCCAAGATGACTCTGACACTATGATGCCACAGTGGAGATAACCGAGCATAAAAACGGGAGGAAATTTAAAAAAATTCCAAGTTAGATAACTTGTACACTGCCTGGTATATTTATTTAGGAACGTTTATGGGTCCCTTCAGACATATTTGTGGTAGTATTATATTGAAAAATAGGCTGCGGCCCTTACAAGACATCTCTGGTACTGTGCCAATCATAAAATAGTATGATTTTTTTAAAAAAAATGCAAATTAGTTTTCTTCTTGAAACAATTAGTGCCGTGTCTGAGTTACTTACGATGTCTCCTAGTTCACACAGGAAAAGAGGACAGAAGAGTTTACGAGAGAAGCTGCTGCCGACTCACAACACGCTTGCCCCAGCCTCACGCTCATAGTCACTTATCTATGTATATGTCTATGGAACATCCTGTGTTATATAGCAGTCAACACGCACCTGCACTGAAACGGCGTGCAGCCCCGTGGCTACCTAAACAAATAAACACGATACTGTATCTATCTAACCCCCAGAGAGCCCGCCCGATTAACCGTGCGGTCTTTCCGGGCAGGAAGGCGTGCCGGTCCTCGTCACGAATCCACCCAGCGGATTAGTCTCGAGGTCCGGTGTGCCGGCCAGTCTGTGGATGGTTTTTATGGCGGTTTTCCATCTGCCTCGGCGAATGCGGTTCCCCTTAATCCGCCTCAGTTACACTACGTCGGAGATTGCTGCGCAAACACTGTCTCCACGTACGCGTGTACCATAATTACTATACCATGCAAACATTTGGGGTTACCTCGTCTGGTGTGAGACGTTCCCAGGGAGGGGTCCACTGGGGGGCCGAACCGCACAATAACCGTAAGTTCAGTGTGGGAAGGCGGTGGGGTGAGAGGACTGTTGTAGCCTTTTGCGGTGTTGTGAACCACTGAGGGCTACGGTGGGGTTGAAGCCTCTCCGTCGTTTCTAGGTCCCCATTTCAATAGAATACAATACAATACAACCTCCAGACAATGGCTGCGTTCAGTATCTGCAACATGTAAAGGGACCATCACGCAAGTCCTGTTGGAGATGTTGAGTAATAAATACCAGACTTTGTTTCGATACACAAAGTGACACTCCCACGAGTCCTGGCAGAGACGTTTAATAATACATACCAAATGTTGTGAAATTCATAGTGTCCCCTCATACTGGCTGGAAAAATGGTAGCGTGTTATCTTGTTCTCGGGTATGGATGTGTGTGATGTCCTTAGGTTAGTTAGGTTTAAGTAGTTCTAAGTTCTAGTGGACTGATGACCTCATATGTGAAGTCTCATAGTGCTCAGAGCCATATGAACCATTTTTGTTATCGTGTTGGCTCAGTTTCACAGGGAAATCGACACCAGTGATGTTATAATGCCCACAAACATTAAACGTTTGGTATTGAGTTGTACACTCTGAATGTTTCTCTTAATTACTGTTACAAGCTAGAAGCGACCAAATAAGGCAAAAGTCATCACTATTATGGAAATTAATGATGCCCTGTCTACTAGCTATATTTACTGGAAGAGGGATGTAAGAGGACCCCTCCTCCATTTAAGGAATAAAAGAATGTCCAAGTGAAAGACTCTTCTTACTATTTTTCCAGATCCTCTTTCTTGCACTTCAGAGAACTGGGACTGAGCACTACTCAATGTGAAATCCTGAAACCACTCAGCAATTAGATGCCTCACAACATCAAGCCATTCCTCTCCCAAATACGCACAATGGTTTGTTTTTTGACATCAGCATCATGTTTTGGGGATATGTGAGTTCACAGCATAACACTGCACGACACTTAATGGCTCGATATCGCGAATGATTTACGATTTTAGGAAGTTCCCTACGAAAATAGGTAGACGCGTTTAGGAAATGGACTGGATCTCGGTACCTTACTGTAGAATTATTGATGCAAGCATACGAGATCCTATCACCAAATGTGCCTTCAATCACTAAGTAAGATATATCTGTGGTGCCACGTACAAGGTGCTTGTTGACTGCTAATGGGATTGAGAAACTGCCGTTAAAAAGTGGATTAGTATAGTTGGTGGATGTTGACAGGGCAGGAAAGGGTAATCATGATGAAATCAGTGGTCCAGGAAAAGGTCGCCATGATGACAATAGCTCAGGACGAGGTGATCGTGGCAATATCGACTGTCTCCGCTGAGCTATTGACATAAAACCCCATTCTCATTGTTTCAGTATTCCAGTGGATATGATGAAACAGGCAAATATTGCATGTAATGATTCCAAGAGAAAACCTTGATAGATAAGGATCATATGCAAGCATAAACAATTTTTGGTACCTATGAAGGCAAACATCTTCATCATTGTTGGTCCATAGAAGTTTTATCTCCTCCTCATCAGGTTGTAATTGAGACATGTTTCTCAATTTGGGTATCATATCAGTGTCGCCATCAGCTTGTGCTTGGGGTAAGTCTTTTGCCACGGTAACATTAGCTACACCATTATCTAGGATTCCTACAAACAAAACATTTGATAAACATTGTTAGCAAGTGTAAATTATTATTATTGTAGAAAGACTTTTAGGAGTTATCACTTACAGATTCGTTCAGCCAGATTTGAAGCCCAGCACTGGGAACTTATTGCAGAGAATGGTATCATACATGTTGTCACCCAATTGTTGGTCATCTCATCATGTTATGATTGGGCAATGTCATCTGCTGTAGCCTCAATCCATTCTAAAATAGCTTACGTCATAATTCGAGATTCCTATAAATCATACATCACATGAGCACTGAATGCAAGTGTACAATATTGTTATTGCAGAAAGGCCTTTACGAATTGCCAATTACATATTCATCCCTCCACAATCGGGGTCCAGCTCTGGGAACTTATGTTGCGAATGATGTCATATAAGATGTTGTCAAATACTCATCTATACGAAGGGTGGGTGCAGCATTGTCATCTAGGATCTGGCTAGCACTCATGTATCTTCCTTCACATGGAGCCACCCTTGCGATGTTCTAGAAGATTGGCTCAGTATTTATAAAAAAAGCAGATGATGATGACGTATAAGTACCAATATATATATATATATATATATATATATATATATATATATATAGAGAGAGAGAGAGAGAGAGAGAGAGAGAGAGAGAGAGAGAGAGAGAGCGAGAGAGCCATGTTATTTTTATTGCCATCAGCAGCCAGCTGACTGACATCATTCAGGTTAGTGCTTTCATGCAGGTCTATCGCAAATGAAGTCATTAACAAATTCTGGAAAAGCAAAAAACATCAGCTAACCACTGTATGCACTCTTAATTTTTTTCAACACTTATGTATAATGAGTGGAGCTTTTGACCACAATTGCCATTTGTTAACGGTGTTGGTTCCACCATCTAAAATTATCCCCTGCATTATGAGCATCTGTTATCTCCATCAGGACAGTTAGCTTATCGTCACCAGTTGGCGATGATGATACGCTGCCGTCTGTAATAGGACTACTGATATTTTTAAAAATATCAAGAATCGGATGGAGCGATATTTAAAAATCATTATCGGGTCTCGATATATCGAAAATGGTATCGATATATCAGAGCAATATATCGACGTATCTGCCTATAAAAATATCATCTGCACAATGTAAAAATAGTGCCGGTTTTAGAGCTGTATATTTCAGTATTTATTTATTATTAGATATTCTGTACGTTAACAAGCTAGCAGGCTGCCTATCCCCCTTATCAGAAGAACTGAAAGGAAAACGATGCACGTTCACGCTTGGCGATAACCATTTTGCTAACAATGGTAATTGCATGTAAGTGGCACAATAAAAAGTTTCTGACGAGTCCATCATTCGATTCCGTCACATATCGGATTTGACCTGAACACTTCAAGTCGACTTCCCTGCGTTATTTTTTTATTTTTTTTCTGCAAACGCCAGCGACCTAGCAGTGGTAGTGTCAAAATTGCGTAGTGAAGCTAAGCATTGCAGTTTCTGTTGGCAGTGCTGATTACGTCAGCATTTCCCCTCACACGTCTCCGTCCACCGCAACGATCAATCTTGTCATTTAAATTTTTATTCATCATTTTCAGCAACTACTTATGAATAATGTCGATGTGAAGAAACAGAACGCTGGTTCGTTAAAAATTGTTTTTTACCGCAGCTGGTGTGCTGTTTCTTTACATCGGAAATCTTATTCCATTCACGCCGCCTCACTCCACTAAAATCGAAGTTCATCTTTTGTGCCACATATGCTTGCTTCACATAGTCAAAGAGAAAGACTGGACGTGATGAAAGCTGAAAAAGTAGTAAGACTCCTTCACACAGTGAAAGTAAGATTATGTCCTATTACAATTTAAAAAAAAAAAAAATAACTCCAATGTTTTCCGAAAATTGTGAAAAAAATATAATACAAAATAGAAATATGAGCACTCGATATTTCCGTTTAGATGTCGATATATCGGGTGGATGGGGGGGAGGGGGAGTTTGTGAATGTCACCGACATAAAAAATAAATGCATAGTTTTCCCTAGGCCAGACCCAGCATACAAATACAAACAATATTCACAAAACAAACCAACATAAATGCATAAATATATATATACAAACAGTAAAACAATTACAATATATAAAGACACAGAAATGTCATATCTTCAGGTAACAAAAAAGGAAAAATCTATAGTACAATAGATGGAAATAGAAGGATATGCATTTCCGGCATTACACACTTTCCTTGAATCCAGTCTCCTCGTGAGCGGTCTCTTCTCTTGGTTCTTTCTTGCCTTCCAGTCACTTTGTGTGGCTATGTTCATCGGGATGTGTTTTCTTATAGGCGTGTGGTTTGCATTCCAAAGTGGGCTTATTTCCCCTTTTATGTTTCCTCTTATGAGGGCGATATCAACAGCACTTTTGCCATTATGGCAGAAGTACGTAGGGACGTTTGTGTCGTTTAGCAGGATGAGGCCTTCTTCTTGTAGTGATTAGATTACTAATTTTGTTTCGTGATTCTGTACATCCAACCGACAGTTTAGATCCCATGCGATAAGTAAAGGGATGTCTTTCTCACTCCGTCTTATTTGTTGGCCCAGTTCATCAATTATGTCTATGGCCGATTCGCTTGGCTGGAAGTAGGTTGCTAATATTGTGATGTGTTTTACTTCTATTAGAATGGAGTGATTTAGTTCTGTTGTCGCTATAATAGGTGTTATCCACTGTTTCAGTAGGACTGTTATTCCCCCTTGGTGTCGCCCTCTTTCTCCTTGCTTTGCCAGTATATTTACGCTATAGAATTTCGGGTGTTGCCAATGATCTGTGAGAAAAGTTTCAGTGAATATTGCTACATCATAACCTTCGAGAAAGTCTGTTGGAGCTATGCATGCTGCGTTTTTTAATCCTTCTACATTCCATAACATTATCTCCATGTTTTTTTCTCCCTTCGTTTTCTCCTGGTTTTGTCGTCTCCAGGTACATCTGGTTTTGACACTCTAGTACCGGTGTGCTTCTCAGATTGTCTGCTATGTTGTGGCATTGATGGTCTTGGGCCAGTGAAAATCCTGAGTTTCCTTCGATGACAGCCTCTTGTACGTTGGCCGGTTTCCGGCTTCATTATGTAGGAAGTCCTGGTCCCTGATAGGTTTCTTTTTTCTTTCTCCCCTCCCATATCTTATCTGTCGGGTTTCTGATGACCTTACTTCTTTTCCTGTTGTTTGCGTTATCTGTTCCTCTTTTGGGGGTGGGGGTGGTGGGTCCTCTTCTGTTGGTGATGATGTTGCTTCTTTTTTCTCTATCGGGCATGGTGAGGTTTGTGGGTCTGCTTCTGTTGGTTCCGTTGGTGTTTCTTTTTCTTTTATATGGCACAGTGGAGACTTTCCTGCCTCTTCCTTCATTGGTAGTATTATGGGTGTCTGCCCTTGTAGTTTGACAAATTTTTCCAAAATTTCCTTGCACAGAATAGTTTTTCCGCGGTTGTTTCTGTGTAAACCATGCCTTGTGAAATGCTCTCTTTGTGAGCTTGTTGCATTTATGAAAGTCACATTTGGGAAGCTGCTACACATCTCCCAAAATATCTTATTTGTTCTGGTAATTTCTTTATTCACGCAGGACTCGACCATCAAGTCGTTTCTTTGAGGAATGCTTAGCACATATACTTCAGAATGAGTAGCTTTCGCTAGAGTTTCCCTCAGTACTCTTCTTGCATTGATACTTTCGTTTCTATAAATGTCGTTTCCTCCACCTATAATGCCACATTTAGCACCCTTTGTTACGGATGTTTCCCAGGATTTCAACACTTCACTTAATGGCGCGCCTGGCTTGGTGATTCCGCTTACTTTTAGTTTGTTTTGCATATTGGCCATTTTTTCTGCTAAGCCTCTTCCGTGGCGGTCTGAGAAGATGTATACGTCACTCTTTTTATTTCTCCCACTTCTCTTAGATGTATGTTCCTTTCTCTTGTTTCCCTGTTTGTTCGTATCTTCACTATTGTCTGGCAGGTCATATTTATTTCTATTATTCTCACTTGTCTCATACATATGATCCTTACTTTTAGTTCCCTGTTTGATCGAGTCTTCACTGGTGTCAGGAAGCTCAACTTTATTCGTTGTTTTCAGATCGTAATGATTTTTGCACAGCCGGCCGGAGTGGCCGTGCGGTTCTGGGCGCTGCAGTCTGGAGCCGAGCGACCGCTACGGTCGCAGGTTCGAATCCTGCCTCAGGCATGGATGTGTGTGATGTCCTTAGGTTAGTTAGGTTTAATTAGTTCTAAGTTCTGGGCGCCTGATGACCTCAGAAGTTCAGTCGCATAGTGCTCGGAACCATTTGAACCATTTTTTGATTTTTGCACAGTTTCACACGCCTAGTGCTCTGCTCGATTTCCACTTTTTGTTTTTGTTTACGATCCCGATTTACCCCTTGTGTCACACGCCAGCTTATTATAGGACTAGCAAATGACTCATTTTCCATTTTTTGTTTTTGTTTTAGTTCACTGATCGATTTTTCTAGGTTACTTGTGTACTCTTTAGCTTGCAGTAGATCCTGATCTAGAGTTTGTACGACGTTTTCTTCCTGCATATTTGCTTGTTTTAATAAACACATTGATCGTAAACAACAACTGATTGCTCCACAGTTACAAATTGTGCTTACCTTTTGAAGTACGTCCTGTTCTTGTGTATAGTCAGCGTTTCCTTCCTGTGCGTTGTCTTGTTTTGATAAACACGTCGGTTGAAAACAACAGTAGCTAATTTCCCCCTTGTCACTTTTCATGTTTACTGCGACGAAGCGTTTGGCACATTTTGTTTGAATCCATTTTTGACTCGCTGAACATAGTCTTAATCCATTTAGAAGACTTTCACTGCATAGAATACATTTTATATCGGTGAAATATACGTTTTTCCCGGAGCCCCATACTACTGCTTCTCTACTCGCCGCCATGTTCCGTTTCTTGTCATGTCGCCGATATACGTATATCGATATTTTATCAACAGCTCTAATCTGTAACATAAAGAACAATCAGGCAAACACATGTACATAAAATGGTTACATATGTACTTGTAATGTCATCCAAATAAGGATGCCTACAGTTCTCATTACCATCTCGTGAGTGGACTTTACATGCACGTTTCACGGCAGGTAGTAAAATACTGATTGGAAGTCAACTGGTGTCGGTGTACCCTACATATACTCACCTGGGAGTCGAGTGGAGTGTGGAAGGAGGATGCACATACGTCCATCTCTCAGTTTGAGAGATGGAATTCCAATATACACTCCTGGAAATTGAAATAAGAACACCGTGAATTCATTGTCCCAGGAAGGGGAAACTTTATTGACACATTCCTGGGGTCAGATACATCACATGATCACACTGACAGAACCACAGGCACATAGACACAGGCAACAGAGCATGCACAGTGTCGGCACTAGTACAGTGTATATCCACCTTTCGCAGCAATGCAGGCTGCTATTCTCCCATGGAGACGATCGTAGAGATGCTGGATGTAGTCCTGTGGAACGGCTTGCCATGCCATTTCCACCTGGCGCCTCAGTTGGACCAGCGTTCGTGCTGGACGTGCAGACCGCGTGAGACGACGCTTCATCCAGTCCCAAACATGCTCAATGGGGGACAGATCCGGAGATCTTGCTGGCCAGGGTAGTTGACTTACACCTTCTAGAGCACGTTGGATGGCACGGGATACATGCGGACGTGCATTGTCCTGTTGGAACAGCAAGTTCCCTTGCCGGTCTAGGAATGGTAGAACGATGGGTTCGATGACGGTTTGGATGTACCGTGCACTATTCAGTGTCCCCTCGACGATCACCATTGGTGTACGGCCAGTGTAGGAGATCGCTCCCCACACCATGATGCCGGGTGTTGGCCCTGTGTGCCTCGGTCGTATGCAGTCCTGATTGTGGCGCTCACCTGCACGGCGCCAAACACGCATACGACCATCATTGGCACCAAGGCAGAAGCGACTCTCATCGCTGAAGACGACACGTCTCCATTCGTCCCTCCATTCACGCCTGTCGCGACACCACTGGAGGCGGGCTGCACGATGTTGGGGCGTGAGCGGAAGACGGCCTAACGGCGTGCGGGACCGTAGCCCAGCTTCATGGAGACGGTTGCGAATGGTCCTCGCCGATACCCCAGGAGCAACAGTGTCCCTAATTTGCTGGGAAGTGGCGGTGCGGTCCCCTACGGCACTGCGTAGGATCCTACGGTCTTGGCGTGCATCCGTGCGTCGCTGCGGTCCGGTCCCAGGTCGACGGGCACGTGCACCTTCCGCCGACCACTGGCGACAACATCGATGTACTGTGGAGACCTCACGTGTTGAGCAATTCGGCGGTACGTCCACCCGGCCTCCCGCATGCCCACTATACGCCCTCGCTCAAAGTCCGTCAACTGCACATACGGTTCACGTCCACGCTGTCGCGGCATGCTACCAGTGTTAAAGACTGCGATGGAGCTCCGTATGCCACGGCAAACTGGCTGACACTGACGGCGGCGGTGCACAAATGCTGCGCAGCTAGCGCCATTCGACGGCCAACACCGCGGTTCCTGGTGTGTCCGCTGTGCCGTGCGTGTGATCATTGCTTGTACAGCCCTCTCGCAGTGGCCGGAGCAAGTATGGTGGGTCTGACACACCAGTGTCAATGTGTTCTTTTTTCCATTTCCAGGAGTGTATCTGCTCATCTGGCCTGGGCGAAAGCAAGTCAGAGGAGAATAAAATTGCCTGACCCCTTAATTTTTGCAATTTCGTTGATCAGCGCTCGAAACATGTAGATTTGTCGTTCTTCTCTCAGGTAGGAACACAACATTACTGCTGTATCAAAAAATGCCTCGCCTAATTTCCTCCCAGCTAAATACATACCATATTCGCCTTCAGTGACTGAACCCATTTTACACAAAGGAGGCATTAACACAGCACCTGCTAGATTGCTCTACACAGGGCCTGGTATGTGTGAATAGGACTATCAAGGGGAATAATTGCAAAAAATTTAAGAAATTCAACCAACAGGAGCTTGTTTCGTTTGTAGCGTTTGCTGTATATGCTGACTCTGAGTGCCTTATTGTCCTGTGGCACATCTGAAGGTGACCCCATTGCCTTGCATACTGCCTTCACAGAATGACATGTACCATACGTGGCAGCATATTAGATTGTATGCTATAATTCATCTCCTTCGTAAATGATTAAATGTTATGTGTTTTATATGATTAACAAGAAGAAAAGACAGAATCATCTTAATGACAGTAGTGGCTCTAAAAATTAGAATAATTTGGTCCACTACTAATAGGGGGGAGCAAGACTGTGGATAGAAGTGTCAGTGTTTCAACACTAGTACTTGCATTGAACAGCAATGTTTCTGTTAATGGATCGGACTTCGAAACCCAAATTTTGGAAAAATGCAGGTTATTTTTATTGATTATTCAATATGCATTAAGAATTTGAACCAATGACACCTGATCAACAGCATCACTGTAGTAGTAACACAAATGTCATTTTTGCTCGCTAATGACATCTTGTAAAATATATTAATAAATAAATTAGGACATGATATATTAGTAATATTAAATCAATCAAATTAAGCTTTGAATTGTATGTAATTAGTATAAATTGTCAATCAAATAATGATTTCCCTTCTGCTCCACTAAACAAGAGAGACGGCAGATTGAACCTGAATAAGGAAAAGTGTGAACTTATTCACATGAGTACTAAAAAAAAAAACCAGCTAAATTTCGATTACGCGATAAGTCTGTTGTGGGTTGGCAGGAGAGCCTGAGCGTCGCTCTTGACTGTACATGATTCAGTATCAATAGTAACTGGTAATGGCGCCTTGCTAGGTCGTAGCAAATGACATAGCTGAAGGCTATGCTAACTATCGTCTCGGCAAATAAGAGCGTATTTTGTCAGTGAACCATCGCTAGCAAAGTCGGTTATACAACTGGGCGAGTGCTAGGAAGTCTCTCTAGACCTGCCATGTGGCGGCGCTCGGTCTGCTAGCACTGATAGTGGCGACACGCGGGTCCGACGTATACTAACGGACCGCGGCCGATTTAAAGGCTACCACCTAGCAAGTGTGGTGTCTGGCGGTGACACCACATTCCTCCCCCGCAAATCGGCGGACGGTTGTGGCATAAGGCTTCCGCCTGCCGTGGGGAGGACCCCATGTTGATGTATGCGACGATGTGGGGAGCCTAACAACAGGCGAGGCTATGCCACCCGCACCCCATTTTCCGACCGTGGGGAGCTAGGAAACGCCTGAAAACCTGCTCCAGGGTGCACGCCAACATGCGGTGTATGCGCCCGCAGAGAGACAGGAGGGGCCGAAGGGTCGACCTCCATCGGGCCGGAGCACCCGACGGGCGAAGACGACATATGGTCCGGAGCGGGCAAGAGTTCCATGTCGGAGATCAACTGGTCATGGGAAGCGATCGGCGGCACGTGACCCAGGGGGGCGCCCGGCGCTTGCAGCGACGCGTCCACTGCGGGCGTCGCCGGCGGGAGTACAGGCGGCGGCGGCGGCGGCGGCGGCGGAGCGTCGCCATGGGGCAAAATGGAAGGCAGCGTCGGTAACACCTGGGGCTGAGGCGAGCCAGTAGATGGGTCCCCAGGGCGCTGACCGGACGGCACCGTCGCTGAAAGCAGACGGGGAGCGGCAGATCCCGTGCGACGACAGAGGCGCAGCTGATTGAGATGCCGACGCACCTCACCAGAGGCCCCCAGAAACAGATACATAGCGCGGCCGAGGCAGCGAAGAATGCGCCCTTCGAGCTAACGCCGTGAACCGCGATAGTGCCGGTAGTAGACAACGTCGCCTGGGGCAAAAGCAGGTGTCTGCCGCTGCACAGGAACCTGATGCGGCGGATGTAGCAAAGACATCAAGGTTCGATGAGGGCGACCATGAAGCAACTCAGCCGGCGAGCGACCATCTCGGGGCTGAGAGCGATACGAGGCCAAAAAGAGCAATAACGCGTCCTCCAGAGAATGCGATTCTTTCAATTTCAACATCTGTGACTTGGAAGTCCTGACCAATCGTTCAGCGGCACCCTTTGACTGTGGCGAAAATGTCGCGGACGTCAGATGTTGAATACCATTGGCCTTGCAGAATGACTGAAACTCTGCGGACATGAATTGTGGGCCATTGTCGGAAACAATAGTCTGTTGAAGACCTTCAATGCAAAAGATAGCGGATAACGCTTGGATGGTGGCAGATGACGTCATGAAAGACATCCGGACCACAAAAGGAAAATTACTGAATGAATCTACCACAACCAACCATCGAGCATTCCAGAATGGACCAGCAAAATCGATGTGTAAGCGCTGCCAAGGGAAAGCGGCTTTTGGCCATGCAAAGAATTTCCGCAATGGTGCTGATTGTTGTTCGGCACACACCATGCAAGAAGAGCACGTATTCGTAATCGCGGCATCGATTCCGAACCAAGTACAGTGCTGACGAGCAAGTTGTTTTGTTCGCACTATACCCCAATGTCCTTGGTGGAGAAGCTGTAAGACAGAGGACTGTAACGAACGTGGGACCACGACCCTGGACTGATCATTATCAGAACGCAACAGCAAAACACCACGTTGTACAAAAAGTCTCTCCTGGTGAGCAGAAAATCGGCGAACCAACGGATCCCCGATCCGTGACTTTGACAAGGGCCATTGCGTAGCAACAAGGACAGGGTCGGCAGTTGTGGTTGTAGCTACACGACGAAAATCAATCAGTAACGATTCGACCACTTCATCGGTTTCCGAATCGATGAACATGCAAGGAAGTTCGGAGGAATCGAATGCATCGGCGTTTCTGTGCTTAGCAGTGTACCGATACAAGATATCGTAGCGGTACCGTGAGAGGAAAATAGACCAGCAAATGAATTTCTGCGCTGTACGTGGAGGTACAGGCTTGTTCGGATGAAAAAGTGATGTCAAAGGTTTGTGGTCTATGATTATCGTAAAGTGATGACCATACAAGAAATCATGAAACTTTGTAACACCAAATACGAGAGCCAATGTTTCTTTCTCGATCTGTGAATAATTTCTTTGCGCAGACAAGAGCAATTTGGATGCAAAGGCAATACGGCGATCGTGCGAACCATCTTTGTGTGTAAGCACAGCACCGATCCCGAAATCCGATGCATCCACAATCAACAAAAGGGGCTTCTGGGGATCGAATGGCGTAAGGCAAGTAGTGGAAAGCAACGCCGATTTCAGCTGGCGAAAGGCGCGTTCGCATTCCGTCGTCCAGACGGACGCAACACCTTTACGGCGTAAGCGATGAAGCGGAGCTGAAATGGAAGAGGCATGGGGAACATAGCGATGATAATAGTTAATTTTGCCCAGCACACTCTGTAGCTGCTTCAAATTCTGCGGCAGAGGCAAGTCTTGTATGGCATGGAGGAGCTCTGGACTGGGATGTATGCCTTGGGCATTGAGTACATGTCCCAGGTAGGGTAAGTCACGAGCAAAAAACACACATTTGTCCTTCCGCAAGCGAAGACCATTTTGTCGCAAGACCTGAAATAATGTTCTGAGATTGGCTAAATGTTCTTCTTCCGTCTTTCCGGAGATCACAATATCGTCCAGATAGTTTGCTGCGGTAGGGACCGATGCACAAACTGTTTGTAGATATTGCTGAAACAATGCAGGGGCGGATGCTCACCCGAATGGCAGTCGTTTGAATCGATACAAACCAAGATACGTGTTAACCACCAAAATGCGCTGGGATTATTCATTCACCGGTATTTGCAAGTACGCATCTGCTAGGTCCAACTTCGAAAAATATTTACCCGGGCACAGTTTGTCAAAAAGATCTTCCGGGCTGGGTAAGGAAAAGTTGCAGTCACTAGTTGTGGATTCACTGTTGCCTTGAAGTCCACACAAAGTCTCAATTTTCTGGAAAGTTTTGGCAAAATTACTAAGGGTGATGCCCAGAGAGAAGCCTGCACACGTTCAATTACACCTTGTGATTCCAAATCGTGTAATGTTTTTACGACCTCATCACGCAATGCGTGGGGAACATTGCGCGCTCTGAAAAATTTCGGTTGTGCGTTTACTTTCAGTTCCACATGTCCTTTATAGTTCCTAGCGCAACCGCGGCCTGGTGCAAGAATGTCAGCAAATTCTTCACATAGACGAGAAACACTGTCTGAAGGCACAGTCTGGTTCACTGATTTACTATAGACAAGTTAAGCAACTGAAATAAATCGAAACCAAACAAGTTCACTGCAGAAGAAGAACGAAGGACGTAAAATGACACAAGTTTTGTTTGTCCCTTGTATGTTGCAAGAAGGCTGCACTGTCCTAACACAGGTATCTTGTGAGCCGAATAGCTAGTTAACCTAACAATTGCGGCACGCAACTGAGGTGTGCCCAGCAGTTTGTAAGTGTCTTGATTGATCAGCGAAACTGCAGCCCCGGTATTGAGCTGGAATGGTATCACTTTGCCATTAATGTCCAAGTCCACAAAAAGTTCATTGTCCTGCTGACGACAAGAGCGACTGTCTCGTGCAATGTGAACTGACACTGGTACAAAATCACTTGCGACTTGACGGGAGTTCCGGCGATGTCGATGCACACTATTTGTGGGACGAACACAGTCACTGTTAGAGAGAGTGGCACTGGGCGGAGTAGAATGGACTATATGAATTTCCACGGGCAAAGTTTCGTGAGCCTGAGTATCCTTGGTTCGATTCCGATTCCGGCACGAAGCAAAGGGCCTGGAATGGTTTTGAGCTTCCGATCTGAGCTTCTTCTGGCAAATACTTTGAACATGTCCATTTTTATTACAGTAAAAGCAAATAGCTTGGCGTGATGGGCAATTCTCACGCGAATGTCTAGTAACACACCGCGGGCATGATTTTAGAACTGCATTTGCTTGCTGGCATGGTACACTTGGCTGACAGCCTGGCGGCAGCGGCGCGGCCGGGCGCGAGGACTGTTTACTGTTCCGTGCAGCTCGCCCGGCGGGCTGGTTAACCTGACACATGGGTGACAAAGTTTCAGATGATTCCTGAGCAAAGTCAAGTGTGTCCTGCCGCTCCAATATGTCCATTACTTGTTGAAGGGAGGGACTGACTAGTTTCAAAATCTGTTCCCTTATATGAACATCAGAAACGTTCTGTGCAATTGCATCATGCCCCATAGTATCTGAATAAGGGAGTCCACGTTGACACTCAAAAGCACAATCCCTAGTAAGGCCTTGCAAGGTTGCAATCCACTCCCTATTAGTCTGACCTGCCGTACGTTTTGTACGAAAGAAGGTATACCGTTTGGCAACTACATTGACTGATTGTTTGAAATATGCATCTAATGCAGACAAAATTTCGTCGTAGGACAGAGTTGCTATGTCACGTCGGCGAAATAATTTGACTACCACACGGTACATGTGCACCCCTACGGAGGACAACAAAAAAGGCTGCCGCTCGTTACCTTGAATTATGTAGGCGGCGAGATGGAATCCAAATTGGCGTGACCACTCCATCCAGCTTTCCAGTGCCGCATCAAAAGGACGAAAAGTTGGTGCAACTGCGTGTGGTGGCTGCATTAGCGGTGGCGCGTTGTTGTGCAGCACACGTTGACCCTGGACGAGCTGTCCAAGGGCATCCAGTAAGGCCTGTGTCTGCTGATTCTGTAAGCGATAAAATTCGGACAGTACATCTGGAGATGGTGGCGAAGCCACTACAGAAGTAAATCAGGGCAGTATACTTAAGAACGCAATATGGCCTCGTCGCCAATGTTGTGGGTTGGCAGGAGAACCAACACCGGGTTATGAGAGGAAGTCGAAAGGCATGCATTATAGCTCATGCAGGCTGGCGTGAGGTCTGGAACAGGACAAGGAAGTTAGAATTTAGAAAAACGGACGTAGCTGGTGGAATACTTAACTTTAACCCATTAATGATGAGCGTCGCTCTTGACTGTATGTAACGCCGGAGATGGATATCCTCGTATTTCCATCTATTGTACTATAATTTTTTTTCCTTATTTTGTTACCTGAATATATTACGTTTCTGTGTCTTTGTATATTGTAATTGTTTTACTATTTGTATATATATGCATTTATGTCGATATATAATTGGTTTGTTGTGTAAAGATTATTTGTACTTTTACGCTGGGTCTGGCCTATGGAAACTATGCTATCGAACCATTACATCGATAGGTCGGGTGGAGAACCAAAGTGTTTAGGATCTTTGGTAGTGTTAACTCTGCTGCGTGGAGCGCGGGCAGAGCAGAGAGGATCTGGCTGGGGTGGTGCAGTGGAGCAGGTGTGTTGTGTGAAGCTCCCGCTAGTTGCCGCACTTTCGGGGTTTGGCAGCATGTCATTGCGCTCGACTTGCGATGATAGTTTCTGACATGGTGTCGCGGACGGGAAGCATTAGCTGGCGCACATCAAGAGCCCGTTTCGTCTGGTGACCGTGTCGAGAAGAAGGCGCGCCAACATCCAGCTTCTGCAACAGCAACGGCCGACAATGAGTGACTGTCGCCAACTTCTCGATCGACGGCTTCAAACCTTCAATCAGCCAACAAGGAAGACTGGAAGCACATACAGTTTTAGAACTGTATGGCAGACCTCAGCTTTTCAAACTTTTAAAATTGTTGTATCACAAAATTACAGCAACTTAGCATGAACTTTTGTTGCTCATTGTCCCAATTGCGTTGCCAAGCAGGGTCCCTTCCTTTTCCGAAATGAGCCCGAGTGTCATTGAATTCGATTTCACTGCTTTAATTTGAAAGTTCAGTTAAGGTATTCATAGCTGGCTACAATATTTAGATTGCACAAGCACAAATTAAGAGTGCGAGTTTTGTTACCGTATTTTAGTTACCTGTGACTGCAGCTCAGCTTGGTACGTACTAAATTTTACTATTGTTAATTGTTCAGAATCATTTAATTCAAGCTCAAAGTTAAATCTCTTATTTCCAAATTGTGTAGATTCAAGTAGCTTTTAAAATGATTGTTGAGCTAGTCCAAGACTAACCGTATTTTACTGAATTTCGATGTGCTTCAGAAAGAAAGCTCACTATTAACTTCAGTCACTAAATTAACTTTCGATTTTCCGGTTTTATTAATTCTTTTGCTAAATTAAGTCAGAGTGTAGCGAAATTTATTACTTCTGACAAACTTTCAGTTTTCACACTACACGTATCAACCTCCAGTTGCCACGCTTCTAGTGCTAATTATATGTGTAATAACCTTTCTTTTTTCAGTTACTATAGTAATTGTCCTTAGGACTGGCGACCGTAATTTCCCCCAAATCTCAATTATCTAATTACCGCTAGTTAATTGTTAACGTAACGGCCGCACATTTACTTTCTGTATTAACTTTACCCCTTTTCAAAATTAATTTTCACCAGTTTCATTTGCATTTTTCCTTTCATTTAGATGTAGCCCTTCCCTCCCTCTTTACCGAAAAATTGACTTCGGTGACGATTGCTTTTCCCAAATTTCCATTAGGTACACGCGTTTTAATTTTTCACTGTCATTAAGGTCGATAAGTGAGGGGGAGGTTACATGTACATGATTCAGTATCAATAGTAACTGGTAATGGCGCCTTGCTAGGTCGTAGCAAATGGCGTAGCTGAAGGCTATGCTAACTATCGTCTCGGCAAATGAGAGCGTATTTTGTCAGTGAACCATCGCTAGCAAAGTCGGTTGTACTACTGGGCGAGTGCTAGGAAGTCTCTCTAGACCTGCGGTGTGGCGGTGCTCGGTCTGCAAGCACTGATAGTGGCGACACGCGGGTCCGATGTATACTAACGGACCGCGGCCGATTTAAAGGCTACCACCTAGCAAGTGCGGTGTCTGGCGGTGACACCACAAAGTCACGCAAATCTGAAGGCTGTAAATTCAACTAAATACTTAGGGATTACAATTACAAATAACCTAAATTGGAACGATCACATAGAAGGTGCAACAGGTCTACTAAAGAGACTGCTAACACCACGCTTGTCCCTATTCTGGAGTATTGCTGTACGGTGTGGGATCCGTATCAGGTGGGACTGATGGATGACATCGAAAAAGTACAGAGAAGGGCAGCTCGTTTTGTATTATCGCGAAACAGGGGATATAAAGTCACAGACATGATACATGAATTGGACTGGCAATCATTAAAACAAAGGCGGTTTTCGTTACGACGGGATCTTCTCATGAAATTTCTATCACCAGTCTTCTCCTCCGATTGCGAAAACGTTCTGTTGGCACCCAGCTACATACGGATAAATGATCATCACGATAAAATAAGAGAAATCAGGGCTCGCACAGAAAAATTTAAGTGCACGCTTTTCCCGTGTGCCGTTCGAGAGTGGAACGGTAGACAGCTTGAAGATGGTTCATTGAACCCTCTGCCAGGCATTTTATTGTGAATAGCAGAGTAGTCACGTAGATGTAGATGTAGAAGTACGTGGTAAAAAAAGACATCAAGAGGTGCCCCTTGTTTAAAACAAAAACATAGTGGAAATATTTCACAGTGGTTATAATTAATACTTCATTTCAGATCTTGGAAAGCTATGGATTGTCTTTTACAATGTTCAATAACATAGTCCCTTTAATGGCGGTAGCACAGTTTATTGTAGTCGACTTGACGATGCCATTCAACGAATAATCACTCTGCCCATACACTTACATATGAGAGTTAATTACTTTTCACTATCACCATCACTGTTCATTCGTATTCATAAGTAACATTGATCAGTTATATACTGATGGAAAAAATCAAACACACAAATAAATAAAATAGAGTAATGAAATTTCGGCAACACATTTTTCTATACAATATATTTAAGTGCAAGATAAGGCAAAACAGATGTGTAATGTTGAGACATTAATAACTAGTGTACCTTCCAGAATGTTGAATGCAAGCATGCATTATGTTGTACAGGTACCGGCTGTCAGTTTGTGGGATGGAATTCAAAGCCTGTTGAACTTAGTCGGTCAATACAGGGACGTTTAATGTTGGTTGTGGATGACGCTAGAATTGCCACCTGATGATATAACAAATGTGCTCGATTAGCGACATATCAGTTGATCGAACAGGCCAAGACAATATGTCGCCTCCTTATATAGCATGGTGGGTTGCAACAGTGGTATGTGGGCGAGCATTATCCTGTTTGAAAACATCTCCCGGAATGCTGTTCATGAATGACAGCACAACAGGTCGAATCACCAGACTGATGTACAGATTTGCAGTCACTGTGCGTGGGATAACCATGAGAGTGCTCCTGTTGTCATATAAAACCGCACCCCGTGCTACAACTCCAGCTGCAGGTCCAGGGTGTCTAGCAGGCAGACAGGTTGAGTGCAGGTCCTCAACTGGCCTCCTTCTAACCAACACACAACCATCACCTGCACCGAGGCAGAACCAGCTTTCATCAGAAAACACAACAGACCTCCACCTTGCCCCCCAATGAGCTCTCGCTTGACAATGCTGGAGTCGCAAGTGGTGGTGTGGTTTGGGGTCAGTGGAATGCACACTACAGAGCATCTGACTTGGAGCTATCCGTGAAGTAACCGATTTCTAACAGTTCGTCATGTCACTGTAGTGCTCAGCCTTCTGCTGCAGATGCAATACAATGCTCCAGAACTGTCCGCCGAACATGACGGTCTTCCCAATCGGTAGTGCACGTGGCGACTGTACATTGTCGTGACTACCGCTGACAGTAATCACTTACGGTGGTTACATTCCTGCCCAAGTCTTTCTGCAGTGTCACAGAAAGAACATCCGTCTTCTCTAGCCGTATTGTGCGGCCTCGTTCAAACTCAGTAAGGTGTCGATAATGGTGTCTTTGTCGCCTCAAAGACATTCGTGAATAACATCAACCTACCACGTCCAATCTCAAAAGTAACTGACGCTCACGACCCTTGTTTATTTAAAGCAAACCTGATTTGCACCCTCACAGTGGAGCTACTAGCGTACTGATGCGAAATTTAAATACGCATCGTCTTTCAAATCTAGAAACACGTCTACCATTTTTCGTTTCTTTCCACAACTGCTTCTAGGAATTGGTCTTTTTTCTTCAGTGTACATTATATTTTATGCATACGTGCATACATAGTTACAAAGGTTTCTTTTGTAGTTCATAAATTTATTATTTTTAATTTCGCGCAAGTGTTTCTGTAACTGACACAAGTAAACAACTGTTAGACTGACATTTGATAAAGGCTAAGATTGGCATCATTGGCTCTGAGCACTATGGGACTCAACTGCTGTGGTCATAAGTCCCCTAGAACTTAGAACTACTTAAACCTAACTAACCTAAGGACAGCACACAACACCCAGCCATCACGAGGCAGAGAAAATCCCTGACCCCGCCGGGAATCGAACCCGGGAACCCGGGCGTGGGAAGCGAGAACGCTACCGCACGACCACGAGATGCGGGCTGGCATCATTGGTCAGCTACACAGACTCTGAAATAGGCTGGTGAACACATTTTTAACAATCGACAAAATGGACTTACGGACAGGTGTCATGTGACGTTAGTGGTTGTCGGATGCTGCTAATTAGAAGTGTAGGAGTTGCAGGATTGGACTGAGATGTTGCATAACAAATCAACCAGGTGGTCACTCATACAGATACGAGGTGTCTAGTATGGGCCTGTTTCATGAACAGAGATTTCTTTTCACGACTAATAATGGTTATGCTAAAATAAAAGTTATTATTACAAAAAAACACGTACTTTTCCTTATAAATCAAATATAGAGATACTTATAGAATTAGAGAATCTGCACACTACTATTGTTACTATGGAGATATCATTAGAGCTTTTTTTTAAAAAAAAAACAACGTTTTGTTTTGTTTTGTAGTGGAATTTAGTTCCTCGTATACTGCACAACAGAATGTGTGTTCAGTCAGTCTCACATTTCACTAGGCTTCATAATAGTAAAAATAAAGGTCTTTATTAAACCTGTTTTCGTATTAACCCATAATGTAGTCGTTTGAATGTCTTTTAATGATACAGGTTGTACGACACAGTGCTGACAACCAAATTTCTCTTGCAGCATTGTGTGTGTCTCCAGGTACATACGTGGCTAAGGTTCACAGTTATTTGGCAATACAGGGCAGTGGCTACTGCGTTCGTATGCATTCTTGTGTATGATTCCTCTATAAACTGCTTAAGGACATCCTTCTTCTGCTCACCGAAATACAGGCAACTGGAGACTCACAGGATACAGCCCAGGTAAGTAAAGTTTTCACTTGTTTGAAGCGTCTGAATCAGTAAAACTGGTTGCAGTACACAGCGCATTCCAGACACAGGATTTCACTCAAATGTAGACCCAATATGTTAATACCCTTATGCCAGTAGTCACAAATATTTAATTTTTTTTTAGGTGTAAGAACAGATTTCACAATAGCTTCGACACTGGTTCTCTCTCTAACGTTTTATCATTTACGTTACATTAACATATTTCAAAACAGTCACTACAGACGTCGTTAGTCTTCTTGGAGCTAAAAAAACTTTCCATTAATTTACATGCAAGACGTAAGTCTCACATCCATCTTTACAGTATTTTCTTGTTAGTTGCAAAAATATATACATTGTGTAAAGTACCATTTATTTCGGTGAGCTAATCATTGGATTGAGCCAACCCCACTTTAAAGATATACCACTATATATGCTCTGCTTGGAGCTCATATTATCTTCAGTCACTTTAATGTCATGGTCAAATAACCATTGATTATTCACAACGATTAATATGTAAACATACAAGTACTAACTTCTGCTATTAGACAAGTAGAGACAACTTTTTAAAAAATCTGCTCCTGTAGATCAAAGGTAATAAGAGTTTCGCATTACGGTGCTTCTTTATCTTCAGTATGAATCAGTGCTACATATGAACATACAACACAAACATTATATTCTCTTGCAGTATATATGTGCAGTTTTCTTCTTTCTGATTCATCTAGTTACATGGAAACACATTTTTTTGCAAATTTCAGGCAAAATAATTCAGTTTTTTATCCAGTACTCACTGTACATATATTGGTACACCACAGTAAAACTACTCAGATACGAAATTGCTTAGAGCACACTTTCATGGTGAATTAATAATTAAAGATTTACACCTTTTACATTTTCTCAGTTCAAAGGAAAGCAGTCATCACTACTAATCGTGCATCAACATGATGACTGTACAGTCCTTTAATTTTGTTAGTTTTCAGGAAAGCCAAAAGGTAGCGCCCTGGATGCGAGATCTGGATTATCTTACATGGTCCTGTGTACAGCTGTTGCCATTTACTATTTCTTTTCTGTAAGGCTGAAGACTTCGGATGTGATTTTAACAATACAGTTTGTCCTACTGAATATTCTTGTACACACCTCAACATTTTGTCACGGGCATTCTTTCGAATTCCAGCCTGTCTAGCGAGTACAATCAATGTAGTGGTTACCTTTTCCTCTGGCAGGTGTGGCAGTGGGATTATCCAATAGTTGACTTCTTTACTGTTCATTAAGAGATCTGAGGGTCTATCTGGGTTTGTGTAAATTAGTAAGTTGTCTATGGTGTGCTCAAGTGGTTCATTAGATGCTATCAAAGTTATATTGTGTACCTGCGTACGTTTGTACAAAATTAATAAATTATCTGCAAAACACATTCAGTCGGATTACTTTGTAGGTAAAATTTTGATATAAAAATGTGTTTGATGTTACAGTCCCGTAGGAAATTTTTCTATGCTTTGCATGTAAAGTTTGGAGCATTATCTGTTAGCAATGCGACAGGGTCACCAGCTGTCGATATGTGGTCCCTAAGAATTCTTCTGATGATGGTAGGCGCTGTTGTCTTCTTTACTGGATATAGTTTGACATATTTCGGAAAAATAAGGGTGGTAATGAGCACGTTGTGCATCATACCCGGGTGATGTCACGTGTGAAGTGTGATTGTCATTCGGCCGAGATGAGCTGTGGCTCTGCGGCGCATTATTGTAGCCGCTGCTCATATTATTACTGACCTTTACGTCTTCACGTGTCAAATATATCGAGTCTAGTATTGACATAATATGTTCTAACTAGTCGTCCAGGACATATGCTATTTTCTCGTGAATGTCTAAAATGGATCAGAATTCTGAACACAATTCTATGAGAAATAGCTCATCCCAAAAGCGAGTCTTTTTTAAGTATTTCTCCAAATATCTATGGAGATTACCCCGTTTAGTATGGAAAGGCTCAGGATTGGACATCTGTTTTCTAAGTCTTTTCTGACCAGTACATAGATAGAAATGCTATTTCAAATTGTTCGTATGTTTGGCAAAGTTCTGCTGTGTCAGCGGCCCAAAGGGCGTCATCATCATGATATCTTGTTTTGAAGCGGATATTTTGTTGTTCAGTCCATGACTGGGGTAGCAGACCTTTGAAAGTCTTTATAAACTCAAAAGGATGTGGTACAACCTTATCTGGCAAAAAGACTTGGAACTGTCTGTACTTAATTAAACTTTCTTCTAGAAGTATGGCAGATATTGTAGGAGTTACTCCAACTTCTTATGGTGTACAGCTTGGCGATAAAATAACCGAAATTCATTGCATTATCGTTCATCTCGTAATATCCAGTAGGACTGCTATGACGATCACATTTGTTATCAGCAGATCACAGGATACCTTGAACAGTGCCACAAATGGCAGACTATTCTCGTTGCATTGTTGTAATTTTTGCAGTCACACCATTCTGTCAAATCTTTGCTTACAGTTACTTTTATTGTTGCCAATTTGGACTTCACCAATTCGTTAGAATTGTCTCCCTTGGATACAGTGACTGTGTTTGTTTCACTTACGACTCATTCCAATTATGAATTTAATTTATCATTACTTTGTACATCGTTCTCCAAAAACTATTCTGAGGTTTCATTAACAACTTGCTTGCACTGTTCATTCTTTAACTGTGAAACATATTCTAGAGTATAAAAATTAGCAGTCAATTCTACATCATTGGATTGTTTTTGCAAATCATATAACATTGTTTTCTGTTTTGTTAAAAATCTATTGTGGTTCAGTTCTAAGTACTTTTGTTTTCTTCTGTTGCTTGAAGACTTCATAATAACAGTGTTTTCGGCTCACTTGTTTGCTTGTTTATTTGCACATTCGATTTACCTGAAGTATCATCCACTGGAACATTTACTTCACATAAAGCGTCTTCATGCGGAACCGTTGCATTACGTAAAGGATTGCCTAGGTTAGCGTCAACCTCACGCAAAAGATTATCAGTTGAAACATTTGCATTGCTTTCAGAGCGCGATACTAGTGTTATATACTGCGTGAATTTTTAACGTGTTAGCGTTTTTGCTTTGTACCTTGTTAAGTTTCATGGTACTGTTTTCTTCTATACCCGTTTTTGTGTTCTTTCATATTTTTACTATAACACACTATTCGAACAAAAAAGTTTAAAAGAATTTTAAATGATTTACGATTTGAAAAAGTATCTACCTGGTAACAGAGCTTAACATTCACTTTTATCTATATCAACTATGAAACATCATGATATAGCAATGTGGCGTGACTTCGCCACGACATGATATTTGTTAGAAGAAGGGTCATCTTGTGATCAGAAGAAATTGTTGCATCATAAAATTTACCTTACATATGGTTAAGAATTTCTTTTATTTTTCGTGGATGAAAATCTCAATGTCAAAATCTGTATGCATTTCAGATAAGGAAAATAATTCTCCTGTCCTTACCTTAAATTTTGTCGTGTTGTAATTCTGAATCACAGTTCCCGTCCGTTTTTTTTCTTTCTATTCCTTTCCTTCTATTTTCGGTTCAATGGAGTCATTCCTGTCATTTTCACGACTCCTTTTGTGTACTGGACTAAACATAAAAGAATCAATGTAAGACATTTACAAGCTGTGTTGCAGTCTCGCCATTACAATTGCTCCTCTCTCTTGTAAATGATTAAACATTATTTGTTTTATATGATTAGGAAGAAGAGAAGACGGAATTATCTCAATGACGGAATCAGGTTTAAAAATCGGCACAATCAGTGGTTGTAGGTCCCCTACTAATAGAGTGATATATGACCAAGGTTTCAGGAATTACTGCAACCAATCTCCGTTTTGTCGAAAGAAATATAAATGTTGAAATGGATCGAACTTCGAAAGCCAAATTTTGAAAAAAGGCATGTTTTTTTAATGATAATGTAATACGCATTTTAGACTCCAGCAGTGGCGGCCGATCAACAGCGTCACTGGATTAGTAACACCAACGTCATTTTTGTTCCTCTGTTACATTACATTACATTTATCGTTTTCCATAGATCCCTTGTAGAGAAGTCTTTGGGATGTGGAAAGAGTCAAAGCTTTTTTTTTTTTTTTTTGTTACAGTCCCGTAATACATTCGAAAACAAGGTTAGTAATATTAAACAAAGTAAATTAAGCTTTTAATTACTTATAATTCGTAATAATTACTTACCTTCTGGTTTCCATGAAGACAGGGGAGACAATAGGAAGTAAGTGGTAGAAAAGAAGTCAGCGAGAGTTGTCCTTTGTTTTAAAATAAAGAAATAAAAATAACTCTCAGCACTATGGGACTTAACGTCTGAGGTCATCAGACCCTTAGACTTAGAACTACTTAAACCTAACTAACCTAAGGACATCACACAGATTCATGTGCGATGCAGGATTCGAACCTGCGACCGTAGCAGCAGCGCGGTTCCGGATTGAAGCGCCTAGAACCCCTCGGCCGCAACGGCAGGCTAAAATAAGGACATAGCGAACGTATTTAACAGTGGTTATAATTTCTACTTCATTTCAGATCTTGGGAAGCTTTGAATGTTTTTATAATTTTCGATTACAATGTACATAAAATTGCAGTGTTAATCATTTTGAACCATATTTCAGGAAAAATTCTGCTTTCTGAGCTTGAACAACTCGCATGAAAAGTTGATACAGTTTATTGCTGACACAATTTATCGCACCTACATTCTCAAAACCAGATCGCAGGGAAATGTAACATTATTTGAGAAAGCAGCTAACTGCTATATATGTGCGCTGCCATTGGATAAAGAAGCTGAAACTCTGTGCGGGGAACATTGTCATCTCTGTTGTGCAGTGTAGCATACAACGGGTTCAGTCTTAGCTGCCGTGGCACATACGTGTATTCTTCCACAATTTGAGTGGGTATGATTTTCTTTTCCTTGTTACACACTTGGCTGATTTTAGTTTGTGCAAGGATCAGGTTAGTGACCTACCTCAAAGCACTGAAAAAGACATTTCATTTTCCAAGTGAATCATCAAATATGTTATGCTGCACTTCCTGAACTCGACAAGATTCATGCATGCACCACTTCAGAAACTTGCTGAAGTCACGCATCAGGAAGACATGCACCTTAAGCGGGCTACACGTCCAAGTTTTAGTAAGTTTCAGCCTCGAGAAACGGATTTTCTCATACAAATATTTGGATTCGATGGAGAAACTCAATGACACCACATTTCCCAACACAACTGCATTTTCCTGTAATTTTACTTGCAATGATGTGGTGGGTTTTTGGCAGGAAATGAACATCTCTGATTTAGGTGATATGCAAAACTTTATATGGACTGGATGTACATTTACTTGCAGAAGTTTAAGTTAAATTCTAGAGTGTGTGCAGGGAACAGCGGACGTGACACATACGTCCCCTATCCAAACTCCTCATATTTCCATCATGAGTTTAAAAAAAAAAAAAAAAAAAAAAAACTCATGGATGTGGCAAGAGGTTACAATCCATATGAAGAAATACGGTGTCACTCTAACATTTTCAAAATTTCTGGATATGTGAACATTAATCCTTATGATATAACGCCTGTAAGCAACATGATTGTTGGTCTAGTGAAAGACAAAACGTATGGGTCGCGGATCGAAAGGTTTGTTGGTCTCAAATCCAAAATTTATGCACACCTTACAGTGATAGGTGCCACCCAAAGACGGGCAAAAGGTTAGCACTGTGTGATCTCAATGGCTCTCACAATTGAAAATCATTTGGAATGCCTGCACAATGAAGTTGGCAGTACTCCACATCATACTCTGGATATGTTCGAAGTTCATATTCAGGTATAAGGCCATGAGGTACTGTATTGCAGCTGAAAATCAGAATGTCACACATGACGTTAAGTGGATAATTTGTGAGGATGCAGTACTCACACTATTCACTTGGGTGTAGAGATGGAGTGGTTGTATTTGTTTGTAAATAAGTATGGATGCATGTGTGCATGTATGTGGGATAGTGTGATCCACTTATCATAGTGTAAACAGACGCATACTGAAACAAATTAATACATGTCGTGAAGTCAGAGATCAAATTGTAATCTGCATCGTCGCAAATGATTAGTATCGGTTCTGTAATCAAGTGTTTCATATTTATCAAAGCAATTGAGCCATGTAAAGTCTCCTACTCATTACCTTTTGTCTTGCCACTGTCTTCATATAGGGATGCATTTCCTTCGCTCTATAATTTTGATTGTAACACTAATGTTATCATAAATTCCTTTATCCTTTTATTTAGGAGCAAGTACTCCATATTCCTTTAGTGATGATGTATGCAGAGTTTCTTTCTCTTCCACCTATTTAATTACATTGAGATGCTACAGGTTTGGTGACATGTCAATTGCACACCATCAGTGCACCATCATATACGAGGTGCGGCTAGAAAAAAACCGGACTGATGCTGGAAAAAACATTTATTTACAATTATTTACAATTTCATGTTATCTCCTTCAATGTACTCTCCTCCTCGGTCTCTACACCGCTCCATACGAATTTTCCACTGTTCATAGCAATGCTGCAGATCATTTTCGGTAAGTCCATACATTACTTCCGTCGCTTTTTCTTTTACTGCTTCAACAGTCTCAAATCTAGTTCCTTTCAAAGCTGACTTGACTTTAGGGAAAAGAAAAAAGTCACAGGGGGCCAAATCAGGTGAGTAGGGTGGATGATCTGAGATGGGAATGTTGTGTTTTGCCAAAAACGTCTTCACTGACAACGCACTGTGAGCTGGGGCATTGTCTTGGTGAAGGATCCATGACTTTTTTCTCCACAAATCGTTCCGTTTTCTCCGTACTCGCTCACGTAGGGTAGCCAGGACGCTAATGTAGTAATGCTGATTCACTGTTTGTCCCTCTGGTACACAATCAATGTGCACAATCCCTTTGATGTCAAAAAAAAAACAATCATCATTGCCTTGAATTTCAATTTTGACATTTGTGCTTTTTTTTGTCGTGGAGAACCAGGAGGTTTCCAATGCATCGATTGGCGTCTAGTTTCGGGATCGTAAGTAAAAAAACCACGATTCATCGCACATTTTGTAAAAAGGTGGGATCACTTTCAATGTTTTCCAGGATGTCAGAACAAATCATTCTTCGGCGATCCTTCTGTTCAATTGTGAGACACTTTGGAACCATTTTTGAACACACTTTGTTCATGTTGAAACTTTCATGAAGAATCTGCCTAACACTTTCCTTGTCAACTCCTGTTAACTCAGACACTGCTCTGATTGTTAAACGGCGATCTTGTCGAACAAGTTTACCGATTTTTTCAATGTTTGCATCAGTTTTTGCTGACAATGGTCTGCCAGTGCGAGTGTCATCACTGGTGTCTTCGCGGCCATCTTTAAATCGTTTAAACCACTCAAACACTTGTGTTCGCGTTAAACAATCATCGCCGTACACTTGTTGTAACATTACAAACGTTTCACTTGCAGATTTTCCTAGTTTGAAACAAAATTTGATGTTAACACGCTGTTCTTTCTGTACACTCAACATTTTCCGACGCACAGACAAAACGTCAACTACTTAAAACAGACGCCACGGGCAGACTGAGTGCAGGAGGCAGATGAAACTCGAGCAGTAGGCGGAGCGAGAGTCACGTGACAGGCCACGCGACTTTCAGCCTTATTGCATTCGTTTTATTGTTTCACCAGTACTAGTCCGGTTTTTTTCTAGCCACACCTCGTACACATTTGCATTTTTACGAGTCAAACCTCGCTATCTAAATTTAATTTCTTATTACAAAGTCTGATTAATGTTTCTATGTAATGTAAATAATTTGTTGCACTATACTTCATATTATTGTGGTCCACTGTACCAAGCTTTTCTGCTCCCAAAAGACGACTATGCATCTGACCATAAAAGAAATCAGAAAGTAGCAGATAATGGAGCTATATTTCGTCTAGTAGGGGTCTTAATACAAGTTAACATTACAATTATTATCCGTGTCTTTAATGTGCTTCTTCTGTGGTCACTGTGATGTATCACCTCCAAACAATTAACTTTCAGATGATACAAGTTTGGTCATTTCATTACACATTCATTCTTTGGGCGCATCATTGCATTGACGACTGTGATAGGACATTATATAACTTTTATGTAGATGATACACAAATTTTATAATGTAGTTCATTTTTATTGTATGTTTCATGACCAACAAAAAATTTTCAGGCACTGAAGAAATTAATCTGATAAACTGCGTGAGAATACAAAGGAAAATATAAAAAAATAATGTAAACAAGCCAAAAATGTATAGCTGGAATAACAAGAAAATTTTAAAAATGTTGGACATCTGCTGTTTACACTCTGTCATAAAAGAAAAGCTAAGGGCCACATTGTTTATTTTCCTTGTATGTGCAAAGGGTGAATACATGTATCATCTGTACTCATTTGCAGCATGATTTTGCTTAGTAGATTAAAATTTGAAATTTCTATAGTAATTAACATTAACAGTAGCGAAAATCTGATCCGCACAGCATGCATTATGGTGCAATGATGCTTCGGTGTTTCCTCTCGTAATGTCGTCTTACTAGAACAGTCTTGCTCAGCAATATCAATTATTGGTGTGATGATATTAACATGGGTTACGTTGTTTCATGTACGTGATTTCAGTCATTTTACATGTTATGGTAGAGATTAGGAACCTCTCGAAAATGGAATCTGAAACGCTTCATGAAATAGAATTTAATGCCGAAGAATACAAATTTGCTGACATGACTATAGATTTTGTAAACTCTTCAGCTCATGAAACTGAATGATGTTATGAAAGAGAAGTTGTTAATCCTATGGTTAATTCAGCCGCCAGCTATATATCAGATGCAAATACTGTCATACTCAACCATTTCATGAATATGACAAAACCAATGTCAAAACAAGTGCCACCTATGAGTAATGAGATTTCCTTTCAAATAACAGGTCTGACAACCACTGTATCAAATCTGACATTACAACAAAATGAGATGTTAACTCATCAAAATGCAATAATTGCCGAAATTGTTGCACTGGAAGATGCATACAATGACTTACCTGGAAAATGGTACAATTATCTGATGAGCAAACTTTTATTAAAGAGTCTGTTTACAAGGTAGAGCCAAAGGTAGAGACTGAAGCTGAGATTAAATTTCAGTTAGACACTCAAAGACAAAGTTTTAAGAAAGATTATTCTGTGGGAAAACCAATATTAACGAAAAGTTAAATTCAGAACTGTTGTTTGTTTTTCAGCAGACAGTTAACGAAGTATTATCTCATAGAGGCATTTTGGGAAAAAGAATTAACATAGACTTAAGCCAAATTGCAATGGGTCTAGACAAAGTCTTACTCTAGAGGCAGGATAATCTTATGTCGCAAACTAGTGACATCCAGCAGGAGCTAACATTGGTGAAACAGAAAGTAATTGATTCACTGCCTTCTCTTGTCAGAGTAGAAGAGCAAAATATTAGTCCTATCGATCTAAGTCACACAGGTATGTCAACCTAAACCTGTATTGTACTGGATGGGGGCAGCACCTCAATTGCCATCTGTTCTGTTGGGTAAAAGCTTACCAAAGCATAGGCAATTTCTGCTGTTGACTCGGGATAAAAAAGTGTTCTCCCCTTGTCTTCAAAGGTCCTTCAGAGGTGTGTGACTGAGGTTGTGTACTGATCAACAAAGAATTTACTTCATTGCATTCAGTGGGAGGCCGACTTCTGGGCCACTGAGACCGCAGAGAATTATCAAAATTAGACAGAATATGAGCAAGCATTCTTCGCTAAGTACTGGCCTGGGTGGTCCAGGAAATACTCCAAAAGAAGGTCTTGAATACAGAATCCTTGAAGACCAAGCGAGGTGGCGCAGTGGTTAGGCACTGGACTCGTATTCGGGAGGACGACGGTTCAATCCCGCGTCCGGCCATCCTGCTTTAGGTTTTCCGTGATTTTCCTAAATAGGTCCAGGCAAATGCCGGGATGGTTCCTTTCAAAGGGCACGGCCGATTCCCTTCCCCGTCCTTCCCTAATCCGATGAGACTGATGACTTCGCTGTCTGTTCTCCTTCCCCAAAACAACCCAACAGAATCCTTTAAGAGTAAAGAGGGTAGCCTCCGCAAGTACTTTGAAACGCACCTACATAAAGCAAGATAGTGGGAAGAGCCCATATGTAATTGGGACATTCTAAGAATATTAAAGGCAATACTGCTGCTGGATCTCAGGGACAAAATAGCCATGTTACTGAAACCAATCTTGAACATTGTAAGTCCTGACTGGACTCACTTGGTCTTATACAAGGAGTTCGAAATCGAATAACCATAACAGCAGTGGGGCGGTATAATCCTCTCTGCAGTGCGTCCAGGTGCATGCAGTAAAAGTTTGAGTAGTGGTGAGGGGATGCGCAGAGACAGCAGACGTGTTCCGAGTCGGAGCTAGATGCCTGCAGGAGGCAGCCGGGTCATGACACCATCAAAGTAAGAATTGGCGCTACGCACATAATAAGCTATATATTGAGCGAAACTCGGTACATACCTGGGGAAACTAGAAAGAATAATTAATAAAATAGGTTTTCTTTGGTTAAATAATGTCTAAAAGCTAGATAGAAATCCCATTGTTGATGCAATAAGCGTTTTGTGAAACTTTCTCGTAAATCCATGCTATAGAAGTTTATTTTAGTTTTTCACATGCGCCTTAAAAGTTTGAACAATAAATATTTTTTAGATAAAATTAGAGTTTCATCTCACACCTTACGTCGTTCTCCGCATCCTGTGCTTGCGTTGAACCAAAAGGTTCATTAAAGTAAAGTTCCCATGAGTAAAGCTAATAATTTCATTTATCAGAGTAAAATAATCTATATGCCATTGCACAGTTGGCAAATTATTCAGATCAGGACAGAATTTTTATTAAGTAACAAACAGGGCCAAAATGAGTAAAGTTATCTAGAATGACAATTTTATGCCATTGCATTACGGCTGAGTTGAATATATGTTTTGTTATCAGCTAAATGGGAAGGAGTGCACGAGCTAAGTCCACAGACGCAGTCAGATGTAGGTTGGTGACTTTCATTTATTTTTACCACTAAACTTTCATGCAGTCAGATGTGTATTTTGAGTACATTTTCATGCAGTCAGATAAAGTTCAGTTCAGTTAAATACGCAGTCAGATGCAAGTTTTATTAAAGACTAAAGCAGTCACATGCAGTTTTGTCTAGTTTAAATAGAGAATTGTTATTAACAACACTTTCGAGCATATCACACATTCCCGAAATATCTGTACATATACTCCCACCACTGAAGGCGGTCATTTACAGCACATTGGTTGGCGGAACTAAAGTGTGCCTCACGAAGGAAGGTGGCCGCTATATTCAACAGTTCTGCGCATCCCCCTCCACGAACCGCTGGCAACCAATAACATTCATTCTTTTTCCAAGTGACTAGCCGCGAGTTACGAGAATGTCTCTCATGCAAGCTGCACTGTTGCCATACTTCGCAACAAAGCAATTTAATTCACAGAGCAAGCACATTATTCATTCAATTATTGGTGTTATTTTCTTGTTGCCTTATAGCTGTGAAAATCTGTCTTTAAACGTGTTAGTGCGATTTCCAGATAAATAGGTGATGGCAGTAAACGTTAAGTTCTTCACAAACAGGCGAAGGGAATTATTTACCACGTTTGCAACTACTTGAAACGTGAATCTGATAGTGGGGTTCCCATCGTTGATATTTCGAAGACACAAGAACGGACTGCAGAAGCATGTGGTGTAGGCAAGAGAACTGTACAGCAAACTATAAATGAAACTGTCACAGCTGTAGAAACATAGTAGAAATCGCAAGAAACCCGTAACACAAATGAATGGCTTTGACAAGGATGTTTTAAGGCACTTCGTCTTTTAAATGTATATGAGTGGTGAATATCCGACTCACAAATATTTGTTAAAATTATGAATGACAAAACTGGGTTCAATGGAAACACTTCATCAATGTAAAGAATTTTGAAAGCCATTAGTTTCAAATATGTTAAATTATTAATGTTGGGAGAAAATTTTTAATGGAACGAAATGACATAGCTGCAGCACAAGCCACATTCCTGAGAAAGAGAAGGTAATTCAACCGTGTATGAAGTATGGGTGAACCAAAACTTTCCAGGAAACGCTTGTTTTTAGGTATAAGAAAAACAACAGTGACTACAATTCGGAAATGAACGTTGTCACTTTCAAGCAGTGGTTCACTGAACATTTCTTGTCATACCTGACTCCACAATCTGCCATTGCAAAGGACAATCAATCAGCTGTGACAGAGAAAACACGGAAAGCTGACATTGTGCTCTGGCTTAAAAATAAAAGTATTGCACATAGTATTAACCAGACCCGTGCGGAACTCCTGCGTCAATTTAAATAAGTCATGTGAGAAAACCTATGAACTTGATTTATTTGCACGTGAACGTGGTCACACAGTTCAGCGTTTACCACCGTGCCATTATCAGTATAACCCGATCGAATTAATCTGGGCCCAGGTTAAAGGCTATGTGGCAGAAAGGAACAAAACACTCAAGATAGCAGGCACTGAATCGCTTGTGTATGAAGCAATAGACAACCTATCACCTTCAGCGTGGGCAGATTGTGTGCAGCACGCTGTAAAGCTTCAGGAAGATGACTTTTATAGGGAGGTGAAATGGATAGAAGCCTTGAACCTATAATCGTAAATTTGCAGTCAGATGGTTCGGACACAGACTTAGATAGCAGTGATGATGGTATTACTACGACGTAGACTCAGGAACAATGTAAGGCAATAATGTTCATGGTTATTGTTTTTAAAGACTCATAATTTAAAAAAGTATTTTTGTGTTTCAAAATATCAGTTGGATATGTAGTAAATGAAAACGTCCTGGCCTTTATTTATTGGGAATTTGTATACTAAGAAGGATACAAATACTAACTTTTTATGGCTTACATACCTATAATTTTCGATGTATCGCCCAAGACGAATCAGCTAGTTGCTTTGTTAGTTGTGAACTTTAAGCTTTTCGTATTCTACTCACTAAAGTTCTATTACAAGAACCCTTGGAACTCATCAGCCAGAAATTTGACAAAGAGACTACCAACCTTTTCAGACATGTTCTGACATCAACTTACTTCTTATTTGACGCTGAATACTACGAGGAGACAGAAGGGGCAGCCATGGGGAGTCCACTCTCACCTGTTGTCGCAAATATGTACATGGAACATTTCGAGGAGGAAGCTCTTGAATCAGCACATCTAAAACCCGTCTGTTTCTTTAGATATGTGGATGATACCTTCGTTATTTGGCCACGTGGAAGAGGTAAACTGGCAGACTTCCTCACACATCTCAACTCCATACACGAGAATATTAAGTTCATCATGGAGATCGAAACGGATGGGATGCTCCCTTTCCTAGATGTTTTGATTAGAAGACGAGCTGACGGCACTTTGGTCCACAGCGTGTATAGGAAGAAGACCCACACCGATTTGTACCTACATGCGGATAGCTGCCACCACCCAGCACAAAAGAATGGCGTGCTCAAAACTCTTGTACACAGAGCTCACACCATCTCCGACAGGGACAGTCTCCAACAAGAATTGGACCATCTGAAGACCGTGTTTCGGAGGAACGGTTACAAGGAAGGGAAAATTCGGAAGACTCCACATCCCACACCTGCAGCACCGGCGGAAACTGAGGATGAACCTCAGGAGGAGGCGGCCTTGGCTATTATTCCGTTTTGTGGGGCCTTATCCGGAAAAAACTGGACGCATTTTACGTAAACACCAAGTGAAAACCATCTTCCGTCCTCCAAGCAAAACCAAGAGCCTTCTTGGTAGTGTCAAGGACAACCTTGGTCTACATAAATCAGGGTTTATCAGATACCTTGCCAATGCGGGAGTGTATACATAGGTCAGACCATTCGTACCATTGAGGACCGATGCCGAGAACATCAATGGCACACTAGACTGCAACAGCCCAGTAAGTCGGCAATCGCTGAGCATTGCCTGTCGGAACTTCACAGCATGGATTATGACCAAACCATAGTCCTGACACAGACTTCCAAATACTGGGCCTGTGTCATCAAAGAAGCCATAGCGATTAGAGTAAGGGAGCCACAACTAAATCGTGACAGCGGTTACATCCTTAGCAAGGCGTGGGAACCCGCGATCACCCAGATTAAGAAGAAAAAGGATATTCCCCAGAGTGTACCGACTTCGGGGGAGGAGGGAAGAATAACGAGAGCGGTGCCGGCAGACCCTCCTGAACGAGAAGACCTAGGACGCAGCGCCCAGATGGCGGGAGAACGGACGCTGTACCTGGACCGCGCGCGGGACGCGGACCGCACCGACTCATAGGGAGCGCATGAGGGAGGAGGGAGATTGTCCTATATATACCTGGCGCGGCCCACCGCCGGTCAGTACATCAGCGCACCTGATGATGGCAACGTGGTCGATTGCCGAAATATTGTGTCCTATTCACACTCATACCAGGCTGTTCACCCGAGATTTATTTCGTCATTTCCGTATTTGGTCATCCTACAGACGACGCAGCGCCACTTGGCTTATCTGTCACAACATTGCACAATGCTTCAGTACTGAAAATAAACCAGAATTTCTTTTTTCACTAAATGAAGCGTAATCATTACTCTGTCTTCTTAATAAATACAAGGTGTACTTGAAGTCCAGGAAATCATTCAATTATTTATTGCATAAGAACTAAACAATGTACAGATATCATACATATTGCATTTTGAAGAGAAACTCTGAAATTTTTTTTTACAAACATTCCATATGCTAACCATGAGTGACCTGCCAGACGTCAATACGGTAATCGAATTCTTGCCGTACCCGTCCCTGCATGGCATTGTCGACTGTGGCAGTCGCTTCCCGTATTCTCTCCCGGAGCTCTGCTATATTATGTGGTAGAGGCGGTACTACACCAGATCTGTAATGTGTCTCCACGAAATGGCCCTGAGCACTATGGGACTTAACATCTGAGGTCATCAGTCCCCTAGAACTTAGAACTACTTAAACCTAACTAACCTAAGAACATCACACACATCCATGTCCGAGGTAGGATTCGAACCTGCGATCGTAGTGGTCGCGCGGTTCCAGACTGAAGCGCCTACAACCGCTTAGCCACACCAGCCGGCTGTGTCTTCGTAGAAAAAAGGCACACGGAATGAGATCTGGTGATCGGGAAGGCCATTTTGTGAAGCAGCTGTCTCCTTCTATTGCACGGCCGATCCATCGATGCGGCAGCTCCGTGTTCTGCACTAGCTCCAATCTGAATGGTTTCATGGACAACTTCTGTCTCATGACTTTCCAAGCTGTCTCATTGGAACCATTTCGAATTCACGGAATGCACGACGCACCGATTACTATGGACTCCTTATGAATGTCTCTCGTACGCGCTCCACATTCAGTTCACTCATACTGGGACGTTCGTTTCTCTTTTCCGGGTACAAGCAACCCGTCGTAACGAATTTGTTGTGCCAGTGGTAAATGGACTTCCTTGTTGGTGGCTTCTTACCGTACTTGGTTCTAAACATCCGTTGAACAGCTGTAGCACACTTGATTTTGTCGAACTCTAACACACAGAAAGCTCGCTCCGCACCTGAACTCGCTATGTTTGCGACTAGCGCTGACTATTGGCAAATTACCAAACTACGCTGTGGCGATATACATAAAAAAAATCTTTCAGGGTTTCTCTTCAAAATGACATATGTATGACATCTGTACAATGTTTGATTCTTGTGCAATAAATAATTGAAAATGTTCCCGGACTTTATGTACACCCTGTATAAAACTGAAGCTTTGAGCATGTGCTGCTCCACCCACAACACTTCCTGAACTGTTACTCTCTTACAAGTCTGGGAATACCTCAGAACCAATGCATTTCGTCAACAATAATGGGCGATATAGTTTGTGCTTTCGGATGATTCCATTTGCAGCAACATCTGTTGTGTAACGATTTGGGTTTGCAGAAAGATGCAAGATCAACTAATACCAACAGAGTAGGCTTTCTTCTCCTCCCTACAAAATGAAAATGCCAAGTTCCTACCAATGTGTTTCACAGAAGGTGAAAAATTGGGAGTAGATCAAAGCTATGATGTTGTACTGAACATTCAAACAATGTTTCACAAACAGAAGCAGCTCATTTGTTTTTGGAGTACCGATTGTAAGTTGAAATAAACGTTACTTCAAAACTCCTCTACTTTTCTTCCAACCAAAATTTTATAAATGAAGGGGTGTTTGGAAATAAGATGACAAACTTATCATATTAAAAACGTAATAAAAGTATCTGTTTCACTTTCTCAACTTGTAAGTAGGGTGTTTAGGTTTTTATGTTGGTGACGTCACGTAGCGCTTTATATGAAAATCACTGATTGTGCTGTGTGCAGTCTGTGGCTGGTTGGTATTGTTGAAATATTCTCTATTGCAGTGTTGGGCAGTCCAAAGTAAATTGAGAAAAGATAGTGACGACGAACGTAGCTTATCAGCACCACTGTATGAGGAATTAACATACACTCAAAGTAGTAATTTGGTAATTGTGCATAGGGAAATGGAATGGGTGGCAAATAATGGTGTAAGCAGTGAAACAATTAGTGAACAGGGAAGCATTATCGATCGCTCGCTCGGCAACAGCTCGCCTCAGGGTTCCGAAATGACAGGACACAATCTTGCAAATACTGTAGATTCAGGTTTTGGGTCCTCACCGTTTTCTGAAGCAAGTTAAGACACATTTTCCGCTTGTCAAAATTTGAATGTTGCCTGTGCAAATGCACTACCGAATAGCACTGAGGAACATGTTTCAGACACCAGTGCATTGTTATTACAATTAATGCAACAAATGGGACAAAAGCTTCAAAAGTTAGACACAATGGAACAAAACCAGAGACAAACACAGGAACAGTTAGACACAATGGAACAAAATCTTAAACAGTTAGACACAATGGAACAAAATCTTAAACAGTTAGACACAATGGAACAACACCAGAGACAATCACAGCAACAGTTAGGCGCAATGGAACAAAATCAAAAACAGCAACAGCTTCAAAAGTTAGACACCACGCTTGAACAAACACGTGAAGGTTTAACTGCTGAGTTACTTAAAATCGAATCGAAATGTCAAAAAGTCTGTAATGACGTAAAAACACAAATTTGTGAGCATTTTCAACCTATTTTTTCGCGTCATGAAAATGCATTACAGAATCACGAAGCAGCCATAAAAGAACTGCAAACTATTGTTCATGAAAATCATGACACTTTGCAAGCTAAAATTGACTCAGTTGCATATACCGATTCGGTTACGCAACTTGCAAAAACTCAGGAAAAGTTGAAGGACACAGTAGATACGATTTCAACACAAATTGACACTCTGAAACTTGGTTCAGAAAAACATACTGAGAAAATAAGTACACTATCGGAGAGAGTAGCCGAACTTTCGGATCAGTTCACTAACTCATCTACAAAAGTAGATGATGATCTGAATGACACAAGACGCGTAGCCTTCACTGACACAGAAGAGTATGAACAAACTAGAAAATTCAAACAAAATCAAAATCAAATCAATACACAGTACAAAAGAGAAATCCGGGAAGTACAAGATCAGCTGACACAGGTAATACAAGAGTTACATATTTCAGAGGAGACTCGCGCTCCAATACGGGAAGAGGAACGTAGAAATACGGAACAGCCACAAAATAATAACACAGGGCACTTCGGAAATTATGAAATAAATTGGCAAGGTACACCGAATTTTGAGATGGAACCACCGAAAAGAAGTAACAATGACCGACATGCGACTCGCCGACATGATGATTTTGATTATAAGCTGTTCATTACTACACGTAAATTCAAAACATTTAAGAATTCTGGAAACGACATTCACCCACAAGCATGGCTTCATCAATTCTCTCATTGTTTTCCTCCCAACTGGTCAGTGGAGCACAGGTTAGAATTTATGTGTGGCTATTTAGAGAATGAACCAGCTGTAAGAATGCGATCGGTCATTCACGATTGTCACAGTGAAGGAGAATTTTATCATGCCTTCCTCTCAGCATATTGGTCTCAAGCTACTCAAGATCGCGTAAAAAAAAGCATCATGATGATGAAACACTTTGAACAATCTGAATTTTCCAGCCTTGTCAAATATTTTGAAGACATGTTGCACAAGAATCAGTACCTGTCAAACCCATACAGCCCACACCCTGAGTGCCCTTCAGACCATGCAACACTTGTACTCAGCGGATACGGTCGTCCAGAACATCCATGATGCCCTACTCCACCTGCAACGGGAGGGGAAGGAGGTTTCTTTCAGTTGGGTGCCGGGGCACGTGGGTATTAGGGGAAACGAACTGGCGGATGTGGCTGCCAAAGATGCATGTTCCCTCCCTCACGTTGTTGAATGTGCCGTCCCCCTCCATGCTGTTACCTCCCTTTTGCGTTTTCGTGTTATGCGTCAATGGGAAGAGGAGTGGCTGGCAGTCGGTGAAAATAAGCTGCGTCTGGCCAAGGCCACCACGCGGCCATGGCATACGTCCTACCAGTCATGCAGGCGGGATGAGGTTCTCCTCACTCGCCTCCGCATCGGGCACAGTCCCTTAACGCATGGTTTTTTGCTCCGGCGGGAAGACCCCCCCCCCCCAATCTGCAGTGCTTGTGGTGTCCAGATTACTGTCCGCCAAATTTTACTTGACTGTCTTTTATTCTCTGACCAGAGGGCGGTGGTTTCCTTGCCACCGGATTTGCCCTCTATTTGGCAAGACGACGCAACGACTGTGGTTAAGGTCTTACAGTTTTGTGTCCTGTCCAATTTGTTGCCTCGGATTTTAGGGAGAGGATTTTAATGTGCTGCTGGGTGACTGGCTCACCCAAGCTTTAGGTAAGACGTCCGCCAGTCACAATTACTTACTTGTTTCACTTCGATTTCTGTTCTCTTTTCCTTGTGTTTCCTTTCCTTTTTTAGTGCGTTTCTTCTCCTCTTGTTTTGCCTCTGTATATGAGGATTTGGAACTGCGTCTGGTCTGTGTCTTTTAGCCGTTCTCCTTGTTCGCTGTCCGTCTTCGTCCCTTCACCGCATGTGTTCCTGTTTCTATGCGTTTGGGTGCTGATGACCACACTGTTTAGCGCCCGAAAACCTCAAACCAAACACACACCCTCAGAACTCATCCGCATTTGCTTAATCAAATTGCCTGAACATTTACGACATATTATTTTGGTAGGACGTTGCAAAGACCACATTGAAGCTTTTCAGGGACTGTTACAAGAATTGGAAATTGACACTGACATTCGAGGGACGCGAAAACAGGAACACAACAATTACAGGTCACATCCGTCACAATTCCGCGATGAAAGAAAGAATAACTGGACACGACAAGGCTATCCTTACGACGTAACTCGTGACCAAAACAGACACCACCCTTAGGACAACCGTTGGCAGAGTTACAGGGAAAGATCACCTCTCCGCGGTAATGACTATCACAGAGACAATCAGAGAAACAGACATTATGGGAACCAAAATAATTATTATCAAGGGAGACAGAATAACTTCAGACGCAACGGTCCACCGCTCAGTTACGATTCCGGGAGAAATAGTCCACCACATGACTGACAAACAAGAAACTACGTAAACTACCGACAAAACGACAGACCTCAATTTCATCAGAACAGGCGGGATTCAAAGGTGAATTTGTAGAAGTTAGATCTCCAAATCCCAATAACGACGCGCGCCAACAAAGAGACAATAGGCAATGACTCACACCGCTGGCAGCCACAAAACGTACTTACAAAGCTGACGACGTAGCTGCCGTGGCTAGTAATTACGTAAAAATGGAAGATATTAGGGACATCTTACCCCAGGAACACGACGTAAAGCATAAGAACATTGTAAATCCTGTAATTCACATTACAGTAAATGACGTAAAATTTACGGCAGTACTTGACTCTGGCAGTCCCATTTCAGTAATTAGTGAAACATCCTTGAGCAAATGCAACAAATCGGACGATTGCCCCACACTTCCGTTACGTAAGATTAAATTACGAGGTGCAGTCGTTGGAAAAAGTGTAGACGTACGCCAACAAACCAACTTAGAATTCTTTTGTCGAAGCCACAGTTTCTCTATGAACTTTCTTATTGTTCCATTATTGTCGACGGAAATTATATTGGGGGTAGACTTTTTGAATGAATACAAAGCAACCTTAAACTTTCACGGTGCTGAAATAAGTTTATAGAAAGAAAGTAAGTCAATAGCTTTGTAATTTGAAGATTGGCTCTCAAATCACGACGAGGAAATTAATCGGCTTTGCCTCCTGTTAGACAACAGTTCGGAATTTTCGGCGGAACTTGACACTAACAATCCCTTTGCAAGTACTGACAGGGATGATATCGACAGCGTATTTGATACTAATGAATTAATTCAGAATAAAATTCAAACAATTGAGAATTGTAATGACACTGATAGGCAGGACCTTTTTGAGATTTTACAAGCACATTCCACAGCTTTTACTCACAAAACAGGAACAATCAAGGGATTTCAATACCAATTTCGTGTTCGTGAGCATACTAAATTTTATGTTAGACCATACATAATTCCGGCACATTATAGGGACCGTGTTAGAACAGAAATACAATCTATGCTTGACGAGGGCATTATTGAGCCTGCAGTAAGCTCATACAACAATCCATTACATGTTGTTGAGAAGAAAAATGGATCGATCAGGCTTGTTCTTAGATTCGAGACAAATCAATACTCCTGAAACAGACAGGCCGCAAATGTTGGAAGAACTTCTTCAAAATTTTAATGGTGTAAAAGTATTGTCATCTATTGATCTCAGATCCAGCTTTTATCAGATCGAACTTCATCCAGAATGTCGAAAATACACAGCTTTCCTTTGTTTCGGCGTTTGTTATCAGTTTCGGAAACTTCATTTTGTTTTGAACATTTCTTCGGCAGCATTCATTCGCGGGCTAAATTCCATATTACCTGAGTTCTTAAAACGTCACATCACCTTATATGTGGACGATATTCTAATAGCAGAAGCTTCATGGGAACAACATAATCGCATCCTCAACATGTTGCGTATTTTTGCAGAATGTGGAATTACAGTTAACTTGGAAAAGTCTGAATTCGGTAGGTCAAAGGTGAGGTTTTTGGGACATATTATTTCTTCTGAAGGCATTCAGCCGGATCCTGAAAAGTTAGAAGCAATCAGAGCCATTCCAGTTCCATCCACAAAAAAGAAGTCCGCAGTCTTCTAGGTCTATTAAATTTTTACCGTCGTTTTCTGAATATGCAAATTCTAGTTTTACCAAAACTTTGTTCTCTCACTGGAAAAAATACTATTTGGAACTGGGACGAACAGGCACAGCTGGAATTCAATTCTTTGAAAGAAGCGCTACTAAACGCGGCAATACTAGCTCATCCAGATCTGTCACAAGAATTCTGCCTTAGCACGGATTCTTCTGAAGTTGGCCTTGGTGCCCATTTATTTCAAGAAGCCATAGAAAATGACGCTACTGTTCAGAAAACCATTGCTTTTGCTAGCCGAGTGCTAACAAAATCTGAAAAAAGTTATTCCGTTACTGAAGTAGAAGCTTTAGCTACCGTTTGGGCATTTAACAAATTCCGTTTCTTTCTTTCTGGTAAGCACGTAAAAGTATACAGTGATCATCGTGCATTACAATACCTTATGTCTTCAAAATTAAATCATGACAGGTTAAAATGTTGGGCATTGTTTCTGCAAGAATTCCACTTCACAATAGTCTACATTCCCGGCAAGGTATTTTTGCGGATGCACTGTCACGCGCACCGGCTGGGCTTGAGAAAAGTAACACAGAAGGCAACCTCGAGAAAATTTCAGTATTCTTTACATTCAGAAAGTCGCCTTTGAAAACTTCATTACCACATCTTTAAAGGACATTGCTCATGAACAAGATAAAGATCCGATTTGGAAGAACATCAAAAGCAAATGGCGTGAAAAAACACACACACAGATTCGGCATTATTATCTGGTTAGAAACAACACACTGTTCAAACGCTGCACTGTTGATGACAAGCTATGGGTACTTTGCATTCCCGACGATTTTGTTATTAAGCTCATTTGGTACATTCTTTTCAGCTATGCACATTTTGGTACACCAAAATGTTATCATATTCTTCGGACTACTTGTTATTTTAACAACATGGAAAAGAGAATTCGAAGAGTCTTGTCTATTTGTAAATTTTGTCAAAAAGCTAATCCATCTACTATCTCACATCGTGCTCCGTTGTTTCCTATCATTCCTTCTAAATCAAAAGAATTTGCTGCTGTTGATCTCTTGGGATCCCTTGTCAGAACATCGAATGGATTTTCGTACTTTCTGGTAGCTGTTGAACTTACTTCAAAATTTAAATGATTAATGGAAAATCTCATATAAAGATGTGAAACAAATACTAACAAAGAGATAGAGGGGCTGGCCAGTACTTACCTCAGCTCAGTACAGCCGATAGATACACAAAAACCAGAACCGAAAATTTACGTTCCTAGCTTTCGGAACAAATGTTCCTTCATCAGGGAGGAGAGAGGGGAAAAATGGTTCAAATGGCTCTGAGCACTATGCGACTTAACTTCTGAGGTAATCAGTCCCCTAGAACTTAGAACTACTTAAACCTAACCTTAAACCTAGCCTTTTACATCGGTATGACAACAACTAAACTGGCTGAGCGCATGAACGGACACAGACGAACTGTCCGCCTAGGAGATGTCCAATACCCAGTAGCGGAGCATGCCCTCCAGCATAATTCTAGGGACCTAGGAACCTGCTACACCGTATGTGCCATTTGGCTTCTCCCACCCAACACCAGTCCCTCTGAACTGCGGAGATGGGAACTTGCACTCCAACACATCCTTTCATCCCGCCATCCCCCAGGACTGAACCTACGTTAAACAACCTCACTCCCATTTACTCTTCAGTCTTCTCCTGTCTCCCTTTCCTATTTAGCCATTCACGCATCTATTCATTCTACATAGTTGTGTTTATCTTTATACTGTATACCTCTTTACTTCTGTTGCATCCTCTTTGGTTTGAAGCTGGCACAGTACTTACAGTAGAATATCTTTGGCTTCCCTCTGACAACCATGCCTCCATCCTTGCTACCCTCCCTGTTTTCCTTCCCTGTTGCTTCATAATCTGGGTTGTGAGTAACTGAATCCACTTTCCCTTCTTCCCTTTCATTCCCCTCTCTCCTCCCTGATGAAGGAACATTTGTTCCGAAAGCTAGGAACGTAAATTTTCGGTTCTGGTTTTTCTGTATCTATCGGCTGTACTGAGCTGAGGTAAGTACTGGCCAGCCCCTCTATCTCTTTGTTAGTATTTACTTCAAAATTTGTTTCTTTCACTCCGTTACGTAAAGCCACTGGGCGGTCTGTATCCAACGCTATTGTTAAAAATTTATTACGTAAACTTGGCCACGTTTCTAAAGTTATTTCAGATAACGGACCGCAATTCGGATCTGCTGTTTGGTCACGCATGTTTCGGAATCATAAAATCAAACCTGCTTTTATTTCATTGTACTCACCACATTGCAACCCGTCTGAACGGATTATGAAAGAAATCAGTAAGCTTTGCAGACTTTATTGTCACAGAAAGCATCAGTATTGGGACATACTGTATATTTACATTTATTTCAAAACGTGCTGAATGAAATGCCTCATGACTCCACTGCTTTACCACCTATTCTTGTACTGAAGAATGAAGAACCACTGAACAGAATCAGAGAGATTGTACCTTTTCCGAATACACATAAACTTCGGCACAAAGACATAATTGATTTGGCTATTAAAAATATAAAATCTGCTGCAGACAAAAGGAGAAAACTACATGGTAAAGTAAATGCAAAGAAATTATATATTGGTCAGAAAGTTCTCATTAAAGCTCATTCATTGTCACATAAGAAGAAACACTTGAGTTACAAGTTCTTTCTGAATTACAATGGACCATACAGATTCCGACGTATACCACATGATAATTGCGTTGAAGTTGAAACTCTGTGTACTAGGAAGAGCAAAGAATTGCACCACATTTCACATGTAAAACCGTTTATTGAGAGATAATCTGATTTTTGACTTAGTCTTTGCTATAAATTTTTTCACTTCACGTTACTAGTACTCTTTGTCACACTTAGAAACTGTTAACATGCAACTATGTTTTAGAGTTAACTATCTAGTCAAGAACCTAGGGAACTTATTTAGACAAGTAATTACAAATGCATTGTTATGAACAGAGGACACAGTGTTATTGTGTGTGTACATTCTTTCTTGTTAGTTGCACAATTACGTAACGACTATAAGGCTTACATACTTAGAACATATACTGCTAATGAGATTTTAATGCAAAGACATTCTTTATTTGAAGTACATTCTGTGAGGTTAAAGATGACATAGTATTTGGTTTCTTTGACAGCTACACAATTATATCATGACGCTACTAATGTGAGACACAATTTACATTGTTGCTTTTGTGCTGTTTTCTGTTTTATATCTGCACAGTTTTTCTGAATTCTTCTGGAATGTAAAACATGTTTTAGTAGTAACTTTTGTGGTATAGCTACAATGAGACAGCCTTTTTCGTAGCACAACAATACGTTACAGCAGGGCTTCCCAACGTGTGGTCCGCGGACCCCTTAGGGGTCCGCCAGCTCTTTCTAGGGCGTCCGTGGCCACCCTTCACGTAATCGTGTAAAATAATGAGTAAAATTATTGAATAAAAATGTGAAAATCAAATTCATCACTTTTTTTCGTGTGAAAAAAATGTGTACTTTTACTTCAGGTCGCATTCCCAAGCAGCCTTTGCAGTTCCTAAGTGAGAACGCATACACAGTTTAGTGCCGGAGAATGCGGCTTCTCTGATCGACTGTTTCGCAACAATACGGGGGTCGTTTGTGCGCCGGCTAGATGCGCAGAAACCTTTTACGCATGCGCGGAGCGACCTTTGTCGACCAATCACAGCGCTCGCTGGCACGTATGCGGCCCCAGGCACCATTAAATGTTAAACTTGCTTTGTCAGTGCACTACCTATTTCATGAGTCGATTTTTGATCTTCAAGTTGTTTTCATTCATCTCTAAACCAAAGACTATTGATACTTTGGGGGGGGGGGGGGAGGGGGCGGGATGGGGGGTCATTGGGAACAGACTAGGGGTCCGCCATGGAATTACACACTGAAGAAGGGGTCCACCAGCTGAAAAGTTTGCGAAGCCCTGCATTACAGTATAGTATTTTCTTGATCACAGTAATGTACATAATAACTACGATATCTATACGCATAGCATTTCACTTTTGTTTATGGTGAGGTAAGTACATTGACTTCTGCAGAACTTAGCTTACGGAGGACGATAACTACGACACTTCCACAGAATTATCTTACAGCAAGACGCACGTTTAGCGCTAAAGGACACGTATTTGAGTGATTAATTTTGTACTTAAAACATTTATGTTTAAAGATTTTTGAAATACAAAGATACAAAGGTTTTCCATGATACATTTCATTCCATTGCTGTAATCGGTAACACCTGAGGGTGTAATTACATTAATCCTCAGGGGGGTACACGCTTACTTTGTGTACCATGTGTGTGGCAAGCACAAGGAGCCCTAGCTAATATGATATTTGCTTATACAACTTTACACAATGGTACCATATTTCTGTAACACAGAATTACACAACTATCTGATCATTTAACTGAGAGAGAGAAACATTTTTTTTATTACGTCAGTGACACATGTTTACGCAATTACACAGTTGGATAACTTCACACTTATGAAATTGTATTTTGTCTGTACTTTGTGAACTGTTCATAGTTTTTCAGAACCATTGTGATACTATGAGAGCTTTGAATGATGTATTCGGTATGGGATCAAGATTTTTAAAGTATGTTTGAGGTAGATGACTTTATGGAAGGTTTTGAAATTATTTGAAAGAAGCTGCGACGATTTTGAGATGTGATTGATCTGTTATGATGTTATTATTACGATAATGATGTGTATTATGCTGTTGAGGTATGTTTATGATCGATAAGCTGATGCTATATGAGGAATTAGATTATGCTACATATTTATTATGATGAAATATTGAAGAAGTGTCGATGAATATGTATGTGTGTAATAAATCAAGGAATAATGAGTAGTGGTTAGCGACTCTGATTTGTGAACAAGGATGTTGGAAACCAAGAATTGTACTTCAACAGTTATGAAATGTGTGTACATGCATTAATGTATCACAATGTCGGCAAACATCTTTTGGACACTGTCATATTTACAGGATTTAGTTTCTACACATTTGTAACGGAAATTCTCAACCTGTGTAATTTTTTATGTGAGACTGTCACTGTAGTGCTAACTGCTGTCGTAAATATTTCGGTAAGAAAGCTAAGTGACCTTGACGTAATGCGTTATGGGCGCCCAGCTGTGCCAGTCGCCTGGAGAAAAAGCCATTAGGTGAAAAAAAGAGGCCATTAACCTCGCTATTGACATTCCTTTGTAGAAATCATGCTATTGCTTGGAAACATATGATTATGCTGTGGAGGTCGTACTTTGTGCTACTTCTTACATCTGCACACCTGATTATGACAAGTGTCTTTCTACGAGAGTTGAAAGAATTTTTACTCCCTTATGAAATGCCATATGGCTAGTGAATGATGTTTCATGCTTTGCTTTGTATATATATTTGCCTATTTTGTTTAATATCTAGTTTCTAGCTGCACTGCAGCATTGGTTAAAATAAAATTTAATAGATGTACTAATGTAAATATTTTCTGTCTACAGATCCATTAAACAATAATTTTATGAGCTACTTTCTCAAAAAAAGGGAACACAAATAGACATTTCCCTTCACAGGAATTGCATAAGATGTGACATAGGTATTAGACATGGCCATCTTTACTGTAATATTCTTTCTGCTTGAGTGTTATCATGTTTAGGTATAAGTTATTGCATTTGTTGCTGCTGTTTGCCAGGCATAGTGCTACTGAATTTTAATTTGTGTTACTCTGCTAAGCCAGTTTTACTATTGATTTATTTTTCTTGTTGCTGCACATTGGCTCATATTAGTTGTAATGTTGCATTTGCTTTGGTAATTTAGATTTACTGCTGCTAGCTTTGCCAATTTGCATTTTTTGTCATTGCTGTTTATGTTAATTGTTTTGTGCTGCTCCATTTCCTCGTCCCTTAGTTTATGCATCTGAGCTCAGAAGATTTAAGTCAGCTTAAGATGGAGTAGGCTATATAAGAGAATAAGTTGTGATGAATTGGAAGAAATGCATTGCAAAGTTATATGAAAAAGTTTTGGGCCAAAATGAGTATTGTACAATGAGAAATAATTATTTAGAAAGAGGATATGAACAAAACAGTAGGGTTTGGGGACAACAGGTATAGATAAGACTTTTTGGGAATAATGATGAATGAAGGGAGATCTCCAAGAAGAACAGAAAGTTTTGTTTTCAAAATACTGCAGTAAAACAAACCCTGACCTTTCCTTTTGTCTTATTCCACTAGGTGTTTGTGTACCCTTGTATATTTGTGTTCTTCCTGTCTTTATATGTTTACCTGATAAGAGATATGTCGTGGAATTTTTCTAATGCTATGTTATTTACTTTGTAAAGATGTTTAGACATTATTAATTGTGTTCTGTTTCAATGCTCATATGTGAAATTAATGTTTCGAAAACTATTCTTATTATTTTATTTATTTACTTATGTCATAATTCCTGTAATACTGATCTATATGTTTATTTCCATTCTTTTGTAAAGCCTGTACTACTACAAATGTTATCTGTATTGTCATGTTCTTTAATGATGTATTTTGTACCTTTGTAATTGTATTCTTATGTTGTAAATTTATAAATGTATAGACACCAGTTCTTCAAATTAAGTTTCATTTCACTGCACACGTTTTTGTTGGTCATAGTACATGCAGATTATGCGAAAAAAGGGGACTGTTAGCATTTGCACATATGTTGATAATTCAGCAAGGGACTGATTAACAGCATTGCTGGTTCTAAAGGCAATTCCAAAAACTTTGTGAGTGCACAAGTGGTGGTTTTAGACTTGCTATATTGTCCACAAGACTCTTCGATGGTGATTGTGCACCTGCACAGACGCAACAGATGGCTGCTGGCCGTCTCTACAAGGACTGCAGTGGGTCTGCACTTTTGATGACCCACCAATACCATTATTTCCACAAGGACTGCAGTGGGTCTGCACCTCTGGTGGCCCACCAATACCATAATCTCTACCAGGACCGCAGTGGGTCTGCTCTATGATGACCTACCTACCAATATTCTTCAACTTCGACTGACTCTGCTGTGGGTTTGCTCTGTTGTGACCCATTACCTGTCTGCATGCCAAGAGTCAGCACTGTCTTTCTGTTGGAAGGACAAGACTACTTCTTCAAGACTGCATGGAAATCCACTATTTCCATGTGCATTTTCTTTTACTGCTCAGGCTTTGAGAAAAACACTGCAATTTTACTGTGATGAACGATCAGGACTGTCTTTATGGACTGTGATAAAATCTTTGCTTTTGACCAACAGCGCGTCAATAAGTGTGTGCATTTGATATCTTTGTTATTGTAATTATGAAAAATTTTTTCAAAACATTATTGGCCACTGCCCAAAACAATTTGTAAAATTTTTTGTGTGGAGCATGGGGGCTATGTAAGTAGGCTGTTTAGGTTTTTATGTTGGTAACGCCACGTAGTGCTCTGTACGAAAATCACTGACTGTGCTGTGTGCAGTCTATGGCTGGTTGGCATTGTTGAAATATTCTCTATTGTAGTATTGGGCAGTTGGATGTGAACAGCGCATAGAGTTGGGCAGTTGGAGGTGAGCCGCCAGCAGTGGTGGATGTGGGGAGAGAGATGGCAGAATTTTAAGAGCGGGCGATCTGGACGTATGTCCGCCAGAAAGAGTAAATTTGTAATACTGGATATCATGAACTGATATATATATATATATATATATATATATATATATATATATATATATAATGACTTTTGGACACTATTAAGGTAAATACATTGTTTGTTCTCTATCAAACTCTTTCATTTGCTTAGCATGCCTATCAGTAGTTAGTGCCTTCAGTAGTTAGAATCTTTTATTTAGCTGGCAGTATTGGGCGCTCGCTGTTTTTCATTAGTTCAAGTAACGAAGATTTTTGTGAGGTAAGTGATTCATGAAAGGTATAGGTTATTTTTTGTCAGGGCCATTCTTTTGTAGGGATTATTGAAAGTCAGATGGCGCTGCGCTAAAAATATTGTGTCAGTTTAGTGTTGATCAGAATAAGTAAAGAGCGAAATGTCTGAGTACGTTCAGTTCTGCTCAGCTGTTTGAAAATCAAATAACGTAAGGGCTTTATCAGCACAGTAATTCACTAATTTTTCTAAGGGGTCGTTCCAACCTAAGAATTTGAACCATTGTCCAAGAGTTGTAGGATATTTCTTAACCACACGAAATTACAAGTTACTTCAGGATTCAGATGAAATTGCACGGCAAAATAGGCTGCTGATACCCGATGAATTATGTGTGTATTATATATACATTGCCTGAAAAAAGTGGAGCATCCAGAAGATTCGGTTGGTTGTGAACGTAAGTTCGCACACTTACGTACCGTCGTCGGCTACGTGACTGTCATTGCAATTCTCTGCGACAGGTAGAACGGCAACCAGAGTGCATTAGTACTTTTACTAGGCTTGGTAGAATACTTAAGGAGCGTGAACAGCGTCAGATGTTGAGTGATCACTGTAGAGAACATGGAGATGCCACATACTGGTGTGAAACAGCTGTAGCAACACCTGACAGAGTTAGAAGGTATCTAATTGTGGGTCTCCATTTGAGCAATTGGTTAAGTCGTGCAGTAGCCGAATTTGTGGGGCATCTGGACGTGATAGTGGTTCAATGGTGAACTGTGTGGGAACTTGAGGGCAGGATTGTTCATTGTCAAGGTTCTGTTCAACCAAGTCTGACACCTCAAGGAAGGATCGTCATACAATGTGCCAAGCACATGGTAACCCACTCACATTTGCACCCACCATCTGAGAACAATTAACGGACTCCCCACAATATTCTGTCATCCTGCACTATTAGTTGGAACTAGCAGCAGGCAGACCAGTGACTTAATTCCATGGGTAGGCTGCCGTTATCAGGACAACACAAACGGCTGCGTTTGCAATGGTACTGTGCCCAGGAACCAAGGACTGCCGATGAATAGTGTCACATTGCGTTCAGTTCCACAGTACCATGGATAACCATCGTCAGTAGTTTGGTGATGGCCTAAGGAGTGGTCCCGTTACTCCAGTGTTTTAAAGAAGAACAGCGTCACGGCATGGGGAGCCATCGGGTATGACTTCAGGTCATGGCTGTAGTGACTGAAGGAACGCTGATGTTCGTCAGGATAGAAGTCAGGAGCGGAGGGCGTTGTAAAATGAAAATTAATTGAGTGGAATGGACCCAGTTTATTCTTGTAATGATGGTACAGTGGTGCCTACGTAGGGCTGAGCAGCCCCAAGAGGGGTTGCCGTCTGTTCATCAGAGAGGCAGAGGCTAGAGGAGCGACTACTCGGGGCCGAGGTCAGAAGCTAAGAGAGCGCGGAGCTGTTTCCAAGCCGCCCTCGCCGCTCCCGGCCGCGTCCCCACGTGATCACACGATTAGTCTCTGATTGGAGGATTGATTCCGCCAACGCGCCTTGCTAGTAGCGTGCCCCCGTCAGCGCAACCAACCCGTGGGACTTGAGTCTGACCGAGGAGCACGTGGCAGGAATGTGCCGACCATGGTCTTCCGGCCAGCACCTTCCACCACAGTATGCCCAAGCCGGCTACGGCCGAACATTATGCATTGAAAACTTATTTAAATAAAATTTTGTCGGCAATGATCCCTCTTGGGGGTCTCCTCCCTGCACATCCTTTCCCCTTCCGAAGAAGGCTCTCTGGATGAAAATGAATGAGCTTACTCTAATCGATTATTCCATTTAAAAAATATATATGATCATTATGAAGGGTCCCATAACATAGTGATATCAATATGTGCAAATGTTACAAAGTGGCCTGAAGGGCCTGAGGGAAGGCTCTTGAATAACAAACTTGTGAAGTTGGTGCGACGGCAGTGGGGCGGCGCCATGCTGTGAGTGTGTGTCGGCGGTATCAGTGGTGGTGGGTACCCAGGCGATGATGAGGGGCACCGGAGCACAGCACACTGAAACACTCCACCCTCGTGGGGGTGAGCGAATGCTCCCAGGCCTAACAGTCACAAGGGGGTTTTTCCCGTAATATTACTTTGAGTTCTTAAATCTAGGATTACAATGGTAATTGCCCAAGTGGGTGAATGAGAACATTACAAAATGACAAAAATTTAAAGAGAAAACAAAATGACTTACATGAGGGTTAAAACTCGACAGTTAAATTGTGATTCCATAGACTTTACATAGAAATACAAATCCATTACAAAATTAGTTCATTGACCTGACACCTAGACTACAACTTAATTCTAAGGGGGGGTCATGCCTGATCGCATGCACCAAGGTTGGCAGGTAGTTTCAGGTGTGATATTCACCTTCAGGTTGTGGGGGTGGTACTACTTCTCGGAAGGAAGTGAAACATTTGCAAAACCCTCTTTTACAGAGTATCCAGGATACTATAATCAGAATTATTACAGTGATGATTACCGAACCAGCGCTGGGTAATACAACGGTGGTTAATCGCTTGGTTTGGTGCCAATCAGCAATATGTGAGGCCACTCGGTCAAGAGCAACTTGGTTGTGTTCCTGGGTAAGGAGATGATTGATCGATTGGAGTAGATCTGAATCATTGGCATTCGGTAAATTCTTCAGCTTCTCATGGTGATGGATTTTAAAAGAGAGTTCAGGAAGGTATAAGGTAAATGTGGGAATGGTGACATGAAAGGTGGAGTGCAATTGAGCTGATATCCTCATAGAAGCAGCGTATACGTCACATATTGAAGTATTATACACTAGGCCACTATTATTCAGTGTTATCCGGTACGATTCAGTCTCTGACATTGAACGGTGGCACACCAGGGTGGCGGTGACAGTCTGTGGAACAGCGAACAGAAAACTGTTGCCAACAGGCTGAATTATTGGTTGACGAAGTGAGACTAGAACACGAGGACATGGAGGGGTAGTAGTTTCAGATAGAAACAGTGACATCTCGCACTCAGTAGTGTTAGTGTGTAAAATTAGCGTGGAGCATAAGTAATTTGTTGTATGGAAGCAACTGGATAGTTCAGCGCGAGTGAGAGTGGCGTGAGTTTGTCGATCCCGACTAACTATTAAAAATTCTTGAGTCTGCCAAACAACATGGTGATGAAGGGTAGCCCAAGAGACTGGAAAAGTGTATATTTGATAGCACTCGTATTCGCAATTTGCGCACTTGATTGGCAACCTCATTCGCATCCGAATACCGTCAGAATTACGGGTAACTCGGACCTCCAACGCAGCATAGTAAAAGGGGAGGTTGCTTTCCCGCACGGCATCAAGCATTTGTTTAGGGGCCAAAATTTGCGACGACACATTGTGTACGATGTGCAAGAAGGGCTCTGAGGGTAACAGATGTGGACTGAGCTTTCCTTGCAGTCCGAGTTGAATGGCCGAGTGTAACGTGCACGTGCAACTGTGCTGTGTGTATATTAAATAAAAGAATCTGCGTGGTCTTCATAATGTCCAATGTGATAGTCAGATTACGTAATCCCGAGCGAAGATGAGTCCACTCTTGGTTAAAGGATTGTTCAAGTGCACCATAGTGTCGTGTTAATCTGTCGGCTACAACTTGTATTTGTCTAGTTGTGGCTAACAGGTTATTCTCAAGGTGTGTCAGGCGCACCTGTTGATGTACCAACACTTCGGGATCAACTTGTGTTTCCGAAAGCGCTTGCTGTGTGTCCAAATCCCAGCGTTTTGCGTCTGTTTCGTCAGGAGTCCCAAAGACAGATTTTAATAATGTACCTCCAACGGGCAACCAGGCTTGTTTGAAACGAGGCAGTGGTACTGCATCCCTAATACTGTTCAATTGACTTCGAAGGGTTGAAATAATTCTAGTCACTTCCCACAAAGATCGGAGAAACTCATGTTCCTTCGTCTGCGTCAAGAAGGTTTCATATTTTGACATTTGCTGAGCTGTATCATATAAAGCACGGTCTTCCTCTTCTAATAATGTTAGGTTGACATCAGCTAACACAATAGCATAATGTGGAGTATGCACCAGATTGTGACGACGTCCAAAGAGCACGCCAGATGTGGAAGGGTAGACGTGAAATGGAGGCGCCTTAACGGCGACGACGACAACCATTGAGATTAACATGCTGCCCATTGCGGATGAGAAATTGACAGCCATTTGAACGGAGGTTGCTTTCAGCTTCCAATGCTGATAACGGTCGACTGCGAGAGAAAGTATTAGTGCCCCTAGAAGTAAAAATTTCCTGGCTTACTTGATGAGTGATTCAGAGATGACGGAGGGGGTACAACGTTGTAGCAATAATTACCTGGCAAGTAGCGACGATGGACCCGTTCAGTCACGCTTACTGATGAAGAAGGCCACGAAGTAGAATCACGGCAGGCAACCAACAGTTTGGCAGCCGTGGGGGTAGCAAGGCGGCAAGACAATGGTGTAATTCGACACCGAGTATCCGCTGATCAATCACGCGTCAGCAAAAAAGACGCTGAACGCGGAGGCAGTACTACGCAGCGCAGACTAAGCGTAACTCGCTGGAAAAAATTTTCTACCTGCTATGGGACGAAGGCCAAGTGTCATCAATTAATTTGAGATTTTGTACGAAGAAAGTTTTTTTTTTTTTTAAATGAATAAAATGAGAAGGATTCCTGTGATCGCGGTGTAAACCTGCACAGCCTAGGCATCTCCCACGCATTGGCCACTACGCAGGGGCACCCACCCCGCTAAGGTTCGACACGACGAGACAGGTGAAGTACTTCATAAATTTCAGAAATAATATTGAGTGGTTTTTCAGCTGTAGAAAACCCGAATGAGGGTAGGACAACTCAAGTTAACTCAATAATCAAAGGATCTTTACTTACAGAAGTGGTCAATAGAGAGATTAACTGTACTGAAGTCGGAAATGAATGTTAGCGAGAGCGAGTCTGTTGCTCGTGAATACAGAGGCTGGGCGTGAAGCAGTGGAGGCGGCGCAGCGCAGCTTTATCAGCGCTGAGCCGGCAGAGTGCTGGGCTCAGATAACAGCGTCAGAGAGCGCTAGTGGCTCTGCGTCCGAGACTAAGACATTGTAAGTGCAACTTAAAAGTAACAGATTATTGCAAAGCAATAATACACAAATAGCTGATGTTACAAAGACGTTTGATTCCATTTTAACAGAACAACTTAAGTATTCAACAGGTAAATTGACTACGTTGTTGATTAAAAGAAACTGCTACTGAACATGACGTACATATGTACGTACTTCCCTTTCCCCTTCCGAAGAGCGGAGGGCATAAACCATAAAAGCCTCGTTCATGTACTTAGTATATGACAATAGAGGTCTGGTAACATCAACAAGTTACACCAAGGTAGTGTGGATATGAACAGTGTGAGTGTGTTGTTAGTTGTTATTGGCGTATGAAGTGTTGTGTAAATGTGTGACTAACGGTAGCTGATGGCGGATACGAATTGAAGGCCAATAGGTGCTATCAGAGATACTTCCAGTCGAGAAACAATGAAACTTAAAAGGGAATACCGAATATGACACAAAAATAGCGTATAACCATAAAGTGTACTAACATTAATCATAACTATAAATTGATAACAATAAAACATGATATTGAAGTAATAATAATTGACAAGAAATAAAATAAAGGAAATATTTCCCGAACATAAACTTCCGAATCGGATACGAAATCCGTCAGGGGAAGTTGTTTTTTTAGTCGGTTGACGAAGTGCGTAAGGGACTACGTCAGTAGAATCCGACAGTGTGTGTATATAACAACATTGTTCTTAAAAGTGCAGTTTGCACTGTCAGATGGTGAAAAGCAACTAATCCGTTCAGCAACGGAAAAGGCTGCCATCTGGGGAACGGTATCTGAATCTTTGGCAGAATCCGATGATTTTGCAATGGAATTGCCATCTAGAAGAAGGTGGCGTTGTATAAAATGTAATAAAAGAGCGTTTGGGGCTCAGTTCATTTGTGGTTGAGTGCCAAAGGCTTAGTGTGAGCGCAAATTGTCTCACGGTAATTGATGTATGAATTGTGTTGTGGTCAACCGAGGAGCCTAGGATTCGGTGACGTGTAAGTACAAGTTCGCAGTGCGTATGAGCTACCTGCGAGTGACTCGACTATTAAGTTCAGCAGTGCATTAGTGCAATCTGCAGACTTGGATTGATGATTATATAATTTGCAGGGCAATGGGGCAACCTGCGGACAGTGCTAAGGCAACCTGTCTGATAATTGAGGGGTAGGCAGTGCATTGGAGCTATCTGCGATACCGTGGTTCAGCGGGCCTAAGGGCGTCCGTCTGACTTAATAAGAATTAGTGTAGGCACATGGGCTTCCTGCGATACATGTAATAAAGTATCAGCGGCGTTACTAGCGACCTGCTGTACTAGGGAAATGTCGACTGTTCAAGCAATAAAAATAGCTCTGAAGCTAGAATAGCATACATGCATAAATAGCGTCACTTTTTGTGCGCGCAGTACATAACACTACATAAAATGAAAATCATGAACTATAAATCACTAGCGCTAGCATAACGACATAATTAAACACAATGACATATATTGACAGGAAAATAAAAACACAATGATGTATAATAATAATGCTGTAAGTAGTCGGAACGCTCAACGTTAACATGTAACACTGGCCACCTGGGGCTGGCTGCTAGGCTGCGTGTGTGTTAGTTTTAAAACTGACGATAACAAATTGAACTGAAAGGACAACTAGGCACAGTTCCCGTAGCGCTTACATCACCGGCTAATTAGAGGCAAAGTACGTATCTCACAATGGATCATCGACCGATATTTTGGGCCAAGACTGCAACAAGGGAGAGCAATATCTCGGTGTAAATGGTGGTAAGACTAAAAGACCGGTACTGTCGGAAGAGGGTACCTAACATGTTGTAGGGGCCTCCTCATCGACAGAAGAAGGAAAACAGGATAGAACAATGACCACGGCGGTAGAGTAAAATAAATGGGGAGGGCAAAAATAACTGCGTAGTAACCAAGGAACAATCGCCCACCGATATACGGCAGCCCGGACGATTGGTCGTTTGTGCCTCGTCAGTAGCGTGAAAAACCCGTGGCATTGCATTGGTTTGCCCATATCTCGCCTTGTCCAAGGAAGATAACATTAAATGTCCTCATAGTTCGATGTGTAAGATGGTTAGGGCTGTAGTTTGTAGCTTACACAATGAATCAAAGCAATAATGAAACTTCACTTATAGGATTGGCAGACTAAGGTATGCAGAATAATGTAAATCGTTAAGAACTTCGTGTGATTTATCCAGCTAATGTGAAACAAAACGAGGAAAAGAATTTAAACAATGAATCACATCTATTTAATATTTATGTTAAGATTTATTGGGATGTTTGAATGAATTTTGTTTGCCGTGTCTTCCGGCTGCATGAAAGAAACCAGCTTGGAGCTGTTAGCGAGCGCGCAGCGCACGCGTAGGTGCGGAGTAGGCAACGGCACGTCAGCGGTTATGTGAGACGGCGTGTAGCCGCGAGAGACCGGCCGCTACTGCAGCGACAAATATCACGCGCTTAGCGTGTACCAGAAATAACGATGAATTAGAAATTGCTAATTATCTAGAATAAAAGTTTTTTTTTTTTTTTTTTTTTTTTTTTTTTTTTTTTTTTTAGTTTTGGAAAGGCTGTTAGTTATATAAACTGATGGTAAGTGCATTGTAGTCTGTCAGTCTGTCATACACGGAGAATAGGGCAGTAATTTGCGGTTTGTTTTTGTAACTACTAGGACGCGCCGCGTGTTGAGACGCTGGAGGCGGCAGCGCACGTGGTGATAAGATACGTCATCGCGCGGAGCGCTGTTACTGGCTGAGAAGGAATGATGGCCGCTGGCCAGTTCTTGGCGAGGAGAAGGGACAGCGCTGAAGTGGAGGGGAGGCGACAGCTGATGTTTTGCCCCGCCAACAGCTGGTCCCGTAAACAAAGCGTACGAGGCGTATGCATTTCAAGTCCTGGCTTTATCTGTTCCGATTACTTACGAATAGCTGCAGCAAATACAGAACTACGACATATAGTACAATACACTAGGCGTCAAAGTAACAAGTATTAAGAAAAGCTCGGAGTAAAAATACTCCACATGTACTGGTTTGCCAAATAGATGGCAATAGAGGACATTGAAGAACATTATTCGGAGTTAGCAGCCGCGGTTCTGCCAACACCAAGTGTAATGGTTGCATTTGAAGCAAGTCAGTTGCGTGACATCTAATGCGTGGCATTGCTTGCAAAACATAAAACATAATCATACATATGAAAATGAGCAAAAATACACTCCTGGAAATTGAAATAAGAACACCGTGAATTCATTGTCCCAGGAAGGGGAAACTTTATTGACACATTCCTGGGTTCAGATACATCACATGATCACACTGACAGAACCACAGGCACATAGACACAGGCAACAGAGCATGCACAATGTCGGCACTAGTACAGTGTATATCCACCTTTCGCAGCAATGCAGGCTGCTATTCTCCCATGGAGACGATCGTAGAGATGCTGGCTGTAGTCCTGTGGAACGGCTTGCCATGCCATTTCCACCTGGCGCCTCAGTTGGACCAGCGTTCGTGCTGGACGTGCAGACCGCGTGAGACGACGCTTCATCCAGTCCCAAACATGCTCAATGGGGGACAGATCCGGAGATCTTGCTGGCTAGGGTAGTTGACTTACACCTTCTAGAGCACGTTGGGTGGCACGGGATACATGCGGTCGTGCATTGTCCTGTTGGAACAGCAAGTTCCCTTGCCGGTCTAGGAATGGTAGAACGATGGGTTCGATGACGGTTTGGATGTACCGTGCACTATTCAGTGTCCCCTCGACGATCACCAGTGGTGTACGGCCAGTGTAAGAGATCGCTCCCCACACCATGATGCCGGGTGTTGGCCCTGTGTGCCTCGGTCGTATGCAGTCCTGATTGTGGCGCTCACCTACACGGCGCCAAACACGCATACGACCATCATTGGCACCAAGGCAGAAGCGACTCTCATCGCTGAAGACGACACGTCTCCATTCGTCCCTCCATTCACGCCTGTCGCGACACCACTGGAGGCGGGCTGCACGATGTTGGGGCGTGAGCGGAAGACGGCCTAACGGTGTGCGGGACCGTAGCCCAGCTTCATGGAGACGGTTGCGAATGGTCCTCGCCGATACCCCAGGAGCAACAGTGTCCCTAATTTGCTGGGAAGTGGCGGTGCGGTCCCCTACGGCACTGCGTAGGATCCTACGGCCTTGGCGTGCATCCGTGCGTCGCTGCGGTCCGGTCCCAGGTCGACGGGCACGTGCACCTTCCGCCGACCACTGGCGACAACATCGATGTACTGTGGAGACCTCACGCCCCACGTGTTGAGCAATTCGGCGGTATGTCCACCCGGCCTCCCGCATGCCCACTATACGCCCTCGCTCAAAGTCCGTCAACTGCACATACGGTTCACGTCCACGCTGTCGCGGCATGCTACCAGTGTTAAAGACTGCGATGGAGCTCCGTATGCCACGGCAAACTGGCTGACACTGACGGCGGCGGTGCACAAATGCTGCGCAGCTAGCGCCATTCGACGGCCAACACCGCGGTTCCTGGTGTGTCCGCTGTGCCGTGCGTGTGATCATTGCTTGTACAGCCCTCTCGCAGTGTCCGGAGCAAGTATGGTGGGTCTGACACATCGGTGTCAATGTGTTCTTTTTTCCATTTCCAGGAGTGTACATGACAGGACTGGAAACTGACAACTGAGAATGGCTGGGAACTCCGTGGTGGCCAGGCACGTCTTGCTTCCAAGTCCCTGGAGAAAATGACTTAACTAAGCTGCAATAGAACATAACATAAAACTCTAACTAGGCGTGATTAATCACGCGACCTCAACCCATAAGGGTGTCGATTCCGCAAAGGGTATCTACAACCCTGTGGAGGTAATCTCCTCCGTTTTTTCTTTCGTTTTTGTTCTACTTGAGGTGGAGGTGACACAGGCGGATCGGGGGCTGCGACCTGTTGTGGTGACACAGCCCTACCGTGGTAAGGTTGCAGGCGGTCAAAGTGCACTATCACCGTACGATCGGTTAATTGCAGTTCTGCATTGACTGGTGAGGTCAACCGTACAATCCGATACGGGCCTTCAAAGCGGGGAGAGAACTTTTTAGTTCGTCCCTTTTTGATTGCCGGGTTTCGTAGTAACACTAAATCACCTGTCTGATAAGTCGGTAAAACAGCATTTTTGTTCTGCCTGTGCAACAGTTTATTAGTAGCTTTGATATTATTCCTCTTTACCTTATATCAGATCGCTTTTAGCCGGCGGGCTAAACCTTTTACTTCCTTTATTTCTACACCTTGAGGTAGTTTGTCTATTTCGAACGGCGAATTCATCGGCCGTCCAAACACAGCTTCGTAAGGGGTATACCCTGTGGATTCATGTATTCGGATGTTGTATGCAGAAGAAATATACGGTACATATCTGTCCCAATCAGCGTGCGTTTTTGCAACATAATAGGATAACATTTTACAAATTGTACGGTGTACGCGTTCAACGCGACCGTTGGCTTTAGGATGGAAGGGAGTTGTACGCCATTTTTTGATTATTAATAATTTACAAACTTGTACAAATAAAGCAGACATGAAATTGGTTCCTTGATCCGTTAAAATGGCATCAGGACTTCCAAAAGGTAGTATCACACGATTTACAAACTCTCTCGCCACAGTTTCAGCTGCCATGTCGGGGAGGGGAACCAAAATTAGATAACGTGAAAAGTGATCAATAACAGACAAAATGTATTTGTTACCTTGTTGTGACTGTGGAAAAGGACCTTGGAAATCTAAATCAAGAATTTCGAAGGGTGAAGATGCCTGAGGAAGTGTTTGCAGCGGCACTCGCGGATGCCTATTTTGTGCTCGTTGTGCACACGGCAGGCAAGATCTTACATACCTGTCCACGTCACGTTGTCGGTATTGCCACCAATAACGTGTCGCAATTCGAGCGTTCGTAGCTCGTTTTCCGCTGTGACACGCTTGGATGGTATCATGGCATTGCCGTATTATACGTTGCTGCAAGCATTCCGGTATTACCAAACAATTCCCATGTGGAGTTCTTCGATACAAAAGGTCGTCTATTACTTCAAATTCTGGGAAGGTGGCGTATCTTTGACATTGAACGTCCACCTGCTGTGCTTCTTTTAACTCTTCAATTGATACCTCATCTGATTCAATGACACGCACTTTTCTACTTAACGCATCAGCATTTTGATGCAACCGACCAGGCTTGTGCCGAACTTCAAAATCATATTCTGACAGTTTCATGGCCCAGCGCATAAGTTTGCTGCTAGGGTCTTTAAGATTCAATAACCACTGCAGAGCAGAGTGATCGGTAAGAACTGTAAACTTGCGACCATAGAGGTAACATCTAAAATAATTAATTCCAAAAAGAAGGGCAAGCAATTCCTTTTCTGTAGTACTGTAATTAGTTTCTGCTTTATTCAGTTGACGAGAGGCATACCCAACAGGTTTTTCCTCACCATCTTGCACTTGGCTTAGGACACATCCTACAGCAAAATCAGATGTGTCACAAGATAAAATAAAAGGTTCAGCGAAGTCTGGGTAAACAAATAGAGGTGAACTAGTTAAAATAGTTTTCACTGTTTGAAAGGCGGTCGAACATTCATCCGTCCAAACAAAAGGAGTATCCTTTTTCAACAATTTAGTAAGTGGTTTGGTAATAATAGCATAATCTTTAACAAAACGGCGGTAATAATTTGCAAGACCGAGGAAGGATTGTAATTCCTTTAAATTTGTTGGAATAGGAAAAGTGTCTACTGCTTCAGTCAATCGTGGATCTGGTTTGACTCCGCTGGAACTAATGACGTGACCTAAATACTGCACTTGTGATTGAGCAAAAGAACATTTGTCTAATTTTAAGCTTAAATTAGCATTTTGCAAGCGCAACAGTACACTGCGTAGATGTTCAGCATGTTCAGCAATGGATTTTGAAAGTATAATTATATCATCAAGATACACAAGGCACATAGTAGGTTTCAACCCACGTAATAGCAGATGTGCAAATCGCTGAAAGGTTGCTGGCGCGTTGCGAAGCCCGAAAGGCATCCTTAAGAATCCATATAAGCCACCAGGAACTACAAAAGCTGTCTTAGCTCGATCTTGAGGAGCAATTGGAATTTGATGATACCCACTGCGCATGTCTAATGTTGTGAAGTACCGGCAATTGCCCAGACGATCGAGTGTTTCATCGATCCGGGGTAATGGATAATGATCTGGAGTAGTAACTTTGTTTACTGCTCGCATGTCTACACAGAGGCGATAGGATTTTTCTCCGTCTATAGATTTCTTTGGAACGACTCCAATTGGGCTAGACCACGCACTAGAAGAGGGTTGTATTATTCCTGCTTCTAGTTGCTGTTGTATAGTTTCCTCTACCACTGACTGAAGATGGTAGGGAATTCGGTACCCTTTTTGAGCTATTGGCCTAGCATTTCCGGTTGGAATCTCATGTTGGATTAGATCTGTTGCTGGTAAATATTTCCTGTCTTCAAACAACCATGAATACTCATTCAATACTTCATTTATTAGCTTTTGTTCATGCAATGGGGGGTGACTAAGCTTAGCTTTAAACTTATCTGTCAGATGTGACGTGATTGTCAAAAGGTGTTGAGAGGCGGCAGCAGTCTTTTTCTTTTTCAGAGAAGGGGTTCTCTTTGACAACTCATCTTCTGTGATAACCTGTAAGCTGGCTAATACTGTACCACGCGGTATTATAGCTTGCTTGTGACTAAAATTGTCTAGACACACGGGTACGCAATTTTCTTTCTGTACTTGCTGCGCTTTGCACAGGCTACGTTTTACGTGGACCTCCATCTGGTCAAGAGTTTCATTCTGGCAGAGTGGATCTACCAAGAAATGAACCTCTTCGGATTCACGTATCCCGACAGGCAACCAAAGGATCTTTCCTGTGCCTTCTGGTATCTCCACGGGATTATCGGCTTTTAGCATCGTTACGGGAGACTCCGAAACTTGGGAAACGGATCCTTTTTTTCCAGCTCCGCCCGCGCGCAACGTGCAGTCACGTCCAAAACGGTGCACGTTGTCGCCGAATTGGACGGTATTTAACCTATAGTCAATAACCCCCTGGAAATGACGCAGAAAGTCACTTCCCAGGATGATGTCGTAATCCGTGCGCCTGTTCCGTACAACCTCCATCATAAAAGTATATTCTGTGGAGTCCAACATGAACTCAACGCAACAGCTGCCATTAGGTTTCACTATGCCGGGACCAATACCACTGATATGGTACCGCGGCGGTTGCAATGTTCTTTTATCTCTCTTCGATAAAAATGCCAAGCTGATCTGTGCGCCTGTGTCAATTAGCACGCGTATTGGTTTGCGGCCTCTAACACCATCGACAACCACGCTCGCCACCTGCGTGATTCCCTTATCAACTAGGGGGAGGGGTCACTATTTTTAACGGGGGCCGGGAGGGGTGGCACTTCCTGCCCCGCGGCCGTTTCCCGAATTCTGTGATTGGTTTGCATTTCGCCTGGAATTTGCAGGCGGTTGTGGCCTACTATTTGGACAATGCACGCTTTGATGGCCCATGTTCCTGCACTGATGACAATATGACACGCGACATTGCTCTGCCACATGTCCTTGTCTATTACAGCGCCCACACTTAGTATCGTGCGAAAAGACACGTCGGGGCTCACTTTGCCGCGCGGAGACGGCCACAAATCGGCTCGCATCCTCTCTCAAGAGTGCTAATCGCACGGCTTCGTGTAAGGTGCGGGGGGAAGCTACCTTGATTTCGCCCCCTATTTGAGGGTTTATGCCACGAATAAACACGTCTATCGCACGACATTCTGATTCTTCCAACAGAACTTCGTTACGAACAGAACTGGTACTTAGTGCGTACGTGTGGCATGCGACGCTTCTAATCCTGTCCGCGAATGCTTCTAAATCTTCGCCCGTTTTTTGCTTAAGGGTGGAAAGCAAGTCGCGATAGTAACTAGTACCACGTTTGTCTGTATACCTTTCAATCAACCCTGTTGCAAGGGACTGGAAGGTAGGGGCATTTTTCAAGCTCTCGACCGACTGCACGTAGTTCCGCGCTTCGTCGGTGAGTTTCATTTTCATCACGTTTAAGAGAAATTCATCTGGCCAACCGCAAAGCTTTCCGATGTCCTGGATATTCTGGACAAGCGTTTGAATATCCTCGTGCGGCTTTCCAGCGAACGCCGGAATAAACGCTACTGCTGGGAAGCTCTGCACCAAAGTAGAGGTGGCTGCTGCCACAGGTGATTCTGCACTAGTGAGTGGTGGAATCACCTGCTTCGGCTGTTCTTCCACTAGCACTTGCCTAGCAACATTAGATTGCGGAGAAGCCATTTTAAGATCATCTATCTGTTGCTTAAGCTCCGCGTTAGTTAGAATTAATTGATTTAACTGGGACTGCAGCGTCAAGAGGGGATATTCATCCGCTCCGGCTGCTCCTGCCTCCGATTGCTGCCTGGTGATCGGCATGTTACAATAGTGTGGGCATCTACACCACCGTAGCGTCGCTAGCGACTTACATTATTTAGTGGCGTGCAGACGACGGACGGCGGCGGTGTCGACGAGCAGCGGCAGGCGCGTTGATCACGCGCGGGCGCAGCAGGCGGCTCTCTTAGCTTCCGACCTCGGCCCCGAGTAGTCGCTCCTCTAGCCTCTGCCTCTCTGATGAGCAGACGGCAACCCCTCTTGGGGCTGCTCAGCCCTACGTAGGCATCACTGTACCATCATTACAAGAATAAACTGGGTCCATTCCACTCAATTAATTTTCATTTTACAACGCCCTCCGCTCCTGACTTCTATCCTGACGAACAAATCATTACAAGAATAAACTGGGTCCATTCCACTCAATTAATTTTCATTTTACAACGCCCTCCGCCCTCCGCTCCTGACACAGCAGTACATGATGAGCATCCTGCGTCCTCATGTGTTACCTCTCATGTGATAGTACCATGATGCCACATTTGAACAGGACAATGGTCGTTTGCACATGGCACATATCTCTGTGAACTGTCTGCCTGATGTCGAGCAACTCTCGTGACTGGCAACATACCCAGATTTATCCCTGATAGGAGCAGGAGAGCAAGTGCAGTGGCTACATATCAGCAGTGGCGAGTAAATGAGATCGATACTTCTCCATCACCATGCCAAGGTCAAGTTTCACAAATCAATGTAGCTTTAGTTCGACCATACGCTATTTTCTTTGCAATTTCTGAAACGGGGAATAACATAAGAAACAACATATTGTTAGTCTTGACTTGGGTAGCTGTGGTGACATTCAATTCCAAGACATATAAACGGAACTTCTGCCTTAGTAATTATTTCTTATTCTCATGAATATTTTTTTCGTAAAAGAAAGAAACAAGTGATGGCAACGCAGACTTGTTTCTGAGACATAACTTATTTACTCTACATTCCGAATCCACAGTCAGAGCCCTTTTATCTTTGTATTTCACTGCAATATCGGTTATGCATATTTATCATCCAGTGATGAAATCACACGGTTTTTAATCCAAGCACTAAACAAAGAATCATTCAATGAAGTTTCGTCAAAACTTGTATGATACTTGACTTTTCTCCTTTTTCAGCGGTCTCAGCTTTACATTTTCTGAACCTGACCTAATGCTTTACTCACAATGTAATAACAACATTACTTACGTAAATGCTTACAAATACAAAACGCGTACAGCTCCGGCCAGCTCTGATCACTAAATAATCACACAATCAAGGTCACTGGATAATACTGAAACACTTCTGATTCAGAAATACCAACTGACAAGCTCATATGTGTGCCTTATACCAAGCGGCACCAATGGTATAAATTTCACATGGAAGTGTGGAGGTTGGCGACAATTGGAAACAGGAGACAGGCAACATGCAGTGATCCGAGTGATTCAGACTTGATCGAGGGAATTTTGAGGACAGCTGTCAAGATAAATTGCATGATCTGTAGGAATTTTTTGGCTTAGATGTGGCGGACAGCTATATGATGAAAGAATTCCGGAGATTTTAGCTGCACTTCTGGAGCTAGGTGACTTTAAAAAATAATCGCCTCTTTTTGCGAGAATCCCAGACATCTGTTATGATTGCCAGTAATTGCAGCATATAGCTATATATTAATACTACATGACTGCGTGTTTAATTATTCACTGATCAAGAAAACTGCACAATGAGTCTATAAAAAAACAGGTGCTGCGACACATCTAAAGCATGTCACCATGATACCTCAAAGTGCAAACATCATTACAGACATTCAGGGCTATTTGTATATATGGATATTGCATTCAATGCATTCACAAATATTGGCCACATTATCATTATGTTGTCCAAAAACGATGCAACATCAAAACCATTCACAGATGTGTAGTGTGCCATAGCACAAAAAACTGCTTTTTTAAACATTTAATGTGTAACTCCTATGGAATCCATAGCTCAACAAAATTTTGGACTACTATCGTAACATATAATCTGCAATACAAGAGGTTTCGTACACCTAGACACTTCATGAATTATCAAATTAGAGCTCATATACTGGAGGTTGTTTACTACTGGCACGCTTTGGGGCCGTGTATCAGTCATGTAAACATATCACTACAGCTTCATTCGGTTTGTGTTTAGCACTGCAGTAACGTGCTGTGCAGAGGTATATAATATTTTTATAGAGTCAGGATAGTGGCTTTACTTTCAGAAGGTCATACACAGCAAGATGTATGATCAGTTACATGTCACTGAAAGTGGTGTGTCTAAGGTGTGGAGACAGTACAGAGAGAGGGGAAATGTGAACGATAGACCTTGCAGTGGTCGTCGTCAAATAACAACACCAATGCAGATCGTTTCCTCCAACTTTCGGTTCATAAGCGCCAAACCTTAATTGTCAGAAATTCGAAATGAGATCTCCAGGGCAACAGGGGTTCGTATCTCAGACCAAACACTGTATTGAAGATTACATCTAATTGGTATTCATTCCAGAAGACCAATGAGAAAGTTTGCACTGAACCAATCGAACCAATGCAATCAAAGGGCCCGGGCTCTTGCACATCAACATTGGATCATTGCAGAATGGAGTAATGTCAAGTTTACCGACGAGACCAGGACTTGTTTGTGAGTGGACACTAGATGTGTTAGAGTTTGGAGAAGCGCTAGACGACACCAGGATCGCCGATACATTCCGGAAGTCTATCCGTTAGCAGCTGGAAATGTAATGTTCTGGAGTGCCCATAATTCCCATCTACAGCAATTTACTGGACCCAGATGCCTCCAAGCGGTCCTACAACGACTGTAAGGCCCTACAGATGTGAAGTTAGTGATAAATTCAGCCTAATCAATGACAATGCAAGACCTCACCATACTCTAGCAATGCCTTGGTATCGTCAAAGTTGCAACATGAACCGAATCCATTGGCCAGCACAGTCTCCAGATATGAATGCGATTCAGCGTTCATGGGACCTGCTGAAAGTAGCCATTGCACAGCGTCCGAATCCACCTGACCGTCTTCAGGACTTCACTGGAGCTATCTTTGAGGAGTGGGACCTAATACCCCCAGATAAACTCGATGGTCTCATCTAGAGCATCCCTCACAGAGTGGTAGAACTCAGACTAATAACCTTCATCGTGAGATAAAGATTTCTACTGTTTTCATTTTCAAGATCTAGACTTAGGAGAGAGCCTACTTTGTTTTGTAATGATTTTTTGTAACTAACCAAAATCGTTCTTGTTTTCAGAAGGAATTACGTTTATATTGCCTATTGGCTTCTGTTTCGGGTTCTTCGGCCGTCGTTCATCTAATGATTTTTCTGACGTTTCGCCAGCACGAGTGGTTGGTATTGTCAAAGCTTCACCCTCCATTGCCGGTGGTGAATTGGAGCCGAGCTCGCTGCCGCAGACTATATGTACAGTCGTGGACAAAACGAGCGAGACCCCTCGCCTTTTCGTTATGCTGATCCGCACAGCTTTAAAGTCTGGTACGCAGCATAACAGGCAAGGCGACGAAGCGCTACCAACATACTATGCAAGTTCCCTCATCTGATGTACTGAGATAGCAACACTGGAGAAACTCGCGCTTCGAAGACGCCACAGCATCGTCTGCCACCACTTCGTGGGAAACGAAATACCTCAAGCATAAGCCAATGTGTTGTATTCGGATATATGTGACTATGAATTGGATCTAAAGTGTGGTTATGGATAGTACGTATGCTCAGATTGCGAATTTAGCATCATGAATAAGGACAAGGGGAAATGAATTAGGCGTCCTTCCTCTTCCATAACATCAAATATATTTTAGTTATTCTTTCTTAAATGAAATGCCCAGAAAATCATTCACCAGAAGTGAATAACGTTTTAGTAACACCAGATGATATTAACAGCTTGCCGGCGCGGGTTAGTCTTGCGCTCAACGGCGTCGTATCGAGGACCGCGTGGCTCCTTGCGCCGTCAGTTCGAATCCTTCCCCGGGCATGGATGTGTGCTGGGTTGGGTAAGTTTAAGTAGTTCTACGTCTAGGCGACTTATGACCTAAGCAGTTTGGTGGCATAGTTCTTAGAGCCATTTTTTGACCTTTCGCGTAAATTTTCTTTACATAAACGGCCGTATCTTTAGATTGCGTTGATATAGCTCACTTTTTTACACCACCAAGGGACCGTATACCGCAGGAAGTGCGATACATTTCCGCTTATTATGTCCACCCGTACTCGAGGTAAACGGGTCTTAAGGGTTGGGTAGACAAATAGACGGCCAAGAAAGTGAGACTAGTAAGGTTCCATTTTTACCGATTTACTTGACGAAATCCTAGCAAAGAAAATAAGTACCTCAGCTACTGAAGATGAGGGCCGCATAATAATTTCCCCTACTCTTTATTCGAAATGTTCCAGTTGCAGTCGATACATCAGCATATTAATCGTAGCTACGCTTTCGATCCAAATCACGTTTACAGGAACGCAAATAAAATCCATTTGCCTATACACGTGGTCATTCAGATCCCACTATTAATGCCACCGCGTTTTAGATGTGCGAGCATTCCCATTGCTAGCTACCTTCGGCTAATGAACGTTTTATGGCCGTGACACGTCTAATGGAGAATTCTAAACATTGTAGAATACGTTTGGCAGCTACGTCGCCGTTTATTTCCTGGGATATGCAGAATTATCCTACTAAATTTACTCGCTAATAACAGTTTTTTGTTATTTCTATGAACATCCCGAATGATTGTTACATAAGCGGTGACATAAAGGTAGACAATATGCGTTTTTGAGTCCAGAAAGCTCTATGCAACAGAAACTGCAGATCATTTTGCCATTTTCATTGTGAAATTGCCGGCTTATTCATGTTTGGAGTAATAATAAAAGGGCTGTTTGCCTGGATCGTCTGCTAGCGTAGTGAAAAGTGTTTGCTACTGCAAGGGAGGTCTGGTTTATTTTCTGTTCTAATCTCGATGGATGCACATAGACTATCAGCAAAGGAATTTTAAGAAATTCTCGCGTCCCTAATACGTTTTATCGCTACCTTTATTCTGTACCGGCATCCTGTGGATGTCGATATGAAATTCTTGTAGAATTTCATACTTGTTAATGCCTACGTTTTTCCGCTTCTGTCAGTAATTGAATTGACTTAAGTGTGGCACTGAATGATTTTTAACTGAATTTAGTTATGAATCTTCACGCATTGCTAAATTTGTGCACTTTCATGGAAGGTCAGCAACGGTAATCCAGTGTGACTGGTCTGAACGTTGACACAGACCATTTCGCGGCCGAATGCGCATAATATTTTGCTAATTCGTAACGATTTGGGTTACTTTGTCTTACTAAAACAGTTATGTTATCTCGATAAGCTGAAATTCATTTTTATTAGTACAGTTCGTACTAATTAGCGTTTCTTCTTTCATTTATATCTTATATTTAGGTGTTGTGGTTAACACACTAATCAGCATTCATATAGTCTTACACATGATTGAAAACAGTCTGACAAATTTCGGATAGTTTTTCAATTTCATGCCTGTGCATAGTATGTTGGTAGCACTTCGTCGCCTTGCCTGTTATGCTGTGTAGCAGACTTTAAAGCTGTGCGGATCAGCATAACGAAAAGGCGAGGGGTCTCGCTCGTTTTGTCCACGACTGTACCTGGCGCGCCAACGTCCGAGGGCTTCTCCACGGTCATTTCCGGTGCGGTTCTCCTCTTGCTACCTGCGACGGTCGTTCGCTGCAGTACGGGAAGCCAGGATCCGTTTACCTTAAGACTTTCCTCTTTCTTGTTCAAACTGTTCGCGTGTTTTTGTATTTCTACAGCTTCTCCGAACAAGCGCGTGTGATAGTGCTTCTCTACAGCCAGAACTTCCGTGTCGGCGAATTTTATTACGTGGTCGGTCTCATTCAGTGCGTGCTCTGCCACGGCCGATTTCTCCACCTGCCCCAACCTGCAATGTCGCTTATGCTCTTTGATCCTGGTGTTAATTGATCGTCCAGTCATTCCGACATAAACTTTTCCGCATGTGTATGGTATACGGTATATTCCCGACATTACAAGTGGGTCTCTTTTCTCCTTCGCCGATCTAAGCCTTAACAATTTTGTACGTTTATATTGTTAGAAAGTATTGTACCAATCTCGATGAGCGTACTATAAGAAGTCAGTGTAGTAAACTCTATGATATTCTATAGTTTTGTTGAGGTGTGTTCATTGGAAAGATCCCTGGATGGCTTCTGGAAGGATATTGACAACATTTCGAATATTTGATTCTGTACATAAAAAGCATCGAGCAAACTTCTTGGCTATCAGATATTTACAAGCTCGCTGCAGTGCAGTATCTGCAATCGTAAAAGTGCCAATCCCACTGGCGACTTAAGTAGAAGTATGATGAAAATAGTGTGCTTCAGATAACTAGATAATCAGATAGCTGAATATAAATTATTTTTAAAAAATATGTGTTGTTAATGTTCCAACTTTGTCACCCCTCCTCCTCTTTTATCAACAAATTTGAGCAAGCTCCCCTACACGTAGATGTAAAATTTGAACAAGGACATATGATAAGAAATTTATTCATGGTATTATACGCTTTTAAATTTTTTAGTGAAATTTCATTCACATGTTGTTCATGATACTCATCTAGTACAGGGGATATAATTTGACACTTACTTCTTGTATACCTATGGAAACAGCAACAATCACGTGCCACCTGCTCCCATGGATCAATAAGTGTAGCATGATACGCAAAATCCTGTGCAATTATTTTACAAACCTGGTTACACTTCTTATCTGCAAACTGCACTAGCAACAAGTGTACCTGTATTGAGGACTTTTTTTATACTGAGTGGTTTCAGCTCCTTATATATCTATTGCTTCTTTTATACTAAGTAGGTTCGACTTGGAGCATATAAATAGACAGGATGTGCCAAAAAAATACCGACAATACTTAGTATCTTGTGCAGGAGGGTGAACCAATCAGTTTTCAAGAAGGAATTCATATCAGGAAATGCACGGCTTTGGCGCTGGAGATGTTGAAGTCTGAGAACAAACAGTTGTCACAGTTTGTTCTGGTTCGTTCTGCTGCCTGAATACGGCAGCTATGCAGCCCTTTAGCCAAGTCTGTACTGCAGAGCCTCACAACATTCCTACACATTCGCTACATTCCTCCACACAGCCCCTGTGTGCATCCTACTGGGGGCCTTGTGTGGTCCCTCAGTGGAGTAGCGTTGTTGACAGCAATGCAACGTGTACCAGTACACAGCTGCGGGAATGACCGACGTGGTACTTGCAAATGGCAAAGTGGATTTCAGTGGGAGAAGTGCTGCAAGACTGTAGGCAAAACGTTTCCCAAACATCATTTCATGTTCGCGACCATCGAAAGACGCATCATAGAAGCTCCAAAGCTGCACGTAAGATATTTTCTACATGAGGTGTGTTCATTGTCCATTACAGTAGCAGCACTTGCGCTTGGTACTTTCGAATACTATTCGCAGTCTACTGAATGTCTTCTGGTAGGTGCTAAAATGTGATTCGGATCGTGTTTGATGTTGATATGCGGAATCATCACAACGCCATATATCCCAGCTGATGGATTGCTTGGAATGGACCAGTTCCATGGCAAGCATGGTCGCCAGAACGGATACCTTTCGAACACTACAGTTGGAGGAGGGTGTGCTGACAATGTTCAAGGAGCGCCCAGCCACCAGCATGCAGCAGGTGGCACAGGCGCTGTACATGCTGTGTGGTGTGTTATCCATGAACATCAACTCCATCCATACCACCTGCAGAAAGTCTACTTTATTAGAGATAGCATATTAAAGCTGCACAATATGCATGTTTGGGCAGATAAAAAGCTGCATGCGTAGGTGATTCAAAATCACCAACTAGCGGTCGGTATTAACATATGGGCCAGGATAATTGGTAACCTTATCGTTGGGCCGTATCTACTGTCAAACAGGCTAACAGGGCTGGTGTACCTCACATTTATTAGAGATGTTTTGCCTAACCTATTGGATGTAGTCCCACTAAATGTTTGGGTGGCATGTGGCTGCAACAATAACGAAGCTCCAGCTTACTTTGATGTTGATATGTGTAATCAGCACAACGTCACATATCCCAACTGATGGATTGGTTGGAATGGACCAGTTCCATGGCAAGCATGGTCGCCAGAATGGACACCTTTCGATTATTTTCTGTGGGATAATAAGAAGAGTATGTATGGCACACCAGTATCATCAGGACAGGACCTTATTGCTCAACTCCACGGAACAGTGGAAATACTTCAAAGACAGCCACATGTATTGGTTCATTTGCATGAGGCTCAGCACTGGTGATATAGGCTCTACTTTGAAGTAGGGGGTGCGCAATTCGAAGCCCATTTGTATTGTAGAAAGTGTGATATTCTGGCGGTTACTGTCGACTAGAGGAAGCAACGTGGTACTGCCATGCAAGACTCACACGTCCCCTTCTTCATTGGACTTACTTGGAGGTGCTTTGCCGATCTTCTTCTCAGGACAGTCGGCTGCGACGATCTGCCCAACTTCTTCTCCGCAGATATGACGCTGTTTGGAGGAATTTTCTCTACTCTTGCGTACACTCAGGGTACCCTTAAATCAATCTGACTATATTTTCACTTCCACAAACGGAACACTACATAACAGTTTTCACAAAAAATGAGGTTATATTTCGTAAGTCCAATGATTCGCGGTCCGTCAGAAACTATTAATTACTTTCTCAATAAATACAGTTCCAAAAATATCTCATGGTTCTCACAAGTCCACCATCCGCAACTCTAGAGAGTCAGTAAGTAAGTAAGTAAAAGTAAGTGTCTTTTCTTATCTTTTACACAATTCAACTGTTCACAATAATGACTGACGTAGCATCGTCACGGAATAAGGCGCACTTACTCCTAGTGCTGGTCATGTAACTTCTGTGACGAGCGAGGCAACCACTTGCCCGCGCCGATCGACCGTCCACATTGTGGCATTCTCTTGACACATGTCCACCACTGCGCACACAGAAAACCGGTGCGAGGTAGACACTCTCCCGTTTCTCACGCTCGTACGTAAACTATCGGGTGATCGAGACGGTGGAAAGCGGAGGGTCTCTAGAATTTGCGTCGAAATTCTCGAGGCACTACAATGTGCCATGCATACTGTGTTTATTGACGTAATGTGGAACGCAAACCCATCTCACTCTTCAACGCTCTCCAGCGCGCAAGCAATGCATTCCTGGATATGAGTTCCTTCTTGATAACCGATCAGAATGCCCATCTCTACTCTGCATATGCTTGGTCTTGGGAATCAGGATATGGTTGGTCTTTTTTTTTTTTTTAAAAAAAAAAGATAAGAACAGCAGTGATATATAGTAACAAATTAATTTATGGTTTGTTCGCAACATATATACATTTTCTTTTGTAGAAAAATTTTTGTACAATAGGTTCTTATTTCCATGACAGTCTTTAAAAAAGGGTTACAACCAAACTTTTTTTACAGATGGTGTAATGATGGAGAGGCTTAACAATTACTTTCGTTGATGAAGCTGTTGCAATGTTAGAATGACTCTGTTACAAGAATAATTAAAAAGTTCTGGCCCTAAAAACTAATAAAACTGAAGAGAACAACAAGCAGCAGGGAAAAAAAGGAAGACTAATGAAACTTACATAGCTCCACAGTGCTGGTCAATGTGGGACAGCAACTCATTTTAGACTGTGATACAAAAAGAGATAGAGTTGCAAGTAAAATGGATGTTTATTTCTTTGGTGACTGGTGTTTTGCTATACTCTTTCTCAAACCAACCAATTTTTTCCAAGTAAAATGTCCATCCAAAATAGCAGTAAATAAAGTGGGAGCATCTGTGTATGGCCCCAACTAATGTTAACGAACATCACTAATTTTTGCATCACTAATGAAACTGTACAATATATACATTTTACATGCATGTACTATATATGCAGTTAACAAGTAGACATAGTGTGCAAACAACTCAGACATGAACATAGCACGCAGCTCAAGTGAGGACACATGTATACTCTAATGTATCCCATAAAGAATGAATGTGTAATAAAATAACTGAACTTTAATCCTCCAAAAGCTAATTGTTTAGAGGAGGAACACGTCACAGTGATGACAGCAGCAGCACATAAAAAATAATGGATAATCAGAATTTTAATGTTAACTGGTATTCAGACTCCTACTAGGCAAAAGACTCCTCCATTACATGCAATTCTGATTTCTTTTCGAGTCAGGAGCAGAGTCGTCATTGGGGAGCAGAAAAGCTTGCTGGTTGCATACCGTGATAATAAGAAATTTAATGCAACAAATGATTTGTATTATACAGAAACAGTAATCGGACTTTGTAATAAGAAATTTAGATTGCAAGGTTCGACTTGTAAAAACACAAATGCATATATGATGGTGCACTGCTGGTGCACAATCGGCATATCACCAAACCTATCTCTTCCTATCATATTTAAGTAGCTGAAAGACAAACAAACTCTGTACACATCGTTAGTAAAGTAGTATGGACTATTCCTTCTAGATAAAAATATAAATGAACTTGGATAACATAGTCATTATAACCAAAATTACAGAGAATAAGGAAAAGCATCCTTACAAGAAGACCATCATGAGACAAAATTTAATGAGAAGGAGACTTTATGCACTTCATTTGTTTTGATAAATATGAAACACAAAATTACAGAAGTGATGATAATTATTTGCAGTGATACACATTACATTTTGATCTCTAATTTCACAAGATATATTAATTTATTAGAATGCCCCTTGGAATAGCTAAGACAATGTCTGCTACAAATCTTGCGAGAGCCTTTCAAATGCATAAGTCAAGGGCTGTTCTTTAATTACAGGGTTTTTACATAGTAGTATTAACCACACAGCTACATTTAATGTTGCTTTATCAAAAAGTATTTGGAAGTTGCCATATAATAGTTACCTCTTTTATATATATAGTTTCAGACAGTTAATGCAGAAGATATGAATGACAACCCTGCTCCTGACTCGAAAAGAAATCAGAATTGCGGGTAATGGAGGAGTCTTTGGCCTAGTAGGTGTTTTAATACCAGTTCACATTAAAATTCTGATATGAATTTACTGCCCTCCAGGAAGCGTGTGGTGCGCAAATTATTCTCGGGACTGAGACCTAGCTGAACCCTGAGATAGGAAGTTCTGAAATATTTAGTGAGGGTTGGAACGTGTATCGGAAAGACAGATTAGGCACTGTAGGAGATGGTGTCTTCATTGCAGTTGACAAAAATATTGCATCTAATGAGGTCGAAGTAGAGTGTGATTGTGAAGTTATCTGGACACATTTAACAGGGCTAGTGGAAATAAAGTTAATTGTGGGGTATTATTACCGGCCACCAGGTTCCACCGTGACAGTTATAGAATCATTGAAAGGGAATCTACATTCTGTACCGCAGAAGTACCCGGATCATGCTATATTAGTCGGAGGCGACTTCAACCTAACTAGTATAGACTGGGATGTCTATGGATTCATTACAGGTGGTACAGACAAGCCGTCGTGTGAATTACTTTTGAACACATTATCCGAAAACTGTCTTGAGCAGCTAAATCGAAAGCCAACGCGCAATGGAAATATTTTAGATCTGGTAGCCATGAACATGCCAGACCTCATCGTCGGTGTCAGCGTTGAGACAGGGATTAGTGATCATGATGTTGTCATTACGACTATGGTTACAAAAGTTAAAAAGTCAGTCAAGAAGGCTAGGAGAGTATTCTTACTAGAAAGAGCAGATAAGCAGTTGTTAGCATCCCACTTAGTAAATGAATCGACTTCATTTACTTCCGGTACGATGGACGTGGAAGAATTATGGGCAAATTTTAAACACATTGTAAATCACGCATTGGACGAGTATGTGCCGAAAAAGTGGGTTACGGACGGAAAAGACTCACCGTGGCTTAACAGCGTTTAATATTTTTGTGGGATCTAAAATTTAAAAACCTCTCTCACACCAGCCTGATTTAGCTTCACTGCTCAGGATAGTAAAAAACATGCGTATATTAAGGGAATTTTCATTCACAAAGCAGGCTTATCACATTCACACAGTTCAATACTGTTCTATCCTGATTAAATTGAGCTTAATTTAAATTCCATAAGGCGGTGAAGCAATTTCGAAGTCTCGGTGCGACGACAATTGTCAGTCGATCTCCTAAAAACATTTGTAATAATTATTGACTTTCGGTGATCACATGGGGAAGACCGGAGGTCTGCTGGTAAGACCGTGTTAGCCTATTTATGGAAGTAATAAACTGGATATCTTGAGCATACAAAACGGCAGGTTCGTCCAGTGTAAATCAGACGTTCCCCACTGATCCCGTGCAACACAGCGTAGTAAGCAGACACTGTCAATAATAATGAGTTAAGTAATACGCGAACACACTTACTTTAGTTTAGTTCATGTATTAAATTCCTTCTCATACAGAATCTCATCAAGATGACGACTACCTCAACAATACATACATATACAACTTCCTTCTTTTTTTCAAAAGAGAAAACAGATAGCAGAGAAGCTATTTCATGGAATAAATGGACGCTCCAAGGAATAATAGGGCTTGAAACTACTTTGTATTGATAATCATCGTATATTAAAGTTTAGGAATCGGTAAGATAAGAAGAGATTTTTCGAGATATGTACTGAGTTATATAATTTATAAAATTTCTAAAAATATCGCGGAGAGATCGCTGCAAGAGACATTACAAGCGCAATTCGGAGAATGCTCAGGAAGCAAAGGCAGTTGCACTCGCGGAACAAGAAAAATCGGGAGAATGACGACAGGCAAAAGTTAGTAGAGATCCGTGCTGCTGTAAAAAGAGCGATGCGCGAAGCATTCAACCACTACCACCGTCATACCTTAGCAAAATATCTTGCTGAAAACCCAAGGAAATTCTGGTCTTACGTAAAATCGCTAAGCGGGTCGAAGGCTTCCATCCAGTTACTCGCTGAACAGTCTGGCCTGGAAACGGAAGACAGCAAAACGAAAGTTGAAATTTCAAATTTAGCATTTGAGAAATCTTTCACGCAGCACGATCGTACAAACATACCGCCGTTTGAGTCTCGTACAGATTCCCGTATGGAGGGCATAGTGATAGACATCCCTGGGGTTGTGAAGCAGCTGAATGGGTTGAAAATAAATAAATCGCCAGGCCCTGATGGGATTCCAGTTCGGTTTTACAGAGAGTACTATACTGCATTGGCTCCTTACTTAGCTTGCATTTATCGCGAATCTCTTGCCCAACGTAAAGTCCCGAGCGACTGGAAAAAAGCGCAGGTGACGCCTGTATATAAGAAGGGTAGAAGGACGGATCCTCAAAATTACAGACCAATATCCTTAACATCGGTTTGTTGCAGGATTCTCGAACATATTCTCAGTTCGAATATAATGAATTTCCTTGATACAGAGAAGTTGCTGTCCATGCATCAGCACGGCTTTAGAAAGCATCGCTCCTGCGAAACGCAACTCGCCCTTTTTTCACATGATATCCTGCGAATCATGGATGAAGGGTATCAGACGGATGCCATATTCCTTGACTTCCGGAAAGCGTTTGACTCGGTGCCCCACTGCAGACTCCTAACTAAGGTACGAGCATATGGGTTTGGTTCCCAAGTATGTGGGTAGCTCGAAGACTTCTTAAGTAATAGAACCCAGTATGTTGTCATCGATGGTGAGTGTTCATCGGAGGTGAGAGTATCACCTGGAGTGCCCCAGGGAAATGTGGTAGGTCCGCTGTTGTTTTCTGTCTACATAAATGATCTTTTGGATAGGGTGGATAGCAATGTGCGGCTGTTTGCTGATGATGCTGTGGTGTACGGGAACGTGTCGTGGTTGAGTGACTGTAGGAGGATACAAGATGACTTGGACAAGATTTGTGATTGGTGTAAAGAATGGCAGCTAACTGTAAATATAGATAAATGTAAACTAATGCAGATGAATAGGAAAAAGAATCCCGTAATGTTTGAATACTCGATTAGTAGTGTAGTGCTTGACACAGTCACGTCGATTAAATATTTGCGCGTAACATTGCAGAGTGATATGAAGTGGGACAAGCATGTAATGGCAGTTGTGGGGAAGGCGGATAGTCGTCTTCGGTTCATTGGTAGAATTTTGGGAACATGTGGTTCATATGTAAAGGAGACCGCTTATAAAACACTAGTGCGACCTATTCTTGAGTACTGCTCGAGCGTTTGGGATCCCTACCAGGTCGGATTGAGGGAGGACATAGAAGCAATTCAGAGGCGGGCTGCTAGATTTGTTACTGGTAGGTTTGATCATCACGCGAGTGTTACTGAAATGTTTCAGGAACTCGGGTGGGAGTCTCTAGAGGAAAGGAGGCGTTCTTTTCGTGAATCGCTACTGAGGAAACTTAGAGAACCAGCATTTGAGGCTGACTGCAGTACAATTTTACTGCCGCCAACTTACATTTCGCGGAAAGACCACAAAGATAAGATAAGAGAGATTAGGGCTCGTACAGAGGCATATAGGCAGTCATTTTTCCCTCGTTCTGTTTGGGAGTGGAACAGGGAGAGAAGATGCTAGTTGTGGTACGAGGTACCCTCCGCCATGCGCCGTATGGTGGATTGCGGAGTATGTATGTAGATGTAGATGTAGATATGGTTCTCTTACTGTGACATTTGTTTGAACAATATAATCATTGTGGGTTGCTTAATATCATGTCAATCAGGTGTCATGGCTTAGTTTGAGTGAATGAAATTTTAACTGAGCACAAGATTGTCAAGGTGAACATTTCTAAGACAGGTTGCTGTAATACACGATTTATAATTATTGACGTAAATTAACGCACTACACGTAAGTAATTTAATTTCTTGTGATGAGTCTTTCTTTACTACGAATATTTTACGTGCTTTGCTATGATGGCGAGTATTTATTGATTCAAACATTCTGTAAACAACGTAGTTACTGTGTTATGATGCACTTAGTTGTCACAATAAAAGGGAAAGTTACTTTTTCTTTGAATTGTCAAATAATTCATTAGATGCTGAGTTACAGTTCATTAGATGCTGGGTTGTATGAGTGGTTGCATGTTGAAGCAAGCGATGACCACAGGTGATGAATCCAAGGATAAGATATAAAAGGCATCATTGGCTGTGGTAGGACCCATCTTAGTGGCCATTTTTTGGATACAAAGGTCATCGACTGGAACAGTAGGTGAGAAGCATCCACTCAGTTCTCCTTGCATTTCAAAATTGCCTCAGTTGGTTCAGCATTACCAGATTACATGTATCATTGGTAAGTTTGCATTACTTCTACGTAATGTATGAGCCAAGCAGGTTATACTAAAACAAATTCTTGTTGGGATGTAAGTAAAAATTTTACATAAAAGTCAATAACAAGGTAAACCTTAACACACTAGATAGAACTGTGTTTAGCATGGTGGGATCTTTTCATTTGTTATTTGTAAAGCATCATTCATTGCCCATTCCACAGTGATTTAAACTACTTAAGTTTGTGATGAACAGGTTCATGAACTCGAAATTCCTTTTGCAATTAAAGTCCACAACATTCTCAATGTGAATGTCTCTGCTGAGCAAGTTTTATTGTTTTAAACATATAGTTGCAACGACAATCAGAACTGGCATCCAACATCGCAGGATGGTTGGAACATACTAGTGTACTGTTGACTCTTCCGTGTCACAACTGTGAATTCTTTAGAGTCAGTGTTCGTGCAGTGTGCGAATGGGCGTCGCATCTCAAACTCGTAAAGCTTCATATCCTATGCTACATCAGGGGTCGATAGTATATAGCTGAGTTCGTCCCCAGGTAAGTTCAAAATTTATCATATAGTGTGCGCCATCGTTACAGTTTTATGGTCAATGACAATACATCATAACACAGAACTAAATGGACTGTGACTCGACCTGTGTTTATCGCTGTCCCATATTCTCATCACATACCCAGTTAAACAGTAACCTTTTCTTTAGAAATTGTTCACAGTTCATTAGTCTACTATTTACAGTCCATGCTTTCGTGTCTCCACCACGGATCTCAAGTGTAAAGCATATTTAGACAATTAGATAACATGTGTATAAAACATTTGTGTATATCCATTTGTACGCAGTATGTCCGTATATTACAACAGAAATACGCTTACTATCATTAAATATCTTTCCTATGATGACTCTGGTCTAACTCGTGCTTTGTGAACGAATCAGATTTTGTAAGCTAGGACAACACTGTCTATTTATAGGACGAAATTAAACTTCTGCACAGAGTGTTAAACTAAATCCATAAGTGGAACTCGAGAAAGCAAGATGAAAGCACAAAAAACTTATACTCAAAGCAAAGCAGAAAACACATACATATAACTCATGAGGAGCTAGGAAAACTGTAGTCATTGAACGCCAGCTTGCATTTTATAAGGCCTACATTTAATGACTTTGATTACTACTAATATGAAGTGACCTTCTTAACTCTATGTTATAGTAATATGTCATGTCAGTATTTATAAAAGGTTAGCAATCAAAGAAGCTGTTTCTTGTGCTGGTCCTTTCCCTTGCTGCTTCCAGAAATATTGAAAAAATATATACAGTTATCAGGTATCCAATTTTGTTAATACTGCAAGTATCACAATAGACTGTTCACATTCTGAGAAGTCAACTTGTACAAATATGTTAGTTTCTTCATTTTCTTCTCTGATCACAAATATGATAATACTCATGGGATAGTATGTGATCAGAAGTAGTGAATCTTCTCATTATTTTCATGAGTCCAAATATTTCTTCACGGATCACCACAGCATTCACGTTCGATGTTTCAGAGTACTGTTCATATGGTATCCAAACTAATGCTATAGTGGCTTTTGCTTTACCCTTCTTATAACTACTGTCTACATCCTCATATACATCAGAGACTGTTTCAATAGTTTAGGCAGCACATGATCTTCACCTAAATATTACTAAGAATTTCTTCTTTTGCTAATGAATGTCCAAGTATTACAGCATTAACCTCCTGATATCCCTTCAGTCCATGCAGATACTTTTGTTAGATGTGGCACTAAGATTTCTACTGACAACACTAGTTAAACCAGTTCCAGATTAGAATTAATTATCATATTTAAATATATAACATAGATATAACATAAATAAGACCAGTCATTTATGCAAGTATTTCTTAAGGTTCTGGTGGGCATATAATCCCTTAATTGTATTGATTTTGGGCTACGTCAGAAGATAACTTACCTCATGTGGAATCCTCGCTTTTTTATAAGGACCCATGTACAAAAGCTGACATTAACAATTTATTTTGCAAAGACGCAAAGATTTTGGGTGAGTTTTTAACAGAATATATTCTCCTACCTGATATTTTTGCGTTTGTATAAATCTTCAATCACAATAGAGCTTTCTTAAGTGCACTTGTTTTGTCAGTGAGGCTACGTCTTCTCTTACATTCTCTTCCCGGTAATACGGTTCTCTGCAAAGCCCTAGAAGTGGATTAATTCATTCAGTCTACTCTTTTGTCCTACTTATGAGGTTAGTTGGAGTGAATTGTGGTTTGTACAGTGGCAGATTGTCCACTAAACATATCAGAAAGGTCTAAAGTTTCTTGTATTTATCATATAGCATACACGCCTCTTGGAGTGCTATCATTTACTAGAAACCTAGTTTCGATATCTTGAATCATTTATGAAATATAACGATTGTTATGACCACAAGATTTCCGATGACCATGGACGGAAATCAATGCATTGCACATGACCATCCACTAGATTTAAACCTTCCAAATCTGAATTTTTCTGGAGGAAGGGAAATCTTTATTTATGTGGTGAGATCTTAAGTGATTTTTAAAATGACTTTAGATGTAAGATTTATACAATTTGTACCCATTTTCAAAACATACTTTGTAAACTTGGCTTCATTTTAAGAACTAAAATAACGAATTAAGAAGTATTCTCTACTGTAATAAATAGTAAAATGATCATTCAACAATTACCATGCAAAATGATAATAACGGTTTTCAATTCCACAATAGAACATAGCGAACCAGCCATATTCGTGCATTATCACAAGCTGCTGTGCACTGCTACACTGGCTTTCTGAAACTTTCATAGTGATTTCCAACAGTTGGCAGCACTAGCGCATGATGAAAAGGTTGAACATCCACAGATGTGTACAACAGGTTTCCATTGGGATAAAAGATTTCTGTTGCAGCTAACACACAGTAAAAGTTAATGTATACAGTTGTAGACACAGGACCTGAAAGGGATATAAACCAAAAACTCGAGAAGAAATGAGATGTTCATCTGCTCTCAATTCTAAATAAAAATTCGATATTTTATCTAAACACAGAAATTTATGGCTTAAAACGAACGTAACACAAAGTTTACGTAATGCGTTTTTACCTCTACATATTCTTTAAAATTTCGTGCAATGCTTTACTTAATTTGATGCGGAACAGTAATTATTGTGAATGACAAAAATAAATTCAGTTCTTTATCGAGGAAAGACGTCAGACTGTATGTAAAATGTGGAAACATCAAATTTTTTTACCTTATAATATTCTTAAAATCAGATGATAAGTATCTCATAGCTGTCAGCGAGTTCACATGGACACAACTGGGCACATTGTGTGCAACTGTTGGATGGACATAAAAATCGATAACTTGAAAACAAAATGAGATATCATTCTGCTCCCAGTTTTTAATAAAATTTCGATATCTTGTCTACATTTACATATGGACTAAAATCGAAAATACGCAACGTTTATGCAATGCGCTTTTAGCTCTGAAAACTCGTTAAAATTTTGTGGAATGCTTTATTTAATTTGATGCAGCACAGTAGCTATGATGAAAAAATTAAACAAATTCAGTCCTTTAACAAGCGAAGATATCAACCTATAAAATTTGCAAAAATAAAATTTCTTCACTTAATAGTTTCCTTAAAATCGGCTTATAAGTATTTCATAGTGACTGGAATGCTGTTTCTCAGCACAGGTAGAGGCATTAAGCAAACAGTACAGCGACAATGAAACCACTCTAAGCATTCAATGTCGAGAGCACGTCTGTAGTAGTCAAAGATAGAATTTTGTAATTAATAGTTAAACATTACGTGGCAGAAAATGATTTTTTTTTTTTTTTTAAAGTTTGGGTAGCAGCAGAAACTGAGCTCGACCCGACAAATTGACAGTGTGTGCACTTGACCACAGGGATATGGCACTGATTTGTCAGCTTCTCCTCTAAAATCCTTCATGCTCTACACTTGCACGATACTTTAGGCGCAATGCTCAAAGAAAAATACCGACCTAGTGCTGTGAGTAACATAATACCCTCACTGCTGGCAAGGGTGACGTCGCATCGAGTAAGTGCAGTCGAAAACAGACAGCTGCACCCCTTGTCTGACTTGATCGTAGTGCAGCTGATTGTCATTTTAGAACTCGATACTGGTTTCTAGTTATCATGGAGAGAGCGCTTCCATACATTTTTCACTCATTTTATTTGCACACCAGCACGCATTAGAAGAGAAACAGTGTAATTTTAGTGGATTTCTGGCTCGCATTTGAAGAGAAATGGCGTAACTGTAGTGTGATTTCCAGCTATCATTCGGAGAGCTCTATGTACAGTGTGCTACATCACATGAGCATGCCATCACTGTCCACCACTGACTGTTTACTACTCTTTTAGTGATCAGACCTACTGCCATAGACTTCGTAGCATAAATGTTAACATAGAGAATATCATATAGTGTTGCTACATAATTAACTCCACATCTAGATGAGGATAATGACCCTGTAGTATCTACTGAAACGATTTCTAGTGGTTTTGTTGGTATAATAGGATACAATGCTGTGCGACAGCATTTGTATGTGGTTTTTGCTTTTTGACTCGTAAGACATGTTAATGGTGCATCTCTGTTAGCTGTCAAAGATCTTACTACTCGAAGATGTACCACTCGTCCAACCTTGCGATTGGGAACTATCGACATTTTTCACTAGCTCTATCCTCATCGAATCTCAGCGCATACCTTTCATGCTCTTACAAAGCTCATGCATGAGAACACTTTGGAGAACTTTTCCACAAATAATTTCGATATATTTTGTGACTGCGCATGTCGATGTATGAAGCATCACCACCATCTGACGTCGCTAAAGAAATATGTGCATTTTGCACATGTTCATATCTCTTACACGTTACCTGAAATTAAAAAGTTGATGATTGCTTTCTACCTCGAAAGACTTTTCTGTAGTTATAAAGATGCACAGTCATTGTAGCTCAGGCAGTAAAACACTTGATCCAAAAAAGAGAGAGTGCAGCCATTACGAGCTGGCTAAGCTATAATGGCTCCACATTTGTACATGCAGTTGGAGCTACCAAATGTGTGATTAGACTTTTGTAAATAAGATCAAGATGGGTATATATGAGAACAGAATAATGTCTGGTGGAGAGTCGAGGGGCATTTACGTTTTTGTTTGGTGTATGTTTTTATCGTTGGTATCAACTGAGATATTGAAGTAAGCATGGTTTTTTAATGGAACGGTGTACGTTTTATAACTACATTCGATAGCTCTTGAGAAGACAGTTAAAATGACATAGTGTTTGTTAATATTGATGTTGAAACCTATCATACAAAATTCGAGATATGTCCTCGATTGTGAAAGCACAGTGGCTGGAAACACTACCAAGGTAGCGTCTCGGACCAGGCTGCATAGCCTGCCAAAGGTACACCTGCGCTCCGAAAATAAAGCTTTATTTCCCTTGAACTAACTCATTACCTAAATGCAGGTTCACCTACGAATGCTGTATGTGCAAATACGTCATAGGCTAGAATCTAGCATATCTCAAAGGGCTTAGGAAAACTATTTCACATCTTTGTAGCCTATCCTTCCAGATTTACATAAGCAGAAACAGAATCAACTGTTCATTCTTGAAAAATAAAGAGGTCTTATACGCTGCAAAAAGCAACTACTGCATTAAATATCTAAATGTAGAAGGAAGATTTGACCTGTCTTTCCCTGTACACAGCTATGTGTTTCTTAGAGGTTAAATACATGCTGTTGGACAACTGAATCTATCTCCACTGCTATAAATTGTATCATAAGGGATACATTCATTGAACTAAGATTTTTATTAAAAATACTTTGGTGACCACATGTACACCGCAAAATAAATATTCCTCTTAACGAAACGTCATTTTACGCTGAACGTAAGTGCGTAATGATTGTGTTACCAGCTACGTGCAATACATGCTGTCGACTTATTTGACATTGCACTGCAATATCATACTCACATAAATGAAACAAACAATTCACCAACAATGATTTGGTAATCATCCGACTCACATAACATAAATTTAGGCTTCCAAAAACGTAACTTTATCCTTTATTTAAGCATGTGTTCAAACTGTTGAACATGGACTGAAAGGTGTCGCCGTTCGAAAGAACGATGAACAGATATAATTACCTTGGATGATATGGTAGAGTATGCACTGGCGATCCGACGACACACACCGTCTGGCGTAGTCAGGGCTTTGTGATAGACCGCATCTTTGAGTGCTCCCCAAGGAAAGAAATCAAGAGGAGTCAAATCAGGGGACCTTGCAGGCCATTTGACAATAGAATTTCGTCCTATCTAACGTCCAGGAAAGTTCTCATTCAGTATTCGCGTCGCAACACGGGACGAGTGAGTTGGAAAATCGTCGTTTTGCCACATATACTTTCGAATGTCCAATGGTACCTCTTCTAGAATAACTGGCAAAATATATGTCAGAAAAAGTGTGTATGTACGTCCATTTAGAACGCCTGAAATGAAGCACAGTCCCACAATATAATTTCCTATGAAGCTGAATCACATGCAAAGTTAGATTAGCATGGTTAGTAAACGTTGCTTTATTGGTAAAGAGCACACATTGGAAAAACGTAGGGTTGTCTCTCAGTTGCTCAAGGGCTAAGCGATATAATTCCGTACGACGTTCCAATCGTCGAGTGCCTGATGTAGTGGCAGATGACAGGGATGGAAATTCTGTCGATGCAGGATTCGAATGACCCGCGTCTGGCAGATTCGACATGCTTTGGCGGCATGTCTTGTACCTCTGTGCAGATTCATTAGTGTCGTAGCCAGAACGGCTTCTTTGTGTTGTCAGTTGCAGTCTTCTGTCTTGTCCTCTTTTTGACGTTCAAGCAGCCTGCCCGCATTAGTGTCTTAATAATTCGTACAATTGCCTGGCGCGTCGGACACAGGCGATCCAGATAGATAGTCCTATACTCTTTTACTGTTTTTATGGCACTTCTTTTACATTCACCATGTAAAAGCAGTATATCCTACTTCTCCTCTTTAGTGTACTTGTATGCATGTAACGAAGCAGAAATGAGTGGCCTGAGGTGCAGACAAGTAAACAGGCAAATGTGTCGACATTCTGACACAGCATAGCACAGTTAATCAAAGAGTGCTCATGCCAGTTGAATTCTATCTTAAGTTATTTTCGGAATCAATCTCTTATTGGCAGAGTACTTCCAGACTGGCTAAAATATGCTGAAGTTAAGCCTCTTTATAAGAAGGGGGATAAAGAGATATCACGAATTTCACTTTTGCAAGCATTTTCAAATGGCTCTCAGCACTACGGGACTTAATATCTGAGGTCATCAGTCCCCTAGAACTTAGAACTACTTAAACCTAACTAACCTAAGTACATCACATACATCCATGCATGAGGCAGGACTCGAACCTGCGACGTAGCGGGCGCGCGGTTCCACACTGAAGCGCCTAGAACCGCTCGGCCACACAGGCCGGCGCAAGCATTTTCGAAAATATCTGAAAACGTCTCCTTAAGCATCTGATTGCAAATAATATATTGTACAAGTCACAGTTTATGTTTCTTAAGGGTTGTGATATAGAGAAAGCTATTTGCTATATACTTAACTCATTAGATAACAAATTAAAGGCTACTGGCATTTTCTGTGACCTGTCAAAAGCCTAAGCCTTTGACTGTGTGAATCACAGCATTCTCTTAAGTAAATCAGAATATTGTGATGTCACTGGCAGTGATGCAAAATTGTTTGAGTCTTGTCTAACTGAAAGGAAACAAAGGGTGTCATTGCAAAATACCTGCGCAGTAAGCAGTCAGTCTGCATCTGATTGTAACTTAATAACATGTGGTGTTCCTCAAGGTTTCACCTTGGATCCATTGCTTTTCTTGTGTATATTAATGACCTCTCATCTGTTACATTTCCAGATGCTAAGATTGTTTTCAGGTGATACAAACATTGCAATAAGTAGCAAGTGAAGTACAGAGATAGAAATGGCTGATAATCTAATTTGCACTAACATTACTAAATGGTTTAAAGATAATTTTCTGTCATGAAACTTTGAAAAAACCGACTATATGCAGTTCAGGACCTGTAAGAGATTTTCTTCCATCATGTGTATGACATATGAAGACTTGCAGATGGAAGAGGTTGACAATGTTAAATTTCTGAGATTACAACTCGATCATTAATTCAGTGGGGAAGGGCATACAACAGAATTGTTGAAGCACCTAAACAGGTCTGAATTTGCAGTGAGAATGATGTCAGATGTAGGAAATATAAAAGTAAAAAAAGCTTGAATACTTTGATTGCTTTCATTCTGCCAGGTGGGATCATATTCCGGGATAACTCGTGAAACCAAGTAAAAGTTTTTAGAGTGCAAAACCGTGTAAGAAGACTCATTTGTGGTGTAATTTGAACATCACGAAGAAACTGTTCAAGGAACTTTGTATTCTAACCACTGCTTCTCAGTATATTTATTCATAATGAAATTTGTTGCAAGTAATGTATCTCTATTTCCAACCAATAGCTCAATACACAGTATCAATACTAGAGATAAGAACAATCAATAAAGACCTAAAATCACTTACCTTCAACCAGAAAGGAGTCCATTATTGAGGAATTCACTTTTTCAATAAATTACCAGCAACCATAAAAACTTGGTTTCAGGTAAAGCACAGTTTAAACAGAGTTTGAAAGACTTTTTGATATGCAAATCCTTCTGCTCTATAGATGAATATCTTAACAGGAACTGCTGGACCAGCTTAAGTAAAAATGTCTGTTAGATTTCAGTTTTGACAGCACTTGGTCACAACAGTCAAGATTAGGTATTTTATGTACTGTACTACAGGTTTATTAAAAGTGCATAACTATGTTTCATTCTCACAGGGTATTAATTCTGTAAATATTAGCAGTTACAGTTTACTGGAATGTATTCACGTATTTTGACAATATCTTGACAAATGATCAGGGTAGTGAAAATTATATTCAGGTGTTTTATGTTTTTTATGTCGTACTTTCTGACTTGTTCCACACCCAGGAGAACAATCTCATTTTTGGGTATATGGAACGAAAACTGCATTTGATCTAATCTAATCTAAGGAGAGCTCTGATTGGCAGTGTTTGCACCGCTAATGCCCATTCTGCCCACTGTGCACTCAAATTCTAGGACGTTTCTCGACTTTTTTACGACAGGTTTCATCATGAACATTAACAAACGCTATATCACTGCAATTGCCTTCTCAAGAGTTATCAAATGAGGTTATAAAAAGTACACAGTTCAATTTTTTAAAAAAGTACTTGCTTCAATATCTTCATTGATACCAGCAGTAAAAACATTAACCAATTGCATACCCCTCAATGCTCTGACATGTGCCCAAAACCGCAGTTTTACGTGTATAATCTCCAAGAAATGAAAGGGGAATATATATAGTGAATCTATATATTTGTATATAGGGTGAGTCAAAAATGATTTTACAATTTTCGGAAGATTCAGAAATTTGCTTAGGTAACTTACTGAATCGGTAGCTGTGTCATTTTGTAGAGAACAACGACAAGTTTGATTCACGTAGTGTATCAGTACCCCCATTCCAAGACCAAGAGCGCCAGCATAGTGCACAGTTAGAATGGTTAGAATGGCTACATATATTAGTACCCCCATTCCGCCACCAGGAGCGTTAGTGTAGTGCACAATTAAAATGACTACTTTCACTGGTGCAGAGTGTGCTCACTGTGTATTTTAGTTTCATGAACTTTTCAGTTCCACAGATCGATGAAGAAGACCGAGATGGGATGGTTTACTACCAACAAGGCGGTGCATTCCTCACAGAAGTTCGAGGTTTCCTCGATAATCACTTCCCAGGTTGGTGGATTGGCTGTTGAGGGCCAGTCACATGACCACCTTGCTCTGGACACTGGACACCAGTGGATTTCTTTCTCTGGTGTTTCATTCCTCCCCTATCAATCAATTTAGCCGACTGGAAAATCTAATCTAAACTGCTGTTGCACAAGTTATGCCCAGTTTGATGCAACGAGAACCTGATTACCATTGGGATGTTTGCCGCATCACAAATATTAGTCACATCAAACCAAAATTACACTTGACACTTTTATCTAAAAATAACACATCTAAAGATTCTTGTAAGTTACCTCAATAAATTTCTATATCATTCCAAAATCGTAAGGTCCTTTTTGACTCAACCTGTACATATATATACAGGGTGGTCCATTGATAGTGACCAGGCCAAATATCTCACGAAATAAGCATCAAACGAAAAAACTAAAAAGAACGAAGCTCGTCTAGCTTGAAGGGGGAAAACAGATGACGCTATGGTTGGCCCACTAGATGGCGCTGCCACAGGTCAAACGGATATCAACTGCGTTTTTTAAAATACGAACCCCCTTTTTTATTATATATATTCGTGTAATATGTAAAGAAATACGAATATTTTAGTTGGACCACTCTTTTCGCTTTGTGATAGATGACGCTGTAATAGTCACAAACGTATAAGTACGTGGTATCACGTAACATTCCGCCAGTGCGGACGGTATTTGCTTCGTGATACATTACCCGTGTTAAAATGGACCGTTTACCAACTGCGGAAAAGGTCGATATCGTGTTGATGTATGGCTATTGTGATCAAAATGCCCAACGGGCGTGTGCTATGTATGCACATAATCCAAGTATCCGGACCGTTCGTCGGATATTTACGTTATTTAAGGAAACAGGAAGCGTTCAGCGACATGTGAAACGTCAACCACGACCTGCAACAAATGATGATGGCCAAGTAGGTGTTTTAGCTGCTGTCGTAGCTAATCCGCACATCAGTAGCAGACAAATTGCGCGAGAATCGGGAATCTCAAAAGAATGCTACATCAACATCGATTGCACCCGTAAAATACTTCTATGCATCAGGACTTGCATGGCGACGACTTTGAACGTCGTGTACAATTCTGCCACTGGGCACAAGAGAAATTACGGGACGTTGACAGATTTTTTGCATGCGTTCTATTTAGCGGCGACACGTCATTCACCAACAGCGGTAACGTAAACCGGCATAATATGCTCAATTGGGCAACGGAAAATCCACGATGGCTGCGACAAGTGGAACATCAGCGACCTTGGCGGGTTAATGTATGGTGCGGCATTATGGGAGGAAGGATGATTGGCCCCCATTTTATCGATGGCAATCTAATTGGTGCAATGTATGCTGATTTCCTATGTAATCTTCTTCCGATGTTACTACAAGATGTTTCACTGCATGACAGAACGGCGACGTACTTCCAACATGATGGATGTGCGGCACATAGCTTGCGTGCGGTTGAAGCGGTATTGAATAGCATATTTCATGACCGGTGGATTGGTCGTCGAAGCACCAAACCATGGCCCGCACGTTTCCCGTATCTGACGTCCTCGGATTTCTTTCTATGGGGAAAGTTGAAGGATATTTGCTATCGTGATCCACCGACAACGCCTGACAACATGCGTCAGTGCATTGTCAATCATGTGCGAACATTACAGAAGGCGAACTACTTGCTGTTGAGAGGAATGCCGTTAAACGTATTGCCAAATGCATTGAGGTTGACAGACATCATTTTGAGCATTTATTGCATTAATGTGGTATTTACAGGTAATCACGCTGTAACAGCATGCCTTCTCAGAAATGATAGTTTCGCAAAGGTACATGTATCACATTGGAACAACCGAAATAAAATGTTCAAACGTACCTACATTCTGTATTTTAATTTAAAAAACCAAACTGTTACCAACTGTTTGTCTAAAATTGTGAGCCATATGTTTGTGACTATTATAGCGGCATCTATCACAAAGCAAAAAAAGTAGGTCAGCTAAAAGATTCATATTTCTTTACATACGACACGAATATGTAATAAAAATGGGGGTTCCTATTTAAAAAAAACGCAGTTGATATCCGTTTGACCCATGGCAGCGACATCTGGCGGGCCAACCATAGCGCCATCTCGTTTCCCCCTTCAAGCTAGACAAGTTTGATTCTTTGTAGTTTTTTCGTTTGACGCTTATTGCGTGAGATATTTGGCCCGGTCACGATCATATATATATATATATATATATATATATATATATATATATATACTCCTGGAAATGGAAAAAAGAACACATTGACACCGGTGTGTCAGACCCACCATACTTGCTCCGGACACTGCGAGAGGGCTGTACAAGCAATGATCACACGCACGGCACAGCGGACACACCAGGAACCGCGGTGTTGGCCGTCGAATGGCGCTAGCTGCGCAGCATTTGTGCACCGCCGCCGTCAGTGTCAGCCAGTTTGCCGTGGCATACGGAGCTCCATCGCAGTCTTTAACACTGGTAGTATGCCGCGACAGCGTGGACGTGAACCGTATGTGCAGTTGACGGACTTTGAGCGAGGGCGTATAGTGGGCATGCGGGAGGCCGGGTGGACGTACCGCCGAATTGCTCAACACGTGGGGCGTGAGGTCTCCACAGTACATCGATGTTGTCGCCAGTGGTCGGCGGAAGGTGCACGTGCCCGTCGACCTGGGACCGGACCGCAGCGACGCACGGATGCACGCCAAGACCGTAGGATCCTACGCAGTGCCGTAGGGGACCGCACCGCCACTTCCCAGCAAATTAGGGACACTGTTGCTCCTTGGGTATCGGCGAGGACCATTCGCAACCGTCTCCATGAAGCTGGGCTACGGTCCCGCACACCGTTAGGCCGTCTTCCGCTCACGCCCCAACATCGTGCAGCCCGCCTCCAGTGGTGTCGCGAAAGGCGTGAATGGAGGGACGAATGGAGAAGTGTCGTCTTCAGCGATGAGAGTCGCTTCTGCCTTGGTGCCAATGATGGTCGTATGCGTGTTTGGCGCCGTGCAGGTGAGCGCCACAATCAGGACTGCATACGACCGAGGCACACAGGGCCAACACCCGGCATCATGGTGTGGGGAGCGATCTCCTACCCTGGCCGTACACCACTGGTGATCGTCGAGGGGACACTGAATAGTGCACGGTACATCCAAACCGTCATCGAACCCATCGTTCTACCATTCCTAGACCGGCAAGGGAACTTGCTGTTCCAACAGGACAATGCACGTCCGCATGTATCCCGTGCCACCCAACGTGCTCTAGAAGGTGTAAGTCAACTACCCTGGCCAGCAAGATCTCCGGATCTGTCCCCCATCGAGCATGTTTGGGACTGGATGAAGCGTCGTCTCACGCGGTCTGCACGTCCAGCACGAACGCTGGTCCAACTGAGGCGCCAGGTGGAAATGGCATGGCAAGCTGTTCCACAGGACTACATCCAGCATCTCTACGATCGTCTCCATGGGAGAATAGCAGCCTGCATTGCTGCGAAAGGTGGATATACACTGTACTAGTGCCGACATTGTGCATGCTCTGTTGCCTGTGTCTATGTGCCTGTGGTTCTGTCAGTGTGATCATGTGATGTATCTGACCCCAGGAATGTGTCAATAAAGTTTCCCCTTCCTGGGACAATGAATTCACGGTGTTCTTATTTCAATTTCCAGGAGTGTATATATATATATATATATATACGCACATAGCATTATTTTATTTTATTTTATTTTTTTTGTTTTTGTTTTTTGTAACTGAGTGAGGTTGCACAGTTGTTAGCACATTGGGCTCGCATTCGTGAGGATGACAGTTCAAACCTGTGACTGTCAATCCTGATTTAGGTTTTCCTTGATTTCCCTAAATCACTTCAGGCAAATGCCAAGATGGTTCATTTTAAAGGGCATGGCGAACTTCCTTCACCATCCTTCCCTAATCCAATCGGACCGATGACCTCATTGTTTGGTCCCCTCCCCCAAATGAACCAACCATTTGACCAGTGTTTTATACAGAGATAAGTAACACTGACTAGAAAATACAGAAATACATTTCTTTCTTTAGTAGATGCTTTAGTAATAGGGACTAAATACAATTTAATAATAATGACTAGAAACTTTCTGCATGAGTACTATGCATCCCATTTCAGTCCATTTTTTAAAAGTGATATCGTTCTTTGGTACAATGTAGACTTTTTTATGGTTATCAGTATTTGACATAGCTGTTTTGAGATACTTTTTTAATGCAATTGATACAATGTTAGATATCTGATCATCATTTTTCATTGACAGTAGGGAGACAAATAAATACATACATAACACTAATAATGCTGGTACTGGGACAGCTAGGAGCAGATGGAGGAAACTGTATACAAAACACACACACACACACACACACACACACACACACACACACACACACACACATACACACACACACGCCGTCAGAAATGTGCACACTACACATAACTCATCGTATGCAGTTAGCCTATATACACATGAATACATGCATACCTTACACTATGACAAATGGGTCAAAAACCTGCACCAGACATGCTCACACACACACATATGTTATCACTTACTCACTCAATTACGTGAGTACAGCAGGTCTCGATCCCATCCTCACAAATGAAGTATTTGTCATCATGATGCGACACAACGATTTTCAGTTGCGATACAGTGTGCACCACATGTTCATGTGATTGATGCTTTCTTGGTGCACCATACGTGGAGGAATACCTGCACCACTGCACTCCAAGTGATCATTAATCATGAGAGCCATTGTGGGTGCACAATGCACACCATTTGCCTTTGTATGGCATATGTTTCTGTAAGGTATGCATAATTTTTTGATCTAAGACCCACAGACTATATAATCTGTGATTCATTCGCCTCATGTTCCACTAGGCAATAACCTTCTTGCTCACTGGCTTTATTCCATAAGGATTATTGGTTTCACACACAGAAGTATTGACTGGTTGCAGTGACACCTTGTTACTTCATATGGCTTGCAACTCTTCACCCAGTAGACGAATCTCTCCATACTGCCTGACATAGCTACCTACAGGCAGTGCCACAACAGATGTGGCGTAGGGGCTTGTGTAAAGTAACTTTGGATCTGTTATTTGAGTTGTCACAAACCTGTAATGAAATTGGTACATGTGGAGTTTGGAAGGGTCCAATACACACATACTAACATAAACAGGTTTCATGAACTCTACAAAACCTAAGCCATCTACAGAGTAACCAACCCTTGACTGAAGATTGTGGCCTGTTTAAAATTTGGTTTGGTGATATACTCCTGTGCACCATAATGCCGTGAATTTCGCAGTGGTTCCCAAACTCTCCATTGTTTTTCAGAAAATAGCATCATTTATTAATTTTAAAACAAATCTTTTCCATAGTCACATGTCGCCAGAACCCTCTGTTCAGTATTAATATCAATATATTCTTTCAACAAACATTACTGATGGAAGGAGATTATGGAGGTGACTCTAATCAGTTTCATTACCAAATTCAGACACTGCTCAAGGTCTCTATAATGCATAATGCATTTCTTTTGAACCCCCCCCCCCCTATCCCCAAGTTCTCATAAACTTGGAGATGGAATCATTGAGTAGAACAAGGCACTCCATACACACATGGCCTACACCAGAATCTGCTCCCACATCAGTGAATTTATCTAATTTGGCGACTTCCGTATCAGACAGCAATCATGAAGGGAGAACGTGTTGTATCTCCGCTTACAGTCGCTCATGTGCAGTGAACCGGCATTTATCGCCGCGCCCACGCACTATGCTCATGGGAGAGGCTTTGTGGCAATAAGTGACTAAAGCGGTTTCTGGACAGGACACATTTATTTTTCCTGCCGTTACAATAAATGACAAATAATATACTTCGCTAATGTCCGTCTACATAGGCGCGTTGCACTGGCGGCACGGCTCGGTCACCGATCCCGGAGGGTGTACACTCCAGTGACGAGCCGTGGCGCGACCGCGTGGACCGAGCGAGACAAAAGGCCGCGTCACAGAATGTTCTGCTCTTGGCGCGACCGGAGGCGCCGTAACGTCCGCGAAGAAGCGAAAGACAATTTAACGGCGACTGCGTTTACGACCGCGCGTACGCATTTACGGCGGAGTCACGTTGACTCGACGCACGTGGTCCGCGGCGGAAGAACTGGGGAGACGTGTGTCGCGTCGCGTCGACTAGCTCGCACTGGTCGCCTGCTTTGTTCCCGTGCGGTCCGGTGTGCGACGCACCGTTGCCGAAATTCTGCATAACGGTACAGCTGCCCCTACTTGTGTCGGCAGTGCCGTAGTTCAGTCCTTCGTGCGTTGGACGGTGCTGCCGCCACAATCACAACCCTCCAACAGGCAGAGATTTTGCATAGTGTGTCGATATAAGTTGTTGATATCAAGGCACGTGATGTGACCCACATATTCATATGCTTAGAACTGGTCACCCATTCACTTGGCATACCTGTAGACAGACTTGCAACATCCCTCATGAATCCTGGGTTCAGAAAAGAGCTGGATGCCAATAATTCGATGTTGACATGTGTCTTTTTTAACATGGCATCCCACGAAAGACCTATTACAGTGTAACAGAGAGCAGGATATTCTCAGGTATACACTCCAGAATTTCCTTAAGATAGTCGCAAGCAGATACACATCTGTGTCCATGTATAGTTTTGTATGCACCCCTAAATTAGAGACGTTGAATTCCTGTCAAACATTACACAAGCCCCTATGCCACATCTGTTGTGGCACTGCCTGTAGGTAGCTATGTCAGGCAGTATGGACTCATTGTGTTTCTCCACTGAATTCAGATATTCATATGAGAAGACCTCTTTCTTTATCAAGAACAATAACTTTGCAGCACTGGGTTGTGCAGATCTAGTGAGGTGCATGTCCCCCTGGTATATTGTCTCAGTAAGTTTCGGAAATAGCATGTGAATAAAATGTACATGTCCACAATTTCCAAGAGCCACAATGTAATAATCAGCATGAACCGCTTGGAGAATGAAATGTATTTCTCACTGCTCTCATGCAGGGCACTAACATGATCAATGCACAAACTGAAATCACCCACGTGCTCATTGGTGAAATGAGCTTCATACCTGTTCAAACTGTGGAAGAATATGGGTATGTGTCGTGGCACTTTGTAGTTCAGGTAGTATGCACTGTGTGCTGCACCACACAACTTTCCTGTTAGAGGGCAATGGTCTCTGTATGGAGTTTACATCCCAAGAATATGGCAGTCAGCATCTTACTGCATATGATATCATTGTCCTGTGATTCAATTATTGGAATGTTGGTGTGATAAGTGTGACCAACAAGGCAAGTTGTTCAAATTCAGAGATCAACCATCTTGCAGTGTTTTCCCTAATGTGTGATTCAAAATCATAAGACTTGAGTCATAAGAGCATACATCTTGATAAGCCAGTGCATATATACATGCCACTCTGTCAGGGTTTCAGGGGCGGCAGTGGGGTCGTCCTCGCAGTGTGCTACAGCAGCTAGGAGGCACTCGAAATCAACAAATACTACAAATGGGCAATGTTACTGTAGATGGAAATTCTTAAACTTTAATAATCTATTTTCATCAGTGCGCATTTTGACATGGACAGGTTCTTAACTAGAACAATCTATCACATGTTTTTCTAGACTACTCCTAGAAGTAAATGAGTTGAGATGTCTAGAGAAATAATGTTGTTTATGACAGTGTTTACTCTTTTGGGAGGAAAGTAAGTGAGAAATCTTCTTGGCTCATATGTAGTCTTGCTTTTCCACTTGGAAAATAACTATGAATCTATATTTCTCATGCTGTCTGGTTACTCTGTAAAAGTAGAGGGATCCAATGACATACTACACATCATGCTATTCTTCTGGCTTCCTTTCAAATTTCTTCAGACTGTAAACAAGAACAGAAATACACATGTCCTGCCTTTTAAGTGTAGGTGTGTCCTGATGTTTAATGGGGAAAATGATGCCATCAATGATATAAAGTCCATGTACATAATCCATTCCATATGCAGTTGGATGCTGTGGATCTGTCATATTATTTCTCTCACAAGCCAGTATTGACCAAGTGAATCAGAGTTTGTCTTTGAGATTTTGGACAGCAATAAAGCCCTATTTAGCAGCTATATCCTTTGTAATGCGTCATAGATATGTGACTGGTGTGGCGAAATAAATAAAAAACATTTTACATTTTAAATTCCACGTCATTGTTGATTTAATCAGAGTTCTCACCTTGGACGTAGAATTAGTCCTTCTGCCACAATATTAATTCATTAGTCGCCATCGATGTTCTTCTCTTTGTTGACCGTGTGTACCATCATGAGTCGGCATCGGTTCACTTCACGAAGACGGTGGAAACCAAGGAATACAATGCTACGTTGCTTTAAATAATTTTCGTAACACTTCGATACTTTTCATTATTTTTTATTCACAACACAATAAGACTTGCTGTGCTCGTCGCACAAACCATAATTACCAACCATAAGGCTGCCTTTCCGCACAGTCCAAAAATCACGTCCATCCTCCACAAGGCAACAATCGAAAGTGTCCCTTAGCTCCTTGGAGTATCAAACAAAAGAGAATCCAATGTGAACTTTACAAAGATTATAATATACATGCCTCTCAATTTATCTTTGGCGCAGCTTTTAAGATATTGTATGTCTCTGCATAGGAATGTGTCATTACAACTGCCCCCCTACTGTATACTGTCACTAGAAAATTTTATTTGATTGACAGGATACAGTAGTCGACCTTGCAATTGATAGGTTTGGGGGTCTTTTATTTACACACTTCATTTTTATTGTCTCATTTTCATGGCACTGTGAATTCTTTGGTATTTCTGAGTGTGTGTCAGTTTTTTGGTATACTTATGCTAATATTTACAAACCTTAATCCTAATATACAAAGTTCTGGTTAATATTGAGAAAATGACATCATGTAGTAAAGTTTGCACAATAAAATATACACTGAATACAACGTTACATACAGATGTTTCCTTCCTCATCAGAGGTGAAAATTAAGTCCTTGTATTGCCTTCTGTATTTATTCTGGGGCGACGAGCTTTGTTCGCTAGCCCGTGTTGAATATGGGCGGGTGATACGCGCGCCTGATTGTTTGGTCGTCCGTTAGCGGGCGACGTTGGTTGAATGCGCGCGACAGTGCACTGAATATACACCGACGTGCGGGTACCGTCGAGACTTCCGAACCTCAGTATGCGTGTGCTTTTTGTAGTTCCTTCCAGTACTTAGACTGGATACGACGAGGTACATTGGAATATGTGCCCCGAAGAACACACCACACTATGTGCGAGGCGGAGGACGATCCCGTCGATTCAGCTCCTGGTAAGAAGCGTACCATGTCAAACTTGTTTGGCATTGTCCTTTCCTACTGTGACGCCATGGGTCGTTTGACGATACAAGCTTCAATTTTCGATGTCACTTGTTTAGGCTCGCTGACACTTGCAACGTAGCACTACTTTGCACAATTTTAATTTCTACACACACCACTTTAACCGCGAGTATTGCGATCGAAACTTCCCTTTCACTACACTTTTTTTTTTCTTCGCATTAACCCCTTTTACCTATTGTACTGAGATTCATTCCCCTCAATACTTCTGGTCAATGCACATAATTTGTAAGTCACGGGACTTGGCATGAAATACAAAATACATCACATACAATGGAATAACATATAATACATACAATACATTGTTTACATTAACTACAGGAAAAAACTATCGACTAAAATTGAAAAAATTTTTGACCACTCATAGTGGCTTCTTCGTCTTGGATTTTACTGACACACACACACTCGCCTTTTTCCATTAATCTGTTAGAAGGAACAAGTCCTTTGTTTTCCTTCTTGAACTCGAGTATAAGTTAAGGTTTACCTCCGTTACGTATTCTTCATACGCAATGACATGCATCAGCATGCAGAGAATACAGCTGTAGCCGCTCCACTGAAGCTTGGGAAGGGAATTTTCTACCTTCTACTTAGGGTAGTGGCAACGACTACGTGTATGCTACGGTTTTTTGCGTATAAAATCTGAAAATGCACGAAATAATCATTTATATGCAGCATAACCCTAATATGTACAGTGTTTTGTGCTTAAGCACGTTCTGGTGTGCTTGTAAATCATTACCTCTAATAAAATTTCCTACATTAACGTAGACATATAAACATACAATCTTGAAGTTCAGGGTCTAGCTACTATTAATATGTACAGTGTTTCATAATAGCGGCACGCCCTTGTGTGCGTGTATCATTTTCAATTAAAGTGCGCTTATAGGCGTCTTGTGTTATCATGGGAGAAAAAATAGACATTTTAATGCATTGGTTGTCATGAAAATCTATGTACACGAACAATCACACTTTCATATCTTCAGTGCAGCATGAAATTCTGTATGACCTTTTTTTTTTTTCATAGTTTATTTTATAGACGATTCCTTTGCTTACAGGTCGTCGATCACACTACTTACCTGTTTTTCGTATAGCGGCGATGTCATTTTCATTCTTCGTGACCGTAAATCGTTATATGTATGAAAGATATAATTTTAACATGATTTATCCTTTCATGTTTCAAGTGGGTAAAGTAATTCATACCTTCCTTCTGCATACATGAGTGAAGCATCGCTAATGTTGCACTTTGTATCAGGTTTTTCGTATTTTCTCGTAAACTCGTAGAGTCTTACGGTTTTAATTAAGTTTGTTTCTTGATGTTAGGTATACATGTTTATAAGAGGTTGTCTTAGAGTTTAATTTTCCTTATACACTTCTACGTTGTTTAAGTCCCGTACATGTACAGAGCTTCTTTCGCCTTTCACACATTCATACATACGTTTATACACAAAAAAAATATCTACCACTATAATATACACTTTGCTGGTGGGGCCCTTTTTCGGTACCCTGCACCATTCCTTCAATATTCCAAAATAATTCAGGGTGTGCTGAGCATCGTCCCCTCATACTAATAATACCTACAACTAAATATTTCTTCTTACATACATAACTGCCTTACAGTCCATTAATGTGCAACATTCCCTATTTTCCTCCTTTACACTTTAGCTTTCGTACATGTACCCTCGTGTATAGCTTATATATTCTACAAAGTTGTTTGATGAGTGCTTCAGGTGTCTCCTAACGTTAATGTGTGTCTCTCTCTCTCTATAAACCCTAGGTATTTGTTTTGAGAGCGATTCAGTTCATTACTCACGCTGCATAGGTCTGTTTATTATTACCCTACCTTAAAGCTTGTGTTACTCTTTTCCTTAGTCACAAAAATTCCCGCGTTTACCTTGTTGTTCATTCTGAAAATCGCTAGCTACTGTGTAATGTAAATGTATGCGTTATCTCTTTGATTTCCTCTTTGCTGCTTTTTCCCTATATGTAATTGTGTGCTGTTCTCGTGTACATAGCCTTTCTTCCGGTTATATATCTGCATTATTTATTTATTTATTTATTTTTCTATTTTCTTTCTCCTTCCGTACAAGCTAAGATTTTACCCAGTATGATATAATATTACAATACCGTCCATGACCAGTATGTACTTGTATGTTCACTTTTATTACGTAATACCAGCTTATAATTAAATTTTCTAAGTTACTATTTACAAGACTTGTGTACCCTTTCCTTTCTTGTTTTTGAATGACTTTCGTCTCTGTGTCTCATAGTAAGAGTGGTCTCAAAACTTTTAAACTTTCCGCGCATGCGCGCTTACGTACTACGACTGGACTGTAGGTGCGGGGAAAACTCTGCATTGTTGGTGAACATTATTCGTGATAGCCACCATCGTGTAATAGTCACGTGACGCCTGGACTCGACCGCGCATGCGCCTTCGCGCTTTGTATACACTCTGCTGATCGGACAGGGAAGGGGGAAGATTTCTCCCCGGCTCGCTGCCTACAGCGCGGCCAATGACCTCGTCTTGACATGCAGCTATCGCGTGCTCATGAGCTGAGCGTTGGATTGAAACTTCGACGTGTGGTTTGTTGCTCGTCTCAAGCGAACAAACTCTGACCTTCGCTCTAATTTGTCTTTGTTCCCCTCTCTTAAATAACTGAGTTAGACTACAAAAGTACTGTATGGTTTATTTTATAGTGTTAAGACTCACAGTAACACATGTTTCATTAGGTGTGGTTAACTATGCGTTTTTAAGCTGGCATATGCCCCCAGTTGTTCGCAAGTTTCTTAGGTTAATGACAGCAATTTTACTATGTGATCCAAGGTGGTACAATTTCAATTTTGCTAAAATAACATACAACCTTTAATGAAAAAATTCCTTGATGTCCTTGTGGGGGTATAACCCTTTCACCTTGCCCGTTCGTGTGTTACCTAACAGATAACATCCTGGGTGAGGTTTGTCTATTATAATGAAAGGGCCATCATACAACAACTGCCACTTTTTGTTTAATGCCTTAATTTTAGAGGATTTTGGGTGGGTACGTAATAGTACTTCCTGTCCAGTGTTAAATTCTGTAACCTTTTTTATCTTTTTGTTGTCATTACATCCTGCACGAGGTCACTTACCTTGTCCGGTGCTTTCATCTCTTCTTCACATAGATCATCTTCTACGGTCGCATCCTGATCATATCTTAAAAATAATTGTCTAAGATGTAATGTGTGCTTGTTTGTGCCCCCTGTTGTCAAATCGGTCGGCCGGTGGGGGCTCATTACGACCGATTGTTGTTTACCGGGGGAGACAAAGGCGTTGCTTCAGTACTGTCCGTTACCTCTACAAAGTGTACTGAGTGGTTATTCTGTCGCCAATTAGTTTCCGGGCCGCTGCGTGCAACATTTTCTTGCGACCGCCCGTCGCTATTCCTCCTTGGTCTATCATTCCTATTACTGTAACCATTGTAATTTTCATTTGTGTGCCGCTTTTCATCACGCGGGCCTGACCAATCATTCACGTGATTTCTATCATTTCCATACCGGCGTGGACCGTAATCTGTACTATACCTTCGGTCTTCACGTCTCTGTGGCGCCGAATTCCTCCGATTCCCGTAATTCCAGGTTCCATTATTTGGCCTTGTCGCATACAGATGCCAACTGTGTGGGTTTTGTCCACTGCCATTAAAATGATATCCGTTACCGTTGTTTTGATTGGTTCCGGAATATTCATTCCGATTACTTGTGCTCGGCTCTTCGTATATTAGAGCAATTGAGTCAAGCACGGAAAGAAAGTAGTCAAGGTCGTTTTCCGGTATGGTTACCAATTTTTCGCGTAAATTCGCGGGTAGTCTGTTTTTCAGAATTTTGAGAACGTCTACGTGCGGTATGGGATTGTTCCAATAGCGCGTCTTATTCAAGTACTTTTCGAAATACATTCTCAACCCGCCGTTTTTTAGGTTGAACGGTTGTGGGTTGAATACCTCACGTCGCAGTCTTTCTTGGACCCCAGCAGACCAATATTTCTCCAAGAAAGCCCGTTCAAATTGTTCGTAGGTGACGCACTGTTCAGCCATGTCTGTGGCCCACAAAAGTGCGTCGCCTTGTGTGAAGCCTACTACATATCTAATCTTCTGTGCCTCAGTCCAGTTTCTTGGTAAGACATTTTTAAATGCTCTTACAAATACGACTGGATGAGTTTTTCTGGATTCTGTGGAGAAAACTGGAAACTGTCTATGTTTCAACAGGCTCTCATCGACTAGAATCGTCGAGATGCAAGGCGACACGCCTACTGCCTGTTGCAGCACCGCGTTTGGCGAATAGCCATTGTTTGCCTGTGCCGGTGCGTGTACATACGCCGGACTGGGCGCCTGATGTTCTGCGTTATTGACATCGTAATCTGGCACGGGCGTATAAGTGTCGCGCTGCCTGCTGCTTGACGTAGGCAAGTCATTTGAAATGTTTAGTCTACCAGCAATTTCCTTACGTATTCTGTCCTCGGCTACTTTGATTTCATTACCTAATTTTTCAAAAAGTTTTGTTTCCCGGTCAGTTATTGATTCATTTACATTACCGTTTTCTAAAGTTTCATTTATTTTGATAATGTCGGCGTTGATACGTCGAGTCTCCTGTTTCAGAAAACCGACTTCTTCGTCAACTTTATTAACTTGGTCAGGTATTTCTTCACATGCGGACTGTACTCTTGTTAAATTTAATTGAATAGCCTGTACGTTTTCATGTATTTCTTTTTGTACGGTTTGTGTTTGATTGTGTGTTTCTACTATTTCTGACAGTTCCTGTTCCTGTTTGTTTGTAAGATTTGACAATTTCTTTTCTAAATCATTTGCCAATACGTTGTATACACTATTGACGGTTTTGATGACTTTGTCTTCGATCTTTTGATCGATTTCATTGGTGAGTTTATTTAAGCGTTGATCGAAATGTCTGTGCATGTTCGCCAGTTTTGTGTTCGTTGTGTTGTGACTGATCTTTAAATCAGATAATTGCTCGCTCACATTTGACATCAGACTATATAATGCCTCAAGCGTAACTGACGAAGCTTGTGTGTTTGTATTTATGCCATTATTTGTTGCCATTGTTTCTCTGCCACGGTCTGATTGAATCGAAACCGGGCTAGGTTCACTGATTTCACGCGAAATATTTTCATCTGATCTGGTAATCGATGCTTCATCGACTGTGCACAAGGTTTCATTTGCAAGTGGTTCGTTATTGTTAATCCCTGTGGAGTGCAATTGAATTGTATTTACTTCTACATTATGTTGTGCTGAAAAACTAATTGCGTCATCATTTACGTCACTATTGTCAGAATCGGTGACGTGTCCATGAACATTTGTTAAATTAAAGTTCTCCGATTCCATTGTGAAGATATTATTTTTATCTGTACTTTACTGTTAATCTAAATCTTTAAATTCTCTCGCAGTTGAATTAATAAAAATATCTCGCGATTGTTATTTGTTGCGCGTCGGAAATTTACAAGATGGCGCACTACGTCTTCTAATTCTGCGATTGTTGAACATAAAAAGTAATTATCAAAGTGTAATTGTGTGTTGCCACAAACACTACCAGGATTTTAATATGGACGGAAAAGGTTCTGCTTTAAGTGGAGCTAAGCCAAGGTGCAGCCACTGCATGCGTTTGCGCTTTCCTACCTTAATTACGGCTGAGCTGCGTCACTCACGATTACGTTAGGTTTGTAAATCCTTGTCCTTGTTCCTTCTGGTTATTGTGCCATCCGTTTATACAGTTAATACTGTTTCACTTTATTCGTCATTTTCCATGTGCGTCATGTAACAGAGAAACAGTAATTAGTACAAGTACATTTGTAGCACAACAATGAAGTACTTACTCTTTGTTCCACCAGCACTGTCCCTGTCAGCGGTCGCCAGTGTGGCGATATAAATAAAAAACATTTTACATTTTAAATTCCACGTCATTGTTGATTTAATCAGAGTTCTCACCTTGGATGTAGAATTAGTCCTTCTGCCACAATATTAATTCATTAGTCGCCATCGATGTTCTTCTCTTTGTTGACCGTGTGTACCATCATGAGTCGGCATCGGTTCACTTCACGAAGACGGTGGAAACCAAGGAATACAATGCTACGTTGCTTTAAATAATTTTCGTAACACTTCGATACTTTTCATTATTTTTTATTCACAACACAATAAGACTTGCTGTGCTCGTCGCACAAACCATAATTACCAACCATATGGCTGCCTTTCCGCACAGTCCAAAAATCACGTCCATTCTCCACAAGGCAACAATCGAAAGTGTCCCTTAGCTCCTTGGAGTATCAAACAAAAGAGAATCCAATGTGAACTTTACAAAGATTATAATATACATGCCTCTCAATTTATCTTTGGCGCAGCTTTTAAGATATTGTATGTCTCTGGATAGGAATGTGTCATTACACTGGAAATGCAAGTGGAGTATATGGTAGATTGCCTTACTAGACCTTTTTTCCTGGGGAGCCATTCAGTGACTGAGTCGACCTGTGATATCGTCTCATATTCATCCCACATACTGACAGTGGGTTTCTCCTCCACTCATTTACTGCCTGCCTTGGCGGTGGGGGCATTTACGTTTACATTAGTTTGTAGCACACTAACATATACACATTTAAGGGGACCTGGATGTCATGGCCTTTAGTTTTCACTAGTAGTTTTAAATGTAATAACTCAAAAACTTGAACAGATATTGGAATGAAACTGTAACCAAACAATTAGCACATTGTGACCACAGTGTGATAAAAATTTTAAAACTGTGGACTGTATAGTGAAGTGATTATTGATTTTTATCTTACATGTTGAATTATGTGTAATTTTTATTTTTGGTATACTTTACTTTCACACTATAAAAAAAGGGTCAAAACAAAATTTGTTTTTTTTTTATTATTAACTTATTGAAAGAGTAAATCATGAATATTTATCACTTTTTGTTTTGTGCATTTTTAAAAGAACGTGTTTTAGAGGTCAATTTTTCTATTAATAATTTACAAACGTATGACATACTACAGTTTAAAATATTTAATAGATTGTTGAATATTCCAGTTCCATGGCCTTGATTCTAAGTCTCCTTTTCACTTCCTTTGGTTTTCTTTCTTTTCTTTGCTATTCTGCTTCCTCTGTCACATTTTCAGCAGCTTTTTCAGCTTCAGTGACACATTGTTTGTCCACTCTTAGCAGCCCACTTTTCATGTTGTCACACTTTTGATACCAAGTCTGATCATCATTTTTAATCTGCTCGTTATCTCATCATTAAAACATACTACAGTGTCCATTACATCCATCTGAAAAGATGACATGCCAACAAAAGTACTTTTGGGGAAGTGTTCCCAAATGCACTATACAATCTTTCACTCATGTTCTGTATTTTGCCACATAATCGTGTTTCCAGGAATTAAAAATCAGAAAGATCCCCATACATTGGCTATGGTTCTAGCATAACAGTTTCTGGCACGTGTATGTTTTTGACCATTTGCTGCACCCATGTTATACTTACACCATGAAGTGTTTCCTTTTAGGCAGAGGTCATGCTGTGCATGTTTATCAGTGGATATTTTATGAAGGAGAGTTGCCCATATTGTGTTTCTCATCTCACTGACATTTTTGCTGTTTCTCCTGATGGCTCTTTCATAATATTCTGTGAGGTTTTCTGTTTCTGATTTGGTGAGTCTGCCTTCTCCACCAATTGCTTTGCCATCAGAGTTTTTTTTTTCCTGTCAGGTCCTTGCACAGTTTCCTAAGTCTTGCCCCCATTTTCTTCTGTGTGTGGCCTATACATTCCATGTTTTTAATCAAACACCATATTTACCTATTGACCAACTAAAAAGAGAGCCTGCCCCCTTGTTTTTCACACTACCATTGAAACATTCAAAGTTTTTGACACATTTGTGTTCATTTACCTTATTGGCACAACACTGGCAGTGTTTTGTCAGATGTTCATAGTTCAGCACCTTGCCTGTATCCACAGGGGTAAATCTGACAACTCCATTCAGCAGTGTATGGCTCCTCTTATGCCACGAACTGACGAACGCAGCGACAGTATCAGTAGACTGACAAATATCTACAGTTTCTTCCGCTGCCCTCTGCGTAGATGCTTCACTGACTTCTGTTAGGACATTATGCAAACGTTTATAATACTGTAAAGCTTGGCGGGTGATGGAGGAAGATCCAGCATAGCACAGAATATATAGGCTGCTTTTCTTCCCTTCCCAATACACGTCACAGGGCAAGGGGAATGTTCACTATGTTTTGTGCATGTTACAGGAGATGCCATTGTACATTTTATTACTTTACACATTTGATATTTCACTGCTGTTTGCTGGAAAGGCCCCTTCTCTTTCATATGGCCTTCCTAAACAGAAGGGATTATTCAATATTGCAGTTTTTAGATTTAGGAACAGACTAAATCAATTCTGAAAACTTGCATTCCCCAATCAAAATATAAACGTTATTTCCACTATTTCCAACACATCTTGTTCAGTTTTGGTATGTTGTTTCAAATTACATTTTGATGCACTGCCTGGTTAGCTTCCAGGCCTAACTTCACTTCAATGCAGCATAACAATTCCTTCAGTTTTAGAGTTTACAACAACACACTTGTGTTAATTACTGTAAAATTTGCTACTGTAATTAAACTTGATTTTTTGGCATTTTACGATGCAAAATGGCTGAAATACACAGTCACAACTACAAGTTTACAATACCAGTGCTTGTTAAGAACATAAGTAAAGTGAAGTAATGTGCTTGTATCGACAGAAAGATCGACTGCAATACATCCCTGCTCATAGTGCAGTCGACATGCTCATCAAGGATGTTAGACAAACGAGTTGCTATGGAAACTGTGGCGCCAAAATTAAATAACGCAACATTGTAGGCAAGGTTTTGTATTTGAAAGTAGTATGACGTTTTGTGTTTGACAGCTGTATGACAGATAGGCAATGACGCGCCGCATCTGCTTTCGAAAGGCATTTAAACACGAAAACGATGAGGTGCTAGTCTCCTACCAGGCGCCTCCCCAGGTGGCGGATAGGGGAATGCTCACCAGATATGGTGGGTACCGGGGAAATAAAATACCCGGGGTGGACCAAAACTAGCAAACTAGGGCACGACGGTTCCACATGTCAGTGGCGGTTTCCCGACAGCGTCTGTTCCACATGTTAGTGGCGGCTGATTTGTGTTTCAAGGCTCCACAACCTTGATCCTACCAACTGGCACATGTCAGACCAAAATACAATTACAAGTAAAATCATGGTTCGTGTATGTAATAACAAAAGTACCCCAGGTGGTGAAATCCACCCACCTAGCAGAAAGGTGGCAACCAGTCTATCGGATTCTGGGGAGACCGGACCTACACGACTTGTGAGTGGATCGGAGCACTCTGGAAAACTTCCCAAAAATGAAGATTACATTGGAACAGTAAACATACGGACACTAATACAAACCGGAAAATTATACACATTAACAGAAGAATTAAAGAAGCTGAAAATCCAAATCCTAGCAGTACAAGAGACCAGATTTCCTGATAATCAAATCACTGACTACAATGGCTTCAGAATTTTCAAAAGTGGAACGGACAGAAAAATTGGTAAAGGGGCAAACATGCTTGGTATGGCCTTTATGGTCGAAAAATCCTCAGTTAAATTTGTAAAATCTGTAAAAACTATTAGCAATAGACTAATGTTTCTTAGGTTGAAACACAAGAATAAATATTACACCCTAGTTAATGTTCACGCACCCTGCAACGTTGACAATAGAAAGGACCTAGACAATGTGGATAAATTTTGGGAACGATTAGAACTTGAAATGTCAAAGATACCGAGGAATGATGTCAAAATACTTCTTGGAGATTTCAATGCACAGATTGGCAGAGAAAAGAAATACAGGAAGATGGTTGGGCTATACCCAGCACACAAATTGACCAACAAAAATGGCATGCGACTAATCCAACTTTGTCAACAATTCAACATGAAAATCAGCTCAACGTCGTTCAATAAGAAACCAAGAAAACAGAAGACCTGGAGATCCCCTATAAGCCAATTGGGAGAATTTCAAATTGACCATGTGGCCATCTCATATAACTTCCAAAAAGAGATCAGAGATATCCAGGTTAGGAGAGGTGCAAATATTGACTCAGATCATTATCTCACAAGAGTTCGGGTCCAATTCACCCCAAGAAGGAAAACACCAAGAATTCCACCAGCAATCCCAAAATTTGACCTACAAAAACTAACAGAATCAGAAACAATTAAAAAATGGGAAAATTCTCCCACAAACAACTGGGAAACATTCAAGGAAAAAATCACAAAAATAGCGAAGGAGCAAATACCACTGAAGAAGAAGCACAAACATCCATGGTGGAATATGGAATGCAAAAAGGCAATTCAAGTTCGTACAGAAGCCTTTGCGAAGTACAGTTCAAATAAAAATGAGAAAACTCTTCAAAACTTTTTAGAAACACGGAAACTTTCAAATAAACTTATTAGACAAGAGAAGAGAAAGTATGTAACTCAGCAACTGGAATCAATAGAAGCGGATTTTAAAAATTATAATACGCATGGATTCTACAAAACTTTTGCAAACCAAATTAAAGGGTATATCCCTCAAAATGTCTGTTTTCGGAAATCAGATGGGAATCTGGCACTAAGCGACGAAGAAAACTGTGAAGAATTAGCCAAATATTTTGAAACGCTACTAAACTGTCCAGAACCAACAGAAGCTCTTCCAATATCCAGCACTAAAGCCCCGCAACAGCAAGACTCTGTACCGCCAACTGAAGAAGAAATTATCAAACACATAAACAAACTCAAAAATACAAAGCATCAGGAGAAGATGGAATTGTAGCCGAATTTCTCAAAAGTCTAGGGTCTAACTCAAGAAATGAGCTAGTTAAAATTATTCAAAACATATGGGTTACTGAAGAAATACCAGAAGATTGGAAATGTGCCCTAATACATCCGTTACATAAAAAAGGGGATAAATCGGATGTGAACAACTATAGAGGAATCTCCTTACTTGCCATCACATACAAGATATTATCAGCTTGTCTTCTTGAAAGAACACAAAAACTGCTAGAACCCAAAATCTCAGATTTCCAAGCTGGTTTCAGACCAAACAGATCATGTCCAGAACAAATTTTAAACTTGAAATTGATTACAAGGATGAGACAAATGCGAAGGAAGCCTACAGTATATGTCTTTGTCGACTTTAAAAAGGCATATGATTCAATTCACAGACCCACACTATTTAAAATTCTTGAAGAACAAGGACTGGATAAGAAGACACAGAACATCATAGAGCAGACATTAACAAATACAAAATGCAAAGTGAAATTCATGGGAAAACTTTCAAAATCATTTGAGATAAAAACTGGGGTTAGACAAGGTGATGGATTATCACCTCTGTTATTTAACTTAGTTCTGGATAGAGTCATGGCAGAATGGGAAAAAGAACTCAAAAAAGAAAAGTACTGGAAACCAATACCACTGGGAACCAAAAAAGATGACCTACAAATCCCCCACTTAGCCTACGCAGACGATCTTGCAATAATGGCAGATTCTAGTGAAATGCCAGTCAAACAGATAGAAACCTTAAAAGAGTGTGCAGGAAAAGTTGGCCTACAAATATCTTTTGAGAAAACGGTGTTTACAACAACAAATCTAGAAATTTCTAAGTTACAAACCAAATATGGAGAAATTAAGAGGGTACCATACTTTAAATATTTAGGAGAGATAATTTCTGAAAAATACTCACAACAAGAAAGAATATTAAAAGCTCGTAGGGGTCTAGGGCTGGTCCAAAACATTTACAATAAAAAATGTCTATCTATAAATACAAAAATTAAACATTATAAGTCGGTAATTAAACCAATAATGCTATATGCCAGCGAAACCTTGACACTTAAAAGGAAAACAGATATGGAAAACCTGAAGAAAGAGGAAAGGAAAATCATTAGGAAAATTCTGGGACCAAGATGGACCAAAGAGGGGTATAGATTACAGAAAAATTCTAAAATTGAAGAATATTCTAACATAGAGATAGACATGAGGAAGAGGCGTCTAAAATTCTATGGCCACATAATGAGACTTCCCGATCACAGACTTACAAAAAAAATAGTAAGATATGTAGCATCCCTTGTTAATGGAGGAGAATGGATCAAAAATGTAAAGAAAGATCTGGAATTAGCCAACATTACTACTGAAGACATGAACAAAAGAAACAATTTCAAACTTAAAGTTGACAAATGGGAGGTCAAACCAGAGACAAAAGCGCCGAGAACTGGAACAAAATGGAGCGAAGAAAGAAAAGCTGAATTCTCGCAAAGAATGAAGACCTGGTGGGCAAACAAGAAGAATAAGAAGCCCCAGAAGTGAACCATCTTTACTTAGCGTCTTCCATGTTGGGAGCTTTACGACTAATAATAATAATAATAATAATAAAATATATATTTTTAGAATCGGGAAGAATCAGAATGTTAATAAATTTAAAAAAAATCCAATTTTGGGGCCGTCATGACGTCCAGATCCCCGTAATGGCAGCACACTGAGGTGACTAGAGTCATGGGATACCTCCTAATATCGTGTTAGACCTCCTTTGCTTGACATAGTGCAGCAGCTCTATGTAGCATGGACTCAACAAGTCGTGGAAATCCCCTGCAGGAATACTAAGCCACGCTGCATCTATAGACACCATAATTGTGGAAGTGCTGCTGGTGCAGGATTTTGTTCATGAACTGACCGCTCGATTATCAGCCATAAATGTTCGATGGAATTCTTTTCAGGCGATCTGGATGGCTAAATCATTCCCTCGAATACTTCAGAAAGTTCTTCAGCCCATTAGTGAACCATTGTGGCCCAGTGACATGGTGCACTGTCATCCATAAAAAAATTCATCATTGTTTGGGAACTTGAAGTCCATGAATAGCTTCGAATGGTCTCCAAGTACACAAACATCCAAAGGACCCAGTCCATTCCATGTAAACGCAGTACACACCATTATGAAGCAACCATCAGCTTGCACATATCTTCTTGACTATTTGGGAGTCTGTGCCACACTCGAATCCTACCATCAGCTCTTACCAACAGAAATTAGGACTCATACGACCATGTCACGATTTCTCAGCCATCTAGGGTCCAATTGACATGATCACGAAACCGAGGACAGGCACTGGAGGCGATGCCGTGCCATTAGGAAAAGCACTCGCGTCTATCGCCTGCTGCCATAGCCCATTAACGCCAAATTTCACTGCACTTTCCAAATGTATACATTCGTCGTATGTCCCACATTGATTTCTGCGGTTATTTCACTCAGTGTTTCTTGTCTTTAGCGCTGGCAACTCTATATGAACGCTGCTGCTCTCAGTTGTTAAGTGAACGGTGTAATGGTACTTGAATTACGTAACCATTACGTCACCTCAACTTAACCTCCCGATACCATCAATATTCTACTGTATTTCCGTAAAGTAGTTGACATATTTCTGAGACAACATTCAGATTTGATTTCATTAATGTAGAGCTACTTTGATACATCGATATGTTTATATTACAATGATATTATTCTTATGTGTATTCTTTCTTTTGTCACTATGATCTTTGACGTACTTTTAACTCCAGATTTTTGGGCGCGTAAGCGATTATTAGTTAGTTAGTTGGAGAGTCGGACCTTGAGAAAGTCAAGTCTTGGACGTCATGTTGGAAAGACGCGTATTGTAGCCAGCTTGTAAAATGTGAACTTTGACAGTGAGGAAGATTTTTCAAGTATGTTTTGTATTGTGAAGTGATGTTTTGTGTGTTACGTGATACTGCAACAATAGCATTATAAAAGAATTTTAACTTAAATTCGGAGTGCTGATTACTTTTTTACATCACCATTGTGCTAACTTTCAAAGGTTTAATCTTCAAGAATGGTTTGTGAAACACATCCATAAAACTTTTGAATATCGCAGAATAAAACCTAGGCCTCTTTGCATCCGAGCTTGGAATGATCACCACCTAGATTTTCGACGATTGAGCCATGATTTTACGACGAGACCAGCGTGGGAAACACGTAAAGATGAGTGCCTAGTTTATTCATTATTACATGAAACGACTTTATTAACTGTGCTCTAATGACACCTGCCACATAATAACTTTGTTGTTGCCAGAAAATGTAGTATTTAGCAGCGTGAGCAACACCACAATCATTATTAAATTGTGACCTTTGTTGTGTTAGGGTTGTTAGAAGGGGTCAGCCAATGTGTTGTCTGTGACGAGAGGTAAGGCCTGAAATGTGGTATTGCCGGCACACTCTTGGAACTATGGATCTCGAAATATTGAATACCCTATCGACTTCCGGAAGGGAATGTCCCATGCATCTAGCTCCAACTACTATTCCGCATTCAAAATCTGTTAACCTCTGAGTGCGTCATAATCACGTCAGAGCGCTTTTCATATGAATCACCTGAGTACAAATAACATCTCAGCATTTGTTGTAAAATAGTTTATTTCATTTACGTGTATGGGGAATTGCACTGCGATGTCAAATAATCGACCACATCTATTGCACACAGCTCGTAACACTGTCATTGCACACTTGATGTTCAGCGTAAAATGACGTTTCGTTAAGAGGAATATTTATTTTGCGGTGTACATGTGGTCACCAAAGCATTTTTAATAAAAAAGCTTAGTTCAACAAATGTATCCCATATGATGTAATTTAGAGCAGTGTAGGTAGATACAGTTGTCCAATAGCATGTTTTTTACCTCTGACAAGCATACAGCCACATACAGGGAAGGAGGGGTCAAATCTTCCTCCTAACATTTAGATATTCAATACAATAGTTGCTTTTTGCTGCGTATAAGACCTTTTTATTATTGAAGAGTGAACAGTTGATTTCTCTGTTTCAGCTCCCGTAAATCTGGGAGGGTACACATATATGAAATAGTTTTTCTAACCCCTTTGAGATACGCTAGATTCTAGCCTATCCCGTATTTCGATATACAACATTCGTAGGTGAACCTGCATCTAGGTAGTAAGTTAGTTCAAGGTAAATAAACCTTTATCTCGTAGCGCAGGCGTACCATTGGTAGGAATTATGCAGCCTGGTCCGAGACGTCTGCTTGGCAGTGTTTGCACCGCAACTACTGTTCCCGGCCACTGTGCTTTCACATTCGAGGGCATATCTCGAATGTTTTTACAAGATTCAATGTCAACATAAACAAAAACTGTATCACTGTAATTGTCTTTTCAAGAGCTATCGAATGCAGGTATAAAAAGCATGTGGTACTATTTTAAAAAGTACTTACTTCAATATCTGGGTTGACACCAAAGCTAAAAACATAACCAGACAAAAACATATGCGCCCCTCGATTCTCTAACATTTGCCGAAAACCGCGTGTTGATATATGTAACCGTTCATGAAATAAAGGGTGTGTTATGTCTTATGTTGCTTGTCCTGTAATAATATAATGGATAAACCAGACATTATTCTGTTCTCATATATACCCATCTTCATATTATTTACGAAAGTTTAATCATACATTTGTTAGCTCCACTGCATGTAAAGATGCGCAGCCATTCTAGCTTAGCCAGGTGGTGATGGAAGCACTCTCTCCTTTTTAGATCAAGTACTTAAATGCCTGAACTACAATGTGTGTGCATCTTTTTACCTACAGAAATGTCTTTTGAAGGTAGAAAGCAATCGTTAATTTTTTAATGTCAGGTAATATTGCAGAACATATGAACATGTGCAAGATGCACACATTTCTTTAGCGACATCAGATGGTGGTGGTGCTTCATATATATGCACGCAGAATCACAAAATAAAATCGAAATTATTTGTGGAAACCTCCTTCGAAGTGTTCTTATGTGTGAGCTTTGCAAGAGCATATCATCCTTTCCCAAAAAATCTGTACACATACTCCCACTACTGTAGGTAGTCATTTACAGCACATCGGTTGGCAGAGCTAGCACACATCAAATTTCTGACTGTTGATTCCTAAAATTGAGTATACTCTACACTATTCTCATTGTTGTACATTTTAACTGTTTTTGTGTAGACCCCAACACAAATTGTGTGACAGCCCAGTACCACAAGAGCTTTTTGAGTGTTGAATAGTGGCATCACTTTGAAAAATTCTGATGTAACTGGCACCAGTGGTGATAGTGGGAACTTAGAGTCCTGGAAGAAGAGTACTTTTATATCTTGCTTTGATACATTGCTAGTGCATTGTTATTAATGCTGCTGTCGTGCTGGAGACTGATAAACAGAAAGGTGCTATGGGAGCCCAACTGACTCCTGTAAATCTGGTAGACAGACTGGATCATCATCATCATCATCATCATCATCATCATCATCATAAACATAATCATCAGGTGTCCATGGCACTATGGGAGACAAATAATACTAAATAATGAAGGATACATTATAATAATAATGATCAATGAGAGAAAGAGGTCAGGATTAATACTAGCATTCGAATGTGACAGTCTTCTTCTTTTTATTCTCACTTTCGGTGGTGGCTCATCTCTGCTGCTGCTGCTGCTGCTTCATGATGTTGACCAACTGAGGCACAGAGCATGACTGTTAACTCCGTCTCATAATGCTAGGTAACCAGAGAATGGTGGTGGTGGTCAGGGTGGGCGGCTAGCAGTGGGGGACCAAAGAGAATGCACTACACAAATGGGGAAAGGAGCATCATTTTGGATCACAAATTATGGTGATTAAGATTAGGCTAAAAGCATTTTGTCTTAAATTAGACTTGCATAAATGTAACAGTGCAAGTGGGCTATGTAGCAACCACTTTGGATCACAAATTATATTAACAAAGATTTGGTTAAAACCTTTCGGTCATTAAGAAACAAAACTAAATGTACAAGTGAGAACTTCGTTTACATTAGGCTAAAATCTTTTTCTGATGGTCATTTCGTTTATGTATATGATCACAGCCAAGTGAGTGGTTTGTTTACATTTGTGTTAATTTATTAATTCGGCCATCATTTGATCCTAGATAAAGAAACGAAGTGTGCAAATGTGCAGCTTGTTCGCATTAGAGTCATAAATTACATGGTTTGTTAACATAAGTGGAGCTACATCAAGTAATTGGTTTGTTCATATAAGGAGAACAATGGACCCTTTGTACTCAGACCAGTATAACCCTCTACTGATATTGACATAGCCACTACATATACAAACCAAGGCTTGTAATTTACAGAAATCCCTTGACAACTGCTGTTGTAATGCGTACCAAAAATGTACAAAAAAGTTGTTCAGCAGGTGGTCACAAAATGTAACTCATCAGTCTCTGTCAGACATTAAGGCGAGGTCTGCCTCAGTAAGATCTCGTGTTACCGTGGAGAATTGTGTGCACTTTCTTTTATACCAACAGATATAGAACAATCTGATACAACGAGACTCAAGTCACCAGGAATGAATGATACCCTCTAAGTATCTTTGCCTTAGTCTCACAGTCAGATGGAGCAAAGCTTTTCAAAGTTTCATTGAAGGTATAAATTTACCTTTTTTCACTTACAGCTTTTACTTTCATTTTCTAAAAGATTTTGTATTAATTAATATGTTGTGAAGTTTATACACGATACTGCCGTCATCTACATATGTACATATCGCTATCACAAGCCTTTGTCACCTCAGTGTACATTGCAGATCGCACATGGGTTTGGGAAGCTCCCTTTCTAGAAAGGGTATACATATGCTAGGGCAGAAGGTTGTGTATCAGATGCCTGCAGTAGAGTTATCTATGCAGGTTTATGAGATTCAGTCCCCAAATAGACCTGCAACTACAAAGCTGGCATGTAACTCACTAGGTGCTGTCCTGAACCAATAGGATGACCTAGGGAATGGTTGCTGGTTGGTTGGTGACTATCACTATCCTTTGACAGCGCCAGATGAGGTGTAGGTGCCATTGATTGGCCTGGACGTGAAAGGCACAGTGTTGACAGCCCCAGGGAAGGTGAAGGTGTTGTAGAGGATCCCAAACATTGTTGACAGCTCAGGATGAGATAAGGGCGCTGTTGATGGGCATGCACATGGCACTGACGACACTGGGAGAGATGAAGGCGCTGTTGACAACCCTGGGAAGGCTTGTCAACAAAAGGTTAGGCTGCAGTGTTGTTGCTGCCACAAGTCTGCCTCTGAACAGCCCCAAATTTCTTGCACAAAAGAAGATGAAACGACATCGATAAGTATTCTGCGTATGCAGCGATTATGAAAACAAGAAGAATATGCAATAATAACAATAATTTCTAATACTTACACAGAAATTCATCTACATCCAAAATGTTGAATATGGTTCCCACATAACTGCCAACTTCTGTACCATCTCTTATCAGATATCCAGATCATCTTCCCCCATCACGATATTGTTATCGAGTACACCTACAAAAAAGAAACATATTATAAGCATTCTAAATAAGTGTAAAACTACTGAAGAAGAAATGGATTACTTACATATTTGGCTGACAATGACGGGGTGGACACATTTCTATGATCTACAGAGGAAATTGGTGTCATGGCCTAGGAGACTGCTGCTGCTACTGTAAACCTGAGCACCTAGAATAAGAACATTTCATAAGTAACGCATGCAAATGCGAATTATCATTACTGTAAGAGAAATATCAGTTATGAATGTGCTCACCTGCAATGAGGGTCATCTCTGTGAGATGATGGATGAAAAAGAAGTCATGGTCTGGAACCGGTCATAATCTGTGTCAACAGCATCTAGAAACAAGAGCAACTCATAAGCAATATATGCAGATGTAAATAATAGTAACTGCAGAAGAAATACGTAACACCACATACATACACTATGTGATCAAAAGTACCCAGACACTTGGCTGAAAATTACTTACAGGTTCGAGGCACCCTCCATCGGTAATGCTGGAATTCAACATGATGCTGGCCCACCATTAGCCTTGATGGCAACTTCCACTCTCACAGGCGTATGTCCAATCAGGTGCTGGAAGTTTTCTTGGGAAATGGTAGCCCATTCTTCACAGAGTGCTGCACTGAGGGGAGGTATCGATGTCGGTCAGTGAGGCCTGGCACGAAGTGGACGTTCCCAAACATCCCAAAGGTGTTCTATACGATTCAGGTCAGGACTGTGTGCAGGCCAGTGCATTACAGGGAGGTTATTGTCGTGTAACCACTCCGCCGCAGGCCGTGCATTATGAACAGGTGCTCGATCGTGTTGAAAGATGCAATCGCATTCCCCGAATTGCTCTTCAACAGTGGGAAGCAAGAAGGTGCTTAAAACATCAATGTAGCCTGTACTGTGATAGTGCACGCAAAACAACAGGGGGTGCAAGCACCCTACATGAAAAACACGATCACACCATAACACCACTGCCTCCGAATTTTACAGTTGACACTACACACGCGGGCAGATGATGTTCACAGGGCATTCGTCATACGTACATTCTGCCATCGGATCGCCACATTGTGTACGGTGATTCATCACTCCACACAACGTTTTTCTACTGTTCAATCGTCCAGTGTTTACGCTCCTTACACCAAGCGAGGCATCGTTTGGCATTTACCGGCGTGATGTGTGGCGTATGAGCAGCTGCTAGATCATAAAATCCAAGTTTTCTCACCTCCCAACTAACTGTCATGGCACTTGCAGTGGATCCTGATGCAGTTTGGAATTTCTGTATGATGGTCTGGATAGATGTCTGCCCATTACACATTACGACCCTCTTCAAATGTCAACGGCCTCAGTCAGTCAACAGACGAAGTCAGGCTGTATGCTTTTGTGCTGTACATGTCCCTTCACGTTCCCACTTCACTATCACATCGGGGACAGTGGACGTAGGGATGTTTAGGAGTGTGGAAATCTCGTGTACAGACGTATGACACAAGTGACACCCAATCACCTGACCACGTTCGAAGTACGTGAGTTCTGTGGAGCACCCCATTACCCCATTCTGCTCTCTCTCGCTATCTAATGGCTACTGAGGTCGCTGTATGGAGTACTTGGCAGTAGGTGGCAGCACAATGTACCTAATATGAAAAACATATATTTTTGGGAGTGTCCGGATACTTTTGATCACATAGTGTATGTGTTCGCCTACACTCTTAGTCCAGGTGTGGAAGTACAGGGCTGATAATTGCATTATGGGCCACACAACATAATTTGCTGAAGGCTACACATCCCACAGGTGATATGACAGACCCTCAGTATTTCAATAAAAACAGACAGTACCCTCTAAGTATCATGTGTAAAAATCACACACACACACACACACACACACACACACACACACACACACACACACACACACACAGAAGCATTGCATTAGCAATCAGCGTGCTACATAGACAGCAGACTGGCGTCAATTTGTAGAATAGGTGTGTTCTGGGAGAGCACAGCCAGGTTCATAGTCCTCTCCACAACATCACTGAAAAAAGAAAAAGGAAAAGAATTACATCAGATAACTATAGTATTCACACACACACACACACACACACACACACACACACACACACACACACACACACGAGCGCGCGCGCGTATAAGTAAGGATGTATACATATGGTCACAATATTTCCATGTCAACAATGCTGCTTCTACAAATCAAAAGCCAGCTGGCTTCCCCTTCCTCCTCACGGCCAGAGATTAGGAAATCAAGTGTGTCACTCCCAATTAATGGCGACAGTATACTACTATCTGCAAGGAAGCAAAAAGTCATTATATTGCATCTATACAAGAAACACATACATAGATGCGCTCCATTCTGGCATGAATGTGGGCGTGTTTGCCGGTCTCTCCATCAGAAGAAGATCCAGAATACTGTCACTTCATAATTGCTAATGCTTCTGTTGGCTCTCTGAACAGGACTGTACTATGGTCCCAAAGTGCACCTCACTAACAGTCCACTGGTGAGGAGACAGCTTCTGTAGTGGGGTCAAATGAAATGAAAAGAGGCAGCTCAATCTTATTTTCAACCAATCAGAGCATAGTACACCAACACCATATATTTCAAGCAATCAAAGCAGAGAACGCTGACGCCACTGCAAGTTGAGACACAATATTACTGACATTGCTGCTTGCTCTGCACAAGTGTGTCTTCATGTATCACTGTGAGGTATGTGATAATTTCTCAACACAGGCACAGTCTGGACCTGTTATATTTACACAACTGTGCGTTAAGTAATAAATTCTTAATGAATGCACTGTCTGGAGTGCACTTTGTATGAGGTGGTAAATTCACTGTACCTGAGAGAGAGAGAGAGAGAGAGAGAGACAAATGCATACAGCAGACCTACTGTATATTCCACTGATAAAGAGTTCAATCATTGCAAGCCGAGTCATGAACAGACTGCTGCAGCAACTAGCCTCAAGTGTAAACACACATTCAGATTGGGCCAGGCACTGCATTCCACCAGCATGCGACATGCCTACAAGATTCAATGGAAAGTGATAGAGTCTGTGGTTTGGAGAAGAATGAAACTCAGTTCCTTGAATGATTGTTTGGATATTGTCGTATTGATTCACTTGTTTTGGGATTTGGGAGTTAAAGGCACGTGAACAATGCTGCTCCAAAAGATTTATTGGATAGATGTCCAAAATTTTATCTCCTATTCAAGTGCCACTTATAGACAATATATGTGGATGAAATACATCTTACCATGAATACATGCTGAAACCTGCTGGTGAAGGCAGAGGAGGACAATATGACTAAGGCAAATGCATAATTTAAGAAAAAATCATTTGTTAATCCTCCTGACTTATAAGTAATTTAATATTTTCTGAAGTGCATATAAAGCCATTTCCTCCTTCTTGTACGCCATACTTCTGCTTGTGTTGCGAGAAAGGTGGGCAGTCGTGTGTTTATAGGTTGCAGATAGAAGCATTTTTGTAGATTTCTTATATACAGTATGCCTTGTCACTGCCTTTGAAGTAACTGATACTACCCGTTGTTGTTGTTGTTGCTGTTGTTGTTGTGGTCTTCAGTCCAGAGACTGGTTTGATGCAGCTCTCCATGCTACTCTATCCTGTGCAAACTTCTTCATCTCCCAGTACCTACTGCAACCTACATCCTTCTGAATCTGCTTAGTATTTTCATCTCTTGGTCTCCCTCTACGATTTTTACCATCCACGCTGCCCTCCAATACTAAATTGGTGATCCCTTGATGCCTCAGAACATGTCCTACCAACCGATCCCTTCTTCTAGTCAAGTTGTGCCACAAACTCCTCTTCTCCCCAATTCTATTCAATACTTCCTCATTAGTTATGTGATCTACCCATCTAATCTTCAGCATTCTTCTGTAGCGCCACATTTCGAAAGCTTCTATTCTCTTCTTGTACAAACTATCTATCATCCATGTTTCACTTCCATTCATGGCTACACTCCATACAAATACTTTCAGAAACGACTTCCTGACACTTAAATCTATACTCGATGTTAACAAATTTCTCTTCTTCAGAAACGCTTTCCTTGCCATTGCCAGTCTACATTTTATAACCTCTCTACTTCGACCATCATCAGTTATTTTGCTCCCCAAATAGCAAAACTCCTTTACTACTTTAAGTGTCTCATTTCCTAATCTAATTCCCTCAGCACCACCCGACTTAATTCGACTACATTCCATTATCCTCGTTTTGCTTTTGTTGATGTTCTCCTTATGTCCTCCTTTCAAGACACTGCCCATTCCGTTCAACTGCTCTTCCAGGTCCTTTGCCGTCTCTGACTGAATTGCAATGTCATTGGCGCACCTCAAAATTTTTAATTCTTCTCCATGGATTTTAATTTCTACTCCGAATTTTTCTTTAGTTTCCTTTACTGCTTGCTCAATTGCCAGTGGATTGCGTAGAAATTACGAGTCAATTACAACACTTTCCTCTGATCCTTGGCACATTTTACGTTTCTGAACAGTTTGAAACCGCCACAAATGTGGAGAATGTCAATATTACACATCCAACATATGTGAAATAGATGAAGGTAACATTCTTAAACACAAATTGTCCACATTCAGTATAGAAGTCTTAAGTGTCTGTGATGATGTTTTCATTCTGAGGTGTCACCCTGAAATGCCATAGGTGTGGCACATGACCTGTTAATTTGTACTACTCGTCCCACGATGCCAGTGAGCTGGCAATAATTTATTGTGTGTTCATGTAGTAAAAATGTGTATGCAGCAGTTTATTTAGGGAAATTTTCCACTCATACAAATTCTGTACGTACATATACAGGCCGAGATTTTGTTGTCTCATTTTGCTCTGAACAGTTTTATTATTATTATTGAGAAGGTGATTCGGTGAACCCTCTGGCAGGCACTTAAGTGTGATTTGCAGATCATCCATGTAGATGTAAATCAGTGACAGGCACTAATTCCTGAAATTTCTATGGTTTGAGAGTGCATGCAAATCCGTCATCTCTCTCACTGTAGGAAGCATAAAACCTCTTCTACAACAGACTGTATAAATCAGTACCCCAATTCAGCTGTAAATTATCATCCTGATAAAAATTAGAGTTTAGGAAAACTTCGGCATTGGTTGGTTTACAATTGTCAGATACACTCGAATACTTTTTCAGGCGCTCCTTCCTCTTGGTCTGCAGTGTCAAAATAATGATTTGAGGTGTTTCTACTTGAACTACTGTCTGAATGGCTCATGTCCGTCTTGATGTGATCAGTAGACTGAATTTACATACAGTTCAAATGAATGGAAAGTTAATGGTACTTGAACAGTAACCTCAGAAACTTACGATGCTCCTCATCTGCTACAGTATATAAGGTATTTTCCCAAACTAATTTCTCCAGCACAATTTTATCCTCTTCAGAATTCGAATCTCCCTGACTGTATACATTGCAATTATTGCCAGATCCAGTTCCTGTTTAGCATTCATGATCATTTGCCGCACGCCTTTGAAGTACCACACGAGCAATGTAAGTGATACACACACATTAAAGTGGTTGTATTTACTTACCGATATGTCTATAAACCACCCTGCATTTCCTAAACCATTTAAGTCTGAAGTCGACGAGAAAGCATATGTTTTAAGGGGCGATGTGGTTTCCACATTCAATTGTGCGACTGATCTTGACACCATTTAGTTTGTATCTTATTTCTTGAAACAGAAAGGCGAACGTTTTACATATGAGTCATGATGTCGATGCAGGGTTTCCATCCCTTTTCCAGATTTTCCTTCTAGGTACAAAAAAATGGTTCAAATGGCTCTGAGCACTATGGGACTTAACATCTATGGTCATCAGTCCCCTAGAACTTAGAACTACTTAAACCTAACTAACCTAAGGACATCACACAACACCCAGCCATCACGAGGCAGAGAAAATCCCTGACCCCGCCGAGAATCGAACCCGGGAACCCGGGCGTGGGAAGCGAGAACGCTACCGCACGACCACGAGCTGCGGGCTCTTCTAGGTACAGGAAGCTGTTGTTCAGAGTTGTTAATATACCTTATGTTGAACAAGAATCCTAATCTCATCATTGCTACTAAATGTAACCAAAGTAAAAGGTATGCAGGAGAAATATTCCTGGCTGGTGATTTGCCAGTTATATTGGACCGAGGCTGTTTACTGAGTGACATCATTGTATGATTTCAAGCCTATCGATTTAAGGAACTGGTACTCATGTTATCACGTTGTACTTCTATTGTGAAGAGGAGTACTAATGGCTGTGTGTGCCAGTTTTATACATTACGTCCATGCTGCTTCAAGTGGAGAGTTTTATAACAATCTCTTGGCTGTGACAGTCAACTAAATTTCTGTTCCAGTCTACAATATTCAACTCGAGATTATCTAATGTCTGGATAGTCACTGGAAGCTGTATGAGGTTGCAAGACACCTCCATTATCCTCTATCCAGGGGCCTAATGTAGGGAAAAATCCAAAGACTTTATGAGTCAATCTTCTCTTGAGATACGAATTTCTCGCAATATTACGCTCAACATGGATCGTACTAACTGGTAGTGTACCAATAGGTTGTGCTGACTCAAAAAAAAAAAAAAAAAAAATAAAAAAATCAGATCTTTTCTCCAAAACGTGGCTCCTTGAGAAACTTAGTGATGGTCTTATTGAACCTTCCCGGCTAAAGCCTATTTTCTGTTATGTCGCTTTTATTTCAGTATTCAACATATTGACGTTACACATAACTGAAGCCCTCATACATTTCGTTTTATAAATGCATTTAAATAGTCGGTATTGTGAGATCTGGGGGTGCTTCCATAACTTTACAACTTCCAAGTTGCAGTTCATTGTTCATTTCAGTGACATTAGCAATTCTGTTGTATGTCTTCAAAGCCAGTCAATACAATACTCTATTCCCCCTTGGTTAAATCAGTTGGTGGGAAGCAATTCACATGTATAGCTGATGATTGTTCTTTTACAGTTGGAGCATGTGATATCACATCTAGACATCAACTGATGCAGTGACATATTGGATGATTATAACTAAACTGTTAGTGTTCTGAGTGCTGCAATGCAGGCTATAAACATGACATGACACAAACATCAAAGGTATAATCACTGCACATGTGGAGTGTGCTGAAAAAATAATAGTTCCACTTTCTGCCTCCAGGTGAACATACAGCGTTGTAAGCAGTCAGGAAATGGTGTGGGTACAGAAAAGGGGAGGGACGATCAAACACATGGCAATAGTGGTTCTGGCATGTTTATTAGGGTGTGGTCACAAGTTACAACGTGTGTTGAGTATGGTCTCTCACAACAGTTTGTAGTCATATGCTGTCCCACAAATCAAGAAGAGTTTGGATACGTCCCTGATAGACACGATCTTTCATATATCTCCAAAACTGGTGGTTTTAGGTCGGGGGACCTGGAAGGCCACACATCTTGAAATTGTCTAGAAATGATATGGAGTTGTTACCAAAGGTTCCTTGAAGCAAATCTGGCAAGCGCTATGTGGCGTCGCCCCATCATGCATGAAAATAGCGGTGTGGGTACAGTTGTGTTCTTGCAAAGCTGGAATCATGTGTTGGCCAAGGAGGCTTTATAACATGCAAATGTCACTGTACACTTAATACACCCACAAAGTGCCATGTTCTCGAAGAAAAGCGGACCAAGGGTGAAGGAGTTTATGAAACCCACCACACAATCACATAAGCTGAGTGCAGTGGATATTGTAAGGGGTCCGCAGCAGCTTACTTAAAGAGAAAGATAGTTTTACCTCACACCAGTCGAGATAGGCTAGATAACGATATTCAAGCCCCATGTGCTCCAGAGAGATACAGCATTTGTTAGTAAACGGCGTGCAGGCAGTGTGCAAGGGCAGAAGTCGATAAGTGTGCTCTAGGAGAGCAGTAAGTCATGTAATGGCAGAAGGCCTCCCATACTATGTACTGCTGTCTGAGTGTGTGCTCGACGCTGTGTGTTGATCTCAGCAGTTTACCAATTGTGACAGTAGAGTTTAATTTGAAATTTTTATTTTAGTATCTACATCGTACAGTGATATGGCATTTTGCATCAACCATGCCGGCAAACAACAATTGGATTTCAGTGAGAATTGTGGTTTTGTGTGTGTGTGTGTGTGTGTGTGTGTGTGTGTGTGTGTGCGCGCACGCGCGCGCCAGAGGTGGTTTGAAGATGTGACTGTGGTAAAATGGGGAGCAACCGGCATGAGTAACTATGACAGCGTCGTACAACAGCCTTTAGGAACCAGATGGCCGAGTTTGGTGCTGCCTTCTCTGCTGTTGGGGTGGGGCCACCTCCATCAGTTGCAGCTGTGGAGCCTGCGAATTACTGCGCAGCTCCCACCTTTTCATTTACAGCTGAGGATACAGTCGGCCAGGCAGTCTGGTCGGCTCTGGCAGCCCTCCCGTCGTCTGGGCCGAAGTTCCGCGCTGTCGATGACATCCTGGCGCTGGGGCCAACTACATCGGCCTCTGTCATTATAGGCATGCTATCGGCTGCCCTTGATGCCACTGTCAGCAGGGAGCCATCACACAATCCTGCTGCCTTCCACCGGATGTCGGAGCCACCGGAGACAAAGTGGGCCCAGCGTAGGTGGGAGTATGCCCTCTGTCAGCGGGCCTTCTGGACGGAAGAGCGCTGCTCGCTGCATCGGCGGCCTTCTGGACGGAACGCTCCTTCATGCACCACCTGCTTTTTGGGTTGGTGGAGTTCTGGAAGAACCTTTTCAGCCGGCGACCATCTGGCCGGGTGGACCGTCTGGAAGGTCGGCTGTTGCCTTCCTCCATCGAGGTTCCCTTCGAACAGCTGTGGGCTCCTATTACGGTGGAGGAAGTTGTGTCAGCGCTCCCCCCTCGTCACTCCGCTGCAGACCCTGACAGACTGACACCAGCCCAGCTTCACTGTATACCCCATGAGGTCCTCCTTAAAATTCTCAACCTTTTCCTCTTGACCTGTCGCCTCCCATCCCGACTCCTCCTAGCCCGCACATCCCTGTTGCCCAAGAAGTCCGTCCCAGCATCCCCCACTGACTTCTGTCCAATCACAGTTTGCTCAGTCCTCGCTAGGGTCTTCCATAAGATCCTGGTGGGCCATCTGAAGCGGACCTGTGTGCTGGATGGGCATCAGCGGGCATTCCTTCCTCAGGATGGGATGCTGCACAATACGTTCCTGTTGGACTTGACAATGACTCAGGCGAGGGCGAACTGTCGCTCCCTCTATGTCGCGTCCTTGGATGTGTCCAAGGCATTCAAATCTCTAGAGCATGATGCCCCGAAGGCGCATGGTCTGCCTGACGATTTCATTGGATACATCCTAGAATGCTATGAGGATGGGGTGTCGATGATCTCTGGTCCTGGGAAGTCGCTGGGTCCAGTGCGGCCTTCAAGGGGTGTCAGGCAGGGTGATCCTCTCTCTCCTATCCTTTTCAACCTTTCCTTGGACCTCATGCTTGCTCGCCTCCCAGACCACATTGGTGCCAACGTGATGGGACGACGCCTCAATTCAGCTGCTTTCGCTGACGACCTCCTGCTATTCGCCGAAACTCCAGGAGGGCTCCAGGACGTTATTGATGCTGCAACATCAGCCCTTGGGGACCTTGGTCTCCGAGTTAAACCTGGAAAGTGCTTCACTCTCGCTCTCTCGGCGTCTGGCTGTGAGAAGAAGATGAAGGTCGATGACACTGCGACTTTCAGGGCTGGGTATACCATCCTCCCAGCCCTGGCGATTGAGAGCACTTTCCGGTATCTTGGCCTGGAGTTCTCCACCAGCGGAGGCAGCCTCTTTCATTCAAGGCGGGAGGTCGAGCGACAGCTGAGCGTCCTGTCCAAGGCACCACTCAAGCCACCACAGCGTCTACATGCCCTCAGAACTGTCATCCTGCTGGGAATTCACCATGGCTTGGCTGTTTCGAGGACCCGCCTTGGAGCCCTGTCAGCAATGGACACCACCATCCGCGCAGCAATACGATCTTGGCTGTGCCTGCCAGCGGACGTCCCTGTTGGTTACTTCCATGCCCCTGTGGCATCTGGGAGGCTGGGAGTGCATCAGAGCTCGTTGGCTTGGGCCCCTTTTGTAGCAGAACCGGCTTGCGAAGATGCAGGCACTGGGTGTCCTATCTGATGGGCCAGCAGATGATGTTCTGGGGCGCGAAATTGGGAGACTTGAGCAGCAACTTCAGGGTAACAACACGGTCATACAGACGACCAATCAAATGGGCTGGATATGGGCTGAACGGCTGCATAAGTCAGTGGACGGCGCCGCCCTTAAGAAGTCTGCCCGAACACCAGGGCAACATAGCTGGGTCGACAACCCACGACTAGCTATTACAGGCCGTGACTTTATCTCCTGCATCTGTACTAGGATCAATGCCCTTCCCACCCGGACACTGTTGCAGCGAGGTCGCGCTGGTGACACTAATTGCCGGGCTGGTTGCATCGCTAAGGAAACTGCGAATCACGTTGTCCAGCACTGCTTCAGGAGCCACGACGCCTGAGTGAAGCGACACAACGCCCTTGCGTCCTACATCATGCAGGGACTTCGTTGCAGGGGCTTCAACGTCCATCTGGAGCCCCACCTCAGGACATCCGAGGGACTGAAGAAGCCGGACATCATGGCAGTTCGTGGCGATGCAGCCCATATCATCGATGCCCAGGTAGTAGGCGTCAACCTTGACATCGATGATTGGCACCAGCAGAAGGTCGCGGCCTACAATAGGTAAGCCGTCCACCAGGCAATTAGGACCCAGATCCCTGCAGTCGAGCGTTTCACCACCTCTTCAGCTACCATCTCATGGAGGGGGATGTGGTCACCCACCTCTGCACAGGGCCTGCGTCAGCTGTGATTCAAGAACCACCATTTCGCGACGATGGCTACGCAGATACTCATTGGAACTGTGATGGCGGCACGGCGGTTTGATACTATGACTGCCATAAGATGCACAATGCCCCGGACTGGTGTTGGGTGATGGCTCAATTATATGTGTCTACGCTGCTGCCTGGCGTCTATCACAGGCATGACACCATCTTTGTTCACGTTTTTCTTCCTGACCGTCTAATGTTTGTATTGTATATGTCATTTGTAAACCCACTCTGTGGGTATATATATACATCTATATGTATGTTCACTGACGTGAATAAAGACGGCTTAAATAGCCAAATGCCTCGTCACCAGGCGTAATACATCGGCAAACTCGAGGAGCACCTGGCAGGAGTAGCTGTGACAGTCTTAAGGTCGACAAATAATGGCATAATTATTGAAAATGGCTCTGAGCACTATGGGACTTAACATCTGAGGTCATCAGTCCCCTAGAACTTAGAACTACTTAAACCTAACCTAACCTAAGGACATCACACACATCCATGCCCGAGGCAGGATTCGAACCTGCGACTGTAGCGGTCGCAGGGTTCCAGACTGAAGCGTCTAGAACCGCTCGGCCACACCGGCCGGCAAAATGTTCAAATGTGTGTGAAACCTTATGGGACTTAACTGATAAGGTCATCAGTCCCTAAGCTTACACACTACTTAACCTAAATTATCCTAAGGACAAACACACACCCTTGCCTGAGGGAGGACTCGAACCTCTGCCGGGACCAGCCGCACAGGCCATGACTGCAGCGCCTGAGACCGCTCGGCTAATCCCGCGCAGCCGCTAATTATTGCAATAATTTGTGAACATATTGAGGACGACCTGTGATGAGTATAATCATCATTAAATTGTAAGGCGAAGGGAGTAACTGTGTCACATTCGTGTAAAATCGTGAATATAACACTTAATTACAGTGGAAAACCGTGGTGATTATTGTTACAGTAGAATCTTGATGATTGTGTTAATGCATTAATCATCAGCCGAAACACTGATACGAAATAACTCCCCACGGCAGTATTAGCCAATCAGCCCCTTATCCTTACGACACAGTCAGTATAACTCATGTATTAGGCTGCTATTCGGTGATTAATAATATCCAAACCAATCGGGAGTGTTTCAACGTGGCTTTCTGCGACAGGAGTTTTCAATTTTCGGACGCAGGGGACCAGAGTAGATAATGTTTATTTTTGTGCGCAATTTCATCTTGATTTACAGGTTGCACAAAAAACTGCAAAATTTTGAGTTGAGAACAATATTTCGATACACGATTCTTAGTCGTTGTCACCACGGCGAGAATCTGTGAAGGGAACTTGATAATAACCTGTATCAAACTTTGGACAGCTTACTACAACGTAGGGTGCAAAATCAAATAAAAAAAAAACGGCGGAAAGAATCAGTACGTTTTGAACTGCAACAGAGTCTTGTAAAAGTGAACAGGTTAGTTTCAGCATTGCAGACAATAGAAAAGGTAGCAACAAACTGTGTCGCAAAAGGCAAACGCGAAAATCTGTGCGAAAAACAGTAAAAACTGAATACTAACGAGAGACACGTGTGAAGATTATCGCGACGAAATAGGCCAAAAAATATTCGTCAAGAGAATATGAGAGCAGTGTTTTCCAGTGACATTATGCTTGGAATTGCCTTTCAAACGATTAAAATAGTGTGTGACCTTAAACTGTGATACAAACAATAATGCAAGTTTTTGATGTGATTGTTGAATAACATCACACAGAACCTGCGCAGCAGCTGTGCCAAAAACATAGAGCAGCAAGGTGATTCTACAGGATGTATTAGCACGCTGTACAACGAACGTGGACAGCGCAGACGAATTACATTGACAGGTTACTGCAGTGACTCCAAATGGGCACATTGGTAACAATGAGGCCGTTGATCTCGACGTCTCGTGACAAATCTCCACACTGTCTACTGCAGCTCCAGCTGGCCACCACCTAGCAGACTACTATGATGACAACAGCGTCATTCATCGATAGACAGCATAACTATGAGGACGAGACAGCGAATGCACATGGCCCCACAGCACATCATGGGCAACAGTGGCCATGCTGCTCTGACCGACAGCGTGTCCGACGGATTGTAAAAACAGTTGTGTCCACGTCAAATGCAACTTGTACTAGCGTCGAATGGTGAGTGGAGATAATCTGCTAACGCAATAGTAGACAACGTTACACTGTCTTCAGAGCATATAAGCAATATCATATCATATTTTGGATTAAGACAAATGACTACAATAGTAATTGTGATATTTTTCGAAATTTTTTCTTGTAGTATAGTGTTCATGTGTATGCAGGTTCACATCAATGGGACATTTACGAACAGCTTCAGTGTATGTGCTATTTCCCTAGTTATTAGCCGGCCGCGGTGGTCTAGCGGTTCTAGGCGTGCAGTCCGGAATCGCGCGGCTGCTACGGTCGCAGGTTCGAATCCTGCCTCGGGCGTGGATGTGTGTGATGTCCTTAGGTTAGTTAGGTTTAAGTAGTTCTAAGTTCTAGGGGACTGATGACCACAGATGTTAAGTCCCATAGTGCTCAGAGCCATTTGAACCATTTTTGAACCTAGTTATTAATTTCGGGTGCATATGTGTAGTAATTTGGGATATATATCCTGTTTTGATAATTTGTATAACCTGGTGAATGTTGACATTGATATTTGATTTTGATCGGCTTGTGAGGTTTACTGTATTAGGTGATCATAGATACTCTGTTAATTTGGGTTAGCTGAGGTACTACAATCACTGTTTATTTAATTTGTTTATAATTAGGAGTGTCTGGGTTACCCAAGGATTATATTATACTACTTGTCCACTGTACAGTATATAATCAAAAATGTCTTCTGAGGCTGAGCAAGAAACTGAAGGGGTAGAACTTGGGAAGACAGAGGTAGTGCAGGAGGATAGCGATGAGTCAGGAATCAGTGTTTGTAGATTATCAGTTAAGAGCCCATTAACTCCCTCAGTTGCTAATATCTAGATACCAAAACAACCAACAGAAAACAAATGAGATCCAGTTGAAGAGAGATGGGAAAAGATGCAAAGCAATAAACAGTTTGATCAGAACAATAAAGAAAGATGGACAAGGTAAATGAAGAAATGTTACAAGAAACTATCCCAAAGAATGGAGAAAGAGTCCAAAAAATGGACATGAAAAATGAAGAAACGTTACGAGAAGTTGAAAAGAAGAATAAAGAAAGATTTCAGAAGATATTACAACAACAAGGAGACCTTATAGGAGTTTAAGAAAGACATAAAGAGAGAGCTCAATGAAAGAGATAATCAATTGTAGCAATACCTGAAAAAACTCCGAGAAGGTAAGGGGAAGAAAGAAGAAAAGGTGACAAGTAAAACCGAGGAAAGCGTTTAGGAAGTCAAGGAAGGAGTGGAGGGGAAGATCAAAGAAGATGAGACACATTTTGGGCAACAGATCGAAGAGGTGACACAAAAGCAACAGCAACGTTAAGCCGCTATTAGGGGACCAGGGGCTAAGCAAACTGAACTGGCTGTAAAAATAAAGAATGCTATAGCAGTGCAAAGTAGAGAAAATAACCAGAAGATTACACAGGATATGCAGCACTTACAGGCAGAAATCCAACAACCAGAAACGAAAACTGACGAACTGAATGGAAGATTGGTAGTGCAGCGTTGGCAGTGGGGGAGGGTAAGGTTGTTATGGTTGTGAATGGTGATAATAGGTACGTGCAGGCTCATGTGAGGACAAAGACATAAACCTAAGGGAACCTTGCATCTAATGATATTTACGAAGTTGTTAAAGGGCACTTTCCCCTGTACTTTTCAAGGATAAAGACAAGATTCAATTTGTGACAGATAGAATCGAGGGTGAAGCTTGCACATGGAAGGGGGGGGGGGAGGGGTACGTGAGGAAGAAAGAGGAAGTTGACATTTATGATCAATTTGAAGGAGAATTTCTAAAGAAGTACTGGTCAAAGAGTTGTGGCAGCATAACAACTCTGACTGTTGAAAAGGAAGATCGCTGCCCCGTGAGGCAAAGAGGAGATAGTACGCTCTCCATGCTTGTAATGATTACACCAACTATGTATATTGTGCTCCAGTAATGATCCCGAATTTCCGAATCGTGTTCCGGTTTTGCTGTTACGATGGACGATACTACAGTGCTGAACAACATAGCGACAATGCCTTCAATGTTCGCCAGATCTTCAGACCAACCTTGCATCGCCTCCGATGTCAAGCAGCGAACTGTGCCACTACGAGTACCGAATTTACCGAGTGACTTCAAAATAAACATTCCAGATTTGGCACCAAGTGAATGTATTCCTGGTACTTCAGAGAAAAGTGCTGCAGGGAATCACGATAAACAATGGCTGCCCCGCCTCTGTAACAAACATTAATCTAAGTGCCTTCAACCTATGAGCAGGACAAAACATCACATGTTCCAGTCTAGTGATTATGATTGTTATGACACTTGCTTTAACCACCTGAACCATACAGATGCCTCCCACAGCTTTGTTACAGTTCAACAACAATGGGCCGCGCCGTACCACTCCGTTGCTCTGTCTCTTCACTCGTCTGCCAGCAGACTGTGGGATCAAAGTTTAAATCATGTTTCGGACCTGTGCATTCCGATTTTCTAAATCTGGTTCCGACCATTGTGACTAAACACGAGGTCCAAGAGACAGACTGTGACGTCTCTTGTATCCCAACCACACCAGCCATGTGGGCATCACAAGTGACTCGTTTCTGGTCCGGCAATGTGCTTTGCATGTGCATCACCTGCACCCAGCACCAACAGCATACTGTCTTCGCTCTGCCGCTGTCTGTGAGTTGTAATTGATCCAGTGCCACTGCCTTATTGCGCATTGTGGACACTTTGGCTCTTAAAACTGGCAGAGAATATCCAGACAGCGATGCTAGTGCATGAGGAGGCGTCTCTGGAGTTTAAACTTCGACACAATGACAGAATGCAGGCACTAATCTACAATCAACAGCGCTATGCTGAAGTCAATGTCCAGTAAGCCAGCTGAGCTGCCCCCCTCCCCCCCCCCCCCCAACTGGCCGCCGCCCTAACTATGTATAAATAAAAGCCGTGCTGACCAAGTGCATCACCTGCTTCCACTCTCCACACACAGCTGGTATCACACCAAATTTGGGCAGGATGCAGGGTGCTGCAAACAACCCTTTGTTGTAGCTCGGCAAGACAGCCAAGCCACTATGAGGAAGCCGAAAGGCACGCGTTTAAGCTCACGCAGGTTGGCGTGAGGTCTGGAACAGGTCAGGGATATGAGACTAGCAAAAATAGTACGTATCTGTTGGAATACTTAACTTTAATCCATAATTGGTGAACATCGCTCTTGACGGTACATGTTTTACAGCATCAATAGTAACTGGTAAATGCGCCTTGCTAGGTCGTAGCAAATGACGTAGCTGAAGGCTATGCTAACTATCGTCTCGGCAAATGAGAGCGTAATTTGTCAGTGAACCATCGCTAGCAAAATCGGCTGTCTAACTGGGGCGAGTGCTAGGAAATCTCTCTAGACCTGCCGTGTGGCGGCGCTCGGTCTGCAATCACTGATAGTGGCGACACGCGGGTCCGACGTATACTAACGGACCGCGGCCGATTTAAAGGCTACCACCTAGCAAGTGTGGTGTCTGGCGGTGACACCACACCCTTCATCTACCTAAACTAGAATGGTGACCTGACATAGGCGCACCAGGCCGCTCTTCATTAACAAGATGCCTCTGCACACCATGACAAGACAAAACTGACGCACCGTTTTAGCGGGCAGATGATTGCTGACTATTCGTCCATGACAGGTATCTGCACATATATTTCCTTGTTGATTCTGGGACATGTGAGCACTCTATTGCCTGCTCTCGCGCCTGCTACACTACCGCTGTCACGGCTGCAACTGGATGTGGCCAATGACACTTTAATTGCACTTGCTGGAACTGCACACATCACACTCGACCTCAGATCAGATACGCATATACCTTGGACAATTGTAGTAGTAGAGGCAGTTGAACCAGTCCTGTGAACTTATTTCCTCCGGCTCTGCCATCCACTGCCAAATTTAAATCGCGCGCTCCTATTACGATGGGATGGCCAGCAGCCGATACATTACCTATTGGCACAGCAACGTCACGCTCCTGCCGCTTGACACATCACTCGGCCTGTAGCTACAAAGTGAAGCACTTCTCAGCCACCTATGCTTAAAACCAGCCAAGTACTCGTCAGTACATCATGACAATGAGGTCACGTGCCTTAACAATAAACAACTATGGAGACGAATCGTGGATGCCACCGCATCACTACATGCAGCTCAACAGCATCTCTACGACCCTGTCACGTCGACCACTGATCACTACTGTGGCGCCACTACTACAGACACTTCTCAGGCCACTGAAACATGACAATCACTACTCGAGTACTCTCCCAAGACAATGCCATATGACGTTAGCAGCAATAGCGAATCACGTCATGGCCTGCCTCCTGGACTCACTTCACGCTCCCACATTAGACCACATATAATCTGTGCCATGAGGGACGGTACAATCCACCACGTTACAACCACACTAGGCCCCCCCCTATCCATCGCTGCCCCTGTCACCTAGCTCTCCGCAAACTTAAAACAGCTAAGGCTGCGTTATACGAAATTTTGCGTGCTGGCTTAGTCAGGCCTTAAGACAGTGCTTAGGCCTCCTCTATTAAACTAGTTCCTAAAAAGAACGGTACTTGGCGCCTATGCAGCGACTACTGCTACCTCAATGCCCATACAGTCATTGACCGCTACCCCATTTAGAACTTGCAAGATCTTTCCCACGTCTTGGCTGGGCCAAAAATTTTCAGTGTCTTCAACTGTAAAACAGAACACATGTAAATTATGATGGTGGCCGAAGATGTACCAAAAACTCTGTTATCATACCATTCGGTCTCTCTGCATACCGTCCGTACAGACTAAACAATACAGCACAGACATGGCAAAGATATTTGATTCTTGAAGATTTCCTGGCGTACTGAATGTTCGATGAGGCTTCGGGATTGCAGTCGGATCACACTGACTTCTTGCCTCCATATTTCGGGTGGCAATCGTCCAGCCATATTCAGGTGAGTGTCCGTCACTGGAGACTGCAAGTTCCTGGCGTCGGCACTATAACAAAAATTGGCGCGAAAACGCATGCGCATTGGTGGCCGTTACAGGAGCGTCTTCTACTGAAATCCGCGTTCTTCTGGAAACACTGTTCTTTCTGTGGCGAGCAAGCGCATGCGTAAAGGTGAAAACTACATGTCCGCCCTCTGTCGGAATGCGCCCTCGCGTCGCTAAAAACCAGACGTCAGATGTTGCCAGACGTGTCATTATGAATAACCTATCTTCTCTCAGAAGAAATTAGAGAGGTCACCGGGTCCCGAGCCTTGTCCAATTGAAAACCGTCGTCACGATTTATAATATTTTTTACTAGGCGTATTTCCACAGATTCTTTAATTACTGAAACCCAAAACGTTCTCGCTGGGGCCAAGATTATCGTGGCAGAAAAATCTATAGCATGTCCTGTGGTAATACAATGCTCAGCTACGGCCGACTTACTGGGTGCGAAAGGTGAGTGAATATGGCTGGACGATTGCCAGCCGAAATATCGTGGCAAGAAGTCAACGTGATCCGACTGCAATCCCGAAACCTCATCGAACATGGCAAAGATTTACTGACAGTGTACTGTTCAATTTGCCTTTTTGTTATGCCTATCTAGGTAACATCATAACCTTTTTGCAAAATGAGGAAGACCGTGACGACCACCTGTGTATCGTCCTTGATAAGCTGTCTCTTATGGGATCATGATAAACAGTAAAAAGTGCCAATTTTGGCAACCCCATGTGACCTGTATCAGATACCACATCAATCCATCTGGAGTGCACCCCACTCCTAAGAAAATTGAACACACATGTCTCCTACCACCTCCCAACAACTATGTAGGTTTTTGGGGGTCATAAATTTCTGCAGGAACCAATTGCTACATGACGCTGAGACTTTTCTACCATTCACACAAGCACTGCACAGCAAGAATACATATGGTAAATAGCGCCTCAATTGAACACCGCAAAAGCAGATGGTCTTTGAGAAAAAAGAACACCTGTTACACGCCACAACCCTTGTCCACCTATCCCCCGATGCACATCTGATTATCACATCCAATTCTAGTGATCATGCGATCAGGACTGCTTTACAGCAAGATACTACTCAAGTTTTTCTTGCAGAAACTTATCGACACCCAGAAAAAATGGTCCACATTTCATTGCGAACTACTAGCCATATATGAATCAGTTCATCACTTTCAAGATGATGTTGAGGGAAGACCCCTTAATGTGTATACAGACCATCACCCATTGGCAGACACATTCCACAACGCGTTGATGGATTCTGCACCCAGAAGATTCTGCCACCTAGATTTCGTAGTACAGTTCACTACCAGTCAATATGTCAAATGGGGTAGACTATCTTTCCTGTTTTGCAGCTACCTCTGCCCAGGTAGACTTTGATAGGATCACAGATGCACAAGCGATAGACGCCCATTTCCACAGCTTGTTTGGCGGGCCAGACACCAGACAACAACTGCAACAATGCACGCTACCCAGCGCTACCAAACAAGTTTGCTGTGATGTTTTGAATGGACAGGTCCGACCAGCCGCCTCAGAGCCGTATCGCAGGCCAATTTTCGACCTTCTCTACAACCTTGCACATCCATGTGTGCGCCCTATAATACGCCTCATCACGGAATGGTTTGTCTGGCCTAACATTAAAAACTGACTGCCACACACAGCCCCCATTTGATAAATTCCCAGTTCCAAAGGGGGAAGCTCAAGTATGTCTACGTTGACATCGCAGGGCCACTCCCCGAATCACATGGTTACCATCACATTCTGTCAACAACAGATCATATGACACAATGGGTGGATGCCATGTCCATTTCCGAGTTATCAGCATAGACAGTAGCAAAAACTTTCTTCAACAACTGGATTGCCAGATTTGGCTGCCCAGCCTCATTAACGTCACACCAGGATCGGCAGATTGAATTCCAACAGTTCAATAACTTATGCTACTTATGTGGATGCCACCAGATTCCACACAGTCGCCTACCACCCCCAATACAATGGCCTCGAGGAAGGGTGGCATTGAACAATGAAAGCTGCTGTCTTGTGCCACTCAGAATCGTGGGTGAAAGCCCTCCCATGGGTTCTACTTGGCATTCACATGGCACATAAATATGACCTAATCACATCACTTACCAAAATACTGTACGCTGAGCCCTTAACTCTACTCTCTGATGTTCTAGTGCATGAAACGGTCTCCACAGACCAAGATTTACCAGACTTAATTGCGTGTGCATGCACACATATATAAAACATCCCCCCCATCACATGACACAACGAAATTTTATTCATAAAGACCTGGCCACATGTTCTCATGTGATGCTACATACAGATGTCATTTATAGAATCACAACGAGTGTTGAAACAGACAGACACAGACACTTTTGACATCGAAATTGCTGCAAAAGAAACAACAGTGTCAGTCAACCAGCTTAAACCAGCGTGGACTTCAGCGGACCTGTCACAACAGACACCCCCGCTAGTCGGTTTCCAAGTGCGTGTGAATCTCCACAGTTTTCTGCCTGATGAGATATCCATCATGTTATGTGATACCGACCTTGTGATTACCACTGTCTACACAGACAGGTGGTCAGGTGCAAGGTGCAAGGTGTAAGGTAGGGAACATACAGGTCTTCTCTGTATTCTGTCCCTCGAGAAGTTGACATGGCAGGACCCACCAACTGTTTTTCAGTGGACAGTACATTCACTATGACCACCCCAGCTTACACCACCACAGACCCCACAACACCTCCTGTCGACCCAACAATGCAAGGCAACACTGCCAACATGCCCGTCCCCCTCTTCAAATACCGCCGTCAGGCCAGCAACAATTAAAGGCGCCACTGAGAGTACTTCCTTATCTGCTAATGCTGCCTACAGCAATCCATTAGGTGCACCACCAAAGTCGCGCTTTGAGCATGTCCTGCACCCCTCACCCCTCCCTCCGGCGCACCATGCAGACTACGACATGTCTTCCATCGCATCCACCATCACACAGCCGTCCACACCACTTCCTTCAGATGACGCCTGGCCGCAGCGTCTCACGTGCTCTGCAGTATGGGTGGGTGGGGGGGGGGGGGGGAGAGGTCTCTCTGATGGAGTAACATCTCTGACTGGAGAAAAGGAAGATTGCTGCCATGGGAGGCAAAGAGGAGTCTGTAAACTCTGTTTGTTTCTAACGAATACATGAGTTATGTGTACTGTACTTAGTAATAAATAACGTGGAAATCATATCTCTACGGTGAGTCACTATTCGGCTGTTACACCTCTGGATCCCATTTCCCAGAGTCATCAGTTTGCGTCGTTGGAAGACTTACTACATTCAAAATCACTTAACAATTGGAGGGGTATCCTGAGGAAGTTTGCTGAAAATTTGTGGGAATTGAAAGAAATTTTAGAGCAACTTTTATATGAGGATATAATGAATGTAATAATATTGGCTATTAAGAGAATATTGAGTAGGAGAATGCACGAGAACTTATCACTAAGTCTGATCAAGGATAGGAATGCACTGGTGGAGATACTTGAACAGTCAGAATCAGTATGTGTGCAGAAACGTCGTTGGATGAATGAGTAAAACCAAGGAGGAGAAAACCGCCAACGAAATCACTATAGTAGCCAACCATCCCACCAAGGAAGAGGTGGTCATGGGTACAGGAATGAAGGAAATGGTCATCAATTTTACAGTGATTCCAGAAGAGATGAAGACAGAGCTAATCCAGCTTGCTTTTGTGCTGTGTTACATATGAGATATCGAGCATTTTATGGTACACACTAACTGTTGAAGAGAGATTTAGTGTACATGATGTAAAGAATTTGTGTATAATATTTCCTATTTTTCCAATAAGATACGTTAAAATTTTTGTCTACCATTTCCTGTAGAGGCAGTTTACGACCAGAGTCGGGAGGGAATTCACTCGATAACTCTCACAGCAATATTAGGTGATTAGTACCTTATCCTTAGGATACAGTCAGTATAACTCATTTATTATGCTGCTGTTCGGTGATTAATAATATCTAACCAGTCGGAAGCGTTTCAATGTCCTTGCATAATGTGTGGTGGAACAGAAGCATATATGTGACAGTTCTGTGCATTCACAACACTGTCCAGAGTAAAATGTGCCTCATCCGTCCAAAGAATATTCCCCCACCACATGTCGCCCATTTCCATGCATGCCAAAAAAACGAAAGGCAAAGTTTATCTTAGCTTATCTGGGGCTGTATTTGGTGCACATTCTGAATCTTGTAGAGAGGTGGTTGTTGTTATTGTGGCCTTCAGTCCAAAGATTACTTGGATGCAGCTCTCCATGTTACTCTATCCTGCACAAGACTTTTCACCTGTGAATGGCTTCTACAACTTACATCCTTCTGAATCCACTTATTGCAATCACATCTGGGTCTCCCTCCACGCTTTTTACCCCCCCCCCCCCCCTTTTGATGTCTCAAGAATGTGTCCTATCAACCGATTCCCTCTTTGAGTAAGGTTGTACAACAAATTCCTTTTATCCCAGTTCTGTTCTGTACCTCATTATTTACACGATCTAGTCATATAAATTTCAGCATTCTTCTGCAGCATCACATTTCAAATACTGATTATCATCCATGTTTCTCTTCCACATATCGCTACATCCATATAAAGACTTTCAGGAAAGACTCCCTAACACTTAAACCTATATTCAATATTAACAAATTCTCTTTTTTCAGAAACGCTTTTCTTGTCATTGCCTTTCTGCATTTTACGTCCTCTCTGCATCAGCCTTCATCAGGTATTTTGCTGCCCAAATAGACACTGTCCATTCTGTTCAACTGCTCTTCCAAGTCCTTTGTTGTCTCTGACGGAATTATAGCGTCACTGGCAAATCTAAAAGTTTTTATTTCTTCTCTTTAAATCTGAATTTCATCTCCAAATTTTTCTTTGACTTTATTTACTGCTTGGTCAGTGTACAGATTGAAAACATTGGGGATAGCCTACAACCTTGTCTAACTCGCATCTTAACCGCAGATTCTGTTTCATGCCCCTTGACTCTTATAACTGCCATATGGTTTCTGTACAAGTTGTAAATAGCCTTTTGATCCTTGTATTTTACCCCAGCTACCTTTAGAATTTCAAAGAAAATATTCTAGTCAACACTATCGAAAGTTTTGTAAGTCTACAAATGTTCTACATTCGCCTTTTCTTAACCTATCTTCTAAGATAAGTCATACAATCAGTATTGTCTCACATGGTCCTACATTTCTCTGGATTTCAAACTGACCTTCCCCAAGGTTGGCTTCTACCAATTTTTCCACTCTTCTGTAAAGAATTCGTGTAAGTGATACTAGTGTAAAATACGCTGCAAAATCTTTTAAACTGTTGACCATAGGAAAGACAATTCTTGTGACACAGCTCAAGCACTGGCTGCAGAATTTGAGGCATGTGCTGCACAGTTGACTGTAACTGCAGCAATTTCATCATCAACCATCGTGGGAAGAAGCCATCTGCCTCTCCCTGTTGTACTAACTAATTCACTTTTTCTTTGAAATTTCTTGATCATATTTTTAGTCCATTTATTATCAGAAGGCAATCTGTCAAGAGTGCTACCTTTACCATGCGCAATAAGCATCCTATAAGATGTTTTATACTACTGTGCGCTTTGAGAGTTTTTGCGCCTTATTATATACTACATCTTCAGCATCCACCAAGCTGTTCTATTATGATGGAAAGCTGAGCCATTTAACTAAAGCATTGTTTCCTTGTATCTTGTCCACCTGCTTAACTGGGTGGTAACGTGGTTGCCTCCCATGCAGCGGGCCGGGTTCGATTCCCGGCTGGGTTGGAGATTTTCTCCGCTCGTGGACTGGGTGTTGTGTTGTCCTCATCATCGTTTCATTCTACTCACCGGCGCGCAAGTCACCCAATGTGGCGTCAAATGAAATAAGACTTGCACTTGGCGGCCGAACTTACCCGGTCGGGGCCTCCCGGCCAACGATGCCATACACTCATTTCATCTTAGGGCACACAGTATGAGAAGCACTTCAGTCTTAGAGCTTCTCTCTAAGTCTTATGTGTAAAAATTCCTGCCAATTTTTTCATCTTCACTGTCCTTTAAGAAGTGAGTTCTGGGTTTATTTGGTGCACTTCTGAAACTGTAAATATCTATGTGGACCAGATCAGTAGGTAATAATTCTCCAAGGTAGTCTTGTATTTTGAAATACATATGAAGTCACCTACATTAAATTTTTGGTTGTGTGAATCCACCATTTAATATGATTATACGCTAGAGGAAGACCACCAGACAGATGGGACAAAGACATCAAGAAGATCGCTGGTAGGACCTGGCAGAGAACTGCCGAAGACCATCCCACTTGAAGAGAACTGCTGAAAGCCTACCTGAATCCACGACTCGAAGAGGCCACATCATTTAATGATTGAATTGGATGATGATGATACGCAGTATGTAGAAGTGCATTATCATCGACATCTATAGGTTTTCCTTTTTATTGTATGATGTTTGGACCGATTATACTGTGCACTTATTTATGACGAAATATATACACTCCATTCACCGAAACGAGAGACACACTGTAAAAATATCAGTGCACTTCACCACGGCACTGCCATCAAGGGGTGAACAATACAGAGAGCACTGGCTCAGTGTGGCCGCGTCTGTTGCGAGTAGAAGTCTTAGAAACTGATTATAAACGTCATCACTTTCGAAAGCCCAGTTTTTGAGTATTAGCGTAAGTATCAGTGTTTATAACCATGTTCACCATTCATTGTTTCTGTTCTCTCTCAATTTTCAATTTATATCAAGTGCGATTAAACTTATTGTGTCATGGATACAGCAAGCAGCCGACACGTCAATTTTGAGTCTATCCAAGAAGCGATCAAAGAAGAAATCATTAATTTCTGCAGAGAAACACACAGTTCTTAATCTGTATAAAACGGAGCTATAGTGTCCACAGCAGTCAGTAACCAATATTGTTTTGAAGACAGTTGCATCTACGGGAGTTGGTCGTTCTTCATTGTATTGTGTGATAAGGGAGTATGTGGTAACACACTTTCTGGCGTCTCCCTGGAAAGAAAAATCATGACAGAAGCTTTCAGAAAGCCGATGACTTTGACAGAAATGCAACACGAAGGAAAGCGCACGAATTTTTTTTCGTAACAAATTGCCAAGAACTGACAAAGTGCTTGCTGCCATGAACGGAGATCCAGATTTGGGCAATTTCCAAATAACTACATTGTATAAAATATTAAAAGAAATGAATTTTAAATATGTCTGGCATGAATGCGGATGACATCATTTCGTGGACGCTGCATTATCTACGAACGATTAAATTCTTGAGAGATGAAGGAAGAGTCATTTACTATTTGGACAAGACATGGTTGAAAACAGGACATACCGGAAGTAACATCTAGACGGATAACGCCATAAAATCCACTAAACAAGCATTTCTGCCTGGATTACCCATCGAAAACAGAGGCCCACCGGGTAAAGATAAACGTCTGATTATCACACTTATTGGGGACAAAGCAGGTTCCGTCGAAGGCTGTTTGTGGGTTTTCAAATCCAAGAATAGTGGCGATTATGACGAGGAGATGTGCAGCGATATGTTCCAGAAGCGTTTTCAAGGTGTTCTTCCTCGGCTTCAGAAAAATGCAGAATTTGTTGTTCTTGATAAGGCATTCTACCATTCTTGTCGAAAAGAAAAAGTTCCTAATGAGAATTCCAATAAGCAAGATATATCAGAATAGCTAAACTCTAAAAATGCCGCTTTTGGAGACAGTACGTTGAAGAACGAACTACTATAAATTGTTAAGAAAAAGTGCCACACAATGAATATGCAGTACTGTAGATCAAATGACTAAAAATGCAGGGAAAACTCTTCTTCAAATTCCTCCATACTACTGTGAATTAAACAGCATCAAGTTACTTTGCTCCAGAATCAAAAGCAGCAAAAACTGTACATACAAAATGTCAGAAATTAAAGACCTGTTAGAACAAGCACAAAGAACAGTGACTGTAGAGTGGAACAAATGTGTGCTCCATGTGGTGTAAACAGTCATAACTGTTGTATGATTTTGTTGAGATGAACATAGTATTTGTACTCCCAAGGTCTGTTATTCCTTTTTTCTGAATGTAAATACCTTAACTTACATTATGTACAGCGTCTAACACAGTACTAATAATGTTCTTTTTTTTCTTGGTGTTTGACCGGTTGATACGTCCATCTGGGGTGTTGTTTCATTTATGTGCTTTTCAGGGTTTGAAAATTTTAAGAATATGTTCTCTTTATTCCGCAAACACTGTGATGGTTAATATAATTGGTAACAGTATATCTTTCTTATTATTCTCTCCTCTTTCTCCATCCATTTGCCGTGTCAGAGAGCCTTTCAAGACTTTCAATTATTGACTTAAGCGTTTCTGAGAGAGACTGATCTCGCTCCAGCTGTCCTGATTTTAGCAATCGTAATTTCCGACAAATGACGTTCCTTGCCTCAATGACTTTGTCAATATGTTGTTGCATACTAAACTGATTTAAAATTGTGCACAACTTAAACAGTAAAATATGCTGAAAAAGGAGTCGCATGGGACTAAAATAATTTTCCAAATTGGAAAAGTTTCTGGATTACACAAAACTCACTAGGCTACATAAAATGTCAGATAAAATGCATAGAAGTGTAGGTTCATAATTATGCTCATATTTACATACCTTTCCTCCTGCAAAGTAGATGTTCATTTACTGTAAATTGCTCAACAGAACACTAGACTGTTACACTAATTAATAAATAATATGGGATATCTGTATTTTTGCTCTAACTTTAAACTCGCTGATTGTTATAAGATCATAAATATTATTCCTGCGTTTTACTTGCTTTAGATTTCACATTTTTCGCCACATATCAAGGACGGAAATCTGTATGAATTTCCTACTCAAAATTGTTTTTACTAAGCAATTTTTTGCACTATAAAATGGTTCCAACAGCCTGGAAGAATATGTGAGTGCTGCAAATTGCACAACATACTTTCTTCAGGCATATTAGTCTTTCTAAGGACAACATTTTGCTTTTCTTTTTCTTCCTTCGTTTCTTCCTGATCATCGTCTGTGTTGCAGATTTCTATTAAATTTGTTGCTGAAGTAAAAGTGGAGTTAGTTGACAGAAAGTCATCAATTCGAATGCAGTCATCTGAACTACATGAAATGCTTCGTTTTAATTAATTCAGCAACTGCTGTCACATTTTCTTGAGTTTGGATGGTCACAGAAGTATCTTGTTCTTGACCTTATATTTCCACTTTGTTGAAGCACTTCGTAAATGTTACATGCTTTATTTCCCTTACTGCCAAGCCAATCCAATTTACTGCATCGAGGACAGAAACTGACCATACAGATGCAAATGCACTTTTGTCTTTTTCAACACCAAATATACGAGATTGCATCAATAATCGCGTATAATGGGACTTGACTGTGTAAATAACCTCCTAGTCTAGGAGTTGTCTGAGGCTGGTTGACCCTGACGGAAACCAAGCCAATTTCACATTTGATGACTTGACTTTCGGATAGCAAGTTGCATTGTCTAGGGAAAGGAGGACTTAATGATATCCTTTTTTCATTTTGGCATTGAAACGGCGCAGCCATTCTCCCATAAGACCACTCACCATCCACGTCTTTTTATTACTTCGCCATGTCAAATGTTCCAATAGCTTTGAGCACTAAGTCCCCTGAAACTTAGAACTACTTAAACCTAACTAACCTAACGACATCACACACATACATGCCCGAGGCAGAATTAGAACCTGTGACTGTAGCAATCGCGCGGGTCCAGACTGAAGCGCCTAGAACCGCTCGGCCACTCCGGCCGGCTCGCCATGTGACTGAAAACTTACTAACACCTATATTTTTAAAACAACGTGGTTTTGCCACCACCAGAGGCTTCTTTATTTCACGTAACATGTTTGCACACAGCAGTACAGTAAGTCTTTGGCTATGTACACATGATAGCGTTGCGTTGCAAAGTGGCGTGTACACACGTACGGCGTTGACGCCGCGTTGAACTCCAGTTTAGCCATGGAAGTTGTCTTTGGATTATGCACCGCAGGCTTAAGGAACGGAGACGAAGGCAAAGACAGTACTGGGTACATCCGATTTTACGTGACAAATTAACTCACGGATCTTTTGTAACTCTGTACCCAAATCTAAGAGAACATGGGCCAAAGTTTTTTAATTACTTAAGAATGTCGATTGCGTCCTTTGACGAGTTATTGAACATAGTTCATGATGACCTGGCACCTAGTGGGAACTACGTTAGGGATAGTATTTCACCAGAAGAGAAACTCGTAATCACATTCAGGTAAGATTATTAATAAAATGATATTACATGTACGGTATAAATTATTCTATATAAAATAAATTGACACGACATCAATTTAAAATTTTTATTCTTCCTTAAAATAAAGAAAATCCTTCAGTTTTAGCACAAATCCAATATTTCAGAACTTTGTAGAGAAGTGAAACTATCTGCTGGTGAGGCGGCCTCTTGTGGTCGTCGTGGGGTCTGAGTTGCATGTGTTGGAAAAGCTCCTGAGTGTACCTGGCCATATTGTATATTCGGCAATGGTTGATGTTCAGACCCTGCTTGTGAGGTGACCGGTACTTGTGGAGACTGAGAAGCTTGGGCTGGAAAAGCACCTGGGTATACTTGGCCATGTTGCATACTGGAGAATGGTTGGTAGTGCACAGGTCCACGTGTCTCATTAATCACAATTGCGTTGTAGAAATCTAGGGCTCTTTGTAGTGTTTCAAGTAACTGAATTTTCGATCTAATTTTACCGTGTTCAGGCACTTTCTTCAGTTCCTTGTACAGAGAGAGACAAAAGAGTTTGTCCTCATCTTCGTTATTTTTTTCCATTTCTATTTGTTCTTTTAGCAAAATACTTTTGTTTAAAATTTCCGAAAAATGTTTATCAACTGGATTTAACTTAATTTTTTCCTACTTACTGGGTTTGTCATCATCTTCGTTATTTTTTTCCATTTCTATTTGTTCTTTTAGCAAAATACTTTTGTTTAAAATGTCCGAAAAATGTTTGTCAACTGGATTTAACTTAATTTTTTCTTACTTACTGGGTTTTCGGTACTTTGTTCGGGCCTGTTCAAATCGTCAGTAGCTGCTTCCTCCTCCTCCGTCCGCAGCTCGTGGTCGTGCGGTAGCGTTCTCGCTTCCCGCGCCCGGGTTAGATTCCCGGCGGGGTCAGGGATTTTCTCTGCCTCGTGATGACTGGGTGTTGTGTGATGTCCTTAGGTTAGTTAGGTTTAAGTAGTTCTAAGTTCTAGGGGACTGATGACCATAGCTGTTACGTCCCATAGTGCTCAGAGCCATTTGAACCAACCTCCTCCTCCTCCTCCACGATTACTGTGTCCTGGCCATGGTCATCAAGATTACTGGTAGTCTACTTATTACTTACTGTATTTCCTAAAAATTGTAGCCGTGAGAAATATATATAAGGAGTATAGCTGCTTGCTCCAGATCCTGATATCTTGGTCTTCCTTCTTTTTAATTATCTGGAAAAATTGTCACGCAGACTCTTCCATCTCTTTTGCCCAGTTGTTCCTAAAAAAAAGTTTGTAAACTTTGTAGTCAATTAGCACAGTAAAAAATTAACATGTTTTTTCCAGGTATCTGGCAACAGGATGTTCTTTTGCTGAACTTCATTACAATTACAGAGTAGGAAAGTCAACCATAGCGAACATAATCCGTCAAGTTTGTGCAGTAATATGGAACAAATTGAAAACAAGTTGTATACCGCCCATGACAAAAGACAAGTGGGAACATGTTCGTATTGTGCAACCCAATGATTCAGGGTCCCTTTTTTACAACTACAAACATTTTCATTCAATTGTACTACCAGCTGTTTGTGGTGCTAACTACCGTTTTTTGTTTATGGATGTTGGTTCCTATGGCAAAAGTAATGATTCATTAGTTTTCCAGGAATCAATACTTTACAAAAAAACTCATAGAATGTACATTGAATATTCTACAGCCAAAACCAATTTCACATATGGTCATTACACCATTGCCTCATGTTTTTGTATCAGATGATGCGTTCGGTCTGTCGAAACACATAATGTGTCCATACTTTGGAAAATTATTGTCTCATGTTAAAAGAGTTTTAAACTACCGATTGTTAAGATCTCTCAGGTATATTGAATGTACCTTCGGTATTATGGCAAACAAATGGAGAATATTTCATAGGTCTCTAAATGTCAGTTTAGAACTTGCAGAAAGTATAGTTTTGGCATGTTGTGTGTTGTTGTTGTTGTTGTGGTCTTCAGTCCTGAGACTGGTTTGATGCAGCTCTCCATGCTACTCTATCCTGTGCAAGCTTCTTCATCTCCCAGTACCTACTGCAACCTACATCCTTCTGAATCTGCTTAGTGTATTCATCTCTTGGTCTCCCTCTACGATTTTTACCCTCCACGCTGCCCTCCAATACTAAATTTGTGATCCCTTGATGCCTCAAAACATGTCCTACCAACCGATCCCTTCTTCTAGTCAAGTTGTGCCACAAACTTCTCTTCTCCCCAATCCTATTCAATACCTCCTCATTAGTTACGTGATCTACCCACCTTATCTTCAGCTTTCTTCTGTAGCACCACGTTTCGGAAGCTTCTATTCTCTTCTTGTCCAAACTGGTTATCGTCCATGTTTCACTTCCATACATGGCTACACTCCATACAAATACTTTCAGAAACGACTTCCTGACACTTAAATCTATACTCGATGTTAACAAATTTCTCTCCTTCAGAAACGATTTCCTTGCCATTGCCAGTCTACATTTTATATCCTCTCTACTTCGACCATCATCAGTTATTTTACTCCCTAAATAGCAAAACTTCTTTACTACTTTATGTGTCTCATTTCCTAATCTAATCCCCTCAGCATCACCCGATTTAATTTGACTACATTCCATTATCCTCGTTTTGCTTTTGTTGATGTTCATCTTATACCCTCCTTTCAAGACACTGTCCATTCCGTTCAACTGCTCTTCCAAGTCCTTTGCTGTCTCTGACAGAATTACAATGTCATCGGCGAACCTCGAAGTTTTTACTTCTTCTCCTTGAATTTTAAAACCTACTCCAAATTTTTCTTTTGTTTCCTTTACTGCTTGTCCAATATACAGATTGAATAACATCGGGGAGAGGCTACAACCCTGTCTCACTCCTTTCCCAACCACTGCTTCTCTTTCATGCCCCTCGACTCTTATAATTGCCATCTGGTTTCTGTACAAATTGTAAATAGCCTTTCGCTCCCTGTATTTTAGCCCTGCCACCTTCAGAATTTGAAGGAGAGTATTCCAGTTAACGTTGTCAAAAGCTTTCTCTAAGTCTACAAATGCTAGAAACGTAGCTTTGCCTTTTCTTAATCTTTCTTCTAAGATAAGTCGTAAGGTTAGTATTGCCTCACGTGTTCCAACATTTCTACGGAATCCAAACTGATCTTCCCCGAGGTCCTCTTCTACCAGTTTTTCCATTCGTCTGTAAAGAATTCGCGTTAGTATTTTGCAGCTGTGACTTATTAAACTGATAGTTCGGTAATTTTCACATCTGTCAACACCTGCTTTCTTTGGGATTGGAATTATTATATTCTTCTTGAAGTCTGTGGGTATTTCGCCTGTCTTATACATCTTGCTCACCAGATGGTAGAGTTTTGTCAGGACTGGCTCTCCCAAGGCCATCAGTAGTTCTAATGGAATGTTGTCTACTCCCGGGCCCTTGTTTCGACTCAGGTCTTTCAGTGCTCTGTCAAACTCTTCACGCAGTATCTTATCTCCCATTTCATCTTCATCTACATCCTCTTCCATTTCCATAATATTGTCCTCAAGTACATCGCCCTTGTATAAACCCTCTATATACTCCTTCCACCTTTCTGCCTTCCCTTCTTTGCTTAGAACTGGGTTGCCATCTGAGCTCTTGATATTCATACAAGTGGTTCTCTTATCTCCAAAGGTCTCTTTAATTTTCCTGTAGGCAGTATCTATCTTACCCCTAGTGAGACAAGCCTCTACATCCTTACATTTGTCCTCTAGCCATTCCTGCTTAGCCATTTTGCACTTCCTGTCGATCTCATTTTTGAGACGTTGGTATTCCTTTTTGCCTGCTTCATTTACTACATTTTTATATTTTCTCCTTTCATCAATAAAATTCAATATTTCTTCTGTTACCCAAGGATTTCTATTAGCCCTCGTCTTTTTACCTACTTGATCCTCTGCTGCCTTCACTACTTCATCCCTCAGAGCTACCCATTCTTCTTCTACTGTATTTCTTTCCCCCATTCCTGTCAATTGTTCCCTTATGCTCTCCGTGAAACTCAGTACAACCTCTGGTTCTTTCAGTTTATCCAGGTCCCATCTCCTTAAATTCCCGCCTTTTTTCAGTCTCTTCAGTTTCAATCTGCAGTTCATAACCAATAGATTGTGGTCAGAATCCACATCTGCCCCTGGAAATGTCTTACAATTTGAAACCTGGTTCCTAAATCTCTGTCTTACCATTATGTAATCTATCTGATACCTTTTAGTATCTCCAGGATTCTTCCAGGTATACAACCTTCTTTCATGATTCTTGAACCAAGTGTTAGCTATGATTAAGTTATGCTCTGTGCAAAATTCTACAAGGCGGCTTCCTCTTTCATTTCTTCCCCCCAATCCATATCCACCTACTATGTTTCCTTCTCTCCCTTTTCCTACTGACGAATTCCAGTCACCCATGACTATTAAATTTTCGTCTCCCTTCACTACCTGAATAATTTCTTTTATCTCGTCATACACTTCATCAATTTCTTCATCATCTGCAGAGCTAGTTGGCATATAAACTTGTACTACTGTAGTAGGCATGGGCTTTGTGTCTATCTTGGCCACAATAATGCGTTCACTATGCTGTTTGTAGTAGCTAACCCGCACTCCTATTGTTTTATTCATTATTAAACCTACTCCTGCATTACCCCTATTTGATTTTGTATTTATAACCCTGTAATCACCTGACCAAAAGTCTTGTTCCTCCTGCCACCGAACTTCACTAATTCCCACTATATCTAACTTTAACCTATCCATTTCCCTTTTTAAATTTTCTAACCTACCTGCCCGATTAAGGGATCAGACATTCCACGCTCCGATCCGTAGAATGCCAGTTTTCTTTCTCCTGATAACGACGTCCTCTTGAGTAGTCCCCGCCCAGAGATCCGAATGGGGGACTATTTTACCTCCAGAATATTTTACCCAAGAGGACGCCATCATCATTTAATCATATAGTAAAGCAGCATGTCCTCGGGAAAAATTACGGCTGTAGTTTCCCCTTGCTTTCAGCCGTTCGCAGTACCAGCACAGCAAGGCCGTTTTGGTTAATGTTACAAGGCCAGATCAGTCAATCATCCAGACTGTTGCCCCTGCAACTACTGAAAAGGCTGCTGCCCCTCTTCAGGAACCACATGTTTGTCTGGCCTCTCAACAGATACCCCTCCGTTGTGGTTGCACCTACGGTACGGCCCTCTGTATCGCTGAGGCACGCAAGCCTCCCCACCAACGGCAAGGTCCATGGTTCATGGGGGGAGGTGTTGTGTGTTGCATAACTATGTACGACAACGAGATGGTTACAGGTATGAAGATAAATTTTATTAGGCGCCATTCGTTGACTTGTCTGGAGTAACTTCTCCACAGCCCAACATGTATGCAAAAGAAGTAAGGGACAGATTTGCTCGTTACTTCAACAGCGAAGGCAAGCTACCATGGCAAGATAAAATGGTGTAAACAAGAGTGCAATTGCGAACACTTTTGAGACAAGTATATGTTAATAATCCAACATTACATTGCCCATTAGAACAATACAGTGTAATTACGAAAAATTAAATATTTTTCTGTCATGCATTTCTCTGTAGATATTGATTAGATATTATACACTATTTGTAATAGACACCATGTTAACAACTTTCTGTAAATAAAATTAAGATAACATAAATAAATAGCTTTAGTTACCTTTCACAGATATTACATCCAAATAGGCTTCGTCAGTAGTTACATATACAAATGTTTATTTGTATGTTAATTATTCAATTTTACACATAATTATTCGCATTATGCTCTATTATAAGTAATGCTATTAAATAGTAACTGCTTTAACTTACGACTAAATTTAGAGTCACAAGGTAAAACAGTTACTTTGTGTAACTGTACTAATCTACTGTGAAGTTTAACCTTAATATTAAAGTTGCCTCTTATCAAGAATTTTCTTCTGTTCCTCTGAACAACCCTCTTCAGCAAACAAATCAACCAATTGCTGCCACGCTTTTTAACACTCTGTTCTTGTAGTCCGCACTTCCCATGTCCCATATCACAGGACGACTTTTCACTTCTTCAATGAAGATCTCAGTGTCAAACGTACGTTCCTCCCTGATGAGAGCACCAAAGCGCGCGCTAGACTGAATGCATGTGTACACCCAAACCCACTACTAGGAACTCGAGGAGCGCGGCAGACGGCGGTCCTCGAGGAACCTTCGAGACGCGCGTTACGACGCGGCGTCATTTCGAAGCGCGCGATGCAAGTGTACGCAGTCAACGGTTTATTGTTTTTCAACAGCGCGCCTTGTAACGCGCTGCCCATAACGCGCGTTGCAACGCTATCATGTGTACAAGGCCTTTCCTTGGATATTTTTCCGCCTGTGCACTTTTCACCTTGAATTGCTTGACATTTTGAAGGAAGTGCATAATAAAACAGTCCTGTTGGACCAGCACTGAACACATCTTTAGGGTCATCATTCACAGTTTGGTTGTACAGAATTGTTTTCCATTGCGTTGCTACACTTTCTGCACAACCTTAGCTTCCCCACACACACTCCACTCCACATGGTGTGCAAGGCTTTGAAAGTGTCCAGCCACATTGTTGACGCATTAAAGCTTGTATTTCCAAGTTCTTTAGACTTTCAGAGCCTCAATCTGCAACACAGATCAGACAAAATAGTGTTTTGCCTGCACACTTAGTACAAACCATTCACACACTACGTCATTAACTTCTTTATTACTGTCGTCTTTGCCTTTCTTTTCATTTGCCCATTTCCTTTCATCTATTAATTCTGTATGTTATCCTTGTTTCTTAAAGTGTCATAAATTTATGTTTTACTGCATTGGAAACAATATTATTTTACACGTAGAGAGTTTGTCTTACCTCAATTTTATTTCTTAATTGTTAGCGACACATAACTTTTGTTTGACATTATGTTAACACCCAAAGTATTACTAGTCAACAAACTGGCAAAAAATAATGCAGACAATGCGTTTCTTCGGAATGCTTCACCTTTCCTGGTAAAACCATTATTTAATTGAACAACACTCAAATGTTCAAATGTGTGTGAAGTCCTAAGGGACCAAACTGTTGAGGTCATCGGTCCCTAGACTTACACACTAACTTATACTAAGAACAACACATACACTCATGCCCGAGGGAGGACTCGAACGTCCGGCAGGAGGCCATCTTGTTTAGTGCGCAGATTGCAGCAGGGTGTTCGTAGGTGCACAACAATGTTCTGGTCTGCGCTTGCATATGTCAATAATAAAAAAAAGCGAGAAATGCTGACAAACAAGGGTGCTCACAAACGAACCATTTCCTTTGATGTACCGACATTGCACGTAACTCATTCATTCTTCTACAGGGTGGCACAGTTTGAAGTCCGCACTTGCAGTGCCGAATCTCTTTTCTTGGTATTGTGGTGCTTGACAGCATTGACCGTGCACTACAGTCTTTGTTAAAAGTACCGACTTGTGGAGTAGTGAACAATTAATGTGTACTGCAATACAGTAGTACTGTATAAGCTCTTTTCCACATTATACTACGAATTATTAATTCTTACAATTTGCATTCTGTTTCCACATTAGGCACATTCTGATTTATACAAGAAAAAAAGCAAATAAAAATTTACTGAATTCATCGGGACTGAAATACTTGTACGATTTGGGCAGAATTTTCACAAAAAACACATTCCTCTTTGATCAAGTACTACTGTATATGTTAAGGAATGTTTTTTTTTTTTCGTAACATTCTTCTGTGTCGTCTAATGTTTCTTCAAATTTCATGAACCTTTACAATACTGTTTTGCTGGCTTCTTCCAACCTTCGCATTTCTACACTATGATATTTAAGTGTTTCCTTGATACTTTTAATTATGTAGAATAGCTTTTAAGACTTCTGTTTATTTGTTCAATTTTTCTTTTAGCGTATAAATGGGCGTCTGACCTATGCATCATCCCCTCTGAATCAGTGCTTAACATATGCATACGATATACTGACGCAGCTACGTATTGGTACGCTATCTTTTAAATAGAAACTCCTGGAAGTTTCATTTGTACCATCCATTTTCAATTTTCTCGTTTTATCAATAACCTGAAACCTGTACTGAGTGTCATTCGAGCACCACATATGGCTGTGAATTTATTGAATATCATGTCAGCTCCTACATGAACCTGATAAATGTCTTTTAAATTCATACTGTCCTGTCTGAAAGTGATAAGGTTTGCATTATCCCTCTCAAAATGTTTTCCAATCCTAGGGTACATGTGACTGCTGAAACTGAAATACTTTTATATTTGATCGTGGCTCTCGACAGCTGCATCATCAAATGATTTTTCTGGATAGCGTAAGTGGAAATGCTGTTCATGTTCTATGTGGTGCTGTTCAATAATGCGGACAGTCTGACTGACAAAACTGCCCATACCAAATGGTACTTTGTACACTTCAGGTGTTAGGAGACCATCATCATCTTTCACAAGCTTTATTGCCGGATCTTTGGTGGGGGCCTGAAAACTGTGTCGATTTTATGTTCCTTCAGGAACTAGCTAATCTTCCCTGTTATTAAGCCACAAAACGATGGAAACACAATCTTCTTCATGTCTTCTTCAGAGGCCTTCTGCTTTCATGGATTAGATTAAACTGCTTGCGAAATTTGTCTGTTGTTGCAACTGTTTTTCTGGAAAACCTTATGTAAGTGGCTCAATTCCCTCAGAATATTTTCAGCATCTGAGATGGTTTCAGCTCGTTGTATCAAGGTCATCAGAACAGACCATTCCTGTGCTGGGTGGTGGTAGCTGGTGGCATGCAGATACCAATCCGCGTCGGTGGGCTTGAGGTAAACACTGTGTTCACCGGTTACAAAAAAAAAAAAAAAAAAAAAAAGGATTTCGTATGCAGTTTCATCTAATCCACAAAAGTAGAAGGCCACTGAAGACGACACGAAGATTGCATTATTATCATTTTGTGGTTCAATAACAGTGAAGATCAGCCAGCTCCTGAAGAAATATGAAATTGACAGTCTTCAGGCCCCTAGTAAAGATCCAGAAACTAATGAAGCCTGTGAAAGACAACGTTGGCCTGTGAACGCCTGGAGTATGCAAAATACCATGCGGGCATGAGCAGTTTTATGTAGGTCAGACTGTCCGGCTCTATTGAACAGCGCCGCATAGAACATGAACAGTGTTTCCACCTACGCTATCCTGAAAAATCAGCTGTAGTGGAGCATGCACTGCAAAATGGACACTGAATTGCATTCAATGATACTTTTATTATCAAATGGAGCAATGGCTTCTGGGACAGCGTAATAAATGAAGTTATAGAGATCAAAATATTGGACAACACAAAAGATGGCGGACTGGAGTTGAGTGTGGCCTAAGATCCCATGATTGGGGAGTTGAAGGTACGGTAGCTGCGCAAAAAAAACATTGCCATATATGGTGGGGGTGGGAGAGGGGGCTGGGCACCAGTAACATCACTGGGGGCAGCATGGCTATATAAGAACAAAACAGTCAACCGCTTGACAATGGCCAAGCAAAAAGCTTGTGAGCAGTAAACCACTTGATGTGGCTTCAAACCCAAGAATATTGGCTATTACCAGAAGTGGTAGTGATGGGACGAAAATGGTGGAATAATTAAACAACATATATAAGTGTTTGATCCATTGTTTTGAATTACTAAGCTGAGTAGGACAGATCTGGTGACACTTAAGTTCAGGACTGAGTAATCTCAAAGACTCAGGTAATTACGCACTCATGGTTCAGATACCACTTTTCGACTGATCCATATTCCAATTTCGACAATTCTTTGCCCATTGCATTGTACCTGATGATGTCGTTGGGAACATGTAGGGTCATCTGCTAGTGGCATCCCATATAGAAGAATGTGCATTGTACTCTGTCGTTGGATCTGTCACAGATCACTACCTATTCTGGGAGGCCTGGGAAGAGGCAGAGACATCCAACACCTTGTCACCTACTTGTGGTTGCACTGTCCTTCAGTCTCTTTTCATAGATGCTCACAACAGTAGCACATAAACAACCGACCAGATTCACCATTTCTGAGATCCCCACATGCCGAGCCAGAATAATCTGCCCTTTATCACAGTCAGCAGACTTCTTCCATTCGTGGTTCTTAACTTCCCTACAATGATTCCGTATTTGTGTCTGCTCCACTTACATACTCTCCTTATCATTTCACAGACCCGCAGTGCCAGCAGGTAGCATTCAGTCTCTCTGTAGGCAATGGTTGTAATGTTTTGGATAACCAGTGTTTTATTTAACTTACTAGATGATTACCTGAGTCTTTGAGATTACTCAGTCCTGAACTTAAGTGTCACCAGATCTGTCCCACTCAGCTTAGTAATTCCAAACAATGGATCAAACACTTATATATGTTGTTTAATTATTCCACCCTTTTCGTCCCATCACCACCACTTCTGGTGATGAAATGTCTCCGAGATCCTCGCCAATCAGCCTAAGACCTCAAACTTCGAAAATATGAATTCAAGAATACTAATCATTTTTGATTATTTTTATACGTGACCTCCTCTACCCCATCCCAAATCCTAAATGTAATAGAAATCTGTAAAGCCCCCTCCCCATTACTTTTTTCTACACAGTTAGATGAGTATGAAGTGTGTCAAGGCTGAATGCATTACCTTTGCTTCAAGCCTACCAGCTAGCCGCGCGGTCTAACGCGCTGTTTCTCGAGCCGGAAGGCCTGCCTGTCCCTGACATGAATCCGCCCAGTGGATTAATGTTGAGGTCGGGTGTGCCGGACAGCCTGTGGGTGGTTTTCAAGGTGGTTTTCCACGGGCTGGTTAGCCTTATTCCATGCAAACATTTGGGGTTACGGGGTTACACTCATCTGGAATGAGACGTTCTCAGGGGGGTGGGGGAGGGGGTTGGTCCACTGGGGGCTGAACCACACAATAACCCTGGGTTCAGTGTGGGGGCGGCTATGGGGTGGGTGGACTGCTGTGGGGTTGTGAACCACTGAGGGGTAAAGCTGGACAAAGCATCTCCCTCGTTTCTAGGTCCCCGGTTTAATACATAACTTTGCTTCAAACCAGTAAGCCAATACTCAATGTACATTTACTTGCATCCCATCAAGAAAAACAGGAGAATGTCATTAAATGGGTGTTGCATCTTCTATCGTCATCCAGCTGACACATCCCACTCTCTGTCCAAACAGCCCTGCCAGTGATCAGGCTGTAACCCCTTCAGCCTGACACTGTACAGTGGGGGGACACCATCAAGCGCAACTATGCCAGCCATTACAATCAGAAGTACCAACCAAGCACAATATGCAAACCAAGGCAAAGACCACTCTGCCTCTGTAGTCTGCCAACAGACACCTACAAAGACCTGATAGTCAGAAACTACAAAAAAGTTGAATATGTCAAACCTGTGCTGAGGAATCCCCTAAGTCCACCATAAACACCGAAGTCAAGGTTCAACACTTTTCACACACATCCTAATAACTCTTCACAATATTCTTTCTCATGGAAGACACCTCATCTCTAACGATGTAAGTGCTGTTACTCAACACTTTTTTGAAGTACATCTCCCGATAAATTCCCATGCCAAAAACACCAATATAATCTTCGAAAAACCAATGTCCCTTCAGCCCTTCTCCTCCCAACACTGTAGACTATTTGCTGCATTGCTGCTATCTGTCAGCAATGGCGAATAACCTCCCAAAAACTTTGCCATTCGATATGTAAACAGTTTCAAACGAAAAAAGCATTACTGCAGCACTTCACAATAAGTGAGAAAATAGACGTACTACCTGTTGCAGAAGCTAAAGGCAGTCCTTAACCACTATATCTTGGCAGGTTGATTTGCCATCGCTACACCAAGAGTCCTCAGGATCACTATTCCACACACAAAAAAGACATCACTACGTAGATGTCAGTCAGGCAGCAGTAGCCGACCGTGACAGACGCAGCAACAGATAAGTAACCGAATTTGTCATTTACGAGTTCCTAACCAGGAGCGAATTTATTATATCATCCGTGTGCTTTAATAGTTTAGTTTCTTGAGTTTCTGCATGTAAATTTAATATCAGATAGCCACAGTTCTCGCGTTTTCGTTTGCGTCAGAAAGTAAACCGATTTTGTGACATATTTCAAGTTCCAAATCAGGGTCAAATTATTTAGTTTCACCTGAGTGCTTCGGTAGTTAGGTTTTTGAATATCTGCGTATTACTGGACATAGTTCATGCGTTTTCGTCAGGGTCTACCGTAGAGTTGCGCAGCACGTGCTGATAGTCCGTTTATCTGCATAGTTTAGTTTTCCACAGTCTTTAGTATGTAAAGGGACTGCGATTGTTGTGTGCGGATGCAAGCCGAGTTGGTGACACTTCAGGCTGTGATGGCTTCAGTTACACAGCTTGAGGCTGCAGTGGATGGGCATCACTGTTGTGGGCCGGCCGTGGGGATCCAACGGGCGTCCAGCGCGTCAGAGTCCTCCGATCGGTCCTCACCGGTGGCCAACCCAGTTACTGCTCGCACTGAGGCTGACCCCTCACCTGTGGTCGAGTGGGATGTCGCCCTGATGTCGCCCCAGGGCGAAGCAGGTGGCGAAAGACTTTCCTGGCGGCCGCACATAAGGCCTCCCCGGTTTGTCTGACAAACAGGTTCCAGGTACTGTCTGTGGCTGACACTGTCGCTGAGCCAGATGCTGTCGCCTGTCCTGCTTCAGAGGAAACCACTCAACCTACAAGATCCAGGCAATCGCAGAGGGTGGGATTATTGGTAGTTGGGAGCTCCAACGTTAGGCGCGTTATGGGTCTCCTTAGGGACTTGGCTGACAAGAAGGGTAAGAAATCCAATGTGCACTCCGCGTGCATACTGGGTGGAGTCATTTCAGATGTGGAAAGGGTCCTCCCGGATGCCATGAAGAGCACAGGGTGCAGCCAACTGCAGGTGGTGACTCACGTCGGTACCAATGACGTGTGTCGCTTTGGATCAGAAGAGATTCTCTCTGGTTTCGAGCGGCTAACAGAAGTGGTAAAGGCTGCCAGACTTGCTTGCAAGATGAAAGCAGGGCTGACCATTTGCAGCATAGTCGACAGGACCGATTGCGGACCTGTGGTACAGAGCCGAGTGGAGGATCTGAATCAGAGGCTCAGACGGTTCTGCGACCGTGTAGGCTGCAGATTCCTGACTTGCGCCAAAGGGTGGTTGGGTTTCGGGTTCCGCTGAAGAGGTCAGGTGTCCACTATACGCAGGAGGCGGCTACACGGGTAGCAGAGGCTGTCTGGCGTGGACTGGGCGGTATTTTAGGTTAGAGGGTCTCGGGAAAACACAAGAAGGGCTCCAGTCACAAAGGGTGCAGGCTGAACACAGGAAGAACGTAGATACAGGAATCATTGGTATAACAGTTGTAAATTGTCGTAGCTGTGCTGGGAAAGTACCAGAGCTCCAAGCGCTAATAGAAAGCACTGATGCTCAAATCGTTATAGGCACTTAAAGCTGTCTAAAGCCGGATATAAGCTCAGCCGAAATTTTGGCGAAGAACCTAAGGGTGTTCCGAAAGGATAGGCTAAAAACGGTTGCTGTCAGAAGTAGTTTAACTTGTCGCGAAATTGAAGTAGATACTTCCTGTGAGTTAGTATGGGCAGAGGTCATTGTTGGCAACCGGAATAAAATAATGATTGGATCCTTTTCCGACCTCCCAATTCAGATGATACAGTTGCTGAAAGGTTCAAAGAAAACTTGAATTTGATTTCAAACACGTGCCCGAATCATACGATAATAATTGGTGGTGACTTTAATTTACCCTCGATATGTTGGCGAAAATACATGTTTAATTCCGGAGGTACGCATAACATATCATTCGAAATTGTGCTAAACGCATTCTCTGAAAATTATCTCGAGCAATTAGTTCATGAGCCCACGCGAATAGCAAACGGTTGTGAATACACACTTTACCCCTTAGCAACAAATAATCCTGAGTTAATAACGAGCATCAAAACCGATTCAGGGATTAGTGAACACAGGACTGTCGTACCAAGACTGAATATTGTAATCCCCAAATCCTCGAAAAATAAGCGAAAAATATACCTACTCCAAAAAGCAGATAAAAATTCACTTGACGCCTTCCTAAGAGACAGTCTCCACTCATTCCAAATTAATAATGTAAGTGTAACCCAGATGTGGCTTAAATTCAAAGAAATAGTGTCGGCAGCAATTGAGAGATTTATACCAAATAAATTAACAAACGATGGAGCTGATCCTCCTTGGTACACAAAACGGGTTAGAACACTGTTGCAGAAACAACGAAATAAACATGCCAAATTTAAACAGACGCAAAATCCCCAAGATTGGCGATCTTTTACAGAAGCTCGAAATTTAGAGCGGACTTCAACGCGAGATGCTTATAACAGTTTCCACAACGAAACTTTGTCTCCAAACCTGGCAGAAAATCCAAAGCTATTCTGGTCTATGTGAAGTATGTTACCGGCAAGAAACAATCAATGACTTCCCTGCGCGATAGCAATGGAGATACTATCGAAGACAGTGCAGCCATAACAGAGTTACTAAACACAGCCTTCCCTGGTCCAGATTGTATACCAATTAGGTTCCTTTCGGAGTATGCTGATGCTTTAGCTCCATACTTAACAATCATATACAACCGTTCGCTCGAAGAAAGATCCGTACCCAAAGACTGGAAAGTCGCACAGGTTACACCAACATTCAAGAAAGGTAGCACGAGTAATCCACTAAATTACAGGCCCATATCGTTAACGTCGATATGCAGCAGGATTTTAGAACATATATTGTGTTCGAACGTAATGAATTACCCCGAAGAAAACGGTTTATTGACATGGGTTTAGAAAACATCGTTCCTGTGAAACACAACTAGCTCTTTATTCACATGAAGTGCTGAGTGCTAAAGGGATTTCAGATCGATTCCGTATTTCTGGATTTCCGGAAGGCTTTTGACACCACCACACAAGCGGCTCATAGTGAAATTGCGTGCTTATGGAATATCGTCTCAGTTATGTGACTGGATCTGTGATTTCCTGTCAGAGAGGTCACAGTTCTTTGTAACTGACGGAAAGTCAATGAGTAAAACAGAAGTGATTTCTGGCGTTCCCCAAGGTAGTGCTACAAGCCCTTTGCTGTTCCTTATATATATATATATATATATATATATATATAAACGATTTGGGAGGCAATTTGAGCAGCCGTCTTCGATTGTTCGCAGATGATGCTGTCGTTTATCGACTAATAAAGTCATCAGAAGATCAAAACAAACTGCAAAACTATTTAGAAAATATATCTGAATGGTGCGAAAAGTGGCAGTTGACCTTAAATAACGAAAAGTGTGAGGTCATCCACATGAGTGCTAAAAGGAACGCGTTAAACTTCGGTTACACGATAAATCAGTCTAATCTAAAAGCCGTAAATTCAACTAAATACCTAGGTATTACAATTACAAACAATTTAAATTGGAAGGAACACATGGAAAATGTTGTGGGGAAGGCTAACCAAAGACTGTGATTCATTGGCAGGACACTTAGAAAAAGTAACAGACCTCCTAAGGAGACTACCTACACTACGCTTGTCAGTCCTCTTTCAGAATACTGTTGCGCGGTGAGGGATCCTTACCAGATAGGACTGACTGAGTACATCGAAAAAGTTCAAAGAAAGGCAGCACGTTCTGTATTATCACGAAATATGGGAGAGAGTGTCACAGAAATGATACAGGATTTGGGATGGACATCATTAAAAGAAAGGCGTTTTTCGTTGAGACGGAATCTTCTCACGAAATTCCAATCACCAACTTTCTCCTCCGAATGCGAATATATTTTGTTGACACCGACTTACATAGGGAGGAACGATCACAAAGATAAAATAAGGGAAATCAGAGCTCGTACAGAAAGATATAGGTGTTCATTCTTTCCACGCGCTATATGAAATTGGAATAATAGAGAATTGTGAAGGTGGTTCGATGAACCCTCTGCCAGGCACTTAAATGTGATTTGCAGAGTATTCATGTAGCTGTAGATTACATCTAACATAACTATTCTTACACCATGATGTTGCAGCTGCAATTGCTCAGAGCTGGCTACATCATCATCGTCTCAATCTATGTTCCACCAGCAAACCCCCATCCCTTAAAGTCTCATTAATTTCATAGCTGCACAGGAGGGGTGACTATAGTGCAAGGTGTATCAGTTTCGATCATATCACTAATATCAGTAGTGTGAGGCTTGAGAAAATCCTTGACATTGTCTTGCTCATCCGATTAATGAACCACTCTTACACCTTCATCACCAAGCAGGGTTCTCTCTTTTCGACTATTCCTCTGTTCTGTTCGTATCGTCCCACTGTGCTCTCATTGCTGAATATGCACAACCATCATATTACCCTACAGTTTACCAGCTGTATCTATCTTGTGACAGATGTTGAAATCTGGCTTTCCATCAAATCCCAATCTGAGCATTTTCCTTCATCCTCTTCTAACATTGTCTATCGTTCCTCTCACTCTTTCCCTGTATAATTCTTTGTTACAGACAATTCCTATGCATCATATGTCCCAGGTAAGATATTTTTCCTCCTCCTGATCACTTCCAATGATGTTTTATCCCTGTTTTCTTCATGCTTAAGTCTGTTAGTCCACATTAAGCAGTCTTCTGCACAGCCACATTTCTCAACTTTTCAAATACCTTTCTTTTTAACTGTCCATTATTCACTGTTGCACAAAACTACACTACAGGCAACTTCCTCTGCTCCATTGGAATTCTTCTCCATGTTAGTAACTACCTAACCTTTTCAAATGGTCTCTTTCCCATAGAAATCTCATTTCTTTAGACAGCTTCTGTTCCATGTCATTAAACTTCCCAAGTACATAAATGATTTTCTGTCCTTTTTTTCCTTCTAAGAATATGTGAACTGGAGCTCCTGCCTTGCTTATTTTCATCACTTTTGTCTTTCCTGTATTGATCTCTGTCCATACTCTTCACTCCTTCCCCCAATGCTCTTTGACATCTGTTGCAGCTCCTCTTCTGATTCGCCAGTGCCACTTGACATTTAGTTACTTTATAGTCTCTTTCCTTTTTCATCCAGTTACAATGTTTCGTATCCTTTAGGGCTTTACCTCTCACTTTTTCTCCTCTTATGTTGAGCAGCTTTTGTGATAGTGAGCATTCTTGCCTTCTTTCAACGCTTATTTCTTCTACCTCAGTCCCTAATCTGTCACTTTTTGCTTTGTGTACATCTCCATTATTAACTCATCTTTTCAGTCTATACCAATATCTTAAAATTCTCAACAAAATAGTTTACTCTACTGAATGCCTTCACACAGGCAATAAAACAAATATGCACCTCTTTGCTCATTTCTATCACTCTTTCTCTAATCAACACCAGGCAGTCTATAGCATCACTTCTTCCTTTATCCTTTCAGAATCTGAAATAGTCTTCCCTAGTACTTTGTGCTGTTTTCTTTTCAATTGGTCTTTGTATGACTCATTACAGCCTTTGTGATGATGGGTGTGATGTAGGTGGAGTGGTTTTTGGGCTGAGGCTTGTGCAGACATGGACCAAATTTTAATAATTTACTTGACACACAAAAAAATCAATACACAACACATGAATTGCTCTGGCAAAACCATTAATTCTTTGTAGCCTGACTAAACCTTAATAGGCTCAAATAACAACACAAAATATCCTCTTTAAAATAACAATATCCAGTTTATAACTAAGAATCTGGCCCTACAACAGAATCAATACAACATAAGTAACAGTAAATGGCCCTTGAACCTCAGTAGTCATGACACTAGCAAGTCCTTACACTAGAAAACGTTGTGTTATCTAGCATAGAAATTAAGTAATTAACAGCTGATTACTCCTTACTCTCAAACTAGCAATCACCAAGACATCAACTGCAAATAACACTATGCAGAAGTATGTCTAAATGACAAGTAATCCAGTTACGGATGTAATAAATCAGGCGTATGAGACAATATAACAATTATCAGTCCAGTTAAGTGAACAACTGGTTTGATAACAACAAAAGCATGGCACAATTCAAAATCACTGTTTACAGAACACAACCACAGCTGTAATAAAAACACTTTCAACTCTTATTTAATCAGCACAATCACACACCCACTGTATACTGACTACAGAGTTTTGCTTATTGAGATAACATTCACTATCACACAACCCATGTGCAATCTACAAACGAACTGTTACAGAACAAACACAAATTTCCAAAGCACAGCAAATTACAATTGACAGGACTTAATGCACCTCAACACAGTTATACATAACACTGTGCCTCAATTGCACCCAAAGTCATCAGGCCAACAATATTAACTCCTAAAGCACTCTGACTGTGAACTTCAATCTGCTGAAGCCATTCTTCACCTTCAATGCAGTGTTGTGCACATGACCGCAGAAGACAGCACCCGAGCCCTCTAGCTGCTGTCCACACGACAGCCATCTGAGCTGACCACTGTCCGTCTAGTATTTCTCTGCAACAACTCTGTGAGACCCCTTGGACTTGGCTCCTCAAAGACCAGTTTTGTTCAGGGCTCAGCCCACTAATCAGCACTCTCAGCTGTCATGCAAGTGCCTGCTCCCTCATAAACACAGAGCAGGATTAGCAGCCACTTTTACTGCAGTGCTGGCACTGATCTCCTGAAGACGTCAGTTCCTCATCATACTATAGACTGACAATGGCTGTCAGCGTTTTCTCCTAGCTGCCAGACAGTGGCCCTACCATGTCCTGCAGCAGCTGTGGTGGTTTGTTCTGTTTTGTTTTGTGGCACAAAAAACAACTGGAGTCAAATGCGCCCAAGTAAAAACTATAGAACACAAACACAGAGACGAGGGAAACGACTACACGTCAGTCCCAATGGACAATAGGAGACAGCTAAAAAAGGCACGTGGAAAAAGGACTAAAAAGACAGTATACAAAAATGGTGGTCCAAAACTAAAAATTAAATGGCCTTCGCCATATTGCTTCAGCGGATAGAAAGTAAAATGCAGTCGACCGCCCACACGCCATTTGCTAAAACGGCTGATAAATCAGATGACAAGCCCAACTGGAACATAAATTGGTAAAAAAAGGCATTCAAGCAGGACGTGGCGGACAGTTAAAATTTGGACACAATGCGTAAAAAGTAGTGGGGCAGCGCCACTGAGCAAATGACGGTGGCTAAAAAGGCAGTGCCCAATACACAGCTGTGGTGGTGACAACACCAGTGCTAACAAAGAACATAACCGATGGTGCCAGGAAAATAACCTTGCTGTTTGAGATGGCACAGTAAAATGACATAAAACTGTCCTACAGTCTCTGCATTCCTTTGTGTTGCACTTATTAAGTACAGTACCATACTACGATGGTCCTTTAGTTTAACCAGTTTAAGCTGTCATGTACCACCAGTGGCTCATGCTTGATTCTCCAATCAGGCGGGGTGGGCGCATGCTCGACTCTACCAATTATACCATGAGCAACACAGTAATGTATGTTTCGTTACCTACTAGGTACGCACAGTGAACAGCTGCGAATAGAACTGTGTGAGCCTTCAACAAGAGGACTTTCTGAACAATGATGTATTATATATTTTATGATTAATTTAGTGTGAAATTATTTTGTGTTCTCTCTTGTTTTAAAAGAGTGGACTTTCAAAGTAAAAGGTCAATATATTAAAACAGCAGCTTGTGGTGTTTGAATTTGACTGTTGCTCCATGGCGAGAAACAGGAAAAGTAGTGCTGCCAGAAGAATACTTGTGCCATCCCACAGCAAGAAACAGTGGGAACGTGTTAACTGTAAGTATTTACAAAATTTGTTCTAGAATCATGTTTTGTCTACAGAAATGTCAGTAGCAGCACTGCTCATTACCTTAACTGTTGTTATAGATTCATGAGGGAGAGTTAGATAATATGAAATGAGAAAGTACCTGGGTAAAGCTTACCCTGAACAGCTATATTATAATGTCTATTTAATGTTAAGACAAACAAATCTGTTCAGATGTTAAAAACTTTTAAGCAATGTATGTAACTGTTTCATAAATAATTCGAAATCATCAGATAGAGCCCAGTGTTTTGTGAGTATTACTATGAACTTCCCATCAATTACTTTTCTACAGCACAAGCTTCAAAATGCTAATCACTGTAAAATCGGAGGGCATACTTTTTATTACAGTAGAGCCCCAGTAATTCAAGACCTAATAATTCGAGATTCCATGTAATTTGAGTGGTCTTAAGAAAATTAAAATTGTACATAAAACTAGAGTAAAAACTCGTTTTCATACTTTATGAACTTGTTACATTTTGAACTAATTTTCTTTCAATTTTTTCATGTAAATTACATATAAAAATGTTTCACTTACAGCTTTTGTTCATAATGTACAGAAATAACCCTGGCCTCAGATTGCTAATGTATTCTCATTACCGATGGACAGGTAGAATTATGTTTTAAGGATTGTACTTTCTGTTTCTTTGTTGACCCTTCACTAACTGAGGCTGCCTGAATCATTTGTAGAGTGCATACCATCCTTATTGTTACCCCAACTGTTGTGCACATTCGGCAGCAGTGGTCATTAAAATACAATAGCCTAAGTAAAACACAGTGCACTTAACAACAATGGCTGACCATTGTTGTATGTGCTGTAGTAACATCAGTACTGTACATATGTGACTGTTTCTTAATGTTTTAATTCAAACGGTACAATGAGTGGTAGCAGTAAGATAAAATTTTGACCATTGTAAGGGGAAAATAGAGGCTCAGAGAGGGGAAAAAACTTCCTGCTGAGTACAAGTCGATGAAGGGACAGTTTGAAATTGGTGTAGAAACAGAGACTGAGAAGTTTTCATCAAACAAGTATTATATTTCGTCTTTATTTGAATTGAAGTAAATGAAGAAATCTGAGTGTGAAAACATGAGAAGTTTTGTTAGTTAGGTTTACTCAACAAAGACAAAAAGGAAATCCAATTTCAGGGCCTTTTTTTGCAAGAAAAAGCTGTATTTATTTTAGAAATTAAAAGATAAGGATGATATTAGTTCAAGATGGTTGGGTAGGTGGAAGAAGCAATACAACAAAAGGCAGCTTGAAATTTGCAGTGAAAATTTTCTGCGGATTCTCAAACTGTTACACAATTTTGTAAGAAGTTAAGAAAGATTATACAAGAAGAAAATCCTACTCCTCATCATCTGTGTGAAAAAGAGGTAATTGTAAAAGGCTTCCATCTAAAACTAGACTCAAAAAAGAAAAGGCTGTCCCGGGCTAAAAATAATGTTAGAGGTTAACAGCTCCTGCAGCATCGAATGCAAGTGGAGACCATAAACTGAAGCTGCTGGTAGTAGGGAAGTCTGCTAAGCTTTAAACAAGACCACTGTTTCTGCACTGCCTGTTACACATATCCTGCAAAAATCTGCTTGGGTGGACAAAAATATTTTTAAGAAATGGTTTTTTGAAGATTTTGTTCAAAGACCAAGAAATATCCAAAGAAAAGCTGTTTGCCTTTCAAAGAAAAAGAGCTTGCCTTTCAAAGCAATCTTAATGTTTGACAAGACTGATTCACACCCTGATAAGGAAGAACTGCAGTGTGATGGTACTCGTGCATTGTTATTATCACTTAGTGTGACGAGTTCATACAGCCTAAGGACCAAGGTGTTTTACAAGGCTTGGGGAAAAAAAAAAAAGGGTATTGTCATTTGCTTCTACAAACAACAGAAGGTGATGGAGGCATCAAAGAGTTTCTAAAAAAACTACGATAAAACATGTAGTTTACTGGACAGGCAGTTCATGGTCTGAAATAAATGTGAAGACACTAAAAAAGTCTTGGAACTAGATTTTACGAAATTAAATGGACTCCTACAGTCCAGATGAAGATACCCTCCATTGACAGAATTGCTGAAAAAGCTAGCTGGATGTGAAAATGCAAATGCAAGTGATATCTCCGACTGGATGAACAATGATGAACAGTTTGAAGTAACCAATCTTCGAGTTGTTGAAATGGTTAGTTGATCCCTTTAAAACAATGACAACGAGGAATTGCCTGAAGAAATTATACCAAAGATTACTCACAATGAGGATTTGACAGAACTAGATGCGGCATTGTGTTATATCGAGCAGCAGACGGAAGCTACTCCAACTGATACCATGTTTCTTAGAAGATGGCAAGACACTGCTGCTAAAAAAAGATGTTCTATTTCAAAACAAAGGACTAGGGACAATTTCTTTAAAATGTAACTTATATGTTTGCAACTCTGAAATTTGTGTCCATATGTGAACATTTAACATGTGTTTGTACTATATTGTTTTTTATTTATTTTTTAATCATTATTGGGCTCCTTAAACATTTACTCATAATTTAATGATATTCTATATTACTTGAATTTTTTGTAATTTGAGGTACCCTCAGCCCCAATTAGCTCGAATTACCAGGGCTCGACTGTACTTCTCAATGTAAATGGCAACTTCTGCCTCAACTTCACTTCTCAGAGTGGTTGTGGTCCCTGAGTAAGTACAAATTCTAATGTTAAGTGTTTACTCCATGTGGTCTACGTGAAATGAAGCAAAACTACACAATCATCCTTAATAAATAGACAAATGAATTGCAGCCAGGCATACACATTGCCACACTTCAATGCTAACCAGCCAGGCAGCCATTTTGCATAAGCGAATCACACACTATCCATCAGATTGCCCGATACTTCCATGCAATCAGCAACCAATTGCTGCAATTTGCTCACACCCACATGCAATCTACAAACTGATTGCATTCCCAGAATATGTAGCTTTATGTTAATGGAATTGTATTGAGCTGAGTGCAGTTAATCAGATAGGCTTGTTCATTTTCATGCACAATGCTCATAAGATCAATAAATGTTTACTGAAGATTGAAAGCTAAAGATATAATTTCTCTAGATTTGAATATGTTGAATTTTATGGAATAGGTAGAAATTGGGGTTGTAATAAGGCCACATTTTAATTTTTATTACACACTGGAGCCTGGAGAGAAGTTTATGAGATGTACAACAAAAAGCTGGTGGATTTGTTAAGACAACTATAGGAAAGAAGAAATTGATTAAACATTTTTGAACTACGTACAGAAGTTCTATGCCATTCAGCAGCAATTTAATGAATGCTATTGATTACACGTATATTAGTTTATCACATTTGTGATGCCTGTCCTAAGTATGCCATTATCTTTTCATTCTCACACTGTACAAAGCTGAACATGCAATCTAAAAAATTGAAATTAATGTTATGTCAGTGAAGAGTTATAGTACATAGCAGACAACATTGAATATTGAGATTCTTTGCTGTTTGAGTTGTTATGTGGCATTCAAAAAACTTGGAGGAAATAAAATACAGTAATGAAAAACAACAACACAATGACAACAATCATTGTGAGAGGTGATAGAAAAAAATCACGACTGACTTGGGATCAAATCTGAGACCTTCGTGTTCAATCTGGCCGGATCAAATCTGAGACCCTTGTGTTCAATCTGGCACTTTACCACTGAGCCACACTATAAAACGAAATGTGAAGCAACAGACTAAAATCTTTCCTTTCTCTTGTTTACTATGGGTGTACCTGTATCAGCTGCCATTAACCAGATGGGCGTACCATTGTTTTTTTATGACTTCTCACTCAACTGTGTGCAGAATCTGCAATAATTCAGTTTTCCATATCTCACAATTGACTCATTAATCTTAAACTGTACCCACCCCCCAACCCCCGCCACTCACATGCAGAGCTGAGAAGGTCCACTGTTACAGATGGAGCAAGATACATTAGCTGATTCAAATATAAATTGTGGCTCTTTGAACTTCGTGTAGAATCTGCACATTGTGCATTTTTGCCATTATTCAACAGCCCGAATTTTTCTAAATAGCTTGTTAACTCCGTTTTATTTTTTCACACACAGCAGCAGAGGACCACTAGTACTGATGGACCCTGTGACTTATGATTCTATATAAAATGTCGTTTCACACGCTCATGGGAAAACTTGAGATTGCACAATAGTATGCTGATAGTAATTTGGTTTTGGGATAATCAGTCCACCAATTCAGTTTTTGGCTACAGCATAGCCATTTGCTTAGTGAGATTTAAACATTCATACACAATTCTCTGGGCTGCAGTTTACGCATTCTTAGGTTCTACAAACATTTTTTTGTGTCATTCAGCAATGTTGACTTTTGTCACAAATGTTGTAAGAAATCCAGAGCATGGTCTACTTGAGATAACCTTCCTCTTTCAAAGCAAAGCAAATATCACCATATAAACAGTACTGTCCATAAAAAGACATGTCAAACACCAAGGCACACTCCAACATTCAATTTTTTTTACCTTTAGTGGCACAATAACCATTTCGGAAGACCTCCAGCTCTGAATGTAGCTTGATTTGTTTGTTTTGTTTTGTATTAGGGCACAAAAACAACTGGGGTCATACATGCCCATGTCGAAACCGTGAAAAATGAAGACAAAGAGAGGAGTTAAAAACAACTAAACATCAATCCCAATCAACAGAAGAGAAGACTGATGAATTCTCCTCGGGCTATCAGCCAAGAGGTGGCGTCGTCTTGTCGCAATATTTCAATGAGTTTCATACCCATCATCTTCTGGCGAAGTGTCGGGATGCTGTGTTCTGCATATCTATATAGATGCTTGGCCGTCATCCACTACTGTAGGCCGGCCAATCACGTTCCCCCGGAAGGGGGTCCTAAGTCGATAGTGATTGGGAAGGGGGGGGGGGGGGGGGGGGGCGAGGCGCGGACCCGTGTCGAGACCCGGTGGCTATCCAATTTGCCTGCAGATGCCGCTGGCTTGAGATCCGGGCGTTTCTGACGTATTTTGTCAATTGTGGGATTCCAAGCTGCACAGAGCTGAAAACCGCTATCCCGGTTTACTAAACTGTTGTGCAGACGTATCTCCACTGCCTCTTTGAAGATCGAGTCCCAGAAATCGTTGGCGCTCCACAGCTTGGTTTTTATGAATTCGAAGGTATGTCCCTTAATAATGCTATGTTCTGCTACAGCAGACTTGTTTGTCTGTCCTAGTCATACGTTCCTGATGTGTTCAGTACAGCGCTGAGAGATACATCGTTGTGTCTGCCTGATATATCCCATCCCACATTCACACTCAATACTGTAAATGCCCTGCGTCTGCAGCCCCAGTTGATCTTGGATGAGCCAAGTATATCTTTGACTTGAAGGCAAGGACAAAACGCATATTAGAAAGGGCTGGTTCAGCCTTAGTAGGGGAACACATACGTATTACCAGAATGGAACTCGACAAAAATGCCAAGACTTTGCTCACTCACCACCTGTTCCTGGCTTCCACTCTTACAGCACACACCTGGGAGTGGCTGGTCAGCAACATGTACGCCAGCAGTGAGCTTCAAGAAGAAAGCCACCAACAAACAGTGCCAGAAGTTCCTCAGACTTCCGGGCACATATCAACAGGAGGAGAAAGCCAGCAATATTAAGACCGTCATCAACCGGACAGGGAGAGTGCTGGATGAGCCAACAATCTCTGTGCTGGCAAGAGGCCAGAACTTTCTTCAGACTCCAAGAATGTTACCAAAATGTGACATCATCAGCAACGTCGAGCAAGCCATACGTGGACTCCCACCACGAGTAGCCAAGGAAATGAGGAGGATGACCAGCAGGGTACTCGAGAAAGCAAGAATGCCAAAAAACAACATTACGGCAGAAGAGCGCAGGGCACTGTTGACCCTTCGCGATGACAAGGGTATAATGGTCTTAGCAGCAGACGTGACAGTCCTACCGAAGTCAGAAGATTACTGCCAGAAGATAGACACCTTACTACAAGATCCAGCACACAAAGAAGTGGGGAAAGATGCAACTGCTTCTGTTACGTGCAAGACCATCGATCTTCTCAACAGCTCAGGACTTGACAGAAACACCATCAGGAAGCTTTACCCTCAGGCAGCGGCTCCACCACGCCTGTATGTCCTCCCGAAGATCCATAAGGAGGATGTCCCACTACGTCCTATACTGAACACCATAATATTCTCCAACGTATGGTGTAGCGAAGCACCTAACACAGCTGTTAAAATCATTCATGGGTCACTGCCCTCACCATGTCACGAACTTGACCGAATTTGTTAAGGTACTCCTGGATGAGCAGGATCTACTAGTCAGCTTTGATGTCACTTCTCTTTTCACCCAGGTGCCGCTGGATGATTCCTTAGCTCTACTCGAAGATCACTTCGATGAGGACACACTCAGACTCTTTCGTCTCGGGTTAACCAACCACAATGTACTTCAAATGTAGTGGGAAGTTCTATGAACAAAGAGACGGTGTTGCCATAGGTTCCCCCCTGGCCCCAGGTATTGCCAAATTGTACATGGAGCACTTTGAAGATGTGGCACTGAACAACGCCCGCCATAAACCAAAGGTGTTCAACAGATACGTAGACAACACTTTTGTAGTGTGGCCCCATGGCAAGGAAAAACTACAGGAGTTCCCACACCATCTCAATGGGATACACGACAGCATAAAACTCATCATGGAGGTAGAAGATAATGGCTGCCTTCCCTTCTTGGATATTTTGATCAAGAAAAATCCGGACAGTAAGTTGGGAGACACAGTCTACAGGAAGAGGACGCACACGGACTTATATCTCAATGCTCAGAGTTGCCACCATCCAGCACAACATAACTCAGTACTGCACAGTTAGTACACAGAGCCAGGTCGATCTGTGACAGCGAGAGCTTGCCGCGTGAGTTAGCACATCTGCGGGAAACCTTCCTTAAGAATGGCTACACCGAGACACAAATAAGACACGCCTTGCATGCAGACAAGAGGCGGGAGGAGAAACCAGAAGAAGAAGAAGCAAAACATGTGGCATTTCTGCCATTTGCTGGACCGTCAACAGCCAAGATCGCAAGAATATAAAAGAAGCACAAAATAACGACCATATTTCATACACCGGTTCAACCAAAGGGCAACTAGGGCTGCAGACGCAGGGCATTTACAGTATTGAGTATGAATTGGGGATGGAATATATCAGGCAGAAACAACGATGTATCTCCCAGCACTGTACTGAACACATCAGGAACGTACGACTAGGAGAGACAAACAAGTCTGCTGTAGCAGAACATGGCATTATTCTACATCTACATTTATACTCCGCAAGCCACCCAACGGTGTGTGGCGGAGGGCACTTTACGTGCCACTATCATTACCTCCCTTTTCTGTTACAGTCGTGTATGGTTCGCGGGAAGAACGACTGTCTGAAAGCCTCCGTGCGCGCTCGAATCTCTAATTTTACATTTGTGATCTCCTCGGGAGGCATAAGTTGTTGTTGTTGTTGTTGTTGTGGTCTTCAGTCCTGAGACTGGTTTGATGCAGCTCTCCATGCTAACCTATCCTGTGCAAGATCCTTCATCTCCCAGTACCTACTGCAGCCTACATCCTTCTGAATCTGCTTAGTGTATTCATCTCTTGGTCTCCCTCTACGATTTTTACCCTCCACGCTGCCCTCCAATGCTAAGGTTGTGATCCCTCGATGCCTCAGGACATGTCCTACCAATCAATCCGTTCTTCTAGTCAAGCTGTGCCACAAACTTCTCTTCTCCCCAATCCTATTCAATACCTCCTCATTAGTTACGTGATCTACCCACCTAATCTTCAACATTCTTCTGTAGCACCACATTTCGAAAGCTTCTATTCTCTTCTCGTACAAACTATCTATCATCCATGTTTCACTTCCATACATGGCTACACTCCATACAAATACTTTCAGAAACGACTTCCTGACACTTAAATCTATACTCGATGTTAACAAATTTCTCTTCTTCAGAAACGCTTTCCTTGCCATTGCCAGTCTACATTTTATATCCTCTCTACTTCGACCATCATCAGTTATTTCGCTCCCCAAATAGCAAAACTCCTTTACTACTTTAAGTGTCTCATTACCTAATCTAATTCCCTCAGCATCATCCGACTTAATTCGACTACATTCCATTATCCTCGTTTTGCTTTTGTTGATGTTCATCTTATACCCTCCTTTCAAGACACTGTCAACTTCTGTTCAACTGCTCTTCCAAATCCTTTGCTGTCTCTGACAGAATTACAGTGTCATCAGCGAACCTCAACATTTTTATTTCTTCTCCATGGATTTTAATACCTACTCCAAATTTTTCTTTTGTTTCCGTTACTGCTTGCTCAATATACAGATTGAATAACATCGGGGAGAGGCTACAACCCTGTCTCACTCCTTTCCCAACCACTGCTTCCCTTTCATGCCCATCGACTCTTATAACTGCCATCTGGTTTCTGTACAAATTGTAAATAGCCTTTCGCTCCATGTATTTTACCCCTGCCACCTTTAGAATTTGAAAGAGAGTATTCCAGTCAACATTGTCAAAAGCTTCCTCTACGTCTACAAATGCTAGAAAGGTAGGTTTGCCTTTTCTTAATCTTTCTTCTAAGATAAGTCGTAAGGTCAGTATTGCCTCACGTGTTCCAACATTTCTATGGAATCCAAACTGATCTTCCCCGAGGTCGGCTTCCACCAGTTTTTCCATTCGTCTGTAAATAATTCGCGTTAGTATTTTGCAGCTGTGACTTATTAAACTGATAGTTCGGTAATTTTCACATCTGTCAACACCTGCTTTCTTTGGGATTGGAATTATTATATTCTTCTTGAAGTTTGAGGGTATTTCTATGGAATCCAAACTGATCTTCCCCGAGGTCGGCTTCCACCAGTTTTTCCATTCGTCTGTAAATAATTCGCGTTAGTATTTTGCAGCTGTGACTTATTAAACTGATAGTTCGGTAATTTTCACATCTGTCAACACCTGCTTTCTTTGGGATTGGAATTATTATATTCTTCTTGAAGTTTGAGGGTATTTCGCCTGTCTCATGCATCGTGCTCACCAGATGGTAGAGTTTTGTCAGGACTGGCTCTCCCAAGGCAGTCAGTAGTTATAATGGAATGTTGTCTACTCCCGGGGCCTTGTTTCGACTCAGGTCTTTCACTGCTCTGTCAAATTCTTCACGCAGTATCGTATCTCCCATTTCATCTTCATCTACATCCTCTTCCATTTCCATAATATTGTCCTCAAGTACATCGCCCTTGTATAAATCCTCTATATACTCCTTCCACCTTCCTGCCTTCCCTTCTTTGCTTAGAACTGGGTTGCCATCTGAGCTCTTGATATTCATACAAGTGGTTCTCTTATCTCCAAAGGTCTCTTTAATTTTCCTGTAGGCAGTATCTATCTTACCCCTAGTGAGATAAGCCTCTACATCCTTACACTTGTCCTCTAGCCATCCCTGCTTAGCCATTTTGCACTTCCTGTCGATCTCATTTTTGAGACGTTTGTATTCCTTTTTGCCTGCTTCATTTACTACATTTTTATATTTTCTCCTTTCATCAATTAAATTCAATATTTCTTCTGTTACCCAAGGATTTCTACTAGCCCTCGTCTTTTTACCTACTTGATCCTCTGCTGCCTTCACTACTTCATCCCTCAGAGCTACCCATTCTTCTTCTACTGTATTTCTTTCCCCCATTCCTGTCAATTGTTCCCTTATGCTCTCCCTGAAACTCAGTACAACCTCTGGTTCTTTCAGTTTATCCAGGTCCCATCTCCTTAAATTCCCACCTTTTTGCAGTTTCTTCAGTTTTAATCTACAGGTCATAACCAATAGATTGTGGTCAGAGTCCACATCTGCCCCTGGAAATGTCTTACAATTTAAAACCTGGTTCCTAAATCTCTGTCTTACCATTATATAATCTATATGATACCTTTTAGTATCTCCAGGATTCTTCCATGTATACAACATTCTTTTATGATTCTTGAACCGAGTGTTAGCTATGATTAAGTTATGTTCTGTGCAAAATTCTACCAGGCGGCTTCCTCTTTCATTTCTTAGCCCCAATCCATATTCACCTACTATGTTTCCTTCTCTCCCTTTTCCTACTGTCAAATTAGAGTCACCCATGACTATTAAATTTTCGTCTCCCTTCACTACCTGAATAATTTCTTTTATCTCATCATACATTTCTTCAATTTCTTCGTCATCTGCAGAGCTAGTTGGTATATAAACTTGTACTACTGTAGTAGGCATGGGCTTCGTGTCTATCTTGGCCACTATAATACGTTCACTATGCTGTTTGTAGTAGCTTACCTGCGCTCCTATTTTTTTATTCATTATTAACCCTACTCCTGCATTACCCCTATTTGATTTTGTATTTATAACCCTGTATTCACCTGTCCAGAAGTCTTGTTCCTCCTGCCACCGAACTTCACTAATTCCCACTATATCTAACTTTAACCTATCCATTTCCCTTTTTAAATTTTCTAACCTACCTGCCCGATTAAGGGATCTGACATTCCACGCTCCGATCCGTAGAATGCCAGTTTTCTCTCTCCTGATAACGACGTCGTCTTGAGTAGTCCCCACCCGGAGATCCGAATGGGGGACTATTTTACCTCCAGAATATTTTACCCAAGAGGACGCCATCATCATTTAACCATACAGTAAAGCTGCATGCCCTCGGGAAAAATTACGGCTGTAGTTTCCCCTTGCTTTCAGCCGTTCGCAGTACCACAACAGCAAGGCCGTTTTGGTTAATGTTACAAGGCCAGATCAGTCAATCACCCAGACTGTTGCCCCTGCAACTACTGAAAAGGCTGCTGCCCCTATTCAGGAACCACACGTTTGTCTGGCCTCTCAACAGATACCCCTCCGTTGTGGTTGCACCTACGGTACGGCTATCTGTATCGTTGAGGCACGTAAGCCTCCCCACCAATGGCAAGGTCCATGGTTCATGGGGGGAGGGAGGCATAAGTAGGGGGAAGCAATATATTCTATACCTCATCCAGAAACGCACCCTCTCGAAACCTGGCGAGCAAGCTACACCGCGATGCAGAGCACCTCTCTTGCAGAGTCTGCCACATGAGTTTGCTAAACATCTCTGTAACGCTATCACGGTTACCAAATAACCATGTGACGAAACGCGCCGCTCTTCTTTGGATCTTCTCTATCTCCTCCGTCAACCCGATCTGGTACGGATCCCACACTGATGAGCAATACTCAAGTATAGGTCGAATGAGTGTTTTGTAAGCCACCTCCTTTGTTGATGGACTACATTTTCTAAGCACTCTCCCAATGAATCTCAACCTGGTACCCGCCTTACCAACAATTAATTTTATATGATCATTCCACTTCAAATTGTTCCGCACGCATACTCCCAAATATTTTACAGAAGTAACTGATACCAGTGTTTGTTCCGCTATCATATAATCATACAATAAAGGATCCTTCTTTCTATGTATTCGCAATACATTATATTTATGTATGTTAAGGGTCAGTTGCCACTCCCTGCACCAAGTGCCTATCCACTGCAGATCTTCCTGCATTTCGCTACAATTTTCTAATGCTGCAACTTCTCTGTATACTACAGCATCATCCGCGAAAAGCCGCATGGAACTTCCGACACTATCTACTAGGTCATTTATATATATTGTGAAAAGCAATGGTCCCATAACACTCCCCGTGGCACACCAGAGGTTACTTTAACGTCTGTAAACGTCTCTCCATTGAGAACAACATGCTGTGTTCTGTTTTCAAAAAACTCTTCAATTCAGCCACACTGCTGGTCTGGTATTCTGTAGGCTCTTACTTTGGTTATCAGGCGACAGTGCGGAACTGTATCGAACGCCTTCTTGAAGTCAAGGAAAATAGCATCTACCTGGGAGCCTGTATCTAATATTTTCTGGGCCTCATGAACAAATAAAGCGAGTTGGGTCTCACACGATCACTGTTTCCGGAATCCATGTTGATTCCTACAGAGTAGATTCTGGGTTTCCAAAAACGACATGATACGCGAGCAAAAAACATGTTCTAATATTCTGCAACAGATCGACGTCAGAGATATAGGTCTATAGTTTTGCGCATCTGCTCGACGACCCTTCTTGAATACTGGGACTACCTGTGCTCTTTTCCAGGTTTCGAGAGGGTGCGGTACACGGCTGTTAGAAGAGGGGCAATTTCTTTCGCGTACTCTGTGCAGAATCGAATTGGTATCCTGTCAGGTCCAGTGGACTTTCCTCTGTTGAGTGATTTCAGTTGCTTTTCTATTCCTTGGACACTTATTTCGATGTCAGCCATTTTTTGTTTGAGCGAGGATTTAGAGAAGGAACTGCAGTGCAGTCTTCCTCTGTGAAACAGCTTTGGAAAAAGGTGTTTAGTATTTCAGCTTTATGCGTGTCATCCTCTGTTTCAATGCCATCATCATCCCGGAGTGTCTGGATATGCTGTTTCGAGCCACTTACTGATTTAACGTAAGACCAGAACTTCCTAGGATTTTCTGTAAAGTCGGTACATATGAACGCTTCACGCATAGCCCTCTTTACGCTAACTTTGACATCGTTTAGCTTCTGTTTGTCTGAGAGGTTTTGGCTGCGTTTATACTTGCAGTGAAGCTCTCTTTGCTTTCGCAGTAGTTTCCTAACTTTGTTGTTGAACCACGGTGGGTTTTTCCCGTCCCTCGCAGTTTTACTCGGCACGTACCTGTCTAAAACGCATTTTATGATTGCCTTGAACTTTTTCCATAAACACTCAACATTGTCAGTGTCGGAACAGAAATTTTCGTTTTGATCTGTTAGGTAGTCTGAAATCTGCCTTCTATTACTCTTGCTAAACAGATAAACCTTCCTCCCTTTTTTTTATATTCCTATTAACTCCCATATTCAGGGATGCTGCAACGGCCTTATGATCACTGATTCCCTGTTCTGCACTTACAGAGTCGAAAAGTTCGGGTCTGTTTGTTATCAGTAGGTCCAAGATGTTATCTCCACGAGTCGGTTCTCTGTTTAATTGCTCAAGGTAATTTTCGGATAGTGCACTCAGTATAATGTCACTCGATGCTCTGTCCCTACCACCCGTCATAAACATCTGAGTGTCCCAGTCTATAACTGGTAAATTGAAATCTCCACCTAAGACTATAACATGCTGATAAAATTTGTGTGAAATGTATTCCAAATTTTCTCTCAGTTGTTCTGCCACTAATGCTGCTGAGTCGGGAGGTCGGTAAAAGGAGACAATTATTAACCTAGCTCGGTTGTTGAGTGTAACCTCCACCCATAATAATTCACAGGACCTATCCACTTCTGCTTCACTACAGGATAAACTACTACTAACAGCGACAAACACGCCACCACTGGTTGCATGCAATCTACCCTTTCCAAACACCGTCTGTGCCTTTGTAAAAATTTCGGCAGAATTTATGTCTGGCTTCGGCCAGCTTTCTGTACTGATAACGATTTCAGCTTCAGTGCTTTCTATCATCCCTTGAAGTTCCGGTACTTTACCAATGCAGCTTCGACAATTTACAATTACAATACAGATTGCTGCTTGGTCCCCGCATGTCCCGACTTTGCCCCGCACCCTTTGAGGCTGTTGCCCTTTCTGTACTTGCCCGAGGCTCTCTAACCTCAAAAACTGCCCAGTCCACGCCACACAACCCCTGCTACCCGTGTAGCCGCTTGCTGCGTGTAGTGGACTCCTGACCTATCCAGCGGAACCCGAAACCCCACCACCCTATGGCGCAAGTCGGGGAATCTGCAGCCCACACGGTTGCAGAACCGTCTCAGCCTCTGATTCAGACCATCCACTCGGCTCTGTACCAAAGGTCCGCAGTCAGTCCTGTCGACGATGCTGCAGATGGTGAGTTCTGCTTTCATCCCGCTAGCGAGACTGGCAGTCTTCACCAAATCAAATAGCCGCTGGAAGCCAGAGAGGATTTCCTCCAATCCATAGCGACACACATCATTGGTGCCGACATGAGCGACCACCTGCAGATGGGTGCACCCTGTACCCTTCATGGCATCCGGAAGGACCCTTTCCACATCTGGAATGACTCCCCCCGGTATGCACACGGAGTACACATTGGTTTTCTTCCCCTCTCTTGCTGCCATATCCATAAGGGGCCCCATTACACGCCTGACATTGGAGCTCCCAACTGCCAATAAGCCCGCCCTCTGCGAGCGCCCGGATCTTGCAGACTGAGGGGCAACCTCTGCAACAGGACAAGCAGCCATGTCCGGTCGATGATCAGTATCAGCCTGAGACAGAGCCTGAAACCGGTTCGTCAGACAAACTGGAGAGGCCTTCCGTTCAGCCCACCGGAATGTCTTTCGCCCCCTGCCACACCTCGAGACAACCTCCCACTCTACCACAGGTGAGGGATCAGCCTCAATGTGGGCAGTATCCCGGGCAGCCACAGTTTTAGTCCGATCGGGGGATGCGTGGGACGAGCTGGCTGTCCCCGACAAACCCCCATCCGGACCCCCACAGTGATGCCCATTGGCAACAGCCTCAAGCTGTGTGACTGAAGCCAACACTGCCTGAAGCTGGGAGCGAAGGGATGCCAACTCAGCCTGCATCCTAACACAGCAGTTGCAGTCCCTGTCCATGCTAAAAACTGTTGTGCAAAGAACGTCTGAACTAATCTACAGAGAGCACAAACAATTCGGCACAAAATTTAAACGGTTATTAAAATACAAGACTGCCTAATAGATGCAGTAATGCTGCTACTTGCGCACTGCTGACACACTGCTCGGCAGCGGAAGGAGACTAGGCGATTTTACACTATTCAGGTACTAAAACGCGATGCTACACTCTAAATACTATAATACGCCCGAATTTATGAATTAAACAATGCAAGTACCAAAAACACGCAAAGAAATTAAGAATTAAACTATGTAACAAATAAGTGAGCTAAGAGTATACGATTTGCTGCTGCAGCTGCTTATCCAACGGCGGCAGGGAGCATTGTTGAGGGACACACCTTCGAATTCGAAAAAACGAAGAAGATGTGTAGTGCCAACGGTTTCTGGGACTTCAGAGAGGCAGGGGAGATATGTCTGCACAACAATTTAGTAAATAGGGATAGCGATTTTCAGCTCAGTGCAGCATGGAATCCCACAAAATACATCAGGAATGCTCCGATATGAAGGCAGTGGCGTCCGCAGACAGACTGGATAGCCACTGGGTCTCGACGCTGGTCTGTGGCAACCCCCCCCCCCCCACCTCCCCCACCCCCAACACGGTACCCCCTTCTGGGGGAAGGTGATTGGCCAGCCTACAGCAACAGACGATGACCAAGCATCTATATAGATATGCAGAACACAGCAGAACTTCGCCAAAAGATGATGGGTGCGAAACTCATTGAAATGTTGCGACACGATGACGCCACCACTCGGCTGATAACCTGAGAAGAATTCATCAGTGGAATACGCCGAGAAAGAGTGAAATCACAGAAGAGAAGACAGTTAAAAACAGGAACGCGGAGAAAAGGTCTACAAAATACACCACAGACAAATAGAGGTCCAGAACTAAAACTTAAATGGCCTTTGCTTTATTGCTGCGATGGGTAAAACACAAAACATCGTCAACAGCCTGTGCATCATTTGCTAAAATGACAGATAACTCAGACAGCAAACCGAAGTGGGAACATAAAAAGTTAAAAAATTAGCATTCAGTCACGAAATGGCGGACAGTTAAAAGTTGTGTGCAATGTGTATAAAGTAGTGTGGGAGTGCCACGTAAATGACGATGGCTAAAAAGGCTGTGCCCAATACACAACCTAGTTAAAATGACCAACTTGTGGCAGGAGTGCCGAGAGGTGGTCATCCAACCTGCTGGGAGAGGCTTAATAACGTGGAACTTATTCCCATGACGGGAAGACCAGTGGTGATGCCAAAATGACACCACCTCCTGACAGAAGGCAACACATATCACTGGAGGGAACATAAGAACTAGTGGACTGAGATATGAAGACTTCAGCCTCAGTAGCAGCTTCAGCAGCCTTGTTTCCTGTCAGACTGACACGACCAGAAACCTACTTACTCAGCACAATGGTTCCATCAAGAGTGGGCAAGTGACAGTTTTCCTAAACCTGTTGCACTAACCGTGCAATGTACAGGGTACAGAGACTTTGAAGGGCGCTGAGTGACTGAGCAGATGAAAATTGAAAAGCCTGTGTTGCTGGATGTACTCCGTCGCCTGATACAGGGCGAAGAGCTGTGCTGTATATACAGAGCAGTGTACCAGAAGCCAATACTGAAAAACATCAGCGCCAATTACGAAGGCACACCCAGCATCTCGATGAGTCTGACAGCCATCAGTGTACACAAAGGTACAGTTGCAAAGTTCCATGCGAATGTCGTGAAACTGAACGCGACAGAGCAAGACTGGAGTAGTGCCCTTAGGAAGTGTATAAAAGCCGAGGTGACCACGAACTGGAGTAATGCCATTACGAAGCGAATGTAACCCAAGGTGAACATGGGCCACCGCATGAAGCTAAGATGGTGAAGGGTTCACGCCCACTGGGAAAGTTGTAGGTAGTGTGAAGTTAAGCTTCCGGAGCAAGAGCCGAAAGTGAACTCCATGAGGTAACAGAAGAGGGATGCAACCCATACTGGCGATCAAAGGTGTCATCGAAGGAGGCACAGGAAGGTTGGCCATGCATGCCAAACTGCGTACATATCTGCTAAGGAGAAAGTCACGGCGGTAGGACAATGGTAGTTCGACAGCTTCTGCATACAGACTCAACTGGGCTAGTGTAAAAGGTGCCAATGGTCACACAGATGCCATGATGGTGCAAAGTATTGAGACAGCATAAGAGGGACGAATGTGGGGAGAAAAAAAAAAAAAAAAAAAAAAAAAAAAAAAAGCACCCAGAGTCTACTTTCGAATGGACTAGGGACCGGTGCAAACTGAGGAGTGCGGTTCAATCCGCACCCCAGGAAGAACCACTGAGTACACACAGGACACTGACTGACCATGTACAGCGATCTGCCAGGTAAGACACGAAGGACCAAGAGAGTTTCCTATAGAGCATGAGCCCCAGGGATATTGTAGTTTCAACATATGGAAGAGCAACAAGCCCAAGATGTAAACTGGTGGGAGAAACCAATTATGACACCAGAAATTCACAAAAATGTGTTTTGTCAGTGGCAAAGCCAAAGCCATTGTTGATGCTCCATGAAAAAATACAATCGAGACATTGCTGAAGACGCCACTCAATGAGAGAGGTCCATGGAGAGCTGCAAATAGATGGCCAAACCGTCAACAAAAACGCAGCCGGAGATGCCCCATGGGAGGGACAGGGCACCAATGGCGACAGCACAGCAGACGACTCTCAGGATGGAAACCTGAGGCACACTGTTTTCCTGGATAAAGGTATCTGACATGACAGAACCCACAGGGACCTTGGAAACTCTGTCTTTTATAAATTCGTCAAAGCAACTGGTCAGGCAGCCACAGAAGCCCCATGTGTAGAAAGCAGAGGATACCAGTCCTCAAGCAGGTGTGTCAAGCTTTCTCCAAATCAAAAAACATGGCCACAGTCTGGAATTTTGGCAAAAAAGCAATCATAACGTAGGTGGACAAAGTGGTGAGATGGTCAACTGCAGAATGGTGCGCTCGAAACCCATACTGTGCACTGGTTATTAAACTGGGAGACTCGAGCTACCGTACTAGCTGGGCATGAATCTTATGTTCCATCATCTTGCGAACACACCTGGTGAGAAAGATGTGGTAGGTAGAAGGAAGTTGGTTGTCCTTACCAGGCTTAGCTATGGGTATGACAGTGGCTTCACGCCAACGTCTGGGAAACATGCCCTCTGCCCAGATGCAGTTCTACCCTTCAAGAGAAACGTGCTGCGACATTGGAATGTTAACAGTGTCTGGCCCTGGCGCAGAGAATCAGGATGAAGTGGGAGCATGATCTAGCTCCCTCATAGTAAAAAAGGCATTGCAGCGTTCACGATTCTGAGAAGAGAAGGATATTGCCTGAGCCCTCTCTGCTCATTTATGATGGAGGGTGATAGTGGGAAGTGCTCGAAATTTCCGCAAAATGGCGACCGAAGGTGTTGCAGATAGCAATAGGGTCCATGATGACATTGTCTGCTACTGTCAGGCCAGAAATTGGGGAATGGATCTTGGTCCCACAGAGCCATTGGAGGTTATCCCACATGACAGAGGAGGTGAATGAAATCCAGATACCTTTTTTGCTATCCTGAATAATACAATGACACTGTGCACCCATCTGTTTATAATGAATGCAGTTTACCTTCGTAGAATGACGGTAAAAAATGTGGAGGGCACATCTCCGTGCACGAATTGTATCGCAGCATGCCTCAGTCAACCAAGGGACCAAGACACAGTGTGGTAAAGAGGAAGTGCCAGGAATGGAACATTCTGCAGCGGCATGGATAAAATTTGTAAGATGGTCCACCTGGTCATCACAAATAGGGAAATTGTGTTCGTCGAAGGTCGTCAGGAAGACAAAAAGCCACCAGTCAGCCTTAGTAAGCTACCATTTGGTAGGCATGTAGGTGGGGTAGGAGTCAGGAAACAGATAGCACACAGGAAATGACTGCTCGAGTAGGTGTAAAAAGAATGGACCACACAAGACAATGGGCCAGGTGGGCTGTGCAGAAGGATAGATCCATATGGGAATATGGTGTGTGAAGAGTCTGAAAGGAATGTGGGTGCTCCTGTGTTAAGGTGGAAGAAGTTAAGTTGATTTAGAAGGTCAGACAGGAGGGCACCTCTCTGCTAGGTTCTGGGAGAACCCTAAAGGGGATGGTGTGCATTAACTGTTTAACTGCTCTGGACGTGTTAACGCACGCGCCTTTGTACCAGTCCCTGTGTGCTCTGAATGTGTTTACACGTGCCACCAGTCCTCCTACATGGTACTCTGAAGGTCTCTACGCGTAGACACGTTCAGAGTACCAGGTAGAAGGCCTGGTGGCGCGCGTAAACACGTCCAGAGCAGTTAAAAGGTTAAAGTCACTGAGCAACAGAAATGGGTGAGGTAACTGCCCAATAAGCTGGAGAAAGTCTGCCCTGATGACATCAAAGGGAAAATGTCAGCTGAGGAAGGAAAAGGTGAATTGCAACAGCTTGAAGAGGGGTAGACAGGGAGATCAGTTGGCTATGAACGTCATCCTGTATGAACAGCACGATTCTCCCATGAGATGGAATGCCAACATCCAAGGAGGTCAAAATGGACTGGGAGGAAATGCTGAAGCTCAAAGCTGTCTTGAGGATGCAATTTTGCTTCCGGAAGGCAGAGTACGAGGGTATGCTGTGATTCTAAAATCAGCCATAAATTCTCTCTGTTAGATCAAAGGTTGCGAACGTTCCATTGGAGGAGAGTCATGATGAGGAGAAAACAAAGGGGTGTCACCTCAGTAGCTGCTGAGTGACAACCTGCGAAGACTCGCTGCTACAGGACACAGAGGCAGGAGGATTCTGCTCTGTGAAGTCCACTGAATCATCGGCCTTCTTGTGCTGTCGGTCTGCGGAGTCCAACGCAGAGAAACAGTTTGTGATGCACACCAGCGACACGTAGGTCGGCCAGGCGAAGGTATCACGTGGCACTACTGTCTAAGAGGATCTTCGAGTCAGCGAAGGAGAAGATCATTTTACTTTGATGGACTTCTTCGAGCCTTTCCGGTTAGCAGAGGAAAACTCAGGTGTTGATTGGCTGGAGGGACGTAGGAAATCTTCACGGGAGTACTATTCCTGTCCTTTCTAGCCTGCCGGTTGTGTAGCTGGTGTCTCGCCCCTTGAGATGAGAATCTGATGGCTTGTTGCACAGGTGGATGAGGGGATGGCAATGCTATGTTGACAATGGGGAATTTCACAACCTCAGAGCTGAATTTGAGGTCACATGTCTGCGTGGCCACGTCCTTCATGGAGCGAGACATAGCAAGAACACTACTGTAAGTGCCAGACGGTAGACTGCAGGGTTTTCAACTGGCCAATAGCTTGCGAGTGACGAGGTAAAGAACTTTTTCTTTTACCCAGATCTCCTGGAAAGCCCATTCATTGAGATACACGGGACAATCTCGAGAGGCAGCGGTACGGTCACCATTGCAGTTGATGCAAGCGGGGAGGAGGCGGCAGACAATTGCCCTCATGTGCATCCCTTCCACAGGTTACATATTTGGCTGGGTGTCGACAAGACCTTCGAGTGTGGTTCTAACAATGACACTAGTAGTAGTGCATCGGGTTCGGAATGTACAGTTGGACTGTGATAGCTTCATAGCCTGCTTTGATCTTGTACAGATGCACCAATCTATCAAAGGTGAGAAAAAGAGTGAGTAGGCATCTACCTTTTTCATCACCTGATGCACAGCAATGACACCCTCATCAGAGAGGTACGTTTGGGTTTTGGGCTTGGTCAGATTGTCGAGCAGTCTACTGTAAATATCACCCCAGAAAGAATTCAGAGTTCTATGGGCCTCGACTCAAACAGTTTAGCCGTGGAGAAGCAAAACGGCAAGCAGTTGTTGTGCTTGAGAATCTGAAGTAGTCGGCAAAAGCAAAGTGCCATTCCGTAAATGAGAGCAGGATTTCACAGGACCAGCAATTGCATCAACACCTTTCTGAATAATAAACGGATTTACTGTTGTAAAGGACTGACCGTCTTCAGTATGTGAAACCAAGACAAACTGTGGTGCAGCTGGAAGGGTCTGACTCATTAGTGTCACTCTGTTTACCTTTTGTAGACGTTTATTGGGAAGATGATTGGCTCATTGTGACACAATCCCCAAGATTGCAAGCGCCTCCAATGGTGCACTCCTTCCAACAGGGGGGCTCCCTTCACAAGGGGGCACACCCGCCTTAGGTGACTGTTCACACCTCCCAAACTCCTGACAGAGGGACCAATTGGCAATTTGGGGTAGCAGCTCGGGCAATTACCCTCCCTGGGCCTGGCCTGTACCATGCATACGCTACCTGTTGACCCGGGGTTGGGAATTACCCATTACACAGTCACCTGTTATGTGTCTGACTTGTGGGTTGGCCTTCAAAAGTGCACAGGGGGGAAGAAGAAAAAGAGGAACCTCAAACACTGAAGCGGGGGGAAGGATAGGAGAAGGTAAAAAAAAAAAGAAAGGAAAACAGAAGGAAAAACAGTGATGAGACTGTTCTTATGTCAGCGATGGACAATGCAGAATGTTCCCAATGACACCCCAGACATGTTCCCCAAGGGAGGGGAAAAAGAATAGCACGAGGTTAGACTTGCAGCATGGAAGGGAAAAGATGCTGCAAAGGCTGGGGCCCCGTGGTAGACAAGCATGAACCCACCAAAGAGTGGCAAGCCCACTGGGAGGCTTCAAATGTGGCTTGCTGACAACAGTTGCTTCTAAGCCACTCCTTTTATAATTTATCACAACATTTGGGCTTGGATGTAAACTCAAATTGACATTATACTAAATAGATTTTAACTTTTTCAGTTTATAAGCAGCTGATAGTGTTACCTGAAATCAGTGAGGTTTCTTAAATTCTCAGTATAAAGTAGTTTATAAGAACAGCAGCTGAGTAGTGTAAGAGGAAGATCACTGGTATTTTTTCAAGAGCATTTTCTTTTCTGTATAAAGTAATCTGAAATAGTTTCCATGATTATTGATTTGCGTAGACTGGTATCAGTCTTCAACATTTGTAATTGTACTTTAGAGAGATGTGGCTGTCATATGGCCACCCGTGGCCACTACAGACCCACAAGCCTGATGCTATGTTGTTGTTGGCAGCCACAGCAGAGCCTCACACCTGATGCCATGTTCCTGGCCTGGCAGTGAAACATCCAGCACTAAGTGTGCAGCAATCTGTGTTACACGAGCAATTGGATGACTTGGTAAAAAGCATCCTTGCATCCCTGGACACAGAAACAAATGGAAGAGTTGGGAACAAATAAGTCAATAGGTCTGTATGGAATCCCAAGCTGGTTTTACAAAGGGTATACTAAGGCACTGGCCCCCTACCTAGCTCACTTTTATCATGAATCTCTTGCCCAGCACAAAGTTCCAAGTAACAAAAAAAAAAAAATGCAGGCAACTCCTATATATCAGGGCAAAAAGAACAGACCCACAAAATTACAGACAAATATCACTAACAAGATTTGCTGCAGAATCCTGGAACATACTCTCACTTCGGACAGAATAAATTTTCTAGAGACAGGAGTTTACTGTTATGTACAACTTCGTACACAACAGAAGTAGAGTTGGGCTACAGAGTGGTGTCGCAACTGTCATAGGAAAGTTGCACAGGAGCAGTAATGATTAGTGAAAAAGTAACACAGCAAACAGAAGATTTGCTTTACTTTATCTCGAAATGTACTAGTACTCATTATAACCAAAGCAGCAAGAAACAGGATCCAACTATCACGGTGCCCACAAGGGAAAGTCAAAGACCAACAGTGAACACACAGCCACGACCAGGCGGCATCTGCATGGCATGACGTTGCGAAGTGACTCTGAGCACGAGTGGGCGGAGCTATGGACCATTTTATATAGTGATGGGAGATGGCCCTCAAAGTACAGAGCTGCTGGGCATGTGGATCAGTGGGCGGGCATGAGTGGGTCCATCAGATCTTGCGAGACTACTATCAGCATCGGAAAGAAACTCGCAATTCTGCTGCCTGTGGGAGAGTATAGATACTAGGCACCAAACTGATGTCCATGAATCAGCATTGTTTTAGGAAGCATCACTCATGTGAAACTCTCTTTGCCCTTTTCTCATATGATACACAGCAAACTATGGATGAAGGTCAACAGGGGGCTTCCACATTTCAACATTTCCAGAAAGCATTTGACACTGTGCCCCATTGCAGCCGTTAACGAAGGTAGAAGCATGTGGAATAAGTTTACAGATATGTGAGTAGCTCGAATATTTCTTAATTTATAGAATGCAGCATGTTTTCCTCGACAGCCAGTGTTCATCAGTGACAATGGTATACTGCCCCAGGGAAGTGTGACAGGACCACTGTTATTTCAAATGTACATAAATGATTTGGCGGTCAGGATGGGCAGCAATCTGCAATTGTTTGCTGACTATTCTGAGACGTATGGTAAGTTGTCGAAAGTGAGTGACTATAGGATGATACAAGATGACTTTGACAAATCTTCTAATTGGTGTGATGAATGGCAGCTGGGTCTAAAAGTAGAAACATGTAATTTAATGCTGGTGAGTTGGGAAAACAAACCCATAACATTTGGATACAGCATTAGCCGTGTCCTGCTTGACACAGTCATTTCATTTAAATATCTGGACATAACGATGCAGATCTGTACAAAATGAAACGAGGATGGAGGATTGTGGTACAGAAGGTAAATGGTCGTCTTTGGTTTATTAGGAGAATTTGAGGAAAGTGTGATTCATCTGTAAAGGATACTGCTTAACGGGATGTTAGTATGATCTATTCTTGATTACTGCTCGAATGTTTGGGATCCTTACCATGTCGTATTAAAGGAACACATCTAAAGCAATTCAGAGGTGGGCTGCTAGATTTGTTACCGGTAGCTTCATACAAATGCAACTGTTACAGAGATGATTCAGAAACTCAAATGGGAATCCCTCAAGGGAAGGCAATGTTCTTTTCGAGGAACACTATTCAGAAAATTTAGAGAGCTGGCATTTGACCCCGACTGCAAAACTATTCTACCACCTCCAACATACCATGAAGATAAAATACGAGAAAATAGGGTTCGTACAGAGCGATATAGATTTTAGTTTTTCACTTACTCTATTGCAGCAAGTGGAACTGGAAAGGAAATGACTAGTAGTTGTACAGGGCACCCTCCGCTATACACCATGTGGTGCCTTGTGCAACACCTATGTTAATTTAGAATTACACATTATGTATTTTTTAAATGTTTTAATTAATTAAAACTTTAGTTATCTGTATTTCTAAAAAGAAATGTTGCACAGTGTTGTTAACATGTACTAATATTACTGATTTTTAGGAAGCCCATATCTTTCTTATAACATGGATTTTTAGTGGCACAATGACTAGTTTTGGGAATAGACGTATTTGTGAACAGATTTCGATACTTTAATATTATTTGTAACATCAAATTATTAAAATTATGAAAATTTAGTAATTTATATACAAATTCTCAAACTGGGAATCTCAGACAAACCATATTTTGTAAATATTATGTGTTGAATATAAATTTATGACTTACAGCTTATTACAGTACTAAATACTGTGCAAACATGACATTATTTATATTCTCATAAAAACCATATTATGTATAAAAACAAAGATGAGGTGACTTACCGAACAAAAGCGCTGGCAGGCCGATAGACACACAAACAAACACAAACATACACACAAAATTCAAGCTTTCGCAACAAACTGTTGCCTCATCAGGAAAGAGGGAAGGAGAGGGGAAGACGAAAGGAAGTGGGTTTTAAGGGAGAGGGTAAGGAGTCATTCCAATCCCGGGAGCGGAAAGACTTACCTTAGGGGGAAAAAAGGACAGGTATACACTCGCACACACGCACATATCCATCCACACATACAGACACAAGCAGACATATTTAAAGACATTGGTCTTTAAATATGTCTGCTTGTGTCTGTATGTGTGGATGGATATGTGCGTGTGTGCGAGTGTATACCTGTCCTTTTTTTCCCCCTAAGGTAAGTCTTTCCGCTCCCGGGATTGGAATGACTCCTTACCCTCTCCCTTAAAACCCACTTCCTTTCGTCTTCCCCTCTCCTTCCCTCTTTCCTGATGAGGCAACAGTTTGTTGCGAAAGCTTGAATTTTGTGTGTATGTTTGTGTTTGTGTGTCTATCGACCTGCCAGCGCTTTTGTTCGGTAAGTCACCTCATCTTTGTTTTTATATATAATTTTTCCCACGTGGAATGTTTCCTTCCATTATATTGAAACCATATTATGTAACGCAAATGGAAATGGTAAAAGATGCACATTGTAATATTACATTTTATCAAAGAGTTTAACTGCTGACACTTGTCTGGTACAGTGTGAGTATGTTATAAGTTGCAGGCAGCAACAATTTAATGTTAGAATTGTATTGTCTTGCGATGAAATTTGTGTTTGTATACTTTGGATGTCAAAAACAGTGTATTTATTGGAGCAATTAACTTTCTCATGGAGACTAATCCTTGTTTAAAAATACAGATTCCAACATTGAAGGAATTGTAGTATCCAGAATTGAAGCAATACATACACCTAACAATGCCAACTTCTTCTGTCAACTCTAAGACAAAATTTATATACGGATTTTGGATAAATTTGGTAAACTTATTTAGAGATAATTCTTCTTAGTGAAGCTCATCTTTAAGAATTTGATATCTGTATCAGCTCCTGTTATTAAAAAAGTGCACGTAGGCATGATATAGTGCTGAACTACTACTATGGTCAAATTTAAGAGTGTTAATTACAAAGGGAACTGTCAAAAACTTATCGTGACAACTAGTACACACTAACTAGTACACACACTTTTTTTTTTGCAATAAGAAGACAAAGAAAACTAGAAAAATCCTTTTATTTTTCAAAAAATTGATAAAGCTCTACAGTAGTTTCTTATAACTCTAGTGTCATGATTTTAGGAATCTTTACTGGCGTTTAACACAGTAACACAATTCACAAACACTAATTCAGATCAATTCATAATTATAGTTACATAAAAAATACTCTAAAAAGTAGATGACTATTTAAAGGCACCCACCTTATAGCACCCAAAAATGAATCTTTTAGTGGCAAGTCACAAGACTGTGTCGATTTGAAGTCTTTGAATACGTAATACAATTCTTGTATATGGAAGCACATTATGTAATTTCAGAATTCTAACGAACTTCCTATACACCCACTTCAAAAAAGTACTGCTCAGCATGGCAGTATATAATTCCAACATTTTAACTACTTTTTAGAATGGTATAAAAAATTTAAACAAAGTGCTCAATATCATTAATTTTCAAAACGCGAGGCAAATGCCCCACACTAAATATATTCACTGATATATGGAAGCACACAATGTAAATAGGTCACATTTATAAAATATGATACATGAAATGTACCTAGATATTTATTACTGATGAACTATTAAATTCTCTTTACCTTTCTCTTTACTAAATTCTAAACTGTGCAAGGTAGGGAGTCATAGATTTGAGTAAGAGGTTCGTATCCATTCCTTACATAGACATTATGAACTCGTGTCAACATGCAACAGACTTTCACCCTGTGGCAATATTTATGACCAAATTATGCAGTCATTGCAGTGAGTTAAAAATTTTAAGTTTTCTTTTCCTTTTACTGTTGATATAATGGATTATATGGTGCCTGTTTGGGATAAGGATCACCTGCAACTGCAACACTATATGGAGGAGGTGGCTGCATGGCAACTGTAAAAAACAAAAGCATTCAATGAAAGCTTGTGGACCATTTCTAACCATTAATAAAACATCTGAACAGAACAGCAAAATTCTTAGTGATCACAGTAACAATAAAAGGAAGAAAAAAGTTCGTAAATAAAACAAACCTTGTCATGTCATCTTCATTGATTAGAAACACAGTCTGTAGCCAATGACAAAAAATACCACATCAGACTACAGTGACAGTACAGTGAAAAATAATGTTAATATATTGCATCAGAATATCAGGGGATTAAAAAACAAAGTGGATGAGCTTCTTATGTGTTTAGAAGATTTAGAAAGTGAGGGTGCAATAGATCTACTATGCCTGTCAGAACATCATATAGTCACAGGTATGGAAATGGTAAATGTAGGTGGATATAAGCTTTTGTAAGTAGAGACACTATGGAGAGAGAGGAAGAGCTGCCAACATATGTTAAAATCAGTCAGTGTGAAAAATTTGGAAACTAAAAAATTTTACATAGAGCAACATATACAAGCATGTGCATGTGAGAAACTAAACAATGGCACTTTTATAATTGTAGCCGTGCATGTCCCCATTGGGAAATTTTCAACTATTTTTGAAAAACTATGATTCTTTGTTGTGCTACGTGTCACACAAAGGAAAACAAATTATTGTTTGTGGGGATTTCAACATAGATTTTCTGAAAGAGTCCAATATAGAAAGCTTGAGCCTGAAGTATTACTTGGTTCTTTGAATTTGACATCAGTTATTGATTTTCCTACTCGGGTGGTACAGGAAAGCAGCACACTGATAGATAATGTTTTCATAAACCAAGATAAATTTAATCAAATAAAAACTTTTCCTGTTAAGAATGGTCTGTCTGATCATAATGAACAGCTAGTTACAGTACATGATATAGCTCCATACAGCAATGCAAAACAGTCTTCCAAAATAGTGTGTTCCATGAACGATTTAACAATTCAAAATTTTAGGGAAAGCTTGCAACAGTTAGACTGAGGTGAGGTGTACAGGGAACATGATGCTAATTTAAAATTTAACCTATTTCATGATACCTTTGTGAGTATATTTGAAAACAGTTTCCCTAAGAAAACACTGAAATATAATTGTAAGAAACCATGTGAAAACTCATGGCTTACTAAAGGGATAAAATTATCTTGCAAACAGAAAATGGAAATGTATCATATAGCTAGCAGTAGTAATGATCCCGAAACAGTGAAACATTATAAAAACTACTGCACTGTATTAAGAAAAGTTATTAAAAGTCCATAAGTACGTGTATTATGTCTGAGATTAGCACATCTGATAATAAAATTAAAACAATTTGGAATATTGTGAAAAGGGAAACAGGGCAACCCATATCACAGGAAGACTGTATTTCTATCAAACACAATGAAAAGTTTGTTAACAAGAAGTCAGAAGTACAAAACATTAATAAACATTTTTAAGTGTTGTAGCGAAAATAGGATCCAGCTATTCATTAGAAAATGCAAGGCAGTACATGGAAGACGCAGTAGCTACGCAATTTGATAAAATTGAAATTCAACCCACCTCTCTGACTGAAATTAGAAAAATAATAAATCGACTCTAAAGTAAAAGATCACATGGAATTGATGGCATTTCAAACAGATTACTAGAAGCTTGTTCCCAACAAATAAGTAGGATTCTCAGCAACATATGTACTGGAACAGGGCATTTTTCCAGATAGACTGAAATACGCTATTATTAAACCATTGCATAAAAAAGGGGATAGATCTGATGCTAACAACTACTGCCAAATCTCACTTCTCACAGTTTTATCCAAAATTGTTGAAAAGTATGTATTCAAGAGTAGCATCACATATTTATAAAAATGAAGTACTAACAAAATGTCAATTTGGTTTTCAGAAAGGCTTTTCAACAGAAAACACTATAATGCCTTCACTGATCAAATATTAAATGCATTGAATAACAGAACATCACACAATGGGATATTCTGTGATCTCTCAAAGGCTTTTGATTGTGTGGATCATGAAATTCTTCTAGATAAGCTTAAGTATTGTGGTATGAGTGAGACAGTGCACAAATGATTTGATTAATTCTTAACTGGAAGAATGCAGAAGGGTGAAATTAACAGTACAGATAGTCTGCAAAAACCATCAGAGTCCTCTAACTGGGGAGGTACCAAGAATGGTGTTCAGTCTTGGGTCCCTAATTCTTAATATATATTAATGACTTACCACTCATTATTCAGGAAGATGCAAAGCTAGTTCTTTTTTCTGATGATGGAAGTATAGTAATCACACCCAAGAAGCAAGAATCAGCTGAGGAAATTGCAAACAATGTGTTTCAGAAAATTATTAAGTGGTTCTCTGCAAATTTTCTCATTAAATTTTGAGAAAACACAGTTTATACAATTCTGTACAGTAAATTGCATAACACCATTGATAAATATAGACTACGAACGGAAGTCTCTTGCTAAGGCAGAATACTCAAAATTTCTGGGTGTGTGCATTGATGATAAATTGAATTGGAAGAAACACATCGATGACCTGCTGAAACGGTTAGGTTCAGCTACTTATGGTATTATGTTTATTGCAAATTGTGGTGATAAACGTATCAGTAAATTGGCCCACTATGCCTATTTTCATTCACTGCTTTCATGTGGCATCATATTTTGGGGCAATTTGTCATTAAGAGAGAAAGTACTCATTGCACAGTGTGTAATCAGAGTAATAGCTGGAGCCCACCCAAGATCACCTGGCGGACATTTACTTAAGGAACTCGGGATATTCACAGTGCCTTTGCAATACATACATTCACTTGTGAAATTTGTCATTAATAACCCATCCCAAGTCAAAAATAACAGTGAAATGCATAGCTATAACACTAGAAGAAAGGATGATATTCACTATTCTAGATTAAATCTCACTTTTGCACAGAAAGGGGTGAATTATGCTGCCACAAAAATCTTTGGTCATTTGCCAAATAGTATTAAAAGTCCGACAGATAGCCAACCAACATTTAAAAGCAAATTAAAAGAATTTCTGAATGACAACTCCTCAATAGATGAATTCTTAGATATTTAGTAGTAACTGTAAAAAAATTAATTAATTATTTTGCTTAAAGAAAACTTATGTTAAAGTGACACTTCAACATCATTACGAAATGTTGTATTCATGAGATATGGAACAAGGATTAATTTATGTATGTATGTATGTATGTATGTATGTATGTACAGTGATGCCTCCTGGCCCCTCCCCAGTCAACCACAACCATTCGATGCTAAACTGACTCCTTGTGTGGCAGGCTTAGGATACATCTTCGGATCAGTATTACTTCATATTTTTCCTGTATTTCTCTGAATCCAAACTGATCTTTCCTGAGATCTGCAGTAATCTACAACAATGACTCATTACACTGATGGTTTATTAATGTTCACACCTGTCAGCATCTCCTTTGTTCGAAACTGAAATTATTAAATTATTCTGTAAGTCTGAGGATATTTCACCAGTTTCATATCTTGCATACCAGTGCAACAGTTTTGTCATGGATTGTTCTCCCAAGGACATCCTTAATCCTGAGGGAATATCATGTACTCCCATGCTCTTTCAAATTCTTTTCGCAGCTTCACATCTTCCACCACATTTACTTTTTCTTCCCTTTTTATAATAGTAGTTCAGATGGTTTCCCTCGTACAGCCATTCTACACATTCCTTCCACCTTTCAGGCTCCCTTTTTCTGCATAATACTGACTTTCCATCTGAACTCTTGATACTAATAGAGGAGCTTCTTTCTCCAAACAAGTGACATCTGTCTCTCCTAGTCATACATAAATTTTATTCCATCTGAGATTTTCCATTAATGCAGAAAGCAAACAAATATAGATTCCACTGTAATTACTAGTTATTTTGATGTGACAGTGCGGTCAAAACTGTATATTTAGATTAATATAACTTAACCTGGCAGAACGTCAAACAATAAAGACAACTGAAATCAGGCATTGACTCCAATTTTTAATGTTTGTGAGCAATGTATGACTCAGGAGGTGGTGGTTTAGTGGAGGTGGGTGCCTCCTGTTTCCATAATATTAATATAAACTGTCATTCAGCTGATGATAAAATAAGCTAAAGCAACTAATCAACTCTTAAGAGCATACCAGAGAACTGCTGAAGTGCCTACACAAATCTCTATTTGCTATGTGAATGTTGTGAGACATAGGTGATGCAAAAATAAGAAAGCTATTGTACTATGCTTACTTTCATTCCATAATGTCATGTGGGATTATTTTTCTGGGGTAACTCACCAAGTCATGCTAAAGTTCTGTGAGCCCGAAAACATCCTATTTGAATTATTTGTGGTGTGAACTCAAAAATGTCCTGCAGAGTGCTGTTTAAGGAACTAGAGATCCTGCTTCCCAATATATTTACTCCTTAATGAAATTTGCCATGAAACACGCATCTTTTTCAAATCAACAAATCAGTTCATGGAATCAGTACATGAAATACGAATAACTTTCACCAAGTTTTTAACATTTAGCTCAAAAAAGTGTCCATTATTCAGCAACACATATTTTCAATAACATGCCTGCAGCCATAAACAGTTTAACTAAGAATAAAGTTTAGTTTCAGAAGAGTCTAAAGGATTTATTGTTGGCCAACTCCTCCTACTCAACTGATGAATGTCTTAGCAGAACTGACTGATGTGATTTATTTAGTTTGACCGAATTTACATCCACAAGGGCATTTTTGGGAACTGGGGATGGTACATTAGCATATCTGTTCTTATTTTGGAAATATTTATTGTGTATTCTTGTTTTCTGCCATATTCCACGTCGTAGAGGATCTCATCACTATGGATAAACTGGAATGAAAACTACATCTAGTCTAATGTAATCCAACCAATTTAAGTTCCGATGAAGACGCATACAAAACAAAGCTAAGCACTTCCACTTGAACATGTTATACCCAGTGTCACCCAATGGTACACGCTGGGAGATAAACAGAGGCAATGCCACGGTATTAACACAAAGATGCACTAGATTTCTCACTGCCAACAATGGGGGGAGGGGGGGGGGGGGGGCAGGAATTTCAAAGGCTCCTTTCACAACTCTGACAATGTCTTAATAGAATCATTCAGCAGCTACGCTGTATGGGACAATACGTCAAGTTCGTTACCGAGGCAGCATTGAAATTAGTCAACAATCTAAATTTAGCTAGATAACTAAGGTGGTGTGCACTTATGGTGTAAATTTTGGTTGCAGAATTATGCACCCTTTTTGTGCTACAGACAACCTTGATGTGGCATCATGAATGTTACTTCTTCTTCAGGTATAGTAATTATGTACAAAAATGGTTCCAGGACTCTAGTAAATTTCCATGAACGAAGAGAATACATTTTTTCACAGTTGATAAGCTTTATTATTCAAAGGTTCATACAAAGAATTTCAACAATGTACAGCATTCAGTTCACTGTCAACAGACTGAATGGTTGGTGTGGTGAGTGCACTTGAAAATGGAGGAAACAGAATTTCATACTGTTATTAACACTCATTTGAAGAGTTAGACTGTCGCACAAATCAAACAGAATTGGATGAAGTTCATGCAGACTCTGTGCCATCACTGAACACCATTTACTTTTTGATTAATGAATTTAAATTTGGTCGGACATGCACTAAAGACAAAGCACACTCCAGCTCTCCAATTGAGGTCACCACATAGGAAACCATCGACAAAATCCGTGCCATAATCCATGACATTCGAATAAAAATTCATAATTTTGCTTAGGCTTCTCAACTGAGACACTACACAATAGCCTGCATGGAGAATTGGCTATGAAGAAACTGTGTGCGAGGTGGGTGCCGCAATTGCTCAGTCGACGAAAACCAGCCCAAGATTTCAATACAATGCCTGGTGAAGTTTAACCACAATCTGAATGACATTTTATGTCAATTTATGACTGTTGATAAAACCTGGATCGATCATTACACGCCAGACACAAAATGGCACTCATAACAATGGACAAAGTCTGGTGAAAGTGCACTAAAGCAAGCAAAGATCACTTTGTCAGCTGATAAGGTAATGGCCTCTGTTTACTGGGTTTCCCAAGGAATAATCCTCATAACTAACTTGGACAAATGCAGAACCATAACAGGATCTTATTACACTTCACAGTGGGAACACATGAAACGAGCTGACTGAAGAAAGACCAAGGTCGGCATGCAAAAAAGTGCTATTTCACCAAGATAATGCACCAACACACCAATAAAAATGGTGAAAGTGCATGAACTGGGCTTTGACTTATCCACCCCATTCAGCAGTCTTTGCCGCAAATGCCTTCTTCCTATTCTGTAACTTTAAATTTTTGTTTGCAGGGAAGAAATTTTCATCAAATGGTGAAATGATAGTACTCGTCAATGAGTATTTTGCAGAGTTTGACAGAACCTATTTCCCCAATGGGATGAAAAGACTAGAGGATCGCTAGACCAAGTGTATATCCCTCACACAAGATTGTCATGCAGTTTTTTAAAAACAAACATTTTTCCTTGCTTTTTGCCAGACTTATCAAACCATCCTCTTAATCACTATGCTTTTGAACTGCATTGGATTATTCTTGAGAGGACAAAAAAACTGGGAATCATAAGTAAAAATGTCTAAATAATAATACTGTATAGGTTCTTGAATTTACATACAGTTCTCATTTTCATAAGGGAAGTGCACTAAATATGGCACAGATGTAAACATCAGGCTAATGAACAAATCAATGTGTTACCATAATTTTCATTTCAGATTCATATTCATTGCCTTCACCAACTCACAACCAAATTATCACCTTTTGAACCTAACGTATCCATTGGGTATACTACAGATCAGTTTGGCACCACAGCCAAGATTAAGGGGGTCCAGTACCACACACTAGCGCAGAATTTCATCAGTTGAATATGTGCTTATAGAAGAAGGTAAATCTCCAGAAGATTACACAAAGATTTATGTAATTATCAACTCAACACGTGCGCTGGGAACTTGGGACTGCTGTCTTATCACTTACGTCAGTTCACATAGGAAATGACAGGGAATAATATTCTAAGATGATAATCCACTGGTACAAAAAGCAATAATAAAGGAAGCCCAGTATTTCAATGAATGGAGAAGTCAGCAAGGTCTTGACCAAACACAAACAAAATGCTGTTTGTCAGAAGGCCAATAGGCCACATCTCCTTTCTAGGAATCCCACAGGAATCTTATACCTATGCCAGTCCAACTATTTAGTAAAAAGCTATTGTTTGGCAGGTCCATTTTTCTCATTACAGCTTTTTGCTAGAATACTACATGAAAGGGAAGCAGTGGATGGGAAGGGAGTGAGACAGGGTCGTAGCCTCTCCCCAATGTTATGAAAATTGTATATTGAGCAAGCAGTAAAGGAAACAAAAGGAAAATTCGGAGTAGGTATTAAAATCCATGGACAAAAAATAAAAACTTTGAGGTTTGCCGATGGCATTGTAATTCTGTCAGAGACAGCAACGGACTTGGAAGAGCAGTTGAACGGAACGGACAGTGTCTTGAAAGGAGGATATACGGTGAACGTCAACAAAAGCAAAATGAGGATAATGGAATGTAGTCTAATAAAGTTGGGTGATGCTGACGGAATTAGATTAGGAAATGAGACACTTGAAGTAGTAAAGGAGTTTTGCTATTTGGGGAGCAAAATAACTGATGATGGTCGAAGTAGAGAGGATATAAAATGTAGACTGGCAATGGCAAGGAAAGCGTTTCTGTAGAAGAGAAATTTGTTAACATCAAGTATAAATTTAAGTGTCAGGAAGTCCTTTCTGAAAGTATGTGTGTGAAGTGTAGCCATGTATGGAAGTGAAACATGGACGATAAATAGTTCGGACAAGAAGAGAATAGAAGCTGTCGAAATGTGGTGCTACAGAAGAATGCTGAAGATTAGATGGGTAGATCACATAACTAACGAGGAGGTATTGAATAGAATTGGGGAGAAAAGGAGTTTGTGGCACAACTTGACAAGAGGAGGGGACCGATTGGTAGGACACGTTCTGAGGCATCAAAGGATCACCAATTTAGTATTGGAGGGCAGCGTGGAGTATATAAATCATAGAGGGAAACCAAGAGAAGAATACGTTAAGCAGATTCAGAGGGATGTGGGTTGCAGTAGGTACTGGGAGATGAAGAAGCTGTACAGGATAGAGTAGCATGGAGAGCTGCATCAAACCAGTCTCAGGACTGACGGCGACGACGACTACTGAAGTTGAACCGGACTTCAGTGTGCACATGAAGGCAGATGGCGTGGGGCGACGCACAACAGCTAGAGGGTGTATACCATGTGACACCAGCCATGTGACATCAATCTATAGCAAGTGCTATCAGTTAAGCATTTAACACAAACATCTTCATCTTCATAGTTTCGTACGAATTGTGGGGTTGGGTTGTTTGGGGGGAGGAGACCAAACAGCAAGGTCATCGGTCTCATCGGATTAGGGAAGGATGTCGGCCGTGCCCTTTGAAAGGAACCATCCCGGCATTTGCCTGGAGCGAATTAGGGAAATCACAGAAAACCTAAACCAGGATGGCCGGGCGCGGGATTGAACCGTCGTCCTCCCGAATGAGAGTCCAGTGTGCTAACCACTGTATGAATTGTGACAATTACTTGTAGGTCAAGTACTAAAAACATGTATTGCTTAGACAAGAGATAGTGACAGCATGTTAAGAATATAAATATTTTTAATGTTAGTTACAAGCTTTAACAGTGGCCCCTCTGGCACCTACCATGACCAGTTGCCAGACAATATGGAGATGGACCAAGACAGCACACGGGACAACTGTTACTAAGTATTTTATTTCGTTGTCTCTGCCCATCGTCATGCAGTGCCCTTCTTATGTGCACAGCCCTAGTCCAGTTTTTGAACTACTAGGCCAGTCAACTATTAGCAGCATTTCTCAGAAGCACATTGTGTAAGTGGCAACTACTAAGTAAAACTGCTGTTGCAGAGCTGACAAGAATAACAATGTTCAACAATACTCAAAGGTACATTATTAGGACTACGAACTCAAGGTCTGAAACAATTAGCAAAATTTGTCCACAGATCAACAAATAAACAAGCCACTAGTACAATCTTGTGTTGCCTGAACTAAATTTGAGTTATCTTATCTTGAGGATAAAATAATTTACCAGAATTTGTGTGATTATGTCCTACCTTGAGGATGATGTACTGGATTGTACCCACTATATCCCATAGGTGGTCCCATTGTGACTGGCTCAGCAAAATTTGTTTCCAAAGGCTGAGGTGGCGGGTTATATACACTGGGCATCAAACCTGCCCCAACTGTAGTTGGCTGTGTGAAGTTTGCCTCTTGAGGATGATTGGGCACAACTGCTGCAGATGACTGGTTCGCTTGTGGGACTGTCACTGTGGGTGTTACAACACCTGTAAATTCATTTCTTAATCAGATTAAATAACTGTCAGATTATGAAAATTGTAATATTTTTATACCATAATCAAATACATACGCCTGTAAACAGCTCCTCTCTTTCTTCGCTTGTAGAGTATGCAACATGGGCAGCATAAACAGAGTATGTAACATGTAACGACAATTCCAAAAAGTGCTGCCATAGCAATTATGATAAGTATTGTAGGAAACCTGCAAGCAATTTTTTTAACTTAATAAAGGACGGAGTTTAACTACACACACAGACATTATTTACACTTTTCCAGTCTTTTTAAATACCCAAATAATATAAAATCTACCTCTCTTTGTTAATTTAAACTTCAAACCAGAGGAGGAAGAAATGCAGTTCTCAATACTACACTTGAGAATCTTAGACAGTTTAAACCAGTGATAAATGAGGCAAATTATGTGATACTTACTTTGAGTCTCCGTCAAACGTACTGATCTCCCAATCTCTATTATCTTGCAGTGGTCTGTTGCCATTCCAGTCCCCTGATGCTAAGTTGCCCTGCCAATCGTTCAGAGCTCCACTAACACCATCTTTCAATACCTGCATATGGTACTCTATAGATGTGCAGCATCTTGGTAATCCATATTCAGTTAAACAGCATTTGTCTTTATCAGGATCATCGAGGAAACCTGGGCACCCAGCTTCACACGAAAAACCTAGAATCAAATATTAATGTTGAGGTTGTATGGAAGTGTGGGATAATTAATCAGTAAGTAAACATGACTGGCCAACAGTGTAGAGAAGATCCATACTGACTGTGATATCATTAGAATACTGATAAAGCATATTTGCTGTGGAAATCTTAAATACAGTAGCTACATTAAAAAAAATACCATGGAGCTGCTAAACAGCAGCAAATTCAATTCCAGAGAGAGAGAGAGAGAGAGAGAGAGAGAGAGAGAGAGAGAGAGAGAGAGAGATCGAGAGAGAGAGGGGCGCTACCAACATCACACTATACATACATTTTTGTAATTTTCATTGGAATATTTCGGCACTTATGCAGTTTTGGGGATACATGCGCTGATCACGAGTGTTCAAATAAAATTTTGTATTAGACTTTTCTTGTATTTCTCAGGTTCTACAGCCTACAGATGTTTAATAAACAGGTTCAGTAGTAGGCTGAACTGCGATTTTTAATTAATCGTGCAATTAGCTGATTACGAGTACTTGTCATTGTCAAACCAACATGGAAAGCACTACATTCTCTGCATACATCGCCATGTATAAAGAACACTTTACACACCTCACATTAGGATAAAACATGAATAATCTTTTATCTTAATGAGAGGTTTGTAAAGTGTTAAGTTATACATGGCGATGTATGCAGCTAGGTGTTTGACAATGACAAGTAGTCGAAATTGGCTAATGGCACGATTAAATAAAATTCGCATTACATCCTACTACGGACAATGTTCACGCTTATTAATCTTCAAATACTTTCTCACAGCATAGCAGTGTAACGAAACGCTGATAGGACTGCATCTGAATACTAAAAGATAGCTACTACCAAAGCCCTAAGCACATTTTAACATGAATCTACTTGCGGCAAAGCATAATAGAAATAGTTTGTTGTTCCTTGTCAGTGCTACAAATTATCACAAAAATTCTACGGTCTGTGCCGCATCATCACATCGTTATAAAACAGAATGACAAAAAAAAGTTGAAATAATGTCAGAACCTCCAATTACTTTTACGCTTAACATATTAACAACCACTTAGACCTACCTGTTACATGTGATACACATACTAGCAATACGGCCACTGTCAAACATCGGTAAGTAAACATGGAGAACATTGTTTTCACTGAAAAGCAACACAGACAACCATGTGCAATTTTGAGCAAGAGATGCTGTTCCACTTATAGCCAATGCAAAATTTAATACACCCTAACCAAGCCACAAGCACCGAACTATCACTTCTCATCCCCTACTTCCTTGAACTGCTGAAGCTTTGTCTCTTAGATCACCAACACCATGCGGTACAGGCAACATTTGCAAACGAAAAGTTCATCCAATTAGCATTGAACTCCGACAGTGACTACGTGTAGAACGCACGTATTATCGTATGAACACCCTGTAAAGCCTTTCTGAAAAAATAACACATGCTTCTTTAAATTTATGGACTCAGTTACAATCGCGTATGAGTATACGTTATTTTATTTTGATTAGACAGCTAAGAAACAAGGTATCGGATTTATTAAAACTAGGCGACTGAGACGCTGTGCCCAGACAAGCTAAATGAGCAAATGAAATTTCGTTCAGGCTCCATTTGCAAAGCAAAACTGCCCGATAAACTAAGACATAGACGCGCAGAACTCGCGCATACATAAGCCAGTTTACAGGGGAAGTACGGTATACTACCTAAATGCGGGCGAGAATCCAAGGGCAGGCGGGCGAAGGGGGGAGGGTGTCATGATACCTCCACCCCTCCCCAACTCCCAACAAAACATACTTACAACAATTATATTTTTACAAATATCAATTTACAAATGTTTGAGCTAAATTTTTCGAAAAAAGTAGCATGATAACGGTCTAAAAACGACAATGAACTCTAGAAAATTACAAGCTATGTACTGGATACTTTTCAATTTCTTGCCTGAGTGCCTGGAAATACTCACAAGGGAACCTCCCCATCGCACCCCCCTCAGATTTAGTTATAAGTTGGCACAGAGGATAGGCCTTGAAAAACTGAACACAGATCAATCGAGAAAACAGGAAGAAGTTGTGTGGAACTATGAAAAAAATAAGCAAAATATACAAATTGAGTAGTCCATGCGCAAGTGGTGGTGGTTAGTGTTTAACGTCCCGTCGACCACGAGGTCATTAGAGACGGAGCACAAGCTCGGGTTAAGGAAGGATTGGGAAGGAAATCGGCCGTGCCCTTTCAAAGGAACCATCCCGGCATTTGCCTGAAACGATTTAGGGAAATCACGGAAAACCTAAATCAGGATGGCTGGAGACGGGATTGAACCGTCGTCCTCCCGAATGCGAGTCCAGTGTGCTAACCACTGCGCCACCTCGCTCGGTCCCATGTGCAAGATAGGCAACATGAAGGTGAACGTGAGTTCAGGAGCCCCATGGTCCTGTGGTTAGCGTGAGCAACTGCAGAACGAGAGGCCCTTGCTTCAAGTCTTCCCTCCAGTGAAAAGTTTAATTTTTTATTTTCAGACAATTATTTTGCGTAGCTGCACAGGTACACAGAGCAGTATTGTTTACGTGATCGTGTGTCAATTATCAAAGTTCAGGCACTCACACATAATCAACTTCACTCTCCAAAATTCCAGGACATGTTCATATTTGCTTGGACATATGCAGGATTTGACGATCTACACACGGAAAAATTTGAAAACGTTAAAAACAAATGTTTTGACAGAGAACAGGGAAAACTGTGCGACTGTGAAACTGTTGCATTCATTTGTTGCAGTTTATGTGACAAACTCTTATGTTTTCATCACTTTTTTGGGAGTGATTATCACATCCACAAAGAAAACCTAAATCGGGCAAGGTAGAAGAATCTTTTTACCCATTCGCCAAGTGTACAAGTTAGGTGGGTCGACAACATATTCCTCTCATGTGACGCACATGCCGTCACCAGTGTCGTATAGAATATATCAGACGTGTTTTCCTGTGGAAGAATCGGTTGACCTATGACCTTGTGATCAAATGTTTTCGTTTACCATTGGAGAGGCACGTCCTTATGTCTACTAATCGCACGGTTTTGCGGTGCGGTCGCAAAACACAGACACTAAACTTATTACAGTGAACAGAGACGTCAATGAACGAACGGACAGATCATAACTTCGCGTAAATAAACTTTTCACTCAAGGGAAGACTTGAACCAAGGACGTCTTGTTCCACAGCTGCTCACGCTAACCACGGGACCATGGCACTCCTGAGTTCATACTATCCTTGATGTTGCCTATCTTGCGCATGGACTACGCAGACAATTATTTTGCGTAGCTGCACAGGTACACAGAGCAGTATTGTTTACGTGATCGTGTGTCAATTATCAAAGTTCAGGCACTCACACATAATCAACTTCACTCTCCAAAATTCCAGGACATGTTCATATTTGCTTGGACATATGCAGGATTTGAAGGTCTACATACGGAAAAATTTGAAAACCTTAAAAACAAATGTTTTGACAGAGAACAGGGAAAACTGTGCGACTGTGAAACTGTTGCATTCATTTGTTGCAGTTTATGTGACAAACTCTTATGTTTTCATCACTTTTTTGGGAGTGATTATCACATCCACAAAGAAAACCTAAATCGGCCAAGGTAGAAGAATCTTTTTACCCATTCGCCAAGTGTACAAGTTAGGTGGGTCGACAACATATTCCTCTCATGTGACGCACATGCCGTCACCAGTGTCGTATAGAATATATCAGACGTGTTTTCCTGTGGAGGAATCGGTTGACCTATGACCTTGTGATCAAATGTTTTCGTTTACCGTTGGAGAGGCACGTCCTTATGTCTACTAATCGCACGGTTTTGCGGTGCGGTCGCAAAACACAGACACTAAACTTATTACAGTGAACAGAGACGTCAATGAACGAACGGACAGATCATAACTTCGCGTAAATAAACTTTTCACTCAAGGGAAGACTTGAACCAAGGACGTCTTGTTCCACAGCTGCTCACGCTAACCACGGGACCATGGCACTCCTGAGTTCATACTATCCTTGATGTTGCCTATCTTGCGCATGGACTACGCAGTTTGTATATTTTGCTTATTTTTTTCATAGTTCCACACAATTTCTTTATGTTTTCTCGATTGATCTGTGTTCAGTTTTTCAAGGCCTATCCACTGTGCCGACTTATAACTAAATCTGAGGGGGGTGCGATGGGGAGGTTCCCTTGTCAGTATATCCAATGTAAACCTGCCTTCTGAAAATATGGTTTCAGTTCGACCACATCTTTTAGCAAAGACGTCTCTCTGTTGTGCCCTGAAGAGTTGTACGATTCACACATAATTTTATCCAAACAATGTTAAAAGCCTACACTATAGAAAAAAGAAAAATATTCAGAAATTGCATAAATCACTCCATGTATCAATTAATTCCTTGACCTCAATGCATTACAAGCCTGAGGTTTCTGGATCTCTCTCTCCCATCACTCATCTTTCTGCTTCTTCTTTTTCTCTTTGTCTCTCCTCGCTTTTACCAACACCTCTGTGGAATTGCCTCTGGTACACTCTTGAATGGTTATAGATGCCGAACGTGCCAATTGCCGTCTTCATCAGCAGTTGTAGCTTCACATTTACCAATGATGCTGTCTCAGTGTGATGCAAGGTAATGTCCCCACTCGTTTCACTGCCTCTTCCTACTTCTTCAACACCTTAGTATTTGCTTGTTGGACCGTCCCCCATACTTGCTTCACTGTTCTGAAAAACTCCTGTACCACCTCTCCTTCTGCCACTTTCCTGGTGAATTATATAGAATGACAGCATCTTTCTCTGTAAACCACCTAGAATGTAGACAACCTTGTGCTAGTGTATACTTTAAGAGTTATACGTTCTCACCACAAAGGATGGATCTGTATGTAAGTTCACATAATATCTAAGCATTTTACCAACTGTTCGAGGAACTCGTTTCATTCTTCTGTTAGCTTGTGGGTGAAATAGACTGGTTCTCAGTTTTTTTCACCTTCAGTAACTGACACAAATCTTCCATCAGATATGACATGAAGTTTGTCCCTTGGTCCGTAATTATCATCTCTGGCACCCAAAACCACAGTATCCACCTATTCACCAATGCTTGTGCAATTTTGAATGCCCGTTGATCTGGCATTGGCACCATTTTGAAGTAATAAGAGAATTGATCTTATATTCCATACAAAATGCTAGGTGCTGGTATTTGGCTCAATGGGCCTAACACATCCACCCCAATGAAACTGGATGGCTCAATAAAATGTGATCATGCGTCTTATGTAACACTTATAGCTTCAGCTTGGACAGAACCACTGCTCATGCACCCAATTTCATCCCTCTGCATAACGCTCTGTCACTCAAGCTTAACCGTTGTGGTTGCCATACTACTTATACTCTTCATTTGGTTCTCTGTGCTGCTCATCATTGGCCAAGGTCATGACCTAGTGCCTGTACGACTGCTGTTTTTTTTTGCCAAGACCATCTGCATTTCCCTGTTCCTTTCATGGTTTGTGAGTTACTTCACATTCAAATTCACTGAATTTTAATGGCCACCTCATCAATCAGGCAACGGCCTTGCCATAGTGGATACACCGGTTCCCATGAGATCACAGAAGTTAAGCACGTCGGGTGTGGTCGGCACTTGGATGGGTAACCATCCAGGCCGCCATGCGCTGTTGCCATTTTTCGGGGTGCACTCAGCCTTGTGATGCCAATTGAGGGGCTACTCGACCGAATAGTAGCGGCTCCGGTCAAGAATATCACCATCACAACCGGGAGAGCAGTGTGCTGACCCCACGCCCCTCCTATCTGCATCCTCCTCTGAGGATGACATGGCGGTCGGATGGTACCGATAGGCCACTCGTGTCCTGAAGACAGAGTACCTCTTCTATCTACTGGGTGGATTCTTCAAGTGAAGTAACCTCTTCAAAGTTGGTTGGTTGGTTGGTTTGGAGGGATTAAAGGGACCAGACTGCAACGGTCATCGGTCCCCCTCTTCAAAGTAGTATGGTCCATCTGTACAAGTAACATTGAGAGTATGTCACTCTCTATATCAAGCTAAGTATTTCCCTCTCTCTTGTGGAATAATTGGTCTCCACCGTGTTCACCTGTCTTGATGTATAGGCAACAGGATGTTCTTGCCTATCGACCTCCTGGCTCAAAACACACCCCAGAATGTGATTTGATAATACTCTCTTCAACTCAACAAATGCTTCCTGGCATTCCTCCAACCATACAGACATAATCCCCTTTCTATAACAGCTGTGTAAGCAGCCTGGCAGCATCCGCAAACCCCTTTATAAACTTGCTATAATAATTTGTGAGATCGAAAAAAGACTACAATTCCTTGGTAGGTCTTAGTACCAGAAACTCTTACACCCCTTTTATTAACTTCAGAGCGGTTCTCACACTGTCCTTACTAATGATATGGTCCAGATAGCTAACTTCTTCCAGCGCAAAGCGTAATTTTTTCGTGCTGGGTGTCAAATGAGTGGCTTCCCTCAGTTATTGTCCATCCCTTGAAAAGAGCTAGCACTCCTGGAAAAAGGCTACTGCGGAGACATGGCTTAGCCACAACCTGGGGGATGTTTCCAGAATGAGATTTTCACTCTGCAGCGGAGTGTGCGCTGATATGAAACTTCCTAGCAGATTAAAACTGTATGCTGGACCGAGGATGAGATTTTAACTCTGCAGCGGAAACATCCTCCAGGCTGTGACTAAGCCATGTCTCTGGAATGTCCTTTCTTTCAAGAGTGCTAGTTCTGCAAGGTTCGCAGAAGAGCTTCTGTGAAGTTTGGAAGGTAGGAGACGAGGTACTGGCAGAATTGAAGCTGTGAGGACTGGTCGTGAGTCGTGCTTGGGTAGCTCAGTTGGTGGAGCACTTGCCCACAAAAGGCAAATGTCCCGAGTTCGAGTCTCGGTCCAGCATACAGTTTTAATCTGCCAGGAAGTTTCATCCATACGCTTCTTCATCATGATCACGATTCTTGCCTACAGGGTCTAGTACTCTCTTGTATATTTCAATCAGCCAACCAAGATTTATGAATTCCTCCAAAATTGATTGCAGCAGTTGTGGAATTATATATAGCCCCCAATACATCAGTGCTTCATTTCCTGTTGGAATCTTGTCTAGTGTTACTGGCACAGAAGGGAATGGCCCTCACAGAAAAACAAATGTTGAAATTCTAGCACTGGATCCTACATATATGTCCTATCTGTTCCAATTACATTCTTCAATTTCTCACGAAATGCAGTGGTAGCAGTATTCCTACCTCACAACAGCCGATACCCCTGTGTGGCAGTCGTCCTCATCCAGAAATTCCAATATAACCAGTAGCATTCTCTTTAAAAATGTAATTTCTTCAGCACCAAAATTATCTGCATTAACGGGTGCTATGTTGCCTCTATCCCTCTCTTGTACACTTACAATGTTATGTTTCACCAAAAAATGCGTTCAGTATCTCACTACCCTCTAGCAGTTGTACTGCACATAGTATATCAACTGGCAATTCAGGCTCCACGTTGACCCACAGTGTCTTCATGGTGCCTCCTAGCATGCAGTCATTGCTCATTGTTTAACTGGATTGTTTTGTACATTAGACAGTTCTCACAGCAGATCAATATCGACAACAGTTTCCCCATGTCCATTCTAATATATGTTATCAAAGGTCAATTTTGGCATGATGTTGATGCAGAAAGTCCAACCCTAGGATCATACTGTAGCTCTCAGTTATTTAAGACACCATATGTACACATTCCTTACATCTGGTTGTCTTGAACTAAAAGTTCACTACTACTGACATGAATGGTTGTATATCAGTATTCCCTACCCAATGCGAATTATAACATGGTGGGTTTCAATGTGTCCTTTCCACTAACTACTTTGAAGCCACTGACACATGTGCCCCTGTGTCCAACGAAACTCTATATCTCCTACCTTCTATCACACCTATTATGGCACATTCCGCCTCTGTATTCGTTCAGACTGATTTTACTTTTACTGGGACCTTCTGTTTGCTGTCCTGTGGTTCCCTACTAAGTTTAACAAACTCTACCTTCCTGCTGGACCACCGCTATTATCACTCTCCCACCTCTACCCTTGTTGATGACCTACACCTCCCCTGTTACAATTTCCATAAAATTGTTGGTCACCTATGTTAATTTCGTCGCTCTTTCATGGCTGGTAGCATTGTTTCGTTGTATGTCATGTTCACATTCAATGAAAATATGTGCCTTTGGTCTCTCACTCCTGTCGATCTGTTTCCTCAAATTCGAACACTAACCTAACCCCTGCGTGAAGATATTTAGGGGCTCATGTACTTACCCTCCTAGACATCTCTGGTGCCAAATCCCTCAGAAAAAATCGGGTGCTCCTTAGATGGGCTCCTACAATATCACTTTGTTAACATTGTCATTTGGTGATGACTCACAGGTGTAAACATTCAGCTTTCTAATCTTATCCATGAACTTCTGCACTACCTCATTATACCTCTTGAACACAATACCCTGAAGCTCCTGAAAAAACTGCACACTATTCTGCTTCCTGTACTGTTGTTCCAATCCTTGTCTCAGTTGATAGAAGTCTCTGCATTACGCAACACTTCTGTGCAACTTAGGAAGAACTTTGCTTTGCCTGCCAGGAGCTCAATTTTTCAAAAGTAAGGTCACTTTTTGTAAGATAAAAAAGAGAGCTTACTTTTAAAAAATTGAACCTACAATTGCCCCTTACTACACCAAATTTTAATTTCTAACTCACTTTTTCATGTAAAAATTATAAAAAATACAAATTTCATTATAAAATACGTACAAAATCAAGAGACAAAAGAACTAAGGAAGACTTTTTGCCCCCTTACATTCCCTTTCCAGAAAAAATTGCATTTGAGAAAATAACGGAAAAAGTTTCCATTTATTATATTCCTGTATGTTCAACACCTTCCATAATGCTTTGATTTTTAGCAGACATAACATTCCAAAATTTAATAGGAAAAATAAATTTTTGAAGCTAGAAATACTAGTTCATCAAACTGACTATCATTGTTTCCAATTTTTTCAGTCCTTTATACCTTAGCTTAATATTTTACTCTTCAAAAAACTGAAAATTCCCAATTAATTTGTAATATCTGTCTGCTAAAATTATCTTAAATTCGTTATCAAGCTCTATACTAATTTTTCTCCATTTCTAGTATTCAAATATTCACAGCCAGTAATGTAATACAAATTATTTACTTCTAGCTCATTAACCTTTATAAACAAAATAGAGTTGTTAGTGTTGCCGAGATTCTTCAGTAGAGCCTCCATTTATATAGTAAACATTTTTATTTATAAAATTTAAACACCATTCTGAAAAATGATGAAATTATTTGATCAAATAATGTCCATATGGATATGTATTTATTTTATTTTCTAAATCCTTTATTGTCATGTGGGCTAGTGACTTTTTTCTTTACTTTGACTGAACAAAATTCATGGTTAATGCTTCACATCAAATAAGTCGTTCTGTATTGTTAAGCAAACAATCTTTATAATCTTCTAAACATATTTTAATTTTAATAATACATTTCTTAACTCCTTCGATTTCTTCTCTGTTTTGTCACCAACTTTATAGACATACGTTTTTGCTCCTAAAACACAAAATTCTTCCTTTATTTGCCCATTACAATCTTCTTTAATTTTTCCTAAGACTATCTTTTTTGCTTGGGGATACTTTATTTATTATCCATGGGATAGTCTCTATTATCAAATTTATCAATCATCAATTTCGTGTCATAATAAAACCCTTCAGTCTATATATGCAGGCGTGCATGCACACACACACACACACACACACACACACACACACACACACATACATATATATATATATATATATATATATATATATATCTTGAAAGCATAGTTCTCTATTTTCTCCATATTTTCATTTCATAACATTGTAGGGAAAATCATACATCAGTTCATTGTAAAAATTAAGTACATTTATTCCAGCATAAACTGGCTTATAAAACATAATTTTTGTTTTATTCCTATGGATAGCAAGAAAATTTTTATTAAACATTGTTCTTACTTTGAAGTTTGGCTTCACTACATGTGTATCACACTTACCTCCATCTGCAACTAATTTTATATCTACTGTCATTCTTATGTTCTCCTTTGTCTCACCAAAAACAACTTTATCCATTAACTTATAGAAACTTTTTTCAGAATCATTAATTGCTTTATCTTCATACCTGTGTTCAAGTCTATAACATGTTGTTTAAATTTTAATATTCTGTGTATTTTTTATCTTGATTCCTAGGGATAGACACTGTTTAAGATTGCTATAGTGGACTATAAAATTATGCTTGTCTTCCAGAGTAAACAAAAAGTCGATACCTTACTTTCTTGGGTTCCTGGTAAGATTGCAGTTTGGAGAGCAAGTGGTAAATCTTTATGTAAATCATACATTTCTTTTAGATATTCTAGATCTGCTTTAAATATATATCCAATTTTAGATGTATTTAGGATCTCACTTATTTTTCCAAAATCTAAATTATTTCGTTCATCCCATTCTAATCCACCATGTGGTAAATACTGATACATAGCGGAAATATATAAATTAGTTGCATCTAAACATGCCAAATAATTCAATATCTTTTTTTACATCTTAATCTATCATATATTTATTATTTGCTTTAACATGCATATTACAACATTTGGATATACCACCTCTTATACCTTTCTCAACCACTAAAAGCATATCATAATTATACAACAATTCGAGTGCTGTATCAGTCAATTTTGACATCACATAAAAAGATAAACCAGGTGTTGAATAATACCAAGATGGATCTAACTCATGTGCTTTTATATATGTTTCTCTAAAATTTTCAGATACATCAACCAATAACAAAACATAAGTTTTAAGATACCAATCACTATATTCAGCATGATTTTTTATATTAAATGTTTCCCAAAGTACTTTTGCATATTTATAATCTTCATCACATATTTCACAGTCATTTGGAATCTTGTAAAAGTATTCTCTCGATGGAACCTATGTTTCTTCAAATTTCTTCCAAGCACTCATATAATCATTGGGATAGACTCCCTTCTTGATTACCAAATTGAATAAATTTTCTGGAAAAAGTTTTTAATATCTTTCATTTGATTCTTTTTCGGATTTGATGAAACTTTGTCAAGGCTTGTGGACATTGATTTAAATGTGTCAAATTTCATAATCAAATTTTCCATCTTCTTTCCATAGTTAATATATCTCTCTTCATTATATTCTATTAAATCTATATACTTTATTTCATAACCAAGACCTTTTACAAACAAATGAGAATCATATCCTGCGAGATTATGTAAATAAATTCGTTCAATACTTGGATTTTTTTAGTTTTCTGTTCCAATTATTAAACAATGGATTCATATATTTTCTGTTAAATGATCATGAAGACGAACTTATTATTATTTTTTGTATAAGAATCTCTGCATAATGAGCATATATTAGATTATGTATGTCTTGATTGTTCTTCAGATGTTAATATCCCATTCCTTCGATTTTAGAATAAATTCTTCCAATTCCTTCAACCTCTTTTTTCACACATTCGATAAATTTTTTCATTATATACAGCAGGATCTGTATAGCCTCCACTGATATACTTGATTAATAACAGGAATCATATGGTTCATATTTCTGATATTTCATTGTACATGAGCTTTTTGGTTTCGACTGACAGTCATCCATATTTAATATAAAACTTTCAAAATCAGAATAAATGATGAATGGAACTTTCTGTGTATGTTGCTAATTTATAAATCTTAAATATTAAACATTTTGTGGTAATTCTACTTTTAATGGTTTGTCAACTATAAAGTTTGATGTGTGACTATCTAATTATTCCTTACTGTTGAACTGGAGTAAACACATATCACAAATAAATTTTGCTTCTTTATATTTTGTAAATGTAGATAAGTTTTTTATATAACAATAGAGTGAATTTTCACCATTTTTGAAATACAGTAACTTAATATGTTTGTCTTCCTCATATTTTCTTATTTTTAATGGACACACTTGATATCTTTCATCAAATGAATAACCATTAATAGATACATTAATTCTAGTCTCAATTTTTGGTACATTATGAACCACTGCAGGAAATAAAAATTTTTTAAGTTTTTGATAAAGATCCAGACCAACAGTTGTATACATTTTGTGACTCTATCTATATGTTTACTTAAGGACATAATGCTGATTTTATAAATGATAGAAAACATTTATGATCATTATTTTTTACTTTAATACAGGATTTTTTATTTTGATTGTTTCTGGAATGTCAATAGAAGATGAGACTTTTAATGGAATATATCTACTAATTCTTAATTGAAAAATGATAATTCTATTTATTGGTCAACCTGAACCTCACATATGAAAATTAGACATTTGTGATAAAATATTTTGGTTTACAAGTCTTAAATTTTTTAACTATTTCTCTCTTTCTGGTGATTCTATAGTTTGTGTTGAAATCTAAATTATGTAATATTTCCTCTTGCGTTCTGTACTCCCAAAAGAAGGTTGAAAAAAGATGGCGGACAGTGAAGTGGATCGAATTGAGAAAGGTCATATGATGATTGGAAAAGTGGCAGAAGAAGGAGGATATATGAAGAAGGAAATCTTTTAAAAACGAAACAAAAGCAAAGAAGGAGGAGAATAGGAATGCTATGAGAGAGGTTAGGAACATCCAACAAGAGGAGATGAGTGGGGGAGAACACAGCTGCACTGCTGGACAACTAGCGACATCTATTGGAGAAACGCAGGAAACAGCACATAGCGGACAGTGGCCTGCTGGGCACCTAGCGATTTCTAATGGCGAAACACAGGAAACAGCACATAGCGGACAGAGACAGACGGAAGATACACCTATGGGATCGGAGAAGAACTTCAACAGAGACATCAGTGTGGGTAGCTTTCTGGAAAAAGCAAGAAAAGACAGAAACAAGACGGAAATGGGAGAACTTAGGCATAAAGTGGAGGAGATAACTGATTTCCTAAAAAACCAACTAGGGATATTAATACATGAGGAAATAAAGAAAACTCTAGAAAAGGAAAGTCACCTAGACCCAGAGAAAACCAAAACTGATGGAAACAACATACGAACTAAATACAACAACAAAGCTAAACCAGGGGGAACGACAATATATAGAAATTCTCTGCTCCAGGAACAAAATCAGCTACAAGCCCAAATCAATGCACATGAGCAAGATAATAAAACCCGAAATCAGGTTAATGAACTAGAGGAACCAACTTGGAGTACTGTGGTAGGGAGGAGCTGGAACAGAAGAAACCACAGTAATAATAAAACTATAACGGATACAAAAAAAGGATGAGGAAATGCAAGCATCAGAAACAACAGTGTGGCTATATATCAGTAACTTAAAGAGAACCACCACAATTGCTACAGTAGTGAATTGCCTTAACAAGAACGGAATACTGGGACAACTAGAATGTGAAGAACTGCGCACACTGGGCGACAAACAAGCTTTCAAAGTAGGCATTCTGTTTGAAAAGCTACAAATCACACAAGAACCAGAATTCTGGCCAGAAAACATAAAAGTACGTCGATTTAGTTTCCCAAGACGATCAATGGAAGAGGGAGCAGAACTCAACTAAACTAAGAAGAAAACCAGAAGTGCAAGAAATAAAAGCGGTCTCGTGGAATACAGAGGGAGTAAACAGTGCTCTTAACCTAACACCAACAGACACTGTGGAAAACTCGGATCTTGCAATTCTAACAGAAACCTTCCTGATAGACAACTGGCAACATAAAGATTTCTACAATTATCATCTAATGCAGGCTCATCCAAGAATTGCGCCCGGCGGGCGCGCCCGCGTCCCGCGTGCGCAAGGCAGTGTAGTTCAGCGCCCCGTCTGCGACCGTGTGTCGCTAGTGTCGCCATAGGAGCGAGAGCGAGAGCTTCGGGGCGAGTGAGAGTGCACAGCACTTCTCTGTGCTGGACTGTCCCGCAGTCTGATCCAATGTAAACAAAATATTCTATTTTAGAAATAGTTTTATGTAAGGGATATAATGTCTCATTCTTACTGTTAGTAGTTACAAGTAAACATATATATTTTTTTATACTTCGTGCTACAGCTTTTTGTATCCCTTTTCAGAGTTTAGAATTCGGATCCTTAGTTTGCTGTTTTGTACGTAATAATTTTAACTGACCAAGTTTGAAAACTTATTAAAAATAGAATTAAGGTGATAAAGCTCTTTAATTCTTATGATCAACATTGTTAAAGAAGACAATTAACATTTTACACGTTTTTCCTTTATGAGGAAACGATTTTGTCTTGGTTTGGTACGTATTCCATGAGGCTGCTAACCTCAAAGAATTAGTCAAATTTTTATCGCAAAGTAATGAACAGTTCTTGGTTTTAGCAAGCTTTAAAAGAGAGAGAAAGCGCTCACAAATATATGTAGAACCAAACATTGAGAGAAATTTGGCCGCGTACTTGTACAAAAGAGGATATTTCTCTCGTGGAAGACATCTGTAAAAGTCATCCAAAGTTTTACACACAAGAAAGGGGTTCTACAGGCAGATATCGCAATGCAGGTCAATCAGCTCTAGTTGAAGCACTAGTGAGGCGTCCTCTGCCCAAAGGTAAAATGGGCGAACAAATATATATAAGGCCGGTTGAAGTTCACTTATCCCCAAAAATCTGTTTTCAAACTGTTCTTGTAATTCGCAAATGATTTGAACATAATCTGAAAAATCCACATCTTCTTTAACACTGTCTAGTGCAGGAAAGTGTCCACAATTCTCGTGCCACTGTTTTCCCCAGAAAATAAGTTTTTTTAAATGCTTGAATCGTCTGCACTAAATCAGCAACAGAGTGATTTTCGCCTTGGAGTGAAATGTTCAAAGTATTTAAATGACCATTAAGGTCACTCAAAAAAGCCAAATTCGCCACCCACTTAGGATCACAAAGTAATTCTTCTGGACATCCTTTCATTTCAAAAAGGTATTTATTCCACCCCTCAAAGAGAAAAACCGATGTAGCACCTTTCCTCTGCTCAGCCATCTTACTTTGGTGTGGTAGGGGATATCTGGGTATTCCACCTCGATATCAGCCAGAAATTCTTTAAATTGGAGATGTGTGAGTCCATACGATCGAAGATAATTAACTGTTCGAAGAACTGTGTCCGTAACATTTTTTATGTAGACAATCTTCGCACAAAGTGCCTCCTGGTATATCAGACAATGGACTGCCGCAAATAAGGAACAGCCGACTTTAGACATTTTTGACCTGACGTAACCCAGGAATCCAGTGCGTGTCCCTCGTAGCACAGGGGCTTGAAACACCCCCAATTAAATTCCATATTGGATTTTGCGTAATTTACCGAAGCCGCCAAATAGTTAATCATTATGATATACGACCGTGTGCTTAATGGATGAAAGGCTATCGGTTTTTCTGCTGTGGTTTAGGGAGTATTTCAACCGAATGCTGCTGTTCTGAGACAGAACAGCTAGTGATTGAAAGTTTGTCTATTATTAAGGACCACAAAGGTTGCGATGTACAAACTAATATATATTTCCTACTAACACACAAATTCTGAGGCAGTTGCTACCTTCGCCTTACACATCTAATTGTGGTTATCTCTTTTTATTGATTGCTGATTTTCATTACTTCGTCACACGCAATGCTGATGGTTAACATTCACACCAATCCTCCCTGCAATCCATGGTTGTTGCTGGTCGACGCAGTTGACGCGAAACACGTAATTCGGCACTTGTCACTTTCTGTTTCATATCACTCACGAATCGGTATTAGTGAGGGTCAACCCCACGACGATCAGGGGGGCGCGCTCACTCGTCATACTCCGGTGAATTTTACCTTTTACAACTCACGCGATCACCATTCTTGCCCGTCTCTCGACACTCGTCTCACTGCCTCCTGCAGCACTTGACTAACGACTCCCATCTACTATCGATCTGGGCGTCGGATACTAGCATCTATGTTCGTCGGATCCGTGATCCCCACCCTAAAAACCTTCTTTGTAGCCACAGGCGAAAAAGGATAATAGGAAAAAATTATCACACCGTATATAAATGAAAATGAGGAACATAAGTTTTAGTTCACATACTGAAAGTTACATCGTATCACAAATAACACCCTATTGACTCTGGTAGCAAACTGCCCCTATAGAAACATTATACAATATCAATATATCTTAATTAACATAGCATGGTAAATATTTTACAAACGTTGTCTTGCATTCAATTACGAAAAATCTTCACTTTGAAAGGTTTGTGTGGGCCGTTAACTACGTATTTGTTACTGGTTAATGTTTTATAACTTGCTACAGCAAAGACAAGAAAACAAATTAGTTGAATGCCAGCTACCCCTTTGGTATGCTGTCCCTTCAGCAGGGGTCGTGCCATCCATACTACTATCACTCTGACTTATAACTCACTTGGTCAACACACATTAAAGTTAAGGAAGAAATTCACAACTTACTCATTTGAGTCCTTAACACAAGCGAAATCGAATATCAAAACAAAATATAGCATTTACACCTTGACTTATGCAATTATTTTACGATCCCTCATACCTCTACAAATTGATTCCATAATATTAAACGCTCCATTACTGCACTAAGTATGTCTTAGATAACTATTTGCATCACTATAATTAATGTGGTCATCCAATGAAAAAATTTAAACTACTGATCATTTCATTTTGCCAAACATTACTGCCATATGTGAATTGTTATCACTGATACTCAGATGAGAGGTACAATATTTCCTGTCATATTGACATTAATCCAAATCTGCTATTGTTGTTGTTGTTGTGGTCTTCAGTACGGAGACTGGTTTGATGCAACTCTCCATGCTACACTATCATGTGCAAGCTTCTTCATCTCCCAGTACCTACTGCAACCTACATCCTTCTGAATCTGCTTAGTGTATTCATCTCTTGGTCTCCCTCTACGATTTTTACCCTCCACGCTGCTCTCCAATGCTAAATTTGTGATCCCTTGATGCCTCAAAACATGTCCTACCATCGATCCCTTCTTCTAGTCAAGTTGTGCCACAAACTTCTCTTCTCCCCAATCCTATTCAATACCTCCTCATTAGTTACGTGATCTACCCACCTTATCTTCAGCATTCTTCTGTCACACATTTCGAAAGCTTCTAATCTCTTCTTGTCCAAACTAGTTATCGTCCATGTTTCACTCCATACATGGCTACACTCCATACAAATACTTTCAGAAACGACTTCCTGACACTTAAATCTATACTCGATGTTAACAAATTTCTCTTCTTCAGAAACGATTTCCTTGCCATTGCCAGTCTACATTTTATATCCTCTCTACTTCGACCATCATCAGTTATTTTACTTCCTAAATAGCAAAACTCCTTTACTACTTTAAGTGTCTCATTTCCTAATCTAATTCCCTCAGCATCACCCGATTTAATTAGACTACATTCCATTATCCTTGTTTTGCTTTTGTTGATGTTCATCTTATATCCTCCTTTCAAGACACTGTCCATTCCGTTCAACTGCTCTTCCATGTCCTTTGCTGTCTCTGACAGAATTACAATGTCATCGGCGAACCTCAAAGTTTTTACATCTTGTCCATGAATTTTAATACCTACTCCGAATTTTTCTTTTGTTTCCTTTACTGCTTGCTCAATATACAGATTGAATAAGATCAGGGACAGGCTACAACCCCGTCTCACTCCTTTCCCTACCACTGCTTCCCTTTCATGCCCCTCGACTCTTATAACGGCCATCTGGTTTCTGTACAAATTGTAAATAGCCTTTCGCTCCCTGTATTTTAGCCCTGCCACCTTCAGAATTTGAAAGAGAGTATTCCAGTCAACATTGTCAAAAGCTTTCTCTAAGTCTACAAATGCTAGAAACGTAGGTTTGCCTTTTCTTAATCTTTCTTCTAAGATAAGTCGTAAGGTTAGTATTGCCTCACGTGTTCCAACATTTCTACGGAATCCAAACTGATCTTCCCCGAGGTCCGCTTCTACCAGTTTTTCCATTCGTATGTAAAGAATTCGCGTTAATATTTTGCAGCTGTGACTTATTAAACTGATAGTTCGGTAATTTTCACATCTGTCAACACCTGCTTTCTTTGGGATTGGAATTATTATATTCTTCTTGAAGTCTGAGGGTATTTCGCCTGTCTCATACCTCTTGCTCACCAGATGGTAGAGTTTTGTCATGACTGGCTCTCCCAAGGCCATCAGTAGTTCTAATGGAATGTTGTCTATTCCCGCGGCCTTGGTTCAACTCAGATCTTTCAGTGCTCTGTCAAACTCTTCACGCAGTATCGTATGTCCCATTTCGTCTTCATCTACATCCTCTTCCATTTCCATAATATTGTCCTCAAGTACATCGCCCTTGTATAAACCCTCTATATACTCCTTCCAACTTTCTGCCTTCCCTTCTTTGCTTAGAACTGGGTTGCCATCTGAGCTCTTGATATTCATACAAGTGGTTCTCTTTTCTCCAAAGGTCTCTTTAATTTTCCTGTAGGCAGTATCTATCTTACCCCTAGTGAGACAAGCCTCTACATCCTTACATTTGTCCTCTAGCCATCCCTGCTTAGCCATTTTACACTTCCTGTCGATCTCATTTTTGAGACGTTTGTATTCCTTTTTGCCTGCTTCATTTGCTGCATTTTTATATTTTCTCCTTTCATCAATTAAATTCAATATTTCTTCTGTTACCCAAGGATTTCTATTAGCCCTCGTCTTTTTACCTACTTGATCCTCTGCTTCCTTCACTACTTCATCCCTCAGAGCTACCCACTCTTCTTCTACTGTATTTCTTTCCCCCATGCCTGTCAATTGTTCCCTTATGCTCTCCCTCAAACTCTCTACAACCTTTGGTTCTTTCAGTTTATCCAGGTCCCATCTCCTTAAATTCCCACCTTTTTGCAGTTTCTTCAATTTCAATTTGCAGTTCATAACCAATAGATTGTGGTCAGAATCCACATCTGCCCCTGGAAATGTCTTACAATTTAAAACCTGGTTCCTAAATCTCTGTCTTACCATTATATAATCTATATGATACCTTTTAGTATCTCCAGGATTCTTCCAGGTATACAACCTTCTTTTATGATTCTTGAACCAAGTGTTAGCTATGATTAAGTTATGCTCTGTGCAAAATTCTACCAGGCGGCTTCCTCTTTCATTTCTTCCCCCCAATCCATATTCACCTACTATGTTTCCTTCTCTCCCTTTTCCTACTGACGAATTCCAGTCACCCATGACTATTAAATTTTCGTCTCCCTTCACTACCTGAATAATTTCTTTTATCTCGTTATACATTTCATCAATTTCTTCATCATCTGCAGAGCTAGTTGGCATATAAACTTGTACTACTGTAGTAGGCATGGGCTTTGTGTCTATCTTGGCCACAATAATGCGTTCACTATGCTGTTTGTAGTAGCTTACCCGCACTCCTATTTTTTATTCATTATTAAACCTACTCCTGCATTACCCCTATTTGATTTTGTATTTATAACCCTGTAATCACCTGACCAAAAGTCTTGTTCCTCCTGCCACCGAACTTCACTAATTCCCACTATATCTAACTTTAACCTATCCATTTCCCTTTTTAAATTTTCTAACCTACCTGCCCGATTAAGGGATCTGACATTCCACGCTCCGATCCGTATAACGCCAGTTTTCTTTCTCCTGATAATGACGTCCTCTTGAGTAGTCCCCGCCCAGAGATCCGAATGGGGGACTATGTTACCTCCGGAATATTTTACCCAAGAGGACGCCATCATCATTTAATCATACAGTAAAGCTGCATGTCCTTGGGAAAAATTACGGCTGTAGTTTCCCCTTGCTTTCAGCCGTTCACAGTACCAGCACAGCAAGGCCGTTTTGGTTAATGTTACAAGGCCAGATCAGTCAATCATCCAGACTGTCGCCCCTGCAACTACTGAAAAGGCTGCTGCCCCTCTTCAGGAACCACACGTTTGTCTGGCCTCTCAACAGATACCCCTCCATTGTGGTTGCACCTACGGTACGGCCATCTGTATCGCTGAGGCACGCAAGCCTCCCCACCAACGGCAAGGTCCATGGTTCATGGGGGGGGGGGGGAATCTGCTATATGGATAGTTATTATTTGTTAAACAGTGCCAGAATTCTGCTTCTAAAGCTTGACCTACGTGTAACCATAATTGACTCTGATAGCTAATTGGATGCATGAATTACTAATTATTCATTAGTTACACTTCGTTTTATCAACATACCCCGGATCAACATGTATAGCTACAAATAACTTGTAAACAGATGTTGCTCATGTGCTAAACGACATACTTCAATACTTCAAACATCTTATACTCCATACATTTCATTACACATAACTCCCTCAACTTAACAGCAACTTCAACTGCAAATAAATATATATCTTCAACCTACATCAATCCTCCATATACTTCAATACTTCAAACATCTCATACTCAATACACTTCATTACACATAACTTCCTCAACTTGACAGCAACTTCAACTGCAAATAAATATACATCTTCAAACTACATCAACCCTCCATATTCGCTGCAATAACCACATAAAAATACTACTCCAGGCTCCTTGGCCTCTCCGTACATCATATTTCGCATCACTTATTCAAACAAGTATCTCCTCATGTATTTGTTTCCTTATATGACTTCCTATTGGCAAGCTAATACGTTACTTCAATTTTCTTACCATTGCTTGACCTTTTCATGCCTCATAAAACAACTCTATAAGATTGCACGAACTCTTGTTTGACCAATTAGCTTCCCACCACATTTTATAAACATTAGCTTTCTGATCTGGTTCTCATTTTATTACTTCTGGCACTATTTAATTTTGCAATGTACTGACACTGACCTGATTTTTGACTTATTGATTCTCTGACCTCTCACACTCTACATCAACAGTAACTACTTATCCTTATTTTAAGTCAACTATAAATCTGCTACATGGTTCCTGCCTGAATTACTTGGATGACCACTACCAATCCTAACTACTACACACTAACTTTCAGAGAAAGAGAGAAGAGGAGTGAAATTTGAAATAAGAAATAAAGTCTCACTCAGCTGGGAGTGTACCAGTTGCCACTTGGTATACCAGCAAAAGAGTTGCTGGCTCCCTACACCTAACTTTCTTCAATTCGTACCTCATGATCCCTTTGACTATCTTCTCCCCTCTCATAATTCCTGTAAGTATCATCATCATCTGTCCCATGACTGTGGTAAAACTGTCGCCACGGTTCTTATGTCCATTACCCCCACCTCTACCTCTGTAATTTGGTGGGCCATTAAACTGACTTTGAGGGTAATTATTTCCACCTTGGTTCTGATCATGCATCTGGTTGTTTTCCTTTGTACAAATAGTCTCTAATTGCTCCAATACTCCCATTAAAGTATCTTTATCTTGAATCAGGCTTCCAGATAAGTTTTCTTGCATTCTACGACTTAATCTCCTTTTAATTGCTGATATCATTATGTCGTCATTCAATGGCTGCTCCAATGTTTCACTCAACTCCCACAGATGCTTAGCAAATTCTCTCAAGGTACGTCTCCAGGTATTAAGGGACTTGCGATGCAGTAAATCTTCAGGTGTTGCACACTGGTAACTTTTGGACCAGTATTTCTTTAAAAACTCTTCCTCATATTGACTGTAGCTGTAACTTCTTCTTTCTTCCTAACTCCCCAGGTAAAAGCTTCACCTTCCATTCTATCTATTGCGAACTGAATTTTATCTGCATCTCGTAAGTGTGCTGGGAAAACTCCTCATAACCAATTAGTAAATATCATTGGATGCGATGCCCCTTTGGGTTTATATTTTTGTCAAATGTGGGTCTGGCATTTACTAGTGTATTGAACTTGCCCTCCCCTACTGTTAAGGAGGCACTATTTATCTTCCTATCAATCTCTTAGGTTTTAGTTTCTAGCTGTTGGACTCCCTCCTGCAGCTGTTCGATCTCATTTGTGACTATATGCTCCACAGCCTCCTCCAATTTCACTTGCCTATTTCCCAATTTACCAATATTGACTTGGCACTGCTGTTGTACAGGGTTATTACAAATGACTGAAGCGATTTCACAGCTCTACAATAACTTTATTATTTGAGATATTTTCACAATGCTTTGCACACACATACAAAAACTCAAAAAGTTCTTTTAGGCATTCACAAATGTTCGATATGTGCCCCTTTAGTGATTCGGCATACATCAAGCCGATAATAAAGTTCCTGCCGCACTCGGCGCAGCATGTCCCCATCAATGAGTTTGAAAGCATCGTTGATTCGAGCTCGCAGTTCTGGCACGTTTCTTGGTAGAGGAGGTTTAAACACTGAATCTTTCACATAACCCCACCGAAAGAAATCGCATGGGATTAAGTCGGGAGAGCGTGGAGGCCATGACATGAATTGTTGATCATGATCTCCACCACGACCGATCCATCGGTTTTCCAATCTCCCGTTTAAGAAATGCTTCTGCTTTAGCCTTTTCCGTAAGATTTTCCAAACCGTCGGCTGTGGTACGTTTAGCTCCCTGCTTGCTTTATTCGTCGACTTCCGCGGCTACGCGTGAAACTTGCCCGCACGCGTTCAACCGTTTCTTCGCTCACTGCAGGCCGACCCGTTGATTTCCCCTTACAGAGGCATCCAGAAGCTTTAAACTGTGCATACCATCGCCGAATGGAGTTAGCAGTTGGTAGATCTTTGTTGAACTTCGTCCTGAAGTGTCGTTGCACTGTTATGAGTGACTGATGTGAGTGCATTTCAAGCACGACATACGCTTTCTCGCCTCCTGTCGCCATTTTGTCTCACTGCGCTCTCGAGCGTTCTGGCGGCAGAAACCTGAAGTGCGGCTTCAGCCGAACAAAACTTTATGAGTTTTTCTACGTATCTGTAGTGTGTCGTGACTATATGTCAATGAATGGAGCTACAGTGAATTTATGAAATCGCTTCAATCATTTGTAATAGCCCTGTACTTGTACCATGTCTTTAATCTGCTGGTGTTGTTGTGTTTCCATTTTCTGCAGTCTCCCTTCCAATTCACTTTGACACCCTCAACATCTCCCTCAGCTTTTCCAATTATCTCTGTCTTCATATCGTTCATCTCTTCTCGGAGTTGATCTACCTTCACCTGTAACTTGTCATCTCTCTCCTGAAGAATTATTCTCATCTGTTCCTGGAATTCCTGCAGTCTTTTCCTTAAACTTTCTTGGTTTTCTTGAGACATCTCTGCTATACTTTTTTTGATTTCTTTGTTTTCTTTCTTCATTTCTTCATTTCCTTTGGAGATCTCTTCTAACTGCTTGTTGATTCCTTGGAGCATCTTAATTATTACTGACTGCAATTCTACATCCTCTAGACTCAGTTCCTTTCTAATTGGTTTTACTGGTATCTCAGGGTAACCGGTTGAATGACCCAAAGGGCTGTCCATTGACATTCAACTACTACCAATTCCTGACTCATCTTTGTCCTCCTGCCCTATCTCCATTTTTCTAACTACCTCCTCCACAACCTTTTCTTTCAATTCAGGATCCATTCTAACTATTCACTATGCACAGACAAGAAAAAAATAAAAATAAAAATAACCTCCTAGTAACCCAAACACTCACCAGTAAGCTAATAACGAAATAATCCTTCACTGTATTAGGTTAACCCAGACTGGCAAAATAGACCTCTCCATTGAACACCATAAATTACAGAAATCTACCCAGATCAAATATCAATGACTGCATTTATACACAAACACTCAAAGTAATATACACACAACTTACAAGACGTATAAATATGTAGTTTACAATAAATAATGCAAATGAGGCACTATTCTGTGCTGTACAGCATGAAAACACGCGCATATTAGCACACCAGGCTTCAGAGCAAATTCGCAAAAAAAAAAAAAAAATGTTAAAAAAATATCGTTTTTATAATTTCTGCAATTGACAAATTTAATTTGAAGTTCCTTCCACACTCTGAAGATAGTGCAATATTAACTAGTCTCTCGCCAGCAAATCGTCCTCACTCACCCCTCGACGCTCGTCGAAGTCGCGATGTTTTGACGTTTGAAGTCGCGCTACTAGTCGTGTTGGCGCTGGTTCCTCTGGCGCGGCAGCTGTCACGCGAAGCGTCGTTCTAGCTGGTGTGGTGCTGTGTGCACTGTTTACGTCCGCGACGAATCGCGCTGACGCAGTCTCGTAGTTCGGTGGTTGGCGACGAGATGGAGCTGCTGTCACGTATTTCGTTGATCGGCGGGTAGGTGGCGCAGACGTCGTATACTTCGGGTGTTCGCCACTAGATGTCGAACTCCGCGTCGTCGTTGTTTCTACTTCAACCACTTGGCTCCGCTGTAGTCACTGGTCAGTGTGGTGCATTTCCGCTGTCCAAATCCTTGCTGTCGCGGGTGGAACTTCTTCACTGCTTCAGACTCTATGACTAGCCGCTCACAGTCTGGGTCAAGGTCCGTAAAAAAATAAGGTTGAGCAGTAAGCGTTCTGTCCTGCCATTGGCTGAGGCTGTGACGTCACGAAGGAACCGCCGCTGCCTCTGAACAGCGCTACAAGACGCAGTCCGCGCATTTAAGCGAAGTATTCGTGAAATGTTTCAGTTTCTACAGAAATAGTAAAAGGTAAATTGTTATTCTGCTATTTCTAGAAAGTTACTGCTATATTCTGTAACTTGTCCAGCTTTTAAACAGACACTGCTGAGTGGTGACTTTAATAAAATCAAGCGTCTATAGATCAAACTATACAAAAATAAGTGCAAAGTACAGTCTGTTTTGCAGTTCTCTACGAAGTAAACGTTCGAAATGAGCATTTGATTTTCTAACTTTGGCTCTGGGAAAAGTGTTAACTTGTAGACAAGCTCTATGTAACGCTCATTTATATTCTGTTTACATCATGTCTACAAAAACACTTTCATTTTCACTCAAGAAATTATGCAATTGCCTTATTTGTAGGAAGCATTTGAATTACCTACCTGAACTGACACACACACACACACACACACACACACACACACACACACACACGCATACACACATTCTTAATTTTCTCACACCTCAAACCTTGGCTTATATTTTTATCAAGGTGGCTGTATAATGTTTGTCCTAGTTGTTAAAATTCACTTATATAAAAGAGCATTGAATCAAAAAAAGTGCTGCAAAATACGATTTACAAGAAATAGTGGTAAATTAACTTACCGAGTCCGCCGTTCAGCAAAGTTGGTATGTAGTGTGGGAAACAATAAGCCAATCCTTGACACTGTCAGTGTAGAGTCTTGCTTGTTGTGAAACACACAGTCAGAGGACCTTCACTTCTATCACTAAGTTTATATATTATTTAACTTTCACAAATAATGTTTATTTCCATTCTAAAGCGATGACAAATACCACTTCCTTGCTTTCCGTTGCTGAGCGGCAACTGCTTTCTTCGACTTGTCCTTTGCAGACAGCCAACGCAGTCGGATAAAGGTTCTCGTCCTAGCATAAATCTTAATGATTTCTGGGGGAATAGTGGGGAATCGCTCGGTAAGTATAGCACACAGGTTCTTGATGACACCAGTTTCCCTGGACAAACTGTCGTGTCCATGGATCTGGGCAAAAATTAACTCAAATCTGCTAATTGTTTCGAGCCACGTTTCTGAAGGCACAAGCAAACCCCCACGAGAAACCATGCCCAGCCATCCTCTCGATGTCTCCTCAGGCAGTGTCAGTAACTCTCCAGTGGGTGTGGCCAGTGATCTGTCATACTGTCTGCATCGATAAGCTACATATCCAGCAAGATATTTAAATCCTTCAGTGCTGCAATCAGAAGCCAGTGACATTGGAGGCACATCGAATTCTCCTACTCCAAAATCTAAATCTTCTATCTCCTTCTCTCCTTCAACCATTGGCAACGCCTCAGACATATCAGGCAGGATATTGCCAAAAACAGTTGCAGTCACGAATCTTCCTTCTTCATCTGGCTCAACAGACGATGCATTTGAACGTGGAATATCATGAGCGTTTGCTCCCAACAACAACAGTCTTATTCGGCTCTTTACTTCGACTGGCGATGGGTGATCATAAAAACGTCCAAGGCCTCTTATAAGAGAAAAAAAGTTCTCCAAACAGTCTTGATTTAATCTTGCTGTAAGAATATATTCAATATTATAAACAGCTAAGTCACTGAACAGACCCAAAAGTGACCGAACAGTTTTCAAAAATCCTTTCTGGAAGGGTAGGAGATGTTTTGAGTTGCCAATACGCATCTTCTCACAACACTTCGAAAATTTACGTAGGCACTGTTCTTGGGCTTGAAAATTGACACCAAATCCACAAGCTAGTGATTTATTACTTTCTTTTGTCCTTGAATTAAGTACATCGAAAGTCTCATCCACCATCTGTATGAAATCACTGGCGTGTTCTTCTTCAGGCATCAAATACCGAATCGCCTGTGCAGTTGTATTTGATAGCAGCTGAGCTGCTAAGCGTACTCGCTGTCGCTCTCTGCCCTTCACTATAATGTGTTGCTGAGATAACTTGGGACATATTTTCATCTCGCCACTGTCCAGAACTAACAGTTTCTCGAACACAGTTTTTGTCACAGCCTTGTTTTCCAACATTATTCCTTGATCCAGCACGTGGTTCCTTAAGAGTTTGAGCAAATGGGGAACGTCAGCAAACACCCACACACGTCTCAGAGAATCACACGGGTGTGGAAAACAAGTATTTTCATGAGTAATGCCAAGCTCCTTCCAGACAGAACTATTCTTTGCACCCATGTCTGCTACTGCAGCCACAACATTGTAGCAAATGCTGGCCAAGGAAACAATTACTTCGTTCAAGAGTGCTGCTGTCATCTGAACGTCAAAATTGAAATAGATAGGTTGCTTCCACGTTGCAAACAAGCCTCGGACCATGACAACAAGGACATTACTGTGAGGTCCAAGAATCCTGTCATCTTGCTGATCGTAACAAATTCTACTGTCAATGTTCATTTCATCAAATGACAAAACGCAAATACGTTCCCTGTCAGTCAGTGTTGCAGCCTGCATTTTCATCATCACTAAAACATCCTTCAAAATTCCTGGTTGGCAACTGAAACTGCGATTAATCCAAGAACGCAAGGTTGACACTGCAGGTAGAGGATATCCGAGTTTTTCTCTGAGGAAATTGTAACTCTTCTGCGACAGAGCACGTAAAGTAATAGACCTACAAATGTCCTCTCTGCCCCATCGAACCCGTTTTGAGCCATGCAACAAGCTTCTAATTTGATTGGGTGAAAATATTTTGCCCAGTATTTGATTAGTTTCACGAGACACAAGTTCCTTTTTATTAAATTCTTCTTCGTGCAGACGTCGTTTCATTGAGGACAGCTGACCTCTAAGATATTTATTACGTGCTCGCAATTTCATGCACATGTTCCTTAGATGAGCATTTCTCCTCTGTAGTGACGCTACAGAATTCTGTAAAGTGACTTTATGTGGATCACTACAAAGAACTTCATCTGTAAATGTATACTTGTCAACATTCCTCTTCAATGGTGAGAGCTTCTTTAAAGTCTCTAGGCTTCTTCTACGAATTTCACGTTTGTTAAAACGTTCTTTCCTTTCTTCTATTGCAATCGGTGTGTTATCACTGGCGTTACTACCACAAGGCAAATTGCAAGACGGATACGCATCACTCTTAAGGATCAGTTTTCGCGGTAAATTTAACAGCTCTGAACGTAAGTCCCGGATATAATCCGTTTCCTTGAAATGACGAGAGCATATTCTAGCGTTCCCTACGTTCACAGGATCTTTCCTAAAGCATTTTGAAAGCCAAACCTTTTGCAGACTTTCATCACGTGGGAAACAATGCAACACTATTTCAGTCCCTTTTGTATTGCGATTGTGAGAGTTACAGCCAACAACAGCACAACCTGGCATTGCTTCCTCACACTCTAATACTTCGGACAAACACTCACTGCACAAAGATAACCAAACGGAAACGACAACACGCACGAAACACAACACGAACGAACCACGGCAACACAAAGCTCAGACGTACACTTCGCGCGCGCCAAGAGCTGTTCCTTAGTGACGTCATGCGCAGAACGTCAGAAATGGGTTTGCTTCTGCGCAGCAGTTACTGCTCCCTCGTGGTCTGGGTGACGTCATCCAACAATTACGCCACAGTCAACACTCGCAAATGCGGTAACAGTTTATGGGTCCACATCAAATTGAGCGATTTACACCGTACAAAAGATAATTTCAGATACAAAATCAGTTGAAAAGAAGTTCCTGATACTTCCGAAACGTAATTTTGGCTGGTTCACTGGCGATTATGCACAAACGCGCCTCTTCTTAGAGTATGCATGTTTTCCTGTCCATACTTCATTACATTGTTTATTAACACTGCTTTTGTCACTTGAACTTGTAAAAAGAAATTGTTTACTGTTCCTCAGTCACTTTTGCACTGTAATCTCTAAACAATGTGCTTCGTTCCCGCGATTTCTAATTTCACCACAAATGTTATATTACACTGTTTTTGGTTGGAATACTGTAATTTTAGTCACGGTAACGACAATACCGGATTGCTCTTGCACTAAAATTGTCCGATAATTATAAAAGTCATTCCACTGAAACCAAAAATGGTGCTTAATAAATCATTGTTCGGATCCGAAGATTGCAACTGTCCTTTTCACGGGAGCCAAGATGAAACACCCCCGATTAAATTCCTTATAGGATTTTGGGTAATTTACTGAAGCCGCCAAACAGTTAATTATTATGATATATGACCGTGTGCTTAATGGATGAAAGGCTATCGGTTTTTCTGCTGTGGTTTCGGGAGTATTTCAACCGAATGCGGCTGTTCTGAGACGGAATAGTTTTTGTTAATCCGTAATATTCATAGAAAGTATTCTCACTGGAAAAATACAATAATCTACTAATATACCTAAATGCAGAATTCATTCCAGTAGGCACTTCTGGAAATAATCTAGACATTATGTGATTATATTTAGAATTGTATTCATCTATCTCCACATTGAAAAGTACATTAAAGAATAAAATCGTTTTCCTGTGTAAATGTTGACTACAGCATCTAATAAAAAATTACATTATCCTGTACTATATATTGGCTTAAGCTATTCTGAAGTTAACTGTAATGTATGAAAATTCAACAATTATATTATCAACAAATAATTTCACTGTGAGGTCTTTGATGTACTCCACCTATTTTTTTTAGTTAATCTTTAGGTAAGAATGTTAACCAAGGATTTAGTAGTTGTGATTTCAAATCTTTGCCTATCCTTATCCACTTTTGAGAAAAAATATGTAAAACTCCATCAGCAAATAATAAGTGATCAAAATCATTACATGATTCAGTTGGTTCAGATGATGTAACTGGTGTAGTTTTTGATACAGGTCTTTGTGTCGATGTTTCTTTAACATATAAGCTTTCAATAGACTAATGTCATCTTGAAATAATGTATATCTGATCCGTTATAGTAAGGATGCATTATTGCTCAATAAACATTTCTGTGCTCTAGACCTAATGCATGACCAGTGACATGAACTAGAACTTCCAATAGATTTCTAATTTCACCACAAATGTTATATTTCACTGTTTCTAGTTGGAATACTGTAATTATAGTCACGGTAACGACAATATCGGATTGCTCTTTCACTAAAATTGCCCGATAATTGCAAAAGTCATTCCACTGAAACCAAAAATGGTGCTTAATAAATCATTGTTCGGATCCGAAGATTGCAACTGTCCTTTTCACGGGAGCCAAGATGAAACACCCCCAATTAAATTCCTTATTGGATTTTGGGTAATTTACCAAAGCCGCCAAACAGTTAATTATTATGATATATGACCGTGTGCTTAATGGATGAAAGGCTATCGGTTTTTCTGCTGTGGTTTAGGGAGTATTTCAACCGAATGCGGCTGTTCTGAGACAGAATAGCTAATGATTGAAAGTTTGTTTATTATTAAGGACCACAAAGGTTGCGATGTACACATTGATATATATTGCTGACCGACGCGGTTGACGCGAAACACGTAATTCGGCACTAGTCACTTCCTGTTTCATATCACTCGCGAATCGGTATTAGTGAGGGTCAACCCCACGACGATCAGGAGGACGTGCTCACTCGTCATACTCCGGTGAATTTTACCGTTTACAACTCATGCGACCACCATTCTTGCCCATCTCTCCAACACTACTTCTCATTTAACACTCTCTAGTACTACTGCGCACTCGACACTCGTCTCATTGCCTCCTGCAGCGCTTGACAATCGACTCCTATCTACTATCGACCTGGGCGTCGGATACTAGCATCTATGTTCGTGGGATCACGGATCCCATACAGGCTCCATCCGTTGTTGCACTGGTCAGGCGTTCCCATTTTAAACCCATTGACTCTAACACGTTTTCCACGGCTAGAAAAATATCCAAACTCGTGGTTGTGTCTTATAATGATATAAGGTCGAGAGGCGCGGCGGGCGGTCGGGCGGTCCGCGCGGCCATATAGGCGACACGGCTCGGCCACTGCGACAACATACGAATTCGCCCGGGGCGCTGGCCGCGGGCGATCGCGGGCGCTAGCGCCCCAGGGGCGCAGTTTGGATGAGCCTGATCTAATGGCAAAGAAGGGAAAAAGAGGATGACCCATGGGAGGAATATCTGTCCTACTGAAACCCTGGATGACGCCTACCAAAAAAATCATAAAACAAGAAAATAGTATGCTAGTAGAAGCAGCAAACATAAATATAATTGCAGCCTATTTTAAACAGCACACAAATGCTGTAGAAATAATTGACGAAATAGTCACACTAATCAAAAATGCGACAGTAAACCCACCATTATTGCAGGTGATCTCAACTGCAGAATAGACACAGAAAACTATAAAACAAAACTAGTCAATGAAACCCTAGAAGAAAATGGTTTCACCCTACTTAACGATAGACAGATACCTACATACATATGCCACAATGGGAAAAGCACTTCTTAGTTTCAACTTTATAACACTATTTCATATTTTTCGAATTCCATTTATACATACTAGTCCTAGAGGCAATATTTTTATCTTTTACACCACTTCTAGGCTTCTTCATAAATTTTAAGGTTTCTTTACCTAACTCGCTATTTATTTCAAGATTGTGTGTGTCTTGAAATACCATTACTGCTTCTCTAAATACATCACTTGGGCTTTTCCCACTGTCGTTGGAATATTCAAATAACCAAAATCATTTAAATAAATTATTGCATTACTATTTTCATCTGAAACTACGATTTTCACAAAAAACTATAGTAGAAGTATCTTCACTTGTATATAATTAAAAATAATATGTTTGATAAAAATAATCATTATTGAATGGATTCAATAATAGATATGAATCACGTATATATGCTAATTGATGAAAAGAATAAGCCTTGGTTTAAAGCTAAAGATGTTGCAGAAGCATTCGAATTCAAAGTTAGTGACTATGCAATTAGGAAACATGTTGATAGAGAAGATAAAAATATTTGAAAGTTTAAACCCCAAGGCAGTCTCGGGGTTAATTGGTAATGAAAAATCGTTAATATTTATGTACTGACCTGGCTTATTTTCTTTAAATTTCAAATCACAAAAGTAAGAGACCATGGAATTCAGAAATGGGTTGCAATCATGTTTTACCACCAATTTGTAGACATGGAGAATATAAGATTAAAGAAACGTATCAAGGCCAAATAACTCACTCAGAAAATTTAAACATACTTAAAGATGAACATACAGTACATTTAGGTGAGTTGGTTGAAAACGCTCTAGAAATAGTATGAGAGGGTAACAGAGGAATATATTTATTATTACCTCATGTTGTTCCTCAAAAATTCGATCAGAATCGAAGACGAACTTTTGTTGTGTTACGATTATTTGAACAGGAATATGATTATTATGTCATTAGATCAAAAAATGGTTCAAATGGCTCTGAGCACTATGGGACTTAACATCTTTGGTCATCAGTCCCCTAGAACTTAGAACTACGTAAACCTAACTAACCTAAGGACATCACACAACACCCAGTCATCATGAGGCAGAGAAACATTAGATCACAAAGAAGAATCTACAAAAGTAATTTAACAATATTAAAGATCGACATCCAACCTGTGAAGAAATGTTAAGATTTAATTACAAAACTAGTTCAGTAAATTTATACCAAAGAATGAAAAAACTTTAAGAACTGTTTGTTGGCACAATTATTTCAATATTTTATATGGCTACAAGCAAGAACAATTGTTAATGACACAATAAATCTTCATCAGGAACAACAATTTCCCATCCTGCAATTTTTGATAACGCTCTTAAAGATAGGACAAGAAAAATTATCTTCTAAACCTTTATCAAATCATTTTTAATAAAATAGATTATTACATTTTGTTTTGACAAAATGATGATTTTGATCAATTGAGCAAATAGAACTATACTCTTCTGCAGTAGATAACATTTTCTAAGGTTTTATTATTTTTAGTATTATTGAGACAGAATAATTCCTCAGTTAAGTTTATCTTTAAATTCCATCAGAAAAATCTTCCAACAACTTGTTCAACTCACATATATCCCTATTTAATCCGTCTTGAAAATTTGTCATAAATTTTTCTGATAAATTTTGTGTATTTGATATGTGATCCCAATGTATTTTATATTGTAATTCTCTTATAAAATCTTCAGATAATTTTGGTTGATATGATCTATATAAATACTTTAGTTTATCTTGAAATTGCCTCATAAGATCTTTACATATTTTTGTCGATATGGTGTACTATCCCAATTTAATTTATCTTGAAATTCTCTCACAAAATCTTCAGATGAATTTTGAAATATTGATATAACCTCCCAATTAAATTTGTCTTGTAATTCTTTAAAACATTTTCAGATAATTATTGATATCTTAGTATATTATAACAATCTAATTTATCTTTAAATTGTCGGTAAAAGCCTTTATCCTGAAATTATCTTATAAAATCATGAGATAATTTTTGTTTCTTCGATATATATATATATATATTGTAAGTATCCTGTTTATATGTCTGTATGTTGGCAGCACTATAGACTGTATTAATATCACTGACAGTACTCTGCACCCTCAGTAAGAGACTCTGTGGTTGGACAGACTTGCAGTTAGCAGTTAGCAAGAGGACGGTTTGGACACTTGTCCTTCATCGAGATTCAGTGTTGGTAGGACATGCATTGTAAAATGATGACTAATGCATTTGCTAATGTTTGGGTAGTGGAATTATTGACGATTATATAATTTTTGGAGCTGGATGTCATATGATTAAGGTAAAATCTGCTAAATATATTGTTCGCTCTTCAACAAAATCTTTCTTTTACTAACCATACGCCTACCAGTAGTTAGAGCCTATAGTAGTTAGAATCTTTTTTATTCAGCTGACTGTAGTTGCTGCTTGCTGTAATTGCTGTAGTTCATGTAATAAAGATTTTCTGTGAGGTAAGTGACTTATGAAAAAGTGTGGGTTATTGTTAGGATTTCTTCCAATTTAGGGTCTTTCTTTTGTGTTAATTATTTGAAGTCAGGTTGTCATTTTAGAGCAATTGTATTGTGTTGCACTTGTATATTATGGGTAATAAATGAATAGGTTAAGTTTGAGTCATGCTTGTCACGGAAAATTCTGTAGGTCAGTGTTGTAATGATAAAAATAAGCAACAAGACAGTAGGTTCAGTTGCATTCTGCAGTTTCAGTACAAACTAAGAAATTTCACCCAGTCAGTTTTTTCAGTAGACAAAAAAAGCAAAGAAGTTTCACCTGTCGACTCTTAGACAAGAGTACTTCACTGGAATCTTCAGATATTCTTGTAGTTTCCATAATTAGTGCATTATTAGAAACTAGTTATTGTTTAGTGCTAGCACATAATTTTATGTATTGATTTTGTAGTTTCCTATTGTTGTACTGCATTGTAATGAGCAAAGCAGTTGTGGCATGCATGTGAATTTGCACTAAGTATGTCAGAGTCGCTTTTGCAACTAATTAGATATTTGTTATTTTCAGTGCTATTTTAGCGTATCTTCCTATTTTTGCTTTTGAAATAGGTTTTCTGTGTGTCATTGTATGAATTAGATTGATAATCATGGCGAGCGAAAACCGTAAAACTAGGCTGCAAAGCAAAGTGAAAAAGACAATAATCTGATAATAATAATGATAATAATAATAGGGACATAGACCAGGCAGTAAACAACAGGGTAGAAACTGAAACAGTCAGTGAACAGGGAACTATTGTCGATCGATTGGTGGGTAACTGTTCGCCACAGGAATTCAAATACCATAGATTCAGGTTTTGCATCATTACACTGTTCTCAATTAAGTCAAGACACACTCTCTGCTTTTCAAAATACGAATACTGCCGACGCAAATGCACTGACAAAAAGCACAAAGGAACATGTTTCACTCACTAATTCATTGTTATTGCAATTAATTCAAAAATTTCGTCAAACGGACCAAAAGCTTCAAAAGTTAGACACAATGGAACAAAATCAGAAATAAACACAGCAACAGCTTCAAAAGTTAGACAAAATGGAACAAAATCAGAAATGAACACAGTAACAACTTCAAAAGTTAGATATAATTGAACAAATGCTTGAACAAACATGTGAAGATTTAACCGCTGAGAAACTCAAAGTCGAATCCGAATATTAAAGAATTTCTGAAGATGTAAAAACACAAATTTGTGAGCATTTTCAGCCTATTTTTTCGCGACATGGAAACACATTACAGAATCATGAAGCAGAGCATAAAAGAATTGGAGATCATTGTACACGAAAATCACGATACCCTGCAGTATAAAATTGACTTAGGTGCATCTACCGATACAGTCACACAACTTGTAAGAAATCAGGTAAACTTAAAAGACACAGTAGATACGATTACGATACAAATGGACACTTTTAAACTTGGTTCAGAAGAACACATGGAGGAAATTAGTACATGATCGGAAAAAGTAGCCGAACTTTCGGATCAGTTAACAAATTTATCTATGAAGGTAGATGATGATTTGAATGATACGAGACTGGTAGCCTCTGATACAGAGGAATGCGAGGAAATTACGAAATTCGAACAAAGTCAGAAACAAATGAATACGCAACACAAAAGAGAATTGCGGGAAGTTGAAGATCAGTTGGCACATGTGATACAAGAATGACATATTTCAGAGAATACTTACGCTCCGACAAGGGAAGAGGGATTTAGAAATAAGGAAAACATATGGTATTTCGGAGATTTTGAAACGAATTGGCAAGGTGGACCGAATGAGATGGAAGCGCCGACACGACGTAACAATGACCGATTTGCAACTCGGCGTCGCGATGACTTTAAGTTCTTCATCACAACGCGTAAATTTGAAACATTCAAGAATTCTAGTAATGATATACATCCACAAGCTTGGTTTCATCAATTTTCTCATTGTTTTTCTCCTAACTGGTCATTAGAGCATAGATTACAATTTATATGTCACTACTTAGCGAATGAACCAGCAGTAAGAATGTGATTGGTTATTCGCGACTGTCACAGTGGAGATTTTTATCATGCCTCCCTTTCTGCACACTTGTCTCAGGCTACTAAAGATCGAGTAAAACACAATATTATAATAATGAAACAGCCCTGTAAAATATTTTGAAGATATGTTACATAAGCATCAGTATTTGTGAGACCCATACAGCCCCTCGGAACTTATTCACTTTTGCTTCATTAAGGTGCCTGAACACTTAAAACATATTATTTTGGCTGGACATTGTAAAGATGATATCGAAGCTTTTCAGGGACTTTCGCAAGAATTGGAAATCGACAAAGTCAATCACATTATGCGAAAACAGAAAAATGACAACAATTACTGGTCACATCCATCACAATTCCGTGATGACAGAAATAATAACTGGACATGACAAGGCTACTGTTATAATGCAAATCGTGACCAAAAGAGATATCACCCACATGACAACCATTGACAGTATAACAATTGTTACAGAAAAAGATCATCACAGAGACAACCATAGAAATAGACAATATGGGAACCAGAATAATTATTATTGAGGGAGAAAAAACAACTTCACAGGCAACAGTCCAGCTCGTAATTACGATTCCAGGAGAAATTCTCCACCACTTAACCGACGAGAAAGAAATTATAAAAATTACCGATAAGATGACAGGTGCTATAGTCGTGACAACAGACCTGAATTTAATCAGAACTGGAGTGATTCAAATAGGGCTGAGCCCTCTCAACAAGCGGAAATGGTAGAAATTAGATCTTCAAATCCCAGTAATGACACGCAACAACAAAGAAATAAGAGACAATGACCCGCTTTGCAGGCAGCCACGAAACATACTTATGAAGCTGACAACGTAGGTGCCATGACTATCAATTACGTGAAAATGGAAGACATTAGGAACATGTCATGAAACAGAACAATATTGCACATCCTGTAATTCACATCACAACAAATGACATAAAATTTATGGCAGTACTTGACTCTGACAGTCCTATTTCAGTAACTAGTGAAACAGCTTTCAGAAAATGCAGCAAATCCAATGCTGGCCCCACACTTCCTGTATGTAAGATTAAATTACAAGATGCAATTTTTGGAAAAATTGTAGATGTACGCCAACAAACTACACTCCTGGAAATGGAAAAAAGAACACATTGACACCGGTGTGTCAGACCCACCATACTTGCTCCGGACACTGCGAGAGGGCTGTACAAGCAATGATCACACGCACGGCACAGCGGACACACCAGGAACCGTGGTGTTGGCCGTCGAATGGCGCTAGCTGCGCAGCATTTGTGCACCGCCGCCGTCAGTGTCAGCCAGTTTGCCGTGGCATACGGAGCTCCATCGCAGTCTTTAACACTGGTAGCATGCCGCGACAGCGTGGACGTGAACCGTATGTGCAGTTGACGGACTTTGAGCGAGGGCGTATAGTGGGCATGCGGGAGGCCGGGTGGACGTACCGCCGAATTGCTCAACACGTGGGGCGTGAGGTCTCCACAGTACATCGATGTTGTCGCCAGTGGTCGGCGGAAGGTGCACGTGCCCGTCGACCTGGGACCGGACCGCAGCGACGCACGGATGCACGCCAAGACCGTAGGATCCTACGCAGTGCCGTAGGGGACCGCACCGCCACTTCCCAGCAAATTAAGGACACTGTTGCTCCTGGGGTATCGGCGAGGACCATTCGCAACCGTCTCCATGAAGCTGGGCTACGGTCCCGCACACCGTTAGGCCGTCTTCCGCTCACGCCCCAACATCGTGCAGCCCGCCTCCAGTGGTGTCGCGACAGGCGTGAATGGAGGGACGAATGGAGACGTGTCGTCTTCAGCGATGAGAGTCGCTTCTGCCTTGGTGCCAATGATGGTCGTATGTGTGTTTGGCGCCGTGCAGGTGAGCGCCACAATCAGGACTGCATACGACCGAGGCACACAGGGCCAACACCCGGCACCATGGTGTGGGGAGCGATCTCCTACACTGGCCGTACACCACTGGTGATCGTCGAGGGGACACTGGATAGTGCACGGTACATCCAAACCGTCATCGAACCCATCGTTCTACCATTCCTAGACCGGCAAGGGAACTTGCTGTTCCAACAGGACAATGCACGTCCGCATGTATCCCGTGCCACCCAACGTGCTCTAGAAGGTGTAAGTCAACTACCCTGGCCAGCAAGATCTCAGGATCTGTCCCCCATTGAGCATGTTTGGGACTGGATGAAGCGTCGTCTCACGCGGTCTGCACGTCCAGCACGAACGCTGGTCCAACTGAGGCGCCAGGTGGAAATGGCATGGCAAGCCGTTCCACAGGACTACATCCAGCATCTCTACGATCGTCTCCATGGGAGAATAGCAGCCTGCATTGCTGCGAAAGGTGGATATACACTGTACTAGTGCCGACATTGTGCATGCTCTGTTGCCTGTGTCTATGTGCCTGTGGTTCTGTCAGTGTGATCATGTGATGTATCTGACCCCAGGAATGTGTCAATAAAGTTTCCCCTTCCTGGGACAATGAATTCACGGTGTTCTTATTTTAATTTCCAGGAGTGTAACTTAGAATTCTTTTGTCAAAGTCACAGATTTACTATGAATTTTCTTATTGTTCCATTATTGTCTACGGAAATTATATTAGGTGTAGACTTTTTGAATGAGTATAAAGTAATTTTATGCTATCACGATGCTGAAATAAGTTTAGAAAAAGAAGGTAAGTCAATAGCTTTGAAATTTGAAGATTAGCTTTCAGACCATGACGAGGAAATCAATCGGCTTTACCTTTTGTCAGATCACAGTTTGGAACTTTCGACGGAATTTGACACTAATAATCGCTTTGCAAGTACTGACAGGGATGATATTGATGACGTATTAGATACTAATGTTTTAATTCAGAAAAAATTCAAACAATTGAGAATTGTAATGACACTGGTAGGCAGGACCTTTTTGACATTTTACAAGCACTCTCCACAGTTTTTACTCAAAAAACAGGAGCAATCAAAGGATTTCAATACAAAATTTGTGTTCGTGAGCATACCAAATTTTGCGGCAGATCATACGTAATTCTGGCACATTAGAGGGACCGTGTTAGAACGTAAATACAATCTATGATTGATGAGGGCATTATTGAACCAACGGTAAGCCCATACAATAATCCATTACCCGTTGCTGAAAAGAAAAACGGATCGACCAGGCCTTTCTTAGATTCCAGACAGATAAATACCATAATCTTTCCTGAAACAGACAGGCTGTGAACGTTGGCAGAACTTCTTCCAAATTTCACTGACGTAAAACTGTTGTCTTCTATTGATCTCAGATCCAGCTTTCGTCAAATTGAACTTCATCTAGAATGTAGACACTATACGGCTTTTCTTAGTTTCGGCGTTTGTTGTCAATTTCGGAAACTTCCTTTTGGTTTGAACACTTCTTCAGCAGCATTCATTCGTGGACTAAATATCATATTACCTGAGTTCTTAAAATGACACATCACCTCATATGTGGGCGATATTTTAATAGCAGAATCCACTTGGCAACAACATGATTGTATCCTCAACAATTTGTTATGTATTTTTGTTGAATCTGGAATTACTGTTAACCTGGAAAAATTTGAATTCGGTAGGACAAAGGTGACGTTTTTGGGTCTCATTATTTCTACTGAGGGCATTCTGCCAGATCCTGAATAGTTGGAAGCAATGAGAGCCATTCCAGTTCCATCCACAAAAAGGCAAGTTCACAGTCTTCTAGGACTCCCGAATATGCAAATCCTAGTAACACCAAAACTTTGTTCTCTCACTGGCAAAAACACTATTTGCAACTGGAACGAACAGGCACAGTTGGAATTTAATTCTTTGAAAGAAGCGCTACTTAACGTGCCAGTCTTAGCTCAATCATATCTGTCACAAGATTTCTGTCTTAGCACAGATTCTTCTAAAGTTGGTCTTGGTGCCCATTTGTTTCAAGAAGCCATAGAAAATGACTTTAATGTTCAGGAAACCATCGCTTTTGCTAGCCGCATGCTAACAAAATCTGAGAAAAATTATTCCATCACTGAATTAGAAGCTTTAGCTATCGTCTGGGCATTTGACAAATTTCGTTCCTTTCTATCTGGCAAACATGTGAAAGTTTATAGAGATCATTGAGCATTACAATTTATTATGTCGTCAACATTAAATCTTGACTGGTCGAAACGTTGGGCAATTTTTCTGCAAGAATTCCGCTCCACAATAATCTACATTCCTGGTATGGAAAACATCATAGTGGACGCACTGTCAGATGCAGTGGCTGTCCTTGAGAAAAGCAGCACAGAAAACCTTTAGAAAAATTTCAGTATTCTTTATATTCAAAAAGTAGCCTTTGAAAACTTCTTCACTGCATCTTTAAAGGACATTGCTCATGAGTAAGAGAGGGATCCGATTTGGAAAGATATTGAAAGTATATGGCATGAAAAGACACACACACACAGATTCGTCATTATTAACTGGTTAGAAAAAACATACTCTACAAACTTTGCACTGTTGATGACAATCGATGGGTATTTTGCATTCCTGACGATTTTGTTAGGTCCACGAAAATGTTATCATATTCTTCGGACGACTTGTTATTTTAACAACATGGAAAAGATAATTAGAAGAGTCTTGTCTATTTGTAAACTGTGTCAAAAAGCTAAACCATCTACCATCTGACATCGTGCTCCATTGTCTACTATTACTCCTACTAGATTACAAGAATTAGCTTTTGTTGATCTTTTGGGACCCCTTGTCAAAACATTGAATGGATTTTCGTACATTCTCGTCGCTGTTGAACTTACTTCAAAATTTGTTTCTTCCACACTGTTATGCAAGGCCACTGGATGGTCTGTATCAAGAGCCTTTGGTAAAAATTTCTTACATGAAGTTGGACATGTTACGAAGGTCATTTCAGATAACAGACGACAATTCAAATCTACTGTTTGGTCACGCATGCTACGGAATCGTAAAGTCAAACCTGTATTTCGTTGTACTCTCCATATTGTAAACCGTCTGAACGTATTATGAAAGAAATTAATAAGCTTTGCAGACTTTATTCTCACAGGTAGAACCAGTATTGGGACAGATACTTACACCTATTTCAAAACGTACTGAATGAAATGCCTCATGACCCCACTGCTTTACCACCTTTTCCTGTACTGAAGAATGTGGAACCACTGAACAGAACCAGAGAGCTTGTACCTCTTCCGAGTACACGTAAACTTCGACATAAAGATGTAAATGATCTGCCTATGGAAAATATAAATTCTGCTGCAGACAAAAGGCGAAAACTACACGGTAAGACAAATGCAAAGAAACTACATGTTGGTCAGAAAGTTCTCATTAAAGCCCATTCATTGTCGCATAAAAAGAGACATTTGAATTACAAATACTTTCTGATTTACAATGGACCTTACAGGATCCGATGTATACCTTATGATAATTGTATTGAAGTTGAAACTCTGCGTACTACGAAAAGTAAAGGGTTACACCACATTTCTCATGCAAAACCGTTTATTGAGAAATAATTTGCTTTCTGACATAGTCGTTGCTATAAAATTTTTACTTCAAGGTGGTATTACGCTTCATCACATTTAGCATGCAGCGTGGTTTTCAAGTTAACTATCTGGTCAAGAACCTATGGAACTTATTAAGACAGTAGTTTCACGAGTTCACTTTTACAGGGAACAGATGACACATTGTTAGTTGCACGATTACGTCCCGACTAAAAGGATCACATTCTTGGAAAGTATACTGCTAATGAGGTTTCACTGAAACACGTCTGTTTACTTGAAAAGAAACATTTTTTTATTTAAAGTACTTTCTGACAGGTCACAGATGACACAGTATTTTGTTTGACAGCTACACGATTATATTACGACGCTACTTATGAGTGACACAATTTTCGTTGTTGTTTTTATGGTGTATCTGTTTTGTGTCTGTACAGTCTCACATCAACATCTTATGGTACAGTACTTTACAATACTTTCAAGGTCAAGGTAATGAACGTAATAACTACGACATTTATACGCATAGCACTTTACTTTTATATATGACAAGGTAAGCACATCAACTTTTGGAGAATTTTGCTTATGGAATACGATAACTACGACACGTGTCACATTTTTACCGTTAAGCAATGACAGAAATTTTCTTACAGCAAGAAGCATAGTTCAGCGCTACATGACACGCATTTTAGTGATTACCTTTTTGTACTTGGAAGTTTTAGAAATATTTTTGAACTACAATGATACAGAGAACGTTATGGGTGATACATTTCATTCTGCAGTTTTAATCTGCAACATCTGATGTATAATTACATTATCCCTCATGGGGGTAAGCCTACTTTGTGTACCATGTGTGTGGCAAGCGCAAGGAGCCCTAGCTAATATGGTATTTGCTTATACAATTTTATGCATCGGTACAAAATTTCTCTAACACAGAAATACACAGATATCTGGTCATTTAACAAAGAGAAATGAGCATTTTTACTACGTCTCTGGCATAGGTAATTACACAGTGGAATTACTTCACATTTATGAAATTGTACTTGTCTGCATTTTGTGAACCATCGACATTTACTTTACGAACCACTGTAATACTGCAAGAGCATTGAGTATGTGTTGCTTGTCAACTTTAATGGTGTCGCTTCAGCCACTTCTAAGCTCACTGCACCCCCGCAAGCGCTCGCTTAGCTGTAGAAAAGAGAGGCCGCTGACCTCACTGTAGTCCGCAGCTCGTGGTCGTGCGGTAGTGTTCTCGCTTCCCGTGCCCGGGTTTCCAGGTTCGATTCCCGGTGGGGTCAGGGATTTTCTCTGCCTCGTGATCACTGGGTGTTGTGTGATGTTCTTAGGTTAGTTAGGTTTAAGTAGTTCTAAGTTGCCCCTATATAAGAAAATGAGTTATGATGAGTTGGGAAGAAATGCATTGAGAAGCTATAAGACAAAGGTTTGGCCAAAAAGTATTGTACGAGTATGATGAGGAATAATTATTTTGAAAGAGGAACTGAGGTAGTTTTGCTGTTGAATTTATTGAAAAAAGTTATCAGATTAATTCATGAAATTGGTTTAAAGATATTTGGTTTTCTTTATTTCATCAAAAGAATATTTTAATTACAAACAATATTTTATATTTTATTCATTATGGAATTTCAGAGGAGAGAGAACCCCCCTCTACAAATCTTAAGCAGATTAAAAATGTTTATTAGATTCAATTAAAAACTGTAATTCAGAATATACAAAAATTAAATATAACCAATGTCTTACAATATTATTATATTCAAAAGGAAACCAAACAAATAACATCCATCAATTTAAGTAAAAAGAGATTGTTTTTAGTGTCTGTTAAGAACTCCAAGTAACTGATAATGAGTTTAAGAACTAAAGCAAGTGATGAAATTACAGATTATTATATAACACCTGAAGATATATTTTGTGATTATTTGAAATGTATGAAAGAATATGAAACTATTCAGTCTTCAAAAAATTGTTCAACAACAAGCTATAAATTTCGAAAATAATCTAAAATATAAGAGGTACATCAGCAACTTGCTGTACAAGTAGATGAAGAGAAATCTAAAACTAAAAAGTAACACAGGTATCTAAAATAGAACTGAATGATATTATCTAATCATCACCACTGATTCATTACAAAAAGATAATTTCTTTAGAATTGGTGAAACAACAATCAAATTAACCAAATCTAGATTAGCTGCATCCAATACAGGAGAGCAGCCTAATGATAAATTTTATTACATTTGCACCAAATAGTGCATCAACTAGGTGTGAGGGGTCCAGTGCAAACGTGCACCAAGGCTGGGAATTGAACCTGGGTCTCCTGCTTACTAGACTGGTGCATTATCCACTAAACCACCTTGGCACAATGGTTCACACAACTACACAGATTACCCTGGCACACCTTCCGTGACCCAAATTTTCACTGCCATCCCAGTCTACTTTAAATTCCTACTTACACATGAACAGAATTGACAAGACTCCATGTTTTGGAATAGCACCTCAGCATCGGATATAAATGAGGGAATGAGTCCGAAACCCATGGACAGGTACTTATACAAATCGTCCTTGGGCGTAAATTAGATGGGAAACACGCTTCCAAACGAACTCACTGTTGTTGCGTCTCTTGTACGGTGCCAGCAAATTTCCATCTTAATTATTATTCTTAAAATTATTAATTAATCAGTAGAACTGGCGACCATTCCGAGATTAGGCTGGTGCAGTAATTAAATGATGTAAAACATGTTGTATAACATTCAACTGCAACAATTTTTTATTTACTTTCTTTCATGATGTCAATCACCACAAGGTATGCATAAATTGCAAACGGCTAACTGAGGGAATTTTACAAACAACACTTAAGAAAATATAAAGCTTGGTGGTGGTGGTTAGTGTTTAACGTCCCGTCGACAACGAGGTCATTAGAGACGGAGCGCAAGCTCGGGTTAGGAAAGGATTGGGAAGGAAATCGGCCGTGCCCTTTCAAAGGAACCATCCCGACATTTGCCTGAAACGATTTAGGGAAATCACGGAAAACCTAAATCAGGATGGCCGGAGACGGGATTGAACCGTCGTCCTCCCGAATGCGAGTCCATATAAAGCTTGCATTACTGCACTTGCTAACGCCTAGGTCAAAAGTAGTATAAGTATCTTACCGTGTCCAATCATAAATCAAAAGCATTTTTAACGCAACAGATATTTGGATTAACATTATTTTGATATTTTGGATTGTAGACACAAAAACTGTAAACGGCAACAGTAAGCTGCAATATTGGCGTAGAATGAATCATGTACTGATCGGGAAAATTCTCGCGATCAGTTTCAAGATTAAAATTCAATTTTAGTTCGTATTTATAACTTTAAAAAAGATTTACGCAATGGAATCACTTAAAAAGGCTGTGCGGTCTAATGAAAATAGTGTGGAGATACAAAATGTCGCCACAATGGGTGCGATGATAGTTGATGGTGACACCGCAAATTTCAGTCATATCGACCGCAGCTGGGAATATTACACAAATTCAATTTATGCTGATGACAATAATGTCTTACCTCCTATGCTGACAGTAGATTATACTAATTCCCAAATCTCTCCGAGAAGCATTATCTCACATGAAGCCAGTGAAAAAGGCGCTAGTGTAAACTCAGTAAATTTCAATTTCTCCATGTCAAGCGAATTTCTTTCAAATGTGACGGAACAAGAGATGGTAGATACACAAGACACTAATGTGTCATCAGTACATTCGATGTTGGACATATATAAAGGTCTCACTGACCTAATGAAGAGTTTATTTAATAATTTTTCTACACAACAAACCGAAAAACTTGACGAAAAATTTCGTGATTTTAAAAATGTCTAATCACAGAGGTTCGATAATTTAAGTCAAAATCTACATACTGACCTCTCTAATGATTTAACATGCAAATTTGTCGATATGGGGAATAAACTGGAGGTGGAATTATTCACTGATTTATTTCAGGAGATTAACAACCTATATCAAAAAGCGTCATCTATAGACGAGGCACAAGAGGAAATGGCAGGTAAACTAAAAATCGTGAGTGACTTGCAGACTCAGAAGCAAGAGGCCCAGTCGAAATTTTGCTTAAATTTAAGAACTATGACAGTTACTGTTAACAAGTTGCAGTCCTTATGTGAAGATTTGCCAGAAGAGGTACAGGAGCTGTCAGTGCAATTCAATAATTTATATTTAGGCACTAAGTTCATAAAGAAAGCACAAAAAAAATTTGAAAAGAAGGCAAAGAATTTAACGGATAGAGCCGAAGAGCGAATGTTAGATAAGGGTACAACTCTCGCACAGATGTCGTATAAGAGCTTAAGACCTGCGTTGAAGCAATTGAAGAGGTAGTAAACGAAAAGGAAAACGAATTGATTGCTAGTATTGAGCTAAGCTTAAAGGCAGAGAAGTTGCAGAGTAGTGTATTTAATGTTGCGGGTGTCACAAGAGAGACTCCAATAGCAGGTAGTCAGGTGCAGTCGAGCAGGATAGATAGTAGTAATACTTATCAACCATTCGCTACCAGCATTTCAGAGGGAGAAGATAGGAATTACAAAATGCAATAGACACTGCCAATGTCAATACCAGCTGCGTGAACATATCCAGAATATAATCAGGTGCATCCAAACAACGCCACGGCGGCAAAAGAGAATACTGCATGTTTGTCTACTATATCAGCAGACAAGGGTCTGCTCCATCATAAAATGGTTCAAATGGCTCTTAGCACTATTGGACTTAACATCTGAGGTCATCAGTCCCCTAGACTTAGAACTACTTAAACTTGACTAACCTAAGGACATTACACATATCCATGCCCAAGACAGGATTCAAACCTGCGACCGTAGCAGCAGCGCGGTTCTGGACTGAAGCGCCTACAACCGCTCGGCCACAGCGGCTGACTGCTCCGTCATAGGTAATTTCCGATTTTTTCAACTGAGGTTAAGGAAACGAACCCCGTAGTGTTTATCAGAGCTATTAGCAAAGTGTTACCCCACAGATGGTCAGATGCACAGAAGATCCAGTTCATTGTGGGGCACACACAGGATGATGTTTTATTGTGCGCAACAGATACGGCTGAGAGGTGCCATACTTATTATCAATTTGAACGGGTTTTCTTGGAGAAATATTGTTCCACAGCAGGGAGAGGCTATGTCGAGAGGTTATCAACCCATCACCATTCAGTAGTAAATATGGGGGACTGAGGAAGTATTTCGAAAAATACTTAAACAAAACTAGGTATTGGAAAACCCTGAAAATACTGAAAAGTCGCCTGCCCGCCCATATCACTACAACTGAAAATGATATAGTGTATTTCTTATCCACTTTCGACTCGATTGATCTAATATACTGTACAAAGAGGGACCGTCGCAACCACAGAACATAAATACACAGTTCGCACCTCTGCAAAATAAGCAACAGCAGAATGGCAATGGCGGCAATAACGAACAAGGTTGGCACCCGTATGCCCCGTGCAACAACAATAATACACGAAATTATTATGGTAATGGGGGAAACCAAAAGCATAAAAGAGGTTTCAAGGGAACTCATAAACAGAATTAAAAATACTGGTTTATACCGAACAAAGGGGCTGTGGCCAATAAGTTCACAACGCATCCCCTGCAGTGACAATAGCCAATACAGTGACTGGCAGAGCAGACCGTAAATAGACCATCTGGCAGTCCTCCAACTGGCAGTTACAATCAACAGAATAACAAATGTATATCCAGTGAGGGTCAAACTCACAAGGTGTAGGTAATTGAAGCTATTCACAATGAAGACCAACCAGGAAAACTCAGACAGGTCGCAATTAGCCCCCCATTCGCAGGCCAATGAAAGTGAGGGAGGTATGCAGTTTATCCTAAATTACTTTCTCAGGTAGATATGAAAGAAGAACTGTGTTGAGAAGATATAAGCAACTGGGACAAGGATAACGAGGAGTCAGTGCATGCTATAATTAATACCTGAATATGTAATCTAGATGTACCTCTGGTACTTGACACAGGTGCATCGACAAATGTCATCTCACAAGGTCTGTTTAACGAGCTGAAAAGACGATGTTCTGCACCAACCTTTCTGATGTATAATTGTTGTATTCTGGCCACAGTGGGCAGCGAGTCAGAAGGAGTTTAACTTCAGACATTAATACCCATTACCATCAGCAAATTTTCTCTAAAGAGTATTTTTCTGGTAGTGAAAAAACTTGCAGTAAACTGTCTGACTGAAATGGATACCTTTAGACAATAAAAAGTACAGATTGACATAGGGAAGGAAAATGTTTCTTTACAATAAACGAAATCAGCAAATTTAACTAAAATCAACACAACTGAAAACACACTCAAAGTGAGTACTGATATAAGAGTACAGTTCTATTACCCAAACGTACTGTTTCTTGATACACAAAGGGGGTAACACCTGTCTGAAGAAGACACGAACCCGAAGACTATCCGGGCCTAAGTAAGTGAAACTGCTTGCTTGTCAGAAGATCAGAAAGAGGAGTTACAAGAAGTAATACTTCGGTATGCACCAGTATTTAGAAGGAACCCCAGGATAATAAAGGGTTGCAAGTATAAAATGGACGTTTACCTACACGAGACCTCCTGCTTTTATTGATATACAATTCCTAGGGATAAAAGAGAAGCACTGAAAGGATGATAAACTGGTAGGTCATACAACCCTACTATTCCACATATTACAGTCCTATTTTAGCTACCGCCAAGCCTGACGGTAGTGTCAGGCTTGTGCTTGATGCTCAAAGTACCAACAAAATCTTTGTTCACACCAGGACACAGCTGACAACCTTGAAGAACAATTACTGAAATTTCACATTGTGAAATACCTCACTATAATTGATTTAAAGACGACATATTGTCAAACAGCATTACAAGACACTAGTGGGAAGTATACAGCCTTTGTGTGTGGAGGAAGCAGCTATGACTTTTGCGTTTTGCCTTTTACCTTGAATGTGAGAGCAGCTGTTTTCATCTTGCATTGGACAATGTTTCAGGAAAGAACTCCTCAGTAGAGTCACTCTCTATGTTGATGACCAGTTAAATAGCTACTTCCACATGGAAAGAATATGTGAGGCTTTTGGCACAGGTGTTACTCCAATTTACAGAATATATGGAGTCACAGTTAATTTAATGAAGTCAGTGTTTGGAAAGGAAATGGTCAAAATTTCTTCATCATATTGTCTCACCACAGGATATATTACCTGACTCAAGTAAACAGGATATGATCAAAAATTTCCCATCAACACAAAATAAAAAAACAATTCAAGGCATATTTGGATTTGGCTTCATCTTTTAGGAAATACATTCCAGATCAGTTACTGAACAGTGATACATTGCTGAATCATTTGAGTAAAAACAGTCCATGGATATGGACCAAACAATGTCAAGCAGACTTCGACAAAATAAAGGAAGCCTTTCTATGAGTATCATCACACTCACATGTCACAGGATATTTGCTTGAGTACTGATGCTTCTTCATAGGGACTAAGAGCATGCTAATTTCAGACTAATAAAGATGGTGGGGAACTGACACTAAAGATAACCAGTATTGGTAGTAGAACACTTTCTGAATCATATTGGTCATATTTCGTGACAGAGTTGGAGGCTGTCGGGGTTATATGGGCATTTAACCCTTTGTGTCACAGTGGTTTCACTACGAAACCACTTTCTGATGCATTGTATCCCTTTGCGGCATAGGTGACTCACTGTGAAACCACCATCTCACACTTGTTTGTAGTGCACTCTAGCGAATTTTCGATGAACTAACTCAATAAATCTTGAGAGAGCAACGTTGCGAACGGGAACCGGCATTCAGCGCGTGTTTTCCGTGAAAGTGCGACATATTGTGATTCATAGATTCATACACGTTGTTTTGTGTTATTCAGATGCTGTACTTTATTCAATGTAAGTAAAATTTTTATACACTCTACGACATATGATCAAGATTGAAAATATGTCTAAATTTTGAATATAGTGCATTATTTGAAATAATGAGAAGCACAAATGTTGGTGGTTTCGCTGTGAAATCACTATGCTAATATGATATCTTTATCATACAAAGCTTCTTTTCTTATATACAGTAAGTTATTTAACTTTTACTTCTATTTAGATGGACAAAACATACACCTTGGCGGAATTAGATGAGGCTACTGTCTACAACCTACTTTTTGAGGATATTCCAAGCGATTTGTCAGAACTTCCAGAATCTGAAGAGGATGAAGATGGTAATGTGAAGGGTATTACTCAGGCCCTTGGGCAGGAAGCCTCCACGCTCCTACCTTCTTTAGCAGCCGAGAAAGAAGTTTCTGAAGCTCTAGCTGATGTCAGTGAACTTCTTCCTTCCACCCAAGACTTTGCACAACCAAAGTGTGTACGTGAGTTCGGTGATTATGATCATGTATATTTTGCGGCAGAAACTGGGTCTTGACCCAATTTCTATAATCTTTCTTCCCCAGGTGACTTTTTCCTTGAACTTTTTTATGAATCAGACATTGGAGGAAATAGTGTATCAGACAAATTTATATGCTATGCAAAAGGGTGGTGGCATCAATCCCCACCCTACAAATACAGATGAGATGAAAGTGTTTTTAGGTATTAATTTACTTATGGGTGTAGAAGCATTAGGTATTACTGGTCATTTTTCCCAGCATTGCAGGATGAATACATTGCCCAAAGAATGCCATTGAATAGATTTGTGTGGCTCCTTTCTAATTTACATGTAAATGACAACGAAAAACAACGACAAAGGGGATCAGTAGACTATGACAAACTATATAAACTACGACCATTGCTAAATTCTCTCTCCACAACCTACAAAAATTGTTACAAATCATCTAAGAAATAAAGCATTAACGAGTCAATGGTTAAGTTCAAAGCGCGGTCATTTACGAAAATGTGTATGCCACAGAAACCCCTAAAAAGGTGTTACAAAGTGTGGGTAAGGGCGTACGAAATGTGATATATATGTGAGTTTCAAATCTACACAGGGAGGAATGGAACCCAGGTAGAAAAGCATCTAGGTGGAAGAGTTGTTACTGATTTGACAACATCACTGGTAGGTCAGGGTTATGAAATCTACAGAGAGAACTATATCAGTACCATTGTTCAAAAACCTTCTATTAGATAAAATATGTGCCTGTGGCACAATTAAAAGTGTCAGGAAGTACTTGCCAAAAGATTTTAAATCTGATAAATGTTATACTCGTGGGGAATCAGAGTGGAGGAACTGGGATGGAGTAACCTGCACTAAATGGATGGACAAAAAATCTGTTCTTTTTCTCTCAGACTTCCATAATCCAAACCAAGAAGCGACAGTGAACCAAAGAAAAAAGATGGCTCTCAGGAAGCAATAAAATGTCTGAATGTCAAAGTGACTACAATACTTCAATGGGTTATGTTGACAAAGCAGACATGCTCAAATCAACTTATGAACTAGACAGGAAAAGCAAGAAGTGGTGGCTCAAAATATTTCTCCATTTCTTGGACCTCACTGTCGTGAATGCCTGTCGTATATAAAATAAAAAGTGGAGGAACACCACTGAAATTAAAAGATTTTAAGGTGCTAGTGGTTGAGGGTCTGTTTGTGCAAGGCAGCAATTTCTCCTGTCAGGAAAAGGAAACCAGTTTCCTGGCCATCATCATATAAGAAGACATTTAGAATGAAAGTCTCTGTGGATAAAAGACAATCCAATGAACTGCATATTCCTACTCATAGCAAATCGAAACGCTGTGCAAAATGTAGTTCAAACAGGAGCCTCATAGGACCAGGTGGTCATGCAAAGTATGTGATTTTGGATTGTGCCTAACAGATAAAAAACTGTTTCTTGGAATATTATGAAAAGTAGAAAACAAGTGTTGTAAGTAATGTAGTTTGAAATTTTGCATTAAACAACTTTTTGGGACATCAGTTTATAAAAAAATATTTATGAAATAAAATGTAACATTATTGTAATAAAATATTGAAAATTAAAAATTAGTGGATTTCTGAAAGACATTGAACAACCCCTTGTGTCACATTGGTTTCATAGTGAAACCACCTACGTATATTTTTTATAAAAATTGAAAAGATGTTACAAAACTTGTAATGTGCTCCAGTAATGTAATAGAGAAGGATAAGATCAAATTTCGGTGCATAACAAGTCCAAAAGTATTTGTGTGACTCAAAGGGTTAAGAAATTTTAGTACTGCTTATGGGGCAAGGACACCAAAGTCTACTGTGACCACCAAGCACATCTTGTGTTGATGTTCAAATTATTACATCACAGGTTACCCAGGTGGTGAATGTACTTGCAGGAGTTCAATATTGAAATCGTATACATCAAGAGTAAACAAAACGTAGTTGTAGACCCATTGTCATGGTTACCTCAAGGGCTCGACGAATTCTTACAATTCACAGAACAGAACTCTGAAATTAGGTTTCTACTTATGCAGGACGAGACACAACAACCATAATATGTAAAGATATATAAGAGTTTGGAGCAATTGCATGATGGAGACATGTGATGGGAAATAGCAAGGTCGAAATCATCTGAAAATAACGACAAGGATTTGAAGAAATTCTATCCTGTATACAAGGGAGTCCTATTTCTTCAGCGCACACAAAATCAAGAACAATGGTGTGTGTGTGTGTGTGTGTGTGTGTGTGTGTGTGTGTGTGTGTGTGTTTACCAGAAGGTAAACGCATGGGGTCACTGTGGGTTTTCCAAATGCGTCAACAAGATGCTGTTTTCCCAACTTACAGAGAGGAGATCTCCACGTAATTCGGAAGTGCGTTACTTGCCAAAAGACGAAGCACTCAACCAAGTCCAAGTTGATTGAACTGCATCTTATACCGCCCACAAAACCTTTAGAATTAGTGTCCTTGGATTCTACTGGGCCTATCCACAAGGGAAGGGAGTTGTCAAATACGTTATTGCTGTGTATGATGTTTTCACAAAATATGTTATGTTGTATGTAGTGCAGTTTGCGACTGCAGGTTCCGTTATTAGGAGGATTGCAGGAGATTATCTCCCAGGAGTGGGGAAGCCGCAGATATTGTTAACGGACAATGCATCGTACTTTGTAGGCAATAGTTGGAAAGAATTTGCTAAGACAAACAAGATGAAGCGTATATTAGTATCCAGATTTCAGCACGAGGCATGCCCAATAAAAATGATATTCAAAGAATTTAACAGGTCTACACGTACCTATACATCTCAGAAGCACACACAATGCGTTGAGTTTGTCTCACCATTTCAACAAATTATTAATAAGTTACCACACACTTTAACCGGTTTCACACATACTAAATTGATGTTTAAAAGGAGAAAAGTCGACGGGTGGGAAAAACTATTGCCTAAGATACCTAGGGGAGAGATGTCAGTCGAAGAAAAAGTACAGCAATCTTTGATTAATCTGGAGGAAAACGCTGAATGGAGGAGAATGTTGTACCACAAGAGATTAGGGCACATTGTACAGTTTCAAGTAGGACAAGAAATTTTACTAAGAACGCAACTTAAATCTACGAAATATGGGAAGCTAAATCGTAGAGGGCAGCTTTTATACACTGTTGTGAGCAAAATCCCACATCTAGATGTACATAGATTAGCCTATCCTAATAGTGGAAAGGACTAGGAAATTTATCCTCACTAGGATCTTAGAGAATTCGTACACTAAAAGCAGTGGACAAAGGTCAAATGTCTCTTAAAGTATTGTACATAATCAAATGAAATACTTTAATATAATATGTACGTAACAACTGTGCACTTAGTTTTAAGAGAAAATTATCATTTACTTGTTTATATGTTTTTAGATGGAAGGAAGGTAAGTTATACTAATTTAAGACTCAGTTTAATGTCAAAAGGCTATATGAAGCCTGAATACCAAAAGCGAATTCTACAACATGTGCATTTCCCACATACGCTGTAACAGTGCACTCGAGATGTAAGCAAGTGAACTAACATTACGAGACGGAGAGGACGGGCAGGTGTATAGGGAGCTAACACATAGTCAGCAACATTAGCTCATGTGCAGAAATAGCTCAGTCCATCACGCCATCAAATAAGCTATCTTCTGGAGGTTTCAATATAAGTTAATTACTATTAAAATGAAGGAGTCTACACTATAAGGATAAAACTAATACAGTAAAAAGGTTTAAAATAAAAGAAAATTTGCAGGGGAAGAAAGAATATCTACCTACAGAAACCTATCTACGCACTACTCTAAAATTTACAGTATTTACAAATTTACACAGTAGTTATATACACAATGGATTAAAACACTATAAGTATTTGCATGCAACGAAAGAAAGAATAATTGCAGGGCTATGGTTACATTCTGAGCAAGTTACGGAAGATAATGAGGTTGTGTCCGTCTACAACAACACACATTAAATGCTGGTATAATGTAAGTCGAAACGGCGGACATACTCTGAATATTTGCGCTCTTATAAAAGAAGAATTGGTTTTGAGAATTAAAAAGGAGTTAATGAATTTACACATCCACGTATTTAAAGTAAAAGGATATGTGTGTGAGGAGAAAAATGACACGTTAGTTAGCCGGGGAGCGACTACGCACTTAGTTTCTAAATTATTATTAAGTTTCTATTCCAGGTAACCATGAAAGGACACATTCTGGTAAAGGCAGAAAGAAGAATTTAGGTAGCTGGCACCAAAGAAAACGAGCGACACGGCAGTTTGGGTAATTATATGAAGATAAATATGTGTATGAATGTGACAGTGTTTATATAAAAAGATGACAGTACATAGAATGTTGTTAAATGAAGCTTAGGTGTAGTACTACCAAGGCGAAAAGGGGTCAAACCAAATATTGAAAAGCGCAAGCTACTGATATGAGAGCCAAATATGTGTATCCATGACGCATTTATACGAGATTATCACTTATCTGAACGTTCTTCTACAATATTTTCTAGACACAGCCTGCATAGTGATATATTCAAGTACATTATACACACAAGAGTAGTATCCTGAAATATGGATGTAAGTTAGATACAATGAATTACGCTCACTACAGGTACTTCCAAACATGTAATACTGACAACTTATATGACTTTGCACTGCCATAATTCTGCTATTAGTTCAGCAAACAATGAGTAAGTAGTTTCACAAAGATAGATAGAAGGGTGCACAGAGAATTTACTGAATAATCTATGGTGTGTAAATGGCAGATTGCAGCAGCAGATAAAAGAAGACTGCTTCTTTTCACTCCCTGTCACAATTCCTTGTAGATCAGTAGACGCTTTCCTGGTAGACTTGAGAGAGGCAGGGCTAAGTGTAGCTACGTTTGCTTGTGTTGGCTAATGCGTAATGAAGATTTCTTCTCTTTCGTTAACAATTTGGATTTACAGGCGTTTGATTCAGGCAAAATGTGAGGACAGTGGTTTATGCATATCGTCAAACTTGATATATTTATATTGTCCTCTTAACCTTGAAACTGAAAAAACGATTTTTATCATATTCTGTATAAGGTAATACTATTCCTTGAACTCAAAGGTTAAATGAGTTACTTGCTCATGACAAATCTGTAAGAGAAGAACAGCCTTTGAATGGTCAAAGAAAATGTCAAGTATTGTGTATTTAAAATGTCAGCATATGATGTGTGCTTTCTAAGGGTGAAAGAGAAATCTTAAAGGACATGCAATGGTACTGAAATGTTGCTTTCTACGCAAATTATAACTGTTGTAGTTAATCTGAAGGTGAATGTGTATTAATTGTACTTTGTATGTTCCTGACATGTCAGCAACATGCAGATACAGGTTTATGTACGTTTATGTTAAATCATATGATCTTGAACTGTAATGCTTATTTTGTATATATGAAACCATATATGTACTGACAAAACGGAGGTAAGAGGAAATATTAAATTATCAAACGCTTGGCGTGTGCTGTAAAGAAGTACATTTACGTGTGTCTTAGTGAGTGAAGGTGTGGGTTCTTATAATGAGCCTGCGAAATGTCTGAACACAAAAGGCAATACTGATCCTACCTCTTAGCTTAGTAGACAGACTGAAGAAAGGCAAATCTGACTATGGGGTAATAATTTATGTTCTAGAACATTTTGTTAGTGTAGGTTGCTTACATTCAGGTGCAGACTTCACCCTTTATTTATGACCCTCTCCTCTTAACCTATTGTTCTGTTAATTGATTAATGACCCCCTGGTGGTTGATTTATGACCCCCTGGGCTAATCTGTCCTTCTGAGAAGCCCACCACACCTCCCCCTGCCCCTCCATCTGTCCCATCCGTCTCCTCTCCTCCTTGCCAAGCAAACTTTTGATATCACAGTAATCGACAAATTAATTAAATCAATCAATTAATTATCCCTTCTCTTTGGGAAATCCCCCAATCCTCCCACTCCTCTCCTCTGTCTGGAAATTGGTGGCAAAAGGAATCAGTCTGTGTTGGAGGGGAAGGATCTCGCGACAGGGGATTCAATTACATAGCAAAGGATATATTGTTGTTGATAATTCTTCCGGGTTATAAAGCCGTGGTCCATGGAATTCTTCAATTCCTAACGTTTCATCCAATACTACGTTGGACATCTTCAGAGGTATGGCTGGTCCTGCTGAGTCCAGCCATACCTCTGAAGATGTCCAACGTAGTATTGGACGAAACATTAGGAATTGAAGAATTCCATGGACCACGGCCTTATAACCCGGAAGAATTATCAACAACAGTACCATCCTGTCGTGAAAGCCTTCATTGTATGATTAAAGGATATATTGTTTATTTCTAACGTTCAGTTCACAGAGGTTGAATTCCTCTTTTATTTGGTGGGAAAAGTTGATCATTCTCTGCTGCTTGGGAAGCTGCAGATCTTGTAAAATATATCCAACAGAAGTAATTCAATAGATCGCTCTTTTTCCGATCGCCCAAGGAATACCTTCATGAAATACTGAGCATCTGTAATTACTCCATTAAAGATCTTTCGATACCATCTTCACACTTACTGCAAGGCAGACGTGCCAGCCGCTTTCTGTACTCCCGCACATGCAGGTCAGAAGAAAGACCACACACATTACGCCTGCTCGGGCCCGCGACTGGTGTCGGCTGCCTCACCACCAGTCGCCTCGCATGTTACACACAAAGCACCTTATCTTGCGGCACGCAGACCAGAAATTGCGCTAATCTGAGAACAAAGCGTCAGGTCACGGCTACCCTTTGATACTGATACCTGAGAAATTCCATTCGAAACACATGCTCTCTCTCTCACTCTCTCTCTCTCTCTCTCTCTCTCTCTCTCTCTCTCTCTCCCCCCCCCCCCCCCCCCCTCTTTCTCTTTCTCTTTCTCTCTCTCTCTCTCCTTCTCTCAATCCCAAGTAGTTGCTTCTTGTTAGTGTGAACCAATGTATGCAAACACACGCAGACCAAGATATCCTCCCAACCCTCTTCCCTTCCCTCCCCCTCCCTTGCCCCCCCACCGCTCACCACTCATGCAGATCTGGCGTTCGTAGTCGGTACATCCCTTTGTTCTCAGACTTCTGGAACAAAGACATTCGCAAAGAAGTTGGTAGCATCTGTCATGTGTCACACCAACACTACCTTTGTCCTGAACAAAGTGGTGGATACCTGGTAAACCCCCGGTTGTGGATATCTTGGAAATATTGAGTCGTATGAATAAAACAGAGAATATACTTTACACTCAGATGTTCGGAGAAAGTTCTCTGGTTGGCAAGAATAAGGCGAGTCTGAGAATATACTTCACCTGAGTATGTTCTCAGTGTGGGTTGAAGGGTGGGTGATGTTGCTCAAAGCAAAGAATATTCTCCGATTTCGTGTGAATAAAGCCAAAGAAGTTTCTCACAAGCGGAGAACATTCTCTGTTTTTGTGAGTGAGCTCCGTAGCATACTTCGAGCTGAGTGAGTTGTGTTGTGATTATGTGTTACCGAGTGTTTTTAGCGAAAATGGCGGATTTCATGTTTCTTGAAAGGCAAAAAAAGATATATGTAGTACGCAGGAACACAGAAGAAAGGAACCGTAGAAGTTATAGATTTAACAGTCAAACATTAATTGGCTGGCGAATCACTTTCATCCGGAAAATCACGAAAGAAGAGGAGGCGCCCTTTCCAATGAATGCAAAATGAAAATATTTTGGCGCTATTTAGAGAATCCAGGCTTTCAGATAGGTGTAGGAGAAGATTTGGGAGTACACCAGACTACAGTATCACTAACATTTTCGTATGTTCTACAACAGGTCAACAGGAAAGCACCATTGTGGATCAGATATCCGAGAAATATTAACGAACTAGAAACAGCGAAAGTTCAATGGCAATCGAGATACAAGTTTCCATGTGCGGTAGGGGCCCTAGACTGCACTCACATACTTACTATGAAACCTTCTTCACATGGAGACGAATACGTTAATCGAAAGGGCTTTCCATCTATAAATGTGCAGCCGACGTGAGACAACAGTGAAATGTTTACGAGTGTTGATGCTTCATGGCCAGGGTCTGTACATGACGCTAGGATATGGAGAAACTCCCATGTGTATCGTATATTGCGTGAGAACCAGTGCAACGCCCTAATTTTAGGAGATGAAGGATATGGCATTGCACCGTGGTTAATGACACCATTTCAAAATCCCGAAACACCTGATGAGAGGGCACACAACAGACTTCACTCTAAGGAAAGGGTGATAATACGACAACTGTCCAAACATTGAATAATTAAACCCAATTTGTATATTTTTTGTAATTACAATAATTATTCCCTCATGAAAATAAAGCACAGTGCTCTGATGTTACATAATAAAATGCTGTTTAGTGTTTTTTTTTTCATTCTCTATCATCGATTTTACTTTCAACAAAAATTGTTTAACATGTAACTATTCAAACTGGAACAGAATTTTCAGATACTACTGTAAATAGCTTTGGACACAACAAGTTAACATGAACTGCTGGAACCTTAATGTAATTTCTGTACTGTAACTTCAGCAGATTGATGACACAAGTTTTTATTTTACTTTACCAAAAATGTTCCAAGGATGTGCTGAAGGTATTTGCCAGGTGCTACAGTGAATAAGTGCACAACTGTCTAACCTGCAGTATTTAAAATAGAAACAAGTTACTCTTTTTGCTTTACTTTGTCAGAAATTGTTTCAAGGATGTGGTGAAGATACTGGCCAGACACAAGAATATAAGTGCATACACTTTTTTAACATTTCAAATTGGATTATATTACTCTTATTGTTTCATTGAAAAGAAATTTGTACTGAATAATTTTTGTGAGAGGATATGGAATTTGATAAATGAGGAATGTAAATGAACATTCACTTAAGAAAGATGTTTTTATTAATAAAATTCGGTACATAAATAAGACACTACACAATTTGTTTTATTGTTTATCTTCATCACGCATCAATTTCTGTTGCTTTTGTTTCAATATGTCCAATTGGTACAATAGCACCAGCCTTTGCAGCTCTGAAGTAGACAAATTATGTGTCTCATCTGTTTCCACACTTAATCTCCGACATTTAGACACTCTCTCATGCCCCGAAGCAGGCGATTGAGAAGGTATGACGACTTCGGGGTCCATGAGATCCATACGAGGTGCATTCAAGTTCTAAGGCCTCCGATTTTTTTTTCTAATTAACTACTCACCCGAAATCGATGAAACTGGCGTTACTTCTCGACGTAATCGCCCTGCAGACGTACACATTTTTCACAACGCTGACGCCATGATTCCATGGCAGCGGCGAAGGCTTCTTTAGGAGTCTGTTTTGACCACTGGAAAATCGCTGAGGCAATAGCGGCACGGCTGGTGAATGTGCGGCTACGGAGAGTGTCTTTCATTGTTGGAAAAAGCCAAAAGTCACTAGGAGCCAGGTCAGGTGAGTAGGGAGCATGAGCAATCACTTCAAAGTTGTTATCACGAAGAAACTGTTGCTTTACGTTAGCTCGATGTGCGAGTGCGTTGTCTTGGTGAAACAGCAAACGCACAGCCCTTCCCGGACGTTTTTGTTGCAGTGCAGGAAGGAATTTGTTCTTCAAAACATTTTCGTAGGATGCACCTGTTACCGTAGTGCCCTTTGGAACGCAATGGGTAAGGATTACACCCTCGCTGTCCCAGAACATGGACACCACCATTTTTTCAGCACTGGCGATTAACCGAAATTTTTTTGGTGGCGGTGAATCTGTGTGCTTCCATTGAGCTGATTGGCGCTTTGTTTTTGGATTGAAAAATGGCATCCACGTCTCACCCATTGTCACAACCGACAAAAAGAAAGTCCCATTCATGCTGTCGTTGCGCGTCAACATTGCTTGGCAACATGCCACACGGGCAGCCATGTGGTCGTCCGTCAGCATTTGTGGCACCCACCTGGATGACACTTTTCGCATTTTCGGGTCGTCATGCAGGATTGTGTGCACAGAACCCACAGAAATGCCAACTCTGGAGGCGATCTGTTCAACAGTCATTCAGCGATCCCCCAAAACAGTTCTCTCCACTTTCTCAATCATGTCGTCAGACCGGCTTGTGCGAGCCCGAGGTTGTTTCGGTTTGTTGTCACACGATGTTCTGCATTCATTAAACTGTCGCACCCACGAACGCACTTTCGACACATCCATAACTCCATCACCACATGTCTCCTTCAACTGTCGATGAATTTCAATTGGTTTCACACCACGCAAATTCAGAAAACGAATGATTGCACGCTGTTCAAGTAAGGAAAACGTCGCCATTTTAAGTATTTAAAACAGTTCTCATGCGGTAAAATTCCATCTGTCATACGGTGCTGCCATCTCTGGGACATATTGACAATGAACGCGGCCTCATTTTAAAACAATGTGCAGGTTTCTATCTCTTTCCAGTCCGGAGAAAAAAATCGGAGGCCTTAGAACTTGAATGCACCTCGTATGGTCGGCTGCAACAATTAGTGGTAGCTGCAAAATTGATTCTCATTCATACAATGTGTAGTCTGTGTCAGCTACTTCCGAATTCCGTGGTGAAGTGATGACAGAGGTGCTACCACCACCTACTGCACAAGCTCCTAAAAAAAATTTTTAAAAAAGTAATAGTAGTGTGTCAGGATTCAGTTTCTAGTTAGTAAATATACCAAACAGGTTTATGCAGAAATGTGGGAGGGGTTCGTCCAATTTTATGCATAGTACACTGTGACACTTTTACTGAAAAGTGGTGATATAGTAGACGAAATTTACCAAACATTGTTTCTTTTTCACATGTTAAAAATACGTATTTTTCGGAATCACAATTTCAAAGCATTAAGCACGTAATAAAAAAATCGGAAAGTATGGGACTTACCAGGAACTCTGGGTATAGTTGGGTTGCAGTCATCTCCGTCCATAAACTTTAAAAATGTCTGCTCCCAATTTTTCAGGGAAATCTTAATGTCTCCCGTCTTATTAACATGCGTCTTGGCCTTGATACGAGATTTCATGTTGCGCAGTTTCTTCATTAAGTGCCTGTCCGTAATTTCTTTCCCGAAACTAACCATATAACGGTGTTGTATTTCTTTAATACAATCCGCCTTCTCTCTTTTTGCGGCCGGAGTTTGCGATTTACTGATGATTGCGGGGTAATCTTTAATAATGTTGACAAAGGCTAATTCTGAGTCTTCCATTTCGGCACAGAAATAACTGGAGAAAAACTTTCTGTATCACAAAACACACGCAAACGAAACAAACTGGGAACCAAAGATGTTGGATTTTAATCTCTTCGCTGAGAACTTACTCAGTAAGGAGGGGAGGTAGAGAGAAAGTACTCCAGGGTCAGTGATTATGCTTCCTAGTTTTTATTCATACGAAACTGAGAACTTTCTTTGAGAATCTTCTTTTGCCCCGAGTATCAACTCTGGAGAATGTTCCCGTTTTTATTCATACAACCCAACCCCTCACTCAATCAGACTGATTGACTAATGAATTAAATCACTCTTTATGTGTGGCCCGTTTTTCCTTGCATCCTATGTATGGGTACAAGGACTGGTATATTTGGTGGGATTCAATCCTGCAACTGCCTGCTTTCCAAATGCTATTCTTCTCCCTTCTGGATTTTTTCCCCTTACCTCCTATTGATAAATACTGGCACAATTGGGTCATTTGTAGGAAGTTAATTACGTTGGAGCTAGCTGAAAATTTCAAATTTCAGTTTGATTGCATGCTCTGTCCTTAAACAATTTGTGGCACAGGCTGGACAGATGCCCATCCCACCATCGGAAACAATAAATTGATCAATCGGGAATTTGTTGTTGCGATTGGGTTTTTAAAGCGCTATAGAATTCCTGAGTTGGTTCTCTCTGCTACATTCGGAAGTAGAAGGAAGGACCTACTTCATGATAGGATCGAGACAATAACAAATACCACTTCAAGACGGAGTCCACTGAAATGTATTAAGAAGCCAGTAAACACGACACACTTAAATGACGATCCAGTCTGTAGTAGTAGTTGTCGTGGCTAGATGTCAGAGATCACTGAAACATTTGCACATCCCGTGCGCTCACCCCCTAAATGTCTATACGCAGCATGCCTGTCCCCTCATACAGCACCAGTACCAATGCTCAGAGGCTAGAGGAAACTGCTGCCGTGACCGCAGCCACAGTCGTGGACGCGCACGTCTGCCAAAGTGCACCAACCCAGCCATGAAGGGCATCCACGGATGACTGGACTGGTAGGAATTCAGATATTATCAATATGTCCAGCGCTGACACCTGGCAGTGATAAATATTGACTCATTCAATTTTTTACGAAAATACAGGCAACACACGCAATCGCGAAGACAGCCCAATGATTAATGAGTATTAGTTCACTATTCAGCTATCCACAGAGCTCTTCAAGGGCTGGTGCTGGGACTTGTCCGGCATGCTGTGTGCAAGAACTGACTAGCTGGCTGGCCAGAACTTTTCTTTGCATCCACTGCTCGCAACAGCCTTAACCCAGAAATGTCAATTCATTCCAGTCACCAACTACCCCCGCCACTCATTGGAACAGCCATCACAGTCGTCCTAGGAAACCAGCCACACATTTATCACTGTAATTACAATAAAATATGACAATTGCAGCCCCAATTTGGTGACATTCGACAATGAGCGAAGTATTGGAGATACCTGCTCCTGATGGCTGTAGCTACGGGACGAGTCTCACATTGAAATATCAATATCTATATCCTCCTTATGATTGGATATAACTTTCCGCGTAAAATCTTTCGTTCGCCTTATGGCTATCGATGCGCTGAAATTGAAACATTCCTCATCAAATCCATACCTCCCTTACGACTGCACATAGTCATTTTCCTTGCACATGTCGGAACACTGACCACAGTAACTTTACATCCCAACAGATACTTCATAAACCTGCTGATCACAGCGAATCTATCACACATCCTCTACGAAGTACAAAGCTTCGCCAATAACTGAACACTGGTGACATGAAACAATATTGAGCGAAAATCAGCAATCGATGGACACGCTCCATTTCTTTTTCTTGCGAGTGGTACCAGTATGTCTTAGGGACAGAGACGAAATCGTCTTATAAGCGAGTAGCTATTAAAAACACCAACGCAACGACCATATCACTGTCACCCTGCAAAAGAAAGCAATCTTGATTCTACAGGCACACAAAAGTATCGCTAACGATATCCATGTTAAAAATTACACATCGAGGTATGGTATTGTTTCCGAATGAAGTGGCCTTCCGCACAAATACAACGACATTTAATATAGATGGTGGTTGCGGGGTGTGTATTAACAGATCGAAAGCGCGAATGAACATCGCCAGCGCTGCAAGCTCGTAATAAAATCGCCTTCATCACCGAATTTAGAAAAGCGATTCGGCTATGGAACGTGGTACTAAGCTGATATTTGCAAATCCCTCATGCCACCACTAGATGTTTCCCACACTAACAAACATTATCTGTAACACAATCTATCTCGATACCATGCATACAGTGTAACAGAGGTTCTGTGATGCATCCATAGGGTTATAGGCGAGTAAGGATGAGAATGACGACATGCAATAGGTGGCGTACTATATGAGGAATCACATAAAAAAAGCAAAATTCTATGACCAATACACTGATATTTCAGATCTGTAGTCTTGCGCTTTCTGGAAGAAATCTATCTGTGATTTGGAATCAAGTCTTTCCATTCAACTGCACACTTGCATTGGTTCCTATGGAGATGTCTTTTAATGATTATAGCCACTGATGAATCATATTTGTGGCACTTTCATGTCTCGAAACGAGTCACCTTTTTCCAACCTAACTGCTACGGACCCCATACAGCAAAAATCCAGCATTCTTTTAGACAGTCTCTATGCATCCTATAACTGTTCCTCAGTCTCTGCGCCGCCCACCCTGCATTATTGTCCACGTGATCATTCCAATTTAAGTCAGAACTGAGCGGAAGTCCGAGAGCACTATATCTCCCACCTTCTGTATCCCATGGCGAAACAGGGTGAACTGACTTAATGACACAGGACCGTTTTTTGATCACTTGGTGGAAATGGGAACATGATGTCATAGCTCCGCCAACCATACACAGTGTGTAAGACCAGCACCAAACGAAGCTTTCTCCTGCAACACAAGGTAGTAGAAAAGAGAGTACGAGCACTTATGATGGTGTTTCTTATCAGGAAAATAGGAAGACTTCAGATCTCATGGGAACTGGAAGAAGGACGACGAGTTTGCTACTGCATTGTAGTGCATTTCCTAACTATATAGAGGCACTGCAGCCCAAAGGAGATCTGCGTCTCTCAGGGTGCATTCATGTCTGTCACCCAAACATTCTCTCGCTCCTTGTTATTTAGTACCATCCGACAGAGAAGAACTATGAACTATAAAAACTTTGCTAAAGTCACCCCATAGAGAACTTGACAAGATATTACTGTATCCGTCTCTTCTGATACATCAAAAACAAATACCGTCTGCATGCTGACATCAAGCGTATGTGATGGTGCTATTACATACACAGGCATTGCTCCACCGAAGCAGGTGGTTAGTGATCGAAGTCGCTTGCACAGACCAGCATAAAATTTCGTTGCCCAGGATGTAGGAGGACCATATCCCACAGACTATCAGTCACATGAGAGGGTCCCTGTGTTGTTCTTTCGTAAGCAGTATAAGACAATGTTTTTCTGCTGTAACATATCCAGTCAGTGTATGACTACATTTTTGTACACTGCCATACAGTTGGTTTTTCCAACATGACTTTGAAATCTCTCTCGGATGCTAAACCAACATTAACACGTTTTGATCCATCAGCTCTCACAGAAAGCTGGGCATCGCATTGTGTAAACTATGCCGCTTTCACAACACACAGGGTGGTTGAAATAATGGACATAGGCGGTGTTTCTTATTGACAAAAATGTGGAACATATCGCAACATATGGAAACTGTAAGAGTTTGTGACATTGTGGAGCATTTCCAAACAGCTGTCCAAAGGTGATGATCTCTACATTTAATCTCATCTTCCTCAGCTGAAATGCAAGCAGATATCTAGTTGTTCCGTTTCGAAGAGGCCAAGAGCATTGATTCCTCATATTGCAGCCATATGCACCACCACTGTTTCGGTGCTGGCCATCCCTGGAAGGTGTTGCTCCCACCAAGGCTCTCTATACCTCGAATAAGTGACGTCAGTCAATCATTATGTGGTAATCAACAGCATACCACTGGATGTTTGAGATGGAAAAGGCATCGTTGATATGGGATGATGTAATAAGCACCACAGCTGATAGTGTGATCAATTCCAGAAATTTTTACCAGTTTTTCCGCAATTTCACTGCTGACGAATGACATGGCAGCATGTTTCCCAGTTTCCATACTGTCGCTAAACCACCCCTCCACTACTTTGCTTGTACCATATATTAGGTTGCAAATGTAGATAGATGACTGTACAGTACGTCTATTCGTGGTTAATTCTCGGAAATATACATCAAAGTAAACCAAGACAGCGTCCTGTTGTGGGGCGGCGGATGGAATAATTGTTAATGTTCCTATTATTTATTTAATGCTGTTGTTTGCCCTTCTCAACACTGGCTCTCTAACTATAATATTGGCAACCAGAAAGTGACTAGCAAAACGTGAAGCCTGTAATTAGAATTCCTAGTGCCCACTTTATCTGAGAAATACGTTTATAGATACAGCTTATAGCTCTGAGGAATTAGGAGATTTTCTGGGATTCATAATCAAAAACCATTCTCTGTAAAATGTTCACTATTTTCTGAAAGTCACAGACCAAAAAGAATCCACACAATCCAACTACCAGAGCAATTCAGTGTCTAATGTGCTGATGCAACTATAACTGTTCAAATTAAATGTTTAAGTGAATGCTCGCCATAATTTGATGATAATGTTCATCAAACGCCACGCTAAATAATGGTAGAATGTCTGTCCTGCGGAGGCACGTGAAAATACGACATACACAAACTGAAGATAGATAATTAAAGTCATCCCAGAATTAACACTTCACTCGAAAACGATTTCATGGTTACGCTTATCCCAAGTAACTTATTACGGCATCTGAGGCTGTTTATAGCAATGACACCGACGCTACGCGACGCGACTCCCGGCACAGGTGGTGTGCTAATCAGCGTCTGGAGAGAACTGGGGCCTTCCCTTCTCGCGCAGCGTTCTTACATATAAAGCCGCGGTGCGGACGGCTAAGGGAACGCCTGATTAAATCTGCTCTCCAGACTAGTCGCTGGGCTAGTAATGCACCACTTTAAGTTATTGAATAAATCATTGCTTCCTTTGCTGATGGCCGATGAAGCTTTCAATTTAATTGTGCAATCAGCACACAAGTAAGTAATCATAATAAAAGTCTGACGTGGCTAAGTCAAATATTTTGGGCGAGAGAATTAATTTAATTACACTACACGCAGTAGACGAGCTCTGAATTTGCTCTTTGGAGATACGCTATAGCTATAGTTTTATAGTTATTCTATTGAAACTTCTCACATTTTTATGATTATAGCGGATCTCCCTTCTACTTAAATTTAAACTCCTAGCTTTATTTATTCGCCTACTTAATCTATCTTGCTTCCTTAATTTCTAAGACAAAAACCAGAAAATCATGAATTTCAACTAAAATTTTAATTTGTGAGATCCAGAATACTGTTTCTACTAAATTATCATGCAAAAGGAATCTAAATACAAATTTTTAAGTTTCTAGCTCTTTTCTGTTGCGCCAATGATTTTTACAGAAAAACGTCCAAATTTCGAAAATGGTTAAAGTTATTGAACTGATATTCAACACATATTGATTTAGTATTACTCCTGACATGCTAGAAACATTTTAGGTTATTTGCTTGATTTTTAAAATATTGCGCAACATTTATGACGTCAGAGCTAGTTACAGCGGACTGGCTGGCACACAATGGAAAGACTGATGTGAATTTTATAAGGAGTGAGTAGGCTGCTTCCCTACACTATAACGATGCAGTTAGGTTATCTACATATTTATAGCACTTTGATCATAGTCCAGAATTTATGATTATAATTGCCTGTCATTCCCTATGTGGATAGGAGTCAAAGAGATCCTCGCATTCATATGATAAAGCTGGAGATTGGAAGATCTCCTCACATTCTCTATTCCACGTCTCGTGAAGGAACAGAATGAGCTCAGTCCATAACTGCCATTCAGTGAAGACTGTTCCACATCAATCTTACTCACGGCCCCATCCAAGTGCACAAAATCTCTCCAGATGCGTGCACATCGAAGAGGTTAGCACCTCTTATTGGTGTATATTAGATATGGGATTGTCGTGGTGATATAACAGACGGTTAAGAAGGAACGCGTGGTTTATGCACATTGGAGTGTCAGACAGATGGAGTTTAAAATATTTTACTTAAATGTACTATGCTATCAATTCTAAAGGATTGTTCTAGTGTCTGGGGTCAGAACCAAGAAGGTACTGGCGAGAGAGAAATGATCATAGAACTTAAACACACACACCTAAGGCTACATGGTTCTCCACTTGCTATTACGTTAAAGCCATGTGCTTTCCGGAATATTAGTCATACAAAGAGCAATGCTTTTAATAGTCTAATGAAGGACATATATGTCCAACATCTGACATACTTCCATGCTGCAAGTTTTCTATCCAAATCACTACTGTGACAAACTTTCAGATGATAAAACTACTTCCTTCTACACCAACGAAAATCATAGATTCTTTGTGGTAATGCACAAATTAGCTTTCTGGAAGTGTATAGTGTCCACTGTTCACAACCAATTATGGTTCATAAATTGTACTATGCTCACATCAGCCCTATAAAATAATCGATACCAACGAAAAATGCATCTACAAGAAAACCGTCAAACACATAGCAGTGCTGCTTGACATGTGAGATTACATGCCATGCTGCACTAACTCCATAAACACACAATTGTCAAGCAAATATATACACAGGATTTACAGTACCTCACACTTAGAATCATTGCAGTTATCAAACTGAAGATTCGTTTTACATCCAAGAGCTGGCAGAGAAATGAAGTACTTTTCATACATCTTCGTTCGTCTATAGGAGGGTATTGAGTTAGGCTTTCCATCGATGGACATGATTCATCACATGTTTGTTTTAAGCCCTTTGCTGACTGTCGTATGGATATGTTTGCTGTTAACGAGTGCAAGTAGACAGCACTCTAAGTCACATGTAGAGCAAACAGCTGTATACGGGTTGAACGCAAGTTATACCATACAAGTGATGTACCCCAAGAGAATAACAGAAAAATGGTTAAATAGGTTAAATACGTGGTAAATGACCTGCTGCAACATCTGCCTCTTTTCAGAACGCGTCATCAGTCCAACATTAAAACATACCTCGTTGCTGACTGTTGTTAATAAACCATACAGCATTTGTTTTGTACGGTATTTGTTACCTGACACCACATGGTTGTGATTGGTAGGAGGTACAGAGAAGTACATTGTAAATACCATCTACAACAGGGGCCTCCACATGGAACTGATACAGGCACACACGCACACACACACACACACACACACACACACACACACACACACACACACACACACACACACACACACACACACATATATATATATATATATATATATATATATATATATATATGTAGGGTGAAAAGTATTTAAACCGACAAACCCTGGGAGGTTGTAGGGGACATCAAAACAAATATTTTTTCCCTAATGTCATTTTTTCCTATGAGAAGTATTTAAACCGGTAGAGGAATATATATATATATATATATATATATATATATATATATATATATATATATATGAGGGAAAGTGAAGGAGTATTTGCATGTCTTCTCCTTGGTGCAGGAAAATTCTTGTACATGGGAACAATTATGTGATAGCAAGAAGAATAGGAGAAATAGTTGACATGGAAGCACTTGGAACCAAGCAAACACTCACTTTTAGTGTACAGCGATGAGATGGCTAGAATAGATTGTGTTAAGTATATGACCACGAAATGTGGAGCAATAAATTTATATATGTCGGAACACATGACCATGTGTGACTCCAAAGCTATTGGTAACTAACTTATAGATGTTTATATAGCGTTGTATTGCCAGCTAGGGGACTGCAATATACAACTAAAGAATGTGTAGCGTCTTTGACCCTGTGCAAGACTGTTTAGGTGTTTTAAAGCCAAGAGGTAGTATTTCAAAGGTGCTTCTCTGCACTCTCTGCCAATAATAACTATATGGTGTCAAGTAACAAATACCTTACAAAACAGTTGCTACATGGTTTTTAACAACATTCAGCTGTATGTCCATTGTGGTAATAGGGATACATGCAAGTTGACTACTGTCTTTAACGCTTTCCTGGAAAGAGAATCGTCTGCCTGTAAGTTGACATGGATCTGCGCTACAAAATGATAGAAAGTAGATGGAGTGATTGGTTGAAATGGGTTGTAACGAGGTATGTTTTAATGGTAGACTGATGACGCAGTCTGGAAAGAGGCAGATGTTGCACCAGGTCATTTATCACATATTTAACCATTTTCCGTCATTCTTTTAGGGTACATCACTTGTATGGTATAACTTGTGTTAAACTCGCATGCAACTGGGTATTCTGTGTGTGCCTTAGAGCGCTACCTACATACAATCGTTAACCTCTGCATACCACAGTCAGCAGAGGGCTTACAACATGTTTGTGATGAATCACGCCCATCGATGGAAAACCTATTTCAGTACCCTCCTCTAGACAAACAAAGACATATGCAAAGTACTCTATTTCTCTTCCTCATCTTGGACATAAATTGCGTCTTCAGTTTCGTAACTGCAGTGATTCTAAGTTAGCGACAGGGGTTTGTGATGTTGTGTAAACCCTGTGTATACACTTGCTCAACAGTTGTCCTGTTTACAGAGTTAGTGCGGCATGGCTTGTGAACAGTGGGTGCTACACACATCCAGAAAGCTTTATTGTGCATGTATCACAAAGAATCCATGTTTTTCTTTGGTGTAGAAGGAAGTAATTTTATCATCTGAAAGTCTGTCACAGTAGTGAGTTGGACAGAAAAGTTCCATGGTGGATGTATGTGAGAAGTTGGACATCATCAGCTCAAGATGTTCACTGATGTGATGGATGATCTAGAACAAAAGGTCAATGAACAGGGTCAAGGTCAGTTAGTGTATCCATAAGGATTCAAGCTGTGCCGTAGTCGCTGTGTCTATACTACTGATAATGTTAGATAATCTGTGCAGCCTAAGATTTGATTGCAATAACGGGGCACTGGAGAATGGAATTTGACAGTTATAAGACATTTATTCTGTTTAAACACTGGCAGACTGTAAGAAAGTTTAACCTCGATTTTAACTCTAGTCGCATGTGTATGACAAAAAATTATGTGTTCTTTGATGTTAACACTAACCATGTATACATATCCTTAAACTGAATCGTTCCGAATTATTTCAATAAAAGAATTGTTCAAATGAACTAACTAACTAACAAGTGGGCAACCATTTGTAAATTGTTATTCCAAAACCGTTAATTAATGTTATAGATTTGAGGTTACTTCCTTCAGGCATGTACCATGGTGTGGAAAGTCCTACCAAAATTTGTACAGTAGAAAATGCACTGAATAGTGCTTTTGGCGATGAACAGACAATTCAATACCCTTTTCTCCAGACCTGTCACTACTTGTCCTGCATCTCTGCGTGGGGAATGTGTGTTTGTGCTGTCTTCATCATTTCATCATCATTATCATTAGTGATGTGGTGAGATTGGACTGTGTAAAGATTGGGACTTTGTACGGGTGCTGATAACCGCGCAGTTGAGCGCCCCACAAACCAAACATCATCATCATCATCATCACTTGCCCTGCAAAATAGGTAGGTCATGAGAGTTGACCACTTTCCACTCCAAAAAATCTGCAACAGAATATTCGAAAAAAGTGATGAGGGACAAATAAGCATTTTTTCCAAAGAGTGGGTTTACACTGGTTATACTATATAGCAAAGACAACAGTCATTATTTGTACTTGTTACGAGCATGATCGACAAAGTGGCGCACAGCAAATGGATCTACAAGGTCAGGAGTTGTTAATCAATATTACCTGCTGTGATATTTCCAAACCAACCTTCCTATTACCCATCACTGTAGCAGGAACTACCATCCTGAATACGAGTATAGCTCACACATTGATTTATGTGCCCAATGTACCTCCTGAAATTTTTTCACACAGGAAACCTAACCTATCTCAATAACATGCTAAACCCGACTCTGATTGCATCCCTGGATTAAATGCTAGCTGTACAGAATGACCGCATAACAATGGAGCATCGTTTAGATCATGTAAAAGAGTTCCTTAATGAAGATCATCAACAACTTGTATTTATAGGAATCTCAGTGTCAGCTGCCTGTATGATTGTAGCAGTAACAGCAATTGAAGCGAAAAGTAACCCAAATCCCATCGCAGCCAACCCTCAATCTACAGGTTCAAACCAGTTACAACGGCACCAGCAAGAAGCGATTTGACAGACGACAAAGTGAACGAAGATCTCTGTTCCAAGTCAAGAGCTAACGTGATCGTATAGGAGAACTGTGAGAATAATGTAAAGGACAAAAGTCCCCTCACGAATGAAGTTGAAAATGTGCAGTGTAAATACTTGTAGATAATCAATGTCTACGTTACAGCAAAATTCGAGGGCGGATTTTTTCATAGAAGGAGTAATGTTAAGGGATAAACTATATTAGAATTTGGAGCCAAAGATGAAGCTCCTAGATAGTAATGAGATCAAATCAGAGTTAACCAGAGCTGGCCAGCAACCCATATGCTCAGTGAACAGCCACCACCACTTCTATGTTACAACCTTCCATATGACAACAGAAGGTCAGTAATTGGGAAGCTACTGCATCGAACTTGCTGCTGAATACACCAGATCCCAGTCATTGCCATGTTCCAAATGGTTCAGAGTGTCACATAAATGTCGTCACTACCCTATGATTAGCAGTGAGAAGCAGCATTTAAATCCAACTGAACCAGCCCAGCATCATCAACGACTCGTCAGTATGTGACATTCATCCTTTGTTGCTGATGACTGTGCCGACGACGCAGCCACATTACCTCCGTCAGGTCAAACATTCCTGCTCATTGCCTAAGCATTTGGGAACCTGGGTCGTCCAGCACTCTCCCTCCATTTCAGGACTATAACGCGAGAACCAGCCATCCCAGCCCTCAACTGAGGACTGCACCAGGGAAGTGTGATAGGACCCCTCTTATTTGCTATATACATGAACGATCTGCCGGAGAGAGGAGCAAAAGTTTGCAGATGACACTGTGCTGCACGGGGAAAGTGCCATCACTGAGTGACTGTAGGAGGATACGAGATGACTTAGACAAAATTTGTAGTTGGTGCAATGAGTGACTGCTAGATCAAAATGTAGAAAAATGTGAGTTAATACACGTGAATAGGAAAAACACACGTGTAAAATTCGAATAGAGTCTTAATAGTGTGCTGCTTGAGACAGTCACGTAGACTGAATATCTAAGCATAACATTGCAAAGCAGTATTAAATGGAACGAGCATGTAAAGTTTGTAGTAGCGGCGGTGAATGCTCAACTTCAGTTTATTGGGAGAATTTTAGAAAAGTTTTGTTCATCTGTAAAGGAGATGGCATGTAGGATACTACTACGATCCATTACTGAGTACTGCTTGAGTGTTTGGGATCCACACCAGGTTGGACTAAAGGACGTCATCGTAGCTGTCCAGAGTCAGGCTGCTGGATTTGCTACCAGTAGATTTGAACAATATGCAAGTATTACGGAGATGCTTCGAGAACTCAAGTGGGAATGTTTGGCGGAAAGGTGACGTCATTTCGAGTTTAGAGAACGAGCATTTGAAGACGACTACTGAACGGTTCTATTGCCGCTAATGTACATTTTATGTAAGGACCACGAAGATAAGATAAGAGAAATTAGAGCTTGTACGGACACAGATAAATGGTCGTTTTTTGCTCACTCTGTTTGCGAGTGGAACAGGAAAGGAAGTGACTATAAATGGTACAGGGTAGTCTCCGCCTCTCACCATACGGTGGCTTGAGGAATGTGCGTATAGATTTAGAGGTAGATGTAGATCAACAGAGAACTTCTACGTCCAGGGCGTGGGAGTGCGACCCAGCCAGACCTTCCTGCAGCAACCATCATCACCATGTGCATTCCAGCACGGAGACAATACGCCAACGCAGCAGAAGCAGCGGCAGCACGGTACATCGTCAGCAGCCCGGGGCCAATGCACTGGAAAACGAAGCGATATTCTCCTCACCCGCCATCGTTACTTGCCACTGTTAACCAATGACTGTAAACAAGCAGCAACAAAGAAGCTGTTGCAAACCTAATCGGACTTTCAACGGCGGCCGAAGTGGCCAAGCGGTTCTAGGCGCTACAGTCTGCCGTGGGCATGGATGTGTGTGATGTCCTTAGGTTAGTTATGTTTAAGAAGTTCTGAGTTCTAGGGGACTGATGACCTCAGATGTTAAGTCCCATAGTGCTCAGAGCCATTTTTGGACTTTCATCGGCTGCACACCTCATCCTTCTTCAGCAGAGATCCTAGCCTACACTAAGCTACCCCAGACACCTCATTATAATACCAAAAAGTGCAACGCCATCTCTTGGTGGCCAAAGCAGCTTGGCTGTCTCCAGTCTCATTCAAGCACTAATTGCCATCTGTTGGCAGTGAAAATAAATATTATTGTAATATTAATATATTTTAATACCTATTTTTATGTATGTGCAACTTTAAGCAGAATTATAATATTTTTAGAGATTAAATATGTAAGGATTTTGTATATCACTTCCATAGCATTTGTTTGAAAAATTTATGTTCAAATTAATTTTAATGTTAATACCCTTGTAGTAAAGAGTACTTTGAAGATCTGAGTGGAAGTGGTAACTTGGATTTCGGAGTGTACAGCTGTGGACTTTTGACAGTAGATTTTTGACGTACATGGAGGATGGAGGCATGCAACAAAATGGAAAGAATCATTACAGTAAAAGAGTTTTCAAATGGGGTGTGAAGAGTTTAGGTAATGTAAAACTGACCTGATACTGGTGAATTTACAAACGCGATTAAGAATGTGATCGCGTGTTTTTGGCTAGTTCGAAGAATGTACAACAACATATTGTTAAGAGAAACTAAATTCATCCACTACAAGGAAGCATTTGAAAGTTCACACAATGCAGCGAATACTGTCTGGATTTTCATAAACGCAGATAGAAAAGAAGTTAAGTAGACCAAACAATGGAAACATAGTACTCAAAACAGAACGAAAATATTCGTCGGACCTACATGAAGTCAATTCCGTTTCAATGAGCACAACGTCACTATAGTAAACATTTTCGTCGGACAAAATTCTTCAAAATGAAGAATGGCAGACAGTAATGTAAATGCAACAGAATGGTTATTCTTTTTTCCCTACAGATTAAAGGGAAGCGGCAAAAATAATCAGTAGAATGTAAACAAAAAATGGAGAAGAGTTTGATGATATACTTCTCACAGTGTTTAGTAGTGTCACTGGCATTTTTAATAAACATGTCTATGTAATTGGGAAGACTCCTAGAGAATATTAATTGAACCAAGGAGGAAAGCCACAAAGAAGGAACGAAAGAATGAACGACAGTGAGGAGGTCCATTTACCTCGTACATCATGAAGGTCAAGTAAGAAGTTAATGTGTATTATGCTTTGTTATGATTCTTGCGATTCTGGTTATTTCGTTTTGTGTATTTTATATATTGTTAGGATAGTTCTGGATTAGGTTACATGTGTACGTTAGGGTAGAAATTATACTATGTAGTAATTGCATGAACGATGTCTTTGAAAGAGACAGCATGCTTTTGAGGGGAGGGGAGATGATGGGGTCTCTGTCCTCGTGTCCCTGTTCAGTGTAAGCGAGGCTGTTACTTTAGGCAGTGCTGTACCTCTTTGCCTGCGATGGAGTAGGGAGACAGAGGAGTTTCGCTTTCGAGGCAGTAGGATGCTATATTGTCCAACCAAAAATGCAAAGTTTGGTGTTCAATGTATGGAAACTAAGAAATGAGATAAGGAGGTTGGAGGAACTAAAATGATCAAATTATTTCCCAAGGGATTTCTAGGGAAACACTCACATGGAAGGTCTTGACGCAAAGTTGTTCAACAAGTCAGGGTTTAATTTCAAACACAAATATGTATTTATCGTAACCATTCAGAAAAAAAAACAATTTAACAAAAGAATTAACAAATTAAAAGAAGATTGCTTTAAGCGATCAATTAATCCAGAATAAAGTACCACTCTCAAGACTACGCAGTGTGACTCTTAGCTCCGTTTGAACTGCCTAAGACGGACAACGTTACTGAACGATAGCCATATCGTCCTCAGACGATAGGCACCACTGGATGCGGATATGGATGGGTATGTGGTCAGCATGTCGCTCTCCTGGCTTTTTTCAGTTTTCGTGAGCGGAGGCGCTACTTCTCAGTCAAGTGGCTTCTCAGTTGGTCTCACAAGGGCTGGGTGCACCCTGTTTGCCAATAGCGCTCGGCAGACCTTGATAGTTATCCATCCAAGTGCTGGCTGAGCTCGACAGCACTTAACTTCGATGATCTGATGGTAACTGGTGACAACAGCAGTAATATCGTTGATACAATGTGACTCTGATTAATAACATCAAAGCAGTGGTTCAAAAGTTGGCTAATGCTCAGACTAAAACTGTACACTAAAATTTCTTTTCATTCGCAAAACAAATCAAATTCATTTACCACAGTGAATCTGCCTCTTGACCACAACTGGTTGAATAAAAAATTGCGCTCATTAAGAAAATTAACTTGATCAAAATTACAATTAAAACTTCATCAATAACATTGCCTTAGAGAAATAACAGTCAGGACAATACATAATTGAGGGAAGACTAGACCTGTAAAACAACTAATCAACACAGAAACAGACGATTTGCAAAAACACCAAACAGTACAGTAAGAAACTTATTGAAACATGAAAAACAAATAAGTTACAGTTATTGCACGAAATATTGATGGCCCAAGACCAGTTTCCAACAACAATTAACAACAGCTTAACCTTGACGGTAAGTTGTGTGGACTAGTTGCAACAGGCACAGTACACAGACGGACTCCCGCTGGAATGGTTACACACAACAAGGAGTGTCGCCCAGTGTGTAGGTGTCCGTTCCGGACCACACTTCCGCGGGCTGGCCAGCACGACCCTCTCAGCGAGCTAAGTGTGGTTGATTGACGCAACCAAGGCAGTCTCACGCAAGTAAGTACATTAACAACTAGGATGGAAGGCAGACCTAGGACACAAGAACTTATTATTCGATGTACAAGAGGAAAAACTCGCGTTAACTGCACAGAGGTGTAGGTCAAATTTGAACTACAGTATGAATATCAAATTTTCTTCAGCCAAATCTTGTAAACAATTGTCTTGAAACCCACTGACCAGATAGCACAAGAAGTTTACTAAAAGCTTGAATACATAATTTGGAATTAAATATTAGCTAGGTCAAAAATTCACATGACCAAGACCTGCATTACTGAGCAGCATGCTACATGTAAAATTCCAGAACTTAAGTAAAACAAGGCGATATAAGCTTCAACAGCTTACAGTTTGACACAATTACAACAGCAGTGAGCCGAAGAGTTCCGCTGAGTGTTCTTAACCTATTAAATAACAGGTTATACACAACAGGTTATGCACACTCAGCAGAACAACGACACAGTTACGTAACCATAGTTTAAACTTAGCGGTGCATGTTGGCAATACTAGAACACACCAAGATTTCCATCTGTTTTCAGTACAGATAAATACATAAATTTAAAACAAATCCAGAGTTCAGAGCAGCATTTGCTTCCAGAAGATCGGCTTCGTTGTCCCTAAATATGACTTCAGTGGACAAATGGGAGGCTCCAAAATTCAGTCCCACCCATTGGCCAACATGCAACCAAAATGTGGCACAATAACCAGGGTAGTGACCAATTCAAAATTCTGGCAGACGGTGCTACCGTCGATATGTAGCCCTCCCAGTAGGGCACACTTAGTCGTAAATGATCTTGCCAAGCTCGGTGCATTCACCTCACTGCCGCTATGCCAGCTCTCCCCCGCTTAGCTTGCTCCCGGCCCTGGAGTGGCACCTAGACTCACACTGCAACAGTGAACAAAAGATATGTAAGCAGTTATGAATCAACTAAAAACGAGTCGCCATGGCTCAGTGTTTACAGCGTTGCAGCAACAAGTAAGTAGTGCGGGTGTATTCTGGGAGATATCGGAAGAACACAATAAGTTGCTTATGGGATATGAGCGATTGAAGGAGTAGATGTGGGAAGTATAGAGAGTGGTGCCACATGAGGCATAAAGTGTGAAAAGGGTATGGACATATGCCGGAGGCCCGATACTTACTACGATATTTGGGACAGTGGATGTGGGCAAGGTAAATGAGCTAAACAGAGAAACAGAAGCCACAAGGGATTTGGCAGAAGGAATAGGGCAAATATGGACTGGCATTTCACGCATCTCATGAACTTGAAGAATGGTTTGTTGAACAACAAATACATGCTTTGGCAGCTAAAGAGTGTGCCAAAACATAGGCTAACTCTCTAAACTGAGATTAGGGGCAGTGCAAGAACTGATGCAAGTACTAGATGCAAGAATAACACTAATAAGACTGTTGCAGTCCGTAGGGATAGTATTTGGGACACAAGAGGAAAGGCCGCTGGACCTGATGGGATACTAGTTCGACGATTTTACACAGAGTACGGGAAGGAACTCGCCCCCCTTCTTGCAGCGGTGTACCGTAGGTCTCTAGAAGAGCGTAGCGTTCCAAAGGATTGGAAAACGGCACAGGTCATCCCCGTTTTCAAGAAGGGCCGTCGAACAGATGTGCAGAACTATAGACCTATATCTCTAACGTCGATCAGTTGTGGAATTTTGGAACACGTATTATGTTCGAGTATAATGACTTTTCTGGAGACTAGAAATCTACTCTGTAGGAATCAGCATGGGTTTCGAAAAAGACGGTCGTACGAAACCCAGCTCGCGCTATTCGTCCACGAGACTCAGAGGGCCATAGACACTGGTTCACAGGTAGATGCCGGGTTTCTTGACTTCCGCAAGGCGTTCGATACAGTTCCCCACAGTCGTTTAATGAACAAAGTAAGAGCATATGGACTATCAGACCAATTGTGTGATTGGATTGAAGAGTTCCTAGATAACAGAAAGCAGCACGTCATTCTCATTGGAGAGAAGTCTTCCGAAGTAAGAGTGATTTCAGGTGTGCCGCAGGGGAGTGTCGTAGGACCGTTGCTATTCACAATATACATAAATGACCCTGTGGATGACATTGGAAGTTCACTGAGGCTTTTTGTGGATGATGCTATGGTATATCGAGAAGTTGTAACAATGGAAAATTGTACTTAAATGCAGGAGGATCTGCAACGAATTGACGCATGGTGCAGGGAATGGCAACTGAATCTCAATGTAGACAGGTGTAATGTGCTGCGAATACATAGAAAGAAAGATTCCTTATCATTTAGCTACAAAATAGCAGGTCAGCAACTGGAAGCAGTTAATTCCATAAATTATCTGGGAGTACGCATTAGGAGTGACTTAAAATGGAATGATCATATAAAGTTGATCGTTGAAAAAGCAGATGCCAGACTGAGATTCATTGGAAGAATCCTAAGGAAATGCAATCCGAAAACAAAGGAAGTAGGTTACAGTACACTTGTTCGGCCACTGCTCGAATACTGCTCAGCAGTGTGGGATCCGTACCAGATAGGGTTGATGGAAGAGATAGAGAAGATCCAACGGAGAGCAGCACGCTTCGTTACAGGATCATTTAGTAATCGCGAAAGCGTTACGGAGATGATAGATAAACTCCAGTGGAAGACTCTGCAGGAGAGACACTCAGTAGCTCGGTACGGGCTTTTGTTAAAGTTTCTAGAACATACCTTCACCGAATAGTCAAGCAATATATTGCTCCCTCCTACGTATATCTCGCGAAGAGACCATGCAGATAAAATCAGAGAGATTAGAGCCCTCACAGAAGCATACCGACAATCCTTCTTTCCACGAACAATACGAGACTGGAATAGCAGGGAGAACCGATAGAGGTACTCAAGGTACCCTCCGCCACACACCGTCAGGTGGCTTGCGGAGTATGAATGTAGATGTAGATGTGGAAGAGTGGAGTTGACGAAATTGCTGGAAACTGTTCATCAAGCATTACATGGGCGATTGAGTCCGGTTCTATTGTCACTCGAGCAATACCTGAAGGGTTTGAGTAAAATGCAGGGAGAATTACCTCCAGAACACCAGTTATCAGTAGAGCCTGGCAGCCAGAATATACCTTTCTATGAAGGGCGCTCAGTAAGTGATGCAACAGATTTCTTTCTTGGCCAACTTTAGCAGCACTATACATAGCCATCAAAATGGTGTATGTGTAAGTAGGCTGTTTAGGTTTTTATGTTGATAACACCACGTAGCACTCTGTATGAAAATCACTGACTGTGCTGTGTGCAGTCTGTGGCTGGTTGCCATTGTTGAAATATTCGCTATTGTAGTGTTGGGCAGTTGGATGTGAACAGCGCATAGCGTTGCGTAGTTGGATGTGAGCCGCCAGCAGTGGTGGATGTGGGGAGTCAGAGGGCGGAGTTTTGTGAGCGGATGATCTGGACGTGTGTCCATCAGAGAGAGTAAATTTGTAATACTGGATATCATGAACTGATATATATATATATATATATACATATATATATATATATATATATAAATGACTTTTGAACACTATTAAGGTAAATACATTGTTTGTTCTCTATCAAAATCTTTCATTTGCTAAGTATCCCTATCAGTAGTTAGTGTCCTCAGTAGTTAGAATCTTCTATTTAGCTGGCAGTAGTGGCGCTCGCTGTATTGCAGTAGTTCGAGTAATGAAGATTTTTGTGAGGTAAGTGATTCATGAAAGATGTAGGTTATTGTTAGTCAGGGCCATTCTTTGGTAGGGATTATTGAAAATCAGATTGCCTTACGCTAAAAATATTGTGTGTCTGTTTATTGTTGATCAGAATAAGTAAAGAGAGAAATGTCTGAGCACGTTCAGTTTTGCTCAGCTGTTTGAAAATCAAATAACGTAAGGGTCTATCAGCACAGTCATTCATTAATTTTTCCAAGGGGACGTTTCATATGTCGACCCTTAGCCGAAGATACTTCATTGGAATCTTCTGATTTTTTTCTTGTAGTTTGTGTAATTAGTGTAGCTATTGTTTATTTCTAGCGCGTAATTATAGAGAGAATTTCCTTTGTAGTTGTAGTTTTTCATTGTTGTACAGTACAACAGTTGTGGCATGCATGTAGATTTGCACCAAGTATTTCGCAGCTGCGCTTGCAATTAACGAGATATTATATTCAGTGCTATACTAATGTGTTTTCTTGTTTTTGCTCTTCAAATTGTGCTTTTATTGTTATTGTGTGAAATACGTGATAATTATGGCGTGTGAAAAACGTAACACCAGGCTTCAAAGTAAATTGAGAAATGATAGTGGCGACGATTGTAGCTTATCAGCACTACCGTATAATGAATTAACAGACATTCAAAGTAGTAATTTGGTCATTGTGCATAGGGAAATGGAGAGGGCGGCAAATAATGGTGTAGACAGTGAAACGATTAGTGAACAGTGAAGCATTATCGATCCATCGGTCGGCAACAGCTCGCCGCAGGAATCCGAAATGACAGGACACAATCTTGCAGATACTGTCGATTCAGGTTTTGGGTCCTCACCGTTTTCTCAAATAAGTCAAGACACATTTTCTGCTTGTCAAAACGTGAATGTTGCCGGTGCAAATTCACTTCCGAAAAGCATAGAGGAACAGATTCCAGACACTAATACATTATTATTGCAATTAATGCAACAAATGAAACAAAATCAGAGACAAACACAGCAACAGTTAGACGCAATGGAATAAATCAAAAACAGTCACAGCAATAAATGGAACAAAGTCAGAAACAAATTAAAGAAACACTTCAACAAACACGTAACTACTGAGTTACATAACATCGAATCGAAATGTCAAAAAGTCTGTAATGACGTAAAACACAAATTTGTGTGCATTTGGAACCTATTTTTTCGCGGCATGAAAATGCATTACAGAATCACGAAGCAGCCTTAAAAGAACTGCAAACTATTGTTCATGAAAATCACGAGACCTTGCGGGCTAAAATTGACTCAGTTGCATCAACCGATTCGGTTACGCAACTTGCAAAAACTCAGGAGAACTTAAAGGACACAGTAGATACTCTGAAAATTGGGTCAGAAAGACACATGGAGGAAATTAGTTCATTATCAGAGAAAGTAGTCGAACTTTCGGATCAGCTAAATAATGTATCTACGAAGGTAGATGATAATCTGAATGACACAAGAGCGGTTGTCTTTAATGACACAGAAGAGTATGAACAAATTAGAAAATTCAAACAAAGTCAGAATCAAATCAATACACAGTACAGAAGAGAAATCCGGGAAGTACAAGATCAGTTGACACAGGTAATACAAGAATTACACATTTCACAGGACACTCGCGCTCCAATACGGGAAGAGGGACATAGAAATACGGAACAGCCACAAAATTATAACACAGGGCACTTCGGAAATTATGAAAGAAATTGGCAAGATACACCGACTTTTGAGATGGAACCGCCGAAACGACGTAACAATGACTGACATGCGACTCGCCGACATGATGATTTTGACTATAAGCTGTTTACTACTACACGTAAATTCAAAACATCTAAGAATTCCGGCAACGAAATTCATCCGCAAGCGTGGCTTCATCAGTTCCCTCATTGTTTTCCTCCCAACTGGTCATTAGAGCACAGATTAGAATTTATGTGTGGCTATTTAGATAATGAACCAGCTGTAAGAATGCGATCGGTCATTCACGATTGTCGAGTGAAGGAGAATTTTATCATGCCTTGCTCTCAGCATATTGGTCTCAAGCTACACAAGACCGAGTAAAACATAGCATCATAATGATGAAACATTTCGAACAATCTGAATTTTCCAGTCTTGTGAAATATTTTGAAGACATGTTGCACAAGAATCAGTACCTGTCAAACCCATACAGCCCCTCAGAACTCATCCGCATTTGCTTAATCAAATTGCCTGAACGTTTACGACATATTATTTTGGCACGACGTTGCAAAGACGACATTGAAGCTTTTCAGGGACTGTTACAAGAATTGGAAATTGACACTGACAATCGAGGGACGCTAAAACAGGAACACAACAATTACAGGTCACATCCGTCACAATTCCGCGATGAAAGAAATAATAACTGGAAACGGCAAGACTATTCTTACAACATAAATCGTGACCAAAACAGACACCACCCGTATGACAACCGTTAGCAGAATATTAATAATTACAGGGAAAGATCACCTCTCCGCAGTAATGACTATCATAGAGACAATCTGAGAAACAGACAATATGGGAACCAAAATAATTATTATCGAGGGAGACAGAATAACTTCAGACGCAACGGTCCACCGCACAGTTATGATTCCGGCAGAAATACTTCACCATACGACCGACAAAAAAGAAACTATGTGAACTACTAACAAAACGACAGACCTGAATTTCATCAGAACTGGCGGGTTCAAACAGGGCAGGGCCCTCTCGACAAGGTGAATTTGTAGAAGTTAGATCTCCAAACCCCAATAACGACGTGCGCCAACAGAGACAACAGGCAATGACTCACACCGCCGACAGCCACAAAACGTACTTATGAAGCTGACGACGTAGCTGCCGTGGTTAGTAATTACGTAAAAATGGAATACATTAGGGACATCTTACTCCAGGAACACGACGTAAAGCATAACATTGCATATCCTGTAATAAACATTACAGTAAATGACATAAAATTTGCGGCAGTACTTGACTCAAGGCAGTCCCATTTCAATAATTAGTGAAACAGCCTGAAGCAAATGCAACAAATCGAACGATTGCCCCACACTTCCGTTACGTAAGATTAAATTACAAGGTGCAATCGTTGGAAAAAGTGTAGATGTACGCCTACAAACCAACTTAGAATTCTTTTGTCAAAGATACAGATTCTCTATGAACTTTCTTATTGTTCCATGATTGTCGACGGAAATTATTCCGATACCAATTTCGTGTTCGTGAGCATACTAAAATGGATCGATCCGGCTTGTCTTAGATTCGAGACAAATCAATATTATCATCAATCCTGAAACAGACAGGGCGCAAACGTTGGAAGAACTTCAAAATTTTAATGGTGTAAAAGTGTTGTCTTCCATTGATCTCAGATCCAGCTTTTATCAGATCGAACTTCATCCAGAATGTAGAAAATACACAGCTTTTCTTTGTTTAGGCGTTTGTTATCAATTTCGGAAACTTCCTTTTGGTTTGAGCATTTCATCGGCAGCATTCATTCGTGGGCTAAATTCCATATTACCTGAGTTCTTAAAACGTCACATCACCTTATATGTGGACGATATTCTCATAGCAGAAGCCTCATGGGAACAACATAATCGCATCCTCAACAGTTTGTTACGTATTTTTGCAGAATCTGGAATTACAGTTACTTGGAAAAGTCTGAATTCGGTAGGACAAAGGTGAAGTTTTTGGGACATATTATTTCTTCTGAAGGCATTCCGCGGGATCCTGAGAAGTTAGAAGCAATCAGAGCCAGTCCAGTTCCATCTATAAAAAAACAAGTCCGCAGTTTTCTAGGTCTCGTAAATTTTTACCATCGTTTTCTGAATATGTAAATTCTAGTTACACCAAAACTTTGTTCTCTCACTAGAAAAAATACTATTTGGAACTGGGACGAACAGGCACAGTTGGAATTCAATTCTTTGAAAGAATCGCTACTTAACACGCCAATATTAGCTCATCCAGATCTGACACAAGATTTTTTTTGCCTCAGCACGGATTCTTCTAAAGTCGGTCTTGGTGCCCATTTATTTCAAGAAGCCATAGAAAATGACGCTACTGCTCAGAAAACCATTGCTTTTGCCAGCCGAGTGCTAACAAAATCTGAAAAAAAAAACTATTCCGTTACTGAATTTGAAGCTTTAGCTATCGTTTTTTCCGGTAAGCACGTAAGCATCGTGCATTACAATTTCTTATGTCTTCAAAATTAAATCAAGACAGGTTAAAACGTTGGGCATTGTTTCTGCAAGAAGTCCACTTCACAATAGTCTACATTCCCGGCAAGGAGAACATTGTTGCGGACGCACTGTCACGCGCACCGGCTGGGCTTGAGAAAAGTAACACAGAAGGCAACCTCGTGAAAAATTTCAGTATTCTTTACATTCAGAAAGTCGCCTCTGAAAACTTTATCACCACATCTTTAAAGGACATTGCTCATGAACAAGATAAAGATCCGATTTGGAAAGACATCAGAAGTAAATGGCATGAAAAGACACACAGATTTGGCATTATTACCTGGTCAGAAACAACATACTCTTCAAACGCTGCGCCGGCCGCAGTGGTCTAGCGGTTCTAGGCGCGCAGTCCGGAACCGCGCGACTGCTACGGTCGCAGGTTCGAATCCTGCCTCGGGCATCGATGTGTGTGATGTCCTTAGGTTAGTTAGGTTTAAGTAGTTCTAAGTTCTAGGGGACTGATGACCACAGATGTTAAGTCCCAGAGTGCTCAGAGCCAACCAAACGCTGCACTGTTGATGATAAGCTATCCGCACTTTGCATTCCTGACGATTTTGTTAATAAGCTCATTTGGTACATTCTTTTCAGATATGCACATTTTTGTCCGTGAAAATGTTATCATATTCTTCGGACGACTTGTTATTTTAACAATATGGATAAGAGAATTCGAAGAGTGTTGCCTATTTGTAAATTTTGTCAAAATGCTAAACCATCTACTATCTCATATCGTGCTCCGTTGTGTCGTATCATTCCTTCTAAATTAAAAGAATTTGCTGCTGTTAATCTCTTGGGACCCCTTGTCAGAACATCGAATGGTATTCGTACGTTCTAGTAGCTGTTGAACTTACTTCAAAATTTGTTTCTTTCACTCCGTTACGTAAAGCCACTGGGCGGTCTGTATCTAATGCCTTTGTTAAAAAATTATTACGTAAAGTTGGCCACGTTGCTAAAGTTATTTCAGATAACGGATCGCAATTCAGATCTGCTGTTTGGTCTCGCATGGTTTGGAATCATAAAATCAAACCTGCTTTTATTTCATTGTACTCACCACATCGCAACCCGTCTGAACGAAGTATGAAAGAAATGAGTAAGCTTTGCAGACTTTATTGTCACAGGAAGCATCAGTATTGGGACAGATATTTACACTTATTTCAAAACGTGCTGTATGAAATGCCTCATGACTCCACTGCTTTACCACCTATTCTTGTACTGAAGAATGAAGAACCACCGAACAGAATCAGAGAGCTTTTACCTTTTCCGAAGACATAATTGATTTGGCTGTTAATAATAGAAATTCTGCAGCAGACAAAAGGAGAAAACTACACGGTAAAGCATATGCAAAGAAACTATATATTGGTCAGAAAGTTATCGATAAAGCTTATTCATTGTCACGTAAGAAGAAACACTTGAGTCACTAATTCTTTCTGGTTTACAATGGACTTACAGAATCCGACGTATACCACATGATTAATTGTGTTGAAGTTGAAATTCTGCATACTAGGAAGAGTAAAGGTTTACACCATATTTCACATGTAAAACAGTTTATTGAAAGATAATCTGCTTTTTAACTTAGTCTTTGCCACAAAATGTTTCACTTCACGCTACTAGTACGCTTTGTCACACTTAGAAACTGTTAATAAACAACAATGTTTTGAAGTTAACTATCTAGTGTAGAAACTAGGGGACATATTTAGACAGTAATTACGAATGCATTGTTATAGTGAACAGACGACACAGTATTATTGTGTGTGTACATTCTTGCTTGTTAGCTGCATGATTACGTAACGACTATAAGGCTTACATATACTGGTACTGCTAATGACATTGTAATGCAACATTTTGGTTTACTTGAAAATACATTATGGATTTAAAGTGCTTTCTGAGAGATACCAGATGACACAGTGGTTAGTTTATTTGACAGCTACATGATTATATCACGACACTACTAATGAGTGACACAATTTATATTATTGCTTTTGCACTGTATCTGTTTGATATCTGCACAGTTTTTCTGAACTCTTCTTTAAAGTAAAACATGTTTTAGCAGTAACTTCTGTGGTATAGCTACAATGAGACAGCCTTTTTCGTAGCACAACAATACATTACAGTATAGTACTTTCTTGATCACGGTACTGTACGTAATATCTACGATATCTATATGCATAGCATTTCACTTTTGTTTATTACGAGGTAAGTACATTGACTTCTACAGAACTTTGCTTACAGACGACATTAATTACGTCACTTCGCCCCTTTTTACTGTTAGGTAATGACAGAGATTATCTTACAACAAGACGCACAGTTTAGCACTACAGTACATGTATTTGAGTGATTAATTTTGTACTTAAAACATTTATTTTTAAAGATTTTTGAATTACAAAGGTAAAAGGTTTTCCGTCATACATTTCATTCCATTGCTGTAATCGGTAACACCTGAGGGTATAATTACATTAATCCTCAGGGGGCACATGCCTACTTTGTGTACTAATTGTGTGGCGAGCGCTAGGAGCCCTGGCTAATATGGTATTTGCTTATACAACTTTACACATCGGTACCATACTTCTCTAACACATAAATTACACAGCTGTTTGATCATTTAACACAGAAACAAACATTTTTTTTACTACGTTAGTGACACATGTTTACGCAATTACACAGTTGGATTACTTCACACTTATGAAATTGTATTTTGTCCATACTTTGTGAACTCTTCATTTTTTTCAGAACCATTGTGATACTATGAGAGCTTTGAATGATGTAGTTGATATGGGATCATGATTTTTAAAGTACGTTTGAGGTAGATGACACTATTGAAATCAGCAGAGAATTTTTTTAGGTTTTGAAGTTATTGCAGAAAGCTACGACGTTTTTGAGATTTGGCTGAGGTTTTATAATGTTATTATTATGGCGATGATGTGTATTATGCTGTTGAGGTATGTTTATGATCAGTAAGCTATGCTATATGAAGAATTTGATTATGCTACGTATTTATTATGATGAAATATTGAAGAAGTGTCGACGAATATGTATATGTGTAATAAAGTAAGGAATAATTAGTAGTGGTTAGGGACTCTGATTTGTAAAAAAGGATGTTGGAAACCAAGAATCGTACTTTAAGAGTTATGAAATGTGTGTACATGTGTGAATCTATCACAACACTGCTATTCATGAGATTTCGTTTCTATGCATTTCTACTGTAATTTTTCGATCTGTGAAATTTTTTTATATGAGACTGTCACTGTAGCGCAAACTGCTGTCGTAAATATTTCGGTAAGAAAGCTAAGTGACGTTGACGTAATGCGTCATGGGCGCCCAGCTGTGCTAGTCGCCTGGAGAAAAAACCATTAGGTGAAAAAAGAGGCCATTAACCTCGCTATTGACATTTCTTTGTAGAAAGCATTTCAAATAAGACACACTCATACTTGAAACATATGATTACAGTTTTGAGCTCATACTTTCTGATACTTACTGAAATACTTATGACTTGATTATGACAAGTCCCTGTCTACGAGAGTTGAGAGAATTTCTACTGACTTATGAAATGTCACATGGCTATTGAATGATGTTTTTACGCTTTGCTTTACGTAGTTGCTTATTTCATTTGATATCTGGTATCCAACTGTGTTGCAGCATTGGCTCTATAAAATAAAATTAAGTGCATTTACTAATGTGAACACTTTCTGTCAACAGATCTGTTAAATAGTAATTTTATGATCCACATTCTCCAAAAAAGGAGCGCTTGGAAAGGAAAGACCAATAAGAAGGGACTAATAGCAGTAACTGCATACATAATTTTCTTTTCAAGTACTTGGTAATTTTTTGTAGAATAATTGTTGTGGTGCACCACTTTAATGACATAGAAATTAAGATGTGAATGGACATTTCCCATATCTGCGTTGTTGTCTTTAGTGTACTATTTTTTCTGCTTGTGGGTTTGTCATGTTTAGATATAAGTTATTGCATTTGCTGCTGCTCTTTGCCAGTTATAGTGCTACTGAATTTTACTTTGTATTACTCTGTTAAGCCAGTTTTACTATTGATTCATTTTTCTTGTTCCTGCACATTGGCTCATATTAGTTGTAATGTTTCATTTTCTTTGCTAATTTAGATATACTGCTGCTTGCTTCGTCAATTTGCATTTTTTTGTCATTGCTGTTTGTGTTAATTTGTTGTGCGTAGCTGCATTCCCTCGTCCCTTAGTATATATATCTGAGCTCAGTAGATTTAAGTTAGCTTAAGAGTGGGTAGACTATATAAGAAGAATAGGGAAAGAATGCATTGAGAAGTTATATGAAAAAGATTTGGGCAAAAATGAGTATTGTACAATGAGAAATATTTATTTTGAAAGAGGATATGAACAAAACAGTAGGGTTTAAGGAGAACAGGCTTAGATAGGATTTTTTTTTATTTGGCAGGCGCAAATGTTGAAATAAGAGGCAAGACCTATGGAATGAAGTTTTGGGTTGGACTGGAGTACCAGACATCTCACTGAAAACAAACCCTGTCCTTTCCTTTTGTGTTATTCCACTATGTGTTTGTGAACCCTTGTGTATTTGTGTTCTTCCTGTCTTTATATGTTTAACTGATAAGAGATATGTTGTAGATTTTTTCTAATACTATGTTATTTACTTTGTAAAGATGTTTAGACTTTATTAATTCTGTTCTTTTTCAATGCTCCTCTGTGAAATCGATGTTTCGAAAACTATTCTCATTATTTTATTTATTTACTTATGCCATAATTCCAGTAACACTGATGTATCTGTTTATTTCTATTCTTTTGTAAAGCCTGTACTACTAAAAATGTTATCTGTATTGTTATGTTCTTTAATGATGTATTTTGTATCCTTGTAATTGGATTCTTATGTTATAAATTTATAATTGCATAGACGCCAGTTCTTCAAATTAAGTTTCATTTCACTGCATACGTTATTGTTGGTCGTAGTACACGCAGAACATGCGTGAAAAAAAGGGGACTGTTAGCATTTGCACGTGTGTTAATAATTCAGCAGGGTACTGGTTAACAGCATTGCTGGTTCTAAGGACAATTCCAAAAACTTTGTGAGTGCACAAGTGGTGGTTTATGAACTTGCTATATTGTCCACAAGACTCTTCGATGGAGATTGTGCACCTGCACAGACGCAACAGATGGCTGCTGGCCATCTCTACAAGGACTGCAGTCGGTCTGCACCTTTGATGACCCACCAATACCATAATTTCTACAAGGACTGCAGTGGGTCTGCACCTCTGGTGGCCCACCAGTACCATAATCTCTACCAAGACTACAGTGGGTCTACTCTGTGCTGACCTGCCTACCAATATTCTTCAACTTCGACTGACTCTGCTGTGGGTTTTCTCTGTTGCGGCCCATTACCTGTCTGCATCTCAAGAGTTAGCGCTGTCTTTCTGTTGGAAGGACTACACTACTTCTTCAAGACTGCATGGAAATCCACTACTTCTGTGTCCATTTTCTTTTACTGCTCAGACTTTGAGAAAAACACTGCAATTTTACTGTGATGAACGATCAGGACTGTCTTTATGAACTGTGAGAAAATCTTTGCTTTTGACCAACAGCATATCAATAAGTGTGTGCATTTGATTTCTTTGTTACTGTAATTGTAAAAAATTTTTAAAATCTGTATTGGCCGCTGCCCAAAACAATTTGTAAAATTTATTGTGGGGAGCATGGGGGCTTTGTAAGTAGGATGTTTAAGTTTTTATGTTGGTAACACCACATAGCGCTCTGTATGAACATCACTGACTGTTCTGTGTGCAGTCTGTGGGTGGTTGGCATTGTTGAAATATTCGCTATTGTAGTGTTGGGCAGTTGGATGTGAACAGCACATAGTGTTGCACAGTTGGAGGTAAGCCGCCAGCAGTGGTGGATGTGGGGAGTGAGGTGGCGGAGTTTTGAGAGTGGATGATCTGGACCCGTGTCCTTCAGAGAGAGTAAATTTGTAAGACAGGATATTATGAACCAATATATATGTTGTTGTTGTTGTGGTCTTCAGTCCTGAGACTGGTTTGATGCAGCTCTCAATGTTACTCTATCCTGTGCAAGCTTCTTCATCTCCGAGTACGTACTGCAGCCTACATCCTGAATCTGCTTAGTGTATTCATCTCTTGGTCTCCCTCTACGATTTTTACCTTCCACGCTGCCCTCCAATACTAAATATGTGATCCCTTGATGCCTCAGAATATGTCCTACCAACCGATCCCGTCTTCTAGTCAAGTTGTGCCACAAACTCCTCTTCTCCCCAATCCTATTCAATACCTCCTCATTAGTTATGTGATCTACCCATCTAATCTTCAACATTCTTCTGTAGCACCACATTTCGAAAGCTTCTATTCTCTTCTTGTCCAAACTAGTTATCGTCCATGTTTCACTTCCATACATGGCTACACTCCATACATACACTTTCAGAAACGACTTCCTGACTCTTAAATCTATACTCGATGGTAACAAATTTCTCTTCTTCAGGAACGCTTTCCTTGCCATTGCCGATCTACATTTTATATCCTCTCTACTTCGACCATCATCAGTTATTTTGCTCCCCAGATAGCAAAAGTCCTTTACAACTTATATTATGACTTTTGAACACTATTAAGGTAAATACATTGTTTGTTCTCTATCAAAATCTTTCATTTGCTAAGTATGCCTATCAGCAGTTAGTGTTTTCAGTAGTTAGAATCTTTTATTTAGCTGGCAGTAGTGGCGCTCGCTGTATTGCAGTAGTTCGAGTAACGAATATTTTTGTGAGGTAAGTGATTCATGAAAGGCATAGGTTATTGTTAGTCAGGGCCATTCTTTTGTAGGGATTATTGAAAGTCAGATTGCGTTGCGCTAAAAATATTGTGTGTCAGTTTATTGATGATCAGAATAAGGAAAGAGAGAAATGTCTGAGCACATTCAGTTTTGCTCAGCTGTTTGAAAATCAAATAACGTAAGGGTTTACCAGCATAGTCATTCATTAATTTTTCTAAGGGGACGTTTCATATGTAACGGAGATCATTCCAGGAAGATAGCTGTCATTCTGCTTCTGCTGACGGAAAACCAGAGCACCGCATATATTCGTAGGAGACTGCTGAATATCTACTGAGACCTGGCAACTAGCGTTGGGCAAGACGCCTGTCATCATCGCAACAAGGTTGCAAAATTGCATTGAATGCCCCAGGCTCCCCCTACCCCTGCCATATTACTAAGGGCAGACAATGGAATTGTAAACAAATAATGCATGTTGTGATTCTTGAGTTTATCCCGGCGTATTTGATAATCATAATATCCACGGGTGTACTGCCAGTCTACAGTGTCCAACGGGCACAATATTTCGGCGATCATGCATGTCGCCATCATCAGGTGAACTGAACGGACTGAGCTCCTGTGAACGTGACGGCACGGAGATCCGTACGCTATGACTGCTCAGAGGGAACTGGGTTCGGTCGCGGCGGCGGCGGATTTAAAAACCCTCCGCCCGTGGCGCGCTCCTTCCGCCGTCCGCGCCCCGCGCCACGGTCGCGCGGTGGAACAGATTGCGACGGCGTCTGAGATGACGTCGGTGTGACGGCTCTGTCCGCCGTGGTCGTCAGACCTATATGTTTGCTCGATTTACTCTTGATTAACCCAATCGCTGGTTCCCAAGCCTTCCGAACCCAGGTCCCTCTGAGCAGCCATAGCGTACGGATCTCCGTGCCGGCACGTTCACAGGAGCTCAGCCCGTCAGTTCACGTGATGATGGCGACATGTATGATCGCTGAAATATTGTGCCCGTTGGACACTGTAGACCGGCAGTACACGCGTGGCTATTTTGATTAAATAATGCATGTGATTTTTCAATTTCTCCAGGCGTACTTCATGACGAAATAAACCTCGTGTGAACAGCCTGGTGTGAGTATACAAAAGACACAATATTTCGGCAATCGACCTTGTTGCCATCATCAGGTATGCTGATGTACTGCCAAGGGACGGCAGGCGTGAGATATATATCAGATTCTCCCTCCCCCTCCCTCGGGCGCTCCCACCGCCGTCCGCGCCGCGGGCACTCTCTCAGCCGCGGTTCGACGCCCGGCTAGTGGTCCAGCGTCTGGGTGTTCCCTCGTCTGTCCGCACCCAGGGCGGTTTGCCGACGGCGTTTCGGAGGTTCCTCCCCCTACTCTCGAAGTCAATATATTCTGGGATATTTCTATCTTCTCCTTAATCCAGTTCATGGCTGATTCCCAAGATTGGTTAAGGGAATAGCCGCTGTCACGATTCACTTCAAGTTTTCTTACTCTGATCTCTATAGCTTCTTTGATGATACAATCCCAATATTTCGAAGTCTGTGTTAGGACCTTGGTCTTGTCATAATCCATGCCGTGAAGTTCTGGCGGCGATGCTCGGCGATTGCAAACTTATTAGTCTGTTGCAATCTCGTGTGCCGTTGGTGTTCACGGCATCGGTCTCCAGTGGTACAAATTGTCTGACCTATTTATTCCTTACTTCATTGGCACGTTTTTTTTTGTAAACCCCCGATTTACTCAAACCAAGGTCGTCCTGAACACTGCCAATAAGTGCTCTGGTTTTAGTTGGAGGGCAGAAGACGGTCTTTACTTGATATTTGCGTAAAAGGCTCCACAAAACGGAATGAATGCCATCACCGTGTTTTCCTCAGGTTCTTCATTAGTTTCCGCCGGTTGTGTTGCGAGTGTCGGACGTGGAGCATCCTGGATTTGCCTTTCCTTATAACCGTTCCTCAGAGACTGTCCTTGTCAGAGAGGGCGCGAGCTCTGTATACAAGAGTTTTTAGCACGCCGTTCTGGGCAGGGTGGTGGCAGCTATCCGCATGTAGGTATAAGTCGATGTGAGTTTTCTTTCTATACACGCTGTGCCCCAACCTGCTGTCATCTCGTCTTTTGACGAGAACATCCAAGAAGGGGAGCATCCCATGCGACTTTACCTCCATGGTGAACTTGATACTCTCTTGTCTTGAATTCAGATGTGCGAGAAATTCCGTCGGTTTGTCTTTTCCAAGTAGCCAAATAACAAACGTGTCGTCCACGTATCTGAAGAAACGTAGGTTTTAGCTGCGCTGACTCCAAGGCTTCTTCCTCGAAATGTTCTATATACATGTTAGCTAGGACGGGAGAGAGAGAACTCCCCATAGCAACACCTTCGGTCTGCTCGTAGTAGTCACCGTCAAATAGAAAATATGTTGACGTTAGAACATGTCTGAACAGATCGTTGGTTTTCTCATCAAACTGCCGGCCGATCAGTTCCAGAGACACAGATAATGGAACCCTAGTAAACAAGGAAACCACGTCGAAGCTCACAAATATGTAAGTGGGGCATGAAGTGGGAATATTCCGCAATGTCTCACAATAAATTCAGCAACTTTTCAACTGAAACTGGCTGAGAAAAAATGTGTTGCAGTACTTCTTGAACGCCATTCGTAGTTCTTCTTGTTCATGATGCAAGTCTTATGGTAAATCTGGTGGAGTAAAATTGAGTAGTTCAACAAGTAAATAAAATTTTCTTGAAAAATTAATGGATGGTTCTCTGCAAATGGACTGTCAGTAGGCATGATCATAAACAATAAATGCAGTTCGATACTGCACAAATAAAGGGGCTTGATGTAGGACAGTGTCAGATAGTATCAAGTAGTATATACGAAATATCGATCCATTAATGTGCAGCAGATGACCCCTGGTTATTGAGGACAATCGCTTGATATAGATCATCTCTCAGCAGTGACAATATACAGGGTGTGCAGGTAAATCAGACAGTAAATTATGTAACGTGTTTGTGGAGTACTATAAAATATAGAGAAAAAAAATTGTAGCATTGATGTGGATACATATTAAGGTACCAATGATCACAGTTTCTGCACTTATATGACTAATACGCTGTACATGTGCTGTACAAAACTTCAGATGTTAAAAGATAGTGACATCGTCCGCCCCCCCCCCCCCTCCCAATCACATCCCCATCCACCAATTTGAATGTTAAAAATTTCTTTCTGCGAACCTTTTTTGACTGTTAAGTTCCATTCCGTGCCTCCCCATTACGTTTCATTGACACCTATCTGAATGCCACCATATGAAATACATTGTGGAATGTTTTGGCATTCCGTTCCATCCTGTTTCGTTTTGGCAAGTGTGAATCGACCATAAAGTGGTATAGCATTTCTTATAATATGTTATCAGACCTATTCCTTTTTTGTATTAACCAATTCGTAATATACCTTAAGACAAAAAAATTTGACGCATCATGAAGGAATTATCTGAATAGGATGGCAATCGGTAGAAGTGATGTAATGGTACAAAAAAACAAATGATTGCACTTTCATAAAAACTGGATGATTTGTTCGAGAGAAAGAGCTTCACAAACTGAACAAGCCAGTAACGCTTTTGTGCACCACTGGCACTTATGCAGCAGTCATTTGGCTTGGTTGTTGTTGTTGCCTCCTTAGGGCGCTCAACATTGCTGTCATCAGCGCCTGTATGTCGATTGTGTGAGACCAATGTGGATAGTGTACACAACATGAGGATAACCTAAAATACAACATAAGGTCACATACACTCCCTTGTACTCTTTATTACAAGAACAACCATGATTCTTCTGAATGGTGCAATGGAGCAAGAGTGTCAAGGTAGACAATGAAAAATATTGATATCAGATTTGAACAGCCACTAAGAGGTAAGGCCAGAAAGGAAGATGGGCTGTTCATGAAGATAATAACTGGATGAGCCAATCATCCTCAAACATACTAAAAACTTGGACCTAAGAGCTTAGGTAGACTGGAAGACAGAACACAAAATCATACAACAATGGCCAAATTTAGCTCATTATCACGCAAAACTGAAGGGAGGTCTGCCTGTATACCACCTTATACCCTCTCGTCGTTATATAAAATACAATTGGTTAAAATGTGGCGAACTCTAATCAGCACACCACATGCATCCTAAGTAGGCAGTTCTTACGTTTGAGAAGGAAGCCATGATTCAGAGAGCTGTCTTCTATTCGAAGTCGCATTAAACAGACTTCATAAGTTCTAACTGGCCAGAAGAAAGTGCGCCATGGCCTCACAGTCTCTTTTATTGATTGTAGCTTACCATTCGTTATGTCCAGCCAATATTCCTCCCAAAGGCGCTTGACAGACCTTTGCAGCAATGTCAGTGCATCACGCAGAGGGATAGATAACTCAGCTTGACATTGAGTGATAGAGGGACATCACTCCAAATTCTGCCCAATTGGTGAGTTACATCCTCAGAATTCTGAGCCAGTTGCAGGGCTCTGCCTCTAATGCTCCAAACGATCTCAGTAGGGGAGAGATCTGGCCACCCTGTTGGCCAAGGCAGGGTTCGGCAAGCAGGAAGAGAAGCAGTAGAAACTCTTGCTCAGTGCAGGCGGGCGTTATCTGGCTAAAATGTAACCAAATAACTTCTAGCGCAAGGACTGGAGTTGGACCAACGCGTTATTGACTTGCTGAATTTTTGAAGCTCGTTCTGTTGAATAGAACATCCAGTTTTCGTGAAATCGCAGTTATTTGATAGTCCATACGTGCACCTCAGATCTACCTACTTCCATTCCATTTGGGTAATACATTCATAATGTGTCATTTATCTTTTTTTGTCTTACAATGTATTTTCTTTCTCTCTAACAACATTATCTGATTTCTGTAATAATCCACAGCTTTTTAGATGTTTTTTGTGATATACTTTATTATTTGTTGAGAAAAGCAACTATCAAACATTTACAAAATCAATATGCAAACACATTAAATTTGGACATCTAGCACTTCATACCATATCTAACAAGACTACCCTGAAACTTTTTTTATTTTTTATTAATCACTCTGTTTTGTACCATACCGGTTCACTGTGATAGGCAAGCTATTAAGTATAGCTGATTGCACAGCATAGTCAGAGAAACCATTCTTGTCTGGATAAATATCCACATCATGCGTTTAGATTCTACTGATCAGCTTTCCTGTGCAATTTCTTTGCAAAAATCGACACAAAAAGTCAGTATGTGTATGGCAAATTTTATTTATTAGTAACGTTGGGTATCTGATTCTTTAGGAAAATTAACATTAAAATCTCCATAAATTACATTTACATTCTTTTGTCTGCTACAAATGTTTGAAAATTTACCATTTGAGATGTATACAATGCATTAACTGTAAATGAGTCTTCACATAGCAGTATAACCAGCACATCATCCAGTCGTCGATCTATGCTGAAACTAGTTCTTCAATAATTTGACCTTGACATTATATTTTTAACATTCGTATCAATTCCTCCTTTTTCTATAATTTTTCTACAAAAATAGGCAGCTAGTTTACTATACTCCATGTCTAAAACTACACTGCTGTGCAAAACCTAAGGACGAAAGTAACTTTCACATGATGTAGCACTGCCTAGTAACATAGGTCGATGAAACTAGAAAGAACTGCTACAGTAATGTATGGAAGGTATCTGTGCGTACACAATGAGATGAACATTTTATCCGAAGATGATAATTACACTGAAGTCACCACGATTCATGAAGTCCTATAGGCATTACAAAAGGTGGGACATGGTTCTGAATAATGTATGTGATCCGTATCTTCGTTATGAAGACTAATTTTGCCACTGATAAGAATGTCAGCTTTACAAATAACATTGTACAATTCTGCCAAAATATTCATCCCACGTAATCACTGTAAGTCTGTGTTTACTTTTTGTTCCCAATGATAACTCCTCTCTCATTAGTGTCATTAAGCTTCCAGTACTCAAACATAATGTGTTCTTTGCGCCACTTCGCTGTCATGTTTGCATGAAGTATATTTGATATTTTTATATTCTTAAAACTAGGTATTAATGGACTTCGCCAAATTATAGACGGTTTTTTCCAGAAAAATCTTTTTTCCGAATGCTGTTTAGTTTTTGTAGCATTGAGTTTTTATTTCAAATTTTACTTTTTCTGTGAAACTCAAGGATAATAAAGAAATTGTTCACGTTTTCTATAAGAGGCGATCAAAAAGCTTCTATTCGAATGCCGCACAGTCAAGAATCAGAGCGGCAATGAGGCAAAACCGCCATGCGAATTGAGGCAATCATGCCACTGATGCATCAAGTTTAAGATACCCATTTGATAAAACACCATGTCCTCCTGGTGCATGAAGAACTGCGTAACTGCCTGCTACACATCCTCGATCGACAGGAGTCGTCGACCCCTCAAGGCCTTTTATAAGGGACCGATGTGTGACAATTGCGTGGTGAGAGACCAGGGCTACAGACAGGTGTCTGAGTATCTTTCACTTGATTTGGCGTTATGGCTGAAATTGGTCTCCCAGGTTGACTGGCGTCTTGTATCGAATTGCGGCCATCACAGAACTTAGCGCAACATTCCATAATGGTAGTTTTCGACAGACATACTGCTCCATACACATTCTTCATTCTCAAATAGATGTCTATCGGTGTCTGTCCTTTGGAAGCGAAGGAAAAATAACAGCCTGTTTGGATACATATATCGTTGCCATAATTCAATTTTCCGCATTTACTGCACACACATCAGAAAGACAGGAATGCCTCACTGATCGCTTGTCTACATGTCGGTGCATATATACCCGTATCAGAGTCGCACTGTATTGCATATATATACTGCAGCAATGCCCTGAAAATGAAACTTTCTGATCGCCCCTTATAGTCCTTTACCTGGAGGTAGACCTACTTCGCTTTTTCTGGGATATGTGATCAGGAGGAGACATTTATCATGACAATTGACAAAATCTGACGTTTGCTGAACGACAGTTTAACATTAAAAGCTTATTTTTGTTTGTATATCTTATCAAACATTAACTGTAAGTTATTATATCCTCTCAATGATCCTCCTAAATGGTTGGATTTAGTTACAAATTTTCTGTCATGCAGCTGGTTTCGCCTTTCATTGGTATTTACATTGTTCATTTTGCAATTTTTTCCTCTTTTGCCGTCTTCATACCTTAGACAAAGAGTAAGTACGTTTCTTAAATAATATTATGTTTCATATATGCCTTTGCCTCTATAATCTTCATTTAAGATGTTAAACTCGTTGTTCAATTTAATTGTGTAATTTCATTGTAACATCTGAGTTGTTTTCTGACCCACAGGTTCATTCTAATAGTTCTGTACATGCACACTCGTCATTATGTGCAATAGGCGTCTTCTGAAAAATATATCAGTTTCTTAAATGAACTAGAGTCATAAATATTCTATTTCAGAAATAATTTCATGTAAGAGATATAGAGTCTCATTCTTACTGTTAGCAGTTACAAGTAAATATTTTTTGTTTTACTTCGGGCTGCATCTTTTTGTATCCCTTTTCAGAGTTTATAAATCCGATCCTTAGTTTGCTGTTTTGTACGTAATAATTTTAACCGACCAAGTTTGAATACTTATTAAAAATAGAATTAAGGTTATAAAGCTCTTTAATTCTCACAATCAACATAGTTAAAGAAGACAATTACGTACGAAGCGCGTGTACAGTGGCATGGCTAGGCTCGACGGGCGGTCCGCACGGCGAGATAAGCGACACGGCTCGGCCACTGCGACAACAAATGAAATCGCCCGGGGCGCTGGCCGCAGGCGATCGCGGGCGCTAGCGCCCCAGGGGCACAGTTTCGACGAGCCTGGTACAGCCCCACTGTTCTTTTATTGTCATTATTCTCAGACTGTATGTACACTGCAATTTGGGAGTGATAAATGCGGATGCTGATATGTACTCTTCAAAATGAAAAATTTTAGAAAGTAATATTTTCAACCATAATGTTGCAGAAAATCACAAGGAAAGTGGATCTTGTAATGGAGAATGTGAGCGTAAATAGTCCATCGTAAAAGACAAAGGTTTAGTAAGCTTTGAGACTTTGTCAGTGTCACACATAGCATTTCAGTTTTGTCACTTCTGCATACCATTATTAGTAAACATTAGGAAAAGACTGTAGAGAAACTGACATAGAACATTCTGCAAAAGCGAAATCACCATTTTGTTACACAAGAAAATACCTCAAGAACTCGCTTGTACTTTTTTAGTAATATAAACTGTTGTACTTTGCATTGCCAACATCCACATTTTTGAAAGCTTTTAATGCAAAGTCCGATACAAATTATGAAAATATCAACTAGGACTCATCGGCAAGAGTACAGAGGCAGTTACATTTCCGAAAAGCTTAAGCAAAGTTGACAAATAAGAACGATTCATATGGGAAAGCAAAAATGATAATCCAGTTGTTTAGATTGTCACCAAACTTCAGAAAATTCCATCAATAGCAAGGGATTTGCGTGAAAGGGTATTACACCCAGCAGTTTACTGCAAACTTCACCTGGGGTTGTGAACCCCACTGATGCTTTTAGTGGCAAATGTGGTGGGCAAAGCAAAAGCCACATTGTTGCTGGGCACTGGTTGTCGGTTACGAACAATACAGGCCTTGAAAAAGGATAAAAATAAGTGCCCTCTTGGTGGATATTCTTCCAAAGAGTGTGGTCAAGATGTCGGGAACACTGGCAAAGAGAAACATATTGCCTATAACACAGGCAACACGCAGCTGTTAAAGGTACCACTGCCGTAAGGATGGAAAAGGGAGACTTAAAAGCAGCCAGACACCTAAAACGTAAAATGAAAACACAGTGGGAAGTATTTGTTGCATGAAGTGGATGCTTTTGAAGAAAGGAGGTTCAACAAAAGTGCTTCATAAGCAGTCAGTTTCACACAATTTCAAGCTCTAGTCCTGGAGTCACAGTCACTTGGGAAGCACAGACAACTTGCGGTTCCAATTAAACTGCCTGCAAGCCACCTTCGACTGAGGACCAGGATACCTGAAATACAATGGCCTTATAGACTTAAGTTACTTCATCGCAATAATTTTCTACCTTTTTACATAAATATGCATCACAAAGAGAAGAGCCAAAAAACTCATGAAAGATAATAGCAGTGCCAGCAAGCAGAATGTAATGAAGAGCAATAAATGGTTTTTGTGATTGACTCTTAGTCTAAAGAGGAGATGCTTCAAGAATGTAAAGGTGTCTTTCTCGAATTATGTATTGTAAGAATATAAAATAATTCTGTACTTATTTATTTTGGATTGCCCTGTTATGATTTTGAACACTGAAGGCAACACCATGTTAATGAGTCTCTGATTACTGACCGTGTAGTACTTTTTCGTCTGCAGTGGATTTCAGTCTGTGGTACGAATAATAAATGTCTAAGCTTCTTAATATTTTAGACTAAATGCAGCCAAAGAGAATGACGCTTGCTACACTTCCGGACTGATTTCCCCAGTTGCAGTTACATGCACTTACCTCCCTTGGCTTCTCAGTGCCTAACTTGTTTTCATGTATTTTAAGGACATCATATATGAAGCATACTACTAAATATTCGTTCTTTCATTTTTGTCCTACTTTTAGATCAAAATCCACCATTAACATGGGATTTGCAACCATTTATATTGTTAATGTATAGACTTTCATGATCTCTAAAATACTTTTGTTTAATTTTCAATAATTTTTGTTGCTCTGACTGAGATACTTTCGTTACAAGTTACACGATTTTGTTAATGTCATTATCTGAATTTCCAACCAGCTTTTATCTGTGACAAAACATAGGTTGTTGACTTTAAATATATTCAGATTCTGATTCATCGCTGTAGTAATATTAACCTTTCCAAACACTAATTTTTGTTATTTCGATATTCTTCCAATTATACGAACCTGTAGACTGAAGAACATAATGTACACAGCAAAAAGTTTGAGGCACGTGAACCTACATAAAAAAGAAAAAAATAAATTGATTGGCGCAGTGACAGAGCTGTAACTTCAGTCTCCATTCGTAGGTAATTTTTTTAATCTCCAGGTTCAGTGTGACACAAAGTAGTTTTACTTAAGGGCAATGTATCGGTTTAGTAACCACGAAATCGATAATATTTAATACTGTTTCTGTCTCAGACGCACACCAACTGGATTTTTATTTGTTTTAGTAACAAGAAAAAGGGCAAAAAAGGAAGACAGTAACATGTCATCCCTGAGGGATTACACTGACAGAAATGGAAAGTGTTACAACATGTGCAGAGTGTGTGAATACTACTAAGCTGATACTCTGGTATTTCAACCCTGTGGGATATATTGATTAAAAGTTCAGCCTTATGTGAGATTATTCTCGGTGCTCTAAAGCGAGTATTCTACAGGCAAGAAGTAGTAGATGTAATGATGGGTACTGAGTGTGTTTGACGTTACTGGAATTTTTCAGGTGGGGCCTGCAACACGGTATGTGCAGAGGATGGGTATGCACAGCTTATCATGATGAATTGGACACTGAGAAAAGGTAGAATTGTCGGAATGAAGGACAATCGGGCATCATCCAACAGATCACACACTTAGCTGGGTGTAACGCAATGACTGCAGAATAAGTGGAAATGAGATGAACTTGGGACAACAGTATGTTAAGAAGTGTAGGTACAGGTCCTCCTAGGGGAAATACACCACAGGAAGAACGTAGGGTTGCTTGATTAGGTCTGATAAATAAATGACAATATCTGGAAACTCGGAAGAGATTACAGGGAGTGTATCACCATGAACTGCCACCAGCAGGTTGCTGTTAACTGGGTTGAGGTCTCAAGTTGCCTTGGGTAATTTACTGTTAACACCATACCACAAACAAGGGAGACTTGTCTGATTGACACCAACGAGTCTGTAAAAGACTTGGTGAAAGCTCTCAGACATCAGCTATTCTCAAAAACTATGATTCTCCAGCTCTTGGAACTGTGGTGTGGATAGCTACTGAATACGGGCAACAGGGCAGATTTGGTAATCACTGAAGGGAAGCTAAATGTTAATCTGTGGGTAGAAAAAAAATGGTAAACCTTGGTGTCATACCCTTCATGATCAGGGCTCCAAATGGGATATTCCAATAGGATAATGCAGACTCCAAACTGCATTTCACAGCACAAACATCTTGATAAAACTATAGATCCTTGACTAGCAGTCCTGTTATCTAATGTGTCACCCACAGAGCATGTCTGGGATCCGATGGAAAGACATATATTTCTAGACTGGCCTTCAACCAGCAGACTTCATGAACTGACACAGCATGTATTTTAGGCATGGCTAGAAAATCTTCAATGTATCACTCAGATGTTGCATGCTTCTATACCAAATGAATACAAGAGTGTATTCATGCCTGTAAGGGTCATACCTCATACAGAAGTCCCCGATGAACATCAGTTTCGAATGGAATCAAAGTTTAATAATTGCTATGTGTAAACATCTCCAAATAGTTTGGTAAATATAGGATTGGTGCTTAATGGTGTAGCAATTTCCACTTCTGATAGTGTAGTTGAAGTGAGGGTACAAAACAGTTTTTAAATCTCAGTCTGACGGGCACACGCAAACTGCAGTGAGTTTTACTTAATTTTTTCCTTGCAATTAAGACTACAGAAGCAAACACAGTGTGGGACCGATATTTAGCGCGCCCTTGTCACTGTGTGTGCACATTTCACGTGCTGAGAGCACGCTACTTGCGTGTGTCACTGCTGCTGGCGCTACGGGCGCTCAGCACGGACACGGAGCTTGGCGACAGCAGTCGCGCTCTCGCCAGCCGCTCCGGCTGCTGCAGCAGGCGCGCCGTGCGCTCCGGGTGTCGTGCCGCCAGTCCGGGGGGCGGTGGCAGCGCTGGCGACAGCCGCAGTTCCACTGGCTCGTGCAGCGCCAGAGCCAGGTGCGGCGCACACTGCCCCACCACCGGGCGCAGTTCGCGGATCCGCCGTTCGTGGCGCGCGCGGCGCGAATGCAGATCGTGTGGCGGCCCGGGAGAATGAGGCAACACCGGTGGCGGCGGCAGCTCAGGCATGCGACCGGAAGTGGTGACAGCCTCCGGCGTTTCCGGTCTGTCGTGGTTGCTGGGTGGTGGTGGCGACGGCGACTGTGAAGGAGATCCGCTCTCGCTGTCGCCACATACACTGCGCAAAGACCCAAGTTTTATTAATGTGATATACTGATTTCACAAAACCCACTGTCTTATCTTAGTCGACTACTCATAACTGGCGAGGCTACTGCAGCGCCGCTGGCGTGTTTTACCTGTACTAAGATTCGTCACTCACGAGTGATCGTTTTTGTTTAAGGTAGCACTAGAACTGCATGCGTTGTAAGTGTTGTCTGCTGTGCAATTTGGCACCTGAATGGTGAAAGTGAGGTTACGAGGGCTGTTCACCTTACACAAAATGAAAATATACTTACAGAATAAGCAATTATCAATAATAATAGTGGTTATTAAGTACCAAAACGAAAATTCGAAGTGCATGTTTTTCACAAAGCTCATACAAAAAATTCTCCACACTGGAGCGAAAGAACAGAAAAAGTACCTTCCAAATATTACAAAACATCAAAGTTTCGTTGCTCAAGAAAATATGTACATAAAAGCACACCAAACAAAGTTTGTAATGCACTACCTATGGTCGTTTACTTCATCCTATGTGGCTTATTTTCTTTCCAGGTGTCAAATAACACGGAAAAACTATTTTTCTTCTTTGATACAGTCGACTTTGAAACAACTTTAATTAAAAAACGTTTTTCATCCATTTACATCCTTCTTTGTGTACAGTGTATACAGCATCTTTGCCAAGGTATTGTAAAATCGTTTTGCTTACAGATATTTCGTTTCTCTTGTAGGAGACTGCTGGCAGCTGAGAATAAAATTATCAAGCAAGCTTTGAAATGAGGACTACCACTGATAACTCTGTTTTTAGGACGAGCAATTTATATTCTAAGCACATCTCCTGCCATTCTGACCATCCGAGTTCACACACTTCCCATGTAAGTTATTTGTAGAGCCATTGTATTTCCCACAGAAATGCAGCTCGAGGCTTGCACAGGATAGACTAGAGTGTATAATTGCATCAAACCAGTTATCAGAGGGAAGTTGTGATGGGAACAACAGAATTAAATCAGTCGATACAGCAGATTGTTGAAAAACAATAGACTAATTCACTTGTAGTTTTACATATCGGCTGAATCACTCTCGAGTGAAACCAGTCTGTAGGAGCAACTGAATGAAAACAGTTGATACATTCCAGCACATTCAGTTCTGGGTGGAAACATTTGACCTTTTTGTCACTGTTAAGTCATTATTGATAACGGTACTCAGCTACTGCCTGTCATTACTGTCATTGCCATTTGGATACTCACTTTTTACTGGGTGGCAAGAGATGGCTTCTAGTTTAGTTTTTCATTCGTGTTTATTACTAGGTGTTTCCTTAATAGTAAACTCTGTGTCTAGATTAGAATGCTGAAGCGCTTGGTGCCATGTGAATTGAAGAAATCATTTAGCTGGACAAAAAGTGATCCACAAGGTTAATTCAATGTTACATACAGTACCTGCAAGTATGATTTATATAACGAAGCTGTGTTCGTTAACCTTACTACCAACAAGGAAAGGCAAAAATTGCCCTTACATTTTTCTTTTATTAAAAAACCATAACGAATATCCTATGTTTATGGGAAATCTTTATGTGTCTTTCACCTTATAAAGTAATATACTGTACTACACTCCTGGAAATGGAAAAAAGAACACATTGACACCGGTGTGTCACACCCACCATACTTGCTCCGGACACTGCGAGAGGGCTGTACAAGCAATGATCACACGCACGGCACAGCGGACACACCAGGAACCGCGGTGTTGGCCGTCGAATGGCGCTAGCTGCGCAGCATCTGTGCACCGCCGCCGTCAGTGTCAGCCAGTTTGCCGTGGCATACGGAGCTCCATCGCAGTCTTAAACACTGGTAGCATGCCGCGACAGCGTGGACGTGAACCGTATGTGCAGTTGACGGACTTTGAGCGAGGGCGTATAGTGGGCATGCGGGAGGCCGGGTGGACGTACTGCCGAATTGCTCAACACGTGGGGCGTGAGGTCTCCACAGTACATCGATGTTGTCGCCAGTGGTCGGCGGAAGGTGCACGTGCCCGTCGACCTGGGACCGGACCGCAGCGACGCACGGATGCACGCCAAGACCGTAGGATCCTACGCAGTGCCGTAGGGGACCGCACCGCCACTTCCCAGCAAATTAGGGACACTGTTGCTCCTGGGGTATCGGCGAGGACCATTCGAAACCGTCTCCATGAAGTTGGGCTACGGTCCCGCACACCGTTAGGCCGTCTCCGCTCACGCCCCAACATCGTGCAGCCCGCCTCCAGTGGTGTCGCGACAGGCGTGAATGGAGGGACGAATGGAGACGTGTCGTCTTCAGCGATGAGAGTCGCTTCTGCCTTGGTGCCAATGATGGTCGTATGCGTGTTTGGCGCCGTGCAGGTGAGCGCCACAATCAGGACTGCATACGACCGAGGTACACAGGGCCAACACCCGGCATCATGGTGTGGGGAGCGATCTCCTACACTGGCCGCACACCACTGGTGATCGTCGAGGGGACACTGAATAGTGCACGGTACATCCAAACCGTCATCGAACCCATCGTTCTACCATTCCTAGACCGGCAAGGGAACTTGCTGTTCCAACAGGACAATGCACGTCCACATGTATCCCGTGCCACCCAACGTGCTCTAGAAGGTGTAAGTCAACTACCCTGGCCAGCAAGATCTCCGGATCTGTCCCCCATTGAGCATGTTTGGGACTGGATGAAGCGTCGTCTCACGCGGTCTGCACGTCCAGCACGAACGCTGGTCCAACTGAGTCGCCAGGTGGAAATGGCATGGCAAGCCGTTCCACAGGACTACATCCAGCATCTCTACGATCGTCTCCATGGGAGAATAGCAGCCTGCATTGCTGCGAAAGGTGGATATACACTGTACTAGTGCCGACATTGTGCATGCTCTGTTGCCTGTGTCTATGTGCCTGTGGTTCTGTCAGTGTGATCATGTGATGTATCTGACCCCAGGAATGTGTCAAAGTTTCCCCTTCCTGGGACAATGAATTCACGGTGTTCTTATTTCAATTTCCAGGAGTGTATTACATGGTTAAAATTTTAAAAACTGAAATCTAAAATACAACTATTATTCTGAAGGGCATATTTTGTTCTGGGTTGGGAGTTCCTGTGACCATAATCCAATCTGTGTCTAAGTTTCCTTTGTCAAACTTGACACGCAGTAAATACAGAATGCTGTTTCTTCAAGTAAATTTATGGCTACTTCTTTATTGGCTTTCTCTTCATTTGTTTATTCATATTCACGAACACCTCTAGATGTGGAATTTATTGCCATCTGTGTAAGACTCATTTAGAATCAACCATTTTGTGTGCAGGGGGTAAATGTCATCTGTAAATGACAATATACTTTCCATTTGAAGACTATTTCTTGGGCCGGTCGGAGTGGCCATATGGTTCTAGGCGCTACAGTCTGGAACCGAGCGACCGTTACGGTCGCAGGTTCGAATCCTGCCTCGGGCATGGATGTGTGTGATGTCCTTAGGTTAGCTAGGTTTAATTAGTTCTATGACCTCAGAAGTTAAGTCGCATAGTGCTCAGAGCCATTTGAACCATTTTGAACTATTTCTTGAAATATTTCTTGAAATATTTCAGTATGCCGTAACCTACACTTGTGCTAGTGTTTTTATTTCAGTTTTTAAAAATTCTAGTCAAGGAGAAAATGTGTTATTTAGTTTTTAGATCAAAAAGTGGATAGAAATTTTGGATGGCCTATATATTCAAGTATGGACTTTATGTTTGAGGTTTATATAAAATTTTCGTTGTTCAAGTTATGTCCATTGTTGCTTGTTATTAACTTTGCCAGATTGAAACAGTATATGAACCTATGTATATTTGGACATATTGTATGTTCCAAACGAGCACTTTTAAACTAATCTGACATTGGAAGCACAATCAACTAAAATAAATACATATTACAAGCCTTCTGTGTAACTTAAAATGACTTGTTAGTCCTATGGTTAGATAAATTATTTTTTTAAAAAAACGCCCTACAAGTTACAGTATTTGCTTAAAAAGAAAATGATAAAGACACAACAAAGTCGTATCCTATGTGCTTTCTTCACATCACCTCTGCATTTAGCAGAACAGAATTATCGATGAGGGCTGCCAACCAGCAGAGACAGAGCGCCAATAAATTTAAATAAAAAAGTAATTGTTAATTTACTTAAATGAAAATTTATAATGAAACACCAGGTGTCAACCTTTTAAGCCATCCAAAAATCCGCCTCTCCTTGAAATATGAGTAATATATGAGGGGCATTCAGTAAATAATGCAACACTTTTTTCCTGGATTCCAATGCATCATGCATATTATTCCCCATTCTTTTGGGGAAACCGTATTGTGCCCCACTATTTAACTCAGGGTATCACAATACACTTCCGAGTTGATCATTGCACCATGAGAAAGGACATCAAACAGAATAATCTCTTCAGAGACCCAGAAGACCATAGCCCTAACTTTACCAGCTGGGGGTGTGGCTTTGAACTTTTTCTTTGGCAGAAAGGCGGTGTGGCGCCACTCCATGGATCGCCGTTTTGTTTCCAGTTCCAACTGAAAAACACACATTTCATCACCTGTGACGGTGCTCGACAAAAAATAGTCTTGATTAGCCTCGTAAAGAGCAAGCAGCTCCACACAAATGGTCTTTCGTTGCTCTCTATGGTCTTCTGTTAGGTGGAGAGGAACCACGCGGGCACACACCTTTGAGTATCGCAACCGGTGGATGAGTGTATCAGCACTAGCATCAGAGATGTCCAGTTGGGCAGCAAGCAGTTTGATTGTGACCTGTTGATCATCTCGAATGAGAGCGTTCACACGATCCAACGTTGCAGGAGTCACAGCTATGCGCGGCCGGCAGCACGGCGGCAGATCAGATAGGTTTTCGCGACCTCTTTGTGATGATGACAGACGCCTCGTACAACGACTCACCGTGATTTTTTTTCTCTCCCAGGTCTCCGTAGACCTTCTGCAAGTGCCTATGAATATCCGGGGTTCTTTGGTTTTCCGCCAAAAGAAAATCTATCACAGCTCTCTGCTTGGAACGTACTTCCGTTAAAGACGCTTTCTGAAGGCCACATATAGCACCGCAGCCTGTTGTAACTTTATGAAACTATTGGGGCTGAAGTGAGAATATTCCGCGATATTCGATCACAGATTTTGTCAACTGAAATTGGCTGATGGAAAGAAATGTGTTGCATTACTTATTGAACGTCTTTCGTGCATTATTTCATAAATAATGCAAATTAAGTTTTTTTACTTACATGTTTAATTTTCAATACATTTTTAAAGTCTAAAATATAGTATCCCTGCTTCTCTATGACTGAATCCCAGCTTCACGGAAGCTCTATTATTCCATCCAGGACACCACTTCCATTCGTCTGTCGAATGGCTCGGGTAACGGTGGTAGAAAGCAGTTCCAGAGAAAAATAATGACGTTCACGCAAAGGTCTTTTTCAACTTCGGGAACAAGTTGAAGTCTGATGGACTCTTGTCTGGGCCGTAGAGAGGATGGGGCTGTACTTCACATTCGTATCCGCGCAGTTTTTGGGCTACAACATTGCCGACAAGCGGGCGAGCATTGTCGTGGAGAATGAGTGGCCCAACCTCGAGCAACTGAGGTCCGGTTTTGCACATTTTTCTGCGCATGTTCCACAGGACGTTACGACAATACACTGCTGTGGGGCTCTCTCTCTCATGATGATTTCTTGGTGGTCGTAAGCAAAAAAATCATCATGTGAGTGTATGCTTTCCCGGCGTATACAGCTGGCGAAGAGTTCTCGGGCTTCCAGCCGGGTGGCGGTGTCTTCCTGAGGAAGAAAGCGGATGGCACGCTGGGCCATTCAGTATATAGAAAAAAGACACACACAGACCTGTACCTCCATGCAACCAGCTGCCACCATCCGGCGCAACGCCAGTCAGTACTGACCACCTTGGTGCGTAGGGCGCACGTCATTTGTGACAAAGAAAGCCTCTCAGACGAATTACACCACCTAAGAGAGGTTTTTCGGAAAAACGGGTCCAGTGAAACACAGATTGGCAGGGCCTTCAAGAGGAGACAGGCTGACAAAGTTCAGGAAGAGGAAGAGGAAGTTAACAAGAGACTCGCCTTTCTTCCATATTTGGGGCCCACATCAGCCAAAATCGGGAGGCTATTAAGAAAATCTAACATAAATACCGTCTTCCGACCACCGCCGAAGACGAAAGAGCTGCTGGGCTCAGCTAAAGACCCACTCAAACTAAACACACCTGGTATATACAACATTGCCTGCGAATGTGGTGTGCAGTACATTGGTCAAACGCAGCGCTGCATCTCAAAAAGGTGCGAGGAACACATCAGGCATGTTCGACTTGGACAGATAGAGAAATCTGCTATAGCTGAACATAGCATCAAAGAAAACCACACCTTTGACTTCGAAAACACCAGGGTGCTATGCCGAGCCGGGAGCTATTGGGATAGCGTCATTAAAGAATCAATAGAAATACGGGTCCACGAGAACCTTGTGAACAGGGACGAAGGCTATCAACTGAGCGCGGCCTGGAATCCAGCATTAGCCGCAATGCGCCAGGAACGCAACAAGAACCGTCCAGCTCACGAGACGCAATCAGAATGCTCTGACGGAGACACGAACGGCGCACCCGCTTCCCCCTCCACCTCGCCCGCCGGCTCCTCTGGACCCAGCCTCCCGCGGCCAGGTGGTGGGGGGCACACCGCAGGTATAAAGGGACCGGCATCCGCAAAGTCTCGGCACTTCGCCAGAAGATGATGAGTATGTCACTCGTCGAAACGTCGCTGTTTGAAGACACCGCCACCCGGCTGGAAGCCCGAGAACTCTTCGCCAAAAAAATCATCATTTCCTTGAGCTATGATTGAACGCGACGATAGTTCTTTGGACGTGAAGAATCTGAAGCTCTCCCCTCATTGGACTTTGATTTCAACTCCGGCTACAAGTCTCTAATCTACATTTCATGAATAGCGACAGTTCGACACAAGAATCCTTGACCTTCACGGTCGACTCCTTGTTTGAGCGAGGTTACAATGTCCAGGCGTTTCTACTTCTCTTCAGCAGTCAATGTGGGATCCATCTCGCAGAAATTTTTCTCTTCTTCAAGTCATTTGTCAGAATACGGCATACTGGTCTTGCGGGAATTCCCGTGGCTTCAGAGAGTTCCTCGCCAATCGCATTGTGATCTTCTTCAAGAGTGTCTGCCATAGTTTCACACTCCGTTCATGTGTTGCCGTTTGCAGCCTTCTGAGTTTGGAATTACCGTCTATGCTCATACGACCACAAGGGAAACGATTAACCCAACGTGCAACTGTACTAAACTGACCACAAACTTCACTTAAGGCGCGATGGATTTCTGTCAGGTTTTTGGCCGCGTAAAGTTCGATCTTGATGTACGACACATGGTATTCAACAGTTACAGTACCCGAAACTCCTGCAGGGTCCATTTCTGCCTCTCGCTAATTTTATATTAGAGTACGGAGTGATAAAGCGAAGAAAAAGCGTGTGCTTCTTCCTCATGTTCTCAGCTACATCTGACGTAATTTTCATGGTTGTTGTATCAAACAATCGACAACCTGTGCATTATTTACCAGGTGCACCGGTATGAAATGAGCGTTTTTTTCTGAAAATGAAACACTAATTTTGAATTGAAAAGTAAAAACATTTGATTCAAAGTACTGACCATTGCTTTCTACACATTTTGACCACCTTTCTGGCAATTTGTGGACACCACGCCAATAGAAAAGTTCGTCTTTTGAAGCAAACCAGACACCCAATTTTCGACTTCTTCGTAGGAATTGAAGTGTTCCTCAGCCAATGCGTATCCCATTGATGAAAACAATACGGCGGGTGGGGTAGCAGTTCCCAGCCAAGCGTTTTGGTTGTATCCTGAACCAGTTTTGCTTTGTGTGCAGGTGCATTGTCGTGTAAAAAAATTACTTTGCCATGTCTTCTGGGCCATTCTGTTATTTTTTCGATCAATGCATAGTTCAAATTGATCATTTGTTGTCTGTAGCGATTAGTATTCACAGTTTCACCGGGTTTTGGAAGCTCATGATACACCACACGTTCCTGATCCCACCAAACACAGAGCATTGTCTTCTTGCCGAATCGACCTCGTTTTGCAGTCGATGTTGTTGGTTGTCCCGGATTAACCCATGATTTTTCCCGTTTAGGATTCTTAGAATAAAGCCGTTTTTCATCGCCAGTAACAATTCGATGCAAAATTGATTATCTTTCATATCTTTGAAGCAAAATTTGACAAATGGTTTTTCGGTTTTCCATCTGTCGTTCATTCAATTCATGTGGCACCCATTTTCCACACTTTTGGATCTTTCCCATAGCTTTCAAACGGTCAGAAATTGTTTGTTGTTCAACATTTAGCATTTCTGCCATTTGCTTCTGACTCAAAGTATCATCTTCATCCAATATTGCTTGCAATTCGGCGTCTTCGAACTTTTTTTGTGGTCTTCCACGTTCTTCATATCTTACATCAAAATCATTATTTCGGAACCATTGAAACCATCTTTTGCATGTTGCTTCTGATAGAGCATTATCACCATATGTCTCTAGAAGTATTCGATGCGACTCTGCAGCACTTTTTTTCAAATGAAAACAAAAAATTAATGCTTTCCGAAAATATTCACTTTCTGGTACAAAATTCGACATTGCTAACACGATGAAAACATATGATGTTGTTTGTTCCATGACTTGATGTATACTAAATATCTTTGACAGATGTCATACCAACAAAACAAAAAAAATTAATGCTCGTTCACAACAAATGTTCCCTATCGACACATTTGTATCTTAACGCTCATTTCATACCGGTACACCTGGTATGTAATGTCAGCGGTAGTTTCATTCAACTGAAAAAAAAAACCTACTGAACGTAAAACCAATCGAGTGGCCAATCGGTTGTTAAAACCAACCGGTTGCCCCATCACTAGACAGAAGACCACAACAACATGATTATGTAGCGGGCAGTCTCACCTGGACTGGCTGTAGACTGACGAGTCCGGGGTAATGATGCCGCGCGCTTCTGCCGCCTGCCAGGGTGACGGCACGGCGGGTCGGTGCTCGCGCGATGGCGGCGGCAGCGGCGGCGGCGTGGCCGGCAGCGGCTGCGCGGGGCGGCGCGGCTGGCGCATGCGCAGAATCGCCACGTGGCAGCCACCCGCTACCAGTAGACAGCGGCCTCCCGCCGCCAGCGACAGCGCGCCGTGCTCCAGCCCCAGGTCTAGGGGTCCGCGCACACTCACTGTCTGCACGCAGCACTGGTCCCACACGTCCCACGCCTTCACCACCTGCAACAGCCCGGCCGGGATCTCCCGCTACAACCTCGCCGTAGCTTGGTTCCCGCAACACACAGGTGGAGGAAAGTGCCCTACAGCGCTCAGTTGGTCTCTTGCCTCTCTGTAGCTGGCCACACAAGAGCGGGTTCCTAGGACAGGCCAGAACCGCCAGCCAGCTCTGCAGATATTTTTGACGGATGCAGCCCACCAGTTTGAGTCCCAATAACATTCAGTCCCCGTCTGTCGGATGTAATCACTCAGAGTTATCCGGAAGTCGGGTCCTTCATGTGTGGTCTAAATCGGTGGTTGTTCGTGATTTATCCGCGGGCCCTGGTCTGCGATGCATGCTCGATGAACCAGAGGCCACAGGCGACGGATTTCAGGAGTTCCGAACACGTCTCTCCGAAAATCACTATGTTTACGTGGGGGAGCCTAAACTAGATTTCGTAAACCGATTTCGCAACACTGTTAGTGGTTGATCATGTAAACTCTCAAAAATCGATTCTGGAAATCCATTTCTAGCTGCCGGTTTTCCACCCCCACTATCGATTTTGCTCCGATGTAAACATACAACCGTTTTTGAAACGCGCTTGGAGTGTCAGGTTACGTCTTTTTTTCGAAATATTGGACTAATATGGACGCGGTCTCTTATTGTTGCAGACGGCCGCTGTGCCCGAGCGGTTCTAGGCGCTTCAGTCCGGAACCGCGCTGCTACTGCGGTCGCAGGTTCGAATCCTGCCTCGGGCATGGATATGTGTGATGACCTTAGGTTGGTTAGGTTTAAGTTGTTCTAAGTCTAGGGAACTGATGATCTCAGATGGTAAGTCCCATAGTGCTTAGAGCCATTTGAACCTTCTTATTGTTGTGGTTACGGAAAAGCAGAAATATTAGGCTGAGTATGAAACAGTCTATCTCTAATATTGAAGTGAAGAGTAATAGTGATTATGCTGAGTAAATCAGAAACTGGAACGGCTGTTTTCCAGACGTCATATTCAACTGAACTAGCAAACCCGCTTCAGAACTTAAAATATAAACACGACAGCAAAAATCGGTTTCCGAAATTCGCTTTTCGTCTTTCAGAAGATGTGTCGTGCCTAAACTTAGTGAATACGTTGTACAGTACGGCGTGTTTAAGACATTATTTAATTGTTGTACATTTTCAAATTTTGAAAGTCGTTTATATTGTCGGGAAGAAATTATTATGAGTGTTAGTAGTAAGAAAATTGTGGCAGTTGCCGGTAATTTGTGAAATATTTGCTCATATATTTCCCGAAAGAAAAATCGCACAAAATTGATTAAAAGTGGATTGCGGAAAGGCAACATTCCAGACATATAAATCTGATTCGTAATTGGTATGAGAACCCTGGAAGTTCAGTATGCTAGGAGGAGGGCGTTCTCGATCTTTTCTAAGGTACAGTAATTCGTAATATATGTAAAATAATGGACAGAAAACTGTTATGGGTAATATAATAATCAACATAGCACAAGCAACGAGTTAATGGCACTACCATAGTGTTGGTTTATACAATTCATCCCGCCCTTCCTCCCCCTCCTTTTAATCTTCTTTCAAGAGGCTTACCAGTTGGTAGAGCACTTGCCCGCGAAAGGCAAAGATCCCGAGTTCGAGTCTCAGTCCGGCACACAGTTTTAATCTGCCATGAAGTTTCAGCATATTTTTGTTCCCAAACGCATTTCGTACCATTGAAATAAAACATCATCAGTAGTCTGTGATGAAATACATTTACCATTCTGCTTACTTTCTAGATCTAAAATCGGTTCATTACCGATGATATTGATGTACTTAACGATATTTGATGTTCGATTTTCGCCGGCCGTTGTGGCTGAGCGGTTCTAGGCGCTTCAGTCTGGAACCGCGGGACCACTACGGTCGCAGGTTCGAATCCTGCCTCGGCGTGTGTGTCTGATGTCCGTAGGTTAGTTAGGTTTAAGTAGTTCTAAGTTCTAGGGGACTGATGACCTCAGATGTTAAGTCCCATAGTGCTCAGAGCCATTTGAACCATTTGTTCTATTTTCGCTCACACCAGGAAACGCTTGCACGTTTTTCAGGTATTCCCTCGTTTGGTATCATTGTTGCTTGTACCGTAGTTGCAAAGACGTGTGTTTTTTCTTTTTTTTGCGTTCTTGTTGGTGTAATGGCCAGGTGTCAGCTTACACAAACAAGCCATTCCGCGGTAAAATTGGTGGGAGTTTCTCGGTGTATCCACTGGTCCACTGCTTCACTATACTTATAGGAACTTAAACTTGGGCTGTCATCTAAAAACCATAGGATACTTCCTGAACGAGGACAGTCGCAAAAGTGCCCAGCTAATGAGGCTTGATCGTCGCTTCCGAAAAATGTGGGTAATAGTCTGTAAGTCGTGTCACCACTAACGCACAAGTGGAGTCTGCCGTTGTTCAAAGATCTGTCGGAGATATCCGTGGACAGTTGCTAAAATCCGGTCGCGTGTGGTCAGTTAACCCCCTCAACTCTAGTGGGACCAAGTGCAAATTTTAGTTTAGTCTTCTACCACTCTGTAGTGGGTCCGCAATTCATCTTCTTCGCTTGTTACCAATTCACAATTACATGTTTTGATAATGGAAAACGTTTTTACATTTTTCATTATTTATTCTAGATAATGGATGGTAAGCCTTTCCTGTTCTTCACTAGAAAGGTTTATGGTTAATATTTATGATTAAATCGTTTCATTTAGATGTTTGGTTAAAAATGTATTTCGTTGGCAAATTGTAAACTATAGTCGCGTAAACTGAAATCTCATCAGTTGCTTAAACAGGACCGTTTGCTTTTTGATGTTTAATGTCTTCTGTTTGTATTCATTCTCTTGTAATTCTCTTGAAGGTAGTGGGGAACGTCGATCAAAGAAAGTCAAAATGTAAAAAATGAGTAAAGAAAAACGCAGTTCAGAAAATGAAGACGGACTGGAAGAAGGGAAGTGAACAGTTCAATGTTAAAAAAAAGAACAAAAATGTATGAGGTTGTGCAACATAAATTACAGTAGATTCGAGGAAGCAACAACAACAAAAAGAGGCAGCTCTACAATTCTGGGTAAAGATGTTGAACAAAAGCCTGTTTAGTACTGTCTTATTATGAAAGCTTCGTTCCTTGGGCTTACTAGTAATGACTTGTGAAGAACGGCCGTACATTTGGCAGATAGAAGTAGCACTGAACAGCATTTCAAAGATAAAATTGCTAGGAAAAGTGGGTTTTATTGTTTTTCTTAAATATTACAAACTGAACTGTCAGAAAGAAAGCTGGTCTTTCGGGTCAGCGAAGAAACAGCAGAGAATTCCTATAATCGTCTGGAAGATGTTGTATTATGCTTACTTTGAAATTACGGTATGTTTTCTCAAGTGTAATAGCTTTTGCTTACTGTTATTTTGATTAATGTTACAAGGGGAACGATTACGGTAACCACTTTTCAACTCTCTACGTGTAATGTTCCTAAAATTATTTTTCACAATAATTTTTGATTATATTTTCGAAGTGTAAAATGCAAATGGCGTATAACGCTATGAAGCACACCTTACATGCTTTTAAAGCACACTTTTCACTATTTTCTGCTTTAAAAAAATAAAAAACGATATTGGATGCCGTTTTGGCCACTTTTCTTTATAGCCGTCGTCACGAAACCCAGCGGCTCTCTGACGTATTTGTCAGCCCCTAAGGGGCCTGCAAAAGCTCTATCTTTACTGAAAATACTACTTTATTGGTCAAACGTTCGAGCGGGGCGTAGAAAAGACTTCCTAGAAATTACACAATTTTTGTTCAAATTCTCACAGCCAAACGAAGACTGGAAAATAGACAAGTGGGGTACATCAAATTGACTAGCATGAGGTCTAGTTTTGCCAAAAAATGTTTAACTACTTGAAAATCATCAGAGTAATTTATACACAATTAGTGATCTGAGGTAAAATTACACAATCCATTTTTGTCCGAATTTTCGTAGCCAAACAAAGAAAAAAGAAAAACAGGCAATTGGGGTAGGACATAGACCAGTGTGAGACCTAGTTTTGCCACAAAATATTTAATTGCTTGAACTTAATCAGAGTATTTAACAAAGATTTAATTAGTGATTTTAGAGGAAAATGAAATATTTCACCATCACCTGCTACCAGCTTCTAAATGAAGTCTCGAAAAATATTAAATCACAGTATAAATTGAAACCTCTCTGCTTTCTCTTGATCTATGGACTCTATGGAATAGCGATCACTATTTAAAGACATCATATTTCACGTGTGGTATCAACTTTCGATACCACACTTGTTAGGGGTTGCAATTATCGGCCGCGGTCCATATTATATAGTATCGTTGGACCCATGAGTCTCCACCAGCGCTGCTAGCGCCGCTCCGCGGCTTGTATAAGTTTCTAGCGAGTAGCCTTCAGCTGATGGGAAGCAACCTCTAACAAGGCGCTTAGTAACGTATGACCTAAGTCAGAGCTCAATAGCTATCTGTTTATAATTATATGTATGCAGCCAAGAAGAATCCTGTACAATCACTTAAGTACAATACATATTAATTTTTACCAACGACATCTAATTATTTTAGTCGTTTCAGATCCAGACTACGCAGCCGGCACCTTATCGACGTAACTGACAAACCTGCTGTGATTTATATGTTTGTATTTAGCATTGGCCACCAGTCAACATTGGCGACGACTCGTTCGTCGTCATCATAACATCATGCTTAATGAATAAAGGGTGAAAATTTAAAAAATTGAAAGAATGGTCAAATGTTTTGTGAGCTGCTTTGTCTAAAAATAAGAAGTAATATAGATTAGACTAACATTTGACACCTTTCAATGATGCTCAAAACCGTATACTGCAAATGTGGTGCCACCTGAGAATTTTGAGTTCAATGTTTAATCAAAGAATCTTACAGAGTAGTAGGTGATCTTTATCTGGTGGAATTTTGTGGTCTCCTTACGTCAGTGCTATATGAGCATCTCAGCTGTTGTACATGAGTTCGAGCATCATTCGAAGGTATGTCAAATGTTTTTCTAATCTTTTTTATTTCGTACTTTTGGACAACTAATAACAATGTATTTTACAGTCGTTATTTCCAAAACTTGTTTTTCAAACCTTCACTGTACTGAAACGACTTTCACACCAGTTGTCAGTTGGCAATGTGATTTTAAGGGTTAAGATGGGGAACACCCGAAGGAAAGCGCGTGTGCCACAATTATATTGGCTATATTTGAAAATAACAGAAAACAACAATAAAGAGAAAATGGACCCGAGAATTATTGAGTAAATGGAGCACCTTGTACGTTAGTTTATGACTAAAACCACATCCACGGACCCGAAAGATTTCGTAAACAATTTTCGAATGAGTCCTCCATCCCACGACAAGTTATTAATGTTGATACAATACAAATTATAGAAGAAAAAACGTTAATGAGAGGAGCTATCGCAGTTGTCGAGGGATTAGGTGTAACTGATATTTCTCGCAACAGACAGATCATTCAAATGCGTGAAGTTTGGTGCTGTAGTATCACCAAACACAATTAGAAAAATTGTTACTGAAACCCGTGAAGTAATTATAACTTGCCTGCAGAAATGTTTTCAGGTAATTAAAGTAAAATGTTCCTTTGTGCTTTATGATAATGTGGGGAGGCTGACGTGTATTTCACAGACCTAGTACTAGTCACTGCATATACATGTACGGCGCACTTTTGAAGTACAAGCCTTTTTCTATACTGTTGTATAATTCAACAAGCTGATAGGCCTATTATGTCTCCAGATTAGTAAAGGAAGCCGTCCCGTAGTGAATCCTCCATTGACTCCCCGGCATAGTCCTTTTAAAGTCGTTTCCTGTTAAAAGACTACTTGAAAAATTTAACCTGAGGAACGATATGCACAAAGATGAACTGAAAACATAAACAATGCACACTAACACCGTGCGGCTGGTTCGTGATGCTATATCAACATCTGAACGGCGAATATTGTCAAATCGTCAATTCCCGATCCCACATGCCCAGTACTATGGACAATACTGAGAATAGTTTGGGACCATTAGTTCTGTTAATCAGTATTTCTAGTACTGTCAATAGCATGTGTTCAGACGGTTAATGTATTGACTGTTTGACAATATTATTGAACGTGTGAGAGCCGCCCCCCTCCACTCCCCCAATGTCCCATTCTGCTTCACCTTGGCCCTGCAAAGTTGCCGTGTTAGATAGCCGGTAGTCAATCATTAAAAGCAGCTACTTCTGTGTGCCCGATTTCCTGAACTCGTTCTGCTTTGCAGTTCTGCTTTACAGATAGTTATGATTGATACTGAAGAGTAACGCAAAGCGTACAGCCTAGTTGCCAGCCCACATCTTCCTGTTGTTTGCAAGGAAGGAAAAGACATCAGACAATTAACGAAATATGTAATCCCTAATAAAGTTTGTCAACGCACTTTGCGGTATATTAACCTTGCCTGAACACAAAAATGGACCGAGAACAAAGTCGTATTTCAGAAAGAACAGTGCAACGGTCTAAGGATAGATTACATTCTGACGTCTTAATTCACTGGCGAAATTAAAATGGTTCAGATGGCCCTGAGCACTATGGGACTTAACATCTGAGGTCATCAGTCCCCTAGAACTTAGAACTTCTTAAACCTAACGAACCTAAGGACATCACACACATCCATGGCCGAGGCAGGATTCGAACATGCGACTGCAGCGGTCGCGCGGTTCCAGACTGAAGCGCCTAGAACCGCTCGACCACACTGGCCGGCTGGTGAAATTAAAACAACCCTCCTACGTGGTTCTGTTCCTCTTCCTTTCGTGTAGAAATTTGCGCTTTCAGTTTCTTACGAAGTTTTAAAGTCGCAAGTGTCTACATATTTGCTCCGTATTTTTCTGGTTTACTTAGAGTATACTGTTTGAAGGTACATTAACAATCCTTGCTAGCTCGGCATCTTTTAGTGAATTACTCGTGAACTGAGCTACTACACAGCGGCAGTGGAGCAACCCAACGACCTCTTTGGCAGCAGCTATTCACGTCACCATTAACGCAAAACTAGTCAATTCGTGTATTAGTACGCGTACTTAAATCCACGACAATATACCGCATTAGTCCGAAAAGTTTCGAGACTGGATTAATGAGACAGAGAAATGTTAAGATAGTGCTTTTGCTTCAAATGTGCTACATAATCCTCCCCGCCCCCTACTCGAGTACAACGTATAACACGTTCATACTACAACGTAAAACTGTCAGGAAAGTTCTGCTTTGGCGTGTTGTTTAACTCGCGCGTCACACTGGCTCGAATGCTGGTTATGTCGTCAAAGCATTCACGCTTCATGAGAATTTATGCACTTTGTCGTTTTGTGATATGTTGGTATCGGTAACATCTTGTTTCATCAGCAATGATGATTCTTTCCAGAAAAAAAAAACTGTCCGCGATTTTCATTTCAATCAAGTCGCGGTAGGCGCTCACTCGTTTTTGTTCGGGACTCAAGATTTGCGGGACAAAACTTTGCATAAACTCTACTCTTCTTCAAAACATTCTGGAGAACGCCTTGAGCGCTGGATTTAGAGACGTTGGTCCATTACGATTTGTGACACAAAAACGTTAACACACTACGGTCGCATGTCCACTTGACACTGCTGGTACACAATTGACTGGTAAAATGCACCTCTTTTGCTTACAGTTGTTAGTTCAGGGTGCCACCGTAATTACAGCGCTGACAATGCTTATGCGCCAGGAACAAAATCATTCTCGCAGCTTTTTGGAGATATGGTGTACAAGTGTAAGATGGCAGCAAATCCCACAAAAGAAACTAATGTCAGACGATAAAATAAGAAAGGTTTCTATTTTGTTCATATCGACACAAACATTAAGCATGTATTTATTACTATTTGGAACGAAATTATTTAAACAACCAGGAATTTTTTGTTCAAAGCAGCTCTTGCAATGATATGCTAAATGAGTGAATTTCACAAACATGTTGACATGTGTGCATAAGCAGAAGAAACTAACGATCAAAGTCCGAAAACAATTTATTGGACTGTTCAATTAACCAAAACAAATTCTCCAAGTATAACACCAACACAAAACAGTGAGCCGTCTTCGAATCACAACTACATACAAGAATAATATAGATAATAACTGAAATAATTTCCTACTAGTCTCCGCCAGACTTCTCCGATATACCAAGCCTAATCCAGAGATCAGCGAGAAGATCCAAGTCGGACTGCCGGGGCGGCAGCTATCCACGTCTGCTGGGGGCCGATGAACTGCCGATGTGCGGTTTTTTTTTTCTTTATTGTGAATTTAACACCTTATACAAAGGCGGGCTGGCAGCAGCACAATACGCCGCTCTTCAGCCTTGAGTGTTACAACAAGTAGTACATAAAGGTGGCACAGAGTAGACAGTAAAAACGGTGGGCAAAAAAATGTAGACACTAAAAATCGAAAAAACATGGAGCCGTTCACGCTGGACGAGAAACATCACTAACACTGGGCGACACGATGCACAGAACATGGATGATGGCGACGGCACGTGAACGGTGGGGGCGTGACGGCGAACAACACTACACACAAACGAAGGCACACACACGAAACACTGACGGCGATGATCTCCGGCGCGCGAATGTTCACTGAGCGTGTACGAGTCCGGGGACCTGCCAAGAGAGGAGGTGGAATAGGAGGAATGGGAAGGGGAGTGGGAGAGGGGGGAGCAGAGATGCCATGGGCAAAGGAGAGAGGGGGAGGGAGGAAGGGGGAGGGGAAGCCCGGTGGAGAGGGGAGGAGGGAGGGGGGAAAGGAAAGAGGAGGGAAGGGAGGGGAGGGAGGGAGGGTGCCTAAAGGAGAGGACACAGGAGGTGGGGGGGGAGGATCAAAGTTGATAAGAGGGGTAGATGGAGGGGACGAGGACATCATCAGGGAGGGGGAGCTGGCGGAAGCCACCTTGGGAGAGGGTAAGGAGGGTGGAGAGATGGAGACCGGGTGGGACGTGGGAATACAGGCGCGGCAGCGGGGGGGGTGGGAGAGGATCGGGGAGACGAGCGGGTGAGGAGGATCAAGTTTACGGGAGATGTACAGGATCCGTAGCCTTTCAAGGAAAAGGAGGAGGTGGGGGAAGGGGATGAGATCATACAGGATCCGCGTGGGGGAGGGGAGACGGATGCGATAAGCAAGGCGGAGAGCATGGCGTTCAAGGATTTGGAGGGATTTATAGAAGGTAGGGGGGGCGGAGATCCAGGCTGGATGGGCGTAACAAAGGATAGGGCGGATGAGGGATTTATAGGTGTGGAGGATTGTGGAGGGGTCCAGACCCCACGTGCGGCCGGAAAGGAGCTTGAGGAGACGGAGTTGGGAACGTGCCTTGGCTTGGATCGTCTGGAGATGGGGAGTCCAGGAGAGGCGACGGTCGAGGGTGACGCCAAGGTACTTAAGGGTGGGAGTGAGGGCGATAGGACGGCCATAGACGGTGAGATAGAAATCAAGGAGGCGGAAGGAAGGGGTGGTTTTGCCTACAATGATCGCCTGGGTTTTGGAGGGATTGACCTTGAGCAACCACTGGTGGCACCAAGCGGTGAACCGGTCAAGATGGGATTGGAGAAGGCGTTGGGAGCGTTGCAGGGTGGGGGCAAGGGCGAGGAAGGCGGTGTCATCGGCAAACTGGAGGAGGTGGACGGGGGGCGACGGCGGCGGCATGTCCGCCGTGTACAAAAGGTACAGAAGGGGGGAGAGGACGGAGCCTTGGGGCACACCGGCGGAGGGGAAAAAGATGTAGGAATCGGTGTTATGGATGGTGACATAGGAAGGACGGCGGGAGAGAAAGGAACCGATCAGACGGACGTAGTTAACGGGAAGGGCGAAGGTTTGGAGCTTGAAGAGGAGACCGGAATGCCAGACGCGGTCATAAGCGCGTTCGAGGAAGGGAGAGGAAGATGGCGGAGCGACGGGAATTAAGCTGTTCGGAAAGGAGATGAGTGAGGTGAAGGAGAAGATCGTCGGAAGAGAAGGATGGCCGAAAGCCACACTGGGTGACGGGAAGGAGGCGGTGCTGGCGGAGATGCTGGTGGATGCGGCGGGTGAGGATAGATTCCAGGACCTTGCTGAAGACCGAGGTAAGGCTGATGGGACGGTAGGAGGAGACGGCGGACGGCGGTTTGCCAGGTTTAAGGAACATGAGGATACGGGAGGTTTTCCACAGGTCGGGGTAGTAACCGGTGGACAGGACTACATTGTAGAGCCTGGCCAGGGTGGAGAGGAAAGAGACAGGAGCTTCACGAAGGTGACGGTAGGTGGCACGATCGTGACCAGGAGCGGTGTTGCGTTTGGTGCGGAGTGTATCAATGAGATCCTGTGTAGTGATAGGGGTATTGAGTTCCGTGTGTGTAATGTTGTCCAAGTACTGGAAACCAGGAGCGAGGGGAGGGACAGAGGTGTCAGTTCGATCGCGGATATCCAGGAAGAGGGAGTAATCGAACTGGGGATCGTCGGGGATGGAGAAAACATCGGAGAGGTAGGAGGCAAAGTGATTGGCCTTACTAAGGGTGTCAGGGAAGGGGTGATCATCGTGGAGAAGAGGATAGTAGGGGGAGGGTTTAGTTCCGGTAAGGCGACGGAAGGCCGACCAGAACTTGGACGAGTTGATTGGTAGGGTTGCATTTAAACGGGTGCATGTCTGTCGCCAGTCCCGGCGTTTCTTAGCCGCGAGCAAATTACGAACGTGTCGCTGGAGTTGCCGGTGGCGTCGTAGTGTGTCCGGGTCACGCGTGCGGAGGAAGGCACGGTAGAGACGACGGGATTCACGGAGGAGGAGGACGGCCTGTGGGGGTAAGGTAGGACGGTGGGGGTGGATGGCGACAGTAGGGACGTGGGCCTCCACGGCCTCAGACAAGGCCTGCTGGAGAAAGGAGGCAGCATGGGTGACATCGTCAGGGTGGTGGTAGGTGAGAGGGTGGCTATCGACCTGGGTGGAAAGGGTATCCCGGTAGGCATTCCAGTCGGCTCGGGAATAGTCGTGGACAAACTTAGGGGGAGGGTCAGTACGAGGGTCGGGGCGAGGGCGACGACCGTCTGAAATGGTGAGGAGGACAGGGAGATGGTCGCTACCAATAGGCTCCAGGCCGATGTGCGGCCGAGCGCCGGCCTTTATAGCGCTTCAGCAGATGAGTACCTCGGAACTATTTTCCATGACGTGGTTTGACGTGTGAAAATAGTTCCGGGACCTGCAGCGACCTCTTCCTTATGTTTATGTGGGCTGGCAGTGGCCCCTGGTGGCCGCTGGTGTCTTTGCTGTGTTGTTGTTGTTGTTGTTGTGGCCGTTCATCAATATTGCCTGTCGGTTGTGTAGCGCTTCGGTGTGCCTGCGAAGCGGGAAACCCGCCGCTGCAGGCTGTCAGTTTGGTTTCTGATACTCTAGCCGCCGTGATGTCTGGTGGAGAAGGCAACAGCACATGTCATTTTACATTTGACAAAAGTCATAGATAACGATATGCACATATACAGATGGCGGTAATAAAAGGGCAGTGCGTTGGTGGAGGCGTCATTTGTACTCAGGTGATTCATGGGAAAAGATTTCCAACCTGACTATGGTCGCACGACGAGAATTAACAGACTTCTAACGCAGAATGGTAGTTGGACATGGAACATTTCAATTTGGAAATCGTTAGGAAATTTAATATTCCGAGATCCACAGTATCAAGAGTGTGCCGTGAATAGCAAACTTCAGGCATCACCTCTCTCCGTGGACAACGCAAAGGCCGAAGGGCTTCACTTGACGACCGAGAGAAGTGGCGTTTGTGTACATTTGTCAATGCTAACAGACAAGCAACACTGCGTGAAATAACCGCATAAATCTATGTGGGATCTACGACGTACGTATCCGTTGAGACAGAGTGGTGAAATGTTTCCTTAATGGCCTAGCCCATCAGACGACCGACAGGAGTGTCTCTGTTGACAGCACGACATCGCCTGCAGCGCCTCTTCTGGGCTCGCAATCATATTGGTTGCACCCAAGACAACTGGAAACCCGTGGCCTGGTAAGTTGAGTCCTGATTTCAATTGGGTTCGAGTCTGGCGCAGACACCACAAAGCCATGTACTCAAGTTGTCAAGAAGGCATTGTGCAAGCTGGTGATGGGTTGTGTTTACATGAAAAAATTTTTTGCAGTAAATTCGTTGTGGATGACAAACCGCGACTGTGATTTAAATTGGCGATCTATTTGGTAATAAATATACAAGCAGTGGCTTTCTTTAGAGTTTTTGATACGATTTGCTCAGCCATAATTATGTTCACGAGCCACTGCAGGTTCATCATCAGATGGAGGTACAACAAGAAGGTTATGCTGTGGACCAGGTGAAGCTAGATGCTGTGTCGATGTTGCTAGCGGAAATAACGTAAATTTAGTAATCGGTGACGAAACGTTCATGGAACCGAAAGTGCGTTATGTTTTAGTTACTTACAGTGCACTGCCTTATGGTATCAATATCAAAAATGTTACTATAATGTTCACTGTCAAGTTACGTACACAAATGTGCACAGTGTTAGCTGCACTTCGTTTCACTCTGATTCACAGAATGGATGTTTTTACAAAGATTACGGATATGATGGATATTAAACTTTACAACACCATGGTCTTTGGCATGAGGTTTTATGTATTACGGCATAAATATTACTAGTACAGGTACTGTATTTAAGTAAATTTTGCTAGCTGCAGCAATGTTTTTATGTTGGCAATATAAATATAATATGGATTAAAAATTATACGAAAGGTAAAAGAATAGAGTGGAATATTCACTATGTAATTAAAATTTTTTTATAAGTTACAGAATTCCTTAATTTTTACATGACAAGGACAACAAAATTTATGCAGGAAGATGAGAATGTGTTATTGTTGTCATTTTGATGCCAGGATATCTTGGAAATTCTGGAAGATAAAGTTCTGTGTTGATTCAATTTCTTAATTAAGGATTTTTCAAGTAATTTTAGCTTGTGAATGTAAATCTCTAATTGTTGAAGAAGGCCCATCTGTATTCGTTTCTCAGCAATGTGTACCACAGAAAGATTGACACTGGCATCACCAACATAATTTTCATGATGAGCAATATGTGATGCAAAGCTGGACTTATTTAAGTTTTTGAGTCGAAGGATGGCCACATGTTCTTTGTAGTGGGCTGTAAAATTTCTTCCTGTTTGACCTATGTAAGAGCAAGACCAGGAGCATGTGAGTTTTTATATGTCAGAATTTTTATGAAAATTTCAGTGTACTTATTATAGTGACCAATTTGTTTTGTAATTTATTGTCAGTGTGGGAGGATAATCTTATGTTGTGTGTCTGCAAATACTTGCAAGTTTATATGACACTTTGCCAGGGAAAGGAAGACAGACAACTTTTGGCATTTCTTTCTTAGCTTGTAATGGTGGTGGTGGTTGCTTAAGTTTACTATGGATTTTTTCAGCTAGAGTGTTTATCAAATAGGTATTATAACCATTATTTTGGGCTACAGATTTAAGTATGTTTATTTCTTTACATGCATCTTCTTCTCTGACAGGAGTGCGGAGCATACAGTTTACAGACGACCTGAAGAAAGAAGTTTTTCTTGGTTTGGGTGACATGAGGTATTGTTAATGGCAACATTATTGGTCGTGGGTTTTCTGTATATTTGGAAGGTACGCTCATTACTGTGAGTGGAGATAGTCAATCAAGGAAATTAATTCCTTCAGTGGTCTGATATTCAACTGTGTGTTTGATATTTGGGGGATTTTTTTCATTTCATCTTCTAGGTCATTCAGATATTTTTTGGACTATTGAAAAGTATTGTTATGTCATCCACATGTCTTTTATAATACATAATTTTGTCGGTAAATTGTGTGTTAAGAAGAATTCTTATTCCATGTTATGAATAAATATATCAGTAAGCAAGCCTGCAAGACTGCTAGCCATTGCTAGACCACTGTTTTGCATGTAAAATTTGCCATTGAATGAAACATATTTATGTGAGAGGATTAAATCAAGCAGCACATGAGTTCATAAATTTCCGTATTGATTAGCTTTTTGTGTTTAATTAGATTCTTTTGTATTATTGTGAGAATGTCTTTCCAGGGGATATTGGTGTAGAGATTTACTATGTGAAAACAGGCGGATATTGCTGTGTGTGCACTATTAGGTCCTTAATGTTATCGATTAACTCAAAACTGTTGGTAATTAAAAAGCTGTTTTCAAACGTGTAATTTTTCTTCAATATATCATGAAGTTTTCTGGCAATTTTGTATCCTCGGTTGTTTATTGCATTACGATTGGATATATGGGACAACCACTTTTGTGAATATTAGGCTGGGATTTTAACTTAGGGCCTGTGGATTCATTACAACACAATACTGACCTTCATTATTGGTCAGTAGAAAATTGCAGTGCAGACTACTTAAAAACTGCATGAATTTTGTCATCTCAGTTTTTAGGAAATATAGTAATAGAATAATGCTTTCCAGTCATATAGTCATGAAGAGAAGAGCAGGGTTAATGCCTGTTGGGATCACTGTGCTCTCCTTTGGCACCAAAAGAAATATATTGCAGTTGCAGCCTTCGCACTCACCCCGTCAGTGGAACAACTGAAGACGACGTCCATGTCTGGCATGACGAGCACGTCGACGACGGCAGCCGTGTGGCCGAAGAGCGAAGCTGTGGGCTGGTTGGTGACCACGGGGTTCCAGAGTCGCACCACGCAGTCGCTGCTGCCCGTGGCCAAAAGCTTTAGGCGGCGCTCCATGTGGAAACAGCGCACGCCCTGGGAATTAGGAGCACAAAAAACTGAACATTGGCATAAAAATACTGGCATATATAAACTAAAATTTCTGGCAATTTTCTATCCTCGGTTGTTTATTGCATTTAGAATTGGATATATGGGACAGACACTTTTGTGAATCTTAGGCTGGGATCTTGCTTCCACATAGGTGAAACAGGGAAAAATTTTGCAACCCGCTACAAAGAACATATGGGCACTCTTCAAATCAAAAACTTAAATAAGTCCAGCTTTGCATCACGTATTGCTCAATACAAACACTGTTGGTGATATCAGTGACAATCTCTCGGTGCTGCACATTGCTGAGAAACGAATACTGTTGAATCTCCTTCAGGAATTAGTGATTTACATCGGCAAATTACAGTCGCCTCCGAAAATCCTTAACTAACAAACTGAATCAACATAGAATTTACCGCACTCTTAGGAGCCGTATTATAAAGGAGAGAATTGTGAAGAATCAGTTCCATGCTCCTCAAAGAGAGGGAGAGTAAATAACTGACAAATAATTTATTCAAACGTCGGAAGGAGGGGGGGGGGGGGGAGTTGTGTTAAAGCAACATTGACAAACAACAGTTACGACGGTTATTTCAACAATTTTGCGCACTGTAAGACAGAATCGAACAAAATAATTTATTTTGCAAAATACCTTTACAGGCCTTTAATACGAGGGTTGCCAGAAAGTAATGCACCGTACTTTTTTTCTCAGCTGGAAACAATATCACGAGTGCGAAACGTTACGTGTGTATTATTTGAAATCTCCTGAGTGAGCGCGTCAAGTTTCCGTCACTTCCGACAGATAGTGTAGTTGCAGCACAGTTTCAAAACGACGTCTGTAGGTGTCGCACGTTACAAGCAACGTGCCGTCATTGAATTTCTCACTGCAGAGAAAGAAACTGTGGGGAATATTCACAAACGCTTGTGCAAAGTTTATGGAGCATCTGCTGTCGACAGAAGTGAGGGTGAGATCATCAGAAGGCGATTCGGCTGAGCTCCACGATTTGCAGCGGTCGGGGAGACCATCCACGGCTGTCACACCTGACAGCCCTGACCTAGCCCCCTCGGACTTCCACTTGTTTGCGCCATTAAAGGATGCCATTCATGGGAGACATTTTTAGGACGATGAGGAGGTGATTCACACAGTGAAGCACTGGCTCTGCCACCAGGACAAGGATTGGTACCGACAGGTCATACACGCCCTTGTTTTGCGCTGGAGCAGTCCGTAGAACGGGATGGAGATTACGTGGAAAAATAGGGTATGTAAATGAAACACCATTCTTTCGTGTGTGTAATTCTCATTATATTCAACAAAGTACTGTAGAAGAAAAAAATGCGGTGCATTACTTTCTGGGCAACCCTTGGATAATCTCCATTCTTGCCTATGACACCCTCCCAACGTTTCGGAAATTTACATTCCTAATAGGGCATCCTCATTGTTGAACTGTCTGATTTGAGTCATCTCACTGGAAGCTTCATCAGTTGTGGTAATTGACTTTTGACGAACTTAGGCTGTGTAATGGGACTATCACGAACTGACGACAGTATAAGCATTAGTACGTCATCGAATTATTTACTGTGTGACACAATCTTTCCGGCGAGCTTTTATTCAGTATTTGTATACCTATAAATTTAATAGATGTAGCTTAATAGCTGCAGCTTTTTCACTATAATCTTTACCCGATTATTACAAATCACACATATGTACTACAAAATTACCGCAGACACGGAAAAAGAGTGAAGTGTTCCATCATAATAAAGCAGCATCTCATGGGCCCCAGGCCGGCCGGTGTGGCCGTGCGGTTAAAGGCGCTTCAGTCTGGAACCGCGTGACCGCTACGGTCGCAGGTTCGAATCCTGCCTCGGGCATGGATGTGTGTGATGTCCTTAGGTTAGTTAGGTTTAAGTAGTTCTAAGTTCTAGGGGACTGATGACCACAGCAGTTAAGTCCCATAGTGCTCAGAGCCATTTTTTTCATGGGCCCAGGAATTGTCACACTTGATTCGATGATCATCATTCAGTAATCGTGTGTCTTCACTTAATGCACACTTGCCAAATAACTACGACAAGATCTTGGTGGCTGTATTCATGTTGAACGTACTCCATTACGAAGAGTATGTTGTCGTGATGACCATCAACGCAGCGTGGCCCAACATTATATAGAGCTCTTCTCCACACTTTCCGTTCCGATGTTACTGCCTGCTACGGTACTTCTCCTTGGAGGTGCAACGTTACACAGTATTTCTTTTAGGTACGACAGAGGTCAACGACGATTCACAACACCCAAAATCTGCGATCAGCCTTAAACGATTTACTTCTAGTATTCCATCAACAATTTCTGAGTCTTACTGATGAATGAGTAGCATGAATGTCAAGTATTTGCTGCGTATTACAACAGTATTTCTTGATTAAAGATAACATCGGAGTACATGTGGTTTCTAGTATCTTGCGTGAAGTGATAATGTTGATATCAACACTAAAATACGGTTATATTCTTCTAATGAAACCATTCAGTTGTCTCACTTCATTGATGTATACGTTCTTCATAGCAGTTTGTTATTGTGGGTGGATAAGAAGGTACTTCATTTACCTTGGCAAACCTGAAAATAGAGATCGTAAACTCATATAGTAAAGTGCTTCAGAAGACAGCATCTTCGCTTTTCTTCGCATAATTGTCGTATACGTTGGTCACACTGCTGAATGAGATGGTGAACGAAGCTATAGGCGTAGCGGAGGATGTCATGGTGGACTAGTAAAAGATCTCATCGAAATTCTGTAAGACGCAAACTAGTAAAGGAAGTTCAGGAGCTTCGAATACGGAAATAATAAATTTTCTAGAAAAAATTACATAGCCCAGAAGAATGATAGTGTTTGGATGAGCGATTTATATGCGAGCGGGCCAATACTGCCATTTATAGAATAATACTGTTTGAAACATAAAATAGAAAATCGTCAACAGAAGCACGGGGATCTACAGCTAAAAAAGAGTACAGGAAGCCATGCCCAACTCTTCCATTTCTAGACAGAGAGAGAGAGAAACGGCAGTCGTAGACAGATTTCAATACGAAGAGACACATAACCAAGTATTAACGCAGAAATAAGAAAGGTCATTACAAGAGTGCTCTCAAAAACTGCGGCACATCGACTACTGATGTAGCGTTAAAGAGTGCAGTGCCTAGCACAATTTACGTATTGACGATGTATGTTAAGATGCGACAACAGTGACTATTTCATGGTTTTATTATCTGACATTAATGATGTTACACTCCTGGAAATTGAAATAAGAACACCGTGAATTCATTGTCCCAGGAAGGGGAAACTTTATTGACACATTCCTGGGGTCAGATACATCACATGATCACACTGACAGAACCACAGGCACATAGACACAGGCAACAGAGCATGCACAATGTCGGCACTAGTACAGTGTATATCCACCTTTCGCAGCAATGCAGGCTGCTATTCTCCCATGGAGACGATCGTAGAGATGCTGGATGTAGTCCTGTGGAACGGCTTGCCATGCCATTTCCACCTGGCGCCTCAGTTGGACCAGCGTTCGTGCTGGACGTGCAGACCGCGTGAGACGACGCTTCATCCAGTCCCAAACATGCTCAATGGGGGACAGATCTGGAGATCTTGCTGGCCAGGGTAGTTGACTTACACCTTCTAGAGCACGTTGGGTGGCACGGGATACATGCGGGCGTGCATTGTCCTGTTGGAACAGCAAGTTCCATTGCCGGTCTAGGAATGGTAGAACGATGGGTTCGATGACGGTTTGGATGTACCGTGCACTATTCAGTGTCCCCTCGACGATCACCAGTGGTGTACGGCCAGTGTAGGAGATCGCTCCCCACACCATGATGCCGGGTGTTGGCCCTGTGTGCCTCGGTCGTATGCAGTCCTGATTGTGGCGCTCACCTGCACGCCGCCAAACACGCATACGACCATCATTGGCACCAAGGCAGAAGCGACTCTCATTGCTGAAGACGACACGTCTCCATTCGTCCTTCCATTCACGCCTGTCGCGACACCACTGGATGCGGGCTGCATGATGTTGGGGCGTGAGCGGAAGACGGCCTAACGGTGTGCAGGACCGTAGCCCAGCTTCATGGAGACGGTTGCGAATGGTCCTCGCCGATACCCCAGGAGCAACAGTGTCCCTAATTTGCTGGGAAGTGGCGGTGCGGTCCCCTACGGCACTGCGTAGGATCCTACGGTCTTGGCGTGCATCCGTGCGTCGCTGCGGTCCGGTCCCAGGTCGACGGGCACGTGCACCTTCCGCCGACCACTGGCGACAACATCGATGTACTGTGGAGACCTCACGCCCCACGTGTTGAGCAATTCGGCGGTACGTCCACCCGGCCTCCCGCATGCCCACTATACGCCCTCGCTCAAAGTCCGTCAACTGCACATACGGTTCACGTCCACGCTGTCGCGGCATGCTACCAGTGTTAAAGACTGCGATGGAGCTCCGTATGCCACGGCAAACTGGCTGACACTGACGGCGGCGGTGCACAAATGCTGCGCAGCTAGCGCCATTCGACGGCCAACACCGCGGTTCCTGGTGTGTCCGCTGTGCCGTGCGTGTGATCATTGCTTGTACAGCCCTCTCGCAGTGTCCGGAGCAAGTATGGTGGGTGTGACACACCGGTGTCAATGTGTTCTTTTTTCCATTTCCAGGAGTGTATATTCGACTCATACGATGCTGTGAATGCTTTTAAGAGCCTGATGATAGTCAGTTGACCGAAACTGTTTGTTTGAATAAAGATTTCGTCAGCAGCTGATGGCGGTAAGCATGACATTTTTCAGATGGCTTTCTACTCTTATCATGTACGGATAACATTGTTATGTACTACGTAAACTCTGCGAATGCTCTTATACATCAGTCAAATACAGGGCACATCTCTGTTCACCGTTTGACTAATAACATCTGGTAATACATTGATGCACTCGCCGCCACTTCCTTAGCTTTTGTGTGATGATGGTCTTCTGACCGAAAGTGCTAACAACACAACGCGATATAGATATTACGTCTAAAATTCTTTCTCTGTCGTGGTAGCATATCATAGACTTCGTATACATTTAAGAAAGCAAGGATGGCGTATTATAAACGTTAAGTGTAAGGAGTATATGAAATAATTGTATTGGCAACAGTGGCTATTTATTTAACGATTTTATTTGTTACTGTTATAAATTTCCTTTACTTCTGGTCTATGGTAATAAATTCTTATGTCATTAGACGACCGGTTTCATTCCATAATGACCATCTTCAGTTCCTGTTACTGTTATGTTACATTGGTGATGTGTGTGTGTGTGTGTGTGTGTGTGTGTGTGTGTGTGTGTGTGAGAGAGAGAGAGAGAGAGAGAGCGCACAGTCAAGCTTATGCTATACCTATGATACGGCTGAGCTAAAATAAAATTAAAAAAAAAAAAAACGGGATATAATGCGAATCTACGTCTTTCGACTACAGAAACCACGACCTTATCCATTACGTTAGCACTTAGTTACGTAGTACTTGTCTCTTGCTTTGGTTAACATAGTAGCTCTTGAACACTTAAATTTTTGATGCAGTATTAACTGACATTTAATGATAATGGTGGCGTGTTTGTGTTTCATGGTTAATTTGAAAATTATTGACCATAACAAAAAAATGGTTCAAATGGCTCTGAGCACTATGGGACTTAACTTCTGAGGTCATCAGTCCCCTAGAACTTAGAACCACTTAAACCTAACCAACCTAAAGACATCACACACGTCCATGCCTGAGGCAGGATTCGAACCTGTGACCGTAGCGGTTGTGACGATAACAACTCACTCCTGAGAGAGCACTCTTATATGAACGCAGTAACCGTCGGTAAATCGTTATGTGAATTTAATTGTAGCAATAATTATAATGCATCATTCCAAGAACGACGTGTTTTTATAAATCCCCGATAGGTGTTCATGAAGTCTTGTGAGAGCCAATATCGAGCGCTAACGAAAGCCGATACCAGTTCCTCTGGTCGTCGATACTGTGCGTGACTTCAAAATAACGTCACATTTGCAGGAAGTGTCGTGAAATGAGTATTACCCGGGTATTGGTGTTGTGAGTCGGGCCGGCCGTTGTGGCCGAGCGGTTCTAGGCCCTTCAGTCCGGAACCGCGCGACCGCTACGGTCGCAGGTTCGAATCCTGCCTTGGACATGTATGTGTGTGTTGTCCTTCGGTTAGTTAGGTTTAAGTAGTTCTATGTTCTAGAGGACTGATGACATCAGATGTTAAGTCCCATAGTGCTTAGAGCCATTTTTGCGAGTCGGGACAGTCAGTTGTTTATTTAGAAACTATCATGAATCCATGACAGTTTCAGTCACAGCAAAGCGTAACCTAAATTGTTCACATTTAAAGATGTGACTTGATACTAACGTTTCGTCTAGTTGAGCTTCCCACCATCTGACAGTGACATTCCCCTCGGTTGTGTCATTTTCCGCCTATGTCTAGTATGGAACGAGCTGAAGGCTCTGCTTACCACATGCGCAAGCGCGCGGGCGTTCGTGTGTTTGTGTGTGTGCGCGCACGTGGTTGCAGCTCACCCTGGCGAGCCGGAAGATGTAGGGGGCGCGGCGCGCGGGGGCGTGCTTGACGACGACGGTGGCGGCCGGGTCGTGGCTGCAGGAGACCAGGGTGTCGTTGTCCGGGCAGTAGGCCAGCTGCCGCACCGCGCCGGCGTGCACGCCCTCGTCCACCCGCACCGACACCCACTCCGTCTGCTGCTCCAGCTCCTGACACGGCACACACACGCACGCGTCTTGTAATGGTACTTCAACTACGTAACCATTACGGCACCTCACCTCAACCTCTCGATACCAGCTACCGTATTTCTGTAAAATAGTTAACATATTTCTGTGACTACATTCAGATTTGATTTCATTAATGTAGAGGTACTTCGATACATCGATATGTAGATACTGCAATGATATCATTCTTATGTGTATTCTTTCTTTTGTCACTATGATCATTGACGTACTTGTAACTCTGATTTTTTGGGCACGTAAGAGGTTATTAGAGAGTCAAGCTTTTGGTCGTCATGTTAAAAAGACGCAAGTTGTAGACAGTTTATGAAATGTGAACTTTAACAGTGAGGAAGATATTTTCAAGTATGTTTTATATTGTGAAGTGATGTTTTGGAACGAGTTACGTGATATTGCAACAAAAGTAATAAAAAAGAAGTGTAACCTAAATTCGGAATGCTGATTACTTTTTGTACATCACCATTGTCCTAACTTGCAAAAGTTTATTCTTCAAGAATGGTTTATGAAACACATCTATAAAACTTTTGGATATCGCAGAATAACAGCTAGGCCTCTTTGTATCCGAGCTTGGAAATATCACTACCTAGATTTTCGACGATTGAGCCATGAGTTCACAACGAGACCAGCGTGGGAAACACGAAAAGATGAGTGCCTAGTTTATCCATTATTTCAAGAAATGACTTTATTAACTGTGCTCTTATGACACCTGCCATATAATATAACTTTCTTGTTGCCCGAAAATGCAATATTTAGCAGCGTGAGCAACACTACAATCATAATTAATTTTTGACCTTTGTTGTGGTAGGGTTGTTAGAGTCTCTACATCTACGTGGGTAGTCACCGAGTTTTAATTATATCTCGACAAAGCACAAGCTGTGACCGTAGAGTCTCTGATGGTGTTTTCTCCTACCGTTAAGGGTGCTTCAATTCTTCTTGTCAGGCAATGTACTAGTTATTCTTCTCAGCACAGAGGGCATCACAGTTGAAGGCAGTATATTTATTTTCCTTTTGTTTTTCCCAGTAAATAAAATTCAGAGTCGCTGGAAAAATTTGAGGACATGTTTTAAAGAAGAATTCAGTACCCCGAGAGACTTAAAATCTGGACGAATTTCAAAGAAACGACATAAATACGAGTACTTCGATCAGCTGCTGCCCCGTTTGCTCTCACTGAACGAAAGGCAAACTAGCAGCAATGTTCCAGAAGACTCTCAAAATTGTCAGTGAAACCATCAATAAAAAATAACAAGACAAAAAGCTGTTAAGGAGAACGTCTTTTGAGATATTAGAAACGATGGGCAAATAAGTTGTTGATGAGGACACACACTTGATGGTGTCTTTTGTGCCTTGATTTCAGAGACTGAATAACGCAGAAAAATTGAAATTAAAAACGGCATTCTTGCAAGCAATTGCTCGTCCTGTCCAATCAATCATTAGTTGCAGTTGCTGAAGAGATGCCAATTGAGCTGCACTTGGTAGAGTCGGAAGATTCTACACACTTGCGTTAACTTTCAAACAAATAAAATCAAATTCTCTAATATACACCGCTTTCGTTCTTAAATCTGCTTATCTCATAATAATGACCTAGTAGATAGTGTCGGAAGTTCCATGCGGCTTTTCGCGGATGATGCTGTAGTATACAGAGAAGTTGCAGCATTAGAAAATTGTAGCGAAATGCAGGAAGATCTGCAGCGGATAGGCACTTGGTGCAGGGAGTGGCAACTGACCCTTAACATAGACAAATGTAATGTATTGCGAATACATAGAAAGAAGGATCCTTTATTGTATGATTATATGATAGCGGAACAAACACTGGTAGCAGTTACTTCTGTAAAATATCTGGGAGTATGCGTGCGGAACGATTTGAAGTGGAATGATCATATAAAATTAATTGTTGGTAAGGCGGGTACCAGGTTGAGATTCATTGGGAGAGTGCTTAGAAAATGTAGTCCATCAACAAAGGAGGTGGCTTACAAAACACTCGTTCGACCTATACTTGAGTATTGCTCATCAGTGTGGGATTCGTACCAGATCGGTCTGACGGAGGAGATAGAGAAGGTCCAAAGAAGAGCGGCGCGTTTCGTCACAGGGTTATTTGGTAACCGTGATAGCGTTACGGAGATGTTTAATAAACTCAAGTGGCAGACTCTGCAAGAGAGGCGCTCTGCATCGCGGTGTAGCTTGCTCGCCAGGTTTCGAGAGGGTGCGTTTCTGGATGAGGTATCGAATATATTGCTTCCCCCTACTTATACCTCCCGAGGAGATCACGAATGTAAAATTAGAGAGATTCGAGCGCGCACGGAGGCTTTCAGACAGTCGTTCTTCCCGCGAACCACACGCGACTGGAACAGGAAAGGGAGGTAATGACAGTGGCACGTAAAGTGCCCTCCGCCACACACCGTTGGGTGGCTTGCGGAGTATCAATGTAGATGTAGATGTAGAATAAGCAAAACCTATCAGTACTTGTAAAACTGTCACGAACGACGTTCTAATACGTAATTTGAGGTGAAATAATAGCAAATAACGTATCAAAACTACTGGTAGGTGTTCTGGGGTACTCCCAAAATTATTAAGGCTGTGACGTCAGTTCCTTATAACATATACAGAATTGTCCTTTTACTTGTCTTGCACTTATTACTGGATGTAATCAAGATTTTCACCGCCCTTTCTTCTGTCTCGATTTTATAATCAGAGCACAAATATATGCAACCATTTCAAAGTCCATGTTTATGTCAGCTGTTGACCGATTAATAAATTGACCGCGCGTGCAGATAATCATCGATCGATTTGCAAAAACGAGATACTAGCTATCGGCCGAATATAGTCCGTGGATCGAAAAGTCGTTGATGCGCTCCTAGCCTTAGGCTGCACTTGAGAGGCCGTGTAACGAACTGTGTTAGCGACTCGTACTCACCACCCAGTAGTATCTGTCGAGCTTGTCAGGGTGCTTCTTGCGGAAGAGCGAGACCCGCGGCTGGTGAAAGACGAGTGTGATGACGTTGCCGTGGTCGTCTCCCATGTAGAGCGTGGACCGGCCCGATGCGTGCACGTCGGAGGCTGCGTAGCACGCACACTCGGCCACGTTCCGCATCCCACTCACCACGCACAATGGCGTGTGCACTAAGCTGAAAAGCACACAGTCCGTCGGAATATTTAACAGTCATCTTCGATACTGCGAAACACATCTCTTCTACTGCAATCTCTTTGCTTTCCTTATTTTGGGAGGAGGTGGTATAGACAAAAACAAGAAAAAATGTTCGTTAAAGATGGATTCTAAGCTGCGTACCTGAAGAGCAACGAGCACTTGTTCAACAGATGTATTTCACACTAGTGAAGGTGAGCAAGTGTTCATAGCTCTTAAAGTAAGCAGTTTAGAGACCATGTTTATGGGACTATTTTTCTTTTTTTGGTCCATACTGCTTCCTCATAAAAAATGGCCATAAAAAGGGGCAGCCAAAACAAAGATGCCACATTTGAAGTTTCTGAGGTTTTCTAAAACCCTAAGAGGAATATTAATTAATAAACACCACATTACGAGATTGCTGAGCTACTATTCTCTTGTAACCTACATCGCATCCCCTCAGCGGTAAGATGGTGCAGTGGGTAGTGAGTCAAAAACTGAACACAGATCAAGCATGAAAAAGGAAGAAGGTGTACTGGACTATGAAAAATGTAGTCCATCAACAAAGGAGGTGGCTTACAAAACACTCGTTCGACCTATACTTGAGTATTGCTCATCAGTGTGGGATCCGTACCAGATCGGTTTGACGGAGGAGATAGAGAAGATCCAAAGAAGAGCGGCGCGTTTCGTCACAGGGTTATTTGGTAACCGTGATAGCGTTACGGAGATGTTTAATAAACTCAAGTGGCAGACTCTGCAAGAGAGGCGCTCTGCATCGCGGTGTAGCTTGCTCGCCAGGTTCCGAGAGGGTGCGTTTCTGGATGAGGTATCGAATATATTGCTTCCCCCTACTTATACCTCCCGAGGAGATCACGAATGTAAAATTAGAGAGATTAGAGCGCGCGCGGAGGCTTTCAGACAGTCGTTCTTCCCGCGAACCATACGCGACTGGAACAGGAAAGGGAGGTAATGACAGTGGGACGTAAAGTGCCCTCCGCCACACACCGTTGGGTGGCTTGCGGAGTATAAATGTAGATGTAGATGTAGATGTATTTAGTTAAGATTGGTGTTTCTTCTTCGGAGTGCCAAACGGCTAGTATATAGCAGTAGACATGGTCTTCTGCAGGAAGACCTCGTGTGCTCACACAATAACGTGGAGATATTTTCTCTATATTCGAGCTAAACCAGTTTATTAACACGGGATATAGAAAACTGGTATAGAATTCCCCACCTATATTTTAAGGCACTTGATAAGCCATGACAGATGTTGCGGATCACAACTGTTGCTACATCGGGCCCAAAAACAAAGCAATTTTCTTCACTGGCATCATCTGAAGATGAAGTAATTAAATAACACTCCTAGTATGTTGGAAAATCGACCGATGTGTCAGAATGTGAAAAATCATTAGACTCTGCGCAAATGTATTACGTGTCGAGGAAAGCTCCTGTCATAATAAGAATACACTTACAAGGGAACCTCCCCATCGCATCCCCTCAGCGGTAAGATGATGCAGTGGGTAGTGAGTCAAAAAACTGAACACAGATCAAGCATGAAAACAGGAAGAAGGTGTACTGGACTATGAAAAAAAAATGGTGAAGGTGCAAGCATAATAAGGCCAACACTGAGTTGGGGGTGGTTAGAGCGTGGTCCCTTTATTTCCCTTAAGACAACACCAAGTGCGGTAGGATGTGAACAAATTTTGTAGCCTCGTGTACTGCGTAAAGTAGAATAATAGTCTGGAGACGATGATTGTATCAACTTGTCAATGCAACTGGCATAAAGCAGCACTTGCGAGGTACTGTTTTATGGACAACAACATTCCTGAAACGGGCTGGCATGCCCAGAGTCCGGACCTGAACCGAATGGAATATCTTTGCGATGAGTTAGAATGCCGACTTAGAATGGAATCCCAGTGTCCAGCCTTCTCTGGATTCAAGTGTTTTGGAACAATGGGCTACTATTCCTTCACAGACATTCAGACAGATCACTGGAAGTGTCCCCAGCAGAGTTCAAGCAGTGAGGCGAAGGGTGGACACACATCATTTTAATATCTACTAATAGGTGTCCGAATAGTTTTAATCAGGTAGTGTATGTAGATGTTCGTGGGGCGTTCAATAGGTAATGCAACACATTTTTTCCTGGAAGCAGTTTGGTTGTGTTCGTGGTTCCAATATACCCAGAGTCCACACCTGAACGCAATGGAATACCTTTGGGATTAGAACTTCGACTTCGAACAGGATCCCAGCTTCCAAACTTCTCTGGTTTCCAGTCTTAAGGAATAATGGGCTGCAATTTCTTCACAGACATTGAGACACTTCACTGGAAGTGTCCCCAGAAAAGTTCAAGCCGTGAGGCGAAGGGTAGACACACCTTACATTAATATTAACAGGTGTCTGGATAGTTTTCAAATGGTCCAAATGGCTCTGAGCACTATGGGAGGTCATCAGTCCCCTAGAACTTAGAACTACTTAAACCCAACTAACCTAAGGACATCACACACATCCATGCCCGAGGCAGGATTCGAACCTGCGACCGTAGCAGTCGCGCGGTTCCAGATTGTAGCGCCTAGAACCGCTCGGCCACCGCGGCCGGCCTATGATAGTTTTAATCAGGCAGTATATGTAGATGAATTTGGGGCGCACTCCGCACTCTTTTGGCAACAAAACCCTGCTTTTCAATGTAATCTCCGTTCGGTGCAACGCCTCTAACGGTACCTTACTAAGAGAACCTACATGTCCGCATTGTATCACTCAGCTGGTCGATGTCAGAGCCAACGTCTTGCTGGGTCGATAACCTCGCCATTATCCATACCGCTTACTGCGGAGTGCACCCTTCATTGGACCAAACAAATGGAAATCGGAAGGTGCGAGATCTGTGCGGTAAGGAGGATGAAGAAGAACAGTCCAATGAAGTTTTGTGAGCTCCTGTCGGTGGGGAGACTTGAGTGAGGCCTTGTGTTGTCATGGAGAAGGAGAAGTTCGTTTGAATTTTTGTGGTAACGAACGCGCTGAGGGTAGCGCAATACAGTTCAGAGTCAATCGTTTCACGATGAGGGGGGATATCGAACAAAATAACCGCTTCAGAGTGCCAGAAGACCGTCGCCATGACTTACCGTCTGAGGATACACATTTGAATTTTTTCTTAAGAGGAGAGATAATGTGGCGCCACTCCGTGAATTGCTGATTTGTTTTCGGTTCGAAGTGATGAACCCATGTTTCATCACCTGCGACGATGTTCGACAAAATGCTCGTAATGCGCAAGCAATGCCGGAGAGATTTTCCTTCGTTGCTCTCTATCGTCTTCTGTTAGGCGGCGAGGAACCCAGCAGGCACACAGCTTTGAGAACCCCAGCTAATGGACCAACGTTTCAGCATAACGAGTTCGGGTCGCGAGTTCGGGCGGTCAGTCGGTTGGAACGTGTCTGGAGTGCAGTCCGGACCTGCCAGTCGGGCAGTTGCAATGTGGCACTAGTGCAGTCGGATTGGAGCAGTGGGGTCTGCGTCGACATGGCTCGCCCGACCATTGCCGCCGCGCACCACTTGAGCCGGGCCACGGTCTTGGTGGATCGTCGGTTGGTCGTCCAACCGGACGACGCGTTTTGGCTCGCCGATCGTTCATGAGTCGGCTGTTCAAAAATGGTTCAAATGGCTGTGAGCACTATGGGACTTAACATCTATGGTCATCAGTCCCCTAGAATTTAGAACTACTTAAACCTAACTAACCTAAGGACATCACACAACACCCAGTCATCACGAGGCAGAGAAAATCCCTGACCCCGGAGTCGGCTGTGTGTGTGTGTGTGTGTGTGTGTGTGTGTGCATCGATTTTTCTTTGTGTGTGCTTCGTTACTGCTGGGTATCGTTCTGGTCTTCGTGCACGTGTTTGTCAGGTTGTGTGTGTAGTTGGCGTGAATTGCTTTGACAAGTTATTTAAATGTTGTCGGCATACTGGCTCTGAGAGGTCGGTCGTCTGATCGGGCGACGTGTAACTGGTTCACTGAGTGCTTCTGGCCCCCTTCAATTATCATCTTGTCGAACTTGGGTCGGCCCTTGCCTGGTGCAGGGATGTCGTTTAGCCAGTGGGCATGTGTCCTCTGCATGGTTGGGTCCGAGCCAGTATTTCCGCCGTCGTGTGCCTGGAAGTGAGTGGGAGGCGGACCAGCAGGTAGTCGGTCGGCTGTTGCGGACGAGGGAAGTTATCTCCGCGCGGTGCAGTCGGCCGGGGCCGCTGGCAGCCCCTGTGCAGTGTCGGAGCGTGTGTGGAGCTGTCCGATCGCTACGAGCTTCGTGGTTCAACGACCCAGGACGTCAAAGTTGAGTAGTGGTTTCAACTACCCAAGCCAGTCCACTTATGTTGTGGTGGTTCTTTTCGGTGGTTGTTGGGGAGGTTTTCCTGTGAGCAACACCGAGTATTTCATTTTGCTGAAATTCAGCCGCCATGCGGTGCAATTAACTATTTCGGTCGACTACAATTCGAGTGCACCAGTGGAATTTTCTGTCTCGTGGCCGTTAGTGTTCTGGTTACCTTCCCTGGGCACTCGTGTAAAATTCAGGTAGTGTTCTTTGGAGTGAAGTTAACTATTTTACCACTTCCAAATTCAAGTGTACCAGCAGAATTTTCTGCCTAGTGGCCGTTAGTGTTCCGGTTACCTGCCCTGGCCACTGACGTAATTTCAGGCAGCGTCCTTTCCTCACCTGTTGTCTCTGTCCATCGTGGTGTGTAATTTTGACAGCTAATACATACTCCATTGTGAATTATCACTTTTGTAACCTTTCTGGCTTGAGTTCTCATGTACTGATTGACGGGAAGCGAGTCATTGTGTCGGTCAGTCCGTGGCTGTCCCCCTGGTTGGGTTCCTACAGATCAAGTATAGCTGGGCTCACCACCTGTCTCGCCTAAGTGAATGAGGGCCGACCGACCTCCCTGGAGGCTTCTGAGTGCCACCGGTGTTTAATTATCTGTTGTCAGTTACTTTAAATTCAAGGCTTATGGCTATTTTCTTTATTTTGCAAAATTAATTTTTAAATTTATCTTTCAAGCTTAAACATTGTGGCCTTCTGCCTTTAAAAGATTATGGTAATATATTTTAAAATTTTGAAACTCAATTTTGGCCCTCAGCCATTTGTATTGCACTTTGCATATGTTTGCTGTTTTTTTAATTATTTTATTGCTATCTTAATTGGATTTTTATCTTGTTGATTTGTTAAGACTTCTTGTTTGGAGGCCTTCAGCCGTGAAAGAGTTGCGTTCGGTAAAGGTCCGGCTATGTGCCGATTTGCTTGTAAAGGTTATTAAATTACAATAAATGGCAATTAAAAGGAGAAACTGACATCAACCTTTGGCCCTTACCACAATCCTAATTACCTGTTCTGCCCAGCGGGTTTAGCGGGCGTATCATTACCAGCTGAGTCATTCAGTTATGCAGTGCAATTCAGCAGAGATTGTCTTTCGCTGCTATCTATAGTCTCCTGTTAGGCGGCGAGGAGCCCAGCGGGCACAGACCTTTGAGAACTCCGACTGATGGACGAGTGTGTCAGCATTACCAATTGAGTCACCCAGTTATGCAGTGAGGTGTTTGCTTGCGATCCGTCGATCTCCTCGAATGAGAGTGTCCACACGTTCCAACATTGCCAGCAGCGGTAGATCGAACAAGATTGCGCGACCTTGCGATGTTGACAGAGCCCAACGACTCCCCGTGCTTTTCTTCACTTCCAGGTCTACGTAGATATTCTGCAAGTGCCTATGACCATCTAAGATGCTCTGGTTTTCCAACAAAAGAGTGACAGCTCTCTGCTTGGAACGCACGTCCGTTACAGCCGCCATTTTGTAGGCCGTCACCCATCGGAACTTCATGAAACTATAAGAACTGAAGCGGGATTACTCCACGATGTCTCATAACAAATTTCGGGCTTTTTAAATCGAAACTGGCCGAGAAACAAAGGTGTGGCACTACTTACTGAACGCTCTTCGTAGAGGGCACAGAAAGAGCGGAGCAAGACGGCCAGTGTGCGGCAGAGCTCACCAGGAAGCGTCGTAGAGGAGCAGGCTGCGGTCGGAGGCGAGGTAGAGCACGGCGGCGGCGTCGGGCAGGTGCAGCGCGTCCGTGAGCCAGGTGTGCGCGAGGCGGCGGCGGCGCGTCGCCCCCAGCGGCAGCACGTACTCCTCCAGCGGCTCCAGCCGCCCGCCGTACAGCCCCACGCGGCCCAGCCGGCACGCCGCCAGGTAGCAGAACGAGCTCGCCGTCCGCAGCCCCAGCACCCGCAGCACCGGCTCGCGCTGCGCACCGACATCGTACTGCATGTAGTGTACACTGGGCAATATTTCTGGCTTATTCAGCCATCATATTAGGCTCCAGGAAGCTATTTCCAGATGACGCAATGTGGGATGAGGTACGGGTGACAGATGTTAGATTCGGTACCATTCCCGTGAGAAAGACCGCCTGCATGATGCTGCTGCTCTGTGATTGGGTGCTGTGTTCGGCGGTAGGGCGCCAAAACGTTAAACTTTAGTTGCTATTATTAATTAAACCTGTCATCCAAATTACTTCATTTTTTTAAATAAACATCTCTCAACAGCCAGCTATCAATCAGTCATTTCAAAATTATTAAAATCAAAGTATTACTAAAACAAAAGACTGACGATATTACTGCCGATGCACTTCGGTGGCGTTCGGGTCACGCCTTGCTGGCTTGGCTCGCGAAGTGTCTCGGGCAGTCCGACTCTCCAGTTCTGACCGTTCCAGTAGGCAGACAGGTTGCCTGTTATAGCAGTATTTGTTTCATGGAATTTAATTTACTACAGTTCCGAAAAAAAATGGTTCAAATGGCTCTGAGCACTATGGGACTCAACTGCTGAGGTCATTAGTCTCCTAGAACTTAGAACTAGTTAAACCTAACTAACCTAAGGACATCACACACATCCATGCCCGAGGCAGGATTCGAACCTGCGACCGTAGCGGTCTCGCGGTTCCAGACTGCAGCGCCAGAACCGCGCGGCCACTTCGGCCGGCTACAGTTCCGACCGTCGCTAGGTACAGACATGTTGTCTGTAATTTTTTTTTTTTTTTTGGTCATCACTCTACTGACTGGTTTCATGCGGCCCGCCACGAATTCCTTTCCTGTGCTAACCTCTTCATCTCAGAGTAGCACTTGCAACCTACGTCCTCAATTATTTGCTTGACGTATTCTAATCTCTGTCTTCCTCTACAGTTTTTGCCCTCTGGAAGTCATTCCCTCATGTCTTAGCAGATGTCCTATCATCCTGTCCTTTCTCCTTATCAGTGTTTTCCACATATTCCTTTCCTCTCCGATTCTGCGTAGAACCTCCTCATTCCTTACCTTATCAGTCCACCTAATTTTCAACATTCGTCTTTAGCACCACATCTCAAATTCTTCGATTCTGTTCTGTTCCGGTTTACCCACAGTCCATGTTTCCCTACTATACAATGCTGTACTCCAGACGTACATCCTCAGAAATTTCTTCCTCTAATTAAGGCCGGTATTTGATATTAGTAGACTTCTCTTGGCCAGAAATACCTTTTTTGCCATAGCGAGTCTGCTTTTGATGTCCTCCTTGCTCCGTCCGTCATTGGTTATTTTACTGCCTAGGTAGCAGAATTCCTTAACTTCATTGACTTCGTGACCATCAATCCTGATGTTAAGTTTCTCGCTGTTCTCATTTCTACTACTTCTCACAACCTTCGTCTTTCTCCGATTTACTCTCAGACCATACTGTGTACTCATTAGACTGTTCATTCCGCTCAGCAGATCATTTAATTGTTCTTCACTTTCACTCAGGATAGCAGTGTCATCAGCGAATCGTATCATTGATATCCTTTCACCTTGTATTTTAATTCCACTCCTGAACCTTTCTTTTATTTCCATCATTGCATCCTCGATGTACAGATTGAAGAGTAGGGGCGAAAGGCTACAGCCTTGTCTTACACCCTTCTTAATACGAGCACTTCGTTCTTGATCGTCCACTCTTATTATTCCCTCTTGGTTGTTGTACATATTGTATATGACCCGTCTCTCCATACAGCTTACCCCTACTTTTTTCAGAATCTCGAACAGCTTGCACCATTTTATATTGTCGAACGCTTTTTCCAGGTCGACAAATCCCATGAAAGTGTCTTGATTTTTCTTTAGCCTTGCTTCCATTGTTAGCCGTAACGTCAGAATTGCCTCTCTCGTCCCTTTACTTTTCCTAAAGCCAAACTGATCGTCACCTAGCGCATCCTCAATTTTCTTTTCCATTCTTCTGTATATTATCCTTGTAAGCAGCTTCGATGCATGAGCTGTTAAGCTGATTGTGCGATAATTCTCGCACTTGTCAGCTCTCGCCGTCTTCGGAATTGTGTGGATGATGCTTTTCCGAAAGTCAGATGGTATATCGCCAGACTCATATATTCTACACACCAACGTGAATAGTCGTTTTGTTGCCACTTCCCCCAATGATTTTAGAAATTCTGATGGAATGTTATCTGTAATAGCGGTATTATCTGTAATAGTAGTATTTGATTCATGTATTTTTATTCTCCAGTTCTGACGGTTCCAGTAGACAGACATGTCGTCTGTGGCAGGATGTATTTCATGTTATTTTAGCCACACGACTGTGGAAAGATACGTTCAATACGTTGTGATCAACAATAGTTTCTCGTGTCTATATCAATAAAAACGCGAGTGGCATCCCAAATGAGTTATAGTTTATTCGTAGCAGCGGTTCCTTGCCAAGTTAATTTCAGCCTCAAGAAAAAGAATCCACGACCTGCGTGCTGTTTTCTGCGCTGGGGACATCATCATCATGAAGAGAGCGGGTTAGTGAAGTGTACAAGAACTTATATATTCCACACAGGGCAGTGGAAACAACTAGACACCTCACGTGTACTGCATGCACAGTGCAAATGTGCTCAGTGACACGTCATCTGCAGTAATGCAGAGGAGGTAAAGAAGGATGAAAGTATTAACACTATCTCACTTTTAATCCTTTTTCTTGCCGTAACTGGCGGAAATGGAAAGTCTTACACCAACTCGACAGAACGCTAACAAACTGATTCTCCAGTACTTTCATCCCTATTGAAAATTTCGTTTACAGTTTCATCCTTATGCAGGCTTATTTTCAAGACAGAAATAAAGCGGTTCATAACGACGCGGCTGCGCGATAAAGGGGAATATCATTCACGACACAATGGACCCGATAAACGCCTCTGGTGTTATGTTAATGTTCAGCACGACATCTACATCTACATAATGACGGTGGACAAATACATGGAAACGCCAAAAACCCAAAAATTTACATGCCTAATACGGTGTAGGCATTCAGAACAGCTCCCAGTCGTCCAAGAATGGATAAATACAGCTCCCCTAGGGCTTTAAGGGAATCTTCTGTCGGTCTTCCTACCAAACAGTGGCAACTTCAGGTAATGATGATAGGGGTGGACAGCGATCGTTCAGAGTACTCTTCAAAATAGACCACAAAGGCTCAATGATATTGAGATCTGGTGACTCTGGAAGCCAAGAGAGATGCGGCAATTCATCCTCCTCACAAAACCACTCCTCGTCTTGAAACGCAGCGTCACTACTGGGGAACAAACTTTGCACCATGGGATGGACCAGATCAGCCAAAATGATGACATAATCCTTAGCAGTAATGTGAACTGGCAGGGTAACCATGAGGCCCATAGACTTTTACGATATGACCCCCCAAACCATCACCAGTCCCCTGCCATGTTTCACACTTGGGATGTAAACCTGGCCAGAAGTTGGAAACAGTATGAAGCAAGACTCATACGAGCAAATGACTTTCTACCATTGCTCCGTAGTCCAACTTTAACATCCTCAGCACGACAATTTCCTGCCACAGCCATTTGCATCATTTATGAGTGGTTGTGGAATTCCTACTTCTGTAGCTTCCTTCGCTTTCTTTAGATCCTGACAGGTTTTGCCAGAGCGACATTCAGTTCTGCAGTGAGTTTTGCAGCTGTCGTCCTCTTTATTTTTCGTCACAATCCTATTCGATGACCATCTGTCACAATCACTCAACACATAGATTCGTCTGTGCTCTGATTTAGCGGATGATGTCTTTCCGCTTTACCTGTATGCGGTACAAATCTTCGATACGGTGCCTCTTGAAACACTTAGGCTGCCTTGTTATGGGATCACTCACCATCGAGTACCAACAATTTGTCCAAGTTTGAATTCACCTAGCTCCTACTGCACAGAACACTGTTATGACCAAGACTGACACTTGTGAAAGGTCCCCTTAGAAAAATTATGAATTACAGTGCTGGTAAACCTTCACGTTACTTGGTTTTCAAACAGCTGAGCAAAACTGAACGTACTCAGACATTTCTCTCTTTACTTATTCTGATCAATCCTAAACTGAAATAAAATATTTTTAGCGCAACGTAATCTGGCTTTCAATAATCCCTACAAAAGAATGGCCCTGACTAACAGTAACCTATACTTTTCCTGAATCACTTACCTCACAAAAATCTTCGTTACTCGAACTACTGCCATACAGCGAGCGCCAATACTGCCAGCTAAATAAAAGTTTCTAAGTACTGAAGGCACTAACTACTGATGGGCATAGTTAGCAAATGAAAGATTTTGATAGAGAACAAACAGTGTACTTACCTTAATAGTGTTCAAAACTCTGCCATCTCTCTCCCCACATCCACCACTGCTGGCGGCTAACCTCCAACTGCGCAACGCTACGCTCTGTTCACATCCAACTGCCCAACACTACAATAGCAAATACTCCAACAATGCAAACCAGCCACAGATTGCACACAGCACAGTCAGTGATTTTCATACAGAGCGCTACGTGGCGCTACCAACATAAAAACCTAAACACCCTACTAACACTTGCAACATATTGAGAACATGCAGAGGTCATACAGAACAGCACAACCCACCGGTTTGGTTAGCATCTGCCTTTATGTTCAAGCAAGCATTTCTCGCGGTGTTTCCAAATTTTTGTCGAACCACTGCATATATTCCGCAGGCCACAATATGGTGCTTGGTGGAGGGTACCTTGTATCACTCCTACTCAATCCCTTTCCTGTTCTGTTCGCTATCGGAGCGAGGGAAAAACGACTACTTTTGCGTCCGTACGAGGCACAATTTCTCTTATCTCGTCTTCGCTGTCTTTACGCGGAATGTACTTTGGCGGCAGTAAAATCGTCCTGCGGTCAGTTGTTCAAATGGTTCAAATGGCTCTGAGCGCTATGCGACTTAACTGCTGAGGTCATCAGTCGCCTAGAACTTAGAACTAATTAAACCTAACTAACCTAAGGACATCACTCACATCCATGCCCGAGGCAGGATTCGAACCTGCGACCGTAGCAGTCGCGCGGTTCCGGACTGAGCGCCTAGAACCGCTAGACCACCGCGGCCGGCGCAGTCAGTTGTAAATGCTGGTTGTCAAATTTTCTTAACAACGTAAAGAATTTCGTCTTTCTCCCAGGGATTTCCGTTTGACTGCACTAAGCACCTTCGTAACACTCGAGTGTTGTTTCAACCTATCGGTACAAATATAACAGCACACCCCTGAATTGCTTCGCTGTCTTCCTTTAATCGGACCTGTGACGATGCCAAACACCATAGCAGTATTCAAAATCGCCTCGTGCTAATATTATACACTCCTGGAAATTGAAATAAGAACACCGTGAATTCATTGTCCCAGGAAGGGGAAACTTTATTGACACATTCCTGGGGTCAGATACATCACATGATCACACTGACAGAACCACAGGCACATAGACACAGGCAACAGAGCATGCACAATGTCGGCACTAGTACAGTGTATATCCACCTTTCGCAGCAATGCAGGCTGCTATTCTCCCATGGAGACGATCGTAGAGATGCTGGATGTAGTCCTGTGGAACGGCTTGCCATGCCATTTCCACCTGGCGCTTCAGTTGGACCAGCGTTCGTGCTGGACGTGCAGACCGCGTGAGACGACGCTTCATCCAGTCCCAAACATGCTCAATGGGGGACAGATCCGGAGATCTTGCTGGCCAGGGTAGTTGACTTACACCTTCTAGAGCACGTTGCGTGGCACGGGATACATGCTGACGCGCATTGTCCTGTTGGAACAGCAAGTTCCCTTGCCGGTCTAGGAATGGTAGAACGATGGGTTCGATGACGGTTTGGATGTACCGTGCACTATTCAGTGTCCCCTCGACGATCACCAGTGGTGTACGGCCAGTGTAGGAGATCGCTCCCCACACCATGATGCCGGGTGTTGGCCCTGTGTGCCTCGGTCGTATGCAGTCCTGATTGTGGCGCTCACCTGCACGGCGCCAAACACGCATACGACCATCATTGGCACCAAGGCAGAAGCGACTCTCATCGCTGAAGACGACACGTCTCCATTCGTCCCTCCATTCACGCCTGTCGCGACACCACTGGAGGCGGGCTGCACGATGTTGGGGCGTGAGCGGAAGACGGCCTAACGGTGTGCGGGACCGTAGCCCAGCCTCATGGAGACGGTTGCGAATGGTCCTCGCCGATACCCCAGGAGCAACAGTGTCTCTAATTTGCTGGGAAGTGGCGGTGCGGTCCCCTACGGCAATGCGTAGGATCCTACGGTCTTGGCGTGCATCCGTGCGTCGCTGCGGTCCGGTCCCAGCTCGACAGGCACGTGCACCTTCCGCCGACCACTGGCGACAACATCGATGTACTGTGGAGACCTCACGCCCCACGTGTTGAGCAATTCGGCGGTACGTCCACCCGGCCTCCCGCATGCCCACTATACGCCCTCGCTCAAAGTCCGTCAACTGCACATACGGTTCACGTCCACGCTGTCGCGGCATGCTACCAGTGTTTAAGACTGCGATGGAGCTCCGTATGCCACGGCAAACTGGCTGACACTGACGGCGGCGGTGCACAAATGCTGCGCAGCTAGCGCCATTCGACGGCCAACACCGCGGTTCCTGGTGTGTCCGCTGTGCCGTGCGTGTGATCATTGCTTGTACAGCCCTCTCGCAGTGTCCGGAGCAAGTATGGTGGGTCTGACACACCGGTGTCAATGTGTTCTTTTTTCCATTTCCAGGAGTGTATATTTGGTCTCCGTTACACACGAACTACAGTTTCCTACGATTCTACCAATAAACGAAGTCGACCATTCGCTTTCCCTACTACCAACCTTATGTGTTCGTCCCATTTCATATCGCTTTGCAACGTTACACCTAGATATTTAATAGATGCAACTGTATGAAACAGCACACCACTAACATTACGCATTGTTTTTCCTGCTCATCTGCATTAACTTACATTTTGCAACATGAGAGGTTCCATGCCCTCTTTTGCATGTCGCCTCTCATGTTCATCAATTTTATCAATGTTCTATGTCATTGCACGGTAGTAACAGACCGAATAAGGTTATTGTAATGAGAGTACTTGTACTGAGAGCTCAAAAATACTTTACACTTTATTCCTATACATGTTGGGTTAGTTCCATGGGTGGCCTGTGCGAGGCGAGCATCGGAGGACGCGGCACACTGTGTTTCCGGTTGGGGGCTGCACTTCCCTGAATTCTGTGGGGTTCATACAATAGGCTTAAGCGCCTGTCGGAACGACTGACGTCGATCGAGTTTCGCCTATTGTATGCAGGGCGAAACGACCTGCGAGACGTCTGAGTGTCGCCGCAGTTTATGTGTTAACCATTCCGGCGCGTCCGGAACGAAGATTCCTAGCACCGACTGACTGCATTGTCCTCTTGATGCTGAGAATACTTGTGGACTGTGCCCTGCTGGGGGCGACTGTCTGCCTGTCTAGGCAGGTTGTTTTCGTAGCCGGTCAAACGGCAAGTTCAGTACCCTCAACTGAATAGCAGAGGCATGATTGGTCAATTTAAACTGAGGCTAGTTGACGTCATAAAGCCCTGCTCGAAATTGGAGGGGGCGGTCGCTGTTGTGAGATAGTGTGGGGGAATTTTGGAATCTGAACTGAATTTTGATTCGCAGTTTTCGAGGAGAGTAGGGAGTAGAGCAATGTTGGCTTCGCTCTTGCGTTGCATGGGCAGAGGAATTCGGGATCTGATCTTCCTCGGAGTCTGACGGTCTTGCGACTTGGTCGCTCTTTTTCGGAAGAACTTAGAATTCTCGGACAGCCTCCGCAGCCAGGGGCTGACACAGAGTTGCTGCACGGCAGAAGTCGGCGCCCTCATCATCAGGACGCTGCCTACCGACGACGTGCTGCAGATTTCAGTACTGGTACAATTTTTGCAGCACTGGCGTTGTAGGACCTTATCAATTTTATACTGAGTCCCTCAGTAGCACGCGCGCTCGCTTTGCTACAAGTCCACCTTGCTTGTTTCTCCATGTGATCCCATTTGAGCTGTCACTACTTATTGCGATACCGCTATATAGTCGGGATATTAATATTTGATTCATTAGGACCTCCAGTCGTTATCGCCAGTCTATTGCATCACAGAGAGTGGGAGCACCTTGTTCTCGAGCCAACTCTTTTTCGCATAATATTACAGTTTACCCTATCCTTTAACCTACTGTGTGTGTCGACAATCATGTGCATTTATCTTCTGATATATAATAAATCTCATTGTAATATTTAATATATATCATTTCGTAGATATAGGCAGAATCCAATTTCCTGTTGTTTATTATGATAAAGTTCTCTTTTATTGAGTAGATTAAGATTTTTATTAAATTGTTGTGAGTGTGCACTCCTTATTTTACCAACTAGCAGGGTCCAGCATCATTTCCATCCATTACCGTTGTGCACATAATTAATTAGCTGGTAGCTAAGGAGGGAGTCGAGTGCATGTCTCGTTCTCATGCAAAATTCGTCTGAATTAAAGAGGTACAAACTGTTCTCCACACCAGCACCTCGCAAACATTTAGAGTAAGCTGCCATCTTCACACCAAATGTTCTCCTACAGTCACTCAGAGACGACACAGCATAATCAGCAAACAATCGTAGACTGCTGCTCACTGAGTCCGTCAGATCACTTATGTGTGTAGAGAACAATAGCAGTCCCATCACATTACCGCGGTGCACTCCTGATGATACCCTTCGTACTGTGTTCTATTACTTAACGTGTCTTCGAGCCACTCATATATATGAGAACCTATTCCGTATTCGATAACAGTCTGCAGTCGGGCACTGCGTCAAACGCTTTCCGTAAACCTGGGAATATGGCATCTGTGTGTTGCCCTTCAGCCACGGTTCGCGGGATACCGTGCGAGAAAAGGGCAAGCAGAATGTCGCACGAGCGCTGCTTTCTAAATCAGAACTGGTTTTTGGACAGAAGCTTTTCACCTCAAGGAGATTCGTTAAATTCGAACTTAGAACATGTTCAAGACTTCTGCATGAAGCTGATGTTGAGGATATTGGTTCAAGAATTCTGCAGCAAGCTGATGTTGAGGATATTGGGCTGAAATTTTGCGTGTCTGTTCTTTTACCCTTCTTTTATACCGGAGTCAGCCACGTTTTCTTGCAGTCGCTTGGGACTTTGGGCTGGGCCAGAGCTTCGCCATAAATGCTAGCAAAGTAAGGGACCAATCCTGAAGAGAACTCTCTAAAAATCGAACTGGGATGCCCGCATCTACGTCCTCTATAAAGGAGTCTTTGCTGCGGTCAAATGATGGTATATCTGTACGATACACCTGCGTGAATGATTTTTTAAACGAGAATTTTAAAACTTCGGCTCCTTTTTTGCTGTCTTCTATTGGAACAAAAGACTGGTCGACGAGTGACTGAATAGAAGCTTTCGATCGACTTAGGGATTTTTACGCAAGACTAGAATTTTTTCGGGTTCTCGGCAAAATCTTTCTCTGCGGCACAGCAGTGGAAGTTGTTGTATCCTTCAGGTATACATCTTCCTGTGAGTGGGCGCCGACGCAACATTGCAACAGTTACCCCGTGCAACATTGCAACAGTTACCTCGTGCAACATTGCAACAGTTACCCCGTGCAACATTGCAACAGTTACCCCGTGTGCGCGCCCTTTCGACGCCATACAGCAAAACAACTCGACCTGGGGACGCTACAAAGGGGACGGTTCAGTGATCCCCTCCCCCTCCCAACCCCTCCCCCAAGCAGTAACGAATTCGGCGACAGATCTCACCGGATGTATGGATCGGGTCAGACAGCCTCCACCAGGCAGCCACACGCTTCTTGGGGTGGGACATTCAATATCACCAAGTTGTCCACGGAATCTTGTGGACAGGCGTGCCATCGTTACTTCGCCACCCAGTGCATTAGCCGCAGCGCTCTGGCCTTCTAAAGAGCTGTGCTGGCATCAGCTGACCACCACCACAGTACGCCAGCGCGGTGCCTCAACAGTGCACGGAGTCTTCAGACTCAACCGCATCTGCTACACCAGGTGAGGCGTCATCACACGAGCCGTGAAAACGTTCACAGACGACGAGCTAGTGACGTCACAGCATGGAATTCGGTGTCCACAAGAAATACGGGTCTCGCAACGAACTTGCGACGCCACAATAGTCGGTTTGTTCGCCACACTTCACGAATGCTCGGCTCCGTGCAGGGTCCACGAGAAATCAATATGAAATTGAAAATGTACCCACTAAAGGTCTTAACTTTGTCGCCCTGTCTTTCACGTGGGCCTCGGTGCAATTCCGCATTCCCCTGCATTGCGAAGTGTCGAATCAGATGAAGTATCGGTTTTAAGTCACAAGCAGATATTACGAAACGCTATATTGTATTAAGACATATACAGTTAAACTCCATATTTGGTTATTTTGTATTAAAGCATACGTGCTATGCACATAAACTATTTCTAAGTACCACGACATTGAGGATTTCTCGAAAACGGGTGGTTTTAGGTATGATTTGTTATAATAAAATAACAGGAAATTATAAAGGCTTTCCATATTTGATGGTTTTAGTGTTGTAACTTGCCTGCTATGAAAGTATGCCGCTTCAGTGCTATGACACAACGATTATTTATCAAAAGCGGGTCGTTTTTGGTACAATTTGCCATAGTTAAATATCAAATAATGACATTTGTAGTTGTAGCCTTTACATAGTGTATATCATATAATTGAGGGACTGCTGGCCGCTGTGGCCGAGCGGTTCTAGGCGCTTCAGTCTGGAACCGTGCGACCGTCACGGTCGTAGGTTCGAATCCTGCTCGGGCATGGATGTGAGTGATGTCCTTAGGTTGGTTAGGTTTAAGTAGTTCTAAGTTCTAGGGGACTGATGACCTCAAATGTTAAGTCCCATAGTGCTCAGAGACATTTGAACCATTTTGAACTGAGGGACTGTTGCTATGATGAAGCCATAGACAAGTCGGTAACGTCGTAAATCACAACTAGGAAGGAGTCAGGTTTGAGTGTAGATGATTCCAATTATTTTCACCTTTTCTAAAAGATTCTTAGCCTTTTTTTGCTAATCTAATAAAAGTATTATCTGCAATAGTCGATAATATTGTTTAAAGCAATATATTTCCTGCTATTTTTCTTGCATAGGCCAACTACTGTAATGTTTCCCCCTGGCCAGAAATCTTAACGTGACTGCCAGTTAATGCCACACACTAAACACAAGTTACGTTGCAGCATTCTCTGTAGGTGTTGTATCGAAGCAAACGGTGTACAGAAGGCTTCAGCAGAGTGGCCTTTATTGTCGGAGAGCTGCTGTCTGTTTACCTCTGGCGTGTCTTCATAGAAGGGAACGTCGAGTGAAACCTAGACGGTCGAACGGTGTGCCAATGTTCTTTTCACAGATGAGTTCCGATTTGGTCTGGAGAGTGATTCTCGACGGATTCACATGGGCAGGGCATGTGGAACACGATTTTGGGACCCAGACATTGTGGAAAGAGACCGATATCGAGGAGGATTCCTAATGGTGTGGGCAGGGATTATGTTGACCAGTCGAACATCTCTATGTGAAATTGTACAGGTGAATCAGGGAGATTTAACTGCTGTCAGATCTTGGGATTGTAAATAGGCTGTTTAGGTTCTTATGTTGGTAACGCCACGTAGTGCTCTGTATGAAAATCGCTGACTGCGCTGTGTGCAGTCTGTGGCTGGTTGGACTCATTGTTGGAATATTTACTTGTGTAGTGTTGGGCTGTTGGATGTGGACAGCGCGCAGGCGTCTGCCCGCATTCCGCTGCTCGACTCGCTGCGACTCACATCGTCACCGCGCACGTAACGCCATGGCTGGGAAGCAGATTGCCGCCGCACTGGAAGCCCTCATCCATGCGATGGGGTTCACCGGCGGCCGCCAAAGCGCAAGCGGTCGCAGCAGAACAGGAAGAGCCAGCAGTGCTAGAACTGCCAGCAGCTGGGGCATACTGCGCGCGAGTGCAAGAACGCCGTCGCGTGCTTGAAGTGCGCGGCGGCTCACGACACCCGCAGTTGCACGAAGCCTCGTGGGGTGGCCAGCAGCTGCGCGAACTGTGGCGGGTCACACGCCGCCAACTTGCGTAGCTGCGGCTACCTCAGGGAGTCACGCCGTCTGCCCGCCGCACCACGCCCTGCGGCGGCGCCAAGCGCCACGACGGCCGCCCCGCCCCCTCGCTCTGGCGAGGGGTGCGAGCCGCGCCGCCTTGAAGCCGCCACCGACCATGCTATGGCCGGCTTCCAAGCCGCCTTTGCGGCCGAAAGGGCCGTACTGAAGGAGGAGCTCGCAGCTGTGCATCGCCAGCTCCAGCAGCTGCGCAATGAGCTGCGAGCTATCAAGAAGAAGCCGCCGGTTCCCGCCACCGCCGCCGCCCCCCCCCCCCCCCCCCCCGTGAGTCGACCGGTGGGGGTCGATGCGGCCACGCAAACAACCGCCGCTCCGCCCCCTGCAGCAATGCAGGAGGTGGCGCCAATCAAACCGACGATGTGACGCCACAGTCGTCACACTCCGCCAAGCCAGCTGCAAGCAAGGGTGCTGTGGCAACGACCGACTCCTCCCATGTAGAGAAGTCTATCGCAAAGAAGTCGCAGAAACTGAAAATACCGGCTGCGCACGAGTTGCAGCCGTTCCTTAAGAACATTGCGGCGTCGCTATAGGCCGGGTCCTACCCATTCTCTGAACAACCGTACCCCTCTCAATACCACGTGCTAGGCCTCCTCCCCTCCCCCATCGCCTCCTCCGCTTTAGCAAGTCTCAGCTCAAGTGGCTAAATTTCATGACAAAGGAGGAGTTAACCCTAACTGACAAATATCCCATCTTTACGCCAGACGACTGGCAATTATTGGCAGGACTAGCAGAACTACACGTGACGGTCCATATACCTTCCTACCTGTATAATTCTGGAACCTAGGTAGCAAAGCAGTGAGAGAGCATCATCACATCAACATAAGTCGGTGTGAGCCATTCTAAACCTACCGGCCAGCCATTTAGGCCGTTCGTTTTCAGCGTCTCTTACTGTCCCTCTGACTGTCCTTTCATCTTTCTCTTATTATTAAAAAAAAAAAAAAACAGCACAAAAGTCAAGCAAACATCCAACCACCATGACATCCAACACCAATCTTCAAGTAAGAAGGAGAAGCGCCTTAGTTGCGCTAGAACTTCGCCAACTGCAGAGGGTACAATCCCTCAGTCATGTGCGTCTGCGTCTGCGACAGCGCGTAGCATTGTGCAGTTGGAGGTGAGCTGCCAGCAGTGGTGGATCTGAGGAGAGAGATGCCAGAGTTTTGAGCGGACGATCTGGACGTGTGTCCGTCAGAAAAAGGAAATTTGCTTAATTGGATGTCACAAAATTATATGTTATGACTTTTGAAGGCTATTAAAGTAAATACATTGTTTGTTCTCTACCAAAATCTTTCATTTGCTAACTATGCCTATCAGTAGTTAGAATCTTTTATTTAGCCGGCAGTATTGACGCTCGCTGTATTGCAGTAGTTCGAGTAACGAAGATTTTTGTGAGGTAAGTGATTCATAGAAGGTATAAGTTATTGTTAGTCAGAGCCATTCTTTTGTAGGAATTATTGAAAGTCAGATTACGTTGCGCTAAAAATATTGTGTGTCAGTTTAGTGATGATCAGAATAAGTAAAGAGAGAAATGTCTGAGTACGTTCAGTTTTGCTCAGCTGTTTGAAAATCAAATAATGTAGGAGTTTACCAGCACAGTCATTCTTAATTTTCAAAGGGGACGTTTCAGGATCTCATGCACGGTTGTTGCGAGGTGCTGTGGGCCCAGACTTCGTACTTACGGACCATAATGCTCGACCTCATAGAAAACGGATGGTTGACGCTTTTTTTTTTTTTTTTAAGGGAAGATATTGCACGCATGGTATGGTCTGCTCACTCTCCCGATTTGAATCCCATAGAACATGTCTGGGATGCACTAGGGAGACGGGTTGCATCACGTCAGCATCCACCAACCACTCTCCTAGACTTGTGAGCAGCTCTGCATTAAGAATGAGCGTTATTGCCCCAACATGAGATTGATGACATCATTCACAGCATGTACCGCCGTTGTCAGCCCTGTATATTTTGCCAGAGGTGGTCCCATCCCATACTGAGCACATTAACCAGTTGTCAGAATTTGTGTGCAAATCCGTTAAGTTTGAAAAAAACGAAGAACATTTTTGTCTACCGTTATGCATGTTGCAGTTGATTACGTTCTGTACTCTTTACATTGTTTCTAATTTACTATCACCTGTTTGTACTGTTTTGTGGCAAAATAAATGTAACCTTGCAAAATTTCCGTTTGTTGCTTTAAATTTGGAGACTAGTGAATTTAGGCATTGTAGGATCCGATGCCACATTTCATATTTAAATTTCAGTTTTATACAAATATTTCAAGTGGCACACTACATGTTATTGTATCCAGCACCAGATACGTGATATTTTAAAAAGTTTTAAGAAATAGCTCTGCCGTACATGACTACTATTTGTATATCATGTATTTTAAATGATGATAAGCGGATGGCATACACTAGACAGAATCAACGATCCCACATTGGCTATAGATAATGTGAGTTTAGGTGAGCATGCTTCACTAAAAATTTTCTGTAATTATTTCCTGTAATTTTTCTGATTCTAATGTTGCTATCTTTGTTCCACACACAATGCTGTACTCTTGTTGATAGGTACGATATCTACTGAAGAAACCATGGTCAAGGTTTAATAAACCTGTATCGTGCAATTGGTTGGCTGTTATTTCTATTCCATTGATATTCAAAGAAAAAACAAGTATTTCTCGCAAAAAACAGAAAACAGTTCTTCTGACAAGTGAAATTATTCTCTTAAAAAGCAAGTGATTAGGTCATCAAACAATAAAAAAATTGCATCTTATATGCTTTCTGTTTACATCACACCAAAATCACGTCACTGCCGAAATAAAATTATTTATGATGGGTGCGAACCAGCAAGAAGCGAGAGACATGTTTTGATAAATATAAATATGAAACAATTTTTCTTGTATTTAAATATAAATTTACAATACAGTACAAGTTATGAACCTTTTAAAACCAAACAAAACTCCACATTTAATGCTGGAAATACGAAAGATTTCTGTTTAAACGAATAAATACAGACATTTTGAAAATACTTCATTTTTAAAAGTATATTTTTTATTTACATTTCCTTGAAATAAATCATGTTATTTGTCTCTAAAGGAAAGGTGGCAACACCATTCATCGCTCATGTGCAACCGAAAAGGCAGATAACGTATGTAAATGAAATAGCTCACTGGAGTGAAAGCATTCATATAACTGTAGTAATTGTCAGAGACTTTTGTCAGCCGGCTGTTTCACATGAAGTGTATTGTGTGCAATTTTGTATACAGCGATACGAAGAGGTGGACTACAGAGTTGGGATACGACCTCCGAGTTACCTTTGCTACCGTGAGACGATGAACTATTTGCTGAACTCGGAATTCTGTTATAAATTCCCTGAATCAGATTCTTGTGAGCTTGATGACAATCGTGGCCTCTGTTGAAGAATCGGATTGGGTGAGGTCGCTTGCTTCATAGAAAGTAGTTACGCATGTAAATTATTAATATCAAGTTAACCCCATCAATCTTTGTGACTTGGTTTTAGGAAAAGGTTGGTGTGTCGATATATGTGTTGTCTGAAATATTGGGAAAGATAATCAGATTTATTGCATTTGACAGTTACATATACTAACAAAGTGAATTAATGAGGTGATGCCTCTTGAGTGTGGACAGATTAATATCTTAATAAAGAAAATGGTTCAAATGGCTCTGAGCAATATGGGACTTAACATCTGAGGTAATCAGTCCCCTAGAACTTAGAACTACTTAAACCTAACTAACCTAAGGACATCACATACATCCATGACCGAGGCAGGATTCGAACCTGCGACTGTAGCGGTCGCGTGGTTCCAGACTGAAGCGTCTATAGCCGCTCGACCACACCGGCCGGCTCTTAATAAAGAGACAGGAGTATAACACCAATCTATAACTATAAAACCCAGAAATGTGGATTGGCACTTCCCCTTAATTGAACGAGAGCACGAGATTCTACATCATGTACTTTCCATCAGAATCTAATCACAGAAATAACGCAAGAATGTGCTGCGATACTCGATAGGTCAATGGCCACCCATTTAACATATATGAGCAGCAAAGCTGATCGTGCTATGGCCGGAGCTGCGTATACTACCTATTCTGCTCTTCTGCTCCACGACAGCGTCCCTAGCCGGCTGTTCTCGTCATGTTGTTATGCCGATTAGGTGTGATGTCGCTGCAACCACAGCGGCGCGCATATGCGACACAATCCCGCGAAATTATCCGGAGTTGCGGATAAGGCACACAGCTACTCCGCAATTGCTCCTTATCGCCCGGTACAGGGTACTGCGTCCTTAACGGACGGACGCTGAAAGGCAAGTATCTCATTTCTATCTTAAACTACTGCAGCGTGCCGCTCCGCTGCTGTGGCTGTCCAATAGTATCATTTTAACAAATTTTTCACCAATGAGCGCTCCTCCCGCTCGACTGTGAGCACGCGGTAAAGAGTGCTTACGTCACGTCGATGTGGCCAATCGCGGTCGCCTGTGGGAGTCGCCGCTTGTCCGGAAAGCTTTCGAGACGCTTCCTTGGCGCCAGCGTCTAAACGAACACATTCCGCTCCTATAACCCACGCTCAAGGAATATGGAGTGGGCGATTCGCGGAGGTACATTTGTTGATATCAATGTCGCCCATGACGCTTTTGTGAGCCCAGGGCGACACGGTCGAGGGGGGAACAGCGTTATTCACTTTGGAGAGACATTCCGCATGCCTCGCAGTGGCCTGCCGGTAATGGAGCCTGCCTGTCGGGCAGCATCAAAGCCATGCCGCTGGAGACCGGCCTGGTGGAGCTAGCACCTCCTGCGTACTGCAGGTTGTAAAGTTCGACCTTCGAGCAAATGCGTTGCTGGATTCACGCCACCGGCTCCCTGATTAAATTACCATACAAAACTCTGTCCGCAAAAATTATTTGCAGTTAACACAATGCAGTACATTCCTCATTGCTAATCCCTTAGCCATCTTCGCATTCGGGTGCACGACGGTTCAATCCCGTCTCCAGCCATCCTGATTTAGGTTTACCGTGATTTCCCTAAATCGTTTCAGGCAAACGCCGGGATGGTTCCTTTGAAAGGGCACGGCCGATTTCCTTCCCAATACTTCCCTAACCTGAGCTTGCGCTCTGTCTCTAATGACCTCGTTGTCGACGGGACGTTAAACACTAACCACCACAACCACCACCTTAGCCATCTCTGTTAGCATAGCGCGTTGAACTCCAAATTTGTTCAAATCCATGCTGGTACTTGTCGTTACCGTCCAAATTAATTATTCAAAAATGCATACTGACGATTGATGTGTGCGTTGCATTCCCAGTGCATGGCCCATACAGTATGCCACGTTGCAGGGTGATGTGCCAAATGTTGTCATAGGAAAGCTGGACAGGAGCAGAAATGATTAGCGAACAAGTTAATACATCAAACAGAAGATTTACTGAACTTCTATTTCTCCAAACATACGAAGACCCTTCACAAATGATGCAACAAGAAATAGTGTCCAGGCATAAGGCTCGTTATTGTAAGGCACGAACGATGGAGTCAGAGGGTTCTGTAGAGAAGTGACTCCACGTGCTAATGGGGCTGAGTGGCTGCCACCTTTCGTCTTATACTGCGGCGTCAGAGGGCGCTTAAAGTACAGAGCTGCTGGAGGCGTGGCTCAGTGCGCCATTGGACCACCTGATCCCGCACAGCCGCTATCAATGTCTAACGGGAACTTACTATTCCTTTACCAACTGCGATTTGCGGGTAGGGTGGTGTCAGTATCTGATACTACGAAGTGACACCACTCAAGCCGGGAGAGTGAGTGGAAACATTCATATAGCTGACATGGCCACAGAGCCTAGTTTCTTTCGACTGAAAACACAGACTGAACGAAGAAACAATCGACCGTCCAGTCAGTTGTTAATACTGGTCGGTTGTTCCGTCACTTAAATGACGGACTATGGAAAAGGCCCTGCATGCTACACATGGACAATGGCGTACATTCTGACGGCTGTTGGGTCTGGAAGTTTACAGGTGGAGACCATAACGCAGCATGGTCAGGTGACATGCACTTGAAGCTTATCGCCATCTTTTGGGCTTTGGGAAAGATTCAGTAATTTGCACAACGGACGTGGGAGTAGCATACTGACTGGTGGAACTGTTGGCTGTAGTTCGGTCACTACCAAACGAGTGGTGGCGAGGTGGACTCAACTCAACAGCATGATAAGAAGAGCAGACACAAGTTCTTCCAGAAGTTCTGTATCAGGGGTAGTCAAATGTAAACGAGACAGATGGAAAAAAGCAAGTCTGTTGTTTATCGTTTCAAAAGCAATCGCCATAACTGACAAAACACTTATCCCTTTGTGAGACAAGAGGGTCAATGCCTTCATGGAAAAATGTTTGTGGTTGCCTACCGAACTATGATTGTGCCCAGGCGTGCACCTCTTCGTTCAAATGGTTCAAATGGCTCTGAGAACTATGGGACTTGACATCTGAGGTCATCGATCCTCTAGACTTAGAACTACTTAAACCTAACTATCCTAAGGATAGGATAGTTAGGAAAGGCCCGAGGCCGGATTCGAACCTGCGACCGTAGTAGCAGCGCGGTTCCAGACCGAAGCGCCTAGAACCTTTCGGCCACAGTAGTCGGCTCTTCGTCCAAAACAAAGCGACGACGCGCATACTGCCAAGGTTATTTAGACTACGATGCAGATCTGCCGCTGGGAAGCCCTTACACATCCTCCATACAGTCCCGCTCCCTCCCCAAACGGTTTTCATAGTTTTGGAGCTGTGAAGAAAGGCAATAATGGCCGTAGATTTGCTTTGGACGAAGAACTTTACATCTCAGTAGAATCATTGATCTGTAGGCAACCGCAAACATTTTTCGAGAAATTCATTCTTCACCTACATCTACAGACATACTCCATAAGCCACCGTACAATGCGTGGCGGACAGTTCCCTGTACCATCTGCTAGTTATTTCCTTTCTTGTTCCACTCAGAAATAGGCCTAGGGAAATAGGACTCTATATTCCTTCATGGGAGCCCAAATTCTTGTATCGTATCTTCGTCGTCCTTACGTGAAACGTGCGTTGGCGGCAGTAGGATCGTTCTGCAGTCAGCGTCAAATGGCGGATCTCTAAATTTTCTCAGTAGTGTTCCTCTGAAAGAGGGTCGCCTTCCCTTCAAGTGTTCGCATTTGAGTTCTCCAAATCTCTCCGTAGCACCTGCCTGACGTTCGAACCCACCAGTAACAAATCTAGCAGCCCGGCTCTGAATACTTCCATGTCTTCTGTGATTTTGTCGCACAGTGGGGTAAATGTATTAACAGCGATGGCGACTACTTCTGAAATAATAAACACTTTACTTACTTTTTCCATCTGTCTCGTTTTCATCTGAGTGTACCTTATACAATGATAAGATCTTAGAATTGTTCTACTGGTTCTGACGATAGGTAGATGACAAAAGCTGAAATCCACGTAGATGTTTCGGCCAGAGTGTCACTACAAACCGTCGGGAACAGATTACTGAAAGCTGGGTGTAGGTCTCGAGTTAGCGTATGTCGTTTACCGCTGACGCCGTATTATGGATAGTAGGCACTTGCACGGCGAAGTGCTAAAGTGAACTTGAGCAGTGTGTGGCTTTCTGTAGTGCACAGCAATAGGTCTCGCTTCTGTTAGTGGCTGTCAGATTGAAACCAACAGTTATGGATGAATGCCGTTCTAGGGTTCGCCTGTGTCATGACAGTCCATATCCCCCATCTGATCCTCCCTCTGCTTGCCCCTCCCCTCCTGTGTTCTCTATCCCCCCCCCCCATTCCCCACGTTTCTTGTAAGAAGAATTCTCTAGTGGCAGGATTGTGGGCACAGGTCCTGATACGTATATTTTCTCAAATTTCTCCATGAATTTCAATACTTGGCAAATTGACGTGATGCAGGGTTTTGTTGGTGGGTGTATAGATTTTTTCTAAGATGGCGCTTAAAAATGTGGTACGGCCATTACTTTCTACTGATTTACGGAGAGCTCGCGTTTGTATTACGTACAGCCGCTACCTACAGACAGTCGGCCTTGCCCGCCACAGCCTTAAGTGGCAGCAGAGAGCTCTGAGTAAATATTGTATCTGGACGACACGACAGACTAAAGCCATCTCTTCCCGCCAAATCTCAGAAAACTGAAAGCTGTTGCCAATGTTGATTCCTAACGGGCAATACTACTCCTCGGTGGAGTCACTGCGCCGGCCACTGCGCTACAGTCTGGAACCGGGTGACCGCTACGGTCGCAGGTTCGAATCCTGCCTCGGCCATGGATGTGTATGTCCTTAGGTTAGTTAGGTTTAAGTAGTTCTAAGTTCTAGGGGACTGATGACCTCAGAAGTTGAGTCCCATAGTGCTCAGAGCCATTTGAACCATTTGGAGCCACTACAAGCAGTAGTCCGGTCAAATACAGTATTGACAGCAGTAAAATATTGCGTGCGGTTGGGTGGCGGATTATTTAAGCAGTTATTATTATTTTCAGCATTGCTTGAAGGCAAGAGGTGTGTAATAGTTCTTGACTTGTAACGTAGGTCAAATCAAAGCAATGAATCATGCGGCTAGATGCGTCCGTTATATAGCTGTTTCACACCCAAGAGTAGAGCTGAATTACAAAAGGATAGAAACTTACGTATCCGCTGTGTAGCACCAACTTTTCAAGTTCGCGATAGATCGTACACGCGCACTGTAATACACGCAGTCAAGTAAGCGACACATTCGCCTCGCTTTAATGACTATGCGAATGAGGCTCTCTCCAACTGCACCCGTGATGGTAGGCCTTTAGAGAAGTTTTCCCCTCGGGACCTGCTGCTGCGCTACTCACTCTGATGCAGAAACGGCTATAAAAGGTTCTAGGGACGTTCAAAAAGTAATGCCGCATTATCTTCCAATTTCGGTTGAAAACACGCAGAATTTGTTGTGGGACATCGTGGAACAATCCCGCTTTAGCCCCTATGGTTTCATGAGGTTGCAATCGATGGCGGCTCTGTACGCAGCCTTTAGAATGGCATCTGTAACGAAGGTGCGTTCCAAGCGGAGAGCTTTCGCTGACTTTGTTTTGGCAGAGAACCAGAGCGTCACAATTGTCATAGTCACTTGCAGAATGTCTCCGGAGACTTGGCAGTGCTCAAAAGCACGGATAGTAATTGGGCGAGGTGTCTGTCACGATCGTAATGAGGTCGCGCAAAACTGCCCGATACTCTGTGTGGTGGTCGGCCGCACACAGCTGTCACCTGCAATGCTGGAACATGTGGACACTGTCATTCGAGGTGATCGACGGATCACAGTCAAACACTTTGCTATACAACTTGACATATCTGTTGATAGTGCTGACACATTCGTCCACCAATTATGGTTCAAATAGCTCTGAACACTACAGGACTTAACTTCTGAGGTCATCAGTCCCCTAGAACTTAGAACTACTTAATCCTAACTAACCTAACGACATCACACACATCCATGCCCGAGGCAGGATTCGAACCTGCGACCGTAGCAGCAGCGCGGTTCCGGACTGAAGCGTCTAGAACCGCTCGGTCACAGCGGCCGGCTATCTCGTCAACACCTCTGGCGCTGAAGGCAATACTGAATATATTACGTGTGGTTATACCGCGATAATTGCGTGCGATCGTGAAGATGCTCGGAGTGGGTAAAATGGGCGAAGAATTTACTACCAAAATATGAATATGACACTGAAGATGACCACTTCTCTCACTTTCTGGGCTAAGACTTAAAACAGGTATTAACAAACATAACCCAAGGACTGCTAAGTTAAATACATGAAACGTATTCGCAATTGCGAATGTGGACAACCATCAGCTGTAGAATGGAATGACGATAATTAAAATACACTACTGACCATTAAAATTGCTACACCACGAAGATAACGCTCTACAGACGCGAAATTTAACCAACAGGAAGAAGATGCTGTGATATGCAAATGATTAGCTTCTCAGAGCATTCACACAAGGTTGGCGCTGGTGGCGACACCTACAAACGTGCTGACACGAGGAAAGTTTCCAACCGATTTCTCATACACAAACAGTAGTTAACCGGTGTTGCCTGGTGAAACGTTGTTGTGATGCCTCGTGTAAGGAGGAGACAAGTGTACCATCACGTTTCCGACTTTGATAAAGGTCGGATTGTAGCCTATCGCGATTGCGATTTATCGTATCGCGACATTGCTCGCGTTGGTCCAGATAAAATGACTTCTAGCAGAATATTGAATCGGTGGGTTCAGGAGGGTAATACGGAACGCCGTTCAAATGGTGCAAATGGCTCTGAGCACTATGAGACTTAACATCTGAGGTCATCAGTCCCCTAGAACTTAGAACTACTTAAACCTAAGTAACCTAAGGACATTACACACATCCATGCCCGGGGCAGGATTCTAACCCGCGACCGTAGCGGTGGCGCTGTTCCAGACTGTAGCGCCTAGAACCGCCCGGCCACTACGGCCGGCCATGGAACGCCGTGCTGGATCCCAACGGCCTCGTATCACTAGCAGTCGAGATGACAGGCATCTTATCCGCATGGCTGTAACGGATAGTGCAGACGCGTCTCGATCCCTGAGTCAACAGATGGGGACGTTTTCAAAGCAACAACCATCTGCACGAACAGGTCGACGACGTTTGCAGCAGCCTGGACTATTAGCTCGGAGACCATGGCTGCAGTTATCCTTGGCGCTGCATCACAGACAGGAGCGCCTGCGATGGTGTACTCAACAAAGAACCTGGGTGCACGAATGGCAAAACCATACCATCACGCCGGGCGATGGTATGGGGTACCATTGGTTACATGTCTCGGTCACCTCTTGTTCGCATTGACGGCACTTTGAACAGTGGTCGTTACATTTCAAATGTGTTACGACCCGTGGCTCTACTCTTCATTCGATCCCTCCGAAACCCTACTTTTCAGCAGGATAATGCACGACCGCATGTTGCAGGTCCTGTACGGTCCTTTCTGGATACAGAAAATGTTCGACTACTGCCCTGGCCAGCACATTCTCCAGATCTCTCACCGAATGAAAACGTCTGGTCAATGGTCGCCGAGCAACTGGCTTGTCACAATACGCCAGTCACTACTCTTGATGAACTGTGTTATCGTGTTGACTCAATGCCCAGGCGTATCAAGGCCGTTGTTGCGGCCAGAGGGGGTTGTTCTGGGTACTGATTTCTCATGATCTATGCACCCAAATTGCGTGAAAATGTAATCATATGTCAGTTCTAGTATAATATATTTGTCCAATGAATACCCGCTAATCATCTGCATTTCTTCTTGGTGTAGCAATTTTAATGGCCAGTTCCGCACTGGGACTCGCGGATTTTCCGCTTATCGCGAGCGGTCGCCTTACCATTTGAATATCCGAGCACGACTCTCAAACCGACGCAAATTTCCAAATGTCTACAACCTGTCCTGGCGATAAGCGGGAAATCCGGGTTCGAGTCCAGTCCAGAACAAACTTTCACTGTCGTCATCCCACTATACAGCTGATGGATACTAAGTTAAATACTTGAGATATATTCCCAGTTGCGAATATGGACAACCATCAGCTGAATACTGGAATGACGGCAATGCAAATATTTGACGGATCGGGACTCGAACCCGGATTCCTTTATACAACTGATGGTAGTCCATTTTCGCAACTGCGAATACATTTAATGTATTTCATAACAGTTGTAGTCGTCGCAGTGGCTGTTCATTCGGTCATGCATGTATGTCCGAAGGAACGTTGCATCCGTTCACGCTCATTTCTTGGTTCCAATGAACATCAAGACATGTCCCATCAATTGTCCTCACTACAAATTTATGAACGTTTTCAATCTGCTAACCGAGCGTTAGAGGTAAGGAAGGAAATTAATATTTAATATCCCGCCGGCCGGAAAGTCATTAGAGGCATGGCACAAGCTGGGGTTGTCCCTTTCAAAGGAACCGTCCCGCCGAGAATTAGAGCAAGGATCCGGAATGGAATCAATGCAGACAAAGAGGACATTTAGGCGTCATTCATGGGCCATGCAGACTTTGCGTTCCTATTCTGTTCTGTGAGACAAACTTGCACACACTCTTCACAAAGTGACGTGCACGTATCTTGCAGCACATGTACATGCAGTTGTTTTATGTCGTACGACGGGCAGAATACTGCAAAATGGTTGCTCTCCGCGTTGTATGTGCTTGCAGAGGAAGTCGAAGATGAATCGGAATGAGTGCCATAATTGTATAACGATATACACCATCCAGTCACACTGATCAGCCGGCCGGAGTGGCCGTGCGGTTCTAGGAGCTACAGTCTGGAACCGGGTGACCGCTACGGTCGCAGATTGGAATCCTGCCTCGGGCATGGATGTGTGTGATGTCTTTAGGTTAGTTAGGTTTAAGTGGTTCTAAGTTCTAGGAGACTGATGACCTCGGAATTTAAGTCCCATAGTGCTCAGAGCCATTTGAACCAACCACATTGCCGGCCGGGGTGACCGAGCGGTTCTAGGCGCTTCAGTCTGGAACCGCGCGACCGCTACGGTCACAGGTTCGAATCCTGCCTCGGGCATGTGGATGTGTGTGATGTCCTTAGGTTAGTTAGGTTTAAATAGTTCTAAGTGCTAGGGGACTAATGACCTCAGATGTTAAGTCCCATAGTGCTCAGAGCAAACCAACCACATTGATCACCACCAATATTCAAATGTGTGTGAAATCTTATGGGACTTAACTGCTAAGGTCATCAGTCCCTAAGCTTACACCCTACTTAACCTAAATTATCCTAAGGACAAACACACACACCCATGCCCGAGGGAGGACTCGAACCTCCACCACCAATGTTTGACATCAACAAGCAATAACCATTCACAGATGGCAGGTCGTAACACTACCAAGGGAGGGTTTGTAATGTTGTCGGTAGGACGGAAAAACAGTACAGTCGTTGTCGTAATGTGGAAAGGCAACGATTATTTTGACGTCCAAAAGCTCATAATCATTGTTTTTCTCGCCAAGAGCGCAGATATATCCGAAACGACTAAGTTTGTAAAGTGACTGCTTGCTATCATGGTTAAAGTACACTATCAACGGCAAAATGAGGCTGTGCATATCCAACACCATGGTAACTGTGGCGCATCACGGGCCATAGTTGACAGGGGTGAATGACAGCTGCGGAGATGTGTACGGGCGAAAAGACGCGCAGCTGTTGAACAACTGAATGACTGACTGACTCCATGACACTCTGAGGACCTTGGCCTCCTCACTCACAATCTCGGTCTTCAGCACGCCTGCCACGTGGGATTAACCGAGCGGTCTAAAGCGCTGCAGTCATGGACTGTGAAGCTGGTCCCGGCGGAGGTTCGAGTCCTCCCTCGGGCATGGGTGTGTGTGTTTGTCCTTAGGATAATTTAGGTTAAGTAGTGTGTAAGCTTAGGGACTGATGACCACAGCAGTTACCTCTCATAAGATTTCACACACATTTGAACATTTTTCAGCACGCCTGCACCTCCTCCTCACTCCCAGTGCTCTCAGGTCGGCTTCCACATCTTCCAGCCATCTCACACGCGGTCGTCCTCTCCTTCTTCTACCACTAGGATGTCCCATCATCTTCTTCGAGAGTCTCTCTGCTGTCATACGCTGGGCATGTCTTAGCCATCTTAGCCTTCCCATTTTGATTGAGGTTACCAAATCAGGTTCTTTGTAAGAGCCCTTATTTGTTCATTAGTCCTAATTCTCCATATCTCACCTTTTTCAGGACCAAAAATCTTCCTCAGCACTTTCCTTTCCCATACATTTAGTTTCTTCTCCAAAGCCTCCGTCAGTACCCATGCTTCGCTGCCATACATAAGAACTGGTTTGATCACTGTTTTGTAGAGTGTCAGCTTTAGTTTCCCACTTACGTTCTTACTTTTGAGCATGGTATATAGTGCTCTATATGATCTGTCTGCAACCTTAATTCGGTTTGTTATATCTGCCTCCACTTTGTTTTCTGATGTTATTACTGAGCCAAGATAAATAAAGCTATCTACACTTCCAAAGTTGTACCCTTCTAACTGTAGATCATCCTTGTTTCTTCTGTCTCTCTCAGTTACCATATTCTTAGATTTTGTCTCACTAATTTCTAAACCAAGGTTCTTGGCAGCGGCTTCAAACTCTGAAGGCTGATGTGAGCGCCTTCGTACTTCTAGCACTTATTACTACATCATCTGCATAGGCTAAGATTTGCAGAAGTCTATTGTAAATATTGCCTCCTGGGTTTGTGGTTATAGATCTTAATGCATTGTCTAATACCAAGTTGAACAGTACTGGGGATAATGGGTCTCCCTGTCTTAGTCCTTCTTCCGTTGGGAACGATCTCGACAGACATCCCTGAACTTTAACCTGGCTTTTTCTGTTTTCCAGTGTCATCTTAGTTAATTTTATTAGCTTCTTAGGAAATCTGAATGTCTGCACTGTTTTCCACAGTGCTCATCTTTAAACTCTGTCGTAGACCTGTTTAAAGTCTATAAAGAGATGTTCTAATCTTAAATTATATTCGTAAGTATTCACCAGCATCATGCCTACTGTAAAGGTATGGTCAGCTGTAGACCGCCCAGCTCTAAAACCTGCCTGGTACTCACCTAGAATCTTTTCTGCTCTTCTACTTACTCTCCTTGTTATAGCCATAGAAAGGATTTTGTAGACGATACTAAGCAGAGATATTCCTCGGTAGTTCTTACACTGAATGCGTGATCCTTTCTAATGTATAGGGCAGATGGTTGCTAACGTCCAGTCCTCTGGCATTTTCTCTGTCTGTTTCCCAAGCCATTGTAATTATTTTATGTACCCTCCGTACTAATATTTCACCTCCGTGTTTTATCATCTCCGTCGTTGCCAGGTAGTGTCTAGGAACTTTGTTATTCCCAAGTTGCTTTATAATTACTCTTAGCTCTTCTTACGATTGTGGTTCTGTGTGCACTGCATCATCATCTCCATACACCTCTTGTTCTTCTTCAGTTTCTTCTCTAGTCCCTCCACTTCTCTCTTCACTTACGATGTGCCTGTTTGATACTAACACTTCAAAATGTTGTGCCCAAGTTTCTATTACTTTTTCCTTACCAACTATCAAACAGCCTGACTCATCTTTCCGCATGTCCATCCTTGGCTGATATCCTCTCTTTATTTGTCCCACCCCATAAAAGAATTTACTCCCCTGCTTATTTTCAAAGTTCTTCTGTATTTCATCCATCCTTTTTCTTTCCTCTACTCTCTTTTTAATCCGCGCTAAATTCTTAGCTACCCTTCTCTACTCTCATTTAGTGTAGGTCTCTGTAACATTCTTTGTCGAGCCTGATTTCTATCATCTAGCACCTTTGACAACTTCTCATCAAACCATCCGTTTCTTACCTGATTTCCTCTTTCTCCAAGTTCCTCTTGAGTTGTTTTATTTAAAGCTATCTTAGTTTCCTCCCACAGTATGTTGATATCCTTTTCCTCCATCCCGCTGTTCTTTTGCAAGTTCTCTTGCACTTTGTTCCTATACTCTTTCTTCTGATCTTTGAGCAAATTGTAGACCTTACTTTTCTCCAACCCAGCCCTTCTGGCTTTAACTGCAATCCTTTCTAAGGTTTTGATTCTTACCAATATATGATGTGAGTCAATATTCGCTCCTCGGCGGCTAATCACATCCAAAATATTTGAGGCATGCCGTCCATCTATCGGCTCATGATCTATTTGATTTCTCGTCAGCCCATCTGGTGATATCCAAGTCTCCTTATGAATGTCTTTGTGTGAGCAACACGCGCTTTTAATCACTAGTCCTTTGCTAAAAGCAAATTCAATCAGATTCCAACCATTCTTATTTGATTCCAGATGTTTTCTATGAAGACCTGCTACTGGTTGGTTCTCTTTTTCTTTACCTACTTTAGCATTACAATCCCCCAGTATAATTTTGACATCATACCTTGCAGTTTATCATATACTTGCTCCAATTTCTCATGAAATTCTTCTATCTCTTCTTCAGCTGTATCTTCCGTTGGGGCATGCATCAGCGACAAGTTGCAGAATTTTCCCTTCAGCCTCAATCGACATAATCTGGGGTTATTGTTTCATATTCCACCATGGCGTGACTGACGGACTTCTTTACCATAAAACCCGTTCCCAATCTATTTTCTTCTTCCCCGCCATTGATCAAGGTATGATGCTGGAGATCAACCACCTCTGTTTGTTTCCATCTTATCTCTTGCACTGCTGAAACATCAATAATTTCTCCTCGAGCTTCCTACTGGCTCCCACCTGAAAGAGACTTCTCACATTCCATGTTCCAATATACCAAAATCGTTGCCGTTTGACGTGCTTTGGTTGTCGTAAGTTTGAGACAGTTCGTTTCCCTCTGTGAATTGGTTGCTGAACAATGAGTTTTTTTCCGATATGGGGTTGTGAGGCCCATGATCAACCCCCAACCTGGAGGACCTGGATTTGTATCGGGTTTACTCCCTTAGGGAGACTGGCTTTACCAGGCCTCTAGAGGCCTCCCTGCCCTATGTTGTAGGGAATTGAAAATGACAAGGAAAAAGGATAGGCTTAGGATAGGATAGGGCAGGAAACAGGATTGATAGGTCGTTGTGGGACACACTTGGTTTGGCTCCTCTCCTTTGGCCTGTCCGGTATGGGCATCCCTGCTGGTAGCTACGCTACTGCCGACATAGCCCTCCGGATCCAGAGACCGCAAAGCTCTTCACCCGCATGGACAGTGCTACGTTAAGGCGGTGTCCCCTGAGGGGGGTTGAACAACTGACCACCCAGATAAACCAAGGAGCTACCAGCAGTGTCTCCTCAATGACCGTTCAGCTAACGTTGCTGCGATGGGCCTCTGCAGCAAGTGCCTGGTTCATACACTCAAGCTGACTCATGTTCATCGGCGACGAAGGCTGGAATTCGCACTCCAATACCATAACTGGACGGGCACTGAGTGGCGACAGGTGGTCTTTTCAGATGAATCACAATAAAAAATATGCTTCTTCGGACAGAACTCTGGAACAATCGTCGGAAGAGTCCATGGTGGAGAAAGGGGCATTATGGTCTGGGGAATGATCTCGGCTCTCTGGAAGGCATGATGGATGGACACAAGTATGCATCTATCCTTGGGGACCATGTCCATCCCTATATGTACGGTAATTTTTCTCAGTGTGATGGCATCTACCGGCAGGACAATGCAACGTGTCACACGGGTCGCAGAGTATCTACATCTACATTTCTACTCCGCAAGCCACCCAACGTTGTGTGGGCACTTTACGTGCAGCTGTCATTACCTCCCTTTCCTGTTCCAGTCGCGTATGGTTCGCGGGAAGAAAGACTGCCGGAAAGCCTCCGTGCGCGCTCGAATCTCTCTAATTTTACATTCGTGATCTCCGCGGGAGGTATAAGTAGGGGGGAGCAATATATTCGATACCTCATCCAGAAACGCATCCTCTCGAAACCTGGACAGCAAGCTACACCGCGATGCAGAGCGCCTCTCTTGCAGAGTCTGCCACTTCAGTTTGCTAAACATCTCCGTAACGCTATCACGCTTACCAAATAACCCTGTGACGAAACGCACCGCTCTTCTTTGGATCTTCTCTATCTCCTCTGTCAACCCGACCTGGTACGGATCCCACACTGATGAGCAATACTCAAGTATAGGTCGAACGAGTGTTTTGTAAGCCACCTCCTTTGTTGATGGACTACATTTTCTAAGGAGTCTCCCAATGAAACTCAACCTGGCACCCGCCTATTAACAATTAATTTTATAAGATCATTCCACTTCAAATCGTTCCGTACGTATACTCCCAGATATTTTACTGAAATAACTGGTAGCAGTGTTTGTTCCGCTATCATATAATCTTGCAATAGAGGATCCTTCTTTCTATGTGTTCGCAATACATTACATTTGTTTATGTTAAGGGTCAGTTGCCACTCCCTGCACCAAGTGCCTAACCGCTACAGATCTTCCTGCATTTCGCTGCAATTTTCTAATGCTGCAACTTCTCTGTATACTACAGCATCATCCGCGAAAAGCCGCATGGAACTTCCGACACTATCTACTAGGTCATTTATATGTATTGTGAAAAGAAATGGTCCCATAACACTCCCCTGCGGCACGCCAGAGGTTACTTTAACGTTTGTAGACGTCTCCCCATTGAGAACAACATGCTGTGTTCTGTTTTCAAAAAACTCTTCAATTCAGCCACACTGCTGGTCTGGTATTCTGTAGGCTCTTACTTTGTTTATCAGGCGACAGTGCGGAACTGTATCGAACGCCTTCCGGAAGTCAAGGAAAATGGCATCTACCTGGGAGCCTGTATCTAATATTTTCTGTGTCTCATGAACAAATAAAGCGAGTTGGGTCTCACACGATCGCTGTTTCCGGAATCCATGTTGATTCCTACAGATTAGATTCTGGGTTTCCAGAAATGACATGATACACGAGAAAAAAACATGTTCTAAAATTCTACAACAGATCGATGTACGTGCGTGGTTCGAAGAGCACCAGGACGAGATTACTAAACTCCACTGGCACCAAGCTCCCAGGATTTACTCAATCGAGAATCTGTGGGACCGCCTTTAGCGGGCTGTTCGCACCATGGATGCTCAACCAAGAAACCTGGCGCTGGAGTCGGCATGGCTCCACATGTCTGTCGATGCCTTCCAGAACCTCAATGGTCCTCAACGGCACGTAATGCAAAAGGTGGTTATTCACTCTTCCCAAAGGCGGTCACATTAATGTGACTGGACAGTGTGGTTTCCGATCTATATGGGGGCGCATTCAGACTCACTGGCTCCCATCATAGTTACTATTCTTATTTTCGCATCTAAAAGTACATTTGTTGAGGAGAACGAAGCGGCTGGTGTCCTGACAATGTTCATTGAGAGCCATATTTTATTTACACAAGTAATATTGCGCTTAGGCTCTTAGATTAGTGCAAGCATTATTTCAAAAGTTTCTTTGACTTTGTGTAAGGAGGATATGCATCTCTGACGTCCTGATGATGCCAGATTTCACGTAATGGTGCAAATAACTGGATTCACGGGACACACTACTCTAAACAGTGCTCTGCATATCAAGTATACTTATAGCGGATGGGGGACGTGTGTGTGTACAGTGGTTGAAGTAGAAATTTGACTGGGTCTTAGTGCCGATTTACGTGTTCTTTAAAGTGCGCAACAAAGTGTGCGCTGTAGCGAATAGAAAAATTCGCGCATGGTAAGACCATTCACAAAGTGCATGTGACAATCGCACGCACAGAGAGCAAGCTATCATGGGATCGAGTGCTAAAAGCGAATCCGAAAAAATGGCTCTGAGCACTATGGGAATTAACCTCTGAGGTCATCAGTCCCCTAGAACTTAGAACTACTTAAACCTAACTAACCTAAGAACATCACACACATCCATGCCCGAGGCAGGATTCGAACCTGCGGCCGTAGCGGTCGCTCAGTTCCAGACTGTAGCGCCTAGGACCTCTCGGCCACTACGGCTGGCAAAAGCGAATCCGCAGTGCTTGCTTTCATTGCGGCCGCTGCATTATATGCCATGGCAGTGAACAATGCGGAAAGAATAAAATGGTCACTGCGGGACGTGGGTGGGAAGATAGGAACAACGCTAGGTTTAAGAATACCGGGAAACTACGGTTACTGAGACGGATGCGAACGCTAGACGTCACGCTACGCTGTGTAGTTCCCCAGCAGGCAAACCTGTTTGTGTAATGGCAGCGGGCAGCCGCAAGCGATGAGGCCGGAAAGTTTTCCTCGTTGCGAGAAGTGAAGCGGTGGCAAAAATATGTGCTCAACAGGGTTCGGTTTCCGTAGCTACATTGTGTGAGCGTCGATAATGTCAGTTTCAAGTAACCAGGGCGGCCCAGAGAATATTCATTGTGTTGACGCAATTTTGTATAATTTTGTCATTATGACGTATTGAGTTTTAGGGATGTCATGGTAGAGAGAAGGTAGTGTCTAGTCGACGGCAAGATATTGCAGGATGAGCAATATTTCTTCAGGACAGGGATGCAAAAGGGACTCTGTTGGCTTATCGTTAGGGCCAGCTCGTTCCGAAGCAAGAATAACCAATAGCACTTCTGGGTAGCGAGAGCCAGTAGGATTGCTTCGTTTCGGAGGAGCTGGTCTGGCGTAGACATTTTTATCTTTGTTGTCCTATGGGTGCTGTGGCAGACATTACGAAAGCACAATTATTACATGTAAAACATTAAGGGAACAATATTTCAACAAATGATTCTTGGATTAGCATATTTCGGAGAAAGGAGAGGGAAATAAAACTTGGTCCATATTTTCAATATGTGTGTGCTCGTGTTACTGGATTCTGCTTCTGGAACACGGACGTATGGTAAAGATTCACCGAAAACCATTTTGTAATTTGTAGCAGTCAGTGTGCTGAATACTTGTCTTGGGGAATAGTGTTATTTGCTGTAACTAAGTGTATAGTTTCTCCTTAAATGATCATTTGGCGAGACGAAAAACGTGAAGTGCGGAAATTATGATGCAAATCCCCGTCGGACACCATAACCTCAAAGCCGGCCGGGGTGGCCCGCGATTCTAGGCGATACAGTCTCGAACCGCGAGACCGCTACGGTCGCAGGTTCGAATCCGGCCTCGGGCATGGATGTGTGTGATGTCCTTAGGTTTAAGTAGTTCTAAGTTCTAGGGGACTGATGACCTCAGAAGTTATGTCCCATAGTGCTCAGAGACATCTGAATCATAACCTCAATGTAATTTCTGTATTTTCCACGAAGCTCATTATCACCCACTGTATGTTCTTTGTCTTGACCGCTGAATTTATGAAAGTGTTGTTAGCGATTCGTTCCCAACTAGATATCTGTGACAAGCATCAGTTTAACCTGTACTCCTACGTTCCTGCCTAACCACAACCTCGACAAACGCGACGTATTCGGAATGAATAACAAAGTATTCATAACAAGCTAGAATACAAATATCGTCGCTCACGTTTCACTTGCAGGAGTTTCTTTTTTTAATCAGACTGATCAAAAATCGAAGAAATTCGTTCCTGAGATAGCATGCTTTTATATGTCAATAACATTGAATACTGTAGAACATACTTCTGTTGTTGTTGTTGTGGTCTTCAGTCCTGAGACTGGTTTGATGCAGCTCTCCATGCTACTCCATCCTGTGCAAGCTTCTTCATCTCCCAGTACCTACTGCAGCCTACATCCTTATGAATCTGCTTAGTGTATTCATCTCTTGGTCTCCCTCTACGATTTTTACCCTCCACGCTGCCCTCCAATACTAAATTGGTGATCCCTCGATGTCTAAGAACATGAATAATAAAGAACCAGAATCTGCTGGAAACGTGAAAATGGGAAAAAAAGTATATAAGCTTGTAGCAGGACGCAAACGCACTTCCTCCGGCAACGTAACCACATTTCTCTAACTACAAGACCACGCCTTTCACATACAACTGTCTGTATTAGTATCGTTTACCTTAGGATCTACTGAAGACTTTTTTTACTGCTGATGTCGTTAATTGAGATTTAATTCCAACAAATCGTACCAAAAGTGGCGTTTCTGTTAAATCATCAACGCGCGCCATTGTCTCGAAACTGCACGTTGTCATAAGACGCAATCTACAATAAAGAAACAAGAAAATAGATGAAATCCAATATGGAGTCTCCAAAGGAGCAAGCGAGGGACGTCACGTGACGCCAACCGAATCCTGCGATTGCTGTTGGTTATTCTTGTTTCGGGCCGAGCTATCCCTAATGGTAAGTCTCGGTTGCGGCCTATTCAGTGGAACGGTTCAGGCGTTCGCCGTAAGTCGGTTGGGTTTGCGACGGAAACTCGAATCTGGAAATCTGGACTGGGATTTGATATCGGATCCTCTCGAATACGAGTCTTTTGTGCTACCCATTGCACCACCTCACTCAGAAGTAGCAATATAGAGAGTATTTCCGAAATATTGATGCCATTTTAGCACGCCATATCTTCCACGTAAATGAAAGTAGAAACTTGGGTAAATTTTAACTTACTCGTAGCACAAAAAAGTTTTATTTTTGAAAGAACCACCAGATTTTACAAGGCTATGTCTTTTGCCGTTTACAGAATAAAACGCTCTAAAAAATTAAACAAGAGCGCACCACGAAGGAATTCTCCTCCGAATGGGACGGAAATCGGCGGATGTGATGTACATTTACAGGCAACAAATGATTACAGTTTCAGAAAAAACTGGATGATTTATTCAAGAGAAAGAGGTTCGCAAATTGAGCAAGCCATTAACGCGTTAGTCTACCTCTGACCCTTACGCAAGCAGTGATTGGGCTTGGCATTGATTGATATACTTTTGGGTGTACTCCTGAGGGATATCGTGCCAAATTCTGTACAACTGGCGCGTTAGATCGTCAAAATCCCGAACTGGTTGTAGGGACCTGCCCACAATTTTCCAAAAGATCCGGCAACCTTGGTGGTCAAGGTAGTGTTTAGAAAGCACATAGACAAGCTGTCCAGGCACCGAAAATGACAACGAAAGGTATCCTGTTACGAGAAGAAGTGTCATCCCAGACCATCACTCCTAGTTTGGGCCGTAAGGCGAGCGACAGTCAGATTGGTATCCCACTGCTGTCCAGGGCGTCTCCAGACACGTCCTCGGCCTGGAGTCTCGCTGACTGGAGTAGAATTGTCTACAGTGATGAGTCTCACTTCGAACTGAGCTCCGATAACCAGCGAAGACCTGTCTTAGAAGCCCTGGACAGTGGTGGGATAACAATCGGACTGTCGCCCGAGATACGGCGCGACAGCCAGGAGGGATGGTCTCTCTGGTTGCCATCCGCGTCAACTTACAACACAACGGTACACTGACGATATTCTATGTCCCGTTTGGTTGCCCTTCATGGCAGGCCTTCCTGGGCTTACATTCCAGGAAGATACTGCTCGCCCGCACACAGCGAGAGTTTCTGCTGCTTGTCCTCATGCTTGACAAACCGTAGCTTGGCCAGCAAGGTCACTAAATCTCTCCCCAATCTTTGGAGCAATATGGGCAGGGCCCTGCAACCAGCTTGGGATTTTGACGATCTAACGCCCCAATTGCACAGAATTTCGCACGATATCCCTCAGAAGGACATCCAAGAACTTTACCAAACAAAGCCAAGGCGAATGGCGGCATACATAAAGACCAGAGGTGAACCAACGCGTTATTGACTTGCTAACTTAGTGAAGCTCTTTCTCTTTAAGAAGTCATCCAATTTTTCTGAAAGTGTTATCATTTGGTTGTCTGTACATGTACATCACATTAAGATAATTCCTTCGCGGTGGATCTTTTTTCTTTTTGTCATAGAATGTATATTGTCGATCTAGCCTGAAGCTCCACGTGGCTGTTCGCAGACGTTGCAGTTGTCGGTGGGAAAGGAGCAACACGTAAGGAGTGGATTGCACAACACTTGCAAGATCGATTCTTGAGCACTGCTCATCAGTCTGGGTCTCTCACCGGTTTGGGTTAATAGAAGAGACAGAGAAGATCCAACGAAAATCGGCACGTTTTATCGCGGACTGTTTAGTAAGTGTTATGGATGTGGTAAAAAAAACTCCAAAGGCAGATACTGCTAGAGAGGTATTTGTTATCATGGAGAGGTGGCTGAAATTCTGAGAGATCACATTCCGTACGTCTGTAGTCCTGGTACACATTCAAATCTCCGTCTCACAGTACATGGAACACGTAACAATGCACCATCATACGACAAAGTAGTTAGGTGGCACAGACGCGTCCTGTGTGGTCGAACAAGACTGAATGACGAAGAACGAAGTGGCAAACCATCTTTCTGTGAAGAATAGGGAAACTCAAGATACGTGAAGGTACTGGTGCCTGGAGACGGGCATATCGTAATACAACAGTCGTAGCGATAGTGGACAACTGAAATCTACCCATGGGATAGTTTTCAATATCTTGTAAAACTATTTGAACATGACAAAAGTTGCTGCCAACAATTGAAAGCCATTCAAAAAGCTCGTGAACCGAGGCAGCAGCAGACATGTTGCTGCTGTGTCACGTCAATTAGCCACCTAATCAACGTGGAAAGTGCTGGGTGTATCACTGTGATCCCGAGGCAGAGGAGCAGAGGATGTATTGGAAACATGCTGATTTCCCGACATCGAAAGAAAGGAAGACCGACTCGGCAATGTGGTGATGGGTGTTTAATGGGACTGCGATGGAGTGGTGCTGACAGGTTTTGCTTATAGGGTACAAACTGTCACAAGAGCATACCATCGAAACATGGCGGCTGGATAAAAAAAATGAAAACACCACAAACACAATACATTAGCAGGTGTAATACGATATGGAAACTCTTTGGCGTTGAAAACTGCTTCCAGTGGTCTCGGAATGGATAAATAAGGTCCTTTATGATTTTCAAGCTATCTTATACCACTCTTCCTGTAAAATAGTGGCAAGTTCAGGTAGCGACGAGGGAAGTGGACAGCAATCACGCACCCTTCCCTCAAAATTACACCACAAAAGCTCAATGCCATTCATATTTGGTGACTATGATGACGAGGACAGACGCAACAATTCATCCTCATGCTCATAAAACCAGTCCTCGACGGTGCGAGCTGTGTGAAGAGGAGCCCTGTGATCATGGAACACAGCATCACCATTGGACAACGAACATTGTACTATGAGATGGACTTGATTAGCCAAAATAGTAGTAACGCGACCTTGCAGAGTAACCATGGGGCTCATGGAATGCCACGATTCACTTTTGGGACATAAACTCGACCAGAAGTTGGAAACAGTATGAAACAACATTCATCCGACCAAACGACTTTCTTTCAGTGTTCCATAGTCGAGCTGTTACGACTCCGGCTCAATATTTTCCTGTTACGTGCATTTGCATCACGCATGAATGGTAGGTCTGCGTTCTAATTCACTTAGCTCCGATATAATGCCCTCGCAGCTACACAGAATACTGTTTTGAGCATGAGTGACACATGCACCATATTGAGGACCATTGCACCTGCAGGCTTGGCTAGCGTCTGTATTTATGTTTAACCATGCATTTCGTGAGCTGTTTTCATATTTTTGTCCAATACTTGTATCTTGGTGAGGTTACGGGAGACTATCAATCATTGCAAAAGCTTTCCATAGGCGCGTTTTCGTTCCACGCCAACGTTCAAGCTCATTTGCACAGGACACAGTCGCACATGCTGCTTCGTTCGAATATAACATTCCCTCCCCCGTCCCCCCCGCCCAGTATTCTTCTGCCATGGCAGCCAGTGGCTTCCTCCTCTCTCCTCTGACGAAGAAACCAATGCCTTGCACGGATTTCCAGAACAACGACGATGTAATTATCGACGTGAAGATTTCCTGGGTAGTAGTTATGGGACAGTCGATTGGTTTTAGTAACCATTGCCAGTCGATTTTTTTTTCAATCAGTCAGTTTTTGTAGTCACATGAAAAATGTTTTTTCAATCAGTTAGTTTTGTTAGTTACGTGAAACACTTACCTCGCTATCTGGGTTTGAGTGGTTTCATTTAAAGTGAGACAATCTACTGACACAAGTCTCTGACTGTTACGACTGTTATATCTGAACGTCGTCTTTCACTCATTCTCTGGAATTTTAGTGATTTCACAGGAGGGCAGCCGTCGCGAGGAGGTGGCCCGGTCGCTATCAGCCTCCTGTATTACAAAAATGGTTCAAATGGCTCTGAGCACTATGGGACTTAACATCTATGGTCATCAGTCCCCTAGAACTTAGAACTACTTAAACCTAACTAACCTAAGGACAGCACACAACACCCAGCCATCACGAGGCAGAGAAAATCCCTGACCCCGCCGGGAATCGAACCCGGGAACCCGGGCGTGGGAAGCGAGAACGCTACCGCACGACCACGAGATGCGGGCTCCTGTATTACACCTAGCGTGTACAAGTCAGGTGCAGACGACTTACCACCTAGCGACAGAACGGATGAAGCTTCGATTTTAGCAGACTGTTTATCCGCCGGGAAGAAATATGAAATATGAACCATTCTATTCTGCCGTGGACCCGCACATGTGCAATAGAGGAGGTGCATACACGCACTCGCAGAACACAGCATTTGAGCAGACTTTTTGCTACTTATTGTTGTCACTTGTGGTCAGCAGAAGAGAAATACGAGAGCTCTTGAAGACTCTTATGACTATTATGCCAGATTCTGTACTGATTATTCACGGGGTAATAATATATATTTCCACATCTCCTCCTAAGCTACTGGACCGATATCAGCCAAACTTGGTGGACATATCCCTCACTATCAGGCAACAATCGCTCTGGGGATAAATACTACGTCCGCAGCTCGTGGTCGTGCGGTAGCGTTCTCGCTTCCCGCGCCCGGGTTCCCGGGTTCGATTCCCGGCGGGGGTCAGGGATTTTCTCTGCCTCGTGATGACTGGGTGTTGTGTGCTGTCCTTAGGTTAGTTAGGTTTAAGTAGTTCTAAGTTCTAGGGGACTGATGACCATAGATGTTAAGTCCCATAGTGCTCAAAGCCATTTGAACCATAAATACTACGTGTCGTAGATCAGAAGATATGACGCCATGAACAGCGAGTTGCGTGAAAAACTGCCACATCAGGCACGAAATTTATATTTATTACTTCTGTGGTACTAACTCCATTTGCAACACATGTTGCAGATAGAGTCTACATATGCCTCTGAATGAAACTACAAAATTGTATCATTGTATTACATGGGGATCAGGAGATATGACAACACTGACATGTCTGAAAAACCGTTTAAATTTATTACTTCTTTGTTAACAACTGTTCACGACATATTTCGCAGACAGTATCCACATATGCTGCTAAATGTACCTACATAAATGTATCATTGTACTACAGATAGTTCAAGAGATATGACATCACACACTGAGATGCGTGAAAAAATGCTACATCACGCATGAAGTTTTAATACATGTATTCTTTACGATGGCAGGGGTAAAATACAGGGACCGAAAGGCTATTTACAATTTGTACAGAACCAGATGGCAATTGTAAGAGTCGAGGGGCATGGAAGAGAAGCAATGGTTGAGAAGGGAGTGAGACAGGGTTGTAGCCTATCCCCGATGTTATTCAATCGGTATATTGAGCTAGCAGTAAAGGAAACAAAACAAGAATCTCGAATAGGAATTAAAGTGCGGGGGGAGAGTTTGATGATGACACTGTAATTCTGTCAGAGACAGCAAAGGAGTTGGAAGAGCAGTCGAATGGAACGGACAGTATCTTGAAAGGAGCATATAAGATGAACACCAACAAAATCAAAACGACGATAATGGAAAGTAGTCGAATTAAATCTGGTGATGCTGAGGGAATTAGATTAGGGAATCAGACACTTAAAGTAGTAAATGTGTTTTGCTACTTGGGAAGTAAAATAACTGATAATGGTCAAAGTAGGGAGGATACAGAGTGTAGACTGGCAATGGCAAGAAAAGTGTTTCTGAAGAAAAGAAATTTGTTAACACAGAGTATAGATTTAAGTGTCATGAAGTCCTTTCTGAAAGTATTTGTATGGAATGTACCCATGTGTGGAAGTGAAGCATGGACGATAAATAGTTTAGACAAGAAGAGAATAGAAACTTTCGAAATGTGGTGAACAGAAGAACGATGAAGATTAGATGGGTAGATCACGTAACTAATGAGGAGGCACTGAGTAGAATCGGCGAGAAGAGCAATTTGTGGTACAACCTCACTAAAAGAAGGGATCGGTTGGTATGACACATTCTGAGGCATCAAGGGATCACCACTTTAGTACTGAAGGAAAGCGTGGGGGTAAAAATCGTTGGGGGAGACCAAGAGATGAAACAGTAAGCAGATTCAGAGGAATGTAGGTTGTAGAAGTTAGACACTCCTACAGTTGAGTCAGCTTAAGGAAATCTGTGACATACGCCTGCGCTTTTCAGAGCTTTCAACTGTGGAACACAAACGGCTGTAGGTGAAAACGATAGTCGTCTATAGAGCTATGAAGATGCATTTCCATAGGGACGTTTACAAAATCGCGTCGTAAACATGGCAAACAGCTGCACTCCGTCATCATATTTCTTAATTTGGACACTGTACTTGTACGTTTATGTATACAAACACAGTTCTTTTTTGTATTCATTTTTAATAGAAAATTGGCAAAATAAATACTCGGACAATACCGGGTTTGTCAATTGGTACATTAAAAATACAAATTAAAATTACCTTTTTTTGTTTTGCCATTGAAAAAAACTGCATATCTAATAAATTATAGTTCGTTATTGTTGAAAAGGAAAGGAATAAAGGTAGCATAAGTAGGCCTATTGAGTGTATAGCAAGGAAAGGTGTCTATGATCTGCTTGTACCAATATGACAAAATTTAGTTCATAATTCTGTATAACCATACGTAATACATTCCAGCTGCACGAGATACCGATAACTGCTTAACAAATGAGAAACTATACCTCTCAGAGGTTTCAGTGTGAGTAAACAGTAGCTGTAAAAAATATCAGCTTTCATACTCGATGTTGTAAACGACGAAAACAAGCCTGCAGTCCTGAATACGTACCCTTGTGGTGCTAGTACAGACTTACACATTAGATGTATAGTGTAATAGCACTTATGGAAGAGCTGGCCAGTTCCAGACTTGTACACTCGGGGCGCTGCTGCAGACTAGTGTATGATAGATGTGTCATGTAATACCAGCTTAAGAGCTGCTGTGGCTGTGTATTGCACAGGAGGTTGCCTGACTGCCGACGCAACGCGCACAAGCAGTCGAGTGCGCACAGAATTATCTGGCCAGTAGATGCGCAGTTGGGTGGGCAAGCATTGGGAGTGCTGGTGGGGGTAGTCGACACGCTGGAGGGGAAATGTGCACAGGAAGGGAAGTGGTGCACTTAATCGAACCTCACACTCATATTTTTTGTAAATATTAAGTGGAGGCCCTCAACGCTCACGTTTTCATGGTGACCACCCACAAAGATCTATTGTCACCTCTGCTTTCATTAGTATCCAAAGAAAACTCCACTGAAAACGCAACTAAAGCAGCTATTTATTTTCGCCTGACTTAACCATTTGTAACTTTCAGAGAAGCTTCATGAGTGTCGAATTTTGAATAAAATCTACATTTCTCTTGTTGCCGTTTTAAAATTTGGTTGTTTTGCCAAAACAAGGAAGAGTTTATACAATATCATCTCATTAAAATGTTGGGCAGACGCAGTTGCGACAGAATACTGAAACAGTGGGTTATTAAGTTTATTAAGTGAGGAAATGAGGACAAGTGAGGTCAATAGCTTATGAAAAAGCACATCCTCAGTGCAAAAATAAAAGTGCAATATCTTCACTTATGTTGTTTCAGAACCCACAGCATTCTTGTTTCGACAGCTATCGGTGGCCCTTAAAATTATGTTCCGGCATTAAAAAAGTCTGCAGTTAGTGGAATAACATGATGGGTAATGAAGTTTTGCATAGTAACCATATGGGGAAATACTCTCCTCTTTGCGTGTTATCATTTGGCAAAATTTCATTGCGATATCTCAAACCGTCTATGAAATATGAGGAATCTTCTGGATATTTCATTCTGCCTTCTATCACTGGTGTGCGCGATCGCATTTGAGTAGGTAACATAAAATCAATTTTCTCGAGATTAGTGACAGATAGAAACCTACACCAAACTCTAAAGAAAATTTCACTATGTAAGCTAAATTTCGTATGCAATAGCATATGACGTAATATGCACCAAACGCATAATCGTGGCGATTCCTATTTTTCACTGCAGACTTTTTCGAATTTCGAGCAGAGTCTTACTCAAGTGAAAATATCACAGTAACTATAACCATTAACGAGATGATGGGCACTTCATCATGAAGCCGACATATAGAGCTATAAGCAACGCAATAATGTATTTTTTTTACCAAATAGTTTCTGTAAAATCGTTTGAGAAAGAAAGCAGGTCGTGCGCCCTGATTATTTCAGTGCATCATGTGGCCTGCCAACCGAAAGCTGGCAAATTATGTGGGTCTCCCTTCTGGACAAATGAATGATATCGCCCAGCGTTTCAGACGAAAATTCGTCACTGCGTACCGTACTCTCTGCCTCCGCAGACTCCAGCATTAGCTGGAGGCTGCCAGTGGCTGGTCCACACCTTTGCACTAGCTGAACTCCTGGCTGCTACAGCAGGCTGACGTGGAATGCATGGATGCACGCAGGAGCAATTTGAGAGTAATACTCAGGTTTTTAATTAATGGACTTCATCATTACACCTTTTCAGCAAAATTAATGCGAACAGTCGCTAAAATTCGACAATGTTCCACCCCTTTTCATGTACCACAAGGTTTGACCCGTGGATTAGGGATAGGAGCGCCGTGGTCCCGTGGTTAGCGTGAGCAGCTGCGGAACAAGAAGTCGTTGGATCAAATCTTCGCTGGAGCGAAAATTTTTGGACTGTAGTGGTACATTTCACAGATATCCATGCCGCCATGGTAGCTCAGCGTGTTCGGTCAGAGGGTTAGCTGCCCTCTGTAATAAAGAAACAGAGTTAATCGATCAACAACGAACTTTAACGGAAGTCTTACGACGTCCGCCCCGAGCAGATGCAACGAACAAAATCGAACAAAATCAGATTAAAAAAAAAAAGGGGGGGGGGGGTAGCGTCTTTGATTCATAATCAAAACGTCTTCGGTCCCGGGTTCGATCCCCGCCACTACCTAAATTTTGATAAATAATCAGCATTGGCGGCCGAAGACTTCCGGCATAAGAAGTCAGCCCCATTCTGCCAACGGCCTTGTCAAAGAGGGCGGAGGAGCGGATAGAGGTTCAGGGCACTCTTGTCCGAGGAATGGGAAACTGCCCCTGAAGGCGGAAGAACCAACAAAGATCAACGGCATGACGATGCCGTAGGCAGTGGAAATCACGGCATTAAAGACACGTAACGTGTATTCACAGGACATGTGGCCTGTATTTGAAGAAGTGTCATGATGATCTCTCCATTGGCAAAAGATCCCGGAATAGTCCCCCATTCGGATCTCCGGGAGGGGACTGCCAAGGGGGACGTTACCATGAGAAAAAGATTGAATAATCAACGAAAGGATAACGTTCTACGAGTCGGGGCGTGGAATGTCAGAAGCTTGAGCGTGGTAGGGAAACTAGAAAAGCTGAAAAGGGAAATGCAAAGGCTCAATCTAGATATAGTAGGGGTCAGTGAAGTGGAAGGAAGACAAGGATTTCTGGTCAGATAAGTATCGGGTAATACCAACAGCAGCAGAAAATGGTATAACAGGTGTAGGATTCGTTATGAATAGGAAGGTAGGGCAGAGGGTGTGTTACTGTGAACAGTTCAGTGACCGGGTTGTTCTAATCAGAATCGACAGCAGACCAACACCGACAACGATAGTGCAGCTATACATGCCGACGTCGCAAGCTGAAGATGAACAGATAGAGAAAGTGTATGAGGATATTGAAAAGGGTAATGTAAAGGGGGACGAAAATCTAATAGTCATGGGCGACTGGAATGCAGTTGTAGGAGAAGGAGTAGAAGAAAAGGTTACAGGAGAATATGGGCTTGGGACAAGGAATGAAAGAGGAGAAAGACTAATTGAGTTCTGTAACAAGTTTCAGCTAGTAATAGCGAATACCCTGTTCAAGAATCACAAGAGGAGGAGGTATACTTGGAAAAGGCCGGGAGATACGGGAAGATTTCAATTAGATTACATCATGGTCAGACAGAGATTCCGAAATCAGATACTGGATTGTAAGGCGTACCCAGGAGCAGATATAGACTCAGATCACAATATAGTAGTGATGAATAGTAGGCTGAAGTTCAAGACATTAGTCAGGAAGAATCAATACGCAAAGAAGTGGGATACAGAAGTACTAAAGAATGACGAGATACGTTTGAAGTTCTCTAACGCTATAGATACAGCAATAAGGAATAGCGCAGTAGGCAGTACAGTTGAAGAGGAATGGACATCTCTAAAAACGGTCATCACAGAAGTTGGGAAGGAAATCATAGGTACAAAGAACGTAGCTGCGAAGAAACCATGGGGAACAGAAAAAATACTTCAGCTGATTGATGAAAGGAGGAAGTACAAACATGTTCCGGGAAAATCAGGAATACAGAAATACAAGTCGCTGAGGAATGAAATAAATAGGAAGTGCAGGGAAGCTAAGACGAAATGGCTGCAGGAAAAATGTGAAGACATCGAAAAAGATATGATTGTCGGAAGGACAGACTCAGCATACAGGAAAGTCAAAACAACCTTTGGTGACATTAAAAGCAACGGTGGTAACATTAAGAGTGCAACGGGAATTCCACTGTTAAATGCAGAGGAGAGATCAGATAGGTGGAAAGAATAAATTGAAAGCCTCTATGAGGGTGAAGATTTGTCTGATGTGATAGAAGAAGAAACAGGAGTCGATTTAGAAGAGATAGGGGATCCAGTATTAGAATCGGAATTTAAAAGAGCTTTGGAGGACTTACGGTCAAATAAGGCAGAAGGGATAGATAACATTCCATCAGAATTTCTAAAATCATTGGGGGAAGTGTCAACAAAACGACTATTCACGTTGGTGTGTAGAATATATGAGTCTGGCGATATACCATCTGAAGACGGTAAGAGCTGACAAGTGCGAGAATTGTCGCACAATCAGCTTAACAGCTCATGCATCGAAGCTGCTTACAAGAATAATATACAGAAGAATGGAAAAGAAAATTGAGAATGCGCTAGGTGACGATCAGTTTGGCTTTAGGAAAAGTAAAGGGACGAGAGAGGCAATTCTGGCGTTACGGCTAATAACGGAAGCAAGGCTAAAGAAAAATCAAGACACTTTCATAGGATTTGTCGACCTGGAAAAAGCGTTCGACAGTATAAAATGGCGCAAGCTGTTCGAGATTCTGAAAAAAGTAGGGGTAAGCTATAAGGAGAGACGGGTCATATACAATATGTACAACAACCAAGAGGGAATAATAAGAGTGGACGATCAAGAACGAAGTGCTCGTATTAAGAAGGGTGTAAGACAAGGCAGTAGCCTTTCGCCCCTACTCTTCAATCTGTACATCGTGGAAGCAATGATGGAAATAAAAGAAAGGTTCAGGAGTGGAATTAAAATACAAGGTGAAAGGATATCAATGATACGATTCGCTGATGACATAGCTATTCTGAGTGAAAGTGAAGAAGAATTAAATGATCTGCTGAACGGAATGAACAGTCTAATGAGTACACAGTATGGTTTGAGAGTAAATCGGAGAAAGACGAAGGTAATGAGAAGTAGTAGAAATGAGAACAGCGAGAAACTTAACATCAGAATTGATGATCACGAAGTCAGTGAAGTTATGGAATTCTGCTACCTAGGCAGTAAAATAACCAATGATGGACGGCAAGGAGGACATCAAAAGCAGACTCGCTATGGCAAAAAAGGCATTTCTGGCCAAGAGAAGTCTACTAATATCAAATACCGGCCTTAATTCAAGGAAGAAATTTCTGAGGATGTACGTCTGCAGTGCAGCATTGTATGGTAGTGAAACATGGACTTTGGGAAAACCGGAACAGAAGAGAATCGAAGCATTTGGGATGTGGTGCTATAGACGAATGTTGAAAATTAGGTGGACTGATAAGGTAAGGAATGAGGAGGTTCTACGCAGAATCGGAGAGGAAAGAAATATGTGGAAAATACTGATAAGGAGAAAGGACAGGATGATAGGACATCTGCTAAGACATGAGGGAATGACTTCCATGGTACTAGAGGGAGCTGTAGAGGGCAAAAACTGTAGAGGAACACAGAGATTGGAATACGTCAAGCAAATAATTGAGGACGTAGGTTGCAAGTGCTACTCAGAGATGAAGAGGTTAGCACAGGAAAGGAATTCGTTGCGGGCCGCATCAAACCAGTCTGTAGATGACCAAAAAAAAAGAGAACTTTCATGCTCTGGTTTGTACCTCAGCGATACATACATCAGCTTGATGAACTGTGAGCTAATTGCTTCTGGAACAACTTAACCCACAGCAGTATACATTAATCAGGTTTCAGTGATGAAAAGAAGAATTAGTCTATTCAGTACATAATTAAATGAATACATACTAAATAATGTCTTTAGCTTTGGCATACTCCATGAGATGTCTTCATGCAGCCCTGGGGGAAGGGCTACCCTCCCGGAAGGGGGGGTATGTGTATCCCACTTGTATACCAGTGCCTTTATTTGATGAATGTAAGTGCTGCAGATTGATTTCACTCAAAAAACTAGATGGGTACCTCAATTAGCTAAAACACTAAAGAGTAGTTTCGGTTTGAAGAATGAATACATCTTTCAACTGACAGAAAAACTTTGTAAACAAAGAATTAATAATTCACTCATTATAATTATCTACAATGGACATGTCCGAAAGAACAGATACCATCTTCATATAGTTAAGGCTAACCAGCCGTTGACCTCCTTCTTCTGTGCTGGATGCACACGCATTGCCCGAACTCTTACGGGGCTCGGTAAGATTGTCTGCCGCGAGTAATGAGTGTAATGGGCAGGGGCACTAAGAATGTAGTATGTGGACATTAAGTTGGGAATGTGGGTTTCACGGGGAGCGTGCAAGGGATAAATAGCTGCAGTTGCTGGCATCGTATCTCAGCGTGTTCGGTCAGAAAGTTAGCTGCCCTATGTAATAAAAAAAAAAAACTGAGTTAATGGATTAACGACGAATTGAAACGGGTGCTTTGCGACGTCCGCCCCGAGCAGATACAACGAACGAAAACGAAAAAAAAAAAAAAAAAAAAAAGCCGGCACGGTAGCTCAGCGTGTTCGGTCGGAGGGTTAGCTATCCTCTGGCTATCCTCTGTAATTAAAAAAAAACTGAGTTAATCGATCAACAACGAACTTAAACGGATGTCTGAGGACGTTCGGCCCAAGCTGTCGACAGCTTAGGCTCTTGATTTATCATTTCATACTATGGACTGAGTCGACTGCTCTCATTTGGTTACTCTCGCAGACTGGATACACTTGAAAATAAAGACATGAATGAATAATATTCCAACTGATACCTAAAATTACAGCCACGTTACGGGACTGTTTTCATTTGGCTGCTCTCACAGACTGGTTTCACTCAAAAGAATGAATGAATAATTAAAATGGCACGTAAAACTGCAATGAATGACGCTTTCCAGCAGATTAGAACTGTGTGCCAGACTAGGACTCGAACTCAGAACCTTTGCCTTTCGCAAGGAAGTGCTCTCCGACAGAGCTACCCAAGCACAAGTCAGAGCGTTAAGTCTATCAGTACTTCATCTCCTACCTTTCATATTTCTCGGAATTTTTAGTTTGGTAAAAACAGAATAAAATAAATATTTCTCACTTACCCTTATGAATAAGTAATGAACTATTAAAACACTGGGCTGGAAGTTAAATGTCTGACCTCTAAAACATATCTGTTTATTTCATATGTCTGTGCAAAGGTAACCAAGCAGCACACTTTCCCGTGTCGTGCATTTCTCTGGCCAAGTCGAAGGCACTCCCTAGAATAAAACTGGAAATTTGTGGTAAGTTCCTATGGAACCAAAGTGCAGGGGTTATCCGTTTCTAGGCTTACGCACTACTTAATCTAACTTAAACTAACTTACGGTAAGGACAACACGCACACACACACACCCATGCCCAAGGGAGGACTCGAACCTCCGACAGGAGGAGCCGCGCGAACCGTGGCAAGCCGCCTAAGACCCCGCGGAACGCAGGTTCGAATCCTCCCTCGGGCATGGGTGTGTGTGATGTCCTTAGGTTAGTTAGGTTTAAGTAGTTCTAAGTTCTAGGGGACTGATGACCACAGCAGTTGAGTCCCATAGTGCTCAGAACCATTTGAACCATTTTTTACAATACTACCACTCCATTCGTCAACAGCTGTTTTAAAACACAATACTGGCCATTAAAACTTCTACACCACGAAGATGACGTGCTACAGACGCGAAAATTAACCGACAGGAAGAAGATGCTGTGATATGCAAATGATTAGCTTTTCAGAGCATTCACACAAGGTTGGCGCCGGTGGCGACACCTACAACGTGCTGACATGAGGAAAGTTTCCAACCGATTTCTCATACACAAACAGCAGTTGACCGGAGTTGCCTGGTGAAACGTTGTTGTGAGGCCTCGTGTAAGGAGGAGAAATGCGTACCATCGCGTTTCCGAATTTGATAAAGGTCGGATTGGAGGCTATCGCGATTACGGTTTATCGTATCGCGACATTGCTGCTCGCGTTGGTCGAGATCCAATGACTGTTAGCAGAATATGGAATCGGTAGGTTCGGCAGGGTAATACGAAACGCCGTGTTGGATCACAACGGCCTCGTATCACTAGCAGTCGAGATGACAGGCATCTTATCCGCTTGGCTGTAACGAATCGTGCAGCCACGTCTCGATCCCTGAGTCAACAGATGGGGACGTTTGCAAGACAACAACCATCTTCACGAACAGTTCGACAACGTTTGCAGCAGCATAGACTATCAGCTCGGAGACCACGGCTGCGGTTACCCTTGACGCTGCATCACAGACAGGAGCGCCTGCGATGGTGTACTCAACGACGAACCTGGGTGCACGAATGGAAAAACGTCATTTTTTCGGATGAATCCAGGTTCTGTTTACAGCATCATGATGGTCGCATCCGTGATTGGCGACATCACGGTGAACGCACATTGGAAGCGTGTATTTGTCATCGCCATACTGGCGTATCACCCGGCGTGATGGTATGGGGTGCCATTGGTTACACGTCTCGGTCACCTCTTGTTCGCATTGACGGCACTTTAAACAGTGAACGTTACATTTCAGATGTGTTACGATCCGTGGTTCTTCCCTTTATTCGATCCCTGCGAAACCCTACATTTCAGCAGGATAATGCACGACCGCATGTTGCAGGTCCTGTACAGGCCTTTCTGGATACAGAAAATGTTCGACTGCTGCCCTGGTTGAAAACCAGTTGAAAACGTCTGGTCAATGGTGGCCGAGCAACTGGCTCGTCACAATACGGCAGTCACTACTCTTAATGAACTGTGGTATCGTGTTGATGCTGTATGGGCAGCTGTACCTGTACACGCCATCTGTTTGACTCAATGCCCAGGCGTATCAAGGCCATTATTACTGCCAGAGGTGGTTGTTCTGGGTACTGATTTCTCTGGATCTATGCACCCAAATTGCGTGAAAATGTAATCACTTGTCAGTTCTAGTATAATATATTTGTCCAACAAATACCCATTCCATCTGCATTTCTTCTTGGTGTAGAAATTATAATGGCCAGATTGTATCTACTCGCCAATATTGAGCAATAATAAAAGTATAATCCGAGATACAACGAAGCTGATTGTTACAAACTAACACTTTTTTTTCTTTTACATAACGACGTGTGGTTTAAGGTTTCAGTGTAATTATTTTCACGCAATCTGGATTGTTATCCTGTTGTTTGTTGAGACAATGGCTTTGAAGGACGCGGGAGCTCCGCCATTGATAAGCACCCACAGAAATGTTGGAGAGTCGGCTCCCTGGCCCTCGTCATACCTTGCAGTGCGGCAGGTGGTGCACGGTGTGTCGAGCCTCCAGCGGCTGCCAGGAGAGTCTGTCGCGATCGCGGCGGCCCGCCTTGTCGATCAGGTAGTCCAGGACCTCCTCCCACCACACCAGGCCGCGGTTGTGGGCGTCCAGCGCGCCGAACAGCCGGGCGCCAACCGCCGCTTCCACAGGTGCACCTGCGCAATGCACACACGGCGGTCCTGCCACGCGCCCAAGGCCAGCCACAAGTATGACGTAATTCGCACGGTTACTGTATGGCAGTCTCAATACAGCATTCGGGCCAACACAGTACAGCCTTTCTTACACTGCCGCCCATTTGGAACACCAGAATGGAAACCAAAGAAAGTTATTTTTTATGTGGCGTATACAATGTAGTACGAAGAATATATGATTAAATTGGGAAGCTTTTTTTTACAACTCGATAAATGCAAAAAAGTAAAATATCGTACTGATATAATAATTACATAAATGAGATAATTTAACACGTACGCAGCCTTGGTAGCACAACTGCAGTTGTTTCTTTGACTTTTAGAAAAGTTTCATTGTTTATTTCAGCACAGAGGGAAGACGTTTCCAAGTTTTTTCAGAAGTCCATGAATGCAAAGATGGAAATTAAAGTTTTGTTGACATAAACATTCGAATTAATTTTTTTTCATTTCCTTTCCATCTTTTACATTAATTATAAAACTATTGTACTTTTTTGTTCATTTTGCACAGAAATACAGTAATGTAATACAATACAGCACTTTACTGTCATTTTTTACATAAATGTTTGAAAAGCAGAAGTGCAAGATAGTGTGGCGAAATAAATAAAAAATATTAAATTTATTGATTTTTTGAAAAGAGAAAAAAATTACGGATATGGAACTTGAGAATTTTTGGAAGGCTTTTTTACAGACTGTATTGACCGGCTTGAATGCGGACAAATTCAGTTCTGCGTGAAATTTGCCTGTAACATAATTTACAATTCCGATTAATAATATTTTTGAATTCTACGTCATTGTTAATTTATTCAGAGTTCTCACCTTAGACGTAGAATTAGTCGTTCTGCCACAATATTAATTCATTAGTCGCTATCGATGTTCTCTTTGTTGACCGTGCGTATCTTCCTAAGGCGGCATCGGTTTCCTTCTCGAAGGCGGTGGAAACAAAGGAATACAATGCTACGTCGCTTTAAATAATTCTCGTAAAACTTGGCAGAGCACTTGCCCACGAAAGGCAAAGGTCCCGAGTTCGAGTCTCGGTCCGGCACACAGTGTTAATCTGCCAGGAAGTTTCAGATCAGCGCACACTCCGCTGCAGAGTGAAAATCTCATTCTGGAAACTTATATACCTTTCACTATTTTTTATTCACAAGACAATAAGACTTGCTCTGCTCTTCGCACAAACCATAAATACTAACAAGATGGCTGCCTTTCAGCACACACCAATAATTACGTCCATCCCCTACAAGGTAACAATCGAGAGTGTATCTTAACTCCTTCTTGGAGTATGAAACAAAAGAGAATCCAATACGAACATTAAAGAGACTATATTCTACATTCCTATCAATTTAATCTTTGGCGCAGACTTTAAAGTATTGTATCTCTGCGTCGTGATGTGTCATTACAATAGCGACAAGTGCTATTGAAATACAACACAAAATACTCGTTACAACAATATTAAACTGGAAATCTATTGATTATTTTAACAGTATCGTTATAAAACTCGTCTGCTCTTTTTGGTATGTTAAAATGTCTCATAAGTTTTAAGACATACTTTTTCTTTTTCTTGCTGATCATGTTGTTCTTTTCCACGGTGGGTGCTTTCTTCACTTCCTGGATGAAGTTTCTGGATTTCTGCTCCTCAATCTCTACAGGACTTCCAGTAGAAGCATCGCATACTGCCAACAAAGCCTTCTGCTTAGACTTTTCATAAGCCATCGCTCGCTAAGCAGTTATTTTGGAAATCTGGAAGTTTTGGTAAGGTCTTTGGGACCAAACTGCTGAGGTCATCAGTCCCTAAGCTTGCACACTACTTAATCCAACTCTAACTTACGCTAAGGACAACACACACACACATGCCTGAGGGAGGACTCGAACCTTCGACGGGGGGAGCCGCGCGAACCGTGACGAGGCGCCCTAGAGCGCTCGGCTACCCCACGCGGCCAGTTATTTTGCAAGGACATCTTAGATCGTAGGGCCTTTAGTGCGTTCGACTTCAGATCCTGTGCATCCCAAACTTTATTTAGTATCCTGATGATGCCATGTTGTTCTAGCAATTTATAGTATTCAGTCAGTGAAAGAATATCTTCCTTCTTCCGGTAGCCTTTATCCACTCTAGCAAATACTCTGTCAGGATTATAGCTGTAACCAGCTTATCAAATTTTCTGTTTTCCTCCAAGAACGTCACCAGTATGCACATCAGTCCTGTATTTTTATTTCGGCTGGTACAGGAGACAGAATGTAAATCAATTTCATTTGCAGCATTTTCTGGCTGGGACCCATCAAGGTTTCTGAGAACATCCAGTAAAGTTGAGGCTACTTGGAGACTTCCTTTCGGTCCTTCTGTTTCAAACCAAGTATAAAAAGCAATCATTTCCTTTATCTGTGTTCCAGAATTAATAATAGTGCACAAATTGTATAGCTAAACCCGCCTTGAGTAGAGTACATCATCTACAGACGGCTGTGGTAATGGCTGGTTCTGTTGTATATCAAAATATACAAAAAACACATTTGGATTTTCCTTCTCCATTACTGCACAGAACTTTTTTGCATGATGTTTGTGCAGCCTGTGGTTTGATAGTAACTGATTCTTTTTCCCTAGGTCTTGTTTCTTTCAAGAGTCTGTCTTTGGGCATCCCTGATGTGCCTTGAAATGTTGCGGCACATTTTTACTGTCTGGCCATCTTTTTTCTCAATGATGTACTTTATCGAAACAGTATTCCTCAGTTTTCCTTCTTTTTTGAAGTTCCTTTTTCCTGACAAAGCTGGCTCGAACTGAGCAGTAACCCAGAGTTACAATTGTTGTGTAAATGACTAATTTATTTCTGTTGTTGGTTCTGGTGGCAAGTGCTTGCCTATGACTCATGTAGTTTTCTTCTCGAGAAAACTCATTGAGCCGGCCGGTGTGGCCGAGCGGTTCTAGGCGCTTCAGTCTGGAATCGCGCGACCGCTACGATCGCAGGTTCGAATCCTGCCTCAGGCATGGATGTGTGTGATGTCCTTAGGTTAGTTAGGTTTAAGTAGTTCTAAGTTCTAGGGGACTGATGACCTCAGATGTGAAGTCCCATAGTGCTTAGAGCCATTTGAACCATTTGAAAACTAACTGACGTCATCGTTGACAAAGATGTCCTACATTGTTATCCTCCTTTCACATCTGCCAGAAGAAAACCAAAGTTTCATTTATCGAATTTTGCTTCAACTTGCCGAGAGGCAATATCGAGTTTTGCAAATCTCCTAGTTTCAACACATTGTAACAACAGCAAATATCAGCTATTGACAAAACTTTTCAAACAGATCATGCGTGATAACTTGTACCTACAAAAATCTAAAATTCAAACAATTGAGTATTTATCGACTTTTGAAAAAATGCTCCTTAATTTTTGATGATTTGAGGATGTGGGTGCAGGGTGCGATGTTTGGTACACAGAGCTAACACCTGTTGCAGCAACAACAGCTCTGTCCTAGCTGAGCATCGAGCGGCACACAATTGCAAACAATGCAAATACGTCATTCCACGATGTTTCCAATCTACACCAGAGTTCTTCTATTGTAGTGGCTGGCGAATGATGATGTCCTAGTTTTATGGCAATCCATCAACAGATGTTTTCAATGGATGAGAGATCTGGAGAATGCGCTGGCCAGGGGAATAGCCGAACATCCTGAGTTTCGATATAGATCAGGACAGCACAGGCATTCTGAAGACGTGCATTATCTTATAGAAAGACAACGCCATAGAGACCTAGAACGTAGGGCACAGTAACGGGCCACGCATTAGATGAGTATGTACCAAGCACGATCGTAAGAGATGGAAAAGAACCACCGTGGTACAACAATCGAGTTAGAAAACTGCTGCGAAAGCAAAGGGAACTTCACAGCAAACATAAACATAGCCAAAGCCTTGCAGACAAACAAAAATTACGCGAAGCGAAATGTAGTGTGAGGGGGGCTATGCGAGAGGCGTTCAATGAATTCGAAAGTAAAGTCCTATGTACTGACTTGGCAGAAAATCCTAAGAAATTTTGGTCAAAGAGGTAGGTGGATCAAAACAAAATGTCCAGATACTCTGTGACCAAAATGGTACTGAAACAGAGGATGACAGACTAAAGGCCGAAATACTAAATGTCTTTTTCCAAAGCTGTTTGACAGAGGAAGACTGCACTGTGGTTCCTTCTCTAGATTGTCGCACAGATGACAAAATGGTAGATGTCGAAATAGATGACAGAGGGATAGAAAAACAATTAAAATCGTTCAAAAGAGGAAAGGGCGCTGGACCTGTTGGGATACCAGTTCGATTTTACGCAGAGTACGCGAAGGAACTTGCCCCTTCTTGCAGCGGTGTATCATAGGTCTCTAGAAGAAAAGGGCACAGGTCATCCCCGTTTTCAAGAACGGCCGTCGAACAGATGTGCAGAACTATAGACCTATATCTCTAACGTCGATCAGTTGTAGAATTTTGTAACACGTATTATGTTCGAGTCTAATGGCTTTTCTGGAGACTAGAAATCTACTCTGTAGGAATCAGCATGGTTTTCGAAAAAGACGATCGTGTGAAACCCAGCTCGCGCTATTCGTCCACGAGGGCCATAGACACGGTTCCCAAGTATATGCCGTTTTTCTTGACTTCCGCAAGGCTTTCGATACAGTTCCCCATAGTCGTTTAATGAACAAAGTAAGAGCATATGGATTATCAGACCAATTGTGTGATTGTATCGAAGAGTTCCTAGATAACAGAACCCAGCATGCCATTCACAATGGAGAGAAGTGTTCCGAAGTAAGAGTGATTTCAGGTGTGCCGCAGGGGAGTGTCGTAGGACCGTTGCTGTTCACAATATACATAAATGACCTTGTGGACAACATCGGAAGTTCACTGAGGCTTTTTGCGGATGATGCTGTGGTATGTCGAAAGTTTGTAACAATGGAAAATTGTACTTAAATGCAGGAGGATCTGCAACGAATTGTCGCATGGTGCAGGGAATGGCAATTGAATCTCAATGTAGACAAGTGTAATGTGCTGCGAATACATAGAAAAAAAGATTCTTTATCATTTAGCTACAATATAGCAGATCAGCAACCGGAAGCAGTTAATTCCATAAATTATCTGGGAGTAGGCATTAGGAGTGATTTAAAATGGAATGATCATATAAAGTTGATTGTCGGTAAAGCAGATGCCAGACTGAGATTCATTGGAAGAATCCTAAGGAAATGCAATTCGAAAACAAAGGAAGTAGGTTACAGCACACTTGTTCGCCCACTGTTTGAGTATTGCTCACCGGTGTGGGATCCGCACCAGATGGGGTTGATGGAAGAGACAGAGAAGATCCAACGGAGAGCAGCGCGCTTCGATACAGGATTATTTAGTAATCGCGAAAGCGTTACGGAGATGATAGATAAACTCCAGTGGAAGCCTTTGCGGGAGAGACGCTCAGTAGCTCGGTACGGGCTTTTGTTGAAGCTTCGAGAATATACCTTCACCGAGAAGTCAAGCAGTATACTGCTCCCTCCTACGTCTATCTCGCGAAGAGACTATGAGGAAAAAATCAGAGAGATTAGAGCCCACACAGAGGCATACCGACAATCTTTCTTTCCACGAACAATACGAGACTGGAAGAACCGATAGAGGTACTCAAAGTACCCTCCGCCACACACCGTCAGGTGGCTTGCGGAGTATGGATGTAGATGTAGATGTCAGAAATGTTATGACTGATACCTAAATTACAGTCTGATGACGTTATCTATGCAAACTGCATCTCTTATCTTCAGGCACGAGCTAAGAGCCCCTATGTCACGACGGCATTCAGGCTAGATTGTGGGCATCATCTTGGATTTTAAGACCTCCTTGCAGTTCTTGGGTCTGATATGTGATCAGAGGTTAACGTGGATGCCACACCGCCATGACCTGAAATCTAGATATCTGAAGGCACAATTGGGAAGCAGATCGATCCAGTCTCCTCAGAAACTTTCTCTGCACGTGAATATTGCACCACAATGTATGGATCAGTAAAAACAGCCTATTTAGACATATTGTATGCTGAGCACCATAGAGGAGCATATCGAACCAGTTCCATTCCTAGTCTATGTACAGGAGCCGGTGAGCTGCCTCTTATCATCCGGGGAGAACTCCTCACAGTGAGACAGGTATTCAAAGTGAAGTCTACCTCCGATCATCCTGTTGTCGGTATTGCGGATGAACAATTCACACGACGAAGGTTTATCGGTCGCCGAGAAAGTAAGCGTTTTTCTAGAATGAAATTTTCACTCTGCAGTGGAATGTGCGCTGATATGAAACTTCCTGGCAGATTAAAACTGTGCGCCGGACCGAGACACGAACTTGAAAGGTAGGAGATGAGGTACTGGCGCAAGTAAAAGAGGATAGGTCGTGAGCCGTGCTTGGGTAGCTCATTCGGTGGAGCACTACTAACGAAAGGCGGAGGTCCTGAATTGGAGTCTCGGTCTGGCCACGGTTTTAATCTGCCAGGAATTTTCATATCAGCGCACACTCCACTGCAAAGTGGAAATTCATTCCGAAAACCTCCCCCAGACTCTGGCTAAGCCACGTCTCTGCAATATCCTTTCTTCCAGAAGTGCTAATCTTGCATTTTTCGTAGGATAGCTTCTGTGAAGTTTGGAAGGTAGGACGAGGTACTGGCAGAAGTAAAACTGTAAAGACGGGTGGTGAGTCGTGCTTGGGTAGCTCAGTCGGTAGAGTACTTGTCCCCGAACGACAAAGATCCCAATTCCGTGTGTAGGTCTGGAACACAGCTTTAATCTGCCTGAAAGTTCCAAGCCTTTTTTCTGTCCTTTCGAAGGAGTATCTCAATCAACCTGCTGTGAAAGGCATACCAGTTGTTAAACAGGGATGGAGCAAATACTCTCCCTGAATAACTGACAGGCCCACATTTAACTTGGAGACGAAGGACTACAACGAAATCACCACCCACCTATAGTTTTAGAAAAGGTTTTTATCGGCATATCGTTGGTAAATCGCGAGTACGTGGTGGTTTTTACCGATCCATCAAAGCAAGAGAATGTTCTGGGTGTTCTGTTATCTTCCCCCATTATACCATTAACGCTCGCCTACCAACTCGCCTACTGTGCAGTGGGCGGTCAACAAGGTAGTGGAGCGCGTGAGATTTCTTAGTGGAGCGAAGATTCTTGTTTGCACAGACTCTCTAGTGTTCTACAGGCTACTCAGCAAATGTTTCCAGCAGATACGACAGTTCATACGGTTCAGGACACGGTCCACCTCTTGCTCGGGCAGAAGAACGAGATGGTCTTCTGTTGCGTCCCTGGACACATGGGAATCGAGGGGAATGACAAAACTGTCAGAGTAGCGTACACAGTCTGCCAGGAAAATGGCACACTTGATTTCAACATCCCCCTGTAGGCTGCCGTGAGGTGGGTAACAAAGAGAGTATTGGCTGACTGGAAAAGACTGTGGGTGGAAGGGGCCGACAAAAACTACGGTCAGTCAAACCAGCTATTCGACTTTCTCCCGAGCTCAAAGAAGAGACGAAATGGTGCTCACTCACCATCGTACTGCACACTGCCCACTGACAGATGCTCACATACTGTGGCATGGAGGTCCAGTGGAATGCAATGTTTGTGGCGTCACACTTACACTGCGCCATCTTCCCACATCGTTTATTTTGTGCGCTGTTAGGAGAGAAGCCTTTGGTCTACCGAGGAGCTTACCCTCAATTTTAGGATATGATGAGACGATGGGAAGATAGTTGTTGACATTTTGTGTGGCATCAGGACTCTTGTCCAATTTAATCGGACTAAGGTTTCAATGTGTTTTTGGGTGGTTGGCTCGTCCAATGCTCCACGAACAATCACTCATCTCATGCCATACACTGTTTTGTTAACACTATTAACGTACTGGGTGGTTATAATTAAAGTGCAGCTATTCACGGAGGTCCAGTGTGGGATTACCATATGGCAGCGAAACTTGATAGATATGCTTATGCGTTAATGCAGAACCTATTTACATGGAAAACAATTGTCCAGTTTTGCCACCAGGTGCGACTCTGCCTTTGTACACTGTTTGTATGATGGTACGACAACCACGCTGTCATTTACCAATCCATAACTTGAGTGAACGGCACGGCTATCGAGAAGAAAGACCGTGTGCTGTTAGTGGTTCAAAAATGGTTCAAATGGCTCTGAGCACTATGGGACTTAACAGCTATGGTCATCAGTCCCCTAGAACTTTGAACTACTTAAACCTAACTAACCTAAGGGCATCACACAACACCCAGTCATCACGAGGCAGAGAAAATCCCTAACCCCGCCGGGAATCGAACCCGGGAACCCGGGCGCGGGAAGTGAGAACGCTACCGCACGACCACGAGCTGCGGACTGTGCTGTTAGTGAAACTGTTTTATGTGAATGGCAGCAATTACAGTGCTGCGCTGCGAGAGTAGCGCCGACTGAAAGCTCAGAGAAGAGGCACCGTGTCATTAAACGGTTTAAAGAAGATCATAATGAAATTCGAAAACACGCGTGAGTTTGGTGTGGCACGTGAAAAAGGAAGGCCTCCTATCTCGGAGGAAGTTAATGACGAGGTTGCTGTTGCTGTAACTGACCACGCAGCACGAGCCCCGGTTATTCCCAGTGCTCGAGCAGTGTCACGAGAATTGTCCATCCCAAGGTCAAACGTATGGGAAGCTTTGCGGTCTATTTTACACTGGTACCCTTAAGAGATCCATACGGTGCAGCAATTGAATCCTCATGATCTGCGGCGGCGTTCTGAATTTGCTGTTTGCTTCCTGGCACAGATCGAAGTTGGTGACGTGTGTCCGGGGAATATTCTATGGAGTGATGAGGCACGTTTTTCTCTACACGATGCAACGAATATGCTGAACTGCCGAATTTGGGTTGCTGTTAAACCGCGTGTTGTCCACGAAGAACCATCACACTCGCAGTGTTTGACTCTGTAATGTGGGTCCACGAGCACCTTTACTCTCGGTTCGTCCTTCTTTGAAGAAAATGCACCCAGAAGGCCTGTCAGGTGTACCGTGACGTCTGAACGGTATTACGATCTCATTGTACAGCATATGATTCCTGCTTTGGAAGAGCGCAACTGTGTGGAGACCACTATTTCCATTGACGGTGGGGCAACACCTTATGCCGCTCGCATAGTGAAAGATCAGCTTAACGTAACCTTCCACAAACAAGTTATCTGCAGAGGATTTCCAGGTGGGTGACCTGCAAGATCACCTGATCTGAATCCATGTTGTTTCAGCTCTGGAAATATCTAAAAGAACGTGCCTAGCAGATACACGTTCGGCCTCTACCTGATTTGAAGGTCAGTGTACAGGAACATGTTGTTCAGATTCTACTGATGCGAGCAACTGTTGATCACGTCGTTTTACGGGTGCAGCATCTCGTCGACCTCTCCGGTGCTCATACTGAACAAATTGCGTAAGCAGAGGTTACTAATACGAGTATAATTACCATTTTGCCTTTATCATTTGTTTCATCTTTTCTGCCCACGTCCAGTTCCTAATTCATTGCATATGGAATCATTTCTATACATCTTTCTTACGTTCACAGCACCAGATTTGCACATGGTGGCCAAAATTGGAACTAATGAGTAGCTGCACTTTAATTATAACCAACCGGTGCTGTTTAGCATTAAATATAGATTATAAGTGTGTGGAAGGCTTTTCCTGACGGCATTTTTCTGTAGTGTTACCTCGTATGGTAGAGAAACATCGCTGATAAACAGTTTAGTCAAAAAGAGAATAGAGGTTCTTGAAATGTGGTGTCACAAAAGAATGCTGTAGATCAGATCGCTGGTTCGGGCAAGTTGTGAGTAGGTACTGAATGGAAATGGTGAAGCAAGAAATTGTGCCACAACTTGACTAAAAGAAGGGATCGGTTGGTAGAACGCGTTCTGAGACATCAAGGGTCCCAATTTAGTACTGGAGGCTAAAAATCGTAGACGGAGGCCAAGAGATGAATAGAGTAAGCGTGTTCAAAAGGATGTAAGGGATGTAGGCTGCAGTAGGTATTCAGAGATGAACAGCCTTCCACATGATAGAATAGCATGGGGGGTTGGATCAAACCAGACTTCCGACTGAACACCCCAACAACATCAACAAAAATCGAGATATAATGAAAACTGGAAAGTAGCAAACTAAAGTAGCAAAAACCTATAAATGTCTTGAGTCAACGCTGTAATAAATTGTAACTTTGTTTTCCGCAAACTTTTCTGATGTTCGAGGAGTACAGTTCAGTTCGTAGTCAGATTCTCTGACAACATGGTGTAACGAGTTCGTAGGCTGTTATCGTCCGACCAGTATAAGCTGTGGTGTCACCGCCAGGCACCACACTTGCTAGGTGGTAGCCTTTAAATCGGCCGCGGTCCGTTAGTATACGTCGGACCCGCGTGTCGCCACTATCAGTGATTGCAGACCGAGCGCCGCCACACGGCAGGTCTAGAGAGACTTCCTAGCACTCGCCCCAGTTGTACAGCCGACTTTGCTAGCGATGGTTCACTGACAAATTACGCTCTCATTTGCCGAGACGATAGTTAGCATAGCCTTGAGCTACGTCATTTGCTACGACCTAGCAAGGCGCCATTATCATTTGCTATTTATCTTGTGATGCATGTACCGTCAGACCGATGTTTACCAATTATGGATTAAAGTTAAGTATTCCAGAAGCTACGTACTTTTTTACTAGACTCAACTCCTTTAACTGTTCCAGACCTCACGCCAGCCTGCGTGAGCTTAAACGCGTGCCTTTCGGCTACCTCATAGTGGCTTGGCTGTCTTGCCAAGTCACAACAGTTTGGCGACGAGGCCAATTCGCGTTCGTAGCTATACTTTCTGATTTACTTGTGTAATGGCTTCGCCACCATCTCCAGATGTACTGTCCGAATTTTATCGCTTACAGAACCAGCAAACGCAGGCCTTGCTGGATGCCCTTGGACAGCTCGTCCGGGGTCAACGTGCAATGCAAAACGATGCGGCGGCAGCCGCTCCACCGCTACCATAGCAACAACACACAGTTGCACCAACTTTTCGTCCTTTTGATGCGGCACTGGAAATCTGGACGGAGTGGTCACGCCAATTTGGATTCCATCTCGCCACCTACAGAATTCAAGGTAATGAGCGGCAGCCTTATCGTCTTTCGTCCGTCGGCGTCCAAACGTACCATGTGATAGTCAAATTATTTCCCGACGCGACGTAGCAACTCTGTCCTACGACGAAATTTTGTCTGCATTAGATGCCTATTTCAAAGAATCAGTCAATGTAGTTGCAAAAAGGTATACCTTCTTTCCTACAAAACGTACGGCAGGTCAGACTAATAGGGAGTGGGTTGCAACATTGCAAGGCCTCACTAGGGATTATGCTTTTGAGTGTGAATGTGGACTCCCTTATTCAGATACTATGGTACGGGATGCAACTGCACAGAACGTTTCTGATGTTCGTACACAGGAACAGATTTTGAAACTAGTCAATCCCTCCCTTCAACAAGTGATAGACATATTGGATCGGCAGGACACACTTGACTTTGCTCAGGAATCATTTGAAACTTCACCAGCCGTGTGTCACATTCACCGGCCCGCCGGGCACGCTGCACGGAACAGTAAACAGCCCTCGCGCCCGTTCGCGCAGCTGCCGCGCAAGCAAGAAAATGCAGTGCTAAAATCATGCCCGCGGTGTGCTACTAGACATTCGCGTGAGAATTGCCCATCACGCCAGGCTATTTGCTTTTTCTGTAATAGAAAAGGCCATGTTCAAAGTGTTTGCCAGGAAAAGCTCAGATCGGACACTCCAAACCATTCCAGGCCCTTTGCTTCGCGCCGGAATCGGAATCGATCCAAGGATACCCAGGCTTGTGAAACTTCTCCTATGAAAATTCATGTAGTTCATTCCACTCCGCCCAGCGCTACTCTCTCTAACAGTGACTGTGTTCGTCCCACAAATAGTGTGCGTCGACGTCGCCGGAAATCACATCAAGTCGCAAGTGATTCTGTACCAGTATCAGCTCACGTTGCACGAGACAGTCGCTCTTGTCGTCAGCAGGACAATAAACTTTTTGTGGACTTGGACATTACCGGAGCTGTAGTTTCATTGATCAATCACGACACGTACAAACAGCTGGGCACACCTCCGTTGCGTGCCGCAAATGTTAAGCTAACTACGAGGGTCGGTCAAAAAGTAATGCCTCCCATTTTTTTTCTACTTAAAGAAATTAAGTTAAGTGAAAAATTTGAATTTGGCGCCATTCCTCAAACCTTCTTCTGCAATCCACTGCAGTAGTAACTTTCTGTGTCAACAGGTGGCAGCACAGCAGAAGTTTGTAAGATGGCCGACATCGATGTTCGTTTGAGACAGCGTTGTGTGATTGAATTCTTGAATGCAGAAGGTGAAACGCCCATACGCATTCATGAAAGACTGAAGAAGGTGTATGGTGTTGTGACAGTGGATGTCAGCACTGTTAGACGATGGGTTCGTCGTTGTAAGGAAGCTGAAGGGCAAACACCGTTGACTGACGAAAAGCGGAGCAGCAGGCCGGTGAGTGCAGTGACTCCACACAACATTCAGCAAGTTGATGACATCATTCGTGGTGACCGTCGGGTGACTGCAGATGAAGTGTGTCGCATTATTTTTCTTAGTAAAGGCAGTGTGATCACGATTATTAAACAATTGGGGTACTCAAAAGTTTGTGCACGGTGGGTTCCAAGAATGTTAACCGATCAGAATAAAGAGGCAAGGAAAACAATAGCCTCCCAACACTTGCAGCGCTTCCGTTTGGAGGGAGATGAGTTTCTGAAAAAAATTGTGACCGGGGACGAAACATGGGTGCATTTTTTTGAACCCGAATCAAAGAGGCAGTCAATGGAGTGGCGTCACACAAGCTCGCCAAGGAAGAAAAAATTCAAAACTGTGCGATCGGCAGGGAAAGTTATGGCAACAGTTTTCTGGGATACAGAGGGTGTGATTCTGGTTGATTTTTTGGAGCAGGGATGCACAATAAATTCTGTTCAATACGTCACAACCCTCAACAAACTTAAAGCACGTCTTCAGCGAGTTCGCCCAACAAAATCAATGGCAGATGTTCTTCTTTTGCATGACAATGCAAGACCACAAACCAGTCGTCACACCTCTGACGAGATTGTCAAAATTGGATGGGAAGTTTTGCCTCATCCCCCATACAGCCCTGACCTGGCACCATCAGACTTCCATCTGTTCGGGCCACTAAAAGAAGCTCATCGTGGGATTCATTTTGAAGATGAGGAGGCCGTCAAAACATCCGTGCGTCAATGGCTTAGGAAGCAGAGCTGTGATTTTTACCGTGCTGGGATACATGCCCTTGCTCAAAGATGGACCAAAACTGTAGAGATGGGCGGAGATTACATTGAAAAATGACAAAATGATCCTCAATGTTGTGGTTTTCAACCTATGTAATTGCATTTAAATTTCCTGACAATTAAACGTAGAAAAAAAAAATAGGAGGCATTACTTTTTGACTGACCCTCGTACATATTCCGGTCACGGGCTCCCTGTGTTAGGACGGTGCAGCCTTCTTGCAACACACAAGGGACAAACAAAACTTGTGTCATTGTACATCCTTCGTTCTTCTTCTGCAGTGAACTTGTTTGGTTTCGATTTGTTTCAGTTTTTCAACTTGTCTATAGTAAATCAGGTCCCATCAGTGAACCGGACTGTGCCTTCCGACAGTGTTTCTCGTCTCTGTGAAGAATTTGCAGACATTTTTGCACCGGGCCTCGGTTCCGCTAAGAACTATAAAGCACATTTGGAACTGAAAGTCAACGTGCAACCGAAATTTTTCAGAGCGCGCAATGTTCCCCACGCATTGCGTGATGAGGTCGCAAAAACATTACACGATTTGGAATCACAAGGTGTAATTGAACGTGTGCAGGCTTCTCTCTGGGCATCACCCTTAGTAATTTTGCCGAAACCTTCCGGAAAATTAAGACTTTGTGTGGACTTCAAGGCAACAGTGAATCCCCAACTAGTGACTGCAACTTTTCCTTTACCCCGCCCGGAAGATCCTTTTGACAAACTGCGCCCGGGTAAATGTTTTTCGAAGTTGGACCTAGCAGATACGTACTTGCAAATACCGGTGGACGAAGAATCCCAGCGCGTTTTGGTGGTTTACACGCATCTTGGATTGTACCGATTCAAACGACTGCCATTCGGGTGTGCATCCGCCCCTGCATTGTTTCAGCAATATCTACAAACTGTTTGTGCGTCGGTCCCTACTGCAGCAAACTGTCTGGACGATATTGTGATCTCCAGAAAGACGGAAGAAGACATTTAACCAATCTCAGAACATTATTTCAGGTCTTCCCACAAAATGGTCTTCGCTTGCGGAAGGATAAATGTGTGTTTTTTGCTCGTGACTTACCCTATCTGGGTCATGTACTCAATGCCCAAGGCATACATCCCAGTCCAGAGCACTTCCGTGCCATACAGGACTTGCCTTCGCCGCAGAATTTGAAGCAGCTACAGAGTGTGCTGGGAAAAATCAATAATCATCGCTATGTGAGCCACGCCTCTTCCATTTCAGCTCCGCTTCATCGCTTACGCCGTAAAGGTGTTCCGTTCGTCTGGACGACGGAATGCGAACGCGCCTTTCGCCAGTTGAAATCGGCTTTGCTTTCCAATACTTGCCTTACGCCATTCGATCCCCAGAAACCCCTTTTGTTGATGGTGGATGCATCGGATTTCGGGATCGGTGCTGTGCTTGCGCACAAAGATGGATCGCACGATCGCCCTATTGCCTTTGCGGCCAAATTGCTCTCGTCTGCGCAAAGAAATTATTCACAGATCGAGAAGGAAGCTTTGGCTCTCGTATTTGGTGTTACTAAATTTCATGATATCTTGTATGGTCATCACTTTACCATCATCACAGACCACAAACCTTTGACATCCCTTTTTCATCCGAACAAGCCTGTACCTCCACGTACAGCGCAGAAATTCATTCGCTGGACTATTTTCCTCTCGCAGTACCGCTACGATATCTTGTATCCGTCCACTTCTAAGCACGGAACGCTGATGCGTTGTCCCGTTTGCCTGTTGCTGAGGATAGAGCATTTGATTCCTCCGAACTTGCTTGCATGTTCATTGATTCGGAAACCGATGACGTGGTCGAATCGTTTCCGATTGATTTTCGTCGTGTAGCTACAGCCACAGCTGCTGACCCTGTCCTTGCTCCCGTTCTGCGTTTTGTTGCTACGCAATGGCCCTTGTCCACGTCACGGATCGAGGATCCGTTGGTTCGCCGATTTTTTGCTCACAAGGAGAGACTTTTTGTTCGATGTGGTGTTTTGCTGTTGCGTTCTGATAATCAGTCCAGGGTCGTGGTCCCACGTTCGTTACAGTCCTCTGTCTTACGGCTTCTCCACCAAGGACATTGGGGTATAGTGCGAACGAAACAACTTGCTCGTCAGCACTGTACTTGGTTCGGAATCGATGCTGCGATTACGAAAATGTGCTCTTCATGCATGGCGTGTGCCGAACAACAATCCGCACCACCGCGGAAATTCTTTGCATGGCCAAAAGTCACTTCCCTTGGCAACGCTTACACATCGATTTTGCTGGTCCATTCTGGAATGCTCGATGGTTGGTTGTTGTCGATTCCTTCAGTAATTTCCCTTTTGTTGTCCGGATGTCTTCCACGACGTCTTCTGCCACCATCCAAGCGTTATCCGCTATCTTTTGCATTGAAGGTCTTCCACAGACTATTGTTTTCGACAATGGCCCACAATTCATGTCTGCAGAATTTGTCATTCTGCAAGGCCAATGGTATTAAACATCTGACGTCCGCACCGTTTTCGCCACAGTCAAACGGTGCCGCTGAACGATTGGTCAGGACTTTCAAGTCACAGATGTTGAAGCTGAAAGAGTCGCATTCTCGGGAGGACGCGTTATTGCTCTTTTTGTCCTCGTATCGCTCTCTGCCTCGAGATGGTCGCTCGCCGGCTGAGTTGCTTCACGGTCGCCCTCATCGAACCTTGATGTCTTTGCTACATCCGCCGCATCAGGTTCCTGTGCAGCGGCAGACACCTGCTTTTGCCCCAGGCGACGTTGTCTACTATCGCAACTATCGAGGTTCACGGCGTTGGCTCGCAGGGCGCATTCTTCGCTGCCTCGGCCACGCTATGTATCTGGTTTTGGGGGCCTCTGGTGAGGTGCGTCGGCATCTCAATCAGCTGCGCCTCTGTCGTCGCACGGGATCTGCCGCTCCCCGTCTGCTTTCAGCGACGGTGCCGTCCGGTCAGCGCCCTGGGGACCCATCTACAGGCTCGCCTCAGCCCCAGGTGTTACCGACGCTGCCATCCATTTTGCCCCATGGCGACGCGCCGCCGCCGCCTGTTCTCCCGCCGGCGACGCCCGCAGTGGATGCGTCGCTGCAACCGCCGGGCGCCTCCATGGGTCACGCGCCGCCGATCGCTTCCCGTGACCAGTTGTCCTCCGCCATGGAATTCTTGCCCGCTCCGGACCATATGTCTTCGCCCGTCGGGTGCCCCGACCCGATGGAGGTCGACCCTTCGGCCCCTCCTGTCTCTCTACGGGCGCATACACCGCATGTTGGCGTGCACCCTGGAGTAGGTTTTCAGGCGTTTCCTAGCTCCCCTCGGACCGAATGGCAGGGTGCGGGTGGCACAGCCTCGCCTGTTGTTAGGCTCCCCACCTCGTCGCATACGTCAACATGGGGTCCTCCCCACGGCGGGCGGAAGCCTTATAACACAACCGTACGCCGATTTGCGGGGGAGGAATGTGGTGTCACCGCCAGACACCACACTTGCTAGGTGGTAGCCTTTAAATCGGCCGCGGTCCGGTAGTATACGTCGGACCCGCGTGTCGCCACTATCAGTGATTGCAGACCGAGCGCCGCCACACGGCAGGTCTAGAGAGACTTCCTAGCACTCGCCCCAGTTGTACAGCCGACTTTGCTAGCGATGGTTCACTGACAAATTACGCTCTCATTTGCCGAGACGATAGTTAGCATAGCCTTGAGCTACGTCATTTGCTACGACCTAGCAAGGCGCCATTATCATTTGCTATTTATCTTGTGATGCATGTACCGTCAGACCGATGTTCACCAATTATGGATTAAAGTTAAGTATTCCAGAAGCTACGTACTTTTTTAACTAGACTCAACTCCTTTAACTGTTCCAGACCTCACGCCAGCCTGCGTGAGCTTAAACGCGTGCCTTTCGGCTACTTCATAGTGGCTTGGCTGTCTTGCCAAGTCACAACATAAGCAGTTGTTTTTTTAGGTTTTATCAATGAAAACTAAATTTGAGGAAAATTAAATAAATAACCATGTTTTCATTATTTTGAATCACTAGCGCCAGGAAGCACCTGAAGCTAATTCGAATCTGTGACAAATAAGAGACTGTAGAGTGTGTATCTAAGATTCGACAGCAGTCAAAACGCAAGTTAAGATACATACATAGTAATTTGTAACTTGCACTCAAACAGAAATGCATAAAAATTAGTATTATTTAAAATATCAGGTGCAAAGTGGACTGTGAATTTATGGTGAACAGAAGTTACAGCCGCCGGAAGCGAAAATAAGGATCTTAAATAAGCGTGATAACTGTTTCTTTTCACTATGAAGCGTAGCGCCTTGCATAGAGCATATGTAAGGAAGACACGGAAGCGAGATGATAGATACAATGAGTCGTGGTTATCGCGTGACAGATGCGCTCTGATCCAGTAGCTAGTCGCAAGCAGTTACGACTGTGACCGAAAGGTGTCAGCACCATACGAACTATGAAATAACACGTAGTTGAAACACATTTTGCAAACAAAACTGACCTATTATGACTATTACGACTTTCATTAATTATCTTTAATTTAATTTGTTTATAAATGTGAACTATGGTGTGAATGGAAAGTAAGATAATAAATGAAAATTGTTATGTCTTAACTGAGTTTACGTTGGCGTGAGAGCCTTATGGTGAGAGAGTAAGTAACACTCAGGGGAAATTGCATGGTGCGACAACCCAGTTTCTGGGATTGGGGAAACAACAAATATTTTACGATAATTCTGTTAGTTGAAGAGTGAGTTATTATTATAATTGTGGATTTTCTGAATTGGGTCATTTAGATATTGTTTATATTGGCTATTAGGTTGTCACTGGTCAAATGTAAAAGACGCGGGGTTGATCGGATTGACTATGATGTGTATCAGCCAATCACAGGGCAGTACGTTCGCAGGTATTTTGTGGACAAAAGAATTGCTTTGCGAAGTCTATAGATATCAGTTTGGAGCTCAGCCGTCATGGGGTTAGGATACGGATATAAGGAGCTCTGAATACGTGGTAATTGTGCAGAAGAATGATTAAAACTAGACTGTGGACGGCCGCAAACTGGATACGAACGTATGAGAAAATACGAACACGTGAAATTCCGATTTTACTGGTAAACCGTGACTTTTGAATAACCAAAATCCGCGTGGCATGTTATACAAACCGTGACTGCAAACTGAAAGATCGTAGTGGTCAAATTGTGTAATATTTGAGCAAGCATTTTGTCACAGGTAATCCTTTTTGTAATCCTTTCTGGCATCAGATTGGGCTCGATACGGTAAGCTAGCTATGGTGAGTGACTGCGACTGCGTGTTAGGGTGCCGAAATTGTAACTTGAAATTTGTTCAAACTTCGTGTGTTTTGTATCAGACAAGTGCCAATATATCGAAATTTCCACTCACAACTACGTTTCAATTAATCGCTCAGCTAACCTGATACTGAAAAAAACATCCGTTGCACCCGTTGGATTCTTATAATTCTGCTTGTTCTACTACAGCTTTTCCAGTAGAAGAACATTCATTTTTAACAGGGAAGACGTGTTGACTGCAGAAGAAGAAATTCACCACAAGATCAGTGGTCATTTTCTATAAGACGATCAAAATTAACCGCACCGCTACAACTGTACATTAGGTGAGCCCGAACTCCTTCGACAAAATTTGGGAGGTTGTGCACAGATATTTTCTGAGTATTTTGCTGAACGGGACCCAAAATCTCCGACAGCTAGTTGCAGAGTAATAACGTAACTATAAATTATTCAGTTTGTTACAGCAATTAAATTTGTTGCTGCGAAACTACAAAGGAATTTCGCTTGCTGCAATTACTGCAGATTCTTTGGGTGATACGGGTTCAATTTTTGTTCCTGTAAGATTCTCAGTCCAATTGTGTGACTTATGTTCAGAGTTCACGCAACGCGCCTACGAATTGTGGCATGATTGTTACATATTGGATAAGACACATTCTCTTCCATACCGTCCGCCTGCTTAGCTAAGTGTAACGTCTTTGGTTACCATGCAGCGGACCCGGGTTCGATTCCCTGCCGGGTTGAAGATTTCCTCCACTCGTGGACTGGGTGTTGTGTTATCCTCATCATCATTTCTCATCGTCACGTAGGCGCAAGTTGCCCAATGCCCGTCGGACGAACTTCCCCGAATGGGGCCTCCCGGCCGTCAATGACACACGATCATTTCATTTATTCCATATCGGGAGGCCTGGCGTACCTCGCGCGGCCCCTCTCTTCCGCTGTAACGTGGAAGGATGCGGTTTCTCGTTGCCGGCTATGTAAAGATGGAAAAGTACAGGGGAGTGGTTGCCGTCGTGGCTGAGAACAGCTCAGCATCGCGTCGATGAGTTGTTTTTCAGTGAACCCATTCACGAAGTGTATATCGGGCAAGTCTTCATTAATAATGAGCCTGCCCTTATCGCTAAATATTACTGTTAACGGTCAACTATCACTGCCAGCAAAACATATTCGAGACAGAACCGAGTAGTAGGCCTACTGCATTCAGGCTTGAGGGTGAAGAGTATAATATGCCTTACTGTTGTCAAAAGTTGTTGTCTTGAGTGAATGAAAGAAGTTTGTTCCAAGCAAGATATACAGTGCATGCCGTCGATGTTTACACTCTTGTGCGGATTCAGAGGGTGGAAAAATGTATGAAACACAGAAAAGGCAACACATTATCATGCCCAAACGATATAGGAAAACCATTGCCATTTAAACAGCTTCCAGTCGCCTCGGAATAGATAAATGAAGGCCCTATATGGTTTTCAATGGAATCTTATACTATTATTCTTGCAAAATAGTGGCAAGTTCAGGTGACGATGATGTAGGTGGAATGCGATCACGCGCCCTTCTTTCCAAAACAGACCGCAGAAATAATAATGTTGATATTAAAAAGGATAACACTACGTAATGTTCTGCAAAATTGTATTTGTTTGGTCATGAATCGGCTTTCGGCTTCCCAGGGCATCTTCAGGAGACAACTGTCTGTCGCAAACACAGATAAACATGAATTTCAACGTACAAAGATATTATTTGTACAGAAGATACAAAAGTGACAGTTAACATAGGAAAATATTACAATAACTACGTTGGCTAAAAAAGGGGGGAAACAAAGTGTATAGAGATACGTATAACAAGACATAGAAACAAAACGAATTTACAGTTAGAATCTAATATTTGTAACGTAAACTTAACTAAACGAAATGGGAAATGGAGATCGAGTCTGATCATTTAATACTAGTCTGGCATTCTGTCTCGTGTGTTTCTTGATTTCTACTATTTCCAGTAGGGTTATCTTTATGCCATTTTCGACAAAATGTAAAACTACACGTTCTACATGATAACGGATGGTTTTCTGCTAAAAGATGATCAGCAAAATTCGATAATTCTTCCCCAATCGCCAGCTTCTCTGATGTTCACGTAGCCTAATTGCCTGACTCCTGACGCCTGACTGCCCAGTACACACTTTTTCACACTGCTTGCAAGTGATTTTATATACGCTGCTCTGTGCCAAGTGCTGCATTTTGTCTTTACTATTGAACAAAAGTTTTGATACGTTATTGGTATTATAAAATGAGCGCTGTAGTCGTGAGACTTTAATTTTTTTTGCAGAATTGTCTGAAATGTTGCCAATGTATAGAATTTTGCACCAGGCTTTGAAATTATAGAGTGATTGCTGTTGGAGAGCTTACAGAAATGGTGTAATTTTATTCGTTGTCTTTTTTCGTAGAATGTTATCAACCAGGCAGAGCTATAACCGTTGTTGGAAGCGATTTGCTTGGTTTGTAGTTCTGTTTGAAAGGCTGATTTGGATAGTGGAACAGATGCGATGCACCATTGAATGGAAAACTGCTTGTTTGTGGTTGTGTGGATGTTCGGAGCTTGCAGGGATTAGTGTTACAGTAGCTATGTTTTTTCTGTAAATGCTAAATGCTTGTTTTCTTGTACTAATATTTAGGTCCAAGAAGTTTATAGAAGAGCCTCTCAGCTCCATCATTGTAAACTAGCGAAAGATCTTATCATTTAAAAAACCAGTTTTAAACCAAAGTTTGGTATCAAAAATTCCTCACCTTTAGTTTACAAAATTAAAGATATGCAAATCCTTCCCAGTTCTAAACCAGTATCATCTGACGCCACTAGATTATTTTAAAAATGTTCCTACTGATGAATCCATAAACATATAAATAGATCCTCTGCATAAATCCAAAGTAAATCCTGTAGAAGTACACGACATAATTGATGCTACTCAAATGTGTGTAAAAGAGAATTACTTCCAGTTTCAAATGGTTCAAATGGCTCTAAGCACTATGGGACTTAACATCTGAGGTCATCAATACCCTAGACTTAGAACTACTTAAACCTAACTAACCTAAGGACATCACACACATCCATGCCCGAGGCGGGATTCGAACCTGCGACCGTAGCAGCAGCGCGGTTCCGGACTGAAGCACCTAGAACCGCTCGGCCGCAGCGGCCAGCACTTCCAATTCCAAAACGAGTATTATAGTCAGTCTGATGGCTAGCTATGGGTTGACCTCTTAGTCCTATAATTTTGCAGTTTTCATGAACAATATCGAACAAATTTTCTTACAGAAAGAGCCACTGAATTTAACAATGAAGTACTGGCCCTGATATGTCGAAAATGTGCTGTTTGTGGACTGGTACCGCTGGACAGATGCATTACTACAGCATTTAAACTCGGTTGAGAAACACCACGGGTTAACCAGTGTTCTCTGTCTGACGCCGCCTTCCAGGATATGACATCAGACAGTGACAGGACTACGTTTGGTCAGCGCAGGTAGCTTTCGGTGAAGCTTCCACAGGAAATATCGCTGGATCTATCGTAGAAATCATCGAGATCCCCTGCAGGTAAGTACGCCATCAATCTGCAGGGTCTTCTTTGGAGCCACTGCGTGAGTCACTTAGCAAATTTAACGGAATCATGCTTCGTGTAAGACAGGCTTAAAGGATACAAAATTTGTGTGCACAGGTTATATGGCCTGTAACTGAAAAAAGTTCCGGATTAGTCCCCCATTTGGATCTCCAACGGGATACTGCCAAGGGACAGGCGACCAAAAGAAAAAGATGGAATAACCAATGAAAAGGTAATATTCCGGGTGTCGGAGCGGGGAATGTTAAGTCTGAATTGAATGTAATAGAGAGATTAGAAAATCTGAAAACGGAAATGACAAGGCTCAATCTAGAGAGACTGGGGGTTAGTGAAGTGCAGTCGAAAGAAGACAGGGTTTTATGCTCAGAAGAATGCAGTGTAATATCAACAGCAGCAGAAAATGGTTTTATACAACTGCAGTAGCAGTTGTTTGGTTAAGAAAATAGGCCAGAGAGTGAGTTAAATTCTAGAATTCCGTGATATGATTATTCTCTTCAGAATAGACAGCAAAGCAACGCAAACAATAACAATTCAGGTACATATGTCGACGTCACAAGCAGGGGATGAAGAGAGGAGGAAGTGTATGATGGCCTTGAAAGAAGAGAGAAGAAATCTAATAATCGTGGAGAATTGGAACGCTGTAGGATGGGACGGGGAGGGGGGAAACGGTTACGAGAGAATATGGGGTCCGTAGTAGGAATGAGAGAGGATAAACTCTGAGTTATGTAATAAATGTCAGCTAGTAATAGCGAATATACTACTCAGAAGTCACGAGAGTTGGAGATGTACTTGGCAAAGGCCTAGAAACACGGGAGGCCTCCAGCCGAATTACATCATCGTGTGACAGAGATTCCGAAACCAGAGATGGATTGCAAGGCGTACCCAGGAGCAGAAATTGATTCAGATAATAACTCAATAATGATGAAGAGTAGGCTGCAGTTTAAGAGAAACGTCTGAAAGGACCAGTGCGGAAAGAAGTGGCTAAATGTAGCATTGAGGGATGATGAGAGCCGTTTAAAGTTACCTAAGGCTTCAGACGCTGGGATACTGAATATAACAATAGGCGGTTTAATTGAAGGTGAACGGATGTATCTAAAAAAGACTATCACAAAAGTTCGACAGAAAAATAAGCGTACAAGGAAGGTAACTGCGAAGAAAATTAATTCAATTAATCGACGAAAGAAATACAAAGTGATTAGGAAACGTCAGGACTACAGGAATAGAAGTCAGTTAGGAGCGGAATAAAACTGAAGTGCAGGAAAGTTAAAGCGAAATGCTTGCAGGGAAAATATGACGAAACCGAAAACGGAATGGTCGTCAAAAAGACAGATCCAGAATACAGAAAGGTCAGAACAACTTAAGATGGAAGTAAAAGCAAAGACGTGATCATTAAAAAGCGCAACGGAGCGGGAATTCTACTGCCGGATGATAAGGAGAGAGAGGCTAGTTGGAAAGAGTATACTGAAGACCTATATGAAGGGGAGGAACTGTTTGATGACGTGATATTAGAAGAAAATTGAGTCGATATGGAAGAGATAAGGCATTCAGTATTAGAGTCAAATTTAAAAGAGCTTTGGGAGACTTGAGATCAAATAAGGCAGTAGGCATAAATACCATACCTTCGGAATATATAAAATCATTAGGGGAAGTGGCAACCAGAGGGCTACTCAAGTTGGTTTGTAGCATCTGTAAGACTGGATATATTCAATTAGACTTTCGGAAAAACATCATCCACATAGTTCCTTAGACAACAAGAGCAGATAAGTGCAAGAACTATCGCTCAGTCAGCTTAACGGTTTATGCATCCAAGTTGATAACGAGAAAAATATATAGCCGAATGGAAAAGGAAACTGAGGACGGAAATAAACGAAAGGTTGAAGATTGGTATTAAAATTCAGTGGGAACGCATGTCAGTGACAAGATTCGGTAACCAGAAGGAAGTAATGAGGAGCGGTAGAAACGAGAATAGCGAGAAACTTAATATGAAAGCTGGAGGCTACGAAGTAGACAAAGTTAAGTAATTTTGCTAACTTGGAAGCAGAGTAACAAGTGGCAGACGAAGCAAGGAAGACATATAATGTAGACTGTCACAGTCAAACAGGGTGTCCTGGATAAAAGAAGTCAACTAGTATCAAACATCGGCCTTAATTTGAGGGTGAATTTTCCTAGAATATACGTCTGAAGCACAGCAGTGTATGGAAACGCGTTATGGACTATGGGAAAGAAGGGAACAAAGCGTCTGAGACAACGTGTTACAGAAAGATGCTGAAAATTAGCGAGACTAATAAGGTAAGAAATGAGGAGGTTATCTCCAGAATTGACAAGGAAAGGAAGATGTTGAGAACACTGACAAGAAGAAGGGATAGAACGACAGAATATGTGTTAAGACATCAGGGAATAACCTCCATGGTACTAGAGGAAGCAGTTGTGGGAAAAAATTGTATGGGAGGACAGAGACTGTAACACATCCAACAAATAATTGAGGATATCAGGTGTAAGTGCTACCATGACATGAAGAGGTTGGCGCAGGAGAGAAAGTCGTGGCAGGTCGCATCAAACCAGTACGAAAATTGATGACACCCCCGCCCCCCCCCCCCCCCCCAAAAAAAAGAAAGGCAGTCTCTCGTAGTACTGTTGCGACTCGCTTGTGGTGTCTTATAGTGGACATTCCAAATAATCCTCGGCCAATGCTGCTACGGCCTGGCTGGTACACCTTTTGAATCTCCAGATTAGTCTCTTTCGCTGTTCTAGTGCCACTCAAGTAGTCGTTATCCTATTTAGAAATCTCGAGCCCGTCTGTCCTAACTTCCTGAACTGCGACCTTGTGCAGTTTTAGTAGCCAGTGAGAATCGAGAAAAACGTTTCCTGGGAGAAGGGCGAGTCGGCAATTTATTGCTGTCGAGCGGTACTGTCCCATCAGCTGCTAAGCGCAGTTATTGCGAGGAATCGGAGATCTGGACGCTTTTCGAGTCGTAACTCCACAGCATAACTGGATGTTACATGACACGCTGCCCGATACATTTTAACTAAAACTTGGATGTCAAATGATGCCTACCCTTCGGTTGAAAGTACGTGGCGCCTGTCAGCGAAGCGGAGTTAGAGAATGAGTAAATTAAAGAAAGGAATAAGCAACGTAGGAAAATCAGTTCTACATCTACGTCTAGTTACATACTCTGCAGGCCACCGTATGGGGTATGGTGGAGGATACCACCCACCATTACTACTCTTTCTCTTTGCTATTCTTCTCGCAAATGGAGGGAGGGAAAAAGGACTATCTATATGCCTCCACATGATCCTTAATTTTACTTGTCTTCATGGTCCTTACACTAATTGCACGTTGACGGCAGTGGAATCATTCTGCAGTCAGCTGAAAATGTCAGTTCTCTAAATTTTCTCCATGGTGTTCCTCGAAAAGAAGGTCGTCTTCCCTCCAGGGGTCCCCATTTGTTGACGAATCATCTCACTAACATTCGCAAGTTGATCAAATCAACAGGTAAGATTCTACCAGCACGCCTCTGATTACTTCGATATCTTCCTTCAATCCGACCAGGTGGGTTTCCAAACACTCGACCAGTACTCGAGAAAAGTATTCTTCTCGTGGTCTCCTTCGTAGATGTGCTACAAGGCACTCTTCCAATGAACCGAAATCGCCTTCCATACCACTGACCTTTCTTGCTTGTTCCGTTTCATATCGCTCTGCAGCATTACATCTAGATATTTAATCGATGTGACTGTGCAAGCAGCATGCCGCTAAAACTGTATTGCAATATTACTGGACTGTTTTCCATACTCATCTGCATTAACTTACGTTTTGCTATATTTGGCGCAAGCTGCCATCCATCACACATAACAGAAATTCTGGTTAGGTCGGCCTGTATCCATCTACTGCCACTCAACGAAGATACTTTACAGCGTCATCAGCAATCAGTCGCAGACTGCTGTTTCTCCTACCCTCAGATCATTCGTGTATATAGAAAACAAGAACGGTCCTACTAAACTTCCCTAGGGCATACCTGTCGATACGTTTGTCTCTGATGAACCAGTCGCTTGGTGTTACGCGCTGGTCGACAAATACGCAATATCTGCAACCTGAATAAGGTGCCAGTGCTTAGAGTATTTTGTAAACATAACAGGGAATCCGGTCGGTCCTGGTGACTTAGATGTTTTCAGCTTTTTCTGTTGCTTCTCAACGACAGGGATCCCTATTTGCATATCCTGCATGCGGCGGTCTGTGCGACGGTCAAACAAATGGTTATGTCTGCACGATCTTCATGCGTGAATGATTTTTGTAGGTGAATTTTAAGACTTCAGTTTCCATTTTACTGTCTTCTATTGCCACACCAAGCTGGTCGATAAGTGTCTGGATAGAAGACTCTGCGATTTTATGTGATACCATAATTTTCTCGGGATCCAGAAGTTTAAGTTAAATTTTGAATCTCCCACCACTAGAATCATTGCGATTTTCAGCCTGCCGGAAGTATTACGCGCAACTTATTGAGACGGTAACGGTATTTTTTGTAACGTCAGTAATTTTCAGATTACGACCAACTAACTGTTAACTGTGCTCAATTTTACTTTATGAACTTTTCTTCGTAAAACACATGGTCATCAAAAACAGAGTATTTTCGTAAAGAATGAGTTTGAGGATAATGGTTACTGACACATACTTTAGTTGTGCTGAAGCTCGATTATGGTGAAAGAAACTGTTAGTTTTTTCTATATATTCATCAGTGATATTACACTTGAAACACAATCTATCCCTTGTAGTGACTTCTTCGAATCATTTCAAATCTCTAGGAGAGACAGATCAGTAAGCAGACATTGCTGAAAAACGTGCTACAAGAGTAATGTGTGATACTCACGCACGAACATCTTGTAGACATCCGTTTAAGAAGTTAGGCATTTTGGCTACTGTTTCACAGTATATCTATTCCTTCATGAAGTTTGTTGTAAATAATCCACTGCAGTTTAAAAGGAACAATGATGCACTTAATTACAATAACAGAAGAAAAATGTCATTAATTACTCCACATTAAGGTTGACTCTAGCACAAAAAGTGTTTACCTTGCTCCCACGAAAAGTTTGATTATTTACCCAAAGACGTTAAATGTTTGACAGACAAGGAAGTAAAATTTGAAAAGAAACTGAAAAAGTTTCTCTTTGTCAGCCCCTTCTGCTCCGTAGAAGAACTTCTAATTTTGGAATTTGTAAAACGTGATGGGTAGAAGTTATTAACTCACAGCAGTACTTACAAAGTTGTAGATATTCTTACTTACATATGAACGTGTAAGTGAATGTAAAATGACTCGCTCCACATCTTTACGATTATTTAAACAGAAGATCCACGAAACAATAATTGTCGGAATAACAAAGTTGTCAATAACTATAGATCATACCACACTAAATTATTTGCCATCATATTTCGCAACGAAACAGCTAATTACCCATAGCGCTTTCCATCGCCTCGATGAACTCGTCTCTGTTGAGTGACAACCCAGAGTATTTGTAACCAGGAATGCTGCCTGACAGCTTCCTCTGTTGGTCATATTTTTGGCCTTCCTTGCAGAAGAAATGTTCCCGCAGCTTGCACATGCCTCTGGAGTCCAACTTCTCTAGAAGGTCAGCTTCGAAGGCATCGTCTTCATCAACCTCATCAAAGCTGAAAAGAAGTGAAAAGAAGCTGATGAAGTCGGAACCAATCATTTTACCGTCTGGAGCCTATCTAGTGGTCATGAAGGAGTTTTCTGATTCCCTACAAATTTATCATCAGACAAACCAAAACCTGGCAAGGTGCGAGTAGGTATCGCGCATTAAGGGTTCCGTACAAACTTAATTATTTAAATAGACAAATCATCCATTTCGGGAATCGAATATCTCTACCATTTTTGCCTCTTGTCACCATTGATACTGGCAAGATTTCAGTCCCAAGGATTCCAAAATTTTGTAGAATATTTTAATTTCAATAATGTAAATGTGACATAAAGTCATGCAGGAGGCTGGCTACTGTAACTATAAAAACTAGTAGTTCTCCATTCAGATTCACTGGGTCGCAATGTTAAAGACAAAAATAAGGTAAGGAATAACTTTGTTGCTCATATGATGCGTTTCGGAATTTATCCATCATCAGACATCCAGGATCGTTCCTTGTCTGATGTTTGGCTTTTACCACTGACCCAGTCAGCTTGAATCCATAAATACTGAACGCTTTGATTTCTGGTTTGACGACGGATAACAAATGACAAAAGAAATTTTTTTTGTATGATTTAATAACAAATTAACACTTAACACTTTTTTCTTTCACTGGTACTGTGAAACCTTACTTCTTGCCAAATTTCACCATTGTAAATCAACAGGAATTACCCTATAGGTTTTGATGAGAGAGTTTGCGAGCGTCAAAATATATGACATAAGTGGCAATACCTTTTGACTGCATTGACTTACAAGCTAACATTTATTATACTGGCAAGGGACCACAGACATTATTGTGTGACATGAATTTCAACTTGATCCATGTACCCATTCTTAGAAAAAGGGGTCTTAATAGATGTATGGATAGAAAATGACACATTTACATAGCTGCTGGTGAACCTTTTGGGATGTAAGGTTGTGGTCCAAGAAACTTTAGTATTCCTGATGTTTCGTTCAGGACTGCACTGGACATCCTCAGAGGCGCTCCTCCACTGAGTCTTGCCGACTGACCAGTCGGATTTTTTTTTCTTTATTGTGATTTCATTCCTCTGCCCCATATGGGGCAGGGGACGGCTGTCAGCGGCACAATCCGCCGCTCTTCAGCCGGGTGGCATGACAACTAATACAAGAGTAAAATGTTACATATAAGGCAATAAAAGAGGGGGACATAAAACAGCGTACGGGGAGATAATGGAGGTAATAATACACTGACATGGAGACGATCATGGGGGGACAATTAAAAAAGTCGACAGAAAGTTAAAAAACACATTTGGCTATTCTTAAAACACAAAGAAGGAAAAAATGGTTCAAATGGCTCTGAGCACTATGGGACTTAACATCTGAGGCCATCAGTCCCCTAGAACTTAGAACTACTTAAACCTAACTAACCTAAGGACACCGAGCGAGGTGGCGCAGTGGTTAGACACTGGACTCGCATTCGGGAGGACGATGGTTCAATCCCGCATCCGGCCATCCTGATTTAGGTTTTCCGTGATTTCCCTAAATCGCTTCAGGCAAATGCCGGGATGGTTCCTTTCACAGGGCATGGCCGACTTCCTTCCCCGTCCTTCCCTAATCCGATGAGACCGATGACCTCGCTGTCTGGTCTCCTTCCCCAAAACAACCAACCAACCTAAGGACATCACACACACCCATGCCCAAGGCAGGATTCGAACCTGCGACGTAGCGGTCGTGTGGTTCCAGACTGAAGCGCCTAGAACCGCTCGGCCACATCGGCCGGCCACAAAGAAGACACTGAAGGGACACGCACAGGTTAAAAGTCGGCCACAGTATTAAAAACACTCCAGAACAACACATTTTAAACCCACTTGGAGCACACACGATGAAAAATAGAACTGCCAGGTGGGACCTGCCGAGGGAGAGGCCAAAGAGGATGGAAAAGGAGGGGAGAGCAAGGTGCAGCAGGGGAGGGTGACCGGTCGGACGTTCGAGAGCGACATAAATACTGTAGGAAAGAGGGCATGGTGAAAGTAACACGTGATGAGCAGAGATAATCCTTGTCAGAGATAAGACTTAACTACCGATTGTCGTCTTGTCAAAGATAAAACTGTCTAGCGATTCCACTGGCCACATGTCGCTAAGTTTCCTTGCCTCCTCTTTCCTATTAAAACTATCTTGATGCTTATAAATTTCAATGGCTTCTCTAAATAGTCGTGGATAATAATTTGACGTTGTAGATAAAATTTCTGTTTCAGAAAACGCCCTCCTCTGTCGACATGTGGTGTATACAAAATTTCGTGTACGTGAGGTAAAGTTTATATTGGAACTACCAAGGGAACGTAAATACACGGCTAAAAGAGTACAAAAGTCTTTGCCAACTAGGAAAAATAGAGAATTCAGTTGTAGCAGAGCATGCTCTTCAGTCAGGAAACCACGAAGTGAACTTTTCTGACAAGATGGCAATCGACAGTTGATTTTTATGTCTGAGAAGGATTATCTCTGCTCATCGCGTGTTACTTTGAACACGCCCCCTTTTCTAGAGTATTTATGTCGTTCTCGGACGTCCGACTGGTCAGTCGGCAAGATTCAGCGGAGGAGCGCTTCTGAGGATGTCAAGCGCAGTCCTGGACGAAACGTCAGGAACGGAAGAGTTTGTTGGACCACGACTTTATCCTGGACGAAATGTCAGGAACGGAAGAGTTTCTTGGACCACAACCTTACATCCCGAAAGGTCTACCAGCAGCTATGACATCCGGTTGTGAAAGCCTTCATGCTGTGATACAAATTTACAGATTTCTGATTTTCTCCTTTGATTGTGCTGTGAAACCTCGATGCTTGCCAAATTACATGATTTTAGGCCAATGGGATGCATCTTATGAGTTGTGATGTGTGAGTTTGCGAGTATCAAAATACGTGACCATAATGGCCATAGCTTTTGGTTGCAGTGACTTAGAAGCTTACATGTATCATACCGTCAAAGGTCTATAGACCTTAGGGCCTACTTTCCTGAGTGAAAGGGCTCTGAACAGACAGATGGACAGACAAACAGTCTGATATCAAATGCCAAAAAAATGTTTCAGTGTGATATAATTACAAATTTAAAGCCTTTCTTTTTGTCAAATTGCTATTACATGGCGATGAAGTGGCGTTGTTCGTTCACTCACGCGTTATTTTTGGTAACAAGATAAAAATTAATCTTGATAATATTCTTCATTCAGTGCGTGTCTGCAGTAAGAAGTATATCTACATCAACTGATAAAAACACTTACACGACCATCTGTGTACAGGTTATCCGAAATTATTGCATTTTGACGTTTACATACTACAGTCTCGCTGTTCTATGTCATATTTCATTAATAACGATGGTTGCGTTATGCAGCATCCGTTGTGAAAGGTCAGATATATTCTAATAGTGTAAGTCGGGGTACTGTGTTCGCACTCATATAAATCCATGCATAGTTTGTTACATTTTAGTCAAAACCTGGTGCAGAGGCTTTATGTTTCAGAGTTTCAACCGTTCTATACGTTATTTGTTTTAAGATATAACTGCGTTGGTCATTTATCTTTGACAGTCATGGTCTTAGTTAGACATGCGCAATGTTCCCCGCCATATTGATATGCAGCGCGTCATCTAGGTCTACTTATAAGGGAACCTCCCCATCGCACCCCCCTCAGATTTAGTTATAAGTTGGCACAGTAGATAGGCCTTGAAAAACTGATCAATCGAGAAAACAGGAAGAAGTTGTGTGGAACTATGAAAAAATAAGCAAAATATACAAACTGAGTAGTCAATGTGCAAGATCAGCAACATCAAGGATAACGTGAGCTCAGGAACGCCGTGGTCCCGTGGTTAGCGTGAGCAGCTGCGGAACGATAGGTCCTTGGTTCAAGTCTTCCCTCGAGTGAAAAGTTTAATTTATTATTTTCAGACAATTATTATCTGTCCGTGCGTCCTTCCGATGCGAGGTAACTGCGCCGTAGTATGGGGACGCTACACCTAAACAAACATCGAAACTGTTGCATTCATTTGTTGCAGTTTGTGTGACAAACTCCTATGTTTTCATCACTTTTTTGGGAGTGATTATCACATCCACAAGAAAAGCTAAATCGGGCAAGGTATAAGAATCTTTTTACCCATTCGCCAAGTGTACAAATTAGGTTGGTCGACAACATATTCCTGTCATGTGATGCACATGCCGTCACCACTGTCGTATAGAATATATCAGACGTGTTTTCCTGTGGAGGAATCGGTTGACCTATGAACTTGCGATCAAATGTTTTCGGTTCCCATTGGAGAGGCACGTCCTTTCGTCTACTAATTGCACGGTTTTGCGGTGCGGTCGCAAAACACAGACACTAAACATATTACAGTGAACAGAGACGTCAATGAACGAACGGGCAGATCATAACTTTTCGAAAATAAAGAAAGTAAACTTTTCAGTCGAGGGAAGACTTGAACCAAGGACCTCTCGTCCCTCAGCTGCTCATGCTAACCACGGGACCACGGCGCTCCTCATTCCACAGTCTCCTTGATGTTGCCTATCTTGCGCATGGACTACTCAGTTTGTATAATTTGTTTATTTTTTTCATAGTCCCACACAACTTCTTCCTGTTTTCTCGATTGATCTGTGTTCAGTTTTTCAAGGCCTATCCACTGTGCCAACTTATAACTAAATCTGAGGGGGATGCGATGGGGAGGTTCCCTTGTTAGTTTCACGGGAGCTCCCGAGGCCCACAGCACGGCGTCCTTGGAGACGAGGCGCTCGCCGGAGCTTAAGTCTTGGTGGTGACTTAGTACCTACGTACCGCACTTTTAAAATGACTACGGCTATTCAGGCTGTTTTAGTTTTATTTCTGGACCATGCCCTCGTAGAGTTATTGTAGAATCAGGTTTATCCTCTGAAGAAGGCACAATTACTTGGGCTGAGGCCTAGGTAAAGGTTGGTTTCATTACAGCAATCGAGGCTGATAGTTTCTGATATATTAAATAAAATAGTAATAAGAGCAGCATTTATGCCATATTCAGCGTGGGTACAGTTAACGCAGTTAGCTAATTTCATGTTCCATGGATCATTTTGAACGATAAACCATAATTATATGGAACGAGTCATTTACATTCAAATCGCAAATTAATTTGTAAGTATGGCTACATGCTAAACATTAATAATTCTTTTTATTTCTTTCGAACATCAATTCATGAGCGGCCTGAAGGTGCTACAGGTTCCTCCCAACTTACTACCTGACTGCTCCTAAGTCTGTTCTTAGTACAAAAATATCTGTACATTCGTATAGGAATGAATTACTGTCGAAGTGTAATCTATGAAATGCCTTGCTACATTAGGTCCCATTCACTTTCTAACTAGTATTTTTTCACCTATTCTCTTGATAACGCACTGTATGTATTCCGAACTTCTCTCACTATCTTCCGGGTTTGCTACTTTGTTATAGACAACCGCTTCATCTGCGAACAGCCTTAGAGAGCATCCGACGCTTTTTACTGCCCTATCACACCTAGGGGTACACCGAAAATCACCTTTACTTCTGTCGATTTTGTTCCGTTAAGAGAGGCGTGTTGAGTTCGGTCCAGACGCAAATCTGCTCCAACACCTGATAAGCGCGGATTCCTTGACTAAACGGCAGCGCAGGAAGATGTCAAATGCCTTCCTGAAGTCAGGGAACACGGCATCAACTTGAGTGCCTTTGTCTACAGCACTGTGGATCTCATGCAGGAACAGAGCAAGCTGAGTTTCGCAGGATCTCTGTTTGCGGAATCCATGTTGATTTTTATAGAGGAAATTTTCCTTCTCCAAGAACGTCATGTTCGTGAGCACACACTATAACTCTACAACAGATTGAGGTCAACAATATAGGTCTATAATTGTGTGCATCTGTCCTACAGCCCCACTTAGAAACAGAAATGACATACGCTTTCTTCCTGTCGCTAGGTACCCTTCGTTGTTTAAGTGGTCTACAATAAATTACTGCCAGGAGGGGGACAACTTTTCTCGCAGGTGAAACAATTTTGGAAGACCGAATTCAGTATTTCGGCCTTCTTTCTGTAATCTTCCATTTCGGTACCAGTATGGTCACTGAATGATTGAATAGATGAATTTGACCCACTTACTGGTTTTACATACAACCAAAACCTCTTCAGTATTGCCATAAGGAATTTTCGATACTCCGGATGCCATTAGTAGAGAGTCATAGGAGATTCTGGTAAGAATTTTGCCGACACCAGCGTCAGAATTCCTGGAATTGATAAAACCAGCTTCGGCTTTCCCAGAATCGCTGACGCCAGCACCTGGCACTCTGGCAATTTCTCCCTGTGGCCAACGGGGTTACACATTTTGTGAAAACACAAGGAGGCATCGGGGCACCAGTGACACGCATGCTTGGTCCCCCAGCCTTCCAGCAATTTTAATTTTTATAGTTCAATTGCAATGTGCCATCATTTACCATCTGTACATCCATATACACTATGTGATAAAAGTATCAGGACACCTGACTGAAAATGACTTACAAGTTCGTGGCGACCTCCATCAGTAATGCTACAGTTCAATATGGTGTTGGCCCACCCTTAGTCTTGATGACAGCTTCCACTCTCGCAGGCATACGTTCAATCAGGTGCCGGAAGGTTTCTTGGGGAATGACAGCCCATTCTTCACAGGGAACGATGTCGGTTGGTGAGACCTGGCACGAAATCGGCATTCGAAAACATCCCAAAGGTGTTCTATAGAATTCAGTCAGGACTCTGTGCAGGCCAGTTCATTACAGGGATGTTAGTGTTGTGTAACCACTCCGCCACAGGTCATGCATTATGAATAGGTGTTCGATCGTATTGAAAGATGCAATCGCCATCAACGAATTGCTCTTCAATAGTGGGAAGCAAGAAGGTGCTTAAATCATCAGTCTAGGCCTGTGCTGTGATAGTGCCACGCAAAATAACAATGGTTGCAAGCCCCCTTCATGAAACACACGACCACACCATAACACCACCGACTCCGAATTTTACTGTTGGCATTACACTTGCTGGCAGATGACGTTCAACGGCCATTCGCCATACCCACATCCTGCCATCGGATCGCCACATTGTGTACTGTGATACGTCACTCCACACAATGTTTTTCCACTGTTCAATCATTACACCAAGAGAGGAGTCTTTTGGCATTTACTGGCGTGATTTGTGCCTTATGAGCAGCCGCTCGACCATGAAATCCTGCCTAACTGTCATAGTATTTGCCGGCCGGGGTGGCCGAGCGGTTCTAGGCGCTACAGTCTGGAACCGCGCGATCGCTACGGTCGCAGGTTCGAATCCTGCCTCGGGCATGGATGTGTGTGATGTCCTTAGGTTAGTTAGGTTTAAGTAGTTCTAAGTTCTAGGGGACTGATGACCTCAGATGTTAAGTCCCATAGTGCTCAGAGCCATTTGAACCATTTTTGTCATTGTATTTGCAGTGGATCCTGATGCAGTCTGGAATTCCTGGGTGATGGTCTGGATAGATGTCTGCCTATTACACATTCAGACCATCTTTAACTGTCGGTAGTCTCTGTCAGTCAACAGACGAGGTCGGCCTGTACGCTTTTGTGCTGTACGTGTCTCTTCACGTTTCCACTTCACTGTCACTAGAGAAACCGTGTACCTAGGGATGTTTAGGAGTGTGGAAATCTCGCTTACAGACATATGACACAAGTACACCCAGTCAGCTGATCATGTCCGAAGTCCATGAGTTCCACGGAGAGCCCCATTCTACTCTCTCTCTCTAGATGTCTAAAGACTAATGAGGTCGCTGATATGGTGCACCTAGCAGAAGGTGGCAGCACAATGCACCTAATATGAAAAACGTATGCTTTTGGAGGTGTCCGGATACTTTTGATCACATAGTGTAGTATGAAGTGCCACCACCAGTAGCAGCAGTGATCGTCAGGGAAGAAGAAGACTATCAGCAAATATTTGTCAGTTATTTCTGTTAGAACAATATGGTTATTAGTAGGAAACACCACCAATTTGCGTGGATGCATCGCAGCACTCCAATGTGGTGCGCTATGATAGCAGCTGACATTATACTGCTTCCAGAGAGAACTATCACCTGTGTATTTTCATAGATGTGCTGACCTATTGTGATTAATTAATTTTGTTTATACTTAGGTTTTTATTGTTATTGTTACAGATGAGGATATGGATGTGTTCCAGGATGTACTAGCGCCTCTGGATGTCTGCCTGACCAGTCGGACCTGTTGACAATCCACTATACCCTAGCACAGCCACAGCAGCTACCATCCACAGCCCAAAGAGCAAATATTCCAGTGCTGGCAGAACTGCTGGGCAATGACGCAGAGGTGTTCCACTGCATACTGTTACCTGAGCCGCAGCAGCAGCCTTCTACTCGAGTTTATTTGGACTACCAAGCAATCCGCAGGAATATAGTATAAGAACGAGTGACTATTACTCTTTCAGTGGTAAATTAGCCATATACACAGAAATTCTTTTTTTATATTTCAACCAATTGCAGTGTACAAATACTTGACATACTTACAACTTAGTACTGGTGCTACACCCGTATATATGCTGGCATAACATGTTATGCAAGAACCTGTATGTCAAACGCAAGAGTTATCTTCTACCTGTCTATATCATGTGCTGTTGCTGTCAGGCGATAGTTGTAGGGCTCCACTGCTTTTAGGCTGTTTGCTCTCCATTCTACGTCTGAGCACATTGGGGCATCGGTATCAAGAGGTCGAGATCTTCGTTACGAGGAAACATTTCTTGCGCTGCTTTCTGTGTGCATGTACATCAAAATTTTAGATTGAACTCGCATTTCTGCAAGTCTCAGCCTACACCTACACACACACATTTCCACTGAGTCGGTTATTGCCGAAAGTGTTGACTAAGTTCTTTTTCAAACCCTAGCTTGTCAGAACATTCCATCTAGTGGTCAAATCGCATCATAGATCTTAAGAAAAAGAACCAGTGTATCAGACACAAGCTATTACCTACGCATTTATAGTTTTAATTATTTAATGAGGAAATCGAGGCACTGTTGTATCATGTCTTGCAGCATATGGATGACCTGTTTTGTGTGTTAAGTTTCGATTTTTATAACTACAACATTTTCCCTTCACATACGAAGAAAATATTGTACTATTTCACTGCCAGTGTAGCAAAAAAAAAAAAAAAAAAGAAAAAAAAAAGACTTTAACATGTCAACATGTCGTCTTTGACAATTGTAGACCAGCCGTAAAAAGTGTGGTGGGGTGAGGAATAGAACAAAACAAAAACATGGTAGATTTAGCTACTAGACTTTAAGATGACACGATTAGAGGCAGTATAATGACAGAAAAACTTTTACTGCTCACCATTACTGTAACCATTACGAAGCATGACCACCACCCATCTTTCACATCATTACTCGGTAAATACAAAAGAACAATGTGATTTGCCCTGTCATCTGATACCCACACCAAATGCATAGGACTCGCCTGCCAAAATTGCTAGCTGAGCTACCCACTGCAGACAGTCCTTCAGATGGGTAAGAGACAAGATGCTGGAAAACTAGAACGACACACATCCTGTCTCCATATGTGTTAGCACCACATCTTATTGCACACCTGTAAGTTAACATACAGAGAGACTGTTCAGCCCCAAGATGCCACACTGTCAACCAGCACTTTACTGAACACATTTCGCGAAATGCTATGACTTCCCCCTCCCTGTCTCAACTCACCCCACACACACACACACACACACACACACACACACACACACACACACACATACATACACAGAGTTCCATCGCCGATGCATGGGTAATGCAGCACAGTCATGTATGCACTGTGGAGTACAGAGACAGTTTCCTTGGCTCCATTTTCTGGTGCAACAGGAAACTGAATTACTATCAAATAATAGTGTCATAATATTTTTTTCTGTAACCACACACACGATGCACATTGTTACACATACGAAACAAGTAGTCTGTATGTAAATGTATATAGTCTTATTGTTGGTGTGGGTTGATATTTTTACCATGTAGCCAGAGTATCAACAAACTGTGTACTTTTCCCAAATGTTAACCCAGCACGACACTCACATGTATGACAAGAGAGCACACATGTTTTGTTGACGTGACCCAGTATCTTAAATATATCTTTATGGCTACAGATCTCTACAAAATATCACTCCATGGTCTCATTATAATGTGGGTCAGCATGATTAAGTCTGTAAAGTCTTGGTAGGTTAGAGGCACTACTAATACTCTGTGCTGTGTTCTCATTATTGTTTATCATAGTGACAGATAATACTCACAATACTCCTACATTAGGAATATTTCTGAGTCATTTGTTCTCTGACATCATCCTAGGGATATGAGAAGCAGTGATTTTCTTCTTAGTATGCACATCTATATCCACTGACTTTTTACAAGTTTTTGATGCGTCATACGCTCTAAGACAAAAAAAAAGACGCACTGCGAAGGAATTATCCGAATGGCGTGTAAGTCGGTAGGTATGATGTACTTGTACAGATAAACAAATGATTACAATTTCAGAGAAACTGGATGATTTATTCAAGAGGAAGAGCTTCAGAAATTGAGCATAGCGTGTTGCTTATCTCTGGCCATTATGCAAGCAGTTATCCAGTTTGGTATTGATTGACAGAGTTGTTGGATACCCTTCTGAGGGACATTGTGCCAGATTCTATCCAATTTATGGGTAACATTGACAAAATCCCGAGTTGGTTAGAAAGTCCTGCGCGTAATGCTCCAAACTTTCTCAGCTGGGGAGAGATCCGGCGGCCTTGCTACCCAAGGTAGGGTTTGGCAAGCACGAAGACAAGCAGTAGAAACTCTCATTGTGTGCTAGAGGGCATTATCTTGCTGCAATGTAAGCCTGGTATGGCTTCCCATGAATGGCAACAAAACAGAGGGTAGAATATCATCGACGTACCACGCAGTATCGGGTCCGCAAATGACAACCAAATGGGTACTGCTATGAAAAGAAAGCCACCCCAGATCATCACTTCTGACTGTCGGCCGATATGGAGGGTGGCAGTCAGATTAGTATCCCAGTACTGTACAGGGCGCATCCAGTCACCTCTTCAATCTGGAATCTCATTGACTGGAGTGGAACTGTCATCCCACTTCGAACTGAGCCCCGATGACCGGCGAACACGTATCTGAAGATATCCCGGACGGTGGTAGGATACCAATCTGACTGTCGCCAGCCATACAGTCAAGAACCAGGAGTGGTGGTCTGGGTGTCATTTCTTTTCATAGCAGGACCCTTTTGGTTATCATCCTCTCCACCTTTACAGCAGAGCAATACGTCGACGATATTCCACTCCCCATTTGGCTGCCCTTCGTGGCAAGCAATTCTGAGCTTACGTTCAGGTAACATAATGCCCGCATTTGGTGAGAGCTTCTCTTGCCCGCCAAATCCAGCAAGGCAGCCTGACCTCTCTCCGGTTGAGAATGTTTGGAGCATTATGGACATGGCCCTCCAACCAGCTCGGGATTTTGGCTGTCTAACGCGCCATTTGGACAGAATTCGGCATGATATCCATCAGGAGGATATCCAAAGGGTTAGGGACTTGCTCAGTTTGTGAAGCTCATTCTTTTGAATAAATCATTCAATTTTTCTGAAATTTTGATAAATTATTTGTCTGTACGTGTTCATCACATCTACTGATTTCTGTCCCATTCGCATAATTTATTCGTGGTGAGACAGCTTTTTGTCTTAGAGTATGAAACGTAGGTTAAAAATGGATAAGAGCAACTGTTTCTCTGCTTACCGAAAACTTGCTTAAATAGCTATAAAATGACGGCATTCCTGCCAGCTTTCTGTACTCAGAAAGTAACTTATTCCGATATATGTATATCTAAACACTGGGCTTCCATCATATTTGCTCATGAGATTTATTAATCCAACCTAGTAAGTGTCCCATGTTGACGAACAGATCCCATACTTTACACATAAAATACCACGAAAATCCGAAACTTGTTATACATGTCACAAATATACACATCAAAAATAGTTTTACATCACCTCGGTTCCGAGAGTTCCGGAAGCAGTACAGAAAATTGGAACAGAGATCAACATAAACATCTTTTCCGTCCTTTTTATTGCTCATGAAAACCATTAATTGCATGTTGTACCACCATACAGCGAGACCTTCAGAGGTGGTGGTCCAGACTGCTGTACACACCGGTATCTCTAATACCCAGTAGCACATCCTTTTGCGTTAATGCATGCGTGTATTCATCGTGGCATGCTATCCACAAGTTCATCAAGGCACTGTTGGTCCAGATTGTCCCACTCCTCAAAGACGATTCGGTGTAGATCCCAAAGAGCGTTTGGTGGGTCACGTCGTCCATAAAAATCCCTTTTCAATCTATCCCAGGCATTTTCGATAGGATTCATGTCTGGAGAACATGCTGGCCAGCGATGTCGTTATCCTGAAGAAAGTCATTCACAATATGTGAATGATGAGGGCGCGAATTGTCCCCCGTGAAGACGAATGCCTCTCCAGTATGCTGCCGATATGGTTGCACTATTGGTTGAAGAATTCACATATCGTACAGCCGTTACGACGCCTTCCATGACCACCAGCGACGTACGTTGGCCCCATATAATGCCACCCCAAAACAGCAGAGAACCTCCACTTTGTTGCACTCGCTGGACAGAGCGTCTAAGGCGTTCAGCCAGACTGGGTTGCATCCAAACACGCATCAGATGATTGTCTGGTTGAAGGCATATGCTACACTCATTGGTGACGAGAACGTGATGCCAATCATGAGTGGTCCATTCGGCATGTTGCTGGGCCCATTTGTACCGTACTGCGTGGTGCCGTGGATGTAAAGATGGACTTCGCCATCGACTTCGGGAGTGAAGTTGCGCATCATGCAGCCTATTGCGCACAGTTTGAGTCATAACACAATGTCCTGTGGCTGCAAGAAAAGCATTATTCAATATGGTGGCGTAGCTGTCAGGGTTCCTCAGAGTCATAATCCGTAGGTCATGTCACTGACAGTTCCTGTCTCTCTGTATCTCCTCCATGTCCGAACAATATCGCTTTTGTTCACTCCATGACGTCTGGACGCTTCCCTTGTTGAAAGCCCTTCCTGGCACAAAGTAACAATGCGGACACGATCGAACCGCCTTATTGACCGTCTAGGCATGGTTGAACTACAGACAACATGAGCCGTGTACCTCCTTCGTGGTGGAATGACTGGTACTGATGGGCCACTCTGTCTAATAGGCGCTGCTCATGCATTGTTGTTTGCATCTTTGGGTGGTGTGTATAAAATTCTTGTGTCGTACCCTGAACAAATATGTAACAACATAAACTTAACTGCATGTTGTACTATGTATTATACAAGTATCCATTTATTTATAAATATATGAATTAAAATTTTACTTATTTTATTTAGACTTCGGTCAATTTCTTTCCAGGTTGCAGCCTTTTGCGACACACTTTGGTATTATGTATCGCATGTTTTGCTCAAAAGTGCTCTACACGTACCGAATCTATTAATCTCTCGATTTCTTCCGAGATTACTGACGCGATCTCTGAAGAAGTAATCAACAAGCTGTGATATCGTCCAGAGATCGTGATGCCACACCAAAGTTGGCAGTGCGGATCAATTCCACAAATATAAGCGAGGACTCGCTGCAATCCGCAACAACCGATGGGAGGTACTCCAGACGACGACTCTTTCCTCTCCGCACAGCAACGCCCTCAAATTGGTGTCAGTATAGTGTGGACCATCAAGGGCTGAGTCCAGTTCGTAACATCTGAAGCAGTCAACATCATAGTGCAGGACGAACGAGTTCTTGAAATTTTCCATGAGATGTACATTCTTAAAAGTTGCATTTTGTACAGCAAGAGAACAGTTTGTTAATCTGTGCATTATGAGATGCTTTTATTGTCAATAACAGTTGTGTATTATTAAACAATCCTGTGGCAAAGAGCTGTATCCAATTTAAGTAAATGTTTTTTCATTTATGTAATAAAGTGAACTAATAATTCATTTGTTCTGGTTTGATGAGCTTTCTGACAGGGCACTTATGGCTGGAAGAAAGTAGTTTCGTGTGGTCACAACAGAAACCAACTGCCCGGAACCGGTGAAAACAATCTAGTGCAGGCGCCCGCCTTCTGTTACACAGGCTTTTGCGATATGATGCGTTTTATCGTTCCGGCGCGTGACTGTTCTCCCGGCGCGCTTTTCGATAGGTCGAGGCCACTAAATACCGTTAGAAAATACCACCTACGTAACTCAACATACAGTTGTTCATTACCTCCCACAGACGCAAACCGCAAAGAAAATGTATGTGTCTTTTATTGGTTTGAAGTCCAGAAGCAGCACGAATTGTCAGAGAACATACACGCCACATAGAACATAGCTGACGATTAACTCCTCACTCGTGAGCTCCAGTTTTGATATGAAATTACTGAGTCAATAAATAGAATGTGAGCTATTACTACATACCTGCATATTTCTTATTATTTTTCTAATTTGCGCTCCTGTTTCTCGTAATCTGATAGGACTGGCAGCTCTCATTTACTAATAAATTATTTTGAGGCAAGAATCCTAAGACTGCTCCATGTCTAGCAGCAGCGTTACATACAAGTAGCATGACAATCAATAATTCGAAGGAGAAGCCATATTGATGCAAAAACTGCAAGAAATTCATCCAGCCTAGCAACAGTGGGGAAAAGGTCTAATAAAAGACTAAAATCATAGCGGACTAGAGCATACCGAAAATAAGAGACACTTGTCGTTAAGGTCAGAATTAAGTTAATCTTATGAAAAGTGAAGTGATATTAGAAGTGACTGTTACTTAGGTATGAGGGAGGACAGACGCTTTTGGAACGAAAGAATTGATTACTGTGTTGCTCAGTTGTTGCTGTGTTCTTTACTCCGAAGACCAGTTTTATGAAACTGTCTACTGCAATCTACCTTGTGCGAATCTCTTTATCTTTGCATAAGTACGGCACCCTGCGTCTGTTTGGATTTGCTTACTGTAGTCAAGCCTTACTCTGTCTACGTATTTTATAAGCCATATTTTTCCCAATTACAAAATTGATGTTTCCTTGATGCCTCAGGATGTGTTCTATCATCCAACCCTTCTTTCAGTCAAGTTGGCCCTAAATTTATTTTCTCTCCGATTTGCTCTGGTACCTCTTCATTAGTTATTCGAAATACCGGTACTCACTTAATCATCAACATCTTTCTTTACCATTCATTGCCAAAGCTTCTGTTCCCGTCTGTACTGCCTATTGTCCGCGTATCACTTCCGCACAAGGCTATACTCCAGACAAATACTTTCTTAAATGACTTCCTAACCCTTAATCTTTTACAGCTGAGGAATGCTCTTCTTTCGAGGGGAAATTTCCTTCCTCCAAGGTATTCGTTGAAGTTAGGAAACAGAAGAACACAAAATGGGGACAAAACAGAAGAAAGAGTGAATGGGAAGCTTTCAGATCATGCTTAATTGCCACAGTGAAGGAAGTGTGTAAGCGGGGATATTGTCTTGGTGCATACGAATAAACTCTTTCCAACGATTGCCTCGGGAACCGCGCGGTCAGCGTGGAGGATTGCTACGCAAGGGGGGCTGGGTTCGGTTCCCGGGCGGGCCGGAGATTATCTTCTCTCCGGGACTGGTTGTTGTACTGTCCCTGCGCTGGAATCGTCATAAATGACATTCCCCACTGTTGATATGGCTGTATGAGCACGTCCCGAAAGCCAATAATAAAAAAAGCCTTCAACTGGATTTGGACTTCATTCGTAGTCTACTCTTTTAAATAAGAACCTAAGAAGGATGGAAGATCAGGATTTAACGTGCCATTGACAATGACGTCACTTTAAACGTTGCTTCAGGTCGTATAGGTCATAGACAACGAAGGAAATCGAGTGTGTCCTTTCCGAAAAAGCCATTAAGATCGACCGATCCAAGAAAACCACAAAAAAAGTAAATCAGGACGGCCAAACAGGGATTTGAATCCAGCTCCCCCCAAATGCAAGTCCAGCGTCTTGATCACTGCTCCATTTCGCCCAGTAAACTGAAAATGTGTTGTCAAAACACGATACTCATTTTTGTCCATATCTACGAAATGTGAGACACTTACAACGGATGCCAATGACAATGTCGTGTTGGATCTTTTGTTGGGCTTCACAAAAACATTCATAACAACGATCTACATCTACATCTACATCTACACTCTGCAAACTACAGTGAAGTGCATGGCAGAGGGTACGTCCCATTGTACCAGTTAATTGGGTTTCTTCCCCTTCCATTCGCGTGTGGAGCGCGGGAAGAATGATTATTTGAATGCCTCTGTGTGTGCTGTAGTTATTCTAATCTAATACTCACGATCCTTAAGTGAGAGGAGGCTGTAGTCTATTCTGAGAATCATAATTTAGAGCCGCTTCTTGAAACTATAGTCTACGTCTGTCGTGAAGAGTCTGGCAGTTCAGTGACTTCAGCATCTGTGTGACGCTCTCCCGCAGATCAAACAAACCTGTGACCACTCATGCTGTCCATCTCTGCATTCGTTCAGTGTCCCCTGTTGTTCCTATTTCGGTTGAGTCCCAAACACTTGAACAATGTTCTAGAACCGGTCGCACGGGTTATTTGTAAGCAATCTCCTTTGCAGACAAATGGCTCTGAGCACCATGGGACTTAACTACTGTGGTCATCAGTCCCCTAGAACTTAGAACTACTTAAACCTAACTAACCTAAGGACATTACACACATCCATGCCCGAGGCAGGATTCGAACCTGCGACCGTAGCAGTCGCGCGGTTCCGGACTGCGCGCCTAGAACCGCTAGACCACCGCGGCCGGCCCTTTGCAGACAGATTGCACTTCCCCAGTGGTCTACCAATAAACCGACGTCTACCACTTGCTTTACCCACAACTGAGCCTATGTGATCATTCCATTTGATATCTCTACGAAGTGTTACAACTAGTATTTGTATGATCTGGCCGATTCCAACAATGAATCACTGATACTACAGTCATATGATACTATGTTTTTTTTCGTTTTGTTAAGCGCACAGTTCTACATTTTTGAACATTTAAAACAAGTTGCCAATCTTTGCGCCATTTTGAACTCTTGTCAAGATCCGACTGAATATTTATGCAGCTTCTTTCAGACAGTACTTCACCATACATAACTGTATCATCAGCAAAAATCCCGAGGTTACTATTAATATTGTCTGTACTGTCTGCAAGCTTCCTACTTTCAATTGTAATCAAGACTTTAATTTAAAAAAATGGGAAAGGCAATGTTAATCAGAACACCAGGAGGAGTTGTGATTAATAGATTTATCATTCTTAACGTCACAAGACAAAAAATAGTTAAAGAAACATCACACAAACATTTTTATGTGACAAACGCTTTCACTAATATGCAGTCTATGGTGGACAAAGCGATCAGCTGGGGATCGACACACGACACTAACCAGAACACTAATAGCTTTATCTGACTTCATACATGTGAATCCGTGGTATGGCCCAAAAACTACGCTACTGTCAAGCATCTGTATCCTCTTATTCCATAAAAGAAAATATGGTTCCAAAGAACAGGGTGCTGAGAAGCATGTATTGGAGCCCTACGCCATAGCAGCGAATACTTTACCCTCCTACTGGTCAGATCGGCACACCACGATGCGTTCGTCGACTGGATTCATGGACGGCAGCAATCTGTTATTAATGGCACTGGCACGAAAAAATGCAAGTATGCGGTCTCGCATTCTGCTTATTCGGAACACAGGTACTTCACTATGAGCCTCTGAAACCCTGGTGGATTCCATTGTGCAGGTGGACCTGTTTGCTGGTCTTCCAAACCAATTTGACTCCGTGCTACGACTATGAGTAACGGAATATGTCAAATGTTTAGACGGCCGACACAAAACAAATAAGTACATCCACGCATCACTCATTGTGTGTGTGATGCTAGAAGTAGTACCTCTGATGGCTCAGGTGGTAACTGGCACAGACTGTAAGTGGCATACTAGCAAATGACACAAGTCTCACCGTTTAGGTAAAGACCTGGAGTTCTTTACTATCAAAGTGCCAGTGCAAGAGTGACCCTTCCCTTTCTCTCAGCTTTCCTCACCAGCTCGGAAGCATAGCACAGTTACATCTTAGGCCATTCCCACTTTAGCCCAAGCCAATCACGAGCTGGAGCGCGGCACTCGAAGCTGTGATACCGCCCCTTCCTTTGCATACACAGATTTGACCAATCAGCGCCTTTAAAAATTAATTGGGAGAAAAGGGAAAAAGATTCAGCTTCGCAGCCTCTTTCCCATGGGTTTACGCCACGTGTTTTGCAAAAAGCATGACCTGGATGGAACCACAGCCCTCCATAAAAAGATAGTTATCTCCCCTGTTATGTCCATTTCGAACTTTCCAAACAACGGCCATAAACTCGCTAAAAGCCTCGTGCCTTCACAAATATGTTTTGTAACAGAGTCTTGATGTCACTGACCTGTCCCACGGAAATTCGCAGAAACATACAGTCGTCTCATCGGCTTCCTGCCTAACAAGGTCCCATCCTCTGCTTTATTGCTGGTCTTCAATGCTTTGCCCATTGCAGCGGCGACTCCTCGGCGCTAGTCAGCCTACTTGGGCGCAGCCGCCGACCGAAAGGGCACCATCCAATGTGTCTGCACAATGAGATCTCAGAACTGGAAGTCCGCAAATGTTTTCACCCAGGTTCCACAGAATAAACGCTCCCCTCTGCCCTCAGCTGCCGTACGCTCTTAATGCAGTCGTTGAAATCGGCACCCTCTTCCTTTGAACGCAGGTAAAGCTTACCGCCATTCCTTCACTAGAGCACACAAGCAAGAGCGTTAACTACTGCCAACCATTTCATCATATGAATGAAGTCAAGTCGTATCCAGGTATCGCAGCCAAATAATAATGATCAACTTCCCTTAGAACATTACACAGCATAACACCATATCGGAAGTGAGAGTGCCTTGAAATCTCTCAGTACAACGTGAGCAGCAAGGGGCCCAGCACACTTCCCTGTGGCACACCCAAAATTACTGTACGGTACTTCTATATCTGACGACGACTCTCCATCCATGATAACATTTCCTTAAACCATTCAGAAATTTCGGTTGATACCTCATATGATTGTACTGACTCAAATGCTTTTCGGAAATCAAGAAACACTCTATCTACCGACCTGGCTTGATCCAAAGTTTTTAGTACGTCATGTGAGAAAAGTGTGAGTTGAGTTTCACATGATCGATGCTTTCGGAGACTATGCTAGTTCACATGGAGGATGTCATTCTGTCCAAGATACATCATTACGTTTGAGCTCAGAATATGTTCTACGATTCTACAAAAAATTGATGTCAAGCATGTGGCACGGTAGTTTTGTGGATCACTTCCACTACCCTTCTTGTAGACAGGTGTGGCCTGCGCTTTTTTTCAAGAACAGGGGACGGTTTTTTTGTTCAAGGGATTTACGATACATTATAGTTACAAGAAGGGCTTACTCAGCTACGAATTCGGTATAGAACCTGATAGGGCTTCCATCAGGCCCAGGAGCTTTGTTCAGTTCTAAAGATTTCGGCTGTTTCTCAACACCACTGAACTAATACATATTTCATTTAGCTTTTCAGAGGTATGAGGTTTAAATTGGGACAGCTCTCCTGGGTTTTCCTTTGTATAGTAACATTTGGAAACGGTGTTAAGCATTTCAGCTTTTGCTTTGGTACACTCAGTTTCATTCGCTAAGCACTAACTTTCGTACCACTAGCAGCCTTTAAATACGACAAGACTTTCTTAGGGTTTTATGAAAGGTCATTTGACAAAATTCTGCTGCAGTGGTCACTGAAGATTTCACGCTTTTCTCTCTTGAAACCAAAAGTGTTTGACTCAATATCTCTCTATCAATAGCCGTATGCTTTACAATGACTGTATACCATGGAGGGCCCATCCCATTATGAACTGTTCTACTGGGTGCATATCCATCCAATGCCTGGTCGATTATTCTTTTAAACTTGAGCCATAATTCCTGTACATTCTTCTGCCCCGTCCTGAAAGTTTCAAGCAAGTTACTCCTTGAGATACGAAACTATTGATATTTTATCTAGTTAACTGAATATATAGGGGTCTGGTCTATTTGTCCATCATATTTCCATCGTGAATAGGGTTGTGAACTATCTGTTCTAGGTAATTTTCAGAGAAGGCATTTGGTAATGTTTCACAGGACGTTTTACCACACCCGCCACTAACAAAGTTGTAATTTTCCCAATTGATTTTTGTATGATTAAAGTCTCCACCGATGATTAAAGAACGATTGGGGAACTTACATACAAGTGAATTGAGGTTTTCTCGGAAGTTTTCGCTTACATTAGGAGAATGAGTCTGTGAGCGATAGAATGATCCAGTTATCATTGTAGGCCCATCCCCGATACTGAGTCTTGCCCAAACACTCTCACCTGCAACTTGAATTTCTATCTCAGTTGATTTGTGTTTCTTGTCTACTGTGAGAGATACACCACCTCCAGTTACCATTTGACTATCCTTTCCATCACACTTAAATTTTTCCTAAAAATCTCACTGCTATCAATTTTAGGTTTCAACCAGCTTTCTGTACCTAGTATTTTGTGAGCTTCACTGCATTTCAGGAGCGCTTCAAACTCTGGTATTTCGTTGCGAATGCTTCGGACTGGACTCGCATTTGGTAGGAAAACGGTTCAAATCCGCGTCTGGCCAGCTTGATTTAGGTTTTCCGTGATTTCCCTAAATCGCTTCAGGCAAATGCCGGGATGGTTCCTTTGAAAGGGCACGACCGATTTCCTTCTCCATCCTTCCCTAATCAGAGCTTGTGCTCTGTCTCTAATGACCTCGTTGTCGACGGGACGATAAACACTAACCTCCGCCTCCTAATCTCCTCCTCCTCCTCCGAATTCTTCGGTGGTCAACCATTACGATTTAAATACACCTGTGGGAGATATTTCTTTCGATCCTACACGGATACTTCTGGGTTCCCTACAGCTGTCATTATGTGGATTGGATGTAGAGTCATTTAATGTAAAACCCTTCTATGCACCCCATACACAGTCAGCTACCTGAGTAGCAGTCTCTGATGCGTCGAGCACACTTGATCCATTCAGGGCGACCCTACTGTCCACAATCCTATGGTGCAAGTCCAGGAAGTCGCAGCATAACTTATCACAGAACATTCTAAATCTCTGGTTCAGTCCTTCCAATATGCTGCAAACAGTGAGCTTCGTTGTAAATTCATTGCAAGGCTGGTCTTCTCAATTTTCTCTGCCAGTTGCTGGGATGTTCCAAGTATGACTTTGGAGCCCAGACGGCAGACATCATTGGTCTCAATTTGCGCCACAGCCTGCAGTTGGTTGCACCCTGTTCCATCAGTGGCTGCCGGAGTAGCCCCTTCAGCATGTTGAATGAGGCCCCCAGGGATACACAGGGAGTGCACTGGTGTCCATTCCTGTCCCTTGCTGCCATTTCCCTAAGGGGCACCATTATTCACTGCACAGTTGAGCTGCCAACGTCTAATAGACTCCTACCCTTTCACGTTTCCCTCCTCTTGACACCAGACAAAACTGGTTTCCCTAAAACAGGTGAAGTGACTCCCCCTTGGAATAGGTTCAGTGATTGACACAACATTAAACTTCTTGGTTAGGGTGAGCTGAACAACACGGTGAGTCATCCTTGATCCCCATTCACCCTGTACAGGACGCCTAAATTTACTACTGAAACGCCATTGCAGTCAAGTGGACGAGTAGTGACATATCCTGTACTTTCTGCAGAGGATACAGGATTCACAGGTGTGGGTAGTACTTGAGGTACCTTTGGCACTGGCACCACAGATACATGACTCTCGGGAGCTCAGCCAACTCAGTGACTCGCACCAGTTGCTTACTGTTTGACAGTAGTCAGAGCGATTCCCAGCTGCTTACGAATGTCAACCATGTCATTCCGTGTTCGAGAACAGCATTCACAGCGAGGCTGCATTTTGGGTGGTGCAATGTATTACAGGGCGGTGAACAGATAATTTTAAATTAAGCCCGCTGATTGTCTTTTAATCTGTTGAGCTAAAATGTTGCTAATTCCCTGTAAGAACTGAAGCAAAAACACAAAACGAGATTTCTATTAAGACAACAGAAAAGTCTATGGTAAAAACTACCGGTTTCTTAAAACTTTTTAAGGTTAATTATGGTTGTTAGAACACTCGAAAACAGAGTTAATTTACGCTAAGTGCAGATAATACGTAGGGCTACGCCTCTTTAAGGAAAAATTGGATGTAACACAATATGTTAGTTAGAATATCTGCTACAGTAACTAAATCAAAAACGCCTATTTATCACAAATTAGATTATTCCCAAAATTCTCAAAAACGTACATTTATCTGCGTTGATGCACAATGAAATTCAGGGGTGATTTATTCTTTGGTAGGAACTGTGAATCACAAATGCTGATTTGCTACGAAATAATTCATGTATCCAAAACACTCATATCAGTAACTTACGAAATTATTGTTTTGTAAATATCCGAAAATTAAAAAAAAACTATTTCTCATGGAAGAGAACAATTGTTTTGAACGAGGATAGGCCAACTGCTCTCTCTAAAATTTTAAAAGAGCACAAATAAGTTTAAGGGGATACGGAATCACCTATCCCCGCAATGTTAATATATGCCTACTATAGGGAACATTTTCTCACAAACTACTGGAGACAGAGAGGTAAAAATTTTACTGTATGTGCATTCATATGTTACAACAATACTGAAACAACAGTTTATTGTCAAAGTATTTTCTTACAGAGATATTGTACATTTATTTTTAAGTAAATTTTTTCCATCGCTTTTTACTAGACTATCACCCCTAAGTCTTTTGTAAATCAAGTAATTAAAAAATCGTTGTTTCAGTATGTAATAGGGACCTATGTCACTACGTCATAAAAATTTCAGACTTCTAGGTTGACCAGTACCTGAGATAATGTTCCTAGATGAAGTAAAAAGTAAACTTACGGGAAACGGAGAAAGAAGATTAAAACATTCCTGATCCGTAGCTAATACCCCCTTCACAGTCTTCATAATCATCTTCAAGTCTTCTTTTGGCACCCCTCTGCACCTGTCTTGCTTTTTTCACTAATGTCTTGATTATATTATCAGCATGCCTTAGTCTGTGCTGATCTAAAAAGAACATAGCACGTACCGTACGGGAACCAACACACATACCCAACTTTTGAAGGACCTGGCATTTAGTTATATTTCCAAGATTGAAGGTTGCCACAGCATCATACACACCAAAATGTAGTGTATTAATTCCGACAAACACTGTTTTTGGGAGACGATGCCATATCACACTATTCAAGCACTCGTTGAGGTTCTGCGTTTTTCCGTGAAGACATTTCATCAGAAGACTTCTGTCAGCCAGATCTCTGAAAATGGGCTTTATTTCTGCCATGATGGCTGATGGTAGACTGTGGTGGTGAATGTATTTCTCTCCTGTTGTCAGTCCCCTATTGTATTTACACCAGCTGTTTTCACCTTTGGGGCACAAACCATGTTGTGGATGCTCATCCGTGGATGCGGTGTGGAAATATAAAGCCCATATAGCTCTCCTCATTTCTTCAAGATTGCCTGTATTTTGCCTGATTGCAAGGCCATAGCAGTTCTGAATGTGGTCTATTATGGAATCAGTCAATCTTCCTCTGCCATCCAAGGTTTTCCCATCATCTAGTTTTTTCCCTTTCATAACTGATTTTAACCTTCTCAGCCTGGCACCCATTCTCTTCTGCACATGTCCTATACATTCAAGTTTGCTTATATTTACACTGTTCCCATATGGTTTGCTTTCCAAAACTTCTTTGAATGCTTTAGAGTCACCATCTCCCAGATATTTGACATAGCGAACATTATACCACTGTGAAGAGCGATGAAAAATTTTCTTCACCCCAGCAACCTCCATGCCACCACTACTACCATAATAATTAGCAATACAGTCATCACTGTGTTCATTTTTCAGCCTGCCTGTGCACCTACAGTATTTAGACATTATTGCAACATCAATAACCTTGCCAGTATCAACACTAGTTGCTGTTACACCACCATTGTTGGAGGTGTGGCCCCTTTTCTGCCACGTGCCATCAAACGCCACTGTGAGGTCACGACTGCCGTCATTTTCTTCCACTGCTTCTTCCACAGCAACCTGCATTGACTTCTGTGCTACATCTTCAACTGCAGATCCTAGTACATAATTGTAAGCTTCAAACTTTGAAGGTGCACTTGGAAGATTTAGAACACCACATAGCATATCACCAGCTGCTTTGCCCTTACCAATTGCTCGCAATCCATAAACTAACCTAATATTTACACTATAAAGTTCAGTTTTCTTGTATCCATTATTTACAGTTACTGAAACCGAACTTGGAAACTTACAGCTGTATTTACAAACACTGCATATTAAATTAAACTGGGCAGCCAGGCCAACATGGGATTCTACTTTCAGAGAAACGTTTCCATGACATTTTTTGCAGCACAAACTGTTTTCAAGAGCTTCACACAATATATTCGTATCAATGAGTTCAAAAACTTCATTCCCTCTATCAAGTAAATTATATTTCTCTTCCAAATCTCTTAGTTTTTTATGAGAAGCACTGTTTTCATTTGGTGTAAGTTCGTTCGGCAAATCAGTAATAAGTGGATTCACATTTTCCAACAGTGATGATGATGAACTGCTTTGCTTTGCTAATGAATCATTATTTCTTTTCTTTTGCCAGTTCACACGCTTTTTAAATACTTTTGCTTTAGCTCTAGGCATTTTCACTGCGAAAAATGAAGCACTAAATACGAAATAACTCAAGAACTACTACTTTCTTATATCACACTGTTTACAAAACAGTCCCGCCACAAAGTCAAAGAGTAACTTGAGGAAACCAGAGAGAAACATTTTCGGGCAACTAGTGTATAAATAGTCGCTGGAAACCGGGATATTTGAATTCATGTCACAAACGTACTGCCAAAAAGTTCATGGTCAGCCACGAGAGACGTGTATAACTAAAGCGCAATACCCGATCTCACAAATATATAAAAATAAAATAGTTATAATTGTAGTAGAGTTATGTATGATACGTCATTTTAAAGAGGAAACATGGCAGAATATAATACGCCAATAAAAAAAAATTCGATTTTTTAACCCAAAATCCGATTCCGTATCCCCTTAAGCCAACAATTGATAACAGTGTAAGTTTATAGCGGCACTCGCGAATATTCGAAAATTCACAATATATCACAGTAAAAACGGGTATTGGTACAATCAACGAAATATTATGCAGAAACAACGCGAACAGTAAAATAGAGTAAGTGAATCTAGAATTTTAAATCGGCCTCACGTTCTGCATGTGATCTCACACAAAGGAAAATTCCGAAATCGACTTTTACATATAAATAAATGTGCTAATTGCACGGATTTTTCAGTTAGCTCTTCCTGTACCATGGGTCACACTTGCATGCCGTAAAAGAACACTGCAGCGTGAGTTTACCCCAATCAAAATCGCTAAGATGTGCAGCACCAACAAAGCACATCTTGTACCTATTTCAGCTAACAAAGCTGGTAGCTTTCTCATGGAAAATTACCAAACTTGTCAGTCAACCCTAGTATAACACTAATTCTTGTATGATCACATTTTAAATACTGTATAGTATGTGACTACATACAAGCGCTATGTAGGAACTTCGTATAATGCATAAGCTGCTTGGCATATTTTAACGTCGTTAACACCCATTTTGACATAGTAATTTAATGGTCCGGTACGAGTGGAGGTGCACAACACAAGCATCGCCAAGCAATTCCACAAACACCCAATGAAGATGGCCTTCATTACTACTTGTTCGATTTACGCCCTCACATAATTTGTAAGAACTGATTGCACTAAATCTATCATTGAAATAAAATATGAGACACACACTGCCTTGACATGAAATGAACTTCTGTTTGTGACAGATGAAAGGAAATTTGTAGAAAGTGACCAAAGATGCTGTGGTGCACTCGATGACGCAGAGAATGAGAAAATATAAGCGGTGTTAAGAAAATCTGATTATACCTGGCTTTCGGACGCAGCAGATACATTGGTGTGAGAAGTTTGTGATACAGTTTTTATAGGGAGTGTTTCTAAATTACCAATCCACACGTTGAGGTCTTGTAATAAGAACAGAGGTATTATTTTGAATATGAACTCATGTCCGTAAGTAGTTATCCTACTACAAGAATCGCTATACACTGACGGGAAAAATTGCAATACCAAAAAATAATTAATGTAGAGTACTGAAATTTCTGGAATACATTAGTCTAGGTAACATACGGAGTATTTAAGTGATTATCATTGCAAGTTCAGAGGTTAATGTAAGTGCGAGATAAGCCATTGCAAATGTGAAATGCTGGTACATTAATAACCGTTGTAACTGCCAGAATGTTGAATGTATGCATGCAAACGTGCGTGCATTGTGTTGTACAGGTGCCGGATATTGGTTTACGGAGGGGATACAGGATTCACAGGGGCGGGTAGTACGTGAGATCAATACAGGAACGGTAAATGTTCACTACTGGCCATTCAAATTGCTACACCAAGAAGAAATACAAATGATAAACGGGTATTCATTGGACAAATATATTATACTAGAAATGACATGTGATTCCATTTTCCCGCAACTTGGGTGCATAGATCCTGAAAAATCAGTACCCAGAACAACCACCTCTGGCCGTAAAAACGGCCTTGATAAGCCTGAGCATTGAGTCAAAAAGAGCTTGGATGGCGTGTACAGGTACAGCTGCCCATACAGCTTCAACACGATACCACAGTTCATCAAGATAGTGACTGGCGTATTGTGACGAGCCAGTTGTTCAGCCACCATTGACCAGACGTTTTCAGTTGGTGAGAGATCTGGAGAATGTGCTGGCCAGGACAGCAATCGAACATTTTCTGCATCCAGAAAGGCCCGTACAGGACCCGCTACATACGGTCGTGCATTATCCTGCTGAAATGTAGGGTTTCGCAGGGATCGAATGAAGGGTAGAGCCACGGCTCGCAACACATCTGAAATGTAACGTCCACTGTTCAACGTGCCGCCAATGCGAACAAGAGGTGACTGAGACGTGTAACCAATGGCACCCCATACCATCACGCCGGGTGACATGCCAGTATGGCGATGACGAATACACGCTTCCAATGTGCGTTCACCGCGATGTCGCCAAACACGGATGCGACCATCACGATGCTGTAAACAGAACCTGGATTCATCCGAAAAAATGACGTTTTGCCATTCGTGCACCCAGGTTCGTCGTTAAGTACACCATCGCACGCGTTCCTGTCTTTAATACAGCGTCAATGGTAACCGCAGCCATGGTCTCCGAGCTGATAGTCCATGCTGCTGCAAACGTCGTCTAACTGTTCGCGCAGATGGTTGTTGTCTTGCAAACGTCCCCATCTGTTGACCCAGGGATCGAGACGTGGATGCACGAGCCGTTACAGCCATGCGGATAAGATGCCTGTCATCTCGACTGCTAGTGTGATACGAGGCCGTTGGGATCCAGCACGGCGTTCCGTATTACCCTCCTGAACCCAACGATTCACTATTCTGCTAACAGTCATTGGATCTCGACCAACGCGAGCAGCAATGTCGCGATACGATAAACCGCAATCGCGGTAGGCTACAATCCGACCTTTATCAAAGTCGTAAACGTCATGGTACGCATTTCTTCTCCTTACACGAGGCATCACAAGAACGTTTCACCAGGCAACGCCGGTCAACTGCTGTTTGTGTATGAGAAATCGGTTGGAAGCTTTCCTCATGTCAGCAAGTTGTAGGTGTCGCCACCGGCGCCAACCTTGTGTGAATTCTCTGAAAAGTTAATTTTTTGCATATCACATCATGTTCTTCCTGTCGGTTAAATTTCGCGTCTGTAGCACGTCATCTTCGTGGTGTAGCAAGTTTAATGGCCAGTAGTATAGGATGTCAATGACGCTGGAGTTATCCGATATGCGCCATGTGTGCTCGACAGGAGACAGCTCTGGTGATAGAACCGCCGAGGCAACACGTCGGCACTCTGTACAGCATGTTGGGTTACAACAGCGGTATGTGGGCGAGAGACATACTGCTGGAAAACACCCCCTAGAATGCTGTTCATGAATGGCAGCACAACAGGTCGAATCACGAGACTGACATACAGAATTGCACTCAAGATGCGTGGGATAACCACGAGACTGCTCCTGTTGTGTTCCGAAATCGTACCCCAGACCATAACTCCAGGTGTAAGCCCAATGTGTCTCCAACGCAAACAAGTTGATTGGAGGCTCTCAACTGGCCTCCTTCTAACCAACACACGGCCACCACTGATACCAAACCAGAACCACGTTCCATTAGAAAACACAACAGATATCCAGCCGCCCTCCAGTGAGCTCTTTCTTGACACTGCTGAAGTCGCCGTGTCCGACTCGGAGCTGACCTTGAAGGAAACGATTTGTAACAGTTCGTTGTGTCACTGTGGTGTCAACTGCTGCTCAGACTGCTGCTGCAGATGCAGTACGATGCGCCAGAGCCATACGCCGAACACTCCCGGAGCCCGGTCTTCTTGCGACCGTAGTCTCGCGACCATAGCTGCCAGCAGTCATGTACAGTAGCTACATTCCTGGCAAGTCTTTCTGCAATATCTAGAAGGCATATCCAGCTTCTCGCAGCCCTATTAGACGAACTCGTTCAAACTCGGTGAGGTGTTGCTAATGGCGTCTTTGTCGCCTTAAAGGCATTCCTGACTAACATCAACTCACAACGTCCAGTCTCAAAGGTAATTAAAGTCACGACCGTTACAGTGTGTTTTTAAAGCAAACCTGATTTGCATCCTGATTTGCGCTACTAGCGCCACTCTTATGCGACTGGCGCGAAGTTTGAATAGACATCGTCTTTCAGACGTAGAAACGCGCCTACCAACTTTCGTTTATGTCGCATACCTTCTTGGTGTTCCGTCAGTGTATATTCGATGTTACCAAATTTCTTTTCTTCAGAAACGCTTTTCTCACCATAGCCGTTCTACCTTTTATATCCTCTCTACTCCAACCATTTGCTGTCCAAATAGCAAACCTCGTCTATTACTTTTAGTGTTCATTTGGTAATCTAATTCCCTCAGTATTGCCTGATTTAATTCGATTACATTCAGTTACTCTTGATTTGCTTTTGTTGTTGCATTTTGTATCCTTCTGCCCATTCCATGCAACTGCTCTTCCAAGTCTTTTATTGTCTCTGACAGAATTACAGTGTCATCTAAAAACTTCAAAGTTTTTATTTTTTTTTCCCTGAACTGTAATTCCTACTGCAAATTTTTCGTTGGTTTCCTTTACTGCTTTCTCAGGCTACAACCCTGTGCATCTACAACATATTCTGTAATTCACAATTAAGTGCCTGGCAGAGGGTTCATCGAACGACATTCAAGCTATTTCTCTACCATTTTACTTCTCAGCCACTGCTTTCTCTTAAATAAATCATTCAATTACTCTGAAATTGTAATCATTTGTCTGTACATGTACATCACATTTACTGGTTTCCATTCCATTCGGATACTTCCTTCGTGGTGCGCCCCCTTTTTTTGCCTTAGTGTGTATTTAGAAGTAACCACCCAGAGTGACCCTAACTGGAATAACCAGATAAAACAAATAGGAGGAAAAGGATACGCCAGAATGAGGTTCATGGGAAGAATGTTAAGGAAATATAATTAAATGACAAAAAAGTGGCTTATAAAACACTTGTTCGACCGATTCTGGAACCCTTACCGAGTTGGATTAATAGAAGGGATAGAGAAGACCCAACGAAGAATGGCGCGTTCCGTCACATGATCGTTTAATCGGCGCAAGGGCGTTATTGAGATGGGCAACGTACTCCAATGGCAGACGCTGCAAGAAAGACACTGAAACGGAGAGGTTTGCGATTGAAATTCCAAGAGAGTAAGTTCCGGTAAGAGTCGGACTACATATTACTTCCTCCAACATACGTTTCGTGAAATGACCACAACGACGAAATTTGAGAAATTAAAGCTAATACGAAGGCTTACCGACAATCATTCTTACCACGTGCCATTCGCGAATGGCACAGAGAAGGGAGGAAGGGGGGGGGGCAGTTACTGGTACCAGAAGTACCCTCCACCATGCATCATCAGGTGGTTTGCGGAATACAGATGAAGATTTGTGCACTTATTGTCATATTTATAATATTAAAAGCTTATTTTAATTAAATTATAATCTCGTTTAGACACCAACGCTTTCTAAGAAGTGCATTCGAACTTTTCATTAGTAAAACGGTATCTTCTGCTACGTCAAAGATGTTTCTGAAGAAAAATACGTGGATGGGAGAGAAAGTTCATTGCTTTCAGGCCCGTCGTATAAACAGGAAATCGATACGTACACGATGTGATGTAATGGATGATAGCCTGAACCAAACACCTTTGATTACAAGGATTTATAAAGAAATAACTTGTTTTCTGTTGAAAGCCATCCAAAGAGTATTATGAATTTATTAAAGCTCTTACAGCGTGACGTTTCATATTGTAAGGGGCAGTCAAATGAAAGCGAGACTGATGGAAGAAGTAAGTAAACTGTTTATTACTTCAAAAGTGATCGCCATAACTGTTAACACATTTGTATTACTGTGAGGCAAGGCGATCAGTACCTTAATGGAAAAAACGTTTGCGACTGCCTATGCAGTCATGATTGTAACTCTTAGTCCGAAACAAATCGGCGGCCACGAATGTGCATTTCTTCAGGGCATCAACAATATGCAAGTCGGGCGGGGAGAGACTGGGACTGCCCGCCCACGTGTTGACAAGGCTATTTCGAGTACACTCCAGAAGTTTCTCTGGGAGGCCCTTGCACGTCCTCCATACAGTACCGACCTCTCCCCATGCGATTTCCATATTTTTGGAGCCCTGAAGAAAGACATTCGTGGCTGTTGATTTGCTCGACACCTGGCTAAATAATAGTTCCGTAGTCTAACAATACCACGACTTGCAAAGTAGGTTAGAAATCAGATTAATAATTTTGCTCACGCAGCATATTTTCGCTTTATGGGGCAACAACAAAGTTGTTGACTGTGGATGGTATCGTCAAAATGGAAATAATGAAGTCACTGTAAAAAGTCATTAATTTTGGCACTTATCTTGAATGGATTCCCACGTAGATTTCGTCGAAGCTGCTATGGCTCATCTTGTTGACTCTAGGGTGATTCCACTTTGACTGCTAGAAGGTCCAGATCTGTATTTTAGCAATATTTGAAGACCTAACAAATGCGTTTTTCAGGAAATTCTTAATGGTCAAACAATCCCAGATCAGAACAGTGGTATGGTAGGAATAATTTTTGACTTGGTGTTCACGATCCACATTTTTATTAAACTTCTTGTAAATTCACATATACTTCTTCTCAATTGTCACATCATCAAGAAAACAGTTTTGTATCAATCTTCATATATTTAATTTCCACTTTAACCAAACACAAGACTTGACTATTCTTTTACAAACAGAAATAACAACTTAACTTCTGCAGAGTGAAACAAAGACTGCTCTGCGCGCATCCGCGCCAAAACGGTTACAAGTAAGTCAAAGATTATGACAGTCTCACAGAAATGAATACACACAAGAACCAAATCACTGTTATATATCGATATATCAGAGTACCTACATATTAATAAAACCAAATGTGAATATTGTCACAAAAATACGTCTGTTACTTGGCAGAAAAGTAGTACGATGTTACTGGTATCGAGAACTGGGGTTGGAGGGCCGTAATGGTCACGTAAATAAAGAACCATCACAGTAGGTAACTGCAAACAGTTTTCCATGTGGGCACTGACCATCTTTTCTCACAATGGGATAAATGTATTAATAGTCACGACTATTGCTTTTGAAATAATAAACAGTTTACTTCCCTTTTCTCTACCCATCTCGTTTTCAATTGACTATCCCTTGTAAATAATTCAGAAAACGCACATGAAAGTTGCGTAACGTATCGAAATTGGAATACAAAGATTTATGGCCCTAAGAACCGCAAAATTAGATAGTTACTTTCCAATTGTTGTAAAAATACGTATCGAATTTGGAATACAAAGATTTATGGCCCTAAGAACCGCAAAATTAGATAGTTACTTTCTAATTGTTGTAAAAATATTTCCAGAATGAAATTTCACTCTGTAGCTAAGAGTGCTCTGATATAGTTACAAAAGTAATAGTGATAACTCCGTGCAGTTAGATATCCGTTCGTTGTATATTATTAGCAGTGAAAATTAAAAGAACAAATGAATACACTACCTAGTGCTGGCAAGTTCCGAGTTGAAGGTACTCGTGTTCTCTTCAGCCATCGCTTTCTCGCGTTCGTCGAGCCAGAGACGTGTCCATACACAGGCCGCTCTCCTATAGCGACTCTGGGAACACTGGCCGGCTGCTTGTAAACACGCGTGTGTTGCCAGGCTGTACTGGTGCTATTGATCAAGCTTGTACTGCTTATGATCTTTCTGTGGGAACCGGCGCGGAGTTAATCGTGAGCAGGCTACGAACTGCTTCAAAGAACTCTGCTGCGTGATGGACGCAATTTGCGTGACGGTGCCTTCCGCGTGTCATGCAGGCATGCATGCTGCGACTCGAACGAGACCTAAGTGCGCATTAGATTTTTAGTACACTCTGATAAGTGCTAGACGGAGGGCTTCAAAGAAGCGAATTACACGTACGTATTTACACACGTACAATGATTCTTGGGCCATAATAAGTGAATGTATATAGATCAAAACTAATATTCACTGCATTTTGTTTAACAAGATGAATAACAACTTTATTTATGTATAACTAGCCACTTGCATTTTCCAAGAAATAAGAAGCGGGGCTTTATTGATAACTGAGGCATTCTGCATCAAGTAATATTTTAGATAGTGTTTCCCAGAACTGTACGGCTTTATATTTGAAACAGTGAGTTTCCAGTACTTTCAATACGACTACAAAAGTAGGTTTTCTCAAAATCTAGAAAAAAAACTGAGTTATGCAGCGATCACTTTCTCGTCTAGTGTAAATTCCTTGACAGCGTCCGCAGCAACTGCCAATGACGACTGCGTCTATTTTCGCGCCGGCACGGTAGCTCATTTTATCAGAGGACTGTTCAGCCTCTCTAATAAAACCAATTGAGTCAATGTGGAATGTGAAAGATACCATGCGACGACCGCACAGAACCACTGACGGAGAAACAGGTCGGGGGCGGGGGAATAGTTAGCTTTGCTGTGTTTAGATCAGTGTTTCTTAATCTCCGTGTCGCGAATATACGTCAAGTGTGTCGCGAGGTTTTTATGTTCTTGTCTTAGGGTAATAATTCCTTCTATTGCATGTCCTACGTTTATGTTCGTATGTTGTTATTCGAGACAATGACGTAGCAAGTTTGTAAAAGTTTTATCTTATATACTACGCGAAATGGCTACATGAAGAATTTGAAGAAAACGAGAAACAAATGACCGTTGGAAGGACTGACAAGAAAAGTCAAAAGAACCTTAGGTGGAATTAAAAGCAAGGATGGCAAGAACGCAATGGGAATCTCCAGAGGAGAGAGCTGATAAGTGGAAAGACTAGACTGAAAGCCTGTACAAGAAGGTAGGCGTGTCTGATGGCGTTATAGAAGAAGAAACAGGAGTCGCCAGGGAAGAGCTAGGGTATCCAGTGTTACAATCCTAATTTAACAGAGATTTGGACGACTTAAGATCAAAGAAGGCAGAAGGGATAGATAACATTCCATCAAAATTTCTAAAATCATTGTGGGAGTTGGTAACAAAATGACTATTCACGTTGGTGTGTAGAACGTATGAGACAGGCAATATAACATCAAACTTTCGAAAGAACATCGTCTACGCGATTCCGAAGAATACAAGAGCTGAAAAGTCTGAAAACTATCGCCCAATTAGATCAACAGCTCGTGCATCCAAGCTGCTGATAAGAATAATATGGAAAAGAATGGGAAATAATGTTGAGGGTCGATTATATGACGATCAATTTGTCTTTAGGAAAGGTAAAGGCATCAGAGAAGCAGTTCTGATGTTGCGAGTGATAACGGAAGCAATACTAAAGAAAAATCAAGACACGTTCATAGAATTTGTCAACCTGGAAAAAACATTCGATAGTGTCAAACGGTGCAAGATGTTCGAAATTCTGAATACAGTGGGGATAAGCTGCAGGGAAATATACTACATATAGAAGAACCAAGAGTGATCAATAAGACTGGGAGACCAAAGACGAAAGCCGGCCGGTGTGGCCGAGCGGTTCTAGGCGTTACAGTCTGGAACCGCGCGACCGCTACGGTAGCAGGTTCGAATCCTGCCTCGGGCATGGATGTGTGTGATGTCTTTTGGTTAGTTAGGTTTAAGTAGTTCTAAGTTCTAGGGGACTGATGACCTCAGAAGTTAAGTCCCATAGTGCTCAGAGCCATTTGAACCATTTGAACCACGGACGAAATGCTCGAATTACAAAAGGTGTAAGACAGGTATGGAGTCTTTTGTCCCTATCGTTCAATTTATACATCGAAGAAGCAATTATGGAAGTAAGAGAAAGGTTCAACAGTGGGATTAAAATTCAGGGTGAAAGGAAATCAATGATAAGATTCGCTGAGGACATTGCTATCCTCAGTGCAAGTGAAGAAAAATTACACGATATATTGAACGGAAAGAACGCCTAATGAGTGCAGAATATGGATGGATTAGCATTAAATCGAAGATAAAAGAAAGTAACGAGAAGAAGCAGAAATGAGAATAGCGAGAAACTAAACGAAAATAGAGGAAGTTAAAAAAATTTTGCTACCTAGGAAGCAAAATAACACATGATGTACAGAGCAAGAAGGACATAAAAAGCAGACTAACAATGGCAAAGAGGACATTTCTTACCAAGAGAACTCTACTAGTGTCAAACATAGGCGTTAATTTTAGGAAGAAACATTTGAGAATGTACCCTTGGAACACAGCATTGTGTGGTAGCGAAACACACGAAGCGTTTGAGATGTGGTACTACAGGAGAATGTTGAAAATTAGATGGACTGATAAGGTAAGAAATGAGGAGGTTTCCCGCAGAATCGGCAAGGAAACGAGAATAAGGAAAACACTAACAAGAACGGACAGGATGGTAGAACATCAGTTGAGGCATCAGGAAATCACTTCCACGCTACTAAGCTGGTAAAAACTGTGGAGAAAGACAGAGAATGTAGTAGTATATCCAGCAAATAATTAAGGATGTAAGCTGGAAGTGCTACTCTTGGGTGAAAATGTTGCAACATGAAAGGAATTCGTCGTGAGCTGCCTTATACCAGTCAGAAGACTGATGACTCTAAAAAAAAAGTCGTTCCATAATAAAAAAATTTATTGCATATACGTTATGTGTTTGATGTTTTTCAACTAGGAAAAAAACCACATGTAGAGGTATCGCGAAATTTTGATACATACTCCGGTGTGCCCCAAAGGAGAAAAGGTTTAGAAACACCAGTCTAAAACATGGAGTCCCCGGTTCGATTTGCTGCCAGACCAGATTTTATCCTCTAGGGGACTGGGTGTTGTGTTGTGCTCGTCATCATTTCTTCAATATCGACGAGCCAAGTTGCCGAAGTGGTGATAAATAAGAAGAAGATTTGCAATAGGCAGCCGCACTATCCCAGACGGGATCACCCAGCCTGAGCTGTGCCGGCTCGTATCGATCAGTCGATCGCTAGATGGCGCTAGCTCGGCACGATCTTTGGTGATTCTCCTCCCGCGCTGTGACCGGCAGGATGGAGCATAGTTAGAATTGGCAGGCCGAATTGGAAGGAGCACCTGCGGTGCGTGAATCGATTTACCTCCGCCGTCTGGAGCCGATAGTAAACGAGTTTTGCAGAGCACAGACCTCATCCCCGCGAAGGCGTGTTTTGGGTTGGTTGTGGTGGCGATGGGGAAATCTGCCTGGGCCGAGCATGGAGATTTCGAATGCCTCTTCGCTACCGATTCATCAAACATTTTTTTGAGACCCTTTCTGTGGCTTCTGTGCCTGGTTTTGTTATAGTTGTAGTGCTGCCACTAGCTTCACCTTCCCGGAAAGTCTGCTGTATTTGCTGAAATTTACCTTAATGGAAGTAACTCTTTTTCATTATAGATGTGAGTTGCAACCGTTTGTGAAATGTGTGGAAGTTGCGAGGTCTGTGTTACAGAACTAGTGGAGTTATGTTAATCAAAATTGCCTGTTTAAATTGGTGATATTTCGAGTGGCTTACGGTGCACCATGTTGAGCACTGAACAGTGTGTTGTTCTTCCTTTCAAATACAGTGAAGTCCAACTTAATCAGAGTGCCTATTCACTGTAATCATATTAGTTAAGTATTTGTGAAACATATTGGTGGGGTTGTTGGTTGACCCGCCTTGAGATTTTCTTGGTAAAGTCTGCTGAAGCAAGAATGTACTTTTCCGCTGTAGTCGTTACAGGCAGCCTGGTAAACTAAGTTTGACATCTGAGATTCGGTTGCTTAGCTGTTTGGAATAGTTTGCCCGTCGGATAAGTAGTTCAACTACACTCCTTAGGCTCCTACTGTGCTCACCATTGGATACATCCAGTCCCGCCGCCTGTTGCCATTATCAGTCAATATTGTGGTTACATGGTAGACAATACGTGGGGCGTCGACTACCTTAAACATCGTCGGCCTTTGGGACCTTGCACTCTAAGGTTTCCTTGTTAGCCTTTCCTTTCTATTTTGATTGTCATATAAAGGCACTATATTCTGTCATTAGTAACAATGGGAATGATAGCAGCAGATTTGGTAACAATTAACAGTAGCCACACAAGCGATGCGTCAGGTGCGTTGGAAGTTCAGAACCAGGAGAAGTTATATAGATACAGTTCAGCCCCGCGACAGGCGGTATAACCCAACGGACAGGATGGGCTGTCTGAACTCGTCACCCACGGGTGTGCTGATGGATGGGGCAGGTCCTGTACAATGTGGACTACAGCAGACTAATAACTAATAACTAACCTTATTAAACTAGTAACAGTGCACTACTTTACTAAGAGAGGCACATATTTCATTGCATTACCATTTAAGAGCCGAGAATAAATAAATAAAAAACAAGCATCTGCACAATCAGCGAATATGGTGATAAGGAACAAAGCACTTAACAACTGGGTAGCACTCTTATTACAGGAATGAGAAAAACAGTAAAGTTTACGTACCCCCGAAATCAATTGGCCAACAGTTACTTGTACCAATTGTGTTGGAGAAACAGTCATTAAACACTATTTGGAAGTGGAAGAAAATTCAAACTCGCTGACTTCTAGCATTTTTGCTGTAAGACACTAGCCATAAGTAACAAATCGGGCAGCTCTAGTTGTTCACGAGATAACTGACGACAAACAAGCAAAATGCAAATCATCACCCCCCTGTGTTTTGTAGTTATTACTAGAAGAGTGCGTTACTGAGACTGGATTTCTTAATCATACTCTCGGAATGTGAATGCTGAGTCGACGTATATTATTACATCTGCTAATGTTACCGTTTACTAACATAGGACGTCACAGATTATTATTTGCCGTGGTGGCCGTGCGGTTCTAGACGCTTCAGTCTGGAACCGCGTGACCGCTACGGTCGCAGGATCGAATCCTGCCTCGGGCTTGGATGTGTGTGATGTCCTTAGGTTAGTTAGGTTTAAGTAGTTCTAAGTTCTAGGGGACTGATGACCTCAGATGTTAAGTCCCATAGTGCTCAGAGCCATTTGAACCATTTTGAACACATTATTTAGAAAATCTTAATCAAAGCATATTGGCATTTCTGAACGTAGCACATCAGAGTGAAGTTCTTGAAACGTCAGAATCGTACTCTTGCAGGTCGTGCTTTCTCCTGTCATGTTTCCTGTTGACACAGTCGAATTGGGTCAGATATTGTCATCACTATATGTATTCGAAGTGCTAGAGTGATGCAATCTACACTGACCAGCCAGAACATTACGATCACCTATCTTATAGCCTTTATGTCCACCTTTGGCATGGATAGCAACGACAACGTGTTGTGGCATGGAAGAAATGAGGCCTTGGTGGGTCGCTGAAGGAAGCTGACACCACATATGCACACACAAGTTTTGGTAACAATTAACAGTAGCCATACTAGTGATGCGTCAGGACCATTGGAAGTTCAGAACCAGGAGAAGTTATACAGATACAATGCAGCCCTGCGACAGGCGGGATAATCCAACGGACAGGATGGGCTGTGTGAACTCGTCAACCACGGGTGTGTTGATGGATGGGGCAGGTCCCGTACAACGTGGACTATAACAGACTAATAAATGACGGGGAGGAGGCGATGAGCTCTGACTCCACATTCATTCACATCCCAGGTGTGTTCGAGCAAGTACAAATCTGGCGAGTTCAGGGGGGAGGGGAGGAGAGAGGGAGGTGGGACAGCACATTAATAGGAATTCGCCTTCATATTCCTCAGACCGCACCATCACACTACTACTACTGTCCTTGTGACATGGCGCCTTATCTTGACGAAAAATGCCACTGCCGTCGGGAAACATGATCGTCATGAAGGGGTGCATGTGGTTTGCAACCAGTGTACGACCCTGCTTGGCTATCATGCTGCCTTGCACGAGCTCCACTGGACGCATGGATGCTCACGTGATTGTTTCCCAGAGCATAATGGGGCCGCCATTGGCTCTTGTTTCTGTCCCACAGTATAGGTGTCAAGACGACGGATTCGCGCCCTCCCATAGGCATGGTGAAGAAGGTATCGAGATTCAGCAGACCATGCGACGCTCTAACACTGCGCAGTGCCGATGGTCACAGGTCCATTTCAGTTGTAGTTGCCGATGTCCTGGCATTAACATTGACACATGCATGGGTCGCCAGCTGCAGAGGCCCATACAGATGTGTTTGGTGCATTGTCTCTTCAGACACCTTTTTACATTGGCACATGCATGGGTCGTCAGCTGCAGAGGCCCATACAGATGTGTTTGGTGCATTGTCTCTTCAGACACATTTCTGCATTGGCACATGCATGGGTAGTCAGCTGCAGAGGCCCATGCAGAAGTGTTTGGTGCATTGTCTCTTCAGACACATTTTTACTGTGCCCAGCATTAAAGTCTGACGTTAGTTCCGCCACAGTTCGCCACCTGTCTTATTTTACCAGTCTGCCCATCCTACGATGTCCGACATCTGTAATGAGGGGTGGCTGTCCAAACCCACGACATATGGACATGGTTTCACCTTGGTTTTGCTACGTATTGAAGACACTCACCACAGCTTTCCTCAGACATCCGACAAGTCGTGTAGTTTCCTAAATTCTCTTGCTGAGCCTCTAGGCCATCACAATCTGCCATCAGTCACAGATAGATCATGCGCCTTCTCCATTCTACACAGGGACAGCACATTCCCTGATAATACATGCACTATGTGTCTGACTGGCAGTCATTTCTCTCCAGGTGACTCTGCTGTCGCCTGGACGGGTTTATATCAATAGTAGGTCCTCTGGCTGATCAGTGTATATTAACCCATTATTAAGCTTTATTATTATAAATAATCTGTGGAGATCAAAATGTGTGGATTTAGCAGTTTCACATCTCACTACGTGGAAATTGTGAGAAGTCCACTGTCTACCACACATTTATGAATGACATATATTTAAAGTATTCCTAAGATTGTTTCAAAATTTTTTTACCAGCAGACCAATACCAATAATTCAATAATTAATTTTTTTTATAAACTACCTGATAACTGTAGCTAAAAAGTCAGTTTAAATCTAGTCCTAAATTATTATTTATGACTAACAAGGGAAAGGAAAGTATTTTTGATAACTAAAGTAGATATTTACGTATATATTATGCATGTACTTAAAGGGCAGTGAGTAAATTGTTACAACTGGTGTCCTCCATTAGACGAACAAGCTATGGTTAAAACTGTATGTTTTTCCGATGAAAATTGGAAGTCTTTCATAATTAAAATTTATAACAACACATTTATTGACGGTGAAAGCGACACACAGAGATCAAGCAGTAGTCCCTTCTGTAGCGACTGAAGAGATCAAGCAGTAGTCCCTTCTGTAGCGACTGAATGAGACTACTACCTGCTGGAACTAGAAAGACAGCACAGCGTGGTACAAAGCATGCTCTTCTGCTGGTGCTGGAAATACCGGTTACTCTGTCAGCGCCAGTAAACAGAACTAAACTGAATGGTGCGCCACAGGAACCTTTGGTGGCTCTAGCGATCAGACACCTAAAATTGGAATTTAAACATAAAGGTAAGTGTTCACATTTCTGCACATAGATGACAGTGGCTTTGACGTGTGACTGACAAGCTCTCATATATGAGAAATCCCAGTGCAGAGGCGGAGCGAGTGTCTTGCACCAGCAGAACACCTGGGGCTGTGTGGACACGTCGAACCGGAAACTGGCTTTTTCAAATGGCTCTGAGCACTATGGGACTTAACTTCTGAGATCATCAGTCCCCTAGAACTTAGAGCTACTTAAATCTAACTAACCTAAGGACATCACACACATCCATGCCCGATGCAGGATTCGAACCTGCGACCGTAACGGTCGCGCGGTTCCAGACTGTAGCGCCTAGAACCGCTCGGCCACTCCGGCCGGCCCGGAAACTGGCATCACATGACTGGCAGCTGTACATACCTGGTTGCAACGACAGATGAACAGCTGTTGTGCGACTCTGTACTCGAGTGGAATACGACTTATATTTGTAGCGATAAAATTCATGTACTTTACCTCATTCCGATTCCTCAGTTAGTTGTCCATATGTACTAAACAAATTAAGAAGTGTACTGGAATAGCGGACTGTTGTTACAAGGAAAAATATGGTGCTAGTTACATTTCACTCCTGCTTAAGAATTTCCGTCTGACAGAAAGAAAATATTTGATTGCTATATCTGTAACACGTGTGTTTGACTCCATTGTACAAGTAGATTGAAGGTTAAACAGTTCTCAACATTTGTTGTAACGTATATGCTCATGTTAATTATCATTGTGCATTAAGTATTGAGAAATGCATTATGGAATTGAAGCTTTTCTCGCAAAATTGATATGGCAAGCTCATACCATACTCTACAGGAACATGGGAGATTACTTTAAATACATTCACACAAGTAGTTTAAATGTAATTGTTACTCTAGGCCCATAAATTACTTTAATGTTGTATAATTGTTTGTCTAAATCAAGTAAAGAACGTTCAAATTTCATAAACACTTATCTGTTAGTGTTTGACGTATGAGACGAAAGTCTCATATATTTCTAGATTTCTGTATCACTGGTAAAGGTAGTTTAATGACGTCTTCATCTTATCAAAATTAAAACTATTAAGATTTATTCAGTCTAAAAGCGTAATCTAGATTACTACTACCATATGTAGTCTCATGTCTGTGTACACCACGTCTTTGTGCCAATGAATCATCGAGCTTTTGTTTACTTTTGGAGTAGGCATTTTTTTATGTGTACAATGGTAATATAATTAACGACGTGAATCACTGAAAATGGTGGCCTATATGATTCAGTCACATGATCAGTATTCCTTAGATACCTCTGGTTGTTTACTTTTGCCACAGGAGTACTGTTGCGGTGTAGTATAGTTTCCACAGAGACTAATGCAGAGAAGAAAATTTTAACATGAGAACGTGTAGCAAATAAGCAACTGTTCTTCACTTAACAATGGTTCCCAATTTGTGAAGGATGAAACCACTGTTAATAGAGTGCTGTACACCTGTTAAGTGTGTGGCTACCATGTCAATATGAGATCTAGGTGCATGACTAGCTGACTGACCAAGCATACTTATTAACTACGTCGCTGAGTTTGTGATGGAAATTTTAAATAGTATCAATCTCAACGCTATTTAAAATATGTCAGTCATGTGAAGAAACAATTAAGAGTAGGCTCTACCTATTATGCCTACTTTCTTTCCCACCTTCAATATGAGGACATATTCTCGGATAATTTGGCAGCAGCTAAGTGGGTTTTCAGAATACAAAAAAAAGACCATTAGAATCGTAAAATATGCTAATCTAGAAGCTTCTGTAAGCCCCTGCTTGAGAGTTTAGGTATTCTACATTTACCATGTGATTAGATTATGGTGACTCATTTTTAAAAGTAATGTAATGGGCAAGGAATAGTAGATTGTTTAAACAATGACAATCATCACCATAACAAAGTTTTTGTTGTTATCTTCAGTCTAATGACTGGTTCGATGCAGCTCTTCAGATTACTCTATTCCAAGCAAACCTCTTCGTCTCTGAGTCTCTGAATACCTACTGCAACCTACATCATTCTGAACCTGCTTGCTATTTTCATCTCTTCAGTAGCATAAACTAAAATATAAATTCTAACAGAAAATATAAAACAACAAACAAAAAATAATAAAGAATTTAAAGTGAAATGAGAATAATCAAGCGATATTGGAGTAGGCAAGTACAGTACACATCCGAGCCGCTACTTTCAGAAGGGTAAAACGTGCACAGCCAGGTGTTCTCTGAAGGTGGACGTGTATGGTCAGTTCCTTGTCCAAAACATCAGCGCAACCAGACGTTTTACTGGCGTGAGACACTCCCCAGAGGCTGACAGCTATGGCTGGACCGTTTCCCAAGGCGGAAAAACCCAGACGTTAGAGGGTCTGAATTGCCACTCTGTGGAACTGTTTCAGTGTACAAAAGTAAGACTAAAATTTAATAAATATTACTCCACTTGAGGCACAGAGGAGCCAGTAGGCTCGTTTTACATAGGAAAATAAGACAATTGTGCCAGTAAAGATACGCCCTCGATATCTGAAATACTTTATAAGTTACTGTAGAACTGAAGATTTTGTATATTGTTCCAGCTATAAAAACTTATATTTCGGCAACGAAGTAAGCATTTACGACAAATGAGGTGTCAATGGATAGATCTCGTTGAGCTCTATCAGGCAATCATAGTAGACATGTTAAAATAGTGCACAGTTTTGAATTATGGGCCGGAATGTGCCTTCTGCACCACGAAATCTTTTTTTGACGAAATAAGAATGAAAATCATAATTGTAGTAGCAGTACCCAAAACTAGATATAAGTAGGGAGTATCAACATGATGAACTGTATTTATTAATATTTATTTACTCTAGAAAACCTGAAAAACCGCGATTGTCAGCACAAAATCATTACTTATTGCAGACAGAGGAAAATGAAATTTCATGTAGAAAAAGCTTAGTGTATTTTGTAATATGTATGTGTAATACGTATATAAAATGTTAAAATTATGGTTTTTTAGTATTTTGAGATAATAAAAATGTTTCTTTTGATTCTTGTCAGTACAATGGTTTATAAGCATGGCGGTCGTTTTGGAAGAGACAATCGTAGTGAGAACCTTTATGAGGCAAGATCTTTGGGGGTTTAATTCAAACGGGCAACGAGACAGTTGCGTTTACCAGGCGACAGAATAATCCTAAGTTTTTCACTTTGGCCTTGTAAAATTTTTGTGGAGTGTCGTTGGCGAAAACATAGAGCATTTTTATACACTAATGCCTGTTATAGATGCATTCAGCTTGTGAACTGGACACGAGAATTTTCATGCGGGAGAAACTCTGGTGGTCTTCATTTTCTTCTGCAGCTTAACCCAGCTAACAAGTTGGACTTATTATATTTTTCACGATTAGGCAGTGTGAGACTTGTATTCTGAAGTGGCGCTAGTTGAACGTTAACAGTTCTGGAGAAAGTTTTTTGGAGTTTATCGCCATTTGATGATAGCTTCCATTGGATACAAATCCTCAGTAGAACATTGATTTAATTTGTCAACTGTGAACTTAAATTTCATTTATGGTGTCGAAAAGTAATAAACCAAGATTTCTGTAAAAATTAAACTGCTGTGAGTGATGCATGATTTTAGACTAGCAATTCCTGGCTGCATTTATTTGGACTACAATTAAATTAAAACATTGGGTTCATGTGACAGAGATGAGTACCGGCTCCCTCAGAGGTAGCTGAGCGGCATGTCTAAGCCCAACGACACACCAGAGCCGTCTTTCTGTGCTGACTGTTCTTTCTGAATATTATTTCGTGTATTAGCTCATGGGGGCTCTTAGCTATACTATAAACAATGGACACCCAGACTTTATTTCTTAGGTTTAATTTTTTTGAATTCTTTACCCTGAACTACACCAAAGGTCGAGCAAACCACAGTAGACAAAATTTAAATCCGAGTACTGTCTCGTATAGTTGGTCTCATCCAAGACCAAGAAAGCGAGTATACTCGCAATGTGCAACTACTTCCGTGGTCTGATTCAGTGTGTGGGTGCTACAGGTGAACAACTAAAGCTGATTAGGGTAGCAAACCTTCAGTTGGTCGTGACAATATGGCTCTTGTTGCCTAGACTTTCCACTGGGTGAGTTATTGCAGTTTGTATTTGTTTGTGCATCTATAGCTCATTGAATACTATTTAGGATAATGTCGATGTCATAATCTCCATACTGATTCGGGCGAGATGCCAAGTTGATTACTAACAGAATGACAGCTGGTCTCTGAGGAGCTACGTTTAAGCTTACTAGTGTGACAGCAGGGTAAAGAATCAGTTCCCTCTGTCAATTACTTACCCTGAGAAGTTGAGGTATCCATTAACTGTGGGAAAAACTAGTCAGTAATCTATACGCATTCAAGCTACAACGCTGGGAATTTAGGCAAAATACACATTATTGTTACACAAAGCCAGGCAATGGGTCACAAAATATTTCAATATCTGTGAATCTATTCCTTTTTAATGTCATAATAAATGCTTTGGATGTAGCCAAAAAGAGTGTTCTTGTCTATCAAGATATTCTACAGCAGAAATTCAATTACAAATAATACAAATTTATCTTTCTTATTTTTTGACATAATTTTCATCCACACTTCCACTACCTGGAAGTCCTCCACATAACACCTGAACTATTTGAGAGCGAGAAAAATTATGCTCTTGAGAAAATGAGCCTACGAAATAATTTCATTACATCTTATTCTTCAAGAGCTATTTCCTCATGGGCGTACAGCATTATGTATTATATCACATAATCAAATGCGTTAGTTAACTCGTCACCCATGAGCCTCTGCACGCCTTCACTGATACGATTTGCTACATTCTGTGGAATAGTGTCAGTACAGGAAAGTTACCAAAGATTGCATTTTGGCAAACAGTATTATACGACACATTGTAGTGTAATTAACAATAATGATAATAATAATAGTATTTACATAACAACAATATTAATATGAATTTAATGGTAATACACTTCCTTGAAAGATATCCCTCAGTAATGGTTTGCTAGTGCTAGCTCTCTATATAACAGAAATTAGTAATAGATCTCTACAACCACAGTATTCATTCACTAACATTGTCCAGAGTTATTTCTCATAAATTGCGTTTCCAATGTGATTTATTTTTCGAAAATCTTTTACCTGCCTTCACAGAACCACTACCAAATTTTGTGTTTCTGTAGTAATGAAGGGGATGCGCGAATTAATGAAAACAAATAGTTCTCATACATGAGGAACACCTGGTAGTTTGAATCATGAGCATGGCACAGAGTAGGTTTTCATTACTTAGTGTATGTAAACATGCATGTTACAATGTACTGTTAAATAGTTCTCAATCTGAATTATTTAAATCCTTAAACATAACTGTTTTGTGCGAGTAAAGAGTAGTACTGCAGGTTTTTGATGACACATGGAGGGAAGACTACATCCAGGACTTTTGTAATTCGATTCTTATTCAATTTCAACTATCTGTTCCGTTTTCAGACTTTGAAAGTACACTTCAGTGCTACGTAAAACTAATATGTACTAATATTACTAGGTCGCAAAAAACCAGTATTAGAATAAATACTGTGATTTTTATAGTATATGGTTTTATTACCTATTCTTAACTCCTTAAATAACACCCCGCATCGCTTTCCCTCAGCAAATATACGGCAGAAATAACTAAATCTTCGTATTTTCCAAGAAATACTTTCTTCTATTCGTAAGAATATATCACACAGTCTTCTTTGATCATGACGTCTTAACTTTTGTACCTACATTTTACCACTGTACTGGGCGAAATATTAAAAAATACTTCTGCTGAGATTTGTTTTACTGTCGGTATATTGGGTTATGTGCTAGCAGTATACGACGAGAATCATATGCAACTGCTACAATACAGTGTGGTGGAGACTCCGGAGACTGCATGACAGCTGCAAAAAAAAAAAATAATAATGTTCCAGTTCTATCATATGACATGTCGGCTTCAAAACACTACACATATCTAAGGAAATTAAAAACTCATGATACAAATGGTAACTTGAAACTTTAAGACGTAGACAAATATGTATCAACGTACAGAAGTAATGTTTCCAAATTGGCATGCTGATGGTCCATTGTAAGCAGAGAAATCACTGTGAGAATCTCTCAAAATATCTGTAGGGTACGTCAATGTTAACGTATCATGGAACTTAAGGCAAAGATCTGCAGCTACGTTGGCTCTTACTTAGTTTTTTGTATTCTAAATCCCTATGAAAAGTTAAATCTCTTTCTTTATTTGCTGTTGTGGTATCAGAGAGAATTTAAAATTAAGGGGAGATACTGTTAACGTTTTTAGTTCTTTCGGCTGTAAACCATTCACGACTTTAATTTACGAAACAAGCGAATCACACTTGGTAGCTTGGTACACATCTGCTACCCCACGTTAGTTTTGTGTTCACTTATGATCACAGTGATTTCGCTGAATCGAAATTAACTTTTGTCTCAGTTTTATTACATAGAATTATACAGATCATCTTTGCTATCAAGATGAGCTACTTGGGAAACTATAAATCGTAGTTTGTATTTCTCACGTCGCTTGAGAAAGACTTAGATGTGATAAAGGCTTATCGTGAGCATAATGGGTGATCTCAGTAAGCTGTCCACATCAAAAATTTTTGGATTCGTTTAGGATATCGTAATTCTGTTTTCACTCATGTAATTGTAAGAAAGTCTTCACTAACGACGTATAGTCTCTTTTTGAAGTTGTATTAATTACAGAGACTTCGGTACCAGTCTCTTCTTTTGTAACAGGTGTGTTGGAAGTATTGTTGATGTCAACGAGATGAATTCAACTGCACTTCACCTTTCTGAATCCGATAAGTAGTTTCGGAGAAATAACAATATTTAGAACACAAGATTTATCAGTTTTGATCATCAAATCGGTTGTTGTATTGCATGAAAGTACGTATTATTGTACGGAACAATCACATCTAGTTGAGTGGGCGATGCAGTAGTGACAATTTCGGAATGGTTGATAAATGTTTAATTTAAAGTTTTGTACTAACTATTTTCAACTACATGTGACAAGATCAACGCACCGACTGGAGGATAAAGCTGGTGGCATATGAGGATAGTTCACCAGTTGACTGCGGTGAAAGCTTTTGTGGTTTGCTAGCCAATGGTGCCACAAGAGGCCGTTTTATTCAGTATTTTTATAGTAACATCGACCAATTTAGCATCAAACAAACCAAGCAAACATTAAGAATCAGTGGTGGACTTACAATTTTAAGCGCCTTGTTCCAGCAATCAAAATGCGGCTCACTTTGATACACATGAAGATGGATGAAATTTCAGTTTATCAATCATTGAACAAGCTCTGAACAATACAAACAGAATAATGTACTGTACCCACACTTACCTCAATAACATAAGCTAAGAGTAAATACTTCAGACAAAGAATTCCCAGGTCATGACTGAAAGGACTCAGCATACGAAAAAGGAGAAAGTTCCTCCACTTAGGCTTCTGAACAATCGCCGACATAAACGTAATTAAGCCTTCTTTACACCGGAGCGAATACAAGCGTTCACGAGCTTTCGCTTTTTGCTGTGACCAAGCATTTATACTGGAGAACACGACAGTTTGAGTGCAACCTACCAGTGCTAGAACGTAATGTTGTTTGTTGCCACACCGAATCACTCGATATACCCGAGTTATAACCACGACGCAAAACTGTGGTACGCAGACAGGATTAGTACGCCCGGTGAGAGTGTTGATACCGTTGAAGCAAGCAAAACGGCGTAGGAAAACAAGAAATATGCCTAGCTGTTTGCATTTATACGCAAATGTGAAGCGCTTCGCTTGGAAGTAGTGCTGAATTACGGTTCCAACCTTCATTAGCAGTATTCCAAAACTGTGTACATATTTCGGTTAACGCTTTTCACTGGTTTCTCATAACAACTGAAGGGAAATCGGAACGATTTTAGCCGACGAGGAACATAATGTAAGAAGAGCTACTACATCTCAGGTAGTCCATGGTGTTTGTAGTGGCATTTGTGAACCACATTTACGATTTCATTGAAGTACATATGAGGAGAATAATGTCGATAAACTATGATTAATGGAATGTTGATATGCTTACTACCTTTCAGGTAAGCTAGTTGATAAGATCTGCTAACAAGTTTCTTAGAGGGCAGATCGTGGGTAGGCGATTTTTATTTATTGGTAATTAAGTCAAAAAACCTCTAAAATAACGATGGTAAATCAGATATTTAATCAAAACTTCAATGGATGTAAGTAAGGAGAATATTAGGACTTCACTATATTTTCAGTTTTAATCAGCATAATACACTGGTGCACAAAACTTAAGGACGAAAGTAACTTTCGTATGATGTGTCACTGCCAAGTAACACCACTTGACTAAACTTGGACCATACATAGAAAGAACTCCGACGGTGTAGTGCGGAAGGTATCTTAAAGAAATACACAGTCTGGTGTGTAGCAAGGGGAGGGGGCTGGAGAGGGTACTTTGTGTACCGCTGCTGTTCCGCCCTTTTCCTGTTCCAGTTGCGAATGTTTTACAGTACGGACGATTGCCAGTAAGCCTCCGGTGACCTCGAATTTCTCTAACTTTTACCGTCACGGCCTTTTGCGAAATATAAGTGAGACGAAGCGACATACTGGACGACTTAGGTGAAAAGAAACTGAAATACACCTGGAACTTATCACATCCTCTGTTGTAACCTCAACAAAATTCTTGAAACCTATTGAAAAACTGCACACACACACACACACACACAAGATCAAAAAGCAGAAAATAATTATTTAACTAAAAAGTTTTTATACACTGAAGAGCCAAAGATACTGGTTCACCTGCCTAACACGCGGAAGTGCCGCAATGCGACGTGGCATGGGCTCGACTAATGTCTGAAGTAGTGCAGGATGGAACTGATACTATGAATCCTCTAGGGCTCTCCATAAATCCGTAAGAGTACGAGGGGGTGGAGATGTCTTCTCTACAGCACGTTGCAAGGCATCCCAGATATCCTCAGTAACCTTCATGTCTGGGGAGTTTGGTGGCCAGCGGAAGTGTTTAAACTCAGAAGAGTGTTCCTGGAGCCGCTCTGCAGCAATTCTGGACATGTGGGGTGTCTCACTGTCTTGCTGGAATTACCCAAGTCCGTCGGAATGCACAATGAACATGATGGACGCAGGTGATCCGACAGTATGCTTATGTGTCACCTGTCAAAGTCGTATCTAGACGTATCAGGGGTCACATATCAATCCAACTGCATACGCCCCACAGCATTACGGAGCCTCCACCAGCTTGAACAGTCCCCTGCTGGCATCATGGGTTCACGAGGTTGTTTCCACGCCCGTACACGTCCATCCGCTCGATACAATTTGAAACGAGACTCGTCCGACCAGGCAACATGTTTCCAGCCATCAACAGTCCAATGTCGGTGTTGGCGGGCCCAGGCGAGGCGTAAAGCTTTGTGTTGTGGACTCATCAAGGATACACGATTGGGCCTTCGGCTCCGAAAACCCATATCGATGATTTTCTGCTGAATGGTTCGCACGCTGACACTTGTTGGTGGTCCAGCAATGAAATCTACAGCAATTTGCGAAACGGTTGCACTTCTGTCACGTTACTCCGGTTCTTGCAGGATCTTTTTCCTGCCACAGCCATGTCGGAGATTTGATCTTTTACTGGATTCCTGATATTCACGGTACACTCGTGAAATGGTCGTACGGGAAAATCCCCACTTCATCACTACCTCGAACACGCTGTGTCCCATCACTCGTGCGCCGACCATAACACCACGTTCAACTAACTTAAATCGTGATAACCTGCCATTGTAGCAGCAGTAGCCGATCTAACAACTGCGCCAGACACTTGTTGTCTTATATAGGCGTTGTATGTTCACTTGTCTCTGTATTTGGATACGCATGCCTGTGCCAGTTTCTTTGGTGCTTCAATGTATAACACGTTTCTAAAATGGCCTAAAAAGGTAAAATAACTTCTTCTAAGCCCATACAGATTCCTAACCCCATACAGATAGTCCATTTTATTAACGTGTTATATTAAAAAGTTTCTATTTAAATTATTTTTGTGAAGTAAATACGAAAAAAGTGTCAATAGACAAGAAGCATTTTTTTCCGTACTTCATAATACAGTAGCAGATCACACACAATTCCTATGCAGTATGGATAAATTTTAGTTCAATTGTTACTTAGTTAGGAAAGGTGTACCTTGTGGCTGAGGTAATTGATTGTACACAGCGTGCCTCATACTTTTTTCTGGAGTATACGACTGGGGAAAATTCACTTGCACAGGTTGACTTGCAACAACTGTCACAGACGGTATCTGGTTTAACGACGGCACTGAAGTTTTTGTCTTTTTGACACCTGTAAATTACCTTCTGTTAGTATTGCATGTCCAATACCACTAATAAGTACAGCGAATGAATGAAAGTCAAGCAAGGTCACGAAGTATTCACTCACATACCTTTGTTAACACTACCCTTCTTTTTTCGCCCATATGAGGTATCACCCCTGCCAAAGCCTGAAAATTCATATCTGTTAGTATGAATACGTGACTCTCAATCTATGCAAGTTACCTATCATCCAGTAGCAAGATACATACGCTTATAAACAGTCCAGTTGTTTCTTCGCTTATACAGATTACAACCTGGGCAGAATGAACGGATTACCAAAATTACAACTACGACCCCAATCAGTGAAGAAAAACCAATGAAAATGGTCCACATATCTGTCTTAGTAAATCTGAAAGTTAAAATTTAAAAGCCTTAATTAACAAGAGTAATTTGAAGGTAAGTACATATGTGAATGATTTTTGTAAGTTTATCTACTATATTGCTAACCCGAAAACTTTTAAACTAAAGAATCAAGCAAATTCAATGAACGATTATAAACAGTCAGATAGTGACAGGTTTTTCTCTAAACAATGAAAAGAAAAACTAAATGCACTATCTGATCGAAAGTATCCAGACACCTATGACTGGACATTAACATGGGATGGACACCTTGAATTACGTGTCTGATTATCTGTGGAGCAATTGGCAGCCAATTTATCCTCAAGAACCGAAACCAGAGTAGGTAGTAATGCATTGCTGCACGTTTTATTCGTGCGGCATTTGGACTACTAGTGCCTGCCACCTAGCAAGTTTCGTGCGGGCTGGAGCCAAGGACCCCAACCACGCGGCTCTTGCTACGCAGCTGAGGCCGTGGATCCGTGGCCCATGCAGCACTACGTGGAGGCAGAGCTTCGTAGAGGCCTTATGTACTCTTTCTTTGTGTAAATGCTAGATGTATTATACTTTTCATCCATTGAAAATGAAATCGTAAATCGGAAGATGTAAAAAAAAATATATTTTTTTTTTAAATTTAAGAAGAACGACAGAAAGAGACTGAGTGGTAGTTCCTCCTCCACCTGCACTGCCCAGGGAGCAGGTCTCAGAATGTGACCTCAAACCCAAAATCCCCGTGCAGTGCCTCCCAAGGTTACTTACTGAGGTGTGGTAATATGCTATTCTATTTAATTCCAGGCTAGTGCTTCACAGTTAAGCCGAGTGCCTGGTACAATAACCAGCCACATTGGGTTATACATTCAACGCGGTGTTTGTGTAGTATGTGATAAAATATTATTATTCATATGTGTTGTGTGTGCTATGTATTGTGATTCTTCGTGTGTTTTGTCATGTGTGAACTCTTATTCTAACTTATGCTCTGTGCTAGAACCAGTATCATTAAAGTAACTGGTTTAACGTGGCACCTGGTGTAGTAACTGGCCATGATTACATAACAATTTGTCATTGGGTTGATCCATGTCAAATGATTCTATATTTGAGTGGATACATGTTTTTCTTCGTTAGTTACGTCCTCTAAATCGGTGTTGGAGGAATCCATTGTCCTGGAGTCATCATCTGAACTAACACGTCATCTCTTTGTCGTCTACTACTTTGCCTGTAAGATCTCGTTTGCTTATACACTCATGCTCATAAATTAAGGATAATGCTGATACATGGTGAAACATCGCTCTGGAGGGCGGTTTGCGGGTTTAAATCACCTCGGGGTATAACCATGCGGTGCATTTGAGCTGCGGTCGTCGCGCGGTGGCGCTAGCAGCTGTCCACATACACAGAGGTGTGTTGGTGCATCTCAGAGTACGGTGCAGCGAGTAAGTGTGCAGACGTTTTCGGACATGCTAATGGTGACTGTGTGTTGAAAGTGGCTCAGAGAATACATATTGATGACGTTGTGAGGCGTAGAATACCAGGGCGACTGGAGGCTCGTCAAACACAGCAGGTCGTAGCACGGGCCCTCCGTGTGCCACAAAGTGTGATCTCAGGATTATGGCAACGATTCCAGCAGACAGGAAACGTGTCCAGGCGCTACAGTACGAGACGTACAAAGTGTACAACACCACAAGAAGACCGATATCCCACCGCAGATGGCCACGGAGTACTGCAGGTAGCCTTGCTCGGGACCTTACCGCAGCCACACAGTCTACAAACGACTGAACAGACATGATTTATTCACCTGGAGACCTAAGAGGTGCTTTCCGCTGACCCCTGGTCACAGGAGAGCCCGTAAAGCCTGGTGTCAGGTACATAGTACATGGATACACCCCTGCATGTCTTTGACAGAGAAACTGTAACAGGTCAAGTGTACGGGACGTCATTTTTCACCAGTATGTCCGCCTTTTCAGGGGTGTAGTGTATCCCACCTTCCTCCTGATGGATGATAACGTATGGCCCCACCGAGCTGCCATCGTGGAGGAGTACCTTGAAACAGAAGATATCAGGCGAATGGAGTGAACTGCCTATTCTCCAGACCTAAACCCCATCGAGCACGTCTGGGATGCTCTCGGTTGACGTATCGCTCACGTCTTCAAACCCCTAGGGCACTTCAGGAGCTCCGACAGGCACTGGTGCTAGAATGAGAGGCTATACCCCAGCGGCTGCTCGACCACCTGATCCAGAGTATGCCAACCCGTTGCGCGGCCTGTGTTCGTGTGCATGGTGATCATATCCCATATTGATGTTAGGGTACATGCGCAGTAAACAGTGGCGCTTTGTAGCACATGTGTTTCAGGACGGTTTTCTCAAATTATCACCAATACCATGGACTTACAGATCTGTGTCGTGTGTGTTGCCTATGTGCCTATGGTATTAGCGCCTGTTTCGTGTAGTGCCACGTTGTGTGGCACCACATTCTGCAATTATCATTAATTTATGAGCATGAGTGTAGATGGCGTATTCTGTCTTGAGTATGTGGTCAGTTAGTTCACTTAATTGTACCGATTTCTTTGGATACCTGTGTTTGTGCTGAAGTTTTTCTGCTCTAATTCCTGTAACATTTCGCCGTGTGTGTGAGTACTGTATAGCATGATACATTCGGCTGATCCATATTCACTAAACTGGCAATTGCCGTCCATAGAAAGTGGGATGCACTAGAGATGCGCTGGATATGGGCCCTGACCAGTCAGGAAATCAACCATGCCATGGCCACAATTGGCATGATTCATCTTTTACCTTTCCCTGACGTTCGGGAAAATGATGTACAACCTACAGCCTTTATCACTTTGGTCTCACTCCCACTGCCAGACGTTCAACCACCAAGCAATTAGTTGGCCTTGGTGTTCGACGTTTTCCTCTATTATGTCCCTCACATTACCGTGTCTTCAAGCCAATAGCAACATGGTCCTGCATCCTTTCGTTATGTCGTTCGGGAAGACACCAAATACCACACACAGCGCCTCTGCTGTTGTAGTGCACAATGTCCCTGACTGCCTCATGAGTAAACTCATTTCTCCACGAATCCCAAGGTCCTGTTGGTCATTGGAGCTAGCCTACATGCCCGTGTACTTGCTGCGAAGCTCACCACGAATTCATAGAGAGGAAAATAGTATACTCACGTGTGTGACAGATAGTCTGTACTATCTACTGTTTATGCTGGAGCTTCGTAGAGTATTTTCTCTGCTTTACTGGAAGTTATGAGCATGTGTTGGGTGAAACTGTGCATTCCGTCAGTGTGTACTCCCAAATATCGTGAGGCTGTTTCTCTTTTAATGTTTATGTTGTGTATTTTAATCGATGGGTATCGTTGTAACGTGTCTTTCAATACAGTGTATACTGTCTTATGTGGTATAGGGTGCTGGGGTCTAGAGCGAAATCAACGTTCTAAATCCTCGCAAAGGTGTTCCACTGGGTTCAGGTTGGGGCTCTGGGTAGGCCAGTCCATTTCAGAAAAGTCATTGTCCTGAGAACATTTCCTCACAGTTGCTGCTTTAAGACAGGGTGCATTCCCTTGTTTATAAAATCTTCGTCGTCGAGCTGTTCCTCTACCGATGGTAGGTAACGTTTTCCAGACAGTCGCCAAACCCAAACCTTCCCATCGAGTTGCCACATCGTATAACATGATTCATCGCTGCAAATCCCACGTTTCCAACCATCTACTGCCCAGTGACGTTCCTCCTTACACCACAGCTAGCATCGCCTACTGTGATTACAGAAACATACAATATGGAACTGAGCACTAGATATCAAGAGAGGTGGAGCCGCCAATATAAAACGAGGCAGAGAGTATTGTGCTGGCAGTAGAACAGCAGTACCAGAAGAATGAGTCGTCAGGAGAGTCGCTGGCTTCTAACGTGGACTAATCACATCACCTGAGTAACAAATCCATCATGGATATTTCAGCCCTCCTAAGGCTGCCCAAGTCGATTAATGGTGACGTGGTTGTGAAGGGGAAACACGAAGGAATAACCACAGCTAAATCGAGACCAAACAGACCTCATGTACTGACACAGACAGAGACAGTCGAGCATTGCGGAAGGTATTTGTAAAAAGTCCCTTGAAATCTGCACTTCTGAATACTACCAGCAATCCAGCTAATGCAATGAGTGTGCGTAGGCAGATACAAAGAACAGAATACAGTTTCAGAGCAGTTCCCATAAGCCATGCATTTCCCGTCGTCAGTGCCAAGCTACGCTTGAAGTGGCGTAAAATGCGACGTTACTGGTCACTGGATGACTGGATTCGAGTGATCTTGAGTGATGAATCATGCTATACGCTGCAACTATCCGATGGAAGAATTTGGGTTTGGCGAATGCTCGGAGAACTTTACCTCCCATCATGTGCAGTGCTAACAATGAAGTATGGAGGAGGTGGTATTTTGGTACTTGCTTATTGCACTTAAGACGATGTCAACACATTTTACGGTGCTGTGTACTACATACAGTAGAGGAACAGTTCGGATTCAATGATCGTATCAGTATGACTATGTACCCTGTCCTAAAGCAGCATCCGTGAGGAAACGGTTTGTGTACAACAACATTCCTGAAACGCACTGGCCTGTCCAGAGTCCCGAGCTGAAGTTTATGTAACACCTTTGAGATGAGTTAGATTGTCGACTTCACTCCAGACCCCACCGTCCAACATCAGAACCATCTCTGGTATCGGCATTTGAAGACTGACATTGACGACTCATCGAAAGTGACCTCAGCAGAGTTCAAGCCGTCACAAAGGCGAAGGATAGATTCACACTCCCCATGCTGACATCCACTAGTACGTGTTTGGATGCTTTTGATCAGATGGTGTATACCAAGACCTACAGACTAAACTGCACTGTAAAGATGTAGCAAGACGAACACAGTAAATAAATTAAACCTCAGCACCACCATTATAAACGACCTGTACATACTCAAAACACGTAATAAAACTTGTTTTTTTTTTTTGTTTTTTAATTTTGAAGCGTTGTTTCAACTGTTTGTAATGTTGAATAAAAATGAGACAGTTACATATCTGCTAGCTTTTCATTATGTCAGTAATCTTACTTCTCCATGCGAAGTTGTTACTTATACACGGTCAATACATCTACAGTGACCCAGAGAAATAACACTAAATCCAGTGTAATGAATGAAACAAATTATTTATACATATCCAGCTGTTTCATTATCACGTGTTGAGCTCAACGTAGGAAACTGAAATTCATCATCACAGCACTTGTCTCTGTTAAACAGTACAGAACACAAGTCAGTGCAAGATGAACCTAAAACAATAAGACAACGGTATCGGATACTAAGTTTTATTTGCTGCAGTTCATGGCGCAATGATTTTCGATTGCTAGAATATCATATGAGAATGGAGTGAACTGTTACTAATCTGAAAACAAGAAAAAAATATTTTATTACAATGAAAAATTTTCTCAAGGACAAGGGAAATTAATCTCTACAGCGCAACAAGAACTTTATGTAGGGGAAGGGGAACATCCCTGCGTCCCTCACTCCACGCTATCTTCCGAAATCTTCTGATTTTCACCAAATATTCAACTTCCTTCGGAGAGGATTAACGTCTAACGTCCTGTCAATGGCGCTCGGAACGAACAAGGATGGGGAGGAAAATCGATTGTGCCATCATCAAAGGGGTTAATTTAAATCCCTCTGCTTTAGAATGAGAGTCCAGAGTCTCATACATTATGCAATCTCGCTCCGTGTCATTCTTCGACAGCGTATTTAGAACATCAACTTATTTTACGTTCTCCTCTGTCAGTTGGGTGACTATCAAAGGCTTTCTTTGTATCTCCTCTGTATTCTGAAATAGTCCACCATAATGGAAGACGTAAATATTATAGCTGTATAGGCCTACCAGTAACGCTGGTACTGGTATTTTACGGGCATAGTATTCACAGATGAAGTGTAGTTTCCCAGTACACTACCAATGAAGCTAAACATGGCTCTAACTGTGAACTCTGTTTCACCGTTCCAGTCATTCTATTTGTCATGTTCTCTTTATGTTAGTACCGGGTATCTGCATTTCTTGAATGACTCCAACTGTGACTCATTAACCGTTTAGTCGAACGAAACTGTATCTTATTAATTTACTTTGCATTTGCAGGCACCTCCCCGAAAACTTTTCCAAGATCTGCCAGTATACTCATAAAGATCTTCACGGAGAATATTTACCTAAAATAAACGTGTTAGCTGCTAAAAGTCTGAGATCAGAATAATATTATCTAACTAGATATTAATATTCGAGTGTAACACGAATAGTAACACTGCATTTACGCTTCTCTGCCTCTCATAGATTGCTTCTGAAGCACTCCGTATCATGTGGTTCGTTCTGTCAGATGATAAGAACTCAGTTCACTAATATAACCGAGTATTTTTGACAGTTTTATTTCTAATATGACTCGATAATGCTTTTTCAGAAATCATTCTTATGCAGTTTTCGCCAATGTTGTTACCAAATAAGCAGCCTTTTTGCAGTTGTTTTCGATATTGTGTACCGCAGAGGAACAATGTTTGAAAACAGCCCGTTACAGGACAGATCTGAGTGAACCGCAGTACAGTGGACAAATGTTTATAGTTGAACTAAAATTATAAATAAACACCAGCCAAATAAACTGCAATACAAGCCACGAACTCCCTCGTGTACTCACCTAAGGCATAATACAAGCATGTGAACAGCGAAGGCACTGCCAAACACCGTGTAATCACTGGCAACGTAGTTACAACGACACACTGCTCGGCTGCCTACTGTTTAAAACTGGTGATAAGTCCTGTTTCGCGTTCTCGCTGCACTTGTCCGCACAAGGAAGAGATATTCACGATCCGCTACGCTCTATCGCCACATATGAACTAGCTTTACTGGTTTCCCCGAACGGCTAAATGCTACACCTTTTTGCCTTTCCGGTCACCCGTCACGCAGCGCTTCCACCCGTGAAAGACGAAAGGTCTGGTCTGTTCTCATGGGTTTTCCTTTCTGTATAACGAGCAGAATATTATGACTCGTATTCGGTGGGAGTGGGAGGGGGCGATGGTGTTAAAATCCCCGCCCGACCATCCCAATTAAATTTTATCTTGAATAAAGTAAAGTTGCACTCGACCAGAAGGTGAGCTTAAACACCACAGTGCTTTGCTAAACATGGTTCTGTTGAACTGATTTTCTCCTAGCCAGTCATACGGAGACGCGCTGTTGAGTGTAGACACAAAATAGGGCGCAACTTGGTGTTTTTATCACAAATAAGTAGTGACAGGTAAAATCCTGTATCAGGTTGGAGATCGGATCGGAACCTCAGACGTTTGTATCAGTTGAGTGGCAACATACCCATTGAATGAATGAACTGCAAAGAAGATTTTATTTAACCTCTTCATCTCAGAGTAGCACTTGCAATCTGCGACCTCAGTTATTTGCTGGGTGTATTCCAGCCTCTGGTTTTCTCTACAGTTTTTACCCTCTACAACTCTCTCTAGTAGCATGGAAATTATTCCGTGATGGTTTAAGAGATGCCCTACCATCCTGTGCCTTCTTGTCAGTGTTTTCCATACATTTCTTTCCCCGTCGGTTCTGCGCTGAACCTTCTCATTCCTTACCTTATCAGTCCACTTAATTTTCGATATTCATCTGCAGCACACATTTCAAAGGCTTCGAATCTCTTCTGTTCCGGTTTTCCCACAGTCCATGTTTCACTACTGTACAATGCTGTTCTCCAAATGTACATTATCAGACATTTCTTCCACAGATAAAGGTCTATGTTTGATATTAGTAGACTTCTGTTGGCCAGGAATGCCCTTTTTGCCAGTGCTAGTATGCTTTTTATGTCCTCCTAGCTCCGTCCATCATGGGTTATTTTACTACCAACGTCGCAGAATTCCTTAACTCCATCTCTTGATGATCACCAGTCCTGATGTTAAGTTTCTCGCTGTTCTCATTTCTGCTACTTCTCATTACTTCCGTCTTTGTTCGATTTACTCTCAATACATATTCTGTACTACTTAGAGTGTTCATTCCATTCAACCCCTCCTGTAATTATTCTTCACTTTCACTGAGGACAGCAATGTCATCAGCGGATCTTGTCGATGATATCCTGTCACCTTTAATTTTATATCCATCCTAGCACCTTTCTTTTATTTCTGTCATGACTTCTTCCAAAATCGTATACCGTTTACAATGGGCTCGATGAGGTGCTAACTCCTGATCTAGCTTCCTTCTGTCTTCTACGTGTTCAAAAATGGCTGTGAGCACTATGGGACTTAACATCTGTGGTCATCAGTCCCCTAGAACTTAGAACTAATTAAACCTAACTAACCTAAGGACATCACACACATCCATGCCCGAGGCAGGATTTGAACCTGCGACCGTAGCAGTCGCGCGGTTCCGGACTGAGCGCCTAGAACCGCTGGACCACCGCGGCCGGCTTTCTACGTGTAAAGATATGCTGACATAATGTCTTCAACATACTTTATCTCCATGTCGAATGAGAATCCGGATTCACCGACATTTCGGAAGTTCTTCAGGGATGTTTTCTGAGCATTTTGTTAGAAAGGACCCATGGCCTCTAGTCGCCCATTGCAAAATAATTGCACTCCTTTTTTAAATGAAATAATTTTCACTTTTGGTTGTTATCATTTATTGCGATTGCAGTTTCGATGTGTTGTCATTTTCAAGCATTGTGGGATGCTGTAACCCATTCAGTAATAGACAGCTGTGCCGTGCTGTTTAAGAGCAGTTGCAGCAGGTATTGTGAATTTATTAGTTGTTCCATACACCATATACGATATGGAATTGGTGAAATAATTATGTAAGCATTGTAGTCTAAAGTTCACGTAGTAGGCGTAGTAAGACAAATACTTTTGTGTAGTAGGGATGGAAAGTGAATCACTTTTGTGATCCATTTACGACGCCTACAATAAGAAATTAAACTTCAATGTTTACATCTTTATATCACCAGCTGATAAATTCACAACACCTCCTGCAGCTGCTCTTACATTGCGCGGCGCAGCTTTATACTATTCAGCAGGTTACAACACCCCACAGTGCTTGAAAATGACAACTTGCTGAAATTGCAGTCGCAATAAGTAATGTTTTAACATCTGAAAGCGTAAATGATTTCATTTGAAACTTTCACAAAGGCTGTGGATCTAGTTATTATCAGACTTCTTAACTGCACTTTGTAAGCTTATTTGCCTTTGCATCTGAACTTAACTGAGAAACCCTGCTCAAGACTGCAAATATTTATGGTATATGCTGTGCTCCTTGCTTGGAAACAAACTTGTTCCATTCACTTGCAGTAATTGCTGTTGACATTAGTAATGCCCACTTTACTTTTCGCCCTCAAGCTTGCAAACAGCACTGCTCGGTATTGTCTCATGTTTGTTTTCATGCAGTGTCAGTTGTATGCTAACAGTGATTAAAATTAATATGGAAAGATTTATTGATGAAAATTTGCCCAAAATGCCCTTCATGTATGGGTTTACTGATTGCAGTAGAACTGCACAAATACACCACGCTTAACTGTTCCTGCGGCTACTGCAACAACATCACAGTAGAATGCACACAAAATAACACGGCCAGTGCCTGTGCAGACAGCATAGAAAGGGAGGGGACGACGCAAGTGGGCAGCTGCCCAGCATGCACTAGGTGAGGAGCAGCTCCGACCAACAAGTCTGCAAACGGTCGCATTAACGGACTAGGCTGGTGTCAGCAGTAACATATTTTTGTTTGTTGTAATTTCATGCCCCTGCCCCACATGAGCAGGGGACGGCTGGCAGCGGCAAAATCCGCCACTCTTCAGTCGAGTGGCATACAAATAACAAAAGAGCAAACTTATACATAAAAAGGGGGATATGAAAACACAGTAAGTGGAGATAATGGAAGTTAAGACATACACTAACAATGGTACATTCATTGGGGGACAGTTAAAAACGACATACAGTTAAAATAACACAGTCGACGATTTGTGGGGGCACTTAAAATTCATTGAAGTCACACACACAAGTTAAAAGTCGGCCACAGTATAAAAACACAGAGCGAGAGACACTTAAAAAGCCACTATAGCTAATGGGTCTGCAGGTCATGGTCTCGCGGTAGCGTTCTCGCTTCCCGAGCACGGAGTTACCAGGTTCAATTGCCGGCGGGGTTAGGGATTTTCACTGGCCTCGAGATGACTGGGTGTTGTTGTGTCGTCTTCATCATCATCATCCATCCCCATTACGGTTGGAGGAAGGCAATGGCAAACGACCTCCACTAGGACCTTGCCTAGTACAGTGGTACGGGTCTTCCGCATTGTTCCCCTACGCTCCGTCAAGGAGTATGGGACTTCATCATTATCATAGCTGACAGAGGACACATGAAGAATAAAAACTGCTGGTAAGGACCTACCGCAGGACAGGAGGCCTGATAGGAGGGAAAACAAGGGGAGAGGAAGGCGTAGGGGGAGCTGGACGGTGGTAGGGGCGGGGGGCCACCAACAGGCAGGAGACGGGTGGGGTGGGATATGAAGAGGGAAGGCAAGGCATGAGGGAACACAGAGGCATAGAAGAGAGGATGGGAAAGGGGGGGGAGCGTAGAAGGGAGGAAAACTGCTCAGGGAAAGGGAAGAGGGGGAGAGAGGGAGCCCTGAGGAGGAGGAAGGGGAACGTGGGGTTAGGGTTCGTATAAGGGGTAGATGTCAGGGAGAAGCTCATCGTCCAGGAGGGGTAGATGCTGTAAGTTGCATTGGAAAGGAGGTGGAGGGTGTGGAGATGGAGAGAGGAAAGGACACAACGGTAAAGGTGAAGTAATGGGCTGCAGGTGGAGAGGAAGGGGGACACCAGGGGATGGGGGCGATCGAGTTGGTGGGCAATGTACAGGGCGTGGATGTGTTCAAGGAAAAGAAAAGGTGGGGAAGGGGATAGGGTCGCAAAGGATGCACGTGGGGGACACAAGGTGGATACAGAAGGCGAGTTGGATTGTGTGGCATTCTAGGATGTGGAGGGCCTTAAAGAATCTGGGAGGGGCAGAAATCCAAGAGAAGAAGGATGAGGCAGATCAAGGATTTGTAGGTGTGAAGGATGGTGGAAGGATCTCAGCAATAATTCGTCAAGTCAGTAGTCTCTGACTAGAATACCAAAGAAGAAAATGAGCGCAAAAACAGTAGTAATACATGAACCTGATCCAAGTAAAATAAATTTGGATTTATTGATAAACCTCTGGACAATGACGGAAATTAGCCTTTCATAAATCCACATGTAACAAGACAAAGAACAACTGATGTGAGTGGTACAGTCCGGCCTGGTTTGCCGAGCAGTTCTAGGCACTACAGTCAGCAACCGCGCGACCGCTACGGTCACAGGTTCAAATCCTGCCTCGGGCATGGATGTGTGTGATGTCCTTATGTTAGGTTTAAGTAGTTCTAAGTTCTAGGGGACCTCAGAAGTTAAACCCCATAGTGCTCAGAGTCATTTGAACCATTTTTGAGTGGTACAACTAGATGAACACAGAGATAGTCAGAAAGTGCTGCTCCATGCATATATGTGCGTGAGTCACCAGCAGATGGCGCGGCAGAAGCCGCACTGTGTGCATGCCTCCCACAGGCGGTCTCCAGCAGCCAGCCCACGCTGATACGGTTGGTAACCGATTCAAGCACATTCATGCGGCGACACCACACTCTGCACACTTACCCGCACGCACACTAGTAACAGGGTAAAGCAAACCTCTTCCTTGTGTGAAGTGGGCACCCAGAGGAGACTCCAGCTACCTGACAAGATGCATCGGCTGGTTCCAGCGTCGGGGTAGCCGACGCTGATGGGGAGGGCGGGACATTGTTCTGGGAGTACAGTGGAGCGCGGGAATATGAATGTGCCCGAGGGCGGCGGGCCCACATGGCGCCCAACAATAGCACTGAAGAGGAGGTTGCCATTGCCATCTCTGTATTTTCATCAGCTGGCAGGTCTCAGTGTAGAGAAAACGGCACTGGACTCACCAGTGATGGTGGCTGAGGCGATGATGGCGAGGGTGCCAGTGAAGGCGGCCCGACTGTAATGACAGGCTGCAGCCACAGACCTGAGGTCAGAGATGGTGTGGCATCCAGCAACGGAAAGCTGGAATCCCAGGGCGCTGCATGTGGGGGAGGCATTCAATGGGACGGGGGCGCCTCCACAGCAGACAACGTTGGGCTCGAGGCAGAGGGCGGCAAGGCAGGCTGCAGTGACAGGAGCCATACACACAAACTGGTAGCTTCCAGCAGTAAGTGGGGACGCAACTGATCAAAGTGGCGCATCACTGGTTGTCAGCTCTAGGTACGTGACAAAGACGGCGTCACTGGTGGCAGACAACAGTGGCCAGTATCCACTTGAGCCGACGACCAAACCCTCACGGCCATACTGACGATCCCTGTACGAAGCGGCCAGATGAACCCAACCGCGACAATTGCTGAGCAGGCCACACAGAGTGGCTGCCGGCCGTGAAACAGCTAGGCTCCGCTCGCCCGTAGGCGTGAAGCCATAGGTGCTCAGAAAACGGAGAGGGGTGTCGTCTGGTGTAAAACCCACAACAAACTTTTTCTTTTGGTACCTGAATGTACGCACTAGTCATTCTACCTCGCCATTTGATTGAGGGCAGAGTGGCGGAGCCATAACATGACGAATCAGTGACGGGAACAAAAGAATTGAAAGGTGTGAGAAACAAACTGGGACCTATTATCATAAACTAAGGTACAAGGCTATCCCTCATCAGATAAACCCCCAAAAGCGTTCGAATTATAACCTCAGCCTACATCAACGCACTATAGAGTCTGCATAGGAGTCGTAATGCCGGCCGCGGTGGTCTAGCGGTTCTAGGCGCTCAGTCCGGAACCGCGCGACTGCTACGGTCGTAGGTTCGAATCCTGCCTCGGGCATGGATGTGTGTAATGTCCTTAGGTTAGTTAGGTTTAAGTGGTTCTAAGTCCTAGGGGACTGATGACCACAGATGTTAAGTCCCATAGTGCTCAGAGCCATTTGAACCATTTTGAAGTCGTAATGGTCATCAGTAACGAACTGACACATATGGCTAAGGCCGTGAAGTTCAGCTGCCCAGGCCATGTTTGACTGCTTTGGTTTCTTGCGGCATTGAGAAAATTCAAGTGGCATCTCCATGACATATGTTTGTTTGCTATGGAAGATGGGCAATAAGGTGTACATATGATCAAAAGTATGAGCTATCAGCTCTGGTGAAAGGGCAAGCTGACACAGTAACTGATGTATTTTACATGAAATCCACAAAAGGCAGAAAGCTCTGCACAAATACGAGTCTGTCACGACGAAAGCGAAAAAGTGCTGTCTGTGTCTTTTTTTTTTTTTTTTTTGTGAGTTTCCCAATCCTCGGCTGCATTATCATATGGAGGAAAAGTTGGTGGACAGAGCGGTGGAACAGAGCCCTGTCTGTTAATTGAAGCCAACAAAGTGGTCACTGCCGAAGTAAGCTACTTAATCGTTCGACCAGGGCTGGTAGTACGGCGTCCGTAAGCAATAATTTGATGAAACCGCACTTCTTGACTCCACACGCGGAAATCGTTCAAAAATCGTCACCAATCGTGTAGTAACCAAATAATACACGAAACCGATCCAAGTAACGCAAATATGGTTTCATTCATAAACCTCAGAAAATATCGCAAATTAGCCTCTGGTGAATCCACATACAACAACAACCAGGACAACTTACGTCAGTGGCAAGGCTGGATGAAGACAGAGTGAGTCAGTCAACGCTGCTCTGCGTGTATATATATGGGCGAGTTGCCGGAAGACGGTGCGGTCTCCCATAAGCGACCTCCAGCGGCCGGTCCGCATTGATAGTTGGCGGCCGATTTAAGCACGCACACTCGGCGACACTACACTCAGCGCAGTCACACTCACACTCACGAGCACCAGCGTAAATGAGATGGTAGCTTCTAATGGACATAGTACACAGCTCAGGAGTCAGGAGCAAACAAAGGCGGTCATCCTATCAGAATAGAAGGTTGGACATGCCCAGTGATGAGAAAGAGAATGAATTTCAGGGTTGGGAACCACGTTATTTTGCACGATGTGTACAACTGAAGCTTATGAGGAACCGAATCTTTCCTTGTTAGACTGGAAGATGGGGGCTACACGAAGTACAGCAGAGCACCGAACCTGGAAAAGAATTTGTTACCTGAAAATAGTACAATAGTGCAAGCAATAGCGTGCGCATTGCATCAACTCTGAACATACGCCAAGAAATTATTCTAATAATCTTACATTTGGGTCTGTAAGAATGTAAAGTCATTCCAACCATTGCACTTCCCATTTATTTTCACAGAATGATAGGTAATTAAGGTAGTAAATTGAATAAATCATAATTGCAGTAATGCTCTGTAACAAGCCACCAGAGACCGCAGGTTCCTCTATACCAAAATACTTGGATAATACCCCTCAACAATAACCGAAATTTTTTCAATCGCTTTCGGGTTCCCCCTGTACACATTTAAAACAAATATGTTGAAGGTGGTATGCTCTTGCCTTCGTCTGACCACTGGCTTTCTCTGCCAGTTGTAGGGTACCGAGCTGTAGCAAAGCTTGGTGTGCTACCCATTCACTAGGTTCTAAGCGCATGGGAACACTGGCGATTAGGTCGGAAACAGAACTCAGAAAGTCAGTTACTCGGAGAGAATCACTGCACACTCTGGGACTGAAGAGCTTCTCATTCACTGTCCGCACTGCAGCTCAGGAGTCAGGAGCAAACAAAGGCGGTCACCCTATCAGAATAGAAGGTTGGACATGCCCAGTGATGAGATAGAGAATGAATTTCAGGGTTGGGAACCACGTTATTTTGCACGATGTGTACAACTGAAGCTTATGAGGAACCGAATCTTTCCTTGTTAGACTGGAAGATGGGGGCTACACGAAGTACAGCAGAGCACCGAACCTGGAAAAGAATTTGTTACCTGAAAATAGTACAATAGTGCAAGCAATAGCGTGCGCATTGCATCAACTCTGAACATACGCCAAGAAACTATTCTAATAATCTTACATTTGGGTCTGTAAGAATGTAAAGTCATTCCAACCATTGCACTTCCCATTTATTTTCACAGAATGATAGGTAATTAAGGTAGTAAATTGAATAAATCATAATTGCAGTAATGCTCTGTAACAAGCCACCAGAGACCGCAGGTTCCTCTATACCAAAATACTTGGATAATACCCCTCAACAATAACCGAAATTTTTTCAATCGCTTTCGGGTTCCCCCTGTACACATTTAAAACAAATATGTTGAAGGTGGTATGCTCTTGCCTTCGTCTGACCACTGGCTTTCTCTGCCAGTTGTAGGGTACCGAGCTGTAGCAAAGCTTGGTGTGCTACCCATTCACTAGGTTCTAAGCGCATGGGAACACTGGCGATTAGGTCGGAAACAGAACTCAGAAAGTCAGTTACTCAGAGAGGATCACTGCACACTCTGGGACTGAAGAGCTTCTCATTCACTGTCCGCACTGCAGCTCAGGAGTCAGGAGCAAACAAAGGCGGGCACCCTATCAGAATAGAAGGTTGGACATGCCCAGTGATGAGAAAGAGAATGAATTTCAGGGTTGGGAACCACGTTATTTTGCACGATGTGTACAACTGAAGCTTATGAGGAACCGAATCTTTCCTTGTTAGACTGGAAGATAGGGGCTACACGAAGTACAGCAGAGCACCGAACCTGGAAAAGAATTTGTTACCTGAAAATAGTACAATACTGCAAGCAATAGCGTGTGCATTGCATCAACTCTGAACATACGCCAAGAAACTATTCTAATAATCTTATATTTGGGTCTGTAAGAATGTAAAGTCATTCCAACCATTGCACTTCCCATTTATTTTCACAGAATGATAGGTAATTAAGGTAGTAAATTGAATAAATCATAATTGCAGTAATGCTCTGTAACAAGCCACCAGAGACCGCAGGTTCCTCTATACCAAAATACTTGGATAATACCCCTCAACAATAACCGAAATTTTTTCAATCGCTTTCGGGTTCCCCCTGTACACATTTAAAACAAATATGTTGAAGGTGGTATGCTCTTGCCTTCGTCTGACCACTGGCTTTCTCTGCCAGTTGTAGGGTACCGAGCTGTAGCAAAGCTTGGTGTGCTACCCATTCACTAGGTTCTAAGCGCATGGGAACACTGGCGATTAGGTCGGAAACAGAACTCAGAAAGTCAGTTACTCAGAGAGGATCACTGCACACTCTGGGACTGAAGAGCTTCTCATTCACTGTCCGCACTGCAGCTCAGGAGTCAGGAGCAAACAAAGGCGGGCACCCTATCAGAATAGAAGGTTGGACATGCCCAGTGATGAGGAAGAGAATGAATTTCAGGGTTGGGAACCACGTTATTTTGCACGATGTGTACAACTGAAGCTTATGAGGAACCGAATCTTTCCTTGTTAGACTGGAAGATAGGGGCTACACGAAGTACAGCAGAGCACCGAAACTGGAAAAGAATTTGTTACCTGAAAATAGTACAATACTGCAAGCAATAGCGTGCGCATTGCATCAACTCTGAACATACGCCAAGAAACTATTCTAATAATCTTACATTTGGGTCTGTAAGAATGTAAAGTCATTCCAACCATTGCACTTCCCATTTATTTTCACAGAATGATAGGTAATTAAGGTAGTAAATTGAATAAATCATAATTGCAGTAATGCTCTGTAACAAGCCACCAGAGACCGCAGGTTCCTCTATACCAAAATACTCGGATAATACCCCTCAACAATAACCGAAATTTTTTCAATCGCTTTCGGGTTCCCCCTGTAGATATTTAAAACAAATGTGTTGAAGGTGGTATGCTCTTGCCTTCGTCTGACCACTGGCTTTCTCTGCCAGTTGTAGGGTACCGAGCTGTAGCAAAGCTTGGTGTGCTACCCATTCACTAGGTTCTAAGCACATGGGAACACTGGCGATTAGGTCGGAAACAGTACTCAGAAAGTCAGTTACTCGGAGAGGATCACTGCACACTCTGGGACTGAAGAGCTTCTCATTCACTGTCCGCATTACTTTCGGATAACACTGACGCAATTGATGAAAAATTTGAACGCAGCTCTCTTAGATTGTTTGAAGATGATGTTTCCACTTACCGTCTAATAAAGCCACCAGAGGATCAAAACGAATAACAAAATAGTTTAGCCAAGGTACGTGCATGGTGCGAACTGTGACAATTAACCCTCAGCAATATAAAATGTGATATACTCCACATGAATACTAAAACTATTCGTTCAAATTTCGGTTTCACAATACATTACACAAATTTAAAGGTCGTCGATTCAACTAAATACCTATGGATTACAATTATGAACAGCTTAAACTGTAACCGTTACATACAAAATTTTGCAGGGAAGGCGAACCAAGGACTGCGTTCTATTGACCAAACGCTTTGAAGGTGCTTGTCCATCTTTTTCTACAGTATTGCTATAATATTGTGCAACTCTTACCAGATAGGATTAACCGAGATCATCGAAAAAGTTCAAAGAAGATCATACAATGTAGGCGTTCATGGCCGGTATCGCCTTCATTTAAAACTTCCGGGCTGATAGGCCGCAGTCGATTTATAAAACTCTCCCATGACGTTTCGTCTCCGACCGCGGGAGACATCCTCCAAATTAAAGCTGCGAATGGAACTTTTAAGTGGAGTTCAAAGAGTGGTAGCTCGTTTTGTATAATCCTGAAATAGAAGAGAGAGTATTACGAAGGCGAAAAGCGGGTTGAGTCGTTAAAACAAAGGCGTTTTTCGTTGCGAAGATAACTTATCACGAAATTTCAGTCACCGATTACTCCTCCGAATGACAAGATATTTTGTCGACTTTCAACCCCATAGAGAGAAATAGCCATCATGATCAAATAAGCAATCAGGGCTCACATTGGAATATTTGGGGGTTTATTTTTTCCCCATGCGCAATTTTAGAGTGGGGAAATAGTCTGAAAGTGGTCCCTTGACAAACAGGTTTGAAATGAAGGGCAATCACGTAGACGAAGACCCTTACGTTACCAGCACCACTTGGAGGGCGAGAAAAACCAGTCGCATATGAGACGTATATTAAGTAAAAGTGCATCTCAGTGGCTCGGTAGTAAAGGGCCGACTACAAATTCAAAGGTTATGCGTTTGATGCACGGTCAGTCCTAGGATATTAATCAGTCACTTATCGCTTCTTGCACATCTGGCAATATTTGTGATGTGAACAATGTCAAGCTGAACAGTGGTATAGGTTCCATGTTGATGTCTAGGTCCTCTCTATTACTGGCTGAGCAAGTCAGTTCAAAGGCTGAAGGAAGGCAAGACATACCACTTCCAGTAGAATAGGACAACGACTAGGAAAGTAGGCCTATTGTGGAGTTCAAAACCAATTTCAGGTCGATGACAGCATTATCTTTTATTGCGGAAGAAAGGTTAGAATTTATTGTCCCGTCGACATATCGCGAGAGACGGAGCACTAACTCAGATAGAAATGGTTACAGAAGATTTTGCTGAAGATAACACTCTGATTTTCGCGTGAAATGATTTTTGGAAAGCACAGACAGCGCTATAGCCCATCCTTCATGTTATTCAGTCTATACAGTGAGCAAGTAGTAATGGAAACTCAAGAGTAATTTGGAGCAGGAATTAAAGTTCAGGAAGAAAAAACAAGACTTCGGGGTTTGGCTATGATATTATAAATCTAGCAGAGACAGCAGATGGGACCTGGGAGGATCAGTTGAATGGAACGGATAGTGTCTTGAAGAGCGGTTATAAGGCTAATATTAACAAAAGTAGAACGACAGCAGATGAATGTAATCGAATAAAATCAGGTGATCCAGAGGGGATTAGATTAGGAGATCAAGCAGTAAAAGTAGTAGACTACTTTTGGTATTTGGACAGTAAAATACTGACAATGGCCGACGTGGAGAGGATATAAAAGTCTGATTGGCCGTAGCTAGAAAAACATTTCTGAACAAATGAAATATTTTTGACTTATAAATTCGAGCGTTAGGACGCCTTTTCTGAAGGTATATGTCTTGAGTGTATCCATGTGCGAAAGAGAAACGTGGAAGATAAGGAGTTTAGACGGGAAGAGAACAGACACTTGTGAAATATGTTGCTACAGAAGTATGCTGAAGAGGAGATAAGTAGATCGGATACCTAATGAAGAAGCACTGAATCGAGGTAAGAAATTTGTGACGGAACTGGAATAAGAGAAACGACCTGTTTATATCACACATCAACCAATTTTTGGACTGAAGACCACAACAAAACAGACAATTAAATCAAGATTAGGGCGGAATTTATATCCTGATCTTCCAAAATGCTAGTCAAATGTTTTCTCATCCAATCACTTACCATGCACCTCCAAAGAATAAAATGAAGCAGTCAGAGGGGGAGGAGGAAACAACAAGAAACTTCACAGGTTGAGAGAATATGTGTTCTTATTTCAGTGACTACAAAATCGTGTCAAATATGCAAAGAACTAGGCAGTATGAGCCCACGTATGAGTATGATGTTGCTCCCACTCTGTTAAGATAAAGGACGAGTGCAACGGAAATATAATGGAAAAATATTGTGATCTGAGACAAAAATTTTCGCTTATTGGGTTGGTGACATAACTAACAATGGGTGAACAAATGTATTTTATTATAAATGAATGTTTGACACATTCAAATATTATCTTGTTTAGTTAACCTTCTGAGAGTCATAATGGTATAAGAAAGAATTGTTTCTGAGTCAATGTCGAAGCACAAAATATTTATGTTTGTAATCTAAGATGTGGTGTTATGTGAGCAGTCGAATATTATGTCCTGCTCATACAAAAACTCAGGCGAGAAAGGTGAATACTACACTACTGGCCATTAAAATTGCTACACCAAGGAGAAATGTAGATGATAAACGGGTATTCATTGGACAAATATCATAATAGAACTGACATGTGTTATATATTCACGCAGTTTGGGTGCATAGATCCTTAGAAATCAGAACCCGGAACAACCACCTCTGGTCGTAAAAATGGCCTTGATACGCCTGGGCATTGAGCCAAACAGAGCTTAGATGGCGTTTACAGGTACAGCTGCCCATGCAGCGATACCACATTTCATCGAGAGTAGTGACTGGCATATTGTGACGAGCCAGCTCCTCGACCACCATTGACCAGATGTTTTCAATTGGTCAAAGATCTGAAGAATGTGCTGGCCAGGGCAGCAGTCGCACATTTTCTGTATCCAGAAAGGTCCGTACAGGACCTGCAACATGCGGTCGTGGATTGTTGTTGTTGTGGTCTTTAGTTCTGAGACTGGTTTGATGCAGCTCTCCATGCTACTCTATCCTGTGCAAGTTTCTTCATCTTCCAGTACATACTGCAGCCTACATCCTTCTGAATCTGCTTAGTGTATTCATCTCTTGGTCGACGATTTTTACCCTCCACGCTGCCCTCCAATACTAAATTGGTGATCCCTCGATGTCTCAGAACATGTCCTATCAACCGATCCCTTCTTATAGTCAAGTTGTGCCACAAACTCCTCTTCTCGCCAATTCTATTCAATATCTCCTCATTAGTTATGTGATCTACCCATCTAATCTTCAGCATTCTTCTGTAGCACCACATTTCGAAAGCTTCTATTCTCTTCTTGTCTAAACTATTTATCGTCCATGTTTCACTTCCATACATGGCTACACTCCATACAAATACTTGCAGAAACGACTTCCTGACATTTAAATCTACACTCGATGTTAACAAATTTCTCTTCTTCAGAAACGCTTTCCTTGCCATTGCCAGTCTACATTTTATATCATCTCTACTTCGACCATCATCAGTTATTTTGCTCCCCAAATAGCAGAACTCCTTTACTACTTTAAGTGTCTCATTTCCTAATCTAATTCCCTCAGCATCAGCCGACTTACTTCGACTACATTCCATCATCCTCGTTTTGCTTTTGTTGATGTTCATCTTATATCCTCCTTTCAAGACACTGTCCATTCCGTTCAACTGCTCTTCCAAGTCCTTTGCTGTCTCTGACAGAATTACAATGTCATCGGCGAACCTCAAAGTTTTTATTTCTTCTCCATGGACTTTAATACCTACTCCGAACTTTTCTTTTGTTTCCTTTATTGTTTGCTCGATATACAGATTGAATAGCATCGGGGATAGGCTACAACCCTGTCTCACTCCCTTCCCAACCACTGCTTCCCTTTCATACCCCTCGACTCTTATAACTGCCATCTGGTTTCTGTACAAATTGTAAATAGCCTTTCACTCCCTGTATTTTACCCCTGTCACCTTTAGAATTTGAAAAAGAGTATTCCAATCAACATTGTCAAAAGCTTTCTCTAAGTCTACAAATGCTAGAAATGTAGGTTTGCCTTTCCTTAATCTTTCTTCTAAGATAAGTCGTAGGGTCAGTGCCGCCTCACGTGTTCCAACATTTCTACGGAATCCAAACTGATCTTCCCCGAGGTCGGCTTCTATCAGTTTTTCCATTCGTCTGTAAAGAATTCGCGTTAATATTTTGCAGCTGTGACTTATTAAACTGATAGTTCGATAATTTTCACATCTGTCAACACCTGCTTTCTTTGGGATTGGAATTATTATATTCTTCTTGAAGTCTGGGGGTATTTCGCCTGTCTCATACATCTCGCTCACCAGATGATAGAGTTTTGTCAGGACTGGTTCTCACAAGGCCGTCAGTTGTTCTAATGGAATGTTGTCTACTCCGGGGGGCTAGTTTCGGCTTAGGTCTTTCAGTGCTCTGTCAAACTCTTCACGCAGTATCATATCTCCCATTTCATCTTCATCTACATCCTCTTCCAGTTCCATAATATTGTCCTCAGGTACATCGCCCTTGTATAGACCCTCTATATACTCCTTCCACCTTTCTGCTTTTCCTTCTTTGCTTAGAACTGGGTTTCCATCAAAACTCTTGATACTCATGCAAGTGGTTCTCTTTTCTCCAAAGGTCTCTTTAATTTTCCTGTAGGCAGTATCTATCTTACCCCTAGTGATATAAGCCTCTACATCCTTACATTTATCCTCTAGCCATCCTTGATTAGCCATTTTGCACTTCCTGTCGATCTCATTTTTGAGATGTTTGTATTCCCTTTTGCCTGCTTCATTTACTGCATTTTTATATTTTCTCCTTTCATCAATTAAATTCAATATTTTTTCTGTTACCCAAGGATTTCTACTATCCCTTGTCTTTTTACCTACTAGATCCTCTGCTGCCTTCACTACTTCATCTCTCAAAGCTACCCATTCTTCTTCTACTGTATTTCTTTCCCCCATTCCTGTCAATTGTCCCCTTATGCTCTCCCTGAAACACTGTACAACCTCTGGTTCTTTCAGTTTATCCAGGTCCCATCTCCTTAAATTCCCACCTTTTTGCAGTTTCTTCAGTTTTAATCTACAATTCATAACCAATAGATTGTGGTCAGAGTCCACATCTGCCCCTGGAAATGTCTAACAATTTAAAACCTGCTTCCTAAATCTCTGTCTTACCATTATGTAATCTATCTGATACCTTTTAGTATCTCCAGGGTTCTTCCATGTATACAACCTTCTTTTATTATTCTTGAACCAAGTGTTAGCTATGATTAAGTTGTGCTCTGTGCAAAATTCTATCACGTGGCTTCCTCTTTCATTTCTTAGCCCCAATCCATATTCACCTACTACGTTTCCTTCTCTCCCTTTTCCTGCTACCGAATTCCATTGGGTTGGTTGGTTGGGTTGTTTTGGGGGAAGAGACCAAACAGCGAGGTCATCGGTCTCATCGGATCAGGGAAAGACGGGGAAGGAAGTCGGCCGTGCCCTTTCAAATGAACCATCCCGGCATTAGCCTGGAGCGATTTAGGGAAATCACGGAAAACCTAAATCAGGATGGCCGGACGCGGGATTGAACCGTCGTCCTCCCGAATGCGAGTCCAGTGTGCTAACCACTGCGCCACCTCGCTCGGTACCGAATTCCAGTCACCCATGACTATCAAATTTTCGTCTCCCTTCACTATCTGAATGATTTCTTTTATTTCATCATACATTTCTTCAATTTCTTCGTCATCTGCAGAGCTAGTATATAAACTTGTACTACTGTAGTAGGCGTGGGCTTCGTGTCTATCTTGGCCACAATAATACGTTCACTGTGCTGTTTGTAGTAGCTTACCCGCAATCCTATTTTTTTTATTCATTATTAAACCGACTCCTGCATTACCCCTATTTGATTTTGTATTTATAACCATGTATTCACCTGACCGAAAGTCTTGTTCCTCCCACCATCGAACTTCACTAATTCCTACTATATCTAACTTTAACCTATCCATTTCCCTTTTTAAATTTTCTAACCTAGGTGCTCGATTAAGGGATCTAACATTCCACACTCCGATCCGTAGAACGCCAGTTTTCTTTCCCCTCATAGCGACATCCTCCTGAGTAGTCCCCGCCCGGAGATCCGAATGGGGGACTAATTTTCCTCCGGAATATTTTACCTGAGAGGACGACATCATCATTTAACCATACAGTAAAGCTGCATGCCCTCGGGAAAAATTACGGCTGTAGTTTCATCTTGCTTTCAGCCGTTCGCAGTACCAGCACAGCAAGGCCGTTTTGGTTAGTGTTATAAGGCCAGATCAGTCAATCATCCAGACTGTTGCCCCTGCAACTACTGAAAAGGCTGCTGCCCCTCTTCAGGAACCACACGTTTGTCTGGCCTCTCAACAGATACCCCTCCATTGTGGTTGCACCTACGGTACGGCTATCTGTATCGCTGAGGCATGCAAGACTCCCCACCAACGGCAAGGTCCATGGTTCTTGGGGGGGGGGGGGGGGCGGCAATTTTTAGTAGTGATTCAAAAAGAGAGAATTTCTTAATGTCATCAAATGGCATAAATTACATATAACGATAAACTCCTCAACGTTTTTTACAGAAGCTAGTGTCGCTCTACCTGACCAGGTCTGTGTAAATGAGGATAGGTACTCAGCTCAGACATTCAACAATGGATATAGAGATCATCTGTGCCAGCTACTTACAGTGGCCCTTCGCTGGTCTTCATCTGTGAACAAATCTTTTGTATATAAGAGGATCTTCAGCAAGCGAATAAATTTTCTGCAGTTGCTGTCTGGTGATTCATGGGAAAATGATCTTAGTAAATCTAATACAAATGTAAGTTTTACCATTTCATAATAAAATTCAATGAATATTTTCAAAAACCTTCCTCATAAAGAAAGTCAAGTGCAAAAACACAAAGAAACAAAAAAAACTGCTTGATGGCAGGAATTATAGTCTTCTGCAACAGTAAGAGAGCTTTATTTATACCATCAAAAATGAATGGTGATCCAGAATTTCTAATATATTTAAAAATATATACAAATCAGTTCTGAAGCAGGTCATAGGTGAAAATAAATTAAGAAAAAATGACCAATCAGGAACTTGTCAAACAAGACTAAGGCATTATGGAAAAATGTGCAGAAATGTACTGGGAAGAAGGAAGCTCTTAAGGACATTGCCCTATCTCATAATGACAGCCTTATTGTTGACATAGTTAGTTGGAGATCTTTTCAATTCGTACTTTACTACAATTGCAAATGATTTAGTGACAGAAAAAATTGTTAAGCTACATGTGAAGGACTCTCAGATATTAACAAACAAACTTATTACTTGGTCTTGCTAATCAAGATGAACTCGGAAAAATCACAAGATCATTAAAAATAGCAGTTCAGCAGATGTTGATAACATCCCTGAACGTATAATGAAGCTGTCAAAAAAAAATATTTTTGCACCATTATTAGACATATGCAGTTCTTTACTGTCAGGGGGCATTTTCCCAGTGGCGTGCTGCAGGGCTCTCTCTTAGAACCATTTCTATTTCTAGTATTCATTAATAATCTGCCCTCACATATTAATAATCCACCCTCATATTGTTGTTACCACTTGTCCTAGTAAAAGGGGAAGGCATGTGACGTTGATAAGATTTCTGAGTGGTGCAAAGATTGGCAACTTGCTTTAAATGTCCAGAAATGTAAAATTGCGCATTTCATAAAGCAAAAAACTTAGTATCCTATGACTATAGTGTCAATGAGTAGTGACAGCCTTATTGTTGACATAAAGTTAGTTGCAGATCTGTTGGAACTGGCCAACTATTACAAATCTCTGGCTGTAACACTTTGTACAGATATGAAATGGAATATTCACATAGGCGCAGTCGTAGTTAAAGCAGATGGTAGACTGTTTTATTGGTAGAATACTGGAGAAGCGCAATCGTCTACAAAGAAGAGTTGTTTACAAATCATTCATGCAACTGGTTTTAGAATATTACACAAGTGTGTGGAATCTATACCAAATAGGACAAACTGGGGATATTGAACATATATAGAGAAGGGCAGCAAGAATGATCACAGGTCTGTTTAATCCATAGGAGAGTGTCACAGGGATACTGAAGGAACTGAACTGGAAGACTCTTGAAGATAGATGCAAACCATCCTGAGAAAGTCCATTAACAAATTTTCAAGAACTAGCTTTAAATGATGACTCTAGGAAGATACTACAGTCCTCCACATATCGCTCACATAGGGATCATAAAGATAATATCAGAATAATTACTCCACCTACAGAGGCATTCCAACAACCATTCTTCCAGCACTTCATACGTGCATGGAAAGGGAAGAAACCCTAATAACTGGTACACTGGGATATATCCTCTGCCATGCACCTCGCGGTGGTTTGCGGAGTATAGATGTAGACCTAGGTGTACTGTTTTGTTGACAGTGGTCAATTTTTTCTGCAAACTACTAATCTGTGATATGGTACTATCACCCCATTGAGGTAAATCTTTGCTTAATGCAGTTTTAATTTGATTTTTTCTATGTCAGCACCAAATGTAGTCAAAACTTTACCACAATATCATTAATAGTAGCCTGAACTACATCTTTACATTAATCATGGCGGTTATAGTAGTCAGTCGCTAATTCATCTCTAGTGTCCATTTCTTCATTATGCCTCAACAGGTTCTCTGAAATACGATATGAGACCAAGACGCTGCTGTGTTCCACCATATTATTTATTACAATACGCCTATTTTGGCGTGATTGCCATTTTCAGGTTGTCTGTGTAAAATACATAGTTTGGTGTAATATTTCAAACTTTCTAGATGAATTAAGTCAGGTGATGCTGAGGAAATTAGATTAGGAAAAGAGACACTTAAAGTAGTAAAGGAGTTTTCATATTTGGGGAGCAAAATAACTGATGATGGTCGAAGTAGAAAGGACATAAAATGTAGACTGGTAATGGCAAGGAAAGCGTTTATGAAGAAGAGAAATTTGTTAACATCGAGTATAGATTTAAGTGTCAGGAAGTCGTTTCTGAAACTATTTGTATGGAGTGTAGCCATGTATGGAAGTGAAACATGGTCGATTAACAGTTTGGACAAGAAGAGAATAGAAGCTTTCAGAATGTGGTGCTACAGAAGAATGCTGAAGATTAGATGGGTAGATCACATAATTAATGAGGATGCATTGAATAGAATTGGGGAGAAGAGGAGTTTGTGGCACAACTTGACAAGAAGAAGGGACCGGTTGGTAGGACATGCTCTGAGGCATCAAGGGATCACAAATTTAGCGTTGGAGGGCAGCGTGGAGGTTAGAAATCGTAGAGGGATACCAAGAGATGAATACACTAAGCACATTCAGAAGGATGTAGGTTGCTGTAAGTACTGGGAGATGAAGAAGCTTGCGCAGGATAGAGTAGATGGAGAGCTGCATCAAACCGGTCTCAGGACTGAAGACCACAACAACAACAGCAGGAGACGATTAACAAATTGTAGAACTAAGGTTTGCTATGTACATCAGGTGGCCTTGATATCCATATGACATTGACTTTCAGTAGGTGTCACATTACTGTATAAGTTTGCCCCCTTGGCGTTGGTCGAGCTATAGTAGGTATTAAACTTTTGCTGGAGCAGCTATTTGTGATGTATTTTCATAATAACGTTACATGACAGCTGTATTGCAGCTAAGTCAGAGATGTTATATAGTTACAGGCTGTTTGCTTCTAAAGTATTCTATGGTCATATCTCAGTTCTTACCAGCTATGTAATATTGCTAATACGACATATACAACGCTGTTGACTTTAATGTCATACATTATAATAGGGAAATTCTTACAATTTATCCATCTGAAGATAAAATTGGCTAAATTAGTTGAAATTATAAAATTCAACAGGCTATGCATAAAGATAAAAACACAGATCAAATTATAAATATAATATAACTGGAAATAATAAAGATATGACCTACAGAGTACCACAGAAGAAAACAACTCGTAACCATATAATATCGCTGACTAAACTGTCGCTACAGCTGTCAAGTAACGTCATTATGAAATAAACTTTCATAACTCAACAACTTCACAAATACCTGCTCCTGCGAAAATTTAACCCTACTATAGCTTGATCGAAGTCAAAGGAGCAAAGTTATACAGTAGTTTGACAGCAACTGAGAATCGATGTCAAATGGGTATCAAGACCATCCGATGCATGTAGAAAATCATTATTTTATAACATATTAAATTATTTACCCCAAAATTTGAAACATTGTACAAAACTATGTACTTTCCAGAGATAACCTGAAGATGGCAATCACAGCAAAATAGGCCTATTGAAATAAACGATATAATCGAACACAGCAGCGTCTTGATCTTATAGCATAATGCAGGGTGGGGAAAATAATAGTGAGCCAGGAAACAAGTCCAGGAGGAGTATTCATCCTCATGATCGACATCATACGCCGGTCTCTTGCGACAGGCATCAGGTTGATTTGTCAGGACTCTGAAGCATTTCCTGGTAAAATGCAGACACATTTTCTGGTGTGGGGGCACGTTTCGTAGTGTTTTTTGACTTATTCAAAACATATCCTGTCTGGCGCCATTTTTGGACTAATCGCTGCATGGCTCTCTTTGCTGTCACTTTGACAACACGAAACTTCTCAGCAAACAACTGACCACACCGTTTCCACGACTTAGTTGTCACTTAACTTTCCGCAGCGAATACCCGTTGCTCTATTGTATCATCGTCGCCTTTGCACTGCTATACTCATAATGACAAAGCTCAGACTATGCTGTGAACCGGGGTGGATCACGACGCGCGCGTACGCGTAGTGTGCACGGCCCAGGGTGATTATATTCACATACAATCGTATCCACTCGGCTGGGCCACTTTTATTTGCCCAACTCTTTGTATAATCTCCTTACATGACAAATGTGACGCAACGGTCAAAGATGAGTTCAAAAAGGTTCACTGAATTATGCTCTCTATCTGAGATAATGCCTCAGTTAACAGATTATTGTAAAACAAGTGCTAATTGTAAATCTAATTTTCACTGTTGCGCGTATTTATGCGAAATACACATTGAAAAATTCTGGTGGAGCTTTCCCTTTGTGTGTCAAACTGTTCCCTTGTCCTGATCTCTTGTTCAGTAGTAAAATTACATACTTTTTCAGTTAGCTTATGAAGAAATTCTTTTATATGAGACTGTTCATCATGTAATTTTAGTATGATGTCAGGAATGTCCTGGTATGCAATTTTAGATTCCGAATTTTTGGTTTTTAATCCATCATGTTGCAATGACAAATTTGTCAGTTTGGATGACATTTCATCTTGTTTAGATGACATTTCATTATGCTTAGTCAACATTTAATCTAGCTGTAATGATAAGAGTTCGAAATTCGTTTTCATCATTGTCTTTAACCTTTGATACAATGCTGTAAATTGTTCTTGAGGATTACCATCTGGTGGAATAATTTCTATGCTCTCAGCCTGCAACTTTGTTTTGTGGGCTGAGGTGTCAGTATTTTCGATAGCTGTTTCAATGAATTTGCTAGCTTCGGGATATGATTCTACATCATTATGTGTTTCAGATTCCATTTTCATAGACTTTCCTATCTTTACCATGGCGCAGAGATGGTTGCAATTATGTGGGTATTTTAGTTTAACAACTACATATATATAGTAACAATAATGCTGAACAATAACTTTCCAGAAGGATCGTGTTAATTTGTTGAAAGGACATAATACTGCTGCACCATGCGGCACACATGTGTTGCAAATCCACCTGCCTTGTGCATCTTAACTTCGTAATTATTAAAAGATACTTACAAAAAATTCAAAATAACCAAATTTTGAGTAAAATGGGCCATGAGCAGTTAATTCAAGCAGCGACAATTATGAAACACATAGGCAAGGAAAGTAAGTAATACTGCCCTTACCTCATACATTGCATCACAAAGGCGAATTCACACTGTCTGTCACATCCTCTCAAAACGTTCTGCAGTGCATTTCAAATGGCAGCCTCCACACAAGCCCTTCCGTCTCGTCATGTCACATCATGGCACTCAAGGTTTCTCGGCAAGAAAGATTTGATTGCTGATGTCATCCATCTGTTATTGATCACTTGATCCCAAAGCTCATTTCCTCCTGATATATGGCCAGGTGAAAATCTCCACATTTCGTTTAGTAGTGGTTTTAGAGGTCAATATCAGTTTTCGTTAATTATTTGTTAAAAAATTGTCTTGTTTCGTTATTTCTTTTGTTAAAATTTATAATAAAGGACGAAAAATTAATTTAAGCAGTAACGCAGCACTCTGAATTGTGTGCATGAATGTACTAAATTATTTGAGCTCTACTACACTTATAAAGTTAATTTTTATACATACCAGCCCAGTATTCAATATTTCACAATGAAATGCATGCAGTATGGCTGTAACTTGACTTGATAAAAGTACTGTGGATAGAATCAGGTTGATTAGTAGGTGGAATTTATTTGTATATTGCCAGGTATTTGTAGTGTTTCGTAAAGAAAAGGCCTGAAACCTTCAGACACTCCAAGTGGTTTGTTTAAATATGTGTTCGTGGCAGGCTTATTCATTGTTAAGTCGCTCTCTGGATTATGTGTGAAACAGTATTACAGGCATCACTGGTTAATATTTATGTGGTTTCACTAGCTAACCCCAGTACACATAAGACACTTGAATATTAAAAGCCTAATGCAAGAAGTAAAGCAAACCTATAAAGCTTGATAAATCTTGAAGGGAGAGGAATTGATGGAGAGATGACTATTGCATAAAAGTTTTCATTGGACTAACAATGAAAACTTAACCTTAAACAAACCTATTTTTCGTGGGATGTGATGGCAACTCGTAGCACTGAATTTCTTTTAGTAATTTCGGATGTAATTTGATATAACAAATAAAAGAACTGATGCTTTCACTTTCTAAACTATAAAATGAAGAAATTAAGATTTCCCTTCTTCGAGCTACCTATATAGTGTGTGAAGTTTCGTTTCTGTACCGCATAATAATATTTTTTGGGCCCACACTCTTTCTTGTGTTGTTTTGTGCTTCTGTCTACCTTTTCTAATCTATAAGCTATCTCTGCAAGCTGCAAACAATTTGAGTCCAATAAATGCTATTTTCATACAAATGTGGACTCAAATGTCCATGTATATAAACTACCACAGTCGAAGATCATCTTTGCGAAGATCGTGAAAAAAAAAACAGTTGTGCACAGCCATGTGAGTTGAGATCAAATGACTTGAATTGACTTGACGTGCTGTGATATTATCCAGTGTGAATATACCTTGATATGGTGGTACCATGATGGACAGTGTGAATCGCTCTTAATACAGATCATTAACATTTAATTTCCAAAAAATTTATTTTCGCTATTTATTGACTAACTGCCCATAATCCCTTCTGTTAACATTGTTTCCTTCAACACATCCTAGTTTTCGTGGAGGTGTTTTCCATCTATGCAACTAAATGAAAGGCAGTTTGTTCATTGTTATTCGCATTTTGTTTCTTTTATTTGCAAAGCATCTTTAGAGACATGTAATACACGTTTCGTTTTATACATATAATAAATCTATTATGTAGTGGTAACAACATGTTCTTATGATTCACTTTGTCATTTTTTTCTCTTCTTTTTCAGATTAGAATCAGCATTTGTAGCAAAAATTTCATGAGGTGAAATTATCGTTCGGTGTTATTAACGATTTTCAGCGCTGTTAGCCCTTATTGTGGCTGTGGATGTGTTTATTAGTCCCCATGCTCCAGCTGGTCGATTTCTGGCGTTTTATCACCCACATTTGTTACAACACATCACCTTATATCACTTGCCCTTTTCATTTTGTGACCAACATGCGTGAGTTTGCAGTGTGTAGTGTTGCCAACTGTCTATATGTATTTAATTTTTATCTTTTGTTTGTGTTGTGTGTATGTAGTTTGAAATTTCTCACTTGTTTTGTGCATGAAGTGTGTGTGTGTGTGTGTGTGTGTGTGTGTGTGTGTGTGTGTGTGAGAAAGAGAGAGAGAGAGAAGAGGGAGAGGAAGATCCATTAATTACTTATTCTGGTTATGTTTCAGATTTCTGTTTGTTATTGATTCAGTGGCTAATATGATTAGAAAGTTATTGCTTGTATGGGTTTGGTCATTGAGCACTTGCTTTTTCATTGCAAGGGCTTTGTGCATGTGGAAGTTTTCTTGTAATATAGTGATTCACATTCTTGGCATTCTGACTGGTATATACCGGCTCCTTGGTATTTTCTGCTCAACCAAAAAATCAAAACACAACTAAAGAAAAAAGAAAACAAGCAGAAAACACAAACACCAAAGAACCCCATAGACACTACAGCACAAATTAAAACACAAAACAGTAACACTCATGACGTGACTAACGGAAAAAATGGTACACTTGAACATACGAACATATAGCAACACACAGGATAGCAAATATATTGAAGAAACAGGGATTAAACATTGCTTACGGAAAAATAAACATACTGCAGTCACATTTCCAAACAACAGACAAACCACACGCATACCAAGGCGAAGGTATTTACTGTGATGTACCTTTTGCATTTTTTGCTTTTATGTTTCCGTCTTTTTTCAAAGGCAAAGGGAAAAGGTGAAGCCTGCGCCTACCGTCATGTATTTTTTATTTTCAAATGTTAAAAAAAAAAGATGTTTTTCCTGTTTCTCGGTATGAGGAAGAACTCGCTCTCTGTTAATGAACGACGGTGGACGCTTGTTATTTTAGAGCGAAATCGGCGGTATCCATTTTGGTTGTGAGAATAAGTAAAAAGTCTGTATTTCTTAAGTGCACAGAAGGAAGAATATAGTATTATTTCAGCAGTGAAAAATTGTTTGAATCATCATCGCAAGTAGTAATGCAACATATAAAAACGCAAGATGCCCACTTGAATACTTCGGAGCTATTACGAACATCCGACTACGAAAATAACAAAGAACATACTCAAGATTTTGTAGGTGGATACGGCGATCAGACGTAGTATTATTAATTTGTAAGCATAAATCTACAAAAAGAGAGAGACTATTTCGTTTATGTGGAACTAATACGAAAAGATTCTCTACCCGTTTACAGGCATAGCTCAGCGTATTGAGCTTGATCAGACGTAGTATTATTAATTGGTAAGCATAAATCTACAACAAGAGAGAGACTATTTCGTTTATGTGGAACTAATACGAAAAGATTCTCTACCCGTTTACAGTCATAGCTCAGCGTATTGAGCTTGTGCGACACGCCGAAAACTTACTCTCATTATTTCCATGCATCTAAACTATTACTATTATTTTATACACTCCTGGAAATTGAAATAAGAACACCGTGAATTCATTGTCCCAGGAAGGGGAAACTTTATTGACACATTCCTGGGGTCAGTTACATCACATGATCACACTGACAGAACCACAGGCACATAGACACAGGCAACAGAGCATGCACAATGTCGGCACCTGTACAGTGTATATCCACCTTTCGCAGCAATGCAGGCTGCTATTCTCCCATGGAGACGATCGTAGAGATGCTGGATGTAGTCCTGTGGAACGGCTTGCCATGCCATTTCCACCTGGCGCCTCAGTTGGACCAGCGTTCGTGCTGGACGTGCAGACCGCGTGAGACGACGCTTCATCCAGTCCCAAACATGCTCAATGGGGGACAGATCCGGAGATCTTGCTGGCCAGGGTAGTTGACTTACACCTTCTAGAGCACGTTGGGTGGCACGGGATACATGCGGACGTGCATTGTCCTGTTGGAACAGCAAGTTCCCTTGCCGGTCTAGGAATGGTAGAAAGATGGGTTCGATGACGGTTTGGATGTACCGTGCACTATTCAGTGTCCCCTCGACGATCACCAGTGGTGTACGGCCAGTGTAGGAGATCGCTCCCCACACCATGATCCCGGGTGTTGGCCCTCAGTCGTATGCAGTCCTGATTGTGGCGCTCACCTGCACGGCGCCAAACACGCATACGACCATCATTGGCACCAAGGCAGAAGCGACTCTCATCGCTGAAGACGACACGTCTCCATTCGTCCCTCCATTCACGCCTGTCGCGACACCACTGGAGGCGGGCTGCACGATGTTGGGGCGTGAGCGGAAGACGGCCTAACGGTGTACGGGACCGTAGCCCAGCTTCATGGAGACGGTTGCGAATGGTCCTCGCCGATACCCCAGGAGCAATAGTGTCCCTAATTTGCTGGGAAGTGGCGGTGCGGTCCCCTACAGCACTGCGTAGGATCCTACGGTCTTGGCGTGCATCCGTGCGTCGCTGCGGTCCGGTCCCAGGTCGACGGGCACTTGCACCTTCCGCCGACCACTGGCGACAACATCGATGTACTGTGGAGACCTCACGCCCCACGTGTTGAGCAATTCGGCGGTACGTCCACCCGGCCTCCCGCATGCCCACTATACGCCCTCGCTCAAAGTCCGTCAACTGCACATACGGTTCACGTCCACGCTGTCGCGGCATGCTACCAGTGTTAAAGACTGCGATGGAGCTCCGTATGCCACGGCAAACTGGCTGACACTGACGGCGGCGGTGCACAAATGCTGTGCAGCTAGCGCCATTCGACGGCCAACACCGCGGTTCCTGGTGTGTCCGCTGTGCCGTGCGTGTGATCATTGCTTGTACAGCCCTCTCGCAGTGTCCGGAGCAAGTATGGTGGGTCTGACACACCGGTGTCAATGTGTTCTTTTTTCCATTTCCAGGAGTGTATTATGTTATAAAATGGGACAAGTTACAGGCACGATACGTAGCGGGCAAAACAGTGAGTACTAGTATTGTTAAGACAATGAATATATATATATATATATATATATATATATATATATATATATTATTGGTGTTTTGCCCTTAAAGAGCGCATTTGGACTAAACTACATGGCCAGTTCCTTTTGCTGCCTTCCTTGCTGCCCAAACTTCCCTCATTCGCTCGCTGTGGTTCTGTTTCCGGTCCTCTGTCCATGCTTGTTGTCGGCTTATTGTCGGCTTTATCTTGATTGCCTTTTTGGTTGCCCATATTTCTTTCATCTTCTGGCTGTGATGTTGCTTGCGTTCTTCGGTCCATTTTATGCCTGTTCGTTTGTCACATTGTATCTCATGTAGTTTACTTTTCTCAATGATGTTTCTGAATTTTATTCTGTCGTTTATTGTGTCTGCTGTTATGTTGAGTTGGTTCAGGTCGTTTTCTACCTCTGCCACCCATTTGTTGTTTCTAGTGGTTACCCAGTCAAACATTTGTTTAGTCAGCCTGTGTGATGGTATTCTGTATAGGTGTCCATAGAATTGTAGTCTGCGTTTTCTAATCTTTTCTGTGATTGTCTCCGTATGTTTGTACAGTTCCTCTGTAGGTTTCTTGATCCATAGCCCATTGTTCTTAGCTGCGCCAAATATTTTCCTAAGTATTTTCCGTTCTACTTTTTCTAATTGTCTGATACGTGTATGGCCTAGGATTAGTGTGGTATCTGCTGCATATAGTGCCTCGGGGAGCACCACCGTGTCGTAATGGCGTAATTTGGCTTTTTGTGAGACAGACTTCTTGTTGTATTGATTCCACACTACTTTGTATGCCTTGTCCAGTTTAGTCTTTCTTTCTTCGTTTGAGTCTCTGTTATGTCACTCATTTGTAGTGTTTCACCGAGGTATTTGAAGTTTGCCGTTTTGTAAATCGTGCCATACTTTGTGTTCAGAGATGAGAGTTTCTTTGTGCTCATAAACTGTGTCTTTTCGTAAGAGATCTGTAGTCCAGTTTTGGAAGCGATTTCGTGCAGTTTTTCAATAGCGTCTTTTGTTTCCTTTATACCTTTCGTGACAATCGCCAAATTGTCTGCAAAAGCCAGGCATTTAATCTGTAGGTTTCCTAAGGTTATCCCCTGTTGTGATGTTTCCCATTCTTTTATGACCTTATCTAACACCAGATTGAAAAGGAGAGGTGAGAGGTCATCGCCTTGTCGGACACCTGTGCGAATTTCAAAGAGCTCTGATAGTTCACCACAGAACTTTACTTTGGAGGTCGTGTTGGTTAAGGTTTGCTCTATGATAGCCCGTGTTTTGTTGTCTACTTTGTATTCTGCTAGAATTTTGAAGAGAGTTTTCCGCTCGATAGAGCCGTACGCCTTTTTGAAGTCAACAAAGGTAATGATCAGGTTCTGTTTGTGTTGTAAAATCATTTTCAGGTTCCAAATTTGTTCCGCACAAGACCGCCCTTTACGGAAGCCTGCTTGGTATTCCCCGATCAAGTGGTCGGTCTGGCATTCTAGTCTGTTCAGTAAAGCTTTAGAGAGGATCTTGTATGTGACCGGTAGTAGGGATATTCCTCTGTAGTTATTCGGGTCAGTCTTGTCACCTTTTTCGTGTAGTGGGTGTATCAGGGCAGCTTTCCAGTCGTCAGGAATTTTCATGGTCTTCCAGATGTCTTCCAAGATCCTGTGGATGTCTTTGGTGAGTTCTGGGTCTTGTAACTTCCAGATTTCCGCGATGATGCCATCTTCTCCTGGTGCTCTACGATTCTTGAGTGACTTGATTATTTCTTTAACTTCTTCTAGAGTTGGAGGTTCACTATCTGGATTGTATGTGCTCGTTTCTGTCATCATTTCTTCCATAGGGGGGTCCGCGTTGAGCAGTTTTTCGAGTACGCGAAAGAACTTGCCCCCCTTCTAACAGCCGTGTACCGCAAGTCTCTAGAGGAACGGAGGGTTCCAAATGATTGGAAAAGAGCACAGATAGTCCCAGTCTTCAAGAAGGGTCGTCGAGCAGATGCGCAAAACTATAGACCTATATCTCTTACGTCGATCTCTTGTAGAATTTTAGAACATGTTTTTTGCTCGCGTATCATGTCATTTCTGGAAACCCAGAATCTACTATGTAGGAATCAACATGGATTCCGGAAACAGCGATCGTGTGAGACCCAACTCGCTTTATTTGTTCATGAGACCCAGAAAATATTAGATACAGGCTCCCAGGTAGATGCTATTTTTCTTGACTTCCGGAAGGCGTTCGATACAGTTCCGCACTGTCGCCTGATAAACAAAGTAAGAGCCTACGGAACATCAGACCAGCTGTGTGGCTGGATTGAAGAGTTTTTAGCAAACAGAACACAGCATGTTGTTATCAATGGAGAGACGTCTACAGACGTTAAAGTAACCTCTGGCGTGCCACAGGGGAGTGTTATGGGACCATTGCTTTTCACAATATATATAAATGACCTAGTAGATAGTGTCGGAAGTTCCATGCGGCTTTTCGCGGATGATGCTGTAGTATACAGAGAAGTTGCAGCATTAGAAAATTGTAGCGAAATGCAGGAAGATCTGCAGCGGATAGGCACTTGGTGCAGGGAGTGGCAACTGACCCTTAACATAGACAAATGTAATGTATTGCGAATACATAGAAAGAAGGATCCTTTATTGTATGATTATATGATAGCGGAACAAACACTGGTAGCAGTTACTTCTGTAAAATATCTGGGAGTATGCGTGCGGAACGATTTGAAGTGGAATGATCATATAAAATTAATTGTTGGTAAGGCGGGTACCAGGTTGAGATTCATTGGGAGAGTGCTTAGAAAATGTAGTCCATCAACAAAGGAGGTGGCTTACAAAACACTCGTTCGACCTATACTTGAGTATTGCTCATCAGTGTGGGATCCGTACCAGATCGGTCTGACGGAGGAGATAGAGAAGATCCAAAGAAGAGCGGCGCGTTTCGTCACATGGTTATTTGGTAACCGTGATAGCGTTACGGGGATGTTTAATAAACTCAAGTGGCAGACTCTGCAAGAGAGGCGCTCTGCATCGCGGTGTAGCTTGCTCGCCAGGTTTCGAGAGGGTGCGTTTCTGGATGAGGTATCGAATATATTGCTTCCCCCTACTTATACCTCCCGAGGAGATCACGAATGTAAAATTAGAGAGATTAGAGCGCGCACGGAGGCTTTCAGACAGTCGTTCTTCCCGCGAACCATACGCGACTGGAACAGGAAAGGGAGGTAATGACAGTGGCACGTAAAGTGCCCTCCGCCACACACCGTTGGGTGGCTTGCGGAGTATCAATGTAGATGTAGATGTAGTACTTTGCCAGAATGTCACAATTGTTTTTGGTATTGGTTTCTAGGGTTCCATCCGGTCTTCTGAAGCACAAGTTGGGTGGTTGATATCCAGTCATATTTTCTCTGAATGTTTTGTAGAAGTTTCTTGTATTGTTCTTCATGAAATCCGATTCGATCTCTGTCAGTCGCCGTTTGTCACACTGTCGTTTTTCACTGCGAATGATTTTGCTTGATTGCTTCCGTGTTTTCAAGAAGTTCATCCAATTCTCTTGGGATTTATGGCTACTAAATTTTTTCCATGCACTGATACGTTGGTCAATAGCGTGGTCACATGTATGGTTCCACCAACGGTGTTTCCGTGTGCGTGGTGCTTGTGCTAGTTTCATGGCCTCTCGGATTCTTCGTGAAAGTTGTGTCCAGTCTGTCGTTTTCTCCATTTTAATTTTGTGTAATATTTGTGTCTGGTTTAAAGTAACGTATTCTGGATCTGGTCTAACAATTTTGCTCTTCTGGAGCTTTTTCTTGGGCAAAAGACGAATCCTGATCTGTAGTAGGTGGTGGTCTGAGCCGAAGTAGCCTTTACGGGTGTCTATGTTCAAAATTTCTTTTTGTGAGTCTTTCTGGACTATTACGTGGTCGATTTGTAGTTCTTGCTTTCCGCTGGGGAATTTCCATGTGGTAAGTTTTCGTGTTGGTTTCTTGAATTTTGTTGACATAATGGCGAGGTCGTGGCTTTTGCAAAAGTCTATCAGATGTTTTCCGTTTTTGTTGGTGTCCTTGTGTGGAGTATGTTTTCCTGTGATATGTCTGTATATCTTTTCTTTTCCGAGTTTAGCGTTGAAGTCTCCCAGTAGTATTTTGACTCTATGTGCAGGAATTTTTCTGATAGTTTCTTCCATTGTCGTCCAGAAGTCATCAATTTCGTCCGGGTTTTTCCTGTTGTAGTCATTAGTCGGTGCATGTGCGTTGATTATTGTGTAGGATTTATTGGCTGATTTCACTGTGATGGTGCTGATTCTTTCGTTTGGTGACGAAAAGTCGATTATGCTGTCCGTGATGGACCTGTGTACTGCAAATCCTGTGCCAAAAAGCCTTAGGTTTTTCAGTTGTCTCGATGGTTTTCCTTTGTATATTCTGAAATTCTCCGTGTTGAAATGGTCTTCGTCTGTGGATCGTGTTTCTTGCAGTGCACATATTTTGATTTGAAATTTTTCGAGAGTGTCTGTCAGTTGTTTCATCTTTCCTGTCTTCATCAGTGTGTTCACGTTGAGTGTGCCGATGTAGTGTTTGCGTTTGGTCTTGAGGGAGTTTGAGAAGCTCCGATTCTTCTCATGATGTCCGTGAGCCCCCGGAATCCGATGCTCACGACGATCCCAGTCTATTATTGACTGGGGCCCGGGGTAATGAGATTTTTCTCGTTGTACCATCATGATGTTTAGTAGTTGGATGTATGGCATGCTGCCGACTACAACCTGACTTTCCAGATCAGGAGGTTGGTTGAGGCCGCCACTGACATGTGAAGCAGACGCCTTTTGTAGCCGCCCACTGTGGGAACAGACGCTATTAGTAGTTTTGGTCCGTCCCGAGTATTTCATTTCCTCGGTACCACCTATATCTAGGAGGCATTCCCCTACCCGCCACCTGGGGAAGCGCTCGGTTGCGGGTCTACTAACCGCCCCATGTTCCATGTACTCTGATGACATGACAGAAATGATAACGTAATACTGGGAAATTACTAACTGAAAAAATAATAATAAATAACTTAGAAGGAAGAAGACAACAATACCAAGAGTCGATAACTAAATGTTCTATAGAGGGAAGTACCAGTTACAAGACGACAAGAAGGCAGCACCACGTAATGCATGTAGAGAATGCGTTCCTAGTAGACTTGTGAGAAAATCCAAGCAACTATTTCCTAAAATCCAGAACCTAAAGCTTCAGGGGGTAACGCAATTGCGATCAATGTAGTAGACTTGCATTTGCAAAACGTAACAATGAGTGATTTGGAATCGTTAAGCGGTGATTATTTGGATATTGGGCGCGACGTGTCATTGTTACACTCAACGCCCATGAACACGCAACATTTCATTAAAAGCAATACGCTGATTACAGTAGACGAAATTAATGACACCACAAGGCAAAGGAATATTTTAAACGGAAGTAGAACGCACAGTTCAGACGCAGATGTTGACAGGCGTAGGCCAGAAGTGACTACGGAAGATATGCAAGTCTTATTTCGATCCTTAACAGAAACAATACGAACAGACATGAATGCAATGAAAATAGACATGAATTCGAAAATGTCGAGTTTAGAGACCAATTTGAACAAAATAAATTCGTAGATGTCGGGTTTAGACACAATACAAACTGACATGACTAATATGAAAGCAGACATGAAAACAGTAATGTCCGAAATCGGGAAGGAAAATACAAACATGACACACATGCCAGGCGAAGTAAAAAATTTGCGCACAGAACTCAATAATCTGAATTCAAAGTTCACACAGCATGTTTCGCAAATCTCGACGGAGGTGTATAGGAAAATTAACGAACAAGTACAAACTTCAGTTCACAATATGAGTGAGAAATTAAAAGGCACAATGAAACAAAAATTAGAAGCACTCACACGCACGTATGGACACGAGCTATCCGGAATCAGAGAAATTCAGGATAATTTACAGGTAATGCAAAAGAATATGCAGGTTAACATAGTTGATGTACAATCAGAAGTAGCGAAGCTGCATTCATTCTGTGACAACTTACCAGAAAATGTAGGGAAAATCACAGTGGAGATAGGATTGCAGCGTTGTTAATGGACGAGAGCTTGATAAAACAGCGACCGTTTCCTGTATTTTCAAATGAAACAAAGCGAAAGCACCCGGTAGCCTTTGTCCGAGCCTATAAGAATGTACTGCCTAGGACTTGGACAAAAGCTCAATGGATCAAATCGGCGACGCCCTTTTGTGGGCTACAGAGATGTTATAACTCTGCGAGAAATACGATCAATCTGAGAATGCATTTTTAGATAAATACTGGTCAACAGCTATCCAGGAGAGATTAAGACGAGAGGGATTCAACGCATTATCATCGCATCCAAAATCCGGGGAACTATTTTGAAACGTATCTAAACAAGATCCGCCACTGGAATATTCCAGTATCTCATGTCGATGTATTGAAAATCTTAAAGAACAAACTGCCTGCAAATGTTGGGGAAAAAGTAGTAACCATTCCCGAATATGATTTCGAGTACTTTCTCTCAGTGCTCGATTCAATAGATCTAATTTATGAGGACGGACAAGCTATGCCTAATTATCGTAACGGTAATGAACAAACCAAATGGGAGGAACAACTACGGTAACAATAATGGCTTTGGAAACTATAATGGTCGTGTGCGAATGAATGAATGGCACCCTTATGCACCGCCACGCCACAACGGTAATCAGTACAGTCATCGGCCACAGGGTGACCGAAAGTACGGAAATAAATATCAGCCCCATTGGTTCAGCAATGGACGAGATAGGGGAAATTCGAGAGATAACTTTGATACTAGGCGACAAAGAAATACAAATTACCAGGATCGGAATGTGGAACACAGGGATCAAAGAGAGAAACGGCAGCCCATACCGGCAAGCCGAAACAACTGGGACACGAACTGGCGAGCAAGCGAACATAAGGTGAACATAGTGGAAGTGACGGCAGAAAATGAAACAATACCTTTACTGTCACCAGGAAATAGCAATAGACGGCCATGACTAGAGGAAGCAGGAAATGAACTGCCAGTGGTTCACAGTAATAATATTAGCGACATAAATACTAACATGAACAGAAACAGGAAATAAGAAGCAGACATTGAAACAAGCTTACACCTACAGCATAACCATAATCTATTTTTAAGGTATGATACGGAAGCAGAAATGAAATAAGTTTTGTTCACTGAAGAGAAAGAAACAATACAGAAGGTAAGTGAAATTATTCAAACAACAATAAACGTAAAGGTGGGACACAGAGGTGCGCTCTGTGATCAAAAGTATCCGGACTCCCGCAAAAACAAGCGTTTTTCATATTAGGTGCATTGTGCTTGCCATCTACTGCCAGGTACTCCATATCAGCGACCTCAGTAGTCATTAGACATCGTGAGAGAGCAGAATGGGGCGCTCCGCGGAATTCAACGGACTTCGAACGTGGTCAGCTGATTGGGTGTCACTTGTGTCATACGTCTGCACGTGAAATTTGACACTTCTAAACAGCCATAGGTCAACTGTTTCCGATGTGATAGTGAAGTGGAAATGTTGTAACATCTACATCTACATGACTACTCTGCAATTCACATTTAAGTGCTTGGCAGAGGGTCGTCGAACCACAATCATACTATCTCTCTACCATTCCACTCCCGAACAGCGCGCGGGAAAAACGAACACCTAAACCTTTCTGTCCGAGCTCTGATTTCTATTATTTTATTTCCATGATCATTCCTACCTATGTAGGTTGGGCTCAACAAAATATTTTCACATTCGGAAGAGAAAGTTGGTGACTGAAATTTCGTAAATAGATCTCGCCGCGACGAAAAACGTCTTTGCTGTAATGACTTCCATCCCAATTCGTGTACCATATCTGCCACACTCTCTCCCCTACTACGTGATAATACAAAACGAGCTGCCCTTTTTTGCACCCTTTAGATATCCTCCGTCAATCCCACCTGGTAAGGATCCCACACCGCACAGCAATATTCTAACAGAGGACGAACGAGTGTAGTGTAAGCTGTCTCTTTAGTGGACTTGTTGCATCTTCTAAGTGTCCTGCCATTGAAACGCAACCTTTGGCTCGCCTTCCCCACAATACTATCTATGTGGTCTTTCCAACTGAAGTTGTTCGTAATTTTAACACCCAGGTACTTAGTTGAATTGACAGCCTTGAGAATTGTACTATTTATCGAGTAATCGAATTCCAACGGATTTCTTTTGGAACTCATGTGGATCACCTCACACTTTTCGTTATTTAGCGTCAACTGCCACCTGCCACACCATACAGCAATCTTTTCTAAATCGCGTTGCAACTGATACTGGTCTTCGGATGACCTTACTAGACGGTAAATTACAGCATCATCTGCGAACAACCTAAGAGAACTGCTCAGATTGTCACCCAGGTCATTTATATAGATCAGGAACAGCAGAGGTCCCAGGACGCTTCCCTGGGGAACACCTGATATCACTTCAGTTTTACTCGATGATTTGCCGTCTATTACTACGAACTGCGACCTTCCTGGCGGGAAATCACGAATCCAGTCGCACAACTGAGACGATACCCCATAGGCCCGCAGCTTGATTAGAAGTCGCTTGTGAGGAACGGTGTCAAAAGCTTTCCGGAAATCTAGAAATATGGAATCAGCTTGAGATCCCCTGTCGATAGCGGCCATTACTTCGTGCGAATAAAGAGCTAGCTGAGCTGCACAAGAACGATGTTTTCTGAAACCATGCTGATTACGTATCAATAGATCGTTCCCTTCGAGGTGATTCATAATGTTTGAATACAGTATATGCTCCAAAACCCTACTGCAAACCGACGTCAATGATATAGGTCTGTAGTTAGATGGATTACTCCTACTACCCTTCTTAAACACTGGTGCGACCTGCGCAATTTTCCAATCTGTAGGTACAAATCTATCGGTGAGCGAGCGGTTGTATATGAGTGCTAAGTAGGGAGCTATTGTATCAGCGTAATCTGAAAGGAACCTAACCGGTATACAATCTGGACCTGAAGACTTGCCCGTATCAAGCGATTTGAGTTGCTTCGCAACCCCTAAAGTATCTACTTCTAAGAAACTCATGCTAGCAGCTGTTCGTGTTTCAAATTCTGGAATATTCCATTCATCTTCCCTGGTGAAGGAATTTCGGAAAACTGCGTTCAATAACTCCGCTTTAGCGGCACAGTCGTCGGTAACAGTACCATCGGCACTGCGCAGCGAAGGTATTGACTGCGTCTTGTCGCTTGTGTACTTTACATACGACCAGAATTTCTTCGGATTTTCTACCAAATTTTGAGACAATGTTTCGTTGTGGAACCTATTAAAGGCATCTCGCATTGAAGTCCGTGCCAAATTTCGCGCGTCTGTAAATTTTAGCCAATCTTCGGGATATCACATTCTTCTGAACTTCGCATGCTTTTTCCGTTTCCGCTGCAACAGAGTTCGGACCTGTTTTGTGTACCACGGGGGATCAGTTCCATCTCTTACCAATTTATGAGGTATGAATCTCTCAATTGCTGTTGCTACTATATCTTTGAATTTGAGATAAATTTTAGCTACAGTGCGACGAGAGGAAATTATGCCTTTAACAGTTATAAACATTATCTATTCGACGTATTTAATTATTTATATGATATTCTATGATGTAATTGAACATATCGATGTGTATCATACAAAGACAATGATAATTGTAAATTCCTTTTACGATCTGCGTTTGTCTTCCTTTGTTTTTATCTTTTGTTGGTTGGCTTTTGTAGGTTGCGGACGCATATCGAACTGAGGTCTGTTAAGAAACTGTAATTATTTGTTAACTATTACTTGAAAATGGAGTTCATTATTATTACAAATATGAGTGAATAATTATTTGTAACTTTAATTCCTCTCTCAGTAAGCATTATCTGTGTTAATTATTTCTTTCCACTGCAAGCAGCGCAGCCATTGATGATAGCGATTTGTATCGCGTTTTTGTCTGTGTTTTCCTTAGAAACAAATCAAATGTTTGCTTGATGAAGTCTAAATAGTGCACAATACGAAAGTAGATTTTATAGCGTTTAATAAGCATTTTAAATATTTACTTATTTGCTCTAACAATAGAAAGTCTCTATCAATTGTCTGCCGCCATCTTAACAATTATCTCAGCGGCAAATTCAAATTTAAATTACGCAACTCTGCAGAATAAATGCCGAAGGTAATACAAATGTGCGAAAATAAATGTGCACCGGTGGTCCCGAACTCATTTTAATGAAAATGATTCGAATCAGATTGGTTCTTTAAAAACAGTGCCCATAGCACGATCCTTATAACAAACTTTTCTAGCTGATGTATGGAGCCGAAATTAATTACGCACGAGTTGCTGATATTCGGTGGTTTTAATCATCATTTTGCTGAAGATAACTGTTTCCATCATAATCCATAGTTGTATAGAATCTGTTGTATGAACTGTGATTTAGTGACACTTACACAACTCACAGACAACACTTAAACACGACGCTAACTTGGAGTTCTTTAGCAACTTGATCAAATCTTTAGCCGGGAGAAAAATTATTTAGTAATTACTCAATGTAATAAAATAAGATTGTCATTTCCAGTTACAAATTAGTTAAATACCAAACCACTGAATAACACAGCAAACGCCACAATGTGGAGGGACACGTGCAGCACAAAAGCGTACAGGCCGACCTCATCTGTCGACTGACAGAGACCGCCGACAGTTGAAGAGGACCGTAATGTGTAATAGACAGACATTTATCCAGACCGTCACAAGGAATTCCAAACTGTATCAGGATCCACTGCAAGTACTAAGACAGTTAGACGGGAGGTGAGAAAACTTAGATTTCATCGTCGAGCGGCTGATCACAAGCCACATATAACGCCAGTAGATGCCAAACGACGCCTCACTTGGTGTAAGGAACGTAAACATTGGACGGTTGAAAGTGGAAAAACGTTGTGTGGAGTGACGAATCACGGTACACAATGTGGCGATCCGATGGCAGGGTGCGTGCGGGTACGGCGAATGCCCGGTGAACATCTGTCAGCGTGTGTAGTGCCAACAGTAAAATTCGGAGGCGGTGGTGTTATGGTGTGGTCCTGTTTTTCATGGAAGGGGCTTTCACCCCTTGTTGTTTTGCGTGGTATTATCACAGCACAGGCCTACACTGATGTTTTAAGCACCTTCTTGCTTCCCACTGCTGAAGAGCAATTCGTGGATGGCGATTGCTTCTTTCAACACGATCGAGCACTTGTTCACAATGCACGGCCTGTGGCGGAGTGGTTACACGACAGTAACATCCCTGTAATGGGTTGGCCTGCACAGAGTCCTGACCTGAATCCTATAGAACACCTTTGGGATCTTCTGGAACTCCGACTTCGTGCCAGGCCTCACTGACCGACATCGATACCTCTCCTCAGTGCAGCACTCTGTGAAGAATAGGCTGCCATTCCCCAAGAAACCTTCCAGCACCTGATTGAACGATTGAACGTATGCCTGCGAGAGTGGAAGCTGTCATCAAGGCTAAGGGTGGCCCAACATCATACTGAATTCCAGAATTACCGATGGAGGACGCCACGAACTTGTAACTCATTTTCAGCCAGGTGTGCGGATACTTTTGATCACATAGTGTATACCAGTTGTTTTTGATACCGGCGAGTCAACAAGCCTGATGTCAACTAGGTAGTTTGAAGAGATAGCGCGGGAAGTAAATGTCCCTACACTACCTGTAGAGAACTGTAAGATCGTAACAGCGGTGGGAAGTAGTTCTAAAGTTATAAAATTACAGGTCATTAGCACATGTGGTGTAATTTTGCAGTGTACTTTCTTGTTGGTAGACAAACTTACAGTAAACTGTATACTTATGAAAGAGTTCAGAGGGTATAGGGTAAAGATATCGGCAGCGGCAATGTCAGTTTTATGTAGGAGAACGCACACTAACAGTAGACTTAGTAAGAACTACAACGACAAATCAGAGTAGGCAGACATCTGACATTGATGTTAAACTTATCTACCCTCAAATCTTAATGGTAAATTAAATGGAACATGATGAGGTTAGCAGGGAGATCCTCGATGAGCAAACAGTAGACACTAAAATAAAGAAATCCACTGGTCTTATCAATGAACAGCGAAATGAATTGACAAAATTACTCTTTAAGTATCATAGCATTTTTAGTAAACAACTCAGTGTTGTTAAGGGATATGAATATAAAATGAAAGTGTACTCGCATGAAACTTATTGTATAACGTCATATGGCATTCCTTGGGCCAAGAAAGAGGCAGTAAGACAAGAAATAGAGCGTCTGATTAGATGGAAGGTAGGAGGTTTGTCGCCCTTTGACGAATAAACCGACTGGAGCTCGGTTCCTCCCCAGCTAGGAAAGTAGGTTTGTCGCCCTTTGACGAATAAACCGACTGGCGCTTGGTTCCTCCCCAGCTAGGGAGTACAATACTTATATTTCCGGTATCCTCTCCCTCTTCTACTATTCTGTTTAGGAATGTTTGATTTTCTTCTACTATCTAACATACAAAGAATGACGGTGCAACCTAGTGAACAGGAATTTTGTTTGTATTTTGATATTGTACTTCCTTAAGACTCAAATATCTATAGAATCAAAGGAAACCCTTTGATATTTCTCAAGGAAACACGGAATATACGAGGGTTATTCGGAAATTAAGAAACGATCGGTCGCGAAACGGAAATCACAGTGAAAATCCGGTGAAGTTTTGCACAGGTGTGTCGGGCAGTGTCTCTAGTATGCCCGTCGGTCGCATTACGTAGTTCTTTTTTAGTTTTGAGCACACAGGGAGCACATGAAGATACCTAGAACAATAGCGTCTCCCTCCAAGTACGAGGGCCTGGTGAGAATTTCGCTATGCAGCCAACATTAAATAACTGTCGTGCGTTTTCTTCTTCAAGACAATTTCAGCCGCATTCTGCAGGGGCAATGAAGATGCTTCTGCATCGTTTTCAATTGGAAATGTTTGATTACCCACAATACAGCCTGTAATTGTCTCCTTCTGAGTCCGCAGCTCGTGGTCGTGCGGTAGCGTTCTCGCTTCCCACGCCCGGGTTCCCGTGTTCGATTCCCGGCGGGGTCAGGGATTTTCTCTGCCTCGTGATGACTAGGTGTTGTGTGCTGTCCTTACGTTAGTTAGGTTTAAGTATTTCTAAGTTCTAGGGGACTGATGACCATCGATGTTAAGTCCCATAGTGCTCAGGGCCATTTGAACCATTTGAACCATCTCCTTCTGAGTTTCATCTCTGCTCTCATGAACTGCTGGCTATGAAGACAACATTTTGGCACAGACAACGAGCTGTAGGCCAGCGTAGAGAATTGGCGGGAAGCACTGGCGGATGCCTTCTGTAACGAGGATATTGGAAAGTTTGTACAACGCTATGACAAACGTCTAAGTCGGATCGGCGACTATGAAGATAAGTAGTTGGAAGTTGTAGCTAACTGTTGCAAATAAATCAGTTTTGATTTTCACTGTGGTTTCCTTTTCGCGACCTATCGTTCCTTACTTTCCGAATAGCCCTCGTACAACAAAACTAAAACAACTATACATAATACTGAACGAGTGAAAACCATTAGATGACGTAGTTCTACTACATCGTGCGCCAAAATGTGAGTAAGAGAGAGGGAAAAGGTAGGAACTCATAGTGCGCGAGATTCAAATGAGAGCAACGAGTGGTGAAATATATTGAGACGCGCAGTCGCGCTAAAAGCTAAGAATACTGTAACAACTATGTATATGCAAAGCGGCTTAACAGCTGATCACAGCGGTAGAATAGGCAAAATGCAAAGTTAAGGTCAGTGTCACCTACAACGTCAGCTGGCTAAAGCCGAGATGCGCAAAGACACGCTGCACACCGCGACGGAAACCATTTTGGAATTTAAGCGAATCGGCATCCATGCATGGCAGCCATCTGGACAAAACAGAAGCGATACGAAATGGAGTACTTATCGGCTGATTATAACGTAAATCAGCCACACAAACAAAACGAATAGAGACATGTATTCCCAAGACAGACACTATACTGTAAAGAACACTAATTTTAAGAGCATATCATCAGGTGAAGCATACATAGTTTTAAGAAAAGGAGCGCGTAGAACACGCTAAATTTGTGAACTTAACATAGGTTATTGAATGTACATAGTTAGAAATAAATATAAGGATTAAAATCAGAAAAGAATATACACAGGAAATGACCTATCCGGCTATATACAACAGGATTAAGACAAGTTTGAAAGAGAAGTAACAACATGTACATTTAAAAGCAAGTGATTAGCACAGAACTTAAGAACTAAGCGACTTACATACAGCACACAAGTAAGTGACGATGAGAAAGGTAGAATGAAATATACACGTAGAAAAATGTGGGTGACTGAGACGTAAACTATAAAATAACATATCGTATAAGAATTAGTGAGAGGAGCGATTGTGCACTTATAGAACTACACTTCTTTACAGACAACATTAGAAGTAGTGAGCTTAATGTACAGGGAGTGAAACTAGGAAGAGAATGAAAGTGTATTAGAGTAATATGAGTTTATTTATATTTGTGAGAAGAAATAAATAGGGTAGTGGTGCCAGTGCGAAGATCCCACAGGTATATGTATATAAATGGAGTTTATGTCCAAGATTTTTAATAAATAATTATATTGGTATACAACAATGAATAGGAAGATGAATATTACAATGGCACCTAGGAAAGGGCCATGAAAGTGATGTAAGAAAGAACAGATAATATTTTTTTGAGTCTTGTATGAGAAGTGGAGTCTTGTATGAGAGTGGAAAGCAAAGTATGATGATACATGTATGGTAAATACTTGTGAAAACAAACATCTTGAAAAGCAATGAAGAGTAAAGCAAAGACAGCGAAGTCAATAGTGCAAAGGTACACGGTACATTTAATGTACACCACAACACAGTAATTTGCCACACATACATCAGAATGTAAAACAACTTAGCATGAAAACTATTTCCTTAGCGACTAGCTGTTACAGCTTGAGCAACCATAAGGTGAATATAAATGAAACAATATTTTCTACAATGAGTTCTTGACACATGCAGTAGCGAAAGCAGTACATTTAACATAAGCACCTTCTTTAGCAGGAATGAATTATGAGTGAAGTTACACATTACAAAAATACAGTACAGTTACCGGTCACACGTTACGAAGTAAACATGTATATGCCATCGCACAAATAAGGCATATATACAGCTTGAAATATGTGTACATGAATGTGAAATATTATCATGATTAACAAGCAGTGACGAAGTCAAGATTGTCAAGGGATAAAACATTCTCCACATTGGCTCACAAACGAGCACTGATAAATCTTGTACATAGTATGAAGGATTGTCATATGCCTAGGATAGAATAAGTAGCAATCCTAGAAGTAGCTTGATCTCTGAAGCAGGCCCTAGGAAATCATCTTTTGTTCATGTAGTGCTGGAATGTATTTTCTATGTGTAGTTGTGCAGGTAAAAATGCGCAGGAGGTCAGTCCTGCAAGACAAGAAAAGAAAATGCAAATATTCAGAATAAATGCAAGATTCCTTCTAATTTACATATTAGTGTGTAAGATGGTGCATGTCATGGAGTCCATATACGAAATGTGAACGTGAATTGTACATTCATTTTTCAAATTTATTATTGCCAATGTCTATGTCTATGTAAAATCTATGTATTATTGTCAATTTTATGTGAAGATTTATTCTTGAAGGAGAACCATTTATGTATGTATGTGAAGTGCAATGCGACGGATGAGTAAAATACTTGCACGTGTTAAGTGATACAAAAATAGTAAGGCCTGATAATAGTGTAGTGGGTGAGCCGTGTTAAGAGTAAACGCTACAGGCTAGCGAAGTGAATACAGTGAGTGTAATGCGTGTGCGACGGAGAAATCAGAGTAAATCCGTACGACAATAAATTGATGTGTGAGGACCGCCTAACTACAATGCATGACGGAAGACAATGCTTAATCCTGCAGTGTAGCCCTTACCTCCAATTTCATTGGCAGAAAACTTCGTCCAGGTGCTACATGAGGTATTGGTGTTCTTTGGGTTGAGCGCTGGAGCTGAATCCGTCGTATCCAGTCTCCAGACTGGACGGTTTACGCAACACTGACTTCATAAGCCTGGAGCGACATTACAGCAGATTCGCGGACAGTGCTACTTTTCACATGATGCTTGCGTCACAGTGTCGGGTGCGTTAAACAATGAGCTGCTGCTGCCCATAAGTACAGAGAACAATGAGGCAGCGTGTGGGGAAAGGACACCTTCTCAAAATTGCCAATGAACCATAAGCAAATGAGAAAAACAATTTTTAAAACAGAGTGGAAGGACAGTTTAAGAAATTTAAAATTTTTCCCCTGTTCATACCACACAAGTTAACAAATGCAAGGATAAATGACAAACTAAGACGGTAGCACATCGCCGTGCGATTATGTAATATAGATGTATGTGAATTTTTTATGTGTTTGAATTTGCAATGGACAAAGAAATGAAGCTTTGTAAATATACTTGTAGTAGGATAAGGGTATAAAACACCATTGACTTGCGCCAAGTAACCAAACTATGAGCCCTAATGTAAATAAGGCTACTGTATATTGCCTCCCTAAATAAAGAGACTTATTTCCGACAGCATACAGTAGGGGTCCATTTGTGATGTACCTTTTACCTTTCTTGCTTTTATGTTTTCGTCTTTTTTCCCCAAAGGCAAAAAGAAAAGATAAAGCAGTAGCCCAGCGCAGAGCCTGCGCCTACCATCATCTATTTTTGATTTTCAAATGTTAAAAACCGTAAGATGTTTTTCCTGTTCCTCGGTATGAGGAAGGACTTGCTCTCTGTTAATGAACGAAGGCAGACACACGTTATTTTAGAGCGAAATCGGCGGTAGCAATTTTGGTTGTGAGACTGACTAAAAAGTCTATATTCTTATGTGCATAGAAGGAAGAATATAGTATTATTTCACCAGTGAAAAATTATTTGAATCATCGTCCTAAGTATAAAAATATATAAAAAACCAAGAAGCTCACCTGTGTACTTTGCAGTTATTATGAAAATCCGATTACAAAAATAACAACGAACACACTCAAGATTATGTAGATGGATATGGCGATCAGTCGTAGTATTATTAATTGGTAAGCATAAATCTACAACAATTTAGAGACTATTTCGTTTATGTGGAACTAATATGAAAAGATTCTTTAGCCATTTATAGGCATATCTCAGACATGCACTTGTTCAACATGCAGAAAAATTAATCTCATTATTTCCACATACCTAAATTTTTTTATTTATTTTTTATATTATATTATGATGCCAGTTAGAGTAACAAGAATGTCAATCAGTATATAAGTTCAAAACTAGGTATAAAGAACATATAAGAAGCTGGGAGTATGAAAATAGCCATTCTACATTCGGCAAACACCTGATATAACATGAACATGAACCATCCAACATGGAACTAGACACGAAAGCTATTAGAGTGAATTATCACAACAAAAAGCTCCTGACATTACAAGAAAACTTTCACATACAAGGAGGCCTTGCAATGAAAAGGTAAGTACTTAATGACCAAATCCATACAAGCAATAACTTTCCAATCATGTTAGCCACTAAAAAAATAACAAATAGAAATCTGATACATAACCAGAATAAGTAATTAATGAATCTTGCTCTCCCTCTTCTCTGTCTGTCTCTCTCTCTCTCTCTCTCTCTCTCTGTCTCTCTCTCTGTCTCTCTCTCTCTCTCTCTCTCTCTCTCTCTCTCTCTCACACACACACACACACACACATGTACGCATACACACTCACACATAAGAAGCCAACACACTCTCACACAATGAACGACACATTTACACATAAGAAAATACACATTCACACATGCACATGCACAAAACAAATGAAAAATTTCAAACCACATACACACACCACAAACAAAAGACGAAAGATAAATAAATACACATATACAGTTGACAACACTACAAACTGCAAACACACACACGCACAGATGTTGGTCACAAAATGAAAAAGTGCAAGGGATGTAAGGTGCTGTGTTGTAACAAATGTTGGTGAAAAAAACGCCAGAAATCGGCCAGCTGAAGCATGGGGACTAATGAACACATCCGCAACCGCACAAAAGGGCTAACAGCACTGAAAATCGTAAGTAACAGCGAACTATAATTTCACCTCATGAAATTTTTGCTACAAATGCTGATTGTCATCTGAAAAAGAAGAGAAAACAGATGACAAAATGAAACACAGTAATATGGTGCAATCACTACATAATACATTTATTATATGTATAAAAAGAAACATGTATCACAAGCTACTGAAGACACTTCACTAATAAAAGAAGCGAAACGCATATGACAATGAAAAAACTGTCATGCATTTAGTTGCATATATGGAACACACCTACATGAATTTTAAAGCAACCGAAGAGTGACGGAAAACAGAACAAATCACGAAACTTCCTACCTGATTTAAACTGTGTGCCAGACTGTGACTCGAACTCGAGGCCTTTGCCTTTTGTGGGCAAGTGCTCTACCATCTGAGCTACCCAATCTTGACTCACCATCCATTCTCACAGCATCAGGTCTGCCAGTACCTCGTCTGAGAGGAAGTTTCATATCAGGGCGCACTCTGGTGCAGAGTGAAAATTTCATTCTGGAAACATTCAACACACTGTGGCTAAGCCATGTCTCCGTAATATCCTTTCTTCCAAGACTGCTAGTTCTGCAAGGTTCGCAGAAGAGCTTCTGTGAAGTATGGAAGGTAGGAGACGAGGCACTGGCAGAACTGAAGCTGTGAAGAGGGGTCGAGAGTCATTCTTGTGTAGCTCAAATAGTAGAAAAGCAAAGGTCCCGAGTTTGAGTCTCGGTCCGGCACACAGTTTTAATGTGCCAGGAAGTTTCATATCAGTGCACACTCCGCTGCAGAGTGAAAATCTCATTCTGAGAACAAAAAACCATATTTTGCTTCTCTTCAGCTTCAAACAGCTTTTATCAATACATTACCTGTTTTCATTGCGTGCATGAAACAGAAAAAAATTTCTATAACAGAGCAGTCACAATAAAATTTCATATAGAAAATTATTATTTATCACTTCGACCTGTAAAATGGTCTACAATATAATGAAACCCTCCTTTCTAAGGTATTGATTTTTTTTATTTTAAAATTAAATAAGAAAGTAAAATGTCGACGAAGGGAGGATGCATTGCATTGCCAGCAAAAAGGAAGGATACGCCGTCAGAAAAATGAGATAGAAGGCGTTGAGCTTTTTTCGCCAAAAATTCTTTCTTTACTGATGCGAGTTTAGCTACAAGCCCAGACGTGCTCGTCGAAGCAGCAAATTTGTGACTCGAGACTGTGTTGCCGTTATTTGTCAATACAAAGAAATAGTTTGCGTGTAATAATTACGATCGGACTTCGTTAAAAACATAAACTGCATGCTCGACTTATAAATATTTTAATGTGAAAACGACAGCTCACTTATGGCGCACGATCATTGGTTCACCAAACTGACTTCTTACAACTAATGCAGGAGGCCAAAAAATATACAAAAGGCAATTTTTTATTTAGATGCACGGCTTTGCCCTCAAGACTCATATACAAAATTTAAGACATAAACGAGTAGGAATAGCCTTGTGCGCATGATGAACTTTGACACTGTGTACTGTATCATTGGTGGAAATCGACCAATCGCGAGGACGCAAATTTCAAACAGAATTTTGACGTTCAAACTGGTGTTGTTTATGAACAGTTTATAATTTATCCAATTCTAGTGGCCGGGAAAAAGAAAAAATGGCTTTGTTACAGTGGCAAGACGTTGTTTTTAACTGGGTGAGGACCATTGATTTTTTAATTAAGTGCTTTTCGGTGTGTTAAAAGCTTGTGGGGAGGAAAGGTGCGTTGTTAGTGGGCGAGTCGGGATGCGTTAAGACTAATTTTCCGTGTATAGTTAGGTTGTAGGTGTTATTATGTTTGAAGTTTTTTTCGAGTTCTGTATTTATTGTTACAGATTAACTGTGTGTTTGATGACGTCGACGTCACATGTTTTACGAAGGGTGCCCGTGGAAGATTGCTGGCTAGGCTTCTGAAGCTAACGTAAGTTTCTTTTAGGTGTAACCGATGATAATTTTCTAGCATTAATTTCAGCACCATTAATTTTTTAGTAGTATGAAGGTCGTATCTCCACGTGTGTGCGTCAGTGATTACTTGTCGTAAGGGAAAGAAAGTTATGGCTGAAGCCAGTATCAAAACAAATAAAGGGTATTGGTGGCGATACAACAAATGGGAATGTGAAAGACTGCGGTAACAATTGGTGTGTAGCGTAGCCTAATGTTTACCTTTGCATCATTTAACGAGTTTTACCTTGTTGTTGTGGTCATTAGTCCAGAGACTGGTTTGATGCTGCTCTCCATGCTACTCTATCCTGTGCTAGCATCTTCAACTCCCAGTACCTACTGCAACCTACATCCTTCTGAATTTGTTTAGTGTATTTATCTCTTGGTCTCCCTCTACGATTTTTACCCTCCAATGCTAAATTGGTGATCCCTTGATGCCTCAGAATATGCCCTACCAAGCGATCTCTTCTCCTAGTCAAGTTGTGCCACAAATTTCTCTTCTCCCCAATTCTATTCAGTACCTCCCCATTAGGTATGTGATCTACCCATCTAATCTTCAGCATTCTTCTGTAGCCCCACATTTCGAAAGCTTCTTTTTCTCCTCTTGTCTGAACTATTTATCATCCACATTTCACTTCCATGCATGGCTACACTCCATACAAATACTTCTAGAAACGACTTCCTGACGCCTTAATCTATACTCGATGTTAACAAATTTCTCTTCTTCAGAAACGCTTTCCTAGCCATTGCCAATATACATTTAATATCCTCTCTACTTCGACCATCATGTTATTTTGCTCCCCAAATAGCAAAACTCATTTACTGCTTTAAGTGTCTCATTTCCGAATATATTTCCCGCAGCATCACCTGATTTAATTCGACTACATTTCATTATCATCGTTTTGCTTTTGTTGATGTTCATCTTATACCCTCCTTTCAATACACTGTCCATTCTGTTCAGCTGCTCTTCCAGGTCCTTTTCTGTGTCTGACAGAATTACAATGTCATCGGCGAACCTCAAAGTTTTTACTTCTTGTCCATGAATTTTAATACCTACTCCGAATTTTTCTTTTGTTTCCTTTACTGCTTGCTCAATATACAGATTGAATAGCATCGGGGAGAGGCTACAACCCTGTCTCACTCCCTTCCCAACCACTGCTTCCCTTTCATGTCCCTCGTCTCTTATAACTGCCATCTGGTTTCTGTACAAATTGTAAATAGCCTTTCGCTCCCTGTATTTTACCACTGCCACCTTCAGAATTTGAAAGAGGATATTCCAGTCAACATTGTGAAAAGCTTTCTCCAAATCTACAAATGCTAGAAACATCGGTTTGCCTTTCCTTAATCTATTGTCTAAGATAAGTCGTAGGGTCAGTATTGCTTCACGTGTTCCAACATTTCTAAGGAATCCGAACTGATCTTCCCCGAGATCAGCTTCTACCAGTTTTTCCTTTCATCTGTAAAGAATTCGGGTTCGTATTTTGCAGCCGTGGCTTATTAGACTGATAGTTCGGTAATTTTCACATCCGTCAATGCCTGCTTTCTTTGGGATTTGAATTATTATATTCTTCTTGAAGTCTGTGGGTATTTCGCCTGTCTCATACATCTTGCTCACCAGATGGTAGAGTTTTGTCAGAGCTGGCTCTCTCAAGGCTATCAGTAGTTCTAATGGAATGTTGTCTACTCCCAGGGCCTTGTTTCGCCTTAGGTCTTTCAGTGCTCTGTCAAACTCTTCACGCAATATCGTATCTCCCATTTCATCTTCATCTACATCCTCTTCCATTTTCATAATATTGTCCTCAAGTGCATCGCCCTTGTATAGACCTTCTATATACTCCTTTCACCTTTCTGCTTTCCCTTCTTTGCTGCTTAGAACTGGGTTTCCATCTTAGCTCTTGATATTCATACAAGTGGTTCTCTTTTCTCCAAAGGTCTCTTTAATTTTCCTGTAGGCAGTAGGCCTATCTATCTTACCCCTAGTGATATATGCCTCTACATCCTTACATTTGTCCTCTAGCCATCCCTGCTTAGCCAATTTGCACTTCCTATTGATCTCATTTTTGAGACGTTTGTATTGCTTTTTGCCCGCTTCATATTGTATTTTCTCCTTTCATCAATTAAATTCAATCTCTCTTCTGTTATATAAGGATTTCTATTAGCCCTCGGCTTTTTGCCTATTTGATCCTCTGCTGCCTTCACTACCTCATCCCTCAAAGCTACCCATTCTTCTTCTACTGTATTTCTTTCCCCCATTCTTGTCAATGGTTCCCTAATGCTCTCCCTGAAACTCTTTACAGCCTCTGGTTCTTTCAGTTTATCCAGGTCCCATCTCCTTAAATTCCCACCTTTTTACAGTTTCTTCAGTTGTAATCTACAGTTCATGACCAATAGATTGTGGTCAGAGTCCACATCTGCCCCTGGAAATGTCTGACAATTTAAAACCTGGTTCCTAAATCTCTGTCTTACCATTATATAATCTATCTGAAACCTCCCAGTATCTCCAGGCTGCTTCCATGTATACAACCTTCTTTCATGATTCTTGAACCAAGTGTTAGCTATGAAGTTATGCTCTGTGCAAAATTCTACCATGCGGCTTCCTCTTTCATTCTTTACCTCCATTCCATATTCACCTACTATGTTTCCTTCTCTTCCTATTCCTACTATCGAATTTCGGTCACCCATGACTATTAAATTTTCGTCTCCCTTCACTATCTGAATAATTTCTTTTATCTCATCATACATTTAATCAATCTTTTCATCTGCTGAGCTAGTTGGCATATAAACTTGTACTATTGTGGTAGGCGTGGGCTTCGTATCTATCTTGGCCACAATAATGCATTCACTATGCTGTTTGTAGTGGCTTACCCGTATTCCTGTTTTCCTATTCATTATTAAACCTAATCCTGCATTACCTCTATTTGATTTTATATTTATAACCCTGTATTCACCTGACCAAAAGTCTTGTTCCTCCTGCCACTGAACTTCACTAATTCCCTCTACATCTTACTTTAACCTATCCATTTCCCTTTTTAAATTTTTTAGCCTACCTGCCCGATTAAGGGATCTGACATTCCACACTCCGACTTGTAGAACGTCAGTTTTCTTTCTCCTGATAACAACGTCCTCCTGAGTAGTCCCCATCTGGACATCCGAATAGAAGACTAGTTTATCTCCGGAATATTTTACCCAAGAGGACGCCATCATCATTTAACCGTGCAGTAAAGCTGCATGCCCTTGGGAAAAATTACGGCTGTAGTTTCCCCTTGCTTTCAGCCGTTCACAGTACCAACACAGCAAAGCCATTTTGGTTAGTGTTAAAAGGCCAGATCAGTCCATCATCCAGACTGTTGCCCCTGCAACTACTGAAAAGGCTGCTGCTGCTCGTCTTCAGGAACCACACATTTGTGTGGCCTCTCAACAGATATCCCTCCGTTGTGGTTGCACCTACGGTACGACTATCTGTATTGCTTATAAAAACTAGAACTGAAAGTTAAATTCCGAGGTAATGAAAGGCATTCCACCATTTTTTATTTTATTTTTATTTTTTTTTGCATTGATTAACATACATGGTACATAATCCACTAAAAATGTCTCGTTAAAAAATGATAGAACAATGAGGAAATGCAAGCTCCTATTTATCTTTGCTTTTGTAATGTAACCGAACAGTAATTGTTTGAAATTGACTGTATTACGTCCTCTTAATCCTCAATACCAAGGCGTTTTCCATAATGTGGATTACCACTTGGGGGGAGGGAGCACTTTGTGCTCACCTTACAAAAAACAAAATAAACTAAAAATTGTTAATGGGTGTTGAATTGTATTAATTAGGCATAAGTCCATGTGAATTCACGCATGCTAGGAAAAAATCTTACCTCCATAGTCTCGGACGTTATTGAATTTAGCATATGTTAAGGAACACTTATTTTTTTGTTTTCTCCAAAAAAAATTTATGCTCGGACTTACAGCTCTCTCAAAGATGACACTGTGCATACCATTTTGAAAATACAAATTTTGGAAAAAATTTTAAAATGCTGTGTCTCTCTCTAGAAAAGTTCTAGATATTTTATTGGGTTTTTATTTTTTTTTTATTTTTTATTTTATTTTATTTATTTATTTTTTTTTTTTTTTTTGTTGAAAGACAATTGCTTTATGATTACAAAGAAATACTCCATTTGGACTTATCTGCCAAAAGTTCTTTCACTATAGCATTCCAAACTTTTTATAATTTATGGAAATACTTTTTTTCTTCAAAAAAGGCCAATCCATAAAATTTTAATTTCCCCCCCCCCCCCCTCCCTGCCCCTCCTTTCTGTTTATTAATACCATATAGTCCTACATCCGGGTCGACAGAAGCGTCCGATCCCACCCGTTGGATTTGACCCGTGACGTAAGGGTGTTGTGGTGTGTGCGCTCTAGTGGTATGTTCAGAGCTTTCTTTTGTGTGGTGTAATGGGCTCAATTTGGTCTTGCTCATTATACAGAATTGTTCGAATGTTGGCTGTGTTTGTAGTGGAATTCGTTTCAGTGAGTTAACGATTTAGTGATTTTGTGTGGAGGTTAATTTAGTTTTGTTCGCTGTAGGTCGTGTGGTAATTTGAGGAAATTAATCGGTTGTTGTTTTTCTTGAGGAATGAATATGAAGGATAAAATTAATAGCGCGCGTCTGCGAGAAATGATGAGAAATACCGCGTTGAGGCTGATAAAGTTTTTACATCTGTTTGGGAAGTGTTTGATCCCAATTTACGGGATCAGGAGCTGCTGTTGAGCGATATAGGTTAGGGGAGGTGTTCGATTCCAGTTTATGGGATCGGGAGTTTCCGTTGAGCTATATAGGTTAGGGGAAGTTTTCGATCCTAATTTGTGGGATCGGGAGCTGCTGTTGAGCTATATAGGTCAAGGGAAGTGTCGGATTCCAGATGATATTGTGTTTAGTGGAACTTGGGGAGTTTTTTGTTGTCGTTTCTTCTTTTTTTTTCCATCGTTTTGCGTGGTTTTGTATGGGGGTGAGTGTCTAAATTTGTTTATGTTTAGATTGTCCCCACCCAAAAACCCACAATTTCCCGCACTTGTCCCGTTAGTGTCATTAGGCTTTTTGTGGAACGTGTGTGTGTGTGTGTGTGTGTGTGTGTGTGTGTGTGTGTGTGTGTGTGTGTGTGTTTGTTTTTCGAAGTGTTTTCGTGTTTATAATGTGTACGTAACGACTTTATACGTGCCATATGAAAATCATGGTTTATGGGCGTTTCCGCCATATTTGTGATGTCATGGGTCAAATCAGACGGGTGGGATCAGACGCTTCCGTATTTCCCTACGTTCCCTGTAAAGGAGAGCTTCCGCTTTTGAAATTTTTTTCCATACATTAAACCTCTTTTATTATGACGTAACAGGCTCATAAGTCAAAACACAGCCTTATTTAACACCATTTTAGTTTTGAAAGATGAGTAAGAGACTCATTTTTCGAGCATGGTTTCAAAATGTATGTGAAAGGTCCAAAGGTTTCAATTTATACAACACTCTGTTTTGTAATGAAATTAGCCAGTCAATGAACTAAAAATGTGTTCCACAACTTCAGTATCTTCCTTTGATATGAAGTGATGCCTTCCTGTTGAACCAATAGGAACTGGAGCACTTAGAATCCTCAAAACATTGTGAACATGAAGTGATCACTGATGGTGTTGTTGCTGTCCTTCAGCTGAAAACCTTATCCAACAGCTGGACCATGTGGTAGCATGAAGTTCATTACAATTTCATTTAACTCGTAACTGGTGTCTATAATCTCTGCAATCCACCACTCTGTCATACACACACGCCACAAACATCCCCATCTCAGGTTGTGAATCTGAATATTATTCTGCTGTTTCTGAGGTGTTGGCTAAACGAATGAAATTTATTCTTTCTTGCTCTTTAAAGTGCGTGCAATATGAGTTCACCCATCTCTTTGAGTCCAAAAATGTGTCTGCTGAATTTCTTTCACAGGAGTATTTTGTTTGGATCATTCTTCTTTTTATTATCACGGAATTCTTCAATTTCCTCTTTCGACAAAAGAATGAGGGCTCTGGATGTGTAAGATTTCATGGACTGCTAATGACTTCACTTGCCCAACCAAGTTGTCATATGTCACATGCTGCAGTGAAGTTCTTCAAAGTTACCACACAAAGTTCAAAATTCACGCAGTACACACATAAAGACATATCCAGCTGGGTGTGGAACTAACCATATAGGTCATAGTGCATAAAGTTTTGATCTTCCAATGTGTGAAATTGTATAGTTGCTTTTATAAATTGCAAAAGTTTCTTTAATGCTGTGAGTCATGTACCTCTTCACTTTCATAACTTTTTGAGCTTCAACTGTTACAGTGTCTTTTTTGTTGGCACTCTGGTGAGAACAGTCCCATTTATCTTTCAGATAAAATGACTGCACTATCTGAACTTGACCATAATAAGGATCTGGTCTTCCAAAAGCTCCTTTTACAGACCTCACATTTCTTTATTTGTCTACCATATATTTTCATACTGATGGAACATGGTTCAAAATTGTTTTGTTTGAAAATGTCTCTGGAGTAATAGTTAAAACTTGCACCTTTTCACTGTAGGATGCACAATATTCAACAGCTGAATTGATATTTGTGAAAAATTCCTGGCAAGAGGCACAAGAGTGCTTTGGTTCATTTTCTTCTGAAGATGGAATTTCTACTTTGAAGAGAGAGGTCAGTTTTGCTGTAGTGTATTCATCCACAGCTTTAGTAATTTCTCTGCGCTTTCTTGATGCATAGTGCTATGACTCGACTTCACTGACCACGCTTTCTTAACAGGACTAACACCCACGTCTGTAGTTGACTGATTTACGGTATTTAATTCTTTCTCTATTGATGCCAAATCTGCATCTGCACCATGGGAGGCTTCACTTTGTTCAGATACTATCATTGTTGTTATTCTGTCACAACATTTAGAACACAAAAAGTTGTCACTGGAAACATCTTCTCTTTGAAACAGTCTTCAATTGAGAACACCTATTCTCTTCCTGAACAAAGTCTTCTTTTTTTCCCTTTCTTTCTTTTATTCTTTCTTAGATGTCACTCTTTTATGGGTATGCAAATAGTCAACACACTTCACTCTCCTGTGGCTCCAGTCAGAACACATTTCAAACAATCCTTTTCACAAAACACACTGCAGCTGGAAAATTCCCCACAAAAATTCAGAACTCACTGGATGGTCTCAGGTTCCTTACAAGCCTCTTCAGCAAACAAATTAGCACTTTGAAGAACTACAATGCAGAAACCTGCAATGAACAACCACGACAAATAAACTGGCAAGAAACTACAACAACGTGTAAGAAATACCTGCAACAAAGACAATAGAAATAAACATTGTAACAAAGAAATTAGTAAGAAACAACTTCAGTGAAGGCATACATTACCCTTGAAAGTTAAAAAAAAGGTTTTTTTTAAAAATAAAACCTGTCCAACTTAATGGTGGAAGCTCTCCTTTACAGATAATATAGTACTACAGGGTAGGCTACTAATCAACAGAAAAAAAATCTAACTTTTCTGGATAGGCTATTTTGAAAAAAAAAAAAAAAAAAAAAATTCATAAGGCGACAGTAAAAGAACTTTGACAGATGACCAAACAGAGGATACCATTGTAATCATAAAGAAATTATGTTTCAAATAAAAAAAAACTAACAAAATATCTAGAACTGTTACAGAAATAAAAGATTTTAAAGATTTTTCCGAAATTTGCATCTTCAAAATGGTGTTCGAAGTGTCCTCTTTGGAGGCCTGTATCTCGAGGCAGGAATTTTTTGAAAAGGGGGGGGGGTGAACATGTTTCTTAGACTATGAAGGTAACCTACCTGCCTGAAGTGATATGGATTATGCGCCTAAAGAAATAGTGAAATAACTGGACCAAGTTATTTCCGTAGTAAAAGAACTTTGATAGATAAGTCGAAATGGAGTATTTCTTTGTAATCATAAAGCAGTTATCTTTGAAATAAAGAAAACCCAACAAAATATCTAGAACTATTCCAGGAATACAACATTTTAAATTCTTTTCCAAAATTCGCATCTTCAAAATGATATGCACAGTGTCATCTTTGGAGAGCTGTATCTCAGAGCAGAAATTTTTTGGAGAAAACAAAGCGACATGTGTCCCTTACTTGGTCCTTCATTTTAACGCAAGCTAAATTCAATAATATCAGAGACTATAAAGGTAAGATTTTTTCCTAGCCTGCCTGACTTGACATGGACTATGCCTAGGAGACATTTTCTTCAGATGTTGGGGCTACAGGGTATCTGTTAAACTATATGACCTCTAGACGAAGATGATTTGTTGAATTTACATTTGATGTAATAAACGAATGGGGACTACTGAGGAAGGAAGCAGAAACATCCAGTGGCAAACTACCCATCATTTCATGTGACACATTTGAAAGTAAATTAACAGTTTTCCAAGACAAAATTCCATGTCTTGAAACTACCATAAATTCATAACATCTAAAGCAAATTATAGTCCTAAATAACAACCAAAATGGCATAAAATTTAACTGAATTTTGTATCAAAACTACCTTACTGCCCCAGTGGTTTCATTTTGAAGCTACTCACAAAAGCAGTAGTACAGACTCAAATATATGTTAACAATAACTTTAGATACACTTACTTTCACCACTGTCAGTGATATTAGTACAGACACTTTTTTTTTAAGCCTGGTACAATCTCCTAGAATCATGTGTAGCATGATCACCATGTCGACTGTCACATTGAAAACTGTAAGTACTGCTACAACACACTACATTCGTAGAAGTACCTCAGTATACCACAAGATGTCTCTGTTGTGCAACAGCATCGGTGGTTTCAGGCAAAAACACTGGTGCTTAAAAAAGTTAATAAGATGACTTCAGGCAGAAACCATTCAAATGCTTAAAAAATAAAAAGCAGGAGCTAAGTAATTTTGTCAGGCAGCTTTTGTTGAAAGGGAAACAATAAGTTAATATGAACACTAAAACTCCCTTATAAAACAAATGAGATGGTGGTGATGTGTTTACTGAAGAAGCCCATGCGTAGTTACACTAGTTTGTGCCATAAATATTAAATGTTCTTAATGACGGCAGACTATAGTGCCGTCCTGGTTAGGCTGTCACTGTGAACGCCACAATCTAAAAAACTATGTTTGGTATTCTGGCCTATCTCAGCCTGATGTGCAGTGTGAACACAGCCTGACAGGGACAAGAGGTCAGTGCGAAATCTTGTCATTGACAGTAGGTTTTAGACCTGATTAAAACTGCTCCTGCCAGTGACTGCAGGTCCATGTCAACCAGTTTCCAAATGAACACTGAAGGGAACAGTATGCATGGGCATTTGAAGCTTGGTAGCTCACTGAAGGCTATTACAGACTAGATTGGCACATTAAGCTGCACATCTTGAATGAGTCAAACACAGAAACCACCTACATCTGACTGGAGACATGTAGTACAGTCCAGTGATTTATGGTTGTACCTCTTTCCAAATCATACCTCAGTGTACATATGGCTCTATGCAGTATTCTGCCCTGCAATCTGTGGTTGGGTGTAACTCAGGTTCTAGGTGATTCTGTGATAGTTTTTGGAGGTGGTTTCCACACCATCACTTGGTCTCACTCAGATGGGTTACTGTCAACATAAACTGTGATTACTGTTTCAGCATTATTGGTGGTGAAGTGTTGCCATTTATTTCCACGATGGATATGGTGCAGACGCTGCTGTCTCCCAAGGTGACAACAGTTGTGTTCACAGGGCTGCATGCAGATGTTCCTTGTTTAATGAACACTAAGGCAGCCTGTTGCACCTAGACTGGCCTGGTGGACCAGCAGACAGCTGTAGAAAATTTGAGAATTATATATCAATTGATACAATTTTGAGCATGAGGGAATCTTATACAGTCATGTGGGGTGGATAAATTCCCAGTGGGCACGACATTTACTGCTGTGTCATCCAAACAAGTCACAGCCAGGGCAAAAGCATCACAGAGGCAAAGATGCAAGCTGGTGCCAGTGCTATAGACTCGCCACTTGCACGAGTTCCACCATCGCCACTGGTGGCGCTGAGGATGAAGAAAGTGACTTCACTTCGGCCAATTGCCAACTGAGTACAATCCACCAGTGACTGGGCAACAACGGACGGAGGCCTCCTTGAAGATTGAAGAGCAGCTCTTGCCCACTTGGTTATAGATCATTGTCCAGGGCTGACTTGGGCGGGGAACGTCGTTTAGTGCACTCTTAGAAGTGAACAGACAGTTGTTGTAAATTGCATTTGCTATGTACTGCGAAGTTTACCTACAATTATTTGCACTTAGTCATTGAGGGCATTTTTTGTTATATTACATGCAGTGTTGCAGACTTCGCTCTTCAACTAGTCACAAAGATAAGTAACCCCTTTAACTCATATGTGTGACTTTGCTTCTAATTTGTTGGAGTGTTGTAGAATCTTCATTCTCCTATCCTGTTAGCTGACTCTGGGGCATAGCTGTGTAATAGTGGCAGGGAGAAATCGTCTTGGTGGTGTACTGCATCAAAAGCCGTTTCACAAACTCAGCCTCCACAGCAGTAGTGACGATGTCTTTGCAAAAATTCGTGATTGGGGATTTGTCGAAAGCTGTTTTAAATGCCCAAAATCTGGGCATTTATAAAGAGAGTACTTTCTAAAGTTTTTGCTGCTAGAATGTGTAATTTACCAATTAAAATAAGGGTTGAGATGATACTCCTGATATTAAAAGTTGGTAAATGTTTACACTTAAAACTATGTGTAACATTCATCAGAGAGCTGCAAAACTATCCTACCTCTCCCATAACTGGAAGTCGATGAATGGAGCAGGGACATGATCTAATCCATCTGATACCAAGGAAAAATCCACACTGAACAATCCAAGCAGAGACAAAATGGAAAGCAACCCAGTAGTCAGTGAGGAATCAGATTCCGGGGAATCTGAGGTAGAGCCTGAACTCCTTGATTCTCCTTCAACTTATAAAGATCATGGAACTGACTGCGAACAGTCTTTTAATTTTTTTGCAGTACAAAGTATAAGTAAAAATCCTACCTACAGGTCAGCTACTTAATATAAACTATATTCTATGTTGAAAATTACTTTTAAACTTGATTATTGTTTTTCTTCTTTCCTTATGTACTGCCCTAAGAATGGACCTCATTAGAGATGTGAAAAGTTATGTTTACGGTCCAATTTCTCATAACAATTCTTCCCTTCCTCTAACTGTCAAGCAGCTATTTCAACTTGTTTACCCAACCACTAAAGTAGTAGTGTTGCTAAACACCTTTCCCAATAAAAAATATCAGCTTAATTTTTTTAATGTGTCACTTATCAATTAAACTTTGAAATGCATAAATACCTGCACATTTGTCCCAACTTATAAATACCCAGGCATCTTACATCACCCGTAATGCCACTGCTTAAGATGCAGAAAATGTTTGTATACATTGTGAATGTCATTAAATTATTTCTTCTTTGTGTGTGTGTTTGGTTTTAGTTCCAGTTCAGATGATGTGACATGGAAAGAAGCTGAAGTTTTTGACACTGACGTAATGGAAGGCTTAACATCGTTTATTAAAGGTAATTGTGCTACTTTATGGACATGTAAATGTTGGAAAACAATGAGTAATAAATTCTGACTTTATTTCTTTTTGCAGAACATTTCCCAAGCTATTATTTGGACTCTGAACTGTATCGTGTCATGAGTGATGAAGACTGTGAGGAACTTTTGTGTTTACTGTCTTTAATTTTATTTTACTGCACGATGAGAAGTAGTGCTTCGGACTGGATACAAAATGCTCTGTGCTGCAGGCTTAGTGAGGAAATGCAAGTCCGTGTGAAAACATTTATTGAGAAAATACCAAATGATACCAGTGCTGTCACGAAAACATTGGTAAAGGAAGCAACTTTAGAAAGTGGTAAATAAATAAATTTATTAATTTTTATTGATAAATCTGATACATCCTGAAAGATCTTAGTGTGAATTTGCTGTTTGTGCTCAAGCATGTTTTGGGACAAGAGAGCCCACCCCTTAAACTACACAATCAGCTGAGTATGGTGTTCATTTTATTAATTGCAAGTGGCTAACAAAGTAATGTAAACACTAAAATGGATGTTATTAATGCAGCATTGGCTTGTTTTAAAAGTGTGATGGATCTCGGACTGTGTCACAATTTATATAGGAGAAGTTATAGCAGCTGTTCCACTGTAGGACTAGACACTCCATTTTAAATTAGTGTAATGAATAGTAAGTCTGGTGAGTTCATTCTCGTTATCCAGACTGCACCTGATCAAATATGACTTTGTGAACAGGGACATCATCATTTTGGACTTATTTCAGAATATCAGGACTTACAAATACCCTTATTAATTGAAACATTATCCATAGAACACATTAAATTTTAAATGAAACTAACTACACCACAGAGATACCCCCTTGTTGAAGAATATTAGACAGGTGACATAGTCCATGGATGTCCAACACACAAATAATTCATCTCCTCTTAAAACAGGGTCTAGTTTGTTGAATCAGACCTCATTACTTTTTGTTGTTTTTAGTTTGGGACATGCTGGACTTGCACAGCAGGTTATACTGTTGTAGTTTTGTTGTTGAAGGAAAATGTTTTAATCACACGATGAAATTATTTTGTATAAAGTTTAAGAGGTATTTTTTCTTTCTTTACTTCAATGATTTGACATTTCTGCCCTAATGAGCAGTGGATGATGTATTTAATGGCAAATGATCCATTATCAGTCGATTAAGTTTGCTTGCCTCTGACCTATTGTGGTGTATGTAGTCTGTAATTGTGGATAATATCTGCTCTACGTCTATACTATATACACGAGAGTACTTTAAATGCTAGAATAATTCTCTACTCCTTCCTCTCTTTCACCTATGCACAAAAGGTACATGTGGAGAACGCTCTCTCTCATTTTCTGGCAAAGGCTGTGACCCAAAATTTAGTTGTGAGAGTGTGATTGTCTTTCCTATGCGCATGTCTGTGGTTCAGTGATCATCTTTACAGTGAGTTGCTACCTATCCTCATAAGTATTGGTTCTCAGAGTATTTATGCAAGTTACCTGTTGCTGGGATTGATCACTGTGGTCTCATTTCATCAACATGGTGTCTATTGACGTGACTAGCTGATCACATGAGTGGACTTTCACAGTGGGCCACAAATGTTCAAACCCTGCCTGTCGGATCTGGTCTCAGCAATCTGCTCGCAGGCTGGGTCTGTTTATGTGTGGCATAATGCAGTAGATTTTCACAGTTTATCTAAGGACCCACGACTGCAGTGCTCCTCAGCAGGCCAGAGGCCACAGGCGATGGATTTCAGGAATTGTGACGGTCTCACCGCAAGTACATTGTACAGTGCGGCATTTTATAGACATTTTATTTATTATAGTAAATTTTGGCACTTAGAAAATAATTTATATATTATAAAGTAGGGACGATAAGCAGAAAATTGTGGCAATCGCTGGCGGTTTGTACGCTATGTTCTCGTATAGTTCTTTCAAGAAAAATCTCACAGTACCTGTAAAATAATAGACATAACAGGGTGGGTAAAAAACCGACAATAACGAACGTAGTAGAACCAACATTGTATTGGTGTTCACCTATAGGGTTGTTTTACACAACTCTTCCCTGCCTTACACACTTCTTTAAAGAGGCCTACTTTTATCTGCTCAGATGATTTCTGAAATCAGTGAAGGTATTTTAAATGTGGCTTGCAACTCCAAGGAAATGCATATTTTTCTCATCAAATGTGTTTCATTTTATTGAAACAAAATATCAGTTGTCTTAATGGAACACACATACCATTTCGCTTGCTTTCTCCATCTAAAAACAGTTCATTACAAAAGATTTTGATATTACTACTTAAGATTTTTGCTCACACGGGGGAGAACTATAGAAGACTGCATTTTTTATCAATTTATGTCCTTACTTACCCTTGAGATCTCAAATTTTGTCAGGGAAAAATGCTAAAACTTGTCTGGAAATCAAGGAAATATCAGAGAATTTCACTTAGCGAAACTAGTGGCAACCCTGCTTTCACTTCATGTTGCTCAAAATGCATACTTCTTGATACAGGTGTGCAAATCTTAAGGGCAAAAGCAACTTCTGCATGATGTGGCAGTGCCAAGTAACATAGCTTAATGAAACTTGGACCAAGCATTGAAAGAACTGCTGGAATATAGTACCGAAGTAAACTGCAAGTAATATATAATGTGACGAACACAAAAGACACTTATTCAAAGGCAATAATTACACTGAAATTACCACAGTTTGTGATAGTTCCTTGGACATTACAAAAGGTGGGACATGATGCTTCATGGGTTATGTGATCACCGTGGATGGTGGTGGCTCTCCTCTGCTGGCCGCAAGGGTGGTGAGGACTTCTTGTAGTTGGGTGCTGGATTCCCTCACTCAAGGGGTCAACTGCTGGGTGGTCATTGAAATGCTGCAGTAAGTCTACTGCATCCCAGAAGTACTCAATGAGATTCGTCACAGGAATCGCCAAGCCGGTCCATTCATCAAATATCCTCTTACTTGAGCTTCTTTTTTTCCTGCAGTGTTTGATGCAGTCACACGTCATCCATAAGAAAAATAAGTCAGGGCTGAATGCACCCCTGAAAAAATGTACATGGAGAAGGATTACAGTCAAAATAATGTTGAATAATGAGTGTATTGTGTTCAGAGATTTGGAGGTCAGTTATGTCCATGCAGAATTGTGCCTCCCCACACCATGACATCTGGACTGCTGAAATGATGTTTGACATTGTTCCTGGGTGCATTAAATTTTCCCACATGTCACCATGTGAGGCTACAAGCAGAATCACTACTCCAGAATATGCTCTTATTTGAGAAGAGCATGCAACAGCACTCCTCCATGAACCAGTCCCTCTACTCTTCGCACCAACGCAAAAGAATGTGCTGTTGTCAGCCGAATACATCTTCATCTACACTCCGCAAACCAACATGAAGTGCATGGCAGAGGGTACGTCCCATTGTACCAATTATTAGGGCTGCTTCTCATTCCATCCACATATGGAGTGCGGGAAGAATGGCAGTTTGAATACCTCTGTGGGTGCAGTAATTATTCTAATCTGATTCTCATGATCCCCATGTGAGCAATACATAGGGGGTTGTAATACATTCCTTGAATAATCATTAATGCTGGTTCTTGAAGCTTTCTTGCGATAATTTACTTCTATCCTTAAGAGTCCACCAGATTAGTTCCTTCAGTGTCTCTCTGTGACACTCTCCCATGGATCAAACAAACCTGTGACCATTTGTGTTGTCCCTCTCTGTATGCATTCGGTATCCCCTGTTAGTCTTATCTTGAATGGGTCCCATGCTCTTGAGCAATAATCTAGAACTAGCCACACGACTGATTTGTAAGCAGTCTCCTTTTTAGACTGATTGCACTTCTTCAGTATTATACCGATAAACTGAAGTGTACTGCATGCTTTACCCACGACTGAGCCTATGTTCCATTTCATATGCCTACAAAGTGTTACAACCAGGTATTTGTATGAGTTGGCCGATTCCAGCAGTGACTCATTGATATTATAGCTTCAGGACACTACGTGTGTTTTCTTTTTTAGTGTGTGAAGTGCAAAATTTTACATTCCTGAACATTTAAAGCCAGTTGCCAATCACTGCACCACATTTAAATCTTATTCAGATCTGACTGAATATTTATGCAGCTTCTTTCAGGTAGTACTTTACTATAGATAACTGTGACATCTGGCAAAAGTCTGATGTTATCGATAATATTGTCTGCAAGGTCATTGACATACAACATGAACAGCAAGGGGTCCAAGACACTTCCCTGAGGCACACCTTGAGTTACTTCTACATCTGACAATGACTCTCCATCCATGATAACATGTTGCGTCTTCACTACCAAGAAGTTCTCAATCCAGTCACAAATTCCAGTTGATACCCCATATTGTTGCACTTTTGACAATAAGTGTTGGTGTTGTACTGAGTAAAATGCTTTTCAGAAATCAAGAAATATTGCATCTACCTGACTCCTTTGATCCAAAGCTTTCAGTATATCATGAGAAAATTACGCATTGAGTTTCACATGATAGCTGTTTTTAGAATCTATGGTGGTTGGCATTGAGGAAGTCATATTGTCCATGAAACCTCAGAATATATTCTAAGATTCTACAACTAATCAATGTCAAAAATATTGGATGGCAGTTTTGTGGATCATTTCTACTACCCTTCTCTTTGACGGATGTGACCTGTGCCTTTTTTTCAGGAACTGGGAATGGTCTTTTTATTGAAGGGATCTAAGATTACTGTTAGAAGAGGAGCTAACTCACCTGCAAATTCAGTATAGAATCCGATAGTGATTCCATTGGGCCCTGGAGCTTTGTTCAGTTGTAACTATTTCAGTTGTTTCTCATCACCACTGACACACACTTTGTAAAGTAACATTCGAAAATAGATTTAAGCATTTCAGTTTTTGCCATGCTACCTCCATTTTCAGTTCCTGTCTCACTTGCTAAGGACTGGAACTAACTTTGATGCCACTAAGAGTCTGCACATATGACCAGAATTTCTTTGGGTTTGTGAAATGTTATGTGACAGTATTGTGCTATTGTAGTCATTAAAGGGCATCACATATTGCTCCCTTGACAAACGAGCATTCGTTTAGCATCTCTAGATCTATAGTCCTACACTTCGTTTTATGCCTATTATCCACTAATCTCAGTTTCTTTACAGTGACTGTATACTGTGGAGGTTCCCTCCCATTATGAGCTTTTCTACTCGGTGTATTTGCATCCAGCGGATGGTTAACTATTCTTTTAAACTTGATCCATGCTACTGCCCTGTGTTGAAAGTTTAAAGTTCCTCATGGAGATACGAAACTACTGATTTTGTTACACAGGTTTACGGACGTATATACAGGGTGTTTCAAAAATGACCGGTATATTTGAAACGGCAATAAAAGCTAAATGAGCAGCGATAGAAATACACCGTTTGTTGCAATATGCTTGGGACAACAGTACATTTTCAGGCGAACAAACTTTCGAAATTACAGTAGTTACAATTTTCAACAACAGATGGCGCTGCAGGTGATGTGAACGATATAGAAGACAATGCAGTCTGTGGGTGCGCCATTCTGTACGTCGTCTTTCTGCTGTAAGCGTGTGTTGTTTACAACATGCAAGTGTGCTGTAGACAACATGGTTTATTCCTTAGAACAGAGGATTTTTCTGGTGTTGGAATTCCACCGCCTAGAACACAGTGTTGTTGCAACAAGACGAAGTTTTCAACGGAGGTTTAATGTAACCAAAGGACCGAAAAGCGATACAATAAAGGATCTGTTTGAAAAATTTCAACGGACTGGGAACGTGACGGATGAACATGCTGGAAAGGTAGGGCGACCGCGTACGGCAACCACAGAGGGCAACGCGCAGCTAGTGCAGCAGGTGATCCAACAGCGGCCTCGGGTTTCTGTTCGCCGTGTAGCAGCTGCGGTCCAAATGACGCCAACGTCCATGTATCATCTCATGCGCCAGAGTTTACACCTCTATCCATACAAAATTCAAACACGGCAACCCCTCGCCGCTACCATTGCTGCACGAGAGACATTCGCTAACGATATAGTGCACAGGATTGATGACGGTGATATGCATGTGGGCAGCATTTGGTTTACTGACGAAGCTTATTTTTACCTGGACGGCTTCGTCAATAAACAGAACTGGCGCATATGGGGAACTGAAAAGCCCCATGTTGCAGTCCCATCGTCCCTGCATCCTCAAAAAGTACTGGTCTGGGCCGCCATTTCTTCCAAAGGAATCATTGGCCCATTTTTCAGATCCGAAACGATTACTGCATCACGCTATCTGGACATTCTTCGTGAATTTGTGGCGGTACAAACTGCCTTAGACGACACTGCGAACACGTCGTGGTTTATGCAAGATGGTGCCCGGCCACATCGCACGGCCGACGTCTTTAATTTCCTGAATGAATATTTCGATGATCGTGTGATTGCTTTGGGCTATCCGAAACATACAGGAGGCGCCGTGGATTGGCCTCCCTATTCGCCAGACATGAACCCCTGTGACTTCTTTCTGTGGGGACACTTGAAAGACCAGGTGTACCGCCAGAATCCAGAAACAATTGAACAGCTGAAGCAGTACATCTCATCTGCATGTGAAGCCATTCCGCCAGACACGTTGTCAAAGGTTTCGGGTAATTTCATTCAGAGACTACGCCATATTATTGCTACGCATGGTGGATATGTGGAAAATATCGTACTATAGAGTTTCCCAGACCGCAGCGCCATCTGTTGTTGAAAATTGTAACTACTGTAATTTTGAAAGTTTGTCTGCCTGAAAATGTACTGTTATCCCAAGCATATTGCAACAAACGGTGTATTTCTATCACTGCTCGTTTAGTTTTTATTGCCGTTTCAAATATACCGGTCTTTTTTGAAACACCCTGTATATCTGTGTGCGTGTTTTAGTTGTCCTTCGTTATTTGGTTATCATTGTTGCCACAGCCACATCATGGTCATTGATACTAGTTTTGATATAGACATCCTAAAGTGGTCTGGTCTATTTGTTGCCTTTAGGACCAATACGTTTTCTGTCATGAGTGGGGTTTCTAACTATCCATTCGAGGTAGCTTTCAGAGAAGGCATTTATTAATGTTTCGCAGGATGTTTTATCACACCCACCACTAACAAAAACGTAATTTTCCCAATTAAATGTTGAATGATCAAAGTCTCCACTGATGATTACACTATGATTGGAAAAATTGTGTACACATGAATAGAGGTTTTCTCTTAAGTTTTTGGTTACATCAGAAGATGAGTCTGGTGGGCAATAGAAGGATCCAGTTATCATTTTATGCCCTTCTGATACTGAGTCTTGTCCAGAGAATCTCACATGCAGCTTCGATTTCTATCTCGGTGGATTTGAGTTTCTTGTCTACTGTGACAAATACACCACCACCACAATTTCCCATTTGCATATCCTCTTGATGTACACTCAATTTTTCCCCAAAAAAATGTCACTGCTATCTGTTTTAGGCTTGAACCAGATTTCTGTAGATAGTGTTATGAGAGCTTCACTGCTTTTCAGGGGTGCTTCAAGCTTTGACACTTTGTTGCGAATGCTTCAGCAGTTAACAATTGTGGTTTTAATACTCTCACATGTGGGAGGCATTTCTTTTGATTTTACACTGATGCTTCTGGGTTCCCTACAGCTATTGTTATCTGGATTTGGGGGGGGGGGGGGGGGGAGAGTTGCCTAATCTAAAAAATCCTTGTGTGCACACCACGTACAGTCAGCTACCTGAGTAGCAGTCTCTGGCATGTAGTGCACACCTGACCCATCTAGGGGTCAGTTCTCAGTCCTATGGCGCAAGTTCAGGAAGTTGCAGCCTAGCTTCTCACACAACCTTTGAAGTCTTTGGTTCAGTCCTTCCACTTGACCCAAATCCAAGGGGCAATGCTGCAAATTGTGAGCTTTGTTGAAACTCCATGTGCAAGGCTGGTCTTCTCAACCTTCTCTGCCAGTTGCTGGAAATACCCAAGTATGACCTCGGAGCCTAGACAATGGGTATGATTTGTTCTAATGTGTGCCACAGTCTGCGGTTGGTTGTGTACTGTTCCCTCAATAGGTGTTGGAATAGCCTTTTCAACATGTTGAGTGAGGCCCACAGGCATACACATTGAGTGCACCTGGTGTCCTTTCCTGTCCCTTGCTGCCATTTCCCTAAGGTGTACCATCCTTCGCCGTACATTTGAACTGACCCCTACCCTTTTGCATTTGCCTACTCTTGACACGAGATAAAAAACACGTTTCCCCAAAAGAAGGTGAAGTGAGTCCCACTGGCTCAGTTTCAGTGGAATACATCACTTCAAACTTGTTGGTTAGACATTGCTACAGCACTCTGAGTCCACACTAATCCCCGTCCACCCTGTACAGGGTGTCTAGATTTACCATTGACATGCCGCTCGCAGTCAAGTGGATGAGTAATGACAGATCCTATACTATCTGCAGGACAGGATAGTACGTGAGGTACCTCAGGTACAGGTATTGCAGGTACACGACACTTGGGTGCTCTTCCAACACACAGGTTCATAGCAAATGCCAATCATTTGACAGCAGTCAGGGCATTTTCCAGCTGCTTATGAACATCAATCAACCCATCCTGTGTTCGAGAACAGTATTCATAGTAGGGCTGCATTTTGGCTGGTGTAGTGTATTACAGGACAGTAAACAAATAACTTTAAATTAATCCCACTGATTATCTTTTAATCTGTTGATTTAAAAAGTTGCTAATTCCCTATATGAATTGAAGCAAAAACACAAAATGAGATTTCTGTTAAGGCAACACAAAAATCTGTGGTGAAAATTTCTGGTTTCCTAAAATGTTTTGAAATTGATTACAGTTTTTATTAAACTCAAAAACAGATTTAATTTATGATAAACTTAGATAATATATAGAGCTACTCCCCTTTAAGCGAAAACTATATGCAACACAATGTTACTTATAATATCTGCTACACTAATTAAATTACAAATGATGTTTTACTGCAAATTACTCATAGATTATGCAAAGGACAATGGTAGGTTCAGGAAATTCTCAAAAATGCACTTTTATTTGCATTGATACACAATGAAATTCAGGGGTGATGTATCCTCTGGCTGCAACTATGAACCACAAACACTGATTTGCTACGAAATATGTTATGTATTGACAACACTTATACCCGTAACTTATGAAAGTATAGTTTTGTAAGCATCTGAAAATTGTCCAAAATAACCTATTACCCAGGCACTTATACATTGAACTTAGAGGAAGATTGTTTTGAATGATGATAGGCATACTGTCTCAAAAAATTTAAGAGCATGATTAACTCTAAGCCTACAATTGATGATAATGGTAAGAGTTCATCACGGCACTCGCAAATCTTCAAAGTGTTGCAGTATATCAATGAGTAAAAGATTATGCAGAAGCGATGCGAACAGTAAAATATGCAAATATAGAACTTCAAATGGGTACACAAATCTTGTACAAGCAGTCTCACACAAAGAAAAATTTCAAAATTGGCTTTTTATATTCTGTGCCAACTTATACACTGGCATGCCGAAGAACAACGCTGCGCGTGAGTTTATCTCAGTCAAAATTGCTAAAATGTGTAGCACCAACAAAGCACGTATTCTGCCTGTTGCAGCTAACAAAGCTGAGTCACACAAAATGTATTGGTCGTTGGGGAGAGGGGCCATCCCCATGTTGTCATCTAGCCACAGTGGAGCATTAGATTGAGTGCTTTACAGTCCTGTTAAATGTGGTTGTAATTGTACCCGCTGTTTGATGCGAGTCCCTTCGTGTATGTTGCACAGTGTATGGGTCATCTGCTGCTATAATTGACCATGGTAGATTATGACCTCTCATTTGGTCAGCAGTGCTTGTTTTTCGGAATGCTTCCCATGCATGTGAGACAATGCTGTGAGCAATACCAAGCTCCAGGGCTACAATTATCACATTTCATCCAGTTTCCCAATGATTTTTCCTCATGTGAAATCATCCATACATTGTCTGCAGGCAATGTTGTAATGGCCGCCACCACCACTCTCACTCACTTTGTCTTTTTGTGTTCCTTCAACTGCCTCGTGTTACACGGCCAGCACCATTTTGCACTGTGTGATGTCCAACTTCCTGCAAATGACTGGGAGATCTCTGGCATCTCGGTCTCTCACTTTCTCATTTCCATTGACTCGTTAATGTTATGTTACGTTATGTAGCTCGTCTTTAAAGTTATGCAGAGCAGTGTATTTTAGTCTTACTGCTTTCAGTGAATGGTCTCAAGGCAGATAATCAGATGATGATTTCCTCCATATCTATGCCCAATGTTACATTTGTTTATATTTAGGATCAGCTGACAGTCCTTACTCCATAATTGAGTTGCTGATATTTCCAGATTTATACGTATAGTGAGTATTAAATGATTCTCTCAGGATACTTCAAATGTTATTTCACCTGTAATAATTTTACCCCATCAAGAACATCATCTTGAATTCTATCTGCTAGGAATTCGTGAACCCAATCACAAAGTTGGTCCAATCCCTTAACTTGTGCTTTATTGGGTGACAGTTTGGAACTATATTGAATATCTTCCAATCACTGACAATGTTACCCATTAATATCTTATCAGAAGCTCTGAATCTAGGGGGTTAGCATCACAGTCTTTGGATCATAGAGTCTTGCATTAGATATTAGATTGCCTTCAGGGTTAGTAATGTACTATGTTTGGGGTTGTGTGTTAGTCCTTCATTTCAGCCTCATTGGATGTGGAAGACACTGAGATAGCGTGTAGTACAAAACATGTAATGCACCTGGTGATCGGGTCTCCCGGCATATATATTGCGCCACCACTGCGCCCCCCCCCCCCCCCCCTTGTTTCTAAACACATTGTGCTATATAATCTGTTTTTTACTGTCTTATGTCATTAAATATGTTCTGAAACCTTTTGCAGGATTGTATTCTGGTAGTCCTCCTGTGATGTTCAGCTACAGTCCCCAGACAAATTCGTTGCTAAAAGGACAACAGAATGCAACCCCTCTGAAGTGTTACTTCCAGGTATGGAGTAAAAATGTTACTATTGCTTTATTAATACATGGTATTACCTTGACGGAAACTGTTGTCTTCGTTCCTTTTATTCAAAATGTATTCTGATGTTAAGTATGTAGTAGATGTTCTCATACAGCGAATGCCAAGTCTTGAAGGAGTTGAATTTTTAGTTTTTGCTAGTGTTTGTGAAGATATTAGTACTTCCATTTTTTTGATGTGTTGCTCTAGTCAGTGCACATAAAGATTGCACATCTGGTGCCTCAGGTAACGTCAAGTGTCAATAGAAATTGTAATATTGGCTTTTCTTTGAAACAGTATTGTTGAAAGTGTAAGTTTGAGTGTCCATTCAAAGACAGGTCTCATGTTATGGTGGAATGATTAATGATTTGCAGTTTAGGGGTATGCATTTTCAACTTCTCGTGACGTAATGAATAGTCCATTAAATTTCGGGCATGCAGCCATGCAAATAAAATTTCCTCCACTGATATTTCAGCTGCGTATCATCCGGCCATGCTTAGAGTGTGTCACAAGACTGACGACAAGGTGCCAAGTGCGGCCTTATATGCTCCACCGCGGCGGTACTGCGCATGCGGGTCACAGATGCTGGTTGGTGCCAAAGAAATACGCTAACACATGCGCCGCCTGTGGCGAAGGTGTGCAGACATTAGATTCGCTTCTCGTTGTATGATCAGCAGTGCTGACACCATGACGACTTCTCTGCAGTTTAATTATGCCCAAGAGCTGTATTCCATGCTTTGTCAAAATTAAAACTATTATCTCTATTTATTAAATTATGAGCTAATCTAATCTCTATAGCTTCCTTGAAGACAGTTTCGCAAAAGGAAGAGGCGGATGTTAAAATCTTCACATCACTGTAATTCATGGAATGACCTGTATCAGCACAATGTTTGGCCACAGCTGACTTGTCTGGCTGTAATAAGCGTGTGTATCTTCGATGCTCCACACATCTCTCGTGAACGGTGCATGTCGTTTGACCTATGTACGACTTCTCACAATTTCTGCAAGGAATCTGATACACACCCACTTTACGAAGCTGTAAATCGTCCTTCTCAGAGCCGAGTAAATCTGCAATCTTCGTGGAGGGCCAGATCACCTTAACACAGTGTTTCTCGAGAATTCGGCCTACCTTCGAGGAAAGAGCATCCAAATAGAGCAAAATTGCACTACATATGAAGGAATTACTACCTTCTTCCCCATCACATACCTGCATTCTAGGTTTTGCATTGAATGCTCTATGAATTTGCTGTGGAGAAAACCCATTCGACTTAAAAATACTCTTGAGGTATGTGAGCTCTTCTTGTAAATTGTCTTTATGGGATATACAGTGCACCCTATGCACTAAGGTCTTAAGGACACCTATGGTCTGTGAAGGGTGATGGCAGCTATTGGCATGAAGATATAGATTTGTGTGTTGATTTCTGATATACCGCATTTCCTAATGTGCCATCAACTGTATGGTGAACAACAACATCCAAAAAGGGGAGGCAGCTGTCTCTTTCTATTTCCATAGTAAATTTGATGCTAGCATGGATGGAATTCAAATGCTCAAGAAATCAATGTAATTCATCCATTCTGTGCGGCCTCAAGAGCATTTTTAAATCGAATAGATTTTTTCTGCAGCAAATTCGTAGAGCATTCAATGCAAAACATAGAATGCAGGTATGTGATGGGGAAGAAGATAGTAATTCCTTCAGGTCTAGTGCATTTTTGCCCTATGTGGGTGCTCTTTCCTCAAAGATAGGCCGTATTCTTGAGAAACACATTGTGTAGGGGATCTTCCGGCCCCCCACGAAGATTGCAGATTTACTCGGCTCTGTGAAGGACGATTTACAGCTTTGGAAAGCAGGTGTGTATCAGATTCCTTGCAGAAATTGTGAAAAGTCATACATAGGTCAAACGGCATGCACTGTTCGTGAGAGATATGTGTGGAGCATTGAAGATACACACACTTATTACAGCCAGACAAGTCTGCTGTGGCCAAACATTGTATTGATAACATGTCATTTCAGGAACTACAGTGATGTGAAGATTTTAACATCCATCTCTTTCTTTTTAGAAACTGTCTTCAAGGAAGCTATAGAGATTAGATTAGCTAATAATTTAATAAATAGAGATAATGGTTTTAATTTTGACAAAGTATGGACTCCGGCTCTTGGGGGGGGGGGGGGGGGGGGGGAGTAATTAAACTGCAGAGAAGTCGTCATGGTGTCAGCACTTCAGTGCACACAATCTGCTGTGGGACTCGGCTACTGCTTGCTCCGGAGGTCAGATGATCGAGTGACTCTTCCATTCTGAGAATATCTGCCTTCTGAACTCAGGTCACTCAGGTCAGATGAAATACTTTTCCACAGCTACAGGGTCTTCAACCATTGACCTTTGTTTTTGTTCTCCAGCTATTACAGACTCAGTTCAGTGGGAAGTGGCTACAGATTTACATTGTAGTGACCAGTTCCCAGAGTGGATTTGTCTGCTGACTTGGACGGTGGCTGACAGGAGACTACGAAGATGGGTGATACGAAGGGCAAGTTGGTTGCAGTACTGTTGACAGGCTATTTTTGAACAAAAGGATTGTGTATAGGAGACAGTGGCCCATATCACTTGAGAGATGCAGAGTCTGTCCCCGGTCTGGTAATCTTTTTAGACAATGGCCTGTACCTTCTTGAAATGGTAACTGTCGATTGGCAATCAGCGCCAGACGGTAACTCTTTGGAACTTCAAATTACAGAAAACCTTCGTTCCTTCATATGTGAGAGCACATTAGAGTTGAGTGACAAAAGAACGGAAGAGGGAATTCATGACTTCCATTAATCAGTCCACTTACACTGCACATGTTTGGGAATCAATAGCCGAGCGGTCTAAGGTGCTGCAGTCATGGACTGTGCGGCTGATCCCGGCGGTGGTTCGAGTCGTCCCTCAGGCATTGTTGTGTGTGTTTGTCCTGAGGATAATTTAGGTTAAGTAGTGTGTAAGCTTAGGGACTGATGACCTTAGCAGTTAAGTCCCATAAGATTTCATGCACATTTGAACATTTGATTTGGGAATCAATAAGGCAGATTTCAGGGAAGGACAGTACACATCCCCTTACAGCCTTGTCAAGTAAATGGGGTCTTGGTGGATGAGCCAGAAGACAGCTCAGGTTTTAAGTGAACACTTTTTCTACTGTCACTATGTCACTGAGACAAGCTCCTGCTGTTCAGGTGTTCTATAGGACTACAGAGATGATGAAGCCCCATTTATTCATGCATAGTGAGGAAGTCTACCACCTTTTGTTCTCCATGTGGGAACTGGAATCAGCTCTGTCTGCGGCCACACTCATTGCTCCAGGACCTGATGATACCCATTATGCCATTCTTAGTCATCTGTGCCCTGAAGCAGAAGGACAGCTCCTTCCTTGTTTCAATCTGATCTGGTTTCGTGCACATTACCCCATGACTTGGAAGGAGGCAGTATTATTTCCATTGTGGAAACCAGGCAAGGACAGTAGTGTCCCTAACAGTTACCAGAGTATAGTCCTTACCAGTTGTGTCAATAAGGCTCTTGAATGCATGGTCAACTACTGCCTCGTCTGGCAGCTTGAACCGTAAGGCCACCTGATCTGCTCCCGGTGCAGTTTCAGGCACTACCATTCCAGCCTTGACAACTTTATTCTACTGGACACAGCGATACAGGAGTCCTTATTACACTGAAACCATTTGGTTTGTGTTTTTTGAGCTCAAAAAAGCATATGACACTACTTGGAGGCCCCAAATCGCCATTGCTCTCAGTGGCATTTCCTTCACAATCAGCTGGCCTCTGTGGCCGAGCTGTTTCTAGGTGCTTTAGTCTGGAGCTGCGCTGCTGCTCCAGTCGCAGGTTTGAAGCCTGCCTTGGGCATGGATGTGTGTGATGTCCTGAGGTTAGTTAGGTTTAAGTAGTTCTAAGTCTAGGGGACTGATTACCTCAGATGTTAAGTCCCATACTGCTTAGACCCATCTGAACCTGCACAATCAGGAGTGTTGTCAAATGACTTTGCAATTCTCTACTCTTCTTCTTCTCTTACAATAACAATGAGACAGCTGTAGCTGACCCTTAGCAGGCTGGATACCCGGACCAGTACAACTGGTACAGTTCTCACCAGAGAAGACTGCATGTGTCAGTTTTAACCGTGCTTGTCGAAGCTTTAACCAACAAGTCCTCACAATGAGAGACAATATTTTTTTTAAGTTTACAAGCAACTGTGCGCATTTTGGGTTTATTATTTGATTCAAAATTAACTTGGCTTCCACACCTGAAAGACCTGTGAACAGAGGGCTTCCAGTCATTGAATATTTCAAAATCCTTAATGAAAAAGACGTGGGGAGCTGACAGGTTCCGCCTCCTGCAGTTTTATAGGGCATTTGTTCACTCACGTTTAGATTATGGCAATGTCATCTACAGATCAGCTTGTATTTCCTACCTCAAGATGTTTGATGCTGTCCACCATGGCGGCAGTCGGATATTGACTGGAACCTTTCGTACCAGCCCAATTCAGAATCCACAGAGGCTGGTGAACAACTACTCTGAATTCGGCAATGTACCCTTTTGGCTTGATAGGCACTGAAAATCTCAGCATCACCTCTATCATCGACATTTAATGCAGTGGTCTAACCCACCTTTGAACCACTGTTCAGGAGTCTGTACCGTGCAACCAAGCCATTTGGGATTACATGCTACTGACTGTCTCAGGGATCTGGCTCTATCAGACTTCCAAATACACAGCCAGGGATGGAATGCATTGTCACTTTGGTGTCTTCAGAGGCCCAAAGTGATTTTAAGCTTGACGCATTACAAGAAAACATGGACTTCAGATTATTTTTTCACAACTTTTGTTTTCGTCCATTTTAAGTATATACCACAGTTTCATCCTTGTTTATACAGATGGATCGCAGCAACAAAATGTCCTTGGCTGTTCTGCCATTTTCCCTGATGGGGTTTTCAAAGTGCATCTTCTGGAACAGTATACAAATTATGACAAGGAGTTATATGGCATTCTGATGGCACTGGAGAAGATTCACAGGCATCACTGTACAAGGTTTCTTGACTGTTCCAATTCGCTTAGTGCACTACAAGCACTTCACTGAATGTATCCAGTAGATCAGCTGATTCAGCTCATCCATGACTCCTTACAGTGGCTCCAGCATCATGGCACATAGGTGATCTTTTGCTGGGTACCTGGCCACATCGGAATACAGGGAAATGACATGGCCAACAAAGCAGCCAAGAAAGTATGTCAGAATGGTGCTGTCCGTAAATGTCCCGCCCCATTGCACGCCATGATCTCATTTTCTGATAGACATGTCATGCATCACTGGGAGACAAATGGTTGCAGATGATAAAACAAACTGGTCACTCAAATTGACCCCCACAGGCATGGCGGACTTCATGTCAGCCTCACTGCAGGAGGAGGCCCTGCTTACCAGGGTGCGCATTGGACATAGTCCTCTAACACATTTCCCTCAATGATTCTGTGAAGTTTGTGGTGTGCCACTTTTAAGTTCAGCATATTTTGGCAATACGTGTTGTATATACTGGTATATACTGATACCAGGGCAGCTCTCTGTCTAGATGGAGATTTGCCCACCATTCTTGCCGATATTGATTTCAGTGTGAAATTTTGTGAACTTCCAGGTCTCATCCTTAAATTGGCGGGGACTGACATGCTGACTTTTCGACAGGTCACTGATGACCGTGATGTTGAATGCCTCTCACCACAAATGAGAGTGATTCTTTAATGACCTCATCACTTACAGTTGTTTGCCCTACTTTTATATCTCTTTTTATTGGGGTTTAATCTGAAAAGTCACTAGATGAGAGTGAAAGAGCTCATGTAGGACGATGATGATAAATGTGAAGGCTGCTCCAAGAGCTACCCACATTTAGTTGGGAGGTGTACATGACTGCATTGGAGTTGATGCAGCACATTATGTCTTATTAACAACTTCTTGTTGTACAGTGAGTGAGAATAGGATGCTCAGTATAATGACACCAAATATGTTGATTCTATAAAAGTTTCACTAAGATTAGTCTAGTATCTGTTAACACTTATAAAAACTGTGGATGATGTTAACATATAACAGTTATCCTCACTATTTATCACTGTCCTTTGCAAGTGACTAACAGAATGCCAGGTTAAAGTCTAGATCAGGGCCAACAACAGTCACGGCGCTACTAATCTTCTGCTCTTAGGTTGGCAACCTGTCATTGTTGCATAGTGAGTGAAATGATTCTTTGCCAGAACCAGTGATAATGAAGAACTGGGGCGATGTATTTCTAGCACCAAAATTGACATCATTGTCTTGTTACTGTTTCTTGATGTATTAGCAAGTTTAAAGAGAAATATTTTGTGATTATGTCACAGAGTGCTATAAAATGGACTGATTTAAGTAATTTAGTTCTGCACAGCAAAATAATCTGTTGATGCATGTCTCTTGAATTAATTGCAAAGACACGAAAATTTATCAAATGTGGTTGTGAAATGGCTCATAGAGTTTCATAGATTTTTGTGAATGGAATCTTCTGGAAATGCAGCAATAGCCACCACTTTGCATAAGTGGGATAGTGGTTTTGAACTTAGTCATGGGAGAAGGTAGGTGGAGCAGTGTTTATTAATAATGGTCACATGTTTGATATATTATTAAACATTGATCCACCTACCTCCTCCCATGATGTAATTAAAAAACATTGATCCACTTAACTCAGAGTGCTCGCATAGATCAGTTGTGTATTTCACTGCTTTTTTGAGTATATCATGGGCTGTGACTTTGTCATTGGTTTGTAGATACTAGCACTGTTTAAATAACAGTGACTCAAACAAAAAGCAATTAAATTTATAATCTTTGTTTACAGAAATGTTTAGACCTTCCTTCCAAATGCATTACTTTGAAACAAGTAGTCTGCCTTCTACTCTCTCATTGGTTGCGTAACACAAACAACTGACGCACCTTCTTTTGTTCTCTTCATACTTCATGGAAAATGCTGACAACATTTGTGCACAGAACACACAAATATGCCATTGGCCCCATTATAGACTTCTACTGATGTGCCAGGTGACTTTGAGATGTCACCAGTTCAGAAGACCCATACTCTTAAAACATGTGCATAAAGTAAAAATTAATCAGGTATGAGAGAGAATACTCAGTACTCTCAAAGTTTCTGGATTTGGTGAGGCGTCTTAATGAATGTTACTTTGGTAATGAGTTTCAGTAGAACAAAATCACTATACAGCATTCCTTATGCAAAACTTTTCTATCTCAACAACCAGTGTAGTGCTTGTGTTATGTGCTATTTTATATGCATGTATTCTGTGGATGCAAGTTGTAGGTTTAGTTTTTTATGATATCTGATGAGCTCATCCCATTGTTAAAACATATTCATAAAATAATTTTTGGGAGCAGCAGTCATTCAGTTGTTCGTATACATGACACTGAGAACCAGAATAAACTGAGTGAATGAGAAAACATAGTTGTCTGCTAAAAATCTATGGAGCTGTTGTGGGCAGAGTTTGGATGGTGAAAGCATGCTTGCCTAAACTGAGGGGGCTAACAACATACTACCAGTTCTTGCTTGTGACGTCCTCCGCACCTAAATTGTTGCATGAAGTCAAATCCATTGTAGCCCAAGGCATCAGTTTTAGGAAACAAAAGCTACCAACTATGTGCTCGACAAACGGCCTTTTTACTGCTTCCTTTACTGAAAAGCAGTCTTAGGTTTTAGTTTTTCCGTGTGTGTGTACAATATTGGCACTAATTTCCTAGAGACAATAGTTTGGAAAAAAATTACATGTGAACTTAATGACATTAAATACAAAAACAGATCAGACATATGTGCTTGTCTGTTAGTATGATACCATTTCATAAATTTATTTTTTACCCCTTCATGCCTTAAGGTCCGTTTGCAAGTTTTGCTTTATCATTATGAAACTTAAACCACTATTAAAACTGATATTTTGTTCTTTTTGCAGTGGTCTTTTTCAGGGTGATTGAATCATTGCTTTCTGTGGACCATCTTAAAAACTATTACCTTTTAGTACAACTGCTGCTCCATCGACATCTTTAATTTGAACTGTCCAAAGATTTTGAATGAAATGATGTCAGTTGTTACGTGACAGCCAAAACAATGGTATATAGGGAAGATCCCTGTATGACAGCAGTTTAGTCCTGCATGAAGAGGACAGCATCAAATACTGTTTATAATGAAAGAAGCTGAAGAAATTAATTAAAATTTGTACCATGGCTGGAACTTGAACTGGGGTCTCCTTGCTTACTAGACAGGAATGCCAACCATTGCACCACAGCAGCACTATTGCTGACATTGCTGTATGTCATCCCCTACACAAAATTCAATCACAGTATCAGCTTATTTACCTTTCTTAGGTTGTCACTATTTCTGAGGCTCTCTGCCATTGGAACAGCACCCCAGAATTGGACATAAGTGATGATCTAAGAAGGGAGGAAAATAAGTTGATGATATGTAGTGAAGTTTGTGTTGTGGAGGGCATTGGACTTAGGTAGACTGTGCAGCAATTTTAGTCACCCAGAGTGCTGCGGTAATGATTTCAAAGTAATTCACTAAAGGATTTTATTCAGATTGATACTGACTATGGAAGCTGTTGTACTTAGGTCAATGGCTTACAGCTGATGGCTGAGCAATTGATGTAATGGTGCTACTTGCTTTAAATAAATGACAACATGAATGACTGCATCAGTAGCTGTACAGTCATAACCATTGGTTCCTGGTGTTGTTGACTACTACAGGTTTTCAGAATGAGATTTTCACTCTGCAGCGGAGTGTGCGCCGATATGAAACTTCCTGGCAGATTAAAACGGTGTGCCTGACCGAGACTCGAACTCGGGACCTTTGCCTTTCGCAGGCAAGTGCTCTACCAACTGAGCTACCGAAGCACGACTCACGCCCAGTACTCACAGCTTTACTTCTGCCAGTACCTCGTCTCCTACATCCCCCAGGCTGTGGCTAAGCCATGTCTCCGCAATATCCTTTCTTTCAGGAGTGCTAGTTCTGCAAGGTTCGCAGGAGAGCTTCTGTAAAGTTTGGAAGGTAGGAGACGAGGTACTGGTAGAAGTAAATCTGTGAGAACCGGGCGTGAGTCGTGCTTCGGTAGCTCAGTTGGTAGAGCATTTGCCCGCGAAAGGCAAAGGTCCCGAGTTCGAGTCTCGGTCGGGCACACAGTTTTAACACTCTAAGCGCCAAGCCCGTAAAATTTACGGGCCTGGGATCGCGCGAAAATCACCAAGCCCGTAAAATTTACGGGCCGCTACATTTAATTTCATTCAAAACACTGCAACGTTATTTCTACGGGTTTGGCCAGCGCTATACGTTTTTCAGATGTTTATTAACAAAATGCGTCCATAGATGTCACGGCAGCGCTGTAATTCATGTTAAAACTTATCTTTGCGTTCTCAGTCTGTATATCATTCAGTTGTTTGTCATCATGTTTCGGCGCGGTTTATCAGACGCAGAAATTGCGGATTTGATCAATCATAGCGACACTCTGGATAATGTAGAGAGTGATTCAGACGATTCTGAATGCAATGGTGTGTTTGAAGGTACGTATTTCCGAATTTTCCACGTAATTGTGCAGTACGCACATATCTGTTGAACATGTGTAAACGATGTATGTAGTTACACATAATGTGATATTCTTTTTAGAAGACGAGATTGATGACAGTTTGTCTTCAGATGAAGACGAGAATGATGTTGAAGGTGTTGCTTCAAATCCAGCAGCTGTGCCGTATCCGAAAGACAGTGAGTGGACTGCAGTTGACACCTACCGACCTCTGCCTGTCAACACGACACCCAGGCAGATACTAGTGGATATTGATGAGTCGAGTTCTGTACTGGATTGCAGTAAAGTGTTCCTTACTGACAGTGACGTAAATGAACTCAAGAGACAGACAAATTTGTATGCATCACAGACAATACAGAAGAAAAGAAGAGGAAATAATCTGAAGCCCCATTCAGTTTTGAGTTCGTGGAAGCCAGTGACTATAAGTGAGATGAGGCGTTTCTTGGGTATTATTTTCCACATGTGTGTTTCGAAAAAGCCAAAAATTGCGGACCATTGGAGCACTAATCCTGTTCTTAGTTGTAACTTTTGTCCCCATGTCATGAGCCGTTTGCGTTTCACTCAGATACTGTCATGCTTGCATCTTGTTGACAATTCAAATCAGAAAAAACCAGGCGAAGATGGATTTCATCCACTTTACAAAGTTTTGCCATATTATAATAATTTGAAGGAGCGATGTATCCAGGCATATCGTCCCTCAGAAAAAGTGACAATTGATGAAGGAATTTGCCCATTTCGAGGTCGTGTGAGTTTCCGTGTTTACATGCAAAATAAGCCTCATAAGTATGGACTGAAAGTATATGCTGTTGCTGAAGCCAGTAGTGGCTATGTTGTAAATTTTGAAGTTTATGCTGGTAAGCATATTGTTGACAATTCTTCGTCTGCGGTTATTTTGCGATTGTTGTCTGACAGCAGCTTGCTGAACAAAGGCCACACTGTGTATTTAGATCGATTTTATTCCAGTCCAGAGCTATTTCAGCAACTGGCAGAGAAAGGCACTGGAGCTGTTGGTACTGTGAACAAATCCAGGAAAGGATTGCCTAAAGATTTAGTATCTGCTAAGCTGAAAAAGGGCGAAATGTCTTTTCGGCGTAAAGATAATGTATTGGCAATGAAGTGGAAAGATAAGAGAGATGTGTATACATTGTCTACAAGGCATCAAGCAACATTTGGTACGCATACTAAGAGAAATGGGTCTGTAGTATTGAAGCCACTTCAGGTACTTGATTACAACCTCAATAAAATTGGAGTGGATATTGGAGACCAACGCCTGCAGTACAATCCGTTCCAGCACAGAACTGTGAAATGGTGGCGAAAATTATATTTCCATTTGCTGCTTATGGGAGTATCAAATGCATTTTGGCTGTACAATGCAGTGCACAGGAAGAAAATTACAATAACAGACTTTATAACAGTGCTTGCAGTTCAGCTTGTTGAAGACGACACACTTGAATTCATTCCAAGAAATGAAGGAACTGTAGGTCGGCTAACAAAGAGACATTTTTTGCAGCACATACCTGCAACTACTAAGAAGTATGCTGCTCGTGTGTGTCACGTGTGCAGTTCCAGGAGCAAGAAACAGAGTGGCAAGGCTTCTCGCAAAGAGACACGATACGAATGTGAACAGTGTGGCGTTGCACTCTGCCTGGAACCTTGCTTTAAAATTTTCCACACTAAAAAACAATATGATTCTGTGTGAAATTTATATGTAATACTGTATACTATCAGAAACATGTAATGTAGTGCCACAATTTTGGTTAAAAATAAATCACAATTGTATTCCCTTATTCGTATGACTTTTTCTAAATTCTTAAAACATCTAAGTGATTTCTATAACTGTACCTTAAAGCTGTGCATTGTAAAGTAGTTTCTTTCACTCAGAATTAAAGTAGAAATGTGCAGCTTCAAGATGGTACCAAATTTGCCACAATCCAAACAGTAGATTTGATGCAGTAATTTTTTTAATATTGGTAAAATTGCCCGGTTTCTAGGGACGGGTGCATAAAATAGGCCTGGTACAGAGAGTGTTAATCTGCCAGGAGGTTTCACTACAGGTTTTACTCTATCATAACATAATTGAATGTGATAACAAAAACAGTGTGTGCAACTTCATTATCCAATAAGTACAAGGTATTCTGGTGCCTGCTGCCAGTAAAGTTCTCTTTAATGTGTCAGTAAATCCACATTCAAAAACTGTGATCAGCTAATCCTCATTCTCATATAGTTGGAACTGGGAAATTGTTTATTAGTGTAAACAAAAGGACTCCCCCACTCCCCCCCCCCCCACTCCCTCCCCCCCCCCCACTCTCACCCCCACTCTCACCCCCAACCTACCCCTCACTCTACCCACCACACTCTACCCACCACACTCTACCCCCCGCACACTCTACCCCCCCCGCACACTCTACCCCCCCCGCACACTCTACCCCCCCCCGCACACTCTACCCCCCCCCCCCGCACACTCTACACCCCCCGCACACTCTACACCCCCCGCACACTCTACACCCCCCGCACACTCTACACCCCCCCGCACACTCTACACCCCCCCCGCACACTCTACACCCCCCCCCCCCCGCACACTCTACACCCCCCGCACACTCTACACCCCCCCCCCCCCCCCCCCGCACACTCTACACCCCCCCGCACACTCTACACCCCCCCGCACACTCTACACCCCCCCGCACACTCTACCACCCCCCCCCCCCCCCCCGCACACTCTACCCCCCCCCCCCCCCACACACTCTACCCCCCCCCCCCCCCCCCCCCACACACTCTACCCCCCCACCCCCCCGCACACTCCACCCCCCCCCCCCCCCTTGCACACTCTCCCCCCCCCCCCGGCACCCCCCCCCCCCCCCCCACCGCACTCTCTCCCCCCCCCGCCGCACTCTCTCCCCCCCCGCCGCACTCTCTCCCCCCCCGCCGCACTCTCTCCCCCCCCCCCCCGCCGCACTCTCTCCCCCCCCCCCCGCCGCCGCACTCTCTCCCCCCCCCGCCGCACTCTCCCCCCCCCCCCCCGCCGCACTCTCACCCCCACGCCCACTCACCCCCACGCCCCACTCTCTCTCTTGCCACCCGCACCCCCACTCTTGCCACCCCCATTCTCCACAGTGCTAGTGTTTTATTATTGACACATTTTTTGGCCTGTTACTTTTAATTTCATACTATATTTGGTTTACTGCCGATTCTGCTACTATTAGTCTACAAATAAGGTAATGTAAAGTGTATTACATTGTGTTCGTTGTTATTATATCTGTGAATGATTGTTACTAATAGAGAGATTTTGTTGCAGTCCCCCCTGATACAGCAACAAAAACGCTCCGTCATAGAAAATAGGGAGGTACGTAAACTTAAATCACAGCTTGATTCGGTGACATATGAATATACGGATCTTCAAGAGGAGCTGCAACAAGCACAAGAACAAATAAGAATTCTGAGTAAGATAATTTCTGACAACAATTAATACAGACATAACACAGTACTTGTTGATTTTGTTATATGTCTTAGTTAACTGTGAAACAATTTTTGAAAGTATGTAGTTGTTTGTTATGTATAGTTATTGATGTGAATCAACTAGTTATTAGTTCTATTGTATGTTAATGTGTAAAGTCTAATGTAAAATAATTGTGAAAAATTATCGTATGAGAATGCAGGCTGTCTGTCAGTCATCCTGATGAAATCTTTTCATGTGCAGAGTGCCAATGTTTGATTTTCTTACTCATTCTTGCCTGAAAAAGACAATTAGGAAGCTAAAACAGTGCAAAATTCAGGATAGGATAAGGACAGTGTTACCAAAAGGATAGATTGCTACTCATAATATGGGGATGATGGTAATTCGCAGGTAGGCACAATGGAAAGGCTATTGTACATTTAAACTTTCGGCTGAAAGGCCTTCTTGCAAAGTATAAAAAAAACACACACACACACACACACACACACACACACACACACACACACACACACACAGACAGACAGACACACACAGAGAGAGAGAGAGAGAGAGAGATAGATATATGGGGGGGGGAGGGGGGAGACTAATGAAGGCTATTGGATGTGTTGGCGGTATAGAAGGCTTTGTAGTGCTAAAATGGGAGCAGGGAAGGGGGTAGGTAAGTGGAGAAGTGGGTCTAATGAAGATTGAGACCAAGGGGCTATAGAAATGTAGGCTATATTGCAGGGAGAGTTCCCCCCTGCACAGTTTAGAAAAGCTGATGTTAGTAGGAAGGATGCAAATAACACAGGCTGTGAAGCAGTCTTTGAAGTGAAGCACATTGTGCTGGGCAGCACCTTCAGCAACTGGGTCGTCTAGATGTCTCACGGCTGCAGTTTGTAAGCCATTCATGCAGACGGATGGCTTGTAAGTTGTCGTGCCCCAGGAGATGCCCTTGATCGCACTGGAGTAGTTGGTGGTGGTGGTTGTAGGATGTGTGGTAGAAATTATGCACCTAGGTCTATCGCAAGGATGCGATCCCTGAGGCAAGGGTTTGGAAGCAGGTGTGCACTAGGGATTGACAAAGATATTGCCTAGCTTCAAAGTGGTAGAATCAGGGTATATATGACCCGGGACAACTGGGAGATCCTGGAAAAACCTGGAAATTGTTCAGAATTCCGGGAATTTTATTTTTCATTGTTTCAGTTTACAGTTAAATTTTTGTGATTTTGACTGGTAAGAACCAATACTCTAACAAAGGATATTACTGTATCCCGCTAGTGCAGAATAATACAGCAGCAACAAAACATGAACGAGAGAAAAGAAAACGAAAATAAAACCTAAGTTGCCGTATACAACAAAACAGTGCTCATACAAGCGTCTGCCAACAGGAAAGTGTGTCAAAGGCTTTAGGAACACTATGTAATGCTTTATAACAACAAACTGCCTCTGATGAGCGTGGCGTGACAACTGTTTAAATTAGATTCGTTTGAGCAGTTGCAGGCGGCCTCTTGCGCATGCGCGATTGAGTCGCATAAGAGTAGTACCTTCTCCCACTTCTGGTTACAGAAGTGTGGCTGGGCCCCCTACTTAATATTGCCCCGGTTTGGAAATACAGTAAATCTGAGGCTGATGCACAGAGCAGTCTGAGTTCTGGTGGGGAGGTGGGTCATCTCCACGTGACCTGTGTTTACGTTCAGCGATTTTGTTGTTTCCTCTTCGTTTATTGCTTTCACGTTAAATGATAACAAAACGGATATTTGTGGCCAGGAGCTATCAAATGAATTAAATACATTCACATAATTACGGAAGGCTTAAATATGTTATTAGTTTCAGATTTTATTTCCACCTTTCTAACAGTCGAGCATTAATCGTCTTACAGGACAATGAAGTTATTTTTGCCGGTTTGCTAAAGACAGTAGGCTTTTGTTAATCTTTTCTGCTGAGGCAGTCAATTTATTTGAAACAAAGTGTTTAATTTCACACTATTGGCTAGTTTCAACTGTTCGCAGCATTTCAAGTGCACGTATGGCATTATGCTATAATAAAGAACCAAACATGAGATAATACAGTACTGGTACGTCAATTTACATACGAATGTGCAATTTAAGCTGAATTATGCATTTTAGTATGGTTCACGAAATTCCAAGGCTCTTGAAGTATCCTCTTTTGTCTTATTTCTTATATGACATAATGTAAGGTCTTTTAATGTTTTACACATACGAACATATGGGCTTCCTGCATCATCGTACCTGCGCAAGTGCGGTGACGCCTGTTATCTGGCGCTCTCTTGGAACTGCTGAAATGAACCTATTTCCAACAGGTCGCCGGAAAATATTGCGAACGGTGGTTTGGAAAGCGTTACATTCAAAGCAAATCCTTTTACACAAGAGGAACTATGTGTGAGATGTACGATGAATTTCTTAAATCACTAAGCGTTTGATTCTCATTTAAAAATCAACTCTTTGAGGACGGCCGTTTAGATGAATTTCGAGCCCAGAAGATCAGATATGTACGTCTTTATTAAAAATTTTACTGGCGCATTTGTGTGATGTATCTTAAAGTGTAACACCCGCAAAAAGATCAATGTTATATGTGGAAGCTTAGCTTCTCTTTCATTTTATTAATCTTAGAGACTAATAGTATATGTGAATGCTATGTATATTAATATAAATCATTAACTTTTCTTGTTTGTGTGTTCGTGCTACTTAAGAATGATCTTGCTATTGGCTGACTACATCACGTGCCCTATGCTGTCATCAGCTGGCGAGATCACGTGGCATAAGCTATGACTGGCTTACAAAAGCACATCGCTATCTCGATTTCAGTGCTTCGGAAAGTGACATGCAGTGTTTGGTGGAATTCAAATTTATACCTTCGTAATACGAAAATATGCAGCATACACATTTGCTGCACATCAAAGGTCTTTCAAAACGTATTCCCCCCCCCCCCCCCCCCCCCCTCAGTTTCGTTTTATAAAGTACCAGGAAATTCTATGTCAGTATATAAAACCTTAGACATTCAAAGGATTGATGAGTTTTACAGTGCCGAGGAAGAGTATACTGTCACTTAACATGAAAAGAGTGTATTTTCACCCGCGAGAAGATGTATTTTTAACTGGGAAATCCGGGATTTTTTTTTTCCTTGTCCACGTATACACCCTGTGGAATTCCACTGTGGGAGGGGTGGGTAGAATAGTGGTTGAGATACTCCTCTTATTAGGACACACGAGGTGGAAAATGTGATTCAGTTCTTCCAGTTGAGACTGGTACTGAGTCAAGAGAGAGTGCTCCTTTGTGGTTGGATGGTGGATATGTGGGAGATGGTAGGGACTGGAGAAAGAAGGTATGGTAGATGTTTTTGTGTACACATTTGGGACAGTAGTTTCGGCCTGTGTAGGCCTCGCTGAAATCCTTGGTATTTGAAGAGGGACTGCTCGTCACTAAAAATGTACAACCACAGTTGACTAGAATGACTCATTCTGGAAACATCCCCCAGGCTGTGGCTAAGCCATGTCTCCGCAATATCCTTTCTTTCAGGAGTGCTAGTTCTGCAAGGTTCGCAGGAGAGCTTCTGTAAAGTTTGGAAGGTAGGAGACAAGGTACTGGCAGAAGTAAAGCTGTGAGTACCGGGCGTGAGTCGTGCTTCGGTAGCTCAGTTGGTAGAGCACTTGCCCGCGAAAGGCAAAGGTCCCGAGTTCGAGTCTCGGTCGGCCACACAGTTTTAATCTGCCAGGAAGTTTCACAGTTGACTAGGCTCTATGGAAGGAACTTCTTGGTATGTAATGGATGACAGCTGTCGTTATGGGGTATTGCTGATGGTTGGTAGATTTGATATGAACGGAGGTACGGATGTGGCCATCTTAGAGGTGGAGATCACCACCAAGGAAGGTAGCTTGTTGGGTTGAGGAGGAACAAGTAAAGAGAATGGTGGAGTCCATGCTGCCTTCTTACCCCACCACCCACACCAAGTTGCTTCTTCCATGAGGCACAACTGCAGTCCATAGTCCAGCCACAGTGGCCGAACAGTGATCATGTCTGGGAGGGGTGCATGTGCCTGTGTGCACGTGTGGAGGGGGAGGCGGGGGGGGGGGGGGGGGGGCGGGGGCTGCGTGTGTGCTTTTTTTTTTTTTTTATACTTCAGGGGAAGATGTTCAGTTGAAAGCTTAAATGAATAGCGGTCTTTCCATTGTGCCTGTCAGCACTCAAGTGAACTTTTTGAACCCCTGCCCTCCCTCCCCACCCTTCCAGCAAGAAAATATTAACCTCAGCTAATCCATTTACATGTGGTACCCTCTCTTCACACACATCCATCCACTGACCTGTATTCCACTATTACCGTCCTCTCTCTCTCTCTCTCTCTCTCTCTCTCTCTCTCTCTCTCTCTCTCTCTCTCTCTCTCTCTTTGATCTCACTGTGTTTTCAGTTTGATTTTAGCTTGCTTTTGTCTTTCACTGTGTGTTTTAAATAGTTTTGAGTTTTTCCACATTTTTCTCACCTATTGTACATATTTTTATGCATTCTTCCCATGTATTTTTACATGTAAATACTCTACATCGATCCTTGCTTCTGTCATCTGGGCCATTACAGAAAACCTTCCCCATTTCTAGCCAGAACTCTACCCCACATGCTGTTCCTTCATTGTTGCGTAGCTCATGAAATCCTTCCAAATGACCTGACCATCAAAATACCCATCTCTGGGTGCAATCCGTCCTTCCACATTGACATTTCTCTATTAGGTTCCACCAGTTCATAACCCTCATCACCTACTGCTGCAAAACCATGTAAATCAGGCTCAAACTTTCTTGTAATTCCTCCTCTCCATACATAAAATACTCCTGATCTGCAGTCCCAGATTTCTGCATCCCATCACTCGCATGGTGACTCTTGCTCTTTAGGAACTAGAGCAGCATGCACAATGCCACTGCAAAATTTCCAGCCTGTTCGTCTCCTGATGCCGCCTTGGACTAAAACTGTCCACCACCTTGACAAGAGCATACAAAACTACCCCACATATCCTCATAGCTGATAAACCATATCTCACAGACTTATTACATTTGCCACACCCTCAGAAACTAACTCCCACCACCATACAGAATTGAGAACCTAAACAGAACCAAAACAGTTATGAACCATTACCCCAAAAGCCTAAGTCCCACAGAAGTATGTCTTTCTCCAAAAGTTATGTTTTGCCCCACTCCCAAATTCATTCATGGACTTCTTGAACACTTTCTGTCCATCTCCTGGTCCCTAAGGTAGAAACACTTTTTGCCCCAACATTACCTATTAGACTCAGTCTAAAACCAATACTGAACCGTGCCTGACTTGGTTCACTCCTCTATCCAATCGTGACTCACCCCCAATGCCCCCAAACCACTCCTTTTAATATCCCAGAATTTCCTCATCTAAAACATTGCCTCACCATCATTCATCAAATCCTTTAAAATGGAAACTAACCTTCATCTGCAGAAAGAACTGCTATTCACCACTTAAAAACTAAACCTGACTGTACAATCCTACCTTCTGACAAAGGCTCACCGAGCGAGGTGGCGCAGTGGTTAGACACTGGACTCGCATTCGGGAGGACGACGGTTCAATCCCGCGTCCGGCCATCCTGATTTAGGTTTTCCGTGATTTCCCTAAATCACTCCAGGCAAATGCCGGGATGGTTCCTCTGAAAGGGCACGGCCGACTTTCTTCCCCATTCTTCCCTAATCCGATGAGACCGATGACCACGCTGTCTGGTCTCCTTCCCCAAACACCAACCAACCAACCAACAAAGGCTCCACTACTGTGGTTTTGAACTACAGAGATTACATGGCGGAGGACTCGGCCATCTGTCAGATATGTCTGCCTACAAACCCTGCCGCAGTGGTCTCATTCCCAACAGCATCTCTAATTCCTCCTCAGATCTGTAGGTGCAATTCAGAACCTCTCCTTACACCCACCACCCCTCTCACTCCTGCCTTCTACGTGCTTCCTAAAGACCATAAATCCAATCACCCAGGACACCTCATTGTGGGTGATAACTGTGCCCCCACTGAGAGAATCTCAGGTCACATTGACCAACACCTTAAGCCTACCCATAACCTACTGTCCTATATTAGACACCAATCATTTCCTCAGACTCTCTACAGTTCCTTGTTCCTTTACCACACAGTGTCCTGTCAGTCACTGTTGAAGCCCCATCCTTCTACACCATCATCCCCAATGCCCATGGCATTGCTGCTATTGAAGAATGCCTTTCCCAGCTCATGACTGACTCCAGACATCCAGCCTCCTCCTCAGTCACCATAACACCTACATCCTCACCCATAATTAAGTCTCCTTTGAAGGCATCATGTGCAAACAAATCCAGTGCATAACAATGGTCACCTTCATGACATCATCATATTCATGCTATCTAAAGAAATCCTTCCAGACCACTCAGAATCCTAAACCCCTCACCTGGTTCAGGTCCCTCACCCCCACCCGGATCTCATGGCTCTTTCCCAAATTCGTGAGTGACACACACTGGCCCCTGAGCTATTGCAGCCCATTCTTCTTTCCCACAGTGCATTTCCTTCCCCTTGCCCCTCCCTCCCTTTCCTTGTTGCCCCTGCCCCTGCCCTTGTTGCCCTTGCCCCTATCGCCTTCCCTTGCGTTACTACTTACATCGACCTGGCTATCCACCTGGTTTCTTGTATTCCTTCCAGTTTTCGTTTTTCTTCGCCTTTTTCTTACCATCCTTTTTGTAAGCATCAAAAACTGGCAGTTTTTCTATGGCTGTCTCTTCGGTTGGAAACGGTTCATTTAATGATCCTCCTTATGACCATATTGGATGCACTTGCCATCAGGGTCAGGGTCCTTTTGGACTCTGCAGTCATGGTTTGCAACATCTACCTACCTCCTGACAGGCCACCTACACCCTCTACCCTCACTACCTTCCTTCAGCAACTCCCTCCTCCCTTCCTTCTCATGCCCATCACCCATGGCCATTTGCTACCACTATCTGTGATCGTTGTCATGTGTTGCGACATCTTAAGTGGCATCCGCCCTTCCCTGGTTGAATTACCTGTAAACAGCTACACACCAAAGCCCATTACTTAATAAAACGGAGCAAGTGGGTGTGTTCTATCCTTTCGTCACTGGTGTGGGTTACACTCCGCACCCTTCAAAGTTGTCATCAGCATTCTTCTATTCTGGGCCGTGCCCTCCCAGGTGGACTTTGTACAGATCCATAAGTTCTGACAGAACACCTCACAACCTATTTTGCAGCAGCATTGGTGTCAGTTTTCCTCATCAGGAAACATATCCCCTCTGGGCGTTTAACTGTATTTGGCTCCAAGGCATTTTCCTGTCTCATTGGAGAGACAGTATTGTGGTTTCTGTCCTTACGCCGAGCAAGGATCCATTGTCCCTTGATAGTTACTGGCCCTTCAGTTTGACAAATGGCCCCTGCAAGTTTTTTGAACAATAGTGGCTTGCGGACTCAGTTGGGACCTCAAATCTCGGGACTTTTAAATCTCCTTACCAGTGTGGCTTTTGGGAGGGACAGTCTCCAATCCATCATCTTCTTCAATTGGAAACCACAGTTCAGAAGGCCGTTTATCAGTCCGCTATCTTGTTGATTTTCTTTGATCTTTGTAAGACCTATGATACAGCTTGGTGCCATCACAGCTTACTTACACTCCTTGAGTGGGGTCTTTGGGCACCCTCCCAATTTTTATTCAACCGCTCATTGACCTCCGCGGAGCAACAGCTCCAGGTTGCCATCCGGCACACATTGGCGTAGGTACTCGTGTGGTTTTCCTCCTCCCCCCTTAAATCCTTCACTGTACCACAGTCCACCCTGATCTGGAGCTCTGCCCCAGTGCCAGACTGCGGTCCCCAATTCCATTGCTTAGGTCTTCTTTTTGACAACAAGCTTGCTTGGTTGTCCCTTATTCACTTTTTTGAAGATCAGCTGTTCCTGTAAATTCAGTGTCCTTCACTTCATTGCCCACACCTCCTGGGGCAGGGTTGTTCAACCCTTTACCACCTTCATTGGGCATTAGTTCTGTACCGTCCGGCCCCGGTAGCTGAGTGGTCAATGTGACGGCATGTCAATCCTAAGGTCCCGGGTTCGGTTCCCGGCTGGGTCGGAGATTTTCTCCGCTCAGGGACTGGGTGTTGTGTTGTCCTAATCATCATCATTTCATCCCCATCGACGCACAGGTCGCCGAAGTGGCGTCAAATCGAAAGACCTGCACCAGGCGAACGGTCTACCCGACGGGAGGCCTTAGCCACACGACATTTCAGTTCTGTACCATCTAGACTAAGGTTGTCAAGTTTATAGATCAGCTGCCACTTCCACGCTGCTCCTCTTGAACTCAGTTCACTATTGTGGTATATGTTCACTCACAGGTGCCTTTTGCACTAGCCTTGTCAATAGTCTTCCAGTTGACACTGGGATGCATTCTCTTTTGGTTCGGCAGTCCCAGTTGCTGGTTTCCTATGCCATCATTATTCACTCGTCACATGCTCACCCCTCGTATTCTATTCTTATCACGGCTTCAGGATGTCACCCACCCATTGCTCTCCCTTGAATGGGTTTCCATTATATGGCTCTGCCTCATTTCTCTCCACTGTGATTTCCAACTTCCCCCATGTCCCCTACGTTCCCTCCGGACCATTCCCTTTTGGTTAGTACCTCAGCCCAGGATTCAGATGGATCTCTTCTGGGGTCCGAAAGCATCCATCACTCAGATGGTATTCCATTGTTTGTCCCGTCCGCTGTTACAGGATTTTCACGATACCGTTGTTTCTTTACATTGATGGCTCTAAATCCACTGATCCCGTGGAATAGACCTTCATGTTGGCATAGGAACACCATCTCTTGTCTGCAACGCCTAGTTGTTTACTGTGGAACTGGTGGCCAACTATCAGTTCTTCTTATTTATTAAATGGTTCTTCCTCACCTGAGTTTACTCTGATACAGACTCGGTGAGTGGCCTTAAGGCTATCACTCGGTGTTTTTCCAGGCACCCCTTGGTCTCTGTCATCCACAACCTTGTTACAGATTTTGGCAAAGCTGTTTGGTCCATTTTGTTTCTGTTCTCGGCCATGTATGAATCTTGAGTGATGAACTTGCCCAGTGAACCAATTTGTGGCTTTGCATCAAATCCATTTTTGCTCAATTGTGGACTGCGTTGTAGGGGCGGTATCCCTTCTGTCTAATAAACTTTGTGTAATCAAGGAGACGCCCACCATGAGGTGTTTTCATCGAAGGGTATCAACCATTCTCTGCTGTCTTTGTATTGGACATACTAGGTTGACCCACAGTACTTTTACCCTCCCAGAGGGCTCACGGTTCTTTCGTGAGTTAATGCATGGCGCACACAGGGCCCTGAGCTATTGCATCCCATTCTGTCTACCCTGGCTGAATTCCCTTCAGCATGCCCCTCCCTCCCCATTTTTGCTCCTTCCCTGCTGCCCCGTCATTCCCCTCTCTCGGTGTTCTCGCTTATGTTGATCTGGATATCCACCTGGTTCCCTGTACTCTTTGCAATTTGGTCTCTCTTGCCTGTTCTCATTCATCCGTTTTGGCATTTTGGTCCCTCCTTTGTGGCTTGACCTACACTTCTAAATTTTCCGTATGTAGTGTGAGCCATTTGGGGGACGAACCCCCTTTTAGTGTGTGCAGCATGGATTCTTGTCCCCCGCTCCCATTCCTTTCCCCCCATTCCTCCTTTCCCCCCATTCCTCCTTTCCCCCCATTCCTCCTTTCCCCCCATTCCTCCTTTCCCCCCATTCCTCCCTTCCTTTCCCCCCATTCCTCCCTTCCTTTCCCCCCATTCCTCCCTTCCTTTCCCCCCATTCCTCCCTTCCTTTCCCCCCATTCCTCCCTTCCTTTCCCCCCATTCCTCCCTTCCTTTCCCCCCATTCCTCCCTTCCTTTCCCCCCATTCCTCCCTTCCTTTCCCCCCATTCCTCCCTTCCTTTCCCCCCCATTCCTCCCTCCCTCCCTCCCTCCCCCCCATTCCTCCCTCCCTCCCTCCCCCCCATTCCTCCCTCCCTCCCTCCCCCCCAATTCCTCCCTCCCTCCCTCCCCCCAATTCCTCCCTCCCTCCCTCCCCCCCAATTCCTCCCTCCCTCCCTCCCCCCCAATTCCTCCCTCCCTCCCTCCCTCCCCCCAATTCCTCCCTCCCTCCCTCCCTCCCCCCAATTCCTCCCTCCCTCCCTCCCCCCCAATTCCTCCCTCCCTCCCCCCCAATTCCTCCCTCCCTCCCTCCCCCCCAATTCCTCCCTCCCTCCCTCCCCCCAATTCCTCCCTCCCTCCCCCCCCAAATCCTCCCTCCCTCCCCCCCCCCCAAATCCTCCCTCCCCCCAATTCCTCCCCCTCACTAAGGTAGCTCCCTCCCTTGCGGTCCCAAATCTTGTAGAAGCCTTCTCTTCCTCTGAGCCCTGCCCTCCTCATCCTCTGAAAGAGGTGATGGCGATGGTGGTGATGAGGAGGAGGAGGAGGAGGAGAATAACACAAACTAATCCAGTGGAATCACAATGGATATTATCATCACGTATCAAAAATATAACACGGTGTCTCCTGTTATCCTATGTTCTGTCTTGCTCTTCAAGAAATGCAGTTCCATGATGACTACCCCCAACGTTTCGTGGTTATTGGGCATTCTGTCGGAACTGTCTCCACCCCTAGATAGCATCTGGAGGGGTGTGCACTTTTGTTCACACGGATGTCATTGGTGACTGGATCCCCCTTCACACCAACCTGGAAACGATAGCAGTCTGAATGCAAATGACTCCAGCAATCACCATTTGCAATGTCTACCTCCGTCCAGGTAGGTCAATTCCTTATGTTGAACTGCATACCTTAATGTAGCAAGTCCCGTCTCCGTATCTCCTCCTCGAGGAATTCGTGCAGTCTCTTCTCTCTTCACATGACACAACCCCAGGCCGGGGTTCAATCCACAACCAGATGGTACAACACTTGGATGTTACCCAGAGACACACATGCTCAGGGTTTTCAACTGCATTATGCTCATGGGTTCCTTCCTCTTGCAATCGCAGGACAGCTTAGTTATCTCCATCCTTAAGTTCTCTACAGCTACCAACTGATTAGCCTGACCAACATACTTTGTAAACTGCTCAAGAGGATGGTTTGCTTCTGATTATGTTGGGTACTCGAATCTTGGGGCCTTTTGTGCCAGTATCAATGTGGCTTCTGGGAAGGACAATCTACAACTGACCATTTACTCAGGTTGGAAACAGCAATCCCACAAGCTTTTAATAACCACTGATACCTTGTCATAGTCTTCTTTGACCTACATAAGGCGTATGACACGGCTTGGCACTGTCACATTTTAGTTACCCTCCATGACTGCAATTTTCGTGGCATCTTTCCTATTTTCATCCACAAGTTTTTATCCCACCGGCTCTTCTGTATTAGTGTTGGCACATCACTCAGCACGCATCGGACCCAGCAGAATGGTATGCCACCTGTGTTAAGTGTCGCACACATCCTCATTGCCATCAGTGGGCTTGTACCTTCTGTTGTGCCCTGGTTAACCTGGTGTCGTATGTCTAAGATTTCTGCATCTAGTGCAGCTCCCACTCAGCAGCACCTGCTGAACGCCAGCTCCAAGGCGCTAACAGATAGGCCTTTGTGTGAGCCCTTCCCCATGGCTTCCAGTTTTCTCCCTCCAAAATGCGGGTTATGCATTTTTGCCCTAGACCTACAGCACACCTCGATCTAGAACTTTACTTTGGCGACCAGTGCCTAGATGTTGTAGCACAATCCCGTTTCTTGGAGCTTCTTTTCGATAAAAAGCTGATGTGGCTGCCTCATATTTGCCACCTGAAGACTACATGCATGTGGAAGCTTAATATTAGCCCACACATCTGGGGGTTCAGACTATGCTACTCTTCTGTACCTTTACTGTGCACTGGTTTTGTCCAGACTATAGTTGTCAGGTTTATGGCTCAGCAGTACTATGGAACTACTTGACCGTGTTCATCATTATGGGGTGTGTGTGGTTATTGGTGCATTTTGTACTAATGTCGACAGCCCCTTCGCCGAAGTGGGTATTCCTCCTCTAGAAACACGACGGAGCCAACTCTTGTTTTCTTACGCAATCGCCATTCAACAATTCTCTGACTGTCATATATATATATATATATATATATATATATATATATATATATATATATATAATGGAAGGAAACACTCCAAGTGGGAAAAATTATATATAAAAAACAAAGATGAGGTGACTTACCGAACAAAAGCGCTGGCAGGTCGATAGATACACAAACAAACACAAACATACACACAAAATTCAAGCTTTCGCAACAAACTGTTGCCTCATCAGGAAAGAGGGAAGGAGAGGGGAAGACGAAAGGAAGTGGGTTTTAAGGGAGAGGGTAAGGAGTCATTCCAATCCCGGGAGCGGAAAGACTTACCTTAGGGGGAAAAAAGGACAGGTATACACTAGCACACACGCACATATTCATCCACACATATATATATATATATATATATATATATATATATATATATATATATATACACACACACTGTCCTCCTGAAACCCATCCTCGGATGGGATTGTTGGTTGAAATGCGTCTCCTTCCCTCTATTGGTATCTCCAATCCCTGGAAAGTCACCCTGTATTTCTTCCCGCACCCCCGTTTGAATGATGCCTCAACTACAGGTTAGGATTGACCTCTTCCAGGACCCTAAGGTCACTGTGCCCCTATGGTATTCCTGCTTATTGTACATTTCATCCTTGAGGAGTTCCACGGTGCTACCATCTCACACACTGATGGTTCTAAAACAGTAGATAAGACAGGTTACACTTTTACGTCTCCTACTGGCATGGAAAACCATTTACTGCTGGGATCACATAATGTGTTCACAGCAGAGCTGCTAGCAATTAATAGGGCACTCCGTTTTGTTACTCAGGCCTCCCTCTGCAGTGTTTCAATATGTACTGACTCAATAAGTATCTTACAGGCTATAGTCCACTGCTTCTCTCATCACCCTTTGGTCTCTGCTGTCCATGACCTATCTTTCCTTGGTCGTGCAGCATGCTCAGTTGTCTTTCTCTGGGTCCCAAGTCGGTGGGTATCTCAAGAAATGAGCTGGCTGACCGTTTGGCTAGAGGCAGATACTTATCCCCCATTCCCTTGCAGATATGCGGATTCACATCAAATCTCTTTTTACCCAAAAGTGGAATGACATCTGGTGCACTACTCCTCTCAGTAACAAATTCCTCAGAATTAAGGAGACTACTGCGCCATTCCTTCCGCTTCTCTCTGAAGGAGTCCACTGTCTAATGCCGTCTACACATCAGTGGTATTAGGCTCACCTACTGTTTTATCTCGTGTAACAAGCCATCAACACAATGTGGTTGTGGAGCCAGACCGATTTTCTCCCATGGAATGTCTTTTTTTTTTGGCACTTTGCACGAAGTGTAACCTTCCAAATTCCTTGTCTTTAATATTAGGCAGATGATTCTCAGATGGTTGAACTGGCCCTCAATTTCCTTCGAGAACGTGGTTTTTGTTTTCAGTTACAAGGTTTTGCTTTCCTCCTGGAGCAGGTGCAGGGTTGTCACGGATGGGGCCTGTCTTCATGTTCTCTGGGTCTGTGACCCATGGCCACTCCCCCATGTAAAGACTGCTCAAAACAAAGATGATGTGACTTACCGAACGAAAGCACTGGCAGGTCGATAGACACACAAACAAGCACACACATACACACAAAATTCAAGCTTTCGCAACAAACTGTTCCCACGTGGAATGTTTCCCTCTATTAATTCATATATATATATATATATATATATATATATATATATATATATATATATATATATATATATATATATATATATATATATATATATATAATGGAAGGAAACATTCCACGTGGGAAAAATTATATATAAAAAAAAAAAAAAAAAGCTTTCGCATCCCGCAACTACCCTCCCGACCTGGTACAGAAGCAAATAACCAGAGCCACTTCCTCGTCCCCTCAAACCCAAAATCCCCCACAGAAGAACCACAAAAGTGCCCCACTTGTGACAGGATACTTTCCGGGACTGGACCAGACTCTGAATGCGGCTCTCCAGCAGGGATACGACTTCCTCAAATCCTGCCCTGAAATGAGATCCATCCTTCATGAAATCCTCCCCACTCCGCCAAGAGTGTCTTTCCGCCGTCCACCTAACCTTCGTAACCTGTTAGTTCATCCCTATGAAATCCCCAAACCACCTTCCCTACCCTCTGGCTCCTATCCTTGTAACCGCCCCCGATGCAAAACCTGTCCCATGCACCCTCCCACCACCACCTACTCCAGTCCTGTAACCCGGAAGGTGTACACGATCAGAGGCAGAGCCACGTGTGAAAGCACCCACGTGATTTACCAACTGACCTGCCTACACTGTGATGCATTCTATGTGGGAATGACCAGCAACAAACTGTCCATTCGCATGAATGGACACAGGCAGACAGTGTTTGTTGGTAATGAGGATCACCCTGTGGCTAAACATGCCTTGGTGCACAGCCAGCACACCTTGGCACAGTGTTACACCGTCCGGGTTATCTGGATACTTCCCACCAACACCAACCTATCCGAACTCCGGAGATGGGAACTTGCCCTTCAGTATATCCTCTCTTCTCGTAATCCGCCAGGCCTCAATCTCCGCTAATTTCAAGTTGCCGCCACTCATACCTCACCTGTCTTTCAACAACTTCTTTGCCTCTACACTTCTGCCTCGACTGACATCTCTGCCCAAACTCTTTGTCTTAAATATGTCTGCTTGTGTCTGTATGTGTGGATGGATATGTGCGTGTGTGCGAGTGTATACCTGTCCTTTTTTCCCCGTAAGGTAAGTCTTTCCGCTCCCGGGATTGGAATGACTCCTTACCCTCTCCCTTAAAACCCACTTCCTTTCGTCTTCCCCTCTCCTTCCCTCTTTCCTGACGAGGCAACAGTTTGTTGCGAAAGCTTGAATTTTGTGTGTATGTTTGTGTTTGTTTGTGTGTCTATCGACCTGCCAGCGCTTTTGTTCGGTAAGTCATCTCATCTTTGTTTTTTATATATAATTTTTCCCACGTGGAATGTTTCCTTCCATTATATTGATATCATTAATTTGAATCCAACAATCACGTTTGTTATTGTCACTGTTGCATTTCGAAATCTTTTCTGTCGTCTTATTTTCCTCTTTCTGTTTTTGCCAGTAGTTTCACTTTGTATTCACCTTCTCCTTTTTACCGTAATCTGCTATACTATTTTATCCCGCCTATATATATACTCAATAATACGTAACCCACTTCCAAACCATAACCAAAAAAATTTTTTTGCCGCTTTCAGCACTACCGCCGCTATAATATCCACCGTTTCTAGTTCACAAACAGCTCCTTTCACCTTTTAAACAACCATTTCGGCCAGTTCTAATAACTTTCGCTTTATTTCCATTTCCGTTTTTCCCACATCACTGATCATTTTTAGTCGCTTCCCACAGGTTTTAACGCCATTATTTCTTCGTCAGACAATTGTTAGCCTCATTTTCATAATCTGCCACCACAATACCACTCCTTTTAATATACTACACGCAGTTTTTTCGAAGTTTTCCCGAATTTCTCCGTCCTTTAACGTGTTTTGGTGGCAACACAACCAACTAACCTTTATGCACATCGTTGTCTACCAACCCAAGTCCAACATAGCCCAGCTGTAACCAACACCTTTTCGCCTTTTTTCATTCCAGATCTCCAGTTTCTTTCCGGTTCACCTTTATCTCTCCCCATATATTTTTATTTTCATTTTCATTTCACCTCATGTTACACTTTCCACCTTCTAATACCATGTCACCCTCACAACACCCCCACAATGACCCCATTAAGTTTTATTTACATTCCCTCCGCAAACATGCCTTCGTCCTAGCCAGATTACGCTCGCATATTTTATTTTCTCAGGCTTGTCTGACATTTGGCATTACCCTCAAAGGCCTCACACTCAAAGTTCCCATCTCTGGCTGCAACCCTTCCTTCCATCAGTCCCTATACCAGTTCCAAACTGAACAATCCATTGCCCTCACCCACCTAATCCTTCACCTACACATCAACTCGGCCAATGAACACACCCGTCAACTCCTATCCTTAATAAAAGTCCTTAATCTTTCCTCACCCACATCCACACCGGCTGTTCAGAGCATCCTCCTACAGGCCAACCGTAAATTAGAACAGCATGCCACCCTCCACCTCAAAAAACTATCCAATCTCCTGGTTTCCCACCTCCGGAAAGGCAACTCACTCACCCTTCACAACCTTTCCAGCAAACCTCAACCTCCTCTCATTGCACACAAACCCAGTCTCTCCCATCTACTCAATCTCCCACTTCCAGCTCCACTCCCTCCAAAACCTCAAAATTCCGATCAACACAATCTGGAACCACAACACCCTAATTCAGTAGTTAACCTTTCCTCCAAACCTCTCTCCCAATCCGAAACCTCTGTCCTATCCAAAGGCCTCACCTTCAGCCCCACTCCCAGATTCAACCAAACAGCCCTCGTCAAAGATTTACTGTCCTACACTCGTACTCTCTGCTGGAAGTATCACTTTGCCACGAAGAAAAATGATCCTAATCCTACTCCTAATGATCCGACTCCTCAAGACACCATCCAAATTGAACCCTGCTTGGAACAGTTCCGTCCTCCGTCACAGCGGGACCCACCTCCTCTTCCTCAAAATCACCCTCTCCAAACCTTCCAGGAAGTTCTGACTTCCAGCCTTGCATCTCAATCCTTCTTAAAAAACCTTAATCCTACACCCAACATCACCACTGCTGAAGCCCAGGCTATCCGTGATCTGAAGGCTGACCGATCCATCGTCATTCTTCCGGCGGACAAGGGTTCCACGACCGTGGTACTTGATCGTCGGGAGTATGTGGCTGAGGGACTGCGTCAGCTTTCAGACAACACCACATACAAAGTTTGCCAAGGTAACCCCATTCCCGATGTCCAGGCGGAGCTTCAAGGAATCCTCAGAACCTTAGGCCCCCTGCAAAACCTTTCACCTAACTCCATCAACCTCCTGACCCCACCGACACCCCGCACCCCTACCTTCTACCTTCTTCCTAAAATCCACAAACCCAATCATCCCGGCCGCCCCATTGTAGCTGGTTACCAAGCCCCCACAGAGCGTATCTCTGCCTACGTAGATCAACACCTTCAACCCATTACATGCAGTCTCCCATCCTTCATCAAGGACACCAACCACTTCCTTGAACGCCTGGAATCCTTACCCAATCTGTTACCCCCGGAAACCATCCTTGTAACCATTGATGCCACGTCCTTATACACAAATATTCCGCACGTCCAGGGCCTCGCTGCGATGGAGCATTTCCTTTCACGCCGATCACCTGCCACCCTACCTAAAACCTCTTTCCTCATCACCTTAGCCAGCTTCATCCTGACCCACAACTTCTTCACTTTTGAGGGCCAGACATACCAACAATTAAAGGGAACAGCCATGGGCACCAGGATGGCCCCCTCGTACGCCAACCTATTCATGGGTCGCTTAGAGGAAGCCTTCTTGGTTACCCAAGTCTGCCAACCCAAAGTTTGGTACAGATTTATTGATGACATCTTCATGATCTGGACTCACAGTGAAGAAGAACTCCAGAATTTCCTCTCCGACCTCAACTCCTTTGGTTCCATCAGTTTCACCTGGTCCTACTCCAAATCCCATGCCACTTTCCTTGACGTTGACCTCCACCTGTCCAATGGCCAACTTCACACGTCCGTCCACATCAAACCCACCAACAAGCAACAGTACCTCCATTATGACAGCTGCCACCCATTCCACATCAAACGGTCCCTTCCCTACAGCCTAGGTCTTCGTGGCAAACGAATCTGCTCCAGTCCGGAATCCCTGAATCATTACACCAACAACCTGAAAACAGCTTTCGCATCCCGCAACTACCCTCCCGACCTGGTACAGAAGCAAATAACCAGAGCCACTTCCTCGTCCCCTCAAACCCAAAATCCCCCACAGAAGAACCACAAAAGTGCCCCACTTGTGACAGGATACTTTCCGGGACTGGACCAGACTCTGAATGCGGCTCTCCAGCAGGGATACGACTTCCTCAAATCCTGCCCTGAAATGAGATCCATCCTTCATGAAATCCTCCCCACTCCGCCAAGAGTGTCTTTCCGCCGTCCACCTAACCTTCGTAACCTGTTAGTTCATCCCTATGAAATCCCCAAACCACCTTCCCTACCCTCTGGCTCCTATCCTTGTAACCGCCCCTGATGCAAAACCTGTCCCATGCACCCTCCCACCACCACCTACTCCAGTCCTGTAACCCGGAAGGTGTACACGATCAGAGGCAGAGCCACGTGTGAAAGCACCCACGTGATTTACCAACTGACCTGCCTACACTGTGATGCATTCTATGTGGGAATGACCAGCAACAAACTGTCCATTCGCATGAATGGACACAGGCAGACAGTGTTTGTTGGTAATGAGGATCACCCTGTGGCTAAACATGCCTTGGTGCACAGCCAGCACACCTTGGCACAGTGTTACACCGTCCGGGTTATCTGGATACTTCCCACCAACACCAACCTATCCGAACTCCGGAGATGGGAACTTGCCCTTCAGTATATCCTCTCTTCTCGTAATCCGCCAGGCCTCAATCTCCGCTAATTTCAAGTTGCCGCCACTCATACCTCACCTGTCTTTCAACAACTTCTTTGCCTCTACACTTCTGCCTCGACTGACATCTCTGCCCAAACTCTTTGTCTTAAATATGTCTGCTTGTGTCTGTATGTGTGGATGGATATGTGCGTGTGTGCGAGTGTATACCTGTCCTTTTTTCCCCGTAAGGTAAGTCTTTCCGCTCCCGGGATTGGAATGACTCCTTACCCTCTCCCTTAAAACCCACTTCCTTTCGTCTTCCCCTCTCCTTCCCTCTTTCCTGACGAGGCAACAGTTTGTTGCGAAAGCTTGAATTTTGTGTGTATGTTTGTGTTTGTTTGTGTGTCTATCGACCTGCCAGCGCTTTTGTTCGGTAAGTCATCTCATCTTTGTTTTTTATATATATATATATATATATATATATATATATATATATATATATATATATATATATATATATATATATATATATATATATATATATATAATGGAAGGAAACATTCCACGTGGGAAAAATTATATATAAAAACAAAGATGAGGTGACTTACCGAACAAAAGCGCTGGCAGGTCGATAGACACACAAACAAACACAAACACACACACAAAATTCAAGCTTTCGCAACAAACTGTTGCCTCATCAGGAAAGAGGGAAGGAGAGGGGAAGACGAAAGGAAGTGGGTTTTAAGGGAGAGGGTAAGGAGTCATTCCAATCCCGGGAGCGGAAAGACTTACCTTAGGGGGAAAAAAGGACAGGTATACACTCGCACACACGCACATATCCATCCACACATACAGACACAAGCAGACTGAAATATGTCTGCTTGTGTCTGTATGTGTGGATGGATATGTGCGTGTGTGCGAGTGTATACCTGTCCTTTTTTCCCCCTAAGGTAAGTCTTTCCGCTCCCGGGATTGGAATGACTCCTTACCCTCTCCCTTAAAACCCACTTCCTTTCGTCTTCCCCTCTCCTTCCCTCTTTCCTGATGAGGCAACAGTTTGTTGCGAAAGCTTGAATTTTGTGTGTGTGTTTGTGTTTGTTTGTGTGTCTATCGACCTGCCAGCGCTTTTGTTCGGTAAGTCACCTCATCTTTGTTTTTTTATATATATATATATATATATATATATATATATATATATATATAAATTTTGCAGTTTAGATTTGACCTACTTTTTTATGGCTTCTACTGCATGTGTTTTTAGTGCCTTCACTTTATAGTTTGACCCCTCTGACTGGATTTGCCCACTTTTTGCAGATACCTCTATTTTACTCACTCAACTTTTGAATTGTGGGCTGATGATATCACTGTTTAGTCCCATAACCCCCTCAATCAATCAGTCAGTCAATCAATGGTTCTTTTACTTCATAATGAGTCAGCCCCCTATTGTAGTTGCAGGTCCCCCTCCACAGTAATCCTTATTTTGCTGGATTACCCCTGCCTTTTGGCCTTTCACACTAAATTTGCCCTCCCTCCTTCCCTGTTCTGGGTGTTAATGGAAGACTTTCACATGGTTATGTCTTTCTTCAGTTTTCTTCGCAAAAGTGGTTTTTCCTCCCAGACTCAAGTCCTTGAATTTCCCTCTGGAATTTTAGTCTCACAGTTAACATTGGTGTTGACATTGGTTGTAGAGACCTTGGCCTTGCCTCCATATTGACCAGGATCTCCCCCCTTTTTCCCTATGTTTTTGTGGTCTTTTGTGAAATTTTGTTTCTACTTTCCTTGTGTCTTCTTCCGCTGCTATTGTCCCTATTGTCGTGGTCATAGCATGGTGTGGGGATCGGGAAGGGTCGGTGGCAGTGCTGATGCCCAATGCGCATACCTACTCTAGCTGTCCTTCCCCTCTTCATACTGCCCTGATGTTTCTTTTGCCTCTTTGTTTGCCCATTTACCTTTGATCTCACTGTTTGGTACTCTCCCCGTTCAACCAACCATCCAACCAACCTGGTTCAGGCTCATTGATGTCATCTTCACATTCTGGACTGAGGTTGAGGACATCATATTTGTTTTCGTCCAGAACTTCTATACCTTCTCACCCATTCACTTCTCCTGCTCCTCCTCAAGACAAGCCATCTACCACGATGTTTACTTTCACCTCAGAGATGGCTACATCAGTTCTTCCATCCATATCAAATCCACCAACCAGCAGCAATACTTCCATCTAGTCAGCTGCCACCCATTCCACATCAAGAAGTCTCTTCCATACAGTCTAGCCAACCTTGGTCATTGCATCTGTAGTGATGAGTAGTCCCTATCCTAATACCAAGTGTCCTGCTGATACCTCCACTGACCAAACTTACTGTCCTAACATTCTACAAATGTACTTCTCCTGTGCCTTCTCTCTGCAGTCACCCCCCCCCCCCCCCCCCCCCACATACCCATCATCCCTCCACAAAGCAGCACTCCCCTTGTGACTCAGCACCACCCAGGACTGGAACAACTGAATCACATTCTCCGCCAAGCTTTAGACTCTCTCGTTGTGCTCTGAAATGAGAAAAATCCTATCATCGATCCCACTTCTCCTACAGTGCTATTCCACTATCCGCTGAAAATATGTAACATCCATGTCCATCCTTACCCAACTCTTTTCCAGCCGTGCTCCTAACTCCCTATGTTATGGCTCATATCCCTGCAGTAGACGTAGATGTAAGAGCTGTCCTATCATCTTCCCTCCACCACCTACGCTAGTATGGCCACAGGTTTCTCCTGTCCCATCAAAGACCAGGTTACCTGTGCTCTACAAACTAAGCTGCAACCACTGTGCTGTTTCCATGTGGGCATGACAACTATGATCTGTCTGCCCATATTAAAGGCAGCCGTCAAACTGTGGTCAGGAGACATTTGGACCAGGCAGTTGCTGAACACCATCTGGATCCTCCCGGCGGTCATCAGTTGTTCTTAATTGTGCATATGGGAATTCTCCCTGCAATACATCCTACATTTCTGTAATCCCACTTGGCGTCAACCTCTGCTAGTCCCTGTCATCATGTACCTATCCCCTTCCCTGCTTCTATTCCAGTACTTATTTTTCTGAGACATGGAAAAGAGTTTGCTGTGTACAAGGGTCACTCCAAAAGAAATGCGCACTATTTTTTTAAAAATCCATCTTTTATTCTACATGTTTGAAAGTTTTACAGTGTGTAGATACATCCTTTAGGAACAATATTTTCATTTCTCCGCATAATTTCCATGCCTCTCAACTGCTGTACGCTATCTTGGAACCAGCGCCTGTATACTCGCGCAGTAAAATTCGGGACCAACCTGTTGGAGCCACTGTTTGGCAGCATGCACAAGGGAGTCATCATCTTCAAACCTTGTTCCACGAAGAGAGTCTTTCAGTTCCCCAAAGAGATGATAAGAGCCAGGTCAGGACTGTAAGGCGGGCGTTTCAGTGTTGTCCATCTGAGTTTTGTGATCGCTTCCATGGTTTTTTTACTGACATGTGACAGTGCATTGTCGTGCAACAACAAAACATCCTGCTTTTGCCGATGTGGTCGAACACGACTCAGTCGAGCTTGAAGTTTCTTCAGTGTCGTCACATATGCATCAGAATATATGGTGGTTCCATTTGGCATGATGTCCACAAGCAAGAGTCCTTCCGAATCATAAAACATCGTATCCATAACTTTTCCGGCAAAAGGTGTGGTTTTGAATTTGCATGATGCCACTCCATTGATTGCCTCTTCATCTCTGGTGAAAAATGATGGAGCCATGTTTCATCACCTGTCACAGTTCTTCCAAGAAATTCATCTCCATCATTCTCATACTGTTCCAAAAGTTCACTGCATACCGTTTTTCTTGTTTCTTTGTGAGCTACTGTCAACATCCTGGGAACCCACCCAGCACAAACCTTTTTCATCGCCAACACTTTCAGTATTCTGCAAACACTTCCTTCCCCTATCCCAATGTAGTGACAATTCGTTCACTGTGATGCGTCTGTCAGCAGTAACCAGTTTGTTAACTCTTTGCACATTGTCTGGAGTGTGTGCAGTACGAGGCCTGCTGCTGCTGCTGCTGCTGCTGCTGCTGCGAGGACAATCCTCAATATTGTCATGCCCGCTTTCATCACGTAACCTGCTTGCCCAATGACTAACTGTACTGCGATATGAGAGCACGTTGCTTCTGATGAACGTCAAGTGTAGCAGCCATCTTGAAGACATGCTGTGACGGCGCCACTCACGGGAAGAGGTTGAACTAAATTTGAAAACAAGTGGGAAGGATGTATCTACACACTGTAAAACTTTCACACATGCAGAATGAAAATTGTGTTTTTACAAAGATAGTGTGCATTTCTTTTGGAGTGACCCTCGTACCTCATGAAGAGGGTAATTGGCGGATTGCTACTTCTTACAACTGGACATTACCTAAGTACATCACAGTGGGATTAATCCATCTTGAGGTAAAACGTTATAGCTCAAATGCCGTATGTTGCTGAAACTAAAAAATTCGGACACACAGTAGTTGCATGTAGAAGCTAAGCAACTCATGGACCAGCTGTACACAAATGAGGTGCACACAGTTTCTATACTCCAATTAGCATGAACGTTGTGAATCACTAGTATGGAGTAAGGACTGTCTCCTGTTTGCTGTGGAGCAAAAATCACCAAATGAATATCTTACAGTGAAGTTCCAGAGGCACTTAATGTGGAATAATAGCTACTGTTTGCTACATCAGTTACTTCATGACTGCATCAAAAATATGTAACACAACAGACTCATTATGATTGTTTCCTAATGTATCTTTCTTAATTTTCTTGGATCCATTATCAGATTGGAAGGGTAACAGTAAATCACACCACAAAAATAGCTCCCAAAATTTGGTGGATTATGGAAGGATTACAAATTGTGCAAGAATTGAATTGTTTTGGGTTGGACATACATTAAGCACAGTGCTTCAAGACACACTTAAGAAACTTAACATTTTTGTACTAGTGTTCTACAGTTAGCACAAGCAAGTGCTCATTGGTGACAGTTGAAGTTGGACTTTCATTTATATGTTTGCTAATGATGCCAGAGTGTGGCCACCAGTTTATAACCAGATGCCATAAGAAGGCATACATTGCTGACAATGAGCAGCCAGAGGATTCTCTAGACATAGAATCTCTCAACTTTCTTATGCAATGCTACCCTGCCCCCTTCATCGGTGCCCATGTTGTAACTTTTGCGACGGAGGGAGGGTCTAAGAAAACTCCATCATTCAAGGCTGTAATGTACAAAAGATGTGTAAAAAATGCAACTTATTTGATAGTGATTAAGTAGTACCACATTTTACAGTATAAGATAAATAAAAATCTCAGCCATGTTCAATCTGAAATATTTATTCAGACAATAAAAATTTTAATGTTAAATGTCAGGTAGTACATTAAAACTACCTTTGGATTGATTAAAAATGGTGATGCTGAAGGTACAACTGGGCTGTAAAATTAAAGATATAATAAAGTTTTTGAGAACAGGTGATGGGAATGATAATTACACCTAGATGGCGGACAGAAAGTTTCTCCCTGAAGTATTTTGGAATATTTTTAGTAAATAGCATTTTTTTTTACGGAAACACATTTCTACATTTGAATTAATGATTTGAAGAGTTGTTTGTTCACTTCTCAGTATTTTACATTTGTGACCCTGGTTATGTAAACATTCTTCAAATCATCTGCCAAAACTCTCAGCAAGCAAAGCACTGCTATCTTTTCAGTGGAGACTGTGTCTAGTTTCTCCTAAATATATGCAATAAGCTGGTCTCCATTGCATGGATTGAGGTTATTTGAAGACCGTATCCTCTAGTCAGGTCCGTAGGTACTGTACAGGGTTTAAGTCTGGACTGTTTCCAGGCCAGTCAGTGTGAGCAATTTTGGTGAGACATTCCACTTAAATGGAAGCATTGAATATGGGAATGAACATGTTATGTTCCCATTTTTTAATGATATTTAAAAATGACAAAAATGTAAATAACCACAGAGTGGTACACATACAAAGTTTAAAATTAATTTAAATACGTTTTGTGTAAATTCTTTACATTGTAGCAAATTAAATTTTTACAGCACTGTCTTTTCATCTCCAGGATTGAAATTTAGAGAACATAATTTTTCTGTTATTTCATTTAGCAAAAAAGCAACAATATGTGAAAAAATACTGAATGACAAATTTTCGTTAACTTACTAAGTAAAGGTGTGTTAAAGTTGTGAAAATGATCTGCTTTCAAGAAGTGCACCATGACAGCACCACTTGCTGCCAGCAGCAGACATATTAACTGTGGGAATATGTTCACTGTCATTCATCAAGCAATGCAGACTAGCATAAAATTCCTACAGCCAACACCATCTGTTGTTGTAAAATGGCACTGACTCCAGAAGCATTAAACCTGGACAGCTCTGTTAATAAAAAATAGGCCAGGTGCAAATAGGAATTGTGCACTGAGGGTTCTGTACAAGCTTAATTATTTGTAGAGACAGTTCATCCATCCTGGAAATTGACAATCTCGGTGATTTTTGCCTATTGTCAACATTGATACTGGCAAGATATCGCTCTTGTGAATTCAAAGTCTTTCAAGAATGTTTTAAGTGTGAAATCAGATAACAGATGATGGAAGAAATAATTTTTGTGTGCGAGATAATGGCAAATTGACAATATTTGGATTATTTCCTTTACATGTACTGTGAAACTTTACTTCCTGCCAAATTTCAGGAGTCTATTCAATGGGAAGTGTGCTATAGGTTTTAATGAGTAAGTTTGTGAATAGCGATATATTATATGACATAAATGTTTGTATCTTTCAATTGTGAATATGATAGTACAACAGCTATATGATTTACTGGGGATGTATGAAAATTTGTGCCGGTCTGGGACACTGGCCTACTGTCTTTTGATTGGATTACCTTAGAATCTTCAACTTTTTTGCGCCACCAGAGCACTCTAAACCTTACTGTGTTACATAAATTTCAACTTGATACATCTTCACAGTACTGAGATTAAGGGTTTTTAACAGTCAAGCAGACACAAACAACTAAGTGATCCTATAAGGGTTCCATTTTGACTGACTGAGGTAAGGAAGCCTAAAAAGGGAGAAACTTTCTGTCCACCATGTAGATGTCTAGTACTTTTTGCAGAAAGTAAACTGAAGATTTTGTTTGCTTGTAGAAAATTTGTCTACTGTGTCTTCCAAGTTACTATTCTATTCCTGTTCTGTGAAAATTTAATAAATATAAATTTGAAATGTGTCCTTCAGTATGTTTCTCAGCTATGTGTTTTGTTGGCTGAGGGTGCTAAATGATTTGTCAGCTTTGCATATTTTGATTCATTTGTCACATAATTCAGTACAGCCCTCTTAACCAAAGGAGGAAAAAAGTAATTTCTGAAATAGTCACTTAACTTCGGTGCAACAGAACATGTTTCGCCTTAAAGCATATCAGGTTCTGATTTCCACTTAAGGATTTTCATTGCTATAAAACACTCAGTTCTTTCGCAGTGTTGATTAAAATGGCTTCATTTATATTTTTCATAATGTTGGGATGAATGAAAGTTGTATTGTTCTTTGTAAAACTGAATTCAAGTGACATAATTAGTGTAGGCGGGAAAAATTCTGAATTCAGTGCACCACATCAGTTTTGTTTTCAATTTATTGCATATTTGTAGTTACATAGTATGGGTTTAAAGAGCAAAAATTTTGTTAATCACTCATAGTTTTATTTTTCAGCAACTGCAGTAAGAAATAAATGGCTAATCGTATGCAATACATGTAGGCCCACCTTGGTTTCCATTCCTAAGTCAAAACACCTACAGTGCTTACCACTTTATTAACACCCTCTTGTGAACAGTCTCACAAAAGCTGACAGTAATGCTTTGCTTTATTTGCTGCTCTATTTGATGCAGTTGTTGTTCTCCATACTTCAACATGGACATACACTTACAGCTTCAATGAAATCTTGAAAAGGCCCTAGCCCTGTTTCATTTTCTAGATTATTTTAGTGTTCATAATGTGATTTGGGGCCTTTGCCAACAAGTGCCACTGTGCAAAACTTTTGGCCCCATAGAGGACATGTGTGTCCCGAACAGAGAAGATGGGATACATTTCAGTTATGCTACAGGCCATTCTTAGTCAAAAGAAGTTCATGATTTGCTTTCACATGAAAAATTCCCAATGTGGCTTCACCTATTGCATGTGGAAGTGCATGCACCTGACAGAGAAACCGTTAATGGCCTTAACTGCTCCTGTAATTCTCTTTGTCCCCAGTTACTTCAGCTACAACCATGTGATCACTGCCGTATTAAACAGATGCATAATATTATGAAACACGTGTCATGTAAGTTCAAATCGATTTACGGTTTTTAAATTTCTACTTTTTGCCTTCTTGCTAGGATCTACAAGACTGTTCGGTCCAGAACTTTGTTGCTTCTGACTAGACTCCTGGTCCAGCATTGTTCTCAGATATTGTAATATGCCTAAGTGCCTGGTGTTGGACCATCCATTCAGGGACACTTGTAGTGTCTATTTGTTTCCTTGTTAGTAAGGTGCCTCATTGTAATGTCTTTGTTGAACTAGGATGTAAATGCCTGTGTATTAATTGCACTCTCTTAGGAGACACTTTCTGCTGTGGGTAATGGGAGTAGCTGAATCAACAAGTCACAAGATGGTGTACACTTTCTTACCAATGATTACATGTTTTGAATCATTAGCAACCTTAGCCCCACATACAATGCAGTGTGTACTAGACTGTTACTATTCTCTATTGTTGTAGCTGCGATGGGCTTTATTTTGTGTTTTGTTAATGTGTTTGATGTCTGCTTCTGGAAACATCAGACGAACTGCTAAACTCGGTGCTGTGCACTTACAAAGTCAATATAGTATGGCAGTGAGGGGAAAGTTGTCAGTGCCAGTCAAGTACATTAGATTTTGTATTAATTCAACTAGGTCCATCAGTGCTGTGTTGATAGTCTTAGTGTGCAAGTAGAAAAATTCACACAATATTCTAATTGGGTTTCCTCAAAGTTTTTGCTGTTTTACTCTGTACTGCCCCATCATTAGAATCTGCTAATTTATGTGAAAATATTCCTGCCTTATTAACAGAAGGTATTTATATCAGTGATGGTACATATTTATGTGGTTGTTAATTGTTCTGGACACAAATGATACTGTAGTTTTAGGATTGTAGGTAGTTACCAACAATGTGTACATGCTGAGTGATCGGTTGATGTAGTAGTCTATCACCTCAGTTATTATTCCTTTACGCACTGGAGGCAAGCAGCCTGTGTCGGGGTGGGTTTTGAACCATTGCTTGCCCTCTGTAACAGGACTGTGGTGAGAGATTTTGTAAGATGTTCTATCTTTCTGTGCTTTCACAGCTTTGCCTGGTCTTGTGTACTATTTGTCATTTCCACATTTCGTGATAAGTGTAAGCTAATTTAAATCATTAATTACATTGTTGAGTGTGATTTTCCTTCCGAATTCCCTCCTGCAGATGAAAAATACCAAGAAAAAGCCCAGGAGCTGGCAAAACTTCACAAGGAAATGGACTCAAGAGAACAGGAAGCAAGTATACCAAATGACAAAAATTGTAAATGTGAAATGTCACAGAAACTGAAGCGTGAATTGAAGTCCACACAGAATTATGTGAAAGTATTAGAAGATAAAATGTCTGATGCAGAGGGAGTAAACTATAAACTGGAAAAGCGGGTAATATTGTATATACATCGCCTTATATGGCTTTGTGTTGCTTTACCTATCAATGTTACATTTCCACAACTATCTGTGTAGGTCAGTTTATCCAAAAGAAAATATTTCTGCAGTATTATTGGTGTTGTATTTGTCAATAGTTAGATAATACACCTAATTAGTAATTTCAGTAGCTTCTAATTGTGAAGAACTTATAATTTTTCTGATTAAACCAAGCTACTGGGTACCTTTCTTCCTTCTTGGGTTGAATCTCCTTCCTAGTTGCCCTCCCTCTCTGTCCCCACTACTTCCCCTCTGCCCCGTCCTGTCTCTCAGTGTCCTTGTGTACATCAGTCCAGCTATCCTGGTTTTGTATTTCTTATGGTTTTTGTTCCTCTTCTTTTTCTTCCTCACCTTTCCATTGTAGCATTTTTGTTCCCCCTTTGGGGTTTGACCTCCCCTTCCAAAGTTTGTCTCTGTAGTGTGAGCCAACTGGGAAGAACGCCTTACGTAGTGACTTCGTCATGTAGCTTTACTAGCTCTTCCATCTCTTACTTGATGCAAATGTCCTTTAAACAATGTATAGCTAGCACGAACTAGTCCATGTGGTGAGGTCGTTATGTACTCATTTAGTTGAGCCTTTTGACAACACTGGGATCACACTTCTAATACCTGAGCTGCTACATCTCCATGTGTGCATCATTGGAGTGGTTGATTGTCATCTTGGAACATCTGAACTCATGGCAACACCTGCCATCCCATAAGGCCCCCCCCCCCCTCGCCCTTGGGTTCGGGGGTAAGAGTAGGCCTGCGGTATTCCTGCCTGTCGTAAGAGGCGACTAAAAGGAGTCTCAAACGTTTCGGCCTATATGTGATGTGGTCCCCTAAGGGGTTTGACCACTACATTTCAAAATTTTCTGTTAGTGCATACCATTTGGGGAAGGACGCCTTACGTGGTGCATTATATATCAATCTTGCCCTAAGATCTGGCACGTTCGTTATTGTCATGGAGTTGGACTCCCATCGAGCTTCCGGGCACTTCGGCTGTGTTCCGGGTAGCATAAATTCCCTCCATTGTGCACTTCCATCTTTGCCTTTGTGATATACATGAATATTCGACACCCGACATCCAGTATGGTAGCCAGTCCGTTGTGTGGGGTCATCATGTACCGTCTTGGTGGTAGCCCCCTGACTATACAGGGATCGCACTGCTGATGCCTGAGCTGCTAGCTCCTCATGTATGCCGAGGAGTAGATGCCTATCCCTCTGGGGCATCAGGACTCCTGGCAAAGACCATCCTGCCAGGTCGTCTTTGCTGTGGCTGGGTGGCGCCCGTGGGGAGAGCCCTTGGTCGGAGTGGGTGGCATCAGGGCGGATGACCCGCAATGAAGTGTTGTACATCGTCTCTCGCTGGTGGGCCTCCATCAGCAGTCTCTAAGCGATCAAGGTCTAACCTCAACGGCAAGAAATACGATCCAAGATCATTTCCCTCCCTGGCCACTCCATGGGAGGAACGTATGGCTAAAGAAGGCAGTGGAGATTATTCACCCCGGTACCTCGTCTGTATACGAGTTGATGGTGAATCATTTATATTGATGAAACCTCAGTTTTTTGTGGAGCATGTGGAGGACAAGTTCGGGGAGGTGGAGGGCTTGTCCAAAATGCGCTCTGGTTCAGCTCTCATCAAAACAGCATCCTCTGCCCAGTCACGGAGGTTGCTCGCTTGTGACAAGTTGGGGGATGTTTCCGTTAGCATCACACCCCATAAGAGTATAAACATGGTGCATGGTATTATCTTCCACAGGGATCTTCTGCAGTCCGACGATGAACTACACGCCAACCTAGAACGACGAGGTGTTCACTTTGTCCGGCATGTCCATCGTGGTCCGAGGGATAATCAAGTAGCCACCTGTGCCTTTGTCTTGACCTTCGAGGGTGATGTATTAACCGAAAAGGTCAAGGTGATGGTTTGCCGCTGTGATGTAAAGCCATATATCCCTCCTCTGATGCGGTGTTTTAAATGCTGGAAGTTTGGGCACATGTCATCCAGATGTACTTCCGCCTTCACGTGTCAAGATTGTGGACGTCCTTCGCATCCCAATACTCGATGTGCCCCGTCTCCCATCTGTGTTAACTGCGGAGAAAACCATTCCCCCTGCTCACCGGACTGTAGGATATTCCAGAAAGAACGGAAGATAATGGAATATAAGACCCTGAACCGCCTGACCTACACCAAGGCTAAGCGGAAATATGAGAGGCTACATCCAGTGCCATTGACATCAACCTATGCCGCTGCTGCGACAACGGTTCTATCATCTCCCGTGTCATCATGTGCAGTTGGCTCTACGATCTGTCAAATTCCACCAGCCCCCTTGATTGTGGGGGGCACTTCACTCCCTGTTGCTCCTGCTCCATCTACTTCAGGAGCAACCCCCCCGCCCCCCTCCCCTACCATCGGGGACATCAGTTCCCCCTTCCCATCCGGAGAAGCGTAAGGCTTCTTGCTGAGCTCTGACAGCTTCTCAGCCTTCACCTTTTCTTCTGCATTGCTCTTCAAGAAACTTGGTTTCCGGCAATGCAAACCCCCGCCCTCCGTGGCTATCGGGGTTATTATAAGAACCGGGCAGATTACGAAAGGGTGTCTGGTGGCGTCTGCATCTATGTCCTTCACTCTCTTCACAGCGAGTCTGTCCCTCTACAAACACCTTTAGAGGCTGTCGCTGTTCGGGTGTGGACGCCGCAGGCTGTTACTGTCTGCAGTCTCTATCTTCCACCCGATGATGATGTCCCGCAGCATGTCCTGGCGGCGCTGATAGCCCATTTGCCGCCACCTTTCGTGTTTCTGGGCGACTTCAACGCCCATAACCCTCTGTGGGGTGGGTCAGTGGCAACAGGTTGAGGTGCCACCATTGAGCCTGTATTGTCACAGCTCGAACTTTCCATTTTAAATGATGGTGCCTTCACACATTTCAGTGGGGCACATGGCATGTACTCCGCCATCGACCTTTCAATCTGCAGCCCTAGCCTCTTACCGTCTGTCCAATGGAGTGTACATGATGACCTGTGTAGTAGTGACCACTTTCCGGTCTTTCTGTCACTGCGACAGCGTCACTCTTCTGGGCACCCTTGCAGATGGGCTATGAATAAGGCTGACTGGGACTTGTTCTCCTCTATTGCCACTATTGAGCCTCTGTCTAATGAAGCCATTGATGCATTGGTTCACTCGGTCACCACCGCCATCGTTAGTGCTGCAGAATCTGCCGTTCCCCGTTCTTCTGGGTCCCCTCGGCGGAGGACTGTGCCTTGGTGGTCGCCTGAGATCACAGAGGCGATTAAAGATCGCAGACGGGCACTCCAGCGTCACAAGCGGCATCCATCTTTAGAAAACCTCGTCGCCTTTAAACGGCTCGGTGCACGGGCCCGCCACATCATTCGCTAACACAAGCAGGAGTGTTGGGAACGGTATGTCTCCACCATTGGCCTCCATGTCTCTCCATCGCAGGTCTGGGCCAAGATTAGATGTGTCTATGGCTATTGGACCCCTGTCAGTGTTCCTGCGCTGTCACTGAATGGGGCAGTTTGTACTGACTCCAACATAATTGCCAACCGCTTAGCAGACCATTTTGCTCTCAGTTCCGCATCTGTGAATTACCCACTAGCATTCCGCTCCATTAAAGAGCGGTTGGAACATCGGAGCCTTTCATTTCAAACACGCCATCCTGAATCCTACAATGTCCCATTCACTGATTGGGAATTCCACAGTGCCCTAGCCGCTTGACCTGATACAGCTCCCGGGCCAGATCGCATCCACTGTCAGATGCTGAAACACCTCTCAGTGGACTGCCAGCGACACCTCCTCGACCTTTACAACTGCATCTGGGTCGAGAGTGAGTTTCCATCGCAATGGCGGGAAAGTATTGTTATCCCCATTTTGAAACCTGGCAAGAGTCCATTGGAGGTGGACAGCTATCGCCCCATTAGCCTCACCAACGTTTTTTGCAAGTTGCTCGAATGCATGGTGAGCCGGAGGTTGAGCTGGGTGCTCGAGACTCGGGGCCTTCTGGCTCCGTCTCAGGTTGGGTTCCGTAAAGGCTGCTCTGCCACCGACAATCTGGTGAGCCTGGAGTCAGCCATCCGTACGGCCTTTGCCTGCCGTCAGCACCTCGTCGCTGTCTTTTTTCACATGCGGAAGGCATACGATACGACGTGGCACCATCACATCCTCTCTACGCTTCACGGTTGGGGTCTTCGGGGTCCACTGCCGATTTTCCTACAAAATTTTCTGTCACATTGTACCTTCCGCCTCCCATAGTTCCTCCCGAGTTCAGGAGAATGGGGTACCACAGGGATCTGTCCTAAGTGTCTGCCTGTTTTTAATTGCAATTAACGGGCTCGCTGCGGCGGTGGGAACGTCTGTCTCAGCTTCCTTGTATGCTAACGACTTCTGCCTCTACTATAGCTCCACTGGCATCGCAGCTGCTGAACGTCAGCTGCAGGGCGCTATCCACAAGGTGCAGTCTTGGGCTGTAGCGCATGGCTTCCAGTTTTCGGCTGCTAAGACCTGCGTTATGCATTTCTGCCGGCTATGAACAGTTCACCCTGAGCGGCGGCTTTATCTTGCCGGCGAACTTCTTGCTGTGGTGGAGACACTTCGTTTTTTGGGTATGGTTTTTGGTACCTGGTTGACTTGGCTCCCACGTATTCGGCAGCCTAAACAGATGTGTTGGCGGCATCTTGATGCTCTGCGATGCTTGAGCCACACTAGCTGGGGTGCCGACCGCTCTACCCTCTTACGGCTCTACCAGGCGTTAATCCAGTCCTGTGTGGATTATGGGAGCCTGGCTTACGGTTCAGCATCCCCATCTGCATTGCAGGTGCTGGACCCAATCCTTCACACCGGGATCCGACTTGCCACTGGTGCTTTCCGGACCAGCCCTGTGGACAGCATACTTGTGGAGGCAGGCGTCCCTCCACTGCGGTTACGGCGCCAACGTTTACTGGCCGCTTATGCTATGCATGTTTGTACCTTGCCCGGGCATCCTAATTATCGTCTCCTGTTCCTGCAGTCAGTCGTCCGTCTCCCAGAACGTCGGGCTCGGTCGGGTTGTATGATAGCAGTCCACGTCAGAGAGCTTCTCTCCGGCCTTGGGGTTTTCCCTCTTCCACCTCCTTTCCGTGCCCCTCTGCGTACACCGCCGTGATGTGTGCCCCGCCCTTGCCATCGGCTCGAATTGGCACAGGGCCCGAAGGACTCAGTCCCTCTGAAGGCCTTTTGCCGCCGCTTTCATTCCATCCTTGCCACATATCAGGGCTCTGGCATTGTTTACACTGACGGTTTGATGGTTGCTGATCATGTCGGTTATGCTCTCACTCTAGGGGACCATTCCGAACTACGTTCATTGCCGGCTGGCTGCAGCGTTTTCACTTCTGAGCTGGTTGCCATCTTTCGTGCCCTAGAGTATATCTGCTCCTGCTCAGGTGAGTCCTTCGTATCTGTAGCGACTCCCTGAGCGGTTTACGAGCTATCGACCAGTGTTTCCCTCATTCTCGTCTGGTGATGGCTATCCAGGAGTCCCTGCATACTCTTGCCCGTTGTGGCTGCTCGGTGGTCTTTGTGTGGACCCCATGCCATGTTGGGATACCCGGCAATGAAAATGTTGACTGCCCCGCGAAACAGGCCACCAGTAAACCATCTCTGGACATTGGCCTCCCGGCGCCTGATTTGTGAGCACTCTTATGCCGCAAAGTTTTCGAACTTTGAGACCCTGAATGGCGCAGCCTAACCACACCAAACAAACTCCGTCCTATCAAGGAGACGACGGATGTGTGGCGGTCATCCCTGCGAGCCACTCGCAGGGACTCAGTAGTCCTTTGTTGGCTTCGCATTGGCCACACCCGCTTGACACACAGCCATTTACTGCAGCATGAGGACCCGCCTCCATGTCGATGTGGGTCGGCTTTGACGGTGGTCCACATTTTGTTGGCCTGTCCACTTTTAAGTGTGCTCAGGCAGACGTTTGCACTGCCTGATACACTCCCCGCCCTTTTACCTGATGACACTGCCATGGCAGGCTTAGTTTTGCGTTTTATTCGGGCTAGTGTTGATTCTGGCCTTTGGCCTACGATTTTAGACTGAGTTTTTAATGTGTCTCTCGGTGGTTGGCTTCTCCTTTTTTGTCTCTATGGTCGGCCAACCACTGTCACACACTGTGTGATTTTAATTTCTTTTGTCTGGACTCTGTCTGTCTTTGTTGTTATGTGTTGTCTGTTGTTGTCTCCATTATTCGTTTTTATTCTGTGTGGGTGTTTTGGAAAAAGGGACCGATGACCGTTGCAGTCTGGTCCCGTTAATCCCCCAAACCAACCAACCAACCAACCAACCATAAGCCCCTTGCTGTGGTTGTGTGACACTCCAGGGAAGAATCCGTGATCGGAGTGGGTAGCACAGGGCGGTCGATTCGCACATGAAACACATTAAGCTTCAAAAATCTGGTCATTCTTCTGTGGTCGCCCCTTCAGTTGGGAATGGATCTTTCAATTCTGCTTCTTATGAACCTGTGGCTTTACCTTCCCAGGCTACATCTAGGGAGGAGGGTCAAGCTCGCCAGCTTCGGGTACAACCCTCATCCAGTACATGATCTGCACCATGACTGTTGGGACACTGTCACCACTATTCAGCCATAATTTTTTGAGCAAACTATCAAAGACAAGTTTACCAAAGTGGAGTCTCTCAGTAACATGTGATTGGGTTCAATGTTGATCAAAACTACTTCTGGAGCATAGGGTCTGTGTTCTTCAAACTGATGAGGAACTCTTAGCCAGTCTGGAACAGAGGGGCATTATTTTGTTTAACGTGTTCAGGATGGCTGTAAGGACAATTGTGTCGATACCAGCGCATTTATTTTGGCATTTGAGGGGGGATATCCTCTCAGAGGTGGTCAAAGTTACTATTTGTCAGTGTGACATGAAGCCATACATCACACCACCCATGATGTGTTATCGGTGTTTGTGTTAAGAGCACTCGTCTTTCCACTGTGCAGCAGACCCTCTGCGTGTTGAATATAGATGCCCACTCCATGAGGGGGAACTCCTGTGTTCTGCTGTGTGGGTGCAGGGATGATTGCCTCTAAATCTGAGCCAGCAAATCAATATAAAATAGTTAAATGCCAACAGGGGCCTTATGTCAGTATTTTCATTTAGCAGTTAGTCATTGACATGCAGTACATGAACTCTAGAGGGTATCAGACTCTGATCCATGATAAATGCTACCACCATTTCTTTTAGATTTGTTTTTGGTGGGATCTGCCCTGAGCAAAACACAATTGTATCGTTTCTTCTATTTCCCAGACATATTTCGCTGAAGTTTCTGCATCATCAGCCAGCTTTCATTTTCTTTCCATTAACCTGGAAAAATGCTCTTTATTACGTGTACATACATAAATTTCAGTTACAAGATTATTTACAAATTTTGAAAACAAAGTTTTGTATATATACATTGTTACTACTTGCTGTGATTTTCCTGGGTTTCTATGTTTTTATTGCACTCGGTTTCTTTCACAATTTCTCATCTGAAACCATATAGAAAAGTTATTTACTTCAAAAATTTTACAGCTGGGAATTTTGCAGTTAGGCCTAACATCAAATAATTCTGTTTCTTTTTTAATTAATACTGTTTCTTTTTAATTAATACCGTTTCTTTTTTTATTAACGCCGTTTCTTTTTTTTATTAACGCCGTTTCTTTTTTTTAATTTTTTTATTAACGCCGTTTCTTTTTTTTATTAACGCCGTTTCTTTTTTTTATTAACGCCGTTTCTTTTTTTTATTAACGCCGTTTCTTTTTTTTATTAACGCCGTTTCTTTTTTTTATTAACGCCGTTTCTTTTTTTTTTATTAACGCCGTTTCTTTTTTATTAAGGCTGGTTCTATTTTTATTATTAATGCTGTTTTTTTATTAATGCTGTTTTTTTATTAATGCTGTTTTTTTATTAATGCTGTTTTTTTTATTAATGCTGTTTCTTTTTTTAATTAAAGCCGTTTCTCTTTTTTTTTTTTTTTTTTTCCTAATTAAGTTTACAGTTACACAGTGCACCACTCAGTATATTAAGAAGATTAGCACACGGACATTATTTAATATTACAGTGAATTAACATGTATTTGATAATGAATTAAATGACTAATATTTAACAACAGGCAAGATGTGATGGCAACTTCTAATACTGGAATGTTTAGCATTATTATAGTACCACTCATGGCTTCGGTTAATACATTGGGGAATCCAATTTTTATTTGAAATTGGAGAAAAAAATTGTAAATGCTGTTGTGTGAGTGATATGTGCCCATTCTTCCGTATGTTTTGTAATTATTTCACTAAAAGCAGCTGCTTTTAAAATGCATATTGCTAAGGATGTCACAATGCACTGTGTTAATGAATTCACTGTAATTGAGACTCAGAGCCATAATATTACTATTAAACTGTGTAGCCAATTTGTGTTTTTCTGTGCAGCCAATTGACTTGTCCATGCAGAGAAAGTAAACATTCTGAATTCTGAGTATCGACGATGTTTCAAATTTGTCAAAGAATCATCTGTGTTTAGATAACCCATACTTTCTCTCTTTCTCTTGAATGTTGTGTTTTGCAAATAATCTGTTACCTACGAACCTGTAGCATGCTGCAGGTGAAAAATAGGTGTGCAGCATTCTTACAATTACAATAAATGGTTGTAGCTCCATTATAAGTTGGATTGAGAAGTATCTTTTGTATTTCTTGATGGTGACTTGTTTCAGACCCTGAGCCCGTTTTCGAACCATCCTACAAAGGAACAATGTGAACTGTAATTTTATTAGTAGGATGGTTTGAAAATGGACACAGGTGTCAGAAACTAGTTGCCATCAAGAAATACAAAAAGATTCTTCTCAATACAACTTATAATGGAGCTACAACTCTGTTGTCTGTTTGTCTTTTAATGGCTACTTTATTACAGTTCTTTATTGACACACTGAATTAAATACTAAAACTATGTGAACATTGTTTCCATTGTACAGTTCTTGGACTTTGATTCAACCAACCATACTTCCGACATATTCTTCCCTAAAGGCTTAGATCACCTGGAAATGCAGCTTGTTCCACAATCAGAGAGAGCAGGGATAACTGAAGCGTTTAAAATTCTAGTGAATAGGCGAAGAGAGCTTTGGAGACTTGATTAGTGCAAAGACAGAGACATGATAAATGTGTGAAGGCAGTTAAATGAATTTATAGTGAGGTTCGAACTCAGTAAACCATTCCATAAAGTGTTTAGTGTGGGAGACCAATAGATGAATTTTAGGGGCAGATTGATGTTGTATTATCTCTGAAGAAGAGTGGTCAAAACTATGTGACAGTGGGGAAATGTTTCAGATTTACTACCACATAAAAAAAGACAGGTCCAGTTTGAAAGTACTGGAACTAGACTCTCATTAATCCAGCTATTCCTTGCACATATGGTTGCAGAGTTATTGTGTGTGTCTGAAATTTAGTTTAACATGTTCAGGACTATACTCTGTAAAACCCAGATACATTCATTTTCATAGAAGACTTAGTTCTTAAGTGTGTCCATATACAGTAGTATCACTCACTACAAAATCCATCCTGAATTTTTAGTTGCCGCAATGAAAGGCAATGGCACTATGCTTTTCTTATCATGCCACTGCTTTACAAGCAATACATTGGTACTGCTTGTATTGGTTTGTTGCATAATTTACTCTAGGAAGATGTTCACAGCTTCATCACCATGTGCGTGATAAATCTTCATGCTCTCTCCTCCTACATTCTCATCATCAACTTCACAATTATTTTCCTGCACACTTTGGAGTATTTCTTAAGCTGTTAAAGTTTGATCTACCTCAGTTTTCCTTATTCAGTCACTTCACAACATCAGTTTTTCCTCTTCCCAGAAGCCTGTGGAACATGTCGGTATTCAGAGTATCAACGAGTGACAATTCTGAGTTGACTGGCTCATCGCTGTTGCTCTGTACTGGCTCCAGTTCTGCATCAATGGATGCCACAGTCTTCTCCAGCCCTTCTCGTGCTTCTGCTATTTGAAAAAATCACTAAGTATATTGCTTTCAACAGCTGCAGCATAACCTCAGTAGTCATTTTCCACATTAGTTCAGAAAGGAGACAAAAAGCTAATGTTGATAATGATTGATTCCGAAGTTCTCTAATCCATTGGCTGTTCCAGAGCTGTCACATTGGATGGAAGAAAGAGTGCTTGTATACCATCTGATTTCAGTCGCATCAGAAGGATGACTGGAAGCATTATCAGTTATAAGTGTAGCTTTCAGTGAAAGCTTTTTTTTTTTCAGCTCTTTTGTCATGCCTGGTACAACTGTTCTGTGGAACCACTGAGCGAATGTTTTTCTGTTCATTCATTCTTTCTTCCGAACACAGTATTGTGCAGTTAGTGTATTTCTGACACTGTGTTGGAAGCAAAAAAAAAAAATTGTGGATTTTTAATTTCCCAATCACCATGAGCAGTAGTTTGATTCCCATTTACATTAAAACATGCTATTAATGTTATGTGCTTTCACCCCACCCTCCCACTACCACCACAAGCTTGTTTCTCAGTTTTTGGGAGCTAATATTTTTGAAGAAAACATATTGTAAAACAGGTCAGTTTTATCAGCATTGCACAGGGCACCGACAGTTAAATCTTCTTAGTCTATTATCTTCTTCTTTCCAAACTCATCTGCATCTTTTTCATTAGATGAGTGGCTTTACCTGGTGACCGTCGTCTGCCATATCTCGTGTCATTTCTTCTAGTTTGATGACCAACCCTCATGTGCTGCAAACAAGTTAAGGGTGCTAAATTGTTTGTTAAATACAACTGCTCTTTCCTTTCTTATTGGGCTACAGGTGGGAATTCCTGTGTAGCATTGTTTTATGACCTGTCTAAAAAGAACTATGTCCAGTTCTTCATTCTGACTCTCTCACATAACCTTTTGTTTTCCATTTGGGTTGAATACCATCTAATGACAACTTATTTCTTTTTGATATTGTAAATAGTTGCTTGTCCAACATTGTACTTGGCAGCGATGGCTTTCTGTGAAGAACCTCAGTTTAATTTATATAAATTTAAAGTCTTTGCTTAAGGTCTATTGTAATGCATTCCTTTTAGAAACAATGACAATGACCTGTAAAAAAGCCAAAATTTCAAATATGTGTAGCATTGTTCAAACATTGTAATTAATTACATTGTTGTACACGATAATTCATAGTTGTAAATGTCATTTCCCCTTGAGTGACTAGAGGCCAGATTAGTGAGAGTTTAGTGTAGGTATATAAAAGGTCTGTGAACAGTGAAGTTTACAGCCTTTGCTTGTGGAACGTTTGAGAGCTGATGTTTGCATTGTGTCATTTGGCATTGCAAAACTGAATGACGACTTATAATTTGGTGTCAACATAGTGTGAACAAAAAATATTGTTTTACATATTCTCAGCAAATATAATAAGATACATGATGTCAATAAAAACTCTATTGTTAGTGAATTATGGTTTGTACAAAAACTGAATTACATGAAATCCACTTATTATTGTGCAGTCTTTTCTCAAGTTAATTTTATAGCACGTGGTTTACATTGCATTAACAAGTTATTAATGTTGATTTGCCTGCCTTCTCATGTAAGGTTGGCTTTGGACTAGAAAAAAATTTTCTTGTAGCTTTGTTGCTGCTGCCATTAGGTGCCCTTGTCGTAATGTTATTCTTTTATTATTTATTTCACTGAATTACCATAGTTGCTCCTTGCTCAAAAGAAGAAATTCTTCTGAACCTGTTTTTTTCCAGGCAAAACATGCTGAACATTGTTCAACAAATTTTAAAAAGAAAGTTGATGAATATGAAAGCACACTTCACAAAATGCAGGAGGAGTTACGAACAGCTGAAGAAAGAATCAAAGAGTTGGTTGAACAAAACATGGAGTTAAATGATTTCATAGAAAAGCAAAGAAAGGTGCAAGACAGCAGTACAGATCTTGAAATGTCAGTTATTGCAACTTTACCAGGTACGTGTTAGTCTAGTAGCTTCCATTCAAATTACTCCAAGAAAATACTGACGTCGAGCTTTCTGGTTTCTGTGTGATTGTGTTACTAACTTGTTTCAGACTTATTTTGAAATTTGCTTTGATTGTAAAATACTAATGACCTGCTCTAGCTTCGCAGTAAATATCTATGGCTGGACGACTTGTAGTGATTTACATAAACCTCCTCTGTTTTATCTATTCGTGTACAAAGTATCAAAATCACTACAGTAGTTCCTGAGAAGCCTTCACATACAGACAGAAAAATGTGGCCAGGGTAATTTGTAATATGTATAGTGTCTGGATTCATGGTAGCTTTTACTGTATTGCTTTTCCTGCCAGATACTGGCTGCTCTCTACCTGGACGTGCAAAAGTGTGTGGAGAAAATTAGTGTAGCAGGTACAGAATTTTTTTAACCAATATGGAGAAAGTAAGTACAGAATAAGGAAAGAAATAAAGGTATACAGTGCTGCTCAAGGGTCTTTAGGAGGAGGATATTAATTTGAAATTCAAAATAACATGCATCAGGGATCTGTTTGTCTGGATTTCTCTTCATTATTGTAATGAGTGGCACAATAAACAGAATAAAGATGTATATGATACAAGAAACAGCTTAGTGTATCACATACCTTGGAGTTTTAACATCCACAAAGCTTAAAAATTGGACAAGTACTCAGCACTGGTAGACCTATAAATTTCTACAGTAGATTAACTAATGCTAAAAAAATTTATTTGCAGAGAACACTTGAAACATGGCGCAACAAATGAATTAAGAGCTCAAACAGTGACACTAAAACTCCTACTAATCTACTACACTATTGACTTTTTAGGTCAGCAACAGTGTTAACCTGAAAAGGTAAGAGTCCTGCCCATTATGGTATGGGGAGTAGAAGACTGACAAAGACATCGTCTCCTTTTCAATATGTATTGCACTGTGAATGGTCGGCCCAAGTGTCAAAATAAAGTTGACTTATAGGCTACACTACCTGGCGGCAGCAGCACCCTCACTGCTGGAAGTGCGGAACTCTGCTACTCTCAGTATTGCCAATAACCACAACTGTTGGTGCACTGTCATTTTCGATTTGAGGAAATCGTGGAGATTATGAGATTCCGTGCATTATCCAGCTGTTAGCTGCTGTCATCGTTATTCAGGTTTTCTGCCATGTGTATTTCCATGGATTCTTTAATAATGGAGACCCAAACCGGTGTTGAGGTGCCTAAAATTGTTTCATCATACTCCATTTCTGGGTCGTCTAGTGGGTAACTATGGTACTTCATTCCTTCAGTCAGCTCAGATGAGAAATCAGCAATTGAGTTTATGTTGCTCCCAAAGTTGTACCACTTTATTCTGCTGTTAAAGTGCGCGTCATTTACGGCGGTGGCAGAGTTTAGGTTCGTTCTGCGCATCTGACATCACAAAACACAGTCACCCAATGAACAGAGAACGACGTTGCCAGAGCTGACTGCAGTACAGACCACGGGCGAGTGTCTTCAGTTTTAGAAACATTCAGTCATAAATAAAGTAATTGAACAAAAGCAATGCCTCGATAACAGACTTTCTGTAAAAGAAAGTATGGAAAAAGCATTCCTTATACCAATTGCTTCATATTCTGTTAATTAATTAAACCAAACAAGCAATAATCGTCCTAATTCAGGCGACAGCAAGGAAATTCATTCTCACTAACCGCTTTTTCGCAATAAATAACAGCTTAATTGTTAATTTCCTATTGTACTTCGACGAAACGTGAGCAATTCATAGTCATACCAACAGTGTTTGTCGGTATTTTGCATGACTCTTTAAAGTCCTCCAGGAACCCAATTAAACGATGAGCTCCGTTAGCACACTCGTTAGGGTGTTTAGCTTTCCAACAAAAAGTTCTGAGTTCAAATCTTGTTCGGAGCTTAATATTTTCTTTATTTAAAAACAATATCGAAGTGTCTTACTTCTTGATTTTTATTCGTTTGAATGTAATTTTTTGAAAATTTTATTGGTAACTAAAATCGACCATATTGAAAGTATACGCTATGGACTTTTACCTCTGCAAACTGTTCAAAATTTCGTGCAATGGTTTACTACATCTAATGCTGCACAATAACTGCATTGAACATCGAAACAAAATTAAGTCATTTATGGGGGGGAAGGTATCAGTCAAGAAGATGTGTAAAAATCAAATTTTTGGGCCAAATAGTTTTTATGAAATCGAATGATAAAGTGTGTCAGCGCAGTCGAAACACCATGTGTCTGCACAGGCGAGCAGTGCAATGATGACAAAATCGCGCACATCGCGGAATGCGGGGAGCACGTCTCTGTAGCAGCGAAAGGGTTAATGCGGCCGTGGTGGCTTTACTTCATAAACTGCACGCTCCCCCCCCTAAACGTAAGTTTGCGAACTATACTATACTATGGTGCTGCTTCTCTTGGCGCGTACAACTGGCAACGCAGCAATCTCCCGCGTCTGGGTGGGCATACGCGAACGGCCAAGATAAAAGAATTCAACTATACTGTGTGTTGAGGGAGAAGAAAAACTGGGCCAGGCTTGAGCGAGTGAAGCCAGTGGCAGAAACTTAATTGATTAGTTGGTAATAATTGTAAATAGTATTGTGCACAAAAGAGATTGACTGACCTGTTTTGTTTGTTGTTGTTGTGGTCTTCAGTCCTGAGACTGGTTTGATGCAGCTCTCCATGCTACTCCATCCTGTGCAAGTTTCTTCATCTCCCACTACCTACTGCAACCTACATCCTTCTGAATCTGCTTAGTGTATTCATCTCTTGGTCTCCCTCTATGATTTTTACCCTCCACGGTGCCCTCCGATGCTAAATTTGGGATCCCTTGATGCCTCAAATCATGTCCTACCAACCGATCCCTTCTTCTAGTCAAGTTGTGCCACAAACTTCTCTTCTCCCCAATCCCATTCAATACCTCCCCATTAGTTACGTGATCTACCCACCTTATCTTCAGCATTCTTCTGTAGCACCACATTTCGAAAGCTTCTATTCTCTTCTTGTCCAAACTGGTTATCGTCCATGTTTCACTTCCATACATGGCTACACTCCATACAAATACTTTCAGAAACGACGTCCTGACACTTAAATCTATACTAGATGTTAACAAATTTCTCTTCTTCAGAAACGCTTTCCTTGCCATTGCCAGTCTACATTTTATATCCTCTCTACTTCGACCATCATCAGTTATTTTACTCCCTAAATAGCAAAACTCCTTTACTACTTTAAGTGTCTCATTTCCTAATCTAATTCCCTCAGCATCACCCGATTTAATTTGACTACATTCCATTATCCTCATTTTGCTTTTGTTGATGTTCATCTTATATCCTCCTTTCAAGACACTGTCCATTCCATTCAACTGCTCTTCCAAGTCCTTTGCTGTCTCTGACAGAATTACAAGGTCATCGGCGAACATCAAAGTTTTTATTTCTTCTCCATGGATTTTAATACCTACTCCAAATTTTTCTTTTGTTTCCTTTACTGCTTGCTCAATATACAGATTGAATAACATCGGGGAGAGGCTACAACCCTGTCTCACTCCTTTGCCAACCACTGCTTCCCTTTCATGCCCCTCGACTCTTATAACTGCTATCTGGTTGCTGTACAAATTGTAAATAGCCTTTCGCTCCCTGTATTTTACCCCTGCCACCTTCAGAATTTGAAAGAGAGTATTCCAGTTAACATTGTCAAAAGCTTTCACTAAGTCTACAAATGCTAGAAACGTAGGTTTGCCTTTTCTTAATCTTTCTTCTAAGATAAGTCGTAAGGTTAGTATTGCCTCACGTGTTCCAACATTTCTACGGAATCCAAACTGATCTTCCCCGAGGTCGGCTTCTACCAGTTTTTCCATTCGTCTGTAAAGAATTCGCGTTAGTATTTTGCAGCTGTGACTTATTAAACTGATAGTTCGGTAATTTTCACATCTGTCAACACCTGCTTTCTTTGGGATTGGAATTATTATATTCTTCTTGAAGTCTGTGGGTATTTCGCCTCTGTCATACATCTTGCTCACCAGATGGTAGAGTTTTGTCATGACTGGCTCTCCCAAGGCTGTCAGTAGTTCTAATGGAATGTTGTCTACTCCCGGGGCCTTGTTTCGACTCAGGTCTTTCAGTGCTCTGTCAAACTCTTCACGCAGTATCTTATCTCCCATTTCATCTTCATCTACATCCTCTTCCATTTCCATAATACTGTCCTCGAGTACATCGCCCTTGTATAAACCCTCTATATACTCCTTCCACCTTTCTGCGTTCCCTTCTTTGCTTAGAACTGGGTTGCCATCTGAGCTCTTGATATTCATACAAGTGGTTCTCTTCTCTCCAAAGGTCTCTTTAATTTTCCTGTAGGCAGTATCTATCTTACCCCTAGTGAGACAAGCCTCTACATACTTACATTTGTCCTCTAGCCATCCCTGCTTAGCCATTTTGCACTTCCTGTCGATTTCTATTAGCCCTCGTCTTTTTACCTACTTGATCCTCTGCTGCCTTCACTACTTCATCCCTCAGAGCTACCCATTCTGCTTCTACTGTATTTCTTTCCCCCATTCCTGTCAATTGTTCCCTTATGCTCTCCCTGAAACTCTGTACAAACTCTGGTTCTTTCAATTTATTCAGGTCCCATCTCCTTAAATTCCCACCTTTTTGCAGTTTCTTCAGTTTCAATCTGCAGTTCATAACCAATAGATTGTGGTCAGAATCCACATCTGCCCCTGGAAGAGTGTTACAATTTAAAACCTGGTTCCTATATCTCTGTCTTACCATTATATAATCTATCTGATACCTTTTAGTATCTCCAGGATTCTTCCAGGTATACAACCTTCTTTCATGATTCTTGAACCAAGTGTTAGCTATGATTAAGTTATGCTCTGTGCAAAATTCTACAAGGTGGCTTCCTCTCTCATTTCTTCCCCCCAATCCATATTCACCTACTATGTTTCCTTCTCTCCCTTTTCCTACTGACGAATTCCAGTCACCCATGACTATTAAATTTTCGTCTCCCTTCACTACCTGAATAATTTCTTTTATCTCGTCATACATTGCATCAATTTCTTCATCATCTGCAGAGCTAGTTGGCATATAAACTTGTACTACTGTAGTAGGCATGAGCTTTGTGTTTATCTTGGCCACAATAATGCGTTCACTATGCTGTTTGTAGTAGCTAACCCGCACTCCTATTTTTTTTATTCATTATTAAACGTACTCCTGCATTACCCCTATTTGATGTATTTATAACCCTGTAATCACCTGACCAAAAGTCTTGTTCCTCCTGCCACCGAACTTCACTAATTCCCACTATATCTAACTTTAACCTATCCATTTCCCTTTTTAAATTTTCTAACCTACCTGACCGATTAAGGGATCTGACATTCCACGCTCCGATCCGTAGAATGCCAGTTTTCTTTCTCCTGATAACGACGTCCTCCTGAGTAGTCCCCGCCCGGAGATCCGAATGGGGGACTATTTTACCTCCGGAATATTTTACCCAAGAGGACGCCATCATTATTTAATCATACAGTAAAGGTGCACGTCCTCGGGAAAAATTACGGCTGTAGTTTCCCATTGCTTTCAGCCGTTCGCAGTACCAGCACAGCAAGGCCGTTTTGGTTAATGTTACAAGGCCAGATCAGTCAATCATCCAGACTGTTGCCCCTGCAACTACTGAAAAGGCTGCTGCCCCTCTTCAGGAACCACATGTTTGTCTGGCCTCTCAACAGATACCCATCCGTTGTGGTTGCACCTACGGTACGGCCATCTGTATCGCTGAGGCACGCAAGCCTCCCCACCAATGCCAAGGTCCATGGTTCATGGGGGGGACCACAGTCCTATAACTCTATGCACATATCTGACCATGAACATAATTTTGATAATTTATTACAGCGTTCTTAAATACTTGGAAAGCATACTCTTTACAATCACTTTCATGTGCTTGCATAAATAAATTTCTCACTCATGGTAGACTTGTATTGCATCTTCTTTCAAATTTCATATGGTTTGGTAACAATACCTAGCTAGTGGTTATCTAAAGTTTGTGCTTTGTTAAATAATTTTCACTGGTATGGCGGGTAATCTTAAAGTTTTAATTATGGCCTCGAAGTAAGTTACCACCCTAAAATAAGTGCTGGTGTTAGTATTTTCCATTCATCCTTCAGTGCGTCACGTTTGTGTGTGTGTGTGTGTGTGTGTGTGTGTGTGTGTGTGTGTGTGTGTGTGTGTGTGTGTCACCTGTGGTAGGGATGTGCATGAGGGCGATTGTCCACCTCCTTCTCCCCGCAGTATAAACTACAATGGCGGCCATGCCGCCTCCTCTCAGGAGTGTCAAGTCTATCTTGATGAGTGGGCTGTTAAAGAAATCCGGGTAAAGGAAAAGGTGCCTTATCCATCTGCTCGCAAGTTACTTGCTAGTTGCAAACTTGTGTTCTCCTGTCTGGTACCTATAGTTCTGCTTTTGTTACCCTTCGCTCCATGAATGACATGGCCACGCAGACATGTGACCTCCGATTCAGCTCTGAAATCATGAAATCGCCCACTGTCAAGGTAGCAACGTCATCCCCCCGTCCCGCTGTGCAACAAGTCGTCAATCTCTCGTCTCAAGGGGCGAAACCACCAGCTACACAACCGGTTCCCCGGAAAGTCAGAAGGAGTACTCCTGTGAAGACTTCTGTCCCTCCAGCCAAACACCACCTGAGTCTTCATCTAACTGGAAAGTCTCAAAGAAGCCCTCCAAAGGCAAACGGTCTTCTCCTTTGTCACCTCGAAGATCATCTTCGATGGTGTCGGCACGTGATACCTTAGCCCGGCCAGCTTCCGTGTCGTCGGTGCACACCAACCACCATTTTTTGGCGTTGGACCACACAAGCAAGCTGACACCCCCACATCTCTTCATCATGAATCTACTCCGCCTTTGGTCCCACAAAGATGATTTACAGCTGCTTTTAGCGTTGCAGCGGTCCCTTGTACTCAGTAATCAGGAAACGAAATTGCACCCTCACAACTGCTTTGAGCTTTCACATTTCTTAGCGATTTGTTTTGACCTTCCCCCTGATGTCGGTATTTCCTCTCATGGGGGCGCCATGCTTCTCATACGGGATGACATTCATAGTCAACCCATCTAGCTGACTAGCAATCTTTAAACTGTTGCAAATCACCTTTCCCTTCCCCACCTGACTTTTTCCCTCTATACTGTATATGTCCCTCCATCATTCGCCGTCACCAGGGCAGACTTCCTTCTACCTATTGGGCAGCTGCCTGCCCCATTTTTGCTACTCAGTGACTTTAATGCGCATCATCCCCTTTGGGGTTCTCCCAGAACCTGTCAGAGAGGTGCCCTCTTGGCTGACCTACCTTAACACTGGAGCCCCCACTTTCCTTTCCAACTCCTTGCACACCTATTCCCATTTGGACCTAGCCTTCTCCACTGCCCAGCTTGCCTATCGTCTTGAGTGGTCCGCTCTCTCTGACACCTACTCGAGCGACCATCTCCCATGTGCAATCTGTTTGCTGACCCCTATCCCATCCATGTGCACACTTAAATTGGAGCTTTCTAGGGCTGACTGGCAGCTTTACTCCTCCCTGGTGACGTTGGAAGAACATTTCCCCAGTTGTGATGACCAGGTCGAATATCTCACAACTGTTATCCTTACTGCTGCAAAAGGGTCCATCCTCCGCACTTCCTCTCTACCATGTTGTGTCCCAGTCTCTTGGTGGACTGAGGCATGCTGCGACGCAATTCGTGCACATGGATATGCTCTCCGCATTTTTAACCGCCACCCTACGCTGGCAAACTGCATTGATTATAAACAGATGCATGCAAAGTGTCGTCGCATTCTTAGGGATGGCTAAAGAACTAGCTGAATTTCATTCACAAGTTCTTTTAACAGTTCCACACCTTCCTCTGTTCTGTGGACCAACCTCTGAAGGCTCTCTGGAACCAATATCCGTTCCTCAATTTCCACCCAGACAGTCACTGATGATGATGTCATCGTAGACCCTGTTGCTGTCTTCAACACCTTGGGCTGCCATTTTGCGGAAGTTTTGGATTCCTTCATCAGAAACGAACCTTTCTCTTGTGGGCAAGCACTTTCTGCTTAACACATACAACCGCATCTGGGCAGAGGGCACATTTCCTGGACGTTGGCATGAAGCCACAGTCATACCCATACCTAAGCCCGGTAAGGACAAAAACCTTCTTTCTAGCTACCTACCCCCTGTGAGTCCGGGGGTTAGAATAGGCCCGAGGTATTCCTGCCTGTCGTAAGAGGCAACTAAAAGGAGTCTCGCACCTTTCGGCCTTTATGTGATGGTCCCCTGTACAGTTTGACCTCCATTCTTCAAAATTTTCCCGAATAGCAAGGCAATTGGGGAAGGGCGCCTTTCATGGTGCATTGAGATCTTTAGCCCACTTTCTCGTCGTCATATTTCAATCCCGCTCATTCTCCATCTCTTGGGTGAGGACACCTTCCTGGGAGCATTTTCCACCACACAATATCGCTTTCTGTGTCTACAATGACCATGGACTTCTTTGCACCTGATGTCCAGCACGGTAGCCAGCCCGTTGTGGTGGGGCCGCCATATACCCTGTTGGTTGTAGTCCCCTGAGCGCACAGGGATCGCTGTGCTGATGTTGTTCCATTAAATCCCCACATATGCCAAGGGGTAGATGCCATCCTCCTGGGGCAACGGGACTCCCGGCAATGACCATCCTGTCAGGTGGCCTTTGCTGCGGCTGGGTGGCGCCTGTGGGGAGGGTCCCTGGTCGGAGTGGGTGGCATCTGGGCGGATGACATGTGATGAAGCATAGTACATCATCTCTTGCTGGTGTTGAAACACCAGCGTCTCTAAGCGTTCACAGGCTCAACTCAGTGGACAGAAGTATGACCCAAAATCGTTCCCCTACCTGGCCACAACATGGAAGGAATGTCAGGCTAAGGATGGCAGCAGGTCTTATTCGCACCAGTACCTTGTATGTTCGGGAGCTGATGGGGAATCTTTCATGAAAATGAAGCCTAGTTTTTTGTTGAGCATTTAGAGGACAAGTTTGGGGAGGTCCAAAATGAGATCTGGGTCAGTCTTGATCAAAACAGCATTCTCTGCCCGGTCACGGGCGTTTTTTTCCATGTGACAAGCTGGGGGATCTTTCTGTAACCATCACGCCCCATAAGAGCTTAAATATGATCCAGGGTATCGTATTTCACAGGGACCTTCTTTTGTAGTCTGACAATGAGCTTCGTGCCAATTTACTGTGGCAAGGTGCGCATTTTGTCCGACGTGTCCACCGGGGTCCGAGAGACAATCAGGCTACCAACAGTGTCTTCATTTTGGCCTTTGAGGGTGATGCATTGCCTGAGAAGGTCCAGGTGATGGTCTACCGCTGTGGTGTAAGCCCTATATCCCTCCACCGATGCGGTGCTTTAAGTGCTGGAAGTTCGGCCATATGTCTTCCCGCTGTAGTTCCACCATCACAGGCCAAGATTGCGGACGCCCATCACATCCCAATACTCCACGTGCCCCGTCTCCCATCTGTGTCAACTGCAGAGAGCACCATTCACCTTGTTCGCCAGACTGCAGGATTCTCCAGAAAGAAAGGAAAATTATGGAGTACAAGACCCTGACCGACTAATCTACACTGAGGCTAAGAGAGAATTTCAACATCTGCATCCTGTGCATATAACATTGTCTAACGCCGCCACTACAACAGTTCTGGCACCATCAGCTCTGTCAACCCCGGTCACCTCTCAGAGCCGGAAGACTACACCTGCCCCCTTCATGTTGGGGGGCATTTCCCTCCCTGTTGCTCCTGCACCAACCATCTGGGATGTCCGTCTCCACATCTAAGCTGGAGAAGTGCAAGTCTTCTTCGGCTTCTCTCGCTAAGAAAAGGGTACTGTCTCAGTTCAACCTCTGCCTCTTAAATAATGGGGCAGCCACACATTTCAGTGTGGCTCATGGTAGCTACTCAGCCCAGGACTTCTCCCATCTATCCACTGGAGAGCACATGACGACCTGTGTGGTAGTGACCACTTCCCCACCTTCCTGTCACTGCCCCTGCATCAAGCCCATGGACACCTACCCAGATGGGCTTTAAACAAGGCAGACTGGGAAACTGTTAACTCAGCTGTCACCATTGAATATCCCCCATACGGTAACAATGATGTCATTGTTGAACAGGTGACTACAACAATTGTTTCTGTGGCAGAAAATGCGATCCCTCGCTCTTTGGGTGCCCGAGGCATAAGGCAGTCCCTTGGTGGTTGCCGGAAGTTGCTGAAGCAATTAAGGAGCATCGGCAAGCTCTACAGCAGCATAAGTGGCACACTTCCCTCGAGCACCTCATAGCTTTTAAACAGCTCCGTGCCTGCGTTCACCAACTTATCAAACAACGTAAGCAGGAGTGTTGGGAGAGATAAGTCTCGACCATTGGGTGCCATTCATCACCTTCCCAAGTCGGGGCAAAGATCAAGCATGTTTATGGGTACCAGACTCCAACAGGTGTTCCTTGTGTTACCATAAATGGCGTGTTATCTACCAACGCAAACGCGATTGCCAAGCACTTTGCTGAGCACACTCTCAAGCCTCTGTGTCGGAGAATTACCCCCCAGCCTTTCACACTCTCAAACGGCGGCTGGAAGGAAATGTCCTCTCATTCACTACACACCACAGTGAATCTTATAACACCCCATTTACAGAGTGGGAGTTCCTCAGTGCCCTTGTAAATTTCCGCAACACAGCTGGGCCGGATCGGACCGCAGTCAGATGATTAAACATCTCTCATCTGTCTACAAGGGACATCTCCTCATCGTCTTCAACCGGATTGGTGCAATGGTGTCTTTCCATTGCAATGACGAGAGAGCACCATCATTCCGGTGCTCCAACCTGATGAAAACCTGCTTGATGTGGATAGCTATCGGTCCATCAGCCTCCCCAACGTATGGTATGTCGGCGGCTGGGTTGGGTTGTGGAGTCACGTGGCCTACTGGCTCCAGGTCAGGGCGGCTTCCACCAGGGTCGCTCTACTACTGATAATCTTGTGTCCCTCGAATCTGCCATCTGATTATCCTTTTCCAGATGCCAACACCTGGTTGCCGTCTTTTTTGACTGATGTAAAGCATACGACACGACCTGGCGACATCATATCCTTGCCACGTTGTATGAGTGGGGCCTCCAGGGCATGCTCCCGATTTTTATCCAAAACTTCCTGTCGCTCTGTACTTTCTGTGTCCAAGTTGGTGCCTCCCATAGTTCTCCCCATATCCAGGAGAATGGAGTCCCACAGGGCTCTGTACTGAGTGGTCTCAATTTTTAGTAGCCATTAATGGTCTGGCAGCAGCTGTCGGGCCATCCGTCTCACCTTCTCTGTATGCAGATGACTTCTGCATTTCGTATTGCTGCTCCAGTACTGGTGTTGCTGAGCATTGCCTACAGGGAGGCATCCACAAGACGCAGTCGTGGGCTCAAGCCCATGGCTTCCAGTTTTCAGCCGCAAAGTCGTGTGTCATGCACTTCTGTCAGTGTTGTACCATTCATCTGGACCCAGAACTTTACCTTCATGACGATCCACTAACTGTCGTGGAGACATAACGATTGTTAGGACTGGTTTTCAGTGCTCGATTGACTTGGCTTCCTCATCTTTGTCAGCTTAAGCAGAAGTGCTGGCAGCATATCAATGCCATCCGTTGCCTGAGCAACACCAATTGGGGTGCACAGCATTCTACACTGCTGCAGCTCTACAGAGCCCTTGTCCAATCCCGAATTGACTATGGGAGTGTGGTTGATGGTTCGGCAGCACCCTCAGCATTGCATTTACTCGACCCTGTGCACCACTGTGGGGTTCGACAAGCGACAAGAGCTTTTAGTACGAGTCCAGTGACCAGCGTACTGGTGGAGGCTGGGATCCCTCCATTGCAGTTGCCAGTTATGTTGCACACATTCGTAGCTCCCCTGAGCATCTGAATTACCGTCTCCTTTCACCGCCCGCGGCAGTCCATCTCCCACAATGGCGGCCCAGGTCGGGGCTAACGATTGCGGTTTGCATGCGGTCCCTTCTCTCCAAACTGGAGTCCTTCTCTTTACCATCTCTACTTGAGGTCCGTTCACGTACACCTCCATGGTGTATGCCTCGGCCGCAACTTTGTCTGGGCCTGTCACGTGGCCCTAAGGACTCGTTAACCTTGTGGCTCTCTGCTGTCACTTCCTCTCGATTCTTGACGTGCTGCGGGGCTCTGAAGTGTTTTACACCAACGGTTGGATGGCTAATGATCACATGGGCTTTGCACACATTCACGGCGGCCATATTGAATAGCATTCCTTACCCGATGGTTGCACCACTGCAGAGCTGGTGGCCATTTCTCATGTACTTCAGTATCTCCGTTCATGCCCTGGGGAGTCTTTTCTTTTATCTACTGACTCCTTGAGCAGCCTGAAAACTATCAATGAGTGCTACCCTCGTCATCCATTGGTAGTGTCCATCCAGGAGTCCATCTATGCCCTGGAATGGTCCAGTCGTTCAGTGGTGTTCATCTGAACCCCTGGTCATGTCTAAATGCCAGGAAATGAACTTACTGACAGGCTGGCCAAACAGGCTACACGGAAACTACTTCTGGAGATGGGCATCCCAACAACTGACCTGAGTTCGTTATTATGCTGCAAGGTTTTTCAGCTTTGGGAGATGGAATGGCAAATCTCAGTATGCACAACAAACTGCGAGCCATTATGGAGACCGCGAATGTGTGGAAGTTCTCGATGAGGGCCTCTTGCAGGGACTCCATAGTTCTCTGCCGGCTTCGCATTGGCCATGCCTGGACAACCCACGGCTACCTCCTGCGCCGTGAATACCCACCTCAGTGTCGGTGCGGAGCCTGGTTGACAGTGGCCTATATTCTTCTGCTCTGTCCTTCTTTGGCTGCCCTGTGACTTCATCTCGGGTTGCCGGACTCGTAATCATTGATTTTAGCAGACAACGCTTCATCGGCTGATTTGGTTTTACATTTCATCCATGAGGGTGGGTTTTCTCATTTGATCTGAGTTTTAGTGCATGTCCTTTGTCCCTCTGTGCCTCCACCATAGTGCTGGTGGCTGGCTTTTCCTCTTTATTTTCATGATCGGCCAGCCACTGTAATCTGCTTCTTTGTTTTACTCTCTTCTGTTTTTTGCATTTCTTTGTTGTTTTCTTGTCCTCTTTTGTTCCTGTTAGTGTTTGTTGCCTTTCCTTCGTTCTTGTGGTCTTTCCTTTCTTTCCGTTTTGTGTTGTATGTCTCGTCCGTTTTATTCTCACATTTGTGACATTGTTTTATTAGGAACAAGGGACTGATGACCTCGTAGTTTGGTCCCATTCTCCCTCTTCTAAACCAACCAATCTAGCTACTGCTCCATCTCTCTTACCAGCTGTGTTTGCAAGGTGATGGAACATATGATTAAAGCCCGGCTTTGTGGTGGGTTGAGTTTCAAAATTTACTAACAGATGCACTACGTGGATTTAAAGCGCGGTGTTCTGCAGTTGACCATCCCGATACTTTGTCCACCCATGTCATGAATGATTTTATATGGAAATCCCAGACTGTGGCCTATGACACCTGCTGAAGAACTTGTATCCTCTGTACTCATTACACATGGGGCTTCCATGGGCATCTGCCCTGTTTTCTTCAGGCTGTTTTGCAAGACTGAGTTTTCAGTGTGTGTGTGTGTGTGTGTGTGTGTGTGTGTGTGTGTGTGTGTGTGTGTGTGTACTACGACTTTCTTGGGGCTTATGCTCAACAGGAAACTCTCTTGGTCCTCCCATGTGTCTTACCTGTCACCTTGCTGTACGCAGTCCCTCAATCTCCTATGTGTCCTCACTGATACTTCCTGGGGAACCACTCTCCTCTGGTTGTACTGGTTCCTTATCCATTCGACACTCCACTATGATTGCTTTGTTTATGCACCTGCACACCCATCCCTCTTATGCCGTCTCAACACTATCCCCCATCATGGCATCCGTTTGGCCACGGGCACCTTTTACACCAGCCCGGTTGAGAGTCTGTATGCTGAAGCTGCTGAACTACCACTGTTCTACCGCAGTGACTTTCTCCTCAGCAGGTATGCGTGCCGTTTGTTTGCCATGCGTGGCCACCCATCCTACGCCTCCTTGTTTGATGATTCATTTGATTGTCAGTATGGTGCTCGTCCCTCTTCTGTTACCTCCACTTTTGCCACCTACTACTGCGGCTTAACTTCACACTACCTGCAACTTTCCCAGTGGGTGTGAACCCTTCACCACCTTGGCTTCGTGAAGCGACCCATGTTAACCTTGGCCTTCATTCACTTCCTAAGGACACTACTCCAGCCTCAGTCTATTGTCTCCAGTTTCACGACCTTTGCATGGAACTCCGCGATGGTGCCTGTGTCTACAATGATGGCTTTCAGACTGACCATGGGGTCAGGTATACCTTCGTCACTGGCACTTGTGTCTTTAGATATTGGCTTCCAGCACTCTCATCAGTATTTACAGCCGAGTTCTTTGCCTTGTATTAGGCCACGGAGTACATCCAGCAACACAGCCTTTCCAATTGTGTCCTCTGCTCATACTCACTCAGTGCCTTCCAAAGTCTACGTGCGCTGTACGCTTCTCATCCCTTAGTGCAGTGGGTCTATGAAAACTGTCACTTGCTCACTCTTCGTGAAGCCAGTGTCTTGTTTCTGTGGGTCCCTGCTCATGTCGATCTGCGAGGAAATAAGACTGCTGACGCTGCTGCCAAGGCTGCAATCCTCGTACCTCAGCCTCCGAGTACTCTGATGATTTCTGCATTGGCGTCTGTCAGGCAGTGGTGTCCCTTTGGCATCGCCAATGGTCCTCCCTTCACGGGAATAAGCTTTGGGTTATTAAGCTTCTCCCAGTGCCTTGGACGATCTCCTCTTGGCCCTTCCGCCGAGAGAAGATTAATTTAACTCGGCTGCATATTGGGCACTGCCTTTTTAACCATCATCATTTGCTAAGTGGCACTACCCCACCTCTTTGTACACCTTGCGCCCATATTTTAACTTTCCACCACTTCCTACTGAATGCCCCTTTTTTAACAATTTGCATTCCAACTTGGGATTGCCGTATGATTTTTTAGCTGTTTCAGCGAATGATACATAGGCTGTTGACCACATTTTACTTTTTATCCGCCGAAGCAATATGGCGAAGGCTATTTAATTTTTAGTTTTGGACCTCCATTTCTGTATGGTGCTTTTTCAGCCCTTTTTCCACATGCCTGTTTGTAACTATCTCCTATTTTGTCCATTGGGACTGATGTATAGCCATTTAATTCCTCTCTCTGTTCCTGTTCTATAGTTTTGACTTGGGCGCATATGACCCCTGTTGTTTTTGCACCCTAAAACAAAACAAAACCTTGTCCCCATCCCCCTTGTCCGTCTTCCTTCCCTTCCTATGCTTTGTATTGCTGCAGCATCTTATTTTGCAGCTCTTGCCAGAAGGCCTTGTAGCATCCATTCAGTCATTCTTGGACATAAATGTCTCAACATTTCCACCTGATTCATTCAGCTTGTGTTTGGGCTACCCGTATGTGTTAAGTCTTGATTTCTTCTATAAATCCTGAACGTGGAACAAATTCCATATCATTTCTGCCCTTTAACAGTGTGTATACGACCCGGGACAACTGGGAGATCCGGGAAAACCTGGGAATTTTTTCATCCGGGAGAAAACCGGGAAAAACCCATGAATTTTTTATAATTATAGGAATTTTTCATTGTTTTGGTTTTCTGTTAAATTTTTGTAATTTCGACTGGTATGAACCGATACTCTAAGGAGATTACTGTGTGCCGCTACTGCAGAATAATGCTTCAACAATGAAACATAAACAAGAGAAAAAAACGAAAATAACTTAAATTGCAAAGGAAATGCGCCGTATACGACGACGACACACAGTGCTCATGCAAGCATCTGCCAACAGCAAAATGTGTCAAAGCCTTTAGGAAGACAATGCCATGGTTCATAACAACAAATAGCCTCCGAAGAGCGTGAAGTCACAACTGTTTACATTAGATTGGTTTTAGCAGTTACGACCGGGCTCATGCGCATGTGCAGTTTGGTCGCATTTGAGTAGTAGATTCTCCAGCTTCTGGCTACAGCCATGTGGCTGTTGGCTGTGCAAGCAGTCCCAGCAAGCATCTAGATGTTACCAGGAAAAGGGGGGCCAAATTCATATTCTTGAGAAAAAAAGACTTGTTTCACAAAGCTCCTAGCATCCAGCGCACGTTAGTCTATCAATTATTCATATGATTTTGAAACACATCCCTGTCTGTTATTGAACACATTTTAATTGATTTCTGAATGAATCATAAGTTGATGTTTGAATGCGTGTATAGTGAACGTGATGTCTCTGTCAGGAGAATCCTCGTCGGATCTAGGGATAAACTTTCCACAGACAAAAGGGGACAGGGCTATACGAGCTGAGCAGAGTGAAGCCGAACGGATGAATGCCAATTGCTGTCTGATTATGTGGTTGACTGGGTTTGCGAATGATCAGTGTTGTTATAATTACTAGCGAAATCCATAAATTCAGCCTACCAGAATGGAATAAACGACTAACAGGTGGGAAAGATTACGTACTATCTTCTTGGTGTATCCAATAAAATGAAATTTTGAGAGAAAATTTTAGTCCAGATCGCTACACTAGTAAAGACCAGTTGTACAATCCTCGGCTGGCATCCGCTTAAGTTCTATTCTGGAAGTAATGTGGAAAACGTGTTGTACAAACATGTAGCAACGCCTAACCGGAGAGTAATTGCGGGATAACTAAACCAGTGATTCTGGTAGGGTTAGTGAAGTTAATCGGCGAACAAATTTTGACAATGGCAGGAATAGCTACAGAATTGATGATAAGATTGTTAGAACGAGGAAGGAGAAGAAACGGGGACGTAATACATATTATGGAAGAATAAGACAATTCCAAATTTATATAAAAAATTCGTAATACTACTATTCGATTTCATGCTTGAGAATCTGGTGTGTATGAATGAAATGTGAAACTATTTCCTAACATAAAGCTTTTTGCTTGTAGTAGGCCTTATAGGCATTTGATATTGGTACTTCTTGAATTATATTCTGTCGTGTTATAAAAATGACCCTTCTTGCCAAAACAGTCTTGTTTATTTGTTGTGTGTTACAAAAATGCTGCAATATTAGAAAGGCCTATTTCGTTTTATTTAGCAGACAGTGACAAAATAGACGTAATCAGATCGAGAATCCAGACCAGTCTTGGGTATTATTTGTATTAACAGCATTTTCAGTTTTAGATAATGACATTTCGATTTTTCATGTAGCAAAACGTTTGAGGAACTTTGATGAGGTAATAGATTCTTTCACAGAAGGGAAAGCACACCATGTAAAGCTGTAGTAAGATTAGAGAGAAAAAATGCTAAGAGCTAAGGACTGAACAAATGTATACTTTCTCGCTTGTCCCTTGTCTTCATTGGTTTTATGTATCCTATATTTAATTTTATGTCACACAAAACGGCAAGTTATTAGCTAATAGGCAATAAAGAGGGCAAATTTTCTGTAGAGTTCTTGTTCTCGCGATTACAAATAATCCCATCCGCTATTAACTGCGAGTTCTTTTTTTAAAAAAAAGAGGGGCAAGCTGTCAAACCGTCCGACTGGAAGCAGTAGAGACACCACAGACATTTCAATTTCCACTGTCCTGAATATAGTTTGATGGCACTCATTACAAAATGTACACGTTTTGATTCCACAGAGCGAAATACAGTGACGTGCGATAGAAGAATGCTGTATGAAGAGGCGTGGCACTGCACTTTGGCACACTTAACTCGAACACATATGTTTTATGTTTCAGACTTTTCAGAAAGATGTATATGCTACAAGATGAACATATTTTTGAAAATTCGATTTTTTTTTTTTTAGTATTGATTCAGTTAACAAATATTGTAGATCCGGGGCTGATGCGCAGAGCAGTATGAGTCATAGTGGGTAGTCTCCACATGACCCATGTTTACATTTAGTGATTTTGCTGTTTCCCCTTCGTTTACTCTCATGTCAAATGAGAACAAAATGAATATCTGCGGCCAGGAGCTATCAAGTGAATTAAAATACATTCACATAATTACGGAGGGCTAAAATATGTTATTAGTTTCAGATTTTATTTTATTTCCACCTTTCTGACAGTCAAGCATTAATCGCCTTGCAGAACAATGAAGTTATTTTTGTGTGTTTGCTAAAGAAATTTGACTTTTATTAACCCTTTCCGCAGAGGCAGTCAATGTATTTGAAACGAAATGGTTAATTCCACAGTACTGGCTAGTTTCAACTGTCCGCTGCACTTCAGGTGCACGTTTTCATCTTCTAGAACGTATGGCATTATGCCATAATGAAGAACTAAACATGATGTAATACAGTACTGGTGCTCCAGGAAAATTTACATCCCGAAAACCACACTGAAAAACTTAATATCAGGTCGAGGTCTGCTTCATTGGGAATCTGGACATAAGAATGTGCATTTTAAGTATGCCCTTTAAATGTGCACATTTTAATATGGTTCACAAAATTTCGGTGCTATTGGAGTATCCTCTGCTGTCTTGTTTCTTTTATGACATAATGTATGATGTTTCAATGTTTTACACGTACATACATACGGGCTTCCTACGTCATGGTAGCTGCGCAAGCGTAGTGTCACCCGTTATCTGCGCTTTCTGGCAACTGCTGAAACGAACCTGTTTCTAACAAGTTGCGGGAAAATATTGCGAATGGTAGTTTGAAAAGCGTTACCTTCAAAGTAAATATCCTTTTAAGTAAGTTGAAATACTTGAGACTGTACCATGAATTTCTTAAATCACAGAGCGTTTGACTCTCATTTAAAAATAAACTCGTTGATGATGAGAATTTCGAACTCTGAAGATCGGACATTTATGTCATTATTAAAAATTTTACTGGCACATTTGTGTGATGTATCTTAAAGTGTAACCTGCGCAGAAAAGATCAAGATATCAAGATTGTATGCGAAAGCTTAGCTTCTCTTGCAGGTTATTAATTTTAAGAGACCAAAATTATATGTGAAAGCTTTGCTTTTATTGTAGCAACACTATGATATTAATTTAAACTATTAACTTTACCTGTTTGTGTGTTCATGCTACTTAACAGTGATGTTGCTGTTGGCTGTCAGGTGTCCTATGCTCTGCATATCCGCTGTCATCGGCTGGCGAGATCACGTGACATGAGCTATGACTGGCTTACAAAAGCGCATCGCAATCTCAATTTCAATGATTCGCAAAGTAACATGCAGTGTTTGGTGGAATTCCAATGTATCAGCGTACATGTTGCTTCTCATCGAAGATATTTCCAAAACATGCATTTTTTCCTTGAGTTTCGTTTCCTAAATTGCCGGGAAATTCTATGTCTGTGTATAAAACCATAACCATTCAAATGATTGATAAGTTTCGAGGGAAAATACACTGTCACTTAACATGGAAAAAGTGTGTTTTCACCCAGGAGAAAGTGTATTTTTAACCAGGAAATCTGGGAGAAAGTGTGTGTCTAACCGGGAAAAATCTGGGAATTTTTTTTCCTTCTCCGCGTATACACCCTGTTTAAGCATCACCATTTCACTGCATCCTTGCAGATTTTCCATTACGTAAACCTTGATATGCACAAAGAATTACCATTCATTATTGCAGCTCTTCTAAGAGTTAGTTATCCCCTTGTTAAGGTTTGCATCTTCTTTGTAGCTGCATCACTTCGTACAATACAACCAATGAGATATCAGCAGTTTCTTGTCGCAGTTTGTTGCAGTTGCTGCTGTTTGCATTTCTTTTTTCATTTGTCATCCTTATTATTCTTTAATGCTGTTCTTCACCACCCTTCCAGTAGTGAAACTGTTTGTTTCGGGTTGTCAGTCCAGTCACCAGATTCCAAATGCTGTACTTTCATTACAACCATAGTCTCTGACATCAGTAGAAAAGTGGAGTTCAAACGTGGAGCAATGAAATACACAGTCTGAACCAATTTAGAAAAATTATATGTCCAATTGATTTTGGAGTGCGCTGATGTAAGTTATGTGATTTTTCTGCAAAAATTTATTACCACTACATTGGTTTGTTGAAAAGTTTGTTTATATTTCCTTGTGCACTGCCTTCCCACGTGTCGTGGCACTTTGGGGACTCTATCAGACTGTTACAATGCTGCTTGCTTGCGGCATAGCATAGTTGTTATAAGCTACCCACCAGGCAGCCAAATTCCATAAATTTTGCACATGTGCTAGGCAGTTTGCCACCCCTTCCGACAATCACTCTGCCAGTACAATAGGATTGCAAGGATACTCCCTGGTTGCCTGACTACCTGCTCATCAGATGTTGGCACACCACTGTTCACCTGTGCCTGGCTTGTTTGTGGGTGTGCTAGCTGGAACAGCCAGTTCCATGTAGTTTTTTAATTGTAAATTAAATTTGACATGGTGGTGTAGCATTTTACATTACAAACACTCTGAGTTGCAGAGTTGTAGCTTGAACACAGGGTACTATTTTGAAATTAGTAGTGTAGGCAAATAATCCTACTGGTAAGGTTCATTATACCACTACTTACATTCTAATCATAATTAAGTTTTTTCATCCTCATTCCATTTCGGGCATCTCTTGGGGTCTCAGACTAATTCCACAGGATTGACTTCTTGTAAGAAAGGCAACTTACACATAGTCTTACTGTTGCTAATAGAATAAATTAACATGTGAGGCCTTAATTAGTATGAACTTTGTTGGGTATGCAAAAGGCAAGGATCTAGATGCATTGAGACTAATTTTTAAGCTTTCACATGTGTGCCTTCTGTACTGGTTGTTACCTATCTCGTTTTCTTGATAACTGAAGGATGTGGAATCTTACGCGGTATATTGTGGTAGGACCACATTCGCACCACGTGTTTGTAATTGATAATAATACGAGTAGTTCCAGCACAATTTCAGCAAGGCTTATTTATTAGTAGCTGTTGAAAGATTACACACTGCAGATCTCGTTTGTCTAGGGGTTATGTCTGCAAAACATTACTCCAACAAGCATGGCCTGGGTTTTCTTCTTGTTTGAAATAAACACTACCGGATTCGAATTACTTTCGGCTAAAAATAATATTTATTCGTACTCTTTGTTTAGTAACTACAATATTTTCACTTCGAACATTGATACCCTAAAAATGCATTATACTGTACTGGTCACTTAAACACGTCCATCTCCCTCCAATACCGACAAAGAAGTGGCGGGCAAGCCAACATGTGCCCGGAAGTTGCAGACATTCCTGCATTCCAGATTCTTTGGTCTTCTGACATTAATACACTCCAAAGACACATAAATAAATACATATAAATATACAACATTTATCATCTCAAACAAATCCATTATTTATCATAAAAGAAAATATTCATAAATAAATAAATTAAACACATTGTATGGCAACATAATGAAGTTACCTTAACTCTCTACTGTGGGCATCGTACTTTTCGCATGAGATAAAGTTTATCTCTGACAGGTAATTACATTACAATAGCCCACCAGGACTTACAAGTGTACCTTGGTCCACTTGTCAGTCCGATACAGAAATTGCATCATTGTCTTGGCTTGTATACAACCTTTTGTCACAACTGTAGTAAACTGTTTATTCTTTCATCAACCATTGACTTCCTCCTTTGTCTCACAACATAAATACATATGTCGATTTGTTGCCCAGAAATTTACTATAAAATAATACTAAAGTTAAAACATTTTCTCATATTAGAACAAACATAGTACTAACTCCTATATCATCAGTGAGTTTGCAAAAGTATTTCAATTCAACAACACTATTCTCTCATGAGCCTTGTAAATTATGTGATATCAAATTTAAGAGGCAAAATAAGCCAACAAAGTATCTTTATGGGGTTATAAACAGAGCTGAATAAAAACAGTTATGGTGAGCATGATGTAAAACAAAAGCACACTTGCATATACAAGAAAATATATTCTATTAACTATACAATTTTTTTAAGCATTATGGTCTATTTAAGTGAATGAACAAGATTTCAAAATTTATGAGATTTGCTATTCTCAAACTGTGAGGGTGGGTGACAAGTCTTGTCTCCTAGCATCATCAGTAAAATAAAATCCCTTATTTATCAAGTTTACATATTTTGCAATTCATTAAATACTGTAAAATTACTTAAAAAAAACACACACAGGAATCATGACATCTAATCTTATAATAGAATTATGTGACAATCAGTCTAGATACATCATCATTTTGCATGAGATGTGTTACATGACATAGTGTGGTGACCGCAATTTTTTTTTCTTTTTTTTTTTTTTTCCAGTAAAATTCTTTCCAGATAAATTCACTGAATCCATATCCCTTTCCAGTATCCTTACCTGTATCATAACTACCAGAGTTATATGCTGTTATTACTCTAATTGCATTTTCTTTGGCCTGATTACTATTCCTGAATATTTCATTAATCCAACTACATTCATTTGTGCTATTGTGTGTCTCTCCTTTATATTTCTCTCTTAACATTTGTGCAATGTGATACGTAATTCTATGCCACCAGTCTGGATACAAAGTTTCACATATATCAAGTGTTACCTTTCTGAAATTTTCATCATCCTTAATGGCACTACTGTTAATCCATAAGTTAAACAAAAATTGCTCACTATCTGACATTTCATCATCTACTCCCCTAATGCTGTTAAGATTACCTGCTGTCAATTCCTTCTCATTTTTCTTCCATGTATTAAGCTCAAATAACTCATTGGCTGAAATTCTGGCATCCTTATCATTCAAATTGTCAACTGTGTTCATGTGTACCTCGCTAATTTCATTACTATCCTCTTTTATATTAGTAATCCCTAAAGCTTCCAACTCCTCACTTACACCAATAAAACATCTACCTTCACTACTACCCTCAATCTCCTTTTCTTCCCAATCAACATCACAAAAATTATCATCTTTATCCTCTGCACTCTTACCTTCAGTATGCAGATACACATTTAAATCATCCTTACTAGGTGCTCTTTTCATTCCTAGCCCACCAGACTCTTCCATAAGTACTCTAATTTCTAATACACTTTGATCATTTGAACAACTATTTTCCAGCAAGGTGCTTCTCTCAGCCCACTCATAGAATGAATCTAAGTTTAGTTCTTCACAGTTTTCTAAGCAATCAGTGTCTTTAAATAACTTACCTTTTGTTTCTGGTTTATTTGTATGACATATATTATTTGTAACGATATCTGAATGCACAACTTTAAACGCATTATGGATTTTCTCTCTACCTGTAGTAACTTCAGCTTTCAGATTTTTTACTTTTGCATCTACATTTTTAACTTTTCTCCCGACATAATTGACCTTACCCGTGATCTTAACCATATTACGACTCAAACTGGATATTTTTGCTTCTACTTTTTGAAAGTGATCGTCATTTTTCTTTTCATATTCTTTGAATTGTTTTTCAAATTTATCACTCATGAGCTTAAGAGTCTGGTCTAACTGAGCAGCGTTGTTTTGCTCCATTTGATCCAAGCGAATCTCATTAGCATCGAGTCTGTCTTTAATATTTCCTAACCACTGTCCGTTTTGTCTGTTAGTGTCATCAATTGCCTTAAATTTTCCCTCCATATAATTCATTATTTTTGATAGCATGTCTTTAACTTCATTCTGTCTTTCCGTATGAGTTTCAACTTTGTCTACAGGATTCGGACTATTACTGTTGCATTCAGTTTCGTATGATAAATTTACATCTGTACTAGCGTTGGCGACACCGTCGTCAATACTTTCCTCTTTTACAATAGTCATCTTTTTACACAGGAATAAACAAAACACAACAAATTTATCTTTTCTAAAGGATACTAAACTGTTTTACTCACAGTTTACTTATTTTCTTATAAGGTCTTCTTTGTTGATTGGTGCGTGATGGAATTCACAACACTGAAACACTACACTTATATGAATATTGCTTTTTTGGTTGCACAACACTTTACACTTTCTTCTTCTTTCGTGATTTATTGCGCCGTTATTCTTGCTCCAGTAACTGCATCCCGTTGTCTTGAAGGTATCAGCATTCGATTTCCTTTGTCTTGAAGGTATCAGCATACGACTTCCTTGAACATTTTCATCCAGGATGTACGAATTGTGTCGTTTTCTTCGCAATCTCGGTGGTAGTTTATTTCGGTAACATTTTCAATAATCCCGGACGACGCCACCATATTGTACTGGTTGTTACCTATCTCGTTTTCTTGATAACTGAAGGATGTGGAATCTTACGCGGTATATTGTGGTAGGACCACATTCGCACCACGTGTTTGTAATTGATAATAATACGAGTCGTTCCAGCACAATTTCAGCAAGGCTTATTTATTAGTAGCTGCTGAAAGATTACACACTGCAGATCTCGTTTGTCTAGGGGTTTTGTCTGCAAAACATTACTCCAACAAGCATGGCCTGGGTTTTCTTCTTGTTTGAAATAAACACTACCGGATTCGAATTACTTTCGGCTAAAAATAATATTTATTCGTACTCTTTGTTTAGTAACTACAATATTTTCACTTCGAACATTGATACCCTAAAAATGCATTATACTGTACTGGTCACTTAAACACGTCCATCTCCCTCCAATACCGACAAAGAAGTGGCGGGCAAGCCAACATGTGCCCGGAAGTTGCAGACATTCCTGCATTCCAGATTCTTTGGTCTTCTGACATTAATACACTCCAAAGACACATAAATAAATACATATAAATATACAACATTTATCATCTCAAACAAATCCATTATTTATCATAAAAGAAAATATTCATAAATAAATAAATTAAACACATTGTATGGCAACATAATGAAGTTACCTTAACTCTCTACTGTAGGCATCGTACTTTTCGCATGAGATAAAGTTTATCTCTGACAGGTAATTACATTACACTTCACATGGTTAAAAGCAATATTTTTAACTTCAGACTGATCCCTGTTAGCACATAAGTTCTCTTGCTGCTGTCATCACTTTGCAGACATTTCATTATCAGCAAATATCACTTCAGTTTGACGTTACACTAAAGGGAACTTATATTTGTTACAAAAAGGCTAGAATATGATGGCAAAACCCAGCTTAAAATTCCACTTTTACCAATTCCGCTATTTATATTGACATCTACTTAGCTACTCCACAAGCTACGATACGGTGTGCGGCGGAGGGTATCCTGTACCTCTACTTGTCATTTCCTTTCCTGTTCCACTCGAAAACAGAGAGAGGGAAAAGTGACTGTCTATATGTCTTTATAAGAGCGCTAATTTCTCATATCTTATCTTTGTGGTTGTTAAAGGCAATGTATGTTGGTGGCAGTAGATCGTTTGGCAGTTAGCTTCAAATGCCAGTTCTCTAAATTTTTTCAACAGTGTTTCTTGAAAAGAACGTTGCTTTCCCTCCAGGTATTCCCATTTGACTTCCTGAAGCATCTCCATAACACTTAAGCATTGTTCGAACCTACCAGTAACAAATCTGGCAGCCTCTGAATTGCTTCGATGTCTTCCTTTAATCTGACTTGGTATGGATCCCAAACATTCGAGCAGTATTCAAGAATAGGTCGCACCAGTGTCCTATGTACTGTCTCCTTTATAGGTGGACCACTCTTTCCTCAAATTCTCTCAATAAATCAGTCGACCCTCCATCTTCCCTTCCACAGTTCTCACAAACTTGTTCCACCTCATATTGCTTTACAGTGTTATGCCCAGATATTTAAATGACTCTACTGTGTCAGACAGGACACTAGTAATACTGTATCCAAACATTACAAGCTTGATCTTCCTACTCAAGTGCATTTACTTACATTTTTTCACATTTAGGGCTAGCTGCCATTCATCATACCAACTGAAAATCTTGTCCAAGTCGTCTTGCATCTTCCTGCCGTCACTCAACTTAGAAACCTTAGCATACATGAAGACATCAGCAAACAACCGCAGATTGCTGCCCACCCTGTCCATCAAATCATTTATGTATACAGAGAACAGCAGCAGTCCTATCACACTTCTCTGGGGCACTCGTGACAATATCTTTGTCTTTGATGAACACCCTCCGTTGAGGACAACGTACTGGGTTCTATTATTCAAGAAGTCTTCAAGCCACTGACGTATCTGTAAGCGTAATCCATATGATCGTACCTTCGTTAACAGCCTGCGGTGGGGCAGCACCATGTCAAATGCTTTCTGGAAGTCTACAAATATATAATCTGCCTGTTGCCTTTCATCCATAGTTCTCAGTATATAGTTTGAGAAAAGGGCAATCTGCGTTTTGCACACGCAGTGCATTCTAAAACCATGCTGATCCGTGGACATAAGCTTCTCAGTCTCAAGAAAGTTTATTCTATTGGAACTGAGAATATGTCCAGGGAGTCTGCACCAAACATAAGTTAGGGATATTGGTCTAATTTTGCGAGTCCATTCCTTTACTCTTCTTATATACTGGGATCACCTGCGCTTTTTTCCAGTCACTTAGGGCTTTGTGCTGGGCGAGAGATTCATGGTAAATGCAAGCTAGGTAAAGGGACAATGCCGTAGAATACTCTTTGTAAAATCGAACTACGATTCCATCCGGACACGATGTTTCATTTGCTTTCAAATCTGTCAGCTGTCTCTCTAAGCCAGTTGTGCTTATTTCTGTCATCCATACGGGAATCTGTCCAGTGGTCAAATAATGGTATATTTGTATGATCCTACTGTGGGGACGTTTCCTTGGATCTGAAACTTAAAACTTTGGTTTTGGTTTTGACCAGACTGGCCAACAAGGGACTGAATGGAAGCCTTAGACCTGTTTAGCAATTTTATGTAAGAATTTTCTTGGGTTCTCTTCCAGATGGTTTGCTGAAGTGTGACAGTGGTAGTTGTTACATGCTTTGCGCATAGGTCTTTCCACAAACACAGGAATCTCTTCTAACCTTCACTTGTCATTTGTGTTTTCCCTTTTGAACTGAGAGTGCAACAGCCTCTGTCTGCTCAGCATCTGCCGAATTTCATTATTAAACCGTGGTGGGTCTGCCAACCTTTGTCCAAGAGACACATCTCTCCAGACCACGATTTACAATCTGCTTAAACTTTGTCCATAATTCCTCTACAGCAATCTTACTGGAACTAAGTGATGCCAATTCACTGTCCGAGATGCTAATAACGGCTTATCTGCTCTATCTAGCAGAAACACTCTCCTATCCTTCTTGACTGATTTATCAACTTTCATCATCATAGTAGTTGTAGTGACATCATGATCATTAATCCTTGTTTCTATACTGACATTATCAAATAGGTCCAGCTATTTATAGCTACATGGTATAAGATTGACCTTATTGGTTTAAGACTGGAGCCAGATTCCTTGTGCAAACTAGATAATATTTGTTTTGCAGATAACGTATGAAAAGTAAGCTATTTCAAATTGCATCATATATTGTGTAACACACAATTTCAAACTGGAGAATAAGGAAAAAGTTGTAATTTATGTTTTTTTACAGATAGTGCTGAAAACCTTGGACAAACTGTAGTTGATCTGCAGCTCCATGAGCAAATAGAGGAAAACAAGAAATTAAGGATACAACTTGAAGAAAAGGTATTGTATTTTTGTTTGGTTTCCTTTCAGCAGTAATGGTAGGTCTGATTTTTGTATGCTATAACAGGGTGGGGATTCTTCTGGAAAACCTGGAATTCTCAGGTAATTACATTATACATAGAAAAATTCTGTGTTTTTAACCTAACATTGAAATTTAAATTTTGTCGAGTTTTGTTATCACAAATTTTAAAATATTTAATATTTCAAAGCATGTTAGTGTTTGAATATTAGTCCAATACAGATTATTGATTTTTTAAGTAGCCACCTGTGAACTAAAAAGTAGAACATCAGTTTGTGAAGTGACTAATAAATCCGTTTCTTTTTTAGATTGCTCTACAAGGTGATCTGCAAGAAGAACTGCAGCAAGTAAAAGCAAAATTAGATTCGCTTAAAAAGGAAATAGAATGTTTATCTCTGCAGAATAGTTTGCTGGAAAAAGAGAAGTGTGGTCTGAATGAACGAGTAGTGGAAATGGATGCTCTATTACACAGCAAATGTGAAGAGAGGGATGAAATTTTAAAACAACATCAAGCTGATAAGCAAAAACTTAAAGCTCTAACGGAGGAACTTAATGAATCTTTAAGGACAGCAGAAAAGCTCAGATTGTCTTTAGATAGTGCTGTGACAGATAAATGTCATCTGACAAGTGAAAATGAATTACTTATGAATGAAATGAATGAAGTTAAAAAGAGGCTTTCGGATGAGCAGGCAGAAAGAATGGCACTTTCTCATGAATTGAATGAGTGCAAGTCATCAGTGTTGAAACTTGAAGCCGATTTAAAAACTTCAAATCATCAAATTGGAGAGCTAGAAAAGCTAAAAGATGATCTGTCAGTTCAGTGCAAGAATTACGAAACACAAAATGAAACACTTACTTTGAAACTGACAGAAATTCAGTGTAGGGTGCATGTGCTGGAGGAAGAGCGAGATTCTTCATTTAGAAAACTGGAAACTGAAAAGGCTGTTGTGAAAGAACTAAATGAAGCTGCTAATTCTTTGAGAGCAGAGATCCTGGAGCTAAAAGCAATTAATCAGGAGTTATCATTACAAGAGAAACAGCTGAAATTCGATAATAATACCCTTCTTGAAAGTGCAAAGATGGCAGAAAACAGGTTACTGGGCTTAGAAGAGCAGAAAAGTGAATTATGGTCACAACTTGAGAGAGCTAATATCGATCTTGTGAATCTGAAAAACAATAACAAAATCCAAAATGAGGTTTATCAGCAGAAGAATCAAATTTTAGAACAAGAAATAGAACAACTGTCGAGTAAAACTCTGTCACTCGAGTCGCAGATCACAACCCTTGAGAAGCATAAGCAGCATCTCACAAAGAAATTTGAGACTTTAGAAATTGAACTTAATAAGGAAAAACAGAACAACATAGAATTACTTGAGGAAAAATCAAAGATTCTAAAGGAAACTCAAGAAAACATCACAAAGGCACATAATAAAGTTGTTGAAATACAGGCTTCATTCAACAAAGAACTAACAAGAGTCACACAGGAGAGAGACAGTTTCAAATTAGACCTCTGTCAGGCACAGGAGGAAATTCAAGCATTGGAAAACAATGTTCAAAAAACTTCAGGAACTCTAAATATTTTCCAAAATGAGTTACACCAAGTTTTATCTGAATTTAAACATGTTATAAGTAATTTTGTTGATGTCCGTGAAAATTTAGCTGAATATGGATCATTGCAGGAAGAAACCTTTGACAAATTGTTTGCAATAAATGTTGAACATATAGGTGACATTGATGACAAATTGACAAAGTCTGAATGCGATTCTACTGGTGGCAATGACTGTACCATCATTACAGAGTCAAACAACATGAAAAATTTAAAATTATTTAATGCCACACTTAATGTGTTCTATGAATTTGTACTTGCTATTTGTTCAAAGTACAAATTTCTTCAAAATGAAATAATTAAATTTCAGGCAGATAATAATGAAATGAAAAAACTAAATGAAGTTATAGCTAAACAGAATTGTACACTCATGGCAGATAATACTTCCCTTCACAGTGAGGTACAGGCCTACAAAATAAAAGAAGAAATAAGTAAGAAGTTGGATATGGAAGTAAAACAGTTATCAGATACTGTTACCACATTGGAGAAAGAAAATTGTTTATTGTTAGAGAGTAGTAATAAACAAAAAATTGAGATAGAAACATTAAATGCTCAAATCCAGCCACTTCTTGCCAAGAACTTGAGTATGAAAGATGAAGTAAAAGAACTAATCAGCCAAAATAAGCAAATGAAGGAATGTTTAGCAGAGGCACGATCATCATCCTTGAAACTGGGAGAAGTATGTTGGAAACTGATATCTAGGAAGCTTGAAGCTGATGTGATATTTGAGAAAGTTTTTGTAGCTAAACATCAGTTATCGCAAAAATTGACTGATGCCGGAAGGTGTCTGAATATTGTTGAAGCTACATATGGCAAAAAAATATCTGCTCTGTCATTGACAGATAACATTAGAGCATCAAAATTGGAAAATGAAGCAAAATTATCATGTGTTGAGAAGGAATTTTATACCTTGACTAAGGAAGCTCTGAGTGCTTTGCATATGTGCCTGGATGAAACTAAGAAAAATGTTGATCAGTATGAAATTATTTTTAAAAAAATAAGCAAGATGAAATTTATGAAAACATCTGAAGATGCACCAGGCTGTGTCACTGACTTGTCTTCTATGGAAAATGCTCTTAGTGATAAATGTGAAGAATCTAGTTCCACAGATTCCTTTGACTTCATAACGTTGACTGAATTAACATTAAAGTCTATAGAAAGTCGAATTTGTGGTATGTTGTCTCAGATGGAATTAGTTCTAGAGAGCTGTAGGTCCTTGGAAACAAAATGTAATGAAACATTTGATGTGAAACCAGACAGTCTAACTAGCAGTAGCAGTCTTAATGTATTAAACCCTAAGACAAGACCTTGCAGTGGCTGTGATCTGTCTTCTGAAGATGATGGCTGGAACCCAGAAGACTCACTTGAACCAAAGAATTCCCATCATGATGAGATGGATAAGCAGCATTGTTTCGATACTGCAGCGCGAAAGGAAGACTTGGAAAAGACACTCTCAGTGTACAAAGTTAAAACTCAACAACTTAATGAAGAGCTCTTGTCTGTCAAGTTGTCTTTGAGTGTAAGCGAGAGTGAAAAATCAGAATTTCAGAAACAGCTAATGGAAGTAAGTAATGAAAATTCGATACTGCGGAAGGAGAATGCAGCACTTTCAACTTTGAACTCTAAGCTAGAAGACAAACTGAAAGAAATGGAGCAGAATTTTAAGATAAGGGGTGAGAATTACACACACCATCTTAGTACAAGCTATGCAACATTAAAATCAGAACATTCTGCTATAAAAGCAAAGCTTTCTGAGAAAGAAAATGAAGTCCTGGAACAGAAGAAACTTAATATAAAGCTGAACAACCAGTTCCAGAAGGAAATGCAGATAAAACTGGCAGAAATTCGTGAAGAATATGAACAAAAGCTAGAAAATTTAAAGTCAAAGATGGTGAGTATATCAAAAGTTTATTGAATGTTTTCTCATGGTGTTCTCTCTCTCTCTCTCTTTCTCTCTCTCTCTCTCTCTCTCCCTCTCTCCCTCCTTCCCTCCCTCCCTCCCTCCCTCCCTCTCCTTACGAGATTCTCTTGGTCTGACTGTAGCATGAGGTAGAACAATGTTGGGCTTGTTTTTAGTGTGTTCATGCACTGCAAATTTTGAAGCTAAAATGTAATCACTCTTCAGCATGCTCTTGATAGGGATTTGTGTTCATTTTCTAGTCCAATACCCATAGCTTTGAAATTTTTCTGTGTTTTTTTTTTCTCTCTTCATCTAGTGACAATATTACATTAGAACTTCACATGTACCAAATGATTAAATTATTTATCAAGATGTTAATTCTGTGAGATATTTCAAATTTTAATATAAACACATTTAGTTTTTCTACACAAAAATTATTATTGTTGCAGTGGATTGCTATGAGAGGTAATAAATGAATTTGGCAGACATGTAACTTTGTGCACTTTTTTCTGTTCAAGAAATTAAATATTTCACTGTCAGCATATAAATAGTGTAGTTTTGAATGAATTATGATTGTCTGAATGCCAATAGAAGCTTTGCATTAAAAAATTTACTGTTGTTTTCCAGAGGGTAGCGTACCAGGAGGAGGTGGGGAAAATAAGAGAAAAACTTACAGCTGCTGAAGAAAAGGCGAGTACACATTTAATAACAGTAGTGCTCTATATAGTGTAAGAGTTTTCTTCCTCCTTTTAGTTGCTTGTATAAATCAACATTTGGAAGTAAGGAAAGAGGTGTCTTTTATTGGAAATAGTTTTCTATAACTAAAGTAAAAACTTGGGAATCAGAAAGCAAGAAACAACTGAACTGCAATTCACCCCAAGTAGATGGCCACCTCAGGTATTGATACAAATTAAAAACAGTTCAGGTGTGTCTGACCTACTACTTGTATTCCTATATGATCTATTAGATAGTCCAAGGACTAAAACCTAAATGCAATCAAAGCAGCGATTTGAAGAATGGTAACTCATATTTGCATGAAGTGAGGAGAAGGGAAAAGGTTCATTTAAAAAAAAATCAACACTACAGTTCACTTTTGGCACTTAAAATTTTACTCAAAACTTGGGTGTACACTTGGCCTTGTTATGAATAAAACTATGAACTTTGTGACCATGATGATTTTATAAAAATGCTGTATTATTTTGTAGATTTTGGAGATGCTGGATTTAATTATAACTATCCAACCAACTTTGATGATTACGATTGTCTAAAATTAGTAGGAGGTATCTCTTGTTTCCAAACCTAGTCATTGGAGAATGATCCTGTATTTAAAAAGTGAACCACAGAGGACCCAAAACAAACAATAGAATCAAATTTTTGGAGGGTTAAGGGCCAAACTGATCATTGGCTGTCCTAATTTAAAGATGGTTTTCCTAAATGATACCATGTGGAAGATAAGTTTCTGTATACCCAACCAAACTGACAATGTTTTTACTGCACAGTGTTTGAGGAATGACTCGTTTCTGTGAAGTGGATTTTAGAAATATTTGTTCCATAGATTTAGAACCTGAGGTAATACTGTCACCTCTCCTCCTCCTCCTCCACCTCCTCCTCCTCCAATAGATATACACAAGGGTTCAGGATCAGCAACTAATTCAGGTAAAACACTGAATTTTGCAGATGTTGATGCACCTATAGTGTGCACAATGCAATATTGCCAGTTACTGCAGTATGACAGCTGACTGCACATTTGGATACACAGTGTTTCACATGCAATTGAACCTGGTTCATACATAAATCTGTTCTGTGTAGATCTTATTTATAAGTAAAGTTTTGTCGGTGCCAACAAAATATAATTTAAAAATGTGTTAATTAAACTTTAACAATATTATGAGAAGGAAAGTTATTACTCACCATATAGTGGAGATGCTGAGTCACAGATAGGCACAGCAAAAGCACTCTCACAGTTATAGCTTTCAGCCATTAAGGCCTTCGTCAACAATAGACACACATACGCACATGCCCACACACTCATGCAAACGCAATTCTCTCTCTCTCTCTCTCTCTCTCTCTCTCTCTCTCTCTCTCTCTCTCTCACACACACACACACACACACACACACACACACACACCACTGCAGTCTGTGGTTTGAGTTGTCTGAGACTGCAGTCATGAGTGTGAGTTGCGTTTGTGTGTGTGTGTGCACGTATGTGTGTCTGTTGTTGACGAAGGCCTTAATGGCTGAAAGCTATAATTGTGAGAGTCTTTTTGTTGTCTACCTGCGACTCAGCACCTCTGCTATATGGTGAGTAGCAACGTACCTTCTCATAATACTGTTACATTCCATCTTGGATTTTCCATTGTTTGATTTAATTAAACTTTATATATATTTAATGCGTCTTTACGTCATTCACTGTTATATGTAACAATTTCTGGTGAAATAAATTGAGTTTTGCATAATTGTAATGAGCATTGTTGTTTGAAAAGAAGCCCTCTGATATTTTCCTTACCTTTGTTGACATATGCAAATGAGGGACAGAGAAACAGTTAACTAGAGTGGGTGTTATGGAAACATACACTCCTGGCACTGGTGTTTTTCAATATGAGAATCTCTTTCATGGTAACAGTCAAGAAGTTAAAAGTTGCCGGCAGATATTTATTTTTCAACAGTGGTTCTAACATTGTCGCGTTTGATCAGCCATGGAGAACATAAAAAGGAAGAGGTACATAATAGATCAGGAAGTAAAATTCATATGAGAAGTGCATACTAATCCACACAAAACAAAATATGAAATTGCTTCAGGCTTTCGAATTGCCTATACAACACTATGTACAGTCACCAGCAAAAGAAACCACATTTTGAATGAGTTTTTAAAATTAGATGCAAAATCAACAAAATGCAGCCATCAGCAAGAAGGGAATTATGTAGATTTGGAAAAGATGTTTTTTACATGGTTCCAGCAAAAAGTGCGCTGTAGCTCCACCAATCAGTGGTGACATGTTAAAAGCAATGGCGATTGGATTTAGCTAGAAGCAGAAACATCACTGCTGATTTCAAGGCTTCATCCATGATGATGATTACAAGGATTTAAAGATCATCATGGAATCACAGGGAGAACAAATTCTGGTGAATTGAAACTATGGACAGTGTCTCGGTGGAACACTGGATTGATTAGGTTCTGCTGGGTATCTTAAGGGATTATCAGTCTTAAAACATCTAATACTGTGAGGAGACTGGTCTATTATACAGTCTGCTTCCTAGTAAAACATTAGCTGAAGGGAGTGACCCATGAAAACAAATGGATCCGACAACCTTTCCCCCATGTGTGATAGAAAAATGTATAGGGATCTGAGATGTTGCTGACATGTGAAGATGAAACCTACGGAATACAAATTCAATAAAAGTTCTTGGATGATTATAATTTTAATGAAACAATGGTTAAAAAAGCTGGACATTATAATGAAAAAGAGGAGGAGCCTTTGTCTCCAGGATCGATGTGCAGCACATCCACACCGAGTAGTTTTGGAAAATGATAGTGGAATTTTTCCCTCCAAATTGTACTAGTGTACTAAAAGTAGAAAAAGCTGCTTGATTTGGGCATTGGTGCAAATTTCAAAGCGCATTATAGAAGAAAACTGGTTCAACTTTTAATAGCACTGACTGATGTAAAAAATGAAAACCTCTCTATTAACTTACTACAAGCCATCCGGAAGAGACTGCCATCAATGATGATGACGCCGACGACGCTTGTGATGGTGAAGTCATTTCTGTAATGAGCTAACTGTGCTGAATGGTGCAGGTTTCGACAGTTTTGTACATTTTAATGATAATCTCATCTTATGTGAGAACTACAGGGCAAGGATATTATTGCTGATGTGTTCCAACAATATAGTCGTGATCAAGGAACTGGACCAGCTTCAACTGACAATAATGGCAGTGGAGGTGATGACTTGAATCTTGAAACACCTGAACTGAGTCAAGTGTTATGTACAGTTGATGTGTGCAAGCGTTAAATCACTGCTAAAAGTCATGAAAAATCTCTGAATTCATTAAAAAATTTGAAAAATAAGGTTCATACACGTAATGCATGAAAATTGAAAAATTCCAAATTATGTGATTTCTTTAGAGCAAAATAAAGTTCAAAATAATATACTTTCTCTTTAATACTGTATCTTTGTTATTAGTACAGTGCAAAGAACCAAATTACAATACAGTACCTACTGATGAAGTCTTCTCACTCTTCCAACTGGGTAGCTGCATCAAAAATCAGTGATGTTTTGATGAGTGTCATTCTCATAATCTTCGGGGAAAGATGAGACTTCACCAGAAGTTGATGGGAATGACACTCGTCGAAACGTCGCAGATTTTCGACCCAGCTACCTGGATGGAAGCCCGAGAAGATTTCATCAGCAGTATACACTGGGAAAGCCTGTATTCACATAAAAATACAGTATCTAATTTCTCCAAAGCAGGACCAAATAATATTTTCTCTTGTAATACTCTAGTTCCTCTATTTTTGTCATTTGTAAAGTTTACTTATATAGGTCCATTGTAGGTTTTTTTTTTTTTTATTTTTTTTTTTTATTTTTTTTTTTTATTTTTTTTTTTTTTATTTTTTTTAAGTGAAAAATATTGTGTGTATTTCTCTCTCTATCTGACTTCAAAGTAATTCTGAGTTACAAGTAATCTTTTCTCTTCCACTTGATATACGTATAAATCAGGTTCAGCTGTATTGTCCGTAATCAATATTTTAATGATCAATGTGTGTGTTTTTTTTTTTTTTTTGTTGAACAATCACAATTTGTTTTATTAGTCAAACAAGTATTTGTTCTGCTCATATCGGGCATCCACATTCATCAAATGTATTTAAAGCATTTTTGAGCTGTAAAAATGTATGACTATAAGGAAGTCAAAAACAGGTTGTTTAGTAAGCTAAAAATAACTAATATTTTATTGTACAACATACTAACAATATCTGCTGCATTATTATTAACTAATCACATTATCTATTTACATGGAACAAAATTATTCTTAGGGAGAAAACTGTATTATTTTGAGTCCAGAGATGAATATTTGGCTATTAATAATTTATAAGGCAGCTGCAGACAGTCAAGCAAGCAGTCATAAACATCAGTAATCAATGCTTGCATGGTTCGCAATATGAAATCCATTCTTTCGTCTTAGAACTCTGACGTAGATGACTTGCATTTGTGAAGATGTATAGTAAAAAGTTTCCACAATTGGATTCTTCCCTCTTTCTTTGTGTTTGACTGCCATTTTTCTGTGTCACATGTAAGCTGCCCATGCAGATGTTGAGATACTTTCTATTACTTCATGTGCAAGTCTCTCAGCATATGGTATTCTAAATGTATTATTGTTCTCCACAGTATAACCTCACCGAAGACCATACTAGCTTAATTGGATCATAATGACAAAGTGCTTTGCATTGGAAGATATAGTACAGCTTCATCCCTCGCAACCCATAATGTGCACTTATGAGCTTCTTTGTGTGTGTGTGTGTGTGTGTGTGTGTGTGTGTGTGTGTGTGTGTTTCCTAAAGTTCCAGTGGCCAGTCATTAGATCTACCGTGAGTTTAATTTGCATCCTGTTAAAGCCAGAGATTGCTTTCTCTTGAATTTTAGTCCAATATTCTATGTGCTGCCTCTTATCCAGCTACATAGTTCATATTTTACCATCACCCTGATGATTGTTAAGACAGGTTCAGATCCAACAAATAGTCATCGCCCCTACCGTGGCAGCTTATCTGCTTGGTCATTATCACCAATTCCTAAGTGACCAGGGACCCACATTAGGTTTACCATGTTGCTTTCCCGTAGCCTCATAAGAGATCCATGGCATTCTGCTACAATATTTGATCTTGCTGCAGGTGCTGAAAGAGATTTCAGACCTACTTGGCTGTCTGAATCAGTGTAGATACTTCAGACCTTGTAGCACCAATGTAGAGTCTCACCCATGGAAGCTCTGATTGCAGATATCTTAACCTAAAATATCATAGCCAGCTTCCACAGAGTGAGTGCACTCTCTAGTCTAGACTGTACCTCGTATGCACTGGCACCATTACCTTTCTCTGTTTTTGACCCATCAATAAATCAGACTGTCTCATGAAAGATATCATTGTGAACTTTTCCACTGTTTCCTACTTCCAGATGTTCCTCTGAAAGATTTGTTGAAACAACTGGAAGCTATTGTATAGTCAGCCGGCATTTCCCTGACCATTCCTATGTTTACAACATTTATTATATTAGAGTGGGATTCTGGATATCCTAAACATCTCTAGTTTTCAACCTGTAGGTCCCTGTTGCTATCTCAATAGTAACTGAAAGATATAATGGGGGCATGTGCAGCATGGTCTCCATACCAGCAAAGGGTGTGCTGCTAACTCTGCCTAATGTGGCTAGGTAGGCCAATATGCACCTTTCAAAGCTCCTTCACAGCCTCATTTTGTGGGACACTACTCTACCATACTGTAGCTCCTTAAATTATCATTGACCTTTTTACAGAGGTGTACATCCAGTACACCCTGCTGGGCCTTGGACCCCAGTTTTTACCACACACCCTACTAGTGCACGGAGCACCTTTTGCCTTGCAACTTATATATTGTGCATGTTGAGGAGTCCATGATAAGTTTAGCATCCACTGTTATATCTAGGTGCTTCCCTATTCCATCTACTGGCAAATTTCATCGAAGAGCTTAAGATTCAAATATACTTCCTTGTGATTGGTATGACAACAGTTTTCCTGGAACTGACCTTTAGATCCTGTTTCTTGCATCAGTTCTGCCAATGTTCAGCGTGCATTGTGCCATTGTTCTAATGGAACTAGCAAATTTACCAAGTGTTACAATGACTATATCATCTGTGCATCCTTGCTAAAAGTAACCTATAACACCTTAAAGAGTTCATAGACTACTAGGTTCCACAGTAGAGGGGATAAAACCCCACCTGGTACGCCCTCTAGTGGTGTTGACCACAATTCTCACATCAATTTTGGTGGCTTCTACTTTTCGTCTACTTGGAATTGTCTGTATCCAGCTACATGTAGTGGTCTTAATTCCATACTATTCTTCAGCTGTAGCCATGGATTCAAAAGTTGTATTTCTAAAAGCACTTCCAGTATCCAGAAAGCTGCAGGAGCACTTTCCTGAAAGGGCAGAGCTTTTTCTACCTTCCCAGCAAGTTAGAGAAGTGCTGCTTTGCAGGGTTGATGTTGTCTTGGTCTTTGTGCAGGTGAAACTCAATTAACCTCTTTTCCCTAGCTTGCACATTAGCCAATTTTCTAATGTCTTTAAAAGAAAAGGCAGATTGATTGATCTCATATCCTTAGTTTTAGTATGATCAATTCTCCCTCACTTCAGAATGAAAAAGACCTTCACTGTCCTCCAAGCATTAGGAATGAGTCTAGCAGTCGGATTAAATGCTCACCTACTTGTAGTCGAGCCAGAAAAATTCCATGTGGATACATTGATTTGAACTGTTGAAATGTTCTAACCACCCACTGGATTTTCTTAAAGTCATCACATTCTATGGCAGATTCCCAGTTCTCCTGCTAGTTACCTGTAAAGCAGTACCTCACAGGGAACAAATCTTGGTCTGTATCATCTGCCAGAGACCATTGAAGGAAATGAGTATTGAGCACATCCAACACCTCATGCACAGTCCTTGTATGCTCGCCATCCTCTCTCTTTGATACACATAATTGTGTCCATGGGAAAGACTCATCACTTTTACTCCAATCTGTGATGGTGCTGCGAGACATTCTGTTAGAGCACAACAACACAATAATTTATACCTTTTTCGTATTTGTAGTTAGAGCTTTCTTCAGTTGCACAGAGTGGAAGCGTACATTGTCCAAGACAGTAATCAAATGTGTAGCTGGATACAGCAACATGTCCTTTAAACCACTGCTTGAGAACACTGAATTACTACCCTTTGACACTTCAAAATAATCTTACTCTGGGAGAATAGAACTGGTATTAATTGATCTACATGAATCACTGTAAGTAGATTACTTTTGCAAACTGGAATTGTTAGTTCACCATACCCATCGTCGGCTCAAGCACATTTCCGCTGCATGATTTTGATTGAAGTAAGTTTAATCTATGTAATAAAATTGAGATAGCCAGTTTGTTTTCATAAGTAATGAAAGTGATCAAAAAGTTCAGCTGCAAAAACTCTACATTCTGTAAGTAATTTCCTCGTGTCATTTGTTTTCTGATATGTCGTACCCATGTTTGCCAGTATTGGCTAGTTGCTTCCTTGTATCCTAAACTAACTTTACTGTATGATTAAATGATGATGGCGTCCTCTTGGGTAAAATATTCCGGGGAGGTAAAATAGTCCCCCATTCGGATCTCCGGGCCGGGACTACTCAGGAGGACGTCGTTATCAGGAGAAAGAAAACTGGCGTTCTACGGATCGGAGCGTGGAATGTAAGATCCCTTAATCGGGCAGGTAGGTTAGAAAATTTAAAAACGGAAATGGATAGGTTAAAGTTAGATATAGTGGGAATTAGTGAAGTTTGGTGGCAGGAGGAACAAGACTTTTGGTCAGGTGATTACAGAGTTATAAATACAAAATCAAATAGGGGTAATGCAGGAGTAGGTTTAATAATGAATAAAAAAATAGGAGTGCAGGTTAGCTACTACAAACAGCATAGTAAACGCATTATTGTGGCCAAGATAGACACAAAGCCCATGCCTACTACAGTAGTACAAGTTTATATGCCAACTAGCTCTGCAGATGATGAAGAAATAGATGAAATGTATGACGAGATAAAAGAAATTACTCAGGTAGTGAAGGGAGACGAAAATTTAATAGTGATGGGTGACTGGAATTTGTCAGTAGGAAAAGGGAGATAAGGAAACATAGTAGGTGAGTATGAATTGGGGGGAAGGAATGAAAGAGGAAGCCACCTTGTAGAATTTTGCACAGAGCGTAACTTAATCATAGCTAACATTTGGTTCAAGAATCATAAAAGAAGGTTGTATACCTGGAAGAATCCTGGAGATACTAAAAGGTATCAGATAGATTATATAATGGTAAGACAGAGATTTAGGAACCAGGTTTTGAATTGTAAGACATTTCCTGGGGCAGATGTGGATTCTGACCACAATCTATTGGTTATGAACTGCAGATTGAAACTGAAGAAACTGCAAAAAGGTGGGAATTTAAGGAGATGGGACCTGGATAAACTGACTAAACCAGAGTTTGTACAGAGTTTCAGGGAGAGCATAAGGGAACAATTGACAGGAATGGGGGAAAGAAATACAGTAGAAGAAGAATGGGTAGCTCTGAGGGAAGAAGTAGTGAAGGCAGCAGACGATCAAGTAGGTAAAAAGACGAGGGCTAAAAGAAATCCTTGGGTAACAGAAGAAATATTGAATTTAATTGATGAAAGGAGAAAATATAAAAATGCAGTAAATGAAGCAGGCAAAAAGGAATACAAACGTCTCAAAAATGAGATCGACAGGAAGTGCAAAATGGCTAAGCAAGGATGGCTGGAGGACAAATGTAAGGATGTAGAGGCTTGTCTCACTAGGGGTAAGATAGATACTGCCTACAGGAAAATTAAAGAGACCTTTGGAGAGAAGAGAACCACTTGTATGAATATCAAGAGCTCAGATGGCAACCCAGTTCTAAGCAAAGAAGGGAATGCAGAAAGGTGGAAGGAGTATATAGAGGGTTTATACAAGGGCGATGTACTTGAGGACAATATTATGGAAATGGAAGAGGATGTAGATGAAGACGAAATGGGAGATTAGATACTGCGTGAAGAGTTTCACAGAGCACTGAAAGACCTGAGTCAAAACAAGGCCTCGGGAGTAGACAACATTCCATTAGAACTACTGACAGCCTTGGGAGAGCCAGTCCTGACAAAACTCTACCATCTGGTGAGCACGATGTATGAGACAGGCGAAATACCCTCAGACTTCAAGAAGAATATAATAATTCCAATCCCAAAGAAAGCACGTGTTGACAGATGTGAAAATTACTGAACTATCAGTTTAATAAGTCACAGCTGCAAAATACTAACGCGAATTCTTTACAGACGAATGGAAAAACTGGTAGAAGCCGACCTTGGGGGAGATCAGTTTGGATTCCGTAGAAATGTTGGAACACGTGGGGCAATACTGACCTTACGACTTATCTTAGAAGAAAGATTAAGAAAAGGCAAACCTACGTTTCTAGCATTTGTAGACTTAGAGAAAGCTTTTGACAATGTTAACTGGAATACTCTCTTTCAAATTCTGAAGGTGGCAGGGGTAAAATACAGGGAGCAAAAGGCTATTTACAATTTGTACAGAAACCAGATGGCAGTTATAAGAGTCGAGGGGCATGAAAGGGAAGCAGTGGTTGGGAAAGGAGTGAGGCAGGGTTGTAGCCTCTCCCCGATGTTATTCAATCTGTATATTGAGCAAGCAGTAAAGGAAACAAAAGAAAAATTCGGAGTAGGTATTAAAATTCATGGACAAGAAGTAAAAACTTTGAGGTTCGCCGATGACATTGTAATTCTGTCGGAGACAGCAAAGGACTTGGAAGAGCAGTTGAACGGTGTGGACAGAGTCTTGAAAGGAGGATATAAGATGAACATCAACAAAAGCAAAATGAGGATAATGGAATGTAGTCAAATTAAGTCGGGTGATGCTGAGGGAATTAGATTAGGAAATGAGACACTTAAAGTAGTAAAGGAGTTTTGCTATTTGGGGAGCAAAATAACTGATGATGGTCGAAGTAGAGAGGATATAAAATATAGACTGGCAATGGCAAGGAAAGCGTTTCTGAAGAAGAGAAATTTGTTAACATCGAGTATAGATTTAAGTGTCAGGAAATCGTTTCTGAAAGTATTTGTATGGAGTGTAGCCATGTATGGAAGTGAAACATGGACGATAACTAGTTTGGACAAGAAGAGAATAGAAGCTTTCGAAATGTGGTGCTACAGAAGAATGCTGAAGATAAGGTGGGTAGATCACGTAACTAATGGGGAGGTATTGAATGGGATTGGGGAGAAGAGAAGTTTGTGGCACAACTTGACTAGAAGAAGGGATCGGTTGGTAGGACATGTTTTGAGGCATCAAGGGATCCCAAATTTAGCATCGGAGGGCACCGTGGAGGGTAAAAATCATAGAGGGAGACCAAGAGATGAATACACTAAGCAGATTCAGAAGGATGTAGGTAGCAGTAGGTACTGGGAGATGATGAAGCTTGCACAGGATAGAGTAGCATGGAGAGCTGCATCAAACCAGTCTCAGGACTGAAGACCACAACAACAACAACAGCAAACTAACTTTTTCTGTTGAAGGTTCGCCTTTTGCTTACCTGGTGAATTATGAAGTGTAAAATGGTTTTTGAAAAGTTTTCTAGGTCATCCACTTGTTTCTTGCAGTTGTTACTTGTTACTTGCTACTTGCCAGGTGGCTTAAAAACTGCTGAGCCACAGCCTTGAATAAATACATTATCTCTGCTAGGTATTCTCTGCACGGTCGTTAAACCATCCCTACAAGCATCTTCTGATTTCCCCAGACATTATAGTGGTGTGCATGTAAGAAGGTGGCAGTGTGATGCATTTTGCGCGCGCACACACACACACACACACACACACACACACACACACAGAGAGAGAGAGAGAGAGAGAGAGAGAGAGAGAGAGAGAGAGAGAGAGAGAAGACTTTGCCGTGCCTCTTGTGCTCTCTGTCTGTCCCACACTTCAAGATCCAACCATTGCCTGCCCTGGTAACTGGAAATGCAGAGGTGAAAGTTGTGCGCAGTCACTGCGGCTGCTTTTTGACTCTGCTTATCAGAATTTATACTGCCAGAAAACTTATCACCATTGCTTCTTATTGTAGTAGTTACCGTCTTTGCTTTATGCCACCGAAAATGAATTGTGTAGTGGCTAAGTAACATCATCGTACCTAAACTAAAATGAAAATCAATGCTAAATGTTCTGCACACACCGTTATGTGTACGCTACAGGCAGATGATGCAGAATGACTATTGGCTGGCGTGTCATGTGCTGCGGTGCTGCTTACCATTGTGCATCTCCCCACCACCCTCCTCCTTAGGTGCACACCACAGTAGCAGGATTAGCAACCTGCATCTTGTGCCAGCTTGACTCTGGTGGAAGGCAGTCTTTTAAAATACCGAAGTCTCTTCCTTTCACTTGTCTGTGCAGTACTTGGTGATTGCTTCTTATTACTCATAAAGAATGCAAGGAGAACAAAATAGTCCCATTCACTATGTAATCTAATCTTAAGCACCTCTTATAGGATTGTAGGATCAAACATAGTTGTAGAACCCTGACAGTGGAAGCAACACATTTTAGTATCAAAGCTGAAAACTCCCCATGCATGCTGTGGAGTAACTGCTCATAGTGTCTGGGGCACAGGGACTCAAGCAAGGTTACAATGCCAGGTATCTGTTGCTGTGGCACCTGTTGCTGTGGCACCTATTTGGAGAGACCCAGGTCAGAGCGAGTGATGCTATGGTGATTAATCTGTATTGAAGAGGGTCAAACATTATCATGCTGACATCCACAAGACCGCAGCAACCTCATTGAAGAGAATAGATTGTTTGAATTAAAACATATAACCCAAAGACTTTACTTTCTCTGGCTGCACCAAAGAGGAAAATAGATTCAAAAAATAGTGTGAAACACTCCCCCAGTCCTTAGTTTGTACCCATAGTGGCAGTCAGTGCTATTTGAGCACAAAGCTATTCTTTTTATTTAGTGCATTGTTGAAAAATGAATGGAATTAATTGTAATTACTAAACTGGAAGCAGCTCCATCCTGAGGGTGCCCACCATCTGCCCCCTCTCCACTGAGCCACAGGCTTTGCTCTCCTGTAAGAGGAGGTCAGTGCCTTTCTGATCACTACCACTCCTCACGAGAGATAAAGAGTGGATGCTGGAGATCGTATCTTGAATTTCAAGGTAGCCATATTCCCGGGTTAAGCCAGTTAGTCCCGGTGGTGGAAAAAAACTGCTAGTATTTGTCTAGCAAGGACAGGAGTGGTGGTGGCGGTGGCATAAAGTTCCCGATTGCCAGACTTCGTGCCAGTGTCCTGGTGTAAATGCCAAACTTCTCCGCAGTGTCTCGTGAAGTGAGGACATGTGACACCATTGACAGTGATCCGTCCTTTGGATGGAGACGTTAAGCTTGACAGCCATGTTTGTGCTTTCATGAGGAATAGACTATAGGCCATCATTGGGTTTCACCATCTCCCTTCTGTTATTGTCGTCATTATTGTCAGCATATCTTTAGTGGATGGCGGCCAGTTCAACAAATATAATTTTCAGTTCCTCCATCAGGCTTATTGTCATTGAGCAATAGTATATTCTGGTTGGTCTTTTCCTGCTGTACATTGCAGCATGTTGCTGCAGTGTTTTGCAACTAAAACTCATCACTCTAATTCTGCAAGTATGTTTTTAACAATTTTTTTTGCATTTGATCTTGTTGGTTTTTCAGTGTTACATAAATACTGTCATCTGTTCCTTTTCTGTGATTTGAATGTTCCTTGCAGCGCTATTTATGGATTTCTTACAATTATTTGTTGTTGTGGATTGGCAGGAGAGCCAACCCAGGATTATAGAGGAAGCCGAAAGGCACGCGTTTTAGCTCACGCAGGCTGGCGTGAGGTCTGGAACAGGACAAGGAATTTAGACTAGAAAAAAAAGGATGTAGTTGGTGGAATATTTAACTTTAATCCATTAATGTTGAACGTAGCTCTTGTCTGTACATTATTTACAATATCAATAGTAACTGAACATAGCGCCTTGCTAGGTCGTAGCAAATGACGTAGCTGAAGGCTGTGCTAACTATCGTCTCGGCAAATGAGAGCGTCAGTGAACCATCGCTAGCAAAGTCGGTTGTACAACTGGGGTGAGTGCTAGGAAGTCTCTCTAGACCTGCCGTGTGGCGGCGCTCGGTCTGCAAGCTCTGATGGTGGCGACACGCGGGTCCGACGTATACTAACGGTCCGCGGCCGATTTAAAGGCTACCACCTAGCAAGTGTGGTGTCTGGCGGTGACACCACATTCCTCCCCCGCAAATCGGCGCACGGTTGTGGCATAAGGCTTCCGCCCGCCGCGGGGAGGACCTCAAGTTGACGTATGCGACGAGGTGGGGAGCCTAACAACAGGCGAGGCTGTGCCACCCGCACCCTGCCATTCGGACCGCGGGGAGCTAGGAAACGCCTGAAAACCTACTCCAGGGTGCACACCAACATGCGGTGTATGCGCTCGTAGAGAGACAGGAGGGGCCGAAGGGTTGACCTCCATCGGGCCGGGGCACCCGACGGGCGAAGACGACATATGGTCCGGAGCGGGCAAGAGTTCCATGTCGGAGGACAACTGGTCACGGGAAGCGATCGGCGGCGCGTGACCCAGGGAGGCGCCCGGCGGTTGCAGCGACGCGTCCACTGTGGGCGTCGCCGGCGGGAGAACAGGCGGCGGCGGCGCGTCGCCATGGGGCAAAATGGAAGGCAGTGTCGGTAATACCTGGGGCTGAGGCAAGCCAATAGATGGGTCCCCAGGGCGCTGACCGGATGGCACCATCGCTGAAAGCAGACGGCAACCGGCAGATCCCATGCGACGACAGAGGCGCAGCTGATGGAGATGCCGACGCATTTCACCAGAGGCCCCCAAAACCAGATACATAGCGCGGCCGAGGCAGCGAAGAATGCGCCCTTCAAGCCAACGGCGTGAACCTCGATAGTGACAATAGTAGACAACGTCGCCTGGAGAAAAAGCAGGCGTCTGCCGCTGCACAGGAACCTGATGCGGCGTATGTAGCAAAGACATCAAGGTTCGATGATGACGACCGTGGACCAACTCAGCCAGCGAGCGATCATCTCGGGGCTGAGAGCGATACGAGGACAAAAAGAGCAATAACGCGTCCTTCCGAGAATGCGACTCTTTCAACTTCAACATCTGTGACTTGAAAGTCCTGACCAATCGTTCAGCGGCACCGTTTGACTGTGGCGAAAACTGCGCGGACTTCAGATGTTGAATACCATTGGCCTTGCAGAATGACTGAAATTCTGTGGACATGAATTGTGAGCCATTGTCGGAAACAATAGTCTGTGGCAGACCTTCAATGGAAGAGATAGCAGATAACGCTTGGATGGTGGCAGATGACGTCATGGAAGACATCCGGACAACAAAAGGAAAATTACTGAATGAATCGACCAGAACCAACCATCGAGCATTCCAGAATGGACCAGCGAAATCGATGTGTAAGCGTTTCCAAGGGGAAGTGGCTTTCGGCCATGCAAAGAATTTCCGCGGTGGTGCGGATTGTTGTTCGGCACACGCCATGCAAGAAGAGCACATATTCGTAATCGCAGCATTGATTCCGAACCAAGTACAGTGCTGACGAGCAAGTTGTTTCGTTCTCACTATACCCCAATGTCCTTGGTGGAGAAGCCGTAAGACAGAGGACTGTAACGAACGTGGGACTACGACCCTGGACTGATCATTATCGGAACGCAACAGCAAAAGACCACGTTGAACAAAAAGTCTCTCCTTGTTAGCAAAAAATCGGCGAACCAACGGATCCCCGATCCGTGACTTTGACAAGGGCCATTGCGTAGCAACAAAACTCAGAACGGTAGCAAGGACAGGGTCAGCAGCTGTGGCTGTAGCTACACGACGAAAATCAATCGGAAACGATTCGACCACGTCATCGGTTTCCGCATCAATGAACAGGCAAGAAAGTTCGGAAGAATCGAATGCTCTATCCTCAGCAACAGGCAAACGGGACAACGCATCGGCGTTTCCGTGCTTAGCAGTGGACCGATACAAGATATCGTAGCGGTACTGCGAGAGGAAAATAGACCAGCGAATGAATTTCTGCGCTGTACGTGGAGGTACAGGCTTGTTCGGATGAAAAAGCGATGTCAAAGGTTTGTGGTCTGTGAAGATGGTGAAGTGACGACCATACAAGAAATCATGAAACTTTGTAACACCAAATACGAGAGCCAATGCTTCTTTCTCGATCTGTGGAGAATTTCTTTGCACAGACAAGAGCAATTTGGACACAAAGGCAATAGGGTGATCGTGCGATCCATCTGTGTGCGCAAGCACAGCACCGATCCCGAAATCCGATGCATTCACCATCAACAAAAGGGGCTTCTGGGGATCGAATGGCGTAAGGCAAGTATTGGAAAGCAACGCCGATTTCAACTGGCGAAAGGCGCGTTCACATTCCGTCGTCCAGACGAACAGAACACCTTTACGGCGTAAGCGATGAAGCGGAGCTGAAATGGAAGAGGCACGGGGAGCATAGCGATGATAATAATTAATTTTTCCCAGCACGCTCTGTAGCTGCTTCAAATTCTGTGGTGAAGGCAAGCCTTGTATGGCTCGGAGGTGCTCGGGGCTGGGATGTATGCCTTGGACATTGAGTACATGTCCCAGGTAGGGTAAGTCCCGAGCAAAAAACACACATTTGTCCTTCCGCAAGCGATGACCATTTTGTCGCAAGACCTAAAATAATGTTCTGAGATTGGCTAAATGTTCTTCTTCCGTCTTTCTGGAGATCACAATATTGTCCAGATAGTTTGCTGTAGTAGGGACCGACGCACAAACAGTTTGCAGATATTGCTGAAACAATACAGAGGCGGATGCACACCCGAATGGCAGTCGTTTGAATCGATACAAACCAAGATGCGTGTTAACCACCAAAACGCACTGGGAGTTTTCGTCCACCGGTATTTGCAAGTACGCATCTGCTAGGTCCAACTTCAAAAAATATTTACCCGGGCACAGTTTGTCAAAAAGATCTTCCAGGCGGGGTAAAGGAAAGTTGCAATTACGAGTTGTGGATTCACTGTTGCCTTGAAGTCCACACAAAGTCTCAATTTTCCGGAAGGTTTTGGCAAAATTACTAAGGGTGATGCCCAGAGAAAAGCCTGCACACGTTCAATCACACCTTGTGATTCCAAATCGTGTAACGTTCTTGCGACCTCATCACGCAATGCGTGGGGAACATTGCGCGCTCTGAAAAATTTCGGTTGCGCGTTTACTTTCAGTTCCAAATGTGCTTTATAGTTCTTAGCGCAACCAAGGCCCGGTGCAAAAATGTCTGCAAATTCTTCACATAGACGAGAAACACTGTCTGAAGGCACAGTCTGGGTCACTGATAGGACCTGATTTACTATAGACAAGTTGAACAACTGAAATAAATTGAAACCAGACAAGTTCACTGCAGAAGAACGGAGGACGTATAATGACACAAGTTTTGTTTGTCCCGTGTATGTTGCAAAAAGGCTGCACTGTCCTAACACAGGGAGCCCCTGACCTGAATAGGTAGTTAGCTTAACATTTGTGGCACACAACGGAGGTGTGCCCAGCTGTTTGTATGTGTCTTGATTGATCAGTGAAACTGCAGCTCCGGTATCGAGCTGGAATGGTATCACTTTGCCGTTAATGTCCAAGTCTACAAAAAGTTTATTGTCCTGCTGACAACAAGAGCGACTGTCTCGCGCAATGTGAACCGACACTGGTACAAAATCACTTGCGACTTGACGGGATTTCCGGTGATGTCGACGCACACTATTGGTGGGAGGAACACAGTCACTGGTAGAGAGAGTGGCACTGGGCAGAGTGGAATGAACTACATGAATTTCCATGGGCGAAGTTTCACGAGCCGGAGTATCCTTGGTTCGATTCCGATTCCGGCGCAAAGCAAAGGGCCTGGAATGGTTGTGAGTGTCCGATCTGAGCTTTTTCTGGCAAACACTTTGAACATGTCCTTTTTTATTACAGAAAAAGCAAATAGCTTGATGTGACGGGCAATTCTCACGCGAATGTCTAGTAGCACACCGCGGACATGATTTTAGCACTGCATTTGCTTGCCTGCACGGCACACGTGGCTGAGAGCCTGGTGGCAGCTGCGCGGCCGGGTGCGAGGGCTGTTTACCGCTCCGTGCAGCTCGCCCAGCGGGCCGGTTAACGTGACACACGGCTGGTGAAGTTTCAAATGATTCCTGAGCAAAGTCAAGTGTGTCCTGCCGATCCAATATGTCCATCACTTGTTGAAGGGAGGGATTGACTAGTTTCAAAATCTGTTCCCTTGTACGAACATCAGAAACGTTCTGTGCAATTGCATCACGTAGCATAGTATCTGAATAAGGGAGTCCACGTTGACACTCAAAAGCACAATCCCTAGTAAGCCCTTGCAAGGTTGCAACCCACTCCCTATTAGTCTGACCTGCCGTACGTTTTGTACGAAAGAAGGAATACCGTTTGGCAACTACATTGACTGATTCTTTGAAATATGCATTTAATGCAGACTAAATTTCGTCGTAGGACAGAGTTGCGACGTCGCGTCGGGGAAATAATTTGACTATCACACGGTACATGTGCACCCCAATGGAGCAAAGGAGAAAAGGCTGCTGCTCATTACCTTGAATTCTGTAGGCGGCGAGATGGAATCCAAATTGGTGTGACCACCCATCCAGCTTTCCAGTGCAGCATCAAAAGATCGAAAAGTTGGTGCAACTGCGTGTTGTGGCTGCGTTAGCGGTGGAGCGACGGCTGCCGCATCGTTTTGCATTGCACGTTGTCCCTGGACGAGCTGTCCAAGGGTATCCAGTAAGACCTGCGTCTGCTGATTCTGTAAGCGATAAAATTCGGACAGTACATCTGGAGATGGTGGCGAAGCCATTACACAAGTAAATCAGGGCAATATAGTTAAGAACGCAGTGTTGCCTTGTCGCCAAAATGTTGTGGGTTGGCAGGAGAGCCAACCCAGGACTATAGAGGAAGCCGAAAGGCACGCGTTTTAGCTCACGCAGGCTGGCGTGAGGTCTGGAACAGGACAAGGAATTTAGACTAGAAAAAAAAAGGATGTAACTGGTGGAATACTTAACTTGAATCCATTAATGTTGAACGTAGCTCTTGTCTGTACATTATTTACAATATCAATAGTAACTGAACATGGCGCCTTGCTAGGTCGTAGCAAATGACGTAGCTGAAGGCTATGCTAACTATCGTCTCGGCAAATGAGAGCGTATTTTGTCAGTGAACCATCGCTAGCAAAGTCGGTTGTACAACTGGGGTGAGTGCTAGGAAGTCTCTCTAGACCTGCCGTGTGGCGGCACTCGGTCTGCAATCACTGATAGTGGCGACACGCGGGTCTGACGTATACTAACGGACCGCGGCCGATTTAAAGGCTACCACCTAGCAAGTGTGGTGTCTGGCGGTAACACCACATTTATCTTGCTATAACTGCTTGAAATGTTGGCTGAGTGATTTGATTCAGCATTGGAAAGCTCCCACCCCCCTTCCTTCTCAATGTGGCTAGGCTACATATGGCGGGGTACTGTCCGGCAATTGGGTGGGGAGGGGGTGAGATTGCAGTATTCACACCTCTGCCTGGAAATTCTGAAATCATCTTGCATGCTGGATGGTGTTGGGCATGCTCTCATCGTATTGCCACTAACCTGAGAAGGCATACCTCATCCCTATTGACCAGGTTCTCTCGAATCCTTATTCATGAGAATGTGTAAATTGGGACAAATGATACTAACAGTGTGTGACACTGAACTCGTGTTACCAGCAGTATGACGAGCATCCACAGCTCCGTCCAGCACACAAGATGCATTCAGAAAGCCCAGTCAGAGATGTGAACAATGTACCTATTACCTCCAACACCGCAACGTCAGCCCTCTCCCTACCCACCTGCTTGACAGCATCCAGATGCCTGTACACACTCTGCTAGCGTAAATATTAAGATTTCCAGAATACCCAAACACTTCACATGATGATGATGATGATGATGATGATAACACACTCCAAAATGTGGCGTATTTTTCTTATACTTCAGGAGAGCCTACTTTCATTGAGTTTAACTACATTCGCAACCGGTTATATACTACGTGATCAAAAGTATCCGGACACATAGCTTAAAATGACTTAAAAGTTCGTGACGCCCTCCATCAGTAATGCTAGAGTTCAATATGGTGTTGACCCACTCTGGCAGGCATACATTCAATCAGATGTTGGATGGTTTCTTGGGAATGGTAACCCATTCTTCACAGAATGCTGCACTGAGGAGAGGTATCGATGTCAGTCGGTGAGACCTTGCATGAAGTCTGAGTTGTAAAACATCCCAAAGGATTCAGGTCAGGACTCTTTGCAGGCCAATCCATTACAGGGATGTTATTGTTGTGTAACCAATCTGAGATAGGCCGTGCTTTAGGAACAAGTGCTCGCTCATGTTGAAAGGTGCAATCACCATCCCCGAATTGCTCTTCAACAGTGGGAAGCAAGAAGGTGCTTAAAACATCAATGTAGCCCTATACTGTGATAGTAACATACACTGGCAGATGACATTCACCGGGCATTCACCATACCCACACCCTGCCATCAGATCGCCACATTGTGTATCGTGATTCGTCACTCCACACAACCGTTTTTCCACTGTTCAGTCGTCCAATGTTTACTCTCCTTACACCAAGCAAGGCGTCGTTTGGCATTTACGGACGTGATGTGTGGCTTATGAGCAGCCGCTCGACCATGAAATCCAAGTTTCTCACCTACTGCCTAACTGCCATAATACTTGCAGTGGATTGTGATGCAGTTTGGAATTCCTGTGTGATGATCTGGATAGATGTCTGCCTATTACATGTTACGACCCTCTTCAACTGTGGCGGTCTCTTGTCAGTCAGCAGACGAGGTCGGCCTGTACACTTTTCTGCTCTATGTGTCCCTTCACATTTCCACTTCACTATCACATCAGTAACATTGGACCAAGGGATGTTTAGGAGTGTGGAAATCTCACGTACAGATGTATGACACAAGTGCCACCCAATCACCTGACCATGTTTGAAGTCCATGAGTTCCACAGTGCACCCCATTCTGCTCTCTCGCAGTGTGTAATGACTACTGAGGTTGCTGGTATGGAGTACCTGGCAGTAGGTGGCAGTACAATGCACCTAATATGAAGAACGTATGAACGTATGTTTTTGGGGGTGTCCAGATACTTTTGATCACATGGTGTACATATACAGTGGTTTTTATGGTTAAGGTCATAGATAATTCTGGTTACAGGTTTGTAATAACTCAGAAAGAAAATAGAAAATCTCTTGCGTTAACGTGTTGAAAAGTCATGTTATGTTTTCCTTTCTTTACCTGGGACCAATGTCCTATGTCAGTTGATTATCAAAAATTTTTAGACTGAGCTTTTTTAAAAGAAAATTTTCATATATTCATTCAGAGCTTAGGCATGATCTGTTTCAATATACTTTTCGTTCCGTAAATCAAATTAAGATCTCCAAAAAGTAATGTAGATATGCTGTATGTAAATATTCTGTGCTTAACTGTATGTTACTACCTTCCAATGCATACCGGCTTAGTGTGCATTAGAAATCTATATGTCTCTTCTGAGGAAATGCTGACAATTGAAGTAGAAAAACTTCAACATGATATAAAACACAATACATATTACAAATTAAACTTGTTTTGTTTTATAACGTTGTAATTTAACAGAAAGAAAGTCAGCCTACGACACTAGGGTGGGATATTCCTGTGATTGCTGACTGCATTGTAATTTGTCAGTGGTTAGTTAAGCGTATCCGGCTGCTTCTGTGAATATACAGCCATCCAACTCTTTTGTTGCTCATGCAGTCAGCATGAAATAGAAAAGAAGAAATTTATACTGTAACCTCCTTCCCTTTATTTCAATACATGCTTCATTGCAGTAGTTTAGTTTATAGCAGTCATACTTGCTTTGTTGCAAATCTGACCAAATGCCCAAAAACAAAAACCACAAAAAAATTAATATTACATAGTACTTTGTTTATAGGTTCATAAGTAATGCACTTCCTAATAATACCTAGATCCAACCACGCCTGTATAACTTTTAAATTTACCCCGCTTTTACACTGAAGTTCGCCACTAATATATTGATTTTCAAATAAATCTTTCATTCTGGGACAGTCGAAAGTGGCCTTTATAGTTGTTCAAATATCATCATCTTCTGCCAACGGACATTATAGACTGACTCACAACATTGTTTTGTCCACTAATTTATTAGGTAATTATGTACGTCCTTAACATATTAACCAAATAATTACTTTGTGTTGCTTTATGGAAAGCTTTCATAATCATATTTCATCACTTCAACAAAGTGTTCAGATAGTTTTGGCTCACTGCCTGCGACCATTCCATGGAAACCTTGACGACAACTGCTGTCCCTGGCATGTGATGGATGGTATATCAGGTTGCATATGTCCCAGCACAACTGGGAAAAGCCCAGGAATTTTGTCATTTGAGATGAACCTGGGACTTCTTTGGAATTGTGACTGGTAGGAACAGATACTCTAACAAAGAATTTTACTTTAGCCTGCTACGTAGAATAATACTACAGCAATAAAACATAAACAAGAGAATAACACCAAAATAAAAATTCATTTGCAAAGATAATGCAAAATGTGTCAAAGACTACACAGTACTTGCTAACAACAAACTGCTTTTGACGTGTCTTCCTTGTGGGACTCCTTTTGATGAGTGCGATGTCACACCTGTGTACATTTCTCATGGGTTGTGGAAACTATTGTGAATGGTGGTTTGAGAAGCATTTTTTCAAAATTCTGATATGAATTGTGTTACACTTGAGAATCATCAATGAATTTCTTGAATCATGGAGTATTAGACTCTCATTCAAAACTTAACGCTGAGGATCAATCAATTAAAAAATTTTGGTCCTAGAAGATCAGCCATTTATACCATTATTTAAAATTTTAGCGACACATTTGTGTTTGATAGATCTTAAAGGATAACACGCTAAAAAAGACAAAGTTTTGAAGTTAGCTTTTTTATTTACTTCACTTCTTTCATAGATTAAACATTATGCAATAATTGGTAGAAAATATAACTATCCACAAAATGGTTCATAGTGAATTTTTGAGCAGTTGCATATGTAACTGGCTTTTATATGGAAAAGTCAGTGCTTGACAGAACATGTATTCAGCCAGGTAAACTACAAAATGCTCATTGCAGAGCAGTGAAATGTAGAATCATGCTTGGCGAAAATATTCATCTTCTGCAGTTTAATAAATTGTGTGCTTGTGATTCTGCCAACCACACCCTCGGATAAAGCAGTACAAAACTTTTGACAGCTAATATTAGATGTGAAAGCTTAGCTTTTCTTGCAGCTGTACTATGTAATATCAATTTAAACCATTAACTTTTCCTATTTGTGTGTTTGCACTACTTGACATTGAAAATGTTCCTGGCTGACTACATCACGTATCCTATGCCATTAATATCTGCAGTAATTCGCTGGCGAGATCATGTCGCATGAGATATGATTGGCTGACAAAAGTACGTCACAATCTAGATTTCACCACTTTGGAAGGTCCCATTCTGCATTTGGTGGAATCGTGTTTATACTTTAATAAAAAATTTGCATTGTAAATGTTGCTATACATCAAAGATCTTTCCAAAATGTATCGTTTTTTGCTGGGTTTCATTTCCATAAAGCTGGGAAGTTCTATGCTGGGTATAGAAAACCTTCACAATTCAAAGGATTGATATTTTTTACTGCCCCAAGGGGAAGTATATTGTCATTTAACACAGAAAAAAATATTTTCATCAGTAATGCAGTGTATTTTGACCTGTGAACAAGAGTATTTTCACCTGAGAAAAAGTTCATTTTTTAACAGGGGAAAAAATCCGGGATTCCCCCACCACCACCACGTATTTTCCATGTGTATGGGCATTCTTGAATGTGACAGCAGGATAATGCTGCAGCTGGAAAAGAGCTCTGAAAATTCTAGAGAACTTGTGATGTGTAAAGATAACAATTTATTGGCATGCCATCATTGATAGAAATACCTTTTACATTTCACCCCACTATATTTTTTTCAAAAAATGTCAAAAGTTTTTAAAAACCTGGAAATAAACTTGAAATCCCCAACAAAAGATCCTCGTAAAAAGAAACATCATCATCGTAAGTTGTCACAAGTGATACCATAAAAATATCACGCATGTTTCATTCATCCCTACACCTGAAAGTACAATATCTTTAGATTTCTGTTTGGATGGAAACAGCTGGTTCATAGACATATTACACATGGGAGAACCAATCTGAAATTCCTGTAGTTTTAACTGTAACATAATGTGTTAAAGGATTTAAGCCAGTCATCTGCATACATACACTATTGGCATTAAAATTGCTACACCAAGAAGAAATGCAGATGATAAACGGGTATTCATTGGACAAATATATCATACTAGAACTGACATGTGATTACATTTTCACGCAATTTGGGTGCATAGATCCTGAGAAATCAGTACCCAGAACAACCACCTCTGGCCGTAATAGCGGCCTTGATTCGCCTGGGCATTGAGTCAAACAGAGCTTGATGGCATGTACAGGTACAGCTGCCCATGCAGCTTCAACACAATACCACAGTTCATCAAGAGTAGTGACTAGCGTCTTGTGATGAGCCAGTTACTCGGCCACCATTGACCAGACGTTTTCATTTGGTGAGAGATCTGGAGAATGTGTTGGCCAGGGAAGCAGTCAAACATTTTCTGTATCCAGAAAGACCCGTACAGGACCTGCAACATGCAGTTGTGCATTATCCTGCTGAAATGTAGGCTTTTGCAGGGATCGAATGAAGGGTAGAGCCACAGCTCGTAACACATCTGAAATGTAACGTCCACTGTTCAAAGTGCCGTCAATGCGAACAAGAGGTGACAGAGACGTGTAACCAATGGCACCCTATACCATCGTGCCGTGTGATATGCCAGTATGGCGATGACGAATACACGCTTCCAATGTGCGTTCACCGCAATGTCGCCAAACATGGGTGCGACCAACATGATGCTGTAAACAGAACCTGGATTCATCCGAAAAAATGACGTTTTGCCATTCGTGCACCCAGGTTCGTCGTTGAGTACACCATCGCAGGCGGTCCTGTCTGTGATACAGCGTCAAGGGTAACCGCAGCCACGGTCTCTGAGCTGATAGTCCATGGCTGCTGCAAACGTCGTCGAACTGTTCGTGCAGATGGTTGCTGCCTTGCATACATCCCCATCTGTTGACTCAGGGATCGAGACGTGGCTGTACGATCCGTTACAGCCATGCGGATAAGATGCCTGTCATCCCGACTGCTAGTGATACGAGGCCGTTGGGATCCAGCACAGCGTTCCGTATTACCCTCTTGAACCCACTGATTCCATATTGTGCTAACAGTCATTGGATCTCGACAAACGCGAGCAGCAGTGTCGCGATACGATAAACCGCAATCACAATAGGCTACAATCCGACCTTTATCAAAGTCGGAAACATGATGGTACGCATTTCTCCTCCTTACACAAGGCATCACAACAACGTTTCACCAGGCAATGCCAGTCAACTGCTGTTTGTGTATGAGAAATCGGTTGGAATCGTTCCTCATGTCAGCAAGTTGTAGGTGTCGCCACAGGCGTGAACCGTGTGTGAATGCTATGAAAAGCTAATCATTTGCATATCACATCATCTTCTTCCTGTCTGTTAAATTTCGCGTCTGTAGCACATCATCTTCGTGGTGTAGCAATTTTAATGGCCAGTAGTGTATAAATTGAATTCACTTGCTCATGTCCATCTTTATATGCAGGGTAATTGCTGGAACTGCTGTAAAATTTTGATCCAGTTCTTGCTAATAGATAAATTGATTCATGAGGAATGTTTTTGTATATAGTTTATAAATATTTCATATAAATTGTCTGAATTATGATGAATTCAAGTTAAGTAGTGAGAATGATACCATTGCACGTAGTGAACAGTCACCACAACTTGAGAGACTAGTGTTGTTTGTGGCAGCAAACCAGAATGTTGTGGAATGAAATTCGGGCTGTGTCACTTTCATCACTCTGCCTTTTGTTGTAGACATAAACAGTCAACATGAGTCGGGAGAAGTGCACAGGGCTTTACTTCTAATGCTATTTTTCAAAACAATAGTGCTGCTGCACTTCATGGGTATCAGTGCAGTAAAAGAATAGTCAGGTCTTCTTTTTACACTGAGGTTGAAGATGGTGATTCAGAAGTGTGAATTAACTGGTGATTTAGAAATTGCTGCTTCAGAGGCTGATGGCCAGTTGCACCACCCACAATTGTTGAAGTTACCATGCCATGGCTCGGAATGCTGAACACAATGTGTGATATTAAAGCAGAGCATAAGCCATATTCCATGGCCTGCTGTTTGAAAAGCGCTGCAAACAGTTGAGAGATGGTATCTCCAGTGTGATTCCAAAGAGTCGTGGATGCAGATGGTCATCACACTGGACAACATTTATCTGTAAAGTCAAAATGATATGCTATTAACAAATGTTACCCTCTCATGTGGAAATTAAAATTTGGTTCTTTCAATAGTTTATTCATTATTTCTCTGCCACACTCCTTACACAACCCCATGCGGGTCCGGGGTAATAATAGGCCCGAGGTATTCCTGCCGGACATAAGAGGCGACTAAAAGGAGCCCCTCCCCCTCAAGGCGGTAGTTTGCGCCTGCATCTGGAGACGGACGGTTCAACGACTTGCATTTGTGGTCATTTTGGTTTTTCACTTATTCTTGTTTCTTCCTTCCTTTGTTTCCTTTCTTTGTCCTTCTCCCTCTCTCACTGTCTTCCTTACTTTTTAACTTGCCTTCTTCTCCTTGTCTTCTTGTCCATGCTATGATCTCCACCTCGGCGTTTGAGACAGTCTGTCCTTTCTCTCCCTCTCTCCCTCTTTTTTCCTATTCTTCTTTCATCCCTGTGCGTACCTGAAGGCCGACCCACACATTTGCATGTGTAGCCAGTGACGGGGTAAAGCGTAATTCTCCACCCTGGGTAGACAAGTAGGGCCCGTGCGTATCCCCTGGTAAAGGCCAGGCCCGGGGGAGGGGTGATTGCCCCAAGCTGACACCTTCCGACCATGCCGATTGGTCCCTTCATCCGTTTCTCGGGAGGTGTGACCTGGGGTGTAAACATTCACCTAAGGCAGGAGCATCCTCTGAGAGGGTCCTCACAAGGAAGGAGCACACCATCGGAGATGCTGGCAATCATGGGGAATTCATCCGCGATGGATTTCTCATCTTCTTCTTCTCTCTCGACTTCTGCCCAAAAACGGAAACTTGACCAGCCACCAGTGACAAAAGTACTACCACCTGCCCCAAAGTTCCTCGTAGTTTCTAGATCTGAGGACGGAAAGGAGTTTTCCTTTGTCAACCCTTTCGTTATTCAGAAGGGCGCAGATGCCATAACCGGACCTGTCATGTCTTGTACCAGGATGCGTAACGGTACCTTGTTGTTCAAAACTGAGAGCGCCTTTCAGGCACAAAAACTCCTTCGGGTCACACTCCTGTACACGTTCCCTGTCCGGGTGGAGGCTCATTGCACTTTGAATCCGTCGCGTGGTGTGGTATCTCCTAGATCACTCGAGGGATTGACTGACGAGGAGATTCAGTTTTTCCTTGCTGAGCAGAGCGTGACGGCTGTCCATAGGGTCATGAAAAAGGTCAACAATGATCTTGTACTGATCCGGACACTTTTCTTTACCTTTGATAGTGTTCAGTTGCCGTCGCACATCAAAGCAGGCCCTATGTCCAGACACCTACGTGCTGCTACCAGTGTCAGCATTTTAACCACACCTGCCAGTCTGGTTCTAATGCGGCTAAATGCATCACTTGTGGCAGGGATGCCCATGAGGGTGACTGTCCCCCTCCGTCTCCTCTTTGCATGAACTGTCAGGGTGACCATGCAGCATCCTCTCACGACTGTCCCATCTACAAGGATGAACGGTGTATACAGGAAATTTGGGTCAAAGAGAGAGTGTCCACCTCGGATGCTCGCAAGCTTTTTGCTAGTAGGAAGCCCACGCTGCGCCCAGTGGGGAAATACAGTACCGTCCTCGACTCTCCTCGGACTACCAGTGAGGTATCGACGCAGACATGTGATCTGACCTTTAGCGCTACAGTCATCCGTTCGGCCAGTGCTAAGATCACCCCATCAACGTCTCCTCTTCCTCCCGCCTCCCCTAAACACAAGCACCTTCATCAGCTTCTGCCAAGACTAAGACCCAGAAGTCAGAAGGAACCGTCCTGTGAAGACTTCTTACGTACCCCGAACTCCCAGCCATCGACCAGTACTTGGACTAAACGACCTTCCAAGAAGGCTCAGGGGAAGAAAAGTTCTCCTTCTCCGCCATGGCGCATTTCTTCTCCTGCGCCACACGGCAGTTGCTGCCCCAGGCCGTCATCCGTTTCGCCTGGCCGCACCACTGGTAGCCGAACATCTGGCCGTTCGCCGGCGGAGGAAGCTCCCCCTCCCGACCATCTTAACATGGTGGCCGACGAACCTATTGAAAAAATGGACTACGACTCTTCGCCTATTGATAGTGACAGTAGTGCTCGCTCGATGCCAGGCCCTCAGCGGCCTTCGAGGTGACCCCTTCTTGCTTCTCCTTTTTCTTTTTCTTCTCACGATGGCACTTCTTCATTGGAATGTTCGCGGCATTTGCTCCAACCGAGAGGACATAAAGTTGCTGCTACGCTTGCACTGTCCACTCGTAGTAGCTCTCCAGGATACGAAGCTACGCCCATGTGATCGTATTGAATTGACACACTATCTCTCTGTGCGTTTTGACCTACCTCCTGTGGTAGGTATTCCAGCTCATGGAGAGGTTATGTTGCTGGTCCGGGGTGATATCTACTACGATCCCTTCACATTGCACACTGATCTGCAGGCAGTTGTCGTCCGAATTACTCTCCCTACTTTCACATTTTCCATTTATACTGTTTACACTCCATCGGCATCTGCCGTTACTAGGGCAGACATGATGCAAATTATTGCTCAGCTACCTGCACCATTTTTGTTGACTGGAGACTTCAATGCCCACCATCCCCTTTGGGGTTATCCAGCATCCTACCTGAGAGGCCCCCTGTTAGCAGACCTTTTCAACTACCTCAGTCTTGTCTGCCTCAATACTGGCACCCCTACTTTTCTTTCGGACACAACTCACACCTATTCCCATTTAGACCTCTCTATATGTACTACCCAACTTGCACATCGATTTGAGTGGTACGCTCTTTCTGATACGTATTGGAGCGACCATTCCCCTTGTGTTATCCATCTCCTTCAACATACCCCATCTCCATGCTCAATTAGATGGAACATCTCCAAAACAGTCTGGGGGCTCTTCTCTTCCAGGGCTGCGATAGTCAGGTCGCACACCTCACGGAATTCATTCTCACTGCTGCTGCATATTTCATCCCTCATACTACTTCTTCTCCACGTTGTGTACCGGTCCCCTGGTGGACCGCAGCACGTAGAGACACTATACGTGCTTTACACACCTTTAAACGCCACCCTACGATGGCGAATTGTATTAATTATAAACGATTACGTGCACAGTGTCATCATGTTGTTAAAGAAAACCAGCTGGGCTGCTTTCACAAGCTCCTTCAACAGTTTTAATCCTTCTTCTGTTGTCTGTGGTAGCCTGCGCCGGCTATCTGGCACTAAGGTCCACTGACCAGTTTCTGGCTTGACGGTCACGAATGACATCCTTGTGGCCCCTGGGGATGTTTCCAATGCCTTTGGCTGATTTTTCGCAGAGGTTTCAAACTCCGTTCATTACCACCCTGCCTTCCTCTCGAGCTCTGCTCATTACCACCCTGCCTTCCTCCCCCGAAAACAGGCAGAGGATGGTGGTGCAAATCTATTGTCGTCCCGATTCCTAAGCCGGGGAAGGACAAGCACTTGCCTTCCAGTTATCGACGCATATCCCTTACCAGCTGTGTCTGTAAGGTGATGGAACGAATGGTTAACTCTCATTTGGTTTGGCTGCTCGAATCTCGACACCTACTTACCAATGAACAATGTGGATTTTGTAGGGGCCACTCTGCTGTTGACCATCAGGTTACCTTGTCAACCTTCATTATGAATAACTTCTTGCGGAAGTGCCAGACAGTGTCTGTGTTCTTTGATTCGGAGAAGGCTTACGACACCTGTTGGAGGGTGGGGGTGGACATTCTCCACACCATGCATACATGGGGCCTTCGCGGTCGCCTCCCTCTTTTTATTCGTGCAATTTTAATGGATCGAAAGTTCAGGGTATGTGTGGGTTCTGTCCTGTCCGATGCCTTTCGCCAGGAGAATGGGGTGCCACAGGGCTCAGTTTTGAGTATCGCTCTCTTCGCCATAGCAATCAATCCAATAATGGATTGCCTCCCAGCTGATGTATCAGGCTCCCTTTTCGTGGATGATTTTACCATCTACTGCAGCACGCAGCGTGCATGTTTCCTGTAGCGCTGTCTTCAGCATTGTCTTGACCATCTTTACTCCTTGAGTGTCGCCAATGGCTTCAGTTTTTCTGCCGAGAAGACGGTCTGTATTCACTTCTGGCGCTACAAAGAGTTTCTCCCATCGTCCTTACATCTCGGTCCCGTTGCTCTCCCATTCGTGGAGACGACAAAATTTTTAGGTCTTACATTTGACAGGAAACTTAGCTGGTCTCCACATGTCATATTTGGTTGCCCGTTGTACCTGTTCCCTAAATGTCCTCCGTGTTCTCAGCGGTACATCATGGGGAGCGGATCGAACCGTCCTGCTTCACCTATATCGGTCGATCGTCCACTCAAAGCTGAATTATGGGAGCGTTGTATACTCCTCTTCACAGCCGTCCATCTTACGCCGCCTCAACTATATACATCATCTGGGGTTTACGTCTTGCGATCGAAGCGTTCTATACTCGTCCTGTCGAGAGTCTTCATGCTGAAGCCGGTGAATTGCCACTAACCTGCTGGCATGATATACTGCTTTGTCGTTATGCCTGTCGGCTATTATCAATGCCCAACCACCCGTCTTATCGTTCCTTTTTTGACAACTCTCTCAACCGTCAATATGGGTTGTATGTATCTACCCTACTATCCCCTGGAGTTCGCTTTCGTCGCCTCCTTCAGCAACTTGATTTTCCACTCCCTGCAACCTATAGAGTGGGCGAAAGCCAAACGCCACCCTTGGCTCCAGGCTCAGGTTCGCGTTCACCTTCACCTCAGCTCGCTCCCAAAGGATGTTACCCCAGCTTTGGTATACCGCTTGCAGTGTGTCGAACTTCGTTCAAAGTTCATTAATACGATCTTCATTTATACAGATGGCTCTAAGACCAATGATAGTGTCGGGTGTTCTTTCATTGTCGGGGCACACAGTTTCAAAAACAGGCTCCCTGGCCATTGCTCGGTCTTCACAGCTGAGCTATTTGCCCTCTGTCAGGCTGTTCTTTACATCCGCCGCCACCGACATTCTGCTCTGATTCCCGGAGCGCCATCCAGAGCCTCAGTGATCTGTATCCGGTTCACCCTTTCATGCACCAGATCCAATGCTCTCTTCAGCAGCTGGTGGACGATGGTTCTCCGTTTACCTTTATGTGGTTTCCTGGCCATGTCAGTATCCCTGGGAACGAAGCTGCAGATGCCGCGGCCAAGGCTGCGGTCCTCCAGTCTCGGACAGCTTTTTGTGTGCCTTCATGTGATTTTAGCAGGGTCATTTGTCAGCGCATTTTATCGGTGTGGCATGCCGATTGGTCTACACTTACTGAAAACAAGGTTCTGGCCTTGAAACCTCTCCCCATGGCTTGGACGACCTCTTCACGCCCTTCTCGGTGGGAGGATGTCGTTTTGGCCCGGTTACGGATTGGACACTGCTGGTTCAGCCACAGCCATCTGCTGATGGCTGCGCTGGCGCCGTTCTGCCCATGTGGGCAATTGCTGACGGTATGCCACATTTTTAACATCCTGTCCGAATTTTAATACACTGCACATTGATCTTGGCCTGCCATGTACTCTGGATGAAATTTTAGCGGTTGAGCCAGGAGCAGCGCTCGCGTTCTTCGTTTTATCCACTTGACAAACCTGTCTAAGGACATTTGATTATGCTGTTTCCTTTTAATCCCTTACCTGTTAATGTTCCTTTTTATAGTGTTGTCCTTTTTAGTTGGTGTTTTCACACTCGCGGTGCATTCATAATTTAGTCTGGGTTCTAATGACCACTGTAGTTGTGCGCCCTTAAAAAAAAAAAAAAAAAAAAAAAAAAAAAAAAAAAAAAAAAAAAAAACACTCCTTACAAATGTTTCCACAAAGTTTCATTGTCCTACAATTACTTATTTATCATGGGGGCCCGCTCAGATAGTTTACTTGTTAACAAAAAATTGCAGGGGCGTGTCCCGTCAAGATCATCAACTGTAACCGCCAACTTCAACAGTTTAGTTTCGGCAATCGCATAGGGGCAAGGGAAAACAGAGAGAACGCATTTTGTGCGAAATCGTGGTGCCTAAAGGAATACATGTCTCTGCACTTCACTAATATTAAAGTTCCTCACATTTAGTTGGAAAATTATTGCTTTGAATGGATAATAGCACATACTGTCTTACTTTGTTCATCAATTATGCAGGTAACACTCTTTCTAACAAAGCCTAGACCCAAGTGTGCTCATATTAACAGCTAAATTTATTTCACTTTAAACTAAAGTTTGCCTTAACTGTATTGCTTTTACAAATATTTCACATTGACAGTCCACGGTAGCCTTCATAAATATGATTGGAAAATGGAAAAATATATCCTGCCATCAAATGCTACGAAGAATGAAAATGTTTTATCCCCAGATTTTGTGTGTAATTATGCACACCCTCTGTGAATAAACCAAATGAATACTCATATTTCATCACATCAGCAAAGTTTTCAAAGAATTTTGCTGAGGCTCATTGCACTCAACCATTCCTTGCAAAACTCAAATGACTCCCACTTCTCATTCTGACATGTGACCAGTAATGTGTGGGCATTGTTGAATGTCAGAGCAAGGCAGTGCCCCCACTGGAAAAGATGTTCTCAGATTCAAAAATTATACATAATTGGCAGTGCATAAGAGGTACAATGTACGAAGTCATACCACCATCAGTAGTAGTACCCCTTACAAAATATAACAATGTTACAGAGTAATAAAAGTCGTTAAATGTACATTAATCCACATTTCACGTATTGCATATTATTAAGTCATTTTACCAAAAATTGCTTAGGTCCACTATCGGGTGGAGAAATGTAGGGTCCCTACGGTCAGGCGTGCTCTACACACAGGAAGCGGAGTACATGTGGAGTGCACATGTGGGTTTCTTAGGTTAGAGAATTCCCTCCCTACGCCCTACAAGACGCCTCCTGAGATGCGACAAGGTAGTAGTAGGCAAAACGCAACAGGGAATAACAATATTAATGTGGTAATAGTAATCTGCAGGAGCGTCTATAGAAGGGTCCAAGAACTGCTCTCATTAATAAACGGTCACAATGCCCACATAGTACTAGGGACGAAAGTTGGCTGTAACCAGATGTAAACAGTAATGAAATTCTAAACTCAAATTGGAATCTATACTGCAGAGACAGGCTGGACAGTGAGGGGGGAGGCGTGTTTATAGCGATTAAACGTGCAATAGTATCGAAGGAAATTGATGGAGATCCGAAATGTGAAATAATGTGACTGAAGGTCACGGTTAGAGCAGGGTCAAACATGGTAATTGGATGTCTCTATAGGCTCCCTGGCTCAGCAGCAGTTGTGGGAGAGCACGTGAAGGAAAATTTAGAAAATATTTCAAGTAGATTTTCCCACCATGCTATAGTTCTGGGTGGAGATTTTAATTTGCTGAATATAGACTGGGTTAAACACAGAACCCACTCGTGGCGATAACATATTACATCTTCTGGTGACAAACAGACCCGAACTGTTTGAAACAGTTAATGCAGAACGGGGAATCAGCCATCATAAAGCGGTTACTGCATCGATGATTTCAGCCGTAAATAGAAATATTAAAAAAGGTAGGAAGATTTTTCTGTTTAGAAAAAGTGACAAAAAGCAGATTTCAGAGTACTTGACGGCTCAACACAAAAGTTTTGTCTCAAGTACAGATAGTGTTGAGGATCAGTGGAAAAAGTTCAAGATCATCTTACAATATGCATTAGATGAGTATGTGCCAAGCAAGATCGTAAGAGATGGAAAAGAGCCACCATGGTACAACAACCAAGTTAGAAAACTGCTGAGGAAGCAAAGGGAGCTTCACAGCAAACATAAACATAGCCAAAGCCTTGCAGACAAACAAAAATTACGCGAAGCGAAATGTAGTGTGAGGAGGGCTATACGAGAGACGTTCATTGAATTTGAAGGTAAAGTTCTATGCACTGCCTTGGCAGAAAATCCTAAGAAATTTTGGTCTTGTGTCAAAGCGGTAGGTGGATCAAAACAAAATGTCCAGACACTCTGTGACCAAAATGGTACTGAAACAGAGGATGACAGACTAAAGGCCGAAATACTAAATGTCTTTTTCCAAAGCTATTTCACAGAGGAAGACTGCACTGTAGTTCCTTCTCTAGATTGCAGCATAGATGACATGGTAGATATCGAAATAGTCGACAGAGGGATAGAGAAACAATTAAAATCGCTCAAAAGAGGAAAGGCCGCTGGATCTGATGGGATACCAGTTCGATTTTACAAAGAGTACGTGAAGGAACTTGCCCCCCTTCTTGCAGCGGTGTACCGTAGGTCTCTAGAAGAGTGTAGCGTCCCAAAGGATTGGAAAACGGCACAGGTCATCCCCGTTTTCAAGAAGGGACGTCGAACAGATGTGCAGAACTATGGATTTATATCTCTAACGTCGATCAGTTGTAGAATTTTGGAACACGTATTATGTTAAATTATAATGACTTTTCTGGAGACTAGAAATCTACTCTATAGGAATCGGCATGGGTTTCGAAAAAGATGATCGTGTGAAACCCAGCTCGCGCTATTCGTCCACGGGACTCAGAGGGCCATATACATGGGTTCCCAGATAGATGCCGTGTTTCTTGACTTCTGCAACCCATTCGATACAGTTCCCCACAGTCATCTAATGAACAAAGTAAGAGCATATGGACTATCAGACCAATTGTGTGGTTGGATTGAAGAGTTCCTAGATAACAGAACGCAGCATGTCATTCTCAATGGGGAGAACTCTTCTGAAGTAAGAGTGATTTCAGGTGTGCCGCAAGGGAGTGTCGTAGGACCGTTGCTATTCACAGTATACATAAATGACCTTGTGGATAACATCGAAAGTTCACTGAGGCTTTTTGCGGATGATGCTGTGGTATATCGAGTTGTTGTAACAATGGAAAATTGTAGGGAAATGCAGGAGGATCTGCAGCGAATTGACGCATGGTGCAGGGAATGGCAATTGAATGTCAATGTAGACAAGCGTAATGTGCAGCGAATACATAGAAAGAAAGATCCCTTATCGTTTAGCTACAATATAGCAGGTCAGCAACTGGAAGCAGCTAATTCTACACTCCTGGAAATTGAAATAAGAACACCGTGAATTCATTGTCCCAGGAAGGGGAAACTTTATTGACACATTCCTGGGGTCAGATACATCACATGATCACACTGACAGAACCACAGGCACATAGACACAGGCAACAGAGCATGCACAATGTCGGCACTAGTATAGTGTATATCCACCTTTCGCAGCAATGCAGGCTGCTATTCTCCCATGGAGACGATCGTAGAGATGCTGGATGTAGTCCTGTGGAACGGCTTGCCATGCCATTTCCACCTGGCCCTCAGTTGGACCAGCGTTCGTGCTGGACGTGCAGACCGCGTGAGAAGACGCTTCATCCAGTCCCAAACATGCTCAATGGGGGACCGATCCGGAGATCTTGCTGGCCAGGGTAGTTGACTTACACCTTCTAGAGCACGTTGGGTGGCACGGGATACATGCGGACGTGCATTGTCCTGTTGGAACAGCAAGTTCCCTTGTCAGTCTAGGAATGGTAGAACGATGGGTTCGATGACGGTTTGGATGTACCGTGCACTATTCAGTGTCCCCTCGACGATCACCAATGGTGTACAGCCAGTGTAGGAGATCGCTCCCCACACCATGATGCCGGGTGTTGGCCCTGTGTGCCTCGGTCGTATGCAGTTCTGATTGTGGCGCTCACCTGCACGGCGCCAAACACGCATACGACCATCATTGGCACCAAGGCAGAAGCGACGTCTCCATTCGTCCCTCCATTCACGCCTGTCGCGACACCACTGGAGGCGGGCTGCACGATGTTGGGGCGTGAGCGGAAGACGGCCTAACGGTGTGCGGAACCGTAGCCCAGCTTCATGGAGACGGTTGCGAATGGTCCTCGCCGATACCCCAGGAGCAACAGTGTCCCTAATTTGCTGGTAAGTGGCGGTGCGGTCCCCTACGGCACTGCGTAGGATCCTACGGTCTTGGCGTGCATCCGTGCGTCGCTGCGGTCCGGTCCCAGGTCGACGGGCACGTGCACCTTCCGCCGACCACTGGCGACAACATCGATGTACTGTGGAGACCTCACGCCCCACGTGTTGAGCAATTCGGCGGTACGTCCACCCGGCCTCCCGCATGCCCACTATACGCCCTCGCTCAAAGTCCGTCAACTGCACATACGGTTCACGTCCACGCTGTCGCGGCATGCTACCAGTGTTAAAGACTGCGATGGAGCTCCGTATGCCACGGCAAACTGGCTGACACTGACGGCAGCGGTGCACAAATGCTGCGCAGCTAGCGCCATTCGACGGCCAACACCGCGGTTCCTGGTGTGTCCGCTGTGCCGTGCGTGTGATCATTGCTTGTACAGCCCTCGCGCAGTGTCCGGAGCAAGTATGGTGGATCTGACACACCGGTGTCAATGTGTTCTTTTTTCCATTTCCAGGAGTGTATAAATTACTTGGGAGTAGGCATTAGGAGTGATTTAAAATGGAATGATCATATAAAGTTGATTGTCGGTAAAGCAGATGCCAGACTGAGATTCATTGGAAGAATCCTAAGGAAATGCAATCCGAAAACAAAGGAAGTAGGTTACAATACTCTTGTTCGCCAACTGCCTGAATATTGCTCAGCAGTGTGGGATCCGTACCAGATGGGGTTGATAGAAGAGATAGAGAAGATCCGACAGAGAGCACCACGCTTCGTTACAGTATCATTTAGTAATCGCGAAAGCGTTACGGAGATGATAGAACTCCAGAGGAAGACTCTGCAGGAGAGACGCTCAGTAGCTCGGTACGGGCTTTTGCTAAAGTTTCGAGAACATACCTTCACCAAAGAGTCAAGCTGTATATTGCTCCCTCCTACGTATATCTCGCGAAGAGACCATGAGGATAAAATCAGAGAGATTAGAGCCCACACAGAGGCATACTGACAAATCTTTCTTTCCACAAACAATACGAGACTGGAATAGAAAGGAAAACTGATAGAGATACTCAAGATACCCTCCGCCACACACCGTCAGGTGGCTTGCGGAGTATGGATGTGGATGTAGATGTAGATGTAGATGTAGGTGGAAATTAAAACAGTGAATCTTTCCTTACATAGTCACACTACACCCTTCATCAGTAACAAAATCTCATATCTTATCCATTAACACATTTTATTTCTTGGTCTGTATTGTACTTTACATAATATTTGTTAAAATATCTGCTCTTGCTCACTATTGTGTTCGGTTTTCTCGAGTCTTTGATGTTATTGCTTGAATTTGTGTATTCATCTCCTTGCTTATTTCAGCTATTCTTGCTCAGTCTTGCATTGTTTCTGGTGGTTTGCATTAGTATGTGATGTGCTTTTTGGTGTTTGACAATTAAAGGGCCTGCTTTGTAACAAGAAAAATTTATGCAGTCCTTCAAAAACTGGGTGTATACTGCTCTCTATGGCAATTTGGAATCTTGTGCAACAAAAATCATTTGTTGTTCTTGTTGTTTGCTGCCTGGGTTATAATAAATGGAATTGATCAGAGGCAAGTAAAATTTGATTAGGTTTCTGTGATAAAGTAATGAAGGAGTATATAGAAATTAGAATGACATAAAACTTAATAACAGACATATATGTTTTAATTGGACCCATCCCCCCAATTTGGTACTTACTTTATTAAGCTATTCATGACAATCTTAAATTGTAAGACAAAAATGTAAAAGAATGAAAATATCATGGAATGCTTGTACTGTGACTAGAGTTTTACTATAAATAGCAATGCTCTACTAATAATATCTCAACCAGTTAGTCCTGGAAGTGAACATGCTTAAGGCCATTAGTCGCAGTTCATTATGAAAATGACTGACTGTAATAAAAATTGTGTACAGGAAAATGGAATGATCTGCTTTTCTGACCATGTGGAACTAAGACATTCGGCAGAAAAGTACTGTAAATATTAATGAAATACTAATAGTCTCTACAGTGTCATGAACAAGATTCTTGTACTGAGAGCTGTTGAAACTTCTGTCCACAAGAAACAGTTGGTTTTTTGTTAGCAACAACTTCTGTAATCACTGGCGTCATCTTCTTCTTAATTATAGTTCTTAATTATAGTTGAATCGAAGACCCTTTATGGGCATTGTGGACCAGCACTGAAGACACTGTGTCTCTGTTAATATGAGTTTATAATCAGGTCTGGCACATTCTGCGTTTTGATAGAAAATTTTAGGTTTGCTATGTGTGGAAGGTTACGAAATTACCATCAGATAAGAAAGCTCAAGGTATAAAAATTACCAGTTTGTATAGGGAAAAGTAATATAGCTTCATATGTCCGTTCTGTATTTTCTAATCTCAAAACATGGCTTAGTAGGAAGAAATTTTCATTGAATGAAGGAGGTCAGAAAAGATCCCAGGAAAGTCTGTTTTACCTACTGGGCTGTGGATTACTTCTTTCCTATTACTTACTAGATTCGAATTTGTGCTCCGTGACTGAGCTTAGTATGCCACCCTTCAACAAGCAATAAAGAGAAGACACACACAAAGATATAAGTTTAGCGTGTGTGCGTCTGCACTTGTGCTACCCCCCCCCCCCCCCCCCCCGCCTCCCCAAAGCACCCCCCCCCCCCCCAACCCCCTCCAGTTGTCCAGTTGTGCCTAAATGTCACTGACCATTATTAGCCAAGAATGCAAAAATTATTTTACTTTTTGGGAAAAAGTTGCAGCTTATATTTTTATTTCTTATTTTGTGAAAGGAGGAATGGGCTGATGTATAGCAGCAGCAGCGGTGCCAACTTTGTAGAACTGCTAATGAAGCATATGCAAATGGTCATAGAAAAGTACCTCATATTAATTGTAAAGTACACTGTCATGATGTATACACTAAAGTGTCAGAGAAAGTGGTATAGGCATGCGTATTCAAATACAGAGATATGTAGACAGCAGAATATGGCCCTGCGGTCAGCAACACCTATGTAAGACAAAAAGTGTGTGGCACAGTTGTTAGATCGGTTACTGCTGCTACAATGGCAGGTTATTAAGATTTAAGTGAATTTGAACACGGTGTTTTAGTCGGCGTACAAGCGATGGGACACAGCTTCTCCGCAGTAGCAATGAAGTGGGGCTTTTCCCGTAAAACTTTTTCTCTAGTGTACCATGAATATCAGGAACACAGTAAGACATCAAATCTCAGACATCGCTGAGGCAGGAGAAAGATCCTGCAAGAATGGGACCATGACGACTGAAGAGAATCATTCAGTGTGGCAGAAGTGCAACCCTTTTGCAGCTGCAGATTTCAATGCTGGACCATCGGCAAGTGTCAGCGTCTGAACCATTCAACGAAACCTCATCAATATGTTCTTTCGGAACTGAAAGCCCACTCATGTACCCTCGATGACTAAACAACACAAAGCTTTATGCGTCGCCTGGGCCCGTCAACACCAACATTGGACTGTTGGTGAGTGGAAACATGTTGCCTGGTTGGACAAGCTTGTTTCAGATTGTTTTGATCGGATGGACGTGTACAGGTAGGGAGACAATCTCATGAGTTCATGGATCCTGCATGTCAGCAGAGGACTGCTCAAGCTAGTGGAGGCTCCGTAATTGTGTAGGGCGTTTGCACTTGGAGTGATATGGGACCCCTGATACGTCTAGATATGACTCTGACAGGTGGCACAGATCACCTGCATCCATTCAGGTCCATTGTGCATTCTGACAGACTTGTTGGGCAATTCCAGCAGGATAATGTGTTACCCCACACGTCCAGAATTGCTAGAGTGGCTCCAAGAATACACTTCTGGGTTTCAACACTTCCGCTAGCCATCAAACTCCCCAGACATGAAGGTTATTGAGCATATCTGGGATACCTTGCAATGTGCTGTCCAAAGAGATCTTCACCCCCTCATACTCTTACGGCTAGCCCTGCAGGATTCATGGTGTCAGTTCCCTCCAGCACTACTTCAGACATTAGTCGAGTTCATGCCACGTCGTGTTGTGACACTTCTGCTTGCTCGTGGGGACCCTAAATGATATTAGGCAGGTGTACTAGTTTCTTTGGCTCTTCAGTGTATAACGGACTGCATCAAAATCTTTGTGGAAAGTAACATTTCCGTCTAATGAAAACTTGTGGAAATTCCACGTGGAGACAAAGTAATATGAAGTTGTTTCTCTACTTTGTAACTTGCACAGGCTGTTGTTTAGAAAACAGCCATAAGTCAGAAAGAAACTGAACCTTTGATTAGATGAAAGGTTTGTAATAAGCTTTCCAATAATGATAAGTGGTGTATTGTTAAATGAATTTAGGTTGTCTTGAAAACATCAGACCAGATGCTACTGTGATGTGTTACAGGCATTGAAGGGTAAAATCAGAATTCACAAGGAATTTGCATTGCGTTGTAAATGTGGTACATCTCAAAGAAGAGTACTGTATTATTTTTCCAAGAAATGTGGCTATACAAACTTGTGCTCTTCTGCCAAAATTATTCAGTCTCATTTCATAAATAATATTGCTTTCATAAGGTCTTTCCACATAGATAGAAAAAACATTAATTTTTTTATAATGTTCTCACAGATGTTGTGGTATCAGAATACAAATACGAAGCTGAAGTCAAAATATCAAGAAGTATGTTCAAGATTGGCTAGTGAGTCTAAAGAGAAAAATTTTCTAGAGAAACATCTCTACAAAACACAGAACAGTGATGGTCGGATGGCACTCACCAGTGTTGGGGTATGTTTTATTTCATATTTAATCTTGAATTGTTGTGTGATTATGGACATACACAAGTTTCTTTTGCTAGTGAGGTTCATGACATTAAGAGTTTTCTTGTTTCAGGATGTGCCAGGAGAGCTGAGTGTCCAGTGTAGGTAAGCAAGTTTCCTTCATGCATGCACATATGTAAAACTTCCATCCCTCACATAACCACAGACCTTGGCGTGATGGGTTGTCTTGAGTGTGATGGGTTGTCTTGAGTGTATCATTGATACGGATTTCTGTACTGTATGTGCAACCATTTATAATTGCAAACTCTGCAGATGCCTATACTTACATATGGTTCCTTATGGAGGGTAGCAGCTATTTCATTGATTACAGTGACCAATCTGGCATATTGACTGACCTGACCTTGTAATATTAGGCAACGTGGCCTAGCTGTGTTGTACTGTGATTAACTAAAAGCAGGAGGGAACTATTTTAATGATGATGGCATCCTCAGAAGTAAAATATTCTGGAAGTAAGAGTCCCACATCCTGGTCTCGGGGTAGGGGTTACTCAGGGGAATCTTATCATTAGAAAAACAAATTTCATTTGATGGGTCAGACTGTGGAATTGAGTAGATAGGATAAATAACTTGAAAATATAGATGGAAGATTGAAGTTATAGTGAGGATTAATGTAGTGCTGTGACAGGAGATATCTAGCCCAAAGTTATCAATACAAAACTGAATGTTTAATAACCAGAGGAAAAATAGGAATGTAGGTAAACAGTATGAAGAGCATAGAGAATGACTCATCGTAGCCAATACAAACACAAAGCTACCGCTCACCACATGGCAACGGTCTTGCCGCAGTGGATACATTGGTTCCGTGAGATAACCGAAGTTAAGCACTGTCGAGCGTGGTCAGCTCTTGGATGGATGACCATCCAACCGCCATGTGCTGTTGCCATTTTTCGGGGTGCACTTAGCCTCGTGATGCCAATTGAGGAGCTACTTGACTGAATAGTAGCGGCTCCGGTCAAAGAAAACCATCATAACGACCGGGAGAGCGGTGTGCTGACCACACGCCCCTCCTATCCGCATCCCCAACTGAGGATGACACGGCGGTCCGATGGTCCCGGTGGGCCACTTGTTGTCTGAAGACGGAGTGCTTTACTGCTCACAACAACAGTATTTATGTCCACCTGCTGTACTGGTAATGAAGACATTGAAAAAATGTATGAGAGAAAAATTACTCAGTAATTTGAAAGTGCTTGAGTATGTAAAAAGTGTAGTGTTCCTCTACATTTAGAGGACTGTTAAGATGTCTGCCGTACCCAACTAGCTGATACGTATCAATTTTGATTTTACACCAGCCAGTAGAGTATTTAAATACGGTATCATTTGGTTAAGGTAGGTGAAAATTTAATTGCAGTGTGGGGACTGGACTTCAATACTAGAAAAAGGAAGAAAATGAAATACGAGATATCATGAACTGTGGGAGAGCAATGAAAGGAGAAGCTGCCTAGAAAGCTGCAGAAACAACGATTACATCATTGTTAAATACTTGTTTGAGAATGATGAAAGGTGGCTGTATATCAGGAATAGACCTAGGGACACTGTAAAGTTTCAGAGGGATTACATAGCACCGCAAAGCTTTAGAAACCAGATTTTAGACTATAAAACATTTCATGTATATGATGTGGCCTCGGACTATAATTTGTTAGTTATTAAATTCAGACTAAAACTGAATGAATGACAGATTGGTAGGAAATTGAAATGGGACTTGCTTACACTGAAACAACCTGAGACTGTTGAAAGAGTAAGCGACACTTGGAGAACCAGGCATGTCAAAACTGTTGCACCAGGTATGTAAGGTAATTATGTGGGTTTTATAAAGCAGATTTTCAAAATTCTTCTTTTATCTTGTAGAAACACACTGAATCATGATCAGAGAGGTTGCAGATTATGTCAGTTCATTCTTTGGCTCATTCTAAGCAATTATTTTGGGTGTTATGGTATTAAATGTGCAGCATCAAAGTTTGTTTCAAAATCATTGAATTTTGACCAAAAGCTCGGGAATTGCTGAATGAAGTTGACAACAATCCACAACTTAAAGAAAGTTATGACAGGTGACATAACATGGGTCTATGGATGTGATGGCAAAACTGAGGCCTAATTGTTCCAATGCAAGCTGCCTGAAGAGCCAAGACCGGGAAAAAAAAAATCAGGTTTGATCACAACTGTTTTCTCGGATTACAGTGAGGTAGTGCATCCCAAGTTCCTGCCTTATGCTCATACAGTCAATAAGGAATACTACCTATAAGTTATGTGCCATTTGCAAGAAGCAGTCCGAAGTAAACAACCAGAATTGTGCCAGAACCACTTGCAGAAATTGCATCATGATAACACTCCCACTCACACGTTAGTGTTTGTTCATAATATTTTGGCAAAAAACAAAACTATTTTGTTGTCTTAGCCACCATATTCACCGGAAATAGCCCCCTGTGACTTCATTCTATTCCCAAGGCTGAAGAGAACTGTGAAAGGACATAGTTTTGTCACCATTCATGACATAAAAACAGAATCGCTGAAGGAGCTAAACACCATAATGAAAACAGAGTTCCAGAAGTGCTTCCAAGGTTGGAAAAAGCATTGGCACAAGTGTATTCTATCTGTGGGGGGGATTACTTTGAAGGGGTCGGTGTTGACACTGGTGAATAAATAAAGATTCTTTTCAGAAAAACATAAATTCCCATTACTTTGTGATATCATCTTGTATATGAGACTGGAGAAATAGGCCTACCTTCTGACTACAAGAGGAATATAATTATCCCAATATCAAAGAAGGCAGAAGCTGAAGGTTTTGAGATTACTGAACCATCATTTAATAATTGTTTGTAAAGTACTAACACTTGGTGCCAAGATTAGATGTGATTATCTTTGTATAAAGTGTTTGCTATGAATTTTTATGAAATCTCACAAGGCAGTCATTTAATTTGTGCTTCCTGCTCTCTTTTAACTACTCTTTATTCCCATTTTTATTGTATTGGTCACCAATGTGGATATTGGTGTGTAAGTATGTGACATGGTTTCTTGATACTTGGAATTTTTCATATCTTCTGACATCACATTTTGATTGTGCTTTCAGTCTTATTATTACTATTCCATGTGTTTTTATTATTTTCTGAGTACACATATGATGGAAAAGCAAAAGGTTTCAGAACTAGAAAATTGTTGTGATGCGCAATTGATGGATGAGATTTTAGTATTTTCCACAATTGCGCTATTCTGTGGAAACAAAATACATTATGGTTCATTTTAATAGTTTTGTGTTCTGTTTGATTACACTGATAACAGAATTATGGCCACTGTCTTTGATTATGTAAATGCTTGGTGACATAGGTTTCATGGGACGTAGGCCATGGTTAAGGCATGTTTCTCTGCCTAATATTTCATCCTCTACTGTGGTGCATATCCTCAGAACCAGTATGTAGTTACTTAATGGTGAAATGCTGAGTAGCTGAAATGATCAAGCTAAATACTTATACAATAGCATTATGAATGAATGTTTCCAAATGTTTAACATCTGTTGCCTGTCACCCTTTAAAACTGTTATATATCAGAGTAAGCTTGACGTCATCAAGCACAACCTCACTGGATGAAATATATCCAAGTTGTTGCTGCTAAGCGATGCTTATAGGTACAGTTCTAAATTATTCATTACTTCAGCATTGTCTCATTTACTTATTACAAGCACTGAGTTGCATCATAGCCAGCTGAATCTCATGATAGTCTGCTGTGAATATGAGTAGCTGTGGCTTAACTAAATACTTGGCAATCATGATGTGAAAAATCAGTGACATCTGCACGGTGACCGTCCATAGCTTGGATCAGTGTAATGGGGTGGCTGGGTGCAACTTCTAAATACTAAGATAGCTTTCTTACTTAAGGCTTGCATTGTTCTTTGTTTGGTGATGTACTTCTCTTACACGTGTTTCTCTTGGCTGACTTCTATTCATCTATCTTGCTGATGGCAGAAACAGTAGAATATCTGAACCATTGTTTATTTCTGAATCATGTTTTAAAATACTTTTTAAAGCAACACGTGTATTTAGTTCTTATCCGTATAGGTACCCCAAGGTATCTTTCCAAGTTGACATTAGTGTGCTTTGTTAGACCACTCTTTAACACTTTGAGGTCAGGCCACTTAGACGTTTATACCAGTATTTACAATGTTACTGGTACATTTGTGTTTGATGTACCTTAAAGGGCAGTACACACCTGAAGACTAATCTTTTAGGTTTCTTTCCCATGTTTATTTTAGAATTATTATGGCAGAAAATATAATTATTCTTCCAAAAGGAAAGTAACTTCACATGTAGCTGACTTTTTTTATGGAAAAGTCTAAAACTTTATGGCCTGCAGAGAAATATGTTGCAGTCAGGGGAGCACCAGCTTGTCACTTTCTTGTTGCTTTACCAGTCGATTAATTCATCTTGTCCAAGTCTTGCAGACCTGTGTTGGACGCTGCTCCTCCTCAGTTTCAGGATTTTTATCAAGAAAGTGTTGTCCTACAAACTTATTGCTGGTGAATAGTGGCAAAATAGGGGTTGTGCATAAAATATAACATATAATGGAAACTGATTAATAATTGCTGCTTGAATAATTAAAGTTGGACAGAATAATTGAAAGAAATTGGAAGGTACAGATATACTGAGTGAACTTCAACTGGCACTAATATCAAGAGATCTTCAATATTCAATACATTTAATTATTAGCATTCGTCATTTAAATTTACATACTTCTTGTTATCATAATTATGCATAAAGCTGGTTATTACGATGCTGATGCTGGATCGCTATTCCTCTGCTTATGCAAATTCCTCTTGTCGGATCCTCTTGATACAATATTACAATGGTGGAACTCGTAATACATCCACTCACTACCACTTATAGAGACAAACAGGCAAAGATACAGAAATTAATCAGTTGGAGAGCGTATCTCTACTTGATTTGTTTGTATTCCAACATTATCATTGCTACAAAATAACTTATTATTTTTGTGTGACAGAAAAAATAATAATAATATGATCCATTACAGTTGCCCCCTCCCCCCGATTGTGCACTGACATGATATGGAGGTGCATGGTGTCCGGGCTTATTTCCCTTTTTGAGAGTTCATAACGCTAGCTGGTATGGGCATAGCCTTTATTTTTTGGCCATTGGAGTTATCCTATATGGTTATAATTTGTACTAAGATGTCAGCTTCTTTTAACACTTACATACATAAGTTTTCTTTCATAACAAAGTGCTTGCTGTAACCGCATAGGCCCATTATTGTCAGTCAGCATCTGCCGAGTGTGTAGCTTGCGAAGTATGTGCACCCAGCTCAACATCCGTTACCATCCAAGCTCGCTCTCAGATGTTTAATACAAAGTCAGTGTGTCCGTGTCATGCGTTCACAGTAGCCTTCACTGCACAAATTCGTTAAGCTCGTGTTCAGTGTCATGACCCTTTGTGAAATCCTCACTGTGGTGACAACTGGCGTCCATATCAGCGGCATGAGGAATTTATTTCTCCTTGTCGCTATCACTTATTCAGTGGGGACACCATCCGTACATCTGACATCCATCTACAAGGTAAGTTTCTTGCTGCTTTTACGACGTTGTTCGAGCACAGAAAATTCATGTTACGCGAAGTATTGTCATCTTTAGTTTATCATGCACACACCCATGTATCTCACGCGCACACTTAATACTTTGTAGGCAGGTTTTGTACATTTTTGCGCTTTGCTTTTGAGCGTCTTTCATACTGTTGCATTAGACAAAGTTTCCGAAGTGTCCTTTCCACATACCATACACATAACAAAAAGGACAAATACAACTACAAAAATAAATTTATCCTATTCATTTGCTGACACACCATTATCATTGCTTATATACATTATAGTATGTTTGTCATTTTGTTACATTGTTACTCTTGTTTGATTTTACATTATTTACATAACATTCATACAATAATAGATTCTGTTTTGATTTATGACATAATTTGACATACATTTCATTCCTGTTCACAGCTACTTCTTGTCGGAGCATATTTATCAGTTTCAAAGAATTAAAGAAGTGAACAATAGTCGCTACAATAGATTCTACATGCTACTCAAATAACTACCCATGGCCTTGCCTCTCTAGCATTCTCCAAGAAGGAGTTAAACACTATAGGGTTGAGCAAATTTCACAGAAAGACATTTATGTGCTCAGTTATGCTTCAGTATTAGACTTAACTGTGATCCCAAGAACAAAATGGTTTGTTGTTTATAAACACAACTTAAAGCTGATGATACCAATCGTATCAAATACTTATTTAGTGTTTAAAGTGCAGCTCAATATTTGTTATGTTCATTGTATAGAGGATAATCATTTCATATGCAGAGTTGTATCATCAATACTATATGTTATATACAATGAGCATAAAACAGTGTTTATATAAGTAAAAAATGTGCATAAAAATTTCAATGTGAATCAGGTGTTTGACACTTTCATGGGAAGTCGATACCCACAGTAATTTGGTTTCATCCTCTTGATTATTTGGTAATGCTCAACCACAGTTCAGCATTGTTATATGCGATGTACTGCAACTAGTTTCTTCTACACATACTTTCACACTATCACTTTCATACATATCGTAAACTTATAACTATATATGTCTTGTGGTGCGGTCTTTCTTATTTTTATATTGTTCCTAACACTCTACAAGCATTTGTTTTTCTTCACCTTAGGATGTGTTGGTGCATCATTCCCTGGAAGAAAAACTTAATACTAACTTAAAATTAAACCTTCATAAATAAATGTACAGTGGCTGGATGGCTACTAATACCTCTTTCATACATTCAACCAGGTATACATTTACTTCAGTGTGCTGTGCAGTCGTGGTATCACAAACTCATTTAATGCCACGTGTGCATCTCTACTCACCTTGTAGATCTGAAAGATAAAGTATCTTATAGGCGTGGTGCGACCTCTTATTCAGTTTGCCACTTATACTGTACTCACTTGTTTACCTGCAGCATGGCCGTGCGGTTCTAGGCGCTACAGTCTGGAACCGAGCGACCGCTACGGTTGCAGGTTCGAATCCTGCCTCAGGCATTGATGTGTGTGACGTCCCTAGGTTAGTTAGGTTTAATTAGTTCAAAGTTCTAGGCGACTGATGACCTCAGAAGTTAAGTCGCATAGTGCTCAGAGCCATTTGAACCATTTTACCTGCAGCAGGAGTTTTCTGGTCCCTCAAATATAATTAGTGCGTGTATTTTCAATACTTCAATTTGTAAATATATAGATACAATGTATATAGTAACGTAACTTTAGTAAATATCTCGTAGCTTAGGATCTCCTTCCTTGTATATAATCCCTTAGCTTATCTTTGTTCGTGTGTATTGTATAGAAAGTTGTAGTATAGACATTCCCTTTATTTTCTATGCCCTGTTTATGCAATAGGCTTTAGAAATGCTAGGCAGGCTGTAGCTCATAGGGGTTGTTTGTTTTGGTGCTCCAACACTTTCAGCTATCTCTGTGTAGTGCGCACGAGCTTGCAGTTTGTTGACTAGTTTGCTCCCCAATTCGCATACACTGTGTCGCTCTGATACCACTTATATCGTGGTGAGTTGTGTATTGCATTGCGCGCTACCGTGCATTTCACAAATTCGTTTATTTGTTTACAGCTGGGCTATGTGCAAGGCAAAGAATTGTATTTAGAGTATCATTGTCTTTAGACACACAAAAGTAAAATTCTTCCTTGTTACATCCACTCACTTTACCATTTACACATTTGACGTATAAAAAGAAAAAGATGAACAAAAAATTTTCCATAAAGCCCTTCATCAATATATAAACATTCTCAAGTCTTTGTATGGGTAAAGGAGATTTTAGTAATTATGTGTGGTCCAGAGTATGAGTTGCTTCTTACGGTTCAGTTTTCCAATTTTTGTGGATTTGGGGTGTGTTCTAAATAACGCCTTTTGTCCTATATAAAACTGTGTTGTATGTTTCAGCTTTCTGTCGTAAACTCCTTTCTTGTATTTACCCCAGATTTCAATGTTGACTACTGCTTGTTGTATTTCATCATCAAGTGAGAGTTCCAGTATCGTTATCTTGGGTAAAGGTTTTTCACACTAGTCTACCTGTTTGCAATTGAACATCAACTTATTTGGTGTAAATCCAGTTGAGGTATGGGGAAGGTTGTTAACAACTTGTAAGCAGGGAGTGACATATTCAATCCACTTGTTATGTTTACGAGGTATATAGGTCCTCACAAACCTATTGGATTCCTTAAACAGCCTTTCTATGGGGGACGCTTTGGGATGAAATTTCGATACTAAAATGTGTTTGATTTGGTTGCAATATACAAACACTTTCCATTTACATCCAACGAAATATGAGGCATTATCTGTTAACATGACTTCTGGTTTCCTACTCTTGCAAAATAATCCTCTTTCACTTGTCTTATAATCGAACCGGCTGTAACTTTCTGTTCAGCCTACAGTTTTACGTATTTTGTGAAAATATCGTACAGGCCTACTGTATATTTTACTCCCCTGTTACCTCTGGGATAGGGTCCAACCACATCTAATGATATCTTTTCTAGAGGTTACTTAGCCACAATGGGATGTAGTTCTATGTGTTTGGAGATTTAGAATATTCGCTTTCTGGCAAACGCACTTCGTTACCACCTGCAGTACTCTTCGTCTAAGATTGGGGGAATAACAATATTTACTTATTTTGTCAGTGCATTTTGCAGTGCCATAATGGCCCCAAGTATTGTGTGTGTCTATAACATAAAATCATCGACATATTCCTCTGGCAAACACACACACCATTGTTCTGTTCCATAGGAACCTTCCCGAGCAAGAACACCTTTGTGAATAGTAAAATACCTTTTTAACTTATGTGCAAGTTCTGCTCTTACCTTACTCCAGTGTGTGTCTTCCTGCTCAAATTGCTCCACATGTTTACACATGTGGATATAGTATGCTCGGAGTGTTTTGTCTTCCATCAACATAGCTCTTACTTCACCTTCCTGCTCTAAAAGATCATTGAATTCCTCTAAGTTATGTCGTAGTCGAGAAAGAGCATCAGCTATTATGTTTTGATTTCGTTTTACGTATGCTATTTCAAAATCAAATTCTTGAAGGTACATACTCCAACTGGCTGTCCGTCAGTATAGAAATTTACAAGTTAACAAAAACGATAGGGACTGATGGTCGCATTATACTTTTGTGTGTTTACCGCATAGGAAATATTCAAACTTTTTAAAGGACCAAATTACAGCCAAGCACTCCAACTCCGTAACTGAATAAGAACGTTCAGCTTCAGATAAGGTGCGACTGGTGATGCTAATTACCGTATTTACTCGAATCTAAGCCGCACCTGAAAAACGAGACTCTAAATCAAGGGGAAAAAATTTTCCCAAATCTAAGCCGCAACTGAAATTTGAGACTCGAAATTCGAGGGGAGAGAAAAGTTTTAGGCCGCACCTCCAAATCAAAACACAGTCGGTCCATTGTAATATGAGAGACAAATTAGGTCGAATGAATGACAATACAGCTACCGTAGTTTGGTTCGAGTCGTAAGCTTAGCAGTTAAGCTTTACCAGGTAGCCATTGCTATGCGTCAGGCTCTCCGTCCTTATTTATACGGGTACCCTTCCTTTTTCACATGCTTCGTCTGGTTTCAATTGATTGCTCATTTTTCTTTGATCTCATAAGTGCCGTTCTCTTTCTTATAGGTGTTTGTTACTCTAAGCTGAAATGCATTACTGTACTGTGTCATGCATTGTTTGTCGCATTCTGATAATGAGTGTTTACGGCCTGTCGCCATTCGCGGCATGGCTTGCTTTTTTGCGCGCTACCGCAACTTAAAAGGAATCGTCTCCTTAGCGAAACAATGGCAAGAGACTGCTATTTGTTGTTACTTACACTGCTGCTTTCTTTGATAATGGTCAACAAGAACCAAATAATAGACTGCGTATGATAGATGATGTTCTGAACGAGAGTTTAGCGAAATATTTTCTCTGTTTGAAAATCTTTGCAGACGCCTCTTCAGTACATTACATTCTGCACAGAAATTAGTCATCTTAGATTTAAAAATTTAGTAAATTACCATGCTTCATTTCTGACTGTATTACTACTGGGCATAAGAATAATACAAATATAAACATGACATGATATGTATATTCTTCCGCATTTGCTGTTGTCTCACTCTACTTTCGTAGTTTATTAGGCAGACAGGATTTAAATGAGATAGCAGCAAACACGAAAGAATACATGGCAAACTGTTTATATTCGTATTATTATGGTGAAGAGAATACTGCATGTGATTCACAATTCATAAAAGTTGTTATTAGCAACCATCTCTTGTCACAGGTAGGAAAAAATTCAGAACGTAGAGTTGGCCATATTGACAAACATCCCAAACAGTCTTGCCAGTCGTATTTTCGTAGTACATTGAAATTCTGCTACATTCGAAGATCAACAATACAGAATTTGTATTTACTTCGTTGGATAATGTACCAAAACGCAGTGGTCGAAACTCTGAGCAGAGGAAAAAGGCTCGTCTTCCACTTTTTTTTTATTTATTTACTGACGCAGAGATTTTGATACCAGTATTTATCTTTGTGCCTACAAAGCATGCCTGTGTGGCGCTACATATATTCGATGGCAGAAGTTAGTTGTGGCGGCACCCACCAACATTTTTCAGAACTCCCGCTTGGTTTGCACTCGATTCTAAGCCGCAGGCGGTTTTTTGGATTACAAAAACCAGAAAAAAGTGCGGCTTCGATTCGAGTAAATATGGTACTTTAAGATTAAGATTTCCCTCTTCTTCTACCATTTGAAAAAGGCATGCACCCAGACTGTGAGAAGATGCATTGGTGCGTGAACAAAAATCTTTCTTTATGGTTGGTTGAGATAAAATATCATCTTTTAATAAGGCTTGCTTGATGTTTTTGAAATCGTTTTGATATTGCTTATCCCATAACCAAGGTTTGTTTTTCCAGAGAAGCATCATTGTTAATAAGTTGGTTAGGGATGAATTTCCTGAAAAATGACACGAGGCCTAAGTATGCCTTTCATTGTATCTTGATTTGAGGAACAAGGCAGATCCTGAAGGCATCAGTTTTTTTGGGATCTGGCAGTATGCCTTCCGAAGAGATTGTGTGTCCTAAAAATTTTACATTTTCTTCTCTGAAATTAGATTTATTGAGATTTGCTGTTACTCCATATTCAGAAAAGCGGCTCAATATTTGTTCAATTAATCTTAAGTGTTCTACCCAAGTGGGTGTAGCGACTAAAAGATCATCCACGTATACTGTTACCTTACTAAAAAGTTCGGGCCCTAGCACCCTGTCAAGTGCAGAGATAAATACACCTGCACTTACGTTCAGTCAAAACAGTAATACTTGAAATTAGAAGCTTCTGGCCCCACATATCAAGGCGGTATATATGCTGAGTTTCTTCATGTAGTTTCATTTGCCAATATGAATACCGGAGATCAGTTATGGTAAGAAATTTAGCATTATGGAATTTCATAAGCTGTTCCTCTAAATTGTCTGGACATGTTTCAAACTTATACAGTAATGTTATTAATGTTATGTGCGTTGAGGACCAAGTGCACCTTGCCATATGGCTTACTCACGTCCAAAACAGGACTACAATAAGGGGAAAACTTTGGTTGTATTATGCTCCATTCAAGCATCCTGTTAATCTCATTTTTTACTGGTATGAGGTAGGACAAAAAGTTTCGTGAGGATACACTTCCATGCTGTACATAAAATCCTTAATGATTCCCTCTTTTTTACTTGTATATAAACAAGTATCAGTTCCCTAAGTTGCGCTTGCTGTTCTTAAGGGGAGCCGGAACAATCCATCTCCTCCATGTTAATTTCAGCAAATAGGAGGAACATTTTTTCTGAAACCATTAAACATATTGTTCTGAAATTTGGACTACATGTTCAGTGAATATTTCTCTATGAAGTTATAATGTCATGTTAAGAAATATTCTTTCTCCCCCCCTCCCCAATCCTTATTTTATTTTTCTCTAAAATTTTGCACTTTTTCTTCTATAACTCTTGAATTATACAATTTGTTATAAAAATGAAGGAAAAGAAGTGAACAATATTGTGTATAAATTTCATTGATACACTGTTAGCAGTTTTTGAGAAAATTTTCCTCAAAGATGAAAAATTTAAAGTTATGGGAAATGGCTTCAAAAGTTTTTTAATACATTCCTGCCCCATATGATGGATTATGAGCATCCTCTTCTTTTTCCAGTTTTAGTTTCCTTTTCACTGGTCTTTTCTTCCCTTTTGCTGCATGTTGTAGGCTTTTCTCTCTTCTTCCTGCACCTCTTAGTCTTTCATCATCAATTAGGCACATTGTGGAAATTGTGTTGTCCTGGCTGGAAACCTAAACGTTTCAGCATATCACATCTGATAATGTTTCCTTCATTGTATGTTGCCAGTGCATCATACACTCCAAAATGTAATGTTTTTATGTGTACAAACAGTCTTTTGGGAATCCTAATCCAAATTAAATTATTTACACTTTCAAAAGTGGATATGTGTGCATGTGTGTGCGAGTGTACACCTGTCCTTTTCCCCCCCTAAGGTAAGTCTTTCCGCTCCCGGGATTGGAATGACTCCTTACTCTCTCCCTTAAAACCCACATCCTTTCGTCTTTCCCTCTCCTTCCCTCTTTCCTGATGAGGCAACAGTTTGTTGCGAAAGCTTGAATTTCGTGTGTATGTTTGTGTTTGTTTGTGTTTGTTTGTGTGTGTATCGACCTGCCAGCACTTTCGTTCGGTAAGTCACATCATCTGTGCTTTTAGATGTATTTACACTTTCATTTAGATTTTGTGTTTTCCCGTGAAAACACTTTTCCAATAAACTTGGCTGTGATAAATCTCTGAATATGGGCTTAATTACATTAATTACAGCATTTGGCAAACTGTTTTTATGGGCATATTCCTTTTCTGATTGGTTCTTACACCATGAGTCAACACCTGTGGGGCACAGTGGATGTTGTGGGTGCTCATTTGTTGATGCAGTATGAAAAAATAATGCCCATATTGTTCTCATCATATGCTCAATGCTTCTTGTGTTTTGCCTAATTGCAGACCCATAATACCTCTGCAATCTATCAATTGCTTCATCTGTTAATCTTCCTCCAAGAGTCTTACCATCACTAAGCTTCTGGGATCCTAATGTCTGCTTTAGTTTGCGCAAGCGAGCCCCCATGCGCTTCTGCACATGTCCAATGCACTCCTGTTTTTTTATTGTGAATTTCATTGCCATAAAGTTTGAGTTCCTCTACAGCTTTATATCCCTTAGAATCACCATCTCCTACATAGTTTAGTGTCTCGTACATTATACCACTCCTGTGCTCTGGAAAAAATTGCTTTCATTCCCTCTACTTCCATCTCTACACTCGTGCTGTGAAAATTTGCTTCACAACTTTCACTATGTTCGTCCTTGGTATTGCCCATACATCTACAATGTTTTGAGAGAATAGCAACATCGATTACTTTGCAACTGTCTCCACTGGTAGCTATCACAACTCCATTTAGAGATATTGGACCTCTATGTTGCCATGATCCATCTAAAGCAATTCCCATTATCTGTCACAGCTTATTCAACTGCTTTCTTCATTGTTGCTTGAGCAGTATCTCCAGCAGAAAGTCTCACCAATTCATTATAAAATCTAAACTTGGTTGGTGGTTTTGGCAAGTTCATAATTCCACATAACATTGTCCCTGCAGCACTGCCCTTGCCAATGCAATGTAAGCCATACACTAGTCTAACATTTATATCATACACCTTCTTTCCACTATTACCTCTATGAGGAATACTGTTAGAATTAGAAAACGAAACTTCTGCCTCACATTTGTTACACTTCAATAACATTTTACATGCCAAGCCAATGTGTGTGAAGTTATTTTCAATTCCAATCCTCTTCCTTTGCAAACTTGGCATAATATGTTATGTTTCAAAATATTAGAGAGCAAGGAAATGTTAATCATTTCATTCACATCTTTACTATCACTTCCATAGTTTTCAAGTTTGTCTTTGCTATCACAAACTTTATTGCTGGAAGAAGTTCTATCACATTCATCTGGAGTAGTTGGTGAAGCAGTCTGGGCCAGCCGAAGTGGCAGAGCGGTCGCAGGTTCGAATCCTGCCTCAGGCATGGATGTGTGTGGTGTTCTTAGGTTAGTTAGGTTTAAGTAGTTCTAAGTTCTAGGGGACTGATGACCTCAGATGTTAAGTCCCATAGTGCTCAGAGCCCTTTCTTTTTTAAAGCAGTCTGGGCAGCATCTCCCTTCGAAACAACAAAAGATTTCTTCTTCCACTCATTGTGCCTTTTCTTAAACACTTAATTGCTGAAATGGATCATATTGATATCCACAAACAAAATACGTAAGACAGGTATGAGAAAAATTCCTCAAATACGCAAAATTGAACAGCTAAACAACACAAAGCGAACTCCACAAGTCAACACACACGGTATTGTGTTTGTTTACCGATATGAACAGTCACTTATCACAGAGATAAAGTCATAAAATGTTGGAAAACAAAACACTGTCTAATTCCGCAAAGATACCCTGCTTGCAGCCAGCGAGCGGCGCCGTCAGAGGTGACATGCCAAGTTGCTACAACCATTTAGTGCGCGTCAACTTTGAAGTGATAAAAAACACACTTAGAATTCACTTAGAAGGTTGAAACTTGATTTGTTTTATTCAGAAAACTCCAAATAATTTTAAAATGAAAAACCAAAAAACATTAATTTTGTCATTTTCATCGTTCTGACTCCCCTTACGACAAGCACTTTGATTCACTTACCTTTGGCTTATTGTGTCGACATTTACTACTTCTGCTGCCGACTGTTTGTTATTGTATGTATTGACAACATAACTATGTGATTTACCAACTGAACTTCAAAGTTGCGGGTAACTTCAGTTTTACGTCTGTTGGTACTTCCCCTGATTAGGAGTATTACAAATAACACTAGTCAACAGCCATTTTGCATCTGGAATGTGTTACATCAACTAGTATGTATTTTGGTGTGTAGAATCCGAATATACCTTTCAAAATGTTTCCAGCTAGTGCCATTTTTGAGTTTTTAAAGGTTTTTTATTTTTCGTATTCAGTATTTCACTTTTTGCTATTCTTCTCTTTTGATATGTCATTGTTTTGGATTTGCAGAGGAGAGCTAGATGATCTACAAATCGTCAGTAAATGGTTGGTGTGGTAATCCAGTGGTGTGAAAGAGATCCTCAGCAAGTGTTTCCTGTGAGAGGCAGTGCAAACTTTTTGTGTTTAAAGCTTACACTAAGAAAAATGGCAACTAGTAAATCTTGTTGCTGTCTAAACCACCCCGACAACATTTGTTATGTGTGTGGGGAAATTCGCTCCAAAAGCCCAAAGAAAATCAATCACTGATTTAGTTAAGAAAGCATATAAATTGTATTTTGATCGTCCTGTTTGTGATCAAGGTAAATTTTGCACATCATATTGCCTGCATAACCTGTACTACAACCTTAACTGAGTGGCTGAAAGGAAAACGCTGAGCCATGCCATTCGCTGTTCCGATGGTGTGGTGTGAGCCTAAAGACCATTATTCAGACTGTTACTTCTATCTTATAAATATTTCGGGACATTCAAGCAAAACTAGACATAAAATAAAGTATCCAAATGTATTTTCAGTGGATTTGCCTGTGCCCCACGATGAGGGGTTGCCTGTTCCTATCTATAATTTGAAAGCCACGGAACCAGACACCATGTCAAGTGAATCAGAAAGTATTGAACATATAGCAGAGTACTGCCCTCAAGATCATGACACTTCGCCTCAGCTCTTTAATCAAAAGGAATTGAAGAATTTGGTTCACAATCTAAAACTTTTGGAACAGCAACCTGAACTCTTGGGGTCAAGACTGCAACAACGGAACTTTCTAGCTCAAGGGACAAAAATTTCCTGTTTCAGATCAAGAGGTGCTTCCTTCGGTCAGTATTTAGATATGCAGAATTCAGTGTGTGTGTGTGTGTGTGTGTGTGTGTGTGTGTGTGTAGAGATGTCAATGGTCTGATGATGCAGTTAGGTGTACAACATAATCCACAGGAGTGGCAGCTATTTATTGACTCCAGTAAAATCAACTTGAAATTAGTACTCACCATATAGCAGAGACGCTGAGTCGCAGATAGGCACAACATAAAGATTTCACCCTTGTCAACAACACACACACACACACACACACACACACACACACACACACACACACAAATGCAACTCACACACACAACTCCATCCTGGATTTTCCATTGTTTGAAAGCAGGACTACGGCATAATGGCAATGTGTTCCCATTGGTACCTTTGGCTTACACAGTATACATGAAAGAAACTTATGAAACCATGGCTTTGCTGCTAGAGATGATCAAATATATATGGGCCATGAATGGCAGCTTTGCTGTGATTTAAAGGTTGTTGCACTCCTTACAGGTTTACAGGCTGGATTCACGAAATACTGCTGCTTTTTGTGCCTTTGGGACAGCTGTGACACCAAGAACCCACTACACAGTCAAGGAATGGCCTGTAAGGAAGTCATGTGTTCCTGGAAATGTAAATGTGAACAATGCCCCATTGGTTGAGCCTGATAAAATCATTTTGCCTCCCCTTCATATCAAGTTGGACCTTATCAATAACTTTGAAAAAGCTCTTGATAAAGAAGGTGAGGCCTTCAATCACTTAAAAGGAAAGTTTCCTAAATTGAGGCAGAGCTGAAAGAGGGCATATTTGTTGTACCACAAATAAGACAATTCCTGAAAGATCCAACCTTTGATACCAAACTCACAGATATCCAATTAGCTGCTTGGTCTCCTTTTAAAGCAATTGTGAAGGTCTTTTTGGGTAACAGAAAAGACAAAAAGTATGTTACCATTGTGAATGATCCATTGGACTACTATATGAACGTGGGGTGTAGAATGTCACTTATAATTCACTTTTTACATTCTCACCTTGAATTCTTCCCAGAAAATTTGGGGGCCGTAAGTGATGAGCTTGGATAACACTTTCACCAAGACATTCTTACTGTGGAACACCGTCACCAAGGCCATTGGAACCCACTGAAGACGGGTGACTACTGATGGGGTCTCGTTAGGGATAGTAATGAAATGGCAAACCAAAGACGATTAAAGGTGAAAATATTTTCTGAACTAATTTGGACCTTTTATTGGCATCATGCCCATATATACATACAAAATAGTATAGATTTCAAACATTCTGAATGTGTATTTTTGTTTGACTTAATTGTGTCAATGTTCTCTATTACCATTTTTTATTCTGCTGAGTATCTAGGAAATGTGATGTCATGGAGAAAAACTGATTTTATCAATGTATTCAGCACCCCAAAATTAGGTAAATCCACTCATTTACAAACCAGATGCAGAAAAAAGTTTAAATTTGTTAACTAGTGTAATTGGTTATTTACAGTGAAATGACATTGGCCTTTTCCTACATCAATTTGTGCTTGGTATGTACTAAATGTATCTGTACCAAGTGAACAATCAACTATTAATTTCTCTACTACCAAAAAATTGCACTGTACAGAAAACTGTTCTAATTGTACCAGTGGCAGTTTGTACCTTGCAATTTTGCACTGGCAGTGTGGGGTATATGCCCACATTTCTTCAATTCTTGAAAGAATCCGTGTGACATCAAGTTAGTCATAGCACCTGTGTCAAGCACAATAGTTACATCAAGGTCAAATATTTTGGCTTTAATAGTAGCTTGTACCTTGCCCTCTGTCAAGTTTTTCTACATACCCTCATTGCCTCGATACAGATCATCTCTCACATCATTACCATGATTGTATCTGATAAAACAAGTGTCGATCAAGCTCATGCTCCCACTCTCCTCCAAGGTCACAAAACGCGTCCCTAACATGACCGGTTCAAGTTTTCCAGCGTTGCAGTGGCATCGGTCTCTTAGTTAGGCGTAACTTCCACTATGTGAACTGTTCGTGTTTGATTATGCCAATTAGTATCCTGTGAGGCTCTCAACTAAAATTCTCTTTACCTCTGCGTGTTATTTGGCATATGTGCGTTACTTTGCTGGCCGAACTCTGCTGTCTGTGGGTTGTTCGGTTTATGGTATTCTTCTGTGTTTGCCAAGCCATCGGCTGATTATTGCCGGTAGCTTGTCTGTGCACATATTGTACAAGCTGGCCATACGCTACACATCCATTGTAATTGTTTTCGCTAAATTTTTGGCCATTTCTTTTATATCTGCCTTTGAATTTACAGCTTTCTCCATTGCTGTTGTGATTACCATTACCGTAGGTCTGTGTTGGGTAAGGTTGCCATCTGTTTTGTACTACGAATCCATTGTTTACTTGTTGGTCCATAAATTTCTGTGGCGCTGTCAGCGAATTAACAGACTTGGATTTTACTGATCTCTTTTCGTATATCAAATCTATTGAGTCCAGTACAGATATAAAGTATTCGGTATCATGTTCCAGAAGGGTAATGAGTTTTTCCCTAATGTGGGCAGGAAGATGGTTCTTTAAAATTTTCATTACATCTTCTTGAGATACCGTGTTCATCCAGTATCTGGTTTTATTCAAATATTTTTCAAAATAGCCCTTTAAGCTTCCATACTCACTATTGAATGAATGGAGCTGGGTTGAATACTTCATTCTGAGCCTCTCTTGTACGACCTCAGACCAATACTTATCTAGAAAGGCTCTCTCAAACTGTTCATAGTATTGGCAACGATCAGCCATGTCAGCAGCCCATAGCGGAATGTCACCCTGTGTGTATCCAACAACAAATCTAATTTTCTTGGCTTCGGTCCAGGTATGAGGTAAAATATTTCGAAATGTTCTGATAAAGACCACGAGGTGTTCTTTTTCCTTCAGAGGTAAAAATCGGAAATTGTAAATGCCTAAGTAATCCCTCACCTGCAAGTAATGTTGAAATGTTGACAAACATGCCGCACTGTCACTGACAGGCGTGTTTATGATTGCTTGTGGCGTTGCACATGGCAACTGCACTTGCTCGACTGGTGCAACTGCCGGCAAGTGTTGTTGCATTGTGCAACCTTTGCTATTTTACTTTGATGAGCTAGCCCCCATATTGTGGGTAACCAGTGAAGGTATCTAACTTCTCTAAAAGCATGGGTTTGTTTTATGTCATACGGGTATAACCCCACTTTTACGTTCCCAGAATTAACATTTTCCCGCCGTTTATAACATTTTTTTATCGGTCCCTTTAAATTTCTTGGGCCCACAATATCAATTTGCACCTGATTTTGCACCAACATATTTATAATTTTCCTGTGATTTATGCATGACAAAAAAATGTTTGTGGAGAAAAAATGATGTTGGACATTCAGTAGTGTTTGCAAACATTACATAGTTTAGTTTCTTGACACCAGGGCACTCTACTCAGCGGATTTGAACCGGTGAACATGGGAAATTTGGAACAATTCGTGCCATATAACCTGCCACTGCCAAGCTCTACTTGGCGAGGTGGCTGATGTAACTAGGTTCGTTCGACTGAAGATATCATGACCAATCACAACCATTTCCAAACTGTCTCTACTGCACAAATGCAGTTTCGTGATTGTTGTGATCATCTTTATACCTTTGTCGGACTGTATTTAGTGTGTTTCAGTGTATGGCCACTTGGACCGCTAGTTGACACAGTCATTCACTTTGCGTTGTTCAAATGGTTTTAGTTTAAACACAGTGCCGGTTACATGTTTAGAGAATTTATTCTCATTTTCAAGTGCGGTATTTACATACGTATTTTTTGTGATGTTACACAAACAAACAATGTGAGTGATAGTGTGCGTGTGTGTGCGTGTATGTTTCCACATAACTGATGAGACACCTGATAACCTCAAAAAGAAAACTACAGCGCAAGGGACAAAGAATAACATATTCAGACACCTTACAAAATACTTATTTACATATTTGCAGTTGACAATAAGAAAAAATTCTCAAAAATGATAAGCATGAAAAATACGTAAGTAGTGCAGTATTTCATTATTTAAATAATGAATGACAGCTGCAGGCTTTCAAAAACATGTACATAAAGTGCAAGAGGGTATTCTATACGTAACTTTTACAGCTTAAAACATTATTTCCCACATTTTACATTTTCCTGCGTTTTACATTTTTTTAATCAGTTGAAAAGTGTAAAAGCGGAGTTTCACTGTTTTGGAATGTGAGTAGTTTTAGCAACACTGCCTCATAACCTTTCCTCTGCTGCCTTTAAACCTGAATCTATTTTAGGTTGAAGTTGACTTTCTTTCTCTTTTGAAGCTTCTTTTTACAGTATCTACATAAATATTGCGCTATTGACACTACTTTTTCAGCAGGGCTGTTGCCACTTATCCAGTGTCTCGGCTTCAGCTTTTTCAGTTATTTCCTTTACAACTGCACATAATTTATCACTCTGTTTTTTGGCAAATTCTGACTCTCTACTTGACTGGTCTAATCTTAGACTCAGCTTTTGTAATTTTGTAGGTAGGTTTTTGCATACGTCTTGCAGCTCACTGACTGCGTCCGTCACATTTTATACCGAAGCATTCACTTGGGATTGCATCTCCTCAAGTTGAGAATGCACTTGACTAAGGTTTTGTAACTCACCTGCAAGTTGTTCCTGTTTATAATCTATGGATGTTACTTTTTCCGTTAACATATTTATATTGCGAAACATTTCGTTAATTATTTCTTGTTTTAGTTGTTTACTGAACTCGGTCAACTTCCTGGATAGTTCATCAGATAATTCAGTGCGTATAGTTTTGCTCACCTCATTTCACTGAACTGTTGACTGATACTATTCCTGAAATCGTTAAATCCCTGATTTTGCTGTGTAAGCTGTTGTCCTATATTCTCCTGATGTCTTGTGAACTGCTGTGTAAACTGTTGTGTTATGAGTTGCACGGGCTGTGTCAAATTATGTGTTTCGCTAGTATTTACATTGCTTTTATGAGCTGTTTTCTGTTCTTGTGTTCGTGACGATGTGAACAGATAATCAAAGGATTTTTGCTGTCGCACACCTCAGTTTTACTATTTGAAAAAATGTTTCCTAGTGAGAACTGAGAAGTTGTCTTGCCGAGCGTCATAAAAATGACATCATGATTAGTTATATTACCGGTGTCATCATTTTTAATAGTGGGATGCCAACCTGGCTGTTTTGGTAGCCATCAGCCACTTCACGATTTGGCATGTTATTCTGTGTTCAAAAGTATCCGGACACCTGGCTGAAAATGACATAAAAGTTTGTGGCGCCCTCCGTCAGTAATGCTGGAATTGAATATGGTGTTGGCCCACCCTTAGCATTGATGACAGCTTCCACTCTCACAGGCAAATGTTCAATCAGGTGCTGGAAGGATTCTTGGGGAATGGCAGCCCATTCTTCATGGAGTGCTGCACTGAGGAGAGGTATCGATGTCGTTGGTGAGGCCTGGCACGAAATCGGCATTGCAAAACGTCCCAAAGGTGTTCTATAGTATTCAGGTCAGGACTCTGTGCAGGCCAGCCCATTACAGGGATGTTACTGTTGTGTAACCACTCCGCCATAGGCCGTGCATTATGAACAGGTGCTTGATCGTGTTGAAAAATGCATTTGCTATCCTCGAATTGCTCTTAAACAGTGGGAAGCAAGAAGGCACTTAAAACATCAATGTAGGCCTTTGCTCTGATAGTGCCACGCAAAACAACAAGGGGTTCAAGCCCCTTCCATGAAAAACACTACCACACCATAACACCACCTCCTCCGAATTTTACTGTTGACACTACACATGCTCGCAGATGGCGTTCACTGGGCATACGCCATACCCACACCCTGCCATCGGATCACCACATTGTGTACCGTGATTCATCACTCCACACAACGTTTTTCCCACTAGTCAGTCATCCATTGTTTACGCTCCTTGCACCAAGCAAGGCGTCATTTGGTATTTACTGGCATGGTGTGTGGCTTATGAGCAGCCACTCAACCATGAAATCCAAGTTTTCTCATCTCCTGCCTAACTGTCGTAGTACTTGCAGTGGATCCTGATGTATTTTGGAATTCCTGTGTGATGATCCGGATAGATGTCTACCTATTGCACATTACAACCCTCTTCAACTGTCGGTGGTCTCTGTCAGTCAACAGACGAGGTCGGCCTGTACGCTTTTGTGTTGTATGTGTCCCTTCACATTTCCACTATCACATCAGAAACAGTGGACCTAGTGATGTTTAGGAGTGGGGAAATCTCGCATACAGACGTATGACACAAGTGACACCCAATCAGCTGACCACGTTCGAAGTCCGTGATTTCCGCGGAGTGTCCTATTCTGCTCTCTCATAATGTCTAATGACTACTGAGGTTGCTGATATGGAGTACATGGCAATAGGTGGTAGCACAATGCACCTAATATCAAAAATGTATGTTTTTGGGGGTACCTTCAACTGTTGCCAAACTCGGATTTCCGACATCTTGGCATATTGCATTTTGTAATGAGTTTTCAACAATGGTCATTTCCTGTGACTCCATTGTGAACACTGTTTAACAAAATTATGAAAAAAAAAATCAAATTTTGTTTGTATCTGTACTTTTCAATTAAAGTAGATTTATGTGTGTATTCATTAACAAACCAGATTATTCTCTAAAACAGTCTTATAAAATTTGAATGGCTTATTTTGCACTTCAATGTTGACTTTATACAAATTTTCGTCTTTTCTATAGAAATGCACTTTCCGTAAAGGATATTAATTAGAAGGAAAATAGATTAACTACTGCAAGAGAGTGAGCACCAAGTGCGGCCATGTAAGCATGTAGGTTCCTACCTTAACCCTCCATTGCTCGTGCGGATGACACTCATCATCCATATGACTTTCCTGCTCAATTTTGTCTGACAGCTGGATTGAGTTCGCGCCATTTTCAGTACCTTTCTGTTAAGTCTCCAGATGTTAGCTCCAGTCATTGTTGACTTTCAGTTACAGAAGATACATTGTTTATGAACAACCACCCATGACACACTTACGAGGTCAGCTTTAACTTCAGACTCAAAACTGGAGCTGGTCTATAATGCACTGTATAATCAATTTTGTCCTTTTGTAAACTCATCCCCTTGGCTACTTCACTATCAGGGGATTTAACATTGGGGGGGGGGGGGGGGGGGGGGGGGGGGGGGGGGAGTGAAACATCATTCGCAGTACTACATGCTGACTTGAGCAGAACAACGGTCTCTGAACATCACAGTATTTTTGCGTTTGTCACTTCATCTTTTATTGTCATTCTGTGGATGTGCAAGAATTGATCCACATTGCTTTTATTGATCTGGTTGAGTCTGTAGATGTTGTAGTGGAAGTAAAATCTGCCTGCTGGGTTGAAGTCGTCACTGTTTGTTGTGTATCTCGTTACGCGTGATGAATGAGTGGTACTTACTTGTCAATTAATAAAGCTTTGCTCCGCACCCTAGCATGACTGAACTCATCAGATGAGCCAAACAAACTGACTGAGTGAGGGAGGTTTGGCAACCCTGTACCTGCCAAGTAACAGTCAGTGCAAGTTGAGAACTCATTAGTGGCATTGTGTTTCTTGACCCTTTAAGAAACTACACACATCAAAAAAAAGTTTTGCATCACTCCGATTCCCAGAACTCCTGAAGATAGATGTTGACCGTAGATATTGTATCACAGACACAGTCCCTTTGACTGTTCTGGGACATCACTAACCCCTTGCAAAGATGTAAACAACCATGCATGAGCAGCGCATATTAGATGGAGGGAGTCCGACAGCCGATCAGTTCCAGTCACTCCACCATGAAGGAGGTACACGGCTTGTGTTGTCTGTAGTTCAACCATGGCTAGATGTTCAATGCCATGTTTCGATCGAGTCCGCATTGTTCCCTTGTGCCAGGAAGAGCTCTCAACAAGGAAAGTGTCCAGATGTCTCGGAGTGAACCAAAGCGATGTTTTTCGGACATGTAGGAGGTACAGAGAGACAGGAACTGTCGATGACATGCCTCGCTCAGGACGTCCAAGAGCTGCTACTGCAGTGGATGAACGCTACCTACGGATTATGGCTGTGAGGAACTCTGACAGCAACTCTACCGTGTTGAATAATGCATTTTGTGCAGCCACAGGACGTAGTGTTAAGACTCAAACTGTGCGCAATAGGCTGCATGATGCACAACTTCACTCCTGATGTCCATGGGGAGATCCATCTTTTGCAACCATGACACCATGCAGCATGGTACAGATGGGCCCAACAACATGCAGAATGGACCGCTCAGGACTGGCATCACGTTCTCTTCACCGATGAGTGTTGCATTTTCCTTCAACCAGACAATTGTTGGAGATGTGCGCCGCTGGTGGTCATGGAAGGCACTGTATCACCTGTACGATACGTGAATGCCACCCTCAGATCGATATTGCAAGCAACAATATCGGAAGCATATTGACAAGGCATTAATCGTTATGGACTAAAATTCGCGCCCCATCGTCCACATTTTGTGAATGACTTCCTTCAGGATAAAGACATCGCTCGACTAGAGTGACCAACATGTTCTCCAGTCATGAACCCTATCAAAAATGCATGGGATGGATTGGAAAGGTCTGTTTATGGACGACATGACGCACCAACCACTGAGGGAGGGATCTACGCACCTCACCGTTGAGGATTGGACAATCTGGACCAACAGTGCCTTGATGAACTTGTGGATAGTATGCTGTGACAAATACCGGCGTGCATCAGTGTAAGAGAACATGCTACTGGGTATTAGAAGTATCGGTGTGTACAGCAGTCTGGACAACCACCTCTGCAGGTCTCGCTGTAAGGTGGTACAACATGCAATGTGTGGTTTTTATGAGCAATAAAAAGGGCAGAAATGATGTTTATGTTGATCTCTTTTTCTAATGTTCTGTACAGGTTCTGGAACTCTTGGAACTGAGGTGATGCAAAACTTTTTTTGTTGTGTGTTTCTAGCTAATTTTACATGTACAGTATAGTGCCTCTGTTATAAAGTCAAAATATATTCAGGCTGCTGCACTCTCTGCCCTAAGTTGTGAAGCCTGGATGGCATATTCCTTAACCACCCTTTTGTTCCGGCTCCCTCCTTGCAATGATTCGCCTCCCTTTTGTTCTGCCTCACTTCTTGCTTTGTCGTCGTTGTCATCCCCCACCCCCACCCCTACCCCCTGACTGAGGTGCTCTGCCGTATTAAAATCTTTGAAGTGCTTTAGGACTAAGACTGTTCATTGTAAATATACTAATCTTAATTTAAAGGCTAGATTCTATACCAGCATGTGTGGTGAATTGTTGTAGATGAATGATTTACCTGCTAAATTTCAAATATGGTGTTACTTCACATCCACTATATGGATGATGTCACACCAAAATACATAAATGCTTGCAGGAATTATTGTGTTCATGCTATGTTTGCTTGCTGTCATTTGATGTATTTGCTCTCCCCCTCCCCTTATTTTTTTTTACCTAATCAAGTCTACATAGTAACTGCTTCTGTTTTTGTGAATGTGTATTACAGAGGTAGAGGATAAAAACAACAGAAATGTGTTAGCTACACAGTAATCAAAGATAATCTCTAGATCAAGCTACTCGATCCGAAAATCACATTCAAGACTTACTTCTTTAATTATTGACAAACATACATATTATTGTTATTTTCCCCTTTTCCGTGCCACTTAGTATCTCCCTCGGAATTTTGTCTCAATGAGGTTTAGGGTTATATCAAGTTATATTTTTTTGGCTGTGGATGGATGAACTGTAATAATTTTATTTGAATTTAATTAACACAAACTGTAAGTTAGTGATTAGTGTTTCATAATATTGGAATTTTGAGCAAGCATGTAATAATGTTGGCTACTGAAAGCAACAGCTCGTTTGTTGTGTGACCGATTGTTAGCTCGGTAGCCTTTCCTCGGTCAATGTCGTCTCTCTCCCCCCTTCAGCAGAGGATGAAAGTACTGCTTCAGTTGTATTGTTCTTTTTATTTTCCAATAGTTTAACCATGACTGGTTTCGGGCTTTTCCATGCCCATCATCAGGTGTGATAACGTTGTGCTGTGGCCACGATTGGAGATTGTAGGAGGCGTTGGAGCCTCAGTGAATGGATTGTATTGCAGTGAACAGCTGATGCTAGGGTGACAGGTCCTATTCTATCCATTTCTTCATTGCCACTCCAGACCATCAGACAGAATGCTGAATGCTCGCAAAGATCCCTAGACCTTGCGATGGGTGCTCACAGCCTCACTTCAGTGGGTGTTCAAATATTGTACAGTATTTTTAGAATTTTGGAATAAAAATCGTTTAAAAGTTGTTGCATTGCTCTTTGAGAATACGTGGCACCAAATAAAGCTGGGTATAAATTTTACTGTGTAAAGGTTCTCATAAATCTCTGCAGACATGATCACAAAATAAATAAATTGTTTCATTAGGAAACGTATTATTCAAAGAGTACAGGTTTTATACTTTGGGGCACTTCAGGAAATGAAACCCAGGACACAACAATGCATTTTGGAAAAATCTTTGATGCGCAGCAGCATGTGAACTGCATATTTGTGTAATATGGCAGGTTAGTTTCCGAAGTACTGATGTAGAGATTCCAATATGCTTTTGTCAGCCAATTGTGGCTCAGGACACTAGATGTAATCATCCAGTAGCAACATCACTGTTTCTTTGTGGCAACACACAAATGCCTCCGATAACACTAAGCATTTAGTACCATTAAAACAGAAACCATAACTCCCGAAGTAATATTCAGACTATGTAGCAATGAGAAAAGCGATGCATTCAAATACATTTAATGTTGAGGGTAACGAAAAAGTAATGTGTTATTTCTTACGAGCGATGGGCTCGATGGAACATTGCAGATAACCCCTGCAGTGTTTAGTGCACAGCAGTGAAATCTATAATCATGTGTGTCAGAAATATCAAGCTGCTGCAATTTAAGCTGTGCTTTTAGTTTCCTGCCTAACAACACCCTTGTAAAAAACAGAAAAACGTTTTGAAGATGAATATTATGTGTGAAACCTTAGCTTTTCTTGTAGCTGTACACCACATATATTAATTTAAACTATTAACTTTTCCTCTTTGTGTAGTTGCTATTGGCTGACTACATTATGTGTTCTATGCTTTGAATATCTGCAATCATTGCTGGCGAGATAACATGACATGAGCTATAATTGGCTGACAAAAACGATTTTAGTTCTCTGGAAGCTTCCATGCTGTAATTGGTGGAAATCCTATTTAAATTTTTGCAATATGAAAATATGCAGTGTGTGTGTGTGTGTGTGTGTGTGTGTGTGTTGCTATGCATCAAAGGTCTTTCCAAAATGCATTGTTTTTTGTTGGATTTTGTTTCCGAAAGTGGCAGGAAGTTCTAGGACTGATAAGTTCTACATCTACATCTACATCCATAATCTGCAAGCCACCTGACGGTGTGTGGCGGAGGGTACCCTGAGTACCTCTATCGGTTCTCCCTTCTATTCCAGTCTCGTATTGTTTGTGGAAAGGAGGATTGTCGGTATGATTCTGTGTGGGCGCTAATCTCTCTGATTTTATCCTCATGGTCTCTTCGCGAGATATACGTAGGAGGGAGCAATATACTGCTTGACTCTTCGGTGAAGGTATGTTCTCGAAACTTTGACAAAAGCCCGTACCGAGCTACTGAGCGTCTCTTCTGCAGAGTCTTCCACTGGAGTTTATCTATCATCTCCGTAACGCTTTCGCAATTACTATATGATCCTGTAACGAAGCGCGCTGCTCTCCGTTGGATCTTCTATCTCTTCTATCAACCCTATCTGGTACGAATCCCACACTGCTGAGCAGTATTCAAGCAGTGGGCGAACAAGCGTACTGTAACCTACTTCCTTTGTTTTCGGATTGCATTTCCTTAGGATTCTTCCAATGAATCTCAGTCTGGCATCTGCTTTACCGACGATCAACTTTATATGATCATTCCATTTTAAATCACTCCTAATGCATACTCCCAGATAATTTATGGAATTAACTGCTTCCAGTTGCTGACCTGCTATTTTGTAGCTAAATGATAAGGGATCTTTCTTTCTATGTATTTGCAGCACATTACACTTGTCTACATTGAGACTCAATTGCCATTCCCTGCACCATGCGTCAATTTGCTGCAGATCCTCCTGCATTTCAGTACAATTTTCCATTGTTACAACCTCTCGATACACCACAGCATCATCTGCCTAACAACACCCTTGTAAAAAACAGCAAAACGTTTTGAAGATGAATATTGTTTGTGAAACCTTAGCTTTTGAACTTGAACTGAAAATTTGTGCTTTATAGGCCTTCTCAACATTTACTTTGTATGTCAGTGATAGAACTACCAAGTTGTTGAGTAGAGAGACTTCGTGGCTATGGGTAATCTGTGTAAACCAGTTGTAGAGGTTTGTCATTGATGCATCATGAACATGGATGGTGTCAACCTCTTCAGCATCAGCTAAGGCCTGAAGATGGTGCACTGAAGCACCGAAACTGGTAGCCATACAATAAATGAAGTCATAAGAACAGTTGTGGATGTTTCATTTTCTTACTTCCAAATTTTGGGTTTTTGTGGTTACCTTAAATCACTTAGTGCCAATACCAGTATCGCTGATTTGAAAGAACATGGTCAGTTACTTTACCTGCCTGATCTTATATTGATTCCTCCTACGTATATCTCTAGAAAAGACCATGAAAGTAAAATTAGTGAGATTTGAGCTCACATGAAGGCTTACAAACGACTGTATTCCTGTGTATTATTAAGAACTGGAATGGAACGCAGGGAAGTACATGAAGTACACTCTGACATATACTGTAAGGTCGATTGCAGAGTACAGATATAGGTGCTCTTCCTCTAAAGACCTCGGCATTAACAGAACACTTAACACTAACTTGCCTTACCTTCTTTGACATTTTCCATGTCCTACCAAGCTGTTACAAATATGTGTGTGGAACATACAGATATCTATGTATCTAACTAACTTGCCTTTTCCTGTCCATCTAGTCATTTTCCTCATCTGTCTTGAGTACGGAACTCATGCATTGTGTACATGATTTCAGTTTTAATGTAGTCTGTTTTTCTTTTCGGCATGTTGAATATATCTTGTTTGATTTTCAGATCTACTTTCAATTTTGCTCTAGTGTATGTTCTTCCATTAGCCGTTGAGGTTTGTTTCCTCTAGAAGATGAGTCAGATATTTTGTATTAACGCATATTCCTCCTCCTCCTCATCCTCTTTCTCAGTTTAAGAGTATGAAAACTTAGAGATTATTTGTATAGTTCAGGTAATACAGAATTTCCTTATCTGTCTGTCCTGAATTTCCCAAAATCGTAATAGCTGCTGCTTTATCTTCTATTGGTAATCTACACAATCATTTAAAGAAACATTGGAATGCTTGCTCCATAAAATTTTGTGTGAACTATCATTTTCTCTTCCTGTAGCAGAAGTACTACTACACTATTGTACTCCCAGATTTTCAGGTGAAATATTCTTCCTTCAAGTTGCAGACTTTCTTAAATAAATCCTGAAGATACATATACTGTGTGGATAAACAAACAATATCCTTATACCAGTCTTTGCGTACTCAGGGAAAAATTATACCTGGCCTCCTCAATGCTTATTTTATTTTATTTAGAAAATAGTTTACAAGATAAAATACATATCCTGTAACTAGAAAAAACTTAGGTTATGATTTGGTACATTATTCAGTTTCACTATATACATTTTTGGTCATATTCTTTATCAGTGATTTAAGCAACTTCATTTCCAGTGCATCAGAAGACCCTGTATTTGCCTTACCACAGGATATGGATAAACGACAAAGTATCGCTAGTGTTGTTGATGAAAGGATTACTTATGTTACAAGAAGGAGTGTGCACAAAGCAGTCCCTGCAGGAATGGGTATGTAAATTAAGTGTGCAAATGCCACCATATGTTTTTTAATATGACTGATCTGAAATATTTATGAACTTAATTCGTATATTTAATGTCTCATAGGTGGCAATTTTCATGTATAACTTTTAAAAAGACATCATAATCGCCTTTGACTGTTGAAATCCATTTATTTTCACTATTGCAGTTTTGGCCTCAAGGCCATTAACAAGTGGTATACTGCAAAAACACTGTGCTTTAGCATGTCGAGCATTAAAAATCATAAAAATTTCTGTGCTGAACCTTTTAACACATATGTTCCTACAACCTACTGTTTTTGTACGCTGGGAATATGAATGTATTGTGTATTTTCACACCAACTGCTTCAGTTCTCATGTAAATAGTGTAAAAGAGAAGTAGTTCGTTGGGATGTATGTTAAAGATAGTAACATTATTTAAAGACCTGGAGAAGACATGACTCCTTGCTCTTGCTCTTCCCCACCTGCAGCTGAAAATTTTAACCAAGGAACGGTCATGGGTGGTGAGCAGTGAGCTTGCATTAAAACAAGAGTGCTGCTAGAACACTGCTAGTGCAGGAAGATAGTCATTGGTTTCTGTTAGTTCTGGAGACTATTTGAAAAGCAAAAATTTGTTGTGTTAATGATACAGCAGAAACTGGAAGTACTACACAAACTCAAAGAAGGCAGTATTGGTATGCAAAATCTGGCATTGATCACAGTGTGGGTGAAACTGCAATATGTAGTATACGGAAAAATAAAGGCAGAATAATTCAATTTATTGGCAATTCTGACTTGTCTAAAGGTTTGCCAAAGTGAAAGGCCATGAAAATATCTGCATACACAGAACTCAGTAAAGCCATTGCTGGAACGGTTTCAAAAGAAAAGATAGAGCACTTAAGTATCTGGCCCAATCATCGCTTTGAGTCTAGATTTGCTCATTCGAGCTTTTTCTCACTCTCAGTGAAGTTGGACCTTTCCAAAGCATGGATTGGCACTTACTTTCTGGATCATAAATGAAAAACCAAGATTTGGCGCAGTATCACATTTTCCAAGAAATAAGTATAAATTTCAGTGGTATTCAAAGTGTCAGTATAAACATTTTTGTTCAATCATGAGAATTTTCAACACCAGTTTCTCACATACTTTTCTCATATTAAACTGGCTATGTAAAATTTGCCTTACGCATTCTTTGTCAGTTCCTAAAGTTTCAGCAATCGGTTGAATCTTCAGCTGATGGTAAGATTACCTATTCTTCGATATTTTCATCTGTTTTTGGTGATGCATAGTACCCTGCGCACGAGTCTAGTCGTCTTGGCCATATTGGAAAAATGTGAATAACTAAAAACCTCGCGTATGTGATAAACAGTCTTTGCTATACATTTCTTTTAATAAAACAAAAGTTTCAGCAGCAGGTTTTCAAAGATTCATATGAAACTTCACAACAATTTGTTTATCTGTTATTATACTTATCATTTTTCCTACAAAACAAAATAACAGATATTGAACGAAGTCCGCGGCCACACTGGTTTGTCAGTGTGCTGCATTTGACTGAGAAGGCTTCAAGCTTCATAAGTATTGGTGGTTTATCTTTGGTGCGTGCATACTTATGTGACAGCATCAGTCCCATCATTTTATAGCAATGCCTCATACTCAGTGCAGATAAACATTTGGAGGTGAAAATAAGATTTTAAGCATTGGAGTGATTATTGAAGCAAATAATGCTAATTTGAAAAAATGTGGTGAAACAAGAATATTAGGAAATGGAACTACGGAGTAAATGTTATTCATCCATTTCCTTCTGCTTTTACAACTGGACGAAGTAATAGCTAGACCGAGTCACAGTCAAATACAAATTGCAAGAAAAATGAAATAAAGAAAGTTCCACAGAATAAATTCTGTGATAAATTAGTGATGCAGAGAATTGGGTGGCTCTGTGGTAAAGTGCCAAGCATGAAATGTAACCTCTTCAACTAAATTATTTTATTTCTTAACAGTGAAATGATTTAATCTGGTTGCGATTAGATTTGACAAAATATTGTCACATAGAAGGAGGTGTAATCAGGTGGATGATGAACACTCACTTCACTTAATGAAGGTTTATTCAGCACTTGCACATACAAGAGTGTGGAGTGAACTGCCTGTGGCCAGAACACATACGGTATATATACAGTTACAGAACATTCCAGTACAATGATTCTTGACATTTGTGGATACTTCTAGAATGTACTTGAACCGAATATAGAAATCAAAATTCAACAGTTCAGATGAGTTTTGAACTGATACCCTCCATGCAACAGTTTAGTATCATAACCACCACACCGTGGTGACTGTGCTACTCTGCTTCTTCTGCGACATTGTTCCCTCCTTAAGAGATCAGCGTCTCAGTGTCCTAGTCCGCGAATGAGTCATCGGTCCTGCATACTCCGACTCCCAATGACTGATGTTCGCCCTGGCGGTGATCTTCTTAGAACTTCCTTTGCCGCTATGCTCTTTGTCAACTTTCCACTTGTTGCCTGTCGCTGGAGCTTCGAATTTACCCTGGGTTGCAGGATCCTTATAGGGCTTCATTTGAAGGGCGTGGACCATATCTCGGACCTTTCGTCGCCTTGGCTCGGGGTAGAAATCTTCAACTTCATATGTAACATCAGACAACTGTCTTACAGCCTTGTAAGGCCCAAAGTAGCGCCTGAGGAGCTTCTCAGAGAGACAAACCTTCGGAACAGGAATGAACATCCAGACTAAGGTCACCAGGCTGGTAGACAACAGCACGGTGGCTCATGCCGTAACTTTGGCAATCATTTTCTTCACCGTACGAAGTCAAGCTAACTGCCAACCTTCCTCAGCTCTGCTTAACACCTGGCTGATGGAGCCGTCGTCCACGTCACCAGAATGTAACAGAAACACAGTGTCCATTATTGTAGTCGCCTCACGCCCATGCACCAGGAAAAATGGCATAAATCCTGTGGTGTCTTCTTTGGCGGTGTTGTAGGCAAACATTACGAAATGTAGCACCACATCCCAGTTGCTCTGCACAACATTGAGGAACATAGATAGCATGTCGGCCAAGGTCTTATTAAGGCTTTCAGTAAGCCCATTAGTTTGCGAATGGTAGGCAGTCGTCATGTGATTATTAATGTTGCACTGATTGTTTATCTCTGTCACAAGATTCGATTGAAAAACTTTCCCTTGATCTGTAATTAACGACCTTGGGGCACCGTGTTTTAATACAATGTCTTCGATGATGAACTTGGCTACCTGGAATGCTTCCGGCTGTTTTCACGGCTTTTGTAATGGCAGAGTGTGTCACATAATCAGTTCAAACAATAATCCATCTATTGCCACTAGCAGATGTTGGAAATCGTCCGAGGAGGTCAATCCCAACACGCTGGAAAGGCGTTTCGGCTGGTGGAATTGGTTGAGTCAGCCAGGTGGTTTCTGAGGAACTCCCTTTCTCCTCTGGCACTCTCGACAGTGTGACACATAGTGACGGACACTCCTAAATAAACCTGGCCAGAAAAACTCTTGCAGATCCTATCGTATATCTTAATAAATCCTAAATGTCTGGCCTCAGGTGTGTCATGGAATTTCTGTAGAACATCTAAGCGCCTGTATTTAGGAATCGCTGTAGCCATCTGTTTTCAAACAGATCAAAGTTTTTCTTGCAAAGTAATCCATTAACTACCTTAAACTGTCCTTTCACATCTTCTGACTGATTTAAGGTAAGCATAATTTTAGATATCTTGGCGTCCTCCTCCTGCTCAGCAGAGAGATCCTGGAGTGCAGCGAGACAGTCACTATCTTCATCAAAGTCTTGATTGCCTTGCACAGGGTTTCTTGAGAGGCAGTTGGCATCTTGGTGTTTTCTTCCACTATTGTACACTAAGGTAATGTCATACTCTTGAAGACATAGTGCCCACCTGGCAAGTCGTCCTGTTGGATCCTTAAGACCTGTCAACCAACAAAGTGAATGATGGTTTGTAATGACTGAAAATGGCCTGCCATAGAGATACTGTCGAAATTTGCACTTGGCCCAGATCACAGCAAGACATTCTCTTTCTGTAGCTGAGTAGTTTCTCTTGGCTTTTGTAAGTGTCCTAGAAGCATAGGATGTAACCTTCTCTTTTCCATCCGAGATTCGCACCAGAACAGCACCGATCCCATATGCACTGGCATCTGTGTGTAGTTCTGTAGGTGCTCTCTCATCATACAGACCAAGTACAGGGTCAGTCGTCAGAGCTTTTCGCAGCACTTCGAAAGAATCTTGTTGAGCACCACCCCAGATAAATTTAGCATCGGCTTTTAACAACTGTTGGAGTGGCCTGGCTTTGATACAAAAGCCTTTGTTAAAACGACAGTAATAAGAGCATAATCCGAGGAAACTTCTCAAATCTCGAATACTTTCAGGAATAGGAAATTCTGATACAGATCACACCTTTTCTGAGTCTGGTCACACACCTTCATTTGACACAAGGTGTCCAAGTATTTTGATTTCTTTTGCTTGAAAGAGACATTTTCTTGAATGTCCGCCTTGTTGGAGACACTTAAGAACGGCCCTCTGTCTTTTTGTGTGTTCATCAAATGTCTCTGAGAACACTATAATGTCATCTAAATAACAGACACATCATCCACTTCAGGTGACTTAGAAGATTATCCATCATCCATTCAAAAGTTGCTGGTGCATTACACAATCCAAACGGTATTACCGTAAACTCATACAGGCCCTCAGGGGTGATGAATGCAGTTTTCTCATGACCAGGCTCATCTACTTCGATTTCCCAGTATACCGAGTACATGTCCATGGTTGAGAAAAACCTAGCCGCCTTGTGACAATCTAGTGTTTTGTCAATTCATGGAAGAGGGTAAACGTCCTTTTTAGTTAACTTACTAAGCTTCCTGTAATCAATACAAAAGCGCCAACTGTCATCCTTCTTCCTCACGAGAACCACTGGTGACGACCATGGGCTCTGTGAAGGCTGAATGATGTCATTCTTCATCATTTTCTCTAGCTCGTCGCGAATTATTTGACGTTCCGTTGCTGACACACGGTATGCTCTCTGGCTTATTGGCTGATGGTCTCCTGTGCTAATCCAGTGGTTCACAGTCAGTTTGTGTAGTTCGTTCTTCACCTGTGGATTGAAGCATTCAGAGAACTTGAAGAATGGCAAGTAGCTTCTTCTGTTGTTCCTTAGTGAGATCTGGTGATAGTCGAGCTAGAAGATCTTGTCTCATAGTGGTAGCACTAATTTCGCCCACAGACTCGGCGTGGGAGGTTTCTATGACGCTCAGCTGTTCTGCAATTAACGACTCAACGTTTGCTACGCACATGCGTCTTAGAAAGATCTGCGGTTCTCGGTTACAGCTAACTGTCCACAATTCGAATCCACTCTTAAACGAGACAACAGAGGCTGGGATGACCAAGTTATTCTTCATTGGTATGCTTCTCTTTCATTCCACTACAAGATCCATGGGTTGATGCATGGCATGACACATGACAGTTACCTTTCTAGTGCTGACTGCAGGCATGATCACTTCATTCATCACACAGTCTCCCCACACTCGGATGCGCATCTTCTTGTCCACAGTACCTAATCTCGTCTAGCATAGTCTTAGAGTGACCACAATCTGTAATTGCCTGAGAAGCTTTGAGAAAGTCCCATCCAAGAATGACGTCATGACTACACTCTTGTAAGGCGATGAATTCTAAGGGCTGTGTATGGCCAATTATGCCCACATGAATGACACATCTTCCTGTAGGTTTTACATATTTCCCATTAGCCACCTTCAGCAGAGATGTTTTGCTGTTGACGAATATGGTTTTGTGCAGCTGGGAACGGTACTTCTCCGAAATTATTGAATATGATGATCCAGAGTCCACAAGAGCTTGGACTGGCCAGCCATCCATGAGGATATCAACATAGTTTCCTATCATTTTTGTAGTGATTGGCGGCGGACGATTTTTGTCTTTGGCGGGCTCACCTCCAAGGAAGGTCGCACCCTTTAGTTTTCCAGGTTGTGGCGGCTAGGTGATCGGCTGGAGCTTCTAAACGGTGATGGAGACCTTGATCGGCGTGTTGGGGAGTGTCCTCTCCAGCGGCTAGCTTGTGGTGATGGTGATCTACATCGTCCTGCACCCACATCTTCTTGTTCATCTTGGTCATCCCAGAGTTGGCGTTGGCTAAAATCGGTGTGCTGTCTTCTGGCGCGAGAGTCATCAAGCATCCGCCATCTTTCTCGACAATAGTGAACCATGTCCTGGTCGTCCGCATGGAAGCATACTGGTTGGTTATCGTGGGTCCTCCTGACGTCAGTCTTCCTTGGTGCCGAAACAGGTTCCTCATGTGGCATTGTAGGAATGTAACTTCACCTGGGTCTGAACTTTTTCACTGTTTTAAAGGAAAATGAAGGACGAGAGATTGGGTTCGATGTCTGTTCCACTTCCTCCCTTATGACCTCTTGAAGCTTCTCGGTGTTCTGCTCGCTCTGCAATCCAAGTGCCTTCTGAACTTCCTTTCTCATTATCTGATGAAGAATACTTGTGAAATTAGTTTCTTCCTTTATCGCAGATATCGATACGACTTTTGGAAGCCGTTCAAACTTCTTGCGTGTAATTCTTTTTTGATGCATTGTCTCGATATACTGACACCATTTTATGAAGTCGTCTGCGGTCGAAACCTCCTTCAGGAGTAGGGCTTGGTACATGTCCTCAGCAACACCTTTCACAAGATGTGCAACCTTATCTTCCTCCTTCATTCTAGGATCCACTATTTTACACAGCTCCAAGACGCCTTGAAAGTAGGATGCTGTAGTTTCTCCTGGATGCTGTGCCTTGCTCTTTAATTTGTCTTTGGCCTTGCACTTCTGTCATTGTGTCGCCGAAATACTTGCGCAGTTCCACCTGGAATACTTCCCAGCTTGTGAACTTCTCCTCGTTGTTCTCATACCATTACTTGGCAGTGTCATCCCATTTGTTAAATTTGGCTATATGCTCATATACCTTCAGTCACTTGTTTGGATCTTGGCCATTGTCACCATAGAACCTACAAGGATGTCTAATGTGGTAGCACACAGTTGCTGTCATCGTAATCTCTTCTTCTTCTGTCTCCCATAGATTTTGATCAGTTGAATATGGCTCGAACTCAGATTTCTTGCCATGTAAATGACGGCTCTGCCGTGGCCTGATGGGAGCCACAGCGCTTGTCGATAATGTGCCCTATCACAAGTTCCAGTACCCGGCGTCTCCACCAGAATAAAGTCATGTAGAAGAAGGTGTAATTAAATGAATGACCAACACTCACTTCATTTAACGAAGGTTTATTCAGCACTTGCACATACAAGAGTGCGGAGCGAATTGCCTCCAGCCAGAACACATACGGTATATATACAGTTACAGAACATTCCTGTACAATGATTCTGGACATTTGTGGATACTTCTAGAATGTACTTGAACTGAATATAGAAATTAAAATTTTACAAGTCAGGTGAGTTTTGAACTGATGACCCTCCATGCAACAGTTTAGTATCACAACCACGACACCGTGGTGACTGTGCTACTCAGCTTCTTGTGCGACAATATAAACAGTTCAGAGGAGTGGTATAATTCAGGTATATAACTTCTTCTCAATCGATGGCCTAGAATTCTTCACAAGAAAAGGATTTGGATGTGTATCCACAGTGTGAGCTAAGTGAAGTAAGTTAAAGATACATCAGTATACGTTATACAACATTTTATTTCAACACGGGTGGCCAGTCACGAATAACATACCAACAATGAACCTCGAGCTCCCCAACTCTCACTCTTATATACAGTTTCAGACTAAAAATCCGAATGTCTTGTGGTTTGATCCCTGCTCGGCCAGAGGTTTGTTCACTTGTCATTTCTTTCACCTTTGACCATGTTTGTTAATGCGAAAATCCAGAGTTGCACCTTTGGAGAGTTCACATTAAACGGTAGGTCAAAAGTCAGTTAAGAAGTCAGAGAAAGGCAATGGCAAACAACCTCAATTTTATTTATTTATTTATTTATTTTTTATTTTTTTTCCGCTAGTAAAGTACTGTGTTGTTCAGGCCGCACTTCAGGTCAATGACAAGTTTACTTTTTACATCACTCCTAAACAGCTCTAAGCAGAAATTCCAGGGAACTTATGCCTGGTTTTAGGCGTATTAAGAACAAAATATTTAATTATAGTAAAAGTGTGCTCATGGCATGATTAACTTTTGTAGGAAGTGAATTTATTATTAGCTGTTATGTCAAAAGTTTGTATGATATTTAATATTTATTCTTATTTCCAGGTAGAGTATTCCATGAGGAAGATGAAGAGGGAGAAGTATTCAATAACACATATCTTTCTGATGTGAAAGCTGGACGTTGTAACTTCAGAGTAGAGGATAGTAACAATCGCATCTCTGAACTGCAATATCGGAACTCATTGTGTCCACCACATCTAAAATCATCTTACCCAGCAGAAACCCAGTTTCATGACCCTTCTGTGGTAAAGGATGATGATATAAAGGTATGAAGATTTGTGTCGTGGATAAAATTGGGAAATGTCTTTTTTATAATCTAATGGCAACAATATTTCATATCATTTTTTACAGTGACAGATGCAATTCATATAGGGGTTAAGTAGATGCAGTTCAGATAGTGCTTAAGTAAATAATTAGGTGGGTCTTTAATAAAATGAGTTTACTGAGTGCTTGTTTAACTGATACATGCACTCTTATTTCTTTCATGAGGAATGAATATAAAATTAGTCACAACTGGCTTGTCAGTTGAGATACTGTATAACATACTATCTAAAAACTCTGTATGATTCTATTAACAGCTATTTCTGTTGTTTTCTTTTTGTGTAATAAGACTGGAAATTTTGGCAATGTTCCTTGCCTGTTACAGCTAAACTGCACTAATACTTGTGTGTAGAGCGTAACATAGGTATTATTCTTGACTCCTAGAGCTAAGCAAGTTTTAATCAGTCGAAAATTTGCCATTTATCTTTTTATTGTGCCAATTTCAACACTTGTGTGTTATATTTGCAGCAGCTGTAATTAATGGATACTATATTTACTATTCAAATTATTGAAGTACGAATAAAAATAAGATTGTCAGGCAATGTTAAGGGTATCTTTTCCATTTAGGTGAAGCAAGACTTCTTTCTATTTTTCACAATCTTTTTTTTTTTTCCTCCCTACAAATTTATCTCAGGAACTCAAGCAAAACGAGCAAAATAATCATTAAAATATTTAGCGCTCGGTTTTCTTTGATGCGGTCCTCTTCAAGTTTCTGGCTGCAAGGTATCAGTGTGCTGACAGAAGTGTCATTTAGCCTTTCACTCCAATTCAAGGTGAACTACTACTGCTGCTGCTGCAGCAGCAGCAGCTAATGTTGATCATTCTTGTGATTCAGCAATGTTAGGTACTGCTACCAGCTGAGCCACTCTCTCTACCATAATTGTGAATTGTATTGTATACAAAATACAATGGGGAAAAATCAGGATCTTTGTCAATTGTAAGCGTGTTGCACTTCGTGACCTCATTGACATTTGAAGGTTTGTAGATTGCTTTGATTCTGTGGTCCCTCCATAATTCTTCAGGAGCAACATTTTGAATAGATTCCACAGATAATCACAGTATTGTTTGGAGGGAACCTAAAATTGTTTGTCCAGTCTCGGATTTGTCCATTTGACCTTAGTTTTTCATTGGTTGCTCAGTTCAGATGTTTTGCTACCTCATTTTCTTTTTATGTCAAAGGAATTGTCAACTCATGTCTAATTCCATTTGTCTTACAGAATACCTTTGTAAGGTGGTTGACAATACTTTTCTATTATCTGTTTGAAATATTTTAATTTGTTGACTAATTTAATTTTCTACTCGTGGTTTAAATTGAAAGCAAGTGTCACTGACTTATTTTGTTATTTTTAGCAAGTAACCAAATGATTTTCTTGACATATAAGCTGTAAAAGGGAGAAGATAACCTGCTCCTGTCCGCAAAGCTATACTCATTGGTCCACAAATATCAGAAAGTATTATTTCTAGTAAAAATTTTTGCATCTTTCATTTGGTATATATGTGTTTCAGTTTATGTTTGCCCAAATCTTTTTTTCTTCTTGAGAAACACATGACTACACAATTAAACTGTTTCTCTCTATTATGCCACAGTTTATAATTATTGTTAATTTCTACAGAATCAGCATAACAACAAATTTCATCTGAACACGCACTCTTAGAATGCCTCAACACCTTACTCTGGTGAGGGTGGGATATTTCTCAGGTCAACCCCGAAATGAGATCTGTTATGTCTGATCTTCACCACACTACCCACTGTAGACTTCAATTGACCTCTGAGCCTCCGTAACAGCCTTTTTAAACCATATGACATTACCAGATCATTATCGCTACCCCAAGCTACCTACAACTGCAGTTGTTCCTGCCTCAAACCTTGTAGTCCTGTGCTTCCCCATTTACTAGTACTACTTCCAGCACCACTGTGAGTAATCTTACGACATAAAAGGCAGATCAAAAACTAAATCTATTCATCTTATTTACTAACATACATTTTTATAAATGTTCGCTGCTCAACATTCTGTGTAGGAATGACCACCACCAAATGAAGTGAGTGCATGAAAGCACTAAGAACTGGCTATCTTGCGGACACCTAGAGCGTGAGTTATGAGACCTGAGCACCTGCTAAAAAAAATCTGATTTGGTTCAAATGGCTCTGAGCACTATGGGACGTAACATCCGAGGTCATCAGTCCCATAGAACTTAGAACTACTTAAACCTAACTAACTTAAGGACATAACACACATCCATGCGTGGGGCAGGATTCGAACCTGCGACCGTAGCAGTCGCACGGTTCCAGACTGAAGCACCTAGAACCGCTCGGTCACCGTGGCCGGTGGAAATGTGATTTGTCAATGAAATTGGGATTTTGGTTCCAGCAGCTAAGAATAGTTGAATTTGCTACTGGAATGCATCTTAATGCAATGATGTTATTTTATCCTGTTTTAGGAGTTTTATATAATCATGTTTGCCAAACAATCATCTAAGTTACTAATTGTCTGAGACAGTTGCCCAGACCCAGTTGCAGGTTGACTGTCTAATGGATTCAGAGGCAACATAACATTTGACTTTCAGTACATCATACAATTATTGACTGAATTTAAAATGTTTGCGCACGCACGTGTGTGTGTGTGTGTGTGTGTGTGTGTGTGTGTGTGTGTGTGTGTGTGTGTGTGTTTGTAGCATGCATATTTCAAAAGGACCTATATTTTAGATATTAATGTTAATAATGTATTTGCAAATCTCTCTTGAAGAAAGACATAGTTAAAAGAAACATACAAGTAGTAGTGTCACTTGCTTCAATTTCTGATACACTGACACATTGAAATTGTCACACAGTTATTTTGTCATTAACAGCAACATTCATAAGCAAAACAAAGACATTCTTATGTAAAATTTCAGTGTAAAAGTGTACTGAAGTTACTTAGAAAAATATCACACTTATCAATGAGAAATTTTTACACCAAGAAACTCGTAAGCTGCAGCCATGCAGTAGAAATGATAAGAAATGGTGAAATAGCTGTATGGATTTAATACACCAATGGAAGTGTGACATTGGAACAAGGAGATAAACATCTCGTGAAAATAGTGGTGTCATTAAACTCAAAACATCATATTGTCTTAATATGCACCTTTCCATTTGCCTCACATTTCTTTCCCAGCAACAATCAGTATCTTACACCTGTTATCCTTGCAGTCTCTTCATTTGCTATATTAGCAGCAGATTTACATTTTTGTGATTTCCTTCCTTCGTATGATTATCAAATTTTGTTGTTAATTTGGTTGTCTACAGTAACACAGTTCCACACCATTCTCTTTTAAAATGTAACTTATTTCCAAATGTCAAAGTTTACGCAAATGTATAACACATTAACCTGGTAAAATTTCATCTAGATGTTCTTATTTACCCCATTGTGTGTATCCATAGAAACAGATAAATCTGCCATTGCGAAACTCGGACATACTGGGGTAAATATGTCTTCTGTCAGTGAAATCAGTCTTGGCATTTTTCTTGATGAAATGAAGTTTTTTGCCTTTGCTTGTTTGAGGCTTTCGTGTTCAGGCTTGCTTTTGTTAATGTTGAGTGTCTCATCTCTCAGTGAATTGTGACAAACATTTTATCAGCTTTGTTGCTGCATTGGGATAAATACAGGCTTGAACTGTCACCTCATTCCTGCCTAATGAACTACACGAGTTGACACTTTGTCAGTATCATCATTAATTAATGTTTTTATTGATGATTATTTTCTTTTATTTGCAGTTGGGATTGATTGATATGGATCATTTTGATAGTTTAAGTACTAGTTGTCTACTACCAGAGGAAAAACCACGTAAAAAGGATAAAGGGCAGGTCTGTATGAGACATTCATCTTCTGCTGCTGCACAGTTTTAATAACCTGCACATCTTTTGAAAGCTGTTATCTTCTCTAGTGCATTTTCCTCTTGCCCTCCTGTAAATCATTCATATTTCTATTGATGCAGCACATTAATACTTCTATACTTCTTCTTAAATACTAATGGTACTGCTTCGCACAGCCCTGTGTAACATTTTTCACATAACATGTCTTGTAAGACATCATTTTATGTTGCGACATTAACATAATTACAGATTATGGCTTACGCACTTCTAGCGTGATATTGTTTAGAAATTATGATTTGCAAGTATAAAATATGTTTGGAAATCATGTGATGTTGATTTTAATCCTTGGTAGTTTTCCAAAGTGAGTTCACCTTAAAAGTATAAATCTAAATAATAGTTGTAATTCATTGTTTGCAAGTAGTAGGGAAAAATTGATTTTGCACTTAAATAAAATGTTGAACTGCTACTTTGCAGGTGTAGGTTGTCAATACTTATCGAAAGACACTTGGGGGATTTGGGAGGGGGGGTTCTTGATCTTCCTCTAAACCCATGCTAATAAGTCAAAACAATATTTCATCGGTCTGGAATCAAAGGACCTTACAGATCAGTTCAAAAAAATTTTACTTTAAAGTTCTTCACAAACTTTACACATCGAAATGCGTGTTCAAGTTTATTCTTTTCTCTCGGTTAGAAAGTTACATTTAAATGAAGGCTATTACTAACAGCTGTCAGCAGTATTACTAAAGTTGTCAAGATAATGTCAGTATTTTAAAATGGATTAAAAAGTCTTGATTGCAATAAAATATTTATTTCTAATGGTAACCAGTTTGTCAAAATGTGACATTCTTCAGACCATTTATACCACGATACCATTTTAAAGTATTTCAGCAAGACTGCTGACTGTCTCCAAGAGAAATTTTCTATAAAGTTAATGATGGTGATATCTATATGTCGGTGTTTACACACACGACAGTTCTTGTTAATAAAGTAAACTCTGTATTGCAAAACTTGTATCCGTAACTAATGGTCATTTATAAGACTATCGTTCAGCGATACTTCTGTATCTCAAAGCTGGAAACTGTAAATTTTAATGAGTGTCCAACCTATTTTCTTCGTTTCTGAAACTTTATTCTCTACCCATTTTACACAAAGTTCATAAATACAGATTTGTGACCATTGCTTCTTAACATCCCCACAAAAGGTCTACTGCCATCTCTGCATAAAGATTAGTTTTCGCTAAAGTGAGGTCTCGCAGAATGTTGGTACTGTGATGTTTGTGTATGTCTGGTTAAGATTAACCATTAATACATACTCATCTAGAGATAGATAGAGTCGAAAGTTGAATGAAGGGTAGCACTTTGAAGGACAGAGGAAAAAAAGTGCCAAGGGGGAAAAAAAACTCTGCGATAATTGGGTTAGGTTGTAATAGCAATAGCGGTTTTCTTGTTGCCTGCGACAGGTCGTGCAAGGGTAGGCTTTGCTAGTAGTGGGTATCATGCAGGCCAATACCTCGTCGTCATGCAGTGGTTTTACTCGACGACTGTCGCTGGGTGCCGGTGTTGACTTCTCAGTGAGCGTCAGCATACCTGTAACAGTTAGGCGTCAGCATACCTGTAACAGTTAGGCGTCAGCATACCTGTAGCAGTTAGGTTCATCATCGTTTTGTGTCCGATAGGTCATACATCAGATTCACAGTGTAGGGTTATGTTTGCAGTTTGTTTGTGCGTCAGTGTGTAAGCTTGTCGGTTTCCCTGCTGTAGCCTGTTGGTTGGCTTTAATAGCAACTGGCATATCCAGTCTACGTTGCTGATATGCAGGGGCTTGCCGATGTTGTTTGTGGATGTATGTTAGCTTGCCATAGGTGGTTATGCCCTAGCTAGTAGAGTTTTTTGGCAGCTAACGCTTACACCTATGGTTCTGATCACAATTTCCCAGAGTAAGGATGAAAGGATTGTTGAAGTGTCTAGAGTTCCTGTATAGTCGAGTGGCGTGTTTTTTGATCACCTCCTTGAGGTTTTCAAGGCGGTATTCATTGTGAAGATCACTGTGCGTGTGTAGCGTGGAGTGTTGCTACTGATATGTAGAACTTTGTTCTGTATGATCTGCAGGCAGCACAGGTTTGTAGGAACTGTGTATCCGCAGACTGGAGCTGCATATGCCATCAGAGGTCTAATCAGTCTTATGTATATGGACCTCGAAACCCTCCTGTTCAGGGTACGTTCCCTGTTGAGCATTGGGTAGAGTTGTTTGAGCCTCGCGTGGCATGCACTCTGTTGGCAGTGTGCTCATTGTGGTCCTCCCATGTAAGTTTCTGGTACAGCCAGAGACTGAGATATCTGACATTTCTCTCAGAAATGTATTGAGCCTGCATGAAGTGTTACCTGTCGACAGTGTTGGTGTTTGCGCAGTACCTTCAGTCTGCTTGTGAACAGCACTGCTTCGCACTTGTCGGTGTTTACTTTAATAAGCCATCTTTCCAACCAAGGCTCGGCAGTTCTGCGTGTTGTCTGTATACGTGAATTTATCTTAGACGGTTTCCAATCTTGCTCAAGGATGGCTGTGTACAGGTTGAACAAGATGGGCCTCAGCCTTGGGGTACTCCAGCGTGGATACTGTGTTGTGTCGATTGTTTGCCCTGCACATAGGTGTTAAAACATCTGTTCATGAGATATGAGTTTATGAGACGTACGAGTCCATCAGGGAAACCAGCATTGCTTAGTTTGCTTATAAGGCCGTTGTACCAGAGATGATCGAAAGCTTTTTTCAAAGTCCAGGAACATGAATCCTGTGGCGTTGTTCATGTTGTAGCCGCGTGTTATATGTTCAACAATGCGGAGGAGTTTTTGTGTTGTGGAGTGGTGATTCTTGAAGCAGAATTGCTCTGGTCTTAGGGTGTCATTGGCAATGCAGTGCCTAGTGACGTGTTTAAGTATTACCTTTCAACAATCTTGCTGAGCGAGCACGGCAGACTGATGGGTCGGTAATTTTGTGAGAGGGAGTGGTTTCTCCCTGGCTTCCTGAACATCAGGACCTTTGCCGCCTTCCAAAAGTCAGAGAAGTGTTGGAGTTTTAAGGTGGCATTCGTTATGTGTGCAAGATATTCTACAGCACTATACGTGGCCTTCTGGAGGACACTGTTTTGAATGCCATCAGGCTCAGAGGCTTTCCTAGCATTGGTATGCTTAATAGCCCAAGTAATTTCGTTTGTACTAGTATGTATGATTTCATCATGGGAGGGCTGGGCTCCAAGATGTGTAACCTTCTGATCCGTTTCAAGAGTGAATACTGTATCTGAAGGAGCCAGATTTGGCATGAAAGACGCAGCAAGTGTTGCAGCCACAAGCTCTGCCTTCTCCTACACAGAGTAGGCTGCGCTGTCTGTTACCTGTAGAGTTGGAATGTAACGTTTCTCCCTGGTGAAGTGTCTGGCTAGTTTCCACACGCCAGGATGGGTGGTATCTAGCCCGATGAGTTTCTGCCCCCATTGTTTGTTTCAAAATGTTTGTGTTTTGTCCCGTATTATACCCTGTAGTCTGTGGATGTTCAGTTTATAGAATAACTGTCTGTACGCCTCATTATGGGTCCTAATTTCTCATACTTTATTGTCATGGACCCTAGGCTAAATGTATATTGGCAGCAGTAAGATTGTTATGCAGTCAGCTTCAAATGTCAGATATAGTGTTCCTCCAAAAGAACATTGCCTTCCCTTCAGTGATTCCCATTTGTGTTTTTAAAGCATCTCTCATAACATTTGTGTGTTGTTCAATCCTGCCAGAAACAAGTTAAGCAGCCTGCCTCTGGATTACTTCAGTGTTTTCTTGTAATTTGACCTGATGTGGATCCCAAGCATTTGAGCAGTACTAAAGTAAAGGTCACACTAGTATCTTATGTGGTCTCCTTAATGGATGAACCACACTTTCCTAAAATTCTCCCAATAATCAGAATGTGACCATGTCCCTTCACAATCCTCATATCCTGGTTCCATCTCATATCGCTTTGTAACATTACGCCCAGATATTTAAATGACACAACTGTGTCAAGCAAGACACCACCAGTCTGTATCCAAACATTACAGGTTTGATCTTCCTACTCATTCACTTTTACTTACATTTTGCCACATTTAGGGCTATGTGCATTTATCCCACGAACTGTAAATTTTGTCTTAGTCGTCTTGCATCTTCCTACAGTCACTTAACATCAACACCTTACCATACACCACCGCATCACCAACAAGCAACTGTAGATTGCTGCCCACCCTGTCAACCAAATCATTTATGTATATATAGAACAACACCAGTCCTATCACACTTCCCTGGGCTATTCCTGATGATACCGTTGTCTCTGACAAACACTCGCCATCGAGGACAGCATACTGGGTTCTATTACTTAAGAAGTTTTAGAGCCACTTGCATGTGTCAAAACCTATTCTGTATGCTTGCACATTCGTCAAATCTGCAGTGGGGTACCTTGCCAAATACTTTTAGAGAATTCAGAAATATGAAATTGTCTGTTGCCCCTCATCCATAGTTTGCAGTATGTCATGTGAGAGCAGAGTTTCACACAAATGAAGCTTTCAGAAACCATGCTGAGTCATGCACAGAAGTGTTTTCTTTTCTCGGATATTTCTTGTATTTGAACTGATCATAGTCATACCCACATTCAACTGTTCGTGAACACTGATCATAGTCAAACCCACATTCTAATGTTCGTGAAGAGCGGCCATCTCCTCCTCCATCCACACACAGCATGCACACATCTTACCCATTCTAGCAAGACTAACTGAAGAAGTAAACTGCAAAGGCTGACACATATGTAGATATGCAACTCCTTACCCTCCTGATGTGTCACAAAGACAGTGATATCTTAACGAACTGTATAGCTGGCTGTTCAGGAGAAATTACAATTGAGCTACAAACTACTCAACTTTACACTTCCAAAATGCGAGATTAAACCTCTCAAATACAAAATCATACACAAATTTAAGAAAAGGTATTACTAAGAAAACACAGAAAAGGTAAAATATATCACTTGCTGCCCTGGAGATGTCACAGGCGACAGCTTTCTCCGTTATTTAATTCTTTTATTTACTATGTGAAGTACCAAATGAAGATCTTAACAAGAATTCACTGTTAACATATCTGCTTTCCCAACAATTTATTAATTCTTTAAAATTACACTCAATGGTATGCAGGTAACAAATAGCTGATAACTCCTTTGCCTCCCTCCAAAAAAGTTTAATCAAACTCAGTTAAAAAAAAAAAAATGGAAAGAAATCAGTACGTCACCACAGCCACTTTGTCTTAATCTTAATCAATGATGTCACAAAGCTGGATCTCTTCAGGTGTTGGATGCTAACTACAATGACTCTTTCCACCAAATTAATCCCAATAGTCACTCATTGAACGTTTTGACGTTAAGTGGTGGCTAACTCTGCTTACCCATTCTCACCATGGTTGAAAAGAAAATTATCAATCCCTGCTTAGAAATGATCTCATTGTGAAATAGTATATGTTACAATTTCCATAATTACGAACAAATTTAGAAGTCTGGTATCATTCAGCTAAACCTAATTATTCCAAATAGTAAGCTCCATGAGTAACGTCATACACCAGACAATCTCGGACCACACATCATTTCTATCCTCATGAGGGTGTCAAGTATTATCAGATTGTAAAGCCAGACATGTTGGGCTCTTACCTATAACATTTCAATAAACCCCCACAGTGTGCTTCACTCGAAGCATTTAGTAATTACCCATTTTACTTAGACTAAGTTGTTTCTGTTTCTAACAACAAAACACCATTTCTCTTCTTGTATAAGCTTAATGAAATCCACTACTCACTAATTTGCAACCAATGAGAAACAACTTCATTAACTGTTGGTTTTCCAACTGGTTATATCACTAACCCACGCTATCAGAGTCAGTGACAAAATAAAATTATGACCACCAAAAATCCAAATTACCTCCTAAACTGAATATCCAATATTGATCCCTGACAAATGTGCATCGAATTAGCGTACCTGAGGGTTCTATACAACAGCTGTAACCTTACTTCTGGTACCAGTTGCCCTATTTGTTCCATAGTTAAAACCAGATTACAATGTAACACATATAACCATTTAGAAACATTTAGGCTAATAAATGAATAGCATTCACTTTAATCAATTAATGTATTTTTGTTCGTGGCAGTCAAGTCGTTGTATAGCGACCTGCTTGCTGACTGCCCCTCAGCACCTTTCCCGCTCAGCGTGTGATCATTTCTGATCACGCATACTGTCTTCACGAAATCTCTTCGTACATCATCATAAATACAAGAAATGTATGATGTATTAACACTAAGAATTGCCCTTTCATTTATTAATAAAACTTACAAGTACTGCTTTGTCATACTATGTGCTGAAGCAAAATTATATCCATAATGCTCCTTAGATTTCAAACTAGCACAATACAAACTTAAAGAGACTAATTACAGGTGTTGCACAAAAACATGGGAATACCGCAAGAAGTGCATGCTTCAACATAAACGCAGATGCTAGTCACACCTGCAGGTGTGACTGCTACATTTGTCCAGAATAACACCTGTGCAATGCTCTCAATATGTTGCAACTGTCAGCCGTGGTCAGAACAGTGTTCTGTGTAGTTGTGAGTGCATTATGTCAGAGCTAAGTGAATTTGAATGTGGACGAATTGTTGATGCTGGTATGGTGGGTGCTTCCATAACCAAAGCAACCGAAGTGTTTGATATTTCAAAAGGCACTGTATTGAAGATTTATACCACCTACAGGGAACATGGAAAAACATCTGCTAAAGCACAACACAAAAGAAAACGTGTTGACAGATGGTGATGGAAGAGGATTTTTGGAAAAGTTAGAGGACGACAGCTGCAAAGTCGCTGCAGAACTGCATGTCACACTTAGAAACCTGTCAGCACCAAAACAACATGAAGAGGAATTTCCTAAGCTGGAAGTTGCAGAGTGACCTGGAAATACAAAAACACTCAACAGTGATGCAAATGCCTATAACAGGAAAATGTGGTACTGAAGCCATAAAATCTGGACTGTGGAGAAATAAGAGAGAGTCATTTGGTCTTATGAGTCTCGTTGCATGCTGCTTCCGGCATTTGGTAGGGTTTACATCTGGAGTATTCCATCCCGAGGCGATGGTGCAGACTGCTTCCTGCCAGCAGTGAAACATGGACAACAACCATACTGTGGTACTCCATGGGCCCCACGGTTACTCTGCAACATTGCAAGGATTATGTGACCATCCCACGGTACCACCTTTGTTCTCCAGTGGTACTGCTGTTTCCAAGATGACAGGTCCCCTGCTCATATAGCTTGCATTGTTCTGGACTGGTTTTGTAAGCACAAGGATGAATAGCTGCATCTCCCATGGCCACCACAGCCACCAGATGTCAATGTAACAGAGTCTTTGTGGTCTTCTTTGGAGAGAAGAGTGTATGATAACTTGGTCTCCATCATTAGTGCCTGAACTTGCCACCATTTTGCAGAAAGAATAATATAGGAGTACCTTGAACACCATTGTTGTTGTTGTTGTTGTTGTTGTGGTCTTCAGTCCTGAGACTGGTTTGATGCAGCTCTCCATGCTACTCTATCCTGTGCGAGCTTTTTCATCTCCCAGTACCTACTGCAACCTACATCCTTCTGAATCTGCTTAGTGTATTCATCTCTTGGTCTCCCCCTACGACTTTTACCCTCCACGCTGCCCTCCAATACTAAATTGGTGATCCCTTGTTGCCTCAGAACATGTCCTACCAACCGATCCCTTCTTCTGGTCAAGTTATGCCACAAACTTCTCTTCTCCCCAATCCTATTCAATACTTCCTCATTAGTTATGTGATCTACCCATCTAATCTTCAGCATTCTTCTGTAGCACCACATTTCGAAAGCTTCTATTCTCTTCTTGTCCAAACTATTTATCGTCCATGTTTCACTTCCATACATGGCTACACTCCATACAAATACTTTCAGAAATGACTTCCTGACACTTAAATCAATACTGGATGTTAACAAATTTCTCTTCTTCAGAAACGCTTTCCTTGCCATTGCCAGTCTACATTTTATATCCTCTCTACTTCGACCATCATCAGTTATTTTGCTCCCCAAATAGCAAAACTCCTTTACTACTTTAAGTGCCTCATTTCCTAATCTAATTCCCTCAGCATCACCCGACTTAATTAGACTACATTCCATTATCCTTGTTTTGCTTTTGTTGATGTTCATCATATATTCTCCTTTCAAGACACTGTCCATTCCATTCAACTGCTCTTCCAAGTCCTTTGCTGTCTCTGACAGAATTACAATGTCATCGGCGAACCTCAAATTTTTTATTTCTTCTCCATGAATTTTAATACCTACTCCGAATTTTTCTTTTGTTTCCTTTACTGCTTGCTCAATATACAGATTGAACAACATCGGGGACAGGCTACAACCCTGTCATACTCCCTTCCCAACCACTGCTTCCCTTTCATGTCCCTCGACTCTTATAACTGCCATCTGGTTTCTGTACAAATTGTAAATAGCCTTTCGCTCCCTGTATTTTACCCCTGCCACCTTTAGAATTTGAAAGAGAGTATTCCAGTCAACATTGTCAAAAGCTTTCTCTAAGTCTACAAATGCTAGAAACATAGGTTTGCCTTTCCTTAATCTTTCTTCTAAGATTAGTCGTAAGGTCAGTATTGCCTCACGTGTTCCAGTGTTTCTGCGGAATCCAAACTGATCTTCCCCGAGGTTGGCTTCTACTAGTTTTTCCATTCTTCTGTAAAGAATTCGTGTTAGTATTTTGTAGCTGTGACTTATTAAACTGATAGTTCGGTGATTTTCACATCTGTCAACACCTGCTTTCTTTGGGATTGGAATTATTATATTCTTCTTGAAGTCTGAAGGTATTTCGCCTGTTTCATACATCTTGCTCACCAGATGGTAGAGTTTTGTCAGGACTGGCTCTCCCACGGCCGTCAGTAGTTCCAATGGAATATTGTCTACTCCGGGGGCCTTGTTTCGACTCAGGTCTTTCAGTGCTCTGTCAAACTCTTCACGCAGTATCGTATCTCCCATTTCATCTTCATCTACATCCTTTTCCATTTCCATAATATTGTCCTCAAGTACATCGCCCTTGTATAGACCCTCTATATACTCCTTCCACCTTTCTGCTTTCCCTTCTTTGCTTAGAACTGGGTTTCCATCTGAGCTCTTGATATTCATACAAGTCGTTCTCTTATCTCCAAAGGTCCCTTTAATTTTGCTGTAGGCGGTATCTATCTTACCCCTAGTGAGATAGGCCTCTACATCCTTACATTTGTCCTCTAGCCATCCCTGCTTAGCCATTTTGCACTTCCTGTCGATCTCATTTTTGAGACGTTTGTATTCCTTTTTGCCTGTTTCACTTACTGCATTTTTATATTTTCTCCTTTCATCAATTAAATTCAATATTTCTTCTGTTACCCAAGGATTTCTACTAGCCCTCGTCTTTTTACCTACTTGATCCTCTGCTGCCTTCACTACTTCATCCCTCAAAGCTACCCATTCTTCTTCTACTGTATTTATTTCCCCCATTCCTGTCAATTGCTCCCTTATGCTCTCCCTGAATCTCTGTACAACCTCTGGTTCTTTTAGTTTATCCAGATCCCATCTCCTTAAATTCCCACCTTTTTGCAGTTTCTTCAGTTTTAATCTACAGGTCATAACCAATAGATTGTGGTCAGAGTCCACATCTGCCCCTGGAAATGTCTTACAATTTAAAACCTGGTTCCTAAATCTCTGTCTTACCATTATATAATCTATCTGATACCTTTTAGTATCTCCAGGGTTCTTCCATGTATACAACCTTCTTTCATGATTCTTAAACCAAGTGTTAGTTATGATTATGCTGTGCTCTGTGCAAAATTCTACCAGGCGGCTTCCTCTTTCATTTCTGTCCCCCAATCCATATTCACCTACTATGTTTCCTTCTCTCCCTTTTCCTACACTCGAATTCCAGTCACCCATGACTATTAAATTTTCGTCTCCCTTCACAATCTGAATAATTTCTTTTATTTCATCATACATTTCTTCAATTTCTTCGTCATCTGCAGAGCTAGTTGGCATATAAGCTTGTACTACTGTAGTAGGTGTGGGCTTCGTATCTATCTTGGCCACAATAATGCGTTCACTATGCTGTTTGTAGTAGCTTACCCGCATTCCTATTTTCCTATTCATTATTAAACCTACTCCTGCATTACCCCTATTTGATTTTGTGTTTATAACCTTGTAGTCACCTGACCAGAAGTCTTGTTCCTCCTGCCACCGAACTTCACTAATTCCCACTATATCTAGCTTCAACCTATCCATTTCCCTTTTTAAATTTTCTAACCTACCTGCCCGATTAAGGGATCTGACATTCCACGCTCCGATCCGTAGAACGCCAGTTTTCTTTCTCCTGATAACGACATCCTCTTGAGTAGTCCCCGCCCGGAGATCCGAATGGGGGACTATTTTACCTCCGGAATATTTTACCCAAGAGGACGCCATCATCATGTAATCATACAGTAAAGCTGCATGCCCTCGGGAAAAATTACGGCTGTAGTTTCCCCTTGCTTTCAGCCGTTCGCAGTACCAGCACAGCAAGGCTGTTTTGGTTATTGTTACAAGGCCAGATCAGTCAATCATCCAGACTGTTGCCCTTGCAACTACTGAAAAGGCTGCTGCCCCTCTTCAGGAACCACACGTTTGTCTGGCCTCTCAACAGATACCCCTCCGTTGTGGTTGCACCTACGGTACGGCTATCTGTATCGCTGAGGCACGCAAGCCTCCCCACCAACGGCAAGGTCCATGGTTCATGGGGGGGGGGGGGGGGGGGGGGGGGGGTTGAACACCATAGAAAACCCATATATATATATATATAATGAGGGAAACATTTTTCCCATGTATATATATATCTCCATTCCAAGATGACTAGATGTTTTGAATGCCAATGGTTTTCCTACACCATACTAGACATGGTAATGTGTTGTATCTTTGGTATTTCCATATTGGGAACTACAAACCAACATAAACTGACCAGCACACAGCACAAAAAGCCATTAAAAAAACTGGAGCATTGGAAATGACTTATTAGTAATCGGCGATTCTGTTCTAAAAGCCATTCATTTCAAACTGTTTGTTTACTTCAGAGTTACAGTGAAGAGGGTGAGCTGGTCAGCAATACACAGATGTGATTCAGTCAGAGAAAACTATCCACACTCAGGAACTAAAATAAGCAGCACATCACAGAAGATCGATGAGTGAAAACTACAAAGACAAAACAAACAACAGCATCCATGATCAGTGTAATGGATTAGGAGCAATATTTGTACAAACAACATAACTTGTGGATGCTCGTGTATACTGGTTAACAACTCAATAGAATCCAAAGTAGGTGATGATTTTAATTTGCTAAATGAGGAACTCATATTTCATTTTCTGTGTAGATTTAGAATGATTTAGTATTGTCATCTCAATAGATGAATTCGTGACTCCTACATAATCTCACAAAATAAGAGGAAACAATGTAATTGCTGCTGATTTGAACATGGACTAAATTTATTGATTTAATTCAAGAACTTGGCTTTAGACTAAGTTTCACTGATTCCACCATAGTAAATGAGTGTACAGGCACATGTGTAAGACAGTAGTTAGTAAATTATATATTTAATAACACAGGAAAATTCTCTTTTAAGCAGGAAATCTCAGAGCCCTCTGCTTTGATTATCAAATCACTAAAAATAAATGAAGAAAATTGAAGGAGATCTTTCATGGAAAGGCATAAGTAAAGGAAAAGTACACTCGTTCTGTTGTACAGGGTGACCTGATAAAACATCCCACATTTGAAAGGCATATGAAACAAATATTACTGCAACAATATTATGAAAAGAAAAGTTGCTACTAAACATATAGCACAGATGCTGAGTCGCAGATAGGCACAACAAAAAATTCCCATAATTAAAGCTTTCGGCCATTAAGGCCTTCGTCAACAATAGACGACACACACACACACACACACGCACACACACACACACACACACACACACACACACACACACACACCACACTCAAGCAAACACAACTCACATACACGACTGCAGTCTCAGGCTGTGTGTGTGTGTGTGTGTGTGTGTGTGTGTGTGTGTGTGTGTGTGTGTGTGTGTGTGTGTATTTTTGATGAAGGGCTTAATGGCCAAAAGCTTTAGTTGTGGGAGTCTCTTTGTTGTGCCTATCTGTGACTCAGAATCTCTGCTATACAGTGAGTAGCAGCTTTACTTTCCATAAAATAGTGCTGCGGATAGAAACTTTGTTATTGAAAATATAAAATGGTGTTGAAAACAGTAGGTGAACTAAGTATCACGTTATGGGTTTAATTACTCTGTACTAATGTGTGACAATGAGAAAATTTGTTGTACAGTTGTCATTAGAAACCAATAATACCTTCCAGTTTCTGATCAGCTGTAGTAGTCGCTCTTAATATATGAAGCACGAAAAGCGGTGGGGTGAAGGAAGTGGTCTTTGGCACGTTCACTCGCAATTCTCCTACCTTGATCATGGTTTGATCAGGAGCTTATTGTGTGACTGCAGTTGAAATGTTTTTCAAAAGCAACACTTCTGTGATTAGTGCAAAGAGTTTTTACATAAGGTTTTTTATTCTACTTAATCTGAAGACTGTTTTGCAGTGGGCTGTGTTTTGCAGTATCCCACCCTTATAGTGGCAGGCTTGAGAACAAATAAGATATGGTAAATTACGGTTCACTTCTTCTGGTGTTTTCTAAAATATATTGAAATGGTTGTTGGGATTCAAAATTGTCAAAAATTTAGTGTAGTCTCAGAAAATCAATTTGGATTGCAAAAAAGCAAAAGTGCTATTATGCCATCAGTGAATTCATGTACATAGTTAATTGCACTTCAGATAGCTCACAAATGGCGCGGGGATGTCCAGTGATGTATTCAGAGCATTTTACTATGTGAACAACTACTTACTGTTACATAAAATAACAAAAATATGAAATTATGGTTTTCTTGGTCCTGAAGCGCTTGGATCTCGTTTTTGTTTTAGACACTTATTTTCTTATCTTCCATCCTTCTATACCTTTTCATTATTAATTATATGGTCCCCTTGTTGGGTTTGATGTGATACTTCTTTTCTAAATTTTTCAGAAGTGTGGGTCGTGCAGGAAAGATCATCCAGTGCAGCATATACTCCACCTTTGTGCCTTTCTCTTTTTGTATCCTGCTTTCTTGCAACAGTAGTATATCCAAAACCCAGCATGGTGGCTACTCCATTGTTTGAGAGGATGTGGGTCATCAAGTACCTGCATGGCGGTAGCCCCCTAACTGCGCAGGGATCACACAGTTAGTACCTTAGCTACAAACTCCCCACACAAGCTAAGAAATATGTGCTTTTCATGGCTGGGTCAGGGGACTCTGGGCAGTGGTTAACCGGACAGGTAACCACTTGTGTGGCGGGGTGGGACCTGTGGGGAGAGCCTCCATTCTGAGTGGATGGTACCAAGGTGGAAGATTTGCACATGAAGTGAATTAAATTATAATCCTCTGGTGGCCGCACAGCCCCCGCATTCTCTTCTGAAGCAGAGACATATTACAATACAGAGAAGTATCACCCCAAAATATTTTTTTCATTGGATATCTGAACATGGTACAGGATCTTGTTTCTCACCAAGAGACTGATGATGAATTGTGTGCTAATTTGGAGTGACTAGGTGTGCATTTTGTCCATCATGTCCACCGGGGCCCAAAAAACAACAGAGTGGGTACTGGATCCTTCATCTTGGCCTTTGAAGGTGACTCATTGCCTGAGAAAGTCAAGGTGGTGGTTTATTGCTGTGATGTCAAATTGTGTATTTCTCCTCCCATTCAGTACTACAAATGCATGCACTCTGTATATGCCATCACATTACAGTGCCAGCTTAATCTGTAGTGGATGTGGCAGTCATTTGCATATGAACACTCCTTGTGCTCCTCCCCCCATTTGTGTCAGTTGTGGGGAGCACCATCCTCTTGTTCACCAGACCACACCGTTTTGGAACTCAAAAAGAAAATACAGGAATTCAAAACCCTTAACTGCATTACACATCAAGAGGCAAAGGAGAAATAAGATTGTCTACAGCCTACATGTGTAACAATGATGAATGCTACCGCTATGACAATGACATCCTCTTTAGTGACTGTGTTATTGCCCTCTGTGTCTTCTACATCTGGTCCTTTGTGGTGCCGAATTTCACATGCTCCTCTGGTGGTTGGAGGTTCTCCTAATACTGCTTCCCCCACACCCCTTTGGGAGCATTGACTCCATAGCCACTGGGGATGTCAGTCACCAACACCCAGCTGTAGAAGCAGTGCCCTGCTATGGCACCCTACCAAGAAGGGGTCCCTTGAGACACTCCCTTCTCAGAACTCTGCTGATCTACAATTGGATGCTGGCCAGTTGCTGAAGAAGCCACATGTTGCAGGTCATAGGATTTGCATTCCTCCTGTGTCCCAGAATCTGGGACTGACAAGCCCTTGAAGTCTAAATTATCGAAGGACAAGTAGTAGTCCTCAAAAAAGATGGAGATTCTGATGGCCCCTGCACCCCCAGATTCATGTGCTCCGCCTCTGTATCAGAGGCAGTGTTCCTGGTGGCCCCTATGGCCCCAGATGCATGCATCCCCCCACACTCCTTGATTCGGTGGAAATGTAGCAGTTTTTTTCCCTCAAGTAACTGAGGTACGTTATCTTTTGTCCATTTCTCATTTTTTGCTTAGCCCTCCATGAAACATATTTCCCAACAGTGTGGGTCTAGGGCGTATACGGCCCAGGACACTACATCTACATCTACATCTACATTGATACTCCGCAAGCCACCCAACGGTGTGTGGCGGAGGGCACTTTACGTGCCACTGTCATTACCTCCCTTTCCTGTTCCAGTCGCGTATGGTTCGCGGGAAGAACGACTGTCTGAAAGCCTCCGTGCGCGCTCTAATCTCTCTAATTTTACATTCGTGATCTCCTCGGGAAGTATAAGTAGGGGGAAGCAATATATTCGATACCTCATCCAGAAACGCACCCTCTCGAAACCTGGCGAGCAAGCTACACCGCGATGCAGAGCGCCTCTCTTGGGAAAAACCCCGAAATTTTTTCATCCAGGAGAAAGCACGGTAATTTTTTAGAATTCCAGGAATTTTTGAGTGTTTTAGTTTTCAGTTAAATTTTTGGAATTTTGACTGCTGAGAACTGGTAGTCTAACAAAGAGTATTGCTGTATTCCGCTACTGCAGAATTACACTGCAGCACTAAATTAAACGAGAGAAAAAAATAAAGTAACCTTAAGTTGCAAAGGAAATGCATCATTTACAACCAAAGACACTGCACATGCGAGCGCCTGCCAACAGCAAAATCTGTTAAAGCCTGAGGATGAAAGACTATGCAATACTTCAAAACAAACTGCTTGTGATGAGCTGGATGTCACAACTGTTTACATTAGCTTCATTAGAGCAGTTGCCAGCTGGTTCGTGTGTCTGCACAGTTGAGTCGCCTGTGGAGGTCAGTACATTCTCCTGCTTCTGGCTACTTGAAACGTGGCTAGTGGCTGTAACTAGCAGCCAGATGCTACCCGAAAAAAATTTAAAACTTAACAAACACTATGTGGACCAGCCACTTAGAAGAATTTCGAGCCCAGAAGACCAGACATTTATGTCATTTGAAATCTTACTGGCACATTTGTGTGATGTATCTTGAAGTGTAACACACGTAAAAAAAAAAAGACCAATTTATACGTGAATGTTCAGCTTTCCTGGTGGCTTATTGATCTTAGAGACTAGCAGTATACGTGAAAGCATAGCTTTTCTTGTAAACACACTTGTATATTAATTTAAACCATTAACTTTTCCTCCTTGTGTGTTTGCACTACTGAGCAGTGATATTGCTACTGACTGACTACATCACATGCTCTATGTCGTGGCCCACAAGAAAGACAGGCCGCAGTGCGTATGTCACGAAGGTAGGCCTGAACTGTTCGCTTGCTCAGGTCAGCAGGCAAAATGCATTTCTAAACCTGTTACCTGTTTATGTACTAATGAGAATTGCATCTTCTAGTGGAATCTGCTATTATGAAGTCTTACTGACTAACAGTAGTACATCAAAATTTAATTTAAGATCAATATTCGATATAAATGGTATAACAGCTTTGTTTATAGCATTTGGTCTCTTCTGCTAAACAGTCCTCATTTCATACAGGAAGTGGTGCCTTATGCAACTGATAATAATTTTGGTGCGATTTTAATTTTCTTGTGCCCCAGTACAGCAGTAACAAATTATAAATAGCCCTATGGACTTAGGATCATTGTAGGACTAATAACAGTAAGACTCCGAAAATACACAGTGTACTTGTTGCTGCAGATAAAAAATTTTTTTTATGCCAATGGATAAAACCTTAACACTTCAAAGGATTGATAAGTTTCACAATTCCGAGGGAAAGTATACTGTCACATAACACTGAAAAAGTGTGTTTTCATCTGGGAGAAAGTGTATTTTTAACTGGGAAAAATCCAGGAATTTATTTTCCTTGTCGGCATATACGCCCAGTGGGTCCACTACCTTCCATGGCTGTCAGGGCTACTTTAAGAACCGAACTTACTGTGAAAGAGCACCAGGTGGGGTTTGTATGTACATACTGAACTCTGTTTACAGCAGATGTGAGCCACTCAACAAGACTTTGGAGGCTGTGGCTGCTTGTGGGAAGACACCTCTAGAATTTACCATTTGTAACATGTACCTCCTGACAACAAAGTGTCCCAGAACGCCTTGCCTGCACTGTTTTCTCAGCGCCCCCCACCCTTCCTAGTGTTGGATGACTTCAAAGCCTGCAACTCTTTCTAGGGTGGAACGAAGACCACTGGTTGCAGTAAAGCTGTTGAAAACTTTCTCGGCAGCACTTGATCTTTGCGTCCTGAATATTGGTGTTCCCACACACTTCAGTGTGGCATGTGCATCTTATTCGGCCATTGACCTTTCCATTTGCAGCCAGGGTTTGTCTCTTATCCAAACATTGGAGAGTTGACAATGACTTGTGCAACATTGATCATTTTCCAATCATTTTGACCTTCCCTCCGTGTCACTCTCCTGTGTGTCCACCCTGATGGGCTCTCTCCAAAGCCAATTGGTATTCTTTCACTACTGCCATCATTCTGCTACACGGAGGTATCAATACAGTTGTCCAGAACACAACTGCAGCCATTCTTTTCAGCAATTGACTCGGCAGTCTCATCTTCCTTGGGTGCCCCTGCCAGAAGACAGTATATTGGTGGACTCCTGAAGTTGCTGTGGCCTTTAGATATCACAGGGAGGTTATCCAGCATCATAAATGACATCTGTTGAAGGAGCACCCCATTGCCTTTAAACGGCTTTGTGCCCAGGTCTTCCACCTCATCAAATGTCAGAATTTGAGAATACTGGGAGTGGTACCCTGCTACCATTGTACCGTGTACCCCTCTTTCACAGATTTGGGCATAGATTTGACACCTCTATGGGTGCTAGCACTTTGCAGGTGTATCTGGTATCTCTGTGAATAGCACTATCTTCGATTTTGGTGTAGATTTGACACCTCTATGGATGCTAGTACCTCGCAGGTGTGTACTATCTATATTGATCCAGATGCTGTTGCCGAACATAGTGTTTCTTATTATGCTGGGGCCTCTGTGTGAGGGTTATCAGCCTCTATTTCATTTTCCCAAACAGCAGTTAAAGAGACATCCTTCACCACTTACTACAAGTCACCTGGAACCTTATAATGTTGCATTCAGGAGTGGGAGTTCCTCAATGCTATAGCCCCTTGCTCTGACTGCTCCTGGACCTTGAAGTGTGATTATCCCAGTACATGAAAATTGGTAAACATGTCCAAGAGATGGACAGCAGTCTCCCATTTAGCCTCACTAAGGTTCTGTGCAAGTTGTGTGAACATATGGTGAGCCGACAGCTGTGCTAGTACCTTCAGTCTCAAGGTCTTTTGGCTCTGTCCCAGGGTAGTTTTTGCCAAGGCCATTATACTGTTGACAATCTGATCTGCTGGACACTGCTATTTTGTCAGCTTTTTCCTGGCATCTTAACACAGTCTTTTTGACTTTCATCGGGCTTATGATTGTACTTTCTGGGTCCAGGTTGGTGCTTCCAACGGTACTCCCCGGATACAAGAGAATGGGGTCCCACAGGGCACTGTATTGAGCAGTCTGTTTTTTTATTTTTTGTAGTGGCTATCAATGGTCCAGCTGCAGCTGTGGAATCTACGTTGTAACCTTCCCTGTATGCTGATGACTTGTGCATTTACCACCTCAACTGTGAGTGTTGCTGAATGACGACTGGTGAGTGCCACACAAAAGGCACATTCTGGAGCCTCGGCCACGGCTTCCAGTTTTCCGCCACCAAGACATGTACTTGTTACTGTCAAACTGTGCGTCCAAAATCAGAATTGTACCTTGAGGACCAAGTGGTCAGTGTGGTGGAATTTTATCATTTTTTGGGATTGGTCTTCGATGCCTAGTTGACACAGCTAGCCCATATTCACCAACTTAATCAAACGTTGTAGTCACACCTTAATAGTCGTTGCTGTCTTAGTAACACCAGCTGGGGTGCGGATCATTCTACATTTTTGCACCCGTACAAAGCTCTGATGCTATAACATCTTGATTATGGGAGCTTGGTGTATGGCTCTGCCTCGCCTTCAGCATTGCAGATGCTGGGCCTGATACAACATTGTGCAACAGGTGCCTTTCAGACCAGCCCTGTGAACAGGCTCCTCGTGGTGGCTGTGGTCCTCCATATCAGGCGCCAACAACTGCTGCTCGACTATGCAATACATATACACTGCTACCCCAAACATCCAAACTACTCAGTTAGCATACAGTGTATCTGCTCTGGCCTCATTTTCCCCACTGTCATGTCGTGTCAGGGAGCTATAACGTACTCCCCCATGGTGCATACACAATCCTGGGATATGTCTTGGCCTATCCTTTGGTTTCTTGCTACCCGTTGCTGTCCATCATTGTTGCATTTTTGGTTTACAAGTGTTATGCGCTGATGGCTCTATTATCAACGAAAGAACCAGCATTTGCCTACGCAAATGCAAGGTGCAGTGAACTATGCTCCCTGCTGAACAGATGCAGTATATTTACTGCTGGATTGGTGCAAATGTTGGAGCCCTCAGTCACATTTGTTCTTACACTGGTGAGATGTTCTTAATCAGCAGTGTTCAAGCTGTTGACCGGTGCTACTCTCGACTCGCATTGGTTGTGGCTATCCATGATCTCCTGAATGACCTCCATCACGCTGGATGGTCGGTCATCTTTGTATGGCCCCTGCTCATGTTGGAATACCAGTGTTGCATTACACAGCCTTCTAATTCATCAATGCAGCAAAAGTCTTTTTACTTATCTCCTTTTCACCCCCCCCCCCCCCCCCCTCCATCCCTGTAACCTCCTGACTGCACCACAGTTTCCACCTCATCCCCGTATGCCCCCACAAGCAGCAGTTTACTGTTCCCCACCCATACCCTCCTATGCCTCCTCCTTACCCCCACCAGCCAGATTGCTGTGTGTGTGTGTGTGTGTGTGTGTGTGTGTGTGTGTGTGTGTGTGTGTGTGTGTGTGTGTGTGTGCGTGCGCGCGCGCGCGCCCTTTTCATTATATTGCCATTATGCCATCCTGGATTTTCCCTTGTTTAGTTCTTGAATCCATTTCCATGTGGGTCTTTCCTGGCAGCCAACAGGTAGCATACAAAAACTTGTAACTGGTGTCTACAAGAGCAAGCAGCACAATGCCAAACAACCCTTTGTAATTGTAAAATTCACTCCCATTAAAAATAGCCCAATCCCCAGCCAGAGAAGTGACACCCTCCTTTGAGTGTCTCACCAGTGAGAGGACCTTTGGGCGATCCCCTCCCAGGAGTCTGTTGATATGCAACTGGCTACCAGGCAGTGGCTTGAAGGAGCCACAGGTTGCTGGTCATAGGGCTTTGTGTTCTCCTGAAACTTGACAGCAAGCCCTCGTGGACATCATCTCATCCGAGGAGGAGGAGGACCTCAAAGACGGCGGTGGTTCCAGTGGTCCCCGTGCTGCTGGACCCTACATGTTCAGACACCATACTCAAAGCAGAGTTCCTAGCGGCCCCTGCATCATCAGATGTCCCTACACAACGTGCTTCACAGCGAGTATGTATTGATACCCTGTCCTCGCAGTCGGTGGCAGCAGGCTACCCTAGGGCATGATCTGCCTGCTTGACCCCATCACGCCGCACAGGAGAATGACAGCATTATCCCCCATTGGACCTGTAGGGGCTTTTTCCTCCAACTGGCCGAACTATGGCTTTTATATCACCCCTGCTTCCTGCATTTCCCTACGGGAAACTTGGCCCTCAGCATTCCAAACTCCTACCCTCCAAGTGTATAAGAGCTGTTATGAGAATCAAGCTGACAATGACAGTGTTAGGTGGAAACTGCTCATGTGTTTTCATTTTGTCTACAGTGATCACATGCCATCTGACAAGACTTTGGAGCCTATGGCTGTTGGAGTGATGTCATCTCTGGATTTTACTGTCTGTGATGTGCATCACTCTCCCAGTGGTGAAGAGTCTTAGACCATGTTGTCTGCACTGATTTCTAACATCCTCCCCCCGCACCTCATTTTAATGCCCACAACCCTGTGTGGTGTGGAACAACAACCACCAGCCGCAATAAAGCTATCGAAACATCGCTTGCGTAGCTTGAGCTTTGTCTCTTGAATACCAGTGCTCCCACACACTTCAGAGTGCCATATGGACCTTATTTGGCCATTGATCTATCCATCTGCAGCCCTGGCCTTCTCCTCTCCATTCATTGGAAAGTACATTATTACATGTGACAGTGAGCGTTTCCCAATCATCCTATCCCTCCTCCAGTGTCACTCACCTAAGCATCCATCCAGATGGGCTCTGAGCAAGGCTGACTCGAATGCCTTTGCCTTTCCCACCACCCTTAGCATCCTGCCACATAGACCTATCGTTGAGGCTGTCCAGAACGCAACCACAGCCATTCGGTTGGTAGTGGACCTAGCGTTCCCTTATTCCTTGTGATCCCCCCATAGGAAAACAATACCATGGTGGACTTCAGACATCGCTGTGGCCATTACAAATTATCTGTCCAGTGCCATAAGTGAAATCCATTGATGGACCATCACATTGCGTGTATACTACTCCATGTCCGTGTCTACTACCTAATAAAACAATGGAAACAAGAATGATGGGAACGGTATGTTACTACCATTGAATCACATATCCATCCTCGAAATATGGGTGAAGATGTACCTGGTTTGTCCCTTAATTGTGTAATCCAGATGCTGTTGCTAAACATTTGCATTATGCTTGAGCCTGACTGTCTGAGAATGATCAGCCTGAACTTCATGTCCTCAAACAGCAGGTGGAATGAATTAAGTTCCACTATACTTCGGGACCTCACAAAGAAAGTATAATTCTTTCCAGAATCTTACTCGTAGTGCGAAACACACATTAAGCGAAACAATTTATCCCATATAAATTAATGTAAAATACAATAATGCATTCCATCCGGGAAAAGTACTAAAAGTTTTATATTATTCATGCCATTTATTCAAAGAAAATTATAAATACAGTGCTATATACTTTATTATTCACAATACATAACAATTCTTTTTTACTAGGAATCTATCTATAGTCATTTGTTTCTGATGACACTTGAACACTTGGCAAAAATGTGACACAGCATTATTGTCAAACAAATTTGTAGCGCACGTAACCACTGCTTTACTGGGGTGATGATTTTCAATGTGTGATGCATCTGATTCCCATGCTTTCAGCATTTCTGTTATTGTGCCAGAAGATTGCTGCTTTACCATTACCCCCTGCTCCTCCCACCCCCCACCCCTCCTCCTCTGAACTACTACTGCTCCACAACTTACTGCTGTGAAACACACTGCAACTCCATAAGCTCTTCAGTTGTCATTTTTTGGCTGTGGTCTTTGACAGGCTCATCAATATCATTGTTATCCATTTGTAGTCGCATGCTCATGGCCACACACACAATCTCGTTGATTACAGGCTCCACAGGTACTGACTCAAATGCTTCAGAGTCACATTCAACAATGTAGTCCAGCCAAAGCTCCTTCCAAGCAGAAGTGAGACTACTCTTTGTAACCCCTTCCCAGTCCGTTTTGATCATCTTGACGCAGGCAATGATGTTGAAGTGTTATTTCAAAAACTTTCTGAGAGTGAGGTTTGTAGCTGCAGTCTAAGAGTGCTTTAGTGTAAAGATCAAAGTTAAAAATAATCTGCTGGTCCATTGGCTGGAGTAATGGAGTGGTGTCGGAAGGCAGAAATTGTATCTTGATGAGTTGAAATTCTTCAAGGAGGTGGTCTTGTAGGCCTGGGGAATGGGCAGGAGCGTTGTCCACAACAAGCAAGACATGGAGTGGCAGATTCATCTCAAGCAACTATTTTGTCACTGAAGCTTCACTGTGCCAAGCACAAAAAAAAATCACATTTCACGCAAGCCTTATTGTTGGACCTCCACATCACATTTAATCTACTCTTCCAGGCTATACACTTCTTGAAGGTTCATGGAGTTTCTGAATGGTAAACAAGTAATGGTTTTAATTTTCAAATCTCCGCTTGCATTGGCACAGACTAGCAGTGTGAGATGGTCTTTCATTGGCAAAGCATTCTCCTCAGCTGTTATAAAGATGTGCCTTGGCATTTTTTTCCAGAATAGACCCCATCTCTTCACAATTAAAAACCCGCTGCGGCAGATAAACCTTGGAATATACAAGCATCTTGAAGTTGTTGATGAAGTTCTCTGCTGCCTTTGTGTCGGAGCTGGCTGCTTCGCTGTGCCTCACAACGCTGTGGATACCGGTTTTCTCTTAAACTTCTTGAACCACCCACGGTTTTCCTTAAACATTTCTTTGGCCACTGATGAACCTGGTGTCTTCTTAATGAGGTCGGCGAAAATCATTCTCGCCGATGTTCTTATTAATAGTGTCGCTTTGCAATTCCTTTTCACTTATCCATATAAGGAGCAACCTTTCGACATTGTCCAGAATAGGACATCATTGCAGTGGTTTTAATTCTATTGTCATTCCCATTGAAGCATCTATCTCCTTAATCTTGTCCTCATTCTTCAGAGTAATGCAAATAGTTCATGTAGACTGATTGTATGTGCATACTAAATCAGTAGCGCTCTCACCATTTTCCCATTTTCCAGTGATTTTTTGTTTCATTTCTAAAGTAATTTTCTTTCTTTTATGGTTGTCTTCTTGCAGCTATCTTTGGGGACATATCTAGGAAGGCTATTAAAATTTGCCCACAATAAAAACACTGTATGAACACAAGTTTAGAAAAATTTGTGATCACAAGCTGCACTAAGTGATAGCAGAAAGAACATTAAACCCAGACTGCAGTACGTACTAAAGACATTGTTCATGCGCCTCTACGAAGAATGAAAGGTGCTCATATTGTTGAACATTTCCCCTGCCGCAGCAGAGTGAGGTGGTGCTGTGGTTAGCTCACTGGATTCGAATTCAAAAGAATGACGGTTCAAACTCACGTCTATCCATCTTGATTTAGGTTTTCTGTGATTTCTCTAAATTGCTTCAGGCAAATGCTGGGATGGTTCCTTTGAAAGGACACGGCCTATTTCCTAACCCACCTTCCCTAATCCAATGGGACTAATGACCTCGCTGTTTGCTCTCCTCCCCCAGATCAACCAACCAACCCCTGCCGCGCACAAACGGCCGGTGATGTCACACTAAGTTGTCATCATCCATTATGTGTAATATCACTCATTAAGCAAGTCATTTTTTAAAATTTGTTTTGCTCTTTACGCGAATTGCACGATATGGGAGATGCTCATTAAGCGAGGATCCTCTGTGCATCACCAAAAGCCACTTCTTGTGTGGGAATTCTTGAAGGCCAAGCACTTTGCCTTGACACAGTTCCAAGGCCAGACCGCACACACAGTCAAATGCTCAGACACCTATCATTGGACTGACAACATCATGCCCTCCCTATTTTCAACTGTATCTGGAGCATAGTGTGAGTTCACATTTCAGTGGCGAGAAAGTGTGATCGTCCCAGTAGTGAAAACAGGTAAACATAATCTTGAGGTGGACAGCTATTGCACAGTTACTCCTACTAATGTACTCTGCAAGTTGCTCAAAACATATGGTGAGCCTGCAAAGTTCTTGGTACCTTAAGTCTCAAGGTATTTTGGTTCTGTCCCAGGTCAGTTTTTGCCAAGAACATTCTACTGCTAAGAAGTTCATCTACTTGGACTGTGCTGTCTGGTCAGCTTTTGCCCAGCATCAAAACCTTATCGCTGTCTTTTTAGGGGTACAGCATCACATGGCATCAGCACATTGCCGCTACCCTCCATGTATGGTGTGTCTGGGGCCAGCATCCAATTTTTATTTGGAACTTCTTGTCACATCATACTTTCTGGGTTCAAGTTGACACTTTCCATGCTACCTTTCCACATACAAGAGAATGGGGTATTACACATCTCTGGTTTTTAGTGTACCCCTTTGTCTAGTAGCTATCAATGGTCTAGCTGCAGCTGTGGGATCTACAGTGTGGCTCTCTGTGTATACTGACAATTTTTTATTTACTAGGACAGCTGTTCCTCCACTGTGGGGTGTTGTTGAACACAAACTGCAGGGTTCCATACAGAAGGTGCATCCTGAGCTCTGACCCATGGCTTCCTAATTTCAGCCACCTAGACAGGGATGATGCAGTTCCATCTCCATCTACGTACATACTCCGCAAACGACTGTATGGTGGATAGTAGAGGGTACCTTGTACCACTACTAGTCATTCCTCTCCTAGAGAGAGAGAGGGAGAAATGACTGTATGAAAGCTTTTAATGAGCCCAAATTTCTTGCATCTTATCTTCATTGGCCTTATGCAGAATGTACATTAGAGCTAGTAGAATTGTTCTGCAGTCATCCTGAAATTGTGGTTCTCCAAATTTGCACAGTAGTGCCTTAAGGAAAGAGCATTGTCTTCCCTCCAGGGATTCCCATTTGTGTTTACAAAGCATCTCCATAATATGTGCATGATGAAGCACACTGGTAACAAATCTGGCAGACCGTCTCTGCATTGCTGAGATGACTTCCTTTAATGTGACCTGGTAGGGTTCTGAACACTCAAACAGTACTCAAGAATGAGCCTCACAGGTGTTCTTTACACTGTCTTCTTTATGAATGAGCTGCACTTTCCCAAAATTCTCACAGTAAAACGAAATCAAGCATTCATCTTCCCTACTACCAAGCTGACCTACTCATTCTGGGTTATATCACTTTGCAGTGTTATGACTGTGTCAGGCTGCTTCCTGCTAATGCTGTATTCGAATGTTACAGGACTGTTTTTCCTACTCATCCGCATTAACTTACATTTCTGCTCATTTAGGGCTAGCTGCCATTCATCAAATCAACTAGAAATTTTCTCTAAGTCTTTTTGTGTATTCCTACAGACATTCAGTGACACCACCTTCCCATATACCGCTGCATCATCAGAAAACAGACATAAATTGCTGCTCATGCAGTCCATAAAGTCATTTTGTATGTAGAGAATATGAGCCATTCTGTCACACTTTGCTGGGGCACTCCTGTCACCATCATACTATCATCCACAACCATAACTCTACCACAGTGACAAACTGCTCATGTGATAGCATCTTGTTGCTTTATGGGACTGGTCTATGATTCCTCATTGACCTGGCTTCCCATCCTAGCCAACTGAAGCGAATGTGCTGATCACATCTTAATGCCCTTGCTTGGCTCAGTAACACCAGCTGGAGTGCAGATCGCTTTATACTTTTGTGACTTTACAAAACTCTGATTATGAGAGTCTGGCTTATGGCTTGACTTCGCCTGCAGCATTTTACATGCTAGACCCGATGCACCATGTGGGGTCCAACTTGCAATAGGTACCTTTCAGACCAGACCTGTGAACAGCCTACTCTTCTTGGTGGTTGGGATCCCTCCGGATAAGGCACCAACAGCTGCTGCTCAACTGTGCTATACACATACGCTGCTCCTCTGAGCATCCAAACTATAATGTTCTCCTTCCTATTAGGTATCAGTCTCCCACAATAGGAGCACAGGACTGGAGTCATGATTCCAGTTTACACACTGTGTCTCTGCTCTCGCCTCACTTTCCTCACTCTCATCCCTTGTCATGGAGTAATCATATACACTCCCACGGTGTATACTCCATCCTCAGATTGGTCTTGACCTATCCCTTGGACCGAAAGGCTATTGATCCCACAGGTTTTTGCTACCTGTTCCTGCCCATCTTTGTTGCGTTCTTGGGTTTACAAGTGGTATGCACTGATGACTCGATGAGCAATGAACAAACCAGCTTTGCCTACACACATGCAAGGTGCAGTGTATTTACTGCAAGATTGGTAACAAATGCTGGTATTTGGCCAAGTTGGCTTCCAAGATGGCAACTTTGAAGATGTAGGTACCTGAAACAGACCTCTGGTCAGCTCTACATAATCAGTTGTTAGAGGCCTCAGTCACGGGTTGGTGAGCTCGGGTTTCTGCAAACAAACTGCAAGCAATGAAGGGGACCACAAGCATGTGGTAGTTCTTCCCTACATGGTTTGTGCAAGGAATCCACCTTTCTATCAGCTCTACATTGGCCACACATGGCCATATCATATGACGTGAGGATCTACCCCGCTGTCGGTGTGGTGACTGTCTGACATTGGCCCACCTCCTGGAATGCCCCAAATTGGCCACCTTATGGCAAAAGCTTCAACGTCAGACATGCTGCCTCTGGTGCCAGCAGCAAACAATGCCAGAATGGCTGATATAGTTTTACCTTTTACTCCTGAAGGTGTTTTTTACCCTCTGTGAGGCATCACTGGCCACATGCCGTATTGGAGGGGTGCTCCATCACCTGTTCTGACACATGTATGTGTACGTGATAACTACGCAATTTGCAATTAAGTGCCTTACAGAGGGTTCATTGAACCATATTTAAGCTCTTTCTCTACCATTCCATGCCTGAACAGCACACTGGAAAGGCGAACGCCTAAATCTTTCTGTGGGAGCTCTTATTTCACTTATTTTATGATGGTTGACTGAAAAGTAATGCCTCCACTTTTGTAACTCTTCAACAGTTGGCAGCATTGGTAGCCTCTTCTCTACAGCTCCAGTTGGTGGGAAGGCTTAGCATGGAACAGTTATGATGTTACAGTGGAAAGTATGGAGCCCTGAGCAGACGGTCGGTCAATATGATTTAAACAACGTGCAGCCACTGAATTCTTGACAGCAGAAGGTGTCACCCCAAACAAGATTCATCAGAGAATGAAAGCAGTTTATGGTGATTGTGTTGATGTGAGTACTGTGTGTCCTCATTGTCGTGACGTGAGAGGAGTTCCTGGCAAATTTAAAGTCTGTGTGCTTTCATTTCAGGAGTCAGCATCCAGGGTACCCATAGTGCACAGATCTTCCGATAGCCAAGCAAAGCAGTAATGTGACCCACACATTCTTGTGAAATGCCGATTGTGCTTGCCATTTCACTCTGAGTGATAAGACGTTTGTCCTGAATCAATCTGTCAACATTTTGCTTGTGAAACTCTGTGGTTGCTGTTACAGGATGTTCAACTCTTTGTTTGTCACAGGTCAGGTGTTCCCACCTCAACATCTTTAAACTTGCCCACTCAATGATGCACAATACTCACATCAACGCAATCACCATGAACTGCTTTCATTTTCTGATGAATCTCCTTTGGGGCCACACCTTCTGCTGTCAAGAATTCAATGGCTGTACATTGCTTAAATCACATTGAACGACTGTGTGTGCAGGGTTCCACACTTTCCACAGTAACACCACAACCGTTCAATGCTAAGGCTTCCTGTCAACTGGAGCTATAGAGAGAGGCTACGGAACAAGACACTATCTGCCGCATACCAATGCTGCCGTCTGTTGAAGGAAGGTGGAGGCATTACTTTTCAGTCAGCCCTTGTATTATGATGAACTCCTTGTGTAGGTGGGCACCAACAAAGTATTTTCACACTCTGAGGAGAAAATTGGTGATTCAAATTTCATGAGAAGGTACAGCGGCAGCAAAAACCACCTTAGTTTTAATGACTGCCGCCCCAGTTCATGTATTATATCCATGGCACTATCTCCTTTGTTTTGTGGTAATACAAAACGAGCTGCCATTCTTTTAACTTTTATGATTTCCTCTGCCAACCCTATCTGATGATGCTGATACCATGCTGCCCAGCAGTACTCTAGAAGAGGGCAGAGACGTGTTAATTTTCTAAATATTCTGCCAACAAATTAGAGTCTTTGTTTGCTTTCCTCACAACATTATCTATGTAATCATTCCAATTTGAAATCACATTTTGGTAATCTAAGACCCCCCCCCCCCCCCCCCCTGCGGGTCTGGGAGTAAGAATAGGCCCGAGGTATTCCTGCCTGTCATAAGAGGCGACTAAAAGGAGTCTCACACATTTCGACCTTTATGTGAAGTTCTCTTGTAGGAAGAGTGAGCCAATTGGGGAAGGGCATCAGGTCCATTTTACATAGAGATCTTTGCCCACTTTGTCGTCATCGCATTGCAGTCCCGCCCATTCTCCATCTCTCGGATGAGGACACCTTCCTGGGTGCGTTTTCCACCATGCACTATGCAGTGTCACTTTCTGTGCTGACAGTGACCATGGATTTCTTTGCACCACATATCCAGCACGGTAGCCAGTCTGTTGTGGCGGGGCCGCCATGTACCCTGTTGATTGTAGTCCACTGACAACACAGGGATCGCTCTGCTGATGCCTGCACCGTTAACTCCCCACGCATGCCAAGGAGTAGATGCCCGTCACCCTGGAACATTGGGACTCCCAGCAGTGGCCTTTGCTGCGGCTGGGTGGAGCCCATGGGGAGGGCCCCTGGTCGGAGTGGGTGGCATCTGGGCAGATGACATGCCACGAAGCGTATTACATCATCTCTTGCTGGTGGTCTGCCGCCAGCAGTCTTTAAGCAGGCGAAGTCTAACTTTAATGCTAAGAAATATGACCCCAAGTCGTTCCCCTCCCTGGCCACACCATGGGAGGAAAGCCAGGCTAAGGATGGCAGTGAAGCTTATTCGCCCGGTACATCGTACGTACGACAGTTCAAGGGGAATCTTTCATTTCCACGAAGCCTCAGTTTTTTGTGGAGCATTTGGAAGAAAAGTTTGGGGAGGTGGAGGGCTTGTCCAAAATGCGCTCTGGGTCAGTTTTGATAAAACAGCATCCTCTGTCGAATCATGGGCATTACTTGTTTGTGGCAAGTTGGGGTATGTTTCTGTTGCTATCAGGCCTCATAAGAGCTTAAACATGGTCCAGTGTATTATATTCCACAGGGATCTTCTTTTGCAGTCTATCGACGAGCTGTGTGCAAATTTAGAGTGGCGAGGTGTTCATTTCATCCAGCGCGTCCATTGGGGTTTGAGGGTTAACCAGGTTGCCACTGGTGCTTTCAGCTTGGTCTTCAAGGGTGACACTTTGCCCAAGAAGATCAAGGTGATGGTCTACTGCTGTGACGTCAAACCATATATCCCTTCCCCGATGCAGTGCTTCAAGTGCTGGAATTTTGGCCATATGTCTTCCCTCTGTACTTCCAGCCCCAGCTGTCGATATTGTGGACGTCCATCACATCCCAATACTCCATGCGGCCCGCCTCCCATCTATGTCAACTGTGGAGAGCATCATTCACCTTGCTCACCAGACTGCAGGATTTTACAGAAAGAGAGGAAAAAAATGGAATATAAGACCCTGGACCGACTGAGGCTAAGAGGAGATTTGGGCGCCTACAACCTGTGGCTATGACCACCTCATACGCCGCTGCTACAAGAACAGTTCTCGCCCCATCAGTTCCTCAAATTCCTGTTGCCCAATCCCCCAAACTATCGGGGATTTCAGTCCCCACTTCTGAGCCAGAGAAGCATAAGGTTTCTTCGTCTCCTCTTGCTAGGAAGGGGTCCCTTGGGCCACTCCCTTCCCAGGTTTCTGCTAGTGGGAAGTATGACACCTGCCAGCGGCTGAAGAAGCCCAAAAGCATCTGGTCGTAGGGCTTCACACTCATCCTCAGTCCCAGAGACTAATTCAGCGAAGTCCTCCCAGCCAGGGAAACCCAAGGAACAGCGCGAGAAATCGAAAAAGAAGACCCCTAAGAACAAGGAACTTGTGGTGGCATCCACACCACCACTACCTAAAAGTTCTGGGTATGAGGATGGGGTGGAGATTCTGGTGACTGCTGAGCACCTAGATCTTGCCGGACCCTCAGACACAACAGATATAGACTGCTCAGGCAAAAAGTCGGTGGCAGCAGGTGACCCTGTGGCGCAAAATGCCTCATTGAATGTTCCATGCCTTCCCAGTCTCACGATGATGTCATCCTCCAGTGGAATTGCTGTTTGTCCACTGCCTGGCTGAGCTATGGCAACTGTTAAGCTTTGTCCCTGCTTTCTGCATTGCCCTTCAGGAAACCTGGTTCGCCCGGCAATGCGAACCCCTGCCCTCTGCGGCTGTAAGGGATATTGCAGGAACCGTAGCGACTATAATCAAGTGTCAGATGGAGTTTGTGTTTATGTCCTAAACTCAGTCTGTAGTGAAACTGTGCCCCTTCAAACCCCTCTTGAAGCTGCAGCTGTCAGAGTATGGATGACACAGGAAATAACTATCTGCAATGTATAGCTTCCTCCAGATGGTGCAGTACCCGTGAATGTATTAGCTTCACTGATTGATCAACTCCCTACACCTTTCCTACTTTTGGGTTGTATAACACCCATAACCCCTTGTAGGGTGAAATCATGCTTACTGGCCGAGGCAGAGATGTCGAAACTTTACTGTCTTAGTTCGAACTCTGCCGCTTTAATGGGACCGCCACACATTTCCTGTCACTGCCCCAGCATCGGGCCCATGGACGCCTGCCCAGATGGGCTTTAAACAAGGCAGACTGGGAAACTTTCACATCTGATGCCACCGCTGACTCTGCTCCACATTGTAACATTGATGTGATGGTTGAGCAGGCGACTACCACAATCGCTTCTGCGGCAGAAAATGCGATCCCTCGCTCGTTAGGGTGCCCCAAGCCTGCCTTGACTACGAGAGTTTGATTTATGATTTGGTGGTGCCCTCAGCGTTGCATGTACTCGACCCAGTGCACCACTGTGGCGTTTGCCTAGCGACAGGAGCTTTTAGGACGAGTCTGGTGGCCAGTGTCCTTGTGGAGGCCAGAGTCTCTCCACTGAAGATCTGACGTGCACAGCTGCTCGCCAGTTACATTGCACACATTTGTTATTCTCCTGAGCATCTGAATTATCATCTCCTTTTTTCCACCTGTGGCAGTTCATCACCCGCTTCGGTGGCCCAGGTCAGGGCTAACGATTGCGGTTCGCTTGCGATCCATTCTGTCTGAACTGGAGTCCTTCCCTTTACCACCACCCATCCAGGTCCGTCTGCATACACTTCCGTGGTGTACACCTAGGCTGCAGATTCGTCTGGACCTTTCGCATGACCCTAAGGACTCAGTTACTCACATCACTTCCTGTCTATTCTTGACATGTTCCAGGGCTCTGAAATGATTTACACTGACGGCTCGATGGCTGATGGTATTGTTGGCTTCGCCTACGTCCACAGAAGCCATTTTGAACAGCATTCCTTGCCCAAAGGCTACAGTGTATTCACTTCACAGCTGGTGGCCATCTCTCGTGCACTTCAGTATATCCGTTCATTACCTGGGGAATTGTTTCTTCTGTGTACTGACTCCTTGAGCAGTCTACAAGCTGTCGACCAGTGCTACCCTCGCCATCCTTCGGTAGCGTCCATCCAGGAGTCCATCTATGCCCTGGACCAGTCAAGTCGTTCAATGGTGTTTGTGTGGCCCCAAGACATATCTGTCGGCGTGTCTCAGGCAACGAACTTGCCAACAGGCTGGCCAAACAGGCTACACGGAAACCGTTTCTGGAGATTGGCTTCTCTGAACCTGACCTGCGTTCTGACTTGCGCCGTAGGGTTATTCGGCTTTGGGAGACGGAATGGTATAACAGTACACACGACAAACTGTGTGTCATTAAGGAGACTACAAATGTGTGGATGTCTTCCTTGCGGGTCTCTCGCAGGGTATCAGTTGTCCTCTGCCAGTTCCTCACTGGCGACGCCCAGTTACCTCCTGCACCGTGAAGATCTGCCCGAGTTGGTGTGGTGCCCAATTGATAGTGGCCCATATTCTGGTGCACTGTCCCGCTTTGACTGCCCAGCAACAAAATCGTGGGTTACCGGACTCATTGCCACTAATTTTATCTGACAACACTTCATCAGCTGATTTAGTTTTATGTTTTATTCGTGAGGGTGGATTTTATCATTTGATCTTAAGTTTCAGCACATGTCCTTTGTCCCTCTGTGTCCTCCACCCTAGTGCTTCTAGGGTGGAGGTTTTAATGTGTTGCAGAGTGGCTGGCTTCTCTTTTTTTATTCTCATCGTTAGCCAGCCATGGTAATCTGCCTTGTTGTTTTTAATCTCTTCATCCTGTTTCTTGCGTTTCTGTGGTTTTCTTGTCTCCTTTTGTCGATTTATATGTTTGTTGCAATTCATCGTGCTTGTGATTTTTCCTTTCATTCCGTTTTGAGTCATCAGTCTTGTTTGTTTTATTCTCACACTTGTGGCATTGTTTTATTCGGAACAAGGGACTGATGACCTCGTAGTTTGGTCCCTTGCCCCCTCTTTTAATCCAACCAACCAATCTAAGAGGACTGCTCAGATTGTCTCATAAATTGGTTATGTATTTTAGGAACAACAAAGGGCCTATAACACTTCCTTGGGCAGTGCCAGAGATTACTTCTGTTTTACTAAAGGACTTTCAGTTATTACAAACTGCAATCTTTCTGACAGAAAATCACAAATCCAGTCACACAACTGTGATGACACTCTATAGGCACACAATTTAATGAGAAGTAGCTTGTGAGAAACAGTACCAAAAGCATTATGTAAATATAAAAATATGGAATCAAGTTGATGACACCTGTTGGTGGCACTCGTTACTTTGTGAGAATAAAGAGGTAGTTGTGTTTCACAAGAACAGTATTTTCTGGATCAGAACTATCTGCCAATAAATAGTTTTCTTGAAGGTGATTCATAATGTTAGAGCACAGTATATGTTCCAAAATCGTACTGCAAATTGACGTTAGTGATCTGGCCTGTAATTCAACAGATCAACTTCGATTTCCCTTCTTGGGTATTGGTGTGACTTTTGCAGCGTTCCAGTCTTTGGGTACAGATCTTTCTATGAGTGGGTGAATGGATGTCTATGATTGCTAAGTATGCAGCTATTGTATCAGCATACTCTGAAAGGAACCTGGCTGGTATACAATCTGGACTGGAAGACTTTCCTTTCTTAGGAGTCTTAAGCTGCTTTGCTACACTGTGGATATCTGCTTCTAAGTTATTAATGTTGGCAATTGTTCTTGATTCTAATTCTGAAGTATTTACTTCATTGTCTTTTGTGAAGGTATTTCAGAACACTGTATTTAGTAACTTTACTTTAGTGGTGCTGTCATCAATAACATCACCTATGTTATCATGCAGTGAAGTATTGTTTGCATCTTACCATGGGTGTACTTTACATGCGACCAGAATCTCCTTGGGTTTTCTACCAGATTTCAAGACAGAGTTTCACTGTGGAAACCATTTAAAGCGTCTCATACTGAAGTTTGTGCTAAATGTAGAGCTTCTGTAAAACTTTGACAATTTTGGGGATTTTGTGTTCTTTTAAATTTGGCTATACTTTTTTGTTGCTTCTGCAATAGTGTTCTGATCTGTTTTGTGTACCACATGGGATCAGTACCATCTCTTATTAATTTATTTGGTATATATCTTTCAAGTGCTGTTGATACTATTTCTTTCCTCTGCGGTGTCAAAGGCTAGAACAGACGTGCGCCCTTCCTTGCCTGTTGTAAGAGGAGTCTCTCAGGGATTGGTTCTGAGCATAACACTGTTTGCTTACCATAAATGCAGTGTGCCCCACAGTCTCTGTTATTGTACATGGATGACTTTTATATGTGCTATTCCTCTGCATTACAGCACACCACTGAGTGCCAGCTTCAGGGGACTGGCTGGAGAGTCCACGACTGGTCTCTGAACCATGGGTATAATTTTCCCCTGCAAAATCATAAGTGAGACATATTTATCAACTCGGGACTGTGCACCCACACCCATAAATTTATCTCAGTGACCAGTTACTTAAAGCTGTTCACACTTTCCAATTCTTAGGTATTTTATTTGACAGCAAGCTAATTTGGCTGCCACTTGTCTGCCAGCTCAAGGCAACTCGGTGAAGAAGCTGAATGCTCTTCGTTTCCTTAGTCACTCCTCGTGGGGTGCAGACCACACTGTTCTGTGATTTTATAAAGTGGTAATTTTATCCTGCTTGAATTACCGATGTGTTGCCTATGGGTTCGCAGCACCGTTCCTACTTAGCCTGTTGGACCCTGTTCACCACACTGTTGTGCGGTTGACTATGGGGGCCCTCCGTACGAGCTCTGTTGATGGCCTCCCAGAAGCTGGTGTCACACTGCTGCATGTTGGACGACAGCAGGTTCTGGCAAGTTACACAGTCACAGTCTGTCAGGTGCCTACCCACGCTTGTCACTCAACTCTGTTCCACAACCAGCAGTTCAGGCTGTTCGCTCATCTCCCAAAACTGAGAAGACCAGCTGGGATGCAACTTGATATTCTACTGACGGACCTCCAATAGGCTCCATAAGTGTGTGTTCCTAGAGCTCCCTCCCAACATCCCCCGTGGGCTGTGCCATATCCTGTGATAAGAATGGACCTCTTTTGTGGCCCCAAGAAGGATGACGATCCTACCCTTCTCCAACACTTTTTTCTTTCAATCTTCCAAGATTATTCTAATTCAGTATGCATCTACAAAGATAGATCAAAAGTCAGCAACAATGTTGGCTTTTACACTTCTAAGGGAACATGAGAAGCACTCTGTGTCAAGTGCCTGCAGTTTATACATGCAGAATTGTTGCCATCTCTCAGGCTTTGAGGTACGCCAAATACCAGGCAGTGACGAACTTTCTGATCTGTTGTGAGTCCATGAGTTGCTTAAAAGGTATAGCCCTGTGCTATTCCAAAAATCCTTTGGTCACAAACATCCAGGACCTTCTTGCTGACCACTACAGCCCAGGAAAAGATGGTGACCATTATCTGGACACCAACCCATGTAGTCACTCCAGGAAATGAACTTGCCGACCGTCTAGCTAAAGATGCAAGTACAGGAGATCTACTTGACATCGGTATACTGGACCCAGAATTAAGATTACAACTTCGGCACAATATTCTAAAGCTCTGGGAATTGGAATGACTGGCTTTACAACCCAAAACAAGTTGACAGCAATTAAGGGTCCACTAAGGTGTAGCATACATCTTTCCAGGCCTCTCGGAATGATGCCACTGTGTTGCGCCAACTGTGCACTGGCCACTGCGCCAACTGTGCACTGGCCACACAGGACTCACCCATGACTTTCTTCTGTGTCGGGAGAATCTCCCTCACTGCAACTGCAGTAGTCTACTGATGATACCGCATGTTCTTGTTGAGCATGCCCTGATGGCCGATCTGCGGCACGCTCTCGGGTTTCTACCTTAGGTGCTTGTGGATGACATGACAGCCATTACCAAAGTGTTGCATTCCCTGAGGGAGAGCTGATTTTACTCTAACCTATAATACTCTTCCACTTCCAGTGTTAAGGGTGGTTGTGGGGGTGAGAGGCCTCCCCCTGTGGTGGGTAACCACCGAGCCATCCCCTCTCACTTTATTGTGCTTTTAACACCCATTGTGCAAGGTGCTGCATGGTTTATCTCTTTTCTTTTACCTATTGTCGTGCTCTTTTAAACGCTTTGATTTGCTCATATAGTTTGAGCAGCCTAGTCTCCATTGTTCTCACCTTTTTAGCTTTTGACATGTCTCTCATGATAAGGAGTGACAGATTGACCCTGTTGTTTATTCCCTTAAACACATAATCATCAACAACACTATTTCTTTGAATTTAAACCACATGTAGTGTATGCTTACATAATCAAATTGGAAGGAGTAGAGACTGTCTCTTAAGAAGGTGCATGAGCAAATTTTTATCTGCCTTTTTTAAATGAATGTATTTTGCATTCGTTTTTGGTCGTTTTCTATATTGCAGTATTCAGTCTAGTTACAACCACATTGTGGTCACTAATTCCTGTATCTGTCAAGATGCTCCTTGTTTGGTCAGGATTATTTGTTGCTAAGAGGTCAGGTATGTTTTCGCAACCATTTTCACTTAAAGAGTGGGGTCCTGAACTAGTTGTTCAGAATAATTTTTTGAGAAGGCATTCAGTACAATTGCAGACAACATTTTGTGCCTACCACAGACTTAAAAACACACATTTTGCCAAAATATCGAGGGTTGATTGAAATGACATTAAAGTTTTCTTTGGATTGTTCAGCAAGTGAAACAGGGAGTCCATGGCTGCACTTTCCAGCATTTTTATTCTTGTTCTTTTACATCTGTTGTTGGTTTACTGACTTGTTGTTTTTGTTGTTGTTCTCTTTCCTGAGATTTTATTAACTTGTCTGCATTTCTAGTTTTCTTGTAATAATGCAGGAAACACTGTTCAGATGCAGAGGATGTGTCTCCCATTGCATAACATGTTCTGGTGGCCTGCAGCTGCTTTCTTAATCTTCTTACTCCTCTCTCACTTCTACTTTTGCATCTACCTCATAGTTTTATTGTTTCTCCTAGTGCAAGACCTTGTCCACACACACACACACACACACACACACACACACACACACACACACACACACACACCTTTTTTAAAAACTAGACAGCAACACAGAAAATCATGGAGTGTCGTGTTATCCTTGCTGTGAATAAGATAATTTGTTTATAGATCACTTTAAAAAATTATTTGGTGTCTTTAGGCAGTAAGGGAATGCCTTTGCCAATTAACTTGTTTTGTGTTTTTTTTATATATGTTAATAGATGACCCTCAGATTTATTAAATAAAATATGGAGGTACTCAAAGTTGAATAGTTTTCTACAGTCTTGTACACAAGAATCTTTTTTATCTGGACTGTGTCAGACCATATATAATATGGATTTCTAAGAATCTAGATACTGCAGAAATAAATACTGTGGCCTCTCTTTGAAGGTTTTTTTTCCACTGTACCCTGTGAAAACCTTTCACCTGTCACTGAAAGCTGATCTGTGTCATGACTGTGAAGATGAGATCGCCATCAGGTAGCTTGCTATTTATTTAAGTTCAGTGTGTTTTCCTGCAGGAATGGACCAGATATTGGAACACCATGCTCTTTTCTCACTGAACCAAAATGATAGTGCTTCATCCATTGTATCATTTCTTGCTTTCATCATTGTTTCACAGTTCTGCAAACTATCTTAGGTCATCATTGTGAAGCAGAAGTCTGACAGTTTGTTTGTACACCATATTCTGCAGCTGTGTGTTTCAGCAAATCCTCCGTCTGTTCTGTTCGGTGTTGCCAACTTTTTGTCCATCTAAACAACCACTTTCCTTCACTTTGAAGCCATTTCACTTGGGCACACTCAAATATGGGTACAAAAGAAGAATACTAGTATAGCTTCTTAAATATGTAAGGAACAAATCCAACAGGTCATATTAACGGTAATTGGAAGCATGTGAGCAGTGATCTTCATGCAGTTCCGATATCTAACAACTGTGCATATATACCATACAATAGCCGATGTACACCACACAGTATCATGTTTTTAAAACAAATCCAGATAAAATGGAAGTTTGAAATAGTGAGGGTTGGGTAAATGATGTTCTTGTGTATCTTTCAATTTTCTGTGCAATATTGTTTTAATGTGTGTTGACTGTGTTTCAGATTACATACAATAAACCTGGCCCTCCTACGCCTGGGAAGAAAGGGAGACTTTCTCTACAGGTGAGCTAGCATTCTTATTTGGATTGCATATAGATACTTCCAGGATGAGTGAATTGAGATTTTTTTAGCATTTTACAACAGTGACAGAATAGTTGACAGCTCTCACTGAAGTATCTAAAAATGTAGCCGTACTGTTAGTGTTTACTATACTTGTATAGTAACATTACTTTAGATCATAAGCAACATTTGAATCACAGATTTGTTGTGTGTCTTCATTTAATAAACATGCTCAGGTGGTCCACTTGTACTATTATACTATACAAAAATTATGTACCATCTCCAATAGTATCACTTTTAGTTGCCTGTTGAAGTATTTAAATCAATATTAGGGTTTTCCTGTAAATATTTGTACAAAGTTGATGTAATGAAGCCCTTTTGTACATCCAACAAAACACTGTTCTTAACTTTAGGTTTATCAGAGGTCCTCTTAGTCCCATGAACCACGGTCCTTTCTGTGGTGGGTTGGCTTGCATGTCAGACACACATGGTCATACTGTAGGTGCAACCACATTGGAAGGGTGTGGAGAGTCCAGATTTGCATACAGTTTCTGATGAGTGCAGCAGGTTTTTTCAGTAGTTGCAGGTGAAAAAGTTTGCATAATCAACCTATCTGCTAATATGTCCTCCTTATATTGGTACTGCAGCATCGTTGCAAGCAAGGAAAAACTAAGCCATTATATTTCCCAGGGACAAGAAACACCAATATATGGCAAATGACCACATAGTGGGTAAAACAGTACTGCATTTAGATATGTGGGCAGGAAATGCAATCAGGTATTTTAGGGTTCGTAGTGTAGTATGTTAGAGACCCTACTTGTGCAGTTAGGATAGAAAATTGAAAAGAGAAATGAATGATTGGTGACAAATATCAACAGAATTAATTAAGAATGGTGTTTGGAAGAACATGATATCCAATAGTCAGGCGAATTGAAGTTAAACAACACCAAATAAAATGGGGGTATCAGGCGAATTGAAGTTAAACAACACCAAATCAAATGGGGGTAATGTCAAAAATGAGGCGTGATCAAAAAGTAATGGCAATTTTTGATTTTCTTTAATAATCTTTTATTTATATATCAACTTGGTTCCCTTCAAAGTAATTCCCCTCTTGTCCAGTGCTTTTTCCAATCTTTGAAGCAATTCTGGAACTATTTTCTTTATGGTGTTCAGCTCCTTCAGTGATTCTGTTTTTACCTCATCACTGTTGGAAGGAAAAAAAAAAAAAAAAACACCCTTTATGGTTTTCAGCCTCAGGAATAGAAAGAAGTTGCAAAGGTCCATGTTCAGCAAACGCGGTGGCTGAGACATCATAATGGCTCTTTTTGTTTTGGGAGCATTATCGTGATGCTATTTCCATGAGCGGTTCTGCTACACTTCTGGTTGTTTTCTTCCAGTCGCTTCACACAAACAGTGCATATCTTACGAGTAGCATTCCTTATTAACCATACAACCATAAGGCAGGAACTTAATACACACTATCTCCCTATAATCTAAGAAAACAGTAAGATGAACCTTAGTATGTGATGGAACTTGGCAAATTTTCTTTCAGTCTTGGCTCTACAGGCAGTTTCCATTGCCACAATTGAACCTTGGTTTCAACATCATACCTATGTTTCGTCATCTGTTATAACCTTTAAATGTTCTGGATCGTTGTCAACTTCATAAGCAATTTGTGAGCAATGTCTACGATGTTGTTTTTGGCCGAAATTCAACAATTTTGGAACAAACTTTGCTGTTGCATGTTTAATACCGAAAACATCGGCAAAAATTGCTTGGCAGGAGCCAAAGGATATGCTGACATCATTAGCAACTTCTCTGATCTAGTCAGATACATCAGGACCATGTGTACCAACGAAGACAAAAAAAATTTGAAAGTAAGTTGTATAAAGCACGCAAAATTGAAAAATTCTTGTTACTTTTTGATCACACTCCGTAGGTTAGTAAACAGGAAAGTTAGAATGTGGCTAACTTCTATGAAGAGTATCATAGATATTATAAACACAAAACCATGATCCACAACAGCATTACTAACATATGTAGTAGCACTCAAAAAGCCAATGTGTTTAATACAGTTAAACCCGCTTTTATGTTTCCAGAATTAACGTTTTCCTGCTGTTTAAAACATTTTATATTGGTCCCATCGTGTTTCCTATGCCCACACTGTTAATTTGCACCCAATTTTGCATCAACATTTTTATCATTTTCCCACGGTTTACGCATTAGAAAAAAATGTTTGTGGAGGAAAAAATGACACTGGCATGATGTTAGACATCCAGTAGTGTTTACAAATATCACATGGTTAAGTTTCTTGACACCTGGTATCATGACCAATCACAACCCTTTCCACACTGTCTCTACTGCACAAACACAGTTTTGTGATTGTTGTGATCATCATGACACCTTTGTCAAACCATATTTATCTTGTTTCAGCGTATGGCCACTTGGAGTGCTAGTTGACACAGTCATTCACTTTGCGTTGCTCAAATGTTTTTAGTTTAAACACGGCACACTACCTGATAACCTCAAAAAGACACCTAAAGTGCAAGAGACTCAGAATAACACATATTCAAACACCACACAAAATTCTTATGTACGTATTTGCACTGACAACGAGGAAAAGATTCTCAAAATGTGTCGTGCTAGGCATGAAAAAAATACATAACTAGTGCAGTATTTCATTATTTAAATAAGAATGGCAGCTGCTAGCTTTAAAAAACAGAGATTATGATATAGGAAATTGAGTGAAACGTCCCTACTTCCCAGACAGTTATCAGTTCGAGTTACATCAGCGGTTTTTATTAGATAATAAACCTTCATTAGATAATAAACAAGTCCCTTACAGGTATTTTGATGCCTGTTATGTACATATATCATACACAAAGTGCAAGGGGGGTATCCTGTGTGTAACTTTTACAGCTTAAAATGTTATTTCCCTCATTTTACACCGTATATGTCCTATGAAAAGTGTAAAAGTAGGGTTTCACTGTAATCACTTCCTTGAAGTAGCTCTGAAGATTGGTATGGACAGCTCAACGGATGAGGTGATAGAATACATGCAAGAAGCAGTACCACATATGTAGGGAAATCACTAGTACTCTATACTCTGCCAGATAAATTAAGAATTTTAATTTGTTTTAACTCACTCAAAAACAAAAACTTTTGTGGACTTACTATACCACAAGAAGAGTGCTAAAATCCTGTTCCTCACATATGCAATGCTTTAAGGCCCTCTTCAGTACACCAATATCATTAGAGAATGTTCCCAGTATATTTATTCCTTATGATTCTTGCTGTCAACAATCTGTTTGAAATCAACTGTAACATCAATAAATAAATTACTAGAAGCAGAAATTACTTACGCTATGCATCACTTAGCCTTGGTGTGCCACAAAAAGTAGTATTGTGTTCAGCCATAAAAAACAATGCTCAGCATGTTGCCATATTTTTTGCAGAGAAAGGGTAATATAATTGTATCACTGACAAACTCGCTCATTCCGCGTCATAGACCTTGCAGTTATGATCTAGAGAACATGAAAATAACTAACTATGCCAATTAGCTTTGAAGACGATGAGAATGGGAAAACTGTGTGCGGAGATAGAAGAAATTTTCTTAGTATTTTCAGGAAGCTGAAAATTTAATTTTGATGAGGAACTAAAATTAGATTCTAGAAAAAGGATGTGACGGAAAACTAAGAGGATAATATGGACTGGGGGGAGGTATAAAAGTGGAAGCTACTTGGTAGAATTTTACAAAGGTCAAAATTTGATCATCATTAGCACTTGGTGTAAGTATAATGAAAAAAGGTGGTTGATGGATTAAAAACACAGCAAATAAAGAAAATATAAAGTAACACAGCTTTTTTAATAATTTGATAGACATTGAATGCAAAATGGTAAGACAGGAATGGCTGGATGAGAAATAGAAAGCTGTGTAGCATGCATGTCAATAGAAAAAGTTGGAAAATTAAATAATTGGCAAAAAAGAGTAGCAGTTATATGAAATCGTCAAGAACTTAAATGTCAAGAGGAGGAAAGCGTGAAATGCAGAATATGTAGGAAGGCTATGCAAAAGAAAACATTTGAAGACAACATTAAAAAAATACCATGAGATGACAGAGCACTGAAAGGCCTGAATTGAAAGAAACACCTTGGGTAGAGGAATCCGTTCAGCATTATTGAGATTCTTGGGAAAACCAACCGTGACAAAATCATTCCAACTACTATGTGGGATATATGGGGCAGCAAAATATCCTCCTACATAAAGATGAATGTTACAATCGCACTAAGGCATGCGTATTGTTGAGCCATCAGTTCAATAAGTAACGTTGCAGAATACTAACACATCAGTTCCATAGAACTATGAGAAGAAACTGACTTGAGGGAAGATCAGTTACAGATATGGAAAAATGTGGAAACGTATGAGGTAATACTGTCCTTAGGACTTGCATTGGAAGATTGGTTGGGAAAAGGTAAACCTACTTTTTACCATTTGTAAGTTTAGAAAAAGCTCTCGATGATGTTGAATGGAATACTCTTAGAAATTCTGCAGTTACCAGGGACATTAGACAAGGAGTAAAAGGTTATCTACAATTTCTACACAAACCATGATACAGGTAAGAGACAAAGGGCCTTAAGGGGAAGCAGTTGTTGACAAGGAAGTGAGGCTTGGTTATAGCTTATCTCCAATATTATTTAATCTGTACACTTAGCAAGCAGTAAAGCAAGCCAGAGAAAAATTTGGAAAGTTAAGTAAAGTTCAGGAAGAATAAATAAAAATTAAGCAGTTTGTCAATAACATTGTGATTCCGTTAGATGGGAGAGGGCTAGGAAGAGCAGTTGAATAGAACAGACAGTCTTTTGAAAATATGAAAATCAACAAAAGTAAAACAATGGTAATGGAGCATATTTGAATTAAATTAGATGAAGCTGGGTGGATTCGATTAGGAAATGAGATGCAGAAAATAGTAGATGACTTTTGCTACTTGGGCAGCAAAATAAACTAGCAGTGGGAGAGGTAAAGAGGATATGAAATGCAGGCTGGTAATAGCAAAAAAATATTTTCTGAGAAAGAGAAATATGTGAACATTAAATATAGATTAAAATGTAATGAAGTCTCTATTGAACATATTTTATCTTTATTTTAGTCTTTTGTGGCAGTGAAAAATAGGAGGTAAACAGTTCAGAAAAGAAAAGAAGCATTTGAAATGTGGTCTTTCAGAAAAATACTGAAGATTAGATTATGAGATTGGATAACTAATGAAGAAGAACTGAATTCAGGTAGGGAGAAATCAAATGTGTATTACACTGATGAGCCAAAACATTGTGACCATCTGTTTAATAATGTATTGTTTCACTTTCCAAACACAGTACAAAAGATATTGTGCTTGGCATGGCTTCTACAAGTCCTTGAGAGGATTCCAGGAGTATGTGGCACCACATGTCTAAGCACAGGTCAAGCAATTCCTGCAAATGATAGGATGGTTTACAGGCACATAGTTGGCACCCGATACATGTCCAGGTGTTACAGATCAGGCTTATTTGCCGGCCAATACATCAGTTTGAGTTCACTATAATGCCCCTCAAATCACTGTAGCACGATTCTGACTGGCAACACGGACACTTATCCTGCTGGAAGATGTCATCACCTTAGGTGGAAACTTAAAACAGGTGGTCCGCGATAATGTTCACATAGTTCACTGCTGTCATATGATGCCTTCGGTTACCACCACAGATCCCATGGAAGCCCTACTCAGTGCACATCATAACATAATTCTCCACTGACTAACCTGCATCTGTGGCGTGGTGCATGTTTTGTGGAGCCATTCACATGGATAATGGTATGTAAGGACCCAACCGTTCACCTGCTGTAACAAGAAATGATTCGTTCGACAGGTGACACACTTCTATCGATCTGAGGTGAAAACTGTCATGCGGTGCCCACTGTGCACGATGTTGTTGGGTCAACATACAGGGTTATTACAAATGATTGAAGCGATTTCACAGCTCTACAATAACTTTATTATTTGAGATATTTTCACAATGCTTTGCACACACATACAAAAACTCAAAAAGTTTTTTTAGGCATTCACAAATGTTCGGTATGTGCCCCTTTAGTGATTCGGCAGACATCAAGCCGATAATAAAGTTCCTCCCACACTCGGCGCAGCATGTCCCCATCAATGAGTTCGAAAGCATCGTTGATGCGAGCTCGCAGTTCTGGCACGTTTCTTGGTAGAGGAGGTTTAAACACTGAATCTTTCACATAACGCCACAGAAAGAAATCGCATGGGGTTAAGTCGGGAGAGCGTAGAGGCTATGACATGAATTGCTGATCATGATCTCCACCACGACCGATCCATCGGTTTTCCAATCTCCTGTTTAAGAAATGCCGAACATCATGATGGAAGTGCGTTGGAGCACCATCCTGTTGAAAGATGAAGTCGGCGCTGTCGGTCTCCAGTTGTGGCATGAGCCAATTTTCCAGCATGTCCAGATACACGTGTCCTGTAATGTTTTTTTCACAGAAGAAAAAGGGGCCGTAAACTTCAAACCGTGAGATTGCACAAAACACGTTAACTTTTGGTGAATTGCGAATTTGCTGCACGAATGTGTGAGGATTCTCTACTGCCCAGATTCGCACATTGTGTCTGTTCATTTCACCATTAAGAAAAAATGTTGCTTCATCACTGAAAACAAGTTTCGCACTGAACGCATCCTCTTCCATGAGCTGTTGCAACCGCGCCGAAAATTCAAAGCGTTTGACTTTGTCATCGGGTGTCAGTGCTGGTAGCAATTGTAAACGGTAAGGCTTCTGCTTTAGCCTTTTCCGTAAGATTTTCCAAACCGTCGGCTGTGGTACATTTAGCTCCCTGTTTGCTTTATTTGTCGAATTCCGCGGGCTACGCGTGAAACTTGCCCGCACGCGTTCAACCGTTTCTTCGCTCACTGCAGGCCGACCCGTTGATTTCCCCTTACAGAGGCATCCAGAAGCTTTAAACTGCGCATACCATCGCTGAATGGAGTTAGCAGTTGGTGGATCTTTGTTGAACTTTGTCCTGAAGTGTCGTTGCACTGTTATGACTGACTGATGTGAGTGCATTTCAAGCACGACATACGCTTTCTCGGCTCTTGTCGCCGTATTGTCTCACTGCGCTCTCGAGCACTCTGGCGGCAGAAACCTGAAGTGCGGCTTCAGCCGAACAAAACTTTATGAGTTTTTCTACATATCTGTAGTGTGTTGTGACCATATGTCAATGAATGGAGCTACAGTGAATTTATGAAATCGCTTCAATCATTTGTAATAGCCCTGTAGTAATGTGTAGGGTGTCTGTGTGATGTGGAGCTCCATGTCCAGCATAGGCCTTTGAATGGTGTGCTCTGACACACTTGTGTCTGTCTCAGCATTGTGCTCTGCTGTCGTCAGATCTGCCACAGCTTGCTGCCTGTCATGGATTACACAAGGGGATCCTCTCTGACCTCTGTTTCGTGATGAGACATGCTTGTCTTTGTTACTTCACCATCCTTTGCCACTCTCCATAGGTAATCACGATAATAATACGCCAATAGGTGACCAGCTTTGCCGTTTCAGAGATTCTTGTATCCAGCTGCAGCGCCACAAGTGTGTGCCCTTTGTGAAAACCACTTACATCAGTGGATCTCTGCATTAGCAGCCCGTATCTTCACTATAATGACTGAGCAGTCATCTCTCTTCCACTTGCATTCTTCCTTAATGTGTCGCTTGTCCGTTGCACCACCAAGATGCATTCTACCTCATGGTGGGCAGTGGTCACAATGTTTTGGCTCATCAGTGTATAACTTTACTAAAAGGTGACTGGTTGAATAGGACATTAAGGCTTCGTAATGGAGGGAAGTATGGGGGTAAAAATTGTAGAGACCAAAGATTAACAACAGTAAAGAAGTAAAATAGGTTGCACTTATTACTCAGAGGTAAGGAAGGTTGCACGGGATAGACTAGTGCAGAGAGTCATCCCAAACCAGTCTTTGTACTGAAACCCAAAAGAACAGTTCAGTACACACAAAACTTACTCTTCCTATATAAATTTTATCCCCTACACTTCTCTCTGCCACATTAGGTATTCCTTGTCAGCTTAGGATGTATCCTATCTATTCCTTCTGCAAATAAATTTTATAAATTCATGGGACTGTAAGGAGTACCCCACACATAGGCTGGAAAGCCATACGGTCAGTCAGGATGAAGGCTAAGCAACCTGTGTGGCATCATCAGATGCCAATGAAACAGGATTAGATTATTACTTCGTTTATTTCTCTGAGTACATTTTGACGTTATGTTTTCAGTGGCAGCTGGTGGCTTAGCAAGCTGGCAATGAATCTGCTGAATCCATTGACTGGCTCAGGCTGCTGCATCTTACTGCATCATCCCTGTGTTCAGGCTAGTGACTTGTAGCAGGCAGACTGCTGCCCGTGATATGTAAGGCGCACCCTGCCAGAAGCTGCTCAGAGATGGTGATGACCATGATGCATTATGTGCCATTTTGGGAGTATTTTGTCTCTATTAAGTCACAGCCCATGTTGTCCCATCATATGGACCACAATATCAGATACCTTGAGGTCATGTTGAATGCTGATTGTGGCCTGTCCGACCCAAGCAGTGCTGGAATCTAGAGCAGTTTGTGCTCCAAGCTAGAAAAGGTGTTGGTAGATCCTTGTACTACCCATCAGTGGCAGCTGGTACTGGAGGCTGGCATCTATCATCCGTGATGGCTACAGGCCAGTGATCATCTAGTAAGGCGATAAGTCTCTGATCAGTACTGGTACGATCTCATACACAAGAGCCAGGTGGAGTGTTTGGCATTGAGGAGAGGTTCCACTTTTTTCGCACAATTTATCATGATGAAATTGGTTCTGCTCTTTAAAGAGTTGCCAGTGATCTTCTGTTCCACACACACACACACACACACACACACACACACACACACACACACACACACACACGCGCGCGCGTGTTGTTGTCACACTCTTGGTAACTGACTAAATGTGACAATGTTCACACCTAGTGATCGTCTAGTATCAATATTTCCTTGTGCTTGAACAATGCCATTCTGTTGAGACCTACAAAATTTCATCATCCTGTTCTCTTACTATCATGATGCTATTTGGGGAGCAAAATAATTGATGATGGTCGAAGTAGAGAGGATATAAAATGTAGACTTGCAATGGCAAGGAAAGTGTTTCTGAAGAAGAGGAATTTGTTAACATCGAGTATAGATTTAAGTGTGAGGAAGTCATTTCTGAAAGTATTTGTATGGAGTGTAGCCATGTATGGAAGTGAAATATGGACGATAAACCGTTTGGATAAGAAGAGAATAGAAGCTTTTGAAATGTGGTGCTATAGAAGAATGCTGAAGATTAGATGGATAGATCACATAACTAATGAGGAAGTATTGAATAGGATTGGGGAGAAGAGAAGTTTGTGGCACAACTTGACTAGAAGAAGGGATCGGTTGGTAGGACATGTTCTTAGGCATCAAGGGATCACCAATTTAGTATTCGAGGGCAGTGTGAAGGGTAAAAATCGTAGAGGGAGACCAAGAGATGAATACACTAAGCAGATTCAGAAGGATGTAGGTTGCGGTAGGTACTGGGAGGTGAAGAGGCTTGTACAGGATAGAGTAGCATGGAGAGCTGCATCAAACCAGTCTCAGGACTGAAGACCACAACAACAACAATAGGACTTCAAAAAAAAAAAAAAAAAAAGTTTAACAGTTGCGTTGTTTTATGTAACCAGTGGTGTATATGAATGAAGCGAGGCAACAGATGCAGAACAGAAAGTAGACTTGAAGACCAATTTGTTGTTCAACTGAGAGCCACAGTCTTCCTGGATATATATAATGAAGTATTTAGCATGATGACAGCAGAAGGTGCTTCCTCTCCTCCTAAAATGCTGCATATAATTAAAACTGTACGGTCACTCATTTTAGAACTTGGTAACATCAGTTGAGAAAACAGTAAATAAAAGTTTTGTCAAGAAACCAAATGATGTGACATTGAACTCTGTTACAATGAGAATAAAATCAGTTAAACATAAAAACCATTTGTACCTTCAGTTTGATAACAGACATAATCATAGATAAAAATAAGTATCAGTTTCAGAAACAGAAATTCCTTCATCTGAAAAGAGGAAATAGTTTGAGAGAAGTAGCCTTTCGGTAATAAAGTCATTCACAGAAGACACAGCAGATTAGTTGAGATTACCTGCATAGTGAATAAGATACAGAGGCTGTGGCTGTTTTGTTGTGGAATATGAATTGTGACAAAGTATTGTATGCTTGCCCACTCCTTACCCATTCATCGGCAATTAAGACTATCCATTGTACTGATACAAAAAGCTGCAAGTGCATGATCTTACATACCATGGATAGTCTGAGATGGCTCTTTGTTTTGAAGCTGCTGTTGTGACTTCCCACATTCCAGCAGGACTAAAACTGCAATATATATGTTTACTAATTGTGTTTTACTCGAGCAGTCATTGTATGCAGTCACACTGAAATCAGTCTGCTGAGAAGACACATAATTATGAGGGAATATGTCCTTATTTATTAAAATTTAGGCTCAGTTTCCTTATTCAATCTTTCTCACGTAGACTGCAATCCTGCATACACATTACCTGTGTGGGAGCATGTAAACACTCAAATCTGGGAAATGTACAGATGAGTGGGAATTCACACAGATGCTCACAAGCACTCCCACACTTGTACATACACACATGCCCATTGCTCTAGGTTTGTGCTAAACTCCCACATTTTTCTTCCTTTTTATTCAACTGTGACATTTTCATTGGTAAGGGACATATATTTAATGGAGTCTCTCTCGAACTGTTATTCACAGACCACTTTCTGAAACTTATATTGTGATGTCATTGGGGTAAACACAAATATCTTGCCAGAGCTTGTGCTCTGAATGTTGACCTTATTGTTGATCAGACCTTAAACTAATCTTTCTTGTCTCCAAGTGATGTGCCCGGTTTCTGCCACAGCAGGTCCTCTTCCATATTGGCTCCATAGAAGATCTTTTATATTAGATGCATAAACATATTATTTTGAATGTTGTCTTAAAGCTGCACAAGTTGAGGATGTCTTTCGAGCTGCCATTACCATTTGAGGTCAGTTTAGTTTTTAATGATGTGGATTGCATCTTCAGATTTTTCTCTTCATATTTTATTTACTTTTGATACATCACTTATCAGTTCATGAAAGATGTTACACTCAATCTAAGGCACAGGTATATTGATTTTAATTAAAAAGTTATTTCTCTTTTTAGGGCACAGATGCTTCACAAACACCTCGGTCAATACTGAAGGAATTTAACGAGTCTACCAGTAGCCGTAAAGGAAATACACCAAGCCGTATCAAAGCACTCTTCTCAACTAAAAGCACCCGTCGAGATGAGGTGAGCAAGAATTGGAAACTAAAAAAATTTGTTGTGTCAATTATATTTTTTTACTGCATGTTGTTCTTTTTCCATTCAGTAAGCTAAATTGCATTTTGAAAAAAAAAAAAAAAAAAACCTGCTGCCCAGTTGTGTTCCTTTCCCGCATTAATCTTCTGTGATATTTATTTTACTGAATAAGAGATTTCAGAATATTTACATTTTAATACAATTTTAAATTTTATACAAAGAAATGTAAGAAATGATGTAAATTGTGTGCAGCGCTTCTTGAAACTGGCAAATAATAAAATTGTAAATATGTAGTACAAACTGATTCTTATTTCTTGGATATTACACAGTCAACCAACCAGAAATGAAGATTTGCACAATGCAGTAGTATTATGTGCATTTCTAACAAATGACAGTCATCTGAAAAGCAGTTTATAATAAGCTAGCACCATATGGCCAAAGTAAAAGACCTGCTCAGCATTCACCACAATGGAACAGTTGCAGTGTAGCTGTTAGTTACAATGCTGCTGAAATGGTTAAGAAATAATCTGATTTTGCGAATTGTGTGACACATTGAGATATCAAAATAACAACTGAAATCTGTCTGTGCACATAACAGATCTCCAGAACAGGACAGTGTAACATGAATCTAAACTCCATTTTTTTTAATTTAATTTGTTTTGGGAGGAAGGATCTATAACAATGAAGTATGCAGTATTAAGTTAAGGAACATTGTAATTTTATCCACACCTCTATTCCACCTCCTCAAGAACTTGTTTACTTTCAGATCCCTTTTCCTGGGCTTTGAGGGTACGTTTATTTCTTCATTTAATAAACTAAGAAGCTCTTATGGGGTAACGGGCATCCATGCACCTTCTATTGTTGTTGTTTAGTGCTTGAAATTGGGCCAGACTTATTGGTCATGTCTGAGTGGTCATTTTGAATTCAATATGAAGATGATGTGTAAACTGTGCCATTGTTGGAATTTTTATTCATTAACTGATTTCATTCTAATGTGTTCATGGTAGCTGAATGTTCAGGTTCTGCAGTATTTTGTGGGCTATTTGAAAAGTAAGGACAAAGGAGCACAGTTGTAGTACCAAATAATGATTGTTCTCAGAGCTACAAAATTAGTTCTTTGGATTCAATAAATGTTTGACAGTGGGTGAAAGCAACGAACTCTGGCTTTGAAAATCATCAGTTGCGAAGTTTGTTTGCTGTAATCTGATTTTTGAAAAAGGATCCACAGCAGCTCAGGTTTGTTAAAAGTTCTGCCTAGTTTATGGACCTACTGTAATGAGTGAAGTAAATGCTAGACAGTGGTGTCAAGATGGCCATACAAATGCGCATGGTGAAAAGCAGAGGGGCAAGCCCAGCGTCCAGACTGATGAAATAGTGCGACAAATAGGTCAAAAACTATGATATGGTTGGTGCTCTGTCTGACGGGTTTAATTTAGTTAGATGCAAAACTGCTTACTTCTTCATCACAGGAAACACTCAGATATAGTTAATTGCGAGTAAGATTGGTATTGACTCGGGTATCACAAATTGTGTGCAATGCTTACAAACCCAAAGGGCAAAAAATGTCTAGAGGCTGAGCATTTTGGAGCTGTTATCAGCTAGATGGAGAAGATTTGTTTCCCGAAGTGCTAGAATGATGAGACATAACAATCTTATCCAACATAGAATCAAAACAACTATCAATGAAGTGGCACCTTTCAACTTCACGAAGACCAAACAATTCAAGCAGTCTCCAAACTCTAGGCAAAAAACTTAACTGTGTTCTGGAACAAGGAGGGCTTTTTCCTGGCTCTGATTTCATGGAATGTGGGTGAGCAGTTACAGCTGATGTGCAATACAAAATGCCTCCGCAAAGTGAGATATGCCATCTGAAATTGACAATGTAGAAACTGTTGTCTCTATTATTAATCAAGAAAGTTTAAACAAACCATTCTTTTTGCCTCCTCTCATTCTTACGACAGACGGAGCACTCACTTTGGTGTCGGACAGACCTGTCCTTCCTTTCTAAACTTCTCCAATCTATCCCTCTTTCCTCCTTGAGGAAAGGACTGATAATTCCGATAGCTTGGATACCTTATTTTAATTTTATATATCTGTTGGCAGTATGACACTTGTTACCAAACAATGCTGTTTATGTAATGTCAGAAACTGCAAGACAGTGCAGCAAGACCTGCAAATGTAAAATTGTGCATAAATAGATGAAAATACCCATTACTTTCTGAATATGCTACTGAAAATCAATCAATAGAAACAGCCATGACTGGAAAATACCTAGGGATACTTGTCAGGAATGATTTGTGGTACAAGAGTTAAGTACAATAGTTTTGAATAAGACCAATGCCAAAATGAGATTCATCAGTCAAATTCTAAGGAAATGAAATTAATGTATAACAGGCAGTCAGATGAACCCAAACACACGCCACAGCAGGAGCATGGAATGATTCCATTCAAAAATAATCACCACATGCATTAAAACATTTACCTCACTGGGAGATGAGACGATCAATTTCTTTTTCGTAGAATGCAGTTGGCTCCTTAGAGGTCCATAACTGCATCCACTCTTTGCACTTCGTTGTCTAATTGAAACAAACATCCATGCATGTCTTTCTACAGGTTACCAAAGATGTGAAAATCCCATGGTGAAAGATCTGGGCTGTACTGAGGCTGTAGCAGTGTTTGCCAATGAAATCACTGAAGTGTAGCATTCGTCAGAGTGGTTGTGTGGGGTGGGAGTTATCATGCAACAGGATTATTCTGTCAGACAGCCAGAGGGCAAATGATAGCAAAGCCAGCAGTGGATGCATTCCATATCTCCCCCGGCAAAGAAGTCTGAAGCTGTTTACACAATTTCCAGTAAGGTCAGTTTGACCTGTTCCTTGAGCTGCAGGGCCTCTCTGCTCTTAGAGTTCCTATAGTGTGGAACTACAATCAGTGTACAGTGCTATGATGACAAATTGTGATGTACCATAAATGCCCAGGAATGCTCTCAGATGAAGACACCCTGTTGCCCTCCCCCACAGTGCCAATCAAACAAAGGCTACTTTTCATCTTTTTTGTTGGGAAACACTGCAACATCCTCCATACAGACCCTTCACAGTGTAATTTTCGTATCTTTGGTAACGCGAGCAAATACATTTATCAGTGTCAGTTGTCAGACAAGGAAGTGCCAGATCAGTGAAAAGAGTCCCACAGTTCAACATGGACTCTGAGATACATGCTATTCCTGACAACTCTTGACAGGTAAAAGACACTGTAATTTCTGTGATCCGGTGAACTCGTTGTTCCCAGGCACATGCTTTATCGCTAGGCCCCAAACCCCAACATGATGATATGAAACATGAACAGTATACTGTTTCTTTGGGTGTATAGTTAATTTTAACTTTTCATAGATCAGATAAAATCTAAATAGGTTTCTGTTTATCAGTACTTGACCTAGTAGAAAGGCAGCATACTCAACATAAACACACATTAATCCTGAAAGTTTATAAAGACATGGTTATATGAAATAATTGTTTTTCCTAGTAATGGCAGATGCCCATCATTTCATCTTTACACACACACACACACACACACACACACACACACACACACACACACACTCACAAAGGTAGTAACTGATAATGGCAGATCTTACACGCTCCTGATAATAATATACTTGCTATGACTATTTGTTGTTATTAAATGGCGCAACTTACTGGATTTTTCCTCTTTTTCTGGCAGTGATCTCTGTATATACTGTGTGTATCTGTACGTGTCTGCACACCACCACTATCTCTCACTTGGCAGAGCCAGTAAGAAAACCATTTTATTGAAGAAATTTTTTGCTCAATCTTTTATGCGAGCAGAAAATTCTGCATTGTGACTTATAACAGTAATGCAATCAGCAAGGAATGATATTAAATGTTATTTTGACTTTCTCAATAATAATTTAATGACCATCCTATATGTTTGATTTTTAGAAGCTTCACTTTCTCCAAGAAACATTCTCACTGTGTGCAACTTGCCAGAAAACTATGTAAAATAGTACCATTTTCGAGGTATTCATTTCTGGTAATTGTAAAACTTCAGCCGCATTTAACCCTGCTCTGTGCTGCCCCTTCTTATTTTTGCACATTTGCTAAATTGCTGTTCAATTACTATATAACGTAAAATGTCGTAGATGACAAGAAAAGTATCTTCTGATCCTGTGCCCCTTCTCCCACCATCCCTCTTTGAAAGGTACTTTACCAACACATATAAACAAATCTGATATTAACAGTGTAGGAAAAAATAGATTGTTGCTTACCATAAGGATGATACATTAAGTTGCAGACAGGCACAACGTAGTCATCTTTACAGTAAATAGCAATCTATCTTTTCCTACATTGTTGATACTCTTACCTCGGGTTTCCATTGTTTGATCAAACCTGATATGAATGTCTTGATGAAAACAAGAATCATATTTTTGTTTCAGAATGTGCCAGTCACCCCACGAGGTAGAGGTCTCAGCCTCTTCAGGAAACCTACAAAAAGTAGACTACCTTAAAAGTGGCAATTTAATAATATGAAAAAATAACCTGTAATTTTTCCATAATTTTTATTTATTTTTTCTTGTGGAACTGTTTTAAACCATTAACTAATACCTGCTTGTCTTCTCTGCCATGCAGTTCTTATTCAGAACAAGATTTCTTGTTCGTAATCTAATCTGCTAATTTTATTTTTCTACAAATACAGAACAGAATTAATGTAGTTGTAAATATATTAATATGCACTCAAGCTGTTAAACTAAGAACGTGAATATCACAATAGGTATTTCAAAGAATCTATGTATATATGATAACTAAAATTATAGTTAGGCTAATTGAGACTCTGAAAAGAATTAAGGAAGGGATAGTGAAAGTTGTACAGTATATAATACACATCACTGCATGGAACACAAAAGTGGGAACAGGCAGAAGAATGAAAGGCATTTTGCTTGTTTTTTTATTAATTTAGGTTGATGGTCCTGTTGTTTAATGCTCCTGCTCCAAATATTAATAAAAATTGATAAAAACATTCAGCTGTAATTGCAGTTCATTCAGAAAGTAGGTACAGTTTTTGTGATACAATTAAAGTTAAACAGCAGGATGTTAACATACTTTAATTCATATCTTGACGAATCAATGCACTCTGCAGTTGTTGATAGTGTTTGCTATTTTTGTAGATTTCAATCACTTGGTGTACATTATGTGTAACAGATCACTTTTTAAATAAATTTCTACAGTTAAATTTAGTAAATTTTCCATTCTCAGTTTTTCACACAACCTGCATAACAAGACATACTTCCTTTCCAACTACAACTTCCATCTCATGGAATTTGTAACACACACTCAACCTTGCACTGGCTTTTATACAAATGACAAGTTGTGCCTACTTTCCATGTTGTTACAATTTTAATTTACTATGATTTACAATGAAAAACATTGCATTAAAAAAATAAAGTAAAATTATAAGTATGAGAACATAGCCTGCAAAAATGACAAACAAATTTGAAATATATATTTTTGTTAAATATAAAGCTTTTCTGTAGAAAATTACATAACATGTTTGATTTTTAACAGTCAATTTTTAGGAACATAAATTTCAGAAATATAATCCAGGTACTAAGTATTAGCTGCCACCAATTGTAAAATCTCCAGCAATAAAGTGCTTTTATTTCATACAAAGAATTCTTTTTAAAATCTCACTGTAATTTGATAGCATACTAAATATTTGCATTCTAAGCTATAGACTATATCATTTTATAATGTCTTCAGTGGAAATGTTCTATTTATTTCATACAATATTTTCATTATATTAATAAATCTTTGTGAATTTTAAAAGTGTTCAGATAAATTTAAGGGAACATGTATGTGCACTATGTTCCAGTTTGAACAGAATCATAATTTTTCATAAGAAATCAGATCATGCACTCCTACACTGTTGGTCATATATTGCTAAACAATTATTATTATTGTTATTATTATTATTATTAGTATTATTGTTATTATTATTATTATTATATGTTACAGACAGAAATATAATAAATTGAAAGGTGTGTCGCATACTCCTGTATGAAAATCTATGGTTGTAACAACTGTGTCCTCCATTCTGAGCTCTCAATGTCTTGTCATTACAAATAATTTAACATTCTTCAACATTAAACTAATTCTCTAGTTTTATGTAATAAAGTGCATAAAATTGCGAGTTGCATTAAATTATTTTGAATTTGATTAAGGTAGTGTGTGGTGTGGAAGATGAGATTTATCTCCACCTATTAAGGAAAAACATAACTGGAACTATTCCATGTCAAATACAACATAAAACTATGTTTAACCATCTAGATAGAACAATTTCATTGAATGTTTTTAATTCAAATGTTACACAGATCCAAGTAAGTCTTTAAATTTCTCCTACACAGTAAAACCAAAATTAAGTACTGAACTATCATTGAATGAATGAATCAGTTTTAAAGGCTGCAGGAAATACATAGCCTAATGTACAGTTCTGGAATTGACACAAAGGTAACTGGTTATGAAATGGATAAAGTCTCATCATCAAGAAGTGCTGTTGGAGGTTAATATTTTCCGATATAGTTTAACGCACTGTAGCAGAACAGCTCTCAATGTGTAAAATAGTATACAAAACTTGAAATTTGTGCCAAAAATTACCTCAAGATGCAGTTAGTGTAGCAAAAGAATGACCATGTTGAACTAACACTAAACTGCCTCAAAATATGAGGTATCTTCAAAAAATTCCGGAACTTCACCCACAAAATTTTTCAGTGCCTATCCTATCCTTTACTTATTGTGTATGATCTTCTTTCAAAATACTTTCCTCTGTGGTTGATACACTGCTCCCAACACTGTTTCCACTTCCGGAAGCAGTCTTGTTACGCCTCTTGTTGGATCATGCAAAGCACTGTTTGCAAATTTTCTTTTATGTTGTCTATTTTGCAAATCTTTATCCCTTCAGCAGGATTTTCAACTGTGGAAAGAAAAAAGTCTGCAGGGGCCATGTCTGGAGAGTACAGAAGTTAAGGCAGCACAGTGATTTCGTTTTTTGTGAAAATAGTCATGCATCAACAAGGATGAATGATCAGGTGCCAAATCATGATGCAAGGGCAATGAATTGTCGCCCACATTTCAGGTAATTTCTTTCTCACATTTTTTTTTTTTTTTGCAGGCATTGTCATTGCAACACATCCTGATCGGGTTCGATTCCCGGCGGGGTCAGGGATTTTTCCTACCTCGAGATAACTGGGTGTTGTTGTGTCGTCTTCATCATCATCATTCATCCCCATTACAGTCGGAGGAAGGCAATGGCAAACCACCTCCACTAGGACCTTGCCTAGTAAGGCGGCGTGGGTCTCCCACATCGCTCCCCTACGCTCATCATCATCATCAGTACCATTAACAGTTTGTCCCTGTGGCATGAATTTGTGATGAATAATCCTTCATAGTCAAAGAGAACTATCAGCGTGGCTTTGACGTTTGAGCTGACCTGACAAGCCTTGGAGAACCTTTCCTGACCCATTGTGAAGATTGAATCCTCGTCTCAACATCATAACCATAGACCCACTTCCCATCACCAGTTGTGATTCTCTTAAGGAAGAGCTCGATCTCATTTCCTCAATTCAAAAGTTCTTCATAAATGGTAAGGTGAAGGTCTTTCTGGTCTTGACTCTTGGCTTGAAAGCAGCAAGATGCATTCCAAGATGCTGCATCAGGGTTTCATGAGATGACCCAAATGAAATGTTACATTCTTCTGCAATCTCTCAGTCAGGCAGTCTTCGACTGGCATGCATAATTTTGTTGTTCCTGACACGAGCATCATCAGTAGACATCGAAAGGCATCGTGGACGAGGCTCATCTTTTTAACTTCTGTCCAGCCATTTTTAAACTGTGTAAACAATTCATAACACCAAGTATGGCTTAAACACTCATCACTATAGGCTTCCTGCATCGTGTGGTGTCTCTCTGTAAAGGTTTTCTTGCATTTCGCACAAAATTTAATGCAGACGCATTGCTCCTCTCATTCCACAATCTCGAAATTTGCAAACTGTGTGACACAATGTTCTACTCAATACAGCACTGAACAATAACTAAAAGACACATATTTCATTGGCATTTCTCAGACAAAAAAATTCAGTATAATCAAGCTGTTACCTGAACTGATTTCACTTCATCATTATGCAATCACTCAAGACATAGAAATTGTGTAAAATTATCTGCTCCACAATAATGCACACAAGAACAAAAAGAAAATTTGTAAAATGCTTTTCATAAATTCTAATTTAAATGGGCAGAAGTTTGCTTTACTGACACTGCATTGATATTGCAGCAAAAGAAGTGTAACAGACAAACTAACACATATTTACTCTTATACTGATGACATCACTCTGTATTCAGATGCTCACAATTGTTATACACTGATTATAAATAGATGGAACAATGCCATCTATGAAAGTGTAAGTAGTGGCACAAAAAAAATTCATAATTTTAGTGTGCAAGTTGGCAGGTGCTATGTAATGAGATTTCTTTATGGAATTTTGGGTCAATAATCAGAATGAAATTTTCACTGTGCAACGTGATGTGTGCTGATACGAAACTTCCTGGCAGATTAAAATTGTGTGCCAGACCAAGACTCTGGCACAGTGTCTTCCCATTCGCAGGCAATGCTCTATCAACTCTAGTCGTGCAATTTTCACAAGAGAACTTCTGTGAAATTTGGAAGGTAGGATATGAGGTACATGTGGAAGTAAGGCAAGGAGGATGGGTCTCAACTCATGCTTGGGTAATTAATTTGGTAGAGCACTTGCCCATGAAAGACAAAGGTCCTAAGTCTCGGTCCAGCATACAGTTTTAATCTGGCAGGAAGTTTCATGTAGATTGGTTTTTTGACTTATTCTTCAGGTGATTAATTACTGGAACAACAAGGGATTGTAGTTCTTATTATAATAATTCAAGAAAAGGGAACAGATCTTATTTTGTAGTAAAATATTCCATATGGACAAAAATCTGAACAATATTTCACAAAATTCAAGTGCAGAAACTTGGGAGAACTTACAGTAAAGTATGCATCATGTAAAAGCAGAATACGTATGTCCGTTCACACAAAAATCAGGGACTATAAAATAGTTATCAGACCCAAAGTCTTTTATGATAACAAAATACTAACACTCTACAGAAAAGGTGATCTGGAAGGTATCCTCCAAAATAACAGAAATGGACAAAGACTAAAACACCAAAAAACTATTGAATGTCGTGCAGACATCAGAGAGAGATTGAAATTTTATGGACATATCCATAGACTATCAACCACAAAACTAGTGTTGCCAACTTAGTGGATTTTCTACTTAAACTGGTGGTTTGTACCCTCCTTTTAGTGGCGAAATATTTCTTCTAGTGACTGGTAGATTGCATAGTGGTTTAGTAGAATTCAGTTTCAGTTACTGAAAATGTGATTTCTCAACCAGTAAGCTATGATGCTTCGAAATATGTTATTTTTACTTTATTAGATTTCAGGAGTATTTAGCTTCTACTGCAAGACAACACTGGTGCATTACAATGTGACGTCAAATGAACCATCACACTTGATAGACTACATGCGGGGACTCTCAGTAGAATGAACAGTATTTAGTAGCACCTAGTTATAGTTCATTTCACGAGCGGCGGTGGCTTGCGCAGGTGCAGGGAGTGCAGCAACCGGTTTCGAACAATAGGTGCTCACTTATTTCATTGTCGCTTCGAATAACCATTGAGTGCTTGGCTCATGCAGGGTGAGTCCTGTCAGATGTGCAGAAAAAGTAACTTGATTGTCATCGTTCGTGGTGGGCACTATACAAATGTGATTCTCAGTGTGGTATTATTTCACAGCTTCATATGTGTATAACTATGCCGAATCCATGATATATGCAAAAGTTTCAAGATTCTTGGCTTCAAGACCATTGAAAAGATTGGCTTCAAATTATTGAAAGGACTAGGGGTCAGGTAGCGAAGTGCAAATTTTGTGGTACAGTTTTAAGGAGTCACTATGGGGATCTGAAGTCTCATGGGATATCAAAGAATCATCTACAAAATAAAAAAGTAAGCAACCTTTTCTTTGATTGATTAGTTATTCATTACTCGGTTTTACATCTTTGACCACTCTTTGATAAGTAAATTGTTGCAGGTTGTACCTGTGCAGCCTAAAATTGCTTATAAGTAAGAGCCCATTGGGAAAAAGAAAAAATAAAATAAAATAAAATGTTAGCACCGCATTTCACTGATGTTCTAAAGCAAGATTGAAAAGGTCAACCATTTAGCTTATTAATTGATGAACCTACTGATACTGCTGTACATAAATACTTGGGATTGATTATAGTTTATTACAGTAAATTACACAAAAAAATAGTATCTACATATCTTGACCTTGCTAACTGCATGAGAGTAATGCTGAAGCTTTCGTCTCTGCTATAAAGAAGACACTTCAACAATTTGATTTGCGACTTGAAAATTTAATGGGTACAGATACTGCCTCTGTCATGGTTGGAGTAAATAGCGGAGTATTTATGAACCTGAAAGTAGAGGTACCACACCTGATTTTAGTATATTGCTTGTGCAACTCCTTGCAACTGGCTGTCTGAGCTGATGCAAAAGAGTTTTTACTGAGAAATTTGGAGTTTTTAATTAAAGAGACATATGATTGGTTTAGTCGCTCCTGTTCCAGACAGTCTCTTTACAAGCAGCTGTACAAAACCAACAAAAATGGACAGAAACTGTTAAAAATAGTTCATGCATGCCACACAAGGCGGATATCAACAGAATCCGCTGTATCAAGAATATACACACAACGGTCAGAGCTAAAAACACATTTTTTCATAGCTAAAGTGGGTGATAGGTGTCACATGCCAGAGTTATTGTGCGCTATGTATGCAAACAAGATAAATTACACAAAAATTCCTTTTTATATCCAACATTAATTGAAATAAACAGAGTCAATAAAATGTTCGAGTCGAAAGATACAGTTCACACCAAACTCTTTGATAAGTTGACCAACCTGATAGATATGCTTGTCATCAAAAGTTATGTCACCTGCAAATAAAGTTAATATTTTTACTCAATAGAGTTGTGATTTCTTCTATCGAAGATTTTATCTGGGATTCCAATATGAAAAATAGTTGCTTGAAATGAGACAAAAAGGATTACTATGGGAAAACAAAGAAATGTTGTGTAATTGATGCATAGCATTTACAGAAAATCTGATTGAAGAAGTATAAAACAGGTTACCAGAAATTTGACACTGATGAAAAAAATTTCGAGAATAGTATTGAACAAGGACTTAATCTCATCATGGAAAATCTAATCAGTTCAGGAAAAGTGTATTGTTTATAGCAAGAGTGAATTATCAGTGGCGATAAATTTATTTGTTGAACTGGAATGAGACCAAAGGTACAAAAAAAAAAATTTGGAATGAAGCATTGTGTTTCAAAGAAACTCAAGAGATATGCAAATCTGAGGAATTAGTGACTTTTGTGATTACTCGCCTCATACTGCCTCATTTCAATGCCAATGTTTAGAGACTATTTAGCAGTATGAATGTAATAAAAAAAAACAAGCAAAGGAATAGAATGAAGTTAAATCTTTTAACTGCTATATTAAGAATACGCTGTGGTTTGAGTTTGGAAGAAAATTGCTGCAACGCATATGAAATTCCAATATACATTAAAAACAAAACGGTACCAAAGAATCGTATCAATCTAGAACCGACGATTATGATGATGATGATGCAGACAAAAATGTTTCATCTGAAGAAGATGAATTCATTTAAATAATTAGCTGCTGTTATAGAACTTTTTGTATGTTCCAGACCTTGACTTACTGATTTATTTATTGTATGTTCATTTAATAACTATGAATATTTTATTACTTAATAATAAAGGAAACTAATTACTAATATACTTATTGTTTTCTTTCATAATAATTTAAAAAATGTTAGTGGAAATTTTAGCAATTATGAGAGCAGGGGCTTTTTGGTGGATCTCTGGTGGCTTTTGCACTTGAAACTGGCAGGGAGCACACTTTAACTCTTGGCAACACTGAGCAAAACTTACTCATAAAATTGAGATGAACATAGATAAACTCAAAACTGTAGCCTACATCCAACAGGTCAAAAAGGATTTAGGAAGGGCTCATGTAAGTCCATCAATCATTTTCAACAATCATATACTGACAGTAAACTAGCAAACTGGAAGTACTGCCACAGACAAGTTGCCATGAGAACAGGGACAAAATGGACCGAAGAAAGAACAATCAACAGAAGAAAAGTGAGAGCTGCTTGGAAGCTTCAAAGATTAAAACATAACAGCTCTGTGTGATCCAGTATTGCCAAATCACACATTTTAATTACTGCTTATTACAGAAACTTAAACATACATATTTCAACAAATTAAAGTTTTGTCAATTTGCAGAAATAGCTTCTGCAATTTAGTGGAAACAGTTCCTTGAATATTGCTGCAAATACTTGCCACTTGCAGGAAGATCTTCTTAAAATTGCAGACGTTTTATGTGCAATATCAGTATGAAAACGTCCGTGTTGAAAAGGAGACTGGCACAAAGGCAGGTGGCTGAAACATATGTGCCATGGGAATTCATAAACATATATAATTGTCCAGTCAGCAGCCAAAGAAGTGAGAAATTAATTTACCAATTACTTTTTCACCAGTATTGGATGTAGAACAGTGCTCACTGTAGCTGTCTCTAAATTTTATCTGATTTTTTAAAATCTTAGCATAAACATAAATGCACCCATGGCCTAGGGGTAATGTCTTTGATTAGTAACCAAAACATCCTCAGTCCCATGTTCAAACCCTGCCACCACTTAAATTGTGAATAAAAATCATCAGCAATAGTGGCCAAAGACTTCTGGTTCTGGGATAAGAAGTTATCATCATTTAGCCAACAACCTAGTCAAAGAGGGCAGAGGAGCAGATAGAGGTTCAGGGTACTCTCATGCCCTTGGGGTGGGGAGGGGAACTGCCACTAAAGACGTGAGGATCGGCAATGATCAATGGCATAAGGGTGCAGAACATAATAGAAACAACTGCATTAAAGACACAAATGTGTCCACAGGACACGTGGCCTGTAATGGAAAAAATGTCATGATGATCTCGCCATTGGCAAAATATTCTGGAATAGTCCCCCCCCCCCCCCCCCCCCCCCCTTCCGATCTCTCCAGGAGCGGACTGTCAAGGGAGAGGTGACCATGAGAAAAAGATTGAATGACCAACAAATGGATAACTTTCTATGAGTCGGGGTATAGAATTTCAGAAATTTGAACGTGGTAGGGAAGTTAGAAAATCTGAAAAGGGGTATGCTAAGGTTCAGTTTAGATATAGTGGAGGTCAGTGAAGTAAAAAGGAAGGAAGACAACGATTTCTGGTCAGATGAGTATAAGGTAATATCGACAGCTGCAGAAAGTGGTATAAAGGGAGTAGGATTTGTTACAAACAGGAAGGTAGGGCAGAGAGTGAGTAACTGTTAACAGTTCAGTGATAGGATTGTTCTTATCAGAATCAACAGCAAATCACACCAATGATGATAGTTCAGGAACACAGGCCGATGTTGCAAGTTGAAGATGAAGAGGTAGAATAAGTATATGAGAATACTGAACATGTGATACAATGCATAAAGGGAGATGAAAATCTAATAGTCGTGGGGGACAGGAATGTGGTTATGGGGGAAGGAGTAGAAGAAAGGGTTACAGGAGAATATGGGCTTGGTAGTAGAAACTGGGAGATACGAGAAGATTATTTCATGGTCAGGTAGAGATTACGAAACAGTTCAATTGTAAGGTGTACCCAAGAGCAGATATAGACTCATATCACAATTTAGTAATGATGAAGAGTAGGCTGAAGTTTAAGAGACTAGTCAGGAAGAATCAGTGCACAAAGAAGTGGGATACGAAAGTATTAAGAAATGAAGACATATGTCTGAAGTTCTCTAAGGTTATAGACACTGCGATAATGAACAGCTCAGTAGACAGTACAGTTGAAGAGGAATGGAAATCTTTAAAGAGAGCAATCATGGAAGTTGGAAAGAAAACCGTAGGTACAAGGAAGACAACTATGAAGAAACCATGGATAACAGATGAAGTTCTTCAGCTGACTTGTGAAACAAGGAAGTACAAAAATGTTCATTCAAATTCAGGAATACAGAAATACAAATCAATTAAGAATGAAAAAATGGAAAGTACAGGGAAGCAAAGGCAAAATGGCTGCATTGAAAAAGTGAAGAAATCGAAAAAGAAATGATTGCTGGAAGAACAGATTCAGCATACAGGAAAGTCAAAACAGTCTTCAGTGAAATTAAAAAGAAAGGATGCTAACATTGAGAGTTCAATGGGAATTCCACTGCTAAATGTACAAGAGAGAGCGAATATGTGGAAAAAGTACACTGAAGGCCTCTACGAGGAGGAAGACTTGGCTGATGACATCATAGAAGAAGAAACAGGAGTCATCAGGGAAGAGATAGGAGATCCAGTATTAAGAGTCAGAATTTAAAAGAGCTTTGGTCAACTTAATGTTGAATAAGGCAAAAGGTACAGATAACATTCCATCAGAGTTTATAAAATCTTTGGGGGTAAGTGGCAACGAAACAACTGTTCACCTTTCTGCGTAGAATGCATGAGACTGGCAATATGCCATCAGACTTCCAGAAAAACATCATCCACACAATTCCGAATATAGCAAGAGCCACCAAGTGCGAGAATTATCACACAGTCAGCTTAACAGTTTATGCATCTAAGTTGCTGACAAGAATTAAATGTAAAAAATGGAAAGAAAACTAAGGCTATGTTAGATGAATATCAAATTAGCTTTAGGAAAGGTAAAGACACCTGAGCGGCTGTTCTGATGTTGCAGTCGATAAAGGAAGCAAGGCTGAAGAAAAAACAACACATGTTCATAGGATTTGTCAACCTGAAAAAGGCGTTCAACACTGTAAAATGGTGCAATATGTTTGAAATTCTGAGAAAAATAGGGGGTAAGCTATAGCAAAAGGTGAGTAATATACAATATGTACAAGAACCCAGAGGGAACAGTAAGACTGGAAGACCAAGAATGAAGTGCTCAATTTAAAAAGGGTGTAAGATGGCGATGTAGTCTTTCGCCCCGACTGTTCAATCTTTACATCGAAGAAGCAATAAGAGAAATAAAAGAAAGGTTCAGGAGTGGGATTAAAATTCAAGGTGAAAGAATGTCAATGATGTGATTCACTGATGATGTTGCTATCCTCAGAGAAAGTGGACTGCATGATATGTTAAATGGGATCAACAGTCTACTGAGAATATAGACTGAGAATGAATCACAGGAAGGCCAAAGTAATCAGATGTAGCAGAAATGAGAACAGCGAGAAACTTAACATTACTATTGGGGATCACAAAGTTAAGGAATTCTGCTACCAAGGCAGCAAAATAACCTATGACGGATGGAGAAAGAAGGATGTAAAAAGCATGCTAGCACTGGCGAAAAAGGCAAGAGGAGTTTGCTAGTGTCAAACATAGGTCTTAACTTGAGGAAGAAATTTCTGGAGATATACACTTCGAGCACAGCTTTGTATGGTAGTGAGCCATGGACTGTGGAAAAACTAGAACAGAAGAGAATTGAAGCCTTCAAGATGTGGTGCTACAGAAGAATGCTGAAAATTAGGTGGACTGATAAGGTAAGAAATGAGGTTCTCCACAAAATCGGCAAGGAAAGGGACATACGAGAAACATTGACAAGAAGAAGGGACAGAATGATAGGACACCTGTTAGGCATCAGGTGTTAACTTCCATGGTACTGAAGGTAAAAACTGTAGAGGAAGAAAGAGATTAGAATACGTCTGGCAAATAACTGAAGACGTACGGTGCAATTGGTACTCTGAGATGAAAAGGTTGACACAGGAGAGGAATTCATGGCTGGCTGTATCAAACCAGTCAGAAGACTATGACAAAAAAAAGACATTTGTAATAATATTTTCAAAAACTGAAGGGTGATTAAAACAGTCTCATGAGAATCTGTAAAGCCTGAAGATACTACCCAACTAACTGGAATGCATTCCTTTGTGAAAAGGTAAGAATAGCCTTTATCATATGGTGCTAAACTAATAGTGTATGTCCAGACAATTGATCGGACAAAGCCTAGATGTAAGTATCATCTTTCATAAGTCATAAGATTTTTTTTTTTTACTCAGAACAATGACATAAGGTCTCATCCTCTGCTATTTTGTGTAAGCAATACTTCCAAAATGTTTTATCTGTTTCCCATTGTGCGATGCTAGTGGTTTGCAAGAGCCCAGTATTGGTCATTTCTGTGCATGCACTATTAGTGTTTATCTTAAATTGGTGTATCTGGAAGTAAGAACTAAAAATATTGCTCAGGAGTAAGAGATACGAATGGATTATGGTGTCAAGAAATGTGAGGTAATGTAATTAACGAATAATATATCTCAATTTGGAAGCAAAATTCAACTTCGATAGAAAGAAAATGAAGAATGAGCAATCTGCTTGTCAACCATCATACATAAATTGCTGTTTTGCTCATGATAATATGAGGAATAATCAACAATAGACTTAATGAGATCAGTAAACACCTTCTGTGGATCTTGTTTATAGTTACATGAAACTGTTACACAAACCTGTTTTTCACTGAACACAAAATGTTGGTGTCACAGTGTTACATATAAAGTTCCAGGCAGGATATTGAACTTCAGAATGCATTACAACACTCTGGTGTTGAAAATGGCCTTCTGCTTGTTGATTTTGAGCACTAGTCTGTAATTTCAGTGAAATTTTAAAGAAATTGTGAGATGTGGCTGAGAACTGGCTGTGAGCTCTTTTGCGGTCATATTGCTCCATGATGACAAACTCAAATTTTTAAGAGGCCACAACTACAGCAATAGTTTTGCAAGGATCCTTCTGTCCACCTTTACGTGGCCTCTCCATATTATCTTCTATTTTCAATATAACTGAAATATGTTTTTGAATAAAAACTTCCTTGGAAAAAAAAAAATGTTTCTTTGCATTTAAAATATTTTGTGCTGAAAAAAGGATATTTTTGGAAATTTCAGAAGTGTTACAGAAGAATTTCTAGTATATTTTAGCAATTATAAGAGAGTGCTTCATGAAGTCATAAAAAAGCTAAAAAAGGCAAATCATAACAACCAGGAACAAAAAGAAACCAATGTGTGACATAGTCAAACAGCAAGTAAGAAATGAAGTGCTCCAAAATTCAAACCTCCAGCTAGACCAGGATGACAAACAAATTACAGATCCTGAAAAAGTAGCCAGTGCTTCTAATACATACTTTTCAAATATATGATAACAACATCTTCCAGTAAAAATTCTACCAATCACCAGCAAATCTAAATAGAAATCCTGGCTCCCTATTCCTTCTCCCAACCAACCCTAAAGAAGTTGTACTAGTAAGTAGTAAGTTAAGAACAAAATTTTCAACAGATGTGTATGAGATTCAGAATTATGTCATTAAAAATGCAGATGACCTCATTTCAGTACCATTAGGCCACATTTTCGACAGTTCATTCACAACTGGAATCTTTCCTTCCCGCTTAAAAATAGTGAAAGTCAAGCCACTGTTCAAAAAAAGGTAACAAATAAGACGTAGCCAATTACAGACGTTTTGCTTTGCTATCTATATTTTTGAAAATACTAGAAAAACTTTTTCATACGAGGTTGCTAGATTTTTGAGAAAAGTGCAACATAATATCCACAGTCCAACCAATAGAAACAGCAATATTTGAATTTCTGAGTGAAGTGCGCCAAAAACTTGATACTGGAGAAAAAGTAATAGGCTTATGCCTTGATATGTCTATGACAGGGATGATCAGAAACTCAATAAATGGGCAGCACTTTTGGCATGCGGGCAACTCTCGTCTCGCCGTCAGTGCACATTTCCCTCCACTACACCCCCTCCCACCCCCCCATCCCCGGTCATGTCTGAGAGGTAAGGCAAGGTAACTGCAAAGGCACCACAGAGGAATCGCCTAGAGCACAGACCTGCTCGCATGCAGCTTTGTTTCATATTATGTTAGGAAATTCTATAACTACACAGACGTAACTATTTTCATGAGTTATTCGCGTTGAGATCAGCTCACTGCACAGCACTCCACCTTTTTAGGTCTGCCAACTTGTTTTCTCTTTCATCACCAAATAAATCTATAAGTTCCTAGTGCATTGTGGTGTACAGCCGCCTACAGCATATCTGTGGTGCCCAGCAATTATGTGACTGCATAATAGACTCTGAGAATTTTCAACCTTCTCTTTGAAAAAGTACTATAATTCCCACTCATATTCAAATGGTTATGACAGTATATTGCTAGACTGCCTCCTTTTGAGTGCCTGTGCCATTGCAACAACCAGTTCTTTTACATTTCCTTTAAACCACAAGCAAATAGCAAGGAATGCACAGCACTGGCACTTTGAAAAATACTGTACTGTATGCCTGAAGAAACAGTGCCGCATTGCACTACTTCATGAAATGTCACACCATATTGAGTATTTCCAAGAAGGACTAAGCAAAGCTGGGACACTCGGCCTGCACACCACACACGACTGCAGTTTGGCATGCTGTGGCCAGCCCTGGTCTAAGGCTTTTGACATCATAGGCCATAAGTCATATCTTACTGGCTGTAAGCAAATAATAGAAATACAATTTCAAGAATCAACCAGACACTATTCTGATTGCAAAGAAGTGAAGTGTGTCATGCTGGTACATTAATAATCAGTGTAACCACATGTTGAATCCAAGCCTGCAAACATGACACATTTTACGATAATGATGGAAACTAAAGAAATGAACTAAAATTTGTGCCATGGTCGGGACTCAAACCCGGGCAAGAAGACCCGGGTTCATTTCTTCATCTTCCATCATTATTGTAGACTTAAATGTCTCAGGGAAAATTTAATTATAAGAACTATGCATGCATTATGTTGTACAGGTGTTAGGTGTCAGTTTGTGGGATAGAGTTCCATACTTGTTGCACTTGGTCGGTCAATGCAGGGACAGTTAATGCCATTTGTGGATGACAGTGGGGTTGTCATCCGATGATGTCCCATATGTGATATATTGGAGACAGATCTGGTGATTGAGCAGGTCAAGGCAACATGTTGACACTCTGTAGAACATGATGGATTACAGCAGCAGTAGTATGTGAGCGAGCATTTTCCTGTTGGAAACCCACCGCCTGTTGGAATGCTGTTCATGAATGGTAGCAAAACATGTCAAATCATCTGACTGACTTACAAACTTGTGGACAGGGTGCGGGCTTAACCACGAGAGTGCTCCTGCTGTCATACGAAATTACACCTCAGACCATAACTCCTGGTATAGGCTCAGTGTGCCTAGCACACAGACTGGTGGTTGGTTTCAGGCTCTCAGCTGGCCTCCAACTTCTTCTAATGAACACACAGCCATCACTGACACCGAGGTAGAACCAGCTTTCATCAGAAAACAACAGATCTCCACCCTGCCCCCCAATGACCTCACACTTGACACCACTGAAGTCACAAATGGGGGAGGTTTGGGGTCAGTGAAATGCATGGTAAAAGTCGTCTGGCTTGGAGCTGTCACTGAAGTAACCGATTTGCAACAGTTTGTTGTGTCACTGCTGTGCCAACTGCCTCTCAAGCTGCTTCTGATGCAGTACAATGTGCCAAAGCCATACACCAAACACTATGGTGTTCCATCTCGGTACTGCCACGTGGTCATCTGGAGCCTGGTCTTCTTGGGACCATATATTCTCGTGATCACAGCTGCCAGCAGTCATGCACAGTGGCTATATTCCTGCCAAGTTTTTCAGTATTATCACAGAAGGAACACCCAGTGGAATTCTTGAGTAACATCAACTCACTATATCCAGTCTCAAGGGTAACTAATGATCATGACCATTACAGCGTGTATTTAAAGGAAACCTGATTTGCATCACCATAGTGGCATTGCTTCACCCATGAACCATGGACCTTGCCATTGGTGGGGAGGCTTGTGTGCCTTAGTAATACAGATAGCCGGTAGCTGCAACCACAACGGAGTATCTGTTGAGAGGACAGAAAAACATGAGATTCCTAAAGTGAGGCATGAGCATTTTATTCATTGCAGGGGCAATGGTCTGGGTGATTGCTTGATCTGGTCTTGTAACATCAACCCATATGTCTAAGAAAAGAGACTGACAGGAAGAAGAAAGTGGCTACACAGGAATGGCTCCAGGACAAATGTAAAGATTTAGAAGCATGTATCAATATTGGTAAGATAGATACTGCCTACAGGAAAATTAAACAGACCTTTGGAGAAAAGAGAACCACCTGTATGAATGTCAAGAGCTCACATGGAAAACCAGTCCTAACCAAATAAGGGAAAGATAGAAGCAGTATATAGAGGGTCTATACAAGGGAAATATACTTGAGGGCTATAATATAAAAATAGGAGAGGATGTAGTGAAAATGAGATCAGAGATATAATACTGCACGAAGAATTTGACAGAGCACTGAAAGACCTAAGTCAAAACAAGGCCAGACAACTGATAGCTGTGGGAGAACCAGCCATGACAAAGCTCTCGCATCTGGTGAGGAAGAGGAATGAGACAGGCAAAATACCCTCAGACTTCAAGACGAATATAATAAATCCAATCCCAAAGAAAGCAGGTGTTAACACAAATTCTTTACAGATGAATGGAAAAACTGGTGTAAGCTGACCTTGGGGAAGATCAGTTTGGATTCCATAGAAATATTAGAACACGTGAGGCAATCTGACCCTACGACTTATCTTAGAAGATAGATCAAGGAAAGACAAACCTTTGTAGCCTTAGAGAAAGCTTTTGACTATGTTGACTGGAATACTCTCTTTGAAATTCTGTGGGTGGCAGGGGTAAGATACTGGGAGTGAAAGGCTATTTACAACTTGTACAGAAACCGTGTTGCAGTTAAGTTGAGGGGCATGAAAGGGAAGCAGTGGTTGAGAAGGGAGTGAGACAGGATTGTATCCTGTCCCTGATGCTATTCAACCTGTATATTGAGCAAGCAGTACAGGAAACAAAAGAAAAATTTGGAGTGGGAATTAAAGTCCAGGGAGAAGATATAAAAACTTTGAGGTTTGCCAATGTCATTATAATTCTGTGAGAGACAGCAAAAGATTTGGAAGATCAGTTGAACAGAATGGGCAGTGACTTGAAAGAAGAATATAAGACGAACTTCAACAAGCAAAACAAGGGTAATAGAATGTAGTCAAATTATTTCAGGTGTTTCTGAGGTAATTAAATTAGAAAAAGAGAAACTTAAAGTAGTAGATTATTTTTGTTACTTGGGCAGCAAAATAACTGATGATGGCCGAAGTTGAGAGGATATAAAATACGGACTGTCAATGGCAAGAAAAGCGTTTCTGAAGAAGAGAAATTTGTTAATATCAAGTATACCTTTAAACGTCAGGAAGTCTTTTCTGAAAGTATTTATATGCACTGTAGCCATGTTTGGAAGTGAAACATGGACAATTAACAGTTTAGACAAGAATAAAATTGAAGCTTTCAAAATGTGGTGTTACAGAGGAATGCAGAATATTAGCTGGGTAGATCACGTAAATAATGAGAAACTTGTATAACCTGAGAAGATGAAATCAGTTGCTAGCACACATTCTGAGACATCAAGGTACCTTAATGCCAATCTTAGGACTGGAGGGAGGTGTGGTGGTATTGGGTCGGGGATATACAGCATGCAGATACAGAAGGATGTAGGTTGCAGAATTTATTTAGGGATGAAGAGGCTTGCATAGTATGGAGTCGCTTGAAGAGATGCATCGAACTAGTCTTTGAACTGAAGACCATAACAACAAACAACAGTGCCACTACCAGCGCAACTTAATGCAACTGGCACGAAATTTGAATAAATATCTCCTTTCAGATGTAGGAACATATCTACCAACTTTCGTTTACGTCGTCACAATTCCGTCTATTTTTTTTTTTTTTTTTTTATTTTTTTTTTCCCCCAATGTATATGAAGGGCCTAGCATTAACCATACAGTGTCACAGCACTACCCAGTTTGCAGATAACAAAAGTATATTAATCATTGGGAAGAAAGCAGGAATCTTACGGACAACACTGTCAGAGACATTAACTAGTGTTGTACTGGTTCAACCAAAACAAACTAATAACAAATAAAAGCAAAACAGGGGTGTTAAACTTTCATAATCTCAAGAGAAACAGTGAAGAAGATATAAAAATTTCGATATCGGGCACAGATATTGCTAATACAAAGTTTCTGGAGGCCTGACTCCGAAAAAACCGTAGATGGGATAGTCGCACTGATAGCATATTAAGAGACTATGTACCATGTGCTGTTTAGTGAGAGTGCTTAAAAACAGTTGTCATGAAGATTGACTAATGACTGTTTACTATGCTAACATACATTCTGTACTGAAGAATGGGATCTTTTTCTGGAGCAACTCGCCATCCTGCCTAAGACTTCTCATCATGCAAAAAAGAATAGTGTGAATCATGAAGAAATATGTAATAACAACTTCTAGTATCCTCCCCAAAAAAGAAAATGTTCATCGTCATAACTCAAAACATAAAACTAATTTTCACAGGTTCGAAATAAAAACCAATTTGTACCAAAAGGAACATTACACCACAGTAAAATTGTTTATAATAAGTTGCCAAAGGAAATTAAGGTAGTAAATGATCTAAAAAAAATCAAAGCAATATTAAAAGAATATCTGTTAAACCCGCTTTGTTTTCAGATTTGTTTTCGCTGCCTGGAGGTAGGGGTACCAACTTACGCGACTAGAGGCTTCTCACGGATGGTTTACGACAGCGTCCCGAGCTCCGCGACTTCGGTCTCCCAAGTTCGGAAACCCTTAACTAAACAAATATTAGCCATCCCAGTATGCCATTTGCAGTACTTTTAATACACTCCTTCTTTAGTTTAATATATTAAAGGTCCTATTACGAGGTAACGGCAAATGAATACCGTAGAAAACATGAGGTGGGTGCTTCCGGTCGCTGATTTCGGATGTCAATAACTAAATATCAGCCGTCTCATCATACCACTTGCAGTATGCATAGTACACTCCTTGTTTAGTTTAATAACAAAACGTGAAGCCAGACTAAAGGTCCGATTACGAGATATGGGCAACTGAATAGGCAGAAAACGCGCTCGGCGCTCTCGACTTCTGATTTCGGATGTCAATAATTCAATGAATATTCGCCGTCGCAGTTCCCAACCTAGAGCATACAGAGAACACTCCTTCTTTAGTTGAATTACAAAAACATGAAACCAGATTAACGTACTGACCTCCGAAAGTTGCGACCGAAAGCGCCCAATACGTATTTTCTGCTATATTCAGCCACTCATATCTCGTAATCGGACCATTAATCTGACTTCATGTTGTGTGATTAGTACAGAGGAGTGTACTGTTCATACTGCAAGTGGCACACTGCGACAGCTTGTATTTATTTAGTTACCAACATCCGAAATTAGCGATTGGTAGCGCCCATCACGTATTTTCTGCGGTATTCATTTCTATCATCTCGTAATCGGACCGTTAATCTGGCTTCATGCTGTGAAGTTAAACTAAAGAAGGAGTGTACTAAAGATACTGCAAGTGGCATAATGGGACGGCGGATATTTATTTAATCATGGATTTCTGAAGCTTTCGAAATGTGGTGCCATAGAAGAACGTTGAAGATTAGATGAGACGATCACATAACTAATGATGAGGTACTGAATAGCCTTGGAGAGACAAGAAATTTGTGGCACATCTTGACCAAAAGAAGGAATCGGTTGACAGGACACATTCTGAGACATCAAGAGACCACCAACTAGTACTGGAGGGAAGTGTGTGTGGTGGTGGTTGTGGTGGTGGGCGGGAGCAAAAATCATAGAAGGAGACCAAGATATGAATACATTAGGCAGATTCAGAAAGATGTAGGTTACAGGAGTTATTCGCAGATGAAGAGGCTCGCAAAGGATAGATTAGCTTGGAAAGCTGCATCAAACCTGAGGATTCTGAACTTGAGGTTGAAGTTGCAGAGCTCAGGATGCTGTCAAAAACCATCCACAAGTAGCCTCTAGTCACGTATGCTGGCATCCCTGGCTCCAGGCAGCGAATACAAATCTGAAAACCAAGCCGGTTCTATTAATGCACTGCTTCTATAGGCTACTTCGGAAGAGTTCCTCCAAAATCTTTGAGAGACTAAAAAAGTTAACGTCAAGGTACTATGTCACATTCTATATCACTTATGAAAATATTGTGTAAATATGACAATCTACTTGTAGCTTGCAAAGACTGTAACCATTAATATTAGTTTAATCATATTTTCTGTTGTAATTCTCTAGTTAAAGTTGTTTAGTTATAAATCAAAGATGAAAAAATTGTATTCATTAATACACAGAAAACATCATGTAAACATGAAGATATATTTGCACTGACCTGTCCAGTACCCAATGTGCTGTAATTTACATGTAGGATTTACTGGCCCAAGTAAAAAATACAAATACTATGTACTTTATTGTAAAACCAGTACTGCTTGGTGGATATCACTCGAAGTTGGTGCCAGAAGTAAATACTTAAATAGGGCATTTATGATCGTCAAGTAAGTCTACGAAGTGTGACAAGTTACTTTCCTTTCCACGGATTGTATTTTGTCTAAAAAAGTAAGTACTCAAAATCATTACAGTATAAAACAAAAGAGAAAGGAAATACAAAAAAATCGTTGAGGAAGACCAAGAGATGAAGAAGGGTGTACATCGCAGTTATTCGGAGATAACAGGCTTCCAATCTTCGGACTGAAGACCGCAACAACAATATCGCAAATTTGCTCTTTGCCTGAATTGGTTTCTTAATCCGCACTGGACTCTGCAGCTTCCCAGTAAGGGCCCACCTATGTAATGAGAGAAAATATGGAGAAAGGAGGAGTTGCCATATATGTCAAAAGTTATCATTGTGCAAAAAGTATAGAAACAAAAAAGTTTTGTGTAGAGAAACATATAGAAGCATGTGCCTGTGAGCTTAAATTAAATAAAGGCCCATTTATAATTGTAACTGTATATAGGTCCCCATCAGGAAATTTTCATCTATTTCTGAAAAATTTGGACTCCTTGTTGTGCTATCTGTCAGACAGGGGGAAGCAAATTATTATTTGTGGGGACTTCAATGTAGATTCTCTGAAAGAGGGTAATAGGAAAAATGACCTTGAAGTATTACTCGATTCTTTCAATTTGACACCCGTTATTGATTTTCCTACTCGGGTGGTAAAGGATAGCAGCTCACTGATAGATAACTTCTTTATAGACCAAGATAAGTTTAACCAGATAAATGCTCAGCCTGTTGAGAATGGTCTTTCTGATCATGGTGCACAGCTAGTTACAATATATGACATAGCTCCATTCAGCAATACTAAACAGTCCTCCAAAGTAGTACGTTCAGTCAACGATTTAACTATTGCAAATTTCAGGGAAAGCCTACAGCAGTTAGACTGGGATGAGGTGTACCGTGAACCTGATGCCAATTTAAAATATAATTTATTTCATGACATTTTTGTAAATGCATTTGAAAACTGCTTCCCCAAGAAAATAGTTAAATATACTCGTAAGAAACCTTGTAACAAACCATGGCTTACTAAGGGTATAAAAATATCTTGTAACCGGAAAAGGGAAATGTATCTGACAGCAAGAAAGAGTAGTGACCCAGAAACTATCAAACATTATAAAAACTACTGTGTTATATTAAGAAAAGTTATTAAAAAATCCAGGAGTATGTGTATCATGTCTGAAATCAGCAACTCTGATAATAAAATTAAAACAATTTGGAATATTATTAAAAGAGAAACAGGTCAACCAAGAGCAGAGGAAGACAGTATTACCATCAAATTGAATGAAAACTTTACGAACAAAAAGTCAGAAGTTGAAAATATTTTTAATAATCATTTTCTAAATGTTGTGGATATAGTAGGATGCAGGTGTTCATTAGAAGATGCTAGGCTGTTAATGGGAGAGGCCATACCTATGCAATTTGATACAATTGAAATCTCACCCACTTCTCCCTCTGAAATTAGGAAAATAATAAACTTGCTTAAAAGCAAAAACTCACATGGAATTGATGGCATTTCCAGCAAAATACTAAAAGCTTGTTCTCACAAGATAAGTAAGATTCTCAGCCACCTGTGTAATAGCTCTCTGGAACAGGGCATTTTCCCTGATAGACTGAAATATGCTATTGTTATACCTTTGCATAAAAAGGGGGATAGATCTGATATCAACAATTACCGTCCAATCTCCCTTCTAATAGCTTTATCCAAAATTTTTGAGAAAGTAATGTATTCAAGAGTAGCTTCACATATCTGTAAAAATGAAGTACTAACAAAATGTCAGTTTGGTTTCCAGAAAGGTTTTTCAACAGAAAATGCCATATATGCTTTCACCAGTCAAATTTTGAATGATCTGAATAACCGAACACCACCCATTGGGATTTTTTGTGATCTCTCAAAGGCTTTTGATTGTGTAAATCATGAAATTCTGCTAGACAAGCTCAAGTATTGTGGCATGAGTGGGACAGTGCACAAATGGTTTAATTCGTACCTAACTGGAAGAGTGCAGAAAGTTGAAATAAGTAGTTCTCGTAACATGCATAGATCAGCACATTCCTCAAACTGGGGAACTATCAAGCATGGGGTTCCACAAGGGTCAGTCTTGGGTCATTTGTTGTTCTTATTATATATTAATGACTTGCCATTCTATATTCATGAAGAGGCAAAGTTAGTTCTCTTTGCTGATGATACAAGTATAGTAATCACACCTGACAAACGAGAATTAACTGATGAAATTGTCAATACTGTTTTTCAGAAAATTACTAAGTGGTTCCTTGTAAACGGACTCTCACTGAATTTTGATAAGACACAGTACATACAGTTCCGTACAGGGAATGGTATGACGCCATTAATAAATATAGACCTTAATCAGAAGCATATAGCTAAGGTAGAATATTCCAAATTTTTAGGTGTGTCCATTGATGAGAGATTAAATTGGAAGAAACACATTGATGATCTGCTGAAACGTTTGAGTTCAGCTACTTATGCAATAAGGGTCATTGCAAATTTTGGTGATAAACATCTTAGTAAATTAGCTTACTACGCCCATTTTCACTCATTGCTTTCATATGGCATCATATTTTGGGGGAATTCATCACTGAGGAATAAAGTATTTATTGCACAAAAGCGTGTAATCAGAATAATAGCTGGAGTCCACCCAAGATCATCCTGCAGACATTTATTTAAGGATCTAGGGATATTCACAGTAGCTTCTCAGTATATGTACTCTCTTATGAAATTTGTTATTAACAACCAAACCCAATTCAAAAGTAATAGTAGTGTGCATAACTACAATACTACGAGAAAGGATGATCTTCACTATTCAAGATTAAATCTAACTTTGGCACAGAAAGGGGTCAATTATACTGGCACTAAAGTCTTTGGTCGCTTACCAAATAGTATCAAAAGTCTGACAGATAACCAACAAGTATTTAAGAAGAAATTAAAAGAATTTCTGAATGACAACTCCTTCTACTCCATAGAGGAATTTTTAGATATAAATTAAGAAAAAAAAAATTAAAAAAAGAAAAATAAGAAAAAAGAAAAACAAAAAACACAAAAAATAAAGTTGTTATATTAACTTAAGTATGTTGTTAAATTAACCTAATTATGTCATGTATTAGAAAATTCGACTCGTTCCACATCATTACGAAATATCGTATTCATGATCCATGGAACTAGTATTAATCTAATCTAATCTAATCTCTAAACCTACGGGGATGGGCGGCAGGTTGTGGTGGGGACTGCTTATAGAGTACAATGTCTCGCTGTTGCAGGCTGCTGACCTGCAAGTGCGTCCTGCAATGTCAGAGGACCGGGAGATTTCTTTATTCTTCTCCTATTACAGATGTGAGCATTGCTGGACAGACCGTTCAGCTGTGCGACAGAGGCTGTAAGGAGGTAATCGCGGCAGTACTCTTTCGATGTGCTTGAGAGACCTACGCTGTGTGGCGTTAGTTTGTTCGTAGTCATGACAATTATTTGCATACTATATTGGCAATTTGTCCTCATAAAATGCAGGTAACGGCGCAGGCTAGAAGTGACTTCTATAAGCTAGATGCCTACACACGCAGGTGTGCCCTCGCGCTCTCTCGGCCTAGTGCCGGCCTTTCCGATTGTAGGATCTACCTTTCACTGTAGAAGCATTCCGGCCATTTTTGTGTTAGGGAAGCTGATGAGTGGGAGGATAGTTCGTTGTAAGTTTATCATAAAATAAAAAAAAAATGTTTAAGTCTGAATATCCTAGTATTTTGTTAGATTACCGCAATACAGAAATTGTTTCACCGATATTTTACTGGAAAAAGTGGTTATAAGTGAAGTACTAGGGATAAAAAGCAGTAGAAGCACACATAGTAGCGCAGTGCTTACAGAAGGTACGTTGCGGAATTTCTTTTAAATATTCATAGTGAAGTATGTATGTAAAGCTTCTTGAAAAATCAATAAAATTACCCAAAACCTGTCAATTGCATCATACAATGAAGAGCTTACAGGACATATGCCATAGTGGCATTTTTTTTACAAGCCCGTGTTTTACGTGTGTCTTATTGAAAAATCAGTAAAATATCCACGAAACATGTACTTATGTGCATCTACTTGAAAAATCGATAATGTTATCCCATAACTGTAAACAGCGTCATACTTTGAGGTGCATGCAGCGCATGTATTGTGGAGGTATTCACAAACCTATATTTGTGTGCGTCTTCTCGAAAAATTGCACTCAAGTGTATCTTCTTAAAACGTGGGTGGAAAATAGCAATGGAATCATAAGTATCTTCCTAAAAAGTGGGAGGGAAATAGGTAAAATACTCACTTACGTGCCTCGCAGACGGTTCATGGAACCGCCTTCACAATAATTCTGTATTATTCCACTCTCGAAGAGCGCACTAAGAAAAGAACACCCATATGTTTCCATGCGAGCTCGTATTTCCCGTATTTTATTATGATGATCGTTTCTCCCTCTGTAGGTCGGCGCGTACAAAACTTTTTCGCACTCGGAGAAGAAAGTTGGTGATTGAAATTTTGTGAGAAGGAGAACTTTCTCAGTTAACCCTATCTGGTAAGCGCAGCATTACTCCAAAGGAGGACGGACAAGCGTAGTGCAGGCCGTCTCTTTAGCAGATCTGTTGCATCTTCTATGTGTTCTGCCAATAAAACGCAGTCTTCGATTCCTCCCAACAACATTTTGTATGAGTTCTTTCCAATTTAAGTTGTTCGTAATTGTAATTCCTAGGTATTTACGTAAATTTGAGCTTTTAGATCTGACTGATTTATCGTGTAACCGAAATTTAACGGATTCTTTTAACACTCATGCGGATAATCTCACACTTTTCATTATTTGGGGTCAACTGTCAAGTTTGCGCACCATACAGATATGTTTCCTGAATCGTTTTGCAATTTATTTTTATCTTCTGATCACTTTACTAGGCGGTAACTAATGGCGTCATCTGTAAACAGCCTCAGAGAGCTGCTCAGATTGTCTCCTAAATTGTTTCTATAGATAAGGAACGCAGAGGGTCTATAACACTACCTTGGGAAATGCCAGAAATCATTTTTAGTTTTACTCGATGACTTTTCCGTCGACTACTACGAACTGTGACCTCTCTGATAGGAAATCACGAATCCAGTCACATAACTGAGACGATATTCCATAAGCACTCAGTTTGATTAGAAGCCTCTTGTGAGGTACGGTGACGAAAGCTTTCTGGAAATCTAGAAATACGGAATCAAATTTGAAATCCCTTGTCGACAGCACTCAACACTTCGTGTGAGTAAAGAGCCAGCTGTGTTTCGCAAGAACGGTGTTTTCTAAATCCGTGTTGACTGCGTGTCAATAGCCTTTTCTTTTCGAGGTAATTCATAATGTTCGAACACAATATATGTACCAAAATCCTGCTGTATATCTATGTTAATGATATGGGCCTGTAATTTAGTGGATTACTCCTAATGACCTTCTTGAATATTGATGTGACCGGTGCAACTCTCCAATTTTTGGGTACGGATCTTCCGTCAAGCTAGCGGTTGTATTTGATTGTTAAGTATGGAGCTGTTGCATCAGCGTACTCTGAAAGGAAACTAATTGGTATACAGTTTGGACCGGAAGACTTGCTTTTATTAAGTGATTTAAGTTGCTTCAGTACTCCGAGGATATCCACTTCTAAGTTACTCGTGTTGGCAGCTGTTCCTGATTCGAATTCTGGAATATTTACTTCATCTTCTAAGTGTCCGCCCCCGGTAGCTGAGTGGTCAGCGCGACGGAATGTCATACCTAACGGCTCGGGTTAGATTCTCGGCTGGGTGGGAGATTTTCTGCGCTCAGGGATTGGGTGCTGTGTTGTCCGTATCATCATCATTTCATCCCCATCGACACGCACGTTGCCGAAGTGGCGTCAATTCGAAAGACTTGCACCAGGCGAACGGTCTACCCGATGGGAGGCCACAGCCACACGGCATTTCCATTTTATCTTGTAAGTTGGAGTAGTTTCGAAAGGTTTTAGCAGTTCTGTCAGCGATAGTATTTCCATTGCTATCGCGCACCGAAGCATTCAATGTGTCTCGCCGCTATTTACGTACAACCAGAATCTCTTTGGCTTTTCTGCCATGTTTCGAGACAAGTTTTCGTTGCGGAAACTGTTATAAGAATTTCGTATTAAAAGTCCGAGCTAAATTTCGAGGGTCAGGATAAGATCGCCAATCTTGGGGATTTTGCGTTCTTTTAAATTTGGCATGGCGTTTGTCGTTGTTTCTTCAACAGTGTTTTGGCCTGTCTTGCGTGCCATGGGGAATCAGCTCCGTCGTTTGTTAATTTATTTGGCACAAATCACTCAATCGCTGTCGATATTATTTCTCTGAATTCAGGCCACATCTGATTTACACTTACATCGTCAATTTTGGAAGGAGTCGAGACTGTCTGTCAGGAAGACATCAAGCGAATTTTTATCTGCATATTCGAATAGATACATGTTTCGTTTATTTTTGGAGGATTTGGGAGTCTCAGAGTATTCAGTCTTCCTACGACAACCCTGTGTTCACTATATCTGTTTTGAAGCTCGTTATTAGTTCAGGCTTATTTGTTGCTACGACACAACTATGTTTTCACAACCATTTACTATTCGACTGGTCTAATGAACTAATAGCTCGAAATAATTTTCAGTGAATGCGTTTAGCACAATTTTGGATGGTGCTTCGTGCATATCTCCCGATCTAAGCATGCATTCTCGCCAACTTATCGATGGTTAACTGAAGTCACCACCAACTATAATTGTATGAATCGGGTATGTGTTTGAAATTGGACTCAAGTTTTCTTTGAACCTTTCAGTAATTGTATCATCTGAGTTGGGAGGTCTGTAAAAGGATCCAATTATTATTTTATTCTGGTTGCCAAGAATGATCTCTACCAATACTAACTTACAGAAACTGTCTACTTCAATTTCGCTACAATATATGTAGACTGGCAATGGCAAGGAAAGCGTTTCTGAAGAAGAGAAATTTGTTACCATCGAGTATAGATTTAAGTGTCAGGAAGCCGTTTCTGAAAGTATTTGTATGGAGTGTAGCCATGTATGGAAGTGAAACATGGACGATAAACCGTTTGGACAAGAAGAGAATAGAAGCTTTTGAAATGTGGTGCTACAGAAGAATGCTGAAGATTAGATGGGTAGATCACATAACTAATGAGGAGGTATTGAATAGGATTGGGGAGAAGTTTGTGGCACAACTTGACTAGAAGAAGGGATCGGTTGGTAGGACACGTTCTGAGGCATCAAGGGATCACCAATTTAGTATTGGAGGGCAGCGTGGAGGGTAAAAATCGTAGAGGGAGACCAAGAGATGAATACACTAAGCAGATTCAGAAGGATGTAGGTTGCAGTAGTTACTGGGAGATGAAGAAGCTTGCACAGGATAGAGTAGCATGGAGAGCTGCATCAAACCAGTCTCAGGACTGTAGACCACAACAACAACAACAACAACATAAGTTATTTCTAACAGCACCAAACATTCCACCGCCAATTGTGTTTAGCGTATCCTTCCGGAACACCGTTAGGTTTTTCGCAAAAATTTCGACTGGACTTATCTCCTGCTTTAGCCAGCTTTCAGTACTTATAACGATTTGAGCATCATTGCTTTCTATTAGCGCTTGGAACTTTGATACTTTCCCAACGCAGCTATGAAAATTTACAATAGTTATACCGATTGTCCCTAGATCTACGTTAGTCCTGTGTTCGACCTGCACCGTTTGAGAGTGAAGCCCTTATTGTTTCCCCGAGACCCTCTACCTAAAAAAACCGCCAGTCTACGCCATCAGCCCTTGCTACCTGTGTAGCCGCATTTTGAATGTAGTGGACTCCTGACCTATTTATCGGAAACCGAAAATCCACCACCCCATGGCGCATGTCGAGAAATCTGCAGCCTATGTGACTGCAGAACCGTCTGAGCCTCTAGTTCAGACCCTCCACTCGGCTCTGTATCAGACGTCCTGCAATCGGTCCTGTCGGCTATGCTGCAAATGGTGAGCTCAGCAAGACTGGGCCTTTACCACTTCTGATAGCCACTTGAAACCAGAGAGAATCTCTTCCAGTACAGAGGAACACACATCACTGGTACCGACGTGAGGTGCCACCTGCAGTTGGCTGCACCTTGTGCTCTTCATGGCATCCAGAAGGACCCAGTCCATGTCTGGAATGACTCCAACCAGTACGCACCAGAAATGCAACTGGCTTCCTTCCCCTCTGTAGCAGCCATGTCCCTAAGAGGCCCCTCAATACACCTAACATTGGAACTCCCCTCCCAACTACCATTAATTCTACCCTCTGTGATCGCCCAGTTCTTACAGAATGAGAGGCTTCCTCTGAAACAGGACAAGCGACCGCATCTGGCTACAGGACAGCGTCAGCACCCTTAACCTGTTTGTCAGACTAACCTGGGTGACCTTATGTTCGCCCCCCCCCTCCCCCAGGACATCTTTCGCCGCCTGCCATGCCACAAGGTGACCTCTCACTCAACCACAGGTTATCAATGGAGAGACGTCTACAGACGTTAAAGTAACCTCTGGCGTGCCACAGGGGAGTGTTATGGGACCATTGCTTTTCACAATATATATAAATGACCTAGTAGATCGTGTCGGAAGTTCCATGCGGTTTTTCGCGGATGATGCTGTAGTATACAGAGAAGTTGCAGCATTAGAAAATTGTAGCGAAATGCAGGAAGATCTGCAGCGGATAGGCACTTGGTGCAGGGAGGGACAACTGACCCTTAACATAGACAAAAGTAATGTATTGCGAATACATAGAAAGAAGGATCCTTTATTGTATGATTACATGATAGCGGAACAAACACTGGTAGCAGTTACTTCTGTAAAATATCTGGGAGTATGCATGCGGAACGATTTGAAGTGGAATGATCATATAAAATTAATTGTTGGTAAGTCGGGTACCAGGTTGAGATTCATTGGGAGAGTCCTTACAAAATGTAGTCCATCAACAAAGGAGGTGGCTTACAAAACCTATACTTGAGTATTGCTCATCAGTTTGGGATCCGTACCAGATCGGGTTGACGGAGGTGATAGAGAAGATCCAAAGAAGAGCGGCGCGTTTCGTCACAGGGTTATTTGGTAACCGCGAAAGCATTACGGAGATGTTTAGCAAACTCAAGTGGCAGACTCTGCAAGAGAGGTGCTCTGCATCGCGGTGTAGCTTGCTCGCCAGGTTTCGAGAGGGTGCGTTTCTGGATGAGGTATCGAATATATTGGTTCCCCCTACTTATACCTCCCGAGGAGATCACGAATGTAAAATTAGAGAGATTAGAGCGCGCACGGAGGCTTTCAGACAGTTGTTCTTCCCGCAAACCATACGCGACTGGAACAGGAAAGGGAGTTAATGACAGTGGCACGTAAAGTGCCCTCCGCCACACACACTTGGGTGGCTTGCCGAGTATAAATGCAGATGTAGATGCAGGTGAGGGGTCAACCTCAATGTGAGCAATAACTGGGCTGGGCACTATTGTGCACCAATCGGTGGGCTCATGGGTCATGGTGTGCATCCATTGGATCCCCAAGGCTGGCCCATAACAATGTAGCTCATCCACTGCAGACTCAGGCTGTGTAACTGAAGCCAACACAACTGGGTGCTGAGAGCAAAGTGTCACCAACTCTGCTCATATCTGCAAACAGCAATACAGACACTATCCATACTAAAGATCGTGGAAAACTAGACTACACAGACAAAGAAACGACTACCGACACACGCTACGAAACTCTACTGTAGACACTGATGAAAATGCAAGAACTGGGTCCAATAAATTAGGTTATCATGCAGAGATTCAAAAACTAAACCACCAAAGCACATGGCCACGAAACTATCAACAGTGTTTATGTTGCACAAAATAGTGTGGGTGCCAGACGTTCACAGAAACTAGTTCAATATATCTGGGTGCTATACAACGCTAGAAATTTGCACTATCACCTGAATTTGCTGTTGCAGCTTGAGTGAAGTCGTGATTAATAATGCTAGTTTTAGGTTGCTGAGAACACTAACGTGGGGGTAGCGGTGGAGGAACAACCAATAGCAATACAGTGGGGATGGTGGTAGGTGATAGGGCCACAGTGTGGGAGACGCCATTTTTGGGTCACAAATTAGCATAATTAAAAAGACAGCTATCACTTCACGATAAAAGCGTCTGGACACGTGGGTAAACTTACTGACCATTAACTGCCATTATCATGACACTAACTGCTCATTAATTATGTCCTAAATAAACAAAACATGCACTACGGCAATTTGCTGGTTTGTTTACTTACGAGAACAATAGGGTCTTTTGTCACTGAACCGGCAGACCTCTCTTACTGCCGGTATCTCCCAACGATTAACTCATTTCTCTCACTTGGCTTCGTCACGACTTCCTCTGTCCTTTCACCTAGTTATCGACTCTTTCCTATTGCAAGACACAACTGCAGCATTTAGAATGTCAGTAGATTGGATAGCAGATACATATTGCATGCTAACATTTAAAATCACCAGCTGTTTTAGACACCCTTTACTTCGTGGAGAAAGCAATTTAAATTCAGAAGAACCCTTTTTACTTCCAAAGTTAACTAAAGTAACCATGTGTGAGTTTAGTATCAAACTCCAAAAGCGACATCAAACAAAAAAAAAATCCACAAACATTTTCGTAAGCAGTGACAAACAAACTGTAATAAATGCACAGCTATACAAACTTGCACTTGGTCATGAGTATTGTGTCATATGAAGTTCTGTTAAATGTAAACAAAGTTTATGTAGCAGACAGCGTTCAGATTCAAAATTTCCACCTACAGCATGCCTTGCCACATGGCTGTGATTGGTCAGCGCTTGGAATCTAGTGGCAGACAACACAACTTATACTAGTTGCCACGTATCACAACAAAATGCATAAATTCACTTGATAAAACCTGTCCATAAACGTGAAAGTACGACCCTCCAAAAGAAAGGTTAACACACCTGCAATAACAACAATAACAGAAAAAGAGAAAGACAGAGGTAGCAAACAGCTTTAGGAAAGCTAGGGTAAAGCCCTGCGTGGGCTAAAAATCCGTACCAAGTTTTCGAATTGGCCGCCATCGATTCAGGAGATGACCAACAGGTCGCTGCAGAATGAGAAAACAAGGTAAATGTGTTTTACACTATTTCATTTAAGTTCTCTGATCCCTTGTTCAATACAGCTCCAACAACGTGACTACAAATTTTCAATGAAAATCCCACAAAAGAAGACTTTCAACACACACTGCATGCAATTATCTCGCCTAATGATATAATTCCGCTATTTAAAATAAAAATTTAGGGAAATATTTCTAGCAAAGCATTGTAATCTGTGCTGCTAACGTCGACACCTAATAAGACACAAATGAAAGAAGAAAGTATGAAAAAAAATCTAGCTGCTAAGAAGGAAAGATGTACCAAAGAAAGGAAAGGAGTGTGCTATAGAAACAAAATGACGTAAGTAGATTTCACTACATCAATGCCATAAAAATGAAGAAAACAGATCAAACTGCCAGTTGATTATATTTCAGGGTCAGATTCAGACTACCAACAGCATAGTAGTAGCTCAGATATAGATGTAGACTTACTGTTTGATGACGAAGTATTCAAAAAAGAAGAAAAACAACAAGAGCCTGGGAATTCAAGGAAGAATCCGTAGATCTAACAACGTACATTGTTTACTAGATAGCTTAGCCTCAGTTACTGAATTCTGTCAGGTTACCCTACCAACCGCCAAAAAAAACTTGCATGCTGGTGATGTCATGGCGTGGGAATCGAAACTGGGCCTGCTGCATGGCACCTGGCTACAATACGATGATAAAAAGGGTTATTTCATGTGTTTTTTATTATTCTGTTGACCATTTATCCATGTTTATCTTAAATAGGGCAAAGAGTCGCACTGTAGGGGTTTACCCAATTTTGTAGGGTAAACACCCCACAATTTTTGTTTTAGTTGAATTGTAAATTTGTCTTTATCACCTGACAGAGCTGGAATTTGGTTGTGTTATAGGTAACAACCCAACCTATGACTTCAAATGGAAAACTCGGGAAAATCTAAATATTAGAAAAACTGAAAATTGTGGGCTTACCCCCACCTACAACACTTAACTACCATTAATGGTCGTCAACAATGTCGACACGAACGGTGGTGCACTTCCCTGAAACTGCATAATTTTTACAGAAAGCAACAGAACTAAGAAAAATTAAAATCTCAAAAGTAAAGCAAATGACATCTGAAACTACATGAAATGCTTTTAGTCTTATCTTCCATAGTTTGTGTGTCGTGACGCAGACGGCTGCTCGTTGTGCTGGTGGCGTGATTAGAGCTCCATGCTTGCTTAGTAAAAGCTTCTCCAGGCAGTAATGTTATTCTCCGTTGCATTTCTTTAGTCACATGCCGGACGGGCGTTACTGTTGTCCTGTAGGTCAAACTTCGTTTGAGCGCGATAATTAAGTCTCTTACACATACAATTCCGTTATCAACGTCTCGTATACATTTTTAAAAGAGTACGGTATAATATTCACTCTAACCCGCCGATGGCGAAACTGCAATCCATTCGTTTTTATCGGTCACAGTCACGAATTCACAATTTAGCCGAAAACAGTACCACACGTAACATTTTCTTAGTCTCCACAGTGTTAGTTATATTTTAATGTGCGCGGTAACTCATAACGTTACAAACGAAGTAAGTATTTTTCAAAGAACGTTGGTTCGTGCAACTTAGTCATACGCAAAACAATTCCATAGTGATACCGATAACCAGTCCACTCACTCGAGCATTGTCGCTGCAGTTTATAGTATTGAATAAAGCTCAGTTTATACCGTGACCGAAAAATAAGAACGCATGATTATACAAAGCCTCCTTATGTCAATCATGTCACTTGCACACAATTAACACTGTTCGACTGCAAACATCGATATTGTTCTCGAATCACAGTTCATACAACGGTGCTTCATTTTACATTTGGTTTCACATGATGCATTTCACAAACTCTTTGCAAAGAAATCGAAATTTTACATAGTTAAGAAGAGATTAATGTAGGAATAACAATACCATACGATCATATCATTTCCTTTCAATGTAGGAATATTAATAACACAAATACACTCACATTTCATACTACAGGGAAAAAAATTCTAAACAATCATAGATGTACTGTCATGCTCAAAAGTATCCGAACAATCTGAAATGCTTTCCATCTGATTTGCATGCAGCTTCTCTAATATCATTTCGGTACTGTTGCTTGACTGTACAAAATGGTTATTACAAGTGCAAGTGACCGCCAGAAAAAACTACTCTTATCAGCAATAAGTCTAGGTGTAAATTAATACAACGATACCTCAAAATCAGGGAACTTCTGATACACCCTTAACGCTTGTAAACCCAAATTTATTACAATATGTGACATTTCTAAAGTGTTAACGCCCTCATTAGTATCTTACACAAATAATGCATGTAACCTTGATACACCAATCATTCCATAATCCTTACTCAAAAACGAATTTTTTTACTGAGAGATCTTGCAAGAAGATCTTGACACTCAAATCTCTATGATAATCCGAAGTATTCTTGCTCTCTAGAAGGTTTTTCAAGGACCCATTAACCAGTGTTCAATAACCGTGTGCTTTTGCATAAATTAATTAATTAACTAACCTGTTACAAAAACCATGATTAACAGCATCAAGCGATCTACCGAAACCTCGCTGGCAGTGACATATCATTATTGAAATCGCTAAATTCATGATAGCCAGCAGAGAAAGACTTACCGAGAGTCCGATCGGACGGCCTTCTCAGTTTGTCATCTGTTTGTCAGGCGTCATCTGTGGCTGACGAAGTCCTGAGCCAGATGAAGTCGCTAGCCCTGCTCCAGAGGAATAGTCTCGGTCTACAAGATCTGGGCATTCACAGAGGGTGGGAACTCCAACGTTAGGTGCGTAATGGGACACCTTAGGGATACGATGCGAAGGAGGGGAAGGAATACATTGTGCACTCTGAATGCATGCTGGGTGGAGTCATTCCAGACGTGGAACCGGTGCTTCCAGATGCCATGAACTGGGTGCACCCAGCTGCATGTGGTGGCTCATGTTGGTACTAATTATGTGTGTCCATTTGGACTTGAAGAGATTCCATTTGGTTTCAGGCAGCAAACTGAAATAGTAAGGACTGTCATTCTTACTTGTAAGATGAAGACGGAGCTCACCATCTGTAGCATTGTCGACAGAACTGGCTGTGGTCTTTTGGTACAGAGCCAAGTAGAGGGTATGAATCAGAGGATCAGAAGGATCTGCAACTGTGTAAGCTGGAGATTCCTCTACTTACACATAGAGTGGTGTGTTTTTAGATTCTGCTAAGTAGGAAAGGAGTCCACAGCACGCAGGAAGCAGCTACATGGTCAGCGGGGGCTGTGTGGAGGGGAGAGGACAGTTTCTTACTTTGAAGAGTCTCAGGAAAGTGCAGAAAGGGGTTCAGTTTCAAAGGGAGCAGGAAGAACACACAATGAAGGTAGACATAGGAACAAACGATATTGTAGTTGTAAACTGTCATAAATGTGTTGCAAAAGAGCCAGACCTCCAAGCGCAAATAGAAAGCACTGAATCTCAAATCGTTTTACCTATGGAAACCTGGGTAAAGCCGGAAATAAATTCAGCCGACATTTCTACAAAGGACCTAACCATGTTCAGAAAGGTTAGATTAAATACAGTTGGTGGTGGAGTGTTAATTTCTGCCAGCAGTAGTTTATCTTGTAGTAAAATTGAAGTAAATAGTTCCTGTGAGTTAATATGGATAGAAGTTCCACTTGTAAACCAGAACAAAATAATAATTGGATCCTTTTACCGACCTCCCAACTCAGATGATACAATTGGTAGTGATTTCAATCTACCCTCGGTATGTTGGCAAAAATACGTGTTTGAGGTCGGTGGCAGGCATAAAACGTCTTCCAAAATTGTACAGAATGCCTTCTCGGAAAATTATTTTGAAGAATTAGTTCAAGAGTCTACTCAAACCCCTTAGCAACAAATAATCCTGACCAAATAGGGAGCATCAGGATAGATACAGGGATTAATGGCCACAAGGTTGTTGTGGCTAGTGAATACTGTAACATCTAAATCCCCTAAAGTTAGACACAAAAAAATCTATTTAAAAAGCACATAAAAATCCGCTTGACTTATTCCTAAGAGACAGTCCCTCTTCTCACCAATTTGACTACGTAAACGAAGACCACATGTGCTTTAAATTCAAAGAAATAATATCAATGGAAATAGAGAGATATATACAAAGTAAATTAATAAGAGACGGTACTGATCCCCCATGGTATACAAAACAGGTCAGAACACGACGCAGAAACAACGAAAATGCTTGCCAAATTTAAAAGAACGCAAAATCCCCCCGATTGGCGAAGCTTTACAGAAGCGCGAATTTCGATGCGATATGCTTTTCATAGTTTCACAATGAAACTCAGTCTCAAAATGTGGCAGAGAACGCAAAGAGTTTCTGATCGCATGTAAAGTACACCAATGGCCCCAATGGCCAGGCGCAATCAATACCTTCACAGCACAACAACGATGGTGATGTTAGTGATGACAGTGCCACTAGAGCAGAGTTATTGAACACCGTTTTCCGAAATTTCTTCACAAAAGAAGACAAAGTAAATACTCCAGAATTCAAATCAAGCTATACCAACATGAGTCACTTAGAAGTAGATGATAAATGTGCTCGGTGTGGAGAAGCGACTTAAAACACTATAGGGGTCCAGTTCCAGATTCCTACAGTCGCCAAGGGGGGATGTGGTGGTGGGACTTAGTTATGCTCGAGAGCACCAAGAAAACATCGTTAACAATAAGACATGTATTGGACAGTAATACAGGATTGTCTGTCAAGGTACCATGCCACAGTCGGGCCAGTGGAGTTGCCAATCATCCGCAGTGGAAAGCAGGCTTGCAGTCGACTTGTAGTGCCACCAGCGCAGCATAATGTCGGTTGGCGGCTGCTACGTCATAGGCGGCCGTCGACTGTGGAATCTGGTGGTCTCCAGGTCTGTGTATCGATCTCCAAAGTATTCTCGTGGATGTCGAATATTTGCAGTCAGGAGTCCTATCCCAGGTCCACATGCTGGCTCACAGAGGTCGACTCACAGCCTCCGTTTAGGGAACAGGAGCCAGAAGCATGGGTTTCTTCCACCAGAATGGGATGAGTAACAGCAGTGCCCACCAACTCGAAGGCATATGATGCACAGCCACAGCATCCAGGTCACGCAGGTCAAGTCTCCAGCAGACCTGCAGGGTTATGGCATCCTCTGTGCCCCATCAGTGTGCCTTCAGAAGCTGGCAGTGCAGCTGACAGCACCTCCTTCCAGCTGAACTCGTGGTTCCACAGACGATCGAAGACAGCTGGGAATGCCGAGGATCGACTTTCATAGTCTCCCCTTACACCGAAGAGCTGTAATTGACGCAAGGGCTGAGATACGCACTGGGCAGTCGGCAATCAGCACTCAGCACTCAGCAAACAGACATTTGTTAAGAAGGGTGGAATATTTATGTTGGCGCATCCAGTGCGCTCTGCGGCGGTTTGGTTGGCTATGACACCATGTGTCCTGGTTTTCCCTCCCTGTCAGCTCTCCTAGTGACTTCAGATCTTCGAACCTTCATCTTTCAGAAGCTCTTCACTGTTGGCTCAACACTGGAATATTTCTTGTTGCGTTGTACCTAGTTTTCCTTACGAAACTCCTCTTTTTAACTATTATGATGGTATCTCACGGCTTCCCTGATGTCATTATGCTTCACTCGCAGTGAAGTGTTGTTCTTGTTGCTTGGGGTTTTACGTAGCTACTGGCTCGATCCTTGTAACTGAAGCTGAGTCAGAATATCATGCGATCTGTCACCCAGCATAATATCTGATGTATTTTACATTTTTTTTTCTTTTAATCCGGGCGCCACAGTTGATTCTCTTGAAGTAGAGGTCCGTTAGTCAGTGCCTCTGAAATCCCATTTGTAGCCAAGGAAAGGCTTAACTTCTTCACGTTCTACAGCACTTATTGGAACAAAAGAAGATTACTTCTACTCATGTAACGAAAGAGCACGTCCACTACTTTCCTTTTACAAACAAATATTTCCTTCAATGCGTGTACAAATCATTAGAGTGACTCTTGAATTAGAGCACAACACGACTTTTCATACAACACACACCCTGAAGGCTCAACATGGCATCCAAGATTACAATATATTTTATTTGTCACAAAACCATCTTGTCTTTCGTTTTCATTCTTAGAGAGGTGTGGTTGCTCCTTGTCGGTCCGGTCAAGCCACCGCCAAGACGAGATGCCAAAACATAAAAGGCCCCGCCCACAGGAGGTGAAGCCGTTTATTCGTTGGTACACCCGCCGTTTTCTCGTATTCCACACGTCTCGTTTAATGTCAGCACATGCGAAAACAAAAACCAGCGCACGGTATATGTTCCGCGACTTACTCCCCACTTAATATTATTCTGTCACGATCATCTTTCCTTCTACTACACAAGGAGTGTGAAATGTCGTCTGCCTACACTGCTTCTAACACTTCAGCAGATTTGGGCACTTGGTTTGTCCCCCATGCTGCGATAGCTCGTCGTAATTGACGACATAATGACTTGTACGTTATTACGCTTAAGGCTATTTGGAACCATCAAGGGCACTTCAAGATCGGAAATCAGATACTCAATGCAGAGAGCAGGCAAAAGTGGTAGCGTTTAGATTGCCGGATATAAATAATAAATCTGAAGTCGTACAAATTGCAGGCGCTTTCTGCAGCTGTCCCAGGGGAGAATTTTCACTTCAGAGAATTAACTAGTAACTCCATCCACCACCTAGACGTTGTCATAAGGCGTCACTGTAGAATATGGTCATGAAAAGGTATGTCTTAGCAGAGGCAGCAAGCTTGACACTTGCTCCTGAGAAGTGCAATGTCAGTGGGTTTACAGAGGTTATAGTGCTACTACAGCACTCTCCACCCACCCAAGGACGGAGGCGGGGCCAAGTGACGTAAAACACTGTTGCTGGCTATAATGGGAGTGGCACTGACGTTTAGCTTTCAGTTGAACGCTGTTGACACCAAACTTGGAATCCAGAAGCATCCCTACCTACCAAGTAGGAGTAGGGGAGGATTCTAATTGCGGTTGGCCAGAGGCGCCCTGGAAGTGGAGAACGACTCGCCAGATTGGACGAAGCTTGTTAAGTACCGGTGGGTAGTCTACAGGAAGCGAGAAATGGCGCGCTGTTATGATTCTTTAAAAACCCATGCTTATATATTGAGAGGGAGTTCTCTGTCAGACCGCTGGGGCGCCGACTCCGTGTCGCTCGTGGCCAGCGTCGTAAGCTCCGACATGTCAGTTTTCCTCACCTAGACTGCTGTCCTCAAATTTGTACTTAACGTGTCGCAAGTGTTCGCTACTTCTGCTAGCACCTGGCCCCGTTGGTTTCAGATGCTGGCTTCTGTTGTGTAGCCAGTTGCTTCCCTTGCTGTTTCTAATGTTTAGAATGAGCCTTCAGTGTAGTAGTCAGTCTGATCGCAAATAAGTAGATTTAATCAGACCCCAGAATTCCATGAGTCTCCTGCTGCAAACATTCTGTCGAGTGAAATGATAATTAAATGAACTCCCTAGCTGCAAACAGGCGTTGATATACTTCATTGGGGACATGTTGAAAATGTGTGCCCCGAAGGGGACTCTCTGGGAACGTGGACTTGGTGGTAACACTTCCCTCTGACATTCAGTTGCACAGTTTCCCCCAGGAATAACTAGATCTCACGTGTCTATATGCCAGTCTGTGTCATACTACTGGGACAGATCGTAACACTTTGCCTCTGGCATCTCTGTAGATCATCCGGCGATATTAGAGCATAGCCTCTCTTTGCTCTGAAATTATTAATACGTCTTTGATTCGTACCTGTACGGTATGTGACCTGAGGAAAAACCTTTATCCCTATCTTCCCTGCCCTTCAGAAGGCGAGATTGCCTGGACAAAACTTTACCCCAATGTACAAAAACATCGATCCCTTGATAATGAAAAATAAACGAACACTATAAAACTTACTATAAACGGAACGAAATAAAACTGAATGACTTCTTAATAATCTACACAAGAACAAACGAATTCTAATATAAGCAAACAGCAATCTCAAATCTCATCTATCAACGTGGCCTTAGGACGTAAGGGAAGTTTAGACATATTTTGATCATCAGTCGCCTGTTTCTTCTTTGTTCCAGGAGGCTTCGCATTCTGTACTGCAGACGTTGCTAGATCTGTGGCAGCGCATTGACAGCTCCCATCAAATGCTTAATATGTCCCACATGAATAATCAATTCTTCGTTGGGATCTGTATTTTAACACTGACATTTACATTATTTCCACTATTTGGTTTGGTCCATGGTATCAGGTCATGAATTTGCTTGTTTTTTCTTTTGGTTTATGTGGGTTCATTACTAATAGTCAATGGCCAATCCTGTATTGCAGTAACTTCCATACACATTGTCCTACTCTTGTCGTTCTAAGGCTTTCGTATCTGCGAGTTTTACTTGTTGCCACATGTCTCGTAGTGTCTTGGCAAACTTTATTGCTAAGTCGACGTCAGATCAAAGGTGGGGATTAATCACTTTGAAAAGTGAAGGCATTTCTCTCTATAAATTAACTCGTACAGAGAAAGACTGGTACCCATTTGGATTGCACATAGCAGTTACAAAACTAAAATATACATCCCAATTCTCATTATTACTGCTAAAGTTGTAAGGTGGCTATAATTTCGCACGTTACAAACACTAATCCACACACTTGGCCGTGATTTACAACTGCGGTTAGGTGTCATTTGATAGGATGTACATCGTATGTATGAATATTTAAAGAAGACTGACATTGTCACATACACCTTGTAAATAATTGTTAACGCTTTTGTAAGAAAGGTGATGGAGTGTCTTTATTATAATAACGGCGTAATGAATGATTGCCTATAATACGCCAGTGGAACGCCAGTGGAGATAAAACGGCAGACAGGCAGGCAGGCAGAACTCAAGCTCTGGGTGGAAGAAAAGCCCGCACAGGTGTGCTGGTCCGGTTTGACACGGGATGTGCCACGCCCCCTCTGCCCCGCCCCCCTGGTGGGAAGTTCAAATTCCATCAGGACAACGCAACCTCTACTAACCTAAGAAAACGGCGAGAAAAAAAGGGCAGTGAAAAATGCCAGGAAAGAAAGGGCAGTTGGGTTACCTCCACTAACCCAAGTCATCTGACCGCCACCTCTTCCTAGGTATTGGCATGAAGTTTGAATTATGGTGATAAAGAATGGTCACTTGGGCTATACCTACTGACCTAAGAAAATGGCGGGAAAGAAAGGTCACTTAGACTAGCTCCACCAGCCTAAGTCATCCGACCGCCACCTCTTCCTAGGGATTGATGGCAAAAGGACTCAACCTGTGCTGGACATAAGTCTGTATTATTTTGGATGCACCAGTCTCTATTTAAACAATTAGAGGCAGTACCACCACCCAGCGTGTTCGCCATGAGGTCCAGGCTCCAATGGACCTAGTACACAGTACTGCCACCAGAGTGCACTCTCATCCATGACGTAATCCAAGATGGCCGCCACGACGTCAGATTATGACGCAAGTACCATCATCCAAGATGCCGGGAAACAGTGTGTTCACCATGAGGTCCGGGCCTAGTACACAGTACCACCACCAGAGAGCGGTGTCATCACTCACAGCTGTTCAACCACTTTCTCTCTCTCACGATTCTAACGGAACACATTTGACGTGTATAGCCTGCACCCGCATGGATAATGCCATCACAACATCTAGTCTGCAAGCACATACTGACGTCCCACATCGTGTTCTAGAAATCTGCTAGCGATTCTAACAGAACACGTGTGACGTGTAGCTGACACATCGCACATCCAACAAAGTTCTCAAGTCACATCACTGCATAAAAATAAGAACCAACTCGAACTCTTGGAAATTCTATAGTGCCCCACAAACACTTAACATTTCCTTTTGTGATGTAACCATAGAAAAATTTCTGCCCTAACATAAGCTATTTACCATTCTTCTTTGTCAACCACCCCCTTAAGCTACTGTACTGTGTTTTACATAAAAATGATGCAAATTAACCTAGTGTTCTGCACTTAACCTGCTGGAGTGCTCCATGTCACCAACTCACGCACACCTTTCCCTAACTATTGTACTGCTAACAGCACTTTGATATAAAAAATTTATGCAAATTAATTAAATCGATATTTTTCACATGTATGGGGTAGTTTTTTTTTTAATTTGTAGCATCCTATTGGTTAGTGAATCAATGGAATACAGTTTAAACAAAAGATCACTAGTAAAAAACACATCCCACACTCAATACCCACCGCCGCCGCTACCCCCACCGCCATCACAGCCGCCTTCGCCACTGCCACTGCCCCGCCCTGACCCCACCCCGGCTGCGGCCATCACAGCAACGATCTGGCGTCCATGGGCCGCCCTCCCTCAGGCTAGCAGCTTAGGGCTGCAACAACCTGATTGTTCGCAGTGGCCCGATTCTACAGCATCTCCTTCTCTGCCATCAAATCCTCGCCGATCATATGAGGTACAGCACACATCCCTGTCCACCTCGCCACAGAACTCCAAGGCATGCTCACACTGATCCCATACGAGAAACGCCTCTGGGTATCAAATGTGTTTACCGTTCCTGACACTATACCTGTCGATACTGACATCACAGTCAGCGCTATGGAAATCTGTTCCATAACAGGACAGGCTGCTTTCCCCCTACCGATCTAACGAGTCATACGAGCTATGTCCAGCTGTGCCTACCTGCCCCAGCATGACTGACACCTCGCCACAAAAGGTGGCGAATTACCATTTAAAAGGGTCTCAATGTTATACTGATGTCTCATGGCTATGTAAAATAAGAACCGAGTCGACCTCTCAGAAATAGTCCCAGAAATAGTTAATGGTCGCTTTTGTAGAAGCTTTTATGATGTCTCAGCTTGTCTGCATGGAAAATCTTGTCCTAACAGAACCTGTTTACGAAAATAGCTCAGATAACCTTGGATGCATTCTTCCTCACGGTCCTAACATGGCACCCTGTCCATCGCGTGTTACCCTTCCTGCCTCTCAACGTATGCAAACCTTCTCACCACTATGTAGAGACTCCTGTACCCCAGCACAATGGATGTCGTGTGAATGAATGCGGTATTATGATTGGCTCTTGTCGAATTTACACTCCGAATTACTGATGCAGCCAGTATGGAAGCACTGTCCACCTTTTCTTTCTTTCTGCAGATGAGACTTTCAGTAGAAAAGGAACTATTTTACACAGAAAGCCATAGTGCACCGACAATTAAACCCTGGAAAGTGCCGCTACATATTGTCAAATATGACAAATATGTTAAGACTCTTACTCAATTACACTGCTCTCCCACTGAGGACAGGAGCTTGAATATTGGAGTGTGAAACCGATCTCCAACCCAACAATATATGACCGTGTACCATGTCGATGTATAAAACATACATTTTCTGCCCTGCACCATACAAAATCATCCCTTTTACATCATTCGTACTTATACCATGAAGACAGACAGCATCATATACACTCCTCGCAGCACTAGATATTTCCATGTGAGGTCGGCGGTCATCCACGCCTGATGGGTGACCACAGTGCCCTCAGCAGACCAAAGTCACTCTCAGAACTGTTCTTCAAATTCGGGCTCGTTTCCCCTTGGCAGAAACACGTTACTGTTTCTGGTCCAGACCTACTTCTTTGTTCGCTTTTCTACACCGATCTCCAGACTCTGGGATTATAAGAACAAGTGTATTTTCGCATGGTTTGCCATAATATTATACCATTTTCGCGGTACTTCTCGATATCAAGCACACGGCAGCATCCTACCGATGGCTCGTACAACATAACTCCCAAGATATAGACTGGAAATTATTTCTCTACAAACCCCAAACTTAAGCGAGGTGGAGCGTGCTCTAGACCACTAAGTAATTAGAAACTTGTTCCGTCTGTGAAGACCTTTACTTGAGAACTCGAAACAAATTGAGGAAAATGATCTTTCCACTCACAAATACCAATGTTGGTGATGTAACGGATCCCAAATCATCCCTATAACTTACAAAGTCGACTAAGGTGTTTCTCATGTCTAGAGAACCGGCAAACGTGTCCTTCACCTGCTAGATGCACACACCACAATTGATGTTCCCTCAACTAAATAAAGGCACGAAATGTGCAGAAGCAGTTAACCGAACAGTTTACATGGGGAGGGGGGGGGGGGGGGAATAATGGTCCATCACAAACACGTCCCTATTCAATCTTCTCAAATTTCCACCCGATCACGAAAGCTGCCCAACACATACTGGGTGTTAGTTTGCTATTCTGCCGTCTAGAGGACGACACAGTTAACTCAGCTACATTCATGCATGCCAACAGACCTTTGCATCGGACGGCTCCTGCTGTTAATGGGAAACGTGAATCAGGCCCACCACAGACCACACATAGACAGAATGATCCTACGAAATCATTCACATATATGCTTTATCCCTGTACTTACAACTAAATGTTAAGATCGTGGTCTCAGTTGAACGACGTTCGATAATGAGAGAAATGTCAGAAATACACCCTGTTGACAGCTGTGGCTCTGGAAATAGAAATATCAGTACGATTGTTATGACTTGACATACTCTTCCCTTTGCTATCACAGTACTCGACATCAAATCCATACCATCCTTACGAATGGACATAGTCATTTCCTTTGCACATGTCGGAACACAAACACATACTTTATAAGCCTGCTGCTCAAGGCGAACCTATCTCGCACTCCCTATTACTAAGTATAATACTTTCCCAATAAGTGATACGATACAAAATAATACTCAGAGAAAATCAACGATGGGTGAGCATGTCTCATAAGTTTTTCTTGCGAGTGCTACCACTGTTTCTTAGAAAGAAAGGTTTAATCATCATATAAACCACCTGACGTTAAAAAACTCGATCTCAACAATTACAGTATGTTACTGTCACAAGCGGTGTTGCTTCTTCATGTGCACACAAGTATTCATGTTAAAAGCTATACCAGCTTTATAAATCCACGTATGGCATTACTTGCGAATCACGTGGTTTTTCCAGACAAATACTGAGATGGTGATCATAGAAGCATATATTATCAGCGGCAGTCCAGTTACACGTAATCCACGATGCAACCTCGTCATAAAATTGCTCAATTTTGAAAGTAATTTTGCTAAGGAACGTGGTATGAAACCGTTATTTGCAACCTCCCTCCCCCCCCCCCCCCCTCCCTCACACTGCCGCTGCTAGATATTTCTCCGGTATTTGCAATGCATTCTGTCTCGATCCTATGTCAGAGGTTTGGTGATACATCCACTGGGGTATAGGTGATGACTGGATGAGAAGGATCACAAACAGTAGTAGATGGTGTGCTGATTGAGGTCGTAAGAAATGTACACTAGCTTTGCAGATCTCTAGTGTTACGCTATCTACTAGAAATGATGTCTATGGTTTGGAATCATGTCCTTCCATTCAACCACATACCTGCGTTGGATCCTATCGAAAAATCATTTAATGATTACAGCCACTAGTGAATCATATTTCTGGCACTCTCATATCTCGAAATGAGCCACCTTTTTCAAACCTGTCTGCAACAGCCAAATTCCAACATAGTTTTAGGTACCACTATGCATCTTTCAACTACACCTCAGACTTTATGCTACCATCCCTGTAGATTTTCGCATGTGATCGTTCCAAATTAAGTCGGAACTGGGTAGAAGTCGTAGAAAGTCATATCCACCACCTCATGTAACCCGTGTAGAAACAGAGCGACCTGAGTTTGTGGGACAGGACTGTGTTTTGACCAATTGGTGGAAATGGGCACATTGTGGCGCGTCCACAAACTAGATACAGATACTACAGGTCCACAATCATTCACATCTACCTCCTCAACATGCTATCTGCGTTGCTCTGCACCATCCATCAGAAAAAAATTAAGAACTATAAAAGCTCAGCTAACTTCATCCGATAGAGAATTAGATAAGATTTTTAATGCATCTCTCTCCTCCCATATATCGAAACCAAATACCACAAGCGTGCAGGCATCGAGCACATGTGATGATCCTATTAAATATACAGGTATTGATCAACTGCACAGACCAGTTTAAAGTTCTATCACCTGTACTCTACATCTACATCTACATCTACATTGATACTCCGCAAGCCACCCAACGGTGTGTGGCGGAGGGCACTTTACATGCCACTGTCATTACCTCCCTTTCCTGTTCCAGTCGCGTATGGTTCGCGGGAAGAACGACTGTCTGAAAGCCTCCGTGCGCGCTCTAATCTCTCTAATTTTACATTCGTGATCTCCTCGGGAGGTATAAGTAGGGGGAAGCAATATATTCGATACCTCGTCCAGAAACGCACCCTCTCGAAACCTGGCGAGCAAGCTACACCGCGATGCAGAGCGCCTCTCTTGCAGAGTCTGCCACTTGAGTTTATTAAACATCTCTGTAACGCTATCACGGTTAGCAAATAACCCTGTGACGAAACGCGCCGCTCTTCTTTGGATCTTCTCTATCTCCTCCGTCAGACCGATCTGGTACGGATCCCACACTGATGAGCAATACTCAAGTATAGGTCGAACGAGTGTTTTGTAAGCCACCTCCTTTGTTGATGGACTACATTTTCTAAGCACTCTCCCAATGAATCTCAACCTGGTACCCGCCTTACCAACAATTAATTTTATATGATCATTCCACTTCAAATCGTTCCGCATGCATACTCCCAGATATTTTACAGAAGTAACTGCTACCAGTGTTTGTTCCGCTATCATATAATCATACAATAAAGGATCCTTCTTTCTATGTATTCGCAATACATTACATTTGTCTATGTTAAGGGTCAGTTGCCACTCCCTGCACCAAGTGCCTATCTGCTGCAGATCTTCCTGCATTTCGCTACAATTTTCTAATGCTGCAACTTCTCTGTATACTACAGCATCATCCGCGAAAAGCCGCATGGAACTTCCGACACTATCTACTAGGTCATTTATATATATTGTGAAAAGCAATGGTCCCATAACACTCCCCTGTGGCATGCCAGAGGTTACTTTAACGTCTGTAGACGTCTCTCCATTGATAACAACATGCTGTGTTCTGTTTGCTAAAAACTCTTCAATCCAGCCACACAGCTGGTCTGATATTCCGTAGGCTCTTACTTTGTTTATCAGGCGACAGTGCGGAACTGTATCGAATGCCTTCCGGAAGTCAAGAAAAATTGCATCTACCTGGGAGCCTGTATCTAATATTTTCTGGGTCTCATGAACAAATAAGGCGAGTTGGGTCTCACACGATCGCTGTTTCCGGAATCCATGTTGATTCCTACATAGTAGATTCTGGGTTTCCAGAAATGACATGATACGTGAGCAAAAAACATGTTCTAAAATTCTACAAGAGATCGACGTCAGAGATATAGGTCTATAGTTTTGCGCATCTGCTCGACGACCCTTCTTGAAGACTGGGACTATCTGTGCTCTTTTCCAATCATTTGGAACCGTCCGTTCCTCTAGAGACTTGCGGTACACGGCTGTTAGAAGAGGGGCAAGTTCTTTCGCGTACTCTGTGTAGAATCGAATTGGTATCCCGTCAGGTCCAGTGGACTTTCCTCTATTGAGTGATTCCAGTTGCTTTTCTATTCCTTGGACACTTATTTCGATGTCAGCCATTTTTTCGTTTGTGCGAGGATTTAGAGAAGGAACTGCAGTGTGGTCTTCCTCTGTGAAACAGCTTTGGAAAAAGGTGTTTAGTATTTCAGCTTTACGCGTGTCATCCTCTGTTTCAATGCCATCATCATCCCGTAGTGTCTGGATATGCTGTTTCGAGCCAGTTACTGATTTAACGTAAGACCAGAACTTCCTAGGATTTTCTGTCAAGTCGGTACATCGAATTTTACTTTCGAATTCAATGAACGCTTCACGCATAGCCCTCCTTACGCTAACTTTGACATCGTTTAGCTTCTGTTTGTCTGAGAGGTTTTGGCTGCGTTTAAACTTGGAGTGGAGCTCTCTAGGAGGATGATCGTATCCTGCAGACTATACTGTAAGTCGCAAGAGACGCCCGCCTGTGGCCCTGTCTCCTTGTTTGAAAAAAATTTTTTTTTGCTCTAACACCCTTTTTACACTGCCAAATACTTGGTTTTTCAGCCAGGACCTCGAGGTCTGTGTCAGGTTCTAAACTGACATTAAGACATTCTGATCCACTGCCTTCCGCAGACAACAAGGACATCACCCCAAAGTACAGTTATCCAAGATGTCGCACTGTGGCGCGATTGACGTCATTCATTAAGATGTTATGATCCATTGTCGCTCGCAGACAACAAGGACATCCCCCCAAAGTACAGTTATCCAAGACGTCACACTGTGACGCGATTGACGTCATTCAAGATGGCTGCCATGACGTCAGCTGATGACATGAGTACTGTTACCCAAGGTTAGATTAGATTAATACTAGTTCCATGGAACATGAATACGATATCTCGTAATGATGTCGAACGAGTCAAATTTTCCAATACATGACATAATCAAGTTAATTTAACAACATAATGAAGTTAATATAACAACTTTTTTATTTTTTGTTTTTTTTTTAAATTTTTTTAAATATTTTTGTTTGGTTTTTTTCTTTTTTTACTTAATTTATATCTAAAGATTCCTCTATGGAGTAGAAGGAGTTGTCATTCAGAAATTCTTTTAATTTCTTCTTAAATACTTGTTGGTTATCTGTCACTTTTGATACTATTCGGTAAGTGACCAAAGACTTTAGTGCCAGTATAATTCACCCCTTTCTGTGCCAAAGTTGGATTTAATCTTGAATAGTGAAGATCATCCTTTCTCCTAGTATTGTAGTTATGCACACTGCTATTACTTTTGAATTGGGTTTGGTTGTTAATAACAAATTTCATAAGAGAGTATATATACTGAGAAGCTACTGTGAATATCCCTAGATCCTTAAATAAATGTCAGCAGGATGATCTTGGGTGGACTCCAGCTGTTATTCTGATTACACGCTTTTGTGCAATAAATACTTTATCCCTCAGTGATGAATTACCCCAAAATATGATGCCATATGCAAGCAATGAGTGAAAATAGGCGTAGTAAGCTAATTTACTAAGACGTTTATCACCAAAGTTTGCAATGAACCTTATTGCATAAGTAGCTGAACTCAAATGTTTCGGCAGATCATTAGTGTGTTTCTTCAAATTTAATCTCTCATCAATGGACACACCTAAAAATTTGGAATATTCTACCTTAGCTATATGCTTCTGATTAAGGTCTATATTTTTTAATGGCGTCATACCATTCACTGTACGGAACTGTATGCACTGTGTCTTATCAAAATTCAGTGAGAGTCCATTCACAAGGAACCACTTAGTAATTTTCTGGAAGACAATATTGACAATTTCATCAGTTAATTCTTGTTTTTCAGGTGTGATTACTATACTTGTATCATCAACAAAGAGAACTAACTTTGCCTCTTCATGAATATAGAATGGCAAGTCATTAATATATAGTAAGAGCAACACAGGACCCAAGACCGACTCTTGTGGAACCTCATTCTTGATAGTTCCCCAGTTTGAGGAATGGGCTGATGTTTACATATTATGAGAACTGCTTATTTCAACTTTCTGCACTCTTCCAGTTAGGTACGAATTAAACCATTTGTGCACTGTCCCACTCATGCCACAATACTTGAGCTTGTCTAGCAGAATCTCATGATTTACACAATCAAAAGCCTTTGAGAGATCACAAAAAATCCCAATGGGTGGTGTTCGGTTATTCAGATAATTCAAAATTTGATTGGTGAAAGAATATATGACATTTTCTGTTGAAAAACCTTTCTGGAAACCAAACTGACATTTTGTTAGTACTTCATTTTTACAGATATGTGAAGCTACTCTTGAATACATTACTTTCTCAAAAATTTTGGATAAAGCTGTTAGAAGGGAGATTGGACGGTAATTGTTGACCTCAGATCCATCCCCCTTTTTATGCAAAGGTATAACAATAGCATATATCAGTCTATCAGGGAAAATGCCCTGTTCCAGAGAGCTATTACACAGGTGGCTGAGAATCTTACTTATCTGTTGAGAACAAGCTTTTAGTATTTTGCTGGAAATGCCATCAATTCCATGTGAGTTTTTGCTTTTAAGCAAGTTTATTATTTTCCTAATTTCAGAGGGAGAAGTGAGTGAGATTTCAATTGTATCAAATTGCATAGGTATGGCCTCTTCCATTAACAGCCTAGCATCTTCTAATGAACACCTGCATCCTACTATATCCACAACATTTAGAAAATGATTATTAAAAATATTTTCAACTTCTGACTTTTTGGTCGTAAAGTTTTCATTCAATTTGATGGTAATACTGTCTTCCTCTGCTCTTGGTTAACCTGTTTCTCTTTTAATAATATTCCAAATTGTTTTAATTTTATTATCAGAGTTGCTGATTTCAGACTTCTGGATTTTTTAATAACTTTTCTTAATATAGCACAGTAGTTTTTATAATGTTTGATAGTTTCTGGGTCACTACTCTTTCTTGCTGTCAGATACATTTCCCTTTTCCGATTACAAGATATTTTTATACCTTTAGTAAGCCATGGTTTGATACGTGGTTTCTTACTAGTATATTTAACTATTTTCTTGGGGAAGCAGTTTTCAAATGCATTTACAAAAGTGTCATGAAATAAATTATATTTAAATTGGCATCAGGTTCTCGTTACACCTCATCCCAGTCTAATTGCTGTAGGCTTTCCCTGAAATTTGCAATTGTTAAATTGTTGACTGAACGTACTACTTTGGAGGACTGTTTAGTACTGCTGAATGGAGCTACGTCATATATTGTAACTAGCTGTGCACCATGATCAGAAAGACCATTCTCAACAGGCTGAGCATTTATCTGGTTAAACTTGTCGTGGTCTATAAAGAAGTTATCTACCCTTTACCACCCGAGTAGGAAAATCAATAACGGGTGTCAAATTGAAAGAACCGAGTAATACTTCAAGGTCATTTTCCCTATTACCCTCTTTCAGAGAATCTACATTGAAGTCTCCACAAATAATAATTGGCTTCCCCCTGTCTGACAGATAGCACAACAAGGAGTCCAAATTTTTCAGAAATAGATGAAAATTTCCTGATGGGGACCTATATACAGTTACAATTATAAATGGGCCTTTATTTAATTTAAGCTCACAGGCACATGCTTCTATATGTTTCTCTACACAAAACTCTTTTGTTTCTATACTTTTTGCACAATGATAACTTTTGACATATATGGCAACTCCTCCTTTCTCCATATTTTCTCTAATTACATGTGCAGAGAGCTTATATCCACTTACGTTTACCTTATCCATATCAGTAACAATGTGATGCTCAGACAGGCATAGTATATCTATTTCATCCTCAGCTTCTAAATCTTCTAAACAAACCAGAAGCTCATCTATTTTATTCTTTAAACTCCCAATATTTTGATGAAATATACATACATTATTTTTAATTATGCTTTTATGAGACCTTTCCTTATTCTAACATTTGAAGTACTCTCCTGTCTGAGTTTCTCATTGTGCTTAGGCCTAGTTCCTATACCAGTGGTCACATGGTGTTCAGAGAGGCAGATTATGTCAACTGGGTTGGGTGACTTTAAATCATCAATGCAATTACCTAGGACTGAGATACAACTTGGTGGAGATAAAATTTCTGGTGATTGGTAAAAACTTATAATTGACAGCTGCGATTGGTGATCCAATGTGCTAGAACTGTGCTGTTTAATTTCTTTCTGATAAGTGCCACACCAACCTGCCAACCCCCCCCCCTGGCGTGAAGTTTGAATTTTAGCAGGAAGATAGGTCAATTGGGCTAACTTTAGGCGCCACACTGTGTAAATCATGTTGTTAATGCTGTTACCATAATACACCACACACACTGGATGATTTTAAATAAAAGTCATTTACAAATAAGGAAATTGGAGGAGTTTTATGGCGTTGGCGTGGGTTTCCAAACTTCATTTAAACTCATCTGTCACATTGACCGAATAGCTAATGGCTCTGCATTCCATTTCGACTGATTCCTCGTATTGCAGTCATGTACGTGATTACTGTTTCGGTGCTAGCCATCCCCAGAAGGTGTCACCCCATCACAAAACTCCTTCTACAACTCAAACAAGTGCTGTCAGTCAATCATTATGTTATAACCAACAGTGTGCCAGTGGATGGATGGGATGGATAAGACACCTCCGGAGTACTGAATTAATAAGCATCACAGTTGATACTATGAACAATTTTAGCAATTTTACACTAATTTCAACACCGACCAATGATGTGACAACATGTTTGCCAATTTCAGTATCATAGCTGAAGCACCCATTCTCCACTTCGCGAATGTGGATAGATGACTATACAGTACGTCCATTCATTGTTAATTCTTGAACACATACATCATCAAAGTATATCAGACAGCACTCTACATATTTCTAGCACCTTGAGCATAATGCTTAATTTACAATCTATCTCTATGCTGATGGGAGTCACAGAGCATTCTCGCAGTCTTAGGGTAAAATTGGAGACTGAAAGCCCCTCTCACACTGTCATTGACCAACCCGCCCTGCAGCACCGTCACTGGTTTAATCTGCAACCGACCAGAAGTAGACCACTACATTCCTCATCTCGTGAATGAATGGAGCTTAACGAGTCTTCACCCATCCAAGTGCACAAGATTTCTCGAGATGTGCCCATGCTGAGGAGGTTAGCACTGCTTATCGATGTATAGTAACAGATTTCACAATGTCGACGTGTAATAGCCGACAGTTAAGAAAAACAAGAAATGGGTGACTTTTTTGCGCGATGGAGCTCCAGGCGGATGGAGTTCGAAGCATTTTTACATATATTAACCAAGATACCAATTTTAAAGTATTACTCCAGAGTCTAGGATCAGTACCTGGAAGGTATTGGTAAGAGAGAACACAAACGCACACACTCTTAAGGCTACGACGCTCTGCAATTAAAACGGGTTATAATGTTAGATCGCTTGCATTTCCGACCTATCAGTCATGTGGAATGTAGCGCTGTTAATATTCCAGTGTAAGAAATATATTTCAAGTGCAGGACATAGCTCCTTCTTCCCAGTTTCTCTACGATAAACTATGTTACTGAACCGTAAAACGAAAAACCTATTGCCTTAAAACATCGGCTCTGCATGATACAAGCACAATATAGCTTTCCAGAGATGTATAGCGTCCGCTGTTCAATCCGATCGTGGTTCAGAAATTATACTATGCCTGCTTCAACCCTACATAAAATGATCGTCAGTAACCTCTTAGAAGGAAACAGATAAACGCATAGCAGCAGCATCCGACATGTGAAAATTGCAAGTCATTCTGCCTCTAACCCTGTAAACACAACATCTGTCAGGCAAATGTATACACGGAGATTGCAGTGCCCCACAAGCACCTATCGCTAACTTAGTTATGAAACTGAAGTCTTGATTTTACACCCAAGATGCGACAGGTGATGGAGTACATGGCATAAATCATAGATCGTTTAGAGGAATGTATCACGTTTTATGACACATGAGATGGAAGACCTCTGATGACCGACAGGTTTACCATTGATGATCGCAAACAGACAGTGCTGTAAACCACATACTGAACACATGGCTGGATATAAGTAGAATGCAGGCTATGTCACGCGACTGATGCATCCTGACAGAACAGTGGAAAAATTAACCTGCAGCAACTTCTTCCTCTCTAGAATGCATCATCAGTGCACCATTAAATTGTACCTCATTATAGCTCCATCTCAATAGATCACCCTGTCCACTCTCTGTTATCCTTCAACACAGATACATGTAAGTTTAGAGGTGGCTGGTTCTCTGTCTTCCTGAAAAGCATCAAATACAGTAGTCAACCCGTTTGTATTACTGGTACCTCAACAGGCATACATTATAATGCTTCCTTGACGAAGAAAAATTGACTGCTTCCCTGATTCCCTTCGCTTCCATGTTGCTATTTTCTCGGATTCCTCTTGCTGCCACATACTTGTTTCAATGTAAAAAAATTTTCTGCGTGAACCAGAAGATACGCAAGTACTTCCTCAATTTTCCCACATTTCAGTGTATATTCGGTCAATTTATACCTATTCCCACGACATTTTTCGCAATTCTATCGATCTTAGGTCTGATCTATCCATGCTAGCATGACATAACCTCACGTTCTGTGTCTTAAAATTGTCTGTAAACGTAGCACAGCTGCCAACGCCTACCCCAAATCCATAGTATAGCACTGTACTCGATTGTATCCAATCACCTCCACATTTGGAGAGCGTGTTCTCTGTTTTCTGTGTGTCTGTGTATGTACCCTATAGAATAACATTCAGGGGCGTTGTGCAGCGAGGCATCAGTCACACTGGGCAGGTAGGCATGGCTGGATGGAGTTGACTCGTTAGGATCGCTAGGGGGAAAGCAGCCTGTGCTATTATGGAACAGTATTTCAATAGTGCTGTCTGTGGCGTCAGTATCCACAGGTATAGCGTCAGCAACGGTAAGCACACTTGCTGCCCAGAGGCATTTCGTGTATGGGATCAGTGTGAGCACACCTTGGAGTTCTGTAACGAGGTGGACATGGGTGTGTGCTGTACCTCATACGATCGGCGAGGATGTGACGGCGGATGAGGAGAAGTTGTGCATTCGGGCTGCTGTGAGTAGCCTGGTTGCTGCAGCCATATCCTGCTAGACTGAGGGAGGGCAGCCCACGGATGGCAGATCAATGCTGTGGTGGCTGCAGCTGGGGTGGGGTCGGGGCCAGGGTAAGTGGCGGGGGCGGCTGCGTTGGCTGCGGGGGCGGCAGTGGCGTCGGGCATCGAGTGTGGGATGTGTTTTTTTACTAGCGATCTTTTGTTTAAACTGAATTCCATTGATTTCACCAACCAATAGGATGCTGTGAATTAATAAAAACTACCCCACAATGTGAAAAATATTGATTTAATTAATTTGCATAAATTTTTATATCAACGTGGTGTTAGCAGTACAATAGTTAAGGGAAGGGTGTGCGTGAGTTGGTGGCATGGAGCACTCCAGCAGGTTAAGTGCAGAACATCTACATCTACATCTACATTTATACTCCGCAAGCCACCCAACGGTGTGTGGCGGAGGGCACTTTACGTGCCACTGTCATTACCTCCCTTTCCTGTTCCAGACGCGTATGGTTCGCGGGAAGAACGACTGTCTGAAAGCCTCCGTGCGCGCTCTAATCTCTCTAATTTTACATTCGTGATCTCCTCGGGAGGTATAAGTAAGGGGAAGCAATATATTCGATACCTCATCCAGAAACGCACCCTCTCGAAACCTGGCGAGCAAGCTACACCGCGATGCAGAGCGCCTCTCTTGCAGAGTCTGCCACTTGAGTTTATTAAACATCTCTGTAACGCTATCACGGTTACCAAATAACCCTGTGACGAAACGCGCCGCTCTTCTTTGGATCTTCTCTATCTCCTCTGTCAAACCAATCTGGTATGGATCCCACACTGATGAGCAATACTCAAGTATAGGTCGAACGAGTGTTTTGTAAGCCACCTCCTTTGTTGATGGACTACATTTTCTAAGCACTCTCCCAATGAATCTCAACCTGGTACCCGCCTTACCAACAATTAATTTTATATGATCATTCCACTTCAAATCGTTCCGCATGCATACTACCAGATATTTTACAGAAGTAACTGCTACCAGTGTTTGTTCCGCTATCATATAATCATACAATAAAGGATCCTTCTTTCTATGTATTCGCAATACATTACATTTGTCTATGTTAAGGGTCAGTTGCCACTCCCTGCACCAAGTGCCTATCCGCTGCAGATCTTCCTGCATTTCGCTACAATTTTCTAATGCTGCGACTTCTCTGTATACTACAGCATCATCCGCGAAAAGCCGCATGGAACTTCCGACACTATCTACTAGGTCATTTATATATATTGTGAAAAGCAATGGTCCCATAACACTCCCCTGTGGCACGCCAGAGGTTACTTTAACGTCTGTAGACGTCTCTCCATTGATAACAACATGCTGTGTTCTGTTTGCTAAAAACTCTTCAATCCAGCCACACAGCTGGTCTGATATTCCGTAGGCTCTTACTTTGTTTATCAGGCGACAGTGTGGAACTGTATCGAATGCCTTCCGGAAGTCAAGAAAAATAGCATCTACCTGGGAGCCTGTATCTAATATTTTCTGGGTCTCATGAACAAATAAAGCGAGTTGGGTTTCACACGATCGCTGTTTCCGGAATCCATGTTGATTCCTACATAGTAGATTCTGGGTTTCCAAAAACGACATGATACTCGAGCAAAAAACATGTTCTAAAATTCTACAACAGATCGACGTCAGAGATATAGGTCTATAGTTTTGCGCATCTGCTCGACGACCCTTCTTGAAGACTGGGACTATCTGTGCTCTTTTCCAATCATTTGGAACCGTCCGTTCCTCTAGAGACTTGCGGTACACGGCTGTTAGAAGGGGGGCAAGTTCTTTCGCGTACTCTGTGTAGAATCGAATTGGTATCCCGTCAGGTCCAGTGGACTTTCCTCTATTGAGTGATTCCAGTTGCTTTTCTATTCCTTGGACACTTATTTCGATGTCAGCCATTTTTTCGTTTGTGCGAGGATTTAGAGAAGGAACTGCAGTGCGGTCTTCCTCTGTGAAACAGCTTTGGAAAAAGGTGTTTAGTATTTCAGCTTTACGCGTGTCATCCTCTGTTTCAATGCCATCATCATCCCGTAGTGTCTGGATATGCTGTTTCGAGCCACTTACTGATTTAACGTAAGACCAGAACTTCCTAGGATTTTCTGTCAAGTCGGTACATAGAATTTTACTTTCAAATTCACTGAACGCTTCACGCATAGCCCTCCTTACGCTAACTTTGACATCGTTTAGCTTCTGTTTGTCTGAGAGGTTTTGGCTGCGTTTAAACTTGGTGTGGAGCTCTCTTTGCTTTCGCAGTAGTTTCCTAACTTTGTTGTTGTACCACGGTGGGTTTTTCCGTCCCTCACAGTTTTACTCGGCACGTACCTGTCTAAAACGCATTTTACGATTGCCTTGAACTTTTTCCATAAACACTCAACATTGTCAGTGTCGGAACAGAAATTTTCGTTTTGATCTGTTAGGTAGTCTGAAATCTGCCTTCTATTACTCTTGCTAAACAGATAAACCTTCCTCCCTTTTTTTATATTCCTATTAACTTCCATATTCAGGGATGCTGCAACGGCCTTATGATCACTGATTCCCTGTTCTGTACATACAGAGTCGAAAAGTTAGGGTCTGTTTGTTATCAGTAGGTCCAAGATGTTATCTCTACGAGTCGGTTCTCTGTTTAATTTCTCGAGGTAATTTTCGGATAGTGCACTCAGTATAATGTCACTCGATGCTCTGTCCCTACCACCCGTCCTAAACATCTGAGTGTCCCAGTCTATATCTGGTAAATTGAAATCTCCACCTAAGACTATAACATGCTGAGAAAATTTATGTGAAATGTATTCCAAATTTTCTCTCAGTTGTTCTGCCACTAATGCTGCTGAGTCGGGAGGTCGGTAAAAGGAGCCAATTATTAACCTAGTTCGGTTGTTGAGTGTAACCTCCACCCATAATAATTCACAGGAACTATCCACTTCTACTTCACTACAGGATAAACTACTACTAACAGCGACGAACACTCCACCACCGGTTGCATGCAATCTATCCTTTCTAAACACCGTCTGTACCTTTGTAAAAATTTCGGCAGAATTTATCTGTACCTATAACGATTTCAGCTTCGGTGCTTTCTATCAGCGCTTGAAGTTCTGGTACTTTACCAACGCAGCTTCGACAGTTGACAATTACAGTACCGATTGCTGCTTGGTCCCCGCATGTCCTGACTTTGCCCCGCACCCGTTGAGGCTGTTGCCCTTTCTGTACTTGCCCAAGGCCATCTAACCTAAAAAACCGCCCAGCCCACGCCACACAACCCCTGCTACCCATGTAGCCGCTTGTTGCGTGTAGTGGACTCCTGACCTATCCAGCGGAACCCGAAACCCCACCACCCTATGGCGCAAGTCGAGGAATCTGCAGCCCACACGGTCGCAGAACCGTCTCAGCCTCTGATTCAGACCCTCCACTCGGCTCCATACCATAGGTCCGCAGTCAGTCCTGTCGACAATGCTGCAGATGGTGAGCTCTACTTTCATCCCACTAGCGAGACTGGCAGTCTTCACCAAATCAGATAGCCGCCAGAAGCCAGAGAGGATTTCCTCCGATCCATAGCGACACACTTCATTGGTGCCGACATGAGCGACCACCTGCAGATGGGTGCACCCTGTACCCTTCATGGCATCCGGAAGGACCCTTTCCACATCTGGAATGACTCCCCCCGGTATGCACACGGAGTGCACACTGGTTTTCTTCCCCTCTCTTGCTGCCATTTCCCTAAGGGACCCCATTACGCGCCTGACGTTGGAGCTCCCAACTACCAGTAAGCCCACCCTCTGCAACTGCCCGGATCTTGCAGACTGAGGGGCAACCTCTGGAACAGGACAAGCAGCCATGTCAGGCCGAAGATCAGCCTGAGACAGAGCCTGAAACCGGTTCGTCAGACAAACTGGAGAGGCTTTCCGTTCAGCCCTCCGGAATGTCCTTCGCCCTCTGCCACACCTTGAGACGACCTCCCACTCTACCACATGTGAGGGATCAGCCTCAATGCGGGCAGTATCCCGGGCAACCACGGTCGTAGTCCGATCAGGGGATGCGTGGGACGAGCTGGCCGTCCCCGACAAACCCCCATCCGGACCCCCACAGTGATGCCCACTGGCAACAGCCTCAAGCTGTGTGACCGAAGCCAACACTGCCTGAAGCTGGGAGCAAAGGGATGCCAACTCAGCCTGCATCCGAACACAGCAGTTGCAGTCCCTATCCATGCTAAAAACTGTTTTGCAAAGACCGTCTGAACTAATCTACAGAGAGTGCAAACAAATCGACAAAATTTAAACGGTTATTAAAATACAAGATTGCCTAGTAAATGCAGTAATGCTGCTACTTGCGCACTGCTGACACTGCTCGGCGGCGGAAGAAGACTACGCGAATTTACACTATTCAGGTACTAAAACGCGATGCTACACTCTCAAATACTATAATACTCCCGAAATTTATGAATTAAACAATGCAAGTACCAACAACACGCAATGAAATTAAGAATTAAACTATGTAACAAATGAGTGAGCTAGGAGTATACGACTTGCTGCTCAGCTGCTTATCAACGGCGGCAGGGAGCACACTGACTGTGACCAACCGACACTGGCCGTTCAAAACAAAAACAGAAGACAACCGACTACGCGAATTTACACTATTCAGGTACTAAAACGCGATGCTACAACTCTCAAATACTATAATACGTCCGAAATTTATGAATTAAACAATGCAAGTACCAAAAACACGCAAAGAAATTAAGAATTAAACTATGTAACAAATGAGTGAGCTAGGAGTATACGACTTGCTGCTCAGCTGCTTATCCAACGGCGGCAGGGAGAACACTAGGTTAATTTGCATAATTTTTATGTAAAACGCAGTACAATAACTTAAGGGGGTGGGTGACAAAGATGAATGGTAAACAGCTTATGTTAGGGCAGAAATTTTTCTAAGGTTACATCACAAAAGTGAATGTTAAGTATTTGTGGGACACTATAGAATTTCCAAGAGTTCGAGTTGGTTCTTATTTTTACGTAGTGATGTGACTTGAAAACTTTGTTGGATGTGTGATGTGTCAGCTACATGTCACACGTGTTTTGTTAGAATCACTAGCAGATTTCTAGAACATGATGTGGGGCGTCAGTATGCGCATGCGAGCTAGACATTGTGACGTCAGTATGCACATGCAGATGGGCTCTACACGCCAAATGTTTTCCGTTAGAATCGTGAGAGAGATAAAGTGGTTGAACAGCTGTGAGTGATGACACCGCTCTCCGGTGGTGGTACTGTGTACTAGGCCTGGACCTCATGGTGAACACATTGTTTCCCGGCATCTTGGATAATAGTACTTGCGTCATCAGCTGACGTCATGGCGGCCATCTTGGATTACGTCACAGATCAGAGCACTCTCTGGCAGCAGTACTGTGTACTAGGTCAGTTGGAGTCTGGACCTCACGAGGAACATGCTGCATGGTGGTACTGCCTCTAATTGTTTAAATAGAGAGTGGTGCATGCAAAATAATGAAGACTTATGTCCATCACAGGTCGAGTCCTTTTCCCGTCAATCCCTAGGTAGAGGTGGTGGTCGGATGACTTAGGTTGGTGGAGCTAGCTAAGTGCCCTTTCTTTCCAGCCATTTTCTTAGGTTAGTAGGGATAGCCCAATTGCCCATTTTTTACCACCATAATTCAGACCCAAACTACCATTTCTTTCCCGACATTTTTCACTGACTTTTCTTTCCTGCCATTTTCTTAGGTTAGTAGAGGTTGCATTGCCCTGATGCAATTTGAACTTCCCACCAGGGGGGCGGGGCAGGGGGGTGTGTGGCACTTTCTCACCATCTTTTACTTGCATCATAAGTTGACATCACAGCCGCCATCTTGCAAGATGTCATGCACTGTTGCCAAGTCTACACACTGCCATCTTGGATGACGTCATCACCGCCATCTTGAATACAACAATGGCGAGTGGGTTGGAACTCAGTTTGTCTCAATACTGGCTGGCATTGTAGCTAGGCCAGAAGGATTATACTTTGGAAACTACAAAAATCTTGGACGCAGCTGAGAGGAATGAGGAAGTGTCACCTCAGAAATCACAAAGGCTTGGTTATTTCCTCGGATTTTTACTCAGAAGCGTACCATTGTATGAGTATAGGTATTCCCTCGCAAACTTTCCACGCTGGACGACAAAGGACTAAAATACGGTTGGTTGGTGTTCGGGAGAATCTGTAGAGAGGTAGAATATTCTGTGGTTTCGAGAAGATGATTAGTTTTCTGAGTTCTGAGGCAGGGGGAGCCGAGCTGTGCTGGGAGGTCAGCGGTGCAGAGGAGTGGTCTTCTGTGTCTGAGCACCCGTGTGTGACAGTCACTGAGTATCAGCTTTGTTGGTACAGGTGGACATCCTGTCTTTGCTCTCATGAGAGATCATAGAACGGTCAGGCACTGTACTGTTGTGAACTTATACAGTTCTGGACTACCTGTCTGGGTTGGAAGTCGTCCTTGAGTATGCAGAATTCAGTGATTGAGAGCACTTCTTCTTTCTATACTTACGTTGAGTCGTTATTTGAACTCCGTCCTTGCTGCTGGGAATTCGCGTTTCTCGTCTGTAGAACGCAGAGAGGAGAAGACAGCATTAGAGTATATTAGTCAGAGGACCGCCTTCTACCGTCCTAGTGTTTGAAAGAGTTTTATTTGTGGTTGGAATTCTTCCATCATCGCAGACGTGTACGAGAACTATCACTCCGACGAACCGGACGCAGTACATACAGTAATATTGCTAATTGCATTGGCTTATTAGGGCTATAAAGCTAAATAGCTGTGATAACGCTAGTTTATTTCAACTGAGGTTCCACACCACCGTAGATCACATTTGAAAGTAGTGTCTTCCAGTGTTTGGTATGTAGATGATGGCAGTCATTTCACGTTATTTATGTTAGATCGCGTGGCCGTAAAAAGGAGCAGAGGTGGGAAACTGATCAGCAATTTTTAGTCAGGAAATATAGACAATTGTAATATAAAGGGTTGTTTTTTAATCTACAATAAATGTATAATGAGAAACAACATTTATCATTTAGTAGTATTAGTTGCCTTAATCATTCATTTATGTTGAGGTTGAAATTTATATGGTAGCTCCTAAGATCTACTTCAGAGGGTAGTTAGACAGAGCCATATCATCATTTTAGCATTCAATATTTTCCGTTGGGCACATGCATTTTACACCCGCCTAGAATAGCATCTTGGAAAGTAATAGCTCAACATCTTCAAAATTATGCGATGAACTCTCTCTGTTCTCCCATTGGCTGGAGGATGGAATGGGCTTGTTCACATCTTGTGAATTCGGAACAATCGACACAACAGTTTCATAGGATCAGACATGAACCCGTTCATGAGTGCATTATACGAGGGCCGTTCAGAAAGTAACCTCCAGTTGATTTAAAAAAATACACCAAGTTAAATAAAAATATTTTAATATGTACATCTTACAACTACATCTTTGCACTATTTTTCTACATAGTCTCCACAGCGATTGAGGCAGTTATCGTATCTCTTCACAAGCTTTGAAATTCCTTCTGCATAAAAATCACCCGCTTGTGCCTGGAGCCAGCCTGTGACCGCATCTTTGAGCTCTTCGTCGTCATCAAACTGCTGTGACCCGAGCCATTTCTTCAAATGCATGAAGAGGTGATAATCACTTGGCGCCAGGTCTGGGCTGTAAGGTGGATGGTTGATAACGTCCCACTTGAAGGACTCAAGAAGGGCCGTTGTTCTGCGAGCAGAGTGAGGACGGGCGTTATCGTGCAAAAAAACGATACCGGAAGTCAGCATACCACGGCGTTTGTTCTGTATAGCCCGTCGTAACTTTTTTATTGTTTCACAGTACACGTCTTGATTAATGGTCGTACCACGTTCCATGAATTCAACCAACAACACCCCTTTGGCATCCCAAAACACCGTTGCCATCAGTTTTCTGGCAGAAAAATCTTGCGAGGCTTTTCTTGGTTTGGTAGGCGAATTTGAATGTGCCCACATCTTTGATTGTTCTTTTGTCTCAGGGTTCACGTACTTAATCCAGGTTTCGTCACCGGTCACGATTCTGTTTAAGAATGGTTCTCCTTCGTCCTCATAACGTGACAGAAAGTCTAATGCAGAGGCCATTCTTTGAGTTTTGTGGTGGTCGGTAAGAATTTTGGGCACCCATCGTGCACAGAACTTACGGTAACCCAATCTTGCTGTCACTATCTCGTACAAGAGAGTCTTAGAAATCTGTGGAAAAACAGTAGACAACTCCGACATTGAGAAACGTCGATTTTCACGAACTTTTGCATCAACTGTCTGAACGAGTTCGTCAGTCACCAATGATGGTCTACCACTCCTCTCTTCATCATGAACGTTTTCTCGTCCACTTTTAAATAAACGTACCCATTCACGGACAACTCCTTCACTCATAACTCTTGGTCTGTACACGGCACAAAGCTCACGATGAATAGCTGCTGCAGAATATGCTTTGGCTGTAAAAAACCTTATGACAGCACGCACTTCACATTTGGCGGGGTTTTCTATTGCAGCACACATTTCAAACTGCCACAAAAACTAAACTAGCGCAGGTACGACGTTCACTCGACCACGGCTTGATGCCGACTGACCTGTTGAGTGCGTGAACGCACAGATGGCGTCGCTACTCCCCCCACAACTCGCACTGTGACCAATCGGAGGTTACTTTCTGAACCGCCCTCGTATTTTGCTCAGTTTTTTAAAATTTTTGTTTTTTATTTTGCTTAAAGTATAGCTTCTAAAGCGAAATGTATAAAATGTGTATGATCGCTATGACCAGTTTTTTAATATTTTAAGTTGGACTTATACGTCCCATTGCTCATTAGGTGGGAGTATTGTATAGATTTGAATACAACCAGAGCATAAGAGAGAACATTTAATTTCAGCTGCAACTTTTACAAAAAGTAATTAATTTTTGTCACCAGTTTATACAAATACAAGGGTTATATTGCAAATAATGTTTGATGTTGGTTTTACCAATGCCGATATCAGTAACATTTATTTTCTATTAGTTTTCGAAGCAGGGATGTGCACATAGCGTAATTTTGCAGTGCATACACATCATGTTGGTTCGTACTTCTTTTCGCTTTGTGCTGCAGAACCTGCAGCATTTCCTTGTGTCTTTTACTGGGAAATGTTTTCCAGCTTGAAGGTGAACTTCGTCTGGTACACTCTTGATGCCTGGCTTGTTTCTTCTTAGAAAATTAGGTCTTCCTCTTCTTTTGATTTCATGACCTGTTGTTAGCTGTCTGATAAGCGAAAGGATAACTGGTTATGTCCTCCTTCATGCTTACAGTTCCCTTTGACAGAGGTTACATCTTTTGGGCTATGATAAGTACTTAGTATTGTCACAGTCTTGTTGTCTTGCAATTTTATTGCTGAGACACATCCCTTCGTTTTGAACATAAACTGCCACCATTGTAATTTCTCTAGTTTCTTCATCATACCTGGAAGTCCCTTCGTGTTTGTCCTCACTGTTCCAACTCCAAAAAGTCCTCTTTTATTTAGTGACTTCATCAGATTGTATGACGTGAAGAAGTTATCAGACACAGTTAGGTGGTGAGACTGAATGTATGACGCAGTAAGATGGAGCACAATATTTTCTCCCAAACTGCCCGATGAGTCTTGGGTGTCCTTCTTTCCAGTATACACCTCAAACTGGGTTATGAAACCTGCTTTTGAGTCGGCAAGACACCAAATTTTGTAACCTCGTTTTACAGGCTTCATTGGAAGGTACTGCTTCATAGAAGAACGCCCTTTGAATAGGACCATACATTCATCAACAGACATGATACCTGATGGAGCGTATACTTTTTTCAAATTGATAGTGATAGGCGTCAATTATTGGCTGTAATTTGTGTAGTCGATCATAGCCAGCTTCACCTCTTGGTACTGCTGTAGCATTGTCATTGCAATGAATGTTCTCAGATAGCTTTTTTATCGTGGTTTTACTCATTAGTTGAAAAATTGCACTTACACCTAAAAGTGGGTCGGTGGAGTGGGTCAGTGGAGTGGGTCGGTAGACCAATAGTGATTCAGCTCATGCAGCCTACATATTCCCATTTGAATGTGAATGGAAATTAAATATTTTATTTCTTCAACGTCAGTGTCTTTCCAATTGGAGCTGGACTGTCTTATGCTGTCACTTATTTGAGCTGCATAGAGGTTAGTCTCATCTTTGATCTTCCTCAAACAATCATCAGTAAAAATTGTAATAAAATAATCATTTCTTTATCGTTTTGTCCAAAATCGAACTTTATATCTGCACTTCCATCAAGAGATGCTGATAAGTTTTCATAATAAGTTACATCGTCAGTCCACTGTGTTTCAATTTCAATGGCATGTTCGACCCCACTCTCTTGTTCTGTACACACAATAACTTCATTTGCAGTGTCATTGGTAATTTCGGCGACATTTTTTTTACTGCACATGCAATACCATCATTTTCTACCACCTCCATTCTAGCACTGTCACCATAGTTGTGACGACCATAGCTAGATGGCTCAACCAATTTCCTAGGTGGTGTAGTATCAATAGATGTACTATTGGATGCATCAAGATGGGTGAGTTCATCTGCAGCTTCATCACCACCTTCTTCCTCCGAAAATTCTTTATTATCAGGAAGCGAAAAGTAATACTCAAGAAGTTCATCTTTCAGAAGTGACATTTCTAAAAAGAAAACGGAAATAAGGTCTGTAATTGTGCAACAAATTACGAGTAGTATTATTGTCGTTTTTATTATTATTGTATGAATACATTACAGAGCCAACTGATGTAGCATCGTACAGAGAAAGAAATGAAGCCAAAATGTCGAATGTATAACGAAATTATAAATAATATGTGGGACAAACATGTCCTACTGGCCATGTGATTGATATTTCATGTGGTCAAAAATTAAAAACTATTTACCAAGTCACCGAAATACATTTTACACTGAAATTGCACGTAGTACTTATAAATAAATGATGAGAAACACAATAAATACGGTTATTATGCTTACTTTGCTTATTTACAAAAGAAAAGTTAAAAAATATGCAAAAACTTTCACAGAAGCCATCAAAAAAGTGCACTGCATCGAACAACTTCCAGCAGAATGCAGCTGTTTGGCGGGAAGAAGTCTGTAATGGGTTCAAGTAGTAGCGAAGGCTTCCAGTAGATTGCAGCACACTACAGATGTGGGTTTCTATTGTCGCCCCAGTCGTGAAGCACGAAAAAGTGAAGTGGGACACATATGCACCGCAGGTCATAACAGGGTTAAATTGGTACCTTAGTCTGTAATTAGCAAGTCTGGAATGCCAAATGTGAGCAACCAATTATTTACTATCGCTTGAACAACTTTACTTGATTTTGGACAAGAATTACAACCATTACTATATAACATGAGAAATACGTATGTAATCACTGGTGGTGTTTATTAAATTGGCCTAAAAGACATTATTATGCCTTAGCAACTGATAATTTGAAGTAATATAATTTTCTTAGTAAAATTCTACTTTCATTTACCCTCATTTGTTCATTATAACAGATTTTGTTAAAAATATGAAATATGCGAAGCAGAAGCAATTCATTCATTGTATTTAAAATTTAATTAATAAAAATATTTATATTTAAATGGCTTGTACTCAATCTGTATTATCCATTAATTAAAAATACATTTGAATTTATTAGAAATAATAATAGTCAAATAATTTGGGAACATGGTTCAAAGATATTGTGTTTCCATTATTTGAAGGAAAACATGTATTGATAACTACTCATCTTTTATACAGTGCTTCAGCTAGGAAAATTTTCCCACCTGAAACATCACTGCAACATAAAGGATATTGTCTTATTTCTTAAAACTGATGATATCCTACTTATTGAAACAAAAAAGGTTAAAAGACTTCCACAACAATATAAATATATACAAAATTGTACGAAAAGTTTGGCACCAAATAATGTTGAAAATGCTAGATTTTTATTAACAGTTAATGATTTAAAAGAATAGTAATAGCACACAGCACAAAATGTGTATGCAAGCAAGAAAATATTATTTGACTACAGAACAAATTTTGATACATTTAGTACAAAGTACATCAGAATACAAACCTGAGCTACAAGCTATAGAATTTGAAAATAAACTAGAAAATCAAAGACAGTGTAATACATGCAGAAGATAATGATCTTCAAGAAAAAACTTGAAAATACAGAATAATATCTGATATAGTAGAGATGAAGAAAGATCAAATTATTTATGTTGCCACATCAAAAAACCTGCTAAGAAAAACTTGGTTATTTACTGTCTAAAACTCGTCTTTTAGGAAAACTCTCAACTCATAGTAGTGGAACACCTAAATAAGATAAAATATGTCAGAACATATCAATTTACAGATTATAAATTAGTAGAACAATGCTTAATATTTATCTTAGTTTTAGAAAATTTATGACATTCCAGTTTGGTGGGCCACACCTATAATGAAAAACTAATACATTTATCATTGCAACTGATTTATATACTTTCACTTTAAAATAAAAAAAACAAGCATCGAAACAATTCCAAAAAATTAGTAACACATGAAGTTTTATCAAAAATTCATGAATATAGACAATATAAGACTTGAAAAGAAGGAACAAATTCCTATAAAAGTCAAATAAACCAAAAAATTATTGTATACAATTACAAGCAATAAATAAATTATATGATGGGATCATGCTGTGGAAAGATGAATGTATACAAAATTTAAATGAAATATTATGTGAAAGAAACGAAGAAAGACGCAGTACTGTACTGCATATTGTACAACAGACATACACCGTAATTTAAGAACAGTTTTCTTTCCCTTAATTTCATATGATGGTAATTGCAAACACAATTATTATGTCATTAGAACACAAGAAAGAAGATTATAAACATAATTAAACAAAATTAGATGCAGACATCCGAACTGTTTAGAAAGCTAAGGCCGGTATTACACTATCAAATTTCTTTGTTAAAAATTTGATCAAAGATGTGATCAAATATTCCATCAAATATATTTGACAAAGATCTTTGACGTAGCGCTAGAAGGGGTATTACACTGTCATCACATTTTTCGTCAGAGTTCAAGGTGGCTGACAACAACAACTTGTTATTAACTGCAGCAGTTACATGTACCACAATTGCACTGTGTGCACATGCGGAAGAGAAGCAGAGGGGGGAAAAAAAAGGAAACCTACCTGGGCGAAGCCATGGGTTTTACGACGACACGATAAAAAGCTTTCAACAAAAACATGTTACGTGAGCTTATAGTGGAGGACGTCAAGTCAAAATCAATTACTTAAGAATGGATGAGCATACGTTTCTGTATGTGATCAGTGAAGTGTATCCTCATATCAAAAAGCACAATATTCACTTAAGAACTGCCACATCTGCAGAAGATGGGCTCACTGTAACACTCCGATTCCTTGCTACAGGAGAGGGCTAGGTTAGGTTAGGTCTCCAATCTTCTTAATCAATTTTTGTATTCAGGGTGGCTCACATTGTAAAGAGCCTCATCAGATTTATACATTTCTATTAATTTTGTAGTTGTCGGTACACACCAATTGTGTTTACTGCCAATATTGTTCAAAACACTACAGATGATAGAACGCTGCAGCGATGCTAGTGCTCCATGTGGTAACATGTCACATTGCAGTGAATGGAAGACAAGCGACTTCTTTGATCGAATCTACTATGAGGCCCTAGATTTGATCAAATATTTCCCTATTACACCATCAAATTTCTTTGACAAAGATATTGGAGAAAGAAATTTGAAAGTGTAATACCGGCCTAAGAATTAATTACGTTACTAACTTATTTAATTTGTACCAAAACTGAAAACAATTGTGAAGATTGTTTGCTGTCACATATTTACATGCAAGAACAACTGATTAATCATATATTTAATCTTCATTAGATTGAGTTAACATAAAATCTATTAATTCCTCTGACTCCTGCTGAAAATTAGATTGTTTTTCGATAAAAGTGAAAATCCAATTACTTGTTTCACAATTTGATTGTATTAACTTTCATAACAATTTCTATATATTTCTCACAAACTAATCGTACTAAATCCACTTTATCAATCGACTCAAATTTCAAATAATTTTTAATGAAATTTATTATAATAACAAAATGTGGTACATCAATATTCTGTCTTCTTTATTAACCCAGTCAGCAAAATTTATATTCTAAACACTACCAAACAGCTCTAAACTTCCAGTAAATAATTCCATTTGAACACAAAATTTTTGAAAAATATTTTTGCTTTATTGACCCAACTGTTACATGAATTATCAGAACCCAACAAGGTAACATATACATTGTCACATTTCTTTCCTACCAAGGTATATATATCTGGATAATTAGTTTTCTGTAACTTATGTTTATAAAATTTATTTCATTTCTCAGTCTAAAGCTCTTAATTTGTATGTAACTGGATCAGAAGAAATAACATCTTCCATTTCAGATATTGCTGATAACTTTCCAGTACAACCTTCTTTAAAAATTCGTTTTGGTTTACTGACTTTAGCTTTTCCACCAACAATATATTTGGGCTCAGTAGCTACAACATTTACAGTTTGCATACTTGCATAACATTATTTTCATTTTCGTTAGCTAGATCTTTTGTTTTCATTTTTAAATTTTAATATTTTGTGTTATTGCACTCATCAAGTAGTTTCAAAACCGAATCTATCCATTTTTTAATTACCTTGAAGAGCAAATTTTTTCAATCTTTTTTCTTTTAATGTTCTTTTAAATCGAATAATGGTTAATGTTGTAGTTATTCATAATTTCTTGAAAATCTTTGTAGTGAAATTCTTTTCCATTATCTCTTTGAAGATTTCTCAGAGTTCTTACCAAGAACATTTTTTCAAAAGCTACTGAAATATTTTTGCCTTTCATCTTTAACTCAAATAGCCCACACAAATTTTGAAAAAACGTCAATTACAGTTAATAATTATTCATATTGTATATTTATTTTTGAAATTCCTTGTGAGTTGCCTGAGTCCATTTGAGCGAAATCCACTTGTCACAAACCAAATATAGCTAGCAAAACAACATATTTTCTTTTAAAATTTTTCCTTATTGAGTTACGTAATTCACAAAAAATTTCTTCATGAATATTTTCAAACTGTTTTTAACAAATTCACTTTTTTAAATCTACAAATAGCTTCAATCCTCTGTCATCCATTTTTAGTTATTCATCTTTGAAGTTGATAAGTTTGAGTAAATGTTTTACACTTAAGACACCACATATGCTTATCCACAGCTCATACTATTTCATGCTAAATTTAAATTTCTCATTTGCTATAAATTCGACATTAGCTGTCATAATTATTTCACCAGACATAATTATTTTTACTTCAACTGCTTCAGTTTTCATTGTAATTTTTAATCTCACAGTTAGAAAATTTGATTTATATTCTATTATGGATTAATTATTATTACATATTTCCTATATATTAATATATACACTTACTGCAGTAACAAAACATTTAATGTTAAACCTTTGTTATAATATTTTAAAGCTTAAAATCATATTGAAAATTATGATTTTTTTATTCATTTCCAGTCATATATGTATATTCAGTTATTTATCATTTCCCTTACTCTCTAATTCATTGTGTCTGATGCAAATTTAAGATTTGCTCTGAGGTTATTTATTGTCTTATTATAACCTTCTGTAATAAAATCATATACCATATTTCTCTTATTGAATTGTTGCATGTGGACACATTTATGAATTGTGTTAGTATACTTGTATATCAGATTTGGCAACAAAGTCATCTAATTCATTTTCTAAACACCATTTTTAACAGCAATATTATGAAATGGATAGGTTTTTACTCAGGATATAATGGAGATGCTGAGACGCAGATCGGCATGACAAAAAAAAGTCCGAAAATTAGCTTCCAACCAACATGGCCTTAATGAGAGATAGAACACACACACACACACACACACACACACACACACACACACACACACACACACACACACACGCACACAATTGCAGTCTCTGGCTGCTTTTCCTTGGGCCCATCTGTAACTCAGTATCTTTGATATATGGTGAGAAGCAACTATCCTTTTCATAATATTCCACAATCAAAAACTCTTCGTTTATTATGTAATTCATTAATCATAAGGACAATATGCAAGTGTTTAGTTGTTAATTTTTAATAAGTTGTTATATATCAAAATTACTTAATCAATTAGCATACATAACATTTATTTTAATACCTTTTTTGTAATGTAAAGGCTTTTTCCTAATGTTACAATATGTCTTTTTGCTCTGTGAATTCTGCATCATTCATTTATCAGGAACCGATTTTACTATAGGTGTTACTCCACTAGCTATTGCAAAAATAACTCCTCATGCTGCTAATAAAATTGGTAATAAGGCCCCCTCATGTTATGTTAAACCTGCCCCTCCCTACTTTTTAATGAAATATTTAAGAATTTGTAGCATAACATGTATACCTAGTGTTATAATGAAATTTCCACAATTTCTTTTCTTTCTTTCTTTATTTAGTATCAGGTAAATAATCAACACAGTGTAGTTATGGAGTGTAATTTTAATATTATTAGGTTTTTTGCCATTTAGTAGTACAAAATGATCTAACCTTAAGTTCTTCTTGATTCAGTCTAATATTTTATACACCTCATTAATTTTTTTCGATATATAAACACATATCAGATTTTCTTTTTCCATGCATTATCCCACTAACTTTTGTTGCAGCTAATTTTTCTCTAAATGATACCTCAGTAAACGTTCTTCCCTTTGAATTTATTGGTCTGCTTTATGTCTAGATTTCAGATCATTATGAATCATATGGAAACATCAAGTTTTTTTACATGATTCATCTAACAGATTCCACAATTTAATTTTCGTCTAACAGGTTCCTCTAGCTCATTTTCATCTAATTTTTTACCTGGATCACTATAATTATAGCCTTGTAGATGAATTTGAATGTTAGTTTATTAGTTAATGTATTAACTAATCCTGTATGACATTTTTCAGATTTCCAGAATGAATGTAGTAAATTCTTTAAAGATGTAATTAAATAAGGTATATGATTTATATTGTTGATGATAAAATTACTGAACTTTCTTAGTTAACATTTTTGATACACCATATTTTTGATTATGATATTTTTTATATCCAGATAATTCATCATAAATTACTGACAATCTATGAATTAAGTCATATACATTGTGGTGTCTTCTGTCATCATCTAGCGCCATGACATGGTCAGGTGTTTGAAAGTACAGTGCTGCAAAACTTTCCCACTGGACGCCAGAGACGCTATACACAAGCAACATTTGTTGTGTGTTTTATTCTTTGATTGTTGATTTCTGTTTCCACGTTCTACTCCGTGGTGAAAGCGTGAATCCAAGTGTGTCAGATATGGAATAATTTACTGTACTGAACTTTTCTCACGCATTCGCACAGGTAATTGGTTGCAGTGTAATATTGTGTGTTCCGACCACAGGGTTTCATAAATAAATTGGTCCATCTAGCTGAGACAAGCCTGCTTCTCTTATTCAGCCTACAAGCACTCGCAGATGTTAAACCGTCGATCGCGGTAATTCAAACCGGTACTGACAAGGTGGTGACCCCGCGTGATCTTCTGCATGCACGCTGAAGTCCTTGCAAGAAATGGAGATGGCAATCCACCAGAGCCAACAAATGCTTCTGTGGCGCGTCTAGCAGTGCGACTACCTCCCTTCTGGTCGCACAATCCATCTCTGTGGTTTGCGCATGTCGAAGCAAATTTTTCCTACGCGGGTATCCCTGTCGACGCCACGAAATTCGTGCTGGTGGTCAGAAAACTAGATCACCTGAGGTTCAAGACACCATAATTAGCCCACCAGGAACGAACAGCTACGACCTATTGAAAGCAGAACTAATTCGGCGCGTGTCTGCTTCACAAGAATAATGAATCCGGCAGGTGCTTACCGAAGAGGACATCGGCGATAAGAAACCTTCACAGTATCTACCTCATCTGCGGAGTGAAGTAGACGCAGGTACAGTCCCGGACAGTTTGCTGCTTACGATCTGGAACAGTTGGGTACCACCACCAGTGAAGGTAATCATGGTGTCGCAGACTGACGCGTCTTTAGATGCAGTGGCCGATTTAGCCGATAAGATCCAAGAGGCAATGACGCCGTCAATAGTTTGCTCCGCCACCGCGGCGTGCGCCCGCGCGGCGACAACTGTCTTGCGCACGGATTATGATGTTCTCGCCAACAAAGTGGACTTATTATCATGGCAAATCAGCGAGCTGTTACATTGCCGCGACACAGACAACAGGAGCCGGCATCGATTCCGTCGTCGCTCCATTTGTCAATCTTTCCTCGAACCATGCTACATCAGAAGCGACCGTCTACGCCCCGTATGCCTCACAGTTGCTAATAACTCCCGGATTACGACGTATGGCATGATGCGCTTGGAACTCGACCTCGGGTTGCGGCGCACTTTCCCGTAGGACTTCACTGTCGCCGACGTCGCCGAACCAATCGTCGGAGCTGAATTCCTGACAATGTTATGAATTGTAGTCAACTTGCCGCCTAACATAAAGAACTCTCGCCTGGTCGACAACACCATCGGCCTAACAACATCCGGATTCCATCGAGATGCCACTGTCCATAAAGCCAAGGTAATTCAGGTAGTGGATGGCGAGTATGCGGAGCTGCTGCGAGGATATCCAGCCCTGATGCGACCACCCAGTGCATCTAAGGAGGTAAGACATGATACCATCCATTATATTGAGACTACTGATGGACCCCTACCTCTTGTAGGCCGCGACGTTTAACTCCAGATCGCCCCAAAATAGCAAAGGCAGCATTTGACTGTATGTTGCACAATGGTGTAATCTGGCCTACCAACAGCCCTTGGTCCTCACCATTACATCTAGTGCCAAAGAAGGGGGGTGCATGGAGAACGTGCGGCAATTATAGAGCCCTGAACACCCGGACAATACCCGATCGTTATCCCGTACCCTTGTTGTGTGATTACAATTACACATTGAGTGGCTCAGTAGTGTTCACTATGTTAGACTGTGCAAAGGCCTACACGCAGATACCTGTAGCCAAACGTGACATTCCAAAGACAGCCATCATCACTCCCTTTGGTTTATCCGCGAGCATGTTCATGACTTTTGGACGAAGGAATGCCGCACAGACATGGCAGCGCTTCATAGATTCTATGCTACTGGGTTTACCTTTTGCGTTTGCATACTTGGACGACATTTTGGTTTTTTCGTCGTCGCCTGAGGAACATCGCCACCATCTAACCGAAGTATTCAAGTGATTGGAATACTACGGAATCGTGCTCAATACCTCAAAAATGTGTCTTTGGTCAACCTGAAGTAGACTTTCTCGGACACAGAATATCTGCGGCAGAATCGCTACCACTACCTGAGAAGGTGGAAGCCATTTCACGCATTCCGAAGCCCGCTACAGCCAAGGAACTATGGCTTTTCCTCGGGATGTTAAATTTTTACCGCTGCCATTTGCCACACTCTGCTGAGCTACAGGAACCTTTAGTCGCAGCGCTAACTGGTCCGAAAGCCAAGGGTAACGCCCCCATGACTTGGGCTCACGAAATACTGTCGCATTTGAAGCGGCCAAGAAAAGCATCGCTAACGCAGCCCTGCTGGCACATCCAGATCCTACTGCCACGTTAGCACTGGTAGTCGGCGCTAGCCAGACTGCCGTCGGCGCTGTGTTGCAGCAACGATGTAGTGACACTTGGCAGCCACTCGCATTTTTTTCACACAAGTTGACAACCTCACAAAGACTTTGGAGCGCATACGACAGAGAACTTCTGGCCATTTAGGAATCTGTCAAGTACTTCAGACCGCAACTAGAAGCACGTGACTTTGTTATCTGTACAGATCACAAGCCACTAACATATGCATTCCGTCAGAACAACATGAACTGTTCCCCCAGACAACACAACCAGCTCATGTTTATTTCTCAGTTTACCACTGATATACGTCATGTGGCTTTGTCCAGAGTCAGCAGCATCGCCAATACGATCGATTACGCCAACCTCACTGCAGCACAGCAAGCTGATGCGGAATTACAAGTGATTCTGTCAAATGGTGAATCAGTGCTGGACCTGCAGCTGGTAGACATTCCTGGAAGCGATGTAAAGCTATATTGTGACATGTCCACATCGAAGCCAAGACCCTTCCTACCTCTGGAATTTTGGAAGGATGCTTTCCATTCGCTGCACAACTTATGTCACCCAGGAATACGAGCTACGACAAGCTTAGTTACAACGCGTTATGTGTCGCCTGGAATGCAAACGGACTGCCGTGAATGGAAGAGATGCTGCTTGAAATGCCAGTGTAGCAAGGTAAATCGCCACGTCCACTCACCGGTAGGAAGCTTTCCAATCATGGCAGCACGATTCACACATGTCCACCTTGACACTGTTGCCCCACTGTCATCATACGATGGTCACCGTTACGTACTTACGATGATTGATCGGTACACTCGATGGCCAGAAGCTGCACCAGTGGACAATATTATGGCAGAAACTATTGCATTCGCCTTCATCACACACTGGGTGTCACGTTTTGGTTGCCTGCTGCACATTATGACAGACAGGGAACGTCAATTCGAGTCCGCTTTGTTTCGAGAGTTGACAAAATTTGTGGCACACTTCACCACCGGACGACGAGCTATCACCCTGCCAGCAATGGTTTAATAGAGCTATGGCACCGTACCCTAAACGCTGCCCTAATGCGTCATGACACCGGATGGACCAAAGCACTTCCTGTGGTATTACTTGGACTCTGAAGCACTTTCAAGCCAGACCTGGACGCTGCTTCAGCCGAATTGGTTTATGGCGAAGCATTACACCTGCCGGGAGAATTCGTGGCTACCGATGCTCTGCTGAACCCTACGGGTGGCCAGCCAGAATTTCTCTGCCAACTGTGACAACATGTGGCTCGCCTCTGTCCGCAGCAACATCACAGATATGGGACTCCTGCCACGTTTGTCCATCGTGACCTATCCTCCTGCACACACGTCATGTTACGAACTGAAGGAATTAAACCCTCGCTCCAACCACCATATTCCAGCCCACATTGTGCCGTAACCAGAGGAAGCAAGACCTTGGACATCTTGATCAATGGGAAACCGACTACAGTCTCCATTGACCACGTGAAACTGGCGTACGTCTTTCCGGAAGCAACAATACCTGACCTACCACATCTTCCGCCTCACTCAGCAATAACTCTGTCAACGTCGACGCCGGCGCAGCCGGGGGCCGCCGTTGACCCACCACCATGCACCTCAAGATATGGACGACATGTCAGTTTCCCAGCACACTATTTGGAATGACGCTCCGCTTCCACCATGGGGGTGATGTGGCGTCTTCTGTCATCGTCTAGCGCCGTGACATGCTCAGGTGTTTGAAAGTACAGTGCTGCAAAACTTTCCCGCTGGACGCCAGAGACGCTATACACAAGCAACGTTTGTTCTGTGTTTTATTCTTTGATTGTTGATTTCTGTTTCCACGTTCTACTCCGTGGTGAAAGCGTGAATCCAAGTGTGTCAGATATGGAATAATTTACCGTACTGAACTTTTCTCATGCATTCGCACGAGTTATCGGTTGCAGTGTAATATTGTGTATTCCGACTGCAGGGTTTCGTAAGTAAATTATTCCATCAAGCTGAGACAAACCTACTTCTCTTATTCAGCCTACAATCACACGCAGATGGTAAACCGTCGATAGCGGTAATTCAAACCGTTACCGACATATATAATTAATTAAAATATATTAAACTGGTTGTTTTGTATACTTTTTTTACTAATCCTTCGCCTGCCTCTTCATTTTCAGAAGCTTCTACATTTTCATGTAAGTCGCTTGTTTAGTTAAATTTGGAAAATAGACATTAACGATTTCTTTATCAAATTATTGTAGATAATACCTCTATGCGATTTTATTTTGTTTTTTTATCATAATATAATGCTTCTGAAATGAATAACATATTTGCATACTTTCATAAATCAATAGAATCTAATTATACATTCAAATCATCCATAGTAACATGCTTTTTACTTATAACATTCATTGCTCAATCTGTTCCGTTACATTCTCTTCCACCACCAGCAAATTTTTCTCCGTCTAATTTTCCTGGTAAATTATCAATATACTTCAACATGCCAACACCTCTTAATGAAAAATTTTTATCTTGACTAAGGTTATACACTCTTTAATTCTTTCACTTTTATTCATTTTTCTCCTCTTCTTCATACTTCTTCAGTACATCCTGTATTTGTGATATTTTAAAATGTATAGTCAATTGGTGGTATATCATTAAATTTTGATGTTATGGAATCGATTGTTGTTGAACTTTTCTGTTTCATGCAGCTTTCAACACATTATCGCCTAAGCCTTCAATTTCTTGTTTAACTTGATAGCATTAATAACAGATTAATATTCTTCTTTGTATTTCTCATACTGTGTTTTTCATTGTTTCTTCCATTTTTTAAATTCATCCTTTAGTTCTTCCTCTTTAGCCTAGCTTTTTAACAACTTTTTGAGTATATAATTATGGTAAGACAAGAAAGCATTAGTAATTTATTTTCTAACATTTATGTTTAATGCATTTAATGTTTATGTTTAACGTGGTCAACATTTATGTTGATATTACAGAAATGTTCAGTTTGTTTCTTTACTACTCACCATTAGATTTCCACACTGTATCTATTGTGATAAATCCAAACTTACCGTCATTCTGACATTTACTACATTGTTTAAACCATCAAAATTTAAACCTCCAACAACAAGCTCATGGTGATGTGATGTAAATCTGTCACTAACTGTCGGTATTTTTGAATACGTTTGAGCAAAATAAAAACAATTGATTCCATTATGTCTATCTGTAGTAGAATATTCACTAAGTGCAAGCTGATTAACAAGTACATATCATCAAATAAAACAAACGAATTAATTCAATGATACAATTTCATCAATATTTCAATAAAAGTAGAGATATTCTCTTTAACCTTTTTACACATTTTCATAAACTCTTGATATTTTGGTTGATCTAAACTTCTATAAAACACATAAATAATTGTTTTTATCACAGATAATCCACCCAGGAGCTAAAATATAACTATCCATCTTTAACATTGATTTTTCCACATCCTCTTCATCCTGTTATTGCGCATCAAATTGACTTAGGTAAATGCTTACAATTTTTCATTTTTTTCTTGTCTAATATTCTTACATTTGGATACCAGTCAATTCCCATTTTAATGATAATAAATGAAAAGATTATTTCAATTAAATGGTAACTCACCAGTACTGAAGAAGAGATTATTTGTTCCTATAAGAGCTTTTACAAAAATGTTGTGCAAATTGGCTTTTATACAACATTTTTGACTCAGAATGTCACTTCAAAAAATAATAAACTGTATTATGATGGGAAAACAATAGAAATTCCTATTGATCAATACAGTTTAAAAAGTTTAGAAAAATGTATTTGTACTAAAAAAACCTAATATATACATTAAAGCAGATAAAAGTTTCAGCTGTCTGTTGGTAGAAACCTGATAGTCTTTCCTTACTACTTTGGTCAATGGTACATTAAACACTAATCTTCACACAATGGAAAATCCATTATGTAATAATGGCAATGTTATGAAAAGGGTACTTGCTACTCCCCATATAGTGGAGATACTGAATATATGTTGTCTAATTGCGATGAAAGCCTGTTTGGCTAAAAGCTTTGTTTGACAATCTTTTTGTTGGCCTAACTGTGAATCAGCATCTCCACTATATACTGAATAGCACCTATACCTTTTATAATATTGTCAAACAATCTTCCTTTTTTATTGCTGTGAGATGACAAAGCAATCCAGGTACAGTCAGTGTAACTATTTTAAAGCAGACAATTGCTTTTGTTGTTATAACCAGTGCTTGATTTGTGATGGCATACCATACTGACACCTCTAATACAAAACCATTGAAATAATGTTTTAAGACATTAATAAAAAACAGTCCATGGTAGGTCACAGTACTTGTACTACTACTTTTTTACACATCAAGCACTGGTCAGCTTGAGATAGACACTAGTGTTTAACAACTGTCATTTTGTGGATGCATCTTCTAACAAACCTACCACAACAAAGGTCAAAATTTAATAATGATTGTGGTGTTGCTCACGCTGCTAAATCCTGCATTTTCGAGCAACAACAAAGTTATTATGTGGCGGGTGTCATTAGAGCACAGTTAATAAAGTCATTTCATGTAATGATAAATAAACTGGACACTCATCTTTTCGCGTTTCCCACGCTGGTCTCGTTGTAAAATCATGGATCAATCGTCGAAAATCTAGGTGGTGGTGATTCCAAGCTCGGATGCAAAGAGTCCTAGGTTTTATTCTGCTATATTCAAAAGTTTTGTAGATGCACTTCACAAACCATTCTTGAAGATTAAACCTTTCAAAGTTAGGACAATGGTGAAGCAAAAAAGTAATCAGCATTCCAAATTTAAGTTACACTTCCTTTTAATTGCTTTTATTGCAATATCACGTAACACACAAAACATCACTTCACAATACGAAACATACTTGAAAACATATTCCTCACTGTTAAAGTTCACATTTTATAAGCTGACTACAATATGCGTCTTTCCAACATGACGTCCAAGACTTTCTCAAGGTCCGACTCTCTAACTAATATCCGCTTACGCGCCCAAAAATCAAGAGTTACAAGTACATCAAAGATCACAGTGACAAAAAAAAGAATGCACATAAGAATAATATCATTGCAAATACAAACATATCGATGTATCAAAGTACCTCTACATTAATGAAATCAAATCTGAATGTTGTCTCAGAAATGTGTCAACTACTTTACAGAAACACAGTAGAATATTACTGGTATCGAGAGGTTGAGTTGAGGTGCCATAATGTTTACGTAATTAAAGTACCATTACAATCTTCAAGGCATCAAGCATTCTCACAGCACCTTCACAATATATAAATTAACTAATGTGTCATGACATAAATAAAGTGACAATTTCAAAAGAATAGTGATTTCTACCACTCACTGGCAATAATGACCTCACTGCAAAACAACTATTCACCAAAAAATCAAATACACAAAATACTCAAAATTTAAGAAAAAAATTACAGAAATGAAAACTATTGATGTTGTATATTTCATGTGACCTATATATCTCAAATGAAGACCTCAGTACCAGTAACCCATACAGAACGCAGAAACTCAACACAATTTCCACTGGAGCTATATAGCTCCAACAAAGCCCTCGATACTAGGAACCAACTACACTAAAACATGGTGTTTCAAATTTCACTTCACCTACATAGCTCAAACACAACCCTAGATGCAACACTTTCACTTACTCTATCTAAACCAAAGTTCTCAGTACAAGAAACCAAACCATACTCATATGACTAATATCAGAAATGTATCCTAAACAACGATGGCACATCAGTATCCATGACAACTACCAATAACAACCCAACAATTACCGAACACTAACAAGGAAATCCCGAAAATTCATGAAAACTTTCACCACCACCAATTTCAATATACACAAACACCTTCGCCCATTGCAACAAGCAATAAGCTATTCATAAATATCTATATCTTCTTCACCACAGAAGAAAAATACTAAATCTCCAACCACAAGAAACACACGGCACTAATATTTACAGAAAAAAAAATGAATCCATCAGTCAAAATATGCAAATTCAAAGTAACTCACCAGAAAGCCAGCACAAATTCTTTCAGTACCAACATTAAACATTCAATTCATGTCAAACTACTTACTAAAAACATGCATCACAACAGAGAGCCACCAAATGCAACAACACACAATCTACAAACGCAAAGACTCGAAAACATCAAGGCCAACCATGGGTCAAAGCAGATGGGTGTAGCATCAGCACCTGACCTTGTGCGAATAACCTCACATTAGCTTGAGGTAGAAATTAGTGATGAGGCCATGACTGCCAATTGATAAGAAAATAGGACTAAATTATCAAGAATCAAACGTAATTACTTTTGGAACGTTTGTTCAGAGTTTGCATCTTTTTGCTACAACCCAAAAAGGCCAGTACTGCCTGCTTTGCACGTAGGAGCTGTTTCTCATTGTACTGACTCACAAACAGAATACTTTTATTCAATCTGTCCTACAGCATTTTCTTTCTAAGCAGCGCAGCTAAGATCTAAAACTTGTCCATTCTAACACTGAAATTCTAATACTTACATCCGAAACCATTTACTCACTGATGGTCCTTATGATTAACAATGAAGAGTGAATTTACTAGGCATTGATTTGATCTACGAATTTTCTGAATGTCAGGTGAGACATTCATATGAATCCTTAAGGCGGGTCCACACTGAGCGCGCCGCGCTGCGCAAAACGGCTGTGCGCGCTCAGTGTGGACGGCGAACCGCACTGCGTCGTGCCACGCAGTTTTCCGGCTGTTGTCGGTACATCAAAGGAAGTGGCGCGTTTGCGCGCGCTCAGTTTAGACGGGGTTTCGCTCTCTCCATCTTCAGACGAGGCGCGCACTCCAACTGGAACACAGTGCGCGCCTCGGAGCGGCGCGGCGGGGCGCGGACGGCGCACTCCTCACTGTTAAGGCCGGTTCCCACTAGGGCTGCCGCGCGTCAAAACGGCGCGTCAGCGGCGTGGTTGCCATGGAAATGGCGTCAGCGGCAAGGCGCGGCGGGCTCTGCGTCGCGGTTTGACCATGTCGAACCGCTTCCGCTGCCGCGTGCCGCGCTCCAGGTGCGCGCCGCCAATCACAGAACGCGCTGAGCGTGACGTCAGGTACGGACTCCCGGGCCACACGAACTTTCGCCGAACCGCTGGCGCGGACGCGGCGGCAGCTATGAAATACTTATCATCCGATTCCAAGGAAACTATTCGGTAGAAAAATTTGATTCTTGGGCATGTTACAGCCTGATATCTTCTCTCGATAAAGGACCGAATTTCTTTTCGTTATTCGTCGTGGTTACTTGCTGTATCGCATTTACGTAAACCTTTACACCAAATTTTAATGAGTGTGCAGAGGTAAAAACGCATTGCGTGGACTTTGGGTACAGTTCATTTTAGGTTATACATTATTGCGTATGAAATTTAGTCAACATATCGAAATTGTTTTTAAAGCTGAGAGCAGAACGATAGCTATCACCGTTCTCGAGATATTGAATGATATGTCAGCGGACGAGCTGTGCGGTGACCGCGCGCGGGTTGCTCGCTACGCGACCGATACTTTCATCCTGCTCGTCATAAACCATGTAGTTGTATCAACTGCAAATTTCGTAAACGGTTCAAGAAATCGAAACGTGTTTTTTTTTTGCAAACGATAACTTGTAAAAACTCATGTATTTCGTCGCATGATAAATATCCAAAATCTGTTTACCTACCAAGATATGAAAGAAACTACAGTTTTTTCGGAAGGGATAGATGAATTTTTTTAAACAGCATTTAATAGCATGTGTAATGAGAAGTTAAACCGAGACTAATTTGCTAGTATGTCATAAGATGTAATTTGCTAATTATCTACAGCTATTGATTATTTCCTTTGGAAGTAACAAACGTTTTTTTCATTATCCAGTGTACTTTATTGGTTCAAGACGCATTTCGCCTTTTACTTTAAGGCATCTTCGGTGGAATCTAGAATGATTCAGTTTTGTTTTGATATGTGATACTTGCAGATTATAAAACAGTTCACATCTTTTTTTTACGTGAATAACTGATTACTCTGAACGGAATGGACAGTGCCTTGAAAGGAGGATATAATATGAACATCAACAAAAGCAAATCGAGGATAATGGAATGTAGTCGAAGTAAGTCGGGTGATGCTGATGGAATTAGATTAGGAAATGAGACACTTAAGGTAGTAAAGGAATTTTGCTATTTGGGGAGCAAAATAACTGACGATGGTCGAAGTAGAGAGGATATAAAAGTAGACTGGCAATGGCAAGGAAAGCGTTTCTGAAGAAGAAAAATTTGTTAACATCGAGTATAGATTTAAATGTCAGGAAGTCGTTTCTGAAAGTACTTGTATGGAGTGTAGCCATGTATGGAAGTGAAACGTGGGCGATAAATAGTTTAGACAACAGGAGAATAGAAGCTTTCGAAATGTGGTGCTACAGAAGAATGCTGAAGATTAGATGGGTAGATCACATAACTAATGAGGAGATATTGAATAGAATTGGGGAGAAGAGAAGTTTGTGGGACAACTTGACTAGAAGAAGGGATCGGTTGGTAGGACATATTCTGAGACATCGAGGGATCACCAATTTAGTATTGGAGGGCAGCGTGGAGGGTAAAACTCGTAGAGGGAGACCAAGAGATAAATACACTAAGCAGATTCAGAAGGATGTAGGCTGCAGTAGGTACTGGGAGATGAAGAAGCTTGCACAGGATAGAGTAGCATGGAGAGCTGCATCAAACCAGTCTCAGGACTGAAGACCACAACAACAACAACTTATTACTTACAGTGAATCGAGTTTTTGGCGGACATCTGCGTTTCCCCTCACCTGGTCACATGCTGGAGGTTGAACTAAAACTTAGATTATGGAACATAAGCACATTTTCATGTTCGCTCTTTTTTCTTCTGTCACTAGCGGTAGACATTTTACCAAAAACACTGATTTGAAGTCATAACTACAGTGTGTTCACCTCATGTCCCTTCCTGTTTGATTTGTTTATGTGCATGTTGCCAATCTAAAGAATTATATGCTGAAAACTAATGTTTGTTTATTTCTGTCCTCCTTATATCTTTATGTGTGTGTGGCTAGCCAGTGATAGTTATAGAAAGTTGAAAGAGAATGCAGTAGTTGTCAGACAGTGGTTGAAAGATTTGGTGTTCAGCTGAATTCAGTTCTGGTTTAAATGTTTTGTGGAGAAGTGCATGGAATAGTAAATTCACTGCTTACATTAATCGATAAAATAGCAGAATAGCATTTCAACAGATGATTATTATCAGAATACTATCACCCAACCCCTTTGTCCTCACTCTTTGACGCCTCATAATATGTCCTGTCAACTTACCCCTCTTGTAGTCAAAGTTGTGCCGTAATTTCCTCTTCCTCTTCCTGCTCTAATTCTGTTCTTCTTCTTTAGTTACACGATCCTCATATCTAATCTTCAGCATTCTTATTGATCACCACGTTTTGAAAGCGTCCATTGTCTTCTTGACAGAACTGTTCATAGCCCACGTTTCACTTACATACAAGGCTGCACTCCACACAAATACCTTTGTAAAATTGTACCCAATCATTAGAATTTATATTCGATGTGAACAAAGTTTCTTTTTCAGAACGCTTTTGTTGCTATTCACAGTCTTCATTTTATATCCTCTCTACTTCTGCCTTCTCAATTACTGCTTCCCTTGCAAGTCATTAAAGTCTTAGAAATGCAGTTTGGTTTCTGTACAAGTTGTAGATAATCTTGTGGCCCTATGTTTTAGAGCTTCAAAGAAAGTTTTAATTAAGATTGTCAAAATCTTTCTCTAAACATGCAAATGCTATAAACACAGTTTCGCAGTTCTTCAGTGTGTCTACTTAACTAAGTGGTAGGATCAGTATTGCCTTGCGTGTTCAGACATTTCACAGGAATCTAACATTGTGCTTATGTTAGTTTGTACAACCCCTCCCCCTCTCCTCTCTGCATATTCCTTCCACTTTCTAGCCTTCTCTTATTTGCTTAGTTCTGGCTTGCCAGATGAGTCCTTGGCAGTTGCTTCTCCTTTGAGCAAAGTTTTCTTTGTTCTTTCTCATTTTCATTCCCCTGTTTTCCAAGTGCAAAATCGCGTTGCAATTTTGGACTTTCTGTCAACGTCATGTTTAGACATTTCTATTTCCCATGGCCCACTTTATTTGCTGCATTTTTATATATTTCCCTCTTGTCAGATTTAATATATCACCTTTTATCTAACGATTTCTACTGTATCTTCTTCCCGTTCACATACTCTGCTGCATTCACCACTTTTTCTCTCAAAGATATCCATTCGTATTCTAGCGGATTCCTTTCTCTGTTTCAGTCAGTTGTTGCATTACGGTAACTTTAAGATTATCGAAAAACTGTGGGTCTTGACTTATTCAAGTTCCATTTCCTTAATTTGCTACCGTTTACTGTCTCTTTAGTTGTGAACCGCAGCTCGTAACCAATAAATTATTGTAGGTTTGCGTCTGCACCAGGAAATATCTTATAATTTAAAATCTGGTTTCGAAAACTTTGTTCCAAGTATGTATTATTCTTTCATGATTCTTAAGCAAGGTGCCGGCGATGATTACATTGAGCTCTGTGCTAAATTCTATCAGGTGGCTTCCACTTTCATCCCTTCCCCCAAGCCTTTGTGTTTTTAGTGTTTTCCTGTACCTGCTACCGTATCACACTTTAAATTTTTGTCTCGCTTAACTATCTGAATAATTTCTTTTATCGTACATCGTTTCAATGTGTAAGGAGATAGTGAACAATCATGAACGGTGTCATGAAATCTGTTTATATTGAAATGAGAAAACATACTAATGAAATGTGTAAAAGAGTACATTGTACAGAAAATGAAAAATTTGTATGTCTTCACCCAACTTCGTCTTTCCTTCATGTAGGTATAAGATATAGTTATTCAAACACACCGGTCGTTTCATTGGGTCCCAGCCCGTACCTCAGTGGCTGTCCGTCATTGGCTACCGCTAGCGTCTGCCGCTTCCAGATGGGAACGCCAATTCCGCGAGCCGCCGCGTCAAAGCAGAAAACGCTTGCCGCTGCCGTTGCCACACGACGCGCTGCCGCGCTCTAGTGGGAACCGGCCTTAAAGGCCGGTTCCCACTAGAGCGCGGCAGCGCGTCGTGTGGCAACGGCAGCGGCAAGCGTTTTCTGCTTTGACGCGGCGGCTCGCGGAATTGGCGTTCCCATCTGGAAGCGGCAGACGCTAGCGGTAGCCAATGACGGACAGCCACTGAGGTACGGGCTGGGACCCAATGAAACGACCGGTGTGTTTGAATAACTATATCTTATACCTACATGAAGGAAAGACGAAGTTGGGTGAAGACATACAAATTTTTCATTTTCTGTACAATGTACTCTTTCACATATTTCATTATTCATGTTTTCTCATTTCACCATAAACAGATTTCATGACTACCGTTCACGATTGTTCACTATCTCCTAACACACTGAAACAATGTACGACAAAAGAGATTATTCAGATAGTTAAGCGAGACAAAAATTTAAAATGTGATACGGTAGCAGGTACACGAAAACAGTAAGAACACAAAGGCTAGGTGGAAGGGATGAAAGTGGAAGCCACCTGATAGAATTTCCCACAGAGCATAATGTAATCATCGCCAGCACCTTGCTTAAGAATCACGAAAGAATAATATATATTTGGAACAGTTTTCGAAACCAGATTTTAAATTGTAAGGCATTTCCTGGTGCAGACGCAAACCGGACTGAAGACTGTCAATAGCAAGAAAAGCATTCTGAAAAAGAAAATTTGTTCACACCGAATATAAATGCTAATGGTTGGATACTATTTTACAAAGGTATTTGCGTGGAGTGCAGCCTCGTATGTAAGTGAAACGTGGACGATGAACACTTCTGTCAAGAAGACAATGGACACTTTCAAAACGTGGTGATTCATAAGAATGCTGAACTTTAGATACGAGGATCGTGTGACTAAAGAAGAGGTACGGAATTAAATAGAGGAGGTAGAGGAAATTACGGTACAACTTTGACGACAATAGGGGCTAGTTGACAGGGCCTATTGTGGGGCGTCAAAGAGTGAGGACAAAGGGGTTGGGTGATAGTATTCTGATAATAATCATCTGTTGAAATACTATTCTACTATTTTATCTATTAATGTAAGCAGTGAATTTACTCTTCCATGCACTCCTTAAAACATTTAAACCAAAACTGAAATCAGCTGAACACCAAATCTTTCAACCACTGTCTGACAACTACTGGATTCACTTTCAACTTTCTATAACTATCACTGGCTAGCCACACACACATACAGATATAAGGAGAACAAAAATAAACAAACATTAGTTTTCAGCATATAATTCTGCAGGTTGGCAACATGTACATAAACAAACCAGACAGGAAGGGACATGAGGTGAACACACTGTAGTTACGACTTTAAATCAGAGTTTTCGGTAAAACGTCTACTGCTAGTGACAGAAGAAAAAAGAGCGAACATGAAAATGTGCTTATGTTCCATAATCTAAGTTTTAGTTCAACCTCCAGCATGTGAGCAGGTGAGGGGAAACGTATATGTCCGCCAAAAACTCAATTCACTGTAAGTAATCAGTCATTCACGTAAACAAAGATGTGAACTGTTTTATAATCTCCAAGTATCACAGATCAAAACAAAACTGAGGCATTCTAGATTCCACCGAAGATGCCTTAAAGTAAAAGGCGAAACGCGTCTTGAATCAGTAAAGTACACTGGATAAAGAAAAAAGAAAGGAAATAATCAATAGCTCTACATATTTAGTAAATTACATCTTATGACATACCAACAAATTAGTTTCGGTTTAACTTCTCATTCGACATGCTATTAATGCCATTTAAAAAAATTCATCTATCCCTTCTGAAAAACTGTAGTTACTTTCATATCTTGGTAGATAAACAGATTTAAGATATTTATCATGCGACGAAATACATGACTTTTCACAAGTTATCGTTTGCATAAAAAAAAAAAAAAAAAAAAAAGCATTTCGATTTCGTGAACCGTTTACGAAATTTGCGGTTGATACAACCACATGGTTTACGACGAGCAGGACGAAGTACCGGTCGCGTCGCCGAGCAACCCGCGCGCGGTCACGGCATAGCCCGTCCGCCAACATATCAGACAATATCTCGAGAACGGTGATAGCTATCGTTCTGCTCTCAGCTTTAAAAACAATTTCGATATGTTGACTAAATTTCATACGCAATAATGTATAACCTAAAATGAACTGTACGCAAAGTCCACGCAATGCGTTTTTACCTCTGCACACTCATTAAAATTTGGTGTAAAGGTTTACGTAAATGCGATACAGCAAGTAACCACGACGAATAACGAAAAGAAATTCGGTCCTTTATCGAGAGAAGATATCAGGCTGTAACATGCCCAAGAATCAAATTTTTCTACCGAATAGTTTCCTTGGAATCGGATGATAAGTATTTCATAGCTGCCGCCGCGTCCGCGCCAGCGGTTCGGCGAAAGTTCGTGTGGCCCGGGAGTCCGTACCTGACGTCACGCTCAGCGCGTTCTGTGATTGGCGGCGCGCACCTGGAGCGCGGCACGCGGCAGCGGAAGCGGTTCGACATGGTCAAACCGCGACGCAGAGCCCGCCGCGCCTTGCCGCTGACGCCATTTCCATGGCAACCACGCCGCTGACGCGCCGTTTTGACGCGCGGCAGCCCTAGTGGGAACCGGCCTTTCCAGCTGTGCGCGGGGTGCAGCAGCGCGGCGGGCTCAGTGTGGACCCGCCTTTACCTGCTACTTCCGCATCTTACTTTGCAAATGCGAATTTCTCATTGTATCTCCAGTTTTGCTGCATTTCTCTTCTTGTTTTAGGCGAGTTTCATCTCCATGTACTTCAGTGACTAAAAATAAAGTCCAACAACTCCATTAATTAACATCTCAACATGTTTAAACGAGAGTTAAATTGAAGAAGCCTTCCAACAGCCACTACAACAGTACAAGTTGCATACAACACAGCTATGAAACTAAATCTGCCGTTTATAACGTTAATGAGTACAACACTACACGTGCAGCTTGAGTACATACGCTTGTTTGCCTCCCAGAATGCGAATGTATATTACGTTTCCTGTATTCTCTCCCAACAATTTTGCGTTCCGCTTTTCGTGTCTTAGAAATCACAATACCACAAAGCCTATTACTGAGTTACTACAAAAGTTCGACGCGGCATATACCACCTCGACGAAAACAATAACAAACACAGATCTTTCTTCCCGCGCAAAATTTCGTCTTCAAAGTTTATACTCGCAGCCTCTTCAACTGCATGTGGTAACTTCTCTGAACGACGTCACTTCCCGTGTTTCGCTGTCGGTGGAGCTTAGTATGTTAAAATGTGTATGTACGTAAAAGATAGTATTGGAAGTGTGTTAGGATTTAATAAGCAAATTATTGCAGCTAATGAAAAACCTATTCCTAATAATATTCTTAAAATAATTCCACCTGAATTAATTAACGATAATTTTAATTTCCCTGACGAAATGTTTGTAAACAAACGATACTTTTCATTGTGAAAGTAATATTATTGCTTCATTTAAGCTTTACATCGAAAGTGAAGCACATTATACTTTATTTACTCCAATTCATGATAAAATTCGGGATTTAGAACTAAATATTACTAATGAACTGATAAGTTTTTGCCTTTAATAAATGAACAGGATTAAAAGCTATCAACTTTGTTCTTTTCCCATCATCAAGAAAAGTAAAAATACCCTAATTTTTCTGAACAAGATCTGTTCAAACTTCTCAACTTTTAGGATTGGGTAGGTAGCAACTCCTGGGTGCTAGGTGACTTGTCTAAACAACAAGGTAATGCTCGACAATCTCATAGTATCCTCATCTTGATGCCCAGTGACAAGAACAGACTGCATCACATCTACACACCGTATTTAATCTTACATATAGGCTCTTAGATGATGCAGCAGTTATGGTGCCCGAAAGGTTTGAACTATGCAAAAACTTCTGGTACAGCTCCAATGCGAGATATGACAGCTGGGATACAGTAAACAAATCTGAAACTTTCAATTGATGTTGATAAGAGATTAAGAGGGACACCTGCCAAAACGATTAATATCAATTGAACAGAAAGGAAGGCTTTTCAAGGCTATAGAGCAGACGAAGACCTCGTTTTTTACCTGCAGACAAGTGGAATGCCAATGCCTTTCACTCACTGGTTGAATACAACGGCAAGATAGGGGTGTTGTTTGATGATCCTGCCTATCGCACACTAAGATAGGGCCCAAATGGTAAGACTCAGAGAAAAACATTAGATCTTCTAAGAGGAGTTCTATTCTGACTAAAGCCAGTAAGGGCATGCACCGGCAGGCTGCAGTTCCCTCAAGACTGTAAAGCCTACCAAAGATACATAAGGATGCATCCATTCAGTGCAGAGTAGCAGCAATATTGGAGGCCCTACCTAATTCCTCATTAAACATCTCACTTCGCTGTTGGGACCTCTAGTAGGCAAATGTGATCATCGTATCCAGAACTTTAAGAGTACTTCATAGGATGCCTGAAGACACTTAAGCTACAACTGTCAGATCTTGGTTTGGTTTCGATGATCTACCTTCATTCATGAAAGTATCCCTGCAGGACACATTAGAGCTTATCAGCTGCAACTTTGAGAAATACATTGTGGCATTGTTTAAATATAGACTGATGTCAAATTATTTCTGATGCAATAACAAGTATTCTGAACGAGTGGACAGTATCGCCATGGGAAGGCCTCTGTCTCCCATCGTGGCCACCCATTTTAGAGGACTTTGAGTAAAAAGGACTGCCGTCAGCTTATCTCCAACCTTCCTGCTTCTGGTGCTGTGTAGATAACACATTTGTTGTGTGATCCTTATGTTTCTCCAACATTTGAAGTGCATTCCATCCAAATATACAGTTCACCATGGAAGTTGAAGAACATGGCATCTTACCATTCCTGGGTGTCATGGTTAGAAGAAAAGTCGATAGTACATTTGGACATACTACCACAAACTTCACACACAGTTATATTTGCAGGCCACAAGCTGCAAAAGTAGTAGTGCTCTTTTGTACATAGAGCACTTGTGATCTCAGATACTGACAGTCTGTCTGGTGAGCTATGCCAGCTAAGAATGGTTTTCAAACACAATGGCTATCCTGATAGAGAGATATGCCATGCATTCTGTTAGCAAGTTCAAAGCAGGGATGTAATTGAATGTGTGGAGGACCCCCTGCAATGGCGTTCTTGCCGCATTTTGGCAGCATATCATCAAGAATTGACAGAATCGTCAAGGAACACATCAAGTGTTTTTTTTCCCCCCCGGCAAACAGCAAAATTGAGGATTTTGTAGTATTCAGTCAAATAAGATCTTGGCTTTAGGAAACATGGCATATATAAGATCCTATGGCATTGTGGGAAATCTTATATTGGGCAGACGTGCTGAGCTATACAAGGACGCTGAGTTAAACACCATCATCATAGACATCTGGGTCAAAAATCAGTGGCAGTGGAGTGTCGCCTGGATACAAGGCATCAAATGTTTTACAAGAACTCCATAATTTTATCTTCAGCGTCTTCTTTCTGGGACTATGTTTTTAAGGATGCCATACAAATCTGTACAGCAGACAATCTCATCAAAAAGGGTGTAGGTTTTGAATTAAATGCCAGCTGGAACCAAGCATTGGCTTCCATTAAATGAAAACAGAAGGAACAATAACTTCTGATTATGACTTGACACAGCACACTGTTGATATTTAATTCAGCTTTTAACCATAGGAGCACCTGGCAGCAGTCACTGCACACACTGCATGAATGAAAGGTAATTTTACAGCTTTCGGCTGGCAACACTATGAGCACCACTTTCTTCCAACCGTAGTGTCTCCTCTCACACACACACATTACCTGCTCCTGGACTAATAAATTTCAAAACTGCCATGAGCCTATCCTAAGTCGTGCCCTGTAGCAGGAACAACAGCAACTGCCACCACCTGAACATATTAAAAGTTGTCTTCACGAAATATTGTGTGATTTCCACAATACGATACGAAGGCAAATACGAGAAGAGTGTTTGAGAGATCTGTTGGGAAAGCCTGAAAAGTCACTGGAGCTAAGGTGTTGTTATGTGGTGTACGCTGTGTATGTCCATAATATAACAAATATGCATTTCCGAATATAATTAGTTGCGGACCCACTGTCACCCGATTCAATTTCACTGAAAGTTTTAGGCCACTCAGTATGCCTAGGAACAAGAAGACAAGCATTTTCTTGAAAACAACAATTAGATATATTAATTAGCATATATTTGATGAATTTTTTATGTAAATGACATACATATTCAAACTGAACGGAAAAATAATGACTGAAATGAGACGCTGCACATTCCTTCTTTTATTCTGCAGCAGTCAGTAGCTTTATTTTCAAGAAGTGATGCATTCACACCGACCAATTCAAGTAGTATATCCATCTTGTTGTTTTGTTTTCCATACGGTCAAACATAAATGAACAGACCTGTAGTGAGGTACAAACACACTTCTGCTTGTTGATGAAAGTGAGAGCAGAATCTAAATATGTGTTAGACTGTGGTGAAAGCAAGTGACTGTGGTATCACTCACCACTGACTATCTAAAAAACTTGCATAAATAGGCAGCTGGATGTACATTCATAAGTCTTTTAACATCTTTGCATCTCCAGGGTGCCTTCCATCGCAATTCATGGTGTTAACAATGGTCAAAAGCATGCTGGCTGATGATACTTTGATGACTGGGAATTAATACTGATTCACCATAGACATTTTAAATGTGGTTTAATTTTAACTGTGATCTCACGGTCTTGCTTTTTGACTGAGGCTGGTGTATTAGGCCATTAGTCGAGGAGTCGACTGAATCTGCTTTGGTTGCATGCTTGGTTGTTATTTGACAACTGCAGCATCATTCTCAGTTGGCCAAGTCCATTCTTCTCGACATATTTGATTGATGGGGAAGAATAGTGCTACATATCAACACGCCTCTTCTTACACATTCTCTATTACCTCCTACCATATGGGGTCAACATCCACAGCTGCTATCTCTTGTGTACTCAGTCTGACAGTTCTGGCTGCTATAAAATGCTATAGCTCTTCTCTTCAACTTGGCGTGTAATAAGCGAGGCGAGATCAAAGGGGTCTTTCACATCTGCCATTGGGACAACATTTGGGAGTTGATCACACCTCTTTCACCTGAGCCTTTTCTGTTGCATTTCCTCATTGAGCTGGCATTACTTGAGGAATTCCTCTATTGTGACATCCATTACCAGAAGAGCTTGGTACATGTCTTCTGCAACTCCTTTCATCAAGTGTGACATTTTGTTAGCTTCTGCCACATTTGTATTCACATTGTGACATAGTGTTAAAACATTCTATGCATAGTGTTAAAACATTCTGTGAGTTGGGCTATGTATTATCTACATGAAACTGGGATCTGTTTGTCAACTGTTCTTGTGTTAAGTGAACTTGTTGCTGATTGTCACCCAATGTTTTCTTCAGTTTGGCCTGGAATTTATGCCAGCTCCTGAGCTTCTCTTTGTAGTTTCAAACCACTGCTTTGTAGTCCATGTAAAAGCACACATTTGTCACCACACACAAGATGTCATCCAACACCAGTTGTGTTTGATGACTCAGTCAAATCCTTTCAAACATTTCATTGTGCCCTGACCAGTTTTTCTGGAATGCACTGATGGATGCCTGATATTCAACTGACTTGTTGCTGTTTAGTAATTCCCTGGTCTCCCGAAAATGTGGACCATGGGAACCATGTACTGCTTGTATTATGGTTTCTGTCCATGCAGGTGATGGCTTTTGCTTTGACTAATTGGAACTAGCTACTACAGTGGTTTAGATCTTTTCAAGCATTCAGCATCTCCACCAAACAATGTTATATTGTGACTGGAATCAAATTGAAATATGGAAGCAGAGTTGCCAATGAAGTGCAATACACAAACCTGAAACCACTTATTAACAGCTGTAATGCACAGCCAGACCAGACCTGAAGTAGAGGATGGAGAGTTCTGCCATTTATACAGACATTGAATATTCCAGAATGTACAAACATATAGTATTTCGTTAACCTTCTAGAAATGCTAAGTACTAAATAAATAACTGTTGGTGATCACGATCAAACTTGCACAACTACACCAAACAGCATGCATAACAGCTCACAGCAATATACTTACGGAGGAAAGCCCTTACTATGTCAGCAAAATATGGATGGAGGCCTGCCTTCAGAAAAATCAATTTCCAAATCTGTTGGTGAGCATTACACAAAAAAGGATACAGCTTGCACCAAGGATCAACCACGTCATTAAACTTCAAAGGCACATTCATTATTCACTGCCCGCTCCCCCCCCCCCCCCCCCCCTCTTGCTAACAATAGCATTTGTCTAACTTAAAATAACATCTAAATTTCATGACAGATATTATTCCCTTTCAAAGAGTATAAAATATTGCAAAAATTTTGGGTTGAACATAAGTGCACAAAGTGACTGCGATCTGAGCTTACATGGCCACCACCCCAGATAACAAAGGCTATCATCCTATAGTGTGTCTCCAATATAAGGAAATCACTAATTCTTAGACTTCTCAGAAACTATTAAGTTGTAGGCCTGATACATATAAATAAAATTTCCTTGTTTTCGTGTTTGAAAGGTTCCATCTGGTCAACAATAAAAATGGATCTTTCATCATAAACTTTGACTGCAGTTTTTTTGGAGAAAAAAAAAAGAAACAAACAAAAGAGTGGCACCTGACTAAAGTGCGCGTCATATATCTTGGCGGCCGAGTTTAGGTTTGTTCTGCGCATCTGACGTCACAAAACACAGTCAGCCAATGAACAGAGAACGATGTTGCCAGATCTCGACAGCAGTGCAGAGCACGGACGAGTGGCTTCAGTTTTAGAAACGTTCAGTCATAAATAAAGTAATAGAACAAAAGCAATGTCTTGATAGCAGACTTTCTTTTACAGAAAGTTTGGAAAAAGCATTCTTTATACCAATTGCTTCATATTCTATTAATTAATTAAACCAAACAAGCAATAAGACTCCTAATTCAGGCGATAGCAAGGAAAGGTGTTTGTTTCAATCTCACGAACTGCTTTTTCGCAATAAAGAACAGCGGTAATTGTTTATTTCCTATTGCACTTCGACGAAGCGTGAGTAATTTAGTCATACCAACAGTGTTTATAAGTAGTTGCATGTGCTGTTAGAGGCCTTATGGAGTTAGACTGTGCGAGGCGCTAAGGTAGCGGAAAAAAAAAAAAAACAGTTAAGGTGTTGGACTGCCAAGCGAAAGGTTATGAGTTCAAACCTTATGCGGTGCTTAATATTTTCTTTATTTAAAAACAATATTGGAGTGCCTTACTTCACGAATTTTATTCGTTTGAATGAAATTTCTAGTGCTTTGCCTCTTCATTAACTTTTTCGCTGCTGCAGACACGTGCTCCCCGCATTCCGCGCTGTGCGCGATTTTGTCATCACTGCACTTCTCGCCTGTGCAGACACATGGTGTTCCCACTGCTTTGACACACATATCATTCGATTTCACAAAAACTATTTGGCCAAAAAATTTGATTTTTACACGTCTTCTTGCCTGGTACCTTCCCCCCATAAATGACTTCATTTTGTTTTGATGTGCAGCATTAAATGTAGTAAACCATTGCACGAAATTCTGAAGAGTTTGCGGAGGTAAAAGTCCATAGCGTATACTTTCCGTATGGTCGATTTTAGTTGCCACAATGTTGAGAATGAAATGTGGACAAGATACCTAAATTTCATATAATATTTACTGTATAACAATATCTCATTTAATTTAAGTACCACATAGGTGTCGTATGTAATATTGAGAAATATTCCGTCTTTCGCGACTGTAATAAAAGTTTTATATACACACGGCACGTTTGGCTTTATTTTAAAGCACTTCCATCGGTGAAAGGTATGGCACATACACAATGGTATTCATGTTCTATTTCTTGTTTTTGTTCCACAGTCGCAGTTTTACCAATGGTATTGAAATATATCCCTCTTCTGCAACTGTAATAAGCGACTTATTTAGACCAGACGCGTTTCTCTCTTTTGAAGCATCATAAGAGGACTGTATTTTGTGTCCTCCATTGCTAAGTCACCTTTCGTAGTTTTGTGCTGCGGTAGCACAATATTCAACGTTTGTGTTGGCTCATCAGTGTTTTAGCAAATAAATGCTGTTTTTGTGTGCCACACACAAAATTATATTTGACATAGCTCTGAGCACTTCACTGACAGACGGTATATTCAAGTCCTAATGTTTTTGTAAGTCCACAGTTTTGTTTAATGTATTTTGTCTACTTCCTTTTGATTAATTGAAGTGCTTTAAAATAAAGCCAAACGTGCCCAATGTAAGTAAAACTTTTGTTATAGTCGCGAAAGACGGAATATTTCTCAATATTACATACGACACTTATGCGGTACTTAAATTAAATGAAATATATGGGTATATTGTCCACATTTCATTCTCAACATTGTGGCAACTAAAATCGACCATACGGAAAGTATACTCTATGGACTTTTACCTCTGCAAACTCTTCAAAATTTCGTGCAAAGGTTTACTATATTTAATGCTGCATAATAACTGCGTTGAACATCGAAACAAAATTAAGTCATTTATGGGGGGAAGGTATCAGTCAAGAAGATAGGTAAAAATCTAATTTTTGAGCCAAATAGTTTTTGTGGAATCGAATGATAAAGAGTGTCAAAGCAGTCGGAGCACAATGTGTCTGCACAGGCGAGCAGTGCAGTGACAAAATCGCCCACAGCGCGGAATGCAGGGAGCACGTCTTTGTAGCAGCGAAAGGGTTAATGCGGCCGTGGTGGCTTTACTTCATGAACTGCGCGCTCCCCCCTACACGTAAGCTTGCGAACTATGCTATACTATGGCGCTGCTTCTATTGGCGCGTGCGTCGTGTGCAACTGGCAACGCAGCAATCTCCAGCGTCTGGGCGGGCATGCGCGAGCCGCCAAGATAAAAGAATTGAACTATAGTGCATCAATGATCATCAAAATCAATAGGTTACAGGACATGCCCTCTCTCTATAAGTCAGTGAATATTTTATTTGTAGCCTTTACTTCCTTATCAAATTTTCATCTGATGAATTAATTATTTTAGCGGTTGTGGACACAACTTTCAAATTGCTTCATTTTCTATCGCCCATAAAAATTATGTTGGCAATGTTCTGGTTCTCCTAGTTCCCCATTTACTTTTAAATTCTATGGTCTTTTGTTCTGGGAGCTTCTTTGGGCATGTTAAATCATTATCAATATACTATCTGACAAAAGTATCCAGACACACAATAGGGGACATTAATATAGGATGTGTCCACCCTTCAGTTTTAAGATGGCTCGAACTTTGCTGGGGACACTTTCAGTGAGCTGTCGGAATGTCTGTGGGTGAATGGCAGCCCATTCTTCCTCATCAGAGAAGGTAGTGATGTTAAATGCTGCGGTCTCGAGTGAAGTAAACATCCTAACTCACCCCAAAAGTGTTCCACTGGGGTCAGGTCAGGAGTCTTGGCAGGCTGGTCCAGTTTAGGAATATTATGGTCCACAAATCAATGCCTTACAGAAGCTGCTTAATGACAGGGATCATTATCATGCTGATACAATCAATCATCATCTCCAAACTGTTCCTCTTCTGGACCAGAACATAATGCTGTAATATGTATTCATATCCTTCCATATTTAATGTTTTTGAAGAGCAATACATGGACCACACCCAAACTCATGGCAAACATCTCATTACCATAACACCATCTCCTTGGTCCTTCACTGTTAGCAATACATATGATGGCAGGTAATGTTCTCCAGACCTGTTCCCTTCCATTGGATTCATTACTCCAAATTCCTCATTTCTAGTCATCCTCTGTCCAGTAGCATTGCTCTCTACAGCACCTCAAGCACGGCTTAGCACTGAATACAGAAATATGTTACTTGTGAGCAGCTGCTCGACAGTTGTACCCCATTCTTTCTAACTCCATATGCACAGTCACTGTGCTAGCTAAACAACTGTTAGCACTATGGAAGTCACAACTGATTCCTTCCACTGATTTCATTTGATTTTTTACAAATTCTCTCCACAATGCTTAATGGTCGCTGTCCACCTGTTCATGAGATCTGCCTGGTCTTGGTTTAGCTGTGGTTATTGCTTTGCAATTCCACTTCATAATCAGAACAACAGCAGTTGACTTGGACATATTTGGTAGGGTTGAAATGTCCCTGATGTATGTATTACTCAGGTGATATCTAATGACTAGTCCGTATTTGAAGTAACTCTCTCCTGACCAACCCACTCACTGTTACTGCTTCTCTAGTATAACACAATACTCCTTGCCTCTCATGAAATCAAGTAGTAAATTATATATTACATACATTTGTCTGGATACTTTTTGATCAAATGGTGTATATTTTACAGATATTTTCACAGTCATGGGTACTGTTCATAGGGTAGTTTTACTCATGAAACTCATCAGCTACCTGTAGGCTCGTTTGAGTTTATAAATGCTGTTAGTGACTTTTCATTTTCATGATCTCTCATGGTTACCGAGAGCCAAGGCATATATAGTATGCTCCGGCTGCTATTGCTGCATCCTGCCACTAGTCCTGGTTGCATTTACTGGCACAGTGTGCCTCACGCTGTCACACACCAATCAACTCTGGTTGGCCCCTGTTGCAGACTAGAGGACACCTGGCCACCACAAGTTGCACTGCAGTGAGTCATGATCTGGTCTCATCATGTTGTGAATTCACACACAATGTAGAATGGACTTGTGAGTACCATGCTGAATGAATAGCCTGCATAGTGAATTGAAACAACTTTCCATTCAAGTCATGTTATTACCTTAAATTTTAGTCATCACAGCTGTTAAGTTTGATGTCACTGAAATCATTTTACTAAATGACAAATACAGACCCCCAGTTAGTGGCAATTTCTGTACTTAGTCTATAAATGCATTCTGATCTCACTCTTCATGTTAACTTTACTGACAAATGGTTGTTACTCCTACCTTCTACATGCTTCCTAAATTCCTTAAAACCAACCGTTTAGGACGCACCATTGTGGCCAGTTACTGGGCCCTCACTGAGAGAATCTCTGCTCTCATAGACCAACACCTTCAACCTAATATCGGAACCTACTCTCCTATATAAGATACCAACCACTTCCTCCACTGACTCTCCACAGTTCCTGTCCCTTTACCACATTGTGCCCTGCTCGTCACTACTGATGCCACCTCCCTTCACACTAACATCCCTAATGCCCATGGCTTTACTGCTATTGAACACTATCTTTCCCAATGCCCGACAGATTCCAAACCAACAACCTCATTCGTAGTCACCATGACCAACTATATGCTCACCCACAATTACTTCTTCTTTGAAGGCATTACCTACAAATAAATCCATGCCAACCTATTCATTGGCCATCTAGAGGAATCCTTCCTAAACATCGAGAATCCTGAACCCCTCACCTGGTTCAGATTCACTGATGACATCCTTGTGATCTGGATCAAGGGTGAGGCCACCCTGTCCACATTCCTACAGAACCTCAACAGCTTCTCACCCATTTGCTTCACCTGGTCTTCCTCAACCCATCAAGCCACCTTCCTAGATGCTGACCTCTGCCTCAACGATGGCTACATCAGTACTTATATCCATATCAAACCTACTAACCACCAGCAATACCTCCACTTCAACAGCTGCCACCCATTCCATACCACGAAGTCCCTTCGATACAGCCTAGCCACTCGTGGTCGTCACATCTGCAATGACACTCTCAAAATATACCGAGGGTCTCACTGAAGCCTCCACAGACTGTAATTATCCTCCCAACCTTGTACAAAAACAAATCTCCTGTGCCTTGTCTTTCCAGTCAGCCACCACCTTCCAAAGTCTCAATGTCCGGCCATAGAGGAGCATTCCCCTGATAACTTCTTACCATCCAGGACTGGAGCAATTGAATTACATTCTCCTCCAGGGATTTGACTACCTCTCGCCGTGCCCTGAAATGAGAAATATCCCGCCCACTATCCTTCCCCCCCCCCCCCCCCCCCCTCCCCCAACAGTGGTATTCCACCGTCCAATATACTTGTCCATTCCTACACAACCCCTGCTCCAAACCCTTACCTCATGGCTCATATCCCTGCAATAGACCTAGATGCAAGACCTGTCCCATACATCTTCCTACCGCCACCTACTCCAGTCCAGTCTCTAACATCACCTATCCCAACAAAGGCAGGGCTACCTGTGAAACCAGTTGTGTGATCTACAAGCTAAGCTGCAACCACTGTGCTGCATTCTATGTCCGTCAACATGAATGGCCACCAACAAACAGTGGCCAGGAAGCAAATAGACTGTCTTGGTGCTGAGCACGCTGCCCTATACGACATGCTTCATTTCAATAACTGCTTCGCAGCATGTGCCATATGGATCCTTCCCACCAACACCAGCTTTTTTGAATTGCGCAGGTGGGACCTATCCCTGCATTGCATTCTATGTTCCCATAACCCTCCTGGCCTCAACCTTTCTTTAAGTCACTGTCCTCACCCATCCAACCCCTTCCTTGTTCCCATTCCAGCACTATACAACCATCATTCCACCATTGCATCCAGTCTTTTTACTTCTCTCCTTTACTGCTTTGCCCTCCCCTCTCCCCTGCCATCTGTCTAACCTCCTGACTGCACATATCTGCAGTACCCTCTCTCCACCTTGGCCCTGCACGTTCCCCCATCAGCATTACTTCACAGTCCCCCACTCCTACCCTACTATTCCTTCCCCTCCCCACTCCACCCTCCTCCTTACCGCCACCAAGTCACCAGAGACTGCACTCGTGTGTGTGAGTAGCATTTGTGTGTGTGTGTGTGTGTGTGTGTGTGTGTGTGTGTGTGTGTGTGTTGTCCAGGTTTGATGAAGGCCTTGCTGGCCAAAGGCTTACTTGTGACAGTCTTTTTGTTGTGCCTATTGTGACTTAGCATCTCAGCTATGTGATAAGTAGCAACTTTTCTTTTTATTGTTACATTCCTGTCCCTTGCAGCCCTCCATTAAATTTCATATTGATGTGACTTACCAAACGAAAGTGCTGGCAGGTCGACAGACACACAAACACACACAAACATACACACAAAATTCAAGCTTTCGCAACCAACGGTTGCTTCGTCAGGAAAGAGGGAAGGAGAGGGAAAGACGAAAGGATGTGGGTTTTAAGGGAGAGGGTAAGGAGTCATTCCAATCCCGGGAGCGGAAAGACTTACCTTAGGGGGAAAAATGGATGGGTATACACACACACATATCCATCCACACATATACAGACACAAGCCTCAGCATCTAGTGACCGTAGTAATTTGTGTCTGAGCTGCGTGTTGTCTGGGTCTGATGAAGGCCTTTTTGGCCGAAAGCTTACTTGTTTAACAGTATTTCTGTTGTGCCTATCTGGGACTCAGTATCTCTGCTATAAGGTGAGTAGTGATCTATCCTTTTTATTATATTTGTCATTATTTCATTCTCGAGTTTCCATTGTTTCTATCTGAGAGATGATATAATAGTATAATTAATATCATATTCGACCTCCTTCTGCCCAGTGCAGTGCAGCTGGTAGATGTGGCATGGACTCAACAAGTTGTTGGAAACCCCTGCATAATTATTGAGCCATCTGCCTCCATTGCCATCCATAACTGCAAAAGTGTTGGCGGTGCAGGATTTTGTGCACGAACTGATCTCTCGATTATGTCCCGTAAATGTTAGAAGGGATTCATGTTGGGCGATCTGATCAACCAAATCATTCGCTCAAATTGTCCAGGATGTTCTTCAAACCAATCATGAATAATTTTGGCTTGGTGACATGGCACATTATCATCCATAAAAATTAAATCATTGTTCGGGAACGTGGAGTCCATTAATGGCTGCAAATGGTCTCTAAGCAGCCAAACATAACCATTTACAGTCAATGATCAGTTTAGTCTGACACGGGGAGGCCGCCAATTGTGAAATTCAGATTGGATTCATACTGCGCATAATAAAAGCTCATGGCCAGAGGTGTAATGTGGCAAAGCACCAAGATGCAATTCTCAGCCGTTGTCGAGAAAATCGACAGTTAAAAGAAACCGTTGCGGTGAAATACTCTCTACGATTAATAGTTTTCTACAGCGTCGTGGTGCAGCGGTAAGCGCTCGGGTTCGTAATCCGAAGGTCGCCGGATCGAATCTTGCGCCATGCAATTTTTTTTTTTATTATTAGTTTTTTGGAATTCATATATATATATATATATATATATATATATATATATATATATATATATATATTTTTTACCGCCTCCATTTTTCCGTTTGTTTAACAGGGTGTACCAAAGCTCTCACGTGTGCACCGATTTTCGACAATGTTATAAGTTGCACTAGGGACCGCATATACCTTCTTTCGAAGTTACACGCAACTACGCTGTTATGCGGCAGTTCGTTTCGGCCCATTCAACATCTGTCCTTCAAGTGTAACGAGCGAGTAACGGAGTTTATATTTCATACCTGCCACAGCGAATTTGTGTTCGTGGGGTCTCTATTTTAATTCGAACGTTTGACTTACGCTATACGTATTCGTTTCGGAATATCGTTTATACGTCTTCCATTAACTGTACGTGGTTAACATTATGAAGACAATTAATAACATTTGTGAAATACAACTTTGTTTGCGGAAAACATAATGATGTTCGAAGTCGCCAGTTTTTCCGCGACAAACGACTTTCAACAACTTATTATATGCATAATTGTTGCAACTGATTGCCGCGAATTATATATATATATATATATATATATATATATATATATATATATATATATATATATATATATATATATATATACACACACACATTTGAATTACAAAAAACAAATACTAAAAAAAAAAAAATTGCATGGTGCGAGATTCGATCCGGTGATCTTCGGATTACCAACCCAAGCGCTTACCGCTGCGCCACGAAGCTGTGGAAAATTATTAATCGTAGAGAGTATTTCACCACAGCGGTTTCTTTTAACTGTCGATTTTTTCGACAATGGCTGAGAAGTGCATCTTGGTGCTTTGCCACATTACACCTCTGGCCATGAGCTTTTATTATGCGCAGTATGAATCCAATCTGAATTTCACAATTGGCGGCCTCCCCTTGTGAATGGAGAACCCAGTCCATTCCATGTAAACTCAGCCCACACCACTATGGAGCCACCACCAGCTTGCAAAGTGCCTTTTTTGGGTCAATGGCTTTCTGGGGTCTGAGCCACACTTGAACCCTACCGTCAGCTCTTGCCAACTGAAATCGGGATTCATCTGACAAGGCCATGGTACTCCAGTCATCTAGGGTCCAGCTGATATGGTCACAAGCAACGACATGCTGTTACCAAGGGCACTAATGTCAGCTGTCTGCTACCACAGTCCATTAATACCAAATTTTGCCACACTGTCCTAAAGGAGAGATTCATTATATGTTGCACATTGAACTCCTTAGTTATTTCCCACAAACTTGTTTGTCTGTTAACACTGACATCTCCATGCAAACACTGCTGCTCTCAATTGTTAAGGGAAGGCTGTTGGCCACTGTGTTGTCCATGCTGCGAGATAGTGTGGTATTCTTGGCATGCTTTTGTCACTGTGGATCTCAAAATTTTGAATTCCCTTATGATTTCAAAAATGGGATGTCCCATGTACCCAGCTCCAACCACCACTCTGCATTAGGTCTAATAATTCCCATCGGGTGGCCATAATAACATCTGAAATCTTTTCACATGAATCATCTAGGTACGAATGACAGCCCTGGCAATGCAAGACCCTTTCATATCTTTTGTATGTGCCATCTGTATACGTGCATATTGCTGTTCCATGACTTTTGTCACTTCAGTGCACAATGAGGAGCACTTTCTAAAGTGAATCACCCTGTTTCATGAACAAACAAAAATAAACACATGAACAAGGTATCAGATGATGTGCTGTAATACAGAAAATAAACACATTTTAACAATAATAAATGAAAAGCACCAGTTTGCTTTTGTTCTACAATACAATTGTAGAACAAAAGCAAACTGGTGCTTTTCATTTATTATTATAATGTTGTTCTACCAAGAACCGACGGAAGATTCTGTTAATATGACATTTTAACAAGTCAACTATCCAGCACCCTCCTTCCAACATATATTAACATGACACCTGAAGACTCCATTCTACAAATACACATATTTTGGTATATTTACAAATATATTAAATATTATTTTGTGAAATGGAAGTTACATAAGTCACAAAACCTCAGTACCATTGATACAAGTAAATGTAAGTTGTATAGAAGTCCCACGTACACAAATGTAGACAAATCCTTAAGATTAGGAAGTATGTAACACAGAACGAAATGCCCAGACCATTCAAGGAAGTTATTATTATATTAACACCTTTAACTTTGAATACAGAAATCTGACTTATTGTTTATTTATATATTCCTTAATTACGTATGTTTATTGTGTAATAATGTATGTTTCCTGATTTCATTTCAATTTATGCTTACTGGATTTAGTTTGTTTACAGCTTCTTGTAAATTTGTGTGTCTGTATTTTCTCTTGAAAAGCTGTTAGTGTACATACAATCATAGTGAGATTGGTTCTCTGCAAAAATAAGGTGTGGTATGCATGTTGGCATGGGAAACTAAAAGGTGTACAACTCTGCTTCTGCTGTTTGCCGACAGATGGTGACAATGGTAAGTAGTGGCTGAAAGAAACAGATCACAGACATCAGGCAGTTAGCTTGGACCTTGGTCAACATAACCTCATTCAAACATTTGTCGATTTTTGTCTGCATCATAAAGTTGTTCTTGATTGAAAATGTCAGTTTTTGAGCCTAATTCTCATCATTTGCAGGAACTGTTACTGTTGTGTTTCAATATGAAGAAAACAGCAGCTTAGCTTCACCGAATGCTCTCAAGTACATATGGTAAGGACGCTACTAGTGAAAGAATGTATCTTGGATGGTTTCAACACTTCAAGAATGGTGATTTTAATGTTGTAGACCGGCATAGTGGTGGAAAAGAGAATGATTTTGAAGATGCAGAATTGGAGACATTGTTGAGTGAAGACTCATGTCAAACTCAAGAAGAATTAGCGAAGAATTAGCACGATTAGTGGGAGTGACACAGCAAGCCATTTCAAAATGTCTCAAGGCTATGGGAATGATTGAGAAAGAAGGAACTTGGGTCCCGTGTGAGCTGAAACCACGAGACATTCAACGGTGTGTGTGTGTGTGTGTGTGTGTGTGTGTGTGTGTGTGTGTGTTTGTGAACAGTTGCTTCAGAGGCAAAAAAAATGGGATTTCTGTATCGCATTATGACCAGGGACGAAAAATGGGTTCACTATGATAACCCTAAATGCAAAAAAATCATGAGGATATCCCGGCCATGCTACCACGTGGCTTCAAGATCATGCTCTATATTTGGTGGGACCAGCTCGGCATCATGTACTATGAGGTGTTAAAACTAAGTGAAACAATCACATGTGCTCATTATTGAACACAATTAATGCGTTTGAGCAGAGCATTAAACAACAAACTGCCGATCCAGCGAGAGGCACGATAAAGTGATTTTGCAGCACGACTTCGCTCGGCCCCATGTTGCAAAAGAGGTCAAAACATACTTGGAAATGTTAAAATGGGAAATCATACCCCACATGTCGTATTCTCCAGACATTGCTCCCTCTGACTATCACCTGTTTAGATCAATGGCGCATGGCCTGGCTGACCAACACTTCCAATCTCATGAAGGAGCCACAAATTGGATCGCATCGTGGATCGCTTCAAAAGATGAACAATTTTTTCAACATGGGATTCATACACTGCCCAAAAGATGGGAGAAAGTAGTGGCCAGCAATGGAAAATACTTTGAATAATACATGTATAATCAATTTGTTTCATTAAAGCCTCAAATTTTTGGGGAAAAAATGGCGGAATCAAAGTTGTACACCTTGTACAATTTGGCTAATTCTCTGCCATGGGAAAGTGTAATTTAGGAATAACATTTTTTTTTTTTGCTAAAGTAACCCTCCAAGTAGCTCTGTCAGGAAATTTTATTTGTATTTAAAAATGATCTTGGTTGTTTGAATAAAAGGCTTCCACCATTTATCTTCGTATAACAACCAGTGCATGCATGACATCAGTAAACAGGAAACAACTTGTCCACATCATTTGCCCAACCATGCAGGCCTCCTATAATGTCCCGTATTGTCACTGCCTCTTCTGTTAGGTGTTCTTTCAGTTTAATAACACCTTTCTGTGAAGCATTCCCACGGCGACAAACGACAATAACTGCAACAGAAACAATATCAAACAATGGAAAATCCAGGATGGAATGTAACAATATTATGAAAAGGATACTTGCTACTAACCATATAGGGGAGATGGTGATTCACAGATAGGCCACCAAAAAGACTATCACAAAATAAGCTTTTGGCCAATCTAGGCCTTCATCAAAAATAGACAACAGACACACAAGGGTGCAAGCGAGCGTGCCCCCCCCCCTCCCCCCCCCCCCCCCCCCCCCACACACACACACACACACACATATGACCACAGTCTCTAGCAGTCTGGCTTCAGCCACTCAGCAATCAACAATCGACAGCACTGGTGTTTGTGTAGAGCTGTCAGTGGCAACAGACAAGCAACACTATGTGAAATAACTGCAGAAATCAATGTGGGGCATATGATGAACATATCCGTTTGGACAGTGCAGGAAATTTTGGCATTAATGGGATGTGGTAGCAGACGACTGACAAGTGTCTTTGCTAACAGTATGCCGTGGACTGCAGCGCATCTCTTGGGCTCTTGGTTATATCGGTTGGATCCTAGATGACTGGACAACCATGGCCTTGTCAGATGAATGCCAATTTTAGTTGGTAATACCGAATGATAGGATTCAAGTGTGGCTCAAATCCCATAAAGCCATGGACCCAAGTTGGCAGTAAGGCACTGTGCAAGCTGGTGGTGGTCCCACAGTGGTGTGTGCTGTGTTTACATGGAATGGATTGGGTTCTCTGTGCCGACTAAACTGTTCATTGACTGCAAATGGTTATGTTTGGCTACTTGGAGACCATCTGCAGCCATTCATGGACTTCATGTTCCCAAACAATGATTTAATTTTTATGGATGATAATGTGCCATGTCACCAAACCAACATTATTCATGATTCGTCTGAAGAACATCCTGGACACTTTGAGAGAATGATTTGGTTGATCACATTGCCCGACATGAATCCCCTCTAACATTTATGGGACATAATCGAGAGATCAGTTCGTGCACAAAATCCTGCACCGCCAACACTTTTGCAGTTATGGATGGCAATGGAGGCAGATGGCTCAATAACTCTGCAGGGGTTTCCAACAACTTGTTGAGTCCATGCCACATCTACCAGCTACACTACACTGGGCAGAAGGAGGTCCAATATGATATTAGGAGGGATCCCATGACTTTCATCATCTCAGTGTATCATGAAATTATTAATTATACTATTATATTGTCTCTGAGATAGAAACAATGGAAACTCCAGAATAAAATAATGACAAATATCATAAAAAGGATAGATTACTACTCACCTTATAGCAGAGATACTGAGTCCCAGATAGGCACAACACAAATACTGTTAAACATGTAAGCTTTTGGCAAAAAAGGCCTTTATCGGAACAAGACAACACGCAGCTCAGACACAAATTACTAGGGTCGCTAGCTGCTGAGGCCAGACAGACCTTGCAGCCAGAGACTGTGGTTGTGTGTGTGTGTGTGTTCACCCTCCGACAAAGGGCTTGTTGGCAAGAAGCTCATTTTCTGACTGTCTTTTTGTTGTGCCTGTCTGCAACTCAGCATCTCCACTATACAGTGAGCAGCAACTACACTTTTCACAATACTGTTTGACAGTACTTTTGTTGTGCCTATCTGCAACTCACAAGGGAACCTCCTCATCGCACCCCCCTCAGATTTAATTATAGGTTGGCACAGTGGATAGGCCATGAAAAACTGAACACAGATCAATCGAGAAAACAGGAAGAAGTTGTGTGGAACTATGAAAAAAATAAGAAAAATATACAAACTGAGTAGTCCACGTGCAAGATAGGCAACATCTAAGAGAACGCGAGCTCAGGAGCGCTGTGGTCCCATGGTTAGCGTGAGCAACTGCGGAACGACAGGTCCTTGGTTCAAGTCTCCCCTCGAGTGAAAAGTTTACTTTGTTTACTTTTGCAAAGTTATGATCTGTCCGTTCGCTCATTGACGTCTCTGTTCACTGTAATAAGTTTAGTGTCTGTGTTTTGAGACCGCACCGCAAAACCGTGCGATTAGTAAAGGACGTGCCTCTCCAATGGGAACCGAAAACATTTGATCACAAGGTCATAGGTCAACCAATTCCTCCACAGAATAACACGTCCGATATATTCTATACGACACTGGTGACGGCATGTGCGTCACATGACAGGAATATGTTGTCGACCCACCTAACTTGTACACTTGGTGAATGGGTCAAAAGATTCTTCTACCTTGCCCGATTTAGGTTTTCTTGTGGATGTGATAATCACTCCAAAAAAAGTGGCGAAAACATAAGAGTTTGTCACATAAACTGCAACAAATGAATGCAACAGTTTCACAGTCACACAGTTTTCCCTGTGCTCTGTCAAAACATATGTTTTTAACGTTTTCAAATTTTTCCGTGTTTGGCCGTCAAATCCTGCATATGTCCAAGCAAATCTGAACATGTCCTGGAATTTTGGAGAGCGAAGTTGATTATGGGTGAGTGCCTGAACTTTGATAATTGTCTCAAAATAAAAAATTAAACTTTTCACTCGAGGGAAGACTTAAACCAAGGACATGTCGTTCCGCAGCTGCACACGCTAACCACGGGACCACAGCGCTGTTGGGTGCACACTCACCTTGATGTTGCCTATCTTGCACATGGACTACTCAGTTTGTATATTTTGCTTATTTTTTCATAGTTCCACACAACTTCTTCCTGTTTTCTTGATTGATCTGTGTTCAGTTTTTCAAGGCCTATCCACTGTACCAACTTATAACTAAATCTGAGGGGGGTGCGATGGGGAGGTTCCCTTGTCAGCATCTCCACTACATGGTGAGTAGCAACTATCTTTTCGTAATATTGTTGGAACAGAAACTATATATATATATAAGGTTCTTCTTCCTGTGGATTAAACAGCACACAGAAATTGAATGTAGAAAGCGTTGAAGAACTGAAATTGAAACAAAAATAGGTGAACTGTGAACTGACACTAAAGCTAAAGGTTGGCTTTCTGTAATATTTTCTGTATGCTAGGTATAATGTTCTTCAAAACTATATATATAATAGAAAGAAACATTCCACATGGGAAAATATATTTAAAGACCAGCAACAAACTGTCCATTCGCATGAATGGACACAGGCAGACAGTATTTGTTGGTAATGAGGATCACCCTGTGGCTAAACATGCCTTGGTGCACAGCCAGCACATCTTGGCACAGTGTTACACTGTCCGGGTTATCTGGATACTTCCCACTGACACCAACCTATCAGAAGTCCGGAGATGGGAACTTGCCCTTCAATACATCCTCTCTTCCCGTTACCCACCAGGCCTCAACCTCCACTAATTTCATGTTGCCGCCCCTCGTACATCACTTGTCACTCAACAACATCTTTGCCTCTGTACTTTGGCCTCGACTGACATCTCTGCCCAAACTCTTTGCCTTTACATATGTCTGCTTGTGTCTGTATATGTGCGGATGGATGTGTGTGTGTGTGTGTGTGTGTGTGTGTGTGTGTGTGTGCGCGCGCACGCGCGCGCGAGTGTATACCTGTCCCCTGTCCCTTTTCCCCCTAAGATAAGTCTTTCCGCTCCCGGGATTGGAATGACTCCTTACCCTCTCCCTTAAAACCCACATCCTTTCGTCTTTCCCTCTCCTTCCCTCTTTCCTGACGAGGCAACCATTTGTTGCGAAAGCTAGAATTTTGTGCGTATGTTTGTGTGCTATCGACCTGCCAGCGCTTTCGTTTGGTAAGTCACATCATCTTTGTTTTTTTATAACATTCCACGTGGGTAAAATATATCTAAAAACAAAGATGATGTGACTTACCAAACGAAAGTGCTGGCAGGTCGACAGACACACAAACAAACACAAACATACACACGAAATTCTAGCTTTCGCAACCAACGGTTGCTTCGTCAGGAAAGAGGGAAAGATGAAAGGATGTGGGTTTTAAGGGAGAGGGTAAGGAGTCATTCCAATCCTGGGAGCGGAAAGACTTACCTTGGGGGAAAAAAGGACAGGTATACACTCGCGCACACACACACACACACACATATCCATCCGCACATACACAGACACAAGCAGACGTTTGTAATGTAACGAATGTGGCTCTCCAGCAGGGATACGACTTCCTCAAATCCTGCCCTGAAATGAGATCCATCCTTCATGAAATCCTCCCCACTCCACCAAGAGTGTCTTTCCGCCGTCCACCTAACCTTCGTAACCTGTTAGTTCATCCCTATGAAATCCCCAAACCACCTTCCCTACCCTCTGGCTCCTATCCTTGTAACCGCCCCCGGTGTAAAACCTGTCCCATGCACCCTCCCACCACCACCTACTCCAGTCCTGTAACCCGGAAGGTGTACACAATCAAAGGCAGAGCCACGTGTGAAAGCACCACGTGATTTACCAACTGACCTCCTACACTGTAATGCATTCTATGTGGGAATGAGCAGCAACAAACTGTCTATTCGCATGAATGGACACAGGCAGACAGTGTTTGTTGGTAATGAGGATCACCCTGTGGCTAAACATGGCTTGGTGCACGGCCAGCACATCTTGGCACAGTGTTACACCGTCCGGGTTATCTGGATACTTCCCACCAACACCAACCTATCTGAACTCCGGAGATGGGAACTTGCTCTTCAATATATCCTCTCTTCCCGTTACCCACCAGGCCTCAATCTCCGCTAATTTCAAGTTGCCGCCACTCATACCTCACCTGTCACTCAACAACATCTTTGCCTCTGCACTTCCGCCTCGACTGACATCTCTGCCCAAACTCTTTGTCTTTAAATATGTCTGCTTGTGTCTGTATATGTGTGGATGGATATGTGTGTGTGTGCGAGTGTATACCCGTCCTTTTTTCCCCCTAAGGTAAGTCTTTCCGCTCCCGGGATTGGAATGACTCCTTACCCTCTCCCTTAAAACCCACATCCTTTCGTCTTTCCCTCTCCTTCCCTCTTTCCTGATGAGGCAACAGTTTGTTGCGAAAGCTTGAATTTTGTGTGTATGTTTGTTTGTGTGTCTGTCGACCTGCCAGCACTTTCGTTTGGTAAGTCACATCATCTTTGTTTTTAGATATATTTTTCCTACGTGGAATGTTTCCCTAAAAAAAACAAAGATGATGTGACTTACCATACGAAAGCGCTGGCAGGTCGATAGAAACACAAACAGACACATACATACACACAAAATTCAAGCTTTCGCAACAAACTGTTGCCTCATCAGGAAAGAGGGAAGGAGAGGGAAAGACGAAAGGAAGTGGGTTTTAAGGGAGAGGGTAAGGAGTCATTCCAATCCACACACACATACCCATCCACACATATACAGACACAAGCAGACATATTTAAAGACAAAGAGTTTGGGCCCAAACTCTTTGTCTTTAAATATGTATGTGTCTGTTTGTGTTTCTATCGACCTGCCAGCGCTTTCGTATGGTAAGTCACATCATCTTTGTTTTTAAATATATTTTTCCCACGTGGAATGTCCCCCCCCCCCCCCCCCTCTCTCTCTCTCTCTCTCTCTCTCTCTCTCTCTATATATATATATATATATATATATATATAGGCGATGGCCTCTCACCTCTCCTTTTCAATCTGGTGTTAGATAAGGTCGTAAAAGAATGGGAAACATCACAACAGGGGATAACCTTAGGAAACCTACAGATTAAATGCCTGGCTTTTGCAGACGATTTGGCGATTGTCACGAAAGGTATAAAGGAAACAAAAGACGCTATTGAAAAACTGCACGAAATCGCTTCCAAAACTGGACTACAGATCTCTTACGAAAAGACACAGTTTATGAGCACAAAGAAGCTCTCATCTCTGAACACAAAGTATGGCACGATTTACAAAACGGCAAACTTCAAATACCTTGGTGAAACACTACAAATGAGTGGACATAACAGAGACTCAAACGGAGAAAGAAAGACTAAACTGGACAAGGCATACAAAGTAGTGTGGAATCATTACAACAAGAAGTCTATCTCACAAAAAGCCAAATTACGCCATTACGACACGGTGGTGCTCCCCGAGGCACTATATGCAGCAGAGACCACACTAATCCTAGGGCATACACGTATCAGACAATTAGAAAAAGTAGAACGGAAAATACTTAGGAAAATATTTGGCGCAACTAACAACAATGGAATATGGATCAAGAAACCTACAGAGGAACTGTACAAACATACGGAGACAATCACAGAAAAGATTAGAAAACGCAGACTACAATTCTATGGACACCTATACAGAATGCCATCACACAGGCTGACCAAACAGATCTTTGACTGGGTAACCACTAGAAACAACAAATGGATGGCAGAGGTAGAAAACGACCTGAACCAGCTCAACATAACAGCAGACACAATAAACGACAGAATAAAGTTCAGAAACATCATTAAGAAAAGTAAACTACATGATATACAATGCGACAAACGAACAGGCATAAAATGGACCGAAGAACGCAAGCAAGATCACAGCCAGAAGATGAAAGAAATATGGGCAACCAAAAAGGCAATCAAGATGAAGCCGAAGACACAAAGCCGACGAGAAGCATGGACAGAGGACCGGAAACAGAAACACAGCGAGCGAATGAGGGAAGTTTGGGCAGCAAGGAAGGCAGCAAAAGGAACTGGCCATGTAGTTAAGTCCAAATGCGCTCTTTAAGGGCAAAACACCAATAATATATATATATATATATATATATATATATATATATATATATATATATATATAAAAACAAAGATGATTTGACTTACCAAATGAAAGTGCTGGCAGGTCGACAGACACACAAACAACCACAAACATACACACAAAATTCAAGCTTTCGCAACAAACTGTTGCCTCATCAGGAAAGAGGGAAGGAGAGGGAAAGACGAAAGTAAGTGGGTTTTAAGGGAGAGGGTAAGGAGTCATTCCAATCCCGGGAGCGGAAAGACTTACCTTAGGGGGAAAAAAGGACGGGTATACACTCGCGCACACACACACACACACACACACACACACACACACACACACACACACACACACATATCCATCCACACATATACAGACACACACACACACACACACACACACACACACACACACACACATACATATATATATATATATATATATATATATATATAATAGAAGGAAATATTCCACGTGGGAAAAATTATATATAAAATCAAAGATGAGGTGACTTACCGAACGAAAGCGCTGGCAGGTCGATAGACACACAAACAAACACAAACATACACACAAAATTCAAGCTTTCGCAACAAACTGTTGCCTCATCAGGAAAGAGGGAAGGAGAGGGGAAGACGAAGGAAGTGGGTTTTAAGGGAGAGGGTAAGGAGTCATTCCAATCCCGGGAGCGGAAAGACTTACCTTAGGGGGAAAAAAGGACAGGTATACACTCGCACACACGCACATATCCATCCACACATACAGACACAAGCAGACATATTTAAAGACCAAATATGTCTGCTTGTGTCTGTATGTGTGGATGGATATGTGCGTGTGTGCGAGTGTATACCTGTCCTTTTTTCCCCCTAAGGTAAGTCTTTCCGCTCCCGGGATTGGAATGACTCCTTACCCTCTCCCTTAAAACCCACTTCCTTCGTCTTCCCCTCTCCTTCCCTCTTTCCTGATGAGGCAACAGTTTGTTGCGAAAGCTTGAATTTTGTATGTACGTTTGTGTTTGTTTGTGTGTCTATCGACCTGCCAGCGCTTTCGTTCGGTAAGTCACCTCATCTTTGATTTTTTTATATATATATATATATATATATATATATATATATATATATATATATATATATATATATATATATATATATATATATAGTGACAAGTGACATGCTAATATAAGCTAAATTATTCAGAGCCACAAATAAGGAGAGCTCTGAAGGCCAACCATAAGAAGAGAGACTGGATGAAGATGAAGCAATGAGCTGCGTGTTCTTGCCATACGTGGGTCCTCCAATGGCCAAAATCCATAGAGTGAAGACCGTTTTCTGTGCAGCGGGAAAAATCAAAGACCTTCTCGGTTCAACCAAGGATCCACTAGGTCTGGTATGTACAAGATCGGATGCAAATGTGGGGTGCAATATATAGGACAGACGCAGTGTTGCATCTCACAATGCCGCAATGAACACATCAGGCATGTACGCTTGGGTCAGTCTGATGTGGCCGAACATAGCACAGACGAGAAGCACACCTTTGATTTTGAGGACACAAAGGAAATATGCAGTACAAATGGATTTTGGGACTCAGTAATTAAAGAGTCCATAGAAATATGGTTACACGACAACCCAATCAACTGCGACAGTGGCTACCATCTCAGAACAGTCTGAGAGCCTGCAATCATTCTGTTCCACCAAGGGCCACGGACGGAGCAGACAGAGACAGATGATGGGACACGAACCCCGCACACGCATTCCCCTCACCACCGGCCGCTCCAGGCGCATCGGGCAATTCTGCGGGCACGTGATTGGCCGGTGGAGGGAAGCAGAGAGCAGTCCAGCAAAGACATAAGCCTGCGACCGATGATATCCAAACACTTCGCCTGAAGATGATGGAGACACATTCCATCGAAACATTGCTACGAGATGACGATGCTACTCGGCTGACAACCCGTGAAGACTTCATATATACACTAGTGTTGTTATGCTCTTGGAAATAGGACCTACTTATGTATTAGATATATTATTACTAAGTTACATTAAATGAAACTTTAAAATATTCAAATTTATTAACAGCTATCAACACTTGTCTCAATCACGCTTTAGAAATGTAATTTTCATTTCAAGAATCATGTACAGTCATAGCCTCTGCACTGTTGTGCTCCAACTGTTGCGCTGTTGATGCACAGTATGAAAATGGCTGAGGCTGCTTCCAGTTCCGTTGTGGAACATGATTAAAAAGTGCTGAGAAGTAGGTTGTTCTTAATGTTTTTCATAAAATTACAGAGAGAGTAAACTTCGAAGTTTTCTGAGGGATCGTATTAGATTCAGTTAAGACACAAGCACATACTGGACATGTAGCGGAACCAGTAGCTTAGTAATTTACTGAAAATCTATTACAGTTCATGGCTTGCTGGTTCAAATCACATCTTAGTAATTTTTTTTCCCTCGTTCAATTTTAAATACCTTCATCTCGTAACTGTAAAATTCATCATCATTTTTTGTGAAAAATGCACATCATCTAGTTTCTAATTACATGTTGCACACAAAATTCCTGTTTTCAGTTCAAATACAAACTCTTAATTATCAATATGTTATGAAAGACTGTTAATAAAAGCTGCTTAAATTAAGGAAACATAACAATTTAATTTTTATGGCAAAAATTAAAAACCAAATACTCTTTATTTGGACTATGCCTATCATTTTATACCACAGATGTAGATAAGTGTCACAGAAACATGAAAAACAATCATTTTCACAGCATCAAGTACACCATAAAATGCTGCATTTTTACATTTACCACTATACCACTATAAAATATGAACAGAACTGATCTGGAGCCAAGTTACCAGATTTGGGACTAGAAGTAACAAGACTGTTAAGCTGCCAGACTTTATGGAGCTTACGCAAACAGGTTTTTCAGGTGTCACTACCAAATGCTGGCGGGATATACACTCCTGGAAATTGAAATAAGAACACCATGAATTCATTGTGCCAGGAAGGGGAAACTTTATTGACACATTCCTGGGGTCAGATACATCACATGATCACACTGACAGAACCACAGGCACATAGACACAGGCAACAGAGCATGGACAATGTCGGCACTAGTACAGTGTATATCCACCTTTCGCAGCAATGCAGGCTGCTATTCTCCCATGGAGACGATCGTAGAGATGCTGGATGTAGTCCTGTGGAATGGCTTGCCATGCCATTTCCACCTGGCGCCTCAGTTGGACCGGCGTTCGTGCTGGACGTGCAGACTGCGTGAGACGACGCTTCATCCAGTCCCAAACATGCTCAATGGGGGACAGATCCGGAGATCTTGCTGGCCAGGGTAGTTGACTTACACCTTCTAGAGCACGTTGGGTGGCACGGGATACATGCGGACGTGCATTGTCCTGTTGGAACAGCAAGTTCCCTTGCCGGTCTAGGAATGGTACAACGATGGGTTCGATGACGGTTTGGATGTACCGTGCACTATTCAGTGTTCCCTCGACGATCACCAATGGTGTACGGCCAGTGTAGGAGATCGCTCCCCACACCATGATGCCGGGTGTTGGCCCTGTGTGCCTCGGTCGTATGCAGTCCTGATTGTGGCGCTCACCTGCACGGCGCCAAACACGCATACGACCATCATTGGCACCAAGGCAGAAGCGACTCTCATCGCTGAAGACGACACGTCTCCATTCGTCCCTCCATTCACGCCTGTCGCGACACCACTGGAGGCGAGCTGCACGATGTTGGGGTGTGAGCGGAAGACGGCCTAACGGGGTGTGAGACCGTAGCCCAGCTTCATGGAGACGGTTGCGAATGGTCCTCGCCGATACCCCAGGAGCAACAGTGTCCCTAATTTGCTGGGAAGTGGCGGTGCGGTCCCCTACGGCACTGCGTAGGATCCTACGGTCTTGGCGTGCATCCGTGCGTCGCTGCGGTCCGGTCCCAGGTCGACGGGCACGTGCACCTTCCGCCGACCACTGGCGACAACATCGATGTACTGTGGAGACCTCACGCCCCACGTGTTGAGCAATTCGGCGGTACGTCCACCCGGCCTCCCGCATGCCCACTATACGCCCTCGCTCAAAGTCCGTCAACTGCACATACGGTTCACGTCCACGCTGTCGTGGCATGCTACCAGTGTTAAAGACTGCGATGGAGCTCCGTATGCCACGGCAAACTGGCTGACACTGACGGCGGCGGTGCACAAATGCTGCGCAGCTAGCGCCATTCGACGGCCAACACCGCGGTTCCTGGTGTGTCCGCTGTGCCATGCGTGTGATCATTGCTTGTACAGCCCTCTCGCAGTGTCCGTAGCAAGTATGGTGGGTCTGACACACCGGTGTCAATGTGTTCTTTTTTCCATTTCCAGGAGTGTAGAATGGCTCGTCATAAAAGAAGAGGAGAAAATGCGGCACCTGGTTGGCTTCATGGGTTCTGTTGTTGATAGGCTCATTATCAATGCAGCAGATGACACTTCCAGAACTAAAATGTATTTCTCTGAGTCGGATAAGGAAGGAGCTAAGAGATTATCTGATGACTGACAGTAATTAATACCTTCAGTGGTTCAGTATTCAACAGTATGGTGAAATCCCTGCAGTATGCTTTTGCGCCACACATGGCTCACTCAGAAAAATTACCCCCTGTGTTTAAGTTAGAAATTTTCACCATCTTGTTTGTAACCAGAATACTGTGTCTGGTGAGAACGAGAGCATTTTATGTTTTCTGTCTGGTCATCGAAGAAGCGCGCAGTAGTGCTGGAGTTTTGTCGAATATTATTTCATTCTCTTTAAAAATTAAATGACATTCCAAGCTACATTGTTGCCTTGCACCTTTTTTTCTCCCCACACTGTGTATGTGCATGTAATGCAGCATAAAATATATCCTTCCGAACGTACTTGACTGCTGGTCACAACTTGGTTTCCGCTGCACGTGAAATGAAATCCAATGAGATTCAAGCAAATGCAGAAGAGTACATGGCATAATACCTTATTATTCTTATGATGAACAGAGTGTAGCAATCTATCCTTTTCAGAATACAGTGAAACCCCCATTTTATGCTTTTGTACAGTCTAGACTTAGAAAATGCAAAATTGAGGAAAATATATAGAATTGAGGAAAATGCTAAAACCCCCAAAACACAAGCAAATACAAATGTGATTGGCATATGTGATTAAAAATTGTAATCCTCAACAATACATTATATAAAATCTGTATAGTAAAGGAAATTAAATGTACAATACAATGTTTATACAATAATTGAATTTCATCAGTTCTTACAAAATCACAGATGTGTAATAGCAAGTAAAAACTCATCAAAAACTGAAACTGATATCTGGGTACACAATAATCGAGCTACAATTCAAACTATACACCAAAACACGTATTTTTGAGACATGTCTCCTATGTGTTCATCCAGAAAAAAAGCAATAATTGATGAACAAGGTGAATTAAACTGAAAACTGTGAAGTACAGTGAAAGGCGTCAGAATCTAACATGTTGGGTGGGTGTGTTTTCCTTCTGTGGCCAATGGCAGTTTAACTGAGTCAAGTAAACTTCACTCTACGTTTTGTAGTGATGATTTCACTAGTGGGTTTTCAATTATCAACTTTGCGACTACTTGTGAATGACCCCTGTATGGACTGTGTGCATTTCGATGATTCATTTCCTTGGTAGTGTGTGATGTATGCTCACAGTATGCCATTTAAAAGCAACAATCCACCGAAAGTATAGCACAAATACATCACACTTATCATTAAATGTCAATTAATAAAGCATCAATTATATAAGGTTACAAGAGACTTTATGATAAGTAATTCCAATACAAAATTCAGATGAGTAAGTTGTAGTGTAATGGATAACGTCATGGTTAGCTGAGTTAGATATTATAGGTTCACAACTCACTGCATGGTAATATTTTTTTTCCAACTTAGCATTGTTATCACACGCTGGAACTTTGTTATGATTGTAATACAATAAGTTCTGCAATAATCAGTTTTATTTAACATTTCTGTCTCATTAGACAACAAAGGATGAAATAAATATCTGCCTATTTATTTCCGATCTGTGGTGGTTTCTGAGTGTGTGGTCAGGCAGGAACCTACGAGGACAGCTTAAATTGCTGCAAGTGGAATGATGAGCAATAACATTCATATCCTTCCTTGTCATAAATATTTTGCACATTGTACAACCACAAACATATTCCCCTAAAGAGTTCTTGCTACAACTGAGATCCTCCTGTCACTAGAACATCCATAAACATCAACTTGGCACTATAGCGATCGACAAATTGACAGCCTTGTTCCTTGTCACCTTTTCATCTTCATGGCACCATCATGTCAGAGTACACCAATTCCTAAAACAAGTAGTTTGAAACGTACTCGGCCCATCATCACTGTGTGGTGAAGGTAAATGTTGAAAGTTGTGTTGGCAACACCAGTCACGGATTACGTCAGCATTTCCTCTCTCACCTCTCACATCTTCCCTCTTTGCAATGGCCAAAAATATTCCCTTACTTCTGCAATGGCCAAAAATATTCCCTTAAACCTGCCACCACCCACCGTGCAAACCGTCAGTTTTTTATGCCACTTATATAACTCATTCAGTCACATCAAATGTCAATAGGAAGAAAACGAGATGAAGTCAAGCTAGACATTGAGAAAGAATGTAGAATTGAGTAAACCTTTTAAGGAACAAACGTAAAATCAGGTAATTTTTAGTTTTGATCTTATGGGTTTCTCACAGGGGGTACGAATTTACGGCACAGAATTGTGAAAAACCTAAACTTGGAGAACATAAAATCAGAGTTCCACTGTACTGTTATTGTTTCACCCTGGATTTTCCATTGTTTATTATGAATGACTGCTTCAGAGATATCGTCTGTGCTCTGTACCTTCACTTTTCAACTAACATTCGCACATATTGTGCAAAAATTAATAAAATCATACAGAAAAGAACCCACAAATAGTAAGATAATAATTCTCTGTAGAGATATGCAGCTACTTTTTCTTCAGTGCCCAATGATGGGAAAGTTTTAATTGTAATTTTTTATTTACTAAAATAAGTAGTGAATTATATTCTCTTCAGTATCAATGACTGCAGAGCACTGGTAGTCTAATTTCCTATGAAGTATTAGTTAAAGGAACAAGAAATTTGAAAATAATACTGGAACATAATACCCTACGCTATACACAACAAAATTATACAGTGTGATTCAGCTGCCCCTACCAATGGATTTTGTGCAACCCACACCACCTTCTAGAACCATTTCATATTCTATTGCTCACTGCACACAGATTATTAGTCCTACAGAAACAAATGAACACAACCTTCTTGTAGCAAATCTAATGTAGTTAAAATTTGTATTGGGATATGGTTTTCGTGTTATTCAAGAGAAACACATCTAAAGGTCAGTTTGTATGATTTTCTTGAATAATTTGAAACTTATAGCCTCCAGCAAAAATGTATCACAGAACAAAATTTAAGTACATTAGATTTCCTACAAAGAGGCCCTGTTCATTTTTTATGTACAACTAATAGCTTGCATGTAGCGAGCAAGAGAATGTGAAAATCTTTCAAATGGTATTTGAAGGCACTGTGGGTTGTATAAAACCCTTCAGTAGGGGGAGTTGAATCACCATGTATATTAGATTATCTTTTAGAATGAATTATGCAGACTGTAGGTATGTTTTTAGACCTGACAAAAGCATTTGATTCAGTAAACAGTAAGTTACTTCTAAAAACACTGAAGTCACATAATATCAGGGATCTATCCAGGCATCTTCTTGGCCACACACCTGATGAATTATAATCAAAATACGAAAGTGACAAAGAAGACAGTTGACAGGATTGCAAATTTTCAATCTATTAGTAAATAAATGTTATGTGACATCTAATCTGGTATGAGCCTTTCAATCCGATGCCATTTTGGCAGTAACTGTGTCGATTTTTACTGCTTGTTTACCAAGGAGTTTCTCATTTGGCCTCAATGATGTGGTCACGAAAATTGAACCTAGGGCCTCTGCATTAGAAGTCACCAATACTAACTAGCAGCAAACCGAAGAGGCAATGAAACAGTAAAGCAGGATGTTCTTTAGGACTGAATTATGGGTCTTTTCCTCTTTCTTGTACCTGTTAAAACAGGGTACAACCTAAAGATGACATATTAAGATGCAGGCAGGCACAAATAAAAAGACTCTTACACATAAGCTTTAGGACACACCCTTGCTCAGAAGAAGACAGATAAATACACACCATTCATTCACACAAGTAAGCACACTTCATGCACACATGACCCCCAACTCCAGCTCCCGGACCAGAATGTAAATGTAAATGTGAATGTGTGTATCAATGGTGTGTGTTTCTCTTTCTTTTGCTGATGAAGGTTGTGGCCAAAAGCGTGCGTGTACGTGTCTTTTAATTGTGTCTGTCTGCAACTTAAAAGTGTCGTCTTTATGGTAAGTAGAAATCTATCTTTTGCTACATTGTTGATATTCCACCCTGGAGTTTCCATTGCTTGATGGCCCAATCTAATTCACACAAAATGAGCTACACAGATTGTACAACAATCTTGTTCTATGACATATTTCATTGAAATGTGAAAAGTGTTGTGTATGTGGAAACACTCCAGTATTAGATGGACCTACTTCGGCAAACATGCACAAACAATTAAAAAATTCAGCCACCATTATGAAAGAAAAAGATACTGAAGAACCAAACAAAGATAAATGGACCAGCGTAACGTACAAAAAAGACAGAGAGAAGCATTATAATAAGACAGAAAGTGAATTCTTTATTACAGGTGACTCATTGTTGAAAAACCTAGTTGTTCCAAACTCCAAAATCAACATTCGACCTGGAGTCAGGATACATCAATTGCATACACACCTAAACAATATCTTAAACTCAAGAGAGAAAACAGCAGATAAGCATAGCAGAAATCCAAAAGGTGTTTTTATCCATGTGGGAACAAATTTGCTTCAAAACAACTGTGAGAAAGAAATTGTAAACCACACAAGGAACCTCATCCGAATGGCCAGAAGACTCTATTCAAATTCCAGAATAATAATAAGTGGCATTGTGTATAGGAGATCGATGAGTGACAGCTATGTGCAGAAAATAAATGGCAATATTAAAGAACAGTGCAATAAACTAGGAGTCATTTTTATTGATCCCAACAAATTTTGAAGTGCAAAGTCTCTTGCCAAAGATGGTCTACATCTAAATAGGTTGGGCTCAAAAATATTCAGCAAGATGTTCATAGATACTTGCCAGGTCATAAAAAATAAGGGAAACCGATAAGTAGCGACGGGGGTGAAATTTTTCATTGAGCTGCCACAGACAGGCAGGAACATTTCATGTATGAGAACCCATATGAGCAGAAACTTTAGCAAAGAAAACTTGCTAACATTTAGTGAGAAGCTAAAAGAGAAAACTTAGCCTTTTGATCATTGTAACTCAAGAGATGAAAACTTTGAGAAATTCTTAAACAGTTTTCTTGGTGTCTTTAATGAAACATTTCCACCTAGACTCTGCAGCAATAAAATAACAAATAAAGTAAAGTGCTGGGACATAAAAATTTCCAGAGTAAGGAAATGGCAACTGCACAGAGAACTAAAATATAATAAAGATATTGATTTCATTAAATATGTTAGAGTCTATAAAACCTTATTTAAAAGAGTTGTCAGGCAGCAAAACAACTGGCAAATAACAGGCTAATTTTAAATCAGAAAAATAAGACAAAGGCTGTGTGGTCAGTCATTAAAACTGAGTTAGGTGTTAAAGCCTGTAATCAAGAAATTTCAAAAATTGACACTGAAGGAAATACTATTGTAAATCCAACTCAAATACCAGGATACTTTAATGAATTTTTTATAAATATAGCAAAGTCAATGCAGATGTAACAGATTATCACAACAAAGTAAATCCCTTTGGTCTAGGTGAAAACTCTGAAAACTTTACAAAATTCTTAAAAGTTTCTGTGAAGGATGTAGAAAATGCTATTCTAACATTAAGAAACAAAAAATCTGCAGGTTAGGATGGAATAACCACCAAAGTTATTAAAATGGTACCACTAGCTCAAATAATAAATCAATGTTTTGAAGAGAGCTGTTTCCCAGAGGTACTGAAATATGCTTAAGTCAAACCACTCTTCAAGAAGGGATCAAGAGAGATCATGGGAAATTGTTGTCCTATCTTGATTCTCCCAGTCCTATCTAAAATATTTGAAAAACTTGCTGATGCACAAATCAAAAACTTCATTGCAAAATATTATGTTATTCTAAACAATCAATTTGGTTTTCAGCAGGTGAAAAGCATCATAGATGCAGTAAACAGGTGTCTCCTGCAGATGGAGACGAAACGTTAGGTGGAAATTTTATACATCGACCACGACCTCTCAACCCGGAAGTTTCAAATGAAGACAACACCGGCCGTGAAAGCCTATATTGTAAGATTAAGAATGCCCACAACAACCAAGTTATAGAAGAAGTTCACTCAGTCAAATTCTTAGGTTTAAATGTAAATAAAAATTTGAGCTGGCAGGCACACACTGAATACCTGGCAAACAAACTGAGCAGCTTTGCATTTGCAATGCAAATATTATCAACTGCAACTGACAAGGACACACAAAAAGTAGCATATATAAGCTACTTCAAATCCATTATTAGCTATGGTACTGTTTTTTGGGGTAACTCGACAAACATAGTGCGAATACTAAAAATACAGAAAAAAATCATTTGAAATATGTGCACTGCAAATCACAAAGAACCATGTCGACCATTATTTACAAAACTTAAAATATTAACTCTGCCATCCTTATACATATATGAGATTATTATATTTTTGTACACCAGACATGAATTATTTGAGGGAAACCATTTTGTCCATTCACATGATACTAGAAACAAAGAAAATTTTATGCTCCCCACCCACCGCCTCAAACTGTTTGCCCAGGGACCTCAATAAATGGGAATGAAAATTTATAATAAATTAAAAGAGAACAAGTTGATGCTGATGAATTTAGGTTCACTTAAAAGAAAGCAATATGAGGTACTGACAATGAAGTGTTATTACTCAGTGGATGAATTCATGCGGAACAAACTGGAAATTTGATCTGGATACAATGTGTTACACATTCCAAGAAATATCTTTATACTCTTATTATTTATTGTAGTGCTATTATTTATTAATGTAAAAATCATTGTGACTGTTTTATAAATTTTTTATATGCCTCCTGTACGCAAACCAAATGAATTGCAAATGTAAGTCCATGAGATGAATAAAACACAATTCACAATAGTATCTCAGCAACTGAAATTGCTTCTTAGAAATGTTTTGATGTGTACATGTGTGAAAATCTTTGGTAAGTGTCATATTAATGTAATATGTCGGAAAGTCATATTTACCTTGAGGCAGCTGACAGAAAAATTTTGCAAGTTTGATTGGGAATTACACATCACCTTCATTGATTTTTGACAAGTTTATAGCAGCACTAACTGCTCCATGTTATGGAAAACATTGAGGAATTATACATCCCATTGAAATGTATCCAACTACTGCAGGTTGCTACTCTCAATCAACTTGTCAAGAATGGTTTGGCAACCAACTATTGGCACTATTTAGTATTCAAAATAGGTGGTGGGGGCAGACACAATCCTGGCATTCAGTGATGACTCTGTGATACTGGAAACACCAAGGAGCAAGTGTGTGCTGATACCTCCTGATTACTCCACAATGCAAAGAAAACTGCATTGTTGGTGAATGATGATTTCATAGTGTGTCATGCTGTCAAGCTCTCCTTCTGTTTGTTGTCGTTGATAGGCATACCACTGAATGAGGGGATCCATGCTGACTAATAAAAATTAAGTGACAAAAGAAGAGCATCATTGAATAATAAACACAAATCGCATGTTCTTAAGTCTGAACACTCTATTCAAGTCATGTCTAATAAAATGGAAGAAAGAGATTCAGCTGTACATGACAGTAGCATGGCCAGTACTTTTATATGGTGGCTAAACCTGTGCGACATCAGCAACATCTGAAGAAACAATCAGTGCCTTTGAAAAGAAGGTACTTCAAAAGACTTACAGACCCATCTATAATACCACAGAAGGTAAGTGGGAATGAAGAATGCAAGATGACCCATATGAGTGGTTGGTTGAGAAAGCTGGGTGATGTTAGCTACAACTTCAAGAGGAAGGTAGTTCAAAAGATCAATGGAACTGTCTGCGATACAATTGTCGGTAAACGGGAATGAATAACGAAGAAAGACCTAAACCAAGTGTCTGGAAAGCCACACATTGGCCTAATATTAGGTCAGAGAAGGATACAGTGGTTTGTCCACTTCTTTTGAAGTGATGAATCCCTCCTTAACCAAGACCTCCATTCTCAACCTGCTGAAAAATGGCCTATGGGACATCCCAGGATTCAATGGAAAGATTGAGTACTAACAATCCTTAAACAAGTGGATCCAACAGTGATGGAAGATGAAGCCAGAGACTGACAATGATGGAAGATGAAGCTGGAGACCAACAATGGTGGACTTATATCAGCTCTTCTGTTGTGACTGACTGACTTCCCTCTATTGTGCTTCATTTATAATTTTTTATAGTGTGAAGTTTTTCCATTTTTTTTCTTCTGTTTTCTTCTGTAGGCATTAAAGGCCCATTAATACAATAGGTAACGATGAAGATAATGTGGGAAAGTTAGTACTGTCTTATGTCCCTGGCTTAGCCAGCTGTCAAAGCTAGTCCCAAGCCACACATTAGGAATTTTACACAACACAATAACATATCCTATTTATGGTGCTATGCACTGGATTTACACTTAAACAGAATAACTTTACATAAGAACAAAATTAACATGACTGTGGTCTGATTTGTCAACATCACTAAGCCATGAAAAGAGAATGATTTCAATGCAAAATTAAAATTTTTTTATATAAAAATGTTTAAATACATTCAAAGAATTTTAAGTGGGAAGTTGAAAACTCAGACAACAGTAGCATATTACATATGTTGTAAAACACTCCAAATAAGAAGCAGTAGCATTTGAAAGTATGGTTAAAATTTTAAATGGAAAGCCGAAAACTCAGACAACTGTAGCATATTTCATATGCTATAAAAAAGTCCAAATAAACAGAAGTAGGATTTGAATGGTATGGTAATAACTGTGTAAAACAGATATAAGATGTAGCAGTTGTATGCAACACATACTTTCCGGTGTAGTTACTATAACAGTATTGTTTATGAGGTTTGCACAAACCATTGATTCAATGACTCCATGGGGGAAAATATAAATAAATAAATAAGGTGGCTTGTAAAGTATGGGCGTAGATGTAGTTAGAAATATAAAACAATGGAACTAATGAAAAACAGATAAAACATTCAGGGCAATAGCTCATATGGTCCATCCTCGGAATGCAATACAGCAAGGATTATTTGTGGCATGGATTCAACAAGACCTTGCTAGGTTTATGGAATGTCACACCAGATGTTTATGCATAGTTCATAGATTTCCCATACATTATGGGCTGGTGATCTTTCAACATGGAGATGGCACCCGCCAACCTCCCAGCTGTTTCTCTGGGTTCCTACCAGGCAAATCTGGTAGCCAAAAGAGCAAGGTGAGTTCACTATCATGCTGCTCAAACAACTGTAGCTCGATTATGACCTCATGATAAGAACATTTTTCCTATTACAAGATGCCACATTACCAACGGGGAAGACATGACGTATGTAGTGATATAGGTGGTATGCAATAATGTTCAAATAGTTCACAGGCAGCTGTGGTGCCTTTAATTATTACCATAGCTCCAATGTAAGCCGAGGCAAATGTCTGTCATAGCATAATACTGTCCCCGCCAGTCTGTGACTGTAGTATGATACCTGTTTCAAGCAGATATTCGCCTGTATGATGGCATATCTGGACACAAACCACTGACCTGGTGTAACAAGAAATGTGATTCATCTGAACAACTGACACATTTCCATTGATCCACAGTCCAAAACACATTTCTGGAGAGCCACAGTGCACTCTTAATGATTCTGTGCCCACTAGAACTGTAACTGACAATGTCATTGGACCAACATGGGAAAACATAGGAGTCATCTGCCGTGGAGCCCATGTTCAACAATGTGCACTGAACAATGTGCTCCAAAACAATTGTGGCTATACCAGCATTGTGTCATCAGATATGCCACAGATCCCTGTTTGTCTTACTTCACAGATCAGGAAAGCCTCTGACCTCCACTTACTGTGATGAGGTATAGACGTCCAATATCTTGTTACCTAATCAGGATTTTTCCATAGATACATATGACACAGCACACAAACACCTGACTAGCTTCACTGTTTTCTAGATTCTTATTCCAAGGTACAGGGCAACAACAAGAGGAGATAAAGAAGAGGGAAAGTGTACTTATGTCAGCAGATGATAGGATTGGAATATACATAACAAATAATTGAAGAAATTGGGTGTAAGTGCTGCTTTGAGGTGAAGATATTGGCACGGGAGAGAAAATTATGGTAAGCTACATTAAACAAAGCAGTTAGCTGATGGGAGAAAATGCTAACTGCAGCACCTGAAATTGATTGAAGAGCACAATTTCATTCCATTAACTGTTTTCATACTATATGACTGACAGCTGCTATTTCAGTTCAAAACTTATTTTCCCAACACAGTGATATTGTGTGGTAAGAGGGATAGCATATTAGCAGTCAGCCAAGAGGACTATCATTTAAACAGCTTTTCTGGCAGTAAAGACAAAAATATTATGAGCTTCTTTGCAAAAACTATCGATTTCATACAGCTGATGAGCAACGGTTAAGTTTTAAGTTACCTTACTGATGAGCTTTATATAAATTTAATGGGCTTATTAAAGATAGTCAAACATCTATAGAAAAAACTCAATATATTTATGACTTAAATAGATTTCATCGAAATGTTTTTCCTGTTGTTTCAATACTGACCTGGGAGAGAAGAACTTTTATTTCTTTTTGCGTCAATATGTTGCTTTATCTCACACAGAACAGTTTCATTGTTTAACGTGTCAAGTGGAATATTTATTGCGTTGTCCAAGTGGCATATCTCATATTCCATTGGAGGCCTTACATCTACTAAAATATGTGGTTTCCCTTCATTAAGAAATCTTCTGTATTCCAAAGGTGTGATCCTGTCCCTAGCATCTAGTAACTGAAGCTTATGATCCTGAAAAAGCAAGAGACAAAAATCAGTACAATGAAGCACATAAAAAAATAATAATTGTGATATACGCCCTTAAATTATATATTATCAATACTGAAGATTAAACATTTCACTTATCACTCATAAATAGACTACTTAGTGATATGTGCCTCCTTGTATGATGGCACACAACTGTAGGAACATAGTAATGCATGAGCTGTAGGGAGCAAGTTTTTACTTATCATGCTGGACCAAAAGTTCATTATTAGATTTTTTTGTCGTACATGTGTCAGGTCTTACACCACTGTTCTGGGTTGCATTCAAACCTCTCGATATGAGTGACACAGTGTTGATTGTGAGACATTCACCAGATAAGGACGGTAAGCTTTGTGGTCATTTTTGAGAGAAGTAGGTCACCTTTCAGCACCCTCACAACCTTAGTTTCATTTAATATGTAAACAAAGCAATATACGTAGAAGAACTCATGATGGAGATCTACCACACACATTTACATGTCTGCCACAGCATCCACAGGTTGTACGACGGCAACAGCAAACCACTACCATCAAGCCCTAGATCATGGTTGAATACAGTGGTCCCTTCATTATTTTAAAGCTTTTTTTTAGCATGAAACTGTCAGGTGCTAATTCACAAAGTGACGAATCACAAAATGTTTGTTGCCGAGGAAATTTAATTATGGTGATTGCTAACAGACCTTTAAGAGGTTACATAGTTACTGCATGGGTAATACAGTGAGAGTTACACTGAACACAACAGAGTATAACAATACCATCACAGTGACACCTCAACAGTCATTCTCCAGAAGTTGTTTATGCCACTGCATCATGGGAGAGACAATGTGGAATCTGAAAGAAATGGGGAAAATTCTGAAACAGGCTGCAGCCTTGAGTTACTCCATAACGCATATAGAACCCAGATATTGATTCCTGGTCTGGCACTCAGTTTTGGCTTCACATACACAACTACAGGTTATCAAGTACTGAGACAATAATGCTATATGACAACAGTTCTCAAAATGTAGCAGCACCACGAAAGTCAATACTGAAGGAAGAACAAACGTTTATTTAGGCAATTCTTTCCCATGTTTTCATAGTGAACTGGAATGTGAACTAGTATTGAAAAACTGCAACTGATATGTGGCAATTCTTCTCCTTTCAGGGTCACACTTCAATGAGTACAGGTAAGAAAGTAATTCTTTTGAAACAGAAAGTAGCTCCTGGCACTCGTCAAGAACACAGTTACTTTGAAGATTATTATATCCACTTAACTAACAGTACATTTAGCTCTAGTATGAATTGGGTTGATGGGTATTTTGTAAGTTCTCACAAATCTCCACAGTCTGCGCTCTTTCATATCTTGCTACACTAGGATTTATGGTATAAGAGTGATACTTCAGAATAATTTAGTCTGCAGACTATGTTCATTTCCAGAATGAGAGTTTCATTTTACATGAGGCTACAGTGATATTAACGTTCTTGTCAAATTATAACTGTTTTCCAGGCATGTAATCAGTTTTAACCAGTCATGGCGGTTCTTTGCAACATACATAGTGAATGTTTCATTCTGGATCCAAGCTCTAAGCTGTGATTAAATTATTCCCCACAGGTCATTTCTCTCAGGAATGCTAGGCCAATAAAAGAACCTACGTACATCATGCAAAAATAGGACAGAATTACTGGCAGGCTGAAACTTCGAACCAGTCTATGAAGTAAGCACAGATGGCTCCATTGCAGAACTGCATTTATGCACAGGCCAGATAGGCCATGGCTGAGGCCACTGAGAAGGTAGGGGATACCGAGAGACCTCGATCAGCACTGACAGAGAGAGAGAGAGAGAGAGAGAGAGAGAGAGAGAAAGAGAGAGAGAGAGAGAGGTGGGGGGGATTTTGAAAATATGGAAGTCAAGCCATCAACACTGTCACTAGCACAGCATGCAGTTCATTGTTGAGATCAGCTGGAGTGCGATTGTTAAGGTTGCTGGTCGCAACTGGTATTTCAGATGTGGATCACAGTTAAGGATTCTGAGGTAGAGCCACCCAACATATATCTTAAGTTATATTTTTCAATCATGTATTACAGAATTTACATTATCAGGAAGCACATAAGGTTTTTTTGTCCTTAGGTGATTCTCCATTCAATCCAGATAACGATAACTGTAGGTGATAGTATGTAAATTCCCCAATCAAACAGTAATCATGGGTGAAGACTTTAATCATCCAACAATTAATTGGGAAAATTATAGTTTCGTTTGTGGTGTGCTTGATAAGACAGCCAGTGAAACTTTACTAAATGCCCTCTTGAAAACTACCTACAACAGATAATAAGGAACACCACTCATAATGGAAATATACTGGGTCTAATGGCAACAAGTAGAATTGACCTCTTTGAGGACATCCACAATGAATCTGGTGTCAGTGACCATCATGCGGTTGTGACAACAATGATTGTCAAAGTATAAAGGACAACTAAAACAAGCAGAAAGATAAATATGTTCAGTTAACTAGATAAAAAATCAGTAATGTCATATCTCAATGACAAACTTGAAACTTTCAGCACACTTCGGGAGCATATATAGAGCACTCTGGTTCAGGTTTAAAAGAACAGTTGACCACACAGTGTATAGGTATGTACCTAGTAGAATAATTCATAATGGGAGGGAACCTCCATGGTATACAGTCACTGTAAAGTAGCTTCTAAGGAAACAGAGATTACGGCATAATAGGTGTAAAGCATAAGGCTATAGATAGAGAGATGTTGAATGAAACATGTTTGGCTGTCAAGAGAGCAATGTGTGATGCCTTCAATAACTACCATAGCAGAATATTGTTAAATGGTATTTCACAAAATCCAAAGAAATTCTGGTTGTCTGTAAAGGCTGTTAGTGGCACCAAAGTTACTGTCCAGTCTTTAGCAAATGAGACAAGAAATGAAATTGAGGGTAGCAAAGCAAATGTTGAAATGCTTTACTCCATTTTCAAATGTTCCTTTACAAAGAAAAACCCAGAACTGCCCCAATTTAATCCTCATACCACTGAAAAGATGAATGAAATAAGTATTTGTGTCAGTTGTATTGAGAAACGCCTGAAATCATTAAAATTTAAGAAAGCTCCAGGCCCAGACGGAATCTCTGTCAGATTCTGTACTGAATTTGTGTCTGAGTTAGCCCCTCTTCTAACTATAATCCATCATAGATCCCTTGAACAAAAAACCATGCCTATTTCTTGGAAAAAGGTACAGTCACATCTGTCTACAATAAGGGTAGTAGAAGTGATCCACAAAACTGCTGTCCAATATCCTTAACATTAATTTGTTGTAGAATCATAGAACATATTCTGAGCTCAAAGATAATGAGGTATCTTGAACAGAATGACCTTCCCAATGCCAAGCAGCATGGATTTAGAAAACATTGTTCATGTGAAACTCAACTCGCACTTCTCTTATGTGACATACTGAAATCTTTGGATCAAGGCACCCAGGCAGATGTAATATTTCTTGATTTCCAAAAAGCATTTGACTCAGTATTGCACCTACACTTGTTGTCAAAAGTACAATCATATGGGGTGTCAAGTCAAATTTGTGACAGGATTGAGGATTTTTTGGTAGGGAGTACACAGCATGTTATCTTGGATGGAGTGTCATCATGTGGTGTTGAAGTAACTTTGGTTGTGTCCCAGGGAAATGTGTTGGGACTCTTGCTGTTCGTGTTGCATATTAATGAACTTACAGACAATATTAAGAGTAACATCAGGGAGATGATGCAGTTATCTATAATGAAGTACAATCTGAAAGAAGCTTCATAAAGTGGCCGTGCGGTTAAAGGCGCTGCAGTCTGGAACCGCAAGACCGCTACGGTCGCAGGTTCGAATCCTGCCTCGGGCATGGATGTTTGTGATGTCCTTAGGTTAGTTAGGTTTAACTAGTTCTAAGTTCTAGGGGACTAATGACCTCAGCAGTTGAGTCCCATAGTGCTCAGAGCCATTTGAACCATTTCGAAGCTTCATAAATATTGTCAAATCTTCAATGTGGTGGAGGGATTGGCAACTTGTTCTAAATGCTCAAAAATGTAAAATTTTGCACTTTACAAAAGGAAAAAAAGCGTAGTGTCCTATGACTATAATAACAATGAGTCACTGTTGGAATCTGCCAATGAAATAGAATGATTACATAGATTCAGTTGTGGGTGAAACAGGTGGTAGACTTCGGTTTATCGGTAGAACACTGAGGAAAACCAATCTCAAAAGAGATTGCTTACAAATCATTCATGCGACCAGTTCTAGAATATTGCTAAACGTTTGTGGGTCCCGTACCAGACAGGACTAACAGGATACTAAATGTATACAGAGAAAGTCAGCACAAATTGTCACAGGTTTGATCAATCTGTGGGAGAGTGTCACAGAGATACTGAATGAACTGAAGTGGAAGACTCTTGAAGATAGATGTAAACTACCCTCAGAAAGTCTATTAACAAAGTTTCAAAAACTGACTTTAAAAGATTACTCTAGAAATATACAACAACTCTCTACACATAGCTCACAGGGATCGTGAGGATAAGATTAATTACTGAATGCACAAAGGCATTCAGACAATCATTCTTCGCGTGCTCCATATGTGAATGCAATAGGAAGAAACCCTAATAACTGGTACAATAGGATGTACTCTCTGCATGCACCTCAAGGTGGTTTGCAGAGTATAAATGTAGACGTAGATTTAGGACATTTCCCACTCACATTTAAATACTGACAATCAAGATTTTTAGAAGACTTGATATCAACTGCTGTTTTTCAAACAGGTAGTAAACTTACGCATATGCCTTGAAACGCATTGTAACAGCATGCTAAGTTTATAAATGTTTTATTAGAGTGCGCTGAATATGGTAAAATTCATGTCACCAAGTAGCAACAAGTAGCAAAGATAAGGCAAAATAAGTGAGCGAAACATGTTGTTACTTTCAGCAGCTAATAAGATCCTTGGTTGCCAACAATGTCTGCCTGAAAAAGTTCATTATTTCAATGTTTCTTTTTGTTGTTTGAGGTCATTTTGGAGGTTTTTCCAAAGTGTGTAATAGATGGAACTGTCAAAAGCAAATATTTTGAGACAACTGATTCACATTTGAGTTGACATTACTTTTGTACCATACCGTAAGACACAAACAACAGCGCGGCCACAATGAACCAAGCTTATTTTTCTTCCACATATAAGTGAACAACAGTTGAGGCCACAGACACAAACACAGAAACAATCCGGGCACTGATATGAGCAGTTGCTGTCAGTAAGTATGCACAATATGAGGGTGAGTGCTTGCTGCACTGCACTTATAAAGAAGAGGGGTCTAGTAGATAGTGCAGCAGATACCGTGCCATGTTTTCAAGTCATGTGGCCCACCAAAGGTGGCCTCTGGCGGCCGACACATGCAGATGCTGTTGGTGGAATATTTGAAGTGTAGTGTGCAGGTGACCTGGTGCCAGAGTGTGTATCCAAGTATTACATACAGGGTTATAGCACCCCTCCCCTCTTGGGGAAAGGGTGATGGGGGTGGCAGCAGGAGATTCCGGGCCAGAAAAAGTGAGTAGGGGCATGCCCAGCAGCTGCCCCAGTAGCATAAGAGAGGACCGGAGACAAGGGCACTGGTAGCATCTCGACATCTGTTTCTTTGATGTGGTGGAACTGTGTAAATGGCGAAGGTGCTGGCTATTAAGTCAGAGTGCCAGGGATGCCAGTGTTGAAGAGTCCAAAGGCACCGGCCCAAGTCGCCAGCAAAATTGCCAGTGACAGCAAAGCATCATGGGAAGGCCTGGCAGCAGGCACTGGTGGGCAGGACTCCAGAGGAGAGGCACAAGACGGTGACATCCACAATGAAGGTGGGTCAGCCGTTGTAGCACGGACACCCCATGAGGCCAAGACAAGTGCTGAAGAAGGAGGTGGAGGCAGCAGAGGTGAATCCACGTCCCTCGCTGCAGTGCAAGGACACAACTGGCCGTGGCGGCACACCAGCAGCTTGTCACTGGTGAGCAGCACGCAGAAGCAGTGACCTTGACAACCACGGATCACGGCTGGAACCACTTCGGAGGGCGGTCAAACTCCCAAGCCCACATCATGGAGCCAGGAGCAGGTCATGATGAGGACCACGCCGAAGTTTGCTAGTTGGGCGACATGAGTTGATGCTGGAGGGTGCATGGTTGGAGACCGTGGAACATCTTGGCCGGAGTCCAATCCCCCTCAAAGTAAACCTGTAGCAACTCAAGAAGTGTGTCAAGGCATTGCCCGTTGAGGAGTACATGACATACTTCTTCATTTTCACCTTGAACATGCAGATGAGACATTCTGCCTTGCCGTTAGATTGGGGTCAAAAGGAGGAACAACTGTGTGCAAAATCCTTGAAGACCTAAGTCACAAACTGTGGATCAAAACCTATCAAAAGTGCATACGGCAATCCCTCAACAGAACAAATTTTGGAGAGGGCCTGAATCATGGCTGTGGCTGATGTCTCAGGATAGCAGATAACTTATGGAAATTTAGAGAAAGCATCAACAATCGACATCCAGGAAGTATTTATGGAAGGCCCCATGAAATCAAAAAGGGCTAGTTCCCATGGATAAGGCAGTGGGAGACACAGACAGAGGTTCGCTCATGGTGCCACCTGGTGAGTAGCACACTACCGTCAATGCCGGTCCAAACCGTGCTGATGGGCCAATAACTTGTTACATGAGACCCCCACCACCAGTGACCCTGACGTAGGAGACAAAACACATCCCATTGTAGGGTGGCTGCCATTACAGCCCACACATAGCTAAGAGTACAGCTCCATCATAGGCGGTGACACAGATATAAGTAGTTATGCAAAGGATCAGAAGCCCTCTCCAGCGGCTTGTCAGGCCAACCATATTGAATGAGATGAATAACTTGAAGCAAAACCGGATCAGCAGTGACAGCAGCTGCAACTCAAGAGCTGATAATAGGAAACCCTTCCACTTTATTGGAATGTTGTGGGAAGGCTGAAAAGTATTCCACAGTTATAGCGAGACAGAAAAAATGTGCTGCTTTGTCAGGATTGTGGTCAATAATGAGTTGGAACTTTGTACCATACAAGAACACATGAAATTATGAGGGCATAGACAATAGCAAGCACTTCCTTTTCAACATGGGAGTAGCATGGCTCAGTGGAGTTGAGCATTCCTGACATTAAGCTATCAGATGTTCTGAACCATCCTCAAACTGATGTGCAAGAATGGCACCGAGACCATACTAAGAATTGTCCATAGCCAAACCAGGTGGTAGCCAGGATGGAAAGTAGCCAAACAAGGAGCAGAATGTAATTTAGATTTCAAAAACGTAAATGTGCATTTGAAGTCCGGTGTCCACTGAGAAGGAATGTTCTTGTGGAGGAACTCATGAAGGGGATGGGCCAATGCGGCTGTACCCAGAATAAATTTGTGATAGTAAGAAATTTTAAATAAAAATGCTTGGAGTTCTTTGACATCTGTAGAGTGAGGTAGAGTTGTGACCACATACAAATGAACAACAGTTGAGAACACACACACACACACACACACACACACACACACACACACACACACACACAGACTGACAGACAGAAACAATCCAGGCAATGATACAAGCAGTTGCTCACAGTAAGTATGAACACAATATGAGGGTAAGAGCCTGCTGCAATGTATTTATAAAGAGGAGGGCTCTGGTAGATGGTGCGGCAGATGTTGTGCCATGTGCAGAAGTCATGTGACCCACCCCCAAAGTGTATTGCACTGGCGGCCTTGTGCTATGGTGTATATCCAAGTATTACACACAGGGTTATAGCGGCTTTGATTGTCATCCCTACATGTACATCAGCTATTATTCTTTTTTAAAAAGCAGACTATCTAACACAGTATTATGTACAGGGGCACAGCAGCTTTGATTCCCATCCCTACAGACATCAGGTATTACTCTTTTTTAAAACTTGGACTAACAGTAAGCAGAAAAATGATAAGTGCATAGTCCACAATAAGCTCCATTTCAGTGATCAATACTGTATGCAAAGAGATAACTTTCAAGTGCAGGACCCATGATATGTTTCTTTTAAGTAATTCAATTACATTTCTTGCAAAATGGAAACTTAATTTTGCAGAGTGACAAAAAATGTATGAAAGCTATCAAAAGTAGAAAACAATTATGATCTGTGGGGATTGAAAAATCTCTGTACTAGGGCACTGTTGTCTTTAAATACACTCTAGTTCAAGTGATACATAATAACTCTTCAACAGTTGGCAGTATTGGTATTGTTCCGTAGCCTCTTCTCTACAGCTCCAGTTGGCGGGAAGCCTTAGCATTGAACGGTTTTCATTGAATTCTTGACAGCAGAAGGTGTCACCCCACATGAGATTCATCAGAGAATGAGAGCAGTTTATGGTCATTGTGTTGATGTGAGTACTGTGCGTCATTGGATGAGTAAGTTTAAAGATGTTGAGGTGGGAACATTTGACCTGCATGACACACAAAGAGTTGAACATCCTGTAACAGCAACCACTGTGTTTCACGAACAAAATGTTAACAGATTGATTCAGGACGAGCGTCGTATCACTCAGAGAGAAATTGCAAGCACATCGGCATTTCACAGGAACAAATGCGTTGCATTCTTGCTTTGCTTGGCTATTGGAAGATCTGTGCACGATGGGTACCCTGGATGCTGACTCCTGAAATGAAAGCACACAGACTTGAAATTTGCCAGGAACTCCTCTTGCATTATGAGAATGAAGGTGACACCTTTCTCCATTCAATTGTGACAGGAGATGAAATGTGGGTACACCATTACGACCTGGAGACGAAACATCAGTCTATGGAACATCGACACAAAGACTCACCCCAGAAAAAGAAATTCAAGACCCCAGAAAAAGAAATTCAAGGCGCAGCCCTCAGCTGGAAAAATCATGGCCACAGTGTTCTGGGAAGAAGATAGTGTTATCCACATTGATTTCCTAGATCGTGGAACAACAATATATTCAGAGCATTACATCACAACGCTGCGAACTCTGAAATTATGGCTAACAAGGGTCCGAAAGGAAAAGGGAAATGTTTTCCTGCAGCATGACAATGCCAAACCACACACTTCACATGCCACCACAGCAGAACTCCAGAGACAGGATCTCATCACCATACGACATCCTCCATACAATCAAGATTCAGCACAGTCTGACTGCCATCCGTTCCTGATAATGAAAGAAGATCTGCGGGGATATCATTCTGCTTATGATGAAGACTTGAGAGAACTGTGAGACTGTGGTTGTGGAAACAGAGTGTCGACTTCTTCCATGATGGCTTCAGAAAACGCGTTCATATTTGGCAGAAATGTATCCAACTGGTGGGTGATTATGTGGAAAAGTGAATATTGGTAATTAAAGATCACATTCTAAGGATTATTTCTCCATTTGATTTACTAAGACATTCCCATCCAAACCCAATTAATGAAGGTGGAGGCATTACTTTTCATTCAACCCTCATACAACACAGAGCATTAAGCTGTTAATATAGTTAATAGCGTGAGAACAAAACTGGTGACAATAAAACAGTATAAAGCTAAAACAGTTGAAATAAAAAAATCACCTGGATCAAAGAGTGATGATCAAATTGATATCCAACTTATCCCGATCACAAATGTCACCCTCACATCTACATACTCCACAACACATCTTATGGTATGTAGCTAGGTAGGGTCCTATGCATACTACTATCACCTTCTTGCTTTCCTGTTCCAGCTGCAAAAGGTGTGCAGGAAGAATGATCGCTGATAAGCCTCCACATGAGTTGTAGTATCTCTAGTTTTACCTTCATGGCGTTTTTATGAGGTACACATAAGGACAAAAATGCCTCTCCTGTAGTTCTGATACTGAAGCTGAAGGAGCACCTCTGAAACACTTTCACCATATTAAATGAAACTGTGATGAAACACGCTGCTCATCTTAGAATCCTCTTTATTTCCTCTATGAATCCTATTTGGGGAAGTCTTCGACTGATAAGCAATGCGATAGCTCAAATGAGGGTTTCATAAACTACCTCTTCATGGTTGGGCTACACTTCCAGAGGATTCTTCAGATGAATCTCAGTCTGCCATCTAGCATTCCTATGATTGCTTTTATGTGGTTATTCCATTTTAAATCACTGCACATGCATACTCACAGATATTTAAGCTTTTAAGCATGAGACTCGTCATTTGGCGGACCAATACAAGTGTGGCCACATTACCAGGACCATCATATCATGGACCAATAAAAGCATGCTTTCACTACAAAGTGAAACAAAATTTTCAAGCTACCCATCATTACCACCACAGAGCTATAAAATGTAACTCAGTTAATCAAAGTTTCAGTTCTTTCCTTTCTTTGTTCCTTAATTTGCAGATGATTTATTTTGAGAAGTACATATTCACTGAAATGATAAATTAAGAGTCACATTTCTCTTTCTATACTACAGTACATTGTACAATAATGTAATGACATATATAGAGTGATCCAAAAATACTTTTACATACTTCAGGAACAGGTTCCGTACACTAAAGAATTTTTTGTATTATTAATGAAAATTTAAATTCAAAATCTCACCAGGTACTACCTAATATGTTCAATGTACTCCCTCAAAGAAGGCTTTGACACTGTATCTATTGTGTTCTAGATAGTTGTGCGCTGCATTCATTCATAGAAGGCTATGATGCAGTGTGTTCAGTGTATCCCAGATAGAAATATGGTGTGATGGAGAGTTGTTTACGTTTTGTTATTCATCATAAGTCTGTCTTCAACATTTCAGTTGTGTACACATATTAACTCAGATAACCCTGACGTCCTTCTGGAAGGATGACGTCCCTCACTGTTGAAATTATTTATTTTTGCGAATAACACATTGTTGCAACGGACTGTGACACATTGTTATATGAAGTAGGTATAGTCAGTTGCGCACTGTGACAGTCAGTTTGACACTGTCGTTCATAGTGAGTGAGAAACTGTGTCTTGAAAATAGGGCCGATTTTACCATGGACGAACTAACTGACCTTGTCATCGACGGGTATGTAAATTTTCTTTCATAGTGCGTCAATAATTCTGAAACTTGTCATATAATATCTTAAAGAATTAACCTATATTATTTAAGGGTTCATATTACGATTGAAAGTTTTCGTCAGTTGTAATTCAATAATGTTTTCAACCGCCCTTCCAGACGGACGTCAGGGTAACGTTTTGTCATTTTGTATTCACAGAAATTGATGTACACCGATGGAACTTTTGGACATGTTAGAATCAAAAGATGAGGAAATACCTAATACTGGTGTGAATGTAACATTACACCCTCCTCTAAATTCAACTGACGACATAACAGATGAAGATTCGGGTGCTGAAGAAAATCCAAGTGTAGATAAATTACCAGCAAGTCAACTCAATGCTACTGCGCTTTGTGATTTAGCCATTTCTACCAATGGTAATGCTGTGAATGCAACAAGGAAACAATCCTTTACATCTGATGTTCTTCCACAACTCTCCAGCAGTACAAAAACAGCAACAATAACAACAACAACCACAAAGAAACTAGCAAGACTATTGAAGAATAAAGTTCTAAACCTCAAGAAATATAACTGGAAAAGTGGTGAAATAGTTAACCCAACATCTGTATGGCCTCTAATGTTCACAGTTGCAATGAAGAAAGGGCGAAAACTGCTTGAATATTCCCAACAGTTTTTTGATAACGAAGTGCTTCAAAAGATGGTCACTCACACAAATCAGTATGCAGGCAAGAGAAATAGACTAGGTGATTGTTCAGAAGATGAGATGTTGGTGTTTATTGCAGTACTTCTGCTAAGTGGATATGTAACAGTGTCATGCAGAAAGGTGTACTGGCAATCATATAAGGACAGTCACAACGACCTCGTAACAAATGCCATGTCCAGAGATCGATTTGACTTTGTCTTTTCCAATTTGCCTGTATGCAACAATGACAATTTAGATAAATCAGACCGTTTACTATGTATGCTGAATGATAGATTCAAACAATTTGTGCCTCACGTGCGGCATCATTCCATCGATGAATCGATGGTCCCACACTTCAGAAGTCACAGGTGCAAACAATTCATAAAAGGGAAACCAATCTGATGCGGATTCAAATTTTGGTGTGGAGGCACAAGTGGTGGCTATATTATTTGGCTCGAACTCTACCAAGGAGCTGACACATGTAGTAAGGATTATGAAACGAAAGGTATGGGGGATGGTGTGGTAATGAGTTATGTTGACCAGTTACTTGCACATGTTCCATATCGAATATACTTTGATAACCTCTTTACCAGCATTGAACTACTACATGACCTAAAAGAGAGGGGTGTGGAAGCAACAGGAACAATAAGAGGAAACAGAGTTAAGAATTGTACTCTATCATCTGTAGATAAAATGATAAAAGAAAATAGAGGATCATATGAAGTTTGTTCTGACTCAGCATCCGGGATTTCCATTGTACGTTGGAATGACAACAATGTTGTTACTTTAGCCACTATGCTCTGCTGCAAGATTTTCCAGGGAACAAAAGAAAAGGGTTAGTGTGCCTCAACCTAACTTATTACACTCCAACAATACTCATATGGGAGGCACAGATCGAGCTGACCAAAATGTATCCCTATATACATGCTCTATAAGAGGGAAAAAGTGGTATTTCCCGATCACTGCACATTTTATAGACATTGCAGAGCAAAATGTCTGGGATCTTTACAAGCACAACGAAGAACCCATAGATCATCTGACATTTCGTTGTTGAATTGTCACTGCAATTCTTGAAAGCAACAAAAGAGTCACTACCAGAAGAGGACATCCTAGTAAGAGTGCAAAATTAGATTCTAGATTTGATGGAAGAGAACTTTATGTTGCTGAATTACCAACAAATGAGATAACAAAAAAGAAGCAGCAGCTGAAATGTCGAAGTTGCCACAAAAAAACTACTACTATGTGCATAAAATGTGACGAACCACTTCATGTTTGTTGCTTTTTGTCTTATCATACTAGTACATAAAATATTTGTATAGGTTATTTTCTTTGTTTTTTGTATTTATTAGCTGTTTTAGCTCATATTTCAAATTTATTTATGTTTATTTGAAAGTATAAAAACCAAAACAAGTTAATTGTGCAATGTCATATACTTTAAAAACATGTTCCCTTATTGTCTTGACGTCCTTCTGGAGGTATGCCCATTTTTGAAAATATCAAATAAAAATAAATACTCAAAATTGTTTTTACTTTCTTCCTTACAACCTTGTGAATGAATGTAGATAAGATATAAATCATTTTTGAAAAACAAATAATTCAGGACTATCTGGGTTAAGGTAACAAAGCGTTCCATTCAATTAGTAGGAAAATTTGGATAGCTCTTCGGGCTGGAAATTCCATCTGGTACAGCTATACAGCCTCAATGGCATTCCCACTTGCACAGATGTACATAAAAATCATGTCAACCTGCTCACAAAATGAATATCTCACCATGGTTAAACAAAACATTTTAATTACCTCACTATATGGGAAATAACTGTAATTTTGAAGGCAGACTAATGACAAATGTAAACAACTCTCAACGACACCACATCACCATCTATGACACAAACCATCAACGCATTCTTTGAATGAGTACAAGACACTACTGCCTAGGACACAATGCATACAAAGAGTCAAAGCATTCTTTGAAAGACTAAACTGACCCTTTTGGGTTGATCTGGAAAGCTGCTGATTGTAAACTTTTATAACAACTAAAAAATAAAAGATTTTTTCACATATGTTTATTTGAATTTTTTTCTTTGTTTGGGTGCAAGGAAACAGCCCCCAAAGTTGTAAAAGAAGTTTTTTTGAATCATCCTGTATATAATAAGACTGATTACCAATAATACGTCAGAAAAAACATTGACTAAACCATCGATCACTTAATATAAAATAACATTTTTTATTATTGAGTGAAGCTGGATGTTCCTATTCAGAATGGAGATGTGGTAGCACATTCTCATCACTGTTATGTAAAAGTAATTCATGTGTCAAAAATAATGTGCACCAATAATTTGTAGGTTAGAACTTCACAACCAATGGAAATACATACTTCTGACTTAGCCAGTTTGCTTCAAAGCCCAGAGTCAAAAGAAGGACGGGAAACATGACCTTTGTTTCATCACACCTAGTCTCTTATCATGCATCCATCCACTGAAACACTGTTTCTGCACACAGCAGTGCTTCATCATGTGAGGCCACACTGTACAGCTAATACCAGTCTTAAAGAGTTAATGGTTGTGATTACTGCTGGTGATTGTTCAGAAATCATGCAATTATAGACAAAATGGTTTACTTTTATCTACATGCAATATGTTACAATTGAGTGTCAACTACCAATCTGCGCACCAAGCATTGATTCCTCTGCACTTCTGCCTCCATTTTGCTGCAATTTTGTAATGTTGTGATGTCAACAAATACAAAAGTATCATCCTTCAACAGCCCCATGGAATTTCTGGTGTTATTCATGTGTATCAATACCACATAAGATGGAGCCTGGCGATAGTTGGTAAAACACTGCACAATTTTGGAGAATGCCGATAGCAGTTGCACAGGACAGTGCCACAGCCAATGATCTGCACCAGGGATAGGTCTCCCCCAGCTGCTGAAACAGATGACCTCTGCAGATGGGACATAGGACTGTCCCACAGCAGCCAAGCAGATTCAGTTCACTTGGTCATGGGCTGAAGACCAGATTACGCCATGTCCTGCCATTCTCACGGTGTGTTTAATGTTCTTGTATGTTGTTGCGAACATCGGATTATTATATTGGATGGTACTTCAGGACTGATCAAAGTTGAATAAAGATATGTTTACAGATTATTTGTGCAAAGTAATTATTTGCCTTTGGCCAGATCTCTGCCAGCAACAGTTCAATGCTCCGCTATTCCTGGCAACCTGTCTTCCTACACTAACATCCCATGGGGCACACAATTCAATTACTTTTTTTATATTTGCCTTTAATTTGGAATTTAGCTCCTGTAAGACTCAACACTTACATATGGCTACTAATACAAGCTTCCAGTTGGACTTGTAGAGTGTGCACGGGCAGAGTCGCATGCTCAAGACATACAGGGTGTCTCAAAAGAAACTTTACATCTGAAGTGTCAAAATAAAATAGAGGTTGAAGTCTTTTGACAAAATCTTTATTTATTATTGGAATATACAGCTTAGGAGTTTACCTCTTAAAAATAATGTCATTTAACACAATCCAAATGGCAAAGGCACTCATTTAAATGATGAACAAAATTTTGCATGACGGCTCAGCATGTAGGCACTGAGATGGCAGACACTTCACCATGGATATCTCATTTCAATTGCTCCAGAGAAGTCAGACTATTGACATACACTTTAGATTTGACATACCTCATAAGAAAAAATCCATGGGGCTCAAATCTGGACTACAAGGTGGCCAATTTAAGTCATTCCTCCTGGAGATCAATTTGGCAGGGAAAGTTTCACGAACTCACAGTATAGTCACATTGAATGTGTGTCCTGTGGCTCCATCTTGCTGTGGCATCTGCCTGGGGGCTGGGTGCTTGTGTTGTCCTCATCATTTTGTCATCATCACCACCACCATTTGTGATCGTGGCTAGATTGGATTGTGTAAAAAACAAATTGGACTATGTAAAAATTGGGACTTTGTACAGGTGCCGATGACTGAGCAGTTGAGTGCCCCACAAACCAAACACCATCATTATCCATTTTGCTGAAATCATGTTCTTTGGCTATAACCTTGAAAGGTTTGCAATTCAGGCACCATAAAGTCATTTAACACTGACGCAAAATGTTCCAAATTCACTGTAACTCCACGACTGTTCCTGTACTCAAAAAAGTACGGGTCAATTATTTCTTGATCTGACAATGCAGCCCAAACAGTAACTTTTGGTGAATGAAGAGGTTTCTCATGCTTCTGTTTAGGATTCATTGCCCTCCAGTAGCAGCAATTTTGCTTATTGATGTGACTGTCTGGGTGAAAAGTAGCCTCATCAAAAAACAAGATGATGTTAAATGAAGGACACTCAGTCACATCATTAATGAACTGCAGTCTATGTCTGGTATCCTGAGGTTTTAATTCTTGCATCAATTGAATTTTATAAGGGTTAACTTTAAGATCTTTTTGCAGAATTTGGTGCAATGATGATGTATCCACATTTAAAGACCTTGCATGCTTAAGAAAGGAGAGGTTAGGATCGTCATGAACAACCCAATTTACACTCTCCATGGATTTGCTCATTCCTGATGACCTTGGTCACCTGGATTCTAGTTTAGCCAGTGTTGAACTGGTCTGCTCAAATGTTTTGATCCAATCCTGAGTAAGGGGAACACTTGGAGCATCACTTACATTATGCAATCCACAATCACTGAAAAATTGCCTCTGTGTTATAGTCACTGAATCACCATTTTTGTAAAATTCTTGCACACATAACGCATGGTCAGCTCCCGAGATGCACTCCATGTCAACGGAATACCTAAAGGCCAAACAAGCGACGAATGTACTCCACACTCTCCTCTGATTTTTTGCACATGCATAGAGAGCTCTTCAAATATAAACTTTCGTTTTGGACACCCTGTATAGCCTGCTACCTTAAAATATGTCCCCCATGCTTTTAGGGCCAGTGTACAATATATCCTATGACTGTAAATTGAGGGAATGACTAACGTATTCATAGCTCACCACCTATTAAATGTTATTATATTTCACAATTTGTTTTCATCCACAACCCATCTTCAAGATTTGCGTCATCCTAACCTCATTGTTGCAATCCCTGACATGGCTAGGACCCATCGTCAGCCATCACACTTAAATATCTGCCCCTCTTACCATCTCACTTTTGCCTCTGAAATGTCTGATGCTAAATTAATAATTATTTTGAAGAATTTGTTTAGCTCCTGACTTCAACATTACTGCCAAAAACTCTCTCATGTCTCTCCTGTGCCAATGATGTTATGAGTACAAGTAAATTTTATGGAATACACAACCTGTTTATTCCAAGAATTTAATTTATTTTTATCAAAGGATCATGCAGGTTCTTAAGATTGAATTTACAGCTTTCTATAAGTGGGACTGGCAACTATTACATGCCATCTATATCAAAGAGCTCATCTCACTTTTTTTTTATTATACAACTAAGTCTGCCAGCTTTTGCAAAATATCCATTTTTCTTTATTTCTTATCCAAATATGTTTTAAAATATCTGTCCTTCATCAGAAGATCAGCGTTTTCTTATTGTATATCTTAATTCATTGTTTCTTTGCCCATAAATCATTCATTTGTCTTGGATGGGTAGCCAATCTTTTTCTTCCCTTCATTGTTATTAACCACATACACTGTTCTAGGAAACAAAAATTTTTTCGGTCAACACAGGCTACATAACAAAAATAATAACTCAATGATGAGGGAACAGATGTACTGAAACACATTTGCGCAAATAAATGAAGAACGATCTGTTTTGTAAACAGGGGAAAAACAGCTCTATTACTTTAGAACATCACAAATCAAAGGCTGAATACCTAATAATACTACTTGAGTAGCAATACATGAAAATCGGCAAGATATTTCCTACCTACTTCTGCTTTACTTGGGCTACTGTTTACCAACTCCTACACTGACCTTGAATTAAAGTTCAGCTATCCAACAAGCAGCTTCTGTACTACGTCTTCAAATGGAATGAAATCTGCTCACCTTGTCATTGGCTCTTGATCCACAAAATTGTTCATAATCAATAAGAGTTGTAATTTTTGGATTTTCTCCACAAACATCACAATCTGGATTCTTTTTCCTTAAGCGAACATTTCTGAATATTCCAGATGATCCATCAAACAATAACAATCTTTGTGAGAGAACACCTGGTATCTTCAGTATTATCTTAATTGCTTCTAGTGCCTGTAACACACCAATAGCCCCAGGAACTGGAAAGGCACAAGAAGTTTATATTAGTACATATATAATTGCTTTAACTGCTAAATGGGAGCACAGTTGTTACTGTTAGAAGTGTTATTTAAGTATATTCACATAACTGAGACAGTACAATTCCAACTACCATTTCAACAAATGCATATATGTAACTTGCGAATATTTACTTGTTATCAAAGCAATTGTTTCTGAAGGTTATTTACAAACTTAGTAATCACAAAACACACACTTTTATTATAATGAATTAAGATTAAAAATTGCAAAATATCAGTCCAAATTCACAGTACAGAAAACTTATGTTAGGTGCCTGAATGGATCAACCAGCGAATGTTTCTGAATCATATGTGCACCATAAGAAACCTATGCAAACATAAGAAGAACCATAAATTGATTCACATAAATTTTATGTATCAGTGTTACATACTATTAAATACATAAATAAAACATGACTGTTAGAAGGATTTCGATTCTTTTGACCTGTCATGCCATGTGATTCTTTGTGAGTAGCCCCTGCACACTCTCTCTCTCTCTCTCTCTCTCTCTCTCTCTCTCTCTCTGTGTGTGTGTGTGTGTGTGTGTGTGTGTGTGTGTTTTGAGAGTATGTTCACATTTTTGTGAAGTATGTTAATGCATTGTAGGCAAAATGGTAGAATAATACAAAGAATGTATTTGGAAAAAATGTCAGCTAAGGAGTATCTGTTAGGACAGTTGTCGAGCACATGACTTCCTCTTGGGTTGGTCACAGAAGCATGGTTGAGAAGAGTCCTCTGCAATGGTCTGTCTTTATTTCTGCTATAAGCTGTTTCACAGAACTGATGAACACTTTCAATTAATATTATGAAATCAAGCTTTTGATAAGTGTACTCATAATATTTACCTAAAATGTTTGTAAGATGTTTATATGAAGGAGATATACTAGCCCAAAATTCATTCCCAACTTAAGTCATCAGCAAAATTAAAGAAGGTGATGAGGTGGATCACTGGGAATATGACATATGTGTTACACTTTGATGATCATTACAATACAATGAGATTAGCAAAGCCATCAGAAAAGGTCAATAACCAACAAACCGACTATGGTGAGTGTACGAGTAACTGAAGCTTGCATCACACTTCAATGAGTAAATCTGAACTCACTGATGTTAAGGAAACTATTTTTAAATATATTTGGATTATAAAACCTTGAAGTCCAGATCACAAACAAATTTTATTGTAATTACTAGTTTCAGCTACACATAAGCTATCTTCCCATCATAAAAAAGAAACTTGATTAGTGCAACTGCCATAATAGCTTAAGACACTGTCATAAAATTTTGAGTGATGATATTCTTACACTTTTGTGTAGTAGGAAATTAAATTTCTAACTGTGCGGACACAAAGCATAAAATCTATGTAATGGTAGACGTCACCTAAAATGGCTAGTACTGAGGAAAATAAAAGCATTTTGGCTCAAGCAGAATCATCTTTAAGTAATTTTATTAATGATTATAGCAACATCAGAAAATGAGTTACACATCATACCACACTAAGACCACCATGTAAGATGAGTGGCACCTTGTCAGATAGGATACATGTTGCGAGTTTCCTGCAAATAAAGTTCTGCTGTGAAACGAGTAACAGGTGCATTACAGTGTCCAAGTGAAACAGCACAGCAACTGGAAACATACTCCAAAACTGAAGTACATGGGCCAGTAAGATTCTTGTGAGCAAAACATCTAAATTGCACTGCGAAATTTTGGCAGTATAAGGAGCAAATGCAATGTCATATCCTGCCACAGTGAAATGATGCCAACAATTTCACCTGGGCCATGCAGACATGGGTGAAGCTGATTGGGAAAGACAACCAATAACAGCAACCACAGAAGACAATGTCCATGCAACCAAGGAAAAACATCTGGGAAAAAGAGATTTTCTGACAATGAAGACATCCACACAGTAGATCTCAGATGGCTCCATGACCAAGGAGCAGATTTCTATCATCGAGGAATTGAATAATTGCTAGAATGTTCTGACCATTGTTTAAAGACAGTTGGTGATTATGTTGAAAATTAGTGTCTTGTATCTGGGTCACTTTGTAGTACACCATTCAACAAAAGTTACTTGGTCTGCTATAACAATTATATTTTGTGAAGTCAATTTTTCAATCACTGTTCAATTCAAATGCAGATTTGCACTCCAGTCTCTAATCGTCAATGGTAAATGAACAATGTCGTGTTAGCAAAAATTTTATAAATTATTAAGGGCAAGAAGAGGCCTAAAGAAATAAAAATATAGAGGAAACAACTAATGGGAGTTGAGGATATTAAGGAAAATACCAAAAAGTTGAGGGAAGCTTTCCATGATCTGGAAACGGAACTCCCTGTGCTATTCAAATGACAGCACGTAGAGCTCCAAAATGCATTTTAATGTAAACTTAATGGATTCAAAGGTGTGGTCAATTAAATGGAAAACAAATGTTCTGAGTAATGCAAAAAAAAAAAAAAAAAAAAAAAAGACTGTGTAATATAAAATCTGCCAAAAGATAGAAAGATCACTAATCTGAAGACATGTGAAATACAGGTAAGAGCATGCTCTTTAAGTTGTTAGACACCACACAAGCATAATACAATGAACACAAAAGACGATTGACATACTTAATTCAGTTGCCAATACTGGTATGAACATGTGACAATTTCTGAAATTTAAACAAGTTTGAGACATATAAGGAGTTCTATATACAAACAATTTAAAAAATGCCTTTTCAAGAACATGTTCGGAGTAAAAAAAAAAAAAAAGCGTGTTTTAGTTGTACGAAGGATGCAGCACACACAAAAACTCAAGATTGACAAATCTAATGCAGCAACAAATCTGTGAAGCAGTTATTTAAGAATGTCATGTGAAGAAAACTAAGTCATCATAATCAAGGACTTGTATGACTATTTTATGATCAACATGAGAAAAATCATACACACTGCACAGAAAAACAAAGTGATTTTGGAACTGTTTTGACTCTTCTGCAACTTTCTCTATAGACCATGACTGAGTCATCAACAAACTCAAACTTAGATCAGGTGATAGCTGAACAAGCTTACATCTGGTTCATGGCTAACATTTAGTGTTACTCTCCCAAAGACTAATACTGGGTGATGCAATTACAAGTAGCCTGCCTCCCCCTTGAATGACAATGCAATATTTCGATTTCTGAAATAGAATAAATAGTTACAACAGTGGACAGTTTTACGTGCGATTGTTAGCATTCTTCTTTCAGCATTTCAGTTTATTTCATGTGTGAAGTTAGAATTTCTCTTTGTGGTCCGCAAAATGACTTACTCGATAGAAGAAAGACTTGAAATTGTGGAAGGATATGGGAAAACAGATTCAGTTAAGAAAACTTGCAAAATTTTTGGGGTCAAGTATCTGCATAGAGGACTACCAGCAAAGACGGTAATACAGAGTCTGTATAAAAGTTGGTGCACTTATGAATCTGTGCAAACTGTAAAACGTCACAGAATTCCTTCAGTTTGCATACCAGAAGTAATTGCAGACATTTGCTGAAAAATTATTCAGAGCTCAAAGAAGTTACATATATATTGGCCCAACAGATGTATGTAAGTAGCAGTTACCAGCAGATATTGAAAATCCTTAATTTGAAGCCATACCATGTGATGGAAGCGCAGAAATTATGGAAGGTTGACAGTGAGAAATGTATAGATTATGGCATGTGGCTTTTGAATATCTTCAACGATGGTTTGCTAAACCCTTTTTGTTACAGCATGGGTGACAAAGCATGGTTTTATCTTTCTGGTCATGTGAATTCACAGAACACAAGCTACTGGGCAATGGAGAGGTCTAATACTGTGAGTCAGCAACCACTTCACGATGAAACAAACAGCGTTTAGTGTGGTGTACCAGAAACATTTGGGTCAGACTGATATTTTTTGATAATACTCTCAACATGGTTGCATATATGGAAATTTTAGATAAATTTTGTACACAACTCACTGAATATGAAAGAGAAAACTGATTCTTCCAGCAAGATGGGCAAAATGCCACACATCTAAGGTACCTCTGGAATGAGCCCAATGATGTCTTCATTGAGGAACGAACTGTCAGCAAACATTAATGGTCACCATGTTTGGTGGATCTAATGACATTTGATTTTTTCCTATGGGGGCACTTGAAGAGGTATATTAAATAAATCCATACGCAATACAGGTATTACAAGACATCATCTGTGAAGTTGCTGACAAATGTATTTTTCATTGTAAATAAATGGTAAGTCCATTTCAGCTCTTTCTGTCTGTAATTTCACTGCATTCCCTTTTTACTTTCATGGGCTACTTTTATTTGCACCACCCGGTATTATGTGATTTCATTCAAGCAAAAATGACCTGCTAACACCAGAAGCTGACATTATGGTCATACATTGAATCATGCTGGCCCAGGAGTGAGGGTGCTCCTCTTCACACTCATGTGCAAGTAGTGACGGCTACTCATTAGATGGTTCTATTGCATACATTCTACACAAAGGCAAGCTACTTAAACACCCCTACCTGCATCCATCTGACTGAGGAGTATGCTATGACCTGGATACAAGACTGCCTGCATTTCAGCCACTTTCCAACCTGTGTCTGTGTCTACTTAGCTGCTCCAGGAATGCACATGAGCTGAAATGACTTACACTACATCAAATAATATGTGTAAGGTTCCTTGTGTCCAGCTGTATTACATGTTAAAATGGAGTCATCACATAATCACAGAGCTCAGTTTGGCATGTTTTGTCATAGAAGTGTCTCTCACTATGCTGATCTAAAACAAGAATGTTGGATTATTTTACATCTTTCTGTGGTTAGCTGTAAGTTGGTGCAATGTTTACTGCCACTATGTGGAAGGAATAACTGGATTTTCTGCCCAGTGATTTGAATGTGACACCGTTTATACCACAGTTTTTTCTGGTGCTCAATTTAATTTGGATCAATATTTTTATTTATTTCTAGCTTAATGATGTCCAAAATGTTTTAGACTTATTTCTTGAATGTTTTATTTTTTAACATATAATATGCTCCAATTTTTTTGACAGTAGTATTTTACAATACTGGTGGTAATGGAGTTTCAGCACTTAACAACCATTTGTCCTCTGACTTAGGTAAGCAGATATCAGAAGTGTTTTCAAATGTAGACTAAAGACGTTTCTCTTTAACAACTCTTTAAACATCATAGAGGAATTCTTGAACAGAAATATTTAGCCACTGATATAGAAAAAACTGTAAATGTTCAGCATGTAGCTAAATAAATATTTTTTCATCATCTCAAATACGTATTCCTGCTTATGTTCAGCTGACATATTCCACATCATAACATTTATTGTTAATATGTTCTATGTACAACATAATTAACTTTTCCATCCTAGCACACAATACTTAAACACCAGAAATTATCCAATCTTTGTAACTGTGGTTAATTTTGTTTGTTTTAGGAAGAAACAAGACACGGTGAAATAGGAATATGTTTATAAAAGAGTTGAGTTTTCCATCTAGCTTTCTCCTTTATACATGTACATCTACGTCCATATTCCGCAAGCCACCTGACGGTGTGTGGCGGAGGGTACTTTGAGTACCTATATTGGTTCTGCCTTCTATTCCAGTCTCGTATTGTTCGTGGAAAGAAAGATTGTCAGTATGCCTCTGTATGGGCTCTAATCTCTCTGATTTTATCCTCATGGTCTCTTCGCGAGATATACGTAGGAGGGAGCAATATACTGCTTGACTTCTAGGTGAAGGTATGTTCTCGAAACTTCAACAAAAGCCCGTACCGAGCAACTGAGCGTCTCTGTTGCAGAGTCTTCCACTGGAGTTTATCTACCATCCCCATAACGCTTTCGTGATTATTAAATGATCCTGTAATGAAACGTGCTGCCCTCCGTTGGATCTTCTCTATCCCTTCTATCAACCCTATCTGGTATGGATCCCTGATGTTCTTCCTGTAGTTTATACCTAATCAATGCGATTGAAGCATTGCTTATGATCCTATGACACACGAATTTTCTTCTATTATCTGTAGCTAACTGATTAGGATATTTTTATTGTTAACATTTAACTGTCATGGGCAGATAAATCAATAAGTACTGGTTTACATCTACATCAAAGAAGATTACTGGGTCTAAAAACATTCTGTCAATAGCTGTTGCACTATGTCCTTCAATTCTCATAGGAAATTTTACTGTTGCAAATGGTTAAAAGCTGGAATCAAAAACTGTGTGTGTCCTTTATTGGTACTGTATGATAGAAAATCAATATTAAAATACCGGCAAATGATGATGCTCCAGGTTAGTTCACGTATCCTTATAGAAAATGTCACTGATGCTATATGAAGCCAAAAATAGACAGTTCTATACGCTTGTGTGTCCTGATCACCAATTTCAGTGCAGTATTCAAAGAGCCATCTAACGTATTAGGGTAAAGCACCTACGAATCTTTTTTTTTGCATATACAGCCTCTCCTTCACCATTTCTTCTTCTTGGTTTTAGAGTAGTAATATTAACTCTCCAATTTCAGTGATTTTCATTTGATATTCTGATACACACAACTCATTGCTGACATTCCAATGTGTCCAATTAATTTTCCTGTAAAACTATGAGAAGTTAATCCTTTTTATTACCAAGGCTTCTTATGGTTTTATGGAAAGCATTAAATGCATTTTCTTTAATATTCATGGCTTGGCTTTGTTCAAGCTGTAGTACAGCACTGTTTACACCATAACTCTATGCATTCTGTAATTACTTCCCAAAAATTGAAACAGTGTACAGATGAAGTGCCAACATATAGTGTCTAGTGGACACAATACTTCAGCAGTCATACATATTGTTGGTGTCATGTGGACTACAGAACTGACCACCTGGCGGCACAAGGTCAACTTACATCCCCTTACCCACGGACAGCTTTGCATGCAGTCCTAGCCTGAGAACATGCACTGGTACCCAAAGAGGTGACTATGGCTGATGACATCCAGTAGGGTGCCCCGGATGCAGCAGTGTGAACGTAGGCACCCTGGCTGCCCTGGTTCCAAGCCCTGTTGAGACAATAGCTGCAGTTCCAGTTGATAAGATTTTGCCTGGAACATATTTTGATAGCTTCTCTAAGGATTCCAACACAATATTTTCATGATTGTAGTAACATCCTTATGTGTTAATATTCCATCACATGTGTCTGGGATAAGATGTTTCCTGTGACTCCTGATTTGTTAGGATACATCAACCTAGTGTGCTGCTGGTGTTCTATGCATTGAGCTTTGATGGCGCACATTGTTTGTCCAATATGTCTCGTCACATTGGCATGTGAACTTTTGTAAGCTGTCACCTTTGACACACCCCAGTAATGTCCACATTTTATTGAACAAGCAGAAGACTCAGCGGTTTTCGATGATTTGCTTGATTTTTCTCACTAGCACACCACAATGTTTATAGAGGTTATGGCTGTATCTTTCTCTGTAACTTCACAGGGCATCAGTTTCAGGATACACTGCTCTTCATCCAATAGCATTACTTCTCAGCTCGTCTTCCAGCAGCATCACTTCCCAAATGTACAATGTTGACATTCCTCTGAGTGCAGTTTTTGACAGTTTTGTGGCAGTTTGCACAGTTGTCCATTTACCACCACTAAAGCCTACACAGTACCAGTTTCAGAAGAATTGGTATTCAATTTGTCCAATGAATCTGTTCAACTCATGAGGGAGTAGGAAAAGTAATCCTTGACTGAGCAGATAGGGAGGACAAGTTACATGAAGCAATGATTTTTACTGCAGGTCATGGCATTTGGCCACTGCAGTTTGACTGAAACATTGTCCTGGTGAAATATCTCCTCCTCACACAACATATAGAACAGTTTAAGAACTGTTCTGTGTTCAAATGGCTTATAAAGGTTTTATAATGTGTCCTGTTCCTGTTTGCATTCTTTCTGGTACAATCTCAAAGATCAGCAAATATTGTTTTCCTGGCTGAAATCTCTGTTTTTTCAGAAAACATTCCCCAAGTGCAATCTACTAGTCTGATTAGAACTGAAATTTGTAGCATTCATTAAGCATGGAACATTTTCCTCAGCACTATTTCATACAGATATTAATGTCTACATCTCCATCTATCTTTCAAGTATATGAAGCTTCCATAGCAACAAAATTAATTTTTAAAACTTTTCAGGCATTTTAATGGGCTTGTGATGTGACTTCCACATGCAAGTTTTCCAGCACTTTGTCCATAATGGCCATTATTTGTGCAGCTGGTGAACTTTAAATAGGAATTTTTAATCACTAAACAGAAGTCTTCTTTATGTTTTTTAATGTACACTTCAGAATCTAAACACAGAAAAACATGATTTAAGTATGGCTGGAAGTCAACAAAATTTTGGTAGAACATCTCAGGCTTTAAAACAATAGGGTTAGCATTACTTGAGATATACGGGACTAATGGCTACCATAAAATTTGTGGTTTGTTACACATGTTGCAATGGTATGTGCTGTAATCACAAAGTTTTAATTACCACAACAAAAAAATCAATGTGTGACCCTGACACAGTGATAATGTTACTCCTACATATAGTCACACTTCAACACGTTTTTCCTAACTGTGGATTACTTGGTGGATATTTCTGTTGTAGCAATCTGCATTTTCACTGTTCAGAAAACAATCCATCTTGTCAAAAGTTGCCTAACTGTTGTTCTGAAAATGTCTGCTATGCAATGGTCTTTTCACATGAGGGAGGAGGAAGAAATCTAGAGAATACAAGGGGATAGGTGTGGGATGTACTGGGTCTGGTGTAGAATGAGGTGGAACATTGCCATAGAACAAAAAACACCCTCTAAGGCAGCTTCCCATGACACTTTGCCCTGTCAGTTTTCCATAACCTTGTCAGGAGATTTCAGTAATATGCTCCTGTGATGGTATGTCTCCTGCAAGCATAATCCATTAACATTACACCATGATAATTCGAAAAGATTGCTCAGTATCAGCTTTCGTGATAATGATTGGGTCTTTGCCTTTTTTGGCACAGGTGAATCCACATGTTTCCACTCCTTTGTTGTGAGGCTCATAGTGACACACCCAACACCTGTCCATGGTGATTAGGTGGCTAAAGAAGCCACCTGGACCGGCCTGACACAGCTGCAATAATTCTGCTGCTGCCTTGGTTTATTGGGCATTTTTAGTGGGTGTAAGCAGTCATGGAACCCTTCATTTAAAGTGGCTGGCAAGTTGTTGACACCTTTCTCACTTTTTTCACTATCTTATCAATTCTGGTGTGCTGAGCCCCTGCTTATCTTGCAATTCCTGTTTCTTCAAAGAGAGATCGTCTTCCATTTAGTTCAACATTGTTCATACTTGTTTGATCAGACTGGATGCTTGCATGTCACCTATCTCCACTTTGACATATGATGGTGCACTGTCACTGTACACTTCTACGGGTTGCAAAGTACTCCACTTTATCACAGTGCTGTACCATTTTTGTTTGTCTCCACTAGCAGCATGGTACGGTAGTATGGTATTGGGATTTTGATGTGTGTCAGGACTGCAGACTTGTACATGAAAGGAAACAAAAAATAATTAATAACTATTTTACATGATAATTAAAACTTTGTGATTACCCATATGTACTATAATTACCAAAAATTTTTTGTGCCCTAAATTATGGGCATAAATTAGTCCATAACACATTGAAATGCAGAAAAGGCACAATTTTTGATCATTTAGCTGCTTAACATATTATGTTACTTTATCTGACAGGTCTTTGGATACAAATCTTCAATCAAATGTAGATTATATGCATACAACCTGCTCCTAAGACTCCACCGTCTCCACAATTTGTAACAGTTTCTGGTGGTGGTGGCACAGGAAATAAGCAGCGATAACAAGGCCCATCTTCATAGTTATAAACAGTAAGCTGCCCTTCAAACTGTAAAGCACTGCCTGACACAAGTGGTCTTCCTGCTTTGACACATGCATCATTAAGAAGATATCGTGTAGCAACATTATCTGTGGCATCCACAACTATATCATACTTTTTTACTATTTCCAGAGCATTCTGACTGTCCAGCTGTATGTGGTAGGGAGTTACTTGTACCCCACTATTTAGCCTATGGAAAGAAAAAAAAACTTTAAATATATTTTCTTATAATCCTTACCATCAGAGAAAATATTGATAGCACAATCATAATTACAGTAGCAGATAAGACTTAAAAACTGAGCAATAGAAAATCAAACTCCATCTCATCACTTAATTCATTCTAAAAATGTGATACTACCCAGAAAGACAGAAACTATCTGTATTGACTTTAGTAGCAACACTCAAGTGGGATTATGGAAACTAGTCAAGGTGAGTATCAGTTTTGAGTATTACTGTTAACTTACACCGCTGCATCCAAGCCAATCAAAACATCTTCCCAAACAAAAAGTAATGCATTGTACACCATAAGACATACATCTATAATGAAGACAGTAGGACAATGGAAGTTCTAAGATAGAAACAACTAACAAGATGAGAAAACACAAGCACTCCCCTACAGTTGATTAATGGTTAGTGTAAGAGTCCAGAGAATTACATTATTTGTTAAACTTTCAATTTTGAATGTTAAGAGCAGTGGCAAAATCAGGATTCCATCACCAAAGCCTAAAGAGATTGGGGATCATGGCCGGATAGAGAGGTAGCTTGGGGTGAAATGACAATGAAGGAGAGCACTGTGACAAGAGAAGGTGTCGATGGAGATTTGTGGCTCTGTGCCAGATATACAAATCCTCTTCTTTTCAACACAATGGCCCCAAGGGATAGAGACAGGATCTGTGTCACTTTGCTAGAGGCTGAAACTAAGTGCTAGACGACAAAACAACTGTACCTTTCCACACCCTTTGCATGGAAGAAGCATGGTTGCATAAACATAGTAATTTGATGCATTAACACTAGGCGGTGGTGGTGGTTAGTGTTTAACGTCCCGTCGACAACGAGGTCATTAGAGACGGAGCGCAAGCTCGGGTTAGGGAAGGATTGGGAAGGAAATCGGCCGTGCCCTTTCAAAGGAACCATCCCGGCATTTGCCTGAAACGATTTAGGGAAATCACGGAAAACCTAAATCAGGATGGCCGGAGACGGGATTGAACCGTCGTCCTCCCGAATGCGAGTCCAGTGTGATTAACACTAGGTGTTTAATGTTAAAAATTATTATTGTCACATAAACCATTTACATAGATTAATTAGAGATTTGAGGATGAGGCACTTACAACCGCTGCCTACAAGCTGACCTGTTTCTATAGGTACATTGATGACACGTTTGCCATCTGGTCACAAGTTCGGGAAAAACTGCATGAGTTTCTTGACCATCTGAACTCGAGACACCACAGCATTACGTTCACAATGGAACTAGAAAATAATGGTCAACTTCCTTTCCTGGATGTCCTGGTGAAAAGGAAGACAGACAGCACATTAGGCCATAGTGTGTATAGAAAACCTACACACACTGACTTATACCTACAGGCTGACAGCTGCCATCATCTGGCACAGGAGAATGGGGTGCTGAGAACACGTGTTCACCGAGCCAAAATACTTTCTGACTCAGACAGCTCGGCAGCAGAGTTAGAACACCTACAGCAAGTGTTCGCAGACAACGGATACTCAACAAGGGACATCCACAAGGTGCTACACCTCTCCAGACAACCTGATACTGAGGGAGATGAACAAGACGAGACCAGGAGGGTAGCCTTTCTACCGTACGCAGGACCTATATCTGCTAAGATAAGCAGAATACTGAAAAAGCACAATATCAAGAGTGTGTTCTGCCCACTGAACAAGATCAGGGCACTTCTTGGAATGGTTAAGGATGATCTGGGATTGAGGAAACCTGGTATTTACGATATACCATGTGAATGTGGTATTTCTTACATTGGCCAGACCACCAGGACCGTTGATATAAGATGTAAAGAGCATCAAAGGCATAGCAAGCTTCAACAAGCTACTAAATCAGCAATAGTAGAACACTGCTTGGAACTTGAGTACACCATGAATTATGATAAGACCAGGATTTTATCTCAGAACCCCAAATTTTGGGATAGCTTCATCACTGAATTGATCGAAATCAAGATGATAGAGAACTTGATAAACCGGGAAGCTCGATACCAACTCAGTATGGCGTGGAACCCAGCTTTGGACCTATTACAAAAACAACGGAAGAAAACACAAGACCAGGAGAATGACAGGGGCGCTGGAGAAAGTCGGAACGCTCACCAACAGCAAACGCACCCTGTCGACAGTGCCAGGGACATGCCTGGCAGGTGCCGACCTGGTAGGGTACGCCATGAAATGGCCGCCACTGGGGAAAACAGCGTAAGCGGGCGTGGACGGAAGACAGAACATCTGGTGACCAACTGACACGGTCACAGTGGGAGCGGATGGCGTAGGGAACACCAGACACCATCCAGACGGGACATGGTCAGCCTGTCGTTCAGTCACAGGAAGCACCTGATGAAGGCGCTGAGGTACAACGTCGCAATATTGTGTTAGAAAAACGCAGACTACCAGCAGTACACCTGATTCAATGAGATGTCACAAAATCGCCAGGAAAGTGTAAGAAATTAGATTAACACAGATTATATCATAATTCTAACTTAGTCATAATATAACAAAACAGTAACATATTACTATAAGACTTGAAGCTGTAGGTTACTAACACACTGACATAACATAGCTGACAAGTATTCTCAACTTCTTGAGCAGAATACATGTCTCATCAATCAAAAATTGTATTAATTGATGTAACATGATGTAAGCAGCAGGTCAAAAGGAAAGGTCAGCAAGAAATACAATTTCTTTAAAAACAAACATTAAATAAAAGAGGTTACTCTCTCTCTCCCTCTCACACCTCACACTCAGAGAGAGAGAGAGAGAGAGAGAGAGAGAGAGAGAGAGAGGGGGGGGGGGGGGAGGTGGGGGGGGGGGAGGGAGAGGGAGAGACATGAAGTATGGAGATAAAGAGGTGGAAACAGGGAGGAAAGAGGAATACAGTTCAGGATGGAGGAGACTGGGGGTGCAAAATGGCAGTATAGGAAAGGGCAAGGAAAAGAGAGTAGAGAGGGGCAGATGAAGATGGGTTTTAGTGGAGGATTAGGCCAGGGAAATCAATGTTACAGCAGGGAGGGGACAAAACATGAGCTGAAAGAAATTGAAATAATGAGGAATTAAATGTAGTGAGGCATGGGATGAGGCCAGCTGACTCAGTGGCAATGGCATGACTGTAAATTGGTACAGGCTCTGGGGTTGGAATTGCCCGAGGTACAAATTATAGGTGCTGGTGCTGTGGTTGCGGGAAATGGTGTTGTAGTGTGCAGCATGTTTAACAACTTAGTGACTGTTTCCAGTTAACAGCAGCTGAGCTGTTTTCATGTGGGTAGACAACTGGTTAGCTGCCATTTCGACAAAGAATGCTGAACAGTAACTGCAGCACAGGTAGTATATGGTATGGTTTCTTTCAAATGCATCCCTAACTTTTAATCAATAGAATATGACTATGATTGGCTTGCAGCAGGTGGGTAGATGGGTGATTAGCTGTCACGTCCTCAGATAATTCTGTACAATAATTGCAGCACAGCTGATATATTGTTTCCTTGTATGCACCCTCACCTTTTATTCAATAGTAAATTACTGTGACTGGCTTGCTGTAAACTTGTGTGTGTGTGTGTGTGTGTGTGTGTGTGTGTGTGTGTGTGTGTGTGTGCGCATTGCAGTAAAACCACGACCAACAGACAGAGAGGTACGTCCTAAAGAACAGACACCATGTATTCACATAATTGATTTTCCTCAATGGGCAACAAATCCACCTTCTTCAGTGAGGATGCAAGATTACATCTGACCTCCTGTGGGAGTCTCAAAACAGCGAGCATGGTGAATGTGGACAGGGACTGCAGATGGATGGCTTTAGGTGGGAGTGTGGGTTGGCCGAGAGGTGTACACAATAGTCTGTGCAGTTGTGATACAACACTGTGCCTAGGTGGTGCAGTGGTTAAGGCAACTGCCTAGTAAGCAGGAGATTCCAGGTTCAAATCCCAGTCTGGCATACATTTTCACTCATCGCCACTGATTCTGTGTAAATACCTGATGCAGGTGACATCAATAATCCCTTCCCTTTCCTTTCTCCGCCGTTCGCCTTCAATTTTTGTATCATGAAAGTTGCTGACACTGCTTGTATAGACAAGACTCATAACAGCCCCGACAATCAGTAGCTTTTCTATTAAACATAATGGCGAAGACAGATGTCAGTAGCTTGAGAATTCTATTTGAAATGGTACAACTTGGACATTCAGTTAAGATTTTATTCAGGTATGCTGCCATAATCAACTTCTAGGACACTTGAATAAACTATCACTATCATGTTAATTATTTCTAAATCATCAGTAATTTCTCTTTATAAATAACAAAAATCCAGACAAGTGTGTTTAAGACTCTTTAGGGTTCCATACAAACTTAACCATGTACATAGATAATAATAATGATGATAATAATAGTTGTTATTATTATTATTATTTCATGTGGCTTAATGGCCTGGTGCAAGTCTTTCTACAGGACAGCACTTCAGCGACTTGCATGTTCCTAACTCTACTCTAGTTATCCAACTGAGGAAAGAAGACCTACAGTTTAATGTGGAAACTGAACCACATGTTTCTGGTGATTCCTTACATCAATGAGAGGTGAAGGATAGATTAAAATAAAGGCTGAAAAACCCATGTTTAAATCGAGATTTAATCCTGTAACTTCTTGGTTTCCAGGCATGCACTTCAGACCCAACATGTATGTAGATAGCTCATCTAACGGTTTAGATGAGTCATTATGTGAGTATCAAAATATGTGACATATATATCCGTATCTTTTGACTTCATTGACTTAGATGCTTAAAGTATTTACAATGTCAAGGGACCAAAGGCCTTTGTATCTGACACAAATTTCAACTAGATACCTCTGCCCATTCCTGAGAAATAGGGGCCTTAACAGATGGATAGATGGACAACACAGAGTAAAAGAATGTTTTTTGTGTGATATGGCTGTACATTTTGATTGAATTGAATTTTTGTTTACACCGCCAAGGGACCGTAGACCTTAGCATGTGACAAATTTCTTTTAAATATCTCTACCCATTCTGAGAAAATGAGGTCTTAACAGAGAGACAGATGGATAGACAGGCAGAGAGACAAAAATGACACAAAAATATTTTTTTGATGTGATAGAATTACAAGTTAACAATTTTCAGTTTTTTTCTTTTACTTGTACTGTGAAACCTTGCTTCTTGTCATATTTCATGATCCTACATCACCAGGATGTACCCTATAGAATTTGAGGAACGAGTTTGTTAAGTATTGAAATATGTGACATAAATGGCAGTCTCTTTCGAGTGGGTGACATAAAACCTTAAATTTTTCATTCCGCGAAGGGACCGTAGATCTTAGTACATCACATGAGTTTCAACTTGATACTCTACCTGTTCTTGCAAAAAAAAGGGTCTAAACAGTTGGCCTGGCTGGCAGGCAGGCAGGCAGGCAGGCAGGCAGGCAGGCAGGCAGACAGACAGACTGACAACAAAGTGATCTTATAAGGGATCTGTTTTTACCAATTGAGGCATGGAACCCTAAAAACAAAGACACTGCCAAAAAGAATTAGGGGAACATTATTTTGGGTATCTGCCATACTCTATTGAGAAATAATTGGGGACTCAGTATGTTACCAAATTATACCTTTATCTTCCAACAATTAAATACACAAAACATCATTACACCCTCAATCACTTACATTGAAATGTCTAACACGTGTTGAAAACAAAGTGGCATCAATCATTCATCCCATCATCCTGGGTGCTTTTCACTGGACTTTGAGAGCTTCAGCAACATGTATGTCCTCTGTGAACATTTATGTCTGCCTGACACCTATGTGGGATGCTCCAGATAATGGAAGTCAACCTGTGATATCCATTCCCATTCTTCATGAGATTTCTTGGGAAGTCTGTGTGGAACAGGATGACCATGATCACGTCTGTCAAGCGTGTCTCACATATGCAACATGAGGTTTAGGTCGAGAATCACTACCAGCCATTCCATTACTTTAGTGTCCAGGCTTTGCAAGACATCTATGCTGCTGCATATCTTATAGGCCCTGGCATTAGAAGGAATTCATGACTACCACCTTAAACAGCAGCTAATAAATAGTCCAACAGGGTCTGTTCGATGTACTGTGTGGTTGTAAGGCAACCATGGACAATGGCAAGATCTGTATGGCTGTCAACAATCAAGCCTCCCCTCAGTATCAGAGAACCATGGAAACTTGTATATTTCCTGGATAACATTTGGTAGGTACCACTCACCAAGGGTCTCTGCACATGAACACGGAATCAACTCGCGTCCAAGGATACCCGAACTTGTCTGTGAATAACACATTTCACCAGTGACGAAGTTGCCAGTTAACATAGGAGCTTCAGAACTGAAGGCAAGCTGCAAGATGTTGCCATGTCAAGCAGGGTACTTGAACAGGGTCATAAGGTCCTTTCTCGCATCCTGTTCGTTACAATCTGATTGGACACAGTGGCTCCAGTGATCCTTACGAGATCATCTTGCAGTGCTCTGGCTGTATCCAAGTGACACCACAATGCAGAGATGGCAGGATATTGGTCTTCAGCTGGGGTTTTAATGCGTCGATGATCTTGTCCAACTCGCCATGTGTACTGACCTGCCTTCCCTTGTCCACAACCTAAGGCTGACACATGGAGAGGCACTGGCATCTGCAGCAACACAACTGAAAGCCTATTCTTTTTTGATCGAACAGACCACCATTGCAACTTGCACTGCAAGAAGATGTTGCATTGCATGTCCTTGGTTAAATACAATGTCCGCAAATGACAACTGCCATCTGTGTACCTCACTAGAAAACACTGGGACATTGACAGTCACATCCTTTTGAGGGGTCATGTGACACTGTATTGCATAACACAGCCAATACATGGTGAACGATTTTAATCACTGCCTACACTGAAAGAGAATATCTGAAGCCATGAAATAAGATCACAAGCACCTTCTGTATCAAAATAGTTTTAACATACAGGACATTGATAAACATGTTCCCCTAATTCTTTTGAACAGTCTATATAACTGAGTTAGTGTCAAATGGAGTTCAATATTAATGAATGTCTCCAATTAGCAGTGGAAATATTCAAGGCAGGAAGGAAGATGGGATTTGACATCCCATCAACAATGATGTCATTACAAACAAAGTTGGGATAAATAAAGAATGACCTTACACAGGAATCATTTCTGCATTTGCCTTAATTTGGGGAAATCATGAAAAACCTAAATCTGGATGTCCAGACAGGGATTTCAACCACCAATTCTCGAATACAAGTCCAGTGTCTTAGCACTGTGTCACTTTTCTTGATAATATTCAAAGAAAGTGTTGTTACATGTTTTATGTCTTTCTGTCTTGTTAAGTATCTGCTTGATTATATTTCATATCTAGAAAATTATTATTTCCTGTTGAGTGCCTACATAAGGTGATGTGAATCCCTCCGCGGTAACACTATACAGAGAGAAAATATTAGGCTCAATTCTGCAGTGCTTGCTGTTTTTCCCCAGTCAACAAGTGTCAATGCTGCACAGGAATAATTTTTTTAACACTGAACCCTGAGAATGTTATTTCAGCTGTTGGACGGCAACGATTTCAATCTAATAGATGTTGTTGTTGTGGTCTTCAGTCCTGAGACTGGTTTGATGCAGCTCTCCATGCTACTCTATCCTGTGCAAGCTTCTTCATCTCCCAGTACCCACTGCAACCCACATCCTTCTGAATCTGCTTAGCGTATTCATCTCTTGGTCTCCCTCTACGATTTTTACCCTCCACGCTGCCCTCCAATACTAAATTGGTGATCCCTCGATGCCTCAGAACATGTCCTACCACCCGATCCCTTCTTCTGGTCAAGTTGTGCCACAAACTTCTCTTCTCCCCAATCCTATTCAATACTTCCTCATTAGTTATGTGATCTACCCATCTAATCTTGCAGAATTCTTCTGTAGCACCACATTTCGAAAGTTTCTATTCTCTTCTTGTCCAAACTATTTATCGTCCATGTTTCACTTCCATACATGGATACACTCCAAACGAATACTTTCAGGAACGACTTCCTGACACTTAAATCTATACTTGATGTTAACAAATTTCTCTTCTTCAGAAACGCTTTCCTTGCCATTGCCAGTCTACATTTTATATCCTCTCTACTTCGACCATCATCAGTTATTTTGCTCCCCAAATAGCAAAACTCCTTTACTACTTTAAGTGTCTCATTTCCTAATCTAATTCCCTCAGAATCACTCGACTTAATTCGACTACATTCCATTATCCTCGTTTTGCTTTTGTTGATGTTCATCTTATATCCTCCTTTCAAGACACTATCCATTCCGTTCAACTGCTCTTCCAGGTCCTTTGCTGTCTCTGACAGAATTACAATGTCATCGGCGAACCTCAAAGTGTTTATTTCTTCTCCATGGATTTTAATACCCACTCCGAATTTTTCTTTTGTTTCCTTCACTGCTTGCTCAATATACACATTGAATAACATCGGGGAGAGACTACAACCCTGTCTCACTCCCTTCCCAACCACTGCTTCCCTTTCATGTCCCTCAACTCTTATAACTGCCATCTGGTTTCTGTACAAATTGTAAATAGCCTTTCGCTCCCTGTATTTTACCCCTGCCACCTTTAGAATTTGAAAGAGAGTATTCCAGTCAACATTGTCAAAAGCTTTCTCTAAGTCTACAAATGCTAGAAACGTAGGTTTGCCCTTCCTTAATCTAGCTTCTAAGATAAGTCATAGGGTCAGTATTGCCTCACGTGTTCCAATATTTCTACGGAATCCAAACTGATCTTCCCCGAGGTTGGCTTCAACTAGTTTTTCCATTCGTCTGTAAAGAATTCGCGTTAGTATTTTGCAGCTGTGACTTATTAAACTGATAGTTCAGTGATTTTCACATCTGTCAACACCTGCTGACTTTGGGATTGGAATTATTATATTCTTCTTGAAGTCTGAGGGTACTTCGCCTGTCTCATACATCGTGCTCACCAGATGGTAGAGTTTTGTGAGGACTGGTTCTCCCAAGGCTGTCAGAAGTTCTAATGGAATGTTGTCTACTCCCGGAGCCTTGTTTCGACTCAGGTCTTTCAGTGCTCTGTCAAACTCTTCACGCAGTATCATATCTCCCATTTCATCTTCATCTACATCCTCTTCCATTTCCATAATACTGTCCTCAAGTACATCGCCCTTGTATAGACCCTCTATATACTCCTTCCACCTTTCTGCTTTCCCTTCTTTGCTTAGAACTGGGTTTCCATCAAAGCTCTTGATATTCATGCAAGTGGTTCTCCTTTCTCCAAAGGTCTCATTAATTTTCCTGTAGGCAGTATCTATTTTACCCCTATTAAGATAAGCCTCTACATCCTTACATTTGTCCTCTAGCCATCCCTGCTTAACCATTTTGCACTTCCTGTCGATCTCATTTTTGAGACGTTTGTATTCCTTTTTACCCGCTTCATTTACTGCATTTTTATATTTTCTCCTTTCATCAATTAAATTCAATATTTCTTCTGTTACCCAAGGATTTCTACTGGCCCTCGTCTTTTCACCTACTTGATCCTCTTCTGCCTTCACTACGTCATCCCTCAAAGCTACCCATTCTTCTTCTACTGTATTTCTTTCCCCCATTCCTGTCAATTGTTCCCTTATGCTCTCCCTGAAACTCAGTACAACCTCTGGTTCTTTCAGTTTATCCAGGTCCCATCTTCTTAAATTCCCACCTTTTTGCAGTTTCTTCAGTTTTAATCTACAGGTCATAACCAATAGATTGTGGTCAGAGTCCACATCTGCCCCTGGAAATGTCTTACAATTTAAAACCTGGTTCCTAAATCTCTGTCTTACCATTATATAATCTATCTGATACCTTTTAGTATCTCCAGGCTTCTTCCATGTATACAGCCTTCTTTTATGATTCTTGAACCAAGTGTTAGCTATATCTAATAGATAATATACATGAAATCTTTGTCACAAAATAAAAGTTACTCCTTTCGCAACATCCTTCAACTTTGTGACAATAATTTACTGCATCTCATCTCTGAGACCAAGACCCTTGCCTTCCAACAGCTGGAGCAACATTCTCAATAACATCTGAGGAAGATATCTAAGCTACTCCTGCCTGGCACTACCACTTCCCCACCAAAGAGCCCTTCACTCCCATGCACTTGCCTTGTGGACATGACATAGCTCCCAACTCTTGATGTTGCTGGGCTATGGCAACTTGCACATCCCCAGAAACTTCCTTCATGTCCTATAAAACACACTATGCCTGAACACACTCTCAAAAGTACCAGCATCATTGTTAATCTATCTTGGAAAAAACTTTGACTATTGTAGAAGGTTCTGCTCTGTCAAAAGGCCTCAGTCTCAGTTCTCAGATAAAGTTTAACCATACTGAACTTGGAAAGAATCTGTTTTTATTTACTCACTCCCCTCAACTGAATCATTTTCTCATCACCCACATTACCAAAGACAGCCTACATGTACACAATGGACTTCATCTTAAATAGTTTCATACACCCTGCACTTATGATCTACACCCTTTTTGAACCAATCACGACCTGGTAACATTACGGGAATTCTTAAACTACCATTTGGATTTGGCTCCACTTCCCTTCACCAAATCCCGGAGCTATGGAATCGTGAAGTACTCACAACCTTTCTTTGTTTCTTTCCTTTTTAAGAGAAAACCACTAATCTTGACACAATTCTCTTTGTTATTAAGGTCTCTGCTATCATGGTTAGGAATCTCAGGAAGTTTGTGGCTACAGCTGGATGATTTATTCAGGAGAACGCACTTCACACAATGAGCAACTCAACAATGTGTTGGTCCACACCTGGCCCTTATGTAAGCAGTTATTCGGTTTGGCATTGATTGATGGAGTTGTTGGATGTCCTTCTGAGAGATATTGTGCCAAATTCTATGCAATGGAGCATTAGATAGTCAAAACCCCGAGCTGATTGGAGGGATAATGTTCCAAATGTTCTCAGTTTGGGAGAGATCCAGCAATTTTTCTGGCCAAGGTAGGTTTTTGCAAGCACAAAGACAAGCAATATAAACTCTCACCATGTGCTGGCAGGCATTATCTTGCTGAACTGTAAGCCTTGGACGACTTGCCATCAAGGGCAACAAAACGGTGTGTAGGATATGATCCTTTTCATGGTCATCCATGGCACCCTTACAGCAGAGTGGTACACTCGCTATACTATATTGTCGCAAAAGAAGCTGAGAAGCACAGTCCCTGTGGTGTAGTGGTTATGATACTAGATTGTTGCATGGAGGCTCGTGAGTTCACAACTCACCTGAACTGTAAAATTTTAATTTCTATATTTGATTCGAGTACATTCAATCTAGAAGTATCCACAAATGTCAAGAATCATTGTACTGGAATGTTCTGTAGCTGTATATAAACTGTAAGTGTTCTGGCTGGAGCCAGTTCGCTCTGCACTCTTGTATGTGCAAGTGCTGAATAAACCTTCGTTAAGTTAAGTGAGTGTTCGTCATTCATCTAATTACACCTTCTTCTACGTGACATTTTTCTGGTGGGGACACTGGGTATTGGAACTTGTGATAGTGCACATTATTGATGACAGAGTGGCTCCCATCAGGCCACGACAGAGCCGCCGTTTACGTGGCGAGTGTGGTGTCACCGCCAGACACCACACTTGCTAGGTTGTAGCCTTTAAATCGGCCACGGTCCGTTAGTATACGGCGGACCCGCGTGTTGCCACTGTCAGTGATTGCAGACCGAGAGCTACCACACGGCAGGTCTAGAGAGACATACTAGCACTCGCCCCAGTTGTACAGACGACTTTGCCAGAAGGGGATCACTGACAATTACGCTCTCATTTGCCAAGACGATAGTTAGCATAGCCTTCAGCTACATTTGCTACGACCTAGCAAGGCGTCGTAGCCTTTGATAATTAATATTGTGAAGCATGTATCATCAAGAGCGATGTTCTACGATAATGGATTAAAGTTAAATATTACAAGACTTTCGTACTTTATTGCAATTCTCAAGTCATTGTCCTGTTCCAGACCACACGCAAATCTGCGTGAGCTTAACGCGTGCCTTTTGGCTACCTCCGAGTGGCGTGGCTGTCTTGCTACGCCACTACAGCGAGAAACCCAAGTTTGAGCCATATTCAACAGATCGCAATCTACCGGAGACAGAAGGAGAAAAGGATGTTACAATGACAGGAACTGTATGCCACCACATAGACATCCTTCCGGGTTCTCTGGAGATGATGGCCAAGATCCAAACAAGTGGCTGAAGGTATCCGAGTGTATAGCCAAATTTAACAAATGGAATGACACCGTGTGTTTGGCTAACATATTTTTCTACTTGGAGGGCACTGCCAAGCAATGGTATGAGAACAACGAGGAGAAGTTCACAAGTTGGGAAGTATTCCAGGCGGGACTGCGTAAGTATTTCGGTGACACACAATGACAGAAGTGCAAGGCTGAAGATAAAGTGTAGGGTACAGCGTCCAGGAGAAACTACAGCATCCTACATTCAAGACGTCTTGGAGCTGTGTAAAATAGGGGATCCTAGAATGAAGGAGGAAGATAAGGTTGCACATCTCATGAAGAGTGTTGCTGAGGACATGTATCAAGCCCTACTCCTGAAGGAGGTTTCAACAGCAGACAACTTCAACTTCATAAAATGGTGTCAGTATATCGAGACACTGCATCAAAAAAGAATTACACGCAAGAAGTTTGAACAGCTTCCAAATGTCGTATCGATGTCTGTGATGGAGGAAGGAACTGATTTCACAAGTCATAACATGTAAACTTTCATGGCCAGCATCTTCATAATAATGATTTCACAAGTGTTTTTCATCAGATAGTGAGAGAGGAAGTTCAGAAGGCACTTGGATTGGACGGTGAGCAAAAAACTGAGACGCTTCACGAGGTCATAAGGGAGGAAGTGGAACAGACATTGAACCCAATCTCTCATCCTTCATTTCCCTTTAAAACAGTGAAAAAGTCGAGACCCATGTGAAGTTACATTCCTACAATGCCACATGAAGAAGCTGTTTGGGCACCAAGGAATACTGACATCTGGAGGATCCAGGACAAACAACCAGTATGTTTCCACTGCGGATGACCGGGACATGTGGTGCACTATTGTCGAGAAATACAGCGGATATTTGATAATGCCTGTGCAAGAAGACAGCAGAGTGATCTTAGCCAACGGGATGACAAAGATGAACAAGAAGATGTGGGTACAGGACACCATTGCCACAAGCTAGGCGCTGGAGAGGACGCTCTCCAACACACTGATCCAGGTCTCCATTGCTGTTTAGAAGCTCCATCCGATCACCTAGCCGCCACAACCTGGAAAAATAAAAGGTGCGACCTTCCTTTGAGGTGAGGCCACTGAAGAGAAAAATCCTCCGCCATAGATCACTACAAAAATGATAGGAAACTACGTTGATATCCTCATGGATGGCTGACCAGCCCAAGCTCTTGTGGACTCTGGAGCATCATTTTCAGTCATTTCGGAGAAGTACCGTCGCCAGTTGCAGAAAACGGTATTCGTCAACAGCAAAACATCTCTGCTGAAGGTGGCTAATGGGAAATATGTAAAACCTACAGGAAGATGTGTCATTCGTGTGGGTATAAGTGGCAATACACATCCCTTAGAATTCATCGTCTTAAAAGAGTGAAGTCAAGATGTTATTCTTGGATGGGACTTTTTGAAAGCATCTCAGGCAATTATAAATTGTTGTCGCTCGAAGATTATGCTAGACGAGATGAGATACTGTGGTCAGGAAGATGTGTATCCGAGTGTGTGGAGACTATGTGTGCTGGATGAAGTGATCATTCCTGCAGTCAGCGCTAGAAAGGTAACTGTCATGTGTCATGCCATGCATCAACCCATGGATCTTGTAGTGGAATGTAAGAGAAGCATACCAATGAAGAATAACTTGGTCATCATAGCCTCTGTCATCTCGTTTAAGAATGGATTCGATGAATAGTGGATAGTTAACTTAACTGTCGCTGAGAACCACAGATCCTTCCAAGATGCATGTGGGTAGCAAACGCTGAGCTGTTAATTGCCAAACAGTTGAGCATCATAGAAACCTCCCATGCAGTCTGTCGGCGAAATTAGCGCTACCACTATGAGACAAGATCTTCTAGCTCGCACATCACCAGATCTCATTAAGTAACAACAGAAGAAGCTACTTGCCATTCTTCATGAGTTCTCTTAATGCTTCAATCTACAGGTGAAGAGCATATTAGACAAACTGAGGGTGAAGCACCGGATTAGCACTGGAGACCACCAATCAATAAGCCAGAGAGCATACCGTGTGTCAGCGACGGGACGTCAAATAATTTGCGACGAGGTAGTGAAAATGATGAAGAATGACACCATTCAGCCTTTGTGGAGACCATGGTTGTCACCAGTGGTTCTTTTCAGGAAGAAGGATGGCAATTGGCACTTTTGTGTTAATTACAGGAAGCTTAATAAGATAAATAAAAAGGACGTTTACCCCCTTCCACGAATTGACGGTACACTAGATTGTCTGAAGGGGGCCAAGTTTTTCTCAACCATGGACATGTACTCGGGATTCTGGCAAATCAAAGTAGATGAGGCTGATCGTGAGAAAACTGCGTTCATCACCCCTGAGGGCCTGTATGAGTTTAAGGCAATGCCGTTTGGTTTGTGTAATGCACCAGCAACTTTTGAACGGATGATCAATAATCTTCTAAGTCACCTGAAGTGGATGATGTGTCTTTGTTATTTAGATGATATTATAGTGTTCTCAGCAACATTTGATGAACACGTAAAAAGACTGAGGGCCATTCTGAAGTGTCTCCAACAAGGCAGACTGAAACTTAATTCAAGAAAGTGTCTCTTTGGAGCGAAAGAAATCAAAATATTTGCACACCTTGCGTCGAATGAAGGTGTGAGGTGTGTGGCTAGACCCAGAAAATGTTGAGATTTATAATGGAATTTCCTATTCCTAAAAGTATTAGAGATGTGAGAAGCCTCCTCGGATTATGTTCTTATTACTGTTGTTTTATCAAAGACTTTTGTATCAAAGGCAGGCCACTCCAACATTTGTTAAAAGCCAATGCTAAATTTATATGAGGTGATGCTTAACAAGATTCTTTTGAAGAGCTGCGAAAAGCTCTGATGACTGACCCTGTACTTGGTCTGCATGATGAGAGAGCACCTACAGAACTACACACAGATGCCAGTGGGTATGGGATCGGTGCTGTTCTGGTGCAAATTTTGGATGGAAAAGAGAAGATTATAGCCCATGCTTCTAGGACACTTACAAAAGCTGAGAGAAACTACTCAATTACAGAGAGAGAATGTCTTGCTGTGATCTGGACCATGTGCAAATTTCGACAGTGTCTTTATGGAAGGCCATTCACTGTTGTTACAGACCATCATTCACTTTGTTGGTTGACAGGTCTTAAGGATCCAACAGGACGACTCGCCAGGTGGGCACTACTTCTTCAAGAGTATGACATTACCGTAGTGTACAAAAGTGGAAGAAAACACAAAGATGCCGACTGTCTCTCAAGAAACCCTGTGCATGACCATCAAGACATGGATGAAGATAGTGACTGTCTCGCTGCACTCCTTGATCCCTCTGGTGAGCAGAAGAAGGATGCCAAGATATCTCAAATTATGCTTGCCTTAAATCGGTCAGAGGATGTAAAAGGACAATTTAAGGTAGGTAATGGATAACTTTGCAAGAAAAACTTTGATCCATTTGGAAAGAGGTAGCTACCAGCGATTCCTAAACACAGGAGCTCAGATGTTCTACAGTAATTCCATGACACACCTGAGGTCGGACATTTAGGATTTATTAAGACACACGATAGGATCCGCAAGAGATTTTTCTGGCCAGGTTTATTTAGGAGTGTCCCCTACTGTGTGTCGCACTGTTGAGAGTGCCAGGGAGAAAGGCAGTTCCTCAGAAACCAACTGGCCGACTCATACCAATTCCATGAGCCGAAACACCTTTCCAGCGTGTTGGGATTGTCCTCCTCAGATGATTTCCAACGTCTGCTAGTGGCAATAGATGGGTTACTGTTTGCACTGATTATCCGACATGCTATGCCACTGCAAAAGTTGTGAAAACAGCTGAAGTATTTGAGGGAGCCAAATTTATGGTGGAAGACATTTTATTAAAACATGGTGCCCCCAGGTCATTAATAACGGAACAAGGGAAAGTTTTTCAATCGAATCTTGTGACAGAGATAAACCGTCGGTGCAACATTACTCATCACATGACGACTGCCTACCATTCGCAAACTAACAGTCTTACTGAACGCCTTAATAAGACCTTGGCCGACATGCTATCAATGTTGAGCAGAGCAACTGGGATGAGGTGCTACCTTTCGTGACGTTTGCCTACAACACTGCCAAACAAGGCACCAGAGGATTTACGCCATTTTTTGTGGCGCAGGGCAAGAGGTGACTGCAATGATGGACATTGTGTTTCCGTTACATCCTCATGACGTGAACAACGACTACATCGAAGTTCGGCAGTTAGCTCGACTCCACACACTCAAGAAAATGATCGGCGAAGGTATGACGTGAGCCACCACCCTGTTGTCTACCAGCCTGGTGACCTCATCTGGATCTTCACTCCTGTTCGGAAGGTTGGTCTCTCTGAGAAGCTCCTCAGCCACTACTTTGTATTTTATAAAGTTGTAAAACAGTTGTCTGATGTTACTTATGAAGTTGAAGATTTCAACTCCGACACAAGACGATAAAGGATCAGAGGTACGGTTCCTGTCCGTCGAATGAAGCCCTATAAGGATACTGCAACCCAGAATAAATTCGAAGCTCCAGTAACAGGCAACAAACGGAAAGGTGACGAAGAGCGTAGTGGCAAAGTAAGTTCTAAGAAGATCACCACCAGGGCAAACACCAGTCATTGGGAGTCAGAGTATGTAGGACTGATGACTTGTTCCCAGACAAGGGGGACATAACACCGAGACGCTGTTCTCTCAAGGAGGGAGCAATGTCGCAGAAGAAACTGAGTAGCACAGTCACCATGGTGTAGTGGTTATGATACTAGACTGTTGCATGGAGGGTCGTGAGTTCAAAACTCACCTGAACTATAAAATTTTAATTTCTATATTCAGTTCGAGCACATTCAAGAAGTATCCACAAATGTCAAGAATCATTGTACTGGAATGTTCTGTAACTGTATGCATTCTAGCTGGAGGCAGTTTGCTCCACACTCTTGTATGTGCAAGTGCTGAATAAACCTTCATTAAGTAAAGTTAGTGTTCGTCATTCATCTAACTACACCTGCTTCTACGTGACAATATGCCCTGTTTTGCTGCCCTTCATGGTAGGCCATCCTGGGCTCACATTTAAGCTAGATAGTGCCTGCCCAGCACACATCTATATGGATACTCTGCAAATCACATTTAAGTGCCTGGCAGAGGGCAAGAGTTTGTACTGTTTATCTTCATGCTTGCCAGATCCTACCTTGTCTGGCAGTCACTGGTTTTCTGCCCAACTGAGAACAAATGTAACAACCACCAACAGTGTATACGGCATTTACCTGAAATGAATGTAGAAAATGAGAGGGCTGGTAGAGCGGGTCATAACAAGCACATTTCACATCACAACCAACCTTAGTCTATGGCACTTGGTGTCATTGAACAGCGTAACATCCCACTCAGAGGGTAGGCACACAACATGCCATCAGAGCTGTCATGGTAGCAGGTCTGCAGGGCAACATTTTCAATGTATTTGCGGCATCAAGGTAAATGAGTAGTTGGGATGGAGTTTTATAACCTTTATTTGAAAATAGTTACTAAAAGTGCACGAAATTACAAGCTCCTGCTTGATTGCACACTGTAAAGTGATGCGAAAGTGACTGTCGCTCTCTTTCAAACACTTCTGGCAAAATGGAAATTACACCGGAGGCTACCATAATGCACGCTATCAGGTCTTCATCAGTCTCATTCGAGAAGAATATGCAGGCCATGCCATGCCCTATCCAGTTCTCATCAAAAGTTTCATCCAAATGCATCTGCACTGTGTGTGTGAAGAGCGCAGGTGTACCATTGTGTTGGTACCACATTCACTGTTTCACGTTGAGTGGGACATGCTTCAAAAACTCTGGCAGACTTTCTCATAAAAAGATTAAGTATCTGTTGCATTTGGTCGATGGGGAAACATGTATGGACCAACTAGATTATTGCCTACCAAGCCGGACCAAATGTTGACAGTGAGGTGATCTTGATGACAATGAGCAAAGATGGTGTGCGGATTTTTCCATGTCCACATTTATTGATCATGGCCATTGAACATATCCTCTCGTGTGAAGGTTGCCTCATCCATAAAAAGTACCTAGTTTGGAAAGTCCATTTGAATGGTACACCTTTGCAAAAACCACTCGCAGAATTCAATTCGATGTGGAAAGTTGTCTAGGTTAAGGGCATGAACCTTTTGAAAACAGTAGGGGTGCAAATCATCCTCATACCATACACACCAAATTGTGGAATTGCTTACACCCATTTCCCATGCAACACACTGTGAGCCTGCTGAGAGTGTGTTTTCCAATACTGCTAATGGTTTCTCTTCAAAACCTGGTGTACGCATTGTGCGCTGACAACCATGTCTATCTGTGCTTCACACCACTAACGCAAAATGAATACATTGGGTTTCAAACTAGACCTTAAATGCATATGTGCTATTACAAGAATGTGCCGGTGGAAAATGTACCTCAGGTGAACCTGTCTCTCGTACGGACCTGTGAATGGCAGACCTGGCACTTGTCTATTCGGAAACTACCGAACATACAAATGCTGGGCAGTATGAGCAATTCCATCTGATGTCACATAAGTAAGTGCATGCCCTTTCCTCCCAAGAATAGCTCTCCACTTCCTGTCTGCTCCACACAGTAGCAAACACATGAGTGTCCCCATTTGATGGCAAACTGAATCAAGGTGAACCATACTCTGCAGTATGCACTCTCTCTGCAACACCTATCAAACAGGCATTCACACAGCACAAAGAATTGCGTCCGCACCACAGTAAGAGGTGGAAAACCCATAGCGTTGTTCTGCCCGGAATCTTCGCAACTATATCGACAACAGCATTTGCAAATAAAGGTCATAAAACTTCAACCTGCTGACTTTTTTACGCTGATGTCACAAATGCATTGAAATTGTTGTCCTGCATACCTGCTACCATGATGGTTTGAATAGCATGTTGTGCGCCTGCGGACATGGGTTGCTGTGTGAAATATGCTTGTTATGACCCACTCTCATTTTCTACTTTCATTTTCGATACACCCTGTGTATATCAAAGCTGTCATCAATTTCATGTCATATTTTCCTCCTCTACATCCTTAGTAACTGTGGTTGATGGCACGTAGTTACTCAAACATGCTAGTAAGGTTTCCAGAGCCTTTGCAGAAAGACAGTACTGTGGTCAGTTTATCAACAAACAAATTTCTTCTCCTATTTTTTCTTGCGATTCCAAAAAGATGTCACAACTATGAACCAGCTATTGATGAATATTCCCCTTACTTCCTAAACAATGAGGAACTAGATTACATCCTTTACCAGAACTTCAACTGTTTCTCGTCATATCCTGAGAGGAGGGATCCCACAAAGTAGAGTTTTGTCACTCATGCACAACATCTGTAACATATTCTATAGATTCCCTGTTATCAATATTGTATCACAGGCATTATTCTCTTGCAGCTGAATACACGAAAGCCCTATCCCATCCACCTATATACTTCTACAGCATTACAGTAATAGGCATTTCCTATTTAATAAAAGTTAGTGTCTCACCTGGAAGCAGTTAACTCTATTTAGTACTTCTGTTGCTATTGCTGTGCAATGACATATGAGGGTAGGAGAATTCTGTCTACTCACATGAATGGCCTCTGTGAACACCAATGTCTTCAACAACTGCTTCATTATCTGTACAATTTCAATCCTCCCCTCCCAAGCTTCACTATATTGTGCAGGTGAGAATATTTTCTGTGGCACACCCTCAATTAACACAACAGCCTTGGCTTCAATTTCTGCTAATTCCTATGTGCAAGTGCCCCCTTTCCCATTCTTTTGGCCTCTCCCTTTTATTAACGTGTTATTTTTCCTGCTATTCCCTTAGTTTTTGCAGAAAACTCATCTTTCCTCTGCATTTCTGCCTCTCTCCCGCTCCCTCCCCCCTCTCTCTATCCATCTAACTAACTAACTGTTGTAACTGCAACCAGGACGGTCGCGGGGTAGCAATGACAGAAAGCATGGCGGGACCCGCAGAGAGGCCCACGAACAACAACACAATGGAAGAGGATGGACATGACCAACAAAAGGACAGAACGAATACAACAAGACCGAACAACAGAGTCACAAGGAAACAAACACATCCACTCGTACACGAACAACGAAGTAGGCTGTCTAGTGCAAAGCGAGGTGTAAACCGACATAAGTGAGATTAGACTGTCTGGCTGAGTGAGAGGCCAGCGCTTAAATACGCTATCAGGGGTGCCGCTATTGGCCGCTAGGACTATGTGTTCCACTGTGGCGCCCTCACACTAAAAGCAGGTCAGGAGGCGCGTGCTGCCACAGCTTACGGTGCGATGGTGCAGAGACCTCTATGGGTGTTCGACGTCCATGACGTCTGGCGCGGATTCAAATTCTGCGGCGCGCGGTACCAGATCCCTCCCCCCTGAAACTTGCGCGTAGGGGCAGAAACGCCCCGGACGGTGCCGAGGTGGGTGGCAGTGGGAAGAGGAACTGGGCGTATCAACTGCTAGTGGTGGGGAGGAAGGGACGCCCGAGGTATCCGTGGCAGCCGAACCAGATTCCTGGATGGGGGAGGGAGCCGCCGATCCACCCGGAGGTGGAGAGGGCCAGCGGCAGGCCCGTGGGGTGACGGCAACCAGGGGCAGGGACTGTGACTAGAGGACCACGTCTGTACCTGAAGGAGGTAGGGAAAGAGGTGGGAGCACGAGTCCTGTGGCAGCACGAGGGCGGAGCTGATTATGATGGCGGCGCTCCAACCCTTTCGACGTCTTCACCAATGTCACATTTCGCCCATGGGCTGCGACGACCATGGCAGGTGTCCAACCCGCCTTGCGCCCGTACTCGCGGGCCCACGCGGCTGTGCCAGGGGCATACTGCTGCGAGAGCCGGGAGTTGGGGCATCAGCAAATGGAGCAGGGTCCGCGGCTGTCGCCCATGAAGGAGCTCTGCTGGACTGCGACCGTCAATTGGCGTAGTGCCATAGGTGCTCAAAAAGGTGAGGTCCGACGTGGTTGGAGATGTGTCGACCGCCTTAGTCAACTGGTGTTTAAAAGTGTGGACAAGCCTCTCCGCCGCGCCACTGGATGAAGGGTGGCAAGGGGGGCTACAGATATGCTTGATACTGTTGGCCTGACAGAAGTCGTGGAAGGAGGATGCTGTGAATTGGGGACCATTAACGGAGACCAACATGTGGGGCAGGCCCTCAATGGTGAGAATCTGGGCCAGGGCCGTGAGTGTAGCCTCCGTGGTGGTGGATGCCATTCGGACAACATAGGGGTATTTGGAGTAGGCATCAACGATGAGTAACCACATGGACCCCAAAAACGGGCCCGCAAAATCGATATGGATGTGATCCCAGGGCCGGCGAGGCACAGGCCAGGGTGCAAACGACTAAGGGGGGCTTGCCTGGTGACGTGCACAGACAGAACACCCACAGACCAGGCGCTCAATATCGCCATCGATGCTGGGCCAAAACACATGCCAGCGAGCCAAAACCTTCATACGGGACATACCCCAGTGCCCGTGGTGAAACAAACTGAGCACCTGAAGCCACAATTCTGAAGGGATGACCACCTGGTGGGCATCTGACTCCGTGGCCAACAGAAGGACATCATCGACCACGGAGAGCCTGTGGGACAGGTGGCACCAGGAGCTGAAATCGGACTGCATCCGATGAGTAACATAGGACGGCCGCCCGTGGACCACATAGTTGAGAACCTTCCGCAAGAAAGGGTCGCGGCGGGTAGCTGCAGGAATGTCAGCAGCCATAAGAGGAAAACCATCCAGCTCATCGCAGTGGGCAGAATCAATGTGAAAGCAGGAGACCTCATGTTGGTCAAAGGCAGGATCAGGGCCTGCTGGGAGACGTGACAAAGTGTCCACATTAGCATGGTGGGTGGTGGGCTTATACTGGATGGTGTAAGTGTAATTACGTAAAAACAATGCCCTGCGCTGGAGACGTTGAGCCATCTGCTCGGGAAGGTGAGTGTGAGGTCCGAAAAGTGTAACCAAGGGTTTATGGTACGTCAGGAGGGTGAACTTTGCCCCAAAGAGACAGATGTGAAATTTTTGGATGGCGAACACGATCGCCAAGGCCTCCTTTTCAATCTGGGAGTAGTTCCGTTGTGCTGGGGTCAATGTCTTAGTGGCAAAAGCGATGGGCTGTTAAGAGCCATTGGCATCCCGGTGCGCGAGGACAGCCCCAATGCCGTATGCCGACACATCAGCTGCCACAACCAAGGGGCGGTCCGGAGATAAGGGAGTAAGGCAAGGGGCGGACCTTTGCGACGCAAGTGATTGAGGGGTTGAGCAACGGAGCCAGCCTGGGTCAAGAACTTTAAGTAATAAGTAACCTTGCCCAGAAACACCTGTAGTTCTGGTAAGTCCTTGGGATGAGGAAGGGCATCAATGGCCGTGACATTACGACCCGAAGGGCGAATGCCAACTTTGGTAAGCCAGTGGCCTAAGTATTCCACTTACGGTTGAAAAAAACAACACTTGTCCAGCTGAAAGCGTAGACCAGCAGACTGCAGAGCGTGAAATAAGGCGCTGAGGTTTTGCAAACGTTCCTGGCGGGAATGCCCTGTGACCAAGATGTCATCCAGGTAATTCACACATGCAGGGATAGGCTGTGTATGCTGCTCCAGGAATCGCTGGAAAATGGCCGGCGCTGAAGAGACACCAAAAGGAAAGCGCTTGTACTTATACAATCCGAAAGGTGTGTTGATAACCAAGATGTTCTGAGATTCGGCATCCAAGGGCAACTGGTGGTATGCCTCAGCCAAGTCGATCTTGGAAAATTACTCTCCCCCGGCAAGCTTGGCAAGAAGGTCTTCCTGTTGGGGAATGGGGTAAGTGTCAAAGTGTCAACGAGGGACTGAGAATTGACTGTAGCGCCAAAGTCCCCACACAGCCGAAGGGACCAATTGGGTTTCCGTATGACCACCAGTAGTGTCGCCCATGCACTGTAAGTTACAGGTTCCAGCATGCCAGCGGCCTGGAGCCTATCAAGTTTCTGCTTGACCGCTGGCCGTAAGGCCACCGGAAGGGGCTGGGCCTGGTAAAAGCGAGGCTGTACATCTGACCGGAGGGTGATGTGCGCCTGAAAGCTGGAAGCACATCCGAGATCCGGTGCAAATGATGACGCAAAAGCGGAGCACAGATTGTCCAAGTCTTGAAAGGGAACAGCCGAGGAAACGACCTTAACTTCGTGGCAAATTGAAAAGCCAAACATTTGAAACGCATCCAGGCCAAAAATATTTGAAGCAGACGGATGGTCGACGACAAAGAGGGTAAGGAGCCACGGAACACGCTTGTATGTCGCCTGGATGACGAGCTGCCCACGAAGGGGAATGCAACCGTCTCCGTAGGCGACCATATGGCGAGAAGGAGGCAACAACGCAGGAGAGCCCAGTCGTGTATATGTCACCATGTTAATCGGAGACGGTGGCCCCAGTGTCGACCTGAAAACTGACATCCTATGTGAAAATGCAGAGCATGGGTAAAATCTTCCGCACTGATGGGTCATCCTGTGGGACGACCGATTGCAGAGCATGGACGGTATCTTGAGGCCCAGGAGGGGCAGGACTGGATCGAGTTGAGCGACTATGACAAACTGATCGGATGTGGCCCTCCTTGTTACACAGCGTGCACGTTTTCCAGCGGTGGGGAAATCAGTCCGCGAATGGGCAGTAAAGCACTGTGGGCAAGACGGAAGTGGGCCGCACGACTGGTGACGAGGGGTGACCGAAGGCGCCAGTGCCATAGAGATGTCAGAACACGAGGAGTTCCAATGGCACTGGTCCCTGTTGGCCGGGCCATGTCGACGTTGCGAGGGCGGAACCCGCTGTGACGCTGTGATTGCTGCCACCTGCGGTCACGCCATAAGACGCTCGTTAGCCGCTTGAGCAATTTCAAAGGAATGGGCAATGCGGAGAATCTCTTCCAAGGAGGGGTTGTCGAGTTTCAGTGCCGCAGTACGGACCTCACGGTTGGGAGCGAGCTGAACGACCACATCCCGGATCAGAGAGTCCGCATACGAAGACTTACACTGCTGATTGGTGCACATAAAATCGCATCGACGGCTGAGACCCTGCAAGTCCGTGACCCAGGAACGCTAAGATTGACCAGGTTGTTTATGGTACTGGTGGAACTCTAGCCGAGAGGCGACTACATGGTAGCGTTGGGAATAATAGTTTGTCAGCAAAAGGCAGATCTCCTGGAAAGAGAGAGCCACAGGATCGGACAACGGTGCCAGCTTGCGGAGAAGAATGAACGTGTCCGGAGAGGGCCAAGACAAAAACAACGACCACTGCAAGGAGTCGTCCGTGACTTGAAAAGCCGTGAAATGTTGTTTCAGCCTATGTAAGTAGGATTCCCAGTCCTCTTTAACATCATTTAAGCGTGGAAACGACGGTGGATGCGGGAAAACATCGGACACCCAAGGACTCTGAAGCTGGTGTGGTAACGCCTCCCGGGCATCGACTTTGTCCGTTAGAGACTGCAGCAACTTTTGTAAGATGTCTAACTGGAGTTGCTGCTGCTGCATGAGCTGCTGCTGTTGCTCCAGCAGACAGACCAACTTTGCCTCCATACCAACAACGACCACCGTTTACCTCGTCGCCAAAATGTTGTAACTGCGACCAGGACGGTCGCGGGGTAGCAATGACAGAAAGCGTGGAGGGACCCGCACAGAGGCCCGCGAACAACAACACAATGGAAGAGGACGGACACGACCAACGAAAGGACAGAACGAATACAACAAGACCAAACAACAGAGTCACAAGGAAACAAACACATCCACTCATACACGAACAAGGAAGTAGGCTGTCTACCGCAAAGCGAGGTGTAAACTGACGTAAGCAAGATTAGACTGACTGGCTGAGCAAGAGGCCGGCGCTTAAGTACGCTATCGGGGGTGCCGCTATTGGCCACTGGGGCACCGTGTTCCACTGTGGCGCCCTCACACTAAAAGCGGGCCAGGAGGCGCGCACCGCCGCAGCTTACGGCGCGATGGTGCAGAGACGTCTATGGGTCTTCGGTGTCCATGACGTCTGGCGCGGATTCAAATTCCGCGGTGCGCAGAAGGAGACACATGGTGATGGAGTTATGGATGTGTCGAAAGTGCGTTCGTGGGTGCGACAGTTTAATGAAGGCAGAACATCGTGTGACAACAAACCGAAACAACCTCGGGCTCGCACAAGCTGGTCTGACGACATGATCGAGAAAGTGGAGATAATTGTTTTGGGGGATCACCGAATGACTGTTGAACAGATCGCCTCCAGAGTTGTCATTTCTGTGGGTTCTGTGCACACAATCCTGCATGACGACCTGAAAATGCGAAAAGTGTCATCCAGGTGGGTGCCACGATTGCTGACGGACAACCACATGGCTGCCAGTGTGGCATGTTGTCAAGCAATGTTGACGCGCAACGACAGCACGAATGGGACTTTCTTTTCGTCGGTTGTGACAATGGATGAGACGTGGATGCCATTTTTCAATCCAGAAACAAAGCGCCAGTCAGCTCAATGGAAGCACACAGATTCACCGCCACCAAAAAAATTTCGGGTAACCGCCAGCGCTGAAAAAATGATGGTGTCCATGTTCTGGGACAGCGAGGGTGTAATCCTTACCCATTGCATTCCAAAGGGCACTACTGTAACAGGTGCATCCTACGAAAATGTTTTGAAGAACAAATTCCTTCCTGCACTGCAACAAAAACGTCCGGAAAGGGCTGCGCGTGTGCTGTTTCACCAAGGCAACGGACCCGCACATCGAGCTAACGTTACACAACAGTTTCTTCATGATAACAACTTTGAAGTGATTCCTCATGCTCCCTACTCACCTGACCTGGCTCCTAGTGACTTTCGGCTTTTTCCAACAATGAAAGACACTCTCCGTGGACGCACATTCACCAGCCGTGCTGCTATTGCCTCAGCGATTTTCCAGTGGCCAAAACAGACTCCTAAAGAAGCCTTCGCCGCTGCCATGGAATCATGGCATCAGCGTTGTGAAAAATGTGTACGTCTGCAGGGCGATTACGTCGAGACGTAACGCCAGTTTCATCGATTTCGGGTGAGTAGTTAATTAGAAAAAAAATTGGAGGCTTGTCTGATGAAAATAGGCACTGAATCAACAAGACCACTGGAAAATGGATCACTGTCATGGAGATCATTGTGCACAGATAATTTTATCCACAGAAAAAGATAAGAAGAGCATATCATGAGATTGATGAATGAGAGTATGCTAAGAGCTGCTCTAGACAGGGTAGGCATTCCATCATTGAGATAACACAAGTCATAATTAGAAAGTAGTAGTTCTATACGAAAACCCCTTTGAGGCTTCCCCAAAGGATATCATGCTTGTTGAAGTCCTGTCAGTAGGAGGCAGTTATTGCATCAATTTGATCATCTCGGGATTCATAATTTCCCTGTCAGAGGTAAGCAAAAATCATACAGAGGCATATCAGTGATCATCCAAATCCATACAGCTGCAGCAGCGAAAGTTACAGGAAGAGGTACCCATTCATTATGGACACCCAAGTGAACAAGTGTACAGACTCCTGAAACCCTATCATGGCTGTCACAGTTCCTACAGCAGTTTTGAAGGTAGGATATTGGCTGCCTGAGAATTATCTTTCTTGTAGGATTATGCAGACTACCATACAAGCTTTCATCCCCCATTTCACCCCTATAGGGGTTGAATTTCCAAAAGCAGTGAAACACATATTTTTTTATTTTTAACTGAGAAGACAAAATTTTATAGCTTTAAAAATGCTTTTGCATTAAAATATTTTCATAAAAAATCTCATCTCCTGTTTTACCCCCTTAGGAGCCTAATTTCCATAAACACTGAAACACGCATTTCATTATTTGTAACCAAGAAGTCAAATACCAATATTCACAGATGTAGCTTCAAAAATAGTTTATTGGTTCTTCAATAATGACATATTTTCAAAAAAAGTTTTTGCCCACTATTTCATCCCCATAGGGTTAAATTTCCAAAAATTCTGAAACACATATTTCTTAATTTCTGATCAAGAAACCAAATACCAAATTTTGTACGCCAAGCTTCAGAGTTGCCACAATAGTTTAAAAAAAAAAAAAAATCCCCTCCAATCCCTATTCCACCCTTAGGGTTGGAATTTTAAAAAATCCCTTCTTAAATTATGCCTACAGTATAAGATCCACATCATCTCCAAATTTCAAGTTTCTGTCCTTAGCGGTTTGCGCTGGGTGATGATGAGTCAGTAAGGACACTGCCTTTTATACATATAGATTAGAGAGGAAGCCATTTAATCAGAGGTAACACATGTTTCAACAGTATGACAACTGCCAAAGTATACAGTTCTTGATAGAGTAAAATAAATTTAATTTAAGAAGTGTTTAATTCTGGAAGAGTTGCATTAATCCTGCTTACCTTTTCAAGGCTTCCACAGCAGATTCAACCTTTGGTGTTCCCAAGCTTGCTTCAGAATGAAGTAACTGCCGATGTAAATTATTCAGTTCAACTTCATCATAATCTATTATACCAATATGTCCTGCAATAAATTGTGTTGTCCAAATATAAAATCTCATGTATATGTGTAATCTACATTGTTAATGATACTTCACTATATTTTAACCAACAATTTTCATTAAGACACAAGGAAGAAACATTGCTCTCCAATAAATTTTTAACTTGTGTACAACAATAGATGTTTACTTATGCTTCAGAATTCGAAAGCATGTGTCACCAACAGTAAACATCAATAAACAAATGAGATGTGATATTGTTCTATTATTGCACCATTTGCCAGACATGATACAAATAAAAGTCTTTAGTAACAATAAGGAAAGGACAGACTGTTACTCACCTCATAGAGGAGGCGCTGAGTCACAGACAGGCACAACGAAAAAGAATGCTAGATCTACCGAATTATTATACACAAACATTCACCACTAGAGCCAGCATAGACAGAAAATTATTTACTGTATACGTACCCAATTTTTAGGAATTATGTTCTGACTGTGCACAGTAGGATTTACGTTTTTAGTAATGTCAGTGTTATGTCTTGTCTTTTAGACACCAGTACTGGTACGGCGACACAGAGTTGGAACACAAGCACTGTGCATTACAGTTCCAGACAGTCAACATGGGTCTGGACAAAGTGAGCAGGGCTTTACACACAAAGATGTTTTATCAATGCAACAGCAAGACTGCTGCAGCTATTCGTGAGTATTGATACATTAAAGAAAAACATAGAGGTCCTCTTGCCACACTGGCATTGGAGAACACAATTCAGAAGTTCAAATTAACTGGTGATTTGGGAATTGCTGCTGGAAGAGCTGATGGCTAATTGCACCACAAATTGTTCAAGAAGTTACTGTTACCATGGCTGAGAATGCTGGAGACAATGTTTTGTCTTCAAGCAGTGCACGAGTTATGTTATGAAAAATAAACATTCCGTGGTTCACCATTTGAAAAGTTCTGTGAACAATTGTTAGTTGTTATCAGTACAAATTTCACTTTACTCCCCAACTTTTGATACATGACACAGAAATTTCAGTAGACTTTGTTCTTACATTTCTTACAAGGGTTGAAGCTGATGATATGTGGCCCTGTAACATTTTGTGAAGTTATGAAGCAAATTTACATTCGATAGGGCAGTGTACACTCACAATTGTAGCATTTGGGAACCATCATGACCAACGAATGTTCACGAAGTTCCTCTGCATAGTAAACATGTCACTATATGGTGTGGCTTGATGTCACAGTTCATAATTGGTCAGATTTTCTTTGAGGAACTTGGACCCGAAGGACCAAGGATATGCAGCGTGAATGGCACAGTACTGCGAGCTGACTCGCCAACATGTGATTCCTGCTCTACTGAAGAGAAGTGCTTTGCATTTTATTTTGATGCCTGACGGAGCTCCACCACACATTGCTCATGAGGTCACTCAGTTACTCCATAATGCATCTGGACAAAACAGAATCATTGGCTGATTATTACATACTGTGTGGTCACCAAGATCCCCAGATCTGAACCTGTGTGATTTCTAGCTGTGGGATTACCTAAAGGACAGGGTTTATCAATTGACTCTAACACACATTGAGGCTGAAGATGAGGACACGAAGAGAGGTAGCCAACCTGAGATGTTTTGGACAGCAGTAGAGCCATCTCTAGTATGGTTCCAGGGTGTCAAGATGCAGATAGTCGTCACAATGAGCAACATTCGTAACATGGAATGTAAACATGATACACAATTAAACATCACCCTCTTTAAAATGTGTTTCTTTCAATATTTTAACTGTTATTTCTCTCCTCTTCCACATGTCCCTACAAATGTTCCATTGTCCTACAACCACCCATTTTTCAGGGGGCTCTCTCAAGTAGCAAAACTTTAATTATAGCCTCCATGTATTTAGCTATAAGACTAAGTCTTTCATCAGATGTAGAAAACAAACACACATTCACACAAGCACAACACTCTCTCTCGCTCTCTCTCTCTCTCTCTCCAACACACTGCTACTGTGTCTGAGGTAAGCAGTAATTTTTTCTGGAATGGGTTGTGGGGATACAGAGGTGGTGTGAGGTGGGGAGATTGAAGAAAAACAGTGTAAATGAGGAGAGAAGTCGGGGGGGGGGGGGGGGGGGAGGGAGAGGAGGAAGATGCTGGTGCTGCCTGTGGGGAGGGGATTCAAGGGCGTGCTGGGAACAGGATAGGGCCGCTGGGTGCAGCACTGGGAGACAGTTCTGGAGGGGAGAGGGGGGGGGGGTAGAGAAGAGAAGGGGGATTGTCAGGATAGAAGGCATGTGTGTACTGGACTGGGAGCAGAGAAAGAGATAGGTAGGTGGAGGACAGGAACTAGCAAAGGTTGAGGCCACAGATTATGAAAACAAAGTAGTAGTAGTAGTAGAGGGGTTTTTTTGGGCGCACGACAGCAAGGTCTTCAGCACCCGTTCAGTAACATAGTGAGACTGGTGTCAAGAAAAAGCTCAGAACATTTATATAAAACGGAACATAAGACACGGGGAACAATCATTGAAAAATATGTGCTCACCCACACCGAAGCGTGGGATGAAGCAGGGTGTCAGCAGTAAAACATGGACAACACAGGAAGAAAATGCAGAGGGAGCTAAAACAATGTAGCAGATGGAAGTGGCTGGCTGACCCCAAGGAAAAAAGGGAGGAGTCAGCCAATCTGCAATACACTAAAACCTCCAGCCTAAAAGTTTAGGCCAGAGTCCAGACACATCACAAAACTTAAAAACCCTAGACACACGTCTCATCGTTAGCTAAAACACAAGGCAGATCTCCATCAATTTGTGCTTCTGCCCTTGCATCACGGTATAAAATGCAGTCTGTTAAAATGTGCCGGACAGAGATGTGCACACCACAGGCATCACAAAACGGAGGATTCTCCCGCCGTAATAAAAAGCTATGTGTGAGAGGACAGTGCCCGATCCGAAGACGTGTGAGGGTCACCTCTTCCCGCCAGAGCAACCGGCAGGAGGAACGCCACGGCCGAGTGGTTGACTTTACCGACAGCAGTTTATTGGCCGTCACCGCCAGCCATTCGTCCTCCCACAACTCCATGCACTTCCTGTGGAGTGCAGCGATGACTGACTGCAAGGGAATAGGACACTGGACCACATCCTGCTCTCTGCAGGCCTCCTTGGCAGCCCGATCGGCCTGTTCATTGCCCCATATGCCGACATGACCGGGCACCCAGCAGAAGGATACCTCTTTACCCCGCCGTTGGAGAAAGTACAGTTGGTCATATATCAGCTGGACCATCTCCTCAGTCGGGTATAGGTTCTGCAGTGATTGTAAGGCACTAAGAGAACCGGAGCAGAGAAGAAATCGATCGCCCCGAACACGATGCATCTGCTCCAGTGCCTCCAGAATCGCGTGGAGCTCCGCTGCGAAAACAGTATATTCAGCAGGGAGGCGAATCCGGGTAACATGATCAGGGAACACCACAGAACAGCCAAGGAAATTCTCCTGTTTGGAGCCATCAGTGTAAACGACAGTGAAACCGTGATGCACATGTAAAATGTTAAAAAACAGAGATTGGAATGTAAAATCTAAAATAAGTTTGGGTCTCCGGAGGAGCCAAGGTGGAGATCTGCTCCAACCGCAACGTAAAACACGAAGACCAGCCATAGACATCACACCGAGGCAATACTGTGCGTGAATCCCATAGGGCTGCGTCGCACGTTGCCGGTTATGAAACAATCGTGCCAGAGGAGGCTGAGCAACGGTATGGTATGCAGGGGTGTATGGTGTGTACAAAGTTTTATACGCCTGGCGCACTGTAAGTAGCCGTCACTGCATATGAAGTGGCGATTCACCAGCCTCTGCACAGAGGCTTGGTATGGGGCTAGTTCGGAATGCCCCAGTGGCCAACCAAAGCCCTTCATGGTGCACAACGTCCAACATCCTTAAGTAAGAAGGCCTCACAGACCCATACACCGTGCACCCATAATCAAGCCGAGATCGCACAAACGCCCTGTAAAACTGGAGCAGACAAGTCCTGTCAGCTCCCCATGTACTGTGGCTAAGACATTTTAAAATACTTAAAGCCTTAAGTGACCGCCGTTTCAGGTCTTTAAGATGAGGTAACCACGTGAGCTTCGAGTAAAAAATGAGCCCCAGAAATCTCACCGTGTCTTTAAAAGGAGGAATAGTGTCTCTCATCCTCAACTCAGAAAAGGTTAAAATCGAACGAGAACGGTTAAAAAGAACACATACAGACTTCTCGGTGGAAAACTTAAAACCACTCTTCTGCGCCCAGTCATCCAAACACCTAATCGTAAGTTGCAACTGACGAGTTGTTGTTGCAAGGCTTGAAGAAGAGCAAAACAAAGAGAAATCATCCACAAACAAAGAACACTGGACAGGACTTTTCACTATGGACGTAAGGCTATTAATAGCGATGGCAAAGAGAGTCACACTTAAAACGCTACCCTGAGGGACACCGTTCTCCTGCGCAAAGCGATCAGACAGGACGTCACCAATTCGGTACCTAAAATATCGTGGCGAGAGGAAAGACTGAATAAAAAGAGGAAGACAACCACAAAAACCCCATTCGTGAAGCTGCTCCAGGATGAGACGCCTCCAAGTGGTATCGTAGGCCTTTTCGGTGTCGAAAAATACACCTAGAAGGTGATGACGGCGTAGGAAAGCTTGTTGTATAGCCGCCTCCAGGAGGGCAAGGTTATCGAAGGTGGAACGAAACCTCCTGAACCCACACTGAAAGCGACTAAGGAGTTGCCGGGATTCTAACGTCCAGACAAGGCGGCGGTTGACCATCTGCTCCAAGGTCTTCCCTATGCAACTAGTGAGGGCGGTCTTTCCCAGGATTTAAAAAAGGGATTAAAACTGCCTCACGCCACGTGTCAGGAAATTGACCCGACGCCCAAATGGCATTAAAAAGTGCGAGGAGGATTTCTCTGTTGCGCATTGTGAGGTGCCATAGCATACTGTAGTGGATCCTGTCGTGACCAGGGGATGTGTCACGAGCTCCAGACAATGCAGAATCCAGCTCCCACATAGAAAATGGGCAGTTGTAAACTTCATGAGAAGTGGACTGGAAGTCCAGACTACATCTCTCAGCAACGGCTCTATGGCACTGGAAACCTGGATCCTGACTGGTTGTTGCAGTACCTGTGGCAAAATACGCTGCCATAGTCTGGGCAATGTCTCGCGGATCCGTGTGGAGAGTGCCGTTATTCATTACAGCAGCTATGGGGCACCTACCTCCTCTGCCAGAAATTCTCCTGATGGTCTCCCACACAATGGAACTGTTGGTGCAACGATTAATGGTGTTCAGGAACTGTTGCCATGACCTCTTCTTGCTCTCACAAATAATGCGGCGACATCTTGCCCTCGCCACCCGAAAGGCTGCAAGATTCTCAGCAGTCGGCCGACACTTGAACCGATGCAGAGCCGCACGCCTAATCCTGATTGCAGAGTGGCATTCGACACTCCACCAAGGCACAGGTGGCCTCTTCCTGTGGCCTGTGGACTGTGGAATGGATGCTGCAGCGGTGTGGTGGACCATTTTGGTAATATGATCCACCCACGCCTCAACATTCGCACAGTGTTCGAACTGGGCCAACTGGTTATAAAGTGTCCAGTCGGCTCCACTACGGACCCACCGTGGTGGTCTCCTTTCTGGGCCCATGCCAGCTGGCAGGTGAATCCAGATTGGGAAATGATCACTGCCATGCAAGTCAGCAACCACTTCCCAGTGAGCACTGGCGGCAAGAGCTGGAGAGCAAAGCGAGAGATCAATGGCAGAGAACGACCCAGTCGATGTGCAGAAATGAGTACTCTGTCCTCCATTGAGCAAGTAGGCACAGGATGACAGGAGAAGCCTCTCAATTGCTCTACCCCTGGGGCAGGTAATTGCAGAGCCCCAAAGCACATTGTGGGCATTAAAATCACCACAAATAATGAATGGCTGGGGGAGTTGTGTAAGAAGGTCAGTGAGGGCCGCTTCATCAAGTGCATCATGTGGGGGCAAGTAAAGCGAACATACAGTCAATGGATGACGCACGTGCATGGACACAGCGACGGCCTGTAAAGTCGTCGTAAGTGAGAGTGGCGAGGAGTGGTAGTCCGCCCTGACGAAAATACCTACACCTCCTCCAGCTCTCTCTCCACGCAGGTCGTCCTTTTTGTGGAGTGTATAGCCTCGGATCTCAGGGGAGTATGATGGATGGAAATAAGTCTCCTGGAGAAATAGACACAGTGGTCTACCCTGAGATAGTAGACGAAGTTCCTCCACATGCGTCCTGAACCCTTGCAAGTTCCACTGAAATATGGGAGCCATCTATGATGGGGGTAGCACCTTCATCCTGTCTCTCCGACGGGGCGGGGAGACCGCAGCAGGTGGAGGGGCAGGCGTGGGGCGAGATGATTGCCCCACACATACATCGTATTCCATCAACTCTGGGGAAGAGTCAGAGAAAGCCTCACGTAAAACAACATCCGCATGGTCAGATGGTTTACCACGGGGTTTGACCCGCTGTTGCTGCTGTACAGGAGCTTTCTGTGGTTTGGTGGGCTTTGGGGGAGCTGATGTGGGAGTGGTAATTGGCGCACAAACAGTCCTCTGCAGGACGTTCTTGAGTACACACCACGTATAATTCACATTGCACGTTTTTGGGCTCAAAAAACTGTAGCTTGGCTTGATGAGATACCCCAAAAAATAAATCCCATATGGCATTATGAATGAAAGTAAGCATATTACGCTAGCTTTTTTTATTTTTATATTACCTATGTCTGACAACATTTGCATCAGAGAGAGAGATTTGTTTATGCACTTCAGAAATTCTGTAATATGCTCCTTCCAGTTAAATTTATTATTAAGCTGTAATCCTAAGAATTTAACACTGTCAACTTCTTTTATTTGCTTGTCATGATATTTTAGGCATATACTAGCAAAAAACTTTTTACAAGTTCTGAACTGCATATAGTATATTATTTCCAGGATTAGTGACAGAGATTTGGGCAGAAACCATTTATTAATGTCCATGAAAATTTCATTAGCCAACCTTTCTATGGCTATACCTGATTTAATATTTATTGCAATGTTTGTATCAATTGTAAGCAAAACAAAACTTGGCATCTGCTAATGTTACAGACACAAGATCACTAATATACACAAGAAAAACTAAGGGCTCGATAACAGAACCACATGTTACTGTTTCCCAGTAAAGCACTTTGCTTTTTTATTGACACCCTTTGTTTTCTGTAAGAGATATAAGATTTGAATCATTTTGCAGCATTTCACATTATATAATAATCTAATTCACTTAAAACAATATTGTGATTTATAAAGTCAGATGCCTACGACAGATCACAGGCTATACCAGTAGCTTGTCATTTAATGTCTAATGAATTAAGTACATCCTCACTGTATGTGTAGGTAGCCTTCTCAACATCGGAACCCTTTAGAAATCTGAATTGTGACCTGGATAATATTTTATTTGCGGTCAGATGGTTAAGAATACAACTGTATATTATCTTTTGTAAAATTTTTTAGAATGTAGGCAAAAGTGAAACTGGATAGAAGGTTAATGACACGTCTTTATCTACTTTCTATAAAAAGGCTTAATTTCATCATATTTCAAACAACCAGGAAATGTTCCATTGATAAAAGACTGGTTAAATAAATAACTTAAAATGTCACTAAACTCAGAGATACACTGTTTAATCAACTTTGTTGGCTGTTGCGATGGTCATACTCATATTATCATAGTTATCTATAGTGACAGGTCTGAGATGTTCCACGGCAGCATCTACCAAACTGACAACCCCATCTTTTCAGTAACAGTTATGAAGTGCTTACTGAAAAGCTTAGTAACACTGCACACATATGTTACTCGTGTATCAGTTACTCTTAATGATTTGTGTTCCTCTTCATCTCTGGCTCTACCAGTCTCTTCCTTCACTATATACCATATTGTCTTGATCTTGTTATCTGATGCAACTATACTAATCGATAATGCATTTGCTTTGATGTATGTATTACTACCTTCAATATTTTGTGTATGTTTTGTAATCATCTATAGCATTTACATCAGAGCTGTTTATGATTGACAATGATAGGGATGGACAATGGTATTATGCAGGTCAGATGGGTGGTGCAACAACACTGCGAAAGGGATGCAGAGGATAGTGAGAAGGGTGATTCTCATTTCAGGGAATGATGAGAGATAGTCAAAGCCCTGGAGGAGAATGTAAATCAGATGTTCCAGTCCTGGGTGGTACTGAGTCAAGTGAAGGGTGGCACTTTGTGGCTGAACAGTGGATATGTTAGCATCTCTTTATTTTCTATTTAGCTGTTGACAATGTTACATTTTGAGGTGATGGCTAGGACTTATTTACTTCTGTTATCAGCTATGATATGGTGTGTAATTTCAAATGTCTGATGTGAATGATGAATGTTTTTCCCTAGACAGGCGAGTAGTATTCGATTTAAATAAATGAAAATTATCCCTTGTTGTTCAATGAGTATGGCTTAACATAATAAGTAGAGAGTGTATTTCACATAATCAACCCCCCCCCCCCGCCCCCCCCCCCCCCCCCGCACACACACACACACACACACCACAGCAGACATACACATGGCAACAAATAAATAGTAATAAAAAGTTTACATGTTACATACCAACACCAGCCCCCGCAAGGTACAAAGCAGAAGGGCATCCTAATCCACCAGCTCCAACAATAAGAACAGATGATGTTTTCAGTGCAAGCTGACCTGTAAAAACAGAAATGACAGCACGTTACTTAGATAGTTTTTAAGCAGCATGTAAAAATATTACTCAAACACTATCTTGAGAGACAGGAAAATGATTGTGTAAGATCACATCAGCAAATAACCAAATGCTGGTTTCCAAGTGGGAAGAAAGGATTGATAAGGTGATGTAACGTGAGGTGGAAAGATGACATTACACAGCAAGCAGGAAAGCAGGTGCAAACTGGATGTGTATAACGGCCGATCATAATGCAGAGATGTCTGGAAGATGCTGTTTCATTAATGTTGATAATACTACAAGATATTTCACAAGTGGCAGTCAGATATTCCTGTAAATGGTTAATACAGAAATAGTGATGATTTAATGTGGACTGTATTGATGGACAGTATTTATGTCAAAAAGCAGCAGTGTATTCACAGCTCAGTGGTAAAGAATTATTAGAAAAGTTAAAATCACTGTAACAAATAACACTGCTACACTGATTTTCAAATGAGCCTTTATGACTAAGCAGTGAATGCAAAGTGGACAGCATTATCATATTAGTCAGCAAGGCAAAGTGGTACAGCTCCCGTAGCAGGAACTAAATTGGTCATGTGGCAAGGTACAGTCACATTTCAATACAAAATAGTGCACATTGTTTCCTTGCAGTGGAAGCATGAAAAGTGGTACGAAAAACCATCATGAAAAATAGCTTCACAAGAAGCCATGGCTTGCTGTTAATGTCATTAATTTTACTGACAATGAGAACAAGAATGATGTGATAATGCTGAGAGAGAAGATGACGGAAGATGCACGTACATGTAGACAAACAAAAGTTAGGTACGTCAGTGGTATGCAAATTACAGAAGGAGGTACAAATCTGTTGTGAAATAGGATTCAAGTATCTGTCCTCAGCAGAACGAGTAAAATGCAGACAGTAAATATTTCATTGGTGATATAGATAACTTAGACAGTAATTTTTGTTACATTATGAACAATATAAAGAAAACTGTCGGCAAAACTCACAGATTTTGTTACACAAAACTGGACTTCCAGTCTAGCAAAAAAACCATGAGAAAAACTGTTCCGTCTATGGAATTTGATTTTACAAGGTGCCTGAGTAAACAAGTCTTATTTTCTTTTCATACACACTACACTGTGAATAAATGTTGAAAGTGACAGTGTCTGACAAGTATTGTCAAACAACAGTGACAGGCACAATTTCATTGTTGTGAAAGTTGAGTTTCAATCCATTATCATTTCTCCTCCATGATTATAACAGGAAAACTTCAGACTAACAAGTAAAAATGCACGCAAAAAAATTCAAAACACACAGAGACAAGGAAAGCCAAACTTTTTGGCATTAATCAAGGAGCACCAACCTTCTCCTTCTTATTTTAGGAATAAAATGTGGAGCGCTACTTGGTGTGGATTTGGTTACGATGCCTTCCACTCCATACCCACTTCCATGTGTGCACCAACTTTACCTCATAAATAATTTACAGTTACCTTTCTTAAAGTTAACTGCTTGAGTGGACCCACTATGCAATGCCACTAGACTATGCTTCTATGCTTTGTGACTTCTTCACCTTTTGCAGTTGCAGCAGGAGATGAAAGAGAGTTCTGATTTGTTCAAGCTACTAAATAATATAAACCATTTTATGACAACTCTTCTGTATTGTAACTACAATGTATTCTCTGCACAATTACTTTTACAATTGGAGGTGATATGGATCGCTAATATATCGTAGTTCACAACAGACAGTCCGAGTAACATGTACTGCTGTATTGGTTTGACATTAGATACTCGACTGACAGTTTTCATATATTATTCATTTGTTCAGGCATTTACAGTCTTGGCCACACCCTTTCCTCCATGGCTTCCAAGGCATTGCCATTGCCAAAGCACAAGCGGGTCTCCACAGCAGTTGGAGAGAGGCATTCACCATTGTGCCTTATCGACATGCTGAGATGACTTCCTTTTACATTCATCTGCAAAATACAGCAAACCAGGGTGCACATAGTGGAATGTTCCACACTTAACAACTACCTAAACTACGTTTTCAGTTTCAATGAACGTCTTCAGCTGGTGTAAGTGGTTAAAAGTGGAACATGATGTTCCATGCAATCACCATGTTACACCACAAATCTAGACCTAATGCCTATCAAACTGGTCTGGAATCTATCAAAGAATAAGATCTGTAGACATAATAAGTCACATATCTTGCTCTGAATCTGAAAAAAACTAACAGTTGATGCTTTTTCTGCTAATAAACATACACAGCACAACACCTTGTCCGATGCCGTTCAATGTGATGCCACTTTGGTGACTTGCATATGGATTTCACTGCTTTTATATTCAGGTGGCTTTTCATGTGGCCACGCAAGCCTGAGTGAACCCCCTTCCAGACTTTTCCACTTGCACAAAAATCTGAAATGGTTACTAAAGGTCAAACACAGGACCTCAGCATTACTTCTCATACATGCTAATTGCTAGACAATGCAGACAATTTCATTCTCACGTTTAATACAATTTACTTTTACAGCTATTTTATTAGCTTTTGAAGCTGTGACATTAGAAGACTTGAAAGGTCATGTATCACTTCAAAAAAGGGCATGATGTCTACTGGAGGGCACGTACTGTAATGGAAGAGGAATCTGAAAATGTAATAAGACTAGCTGGCGTAGATTCAAACAAAGAGTCAGCATTACCATCCAATACTGAAACAGTAGGCAAAAAAGCAACAGTCACCAATGTGAAAAATAGCTACATCAGTGGAGAAGGTACTTTTATGGATACTGTCAGCAAAGCATAGTGAGCAGCTAATGTGAGAAATATTGTATGTTCTGTTTATGTTCTTATTCTAAATAGGCACTTCATTCAGCGGCGCATAACGACATGTAGAGTGTTACAGTACTCGATTCATAAAAGTACTAGAGTGCATGCGTGCAACTGCTACCCCGCCTTTCCCTGTTTCTTGGGTGTGAAAATGATGGTTCTGCTCCTGTGGCCACATTATCAGTTTGATTTGATAAGTAATACATCTACTATATTAAGAGAGGGAGAGGCAGGGGTCTTGTATAGTTTGCATTGAATGCAACATATATACTTAAATTTTGTAATAAAAAAGAGTAATTCTGTGTGTTGTCCTGTAGTACATACACTCCAAGAAAAAGAATGACACACCATGAAAAAAGTATTAGAATGGGATGGCAATTGCTAGACATGACGTACATGTACAGACAAACAATTGATCATAGTTTCAGAATAACTGGATGATTTATACAAGAGAAAGAGATTCTCAAACATCAAGTCTCTAATGTGTTGGTCTACCTCTGACCCCTATGCAAGCAATTATTTGGCTCGGTATTGATCGACAGAATTGTTGGATGACCTCCTGAGGGAAACTGTGCCAAATTCTGTCCAACTGGCACGTCAGATCATCAAAATCCCAAGCTGGCTGAAGGGGCCTGACCATAATGCTCCAAACATTTTCAATTGGGGAGAGATTTGGCGACACTGCTGGCCAAAGTAGGGTTTGGAAAGCACTAAGACAAGCAGCAGAAACTCTAGCCACATGCGGGGAGGCATTATCTTGCAGTAATGTAAGCCCAGGATGGCTTGTCATGAAGGGCAACAAAACAGGGCAAAGAAAATTGTCAACATACTGCTGTGCTGTAAGAGTGCAGCAGTTGACAACCAAAGGGTTCCTGCTATGAAAAGAAATGGCACACCAAACGATCACTCCTGGTTGTCAGGCTGTATTAGGGGTGGCAGTCAGGTTGGTACCCCATCGCTGTCTAGGGCATCTCCAGACATGTCTTCAGCCTGGAATCTCATTCACTCGAGGAGAACTGTCTTCAGTGATTAGTCCTGCTTTGAACTGAGTCTGATAACCAGTGAAGATAGTCTGCTACACTGTAGCTATGTTGGCTGCCACCTTTTCATCGCCAATGGTCCCACAATCTCAAAATATGGTCAAGTCAAGTTAACGTTAAACTTGTGTCTTCAATGAAAATTCAAGTGACATTCATTATAGCAAACATATCACCCCCAATACTCAGAGTGAACTTCCTATCATCCTATGGGCACCTGCATGACCTCTACCATTGATGCCTCCTTGATACCACTACCAATCTGGTAAATCAGGGGCAAGTATGGATTATAATGACAAGTGGTGACTCTCCATTAGTAGAGCTCCTCAAGCAGTTCTCAGAGATCACAGCCCAGATGCCCACACTAGCATCTGCGCAGCACTTGACAGTACACTATATATTAACCACAACAGGACCACCACTTTGTGCTTGATTGCATCGCCTCACACCACAGAAACTGAAGGAAGTGAAGCAGGAGTTCCCATTCATGCTCGTAAAGGGAATTTGCTGCTCACTGAGAGCACTAGTTGGTCATCTTCAATGCATATGGTCCCAAAGAAAAACAACAGATGGTGCTCATGTGGAGATTATAGAAAGCTCACTGCCAGAACCACTAGGACCAATATCTGATACCACACACAGAAGAGTTGCATTCAACATCCACGGTAAGTGCATTTTTACTAATTTGGGTTTAGTATGTGTGTTTTATCAAATGCCTGTGGCACCAGACAAAATTGTAAGCTGCTGACTGCACATTATTTGGACTGTTTGAACTCACTAAAATCTCTTTGGAGCTTTTTAATGCTGCCCAAATGTTTCAACAATTCACACATGAGGTTACTCGCAACCCAGATTTTTGTTATATGTACATCAACAATGTTTTGGTCATGTCAAGCTTTGAGGCAGAACACCTGTCACACTTACGGCAGATTTTCACTTACCTTCATGCTCACAGTCTGCTTACCAACCCGTCAAAGAGCATCTTTGGAGAAACTGAAGTTCAATTCCTAGGCTACACTATTAAGGGGATACGGAATCACCTATCCCCGCAATGTTAATATATGCCTACTATAGGGAACATTTTCTCACAAACTACTGGAGACAGAGAGGTAAAAATTTTACTGTATGTGCATTCATAAGTTACAACAATACTGAAACAACAGTTTATTGTCAAAGTATTTTCTTACAGAGATATTGTACATTTATTTTTAAGTAAATTTTTTCCATCGCTTTTTACTAGACTATCACCCCTAAGTCTTTTGTAAATCAAGTAATTAAAAAATCGTTGTTTCAGTATGTAATAGGGACCTATGTCACTACGTCATAAAAATTTCAGACTTCTAGGTTGACCAGTACCTGAGATAATGTTCCTAGATGAAGTAAAAAGTAAACTTACGGGAAACGGAGAAAGAAGATTAAAACATTCCTGATCCGTAGCTAATACCCCCTTCACAGTCTTCATAATCATCTTCAAGTCTTCTTTTGGCACCCCTCTGCACCTGTCTTGCTTTTTTCACTAATGTCTTGATTATATTATCAGCATGCCTTAGTCTGTGCTGATCTAAAAAGAACATAGCACGTACCGTACGGGAACCAACACACATACCCAACTTTTGAAGGACCTGGCATTTAGTTATATTTCCAAGATTGAAGGTTGCCACAGCATCATACACACCAAAATGTAGTGTATTAATTCCGACAAACACTGTTTTTGGGAGACGATGCCATATCACACTATTCAAGCACTCGTTGGGGTTCTGCGTTTTTCCGTGAAGACATTTCATCAGAAGACTTCTGTCAGCCAGATCTCTGAAAATGGGCTTTATTTCTGCCATGATGGCTGATGGTAGACTGTGGTGGTGAATGTATTTCTCTCCTGTTGTTAGTCCCCTATTGTATTTACACCAGCTGTTTTCACCTTTGGGGCACAAACCATGTTGTGGATGCTCATCCGTGGATGCGGTGTGGAAATATAAAGCCCATATAGCTCTCCTCATTTCTTCAAGATTGCCTGTATTTTGCCTGATTGCAAGGCCATAGCAGTTCTGAATGTGGTCTATTATGGAATCAGTCAATCTTTCTCTGCCATCCAAGGTTTTCCCATCATCTAGTTTTTTCCCTTTCATAACTGATTTTAACCTTCTCAGCCTGGCACCCATTCTCTTCTGCACATGTCCTATACATTCAAGTTTGCTTATATTTACACTGTTCCCATATGGTTTGCTTTCCAAAACTTCTTTGAATGCTTTAGAGTCACCATCTCCCAGATATTTGACATAGCGAACATTATACCACTGTGAAGAGCGATGAAAAATTTTCTTCACCCCAGCAACCTCCATGCCACCACTACTACCATAATAATTAGCAATACAGTCATCACTGTGTTCATTTTTCAGCCTGCCTGTGCACCTACAGTATTTAGACATTATTGCAACATCAATAACCTTGCCAGTATCAACACTAGTTGCTGTTGCAACACCATTGTTGGAGGTGTGGCCCCTTTTCTGCCACGTGCCATCAAACGCCACTGTGAGGTCACGACTGCCGTCATTTTCTTCCACTGCTTCTTCCACAGCAACCTGCATTGACTTCTGTGCTACATCTTCAACTGCAGATCCTAGTACATAATTGTAAGCTTCAAACTTTGAAGGTGCACTTGGAAGATTTAGAACACCACATAGCATATCACCAGCTGCTTTGCCCTTACCAATTGCTCGCAATCCATAAACTAACCTAATATTTACACTATAAAGTTCAGTTTTCTTGTATCCATTATTTACAGTTACTGAAACCGAACTTGGAAACTTATAGCTGTATTTACAAACACTGCATATTAAATTAAACTGGGCAGCCAGGCCAACATGGGATTCTACTTTCAGAGAAACGTTTCCATGACATTTTTTGCAGCACAAACTGTTTTCAAGAGCTTCACACAATATATTCGTATCAATGAGTTCTAAAACTTCATTCCCTCTATCAAGTAAATTATATTTCTCTTCCAAATCTCTTAGTTTTTTATGAGAAGCACTGTTTTCATTTGGTGTAAGTTCGTTCGGCAAATCAGTAATAAGTGGATTCACATTTTCCAACAGTGATGATGATGAACTGCTTTGCTTTGCTAATGAATCATTATTTCTATTCTTTTGCCAGTTCACACGCTTTTTAAATACTTTTGCTTTAGCTCTAGGCATTTTCACTGCGAAAAATGAAGCACTAAATACGAAATAACTCAACAACAACTACTTTCTTATATCACACTGTTTACAAAACAGTCCCGCCACAAAGTCAAAGAGTAACTTGAGGAAACCAGAGAGAAACATTTTCGGGCAACTAGTGTATAAATAGTCGCTGGAAACCGGGATATTTGAATTCATGTCACTTTAAAGGTACTGCCAAAAAGTTCATGGTCAGCCACGAGAGACGTGTATAACTAAAGCGCAATACCCGATCTCACAAATATATAAAAATAAAATAGTTATAATTGTAGTAGAGCTATGTATGATACGTCATTTTAAAGAGGAAACATGGCAGAATATAATACGCCAATAAAAAAAAATTCGATTTTTTAACCCAAAATCCGATTCCGTATCCCCTTAATGCTCATGGTATACAGTCACCACAGGAGAAAGTCAAAGCTATAGTTCATTTTCCATTGTATATAACAGTTAGAAAATTATGGTGATTTCTTGGTGGCACCAATTTATATCGTTGTTTCATTTGCAACCACGCCCTCCTGGCTGCACCACTGAGAGGATTCTTGCAAGGTGCACTGAGGTCAAAGGACAAACTGCCCCAGAATAGTGATGTCGAGTTGGCATTTACCGAGGCGAGACGATCATCATGAAAGTTGCTCTTTTAGTGCACCCAGTTCCACAGGCGTCTCTCGTACTAATGGTTGATACGTTGAAATATGCCTTCCCGGCTATTACACAAGTTGAAAATATGGTCACTATTTTTTATAAACTTAAATTTGCCATATTTCGTGACAGTACCTTTTCCATTAGACGTTTGCAAGCAAATATAAGTCTTGGCTTCAGTTGTCTAAGTATGATTCCACAATGCATCGTTGTCGGCTGCAGAAAATGACGTGGTTCAGCGTGTTTCTCTCATTTTGGTGTTTCAAATACAGTTTCTTCCAATGTAGTTTCTTCTTTTCAGATAATACAAAAATAATAGTTAACATAATTCAAAATTATTTATGACTGCGACCTTCACATTGTTCTTCCGTCAACACACACCAAGAGTTAGCTTCCGACTCGGACTGACTATAGTCAAAGACTACTCCAACGTCAAAGATATTTTACACAATCAGTTTCTTTGCTATTCTTCGATACATTTTCTAATAGTAATCAATATGCTTTTACTCTCAAAAACAGAAGTAAATTAACATATAATAAGACAAATTATAATAAATTCTGACAAAAATATAAGAAAACATTTTCATTTCAGTATCGACAAATACGGTAAAAAAAATAACATCTCCCAGATCCATTACAACGTCTGCCACTGTAATAAGTGCTGCACTACAATAGCAAGTATGCCAATACTCGCAGCCCTTGGCCTTGTTCAATCAAAAGTTATCCCCATCACAGGAGATCTGTTCCACAATTGTGAACTGTGGACGGCATATGCCTCCGTTAAGAAGATCCACATGTTAGAGGGACAGCAGTTCACCCTAGTCACAGATCACATGTCACTGACATATGCTTTCCACCAGCATCTGGAGAAAGTGTCACCATGTCAGCTCCACCACCTCAACTATATTGGACAGTTCACCACCCACATAGCCCATGTCGAGGGAGACCTGAATATGCCGATGGACGCTCTCTCTTGTATCAAAGCTATCACTGACACAGTTGATTTCAAAGCTCTTGCTGCAGTGCAACAAGGAGGCAGCAAGCCATGAGACTTTTTAGCACAACCATCAGACCTACAGCTCCATCAAGTTACATTGCCATCATCAAACAAGCTGCTGTATTGTGACATCGTAAATACTAAACTGCAACCTTTTGTGACTGCTGCCGGAACTTCTCCTTACATGACCTGTCACACCATGGAGTACACCGAGCTTTTGTGTGTCCAACCATGGACAAGAACTTAAGGAATATGTGCACCAAGATAAGGTCTGCCAATGGAACAAAGTTCGCTGGCACATCAGGGCACCTCGTGGCACAGTCGTTCCATTGAAAGAAAGATTTGAACATGTTCATCTGGACATCGTTGGACTGTTCCCACCATCGGAAGGATATACTACTATCTTACAGCCACTGATCATTTCACATGCTGGCTGGAGGTGTTCCCTAAGGTAGACGTTACTGCTGAAGTGACCGCGACTGCAATCTTCCAGGAATGGATCGCCTGTTTCAGTGTACCACTATGAGTTACAACAGACCAAGGAAGGCAATGCGAGTCATACCTACTGAAAGCACTCACCCTTCTACTTAGTTGGCGAATGCACCAGAAATTGGAAATGTCTCTTCAATGTCATCAATTGCAGCAGTGGACAGAGACTTTACCCATCATCCTCCTGGGTCTCCAAGCATCAGTAAAGAAGATCTGAAAGCCACATCTACGAAACTGATATATATCATGCCAATACTACTGCCTGGTGAGTTCTTCAACATGTCAGACAACCACAATGAACTGTCAAACTTTATACACAAGCTAGGTGCACATATCTGGTAGCTATATGCCACTGCTCCGAGGGTCCGGCAAATCCATTGCCCCTTTGTTTCCAATGAGCTATGGAGATGTGATTTTGTTTTTGTAAGTCATGACACAGTATGCAAGCCACAGCAGCCACCTTACAATGGACCTTATCACATTATCTGCAAAAGATGTTCAAGGCTGAAGTGATGAGACCATCAACCACCATCACCACTGACATGTTCAAACCAGAATGAGATTTTCACTCTGCAGCGGAGTGTGCGCTGATATCAAACTTCCTGGCAGATTAAAACTGTGTGCCCGACCGAGACTCGAACTCGGGAGAGGAGAGCTTCTGTAAAGTTTGGAAGGTAGGAGACGAGGTACTGGCAGAAGTAAAGCTGTGAGTACCGGGCGTGAGTCGTGCTTCGGTAGCTCAGTTGGTAGAGCACTTGCCCGCGAAAGCCAAGGTCCCGAGTTCGAGTCTCGGTCGGGCACACAGTTTTAATCTGCCAGGAAGTTTCATGTTCAAACCAGTTTTTAGTACCTCCCTCACACTGGTACTGATTCATCCACAGACATACCCACCATGGGCTTGACAAATGCATCAGATGCTCCATCACCCGCCAAAGATAAGCCATAAAGATTACCATTCCTGGGAGTCATGGTCAAAAGAAGAGCAGATGGCACCCTTGGCCACGGGGTATACAGGAAGAAAACGCACACCGACCTGTATTTGCATGCAGATAGCTGCCACCACCTCTCACAGAGGAATGGGGTGCTAAGAACACTGGTGCACAAGGTGCACACAATCTCTGATGCAGAGAGTCTGCCCCATGAGCCGGAACACCTCAAAACTGTATTCTGGAAAAACGGGTACTCAGAATGGCAGATAATATGCGCTCTCCACCACACCTCTACAGTACAGCGTGTGAAGATGGAAGAAGTCATGGAGGAAGAGATAGCCACTGCCTATATACCATATACTGGCGCACTATCAGGGAAAATAGGACGAATATTGAGGAAACACCGAGTAGGAACTATCTTTTGCCCACCCAATAAAATACGAGCATTACTGGAAAGCGTCAAAGACGATCTCGGTTTGTGGAAGGCTGGCATATACCAGTTTCTGTGTCAGTGTGAGAAGACTTATATTAGATAGACAGTGCGCACCATCAAAGATTTGTTGCCGAGAACATCAGAGGCACACTGAATTAAGTACACCAACAAGTCAGCGGTCGCAGAGTACCGTTTGTCCAAAAATCACGAAATGGACTACCAACATACCAGGGTCTTGGTACAGACATCTAAACACTGGGACAGCGTCATTAGAGAGGATATGGAAATTCATACCAGGGACAGATTCATTAACTGAGATAGTGGCTATAACCTCAGCAAGGCATGGGAACCAGCATTGAGTCTAATTAAAAAGATGCTTAGCAAAGAAAATGAACTGGTGACCAAGGTGGACGAGGCAATTACTCTGACGCCACCACAGACGCCGACACCAGTGTCTCAGTGACCACCGACATGTGGCCGTGGGCATGGACCACGGAGAGAAAGCCTCGCAGGGGGAGAGGATTTAAGACGGCCGCTCACCCTCAGGAGCTCAGTTCGTCAGCACACCTGACAATGGTGACATGTCTGATCGCCGAAATATTGTGCCCTTTGGACACTATGGACCGGCAGTACATCCATGGACTGTTCGAGCAAGAAGGGAGAAACTGAAGACTCACTACATCAAGATCACTAATCCCTGTCTCTATACAGACATTTTCCATTAAGTCAATCCTGTTCAAAGCTACGAGATTTAAAAGCTGTTCAAGACAGTTTTTGAAAAATATATTTGGAATTACTTTACAGAACTGCCTGCCTGCACCACCTGCAACAAATCCATAGAGGTCTCAATCTGTAATCAGTTAAAGTCATCTCCAATTAATTTTGCATGACCAGGATACTCTGCATTACTCTCTGCAGACCTTCTTTGAATGGTTCTACAACTGTTGCAGTGGAATTACAGGCTGGTAAAGAATATCTGGTGATTAACTTGATTTCGCTTAGGCTGGTTAAGTAATCAGATAACTTCACAGTCAGACTTAGTTTTTGTCGACTGCAATGAACATCCCCCCCCCCCCCCCCCCCCCTCCTATGGCACCTTTTTAAGCCTTGTTATATATATATTGGAGGTTTCTACACCAGGTTTCATCCAGTTCTCAATTCCAAGAATAATTTGAGTGTGATAATTTTCCTGGAGGACAGTATGTTCAGTGACTTTGTTATGAATTTTTTGGCATTTTACTATTAAAATTTTGACATTCAAAATGTATTTACTTCATATGCAAACTGATTTTTCTCTGCATATCAACTGCTGAGAATTCATCGGAGGACCTCAAACTACTATTAAGCACAAAAAAACACCATGTGCATTCCGCAAGTAACTGCTTCATCTGACCTATCAAATGGAGTCCTACTAATCTCCACTACATAACACAGGCCCAGAAATCTGCAACGAAGACTGTCACAGACAGAATCGATAAAGCCATTGTTGACACACTCCATTCAGCTCCAAGTCAAAGTACCCTGACCAATTCTGGGTGTGATACTGCCAATTGTAAGCTCTGCTTGCAACCCCCCCCCCCCCCCCCCCCCTCCCTCAAAGTAAGGCCAGCAGTTTTCATTACGTCTATCAACTGCCTGTTCACACTAAGGTTGGCCCCAGAACCTATGTGACAGATGTCGCGGGTGCTGACACGAACCACAACAAGATAACTGCATCGCACCCAGGACCCCCTCCACATCTCGGATGAGGGCTCCCAGCATACATACCAGGTGCACACTGGACTTCTTCCCAGCACTCGGGCACTATTTCCCTATGGGGCTCCATAACGCACCTTACACTGGAGCTCCTGATAACAGCAAACCAATCTCTCCCTTGTGTGCCTGTTCAGATTCTGCTGAAGGAGAGGCCACTTGTCTATTTGTAGTGCAAGTGAAGTGGACAAGGCTAGTGAATAACGTGTAAACATTAGAGGAAGAGTTAACTGAGACAAAGGGTAATTAAGACCAAGTTACATCTGTGAATATAGAAACATTTAAGGAGTTTAAAAATTAAATCCAATCACAATTGAGGCATTGACTTGGGTAAAGTCATGACTGCCAAAAATTCCCATTTTAAACAATAGAACATCCAGGATGGAATAATGACTATATTATGAAAAGGGCAGTTGCTAATCACCATATGTGGTGGAGATGCTGAGTCACAGATAGGCACAACAAAACAATTGTCAAACAAAGCTTTTGGCCAAAAAGGCCTTTATCAGAATTAGACACACCACACACACACACACACACACACACACACACACACACACGGCCAAAGTCTCTGGCTGCCTAGGCCAGCCCATGGCTCTGGCAGCCTGAGACTTTGGTCACATGTATGTAAGTTGCATTTACATTTGCGTGTGTGTGTGTGTATGTGTGTGTGTGTGTGTGTGTGTGTGTGTTGTCTAATTCTGATGAAGGCTTGTTTGGCTGAAATCCTTCTTTGACTGTCTTTTTTTTGTGCCTCTATGTGTGACTCAGCATCTGCATCACATGGTGACTAGCATCTATCCTTTTCATAATATAATCAAAAATTCAAATTCTGAGGTTTCATGTTGAGAAGGCAGAATGTGGCCAAGCCAAAGGCACATAGAAGGTAGTATGTCTCAATATAATCAAATAATCTTTAAATATGTCTGCTTGTGTCTGTATGTGTGGATGGATATGTGCGTGTGTGCGAGTGTATACCTGTCCTTTTTTCCCCCGAAGGTAAGTCTTTCCGCTCCCGGGATTGGAATGACTCCTTACCCTCTCCCTTAAAACCCACTTCCTTTCGTCTTCCCCTCTCCTTCCCTCTTTCCTGATGAGGCAACAGTTTGTTGTGAAAGCTTGAATTTTGTGTGTATGTTTGTGTTTGTTTGTGTGTCTATCGACCTGCCAGCGCTTTTGTTCGGTAAGTCACCTCATCTTTGTTTCAATATAATCAAACTTAGATGAAAATGTACTCACTAGATAGTGTAAGTTGTATGTGCAGTACTAATGATGCGGGCAAGGTAGCATCTCCTTTCACAGTGTCTCGGCAACAGAGCATGTCTAGATGTGTTGGTAACAAGTGGTAGTGTTTGCTATGGTAGAGATTGGTGTTTATAAATCAGTATACTTCCACAATTCTTCCATTTAGAATGGTAAATTGAAATTACTCAGTCTTTACTCTTACTTTACTGTTTTGTGTGTGTTTAGCCAAACTCGTTTATTCACAAAATTCTTTCCTAGGCAACATGTAAGTGTCATGATAAGTGTTGTGAATTCACCGTAGAGGCTATAAGAAAACTTCATACAGAATTTTGGAAACAGACAGTTGATGTAAAAGGAATGTATCTGATGGGTCTCATTAATATCATAAATATTCAGAGAAGGTGGGGTGGAAAATATGATGATCCTACTTAATAAGAAGGTGGCAAGTTTCTGTCACATATTGCTTACTAGCCAACAGTGCCCATGTGCAAGTTTGCAGCAGATCTTTTAAAAATATGTTGGTGTTAAGGAGTACAGATACTTGAGGATCACCAGGGTAAAAATCCTAATTCACATGTTCACAAGAAAAAATATACCAATGTTGATAAAGAACTGATCAAGTTGCATACAATATTGTTTCCAACAGAGGAACATCAGTACGCATGGCATAAATCAACAAAATGTTACCTCTCTTCAGATCTCAATATTCATAGAATTTACCAGGCATTCAAAATGTTGCACCCTGAGAGTTATATAGATCACAGATTCTAAAGGAGAGTGTTTAAGTGAGAGTTTCCTAAGTTGTCATTCGATTGGCCTCATGCTGACACCTGCACAACATATGACTGATTGATACATCAGACAGCAACTTGCTCTGTAGGCCTTAACAAACTGTGCATTATTGCTAACAAAGAACTGCATCTGTAAAAGGCAGAAAAAACAACAAACACTCTCAACATTGATAACAGGATGTCCTGTATGCCCTCAAGTACAACCTGTACTGTTTGCATTGATATTAACTCATGAAAATAAGTTTTGCAGCAGGCAGTTATCAAATTACAAGCTGTACCTATATGTTGGTGACACTACACAAAGTATTATGTGCTTGTGGCATGAGGGCATAGCTGATCATGTTGGAAATGACATCACATCTTGTGTTCTGAAAGTGCTGTCATCTTTCACCACCAAATGACATTTACTAATATGGGCTGACAACTTTGCTGGGTAGATTAAGAATTAAGTGAGTGTACTGGTTCTGATTTACCTCATTGCAAAGAACTATTTTGATTTTGTGTATCTGAAATTTCTAGTTTCAGGGCATTCCTACATGCCTTGTGATAATGAATTTAAAATTTGGTACCATTGAGAAAAGAAGGAACGAGATGAAGGGTGAGGAACTTCTTTGACTTCTCTGCAAAATGAACACAAATCCTTAAAATATCAGCTCCCTCATCTTGATTAGGCTGTCAAGATCATATCAGCGCACACTCCGCTGCAGAGTGTAAATCTCATTCTGTCAAGATACTATTTTCCTGAAATAAAAACAAGACAGTCATTGAATGACATTGAAATATGAGCAGAGCACAGAATTTTTAAGAAAGGACAGCCTTTCAGGTCAGTCACTAGTTTGCAGTGTTTGCAACGCCTTACATCTCGGATATAATAATAATAATCTCCGTGGAGGCCCGGGATAAGAATAGGCCTCCGGTATGTTCTGCCAGTCGTAAAAGGTGACGAAAAGAACAAACCACTAATAGGGCTAAGCCCCCTTTTAGTGTGATTAGTTGGTTCAAGACAGAACTAATGAAGCCTCGGACAAGCGCCGTCATGGTCGGGGACGACGCTTGAACCCTATGCCCGTCCACAATGGTAACGACACTGCTAGCCTCACGGCAAATGATTTAAATCAAAATAGAGGTGTTTTGCAGGATATGCTTCCTGCAACCACTCCAGAAGGAAAACAAAGACAGAGGATGAGATGGTCAGATGAAGTTAACCGACACCTCATGTTCTATTATTACCAAGCGACAAACTTAGGAACCAACACAACTGGATACAGATCACAAGTATACACAACATTTATTACCAGATACCCAGAACTAAAATTTTTAACAGAACAACGGCTAGCTGATCAGATCTGTGTAATAATAAAAAATAACAGGACACCCCAGTCAGAATTAGAAAACATCAAACAACAATTACAAAAATTACTGGAACAAAATAATGTGCAATCAGAAGAAGAAGAAAATACAGCAATGGACTCAAACATCCCAGAGCAAACAAACAAAGAATAACACGCATCAATTAAACAATCACAGCAAAACAAAATCTTAAGGCAGCCACCAGAACAAGCACAAATAGAACAGGAAGTGACACACATGTTAGATATAGAAGAAAAATTTCAGTTGACATATATAGAATATAAAGACACAAATACAGACATTAGACCATTCTTGCATAGACCACCAAATAACCCACAAGTCGAAACAACAATAACAACTATCAACACAATCATACACAGCAAAATAAATGAAAATACAACTATTATATGGAAGAGTTACAACTACTGGTTTATGTAGGAGCACTCACTACACTAAATATACACACTAGGCACAGATCAGAACCAACCAACACACAGAAGAAACCCACAAAACCAGCATGGCAACACAGGCTACAGATCAGAATAGAAAAACTGAGAAAAGACATCGGACAGCTAACACAATTTATAAGAAATGAAATATCAGACAAAAAACGAAAAAGGTTAGGTAAAATCTCACAACAAGAAGCGATAGAGCAATTAGATGAAAAGAAGCAGAAATTACAAGCATTGGCCAAACGACTTAGAAGATACAACAAAAGTGAAAATAGAAGGAAAGAAAACCAAACATTCAACACAAACCAAAAGAAATTTTACCAGACAATAGATAACACACACATTAAAATAAGACAATCCACCAAACATAACAGACATGGAACACTTCTGGAGCAACATAAGGTCAAACCCGGTACGACATAACAGACATGCACGGTGGATACAAGCAGAAACAGACTCATACAAGATGATACCACAAATGCCTGAAGTGATAATTTTGCAACATGAAGTCACCTGAGCAATTAATTCTACGCACAAATGGAAAGCCCCTGGAAATGATAAAATAGCAAATTTCTGGCTAAAGAAGTTCACCTCAACACATTCACATCTAACTAAATTAATTAACATGAATATAATAGAGGGAAACATTCCACATGGGAAAAATATATCTAAAAACAAAGATGATATGACTTACCAAACGAAAGTGCTGGCAGGTCGATAGACACACAAACATACACACAAAATTCAAGCTTTCGCAACCAACGGTTGCTTCATCAGGAAAGAGGGAAGGAGAGGGAAAGACGAAAGGAAGTGGGTTTTAAGGGAGAGGGTAAGGAGTCATTCCAATCCTGGGAGTGGAAAGACTTACCTTAGGGGGAAAAAAGGACAGGTATACACTCGCACACATATCCATCCACACATACACAGATGTGTGTGTGTGTGTGTGTGTGTGTGTGTGTGTGTGTGTGTGTGTGTGCGGGTGTATACCTGTCCTTTTTTCCCCCTAAGGTAAGTCTTTCTGCTCCCGGGATTGGAATGACTCCTTACCCTCTCCCTTAAAACTCACATCCTTTCGTCTTTCCCTCTCCTTCCCTCTTTCCTGATGAAGCAACCATTGGTTGCGAAAGCTTGAATTTTGTGTGTATGTTTGTGTGTCTATCGACCTGCCAGCACTTTCGTTTGGTAAGTCACATCATCTTTGTTTTTAGATATAAATTAATTAACAATTACATTGCAGACCCATACACAGTCCCTGATACACTTACACAAGGAATAACTTATTTGAAACCTAAAGATCAAGAAGACACAGCAAACCCAGCTAAATATCGCCCTGTAACATGCCTACCAACAATATACAAAATATTAACTTCAGTCATTACACAGAAATTAATGACACATCAACACAGAACAAAATTATAAATGAAGAACAAAAAGGCTGCTGCAAAGGAGCACGAGGATGTAAAGAGCAACTGATAATAGATACAGAGGTGACATATCAAGCTAAAACTAAGCAAAGGTCACTGCACTATGCATACATTGATTACCAAAAAGTTTTTGACAGTGTGCCCCACTCATGGTTAGTACAGATATTGGAAATGTACAAAGTAGATCCTAAATTAATACAGTTCCTAAACATAGTAACGAAAAATTTGAAAACCACACTTAATATCCAAACAAATTCAAATAATATCACATCACAGCCAATACAGATTAAGCGTGGAATATACCAAGGAGACTCATTAAGCCCTTTCTGGTTCTGCCTTGCTCTGAACCCACTATCCAACACGCTAAATAATACAAATTATGGATATAATATTACTGGAACATAACCACACAAAATCACACATTTGCTATACATGGATGATCTAAAACTACTGGCAGCAACAAATCAACAACTCAACCAATTACTAAAGATAACAGAAGTATTCAGCAATGATATAAATATGGCTTTTGGAACAGACAAATGTAAGAAAAATAGCATAGTCAAGGGGAAACACACTAAGCAAGAAGATTACATATTGGATAACCACAGCGACTGCATAGAAGCGATGGAAAAAACAGATGCCTATAAATATCTAGGATACAGACAAAAAATAGGAATAGATAATACAAATATTTAAGAAGAACTGAAAGAAAAATATAGACAAAGACTAACAAAAATACTGAAAACAGAATTGACAGCAAGAAACAAGACAAAAGCTATAAATACTTATGCTATACCAATATTGACCTACTCATTTGGAGTAGTGAAATGGAGTAACACAAACCTAGAAGCACTCAATACACTTACACGATCACAATGCCACAAATATAGAATACATCACATACATTCAGCAACAGAAAGATTCACATTAAGCAGAAAGGACAGAGGAAGGGGATTTATCGACATAAATAACCTACATTATGGACAGGTGGACAATTTAAGAAAATTCTTTCTAGAACGAGCAGAAACTAGCAAAATACACAAAGCAATCACTCACTCATATAAATACATAGGTTACACCATTGCAATTTCATAACCACTTCTACAACCCTTTAGATCACATAACATCAACAGACATGAAGAAAGTAAATTGGAAAAAGAAAACACTACATGGCAAGCACCCGTATCATCTAACACAGCCACACATCGATCAAGACGCTTCCAACACACGGCTAAGAAAAGGCAATATATACAGTGAGATGGAAGGATTCATGATTGGAATACAGGATCAAACAATAAACACCAGATATTACAGCAAGCATATTATTAAAGATCCCAGTACCACAACAGATAAATGCAGACTTTGCAAACAACAAATAGAAACAGTAGACGATGTCACAAGCGGATGTACAATACTAGCAAATACAGAATACCTCAGAAGACATGACAATGTAGCAAAAATAATACATCAAATACTTGCCATACAACATAAACTAATAAAACAACACGTTCCCACATACAAGTATGCACCACAAAATGTACTGGAGAATGATGAATACAAATTATACTGGAACAGAATCATTATAACAGATAAAACAACACCACATAACAAACCTGACATCATACTCCTCAATAAAAAGAAGAAATTAACGCAACTAATCGAAATATCCATACCCAATACAACAAATATACAGAAGAAAACAGGAGAAAAAATTGAAAAATACATCCAACTGGCTGAGGAAGTCAAGGGCATGTGGCATCAGGATAAAGTTGACATTGTACCAATTATACTGTCAACTACAGTAGTCATACCACACAGTATCCACCAGTACATCAACGCAATACAGCTACATCCAAACGTATATATACAACTACAGAAATCTGTAATTATTGATACATGTTCAATTACCCGAAAGTTCCTAAACGCAATGTAACACATACCGTACAATTAAAAGCAAGTCACGCTTGATCAAGGTCTGCATCACTTTCCATTTTTAACCAGACATAACGTCTGAGAAAGGAAAAGAATAATAATAATAATAATAATAATAATAATAATAATATCTATGTCGAACTTCCTGGAGGAGTAGTATCATGAATTTTACAGCAAAATTTATGCATAAAATACAAATAACATAATTCTGATTTTGGATGAGGAGTGATTTTGTTTGTTTTATATTGAGAACGTAGGATTTTATAAACATGAACACGCCAGATTTTTCAAATGTGATATGTAACACAACGTACGCGTGTATGCCTTCCATTTCAATCAGTTTCTGTGATAATGTTAGTTAAAACTAGTTGATAAATTTGTTTTTCAGTTCACATGCAAAATTTTCTTTTCAGTAGTTATTACCTTTCCCATGACAATGCCCGAATTGAGGAAATTAGAAGTTAATATGGGCTCCTCTAGCAGTGAAGGAACTGTTGACGCTAATGCAAGCAAAAGTAGGAACCTTGTGAAATAACAATGGGAACATACCAGATGTCTCTCCTATGTGTCGTAATCAGGTGCATTTTCTCTGATATTTTGGCAGATATTTGCAATTTCGTTTTTGCAGTCTGCAGCGATAGTCAGCCCAAACAAATCCTGCTCAACACAACTTTTGTACAATGCCCATCGACAGTAAGTGTCAGTTTGTTTCTCATGACAAACGTAACAATTTTTAAATTGAAATTTTACACGCCCATTCAATAGAGTGTCCGAAATCAGACTAGCATGATACTCATTTCATCGATAGGTATTAACAGCAACAGCAAAGCACAAAGAGTAATCAGTACTCCAGCAGCCACTGAGCAGTGCACTTCTGCATGGCGGTAGCAACAGCAGTACGGTGCTGTTGCTGCTGGAGTACTAGTTATTCTTCGTGTCCCTGTTAATACACATGGATAAAATGAATATTGCATTAAACTAATCTGGGACAGCTCTGTTAAATGGGCAAGTAAAATTCCACTTCAAAAATAATTTTGCCTCTAACAGGAAATAAACTGATGCTTTCCATCAATGATGGGCTTGCATGAAGGATGTGGTGAGCAGTATTTATATGGGCTGACTCCAGTTACATGTCACAAAAACAAAATTGAAAATATCCAATAAAAAACCAGAGATAAAGTGCCTGATGAGTCTATGTGAGCAACAGCTATGATTTCAATTTCACAAAAATGAAAGACGGAATCATTTTATTAGAAAATATTTCAATGCAGACAATAGACTGCTGACACAACTCACAACTGTCTACAGAGAGAGCTTTTTCACTTAGTAATTTCAGAAGAGGCACTGTAACTGACGCTGAAATTTTTGACAACCCGATATAACAAGAACAAAAAACAGTTATGGGCAAAAGGACATCACAAATGTCAGCAAACACTACTTCACCTGAGCCAAGTGACATGAATGAGATGATGCAAGTTTTAAAAAATATGAAGCTTCCTGGCAGATTAAAACTGTGTGCCCTACCGAGACTCGAACTCGGGACCTTTGCCTTTCGCGGGCAAGTGCTCTACCATCTGAGCTACCGAAGCATGACTCACGCCTGGTCCTCACAGCTTTACTTCTGCCAGTATCTCGTCTCCTACCTTCCCTTTAAAAAATATGTTTACAAATATGTCAAATGATTTCAGACTGAAATCTGCCTACATCTGCAATTCAGACAGATGTTTCACAACTACTATCAGTTTGCAACGAACTGCTTGACAAAATGAAAAAACTCAAAAGACATTGGGTTTATGAAACTAGAACAAAAAAATGTTGAGACTGACACCATACTTGCAGAAAATTTTGTCCCGCATCATCGAACGTATGTAGAAGAAGTCAAAAAATTGATATCTAAAAAGGAAAGTAACATTGTTACCAAAGTAGATGCCGACACTGAGGCTACTGTACAACAAATTCGTTCTGAATTGGCCACTGATAGAGTTAGTTTGAACAAAATTGGTACTGTTAACATGCGAAACATGTAGGAGAGTTTAGAAAACCAAAGAAAAAAATACATTTTCACCTCCGCAGATTCAATGATGCCACTGAACGAGATTCGGCACATATAGTCAACTGCTGATGCCAATGACAAACCAAGTGAGTCACCCACCCCACCCTCCCATCAATTGTCACACATCATTAAGCACTCACTGGGAACAGGACCCAGTCTTTCATCAATACTGGTGGAGGAAAGACTGGAAAGTTTCACCAGTTTCAGGTGTTTTCTACAGAGTCAAAAGCAGTTCACCAATTAATTTTTATAAGAGTGTGCTGCAATGTACAGCCATGTAGCTACACCAAATCACAAAGAATATACAACATCATAGGATTCACCCAAGCAGATGCATTGCTCTGGACAGTGGATGTGGCAGAATGGTGTCAAACATATGATCAATTTGCACAAGTCTTTCTAGACAAATTTTGGTCTACTGGTGGTCAAAAATGATTGCAGTGAGAAGTGTACGACCCGCTACCATTCAACAGTAAGGGGATTGCAAAAATATTTCAAGTAATATATAAATAAAATGAGATACCGGAGTAATACCATCTCACATGTAGATCCTGAAAAGGATCACTATCCCTGAGACAGACCTTGAGTATTTTCTCTCACTCCTGGACACTGTAGATCTCATACATGAGGATGACCAACGTCAAGGAAACAACTTGAATAGATGATCAAATGTTAAAAGCAATGGAAACAACCAACCTGGTAACAACAACAAAAACTACTACTCCTACGAAGGTTGGCACCTGTCTGCATCACTGCCAGATAATAGGCACTGAAATTTTGGTTACTATGGGAACAGTGATTATCAAAAGAGAGGTGTCTATGAATATGAGTCACGATACTGGAACCCACCAAATCCGAACAACAGACACAGGTATAATGACTGGCAAGGAGTTACACACCATAGGAGACAAAATAATGTGAAATGTAATGAGTAAAGACCAGTAACTGCTGGTCCAGAGCAAAACAGAAACAACAACCAATCACGTTAGGCCCCCTGCCAATGACTGAATTGGATAGTGGGGGCATGCAACACCAAAACATGTACTTTTTACTTTATGATAAAGACTGGGATGTGAGGGAGTTATATTTAGACGAAGTACAAACGTAAATATTAGTTTTATGTTTAGGAATAAGAAAGGAGAGGAAGAGAATAAAAGGATAAATATGCAACTAAAATGTACATGCTAAAAGGACTAACTACATTTACTGAGTATAGATTGTGACTGTTTACAAATGAGCTATTATATAAGTAATCCAAACTACACTAGACTATTACAACAGTTTACAAGAGAACTACTCTCCACGAAATACACACTACACAGGAGTACAAGCTAACTAAATCTATGCTATACACAAACAGTTACAAAAGTCTTATACACAATGAATGTAACAACTATAAGAACTAATACAGAGAAGTGGAGTCACAGGACCACTATGAACACAACAACACATGTAACAACGCAAAAGGCAAGTGATTTAATTTACTGAATAAAAATCATCAGAAGGTAAGTTTACCCAAGTAGAATATGACGTGCTGGCAATATAAGATTACAACATGAAGACCAATGCATGAGCTCATGAGCGTAAGTTTTGATGGAATAAGTATAATTTCAGTAGGTCTGCATGTTATGTTGGCTAACCTACAGGTAGTTAAGCATGTAGTCAGTTTATTTAGGTATAAAAGGTTCAAGGCAATGATGCAAATGCACATCACTATTATTATAGGAAAATAGATATATGTATGGTGGTAGGTACCACGAGGGTTCGACTGACAAGAAATATAGTTATGTGTGAATGAGTGTGAAAATGAATGCGAAGTGGAGTAGTAAAGTACATATGAAAACTCATTACAGAGCACGACACAGTAGCAGTAATTGTAATGAAAAAATGAGAAACGAGTGACGTAAGAAATGATACACACAGTAGGTCCTGAAAGCATTGAGATACAAATCACTTGATCAGACTCTTTTCGCAGATCAGAGAAAAAAATATTTCACTACACAGAGAAATGTCAACTCTGTCTCTCCTAACACAGATATGATCATCTGCTTATTTACATAAGGCACTCGCAAATCACCTATGTATTTTGAAAGGATTACACAAGATACATTCTTTTTTTGCACTGTTTGTTACATTATGCAAGTTCAAATATTGTGTACTGTCAGTATATGAAAATATTATCATAGTAGCATAGTCAAACACACATTATGTATGAATATGAATTGGGGATTTGCTTTAAGATAACTTCCCATACAAGCAATGGCATTAACTCTGTAAATATATGTAGTGACAAGTATAGTTAAGGTTAAACTGACTCGACAAATATTCATCTACATGAGCATAAAGAAATGAGAACGAATATTTAAGGATATACGTGAGGAAAAATTAGAATGAGACAATGTGAATTGTACCGTTACATAAATAGAAAAAAATGAGACTTTGACAAAACAGAAAGAAGGTGCAAAGCTGATTCATTGTTGAGCTCATCCACATAAATATGTACATAATACACCTTAGAGTACGTCAAGATTAAGTTACACTGCAATATTGTTACATTCCTGGATTTACTGTTGCTTGATTAAGTTGCACTGCATTATTTTGCCGCGCGGGATTAGCTGAGTGGTCTAAGGTGCTGCAGTCATGGACTGCGCGGGTGGTCCCGGCGGAGGTTCGAGTCCTCCCTCGGGGATGGGTGTGTGTGCTTGTCCTTAGGATAATTTAGGTTAAGTAGTGTGTAAGCTTAGGGACTGATGACTTTAGCAGTTACGTCCCATAAGATTTCACACACATTTGAACATTTTTTGCATTATTTTTTCCTTTGTTTATTTACGATATATTTTTCTTGCAGTGTAATCACATTCTTTACTGTGATATACATTCTTATCCATGAAACACTGATGCAGTTTCTAAGTATGTACTGCACAAATCTTCCCTTGGAGACTACTAAATGTAGTTATAGATGTAGATATGATACAATTCTGATGAGGGTTGTGATGTTCAGTGGAGAATTGACAAATAAGATATGTTCATTTGCCTGAAATCGAAAAGAACCACAAATTACCTTAACTAACTTTCAAATTTCTTTCTAACCTTAAAATGATGTAACATAAAAGCAGACAGGCACATGGGAGACCTCTCTCTCTTTAAAACTGTTGGTTTGAAAATATGCATGCCACAAATTGTATACAGTAGTGTACACTTTGTGGTAAAGATGTAACGAGACTTTTATTTTCATACATTTCTGTGTAAAAGCTGCATAAAGCTGCATGAAAAAAATGTGAAGTGATTCTTATGCCTCTAGAAGAACACTAACTAAAAAACCAGAACAATAAATCGATAAAGTCGATTTACAGTTATTGTGTTGAAAATATGACAAATGATTTAAATTGCAGTGCACAGACTTCAGTAACACAAACCACAAAGTAGGTACAAAGTGTACCATGGACAGTAGTGAAATTATGACCATTATGAGGGGGTGAACTATCATTTCGGAAAATTACCTGTAATCATGTGGCAAACATGCGGCGGCAGAACACACACAAAAAGACATTTGTAACTGGCAAGCTTTCACAGCCAGTGGCTCCTTTTTCAGGTGGAAGGGTTGAAGGAGAAGGAAGAGGGGTGAAGGAAAAGGACTGGAGGGATCTAGGAAAATGGGTAGATTTCAGGAAAGTCACACAGAACCATGGATCAGTGAAGAATTACCGCAAGGGATGAGGAGGAGAGACTGATTGTTGGGGACTGCATCAGACAAGGTTTGAAAACCTGAGTGCTTGATGGTGGAAGACAAGGTAATATGCGGACAGATATTACTGCTTAAACATATTGCATAAGTTAATAAGAGTGAAAAGCTAAGTGCATTGTACGTAAGAGAAGTGGGAAGGGGATGGTGAAAAATAAATGAGAAAGACAATGAAAGATGTAGAAAACTAAAACACAGTGAAGCAAAGAGTAGTTACTATGTGAAGAAATGCCAAAATGGAAGAAATTAACATAAATTAAGGCCAGTTGGGTGACGAGAACCAGGGACATGTTGTAGTGCTGGATCCCACCTGCAGAGTTCTGAGGAACGGGTGTCTGGGGGAAGAATCCAGATGGCACGTTTAGTGAAACAGGCGCCAAGGTCACAGTAGTCATGTTGTAGAGCATGCACTGCAACAGGATATTGCAAGTTGCCAGTCTCCGCCCTCTGCTTATGCCCATTCATAATAATTGATAATTTGGTGGTAGTTGTGTTGATGTAGAAAGGCGAACAGTGTTTACATAACAGCTGGTATATGATGTGTGTCACTTCATAAGTGGCTCTCCCTTTGATAGTATATGTTTTGCCAGTTACACGGCTGCTATAGGTGGTGGTAGGAGGGTGCATAGGGCAAGTCTTGCAGTGGGGACGGTCCCTGGGGTAGGAGCCGTATGGTAGGGAGATGGGTGCTGAAGGAGCATAGGGTCTGACAAGAATATTGTGGAGATTGGGAGAGTGACGGAAAACTATTCTAGGTGTGGTGGACAAAATTTCACACAGAATGGATCTCATTTCAGGGCACAATTTTAGGAAGTCATGACCCTGTCAAAGTAGCTGATTAACACATTCCAGACCAGGATTATACTGAGTCACCAGGGTGTGCTCTGAAGTTGTTCTTTGGAGTGATCAGCAGTACCAGGATTGGATGTGATGGCCTGGGAAATCTGCTTTTTAGCTAGGCTGGTTGGGTAACTATGTGCAGTGAAGGCTGAGGTGAGGATGGTGGTGTATTGCTGTAAAGAGACTGCATCTAGACAGTGAAGGTTGAGCTGAGAATGGTAGTGTACTGCTGTAAAGAGTCTGCATCCGAACAAATATGTTTGCCTCGGTTGCCAAGGCTGTATGGGAGGGAACATTGGACACGGAAAGGATGACAACTGTCAAAATGTGAGTACTGTTGTTTGTTGGTAGGTTTAACGTAGACAGAACTGTGTAGCTGTTCTTCGGTGAGGATAAGGTCATCATCAAGGAAAGTGGCATGGGATTCGGAATGGGACCATGTGAAATTTAATTGGGAGGAGGTTTTCAGAGATTCCAGGAATTTTAGCAGCTCAGTCTCACCACAAGTCCATATGGCACAGGTGTCATCAAATATCTAAACAGACCAGGGGCTGAAGAATTATGGATCCCAAGAAAGAGCCCTCCAAGCGACATATGAAAAGTTTGGCACACAAAGGAGCCATCCTGGTTCCCTTGTCTGTGCCCCTGGTCTGCTTCTATGTCTGCCCATCAAAAGTGAAGTAGGTTTGGAATAAGGTGGGTGCTGACTGAGACAGTGTCCAGCAGCAGACACACCATGAGAGAGAGGTGGTATCAATGATGACATGCAAGGTGTGTGGTGGGAGTGGGACAGGCACGGATTTCAGATGGTCTAGTAATTGGTTGGTATCTTTGTTGTAGGAGGGGAGTCTTTGCACTAAGATTTGCAGGTGTTGATCATCTAAGACAGATATACTTTTTTTGGATGCTTTTGAGTCAGATACTATACAATGGACAAGATGATTGGGTTTGTAGAACTTGGCAAGTAGGTAAAAGGTGGGGGTGCATGGTTTGAGTGGGGTGAGAAATTCTACAGGTTGAGATGTTATCAACTTCAATCAACTTTTACTGCTGTCTCTTACATCACTTTTATTGCCAAGCTAAGTAGTTTACATTTTCTCCTATGACTTTCGCTTTCTGTTTACCCAGTTTTTAATATTTTGTCTGTTTTTACAATTTTCTCAATCAATTTTTTTCCATTCTTCTTTTCTAATCATTTTTTTCCTTTCATATAGATCGCACATGCATTACCTCTTATTGAGGACTTCTGTACAAATTTTTCTGATTTTTGCAAATTTTTCCTTATTCTTCCCTTGCTTTAATTGTGTTTTTCTAATCTTTTCCACCCTCAGCTTATTTATTATTCTTTGTGCCATTGCCACAATTTCTAACTCTACAAACTGTCCTCTCTTGCCATTATGAATCCCATCTCATATTACATCTGTTCTTTTTGAAAACATGGTTTTGCTCTATCAAAACTAAGGTCCCACATTCTGTTTCTTGAAACCTGCTTGTCCCTTGGAGTTACTCCAATAGGCCTAACATTGAAAGTCCCTGTTTCTGGATGTAATCCTAATCTACACCAGGCTCTTTTATAGTTTCAAATACAGCAATCTCTTGCTCTTACCTGGCTAATCTGTGACCTATATGACTCATCAGCAAACTTTCTACTCTACCACACTTCTCTCCTTTTACAAAATACTGTAGATATTTGCCCCTCATGTTTCCTTGAATGGTATCAACCACCAAGTCAACTTCAAACTGCAACAACATGCCAGATCAGATTTCACCTCAAATATTTATCCCACCTTCTCCTAAATTACCTGAACAGTGGTGTCTCCCTTCGTGTCCCCCTGTAGCTCCTTAAACAGCCCCACCATCAGCCACCACTCCCCTCCTGCAAACCAAGTATGGCCAACCTCCTAAGCATGGCCAACCTCCTTAACATCCCACAGCCTTCACCACTGTCTCCCAGAGCAAGAAAAATCCATAATCACAAGAACCAGCCACAACAGTAAGGTGTCCATAAAGTCTCATATAAAGCGCTCCCCCTTCCTGTATTGTCTAAGGATCTCACTTGCAGCCCTAACCCGGCATTTGATCATGCTGCTTTGGTGAAGGGCTTACTTTCCTTCACACGTAATATCCATTGGAAAAATCACTTTGCAACCTAATCTCAAAACCTTTCCAACAGCAAACCTGACAATGAACCTTGACTCAAACAGCTCAAACCACAATCCCAACTTTATCTGCCACCACTACCTCAAAATCATCCCTTACAAGCCTTCCAAGAATTCCTCACATCCAGCATTGCTTCACAACCCTTCCTCAGGTCTCTACAACATGACCCTAACCTGTCCCCTGCAGAAGTCCAGGGTCTATATTTCCTAAAACCTGATGACTCCACCATTATCCTCCCAGCAGACAAAGGATCTACCACTATAGCACTTGATTGAAAGCCAGCTGTCTGACACCTCTACATACAGCATCTGCCATCAAGACCCCATCCCTGTGATTCTAACTGACCTCAAGTACCTCCTTAAAGACCCCACCCAAACAACTCACCCACACCTTTTACCTTCTTCCTAGGATCCACAAACCCAATCATCCTGGCCGTCCTATAGCTGCTGGCTTCAAAACAGCCAACAAAGGTATATCTGTCTTAGTTGTGTGAAAATCTTATGGGACTTAACTGCTAAGTTCATCAGTCCCTAAGCTTACACACTACTGAACCTAAATTATCCTAAAGACAAACACACACACCCGTGCCCGAGGGAGGACTCATACCTCCGCCGGGGTCAGCTGCACAGTCCATGACTGCAGCGCCTTAGACCACTCGGCTAATTCCGCACTGCCTTAGTTGATCAACACCTACAATCCATAGTACAAAGACTTCCCTCCTACATCACAGATAAAACCAATTACTAGATCATCTGAAATCTGTGCCCGTCCCACTCCCACCACCCACCTTCCTTGTCACAATTGATGCCACCTCCCTCTATACCAACATACCCAATGTACATGGTATGTCTGCTGCTGAAAATTTCCACAGTAATGGCCCACCTGATTCCAAACCTATGATATCCTTCGCACTCACCTTAATCAACTTTATACTTACCAACAACTACTACTCCTTTGAGGGGCAGACATACAAATAGACCAGGCGTAAATCCATGGCTCCATCCTGTGCCAACCTTTTCATGGGTCACTTGGAGCGCACTTTCCAGGGATGCATAATTCTTCAGCCCCTGGTTTGCTATAGATACAATGATAACATCTTTACCATATGGACTCATGGTGAGGCTGAGCTGATAAAATTCCTGGAATCTCTGAAAACCTTCTCCCAATTAAATTTCACATGGTCCCATTCCAAATCCCATGCCATTTTCCTTGATGGTGAACTCATCCTCACTGAAGAACAGCTACACACTTCTGTCCACGTTAAACCTACCAACAAACAACAGTACTCACATTTTGACAGTTGTCATCCTTTCCGTGTCCAATGTTCCCTCCCATACAGCCTTGGTATCCGAGGTAAACATATTTGTATGGATGCAGACTCTTTACAGCAGTACACTACCATTCTCAGCTCAACCTTCACTGTCTAGATGCAGTCTCTTTACAGTAATACACCACCATCCTCACCTCAGCCTTCACTGCACATAGTTACCCAACCAGCCTAGCTAAAAAGCAGATTTCCCAGGCCATCACATCCAATCCTGGTACTGCTGATCACTCCAAAGAACAACTTTAGAGCACACCCTGGTGACTCAGTATAATCCTGGTCTGGGATGTGTTAATCAGCTACTTTGACAGGGTCATGACTTCCTAAAATTGTGCCCTGAAATGAGATCCATTCTGTGTGTAATTTTGTCCACCACACCTAGAATAGTTTTCCGTCACTCTCCCAATCTCCACAATATTCTTGTCAGACCCTATGCTCCTTCGGCACCCATCTCCCTACCATATGGCTCCTACCCCAGGGACCGTCCCCGCTGCAAGACTTGCCCTATGCACCCTCCTACCACCACCTATAGCAGCCGTGTAACTGGCAAAACATATACTATCAAAGGGAGAGCCATCTGTGAAATGACACACATCATATACCAGCTGTTATGTAAATGCTGTTCGCCCTTCTACATCAGCACAACTACCACCAAATTGTCAATTAGGATGAATGGGCATAGGCAAAGGGTGTATACTGGCAACTTGCAAGATCCTGTTGCAGTGCATGCTCTACAACATGACAACTGTGACCTTCACACCTGTTTCACTAAATGTGCCATCTGGATTCTTCCCCCAGACACCAGTTTCTCAGAACTTCGGAGGTGGGACCTAGCACTACAACATGTCCTTGGTTTTCGTCACCCAACTGGCCTTAATTTACATTAATTTCTTACATTTCAGCATTTCTTCACATAGTAACTACTCTTTGCTTCACTGTGTTTTAGTTTTTACATCTTTCATTGACTTTCCCGTCTATTTTTCACCGCCCCTCTCTCACCTCTCTTACATGCAATGCAATTAGCTTTTCACTCTTATTAACTTATGCAATATGTTTGAGCAGTAATCTCTGCTTGTATATTACCCTGTGTTCCACCTTAAAGTTCTCAGGTTATCAAATCTTGTCTGATGCAGTCCCCAACGATTAGTTTTTCCTTCTCATCCTGTGCTGTAAGTCTCCCCTGACCCGCGGTTTTATGTCACTTTCCCAATATCTATCCTTTTCGTAGACCTCTCCGGTCCTTTTCCTTCATCCCTCTTCCTTCCCCTTCAACCCTTCTGGCTGAGAAAAGGCCCCTGGCTCTGAAAGCTTGCCAATTACAAATGTCTTTTATGTGTCTGTTCTGCCGCCGCTTGGTGAGTAAATTTTTTATCTATCCAGTTAAATTAACTTGTCAATTATTGATTGTTTTATAAAAGTTTTGGTTGTATGTATCACTTCTGGTGTATTCTTCGAGTCTTTCTGCCATATATGAGCCACCATAGTCCTTGGAAGAAATGGTTATTGGACAAGACGATTACAGGCATACAGTCAGACAGTCTGAAACTGCAAGCTTACCCCTGTTAGCCAACTGACAACACTGTGTGTGGCTTTGGCAGTTGGACCAAACAATACAACGTAACTGAAATGAAAGTCAAACAATACAATGTAACTGAAATGAAAGTCAAACAACACACCTCCACTGCTAACGAAACAATGTACTGATGCAGATTAATAAGGTGATAAACACTTTCATAAATGAAAGATGGACAATAAAGGTCATATAATAATGTATATGCAGTAAAAAGAATGACAATTTCAAGTAAAAACCAAACGTGTAAATATGATAGTACTCTTGAGAAAACTTTATGTAACTGTGAAATGTGTAAATGTAATTTATGAAACAGTACTCTTAAAATTTAAATTTTCAAAAAGGGCTAACGGATGTCCAGTGACAAAATAAACCTTAACAACCTAACCTCCTCTTCTGGTCTAACAATAAAGGAATAAATTCCTGGCACACAGTACGATTTTGATAAAATATGAGAAGGCAAATGTAGTCATAATGCTGCTTCAGATGAATAACATTTTTTCTTACAATACTATAAGAAATGATAATTAAATGAAAACCCTAAGCTGTCAACAGGCGTTGAAATACATCAGCGGGGACAGTTGAAAATGTGTGCCCCGCCCGGGACTCGAACCCCGGATCTCCTGCTTACACGGCAGATGCTCCATCCATCAGAGCCACTGAGGGCACAGAGGATAGTGTGACTGCAGGGATTTATCCCTTGCACACTCCTCATGAAACCCACATTCCCAACTTAATGTCCACATAGATTTGTTCTTTTGGACATGTCTGAAGGAACAGATACCATCTTCATATAGTTAAGGCTAATGGGCCATTGGCCTTCTTCTTCTGTGCTGGAAGCACACACATTGCCTGAACTCTTACGGGACTCGGTAAGATTGTCTGCCGCGAGTAATGAGTGTAATGGGCAGGGACACTACAAATGTAGTGTGTGGACATTAAGCTGGGAATGTGGGTCTCACGGGTAGCGTGCAAGAGATAAATTCCTGCAGTCGTACTATCCTCTGTGCCCTCGGTGGCTCAGATGGATAGAGCGTCTGCCATGTAAGCAGGTGATCCCAGGTTCGAGTCCCGGTCGGGGCACACATTTTCAACTGTCCCCGTTGATGTATATCAATGCCTGTAGACAGCTTAGGGGTCTTGATTTGATTATCATTTCATTTTCAGAGAGCTGCATGGTGACCAATGGTATCTGTTCTTTCAGACATGTCCGAAAGAACAGATACCATCTTCATATAATATGATAAGATGGCATAAATATAAAATGCAACTTTACTGTGTACAATGTTATAATATCTATCTCTGCATACTGTCATCAAAGGAACTGAACTGATCAATGCCAGTATCCAGTGGGGGCATACACTGATGTGACAAAAATCATGGGCTAGAGATATGCACATATACAGATGGTGGCAGTATTGTGTACACAAGGTACAAAAGGGCAAAGCACTGGCAGAGCTGTCAATTGTAATCACATGATTCATGTGAAAAAGTTTCTAATGTGCTTATGGCCGCACAACGGGAATTAACAGACACAGAATGTGGAATGGTAGTTGCAGTTAGATGCATAGACATTCCATTTCAGAAACTGTTAGAGAATTCAATATTCCAAGATCCATAGTACCAAGAGTGTGCCAGAATACCAGATTTCAGGCGTTACTTCACACTATGGACAAAGCATGCTGATGGTGACTCTGTAACGGTGTGGGCCATGTTTACATGGAGTGGACTGGGACCCCTGATCAATTGGAAATAGTTATGTTCAGCTAGTCGGACACCATTAGTAGCCATTCATGGACTTCATGTTCCCAAACAATGATGGAACTTTTGTGAATGACAATGCACAATATAAATAGGCCACAATTGTTTGCAACTGGTTTAAAGAACATTCTGGACAATTTGAGCAAATGATTTGGCCATCTAAATTGCCCAACATGAATTCCATTGAACATTTATGGGACATAATTGAGAGGTCACCCTTGCACAAAATCCTGCACCAGCTCAATCATTAATTATGGGAAACTATACAGGCAGCATGACTCAATATTTCTGCAAGGGACTTGCAACAACTTGTTGAGAACAACTTGCTGTGTCAGTGCTATGTCAGGTTGTTGCACTTAGCCAAGCAAAAGGAGGTCTGACACAATATTAGGAGGTATCCCATGACTTTTGCCACCTCAGTGTATGTCATGTGTCTAGGAAGGGTGAAAGGAGAAAGAAATTTCCTTTTTTTCTTCACAATAAACTTCGTTATTTTGTAACCATTTACAGCAAACTGTACATAGTAATAATAGTAACTAAGGAAACATAATATTTCTGAACTTATAAGAACAAGTCAAGAATTGGTTACATTCATTTTTTTAATTAGTGTCTTCTGCCTGTATGGGTCATTGCTGGAACGTGTTGAACAAATCAACCATATTAACATTCTGCCACCTTTGAAGGATAAATACTCAAATTTTAATGAACATAATTAGTTGTTTAACTAATTTCTTTATCAGCCTGATACAAGAAAAGGATTGATGGTGTACAGAAGTCGCAGCACAACGAGGCGAAATAGCATGTCCAATTACCAAATCCTGTCTACACTGGAACAATAAATGATTTGTTTTGGCAGAGCACCATTAATTTACAGAGTTTGGAAGGCTACAAAATGAAGATGTAAAATATCGATCTTAACGACTTCCAGAAAAATCAGCACCTACAGTTGCTTACAAAGGACAATATATTTAACTATTAAATTGTATAGAAATCATTGTAAAAAAATACATCAGTTATTCTTTCAGTTTCTGTAAGGGACACCTAAATCATATAACTGATTGCAGCTTGAACACTTACCTTGCTAGCAGGTGATATCAACTCTGGTGTACTGTGTATGTTGTCTGAAGACTCATGAGAGTTGTAGCATTATCTAATAGTGTAGTCTTGCAAACATTTTCCTTTATCCTTTAAGGGGTGGACCCCAAAAATATTGTCTAATTATGTACCACAAAGGAGTGTAGACTCATGAAGAATCTGCAATATTTACCATGGCCTTAGCACCCTTTGTCCTCTCTGCAGGGATGTACCATCTTTCCTTGTTACAGGGAAGTACCAATTTTCTGGCTGGAATTTAGCTCATACAGGAGAGTCCAAAACAAATGGTAACGCTAATGCTGGCAATTCTAGAGTACAAAGAACGTCCTCTATGAGTGTTCCACCATAAGAGACCTGGTGTGGATTGATGATTGCATCAATGTCCTAACGAGTTCCTAGATTAATGTTACTAGAACATAGTTTATTAATTTTTATAGTATTTTGTAGATCTTCTTATTAACAGGTGGCATCTGATAAGGGTTAGAACTGTTCTCTAAAGGCTGGTAACATGAAAATGGTGTAAGTTTTGTGCAAAGGGAATTTGTACTTTTTAGATTTTTCTGATCAATTATATGGCTGGATCTGAATAACTTTGTAAGCATACTTAACTTAACTATAGCAACATAAGACAACCTTATTCTCATTTTAGTCATACCCAATGAATTTAAGAAGAGGTCTGTGGGAGTGAAGATGGAGGTGTTCATCCTGTAGCAATTGACGAACACCTCTATCCTCTGGCCCACCAGTGAATTACTCTGCACCCCCCCCCCCCTTTCCCCTCCCCACAGATGGGCCCTGTGGCAGGGAGAGGAAGGTATTTCTTTGGGGACTGTCTTCTATTCGTCTTTGGTTCTAGTAGTCCTAATCTTCCTTTGCTTTTCTTACTTAATCTAATGGGGTACCGTTCTATGGTCCCACAATTCATATTTGAATGGTCCATCAAATGAAGTCTTCTATTTTCGGGTATATTCTAAACCTGTTTTCACAGCTCTGCCTCAGTTGAACCAATGTCCAAATAGCTTCTAGCCGAAATATTTTGTGTAGTTGGTAAGGACATAACATTTATCTAAATAAGAAATCATACCGATCTTCACATTAAAATATTTTGTGTTTGTCAATATGAAGCAAATATTTTTATGTAAATGTGAAAAAGAAATAAATTAACTAAGTACTCGAAAGAAAGAAAGCTTGGTACCTTTAGGATTTTTCCTTTGATGAGCTGGAGTAACACACACACACACACACACACACACACACACACACACACACAAATGCCTATGCCCCTGCATGGTGCCACCTAGACTGACAGTGCCACTGCTATTTTGCGGCAGATAGCTTGGTTGAGGTGGGAGTAGTGTCGTGTGGGGTGGGTGGAGGGAGAGGAATGAGGGAGGCAGGGAGAGGGTCTGCAGGTGGGTGGCTAGAGGCTTGGAGGGAGGCGGCCAGTTTGGTGGCTAGGAATGAGGGAGGAAGGTGTGGCAGGTATATGAGCTGGTACTATTGTAACAGGTAGTGGGAGGCAGCACACACCAAAGATGATTTGGAACATAGATTGGAAAATGGACAGTGGTTTACCTGAGACTGGGACCAAGATAATTACAGGAGTGGAGGATGTGTTGCAAGGATAACTCCCATCTGTGCAGTTCAGAAAAGATGGTGGTGGAGGGGAGAATACAGATGGCTTGAGTTGTGAAGAAGCCGCTGAAACCGAGCATGTTGTGCTAAGCTATGTGCTGTGTCACCAGGGTTAGCTTTGTTCTTGACAACAGTTTAGCAGTGGCCATTCATCCTGGTGGAAAGCTACTTGGTAGTGATACCAACATAAAAAGGTGTGCACAGGTTGCAGCAGAGTTGGTATATGACATGGCTGCTTTCACATATGGTCCGGCCCCTGATGGAGGAGGATAAGCCTGTGACAGTGTAACATTACGAGTCAAGACAGCTGTAACGGAACTTGAATAGCGTAAAGTTATCGTTAAAAACGCATGCCGCGCGGTTTGTTATGATTTGGTCGGTCATAATAGTAGTAACATGCTTTTGAATACAATTAAAACATAACGGCGATACCTGTTTAGCGTTATTGGAAATAATATATAATAAATTAATGAGTAAGGTAGCCGATCCTATAAGAAGAGGTAAAATTGGGCATATTAAGGTGTTTTGCTTTATATCGACCAAGCCGATGATACGGCGTCTTTTTTTTTTCTGTTTACTCTTAGAAGGAAAAAAAGAAAACAAGTAACGAAGTGCTAATTGTGCGTTGTGAAAAATATAGGGGCGAATTTTAAATAGCTACAGTGTATAATCAGATTAACAAATGGACATTCAGTTACGCGAAATAGCCGACAGTGAAGTGTGGTCATTAAATTGAGTACACCTACAGGGCGGTCAATTCCAGGATAAGTCTATTCGCGTCTCACGAGGCACGCGGTATTGAGACCGTTTTTTTTTTTAATTATATCACGGAGAGCGGGCTTCAATTTATAAAAAGGAGAAAAGCTGTATCATTATCATTAACTGTTGGTGTTAAGCAACCAAAACTGTTCATCAAAGGGTTTCGGTGAATGAGTGGTGAATGCGAAATGAAACTGTGAACGAAGTTATGTTAAATAAAGCAGAAGAGACAAGACAGTTTGGTCGTATCTGTTATTATTCCATAAACCGTAACATGTATTCTCGTTGTACGAAGCCTTTATAGACGATCGTTATGACAATTTGCTTTGAAGGGATCTCGTTACGAGTTAAGTTTTGGGGACCTGGTCAACAGGGGATAGTTCGTAGATCTTAACTACTGCAGCTATTCTGGAATCAGGTGCTACCGTGACCGTTGTGTGTTGTCTATGGCTTAAGGTCATCATATCTCATGCTCTAAGATCGACGCGCCTTTGCTCTTGGTATAACAGTGTCTCACGATAACCACGACAACGGCGATGGCGAAGGAAGATACGGTAGAAGTGGCGCCACAACGTGCGGCTCGATCGAGGAGGATTGCTGCATCGAGTCGAGTGTCATCCGGATTCACGAACCCTAGAGTTGGAAAATATTGTAGCAGCCAGTGAGTCTGTCCAATGAAAGAGGTATTCTTCAATAATCGCTAAAAGTGAGCGATACTACCAGGTATGATTAAAATAACTGTATAATTATAAAAAAAAAGGGAGTTGAGACTTGTGATTTCGGTAGATAAATATATATAAATACATAGTGAAAATAAGTGTATGTCTTGGTAGTGAATAATCATGTCAAAACGAACGAAAATAATACATGATAATGTGCAGTTGAGTAATGAGTAGAGAGAGAGAGGAAAGTGAAGAGGAAAGGGATGATGCATCCCATGAGCTCAATGTGGGACAGGAGACATGTACAGATAATAATGCAGTTATTGATTTAGAGCCGTTAGGAGATTCAAATACAATCATAAGTAAGGTAAGCAGCGTGGGAGAACATAAAGATCTTGAGGTTTCGGAAGTAGATCAGCAAGTTGATCCTCAAAATGGAAATATTAATCAAAAAATGTTTGATATGCTGGTATCAATAAATACTCAAATGGGTGTAATGAATGGAAGACTTGGTTCACTAGAAAAAGATTATAAGCAATTAAAAGAGGACAATCAAAAGTTAAATGAAAAATTTGAGGCCAAATTTGGTTCATTAGAAGTTAAAATGGATTCTCTGGAAAGCAAACTGAACACCTTTGATTATAAACTGGAAAATACTAAGAAAGAATTAAAGGCGGACTGGGAGACTCAATTAAATGCGAAATTTGGAGAACTAGATGTAGAGTTTTCTAACACCTTAGAAAGGCAATATAATAATTTAATGGGAAAACTTCATGACGTAGAAAAGAAATATGAGGTAGTTTCGAAGAGTTATGATGGCCTGTCCAATAGGATGGTTAAGTGTGAAAGCAGCTGTTTCAATGCTAGTGCACAGATAGAAGAGCTTTCGAAACAAATAGTCGAGTTTGAGTCCGATGCTCGTAAGGGGATTGACAAGTATTTAGTAGATCAAACTAAAAGACTTGACGAAGATCTATCTGAATGGAGAGAAATAAAAGGAAATGAAATTGTAGACAAGGTTAAGACTACTATTGGATCCCAGCCAAATGAAAATATCAATGAGCACCTAAGTAGAAATGATGAATTAATTAAGCTCTTCACTAGCGAATTTCAGAAAATAAAAGACAAAATAGTTGATGAGTTACCTAAATGGCAAAAGGAAACCAATCATAAATTGGCGGAGTTAGAACGAAAGTCATCACAAAATTTGTTGACAGAGGACGAACGTTCGGAGAATAGGTCGAAAAACAACTGAACATGTGATAATACGAAGTACAATTGTGGTGAAAATTTGCATTGGGAAGTTGATGATTCGGTTGGTAAAGATGATGATTCTTTTGGTCAGCAAGGATATTTGTCTTCTTTAAAGGTGGAGAACAGCATTTTTAAAAGTAGACAAATCCCAACATTCTCCACTGAAAGGAACAACCTGCATCCGAAAATCTTTATCAATAATTTCAAAAGAATATTTCCGCGTAGCTGATCAGAACACGACCGACTTTAATTTATAGTATCCAAAATTACCGGAGAAGCCGCATTATGGGCCACCGAAGTATGTGAAAGTTGCCATACTTGTGCTGAGTTTGAACAACTTTTTTTGGCTAAATACTGGTCGTCGAGTAAACAAGAGAAATTAAGGAAAGAGGTTTACCAACCTGAGTATTTTAACAGTAAAAGGAGTACTTTAAGGCAATATTTTGAAAAGTACATAAATAAGACACGTTATTAGAGTGATCCAATTTCTCACAAGGAAGTGGTCAGAATTTTGAAGGGAAGGTTGCCCATAAATATACGTGAAAAGTTAATAAATGTTCCTGACCACGATGTAGAACAGTTCTTGTCGGTGATTGACTCTATAGATATGATTATGGAAGACGCAAGACAAATGAGTAGTGATCAAATGTCGACTCACACTCATAGTAATACGAATAATTATAATAATAATTTAACGTATGATAATAATAATACCGAAAACCAGGTCAAACCCGCATCACAGGAGCGTGGACAATCTTCATCCTATGGTTGCAATAAAAACAATGATTATAATAAATATAGAAGAGATACTTACTGTGCTAGAGGTAAACCTCGATATGGTGATGCAAATGTGCATAGTAGTGATATTAATAAGAGTAACAGATACCCAAGTGATGAACCCAATTGTATTCGACCTTGGGAAGATAATTCGAAGCATAATGTTCATCGTCAGGATGGAACAAATGCCTCGAGTCCTCATCCAGCACAAGGAGTTATACCAATGGGCGAAGGAGCCTCCAATGTGCGACGGGGTGAATACCATAACTCGGATCATACTGTACGGATTGTGGAAGTTCATGAACCCCCACCGATGACTCATCGAGATAGATTAAACTAATACCAGTCACCAAATGCCTTCCTAGGATGACTGGAAAGGAGAAGGAAGGCAGGCATCAATTTGAAGTGAGAGTATTAAGGTACAATAATGATCAGGATATAAGGAATGAGTTAATTGAAGAAAAACCTGAAGTTTCTAATAAATGCGGACAAATTTTACAGGCAATAATTCCAACAAGTATAAATAATGTTGATGTTGAAATATTAATTGATACTGGAGCAACTATTAGTGTCATGACGTTGGACTGTTTAAAACAGATAAGCCGAGGGGTAAAAATGCCCACTTTTCCTATCACAGGATGTAACGTGTCTGGCGCGTTCAGCGCAAAAATGCAAAAAGTTGTGAAACAGGTACGTGTTGACGTTACAATACAGGGGGCTCAAATAGAAAGTACATTCCTGGTTGTTCCTAAAATGACAGTACCATGTATCTGGGGTTTGGATTTTTTATGTGAGACCGGTGCAATCATTAATTTAGAGAAAGGTGAATGTATATTTAATTCCAATGGTAATGTTTTGACAACCACCCTGAGAAAGGGCCGAGTAATTCCAAATCAATTGTGTATGAATCTAATGGTAAAATATGTCAGTATCGATGATGAAAATGTGTATGATATATGCCTTATTGAATGTTCTGAAGAAATGATGGATAAAATGTCATTGCAGGAAAAGGTGTTAGAATCAGAATATTTATCTGTTATCCAAAGGGATGAACTGTACTACTTGTTGGAAGCATATCAGTCAATTTTTAGTAAACGTCTGGGTATAATAAAAGACTTTGAATACCATATAAAGACGTATGCACATAAAGCCTTTTGTCGTACTTCCTATTCTATCCCGTGGACAAAGAAAGAAGTAGTCAGAAAGGAAATCAATAAAATGTTAGAATGGGGTATTATTGAGCCCTCAGATTCTGAATATTGTAACCCTCTTGTGGCGGTAATTAAACCCAATGGTGACATCAGATTGGTGTTGGATGCTAGAGAGATCAATAAGATCATTATACCTGTACAAACGCGACCGGAGAACCTAGAAGAGTTAGTACAAAAGTTTTACGGTGCCCGCTTCTTAACTTCTTTGGATATGCGTAGTTCATATTGGCAAACTAGAATATCGAAAGAATCTAGAAAATATACTGCATTCGTTTTTCTGGGCCGAAGTTACCAGTTTACTGTCATGCCATTTGGGTTGAAAATAAGCGGTGGTGTTTTCATATCGGCATTAGATACCGTACTGGGCAGAGACCTTTTGAATGAAGTTACTTTATATGTGGATGATTTGCTAATTGCTTCTGAAACTTGGGAGGAACATTTGGACTTATTAAGAAGAGTTTTTGCGAAATTTTTGGAATACGGAGTTACTGTAAATTTGAGCAAATCCAAGTTTGCTCATAACCAATTGAAATTTCTTGGACATATAATCACTCCTGAAGGGATAAAACCAAATCCTAAAAAGATGGATGCGATTAACAGATGTGCTTATCCAAAGAATAGAACGGAATTAAAGTCATTTATCGGCTTAGTTTCATTTTTTCGACGATTTTTACCCAATCAGTTAGGAAGCCAAGACTGTTTGTTACGGCTGTTAAGAAAAAATGTCATGTGGGAGTGGAATTCCGAATGCACGCAAGCTTTTGATAACATCCGCAATGCTTTGACTAATGCTCCACTGTTACATCATCCGAGACTTGATCAAGATTTTTATATTGCTGCGGATGCTTCTGAAACAGGATTGGGTGCCACTCTTTTCCAGATGGACAATCCAGAAGATATCAGTACCATCAAGATAATTGGGTTTGCCAGCAGAACACTCTCTAGCTGTGAACGTGCATATTGTACTACTGAATTGGAAGTACTGGCCGTGGTCTGGTCACTTAGAAAGTTTCGCTATTTTGTATATGGAAAGAAGATCATTGTATTCTGCGACCACAAAGCTTTATCTTTTATTTTAACAGGAAGGATGTTCCATTCACGTTTAACCCGGTGGGCCTTGCTACTGCAAGAATATGATATTACGCTCAAATACATCAGAGGGAAAGACAACATCATAGCCGATGCTCTTTCAAGACTACCGAAAAGAAAGAATGACGATGAGTGTGAAGAACGGACTATTGACTTTAAAGTCATGAATTTATCAAGGCAATATTGTGAGAGGCAGATTTCACAGCTATCTCGAAGTCTTCCACAACTGCAAGAAGATGATAAGTTGTGGAAAGCCATTAGGCATGCTGTTGAAAGCAAAACGCTAAGTCACTCTCAAGAACAGTATCAATTAAAATCCGGAATATTGTATCAGAGGAAGGATGAAGAAGATGTTTGGAAAGTTTGTGTTCCAAATAAATATTTAGAATCACTAGTATGGTACACTCACTTGAATTGGGGTCATTTTGGTTCCGCTAAATGTACAGCCAAAATAGCACAATACTGCTATCATCCAAATTTGGGACGTATAGCTACAAATATTATTAAGAAGTGCAAAATATGTCAGAAGGCGAAACCCATAAACTATTGTCGGAAGATAGAATTACATCCTATCATCCCACAACAACCTTTAATGTTGGTGTCATGTGATGTCTGTGGGCCATGTCCCATGACACGTGGACGGTTCAAATATGTATTGGCTTTCTATGATCTCTTTTCAAAATATGTGAAATTATACCCTTTGAAAAATCTCCACGTTCGACCCATGTTACGCAAATTTATCAACAACTATATAACTGAGCTTGGCAAACCTATAATGATCTTGACAGACAACGCTGCTTATTATACAAGCAAAGTATGGAGAGACACTACGAAAGAACAAGGAATCCAGCACATTTACATCTCAAGATTTTACCCTTGTGGAAATCCGGTTGAAAGAATCTTCCGAGAGTTGAACCGATTTTTACGGACGTACATACCCAAACAACATTATAAATGGATCGATTGGATTTATGAATTTGAGAAAGTGTATAATGACTTACCACACTTATCGACAGGTTATTCACCTAACCAAATAGTATTTGGTGAAAGTATTGTGCCAGAATGGATGAAGAAATTACCTGCAATAGAACAAAAGATTACCAAGAAAGAAGATATGGTGAAGAAGGTCTACGAAAACCTGAAGCATCAAGCACAATTGAGAAAAACCCGTTTTGATAAAAATGTGAAGAAAGTAGTCACATATGATGTAGGGGAAGAAATTTTATTGAGAAAGCACCCAAAAGCATCAACCAGGAAAAGACTGAATAAGAAATGGCAATATTTATATACAGGTCCATATAAAATAATGAAAATACCTCATGAAGGGAGCTACCTCCTGGCAGATTGTGATACTGATATAATTAAAGGCTTGTTCCCTCACATAGACCTGAAGAAATATTATCAATAATGAGCAAAATATAGATTCAAGAAACACTGAATGATACCAAGACTACACTCAGTGGACTAAATAAAAGCACCAATGGATAAATACGTACTTATACTAACTTACAAAGAAAATTAAAGAATGTACCGACGATTTCCATGAGATACCTTCTTGGTATCAGCAACAATGACGACGCTGAAATACGATTTATCCTCTCACCGAACAGCGAGGATGGATGATTTAAAAGTGGAATTAAGAGGAAAAGAAAAGGACCAAATCCTCTCTGGTTAAACAAGTGGCCTGATAAGGGTTTTGGCCTAGGATGCCAATCGTCGAACCCGGCTGTGATCCCTGCCTTGCACAGTCGGTTGAAGAACTGAGGGCTTCATCCAAGAAAAAAAAATGTGGTGTGAATATGAAGTGATTAGTGCGAAGTGTTTCTAAGACGACCTATAAACAAATGTGGAATTTAGTTAAGGGCATTTTGTCTAGGCCCATTAACTCAACTTAAATATTGTAGAATGTATGTACTGACTTGTTGAGTGAATCTGAGAGTGAGTGTATTCGCCGAAACAAATACCCTCTCCTGTCACAGTACACAAAAAAAAAAAAAAAAAGCCTGTTCTGTCTGGAACCCTCTTCAAGACATCACAGTCTGGGGGGCCGTGTAACATTACGAGTCAAGACAGCTGTAACGGAACTTGAATAGCGTAAAGTTATCGTTAAAAACGCACGCCGCGCGATTTGTTATGATTTGGTCGGTCATAGTAGTAGTAACATGCTTTTGAATACAATTAAAATATAACGGCGATACCTGTTTAGCGTTATTGGAAATAATATATAATAAATTAATGAGTAAGGTAGCCGATCCTATAAGAAGAGGTAAAATTGGGCATATTAAGGTGTTTTGCTTTATATCGACCAAGCCGATGATACGGCGTCTTTTTTTTCCGTTTACTCTTAGAAGAAAAAAAAAGAAAACAAGTAACGAAGTGCTAATTGTGCGTTGTGAAAAATGTAGGGGCGAATTTTAAATAGCTACAGTGTATAATCAGATTAACAAATGGACATTCAGTTACGCGAAATAGCCAACAGTGAAGTGTGGTCATTAAATTGAGTACACCTACAGGGCGGTCAATTCCAGGATAAGTCTATTCGCGTCTCACGAGGCACGCGGTATTGAGACCGTTTTTTTTTTTATTATATCACGGAGAGTGGGCTTCAATTTATACAAAGGAGAAAAGCTGTATCATTATCATTGACTGTTGGTGTTAAGCAACCAAAACTGTTCATCAAAGGGTTTCGGTGAATGAGTGGTGAATGCGAAATGAAACTGTGAACGAAGTTATGTTAAATAAAGCAGAAGAGACAAGACAGTTTGGTCGTATCTGTTATTATTCCATAAACCGTAACATGTATTCTCGTTGTACGAAGCCTTTATAGACGATCGTTATGACAATTTGCTTTGAAGGGATCTCGTTACGAGTTAAGTTTTGGGGACCTGGTCAACAGGGGATAGTTCGTAGATCTTAACTACTGCAGCTATTCTGGAATCATGTGCTACCGTGACCGTTGTGTGTTGTCTATGGCTTAAGGTCATCATATCTCATGCTCTAAGATCGACGCGCCTTTGCTCTTGGTATAACAGTGTCTCACGGTAACCATGACAACGCCGACGGCGAAGGAAGATACGGTAGAACAGGACAGGAGTAGGAGGTGCTAGTTGGGTGGATTGGACAGGTCTTGCACCTTGGTCTGCAACAGGGATTATGCCCTTAGACAAGGGGCTGGGAGTGGTAGTAGTGTAGGGTTGGACTACGATGTTGAGAAGGTTGGGTGGGTGATGAAATCCCACATTAGGAGGGATGGGAAAGATCTTGGGTATGATCCTCATTTCAGGGCAGGATGACAGATAATCAAAACTCTGGTGAAAGATATGGTCCAGTTGTTCCAGTCAGAGGTGATAATGGTTGACGAGGGGAGCACTCTTTTGTCGCTGATTATTGGGGGTCGAGGGAGGATTAGCTGTGAGCCAATATATGGCACAGGAACTCTGTCTGTGGGCTAGGTTTGGTGGAGGGGGATTGGCTGTCTGTGAAGGCCTTTGTGAGGCTTTCAGCATACTGAGTAAGGGAGTTCTTGTCATTGCAGATATGTCATCCACCCGAGCAGCTAGGCTGTACGGGAGGGATTTTTTGGTGTGTAAGGGATAGCAGCTGTCAAAATGCAAGGTACTGTTGGTGATTAGACAGTTTAATGTGGCTGGAGGTCTAGATGGAGCCATCAGAGAGGTGGAGATCAATGTCCAGGAAGGTGGTGCATTTATTAGAGGAGGGGCAAGGTGAAGTTGATGTGAGAAAAGGCGTTGTTGTTGTTGTTGTGAAGGAATGTGGAGAGCACGTCTTGGTTCTGAGTCCTTCGATGAAACTAAATTAGATTAGGGCTTGGGAGTTTTGAAAGGCTAGGCAGGTTTCCTCTAGATGGCCCGAAAAAGAGGTTGGCACAGGAGGGTGCCAAGCAGGTGCCCATGGCTGTGCTGCAGATTTTTTTGCAAACCTTCACTTTTTTTTGTAAACCTTCAGTTCAAAAGAAAAGTAGTTGTGCATAAGGATGAAGTAGGTAAGGTGTTATACATGCTAAATTCCAACCAGAAAATCGGTACTTCCCTGTAATAAGGAAAGATGGTACTTCCCTGCACAGAAGACAAAGTATGCTAAGACCATAGTAAATATTTACAAACTCTCCACGGCTCTACACTTCTTGATGCTACATCAGTAAACATTATTATTAGGGTCCTCCCCTTAAAGGGTAAAAGAAATTTTTGGAAGACCACACTAGTAGATAATGCTACAACTCTCATGAGTCTTCACACAACATACACAGTACACCAGAACTGACGGCACCCCATAGCAAGATATAGCGTTCAAGTTGCAATCAATTAAGTGTTTCAGGCAACCCTTATGGAAACTGAAAAAATAATGGATTTTTTCCTTTTATTTTTAACAATGATTTATATACAATTCTAATAGCTAAATGTATTGTCCTTTCAGAGTAATTGTAGGTACTGACTTTTCCGAAACTAGTTAAGATCAACATCTTACCTCTTCATTTTGTGGTCTTCCAGTCTCTGTAAATTAATCATGGTCCATCAAAATGAATCATGTGTCAATCCTGTGTCCCCAGAATTTGGCAATTGGAGGTGCTTTCTCACCTCGTTGTGCTGCAACTCCTGTACACTATCAATCCTTTTCTTGTATCAGACTGATAAAGAATTAGTTAAACAACTAATTGGGTTTATAACACACTTATACTTATCCCTCAAAGTTGGAGTTATTATTACAGAGTGTTAATATGGTTGATTCGCTCAACATATTTCACCAATGACTCATACAGACAGAAGAAACTAATCAAAAGAATAAATTTCGGCGAACGCTCGACTTTTCGTTATGACTTCAAAGATATACTTTATTAGTTAACATTACCATGTAAAATTTACTGTAAGTGGTTACAAAATAACAAAGTTTATCACCAAGAAAAAAGAAATTTTTTTCTCCTTTCACCCTTCCTAGATACTTCACATACACTGAGGTTACACAAAAGTCATGGGATACCTCCTAATATTGTATTGGACCTCCTTCTGCCTGGCATAGTGCAACAACTCCATGTGGCATGGACTCAAAAGTTGTTGGAAGTCTCCTGCATCTCCTGCAGAGATACTGAGCCATGCTGCCTCTATAGCCAACCATGAGTGGTGATTGTGCCAGTGCAGGATTTTGTGTACAAATTGACTTCTCGATTATGTACAATGACTATCTCTTCCAATGTTCTTTAAACTCTAAACCCAACACTTCACTTCTTGTACACCTTACCAACTATATCCTGACCCACAGCTACTTTTCCTTTTGCATGGCACCCTCCTATGCCAATCTGTTTATTTGGTCACGTAGAAGAAGCCTTCCTAGTCCCCCAAACTCCCAGACCCCAGTCTTGTTCAGATTTACTGATGATATCTTCATGATCTGGACGCAGGGCCATAATACCCTATCCAAATTCCTTCACAACTTCAACATCTTTTCTCCCATCTGTTTCACCTGGTCCTGCTCTACCCAATGTGCCACATATCTGGTAGTTGACCACCTCTTTGATGGCTCCATCCACACCTCTGTCTACATAAAAAACCCACTAATCACCAACAGTACCTGCATTTCAACAGCTGCCACCCATTACACACCAAAAAATCCTTCCTGCACAGCCTAGCTGCCTGTGGATGACATATCTGCAGGCTGAGAACTCAGTTGCCCTGTATGTTGAAGGCTTCACAGACAGGCAATAACAAGCCCAAATGACCCCCCCCCCCCCCCCCCCCCCCCCACACACACACATGGCCCAAAAACATATTTCCTCCAATCCTCCCACCACTCCCAAGAATCAGCTCCAAAGGAGTGCTTCCTCCATCACCCAATACCATCCCAGACTGGAACAACTGACCCATATCCTTCACCAGTACTTTATCTCTCATCCTGCCCTGAAATGAGGAACATCTTACCCAAAATCCTTCCCAACCCTCCTAAAGTGAGGTTCCATCCCCAACCCAACCTATACAACATCCCAGTTCACACCTATGTCACTACCACACCAAACCACTTACTGTAGGGTTCAAATCCCTGTGGCAGACCAAGGTGCCCAATCCACCCACCTAGCTTCTTCTACTCCTGTCCTGTCACAGACTTATCCTACCTCATCAGAGGCCAGAACACCTGTGAAAACAGCCATGTCATATACCAACTCTGCTGCAAACTCTGCATAGCTTTTTATGGTGGTATCACCACCATGCAGTTTTCCACCAGGATCAAGGGAAACTGCCAAACTGTTGTCAGGAATAATGTTGTCCGCCTTATGTCACAATATGCAGCTGGGCATGACATGCTCAATTTCAATGGCTGCTTCACAACCTGAGCCATTTGAGTCCCTCCATACACCACCAGCTTCTCTGAACTATGCAGACAGGAGTTATCCTTACAGAATATCCTCCGCTCCCGTAATCATCCTGGCCTCAGTCTCACGGAACCCACTGTCTCCACACTCTCCATTCAACAGTTTCTCCTTCCTCCATCCCATCACACCCGCCCAATTCATGTCCCCATGTCACCTTCAGTGTGTGCTGTTTTCCACCACCTGCTAGAGTCCTACCAGCCCATATACCTGTCACTCCTCCCTCCTGCATTCCTAGCCAGCAGACTCGCCAACTCGCTTAGAGCTGCTAGCCATTCACTCCCAGTCCCTCTACCTGTCTACTGCCTTGCTCCATTCACCCCACTTGACACTACCTCCACCACAATCAGTCCATCTGCCACAAAATATCATCGGGACTGTCAGTCTACCTGGCATCTTGTAGGGGTACAGTGAGTGTTTGTGTATTTTACTCTAGCTCATCACAGGATAAATCCAAAAGCTAGCAAGTTTTTTTCCTTTTGTGTGCACCTATTGGTAACTCAACACTTCTGCTTTTCAGTGTGTGGTCTCCTTTAATCTACAGCATTTACATTGTACATTTTTGTTAGAATTAAGTCGAAGATTGTGATAAACATACACACAATCACGTGCTCCCCTAACCCCTCGCCATACACTTACACACACGAATGCAGATGCTCCCCCCGCCCCCCTACACACACACACACACACACACACACACACACACACACACACACACACATCCCTGTTGTTCATAATTTACCTTTAACTCCAATGCCAGGAACTATTATTTGTCTGCTAAACCTTCCAATTTCTTCATTACTCAGTTTTGTCCCCTCAAAATTATTCACCATCTCTTCCAGTTGCTAGAACAAACAAAAGCTCCATCAACTGGTTAATAAAACAAAGAAAACAGAGGAAGATAAATGGCACTTAGAATCTGAGATAGTGAATAAATCTGGTTCTTAATAATTAGAAACGGTTACATGTCACTCTCTCTCTCTCTCTCTCTCTCTCTCTCTCTCTCTCTCTCTCTGTGTGTGTGTGTGTGTGTGTGTGTGTGTGTGTTCTGATAGCTGAGCTTGTCCACATGTTTTTATCTACTACTCAAAAACTTCATTTTATGAGAAGTGTTGTCTTTTTCACTTTACTGATCATACCTGCTTTTTAGCTGTTACAGTCTGTTTAACACTGATATGGATACAATGGGACTGTGAAAAATGAAGGAGTCAAGCTACCTTTGAAGCTCAGGTAAGTGAACACCTACAAAGACACTACGCAATAAATAAACAGAAGCAACTGCTTGTTTTTTGATCGAAATGGATGATAGGAAGTGCAAATTGGCAAAGTTGGAATGTCTAGAGAAGGAATTCAAAGCTTTAAAAGAACGAATGGAAAAGATAGATGCTGCTTGTACGCAAATTAAAGAAATGTTTGGAGAAAAGAGAAGCACCTGTATGAATATCAAGAGCACAGAAGCAAAGAAGGGAAAGCTGAGGGTTGGAAGGAATATATAGAAAAGCTATACAAAAAAATACTCAAAGACAATATTATCGAAATACAAGAGGAAGTATGTGAAGATAATATGGAACATATGATACTGCAAGAATAATTTGATAGAGCAATGAAAGTTCTAAGTGGAAACAAGGTACATGGGTAGATGACATTCCCTCAGAATTACTGAGTTTCTTGGAGAATCAACCATGATGAAACTACTTCATGTGGTATGCAATAAATATTAGACAGTGTTCAAGAAGACTGTAATAATTTCAGTTCTAACAAAATGCCAGAGGGGGCAATGTGAATGAGACATGACACTGCAAGAAAAATATGACAGAGAACAGAGACACCTAAGATGAAACAAGGTCCCCCACAATCACTGAGATCCTTGGGACAACCAGTCATGACAAAACTATTCCTCTGGTATGTGAAATATATGAGAGAGGTGAAATACCTGCAGACTCCAGGAAGAACCTAATAATGCTAATTCCAAAGAAGGGAGGTTCTGAAAGGAGTGAATACTACAGAATCACCAATTAAAAAAGTTTTGTTGCAAAATACTGGCATGCATTATTTACAGAAGAAGGCAGCAGTTGGTATTGAGGAAGACCATTTTGCATTCTGGTGTAATGTAGGAACATGTGAGGCAGTACCGACCCGATGATTCATCCTAAAAGATACGATGAAGAAAGGCAAACCTCTGTTCGTCCCATTAACAGATTTTGGGAAAGCTTTAGATAATGTTAAATTGAATACAGTCTTTGAAATTCTGAAGGTGGTGACTGTTATGGTCTTCAGTCCAAAGGCTGGTTTGATGCAGCTCTCCATGCTACTCTATCCTGTGTAAGCCTCTTCATCTCCAAATAACTACTGATGCCTACATCCTTCCTGTATTCTCTTTTGGTCTCCCTCTACGATTTTTACCCCCCCCCCCCCCCCCCCCCGCCCCAATGTCTCAGACCGTATCCTAACACCAGATTTCTTGTTCTAGTGAATTTGCACCACAAATTTTTTTTCTCACGAATTCTATTCAATACATCCTCATTAGTTACATGATTTACCCAACCAATCTTCAGAATTCTTCTGTATCACCACATTTCTTGCCTACACTGTTTATTGCCCATGTTTCACTTTCATACATGGCTACACTCCATATAAATACTTTCAGAAAGGACTTCCCGACACTTTAATCTATTGCACTTGATGTTAACAAAATTCTCTTCTTCAGAAATGCTTTCCTTGCCATTACCAGTCTACATTTTATATCCTTCCTACTTCACTCATCAGTTAATTTGCTTCCCAAATAGCAAAACTCATCTTCTACTTTAAGTGTCTCATTTCCTAAGCTGATTCCCTCAGCATCACCTAATTGAATTCAACTACATTCCATTATCCTCATTTTGCTTTTGTTGATGTTCATCTTATATCCTCCTTTCAAGACACTGTCCATTCTGTTCAACTGCTCCTCCAAGTCCTTTGCTGTCTCTGACGGAATTACAATGTCACTGGCAAACCTCAAAGTTTTTATTTCTTCTCCTTGGACTTTAATTTGTACTCAAAATTTTTCTTTTGTTTCCTTTACTGCTTACTCAGTATACAGATTGAATAACAACCCTGTCTCACTCGCTTCTCAATGACTGCTTCACTTTTGTGCCCCTTGACTCTTATAACTGCCTTCTGGTTTCTGTATAATTTTAAATAGCCTTTCGTTCCCTGCATTTTACCCCTGCCACATTTAGATTTCCCTTTCCTTAGCCTATCTTCTATGAGAAGTTGTTGGATCTGTATTGTCTTGAGTGTTCCTACATTTCTCCGGAATCCAAACTGATCTTCCCTGAGGTTTTTTTATTCTTCTGTAAAGGATTCGTGTTATTAATTTGCAACCACGACTTATTAAACTGATATTTCAGTAATTTTCACACCTGCCAGGCACCTGCTTTCTTTGAAATTGGAATTATTATATTCTTCTTGAAGTCTGAGGGTATTTTGCCAGTCTCATACATCTTGCTCACCAAATGGAAGAGTTCTTGTCACGGCTGGCTCTCCCAAGGCTATCAGTAGCTCTAACGGAATGTTGTCTACTCCTACGACCTTGTTTCGACTTTAGTCTTTCAGTGCTTTGTCAAATTTTTCACACAGTATCAGATCTCCCTTCTCATCTTCAACTGAATCCTTTTCCATTTCCAAAATGCTGCCCTCAAGTACATCTCCCTTGTACAGATCCTCTATATACTCCTTCCATCTTTCTGCTTTTCTTTCTTTGCTTAGGACTGGTTTTCCATCTGATCTCTTGATATTCATATAGGTGGTTCTCTTTTCTCCTGGTCTTTAACTTTCCTGTAGACAGCATAGATCTTATCTCTAATGATATACGCTTCAAAATCCTTACATTTGTACTCTAGCCATTCCTCTTCAGCTGTTTTTCACTTCCTCTTGACCTCATTTTTTAGACGTTTGTATTGCCCATTTTAACCACTTCATTTATTGCAATTTTTATATTTTTTCCTTTCAGCAATTAAATTCAATATCTCTTGTGTTACCCAACGATTTCTACAAGCCCTCATCTTTTTACCTGCTTGATTCTCTACTGCCTTCAGTATTTCATCTCTCAAAGCTACCAGTTCTTCTTCTACTGTATTTCATTCCCCTGTTCTTGTGAATCGTTTACTGACACTCCCTCTGAAACTCTCTACAACCACTGGCTCTTTCAGTTCATCCAGGTCCAATTCCCTTAAATTCCTGCCTTTTTGCAGTTTCTTTAGTTTTAATCTGCAGTTTATAACCAATAAATTGTGAGCAGAATCCACATCTGCTCCTGGACATCTGCTCCTGGAAATGTCTTACAATTTAGAGCCTTGTTTCAAAACCTCTGTTTTACCTTTATTATATAATCAATTTGAAACCTTCCAGTGTCTCCAGGTCTCTTCCATGTACACAACCTTCTTTCAAGATTCTTAAACCAAGTGTTTACTATGATTGAATTATGATCTGTGCAAAATTCTACCAGGTGGCTTCCTCTTTCATTCCTTTCCCCCAGTCCATATTCACCTACTACTTTTCCTTCTCTTCTTTTTCCTACTATTGAATTCCAGTCCCCCATTATTATTAAATTTTCGCCTGCTGTAACCATCTGAATAATTTCTTTTGTTTCATCACACATTTCCTCAATCTCCTCCTCATCTGGAGAGCTAGTTAGCACATAAACATGTACTACTGTGGGGGATGGGGGCTTAGTGTCTATTTTAGCTACAATAATGCATTCAGTATGCTGTTCATAGTAGTTTACCCACATTCCTATTTTTTTTATTCATTATCAACCCCTTCCTGAATTTCCCCTGTTTGATTTTGTATTTATAACCTTGTGTTCACCTTGTAACAATACGAGTCAAGATAGATGTAACGGAACTTGAATAGCGTATTTGCTTCTATTGGTTACGGTAGAGAGATCGATCTTTCGGTTCTGTCTGTATATTTATATATAATATTGCATGAATAAAGGCTGGGCGAGGGTAAAGCTATCGTTAAAAACGCACGCCGCGCGATTTGTTACGATTTGGTCGGTCATAGTAATAATAACATGCTTTTGAATACAATTAAAATATAACGGCGATACCTGTTTAGTGTTATTGGAAATAATATGTAGTAAATTAATGAGTAAGGTAGCCAATCCTACAAGAAACGGTAAAATTGGGCATATCGAGGTGTTTTGCTTTGTATCGACGAAGCCGATGATACGGCGTCATTTTTTCGTTTACTCTTAGGAATAAACAAGTAAAGAAGTGCTAATTGTGTGTTGTGAAAAAAATATAGGGATGAGTTTTAAATAACTAACTAACTACCCCCCCCTCCCCTCCCCTCGAACCATGGACCTTGCCGTTGGTGGGGAGGCTTGCGTGCCTCAGCGATACAGATGGCCGTACCGTAGATGCAACCACAACGGAGGGGTATCTGTTGAGAGGCCAGACAAACGTGTGGTTCCTGAAGAGGGGCAGCAGCCTTTTCAGTAGTTGCAGGGGCAAAAGTCTGGATGATTGACTGATCCGGCCTTGTAACACTAACCAAAACGGCCTTGCTGTGCTGGTACTGCAAACGGCTGAAAGCAAGGGGAAACTACGGCCGTAATTTTTCCCGAGGGCATGCAGCTTTACTGTATGATTAAATGATAATGGCGTCCTCTTGGGTAAAATATTCCGGAGGTAAAATAGTCCCCCATTCGGATCTCCGGGCGGGGACTACTTAAGAGGACGTCGTTATCAGCAGAAAGAAAACTGGCGTTCTACGGATCGGAGTGTGGAATGTCAGATCCCTTAATCGGGCAGGTAAATTAGAAAATTTAAAAAGGGAAATGGATAGGTTAAAGTTGGATGTAGTGGGAATTAGTGAAGTTCGGTGGCAGGAGGAACAAGACTTTTGGTCAGGTAAATACCGGGTTATAAATACAAAATCAAATAGGGGTAACGCACGATTAGGTTTCATAATGAATAAAAAAATAGGAGTGTGGGTAAGCTACTACAAACAGCATAGTGAACGCATTATTGTAGCCAAGATAGACATGAAGCCCACACCTACTACAGTAGTAGAAGTTTATGTGCCAACTAGCTCTGGAGATGATGAAGAAATTGATTAAATGTATGATGAGATAAAAGAAATTATTCAGGTAGTGAAGGGAGAGGAAAATTTAATAGTCATGGGTGACTGGAATTTGAGAGTAGGAAAAGGGAGAGAAGGAAACATAGTAGGTGAATACGGATTGGGGGTAAGAAATGAAAGAGGAAGCCGTCTGGTAGAATTTTGCACAGAGCATAAATTTATCATAGCTAACACTTGGTTCAAGAATCATGAAAGAAGGTTGTATACATGGAAGAACCCTGGAGATACTAAAAGGTATCAGATAGATTATATAGTGGTAAGACAGAGATTTAGGAACCAGGTTTTAAATTGTAAGACATTTCCAGGGGCAGATGTGGACTCTGAACACAATCTATTGGTTATGAACTGTAGATTAAAACTGAAGAAACTGCAAAAAGGTGGGAATTTAAGGAGATGGGACCTGGTAAACTGACTAAACCAGAGGTTGTAGAGAGGTTCAGGGAGAGCATAAGGGAACAATTGACAGGAATGGGGGAAAGAAATACAGTAGAAGAAGAATGGGTAGCTTTGAGGGATGAAATAGTGAAGGCAGCAAACGATCAAGTAGGTAAAAGGACAAGGGCTGGTAGAAATCCTTGGGTAACGGAAGAAATATTGAATTTAATTGATGAAAGGAGAAAATATAAAAATGCAGTAAATGAAGCAGGCAAAAAGGAATACAAATGTCTCAAAAATGAGATCGACAGGAAGTGCAAAATGGCTAAGCAGGCAAATTAAAGAGACCTATGGAGAAAGGAGACCCACTTGCATGAATATCAAGAGCTCTGATGGAAACCCAGGTCTAAGCAAAGAAGGGAAAGTAGAAAGGTGGAAGGAGTATATAGAGGGTCTATACAAGGGCGATGTACTTGAGGACAATATTATGGAAATGGAAGAGGATGTAGATGAAGATGAAATGGGAGATACGATACTGCGTGAAGAGTTTGACAGAGCACTGAAAGACCTGAGTCGAAACAAGGCCCCAGGAGTAGACAACATTCCTTTAGAACTACTGACAGCCTTGGGAGAGCCAGTCATGACAAAACTCGACCATCTGGTGAGCAAGACTTATGAGACAGGCGAAATACCCTCAGACTTCAAGAAGAATATAATAATTCCGATCCCAAAGAAAGCAGGTGTTGACAGATGTGAAAATTACCGAACTATCAGTTTAATAAGTCACAGCTGCAAAACACTAACGTGAATTCCTTACAGACAAATGGAAAAACTGGTAGAAGTCGACCTCGGGGAAGATCAGTTTGGATTCCGTAGAAATGTTGGAACACGTGAGGCAATACTGACCTTACGCCTTATCTTAGAAGAAAGATTAAGGAAAGGCAAACCTACATTTCTAGCATTTGTAGACATAGAGAAAGCTTTTGACAATGTTGACTGGAATAATCTCTTTCAAATTCTAAAGGTCGCAGGAGTAAAATACAGGGAGTGAAAGGCTATTTACAATTTATACAGAAACCAGATGGCAGTTACGAGTCAAGGGGCATGAAAGGGAAGTGGTGGTTGAGAAAGGGGTGAGATAGGGTTGTAGCCTCTCCCCGATGTTATTCAATCTGTATATTGAGCAAGCAGTAAAGGAAACAAAAGAAAAATTCGGAGTAGGTATTAAAATCCATGGAGAAGAAATAAAAACTTTGAGGTTTGCCGATGACATTGTAATTCTGTCAGAGACAGCAAAGGACTTGGAAGAGCAGTTGAACGGAATGGACAGTGTTTTGAAAGGAGGATATAAGATGAACATCAACAAAAGCAAAATGAGGATCATGGAATGTAGTCGAATTAAGTCGGGTGATGCTGAGGGAATTAGATTAGGAAATGAGACACTTAAAGTAATAAAGGAGTTTTGCTATTTGGGAAGAAAAATAACTGATGATGGTCGAAGTAGAGAGGATATAAAATGTAGACTGGCAATGGCAAGGAACGCGTTTCTGAAGAAGAGAAATTTGTTAACATCGAGTATAGATTTAAGTGTCAGGAAATAGTTTCTGAAAGTATTTGTATGGAGTGTAGCCATGTATGGAAGTGAAACATGGATGATAAATAGTTTGGACAAGAAGAGAATACAAGCTTTCGAAATGTGGTGCTACAGAAGAATGCTGAAGATTAGACTGGTAGATCACATAACTAATGAGGAGGTATTAAACAGAATAGGGGAGAAGAGGAGTTTGTGGCACAACTTGACAAGAAGAAGGGACCGGTTGGTAGGGCATGTTCTGAGGCATCAAGGGATCACAAATTTAGCATTGGAGGGCAGCGCGGAGGGTAAAAATCGTAGAGGGAGACAAAGAGATGAGTACACTAAGCAGATTCAGAAGGATGTAGGTTGCAGTAAGTACTGGGAGATGAAGAAGCTTGCACAGGATAGAGTAGCATGGAGAGCTGCATCAAACCAGTCTCAGGACTGAAGACCACAACAACAACAACATATGATCAGAGTAACAAAAGGACATTTAGTTAACATTTAGTTACACGAAATTGCAGATAGCGAAGTGTGGTCATTAAATTGAGTATACGTACAGGGCGGTCAATTCCGGGGTAAATCTATACGCATCTCACGAGGGACGCGGTATTGAGACCGTTTTTTTTATTATATCGCGGAGAGCTGGCTCCAATTTATGAAAAGGAGAAAAACGTTAACTTTTACATGAACTCTTAATAATAGCGGACCGGAGAGAAAAGTGTGTAATTGTCTTACACCTAACCAACATTTGTGGAGGGTGGTAGCTGAACTAGAAGAGACAATTACAAAATACTGTATCATTATCATTGACTGTTGGTGTCAAGCATCCAAAACTGTTCATCAAAGGTTTTCGATGGAACTTGGGAGTTAGGGTTCAGACGGTCGCATATAATCTACATGAGTGTGAATGAGTGGTGAATGCAAACTAAAACTGTGAACAAAGTTATGTTAAATAAAACAGAAGAAACAAGACAGTTATTATTCCATAAACTGTAACATTTCTTATCATTGTACGAAACCTTTATAGATGATCTTTATGACAATTTGCTTCGAAGGGATCTCGTTACGAGTTAAGTTTTGGGGACCTGGTCAAGAGAGGGTGGTTCATAGCTGCAGCTATTTTGGAATCAGGTGCTACCGTGACTGTTGTGTGTTGTCAGTGACTTAAGGTTACCATACCTCATGCTCTAAGATTGATGCGCCTTTCCTATAACGGTGCCTCACAGCAACAACGACAACGCTGACGACGAAGGAAGATACGGTAGAACCTGATCTGAAGTCCTGCTCCTCCTGCCACCGAACTTCACTAATTCCCACTGTAACTAACTTTAACCTATCCATTTCCTTTTTTCAATTTTCTAAATCATCTGCCCAATTAAGGTGTCTGACATTCCATGCATAGAACGCCACTTTTGTTTCTCCTGATGATGGTGTCCTCCTGAGTAGTCCCCGCCCTGAGATCTGAATGGGGGACTATTTTATCTCTGGGATATTTTATGTAAGATGATGCCATCATCATTTAACAATACAGAAGAGCTGCATGTAGTTTCCCCTTGCTTTCAGCGATTCCCAATACCAGCACAGCAAGGCCATTTTGGTTGATATTACAAAGGCAGTTCAGTCAATCATCCAGACTGTTACTCCTGCAACTACTGCAAAGCCTGCTGCCCCTCTTCAGAAACCACACATTTGTTTGGCCTCTCAACACATACTCCTCCGTTGTGGTTGCAGCTACAGTGTGGCTGCCTGTATCACTGAGTCATGGACGCCTCTCCACCAATGTCAAGGTCTATGGTTCATGGGAGATGCTTATGAAGGTAGTGGGGGTAAAATATGGGAAACAAAAGATTATATACAACATGTACAGAAACCAGACTACAGTTATAAGAATCAAAGGATATGACAGGGAAATAGTGCTTAAGAAATGAGTGAGACAGGGTTATAGCTTATCTCTGACATTATTCGGCATATATATTGAGCAAGCAGTAAAGGAAATCAAGGAGAAATTTAGAGAGGGAATTAAAGTTCAAGGGGAAGAAATAAAGGTTTGATGTTATTTAATGACACTGTAATTCTGTCACAGACAACAAAGGACTGGGAAGAGCAAGTGAATGGCACAGATAGAGTCTTGAGAAGAGTTTATAAGATGAAGAGCAACAAAAGTAAAAGTAGGTGTAGTTGCATTAAATAAGGTGATGTGGAAAGCAATTACTTTATGACATGAGACGCAAAGGTACTAGAAGAGGTCTGATAACTGGGTAGCAAAATATCTGATGATGGCTGAAGCAGAGAGGATATAAATGGCAAATTGGCTAAAAAAATGGTAAAATATGAAATTATTAACATCTAGGAAGGTCATTACTAAAGGTATTTGTGTGGATTCTAGCCTTGCAGAGAGAATAGAACTGTTGAAAGTGGTGCTACAGGAGAATGCTGAAGATTAACCCTTGAGTGGGTGCACCAATGTATAAAGTGCATCATATAAATTAAACAGTTTCTGCATCGTTCACTTGTTTATTTTGCCACTATGTGTTTTGATAGTTCATACCATTATCTTCAGGCTGAGAATTGTTTATTTACATCACTGGTGTTGGTGAAGAGTACAGATGTCTCTATTTATCAACAGTTGCAGCTCTCATAATGCTGTCCCTTATGGATGAAATACAACTGTGAGCTCGTACCTATTGCTTCATTTTTGCTTGAGCTAACACAGTGCTAAGTTGTGCTGTCATACATCCCAGTGGGCACCAGTAATATAAAATACACAGGGAGCTAGGTGAGAAAAAAATGTACAATCACACAATGAGGCAGCTGTCTACAAGATAAACAGCATTCAAATAAGAGGTTGGCAGTAATCTGATGTAATTGCCTTGTTTAATGCTTTGAGTGGGTCATTTATTTGGGATAGCAACTGTAAATGCTATCAAGGACATAATGAAAATTTATTTTATTATTGATTGATTAAACAGTTTAAAAAACAGGAGGTACTGAATCAAACTAGGGGAAAAGAGAAATTTATGGCACAACTTAATTAAAAGAAGGGATCATTTGATAGCACACACCCTGAAGCATGAAGAAATTGTCAGTTTGGTAATGGTGGGAAGTAAGAGCAAGTGTGTGTGTGTGTGTGTGTGTGTGTGTGTGTGTGTGTGTGTGTGTGTGGGTGGCATGGGTGGGTGGCTGTGGGTGTGGCAGGAGGAGGAGGAGGGGTAAAACCTGTAGAGGGAGACCAAGGGATGAATACAATGATCAGGTTCACACAGATGTAGGTTGCAATAGTTATTTGGAGCTGAATAAGTTTGTACAAGATAGAGCAGCATGGAAACCTTCATGAAATCAGCCATCAGACCGTAAACCACAACAACAACAACAACAACAACAACAACAACACAGACAATTGTAAAAGCTTGTAGATGCTGACATTTGGAGATCAAATTGGGTTCCAGAGAAATGTATGAACACATGATGCAATACTGAGCCTAAGACCCATCTCAAAGGATAGAATGAAGAAAGGCAATCCTATGTTTGTAGCATGTTTAGATTTAGGAAAGCTTTTGACAATGGTGACTGGAATAACTAGTATGAAATTCTAAGGGCAGTGGGGATAAGATACAGGGAGTGAAAGGTTATCTATAACTTGCACAGAAACCAGACTATAGTTGTTAGAGATGGGTGGTGGGGGGTGGGGGGGGGGGGGGGGAGCAGAATGGGAGGAAATAGTCAAGAAGAGAATGAGGTAGAGTTATAATATATCCCTTACGTTGTTCAATCTGAGCAGTGAAGGTAATCAAACAGAAAATTACAAAAGATATTTCAGCTCAGTGAAAAGAAATAAGAACTTGAAGATTTGCTGTTGGTATTACAGTTTTGCAAAGGACAACAATGGACTTGGAATATTGAATGAATGTAAGGGGTAGTGTCCTGATAAGATGTTATCACATGCAAATAAACGAAAGTAAAACAACATTAATGGAGCATAGCTGAATTAAATTGTGAAATGCTGGAGGATTCAGATTAGAAAAACACACACTAAAAGTAGAAGATGAGCTTTGCTATTTGTGCAGAAAATTAACTGACAATGCTAAAATAGATTGGATACAAAACGCAGACTGGCAATAGTAAGAAAGGTATTCTTTTTAAAAATGTCAGAAATTCTTTTCTGGAAGAGCGTACCTGGAGTGTAGCTGGTAGGGGAGTGAAGTGTGTTTGATAAATAGTACAGATGAGAAGAGAACAGAAGTTTTTGAAATTTAGTGCTACATAAGAATGCCAAAGATGAACAGACTGGATAATTAACGAAGAGGTAATGAACTGAATTATGAGAAAAGAAATTTGTTACACAACGTGACTAAAATAAAGGATCAGTTCATAGGAGACATCCTGAGGTACTAGAGAATAATTAATGCTGTAATGGTGGGGAGTGATGATGGTTATTATACCACTTGACTACAATGAGCATGTTCACAATAATGTAAGCCGCAGTAGCTATGCAGAGAAGAAGCCTGAAGAGGATAGACGGGATACAGTGGAAAGCTGCATCAAACTTGTCTTCAGACTCAAGACCACAGCAACAACAAGTACCATAGGCTTGCATCATTCTGTATCCTCTTGAAATTGTGCCCACATGTTTTTCAATTAAGTAGATACAGGGTTGGAAATTAGTAAAAATACAATGAACTGGCAGCAATAGTGGCAATAAAAATAAAGAATTTATTAAAGTAGGAAAAGATACATTGCCATAACTCACATTAAAAATGCACACACACACACACACACACACACACACACACACACACACACACACACAGAGAGAGAGAGAGAGAGAGAGAAAGAGAGAGAGAGAGAGAGAGAGAGGCGCACACATTCAAAAGATAGAAATGAAAGATTAAAATATGTAATTTACCACATTCTGCTCAAGTAAATTTAACTGTTTCTCTTTCTGATAGAGTTGTTTCTTCAGTTCTTCAATCTCAGCACGTAGAGAACCTGGATCCATGTCTGAAAAAAAAAAGAGGCAGAATAATTATAAAACTGTATTGTTCCTACAACTGTTTAAGTAAGTAACTGACTCTACATTTTTTTCTCTGCAAACCACCATGAAGTGCATGGAAGATGGCACTTCCCAATACACCACAGATCAGAGTATTGTATGATAAGTCATGGAGGGAAAACAACAATTGCTTTCACATACTTTGTCTTTTTATTACCATGTTGAAGAATATATTGCATCATAATATTATAATCCTACAAGACAGTGTGTTTGAGAGATATTTTATTGCCATCTACTTCTAAAAGGTGTCTTACCATAAGCTGAAGGTACTTTAGAAATCACTTACTGTATGTTACCTTGTGACTTTGTACAAGACTGCATGTGTGTGTGTGTCTCTTTATCTGGAAACCGATCCACTGCAAAATAAATAGCTGACATATGATATCACTAATCTTATTTAATCCTCTGATATCTCCCACACTTGCTCAGTTTTGTTTCACATTCTTTGTTGTCCTATCAGTATTGATTAACATTATTATTATTTATTATTGTTGTTGTTGTTGTTATTCGGTGTATTTTGTCATTCCTCATTTCACGTAAAAAATGTACTACAATAGGGTGGTAATAGTACAGTAGTCTAAAAAAATGAAACATAAAAAAAAATAAGGAAGACTATATTTTTTTCTTTACCTACACAGCTTTAATTTTTCTTTGACTAAACAGCTTAATAAACAAATACCTGCCAAATGGCAAGTTATCGCGATTCAATACTACACAGTAACTCTAGATGGAAATGCAATGGGCAAATAACATTATTATAAATACAATTTCTGATTATCCACATGAAATTGCAATTGCACTCTCTGAATCATGAAAAATGTCATACATCTATAAGCTTATCTAACACATTTCTGCTTCAACATCTGTGGTGTTCCTGATTCCCAAGTTTCAGTAATTTATCATGTTTTCACATGATCTAATTCTAAATCTGCAAAGTATCCTCAAATATAAGGAAGGAAGGAAGATTAAGGTTTAATGTATTGTAGTTAATGAAGTCATGACAGATGGGGCACAAGGTAAGAAGGCAATCTGATGTGTCCTACAAGTACCAATACCAGTTTTTGGGAAACCCTTGGAAATGCTAAATCTGGACGGCCATAGACGGATTTGAATCACCATCCTCCCTAGTCAAATTCAGTGTGCTAACCACAGCATCATCCTACTCAGTCCTCACACACAGTGTTGAAGGAACAGGAGATGTGATTAATCACTGATTCAAACAATAGACAGTCCAGGTTGGAATATCAACAATATTATAAAAAGGACAGATTGCTACTCATGTAAAGACGACAAGTTCAGCTGCACAGAGGCATGGTGAAAACTCAATGTGTCATCTTTGTGGTGACTAGTAACCTATCCTTTTCATAATGTTATTAATCACTGATTCAGTCAGCACCAAATGTGAACTGACTTAGTAAACATAAATAAAGTCATTGAGAACTGGAGTTACATTTAGATAAATTAATATTCTGCTCAGTAGAATAAGCATTTCTCAGCAATATTTTGATAAGAAAATAATAAAAGGACTCATAGTTAATTCCTTGCAGTTTGACTACAAGTATTATATCAGCCAGGAAGGAAGGAGCAAAGAGAAAATAGCATGAAATCTCACATCATCTAGAATCTAGTGTGTCATCAAGGAGAGAACAAGTATTCTTGTGGGGGTTGGGTTGTTTGGGGGGAGACCAGACAGTGAGGTCATCGGTCTCATCAGATTAGGGAATTAACTCGGCCATGCCCTTTCAAAGGAACCATCCCGGTATTTACCTGGAGCGATTTAGGGAAATCACGGAAAACCTAAATCAGGATGGCTGGACGTGGGATTGAACCGTCGTCCTCCCGAATGCGAGTCCAGTGTGCTAGCCACTGCGCCACCTCGCTCAGTAAGTATTCTTGTGGTTTAATTCTACAATTAACTATGTCCTATGGTCAGGTGAAAATTTAGAAATAACGTGCTTTCTGTATCTAAAAATGGCATTTATGTTTTGAAGCAGATTTTGGCCAGTGGACTTGTCTAAAATTTTTCCAGTAAGCAAATTCAAACTCTGAAGTTGTTGGCACAAATGACACATGCCACTTGGGTTCTGTGGCAAATGGCAAATGGCTGATTTGGTCAAGGCAACTAGCCTTAGATGAATTTCTTGACCTCCACTATCGAGTTGAGGATTGTAGGGTTTCTGTTAATAAGTCAAGTATGCAATACAGGCAGGAAGCGTGCCGCTAAGATAGCAGAGTATGTGTGGCATGCACATGGGAGTTTTTTTAGTTTAAAGGAATCCCCCCATAGGATCAAAGATGAATTGCCTACAAAAACAAATAAACATCAAGCACAATGTTCTCAGAGAACGCTTGTCGTCCGAGATAGGATATAGAAAAGGTTAATACGATGTTAGTGAACTGTAGGAGCATATAAGGGAAGATCCCAGAATTAGTATCGGTTACTGAAGGTTTTAATACCCAGATAGTATTAGGAATGGAAAGCTGGTTGAAACCAGAAGTGAATAGTACAGGACAGGTTAGTCATCAGTGGTGGCAGTGTATTTATTGTCATTAGTGGTGGGAGAGCATTTGTAGCAGTAAAGAATTTGACAATATCTAGGGAGGTTTTCATGGATTCGCATGTGAATTAATCTGCATGAAGTTAAACATTAAGAATCAAAGGTGGGTCAAAAACAGTAACTGAATGCTTTTATAGACCGCCTGGTCAGGAGCTGTAGTGGTACAGCACCTCAGAAAGAACTTGCAGAATATCATTAGTAACTTTTCTGATCACACCAATCTAATAGGGAGTGACTTCAACTTTCCAGGTATAGATTAGGAGAGTTATGCAACCAAAACTGGTGCCAGAGACAGGGACTCGGGGGACATAATTGTGAAAATCTTGACTGAAAATTACTTCAAACAGACACTTAGAGAAGCAGTCTGAGAAGGTAACATCTTACACCTCTTAGCAGTAATCAGACCTGAACTCATCAAATCAGTTAACATAGAGGAAAGTATCAGTGGTCATATGGCGTGACAGTGACTATGACTACGGGTATGTTCAAGGAATATTATGAAAGGTAGGAAAATTTTTTTGCAGTGACAGAGTATCTGAGTAGCAAGCATAAAATATTCAGTAATGAGGATGGCGATGTGGAGCACAAATGGAAAAAATTCAAAAGCACAGTTCAATCGCCTTTGACAAATACACTCCAAGCAAGGTCTTGAGGAATGGGAAAGACCTGATGTGGTTTAATAGAGGTATCAGAAAACTGCTATGTAAAAAAAGAGAGCCTCAGCACAGATTCAACAGAAGTCAAAACTTAGCTGACAAATTAAGAATGAATGAAGCAAAACTTTAACATGTTTTGTCCTTACATAGAATCAGTAAGTGGTTCCAAATCATCTATTCAGTCACTCTGTGACCATACTGACAGGGAAACTAAAGATACCAGAAAGAAGGATGGAGTACTGAATCCTGTCTTCCAAAATTCTTTCACTGCAGTAGATCATAATACAGTTCCTCTTTTCAATCGTCATAAGAACACCAAAATGCCACATAATGAGATAACTGTTCACAGAATAGAAAAGCACTTACAACCACTTAGTAGAAAGGTAAAAGTGTCAGGACCTGACGCGTTACCTGTAAGATTCTACAAAGATTATGTGAAAGAACTTGCTCCCCTTTTAGTAGCAGTTTATCACAGTTAGCTGGAGCAGCAAGGATTATGCTCAAGCTTTGGTCACACCCCTTTAGCACAGTATTTACGCCACTTCCCAATGTCTGACATATCAGTTGGGAAAACTGAGGGGAACAAGGAGCACCTCTGACGATGTCCAGTACAGCTCTGGGTGAAATCATTAGAATGGAAAGATTTCACAGGCCACCACAATACAACACAGAAGATTCACCAGCAGCTACGACATCTGATCGTGAAAGCCTTCATTGTATGGTGCTTGTTTGTTGTTATTTTTATATCAGGAGCTTACGGGCTATTGAAGGTGGTGACATGAAAATTGGAACAAGTGTCCATTGTATCATAAAATATATGGGTGCTGCACTGTAATTTGGTTCAACACTGAACTGTGCCCAGATGGCTTGCTAATGACTATTGTGAGTCAAAGGTCAATTTTGTGATTATGTAATAATAAATGAATATTTTATTCATTGTTGAATAAATAATGTATCAATAATAATTCATTAATAGTAATGAAACAATAATGAATAGGAACACAAAGAAGTGTAGGGACAGAAAGTTGGCTGAAACCAGGTGTAAACAGTAATGAAATTCTTAACTCAGATTGGAATGTATACTGCAGGGACAGTGCTGGGAAGAGAGAGTGAAGGGAGAGGCATGTTCATAGCAATAAAAAGTGCAATAGTATTGAAGGAAATTGATGGAGATCTGAAATGTGAAATAATTTGGGTGAAGGTCATGGTTAAAGCAGGCTCAAACATGGCCCCCTGGCTCAGCAGCTGTTGTAGCAGAACACCTGAAGGAAAATTTGGAAAACATTTCGAGTAGATTTCCTGACAATGTTATAGTTTTGGGTGGAGATTTTAATTTACCAGATATAGACTGGGAGACTCAAACGTTTATAACGGGTGGCAGGGACAAAGAATCCAGTGAAATTTTTTTAAAGTGCATTATCTGAAAACTACCTTGAGCAATTAAACAGAGAACCGATTTGTGGTGATAACATATTAGACCTTCTGGTGACAAACAGACCCGAACTATTTGAAACAGTTAACGCAGAACAAGGAATCAGTGATCATAAAGCAGTTACAGCATCAGTGATTTCAGCTGTAAATAGAAATATTAAAAAGGGTAGGAAGATTTTTCTGTCTAGCAAAAGTGACAAAAAGCAGATTTCAGAGTACTTGATGGCTCAACACAAAAGTTTTATCTCAAGTAAAAATAGTGTTGAGGATCAGTGGACAAAGTTCACAACCATCGTACAATATGCATTAGATGAGTATGTGCCAAGCAAAGACAGTAAAGAGCTGGTACAACAACCGAGTTAGAAAACTGCTGCGGAAGCAAAGGGAACTTCAAAGCAAACATAAACATAGCCAAAGCCCTGCAGACAAACAAAATTTACACGAAGTGAAATGTAGTGTGAGGAAGGCTATGCAAGATGCGTTCAACGAATTCGAAAGTAAAGTTCTATGTACTGACTTGGCAGAAAATCCTAAGAAATTTTGGTCTTATGTCAAAGTGGTAGGTGGATCAAAACAAAATGTCCAGACACTCTGTGACCAAAATGGTACTGAAACAAAGGATGACAGACTAAAGGCCAAAATACTAAATGTCTTTTTCCAAAGCTGTTTCACAGAGGAAGACTGCATTGTAGTTCCTTCTCTAGATTGTTGCACAATGACAAAATGGTAAATATAAAAATAGATGAAGATAGGAAAACAATTAAAATCGCTCAAAAGAGGAAAGGCCGCTGGACCTGATGGGATACCAGTTCGATTTTACACAGAGTATGCGAAGGAACTCGCCCCCCTTCTTGCAGTGGTGTACCGTAAGTCTCTAGAAAAGCGTAGCATTCCAAAAGATTGGAAAAGGGCACAGGTCATCCCAATTTTCAAGAAGGGACGTCAAACAGATGTGCAGGACTATAGACCTATATCTCTAACGTTGATCAGTTGCAGAATTTTAGAACACGTATTATATTAGAGTATAATGAATTTTTCTGGAGACTAGAAATCTACTCTGTAGGAATCAGCATGGGTTTTGAAAAAGACGATCGTGTGAAACCCAGCTTGTCCTAGTCGTCCATGAGACTCAGAGGGTCATAGACACGGGTTCCCGGGTAGATGCCGTGTTTCTTGACTTCTGCAAGGCGTTTGATACAGTTCCCCACAGTCGTTTAATGAACAAAGTAAGAGCATATGGACTATTGTGTGATTGGATTGAAGAGTTCCTAGATAACAGAACGCGGCATGTCATTCTCAATGGAGAGAAGTCTTCCGAAGTAAGAGCGATTTCAGGTGTGTTGCAGGGGAGTGTCGTAGGACTGTTGCTATTCACAATATATATAAATGACCTTGTGGATAACATGGAAGTTCACTGAGGCTATTTGTGAATGATGCTGTAGTATATCGAGAGATTGTAACAATGGAAAATTGTACTGAAATGCAGGAGGATCTGCAACAACTGACGCATGGTGCAGGGAATGGCAATTGAATCTCAATGTAGACACGTGTGATATGCTGTGAATACATAGGAAGAAAGATCCTTTATCATTTAGCTACAGTATAGCAAGTCAGCAACTGGAAGCAGTTAATTCCATAAATTATCTGGGAGTAGGCATTAGGAGTGATTTAAAATGGAATGACCATATAAAATTAATTGTCGGTAAAGCAGATGCCAGACTGAGATTCATTGGAAGAATCCTAAGGAAATGCAGTCTGAGAAAAAAGGAAGTAGGTTACAGTACACTTGTTCACCCACTGCTTGAATACTGCTCACCAGTGTGGGATTCGTACCGGATAGGGCTGATAGAAGAGAGAGAGAAGATCCAACGGAGAGCAGTGCACTTCGTTACAGGATCATTTAGTAATCGCGAAAGCGGTATGGAGATGATAGACAAACTCCAATGGAAGACTCTGCAAGAGAGACGCTCAGTAGCTCAGTATGGGCTTTTGTTGAAGTTTTGAGAACATACCTTCACCAAAGAGTCAAGTAGTATACTGTTCCCTCCCAGGTATATCTTGCAAAGAGACCATGAGGATAAAATCAGAGAGATTAGAGCCCACACAGAGGCATACCGACAATCTTTCTTTCCACAAACAATACGAGACTGGAATAGAAGGGAGAACTGATAGAGGTACTCAAGGTACCCTCCGCCACACACCGTCAGGTGGCTTGCAGAGTATGGATGTAGATGTAGATGTAGATGTCTTATTTTTCCTTCTTGATTCTTGCACATAGTGTCTATTATCGCTATTCCACTGTAGTTTATAGGGTCATTCCATGCCAAGTGGTCTAAACCTTCCCACCATCATGTCTCCAATTTTCTTCAAATTTTATCTGTAGCACTAGTCAAGTGCTAAATTAAGTTTCTCAAGATTTCAAGCCTCTAGCTGCAATACTTGCTGATCTACACCCCCTTGTCTGAAGGGTAGTAAGTTCGCATGCGCGCGACATCAGACAAAATGCCATTTTTGGGGTCTCATAAAATTGAAACCAATTCATAAGAATGGTTAGTAAGATGAGACCCTGTACAGTTTTTTGTGCTGATTCAAACGAAATTAATTATAAGATTACTGATGCAAAATCCGGTCAAACAAGTCGACTCAAAGTGTACCCCTAATTCTGTCGTGACTTAATGCGACAAATTTTGACCAATATTCAGACTGCAATAATTTCCTTGCAGATAAAGATATGGACTTGAACTTTTTACCAAGTCTTATCTTTGTGCTGGACATAATACAGCTGGATTTCCAACTACCCAGGCTTTATAGTCGCCTTGCAAAATCTCTTCAAATTTGGCAGTGTCAGCGCAAATGGCTTTATTTACCAAAGTTCAAAGCCCATTACTACAAAATAGTCAGCCTGGATTTAATTGTGAATAGTATCATCTGAAAGAGAAACTCTTGCTCTACAAGATGGATATATTTTTCTTTTGCAACGCTTCCATTAAGTGCTTATTTACTCAGGTCAAAGTATCTTATATTTTGTGTGCGCAGTGCCCTGCGTTGGTCCATGATGGCTGAGCCATTACTGGTTATCACAATAAAACCAGCATCCCCATCGCCATAGGGGCCACGCCCGATAGCCATGCAGTAACAGCCACGGGTGGGTATCTTTACTGCAGGTTCCCAAGCCTGATTACAGGGTGTCTTTACCACAGGATCCCAAGCCTGATTGTGGGTTTCTTTATGCAGGTTCCCAAGCCTGTCTTCCTCAGTTACTTCATCATTCTGGAAGCATCGTTGATTTGCAAGAGAATGCTTTCAGGAAAACTGTATTGCCGACCAGATGATGTCACTGATGGAGCTGGAATAACACCAATGATAAGTTGTTCTGGAATCCAGCAAGTATCACGTCTTAAGGGCCAATAAAATGAACTTGCAGGACCATGAGGATGCATAAAGCTTATGAAAGCATCTTTCTGTTCGACTGAGATTTCAACGATGTTTCCAATCCACCATTTCTTTTCATAAATGCAAGCAACATACTGCCCAGGCTGAAGATCCATGACTTGAACTACTACTTCAGCAGCACTAATTTTGGCCAAAAAAGATGTCGCATCATTAGAAACTCTACTGACCTTAATTGTCGTCATATCAATGGGCAAAAAATGGTGGTTTTCTCTTTTGCCAGCTAGAGTGTGCCCTTGCAGGAATCTTTCTTCTTGAGAAGCTTTTTCTTCTTCAACTTCCTCTTTGCTGATGAAAAAGAATTTGATTCCATTGATATTATCATTGCAGAAGTTGAAAAGATCTTTGGGTGTTAGAATCTGGTTTTCATATGGACGTTGCAAACTTGCTCTTGCTGCCAACCGTTTTGTTGTGCCTCCAATGCCATCACAAGGCGACTTTCCATGGCTTGTTCCAAAGAAATTCCATTCTGCTGTTATTTCAAAATCTTCTTTGTGATAGCATAAGTTGAGAAAATTCTTGAAATTCTTATATTGTGCAGCTGAACCATCACTGAAGTAGTGGATGTGGCTTATTTTGGAAAATTGCATCTTCAGGTAATTGATTACTTTTCCAATGTAAACATGGACAGTAATCGTATCGTGTCGAAGGCAGTCACTAATAACACAAAGATTCACACATTGCACCTCTTCGTTTTCACAGTAGTAGACTACAAATGGATGAACTGTTGCTTGACTGTTTTCCCAGTGAAAGCCTTGCACTGCATCTTGAACAATAAATGAATAGTTTTCAGCAAAATCCATTAGTATTATGAATTCGCCTTCTTTCAAATCAGTTTTGAGAGCTTTCAGGTGCTGGCTTTGATGCTTGGCAATGTAGTGATGACAAGACAGGTTCCAAATTTTTGCTGCAATATCTTCAACATACTCTTCTGTTGAAAGCTGCTTTGTTTCTAAAGTATCCCTGTCGGTATGAATCCATTGTTTGTACTCAATCAGTTCTTCAGGGTCATTATCTTCAAAATATGTTGCAATAACTGCTTCTACACCTTCTGGACCAGGGCAGTTTTCACAACGATGAAGCATACAATCCTTGTTTTCCAAGCTGCAAACAGCTTTGCTAAGAATTTCCTTGTAGTCTTCATTGATTGATGCACCAGTGAGCATAAGCTTGACATTTTGGTGTATTGTACAGACACAAACTGAGTGCATTCCAGCAGAGCCAACTGTAACACACCATTTTGGTCTAAGCTCGCAAAACTTTGAGAAGCCAATTTCTGGTCCATTTTGCTTCTGATAAGACACGTACATTTCCTTCAAATTGCAAAGCAACAACCGCTTTTGCTTGTACACCTTTGTTCCTGAAATTCTCACAGGCACACAGTCTTTCTTCCCTGGACAAAGTCTGCTGAATTCGTCATCTTGAAAAAAGTCATGTACTTTCTGGACAACTTCATCTGAAAGCTTCCTTCCTTGCCGATTTGCTGGAAAAGCTAGAACACCTTGCTCATTCTTCAGTTTTCTCGCTTGCTTTACCATTCTTTCTGATACATTAAATGCTGTTGTCGTATCTTTAATTGTCCAGCTTCTTGGAACCAAGGTCAATATTTGAACTTTTGTCCTACGATTTGACACTTTACATTTTTCTTTCAACTCTTCTATAAGATTATCAAGATCTGCACAATTATTGCATGGGCGACTTTTACTTGAACTTGGCTGTTCATCGTAATTGATTCCTACAGCAGCAGCAATTTGATTCCCAATTAAACTTTGTGCATCCAAGATCTTTCTTTTTGCATAGCTTTGCTTATCTCTTTTACTTAGTTGTCTTCTTTTCAATGGTGAAGCACCAATAAATGATAAACTTTTGTTGATGGCTGGTTCAGTTTCATCCGTTGTGAAATCTTGTTCAGATTGGGTTGATAGTGATGATGAATCTTCTAGCTTTTGGTTCAGTGCCGACATGCAGCGAGGGCAAAGCTTCTGACCAGGTTTTATATCAATCACTTCTTTTTTCTTTAACAGGCAAAGTTTGGCAGCTGTTTCATTATCAAGCAGTCTAAGTCCAGCTTTTACATTGTGATTCCTCTTCTTGAATGGATTGCAACATTTCTTTTGCATCGCTTGATATTCATGTAGGAAGAGGGCTTCATGGTGGAAGCAAATGATGGAATTTTCGTCAAGTTTGGCTTCTGAACGCGAAACAAGCAATTTCTGGTCACATTCTGTGAAATCACTAAACGCTTTGAATCCAGTCTTCTTAGCATAGAAGATAACATGGCACTTCGATGCAGCAGCATCTTTTCCAATTGAACAGGGGGCCAACGATTCTTCTTCTTCATTAACTTCTGACATCTCTCACTGGCCAATCACTGAATAAAACACGAATGAAATATCCAATTATATCAGTAATTCTAAGCGACTATTAAGATTCAAATTCCTAGAAATGAAGAAAAATTAGTGCATCGCGCATACAAAATATAACAACTTTGATGTGAGTTAATGAGTACTTAATGGTCGCGTTGCAAAAAAAACAAATGTCAGTCTTGTAGAGCAAGAGTTTCTCTTTTAGGTGATACTATTCACAAGCAGATTCAGGCCAACTATTTTTTAGTAATTGGCTTGAAACTTTGGTAAATTTTACCGTTTGTGCTGACACTGCCTAATTTGAAGAGATACTGCAGGGCGACCATATGGCCTGGATCATTGCAAATCCGGCTGCATTATGTCTAGCACAAGCATGAAGCTTGGCCAAAAGTTCAAGTCCATATCTTCAACTGCAAGGAAATCATTGCAGTCTTAATATTGGTCAAAATTTGTCGCGTTGTGTCACGACAAACTTTGAAGTATACTTTGAGTCGAGTTATTTGACCGGGGTTTGCATGAGTAATGTTATACATAATTTCGTTGGAATCAGCAAAAAAAACTGTACAGGGTCGCATCTTACTAACCATTCTTATGAATTAGTTTCGATTTTATTAGACTCCAAATATGACATTTTTTTTATGTTGCATGCACACGGACTAAGTACACTTCAGACAAGGGGGTCTAGATCAGCAGCTATTGCAGCTAGAGGCCTGAAATCTTGGGAAACTTACTTCAACACTTGACTAAAGCTACAGTTAAAATTTGACGAAAATTGGAGACCATGATGGTGGGAACTTTTTTCAGTTTTAGACCACTTGGTGTGGAATGACCCTATACCTAATTTTGAACATCTACACAATTACATTGTTGACTGTTTTTTCTAGGTCAACACATTTTGACTTTTCTTCAGCGTTGCCTCTGACGTGAAGTCAAATACCAGAACTGTCTCTCTAGCACATTTATGTCTCCTAAAGCCAAAATTATCATGAAGACATCTTCAATATTCTTTTTCCATTCTTCTGTATATTATGTTAGTCAGTAACATTGATGCATGAGATATTAAGCTGATTCTATGATAGTTCTTGCATTTATCTTGCTTATCTCCTGGATTGTGTGGATGAATTTTTTTTTTAAATCTGATAGTATTTGTTTAGACTCATAGATTCTAAAAACCAAACTTAATAGTTGCTATGTTGGCACTTCCCCTAATGATTTTAGAAATTCTGCCCTGATTGTTTGCAAGTCTTCCAGAGCTCTGTTACTAGTTCCTCTATGTCTTCCATATTGACTCCCATTTCTTCTTGAATTACATCATCAGACACTTCCTCTCTCTCACAGAGTTCTTCAACATACTCTTTCCACTTTATCTGCCCTCTCCTTTGGCTCTAACAATGGAATTCTTTTTGCACTCTTCATGTCAATGTGTTCGATTTTAATTTGCTGCTTTTTGGACTTTGCTATACACTGAATCAATTTATACAATGACCATTTCATTTTCCTGCAGCAACCTTGGCTTGGCTTATCTCTGTTTACTATTTATTTCTTTCCTATGTGATTTATATTGCTGTATTCACATCTTGTCAGAACATTTTTTTTATTTCCTTCTTCCATGGCCATGTCTCTCAATGAAACTCCCTATTGCGTATCATTGCTGCAGTATCTACAGCCTAAGAGGAAAGATAGATGCTGTCTATAGGAAAATTAAAAAGAAAAAGCAACTGTACAATTTCTAAGAGTGATAATTTTCATTGATAAGTTCTTCTCTCAGTACCTAATCTCCCATTTCATCTTCTCCTACTTCCTGTATATATAAATTTGAGGATGACGTTACAGAAAGAGAAGAGGAAGTACGTGAAGATGAAATGGGAGCTATGGCATTGAGAGAAGAACTTATCAATGGAAATGATCAATCTTATAAAATATAATTGTAATATAATTGAATAAATAAAAAAATCTACGCACCATTTGCAGCAGGAGAAAACATATATAAAAGTTAAGTAAATGTGCAAGCTTTCGGAACCAGTGTCTCCTCCTTTTGGCAGAAAGGTTGAAGGGGAATGAAGAGAACTGAAGGAAAAGGACTGGTGAAGTTTAGAAAACGGGGAGAGTTCAGAAAAGTCACCCAGAACACCCTGGGTCAAGGGAGACTTACCACACCAGATGAGAAGGAAAGACTGTTCATTCTCATCGTATCTAGTCACTCTTGCCTGATCCAGGGTTCTGGGTGACTTTTCCAAACTTCCCCCATTTCCTGAACCTCTCTAGTCCTTTTCTTCCACCCCTCTTCCTTCCCCTTCAACCCTTCTGCTAGAAGAAAGAGCTACTGGCTCTGAAAGCTTGCACATTTATATATGTTTACTCCTTGGTGATTAGATTTTGTATATATCCAGTTACATTACATTTTGAGAGAATAATTTGTAGGAGCACTGAAATCTGATGCAAGACCCCTGGAATAGATAACATTCCCTCAGAATTATTGAGATCTTTGGGACAGGCAGCAATAACAACACTATTCTACCTAGTATGTAAAATACATTAGACATGCAAAATACCCTCCGACTTCAGGAAGAATGTAATAATGCCAGTTCCAAAGAAGAGAGTTGTCGATAGGAATGAATACTACTGAATCACCAGATTAATATGCCCTGATTATTTACAGGACACTAATTGTTTACAGGAAAAGGAGGAAACTAGCAGCAGCTGAGCTCGGGAAAGACCAGTTTGAGCTCCGGAGAAATGTAGGAACATGTGGGGCAATACTGACCCAGTGACTTATCCTAAAAGATATGCTGAAGAAAGGCAAACCGCATAAGCAGATTTAGAGAAAGCTTTTGACAGTGTTGACTGAAATACAATTTTCAAAGTTCTAAGGATAGCAGAGGTGAAATACATGGAGTGAAATGTTATCCAGACTGCATTTATAAGAGTAGCAGTTCATGAAAGTGTAGTAGTGACTGAAAAGGGTTTGAGACAGGGTTCTAGCTGACCCCAATGTTAATTAATATGTACATTAAGAAAGCAGAAACAGAAACTGTAGGGTTTGCCCATGACATGTAATTCTGTCAGAGATGGCAAGAGATTTGGAAGAACAGCTGAATGGAATGGTTAGTGGCTGGAAAAGAGACTATAAGATTAACATCAACAAAACTAAGACAAGGGTAATGGAATGTAGTTGAATTAAATCAGTTTATGCTGCAAGAACCGGATTAGAAAATGAGATGTAAAAGTGCGACATAAGTTTTGGTGTATGGGTAGCAAAATAACTGTTGATGGCTGAAGTAGTGAGGATATAAAATGCAGACTGGCTAGATCACGGAAGGCCTTACTGAAAAAGGGGAATTTGTTAACATCTAATATCAATCTAAGTATTAATAGTCTTTTCTGGAGATATTTGTCTGTATAGTAGCCTTGAAAGAAAGTGAAGTATGGATTATCTCTTATAGAACTGTGCAGTTATGCTCAGTTTAGGCAGTTTAGGCAGAGGCAGGTTCTGTACATAGTCAAACTTGAGCACTAAGGTACCTGTGTTGTCAAGTTTGGGCGTCTCCGAATACTTGTCCTTGAGTTTATTGCATTCCACAACGTTTAGTTTGTGTTCTTCATACATGTCTTTACGAGGGTCATCTGCATTGACACACAATATAACTTCACACACCCGGCAGAAATCACAGATATCAATTCAGGTTTTTGAAACCAACACAGACTATTCTCCCTAAAGAACTTATAATAAATGTTATACTTCATCTGGAGTACTGTATTTGTTTCATGGAGAAAATGATCTCTAAGTGATGTGAATAATTTTGCAACACTAGTCAGGGTTGTCAAAATATTTCCTTTTGGATTTGCATTGACAATAATGCGAAATGAAACTGGTCCCAGTGAGAGTGGACCATGTCCCAAATTTCTGTTGCAATTTTATGTGGTCTGATGGCAAGTATCTCTCTACTGTAAGAGTGGTAGCATTTGACACCTTCAAAAACTGTTTTCAAACTGCTCTTGGTAACTTGCAAGATAGTTTGGAATTTGGATTTACAGACTATTGTCTTATAATTGTTGCATTTTAGATGGTAAATATAAATGGAGCTTTGATTCTAGCCAGACCTAGTTGTATTAGATGTTCTAGGTGATGTTTTCTAATGTCAACTAAAGTAAAAACTTGTTCATAGATCTCTTCTTGATCCACTGGGCATATTTTTAGATAGCATTCCTTTGTGCATCATTTCTTACTGACTAGAAATTTCTTAGAGCAGACTTTCATACCGGTTTTTGGCAAAAAATAACACTGTCCTGAATTTCTCTTCTTTGTGACCTCTTTCTTTCACGTCCCTTTCTGAATTTTATGTTTCTCGTGGTTTATGGTTCTCTTAATCACATGCCATGTTATATCCTAGCCAGTAATGCCACCCGAGCCCACTGCCAAAAGGTTGGCAGCATCAAAGTCCGGACGCCGTCCGCATAAGCAGCGCCAGCGAGACAGGAAATCGCCGCAAGTCTGCGCGCGCCTCCGCTGGCTTCTGGGTTCTTAAGCGCTGGAGTCGCGAGCGCTAGGACAGTTCTGTATTCGCCGCTCAGTTGTATACGCGCCACCGAACTGTGTACTTGCTAGTCAGTTGTGTGTTCATCGCAGCAGAGTTGTTGTTTGTCGTCAGCCGACGCTGACCTAGCCGCTCCGACTCGAACTAGACAGATTTCTGTAGACAAGGAGTTCACTACTGTGTTGCTGTATCTTCGTTAATAAAGATAAGTACCGACTTTTATTTAATCAGAGTGTTTGGGTTTTCCTCTTTCTGTTCACTGTTCCAGCGGACCGGTCGGCCCGCTACTAAAAGTGTGGCGGTGACTTCGTAAGCCGTTTCTACAGCGCATTGCTTGTCGCTACGAACGCCGCCACAAAACTGGCGACGAGGGCTTCCGAACTCGTGTGCAGGGCTGGTTCAACTTGTTTCTGGTTATACTAATTATAGCGATAAAATTTTGGGGGCTGGTTTCATTTGTGTTCACTATGTCTGCCGAATTACAACAGTTGATCTTGTTACAGAGTCAGCAAATACAAAGTCTGGTGGAAGCAATCGCCAAACAAGCGGCTAATCCTCCAACACAAAAGGAACAAGCACAGGCAGCACCACCTTTCCGTGCTTTTGATGCATCAAGAGAAGAATGGCGAGAATATTTCGCGCAGTTGCAGGCGCACATGACAGTCTACAAAATCACGGGTACTGAGCGGCAGCTTTATTTAATTTCCACTGCAGGCGTGGAAGTCTATCGCCTACTTTGTAAGTTGTTCCCGGAATCCAAGCCAGAAGCTTTAGACTATGACGTTGTTGTTAACAAGCTTGCTGAGTATTTCGAGTCGCGAGTTCATGTGGCAGCAGCCAGATTCAAGTTCTTCAGATTAAAGAAACTGCCACATCAATCTAATAAACAGTGGTTAACAGATTTACGGGGCCTCACCCGTCAGTGCCGATTTAATTGTGTGTGTGGAGCTTCCTACAGTGATGTCATGTTACGAGACGCTATTACTCAAAACATTGCAGATTCTCGTATTCGTGCTGCTATCTTAAAGTTGCCTGACCCGTCATTAGAGACAGTGATGAACATCATTGAAGCCCAAGATACTTTTGACTATGCTGAGTGTGAGTTAGATCAGCCATGTATTTCTCAAATTGCCTGTGCTCAGCAAGTTATGTCACGCCCGCGGCCTCACCGGCAGAGTCAAACTGTAAACACTAGCCGGCCGCGTCATGTTAAACACATTCGTCAGCCGCGTGTGCAAAATGATAGAGTTAAGTCTTGCCCTAAGTGTGTTCTTGCTCATCCTCGTGAACGTTGCCCGTTAAGAAACGCGGTTTGTCACTTTTGTCAAAGGAAAGGACACATCCAGACTGTTTGTTTGCGTAAACGCAAGAACAATTCTAGTGCTGTCCAGCCCATGGATATTCATGTTCTTCAAAGCCAGCCCGCCCAGAAGGTCGCGTTTAAAGGCTCTTCCACGGTTCGTGTGGGTAATAAACTTGTTCGCAATAAGCCACCCACCCAGCCCTCTGCTATGCGACCAAGGCGTAATTCAAACGCTATATAAAGTAATGTACGGACTGCAAGTGAAGCGGGAGTTGTTGTTCCACCCGCCCAACCCACGAGTTGTCGTAAGCAGCGAACACGCGCTAAACGCGCTGATTTTGTGTCTTCCGCCTCCACTGCACCGATCCAGAGACAGTGTAATAAACTATTTGTGAAGCTACACATCCAGGATAAGACCTTCAATTTTCAATTAGACACTGGTGCGTCTGTGACTCTCATAAATAGTGCTACGTATGCGGCTATCGGCCGCCCTAAACTTTCAGCGGCAAAACATTCTTTGGCTACTTATAGTGGAGAACAAATTCCTGTGTTAGGTGTATGTAGCGTGCCAGCCACATTCCGTGGCAATACAAAAACAGTTTCATTCACAGTGCTCCGCGCTACAGACAGTGTAAACATTTTCGGATTAGACTGTTTTGACTTTTTTGGCCTGTCTACCCAAGACAATGTGTTGCAAATTAATTCTGTTGTTGTTCCTCAAGACAGCATAACCGATTTGCGTAAACAATAGTGACATATTTAAAGACGAACTAGGTTGTGCTGCGAACTTTGCCGCTCATATTACGTTAAAAGATAATGCTCAGCCTCGATTTTTTCGTGCTCGTCCAGTGCCTCACGCCCTCCGGGCACCTGTAGCAGATGAACTTCGTCATTGGCAAAACAACGGTGTTATTCAACCCGTTTCAGCGAGCCAGTGGGCTTCTCCCTTAGTTATTATAAAGAAACCGTCTGGCAAGTTACGTTTGTGTGCTGATTTTAAGTCGACAGTTAATCCTCAGACTGTCATTGATTCTTTTCCTTTGCCTAGACCGGACGAGCTGATGGATAAGTTAGGGGAAGCTCGTTTCTTTTCCAAAATTGATCTCCGTGAAGCATATTTGCAATTGCCCCTCGACGAACAATCACAACAGTATTTTGTCATAAGCACGTCGTTGGGGTTGTTCCGTTTTCTGCGTTTGCCTTTTGGTTGTGCGTCAGCTCCAGCTGTTTTTCAGCGTTTTTTGTCACAACTTCTGGCTAATGTGCCATCGTGTTGCAACTATTTAGACGATATTGTTGTGTCCGGTCGGACGCCTGCTGAACATTTCCGTAATTTGGAGTGTTTGTTTACAGTGTTGTCTCAGGCAGGCCTACGTTGCAACATCGATAAATGTTCATTTTTCCTTACGGAGATGGAGTATCTGGGACATGTTATTAATGCTCAAGGCATTCATCCCTCCCAGTCACATTTAGCAGCTATTCGTGATTTGCCCGCCCCTCGCAATCTGCAGGAATTGCAAGCAGTTCTTGGCAAATTGACACATTATATTAGGTTTATACCTAATGCATCACAGATTGCTGCACCGTTGCATCGTCTCCGCCGTAAGAATGTTCCGTTTGTGTGGTCAGCTGATTGCCAATCAGCCTTTCAGCAGCTTAAAGAGGCTTTATTGAATGATCGTTGTCTGGTCCATTACGACCCTAACAAGCCTCTGGTGTTAGCTTGTGATGCCTCTTCTTTCGGCCTCGGTGCTGTGTTGTCTCACCGAGTCGGTAACACCGAACGTCCTATTGCGTTCGCATCTAAATTGCTAAACAAAGCTCAGTGTAATTATAGCCAATTGGACAAGGAAGCGTTGGCTATTGTGTTCGGTGTCACAAAATTCCATCACTACCTCTATGGTAGACCATTCTATTTAGTAACAGATCACAAGCCCCTGACGTCACTGTTTCATCCGTCTAAACCAGTTCCTCAGCGGACGGCTCAGAGACTACAACATTGGGCTCTTTTGTTATCACAATACCAGTATGAGATACTGTATCGCCCTACAGCTCAGCATGCAAACGCTGACGCGCTTTCTAGATTGCCGATTGCTGCGGATGATGTCTTCGATTCCTCTGACGACTCTTGCCATCAGATTGACGCCGATGAGCATCAATCCCTCCGGGATTTTCCGATTGATTATCGTCAGGTGGCACGTGCGACAGCTACGGATCCTCATCTGAGTTTACTATTACGTTTTGTTCAACGTGGTTGGCCGTCCAAGGCAAAGGACATATCGGATCCTGTGGTTCGTCGCTATTATCCGCAACGTCATCTGTTGTCTGTTTCGCACGGAGTTTTGCTGTTACGCACTGAGAATGACCAGCTTCGTGTAGTGGTTCCCCAAGTGCTCCAATCCAAGGTCCTCGACTTGTTGCATCAAGGTCATTGGGGAGTGGTCAGCACCAAGCAGCTTGCCCGCCGTCATTGTACATGGATCGGCATTGATAAGCAGATTACGCAGATGTCTACAGATTGTTCGACGTGTGCCGAACACCAAGCTGCTCCGCCTCAACGTTATTTTGAGTGGGCACGCCCTGCCGGGCCCTGGCAGCGAGTACATATTGATTTCGCTGGTCCATATTGGAATTCTCGTTGGCTCATCGTGATAGATGCATTTAGTAATTTTCCGTTTGTTGTGCCCATGCAGTCTACAACGTCTGCACAAACTATACAGGCGTTGACTTCAATTTTTTGTATTGAGGGTCTTCCAGAAGTTTTAGTGTCTGACAATGGTCCACGATTTACCTCTGCTGAATTTGAAAGTTTTTGTTCTGCCAATGGCATTCGCCATGTTCTTACTCCGCCGTTCCACCCTCAATCGAATGGTGCAGCGGAACGTTTTGTACGCACATTCAAGGATCATATGGACCGCCTTTGTGCTACGCACTCTCGTCAGCAGGCCCTCATCACGTTCCTGTCGTCGTACTGGACCACGCCACGTGATGGCCCTTCGCCTGCGGAGCTTCTCCACGGCCATCGTCATCGCACCCTACTATGGTTGTTGCACCCCCCGGATCGACCCGCCGCTTCTGAGCATCGCACGCGTTTTCAGCGCAACGACGCCGTTTTTTTCAGAGTTTATCACGGTCGCCGTCGTTGGGAACGTGGTACCGTGATAAGTGTCCAGGGTCGCGGTTTTTATACTGTTCAAGGTGCTACTGGGGTGCACAGTAGGCATCAGAACCAGTTGCGCCGCACTGGCCGCCCGGATTCTGCCGCTCGTTCTTTGTCCACAGATTTGGTCCGCGGCGGGTTCCAGCCGCGCCTTCCGACTTCGCTGCCGCCCCCAGGGCAGCAGCAGCAGCCGTCGCCGCTACCACGCCGACAGCCCGTCCCGTTGATGCCTCCCGCGCAGCTTCATCCGGGAGCGCCCCAGGTGGTCGCTCCGGCGCCTGCGGTCCCTCTTCAGTCGCCACCGCCTTCGGAGCTGATGGACGTCGATCCCTCAGCCGGGCCGCCTTCCCAAGCGGTGGCTGTGCAGCCTGTCCTGCAGCCGCTTTCCTTGGGCACCCCCAAGGAGTCTGACACCGCAGCACCTTGTCCGGCGCCCACTCAGCAGCCGTCGACGCAGCGTCAGGAGACGCTGCCTCTCTTCGTGGGTCCTGACGCCCCGTCGCGTCCAGTACCAGACGCTGCGCCCGTGGTCACAGGCGTGCACCCTGACCTCGGTTTTCAGTCGGTGTTTCCCGATGCCCCGCGCAGCCAATGCTGGGGTGCGGACCGGGGACTGCCACCGACAACAGTCTCCGCCCCGGTCTCGTCCGCTACGCCTGCGGCCAGACCCCTCCCCCGCCGTCGACGCTCGCCATGTCATTATTCAACGACGGTGCGGCGATTTGGGGGGGAGGAGTGTTATATCCTAGCCAGTAATGCCACCCGAGCCCGCTGCCAAAAGGTTGGCAGCATCAAAGTCCGGACGTCGTCCGCATAAGCAACACCAGCGAGACAGGAAATCGCCGCAAGTCTGCGCGCGCCACCGCTGTCTTCTGGGTTCTTAAGCGCTGGAGTCGCGAGTGCTAGGACAGTTCTGTATTCGCCGCTCAGTTGTATACGCGCCACCGAACTGTGTACTTGCTAGTCAGTTGTGTGTTCATTGCAGCAGAGTTGTTGTTTGTCGTCAGCCGACGCTGACCTAGCCGCTCCGACTCAAACTAGACAGATTTCTGTAGACACGGAGTTCACTACTGTGTTGCTGTATCTTCGTTAATAAAGATAAGTACCGACTTTTATTTAATCATAGTGTTTGGGTTTTCCTCTTTCTGTTCACTGTTCCAGCAGACCGGTTGGCCCACTACTAAAAGTGTGGCGGTGACTTCGTAAGCCGTTTCTACAGCGCATTGCTTGTCGCTACGAACGCCGCCACAAAATGCCATACTGGATATACTATCGCAATCACTTCCCATATTTTGTTGACAATCACTATTTTCTTCCTATGTGATGCTGGCAAATATAAATTCCACAATATGGATATCCCATCACTGACCAATACATCTCAGCACAGCACACACACAACACTGATATGGGTGGCATGAAAGTTGTCTACTGGCTATGGCAGTCAGTGGAATGACGACTTGGAGCAGCATGGCTGTCAAATGTTTCTAGAGGGTGTTGTGTATGTCGGAGAGTAATAATTTGTGAGCACAAAGACTGGTTCGTACAGATGCAGTTACTGCAGGGAACAGAAAAACAACCTAACGATCTTTAAGTTGCTTTTCCAGGTAATGCCTCAATTCCACATGCCTTCTGACCCTTCTAGCTAAGTCGCATCTGCCTGTTATCCATGTATATGCTTGGTATTTTGCCAGTATCTGGCCATGATGGTTCTCACTGGCAGTTAACCGACCAATTCCGGTAAGACTTTACAATAACAAGTTTTTTTTGCAGCTTTTTATTGCTCCTTTATTGATTCTGATTTTATTATACGGCCCCTTACTGATATTTTTCACTACATCCTGTCTATTATCTCAATTATTATTTCATTTCACTATCATCTGTAAGCCCCCATTTATGGTTTTAGAATTTTAATGTTCTTTTCAGAGTTGACTTCCTTCTATGGCGATCTTCTTCATTCTGCATCTCTTGACTTTTGACTTTCATCAATATTTTGATGAATTATTAAAAACTGACTAGGACTGATGGAACACTGTATGTGCTTAATTTTTGCCAGTAAATAATCTGAAAATAAGTAAGCTGACTTCTAATTTAAATTTGCTTCTGTCAGTTATATCCTTTGTATATAATGTTATATCCTTCCCCTAGATTCTTGCCATTCTATTTTTTTAAATAGTTTTATAATTCTTAATTCCCTCATGTGCTAGTCTTCTTCATTTAGATGTACCTGAAGATGCAACTCTAACATTGTGAAACTGGTAGTACTGTTAAAGGATCATACAACAGCTGTTTGCATACCTTCAGCTGTGGATGCCCATTTTTGCTGTTTTTTACATAGATTGAAAAAAAAAAGAAAGGCCAAAGCAAGGAGACATGTAACATACCTTGTGTGATTTGTTATTTTTTTTAAAAAAAATATTTGCTTAATGTCACTCTGGAAAGATTTAATTAGAAACAATTTTTTAATTGAATTTTTTGGTTGGCAGAGTCACATGATTTACTGTGGTCCATGAGGAAGGTATTTACAAAAAGTTGGATTTAGACGAAGAAAATGTGAGAAAAATAATAATTTCAACTGCTTTCATCATTGCTAAGCCAGATTTAAATCTGTAATGAGATGCAATAGGATTGTTGTTTACATATGGTGGATTAGGACTACTACTTTTTGTATTATATGTGTTACGGAATCAGGGTAATAATTAAGATAGAATTTAGAAGTTATATAACAACTATGTATAATAATTACTTGTTATTTATTGTCGTATATAATAATTATGTGTTATTTAGGGTTGTTCAAAGCAGAGATCCAGCAGAAATATATGTAAAAACTTATTATAGGTTAAGTGAACATTTTAGAGATTTTGAATGTCAAGCCACAATATTCGGAAGCAGCAGTAGTTGAACAAGGAGGCCGATGACCAGTGGAATTTGCGCAGCTGCAGTCAGCAATTTGGCAGATCAGTGACCAAGCAGAATGGGCAATGCTTACCAGGAGAACAACGACCAGTACAGTTCACACATCAGCATTCAACATTCCAGGAACTGTCATCATACTGAACTCATGTGCGTGACGTATCTGGTGACGCCGAGGAGGATGACAGGGCAATGTCTGGCCATGCCAGCGTAGATGTAAAACAAGGAAAGTTGGCATGTGTGTCGACATTGGTCACATTTTGCCCAACGTGAGAAGCATAGATCAACAACCAAAGAGTCAGTTGTCACCCTATAAACTTCGTGACATTGGCAAAAACACCAAATAAATATCTCCAACAAATGGGCATGAGGGGGTCCTTTGAGGGGAGAAAGAATAAATGAAGAAACATCACCTGGACAGACAAACTTATGATTAGTCAGCGGACGTCTCTTCACTGCAATGACTTAGCCACTACGCTGCTTGACAGAAGAAGATGTCGGTACTGCACCAATAGGTCAACGCAGAGGATACCATCCCAGATATTACCAGAAAGGAGTTCAAATGGTACTTACCCAGGTGGCTGGTGAGGACAATGGGACTGCAGCTTCACCAAATGGGTCACCTGTGAACCTAGAGCTTGACAAACTCCGCCAGAAGATGCCGAACCTGGGGGAAGCTGGTTTGATTCCAGGACGGGGCAGTCCACACCATGCAGTAGCCACTTGTTAATAACGCAACAAGCAAATTAACAAGGAGAAGACTGTGCTGCCACCACAGAAGGTCATGGGAATGGTACTGAATGGAAGAATATGCCGCCTGGTGCTCTGCTGCAACATGAGCCATCGCCATATCAGCAGTCACAGGAATCTGCTTGCTACGACTCCACACCTCACCACTGCTGCGAAGAACTGAGCGAGTTAAAACACTATATTACTCTGTTTGTTTAAAGGCTCTTATGTGCCAATAAATGACTGATAGTGAAACTACCAATGTTTCAATCACATCTCACCTACTGAGCCAAGTAAAGAACCCATTCCACTGCCCACAAAGTGTCGCTTTCCCTCTCGCCAACCCTGACAAAAAAAATGACCTTTGCTCCCCTCTGCCACTGATGCTCAATATCTAGTGTCACAAAACCCCAGCCCGCTACAAGTTATCAGCTTTCCAGAGTGTTAGTTTGACAAAATGTGGCAACATTTTGATGGGTGTAAGTTCATCCTTAGTAAACTGCTCCAAGGAATACCGATGATTTGAACAACCGATGGACAAGAATGTTGACAGTATTAAAAGGTTCTTTCTATGTCCATTTTAAGAGATTGTCTGTAAAACGCAATGAGAGTGAGTCACTGTATGAAGATAAAATAGTGTTTTATCCGCAACTGGTTGAATTGCTCCTTCAATAGAGCTATTAATAATTAAGGAATGAATAACTAAGGAGAGTTTGTCTGGAGTCCATCAATATTCACTGCATCAGAAGAGTTTGACAGACATGGACGCATGCATCCTAACATTGTGAGAAACTTTTTTATAGCCTTCATTTCCACCAAGTTCAATCTTTATGACCTCTTTAAAGTTTTACATTAATTATGGGAGCTTTAAGTGTTGTCACCACTCACCTAACACAATTACTAACATGAATTTTCTTTTTAACTTGTAATTTGTAGAATCTGGTTCCTGGTTTTGTATTTATCATAATTATCATAGCCTCCATTATGGTTCAACAGCTATCCCTAGAAAGTTGCTCCAAAAGCAGAGAGAGCTCCATCTTAGATTTAAAGAAAGCCAAAGCCTCATAGACGAACAAGAACTGAATGAATCCAAAATTTGTGTATGGAGAGCCATGTCGTGAGCATTCAATGGATTCAAAACTAGAATTTTATGCACCAGTATGACAGAAACTCTAAAGAAGTATTGGTTTTGTCTTAACTCAGTAAAGGGATCAAAGATATTTGTACAGATTACTGATGACCATAACTGCACCAAAATGGAGGATGGTAGAGGGAAGGCTGAAGTACTAAATACCATTTCTCAAAGCTGGGGAAGATCTTGAGCAATCTATTACATGTCACTGGAGGAACGAGGTATTCCTAGTGACTGGGAAAATGCGTGGGTCATTTCTGTTTTCACGATGGGCTGTCAAATAGACTATAGGAATACATAGCAGACGTCAGTCTGTTGTCAAATTTTGGAACACATTTTATGCTGGCATATTATAACACTTCTGGAGGAATCAACAAGGATTCCACAAATAGTGAACCTGTGAGATCGAGCTTTCTCTGTCCATCCACAGGACCCAGGTTTATGATGTGTTTTTTGGTTCCCAGAAGGCATTTAATGTAGTTCCACACTGTTGCCTAATGAATGAAATATGTGCATTATCTGATCAGCTCTGTGATTAAACTGAAGAGTTCCTAGCAAATATAATGCAGCATGATATTTTTAATGGAAACAAATCTTCAAATGTAAAAATAACTCAGGTGTGTGTTATAGGACCAGTGCTTTCACAATATTTATAAGTGACCTAGCAGATAATGTTGCTAGCTCAATAAGGCTATTTGTGGATGTAGCTGTTGTATATAGACAAATCACAGAGTTAGAAAATTATAGTGAAATACAGGAATACCTGTAGAGGATCAACACTTCATGCAGGGATTGGTGGTTGACCTTCAGCAAAACAAATGTAATGTCTGGCTCATACATAGAAGGAAAGATAGGCAGGAAGACCCATTGCTATACGATTAAAGGTTGCCGAACAATCAGTAGAAGCTGTCAGATGCATTAACTATCTAGGATTACGCTGGGCAATTTAAAGTGGAATGACCTCAAAAATAATCATAGGAAAAGCAGAAACCAGACTGAGTTTCACTGAAAAAATCGTCCAGAAATGTAATCTACCCATGAAGAAAATGGCTTCTAAAACCCTGATTTGGATAGTACTTGAATATTGCTCATCAGTCTGGAACTCTTACCAGATGGTGTTGACAAAGGAAACAGAGAAGATGCACAGAAGAGAAGTTCATATCATCATAGGTTCATTAAGCAAGAGAGCCAGCATAATTTTCTCGTCCAAATCCAGTGCAGACACTATAAGAAAGATATTATGCATCATGATGTGGTTTACTATCAGTGTACATTCCCAGAAACATCAACCAATATAGTGCTTCCCACTACACATATCTTATGAGGGGACCATGAAGGTAAAATCTGAGCATACACTCCTGGAAAATGAAAAAAGAACACACAGACTCAAGTGAATAAGACCTGTTATATTTGCATGGGACATTATGAGAGGGCAGTGCATGCGATGATCAAACACGCCACACTGTGGACACACCAGGAACTGTGTTATCAGCTGTGAAATATTGCAAGCTGCTCAGTGGTTGTTCACCGTCAGAGCCAGTGGCAGCCAATTTGCCGTGGTATACGGAGCTCCTTGTGTGTCTTCAACATTATCAGCATGCCGTGACAGCATGTACATGATCCGTTTGAGCAACTGACAGAGTTTGAGCGAGGGCGTATAGTGAGCCTGTGGGAGGCTGGATGTACATACGGCACAACTGTGCAACACATGGGGCGAGAGGTCTCCACAGTGCATAGATGTTATCGCCAGTGGTCAGCAGAAGGCGCACATGCCCGTCGACCTGGTTCTGGGCAGCGGCGACACACAAATGCATGCCAAGACCATCGCATCTTACAAAGTGCCATACAGGACCGCACCATCACGTCACAACAAATTAGGGACACTGTTGCTCTGGGGGTATCATCGAGAACCATTCGCAACTGTCTCCGTGAAGCAGGGCTATGACCCTGCATGCCGTTAGGGCATCTTCTGCTCACGCCCCAACATTGCTCAGCCCGCCTCCAGTGGTGTCACGATAGGCGTTTATGGAAGGACAAATGGAGACATGTCATCTTCAGTGATTAGAGTTGCTTCTGCCTAGGTGACAATCACGATCGAACGCATGTGTGGCATCGTGCAGGGGAGCGCCAAAATCTGGAGTGTGTACGACAGAGGCACACAGGACCAAAACCCAGAATCATGGTGTGGGGAGCCATACCCTACACTGGTCGTTCTCCACTGGTGATAGTAGAGGGAACATTGAACAGTGAAGGATACATTGAAACCATTATTCAACTGGTCTTGCTACCATTCATGCACCAACAAGGCGACATGCTTTTCTAACAGGACAATGCACGTCCACAAGTCTCCTGTGCCACCCAATGTGCTCTTCAAGGTGTACACCAGCTACCCTGGCCAGCATGATCCTCAGACCTGTCCCCCATTGAGCATATTTGAGACTGGATGAAACAACATCTTGCACGGTCTGCACAACCGGCACGGAATCCGGCCTAGCTGAGGCACCAGATGGGCAGTGCATGGCAGGCCATTCCTCAAGACTACATTCGGCACCTCTATGATTGTCTTCATGGGAGAATTGCAGCCTGCATTGCTGCAAAAGGAGTGTATACACAGTACCAGCGCCGACATTGAGCACACACTGTTGACTTTACTCACATGGGTATGGCTCTGTCTTTGTGATCATGTGTTGTATACGTCCCCAAGAGTGTGTCCATAAAATTTCCCTCTGCTGGGTCAACAAATTCATTGTGTTCTTTGTCATTTTCCAGAAGTGTACAAAGATGTTTTCCAGCAATTTTTCTTCCTGAGGACCATTCATGACTGTAACTGAAAATAAGGGAAGTGACGCTGGTACACAAAGTATCTTCTACCACATACCATAAAGTGGCTTGCAGAGTATGGATGTAGAAGGGTGATATTAAGCTTCTGCATGACTGATGACCACTATCACACAGACCTGGAGTCATGTTTGCTGTTGTCTGTCTTACTCTGTTTCAAGACCATAGGATAACAGGTTTTAAAAGTATGTGTGTACATTGACAATATAGGAAAAGACAGACTGCTACTTATTGTAAAGATGACATGTTAATTTGCCAACAGGCACAATTAAGACACTTACACATAAGCTCCTGGCTGCAGTCTTTGTCAAAAAAGAAAGAGGAAACACACACCATTCATTCATTCATTCACACAAGCAAGCACACATCACACACACGTCAGCCAACTCCAGCAGCTTGGACCACAATGCCAATGAGGGACATCCTACCTGAGATCCTTCCTACCCCTCCTAAAGTGGCGTTCCATCACCCACCTAACCTCCACGACATCCTAGTCCATCCTTATGCCATTCCCAATCTCGACCCCTTGCCACAAGGATTATATCCTGTGGAAGGCCCAGGTGCAAAACCTGCCCAACTGACCCACTCAGCACTTCCTATTCCAATCCAGTCACAGGTTTATCCTACCCCATCAGGGGCTGGGCCACCACTGAAAGCCGCGATGTCATTTACCAGCACTGCGCAAACATTGCACAGCTTTTTATATTGGTATGACTACCAACCTGCTGTCCACCAGGTCAAACAGCCACCACCAAACTCTGGACAAGAGCTAAGTACACCACCCTGTGGCACAACATGCAGCTTTAACATAACAGGCTTAATTTCAATGACTGCTTCACCAACTGAGCCATCTGGATCCTCCCCTCCACCTCTAGCTTTTTTGAACTGCGCAGATGGGTTTTATTTTTACAACATATGCTCCGCTCCTATAATTATCCCGGCCTCAATCTGTGGTAACATAATGTCTGCACACCCCCCACCGAACAGTTTCCATGCCCTCTGCCCTATCACCTTCTCCCCAATCTTGTCTCCCACCATCTTTGTTTGTCACCCTCTGACAATGCATCCACCAATCTTTCCCAACTCCTTACCTTTTTTGCTCCATTTACCACACCCCCTGCCCTACGATCTCCAGACACTGTGCCTGTTGGCATTCTAATCCCTGCACACTTCGTCAGACAGCACTCCTCTCTCCCCCATCCATACACTACTATCCCTTTCCCTTCCTACCCTCTCCAGATTACTGCTTCCATTCCACATGATAACTGCTTTCTGGTCCGAGCTGCTGGAGTTGGCTGTCATGTGTGTGTGAGGTGTGCATGCTTGTGTGGATGAATGGTACATATTTTTCTTTCTCTTTCTTTTTCAGAAGAAGGCTTTGTAACTGTTTGTAACTTAATGTGTCATCTTTATGGTAAGTAACAACCTATCTTTTCCTACTTTGCTGATATTCCAGCCTGGAGTTTCCATTACATGTATAGTGACAAATTCTACAAATGCATCCTCAATGTTACCTGTAATTGTGTCTTGCAGTTACCAATGTTTTATCACTTGTCTAATATATTCAACTCTGAAATAGTCAAAATACAGGTCAAGCGACCATAACATCTATTTCATTTATTTTCTGTTCATTGGATCATGTACAGAACTGCATACTTTATGATACTGGTTGTTTTAAACATAAGATTATAATGTGCCTTCTGTTTCACAGCTAAACAGATTTAAAGAAATTCAACTATACAATGATACAGGGTTATTCTAAATGATGGAGACCCATTTTCAAAAGTTTGTATGTATCCAAGTACAAATCGAAAATGAACAAGCTTTATACCAATGAAAAGAGGAAGTTTCAAAGTTTTTGGTGGATGGCAGCGGGCAGGCAGTGATGGTTTCGGAGTCGGCCAGTAGAGTTTGAGCGGCAATAGGGCCGTCATTATGTTTCACTGTCAGTTGTGAGTGAGGTGATGTCTGCGGAGCACAAGGTTTTCTGCGATTCTGAGTTCGCAGAAAGTGAGTCGCAAATTGCAGTGCAGCGAGCATTCTGTACCAAATTCGGTATTCAACCACCAACTCGCAAAAGCATTAGTCATTGGTTTAAGCAATTTAAACAAACTGGGAGTGTGTGCAAAGAAAGAAGCACAGGCCGACTGTATGTGTCAGAGGAAGATGTCTGACAAATTCAAGAAAGTTTTGTGCGCAGTCCCAGCAAGTCTACTGATAGAGCCAGTCAAGAACTTGGAGTACCCCAACCAACTGCATGCGGTCTCGCATTTTGTGGTTAAATGCTACCAAAGATGGAGGATGAAGCATTTCTACAGTGTTTAATTTTTAGTGATGGACGTACCACCTTAGTGGAAAAGTCAACAGGTACAATGTTTGCATAACGGGGACTTCATTTTCCAACAGGATGGAGCTCCCCCCATTGGCTCCGTGATGAATGAGGCTTTTTGAATGACTCCCTTCCTCAGAGCTGGATCAGTCGCAGGGGACTTGAGGGCCTGGTTCTGCATTCTGGCCACCAAGATGTACTGACCTCATATCCTGTGACTATTTCTTATGGGGTTATGTGAAGGAAGCTGTTTATGTCCTGCCTCTACCAACCACTCTGAATGATCTGTGGAACCAAGTCACTGCTGCCGTGCACTCAGTAAGAGCACATACCCTTCCACGTGTGTGGGACGAGTCTGGCTACTGCGTCGATGTTTGCCATGCAACCAACGGTGGCCAATTCGAACATTTATAACATTTATCACAGTTATAACCATTAAATAATTATTAAAAACAAATTAATTACAAATTATTAAATTTATTAAATTGATATCAAACATTATGAAAAAACTTTGAAATTTCCTCTTTTCATTGGTATAAAGCTTATTCATTTTGGATTGGCTCTTGAATAAATAAAAAGTTTTGAAAATGGGTCCATCATTTAGAATAACCCTGTATAACATACCACAGCATCACATTTATATACTGTGAACAGAAGAAACACATATTACCATTAAAGGGCTATCAAAATATTCTCTTAGTGAAAAGATGGAGTGCTACTATAAATATGTCCTCATTTGTCTCTCAAAATGTTTTTGCATCTATGTTTATTAGGAAAGTTTGTTGTGCACTTTTATCCCCATGTGATGGGTTGCTATTTTTACATCTATTAGTATTTGCATACATAACATGAAGATTATCTTGCTGTTTTATGCAGTGATGGTGAATATCTTACTTTTTTCCACACTACTCTTACTAATTTCAAGTTTCTTGGCAGGCAGTAATGCTTCCCAGATATACATACAGGTCAATGGGGGTATTTTTAGGTAAGTCCTGCACATATATTTAATGCTTTTACTAGTAATGTGCTCTGTGTAGCATGGCAGTACCCCAAAATATGATTCCATATTTTGTATGCAAACAAAATATGCATCGATGCCACACAATTGCTTGCCCATTTATTTAATTTTCAGTTTTCTTATGACATTAAAATCTTTATTCAGGTTTGACTTAACTTGTGCCACATGTACCTCCCATTTCATATTACTCTGGATCTACAAGCCTAATGATTTAGCCTCATTACTGTCTGCAACAGGTTGATTATTAAAGGTGACAGTTGGTTTGAGACATTTCTATTATACTCACAGTAAAAATGTAGAGTAATTTTTTTAAGGTGGTAGTTGGTTTGAGGTATTTCTATTATACTCACAGTAAAAAGGTAGAGCTATTTTTTTTACTTATATAAAATACTCAGCTGGCTTATGTGGGACCAACACAGCCTTGCATTTTGTTTGCTTTTGACATCATAACTCATCAAGTGACAGCTTTATGGTAGGTGCTACACTCAGCTGGTGTCATCGGAATTCTTTCAGTATTTTCTCCATCTTCTTCAGGGAGTAGGTTTATAAAATGACTATTTAAAATATAGTGTCTCTGTGTGCATGTAAACATGGCTAGGTAATTGAAGCGATGTGCTTATGGTGCTTCTGAATGTATTCTTTTATGGTCAGAAGCATGTAGTGATAAGGAATTAACTGAAACATCCTGCAAAACTACAGATAATGCAGTAGTGGTGAGATTAGTTACTCAGAGGTCAGCGAGTTTGATGATGAAGATGAATTGTCTACATTGCTGATTGTTAGGATGTACGACATTTGAAGTGGATGTGTTTAATGATATTAATGCGGTACCAACAAAGTGTTCATTTACTGGAAGTGCAGGAAAAGTGAGACCAGTAGTCAAATCATGATCCTCTCCAACTTATTGAAAGACATTTTCCAGCATATGTGCCAGCTACGAAGAAGAAAGATAACGTGGTGTACAGTTTATGCATAAAAAAATATCAGAGGAAAATCATATTACACATCCAAAGTGTGATGGACTATGTGATGCCTGCCTTCCACAATCTGCTATACACAGAGAAATTTTTAACTTTCTGATGAACGTTTCTGTTATTATTGTGTTCTGAAACATCTTTCGAATAAACTGCAGAATTTCATGTTTGCAATGTCAAATACAAATTCAATTATGCTACACCCATCTCCTCCATCCCATTCATGCCCGCAGAATACATCACGGGTGAATGCAACTGTGTCCTGAAGTGAAACAGTTAAGGGGTTAAATATAGATAAGAAAAAGAGCTGTTCCAGTACAGACCTTGTGGAACACCTCACGTGAATGGGGTTTTATTTGATTATTACTCAACGATTAATCTAGTTTTCTTGTCTATGACTGAGCCACTACTAAGATATATTGAAGCACTCCAATGATATTTTGTTTGTCTATGGAAACTTCAGATTAAATCAAACACAGGTACTGCAGTACCACTGCACTTACCCAGCCTCCATTACCACACAATATAATGTCTTAATAAATGGACTATTACAACACTTCCTGGCAGAACAGTTTCATATTCAAGGGTGAAAAGCAAACAAACTGCATTTTATAACATTAATATCTGTCTATTATGAACCAGTATTTGGATATTAGGTCATCAGATGACAATGCACTAGCATCCACAAGAGAGGCACTAGTGTGCAAGAAACCACACTTGTAACTAAAGATATTACCAATTGACAGACTCTTTGGTGATGAGATTTGTAGGCGATGCCAAATTGAGTGCTAATCAGTCGGGTTAGGTATATAAAATGCTATACAAGGTAGCTGCTTACAGGAGAAACTCTCCAATGCACCACCCTCAAATTTAGTGGTAAGAGAGCCCAGTGGACAGCCCATCAAAAACTGAACACAGATCAAGCATGAAAACAGGAAGAACATGTACTGGACTGTGAGAAAAAGCAAAACAGAAACAGTGAACATCCAAGAACAAGAACTGCAATACAGAGCAGCCAGGAAGACAAACGGCTTTGTGGTTAAATGGTTAGGGTGTTGGACGGCCAAGTGGTCATGCCATGTTCATATCTTCCTTGTGCCAATCTTTCCTTCTTTCTTTTTTTTCCGCTGTTTACTCTATTCGGATTTGTGTCTGTGCTGTGGCGTAACGTCCATTAACAGCTAGGTGTAAGGGCCTATAATGACAGTTGATTCTGCACTACAACTCTATTAGCAGCTGAAAGGAAGTGGCTTTTGAATGGAAACCGCAAATGTTTGACAACAAGGCGACAAGTCAAATGAATCCTCCACCGGAAAACACATCTAGTATGTCATACATAGCATTACTGACGGTATGTGTGTCATATGATAGGAATCTCCTATCAATGCATCTGCTTTGTACTGGTAAGCTAGTGAGATATGCCTCCTTGCTTGATATAGGTGTCCGTATGAATGTGAAGCAATGTTTCTGAAGTTGCATTTCATTTTGGAAGTCTTGACTCGTGAATTCCTTGGTTGTAACATAATTGATATTCGTTTATTTGTTGTTTTCATTTCTGTGAGATGTCAATGTGGTATCTCGCCTGCTCTCACTGTTCATTACATTTACTTGTGACAGCAACATATTCTTACCACTTGACTCATATTCTATAACCAGTGTATAGTATGACAACCGCCAAGACTACAGAAAGAGAACAAACATTTCAATTACTGGTTGGAGAGGTACAAATGTTGTGGAGTGGGGGAATGGAACGTGCGTGTTTTGAACATGACTTGCATGCTAGGCAATCCAACACCATGACCACTTACCCATACATTGCTGCTGCTTGATGTTGCTCTTTATTGCACTACTTCTTCTTGGACCATTCACTGTTTCTATGTTGCTTTTTTTTCCACATAGTTTGGTACATCTTCTTCCTGTTTTCATGCTTGAAATGTGTTCAATTTTTGATGGGCTGTCCACTGGGCCATCTTACCACTAAATCTGAGGGAGGGGAGGGGGGGGGGGGGTGCGATGGGAAGTTTCCCTTGTTAGTACTGTACAACTGTATGGGAAAGAGGCTGAGAGTGCCTAAAATTGGTAAGTATGTAGTTGCCTAGATGAGACATTTCAATACAAATACCATGTAGTCTCTAACAGCTAATATTATACGCACATTGACACATAATTACTATTATAGCTTTTCACTAGAAGGACACAGCATTGTAATATATTATATAGAATGACAGTGAACTAATTTCATCAAAAGGAAAATTCACTCAAAGAAACATTTAATTATGATACTGAATTGCTAGCCAGTACTTACCTTCACAAGGCAAAATATTTGGCATTGTCAATAAGAAACAAATACAACAGTAGGAGCAAATGACAGTGTCCTACAGGCTATCTATGTTGTCCCCCCTTCATCTCCGTCTGCCCTAAGCCTCATTACAGGTTGGTCTCTCTCATCCTGGCCACTGATTGGTTGGTTTGGGGGATTAAAGGGACCAGACTGCCATGGTCATCGGTCCCTTTTTCCAAAGACAAAGAACACCCACAGAGAATAAAAACAAGGAACAGAAGAGATCACAGACGATACAGAACAAGAGATACTGAGACAAAGACAAGACAAAACAAACTAAAACCACACAGAGTGTGTCGGTGGTTGGCCGACCATAGACATAAAAAAGGAAAGGCCAACCACTTAGAAACACATTAAAAAATCAGTGTAAAACCATAGGCCAAAGGCCAGAATCAACACAAAACAATAAAATAAAACAGAAACACTCAGAGTAAATGATAAAATCCCCCTGCCCAAATAAAACGTAAAACTAAGTCAGCCATAGTGGAGTCGTCTGTTAAAAGGGCAGGGAGCGTAGCAGGCAGCGCAAATGTCTGCCGGACCACAGCTAAAAGGGGGCAGGCCAGCAAAATGTGGGCCACTGTCAAAGCTGCCCCACAGCGACATAGAGGAGGGTCCTCCCGGCGCAGTAAATAACTGTGTGTCAGCCGGGAGTGGCCAATGCGGAGCCGGCAAAGAACTACTGAGTCCCTGCGAGTGGCTCGCAGGGATGACCGCCACACAGCCGTCGTCTCCTTGACAGCACGGAGTTTATTGCGCATTGTCAGTTCCCGTCATTCATCGTCCCATAGCGCCAAGATTTTGCGGCGGAAGACTGCCCGCAAATCAGTCTCTGGGAGGCCAACGTCCAGAGATGGCTTACTGGTGGCCTCTTTCGCCAGGCGGTCAACATGTTCGTTACCCGGGATACCGACATGACCGGGGGTCCACACAAAGACCACAGAGCGGCCGCAACAGGCGAGAGTATGCAGAGACTCGTGGATAGCCATCACCAGACGAGAACGAGGGAAACACTGGTCGAGAGCTCGTAAACCGCTCAGGGAATCGCTACAGATAACGAAGGACTCACCTGAGCAGGAGCGGATATACTCTAGGGCACGAAAGATGGCGACCAGTTCAGCAGTGTAAACGCTGCAGCCATCCGGCAAGGAACGTTGTTCGGAAAGGTCCCCTAGAGTGAGCGCATATCCGACACGACCAGCGACCATCGAACCGTCAGTGTAAACAACACCAGAGCCCTGATACGTGGCCAGGATGGAATAAAAGCGGCGGCAGAAGGCCTCTGGAGGGACTGAGTCCTTAGGGCCCTGTGCCAAGTCGAGCCGAAGGCTAGGGCGACGAACACACCATGGGGGTGTATGCAAAGTAGCCCGGAAAGGAGGTGGAACAGTGAAACCCTGGAGCCCAGAGAGAAGCTCTTTGACGCGGACCGCTATTGTACAACCAGACCGGGGCCGACGTTCTGGCATACGGACGACCGACCGCGGGAACAGGAGGCGATAGTTTGGGTGCCCGGGCGAGCTTAGAACATGGGCAGCATAAGCGGCCAGCAAACGTTGGCGTCGGAACCGCAGTGGAGGTACACCTGCCTCCACTAGTACGCTGTCCACAGGGCTGGTGCGGAAAGCACCAGTGGCAAGGCGTATCCCGCTGTGGAGAATCGGGTCCAGCACCCGTAACGCAGATGGGGATGCTGAGCCATAAGCCAGGCTCCCATAATCCAGACGGGACTGGATTAACGCCTGGTAGAGCCGCAACAGTGTAGAGCGGTCGGCGCCCCAGCGGGTGTTGCTCAAGCATCTCAGAGCGTTTAGATGCCGCCAACACGTCTGTTTCAGCTGCCGGATATGAGGCAGCCAAGTCAACCGGGCATCGAAAACCACCCCCAAAAACCTGTGGGTCTCCACCACAGCAAGGAGTTCGTCGGCAAGATAAAGCCGCGGCTCAGGATGGACTGTTCGGCGCCGGCAGAAATGCATAACGCAGGTCTTGGCTGCCGAAAACTGAAACCCATGCGCTACAGCCCAAGACTGCGCCTTACGGATAGCGGCCTGTAGCTGACGTTCAACAGCTGCAATGCCAGTAGAGCTGTAATAAAGGCAGAAGTCGTCAGCATACAGGGAAGCGGAGACAGAATTTCCCACGGCCGCAGCAAGCCCGTTAATGGCTATTAAAAACAGACAGACACTTAAAACAGAGCCCTGTGGCACACCGTTCTCCTGGACGTGGGAGGAACTATACGAGGCCGCGACTTGCACGCGGAAGGTACGACACGACAGAAAATTGCGGATAAAAATCGGCAGAGGACCCCGAAGACCCCATCCATGAAGCGTAGAAAGAATGTGATGACGCCATGTCGTATCGTACGCCTTCCGCATGTCGAAAAAGACAGCGACCAGGTGCTGACGGTGGGCAAAAGCAGTACGGATGGCCGACTCCAGACTCACCAGATTGTCGGTGGCGGAGCGGCCTTTACGGAACCCTCCCTGAGACGGAGCCAGAAGGCCCCGAGACTCCAGTACCCAATGCAAACGCCGGCTCACCATCCGTTCAAGCAACTTACAAAGAACGTTGGTGAGACTAATGGGCCGGTAGCTGTCCACCTCCAGAGGGGTCTTCCCAGGTTTCAAAACGGGGATGACAATGCCTTCCCGCCATTGCGACGGAAACTCCCCCTCGACCCAAAGACGGTTGTAAAGATCGAGAAGGCGCCGCTGGCAGTCCACTGAAAGGTGTTTCAGCATCTGACAGTGGATGCCATCTGGCCCAGGAGCGGTATCAGGGCAAGCAGCTAGGGCACTGCGAAATTCCCACTCACTGAATGGAGCATTGTAAGATTCCGGGTGGGTGCTGCGAAACGAAAGGCTCCGACGTTCCAGCCGCTCTTTAATGGAGCGGAAGGCCTGGGGGTAATTCGCAGAAGCGGAACTCATAGCAAAATGCTCTGCTAAGCGATTTGCAATGACGTCGGAGTCGGTACAAACGGCTCCATTCAGTGAGAGCGCAGGGACGCTGGCAGGGGTCCGATAGCCGTAGACGCATCGAATCCTGGCCCAGACCTGCGAGGGAGTGACATGGAGGCCAATTGTGGACACATACCGCTCCCAGCACTCCTTCTTGCCTTGGCGGATAAGGAGGCGGGCCCGCGCACGCAGCCGTTTGAAGGCGATAAGGTGGGCTAAGGAGGGATGTCGCTTGTGACGCTGGAGCGCCCGCCGGCGATCTTTAATCGCTTCAGCGATCTCAGGCGACCACCAAGGCACAACCTTCCGCCGAGCGGACCCAGAAGAACGGGGAATGGCAGATTCGGCGGCAGTAACGATGCCGGTGGTGACAGATTGAACCACCGCATCAATGTCATCAGTAGAGAGAGGCTCAAAAGCGGCAGTGGAGGAGAACAAATCCCAGTCAGCCTTATTCATAGCCCATCTGCTAGGGCTATGAGAAGAGTGACGCTGTGGTAGTGACAAAAAGAGCGGAAAGTGGTCACTACCACACAGGTCGTCATGCACACTCCATTGGACAGACGGTAAGAGGCTATGGCTACAGATGGAAAGGTCAATGGCGGAGTAGGTGCCATGCGCCACACTGAAGTGTGTGAAGGCGCCATCATTTAACAGCGAGAGATCGAGCTGCGACAACAAATGTTCAACGATGGCGCCTCGACCTGTGGCCACTGACCCACCCCACAGAGGGTTATGGGCGTTGAAGTCGCCCAATAGCAAGAAAGGTGGCGGCAATTGGGCGACCAGTGCAGCCAGGACATGCTGCGAGACATCACCATCCGGTGGAATGTAAAGACTGCAGACGGTAACAGCCTGTGGCGTCCATACGCGTACAGCGACAGCCTCTAAAGGCGTCTGGAGAGGGACAGACTCGCTGTGCAGAGTGTGAAGGACATATATGCAGACACCACCAGACACCCTTTCATAAGCTGCTCGGTTCTTGTAATAACCCCGATAGCCACGGAGGGCGGGGGTTCGCATCGCTGGAAACCAAGTTTCCTGGAGAGCAATGCAGAAGAAAGGGCGAAGGCTGAGAAGTTGGCGGAGCTCAGCTAAATGGTGGAAAAAACCGCCGCAGTTCCACTGGAGGATGGTATTGTCCATGGCTGAGAAAGGCGTGAAAGGACTGGGAAGGCAATTTACGCCACTTGTTCACTCACTGCCACCGATTCAGTACCCGTACGAGAGGCATCCATGGCGTCTGAGGGACCAGTGAGATCAAGGTCCTCAGCGGACGCTAGAATCTCGACTTCATCCTCAGACGCAGAGCGCGAAAGGTGCGGTGGGGTTGGTGCCACCGCAAGTTCTTTGGCCTTAGAGGTCTTTCTCTTGGACTTCTCTCGCTGAACCTTGGGTTTCACCGGCTGGGAAGGCTTCACCGATTCAGTCTCCGGGACAGAGGAGGATCGTGAAGCCCTACGCCCGGCCGCTGGTGAGGACTTATGCCACTGGTGGCAGTCATCCTTCCCGCTGGTGGAACCCTGGGAAGGGAGGGTCCCAAGGGAACTCTTACGGGCGAGAGTAGCCGAAGAAGTTAGACGCTTCTCCGGCTGAGGAGCGGGGACGGACGTCCCCGACGGGTGGGAGGAGGTTGCTCCTGAGGTAGGTGGTGCAGGAGCAACCGGTTGGGTAGAGCCCCCCACGGGCAAGGGGGCAGGAGGAGTCTTACTGCTTATCGAGCTGGCTGGAAGTCTCGAAACTGATGGAGCTAGCACAGTTGTTGTAGCAGCTGCATAAGTAGATGTCATTCTCACAGGATGGAGTCTGTCATATTTCCGTTTGGCCTCAGTATAGGTCAGCCGGTCCAGGGTCTTATATTCCATGATTTTGCGCTCTTTCTGAAAGACTGTGCATTCAGGCGAGCAAGGTGAATGGTGCTCCCCGCAGTTGACGCAGATGGGAGGCGGGGCACATGGAGTATCGGGATGAGATGGGCGTCCGCAATCGCGACATGTGAGGCTGGAAGTGCAGCGGGAAGACATATGGCCGAACTTCCAGCACTTGAAGCACCGCATCGGGGGAGGGATATAGGGCTTGACGTCACATCGGTAGACCATCACCTTGACCTTTTCCGGTAACGTATCACCCTCGAAGGCCAAGATGAAGGCACCGGTAGCAACCTGATTGTCCCTTGGACCCCGATGAACGCGCCGGACGAAATGAACACCTCTACGTTCTAAGTTGGCGCGCAGCTCGTCATCAGACTGCAAAAGGAGATCCCTATGGAAAATAACACCCTGGACCATATTTAAACTCTTATGTGGTGTAATAGAAACGTTAACATCCCCCAACTTGTCACAAGCAAGTAACCTGCGCGACTGGGCGGAGGATGCCGTTTGTATCAGTACTGACCCAGAGCGCATTTTAGACAAGCCCTCCACCTCCCCAAACTTGTCCTCTAAATGCTCGACGAAGAACTGAGGCTTTGTGGAGAGAAAAGACTCCCCATCAGCTCTCGTGCAAACTAAGAATCGGGGCGAATAACTGTTACCTCCATCCTGAGACTTACGCTCTTCCCACGGCGTGGCCAGGGAGGGGAACGTTTTCGGATCGTACTTCTGAGTATTAAATTGAACCCGAGAACGCTTAGAGACTGCTGGCAGCTGGCCGCCAGCGAGAGATGATGTACCACGCTTCATTGCGGGTCATCCGCCCTGATGCCACCTACTCCGACCAAGGGCCCTCCCCACGGGCGCCACCCAGCCACAGCAATAGCCACCTGGCAGGATGGCCATTGCCGGAAGTCCTGATGCCCCAGGGAGATGGGCATCTACTCCTTGGCATACGTGGGGAGTGAACGGCGCAGGCATCAGTAGAACGATCCCTGTGTTGTCAGGGGGCTACAACCAAGAGGGTACATGGCGGCCCCACCACAACGGACTGGCTACCGTGCTGGATGTTAGGTGACATGTGGTCCATGGGCGTCGTCAGTGCAGAAAATGGCCCTGCACAGTGCTTGGCAGAAAGTGCACGCAGGGGCGCATCGATGCCCAAGAGATGGAGAGCGGGCAAGACTGCAATGCAACGACGAATAAGATGGCGAAAGTTCTCAACACAACACGGACACAATGCACCAAGTAAGGCGCCCTTCCCCAATCGGTTCGCTCTTCGGAAAAATTTTGAGATATGGAGGTCAAACCCGACAGGGGACCATCACATAAGGCCGAAACGTTTGAGACTCCTTTTAGTCGCCTCTTACGACAGGCAGGAATACCGCGGGCCTATTCTAACCCCCAAACCCGCAGGGGGGCCTGGCCACTGAGTGATATACCCTTCCTCTTTAACATTCCCTCCCTAACGAAGGGCCTAATAGTTCCGAAAGTTGGGATAGTATTGTGTACCTTTACTTTTTTTATGTGTCTATCAGCTGTACTAAATATTTTGCCTCATGGAGGTAAGTACTGGATCTTAACTGTAATATATTGTATATTGTGCTCTACTTGTGTAACATTATTTTGTTGCCGTGTGGGAAATCTGAACAATGTTGTTATGATGTTGCACCAGTTATGCAACAGAGATATGAGATGAAGACTGTCAGTTCACCTTTGAGAGAGCTTAGTGCTCTTTCCATTGTGACATTTACTCCATGAAACAAATAATTCACCAAAATGGAACTTAGATATATCTGACTTATGTTCAAGATATTTTTCTTTCTTTTAATAATAATAATAATAATAATAATAACAATAAATCAAATTATGTTCGAATGCTTGTAGTAGCTGGTGGATGTTATAGTAACTAGATTCTATTGTATAGTCTACGCATTATTGGCAGTTGTCATTGAAGTGTACTGTTTCTTCAAGAATGTATTTTGTTAAATATTCCTAAAGGTATGTTGGGAGTTTTAATTGTGTGGATCAAACCTTATGTATCCTAGATATTTCAGCAATTCATAGATTGTGTGGACTGATGAAAAATGGATGGATAATTAGAACCTGCAAATACAATCATATTCCTTTTAGGAAACATTTTTTATTTCTGCAATTTTTTAACTTACAGCAATACAATGACTACCATCCTCTCTCCACTGGGAGTGCCATATCAGCCCATGTGGAGACTCAGGGCAGTCTACGAATATGAAAGTAATTGTTTTATGAAGATCCTAGGAACAGATTGCACAGATTCTAAATGAGGTTGCTGAAAGAATTACAAGACTTTGTCACAGAAGTTCAACAGTAAATCAGTCGAGAATTAAGTACAATTTCACCTGAAATCCTAATTAGTATTTTTTCAAGAAACATTATTAAAAACAAGAACTGGTTTTAATTTTATTAATCAAGGAAATCTCTAAAGTGTGCAATCACTAAAGAGAGTATCTTTCCCCTTAGCTACTACAAGTTTTGCTTCACAGATACTAAATATTCAAAGCTCTCACAATATTTCATATTCAATTAGGTGTGTTACTGTATTTAATTGACCTAAGGACAGTTGGGAGATAATTCATAGCCTAATGATAATGTAAGTATGCAACAGTGTGTAATACATCACACCTCCCCTAGCTGTAAAGTAGCTCCTTCTATTTAGTTTTGTGGTTATTAATTAGGCACTCACTTGGCCGGTTTTATTTCTGTGGCCGTCTCATTTTCAGTTCACTAAAAATAAATGAAAAAATTCAGATACAAATTTGACTTGTCTTCTCCTGGTAGATGATGAACTGAGAGGACACAAAGAGAGGCACACTCACATTTTTGTAATAGCTCAATTAATGGTGAGATTCAAAATATTCTGGTGTGGACTATTTCAGTTAAAAACCTATTCAATGATTTTATCTTTATGCAGATACAAAAAATGATGCAGAAAGAGTGTTACTCTGAAAGGGGGGGGGGGGGAGATTTCTTCTGCCAGTAACTGTTTGTCATATGAGAAGTGTCAAATAGCAGTGTACAGGGAGAACAGTAATAAGTCAGTATAGAATGAACACATAGCAACTTATGTAAGTTGTATGGATATAATATAAGAGAAGTGCAGACTTCATAACAGATAAAAGAAAACATGAGGCATTTATTTTCTTAGCAAGAAACTATGTAATGTATCCTCTCATGTCAAAGAAATGTGCTATGACCTTCACCGACTCACAAACATTCCCACCCCTTCACCAACTGGTACACTATTCATCACTTCCCTATGCACTAACATCCTTTCATGCACACTGCCCTGCAACTATTGAACACTATCTGTCCCAATGTCCTTCCACTATAGACTCACCAACTCATTTCTGATGGTTTGAGTACAAGGCCAAGGCACCCTACCTTCATTCCTCCTCAGCCAGAACACCTTCTCTCCAGTTCACTTCACCTGGTCATACTCAGGCCAACTTTTCACCTTCCTGGACAATGACCTTCACCTCTCTGATAGCTCCATTCAAATCACTGTCCATAACAAGCTCACTAACCATCAATAGCACTTGCAATTTGACAGCTGCCATCTCTGTCACACCAAAAAATTAGTTTCAAATAGTTAGGCAACCCATGATTGGCTAATCTACAGCGACAAGAATTTCCTGCCCAGTACGCTGAAGATCTCACCAAGTCCACTGACAGATTTCCTGTGCCACTTGCTCACACATTCCTAATTCTCCCACCTACCTCAAGATCCAGTTGCAAAGAAACATACTTCTCACACCCAATATCATCCCAGACTGGAAAATCTGAAACACATCTCTCGCCAGGGTTTCAACTATCTATCATCATGCCCAGAAACGAGGAACATCTTATTCACAATCCTTCTCATGGTTCCTAAACTGGCATTCCACTGCCTATCCAACCTACACAATAACCTGTTGGATACTTGTACCACACCCTTGTGTGTACTTGTATCATACGCTTGCCATATGGGTCATAACACTGTGAAAGACCCAGTCCAAGACTTGATCGATTTACCCACCCAGCACATCCAACTCCTGTTGTGTAACAGACTTATGCTATGCCATCAAAGGGAGGGCCACTTGTGAAAGCAGTCATATCATATACAAGCTCTCCTGCAATTTCTGCACTGTATTTTACGAAGGCTTGACCAGCAACTGGCTACCTGCCCAAACGAATTTCCACTGCCTATCTGCGGGCAAGAGCAGAGCTGGCCACCCAATGGCACAACATGCTGTTGAGAATAACATGTTTGATTTCAATGACTGCTTCAGAATTTGTGCTATCCAGATCTTTCCCTCTAGCTTGTATCATACGCTTGCCATATGGGTCATAACACTGTGAAAGACCCAGTCCAAGACTTGATCGATTTACCCACCCAGCACATCCAACTCCTGTTGTGTAACAGACTTATGCTATGCCATCAAAGGGAGGGCCACTTGTGAAAGCAGTCATATCATATACAAGCTCTCCTGCAATTTCTGCACTGTATTTTACGAAGGCTTGACCAGCAACTGGCTACCTGCCCAAACGAATTTCCACTGCCTATCTGCGGGCAAGAGCAGAGCTGGCCACCCAATGGCACAACATGCTGTTGAGAATAACATGTTTGATTTCAATGACTGCTTCAGAATTTGTGCTATCCAGATCTTTCCCTCTAGCACCAGCTTTTCTGGAATATGTAGATGGGAGTTGCCCTTGTAACTTTCCTTAATTCTCCTGGCTTCAGTCTCTGCTACTGTTAACCTTAAGCCTTGGAGCCACTTCCACCATGCCCCAGGTTATCCTATATCCATACACTCTTCCACAGAGCCTCCCTTTCCTTTGTTCTGCCATACCCTTCCAATCCACTCCTCCAGGTCATTGTCACCATGTGTCAAACAAAGACACCAGTGCTGGGCCTGGGGTGCTGTATTCCTATCCTGTGCACTCACTGCCTTCCTTTGAGCCATTAGCCACCCTTCTCCAAACAGCCTCCTTTCTCCCCTCATCCACGTCCCCCAACACACATTTTGTTTGTTTGTTCTTGTGTGTGTGTGTGTGTGTGTGTGTGTGTGTGTGTGTGTGTGAGAGAGAGAGAGAGAGAGAGAGAGAGAGAGAGAGAGGGGGGGGGGGGGGGGGGGGGGGGTTGGAGAGCGAGGACTCAAAAAAGGATTCATATGCAGAAAGCTAGCAAAGTTTTCAGTCTTCTTTATGGGCCTATCAATGACTCAATGCCTCTATTATTCAGTGAATCATTACTTTTATTCCTAAATTATTTACAACCCAGAATCCCAATACAAAGATTACTAAACACAAATTACAAAATGCCAACACAGAATGTACATGAACAAAGTTCCACAGAACATTTCTTGACACTTGAATAAGAGGAAGACTGCAATAAATGGAAAAATATAACACCACAACACCAAATTTAACATTTTCTCTCTCTCTGATTCCATTTTATGATATTTCAAAGTTCTGATGTTTTGAATAGTTGTTTTGTGTGTGTGTGTGTGTGTGTGTGTGTGGGTGGGTGTGGTTGTGTGTGTGCATGTGCGCACGTGTGCAGACACACAGGCGCGCCTCTCCGATGAGGGCCTTGTTGGACAAAAGTTCATTTTCTGACAGTCTTTTTATTTGTTGTGCCTATTGTGACTCAGCATCTCCGCTAAAGGGTGAGTAGCAACTGTCCTTTTCACAATACTGTTACATTTCTTCAATGTCGTTGAAAGTGGATAAAAGTTCGAATGATGTCCCTGTAGTGTATGTCAATTAGGGGAGCCAACCATCTATGCTGAAAACCCCTTTTGCAGTAAAGTTAAAGTGTGCACTTGTTGACGGATTAGCATAGGTCAACCATGTTACATTTACAACTAGAGACACAGCATGCCCTGCTAAACTGCACTGCATATGAATGTTTACTTTAATCACAATAACACAGGTGGGTGTACCAAACAATTTCCTCTGCTCAATAGATTATTGAGAAGGAGGTTCCCAATAAAAAAAACACAAACTGTGCAAGTCATGAGAGTTGTAAAAAACATGAATAACCATTTAGCAAGTATAGATTGCTATTCTTTTCCTAATACTGTCATTATTCCATTTTAAATTTTCCATTGTTTTATTCAGCAATTATCTTAAAATAATTTTGATGCCAACATAATTTTAGAAAATTAAATTTAGTTTTGTGTCAGGTTGGTACAACAATTACTGAAGTAGTCAGTTTTTGTAACATGTGAATACATTTCTTTGATGAATTCTGCCAAAGTTTCTCAGCTTTGGTGGACATGTGCAGAATCACACTCCATGTAGTCTTACATCAAACTGTGGCACATAAACACCATATTTTATGGACTATAAGACAAAATGTTTTCTTCAAGAAACTGCTCCCAAACTTCAGGTGTGTCTTATACTCAAAATTTTTATACAAACATCCAGTGTTGGATTTAAACTCCCAATAGTCTTAAAAATGGCCATACATTCGATGCTGAGGAAAACCAATCTCACCTGGCAACATTGGATAATTGGCAGCACCAGTGCACTGATGTGATGAACATGAGTTGGCGAGATCCACAAGCCTACTAACACTGTCTCCCTCCCACACCTTCTTCACAAATCCAGAACACTGTCTAGCCTATGATGCGTCACTGCACTCTACAGTACCAGTGAACTTGAACTGAAAGTTGTATGTGTTACCAGTAACTGTACACATTTTTGTTAGTAGCTAGCTTCATAATGAAAAAAGTAGAAGTTATTCTTCTGATTCCAGTTGTAAATTGAAGGTAACAGCATATGCACAACAACATGACAACACGGAAAAAGAGCACCTGAGTGGCATTTCAATCCTCCGTCAGTAGGAAAAACCATTCGCTATAAGTAGGGTAGTAAAGAAGAACTGAAAATGATGAGGAAGACTAAATGGTTGGTTGGTTTAAGAGGAAGGGGGGGGGAGGGGGGGGGGGGGAGGAGACCAAACTGCATGGTCATCGGTCCCTTGTTCCTATAAAACAAGTCCATAAGGGGTAGAATAAAACAAAAGACATGTACAGCATAATACCGAAAGAAACGAAAAACCAAAACAAACGAAGAAAAGGCAACAAACACTAAAAGGAACAAAAGAGGACAAGGAAACAACAGAGAGACCCAAGAAACAATTAGCAAAGAGTAAAACAAGAAAGCAGATTACAGTGGCTGGCCGACCACGGGAATAAAAAGGAGAAGCCAGCCACTCTCCAACACATTAAAACTTCCACGATAAAAGCACTAGGGTGCAGGACACAGAGGGACAAAGGACATGCACTAAAATTTAGATCAAATGATAAAACCCACCCACAAGAATAAAACGTAAAACTGAAGCTGCTGTTGAAGCTTTGTCACAAGGTAGGTTGCTGGGAAAGTTAAAAGTCCGCTGCAGAGCGGCTAAAAGTGGGCAGTCCAGCAAGAAGTGGACGGCCGTCATTTGGGACCAAGAGCGACAGTGAGGTGGGTCCTCATGACGGAGGAGGTAACCACATGTGATCCACATGGCCAATGTGGAATCGACAAAGGACAACTGATTCCCTGCGAGAAGCCTGCAGGGAAGACTTCCACACATTCACAGTCTCCTTAGTGACACACAGTTTATTGTGCGTACTGTTATCCCACTACACCTCCCAAAGGTGAAAAACCTTGCAGCGTAAGACAGAACTCAGGTCAGTTTCAGAGAGGCCCATCTCCAGAAGTGGTTTCCGCGTAGCCTGTGTGGCCAGTCTGCCAGCAAGTTCATTGCCAGGGATGCCGATGTGTCCTGGGGTCCAGACAAACACCACAGAACGACTGGACCATTCCAGGGCTTAGATGGATTCCTGGATGGTCATTCCCAAAGGATGGTGAGGGTAGCACTGGTCGATAGCTTGTAAGCTGCTCATGGAGTCAGTACAGAGGAGAAACAACTCGCCAGAGCATGAACAGATGTACTCAAGCGCACAAGATAGGTCCACCAGCTCTGCAGTGAATACATTGCAGCCATCGGGTAAGGAATGCTGTTCAATACGGCCGCCGTGAAAGTAGGCGAAGCCAACACGACCATCAGCCATCGAGCCGTCAGAGTAAACCACTTCAAGGAGAGGTGGTAAAGGCAAGGACTCCAGTTCAGACAGAAGCAATCGCATGCAAACCACAATCGTTAGCCCTGACCTGAGCCGCCTATGCGGGAGGTGAACCACCTCGGTTGGGAAAAGAACACAGTAATTAGGATGTTCAGGAGAGCTATGATTGTGTGCAACATAATTGGCGAGCAGTTGTGCACGTCTGATCTTCAATGGAGGGACTCCAGCCTCCACCAGTTCGCTGGTCACCGGACTCATCATAAAAGCTCCTGTCGCTAGTCGATCTCCACAATGGTGCAATGCGTTGAGCAAACCCAACGCTGAGGGTGCCGCCAAACCATAAATCACACTCCCATCGTCAAGGTGGGATTGAACAAGGGCTCTGTAGAGCTGCAGCAGCATGGAGCGATCTGCACCCCAGTTGGTGTTGCTCAGACAGTGGAGGGCATTGAAGATGAGGTAGCCAAGTCAAACAAGCATCGAAAACCAGACCTAAGAATCGATATGTCTCCATGACAGTTAGTGGGTCATCATTGAGGTAAAGTGCTGGTACCAGATGAACGGTACAACACTGGCAGAAATGCATGACACACATCTTCACGGCTGAAAACTGGAAGCCATGGGCTAGAGCCCAAGACTCGGCCTTGTGAATGGCTCCCTGTAGGCACTGCTCAGCAACACCAGCACTGGTGGAGCAGTACGAAATTCAGAAGTCATCTGCATACGGAGAAGGTGAGACGGATGGCCTACAGCTGCTGCTAGACCATTAATGGCCACTAAAAATAAAGAGACATTCAATACAGAGCCCTGTGGGACCCCATTCTCCTGGATATGGGGGGAGGGGGGGGGGGGGGGGGGGGGGAGGGGAACTATGGGAGGCACCAACTTGAACATGGAAAGTATGGAGTAACAGAAAATTTTGGATAAATATTGGGAGCAGATCTCTGAGACCCCACTCGTATAATGTGGCAAGGATATGATGTCGTCAGGTGATGTCATACGAGGTGTGGCTAGAAAAAAACCGGACTAGTACTGGTGAAACAATAAAACGAATGCAATAAGGCTGAAAGTCGCGTGGCCTGTCACGTGACTCTCGCTCCGCCTACTGCTCGAGTTTCATCTGCCTCCTGCACTCAGTCTGCCCGTGGCGTCTGTTTTAAGTAGTTGACGTTTTGTCTGTGCGTCGGAAAATGTTGAGTGTACAGAAAGAACAGCGTGTTAACATCAAATTTTGTTTCAAACTAGGAAAATCTGCAAGTGAAATGTTTGTAATGTTACAACAAGTGTACGGCGATGATTGTTTATCGCGAACACAAGTGTTTGAGTGGTTTAAACGATTTAAAGGTGGCCGCGAAGACACCAGTGATGACACTCGCACTGGCAGACCATTGTCAGCAAAAACTGATGCAAACATTGAAAAAATCGGTAAACTTGTTCGACAAGATCGCCGTTTAACAATCAGAGCAGTGTCTGAGTTAACAGGAGTTGAGAAGGAAAGTGTTAGGCAGATTCTTTATGAAAGTTTCAACATGAACAAAGTGTGTTAAAAAATGGTTCCAAAGTGTCTCACAATTGAACAGAAGGAACGCCGAAGAATGATTTGTTCTGACATCCTGGAAAACATTGAAAGTGATCCCACCTTCTTACAAAATGTTATTACTTGCGATGAATCGTGGTTTTTTACTTACGATCCCGAAACTAAACGCCAATCAATGCATTGGAAAACTCCTGGTTCTCCACGACAAAAAAAAGCACGAATGTCAAAATCGAAATTCAAGGCAATGATGATTTTTTTTTTTTTGACATCAAAGGGATTGTGCACATTGATTGGGTACCAGAGGGACAAACAGTGAATCAGCATTACTACATTAGCATCCTGGCTACCCTACGTGAGCGAGTACGGAGAAAACGGAACGATTTGTGGAGAAAAAAGTCATGGATCCTTCACCAAGACAATGCCCCAGCTCACAGTGCGTTGTCAGTGAAGACGTTTTTGGCAAAACACAACATTCCCATCTTAGATCATCCACCCTACTCACCTGATTTGGCCCCCTGTGACTTTTTTCTTTTCCCTAAAGTCAAGTCAGCTTTGAAAGGAACTGGATTTGAGACTGTTGAAGCAGTAAAAGAAAAAGCGACGGAAGTAATGTATGGACTTACCGAAAATGATCTGCAGCATTGCTATGAACAGTGGAAAATTCGTATGGAGAGGTGTAGAGACCGAGGAAGAGAGTACATTGAAGGAGATAACATGAAATTGTAAATAATTGTAAATAAATGTTTTTTCCAGCATCAGTCCGGTTTTTTTCTAGCCGCACCTCGTATGCTTTTCGTAAATCAAAAAAGATGGCAACCAGGTGTTGGTGCCTGGAAAAGGCTGTTCGGATGGGAGACTCGAGGGACACAAGATTATCAGTGGTAGTGTGACCCTGGTGGAAGCTGCCCTGACATGGAGCCAGTAGGCCACATAACTCCAGGACCAAACCCAACCGCCGACACACCATACGTTCCAGCAGCTTGCAAAGAACATTAGTGAGGCTGATGAGCTGATAGCTATCCACATCAAGCAGGTTTTTACCAGGTTTGAGCACTGGAATGATGGTGCTCTCCCACCGTTGTGATGGAAAGATGCCATCACATCAGATCCAGTTGAAGATGACGAGGAGATGTCACTTGTAGTCAGGTGAGAGATGTTTAATCATCTGACTATGGATCTGATCTGGCACACGATATGTGCCGGGTCAATGTCCAAGGGCACTGAGGAGCTCCCATTCTGTAAATGGGGCATTATAGGATTCACTGTGGCGTGTAATGAAGAGAGGACTTTCCATTCCAGCTGCCGTTTGAGAGTGCAAAAAGCTGGGGGGGTAATTCTCTGATGCAGAGGCTCGAGAGTGTGCTCAGCAAAGTGCTTGGCAATCGCGTTTGTGTTGGTAGAGAACATGGCATTTATATTAACACCATGAACACGTGTTGGCATCTGGTACCCAAACACACGTTTGATCTTTGCCCAGACTTGGGAAGGTGATGTACGGCGCCCAATGGTCGAAACGCATCTCTCCCAACACTCCTGCTTTTGTCATCTGATAAGTTGGTGAAGGCGGGCATGGAGCCGTTTAAAGGCTATGAGGTGCTCCACGAAAGGGTGCCGCTTATGCTGCTATAGAGCTTGCCGACACTCCTGAATTGCTTCAGCAACTTCTGGTGACCACCAATGGACTGCCTTTTGCCGGGGACACACTAAACAGTGAGGGATCGCGCTTTCCGCCACAGAAACGATTGTTGTAGTCACCTGCTCAACCATCACATCGATGATACCATGTGGGGGAGATTCAATGGTGACAGCAGAGGTGAAAGTTTCCCTGTCCACCTTGTTTAACACCAATCTGGGTAGGCGTCCGTGGACCTGATGCCAGGGCAGTGACAGGAAGATGGGGAAGTAGTCACTACCACACAGGTCATCATGTGCTCTCCAGTGGACAGATGGAAGAAGTCCTGGGCTACAAAATGATAAATCAAAGGCTGAGTAACTGCCATGAGCCATACTGAAGTGTGTAGTGGCCCCAGTGTTTAAGAAGCAGAGGTCAAACTGAGACAGTAAAGTTTTACATCTTTGCCTCGGCCAGTAAGCATGGTGCCACTCCACAAGGGGTTATGAGCGTTAAGATCACCCAAAAGGAGGAAGAGTTTAGGGAGTTGAGCAATCAGTGCAGCCAATGCGTTCAGGGGTACTGCACCATATGGAGGAAGATATATGTTGCAGAAAGTTATTTCCCGCATCGTCCTTATCGTGACAGCCACAGCTTCAAGAGGGGTCTGAAGGGGCACCGTTTCACTACAGACTGAGTTTAGGACATAAACGCAAACTCCACCTGACACTCAATTATAGTCGCTACAGTTCCTGTAATATCCCTTCTAGCCACGGAGGGCAGGGGTCCGCATTGTTGGGAACCGGGTTTCCTGAAGGGCAATTCAGAAAGCAGGTGTAAAGTTTAACAGCTGCCGTAACTCAGCCAGGTGGTGGAAAAAACCACCACAATTACAATGGAGGATGAATTCATCGTGAGACTGGGAAGGCATGGAACATTCAATGAGGCAGGGTCACCTGCTGCCACCGACTTTTTGCCTGAGCAGTCTATATCCATTGTGTCTGAGAGTCTGGCGAGATCTAGTCCCTCAGCAGATGGCAGAATCTCCACCTCATCTTCAGATGCAGAGCTTGTAGGTAGCGGTGGTGCGGGTGCCACCACAATTTCCTTGTCCTTGGGGTCTTCTTTTTCGATTTCCTGCGCTGTTCCTTGGTTTTCTCTAGCTGGGAGGGCTTCTTTGATTCAGTCTCCAGGACTGAGGAGGACCCTGAAGCCCTACAACCAGCTACCTGTGGCTGCTTCAGCCACTGGCAGGTGTCCGCTTTGTCACTGGTAGAAACCTGGGAAGGGAGTGACCCAAGGGACCCCTTCCTAATGAGAAGAGCCGAAGAAGACTTACACTTCTCCAGCTTAGAAGTGGGGAATGATATCCCAGATAGTTGGGGAGGGAGGGGGGGGGGGGGGCTGCTCCTGAAGTAGGTGGTGTGGGAGCAACAAGAAGGGAAGTGCCCCCACCATCAAGGGGGCAGATGTAGTCTTATGGCTCTGAGAGCTGACTGGAAGTGGTACAACCAATGGGGCTGTAACAGTAGTTATAGTGGCAGCATAAGATGATGTCATGCGCACGGGACGAAGTCTTTCAAATTTCCTTTTAGCCTCAGTCTAGGTCAGTGGGTCCAGGGTCTTGTATTCCATTATTTTTCTTTCCTTCTGTAGAATCCTACAGTCTGGCGAACAAGGAGAATGGTGCTCTCCACAGTTGACGCAGATAGGAGGCGGGGCACATGGAGTATTGGGATGGGATGGATGACCACAATCTCGACATACGAGGCTGGAAGTACAGCAGGAAGACAATGGCCAAACTTCCAGCACTTAAAGCACCACATTGGGGGAGGGATATAGGGCTTTAAATCATAGCGGTAGACCATCACCTTCACCTTCTCAGGTAATGTGTCACCCTCGAAAGCCAAGATGAAGGCACCGGTGTCAAACTGATTATCCCTCGGACCTTGGTGGACGCGTCAGATGAAATGGACACCTCATCGCTCTAAGTTGGCATGCAGCTTGTCATCAGACTGTAAAAGAAGATCTCTTGTGGAAGATAATACCCTGGACCTTATTTAAGCTCTTATGGGGCATGATAGTAACAGAAACATCCCCCAGCTTGTCACAAGTGAGTCATGCCCGTGACTGGGCAGAGGAGACTGTTTTTATCAAGACTGACCCAGACCGCATTTTGGACAAGCCCTCCACCTCCCCAAACTTGTCCTCTAAATGCTCTACAAAGAACTGAGGCTTCATGGACACAAATGATTCCCCATCAGCTCGTGTACGTACTAGGTACCGGGGAGAATAAGATTCGCTGCCATCCTTAGCTTGGCGTTCCTCCCATGATGTGGCCAGGGAGGGGAAGGATTTGGGTTTGTACTTCTGTGTGCTGAATTGAGCCTGTGAACGCTTAAGGACTGCAGGTGTTTGACCACCAGCAAGAGATGATGTACTACACTTCATCACGTCTCATCCGCCCTGATGCCACCCACTCTGACCAAGGGCACTCCCCACGGGCACCACCCACTGCAGCAAAGGCCACCCGGCAGGATGGCATTTGTTGGGAGTCCTGATGCTCCAGGGGATGGGCATCTACCCCTTGGCATATGTGGGGAATTAACAGTGCAGGCAGCAGCAGAGCAATCCCTGTGTAGTCAGGGGCTACAACCAACAGGGTACATGGCGGCCCCACCACAACGGACTGGCTACCATGCTGAATATGAGGTGCAAAGTAGTCCATGGTCATCAGCGGTGCAAAAAGCGACAGTGCATAGCGCATGGTGGATAATTCACCCAGGAAGGTGTCCCCGCCCAAGAGATGGAGAATGAGTGGGACCGCAATGCGACGACGAGAAAGTGGGCTAAAGATCTCAATGCACAATGGACATGTTTCACCATGTAAGGTGTCCTTCCCCAATTGGCTCACTCTTTGGGAAAATTTTGAAGAATGGAGGTCAAACCCTACAGGGGACCATCACATAAAGGCCAAAATGTGTGAGATTCCTTTTAGTCGCCTCTTACGAGAAGCATGAATACCTCAGGCCTATTCTAACCCCAAGACCCGTAGGGGGTGAAGACTAAATGTGCAAATAGAGGATTGAAAGTAAAACGGCCAACACTAGAAGATGACATATCAAATACATGCTCATAAGCTAGCGGTACAGTAGAACTTAACAGACTTTAAGGGTGGAGTTGGCTAATGCTACAGGTTTATGAAGTGCCATGGACTTAGCATGTGAACCAAAACCAAAATATCTCAGAAAATGCCACAAGGGTATAAAGAGAATATATTATACTTCCATCACTTGATTATTCAACATCGAAAGCAAACCAGTGTGGAACTAAGCCAATAGAGAATTTAGACAAAAATCCTTCAACATCTGATGGCCGAGCACGAGGACTCTTGCTATGAAAAGTGCTGCAAATGTAACTATAAAAACAATATTATGAAAAGGAAAGTTGCTGCTCTCCATATAATGGAGACGCTGACTCACAGGTAGGCACAACAAAAAGACTGTCACAAATAAGCTTTCGGCCAGCAAGGCCTTCATCAAAAATACGTGACAGACACATACACTCATGGAGCACCTCACACACAGGACTCCAGTCTCTGGCAACTGAAGCCACACTCGGAGCAGCAGCACCATTGCATGATGGGAGTGGCAACTGGGTGGGGTAAGGTGGAGGCTGGGGCAGGGAGGGCGAAGGATAGTAGGGTTGGTGGGGGACAGTGAACTGCTGCTGGGGAGCATGCAGGGACGAGGTGAAGAGATGATAGGATTGCTATGTGAAGTCGGGAGGTTAGACAAAGGGAAGGAGAGAGGGGTGGGAGGGAGATGGGGGGGGGGGGGGGGTTGAGTGTAGTGGAAAAGGAGACAAGTGCAAAGACTAGGTGCAATGGTAGAATGAGGGCTGTATAGCTGTTTATGCAGACAGACAGCTTGTTGGTTGTCATGCCCACACAGAATTCACCACAGTGGTTGTAGCTTAACTTGTAGATCACATGGATGGTTTCACAGGGTGCCCTTCCTTTAATGGAATAGGTGATGTTTCTGACCAGACTGGAGTAGCTGGTGGTGGGAAGGTGTATGGGACAGGTCTTGCATCTAGCTCTATTACAGGTATATGAGCCATAAGATAAGGGGTTGGGAGCAGGGGTTGTGTAGGGGTGGATGAGCATATTGTGCAGGTTTGGTAAACCACTGTGGGAGGGATGGGAAGGATACTGAACAGGACATTTCTCATTTCAGGACACGACGAGAGGTAGTTGAAACCCTGGCAGATAATGTAATTCAGTTGCTCCAGTCCTGGGTGGTACTGAGTTACGAGGGGAATGCTCCTCTGTGGATGGCCGGTAAGACATTGGGAGGTGGTGGGAGACTGGAATGATAGAGCATGGGATTTGTACCCGGTAGGGAGGATAATTACAGTCTGTGATGGCTTCAGTGAGACCCTCGGTAGTTTCAAGAGGGACCACTCGTCACTGCAGATACGATAACCATGGGTGGCTAGGCTGTATGGAAGGGACTTTTTGGTATCGAACTGGTGACTGTTGTTGAAGTGGAGGTATTGCTGGTGGTTGGTAGGTCTGATAAGGACAGAGGTACTTGTGTAGCCATCTTTGAGGTGGAGGTCAACATCTAGGAAGGTGGCTTGTTGAGTTGAGTAGGACCAGGTGAAGCAAATGGGGGAGAAGCTGTTGAGGTTCTGGAGGAATGTGTATAGGGAGTCCCCACTCTCGGTCCGGATTGCAGCAAAGATGTCATCAATGAATCTGAATCAGGTGATGGGTTCAGAATTTTGGATGTTTAGGAAGGAGGTTGTTGGTTTGGAATCTGTCACCCATTGGGAAAGATAGTGTTCAATAGCGGTAAGGCCATAGGCATTAGGGATGTTAGTTTACATGGAGGTGGTGTCAATATGACGAGCAGGGCACCGTGTGGTAAAGGGACAGGAATTGTAGAGAGTCTGTGGAGGTAATGGTTAGTATCTTTTATGTAGGAGGGTAAGTTCCGGGTACTAGGTTGAATGTGTTCGTCTCTGAGAGTAGAAACTGTCTCAGTGGGAGCACAGTAGCCAGCCACAATGGGGATCTTGGGTGGTTGGGTTTACAGATTTTAGGAAGCATGTACAAGGTAAGAGTGGGTGGAGTAGTAGGGGTGAGCAGAGAGATGGACTTTGGGAAGAGGCCTAATGATTTGAGGAGTGACTGGAGATCCTGCTGAATTTCTGGAATGGGGTCATTGTGGTAAGGTTTATAGGTGGATGTATCTGATAGCTGGTGGAGTCCTTCTGCCAGGTAGTCCTTGCAGTTCAAAACAACAGTGGTGCAGCATTTGTCCACAGATAGCATTATAAGGTTGGGATCAGTTTTAAGATGGTGGACTGTGGTTCTTTCGGCAGATGTAATGTTAATTTGCATGTTGAGGTATTTGGGGAATTATGGTGAAACAAGGTTCTTGGCTAAAAAAATTCTGGAAAGTTAACAGGTGTGATTTGGGGGGCAGTGGAGATGGATCACAGTTGGATGGAGGAGTGAGCTGAGTCAGGCAGGGTTCTTTGGTTGAGTCTGATTGGTAGGGTTGGTGGTGAAAAAGTGTTTCCACTATAGGGACAGGGAGAATGTGAGAGGATCTTTAACATGCCCTGCATGACTGAATCTGGGAGTGGGGCGCAAGGTGAGGCCTTTGGAAATGAGTGATATTTCTGCAGAGCTAATGCTTCTGGAGGAAAGATTCATGACCATGTTTCAAGTCTGTTTAAATTCTGGATTCTGTGTGGTGGTGAGAGGGAGTTTTGAAGGGTGGGGTAAATGTAGTAGGTCTGTGAGACAGGGTTTTTCATCTATGAGGAGATGTGGGGGAGGTGTGGAGGTTGCTGTAGAGGTAGCGGATAGTGTTACTCCAAGGCAGGAGTAGGCCAAGAGCAGGGTGGAGAGTTTTTTGAGGTGGCATTGTGCATGTTGCTCTAGTTCCTGGTGGGCAAGAGTTTCAAAGTGTGTTATGGGTTTCAGGAATTTGGGACTGCATAGCAGGAGAATTTTATGGCTGAAGAGAAGGTACTGCAAGGAGGTTTGGCTTTGGTTGATATGGTTTGGCAGGACTATGTAGGTGAGGCCTAAGGACTGGGGGAGTGTGGAAGGAGGAGCGGCAGCTGGAGATGGGTAATTTTATGGTAAGGCCATTTGGGGGGGATTCCATGAGCAAAGCAACAACACAGAAACAGTATGTGGGACAGGGTTCTGTTTAGGGATAAGAAAACATTTCTGTATTGCTGCAGATGGAAGGAGCAAGGATCCATGGTGGTGGAAAAATGTGAATAATTACATAACTAATGAAGAATTACGTCAGAAAAAATATGCAACAATACACCCAAATACTTGGGAAAAATCACAAGAAGGATGAAATGGATGCAAAAGGGGGAAACAAGAATAAATCTGAAGGAGTCGGCAATAGCAGAAGGCAAAAATTAACTAAAACTGGCATGAAGTCACAGTGAGATCATATATATCATTTTATTACTTCTCTTCAAATCACATTAATCATGGAATGGAAACACACAGCAACAGAACGTACCAGCGTGACTTCAAACACTTTGTTACAGATGTCCTTGTCGTTCTAGGTCTTCCCCAGTCGCGAGTCATAGGCTGGAATGTTCCGTACTCCCTAAGACGCCGATCAATTGCTTCAAACGTCTTTCTGTCGGGACACCTTCGTTCTGGAAATCTGTCTCGATACAAACGTACCGCGCCACGGCTATTGCCCTAATCCATACATCAAATGGGCATCTGCCAACTCCGCATTTGTAAACATTGCACTGACTGCAAAACCACGTTCGTGATGAACACTAATCTTCTGATGCTACGTACTGATGTGCTTGATGCTAGTACTGTAGAGCAACGAGTCGCATGTCAACACAAGCACCAAAGTCAACATTACCTTCCTTCAACTGGGCCAACTTTTCTTTATTTGTGTGTGAGGAATGTTTCCTGAAAGTTTGGCCGTACCTTTTTGTAACACCCTGTATATATGAACAGAGAGAGAACGGAGAAAGAGTAGGGGGTGGGGAGGGTCTCATAGAATGAGATACAAGATCATGTGTCACTAGAAAGGTGCGGGAAATAACACGCAAATATACGGGAGATTGATGCAGGGTGAGTGGTCAATTTGAAGGTATAGGATTAATGATATCGGCAGGAGTAATGAGAGACATAAGATGCTGCACCAACAAACAACATGGTCGTGTAGCCATATGTTGTGCACAGCCGAGACTGTTGATACAGTGTGGCATGCAGTGCAGTTTATAAGATGACGAGAAAAACACAGGAAAGACAAGAAAGATGGACACTGAATATAGTAATTCATTAGAAAATAGTAACAAAGGAAAACAGCACTGGGTTATGATCGAAGAAAAGTAATCAGGCAAAAACCAAACAATGAAAAATCCAGGATGCAATGTAACAGTATTATGAAAAGGGAAGTTGCTACTCGCCATGCAGCAGAGATAATGATTTGCAGAAAGGCACAACAAAAAGACAGTCACAAATAAGCTTTTGGCCAGCAAGGACTTCATCAAAAATAGACGATAGACACACCCACACTCACACAAATGCAACTCACACACACATGACTCTAGTCAGTGGTTAGTAGGTCTGATATGGACAGAGGTGCTGGTGTAGCCATCTTTGAGGTGGAGGTCAACATCCAGGAAGGTGGCTTGTTGAGTAGGACCAGGTGAAGCAAATGGGGGAGAAGCTGTTGAGGTTCTGTAGGAATGTGGACAGGGTGTCCTCACCCTTGATCTGAATTGCAAAGATGTCATCAATGAATCTGAACCAGGTGAGGGGTTTAGAATTTTGGGTGTTTAGGAAGGATTCCTATAGGTGGCCCATGATTAGGTTGGCATAGGTTGGTGACATGCAGGTGCCCATAGCTGTATCCTAGATTTATTTGTAGTAATGCTTTCAAAGGAGAAGTAGTTGTGGGTGATTATATAGTTGGTCATGACGACTAGGAAGGAGGTTGTTGGTTTGGAATCTGTCAGGCATTGGGAAAGGCAGTGTTCAGTAATGGTAAGACGATGGGCATTGAGGATGTTAGTGTACAGGGAGGTGGCATCAATAGTGATGAGCAGGACGTGGTGTGGTAAAGGGACAGGAACTCTAGAGAGTTGGCAGAGGAAATGGTTGGTATCTTTTACATAGGAGGGTCGGTTCTGGCTAATAGGTTGAAGGTGTTGGTCTACAAGAGCAGAGATTCTCTCAGTGGGGGCACAGTAACCGGCCACAATAGGGTGTCCTGGATGGTTGGGTTTATGGATTTTAGGAAGCATGTACAAGGTAGGAATGTGGGGAGTGTGAGCAGAGAGACGGATCTGGAGAGAGGTTCTGGGATGGGCCTAAGGATTTGAGGAGTGACTGGAGATCCAGCTGGATTTCTGGAATGTGGTCATTGCGACAAGGTTTGCAAGTGGATGTATCTGACAGCTGGTGGAGTCCTACTGCCAGGTAATCCTTGCGGTTAAAATCAACAGTGGTAGTGCAATTGTCCGCAGATAGGATTATAAGGTCAGAATCAGTTTTTAGATGGTGGACTGTGGTTCTTTCTGCGGATTTAAGGTTACATTGCAAATTGAGGGATTTGAGGAACGATGGTGAGACAAGGTTCTTGGTTAAGGAATTTTGAAAAGTTAATAGGGGTGATTTGAGGGCAGTGGGAGTGGATCACAGCTGGGTGGAGGAGTGAACTGAGTCAGGCAGGATTCCACATTGATCTTTGGTTGAGTGTGACTGGTAAAGTTGTTGGCAAAAAAAATGTTTCCACTCTAAGGATCAGGAGAAGGTGGGAAGATCTTTAACAAGTCCTGCATGACAGAATTTGGAAGTGGGGAAAAGGTGAGATGAGGAGTGCTGTCCACCACCTCTACAACAACATCCAAACCTCTCCCACATCCCCTCATAGCTAAAAAAAGCTGTATCACAAACCTACTACACTTATCCCACCCTCCAAAACTCCCTCGCACCAACACCCAGAATCCAGAACCTAAACAGACCTTAAACCCGAACATGAATCTTTCCACCAGAAGCATTATCCTCACATTAATATCAGTCCTTTCCAAAGGTCTCACCTTTTGTCCCACTCCCAAATTCAGTCATGCAGGGCTTGTTAAAGATCTTCTCACTTTCTCCCGGTCCATATAGTGGAAACACTTTTTCACCAACAACCCTACCAATCAGACTCAACCAAGAACCGATGTTGAGCCCTGCCTGACTCAGTTCACTCCTCCATCCAACTGTGATCCACCTCCACAGCTCCCCAACTCACCCCTATAAACTTTCCATAATTTCTTAACCTGCAAAAAGGTGGGAATTTAAGGAGATGGGACCTGGATAAACTGAAAGAACCAGAGGTTGTACAGAGTTTCAGGGAGAACATAAGGGAACAATTGACAGGATTGGGGGAAAGAAATACCATAGAAGAAGAATGGGTAGCTTTGAGAGATGAAGTAGTGAAGGCAGCAGAGGACCTAGTAGGTAAAAAGACGAGGGCTAGTAGAAATCCTTGGGTAACAGAAGAAATACTGAATTTAATTGATGAAAGGAGAAAATATAAAAATGCAGTAAATGAAGCAGGCAAAAAGGAATACAAACGTCTCAAAAACGAGGTCGACAGGAAGTGCAAAATGGCTAAGCAGGGATGGCTAGAGGACAAATGTAAGGATGTAGATGCTTATCTCACTAGGGGGTAAGATAGATACTGCCTACAGGAAAATTAAAGAGACCTTTGGAGAAAGGAGAACCACTTGCATGAATATCAAGAGCTTCGATGGAAACCCAGTTCTAAGCAAAGAAGGGAAAGCAGAAAGGTGGAAGGAGTATATAGAGGGCCTATACAAGGGCGATGTACTTGAGGACAATATTATGGAAATGGAAGAGGATGTAGATGAATATGAAATGGGAGATATGATATTGCGTGAAGAGTTTGACAGAGCACTGAAAGACCTGAGTCGAAACAAGGCCCCTGGAGTAGACAACATTCCATTAGAACTACTGACAACCTTGGGAGAGTCAGTCCTGACAAAACTCTACCATTTGGTGAGCAAGATGTATGAGACAGGCGAAATACCCTCAGACTTCAAGAAGAATATAATAATTCCAATCCCAAAGAAAGCAGGTGTTGACAGATGTGAAAATTACCGAACTATCAGTTTAATAAGTCACAGCTGCAAAATACTAACGCGAATTCTTTACAGACGAATGGAAAAACTGGTAGAAGCCGACCTCAGGGAAGATCAGTTTGGATTCCGTAGAGATATTTGAACACGTGAGGCAATACTGACCCTACGACTTATCTTAGAAGCTAGATTAAGGAAAGGCAAACCTACGTTTCTAGCATTTGTAGACTTAGAGAAAGCTTTTGACAATGTTGACTGGAATACTCTCTTTCAAATTCTGAAGATGGCAGGGGTAAAATACAGGGAGCGAAAGGCTATTTACAATTTGTACAGAAACCAGATGGCAATTATAAGAGTCGAGTGGCACGAAAAGGAAGCAGTGGTTGGGAAGGGAGTGAGACAAGGTTGTAGCCTATCCCCGATGTTATTCAATCTGTATATTGAGCAAACAGTAAAGGAAACAAAAGAAAAATTCGGAGTATGTATTAAAATCCATGGAGAAGAAATAAACACTTTGAGGTTCGCCGATGACATTGTAATTCTGTCAGAGACAGCAAAGGACTTGGAAGAGCAGTTGAACGGAATGGACAGTATCATGAAAGGAGAGTATAAGATGAACATCAACAAAAGCAAAACGAGGATAATGGAATGTAGTTGTATTAAGTCGGGTGGTGCTGAGGGAATTAGATTAGGAAATGAGACACTTAAAGTAGTAAAGGAGTTTTGCTATTTGGGGAGCAAAATAACTGATGATGGTCGAAGTAGAGAGGATATCAAATATAGACTGGCAATGGCAAGGAAAGCGTTTCTGAAAAAGAGAATTTTGTTAACATCGAGTATTGATTTAAGTGCCAGGAAGTCGTTTCTGAAAGTATTTGTATGGAGCGTAGCCCTGTATGGAAGTGAAACATGGACGATAACTAGTTTGGACAGGAAGAGAATAGAAGCTTTCAAAATGTAGTGCTACAGAAGAATGCTGAAGATTAGATGGGTAGATCATATAACTAATGAGGAGGTATTGAATAGGACTGGGGAGAAGAGAAGTTTGTGGCACAACTTAACTAGAAGAAGGGATCGGTTGGTAGGACATGTTCTGAGGCATCAAGGGATCACCAATTTAGTATTGGAGGGCGGCGTGGAGGGTAAAAATCGCAGAGGGAGACCAAGAGATGAATACACTAAACAGATTCAGAAGGATGCAGGTTGCAGTAGGTACTGGGAGATGAAGAAGCTTGCACAGGATAGAGTAGCATGGAGAGTTGCATTCAAACCAGTCTCAGGACTGAAGACCACAACAACAACAATTTCTTAACCAAGAACCTTGTCTCACTATCATTCACCAAATCCCTCAACACGCAAACTAACATTACATCTGCAGAAAGTATCACAGTCCACCATCTTAAAACTGATTCTGACCTCATAATAATATCTGGAAGAAGGACTCTGCCAGCTGTCAGATACATCCACCTACAAGTCTTACCACAATTACTACATTACAGAAATCCACCTGGATCTCCAGCCACTCCTCAAATCGTTAGGCCCATCTCAGAACATGTCTTCGGAGCCCATCTCTCTGCTCACCCCTATGACTACCCCGCACTCCTACCTCCTACACACTTCCTAAAGCCCATAAACCCAACCACTCCGGACACCCCATTGTGGATGGTAACTGTGCCCCCACTGAGAGAATCTCTGCTCTCGCAGACCAACACCTTCAACCTATTACCTACCCTCCTCTATAAAAAATACCGACCATTTCCTCCAACGACTATCCACAGTTCCTATCCCTTTATCACACAGTGCCCTGCTCGTCACTATTGACACCACCTCCCTGTAACTAACATCCCTAATGGCCATGGCCTTACCACTACTGAATACTACCTTTCCCACAACCTGACAGATTCCAAACCAACAGTCTCCGTCCTAGTCGCCATGACCAACTATATCCTCACCCACAATTACTTTTCCTTTGATGGCATTACCTACAAATAAATCTGAGGTACGGTTATGGGCACCTGCTAGTCACGGGTCACCTGGAGGAATCCTTCCTAAACACCCAAAATCCTAATCCCCCCACCTGGTTCAGATTTGTGATGACATCTTTGCGACCTGGACTGAGGGTGAGGGCAGCCTATCCACATCCCTCCTGAACCTCAACAGCTTCTCCCCCATTTGCTTCACCTGGTCCTAGGCAACCCACCAAGCCACGTTCTTAGATGTGACCTCCAGCTCAGTGATGGCTACGTCAATACCTTTGTCCATATCAAACCTACTAGCCACCAGCAAGACCTCCACTTCGACAGATGCCACCTGTTCCATACCACGAAGTCACTGCCATACAGCCTAGCCACCCATGGTCGTCGCACCTCCTGTGACAAGTGGTCCCGTTCAAAATATACCGAGAGTTTCACTGAAGCCTTCACAGACCACAATTATTCCCCCAACCTTGTACAAACACAAATCTCCTGTGCCTTATATTTCCAGTTTCCCAGCACCTCCCAAAGTCCCACTGTTCGGCCACAGAGGAGCATTCCTCTTGTAATTCAGTACCCCTCAGGACTGGAGCAACTGAATTACATTCTCTGCCAGGGTTCCGACTACCTCTTGTCATTACCCTTCCCATCCCTCCCACAGTGGTATTCCGCCATCCACAGAATCTATGCAATATACTCATCCTTCTCTACACAACCCATGTTCCCAACCCCTTATGTCATGGCTCGTATCCCTATAATAGAGCTAGATGCAAGACCTTTCCCATACTTCCTCCACCCACCACCTACTCCAGTCCAGTCACTAACATCACCTATCCCAGCAAAGGCAGGGCTACCTGTGAAACCAGTCATGTGATCTACAAGCTAAGCTACAATCACTGTGCAGCATTCTATGTGGGCATAACAACCAACATGCTGTCTGTCTGCTTGAATGGCCACCAACGAACTGTCACCAGGAAAAAACTGGACCACCCTGAAGCTGAGCACGCTGCCCAACATGACATTCTTGATTTTAATGACTGATTCACAGCCTGTTCCATATGGATCCCACCCACCAACACCAGCTTTTCTGAATCGCGCAGGTGGGAACTTTTCCTGCAATACAGTCTATGTTCCCATAAACCTCCTGACCTCAATCTTCATTAGTCATTGTCTTCACCCATCCATCCCCTTCCCTATTCCCATTCCAGAATTACACAGCCCTCATTCCACCATCGCACTCAATCTTTTGACTGTCTCCTTTTCCACTACCCCCCTCCCCAACCCCTTTGCCCTGCCCTCCGTCTAACTTCCCGACTTCACACAGCATACTTACCCTCTCTCCATCTCATCCCTGCGTGCTCCCTATCAGCACTTTGCTGCCCACTAACAATCCTACTCTCCCTCCTCATCCCTGCCCAAGCCTCATCCTTACTCCCAACCAGTCGCCACTCCCATCATGCACTGGTGCTGCAACTCGCAGTGTGGCTTCAGTTGGCAGAGACTGTACATGGGTGTATGAGTTGTGCGCGCGCGCACGTGTGTGTGTGTGTGTGTGTGTGTGTGTGTGTGTCATCAATTTTGACGAAGGTCTTGCTGGCTGAAAGCTTATTTGTGACAGTCTTTTTGTTGTGCCTATCTGCGACTCAACATCTCTGCTATATGATGAGCAGCAACTTCTTTTCATAATATTGTTAAATTCCATCCTGGATTTTCCATTATTTACCTATAAAAACAAGTGGACATGAAAAAATGCACTACACTGTTGTTCTGTCATGTTGCACTGACGGTGCTGAACTTAACTCACTGATCATTTTCAACTGCAAAACAATGCCAAAAACTTCTGAAATAATGCCAGGTGATGTTCACGTATGTGACAAGGGTTGGATGGGTGAGGCTGGTATGAGGTTATGGATTAAGAGAGTGTAGGAGAAAAGGAAAGATGCTTTGTTGAAGAAAAGTTCTCTTCTTGTGCTAGATCAGTCTAGTAGTCATTAGAAAAATCCTCTGAAAGAAAAATTACGACAGGAAAATATAGAGCTTGCGGGAGGACTTGCCTCACAATTGCAACCTCTTGATGCCTCAATAAATAAACCACTTTAAGTGTATATGAGAGAGGGATGGAACAAATGGATGATGGATGAAACTCAACATAAATTCATGCCAAAGGGAGCTTTAAAACCATCTACAACCAACCACCCATAAAACACCCCACATGTATATAAATTTTCTGATGGATAAGGTGAGTAGTAAGTCATCGTTGTATGACTATAAGAGAATACTAGATGACTTTGACAAAATTTCTATATGGCATGACAAATGGCAGCATGTTCCAAATGTAGGAAAATGCAAATTATTGCAGATTATGTGGAAAAACAACCCTGTTCGAATAAAGTATTGGTGATGTGCTACTTGACACTCAAAATATGCTTAGGCAAACAGTTGTGAAGCAACATGAATTGGAACAATTATGTAAGGTCAGTAGTAGGGAAGGCAAATGGAGAAAATAGGAAAATTTTAGAAAAAGTTTGCTCATCTATAAAGGAGAATGTGTACAGAACACTAGTGCAACCCTTTCTTGCATACTGCTTGAGTGTTTGAGTTTTCCACCAGATCAGATTGGAGAAATACACTGAAGTGATTAAGAGGGATGATGCTAGATTTGTTACCAGCAGGTTCCATTAACATATGAGTATTACAAAAATGCTCCGTGAACTCAAATGGTGGATGCAACACTATTGAGAAAAACTATAAATAGCTATTTGAGGCCGACTGCTGAATGATTCTACTGCCAGAAATTACATTTTGTGTAAAGACTACCAAGACAAGATAATAGAAATTAGGGTTCATGTATAGACATATAGGCCATCATGGTTCCCTAATTCCACTTACAACACAAACACTAAAGTTGTGATACAAGGTACTGTCCAGTGTGCACCATGTGACAGGGAGAGTATGCAAGTAGATGTACAGTGTGTAAACTTTTAGATGGCAGACCTCTCCATAGTCCTGAATCGGTAGCAGTCGGTAAACATCGGGAGGCTTCGGTAGGCACGCAGATTTGACTGCTGCCAACATTACGTAGCTGACTGTGTTGTACAAGGTAGCCATTGTCGTCTGCTTCGTTACTGTTTTGCGCTGTACTGTTCTGCATGTTTTTATTGTGCAGATGTGCTAAACATTATCAAAATGAGTGAAGAGGCAGTTGCTGGCCCATCTCGGGAGTCGCCAACAACCCCTACCGGTAGGCCTACGGTTAGAAGGAAACCAGTATTACGTACATAGTGATGCTCACAAAATTATATTGCGTGTGATTGAATGCTGCGAAAGGGAAAGGGAGCAGAAAAAATTGCTTCACCCCATTTACAAATCTTCAGTGAGAGCTGCTACATACACAGGACAAAGCATGCGTAGCATTGGAAGATTCAAACAGTTTTCCAAGAATCATCCTGGCGCATAGTAGACAAACATACATACATTCATTGTTATATATATAGATTTTAATGTACATGACGATTTCAGTTTCGTTTACGAACAACATTTAAAGCGAGTTTTACTTCCAAGCCTTTCGTCTGCTTTTGTGTAAGCGTGACGTGCAATTTGTAGTGCCAGCACTGCAACTGGTAGGCGTGCCTTGTCTCCCCCCCCCCAACGGCTCCTCACCCCTTCGCCATCCAGCCAATGCTTTCTTCCTCCTCTCCCCGCACTCCCCTCACAACTCTGCCGTCTTACAGTTAACACACTGTAGATGTAACAAAACATCAGAAAAGCACTGCTTGACCACTGTACAAAGATGCACCAATGGGCAACACATCACACGAAGAAAAGTCTGCAACTGTCCCAACAGTTTTAGTGCACACTGTTCATTATGTTATCAACCAGAAAACCCATATCAACAATTTTTCTTCTGCTGTCTTTTCTAAGGCAGGCAGTTGCAGATTTTGGCACTTCAATCTAAAATAATTTCTATTTTCTTTTTCCCCCTAATTTAGCCTGCATATCCACTTTCGCAGCTGTCATTACATGTATAAAATTCCAAAGATGAGCATCTTACTTCTGTGAAAGCCATTGGAGTTCATAGCACTGTCATTTTGTTATTCTGTCATTTCAGAGTTGTCATTTTGCTCAAATATTCACCAATACCATTACCACTGAGCGATGTAAACAAAGTTTTATGTTGCAACAAGATACAGGCTTCATTCTAGTTTTACTATTAGGCCTAATAATTTTGGAACAGCTTTGTCCTTACTTTGCTGTAAATGAGTATCGTTAGTGTTTTCTTAACAAGTTTCTCGTGGTTTTTGTGTGTTGTTAACTTTCTTTCTCACTCTCTCTCTTTTAGAAATCAATATTTTTGAAAAAATATTTACCATGGAGACAAGTAGTTTCGACATCACCATCTTTTCCTCTATGTAATTTCTATTTATTAATTTCATCTTGCAATAAATTACTTACATTTTCTGCAGTTCTGTTTCTAACATAACTTGTTTGTTGAGACAGTCAGTCAGTGTTAACATATCTATGCTGCACGTATCTTCCCTTACGCACAGGTAAAATGTATCATCTTCTATTCACATATGTTATCTTATTACAAATTCAAATAATCTTCTTACAGAAAAAAATATCGCTCTTCATCTTTCTCTATGATCTAAAAACATTTTTCATCATTGTTTTGCTAAAATTTAGACAAATGTTATACAGTACAATCATGACCAGAAACAAATGACCAAGTGAGCACGACTCCGAACTGCCCGTTTCCTGCATCCTCAAGCATGAACCACATTTGCTGCCACTTATCCACAGAAGAATGCTGAAGATTAGATGGGTAGATCACATAACTAATGAGGAGGTATTGAACAGAATTGGGGAGACGAGGAGTTTGTGGCACAACTTAACTAAAAGAAGGGATTGGCTGGTAGGACATGTTCTGAGACATCAAGGGATTACCAATTTAGTACTGGAGGGCAGTGTGGAGGGTAAAAATCGTAGAGGGAGACCAAGAGATGAATACACTAAGCAGATTCAGAAGGATGTAGGTTGCTGTGGGTACTGGGAGATGAAGAACCTTGCACAGGATAGAGTAGCATGGAGAGCTGCATCAAACCAGTCTCAGGACTGAAGACCACAACAACAACATCCACAAATATTTTGTCAATTGTTCATCAGTTTTCAAACTCAATATCATTTATTGAAAGAAACTGAAAACAATAAAAAGATACAAAAACTTATTTTTACAAATGATTAAACAATAATACACTTGGTGAAAAAATTGAATAAAGAGTGACCTAAATTTTCCAATAATGGAGGAAAACACAATAAAAGAACACACACCAAATTAATTTCAATCTAACGTGTGATAGCTCATTCTTTGAAGATTATTTTAGGAACTTTAGATATCATTTTACCTTTACATGATATTCAATGTAATGTTGAACCATTTAAAAACCCTTAGAAATTTACATATAGGCCTACATTTGTTCCCCCACACTAGCAATTTTCTTATAGGTATTACACATTGTTTTCAATGTTAAAGATTCAAAACTTTACTTTGAAACACCATAAAATTGGCAGAGGTGGGGGCGAGGGAGAGGGGGAGCAGGAGAGGAGGGAGGGGGGAAAAGAGAGAGGGAGGATGGAGAAAGTATTTTCATGAAAGTTTGAGAAGATGGGTGAAAAAATGTTTATTTTGGTTGAAACGACATGGAATGACCTCTTTCACTTTGTTGACTTCATTTATGTCACTTTCTCACTCATGAAATTACATTATTCACGATTCTTGACAGTGCTGGGTCAGAGCACCTTTGGTACAGCAACACAGGCTATCTGCCCAGATTTAAGATTACATGGTCATCTTTAGTTGAGTTGATTAATTAACACTGTATTGATAATTTATATATAATGGAGTTACATCCTTGTATGAATCGTCACTGGCAATTTCTGCAGTGGAGTACTGAAATATTTTTTTTATTGATTAATGATACTAGGAACTATGACAACTACCAATACATCATTCACAGTGTCAAGTGGTGCCATTGGCAAGGAGGGCGATGGAAGCAAAAACTCTAGTGGTACTACGCTACTTGCAAAATATGCTGAATGTGAATTAACAATTACCAACACCATCTTTCGGCAAAACAATCACTTCAAAAGATCACGGCAGCACCCTAGATTGTAGCAACATAATCTCATATCTGACTACGTAATTGTCCTTAAGATGTATACGATACTTTCACCACTAAAAATGACAGGACACAATGACTATTGGGCAGATCACTGACTTATTACACCCATCGTGTATTTGTCACTATCTGACCAAAACGATAAACACACATTTGATACTGGTAAGTTTATAGTTAGAATATGCCTCACATTACAAGAAAGAGCTTCATCAGACACTGGGTATGGGATGTCATCGTGATGCAACACAACACTGGGAGAATTTGACGGTCACTATTTTGGGTGTCCCCAAAGAAACATTAGAATATAAGACCAGGGAGTATCAGGAGGGTTTGATGAAAATGATGATGGCATTGAAGCACTGATCTCAGAGAAGATCAAAGCCTTGTAAAGATGCTGAAAGGACATGAACTTCATCACTAAGAAAGAAGTCTTTCGTCTTGCCAAAGAAAATTTAAAAAGAAATCGTGTATGCTGAAGAATGTGGATATATGAGCTAAAGAGGTACAATATCTAACAGGCAAAGATATGCAATAATCTGTTCAAGCCACAAACACGATTTATGGTCCAGCTACCACTGGTAGAAAACCACTGTGGTCCAATGACAAGTGTACACTTCAAAAATATCAATGCTCCCTCATGAATATGTGGAAGCATCATTTTGAAGACCAGGAATCAGTTATTGATGAACAAATGTACGATATAATACAAAAAGTACCCACCAAAGAAGAAGATAACTTCCTATCACCATTAAATGAAGTTAAGTATGCTGTCAATCAAGCAAAGCAACACAAGGCCATGAGTTCTGATGCTATACCAATGGAAGCTCTCAAATAATGTGCTGAGGAACTCATAAGACACATAGGCCTACATGAACAAACTGTCAAAATCTGGAACACAGAACTGCCTCCTGATTTCAGAAATAGTCTGGTGGTTCCCACATTGAAGAAAGAAGACTGCACAGACTGCAATAACTACTGTGGAATATCTTTGCTGTCTGGCTTGGAAAGAGCTAATTACTCAAATTCTCGCAAATTGTAATATATCCTTAGTCGAAAAATTACTACTATAGAACCAGTGAGTCTTCGGGCTTTCTAGAGGAGCCACATATGTGGTATTCACAGATCGTCTGCTTCAGGAAAAATACGGGAACAAAACAGGAGGCCATACATTGCCATTATTGACCTCACTAAGGCATCTGACTCTGTAAACCAAGAAGTTTTATGAAAAATCTTAGATCTATATAGTTTTTCACAGAAATGCTTTGCCATGTCGAAATTGCTCTACACAGATACGACAGCAGCTGTCATTGGTAACGATTCTGGTGGTAGGCCAATCCGTATCAAGAAATATTGGTGTTAAGTAACGGTGCATGATTGCCACCAAATTATTTTCCTTCTATGTTATGACAACCAGGCAGTTAGCTAAAGATGATCCCCCCCAAGGAATGCAGTTAACTAACAGAATGGATGGGAAGCTGTTTAATTTGAGCCGTTTAAATGTAAGGAATATAACATTTTCTGCAGTATTATTTGAGATACAATATGCTGATGACAATGCAACTGTAGCTAAGTTCGAAGAACTAGTGTTGATTCGGAATGAGTTCTCTGCAGCATAGAAAATGAATGGCCTCAAACTGTATACTAGCAAAAACACAAATCTTTAACCAACCCCTACCTTGGGAAGGGGGAAAAAATATCGCCACCAATAGAATGGTTTTTAAAGACGTTAACCCCTTCCCTTACCTTGGCAGCATCCTCTCATCAGGTGCAAATATAGATCTGGAAATTCAACTGAACGTATTGCAACATTAATATGCACGTACACAGTAATGGAAATTCATCATTAGTATTCCATTTAAAAAGTACCGCTCCAAGTGATTGTACTACGACGTGACGGAGAATTACGTACGCTATTTATGGCTATTTAAGTTCTATATATTATGTAAACTTCAAAACATATACTTGTTATTTCCTCCTTACCACGCTGAATTGTTTCATCCACCCTTTAAACAGTAAACAAATACGATAAACACATTGTGCACCATATCGATGGATGACATCGACTGCTACTGTGCGATTCTTGAATATTTGGATTTTGTCGATAGTTGTCAAACCTCAGCATCATCAAAATGGAAGAAGCAGGGGCTGTAGGTTGCTCACACTACAAAAGAAAATCAAAATTCGTTGTAAGTTTTTTATGTTGTGACTGTATATTTAATGGTGAATGATTATCTAGAACGAAGTGCATGTAATTTCCATTTTACTGAAAAAAATTGTGGCTTCAATATGATGAAGGCATAAAAAAACTTTCTTTGATTATTCGTAAATTGGGTTCTCTTTTCTTCTTTCCGTGCTGCTCTTGCGATCTACTGTGGGAAATTTCGTGTGTGTGTGTTTAATGTGAAAACATATTCACTGTTCAGTTTAAATTGTGTCGTCTGACGTGTGTGATTGCGCGCGCTATGTGGATCAGTTTCGTATACCAGTCTTGGTTTCTTACGTGTCTCAATATGCGGGTGTTTTGTCAAATAGGTGGTAATTTTATTTAGTTTTGTTTTATTTTTCAAGGCGTATAATCTTTACTTAATTTCAGAGATGTGATTGAGCTAATTATGTTTGCCAGATTCGCACAGGAAACAGCTGTGTTCTGCTGCTAGGAAGCAGTTGCCTGAGAACAAACTGATTTGAGAAAGACATAGCTAATATTTGCCGCAAAAGATACGCGCAATATACTGTTAAATCCTTCGTTATTGTGAGCATATCAGTTCCTTGGCATATTTTTATGATGTCATATAATCCACTTCACTTGGATGTACAGTATACAGACAAGTAAAAAAGGGCTCACTGATTTCGAATGAGACTTTGTATTTTGTTTGTGTAATTGCTGTTGTGGGCAATGTATCACATGTGTTATGGCAGTGGCAGCTAGTTAAATAAAGGAAAAATAAATCATCCCCATATCTAAGTGCAGTACTGAATTTGTCATATATTTGTTTTCTAACTTAATGCCTGAACATTTGTTTCCAATTTTTATTCTACACACATTACTCAAGGGATCAAAGAAAAACTTCCATATTGCTCCGTTTTTATTTGAAGTAGCCAAATTGTAGTTCTTTCTCTCTTGGTTATGAGGTAATGCAGTATGAAATAGGTATTTTTTTATATTTTTCAATTGCATTATTTTGTTGACAGTAATCTAAACAGTTGTGTGCTTTAATTCTATTGAACTAAGTTCCATGGTTTTTGTGTGTAATGTGACAGGATGTGCAAATATGAAGGAAATTATGTTTGTCAGTGGATGATTTCATAGGCAGTAAAGTGAAAGTATAACATTACCAGCTCTGTAACACAGGTTTGGCAGAAATGTGGAAAACTTTGTACCTAGATACATTGCCCTAACAGACCAAATCTAGTTGCTATATCTATGTAAGAAATCCTTCAGCAGTTGTGATATGAAATGAAAGTGTGTAGAGCACAATCACATAGAACAGCTAGTGGTTAGTTATATGAGCATTGTACGTTGGCTAACGTTCACAACGGGCTGCTCATGCACAGTTGTTGGCTACAATCCAATTGCCTAGTTTGTATTTGTTAATTGAAAGACAAGATAGTACATACAGGCTGTTCCGTTTCAAGTCGGATGAAAAGTGAGGAAATTGACCTCATTTTTTAAATCATAAATAAATGTTACATATGTCAATTACTGTAAAAAAACTGTCAAAGTTATCTCCTAAATCTTTACTAGTCTGAGTTATAATTCAGTAAAGTTTGCATTAACTAAAGAACCTTATATCAGATTTTGGTGAACTACAATTCATTTTGAAACTGAATATCTGTTGGTGATGCAGGTATATAACATAACATAACAATAATTTATACATTTGTAAGTACCTTTTATTCATGATGTATTAATCATAACCACAGTTTTCGTAAAGATGAAACTTACATAGGGCTCATCTCCTTTTATTATACATTGACTTCAGTTTTAAGTGTTATGGAGCCTATTGTTGGAAGTATGGAAAAAGTAATTAAATTATAAATATTAAATCTGCGTTGTACTTGGTTTGAATGGGCTGCAGTTAAACAGCAGGGTGTCCAAGAACAGTCACATCATAATTCATGGCTATTGTTGCAGCTTTTGTTTAATCTTTATTTTATTTCATTTTTTCTACAGATCTTAATTAAATATGCTGTAAAAAGTTTAGGAATACAGTTTTTAAATGTAATGCTTAACTATGGTATAATTTTTATTCAATTTAAAATTGTAGTTCAGAAAAAAATAAGAAAAGTGGTGAAAATTAACATTAATTTTAAGTTCTAACAATACCACTTAAATATCACCTCAAACTAACAATATTACCTTCATTTTGAATTTTATTTAAGAATTTTTTGCTTTGAATGCTTTCCGAGTATCGAGGAAGCATGAAAACCCTGCCTTTTAAATGTGTTTTTCATGCTTTCTGATGCTTCATGCTGTTAATTCTCATGAAATGGCAGCATAGGAAGCGAGTGGGTCCTATCCCGCGCCCCACCCCTCAGTTCGCAGGAAAAGTTATATGAGACTTACCAAACAAAAGTGTTGGCAGGTCGATAGACACACAAACATACACACAAAATTCAAGCTCTCGCAACAAATGGTTGCTTCATCAGGAAAGAGGGAAAGACGAAAGGATTTGGGTTATAAGGGAGAGTGTAAGGAGTCATTCCAATCCCGGGAGCGGAAAGACTTACCTTAGGGGGGGAAAAAGGACAGGTATACACTCTCTCTCTGTGTCTCTCTCTCGCGCGCAAGCGCGCGCGCGCGCGCGCGCGCGCGCGCGCGCGCACACACACACACACACACACACACACACACACACACACACACACACACACACATCCAGCCACACAGACACAAGCAGACATTTGTAAAGGCAAAGAGTTTGGCCAGAGATGTCAGTCGAGGCAGAAGTAAAGAGGCAAAGATGTTGTTGAGTGACAAGTGATGTACGAGGGGTGGCAACATGAAATTAGTGGAGGTTGAGGCCTGGTGGGTAACGAGAAGAGAGGATATACTGAAGGGCAAGTTCCCATCTCTGGAGTTCTCACAGGTTGGTGTTAGTGGGAAGTATCCAGATAACCCGGACGGTGTAACACTGTGCCAAGATGTGCTGGCCGTGCACCAAGGCATGTTTAGCCACAGGGTGATCCTCATTACCAACAAACACTGTCTGCCTGTGTCCATTCATGCCAATGGACAGTTTGTTGCTGGTCATTTACCAACTGACCTGCCTACACTGTGAAGCTTTCTATGTGGGAATGACCAGCAACAAACTGTCCATTCGCATGAATGGACACAGGCAGACAGTGTTTGTTGGTAATGAGGATCACCCTGTGGCTAAACATGCCTTGGTGCATGGCCAGCACATCTTGGCACAGTGTTACACCGTCTGGGTTATCTGGATACTTCCCACTAACACCAAGCTGTCAGAACTCCGGAGATGGGAACTTGCCCTTCAGTATATCCTCTCTTCTCGTTATCTGCCAGGCCTCAACCTCCGCTAATTTCAAGTTGCCGCCGCTCATACCTCACCTGTCTTTCAACATCATCTTTGCCTCTTTACTTCCGCCTTGACTGACATCTCTGCCCAAACTCTTTGCCTTTACAAATGTTTGCTTGTGTCTGTGTATGTGCAGATGGATGTGTGTGTGTGTGTGTGTGTGTGTGTGTGTGTGTGTGTGTGTGTGTGTGAGTGAGTGAGTGTATACCTGTCCTTTTTTCCCCCTAAGGTAAGTCTTTCCGCTCCCGGGATTGGAATGACTCCTTACCCTCTCCCTTAAAACCCACATCCTTTTGTCTTTCCCTCTTTCCTGATGAAGCGTCCGTTGGTTGCGAAAGCTTGAATTTTGTGTGTTTGTTTGTGTGTCTATCGACCTGCCAGCGTTTTTGTTTGGTAAGCCACATCATCTTTGTTTTTAGATATATTTTTCCCACATGGAATGTTTCCCTCTATTATATATAAGATGATGTGACTTACCATACGAAAGTGCTGGCAGGTTGATAGAAACACAGACAGACACATACATACACACAAAATTCAAGCTTTCGCAACAAACTGTTGCCTCATCAGGAAAGAGGGAAGGAGAGGGAAAGATGAAAGGAAGTGGGTTTTAAGGGAGAGGGTAAGGAGTCATTCCAATCCCGGGAGCGGAAAGACTTACCTTAGGGGGAAAAAAGGACGGGTATACACTCGTGCACACACACACATATACAGACACAAGCAGATGGATATGTGTGTGTGCGAGTGTATACCCGTCCTTTTTTCCCCCTAAGGTAAGTCTTTCCGCTCCCGGGATTGGAATGACTCCTTACCCTCTCCCTAAAAACCCACTTCCTTTCGTCTTTCCCTCTCCTTCCCTCTTTCCTGATGAGGCAACAGTTTGTTGCGAAAGCTTGAATTTTGTGTGTATGTATGTGTCTGTCTGTGTTTCTATCGACCTGCCAGCGCTTTCGTATGGTAAGTCACATCATCTTTGTTTTTAAATATATTTTTCCCACGTGGAATGTTTCCCTCTATTTTTATATATATGTAACGTGTTTTTCCTCCAAGGAAATTTTGTAAAAGTCAGTATTACGCAAATTTTTAAAAGTCAGAACTGGAACTTTTCTGTGCTTACTCACAAGTCTGCATCTTCCATAACATTAAAAATACTCTATATCCCCAAGTCTAGGTTCCCCCCACCCTCTACATACTATAGTATTAGTGCCCTTAACTGTAACAAAAGTTTATTTGTTCTGAAATATATTCATTGCTCAAACTATTATCTCATTTACCACACAATTACAATACTGAAAGTATTATGAAAAGGATAGTTGCTAATCACCATATAGTGGAGATGCTGAATTGCAGATAGGTACAACAAAAAGACTGACAGAATGTTAGCTTTCAGCCAACAAGGCCTTCGTCAGAAGTGCGCGCACACACATATATACACACACACACACACACACACACACACACACACGCACGCACAAATGCAACTTACAAACACATGACCACAGTTTCTGCATGCTGAGGCCAGATTGTGAGCAGCAGCACATGATGAGAGATGCATCCATATGGCGGTGGTAAGGTGGAGGCGGGGAGGGGGAGGGATAGCAGATATGGGTGGGGAATGGTAAAGAGCTGATTGTGGGAGCGTACAGGGACAAGGTGTAGAGAGGGTAGGGAAGCTAGACACACTCAGGAGGCTAGACAGAGTGCAGGGAAGGTGGATAGTGGAAAAGGAGAGAAATAAAAAGACTGTGGGTGTGTTGGTGGAGTGGAGGTCTTAATAGTGCTGGAATGGGAAAAGGAAGGGGCTAGATGTATAAGGACAATGACCAACAAAGGTTGAGGCCAGGACGGGTACGGGAATGTTAGATGTATTGCCGGGAGGGTTCCCACCTGTGCAGTTCAGAAAAGCAGGTGTTGGTAGGAAGGATCCAGGTGGCACTGGCTCTGAAGCAGTCATTTAAATGAAGAACATCACATTGGGTTGCGTGCTAAGCAATGGAGTGATCCAACTGTTTCTGGGCCAGTTTGTCAGCGACCATACATGCAGACGGACAGGTTGTAGCTTGCTATGGCCACATAGAATGCAGCACAATGGCTGCAGCTTAGATTATAGGTCACATGACTGGATTCACAGGTAGCCCTGCCTTTGTTGGGATAGGTGATGCCTGTGACCAGACTGGAGTAAGTGGTGGTGGTAGGATTTATGGGACAGGTCTTGCATCTAGGCCTATTACAGGTTTATGAGTCATAATGCAAGGGGTTGGGAGCAGACATATGGAGATGGACAAGGATATTGTGTGGGTTTGGTTGGTAGCAGAATACCACTGTGGGTGGGTTGGGAAGGATAGTGGGTAGGATATTTCTCATTTCAGAGCATGATGAGAGGTAGTTGAAATCATGGCGGGGAATGTGATTGAGTTACTTCAGTCCTGGGTGGTAATGAGTAACGAGGGGAATACTCCTCTGTCGCAGGACAATAGGACTTTGGGAGGTGGTGGATGACTGGAGAGATAAGGCATGAGAGAACTGTTTTTGTACAAGACTGGTAGGGTTATTACTGTCTGTTATGGCCTAGGTATGTTTTGGTAGGGACCGCTCGTCACTGCAGGTGAGATGACCATAGGTGGCAAGACTATATGAAAGGGATTTTGTGGTGTGGAATGGGTGGCAGTTGTCAAAGAGGTGGTATTGCTGGTGGTTGATAGGTTTTATATGGATGGAGGTACTGACATAGCCATCCTAGAGGAGGAGATCAACACTGAGGCAGGTGGCTTGTTCGATTGAGTAGGATAAGCTGAAGTGAATCGGTGAGAAGGTGTTCTGGAGGAACATAGATAGGGAGTCCACACCGTTGATCCAGATCACAAAGATGTCATTGAATCCAAACCAGATGAGGGGTTTGGAATTCTGAGTGTTTGGGAAGGATTCCTGTAGATGGCCCATGAATAGTTTGGCTTAGGATGATGCCATGTGGGTGCCCATAGCTGTACCCTGGATTTGTTTGTAGGTATTGCTTTCAAAGGAGAAGTAGTTGTGGGTGAGGATATAGTTGGTCATGTCAACTACAAAGATGATTGTAGATTTGGAATCTGTGAGGTGCTGGGGAAGGTAGTGTTAAGTAGTGGTAAGGCGATGGGTATTGGGGATGTTAATGTTGCGTGTGGACGGGCCTTAAGAGTCATATCTAGACGTATCGGGTCACATATCACTCCAGCTGCACACGCCCCACACCATTACAGAGCCTCCACCATCTTGGACAGTCCCCTGCTGACATTCTGGGTCCATGGATTCATGAGGTTGTCTCCATACCCGTACATGCCCATCCGCTCAATACAATTTGAAATTAGACTCATTTGGCCAGGCAGCATGTTTCCAGTCATCAACAGTCCAATGTTGGTGGTGATGGGCCCAGGCAGGGCGTAAAACTTTGTCGTGCAGTCATAAAGGATACATAAGTGGGCCTTTGGCTCCTAAAGCCCATATCGATGATGTTTCATTGAATGTTTCACACGGTGACACTTGTTGATGGCCTAGCATTGGAGTCTGCAGCAATTTGTGGAAGGTTGCCCTTCTCTCACGTTGAACATTTTTCAATCGCCATTGGTCCCTTTCTTGCAGAATCTTTTTCTGGCTGCAGCAGTGTCAGAGATTTGATGTTTTACTGGATTCTTGATATTCATAGTACATTCATGAAATGGTCAAATGGGAAAATTCCCATTTCATCGCTACCTTGAGGTGATGTGTCCCATCACTTGTGTGCCGACTGTAACCCCACATTCAAACTTAAATCTTGATAACCTGCCATTGTAGCAGCAGTAACCGACCTAACAACTGTGCCAGACTCTTGTTGTCTTTTATAGGCATTGCCATCTGCAGTCCCTTATTCTGTTTACATATCTCTGTATTTGAATACAGATGCCTATACCAGTTTCTTTGGCACTTCAGCATATTTTTGTGTTGATATTCACTGGCTTTACCAACTCACAAGCAAATTATCACATGCGAACCTAACCTAAGCCTCAGGCTAAAGTGCAGATCAGTCTATCACCACAACCACATTTTTTACTTTTGCTTTCGTTGGCTCTACCAACACACAACCAAGTTCTCACATTCCAACCTGACCTAGGCTGTGGGCTACACTACTGCACCTGTCTCAACACAATCAGGCTTTTTGCTTTCTCATTCATTGGTTTCGGCTGCTCATACCCCAACTTAACCCAGCTCTCAGACTTTACTTTAGTTATTCCAGTCACCAAAGAAATAGAAGAATCAATAAGCAACCTTAAAATTCACAATAATTACATCAGCAAAAATTATTCTGGTGCTATGCATATTGAAAATAATTGTAAACAGCTTGTATCTTTTGCCAAAAAAAAAAAAAAAAATAGCTTTGGAGGTCCTCATTGGCTACCATATATTATCACCTGATTGCGTATGACCAATGTCAAAGTATTGCCAACATCTGCACACCACTCAAGAGCAGCCAACACTGTAAGTACACTTTAACCAAAAGCTCTTTGTAAACATGATGCCATAACAGTAGTTGGTTCAAGTAATAGTTCGGACTGTAATCTTAATTTTACAGTTAAGGTCAACTTCAGGTACAGTGATGAGACTGCTTAATGTTGGCTGTCAACATGAGAAAGCAGTGAAAAAGTGTTATGATTAGTCATACAAAAAATAATGCATAGCATAAGATTAAACTTTTTTTCCTGAGTTGTTAGTTAGATGTAACTTTAAGGTCAAAATAAATAAGAAAACAAAATTTAATTATTACTCCTGATGGACACACTTAAATGTACACTACACAGTCCTAGGTTTGGGCCTATTGGTTCTTCCTCAAAGCAAGGAGAGATTAGTAAGTTTGAGGCAGGTTGTAAAGGAAGGGGGTGTCACTCAGACCCCAGGATGAGAGGGACCAGTTTGGTTTTCGGATGGGGTGATATAAAGTTCTTTGTTTCCCATTCTTCTGCTCAATGAAGGAACTAATAATTCTGAAAGGTAGGACAATGTAACATACTTTTATGTGTGTTTATTGGTAGTTCTGACCCTCTGAAGATATGGCCGGCATTTCTGTCTCATAATTTTTTCAAGTGAGTTTTCCTTTGGGAGAAAAATTTTATATTGATTGAGCAATAATTTTTACACTAATCTCTCAATATTAATTGTAGCAATATTAAAACTTCTGCAAACTAACTTCTGAGTTGTCGTGAAGGCTTCTCATAGTGGATCAGTAATGCTGTAGGAGACTGGTGAGCATTTACAGTGCATCTTGAACACCTACAAGACGAAATAAAGGTTTGATTTATATGTGCTTTCCTCCTCCCCCCCCCCCCCCCCCAAAAAAAAAAAAAAAAAAATCTGAAAATTAACTGAAGTTATTTACAACCCTTAGCAGTCAACCTATTAACAACTGTGGTTACCATAGTGCCATGTGGAAAAATAGTTTAAGTTTAATGAAAAAATGGTCTGTTTTCTTCATTGGGATTAAAAATAATATTTGTAAATTATTTACTGTTTTTGTTTATATTAATCAAGGCTTAATAATTCCAGTGATTTGCTACTTTCAGACACCATGCTGCAACAAAATTTATACATGCCGCTTTTGCCACGATGAAAATGAAAGCCATGCTGTGAACAGAAAAGATGTCACTGAGCTAGTATGCACAAATTGTGAAACTCGGCAGAAGGTACAAGCTGAATGTGAGAATTGTCATCTGCGATTTGGAAAGGTAAACATTAAGGAAAATATTTAGTGTCATTAGCAATTCAGGGCACAGTGCTGGTGTGTATGTAGTATCTAAATCAGTGCTATTTCTTAATTTTTTAAAATTATTTCTGTTGTACATGCAATTTGTGCCCTCCAAGAATTATTTTAGCAGAGAATAAAGTTTTGTTGTAGACTGAAATTGGTAACTGCTTCATTATTTATGGGTTTCCAGTGCATGTTATCACCGAATATTGCCTAATAGAAGAATGTAATAATGCTATTCATTTTTTTATCTTCCTGTCATGCAGCATTGTAAAAAATTTTGGGCTTTTTATATAGAATGTGCAATGTTCAAATCAAAGGTAAATTTAAAAGCATTTTCAGAAAGTAGCAACTACATACACATAACCATGGAACTGATAAAAGTTGGTCTAAACTTAACACTAAAGACATGGAACTTCAGTTAAGACATTCACAAGTGAACTACCATAGAAGCCCGATGTTCCGCTGTCCAATATACCATGGATGGAGATATAATGCAACATAAAGGAAGTCCCCAACATAAAATGTCATTTATGAATGAGTTTTGCACTCGATAATTTTATAAACTTGAAAAAAAAAAAAAAAAAAATCATTTCAGTCTGCATATAACCTTTCTGCAGTATAGTTATTCATTTATTGTCTAGATTTCTGTGTGCTTGTTACAGTGTCACAGAAATGGGAAGTGCATTCAGTGAGTGATAAAATATAAATTATGAAACTGAAGAAAGCTTATCGAGCAAGTATAGTTAACCTGAAGGAACAACCAGGGGATGGGTGAAAGAAGAGAATAAACTTAAAAGTGTAGTAAACACAGTTGAAAGTGATGTGGAAATGGACAGAAAAAGGACTAAATTATGAAAAGTAGTGAACTTGATGAATGCCTTTATAGGTGGTTTTTAATAAAGATTTATTAAAGCCCAAGCTGAGAAATTTCACTTTCATTTATATGGCAGCAAATAGTTTATAGCTTCTGATGGATGATTTTCAAGATGGAAAGTTGCCATGAAATTTGCCAAATGAGCATTGAAGGAGAAGCAAGGTGTTCTGACAGTGATCTGTCACTGCCTTCTGAAATCCTACACAAAGTAATGGTGGATGAAGATTTAAACACTCATCATGTTTTAATTGTGATGAAATGGTGCTTTATTATCGATTACTTTCAAACAGAACTGTCAATCCAGAAAAAAATCAGGAAATAAGATCTGTTCGAAAATGGATAAAGACAGAATAATCCTCTTCTTTGCTGCGAATAAACTGGGCAGCTATGAGCTGAAACCTCTTTGTACGGGTAAAATAAAAGCCTGAGATGTTTCAAGCATGTAAATTTGTCATTATTATTGTTCACCTACAGGCTTTCAAAGAATGCTTGGATGACGAGTGATATTTTCACCAACTGGTTTCGAGAAGAGTTTATTTTGTCAGTGAGAAAGCACCTATGGTCACTTAAGGTGAGAGAAGCAGCTGTAGTAATCCTTAATCACTGTTCAACGGGTCCACCTGCTGGTATATTGCAATCAGAATATGGAAAAGAAAAACTTTGTTTCTTCCAAAAAAAATACGATGATATTAATTAAGCTGCTGGATCAGGGCATCCTGGGAGCATTTAAGCTTCATTATCACCATTTATTGCTCAGTTAAATAGTAAACTTGGATGAGGAAATGAAAATGTTCTTGAAATCTGTAAAACTTAAGAGTATTGCATATCCTGTAGGCCTGGCATGACCGAGCATCGGTCTGACTATTATTAGGAATTTCTGGAACAAGGGTTCCATTGAAGGAAATACAACAGATGAATGCTGTAGTGGCATAGATTTCAACAGTAGTGACATCCATTGTGGATGTAATATTCTACAGTACAGTACTGATCTTGAAATCTTGAACCATTGGGTAGTTGTTGACAACAAAGAACTGATTTTGAAAATCAGCGATGCTGTCTGAAATAAAAGTAGGGAAGTAGATGAGGATGAGGATGATGAAGATGAAGGAAAAGTATAGATGGCGTTCCCAGTACACATGAAATAGTGGATAATATAAATAAATTGATTATGCAGATGGAGAGACAAAGTGAACAAACCAAACTGAATTGTTACACCTGATGGTCATAAAACAATGTACTCTAAAGAAACTGCTTGAAGTGACCCACCACAGAAAGCTTACTGACTTCTCTAAAGCAGTAGAATAGTGATGGACGGTAGCTTGCAGGCAGTGTTGTAAATTATCATTCTGTATTTTATAGTGTATCTGATAACTGTATTGAAACACATTGTTTGGTCGACATTTGAGCGAAGTTTGATTGCTGTACCACAGTTGATAAGTTTCTGAAATGTTTTACTTCTAATGTTCTTTAACTTTAAATATAGCATTCTACAATGTGTATAATATTGCATTATGTGTTCTTTGTAACTTGTCATGTGTAGTTTGTCATTACGTGGTTCACTCTCGATATACTGCGGGTATGCTATAACGTGGGATTAAAGCAAGTCCCCTGACACCTGCATTACATCACACTTCTACTGTATTTATGTCATAATGTTTGTGGCACAAAACTGTTTTCAACAGATTTTTGTTGACGTATAAATAAGCAGAACTGGGCCAGCACATGAAGAAGCAGTTATTCACAGTGGTATTTTTTTTTCTTTAACATTTGTTTCATTGAATATATGTGAAATTAAAATCCACTTAAGAGGGAATATTTGATAATTTGCCCATTCCATGGATTCATTGCAAATAACGTCTTCAGTATCTTCACTACTGATGCAGAAAATTATTTACTGTTGATGCTGGTACTGTGTTTTTCTGTACTCTCAGCAGAAAGAGAATGAATGTCAGTATCATGATTGTTTTTCATTAGTTTAATGTTTCCTGTAATTCATTAGCCTTTTATAATGATGCCTGAGGTACTGTGCCTATCATAATCTCTGTGCTGTAATTATGAGAACAGACTACTAGGGTAGTTTTAACATTTTGGATAATTTTGGGATTAGCAGAAAATTATTCACATTTAAATATTGATTTTTTGCATGGAGATATTGACTGATATTTAATCACTGAATTTACATGTACTGCAGTACAGTGGCAAGTCTTACACGAATAGTGGTGTTTAGATTAGATTAGAGATTAGGTTAGATTAGATTAGATTAATACTAGTTCCATGGATCATGAATACGATATTTCGTAATGATGTGGAACGAGTTGAATTTTCCAATGCATGACATAATTAGGTTAATTTAACAACATACTTAAGTTAATATAACAACTTTATTTTTTTGTGTTTTTTGTTTTTCTTTATTTTTTTATTTTTTTGTGTTTTTAATATTTTTGTTTTGTTTTTTTTTCTTTTTTTTTCTTAATTTATATCTAAAAATTCCTCTATGGAGTAGAAGGAGTTGTCATTCAGAAATTCTTTTAATTTCTTCTTAAATACTTGTTGGTTATCTGTCACTTTTGATACTATTCGGTAAGTGACCAAAGACTTTAGTGCCAGTATAATTCACCCCTTTCTGTGCCAAAGTTAGATTTAATCTTGAATAGTGAAGATCAACCTTTCTCCTAGTATTGTAGTTATGCACACTGCTATTACTTTTGAATTGGGTTTGGTTGTTAATAACAAATTTCATAAGAGAGTATATATACTGAGAAGCTACTGTGAATATCCCTAGATCCTTAAATAAATGTCTGCAGGATGATCTTGGGTGGACTCCAGCTATTATTCTGATTACACGCTTTTGTGCAATAAATACTTTATTCCTCAGTGATGAATTACCCCAAAATATGATGCCATATGAAAGCAATGAGTGAAAATAGGCGTAGTAAGCTAATTTACTAAGATGTTTATCACCAAAATTTGCAATGACCCTTATTGCATAAGTAGCTGAACTCAAACGTTTCAGCAGATCATCAATGTGTTTCTTCCAATTTAATCTCTCATCAATGGACACACCTAAAAATTTGGAATATTCTACCTTCGCTATATGCTTCTGATTAAGGTTTATATTTATTAATGGCGTCATACCATTCCCTGTACGGAACTGTATGTACTGTGTCTTATCAAAATTCAGTGAGAGTCCGTTTACAAGGAATCACTTAGTAATTTTCTGAAAGACAGTATTGACAATTTCATCAGTTAATTCTTGTTTGTCATGTGTGATTACTATACTTGTATCATCAGCAAAGAGAACTAACTTTGCCTCTTCATGAATATAGAATGGCAAGTCATTAATATATAATAAGAACAACAAAGGACCCAAGACTGACCCTTGTGGAACCCCATTCTTGATAGTTCCCCAGTTTGAGGAATGTGCTGATCTTTGCATGTTATGAGACCTACTTATTTCAACTTTCTGCACTCTTCCAGTTAGGTACGAATTAAACCATTTGTGAACTGTCCCACTCATGTCACAATACTTGAGCTTGTCTAGCAGAATTTCATGATTTACACAATCAAAAGCCTTTGAGAGAGCACAAAAAATCCCAATGGCTGGTGTTCGGTTATTCAGATCATTCAAAATTTGACTGGTGAAAGCATATATGGCATTTTCTGTTGAAAAACCTCTCTGGAAACCAAACTGACATTTTGTTAGTACTTCATTTTTACAGATATGTGAAGCTACTCTTGAATACATTACTTTCTCAAAAATTTTGGATAAAGCTGTTAGAAGGGAGATTGGACGGTAATTGTTGACATCAGATCTATCCCCCTTTTTATGCAAAGGTATAACAATAGCATATTTCAGTCTATCAGGGAAAATGCCCTGTTCCAGAGAGCTATTACACAGGTGGCTGAGAATCTTACTTATCTGTTGAGAACAAGCTTTTAGTATTTTGCTGGAAATGCCATCAATTCCATGTGAGTTTTTGCTTTTAAGCAAGTTTATTATTTTCCTAATTTCAGAGGGAGAAGTGGGTGAGATTTCAATTGTATCAAATTGCATAGGTATGGCCCCTTCCATTAACAGCCTAGCATCTTCTAATGAACACCTGGATCCTACTATATCCACAACATTTAGAAAATGATTATTAAAAATATTTTCAATTTCTGACTTTTTGTTCGTAAAGTTTTCATTCAATTTGATGGTAATATTGTCTTCCTCTGCTCTTGGTTGACCTGTTTCTCTTTTAATAATATTCCAAATTGTTTTAATTTTATTATCAGAGTTGCTGATTTCAGACATGATACACATACTCCTGGATTTTTTAATAATTTTTCTTAATATAACACAGTAGTTTTTATAATGTTTGATAGTTTCTGGGTCACTACTCTTTCTTGCTGTCAGATACATTTCCCTTTTCCGGTTACAAGATATTTTTCTACCCTTAGTAAGCCATGGTTTGTTACAAGGTTTCTTACGAGTATATTTAACTATTTTCTTCGGGAAGCAGTTTTCAAATGCATTTACAAAAATGTCATGAAATAAATTATACTTTAAATTGGCATCAGGTTCATGGTACACCTCATCCCAGTCTAACTGCTGTAGGCTTACCCTGAAATTTGCAATTGTTAAATCGTTGACTGAACGTACTACTTTGGAGGACTGTTTAGTATTGCTGAATGGAGCTATGTCATATATTGTAACTAGCTGTGCACCATGATCAGAAAGACCATTCTCAACAGGCTGAGCATTTATCTGGTTAAACTTATCTTGGTCTATAAAGAAGTTATCTATCAGTGAGCTGCTATCCTTTACCACCCGAGTAGGAAAATCAATAACGGGTGTCAAATTGAAAGAACCGAGTAATACTTCAAGGTCATTTTTCCTATTACCCTCTTTCAGAGAATCTACATTGAAGTCCCCACAAATAATAATTTGCTTCCCCCTGTCTGACAGATAGCACAACAAGGAGTCCAAATTTTTCAGAAATAGATGAAAATTTCCTGATGGAGACCTATATACAGTTACAATTATAAATGTGCCTTTATTTAATTTAAGCTCACAGGCACATGCTTCTATATGTTTCTCTACACAAAACTTTTTTGTTTCTATACTTTTTGCACAATGATAACTTTTGACATATATGGCAACTCCTCCTTTCTCCATATTTTCTCTCATTACATGTGCAGAGAGCTTATATCCACTTACATTTACCTTATCCATATCAGTAACAATGTGATGCTCAGACAGGCATAGTATATCTATTTCATTCTCAGCTTCTAAATCTTCTAAACAAACCAGAAGCTCATCTACTTTATTCTTTAAACTCCCAATATTTTGATGAAATATACTTACATTATTTTTAAATATACTTTTATGAGAACTTTTCCTTATTCTAACATTTGCAGTACTCTCCTGTCTGAGTTTCTCATTGTGCTTAGGCCTAGTTCCTATACCAGTGGTCACATGGTGTTCAGAGAGGCAGATTATGTCAACTGGGTTGGGTGACTTTAATTCATCAATGCAATTACTTAGGACTGAGATACAACGTGGTGGAGATAAAATTTCTGGTGATTGGTGAAAATTTATAATTGACAGCTGTGATTGGTGACCCAATGTGCTAGAATTGTGCTGTTTAATTTCTTTCCTAAACTGAAGATTTGTTTCAATCCTAACCTCTCGTAGAACTTGACATCTTTCTGTCTTACCTATCTTAAAAATGGTGCTGCTCCAACACCTGTAACCACTGGTATTTTACCATTCATGGCAGTGCCTCTCCCCTTGAATTTCCTGCTATTACCCCAGCCAGTTTCCCCTTCCCTTTCCTGTTGAGATGTAGGCCGTGCCTGGTATAGTCCCACCTACTGAGATAATCAACAGGAACCACACCAATATGAGCCCCCGCACCCGACCCAAGCAGCCGTTCCAACTCCAAATTAACTCTCCCAACAGAAGAGTTCAAATGAGGCTGGTTATGGCGTCTCAGGACAGATACAAATTCAACATTGGTGTGTCTCGATGCCGAGGCAATATAAATTAAACATTTCTGTTGCTCACTGCTTCACCAGCATTCTTTTTAGTAGTTTTAGTTACACTGCCAAATGGCACTGGATGTAAGTTTGTAAAATTGAATCTAAAATGCAAGCATATCTTTTCTGGTGTGTACATTGTGAGCTTCAGAGACCTAGAAACTGATAGAATACACAATTTTTCTTAAAGAATATGTGCACAGTGAAAAACTAGTCATCATTATAGTGAAAGCAATGCATTTGATGACATCTTGAGGTGTCAAGTATTCTGTTGGATATCAGCACTGTTTATGTGTGATATTTTGACAGTGTGACTTGTTACCTTCATCAGGTGCTGCACAAGATTAATCATTGATTGGAGCAGGTCCAGTATATACCTGCAGCCTTCTCCGTCCACGCTCAGTTCCAGGCATTCTGTCTGCAGTCTGGTGTGCATTTTGTCTTTGGTCCAGTGTTCCTATCTGTGTGCTGGCATTCTGTTCTCGGCCCAGTGCACTCTACATGTTCCCTCTGTGGCCCGCTCTGTCTTAGATCTGGTGCATCATAGTTCATGGAATGATTTAAGTTCCAGACTGCTTGGCTACAACTGATTTGGTTGCCTGTCTCAGTTGGGTGTCTTTCTGATGTTCTTTGCAACAAATTTCCATTATCCTAGTTGTATGGACAATGTACAGCATGCCACATTGCCATGATATGTTAAAAATTCCTGGTTTTTGTAATCCCAGGTCATATCTGGGTCTGGCAAGATTATGTGCACTATGGACCAGTGTCTTCAGAACACCATTCTTCTGCACTGGGCTGTGACAGCTGCTGGCTTGTAGATATAATTCAGTGTGTGTGTATGTTTGTGCTACAAACTGTGGCCAAAGGACTCAAATCTGCTCACCTTTCAACAAGTATATCCAGAAATGGCAACTATCCGTCCTTTTCTAGTTCCACAGTGAACTTAATATTTGGGTGGTCTGAATTAAAATGTTCCAGAAACTCATTGAGCCTCTCCCTACCATGAGGCCAATACACAAAAAGGTATCATCCACATGCCGAAGAAGCATGTGGGCTTGTATCTAGTTGTCTCTAATGCCTCCTCCTCAGATCTCTCTGTGGTAAACACTGGAGACAGAAGGCTATCCGTGGCTATACCTTCTGTCTGCTCGTAATATTGGCTGCCATACAGAAAATTAGTTGCAGAGGGTTATTATGATGAGAGAGTGCACCAAATTCTGGAGGACCATACACACAGACTTTTGACATGTGACTCTTCGGACAAAGTGGACAAGACAACCAGGCTTCTGTTGAAGGACATCAAAGAACTATGGTTGAGAGCCTGGTGCCGCGCGCCGCGGAATTTGAATCTGTGCCAGACGTCATGGACGTCGAGAATCCGTGCCGGACGTCATGGACGTCGAAGACCCCTAGAGATCTCAGCACCATCGCGCCGTAAGCTGCGGTGGAGCGCGCCTCCTGGCCCACTTTTAGTGTGAGGGCGCCACAGTGGAACACATGGTCCCAGTGGCCAATAGCGGCGCCCCCGATAGCGTACTTAAGCGCCTGCCTCTTGCTCAGCCAGCCAGTCTAAACTCGCGTACTTCTGTGTACGAGTGGACGTGTTTGTTAGGTTTCCTTGTGACTCCATTGCTCGATCTTGTTGCTGTTCATTCAGTCCTTCATTGGTCGTGTCCATCCTCTCCCGTTGTGTTGTTGTTCGCAGGCCTCTCCGCAGGTCCCGCCGCGCTTTCCGTCATTTCAACCTTGTGACCGTCCTGGTCGCAGTTACAACATTTTGGCGACGAAGTAAACGGTGGTCGTTGTTGATATGGAGGCTGCTCATGCAGCAGCAGCAGCTCCAGTTAGACATCTTACAAAAGTCGCTGCAGTTGCTAATGGACAAAGTCGATGCCCGGGACACGTTCTTTCTTCTCCACAAGTTGGCACCATTGTCCGATCATTTGGCTCTCTCTTACCAGGAGATCTGCCTTTTGCTGACAATTATTCCCAACGCTACCATGTGGTTGCCTCTTGGCTGGACAAGTGTTGTTTTTTTTTTTCAACCAGAAGTGGAATACTTAGGCCAATGGCTTAGCAAAATGGCATTTGCCCTTCGGGTCGTAATGTCGCGGCCATTGAGGCCCTTCCTCGTCCCAAGGACTTATCTGAACTGCAGGTGCTTTTGGGCAAGGTTAGTTATTTCTTAAAGTTCTTGCCCCAGGCTGCCTCCGTTGTTCAACCCCTCAATCAATTGCGTTGCAAAGGGGTACCTTTTGTTTGGACTCCTGTCTGTGACCAGGCTTTTCTCCGTTTAAAGGCGATGCTGAAGTCTGCCCCTTGCTGTACTCCCTTCTCTCCGGACCGCCCAGTGGTCGGCATACGGCAATGGGGCCGTCCTCGCGCACCGGGATGCCAATGGCTCCGAACAGCCCATCGCTTATGCCACTAAGACGTTGACCCCAGCACAACGGAACTACTCCCAGATTGAAAAGGAGGCTCTGGCGATCGTGTTTGCCGTCCAGAAATTTCACACCTATCTCTTTGGGGCAAAGTTCACCCTCCTGACGGACCATAAACCCTTGTTTACACTTTTCGGACCCCACTCTCACCTTCGAGAGCAGACGGGTCAAAGTCTCCAGTGCTGGGCATTGTTTTTACGTAATTACACTTACACCGTCTGGTATAAGCCCACTGCCCACCATGCTAATGCGGACACTTTGTCACGTCTCCCAGCAGGCCCCAATCCTGCCTTTGACCAACAGGAGGTCCTCTGGTTTCACATTGATTCCGCCCGCCGGGATGCGCTGGATGGTCTGCCTCTTATGGCTGCTCACATTGCTGCAGCTACCCGCTGCGACCCTGTCTTGCGACAGGTTCTCAACTACGTGGTCCACGGGTGGCCGTCCTATGTTACTCCTCGGATGCAGTCTGATTTCAGCCCCTGGTGCCACCTGTCCCACAGGCTCTCCGTGGTCGATGATGTCCTCCTGTTGGCCACAGAGTCGGATGCACACCGGGTGGTCATCTCTCCGGAATTGCGGCTTCACGTGCTCAGTTTGTTACACCGCGGGTACTGGGGTATGTCCCGTATGAAAGTTTTGGCTCGCCGGCATGTGTATTGGCCCGGCATTGATGGCTATATTGAGTGCCTGGTCTGTGGGTGCACTGTCTGTGCGCGTCACCAGGCAAGCCCCCTCAGTCATTTGCACCCTGGCCTTTGCCGCGCTGGCCCTGGGATCGCATCCATATCGATATTGCGGGCCCGTTTTTGGGGCCCATGTGGTTACTCATTGTTGATGCCTACTCCAAATACCCATATGTTGTCCACATGGCATCCACCACCACGGAGGCTACATTCACGGCCCTGGCCTAGGTTCTCACGCCAGTGAGGGCTTGCCACACATGTTGGTCTCTGATAATGGTCCCCAATTCACGGCGTCCTCCTTCCACGACTTCTGTCAGGCCAACAGTATCAAACATAACCGTAGCGCCCCTTTCCACCCTTCGTCCAGTGGCGTGGCGGAGAGGCTTGTCCGCACTTTTAAACACCAGTTGAGTAAGGCGGTCGACACATCCCCAACTCCCCCAACTCCCCCACCTCCCCCAGGGGGCTCACAACTCTTTTGTAGATACTTGTGTAGTGCGCACGAGACCCCGAGCTAGTGTGGCCCTCTTTCCTTTCCCGGGCTGCATACCTTTCTTTTCCACATCCTTCCCCATACCCCATACCCCATACCCCATCTCTCCCCCCCCCTCCCCCTCCCCTGCTCACCTCCACCTCTTCCCTTCCCTTTCTCCCCGCCAGGGAGTATGTTTAGTGCCTACGTCTGGAGACGAACGCTTGAAACTGTAAAACAGTCTCTCTTCTTCGCTTTCTCTGCTGCCAAGTCTCTGTCCTTCCTTTGTCCTTCTCTTTTCCTTACCTCTTCTCTTTACCCTCCTCTCCGCTGCAGCGTTTGAGACCTCTCTTCTTTCCTTTCCTTTTCTTTGTTCCTCCCTTTCTCTTTTTTCGTCCCTGTGCATGTCTGAAGGCCAATCCACGAATAGCCGGTGACGGGGTAACACGTAATTCCCCGCCCCGGGTAGACAGGTAGGACACGTACGTACCCCCTGGTAATGGCCAGGCCCGGGGCGGGGTGATTACCTGAGCTGATACCTTCCGAAAGTGCTGACTGATCCCTCCATCCGTTTCTTGGGAGGTGTGACCTGAGGTGTGAACAATCACCTAAGGCGGGAGTGCCCTCAGAGAGGGCCCCCCACAAGGAAGGAGTGTGCCATCGGAGATGCCGGTAATCATGGGGGATACTTCCGCAATGGTTTCCTCATCATCTACTATGTCTTCTCACAAGCAAAAGTTCAATGAGTCTCAGCCACGGACAAATCTTCCATCAGTGCCACAGTTCCTTGTTGTTTCTCGGTCGGACGAAGGTCAAGACTTCACAGTCAACCATTTCATTATTCAGAAAGGTGTCGACGCAAATGCAGGTCCTGTAAAGTCTTGTTCCTGATTATGAAATGGCACCTTGCTGTTAGAAACAGTCAGTGCCCTCCAGGCACAAAAATTACTGCGTACTTCACTGCTACACACCATCCCTGTCCGGGTAGAAGCGCACTGCACTTTAAATGCATTACGTGGGGTGGTTTATACACGCTCCCTCGACGGATTGTCTGACGAGGAAATTCAAAACTACCTGTCTGACCACGGCGTAACGGCTGTTTATCGAGTCATGAAAAATGTTGACAAGGACTTGGTTCCAACCCGTACTGTCTTCTTGACATTTGACAGAGTTCAGCTTCCATCGACCATAAAAGCAGGCTATGAGATCATTTCTGTTTGCCCTTACATCCCAAACCCTACACGTTGGTATCGTTGTCAGCAGTTCAATCATACCAGCCAGTCATGTTCCAACCCGGCCAAATGCATTACGTGTGGCAAGGATGCCCATGAGGGTGCTTGTCCTCCTCCATCCCCTCGTTGCATCAACTGTATGGGTAACCACGCTGCTTCCTCTAGAGATTGTTCCATTTTCAAAGACGAATGGCTCGTTCAGGAAATCAGAGTGAAGGAAAAGGTGTCTCCCTTTGCTGCTCGAAAGTTATTCGCCAGTCGAAAGCCCACTGTGCCTCACGCAGGTAAATACAGCACTATCCTTGCCTCTCCTCGGCCTACAGAGCAGGCAGCCACGCAGACTTGTGATCTCACCTTTAGTGCCACGGTTGTCAGATTGGCCAGCGCAAAGATTGCCTGTTCAACCTCCCCACTACCACCTGCTCACTCAATGGCTCACCCTTCATCGAGTTCTGCTAAATCACGAGCCCCTAAATCAGACACCCGGACTTCCAAAAAAGAGCCTACTCGTGAAGATTTTTTACGTACCCCGACTTCACAATCATCGATTCCTCCCTCATCTCAACGTCCTGTTTCCAAGAAGGCTAATAAGAAACCCAGTTCCTCTCCTTCTCCGCCACGGCGTGTCTCATCTACAGCACCACCTGGTGGTAACTGCCCTCGGCCGTCTTTGTGTCGCCAAGGCGCACTGCTGGTGGCTGATCACTGGTGGCAGGAGCTGCTCCCGAACAACCTATGGATCAGGATCTTCTGCCTTTGGCCGAATGCCGTTCCAAGCTGTCGGCCGCTGGCTCTGAGCAGCTGTTGAGTTGAGGGCAACCTTGGTCACATTCTTCCCTTTTCTGTCCACCTTATGTCCATTATCCATTGGAATATCCACGGCATTCAAGCCAATCGGGATGAATTGTCGATCCTCTTACGATCCTACTCGCCGGTCATCTTCTGTCTTCAGGAAACAAATCTGCGTCCCCACGATCGCTTTGTTTTCCCTCATTTTCAGTCAGTCCGATTTGCTCTACCCTCTGTTGATGGCACTCCAGCACATGGAGGACTCATGATTCTTCTCCATGATACTGTCCATTATCACCCAATCCCCTTAAACGGTTCCTTCCGAGCTGTTGTTGTCCTCTTTCCCTTTCTGCATACACCTTCTCTCTTTGTACTGTATACATTCCATCGTCCACACCAATGGCAAGAGCTGATCTCCTTGATCTTCTTGGTCAGCTTCCACCCCCCTATTTGCTGGTTGGGGACTTCAATGCCCACCACCCGCTTTGGAGATCTCCGCATCCTTGTCCGTGCAGCTCACTATTGATAGACGTCTTCCACCAAGCGGATCTTGTTTGCCTCAACACTGGGGACCCTACATTTTTGTCCACCTCCACTACAAATTTCTCACTTGGACCTTTCGGTTGGTACTGTTCCGCTCACTCGGTGCTTTGAACGGTTCACTCTTGCTGATACACACTCAAGTGACCACTTTCCATGTGCCTTAGATTGCAGCCATAACTGCCATATATGCGCCTGAGCCGCTGGAAGTTTGTCCAAGCCAATTGGACACTTTTTTCATCTCTAGCGACATTCGATGACCGTCACTTTCCTAGCGTTGACAATGAGGTCACTCATATTACAGGAGTTATTCTTACAGCTGCGGAACGTTCAATACCTCTCACCTCCAATTTGCCCCGGTGCCTCCCAGTTCCATGGTGGAATGAGGCATGCCACGACGCAATACGTGAGCGTGTTTTCTGCCACCATCCTACTTTGGCCAACTGTATCCGCTATTAGCAGTTCCATGTGCGCGATGCCGTCGCGTCATCCGGGATAGCAAGAAGGTAAGCTGGGACTTCTTTACTAACTCATTTAACATCTTCACTCCCTCCTTGGAAGTTTGGAGTCGGATTCGATGGTTATCTGGCGCGCCTAGTTTCTCCCCGGTCTCTGGGCTCACTGTCGTACATGATGCCTTAGTGGACCCCGTCGCAATTTCTAACTCATTGGGTGAATGCTTTGCTGCGATTTCGAGCCCTTCCAATTACCCACTAGCTTTTCTCCCGAAGAAACATGCAGTGGAAGTGTGACCTCTTGCTTTCTCCTCTCAAAATCACGAAAACGATAATACTGTTTTCTCCATGCGGGAACTCCAACACGCACTCTCTTCTTCTCGCTCTTCAACCCCAGGACCAGATGGTATACACATTCAAATGTTGCGGCATTTATCATACCATAGTCTGCGCTACCTCCTTCGCCTTTATAATCAAATTTGGACTGACAGTACTTTTCCCAGAAGATGGCGGGAAGCTATTGTCGTTCCTGTTCCGAAACCTGGAAAGGACAAACATCTCCCCTCTAGCTATCGCCCCATTTCTCTCACGAGTAGTGTCTGTAAGTTTCTGGAGCATATCGTGAATTGCCGATTAGCCTGGTGGCTGGAGTTCCGCAGTCTTTTGACACCTGCCCAATGCGGTTTCCGAAAGCATCGTTCTGCCGTTGACCATCTTGTTGCTCTCTCCACTTATATTGTGAACAATTTCCTCAGGAAATGCCAAACAGTAGCAATATTTTTTGATTTGGAGAGAGCATACGATACCTGTTGGAGGACAGGCGTCCTCCGCACACTGTTCTCTTGGGGCTATCGAGATCAGCTGCCCCTTTTTCTTCATGAATTTATGGCAGAGCGCACATTTGAAGTGCGGGTGAACACTACTTTCTCCCAAGAAAACCCGGGGCCCTGTGCTAAGTTTTGTACTGTTTGCCATTGCCATAAATCCAATTATGGATTGTCTTCTTCCCGATGTCTCGTGCTCTCTCTTTGTGGACGATTTTGCGATCTACTACAGCTCTCAACAGACCAGCCTTCTTGAACGATGTCTTCATTGCCTCCACTCTTGGAGCATCGAAACCGGCTTCCGCTTCTCTCCCAGTAAGACCGTTTGTATCAATTTTTGGTGTCATACAGAGTTTCTTCCGCCTTCCTTACATCTAGGCCCTGTCAACGTTCTGTTCACAGACATCGCTAAGTTCTTGGGTCTTATGTTTGACAGAAAACTGTGCTGGTCCTCACACGTTTCCTATCTTTCAGCTTCCTGTCTGCGATCCCTCATCACCCTCCGTGTCCTGAATGGTACCTCCTGGGGAGCGGACTGAGTGATCCTTCTCCGCCTCTATTGCACCTTAGTGTGCTCGAAATTGCCGTCGATTCTTCGGTGTCTCAACTCTGCCCAGCACCGTGAATTACATTTAGTGTCTGGACATTTTTACACCAGCCCTGTGGAAAGCCTTTTTGCTAAGACTACTGAACCTCCGCTGTCCAGTCGGCGAGCTGTCCTTCTGAGACTTCATGCTAGCCATCTGTCTTCCATGCCTGCTAATCTGGCCCATGACATTTTTTTCGACGCCTCCTTGTATTTAGGGTATGCAGGCTGCCCTTCCTCTATACTACCACCGGGAGTCCACTTCTGTCAACTGCTATGTTCTCTTTCCTTCTACTTTCCTAAAACTTTCTTGACAACTTGAGGTGCAGCACCGCCTTGACTCCAGCCCCAGACCTGCCTGCTCCGTGACCTTTGTCAGTTTCCCAAGGATGGTACCCCTTCTCTTGTTTATCGTCGGGCATTTGCTATTCTATGCGCACAAATGAAGGATGCTACATTTATTTACACTGATGGCTCAAAAACATCAGTTGGTGTTGGGAGTGCCTATATTGTTGGCGACACCCCTAATCAATATCGGCTTCCCGACCAGTGTTCGGTTTTTACTGCGGAGCTTTACACTGTTCTCCAGGCTGTCCAATACATCTGTCGCCATCAGCGGATACAGTATATTAGCTGCTCAGACTCGCTCAGCTCTCTCCTCAATCTCCGAGCTCTCTACCTTGTCCACCCTCTGGTCCACCGGATTCAGGACTGCCTCCACTTGCTACACTTGGTGGGCATCTCTGTGGCGTTCCTCTGGATCCCAGGATATGTTGGTATCTGTGGAAACGAGGCGGCTGATATAGCGGCCAAGGCTACAGTCTCTCTTCTTCAGCCCGCTGTTCGCATGGTTCCCTTCGCCGATTTATGGAGTGTTTTATGTCATCGTGTCAACACTTCCCAATAATAAATTGCGGGATGTGATAGCTCTTACCTGTGCTTGGACCTCTTCGTCCCGAACTCAGGAGGTAATTTTAACTAGACTCCGGATAGGGCACTGTCTTTTTAGCCATCGACATCTGTTAAGTGGCGATCCTCCCCTGCTTTGTCCCCACTGCTCTCAGCTGTGGACGGTGAGACACCTTTTACTTGAGTGCCCCTATTTTACTCCGTTACGTGCCCGTCTACAGCTGTCACCTGATATATCTTCTATTTTAGCAGATGCCACTCGCTCAGCCGATCGCGTTCTCCAGTTTATTAGTGTCAGTGAGATGATGTCGGTCATTTGAAGCTCTTTATGCGGACAAACAACCCCCTTCTATAGTGGTTTTTTTAAGCTTTCCTTCTGTTTTTGGTTTCCCCACTTTTTTGAGTTTCGCTCCCATTGCTGCTGGTTTTCAATTCATTTATTTTTTGTTAAGTCATAGACCGGTGCGCTAATGACCATAGCAGATTTGCACCCTAAAACCATAAAAAAAAAAAAAAAAAATCCTCCAGCCCCGTCGCCCTTCACACTGTTTTTCAGCACCTATCGCACTACGCCGATTGACGGACACAGTCCGGCAGAGCTCCTTCATGGGCGAGATCCGCGGAACCTGCTCCAGTTGCTGATGCCCCCACTCCTGGCCCTCGCAGCGTTATGCCCCTGGCACGGTCATGTGGGCCCGCGAGTAAGGGCGCAAGGCGGGTTGGACACCCGCCACAGTCGTCGCGGCCCATGGGTGGTGAGTGACGTCAGTGCAGACGTCGAACGGGTTGGAGTGCCGCCATCATAATCAGCTCTGTCCTCATGCTGCCACAGGACTCGTGCCGCCGCCACTTTCCCTACCTCCTTCAGGTACAGACGTGGTCCTCTAGTCACAGTCCTTGACCCCGGTTGCCATCTCCCAGTGGGCCTGCCGCTGGCCCTCTCCGCCTCCGGGTGGATCGGCGGCTCTGTCCCCCGCCTTGGACTCTGGATCGGCTGTCATGGATACCTCGGGCATCCCTTCCTCCCCGCCAATTGCGGTTGAAGTGCCCAGTTCCTCTTCCCACTGCCACCTACCTCGGCACCATCCGGGGCATTTCCGCCCCTATGCACAAGTTTCAGGGGGGAGGAATCTGGTACCATGCGCCGTGGAATTTGAATCCGCGCCAGATGTCATGGGCGTCGAAGACCCCTAGAGGTCTCTGCACCATCGCGCTGTAAGCTGTGGCGGCACGCACCTCCTGGCCTGCTTTTAGTGTGAGGGCGCCACAGTGGAACACGTGGTTCCAGCAGCCAATAGCGGCGCCCCCGATAGAGTGCTTAAGCGCCTGCCTCTCGCACAGCCAGCCAGTCGAATCTCGCGTATGTCTGTGGACACATCGCCTCGCGTTAGACAGCTTACTTACTTTCTTGTTCTGTGTACAAGTGGACATATTTGTTAGGTTTCCTTGTGACTCCGTTGTTCGATTTTGTTGTTGTTCATTCTGTCCTTCTTTGGTCTTGTCCGTCCTCTCCCATTGTGTTGTTCGCGGGCCTCTCCGCGGGTCCTGCCTTGCTTTCCGTCATTTCAACCTCGCGACCGTCCCGGTCGCAGTTACAACAAAGAGCACCAGTTCCACCTAGACTATGTGGGCTGCTGAAAGAACACACAGAGCAGATGCCACTGCACCATTTGTCAGCAACATTGGTGTAACAACGTACTCAGCAGCCAAGTACTCGAAGAAACTGCTATTCCTGGATGTGGGGACATGTATTCATTACATCCTCAACTCGAAGAACTGTTTGAATGGGTGTGGGACAATGTTGTTAACAATCTGGTACCATATTTTATGGTGTATAAGATGCACTTTTATCTTCAAAAATTTTCCTTCAAAATTCAGGTGCATCTTATACTCAATTTTAATATATAACTGTCCAGTGTTCGATTTAAAATTCCTGCTAGTCTTAAAAATGACCATCTGTTCGATGCAGAGGGAAACCTGTCTCTTATCTGGCAACATTGGATTAAACTGGCAACACCAGTGCACTGATGCGACGAACACGAGTTGCCGGGATTCCCAAGGTTCCTAACACTGTCCCCGTCCACCGCATCACCACAAACCTAGAACACTGTCTATTCTATGATGCATCACTGCAGTCTACAGTGCCAATGAACTTGAGCTAAAAGTGATTTGTGTTATTGGTAACAGTACAATATTCCTGTTAGTAGCTTGTTTTGTAGCAAAAAAAAAAAAAAAAAAAAAAAAAAAAAAAAAAAAAAAAAAAAAAAAAAAAAAAAAAGATATTCATATGATGCAGGCTATAAATTAAAAGTAATGATGTATGCAGAACAACATGGAAACAAAGCAGCATTTCGGCCCTTCACCAAAAAAAAAAAAAAAAAAAAAAACCATTTACGATTGGCAGACGAGTGAAGAAGAACTGGGGGAAAAAACATGAATTCCCACTGAAAGAAGCTTTAAAAAGACCTAGAATCATACAAGTGCGTCAGTGGATAAAAAGTCTTGATCTAATGTGAGAGAAGACATTGTTAAATCTTTCAAGAAGTGTGGTATAAGTAATGCATAAGTAACACTCTCTATGGCAGTGAGGACCATCTTATATATGAAGAGGGCAACTATGATGATGAATAGGAGGAGGAGAAGGAGGAGGAGGAGGAGGAAGAAGAAGAAGAAGAAGAAGAAGAAGAAGAAGAAAGTTGAGATGACAATTTTCAGGGATTTTATTGGTCTGTTTTGTGTTGTAAACTAAGTTTTCTTAGAACCATGCAACTGAAGTGATTCAAGTAAAAATTTCCAAGACAGATATGGTAAACTGTGTAAGGAACCACTGTTTATATCAAAATTGTTCAACTGATTTCAAGGTATATTTCCCAATCTCAAATGTTTGCCGTGATGAAAATGAGATTAAATTTATTGGGAGGCTTTTGGATGTTCAGAAGAACAGATATATGAGAGCCAGATTTGGTAGCAAAATATCTAAAGAATTCTCTTTGCATAATGTGTGCTGCTGCAGTGTGAAAAAGTATGCTGGGCAGGGGAAAAAATTTTGAGAAGTTCATAGAATTGCAGAAGATGGAAATGTTTGGGGATCTATTTGGAGAATGTAGAACTAGTTACATAAACAATTAGCATAGCTCTCCCAACATTTTCAGGGTACTGCTAAACAAATACTTGTTCTACTGTGACTGTAAAACTTAAAAAAAGCTTCTTTAGTTCAGTGCAATTGCTTTGAGAAAGAGGTAATAGAATTTACATTACCTGATAAGGTTCATGCTGTGAAGTCCAAATTGTTGTTTAGATTATAATCAAGGTATGGATAGAGATGGCATGTGTGATCAGTGTTTATCTGCATATTCATTTATGATGAGATATGTCAGGGGATGTTACATTATCTACAGGGTTGCCACAGTAAAGCTGTGCTGGGCCTGTCATGTTAACCGAGTCTGTTCTAATCTCTGATGATCTCTTTACTGTCCATACAGTGTCACAATATGCCAAAAACACACTTTGAGCCAGTTTTATTTTGACCACTCTGCAATTTCTAGGCATAACATTGTTTTACACAAGTTTATCACATGTGTAATGAACCCATATCAAAGTGAATGATATTCACACCATTATGGCTCAGTAAGGAAGAGCAACTCATCAAAAATGTTTCTTTGTTTAAATATCTGGGGGTGGCCAGAGAAAGACTAAGGCTGCGGATTACGAAAATAGCACCAGTTGAAAACAAAACTTCTTCCTCTAGAGGTAAAGCCAGATATGATCAAGGCTACCTTTATGATTTTATGACGTTGTGACATTCAACTGTATTAATTGATATTTAATTTTCCATAACATTTTAAAGAATGCACGACCTGCTCCGATAGCTGCACATGAAATCGTATTGCTTCCAGGATTTGGGCAGGTGCACTGGCCTTGTATTGGCTAGGGCTTGTGTGCTGGCCAGCATGGATGTGGTTTTTAGGTGATTTCCCACATCTGACTAGATGAACACCAGGATAGTACCCACATCCCACTTCAGTCACACATTCATGAACATTTAGGAAATGTTCACATACTTTCACGTGGATAGTACTAAGTACAGACAGTTGGGATGCACAAATTCTGCTCTAGGAAGGGCATATGCCACCCTCTAACATTAATCATTAATTAATCTGATAATAACCATACCAACCTCTTGTAGGTACAGGATAAAGGCAAAAGAAAAAGAAGACAACATGGTGAGTGGAAACTGGTGCATTCAAAGCCACAAAAAGGCAATTTAGCATCACTGTAATCACATGTATGACAAGTATCTTCATTCAGTACTGTATAGCTGTGATGTTCAATTAGTCCTATTGGTAGCATTTTGTGTTAACATGCTTGAGTTTGAGAGTTCAGTTTCGAGTCTAGTTGTAATATTTTTTATTTTCTAACATAGATCTGGCCAGTAGTGCTACAGCATCTTAAACATAACATATCCTACAACTATATTTTTTATTTTATTTTTTAACCTTAAAGATAGCAATTATTGTCAGGCATGTCAGACATATTCAGGAAGAATAACAATCAGTTAAAGATAAGTTACCTGATGTGTTATTGCAATAACTACAAGAGTTATCAATGTGGAGGCGCACTATCAGTGACAGCATGTCTTTCACAAAACATACATAGTCGTCACAGCAGATGCTTAAAACAGCTTTCGTAACACTCATCAAATTTCTTACAGCTTATTTCTGGTGGTGTATTTACATACGGAATTATGAAGATCAGCTTTGATTTATTTTATACTGAATTTTAAGTAGCAGCACATTCCTTGTTAAAATGAATGATGTAAAGATTTTCAGAACACTTTGGAAGTGCCTTTTGATGTCAACAAGCAGTCAGTCGGTTGTGTGTGTGTGTGTGTGTGTGTGTGTGTGTGTGTGTGTGTGAGAGAGAGAGAGAGAGAGAGAGAGAGAGAGAGAGAGAGAGATTCATGACTTGTAGAAACACACTTTTTTTTCTCTCCATGTGTCCATTGAGGTACCTAATAATAATAATAGACTGAAAATTGAAAGACTAGCTAATCATTATCTGATGATAAAATTAATAATAGATTTTGGTAATTACTTGTGAGGTGGGTTGCAGTTCCTGCTGGTGATGCATGTCTTAAAGAAAGGTAATGGCTATTAAAGTAGTAAGCACAATAGTTGGTAGTAATAGAATCAATGAAAGCAGCATATGCTGGAAACTGGGTTTGAATGTAGTTGACGAAGTAGTGTGAAAAAACACACTTCTTGACGTGGCTACATAATTTGCATAGTTTCAGAGGAATTGGAACGACCATAGGTAAAAGCAGCAAGGATAGACCAAGAAAGAGAGTGGGTGGCGTGTTTCCCAGGGGCAGGCGGATATGACTGAATGAAAGGGAAGCAAAGCTGACAATCCACAGAGGGGTGTTGGGCAGGGAAGAGAACAGAATAAATGTTTAAAGGCAAAAATAAATCTTTAAAAGTGGAATAATAAAAAATGATTGTGCTGTCAGTGTTAGTATGAAATAATTGCATGTGATTTGTACCATGCCTACTGTAATGGATGTGTAACAATTAAGAAGCAAAATACCTTATTACAGAGTCTAAAAAGAGAAAAAATAAATTACAATTAGACCCAGGTTAAAAATCTTGAACTTAAGTAAGTATTCTAACACAAAACTCTACACACAGTATTGATTACAGATACTTGTGTATGTGATTACAATGTTGCCAAATTGTCTTTGTTTTACATCCATTTTCTACTGAAAATATGCACAGCATGAAATTTTGTTTGTCTTATTTCTACTGTCAGTATACAAGGAGTGGCACTGAGGTGTCAGAGTGCTCAAATTTTGGTTCACCATGTAAATTGTTTCTGTAAGTTTTAGAAATGTGAATTGAGTGATCTTCTCATCAATTAATTGATTCATACGTATAATCTTTGCTTCTTCTTATTTAAAATAAGTTGTTCTTGCTTTCTGCTTTGGAACAGGACTTATCTGTTACTTGCCTTTTCAAAACAATCGACAGTGTGATATCTTTGTTTTTGCACATTCCTTTTTCACTCTAATTCATGATATTTAGAATGGTCTTCATCATTACTGTCTTAATTTGCTTTCTCCATGAGATTAATTCCAAGCATTGCAGTAGTCATGCAGAAATAAGAGGCATGTTCAGAACGTAAGTACCATCTTGGGAAAAAACTCATATAAATCTTTTTTAAAACCAAAATTTTTACAAGAAAGAGCTTTTCGGAACTATTTTTCTACATAGTGCCACCATTGTTCAGACTTTTCTCATAGCGAGAAACCAACTTTTCTATGCCCTCTTCATAGAAAGGCGGTGCAAGTGAAGACAGCCACTGCTGAACATTGATTTTGTGTCATCATCATCGTCACAATCATCAAAATGCCTTATTTCAAACTCATACTCAAAGTTCGAGAACAGGCGATAGTAAGAAGGTATAAGATTCGGTCTGTATGGCGGGTGATTGAACTGCTCCCAACCAAATTCCTGAATGAGGTTTCGAGCTACACTAGTGGAATGGGGACAAGAGTTGTCATGAGACAATGCAATTCCTTGAGTGAGCATTCCAAGTCTTTTGTTTTGAATTGTGCACCACCGTTTTTTCAGTGTTCCACAGTATTGTATCACACTGGCAGTTTCACCTTTGGGAAGGAACTCAACAAGCAGAAAAAGATGCAAAAAATGGTGTTCAGCAATGAATAGAGTTAGCTAATGACTGTGGATAAAAAAAATGAAAAACTCAACATTTAATATTCACAAGTAAAGGTCTTTAAAGCTGAACATGCTCCAGGACTACCAATAAGAGTACAAGGTTTAAACAAGTAGTTAAAGAGCAAATATAGTGACAAGGAACTTCGGGCTCGCAGATCATGCTTTAAAGCTTATGTGCTTGCTGAATTCACAATATTGAATAGATCAGTAGTTCCAGTATTAAACTGGTGACACTCCACCATGGCATGTATCAGACAATCAAATTTACTTAACTTGAACCAACACAAAGCAGCTGGTGGAGGCGTCGAATTGTGGGCCAACCAAGGTGTCGTGTGACGGTGGAAGTGTTGCTACAGCAGTGACGATGGAAATGTTGTCACAGCAGAAAGAAAACATGTCTCGTCTCTGGGCCCAGGAAATAGGAATGCAACAGCCACTGACTACCATACCAACACACATCAGAAGGAACAGTAATCTGTCCAAATAAGGCTACAAACAAGAATGTCTAGGATGTAGGCAATATTAAATTACTCTGGAAGTGACTACACATGCAAGTTACAACCTTAATAACACTCCATAAAAGTACTTGAAAATTAACAAGGTGAAATATCAGTGCCTTCAAATCCAATTACTAGGGCATCCTCATCTATAAAAAGTGCCTTGCCTTTGACACAGACTATGTTGCAATTTCAGTTTTATCAATTACACTGACCAAAGAGCATCTACACAATCACTTGGAGGTGCGTTAATATGACAGGTTTCATTCCACATAACACAGATATTGCCTTAAGATAACATTAGAATATGCAGCCACCAACTGGGAAAGGGTGCTAAATGACATAAATACCAAAAACAGTGACCTTTAGTACTGGCATCTGGATTACAGCAAACACTGTTGCAACATGACAAATACAAAGGCTCCAGGTGGGCAGCATAACAATAATGTTGAAAATGCTAGGCCTGCTATTCTTGCTGTGTCAGACTAAATGCTCAGTATGATTTCTGCACAGCAAATGGCCAATATCATGCCTTGTTGAAATGATATCCAATGTTGATATAAATTGAATTTTTAGTAAATAGAAATTCTGTGTATTATCTTGCCAAAGATGTAGGATCTGAAATTAATTCAACTACAGAAAACAATGCAGTAAGAGAAGTAGGAAGTCCATGACTTTGTTTCGAGTAGTTTGCCAACAACATAAATAAACCTTTTTAGCATCTTTCAAAAACTTTCACAAATTTCATGCAATGATGCCGAAGAGCAAGAAATTGGAGCAATAAATTGGAGGGCCCTAATCATTAATGGCTACACAACCCTGCACCGAAACCAGTAGTATGCATTATTCATGCACCAGCTGTTTGGTGTTTTTCAAGGAGGCAAACATTGATTTGATGGAAAATATATTCACCAACCCTACCCAGTGCTCTGTATGTTTGGTATCTGATTGAGTGATTAAGAAGCAGAATTACAAAATATTGCCACATAACCATATTGTGACAAGTACCAAGTAATCACCTAATTGATGCACAATATCACATCTGAAACCGGTCTTCATTACCAGGACAATGCCAAACACAATATCATTAAATGTGATTGTGAAATCAGACTGGAAATTTTTTTCCATAGTACAAAAAGTAGATATGCACGGATACTCCAACATTTTGTAACTTATGCCCAAAGCACAAAGAACCTAAACATGTAAGAGTGCCTCTATTATCTGCTTCAAAAACAATGTGCAGTTCAAAATAAGCTCAGTCAGAAAATGGGACTAATCGGACTAATCTACACGTATGTGGCTACAGTAGCTCTTTGTTTCAAAGATATTTAATTTTCAAGATTTTGTAAGAATTCAGTATTAAAGATAAAGATGTTCCCAAGAAGAGTTTTGTTTCCATAAAAAAAAATTAACTATAAGAAGTGGAAGTTCTGAAGTTTTTGTTGGCTTTCATTTTTTTGTGATTATTTCAGACACACAGAACTTTGGCAGTGTTGTATTGCACCTTGTTACTCCCACTGCCTGAAGGGAAATTTTCATGAGAAGAGTGTTATTTAGCAAAGGGCTAGTGCCGAGGAAGTGCTCTGAAGTTCAAGATGGGCTAAATGAGGAGGATTATATATATATATATATATATATATATATATATATATATATATATATATATATATATATATATATATAAAAAAACAAAGATGAGGTGACTTACCGAACAAAAGCGCTGGCAGGTCGATAGACACACAAACATACACACAAAATTCAAGCTTTCGCAACAAACTGTTGCCTCATCAGGAAAGAGGGAAGGAGAGGGGAAGACGAAAGGAAGTGGGTTTTAAGGGAGAGGGCAAGGAGTCATTCCAATCCCGGGAGCGGAAAGACTTACCTTAGGGGGAAAAAAGGACAGGTATACACTCGCACACACGCACATATCCATCCACACATACAGACACAAGCTTGTGTCTGTATGTGTGGATGGATATGTGCGTGTGTGCGAGTGTATACCTGTCCTTTTTTCCCCCTAAGGTAAGTCTTTCCGCTCCCGGGATTGGAATGACTCCTTGCCCTCTCCCTTAAAACCCACTTCCTTTCGTCTTCCCCTCTCCTTCCCTCTTTCCTGATGAGGCAACAGTTTGTTGCGAAAGCTTGAATTTTGTGTGTTTGTTTGTGTGTCTATCGACCTGCCAGCGCTTTTGTTCGGTAAGTCACCTCATCTTTGTTTTTATATATAATTTTTCCCACGTGGAATGTTTCCTTCCATTATATATATATATATATATATATATATATATATATATATATATATATATATATATATATATATATATATACAATAGAGGGAAACATTCCACCTAGGAAAAATATATCTAAAAACAAAGATGATGTGACTTACCAAATGAAAGTGCTGGCAGGTCGACAGAAACACAAACACAAACATACACACAAAATTCAAGCTTTCGCAACAAACTGTTGCCTCATCAGGAAAGAGGGAAGGAGAGGGAAAGACGAAAGGATGTGGGTTTTAAGGGAGAGGGTAAGGAGTCATTCCAATCCCGGGAGCGGAAAGACTTACCTTAGGGGGGAAAAAAGGACGGGTATACACTCACACACACACACACACACACACACACACACACACACACACACATATACAGACACGAGCAGACATATTTAAAGACAAAGAGTTTGGGCCAAAACTCTTTTCAGACTCTTTGGCCCAAACTCTTTGTCTTTAAATATGTCTGCTCGTGTCTGTATATGTGTGGATGGATGTGTGTGTGTGTGTGTGTGTGTGTGTGTGTGTGTGTGTATACCCGTCCTTTTTTCTCCCTAAGGTAAGTCTTTCCGCTCCCGGGATTGGAATGACTCCTTACGCTCTCCCTTAAAACCCACATCCTTTCGTCTTTCCCTCTCCTTCCCTCTTTCCTGATGAGGCAACAGTTTGTTGCGAAAGCTTGAATTTTGTGTGTATGTTTGTGTTTGTTTGTGTTTCTGTCAACCTGCCAGCACTTTCATTTGGTAAGTCATCACATCTTTGTTTATATATATATATAATAAAGGCAGCTTGTCACAAAAAGGGAAGATCTGGCTTCAAATCTTTTGTGAAAAAATTTAAGGTGGTGACATCGTAATTGTATTTTAAACATTCAACACTGTATTTATGATGCTCTGCATGTTCTCACAAATGCTGAAGAGAAATTTTTGATGACATTATGTGCAGATGGACTGACACTGTTGCTGGTTCAAATAGTTTATTCAGCAATTTTTTTTTTTTAGTAGTAAGCCTCTCTGTCTATCTCCCTCCCCCCCCCCCCCCCCCCCCTCCTTCCCCCCTCCGCCACTGTGTCCTTGGGTTGTGACAAAGATGTTTGTATTGTTGTTTTGTAACCACTGGCTCAGGTTTTTACAGTATGTCTAAGTTTGAAATGTTTTCGACAATTTTTGTAGACTGCATAATGTAAGCAGTTTATGTAAAGCTGTACAGTACATGCAATACACACGTTTTGAAGACACTGAAGACAAGAACTGAAACAGTTTGAACATTTCAACAGTGTTTTACATTTGCCACAACGTAGTGAGAAAGTTGTTAGAAGTAGTGGGATTGCCATTGCACACTAGTCTCATCACTGGGAATGTGTTACGAGCTGCAGGAATAATGTGAGCCTGTGTGTTGCAAAACAGTGCTGACTAATGTTCCTGTATTACAAACTGCAAGTATTATTTGATGAAATTATATTGTTTCTTGGCATATTAGGTTTGAATGGCTTTATCATCACCAAGTGTTCAATGTCAAAATGTGTTATGGTGATATTTTAAATGGGACATCTAGCCTAATTACATGTGTATAACAATGTGCAATAGCCAAGAAATTTACATATGTTACCAGTGAGTTGTCTGTGACGGAGAGATACTATTAGTACCATGAGGCTTGCTAGGAAGTAAACAACATGGCATATTTCTTTTTACACTCTCAGCATCAGGCACGCACTTATGTGTACCGCTAATGGTACAGCTGCTTTTCTGGTTAAAGTTGTTGTTGCACAATTTGATCTCTGAATCTCAATAGGAACATTTATTTTGCCTCATCAAACATAATTCTATGTTTGTATACAATTTAGGAGTAAACATAACAACCCACAGAATAGTAGAGGCATTCAGTCATAGGCATGCACTTCAATAAGACTAAAATCATCGCTAGCTTTCAGACAAATCCCATTTTGGGCTAGATCTCTCTCTCTCTCTCTCTCTCTCTCTCTCTCTCTCTCTCTCTCTCTCTCTCTCTCTCACACACACACACACACACACACACACACACACACACTGCAGCTAAATTGTGCCAGCTGAAAACACAGTGCTGAGACTGCATTTGGCCTGTATTCAAATGAGTAACCACTGTCAAATTGTGGCCAAGAGCAGAGATGACCACCTAGAGGCAGAACATGCGCTGAGCTCAATATTCTTTATTTCAATGGCTGCTTCACAAACTTCGTCATCTGCAACCTTCTACCCAGAAAAAGCTCTTCTGAACTATGTTGATGGGAGATTTCCTTGCAATACATCCTTCATTCCCATAATCATCCTGACCTCAGTCTCTGCTAACCCTCTGCCCTACAGCAATCTCCACCTACCCCCAGGACCCTAACATCACACGTCCTGTATCCATATGCTCCACCCCCACCCCCCTCCCCACCCCCGCCCTTCTCCCCTTCCTATGGTATGTCACTCATTTCCAATCCACCCTCATGTCATCGTTGTCATGCCCTGCACAAACTCACCGGTGCCTGTGCCTGTGTGTTGCATTCCTATCCCAGTCTGTTTTGTTCATATAATCATAAAAAAATCACTATTATCTACTGCAGTACACTACCATCTTTCTGTATTACTTAATAAAAAGTATTACAATGTGTTCTGTTTGTCCACAAATTTATAGTTAAGTTTAATTTTATTACTTTAATAAGATAATACAGTATGTTCTGCTTATAACACAATTTCTAATGACTTTTGCTTTTTTTTCCAGTATACATGTTTGGAATGCAAACTTTTTGATGATGAAGAAAAAAACCAGTATCATTGTGATGGATGTGGAATCTGTCGAATTGGTGGTAGAGATAGATTCTTCCATTGCCAGAAGTGCAACATGTGCCTTCCTATCAAACTAAAGAACCGGCACAAGGTGAGAACAAATAAAAAATGTGATATATATTATTTATTAAGTCTCAGTTTATAGGAATCAGAGTGTAATCTTTTTCATCATTGTAGAGTAACATGCAGTATATGAAGTATTATGTAAAATATGTTTGAAAGTAATATAAATTATATAAAGATTTATGCCAATGTAAAGCATTTTTCTGAAATTACAAAACAGCATTTTGGAATGTATGAAAATGGAAAATCATGGACAGAGTGGAAATAATAATTTAGCAAACTTTGAGTTCCCGTTGCTTTTAGCTTAATATTTAATGGGGCAACTGACATGAACTTTTTTTAATTGTGTGATTATGAGCACACTAATGCTGATATTCTTTGAAGGTATAGAGATCTTAACATTATCTCTCTGTATCAGAGAGATGACCGAAAGTGCAAAATGGCTAAGCTGAAATGGCTATAGAACAAATTTAAGTCAGTAGAAGCATGTATAACTAGAGGAGAGATAGATACTACCTACAGGGAAATTAAAGAGGCCTTCGGAGAAAAGAGAAACAGTTGTTTGTATGAATATCAAGATGGAAAGCCAGTAATAAGCAAAGAGGGGAAAAGTGGAAAGAATATAAAGGGGGGGTTATACAAGGGAAATGGACTTGAATGCAGTATTGCAGAAAGGGAGAAGGAAGTAGCTGAAGATGGGATGGGAGATAAAGAATTTGACAGAGCACTGAAAGATCTAAGACACCACAAAGCCCCTGGAGTAGATGACATCCACCATCAGAACTGGTTATATCCTTGGGAGAGCCAGCCTTGACTAACAAGGGGATGATGTCTATACAGAGCTTGGCCAGAAATGAAAGTGACAAAAGTGGGAGCTCCAGGTGGCCAATCATTTGTGTGTATGTGGCGGGGGTGTCATGTTTGGCCCGAGTCAGGCGAGATATGAGTCATTTATGTTAGCATAATTCCAAGACAGCAGTTGACATGATGGAAAGAGCACAGAGTGGTAATACAAGGGTCATGAGATTGAGACCCTATGTGGAATCCTTTTTTCTTTCTTTATTTCAATTTTTGGAGGAGAGAAGAAAATTGAAAAACAAGAGCACTGAAGGAGCAAGAAAGATATACCGAAGGTTAAATAATGAACTGCTAAGAAAAACAGAGCAGGCTAGGAAAAAATGACTAAAAGAGGAATGTGATGAAATTGAAGAACTGGACAGGAAGGGAAGATACGACTTACTGTATAACAGAGTAAAGACTATGACATGGGAACAAAACAGAGCTACTATGGAAATTTTGAGTAAAGACGAAAAGGTAGTGTGCAAAGAATGTGATGATGTCCTCCAGAGATGGGAACAATATCTAAAAGAGCTATGTGACACAAATAGCAAACCAGAAACTCTGGAACTTGAATCACACAACAGTGTAAGTGATGACGAGAAAGGACCAACCATCATAATGGAAGAAGTAAAGTCTGCCATAGCTGCAATGAAAAATGGCAAAGCGGTAGGTACAGATACGATACCGGGAGAAATATAAAAATGCTTGAACCAAGATGGAATAAGAGAAATATTGAGATTATGTAATAAAATATATGACAGTGGTGAATGGCCTGAGGACTTTCTGACAACAGTAATGATTCCATTACCGAACAAGGAACCAAGAAATGCAGTGAGCACAGGACAATCAGTCTCATTTCACATGCAGCCAAAGTGATGTTAAGAATAATTAATAAAAGACTTGAAAAAGTAATGGAGGAGAATCTTGGTGAGGAGCAGTTTGGCTTTAGACGGAATACGGGCACCAGAGATGCAATAGGGCTCCTACGAATCTTGGGAGAAAGGTTTATTGAAAAAGGAAGAGACCTATATATGTGCTTCATCGATCTAGAAAAGGCATGTGACAATGTGGTTTGGGACAAGCTGGCGACTATAATGAGCGAAAAGAGAGTGAACTGGAAAACCAGAGGACTTGTAAACTCATTATATGTTAATCAAAAAGTTTCAGTGAGAGGAGAAAGTACAAACTGGATCGGACTAGGAAAAGGAGTAAGGCAAGAATGCTGTCCATCACCTACTCTTTTCAACACCTACTTGGAAAATATGATTGACCAATGCTCATTAGATGACAAAGGCGTAGAAATTGGTGGAAGAAGAGTAGGGTGTTTGAGGTTTGCTGATGACATGGTCCTTCTAGCCACAGGGGAAAAAGAATTACAGGATTTGGTGGACACCATTGATACTAACGGAAGAAAATATGGAATGAAAATTAACACAAATAAAACAAAAGTATTGGCACTAGGAGGAAATAAGGAAATAAAGATTATGCTGAATGGAGAAATACTAGAACAGGTGCAAAATTTTAAGTATCTTGGAAGCAGGATAGACACCGACTGGAAGTGCACCACAGAAATTAAAACAAGGATAGCAATGGCAAAAGAGGCATTTTATAAGAAAAGGAGAATTTTCTGCAGCGGTCTGGACAGAGAACTCAGGAAGAGACTCATAAAATGTCTTGTATGGAGTGTTCTTCTATATGGCGCTGAAACATGGACTATGAGGAAGAAAGACAGAGAAAGGCTGGAGGCTTTTGAGATCTGGACATGGCAGAGGATGGAAAGAATAAGTTGGATGGACAGAGTAAAAAATGAAGAGGTACTGAGAAGAGTGGGAGACAAAAGACAGTTAGTAGATGTAATAAAGATAAGAAAAAGAAATTGGATTGGGCATATATTAAGAAAGAATGGCGGACTGATAAAAACAGTTTTAGAAGGTTATGTAGAAGGGAAAAGGAAGAGATTCCAGGTACTGGATGACATGATGGACGGTATGACGTACAGCAGCCCTAAGAAGGAAGCAATGGATCACAGAAAGTGGAGAGGCAAAGGACATGCTAATATAGCAGATAACTGACGATGATGACGATGATGACGATTTCAATTTTTACGTTACTCATACTGCAGAGATACCGAATTAATGCTCAGTATATTGTATTTAGTAATAAATTAATAAAAGGCATGGAAAGGAAAGGCAAAGTAATGTTTGTGACTGTAAATAGATTGTGTGGAAGGTATTGAAAGGTGTACATGAGAACACCACATGTAAAATTAAATTCTTTTATTATTTTACAGATGATGACTTAAACACAAAAAAGTTATTGAAATTCAGCTGTCAGAGGTCACTGTAAAGTCAGAATGAGACTAATGGAAACCCTGTACCCTTTAATCACAATCTCTTCTTGGAAAGTTATTTGCAGAGTCCTCTTGGACATTGTTAGTACAGTCCCTTTTTGGGAATTATTTGCAATCCAAGATTTTCTTTTCCCTCTCCTTCTCATGCATTATATGAAGATATTAATAAATACAATGTATTGAGCATTATCTTGGACTATCTGCAGTGTAAGTAAGAGAAAAACATTTCCATGCAGGGTCTCAAACTCTCAACCTTTGTCTTATCATTCTGTACTCTTCTCACTACACCAACCAATGCTTTGATTAACATAAATGGCTTATGCTCACCTGAACCACACCAAAAATGCATTCGTCATCTTAATGCTTGGCCATCTGGATCTCTCACTTTTGTCACTTTCATATCTGACCAGGCCCTACATATACCATAAATTTGGATGAAATTGGTGATGGCAAGTAGAAGCTGTTCCCTTGTAACTTATTCCATGTGGTTTTCAAGATATATGAGACAGAGAAAATACCCTCAGACTTCATGAAGAATGTAAGAATTCCAAAGAAAGCTGTTGTTGGTTACTGAAGTATTAGTTTAATAAGTTGTGGTTGCAAAATACTGACTCAAATTATGTGCAGAAGAATGGAAAAACTGGTAGAAGCTGAACTCTGGAAAGATCAATTTGGGTTCCAGGGATATGTGGAAGACAAGAAGCAATATTGACCCTATGTCTTAGACGATAGGTTAAAGAAAGACAAACCTGCATTTATAGCGTTTTTGGATTTGGAGAAAGCTTTTGACAATTCAGTGGAATACACTCTTTAAATTTCGAAAGGTAGCAGGGATAAAATGCAGGAAATGAAAGGTTCTTTACAACTTGTGCAGAAGCCAGATGGCAGTTACCAGGGTCAAAGGGCATGAAATGGAAGCAGTGGTTGAGTAGGAAATGAGACAGGATTGTAGCTTATCCCCAATGTTCTTCAGACTGTACATTGAGCAAGCAGTGGAGGAAACCAAACAAAAATTTGATTTAAAAGGAAGGAGGAAAAAAAAGAAAAAGAAAAGAAAAAGCTCTACGGTTTTCCAACGACACTGTAATTCTTTCAGAGACAACAAAGGGTTTGGAAGTGCAGCTGTATGGAATGTACAATGTTATGAGGGGAAGGTATTATAAGATGAACATTAACAAAAGCAAAACAATGGTAATGGAATGTAATTGAATTAAATCAGGCAATGCTGAGGGAATTGTATTAGAAACTGAGATCCTGAAAGTAGTAGAGTACTTTTGCTGTTCAGGCAGTAAAGTAACTTACTATGGCTGAAGTAAAGAGGTTATTAAATGTAGAATGGCAATGGCAAGAAAACTGTTTCTGTACAAGAGAAATTTGTCAACTTTGAATATAAATTTAAGTGTTAGGAAGTCTCTTGTGATGGCATTTGTTTGGAGTATAGCCTTGTACAGAAGTGAAATGTAGGTGATAAGCATTCATACAAAAAGAGAATAGAAGGTTTTGAAATGCGTTGCTGCAGAAGAATTCTGAAGATTAGATGGGTAAATTGCATAACTAATGAACAGGTACTGAATAGAATAGGGGAGAAACAAAATTGTGGCAAAACTTGGCTAAAAGAAGGGGTTGGGTGATAAAACACATTCTGAGACCTCAAGGAGTCATTTATTTCGTGTTGGAGGGAAGTGTGGGGGTAAAAATTGCAAAGGGAGACCATGAGATTAGTACAGTATGTAGTTTCAAATTTATGTGAGTTGCAGTAGTTATTCAGAGATGAAGCTTGCACAAGGGAGAGTAGTGTGGAGAGCTGCATCAAACCATTCTTCAAGCTGAAGGCAACAGCAATGTCAGTTTTGAAATATGCTACATTTTCCAGCATTCATTCACTCATCATATACATAAATACTGTCATGAAGATTCGTCTTCATGAATGTGAAACTAGTAAGGTTATGCATTAACATGCAGAGCCAACCTCTGAATGCAACTTCTTTAAGTGGATCAACAAATTATAACTATTGCTAAACTACTCATAATTGTGAGAATCACTTCAATATTACTTTATACTGGGTGGTTTTTTCTAAATAGAGACAAACTGCAGGAAACAAACCCTAGCACGATAAGGAGCAAAAAGGTCGTTTGTACCTGTGGCCCAAAATACATTCCAAGGGAGGTACAACCACTTCTTTTTTTTTTAAAAAAAAAAAAAAAATGGGGATACAATATTTGTGACTGTGTAGGTTTTAATGAATGATTGAAAGCACACTGATCTTTGACAGTGTAGGTTTTAACTGTTGAAAGCACAGACAAGAACACTCCAGACAGTGGGAATACTCTGCCCGTACTAACATTTTAGTAGTGTAGGGCTACAAACCTCCAGCAATAGTTCAGCCTCAGTGTATGGTCAAGATAAAATCTGTCGAGATACCTCCGCATGGAAATGTCGAACTGGGATGAAGCACCTTTATGTAGTAGCCACATTACCCTTTGTATCACCAAAGGCACATCTTCCAGAAGGAGAGGCAGATATGTCATGCCTGTGAGGCATTATGAAAGAGTGGTGAGGCAGTCACCAATAATCCCCACCCAAACATTAGGGCCGAACCAGTGCTCATGGTTTGCTGCCATTGTGCCCCTAAGACATTAATACGGACAGAACATTCCCATTTTTCTGGTTTGTTCCTGTGTGTGCTTTCAACCATTGAAACCTATACTGTTGAAAATACTTTATATCTGTGTTCAAGTGGCTGTACCTCATTTCTTTCCATATGTCCACATGATCTTTTATGCTCCTTATCTTCTCAAGAATCTTTCCATGCGGTTTGTCCCCATTTAGCAAAATCACCCTGTGTATGTATATGAGTAGAAAAGCACTTTCTTTAAAAACTGCTTTTCCTCTACACTACTTGGCTGCTGAGTTCATCAACTAATTATTAAAGTATTTATGTAACTCCAGAAAACACAATCGGCTGTCTACATACTTCTGCAAGGGTTCTTTGCATCTTGAAGTGATCTTCTAACTTGTTCCAGAGGGATGGCGCTTTCCACCATACTTTTCCACTTTTCCTGTGAAATGACTACTATTACAGTTAAACCCCTTTTTAACGAATCCCAGGGGACCAAAAAATTTGTTCCTTAAGAGGGTTTTTCCTTAAATAAGGGTTTAGGTCAAAATGCACTAAGTAAGTGTTCCAGAATCAAAATTGGAACCTAGGCTATTTAGGCCATATAAATACTCCATAATAACAAACTCACCTTGTGCTGCATACAAAAATACAGTAACATGAAAATGTTTCTTGGCAAATTTAAAACTTCTCGATATATTTATAATACTTTTTTTTTTTAATTTCAAGATATTTTGGATATTAGGTCACATCAAAAGTCAACTGGTATCTTGATTTAAAAGGAGAAAATTTTATTTAGCTAATGGCACTCAATGAATTAGATATCACAATAGTGAATGAAACTGTTATACTGTCTTTATTTCTGAAAAAAATGTAGAAGAGTAGTCTGCTGCTTCCTTCCTTCATAGCGTACTCCTAGAAGGTGTCGTTCCAGCTGGTTAATACTGTTAAGAACTGTTAAACTCATATTCGCACGGAAGTGTCTTTATGTTCTTAAAACACCTCAGAGTTTTAAATTTACAAGTAATTAAAGGTGTCAACTTTTCACTTCTGTCATTGTTCACACGCAATAATGCTGTCATTCTCTCTTTGCTTTTTTGTCCTCCATGACATTTTTCACACCTTAATTGAAAGTGTTTTAGATGGAAGGAGGTTATAAAATACACCAGTCTCATCGGCATTAAAAATATTTTTGGAATCATACCCTTGAATCAGACGTGGCAAAGTATAACTGACATTTTGTAAAACAATGTAGCCAGCCGTTAGATGCACTGAAGTTCTCATATCCCATCCTCAGTGCAATTTCTCGCGCCTTCTCATGCACACATTGCCACCTATGAGAATATTTGTGGCTCTTATTCCCTGAAACCAGTCTAAAAGAGCAGTTTCTACAGCTTTGAAAGACGACTCACGAATATTCTTCCTTTTTGATGAACATGAACCATGTACTTCTAAATTTAATAAAGCATCCTTATTTTTTATTATTGTGCACAAAGATGATGGCGCCAAATCGTACTTCTTTGCAACGTCGCACAATTTCATACAGGTATTGCAATTCTCTTCAAAATCCCGAATAATTGTTAGCTTCTGCTGTATCGTCAGTTTTCTTCATTTGCTGGCCATATTACACGTACAAAAACACTATTATAAGTAGACTACACAACTACAGTATACACTTAAAGCTTTCACTTTCTAGAGTCAGACTCGACAGCTGGAGCATGGTAATGTGGAAGAATTGTGTTTTCAAATGATCAGTTTAACATTCACCAATCTCAATAACTTCACAACTATCGATACTAGACCAATATCGGAACGCTAACATGGACATCGATTTTAAGAATGCAGATGATCAAAGCCTAACATTATGAATTAATGTCCAAAAACAAGAAGTGCAGCTGCGGACCGTATTTTAACTTGCGAATTGTAACACACTTATTCCTTAAAAGCAGAATTTAAAAAAAAGAAAGCGCAATTTGTTAAAACCGAATTTCAGGAACACTGTTTTTATGGTGTTATCGCCGGGACCAACAAAAGTATTCCTTAAAAGCGGGCTCATTAATATGGGGTTTTACTGTATGTAGTAACATGCTCTGATAGGTTCACATATGGGGTTTATTATCCCAATTACAAATCAGTTTAACTTCTGAGAATAACTTCATACAATCAAGTATTAACAAGAACAGACTTTCATTATGACTCTGAGTAAAATTCTATGTTTATTATACATTGATCTCCTTGGTTACAGAGTCCCAGAATCGTGGAACTTTGCTATGACTGGAGCTCCTTGAAATGTCACTCTGAGCAGCGATCTTGTGCCCCCAGAATATCTCCAGCAAAAATCACCACTCTAATCTGAACAGAACCTAATTTTCTTTCACTTATAACTATTATTACTTAAACCTTATCTTTTGCAATCGAACTCCTAGCCTTGTATATATTTCTGTAAATACCAACACACACATTCTCACGATCTCAATTCAGCAATGAGGGCCCATATCACCAACTCCCATTGACCACCATGTGCGTTTGCACCATTTCACTGCAATAGCTAAAAACCTATTTAATACACCAAAGTTATCCAGAACTCGCATACCTGAGCCCAAAATTCTGATGAATTATAGGAGGAGTTGCTAATGAAATAAACTTTTTTAATATCCTGATATATTCAATCTCTGCTGGCAACCCGTAATAGAGTTTTACACCAGAATAAAAAAAACTGTTGTAAGCTCTCGAAATGTGCATGCCTATGTGTACTTATTGTTTGTGATTGTGAATTTCACAGTTCTTTCAGAATTCACTCATTATTACTTACAAATATCATTAGAGATTAAATGTATTGGCATGTAAGTGTAGTAACCCCAAAGTCTCTGAATAGATGTTTACAAGTTGCTTATTTGTTAACTTTACACAATATTCTTGGGGTACACAAAAGGAGCTCCCTGAAGATTGTGATGGCTTATGATCAAAACAATAAAAGGAGCTGGGCATACCCTGGGAAATGTCAGAGAATGATGGCTAATCCTTTCACACCAGAAACATATACATCTGAGTTATTTTCAGTGTCACAGTTAATAATTCTCTGTTAACATTGAAGGCATTACACCAGCCAAAGAAAAATGGCTGCAAGAGCTATGCACTCTGTGCCTGTATACTATATGTACAGGAGACACACTGGAGTTGTGACATCTGCCGTTCAAAAATAAAGGCATGTGCCTCACTATTGAAAGATCACATGATAACTACTGCCCTTCTGGAAAGCTCTAACAGTCAAATTATTCTTGGGACCGAGAACTGGCTGAAACCTGAAGTGGAAATCTCTGATATATTTAGTGAGGCATGGGACATAAATTGGAAAGATAGATTAGAGGCCGTAGGAGAGGGAGTATTCATTGCAGTTGACAAAAATCTTGCCTCTGTTGAGGCCAAAGTGAAGTGTGTCAGTGAAGTTATGTGGTTGCGCATAACAGGTGTAGGTGAAACCAAGTTAATTGTTGGATGTTTTTACTCACCATCCAATTCCACTATGAAAGTTCTAGAGTCATTCAAAGACAGTAGCGCAAAAATATCCAGATTGTGCAATACTAGTTGGACGTGACTTTAACCTACGAAGTATAGACTGAGATGTCTATGTATTCATTGGAAGGGGTATAGACAGACAGTCATGCAAAATACTATTAGTCCGTTATGCAGCAGCTGACTCGACAGCTCACACACAATGGAAATATGTTTGACCTTTTAGCTACAAACAGCCCGGATCTTATTGACAGTGTCAGTATAGAAGCGGAGATTAGCGATCATGCCATAATTACAGCGACTATGTAACAATTATGAGAAAGCAAGTTTCATTCACCATATAACAAAGGTGATGACTCACAGAGAGGCACAACAAAAAGACCCTTGCAATTAAAGCTTTTGTCCATCAAGGCCTTCATCCACACACACACACACACACACACACACACACACACACACACACACACGAGACTGCAGTCTCAGGCAGCTGCAACCACACTGCGAGCAACAGCACCAGTTCATGATGGGAGTGGCGATTGGGTGGGGGTAAGGAGGAGGCTGGGGTGGGGAAGGGGGAGGGATAGTATGGTGGGGGTGATGGACAGTGAAGTGCTGCAGGTCATGTGGGGAGGGGGGATGGGAAGTAGCAGAAAAGGAGAGAAATAAAAAGGCTGTGTGTGGTGGTGGAATGACAGCTGTTTAGTGCTGGAATGGGAACAGGGAAGAGGCTGGATGGCGGGGACAGCAACTAATGTAGGTTGAGGCCAGGAGGGTTATGGGAACATAGGATGTATTGCAGGGAAGGTTCTCACCTGCACAATTCAGAAAAGCTGGTGTTCGTGGAGAGGATCCATATGGCACAGACTGTAAAGCAGTCATTGAAATGGAGGATGTCATGTTTGGCAGCGTGTTCAGTAACAGGGTGGTCCACTTGTTTCTTGGCGACAGTTTGTCGGTGGCCACTCATGCGGACAGACAGCTCGTTGGTTGTCATACCTACATAGAATGCAGCACAGTGGTTGCAGCTTAGCTTGTGGACCACATGACTGGTTTCACAGGTTGCCTTTCCTTTGATGGGGTAGATGATGGAGTCGGTGGTGGTTGGAGGATGTATGAGGCAGGTCTTACATTTAGGTCTATTACAGGGGTATGAGCCATGAGGTAAGGGATCCATCCTTACACAATCCCCGCTCCCAATCCCGTACATCCTACATTCCCGTAACCCTCCTGGCCTCAACCTGTCCTCACCCATCCAGCTCCTTCCCTGTTCCCATTCCAGCACTACACAGCACTCCTCAGTCTGACCTGCACCACTTCACTGTCCGCCACCTCCACTGTACTATCCCTCCCCCTCCTCGCCCCAGCCTCCTCCTCACCCCAGCCTCCTCCTCACCCCCACCCAGTCACCACTCCCATCATGCACTGATACTGTTGCTCACAGTGTGGTTCCAGTTGCCTGAGACTGCAGTCGTGTGTGTGAGTTCCATTTGCGTGAGTGTGTGTGTGTATGTGTATGTGTGTCTAGTGTTGCCGAAGGCCTTAATGGCTGAAAGCTTTAGTTGTAAGAGCCTTTTGTTGTGCCTATCTGTAACTCAACATCTCCACTATGTGGTGACAACTTTCCTTCTCAGAATTGGTACCTTCCATCCCGGATTTTCCATAGTTTGATTATAGCAACTATGGTTGCAAAAGGTAATAAATTAGTCGAGAAGGCCAGGAGAGTGTTTCTGCTAGATAGAGCAGATGAGCAGTTGTTAGCATCTCACTTAGAGAGTAAATTCACATCATTCAGTTCCAGTAAGATGGAAGCTTAGAGATTATGGGCAAAATTCAAGCAGATTGTAAATCGTGGCCGTGAGAGTTATGTGCCTAGTAAGTGGATGAAGGATGGAAAAGACCCACCATGGTGTAATAATGAAATTCAGAAGATGCTGAGGAAGCAGAGGCTGTTGCTGCAGTCTCGGTTCAAAGAGAATCCACAACTGACAACAAGCAGAGGTTAATTGAGGTGTGTGTGTGTGTGTGTGTGTGTGTGTGTGTGTGTGTGTGTGTGTGAAACATACAACTACTACCACCATCATACGTTAGCAAAAGATTTGGCAGAGAACCCAAGAAAATTCTGGGCCTGTGGAAAATTGGTAAAGGGGGTATAAGGCTTCCATTGAGTCCCTTGTTGACCAGCCTGCTATGGCAGGTGAAGATAGTGAATCGCAAGCCGAAGTTTTAAATTTCACATTCAAGAAATCATTCACATAAGAGAATCGTACAAACATACTGTCATTTGCTCATCAGACTTCCTTATTTGGACAATGTAGCAATAAGCGCCCCTGCCATAAGAGATACAGCTGAAAGATTTGAAAGCAAATAAGTCACCACACCTGGATGGAATCACAAATCAGTTTTGAGAAAGAATGCACTCTGGCATTGGCCCTTACCTAGCTTGCGAATCATCGTGAATCTCTCACACAGCACAAATTCACAAACAACTGGAAAAAAGTGTAGGTTACTTTTGTATATAAGAAGGGTAAAGGAAAGGACCCACAAAGTACAGACCAATATCCCTAACTTCAGTTTGCTGCAGAATTCTTGAATATATTCTCAGTTCAAAGATAATAAATTTTCTTGAGACTGAGAAGCATATGTCCACGAATCAGTATGGTTTTAGGAAGCATCGCTCTTGCAAAGCTCGCATATCCTTTTGTCACATGATCTACTGTGAACTATGGATCAAGGGCAACAGGTAGATTCCACATTTCTAGATTTCCAGAAATCATTTGACATGGCTCTGCTTCATTGCAGGCTGTTAATGAAGGTGCGAACATGTGGAATAAGTTCACAGATATGCGAGTGGCTTGAAGGCTAAGTAAAAGAAGACAGTATATTGTTCTCCACGGCAAGTATTCATCAGAGGCAAGGATAACATCAGGAGAGCTGCAGGAAGTTAATAAGACTGCTGCTGTTGTCTGTGTATATAAATGATTTGACAGAGGGGGTGGGCAACAATCTGCGGTTGTGTACGGTAAGGTGTCCAAGTTAAGTGACTGTAGAAAGATACAAAATCACTTGGACAAAATTTCTAGTCGGTGTGATGAATGGCAGCTAGCTCTAAAAGTGGCAAAACGTAAGTTAATGTGGATGAGTAGAAAAAACAAACCTATAGTGTTCAAGTACAACATTATTAGTGTACTGCTTACACAGTCATTTTGTTTAAATATCTGGGCATAACATTGCAGAGCAATATGAAATGGAATGAGCATTTGAGAACAGTGGTAAGAAAGGTGAATGGTCAACTTTGGTTCATTGGGAGAATATTTTGAAAGTGTGGTTCATCTGTAAAGGAGATGGCGTATAGGATTCTGGTGCGACCTACTCTTCTATTCTTGAATACTGCTCAAGTGTTTGGGATCTGTACGAGGTCGGGTTGAAGGAGGACATAAATGCAAATCAGAGGCAGGCTGCTAGATTTTTTACCGGTAGGTTCGAACAACACGTGTTATGGAGATGCTTCGGGACCTCAAATGGGAATCTCTGGACAGAAAGCAATGTTCTTTTAGATGAACACTATTGGGACAATTTAGAAAACCAGCATTTGAAGCTAACTGCCATATGATCCTACTGCCACTGATATACATTGCACGTAAGGACCACAAAGATAAGATGTGTGAAATTAAGGCTCATACAGAGGCATATTGACCGTTGTTTTTTCCTTGCTCTATTTGCAAGAGGAAAAGGAAAGAAAATGACTGGTAGTGGTACAGGGTACCCTCTGCCACACACAGTGTGGTGGCTTGTGGAGTATCTATGTAGAAGTAGATGTAGCTCTAAATGTAAATATAAATATGGAAGTGCTGTCTTAATTCACGCAGACATCTAGATTGTATTCACAGCAGTCACAGACGCAAACAACAGTGAAATACTCACTCTAGAAACAGCTAATTGCACCATTTCAAATTGTTTATAAACAGCCTAGTGCTAAACTTAAATTGCAAAGGAAATGCGCCATTTACAAACAGCAAAACACAGTGCACACACAAGCGTCTGCCAACAGCAAAATGTGCGAAAGGCTTTAGGATGAAGACTATGGAATATGGAATACTTCGTAACAACAAACTGCTTCTGATGAGAGTGATGTCACAACTGTTTATATTAAATTCATTTTGAGCTGGGGCTTGCGTGGTTGAGTTGCGTATGAGCAGCACCTTCTTCTGCTTTGGGCTACTGGAAGTGTGGCTGTTACCTGTATCAGAAGTGGCAACTAGCAGTCATGCTACCCAGAAAGATTTTTCTGGCGCGTCCAAGCTGCCTGATTCGCACATGCACAGAATAGTCTGGGTTGTATTGGGGAGGGGGATAGTCTCCACATGACCTGTGTTTACATTTAGTGATTTTGCTGTTGCCTTTTTATTTATACTTCTCACATCAAATGAAAACAAAATGGATTTCTGTGGCCAGGAGCGATCATGTCAATTAAAATACAGTCACATAATTAAGGAAGCCTAAAATATGTTTCAGTTCTCTAATTTATTTTATTTCCACGTTTTTGGCAGTCAAGCATTAATCACCTTGCAGAACAATGAAGTTATTTTTGTCGTTTTGCAAAATAAATGTGGCTTTTATTAATATTTTCTGCAGGAGCAGTCAATTGATAAGAAACAAAGTGTTTCATTCCACACTATTGGGTAGTTTCTATCTGTTCACTGAATTTCAAGTGCACATTTTCATTTTCTGGCACATGTGGCATTATGCCATGATAAAGAACGAAACATGAGACAATATGGTACTGATAACCCAAGAAAATATGCATCTCGAAAAACATACTAAAAGGCTTAGTATCAAGTTGTGGCCTGCTTCATTGTGAATCTGGACATACGATGTGCCTTTTAAGCCGGATTATGCATTCTAGCATGGTTTACGAAATTCCGATGCTTTTGGAGTATCCCTCGATGTCTTTTTTTTTTTTGACGCCATGTAAGATCTCTTAATGCTATAAGTGTATGAAAATATGGGCTGTGCTCTCTGGCAACTGCTGAAATGAACACATCTCTAACAGGTCGCAGGAAAATATTGCGAATGGTCCTTTGAAAAGTGTTACTTTCAAAATAAATTTCCTTTTACGCACAATGAATTATGTCACATGTGAGAATGTGCAATGAATTTCTTAGACCACAGAGTGTTTGATTCTCATTTAAAACTTAAAACTTAGCACTTTGCGGACCAGCCACTTGGAATCTTCATCTCCCAGTACATCTACATCTACATCTATACTCCGCGAGCCACCTTACGGTGTGTGGCGGAGGGTACTTATTGTACCACTATCTGATCCCCCCTTCCCTGTTCCATTCACGAATTGTGCGTGGGAAGAACGACTGCTTGTAAGTCTCCGTATTTGCTCTAATTTCTCGGATCTTTTCGTTGTGATCATTACGCGAGATATATGTGGGCGGTAGTAATATGTTGCCCATCTCTTCCCGGAATGTGCTCTCTCGTAATTTCGATAATAAACCTCTCCGTATTGCGTAACGCCTTTCTTGAAGTGTCCGCCACTGGAGCTTGTTCAGCATCTCCGTAACGCTCTCGCGCTGACTAAATGTCCCCATGACGAATCGCGCTGCTTTTTGCTGGATCATGTCTATCTCTTCTATTAATCCAACCTGGTAAGGGTCCCATACAGATGAGCAATACTCAAGAATCGGACGAACAAGCGTTTTGTAAGCTACTTCTTTCGTCGATGAGTTACATTTTCTTAGAATTCTTCCTATGAATCTCAACCTGGCGCCTGCTTTTCCCACTATTTGTTTTATGTGATCATTTCTCTTCAGATCGCTCCGGATAGTAACTTCTAAGTATTTTACGGTCGTTACCGCTTCCAATGATTTACCACCTATGGCATAATCGTACTGGAATGGATTTCTGCCCCTATGTATGCGCATTATATTACATTTATCTACGTTTAGGGAAAGCTGCCAGCTGTCGCACCATGCATTAATCCTCTGCAGGTCCTCCTGGAGTACGTACGAGTCTTCTGATGTTGCTACTTTCTTGTAGACAACCGTGTCATCTGCAAATAGCCTCACGGAGCTACCGATGTTGTCAACTAAGTCATTTATGTATATTGTAAACAATAAAGGTCCTATCACGCTTCCCTGTGGTACTCCCGAAATTACCTCTACATCTGCAGATTTTGAACCGTTAAGAATGACATGTTGTGTTCTTTCTTCTAGGAAATCCTGAATCCAATCACAAACCTGGTCCGATATTCCGTAAGCTCGTATTTTTTTCACTAAACGTAAGTGCGGAACCGTATCAAATGCCTTCCTGAAGTCCAGGAATACGGCATCAATCTGCTCGCCAGTGTCTACGGCACTGTGAATTTCTTGGGCAAATAGGGCGAGCTGAGTTTCACATGATCTCTGTTTGCGGAATCCATGTTGGTTATGATGAAGGAGATTTGTATTATCTAAGAACGTCATAATACGAGAACACAAAACATGTTCCATTATTCTACAACAGATTGACGTAAGCGAAATAGGCCTATAATTATTCGCATCTGATTTATGACCCTTCTTGAAAATGGGAACGACCTGCGCTTTCTTCCAGTCGCTAGGTACTTTACGTTCTTCCAGCGATCTACGATAAATTGCTGATAGAAAGGGGGCAAGTTCTTTAGCATAATCACTGTAGAATCTTAAGGGTATCTCGTCTGGTCCGGATGCTTTTCCGCTACTAAGTGATAGCAGTTGTTTTTCAATTCCGATATCGCTTATTTCAATATTTTCCATTTAGTCGTCCGCGCGACGGCTGAAGTCAGGGACCGTGTTACGATTTTCCGCAGTGAAACAGTTTCGGAACACTGAATTCAGTATTTCTGCCTTTCTTCGGTCGTCCTCTGTTTCGGTGCCATCGTGGTCAACGAGTGACTGAATAGGGGATTTAGATCCGCTTACCGATTTTACATATGACCAAAACTTTTTAGGGTTCTTGTTTAGATTGTTTGCCAATGTTTTATGTTCGAATTCGTTGAATGCTTCTCTCATTGCTCTGTTTACGCTCTTTTTCGCTTCGTTCAGCTTTTCCTTATCAGCTATGATTCGACTACTCTTAAACCTATGATGAAGCTTTCTTTGTTTCCGTAGTACCTTTCGTACATGATTGTTATACCACGGTGGATCTTTCCCCTCGCTTTGGACCTTAGTCGGTACGAACTTATCTAAGGCGTACTGGACGATGTTTCTGAATTTTTTCCATTTTTGTTCCACATCCTCTTCCTCAGAAATGAACGTTTGATGGTGGTCACTCAGATATTCTGCGATTTGTGCCCTATCACTCTTGTTAAGCAAATATATTTTCCTTCCTTTCTTGGCATTTCTTATTACACTTGTAGTCATTGATGCAACCACTGACTTATGATCACTGATACCCTACTGCAACCTACATCCTTCTGAATCTGTTTAGTGTATTCATCTCTTGGTCTCCCTCTACGATTTTTACCCTCTACACTGCTCTCCAATACTAAATTGGTGATCCCTCGATGTCTCAGAACATGTACTACCAACCGATCCCTTCTTCTAGTCAAGTTGTGCCACAAGCTCCTCTTCTCCCCAATTCTATTCAATACCTCCTCATTAGTTATGTGATCAACCCATCTAATCTTCAGCATTCTTCTGTAGCACCACATTCCGAAAGCTTCTATTCTCTTCTTGTCTAACCTATTTATCGTCCATGTTTCATTTCCATGCATGGCTACACTCCATACAAATACTTTCAGAAACGACTTCCTGATACTTAAATCTATACTTGATGTTAACAAATTTCTCTTCTTCAGAAACGCTTTCCTTGCCATTGCCAGTCTACATTTTATATCCTCTTTACTTCGATCATCGTCAGTTATTTTGCTCCCCAAATAGCAAAACTCCTTTACTACTTTAAGTGTCTCATTTCCTAATCTAATTCCCTCAGCATCACCCGACTTAATTCGACTACATTCCATGATCCTCGCTTTGCTTTTGTTGATGTTCATCTTATATCCTCCTTTCAAAACACTGTCCATTCCGTTCAACTGCTCTTCCTAGTCCTTTGCTGTCTCTGACAGAATTACAATGTCATCGGCGAACCTCAAAGTTTTTATTTCTTCTCCATGGGTTTTAATACCTACTCCGAACTTTTCTTTTGTTTCCTTTATTGCTTGCTCAATATACAGATTGACCAACATCGGGGATAGGCTAAAACCCTGTCTCACTCCCTTCCCAACCACTGCTTCCCTTTCATACCCCTCGACTCTAACTGCCATCTGCTTTCTGTACAAATTGTAAATAGCCTTTCGGTCTATGTATTTTATCCCTGCCACCTTCAGAATTTGAAAGAGAGTATTCCAATCAACATTGTCAAAAGCTTTCTCTAAGTCTACAAATGCTAGAAACGTAGGTTTGCCTTTCCTTAATCTTTCGTCTAAGATAAGTCGTAGGGTCAGTATTGCCTCACGTGTTCCAACATTTCTACGCAATCCAAACTGATCTTCCCTGAGGTCGGCTTCTACCAGTTTTTCCATTCGTCTGTAATGAATTCGCGTTAGTATTTTGCAGCTGTGACTTATTAAACTGATAGTTCGGTAATTTTCACATCTGTCAACACCTGCTTTCTTTGGGATTGGAATTATTATATTCTTCTTGAAGTCTGAGGGTATTTCGCCTGTCTCATACATCTTGCTCACCAAATGGTAGAGTTTTGTCAGGACTGACTCTCCCAAGGTTGTCAGTAGTTCTAATGGAATGTTGTCTACTCCAGGGGCCTTGTTTCGACTCAGGTCTTTCAGTGCTCTGTCAAACTCTTCACGCAATATCGTGTCTCCCATTTCATCTTCATCTACATCCTCTTCCATTTCCATAATATTGTCCTCAAGTACATCGCCCTTGTATAGGCCCTCTATATACTCCTTCCACCTTTCTGCTTTCCCTTCTTTGCTTAGAACTGGGTTTCCATCGAAGCTCTTGATATTCATGCAAGTGGTTCTCCTTTCTCCAAAGGTCTCTTTAATTTTCCTGTAGGCAGTATCTATCTTACCCCTAGTGTGATAAACCTCTACATCCTTACATTTGTCCTCTAGCCATCCCTGCTTAGCCATTTTGCACTTCCTGTTGATATCATTTTTGAGACGTTTGTATTCCTTTTTGCCTGCTTCATTTACTGCATTTTTATATTTTCTCCTTTCATCAATTAAATTCAATATTTCTTCTGTTACCCAAGGGTTTCTACTAGCCCTTGTCTTTTTACCTATTTGATCCTCTGCTGCCTTCACTATTTCATCCCTCAAAGCTACCCATTCTTCTTCTACTGTATTTCTTCTCCCCATTTCTGTCAATTGTTCCCTTATGCTCTCCCTGAAACTCTGTACAATCTCTGGTTCTTTCAGTTTATCCAGGTCCCATCTCCTTAAATTCCCAGATTTTTGCAGTTTCTTCAGTTTTAATCTACAGTTCATAACCAATAGATTGTGGTCAGAGTCCACATCTGCCCCTGGAAATGTCTTACAATTTAAAACCTGGTTCCTAAATCTCTGTCTTACCATTATATAATCTATCTGATGCCTTTTAGTATCCCCAGGGTTCTTCCATGTATACAACCTTCTTTGATGATTCTTAAACCAAGTATTAGCTATGATTAAGTTATTCTCTGCGCAAAATTCTACCAGGCGGCTTCCTCTTTCATTTCTTAGCCCCAATCCATATTCACCTACTATGTTTCCTTCTCTCCCTTTTCCTACTGACGAATACCCAGGATACCAGACATTAATGTCATTGTTTAAAATTTTTCTGGCACGTTTGTGTGATGTATCTTAAAGTGAAACACTTGCAAAAAAGACCAATATTATGTATGAAAGCTGAGCTTTTTTTGAGGCTACACTATGTACATTAATTTAAACATCTAACTTTTCCAATTTGTGTGTTCACACTACTTAACAATGATGTTGCTATTAGCTGACTCCATCGTGCGTCCTATGTTGTCGCTGGCTGGCGAGATCACATGACATGGGCTTTTAATGGCTTACAAAAGCACATTGCAATCTCGATTTCAATGCTTCAGAGACTAACATGCTTTGTTTGGTGGAATTTGAATTTGTACTCTCATAATATGAAAATATGTAGTGTATCATAATATGAAAATATGCAGCGTATATGCTGCTGCATATCAAAGATCTTTCCAAAAGTGGCCTTTTTTTCTGAGTTTCGATTTTTGAAGTGCTGGTGTATAAAACTGTATCATTCAAAGGATAGATATTTTTACAGCTCTGAGGGAAAGTACACTGTCACTTACCATGAAAAAATTGTATTTTCACCTTGGAAGAAGTGGATTTTCATGTGGGGGGAAAAAAGTGCGTTTTTAACTGGGAAAGCCGGGAATTTGTTTATTATTTGCTTCTCTAAGATCTCAAGAAAGTATCTTTTTGGGGAAGGTTTAGTTTAAAGAAGGCACATTGGTCAAGATTTGCAGAATTGTTGAACACCAAAGTATCTTCTATAGAACCAGTGCCTGGATGCTATGGTGCCTTCACTATGGTTGTAAAAAGATGCTTGAGAATGACAATCCCTCATGGCTGTTGAACATCTTATATCCCTGGGATTACATCAGATCAAGTCCCCTACTCACAAAATACAGCAACTTATTTGAAGAAAATTCTTTCTGTGAAGCTACAGTGGAAGCAGGAAACAAGCTTACTTCCTCTGTAAGAAGGCAAAAGGGGATAAATGGGTAGAAACAATAGAAAGGTTGGATTTGAAAAGTGAAAAAACCCGTAAAGCTTGGAGACTTCAAAGACGCCTTATGAATGATCTGACTAAGACCACTGCACATCATAATATCATTGCCAGTCAAGCAGCAACCAGTTACTGCTGAATGGGAAGGCATCCCATAAATCACAAAAACTTAGACAGCAAAGAGGAGAGTAGTGACCTTACACCATTCATCATGAGAGAATTAGAGGTGGTTATCAAACAGAGCAAAAATTAAAAATCTGCTAGCTTGGACTATAAAACACTTTGGATTAACAATGAAAAAATGAATTTCCAACTTTTCAACAACTGTGGGAACAGGAGCAAAATCCCAAAGATATGTTGGAAAAGCCAAGTGATTGCTTTGCTGAAACTTGATGGAGAAGGAAATAATACTAAGTATTTTAGACCAGTCACACTACTATGTCACCTTTGCAAATTATGAGAAAGATCAATTTTAAATCACCTATCACCTGTTGTTGACCCCTTACTTATATCTCAGCAGTCTGGTTTTTTAAGTGGCAAATGCTGTGGTGAACAGTTTGTAAATCTCATGTGGTTTATAGGTGATGTGTTTGAAGTTCGTAAGGTGGCAGAAGGAGTTTTTTTCGACTTATCAGCAGTGGATGTGACCAGTCTCCAGCTACTACTAGTCAAGGTCTCCGACATGATCGAGGATTTTAGTTTAGCTATGCTCAGCACCACTCTTTTACACAATCAGATTCTTCATCAACATTCAAGAACAGTATAGCCGATGGAGACTACAGAAAAATGGCCTGCCTAACAGAAGTGTGCTGACTCCAATTCTGTTCAATATATACACACAAATGATCAACCTATACCACCCAATAGCAGGAACTTCTTGCATGCTGATGTTCATACTCTAGCCATCTAGAGCAGAGATTTTGAAGCAGTGGAGAACAACCTCACGAATGCCCTTAAAGAGCTTTCCAGTTATTGTATTGCAACTCAATCCACTGTAAATCAAATCCCTCAAAGACACACGTGTGTGCTTTTCATCTGAGAAACAAGGAGGCTAGTCAAAAAGGAAAGATAGTACACCATGTGTTGAACTGGAACACTCTGAGACCACAAAATATATAGGAGTGACACTATAAATGTCTCTTAGTTTCAAGAATCCCTGCATGAACTGAAAGTCTAAAATTTCCACCAGGAACAATCTGACAGAACCTGGCTGGATCATAGTGGGACAGTCAACCTGAAACTATCATAGTGGCATTATGCTATTCTGCAGGAGAGAACGCATGTCCTGTTTGATGTAATTCAACAAATACCAAGAAGGTGGACATGCCCTTAGTGACACACGTGCAGAATCATAATAAGCTGTTTGGAATACACTCCAATCGAGTGGGTTTACAATCTCACAAGAATAGCACAACTTCATGTTCGAAGAGAAATAGCTGTGATTAAGGAAAGAAAGATGATGGAGTAGGAGAGAACCCATCCTCTGTATGGGCACAAACCGCACCAACAACAACCAAGTCAATTAAAACATTGACAACACTTTGAACCACTCCTGAAAAAGCTAGGTTGCAACTATGGAGGGCTGCAACCTACCTTCCCACCGTGTGGAAACGAGTTTACCTCTTGGCTGTGAGGAGCGATGGACAACTTAGAAATGCTTGAATAGAATTAGACTTGGATTTGGTAGATTGAAGGTTAATTTGGCAAGATGATGCTACACTGATCAGGATTATATTCAGTGTGAATATCAGACTGTTCACTATATGTGGCAGTATTGACTGCATTCCACCTTTTGCAAAAGTTGATGAACTCCATCAACGGACAGAAAATGCGTTGGAAATGGCCAAGTTTTGGACAAAAGTAATATAGTCATAACATGTATATTTCTGATATGAGACATAAATAAAGATGCACATTCCTACTGTATACTTCTGTAAAATGAATATTTTATTGGCCTTATCTGTGTTGCCCCAGGTTATTATGCCTTAAGACAGTGAAAGTATGCTAGAAATATCATCCTCAGTTTACTTCATTGAGGTATTTCTGAGGGCAAAAGAACAGAACTGAGCTTAACTTATCCACATACTGGTGCCAACTCTGGTATTTACTGTATACTATCTATCCTTTGTAGCATTAGAAATCATTTGAGATGCACACATGGTTGCATCACAGCGATAGTTGCACATAAGTACGAGATTGGAAGCCAACCAATATGCATGAGTGCGGAAGAAACCATGCAGTGTCTGCTTATTTCACGTGTGAATACATTACGAAAGGCAACAGGGGGTTTTGGGCCTACCCAGTGGTTAGTTCACAGCTACTGAAAAGAGCATTCTTGCCACTCATTATCGATATGAGAGAAGATGAAGATAAATTCTTTATTTTCAAATGAGTGTACAATTGTTTGGTGAATTAACATTAAAACAACAGCCGTAACATCAGTAGTTCTTTTCCAGTAATGTGCTCTGGTCTGCATCAGCCCCACTACACTGTGTGAAATAGTAATGAAAGTTTGTAAGGCTGTGTGGAAAGTCTTGGACAAAGAATGCACATCAAAATTCGCTAATAAATGTGGCTGAGAAATACCACAGGATTTTAAAAGCATGCTGTGTGGTCTAGACAATGAAATCCCATCAACCCCAGGAAGAAGCTCATTTAACAATAGAAATCATGTTTTTGTGTATCACTTTATCTATAAAGTTGGCAAAGTAGCAAGGCAAGACAAATGTATTGAAATGTGGTCGGTAACAATGGAAGTGAACACTGCATCAATTTATTCCCAAACATAAGACTATTCAGTTTATACTGTCGCAGAAGAATAGCACGTGGTGTAGTAGTTATGATACTAAACTGTTGCATGGAGGGCTGAGTTAAAATCTCACCTGGACTGTACAGTTTTAATTTCTACATTCGGTTTGAGTACATTCTAGAAGTATCCACAAATGTCAAGAATCATTGTACTGGAATGTTCTGTAGCTGTATACATACTGTATGTGTTCTGGCCGGGAGCAGTTCTCTTCACTCTCTTGTATATGCAAGTGCTGAATAAAACTTTGTTAAGTGAAGTTAATGTTCATCATTCATCTACTTAAACCTTCTACGTGACATTATTCTGGTGGAGGCACTGGGTATTGGACATTGTGATAAGCGCACATTTTCGACGACACAGTGGCTCCCATCAGGCCACGACAGAGCCACCGTTTACTGTGGCGAGAAATCTGAGTTCGAGCTATATTCAACAGATCGCAATCTATCAGAGACAGAAGAAGAAGAAGAAGAAGAAGAAGGCGTTACAATGACAGCAACTGTGTGCCACCACATGAGACATTCTTCCAGGTTCTCTGGTGATGATAGCCACCAAGATCCAAACAAGTGGCTGAAGGTATATGAGCGTATAGCCATATTTAACAAATGGGATGACGCCGTGTGTTTGGCTAATGTATTTTTCTACTTGGAGGGCACTGCCAAGCAATGAACAATGAGGAGAAGTTCACAAGCTGAGAGGTATTCCAGGCGGAACTGCGGAAGTATTCGGTGACACACAACAACAGAAGTGCAGTGCTGAAGATAAAGCGCAGGGCACAGGGTCCAGGAGAAACTACAGCGTTCTACATTCAAGGCATCTTGGGGCTGTGTTAAATGTGGAGGAGGAAGATAAGGTTCCACATCTCATGAAGGGTGTTGCTGAGGTCATCTATCAAGCCTACTCCTGAAGGATATTTCGACTGCAGACAACTTCATAAAATGGTGCCAGTATATTGAGACAATGCATCAAAAAAGAATTACATGCAAGAAGTTTGAACAGCTTCCAAACATCGTATTGATGTCTGTGATGGAGGAAGCAACAGATTTCACAAGTGTTCATCATCACATAGTGAGAGAGGAAGATCAGAAGGCACCTGGATTGCACGGCGAGCAAGAAACCAAGACTCTTCAAGAAAAGGGAGGAAGTGGAACAGACATTGAACCCAATCTTTCGTCCTTCATTTCCCTTTAAAACGGTGAAAAAGTAGAGACCCAGGCGGAGGTCGAGACCCAGGCGGAGTTACGTTCCTACAATGTCGCATGAGGAACCTGTTTGGGCACCAAGGGAGACTGACGTCTGGAGGACCCAGGATAACCAACCAGTATGTTTCCACTGTGGATGACCAGGACATGTGGTGCACCAACTCTAGGACAATGAAGATGAACAAGAAGATGTGGGTGCAGGACGACGTAGGTCACCATTGCCACAAGCTAGCCACTGGAGAGGATGCTCCCGAACATGCCGATCAAGGTCTCCATCGCTGTTTAGAAGCTCTAGCCGATCACCTAGCTGCCGCAACCTGGAAAACTAAAGGGTGTGACCTTTCTCAGAGGCCGCTGAAGAGAAAAATCCTCCGCCGTCGATCACTACAAAAATGATAGGAAACTGCATCGATATCCTCATGGATGTCCGACCAGCCCAAGCTCTTGTGGACTCTGGAGCATCATAGTCAGTCATTTCGGAGAAGTACTGTCGCCATTTGCAGAAAACCATATTCGTCGACAACTAAACATCTCTGCTGAAGGTGGCTAATGGGAAATATGTAAAACCTACAGGAAGATGTACCATTCGTATGGGTATAAGTGGCCATACACAGCCCTTAGAATTCATTGTCTGACAAGAGTGTAGTCGTGACGTCGTTGTTGGATGGCGCTTTTTGAAAGCTTCTCAGGCAATTATAGATTGTGGTTGCTCGAAGATTTTGCTAGACAAGATGAGATACTGTGGACAGTAAGATGCGCATCCAAGCGTGTGGAGACTGTATGCTGGATGAAGTGATCATTCCTGCAGTCAGCAGTAGAAAGGTAACTGTTACATGTCAGGCCATGCATCAGTCCATGGATCTTGTAGTAGAATGTAAGAGAAACATACCACTGAAGAATAACTTGTTCATCCCAGCCTCTGTCATCTCGTTTAAGAACGGATTCGGTGAGTTGTGGATAGTTAACTGTCACTGAGAACCGCAGATCCTTCCAAGATGCATGTGTTAATTGCAGAACAGCGGAGTGTCATAGAAACCTCCCACGCCGAGTCTGTGGGTGAAATTAGCGCTATCACTATGAGACAGGTCTTCTAGCTTGACTATCACCAGATCTAACTAAGGAACAACAGAAGAAGGTACTTGTTATTCTAGAGTTCTCTGAATGCTTCAATGTGCAGGTGAAGAGCAAATTAGACAAATCATCGGTGAAGCACCGGATTAGCACTGGAGACCATCAACCAATAAGCCAGAGAGCATACCGTGTGTCAGCAGTGGAACGTTGAATAATTCGTGATGAGGTAGAGAAAATGATGAAAAATGAAGTCATTCAGCATTCGCAGAGTCCATGGTCATCACCAGTGGTTCTCGTCAGGAAGGAGGATGGCAGTTGGCACTTTAGTGTTGTTTATAGGAAGCTTAATAAGATAAGTAAAAAGGATGTTTACCCCCCTTCCATGAATTGACGATACACCAGATTGTTTGAAGGGGGCTAAGTTTTTCTCAACCACGGACATGTACTCGGGATACTGGCAAATCGAAGAAGATGAGGCTGATAGTGAGAAAACTGCATTCATCACCCCTGAGGGCCTGTATGAGTTTAAGGTAATGCCGTTTGGTTTGTGTAATGCACCAGCAACTTTTGAATGGATGATGGATAATCTTCTAAGGCACCTGAAGTGGACAATGTGTTTTTATTATTTAGATGACATTATAGTGTTCTCAGAGACATTTGATGAACATATAAAAAGTCTGAGGGCCGTACTTAAGCGTCTCCAACAAGGCGGACTGAAACTTAACCCAAGAAGGTGTCTTTATGGAGCAAAAGAAATCAAAATACTGGGATACCTTGGGTCAAACGAAGGTCTGCGGCCAGACCCAGAAAAGGTGAGATCTATAACGGAATTCACTATTCCTAAAAGTATTAGAGATGTGAGAAGCTTCCTCGGATTATGTTCTTATTACCATATTTTATCAAAGACTTTTGTATCAAAGTCATGCCACTCCAAGAGTTGTTAAAAGCTGATGGCTAAATTTATCTGGGGTGGTGTTCAACAAGATTCTTTCCACGTGCCGTGAAGAGCTCTGACTACTGACCCTGTACTTGGTCTGTATGATGAGAGAGCACCCTCAGAACTACACACAGATGCCAGCGGGTGTGGGATCGGTGATGTTCTGGTCCAAATTTTGGATGGAAAAGAGATGGTTATAGCCTATGCTTTTAGCACACTTACAAAAGCTGAGAGAAACTACTCAACTACAGAAAGAGAATGTCTTGCTGTGATCTGGGCCATGCACAGATTTTGACAATATCTCTATGGAAGGCCATTCACTGTTGTTACAGACCATCATTCACTTTGTTGGTTGACAGGTCTTAAGGGATCCAACAGGACGACTCGCCAGGTGGGCACTACTTCTTCAAGAGTATGACATTACCGTAGTGTACAAAAGTGGAAGAAAACACAAAGATGCCGACTGTCTCTCAAGAAACCCTGTGCATGACCATCAAGACATGGATGAAGATAGTGACTGTCTCGCTGCACTCCTTGATCTCTCTGCTGAGCAGGAGGAGGTCGCCAAGATATCTCAAATTATACTTGCCGTAAATCAGTCATAGGATGTGAAAAGACAATTTAAGGTAGTTAATGGATTGCTTTCTGTTTGGAAAGAGGTGGCTACCACTGATTCCTAAACACAGGAGCTCAGATGTTCTACAGAAATTCCGTGACACATCTGAGGCCAGACATTTAGGATTTATCAAGACACACGATAGGATCCGCAGGAGATTTTTCTGGCCAGGTTTACTTAGGAGTGTCCGTTACTGTGTGTCACACTGTCGAGAGTGCCAGAGGAGAAAGGCAGTTCCTCAGGAACCACCTGGCCGTCTCATACCAATTTCATCAGCCGAAATGCCTTTCCAGTATGTTGGGATTGACATCCTCAGACATTTTCCAATGTCTGCTAGTGGCAATAGATAGATTATTGTTTGCACTGATTATCTGACACACTATGCCATTACAAAAGCTGTGGAAACAGCAGAAGCATCCGAGGTAGCCAAATTCATTGTGGAAGACATTGTATTGTATAAAAAGGTCATTAATTATGGATTGAGGGAAAGTTTTTCCATCGATCTTGTGACAGAGGTAAACCGTTGGTGCAACATTACTCATCACATGATGACTGCCTACCATCCACAAACTAACGGGCTTACTGAACACCTTAATAAGACCTTGGCCAACATGCTGTCAATGTTAAACAGAGAAACTGGGATGAGGTGCTACCTTTCTTGACGTTTGCCTACAACACTGCCAAACAAGACACCATTTCTCCTGTCAGCTTTCTGTGGGTTCCCGGACATATAGGAGTGCCTGGGAATGAGGCTGCGGATGTTGCAGCCAAGGCTGCAGTCCTCCTGCCTCGGCCAGCCTCCCATTGTGTCCCGTCATCTGACGTTCGTGGGGATGTTTGTAAGAGGCTTGTGTCGTTGTGGTGGGATTCTTGGTCATCCCTCCAAGGAAACAAGCTCCGGGCAGTAAAACCGCTCCCAACTGCTTGGACAACCTCCTCCCGACCATCTCAGCGAGAGGAGGTCCTTCTGACCAGGTTGCGGATTGGGCATTGCCGGTTTATCCACCGCTACCTGCTCTCCGGTGACCCAGCCCCGCAGTGCCCTTGTGGTCAGGCATTAACAGTGCGCCATGTTTTATTGTCGTGTCCCCGCTTTAGTCAATCTCGTGTTGTCCTGTCCCTGCCATCTACTTTACCGGATATTTTAGCTGATGACGCTCGAGCAGCTGCTCGTGATCTGCATTTTATAACTTTGACTGGCTTGTCCAAAGACATCTAACCTTTTTACTTATTTTATCTGCATCTTTGTCAGGTCTTTCTGGTGTCCCCCCCCTCCCCTTGAGTTTTACTAGATTCCATGTGCTCTATCAACAGTGACTGGGCGCTAATGACCTCAGTAGTTGAGTGCCCTTAAACCCCACCAAAAAAAACAAGACACCACAGGATTTACGCCATTTTTCCTAGTGCATGGGCGTGAGGCAACTACGATGTGGACGCTGTGTTTCTGTTACATCCTTCCACATCCTTCGAATGAAGCCTTATACGGATCCTGCAGCCTAGGGTAAATTCAAAGCTCCAGCGACAGGCAGCAAGCGGAAAGGTGATGAAAAGCGTAAAGGTTAACGAAGTTCTAAGAAGATCACTGCCAGGGCAAGCATCGGTCGTCGGGAGTCGGAGTATGCAGGACCGATGACTCATTTCCGGACTAGGAGGACGTAACACCGAGACACTGTTCTCATAAGGAGGGAGCAGTGTTGTAGAAAAAGCTGAGTAGCACTGTGATGTAGTGGTTATGATACTAAACTGTTGCATGGAGGGTCGTGAGTTCAAAACCCACCTGGACTGTACAATTTTAATTTCTATATTCAATTTGTGTACATTCTAGAGGTATCCACAAATGTCAAGAATCATTGTACTGGAATGTTCTGCAACTGTATATATACCGTATGTTTTGGCCAGAGGCAGTTCGCTCCATGCTCTTGTATGTGCAAGTGCTGAATAAATCTCCGTTAAGTGAAGTTAGTGTTCGTCATTCATCTACTTACACCTCCTTCTACGTGACAATATCACTATTGAAATGTGTGCAGTTTTGTATTTTGTGACTGCTATACAATAAAGCAATTGATTTCAACGAGCCTGCTAATGTAACAGACTGTATCTGCTATTGTTAACTGAAAATTTGTTCAGTCAGATGAAGGGGCTCTCACCAGGGGCAAAGCATTTGCTGCTGAGCCTTATTTCAAGTTTTAAATAGCCACGTTCAAGTAAAAACACCATCTGGAGAACACAGATGCGAACTAGTTTCAGAATGATGTTTGTCATTTCTCTCCTGATTTGGTTTCGCAGCACAAACCACACAAAACCTTACAAACATTTGAAGCCCTGAGGCTCTCCTGTTAATCCTGTCATGATACTCCTTACAAGAAGTGTTCTATATTTCAGGGTATTTTTTCACCCCTTCAGTGAATTATTCCAAGTCCAAACTCGGTACACTGCAACAGTCGGCTAGATCGAGGCGATGCAGCAGTGGTTGGCGAGCACAGTTCTCTCGCTGTGCCCTTGCAGCGAATTCACAGCATCACAGTCATAGTGTGCATGGCTCCATTGTTTCACGTGTAATGCTGAAACACATGAGAAAATGATGATGATGATGATGGAGTACACAATAATAAATTGCCTATGTGCATTGAGCCGAAATCCTTTGTGTAGGTCAAGACAAGGAGTGGCCCATAAGCTGAACTTTTGAGACACCATATATAATATTTCTCGACTCTGAATTTAGTTTTATTCCTGATGATACCGTATATTAACTTTACCCTTGGTTTTTGGCTTTTAAAATATGACTCCAGCCATGCAATAGAAGTTCCTTCTTTTTCCATCTACACATTTGAATACCATGGCAGTATCACAGAAAATGCCATCACTGTAATTTTTCTCGCTTTTGCCTACCAGAACCATCTTAATGAAATGATATAGTACATTGTCGCCAGAGCAGCCTTTAAAGAATTCAAACAACATACAGTGTAAAGGTTATTCTAAGAAAGGTGATTCATGTTCTGTTCCAAGCTACCTTCTCAAAAGAAATTAAAATAAAATAAAACAAAATAAAATGAGTAGAAAGGATGGAGGGAGATGGGTCCGTAATTAGAAATGTCTCATCTGTCTCCTTTTGCAAAAAGCTGTTACTATTACATATGTAAGGCTTTCAGGAAATACAGCTTGCCTTATCGACTAATAACAAATACAACTGGAATATAAAAGATTTACTCACCAAGTGACAGCAGGAGAAAAAATGCATAATAGTTATGGAAATGTGCAAGCTTTCAGAACCAGTGGTCGCTTCTGGCAGAAAGACAAGAGGGATTAAGGAAAAGGACTGATGAGGGTGAGGAAATGGGGGAGTTACAGGAAGGTTGCCCAGAATGCTGCGCCAGGGGAGACTTGCTGTATGGTGTGAAAAGGAAAGATTGATTTTTGGGAACTGCACAGGACAAGACTTGAAAACCTGGTAGCATAAAGGTGGAGATAGGACAATAAAGAAAACAAAGGTGCAAGAGTTTATAAGAGCAGAAAGCTAAGTGCTTTATATGTGGTAGGCAGTTGGGGGAGGGGGTGAGGGTGAATAGACAGGTCAGAAAATAAAAGGTACAGAAAACTAAAAGGGAATGAAGAAGAAGAAGAAGAAGAAGAAGAAGAAGAAATGCTGAGGCCAAAGAAATTAATGTAAATTTAGGACAGGTGAGTGGCGAGAACCAAGCACATGTTGTAACATCAGTTCACACTGTTGGACATCAGAGGAACTAGTCACAGCTGTCATATTGTAGAGCATGCTCTGCTACAGGATGCTGTGTTGCCAGTATACACCTCCTGTCTGTGCCCATTCATCCTAAGTTGGTGGGAGTCATTGGGACCTCTCTACCATGTATAATTCATTTATCTTTCTGCTTTTATTAACTCTAGCATGATGTGCTTTCAGTAATCTCTGTCTTATCCTATCTTCCACTTTTATGCTCTCAGGTTTTCAAATCCCGGCCTGTGCAGTCCCATACCATCAGTCTTTCCTTCTCATCCTGTCCAGTAAGTCTCCCCTGACCTGGGGTTCTGGACAACTTTTCTGTAACTTTCCCTATTTCCTAAACCTTGCTGGTCCTTTTCCTTAAACCCTGTTCCTTTCCCTTCATACCTTCTGCCAGGAGCAATCTTGTGAAGCATCCCATACTGCACAGCATGTGTGTGTGTGTGTGTGTGTGTGTGTGTGTGTGTACTGCAGACAAAGGCCTTAATGGCCGAAAGCTATAATTGCGTGAATCTTTTGTTGTGCCTTTCGCGACTCAGCATCTCCGCTATATGGTGAGTAGCAACTTTCCTTCTCTGGTATTGTTACAATTTTTAGAGTTGTGTGATTTATCATGTGACTGAAATGTGATGGACTTCGCTTAGTACTCGTGGATGATCATACTTTTCATTATTTAGGGTCAATTGCCACTCTTTACACTGTGTAGATATCTTGTCTAAATAATTTTGTAATTGGTTTTGATCTTCTGATGACTTTATGAGGCTGTAAATGATGGTGTTGTCTGCAAACAATCTAAGGTGGCTGCTCAGATTATCTCCTAAATCGTTTATATAGATTAGGAATAACAGAGGGCCTATAACGCTTCCATGGAGAAAATCTAGTTATCACTTATGCTTTACTTGGTGACTTTCCAGCAGTTACTATCATCTGTAATCTTTCTAATTGGAAATCATGAATATAGTTGCACAACTGAGAGAGTACTCCATAGGCTTACAGTTTGATTGTAAGTTGCTTGTGAGAAATGGTATCAAAAGTCTTTCAGAAATCTAGAAATCAATTTGAGATCCCCTGTTGATAGCGTTACATTGTGAGAATAAAGAGCTAGTTGTGTTTCATGAGAACAGTGTTTTCTGAATCAATGCTGAATGTGTGTCAACAAGCTGTTTTCCTCAATGTAATTCATAATGTTTGAATGCAGTGTATGTTCCAACATCATACTGCATTTTGACATCAGTGATATGGGTACAAAATTCATTCGATTACTCTTACTTCCAATAGTATTTGTGTGACCTAAGCAACACTCCAGTCTTTGGGTAGATCTTTCATTGAGCAAGTGGTTGTATATGATTGTTCAGTATGGAGCTATTACATCAACATACTCTGTCACACAGTGAAGGTATTGATTGTGTCTTGCCACTGCTGTACTTCACATATGACCAGAATCTCATTGATCCTAGATGTTGGCCACCCTTTCTTTGAACTTCCTCTATAATCATCCTTGACATATTGTGGGATGGTTTTGGTCCACACTACCTCCTCCCATAATATGGAAAGAAAAGAGCTTTCAGTAAAAGAGATTTGTTTCATAGTAGCGAAGATGTAGTGCTCTTAGCTGTTAAGTTATGCATTTGAGAGTCATTTTTTACCAGATTTTTTTACTTTCAGTGATGGTTCGCCTCATGTCCCTGGATACTGACTATTCCTCCTGCGATAACCTAAGTGTTCATAGCAAATTTTTGTAGACACCAGTATTCTTTTTTAAGATACATTATTTTGCTGTGAATGTGTATGTTTAATTATCAATAACAGCTACATCAGTTTTATTTTTATTACTTGTAATCAGAAAAGTGTTTATTTTCAGAACTTGAACAACTGTCTGTTAAATAACTTTATTTTAACCATTTCAGTGTGTAGAAAATGTGTCTCGAGCAAATTGCCCTGTGTGCCTTGAGGACATCCATACATCTCGGATTCCATGCCACATTCCAGAATGTGGCCATCTGTTACACAGAACGTGCTTTGAAGATTTGCTTCAAGCAGGGCATTATGCATGTCCAACTTGCCAGACATCTCTCCTGGACATGACCCAGGTACATGAAAAGCTTAAAGACAGTGGTCACGTGTGTGTGAGCTGTGCTTGCATGAATGTGTGTGATTGTCCACTTTAAAATAAGGTCCTTCAGCCAAACCCCAATTGTTTAGGAGTCTTTTTGTTGTGCCTCTGTGTGACTCAAATCTCTTCTATATGGTGAAGAGAAATCTATCCTTTTCGTAATACTGTTATTCTTTTAAAATAATTAATTTTCAGGTTCTTCATGGTGATAGTTCTTACTATGGCTTGTGTCATATGTGAGAGGAACTTCTTAAAAAATACCAGTCTTGTTGTTGTTGTTGGTGGTGGTGGTGGTGGTGGTATCTTTTGTGTCAAAATTATGTTGCTAGGCCCAGCTAATGACAGTATCTTAATGTTTATAAGATATTGTTGAAAAATTGTATGTAATACATTGAAAAGAGGAAAGAGAAGCAGCCATATGAGCTTCAAGGGCTGATGATAATTGGAAGTCAGTACTAAGCAAAGAAGGGAGGTAATATTTAGAAGGGCTATATCAAGGCAAACTTGAGAACAATATTATGAAAAGGAGAGAGGAATTTGATGAAGATGGGGAGAGGGGCTGGGGGATGTGATACTGTGAGAATAATTTGACAGAGCACTGAAAGATTTAACTTGAAATAAGGTACCTGGAATAGATCACATTCCTTCAGAATTATTAACCATAACACAATTGTTCCACTATTATGCAATACTGCAATACGTGTAATACTGCAAGACTTAAAGGAGAATATAATAACCCTGATACCGTAGAGGGCAGGTGCTAGTTTGCGTGAATATTATAGTAACATCACTTTAAGTAAATCATGGTAACAAAATTATTTAGAGAAGCATCAGTAGACACGTAATAGCTGACCTCTGGAAAGGTCAACTTGGGTTTTAAAGAAATCTAGAAACACTTGAGACACTACTGACTATATGGATTATCGTAGAAGACGGGCTGAATAGTAATTGAGGAGGTGGTGAGATAGAGTTGTAGAAGATTCCCTAGGTTATGCAGTCTATACATGGAGTGAGCAGTAAAAGAATCACTGGCAGAAAATACAGGTCTTAAAGTTCAGGAAGGAAAAATAAAAACTCAACATTTTGACAATGACGTAATTCTGCCAGAGATGGCAAAGGTTTGAAGCAGCCCTCCATGCTAGTCTATCCCATGTGAGCATGTCATCTCTGAATAACTAGTGCAATCTACATCCTCTGGAATGTACTTGCTGTAGAAAGCCTTGGTGTCCCTCTAAAATTTGTACCCATCACACTTACCTTCAGCACCATATTGAGTATTCCTTGATGCCACATGATGTATCCTGTTATCAATCTTTTCTTTTAGGCTACAGCGGACAGAATACTCTATGATCTCAGAACGCGAACTGGCACTGTAGTGTCCAGAATAGCAGTTCTTTGTTCAGCCGTGTATAGTAGCATTCTGCAGCAATCAGACAAACAATAGTCAGACGCATTGCTATCTGATGTGGTACTGGATTGACGTACATATCTGAAAGTTAATATATTCAGTGTAAGGAAAGTTCCAAATACGCTAATGAGACATAGAGAATTGTTTGGAGATCTTAATACATTGTATGAAAGTTTACAGTTAGATAGTGATAAATTCCATGAATGCACAAGCTTATCTGGGTCTATATTTGATTATATTTTGAGAAAGATTGATGCATGCTTGAGAGTGCCCTGCATCAATTTCCATTCGGCTGTATCACTAGAGGAAAAAACTTAGTTTACCATGCTGTAAGCAATAAAAGTGAATTCAGCAACTTTTCTTTTTAAAATTTTATTTTAAATGAAAATAGTATTACACAATTTAAACAGTTGCAGCCAACATCACTGGTGGCAAAAAGTGCTAGACATGTTTGTGAATTAGTTGTCAGAACAAAATGACGCAATAAAAATATTTACTTGCTGTCAGTATTAAGTTCCATTGGTATTTCACTCCATATATTTCTTGCAGTTGGCTAGTTTTATACTAAGAATGACCAGACTGCCAAATTTCTGGGCTATCTTGTGCTGCTGTGATCATTTCTGCACACTCGAGAAACACAAATTGGTTTGTGTTGTGCATGCACGCTCCATTTCATGCTGTCACTGCTAACTGCACAGGCTTCCCGAAAGGCCTGCTGCTAAGACACTTCCGTTGCCAAATAGGTTTGTGTTGCACGTTGCAGGAGAAATAGCATTCAGTGATACCCAGTTGTGCTACAATTCTTTCCCTCCCAGTTTAGTCAATAGTTCTTCATTAGTTGTCCAAACTACCCATCTGATCTTAAACATTTTTGCTTAGCTCCAGATTTCAAAAATTTGTGTCCTTGTACTATTTATCGTCTACATTTCATTTCTGTAAAGGCTACATTACAGACACATAATTTCAAAAACGATTTCCTAACTTCTCATTTCAGACACACTTTTCTTTCTGTATGTTGTTTCCACTTTACTAAGCCACCATCAGTTATTTTGCTACCCAAATAGCAAAACTCATCTGTTGCCTAGTACTTTGTTGGTAATTCCCTTGGCGCTTATTTAATTTGAATATGCTCTTTTACCCATGTTTTGCTTTTGTTGTTGTTCATGTTATGTTTCAAAGCACTGTCCAAACCAAAGTAAAATAAGGATAATGAAGTGTAGTCAGTTGAATCAGGTTGTGATGAGGCAATTATATTAGGAAATGAGACACTAAAGATAGTAGACAAGTTTTGCTATTTGAACAGCTAAATGACTCAATGGAAGTAAGAAAGAGGATGTGAAATACAGACTTGTAATAACAAGAAAAGTTTTTTCTGAAAAAAAGAAATGATTAACATTGATTATAAATTCAAGTGTGTGGAAGATTTTGTTGAAAGTATTTTTTGGAGTATGACTGTATATGGGAGTGAGACATGGATGACGAACAGTACATGCTAGAGAAGAGTACATGCTTTTGAAATGTGGTGTTACTGAAGAATGCAGGAGATTAGATGGTTAGATCGAGTAACTTACTGTATCAAATTGGAGGAAACAAAGAGCCTTAGGGCAAATGATGACTAAAAGAAGTGATTGGTTGATAAGACACATTCTGAGACATTAAAGCACTGATAATTTAAGTTGGAAGAAAGAGGTGATGGGGAGTTAAAAATTGTGAAAGGAGAGCAAGGCTTCATTACAAGTTCAAGTAGACATAGGTTGCTGCAGTTGTGCAGGTATTAAGAGACTTGTGCAGGACATACTATCGTTGAGGCTTGCACCAATCCACTATTTTGACTGCAAACCACAAGAATTTCTATATGTTTAACTAAAAATTCATGTTGACAATAGACTCTAGGTACAATTATGTTGCTCTAATAATAGATCACGATGTCGTTTGCAGGAAATCAAGTTGTACAAGCACCTGTTGCAATATTATCTCCATTAATGATGTAAAACTATTGAAAAACAAAAAGTATTATCAGCTAATAGACAAAACAATATGTTGTCGTATTCCACTGTGTCGCTCTTGACTCAAACCACTTATTAACTTTCCTACTTATGCCAGTTATGTAACAAGAAATATTTTTGTTTCTGTTTATTATTCCAGTCATTTTTTGGGTAATGGAACACCAGTGTTTCTTACAGTCACTGTGTGTGTGTGTGTGTGTGTGTGTGTGTGTGTGTGTGTTTGTGTTTTAGGTGATAAGTTTCTTCACAGAAATTCATTTAGTAAGTTCTTTACACATACTGTTCCTTTTGTCACTCCATTTATTGTTGTAGTTCATGATTATGTGCTGTTGTATTATTTCAGCTTTGGGGATTCCTTGATGCTGAGGTTGCAGCAACTCCAATGCCACCAGAATACATAAACTATAGAGCAGAAATTTTGTGTAAAGACTGTCATAAAGTAAGTGTCTTACATACTAATGCTAATTATACACATTTTAGATGTTTGTTACCAATCTGATGGCATATTTTCCTTGACTTTTTTCAGGAATCCACTGTTAAGTTCCATGTTGTCGGCCTCAAGTGTTTGCACTGTGGTTCTTACAACACTTGCAGAATTAAAGGGTCTTTGATACCTGGTGTATCGGGTACGTCTGGTAAGAGGTAAAAAAAAAAAAAAGAGAGAAAAAAAGGTTGTATCAACAAATGTACACACGCACACATGCCTCTCTCTCTCTCTCTCTCTCTCTCTCTCTCTCTCTCTCTCTCTCTCTGTGTGTGTGTGTGTGTGTGTGTGTGTGTGTGTGTGTGTGTGTGTGTGTGTGTGTGTGTGTGTGTGTGTATTTAAGGACTAAAAAGTTATAACAATAAGAGAAGTTAAGATTGTTGTAGAATGAAAGATTATGATGAATACTAAACTTTTGAATGAAAGAGGATTTGTTCAGACCTAAGAATTTCTGATTTTTTACATGCAGTGGGGGAGAAGGTGCATGAATAATTGCAAAATAAGAATAATCGATATATTTTCAAACCTGTAAACTTGGTTAAAAAGTTTATCCGAGTTCTGTGCATAGGTACTGTTGCCCTGTGCATAGGTACTGTAGGCCTTTTTTATTTCTTAAAATATTGTGTGATTTTGATCAGCTTCTGAGAGAAGTTGACATTTTTTCATGTGCCATTTTAAGTTTCTTTGTGCAGCAGTAATGTCATAGTAGTGGAAACTCCCCTCTGGCCCATATAATCTGGTAGAGTATCAACATGTTTCAACCCAGTTCAGTGACAGACAAGGTCACTGTCATCCGCACATTTACATTTACTGTCCTCTTCTTTGTTTGGTCGTGACAGCGGTCACAATTTCGGCTTCACTCATGTACTGAAAGCCGGGTTCAGATGCATTGATCTTCAGCCACTCTCTCAAGTTTTCTTCTTTGACACCTCTAAAACCATTTAAACCAGTTGCCAGAGTAATTATTTGTGCAGTTGTTTTTTATCACTGAAACCTTGAAAATCTATATCTGGAAGAATTTTCCTCCAAGATCAAACTAGTGTATGTGGCTTGACTTCCTGCCAGGCATCAGAAATCTTACGTATGACATGTAGAATTTTTAACTTCTTCCAGAATGCCACCAAATCATCCTCATCAACTTATAATCTCAGGAGACAAACCCAGTAGTGCTGTTTTACTTAGAGAATTATGCTTTGATCCTTTGGCTGTACATAGGCAATGCTGTTGGGAGGTAAAAACTTAGTTGTGATGAGACCACGAGAATCTTCTGATCGGGATGTGAAGGAGTGTTATCAAGCAATAGAACAGCCTTCTGTGGCAATCCATTCTCTTCTAGAAATTGCCGAACTTGTTTTGCAAAATGCATGTGAAACAGCTTTTTGAAAGTTTCACTATCCATCCATGCTTCTTTTTGGTTGTAATAATGCACAGGGAGATCCTGAGCTGTGATGTCCTTGAATGCTCAAGCTTTTTTTTTATTTTCTAGTCATTAGAGTTTCGCTTTGTGGTTCCCACAAGCCTTAGTGTTGCACAGAATTGTAATGTGTTCCTTGTATTGTATTGTATTGTATTTTTTATTGGTCATGTTGTCTACATAGCAGCTTATGCATAAGACATTAGACAAGTCAAGTTATAAATATACAGACTGAAAGTCATTTCAAGGCATACATATTTAAGGTTACAATAATACACTTTACACGTAAGTATTATAGAACACATTTCATAAATTTAAATATTCTCCAATGGAGTAAAAGCAGTGATGCTGTAAATATGACTTTAGAGATTTTCCAAATGTATTGACCTCAGTGATAGCTTTTATGTTTTCCGGAAGTTTGTTATAAAGCTTAACTCCCATGTGAAAAGTACCTTTTTGGCACAGTGCTGTGCTGATTTGAGTCACATGTAAGTTTCTGTTTTGTCTGGTAAAGTGCTCATGTATATCACAGTTTTTTTGCAGTCTCCGGTCCTTGCCTATTACATTTAATTTAAAGAACAAAAGAGTTCCTATAATGTATACAAATGGTAATGGAGGAATAGCAGATTTCTTAAACAGGGGTTTACAAGAGTCTCTAGGCTTGCACCCAAACAAGATTCTAATGGCCCTTTTTTGTAGTTTAAAAGTGCTATTAGCTGTTTTAGAGTTTCGCCAGAAGGTGACACCATATCTAAGGCGAGAATGAAAGTACGCATGATATGCATTCAATACTGTTTTCTCACTGCAGCATGATTTTAGTGAATAAAGAAGGTAACATGTGTTGCTCAGTTCTGCATTGAGATATTCAATATGCTTATTCCATCTGATGTTAATCTGCAGCCAAAGTCCTAAGAATTTGGTTTCAGTATTGTTACCAACTGGTTCGTCATTGATAGAGACTGATGGGATAAACATGTCCTTGTTAGGAACATTGTGGAATTTTAGAGCAATGGTTTTCTTACTGTTTATTACAAGCTGATTACTCTGTACCCAGCTGCTAAGTTGTTTCGTGACCGTGTTTACTGTCTGCTGTAACTGTTCATCGTCGTCTGCTTTTAGTAGAATCGTGGTGTCATCTGCAAATATGATTGTTTTGTATGCATCAACATTTAAGCTTAGATCATTTATGTACAGAAGAAACAGAAGGGGTCCCATTACTGATCCTTGAGGTACACCACATTTTTTTTATAGTCAGATAAGTGATTAGATACAGTTTTTAGTTCAATATTTGTGTGCTTGATGCACACTGGCTGCTTATAATTAGTCAGGAAGGAACTGATCCACTTGTTGGACACCATGTCAAAAGCTTTTGACAAGTCAATAAATACTCCTATTGTTTCCTGTTTTTTGTCCATCAGGTTTAGGATGGAATTGATGCACTCATAGACAGCAGTTGTCATTGACCTCTTATTTTTGAATCCATGTTGTTCATTACATAGAATGCTGTTTTTATTTATAAATTTCATAAGTTTCTCACACACAACTTTTTCCAGTACTTTAGAGATGCAGGAGGAAATTGTGATGGGTCTGTAGTTATTTACATTGTCTTTATCCCCTTTTTTATATACAGGAATAACTTTTGATGTTTTCAACACATCAGGTAAAGTGCCTGCCTGAAGTGAGCAGTCGCATAAGTGTGTGAGTATTTCAATTAGGTTTGATGCGCTCTTCTTTAACATTGTTGCAGGTATACCATCAATACCTGCTTATTTGGAATTTTTTAGTCCTTTTATTGCTTTAGCTACTTCATCTTGTGAAACAGAACTGATGTGCATTGATCCTCTACATGCACTTATTTTATATTCATTTGCCTGGGTGCTCTTTACGTTTGATTTAACATATTATCAGCAACACCTGTGAAAAAGTTGTTAAATGTGTTGGCTACTTCTAAGGGGTTTGTTACCTTTTTATTTTTATGTGATAGTGTTATATTTTTGCAAGGTTGTCTGTATTCTCCACATTCATTTTTAATAACACTCATCATAGCCTTTGATTTATTAGCTGAATTATAAATGATTTCATCATTATGCATTATTTTTGCTGCTTTTATTACTTTTCTTAATATTTTGGAGTATTTTTTGTAGTATGCGTGTACTACAGGTGAGGAATGTTTTGAGTTACACATTTCATGAAGTAGTCTTTTCTTCTGGCATGAAACCCTTATTCCCTTTGTGATCCAGCTGTTCTAGAGTTCCCCCGTATGGTTAATGTTTTCAGTGGGAATGCAAGTTCAAAGAAATAGGTTAATGTATCATTGAAAGTGTTGAATTTTTCATTTATATTGTTCATTTTGTACACTCCTAGTAATTTTTTTCTTTCTGTAATAAGTTGTTGAAGTAGTTTACATTATGCTGATTATAACTTCAATATGCTGGTCTGAAAGACATGTTGTTAATGATACTGCCTTGTACTTTTATGCTTAATATTTGAGCAAGATGATCACTAAAACCTGCACTGAAAATTGTTAGTGAGGTGTCGTGTAAACTCTTCTTGACTAGAAACTGATCAAGAGCTGTTTGGCAAGTTTCTGATACTCGGGTAGCTGCTTTTACTTCAGCCTTTAAATTGTAGGATGTTGCAAGGTTCAAAATGCTCTCCCTATTTCCACTATTCGTGAGGAAGTCGATATTGAAGTCACCACAGATTATCAATTCACAATCCATTTTATTTACTTTACTTAGCAATGACTCCATTTTGTTTAAGAAAAGTTCAAAATTCCCGGATGGTGATTGGTAAAGTGTAGCAATAACGAGGTTGAACTGAGTAATTTTTATAGCTGCAGTTTCATGATCCTTTTCGGCATTTGCCCTAGTTAAGTCAGTTAGTGTAATAAAATCTACGAGGGCCGTTCAGAAAGTAACCTCCGGTTGATTTAAAAAAATACACCAAGTTAAATAAAAATATTTTAATATATACATCTTACAACTACATCTTTGCACTATTTTTCTACATAGTCTCCATAGCGATTGAGGCAGTTATCGTATCTCTTCACAAGCTTTGAAATTCCTTCTGCATAAAAATCACCCGCTTGTGCCTGGAGCCAGCCTGTGACCGCATCTTTGAGCTCTTCGTCGTCATCAAACCGCTGTGACCCGAGCCATTTCTTCAAATGCATGAAGAGGTGATAATCACTTGGCGCCAGGTCTGGGCTGTAAGGTGGATGGTTGATAACGTCCCACTTGATGGACTCAAGAAGGGCCGTTGTTCTGCGAACAGAGTGAGGACGGGCGTTATCGTGCAAAAAAACGATACCGGAAGTCAGCATACTACGGCGTTTGTTCTGTATAGCCCGTCGTAACTTTTTTATTGTTTCACAGTACACGTCTTGATTAATGGTCGTACCACGTTCCATGAATTCAACCAACAATACCCCTTTGGCATCCCAAAACACCGTTGCCATCAGTTTTCTGGCAGAAAAATCTTGCGAGGCTTTTCTTGGTTTGGTAGGCGAATTTGAATGTGCCCATATCTTTGATTGTTCTTTTGTCTCAGGGTTCACGTACTTAATCCAGGTTTCGTCACCGGTCACGATTCTGTTTAACAATGGTTCTCCTTCGTCCTCATAACGTGACAGAAAGTCTAATGCAGAGGCCATTCTTTGAGTTTTGTGGTGGTCGGTAAGAATTTTGGGCACCCATCGTGCACAGAACTTACGGTAACCCAATCTTGCTGTCACTATCTCGTACAAGAGAGTCTTAGAAATCTGTGGAAAACCAGTAGACAACTCCGACATTGAGAAACGTCGATTTTCACGAACTTTTGCATCAACTGTCTGAACGAGTTCGTCAGTCACCAATGATGGTCTACCACTCCTCTCTTCATCATGAACGTTTTCTCGTCCACTTTTAAATAAACGTACCCATTCACGGACAACTCCTTCACTCATAACTCTTGGTCCATACACGGCACAAAGCTCACGATGAATAGCTGCTGCAGAATATCCTTTGGCTGTAAAAAACCTTATGACAGCACGCACTTCACATTTGGCGGGGTTTTCTATTGCAGCACACATTTCAAACTGCCACAAAAACTAAACTAGTGCAGGCACGACGTTCACTCGACCACGGCTTGATGCCGACTGACCTGTTGAGTGCGTGAACGCACAGATGGCGTCGCTACTCCCCCCACAACCCGCACTGTGACCAATCGGAGGTTACTTTCTGAACCGCCCTCGTACATTATCCTTTATGTACATTGCTACCCCACACTGCTTGATGTTTTTCCTGCAGCAGTAAGCAGCCAAGACAAATTTGTTTATTTTCGTATTCTGGATTAATTCTGGGTTAAGCCAGTGCTCAGAAATGCATAACACTGAGATATCATTAAGCTCATGTGTTAATAGTACGTTAATTTCATTGATCTTATTACGCAGGGATTGCACATTATGGTGATAAATTTTTAGTTCGGGCGTATTCACGATTTGGTAATTGGGAATCATATTTACAGCATCACATACCTCTAGTTTAAATTAGGAACGTCAGCAGTGTTGTATTTTCGTTCTTCTTTCTTGTTTATTTTGTTGTCCTCGCTGTTGTTGGAAAGATGTTCAGAAAGCTGATAGATTGTTCTATCCCTTGCAAGTCTTTTTTAATTATTTCACTAACACGATCACAAACGAACCTTTTCCCTTCATAGTTCAAATGCATTCCATGCTTCGTGTGCAGATTTCGATGCAGCTTGCTTATATCTAGTACATCGCACTTAGCGTATTGAGAACACAGTTTCCTTATTTTAATGTTTGTTTTCCGAATTTCTTTGTTTACACATGAACTATAAATCAGATCATGCCTATGAGGAAGTGTGGCAACTGCTGTGTTTCTGCATTTATTAGCTTGTAAAAAATTCTGCAGCGTTTTCTCGCAAACCTCTGCTTCATTTTTTGCCACATCGTTTGAACCCATTATACAGATGATAAAGTCATTTTCTTGCATTAATTTCGTCTGAGAGTTAATGTCTACAACATTTTTACACCCCGCTCCCAGTTTCACTACACTAGTCACTGCTATGTTGCGATTTTTCTCACGGAGCATGCTGGATATATTTCTGCCATGACTGTCTGTTAGTAATAGTACATTACTCTTTTTCCCTGATGATCTGTGTTTGTTGTTGACATTATTTGAAAAAACGCTATTCATTTTCAGTTCACTGACTTTTTTCAAGTTCATGATCATTTCGAGAATCGTTATAATAGTCACTTGTTTGCAAAACATGATATTTGTTTTTTTCCGAAAATGTGACAGTTTTAGCAGACTTTGTTGTTCTTTTTGTAGTTGGAACACTATTTTTGTACGACACTTTTACCCACTCAGACAATATATCACTTTTGTCTTGCATCACTTCACTTAGTGTTGGCTTTGATCGTAGATCCCGATTTTCTTTCTTGAGTGAGTCAATATCGCTTCTTAATGAACTGACTATGAATTGTAAGCTAGCAATTCGTTCTTTTAGCGTTGTTATTTCAGTGTTACAATTCTTACAAACTCCCTTTTTAATAGCATAACTATAACTATTTCTCAAGTTAGAATCACACTCTTCTACACTCGCGGCCATGTTTGAGAGATGTGACTTGTGTCTAGGAACATGGACTTCACTTGTAAAAACAAGGTTTCAGTTTGGTAGACATTTCAAATACAGATCAGTTTTGTCTGCATTATAAATTTGGTTTGCTGTGAACTCCTCTTCATCCACAAATTTTTGGAACTCTTCCTGAAAGGAATCAGGTGCCTAAACATTTGAACTAAGCTGCTCTACTTGTACAGTAGTTCATGAATCCTGTGACATTATGGCAGTTATTGTCACACATTGGGGTGTTTATTGCTGTTTGCTGCAGAAAATTATTTCACCCATTGCACATACAATCGGCTGAATGCTCAAACTTGCAATGGAATTGAAAGAAATATCTGTGCATAGTGTTGCTCCACATCAGTGCTAAAAAAAAATTTGAGTATCCATTTTGCTCCCTTATGGCCATCTTTTTGAAAAATTCTTACTTAGTAGGTGCTTATGCTGTATCTGTCATTCAGATAGACAACATAGTTAAGATGATTTCATTTGAAAGACCTTTAAATCTTTACTGGAATATTTGTGCAACCAGTGACATGAGTAATCTCTGCTGACAGACATATTTTATGTTAGGAGATGGTCTGCCAAATCTGAAAATTTTACACAGTATTGCTTGGTGTTTTTTTTCTGCTCACCTTGGCCTGTAATATAAGAGAGAATCTGTACTGTCTTGTCTTGTAATTGCCATGTCTAAATTTTGTACTATACTGTAATGTAGTGGTAAGACTCTGGACTTCATCAGTAGGATCACAGGTCAAATCCCTGTGTGGCCATGTAGATTTGATTTCCACAAATCGTGTAAGGTAATTGCTGAGATGCTTCCTTTGAAAATGGCAGGGCTGTGCTTCCTTTGAAAATGGCAGGGCTGATTTACATCCCCACCTTCCCCAATATGTCTCTAGGGACTTTATCATGAAGGGGATGTTAAATTCTAATCTTCTTTATGTGCTGCCTGGTATTGTGTACAGCTTTTTTTATATGAAATCATGCTGATGGTATATGTCAGTTCACCCTTTACACAACTGACACTCTTGCTCTCGCCCCCAAGGCATCCACAAATTATGTTTGCAGTATTCCCAGGTTGTCATCTCAGGGGAGGCTTTGCATATGTATGAGGGTCATTTTAAAAATAAGAACCGATTTGTAATGGAGTAAGAGAATCTTTATTTGTGAATGTAAATTGTATCACAAACTAAAATATGCACATTTTTTCACTTTCCAGTGTGTCACCATGAACATTTGAGCATTTGTTAAGTCATGGCATCAGCTTTAGGATGTTAGCATCAAAGAACTCTGCCACCTGGCTTTCAAACCAGTTAGTAACAGTTTCTTTCAACTCGAAACTCGATTTTCCGTGTTGAAGGTTCTTGTTTGAATTTTTGTGGTTTTTTCAGGGAGTTTGAATGATGCCACTCACTGGATTGATGTCTATTCTGTGGATTGTGGCACACAATCCATGTTTCATCACTGGGCACTATGTGACTCAAGAACCCATCATCGTCCGTGTGATAGTACTCCAAAATGGACAAAGAATGGGGCATTCAATTTGTTTTGTGTTCCTCTGCCAACATTTTCAGCACACATTTTTTGTAGTGATGTTTGTCAGTAACAATGTGATATACTACTGTTCTTGAAACTTGTGGAAATTTATGATACAACTTGTCAATAGCGAAGCACCTGATTTGACACACTGCCTCATCAGCTTTTTTTGGCAAGTCTTCATTTGTGACAGTAGGCCGTCCAGATCTTTCATCATCATGAACATTTGTCCTTTTTCAAACCAGCCTACACAATTTATGCACATTTCCAGGATTCATTCCACCTGCACTATTAACTTCAACAAGCTGCCAGTAAATTTCAGCAGGATGAACTTGTTTTGCATTTAAGAACCAAATACCGAGTGCACTTCACAATTGGTGGGATTACTAATTGACATGACAACAAACAAAGCATTAGAACCCTGCAACCAATACCGACAGATACACGAAACATATTGGTGGCATAGTGAGAGACTGGTCAAGAGTGGCAAACTGTGAATGGATTTCACATGACAAGATGCGTCAACATGATGCGTCATCGATTCATATTTTAAAAATGACTCTCATACATACCTTTCTTGTGCAACATGCAATTTATGAAGCCTGTTTCCTCCCCTTTTTTATAAGATCGAGAGTAATTGACAGAACAGTCTTAACAAAAGACTGCACTAGATGTTTTCTATAAATTCTACATCTACATAATATTCCGCAAGCCACTGTGCAGTAGGTGGTGGAGGGTACTTTCATCTTTTATCCTTTCACTCTTTTTCCAGCCAGTTGGAATTTTTCACTTAGTGAGAGCCTCTTGCTGAAGTAGTTTACTTCCACCTCTGGTGCTCCTCACAGCTTGGCACTCCAAGCGGCTCACTGTTAATTGTGATACATCTTGTACAGCAATCTTCCATTTGTGGCACCTCCTGCACCTCTCTCAGCTTGGCTCCTGAAGCAGCATCTTGCATCACTTGGGCCTTATGCCAGCCTTGGTTATTCTAAAAGAAAGGGCTGTTTGGCCATTAGAAAAATATTTTCATTATAAAAATCGTTTAGTGGCACTTTTAGTTTCCTACGAACCACCTTGAGTTTTTCATCTAATCACTTTTAAGTTCTGAGCACTTTTCATAACTCCTTCGTCTTCCTTCTTCTTCTTCTTCTTCTTCTTCTTCTTTCCCCACTTCAACAACTGTGCAAGCAGGAGCTTCAGTTGTTAGAAATAACAGCCAACCAGTTGCAAAATACATTTTGACCATATATAATGTGTTTTTACGTAAGTAAGGTTCTCAAGATTGTAATATTTCTTGTAATTTTGCTTACTGTGATGTTGCTATCTTTGTTCCATACAAAATGTTGTAATCTTGTTAATAGGTCATTAATTTTATGAGGAAGATGGTTTTAAAACCGTTGAAACTATGATAAAGGTTTGATAAACCTGTATTTTGCAACTGGCTGGCTTTTATTACAAATGTATTGAAATTTTTCGTGTTACGCTAGCTTCTTCAGCCCCACTACATAGGTGATGTCTGCCAGGGAACTGAATCGGTCGACAACAGTGGTTTTGCATTCATCATTTTTCAATTGCTTTCCACCATATCATTGTTTTGAGAAAAAGGATATGCTTTATCTTATCCTTGGAAAGGGCACTTCTGTAGTAAGAATGTAACAATTTCTTCTTTTGTGCAATCTCTAAATGCCACAGTCAAACCAAGGTGTGTATTTACTGACTTTTATCACATTACTTGCATACATCGTTCTTCAGGGTCAGTTTAAGACACGTTTGATGTTTAACCACACCACCTTTATGTTTATCGGATTTGAACTAAATGTTCTTAAGTAGGATTTTAGTGACTGTCGATTACACCTCTCAAATAAAAACTCTCCCAGATTTCTGCTGCTGCTTCTTCTTCTCTTCTCCTCATTTTGGTGACTAATAGCATCATTGTTACTAATCTGATTCTCACTGATTACATTCCTTAAAAGGTTGCATCTGTTTGTGTCCAGAATATCTAAACTTTTTCTCACCATATAGTGGAGATGCTGAGTCGCAGATAGGCACAGCAAAAAGACTCTCCGAAAATGAGCTTTCGTCCAACAAGGCCTTCATCAAACCTGAAAAACACACACACACACACACACACACACACACACACACACACGCACGCCTGCAGCCTCTGACTGGTGACCCCACACATCTACGAATCAGCATCTCCTCTGTATAGTGAATAGCATCTATCCTTTCAATAATATTGGTACATTCCATCCTGGGTTTTCCATTGTTAAACTTTTTCTCGCAATGTATGACACAAGTGCATGAAAAGTTCGCTCACTCAAATCGCTGTTACAAGTTGTCAGTGTGTTAGTAACAGCCTCCACTCTTGTGCTGGACCTTGTGCATTATGTGCCTCATCAGTGTAACTCGTATTAGTTATGCGTATTTTAAAAAATATGGCATTCTATTTCATGAATTTTAGAAGTTTGGGTTAATACTCAGAAATCTGATAATTCATATTTCAATTGATTTAAATGCAACAATACCTCTTTTAATTTTTGATTTGTATTGTGCTTATAGGCATTATGTATCCAATTCCCCCACCACCATCACGATCAGTTTGAAGCAACAAACTATTTACATAAACAGTTATTTATTTAATTTTTGTTAAATTTTAACTTACAATTTAGAATTTGTTGCAAGAAATTCACGGATTGTTTCAAGTTCCAGCATACAAAACAGTTGAGATGATTTATTTGTTTACAGTCATGTTGAGCCTTTACCGTTACTATCCATAAAAAAAAGCTTATTCAGAGCCAGATGTAATTTTAAGAACATCTCCTAGAATTATATAAACTGCCAGTATGTTTCCTCTAGTTAGTAAACTTAGTATTACAGCTCCCAATTATTGTGAAAAATATTCAGCTGAGTCACTCTGCCTCTCTTTAAAAAATAATTAGAATTTGGGGAATATAATCACGCTTGAGTGCCCCAGACTTCACAGTTTAAGAGCTGAATATTGATTAAAAATTTTAGAAACTTACTTTTTTCACTGATTTTATACCTTTCTGGTGCATGGATGTGCATTTTATCAGATAATCTCAACTACTGATTATTACAATGACTGTCACTTAGTCATTGCCCATATGCCGTAGAATTTCAAAATGATTTTTTATTGTGTATATAACTTCTTCAGTTTGACACATGAATACTGAAAATTTATCAACAGGTAATGAGAACCAGGGCCCAGCTCCTGATGAAGCGTCCGGAGCATCAGCAATTGTGCGGGACACCACAGATGGACAAGATTCAACAGAGTGCACTCATTCAGATGCATCGGGCACCCACGAGTCAGGTGATGCAAGTGACTCTGAGACTATGGGCATTACTGAAACGGATTTGGAACTCAGGAGTGGAACTGATTTAGAAGTGGCAGATGACTCTGATAATGGTGATACAGCTGATGAAGACACTTCAAGTCCAGTACTATGTAATGTTCAGCCTGCTCGTTAGCTCCTGCTTTGTAGCAGTAATAAAATTTTGACAGTGGATATATGGGAAGCGCACTTTGAAGTGTCATATGCTTATTATGTAATATAGTTACAAAACATTTTAATATTTAAAAATTGTTGAACAATTTGAGGTTCCTTAGAGTGACTTGAGCAGTCTTTTTAGTAGTTGTAGCCATTGATATAGTTTTTCAGAATGACTCAGAAAAATAATTATGTGCCACATGCCTGAATACAAATATGAAACTGATAGTTTTTGAGACATCAAAGGAAATCAGGTAGAATGACAAGATTCTCACCTCAGTTTTACTCTATTTGTATTGGCACGTTGCTTATTCATGCTGCATTGTCAAACAGTTCAGTCATTAAGTACACCAATTCAAGAAGTTTGATGTAATGATGATTTTATTTTCAAGGCTACAAATTGAAAATTTAATTGTATTTTGTAATTTGTTGGTATCTGCCTTTTATTTTGTGGCATATTTTCAGTAGAGCCTTTACCCAGTTCTTTTGTTTTCTGTAAAATGCACTGCCACGGGGTTAATTTTTCTGCTTTTAAGCAAATACTTCAAAGAACACTACTCAAATTCTACACTGTTGTTCTGATTGACTTGTAAATACATTGGAATTAAACCTTATTTTTACCACGAGAGACAATACTTGCTTTTGTGCTATTCACTTAGCAGATCCAAATGGGCACACACAAACTGAAAAATGCTTGAGGTGGAACTAATCTTCCACAAAGCAAAGGAAAGTTGTAGTTGTAAATGACCTCCCCACTACACACCAACCTTGCCTCAAAGCATCATATCTTAAAATTTCCAAATTTAGTTGCCTTACACTAAAGAAAAGCAGTGTTGTGAAGCAGATATGAAACGAACAAGAAAACACTTAGGGAAGTCTTTTCAGCAGTGAATATAGGGTATCTAAAAAGAAAATTGTCTTTGTTTTACAATATTACAGCAGAATAGTGTAATTTGGAGGAGAGGGTGACTGTGCAGCATGGTATATACTTCCTGTGCTTTTCATGCTATAGAAAGTCCAGTCATTGACAGATTTTTCTTTACTAAGACATTAATTTACCTCATCTATGGTGTAACTTATTTATAATGCATAATGATGAAAAGAAACTTCACAGTACATAAAGTGATAGTTGCCCAATAAATGTAAAACTCGTATCTATTCGTATCATAATTCAGAAGAAGGAGAGCATTGCCATAAATATTTCTCTTACAATTTTTGACATTAACATTCTTGCATTGTGTTGGTAGGTAAGTGAGCTAATGATAATCAGAAAGTCAGATTTTTACTTCTTCCCACTGACACTCAAAAGGAGCTTTTATTTGCAAAAATGTCACAGTAAATGTCAGTTAACTTTTAAATGACTTGAAAGTCTTTATGTGGCTTCAAACAGAAATCAAGGATGAATTACTTAGCATTTGTCCTTAGAGTAATATTTACACACACCTGTGTAGATTATGACTTGTAAAAGAAATATTTCCAAAAAAAATCATGAGAACTACATGACTAAAAATGTTTATTTTGTAAAGTTTTGAAAATTGGCCTCTTTGTCTTAATGTTTGCTGTTTGTCATCTTACCGTGATTTCCTGGGAAAGTACTGCTTATGGTAGAAAGCGTTTATGGTTTGTTATTTTGTTGTCTTTGTATTCCTATCAGGTGTTTGTGAAACAATGTGCCTTGAATTTCAGTGAACATCACCAGTAGTGTGTGGATCATTATTGTGTGCAATTCTTTATTCATGAACTTGAAAGAATCCTGGGCAATTAGGTCACATTTTATCATCTTTTGTTTATTGTACACAACAGTTAATAGTGACAAGTGCTAACTATTGATTGTTTTGTGTAATTGTTCTGCCATTCTGTAGGCCCTTTTGTCTTTCTTAATTACTGTATTCTTCCAGTCAGATTAAAATAATAGTTCACAAAAATGAAGAAAAAAATGTGTAAAGTGTTCGGATGGACAAGCTGAATTTCTGAAGTGCTACAAATTCTGCCTCTACAATGTGCAATGATATTTGGCTGTTCATGTCATTTTGCTTAGCATTTAACAGCTTTTCTCACTTTTCTTTAACAATTTGTTCCATAGTTATGTAAAATGTTGACCTTTCATTTAAGAATGTGCTCTGCATGGCAAGATCTCATGGAGAGTATATTGTGCTTTTTGAGAAGCTTAATACAATATGTTAGTTGAAGGGGGGAGAATGGGTTTTAAATAAGTTTGCAAGAAACTGAGATGTTAAAAAGCAAGAGGGTGCCATGAATATTAAAAGTAAAAGAATCCATAATAAATTTTGTCTGAAGAAATGACCCAAACATTACCATTAAAAATGTTTTACTGGTTATATTAGAGAATTGGAATAGTTAGGAGATTCACAGTATAATAGGGGTAGAATGGTTTATAAAGCAGTGCCATAAGTGAGTATAAAAGAAATTAAATTGAAAGAAATGAACAGGTCTTTGTAAGAAATAAATGACTAAATAAATGGAAATCTGTGCAATAACCTTATATCAATCATGTAGGACTTTTGTAAGGAACTGCAACTGTTTCTGACATGTTTATGACAAAAAAAGCTCAAATAGAACAATTACCTGCATCAGTGACTGATGCAGATAATTGTTTCATTCAAACTTTTATAATGTGTGCAATACTTTTTATACATAAAAGTCATTCTACCACCAGCAGAAAAGAGCGTAAATATAAACTGCCTCTCTCTCTCTCTCTCTCTCACACACACACACACACACACACACACACACACATTCACTGTGATTTGTAATAACACGTTGAAGAATTGAGGCATACAGAAATGACAGGCTTCAGCAGAAACACATAGAGAATGAAAGAAATGGGTGCTGGCTGCAAAATATATGCAAAATTAAAAGAGGAGAACTCCAGCAAATCAGCTAAGAAACATGTTGTTTAATGGTCATTAACTGTTCTTCTGTTAAATATCCTTCACCTATGTTCCTTTTTCCATTGTTTGTGCAATTTTTTTAATGTTATCTTTTTGGGATTTTTAAATACATTGTTGTTTTATTTTGTACAATGTCAGTTGCAGTGATTGTTGACATATATACTTACACAATACGAGTTGTTGAATTTTATTTTGTGTATTGTTACCAAGATTATTTTTTTGGGGAGGGTTTGTTAAATGAATTTCTTCCTCAAAATAAGAGAAGACCTGTTACTTTTGTGTAAGTGCAACATAGATCAGTAGTATTTTGGAACATTCCCATTACTGAAAACTATTTGTAACTGGGAAATCTGTCAGACCCATTTTTCCTTTTTTTTTTTTTTTTTTTTTTTTACTTCTGACAGGTTTTCGAGGCTTCAGTTATTACTAAGATCTTTGTGGAGACATGTTCTTTTCCTCTCTTTCTCTCCTGAAGCTACTCTAATAAGATTTTATATTTACTTTAGAATTTTTATATGTCATAACAGAGTTTAACATCGTGGTTTTAACTGGTATTCAGTGATTTCATTATTTTATAGCATGGACATTACTGAGTTTGGTGCTTTGTGTGATATTTGCTATATTCTTAAGAAATTAGTAGGAGCTACTAATGAATCTTCTGTAGAACATAATGTAATTTTATTGATTGTTGAATGTGGTATAATATTTTGCTCTTATTTATACAGCAAACCATGTGTTGATTAAATAGTCATTTTTGCCCTCTCCAGTGAATTTAGTCGCTCATAATTTTAAAGGGCTAAGTGTAAATATAAATGATATCATTGTTGTTCAGTGCCTTCCTGTTCGGCATTTGTCTAACCTGAATGTGTGAATTAACTCATAAAATCAGTATTATGCAACTACATTTCTCTCTATGGAACTTTTTTTGTTGATATTGGTTTCTTATCTGTACAAAAAAATAGCCTACAGTTAATCATTGCATCACACACTAGTGAGAAATAGAATGGTATACAAACTAGGAACTAGTTAGCATCAGTATATTGCATTATAACTGAAGAGTTCTGTTTGGTCAGCAGTTATTGATTGTATGATTGACACAACATGAAACTGTTGCAAAACACGCCTCATAAAAATAAGTGCATGGTTTTCTGCTGGTATTAAGCTATTCTTAATGCTGCAGTTCATGCTGTTCTTGTACTGGATGTATTTTTGCATCCCATACGTTTGAAGCACAGTGTGAGTAATGATGTAAAGTACATCTGAGAATTATGTGAATAATTTATGTTGCATATTTCTAATTACTACAGAATTTTTAACATTAGACTTTTCTTGCATGTGGATGTAAATTTTACATACAAGAAATATAAAACTTATTTAATTCAGTCAAATGGAATATTTATATGAAATTTCAGCACTCAAGAAATTTTTGAATAAACAGTAGGCAAGGTCATTCTGGGACACACTGACATTCGACAGCAATTATGACTTTACCAGTCACTTTGCTTACACCATGTTAACATGGTGGTGTGAGCATGCTTTCATGTATGCTTTTGCTCTAGGGGACTATAATTGCAGATTATATCTTTTTTTTTAAATAAGATTTTTGTACTGAAGAGCAAAAAGAGAGAGAGAAATGATGGAAGGCCAGATAATGATAAATAACAGGAGTATGACTGCCTTAAAACCACTGCTAAATTGTCAAGTTTATGTAACTAAATAACAATATTATTTTTAATGCCTTTCTTGTTATTGTTTATATGCAACATCATGTTGTAATTCTGAGATCTACTTCATGCTGATTGCTTCCTTGCCTGTAAATCACCCCCACTTGAAAACTTTCTCTTTTTTTCAGACAAGTTGTCACTATATGATAAGTACTAATGCATTTGGTTCAGTCTGAATCTAATCAAAGTGTAGAATCATCAAAGTGAACTGATCCAAGTTAATTACTTCTGTTAGGACACAGTTAAATTGCTCTCCCAACTCTCGCAGATTTGAGCAGTTTGAGATGAAACATACTTTGAGACAACTATTTCATTTTAAGGAATGTATTCTGGTTTGGCTTAAAATGTCTTCTTTCAGTGATGTGTGCTCAAATTTCATATGAGTGGAAAGACTTTATTCAAATGATCATGGTGCATTTACACATTTTAAATGTGAATTTCATTATGGGAGATATAACTTTTTTCAGATTAATAATCTAACAGCTGATTGTACTTGGATCATAAGAGCAATGTGTACTTTACAACTACTGAGACAGTAACAACTGGAGCAAGGTGTACATTCATTAATCAAGGATAACCTTCAGCAATATTGAAAAAGTAAAGCAACTTATACAAACTTAATCTCCCACTGTAGGTACAATAAACTCTAAACATACTGCTTGATACTATTTTTACTTGCACTTTAACATACAAGTGGGAAAGCTACTGGTGACACTGACATTTTCAGAAATGCTTATTCCACTGCTCTTTCAGGAGAAAGAGGTATACAGGGTGGTCAGGAACAGTCTGAATATTTTGTAAGGGTGATGCAGGGGAGAAATATCTTGTAAGGGTGATGTAGGGGAGTTTGTGCTCAGAAATAATTGTTAAGGGAAAAAATCTATACTTTGCACTGTTTCCAAGTTATTTAGCATTGAAGTTAGCCAATCAGGTCTCTGCACACACAAATTCAGGGACTTACATGCACTAATGCACAGATTTCTGTGGGTCTGTAAGTTACCACATGTTCAGATCCTGCTGGCTGCTGTGGTCGAGCGGTTCTAGGCACTTTGGTCCAGAACTGCACTGCTGTTTTGGTCACATTTTCAAATCCTGCCTCGGGCTTGGATGTGTGTGATGTCCTTAGGTTAGTTAGGTTTAAGTAGTTCTAAGTCTAGGGGACTGATGACCTCAGATGTTACGTCCCATAGTGCTTAGAGCCATTTTAACCATTTTCAGATCCTCATTACCAATTGAAATGCACATTTTTCAGAAGTGATAAATTTAAGCTAGCTAGAAAAAACTAAGTTTGTTTGGTATGAAGAAACAAAAAGTTTGGTGACATGGCCCTTGGCAGGCTGCTTGAATTTGCATGTGTGATAACCTGACTAGCTAACTTCAATGCTAAATAACTCTGAAATGGTGAACCCATTGAATTTCTGTCTTAACAATTGTTTCATGGCACAGCCTTCCCTGCAACACCCTTAAAAGCTTTTCAGGTAGTTTTTGATCACCCTGTACATGAAAAAGCAAGGAGCTGACCTAATGTGCTTTATAAAAAGAAACACAGCTCTGAACCTTGCATGGAAGGTAGACAATGTGGAGGAATGACGTCTGTCATGACATTGGTCAATATTGATCATAGTTCAAATTGCACAGTACAAAAACTCAGCTGTAGCCATTTAAATGGCCAAAATCCAGAACTAAAGCTAAAAACAATTCAGAGGTAAAGGTAGAAAGAAGGCTAAGAAATAAAGCACTATCCATTTATTTCCCAATTATTACTCCTCTAGATTTTCCTGTTCACGAGTGGAGAACACTCTTTTGCCTTGTGTAATTAACGGTGCCATAGATTTTATTTTCATCATAGCAGCATTTTTTATTTTTTCAAAAAAGCATTCTGCTCTCTAAAAAAGGTTAAAGTTTATTGCTCATTGGAGAGACCTGGTAATAACAGACAAAATTGGCAAAATATTGCTAAGTTGGCAACAAAGAGCTTGTATATCTTGTAATTGTTTATTATAGTAATAAAATAGTAGTAGAGGTATTGAGCAGTAGGTAGATAAATTAACAAGAACTGAAGCTTGAAATCTCAGGTTATGAACTAGTGTGAGAACTACAGAGCACACTACAGGAACAATGTAGCCGGTGTTGTTTGGGTTAGGTGAGGTGGGTGGGACGGTGTTCAGCACATGCGTGCACAAAATGTTTGTGCTCTGAAGAAAAATTGCAAGTTCATAAGCAGAGCTGTCATATTACAGTCAACAACTCATTCCTTTGGCATTAGGTACTAGTTGAGATAAAGCAACATCTGGTTTGAGCATGTCCCGCTCAACACCATCCCTCCCCGCCCCTTCTCCCTCACTCAGTAACAGCATATTTGTCACGTATTACCTTTCGTAGTCTCAGAAGAATAGTTTCTGATTATATTCTTTACATTGTTCTCTTACCAATGTACAGTGAGGTACCTTTGTCATGCTGACTGTCATGACTTTTTAAGCAACATATTTGTGAATCAAATGTTTCATAATTTTACAAAACAATGTAGGAACAACAAGTAGATTTTGATAGAAAGTATGAATTGTGAGACTGGCTGTTTCAAAACAAAACCACATCTAAATTCACTGCAGCATTCTGAACAAGGTGCATGTGTAGTCTTACGGCTTCATATCTGTTGGCTTCTCTGTCCAGTAATGTCAAAGCCATCAGAAATGCCTGCTTGAAAATTGCACATGAATCTGGAATAGACCCTTCTTTCCTGGTAAAGATAATATCATGTACTTGAAATTTTTAATGTATATTAAAATATTTACAAGGAGCACAGGTTTTCTCAGATTATTAGAAAAATAGGTTCCCATGACACACTGACTTCTGACAAAGTATTTGAATTCAGTTTAATTTTAATATGAAGAGTTGGAAGAATTAATGATTCTACAGCAGTATAAAAGGTAAAGGTAAAACAGAAATTTACCTTGGTAGTTAAGGACACTGGATTGAAATTCTTTATTCCACTGTAAAATATGAAATGTTATCTTCTTTGTATAAGACGTATGGTGTAACACATGGTGTAACAATACAAAGATGGTATTTTATAAGGGTGGTTAATGCTTTTTTGATTCTGCACTAAATTTTAATTTTTGCATTATATGCACCACAGTATCCAAAAGTTCCAGTATACAGATTCCATTAAAATATTTGCTTTTAGACAAGAATGAAATTTGTATAATGAAGTGTTACTTGTCTGTTTGCAAGTGATGAATAGAACAGTTTTAAGTTCTCTCATTTGAACAGTATTTAGTTGGTTTGAAACACACCACTGGGGTAGATAGGTGGCAAAAAAAAAGGCCATTTTCAAACTCACCTATAGCTGCTTTGATTAAATTGTATTTTGATCCTTAGCCCATCCTCATTCAGTAATAAGATGGATGTTACAAATAAAAATATTCTATATGCCAGTTAGATCACATTTTAAGATTAGGCAAAAATTACTTAACTGGCAATTTGAAAAACTATAAAGCCTACTGGATTTTCTACTCATCACTTGCAGCCTTATATGTAAAGCGAAATTTCTAACAGTAGGTGTGTCCCACGCTGACGTTACATTTTTTGTCAAATTGTGATTAAAAATTTTTCAAATCAGCAATTTCAAACACATTGTTTTATTATACTCCTGGTGGCAGAAATAAAATGACAACAGCTGCAAACCCGCTGATCTACTTAGAAATTGCAGTAACAGTTTCTGCACAATGAAATAACATTCATGAAATAGTGTGTGTGTGTGTGTGTGTGTGTGTGTGTGTGTGTGTGTGTGTGTGTGTGTGTGTTTTGTGATGGCTGCAGTCCAAGCCTACCACAGTTTGGACACTAAATGGTCTCTCTCTCTCTCTCTCTCTCTCTCTCTCTCTCTCTCTCTCTCTCTCTCTCTCTGTTATTTCACTTTTTGGCATGTCAGTAATAGCAGTGCTTCCGAAAGTGTTTTCGCAACAGGGCTGGCTGCACATCCCCCCCCCCCCCCCCCCCAAACCCACTAAGTTTTTACACTCTTCAGCCCTATGTAACTTCAAATCAGGCAACTCTTTATATAGTTTAGTTTTCTGTTAATCACTGTCATATTAAGTTCACAAATTCATTAATTGAATGTCAGAAGCAGGTGGTCTGTATTGTGTTTCAGTGAACATTTACTGTTTACTGCTGACATCAGTTTGTATGCATGATTTGGAGGGGTGGGAGAAGTGGTTGTCTCAGATGCTATAGTTTTTTTATTGCATACTACAAAGAGTAGCTGTGACGACAAATGTCAGATTTATCCACTAGCTATTAATGATTTCGGTTCCGTATGGCTTTTATACGAGGTGCGACAATAAAGTAATGAGACTGATGTGAAAAAAATGTTGCTTACCGTTAGTCAAGTTTAGTGTTGTCTCCCTCAAAGTAGTTCCCTTCTGATTGCACACACTTTTTCCAGCGCTTCTGCCATTGATGGTAACATTTCTGGAACTCATCTTCTGTAATATCCTCCAAGATCCTCATCACAGCTTTTTGGACATGTTGTGTTGTTTGAAAATGGTGTCCCTCAACCGCTGTTTTGACTCTTGGAAATAGAAAAAAGTCGCACGGAGCGATATCTGGTGAATAAGGTGGCTGTGGTAGTACTGAAATTTGTTTTGAGGTTAAAAATTGCTGTACTGACAGAGCAGTATGGGATGGTTCATTATCGTGATGCAGAATCCAATTATCAGCAATGTTGGCACGGACACAAAGAACTCTTTTATAAAGTCTTTCTAAAATTTCTTTGTAGTAAATTGGTTAACTGTTTGTCCAGGAGGCACCCACTCTTTATGAACAATTCCCTTGGAATCAAAGCAGCATACAAGCATGGATTTCACTTTTGACTTTGACATGCAAGCTTTTTTTGGTCTGGGTGATCCCTTTGAGCACCATTGCAACCTTTGGCGTTTTGTCTCTGGACCGTACTGAAAAAACCAACTTTCATCACCAGTGATAACATGACTCAACAATTCTGAATTGATTTCCGTTTGCTGTAACAGATCGGCTGCCACATTTTTCCATGTTTCTCGCTGTTTTGGTGCGAGATTTTTGTGGACCATTTTTGCACAAATCCTTCTCATACCAAGATCTTCAGTTATTATTAGACGAACCATTTCTTGATTGATGTTCAGTTCTTTGCAATCATTTTCATGGATAATCTTCGATAAGATCGTACGAGTTCATGCACCCTGGCCAAGTTGACATCCGTTCGTGAGGTTGATGGTCGTCCACTGTGGTCTTCATCTTCAACATTCTTTCTGCCTTCACTAAACATTTTATGGCAACAAAAATCTTGAGCTCTTGACATAACCTCCTCTCCAAAAGCCTTTTGAAGCATACCATAAGTTGTCGTCGCGTTTTCACCCAAGTTAATGCAAGAAGAAATGGCATATCGTTGCGCAAATTTATGCAGTTCCATTTCCAACATGTGTTAACTTATTACAGCACAACTCACGACTGAGCAGTTGCATCGATGTGCTGCTTGGACTAGAAGCAGCTTGTAGACCAAGGTCAAAGATATTGTGCCTATGCAAGCCTGGCAGGGTTGCCACATCTTGCAAAGAAAATCAGTCTCATTACTTTATTGTCGCAGCTCGTATAGTGGTATCTGGTAGTGGTATGGGACTACGATAAAAAATTAATTGGATGAATGTTCTGGTTTCAAAGGAACCTTCATTTATACTGTACGATTCTAGTACTTTTGTTTTGAGGTACAAGAAATGCAATGCACTCTTGTTAAAATTTTTCAGCAACTGTGAACTTAATATGAAATGGCAAATTGGTAACTTAACAAAAGGTTGTATAATAATAGGTGGTGTTGTGTGTGTGTGTGTGTGTGTGTGTGTGTGTGTGTGTGTGTCTACACACACACACACACACACACACACACACACTGAAGAACAAATGAAACTGGTGCACCTGTTCAATATCGCGTAGGGCTCAACAGCATGTTGCAAGGCATCCCAGATATGCTCAATAACGTTCAAGTCTGGAGAGTTTGGTGGCCAGGAGAAGTGTTTAAACTATGAAGCGTGTTCCTGGAGCCACTCTGTAGCCATCCGCATGATACAATTTGAAACAAGACTCATCTGACCAGGCAACATGTTTCCAATCAACAGTCCAATGTCAGTTTTGACGGGCCCAGGTAAGGTGTAAAGCTTTGTGTCAAGTCATCAAGGGTACACAAGTGTGCCTTTGGCTCCGAAAGCCCATATTGATGATGAAACTTCCTGGCAGATCAAAACTGTGTGCCGGACCGAGACTCGAACTCAGAACATTTGCTTTTCTTGGGCAAGTGCTCTACCAATTGAGCTACCCAAGCACGACTCACGACCCATCCTCACAAATTTAATTCCGCCAGTACCTCGTCTCCTACCTTCCAAACTTCACAGAAGCTCTTCTGCGAATCTTGCAGAACTAGCACTCCTGGAAGAAAGCATACTGCGGAGACATGGCTGAGCCACAGCCTAGGGGTTGTTTCCAGAATGAGATATTCACACTGCAGTGGAGTGAAAATCACCTTCTGGAAGCATATTGATAATGTTTCTTTGAATGGTTCACACGTTGACACTTGCTGATGGCCCAGCATTGAAATCTGCAGTAATTTGCGGAAGGGTTGCAGTTCTGTCACATTGAACAATTCTCTTCAGTCATTGTTGGTCCTGTTCTTGCAGGATCTTTTTCCGGCCGCAGTGATGTCGGAGATTTTATGTTTTACCACATTCCTCATATTCACGGTATACTCATGAAATGGTCTCATGGGAAAACCTGTACTTTATGGCTACCTCGGAGATACTGTGTCCCATCGCTTGTGCACCGACTAATAACACCACGTTCCAACTCACTTAAGTCCTGATAACCTGCCATTGTAGCAGCAATAACCAATCTAACAACTACCTGCCATTGTAGCAGCAATAACCGATCTAACAACTATGCCGGACACTTGTTGTCTTATATAGGCATTGCTGGCTGCTAGTAACTTTTATTTTGTCCAGAGATTTGCACCTGACTTTTAATAATGTTGTTTCTTGACCTGTGTATTTTTGTTTAATATTATTAACATCTTCATGTAATTATGTTGAATGTAAAATTGTGTAGTTGGCAAAATATATTACTTTTTATATCTATGAACATGAATTAATTTATGTTGGACCACTGAAGCTTTATTTTTCATCAAACCTTGACACTAGTTAGCATGATGTTGAGTTAAAAAAAAGTCTGATTATCCCACTACTTCTGTAATACATCTGAACTAAGCCAATTCATCACAAAAAAATAAAACAAAAATCAGAGCTAATCTTACTCAGCATTGCCACTTTTCAGCCTAGCAAACAAAACCATACATTTATCTCACCTGGCATTACCTTCATCATCAAACATCTCCCAGTATGAAGTTACCCAAAATTCTGCCAATCATACTCAAACATCACATCTTGACAAAAATTGAAACACTCCCCTTCTGTTATCTTCCTGCATATTGACGTAAACAAGGACAATCTTATACATCATCGAATTCCAGTGTAACTCCAACTTCACACTGACATTAAAAATTATTGTAGAACATTTTTCTACAGGCAAAGTAGTAGTGCATTAACTCTTCACATTCACTGTAATAACCATGGCTGTCACCGTTTCTCAACCATTCATGCACAATATCTTTGGCACCCAGTGCCACCTATGGTTCAGGTGCTCACTAATAGGTGGCTCTGTCACACCACCTTACTCCAGCAGCTTACAGTACATTAACATAATATTTACACCCACTATTTATATACACCTGTAAAAAGAAAAGAAATTACTCACTGTAATCGGTACAACCAAGTGTTATCTTACAGTTGCTGTGATCAATAAATGTTGCACAATTATTTTCACAAGGAAATGGTGATGGTCTGCTCAAGAGCAGTAAAGAACTACCCCTGTAGAATGCTGCAGCCTATAATGTCACCAGTTTCTGCATATTGCTGGACTTCTAGAATTCTGACAGTGCCAGGTGTATTGTAGTGTTAACGACCAGTTTGGACCCCAGCAGCCAGCTGGTGACCACATTTGTTTCTCAGACTACACATCCATTAGGGTTAGGGGTAGTAGAGATTCTTGGACTTGAAGGGTATCAAGAGTTGCACAAGAGGCTTAATTACTTAATTATGTGGACTGAGTTTGACCTATTTTATGTATTCACTGAAATGTCATTTGAAATACCGCATGGTTGTTCTCTGGTTCATTGCTGTCTCTATTGAGCGCTCTGTGGATGGGGCATTAGACTCCAGTCCATTGGTCTTGCACTTAGTTGTAACCGAAGTTCTCAGCCTTTAAGTGATACATTGAGACAAAATAGTTCACACTTAAATAACATAGAAAAGAAGAGTAATAGTCTTAGAGCTGAACTTTCTGGATCTGCAGACACTATGTCATACACAAGCTTGCTGGTGGCACTAGACCAATGTGGTCCTGCGCCCTTGGCAGAACTACCAACACTGCACCCCCATCCCCCTCCCCTCTCAGAAACAAACAATGTTTCTGCATTGTTTTCTACATAGATTTAGGAACTTTTGTAATTTGTAAGATAGGTTTAATAAACTAGATCACTGTACACTTATGCCATTCTTTGATGAATTTTCATTCTTTGCACTCCTTCTGCCATTGGGAGATGCACTAGGCCCCTTTGCTCTTCTTTGGATTCCTCCATTGCTCTGCTTCCAGCATCACTGAGAATGAATGGTAAACACGTGCATGTGTTTGTGCTGTCTTTATATGGCTGTATGCCCATGTTCCTCCAATGGCGAGTTTAGGGCCTCAGCACTGTTAAAGTGACAGCATCTTCTTTCGTAGGCAATGTAATTGTGATCCATTGAGAGGTTTTCATTTTAAAGCCTTCTGCTCCTTTCTTTTGGAAAGCCCTAATAGATAACTGTACCATAGGGGGAACCACAATGCAGAAGTAACTGTAGAGGCCAGATTAACACATGGTCCCTGAAGAGGGCCAGCAGCCTTTTCACTAGCTGCAGGGGCAATAGTCTATGTGACTGACTGAACCAGGGTTGCAACATTAGCCAACATGGCCTTGTTGTGCTGGTTATGCAAATGGCTGAAAGCAACGAGGAAATTGCAGCTGTGTGTGTGGTTTTCTTTCCCCACCTCCCCCCGCCCCTCCACCCGAAGGCATGCTGGAATGGGTGATACAGTGTATGATGGGACAACAGAAATTATTCATATGGTTTAACAAGATGATAATTGAATTGTGATGTGTGACTAGAATTCGATAGTAGGAAATGGAAGAGAAGGAAGGAGAAGGTGTCTGGGGGGGATGAATGAAAAAGAAATCTGCATAGTAGAATGTTTCACCGAGCATAATTTAATCATCGCCAACATTTGGTTTAAGAATCTTGTAAGAAGGTTGTATGTGTGGCAGAGACCTTGGGAGTATTGGAAGTTTTCAGATAAATTATACAAGGTGATTCAGCTGCTCCTTCAACTGGGTTTTATGCAGCCCACAATGCCTTCGAATACCAATTGCTAGAATTTCATATTCTCTTGCTCACTTTGCGCAAACTATTAGTCCTACAATAAAAATGAATAGGAATTTTTGTAGGAAATTTAATCTAATTAAATTTTGTACTGGGATACATTTCCACTGAGTCACGGTTTTTGAGTTATTCAAGGAAAATGTATTTGGAGATCACTTTCGTATTTTTCTTGAATAATTAAAAAACTATGGCCCCCAATGAAAACACATCTAAGTACAAAATTTAACGAATTAAATTTCCTACAAAATCGTCCTGTTCATTTTTTCTGTGGCACTAATAGTTTGCATGCAGCAAGCAACAGACTATGAAAATCTTGCTCGTGGAATTTTAAGATGCTGTAGGGTGCATAAAACCCAGCAGTAGGGAAATGAATCTCACTGTATAATAGTAAGACAGAGATTTAGAAACCAGATTTTAAACCATAAGACATTTTCAGGAAGAGACATGAACACTGACCATAATGTATTGCTTTTGAGATGCAGACTAAAACTGAAGAAATTGCAAAAAGGTAGGAACGTAAGGAAATGGGACCTGGATAAATTCAAGCAACCAGAGGTTTTTGAGAGTTCCAGAGGTAGTGTTAGGCAATGTACGCCTGGAAAGGAATATAATAGAAAATGAATGGGTAGCTTTGAGAGATGAAATAATGAAGGCAGTAGATGAACAAACAGCTGAAACGACAAGACCTAGTAGAAATATTTGGATAGTGCAGGATATATAGAATTTAACTGATAAAAGGAGAACCTACTGTATAAAAATGCAGCAAATGAAGAAGCTGAAAGAGAGCACACATGTCTAAAAATTGAGATTGACAGAAGTGTGTAAATACTCTCATGTTCAAAGAAAACAGAACACCTTGAACAACTAGACAGGATATTCATATTAACAGGACATGTAGACTAGTATGTTCTGAAAAATGATTATCATCTGAACAATGTAGGCCAGTTGATTCAACGTCAATATCGATATCATGGCACACACAACCATCTACCAGTAAAATGTGCCTACAGCTCTTGTCGCTATAACCCATAGGTAATGGATCCGTGTGACTTGAGCAGATGTGCAGGATACCTCGCAGATGTATGTGCAAACTGTACCATCAGCTCAGTGAGTTTGAAGGAGGGCACATTATTGGCATGAGAGAATATGATGCATCCATCCAGGAAATCGCTGCTCTAGTGGGACAAGTGTTTTGGCAGTGCAACGGATGCGAGCAGAATGATTCATGGAAGGCCACAGAACGCAACATGTGTCATGTCACTCCCCCCACCCCAAGAAGAATGACACTTCACCCGAATGGCATTACAATAGTGGAACAGTGTAACATATTGTACACTATTTGGGGTGTCAGTCTGTCACCGTTTATTATGTCATGGGTTATGTCCATGTCATCCACTTCTCCACCTACCTTTGACGAATGTGCAGGGACACACTAGACGGCAGTGATGTACGGAATGATGTCACTGTGGACAGGAATGGCATCAGGCAGCATTTACGGATGAATCCAAGTTCTGTTTGTTTGAAAATGATGGCCACATCTTGGTTTGTCACATATAGTGGCAGTGGCATTACAGTGCTTGCATTCACACATGACAAGATGATATTGGGTACAACCACAAATCACAGTTGGTGCGAGCCCAGGGCACTGTGATCAGTGTGACCTACTTGAATGACATCCTGAGACCTGTAGCCATACCCTTGCTGCACGTCACCTCAGATGCCATTTTTCAGCAAGACAATATACAACTACATGTTACTGCACAAACACATACCTTCTTGATGTTACAGGATGTCAGCCTTTTGCCCTGGCCCACCAGATCACCCGACTTGTTGCCTGAGTGTTTTAAGCAGGGCGTAGAGAATAAATGCAAGGCTGAAGAAGTACACATAGCAAGAGAAAAGATAGAAGCTGCCTATAAGAAAATTAGATACCTTTGGAGGTAAGAGAAGCAACTGTATGAACGTCGAGAGCCCAGACAGCAAACCAGTTACATGCAAAGAAGGAAAACTGAAAGGTGGGAGGAATGGATACAGGACCTCTACAAGGGAAATAAATTTAATGACAATATTATAGAAAGGGGAGAAGTAGCAGAACGAGAGATGGGAGAGAGGATACTGCCAAATGAATTTTACAGAACACTGGAAGACTTAAGTGGATAAAAGGCCTCTGGAGTGGATGATATTATCTCAGAATTATAAACAGTCTTGGAAGAGCCAGCAATTACAAGATTATTCTGCGTGGTGTGCAAGATACATGACACAGGCAAAATGCCCTCAGACTTGAGGAAGAATGTGATAATTGTGTTTCCAACGAAGGAGGTGTTAGCAAGTGTGAATACTACTACTGGACCAGAAGTCTTTGTTGCAAAATATTGAGTCAAATTATTTACAGAAGAATGGAAAAATAGATAGAGGCTGACCTTGGGGAAGATCAGTTGGGTTCTGGGGGGATGTAGAAAGACTTGAAGGAATACTGACACTATGACATAGCCTAGAAGAATGGCAAGCTATTTTTATAGCATTTTTTGATTTTTAGAGTTTTTGACAATGTTGATTTGGACTACACTCATTGAAATTTTAAAGACAGCAGAAATAAAATACAGAGTCCAGAAGGAACTTGTACAGAAACCTGACTGTAGTTACAAGAACCAAAGGAAATGAAAGAGAAGCATTAGTCGAGAAGAGAGTGAGACAGGGTTCTAGCCTATCCCTGATGTTATTCTTTCTGAACATTGAGAAAGCTATGAAGGTAACCAAGCAGAAATTTGGAAAGGAAGTTAATGCCAGGAAGAAGGAAATAAGAAATTTGCGGTTTGCTGATGACATTGTAATTGTGTCAAAGATGGCTAAGGACTTGGAAGAGCATTCAAAAAGATTGAATAGGTCTCAATGAGAGATTATAAGATGAACATTGATGAAAGTAAAACAGTGTTAACAAGGTAAGTCAGATGATGTTGAGGGAATTAGATAAGGAAATGAGACACCAAAAGTAGTATATGAATTTTGTTATTTTAGTGGCAAAGTAGCAGACGGTGGCTGAAGCTCCAAGGAAATAAAATGCAGACTGGTAATAGCAAGAATTGCACGTCTGTAAAAGAGCAATGCATTAACATCTAACTTAAAACTAAACGTCAGGAAGTCTTTCTGAAGATACTTGTCTATAGTGCAGTCTTTTATGAAAGTGAAACATGGACAATAGGCAATTCTGAAAAGAAGAAGATGGAGGGTTATGAAATGCTGTGCTATAGAAGAATGCTGAACATTATAGGGTAGACTGAATAACAAGTGAGTTAATGTATCAAATGAGGGGGGGGGGGGGGGGGGGGACCGGAAATTTAGGCACAACTTGACTAAAGAAGGGGTCGATTGGTAGGGGACGTCCTGAGGCATTCTACTGGAAGAAAGTGTGTGTGGTGGAGGGGAGGGGGGGGGGGGGGGGTGAGACTGTAGAGGGAAACTAAGGCCTGAATACAGTAACCAGCTTCAAAAGCAGAAATTAAGAGGCTTGCACAGGATAGACTAGCATCGAGAGTTGCATCAGAGCAAACTTAATCAAACTGAAGAACACACACACAAGAGAGAGAGAGAGAGAGATGAAAAAATATTGCATGTAACTACTTAAATGTATCATTGTAAAGAAATTACAAATTGTATAAACTTTCTTAAAAACTGAAAGTAAAACAAAATCCATATCTTATTTTTTTATGTCAGTGACAGCAATTGATTTCAGTATGATGTATAGTAAATAAGATTTTATTTGCTCTGTCATAAGTTATTAACAGTGCATAAATTATTAATTTGGAATGAAAGAATTACATTTGTATTGTAATTTTAGTATCCATTTCCTTGCATTCCTTATAACACTGAAATCAAATGCAACAGTGTGTCGTATACTGTCAACAGAATGCTTGAATTTGCAGTGTACTTCATCTACACCTGACTGTAAGTAGTTAATTACGTCCAATTTTTGAAACTGCGCTGAGAAGATGCTGTACTCGCAGGAGTTGTCATAAATATACTCAAAGTTATTTCAATCTATGGGTTACCATATTGTAAACCATATGTTTTCAAAAAAAATTCCAAATATCCAAATAGGAAGCTCACTCGGTGCTCATCAGCCTTCTCTGCTGGAATTTGAAACCTACTGTTTTGTTAACTAGCTCAGCTGTATTGTTATTTCTGCTCTATTTGATACTAAAGTTTATCTAAAAACACAGATGATGTGACTTACCAAACGAAAGTGCTGGCAGGTCGATAGACACACAAACATACACACGAAATTCGTATATTTGCAAATTTCGTGTGTATGTTTGTGTTTGTTTGTGTGTCTACCGACCTGCCAGCACTTTCGTTTGGTAAGTCACATCATCTGTGTTTTTAGATATATTTTTCCCACATGGAATGTTTCCCTCTATTATATTCATATGATACTAAAGTTTGTTACATATTTTTCAAAATAAGATAAAGAGCTCTTATTTTAGGCGAGAGATTTGTTTCCCATTTCACTTATTGCTCTGTCAAGAATCTGAAGCCCTCTAGCTTAAACAGTTTCATTCCACTCCTCAGTTGGCAGAAACTGACAAAAAATCAAAAGCTTTCAGCCAGGTAGCAAATTTGTCTTGGCATCCACTCGCCAACCTTTGCGATCATACATACCATAGCAAAGTTGTAGCATAAACTCCATTGGTGTGCAAACCAAGCTGACTGTTGATAAATAACCCATGCAATGTGTGTTTGGATGAAATGATATTGTGACATCGGTGTTCATTTACAGTCTCGGGTCAAGGGAAAGGCTTTTCACAGGCAGAAGATAGGTTCACAAGGGACAAGAGAACTCTCATATCTTTCCCAGTTATTCTGAAACTGTCTTTTGAGGTTCTCTCGGCCAGTTTTTGTGCCCCCTCTGTGTCTTTGCCCTTGGTGGTGGGGCAGTCTTGCTGTAGACTCAGTATGGCCTTACTTGCTGATGGTGTTTACTTAGAAGTTATAAATGTTTGGTTGAGGGTCTCCCATTTTGAAAAGTCAGTGTACCCATAGTACGCTTGTAATTTGCTAATACTGTTGCAGTATATTCCAGTAATCATGCCTGATCATGGATCACTTTCTTTATTCCTGTATTAAATTGCTGACTCTTGTAAACAGCAATTCAAACATACCTCAGTAAGGTGTGCAAAATTTACAGTTTATGTTAGCACATTAATTTTCAAGGCTCATGCCGTTAGTTTTTATCATTCTCAGTAGTGATAATGTCAGATAAGTTAAAATCCATTTGACACAAATTGTTTAATGTTAGCTGGGTTAGAGCCTGTAACATGCAATGCAATGCCCTCTGCAGTTTGAGTTTGTGTTGCAGTTAGTCCCAAATGCAGTGCCAGTTTTATAAAATATTGGTTGTATGGTTGGCCACTCACTATTTCTGTCAAATTCTGTTTTTCAAAATATTGTAATGTAATATTACTTACATAAGTTAAAATACATTTTATAATATATGTAAAGAGCTATATCAGACACAATTAAGGTATATTTCAGGTAGTTTTGCCCTACATACCAGGAGATGCCTCTACCTCATTGTTTCTGCATGTGCCTGTTATCCTTTTCAAATGAGGCAGTCAGAATTCTACATCTTGTTTGCAGTACACAATGGAGGATCATGTTGCTGCACCATTGGGATGATGCATATGCAGTTCCTTGATATGTTTGTGGTGCCAGGTCAGATACTGTCTTTGCAAGAAACCTGGCACAAGTTTCACAAATTGGGAAATAGTGATTTTGATATTTGTGTTAGACTTACATACAACTTCATGATTTCAGAAGAACATCGGCAAGACTGTGGAACAAGGGAAAATCCCAGACTTCTAGGTTGGAGGGCATATGTGGAACTAATGACCCAATCTTGTAAAACTGAATTGTTGCAGATACCACACATCAACCTTGGAAGGATATGTATAACAGGATGATGACATGGCGAAGGAAAATGGATATCATGATAACCAACCAGAATGTGAGGACACTTAAGAGCTCTAGAAAATTGCAGGAAGTTAGAAAGGAAATGGATAAGTATAGTGTGAAAGTACCTGTGCTACAGAAATACAGAAATATTTTCTTAATCCTCCTGGCTCCCTCATCAACCGCCTGTTTCTCCCGTGTATTCTGTCTGTGATTGATGTTGTAAATATTAATCCTACAAAGCCCTGTCAATAGTTTAAGGTCCCTGACTAACAGATCTCAAAAAATTTTGAAATAATAATCGATACTGCTGTTGACATATAATCTTTTTTCAGTTTGTGTTTCTACGGAAAGAAGACGGTATGGCTGAAGGAAATACGAGAAGTCAAGAAAGAATGACGCAGCCTGTGTGTCTAGAGGGGTCATGAGAGGAGGAATGTTTACTGTTTCTCAGTCAGTACTGTATTGGCAAACCACTGATGTGCTCACGTCGTACCGATCATCAGCTGTGGTACAAAAAACACATGGCCATGACAAAGAGTCAAGAAAGAGCCATTACCAGTATAGAGACATTCATGTTTAAATATACTCATCATGTTATTCATTTCCCAATTGACTCGCACAACGCAAGAACATTTTGCAAGGGTTATTCCTCTTACAAACATTACGTGGACTGTTCAGAGTAACAGGAGAAAACTAATTAAGCCAGAGCTTATGACTGAAATCAATTCTGATTATAATTGCAAAGAGTATTTTAAATTTTCCCAGGGAGATAAAAGAGTGCAGATTTCTGCGGCTTCTATAAGTAATAGTCCCAGGGAAAACACAGTATATTTGTGCAAATTTGTTAAATTTTATTGTGATTATATTTGTGCATTATATGTGATGAACAAATGAATTGTTTTGTTCAGATTAATCACACCCATTTTTCATTCCAGTACCAAAGAGTGGGAAAGTTCAATTACCTAGGCTTGATAATAACTGAAGATATTAGGATAGCAGCAGAAATTCAAGAAAATATAGCAAGTGGAAACATCTTATTATGCCTTGCAGAATATATTCAAGTCCAGAAATGTTAGCAGGAATACAAAAATCCAAATATACAGGGTTATTACAAATGATTGAAGCGATTTCACAGCTCTACAATAACTTTATTATTTGAGATATTTTCACAATGCTTTGCACACACATACAAAAACTCAAAAAGTTTTTTTAGGCATTCACAAATGTTCGGTATGTGCCCCTTTAGTGATTCGGCAGACATCAAGCTGATAATCACGTTCCTCCCACACTCGGCGCAGCATACCCCATCAATGAGTTCGAAAGCATCGTTGATGCGAGCTCACAGTTCTGGCACGTTTCTTGGTATAGGAGGTTTAAACACTGAATCTTTCACATAACCCCACAGAAAGAAATCACATGGGGTTAAGTCGGGAGAGCGTGGAGGCCATGACATGAATTGCTGATCATGATCTCCACCACGACCGATCCATCGGTTTTCCAATCTCCTGTTTAGGAAATCCCGAACATCATGATGGAAGTGCGGTGGAGCACCATCCTGTTGAAAGATGAAGTCGGCGCTGTCGGTCTCCAGTTGTGGCATGAGCCAATTTTCCAGCATGTCTAGAAACACGTGTCCTGTAACGTTTTTTTCGAAGAAGAAAAAGGGGCCGTAAACTTTAAACCATGAGATTGCACAAAACACGTTAACTTTTGGTGAATTGCGAATTTGCTGCACGAATGCGTGAGGATTCTCTACCACCCAGATTCGCACATTGTGTCTGTTTACTTCACCATTAAGAAAAAATGTTGCTTCATCACTGAAAACAAGTTTCGCACTGAACGCATCCTCTACCATGAGCTGTTGCAATCGCGCCGAAAATTCAAAGCATTTGACTTTATCATCGGGTGTCAGGGCTTGTAGCAATTGTAAACGGTGAGGCTTCTGCTTTAGCCTTTTCCGTAAGATTTTCCAAACCGTCAGCTGTGGTATGTTTAGCTCCCTGCTTGCTTTATTCGTTGACTTCCGTGGGCTACGCGTGAAACTTGCCCGCATGCGTTCAAGCGTTTCTTCGCTCAATGCAGGCCGACCCGTTGATTTCCCCTTACAGAGGCATCCAGAAGCTTTAAACTGCGCATACCATTGCCGAATGGAGTTAGCAGTTGGTGGATCTTTGTTGAACTTCGTCCTGAAGTGTCGTTGCACTGTTATGACTGACTGATGTGAGCACATTTCAAGTGCGACATACGCTTTCTTGGCTCCTGTCGCCATTTTGTCTCACTGCGCTCTCGAGCGCTCTGGCGGCAGAAACCTGAAGTGCGGCTGCAGCCGAACAAAACTTTATGAGTTTTTCTACGTATCTGTAGTGTGTCGTGACCATATGTCAATGAATGGAGCTACAGTGAATTTATGAAATCGCTTCAATCATTTGTAATAGCCCTGTATTTGATTATGTTGATTATATTTGATTATACTATATTATTACTGAGTCTGACTTTGGCCTTCAGAGACTGCAGTCGTGTGTGTGTGTGTGTGTGTGTGTGTGTGTGTGTGTGTGTGTGTGTGTGTGTGTGTGTTTTTCCATTGTTGATTATATTAAGACCTATAGTAATGTATGGACTGGAAGGCTGGGTTATGACAACAAAGGAGGAAGGTGGTTATTGAGATGGGAAAGGAAGATTTTGAGAGATATTTTTGGGCAAAGGGAGAGGGAAGAAGCTGGAGAACAAGGACAAACACAGAACTACAGACACTTTTTGGACAGATGAATACTGCAGTGGAAACCAAACAAGGAAGAATAAGACAGGATGAGAGTGCCAGAAACTAAAAGTGTTTATAGGAAAGACCGAAGGGAAAAGGAGAAGAGAAAGACCCAGGAAAAATTGGTTTGGATATATGGAGAAGGACCTCAAAGCAGTGGGAGTCCGGAATTGAAGAAGGAAAGTGATGGACAGAGAAGAATTGAAGCAGGTGACAAGGAGGCCAAGGTTCTACAAGGACTGTAGTGCCGACCAATCATATACTTTCTGTAGCCATAGAACTACTATATAGCAGCATATGATATTCAGCTATTTTAGGCAATACCAAACATGTAAATGTTATAGTATGGAAAGAGTAAAGATGACTACTGGTAGTGTTGGCACTGGAAACCTCAAAGAAAATGAACAAAAACTTGAATGGACTACCTCATTTTGCAAACCTTTGTTGTTCTTCAGAGTTCACAGACAGATGCCACTCATTGCACCAGTACTGTTCCCTGAGCAGGGTAAATGGTGGTCTTGTGTGGAACATGTCATAAACATGGAAGAAGTGAGGTAATAGGAGCAACATGGGAAAAGGAAAAGAAAAGGCTAAGGGGAGGGATGGACAGAAGGTGAAGATGATAGAAACATGGAACCAGATAAAATTATCTCTTGTGCAGACAGATTCGAGTCCAAGTTGCAAATTATGATATAGAGAGAGAAGGGACAAAGAACTGCAACAGAAAGAGAGAGAATAATGTGATTGCTGAGAAAGTGCAGATGATGGTTGCCATAGATATATGCCAAGGGAGTTTGCACATTGATTTGCACACTGGACTTGCCAATTGGGAGGACAGAGGCACAGATCCCATCTGGCAGTCCAGATTTAATTTTCCATAAAGCATTAAGACAAATTCTGGTGTGTCTCCTTTCAAAATGACACAGTTGAATATCTTCCAGAGTCTCTAATGTGTGAGATGTTAAACATTAATCTTTTGTCTATAGAGATATAATTCTTACTAAAGTGATTTTCTTTTGGGGGGGGGGGGGGGGGGGTATAGAGTGAATTAGTGAGAAGTACAAAACTGGTGGAGAAACAGATTGACATGAGAACAAATGAAGAGAAGGGAAGAGCCACAAGTACTAGTGACTGAGTTCTGAAGAAGTACACCATCTTATACCACAGTTCCTACCAGTGCAGTTCAGACAATCTGATGGTGGTGGTGGTGGTGGTGGTGGTGGTGGTGGAAGTGGAGGAGGAGAAGGGGGCGGAGGATTCAGATCTAGAACAAATTATTCAGAAGCCCACAGATAGTATATGTATTAGACCCATTTGCCGTCTCTTTGACAATATCCACATTAAGACTAGTAACAGTGACCATTAGATAGTTTTAGCAACAGTGATTACTAATGTGCAAAGGACAATTAAAACAAGAAGGAAGATTTACTTCCTCAGAGAAGAGGCAGTCATGTCGTATTTCACAGAGGAACTCAGAACATTTGCCTCTGGGCAAAAGCAAGTAGAAAACTGTGGGTCAGGGTTAAAAGAATAGTAGGCCATGCACTGGACAGATATGATTCATAACGTGACTCTTCACAGTATACAGTCACTGTAAAGAAACGTCTAAAGAAACAGAGATTATTGCATAACAGCTGTAAAACAATGCATAGGGAATAGAGAGATTCTAAATGAAACACATGTAGCTGTCAATGCATGAAGTGTTCAATGGCTATAACAGCAAAATTTCATCAGAAGATATCTCACAAAATGTAAAAGAATTCTGGCTACAGGCAAAGGCTGTCAGTGGCACAAACATTCATAGGTGATGCAGAAACTGAAATTCTGGGTAGCAATGCAAAAATGTTTTAAAATTTTCCTTTACTAAGGAAGACTAAGAAGCACTGCCCCTGTTTTCTTCTCACACCTCTGCAAATGTTAGTTATTTGATGTTAATACCATTGGCATTGTGAAAAAGTTAAAATTTGCTAAAATTAAACAAGGCTCCTGGGCCCAATGGAATCAATATCAGATTCTATACTGAATGTGCAGTTCATGTAACTCCCCATTTTAATCATGGTACAAGGTCCATACAAAAAATTCCAGAAAATTGTCCACAAAATTTTTCTATGCTTACCTTTTACTTATTGTGCATGGTCTCCTTCAAAATACTGTTCTCCATATTGATGCACTGCTTCCAGCATTGTTTCCATTTCCGGTAGCTGTCTTGGTGCACCTCTTTCTGGATTGCATAAAGCACTGTCTGAGAATTTTCGTTTATCTCATCTATTGTTGCAAATCTTCAGCCTTTCAATGGGGTTTTCAACTTGGGAAGTAAAAAGTCCACAGGGGCCAGGTCTGGAGAGTATGGAGGATCAGGCAAAACACAGTGATTTCATTTTTTGTGCTATGGTCATGGACCAACAGGGATGAATGTGTGGGTGCATTATCATGATGCAAAAGCCATAAATTGTCTCACCACATTTCAGGCCACTCTCACATTTTCTCGAAGGTGTCACAATATGTCCCACTAGTACCATTGATTTAACAGTTTGTCCCTGTGTCACGAAATTATGATAAACTAATTCTTCAACGTCATAGAAAACTATTGGGATGGCTTTGACATTTGACCCGTCCTGGTGAGCTTTTTGGTCTTGGAAGACCTTTCCTGACCCACTGTGAAGATTGAACCTTGGTCGCCACATCATAACTGTAGACACACATCTCCTCACCAGTTATGACCCTCGCAAGGAATATCTCGTTCTCATTTTTGTGGTGCAAAAGCTCTTCATAGATTGCAAGGGGAAGGTCTTTCTGGTCTTAACTCATGATGAGCTGTGGGACAAACGTGCGGCAACACAATGCATTTCAAGATCTTGTGTCAGGAATTCATGATGCGATGCAATGAAATGTTACATTCTCCTGCAACCTCTCAGACAGTCATTCTTTGATTGGCATGTGCAATTTCCTGCATCATTTGGTGTGTCTCTTTAAAGGTTTTCTTGAGTTTCATGCAAAATTTAAGCAGACATATTGCTCCTCTAACTCTGCCATGAACCATGGACCTTGCCGTTGGTGGGGAGGCTTGTGTGCCTCAGCGATACAGATGGCCGTACCGTAGGTGCAACCACAATGGAGGGGTATCTGTTGAGAGGCCAGACAAACATGTGGTTCCTGAAGAGGGGCAACAGCCTTTTCAGTAGTTGCAGGGGCAACAGTCTGGATGATGGACTGATCTGGCCTTGTAACATTAACCAAAGCGGCCTTGCTGTGCTGGTACTGCGAACGGCTGAAAGCAAGGGGAAACTACAGCCGTAATTTTTCCCGAGGAAATGCAGCTTTACTGTATGATTAAATGATGATGGCGTCCTCTTGGGTAAAATATTCCGGAGGTAAAATAGTCCCCCATTCGGATCTCCGGGCGGGGACTACTCAAGAGGACGTCGTTATCAGGAGAAAGAAAACTGGCGTTCTACGGATCGGAGCGTGGAATGTCAGATCCCTTAATCGGGCAGGTAGGTTAGAAAATTAAAAAGGGGAAATGGATAGGTTAAAGTTAGATATAGTGGGAATTAGTGAAGTTCGGTGGCAGGAGGAACAAGACTTTTGGTCAGGTGAATACGGGGTTATAAATACAAAATCAAATAGGGGTAATGCAGGAGTAGGTTTAATAATGAATAAAAAAATAGGAGTGCGGGTTAGCTACTACAAACAGCATAGTGAACGCATTATTGTGGCCAAGATAGACACAAAGCCCATGCCTACTACAGTAGTACAAGTTTATATGCCAACTAGCTCTGCAGATGATGAAGAAATAGATAAAATGTATGACGAGATAAAAGAAATTATTCAGGTAGTGAAGGGAGATGAAAATTTAATAGTCATGGGTGACTGGAATTCGTCAGTAGGAAAAGGGAGAGAAGGAAACATAGTAGGAGAATATGGATTGGGGGGAAGAAATGAAAGAGGAAGCCGCCTTGTAGAATTTTGCACAGAGCATGACTTAATCATAGCTAACACTTGGTTCAAGAATCATAAAAGAAGGTTGTATACCTGGAAGAATCCTGGAGATACTAAAAGGTATCAGATAGATTATATAATGGTAAGACAGAGATTTAGGAACCAGGTTTTAAATTGTAAGACATTTCCTGGGGCAGATGTGTATTCTGACCACAATCTATTGGTTATGAACTGCAGATTGAAACTGAAGAAACTGCAGAAAGGTGGGAATTTAAGGAGATGGGACCTGGATAAACTGAAAGAACCAGAGGTTGTAGAGAGTTTCAGGGAGAGCATAAGGGAACAATTGACAGGAATGGGGGAAAGAAATACAGTAGAAGAAGAATGGGTAGCTTTGAGGGATGAAATAGTGAAGGCAGCAGAGGATCAAATAGGTAAAAAGACAAGGGCTAGTAGAAATCCATGGGTAACAGAAGAAATATTGAATTTAATTGATGAAAGGAGAAAATATAAAAATGCAGTAAATGAAGCAGGCAAAAAGGAATACAAACGTCTCAAAAATGAGATCGACAGGAAGTGCAAAATGGCTAAGCAGGGATGGCTAGAGGACAAATGTAAGGATGTAGAGGCTTGTCTCACTAGGGGTAAGATAGATACTGCCTACAGGAAAATTAAAGAGACCTTTGGAGAGAAGAGAACCACTTGTATGAATATCAAGAACTCAGATGGAAACCCAGTTCTAAGCAAAGAAGGGAAGGCAGAAAGGTGGAAGGAGTATATAGAGGGTTATGGAAATGGAAGAGGATGTAGATGAAGATGAAATGGGAGATATGATACTGCGTGAAGAGTTTGATAGAGCACTGAAAGACCTGAGTCGAAACAAGGCCCCCGGAGTAGACAACATTCCAGAACTACCGACCGCCTTGGGAGAGCCAGTCTTGACAAAACTCTACCATCTGGTGAGCAAGATGTATGAGACGGGCGAAAAATACCCTCAGACTTCGAGAAGAATATAATAATTCCAATCCCAAAGAAAGCAGGTGTTGACAGATGTGAAAATTACCGAACTATCAGTTTAATAAGTCACAGCTGCAAAATACTAACGTGAATTCTTTACAGACGAATGGAAAAACTGGTAGAAGCGGACCTCAGGGAAGATCAGTTTGGATTCCGCAGAAATGTTGGAACACGTGAGGCAATACTAACCTTACGACTTATCTTAGAAGAAAGGTTAAGGAAAGGCAAACCTACGTTTCTAGCATTTGTAGACTTACAGAAAGCTTTTGACAATGTTAACTGGAATACTCTCTTTCAAATTCTGAAGGTGGCAGGAGTAAAATACAGGGAGCGAAAGGCTATTTACAATTTGTACAGAAACCAGATGGCAGTTATGAGTCGAGGGGCATGAAAGGGTAGCAGTGGTTGGGAAAGGAGTGAGACAAGGTTGTAGCCTCTCCCCGATGTTATTCAGTCTGTATTTTGAGCAAGCAGTAAAGGAAGCAAAAGAAAAATTTGGAGTAGGTATTAAAATTCATGGAGAAGCAGTAAAAACTTTGAGGTTGGCCGATGACATTGTAATTCTGTCAGAGACAGCAAAGGACTTGGAAGAGCAGTTGAACGGAATGGACAGTGTCTTGAAAGGAGGATATAAGATGAACATCAACAAAAGCAAAACGAGGATAATGGAATGTAGTCAAATTAAATCGGGTGATGCTGAGGGAATTAGATTAGGAAATGAGACACTTAAAGTAGTAAAGGAGTTTTGCTATTCAGGGAGTAAAATAACTGATGATGGTCGAAGTAGACATTGCAGCTGTAGCGAAATGAGTACTTATTCTACGTAACTATGTAAAGTTAATAACCAGAAATCTTGCAGAAACTGTGCGCATCTCATCTTCACCTTCCATCTCCGTAATATTGTCTTCAAGTTCATTTTTTGTGCAGCCCCTGTATATATTCTTTCCACCAGTCAGCCTTCCCTGCTTTGGTTAGCACTGGATTGTCATCTGACTTTTGTTATTCATACATCTGCTTCTCTTTTCGCCAATAATTTTCCTTTAGGTTGCAATTTTACATTTCCTCTCTGTTTCATTTTTTATAAATCACTGTTCTCTTTTGCTTACTTCACTTGCTGTGTTTTTGTATTTTTTCCTTCCATCAGTTAAATTTAATGTTTTGTGTAACCATGGATTTCTTTTGAGCATTATTTTTCTTTGTCCTTTTGCCTACGTGTTCCTCTGCTGCCTTCACAGTACCATTTCTCAAAGCTACTCATTCACATTCTACTGTGTTGCTTTCTGTTACTTTTCCATGATTTATTCACTTTTAATCTGCAGTTCTTAACCAACAAATTACAGTCAGAGTCTGCATTTGTCATTAGAAATATTTTGCAGTTTAAAATATGATTTTGAAATCTCTGAATTGACATTACCTAACCCATACAAATTCATCTTGTGTCTCCAGATCTCTTCTGCATATATTGCTGTCTTTCATGATCTTAAACAAAGTCTTAGAACTGAAGAACTGATTATATTATGCTCCACGTAAATTTCTGTCAGGTGGCTTCCAATTCATTCCTTTCCCTAGTCCATGTTATCATACTATTTTTTCATCTCTACCAGTAACTAATGTCAAATTTCTGTCCCACATCATAGTTAATTTTTGATCTCCATTAATGTTGTGAATAATTTCTTTTATCTTATCATACTTTTTTCATCTTTTGTGGAAGTAGTAGGCATATAAACTTGTCCTTCTGTGATGGATGTTGACTTTGTATCTATTTTGGCTATGATAATGTATTCACTGGGCTGTTTATAGTAACTCATTTGTGTTCTTAGGGTCTTATTCACTTTTGGACATACCCCTGCATGACACCTATTTTATTTTGTGTGGATAACCCTATACCCATCTGACCAAAAGTCCTGTTCTTCTGTTCACTGCACTTCATTAATTCCCACTGTATCTACTTGCAAACTATCCATTCCTCTTGTGGTGTTGCAGTTCTTCCTGTTATGTCCATGCTTGCATAAGGCAGAATTCCTCATTCCTGTATCCATTCCTCTTTGTAAGTAGTCTACTTCCAGAGAGCCTAATGAGAGACTGTTTTACTTCTGGAATATTTTACCAAAGGTGACCCCACTGTCATAAAACCATTCACTGCCTGCTACATATTCTTGAGAAATGTAAAGGCTGTAGTTTCCCACTACCCTGCATCATTCACAGTGAGGTCTACATATTCTTAATTTCATGCATATAAGTCAGATCCCCCATTAAGATTGGAATATTTATCATAATGATAGGTTAGTCTGTAATGGTAGTGGTGTATTTATTTGCAGTAAAAAACCAATAATATCTAGCAAGGTTGTCATGGACTCTGAATGTGAATTAATCTGGTTGAAGTTAGGCATGAAAGGTTGGTCAAAAGCAGTAATTTGATGCTGTTAATAGACCACCTGGGTCAGGAGCTATAGTGGTGGAGTGCTTCAGAGAGAACTTGCAGAATATTGTTAGTAACTTTCCTGATCATGCCATTCTGGTAGGGGGCATAGATTGGGAGAGTCACGCTGCCAAAAGTAATTCTAGGGACAGGAATTGTTGTGACTTTATTCTGAATGTCTTGTTCAAAAATTACTTTCAGTAGATAGATAGAGATCTAACTTGTGATGGTAATGTCTTAGACCTGAACTTCATGTATCAGTTAACATAGAGGAAGGTATTAGTGATTATAAGGCTGTGGTAGCAACTATGACTATGGGTTTTACAAGGAATGTTAAAAAAGATAGGCAGATATTTTTGCTTAGAAAGTGTGACAGGAGATAAATTGCAGAGTATATGAGTAGTAAGCATCAAATATTCAGTGATAAGAATGAAGACATAAAGCACAAATGGAAAAAATTCATAAACACCATTCAATGTGCCTTAGATAATGATGTTCTGAGCAAGGTCTAAGGGATGGGAAAGACCCACTGTTGTTTAATTAGCCATGTTGGGAAACTGGTATGTAAACAAGGAGAAACTTCAACACAGATTCCAGAGGAATCAAAACCTAACTGACAAACAAAAGCTGGATAAAGCAAAAATGAACACAAGGAGAGCAATGAGAGAAGCATTCATATCAGTTTGAAATCCTCTATCCATTCATTCAGTGACCACACTGTTACCAAAATCGAAGATAACAGAGAGAGGTCTGAAATTGTTTAATCGTGGAAGATCATAATATGGTACCAACTTTCACTCATCATACGAATGTTGAAATGGCAGATATTGAGATAGCTGATTGCAGAAGGATGTTTAATTGTAGTAATAAATGCACCAAATTTAACATTCACATTATGCACCTGTAGGGTTTCAGCCCAGATAGCCCTACATAACATTTTTCTAAGGACTGAATATTTTGCTCACTTATGATACTGACTTATGTGATTGATTGCCATTACTTCTGAAAAAGCATATCAGTTGGTCATGATGATAAGGTATTTCTGTTTGAACTATATAGAACTCGTAGTCACCTATACCAATACTGGTAATGATGACGACTTAATAAGAAGTCAAAACCTGTCATGATACTATTTGTGTAACCCAAGGACACATACAACAAAAAATTTGATGGCTGGACATGGCAATATAATATACAACATTCCTTTCCATTAGCAAATGCCAACATGACCTTGCTGTTTTGTATTGTTGCAATATAATCTCTCTCTCTCTCTCTCTCTCTCTCTCTCTCTCTCTCTCTCTCTCTCTCTCTCTCTCTCTCTCTCAAGAAAAAAGAGGATAGCAGACATATTAAGCTACAACACAAAATTGCTTAAAATTATCTCTCTCTTTTTTGGTCCTATAAATCTCTGTAGTTATATTTAAGCCTACTTACCAACTTTCATCACATGATTTAAGTTCCTGCATTTGGTTTCCTGTACCCCAACATTATTAACATTTCCTGGAAGTTTCAATTACCTCTTATTCTCATTGAAATAGTACATTACACATTTATTTATATACTGTACACATTAAAAAACATGTAGCCTATGCCTGTCTGAGCATTTACTACAGTAATGCGTAAAAATTTGAAGTAAATTTGTCAATAACTGTTGGAGGTTTGGTAACTATCTTAAACAATGAGTTATCTTATGGCACTAGTCTAGATATAGATTTCCATATACCATATACATTTAAAAGATGTGTAATCTAGGCCTTTGTCAACAATAGACACACATATGGGTGCACTCCCCCCCCCCCCCCCCCCCCCCTCCTTCCAAAAACACACACACACACACACACACACACACACACACACACACACTCATGCAAAAGCAACTCACACATACAACAATCCATCCTGAATTTTCCATTGTTCGAATGTTTATTAGAGTATCATGTAAAAATTTGAAGTAAATCAGCCAAGCACCTTTCGAGTTTTTTGCTAGCTACATTTCCCCTTTGTGTGGTATATATTTATATACCATATATATTAAAAGATATATAGCCTATGCATATCTGAATGTTTATTAGATTGTGTAAAAAGTGGAAGTAAGTTTGTCAAGAACTTTTTGAGATTTTTGTTAAAAAATTTCCCATTTATGTAGTTTATATATACTTACAAGCCACATATATTTAAAAAATGTGTAGCATATGTCCATCCAAACATGTATTACAGTATCGTGTAAAATTGTGAAGTAAATCGGTTGCGAACATTTTGAGGTTTTTGGTAACAACGTTAAATCGTGACTTTTCTTCATATAGGAGTATATTTTTTGTACATAAATATTTATATGGGATGTATACTTTAAAAAGTCAGTCACGAACTTTCTGAGATTTTTGCTAAAATTGTCAAGAACTTTTCAAGGTTTTTGGTATATAGTACTATAGATGTAAATGAGACAGAATTGCTGGCCATTAATTACCTTCAGTTGGTGAAATGTGCAGTACTGCCAGTAGACAGATATACAAGTGACATTATTGTTGTACCTTTTGGAACTAATAGTTCCTTCCTCAGAGAGGGGAGAGATGTTTTTAGTACGTCATCTTTAGTTTAATTGTGTCTATTAGCACTGCTAAACATTTTACCTCTTGAAAGTATATACTACCCAGCAATTCTGTCACAAATCTATCACTTTTGACGACTGAATTTGCTGTTGATTTAACTAATTTTTATTTTCAAACTGTTAAAGTGATTTTCATTTTTGTAGGTTTTTGTCATCTTTATCTTGCTGGGTTCAATCAACAGTTTGTAATCATGATTTGCATCTGTCAGGGTCCCCAAATTCTGTTTTGATCCAATGAATAATGCTGAGTCTTAGTCTTGAGTGTTATTTGAAATGGTGCAAATGATTAACTGATTAAAAGAAACATTGCATTCTGTCACAAACCACAGCAATGAAAGAAACCATCTCAACTGAAGGTGAGCAGTTTTCAATTAGATTCAAAAGGTCTAGCAGTGACAGGGATGACAAGTGGTGCATTGGTTTTTAAGCTTCAGATGACATGGTTTATCTTCAATTCTGATAAATAGTATGGTGGCAAATTAATACTGAATTGGAGCTGATATTTGTTTTGGTTTTGTGCTGTCAAATAATAATAATAATAATAACAATAATAATAATAAACATTATATAAATATTTTGTTTGTTTTTCAATATGTCAAACATTAAACAAAGCTATGGAGCTACAAACCCAGGATAGCACAATGACTATGCGGCAAATTTAGCTATGGGAGTTGTGAATTTGAGAAACTACTTACATCTATCTCTACATTATACTCTGTCAGCCACTTTTTGGTGTGTGACAGAGGATACTTTTGGCACCACTAACTGGTCCCCCCCCCCCCCCCCCCCCCACCCATTTTCTTTTGCCAATGGTGCATGGGAAGAACAATTGTCGTTACGCCCCTCTACTAGCTTTAATTTCTTGAACCATCTTGTCATGGTCATTTCACATATGGGAGAAAGTAAGATGTTGTCCAACTCTTCGTGGAAGTGCTCACTCAAAATTTCAATGGTACACCACTCCATGATGCAAAACGTCTCTTGTAATGTCTGCCACTGGCGTTTATTGAGTTTCTTTGTAACACTCACACTGACGAAACAATCGCATGACAAAATGTGCCACTCTTTGTTGGATCTTCTCTATCTCTTCTATCGGTCCTACTGAGTAAAGATCCCATATTGATGAACAATAATCAGGAATCATTCAAACAAGCACCTTTTCAGCCACTTCCTTTGTTTCCTTAAGATTCTTCCTATGAATTTCAATCTGGCATCTTTTCCTACTATTTGTTTTATGCCATCATTCAACTTAAGGTCACTTGGGATAGTTACTCTTAGATATTTTACTATAAATACTCATTTGAGCAGTTTGTCTTCAATAATGGATTTCTTTTCTCATGTACGTGTAATATGTTACATTTATTTATGTTCATGGTCAATCCCCAGAACCAGCTACATTCACCAATTCTCCACAGGTCATTCTAGAAATCGATACTGTTTTCTGGTATTGCTGTTTTCTTATACACAACTGCATCATCTCTGATCTGTCTTAAAAGAGCTTCCAACAGTATTTACTATATCATTTATATACAATGTAAACAGTAACAATCCTATACACTTCCTTGAGGTACTCTGAAAATTATCTTTACATCTGTCAGTTTTGTTCCATTGAGAGTGATGTGTTGAGTTCTGCCTGCAAGGAAATCTTGAATCCAGTTGCAAATATGGTCCAATACTTGATAAGCTCTCTTCTTCTTCTTCTCCTCCTCCTCCTCCTCCTCCTCCTCCTCCTCCTCCTTCTCCTTCTCCTTTTTCACCAGCCAACAGTCTGGGGCAGTGTTAAATCCCTTCCTGAATTCAAGAAACATCAGCTCGAGCACCATCGTCTACAGTGCTGTGGATCTCATGGAGGTACAGAGCAAGCTGGGTCTTGCAAGATCTGTGTTTGCGGAATTCATATTGATTTTCATAGGGGAAATTTTCAGTCTCCAAAAATGTCATAGATCTTGAGTATAAAACATGTTACAAAGCAGAGAGACAATAAAAGCTGCAGAATCAAACAAACTGCATTACTAGTGAAATATTAGAGTCATGTAAGAGGCTGCAGGAAGTGAGACAGTTGGATGAAGCTGAAAACTGTAAAGTATTAAATAATAAAAATAGGCAAAACAAGAGCAATTAACACCACAATAAAGCACTCATAAAACAAGATAAAGGCAGTTTGGAATGTGATTGATGCTTCATTTGATGAACTGGTTTCGGGCATTATCTGTGGCTGATGATGTGTCTGTTCCAGAGGAAGCTTCTCGGTCAGCAAGGGCTGGGCGTTTACAGAGGGTGGGTTTGCTGGTAGTTGGGAGCTCCAACATTAGACGTGTAATGGGGCACCTTAGGAACATGGCTGCCAAGGAAGGGAGGGAAGCCAGTGTGCACTCCATGTGTTTACCGGGAGGAGTCATTCTGGATGTGGAAAGGCTGCTTTTGGATGCCATGAAGAGTACAGGGTGCAGCCAACTGCAGGTGGTGGCTCATATTGGTACCAGTGACGTATGTTGCTTTGGATCGGAGGAGATTCTCTCTAGTTTTGGGCGGTTAGTGGAAATGATAAAGACTGCCAGTCTTGCTTGCGAGGTTAAGCCAGAGCTCACCATCTGCAGCATCGTCGATAGAACCGACTGTGGTCCTTTGGTGTAGGGCTGAGTGGAGGGTCGGAATCAGAGGCTCAGGCAGTTCTGTGACTGTGTAGGCTGCAGATTCCTTGACTTGCGCCATTGGGTGGTGGGTTTCCGTGTTCCGCTTGATAGGTCAGGAGTCCACCACACACAGGAAACGGCTACACGGATAGCAGGGGCTGTGTGGAAAGTACTGGGCGGTTTTTTAGGTTAGAGGTCATCAGGCAACCACAGAATGGGTGTCCTTCTAAAAGGGGGCAGGTAAAACACAGCAAGTTAGTTGTAGAAATTATCGGTATTGTAGTTTTAAATTGTCGTAGCTGTGTTGGGAAAGAACCAGAGCTCCAAACCCTAATAGAAAGCACTGGAGCTCAAATAGTTATAGGTACAGTTAGCTGGTTAAAGACAGAAATAAGTTCCGCAGAATTTTTTTCTAACGCTCTAACAGTGTTCAGAAAGGATAGATTAAATACAATTTGTGGTGAAGTATTTATTGCTGTCAGAAATAGTTTGCCTTGTAGTGTAATTGAAGTAGATAGTTCCTGCAAAATAGTATGGGTAGAGGTTATACTTGACAATTAGGTCATTTTCTGACCACCCCCCCCCCCCCCCCCCCCCCACCCCGAATCAGAAGATATAGTTGCTGAACAGTACAAGGAAAACTTGAGTTTCATTTCAAATAGGTACCCCACACATACAACTGTAGTTGGTGGTGACTTTAATCTACCCTTGACATCCTGCCAGCAGCAGGCATAAAACGTCATCTGAAATTGTACTGAATGCTTTCTCAGAAAATAATTTTGAGCAATTAGTTCATGAGCCCACTCAAAGCGTAAATGGTTGCGAAAGCATACTTGACCTCTTAGCAACAAATAATCCTGGACACATAGTGAGTATCGTGATAAATACAGGGATTAGCGACCACAAGGCAGTAGCTGCTAGGCTGAATACTGTAACTACTACAACCATAAAAAGAAACACAAAGTATATCTATTTAAAAAAGCTGATAAAATGCTCTTAACGCCTTTTTAAGAGAGAGTTTGCACTCCTTCTGATCTGATCATGTAAGCTTAGAAAAGTTGTGGAATGCTTTCAAAGAGATATATACCATATAAATTGAGAGATATATACCATATAAATTAATAAGTGATGGTACTGATCCTTCATGGTACATAAAACTGGTCAGATAGCTGTTGCAGAAGTGGCAAAAAAAGTGTGTCAAATTTAAAAGAATGCAAAATCCCCAAGACTGGCAAAGTTTTGCAGAAGTTCAAAATATAGTGTGTACTTCAATGTGAGATGCTTTCAATAATTTCCACAACGAAACTCTGTCTCGAAATCTGGCAGAAAACCCAAAGAGATTCTGGTCATACATAAAGCACACAAGTGGCAAGACGTAATCAATACCTTCACTGTGCGATAAGAATGGTGAAGTCATTCATGACAGTGCCACTAAAACAGAGTTATTAAACACGATTTTCCGAATCTCCTTCACCTGAATTCCAATCAAGAACACTGCCAAGACGAGAAACATAGAAATAGATATCCTCAGTGTCGCAAAGCAACTTAAATCACTTGATAAAAGCAAGGCTTCCGGTCCAGATTGTATACACGTCACGTTCCTCTCAGATTATACTGATACAATAGCTCCATATTTAGCAATTATATACAACTGCTCGCTCACAGAAAGATCCGTACCTAAAGACTGGAAAATTGCTCAAGTCACACCAATACCCAAAAAGGGAAGTAGGAGTAATCCGTAGAATTACAGTCACATATCACTAAAGTCAATTTGCAGTAGGGTTTTGGAACATGTACTGTATTCAAACATTATGAAGTACCTTGAAGAAAATGATTTATTGACACGTAGTCAGCATGGATTCAGAAATTATCGTTCTTGCAAAACACAACTAGCTTATGAAGTAATGAGTGCTATCGACAAGGGATGCCAAATTGATTCCATATTTTTAGATTTCCAGAAGGCTTTTGACACCGTTCCTCACAAGCGTCTTCAAACCAAACCGCGTGCCTGGGGAATATCACCTCAATTGCGCGGCTGGATTTGTGATTTCCTGTCACTACTTCGTAGTAACAGATGGAAAGTCTTCAAATAAAACAGAAATAATATCCGGCATTCCCAAAGAAGTGTTATAGGCCCTCTTTTGTTCCTGAATTACATTAACGACATAGAAGACAATGTCAGTAGCCATCTTAGATTGTTTGCAGATGATGCTGTTATTTACTATGACTAAAACGAATTGCAAAATGATTTAAATATGATATCTGTATGGTGCGAAACCTGGCAATTGACCCTGTATAAAGAAAAGTGTGAAGTTATTCACATGAGTACTAAAAGAAATCCGCTAAATTTTGATTGCGCGGTAAGTCACACAAATCTGAAGGTTATAAATTCAACTAAATACTTAAGGATTACAATTACAAATACCCTAAATTGGAACGACCACATAGATAATGTTGTGGGTAGAGCCAACCAAAGACTGTGATTCAATGGCAGAACACTTAGAAGGTGCAACAGGTCTACTAAAGACACTGCTTACAACACGCTTGTTTGCACTATTCTGGAGTATTGCTGTGTGGTGTGGGATCCACATCAGATGGGACTGACGGATGACATCAAAAAAGTACAAAGAAGGGCAGCTCGTTTTGTATTGTTGTGAAGTAGGGGAAATAGTGTCACAGACATGACACATGAATTGGATTGGCAATCATTAAAAAAAAGGCATTTTTTGTTGTGGTGGGATCTTCTCATGAAATTTCAATCACCAGTTTTCTCCTCCGATTGCGAAAACATTCTGTTGGCACCCACATATACAGAGAGAAATGACCATCATGATAAAATAAGAGAAATCAGGGCTAGCACAAAAAAAAAATTTAAGTGCTCATTTTTCCCGCGCTCCGTTCGAGAGTGGAACAGTAGAGAGACAGCTTGAAGGTGATTCATTGAACCCTCTGCCAAGCACTTTATTGTGAATAGCGGAGTAATGACGTAGATGTAGAATGAAAGGAAAAGTTTAGTGATACATTCCATTCCTTGAATGAGAGGTATCACTTCCTTAAATATATATGTCAGAGAAAAGATGTTCGTGACTGAAAGTAGTTGATAAGTGGTGAGCGCCCCGCCCGTGGGAGGTGTTTTAAATCGTAGGTGCTGATAACAGAGCTAATAATCCACTGACTATACGAAAGTGGGTAGCAATCAGATGACAGTACCTGCTGAGTTGGAGATAGGAATTCCACGGAGCAGGCGGTGCAGAAGATAGAGCTCCACAAAATCTAATAATGCAAAATGTTAAAGATAATAAATGTATTTTAATTGATAACTATCAAGTTGTTATGTACGCAGTACAAAGAGCTAGTAAGCGAGTTGGTTGCTATCCTCATTTGTCATATACTGAGTTGTAATTTTGAAGGTAATATAAGAATGTGAATTGAATCCCCACTTCTTATTTATGGGGTGGAGTGAATGAGAAATTAATTTTCGGCAGCTTTACCTGCAACCTGTAAGGAGGCGAAGTCTGAGACAAGTTGGAGGAAGAAGGCACACTTATTCAGGACACAGAGTAGCTGGACCCTGATTAATAATACTTAACAGTGACCAAATATTCAATAAACAACATTCATTGTATATACCTGTAAAAGGAGTGTTCAGGTGGCAAGAAGTGAAGTGTAACAAACCCCTCATGCAGCCCAAGCCAACCTGGAACACTTTATGTGGTGATCTCGGCAGCTGAAAGATAAATAAAGTGTAACTAAAAAGCCAAATCTCAAGAAAATTTCATAAGAAAGCACCAAGGAGAAAACGTGTTGTCAAGGGCAATGGGAATAAAACAAGATATTCTGCATAGCACAGACATCAAACTGAATCAGAAACGAATAATAAAATTGAGTGAAAAAGGAAGAAGTATGTTGGGGAGAAATTAATCATATCACCCAACAACAGTATGCAGAAATGAGCAACCTGCAGTCGATACACAGTCTGTTAGCAGCACCCAGCATAAAATTAACGGTGAGCTGTGCTTGTGACCAATTTAAAAAGTTGTATGTGTTGTGAGCGATACAATAAGACAAGTGTAGGATACAATTAAAGTTAAAATTAAAAACATCAATATAGACAATAAGTATGTTGATATGAGAAATAAAATATCTGTTTATGTGTATCATCACAAGAAAGATGACCATGTCAATAGAAATAAATTAGAAATAATTTTGGAAAAATTCAATGCATTTACTAAGCAGATACAAACTCTTAATGAGAAAAATAATAGGAAGATACAAAACAATTTAAAGAGATTAATAATAAAACACAGTCATCCAGGGAGGAGGAACTGAACAGTAATAAGAAAAAGAGGGCACTGCTTCAGCAAACTAATTCGTTGTCTCCTGGCCATGAGGATAATTACTGTTCAGACGCAACGCCCCCTTTGGGGTGCCAGCTTGATACAGTATGTTTTTGTAGAGCCTTCCACCGGTCAAGCACGTGTGTCTGTTAAAAAATAGATTCATCCATTAACGGGCCTGTTAGAACTGAGTCGCTTGTCATGAGTTTGGGTACCGAATAACGAGACTTTTTTAAAACAAACCTTCATCCCTTATTCCTCGCCTTTAGGGTTGAAATTTCGAAAAATCCCTTCGTAAACGACGTCGATAGTATAGAATCCACACATTCTCCAAATTTCAAGTTTCTATCCTTGCTGTTTGAGCTGGGCGATGATTAATCAATCAATCAGTCAGCCAGGACATTTCCTTCATTATACAGAGATTGACAGAGACCAGTTAAACGCCTGTTATCTTTATGGAACTGAGTCATGAGGAGAGCGGAAAAGTTTGGTGACAATAAACCGCATTTTATGTTAGGTTGCAATGCAAACAATGGATCTGCGTGATAATAGTAGTAATGAAAGGACTTTGTCAATATTATAAACTGCAGGCTCAAATACTGTACATGGAATTCTGGAAACGATAAGAACCTTATATTGAAGCTCTAATATGATGAAGAAAAGTGAGCTGTACATGGCGATTTGTATTTTAAAAAAATTCGGCAAATAGCTGAATACGCATAAGAGATATACTTACTTCCTTGCCAAACTAATACTAGTGCCATTTATAGATTTCAAGAAAGCATTTGATTGTATAGACAGAGAAACGATAGATAAGGTCATTAGAGAATTTGGTGGTAAATCAAAACTAGCAAACATAATTCGTGAAACACTAACAGGCACAGTATCTAAAGCCAAATTTATGGGAGAAGTATCCAGCCTTTTAAAATAAAAACTGGTGTTAGACAAGGTGATGGTTTATCATCTTTATTGTTTAACTGTGTTCTAGAAAAAATTGTAAGGATCTGGAATTTGGAGCTAAAAAATCGCAAAATTGTACCAATAACTCTGGAAAGGAAAACAAATGGAATTAAGGTAAACTGCTTGGCTTTTGCAGATGATTTTGCAATATGTACAGAAAATGTGACAGAAGCAGTTACTCAAATAAACATTCTGGAAAAATTAACAAACAGAACTGGTCTCAAAATTTCAGCTGAAAAAGCAAAATTCATGACAAATATAAAAAATGCACCAAAATACATAGAAAAACAAATAGGTAAAATAGAGTGAGTAAAGAAATTTAAATATCTTGGAGAAACTATACAACAAAATGGACTAGAAAAATCTGAATAGATGTAAGAATTAACAAAATGGAAAGAGCATATGCTTTGACCAAAAATATTTACAACAAGAAATGTATATCTAGAAAAATAAAACTGAAACACTACGCCACAGTGGTATGACCAGAATGTTTATATGGATCTGAATGCCTAATGATGAACTATAAGATGGACCAACTAGAGGTACTGGAATGAAGGATTATTAGAAAAATAATGGGTGCAATGAAAACTGCAGATGGTTGGAAAATAAGAAGTAATGAGTAGCTCTGTAAAAATATATACACTCCTGGAAATGGAAAAAAGAACACATTGACACCGGTGTGTCAGACCCACCATACTTGCTCCGGACACTGCGAGAGGGCTGTACAAGCAATGATCACACGCACGGCACAGCGGACACACCAGGAACCGCGGTGTTGGCCGTCGAATGGCGCTAGCTGCGCAGCATTTGTGCACCGCCGCCGTCAGTGTCAGCCAGTTTGCCGTGGCATACGGAGCTCCATCGCAGTCTTTAACACTGGTAGCATGCCGTGACAGCGTGGACGTGAACCGTGTGTGCAGTTGACGGACTTTGAGCGAGGGCGTATAGTGGGCATGCGGGAGGCCGGGTGGACGTACCGCCGAATTGCTCAACACGTGGGGCGTGAGGTCTCCACAGTACATCGATGTTGTCGCCAGTGGTCGGCGGAAGGTGCACGTGCCCGTCGACCTGGGACCGGACCGCAGCGACGCACGGATGCACGCCAAGACCGTAGGATCCTACGCAGTGCCGTAGGGGACCGCACCGCCACTTCCCAGCAAATTAGGGACACTGTTGCTCCTGGGGTATCGGCGAGGACCATTCGCAACCATCTCCATGAAGCTGGGCTACGGTCCCGCACACCGTTAGGCCGTCTTCCGCTCACGCCCCAACATCGTGCAGCCCGCCTCCAGTGGTGTCGCGACAGGCGTGAATGGAGGGACGAATGGAGACGTGTCGTCTTCAGCGATGAGAGTCGCTTCTGCCTTGGTGCCAATGATGGTCGTATGCGTGTTTGGCGCCGTGCAGGTGAGCGCCACAATCAGGACTGCATATGACCGAGGCACACAGGGCCAACACCCGGCATCATGGTGTGGGGAGCGATCTCCTACACTGGCCGTACACCACTGGTGATCGTCGAGGGGACACTGAATAGTGCACGGTACATCCAAACCGTCATCGAACCCATCGTTCTACCATTCCTAGACCGGCAAGGGAACTTGCTGTTCCAACAGGACAATGCACGTCCGCATGTATCCCGTGCCACCCAATGTGCTCTAGAAGGTGTAAGTCAACTACCCTGGCCAGCAAGATCTCCGGATCTGTCCCCCATTGAGCATGTTTGGGACTGGATGAAGCATCGTCTCACGCGGTCTGCACGTCCAGCACGAACGCTGGTCCAACTGAGGCGCCAGGTGGAAATGGCACGGCAAGCCGTTCCACAGGACTACATCCAGCATCTCTACGATCGTCTCCATGGGAGAATAGCAGCCTGCATTGCTGCGAAAGGTGGATATACACTGTACTAGTGCCGACATTGTGCATTCTCTGTTGCCTGTGTCTATGTGCCTGTGGTTCTGTCAGTGTGATCATGTGATGTATCTGACCCCAGGAATGTGTCAATAAAGTTTCCCCTTCCTGGGACAATGAATTCACGGTGTTCTTATTTCAATTTCCAGGAGTGTAGAAAATATCTGAAGTAATGGCCAAACGAAGATTAACCTTTTTTGGACATCTCTACCGAATGGATGGAAATAGATTAACAAAACAAATACTCCTATATTTCTGGAAGAAGAAATCGACAATAGCATGGATTACAGAAGTAAGAAAATATCTTGAAAGAAACAACATTAAAGAATCAGAAATAGCAGAAAGAAACTGTTTTAAAAACAAAATACTAAATTTGGAAGGCTTTCAAAGCAGAAGAAATAAAAAATCAGGAACAACGTAGACAGAAGAAAGGAAGGGACTTCATGGGGAGAAAATGAGGGAATACTGGAAAAATAGGAAACAACAACAAAGGAAGAAGAGGAACTGAAGTTGTTAACACGTGATCCTAGTTGGTCAATACGATTGTAGAAATAAATAAATAAATAAATAAATATCGACACCCATTTTAATATCGATATATCTGTATATTGGGTGAAAATTACAACCGATATATATCTAACTCTTGTGGTGAAATTGTCGACATATCGATATTTTGTCAACAGCTCTTTTACCAGCCTTATACGAATTTCTTTTGCTACGATATGTCCTATAAGCCAATATCTGCAGACAAGTACAGGCCAATTTTTACAGAAGGGTATAGTGTTGGAGTAAATTCACCAAAGATGTAAGCCTTTGACATGCTCAAAGTAAAAACTGTAAGTACCAGTGACCTCCAGCTGAAAGAAAGTCTTGAGTAATAGCTGGAATAACACCAGTTAAGAACAGTGGCAGGCAAGGCTAGTATTTGAATCCAGTCGAAACATGAGGAGGCAGACAGTGATATTCATACTGTTACGTTTTATTTGCAGCAGACTCTACCAGTCCCTAAATTAAGATGTGGATGAGTCTTTTACACTTGCTTCACGTTTCTCAAGCAACAGGAAACAGGTAAGTGGACCTCACAACTCTGAACCAGAGTCTTGCGGTTTTATCATACCAAGCTGCTGCTTGCAAGCCAATTGCAACTCTCCCTAACAAGAACCCATCGTCGAAGGGTTACAGTGACCTCGGTAATGGTGTTCCACGCTAAGAATGTCTTGGTGAAAGCGTTCACCTTGCTCATCGCTTAGGGCTCATTATTTTTGTCTTTTCTGTTTCCTAAAAAGCCCCCCCCCCCCAATTGCCTTAAAAGAAGACCAAGCAACTAATGGATATGTGTGAGTTTGGTATCAAAGGTTGGATCTTTCAGAAATTTTGTTATTTGTGGTTCAATAAATATATCCTCTTTCAGCTTTGCCTCACTTAATTTGGGAAACTTTTATTTTAAGTGATAGAAAGCTTCACCTTCTTTACCCAGAGCTTTTACAGAGTTCTTGATAAGGCCCAACTTGATATGAAGGGGAGGCAAAATGATTTTATCGGGCTCAACCAATGGGGTATTGTACACATTTGCGTTTCCAGGAACATATGACTTCTTTATAAGCCATTTCTTGACTGTATAGTGGTTCTTGGTGTCATTGCTGTCTCAAAGGCACAAAAAGCAGCAGTATTTTGTGCATCCAGCCGGTAAGCCTGTAAGAAGTGCAACGTCTTTTAAATCGCAGCAAAGCTGCCATTCATGAACCTTATATTTGATTGTCTCTAGCAGCAAAGACACGGTTTAATAAGTTCCCTCCATGTCCACTGCGTAAGCCAAAGGTATCGACATCGAGCGCTGAGCAGCGCAAGCTGTGTGACGGTCACAAGGGGCGGCGTTTTTACTACGCACCTGATTGAACGTACGGCAGAATTGTCGTGTGGATAGGTTGCCAGGGCGTAATAGGACTCAGGAGAGCCTCCCCAGAATAGCTGGCGGTAGATGGATAGTGAAGGGAACGACGAAGATCCAGGGCCTCAGACGCAGGAGCCCGACCGAGAGCAGGCCGGCCCCTCGCACGTTGTACGTCCACGGTCTTCTAGGCAAAGGACAAGCACTGGGGCTGAGATAGATCTCGCGAGTAGGTCTGAGCCGAACACCACCGCCTCACATGAAACAGACATCGAACATGCACTGAGACAGCAAATCCAGAAGTTACAACAGATATAACAGGACACCAACATGGCGACTTCCCGCCGAAACCAAACAACCAATCACGACGCACCACGACAGGACATTGAACAAAACTCAACCAATGAAGATACAAATCAGACATACGAAGATGACAACATTTCACAGTACTACTGTTCCTCTGAATCTGAATCATCGGAGCAGGAGGAGATGGAACAAGGTGATAGGGAAGGGGACTTCCAAACCCCTCCTCCACGGAAAACAATAAAATGAAATAACACCGAAGACGACACAGCACCGCACCGTACAAACAATTCACCATTCAAACAGAAAACCGTTTTGAACCTCTCACACCTCCAATACAAAGAATCAATAGTACCAGCAATCCAGCAACTGCAACCCAACCAACTCCATCATTATCAAATGCACCTCAAGCCATTCCAAGGAAACCAAGAATTCCGCCCATTACCATCCAGTACCAAGGCCACTACCTGATGCTTAATGCAGCCCTGAAAAAACACATGGAAGGACCTATCCAGGCTTCTGTAAAGGAAATACCATGAAGTATCATTTTGACTCATTGAAAGATCAACGGACAGCACTCGACTTCTTCCATCATCATAATATTCACAATTTCACTCACCAACCGCAAAATGACAGACACCTAAAAGTCGTGATAAAACGTTTACCTGAAACCGTTACAGAAGCAGAAGTAGAAAAAGACCTACGATACCTCAACTTCAATCCACATAACGTTCACCAGTGCAAGAAAAGGGACAATAACACAAAACAACTACGACCCATGGATGTCTTCTGTGTCACACTCGACAGAAAACCAGAAAACGACGCCATTTACCACGTCCGCTACATCCTAGACACAAAGGTGATAATAGAATCATACCACAATAAAGACGGTCCACCACAGTGTAAAAAAGTCAGGGGTTTTTCAATACCGCAAACTATTGCTCTATGCCGACCCGCTGTGTCCGCTGCGGTGCCGCCCATAGAGCAAGAGAATGCAGCCTACCAGTGAACACCATACTGTGTCAACTGCAAACAAGATGGCCACCCGGCGTCCTTCCACGGCTGTGAAAAATTCCAGAAAGCAATACGTATCTACCTCACCCAACGACCAAAGACCACCACTCCAACAGTAGCAACAATCCAACCAAGCATAAAGAACACACAAATGCCAACCCCAGCTGAAGCGAGCCGCAGAGGACGTAAAACATGTGCAAATCTCCAAACAAATCAGGAATCATCTTCAACTACCCAGACACAACAACCACCAAATTCAACCTCGAACCAAACAACTGGACCTGCTTCCTTCCTCGACTTCCTCAACCACATCAAAAACTTCTGGCAGAACACTCAGTGGACGAACATCATATCAATCATCACTACCAAATTCCAACACTTTATGAATGCCCCAGACATACTATCAAAAATAATGGCAATTTTCGGTGGAGTTATGAAATTCTTTGGTACAGACAATGGAAATTAGACCTACCAGGAAACACAACCTACGTTTTTGTATCTTCAATGCCTCGAGAATTCATAACAAAAAAGACTTACTAAACGAATTCGTAGAAGATAACAAAATCGACGTACTATTTGACACTGAAACACACTTACATCCGACACAATCCTTCAAACCCCGGAACATGGTTTGCCACCGAACCGACCGAATCAATCGACAGGGAGGCGGAATGGCCATTTTTATTCGTTCACACATACGACACAATCCTGAAATTACTCCACCAATCACATCATTAGAAGCTACAATAGTAACAATAGAAACAGTACAAGGAAAAATACCCTGGTGGCCGCATATCTTAGCCCCAGACCAGTATTTGAAGAAAATGACTTGCTACAAATATTTGACAACAACCACCAAATCTTATTTGTCGGCGACCTAAATGCAAAAAACACGACGTGAAATGCCCGATGGAACAATGCACACGGGAACACATTATATAAGTTACAAGGACGACTGAATGCTGCAATTCCCTCTCCTGAAGATGTCACCCACATTCCATTCAACCATCGCCACCAACCAGACGTCCTTGACATATTCATCACCAAGAACCTCGATCCCAATCTGCACCTCTGAACCCTTCAAGATCTCACCTCCGATCATTAACCTGTAATTGGCCATATCGGTAACGCAATAGAACCGCCTCACCCACGACATAAAACCACAATCAACTGGGAGCAATACCAGAGATGGCTAAACAATAACATTCGCCCCACACTAGACCTAACAACTACTCAAAAAATAGAAGAAGCCATCGGCTCTCTAACAGACAAAATCAAATCGGCACACAAGAAAGCAACTACAACAACTATATTTCCTGAAACAAACCTTCACACTCTCCCACCGTTTATACAAGATCTCGAGTATCTCAAAAACGCAGCTAGACGCCGATGGCTCCAAACATGAAACCCAGAAGACAGAAGACAATTAAACTGACTTAAACAACAAATACATCACCGTGTGCAAGAATGGAGAGCCAAAGTCTGGGAAGACCGAATGAGCACCCTGCAACTTCGAAACAAAGACGACTGGAAACTCATTAAAAACCTCCGACGCACAAACACCCATAAACCGGCCTTACTCAACAATAACAACCTCATCTTTGATGCTTTCAGCCAGGGGGAACTGTTTGCAGCTACCTACGAACAACAAAATACAATAGAACCTCAAGAACACCAACAGCAAGACATATTCCAATATGAGACCTTAACTGTCACTATCGATATTTCTGGTGTTGGCCATCTTTGCTTGTGTTGACACTTGTTCTGTGTGTGGTATCTTCCTTGTTTCTCCTCTGTGAACCGAGGTATTAAATTTCCTTGTGCATTTCTTCCTCCTTGCATTTGTGCCTTGAGAATGGCAGGGTGTGCTCCTGTCGAAATATCGGAGGTGGTCGACGACGTCACCCGGCAGCAAACCCGTAAGTTGTTTGAACATCTTCCAATATCAACGACACGTGACAGCTACAGTCTAGAATATACGTCAGACACCACCTTGCGACCTACCAGAATTAACCACTCCTGCGGAAGTGAAAACAATGATTAACCAACTTGGCACAAACTTCGCTCCTGGACCGGACCCGATCTCCAATACTTATCTCCAGAACTTGCTTAGGAAGTCCATAGTACTACTGACCAGAATCATCAACGTCTGTTTAATTAACCATTATTTTCCACAAGCGTGGAAAATTTCCAAAATTGTACCTATTCCTAAACCTGGAAAGGATCTGAAAAAACCACAAAACTATAGACCAATTAGCCTACCTCCAACCACGTCAAAGCTCCTGGAACGCATCCTGCTCCCAAGAATTCGACAATCATTGCTTGACGGCAACATCATCCGAGAAGAACAGTTCGCCTTCCAAGAAACACTGTCAGCAGAACGCTAGGTACTTCGTACAACAGAATATATCACTCATAACATGAAACTCTCCAAATAAACAGTCGCAGTTATTCTAGACGTGGAGAAAGCGTATGATAAAGTCTGGAAAGACAACCTTGTCACGAAACTACGAGACCAGACCGACATACCTGACTGCTACATCAAAATTATTGACAGCTTTTTACATGACTGGAGATGCTTCGTACAAATAGATGGCAAGCGATCAGCACACAAAGTACTGAGAGAAGGAATCCCACAAGGTTCGGTACTCTCACCAACCCTTTTTACCGTGTATATAAATGACATTGCGACTACAGAAACCTTGATAATTGCGCAATTTGCAGACGACACAGCAATTCTGGCAACGCACAGACGACTCTCAACCACAATAAATAGGTTACAAAAACAAGTTGACTGTACAGAAAAATGGGCCAAACTCAACAAGATAAAAATAAACCCAGAAAAGACAGTCGCCATCATATTCACACGCCGCCGACCCCACGGCCAAATAGAATTGAACGGCACGCAACTCCCATGGACCACATCAGTAAAGTACCTTGGAGTAACAATAGATAACAAAATGATATTCAAGCAACAAACACATAGAAGAAAAACGACAACTCATATCAAGAACCATCCACTCAATTTATCCTCTTCTGGCCAGTAAAGAAATGTACCAAAGAACAAAACTATCATCTATAAAGCAATAGTCCAACCAATGATGCTCTACGGCTGCTCATCGTGGGGCATAACCAGCAAATCCAACAGAAAACCACTGCAAACTTTACAAAACAGATGCTCCAAACTCATTCTTAACGCCCCATGGTGGACCAGTACAAATCAAATTCACGAAGAACTCAACATGCCAACAGTAGACAGCCAGATCAACACCACTGCAAGAAGACTCTTTGATAAAATAGAACTGCTCAGACCTACTCGACAACAACTCCAAGAATTGGCAACAGTTGAACCAGCCCATTGGCATAAAATACGTGTTCCGTTATCCATCTTACAGTACGATTAAGAAGCAACTCAAAAACTGGCAATATCAGAACATACAACAACGTACCAGATGCAACAACATAGAATATATCAAAATACCAAGACTGTGGGCCTCAAGGACCAAAAAACCGTGCCCAAAGTCTCCCAATCGCAAAATAAGGTGCCTCCTTTTTGTCAATTAAATGGTGTCCCCAATAAGCTACCCTAACCCGCACACTTGAGGGACCAACCTCCTCCGGAGGTAGAGCCCTAGCCTTCGCACAACACACACACACACACACACACACACACACACACACACACACAAAGTATCGATGGAAATGCATTGCCATTATGCAGTAGTACTGCTTTCAAGTTGGTTTTACTGGAGTCAATAAATAGTCGCCACTCCTGTGGATTATGTTGTACACACAGCTGCATCATCAGACCTTTGACATCACTACAAACACACATTGACTTCTGCATATCGAAATACTGAGCGAAGAAAACACCTCTTGATCTGAAACAGGAAATTTTTTTCCCTGGAGCTAGAATGGTACGTTGCTGCAGTCTCGACCCCAAGAGTCTAGCTTGCTGTTTCGAAAGTCTTATATCGCGATCCAAATCGTTCAATTCCTTTTGATGAAACAGCTGAGGCGAAGGGTCATGATAATGAGAGCAGTACTATTCTGCATGTTCAATACTTTCTCATTCACTTGACATAGTGTCTGATTCCGAGGCTTTCAAGTTACAGACAGGAACAGGCAACCCCTCATCATGGGGCACAGACAAATGCACTGAAGATATATTTGGATACTTTCTTTTAAGTCTCGTTTTGCCTGTATGTCCTGAAATGTTTGTGAGACAGAAGTAACAGACTAAATAATGGTCTCTAGTCTCACACCACACCATCGGAGCAGCGAATACCATGGCTCGGAGTTTTTCTTTCAACCAATCGGTTAAGGTTGTAGTACAGATTATGCAGGCAATATGAGGTGCAAAAATTTTATCTTGATCACCAACAGGACAATCAAAATACAATTCATATGCCTTCTTAGCCAAATCAATAATTGGTTTTCTTTGGGCTTTTGGAGTGAATTTCCCATGCACATAACAAAAGTTGTCAGGGTGGTTGAGACAGCAACAAGATTTACTAGTTGCCATTTTTCTTAGCGTAAGTTTTAAACACAAAAAGTTTGCACTGTCTTTCACAGGGAACACTCAGTGAGGATCTCTTTCACACCACTTGATTACCAGACCAACCATTTACAGACGATTTGTAGATCTTCTGCTCTCCTCTGCAAATCAAAAACAAACAATTAAACATCAAAACAGAAGAACAGCAAAAAGCGGAATACTGGATACGAAAAATAAAAAAAACCTTTAAAAACTCAAAAATGGTACGTGCTAGAACATTTTGAAAGGTATATTCCGACTCTACACACCAAAATACATACTAGTGGATGTATCACATCCCAGATGCAAAATGCCTTTTGACTAGTGTTATTATTATTATTTTAGCAGAAATAGTTATACTGATGAGAGACATCACTGTTTAGGATAAAATTAAGTATTACAATGTATCCCTTATTATGTTTGTGTGTATTGTTGTATGTATGTGCAGATATATTGCACTGACGGTGTAATTAATCGTGAAAAGCAAACAATTAAAATTGAAGTAATCATAACTTGAACTTAATAGAGATGCACCAACGTCTGAAACTGTGTCTACTGCTCTATGCTGAGAAAGTTCGTGTCGTGAATAAGCAAAAACCCTCTCGCAAGAGCACAATTGCTGATCTTATTGTACCTCCACCGTCTTACAGAAGATGAGCATATGTCATTCAGTCTTTGTCAAAAAACGTCGGGCGATAAGATTTTAACCTAGAAAGAATATTAAATTTGTAGAACTGAAATCTCGATGACCTCGTAGATCAGAAGCAACTGCTGATATCCCCCAGTCGCTTGTAAAACTTTCACTGTTCATAAATGGGAACTTGTATAGGATCCTCAGATACTAATTCTGTGCGACTAAGTCCATATTTGGTCATATGACGCGTAGCTGTTCGCAGATTTGTGTTAATAACAGGAAAACACTTCTAAATGCCCTTGACCGTGCTTGCACATCAACCAGCAAACATCATAAACCAAACGTCCGACGTTCCTATAGACGTTTAGCATAATTAACTACTTCAAAATTCACTTCATAATGTAGTTGAGGTCGATTGAATTACCTTTTATAGAATTTCCATACATTGTCTCATCGACTTACAATGATAAAATCTCAGCTCTCTCTCTCTCTCTTTTCTTTGTACAACTGTGCACCAATTTATTTTTTACAAAATGGTGCTCAACAACCTACATTTATGCGCATCTGGGTAACATTAACATTTCTCTATATCGAGTTCCCTGGGTTGTTGCTTTGTGTCTTTCGCGTTCCACCTTACAGTGCGATATTAAACAGAACAGTGGGAGCACATCACCCTGTCGCAGTCCTTGGTTAACTTCAAATGCGTTTCATAAAGTGCCCTCGGTCTTTACTTTGCATACCGTTCTTCTCAAAGTCATTTGAACCAGTCTTATCGGTTTTTACGGACTCCTGCCTCTTGCATTTCCTTCCAAAGTCGATCCCTTTTGATAAGCTTGCTTGAAGTCAATGAACGGCTGGTGGAAATCGATGTTGTACTCAAAACATTTTTCAAGAATCTGTCTGATACTGAAAATCTGGTCTGTAGTGGATGTATTAGCTCTGAAACCACACTGCTAGTCTCCTAGATACTCTTCTACGTTTGTTCTTAGCCGCCCAGCTATGATTTTTCCTAATACTTTATACACTATACAGAGTAGTACAATTCCTCTGAATTCCCGCAGTCAGCTCTGTCATGTTTCTTGTGTATACGGCAGAGTATTGCTGTACTCCTCTGTTTCGGCATATATTCTTTCCGCCATGTTTCCACTATAATCTCATGCAAAATGCTTACTAGTTTTTCTCCACCATATTTTATCATTTCTGCTGTAATATTGTTTTCTCCCGGAGCTTTATTGTTTTTCAAGCAACAACCCTGGAGGAACACTGTTTAATAGAGTGACTCAGGAGCTTGCATGTGCGGATGATATTGATTTGTTGTTCAGGAGGAAAGAGGACCTGGAAGAAAAGCTTGAAACAGCAGAAAGGTATGGAGTGGAGATGGGGCTGACCATTAATCAATCTAAGACCAAGTATATGTTAACATCTAGGAAAAACACAATGAAGGAGAAAGAAGCATGACTATGAACGGAAAAGAATATGAACGCTGTGAGAGCTTTAAATATCTTGGGTCACTAGTAACAGAGAATAATGATATGAGAGAAGAAATACATGTAAGGATTGCAGCTGATAACAGGAGCTACTTTGCACTGGTTAATGTGTTTAAAACAAGGAGCCTTAGTAGGAATCTGAAGCTGACGGTGTATCGTACAGTACTTAGACCTGTGGTGATGTATGGTTCGGAGACGTGGACTATGACACAAAACGGTGAGCTGTTGCTGAGATGGGGAAGGAAGATACTTAGGAAGCTCTACGGGCCAGTGAATGACAGGGATTTTTGGAGGACATCAGAGAGTTGTACAACAAACCAGATATCGTGACTAAAATAAAGAGTAATAGACTACGTTGGTTGGGACATGTAGAAAGAATGGTAAGGAACAGCACAGTCAAGAAAGTTTTCAAAGGAAAACCCGGTGGATATCTTATAAGGGGCAGACCAAGGACCAGATGGCTAGAAGCGTGGAAGAGAACTTGAGAAGGATGGGAGTGAGAAGATGGAGAGCCAAGGCAGCCAGCAGAGAAGAGGGGGCGGAGGTTGTCCAGGAGGCTAAGGCCCTGCAAGGCCTGTACCGCCAAGGAGTAGTAGTAGTATATCGAGTCCATTTTTCCGATAGCCAAGTTTTTACCATAACCGACCGCACACCATGGAGCAACTATATTTCTCGGCGTAAACGCAAGCTTCTGCTGATCGGGCCAGCTTTAAAACGATAAACGAATAAAATGTCGCGGACTAGGGCATATTTGGCCGGGATATTATGCTATCAATGTATATTGCATAACTTCTGAGAGAGTCAATACAACCTGTGTTTAAATTACAGATGATAGGCTGCAAAGGATTGAATAGATAGATAAATAAAATTTGATAAAGGTAAATGAAAAATTTTGTCCTAGATGTGACTGTGAAAAACAATACAAAGTTGTATGTGTATGTATACAACAAACATAAAATTGAACACAGCCCGAACAGGCCATGAAGATCCAACGGAACCGACCGGACGCCGTGTCATCCTCGGATCACAGGCGTCGCTGGATGCGAATATGGAGGGCAAGTAGTCATCACACCGCTCTTCCGGCCGTATGTCAGTTTACGAGACCAGAGCCGCTGCAGGTACCTCTGATCTTCTTTTCAATACTGCTAAGCTTATGTTTGCCCTCAAAAGCCCTGCGTGGTATACTGGAATTCATGCTCTACATATGAGACGTTGCCATTACTTAAGTAATGACACACGTTATGTTGTTGTATAAACTGCTTTAACCCTAATCCGTGAAGGTGGTCTATGAGTGAAAACGGACGAAATTTGGCTTTTAAGTAAAAAAGCAGCTGATGGTCAAACATGCCTTTTACACATTATTTGACGGCTGTTAATAGTTACTTTCCAAAAATGTTTAAAGCTTCTGAAAGCAATTTCTTATCAGTTCCGCAGATATTAAATAATATATTTGTAATGCTGTAAGTACTTCAAGCTGCGTTTTCACTGCAGCAAATCCCATACCTCTCCTCGGTCAGTCTACACTGCGCAACACAGTTAAAGGGTCGCTTTTTCGAATATCGTATTTGTCTTCCATTAAGAAGCAGAGGTTTCAAATTTGGCTTTGCGACACTTCACACGGCAAGGTGTCGTCGGCACATGGGGAAAAAAGACCAGAGTTCAGACGTTCATGTGAATGTAAGCGATGATATCACATGGACACCAAATTTCTGACCAGTACCACCGTGGACGTGACACGGGATGGGAACGTAATCATACCACCTGTTACCCTCATTTCGCCTTTCCCTTGATGTCTCGGCGATGGAGGTCAGAACCGCAACGACCAGTGTTGAAATCACGCGTTTTTCTATGGATCAACGACTAAAACATTTCATACACACCGCAGCTCAGAACTGACACGAAAAGGCCTCAGGGGAATAGCATAAAGGACGTCAATGAAACCACTCCTTGCCTTGGGACGTTGATTCTCATACATTTCTCGATACAAAACGACAGTTCGCAGTGCGTTGTGCGACAGAACGATGTTCTTGACATCCTTTTGACACTGCTGACAGCAACCCTCGGATAATTCAACTCTTTTCTGTGTCAGCCACTCCCGGATAATTCAACTCTTTTCTGAGTCCATCGTTTGCCTGCAATCTCACTGACCTCGTTCACATCCCTTAAGAGTGTTGCGTGACTGCCATTTTTGCCTTTATTTACAAGGTGGAACCGCTACGGATCGTTCAGAACCATTCGACGGAATCTGGATGTCACCCGATGCAGAAAATGGTATTTATGCGTTTCCTGCTCTCCCGTTTCGCGCACTCCTGTGGTGTGAATGCAATAGGAATTCTACTATGAAACCTAAAGAGAGCGAGAGAGAGATAGATAGAGACAGCGAGAGAGAGCGGAAGTTGGAAAGATTACACTGAAGACCTTTGTAAGGAGAAGGAATTGCCTGATGACATGGTAGAAGACATGGTAGAAGAAGTAATTGTAATCGACATGAAAGAGATATCAACATCTGCATCTATATTTATACTTTGCAAGCCACCTTAAAGGGCGCCGTGGAGGGTACCATGTACCATTACTAATCATTTCTTTTCCTGTTCCATTCGCTGATAGTCCGAGGGAGAAATGATTATCTGCCTCCATAAGAGCCCTAATTTCTCGTATGTTGTCTTCGCGGTCCTTAAGCGAAATGTATTTTGACGACAGCAGGAGCCTTCAGCCGTCACTATCAAATGCCGGTTCTCTAAATTTTCTCAGTAGCGTTCCTCGACAAGAAAGTCGCCTTCCCTCCCGGGATTCCCATTTGAGTTTCCGAAGCGTCTCCGAAATACTTGCCTGTTGTTTGAGTCTTCCTGTAACAAAACTAGCAGACCGCACTAGGGTCCTATATGCGAACTACTTTATATATGAACCACACTTTCCTAAAATTCTCTCAATAAACAGGAGTCGACCATTCGCATACCCTATAATCCTCATATGCTCGTTGCATTTTATATCGCTTTGTAACGTTACGCCAAGATATTTAAACTACTTGACTGCGTCAAGCAGGACACTACTAATGCTTTATCCGAAATTACGGGTTTGTTTTTCCTATTCATCCGCATCAATTTACATTTGTCTACATTTAGAGTCAGCTGCTATTCATCAGAACAACAAAAAAATTTTTTCTACGTCAGCTTGTATCATCCTATAGACATTCGTCTTCGACACCTTTACTTACACCGTAGCATCTTCAGCACACACCCGCAGGCAGCAGCCCACCCTGTCGATCAGATCATTTATATATACAGAAAACAGCAGTGGTCTTATCACACATCCCTGCGGCACTCCTGACGATACTCTTGTCTTAGATGAACACTCGCCGTACAGGACAACGCACTGTGTTTTATTGCTTAAGAAGAGTTCGAGCTAATCACATACCTGTGAACCTATTCCATATGCTCGTACCTTCTTTAACAGTCTGCAATACACCATATAAAATGCTTTCCGGCAATCTAGAAATATGGAATCTGCGTGTTGTCTTTCATCCATAGTTCGCAGCATATCATGCGAGAAAAGGTGAAGCTGAGTTTCACACGAGAAATGCTTTCTAAAACCATGCTCATTCGTGGACATAAAGTTCTCGGTCTCAAGAAAATTTATTATATTCGATCTGAGAATATGGTCAAGGATTCTGCATCAAACCTATATTCGGGATATCGGTCTGTAAGTTTGCGGATCCGTTTTCTGATCCTTTCATATACAGGAATCACCTGTGCTTTTTCCTGTCGCTTGGGACTTAAATGAGCGAGAGATTCGCGATAAATGCATGTTAAATTAGCGATCAGTTCTGTAGAGCACTCGCTCTAAAATCGAACTAAGGTTCTAACCGGACTTGGTGACTTGTTTGTTTTCGTTTCTTTCAGTTGTTTCTCTAAGGCAGAAATGTTTATTTCTATGTCATCCATACCGGGCTCTGATCGATGATTCTAAGATTCTCCTGAGTGAACGGTTTCTTAAACGTGCAATTTAAAACTTCGGTTCTTATTTTGCCATCTTAAACTGTATCACTAGATTGGTCAATAAGTGACCGGATGGAAGCTTTCAATCTGGTTAGCAATTTTACATAGGACCAGAGTTTTCTCGGGTTCTCCGCCAGATCTTTTGCTAAGCCATGTCAGTGGTAGTAGTTCTATGCTTCGTACGCAGATCGTTGCATAGACGCACGAATCTCTGCTGACCTTTGCCTGTCGTCATTTGCTCGTTCTGTTTTAAACCGTCAGTGCAATGGAATCTGCTTCCGCAGCATCTTCCGACTTTCGCTATTAAGCCGTGGTGGGTCTTTTCCGTCCTTACTCCATTTACTGCGCATGTATTTGTCCAGAGAACGATTTGCAGCGTATTTAAACTTTGCCCATAATTCCTCTATGTTCATCTTACCGGAAATAAATGATTGGAATTCGCTATCTAAATGAGATACAAAGAACTGTTTATCTGCTTTCCCTAGCAGAAACACTCTCCAAGCCTTCATGGCTGATTTATTAAACGTTTTAACTTTCGTAGCTACGATGACACCATGGTCACTAATCCCCGTCTCTATACTGACGCCATCGATAAGGCCCGGCCTGTTTGCAGCTACGACATCTAAGGTATTTCCGCTGCGAGTGGGCTGCCAAACTAGCTACTCAAGACAACTCTCAGAAAACTTATTCAAAAGTACTTCGCAAGACAGGGATCGAGAGTCAGAATTTAAAAGAGCTTTCAAAAACTTGCTATCAAAGAACTCGGAAGAAATAACATTCCATCTAAATTTCCAAAATCACTGGTGGTAGTGTCAAATAAACGACTATTCAAGCTGGCGTCTGTGAGACTGGCGACATACCACCAAACTTTCGAAAAAATATCATATATACAGCACACGAAGATAGCGAGAAATGTGAAGTGCGAGAACTATCGGACAATCAGCTTAATAGCATATCCATCCAAGTGGATGACAAGAATAATATACAGAATAGAGGAAAAGAAAATTGAGGACTCGTTGGACGACTTTCAGTTCACCTTTAGGAAAGGTAAAGGCACCTGGAGGCTGTTCTGACGTGCGGTTGATTGCTAAAGGAGTGCCATAGGATTAATCGAGCTGGAAAAAGCGTTCGACAAAGTCAAATGAAAAAATTGAAAAATGGAAATGGTGTAAGATGCTCGAAATTCCGAGGAAAATAGTGATAAACTATAGGGAAAGACGGATAATAACCAATATATATAAGAACCAAGGAAGAACATTAAAACTGGATGACCAAGAACGAAGTGCTCGAGTTAAAAAGGCCTAAGAGATGGGATGTAGTCTCTCGCCCCTTCTTTCAATGACGGAAATAGAATAATTTTTCCCGAGTGGATCTGAAATTCATGATCAAAGGAATTCGCTGATGACACTGGTATACTCAGTGAATTTGAAGAAGTATTACAGAATACTGATTGAGACTAAACTGAAGAAAGACGAAAGTTATAGGAGTAGCAGAAATAAGAACAGCGAGAAACTCAGCATCTGCATTGACGATCACGAAGTAAGGTTCAGTTACCTAGGTGCCAAAATAGCATATGATGGACAGAGCAAGAAGAACGTAAAAAGCAACCTAGCAAGTGCATTCATGGGCAAGAGAACTCTACTAATACCAAACATAGGCCTAAATTTGTGGAAGAAATTTCTGAGAATGAGCGTATAGATCATATCATGGTATGACAGTGAAATATTGACTGAGAGAAAACCGAAATAGATAGTAATCGAAGCCTTTGACGTGATACGCAAAAGAAGAATGTTGAATATTAAAGAGGACTTACCAGGTAAGAAACGAGCATGTTTCCCACAGAATCAGCAAACAAAGGAACATAGGAAAACATTGAAAAGAAGAAGGGACATATTGATACAACATGCGTTAAGGCATCAGGAAATAACCTGTTTGGTAGTAAGGGGCTTTAGAAGGCCAGCCAGCAGTAAAAAGACAGAGATTTGAATATATCCAGCAAGTAATTGAGGACGTATATTTCATGTGATCCTATGGTATGAAGAGGCTGGCGCAGGAGAGGGATTCGTGGCAGGTCTTGTCAAATCAGTAAACAGAATGACGGCTCAAAATAAAAGTTTATGAGGGCCTTAATCAATACCATGCAGTATCTTATCAGCCGCTCGTGACTTACGTCCGAGAGGACATACGTTGAGCGCTGACCCGTGCATCATCGTAGAGTTACTTTACATACCTTGAACCTGGATATATGTCTTCTTTTTGTAGCAGACGAATGTTCACACGAAGAGCGCCACGACGTCTGAAGCGATACTGACTGTCTGCTTGGAGACAATTTTGCGACTTCCCCTGACACAGGATCACAGAGGAACACACTGAAGACAGAAATTACACGACGTCGTCTTTTCAGGCGAATCCCGGTTCTATGTACAGTACCACAATGCACGAACCAGTGTGTGGAGGCTCCTAAGAGAACGATTGTCACCAGATAGCGAATGTCATCGTTATACAGAACTAGCATCTAGTGTGATGGTATTGTGTACAATTTCGTGCACAACAAACTCATCGCTTGTTCACATACCTCGGAATTTGGACAGCAGACGTTACATTTATTTTGTGTTAAGGTCAATGGTAGCGCCCTATCTTCGAGGTCTGCTTAAGGTTATCTTCCAACAAGACAGGCAGCAAGTTTCTGCACACAGACGATGTTCCACTTTTGTTGTGGCCAGCATGTTCTACAGATCTCTCACGCACATCTGATCATGGACTGCCAAGACACTGGCGGACCACGAGTCACTAACCACTATAATTGATGATCTCTTGCGCTGATTTGAGGTATCCTGAAGTAATATATCCACGTCTGCAATCCAGGCTCAGTTTGCCTCGATTCCCATACAGGTTGGACCTGCTGTTTCCAGAAGTGACAGCCATTAACATTAAATGCAGATTATGCACTTTTTTCGCATCCCAAATCACCAACGAATTTCATTGTTAATTCTCCCTACGGTACGGTATGTGCACAATAACTAAAATTTCATCCTTTATTTCTGAATCAACATAACAAGCAAGAAACCACAAATCCAGTTTGGCGGGGAAAGCTTCCGAGTCGATAAGAGCTGATCGCACTGTTCATGTCGTTACAACCCGATTAGAGCACTCAAATGCCGCAGAGGTCAAAGACTACAACCATCATAAAATGAAACCCACAGCGTCTATGACGTCACAGTAACGTGATCACACGACTGCCACGCGTGTGGCACGAGTTGCTCGTGGGTTGCGTAGAGCATTTGATGCTCAAGAAATTCTCAGTATTTTAGAGGGAATACGGCCTGTCTTTTGACTCCAGAGTGCTGGGCAACATCTACGCCGTTGGAGGGTGGGAAAACCAGCAGCAGATTTGTCTGGGCGGTTGGTAAGATTCATTCAAATCAGGCATGCGGGGTCTCTAGTAACAGCAGGAGCCAATAAAGAACACTCAAATTGCAGCAGTAGATTTATTTCTTAGGTTCACCACACATCAGAGATCCAATGTCCACCTCCAGTAGACGGTGAGACGCAGGAGAGGACGCCGAACCCACGGCGCGCAGGGGACGAGGCGTTGTCGTAGCCTCGCCTGCAGAGGACGTGGCACAGCGGGGCCCTAGAGTGCGGTAACACTGCGAGGCTGGCGTTCCCGGCTGACGGCGGAGTTGCGTGAGATGCCGCTGCAGTGCAGTGCTGTATTACAAAACCTATCTGTAAGACACACGCTTTTCTAATTCTACGTCTGGCTGATGTGCTGCTACAATACATTGCTGTATTACAAAACATATCTGTAATACATTCGCCTTTCTTTTTCTGTGCCATCGTTTTCGACCAATGAGTACTTCCTTCAAAAAATGGTTCAAATGGCTCTGAGCACTATGGGCCTTAACATCTGTGGTCATCAGTCCCATAGAACGTAGAACTGCTTAAACCTAACTAACCTAAAGACATAACACACATCCATGCCCGAGGCAGGATTCGAACCTGCGACCGTAGCAGTCGCGCGGTTCCGGACTGAGCGCCTAGAACCGCTCGGCCACAGGACTTCCTTCACTTACACTATTCTGTTTTTTCTAACTCTTTACTTTACCCCTTTTTTCGCATACAACATTACTCAGGTTAGAGCACTGACTGACAGAGAGACCACAGGATCTGAATTATCAATACACATCCAGTCTCGAGTGATGCTGTATCGTCCACCGCTCGGCCACAGCGGCCGGCTCCGAAATCAGTCTACTAACGTTATTTGAGAACTCGATTCTCTTTTGATGTCTACTTCTCACACGGTGTCATTCGGAGCAGCACAGGAATTCATAACAAATACCTTAAATGGTAAATAAGTGTCAGGTATTGTTTTCACTGTAGGTACTAACCTAACATTATGCTTTACTTCATTATTACCTACCGGAAGCAGCTACTAGGGTAGCAGAGTACGTGTGGCGTGCACACGGGGGTTTTTTAGGTTAGAGGGACCCCCCCTTGGACGAAACGATAAAATACCTGACGGCTTACCAGAGAGGACATTATCATCGTTGATAAAGAACGTCCGTCATCAGAGACCAAAAACAGGAAAAGTTAACGTAATATTGGTAAACTGCAGGAGTATCCAGGGCAAGGTTCCTGAATTAGTATCTCTTATTGAAGGAAATAGTGCGCATATAGTATTAGGAACGGAAAGTTGGTTAAAACCGGAAGTGAACAGTAACGAAATCCTAGACACAGAATGGAATATATACCGCAAGGATAGGATAAACGCCAATGGTGGAGGAGTATTTATAGCAGTAAAGAATTCAATAATATCCAGTGAAGTTATTAGCGAATGCGAATGTGAAATAATCTGGGTTAAGTTAAGTATCAAAGGTGGGTCAGATATGATAGTCGGATGCTTCTATAGACCACCTGCATCAGCAACCGTAGTAGTTGAGCGCCTCAGAGAGAACCTGCAGAACGTCGTGAAGAAGTTTCGTGATCATACTATTGTAATAGGGGGAGACTTCAATCTACCAGGTATAGAATGGGATAGTCACACAATCAGAACTGGAGCCAGGGACAGAGACTCTTGTGACATTATCCTGACTGCCTTGTCCGAGAATTACTTCGAGCAGATAGTTAGAGAACCAACTCGTGAAGCTAACGTTTTAGACCTCATAGCAACAAATAGACCGGAACTTTTCGACTCCGTGAATGTAGAAGAGGGTATCAGTGATCATAAGTCAGTGGTTGCATCAATGACTACAAGTGTAATAAGAAATGCCAAGAAAGGAAGGAAAATATATTTGCTTAACAAGAGTGATAGGGCACAAATCGCAGAATATCTGAGTGACCACCATCAAACGTTCATTTCTGAGGAAGAGGATGTGGAACAAAAATGGAAAAAATTCAGAAACATCGTCCAGTACGCCTTAGATAAGTTCGTACCGACTAAGGTCCAAAGCGAGGGGAAAGATCCACCGTGGTATAACAATCATGTACGAAAGGTACTACGGAAACAAAGAAAGCTTCATCATAGGTTTAAGAGTAGTCGAATCATAGCTGATAAGGAAAAGCTGAACGAAGCGAAAAAGAGCGTAAAGAGAGCAATGAGAGAACCATTCAACGAATTCGAACATAAAACATTGGCAAACAATCTAAACAAGAACCCTAAAAAGTTTTGGTCATATGTAAAATCGGTAAGCGGGTCTAAATCCCCTATTCAGTCACTCGTTGACCACGATGGCACCGAAACAGAGGACGACCGAAGAAAGGCAGAAATACTGAATTCAGTGTTCCGAAACTGTTTCACTGCGGAAAATCGTAACACGGTCCCTGACTTCAGCCGTCGCACGGACGCCAAAATGGAAAATATTGAAATAAACGATATCGGAATTGAAAAACAACTGCTATCACTTAGTAGCGGAAAAGCATCCGGACCAGACGAGATACCCTTAAGATTCTACAGTGATTATGCTAAAGAACTTGCCCCCTTTCTATCAGCAATTTATCGTAGATCGCTGGAAGAACGTAAAGTACCTAGCGACTGGAAGAAAGCGCAGGTCGTTCCCATTTTCAAGAAGGGTCATAAATCAGATGCGAATAATTATAGGCCTATTTCGCTTACGTCAATCTGTTGTAGAATAATGGAACATGTTTTGTGTTCTCGTATTATGACGTTCTTAGATAATACAAATCTCCTTCATCATAACCAACATGGATTCCGCAAACAGAGATCATGTGAAACTCAGCTCGCCCTATTTGCCCAAGAAATTCACAGTGCCGTAGACACTGGCGAGCAGATTGATGCCGTATTCCTGGACTTCAGGAAGGCATTTGATACGGTTCCGCACTTACGTTTAGTGAAAAAAATACGAGCTTACGGAATATCGGACCAGGTTTGTGATTGGATTCAGGATTTCTAGAAGAAAGAACACAACATGTCATTCTTAACGGTTCAAAATCTGCAGATGTAGAGGTAATGTCGGGAGTACCGCAGGGAAGCGTGATAGGACCTTTATTGTTTACAATATACATAAATGACTTAGTTGACAACATCGGTAGCTCCGTGAGGCTATTTGCAGATGACACGGTTGTCTACAAGAAAGTAGCAACATCAGAAGACTCGTACGTACTCCAGGAGGACCTGCAGAGGATTAATGCATGGTGCGACAGCTGGCAGCTTTCCCTAAACGTAGATAAATGTAATATAATGCGCATACATAGGGGCAGAAATCCATTCCAGTACGATTATGCCATAGGTGGTAAATCATTGGAAGCGGTAACGACCGTAAAATACTTAGGAGCTACTATCCGGAGCGATCTGAAGTGGAATGATCACATAAAACAAATAGTGGGAAAAGCAGGCGCCAGGTTGAGATTCATAGGAAGAATTCTAAGAAAATGTAACCCATCGACGAAAGAAGTTGCTTACAAAACGCTTGAGTATTGCTCATCTGTATGGGACCCTTACCAGGTTGGATTAATAGAAGAGATAGACATGATCCAGCGAAAAGCAGCGCGATTCGTCATGGGGACATTTAGTCAGCGCGAGAGCGTTATGGAGATGCTGAACAAGCTCCAGTGGCGGACACTTCAAGAAAGGCGTTACGCAATACGGAGAGGTTTATTATCGAAATTACGAGAGAGCACATTCCGGGAAGAGATGGGCAACATATTACTACCGCCCACATATATCTCGCGTAATGATCACAACGAAAAGATCCGAGAAATTAGAGCAAATACGGAGACTTACAAGCAGTCGTTCTTCCCACGCACAATTCGTGAATGGAACAGGGAATGGGGGATCAGATAGTGGTACAATAAGTACCCTCCGCCACACACCGTAAGGTGGCTCGCGGAGTATAGATGTAGATGTAGAAAGGAAAATTTAAACGTAAGCATTGCAGAGAACATATATGGTACAGTTTGTTGTTAAAATACCAGTAGACCAGTGTTTTCTATTGTGAATGACTGTCGTTCCCCAACGAACTGGAGCTTTGATTATCAAGCGGTGTACTGAAATGTGCATCGATGAAGATGACGTCAAAAAGGCACTAGACAGATTTTTATTGATGAGTAGCTCAGTGGTCAGCGTACACGTCTACTATGCCGATGGAGTTGGTTCGACTCCTGACACTGGCAAGGAGTTTTCAGTGGTGAGAGGATTTGTACGGAATGCACCCAACATCGTGATGCTAACTGAGGAGCTACCTGAACGAGCAGTAGCGGCTCCACGGTCAGTCAGAAAAATGCGTGGGAGAGTGGCATGCTGACCACATGTCCCTCCATATTGCACGTGCAAGGAGCCGTCGTGCAGGACATTACACAGACTGTGGGTGCTTTGTTTACGCTTCTGCACGTCGGGTACGGTCGCAGGTTCGAATCCTGCCTCGGGCATGGATTGGAATGATGTCTTTAGGTTAGTTAGGTTTAAGTAGTTCTAAGTTCTAGGGGACTGATGATCTCAGATGTTAAGTCCCATAGTGCTCAGGGCCATCTGAACCATTTTTTGCACGTATGTCCCTTTTGCTCCGTCTCGATACTATCCACCATCGTGGCATCAGTTTGGCCACTGGAATACAATAAGGTTAATGTTATAGGCGGTATAGGTTCAACAAGTCGATAGTAGTTTTTGGAGGTGTGTGACTCGAAATGTGGTTGTATGCGCTGAACTGGAATCCAACAGTGGCCATATGTAATCTGTCAGATTAGGACCAGTATAAGATATGAGTTTACTACCCGGCTCGTCAAATCATATCACTACCTTGGCTTTGAGACATGGAGCTTCATTTTCAACAGAGCATGTCAAACTGAGTTCCGAAACACTTCGCCTGTGTCAATGTTTTTTATCTGTCCACAAATCTTCTACAGGTCGCCACCTATCCTGCTTCACAGGGCAGGCAAACAGCCGCCCCTGTTCTGAAAAGACGTGTGAACATTAGACACTTTTCCTCCGACTCAGAATTTTAGCGTCCTTCAACCACAGTCCATAGGTGGTTGCGACAGTTACATGCGAACACCCGACCAGTTTCACTGTCTCGGAAATTATTCTACCCTGGCGCCAGACGCTAGGCTATAACAATATTTCCTATGTCAGAGTCGCTTAAATCACTGGATTTCGTACGTGCGGTCGGTATTGTCTCTAGAATTACTATCTATTCCTCTGCTCTGTTTACCTTTCCAAGTTAAGTGGCTTACTATCTCACTGTAGGCAGTTGTCACAATACGTGTATGAGCCCTCTCTGCGTCAGTGCTGCACACTTTACACTTTATATAGGCGTGACACTAAAGCGTGATGTGTCAGGCAGAATAGAAATCTTGAATTAACACTCTGTATTGCGATAAAAGTAGATATTTCTGTAGAAATATCAGAATTTTTCCTTAGGGCACGAACAGGAGGCAAACACAATTGCTAGGCAATATTTACTGTAATATATACGAGAATCAATAAAATATTTCTCAGTATGATGCTCACTGGGAGTGAAGAACCTGCAGCATCGTCTGCCGCGTGGATGTGGAAACAATGTGATGTGTTCATTTGACCTTTTCCTCTTTGTGTAAGTTTTGTTCAAGTGGAAGACATGGTAAGAAGATGAAGGCTATGTCCGTACATCTGACAGATTGAACCTACTGTGTCCTGCGCTGATCCGTATGAGGGTGACCATTCCCATGAACTTTTGAATTCCTGCACTGACAGGCGCATGTCGCTGGTTCCGAGTGGTCCGTTCACGTTTGAGTGATCTGCAGGGAGTTGACTCAAATCTTTCGATCGGTGACTCAAAGACGTTATTTGTAACGTATTAAAAAAAAGGAGAAAAAACACCACCGCCATTTCCAGTTACCTCATTGGCAATACCGCTAGGGACTAGGAAGATTCACGTCTTGTATCTCTTGCATAGAAGCTCTTACTTCCACGGTGTTTCATCTACCATGTGCTTCTGGCGAGGTTACTTCTATCTTGTGCGTGATCAAGTACTCGCATAAAAGGAGCCTCGAGTCGCAGTGATGTGTAAGTAAACGTTTTGGTACTAACCAACGTTGTTCATCTACATCTACATTGATACTCCGCAAGCCACCCAACGGTGTGTGGCGGAGGGCAATGCTGTGAACCATTTCGCCTGCCCGGATGTCGCAAAGACTTTGGAACACCCTGTATATTTCGCTTGCCATTGTATAGAGCATAGTGCAGTAGTCCTTGTACCATTATTAGCAATTATTCCAGTCCGGTATTAATCCAGGAGCAAATAACTCTATGGGTCTTAACACGGCCAATTCTCAAGGTCTCTGCACGACAAGCAGAACAGTGGTAGCTACATACCTGTAGTCTCACTGTTTGGGTCAAATGCAGGTGCTTTAAATCTAAAAAGCTGAATTTCACGACTACTATATTGGATTTCTTCCAAGAAAAATCATTAAAGTTTTCAGAACCTTTCAACAGGAGGGCTAAACCGTCTTTTAGATCGTATCAATGTGTCATAGAATCCATTCGAGGCCCATTGTGATTCCTATTTCAATCTTACCGCCCGCACAAGCGTTTGCGTCAATACGATTAACAGAAGAGCTGCACTTTCCCAGAACCCGTCCAGGAGATGCATGTACATCATTCGCATTTCCTAATACTGATCTTGCGTTGTTGTCCAACTTGATAGCGGTTCTTAGTCTTCCTGTTTTCGTGGCCTTTATCCATGTGAAAGTGTGATAACGTTTTCTAAATGTTTGCGAAATGTGTAATGATGCACAATATGGGTACCAGGCTGGTATTTACTTAACCGCGTAAAAACAACATCTAAGGTGGCCGGCACATTGGCTCTTGTCGTTATTCCGCTGTGCGTATTCCTTTCGGGGCAGGCGTGTCGCCCGGAATTCCGAAACAGCGTACTAACGCGCAAGGCAATTCGTTGGCAGATCATAACGCTTCTCAATATTACCCTTAAATATTCAGTGTGAATGGCTCAAGGTGTTCGCTAGTAGTCTTATACAATCGGATTCTTTGTCTTCGTGGAAGCTTTTATCTTGCATTCATCCACCGAGTTCTTTATCTTGTTGTAGTACTTATCTTGCATTTATCCACATTTCAAGAGAGACGACATTCGTTACATGAGCGACAAATATTGTCCAAGTTTTTATGGATTTCTTTACGATCGTCCTGCCATGGTACTTTCCTATAGGCAAAAGAAGGGTCAGCGATTGATCTTACTGTGTTGCCGATGCTATTACGTATGTTAAGAATATTAACGGTCCCATTTCACTTCCTCAGACAAGTTGTATCATATCGAGGTCTGTGTGTCAGTTAATCTATAAGACACTGACGCATCTCTGAATATATTCAGTAAGAATAACCATCATACGGTTTTTGTTAACCTGTATCCTATTCCGTGCGGTGACAGTAACGCTCTCTTTATACCAGAGTCGGAGACATAATTCAGCTGCTCGTAAGTGTATCGATTCTTCCTGCAATAGAATCTCTGCCTCCAAGCCAATGTAGAATAACTCTATGATAGGCATGGGAAGTCACAGCTGGACGCTGTAAGGTACTTACATCTCAATCTGTAGTTCAGTGTCAAAAGAAGCAGCCAGACATGTATCTTCATCTCAGTCCTGCTTGATCGCGGAGATGTGATGCCCCATTGAGCGCAACACTACAGCGAGTCACGACACCCAGCATAAAGAGAAGAAAGTTATTTATTAGTACCTGTTCCCAAGATTCTTATATTCAAAATGAGGTGAATGGAAATGCACAAAGAATTTTATCGTCCAGTAGATTTTGAAGCCTGTAGGTCCGACAGCTGAGGATCTGTATGCAAGAAGACTAGTCTACATCTACATTTCAAACCGCGAAGGCACTCGTTGTGTCCACAGATTCACAGCACTGACTCAAGAAAGAGATGCCTTACCTTACTTTTTTCTTGTGCATTAGCTGTGTTGTTTCGGAGAATAGCTCTATTCGTAGTGATTTCAGAATATTTTCCTGTGGATGATGATTTGTCCACATTTACCAGGGAAAAAATTGTTCTGAAAAGAGTAAATTCATGTGCATTGTGAGTGCAGCCACCTGACTGACCTTCACAAAAGTCCATGAATCTCTAAAATACGCAAAGTTTGTGCTCTTTGAGTACCACGTCGACTGACATTCAAACACAAACGGAAAGACAAAATAGTCAGTTCACTAAATCACAACTTGGCGAACTGTGAGCAGTAAACTGACGGGCTACTGCGGTAGCGAATGTACGGCCTGAAAGTAACCGCGTTGTATGGGTGAAACAAGAGCCATTATACAGCACTTCATTTTCGGCTTATTCATGAAGTTTACAATTTCGGTGGCGGCAGCTCACCAACTCATAAACTCATAATAAATTCCTGAAATGTCCTCTTGCTTCTAAATACACAGGCATTCGTCGAATCATGGATTGTCGCGCCCTTTCGAATAAAGTTTCGAAATTTTTCGCAGACTTCCATGATACGTCTATGTAGAGTTTCCGCATCTGGGTCGTCTGATGTATGCATCAAAAGCTTAAGATGCTCCCATGGATTATGATACAAAGGAATGAGGTTGGAGGAATGGACAGCCCATGGAATTGGACCTCCTCTACCTATTCATGGTAGATACCAGTCCGAACAGTGAGTATTTGCAGAGCATCTTCTGAAGGGTGTTTGAGGTTGTTATGAATGAAGCCCCTGTAAAGAGCACCTGGTGGTCTGATAAGGTATGGAATGAGGAGATTCTGCGCAGAATCGGAGAGGAAATGAATATGTGGAAAACACTGACAAGGAGAAGGGACAGGGTGATACGACATCCGTTAAGACATCATGGAATGGCTTCTATGATACTACAGGGCAAAAACGATAGAGGAAGACAGAGACTGAAAGACATCCATCAAATAGTAGACGACGTAGGTTGCAGGTGCTGCTCTGCCAGATAGTCACCTACAATTTCCAACTACATGTTACTCTTAAACTGATCCTGACGTGTAGCCTGTACTGTAGCACAAGGATTGCGATCATCCCATATGTATTGGTGCGGAAATTTGTTATTCTGTCTCTTCCAAACGCTATCTCGTCTGTAAACAAAACTGAAGATAAAAACAACGGACCGACTGTGTTTAAAGAAACATATCAGCAAATTTCTTCTGTGGTGTGTGACCAACAGGGTTAAGACCCTGCCCACGTTGAAGTCGATACGGATACATGAGTTCCTCGTGAAGTATTCTCCACGCTGAACTTGAAGGTGTATCACATGCCAGGGCCGCTTCTCTCGCTCTGATACCATGCTCTTCGACAGCACGTATAACATCTGTTTCTGGTCGGACGTACGTGTAACAAGTAGTTTTACTCGATATTCTGGGTCCTGTCTCGGCAACGAAACCACACACAGCACCAAATGTTCGACGACTCTGCTGCTTAGGTCAGGAAACATCGTCTGATACGTGCTCATTAACTTTCACTAGACCGTACATAAAAATCATGTCTGCCTACTCACGAAATGAATATCCTCCCACGTTTGAATGGAATATTCACTACCTGTAGTACAGGCACGTAATGGATACGTTAAAGACAGAGGAACAAGTCTCCCGTGGAACACCACGCCGTCTAGTATACAATGAGTGGAAACGGTCCACAGCTAACTGACTTTGTTGGTTTGTACATTGGAAGCCGTTGAAGGTCAGCTTTCAGTAATAACCCTAAAACAACGGATTTTCGAACAAATGTTCATATGAACTTTTTCTTGCTTTGTTGCAAGGAACTTGTTCTCAACGTTAGTAGAAGTGTTTTTAAAAATCCCTATTTAAAGAAAGTGTAGCGATCTAGAAATTATTAACTAACAAAAATAAGGCATGGGTGAAGTTGGCGGCCGGGAACGTCGTTCGCAGATTCCACAGGAACCGCGTGGCCTGGTACGCAGCCCTGGCGGCGCTGCCTAGTGACTGGCACAGAAAAAAATGGCTCTGAGCACTATGGGACGTAATTTCTAAAGTCATCAGTCCCCTAGAACTTAGGACTAATTAAACCTAACTAACCTAAGGACATCACACACTTCCATGCCCGAGGCAGGATTCGAACCTGCGACCGTAGCGGTTGCGCGGTTCCAGACTGAAGCGTCTAGAACCGCTTGAGCACCCTGGCCGGCTGACTGGCACAGAGCTCTGTTGTCAGTGATGAGGGTGGCGCCGCTGTAGACTGCGGAAGCTTCCCGCACCTGCACCTGCGCGTCTCCAGACGTGGCCAACTCACTGCGCCACACTTCTCGTCCTGACTGGCAAAAGAGTGAATCAAATTTCGCAAAATATGATCTCAAGATGAAGAGGGTGCCATGATATATAGCAGGAATTAAAAACAAAATTATTTGAAATAAAATATTGGAACTGAAAATAAGGTTTAGTTATGTATCTGTGGTGGAGTCTACGATACTCAGTAATGGACACATGTGCACTGATGAGACAAAACATCGCATTAACACGTTCACTGCCACTGTAATTGGCCTTGCTTTGCCACGTAACCAATATTTTTCTTAATAGAATCTGAAAATATATTGCTAAAAGTAATATAACATGTATTTATTTTATAAGTACACAATCAAATTTACTCTCGTGAATCAAAGTTGTTTTGGGGCGCACTAAGGCGTCAGTGGCATATCAGGCCATATTCTGTAGCGGGTGGCCGTGGACGCGCCAATGCGTCTAGTGTATTGTTCCTGGTTAGTGTGACAGTTTAGGTTACTACAATTTCATTTTATATTCATAAATGAAACGAAACATCCTACTGACAAACGACATATTTATTGGACAAAAAATATAGTAGAAACATTCAAATACAAACACAAGATCTCGAAGAAACTTCTGAAATAAAATGTATGTCAAATCTAAGAAAAATACAATCTAGAGCTTTATCCATTACACTCTCAAACAAATAAAATAAATACAAAGTTTACGAATAGTACCGACACATAACTGTCGAAAAATAAATGAGCAACGAAAGTGCTATCTGCCTTTAGAGGTGGTGAATAACACAACAATTCAAACAATATCCTGCTTTATTTGGGCAATCTAGGCACTCGTAAATCGTGTCTGTTCGTTGTCCACGGCTGGCGCATGATCTGCACTTTTTTCGCGGTGTTTTTGATTTTCCATTTGATTCTCGTTTTACCACAACATGTTGGGGATTTCGGACTGGCCGTTCTACCTGCTTTCGTGGCAATAGTGCTCTTATAATACTGAGTCTAAATTCTTGGAGGGGCATTTTTGTGCCACAATATTTATTGTGTAGGGCATGTGCGTTTGTCAGTATCATTTCCACAACGTGGATAAAAAGTTTCTTGTACCAGCGTATGGTTTTGCGTTCCGAGAGGTAATATGATAACATCTGATCGTGCCGATCAACTCCCGCCATAAATTTATTGTAGTTTACAATGGCCAAGGGCTTAGATTTCTTCTCCTTTCTTTTGGTTTCAACCTCAACCATTTCATTTGCAAATGCATTAGAAATGTAGCAAACCTCCCTCTTATCACGCCACTTACCTATCATAACTCCTTCCGCAAATCTGGCAACGGCTTCACCTTTTCGTAGTTTTGCTTCCTGTATTTCCTTGGGTGTATCCTTCCTATTCGCCCTCAGAGTTCCCGTGCAGTGGGTCTTCTTATCCAGGAGCAGCTTTGCCAATGCGAAGCTGTTATAGTAATTGTCCATGTACACATGGTGACCAGCATTCAACTTTTCATCTAGTAAATGAAGAACAATTTTTTGCGCATGGCCTCTTCCTCCTAAATCGTCCAGCATGCCAGTGTATACCGCGAATTTTAGGACCATTCCAGTGGGAGTTGTCAAAATATATAGCTTTATGCCATATTTGTGCTTTTTGTTTTTGATGTATTGGCGGAAAAGTAATCGTCCACGCCAAAGGATCATTGATTCGTCCAGAGACAGTTCCCGTCCAGGGTAGTAAACTTGGCACATCCTTTCATTGAAAAAATCGATAACGGGACGTATTTTATACAACCTGTCGGATGGTGTTGGTTTGCCCTGTTTTGGATTTTCAGAAAAGTGTAATGCACGTAGTATTAGCAGAAAACGATTTCGTGAAATACTATCGGCAATTCCTTTCACGTTGAATAAAGCGTCCTTTTTCCAATAGTCCTGCAAATTCCTCATCTTTACATTTCCCATGTGCAGGAAAACTCCCAAGAACACTAACAATTCGCCAACAGTCACATCTTTCCAACAGTTTATTCGTGATTGTCCTTTGGTTCCCGCAGAAAGGAATAATTCAATCGCGTTTCGATTTGTTTCGTCTACAACTGTCAATAGAAATTCGTCCGTCAGCAAAAGACGAAAATAATCTAAGGGAGTGTTTTCCGTCGGTTGAATAAGCAGTCCCTCATTTTTTATAAATGGGCAATTTATCATTCCAACTGGCTCTCTTTCCCACGCAACAGTTGTATCAGCTGCGTTATCTCTTGTTACCACTCCTTCTGCCATTTCCCTGTCGCTAGGATTCACAGCCATTTCTACAGTCTCATCTAAAACAAACTCGGCTCCGTCAGACTCTTCACTGGATTCCACGCCGTCCTCCTCACTGGCCAGTTCCGTTTCCGAATCGCTTTCTTCTAATATTCGTAATAATTCCGCATCCGTTAGTTTTTGTACGTTTCTTGTGTCCTGTGTTTTACGTTTCTTAGGTTCTGAAGGGCCCGCCGTGTCACGATTGTCTTCCATTTTCAGTCCCACAACAGAGAAAAACTGTAGGGAAAACACACGAACCGCACCCGCAAACATTGAAAACAATACGTTCTTAGAGTGCCTGCGCAATGAACCACACCGAATGGCTGTGCCCGACTAAACTGTGGCGCTGAGAAACAGCTGAGTGTCTCGCCGCGCAGGCGCGTCGACGGCATATGCACTAGTATCGGCCGGACGCGCTGGTGCGCCGATGGCAGTGAACGTGTTAACTGCCCTCCCACCCCCCACCTCTTCACACAAGACTGGGAGAGACCCAGTGGCGTTGCAAACACGTGACGCAATGAAGGAACAGAGACGAAAGGTGAATATTTCTATCCAAAGTACACGGTCAAACTGGGGAAAACCACCGAAATGAGCTACTATGATAAACGGCACATCACTACTGACTGGGGACTGGGGACGAGCCTGTCGGAAAAGCTGAGGATGTTCGGGTGTAAAACGCCTCTACCACGAGCATGTGTAGAAAGCCGTTGAAGGAAATCCATGTGTCATCACAGAACATGGGGGTCAAAGGAGAGCTGTGATAAATTTGGCAACAGAGTGCAACGATGATGCAGGGCTTAGGAACACACAGATCAGCGCACAGTTTAAAGATGGGACTCTGCAGCGAGCGACCGCCCGCGTGTTCCCAATTTGACCCATCGATATCGCCATTTACGATTGCGTCGACCACAGAATCGTCGAGGAAGGCCCGTCGCTCGCGTGGAAACGTGTCAAATGAACTGATGAATCACGTTTCTTGTCACGTTAGGTCGATGGCTGTGTTGGATACGCCATCGTCCAGGCGATGGCTGCTCGAAATATACACTACGCATAGACGGTATCAGGACAGATGTGGATTGCGTGAACATTATCGCAGTTGACCGACATGCTGCCATTCTCGATGTCTTCTCCGCTGGCGGTGACACCTCGCAGCAGAATAACTACCACATGGCCAGAATCGTGCTACAGCCGTTTGGGGAGCGTAATAGTGAACTCATGTTGATGCCTTCCCCACCAAATTCACGTGATCTGAACCCAACAGATCAAATAGAAAGGACGAAATATCTTCCAACAAGGTTGCATCCCGCATAGTTTCTGCGTCTAGAGCCCCACGAGATAGAAAGCACACAACAAAAGTGAAGAAGGACTTAAAAACATTAAAAAGGACCCGTGCAATGGACTCAGAATATTCATCAGATATTCGTATCGAGGACGTTACCAATGCTCTGAAGAAGGTTAAACCAGGCAAAGCTCCGGGTTTCGATGGTATCCACCCTGAGTTCCTCATACATGTCGGAGCCTACAAAAAACAATGGCTGGCTAAGTTCTTTAGGGACATTATCGAAGTGGGTAACATTCCTCCCTCACTTAAATGAGCAAAGATCATCGCAGTCCTGAAACCTGGTAAACCAGGCGATAGACGAGAGAGTTACCGCCCCATTGCCCTTCTCAGTATGGTCTATAAATTATTATAAAGACTGCTCCTCAACAGAATAGGCCAAACTATACTAAAAAAAAAATCCCTATCGAACAAGCAGGATTCCGTCCCTATCGTTGCTGTACAGATCAAGTCCTATCACTGACAACATATATAGAGGCGGGGTTGCAGAAGAAACATAAAGTAGCTGCAGCATTCATGGACCTAACAGCAGCCTATGATACAGTTTGTAAACAGGGAGTCACGTACAAATTAATCTGTACCGTCCAATGCAAGAAGATAACCGACCTTATTGACGATATGTTGTCAAATAGAACCTTCCAAGTAATAATGGGGAATGAGAGAAGTAAACAGATGAAACCCAATAATGGAGTACCACAAGGCTCTGTCCTTGCGCCCCTTCTTTTCAGCCTTTACATCGCTGACATGCCTGCAACCAGATCGCGCATATTTGGTTATGCTGACGACTGGGCTCTGGCAACAGCCCACAGAAATATAGAAACTGCCGAAGATATCCTTACGAGTGGCCAAGGGATTCTCAGCGAGTACTTTAGAAAATGGAGGCTACAACCTAGTGCTACAAAGACGGAAGTACCTGCCTTCCATTTGAACAACAAACTGGCCAACAGAGAACCACATCTATATCTAGACGGGAAAATACTAAATCACAACAAACACCCAAAGTACCTTGGGGTTACCCTAGATAGGACACTAATACTCAAAGTACACCTGACGAAAATTGCAGCGAAACTTAAAACACGCAACAACATATTGCAGAAGCTCTGTGGCACCACTTGGAGCTCCACAGCATCTACCTTAAGAACATCCGCACTTGGCTTGTTGTATCCAGTGGCAGAGTACTGTGCCCCAGTGTGGCTCAACAGCAAACATACACACATGGTAGATAGCCAACTTAATGCAACAGTGCGTATTATATCAGGCACAATCAGGCCAACTCCTACAGCGTGGCTGCCCGTTCTCAGTAACATAGCCCCTCCTAACCTGCGCCGAGAACACGCTCTGGTTAGAGAATTTCAAAAAATCATGACCAACCCTCAATTACAAATCCATGAAGATAGTCACGACATCCAAGGAAACCGACTCCGGTCTAGGCATCCTCCATTAAAGACCGCACAGGCGCTGCCTTTATGAGCAACCTATGACTGGAAACGAATATTTTCAATTTTAAAACGAAAGACAGAAGTACTTTTATTATTATGTTTATCATTCATTGTATCGGCTTCATACTAACTCTGTCATGAACTTTTTTTTATTTACGAAAAACTTACTACATCCTGTAAATGTGGATAGCATAACGTCAGCGGAGATCTAACTCTTGCGACCTATGATTATCCTCTTAGGATGCCTCAAGCTATACGTGTAATCTGCAGTATAATAAGTCAAACCTGTTGCGATCTAAGCCAGTACCGGCTGAACTAAGAGACCCAGGGCCGTGGACATCTCAGACTCATCGATCCTATCTTACTGCAAATACGGCTAAAGCACATAAACGTGTTGCTACGATGTGACATATAAGACAGAAGTGCAATGTTGGACTATCATGCAGTATGAGGATAAAAGTGGAAATTTATATGTAAATACTAAATTCATCTGAAATATCAGATTTTTCCGTAGCGCTTAAACGAATCGCGATCACAGTCGCTGGGCAATATTTGCAGTAACAAATACGGCAACCAGTAAAGTATTTGACAATATAAAGCCACTGGAACTGAGACACATGGAATATCACGGGATCTTTTCCTGTTACCTTATATCTTAGATGCCAGTGGCGTGGAACTGGAAGCAGTATGTGTGTGTTACCAGAATCTTTTTTCGGGATGGAAAAAGTTGGTAGCAAGGTCAGAGTTATAAGGTGGATGATCACGCAGCGCATACATTAACGCCTGCGGTAGTCTACGGTATGTACTTCATTCGCCGTTCCTAACTCTTATTTCACGTGATCGTCCCGTTTAATATCGTTTCTAGTGTTCTCTCTCAATATTCGATTTCACGTGCTCAAGATATTTACTACTAATCTTGTAATTAGATATAATCGTATTATCTACATTAGTTGTAGGATACATCTTGCATTTATTCGCATTTGAACAGAGACGCCATTCATTCCATGAAGTACAAACACTGTCCAAGTCTTCAAGCATTTCTTCGAGATCTTATTTGATAATTAGATTACGTATACTGACAATATAACAGTCCTTGTATTCATCCTCAAACATATTGTAACTTTCTGAGACCTATAAGTCAATTAATTTCCGAACCACTCACGCATGTCTGAACATATTGGGTATGGATAACTATCAAACGATTGTTTGTAAAAAAAGTAACTTTAAATCGAGTTAATACTGTGTTTGCTGTGATGAGAGTAGCACTCAATTTACGTCACAGCACTTCAATTTGCGTTTTCTTTTTTCAGTTTCAAAGTCAGATCGGCCGCGAAATAGAAAAAAAAGCAGTTAAAAAAACGTTTTATTTGCAACAAATAGTTGTGCTTCTAGATACCTCTCTAAATATTCGCCGCACTGACTGAGACAACTGTCTTTGCGTGGTACCAAATTTCCGATATCCTCGCCACAGAGTGCAGCCGCCTGCGCTCTCCGGCAATTCTTTGCTGTGGTCTGCAGGTCGTTGTCTGTATCAAAGTGCTGCCACCACAGCCAACGGCTTACGTGAGCAAAGAGATGAAAATCACAGGGAGCCAACTCCGAGTGATACGGTGGGTGATCTGACACTCCCCCATCGAAAACACTGCAGGAGCGTCTTTGTTGCACCAGCAGTGTGCGGCCAAGTATTGTCATGATGAAAGATAATTCCAGATGACATCATTTATCTTTGCCTGTTGAGAATTGCCCTTCGTGAACGATTTACTTCAGTCGCCCTATCCACTTGCTGAAAAGAATCACATAACAAGGGAATAAGTGTGTGTGTGTGTGTGTGTGTGTGTGTGTGTGTGTGTGTATGGGAGTGTTTGGAGCTAATGGGCGCTCAATGGCGAGGTTATCAGCGCCTTTCATACATTAAAAAAAAAAACCAATGTGGACAAAATTACGAAACTAGTTCTCACACAGTCATCAAATGACATTCTTGCTCTCACTCCCACCTCACTCGTTTTCACCTATACAATCACTCTATCTCACACGCCATATGACAACGGAAATATAATGAAATTTTTTACACCTTGGATAAAAACAGAAGTAAAACGACAGAAGAGCTAAAAGAAAGTCACAGGAAAATGTGACTGGGTGACAACTAATAAAAAACATGGGTTAGCTTGTTACCCCCTAACAAGTTAAAATCTTCTCCCCAAAAATTTTTCGAAACTAGCTGAACAAATCACAAAACCTTAAAACTCTCACCACATTAGTTTGAACGTTACTTAAAAGACGGAAAATCTGTTGCTACCTTCTGGTCAGAAAATAAAATGCAGACAAATAAAATGTGCGGCACAGTAATCTGTACACCAGAAAGCAACACACTTTGCTCCCAGGAGCAAGAATCACTGCTTCATGATGCTGTGGGCTATTAGAGGACGGCTAAGGAGGACTTCGTTGGGTCAACGTGGCTGGGGGGAGGTACGCTACGGCCGCGTTGTGGGCTTTGTTAGACGGAGCTTATTGTCTGTCACTTCTAGCCACTCATTTTCCCATCGTCACATGACTCTGTACCTCAAAAGCGAGGTGATAGCGTGCAGGGGGTTGGCACACTGAAATAACTGAGGATCGCGGCGTGGCTCCTTGGCTGCTACATCCGCCCTTTCATTTCCCGCAATACCCATGTGCTCTGGCACAAAGCAAAAAGATACCTCCCTCCCTAGCCATTGTAGCTGGTGGAGGGCATCCTGTACATTCTGGACTGCTTTATCTGCTGTGTACAAGCCTTGTATAAAATGAAGGACACTCAGAGATCGATACAGACAAGGAATCGAGTACCGAAATCATGTCTCATTTGTTTTAGTGTCAGCAAGATCGCATTTAATTCCGAGTCAAAGACAGTAAAGTCTTGAGGCAATCGGACACGATCATGGAAAACGTCAAACCAATCAACAGAGTTCCCTGTTTCGAGCCGTCCATAATGACAGCTAAATAATTGCGGTGCTCAGTTAAAATATCCTTAACTCTCGTATTAAAAACATATACGGCAGTGCACTTTCTCCTGTACTGCATTAAACGTAAAATTACGCTGGGCCCCTGCAGTAACCAGGGTTGCAGATGCTTTAAGCCCTGCATCTGGGGGTTGTACATGCTCCACACCAAGTGGCTCTAGCATACGCCACACTCGTATCCAAAACGAATTTGTTGCTCAAGGATGATTGGAGCAAAGGCGTTCCAGATCCAGACAGGCAATTTTATGGTATACAGATGATTTCAGAGCTGCTAGGAGCTTACATGCCTCATGCACCATGAGGAGTTCCTGTCGGATTGTAAGTGGCGGTTCACCATCCTCAGCAAAGAGACTAGGAATGGGGATGGTCCTATAAGCATCCGTCGCCAGCCTGATCTCCTCATGGTGTATAGCATCAATGACCTTCAGATAAGAAGACCTCGTCGATCCACACATTGTGCTCACGTGAACGGAAGTAAGTCCTACAAAACTGGAGCAAACGCGCCCTGTCTTGTTTCCCAAGACCCGTGGCTAAGGAACTTCGTGCTGTTCAGTGCCTTTTGGGTCCTGGTTTTCACGTCTCTCAGGTGTAGCAACCACGACAATTTGGAATAAAAAATGAAATCCTCATAAACAAGTCAAGTAAACTGAAAGTAGGCGAGAACGATAAAAATGAACACACAATCACACTTATCTGCACAAAAGTGAAAACCCATATTTTCAGACCACGCCTCTTATCTCTCCAATGTAAGTTGCAACTGATGGAACGTGATACTGTTTGTGGATAAGGCAAAGAGGGTAAGACTTAATACACTGGCCTGAGGGACACCATTCTCCTGCTCTGAACAACCCGGCATCATGTATTAACTCGTGACCCAAGAAATCGGTCAGAATGGAAGGTCCGTATGAAGATGGGGAAGTGGCCACAAAGGCCCCGTTGATGAAGTAGCTTTAGAACACTATGTCTCCAAGAAGTGACATATGCCTTACAGACCTCAAAGGAGGTATCTAGTCAGGGATGTTTGCGTATAAAACCCTGCTGAATAGCAGCCTCTAGCAGGGTCAGGCTGTCGACAATGGACCCAAATCTCCTGAATCCCACTGGGAGCGACTAAGGAGATGCCTGGTCTCTAACAACAAGACGAATGGTTAACAATTCACTCCACGGACTTTCCGAGGCAGCTCGATGAGGCGATATTCCGATAACAACTGACACATATGTGATTCTTTCCTGGTTTGAGGAGAGCCATCAGTATCGCCTCTCTCCGCGAATTGCGAAAGTGGTCTGTCTGCCTTATCAGACGAAACATTTGAGCAGGATTTCCTTTGACGCCGTTGGAAAATGTCGAAGCATGCAGTACTGGATTTCGTCATGACTGGCTGCAGTATCACGAGTGTCAGACAGCGCTGATTCCAGAGCCAACATGGAGGAAGGGAAGTTGTAAGACTCAGAATTATTGGATCTGAAGTCCAACTTGCCCCTCTCTGCAGTTACAAGGTAGTGACGAAGTGCTGGATCCTGGCTGGCACTGGCAATAGTTTCTCCACAATACTCTGCCATCGCCTGAGCGATGTCTCCAGGTGTTGTTTGGAGACACACGTATTGCAGGACTGCTGCTGTTGGTAGACGAATGTTTTTGCTGAAAACCCTCCTGCCGGGTACCCAAATTTTTGTAGAAAAGTGGAACAGTTGACAGAGTGCAGGAAAGCATGCCATGAACTTCTTTCTCTTCTAAATTACGCGGTGTACCTTGGCTCTCGTGACTTAAAAGGCTGCGAGGTTGTCTGCTGCTGGGCCGGATATAAACAGTCGAAGAGCTGCACACCTGTCCCACATTACTGGATGGCACTCATGAGCCCATCAGGGTACAGGTTGCCTCCTAAGACGACCTAAAGTCTTTGGATGAATAAGTCATTGGCTTGTTGGATCAGTTGTGTGATGTGGTCCATCCGTTACTGGACGCTGGTGCGGTGTTCAAACACAGCGAGCTGGCTCAACAGCATGCAGCTATCCCTGACGACCCTCCACTTTGGTGATTATGTTCAAGCAATCGTCCATCCACTAAGTGATCCACATTGGGATGTGATCGCTGGAATGAAGGTCATCAGTTGCTTCCCACTGTGCTGATTCTCCAAGGACTGGAGAGCAGAAAGAGAGGTTGGTGGCTGAGGACGTCCCAGTATCAGGTAAATAGTGTGTGGGACTGCCAGTATTGAAGATGATTAGCTCCTGAGGCGTCATGATGTTCTCCAAGACTCGATCCCTGGGGCAAGTATAGTTTAAGACCCATAATCCAGTAGGAGAAATGGGTGTGGAGGTGTACAATAAGACCAATGAGAGCCTCAAATTCTATTGTATCCTGTGGAGGTAAATACATTGAGCAGAGAATGATCTTGTGGCCTACAATAACAGCAGTGGCTATGGATTGTAGGTTAGTAACCAAAGAGAGAGCAGAGGAGCGGTATGTGTTAGTGACAAACATAGAAACCCCTCAGTTTCCTCTTTCCACAGCCAAGTCATCCTTTTGGTGAAAGGTAACACAAGCACAGGGGGCATACCACAGTCAGGGTTTCGTTTTGGTGGAAGATAAACTTGGGGTGAGCCTCTGCCAGGAGTTTTATTTCAACCACATGAGTCCTGAACTGATTTATATTCCACTGTAGTATGGGAGCCACATTCACCTTGTCTTTCTGCCAGGGTTGGGAGCCTGTAACAGACGAAGTTTCAACCTTGGGATAGCATGGTTGCCCCAGATAGACTTCGCAGTCCATCAGCTACAAAGCAGAAGCTGTAGAATTGTCAAGTCCAATGACATCAACATGGCCTGATCTGGTCTACTGCCTGTTTTCGCCTGTAGTGGAAGGTTGGTCTGGGAGGGCTTTGTGCGATAAACAGCAGCAGCACTGGAGGCAGTGCTGGAATTTTTGCCTGGCTCTGCCTTTGGTGGAACCAGATGCTCAACAACAGTGCTAACTGTGGCTGTATCTGACGTTCTCAGAAGGCTCTGAAACAACGGCTTGATGAGTGTACTGGCAAACACAGATATTACTGCTGACACTAGAAAACTCTGTTTATGTAGAAGCGTTGGCTGTTGAAATAGGCTGGTGGCCGAGCGGTTCTGGCGCTACAGTCTGGAACCGCGCGACCGCTACGGTCGCAGGTTCGAATCCTGCCTCGGGCATGGATGTGTGTGTTGTCCTTAGGTTAGTTAGGTTTAAGTAGTTCTAAGTTCTAGGGGACTTATGACCTCAGCAGTTGAGTCCCATAGTGCTCAGAGCCATTTTTTTTGTTGAAATAGGCGTTTGAAGGGCCAAAGCAAAATATGTAGCAAATATGGGAGGCTGTATCATGGCTTTGTCTGTCTTCACTGATCTCATAGTACCTGCAATGCCCTCTGAATCTTTTTGAATATAAAAAGGCGAAAACTTTTCAAAACCACGCCCCTTATGTTCACAATCAAAAACACGATCTGACCAGCAGTGTGCATTCTCGTACTGTTGAATGAAGAGCTCTGTGTCAGTCCTGAGCCTGGAGGACTGGCTACATGATCTCCTTTGTGAAACTGCTTATTGGTGCCTGTCAGCGAACCATCCATTCCACCAGGAGTAAGAGGAGGAAATTTAGATGGTTCCTCCTCTGTCTTAAGAGTAGCTAGGGAAATAAAAATCGACCTAGACATAACGCCACTCACCTAGGTAAGTCTTGTACGACTGAGGTGCGGCAGGTTGCTCACAGGATGCCCGCTATAGACTGTTCAACCTCAACAGCCATGCATCTCATCAGCACACAGCACACTTTGAGACTGAGATCTTTCTTTATAGATGTTTGTACCAGCCCCACGATCTGGGTGTTCAAGCCAAGGTCCCCTTCCATGTGACACACAAGTTTCCACAGCCACACCCCACGATGGTTGTTGAAGCGTCCACAGAGCTCACAGAGGACTAGTGGCACTTACCAGCCTCCTTCTCAGAAAACGTGGCGTCACCAAGACCATATCCAGCAAACGCATGCTATACTCAGGGATACATGCTTGCTTCTCTGACAGCCTTTATCATGAGTGTCTGTATGTCCTGCTTCAAAGTTTCTGTACCCCTGCCAAACTGTGGTATCACAAATGACAGTTACATTATGTGGGCTGCATTAAATCAGGCGGAACATCTCAGCATGAAGTTACCGAAAGATAGCACACACTTCGAACTTTGCGGGAGAGTGGCTATATTGCTGCGGCAGGGGGCGCTCATAGTCCATTGTCACTGGAGGCAAGGCATAAAGGCGTAAACCATTCGGTCCGCCAAATTCCGCGTGACTGCTGTCAGCGTCTTACGGAAACTGAAATTCCATTACCAACCGTAGAACGCCAGTGGGGTGGTATCAGTACATGATACCACATTCCTGTCCCAACAAACCTCCTCACCATCGTCCTGTAGTGTAGATGAGTGAATCAAAATGGGGCGGTTAGGGTTGGATGCAGGTGGCAATGAGTTGGGAGCCGAAATTTAGGCTGGTGCTGAGATCGTGCCTGCACCTCGACAAACAGTCTGAGCCGACCTGCGCCACCAGCCACCAAATGGGGCAGAAGGCATGCACATACATCCAGAGATGGGGCAGCAAATTAAGATGGAGGCATTTCGATGACAGTAGAGGGACCCAAGGCGTTGCACGGGGTAGCCACCAGGAAGGAGGGCCCATCCCCAGACGACAGTGGCTGTCGAGACTTCCATTGGCTCTTGGACTAACACCGATGGTGTTGAGCTCAGGAGCTAGATGCAGCGAGAGATGCTGCATGTAGGCAGGCACAGAATCTGAAAGCACAAGGCCTAGGGCGGAATCATGCAGTTTACACGAACTATTTTGATTCTGGTGGCTTATCAACAATCCTCTCAGTCTCTGCAGAAGAAACAGAGATTGTCCAAGCAAAGATACACTGGTACCTTGCTCCCAGCGCCTCCATCCATCATACTATCCGTGAAAGACTGAATCTTTAGTTTGATGCCACGCCAGTCTGAGCAGTGTGGGCGTCTTCTGCTGTAGCGAGTGCAGCAACTGAAGCAACGTGCGGTGGTGCAATCCATGTAACAACTCCATCAGTGATGGTCCGTCACAAGGCTGCCTTTGAAGCAAAAGATCGATTTCAAGACCAGGACTGTGAATCGAGCCACAGTTGAGTGTACAGGAACCACGAAAGAAAAACTGCTGAAAGCGTCAATGACTGTGAGTCACCATGTATTCCAGGGTCTGTGAAATCCAAGTGCAAATACTGACAAGGTGCTCAATGTTTGAGCCATTCAAGGAACCACATAGGTAGTGCTGACTTATGTTCAGCACATGCTTGTCACTGAGAAGTCAACTGTGCAGTTTGCGCATACATACTGTGCCAAGTGCACTGACGTCGTGCCAACTGCTTGGTATAAACGTTGTCCTAGTGACATTAGAGTAACAAATGAAGTACGTCAGGCTGGAGAGCCCTGTGTACCACAACACATGACTGATCATTATCGGTGTGAAGCAAAATGACACACTGGTGAACTCCAAGCTCGTGCTGACAGGGAAAACATCGGCGAGCCACAGAGCTACGAATCTGTCATGGTGAATGAGGTCAGCCGGCCGCGGTTCTAGGCGCTCAGTCCGGAACCGCGGGTCTGCTACGGTCGCAGGTTCGAATCCTGCCTCGGGCATGGATGTTTGTGATGTTCTTAGGTTAGTTAGGTTTAAGTAGTTCTAAGTTCTAAATGACTGATGACCACAGATGTTAAGTCCCATAGTGCTCAGAGCCATTTGAACCATTTGAATGAGGTCAACCAGTGCAGATGTAGTACAACAGAATCTACAAACCACAAGCCGCTTCGGTGGCCTGGGCAATTTTCTGGTGATATATCAGATAGCTATGCACAGCTTCTATGTCTTGTGCATCAATGCAGCAGCGAGAAGCAAGAATTTGGACCATCACGGAGGTGACAAAGAGCATCTACGTTGGTACACTATAAATGCGCCGATACACAATCTCATATTGGTAATTTGAGAAAATAGGAGCCCACTGTTACAGCATTTGCACTGGCGAGTTGAAGGTTGTAGATTGTGGTCAGTCATCAAGTACAATTTTCTGCCAAAAATATACTACTGATACCTAGTGACACCATTATCAGTGAATAATTATGTTAAACTTTGCTCACAGCTTCGAAGCAAAGGCAGTCGGTCTGTGAAAACCTCCAAATTTACTCTAAATCTGCACCGACGCATAAGAGGAAGCATCAACAGCTGAGACCACAGGATTCGCTGAATCAAAATGAATAAGGCATCGATCACCAAGCAACGGATCTTTCAACTTCTGGAACGCTTGCGAGTAAACAAATGGAACATTCTTCCTGAGCAAGTGATCAAAGGGAGCCACGATTTGAGCGGCGAAGGAATTAATCAGCCCGCAATTCTCTCGCAATGCGTGGGAGTGGAAAGTCACAGAGAGCAAGCAAATGTGATTGCAGCGGGTGGATACCCTAGCTGTTAATGATATGTTTCAAGTGCTAAAAAACGCGCGCGTGTGTGTGTGTGTGTAGCTTATGGACGCTCAACAGCGAAGTTGTAGCACCATTAAATTCATTAAAGCACACGAAAGTGGATAAAATCGCTAAATGTGTAGCACATAGTGAGCAGGAACTGTGTAAAATGACACTCACTCACTCACTCCCACCTCTGCAGCATTGAGCCACACAATAAATCTGTCACACACCAGAAGACGACTGACAAAACCATAGAAGAGCAAAAAGAAAGGCACAGGGAAATGTAGGGAAATGTAACTGACTGACCGCTTATAAAAACGAATTAAAAACATCTCCCTGAAATTTTCGAAAACAAATTGCAAACATCACAAAACCTTGAAACCCACACAAAATTCATTTTGAGGTCACTTAAAATAGATTGCAGATCTCCTGGCAAATTTACCGCTGTCTTCTCGTCCGAAAACGAAACACAGTCTAGTTAAATTCGGCGTTCAGTGATATGTTCGCCACAAGCACCACACATTGGAGGGTCCTCTCGCCAGAGCGAGAAACCGTACGTCAGAGGGCTGTGGCCTATGTGAAGACGAGTGAGGACCTCATCCCATTTCGTGGATGAAAGTTCTGGAAGACTACAAGTGCCTAATACAGAAATGTCTTGAGCATTTATGGTGTCAGCATATGGCGCGATGTGTTCGACTTAGCTTTGCCAACCACTCGAAAGCGCTACAACTGAGCAAAGTCATTGAAACTCCAGTGTCAAGTTGCAGACGGACGGAATGTCCAGCAATAGAGACACAGAAGTTGTTTTCAAGTAGCACTGCAGACGAGTTGCGAGCCTTTCCAGAACGACTATTAGGCTATTCCTTTGCACTAACGCCACTGTGGAGTTTGGAAAACACACTATACACTGTTTGTGACTTAAATTTGAGTGAAGGAGTAGCAGATGGTTCAAATGGTTCAGATGGGTCTAAGCAGTATGGGACTTAACATCTGAGGTCATCAGTCCCCTAGACTTAGAACTACTTGAACCTAACTAACCTAAGGACATGACACACATCCATGCCCGAGGCAGGATTCGAATCTGCGACCGTAGCAGTAGCGCGGTTCCGGACTGAAGCACCTGGAACCACTCGGTCACAGTGGTAGACGGAGTAGCAGAAGGGGTGCTTTAAGTTTCTATAAGCACGCAGACTTTAAGTGTCCCGGTTTGCCGGAATAGAAGCAAGTTGTATCATTGGAGGGGCAAGATCAGCGACCATGTGCTGCGATACAGCCAGGGTACGACTTCACATCTTGTGCCAGTGGAGCCATGTGTTTACGTTAGTGCTGTGGCTGTGGTGGGACGAGCATCTGTTTGTGAGTTGGCGGCGAGGCTTGTTTGGCACTGTTATCTATACAACGAAGAGGCGCTGACTCAGAACAGTCTGGTGGGCTTTCGTAGGAATCTTGATAGCCTAGAGTTTGAAGAAGCTGTGGCACAGAAGGATCTGGGTATTTGAGAATCTGTTCCTGAATTCGAGTGTCAGCTACACCATGTGTGATGGTCTCACGAATCACTGCATCACTATATATACTATTTGACACAGTCACATTTGAATCAACGCTGTCTAGTAAGATATCGCAGTTCAGTCACCCAACGATGGTAGGTTAATCGCCAGTCGTACGGAAAAAAAATGGTTCAAATGGCTCTAAACAGAATGGGACTTAACTTCTGAGGTCATTAGTCCGCTAAGACTTAGAACTACTTAAACCTAACCAACCTAAGGACATCACACACATCCATGCCCGAAGCAGGATTCGCACCTGCGACCGTAGCAGCAGCGCGGTTCCGGACTGAAGCGCGTAGATCCGCTCGGCCACAGCGGCCGGCTCGCACTCTAATAGGTCCTCGTATGGTACTAGTTCAGAGCGGGACACGGGAAATGACTTATACGAGGTGCATGATGACTTCCGCCATTGCCAAGAAATAAGAAAGATTGTCAGTACCTTGTATGCTGATATGCTGCGAGGTGCGCGTTGAATGTGTGAGATACTCTGTCCAGTCTTCCTTCGCCTCGTCGAACTCACGAAACGATTCATTACTTCAAATAGTAGCGCCATTTGTTGACCCTGAAACCGAATAAACTGAGTTAGATCAATTACATCATTTGAAGGCACCGCAAAAGACGATTGTGGCTTGGTATCCATAGTAATTAAGCAATGCGCAAAATAACTAGACAATTAAGCAATGCGCAAACAGCGAAAAGCAACAACATCACAGAGAGACCAAAAAGGGTTGCGAAAGCAGCAACTGTTGAACCTAGAAAGCGACCACAAGAAAGAGGAACACTGAGAACACCGCCGAAGGCTAAATAAATAAAAAAAAGAAGACAGAATGGGAAGAATTACACTTGAAGACTGCCACTTGTAGGTTTCAGTACTCGTAACTAGTTTAGTTGTGTATGACTTCGTATGTGGACATGGGCTACGGAGTGGTGGGGCAACTGTCGTCGTGGGAAAGCTAAACAGGAGTACAAATGAATAGTGAACAAACTATCACAATAAACCGGTTTACTAGTATTTCTCCAAGCGTATCAAGACTCATTACAAATAATATAAAAAGGAAATAAAGTCCAGCTATCAGTGACAACAAGGAAAAGGTTCTGTGTACCATAGCACGAACGATGGAGTCGGAACTGCGACTAGGTGGCGTCTGCAAAGTATCCTGTAGCAGAATGGCTCCGAGTGCGATGATGAGAAGCTGCCGCTGCCCCTGACCATCCTGTACTGCGGCGGCAGAGGGCGCTCGAAGTCCAGAGCCGCTGGAGGCGTTGTCCAGCGGACATTCTCCACTCGGTCCGCCAGATCCCACGCGAACACTGTCAGTGTGTAACAGAAACTTGCATTTCCGTTACCCACTGTAGAACACCAGTGGGAAGGTATCGATACGTCATGCCACAGATCGACTATCCAAGAACATTTGCAGCATTTTGGTAAAGAGAAAGATAGGTAACTGATTCTTCACATGCAACTTATTGCTTCAGCGGCAGGATGCAGATCCGTTTTTCGATAGCTTCATCATAGAACATGAGAAATGGGTCCTCTATGAGAATCCAGAACGTTAAAGAGAGTCTCTCTCAGAATGAATCGTCACGAAGCACAGCTTAGCCAGGTTCGTACCACACAACAAGCCGCTTTTGGGTGTTTGTTGGAGTATTCGCAGGCTCGTTCATTTTGAAATGATGAAACCTGCACAAAATGTGAATGCAGACTTTTACTGTGAACAGCTGGATCAAGTAGACCAATCTTTACTTCATAAGTGTCCACCGACATTCAAGAGAAAATACGTTATTCTGCAACACGATAATGCAAGATCTCACCGCACGAGAGGAACCCTGGACAAAAATTGATGAAATGAGATGGGGATACTGTCTCATCCCCCGTTCTCGCCTGATATCGAGCCAGCGGATTACCATTTATTCAGATCGCTACATCACTTTCTACTTAGCAAAAAGAAAATTGATATGATGTCCAAAACTCCATCTCCAGATATGTTGCTCAAAAACCAATAGATTTTTTCTTAATGCGCCAGTGGAAATTTGCACACCAAGTGACAAAATCTTGCCGATGAGAAGGTCGACTATATTATCGATTAAAAATAAAGACAGTTTATCGTTTGGAATTTAGTGTAAATAAACGACATTACTTTCAGGTTCCCTTAATATACAAAGAATTGTGCAGTAGGTTTTGTAGGTCTGGAGATGGGACAGCTGTAGGTTTGTATGTGTCTAAGGAAATATAGGGTTACAAGTCAATTCCAGAAGACATTTCTTGAGTGCACAGGCTGACAGCTATGATAAAAAAATGTTTTGCCTCAAACTCAGTGTTTCAGTGAATAGCTATTTCAGAGAGTTTTATTCTGTGTGTACCTTTGAGGGAGAAATAAACTGAGTTATTCTTTTTCTGTACTCTAAAAGAAGTAGATCTGTTCATATTACTCCTTGAATGAAACTCCGCTATACTGATAGCAGTAATGTTTATGTAGCCTGAAAGTGAGAGCTACGTGCGATTGAACCTGGTCGCCTTATTTAAAGAAACTGGGGTCACCCAGAAAGCAACAAAAGTTTAGCAATGCAAACTCTGTGCTCTTGATCACATCAACGATTCAATGTAGAGTCTTTTGGTGCATGTGGCCTATAATAAACGTGAGTCGTAAAGCATCGACTGCACACCGACCAGCGCAGCGCCGAGAAACGGCTTCAACACGACGCTGACTCGCGCGCAAGTGGAAACAGCGAGCAGCACCACACTTACAGGGCCCCCTAAACGAGCTGTCGGAAACAATTACGCTGTTATCTTATTATCATAAATTACGGAACAGACATAAATCAATTGTATATTAATGAAGAGTTTATTTAACCAGACGCCCATCGGTGGTCGGCCCAGTTCGGTAAGCAGTCTTAGGGAGCATCAATACTGAGAAATAGAAAGCTGATACTTAGCCTGCGTTCTGCGAGTTGGAATAGTGACAAGTAATTGTACGTAGGAGGCACACGAAGCACAGGAAGCCACTTCATAACGAGGATTTAAGTTACGTTTCTTCCCTTCTTAGAAATAAAGAATTCTATTAATTTGGATGTGTTATATAGTGTAACACTTCTGCTACTAAATGTAACTGGATTTTCTTTTTTTGATGCTAGTCACTTGTCAGGATGAGCATTACTGCAAAGGGCATTTGATTCTAAAGCATTATCTCTGGGTGAAACTACTAAATAAATTAATTTTTCTCTCTTAACAACATGTGGGCAGGGTGGGTTCTTCCTTGGCTCGGGTATGAGGTAGAATGAAACAGCATTTTTACATAAAATAACTTTTATTGAAGATTTGTACAACGGTTTTCTTACTGGATTGTCCTGGCTGGTAGAGCGGCAGCTGTGTCGTTTGCGAAGCCTTTTGCTGCAGCAGCGGCGGCGTCTGATTACGCCTGGCGGTGTGTTTCTCGTGTCGCCTATCACCCAGTTGACTGGAGACGCGCCTCATGCGGTGCCCCGTTTAATTATTGAGAACGAAGTCGTGCATCGGATGGTGATGTGGCGTCCCAGTGTTTCTCTTCTCTAAGCGGCCGCGTGTGTCAGTGTTGTGCGTCGGCCAGCGGAGCGGCGCGGCGGGGGAAGGCCAGTGTCCCGGACTCGAACAACGGACTCCATCTTGCCAGTCTTCGGCTCTCAGATCTTCATCCCAGCTCACAGGTGACTGCTGATGTGAGGCCGTCTCCTTCCCGTCCTCACGAGTCACCCGGGTACGTAAAAATCAGTCTTCAAATACCTTTTAACTTCTGTCTTCTGGCGCCGAGGCTGCTGCTTGCCATTCCATTACAGCGGCGGACTTGGTGCGTGTGTGTATGATGTAGTCTCTTCTTGCATGACGGTCTTCAGCTCCGAAACTGAACTGCAAACTATTCTTCTTTAGTCGGGTCCAGTGCGTCTCGCGTGTTTATTCATTTCAGTTAGCTGGAGGTGAACGACTTCACGCTCATTGCCTCTTCTGTCACGTTGTAAAGCTTCTCGAAGAATCTTCTTAACGTCGGTCATTGGCTCTTAGAATGTAGGCGAGGGCCTATTGAGTAACATGTGAGCCGGTCTGGCGATGCCCTGACTGCTGAATCGACAGCTTTCACTTATGTTGGGAGGACGATGGTTTTTCCGGAACATGCTGACTTCACAGTCATTGGCTCTTCTATCACTGCTGCTCTGCCCGCTGTTTGCCAGTGTGCATTTTGGATTCCTGCCACCAGCCGTTGGAACTTCTCTCCTTCCTTGTTTCTGTCGATGCTCACTCCCATAGTAGCGAACATAAAAATGAACCCATCAGAGTTTGAAAGGGCCATTGTCCGCGCAAACTAAGTCGAGACCCGGTGCGTTTTTTTTTTTTTTTTTTTTTTTTTTTATGGCTGATGAGAACGAACGTGAAGGCGGTCGCTCCCACCCGCCACAGCTCCGCTTTCAACTTAGGTTGCACGGGCAATAGGTGGAGTGGGCCCCGATACATAGCCGTGCGGTGCTGGTGAGCGATCTGCGCAGTGCTTGGCGTCCGGTTTCGGTGTCGCAGCGCCGGAATGCGGCTGAAGACGTCACTCACAGCTGCTTCAGGAACTGCGGCTGCTGGAACGCGGCCCTGGCGGTGTTGGCGAGAGACCTATAAGGGTGTCCGTAAGGGCCGGTGTCAGTAGCCCCGCGGTAACCCGCGGCAGCTGCTCGCACCAGGAGTGGCGCGTCATCGGGGACGGCCAGCCCCCGCTGGCGCGGCACTCCCTTCCCCCCGAACCCCTCTAAGGCCATCTGGGCAGCGCGCTGCCCGTACCGCCGCACCTTAGGCTCATCAGAGTCTTTCCAGAGCCAAAACACGTTCCAGCCCATCCCCTCAGCCAGCCCACACACATGGCTCCCCAGCGGCCGCAGGGCCTCCTCGTAAACCTCTCCACTAATGAAATTTCTGAAATACTCAAACATAGCGTCTTTGTGCACAGATAGTCAGAGTCTCAGAAATAACACCCAGTTTCCGCGGAAACTGCTATTTATAACGTGCTCTTCATTGTTGTGAGTTTCCGCGGATACGGCAGCCGATCTGAGTTTTTAGCACTTCGCGATTGTCATTGTTGAGCTCGTTAGTCTGAAGACTCGTTTGATGCAGCTCTCCACGCTCGTCTATACCGGGCAACCTTTTCACCTCTGAGTAAGTACTGAAAATTACATTTACTTACTATTGTTAAGGTTTGGTCTCTCTCCACAGTTACGGGTAACTCTCCAAAATCTTGGAATTAAGTCCAAAGAGGTCGTATACTACTTTTTTGTAACACACAAAAAACATATAAAAACTGTTGTTCCGTAGCCAGTGGAAACATGAAAATGAACGATCGTAGAGAGAAATAAATTATGAAACAAGCACCAATGAGGCCCGTGGGACTGAGAGGTCGCATCGCGTACATGACGACGGCAAATCTGATTCCTCTCGCTCGCTCAGTTCAGTAGGCGAAATGCGTTTCTAACCCTCTTAATTTGCAACTGGGTGTTTACGTGATAACGAGAATTACGTCTTCTACTGGAATGCACTGTTACGGGGTCTTACAGATTATTAGTACTACAACAAATTACAAACTGGAATGCACAATTATGGGGTCTTATTGATTATTACTACTACAACAAATTACAAAACTTTACAGTATGCTGTAATTTATGATCAGTAACAATATTGTGAAAAGGAAAGTTGCTACTCATCATATAGTGGAGGTGCTGAGTCACAGATAGGCACAACGAAAAGACTGTCACAAATCTAGCTTTCGGTCAGTAAGGCGTTAGTCAAAATTAGACGACGGACAAACACATACACACTCACGCAAACGCAACTCACACACACATAACTGAGTCACTTCATCAACTGCCACATGAACGGCGATTACGATGCTATCTGTAGATGCCCCACATGCTGTGGTGTGTCATTTTACACACACCACTGGCCATTAAAATTGCTACACCAAGAAGAAATGCAGATGATAAACGGGTATTCATTGGACAAATATATTATACTAGAACTGACATGTGATTACATTTTCACGCAATTTGGGTGCATAGGTCCTGAGAAATCAGTACCCAGAACAACCACCTCTCGTCGTAATAACGGCCTTGATACGCCTGGGCATTGAGTAAAACAGAGCTTGGATAGCGTGTACAGGTACAGCTGCCCGTGCAGCTTCAACACGATTTCACAGTTCATCAAGAGTAGTGACTGGCGTATTGTGACGAGAAGGTTGCTCGTCCACAATTGACCAGTCGTTTCCAATTGGTGAGAGATCTGGAGAATTTGCTGGCCAGGGCAGCACTCGAACATTTTCTGTATCCAGAAAGGCCCGCACAGGACCTGCAACATGCGGTCGTGCATTATCCTGCTGAAATGTGGGGTTTCGCAGGGATCGAATGAACGGTAGAGCCACGGGTCGTAACACATCCGGAATGTAACGTCCACTGTTCAAAGTATCATCAATGTGAACAAGACGTGACCGAGACGTGTAACCAATGGCACCCCATACCATCACGCTGGGTGATAACGCCAGTATGGCGATGACGAATACACGCTTCCAATGTGCGTTCACTGCGATGTCGATAAACACGGATGCGACCGTCATGATCCTGTAAACAGAACCTGTATTCATCCGATAAAATGACGTTTTGCCAGTCGTGCACCCAGGTTCGTCATTGAGTACACCATCGCAGGCGCTCCTGTCTGTGATGCAGCGTCAAGGGTATCCGCAGCCATGGTCTCCGAGCTGATAGTCCATGCTGCTGCAAATGTCGTCGAACTGTTCGTGCAGATGGTTGTTGTCTTGTAAACGTCCCCATCTGTTGACTCAGTGTTCGAGACGCAGCTGCACGATCCGTTACAAGATGCCTGTCATCTCGACTGCTAGTGATACGAGGCCGTTGGGATCCAGCACGGCGTTCCGTATTACCCTCCTGAACCCACCGATTCCGTATTCTGCTAACAGTAAGTGGATCTCGACCAACGCGGGCAGCAATTGCGATAGGCTACAATACGACCTTTATCAAAGTCGGAAACGTGATGGTACGCATTTCTCCTCCTTACACGAGGCATCACAACAACGTTTTACCAGGAACGCCGGTCAACTGCTGTTTGTCTATGAGAAATCGGTTGGAAACTTTCCTCATGTCAGCACGTTGTAGGTGTCGCCACCGGCGCCAGCCTTGTGTGAATGCTCTGAAAAGCTAATCATTTGCATATCACGGCATCTTCTTCCCGTCGGCTAAATTTCGAGTCTGTAGCACGTCATCTTCGTGGTGTAGCAATTTTAATGGCCAGTAGTGTATTATCCTCACAAAAATGTAAGAGTTACAAAGTGAACATTAGTTCTGTTCAGAAATGATGTCCATCATCAACAGCAGTGTGAGTAGTGAGCACAAAGTGTATGAATACACTTTTGTGTTCCTTGCAGCGTTTAAGACTCCGAATGCCATGCTGAGGAGTTCTGTGCCACTATGTGCCCTGCTCTTGAGGGTTATGACAACCGGTTTAACATTCTCGAGGCATTCAGGCAAACAATCAGGGTTCCTTAAGCAATTACCAAAGCAATTGTCATATGGAATAACTTTCCACGCCGTAATCACAGTATTGCAGAGACATAGGTCTCGTAAATCTCTGCTTCATGTGATATCTCACCAGGTCACCTACAGACATGTCGATCCTACGGCCACAAACAGAAGCGACATCCATCGCTTAAGACCGCAGAATGCTATTCAGTGTGCAAGTTGACTCTGGTCCTCCACCACGCAACTCTCTGTTGTCTCTGGTATGGTCGCTGTGGTAAACAACGCATGGGAGTTCCAGTGTCTGTTGCAGAAGGCTCGTTGTGATATTGCCTTTCTTCTCGGTCCAGTTGGTTTTGTTCACTAGAGTATTGAACTGCCCGATAGGTCTCATGTATAATTTTGGTATCTGAATCGACTGTGAGCGAGCAGCGATGCTGTAAAGCTGTATCGCAGAAGTTAGGTTATTATCTTTGGTGTGCGTGAAGGCGCAGTCACCAGATAATGTTAAGCTGTGTTAGAGTGAGGAAGCAATAGTAATGTTATGTTTCAAAGGTAAAGTCTCAGTTTATCAATGTGTTTAATGAACATAATTATATCAAGATTGTAACGTAAACTGATTTCTGAAGAAGGAAGTTTAATGGAACTAAGTGAATACCAGAAGTGAAATGTGAGAGGTTAGTAATATATTGATGTTACTTTTTTCGTTACTGCTGTGTCACTGGACTAACTTGGTTATTGTACTGAGAGTTGCTAGATTTGAAGGATAGAAAAGTGTATTGTTTGAATGTTAAGACGTTGATAAAATTTAACATCAGCCTTCACCAGCTTTTCGCAGTATACAATTTCATTTTTCACTTACCTTTCTCTTACAATTTTTAACTGATCATGATTTTTCCAATAGTATACTGGGTGATCAAAAAGTCAGTATAAATTTGAAAACTTAATAAACCACGGAATAATGTAGATAGAGAGGTAAAAATTGACACACATGCTTGGAATGACATGGGGTTTTATTAGAACAAAGAAAAAATAAAAACATATTGCTAGACGCGTGAAAGATCTCTTGCGCGCGTTGTTTGGTGATGATTGTGTGCTCAGCCGCCACTTTCGTCACGCTTGGCCTCCCAGGTCCCCAGACCTCAGTCCGTTCGATTATTGGCTTTGGGGTTACCTGAAGTCGCAAGTGTATCTTGATCGACCAACATCTTTAGCATGCTGAAAGACAACATCCAACGCCAATGCCTCACCATAACTCCGGACCTGCTTTACAGTGCTGTTCACAACATTATTCCTCGACTACAGCTATTGTTGAGGAATGATGGTGGACATATTGAGCATTTCCTATAAAGAACATCATCTTTGCTTTGTCTTACTTTGTTATGCTAATTATCGCTATTCTGATCAGATGAAGCGCCATCTGTCGGACATTGTTTGAACTTTTGTATTCGTTTGGTTCTAATAAAATCCCATGTCATTTGAAGCATGTGTCTCAATTTGTACCTCACTATCTACATCATTCTGTGATTTGTTTAGTTTTCAAATTTATACAGACTTTTTGATTTACAACTAACAGAGAATTCATTGCACCTCACTATTGTCTCTGTGCAGATGTAGTAATCTGCACCTGTAGCATAGCGGCGCGCAAGATAGAGCGGTACTGCAACGCGTTATCCAGATTAGCACAGAATAGAGGTAACACCTAATTTTTTTTTTTTTATTCACGCAGGGTCAATTTATGTCATTCACAGACAGTCAGATTTCCTGTGTTGTGTTTCACTTTTAGTTCTGCGATTAGTTTTGCAAAACTGATTGTCATAGGTTTTATGTCAAAGTTTATTATTCAGGCAGTTTATACTGTTCAATATTTTTCCAATCAGATTGTTAACTTCTACAGTATGAAAGATTTTCCTTTGCATTACGACAATTAATTATTATTACAATGCAGCTTTGCTTTCACATTACGACAGTACAAGTTTCATTACGACAGTTGATTTATTATTACTGCTCAGATCTTACTATCAGTAACAGAACTTCCACATATTTTCATTTCTTTAGAGAACTTTCAAGTCCTAAGATATTCTCATGCTCAAGTTCTTCTGAAAATAAAATGGTTCAAATGGCTCTGAGCACTAAGGGACTTAACATCTGAGGTCATCAGTCCACTAGAACTTAGAACTACTTAAACCTAACTAACCTAAGGACATCACACACATCCATGCCCGAGGCGGGATTCGAACCTGCGACTGTAGCAGTCGCGCAGTTCCGGACTGAAGTGCCTAGAGCCGCTCGGCCACCGCGGCCGTCCTTCTAGAAGTACCACTGCCCACTCTTACTTCCGTTATTGTGCCGAGTCCATCTCGTCATCAGTCGTTCTACCGTCATTAGAGTCCAGCAAGCTGTTTGTGAAGTCTGTCGGTACGATGCTCCCATTTCTCTGAAGTCACCGATTCGACTTTTCTCAAAATACAATAAGCTAAACGTGTATGTTCTCAGATAGTGCTGTGACCACTATCTGAAAAGTTCTAGTAACGTTAAACACACCCAATGGCCAACATATTTTCACACTACTCTCATCTATAATAACAGCGTTTTTCTTTACTGAAACTAAGTACGAATGACGATGTGTTGCAATTCTTTTCATTTTAGTTAGTGCAAATAAGCAAGTAGACACTGGGTAATCTGCTGGTGACTTAAGTAACAATTCAGCGAACGCCACAAACATGGGTTCGTGAAGCACATCTACATGTATCGACGCCAAAGATTTGACATTCATGTCTGGAATGAGAGACAATTTATATTTGATAACACTGGTACTCGATAGTCGATTGACATACTGCTGCAAGTCATTGACCAATCATAATTTGATTTATATATCAGAATTTAACTCCTGTTTAATGACTGTGATCAGTAACATCAGAAACGGTCAGAGGAAGCTGTATACGAGTGTATTAATCATCTCTTTTACTGGTAGAGGATTTGTATGTGATTTTTTTTCTGTAGCTTAGTTGAGTCCATGATGGGCCAAGCCAGAAGTGCCAGGCCCTGTGACCCAGTTTAGAGATAAACCCCTCAGAGCTGCTGAATTTTTACAGTCTTCCCTTTTGGCAACGATTGTTCTTGTATTCCATCATTAACATCCATGGTCATGGAGGAAATTATAAATAGCTCTTGGTATTTAATAAAAAAAAGAAAGAAAATACCATAAACGTTCTCCATTCATTATCAAACGAGATAATCCTAGAAATATGCGCCAGTGTGGCTAGTTAACAGTTAGTTTTTTGTTTCATGCTAGCGTGTGGTAGGGGGACAACCTGACGAAATTGCCACAGGTCGGCTCAAAATTAGGGTCTTTTAAGTAACAAGCTTGGATAACACCATTATGCAGACAAAATACACAACAAGTACAAAGCGAGTTGTGCATCTCCAGATGTTCTTGGTTAAAGGCGCTTGCTAGGGATACACCAAGTTCTGCTGCTTTATCATACCATGGCTTTACTCAGTTTTTCTTTGCAGTCATAAGTGAGTATACCATATTTTGCATTTGTAGGCTGTTTTAAAGGTACGTTTTAAGGTAGACACAAGCTGTAATCTGTATTGCTCGTGCTTTACAGGCGCAATCGATAGACGACAGTATAGAGAACAAAATGGTGGCAACAGCTCATTTTCGAGAAAACGTGGATTTACAGAAATTTGCTTTTGGGCGCCTTATGTACAGACTTGTATAGCCATGGTGACCCCGTTCTCATATTGCGTTTACCACACACGTGAAGAACTTGCAGATGTGTGTTTTGGCATCACACCATCAACTGTACTGTAATTAATAAAGCAAGCTACGAACCTTTACAAATTGTCATTAATGTAAAGAAGGACAAGACTGAGTTTAATTCATTCTGTGATGAAGTATGTTTCGTTCAATATATTGTCGGTTGCATCTACAGAATGTTATTGTTTCATTTAAAAATCTGCTTCCTTCCTCTTAATTCTTACGTTCAAAAGTAATGGTGAAGATTGTAACAGCAGCCACAGTAGCTTGAGTGTTTTCTTAAGGAATTGTAATATTATGTAGGTTTGTGTGTAGCTTTGCTATTTCTTTCGAGTCAAGTTCATTTGCATAAGACATTTTCTAAAATGTTTGAAGAGTGTATTTTCTTTAATCAACACTCGTTATACCAAGGAGAGGGGAGGGCTACATTATGCTCACCTTTTGAAAATATTGTTTGTAATGATGTACATTATATTTTGAAATTTTGAAAAAAATGTTTGTTTTTAGTAATTTCTTATACCAGACTCCGTAAGCTTTTTGAATTGTTACATAAATCTTAACACAAAAATTTAAATCTTAGTAGTTAATACGACTTCTTGCAATACGTTTCAAATTCATATTTTCAGGTTCAGGAACCTTCTTACACATCTTCATATCCTTAAACGGTATGTTGCGAATGAAAGGCAACGAGAATTAATGAAATTTCTATTTTTTTTTTTTTTTTGTAGTGGCCATGAGGCATCCCTCCCCTTGATATACTCATTATGTGTCAAAAGATACAAGATACTTTATAACACGGCAGTGATGTAGAAGTAGTTCTACAGTAATGCCGTGTTAAAAGGTATGTTGTTAATAAAAGTTAACAACAATTAACGAGATTTTTTATTTTTTGTGGTGGACGTACGATACACCTTCCTGCCTCTCCTTGGTAATACACGTCTTGGAAAACGCGTTGGTATTGCTAGGGTTAAATGATAAGCATTAACTTAAACTGAATTGGGAACAGTCTTAAGTACTGAAAGGAAGTCAACAAATATCATGTCAGGGTCATTCTGGTATTAAAAAATAACTTGTATAACTGTTCCAAGTCGAATGAACAGATTTAACATTCAATACTGGTCCCTTCAGAACGTGGGGACTGTAATAGTAAAGAGAAGCATTAAATAGTGGGAGGAATTTCTCAACGTGCGTTTAGTCACAGTTTCTTTTCCAGTGGTGGATGCAGTCACTATTTTCACTGGTAAACTGAAATCAAGATGAACAGGGAGGCGCGAGAAATACTTTGTTGCTAAATATAACAGCCCAGTAGTTTGTCTACTAAACGCTTCAGAACAAGTTTGAAAGCCAAATGAGCTCTCAGCTAGGTAAACACAAGATCCAGATTAGTTACAGACTGCACTGTAGTTAAGTACATAACTTTAATATAACCATTAGATATAGGAGAGGGATGACAAACATGTACATGATTTAATAGTGGAAAGACACATTCTAGGGCCGTGGTGTCAAGACATAACTGCCTTATTCTCCTACACAATTTAGCAGGGAAGTGGCGGAAACCATTTACAGGAAGTATAAAAACTTACGGCAATGCCTTGTAAAGTGCAGCTGGCCAATAGTGTAATGCAAGATTTTATTCTGGATCTTTTTCTAACAAAATGGATATGTGTGACTACCTAACATCCACCATGGCTTATGATTACAAGAGGAAGACTACCAGAGAAGCAACAGTGTTATTCACAGTCCATATGTACGTGATATTTAGTATCAGTAAGTGCTAGCTTCGTCAGTCACCACTGTGTTTTGACGAAAGTTTCTTCTCTGGGTGGACGTTTGGCGTGGTTTAATTATGTGCACATTCATTTTCATGGTACTTCAGACATGGAGGTCATAAAAGATGAGTGGGTGGTTTTGTAATTCTGTACAATTTGCACTACACTGGAGATGCAAGTTCGTGGTTCGTCCGAAACTGCTGTAACGTGTGACTTGTTACTGTGACCACCAAGTCACAGCACTCCGCAGATGGTCCAGGGCCGCTGTCGTAGCAGTCATGTGCCTGACGCTTGCACAAGAGCAGCTAAGATATTTGATAGCCAATCAGTGCCAGCCTGTCAGTGTCCTATTGTCTAATAACTGCTGTAGTGCATTATTTAAATATATGAATACACTCTTGCTACAAAGTGGGATGGGCTGACATTAAAATCGTTCAGCTGCCTGGAACAATACTATCTAACATTTGGATATTACTGAAATACGATTAGCTGCTTTTGAGTATAAAAAAAACTATGTTTGTAGCACTAATGTGATTCTGCAGTAATAAGAACACCCGAAATTGCACGCTTCCTAGACAATCATGAACTGTGGAAAGATTGTAGTCCATACTCTGTTTACAGCTTCTAAGTACTTGCAAGTGGAAATGTTACACATCCTATGCTATTGCCCTGCTGAAGTAATGGCTTTTCTACACAACTAAATTGCATTTCCTAAATTTGGAGGAGTTTTATTTGCTGTAGGTTTTAGGCCTCCATTCAAATTATAAAGTAGAACCACTGGTAGGTAAGTACGCTCTACCGCGGTTTATACGTAGAAGTACACACACACACACACACACACACACACACACACACACACACACACACACACACGACATAGACGGTGAGAGCTTGGTTCCAGTTAGTGTGGATAATTTTGCGCCTGATGGAATAAGGGTTTGTTAGTTGCTAATTTAGCTGCGCTAGACAGCTTAAGCATGGATAATAGCAGGAAGCAATGTGTCTTTACTGCTGCAATATATTACTTCCTCTCACATAAGTCTCGCAATGGGAAAATCCCGTTAATTATAGCCAATATGTAGGTTTACCATCAATTCCTTTTTACGTTCGTTGCTTAGGTTTTTAGAGCCTGGGGAATAATTACATTTAATGAGTATTTGTTTTGCAATTACATGGAAATCAATTACACAGGTTCCAACACTATTTGCGATTCAGCAACCAACTTACTGAAGCTATATCCTTTAAGCCGCAATTTTCCTGGAACAGTTTTTTGTTAATGGCTGCAGTGGTACCATACCTAGAAATTCTCTGCTTAAGAAAACGGAAGAGTGACAGGAGTATACAACTCAGCTTGGAGATTAGGCTACTACAAGAGATTGCTTTAGTGTGCAGATGTTTAGCTGTGCTGGACAACACAAACATGGATTGTAGCCAGAAGCAAGCCGTATGTACAGATGCAACTTATTAATTCCTCCACCACACTTCTCACACCATGGAAAACTGGGAAATTATGGCTAACATGTAGGTTCACTGGCAATTGCTTTTTAAGAACACTGCTGTTTTGTGTTTTACATCCATGGAATCATTATATTTACCTTGGTAGAGTAGTAAAGTATTTGGAAAACGATTACACATACTCCCAAGCTTTTTCTGATTCAGCAGCAATCTTCCTGCAGTTGGATCCCAACTAAGATGCAAACTGAACCAGGTGTGGGTAAGATTATGACAGTGAGAAACATTGTATTATATCTTGGATAAGAAATAGCTTAAGATCGTAATGCTGGATCGCTTCATGTCTATAAGTTGGCCACGTGATCACGACGTCACTTCAGGACTCCTAACACATACTGAGTATCTCAGGGTGTATTAAGTCGAAGAACGACTGTTATATACTCGTATATTTTCATCCAAGTGTTTGCTGCAATTCACGTTGTATTAATTTGTCATATCTACGTCACAAGGAGCTCTTTTCAACTGTTTTGCCATTTTCAAGTGATAATGCAATGATGGTACGTTTCGCGTATGTTGCTTACGTCTATATTCGTAGCTGCTAGCTTTACAACGTATGCTACATTATAGCCCTAAGGTTGCTTCGTTTGTGTTTGAATACGGTATAACATAATAGGAAATGACTTACATGTGTGACTGTAGTTGTTTGCTTTACTTCTCAGATGTTACGATGTATTCTACAATTGTGCATCCTGGAGCGTCCTATAGATTATCTCTCAGGTTTTGTGATAATAGTAGTTTTTTGTATGCGAAAACGTTTACAGCAACACGTACAAATATTTGATTGCTTTCTCCAGTGATGCTTAAATGTTTACAATAAATATTATTTGCGAAAAATCAGCGAAACAGTACATTCCAGTGATTGTGTAACTATAATTCTTTCGCTTCTCGTACAAAGGTATTTGTGTTGACTATTCTATTGTTTTTTATATTTCGTGAAAAGAAAAATTATCCCTTTTCTGTTAGAATATCAATTAAAATTTTCAGATTTTTTTATGTTTTTAGTTCTGTTTGTTTATTAAGAATTTTGTTTGCCTACAAGTCTGTGTGGTTGCAGATTTAAATTTCTTCAAATATTACTTGTGGGTACGTCCTCTATTTACAATTTCTCCATTCCCCGCTTTTTCTGCTTTGTGTTTTTGGTCTTCTAGGTGCATATAAAATGTAAATTGATTGCGCTCACATTGCCGGGTGTGTTCCGCAAACGCTATTCAGAAATTTCTACCTGGTTGTCTGACGTAAAAATTCGTTGGAGTCATTGCAAGAGAATTTGTAAATTCCTGTATTTGAGAAAATACGTATTTTGGACTTTCTTGACTGTATTCCGGCACGAATTGCTAGTTTTACTTTTGTCTTCTTAAATAAATAATTCAGTTTACTTGAAAGTGGTGCTGTGACGTAAGTTAGTTTGCCGCGAGACTAGAATATTGGCTCCCAAATTCGAATGTTATTACCGTTCAAAAACTCAGCCAGACACAGACACGAAATATCAGTTCCGGTATACTGTGATTACAACGTTAATTCAGAACGAAGCACAGAAACTTATACAGACTCGCTAGACAGTCGTGTTGAGCTGTAATCTGAACATGAATTGAAACAATGGCAGGTACAATTGCTACAGAAGACCATTTTCGAACGGTAACTAACAGAAGTTCTAAACCCAGCGTTCCTGGATGCCGGCGCGTGAGCTGGTATGACGACACATCCGCTGACGGCATGTTGACGGCCGATGTATGGCTGGCTGAACCCAATCGACTGTATTGGGTTTGCTGTTAATAAAAATTTCTGTGGTTCTTCCGCCTCTGCTAACGACACAAAGATGACCAAAGTACAGACTTGTCAGCGCAGGTTTCACTCAGTCTGCATATAGCACAACAGGTGTACTCCGGAGCAGATGTGTGTGTGAAGTTCCATGCTGTGGTGTTTGATGAGGTCGGATTTGAGTCATCCATTTGCTCAGGTGAGAAATGAAATCTGATTTTTTGCTGTCATTCAGCTTGGAAGCACTTGAATCAATAAACTTGCCAAGCAGTCGTAGCATTCCACCATAAACGAGCTCGGCTGACAAACAGTACAGTTTGCGTTTGAGAGTGTTTTACACACCGAGCAAGACCAAAGGTAAGGCTGTATGTGTGTGTGTGTGTGTGTGTGTGTGTGTGTGTGTGTGTGTGTGTGTGTTTGTAGTTTACGGGCGCCCATCGCCTAGGTGTTCAGCAGCTTAAGAAATACACACATCAAAAAAAGTTTTGCATGACCTCGATTCCGAGAGCTCGGGAACCTGTACAGAAAACTGGAAAAGAGATCAACATAAACATCATTTCCGCCCTTTTAATTGCTCATGAAAACCACATATTGCGTGTTGCACCACCATACACAGCTAGTGGTCCAGATTGCTGTATACACCGGTACCTCTAATAGCCAGTAGCACGTCCTCTTGCATTGATGCATGCCTCTACTCTTCGTGGCATACTATCCACAAGTTCATCAACGCACTGTTCATTCAGGCTGTCCCACTCCTGAACGGCAATTCGGCGTAGTTCCCTCAGAGTGGTTGGTGTGTCATGTCGTCTACAAACAGCCCTTTTCAATGTATCCCTGGAATGTTCGATACGGTTCATGTCTGGAGAACATGCTGGCCACTCTAGTCGAGCGATGTCGTTATCCTGAAGAGAGTCATTCACAAGATGTGCACGATGGGGGCGCGAATTGTCGTCCATGAAGACGAATGCCTCGCCAATATGCTGCCGATATGGTTGCAGTATCGGTCGGAGGATGACATTCACGTATCATACAGCCGTTACGGCGCCTTCCATGACCACCAACGGCGTATGTCGTCCCCACGTAATATCACTCCAAAACAATAGGGAACCTGCACCTTGCTCCACTCGCTGGACAGTGTGTCTAAGGCGTTCAACCTGACCGGGTTCCTCCAAATACGTCTCCGACGATTGTCTGGTTGAAGGCATATGTGACACTCTTCGGCGAAGAGAACGTGATGCCAATCCTGAGCGGTCCATTCGGCATGTTGTTGGGCCCATCTGTACCGCGCTGTGTAGTGTCGTGTTTGCAAAGATGGTCCTCGCCATGGACGTCGGGAGTGAAATTGCGCATCATGCAGCCTATTGCGCACAGTTTCAGTCTTAACACGACGTCCTGTGCTGCACGAAAAGCATTATTCAACATGGTGGCGTTGCTGCCAGGGTTCTTCCGAGCTATAATCCGTAGGTAATGATCATCCACTGCAGTAGTAGCCCTTGGGCAGCCTGAGCGAGGCATGTCATCTACAGTTCCTATCTCTCCGTGTCTCCTCCATGTCCGAACAAGATCGCTTTGATCACTGGGAGATACCTGGACACTTCCTTTGTTCAGAGCCCTTCCTGGCACAAAGTAACGATTCGGACGGATCGAACCGCAGTATTGACCGTTTAGGCTTTGTTGAACTACAGACAACACGAGCCGTGTACCTCGTTCCTGGTGCAATGACGGGAACTGACCAGCTGTCGGACCCACTCAGTCTAATAGTCGCTGCTCATGCATGTTTGTTTACATCTTTGGGAGAGTTTACTGACATCTCTGAAGAGTCAAAGGGACTGTATCTGTGGTACAATATCTGCAGTCGACGTCTATCTTCTGGGGTTATTCAAACCTTTTTTTTATCTAATCCTAAAAATTGACACTCACTCACTCCCACCTCAGTTTTGTTGATCTACAGAATCACCCTATGCCACGCCCCATAAATCAATGAAGAGGGTGAAAGGTACTATATAAGGGAATGGAACACAAGTAAAACGACAGCGGAGCTAAGATAACGGTACAGGAAAATGTGACTGTCTGACCAGTTCCAAAACCAAGTATGAGCCAGTCACCCTGGTAACACGTTAAGAACGTCCCCTAAAATTTTTGAAACAGGTTGGACATTTTAAAACTCCCATCACAACAGTTTGAACGTCAGCTAAAGTACAAAGCAAAATATGGCTCTGGGCACTTTGGGACTTAACATCTAAGGTCATCAGTCCCCTAGAACTTAGAACTACTAAAACCTAGCTAACCTAAGGACATCACAGACATCCATGCCCAAGGCAGGATTCGAACCTGCGACCGTAGCGGTTGAACGGTTCCAGACTGAAGCGCCTAGAACCGTATAGCCACACCGGCCGGCAAAGTACAAGGCAGACCTGTCGGCAAGTCTGCCACAGTTTTCTGGTCTGAAATAAAATGCAGTCTAATAAAATGTGACGCACACTGATCTCTACCACCCACGTGCCCTGGCACTCAACAGAAATACACCTTCTTTGCCAACTTTTGTAAGTGGAGTATTGCGTCCTCGATATCCTTATCTACTTTTTCGGTTGGATACAAGCGTTGCAGAGACCGATTAGGGACAGACGTGGATCTTAGCAGGCTTAGCCTTCAAGATCGCGGTAAATTCGACATCGAATACAGTGAACTGGAGCAGATGCGTCCTTTTCGCTCCCCAAGACCTGCGGCTAATATACTTCTAAATAATAAGACTGGAAGCCATATGATTCCATCGTGCCAGCGATCGTTGAATATAGGAAACGGAGAAAAGAAATGGAGAAGAGAACAGTAATCGATCCCGAAATCCGTCTTTTTCTTACAGCGGATCTAGATGTCAGCTATTGCATAGTCATATTCAGTGTTAAAAGTTACAAAAGAAGAGAGTCAGAAACAAACATAAAACAGTCGACAAAATATCGTAAGTGCAGACATACTCACCATACAGTTACATACCGTAAAACAACAGGTGGCAGTAGCCCGAAGTTTCACGTAATAAACAATATTGGTTGTTGTAGAGCACGCAGGAGTCTAATGTTAACTTTGCTTGCATGGATAAACAGGAAGAAAATGTGACGTCACAATCATGTGGTACTTTGTATCGAGGTTTTGATGAATAGTTAAATAATAGAAAAGCTACATAATTTTGAAAAATAGTTCTTTTTACTGTAGTGAACAACAAACCACAAGTAATAGTTAAAACGTGGAAGGCAAATCACTTATGCGGAGCCGTAAGTGTACGCCTCTCAATGACAGTAGCTACAAGATAGTATTTTTGCAGTACAAGCTAAAGGAAGAAGAGCCATGTACAATTTGATAAATAAATGTTAAAATGTTTTTATAAGCCGCTGGCTAGATTCATACCTTTCAACATACTATGCTGCTTTATTCCACATGCTTATACTGTAAACCCAAAGAGAGGGCACCAGTGTATTCTTAGGATTTGTATGATTTTGGTTTTTGCCCAAAGGGGGCACACTGAGGAGAAACTTGAGCATTGGGCAAATACTCTAGATCATAAATTAAACGTCTTAGAAAATGAAATTCATACTGAAATGCTTCATCAATGCAACCTTGTACGTAACGAAATTCAAGAACATATTAGGGAAATTCATACTGATGTAGATAGTTTGCTAGAATTTGTAGTAAAGGAGTGTAATCATAAAAGATCAGATCTCAGATGTGCAAAACCATATTGAACTTTTAGAGCAAAGGAGCGAGAATGGAGATCCCATTTCTTCGCGGTGATAGCTGTACGGGTTTGGAGGAAAAAGTAGAGGCCTTAGTAGATCAAAAATTTCAAGAGAGTACACAAACTTTAAATAGCATACAGCTTTCTGGGGATGAAGTAACTCATCCAAATAATGAATCTAAACAGATGTAGAATGAGTTAACTAAAACAAGACAAAAGATAACAGAAAATCACTGCAGATGGAAATCTTTAGATACAATTACTTCATTAGAAGAACTACAATTAGGCAGTAGCATGAACCTATACAAGAATATCCCAAAGTTTAAAGCTGACAGAGATGTACACCAAACATATTTCTTACAAGATTTTTGAAGATCTTTACCTCAAAAATTGGGGGATTCTCGGAAACCAAATTTTGCAGTAAGTTATCTAATAGAGGATGCTGCTGAGCGAGGCAATGTTCAGTCAGACGAACTTTCTTCAGAAAAGGATTTTCAAGAGAAATGTGGACATAAGTACTGGTCACTAACGATACAAGAAAAATTATCTTTAGTCTTACTCAATCCGAAGCACTAAAATAGTTCATGGGGAAAGTTTTAAAAAGTATATTGACTGGCATTTAACACGAACTAAATATTTAGACAACCTACTGGCTGAAGTTCACTTAGCTGAAATATTAGTGGGTTGGCTACCCTATTGCGTACTGTAGTTGGGCTACTGTAAACAAGTTATTATCATTTGTGGAAAATCTGAACACCAGCAACAATGAAAAGAATAAGACAAATTAGGAAGACACGGGCCATGAGAATAGCAAGTTAAACCAGAAGTTTCAAAAGAAATGAGAACTAAATTATAGCCATGTGATCGAATATCCAAGAGGAAAGTCGAAACAACAACGACATGATTTAAGAAATGCAAACACATGAATGTTTAACAATAATAATAATGACAACAAAGTAGGGGCTACAACTGTACAACCCTTTACATGAACTTAAACAATTTTAGGGATGGGAAACGATTTATTTCCTGTCAAATGGTTGGATCCAGGATGTATCGTATTGAATATAGGCCCATATGGTAAAAAATTTATAGCTTTTAGCGAAAAAACCCCATTAAAAATTGGCTATTAGTAGACCGTGAGAGACAGAGATGTTCCGAAATTACAAAACCAATAGTTGTAGATATGATAAACAATTGTGAAGTAAATGCATACTTCAGATTCATTATTTGACAAACAGTTTATAGAACCTTCATCAAAATTCTTTAGTTGGCCCAAACACGAAACATTGCCTATAGAAGAAATATAGTGACAAGTAACGAAAAACCTAATAGACAGCACAAATATACAAGTCCAGCGGTACAATTAACAAGTACAAATACCACAGCTTAATATTGGAGACCTTGTGTTAATCAATAATCATCATGTAAGTGCAACTATTAAGAAAGAGACCAGTAAATTTTTTCCTAAGTCTGGTACCGCGCGCCGCGGTTTTTGAATCTGCGCCAGACGGCATGGACGTCGAATACTAACCTTGGCGTACATCTATCGACATCTCGCCTCAGACAGCGTATTTACGTTCTTTGTTCCATGTACCAGTGGACGTGGTTGATTACTTAGGGTTTCGTGTGATTCTGTTGTTTCTAACTTGTTGTTGTTTATAAGGTCCTTCGTTGTTTGTGTCCGTCCTCTCCCGTTTGTGTTGCTGTTCGCAGGCCAGTCCATGGATCCCGCCGCGATTTCTTTACGGCAACCCCACGGCCGTTCCAGTTGCAGTTACAACATTTTTGGCGGCGAGGTATATGGTGGTCATTGTACGCATGGAGGTGAAGTTGGTCTGTCTGCTGGGGCAACAGCAGCAGCTCATGCAGCAGCAGCAGCTCCAGGTAGACATCTCACAGCAGTCACTGTGATTGCTTACAGATAGAGTTGATGCTAGGGACACACTGCCACAACAGATTCCGAGTCCTCGGGGGTTGGATGCTTTCCCACGTCCGCTGTTCCCTCCTTTTAATGGCGCTAAAGAAGACTGGGAAACGTACTTACAGCAAGTGAAACAACATTTCACGGCTTTTCAAGTCACGGATGGCTCCTTGCAGTGGTCGTTGTGCTTGTCTTGGGCCTCCCCAGACACGTTCTTTCTGCTCCACAAGTTGGCACTGTCGTCTGATCCTGTGACTCTCTCTTTCCAGGAGATATGCCTTTTGCTGACGAACTATTATTCCAAACGCTACCATGTGGTTGCCTCTCGACTGGAGTTCCACCAGTACCATAAACAGCCTGGTTAATCGTATCGTTCTTAGGTTATGGACTTGCAGGGTCTCAGCCTTCGATGCGATTTTACATGCACCAGTGAGCAGTGTAAGGCTTCGTATGTGAACTCCCAGATCCGCGATGTGGTGGTTCAGCTCGCTCCTGATCCTGAGGTCCTCACTGCGGCATTGAAGCTTGATAACCCCTCCTTGGAAGAAATTCTCCGCATTGCCCACTCCTTTGAAATTGCTCAAGCAGCCAACGAGCGTCTTATGGCATGGCCAGAAGTGGCGGCGATCGATACATCCCGGCGGTTTCTGCCTTCGCGCCATTGCTGTGGCCCGGCCGACAGCGGCCAGCACCATTGGGGCAACTCTTTGTCCGACGTCTCTATAGTGTCGGCGCCTCCAGTCGCCCTTTGTCGCTGGTCGCCCGCCCCCCTTCCCTCTTGCCCACTGTGCTTTACCGCACATTCTCGAGCAGATTGTCCCCATCCTGGAAAATGTGCGTGCTGTATCGCAAGGAGGGCCACATCCGATTGTTGTGTCGTAGTCGCTCGACTTTCTCCGGTCCTGCCCCTCTTGGGCCTCAAGATACCGTCCATGCTCTGCACTCAGTCGTCTCAAAGGATGACCAATCCGCGCGGAACTTTTCCTCACGCTCCGCCTTTTCACTGAGGATGTCAGTTTTCAGGTCGACACTGGGGCCACCGTCTCGTCGATTGATATGACGACATATGCTTACCTGGGCTCTCCTGAGTTGTCACCTCCCTCTTGGCGTTTGGTCTCCTATGGAGGTGGTTCCATTCCCCTACGAGGGCAGTTCATCATCCAGGCAATGTACAAACATCTTCCCTGGCTCCTTACCCTATTTGTCGTCGACCATCCGGCAGCTTCGTATATTTTTGGCCTGGATATGTTTCAACTGTTTGGCTTTTCAATTTCCGATGAAGTTAAGGTTGTTTCCGTGGCTGTTCCTTTTCAGGACTTGGACGATCTGTGCTCTGCTTTTGCATCGTTGTTTGCTACGGATCTCAGATGTGCTTCCAATTTTCAGGTGCACATCACACGTCGGCCGGGTGTGTAACCTCGTTTTTTTTGGGGCCAGCGGTCAAGCTTGATCGGCTCCAGGCCGCTGGCGTTCTGGAGCCTGTGACATACAGTGCCTGGGAAACACCATTGTTGGTCATATGGAAACCCACTGGGTCCCTTCGGCTGTGTGGGGATTTTGGTGCTACTGTCAATGCTCAGTCCCTCATCGGCACTTACCTCATTCCCCGACAGGAATACCTTCTCGCCAAGCTTGTCGTGGGTGAGTACTTTTCCAAGATTGACCTGGCTGAGGCATACCACCAGTTATCCTTGGTCGAGTCCCAGAACGTCATGGTTATCAACACGCCTTTCGGGTTATACAAGTACAAGCCCCTCCCCTTTGGTGCCTCTTTGGCACCAGCCATTTTCCAACAGTTCCTGGAGCAGCTTACGCAGCCTATCCCCGCCTGTGTGAATTATCTGGATGACATCTCGGTGACCGGGCGTTCCCACCAGGAACATTTTCAAAACCTCAGTGCCTTATTTTACACTCTGCAATCTGCCGGTTTATGCTGTCGGCTGGACAAGTGTTGTTTTTTTCAAACGGAAGTGGAATACTTAGGCCACTTGCTTAGCAAAGATGGCATTCGTCCTTTGGGTCACAATAATGCGGCCATTGAGGTCCTTCCTCATCCCAAGAACTTGTCTGAACACTAGGTGTTTTTGGGCAAGGTTACTTATTACTTAAAGTTCTTGCCCCAAGCTGCCTCCGTTGTTCAACCTCTCAATAACTTGCGTCGCAAAGGTGTGCCTTTTTATTGGACTCCTGCCTGTGACCAGGCTTTTCTCCATTTAAAGGCACGGCTGAAGCCCGCCCCTTGCCTTACTCCCTGCTCTCTGGACCGCCCCTTGGTTGTGGCAGCTGGTGCATCAGCATATGGCATTGGGGCCGTCCTCGTGCATCGAGATGCTGATGGCTCTGAACAGCCCATCGCTTATGCCTCTAAGACGTTGACCCCAGCACAACGGAACTCCTCCCAGATTGAAAAGGAGGCCCTGGCGATCGTGTTTGCCGTCCAAAAGTTTCACACCTATCTCTTTGGGGCAAAGTTCACACTCCTGACGGACCATACACCCTTGGTTACGCTTTTCAGACCCCACTCTCACATTACAGAGTGGACGGCTCAACATCTCCAGTGCTGGGCGTTGTTGTTGTTGTTGTGGTCTTCAGTCCTGAGACTGGTTTGATGCAGCTCTCCATGCTACTCTACCCTGTGCAAGCTTCTTCATCTCCCAGTACCTACTGCAGCCTACATCCTTCTGAATCTGCTTAGTGTATTCATCTCTTAGTCTCCCTCTACGATTTTTACCCTCCACACTGCCCTCCAATACTAAATTGGTGATTCCTCGATGTCTCAGAACATGTCCTACCAACCGATCCCTTCTTCTAGTCAAGTTGTGCCACAAGCTCCTCTTCTCCCCAATTCTATTCAATACCTCCTCATTAATTATGTGATCTACCCATCTAATCTTCAGCATTCTTCTGTAGCACCACATTTCGGAAGCTTCTATTCTCTTCTTGTCTACACTATTTATCGTCCACGTTTCACTTCCATACATGGCTACACTCCATACAAATACTTTCAGAAACGTCTTCCTGACATTTAAATCTCGATGTTAACAAATTTTTCTTCTTCAGAACCGCTTTCCTTGCCATTGCCAGTCTACATTTTATATCCTCTTTACTTCGATCATCGTCAGTTATTTTGCTCCCCAAATAGCAAAACGCCTTTACTACTTTAAGTGTCTCATTTCCTAATCTAATTCCCTCAGCATCACCCGACTTAAGTCGACTACATTCCATTATCCTAGTTTTGCTTTTGTCGATGTTCATCTTATATCCTTCTTTCAAGACACTGTCCATTCCTTTCAGCTGCTCTTCCAAGTCCTTTGCTTTCTCTGACAGAATTACAATGTCATCGGCGAACCTTAAAGTTTTTATTTCTTCTCCATGGATTTTAATACCTACTCCGAACTTTTCTTTTGTTTCCTTTATTGCTTGCTCAATATACAGATTGAATAACATCGGGGATGGGCTACAACCCTGTCTCACTCCCTTCCCAACCACTGCTTCCCTTTCATGCCCCTCGACTCTTATAACTGCCATCTGGTTTCTGAACAAATTGTAAATAGCCTTTCGCTCCCTGTATTTTACTCCTGCCAGCTTCAGAATTTGAAAGAGAGTATTCCAATCAACATTGTCAAAAGCTTTCTCTAAGTCTACAAATGCTAGAATCGTAGGTTTGCCTTTCCTTAATCTTTCTTCTAAGATAAGTCGTAGGGTCAGTATTGCCTCACGTGTTCCAACATTTCTACGGAATCCAAACTGATCTTCCCCGAGGTCGGCTTCTATCAGTTTTTCCATTCGACTGTAAAGAATTCGCGTTAGTATTTTGCAGCTGTGACTTATTAAACTGATAGTTCGGTAATTTTCACATCTGTCAACACCTGCTTTCTTTGGGATTGGAATTATTATATTCTTCTTGAAGTCTGAGGGTATTTTTCGCCCGTCTCATACATCTTGCTCACCAGATGGTAGAGTTTTGTCAAGACTGGCTCTCCCAAGGCGGTCGGTAGTTCTGGAATGTTGTCTACTCCGGGGGCCTTGTTTTGACTCGAGTCTTTCAGTGCTCTGTCAAACTCTTTACGCAGTATCATATCTCCCATTTCATCTTCATCTACATCCTCTTCCATTTCCATAATATTGTCCTCAAGCACGTCTCCCTTGTATAGACCCTCTATATACCCCTTCCACCTTTCTGCTTTCCCTTCTTTGCTTAGAACTGGGTTTCCATCAAAGCTCTTGATATTCATGCAAGTGGTTCTCCTTTCTCCAAAGGTCTCATTAATTTTCCTGTACGCAGTATCTATTTTACCCCTAGTAAGACAAGCCTCTACATCCTTACATTTGTCCTCTAGCCATCCCTGCTTATCCATTTTGCACTTCCTGTCGATCTCATTTTTGAGACGTTTGTATTCCTTTTTGCCTGCTTCATTTACTGCATTTTTATATTTTCTTCTTTCATTAATTAAATTCAATATTTCTTCTGTTACCCAAGCGTTTCTACTAGCCCTCGTCTTTTTACCTATTTGATCCTCTGCTGCCTTCACTATTTCATCCCTCAAAGCTACCCATTCTTCTTCTACTGTATTTCTTTCCCCCATTCCTGTCAATTGTTCCCTTACGCTCTCCCTGAAACTCTGTACAACCTCTGGTTCTTTCAGTTTATCCTGGTCCCATCTCCTCAAATTCCCACCTTTTTGCAGTTTCTTCAGTTTCAATCTACAGTTCATAACCAATAGATTGTGGTCAGAGTCCACATCTGCCCCTGGAAATGTCTTACATTTTAAAACCTGGTTCCTAAATCTCTGTCTTACCATTATATAATCTATCTGATACCTTTTAGTATCTCCAGGGTTCTTCCATGTATACAACCTTCTTTCATGGTTCTTGAACCAAGTGTTAGCTATGATTAAGTTATGCTCTGCGCAAAATTCTACCAGATGGCTTCCTCTTTCATTTCTTATCCCCAATCCATATTCACCTACTATGTTCCCTTCTCTCCCTTTTCATACTGACGAATTCCAGTCACCCATGACTATTAAATTTTCGTCTCCCTTCACTACCTGAATAATTTCTTTTATCTCATCATACATTTCATCAATTTCTTCATCATCTGCAGAGCTAGTTGGCATATAAACTTATACTACTGTAGTAGGCGTGGGCTTTGTGTCTATCTCGGCCACAATAATGCGTTCACTATGCTGTTTGTAGTAGCTTACCCGCACTCCTATTTTTTTTATTCATTATTAAACCTACTCCTGCATTATCCCTATTTGCTTTTGTATTTATAACCCTGTATTCACCTGACCAAAAGTCTTGTTCCTCCTGCCACCGAACTTCACTAATTCCCTCTATATCTAACTTTAACCTATCCATTTCCCTTTTTAAATTTTCTAACCTACCTGCCCGATTAAGGGATCTGTCATTCCACGCTCCGATCCGTAGAACGCCAGTTTTCTTTCTGCTGATAACGACGTCCTCTTGAGTAGTCCCCGCCTGGAGATCCGAATGGGGGACTATTTTACCTTCGAAATATTTTACCCAAGAGGACGCCATCATCATTTAATCATACAGTAAAGCTGTGTGCCCTAGGGAAAAATTACGGCTGTAGTTTCCCCTTTCTTTCAGCCGTTCGCAGTACCAGAGCAGCAAGGCCATTTAGGTTAGTGTTACAAAGGCAGATCAGTCAATCATCCAGACTGCTGCCCCTGCAACTACTGAAAAGGCTGCTGCCCCTCTTCAGGAACCACACGTTTGTCTGGCCTCTCAACAGATACCCCTCTGTTGTGGTTGCACCTACGGTACGGCTATCTGTATCGTTGAGGCATGCAAGCCTCCCCACCAATGGCAAGGTCGATGGTTCATGGGGGGAGGTGCTGGGCGTTATTTTTACGAAATTACGCTTACACCATCCAGTATAAACACACCACTCACCATGCTGAGGTGGACACTTTGTCACGTCTCCCAGCAGGACCCAATCCTGCCTTTGACCAACAGGAGGTCCTCTGCTTTCACATTGATTCCGCCTGCCGGGATGTGCTGGACAGTCTGCCTCTTATGGCAGCTCATGTTGCTGCAGCTACCCGCTGTGACCCTATCTTGGGGTAGTTTCTCCACTACATGGTCCACGGGTGGCCCTCCTTGGTTAATCATTGGTTACAGTCCGATTTCAGCCCCTGGTGCCACCTGCCCCACAGGCTCTCCATGGTCGATGATGTCCTTGTGCTGGCCATGGAGTCGGATGCCCATCGGGAAGTCATCCCTCTGGATTAGCAGCTTCAGGTGCTCAGTTTGTTACACGGCGGGCACTGGGGTATGTCCAATATGAAAGTTTTGGGAGCCAGCATGTGTTTTGGCCTGGCATCGTTGGTGATATTGACCACCTGTTCCGTGGGTGCACTGTGTGTTCATGTCACCAGGCAAGCCCCCTCAGTCGTTTGCACCCTAACCTGTCCCACACTGGCGTGGCATTGCATCTATCTCGATTTTGGGGGCCCGTTTTTGGGGCCCATGTGGTTACTTATTCTTGATGACTACGCCAAACACCCATATGTCGTCCGCATGGCATCCACCACCACAGAGGCTACACTCACAGCCCAGGCCCAGGTTCTCGCCATTGAGGGCCTGCCACACACAGTGATCTCCAATAATGGCCCCCAATTCACGGCGTCCTCCTTCCACGACTTCTGTCAGGCCAATGGTATCAAACGTATCCGTAGCCCACCTTTCCACCCTTCATCCAATGGCGTGGCAGAGAGGCTTGTCCACACATTTAAACAACAGTTGACAAAGGCGGTCGACACATCACCAACAAAATTGGCCCTCACCCTGTTTTAGAGCACCTCTTGCACTACGCCACTTGATGGATGTAGTCCGGCACAGCTCCATCATGGGCAACAGTCCCGGACCCTGCTCCATTTGCTGATGCCATACCCCTCCCGCCCCCACTTGCAGCCCTCTCAGTGTTACGCCCCCAGTACGCCCGTGTGGGTCTGCGAGTATGAGACATTGCGGCCCATGGGCGAGTGTGACGTCGGTGCAGATGTCGAAAGGGGTGGAGTGCCAGCATCATAATCAGTTCCACTCGTGTGTCCTCGCGGGACTCATGCCAGCTCAGGCGCCGCCTCCTCCTCCTCTACCTTCTTCGGGTACAAACATGGTCCTCGAGTCGCAACCGCCGCCCCCAATTGTCTTCTCCCTGTGGGCCTGCCACCAGGCCTCCCCCCCCCCCCCCTCCCCCCGGGGGGATCAGCAGCTCCCTCCCGCACCGTGGACTCTGGGTTGGACGTCGTGGATACCTCGGGCGTCCCTTCCTCCCCACCAACGGTGGTTGATGAGCCAAGCTCTTCCTCCCACTGTCGCTCACCTCAGCACCATTCGGGATGTTTCCACCCCTATGCGCAAGTTTCAAGGGGGAGGGATCTGGTACCGCACACCGTGGGATTTGAATCCGCACCAGATGCCATGAACGTTAAAGACCCCTAGAGGTTTCTGCACCATCATGGCGTAAGCCATGGCGGCGCACGCCTCCTGGGCTACGTTTAATGTGAGGGCGCCACAGTGAAACACGTGGTCTCAGCAGCCAATCACGGCGTCCCTGATCATGTATTTAAGCGCCTGCCTCTCACTCATCCAGTCAGTCTAAACTTGTCGTGCATCTATCGATATCTCGTCACAGACAGTGTAATTACGTTCTTAGTTCCGTGTACGAGTGGTCGTTGTTGATTAGTTAGGTTTTCGTGTGACTCTGTTGCTTCTGTCTTGTTGTTGTTCATAAGGTCCTTCATTGTTCGTGTCCGTCCTCTCCCATTTGTGTTGTTGTTTGCAGGAAAAGAAAAAGGCCTATACAACGCAGAGACGGTAACGTGATTAAAACAATAGCATATCCAACTGGAAGCAAACCGAGCACTGTTTTTTACTCTGAACAATGTGAATAAAACAATTCTATTTAATTTTTTTATTTAATGATTGTATTGTGGATGTGTTTGTGCTCATTTTATAGGGGAGGTGTGGGATTTGCAGACTTTATAAGTCAACACACATAATTAACACAGTGCTATTATTTACTCTCTGCAGGCCGTCCACAGCAGGGTGTTGGACTCACTGTTCGGTGTCCGTTTGAGTGAAGCCAGGACATTACCAGTCTATAGGCCACATTGAACACTCTGCGTCCTCCAGCATCTCGATGAAGAACCTGGCAGGGAGGGCGCTCTGGGGTAGGAGGTTGGGAAGGGATTCTGTCTTAGCGGATTATTTTTCTTCATCGAGTTCAACATTCTGATTTCATCTTTTCACTCTCTTACTTCTCACTCATTGTGGGAAACATTGTAGAAAAATAGTTTTTTTTGGAAAGGGGGGGGGGGGAGGGGGTCAGTCCTGTCAGTTTTTTGAGGGGAGGAATAAGGGGGCCAGGTGCCAGAATAACCCAATTGTAAGAGTGACAAGCTAACATGTAGAAGGAAAAGGGTTTTGGAGAAGAGTAGCGATAGGAAGAATAGTCGAGCAGGAAAACCGTCCAGAGCAAATCAAGAGTCTGGTAGTGGGTGTAGGGATTAGAAAAAGAAAAACGGAAGGGAGAAGTACTGGAGCACTCTCAACAATAGCAAAGTAGCTATGTGATGCACTTTATGGGAGTTTATGACTAAGTTACACCAGAGAAGATAACTTCTACCTGGTTCGTGTGGACCCAAGGAAGGGAGGACCCCAACCACCTTGTAGGAGTTTGTGGGTAAGTTGCCACAGAGAAGGGAACTTATACCAGGTTTGGGTGGACCCAAGGAAGGAAGGACCGCAACCACTTTATGGGAAAAGTGGTACAGCCTGTTAGTGAGGGTCTGAAGTTAGAGGAAAGAGTACTTAAGCACCAGAAGGGCAGTGTTGACAAATGTTTACACGTATTATTATTTGCACAAGGGCAGAGACCCTGGATAAGGGAGCATTTCCTCCAACTGATTAAATGAAATTATTAAAGTTAACTAATTTACCTGTTTCTGAGGACACAATGTAATATCAGAGTACTTTGGAGTTTGATGCTAGAATTATAGATAATATTTACCTTCTCCAAGAAAGAGATTTTCATGATAAAACCAAACACAAAGAAATGCTTACTATCACAGTAAACTTAAAGAAAAACTAAAAGTGATAGTGAAGCTATTGTGTCTGTTTGTGTAACACTTGTACAGTAATTAAAGTTGTATGTATGGTCACACCTTTCTCATAGTGGAGGGATGTATAGTGATGCATTCCATTCCTTGAATGAGAGGTATCAAATCCTTAAATACGTATATGAAAGAAAAGATACTTGTGACAGAGCCGGACGGAGTGGCCGAGCGGTTCTAGGTGCTACCGTCTGGAACCGCCTGACCGTATCAAATCCTTAAATACGTATATGAAAGGAAAGATACTTGTGACAGAGCCGGACGGAGTGGCCGAGCGGTTCTAGGTGCTACCGTCTGGAACCGCCTGACCACTATGGTCGCAGCTTCGAATCTTGCTTTGGGCATGGATGTGTGTGATGTCCTTAGGTTAGTTAGGTTTAAGTAGTTCTAAATTCTAGGGTACTGATGACCTCAGAAGTTAAGTCCCATATTGCTCAGAGCCATTTGAACTATTTTGAACTTGTGACAGAGTAGTCGATAAGTGGTGAGCACACCACACATGGGAGGTATTTTAAATCGTAGGTGCTGATACCAGAGTTAACGATCCAGTAACTGTATGAAAGTGGGTAGCAGTTAGACAACCCTATCTGCTGAGGTTGAGATAGGAGTTCCATGGGGCAAGTGGTGTGGAAGAAAGAGTTTCGTGAAATCTAAGTATGCAAAATGTTAAAGATAATAAATATATTGTAATTGTTAATTATCAAGTTGAATATTAGACCTATCATGTGTAGTACAGAGAGGCAGTATGCAAATTGGTAGCTGTCCTCATTTATCATGAATTAAGTTGTAATTTTTAAGATAATATAAGAAGGTGAATTGAATCTCACTTCTTATTTATATGTTGGGGTGAATGAGAATGAGAAGTTAATTTTAAGCAGTTTTATCTGCAGCCCTTAGGGAGGCAAAGTCTGAGCCAAGTTACAGGAAGAAGGCACGTGGATTCAGGGCACAGACTAGCTTGACCCAGATTAATAATACTTAACGGTGACCAAATAGTCAGCAAATAACATTCATTGTACATAAAAGGAGTGTTAAGGTGTCGACTTTTTAAGTGTTTGGTGCATGATGTGAAGTATAACAAACCACCACACAGCCCAAGCCAATCTGAAACACTTCAAAAGGATGGATCAAACAAAGAAATAGAAATCAGGTAAATGAAACTACAATGTTACTTATTGTAGAGAAATAGCAAACATACTCACTGATGATTATATTGATTTGATAGGTGCCGTAAAACTGGAAAGAAACAGTCCGAAAAAGAAGGGTATTAAAAAAATTACAGCACCATGTTCGTTGAAACCAGTCGCAAAAGATGAACTGAGGAGAACTATATTGAAACCAAAGGTCAAGAAATCAGCTGTTGGTAATGAAGTATCAAATTAGATTATAGTAAATCAATAATCATACCACTGCTAAAAATAGCAAATAAATCTTTCAAAGACGGAATTTTTCCAGAAAAACTGAAGGTAACCTGGGTTGTGCCAGTGTACAATAAAGGGAGGGTGAGGATGACCCCAACAACTACAGGCCAGTTTCACTGATATGAGGTTCCTTGAACTGCTTATGTGTAACAGACAAGTTGTTCATCTGGACAAAAACAAAATTTTTATACCATCACAGTGTGGTTTCAGAAAGGATAAATATACAGAATCAGCAGCTGCCAGTCTGATATACTGTATAAGTCATTAGATGAAAAAAAGTGCTTCTCAAGGCTAATGCTGGCCTGAAGTGGCGGTGGTTGCAGCTTCTGTGATTTCAGGACAAACTGCTCTGCTGCAGAGCCAAACTGGGCTGTGATTGCTTGAGCTTTGCTGTGCCTAAACACTTCAGTGTCTGCTGATGTAGAAAGGCTTCTGCCACCTTCTTCCACTTAGGTACTGCTGTGTCAGCTGTTTTCACACCTCATGAGGCAAGCTCACTTGCAGCGTTGCAACAAATGTGTCGTAAGGACATTGTATAATTATAATTCTACTTACGCTGCAAAGTCTGATAATCCTGCAATTGTCTGTCAAAGAAGCTGTCACGAATAACTCAGATAAGGTGATAACTAACCGTTATCACTGCAATTGTTTGTCAAAGAAGCTGTCACGAATAACTCAGATAAGGTGATAACTAACCGTTATCACTGCAATAACACCAACGGAACGGAACTGACAAGCAAATAGATGGTGACAGGACCACCAAAACCACACAGATGTCAAAACTGTCAGGCATAGTTGATGATGGAAATTCAGCTTAAATACAGCTGTTGTAAAATTAAAGCAATCAAACTTAGCAGCATACGCGGAATTATAATTATACAATGTCCTTAAGAGACATATACTATGCAGTGGGTCCAGAAGAATATAAATTGGAGGTGTTGTATTTTCTAAGACATAACATCTGTACTCTCCTGCAACTAATGTTGCTGCAATCTACTTCCTACTCTGCATATTTCATCTACATCTACATCTACATCTAAATCTACATGGTTACTCTGCAATTCACATTTAAGTGCTTGATAGAGGGTTCATCGAACCACAATCATACTATCTCTCTACCATTCCACTCCCGAACAGCGCGCGGGAAAAACGAACACCTAAACCTTACTGTTCGAGCTCTGATTTCTCTTATTTTATTTTGATGATCATTCCTACCTATGTAGGTTGGGCTCAACAAAATATTTTCGCATTCGGAAGAGAAAGTTGGTGACTGAAATTTCGTAAATAGATCTCGCCGCGACGAGAAACGTCTTTGCTTTAATGACTGCCCACATCTCGTCGTCGTGCGGTAGCGTTCTCGCTTCCCACGCCCGGGTTCCCGGGTTCGATTCCCGGCGGGGTCAGGGATTTTCTCTGCCTCGTGATGGCTGGGTGTTGTGTGATGTCCTTAGGTTAGTTAGGTTTAAGTAGTTCTAAGTTCTAGGGGACTGATGACCATAGATGTTAAGTCGCATAGTGCTCAGAGCCATTTGAACCATTTTGAACTTTAATGACTTCCAACCCAACTCGCTTATCATATCTGCCACACTCTCTCCCCTATTACGTGATAATACAAAACGAGCTGCCCTCTTTTGCACCCTTTCGATGTCCTCCGTCAATCCCACCTGGTAAGGATCCCACACCGCGCAGCAATATTCTAACAGAGGACGAACGAGTCTAGTGTAAGCTGTCTCTTTAGTGGACTTGTTGCATCTTCTAAGTGTCGTGTCAATGAAACGCAACCTTTGGCTCGCCTTCCCCACAATATTATCCTTGTGGTGTTTCGAACTGAAGTTGTTCGTAATTTTAACACCCAGGTACTTAGTTGAATTGACAGCCTTGAGAATTGTACTATTTATCGAGTAATCGAATTCCAACGGATTTCTTTTGGAACTCATGTGGAACACCTCATACTTTTCGTTATTTAGCGTCACCTGCCACCTGCCACACCATGCAGCAATCTTTTCTAAATCGCTTTGCAACTGATACTGGTCTTCGGATGACCTTACTAGACGTTAAATTACAGCATCATCTGTGAACAAACAACATCAAAGACTCAGAAATAGCAGAAAGAAAACGTTTTAAAAACAAAATACTAAATTGGGAAGGCTTTCAAAGCAGAAGAAATAAAAAATCGGGAACAATATGGACAGAAGAAAGGAAGAGACTTCATGGGGAGAAAATGAGGGAATACTGGAAAAATAGGAAACAACAACATCGGAAGAAGAGGAACTGAAGTTGTTAACGTGATCCTAGTTCGTCAATACGATTGTTAAAAAAAAAAAATCGACACCCATTTTAATATCGATATAACTGTATATTGGGTGAAAATTTCAACTGATATATATCTAACTCGTGGTGAAAGCATCGACATATCGATATTTTGTCAACAACTCAATTACCAGCTTTATACGAATTTCTTTCGCAACGATATATCCTATAAACCAATATCTGCAGATAAGTACAGGCCAAGTTTTACAGAAGGGTATAGTGTTGGAGTAAATTCACCAAAGATGTAAGCTTTTGACATGCTCAAAGTAAAAACTGTAAGTACCAATGACCTCCAGCTGAAAGAAAGTCTTGAGCAATAGCTGGAATTACACCAGTTAAGAACAGTGGTAGGCGAGACTAGTACTTGAATCCAGTCGAAACATGAGGAGGCAGACAGTTACGTTACGTTTTATTTGCAGCAGACTCTACCAGCCCATAATTTAAGATGTGGAGGAGTTTTTTACACTTGCTTCACCTTTCTCAAGCAACAGGAAACAGGTAAGTGGACCTCAGAACTCTGAACCAGAGTGTTGCGGTTTTATCGTACCAGGCTGCTGCTTGCACGCCAATTGCAACCTCCAGCTATGAGCGGAGGTGGTGTTCTGGGTTAAATTTCAAGTTATGAAAACATGGTTGTGGCATGCTAGATCAAAACAAAGACATTTAATTGTATTATATACTAACCACACGAAATCCTCATGGGTAGGGCTGCCAGACATAATTCTAGAGGGCAAGACTCACTCAAATTCCGGATTCTACAGAGTCTGGTTTATATAGGCAAATGGGAATTCTCTCAATAGGCGAGCGCGAGCAAACTGCATTTGGTTCTTATTTGGTTGTGTTCCGCTGGTTGTCAGTCTTTAAAGGAATGTCACGACGTAGCAGTACAGAAATCATTTGTCTGCTACCTTTTCTATTTCTGCTGTTGACACGAGTATCGTGATTCATGGAGAAAATGTAATATTGTTGATGGAAGGATGTGGATAACATGGGTGCTTCTGGCACCCATGAGAAGATCAGCAAAAATGCCGAAGGAAAAGAAATAGGAAACTTCGCAGTCACTCAAAGATCCAACCAGAGATGTGAGAAAGACGAGATGCCTGCATCAGGTGGGAATAAGCACAACCCTACTATTTCTTTTTACTAAAAAGAAAAAAAAGGAAATTAACTATCCTTGAAAGGAGACAATTGTGCATACGTATTTGCTATTCTGACTGAAAACATGCAAAATACCTAATCATTCTTATATTCATACTAGCTATAATGCCACAGTTTATGTTTCATTGTAATGTTACAGATTATTTGATGGTGGGTTACTGGGGACCATGCAGCTTGCCTTCTGATAAACTATAAAGCAGATTTTATCAAGTAGCCAATGTGACAAGTTGTATATGTGCTTGTTTTTAATTTTGATGACGTTATCTTGCTTTTACGTAAAATTCTTCAAGTGCAACACCAGAAACCACCTGAGACAAAACAGCTACCGGAATGCGAAACCGTCACTAACATAAATGAATAAAGTGGCTAGTAGTCAGAGTGTAAATGTTAATGGTCTAATTTTTACTTTATTTCTCACCTGTAATGAAAAACATGAACCAACACATGTTGAAACTTTAGGACTAATGCTAAAGAAAACTAGAGTTCAAATTCAATGTTAAGTGCACTCTATCCACGTAGATCGTAAGTTCTTCTTGCCCTATTCCCCTTTGCTTACTTGGTCAAAAACAGTATCGTACAAAACAATCCTTACAATCTTTCATCATGTTGCTAACTATGTAATGTGTCAATAATTTGCATCAAAAAACTATAATATAGTTTTTATAAGGCATGCTCGTGTTCTTTTCCTCTCCTTCTAGTGTAAACACTTGTACAAGCGAATGGTAGTGAAATGTCCGCCCCTTGGTGTAAGCCAGACTGAATGTCAGTAGAAGAGTTAACTTTGCCAGCATCGATTATTGCTTGAAGTTTATCAGTGCATAATTGCAGTTATGTATGAGAGCATTTCGTCATTTGGTATACATTTTATAAAATTGCATTCTTTGATTTGGAAAAAGTTCACGCTGTTATTGTATAATATTTTGCAGCATGTAGTGAGTCCTGCGCGAAGTATCGTATTTTCTTGTGTAGAAGAATTGAAAATATCGGCTAAGCCAGCATTACATCTACAAAACGTTGCATGTAAGCAAACGTGCCTAACAAGGTGGCCTGTCATACTACAGCAGGCAGCAAGCAACTGCTAACCTAGTGTTGCCTTATTTTAATAACTACGATGCCATGAATTAGTGTTAATCACGTCTTAAACAGAAGAAAAAAATTGTGACATAAAGATATGAATTCTGGCTATTTGTCCACTGTCTGCAGCGATTCAACACTCACATCTTCCTCAAAGATCACGTTCTTTGCGAGTGTGAGAATCTCTGAAACAAGAACAAGATAGTAAACTTGCTGACTAATTGCACAGGTCTGCAAAAAAATTTTTTTTTCTAGTTGCATGAGATATTGTTATGAATTATATGTTTTAGAATCCGCTGATTTCAGAAGTGACGTCCATTTCTTCTATCACATAAGGATTTTTTGCGAATTCAAACATAAAAAACTGGTAAAAGCACTCGTTTATTCAAAATTATCAAACATAATATTTTCTTACAACCAATGAAACATTATTTTGAGACATAAAATAACAATATTATACCCATTCATGTTTTTTTATGAAACCTTTACTTTTTTCCTTGATATCTCGCCGAGTCTTTTTCCGAATTCCATCTTTAGTTTCCCGCTCAAGCATCCAATAGTAGTCTGCAAGCGTTGTGACATCCCATCTTCCTTGGTATCTTCTCTCGATTTCGCGGGCATCATGGTGAAACCGTTCCCCCTGTTCTTCACTGTAAGCTCCCAGGTTTTCCGGGAAGCTGTGTATATGGGAGTGTAGAAACTGGACATCCAAGCTCATCTTGTAACCTTGAGCTTCGTATGCTGCTAGCATCCGTTGAACAATGGTTTTGTAGTCAGGATCTTCAGTGTTTCCCAAAAACTTTCGCACTACATCCTTGAACAATACCCAAGCTTCTTTTTCTTCTCATTCATACTTTCCACAAAGAGGGTGTCGGTTAAAAGTTTTCTTATGTCGGGGCCAGTGAAAACTCACTCTTTCAACTTTGCTTCTGACTGCTTCGAAATTTTTGTACATAGATATTTAAAACAGTCCCCATCCTTTTGCAGCGATTTTGCAAATTGTTTCATCAACCCCAATTTGATATGGAGAGGGGGCAACAAAACCTTTTTGGTGGTACCAAAGTAGTACGATGCTACAAATAGACAGCTTAGACTGCACTCCGCGTGCATTGGTAGTTGCCTTCAACAAATCAGAAAGCCGCGGAAAGGAGCCGAGGATGGCCTCAGAACCCAAGCGGCAGGCGTCATTCGTGCAGACTTGTGCCATCACATACAGCCGGTTGCAGCCAGTGCGCTCGATAGCCGCCGGCAGGACCTCCTCCACATCGCGGATGAGACCTCCCGCCAAAAGTATCGAATGCACACTGGAACTCTTTCTCGCCTTGCCTGCTATCTCTCTCACGGATCCATCACCCACTTAACATTGGAGCTCCCAATTACTAGCATACCCACCGTCTGTAGTTGTTACACTGGGAAGCCGCCCTACACAACGATGTACACAAGAGTTACGCAAAAACGAAAACTACGATTAATTTTATAACCACTAATATACACAGTAAAATACACACGTACAGTTCACTTCTTTGCAGAAGCACGTGAACAAAAAACAAAGACTAAATCAATTTACAGTTTATCACAAAAGTGTTGCTGCTGCTGCTATGCTGAGTGACCTCTCGGATCGGCGGCTGCCGCTACACTCTATAGTACTATATTTTTAAGGAATCAAGAGTATCACGTGGAATTCCGAAACTCTTCTTCGAGTAGTCGCAAACGAGGACCCACCAGGGTGAATGGCTCCGGGTTTGATCCTCGCTAACCTCGAAAGTCTTCCCGAGGTTTTTATTTTTCAGTTTCTGCTCTCCAAACGAAGAACACGTTTAGCGACGTCACCTCTGGTAGCCTGTTTGAATGTGCGCACGCGTCGACCTGGTTGGCTAACTTCAATGCAAAATGACTCGGAAACTGCACAACGCTCCACTTTTTTCTTAACAATTATTTGTCAACACAACCTCCCTTACCATGCACTTATAAACTCTTAATGCTCTTTCTGACCACGCTGCATAAAGGAGAAACCATTTGTCTAATGTTTTAAATGGCCTGCTGTCGTAGTTAAAAGCGACTGCTCGAGAAAGAAAACGAACACGCCTATTTTCACAACACAGCACAGCATTTTCTTCTTTACAGTCCGGTTTTAAAAGAAAACTTGCACAACGTTGTTTAAATAAATAGATGGTCTACGTCCGTCAAAATGTTTATTGAAGTATCGTGTAACAATCTGACGTAAATCAGTCACCAGTTTTTCGAAATTATGGCTGACAAAGGCTCCCTTTATATATTACATATAAAAATATCAAAAAATATATAGCCCATGTTCGTCCGAATGTATATGAGAGTATTAAGTAAGAATATGAATTAAATAGGTCAATAACTTTACGAGATTTTTGGGAAGACTATTTTCCCTTTGTATATTAATATGAATTTGTTTTGCGAATAGACCTTCCACAGCTGCACTCTTTATGTTGTCTATGCGCATTAGTTTTGTGCTTTGTAAGACCAGTGGTGATGGAGGATCCCAACCTGAACCGATGGGTAATGGCTCCCTTTATATATTACATATAAATATATTAAAAAATATACATATAGCCCATGTTCGTCCGAATGTATATGAGAGTATTAAGTAAGAATATGAATTAAATAGGTCAATAACTTTTCGAGATTTTTGGGAAGACTATTTTCCCTTTATATATTAATATGAATTTGTTTTGCGAATAGACCTTCCACAGCTGCACTCTTTATGTTGTCTATGCGCATTAGTTTTGTGCTTTGTAAGACCAGTGGTGATGGAGGATCCCAACCTGAACCCATGGCTAATGGCACGAAAGATTGCTGCGAAAGACGGACTGCGGCCCCACAGTTAGTAGCATTTAAGAAGGACGACGAAATATCAAGAATGCAGCTGTTTCTTACGTTTCGAATTATCTCCAGAAGAATGCGTTCTTAAAAAGTGGGTTTTCAGGTCTGCGCTAGGAACAGCGATCTCTAGACCCGCTGTTTTGTGTATGTTTTTATCGAAATACAATAAGCTGAAGACGTTTAAATACCTTACTCGCATTTTCAATTGCTTGACATTATGCGGTACTACACTACATCAGCAACACGTTTTTTCTTAGATGACATTCGCGGTACTTTATGCTTCGTTTCTGTTTCATGGTAAAATGTAAATTCAAAAGCATAGGGACGCTTGTTACAATATAACTGTAGAGTTGCGTTAGCGATAAAAACTATACTTACTACTCTACAGCTACGCTATTGACCACAAACATCTGGAGACAGCGACTGCCGTAAAATATCTAGGCATAAATATCTGGAGCAACCTTAAGTGGAATGACCATATAAAACAGATAGTGGGATATGCAGACACAGAGTCAGATTCATCGGAAGAATTTTAAGGGAAATATAACTCATCCAGGGAGGAAGTGGCTTATAAGACACTTGTTCGCCCCAGTCTTGAGTATTGTTCATGTATCTGGGATCCCTATCAGATAGGACTAATAGAGGAGATAGAGAAGATCCAACGAAGATGGCGCGTTTCGTCACGGGATCGTTCAGCTGGCGAGACAGCGTTACGGAGATACTAAACAAACTCCACTGGCAGACGCTACAAGAGAGGCGTTGTGCGTCACGGAGAAATTTACCACTGAAATTTCAGGACAGCACTTTTCACGATGAGTCGGACAACATATTACTTCCCCCCCCCCCCCCCCCCCCACACACACACACACACACACACGCACATACATCTCGCGTGTTGACCAGAAGGAGAAAATTCGAGAAATTAGAGCCAATAGAGAGGCTTACCGACAACCATTCTTCCCACTCACTATTCGCGAGTGGAACAGGGTTGGAGGGGTCAGATAGTGGTACTGACAGTACCCTTCGCCACACACCATTAGGTGGCTTATGGAGTATGATGTAGATGTAGATGTAGATTTTCATTTCGTTCCTTCAGAAAAGATCAGGGCGGTGAAATAATGTACAAAAGCATGGCCTCAATAACTTTAAATGGAGAACCAGCTCTCTTAAAGGGTCGTATAGCAGACAGCAAAGAGAACCTAAATAGCGCCTAGGTAAGGGAACGTTTATTTATGCAGATTGACGAAATCAGGGCAGAAAATGTGCGTTGCTTATTAGTTTTGTAATTAATAGGAACAGGTAGCTATCTTGAAAACAAAGAGTTCCCCTTTACGATTGTAGAACATAAAGCTTGCTTTATGATGCGACGAGACATTTGCAGATGCAGTATTTACAGTTACGTACTTCGCAGGAAGGAAACTTGTCCTATCGGCGATAGTTATCCGCATAGACCACTGTAATGGTTGTGTTTACCTCGTACCGTACGACATATTACGTTCGACCGATTCTTCGGCCATTGCCTCCATTTAAAGAACGATTTCCATGTCATCAGTGGGAATTATATGTTTCAAGATGCTTCCCCTTTTTTACCACAGAACTTTCTCTTTGCCTTAGACCCTCAAAGCTTCATATCCACTACACTTAAAGCTGTTTAGGTTTTTAAATTAATGAGGAAATAATGACTGGAGTGTAAACTTCAAAAGCCTTATGTGTTATACTGACACGAATTTAAAATAAAGAAAACAGCATTTTGAAATTTCTGTCAACTTAGTTCAGCCACATTTGCACTACAAATCATTGCAAACGTTGGGGAGAGACAAATCAATAAGCTGACATAATCTGTGAATTTTCACTCAATAATATTATATGGAATAATGATCTGGGATAACTCATCACTAGGCCGGCCAAGGTGGCCGAGCGGTTCTAGGCGCTACAGTCTGGAACCGCGCGACCGCTACGGTCGCAGGTTCGAATGCTGCCTCGGGCATGAATGTGTGTGATATCCTTAGGTTAGTGAGGTTTAAGTAGTTCTAAGTTCTATGGGACTGATGACCTCAGAAGTTAGGTCCCATAGTGCTCAGAGCCATTTGAACTATTTGAACTCTTCACTAAGAAAGAGAGCATTCATTGTTCAAATATGTACTATAGGAATAAGATGGGTGCACACCCATGATCATCACGTAGACACTTGTTAGAGCAAATAGGCATTTCAACTACTGCCTCACAGTGTATTTATTCCCTAATGACGGTTATTGTAAATAATCCACTGAACTTCAAAGGAACAATAATGTGCATAATTACAGTACAACAAGAAAACCGGAACATTCGTAATTTCGCGACAATTGTGTGTCGGAGCGAAATACGGTTAGCATACCTGCACATGTCTGTGTTTAATGTGTAACTGTTCAACGTTTCATTGTTATATGCCTGTTAGTTATTGTTCGGTGTTGTATTGCTTCTTCCCCTTTTGAAATGCTGCTTGGTCGGGTGATGAAAATTCGATTTTGCACTCCTAGTGAAAAATATTCTCAAGTAGAACTTAGATCACAAATATTCAAAAGCCATATTAGGCAGTCAATAATGTCTATAGTAATTTTTAGTGTTCCAGATGGTGCAATATCTTCCTCTCCTGTGAAATGGTACTTGGTGAAGTGGAGCAATACTGAAAAACTTCTATAGCTGTCAGGTGATAAACTACCAGCAACGAAGACTCAAGTAAAATTAAAATGGAAATGTAAAACATACATATTCTGATAAATGTTAACTACAATTTAGATGTGTAACTAAGATTGTGACACTTAATTTGGGATCCAACGTCTTGTTTTAGACATCAACTGGACATTAACCTGCAATTTACGCTAGTGTAAATAAAGAGAACCCAGTGTGTTTTGTACTGTTATTGAACAATAATAAAGACAATTTAGACATGGAACGACATTATGATTTTAAATCTAAGCGTCCATTTTGTCTTGAAGCAAGTGGGGTACGAAGAACAAACTTTGATCACCGTCAAGTGCAGTTCAGAGAACAAGATGGATGGACCTGGGGTACGTTGCGATTGGGTGTTTTATTTTAATAGTTGGTAAATTAAGGATGTTACTGAAAGAACAAAACGTATGTGTTTTCTGCTTGCCGACAAAGCTGTGTCGTTTCAGTGAGTGCTGACAAGATTATAGCTATGAGGTACATACTAAGAAATGGCTATTTCGTTTTAACGGCTAGTGAAATACTGGGCCGTGATTGGAGGAGTGGAGGGGGGAGATGCACAGTACAGGGAGGGGCAGGAGCATGGCTCAAAAGAAGGCAGGGGTGATTCAAGGGGGTGTGGGGAGGTGGTGGTGGCTTGAGAGAGATGGTGCCAGGTGAGGCCATGTGTTTCCCCCTTTCCTTTTATGTAGGCAACGCAAAGATCGAAATTGTCTTCGCTTCCAGAGTCACAACTGCATTCCTACAAACCAGATTAATTTTCTTAGGATCTATTAACTAATCTAGCTTATGACCATAAAGCCAATTATCGAGGTTACATTGTAAGAACGAAAAATAGTTACAAAAGATGGAAGTTACTCATCTATAAAATAAAAGGAAATAATAGTGGAACAAGAAACCAGGCCACCATGACAGACATTAAAGTACCAATTGGTCATAAGATATAAATGTACTAACGTGGAAAGAAAATAACGAAAACTGAATACCATTTAGGTGTCTTCACTTCAGTGATTACGTAGCTTGCTACCCCTACAGATTACTTAAATTCCTAATTTTGGTAAGCTGTCACACTGCCTAGCGGATCTGAACCTGACATTCAGGATTACCTACAGAATTACCGATGGAAAAGTACGAAATAAACATTTTGGAGACAGTGAATCATGTTATAAAAAGCTGATGAACTGTCCCATCATCAACTGAAAATGGTAGTAGTGCAATATTATAATATGATAATATAAAATCAGTACCCATACAACTAGGAACTGAATGGTAAAACAGGCAGCCATCAGTTCAGATCTGGACCGCTCAGCTATAGTTTTTTGCACACTGTTGTAAGAACTACAGCTTCTGTCTATAGCACGATTATTCCTGTTTGTGATAAGACTCTCAGAAAAGCCAGTGGCGGTTTCATTCCAAGTTATGCGTGATGCCCTTCTGACTAACGTGTGAGAAGTCAACAGAGTATTTATTAGTCCCGGTTTAGTTACAGGTCCTTTCGATCTGGTATCTTTCTGACTGTATTATGAGACAACACTTAGTTCCGTACGTAAAAAAGACAATCATTAAAATACATGTGAGAAGTATTACAACATAAAGTACTACATGAAGCAGCTAAATAAGAATGAAAATTCCACAACATCTGAAAACAAGTAGAGATTTAGAAATAAGTATGAAATTTACAAAACGAAGAGTACCGAATATACCAGACTAAAACTTCAATTACAAACAGTTGCTCAATCAAAATATTAAAATCAGAGAGTACAGATATGTTATCGAAAAGCCTGTCCAAAATGCATAATCTGTAATGTAAATATCACAGATACCTTTGTAAATATATCATCTGCAAACAAGATAAAAATAAAGATTGCCGAGAACACTTGTCACAACGTACATGAGACACTTTGACTTATTTTAAAAACGTCATGTATATTAAGTACAAATATATTAAAGGTCTAAGAAAAAGAGAAACGGAAAGAGGATGGCATGAGACCGTAAGAAAACTGATGGCTAAGAAAGAAAGATCAGTAACGTAAGGTGGGAAGCTTCTTGAAATCGCAAGCATCGCTTATGTATACTGCTGTTGATGGGGAAGTAAGCAGCCAAAATCATTGCGTATCGTACCACTGAGAGGCGAAATCGTTGAAATCTAAGTAGGGCAGTACCAGTGTAAACGTCACTCTACCGCACAACGTTGCTGGCACCAAGTTCCAATAGAAGAAGAACATGTTCACATTTGGTAGACCTACAACCGAATCGTGCATTATGACTAGAAAATTTGCATACTACGTTTCAGTATGCAACTTCACAACAGCCAGGCTGCGTCAATATTCAAAAGCTATATAAAAGCAATTACGTATACTGATACATCTTCTCACTGAAATGACGTAAAGCTGAAACATAATTTAGAACATTCTTCTGTGTTTACAGGATTCTCAAATCCAACACAGAATGACTTCACTGCTTCTTTTCAAACATGCTCATGAACAAACCAGGAAAGAAGACAAGGTAATCGAAATTTTCTGAGATTTTCTGGATGAAGCAACTGATGTGTGTTATTTTGCAGGTGTCCTCAGTTTTTCGCTACGACAGAGCTGTTGGTGAAGTCCGTGAAAGCTTTTCAAAATTCATGGACGTGTTGAGAGCTGCAGCTATGACTAGTCATTTGAATAGGTCGCAAGTAGGATTGATAAACACGTTTTCTCCTGCAACTTTAGTTCACAGTTACTAACATCGACGGAACTCTAGTGTATCATAAGCTGCACCTAAGATGAAATAAGGCAGAGTTTTTGCCCTCACTTTGAATTTTCTTGCTACTTTTTTGCCCAAGACAGCCAAAAGCACCAGATGAGAGAGTAAAGTAACTGTTGCCTGAGGTGCCTGCAGTGTCATATAAATTTTATCTCGTTTGGTGGAAACCTTGTGTCACAGTCTATTGATTTCACATTTCAAAAAAAATAACAGACGCAGTTATGTGGGACGAAGAAACCTTATGCTTCTGCTCATGGACATGAAATCACGATGCAAGCTGTCAGTTTGAATTTCTGTCTACATATTTTTACAGATATTTTCACTCTCACTGGAGCGTTATTTGATATGTTGCAAGCAACACCTCACGACATTGGCTAACGACCAACAAAAATTAATGAACTCCAACAAATGTTGGAAACCAGACTTGACAGTGTTGAAAAGATATCGTAAAGAGATATTCATGACCAACACATGGATGAACGAGTAACTAAACGTCATAGGCATGTGCTGTAATGAAGTTGGAAAAAAATTTTAGAAAAATCTTTTATAAAATTTTGTACTCTGTCACGGGACAGTTACAAGATAGATAAAGTGTCTTGCGCTCTCGGTCTCAATGGAACTTTTAAATGTGTATAATTCTGATTAATATAAATCGCAAACGCAAAGCAGTCGATGTGCCAGAGTGCATTCCCACACTTAAAGTAGAAGAAGCAGAAAAAATGGAGAGAAAAGTGAGGAGAAATCTTGGAAAAGTTCTGGCACGCACAATGGGTTAAACAGCCAATGCAAATTAAGCGGTAAGAAAGTATAACACATCATTTTATTTCGACGCATTTTTCGCCATTTCCATATCTTTGATTCTCGATCGAGTTAGAATTCAGAGACACTTGCACATAGTGTTCAAACATCTCTGTCATCGTTCGTTCTATTCGCAATTAGGAATTATAAAAGACACAAGGGTCGTTTTATAAACCCTACCTCTAATGGCCCATTCATGCGACAAGTATTGCTGAAGTTTAACTAAACCTTTAGCGTTTGTTGAGTCGACTAATTAGAACAAATGAGAATTATTTCATGACAAAGGTTGAACCTCCGATTCTGAACATAGTTATGCGGAATGCATGTCAAAGTAATGGCCGGCCGAAGTGGCCGTGCGGTTAAAGGCGCTGCAGTCTGGAACCGCAAGACCGCTACGGTCGCAGGTTCGAATCCTGCCTCGGGCATGGATGTTTGTGATGTCCTTAGGTTAGTTAGGTTTAACTAGTTCTAAGTTCTAGGGGACTAATGACCTCAGCAGTTGAGTCCCATAGCGCTCAGAGCCATTTGAACCATTTTTTTTTTTTTGTCAAAGTAATGTAAGTGTGAAATCAATAAAAGAATCCACTGTGCGAGCTTATCTACACTGATCAGCCAGAAAGTTATGACCACCGAGCTCTATCGATATAAAACCGTCCAGGTAATAGCAGCGCCATCTGGCAAGGAATGACTGCTAGTCGACACAGGCACGGTGCGTATAGTATCAGTGAGCGTGTTGTCCGTGTGTGGAATGGGGAAGACGCGCGATCTATCTGTTTGAGCGAGGACAAATTCTCATGGCCCGGAGGCTAGGATCGAGCACTTCGGAAAGTGCACGACTTGTCGAGCATTCGAGGAGTGCTGTGGTGAGTGTATGTAACACGTGGCAAAACAAAGGCGAAATCACGTCCAAACGTTGTGGGGTTGGGCAGCCACACCTCGTAACAGACGTGGAACGTCGTAGGCTGGGTATACTGGCAAAACAATACAGACGGCGAGCTGTGGCAGAACAGACATCGGGCTTGAATGCTGGGCAGAGTACAGGTGTGTCTGAAAACACAATTCACCGAACACACGATGGGCGTTCGCAACCAACGACCCATGCATATGCAAACGTTAACACAACACCACCAGCAACTACGAAGGAAATGGGTACGTGACCATCGGCGCTGGACTTTGGCGCAGTGGCAGAGCGTTGCATAGTTTGACAAATCCCAATACCTTCCTCATCATGGCTATTGGAGGGCGCGTATCTGTCGTCTTCTAGGTGAACAGTTCGTTGGCGCCTGGACTGCAGGACGGAGACACGCTGGAGGCGGCTCTATTATGCCATGGGGAACATTGACGCGGGCATCCATGGGTGTACTAGAGCTCGTGCAAGGCACCATGATGACCGAGGAGTATGGTACACTGGTTGCAGACCGCGTACACCCCTCCACGACTATTTTGTTTCCACGCAGCAGTGGCATTTTTTCAAATGCACCACGTCACAAGACCAAGAATGTGATGGAGTCGTTCGAGGAAAACTGGGGAGTCCCAACTGATGTGCTGGCCAGATCTGAACCCAATAGAAAACATCCGGGATGTGCTTGAATGTGGCGTCAGAGCTCATCTTCCCCTCCCTGGAGTTTACGGGAATTGGGTGACCCTTGTGTGCAAATGTGGTGCCAACTTCCTCCAGTATCCTACCAACATTGCTTCCATGTCACGACGCGTCGCCGCTGTTATCCGTGTCAAACAAACGTGGACATTCCAGCTATTAGGTAGGTGGTCATAATGCTCTGGTGATCAGTGTATACCAGAGAATTATTTACGGAAGTACTTAAGAAATACTAATAGTAATTCTACCGTGATTAATAAAACGTAGGTACTAGTTTCATGGAAGGTTAGAATTTCACAGTCGTTATGTAGTCTAGTTTTTATTTTCTGATCGACTAACCTGCCGTCAAATCTAAACATTCAGATTATTCAGGTTAAAGTTTACAATAATTAGAAACCTCACCCAATACCAGCTGCCGCCACATAAGAGGCGTGTTTTTGTCGTACTGAATACTAGCATTCGGAAACAAACCACAGTTATCGCTTCTCGCGTAGTAGTCGTATTTCTATAATAGTGCCTGGCAAACGCTGCAATAAAATAACTCTATCAAAGAACTCCCACTCTCCTAGACACAATGCAGAGGAGGTGGGTAGGTTATTTAGCAGTAATGAAAAGAATGGGAGACAACAGATTAACTAAAATAACGTTATAATATTCAATAAAAAATTTAAAAAAAGAATAGATGAAAGACACCTAAAAAGACTTAGGAGAGATCAACGTAACAGAATAAGATATTTTAAAAAAGAGAAATATTTAGAAGAAAGATGTAAAGCTTTAAAGGTTTTCGAGAAGAAGAGAATATATGGAGAAGAATCTTGATCCAAGAGCAAAAACATCAACAGAGCGACGGAATGAGAAAGTACAGAGAAAATAAGAACCTTTTTCGAAAGAATAATTCCTCTGAGTAATTGCTCAACGGCAGAGTCGATGCAAGAAGGTAAACAGTATTACCGTGAAATTGCACTACAGTTGCTAAAAGTTTGCTATGGATTATGTTTTGTTTTTTCTGTTTAAGATCACAGCTGGTTGTTGCGTATATTCCTGGAGAAATGCGTCATAAAGTGCTGATGATTTGTTTTGAAGCTTATTGTCAAATGTAGAAAAAAACTATTTATGTTGTTCGCAAAATCAAACTCAAAAACGGCTTACAAACGTAGCTACACTGCCAGGTGAAAAGGATCTGTGACAGCCGATGTTTAAGTTTAACGACCTGGTGATCAACGAATTCGCCAGAAAGGTAATTTCATATTTAATAACGATGTTTCATTCTTTTGTTTCTGCTTACCTTAATGAAAAGTTCGGGGTACGTCACAGCATGAAAATCTACTCCCACTGCGCCTACAGAAAGAAGACCCCGATATTATCTAATTTATCGATACGTTATTTTCTCTAAAGTAATACTAAAGCTAAATATTTAAAGCCGACTCACATTTGGTAAAAGACATAACGGTAACTATTTGTGACTTCAGATTCCTTGATAAACATGGTAATCAGTTGGAAAAACAGAAAGCTTTACAGCGAGTGAAGTCGACAGGGCGGACGGCAGGCTCTCACAGTAGTTCCCTGAATGGCCGTTCGTGGCGCCAAAAACTGGAGACGGAGGCGCAGCCGGCGGAGCGGGTGTTCCGATAGAAGAGGTCGCAGCCGGGGATAAAGGAAGGTTCGCTGCCTCCACCAGTTACCCTTTGATGACGGCGGAATGGTATTGGTGTAACCGTTTAAGCCAATGAAATGCAATTCGCCATGAAATTGGAAGCTGGAACGACCGCATAAGGTTCCTCCTTTCTGTGCTGATTCCGCCCTCTCGTCGAGTTTTGTGTGGTAAGCAAAGACTGTCTGAATGGGAACTACGCAAATCAAGAAAGTGAAGCTAGCAGCATTGACTCTGGGGGAAAGGATATGCAACGAATATTTGTATGCAGGAAAATGAAATGTGTGCTGCTTTTACCCAAACAAGCACAGCATCCCTTGCAAAAATCAATCGCTGAACTTTACAAAGATCCAGGAAACTAATTCAGTAACTGTGTTAAGTCACTGACTGCCTGTTTATCTCACGTGTGCACGATAACAATACAGGGTGTCCCAGCTATCTTGTCCACCCAAAATATCTCTGGAACAATAACAGCTATTGGAAAACGACTTTCACCGGTATCAATGTAGGGCTGGGGCCCATGAATGTACATATTTGGAAACATTCTGAAACGAAAGCATATGTGTTTTTTAACACAAACTTATGTTTTTTTTAAATGGACCTCCTATATTTTTTCTTCAGCAATCCATAGCATGACAAAGCACATACACAATGGCGTTGATTGCATCGCAATATTCCCATTACATCCCGAGATATTAAGACGCGAAGTTGACGCTTGAAACACCCGACATGCGCTGCTAGCGCACGTCCTGAGGCTCAGGCGTGAACCCCATGCTGCCCGTAATCGCGATGTGATTGACATGCGTTATCATACTTCCATACTTATCAAAAGGTCCGAAACGAATAATACGGTCCGCTGCCATCCTGCATGAACGTCGTACATTCCAGCAGGTATTTATCCCATAGGCTAGGGGTGATGCGGTTCTGTAACATAGCTGTGTACCGCAACGTTAGTCACAAAGTTAGCTTCGCTTATCGTTAATCAGTTACTAAAAAGGTAATGCCGTTCAACGTTAAAACTTTACTTTACTGTAGATCTAGCGCAAGTGACAGTTCGTCATTCACTCGTAATAGTAAAATTCATGTTGATGGTTTTAGTGAAACGAGTAAGTGGACTAAAAGTTTTACCGTTGTTTAGGTAAAAATGTTTTGATTTGGGAAGTTCAGGTAGGACATAGAAGATGAATGTAAACATGTTTAACCAATTAGTTTTATTATCACATAATTATCAATGTTACGTTTATCTAATGCGTTAAATGACAAATTGTTGCAAACAAATGTTTCTTAACATCCCTGGGTAAAATGGCCCTTTGTAGAAACTTCCACTGTGATACCAGCACTACATACTAAACATAGCGTTCACATCTCATGCTCAAAGTGATGCCCATTGGTTTGCATACATAGGGTCACTCTGCGGATGAAGGATGCCCTACTTCGTGCTACTGTTTCCTCTTTGATGGCTGTACAAGCATCAATAATGCGTTGCTTCATGTCCTCTGGTGTTGTTGGTCCATGTTGGTAAACAGCATCCTTCACTGCTCCCCAAAGAAAATAATCCAGCGGTGTAAGGTCCGGAGGTCGGGCAGGCCACCTAACTGAGCCACCTCGTCCAATCCACCTACCAGGGAACTTACGGTTCAGAAGTCGTCGTGCTCGTAAGGCATTATGTGCAGGGCATCCGTCATGCTGATACCACATGACCATTCTCCGGTTCAGAGGTACGGTGTCCAAGAGAACAGGAAGATTGTGTCGTATAAATCTGGAGTATTGTCTGCCATTTTGGATGCCATTTATAAAGAAAGGTCCGATAATGGTATCTCCAATAATCCCACACCAAACATTAACTTTCCACGGACGTTGATGCTCTACCTGACGGAGCCATTTTCGATTGTCTGCGGACCAATAATGCATATTCCTCATATTGACAATTCCTTTGTTGGAGAATGATGCCTCGTCGGTAAAGAGAACATCTGCAAAAAAATTTGGATTAGTCAGAAGTTTCTGCTGAGCCCACCGACAAAATGTTACCCTATTGCGGAAGTCATTTCCATGAAGATCCTGGTGTAAATGAACATGGTAAGGATGAAATTTATGACGTTTAAGAATACGCTGTGCACTTGATTTCGACACACCAACTTCACGCTCAATTTGACGTGTGCTGATTTGAGGATTCACAGCTATGGTAGCGAGCACAGGAACTTCAGTACGTTCATCTGTGCGTGTTCTAGGACGATGTCGAGGTCTTGGATTTAAGCTTCCCGTTTCACGTAGACGAGATGTGAGACGACCAAACATCCGGCGCGAAGGCGATGGCTTGTCAGGGAATCGTCTTCTGTACAGTCGTTCTGCCTGAACATCATTTCGTCCACCTACAACAGGGTACAGTACCGGTATGCAGGGTAGGGTCGAAAACAGACATATTAACTTAATAATCATAATGTTCGCTAACAGTACTATCAACAAACAAGCAATATCATAACGTATTTCCCGTCAACGTACATTCTCCATAGATCAGCAGCATTTCTACCATATCTTCATGTGTGTACATTATACTGTACAGTATAAGTTCCACAACACAACGTTTATTAACAATGTGTACTACCTCCGTGCCGTCACTACATTACTCTGATGCACGACTACATTGGCAAGCGGTGTACTGCACGCCAAAGCAACAACAAATGGGATGCTCGGAGGGTGGTGGAGTACAGGAGTTTGCATGGATCGCAAATCATAAACAAGGCGAAGTGGTAACTGTGGCAGTAGTGGGAACTACGTTGGACACTTGACTAGGTAGAGCCAGGCCCTGCGCGACAGGCACAATGGGTCATATAACACATTAGATAAACCTTATTTTGGGTGTGCAGGATAAATAAGACACCTGACGGGTGTACACCGGTCGGTACTGGTTCATATTGTGTACGTAGATACGTAAAACGTGCAAGAGGGAAACCATTATGTGCTTATAAGAGTTGATGGCAGCAGACCGTATTATTCGTTTCGGACCTCTTGATAAGTATGGAGGTGTGATTACACATGTCAATCACATCGCGATTACGGGCAGCATGGGGTTCACGCCTGAGCCTCAGGACGTGGCGCTAGCAGCGCATGTCGGGTGTTTCAAGCGCCAGCTTCGCGTCTCAATATCTCGGGATGTAATGGGAATATTGCGATGCAATCAACGCCATTGTGTATGTGCTTTGTCATGCTATGGATTGCTGAAGAAAAAATATACGAAGTCCATTTAAAAAAACATAAGTTTGTGTTAAAAAACACATATGCTTTCGTTTTAGAATGTTTCCAAATAAGTACATTCATGGGCCCCAGCCCTACATTGATACCGGTGAAAGTCGTTTTCCAATCGCTGTTATTGTTCCAGAGTTATTTTGGGTGGACAAGATAGCTGGGAGACACTCCTGGAAATGGAAAAAAGAACACATTGACACCGGTGTGTCAGACCCACCATACTTGCTCCGGACACTGCGAGAGGGCTGTACAAGCAATGATCACACGCACGGCACAGCGGACACACCAGGAACCGCGGTGTTGGCCGTCGAATGGCGCTAGCTGCGCAGCATTTGTGCACAGCCGCCGTCAGTGTCAGCCAGTTTGCCGTGGCATACGGAGCTCCATCGCAGTCTTTAACACTGGTAGCATGCCGCGACAGCGTGGACGTGAACCGTATGTGCAGTTGACGGACTTTGAGCGAGGGCGTATAGTGGGCATGCGGGGGCCGGGTGGACGTACCGCCGAATTGCTCAACACGTGGGGCGTGAGGTCTCCACAGTACATCGATGTTGTCGCCAGTGGTCGGCGGAAGGTGCACGTGCCCGTCGACCTGGGACCGGACCGCAGCGACGCACGGATGCACGCCAAGACCGTAGGATCCTACGCAGTGCCGTAGGGGACCGCACCGCCACTTCCCAGCAAATTAGGGACACTGTTGCTCCTGGGGTATCGGCGAGGACCATTCGCAACCGTCTCCATGAAGCTGGGCTACGGTCCCGCACACCGTTAGGCCGTCTTCCGCTCACGCCCCAACATCGTGCAGCCCGCCTCCAGTGGTGTCGCGACAGGCGTGAATGGAGGGACGAATGGAGACGTGTCGTCTTCAGCGATGAGAGTCGCTTCTGCCTTGGTGCCAATGATGGTCGTATGCGTGTTTGGCGCCGTGCAGGTGAGCGCCACAATCAGGACTGCATACGACCGAGGCACACAGGGCCAACACCCGGCATCATGGTGTGGGGAGCGATCTCCTACACTGGCCGTACACCACTGATGATCGTCGAGGGGACACTGAATAGTGCACGGTACATCCAAACCGTCATCGAACCCATCGTTCTACCATTCCTAGACCGGCAAGGGAACTTGCTGTTCCAACAGGACAATGCACGTCCGCATGTATCCCGTGCCACCCAACGTGCTCTAGAAGGTGTAAGTCAACTACCCTGGCCAGCAAGATCTCCGGATCTGTCCCCCATTGAGCATGTTTGGGACTGGATGAAGCGTCGTCTCACGCGGTCTGCACGTCCAGCACGAACGCTGGTCCAACTGAGGCGCCAGGTGGAAATGGCATGGCAAGCCGTTCCACAGGACTACATCCAGCATCTCTACGATCGTCTCCATGGGAGAATAGCAGCCTGCATTGCTGCGAAAGGTGGATATACACTGTACTAGTGCCGACATTGTGCATGCTCTGTTGCCTGTGTCTATGTGCCTGTGGTTCTGTCAGTGTGATCATGTGATGTATCTGACCCCAGGAATGTGTCAATAAAGTTTCCCCTTCCTGGGACAATGAATTCACGGTGTTCTTATTTCAATTTCCAGGAGTGTATATATATAATGATGAAGGTGCATGCATGCTCATTAATCATGTATTTAGTCACTCACACCCTCTCTCTCTCTTTCTTTCTCTTTCTCTCTCTCTCTCTCTCTCTCTCTCTCTCTCTCTCTGTCTCCATCTCTCTGTTGTCTCTCTCCGTCTCTCTGTTTGTGACTGTCTCTCTCTCTCTCTCATTTTCTCTGCCCCTTATACTCTCTTTCTTATTCCCTTCTTTTCTTATCAGTTATTTTTGCTTGTCAGCTGTTTTTACTCCTTTCACTCCTAGATACAACAGTTCACTCCACTCCATCCTTCTATTTTCCTCACTCCCCATTATTCTACCTACCTCAATGACTTTTTGTCCCCACCTGCAGTTTGGAAGGGATCCGTAGTTATGTACTCATCAGACCATCCTCATTATGATAACTTTCATGCACCCATAGCATCATCACCACATCATAGTATCACTGGTATTATCATAAATTTATGTTATAACTGTAATCCAAAATCTCTTGAAATCTCTTAATAATCAAAGATGTCTTTCTCCAACGTGTTTTTTATTTCTTTTTTTTTCAATTTTTGTCACCATTTGGTGAAGAGCGTCATTATCAGCAGTCAGCTTGTAGCTTGTCCCTTGAGGCGGAACTGAAGTAACAATACAATGAGAAACAAAAATCCTTTACTTGTTAGTTTAAATCATTTTGTACGGCAACATACCTCTTTCATATTGTTTTCTACGGCTGGAGGTGGTCACCATAGACCGAAATTTATAACCTGGTGAAACTATTGTGGTCCGCTACTGACAGAAGTACAACATATGCTTTCCTGGGTCCTTGTGTGAATGTGAATATGGAATTTCTTTAATTTTATATATTTGGTCATTTTTATGTAGGACGACTGTTGCTTGAAAGTTGGTGAAAAGTGAGATCTCGACATTTGGGAACAAGGTCCTCTATGATGCACAACGCCTTTCTGAGTGCAGAGTGTTGAGAACTTTATTGTCGCCCTGGCACTGAACACACAAACCTATGAAGATTCGACCAACTCTTCTTCGAATAGTCTCTATCCTTTATGTTGAACGTTACGTTAAGGGTCCAAGAATAAAGAAAAATAGATATTCAATAACTGCTCGAACCTCCCTCAGACACAAGTTACACATTGTTCCCTATTTTTTGTTAAAACTCTGGTACCTGCCACATCCACGACCAAGTTCAGATAGCACTTCCCACAGCTGTGACTAGTTTCAGTGTCTCATCACCGATCATGTAGCGTAAAGATACATTTTTCCTTTTTCGTAATCGGGCATACTTATCTTGAAGGTCAGTTGCAAATCTCGGTCACAGTATCGACTATGTCTATGTTTCACTGCTTCTTGTAGCTATTGTCTATCGAAGTCGACTGCGTCACCCGCGAACATCATCAGAAAGCTTCGAGCGTGACCTGTCACCATAGTTCGTATGTATTGTTTGCAGGGACTGCTACGGTCGCAGGTTCGAATCCTGCCTCGGGCATGGATGTGTGTGATGTCCTTAGGTTAGTTAGGTTTAAGTAGTTCTAAGTTCTAGGGGACTGATGGCCACAGATGTTAAGTCCCATAGTGCTCAGAGCCATTTGAACCATTTATTGTTTGCACGTACGCTGGACGCTATTTCCACTTGTCTAGACATCTTGCCAATAAGTGTGATTTGTTTTCTTGTTGGTTTACGGAAACTACATAAAAAATGAAAGAGTTCAAATTGTTTTACTACAAAAAAAATTAACTGATGTGCAACAAACTGTTACAGTTCAGCATAAATAATTTTTCACCATCAGCATACCATTAATTCACCCTAGAGTGTACAAATAATTCCCAACGACGTTAAAGAAAGAAACACTGTTTCTGTATGAAATAACTTCTTCTGCTTCAGTCACATTTTAGTAGTATTTAATTAACACGAGGCGTTTCGACAGCATGCTTCCATCATCTGGTGCATTCGAGTTACATGTACATTTCATTAGCCTGAAATGTGATTTCTTTGGAAAACCTTAGTTTCAAACAGATGAGATACTTTTTAGTTAAACTGTAAAGACTAAAGAATTTAATTTCTTCGTCAAACCATACTGAGCACAATTAATCATGAGATACAGAGATGGCGTACTTGGGATATTAGAGCTCTTTATGAACAGTGCGGCAGCCACTATTGACCTTAGTCACTTTGGTGTCGTTGAGTGACTTACATTCTATAAATCACATGTTATGTGTGATTTTCTTGTATTATTGTAATAAAAATGTCATTTCTTTCTCACAAATCATCTGTTTGTTAGTGTGTGTTGAGTCCTTTTCGGGAATTAAACACTTTACAAGCGAATATTAATAATGGTCCGCTTGGAAGTCCCGCTTGCATGAAAATTTCATATATACACGTATCACGATAAAGTTACATTGTATAGATTTATCTGTCAACGAGCGGCAACGTACATAATGCTACCTGATCCATTTGTTTCGGCACCACTACCCTCCCTCATTCCGTAAAAAGTTTAGCGTATGTCTAGTCGACATACTACACGTATTTACAATGATGAGTGCTCATATAATGTAAAGGTTTTCATTCTGATGAAGACCTTGTTTTCCACTATGGTGGTTTTGTTGAGAAGTACGAAGCACAGCTTGTTACTTGGGAACGACATATTTTATATGAATTATTTGAGATTGCTAATAGGAACGGGAATTTTAAGTTTAGATTTTACTAACAGAAAATGAAATTTGTGAACCACTTACCTCCCCCACTAAGTACAAACACATCTACATTTACGTTACATTCAGTGGTGAGTTTCAGGGGGATGCGCACGGGGTGCACCCCTTTAACGTTTTGGTCCTCAGAGGCGAAAAGTCTTTATTTTGTCACGTAGAAGGAGTAATTAGATGAATGACGAACACTATCTTCGCTTAATGATGGTTTATTCAGCACTTGCACATACAAGGGCGCGGAGCGAACTGCCTCCTGCCAGAAAACATACAGTACATATACAGAAACAGAACATTCCAGTACAATGATTCTTGGCATTTGTGGATACTTCTAGAATGTACTCGAACCAAATATAGAAATTAAAATCACACAGTCCAGGTTAGTTTTTTACTCACGACGCTCCACGCAACAGTTTAGTTATCATAACCACTACACCACGGTGCTATTCAGCTTCTCATGCGACAATGTTATTTATATGAAAAGACAGAAAATGCATACATTAATTATCAGTAAAACCTGGTAACGATTTTAGACTTCGTCTGCAAATGGGCCATTTTTAAACACTATCCTTTTAGCGTTCATGGCAGTCGAAACATGCTTAGAAAATCAACCTGTACAATATTACTGAAACTGTTCCACATCTGAATGTTAAGAGCCATGTAAATAAATAAATGTATGCCGTCAGATTTTAAACTACATTTATAGAAGGCATTTATTTCATTATTGTGCAGTGATGTCGTAACGTCATCATTGAGAAGGGTGGAATGTCCTAAAGTAGAGATAAAAACTGATGTTAAACCATAGAGCAGGTAAATAAAGGCAGCGGAAAATGTAACTAGATGACCACTTATGAAGCAGTCATCCTGTTAACACTTAGAAACATCTCCCTAAAATTTTGGGAAACGAGTTGGACAAATGAAAAAACTTTAAAAGCCGCATAGCACTCAATTGAATGTCACTTAAAACAGACGGCAGTTCTGCCGCTGCCCTCTCTCCGAAAATAAGACACAGCCCTGTAAAATGTGGCGCACAGAGATCTGTCCGCCGCAAGCACCATACATTGAAGGGTCCTCTCGCCGGGGCAAAAAGCCTTGCGTCAGGGGACCAAGCACCACACACTGGACTGTCCTCTCGCCGGAGCAAGAAGCCACGCGTCAGAGGACTGCGGCCTATGCCAAGACGAGTGAGGAGGACCTTATCCCGTCTTCATGGCTGAAAGGAGATACGCCGTGGCCGCGTAGTGGTCTTAAAGAGACGCAGCCAGCCACTAATCCTCTCACTGGCGCAAGACTCTTGAGTTCAACATTGAGATGATAGCATGCAGAAGGATGGCCCACTGAAATCACCGAGAAACACGACAAGCCTCCTTGGCTGCTACACCCGCCCGTTTATTCCCCGCAATACTCATGTGCCCTGTTACCCGGCAGAAAGCTACCTCCTTCTCCAATCGTTGTAGCTGGAGGAGGGCGACTTGAATACTCTGGACTACCGTACCTGCTGAGTACAAGCATTGGACAGAGTAGAGGGCACTTCAAGAATCGGGACAAACAAGGAATTTAACAGTCGAAGCACATCTCATCTGCTCCAGCGCCCGCAAGATCGTATATAATTCCGTGTTAAAGACACTAAAGTCCTAAAGCAGTCGGACTTGAATACACGATTAGGGAAAACCACACAGTATCCAACGTAGTCCTCCTTTCTTGCCCCATCCGTAAAAACAGCAGCGGAGTTGTGGTGCTCATGTAAATGTCGTAGAATAATGTATTAAAGACATATGCAGATGAGCAATCTCTCCTGTACTCTTGGCCTCTGCAGTAATCATTGCAGACGATTAAAACCCTGGAGCTGAGGTTGTGCCTGCTCCACTGACCCCAGCACATTCTCACACGGATCAAAATGGCCTTGTTGGTCGTGGACAATTGGAAAAAAGGCGTTTCATAGGTGAACGAGCAACAGTATGGTATGCAGATGAATTTGGAGCTTCGAGGAACTTATGTGCCTGATGCACTACGAGAAGTTATCGTCGGACTGTAAGTGGCAGTTCACCTACCTCAGCGTATAGATTGGGTAAGGGGCTGATTCTATAAGCAATCGTGGCAAGCCTAATTACTTCACGGTGGACAGTATCAATGATCTTGAAGTAAGAAGGCCTTGCCGATCCATACATCGTACACCCATTGTCTAGACGCGAACGCACGAAAGCCCTATCATCATCATCAGTTATCTGCTATATTAGCAGGTCCTTTGCCTCTCCATTTTCTGCGATCCACTGCTTCCTTCTTAAGGCTGCTGTATGTTGTACCGTCCATCATGTCATCCAGTATCTGGAATCTCTTCCTTCCTCGCTTCCTTTTCCCTTCTACATAACCTTCTAAAACTGTTTTTATCAGTACGTCATTCTTTCTTAATATATGCCCAATCCAATTTCTTTTTCTTGTCTTTATTACATCTAGTAACTGTCTTTTCTCTCCCACTCTTCTCAGTACCTCTTCATTTTTTACTCTGTCCATCCAACTTATTCTTTCCATCTTCCGCCATGTCCAGATCTCAAAAGCCTCCAGCCTTTCTCTGTCTTTTTTCCTCATAGTCCATGTTTCAGCGCCATATAGAAGAACACTCCATACAAGACATTTTATGAGTGTCTTTCTGAGTTCTCTGTCCAGACCGCTGCAGAAGACTCTCCTTTTCTTATAAAACGCCTCTTTTGCCATTGCTATCCTTGTTTTAATTTCTGTGGTGCACTTCCAGTCGGTGTCTATCCTGCTTCCAAGATACGTAAAATTTTGCACCTGTTCTAGTGTTTCTCCATTCAGCATAATTTTTATTTTCTTATTTCCTCCTATTGCCAATAGTTTTGTTTTATTTGTGTTAATTTTCATTCCATATTTTTTTCCGTTAGTTGCAATGGTGTCCACCAAATCCTGTAATTCTTTTTCCCCTGTGGCTAGAAGGACCATGTCATCAGCAAATCTCAAGCACCCTACTCTTCTTCCTCCAATTTCTACTCCTTTGTCATCTAATGAGCATTGGTCAATCATATTTTCCAAGTACAGGTTGAAAAGAGTTGGTGATAAACAGCATCCTTGTCTTACTCCTTTCCCTAGTCTGATCCAGTTTGTACTTTCTCCTCTCACTTTAACTGAAACTTTTTGATTAAGGTATAATGAGTTTATAAGTCTTCTGGTTTTCCAGTCCACTCTCTTTTCCCTCATAATAGTCGCCAGCTTGTCCTAAACAACATTGTCAAATGCCTTTTCTAAATCGATGAAGCACATATATAGGTCTCTTCCTTTTTCAATAAACCTTTCTCCCAAGATTCGTAGGAGCCCTATTGCATCTCTGGTGCCCGTATTCCGTCTAAAGCCAAACTGCTTCTCGCCGAGATTCTCTTATATTACTGTTTCAAGTCTTTTATTAATTATTCCTAACATCACTTTGGCTGCATGTGAAATGAGGCTGATTGTCGTGTGCTCGCTGCATTTCTTGGTTCCTTGTTTTTTCGGTAATGGAATCATTACTGTTGTCAGAAAGTCCTCAGGCCATTCACCACTGTCATATATTTTATTACATAACCTCAATATTTCTCCTATTCCATTGTGGTTCAAGCATTTTAGTATTTCTCCCGGTATTGTATCTGCACCTACTGCTTTGCCATTTTTCATTGCAGCAAGCCCTATAAAGCTGGAGAAAACGTGCCCTGTCCGCTCCCCAAGACTTGTGACTAAGCCACTATGTGATACTCAGTGCCTTCACAGTCCTGGCTTTCAGGTGTGTAACTTCGACAGTTTGGAGTCATAAATAAGGTCCAGAAAGCTCACAGAGTCTCTAAAATATAGAATGGTGTCCCTCATGCGCTAATCAGCCAAATTAAAAATATGATGAGAGCGATTAATATGAACACACACAAACACTTTTCTGCAGAAAATTGGAAATCCGTCTTTACAGCCCACTCCTGTAACCTCTGCACTTCCCTGGTGGTAGATGACTGGCTTTTGATTTTTTGACCTGGGTAGCCTTCGGAGCCATAACTGGGGCAGCAGTAGTAGCAGGATTGGATGGTGGACAACACTGATCCTTTACAGGGGCAGGGACCCCACAGTGTTAGGGACGATCCTTGTCTGATGTTCTGGGAGGATATATAGACTTTAAAGTAACTGCAGCAACATAAGTTCACTTTCAAACGTGGGTACTAGTGGTGACACTAGCAACTACTGTTTGTGTAGCAACATCGGTCTTCTGAATTGGCTGTTTGAGAACAGACACAAGGCTGCCTGGCCTTGTAGACCTTTTGGCCTCACCATAGGAGATACGCTTAGTTGTTTTATCTCCTGTATCTCCCTTTTTTCAAGGAAGACCCTCCAGTTGCTGCTCCAGACTTTGTGATCCCCAGAGCAGGTTGCACACTTTGGAGGAGATGGACAACAAACACCTTCATCGGCGGCATTACCACATCTGCCACAAGTGGCTTTTCCCTTACAACTTAAGGCTGTGTGTTCAAAGCTCTGGCATGTGAAACAGCGCATTAGATTATCAAAATCAAGGCACACGCTGAGGCAAAGGAAATCAGCGTCAAAGTCCTCTGGAAGTTTTGTGCTACTGAAAGTCAATGTAAATGAGTATTATTTTACGATATCGCCATCCACCCTTTTTCTTATGTTTTGCACATCAATGATACACTCCTGGGGTCATTCTGCTTTCAGTTATTCTCGGGGAAGATCAATCAAATCCCTGTAAGTCACAACACCTTTGCTACAGTTCAATGTGTTGTGCAGTTAATTTTCTATTCTGTAGTCCCCGAAGCATTGAGCTTTTTGGATGTTCTTCACCTGTTGAGAATTAGATGTTTCTACCAACAAGGTCTCGATTTGCAAGCGACTGACAGATTTTAAACTTTAATCGATTGTCTCCAACCCTCTTTGTAAGTAAAATGGTGACACTTTCTCAAATGTCCCCAATTTCCTTTTATCTATTAAAAATACATTTTACTAGCAAGATGAGTTCTGTTACTATAAGTACCAGATTCTGAAAGACTTCTAAGTTTGGTGGACTAGCTTCACAAGCCATTTTACTGGACTGGTACCTTCCAGCAGCCCACCCTTTACACAGGGAGGAGGATAACAAAATTTCGAAAGGTCTATTTAGATCCCACGAGCAGCTAGAGAAATAAAATGCCGCCTAGACAGAGTCCCGCTTGCCTAGGTAAGCCTTGTACAACTGGGCTGCTGCAGGTTTCACAGAGGTTGCCTGATAACGACTGTTCCACCTCGTCAGCATGCATCTCATTATTGCGCAGCACACCTTGAGACTGAGGGTTTTTTTTTTTTTTAAATAGAAGTTTTTGCCACCCTCACAATCCGGGGGTTAAGCCAATATCTCCATTGCCTGTGACACACAACGTTCCACTGCCTCGCCATGCAGTGGTCACTGAAGCATGCCCAGAGCTTACGGTGACAGGGAACTGCGGAACTCCAGGGTCGACAAGCCCATAGTCAACAAACGAATGGTGAGCCCCTGAGGGCGATATGTGTGCGGCTACTGTAAAAACAAGTCAAAAACGACTAGAGGAGCAACTGCAGAAGGCGAGAGACTGGCAAGTAAGCTGTTTGAGAAATGGCAGGAGCTCACCACAGACGCACATAGGACTCAATTACTGGCGCCGGAAGCGGATATAATGTAACATTACACAGAGAAGCATTGGAAATTGTTAAACATCCTACAAATTTCAGTGGGAAGAAGGAGGGCCTGAAATTGAATAACATATGGAGCATTCTGTTCCTCTTTGAGCCTGGAACATGGGGTAAAAAGCTTTTTGTTTACTCCAGAGCAGCGGTCGTTTGTATAGCTATTCGAACGTCTGTCTTACTATAGCTATTTTACGGTATATTAAGCAACGTTTAAATGACGAACCGGAGCTGGTATGTAGCCAAATTGTTGCGAATTGATTAATTCCTGTTGCAAAAGATTTTAACTCGGCTGAAATTAATGTTCAGATAATAGCACCCTGTTAAATTTTCTAACTTTATGTACCTTTTCTCTTTGGAACTGTTGTACGTAGAACTTTGAAGTTTTGCTGCTGCTTTCAGCTTGTATTGTAAGCTAACGGCAGTATAATCAATGCTTCTTTTTTGTTTGTGTAATATTTATGAATTTTTAACTCTGAAGTTATTTTAATTGGAAAAAGTTCATATAAATCTCCCTGATTAAGAGAATAAGCCAGTTTATGTCATGTTTCTAGTTCATTGGCACCCTTTAAATATTTTATAGAATTTCTGAAAATTTGAATTTCATACCTTTAGTCGTTTGTGAGATAAGGGTACATATATCACTGAAAATGAGAAATGCTAAAAAAATGCGATTAAAGTAATTTATGATGAGAATTCACAAATACCTATTGTGAAAATGTTCACCCGAGTATATAGGGTCACCTTCTGATTCCTCTTTTTCACCTAGAAGGTTTGTCGTTTGTGCTGCTCTTGTATGTGCGATATCCCATGCTTGTGAGGCAACAAGTAAAACGCTGGTCTGTAATAATTAAGGAAGCTTTACGTTCTTTTAAACCAAAAACAATAAATGGCTGTGCGTGCTGCTTAAAGGATTTTGCAATAATGCTTTACGTGTATATGTTGGTTAAGTTGACACCGAATTTTGTGGTTGGCCATTTAGAGCTGAGCTTTGACGTCTTTTATGTTTTGGAGTAGTTCACTGGGACTTCATTTTTTTACGAGTTTGTAACCGTGACGGACCAGGGCAAAACTGGTCTTGTCAGCTGTCGAGAAGGCGACGGGGGAGAGGGAGGGGGAGGGTCCATTACATTCCAGAAATGAAGACGCGTTTTGTCCCTGGAAGGGGCCGTTACAGAATGGTCGCACTCTTTCCTGCCGACCTCATTCTTGGGTACTATCTGATTGGGAACCGGCCCAAGATGCTCCAAGTAAACATTACAGCCTTTATCACTGCGATTTTTAACATGTAAAAGTTTTTTTTCTGTATTCGCGTCAGTATGTGCGAACTTTTAACATATACCAATGAATGTTGTAACCAGATATCTTTGCCGCGCTCCTGAAAAGCGCAGAATATCACGATAGCTATAAACTGTTATACGCTGCTATCGATCAGTAAAAAAAAAAAAAAAAAAAAAAAAAAAAAAAAAAAAAAAAAAAAAACAACGATGCACCTATGTTTCAAAATAACAATTGCCAATTTTTACTTCTGCAGGGAGCCGCTCCGCTCTCTAGCTGTTCTGTGATTGTGTTGCCAGTCGGACGCAAAAGTATTGTGCTCCATACTGATATAATCATTTTATTGTAAATTTAAGTGATTAAAAATATATGTAGCCACAAACAAGCGAGAATGTGTATCACAAAAATTCGCTCCACCGCCACAATGGGTGGCCATGTTAATGTAAGTTTCCGTTTCATAATATAATACTTGAAGCCTTGAAGTTTATTTAATTTCAAAGAAAATCTCTTAACCTTATTTTCATTAATTATACTTGTGATAATCTTTTCTGTTTAAAAGATTTATGCAGCTTATGATCCAGCGTGTGTTCTGTCGGAACAGGAGGCTGTCGTGACGACATCGTTATAGTATTTATTCTAAGTTCTTTCAGTTCCGTTTATATGTTCGTACAAATCCAATTAGTTGGTCCCTTAGGTTTCTTTCATGTAACTTCCGTCTGTTTTCTCCGCGCGATCTTCCTCCGAAAAAAATTTCTGTTCATTTTTTTTAGTAATTTTCGATATCGCGAATGAGAAAAGACAGCCGCCTCCTGCTCCGAACGGAACACCACGACTTTTCTAACGTCGGAGAGTACCGCACGAATTTTCCGCTAAAAGGTAATAGAATTTCTTAAAGCTGGATCAATTACACATGTTGCTGCTGTTCTCCGACAAATCTGGTGTGATTCATAGTAATTTATTCTGTCACGACAAAGAGAACCAATTTTATTTTTACCAAAGCAACAAAGCTTTCAATTAAATTACTAAAAAAAAAAAAAACAAATCATACCAGATCTGGCGCCCGAACAGGGACTTGACTAAAATATTGAAAGTGTCACGGTACTAATATATGATTGTCTTATTTCATGTATCGCTCTTTGGAACCCAATGCTGCATAAAATTACGGATAAGCAATAAATATGCGCAATATTGAAGGACGCGGTATTTACACAAATATCTTGGGATTTAATAAGACGCAGATTTGCAGTTTTGAAGACAACGCCGAGTGAGTACCAAATTTTCGTTTGCCATAGTTCTGTCTAAAGAGTAGCTCATTTGACCTTCAAATTCGACCTCACTCTATCCTTTCTGTAGCTTAACGTAAAAAACCACTTTTTTTTCTACGTAAATATTTGAACATTTTCTGTGACCTTTTGCTTGACTATTTGTTTTATACTGTAGTTAGTATTCTCGTGTAAGTTCAAGATGGATGCCATTTCAGTCTTTTCTGTGTAACATCGTTGTCAATCAATTGTTTCAACGGCGTTGACTCCATCTTGTCTTTTTGCTACAGACGTGTGTCAGTTATTACCCACGTAACATTAGACATTTGACGAACGCGCCGCGACTTTAACTTGCGCAGCAAGAATAATTGACAATCAGAACTTCAGTTGGCAGTACCCATTTTAAGTTGGCAATAGTTGAATTTCATTATGGCGGACGGACAATCGAGCGCGAACTCTGCAGACGAAAGCGACGGCGCTGTTAACAAACACTACCGACTCCGCTCACGCGGAACGACGGCCAGGACAGACGACAGACAAGAGGTAGTTAACGTGGACGACACTCAGCAGGAAACACCCACCTCCCCGATAATGGTATCAATTGACATTGTCAAAATGTTACAGGAATTGCTACTAGACAGACAGGAGAGGGAACAGCGCGAACGTGATCGCGAACAACGTGAGAAAGACAGAGACAAGTTTTTATCAGAGTTGAAAACGGATATGACAACACAGATTGACTCAGTAAGGAATGACGTAAATACCACCATTGATGCGAAAGTAGGTACCCTCACTACGCAAGTAGGCTCTCTCACAGCGAAAGTAGGTACCCTCACTACGCAAGTAGGCTCTCTCACAGCACAGATAGATTCGGTTAAGGGTGACGTCACGGCGCAAGTAACCACTTTGACAACACAGATAAGCACTCTGAATAACGAAATTGATAACACTGGTCAGAATTTCACAACTCAAATCAAAGCGTGTCGCAAAGAAACCGATTCGGTAAAACTTGCGTATAAAACAGTTGCACGACAGGTAGACGAGTTAGCGACAGCGGTAGCCACTGTAGAATCAAAAGTAAGTGCAATGGCGAATGACATTTCGGACCGAACTATTGAGGAAAGAGTTAACACTAGTGTTGCTTCGCACACTAAAGCACTTACCGAACATTACAAAGAATGGATTGATGTACAAGAGAAGCTTGTTGAGGAGAAGGTTACACGTGACTTGAAAGATGTTGTTAAATCCGCAACCTTAGACATATTATCTGCACCCGGCAGTTCAGGAGACACTGTTTGTACTGAACTAGGCCAAATTAGACGAGTGTTTACCCGGGATTTGCCGGAATGGCAGAAGCAAGTAACAGATGAGATATCCGACCTGAAACAGCATATTCAAACACTACAGTATGATAACCAGAGTGACGGGAAACACTCACTACCTTCTGAGCCAGATGAACATCAATACCAGACAACACAACACACCACAGTACATTCCGCGACCGAAAAATGAATTTAACGATCCACACAACAACAACACTGAACAATTGACACTCACAAACCTCATGAAAGAGGAGAGTGTATTGAAACACAGAGTTTTTCAACCATTCCAACCGGAAAAGCGAAATATTCATCCAGTCGTATTCTTAAAGAACTTTTCAGGAGTCTTTCCAGCTGCCTGGAATGACAAACAGAGAATACAATTCATTACCGGATATATACAAGGAGAAAGTGCTATATGGGGAACCGAGATGGTTGATAAGTGCAAAACATTTAGCGAGTTTGAGAAGAACTTTTTAAGCAAATTTTGGAGCGCAGGTGTTCAGCAACGCCTACGCAAAGAGGTCTACAACGCCGAACCTTTCCATTCGAACAGTGGCGGACTTCGCCGGTACTTTGAAAAGTACTTGAGAAAGATTCAATATTGGGACACTCACATAACAACAAAAGATGTTATTATGATTCTTAAGTCAAAACTACCCATTTCCATACGCGAAAAATTAGTGAACGTGTCAGAGGCAGATCAGGACGCATTTTTATCCGTCCTTGATTCGCTCGATCTTATACACGAAGACGCGCGTGCGAATGCTAACCGTAAGAACAACAACGCAGGCACGTATTCGAATGGAAACGGTAGTAATGGAAATGGTTCACACGAAACATAGTACGGAAACAAACAGTACAATAACCGCAGTAGAGGCAGAAACAATGGTTACCGTAATGGTAAACACAAAAACAAGCATTACGGCAACCAACGGTACAATCCAATATACAACACGCAACAACAGTATTACGGGAATGCCCCATACCAATCAAACAATAACGGTAGTAACTTCTACCAGAATGGGAACAAATACAAGGGTAAACGTTGCAACAATCAAAATTGCGGAGGTCAGCCACCTCCACCACAACCCTATGGGCAGCCACAACATCAGCAACAACAGCAATACACGCCTCAGCAACAACCATTCATGCAACAACAACAGTACACGCCACCACAACAGGACTTTAGATACAATAACAATAAACCAAGAAAACAATACAATCCACCGGTATATTTTACGCAGGCAAGTAATGTACCGATTTTTCAGCCTGGTAACCAAGTGCAGTACCAACAAGGGTTTGATACAAATCAACACACACAATGGGTAAAAAACCAGCGAGAATGGTCAAGTGATGTGACAGAAGAATCAAATCAGTCGCATCACAAGAAAGCGGAAAACTAAAGGCAGCACCTTTTCGCCTCCTTGGGGATGCTGCGGGACATAATGGGGGCAAACTCGACCTTGAACGACTTAACGTAATACGTTATGATCGCGACACTGACTTGAGAGACGATTTGTTGCAGGAAAATATTGAGACAGACTTAAATGACGTATGGGAAGACGAAGTACAAGCAATGACTAAAATTTACATAGCCAATACACCAATAGATGCTATTATTGATACTGGTGCAAACGTAAATGCTTTATCACTATGTATGTTTAAGAAAGTTTCTGCAGGGATGAAAATTTTAACGTTACCAGTACAAGGTTGTTCAGTAACAGGAGCGGTAGGATCTTTATCACAGCGAGTCAATCTGCAAGCTCAGGTACCGATAAGGATTAATTCTACTTCTTTCATGTGTGTATTTCTAGTAGTTAAGAATTTGTCAGTGTCATGCTTATTAGGAATGGAGTTCCTGAGGAAGAATAAGGCAGTGATTGATATAGAAAAGGGTATCTGTACAATCCGAGTAGGTGAACAGGAGGTAACGCTGCAATTGTTGCGCGGCAAGGTCAAAAGAGTCAACACTGAGCACAAAGTTAAGGTACGCAGACTGGTACAGCGAATGTTTTTGAACCAAGCACACATGACAAGACAGGGTAACAGTTGGACGGATTTTGATACTGATGACGGACTTCCGACTAGAGAAGAGATTTTGAATAAAGTAAGCGAATCAAGTGAACTTGATTACATACAAAGGCAAGATTTACTGCACTTACTTATGAGGTATCTTCATGTCTTTTCTTCGAAACCCGGAGTAATACGTGACTATGAATATGACATGAAGGTCGCTCCCCATTCTGCTTTTTGCAAGACAACGTACTCTGTCCCGTATGCAAGGCGCGAGGCTGTGAAAAATGAAATACGTAAAATGCTTAAGTGGGAGATCATTGAACCGTCAGACTCACCTTACAGTAGTCCGTTATTGCCAGTTTTGAAGCAGGATGGTAGTGTACGTATAGTTTTGGATGCAAGAAACATAAATAAAATAATTATTCCAGTAAGAACTCGACCTGAGGCTATGGATGAACAATTACAAAGGTTTCATGGAGTAAAATTCCTCACATCGGTAGACTTGAGATCGAGCTACTGGCAGGTCAAGATGACATCACAGTCTCGAATATATACAGCGTTTATATTTGCAGGTAGATCATACCAATTCAAAGTAGTTCCATTTGGTTTGAATGTGAGTTCAGGCGTATTCATAGCTGCACTTGATCATTTATTAGGACCTGAACTGTTGGATCGAGTAACAGTGTATGTTGATGACTTACTGATTGCTACGAAATCTTGGGAAGAACATTTAGACATAATAAGCAAAGTTTTCCAGAGGTTTGTTGACTATGGAGTCACAGCTAATCTACATAAGTCTAAATTTGGTAAAAGCGAGATTAAATTTGTAGGACATCTTGTATCATCACAGGGAATTACCCCAGATCCAGACAAACTAGCAGCTATTAAAAACTTTCCTGTGGCCTCTTCTAAACGCCAGTTGAAAGGCTTCCTCGGAATGACTTCCTTTTTCAGAAAGTTTATTTCGGACCAGTCGATGAACAGTCAAGCATTGCATGATCTTCTAAAGAAAAATACTCACTGGCATTGGACGCCAGAGTGTCAGGCAGATTTTGATCGCATTAAACAAGCACTTCTTAACAGCAATATTTTGTTCCATCCAGACATAGATAAAGAATTCTGTATTTCGTCAGATGCTTCACTTCAGGGGCTTGGTTCTTGTTTGTTTCAAATAGAAGTAATTGATGGAAAAGAAGAGATAAGAGTTATCAGCTTTGCAAGTAGGGTTCTCACAGAATGTGAGAGGTCATACTCGGTGACAGAGTTGGAGGCTCTGGCCATTGTATGGTCCTTTAAAAGGTTCAATTACTACATCCATGGTCGGAAAATTAAGGTCTTTTCTGATCACCAAGCTCTTAATTTCTTGCTCTCGTGTAAACTTCTTCATCCTCGTCTTACACGATGGAGTCTCTTCTTGCAAGAGTATGATTTCGAAATAGTATACATCAAGGGTAAAAACAACATTATCGCGGATGCTTTGTCACGCATGCCGCAAGGACTTCCCGAGTCCAGTGAACTTATCGAGCAGATGTCTAACTACCGAATTCTTCTAATGAAAGACCCTCTACATAGAAAGTATTTCCTTCAGCTCTGCAAGCAGATGCGTGTACTCCAAGAAACAGATCCCAAATGGCGTAAGGTCAAACAACTTCTTCTAACAAAACCCGATCACCACTTGTCCAAATTTTATAAACTACACAACGATGTTTTATTCCATCGAACTTCTCTCCTCTCTGGTAGATGGTGTGTGTGTATACCACACGCATACGTTGAACACCTTATCTGGTACACACATCTTTCCTGGGGTCATTATGGACCTGAAAAAATGCAAACGAAAGATTTCTGCGTATTGCTATGTACCAAACTTGCACCATCGAATCCACAAGTTGTTAAGTACATGTCTTATCTGCCAGAAGGCAAAACCCTTCAACCATTCGAACCTAATTCCTCTTAATCCAATTATTACTGAGAGACCAAATCAAGTTCTGACCCTTGATCTCGCCGGCCCCCTGCCGCAAAGGAGGGGAGGAGTGAAATTCGTAGTCGTATTGATGGATCCTTTCACAAAACATGTGAGACTTTATGCAGTGAAATCATCCAGTGCACTTCCGATCATCCGTCGAATCGAACAAGACTATTTTCCTCGATTTGGCAAGCCGGAGGCCATTCTATCAGATAATGCATCGAATTTCACTGGCAGACAATGGCGCAATTTTCTTGCCAGAATGGCATCAAACAAATACTTATATCTCGTTTCAGACCGCAATCTAATCCCACCGAACGTATCTTCAAAGAGTTCAATAGATTCATTCGAACCTACATACCTAATCGACAAACCCGTTGGATTGACTTTGTATCTTCATTCGAGCAGATTGTCAACAATCTTCCACACTTCTCAACTGGATTTACACCTGCGGAATTAATGACGAGTCATCGGGAAAGAAATGAATGGTTAGATCCCATACCTAAAATTGTAGAACCAGAATTAGATTTAGATGCAAAACTTAGGCAAGCATTGGTATCCTTAGCTGTACAGGCGAATCTACGCAAGAAGTCTTATGACAAGTAAGTATCTAAGGCTCTTACATATGATATTAATGAAAAGGTGCTTTTACGGACACATTTTAAGCCATCGAAGTTGTTGAAAAGAAACCGGAAATGGAGGCTATTGTACGACGGACCATTTGTAGTAATTAGAAAACCACATACAGGATGTTATCTAATAGCGGATCCAGCATCTGGCAGAATTAAAGGATTGTATCACCACCAGGATCTCAAGAAGTATAACGAGGCAAAGTAACAAGCAAAGGAACATTAGCCTAAGGTTTAATTTGTGAAACACTTCGGTATTCAAACACACCAATACGAGTACTCACACTTTGGCGAAAAACTATGGAGGTAATTGAAGATTTGATGTATTGTGGCGTACGAAAAGGAAAGCACATTCCATTTGAGAGGACAGATTCTCAGTTAGTTTTAAGTTAGTCATAGGTGTAACAGTCAAAGTTGGCTGTTGGCATTGAGGAATGCCGTTATTGGTGAAAGGAGATACGGAAGGAAGTAGCAGATTGCCACCTTCCAACTCCAATGAATATATATGTATGTGAAATATTAGGTTAAGCAATTTCTTTTTCAGCCCTCAAGATGGAATGTTAGTCTTAAAGTGTACAGAGTACAGCCTATTGCGTGTAAACTGTGCGTTATTGTAACACCGCCATGAACTATACCTTTTGTTAGCACGATCTTCAGAATTAAAAAGATTTGTGTAGCCAAGTGTTTGAACTGTCAAAAGCAGTAAATAACAGAGAGAGAGAGAGTATCACGTAGTATTTGATAGTTTTCAGGAGATTCAATCTCAGATTCAAAGTATCATCTACGAACAGTAAGCCTCATAAAGATTTAATAGCTAAGCAACAAAGCATTTCCTTTATTCTGTTTTACAACAGCTGTTAGGTCATTAGTCGAGAATCCCACTACATGGAAACATATACGTCGTACTGACAAGTCGGAAGTAATCCTGATGGTAAACGTTTCTTCTTTAAACATGTAAGATGCAATAAAGTAATTAGCTATTTCACAGCCAAGCCCGACAATCGCCCAGAAGGAAGCGTGAGAAACTAGAAAGCTGTCACCAGATATGACTCACATTATAATAATAAAACTAAGATCTGATATTAGATTAAAGAATAGCCACTTGAAGGCACACGTGACGCATGTCATGCATCTAAGGTCACAAAAAATATCCTAGTGTAGTTGTGCTAGAATTTGTATATTTATATAGTGTATTTATGTTCATATTTGATCCTCTCCTCTTCCACTTCCCCATCCTATCCCATTAAAAAAAAGTGAGGATTAGAATTTGACAGGCTCATCTGAGTGCTCTTTAGACGGTTGAAGTGGAAACGAAATTTGTGGGAGAGATCCGTTAGCGAAAGTTTTGTTCTAATCGCGTATCGCGAGTAGCAATGTTGAGAGATTATAATACACTCCGCGAGTAGTACTTGCAGCCAGTAACTTTATGAAGCATGAATCTTCCGGAGAGAAATGCATGAGTATGCTCGACCAGTAGAGACAGAATTTGTTCAATCCGTGCTCTACATAAACAGTGACACTAAATTTTGAAGAGGAACGAAATAACAAGCTGCTTAAAAGATTTGTTTTAAAAAAAAATTTTACCTTTGTAAAAGGGAGAGAGAATAACCGAAATAATCGTGCCTTGACGCACAAGTAGTGGTATTCAATACGCTAATCCGACGTGGCGTGACTGAAAAGGTTAACAGAATTTTGTGACTGTAAGCAAACTTAAGAAATGTATGTATGTATGTATGTAATTTATGGACATTGTTTAATCTTGTAATGTATTTACCTGTGAGTAACTTGAACTGTGAACTTTGAAATCACAATGTGAGATGGGAGATGTGAATTTGCAGACACTCTAATACGTTCTAAACAAAATGCGAGTGATAAAGTGTACAAAATACGTGTGCAGTGACATGTGTACACGCAAGTGCAGGTAGTGACAGCGATCACAGCAAAACATTTGGAAACTATACGTAAAACGTTGGCTTCACTTACCTGTGTGTAAGCAGCATGGCAGGTCGCAGGGACTGTCGTGTGAAATCCTCGAAACAGACGGTGGTATTTTCTACCCAAGTTTCGATACGCCGATCGACGATGGAGAAAGGACACTAGACGTGTGTTTTCCGCGTGTTCTCATTTTAGCAGAGCGCGAGTGACACACGTTAAACTTCATACGAGCATACACAAGCGCGCGTGTTGCACTGGACTAGTAACCGGCAACAGCGCGGAGCTGCTTGCAATTGGACTCAACAATTAACATTTGAAACACAACCGACGCGTGCGCTGTGGAGGCGTGTCATTGACCTTAGAATGTTTTCCGTCTCACAACTACGCAAGAGACATTGCTAAAGCTATCACAGTGAAACTTAATTATGAACTTTATTTATTCTGTAAAAAGAGAAGTCTTAGCTTCAAATTAATTTCCATTTAATCAGTCACGTCGGATTTTTGCGATAGATACTTAAATAAAGACAAGGCATTACTGAGCACTGAAACGTTAACTGGAGGGGAAGGTTATCAATCCTGTCCAGAATCCTATAAAACCTTTACCTGTAAGTCTACATTATAGCACGAACCTAACACAGGTTTCTTTCTGTTTATTTGCATGTAAACGACATGACGCTTGATGCGAGACACTAGAGAGGCAACACGAGCGAACACAAAAAAGACGCTACCCAGGGTCGTGACCTCTCGGACGACGCCGCTCACCGAACGAGAATAGACGTTGCAGACTCCGGTTAAGTGAGCGTGTGACAAATAAAAGTGTACAGTGTAGTGTCAAGTGAAACGTCCTGATTAACAACGACGTTCTAAAAGAATCTAATGAAATGGATAAAAAAAACATTACGAGACCAAACAGGTCACAGACAATTTTAGAGGACTGTTTAAGCAATTATTTCAATGTATCTGTGTATGTTTGTCTACTGACATGTTTTGTTTTCTGTATAGAGTATTATTCATTTATCTTTGTGTGTGTTAGACTTAAGATTGTTTTTTGTCATATTTTGTTTCACAGTAACAGCAATTAAGATAACAGTGCAAGGACACCTTACAATGAACTGAGAGAAGTGCCAAAGTGCACAAAAGACACTGAAAGACTAGTTGTTTTCATAACTGTACTGGAAGCATAAAATAACTAGATGACAAACTCATTCCAATTTTATGTTAGAACGAAAGTAAACAGATGATAAAACACAGTAATGTCTTGAAACTACATGTGAGTCCTGATGATCCTTCCGGAATCATCATGCCTCACATGGGAGGCATTGTGACATTACAGCCTTTATCACTGCGATTTTTAACATGTAAAAGTTTTTTTCTGTATTCGCGTCAGTATGTGCGAACTTTTAACATATATCAATGAATGTTGTAACCAAATATCTTTGCCGCGCTCCTGAAAAGCGCAGAATATCACGATAGCTATAAACTGTTATACGCTGCTATCGATCAGTAAAAAAAAAAAAAAAAAAAAAAAAAAAAAAAAAAAAAAAAAAAAAAAAAAAAAAAAAAACGATACACCTATGTTTCAAAATAACAATTGCCAATTTTTACTTCTTCAGGGAGCCGCGCCGCTCTCTAGCTGTTCTGTGATTGTGTTGCGAGTCGGACGCAAAAGTATTGTGCTCCATACTGATATAATCATTTTATTGTAAATTTAAGTGATTAAAAATATATGTAGCCACAAACAAGCGAGAATGTGTATCACAAAAATTCGCTCCACCGCCACAATGGGTGGCCATGTTAATGTAAGTTTCCGTTTCATAATATAATACTTGAAGCCTTGAAGTTTATTTAATTTCAAAGAAAATCTCTCAACCTTATTTTCATTAATTATACTTGTGATAATCTTTTCTGTTTAAAAGATTTATGCAGCTTATGATCCAGCGTGTGTTCTGTCGGAACAGGAGGCTGTCGTGACGACATCGTTATAGTATTTATTCTAAGTTCTTTCAGTTCCGTTTATATGTTCGTACAAATCCAATTAGTTGGTCCCTTAGGTTTCTTTCATGTAACTTCCGTCGGTTTTCTCCGCGCGATCTTCCTCCGAAAAAAATTTCTGTTCATTTTTTTTAGTAATTTTCGATATCGCGAATGAGAAAAGACAGCCGCCTCCTGCTCCGAACGGAACACCACGACTTTTCTAACGTCGGAGAGTACCGCACGAATTTTCCGCTAAAAGGTAATAGAATTTCTTAAAGCTGGATCAATTACACATGTTGCTGCTGTTCTCCGACAAATCTGGTGTGATTCATAGTAATTTATTCTGTCACGACAAAAAGAACCAATTTTATTTTTACCAAAGCAACAAAGCTTTCAATTAAATTACTAAAAATCATACCAGAAAGGGGCCGTTACAGAATGGTCGCACTCTTTCCTGCCGACCTCATTCTTGGCTACTATCTGATTGGGAACTGGCCCAAGATGCTCCAAGTAACTAACTGCAGAAAACTTACATGGAAATGCGATGGCACAAGAACGAGTCTCTGTAATTAGCTGCGTAGACAGTTTTCTGTGATTTGTCTACCTCCTGCTTTATATCTATGGTGATTCTTTTTTGTCAGTATGTGGTAATAGATTAATTTAAATTATATTTCGATGAATCGTGCTGTGCTTCATGTTATGGAAGTGTCATCACAATTCGTAATTACGCCAGTTTACATTATAAGTCGCTACACTGACACAGACATGAAGAGCAGCAAAACTTACTTCTTTCTTTTCTAGATGTTAATAGCAAGTGGCGATCCTGTGATTAAATATCTAATTTACTTTTATCATATTCATGAGGCACCACCTTAAAGTATTACTGTCCGTGCGGTCGGAGACGTCTGCCTGTTCATACGACACTAAGGATTATGCCGGCTGTAGCTTAGCTACTGGCAGGGTCTCCCAAGTCGGACAGGTCTTATTTCATGAACCAGATGAAGTGCGTCTCTCAACGCCCGATCTTGCCACTCCTTGTCCTTCATCCTTTCATATTTTTAAGAAACGATGAGATTAACCTCGACAGCTGTAGAGAAAACAATTCATCTAGAGGAAGGTTACCCCAAAATCAAAAACCCTGGTCCTCCAGCTTCGGGTTTGGCGATGGGTTACCACCTCATCACAGAAAATGTGTTAACGACAAAAAAACTACAAGGAAGCCTCGTAATTTCATAAGTGCCAGAACACGGTATTCGATTTGGACCACTGAATATTCGTAGTTTATATAAAACTGGTCCCTCAATCATTATAGCCAAGGAGACCAAAGTTATAGAATGGACTTAGTTACTCTACAGGAAGTTCGTCGGGAGAACACAGGTACCCTTGACGGCTAAGAGTATACAATGTGTAATAGAAATTGTGAGGCAGCAACACAAACTGTGTATGGGATTTTGTGTGAGTAAGCATGTAGTTGGTAATGTATCTATGTTCAAGTCTGTGACAGATATGAAGATATGTGAAATGCCAAGTGAAAAACGAATTCTATGCGGTATTGGAGATTTTCATGGATGCCGTCCCCAACTACAGTTGTAAATTCCTATTGGGCGGTATGATTGCTAAAGTGGGTTGAGAAGAGGTATTCCTCCTCTGTTTTAGTCCCTAGGATAGCAACTTTCGCCCTTTCTGTTATCTAAAGTCGTGTGTGACAGAGTGACTGAGTGAGTGAATGCGGGTGAGGTGCGAGTGAGTCCATAAATGTCGTTTCGTAGGTTTCGTCCTCACTGCAACAATTTTGGCCATTTTATCCAGACTCATTCCTTTAAAGATGTGCCAGGACGCTGATAACCTCTCCATTGACGATAATAAAGTCAAAACACACACACACACACACACGCACACACACACACACACAAAATAAATTGCACCAACTACAGAGGACTCGACCTCCTGAACGTCGACTGTAAGATCTTGTCCAACTATATACGGGATAGAATCCAGCCATTTTCAGAAGTGACTGGTGAATATCAAAGCTGTTTCAGATGTGGCCCTTCCAACATCCATGTACTGCGACAGGTCATCGAACGGGTGTGGGCATATGGTAAAGACCTACAGCGACTCTTCATAGATGTTAAGAAGATATATGACTGCCTACAATGGGAAAGCTTTATGAACTGCCTGACAGAGTTAGGAATAACGAAGAAACTTGTCAGCCTGGTTCGAGTTTGTCTCACTGATTGCAAAGGCAAAGTGAAGCTCGGGAACCAACCCAGGGAGAGCTTTTTTGTAAAAGAGATTTCGCAGTGGTGTTTCACCAGTATTGTTCAACCTGGTGCTCGAAAAATAATGTGGCAAGCTTTCCACAAGAACATCGAGGGGATTGGGTAGAGGGTGAGAAAATCACACACTTCGCCTTTGTCGACGTTGTGGCTCTGTTGTCTATATCTAAGGAAGAACTGATGCGGATGAGCGACAACGAGGTGGTGGCAGCGAACAGAATCTATCTCATTGTGAATCAAGCGAAGACCGAGTACCTGGTGAATAGAGCAGTCATGCCTATCCAAGAGACCCACTCCAGACTCTGGTAGTCGGAACCTGATCATACTAAAGGTTTCATAATTTTAAATATTGGGGGAGGGCGAGGGAGGAATCTTTGCAGGGTAAGCATCGTGTGAGACATAAAATCAAAGCGAGTATCTAAGCCGAAAAGTGAATATACTTCAATCTGAGTCAGTTTTTTAAATCGCGCCGACTCCCAAGGAATTTCAGACTCCACCTGAGCAAAAAATTCACCCAATCTGTAGGGCTGTAGGGTTGCGGAACTTTGAGCGTCCAGAAAACGACTTAATCTTCTCGTTTTCGAGCGAAAAGTCCTAAGGAACATCTGTGGTCCGGTAGAAGACGAGATCACTGGAGAATGGAGGATACAACACAATTGTGAGCTGGATGAAATCTGCAACAGACCAAACATTGTACGACAGATGAAAAGCAACCGTCTAGTATGGGCATAAGATGTCGCTTGTATAAATAAATGCCGATGGCCTATGGAATTAATTTTATTCCCTGCGGAAGAAGACCCTAAGAAGACCAAAGAAGATGTGGAGGGATGGAATTCGTGAGTACTTGTTGTAGGCTGGCCAAGAGGGTGACTGGCGAATGAAGGCGCTAAAGGAAATCCTGTGAAAGAGACGTCTTGTAGTAGCGTGAGGTCCTCTGGGACTGATCGCGTGAAATATAGTAAGCAAGCATGTTCGAGATTTACCACTTGACTTTCAATAGGACCTTAGGGGTTTCTTCTTTTTTAAAAAAGTAATTTATTAATAATTAACCAGTAGCGTAACAATCTGTGGAGAAATGTGGAAACGAAATGGAGGTGCTAAGGTAATAAAGAGGCTCATACTGTGAAGAAAAAAATACAAAAAAGCACTACGAAAACCCTACAATGCACCCAAATCTACGAAGCGAGTGATGGTGGACATCGCCGGGGTGTTCCATCACTCGTGGTGGCCAACAATTTTTGACCGCCTGAGGAACTTGGACTGCTCACAAGCGTTATACAATTGATTTAAGGACTGCTGTGAAAAGAGTAGCAAGACTTTTGTGCCCAGGAGACACCCGAGTAAAGGAAATTTCAAACGGCTGCCCAGAGGGATCCCTAAGCGGCCATGTTTTCTAGGATCTAGTACTAGACACGGTATCAGGAAAGCTACAGGGTAATGAAGAGGTCGTAAGAGTAGAGCCATATGCCGACGACCTGATGATCCTTGTGAGAGGAAGCTCCTGAACAACCTGGAAGAGGAATGTACCGTAGTCGTTCAACAGTTAAATCAGTGGTGCCAAGGAATCAAGTTGTTTCTTGCGCCTGAAAATACCACGTGCATGCCGTGAAAAGGGAATCTTCTATAAGATCTCTTCATGAAATTAAGCGACAGGTTTCATAAAGAGAAAGTCCGTCACCAGTTACTTGGGCGTCTTCTTGGACGAACGACAAATTATGTTGCACAGATTGAGAAAACGATGAAGAGAGCCAGGAACACGGTGAACAAAATTATTAGTCTCGCCAGTTACGATTATAAGCTGCCAATGCAAACGATAAGAACGTATTATATGGCTATCTTAACTGCGATCATGGGAGACTATGCGAATGGTGGGGCCCACAGACTTTTGCTCATTACACCAGCACGGATAGTTAACAGGGTGCAACGCGGACGGTTGACGGGAGCTTTTCGCACTGTATTAATTGCGAGATTGCCATGGAAAAAAATGGTGATGTATTGGCTCAACAAGGAACACATCATGAAGTTCTGAACGTAATAGGGATATGGGTCGCAACGAACCAGAAATTTCAAAATTAGATCCTCCACCTATGGGAGGAACTTGGGAGAATGCCGAAACAGCGAAGCGTACCTATGGTTTCTTGCCAAATATAAAAGAGCGACCGGGAATGAAGCTCCTGATTCCCTCAACATGCCTGACTCACTTCTTAACTCGTCGTGGGCCCTACGCCCCCTAGTTGCAACGATTTGGTTGAAGACAGACCTCCGAGTTTGCCTGTAGTGAAGAAGGTACGCCTGAGTAAACCATCTGGGGATGTTCGACATATGCCGATGTAGCTGATACTCAGCGACATGCAACTGAATCGGAGCGGAGGACTCGATGTCAGAGAGATACTGCGTTGCGAAAAATAATAGCAGATTTTGGACAAAAGCGCTGATGGCTTGGGTAGCACGTTATCTTACCAGCCACTGCACTGCGAGAGGTTGCGACAGAAGGTCGAGAAACAACGCAGCGAAGGCAGATGTTATCATCAGTTGTGACAGAAGAACTGCCAACACGGTACGCGCAGCCACTGTACTATCACCAGAGACAAACGCAGGCGTGGGCTGCGTCTCGCCACTTAAGGAACCAGAAACGCGGTGACGGTGGGCAGGCGTGTGGCTGCGCTCGTCACTGCCAATAACTTTGCCTCTTGGAACAGAGGATGCTTCCCAGCAATGAGGGAGCCAACAAGCAATGGAAGAGGCAAACAACAGTCATAACGCCCTCCAAGCGCCCAAGGAACCCGCAGCACATGCCAATGGACCAGGGAGCGATGGTGTGCATTGTGGAATATGACAGACAAAGACTGAGGTTATCATAACCGCAGTATACATAGATCTGGCTGTAAGTGTAGAGTTTTTTCGTAATTTTTGTTATTACACTAGTCAACAAATTTAAACTTTTGTCCTGCATCTGGTTTGTAGACTGATGCATTTACCTAATTTTGTGGTGCTGAATTCACTGGTATAATCAGTTTTTCCCTATGACGTCACATTCCCTAGATACACAGCAGAATAAAAAATGGTAATAGCGAAAATTGACAGAATTAAGTCAAACAAAAATACACATTCAGAACGTTTCAAATCAATGCTATTTTGTATGTGTATTGGGCATGATGCCAATAAAAGTCTGAAATTAGTTCAGAAGATATTTTCACATTCAATTGTCTTTGGTTTTTGAAAAAATGTGACGAAGATCTCTTCCTTTGTTTACCGTTTCATCACTCTCCATAACAAGAACCCAGCAGTAGTCACCCATCATCGAAGGTTTCCAATGGCCTCGGTAACGGTGTTCCACGGTAAGAATGTCTTGGTGAAAGCGATCACCATGCTCATCGCTTAGGGCTCCCAAATTATCCAGGAAGAAATCAAGGTGAGAACGTAAAAAGCGAATTTTAAGCGATATTCTACACCCCATTTTCCTATAGTTGTCCAACAGATCATTCAAAATGGTAACATTGTTTTTGTCTTTTCTGTTACCCAAAAAGCCCTCCACAATTGCCTTAAAATAAGACCAAGCAACTAACTGGATATCTGTGAGTTTGGTATCAAAGGTCGGATCTTTCAGAAATTTTGTGATTTGTGGTTCAAGCTCTTTCAGCTTTGCCTCACTTAATTTGGGAAACTTTTATTGTAAGTGATTGAAGGCCTCACCTTCTTTACCCAGAGTTTTTAGGGAGTTCTTGATAAGGCCCATCTTGATATGAAGGGGAGACAAAATGATTTTATCGGGCTCAACCAATGGGGTATTGCACACATTTACGTTTCCAGGAACATATGACTTCTTTATAAGCCATTTCTTGACTGTGTAGTGGTTCTTGGTGTCATTGCTGTCCCAAAGGCACAAAAACCAGCAGTATTTTGTGAATCCAGCCGGTAAGCCTGTAAGAAGTGCAACATCTTTTAAATCACAGCAAAGCTGCCATTCATGATAATTTTTATTTGATTGTCTCTAGCAGCAAAGCCATGGTTTAATAAGTTTCTTCCATGTCCACTGCGTAAGCCAAAGGTATCGACATCGCAAGCTGCGTGACGGTCACAAGGGGCGGCGTCTTTACTTCGCACTTGTGTGAACGTACGGCGGAATTGTCGTGTGGATAGGTTGCCAGGGCGTAATAGGACTCAGGAGAGCCTCCCCAGAATAGTAGGTGGTAGATGGATAGTGAAGGGAACGACGAAGATCCAGGGCCTCAGACGCAGGGGCCCGACCGAGAGCAGGCCGGCCCCCCGCGCGCTGTACGTCCGCGGTCTTCTAGGCAAAGGACATGCAATAGGGCTGAGATAGATCTCGCGAGTAGGTCTGAACCGAACACCACCACCTCACATGAAACAGACGTCGAACATGCACTGAGACGGCAAATCCAGAAGCTACAACAGGACACCAACATGGTGACTTCCCGCCAAAACCAAACAACCAATCACGACGCACCACGACAGGACATTGAACAAAACTCAACCAATGAAGACACAAATCAGACATACGAAGATGACAACATTTCACAATAGTACCGTTCCTCTGAATCTGAATCATCGGAACAAGAAGAGATGGAACAAGACGATGGGGAAGGGGACTTCCAAACCCCTCCCCCACGGAAAACAATAAAACGAAAGAACACCGAAGACGACACAGCACCGCACAAACAATTCACCATTCAAACGGAAAACCGTTTTGAACCTCTCACACCTCCAATACAAAGAATCAATAGTACCAGAAATCCAGCAACTGCAACCCAACCAACTCCATCATCATCAAATGCACCTCAAGCCATTCCGAGGAAACCAAGAATCCCGCCCATTACCATCCAGTACCAAGGCCACTACCTCACGCTCAACGCAGCCCTGAAAAAAACACATGGAAGGACCTATCCAGACTATCTATAAAGGAAATACCATCAAGTAACATTTTGACTCATTGAAAGATCAACGGACAGCTTTCGACTTCTTCCATCATCATAATATTCACAATATCACTCACCAAACGCAAAATGACAGACACCTAAAAGTCGTGATAAAACGTTTACCCGAAACCGCTATGAAAGCGGAAGTAGAAAAAGACCTACGATACCTCAACTTCAATCCACATAACGTTCACCAGTACAAGAAAAGGGACAATAACACAAAACAACTACGACCCATGGATGTCTTCTGTGTCACACTCGACAGAAAACCAGAAAACGACGCCATTTACCACGTCCGCTACATCCTAGACACAAAGGTGATAATAAAATCATACCACAATAAAGACGGTCCACCACAGTGTAAAAAATGTCAGGGGTTTTTCCATACCGCAAACTATTGCTCTATGCCGACCCGCTGTGTCCGCTGCGGTGCCGCCCATAGAGCAAGAGAATGCAGTCTACCAGTGAACACCACACTGTGTCAACTGCAAACAAGACGGCCACCCCGCGTCCTTCCGCGGCTGTGAAGAATTCCAGAAAGCAATGCGCATCTACCTCGCCCAACGACCAAAGACCACCACTCCAACAGTAGCAACAATCCAACCAAGCATAAAGAACACACCAACGCCAACTCCAGCTGAAGCCAGCCGCAGAGGACGTAAAACATGGGCAAATCTCCAAACAAATCAGGAATCATCTTCAACATAACAACCACCAAATTCAACCTCGAAACAAACAACTGGACCAGCTTCCTTCCTCGACTTCCTCAACCACATCAAAAACTTCTGGCAGAACACTCAGTGGACGAACATCATATCAATCATCACTACCACATTTCAACAATTTATGACTGCCCCAGCTATACTATCAAAAATAATGGCAATTGTCGGTGGAGTTATGAAATTCTTTGGTACAGACAATGGAAATTAGACCTACCAGGAAACACAATCTAGTTTTTGTAACTTCAATGATTCGAGAATAAATAACAAAAAATACCTACTAAATGAATTCGTAGAAGATAACAAAATCGACGTACTATTTGTCACTGAAACACACTTACATCCGACACAATCCTTCAAACCCCGGAACATGGTTTGCCACCGAACCGACCGAATCAATCGACAGGGAGGCGGAACGGCCATTTTCATTTGTTCACACATACGACACGATCCTGAAATTACTCCACCAATCACATCATTAGAAGCTACAATAGTAACAATAGAAACAGTACAAGGAAAAATACCCTGGTGGCCGCATATCTTATCCCCAGAGCAGTATTTGAAGAAAATGACTTGCTACAAATATTTGACAACAACAACCGAATCTTACTTGTCGGTGACCTAAATGCAAGAAACACGACATGGAATGCCCGACGGAACAATGCACGCGGGAACACATTATATAATTTACAAGGAAGACTGATTGCTGCAATTTCCACTCCTGAAGATGTCACCCACATTCCATTCAACCATAGCCACCAACCGGACGTCCTTGACACATTCATCTCCGAGAACCTTGATCCCGACCTGCACTTCTGAACCCTTCAAGATCTCACCTCCGATCATTTACCTGTAATTGGCCATATCAGTAAAGCAATAGAACCGCCTCACCCACAACATAAAACCACAATCAACTGGGAGCAATACCAGAGATGGCTAAACAATAACATTCGCCCCACACTAGACCTAACAACTACTCAAAAAATAGAAGAAGCCATCGGTTCTCTAACAGACAAAATCAAAACGACCTACAAGAAAGCATCTACAACAACCATATTTCCTGAAACAAACCTTCAAACTCTCCCACCGCTTATACAAGATCTCAAGTATCTCAAAAACGCAGCTAGACGACGATGGTCGAAACACGAAACCCAGAAGACAGAAGACAATTAAACCGACTTAAAAAACAAATACGTCACCGTGTTCAAGAATGGAGAGCCGAAGTCTGGGAAGACCGAATGAGCACCCTGCAACTTCGAAACAAAGACGACTGGAAACTCATTAAAAACCTCCGACACACAAAAACCCATAAACCGGCCTTACTCCACAACAACAACCTCATCTTCAACACTTTCAGCCAGGCGGAACTGTTTGCAGCTACCTACGAACACATGAGTTCACTATGGAGGTGGAAAAGAATGGATGCCTTCCCTTCCTTGATGTGCTGGTCAAAAGGAAGACTGATGGTACGTTGGGACATTCTGTTTATGGGAAGCCTACTCACACTGACTTGTATCTGCGAGGTGATAGTTGTACCATCCAGCTCAACGTGAAGGAGCACTACGTACCTTGGTTCACAGGGCACACGTTATCTCAGACCCTGAAAGTTTGGCAGCTGAGCTATCACATCTCGAAGTCACCTTTCGTCAGAATGGTTATAGTGAGAGGCAGATCAAACGTGCGTTGCGCTATCAGCCTTCGGTGCAACGGGTGAGTGACGATAGCAGCGAAGTGGCACCAAAGTCTACGGCCTTTTTGCCTTACGCAGGAAGTATTTCCAACAGGATTGGCCGTATTTTGTGGAAATATGATGTGAAATGTGTTTTACGACCATCTTCTAAGATTAAGGCCCTGTTGGCGTCCGTAAAAGATGATCTTGGTTGCGCAAGGCTGGGGTCTATCGTATTCCTTGCAGTCGTGGCATGTCATATAATGGTCAGACAATCAGGACTGTGGAAGACCGGTGTATTGGACATAAGAGTCACATACGCTTACAACAGCCAAGCAAATCCGCTATTGCAGAACACGGCCTTGACACCGGTCATCCTATGGAATACAACAACACGGAGATTCTGGTTTGCACGCCCATCTATTGGGATAGTGTTATTATGGAAGCTGTTGAAATCAAACTATCTAGCAACCTTATTAACAGAGATGGTGGATTTTGTTTAAATGCTGCTTGGAATCCGGCTCTGTCTCTCATCAAAAAATAGAGGGACAGAATTAGTGCTACCTCACCTGTTGATTAATAGTCACTATCGATATTTCTGGTGTTGGTCATCTTTGTTAGTGTTGACACTTGTTCTGTGTGTGGTATCTTCCTTTTTTCTCCTCTGTGAACCGAGGTATTAAATTCCTTGCACATTTCTTCCTCCTTGCATTTGTGCCTTGAGAATGGCAGGGTGTGCTCCTGTCGAAATATCGGAGGTGATCGACGACGTCACCCGGCAGCAAACCAGTAAAATGTTTGAACATATTCCAATATCAACAACACGTGACAGCTACAGCCTAGAATATACGTCAGACACCACCTCACGACCTACCAGAACTAACCACTCCTGCGGAAGTAAAAACAATCATTAACCGACTTGGCACAAACTCCGCTCCTGGACCGGACCTGATCACCAATACTCAACTCCAGAACCTGCCTAGGAAGCCCATAGTACTACTGACCAGAACCATCAACGCCTGTTTAATTAACCATTATTTTCCACAAGCATGGAAAATATCCAAAATTGTACCTATTCCTAAATCTGGAAAGGATCTGAAAAAACCACAAAACTATAGACCAATTAGCCTACCTCCAACCACGTCAAAGCTCCTGGAACGCATCCTGCTCCCAAGAATTCGACAACCATTACTTGACGGCAACATCATCCGACAAGAACAGTTCGCCTTCCAAGAAACACTGTCAGCATAACTCCAGGTACTCCGTATAACAGAATATATCACTCATAACATGAATCTCTCCAAATATACAGCCGCAGTTTTTCTAGACGTGGAGAAAGCGTATGATAAAGTCTGGAAAGACAACCTTGTCACAAAACTACGAGACCAGACCGACATACCTGACTGCTATATCAGAATTATTGGCAGCTTTTTACATAACCGGAGATGGTTCTTACAAACAGATCGCAAACGATCAGCACACAAAGTACTGAAAGATGGAATCCCACAAGGTTCGGTACTCTCACCAACCCTTTTTACCGTGTATATAAACGACTTTCCGACTACAGAAACCTCGATAATTTCGCAATTTGCAGACGACACAGCACTTCTGGCAACGCACAGACGACTCTCATCCACAATAAATAGGTTACAAAAACAAGTTGACTAAACAGAAAAATGGGCCAAACTCAACAAGATACAAATAAACCCAGAAAGGACAGTCTTCATCATATTCACACGCCGCCGACCATAACTTCACGGCCAAATAGAATTGAACGGCACGCAACTCCCATGGACTACATCAGTAAAGTACCTTGGAGTAACAATAGATAACAAAATGATATTCAAGCAACAAACACATAGAAGAAAAACGACAACGCATATCAAGAACCATCCACTCAATTTATCCTCTTCTGGCCAGTAATATACCAAAGAACAAAACTAAACATCTATAAAGCAATAGTCCAACCAATGATGCTCTACGGCTGCTCGTCGTGGGGCATAACCAGCAAATTCAACAGAAAACCACTACAAACTTTACAAAACAGATGCTCCAAAGTCATTCTTAACGCCCCATGGTGGACCAGTACAAATCAAATTCACGAAGAACTCAACATGCCGACAGTAGACAGCCAGATCAACACCACTGCAAGAAGACTCTTTGATAAAATAGAACTGCTCAGACCTACTCGACACAACTCCAAGAATTGGCAACAGTTGAACCAGCCCATTGGCATAAAATACGTGTTCCGTTATCCATCTTGCAGTAGGATTAAGAACCAAGAAGCAACTCAAAACTGGCAATATCAGAACATACAACAACGTACCAGATGCAACAACATAGAATATATCAAAATACCAAGACTGCGGGCCTCAAGGACCAAAATACCGGGCCCAAAGGCTCCCAATCGCAAAATAAGGTGCCCCATTTTTTCAAATAAATGTTGTCCCCAATAAGCTACCCTACTCCACACACTTGAGGGACCAACCTCCTCCGGAGGTAGAGCCCTAGCCATCGCACAACACACACACACACACAGCCACACAAAAAAGGTATCGATGGAAATGCATTGCCATGATGCAGTAATACTGCTTTCGTGTTGGTTTTACTGGAGTCAATAAATAGTCGCCACTCCTGTGGTTTATGTTGTACACACAGCTGCATCATCAGACCTTTGACATCTCTACAACCACACATTGAATTCTGCATATTGAAATACTGAGCGAAGGAAACACCTCTTGATATGAAACAGGAAATTTTTTTCCCTGGAGCTAGAAAGTTACGTTGTTGCAGTCTCGACCCCAAGAGTTTAGCTTGCTGTTTCGAAAGTTTTATATCGCGAACCAAATCGTTCAATTCCTTTTGATGACTCAACTGAGGCGAAGGGTCATGATAATGAGAGCAGTACTCTTCTGTATGTTCAATACTTTCTAATTCACTTGACATAGTGCCTGATTCCGAGGCTTTCAAGTTACAGACAGGAACAGGCAATCTCTCATCATGGGGCACAAACAAACGCACCGATGAATATTTTGACACTTTCTTTTAAGTCTAGTTTTGCTTGAATGTCCCGAACTATTTGTAAGACAGAAGTAACAGTCTAAATAATGGTCTCTAGGCTCACACCACACCATCGGAGCAGCGAATGCCATGGCTCGGAGTCTTTCTTTCAACCAATCGGTTAAGGTTGTAGTACAGATTATGCAGGCAATATGAGGTGCAAAAATTTTCTCTTGATCACCAACAGGACAAACAAAACACAATTTATATGCCTTCTTTGCCAAATCAATAATTGGTTTTCTTTGGGCTTTTGGAGTGAATTTCCTATGCACATAACAAAAGTTGTCAGGGTGGTTGAGACAGCAACAAGATTTACTAGTTGCCATTTTTCTTAGTGTAAGTTTTAAACGCAAAAAGTTTGCACTGTCTTTTACAGGGAACACTCAGTGAGGATCTCTTTCACGCCACTTGATTATCAGACCAACCATTTACAGACGATTTGTAGATCTTCTGCTCTCCTCTGCAAATCAAAAACAAACAAACATCAAAACAGAAGAACAGCAAAAAGCGGAATACTGGATACGAAAAATAAAAAACCTTTAAAAACTCAAAAATGGTACGTGCTAGAACATTTTGAAAGGTATATTCGGACTCTACACACCAAAATACATACTAGTGGATGTATCACATCCCAGATGCAAAATGCCATTTGACTAGTGTTATTATTATTATTATTATTATTTTTAGCAGAAATAGTTATGCTGATGAGAGACAGCACTGTTTAGGATAAAATTAAGTATTACAATGTATCCCTTATTGTGTTTGTGTATATTGTTGTATGTATGTGCGGATATATTGCATTGAAGGTGTAATTAATCGTGAAAAGCAAACAATTAAAATTGAAGTAATCATAACTTGAACTTAATAGAGATGCACCAACGTCTGAAACTGTGTCTACTGCTCTATTCTGAGAAAGTTCGCGTCGTGAATAAGCAAAAACCCTCTCGCAAATGCTTGAAAGTCTCAGTTACTAGAGCACGAATCGCTGTTCTTATTTTACCTCCACCGTCTTACAGAAGATGACCATATGTTATTCAGTCTTCGTCAAAAAACGTCGGGCGATAAGATTTTTACCTAGAAAGAACATTAAATTTGTAGAACTGAAATCTCGATGATCTAGTAGATCAGAAGGAACTGCTGATATCCCCCAGTCGCTTGTAAAACTTTCACTGTTCATAAATAGGAACTTGTACAGGATCCTCGGATACTAATTCTGTGCGACTAAGTCCACATTTGGTCATATGACGCGTAGCTGTTCGCAGATTTGTGTTAATAACAGGAAAACACTTCTAAAAGCCCTTGACCGTGCTTTCACATCCACCAGCAAACATAATAAACCAAACGTCCGACTTTCCTATAGACGTTTAGCATAATTAACTACTTCAAAATTCACTCCATAAAGCAGTTGAGATCGACTGAATTACCTTTTATAAAATTTCCATACATTGTCTCATCGACTTACAGTGATAAAATCTCAGCTCTCTCTCTCTCTTTTCTTTGTACAACTCTGCACCAATTTATTTTTTACAAAATTGTGCTCAACAACCTACATTTATGCGCATCTGGGTAACATTAACATTTCTCTATATCGAGTTCCCTGGGTTGTTGCTTTGTGTCTTTCTCATTCCACTTTACAGTGCGACATTAAACAGAACAGTGGGAGCACATCACCCTGCCGCAGTCCTTGGTTAACTTCAAATGCGTTTCATAAAGTGTCGTCGTTCTTTACTTTGCATACTGTTCTTCTCAAAGTCATTTGAACCAGTCTTTTCAGTTTTGTAGGGACTCCTGCCTCTTGCATTTCCTTCCAAAGTTGATCCCATTTGATAAGCTTGCTTGAAGTCAAAGAACGGCTGCTGGATATCGATGTTGTACTCAAAACGTTTTTCAAGGATCTGTCTGATACTGAAAATCTGGTCTGTAGTGGATGTATTAGCTCTGAAACCACACTGCTAGTCTCCTAGATACTCTTCTACGTTTGTTCTTAGCCGCCCAGCTATGATTTTTCCTAATACTTTATACACTATACAGAGTAGTACAATTCCTCTGAATTCCCGCAGTCAGCTCTGTCATGTTTCTTGTGTATACGGCAGAGTATTGCTGTACTCCTCTGTTTCGGCATATATTCTTTCCGCCATATTTCCACTATAATCTCATGCAAAATGCTTACTAGTTTTTCTCCACCATACTTTATCATTTCTGGTGTAATATTGTTTTCTCCCGGAGTTTTATTGTTTTTAAAGTAACAACCCTGGAGGAACACTGTTTAATAGAGTGACTCAGGAGCTTGCATGTGCGGATGATATTGATTTGTTGTTCAGGAGGAAAGAGGACCTGGAAGAAAAGTTTGAAACAGCAGAAAGGTATGGTGTGGAGATGGGGCAGACCATTAATCAATCTAAGACCAAGTATATGTCAAGATCTAGGAAAAACACAGTGAAGGAGAAAGAAGCATGACTTTGAACGGAAAAGAATATGAACGCTGTGAGAGATTTAAATATCTTGGGTCACTTGTAACTGAGAATAATAATATGAGAGAAGAAATACGTGTAAAGATTGCAGCTGATAACAGGAGCTACTTTGCACTGGTTAATGCGTTTAAAACAAGGAGCCTTAGTAGGAATCTGAAGCTGACGGTGTATCGTACAGTAGTTAGACCTGTGGTGATGTATGGTTCGGAGACCTGGACTATGATACAAAACGATGAGCTGTTGCTGAGATGGGAAAGGAAGATACTTAGGAAAATCTACGGGCCAGTGAATGACAGGGATTTTTGGAGAATCAGAAACAGAAAGGACATCAGAGAGTTGTACAACAAACCAGATATCGTGACTAAAATAAAGAGTAATAGACTACGTTGGTTGGGACATGTAGAAAGAATGGTGGAGAACAGCACAGTCAAGAAAGTTTTCAATGGAAAACCCGGCGGATATCTTATAAGGGGCAGACCAAGGACCAGATGGCTAGAAGCGTGGAAGAGAACTTGAGAAGGACGGGAGTGAGAAGATGGAGAGCCAAGGCAGCCAGCAGAGAAGAGGGGGCGGAGGTTGTCCAGGAGGCTAAGGCCCTACAAGGGCTGTACCGCCAAGGAGTAGTAGTAGTATATCGAGTCCATTTTTCCGATAGCAAAGTTTTTACCATAACCGACTGCACACCATGGAGCAACTATATTTCTCGGAGTAAACGCATACTTCTGCTGATCGGGCCAGCTTTAAAACGATAAACGAATAAAATGTCGCGGACTAGCGCATATTTGGCCGGGATATTATGCTATCAATGTATATTGTATAACTTCTGTAAGAGTCAATACAACCTGTGTTTAAAATAAAGATATACGGCTACAATTGATGGAATAGATAGATAAATAAAATTTGGGAAGGGTAAATGAAAAATTTTGTTCCTAGATGTGACTGTGAAAAGTAATTCAAAGTTGTATGAGTATGTATACAACAAATATGAAATTGAACACAGCCCGAACAGGCTATGAAGACCCAACGGTACCGACCGGCCGCCGTGTCAGCCTCAGATCACTGGCGTCACTGGATGCGAAGATGGAGGGCAAGTAGTCATTACATCGCTCTCCCGGCCGTATGTCAGTTTACGAGACCAGAGCCGCTGCAGGTACCTCTGATCTTCTTTCCAATACTGCTAAGCTTATGTTTGCCTTCAAAAGTCCTGCGTGGTATACTGGAATTCATGCTATGCATATGAGACGTTGCCATTACTTAAGTAATGACACACGTTATGTTGTTGTATAAACTGCTTTAACCATAATCCGTGAAGGTGGTCTAAGAGTGGAACCGGACGAAATTTGGCTTTTAAGTAAAAAAGCAGCTGATGGTCAAACATGTGTTTTACACATTACTTGACGGCTGTTAATAGTTGCCTTCCAAAAATGTTTAAAGCTCCTGAAAGCAATTTCTTATCAGTTCCGCTATTGTTAAATAATATATGTGTAATGCTATAAGTACTTCAAGCTGCGTTTTCACTGCAGCAAATCCCATACCTCTCCTCGGTCAGTCTACACTGCGCAACATAGTTAAATCGCTTTTTCGAAAATCGTAATTGTCTTCCATTAAGAAGCAGAGGTTTTAAATTTGGATTGGCGACACTTCACACGGCAAGGTGTCGTCAGCACATGGGAAAAAAAGACCAGAGTTCAGAAGTTAATGTGAATGTAAGCGATGATATCACATGGACACCAAATTTCTGACCAGTACCACTGTGGCCGTGCCACGGGATGGGAACGTAATCATACCACCTGTTACCCTCATTTCGCCTTTCCCTTGATGTCTCAGCGATGGAGGTCAGAACCGCAACGACCAGTGTTGAAATCACGCGTTTTTCTATGGATGAACGACTAAAACATTTCATACACACCGCAGCTCAGAACTGACACGAAAAGGCCTCAGGGGAATAGTATAAAGGACGTCAATGAAACCACTCCTTGCCTTGGGACGTTGATTCTCATACATTTCTCGATACAAAACGACAGTTCGCAGTGCATTGTGCGACAGAACGATGTTCTTGAAAACCCTAGGATAATTCAACTCTTTTCTGTGTCAGCCACTCCCAGAGAATTCAACTCTTTTCTGAGGTCATCGTGGGCCTGCAATCTTACTGACCTCGTTCACATCCCTTAGGAGTGTTGCGTGACTGCCATTTTTGTCTTCATTTACAAGGTGGAACCGCTACGGATCGTTCAGAACCATTCGACGAAATCTGGATGTGACCCGATGCAGAAAATGGTATTTATGCGTTTCCTACTCTCCCGTTTCGCGCACTCTGTGGTGTGATTGCAATAGGAATTCTACTGTTAAACGTAAAGAGAGCGAGAGAGATAGAGAGAGAGAGAGAGGGAGCGGAAGTTGGAAAGATTACACTGAAGACCTTTGTAAGGAGAAGGAATTGCCTGATGGCATGATAGAAGAAGTAATTGGAATCGACATGAAACAGATATCTACATCTGCATCTATATTATACTCTGCAAGCCACTTTAAAGGGCGCCGTGGAGGGTACCATGTACCATTACTAATCATTTCTTTTCCTGTTCCATTCGCTGATAGACCGAGGGAGAAATGATTATCTGCCTCCATAAGGGCCCTATTTTCTTGTATGTTGACTTCGCGGTCCTTAAGCGAAATGTATTTTGACTACAGCAGGAGCCTTCTGCCGTCTCTTTCAAATTCCGGTTCTCTAAATTTTCTCAGTAGCGTTCCTCGAGAAGGAAGTCGCCTTCCATCCCGGGATTCCCATTTCAGTTTCCGAAGCATCTCCGAAATACTTGCGTGTTGTTCGAATCTTCCTGCAACAAAACTAGCAGACCGTACTAGGGTCCTATATGCGGTCTGCTTTATATATGAACCACACTTTCCTAAAATTCTCTCAATAAACAAGAGTCGACCATTTACCCTCCTTACAATCCTCATATGCCTGTACCATTTTGTATCGCTTTCCAGCGTTACGCCAAAATATTTAAACTACTTGACTGCGTCAAGCAGGACACTACTAATGCTTTATCCGGAAGTGTGGGTTTGTTTTTCCTATTCATCCGCACTAATTTACGTTTGTCTACATTTAGAGCCAGCTGCTATTCATCAAAACAAAAAAAAGCAAAATTTTTTTTTCTACGTCATCTTTTATCATTCTATAGGCATTCGTCTATATATATGAAAAACTGGTATATATATATAGTGGAAAAACTGGTAGAAGCGGACCTCGGGGAAGATTAGTTTGGATTCCGTAGAAATGTTGGAACACGTGAGGCAATACTAACCTTACGACTAATCTTAGAAGAAAGATTAAGAAAAGGCAAACCTACGTTTCTAGCATTTGTAGACTTAGAGAAAGCTTTTGACAATGTTAACTGGAATACTCTCTTTCAAATTATGAAGGTGGCAGGTATAAAATACAGGGAGCGAAAGGCTATTTACAATTTGTACAGAAATCAGATGGCAGTTATAAGAGTCGAGGGGCATGAAAGGGAAGCAGTGGTTGGGAAAGGAGTGAGACAGGGTTGTAGCCTCTCCCCGATGTTATTCAATCTGTATATTGAGCAAGCAGTAGAGGAAACAAAAGAAAAATTCGGAGTAGGTATTAAAATTCATGGAGAAGAAGTAAAAACTTTGAGGTTCGCCGATGACATTGTAATTCTGTCAGAGAAAGCAACGGACTTGGAAGAGCAGTTGAACGGAATGGACAGTGTCTTGAAAGGAGGATATAAGATGAACATCAATAAAAGCAAAACGAGGATAATGGAATGTAGTCAAATTAAATCAGGTGATGCTGAGGGAATTAGATTAGGAAATGAGACACTTAAAGTAGTAAAGGAGTTTTGCTATTTAGGGAGTAAAATAACTGATGATGGTCGAAGTAGAGAGGATATAAAATGTAGACTGGCAATGGCAAGGAAATCGTTTCTGAAGAAGAGAAATTTGTTAACATCGAGTATAGATTTAAGTATCAGGAAGTCGTTTCTGAAAGTATTTGTATGGAGTGTAGCCATGTATGAAAGTGAAACATGGACGATAACTAGTTTGGACAAGAAGAGAATAGAATCTTTCGAAATGTGGTGCTACAGAAGAATGCTGAAGATATGGTGGGTAGATCACGTAACTAATGAGGAGGTATTGAATAGGATTGGGGAGAAGAGACGTTTGTGGCACAACTTGACTAGAAGAAGGGATCGGTTGGTAGGACGTGTTTTGAGGCATCAAGGGATCACAAATTTAGCATTGGAGAGCTGCATGGAGGGTAAAAATCGTAGAGGGAGACCAAGAGATGAATACACTAAGCAGATTCAGAAGGATGTAGGTTGCAGTAGGTACTGGGAGATGAAGAAGCTTGCACAGGATAGAGTAGAATGGAGAGCTGCATCAAACCAGTCTCAGGACTGAAGACCACAACAACAACAACAACAACAGACATTCGTCTTCGACACCTTCCCGTACATCGCAGCATCATCAGCACACACCCGCAGGCAGTTGCTCGCCCTGTCGATCAGATCATTTATATATATAGAAAACAGCAGTGGTCTTATCACACATCCCTGAGGCACTCCTGACGATACTCTTGTCTTAGATGAACACTCGCCGTCCAGGACAACGCACTGTGTTCTATTGCTTAAGAAGAGTTCGAGCTAATCACATACCTGTGAACCTATTCCATATGCTCGTACCTTCTTTAACAGTCTGCAATACACCATATGAAATGCTTTCCGGCAATCTAGAAATATGGAATCTGCGTGTTGTCTTTCATCCATAGTTCGCAGCACATCATGCGAGAAAAGGGCAAGCTGAATTTCACACAAGAAATGCTTTCTAAAACCATGCTGATTCGCGGACATAAAGTTCTCGGTCTCAAGAAAATTTAGTATATTCGATCTGAGAATATGATCAAGCATTCTGCAACAAACCTATATTCGGGATATTGGTCTGTAAGTCTGCGGATCCGTTTACTGATCCTTTCATAACAGGAATCACCTGTGCTTTTTCCTGTCGCTTAGGACTTAATTGGGCGAGAGATTCGCTATAAATGCAAGTTAAATTAGCGGTCAGTTCTGTAGAGCACTCGCTCTAAAATCGAACAAAGATTCTAACCGGTCTTGGTGACTTGTTTGTTTTCGTTTCTTTCAGTTGTTTCTCTACGGCAGAAATGTTTATTACTATGTCATCAACACGGGGCTCTGATCGATATTTGTAAGATTCTCCTGAGTGAACGGTTTCTTAAACGTGCAATTTAAAACTTCGGTTCTTATTTTGCCATCTTAAGCTGTCTCACTAGATTGGTCAGTGAGTGACCAGATGGAAGCTTTCAATCTGGTTAGCAATTTTACATAGGACCAGAGTTTTCTCGGGTTCTCCGCCAGATCTTTTGCTAAGCCATGTCAGTGGTAGTAGTTCTATGCTTCGTACGCAGATCGTTGCATAGACGCACGAATCTCTGCTGACCTTTGCCTGTCGTCATTTGCTCGTTTTGTTTTAAACCGTCAGTGCAATGGCCTCTGCTTCAGCAGCATCTTCCGACTTTCGCTTTTAAACCGTGGTGGGTCTTTTCCGTCCTTATTCCATTTACTGCGCATGTATTTGTCTAGAGAACGATTTGCAGCGTATTTAATCTTAGCCCATAATTCCTCTATGTCCATCTTACCGGAAATGAATGATAGGAGTTCGCTATCTAAATGAGATACAAAGAACTGTTTTTCTGCTTTTCCTAGCGGAAACACTCTCCAAGCCTTCATGGCTGATTTATTAAACGTTTTAACTTTCGTAGCTACGATGACATCATGATCACTGATCCCCGTCTCTATATTGACGCCATCGATAATGCCCGGCCTATTTGCAGCTACGAGATCTAAGGTATTTCCGCTGCGAGTGGGCTGCCAAACTAGCTGCTCAAGACAACTCTCAGAAGACTTATTCAAAAGTGCTTCGCAAGACAGGGATCGAGAGTCAGAATTAAAAAGAGCTTTCAAAAACTTGCTGTCAAAGAACTCGGAAGAAATAACATTCCATCCAAATTTCCAAAATCACTGGTGGTAGTATCAAATAAACGACTATTCAAGCTGGCGTCTGTGAGACTGGCGACATACCACCAAACTTTCGAAAAAACATCATATATACAGCACACGAAGATAGCGAGAAATGTGAAGTGCGAGAACTATCGGACAATCAGCTTAATAGCATATCCATCCAAGTGGATGACAAGAATAATATACAGAATAGAGGAAAAGAAAATTGAGGACTCGTTGGACGACTTTCAGTTCACCTTTAGGAAAGGTAAAGGCACCTGGAGGCTGTTCTGACGTGCGGTTGATAACTAAAGGAATGCCATAGGATTTGTCGACCTGGAAAAAGCGTTCGACAAAGTCAAATGAAAAAATGGAAAAATGTAAATGGTGTAAGATGCTCGAAATTCCAAGGAAAATAGTGATAAACTATAGGGAAAGACGGATAATAACCAATATATATAAGAACCAAGGAAGAACATTAGAACTGGATAACCAAGAACGAAGTGCTCGAGTTAAAAAGGCCTAAGAGATGGGATGTAGTCTCTCGCCCCTTCTTTCAATGACGGAAATAGAATAATTTTTCCCGAGCGGATCTGAAATTCATTCGCTGATGACACTGGTACACTCAGTAAATTTGAAGAAGTATTACAGAATACTGATTGAGACTAAACTGAAGAAAGACAAAAGTAATAGGAGTAGCAGAAATAAGAACAGCGAGAAACTCAACATCTGCATTGACGATCACGAAGTAGGGTTCAGCTACCTAGGTGCCAAGATAGCATATGATGGACAGAGCAAGGAGAACGTAAAAAACAGCCTAGCAAGTGCATTCATGGGCAAGAGAACTCTACTAATACCTAAAATTGTGGAAGAAATTTCTGAGAATGAACGTATAGATCACAGCATGGTTTGAGAGTGAAATATTGACTGAGGAAAAACCGAAATAGATGGTAATCGAAGCCTCTGACGTGATATGCAAGAGAAGAATGTTGAAAATTAAAGAGGACTTACCAGGTATGAAATGAGCATGTTTCCCACAGAATCAGCGAACAGAGGAACATAGGAAAACATTGAAAAGAAGAAGGGACATATTGATACAACATGCGTTAGGGCATCAGGAAATAACATAAATAACATATATGGTAGTAAGGGGCTTTAGAAGGCCAGACCAGCAGAAAAAGACAGAGATTTGAATATATCCAGCAAGTAATTGAGGACGTATATTTCAAGTGGTCCTCTGGTATGAAGAGGCTGGCGCAGGAGAGGGATTCGTGGCAGGTCTTGTTAATTCTCCCTACCGTACGGTATGTGCACAATAACTAAAATTTCATCCTTCATTTCTGAATCAACATAACAAGCTAGAAACCACAAACCAGTTTAGCGGGGAAAGCTTCCGAGTCGTTAAGAGCTGATCGCATTGTTCATGTCGTTACAACCCGATTAGAGCACTCAAATGCCGCAGAGGTCAAAGACTACAACCATCATAAAATGAAATCCACGGCGTCTGTGACGTCACAGTAACGTGATCACACGACTGTCACGCGTGTGCCACGAGCTGCTCGTGGGTTGCGTAGATCATTTGATGCTCAAGAAATTCTCAGTATTTTAGAGGGAATACGGCCTGTCTTTTGACTCCCGAGTGCTGGGCAGCATCTACGCCGTTGGAGGGTGGGAAAACCAGCAGCAGATTTGTCTGGGCGGTTGGTAAGATTCATTCAAATCAGGCATGCGGGTTCTCTAGTAACAGCGGGAGACAATAAAGAACACTCAGATTGCAACAGTAGATTTATTTCTTAGGTTCACCACACACCAGAGATCCAATGTTCACCTCCAGTAGACGGTGAGACGGAGGAGAGGACGCCGAACCCACCGCGCGCAGGGGACGAGGCGTTGCCGTAGCCTCGCCTGCAGTGGACGCGGCCCAGCGGGGCCCTAGAGTGCGGTAACACTGAGAGACTGGCGTTCCCGGCTGACGGCGGAGACGCGTGAGATGCCGCTGCAGTACAGTGCTGTATTACAAAAAATTATCTGTAAGACACGCGCTTTTCTTATTCTACGTCTGACTGATTTGCTGCTACAATACATTGCTGTATTACAAAACACATCTACAATACATTCGCCTTTCTTGTTCTGTGTCATCGTTTTCTACCAACGAGTACTTCCTTCAAAAAATGGTTCAAATGGCTCTGAGCACTATGGGACTTAACATTTGTGGTCATCAGTCCCATAGAACGTAGAACTTCTTAAATCTAACTATCCTAAAGACATCACACACATCCATGCCCGAGGCAGTATTCGAACCTGCGACCGTAGCAGTCGCGCGGTTCCGGACTGTCCGCCAAGAACCGCTCGGCCACAGCACTTCCTTCACTTACACTATTCTGTTCTTTCTACCCATTTACTGTACCCCTTTTTAGGTATACAACATTACTCAGGTTAGAGCACTGGCTGACAGAGAATTTCCAATACATATCCAGTCTCGAGTGATGCTGTATCGTTCACCGCTCAGCCACAACAGCCGGCTCTGAAATCAGTCTACTAACGTTATTTGAGAACTTTTCCTGTGCCAATTCTCGATTCTCTTTTGATGTCTACTTCTCATGTGGTGTCATTCGGAGCAGCACAGGAATTCATAACAAATACCTTAAATGGTAAATAAGTGTCAGGTGTTGTTTTCACTGTAGGTACTGACCTAACATTGTGCTTTACTTCATTACTGCCTGAAAGGAAAATTTAAACGTCAGCATTGCAGAGAACATATATGGTACAGTTTGTTGTTAAAATACCAGTAGACCAGTGTTTTCTATTGTGAATGACGGTCGTTCGCCAACCAACTGGAGCTTTGATTATCAAGCGGTGTACTGAAATGTGCATCGATGAAGTAAAGACGACGTCAAAAAGGCACTAGACAGATTTTTATTGATAAGTAGCTCAGTGGTCAGAGTACTCGTCTACTATGCAGATGACGCTGGTTCGACTCCTGATACTGGCAAGAAGTTTTCAGTGGTAGGAAGAGTTGTACGGAGTGCACTCAGCATCGTGATTCTAACTGAGATGCTACCTGAACGAGCAGTAGCGGCTACACGGTCTGGAAAGTCAGAAAAATGCGTGGGAGAGTGGCATGCTGACCACATGTCCCTCCATATCGCACGTGCAAGGAGCCGTCGTGCAGGACATTACACAGACTATGGGTGCTTTGTTTACGCTTCTGCACGTCGGGTACGGTCGCAGGTTCGAATCCTGCCTCGGGCATGGATTTGAATGATGTCTTTAGGTTAGTTAGGTTTAAGTAGTTCTAAGTTCTAGGGGACTGATGACCTCAGATGTTAAGTCCCATAGTGCTCAGGGCCATCTGAACCATTTTTTGCACGTACGTCCCTTTTGCTCCGTCTCGATACTATCCACCATCGTGGCATCAGTTTGGCCACTGGAATACAATAAGGTTAATGTTATAGGCGGTATAGGTTCAACAAGTCGATAGTAGTTTTTGGAGGTGTGTGACTCGAAATGTGGTTGTATGCGCTGAACTGGCATCCAACAGTGGCCGTATGCAATCTGTCAGATTAGGACCAGTATAAGATATGAGTTCACTACCCGGCTCGTCAAATCATATCACTACCTTGGCTTTGAGACATGGAGCTCCATGTTCAACAGAGCATGTCAAACTAAGTTCCGAAACACTTCGCCTGTATCAATGTTTTTTTATCTGTCCACGAATCTTCTACAGGTCGCCACCTATCCTGCTTGACAGGACAGGCTAACAGCCGCCCCTGTTCTGAAAAGACGTGTGAACAATAGACACTTTTCCACCGACTCAGAATTTTAGCGTCCTTCAACCACAGTCCATAGGTGGTTGCGACAGTAACATTCGAACACCAGTCCAGTTTCACTGTCTCGGAAATTATTCTACCCAGGCGCCAGACGCTAGGCTATAACAATATTTCCTATGTCAGAGTCGCTTAAATCAATGGATTTCGTACGTGCGGTCGGTATTGCCTCTAGAATTATTATCTATTCCTCTGCTCTGTTTACCTTTCCAAGTTAAGTGGCTTACTATCTCACTGTAGGCAGTTGTCACAATACGTGTATGAGCCCTCTCTGCGTCAGTGCTGCACACTTTACACTAAAGCGTGATGTGTCAGGCAGAATAGAAATCTTGAATTAACACTCTGTATTGCGATAAAAGTAGATATTTCTGTAGAAATATCAGAATTTTTCCTTAGGGCACGAATAGGAGGCAAACACAGTTGCTAGGCAATATTTACTGTAATATATACGAGAATCAATAAACTATTTCTCAGTATGATGCTCACTGGGAGTGAAGAACCTGCAGCATCGTCTGCCATGTGGATGTGGAAAGAATGTGATGTGTTCATTTGACCTTTTCCTCTTTGTGTAAGTTTTGTTCAAGTGGAAGACATGGTAAGAAGTTCAAGGCTATGTCGGTACATCTGACAGATTGAACCTACTGTGTCCTGCGCTGATCCGTATGAGGGTGACCATTCCCATGAACTTTTGAATTCCTGCTCTGACAGGCGCATGTCGCTGGTTCCGAGTGGCCCGTTCAAGTTTGAGTGATCTGCAGGGAGTTGACTCAAATCTTTCGATCGGTGACTCAAAGATGTTATTTGCAACGTATTAAAAAAAAAGGAGAAAAAACACCACCGCCATTTCCAGTTACCGCATTGGCAATACCGCTAGGGATTAGGAAGATTCACGTCTTGTATCTCTTGCACAGAAGCTCTTACTTCCACGGTGTTTCATCTACCATGTGCTTCTGGCGAGGTGATCAAGTACTCGCATAAAAGGAGCCTGCCCGGATGTCGCAAAGACTTTGGAACACCCTGTATATTTCGCTTGCCATTGTGTAGAGCATAGTGCAGTAGTCCTTGTACCATTATTAGCAATTATTCCAGTCCGGTATTAATCCAGGAGAAAATGACTCTACGGGTCTTAACACGACCAATTCTCAAGGTCTCTGCACGACAAGCACAGCAGTGGTAGCTACATACCTGTAGTCTCACTGCTTGGGTCAAATGCAGGTGCTTTAAATCTAAAAAGCTGAATTTCACGACTCCCAAGAAAAATCATTAAAGTTTTCAGAACCTTTCAACAGAAGGGCTAAACCGCCTTTTAGATCGTATCAATGTGTCACAGAATCCCTTCGAGGCCCATTGTGATTCCTATTTCAATCTTACCGCCCGCACAAACGTTTGCGTCAATACGATTAACAGAAGAGCTGCACTTTCCCAGAATCCGTCCAGGAGATGCAAGTACATCATTCACATTTCCTAATACTGATCTTGCATTATTGTCCAACTTGATAGCGGTTCTTAGTCTTCCTGTTTTCTTGGCCTTTATCCATGTGAAAGTGTGATAACGTTTTCTAAATGTTTGCGAACTGTGTAATGATGCGCAATATGGGTACCAGGCTGGTATTTACTTAACCGCGTAAAAACAACATCTAAGGTGGCCGGCACATTGGTTCTCGTCGTTATTCCGCTGTGCGTATTCCTTTCGGGGCAGGCGTGTCGCCCGGAATTCCGAAACAGCGTACTAACGCGCAAGGCAATTCGTTGGCAGATCATAACGCTTCTCAATATTACCCTTAAATATTCAGTGTGAATGGCTCAAGGTGTTCACTAGTAGTCTTACACAATCGGATTCTTAGTCTTCGTGGAAGCTTTTATCTTGCATTCATCCACCGAGTTCTTTTTCTTGTTGTAGTACTTATCTTGCATTTATCCACATTTCAAGAGAGACGACATTCGTTACATGAGCGACAAATATTGTCCAAGTGTTTATGGATTTCTTTACGATCGTCCTGTCATGGTACTTTCCTACAGGCAAAAGAAGGGTCAGCGATTGATCTTACTGTGTTGCCGATGCTATCTGACAGTTCTATTACGTATGTTAAGAATATTAACGGTCCCATTTTACTTCCTCAGACAAGTTGTATCATATCGAGGTCTGTGTGTCCGTTAATCTATAAGACACTGACGCATCTCTGAATACATTCAGTAAGAATAACCATCATACGGTTTTTGTTAACCTGTGACCTATTCCATGCGGTGACAGTAACGCTCTCTTTATACCAGAGTCGGAGACATAATTCAGCTGCTCGTAAGTGTATCGATTCTTCCTGCAATAGAATCTCTGCCTCCAGTCCAATTTAGAATAACTCTGTGATAGGCATGGTAAGTCACAGCTGGACGCTGTAAGGTACTTACCTCTCAATCTGTAGTTCAGTGTCAAAAGAAGCAGCCAGACATGTATCTTCATCTCAGTCCTGCTTGATCGCGAAGATGTGATGCCCCATTGAGCGCAACACTACAGCGAGTCTCGACATCCAGCATAAAGAGAAGAAAGTTATTTATTAGTACCTGTTCTCAAGATTCTTATATTCAAAATGAGGTGAATGGAAATGCACAAAGAATTTTATCGTCCAGTAGATTTTGAGGAGGAGGAGATTAGTGTTTAACGTCCCGTCGACAACGAGGTCATTAGAGACGGAGCGCAAGCTCGGGTGAGGGAAGGATGGGGAAGGAAATCGGCCGTGCCCTTTCAAAGGAACCATCCCGGCATTTGCCTGAAGCGATTTAGGGAAATCACGGAAAACCTAAATCAGGATGGCCGGAGACGGGATTGAACCGTCGTCCTCCCGAATGCGAGTCCAGTGTGCTAAAGTAGATTTTGAAGCCTGGAGGTCCGACAGCTGAGGGTCTGTATGCAAGAAGACTAGTCTACATCTACATCTACATTTCAAACCGCGAAGGCACTCGTCGTGTCCACAGAACCACAGCACTGACTCAAGAAAGATATGCCTTACCTGACTTTTTTCTTGTGCATTAGCTGTGTTGTTTCGGAGAATAGCTCTATTCGTAGTGATTCCAGAATATTTTCCTGTGGATGATGATTTGTCCACATTTACCAGGGAAAAAAATTGATCTGAAAAGAGCAAATTCATGTGCATCGTGAGTGCAGCCACCTGACTGACCTTCACAAAACTCCATGAATCTCTAAAATACGCAAAGTTTGTGCTCTTTGGGTACCACGTCGACTGACATTCAAACACATACGGAAAGACAAAATAGTCAGTTCACTAAATCACAACTTGCCGAACTGTGAGCAGTAAACTGACGGGCTACTGCGGTAGCGAATGTACGGCCTGAAAGTAACCGCGTTGTGTGGGTGAAACAAGAGCCATTATACAGCACTTCATTTTCGACTTATTCATGAAGTTTACAATTTCGGTGACGGCAGCTCACCAACTCTAAACTCATAATAAATTCCTGAAATGTCCTCTTGCTTCTAAATACACACGCCTTCGTCGAATCATGGATTGTCGCGCCCTTTCGAATAAGGTTTCGAAATTTTTCGCAGACTTCCATGATACGTCTATGTAGAGTTTCCGCATCTGGGTGATGTGATGTATGCATCAAAAGCTTAAGATGCTCCCATGGATAATGATACAGAGGAATGAGGTTGGGGGAATGGACAGCCCATGGAACTGGACCTCCTCTACCTATCCATGGTAGATACCAGTCCGAACACTGAGTATTTGCAGAGCATCTTCTGAAGGGTGTTGGAGGTTGTTATGAATAAAGCCCCTGTAAAGAGCACCTGGTGGTCTGATAAGGTATGGAATGAGGAGATTCTGCGCAGAATCGGAGAGGAAATGAATATGTGGAAAACACTGACAAGAAGAAGGGACAGGGTGATACGACATCCGTTAAGACATCAGGGAATGGCTTCTATGATACTACAGGGCAAAAACGATAGAGGAAGACAGAGATTGGAACACATCCATCAAATAGTAGACGACGTAGGTCGCAGGTGCTGCTCTGCCAGATAGTCACCTACAATTTCCAACCAAATGTTACTCTTAAACTGATCCTGATGTCTAGCCTGTACTGTAGCATGAGGATTGCCATCAGCTCATGTGTATTGGTGTGGAAATTTGTTATTCCGTCTCTTCCAAACGCTGTCTCGTCTGTAAACAAAACTGAAGATAATAACAACGGACCGGCTGTGTTTAAAGAAACATATCAGCAAATTTCTTCTATGGTGTGTGACCAACAGGGTTAAGACCCTGCTCACGCTGAAGTCGATACGGATACATGTGTTCCTCGTGAAGTATTCTCCACGCTGAACTTGAAGATGTATCACATGCCAGGGCCGCTTCTCTCGCTCTGATACCATGCTCTTCGACAGCACGTAGAACATCTGTTTCTGGTCGGACGTACGAGTAACAAGTATTTTTCTCGATATTCTGGGTCCTGTCTCGGCAACGAAACCACACACAGCACCAAATGTTCGACGACTCTGCTGCTTAGGTCTGGAAACATCGTCTGATACATGCCCATTAACTTTCACTAGACCGTACATAAAAATCATGTCTGCCTACTCACGAAATGAATATCCTCCCACGTTTGAATGGAATATTCACTATCTGTAGTACAGGCACACAATGGACACGTTAAAGATAGAAGAACAAGTCTCCCTTAGAACACAACGCCGGCTAGAATACAATGAGTGGAAACGGTCCACACGTACCTGACTTTTTTGGTTTCTACATGGGAAGCCGATGAAGGTCAGCTTTCAGTAATAATTCTAAAACAACGTATTTTCGGGCAAATGTTCACATGAACTTTTCTTGCTTTGCTGCAAGGAACCTGTCCTCAAAGTTAGTAAAGGGTTTTTGAAAATCCCTATTTAAAGAAAGTGTAGCGATCTAGAAATTATTAATTAACTAAAAAATGGCATGGGTGAAGTTGGCGGCCGGGAACGTTGATCGCAGATTCCCCCAGAACCGCGTTCCCTGTTACGCAGCCGTGACGGCGCTGCCTAGTGACTGGCACAGAAAAATATGGCTCTGAGCACTATGGGACGTAATTTCTAATGTCATCAGTCCCCTAGAATTTAGGACTAATTAAACCTAACTAACCTAAGGACATCACACACTTGCATGCCCGAGGCAGGATTCGAACCTACGACCGTAGCGGTTGCGCGGTTCCAGACTGGGTCGTCTAGAACCGCTTGAGCATCCTGGCCGGCTGACTGGCACAGAGCTCCGTTATCAGTGATGAGGGTGGCGCCGCTGTAGACTGCGGAAGCTTCCCGCACCTGCACCTGCGCGTCTCCAGACGTGGCCAACTCACTGCGCCACACTTCTCGTCCTGACTGGCAAAAGAATGAATCAAATTTCGCAAAATATGATCTCAAGATGAAGAGGGTGCCATGATATATAGCAGGAAATAAAAACAAAATTATTTGTAATAAAATATTGGAACTGAAAATAAGGTTTAGTTATGTATCTGTGGTGGAGTCTACGATACTCAGTAATGTGCACTGATGAGACAAAACATCGCATTAACTGCCCTCCCACCCCCCACCTCTTCACGCAAGACTGGGAGAGACCCAGTGGCGTTGCAAACACGTGACGCAATGAAGGAACAGAGACGAAAGGTGAATATTTCTATCCAAAGTACACGGTCAAAGTGGGGAAAACCACCGAAATGAGCTACTATGATAAACGGCACATCACTACTGACTAGGGACTGGGGACGAGCCTGTAGGAAAAGCCGAGGATGGTCGGGTGTAAAACGCCACTATCATGAGCATGTGTAGAAAGCAGTTGAAGGAGAGTCAAACCAATACTCGCTTACAAGTTAAGGGAAGTCCATGTCTCATGACAGAATGTGGAGGTCAAAGGCGATCTGTGATATATTTGGCAACGAAGTGCAACGTTGATGCAGGCTTTAGTATGACACAGATCAGCGCACAGTTTGAAGATGGGGCTCTGCAGCGAGCGACCGCCCGCGTGTTCCCAATTTGACCCATCGATATCGCCATTTACGATTGCGTCGACCACAGAATCGTCGAGGAAGGCCCGTCGCTCGCGTGGAAACGTGTCAAATGAACTGATGAATCACGTTTCTTGTCACGTTAGGTCGATGGCTGTGTTGGATACGCCATCGTCCAGGCGATGGCTGCTCGAAATATACACTACGCATAGACGGTATCAGGACAGACATGGATTACGTGAACATTATCGCAGTTGACCGACATCCCGCCATTCTCGATGTCTTCTCCGCTGGCGGTGACACCTCGCAGCAGAATAACTAGCAACACATGGCCAGAATCGTGCTACAGCCGTTTGGGGAGCGTAATAGTGAACTCATGTTGATGCCTTCACCACCAAATTCACGTGATCTGAACCCAACAGATCAAATAGAAAGGACGAAATATCTCCCAACAAGGTTGCATGCCGCATAGTTTCTGCGTCTAGAGCCCCACGAGATAGAAAGCACACAACAAAAGTGAAGAAGGACTTAAAAAAATTAAAAAGGACCCGTGCAATGGACTCAGAATATTCATCAGATATTCGTATCGAGGACGTTATCAATGCTCTGAAGAAGGTTAAACCAGGCAAAGCTACGGGATTCGATGGTATCCACCCTGAGTTCCTCATACATGTCGGAGCTTACAAAAAACAATGGCTGGCTAAGTTCTTTAGGGACATTATCCAAGTGGGTAACATTCCTCCCTCACTTAAACGAGCAAAGATCATCGCAGTCCTGAAATCTGGTAAACCAGGCGATAGACGGGAGTTACCGCCCCATTGCCCTTCTCAGTATGGTCTATAAATTATTATAAAGACTGCTCCTCAACAGAATAGGCCAAACTATATTTAAAAAAATCCCTATCGAACAAGCAGGATTCCGTCCCTATCGTTGCTGTACAGATCAAGTCCTATCACTGACAACATATATAGAGGCGGGGTTGCAGAAGAAACATAAAGTAGCTGCAGCATTCATGGACCTAACAGCAGCCTATGATACAGTTTGCAAACAGGGAGTCACGTGCAAATTAATCTGTACCGTCTCCTGCAAGAAGATAAGCAACCTCATTGACGATATGTTGTCAAATAGAACCTTCCAAGTAATAATGGGGAATGAGAGAAGTAAACAGATGAAACCCAATAATGGACTCCCATAAGGCTCTGTCCTTGCGCCCCTTCTTTTCAGCCTTTACATCGCTGACATGCCTGCAACCAGATCGCGCAAATTTGGTTATGCTGACGGCTGGGCTCTGGAAGCAGCCCACAGTAATATAGAACTGCCGAAGATATCCTTACGAGTGACCTAGGGATTCTCTGCGAGTACTTTATAAAATGGAGGCTACAACCTAGTGCTACAAAGACGGAAGTATCTGCCTTCCATTTGAACAACAAAATGGCCAACAGAGAACCACATCTATATCTAGACGGGAAAATACTAAATCACAACAAACACCCAAAGTACCTTGGGGTTACCCTAGATAGGACACTAATACTCAAAGTACACCTGACGAAAACTGCAGCGAAACTTAAAACACGCAACAACATATTGCAGAAGCTCTGTGGCTCCACTTGGGGCTCCACAGCATCTACCTTAAGAACATCCGCACTTGGCTTGGTGTATCCAGTGGCAGAATACTGTGCCCCAGTGTGGCTCAACAGCAAACATACACACATGGTAGATAGCCAACTTAATGCAACAATGCGTATTATATCAGGCACAATCAGGCCAACTCCTACACCGTGGCTGCCCGTTCTCAGTAACATAGCCCCTCCTAACCTGCGCCGAGAACACGCTCTGGTTAGAGAATTTAAAAAAATCATGACCAACCCTCAATTACAAATCCATGAAGATACTCACGACATCCAAGGAAACCGACTCCGGTCTAGGCATCCTCCATTAAAGACCGCACAGGCGCTGTACCACACCAACTTTATAATAAATGACCAATGGGAAGAGGAATGGGAGAGCAGAACAGCAGTAAACTGCCACAGTATGCCATGCATCTTTAGTAAAGCAAAAGGATTTGATTACCCTCGCAACGTTTGGTCAACTCTTAATCGCATCAGAACCAACTGTGGGAGATCCGCCGACTCCTTACACAGATGGGGTAAACTTCCTTCGGCCGCTTGCGACTGTGGCGCTGAGAGACAGACGGTCAAACACATCGTGCAGGAATACCCACTAAGGGCATATGAGGGTGACCCACAGGGTTTCCCAATGGCGACCCAAGAGGCAATCGACTATATATTATCTAAGCTGGACGTTTGTTTGCGATTGCTCTTCTGTGAGTGTAAATTTACAATTGGTGGTGTCCTTATACAGTAACTGTTATTTATTGCTCTGTTGATACATATGCGATCTTTTTTTAAATCATGTTGTTTCTGTAATTTTTGCTGTGATGTTTTGAGCCATACGCTAAATAAATAAATAAGGGACGCTATAAGGCGCCAGTTCTGTACCTACAAACGACTGGCCTATAGTTTACGGCAACTTCGTGAACTGCGTGTGGCCATACGGTGTCACATACCTAGGAAAACCTCCCAAGGCCAGTCCGATGCATGCCACGCAGAATCAGTGCATTACTGAGTTCCAAAGCTGGACCAAAAGGTTATTAATGAGGTGGTCATGTTTTCGCTCATTAGTGTATGCAGATTTTTGTTATTACGTAAAAAGGACGAATAATATTGATTTCTGTTACATATATTTCAGTTCCTGCGTTAACCAAAAAATCATGACCAACCCTCAATTACAAATCCATGAAGATAATCACGACATCCAAGGAAACCGACTCCGGTCTAGGCATCCTCCATTAAAGACCGCACAGGCGCTGCCTTTATGAGCAACCTATGACTGGAAACGAATATTTTCAATTTTAAAACGAAAGACAGAAGTACTTTTATTATTATGTTTATCATTCATTGTATAGGCTTAACCAACAATACTATGTCTATCATGAACTTTTTTTTTTCTTACGAAAAACTTACTACATCCTGTAAATGTGCATAGCATAACGTCAGCGGAGATCTAACGCTTGCGACCTATGTGTATCCTCTTAGGATGCCTCAAGCTATACGTGTAATCTGCAGTATAATAAGTCGAACGACCGGCCGGAGTGGCCGAGCGGTTCTAGGCGCTACAGTCTGGAACCGCGCAACCGCTACGGTCGCAGGTTCGAGTCCTGCCTCGGGCATGGATGTGTGTGATGTCCTTAGGTTAGTTAGGTTTAAGTAGTTCTAAGTTCTAGGGGACTGATGACCTCAGATGTTAAGTCCCATAGTGCTCAGAGCCATTTGAACCATTTGAACCAATTAGTCGAACCTGTTGCGATATAAGCCAGTACCGTCTGAACTAAGAGACCCAGGGCCGTGGACATCTCAGACTCATCGATCCTATCTTACCCCAAATACGGCTAAAGCACATAAACGTGTTGCTACGATGTGACATATAAGACAGAAGCGCAATGTTGGACTATGATGCAGTATTACGATAAAAGTGAAAATTTATATGTAAATACTAAACTCATCTGAAATCACAGATTTTTCCGTAGCGTTTAAACGAATCGCGATCACAGTCGCTAGGCAATATTTGCGGTAACAAATACGGCATCCAGTAAGGTATTTGACTTTATAAAGTCACTGGAATTGAGACACCTGGAATATCATGGGATCTTTTCCTGTTACCTTATATCTTAGATGCCAGTGGCATGGAATTGGAAGCAATATGTGTGTGTCAGCAGAATATTTTTTCGGAATGGAAAAAGTTGGTAGCAAGGTCAGAGTTATGAGGTGGATGATCACGCAGCGCATACATTAACGCACGCGGGAATCTACGGTATGTACTTCATTCGCCATTCCTAACTCTTATTTCACGTAATCGTCCCGTTTAATATCGCTTCTAGTGTTGTCTCTCAATATTCGATGTCACGTGCTCAAGATATTTACTACTAATCTTGTAATTAGATATAATCGTGTTATCTACATTAGCTATAGGATAATCTTGCATTTATTCGCATTTGAACAGAGACGCCGTTCATTCCATGAAGTACAAACACTGTCCAAGTCTTCAAGCATTTCTTCGAGATCTTATTTGATAATTAGATTACGTATACTGACAATATAACAGTCCTTGTATTCATCCTCAAACATATTGTAACTTTCTGAGACCTATTAGTCAATTAATTTCCGAACCACTCACGCATGTCTGAACATATTCCGTATGAATAACTATCATACGATTGTTTGTAAAGAAAGTAACTTTAAATCGAGTTAATACTGTGTTTGCTGTGATGAGAGTAGCACTCAATTTACGTCACAGCACTTCTATTTGCGTTTTCTTTTTTCAGTTTCAAAGTCAGATCGGCCGCGATATAGAAAAAAAAGCAGTTAAAAAAACGTTTTATTTGCAACAAATAGTTGTGCTTCTAGATACCTCTCTAAATATTCGCCGCACTGACTGAGACAACTGTCTTTGCGTGGTACCAAATTTCCGATATCCTCGCCACAGAGTGCAACCGCCTGCGCTCTCCGGCAATTCTTTGCTGTGGTCTGCAGGTCGTTGTCTGTATCAAAGTGCTGTCACCACAGCCAACAGCTTACGTGAGCAAAGAGATGAAAATCACAGGGAGCCAACTCCGAGTGATACGGTGGGTGATCTGACACTCCCCCATCGAAAACACTGCAGGAGCGTCTTTGTTGCACCAGCAGTGTGCGACCAAGTATTGTCATGATGAAAGATAATTCCAGATGACATCATTTATCTTTGCCTGTTGAGAATTGCCCTTCGTGAACGATTTACTTCAGTCGCCCTATCCACTTGCTGAAAAGAATCATATAACAAGGGAATAAGTGTGTGTGTGTGTGTGTGTGTGTGTGTGTGTATGGGAGTGTTTGGAGCTAATGGGCGCTCAATGGCGAGGTTATCAGCGCCTTTCATACATTAAGAAAAAAAACCAATGTGGACAAAATTACGAAACTAGTTCTCACACAGTCATCAAATGACATTCTTGCTCTCACTCCCACCTCACTCGTTTTCACCTATACAATCACTCTATCTCACACGCCATATGACAACGGAAATATAATGAAATTTTTTACACCTTGGATAAAAACAGAAGTAAAACGACAGAAGAGCTAAAAGAAAGTCACAGGAAAATGTGACTGGGTGACAACTAATAAAAAACATGGGTTAGCTTGTTACCCCCTTACAAGTTAAAATCTTCTCCCCAAAAATTTTTCGAAACTAGCTGAACAAATCACAAAACCTTAAAACTCTCACCACATTAGTTTGAACGTTACTTAAAAGACGGAAAATCTGTTGCTACCTTCTGGTCAGAAAATAAAATGCAGACAAATAAAATGTGCGGCACAGTAATCTGTACACCAGAAAGCAACACACTTTGCTCCCAGGAGCAAGAATCACTGCTTCATGATGCTGTGGGCTATTAGAGGACGGCTAAGGAGGACTTCGTTGGGTCAACGTGGCTGGGGGGAGGTACGCTACGGCCGCGTTGTGGGCTTTGTTAGACGGAGCTTATTGTCTGTCACTTCTAGCCACTCATTTTCCCATCGTCACATGACTCTGTACCTCAACAGCGAGGTGATAGCGTGCAGGGGGTTGGCACACTGAAATAACTGAGGATCGCGGCGTGGCTCCTTGGCTGCTACATCCGCCCTTCATTTCCCGCAATACCCATGTGCTCTGGCACAAAGCAAAAAGATACCTCCCTCCCTAGCCATTGTAGCTGGTGGAGGGCATCCTGTACATTCTGGACTGCTTTATCTGCTGTGTACAAGCCTTGTATAAAATGAAGGACACTCAGAGATCGATACAGACAAGGAATCGAGTACCGAAATCATGTCTCATTTGTTTTAGTGTCAGCAAGATCGCATTTAATTCCGAGTCAAAGACAGTAAAGTCTTGAGACAATCGGACACGATCATGGAAAACGTCAAACCAATCAACAGAGTTCCCTGTTTCGACCCGTCCATAATGACAGCTAAATAATTGCGGTGCTCAGTTAAAATATCCTTGACTCTCGTATTAAAAACATATACGGCAGTGCACTTTCTCCTGTACTGCATTAAACGTAAAATTACGCTGGGCCCCTGCAGTAACCAGGGTTGCAGATGCTTTAAGCCCTGGCTCTGCGGGTTGTACTTGCTCCACTGCAAGTGGCTCTAGCATACGCCACACTCGTATCCAAAACGAATTTGTTGCTCAAGGATGATTGGAGCAAAGGCGTTCCAGATCCAGACAGGCAATTTTATGGTATACAGATGATTTCAGAGCTGCTAGGAGCTTACATGCCTCATGCATCATGAGGAGTTCCTGTCGGATTGTAAGTGGCGGTTCACCATCCTCAGCAAAGAGACTAGGTATGGGGATAGTCCTATAAGCATCCGTCGCCAGCCTGATCTCCTCATGGTGTATAGCATCAATGACCTTCAGATAAGAAGACCTCGTCGATCCACACACTGTGCTCACGTGAATGGAAGCAAGCCCTACAAAACTGGAGCAAACGCGCCCTGTCTTGTTTCCCAAGACCTGTGGCTAAGGAACTTCGTGCTGTTCAGTGCCTTTTGGGTCCTGGTTTTCACGTCTCTCAGGTGTAGCAACGACGACAATTTGGAATAAAAAATGAAATCCTCATAAACAAGTCAAGTAAACTGAAAGTAGACGAGAACGATAAAAATGAACACACAATCACACTTATCTGCACAAAAGTGAAAACCCATATTTTCAGACCACGCCTCTTATCTCTCCAACGTAAGTTGCAACTGATGGAACGTGATACTGTTTGTGGATAAGGCAAAGAGGGTAAGACTTAATACACTGGCCTGAGGGACACCATTCTCCTGCTCTGAACAACCCGACATCATGTATTAACTCGTGACCCAAGAAATCGGTCAGAATGGAAGGTCCGTATGAAGATGGGGAAGTGGCCACAAAGGCCCCGTTGATGAAGTAGCTTTAGAACACTATGTCTCCAAGAAGTGACATATGCCTTACAGACCTCAAAGGAGGTAGCTAGTCAGGGATGTTTGGGTATAAAACCCTGCTGAATAGCAGCCTCTAGCAGCGTCAGGCTGTCGACAATGGACCTAAATCTCCTGAATCCCACTGGGAGCGACTAAGGAGATGCCTGGTCTCTAACAACAAGACGAATGGTTAACAATTCACTCCACTGACTTTCCGAGACAGCTCGATGAGGCGATATTCCGATAACAACTGAAACATATGTGATTCTTTCCTGGTTTGAGGAGAGCCATCAGTATCGCCACTCTCCGCGAATTGCGAAAGTGGTCCGTCTGCCTTATCAGATGAAACATTCGAGCAGGATTTCCTTTGACGCCGTTGGAAAATGTCGAAGCATGCAGTACTGGATTTCGTCATGACTGGCTGCAGTATCACGAGTATCAGACAGCGCTGATTCCAGAGCCAACATGGAAGAAGGGAAGTTGTAAGACTCAGAATTATTGGATCTGAAGTCCAACTTGCCCCTCTCTGCAGTTACAAGGTAGTGACGAAGTGCTGGATCCTGGCTGGCACTGGCAATACTTTCTCCACAATACTCTGCCATCGCCTGAGCGATGTCTCCAGCTGTTGGTAGACGAATGTTTTTGCTGAAAACCCTCCTGCCGGGTACCCAAATTTTTGTAGAAAAGTGGAACAGTTGACAGAGTGCAGGAAAGCATGCCATGAACTTCTTTCTCTTCTAAATTACGCGGTGTACCTTGGCTCTCGTGACTTGAAAGGCTGCGAGGTTGTCTGCTGCTGGGCCGGATATAAACAGTCGAAGAGCTGCACACCTGTCCCACATTACTGGATGGCACTCATGAGCCCATCAGGGTACAGGTTGCCTCCTAAGACGACCTAAAGTCTTTGGATGAATAAGTCATTGGCTTGTTGGATCAGTTGTGTGATGTGGTCCATCCGTTACTGGACGCTGGTGCGGTGTTCAAACACAGCGAGCTGGCTCAACAGCATGCAGCTATCCCTGACGACCCTCCACTTTGGTGATTCTGTTCAAGCAATCGTCCATCCACTAAGTGATCCACATTGGGATGTGATCGCTGGAATGAAGGTCATCAATTGCTTCCCACTGTGCTGATTCTCCAAGGACTGGAGAGCAGAAAGAGAGGTTGGTGGCTAAGAACGTCCCAGTATCAGGTAAATAGTGTGTGGGACTGCCAGTATTGAAGATGCTTAGCTCCTGAGGCGTCATGATGTTCTCCAAGACTCGATCCCTGGGGCAAGTATAGTTTAAGACCCATAATCCAGTAGGAGAAATGGGCGTGGAGGTGTACAATAAGACCAATGAGAGCCTCAATTTCTATTGTATCCTGTGGAGGTAAATACATTGAGCAGAGAATGATCTTGTGGCCTACAAGAACAGCAACGGCTATGGATTGTAGGTTAGTAACCAAAGAGAGAGCAGAGGAGCGGTATGTGTTAGTGACAAACATAGAAACCCCTCAGTTTCCTCTTTCCACAGCCAAGTCATCCTTTTGGTGAAAGGTAACACAAGCACAGGGGGCATACCACAGTCAGGTTTTCGTTTTGGTGGAAGATAAACTTGGGGTGAGCCTCTGCCAGGAGTTTTATTTCCACCACATGAGTCCTGAACTGATTTATATTCCACTGTAGTATGGGAGCCACATTCACCTTGTCTTTCTGCCGGGGTTGGGAGCCTGTAACAGACGAAGTTTCAACCTTGGGATAGCATGGTTGCCCCAGGTAGACTTCGCAGTCCATCAGCTACAAAGCAGAAGCTGTAGAATTGTCAAGTCCAATGACATCAACATGGCCTGATCTGGTCTACTGCCTGTTTTCGCCTGTAGTGGAAGGTTGGTCTGGGAGGGCTTTGTGCGATAAACAGCAGCAGCACTGGAGGCAGTGCTGGAATTTTTGCCTGGCTCTGCCTTTAGTGGAACCAGATGCTCAACAACAGTGGTAACTGTGGCTGTATGTGATGTTCTCAGAAGGCTCTGAAACAACGGCTTGATGAGTGTACTGGCAAACACAGATATTACTGCTGACACTAGAAAACTCTGTTTATGTAGAAGCGTTGGCTGTTGAAATAGGCGTTTGAAGGGCCAAAGCAAAATATGTAGCAAATATGGGAGGCTGTATCATGGCTTTGTCTGTCTTCACTGATTTCATAGTACCTGCAATGCCCTCTGAATCTTTTTGAATATAAAAAGGCGAAAACTTTTCAAAACCACGCCCCTTATATTCACAATCAAAAACACGATCTGAGCAGCAGTGTGCATTCTCTTACTGTTGAATGAAGAGCTCTGTGTCAGTCCTGAGCCTGGAGGACTGGCTACATGATCTCTTTTGTGAAACTGCTTATTGGTGCCTGTCAGCGAACCATCCATTCCACCAGGAGTAAGAGGAGGAAATTTAGATGGTTCCTCCTCTGTCTTAAGAGTAGCTAGGGAAATAAAAATCCACCTAGACATAACGCCACTCACCTAGGTAAGTCTTGTACGACTGAGGTGCGGCAGGTTGCCCACAGGATGCCCGCTATAGACTGTTCAACCTCAACAGCCATGCATCTCATCAGCACACAGCACACTTTGAGACTGAGCTCTTTCTTTATAGATGTTTATACCAGCCCCACGATCTGGGTGTTCAAGCCAAGGTCCACTTCCATGTGACACACAAGTTTCCACAGCCACACCCCACGATGGTTGTTGAAGCGTCCACAGAGCTTACAGAGGACTAGTGGCACTTACCAGCCTCCTTCTCAGAAAACGTGGCGTCACCAAGACCATATCCAGCAAACGCATGCTATACTCAGGGATACACGCTTGCTTCTCTGACAGCCTTTATCATGAGTGGCCGTATGTCCTGCTTCAAAGTTTCTGTACCCCTGCCAAACTGTGGTATCACAAATGACAGTTACATTATGTGGGCTGCATTAAATCAGGCGGAACATCTCAGCATGAAGTTACCGAAAGATAGCACACACTTCGAACTTTGCGGGAGAGTGGCTATATTGCTGCGGCAGGGGGCGCTCATAGTCCATTGTCACTGGAGGCAAGGCATAAAGGCGTAAACCATTCGGTCCGCCAAATTCCGCGTAACTGCTGTCAGCGTCTTACGGAAACTTAAATTCCATTACCAACCGTAGAACGCCAGTGGGGTGGTATCAGTACATGATACCACATTCCTATGCCAACAAACCTCCTCACCATCGTCCTTTAGTGTAGATGAGTGAATCAAAATGGGGCGGTTAGGGCTGGATGCAGGTGGCAATGAGTTGGGAGCCGAAATTTAGGCTGGTGCTGAGATCGTGCCTGCACCTCGACAAACAGTCTGAGCCGACCTGAGACACCAGCCAACAAATGGGGCAGAAGGCATGCATATACATCCAGAGATGGGGCAGCAAATTAAGATGGAGGCATTTCGATGACAGTAGAGGGACCCAAGGCGCTGCACGGGGTAGCCACCAGGAAGGAGGGCCCATCCCCAGACGACAGTGGCTGTCGAGACTTCCATTGGCTCTTGGACTAACACCGATGGAGTTGAGCTCAGGAGCTAGACGCAGCGAGGGATGCTGCATGTAGGCAGGCACAGAATCTGAAAGCACAAGGCCTAGGGCGGAATCATGCAGTTTACACGAACTATTTTGATTCTGGTGGCTTATCAACAATCCTCTCAGTCTCTGCAGAAGACACAGAGACTGTCCAAGCAAAGATACACTGGTACCTTGCTCCCAGCGCCTCTATCCATCATACTATCCGTGAAAGACTGAGTCTTTAGTTTGATGCCACGCCAGTCTGAGCAGTGTGGGCGTCTTCCGCTGTAGCGAGTGCAGCAACTGAAGCAAGGTGCAATCCATGTAACAACTCCACCAGTGATGGTCCGTCACAAGGCTGCCTTTGAAGCAAAAGATCGATTTCAAGGCCAGGACTGTGAATCGAGCCATAGTTGAGTGCACAGGAACCACGAAAGAAAAACTGCTGAAAGCGTCAATGGCTGTGGATCACCGTGTATTCCAGGGAGACCTGTGAAATCCAAGTGCAAATACTGACAAGGTGCTCAATGTTTGAGCCATTCAAGGAACCACATAGGTAGTGCTGACTTATGTTCAGCACATGCTTGTCACTGAGAAGTCAACTGTACAGTTTGCGCATACATACTGTGCCAAGTGCACTGACGTCGTGCCAACTGCTTGGTATAAACGTTGTCCCAGTGACATTAGAGTAACAAATGAAGTACGTCAGGCTGGAGGGCCCTGTGTACCACAACACATGGCAGATCATTATCGGTGTGAAGCAAAATGACACACTGGTGAACTCCGAGCTCGTGCTGACAGGGAAAATATCGGCGAGCCACAGAGCTACGAATCTGTCATGGTGAATGAGGTCAGCCGGCCGCGGTGGTCTAGCGGTTCTAGGCGCTCAGTCCGGAACCGCGGGACTACTACGGTCGCAGGTTCGAATCCTGCCTCGGGCATGGATGTTTGTGATGTTCTTAGGTTAGTTAGGTTTAAGTAGTTCTAAGTTCTAGTTGACTGATGACCACAGATGTTAAGTCCCATAGTGCTCAGAGCCATTTGAACCATTTGAATGAGGTCAACCAGTGCAGATGTAGTACAACAGAATCTACAAACCACAAGCCGCTTCGGTGGCCTGGGCAATTTTCTGGTGATATATCAGATAGCTATGCACAACTTCTATGTCTTATGCATCAATGCAGCAGCGAGAAGCAAGAATCTGGACCATCACGGAGGCGACAAAGAGCATCTACGTTGGTACACTATAAATGCGCCGATACACAATCTCATATTGGTAATTTGAAAAAATAGGAGCCCACTGTTACAGCATTTGCACTGGCGAGTTGAAGGTTGTAGATTGTGGTCAGTCATCAAGTACAATTTTCTGCCAAAAATATACTACTGATACCTAGTGACACCATTATCAGTGAATAATTATGTTGAACTTTGCTCACAGCTTCGAAGCAAAGGCAGTCGGTCTGTGAAAACCTCCAAATTTACTCTAAATCTGCACCGACGCATAAGAGGAAGCATCAACAGCTGAGACCACAGGTTTCGCTGAATCAAAATGAATAAGGCATCGATCACCAAGCAACGGATCTTTCAACTTCTGGAACGCTTGCGAGTAAACAAATTGAACATTCTTCCTGAGCAAGTGATCCAAGGGAGCCACGATTTGAGCGGCGAAGGAATTAATCAGCCTGCAATTCTCTCGCAATGCGTGGGAGTGGAAAGTCACAGAGAGCAAGCAAATGTGATTGCAGCGGGTGGATACCCTAGCTGTTAATGATATGTTTCAAGTGCTAAAAAACGCGCGCGCGCGCGTGTGTGTGTGTGTGTAGCTTATGGACGCTCAACAGCGAGGTTGTAGCACCATTAAATTCATTACAGCACAAGAAAGTGGATAAAATCGCTAAATGTGTTGCACATAGTGAGCAGGAACTGTGTAAAATGACACTCATTCACTCACTCCCACCTCTGCAGCATTGAGCCACACAATAAATCTGTGTTACACACCAGAAGACGACTGACAAAACCATAGAAGAGCAAAAAGAAAGGCACAGGGAAATGTGACTGACTGACCGCTTATAAAAAAGAATTAAAAACATTTCCCTAAAATTTTCGAAAACAAATTGCAAACATCACAAAACCTTGAAACCCACACAACACTCATTTGAAGGTCACTTAAAATAGAGGGCAGATCTGCTGGGAAATGTACTGCTTTCTTCTCCTCCGAAAACGAAACACAGTCTAGTAAAATGCGGCGTGCAGTGATATGTGCGCCACAAGCACCACACATTGGAGGGTCCTCTCGCCAGAGCGAGAAACCGTACGTCAGAGGGCTGTGGCCTATGTGAAGACGAGTGAGGACTTCATCCCACCTTCGTGGATGAAAGTTCTGGAAGATTACAAGTGCTTAAGACAGAAATGTCTTGAGCGTTATATGGTGTCAGCATATGGCGCGATGTACTCAACTTAGCTTTGCCAACCACTCGAAAGCGCTACAGCTGAGCAAAGTCATTGAAGCTCCAGTGTCAAGTTGCAGACGGACGGAATGTCGAGCAATAGAGACACAAAAGTTGTTTTCAAGTAGCACTGCAGACGAGTTCCGAGCCTTTCCAGAACGACTATTAGGCTATTCCTTTGCACTAACGCCACTGTGGAGTTTGGAAAACACACTATACACTGTTTGTGACTTAAATTTAAGTGAAGGAGTAGCAGATGGTTCAAATGGTTCAGATGGCTCTAAGCAGTATGGGACTTAACATCTGAGGTCATCAGTCCCCTAGACTTAGAACTACTTGAACCTAACTAACCTAAGGACATCACACACATCCATGCCCGAGGCAGGATTCGAACCTGCGACCGTAGCAGTAGCGCGGTTCCGGACTGAAGCACCTGGAACCACTCGGTCACAACGGTAGACGGAGTAGCAGAAGGGGTGCTTACGTTTCTATAAGCACGCAGACTTTAAGTGTCCCGGTTTGCCGGAATAGAAGCAAGTTGTATCATTGGAGGGGCAAGATCAGCGACCATGTGCTGCGATACAGCCAGGGTACGACTTCACATCTTGTGCCAGAGGAGCCATGTGTTTACGTTAGTGCTGTGCCTGTGGTGGGACGAGCATCTGTTTGTGAGTTGGCGGCGAGGCTTGTTTGGCACTGTTAGCTATACAACGAAGTGGCGCTGACTCAGAACAGTCTGGTGGGCTTTCGTAGGAATCTTGATAGCCTAGAGTTTGAAGAAGCTGTGGCACAGAAGGATCTGGGTATCTGAGAATCTGTTCCTGAATTCGAGTGTCAGCTACACCATGTGTGATGGTCTCACGAATCACTGCTTCACTATATATACTATTTGACACAGTCACATTTGAATCAACACTGTCTAGTAAGATATCGCAGTTCAGTCACCCAACGATGGTACGTTAATCGCCAGTCGTACGGAAAAAAATGGTTCAAATGGCTCTAAACAGAATGGGACTTAACTTCTGAGGTCATTAGTCCGCTAAGACTTAGAACTACTTAATCGAAGGACATCACACACATTCATGCCCGAAGCAGGATTCGCACCTGCGACCGTAGCAGCAGCGCGGTTCCGGACTGAAGCGCGTAGATCCGCCCGGCCACAGCAGCCGGCTCGTACTCTAACAGGTCCTCGTATGGTACTAGTTCAGAGCGGGACACGGGAAATGACTTATACGAGGTGCATGATGACTTCCGCCATTGCCAAGAAATAAGAAAGATTGTCAGTACCTTGTATGGTGATATGCTTCGAGGTGCGCGTTGAATGTGTGAGATACTCTGTCCAGTCTTCCTTCGCCTCGTCGAGCTCACGAAAATGTTCATTACTTCAAATAGTAGCGCCATTTGTTGACTCTGAAACCGAATAATCTGAGTTACATCAATTACATCATTTGAAGGCACTGCAAAAGACGATTGTGGCTTGGTATCCATAGTAATTAAGCAATGCGCAAAATAACGAGACAATTAAGCAATGCGCAAACAGCGAAAAGCAACAATAGCATAGAGAGACCAAAGGGTTGCGAAAGCAGCAACTGTTGAACCTAGAAATCGACCACAAGAAAGAGGAACACTGAGAACACCGCCGAAGGCTAAATAAATAAATAAAAAAAAAAGAAGACAGAATGGGAAGAATTACACTTGAAGACTGCCACTTGTAGGTTTCAGTACTCGTAACTAGTTTAGTTGTGTATGACTTCGTATGTGGACATGGGCTACGGAGTGGTGGGGCAACTGTAGTCGTAGGAAAGCTAAACAGGAGTACAAATGAATAGTGAACAAACTATCACAATAAACCGGTTTACTAGTATTTCTCCAAGCGTATCAAGACTCATTACAAATAATATAGAAAGGAAATAAAGTCCAGCTATCAGTGACAACAAGGAAAAGGTTCTGTGTACCATAGCACGAACGATGGAGTCGGAACTGCGACTAGGTGGCGTCTGCAAAGTATCCTGGAGCAGAGTGGCTCCGAGTGCGATGATGAGAAGCTGCCGCTGCCCCTCACCATCCTGTACTGCGGTGGCAGAGGGCGCTCCAAGTCCAGAGCCGCTGGAAGCGTTGTCCAGCGGGGATTCACCAATGGGTCCGCCAGATCCCGCGCGAATACTATCGGTGTGTAACAGAAACTTGCATTTCCGTTACCCACTGTAGAACACCAGTGGGAAGGTATCGATACGTCATGCCACAGATCGACTATCCAAGAACATTTGCAGCATTTTGGTAAAGAGAAAGATAGGTAACTGATTCTTCACATGCAACTTATTGCTTCAGCGGCAGGATACAGATCCGTTTTTCGATAGCTTGATCATAGAACATGAGAAATGGGTCCTCTATGAGAATCCAGAACGTTAAAGAGAGTCTCTCTCAGAATGAATCGTCACGAAGCACAGCTAAGCCAGGTTCGTACCACACAACAAGTCGCTTTTGGGTGTTTGTTGGAGTATTCGCAGGCTCGTTCATTTTGAAATGATGAAACTTGCACAAAACGTGAATGCAGACTTTTACTGTGAACAGCTGGATCAAGTAGACCAATCTTTACTTCATAAGTGTCCACCGACATTCAAGAGAAAATACGTTATTCTGCAACACGATAATGCAAGATCTCACCGCACGAGAGGAACCCTGGACAAAAATTGATGAAATGAGATGGAGATACTGTCTCATCCCCCGTTCTCGCCTGATATCGAGCCAGCGGATTACCATTTATTCAGATCGCTACATCACTTTCTACTTAGCAAAAAGAAAATTGATATGATGTCCAAAACTCCATCTCCAGATATGTTGCTCAAAAACCAATAGATTTTTTCTTAATGCGCCAGTGGAAATTTGCACTCCAAGTGACAAAATATTGCCGATGAGAAGGTCGACTGCATTATCGATTAAAAATAAAGACAGTTTATCGTTTGGAATTTAGTGTAAATAAACGACATTACTTTCAGGTTCCCTTAATATACAAAGAATTGTGCAGTAGGTTTTGTAGGTCTGGAGATGGGACAGCTGTAGGTTTGTGTGTGTCTAAGGAAATCTAGGGTTACAAGTCAATTCCAGAAGACATTTCTTGAGTGCACAGGCACATTTGCATGCCGAGCGTGAGTTTCCTCGGAAACGCGAGATATTAATTAAATAAATAATCAGTGACAAATAAATAAAGCCTATGGCACACAACTGCAGCGCTGTGTCGCTGATAAAACAAAAGTACATTTACGTTACTCGTATGTTTTATTAAGAAAAGAGAGCTCTCGTTGAAGTGGTGCGAGAAGCACGTATTTTAGTTTATTGTCTGGCACACCGCCATATTTCATGATATAGAAAATTACTGCGAGTTGCAACCATACTAGGCACTCGATTCTGTAAAGAATTTATATTTATAAAAGTAAGTAGGATTATGAACTGTAGGCTTATTCATTGAATATATCTGATTTAATTAACTGTGTAATTTTTTTGTTTAGTAGACAATCACGTCTGTACGACGTTTTGGCATGGCTGGCAAATTATTGTAATATTGAGATTTAGTTTATGAGTCCGCACCTACCGCAGCAGTCTTTGGAAACGATTTAATTACGAAGTCCGATTATTTCAGTTTTATTTCACGGTCAACTACGAGTAACATTGCCTTTACGAAAAAGCCATTGTCAAGCGTCTGATACCGAATAATTAAACGTCACGTAAATATTAATTACAACCAATCACTATCATACAATAATACATAATTAATATTTTATTTTATTTTATTTTATTAATTTTATATTGGCGACTGCGTGTCGGACTTGTTATTTTGTCATTTGTTACATTGTTCTCTTTGTTTCATGTGAAAAATCAACCTTCTGGTCCTGGACTTGACTATATGAGAAATAAAAAAAAAATCAGAAGATATTTGCCAATTATAAAATTTTGCGGGAAGACGCAAAGAAGCTTCCAGCAAAATAAGGTAAGACGCAGCATCTTTGCATTAGCAGGCTTGACCAGACGTATAATTCAGTGTATTAGCTTTTCAGTAAAATTCTGTAGTGTTTCTTTCGCGCGTAGCAGTTTTCAGTGATAAATTTCATTCTCAGTACTTTTCCTTAAACAATAACTTCTGCAACAATACCAATACACGAGTGTACAATATGGCCGACTTCTGTACGATACGTTGTAACATGGACAGCAGCCATTAACAATAATCCCATATTCAGTTTACATTTTTAAATTAACAAACAGCCATTGTTGCTACGAGCGGTTCATGCTCAACTGCATTTTATTTTAAAACCAGTGTCAAACATTAATTTCTTGAAATATATGTCACGTGTGGCATGGTCATAACTAGAAAACAATACGCAAAGATGGAACACCAAAGACATACTATTCAGACGCAATCCGACTCGGACGAGAGACAAGTGTTAGAAAATGACTTTACGACAGCAACCGGTAGTGACGATTCATCAAATATTGACGCAAGTGTTAACGGAAGTTTTGACAATAGGCCGTCCACCACAAAAATTTCAAAGTCTCAGTCAGAGCCCATGTTAATGCATGACGTCACGTCTAATGACGCGGCGGGGGCAGAGACCTTGCAAACAGTAAACATTGCCAACATGTTACAAATGCTGATGAAACAGAACGCGGAAAACATGGCAACCTTAAAGACACAAAATGACGAAATTAAATCTGACCTCATAGCAATCAAGGCATGTAATGACACTTTGTGTAAACGTGTGGAACTTATAGACGCCACACTGACCAAACAAATGACTGAACTCAGTACGAAATTTTCCAAGCTTAATACGAGACAAGAAAAGACTACAAATGACGTAGCACTTTTACAGACACAATTAAAAAACCTTAATGTCACGTGTGAAGCTCTTACTGAACAAATTCAAACATATCCTTCAGTACACGACAACCTTGAAAAACGAATTATTGACGTGCAGAATAAATTTGACGATGTTGAACAACACCTGACTGACATCTTACAATCTGATGCCACAGCTCATTTTCAAAATATTAATAAAGAATTTCATGATTGGGTAGTCAACAAAGACAAACATTTTGATAGATGCTTACGTGAAAATTTACCAACAATTGTGCACGACTCCGTAGCGCAATACATTACTAATAACAAACAGCTGATTAGTGACGCAGTACAATCCGTCACTGCACCCATGAGACAATTCACCGATCAACCACAGTCTGAATGTAACGAAAATATCAGTCAAAATGTACAGTTCAGAAATCAATATACATACGAGTGTGACGCACACATACCGCACACAACATACACACAAGAACAAAACACACCACGACTACAACACATACCACGACGTGCAACCACAAACACAAGCTATTATCATGGTAAACTACAGCAACATTATCGTAATTACTCGCCAGCTGAGCATTGCAGTAATTACAGTGGAACAAATCCATATCATAATGCAAAGGAAGAAGAAAGCTTAATAAAACACAGGCAATTTCAGGCTTTTATCCCAGAAAAACGAACCATTCATCCGGTGATTTTTCTTAAATCTTTTAGTAACGCATTTCCACGCACTTGGAGTGACCGGAAAAAGATTTCATATATTGTCGGTTACATCCAAGGCGATGCAGCTGTCTGGGCATACAGTCAAGCTGACGTATGTACCACGTACAGTGAGTTTGAACGTGCTTTTCTGAACAAATTCTGGTCGCAATCCGTCCAGGAGCGACTCAGAAGACAAATCTTAGAACCTGAAACTTTTAACAGTAAAAATGGTAACTTACGCAGATATTTTGAAAAATACTTGAACATGGGACACTTTTTAGACGAACCAGTCGCAACGCGAGATATACTCCGTGCGTTGAAGGCCAAATTGCCTTTCAACATTAAGGAAAAACTTCTACATATCCCAGATGACGATTCAGATTATTTTTTAACAGCTTTAGATTCGGTTGACATGTTACTTGAAGATCAGCGCTTCGCGCGGCAAAACAGCAGCCACAATGTTTACACTAGTGGTATGCAAAACATGCAGGCTTGCCAACACAATTCTGGCGCGCCCACAGTTGGATACGCGGTACAGCAAAAACAGCAAACTCACATGCCGTCTCAATACGGAAATCAAAATCAACACGCGTATTCCAATACAAACAACAATTACAACAGTAATAACACTTCATGCGGCAATCCATACAAAAGGCACCGCGGTAATAACAACAACGGTAACAACGGATACAAATGTAACAACAAAAACACAAACAGAAATAGAAATAATAATAACTACGAGCCAAGACAGCATCAAGGCTGGACTCGTAGCGATCAATACTATCATTCAAATACTGCTTTACCACAGCAGCCACCAGGACAAAATTGGAGCATACCTTACGACCGACAGGTAAGTTATAATGCGCAACAGCAACAACAACCACAAAAGTTTGGAGATCATAATAGGCAATATCTGAATGTGAATATAATAGAAATGACACCTGATGCACAACCCCAATCTGTGTCAGTACCTAGTACAAATGATAATCCAACAAACTAGAAACAGTCACTACTTTGCCCCAGGTCGTGGCTGAAGAATTCTTGGGGGGCGACTTCAATGTTAATCAGTTATTTGACGCCACACTTGAACAACAGAATAATGATATGCCGAGTAATTCTAAACAAAAACTACCTGTTTTATTTATAAGATACAACCACAATAACAATATATCAGATGAACTTTTACAAGACAGTACACAATGTCGTTTAAACACAAATGAAATTGTTTTAGCATCTACTACTGGTGTAGTAGGTGGGATTCCAACTACTATTATCCTAGATACAGGTGCAGCTGTGAGCGTTTTGTCTTTTAATTTCTATAAAAAGATGTGTGAATTGGAGCCTGTGCCTGAGTTTCATGCCCAAAACTGTAAAATAACTACCGCTCTAGGTAATAAGTCATGTAGGGTTACAAAGCAAGTTTTTGTAAACATTAAAATAGGTAATGGAACCGTACAATGGCCATTCCTGGTTGTACAAAACCTTGTGACAAATTGCATATTAGGAATAGATATTATGAGCGAGAAGGACTGCATTATAGACTTCTCCAAAGGTAAATGTATTTTAAATGATAAAGGCAGTATAATTATTATTGATTTGGGCAGGAGAACTCTAAAGCATGACAAACACTGTACAGGGTACAAGGTTCAGTTAGTACTTGACAAGGACATTCAAGACATGCAAACACACTCATCTGACACAGAGCTAATGGACTTGAAAACATTGCTTGATCATAAGATAAGTGAAGCTACAGCTCTCAGTGTACATGAACGTATAAAACTACAGGAAGTGTTATCCAAATATTTACAAGTTTTTACCAAACGATTAGGTGTTATCAACACGTATGTGTACAAGATTGAAGTTAAGCCTCACAAGATCTTCTACCACAAGACATATAACGTACCGTTATCTCAACGACCTGCTGTGTGGCAAGAACTAAAACAAATTACAACATAGATTATAAGTAGTATAGAAATTTTCATTTCAGCGGTTCCAGTGACGCAGTTGAAGACAGAAGAACTTTTCTTTCAACGCCGCGGCACCACCGAGAAGACTGAATATTAAAGTAAAATTTATGATTACGTAGCAGTGAATGATATATAAATTTTTCACGGAACATTTGTGACTGTAGGTACCACTGACTTGGTATGACACCTGACGAACCGACAGACGTCATCTGTGAAGCGATCTTTTACTTCGAGAAATAGATTAGACGCACATCTCTCAGCAGGAAAAGCATCTACCAGTAGCCAAGGCCACACATACACTCTACACACACGCACAAAACGCGAGGAATCGAACATTTTCTCTCTCTTACTATTTTGAATATTTATTGAGTAGTGAAAACGCCTGGTCTTGCCTACTGATGTAATGAATGTTGTGTCTAACCTATCTTAATTTCAGATGACATCACAAAAAACATCGATAAAATCCCAGCAAAACCGTTAAAGAGGATGTAAATATCTGCAATCCATGTAATCAAATGTGACACAATGTAATAATTTATAGCTATGTAATAATGATGAAAACATGTTTATGTGTAACTGTATTATGTTTATGCTAAGAAAATATGTGACGTGTATATGTATGACTACTTATGTTTTTTTTTTAACTGATGTATAATGTAACTGTTACTGTGTGAAAATTTGAACGATAACGAGTGCCAAAATGTGAAAAACTTTTTAAAAAAAAAAAAAAAAAATGCGTAGTGAACCACTGTTCACGGACATTAACGTACATTACTAAGTCTGCAACTACGCAGAAACCTATGTGAAAGAAACTGTTAATGCCATTCATCATGCATCGTACCTATGTAAACGCGATGAACGATTTTTTTTATTAATAACTACGAACATTTAGGTGAGCTATATTCAGCAAAAAACTGAAAATGTGAAGTGAATAATTCGTGCATCGTCTAGTGACATTACTACAGTACCCAACTTCAAGATGTTAACTGGATTAAATGGACACAAAGTGCCTGTCCAGAAAACAACACGACGGGTGGAAGAATTTTGGTTGGAACTTCAGGGAATGAAATGTTCTCGAAATGTGACGGACACTCTTACCTGGACTGTCCAAGGATCGACGCCAGCTATGTGCCGTCCGAGGTTCTGCAACCAAGCTTCCACGGAATGTAAAAAACGAACTGCATATGGACTAATTACTCGACGGGTCACGTCTGATCTGTAATAAACAATGCTTTTTGTCACAACGAACTGCATCACAACGACTATAATGGAAATAGGAAATGGACATGCTTATGTATCAATCACGTTGTTATACAGCGATGTTACTGTGATCAAAAAACTTTACCACGACGACACTAACCTGTGAAACAGTACTGTGCAGTAGATGAATATAAACTGTAATAACGACACGATGTGTATAGGTCAACGCACCTGAAACAACAGAACATTTTTCGTTGAAGCATTTCATTGCAATGCTATGTAACTAAGAACATTCAACAATCTAAAGTTGTATTGTATTATAACAAATATTGTAATTTTAAAACTAAGTTACCTGTCATAGAATGTAGTCTTCATATGTAATCTTGGTGGAATATTTTCTTTGTGCAACGACTAAGAAATGCGCGCGCACACGAACAATATGAACTGCAATACTGTGCCGCGTGATCTAAATTTACGAAATAACGGCAGTGCCGTAGTTACACAGACGCTTCTGCGCATGCGCGCACTCTGTTTTGCCAACATAAGAACTTTTTCGGCGCACGCGCGTCATTCAAATTTTGTATATAATATACAGTATAATGTAAGTCATGTAAATAGTTGTAGATAACTTAGATTTTCTTGTGCCTTTAGGTGAATTGCTCGCCTGCAGGTGTGTCCTTTCGCCTCGCAATTCAGGGGGCAATATAAAGGCACATTTGCATGCCGAGCGTGAGTTTCCTCGGAAACGCGAGATATTAATTAAATAAATAATCAGTGACAAATAAATAAAGCCTATGGCACACAACTGCAGCGCTGTGTCGCTGATAAAACAAAAGTACATTTACGTTACTCGTATGTTTTATTAAGAAAAGAGAGCTCTCGTTGAAGTGGTGCGAGAAGCACGTATTTTAGTTTATTGTCTGGCACACCGCCATATTTCATGATATAGAAAATTACTGCGAGTTGCAACCATACTAGGCACTCGATTCTGTAAAGAATTTATATTTATAAAAGTAAGTAGGATTATGAACTGTAGGCTTATTCATTGAATATATCTGATTTAATTAACTGTGTAATTTTTTTGTTTAGTAGACAATCACCTCTGTACGACGTTTTGGCATGGCTGGCAAATTATTGTAATATTGAGATTTAGTTTATGAGTCCGCACCTACCGCAGCAGTCTTTGGAAACGATTTAATTACGAAGTCCGATTATTTCAGTTTTATTTCACGGTCAACTACGAGTAACATTGCCTTTACGAAAAAGCCATTGTCAAGCGTCTGATACCGAATAATTAAACGTCACGTAAATATTAATTACAACCAATCACTATCATACAATAATACATAATTAATATTTTATTTTATTTTATTTTATTTATTTTATAAAGTCAATTCCAGAAGACATTTCTTGAGTGCACAGGCTGACAGCTATGATAAAAAAATGTTTTGCCTCAAACTCAGTGTTTCAGTGAATAGCTATTTCAGAGAGTTTTATTCTGTGTGTACCTTTGAGGGAGAAATAAACTGAGTTATTCTTTTTCTGTACTCTAAAAGAAGTAGATCTGTTCATATTACTCCTTGAATGAAACTCCGCTATACTGATAGCAGTAATGTTTATGTAGCCTGAAAGTGAGAGCTACGTGCGATTGAACCTGGTCGCCTTATTTAAAGAAACTGGGGTCACCCAGAAAGCAACAAAAGTTTAGCAATGCAAACTCTGTGCTCTTGATCACATCAACGATTCAATGTAGAGTCTTTTGGTGCATGTGGCCTATAATAAACGTGAGTCGTAAAGCATCGACTGCACACCGACCAGCGCAGCGCCGAGAAACGGCTTCAACACGACGCTGACTCGCGCGCAAGTGGAAACAGCGAGCAGCACCACACTTACAGGGCCCCCTAAACGAGCTGTCGGAAACAATTACGCTGTTATCTTATTATCATAAATTACGGAACAGACATAAATCAATTGTATATTGATGAAGAGTTTATTTAACCAGACGCCCATCGGTGGTCGGCCCAGTTCGGTAAGCAGACTTAGGGAGCATCAATACTGAGTAATAGGAAGCTGATATTTAGCCTGCGTTCTGCGAGTTGGAATAGTGACAAGTAATTGTACGTAGAAGGCACACGAAGCACAGGAAGCCACTTCATAACGAGGATTTAAGTTACGTTTCTTCCCTTCTTAGAAATAAAGAATTCTATTAATTTGGAAGTGTTATATACAGTGTAACACTTCTGCTACTAAATGTAACTGGGATTTCTCTTTTTGATGCTAGTCACTTGTCAGGATGAGCATTACTGCAAAGGGCATTTGATTCTAAAGCATTATCTCTGGGTGAAACTACTAAATAAATTAATTTTTCTCTCTTAACAACATGTGGGCAGGGTGGGTTCTTCCTTGGCTCGGGTATGAGGTAGAATGAAACAGCATTTTTACATAAAATAACTTTTATTGAAGATTTGTACAACGGTTTTCTTACTGGATTGTCCTGGTTGGTAGAGCGGCAGCTGTGTCGTTTGCGAAGCCTTTTGCTGCAGCAGCGGCGGCGTCTGATTACGCCAGGCGGTGTGTTTCTCGTGTCGCCGTATCACCCAGTTGACTGGAGACGCGCCTCATGCGGTGCCCCGTTTAATTATTGAGAACGAAGTCGTGCATCGGATGGTGATGTGGCGTCCCAGTGTTTCTCTTCTCTAAGCGGCCGCGTGTGTCAGTGTTGTGCGTCGGCCAGCGGAGCGGCGCGGCGGGGGAAGGCCAGTGTCCCGGACTCGAACAACGGACTCCAGCTTGCCAGTCTTCGGCTCTCAGATCTTCATCCCAGCTCACAGGTGACTGCTGATGTGAGGCCGTCTCCTTCCCGTCCTCACGAGTCACCCGGGTACGTAAAAATCAGTCTTCAAATACCTTTTAACTTCTGTCTTCTGGCGCCGAGGCTGCTGCTTGCCATTCCATTACAGCGGCGGACTTGGTGCGTCTGTGTATGATGTAGTCTCTTCTTGCATGACGGTCTTCAGCTCCGAAACTGAACTGCGAACTATTCTTCTTTAGTCGGGCCTACTGTGTCTCGCGTATATATTCAGTTCAGTTCGCTGGAGGTGAACGACTTCACGCTCATTGCCTCTTCTGTCACGTTGTAAAGCTTCTCGAAGAATCTTCTTAACGTCGGTCATTGGCTCTTGGAATGTAGGCGAGGGCCTATTGAGAAACATGTGAGCCGGTCTGGCGATGCCCTGACTGCTGAATCGACAGCTTTCACTTATGTTGGGAGGACGATGGTTTTTCCGGAACATGCTAACTTCACAGTCATTGGCTCTTCTATCACTGCTGCTCTGCCCGCTGTTTGCCAGTGTGCATTTTGGATTCCTGCCACCAGCCGTTGGAACTTCTCTCCTTCCTTGTTTCTGTCGATGCTCACTCCCATAGTAGCGAACATAAAAATGAACCCATCAGAGTTTAAAAGGGCCATTGTCCGCGCAAACTAAGTCGAGACCCGGTGCGTTTTTTTTTTTTTTTTTTTTTTTTTATGGCTGATGAGAACGAACGTGAAGGCGGTCGCTCCCACCCGCCACAGCTCCGCTTTCAACTTAGGTTGCACGGGCAATAGGTGGAGTGGGCCCCGATACATAGCCGTGCGGTGCTGGTGAGCGATCTGCGCGGTGCTTGGCGTCCGGTTTCGGTGTCGCAGCGCCGGAATGCGGCTGAAGACGTCACTCACAGCTGCTTCCGAAACTGCGGCTGCTGGTACGTGGCCCTGGCGGTGTTGGCGAGAGACCTATAAGGGAGTCCGTAAGGGCCGGTGTCAGTAGCCCCGCGGTAACCCGCGGCAGCTGCTCGCACCAGGAGTGGCGCGTCATCGGGGACGGCCAGCCCCCGCTGGCGCGGCACTCCCTTCCCCCCGAACCCCTCTAAGGCCATCTGGGCAGCGCGCTGCCCGTACCGCCGCACCTTAGGCTCGTCAGAGTCTTTCCAGAGCCAAAACACGTTCCAGCCCATCCCCTCAGCCAGCCCACTCACATGGCTCCCCAGCGGCCGCACGGCCTCCTCGTAAACCTCTCCACTAATGAAATTTCTGAAATACTCAAACATAGCGTCTTTGTGCACAGATAGTCAGAGTCTCAGAAATAACACCCAGTTTCCGCGGAAACTGCTATTTATAACGTGCTCTTCATTGTTGTGAGTTTCCGCAGATACGGCAACCGATCTGAGTTTTTAGCACTTCGCGATTGTCATTGTTGAGCTCGTTAGTCTGAAGACTCGTTTGATGCAGCTCTCCACGCTCGTCTATACCGGGCAACCTTTTCACCTCTGAGTAAGTACTGAAAATTACATTTACTTACTATTGTTAAGGTTTGGTCTCTCTCCACAGTTACGGGTAACTCTCCAAAATCTTGGAATTAAGTCCAAAGAGGTCGTATACTACTTTTTTGTAATACACAAAAAACATATAAAAACTATTGTTCCGTAGCCAGTGGAAACATGAAAATGAACGACCGTAGAGAGAAATAAATTATGAAACAAGCACCAATGAGGCCCGTGGGACTGAGAGGCCGCATTGCGTACATGACGACGCCAAATCTGATTCCTCTCGCTCGCTCAGTTCAGTAGGCGAAATGCGTTTCTAAACCTCTTAATTTGCAACTGGGTGTTTACGTGATAACGAGAATTACGTCTCCTACTGGAATGCACTGTTACGGGGTCTTACAGATTATTAGTACTACAACAAATTACAAACTGGAATGCACAATTATGGGATCTTATTGATTATTACTACTACAACAAATTACAAAACTTTACAGTATGCTGTAATTTATGATCAGTAACAATATTGTGAAAAGGAAAGTTGCTACTCATCATATAGTGGAGGTGCTGAGTCACAGATAAGCACAACGAAAAGACTGTCACAAATCTAGCTTTCGGTCAGTAAGGCGTTAGTCAAAATTAGACGACAGACAAACACATACACACTCACGCAAACGCAACTCACACACACATAACTGAGTCACTTCGTCAACTGCCACATGAACGGCGATTACGATGCTATCTGTAGATGCCCCACATGCTGTGGTGTGTCATTTTACACACACCACTGGCCATTAAAATTGCTACACCAAGAAGAAATGCAGATGATAAACGGGTATTCATTGGACAAATATATCATACTAGCACTGACATGTGATTACATTTTCACGCAATTTGGGTGCATAGATCCTGAGAAATCAGTACCCAGAACAACCACCTCCGGTCGTAATAACGGCCTTGATACGCCTGGGCTTTGAGTAAAACAGAGCTGGGGTGGCGTGTACAGGTACAGCTGCCCGTCCAGCTTCAACACGATACCACGGTTCATCAAGAGTAGTGACTGGCGTATTGTGATGAGCCAGTTGCTCGGCCACCATTGACCAGACATTTCCAACTGGTGACAGATCTGGAGAATTTGCTGGCCAGGGCAGCACTCGAACATTTTCTGTATCCAGAAAGGCCCGCACAGGACCTGCAACATGCGGTCGTGCATTATTCTGCTGAAATGTAGGGTTTCGCAGGGATCGAATGAAGGGTAGAGCCACGGGTCGTAACACATCTGAAATGAAACGTCCACTGTTCAAAGTGTCATCAATGCGAACAAGAGGTGACCGAGACGTGTAACCAATGGCACCCCATACCATCACTCTGGGTGATAACGCCAGTATGGCGATGACGAATACACGTTTCCAATGTGCGTTCACCGCGATGTCGATAAACACGGATGCGACCATCATGATGCTGTAAACAGAACCTGCATTCATCCGAAAAAAATGACGTTTTGCCATTCGTGCACCCAGGTTCGTCGTTGAGTACACCATCGCAGGGTCTCCTGTCTGTGATGCAGCTCAGAGCCGTGGTCTCCGAGCTGATAGTGCATGCTGCTGCAAACATCGTCGAACTGTTCGTGCAGATGGTTGTTGTCTTGCAAACGTCCCCATCTGTTGACTCAGGGTTCGAGACGTGGATGCACGATCCGTTTCAGCCATGCGGATAAGATGCCTGTCATCTCGACTGCTAGTGATACGAGGCCGTTGGGATCCAGCACGGCGTTCCGTATTACCCTCCTGAACCCACCGATTACATATCCTGCTAACAGTAATTGGATCTCGACCAACGCGAGCAGCAATCGCGATAGGCTACAATCCGACCTTTATCAAAGTCGGAAACGTGATGGTACGCATTTCTCCTCCTTACACAAGGCATCACAACAACGTTTTACCAGGCAACGCCGGTCAACTGCTGTTCGTCTATGAGAAATCGGTTGGAAACTTTCCTCATGTCAGCACGTTGTAGGTGTCGCCACCGGCGCCAACCTTGTGTGAATGCTCTGAAAAGCTAATCATTTGCGTATCACGGCATCTTCTTCCCGTCGGCTAAATTTCGAGTCTGTAGCACATCATCTTCGTGGTGTAGTAATTTTAATGGCCGGTAGTGTATTATCCTCACAAAAATGTAAGAGTTACAAAGTGAACATTAGTTCTGTTCAGAAATGATGTCTATCATCAACAGCAGTGTGAGTAGTGAGCACAAAGTGTATGAATACACTTTTGTGTTCCTTGCAGCGTTTAAGATTCCAAATGCCATGCTGAGGAGTTCTGTGCCACTATGTACCCTGCTCTTGAGGGTTATGACAACCGGTTTAATATTCTCGAGGCATTCAGGCAAACAATCAGGGTTCCTTAAGCAATTACCAAAGCAATTGTCGTATGGAATAACTTTCCACGCCGTAATCACAGTATTGCAGAGACATAGGTCTCGTAAATCTCTGCTTCGTGTGATATCTCACCAGGTCGCCTACAGACATGTTGATCCTACGACCACAAACGGAAGCGACATCCATCGCTTAAGACCGCAGAATGCTATTTAGTGTGCAAGTTGACTCTGGTCCTCCACCACACAACTCTCTGTTGTCTCTGGTGTGGTCGCTGTGGTAAAAGACGCATGGGAGTTCCAGTGTCTGTTGCAGAAGGCTCGTTGTGATACTGCCTCTCTTCTCGGTCCAGTTGTCACCGTAGGTTTATTCACTAGAGTATTGAACTGCCCGATAGGTCTCATGTATAATTTTGGTATCTGAATCGACTGTGAGCGAGCAGCGATGCTGCAAAGCTGTATCGCAGAAGTTAGGTTATTATCTTTGGTGTGCGTGAGGGCGCAGTCACCAGATAATGTTAAGCTGTGTTAGAGTGAGGAAGCAATGGTATTGTTATGTTTCAAATGTAAAGTCTCAGTTTATCAATGTGTTTAATGAACATGATTATATCAAGATTGTAACGTTAACTGATTTCTGAAGTGAAATGTGAGAGGTTAGTATTATGTTGATGTTACTTTTTTTCGTTACTGCTGTGTCACTGGACTAACTTGGTTATTGTACTGAGAGTTGCTAGATTTGAAGGACAGAAAAGTGTATTGTTTGAATGTTAAGACGTTGATAAAATTCAACATCAGCCTTCAGCAGTTTTTCACAAAAAAAAAAAAAAACAAAAAAAAAAAAACAAAAAAAAACTTTGTGTTGTCATTTATGCCCATATCTCATTTTTCACTTACCTTTCTCTTACAATTTTTAACTGATTATGATTTTTCCAATAGTATACTGGGTGATCAAAAAGTCAGTATAAATTTGAAAACTTAATAAACCACGGAATAATGTAGATAGAGAGGTAAAAATTGACACACATGCTTGGAATGACATATGGTTTTATTAGAACAAAGAAAAAAATAAAAACATATTGCTAGACGCGTGAAAGATCTCTTGCGCGCGTCGTTTGGTGATGTTCGTGTGCTCAGCCGCCACTTTCGTCATGCTTGGCCTCCCAGGTCCCCAGACCTCAGTACGTGCGATTATTGGTTTTGGGGTTACCTGAAGTCGCAAGTGTATCTTGATCGACCGACATCTTTAGGGAAGCTGAAAGACAACATCCGACGCCAATGCCTCACCATAACTCTGGACATGCTTTACAGTGCTGTTCACAACATTATTCCTCGACTACAGCTATTGTTGAGGAATGATGGTGGACATATTGAGCATTTTCTATAAAGAACATCATCTTTACTTTGTCTTACTTTGTTATTCTAATTATTGCTATTCTGATCAGATGAAGCGCCATCTGTCGGACATGTTTGAACTTTTGTATTTGTTTGGTTATAATAAAACCCCATGTCGTTCCAAGCATGTGTGTCAATTTGTACCTATCTACCTACATTATTCTGTGACTTATTCAGTTTTCAAATTTATACTGACTTTTTGATCACCTGGTACTTCGATTTACAACTAACAGAGAATTCATTGCACCTCACTATTGTCTCTGTGCAGATGTAGTAATTTGCACCTGTAGCATAGCGACGCGCAAGATAGAGCAGTACTGCAACGCGTTATCCAGATTTGCACAGAACAGAGGTAACACCTAATTTTTTTTTTTTATTCACGCAGGGCCAATTTATGTCATTCACAGACAGTCAGATTTCCTGTGTTGTGTATCACTTTTAGTTCTGTGATCAGTTTTGCAAAACTAATTGTCATAGGTTTTATGTCAAAGTTCATTATTCAGGCAGTTTATACTGTTCAAAATTTTTCCAATCAGTTTGTTAACTTCTACAGTATGAAAGACTTTCCTTTGCATTACGAAAATTAATTATTATTACAATGCAGCTTTGCTTTCACATTATGACAGTACAAGTTTCATTACGACAGTTGATTTATTATTACTGCTCAGATCTTACTATCAGAAACAGAACTTCCACATATTTTCATTTCTTCAGAGAACTTTCAAGTGCTAAGATATTCTCATGCTCAAGTTCTTCTGGAAATAAAATGGTTCAAATGGCTCTGAGCACTAAGGGACTTAACATCTGAGGTCATCAGTCCACTAGAACTTAGAACTACTTAAACCTAACTAACCTAAGGACATCACACACATCCATGCCCGAGGCAGGATTCGAACCTGCGACTGTAGCAGTCGCGCAGTTCCGGACTGAAGTGCCTAGAACCGCTCGGCCACCGCAGTCGGCCTTCTGGAAATACCACTGCCCACTCTTCCTTCCGTTATTGTCCTGAGTCCATCTCGTCATCAGTCGTTCTACCGTCATTAGAGTCCAGCAAGCTGTTTGTGAAGTCTGTCGGTACGATGCTCCCATGTCTCTGAAGATACCGATTCGACTTTTCTCAAAATACAATAAGCTAAACGTGTATGTTCTCAGATAGTGCTGTGACCACTATCTGAAAAGTTCTAGTAACGTTAAACACACCAAATGGCCAACATATTTTCACACTACTCTCATCTATAATAACAGCGTTTTTCTTTACTGAAACTAAGTACGCATAACGATGTGTTGCAATTCTTTTCATTTTAGTCAGTGCAAATAAGCAAGTAGACACTGGGTAATCTGCTGGTGACTTAAGTAACAATTCAGCGAACGCCACAAACATGGGTTCGTGAAGCACATCTACATGTATCGACGCCAAAGATTTGACATTCATGTCTGGAATGAGAGACAATTTACATTTGATAACACTGGTACTCGATAGTCGATTGACATACTGCTGCAAGTCGTTGACCAATCGTAATTTGATTTATATACCTGAATTTAACTCCTGTTTAATGACTGTGATCAGTAACATCAGAAACGGTCAGAGGAAGCTGTATACGAGTGTATTAATCATCTCTTTTACTGGTAGAGGATTTGTATGTGATTTTTTTTTCTGTAGCTTAGTTGAGTCCATGATGAGCCAAGCCAGATGTGCCAGGCCCTGTGACCCAGTTTAGAGATAAACCCCTCAGAGCTGCTGAATTTTTACAGTCTTCCCTTTTGGCAACGACTGTTCTTGTATTCCATCATTAACATCCAAGGTTATGGAGGAAATGATAAATAGCTCTTGGTACTTAATATAAAAAAAAGAAAGAAAATACTATATACGTTCTCCATTCATTCTCAAACGAGATAATCCTAGAAATATGCTCCAGTGTGGCTAGGTAACAGTTAGTTTTTTGTTTCATGGTAGCGTGTGGTAGGCGGACAACCTGACGAAATTGCCACAGGTAGGCTCAAAATTAGGGTCTTTTAAGTAATAAGCTTGGATAACACCATTATGCAGACAAAATACACAACAAGTACAAAGCGAGTTGCGCATCTACAGATCTTCTTGGTTAAAGGCGCTTGCTAAGGATACACCAAGTTCTGCTGCTTTATCATACCATGGGTTTACTCAGCGTTTCTTTGCAGTCATAAGTGAGTATACCATATTTTGCATTTGTAGGCTGTTTTAAATGTACGTTTTAAGGTAGACACAAGCTGTAATCTGTTTTGCTCGAGCTTTACAGGCACAGTAGATAGACGACAGTATAGAGAACAAAATGGTGGCAACAGCTCATTTTCGAGAAAACGTGGATTTACAGAAATTTTCTTTTGGGCGCCTTATGTACAGACTTGTACAGCCATGGCGACCCCGTTCTCATATTGCGTTTACCACACACGTGAAGAACTTGCAGATGTGTGTTTTGGCATCACACCATCAACTGTACTGTAATTAATAAAGCAAGCTACGAACCTTTTAATTTGTCATTAATATAAAGAAGGACAAGACTGAGTTTAATTCATTCTGTGATGAAGTATGTTTCGTTCAATATATTGTCGTTTACATCTACAGAATGTTATTGTTTCATTTAAAAATCTGCTTGCTTCCTCTTAATTCTTACGTTCAAAAGTAACGGTGAAGACTGTAACAGCAGCCACAGTAGCTTGAGCGTTTTCTTAAGGAATCGTAATATTATGTAAGTTTGTGTGTAGCTTTGCTATTTCTTTCGAGTCAAGTTCATTTGCATAAGACATTTTCTAAAATGTTTGAAGAGTGTATTTTCTTTAATCAACACTCGTTATACCAAGGAGAGGGGAGGGCTACATTATGCTCACCTTTTGAAAATATTGTTATGTAATGATGTACATTATATTTTGAAATTTTGAAAAAAATGTTTGTTTTTAGTGATTTCTTATACCAGACACCGTAAGCTTTTTCAATTATTACATAAATCTTAACACAAAAATTTAAATCTTACAAGGGAACCTCCCCATCGCACCCCCCTCAGATTTAGCTATATGTTAGCACAGTGGATAGGCCTTGAAAAACTAAACACAGATCAATCGAGAAAACAGGAAGAAGTTGTGTGGAACTATGAAAAAAATAAGCAAAGTATACAAACTGAGTAGTCCATGTGCAAGATAGGCAACATTGGCGACCATCTGAGAACAGGAGCGCCGTCGTCCCGTGGTTAGAGTGAGCAACTGCGGAACGAGGGGTCCTTGGTTGAAGTCTTCCCTCGAGTGAAAATTTTAAATTTTTTATTTTCGCGAAGTTATGATCTGTCCGTTCGTTCATTGACGTCTCTGTTCACTGTAATAAGTTTAGTGTCTGTGTTTTGCGACCGCACCGCAAACGCGTGCGATTAGTAGACGAAAGGACGTGCCTCTCCAATGGGAACCGAAAACATTTGATCGCAAGGTCACAGGTCAACCGATTCCTCCATAGGTAAACACGTCTGATATATTCTATACGACACTGGTGACGGCATGTGCGTCACATGACAGAAATATGTTGTCGACCCACCTAACTTTTACACTTGGCGAATGGGTAAAAAGATTCTTCTACCTTGCCTGATTTAGGTTTTCTTGTGTATGTGATAATCACTCCCAAAAAGTGATGACAACATAAGAGTTTGTCAGATAATAATTGTCTGAAAATAAAAAGTTAAACTTTTCACACGAGGGAAGCCTTGAACCAAGGACCTCTCGCTCCGCAGCTGCTCACGCTAACCACGGGACCACGGCGCTCCTGAACTCATACTGTTGTTGAAGCTGCCTATCTTGCCATGGACTACACAGTATGTATATTTTGCTTATTTTTGTCCTAGTTCCACACAACTTCTTCCTGTTTTCTCGATTGATCTGTGTTCAGTTTTTCAAGGCCTATCCACTGTGCCAACTTATAACTAAATCTGAGGGGGGTGCGATGGGGAGGTTCCCTTGTTAGTAGTTACTATGACTTCTTGCAATACGTTCAAATTCATATTTTCAGGTTCAGGAACCTTCTTACACATCTTCATATCCTTAAACGGTATGTTGTGAATGAAAGTCAACGAGAATTAATGAATTTTTTTTTAGTTGCCATGAGGCATCCCTCCCCTTGATATACTCATTATGTGTCACAAGATACAACATACTTTTTAACACGGCAGTGATGTAGAAGTAGTTCTACATTAATGCCGTGTTAAAAAGTATGTTGTTAATAAAAGTTAACAACAATTAACGAGATTTTTTATTTTTTGTGGTGGACGTACGATACACCTTCCTGTCTCTCCTTGGTAATACACGTCTTGGAAAACGCGTTGGTATTGCTAGGCTTAAATGATAAGCATTAACTTAAACTGAAGTGTGAACAGTCTTAAGTACTGAAAGGAAGTCAACAAACATCATGTCAGGGTAATTCTGGTATTTAAAATTATCTTGTATAACTGTTCCAAGTTGAATGAACAGATTTAACATTCAATACTGGTTCCTTCAGAACGTGGGGACTGTAATAGTAAAGAGAAGCATTAAATAGTGGGAGGAATTTCTCAAGGTGCGTTTAGTCTCTTTTCCAGTGGTGGATGCAGTCACTATTTTCACCGGTAAACTGAAATCAAGATGAACAGAGAAGCGCGAGAAATACTTTTTTGCTAAATATAACAGCCCAGTAGTTTGTCTACTATACGCTTCAGAACAAGTTTGAAAGCCAAATGAACTCTCAGCTAGGTAAACACAAGATCCAGATTAGTTACAGACTGCACTGTAGTTAAGTACATAACTTTAATATAACCATTAGATATAGGAGAGGGATGACACAACATATACATGATTTAATAGTGGAAAGACACGACATCCTAGGGCCGTGGTGTCAAGACATAACTGCCTTATTCTCCTACACAATATAGCTGGGAAGTTCCGGAAACCATTTACAGGAACTATAAAAACTTACGGCTATAACTTGTAAAGTGCAGCTGGTCAATACTGTAATGCAAGATTTTATTCAGGATCTTTTTTTATCAAAATGGATATGTGTGACTACCTAACATCCACCATGGCTTATGATTACAAAAGGAAGACTACAAGAGAAGCAGTAATGTTATTCACAGTCCATATGTACGTGATATTTAGTATCAGTAAGTGCTAGCTTCGTCAGTCACCACTGTGTCTTGAGGAAAGTTTCTTCTCTGGGTGGACGTTTGGCGTGGTTTAATTATGTGCACATTCATTTTCATGGTACTTCAGACATAGAGGTCATAAAAGATGAGTGAGTGGTTTTGTAATTCTGGACAATTTGCACTACACTGGAGATGCAAGTTCGTGGTTCGTCCGAAACTGCTGTAACGTGTGGCTTGTTACTGTGACCACCAAGTCACAGCTCTCTGCACATGGTCCAGGGCAGCTGTCGTAGCAGTCATGTGTCTGAGGCTTACGCCAGAGCAGCAAAGACGTTTGACAGTCAATCAGTGCCAGCCTGTCAGTGTCCTATTGTCTAATAACTGCTGTAGTGTATTATTTAAATATATGAATACACTCTTGCTACAAAGTGGGATGGGCTGACATTAAAATCGTTCAGCTGCCTGGAACAATACTATCTAACATTTGGATATTACTGAATTACGATTAGCTGCTTTTGAGTATAAAAAAACTATGTTTGTAGCAGTAATGTGATTCTGCAGTAATAAGAACACCCGAAATTGCACGCTTCCTAGACAATCATGAACTGTGGAAAGATTGTAGTCCATACTCTGTTTACAGCTTCTAAGTACTTGCAAGTGGAAATGTTACACATCCTACGCTATTGCCCTGCTGAAGTAATGGCTTTTCTACACAACTAAATTGCATTTCCTAAATTTGGAGGAGTTTTATTTGCTGTAGGTTTTAAGCCTCCATTCAAATTATAAAGTAGAACCACTGGTAGGTAAGTACGCTCTACCGCGGTTTATACGTAGAAGTACACACACACACACACACACACACACACACACGACATAGACGGTGAGAGCTTGGTTCCAGTTAGTGTGGATAATTTTGGGCCTGATTGAATAAGGGTTTGTTAGTTGCTCATTTAGCTGCGCTAGACAACTTAAGCATGGATAATACCAGGAAGCAATATGTCTTTACTGCTGCAATATATTACTTCCTCTCACATAAGTCTCGCAATGGGAAAATCCCGCTAATTATAGCCAATATGTAAGTTTACCATCAATTCCTTTTTACGTTCGTTGCTTAGGTTTTTAGAGCCTGAGGAATAATTACATTTAATGAGTATTTGTTTTGCAATTACATGGAAATCAATTACACAGGTTCCAACACTATTTGCGATTCAGCAACCAACTTACTGAAGCTGTATCCTTTAAGCCGCAATTTTCCTGGAACAGTTTTTTGTTCATGGCTGCAGTGGTACCATACCTAGAAATTCTCTGCTTAAGAAAATGGAGGAGTGACAGGAGTATACAACTCAGCTTGTAGATTAGGCTACTACAAGAGATTGCTTTAGTGTGCAGATGTTTAGCTGTCCTGGACAACACAAGCATGGATTGTAGCCAGAAGCAAACCGTATGTACAGATGCAACATATTAATTCCTCCACCACACTTCTCACACCATGGAAAACTGGGAAATTATGGCTAACATGTAGGTTCACTGGCAATTGCTTTTTAAGAACACTGCTGTTTTGTGTTTTACATCCATGGAATCATTATATTTACCTTGGTAGAGTAGTAAAGTATTTGGAAAACGATTACACATACTCCCAAGCTTTTTATGACTCAGCAGCAATCTTCCTGCAATTGGATCCCAACTAAGATGCAAACTGAACCAGGTGTGGGTAAGATTATGACAGTGAGAAACATCGTATTATATCTTGGATGAGAAGTAGCTTAAGATCGTAATGCTGGATCGCTTCATGTCTATAAGTTGGCCACGTGATCACGACGTCACTTCAGGACTCCTAACACATACTGAGTATCTCAGGGTGTATTAAGTCGAAGAACGACTGTTATATACTCGTATATTTTCATCCAAGTGTTTGCTGCAATTCACGTTTTATTAATTTGTCATATCTACGTCACAAGGAGCTCTTTTCAACTGTTTTGCCATTTTCAAGTGATAATGAAATGATGGTACGTTTCGCGTATGTTGCTTACGTCTATATTCGTAGCTGCTAGCTTTACAACGTATGCTACATTATAGCCCTAAGGTTGCTTCGTTTGTGTTTGAATACGGTATAACATAATAGGAAATGACTTACATGTGTGACTGTAGTTGTTTGCTTTACTTCTCAGATGTTACGATGTATTCTACATATTTGCATCTTGGAGCGTCCTATAGATTATCTCTCAGGTTTTGTGATAATAGTAATTTTTTGTATGCGAAAACGTTTGCAACAACACCTACAAATATTTGATTGCTTTCTCCAGTGATGCTTAAATGTTTACAATAAATATTATTTGCGAAAAATCAGCGAAACAGTACATTCCAGTGATTGTGTAACTATAATTCTTTCGCTTCTCGTACAAAGATATTTGTGTTGACTATTCTATTGTTTTTTATATTTCGTGAAAAGAAATATTATCCCTTTTCTGTTAGAATATCAATTAAAATTTTCAGATTTTTTTATGTTTTAGTTCTGTTTGTTTATTAAGAATTTCGTTTGCCTACACGTCTGTGTGGTTGTAGATTTAAATTTCTTCAAATATTACTTGTGGGTACGTCCTCTATTTACAATTTCTCCATTCCCCGCTTTTTCTGCTTTGTGTTTTTGGTCTTCTATGTGCATATAAAATGTAAATTGATTGCGCTCACATTGCCGGGCGTGTTCCGCAAACGCTATTCAGAAATTTCTACCTGGTTGTCTGACGTAAAAATTCGTTGGAGTCATTGCAAGAGAATTTTTAAATTCCTGTATTTGAGAAAATAAATATTTTGGACTTTCTTGACTGTATTCCGGTACAAATTGCTAGTTTTACTTTTGTCTTCTTAAATAAATAATTCAGTTTACTTGAAAGTGGTGCTGTGACGTAAGTTAGTTAGCCGCGAGAGTAGAATATTGGCTCCCAAATTCGAATGTTATTACCGTTCAAAAACTCAGCCAGACACAGACACGAAATATCAGTTCCGGTATACTGTGATTACAACGTTAATTCAGAACGAAGCACAGAAACTTATACAGACTCGCTAGACAGTCGTGTTGAGCTGTAATCTGAACATGAATAGAAACAATGGCAGGTACAATTGCTACAGAAGACCATTTTCGAACGGTAACTAACAGAAGTTCTAAACCCAGCGTTCTTGGATGCCGGCGCGTGAGCTGGTATGACGACACATCCGCTGACGGCATGTTGACGGCCGATGTATGGCTGGCTGAACCCAATCGACTGTATTGGGTTTGCTGTTAATAAAAATTTCTGTGGTTCTTCCGCCTCTGCTAACGACACAAAGATGACCAAAGTACAGACTTGTCAGCGCAGGTTTCACTCAGTCTGCATATAGCACAACAGGTGTACTCCGGAGCAGATGTGTGTGTGAAGTTCCATGCTGTGGTGTTTGATGAGGTCGGATTTGAGTCATCCATTTGCTCAGGTGAGAAATGAAATCTGATTTTTTGCTGTCATTCAGCTTGGAAGCACTTGAATCAATAAACTTGCCAAGCAGTCGTAGCATTCCACCATAAACGAGCTCGGCTGACAAACAGTACAGTTTGCGTTTGTGAGTGTTTTACACACCGAGCAAGACCAAAGGTAAGGCTGTATGTGTGTGTGTGTGTGTGTGTGTGTGTGTGTGTGTGTTTGTAGTTTACGGGCGCCCATCGCCTAGGTGTTCAGCAGCTTAAGAAATACACACATCAAAAAAAGTTTTGCATGACCTCGATTCCGAGAGCTCGGGAACCTGTACAGAAAACTGGAAAAGAGATCAACATAAACATCATTTCCGCCCTTTTTATTGCTCATGAAAACCACATATTGCGTGTTGCACCACCATACACAGCTAGTGGTCCAGATTGCTGTATACACCGGTACCTCTAATAGCCAGTAGCACGTCCTCTTGCATTGATGCATGCCTCTACTCTTCGTGGCATACTATCCACAAGTTCATTAACGCACTGTTCATTCAGGCTGTACCACTTCTGAACGGCAATTCGGCGTAGTTCCCTCAGAGTGGTTGGTGTGTCATGTCGTCTATAAACAGCCCTTTTCAATGTATCCCTGGAATGTTCGATACGGTTCATGTCTGGAGAACATGCTGGCCACTCTAGTCGAGCGATGTCGTTATCCTGAAGAGATTCATTCACAAGATGTGCACGATGGGGGCGCGAATTGTCGTCCATGAAGACGAATGCCTCGCCAATATGCTGCCGATATGGTTGCACTATCGGTCGGAGGATGACATTCACGTATCATACAGCCGTTACGGCGCCTTCCATGACCACCAACGGCGTATGTCAGCCCCACGTAATATCACCCCAAAACAATAGGGAACCTCCACCTTGCTCCACTCGCTGGACAGTGTGTCTAAGGCGTTCAACCTGACCGGGTTCCTCCAAACACGTCTCCGACGATTGTCTGGTTGAAGGCATATGTGACACTCTTCGGCGAAGAGAACGTGATGCCAATCGTGAGCGGTCCATTCGGCATGTTGTTGGGCCCATCTGTACCGCGCTGTGTAGTGTCGTGTTTGCAAAGATGGTCCTCGCCATGGACGTCGGGAGTGAAATTGCGCATCATGCAGCCTATTGCGCACAGTTTCAGTCTTAACACGACGTCCTGTGGCTGCACGAAAATCATTATTCAACAAGGTGGCGTTGCTGTCAGGGTTCTTCCGAGCCATAATCCGTAGGTAATGATCATCCACTGCAGTAGTAGCCCTTGGGCAGCCTGAGCGAGGCATGTCATCTACAGTTCCTATCTCTCCGTGTCTCCTCCATGTCCGAACAAGATCGCTTTGATCACTGGGAGATACCTGGACACTTCCTTTGTTCAGAGCCCTTCCTGGCACAAAGTAACGATTCGGACGGATCGAACCGCAGTATTGAACGTTTAGGCTTTGTTGAACTACAGACAACACGAGCCGTGTACCTCATTCCTGGTGCAATGACTGGAACTGACCAGCTGTCGGACCCACTCAGTCTAATAGTCGCTGGTCATGCATGTTTGTTTACATCTTTGGGAGAGTTTACTGACATCTCTGAAGAGTCAAAGGGACTGTATCTGTGGTACAATATCTGCAGTCGACGTCTATCTTCTGGGGTTATTCAAACCTTTTTTTTTTTATCTAAACCTAAAAATTGACACTCACTCACTCCCACCTCAGTTTTGTTGATCTACAGAATCACCCTATGCCACGCCCCGTAAGTCAATGAAGAGGATGAAAGGTACTATATAAGGGAATGGAACACAAGTAAAACGACAGCGGAGCTAAGATAACGGCACAGGAAAATGTGACTGTCTGACCAGTTCCAAAACCAAGTATGAGCCAGTCACCCTGGTAACACGTTAAGAACGTCCCCTAAAATTTTTGAAACAGGTTGGACATTTTAAAACTCCCATCACAACAGTTTGAACGTCAGCTAAAGTACAAAGCAAAATATGGCTCTCGGCACTTTGGGACTTAAAATCTGAGGTCATCAGTCCCCTAGAACTTAGAATTACTAAAACCTAACTAACCTAAGGACATCACAGACAGCCATGCCCAAGGCAGGATTCGAACCTGCGACCGTAGCGGTTGAACGGTTCCAGACAGAAGCGCCTAGAACCGTATAGCCACACCGGCCGGCAAAGTACAAGGCAGACCTATCGGCAAGTCTGCCACAGTTTTCTGGTCTGAAATAAAATGCAGTCTAATAAAATGTGACGCACACTGATCTCTACCACCCACGTGACCTGGCACTCAATAGAAATACACCTTCTTTGCCAACTTTTGTAAGTGGAGTATTGCGTCCTCGATATCCTTATCTACTTTTTCGGTTGGATACAAGCGTTGCAGAGACCGATTAGGGACAGACGTGGATCTTAGCAGGCTTAGCCTTCAAGATCGCGGTAAATTCGACATCGAATACAGTGAACTGGAGCAGATGCGTCCTTTTCGCTCCCCAAGACCTGCGGCTAATATACTCCTAAATAATAAGACTGGAAGCCATATGATTCCATCGTGCCAGCGATCGTTGAATATAGGAAACGGAGAAAAGAAATGGAGAAGAGAACAGTAATCGATCCCGAAATCCGTCTTTTTCTTACAGCGGATCCAGATGTCAGCTATTGCATAGTCATATTCAGTGTTAAAAATTACAAAAGAAGAGAGTCAGAAACAAATATAAAACAGTCGACAAAATATCGTAAGTGCAGACATACTCACCATACAGTTACATACCGTAAAACAACAGGTGGCAGTAGCCCAAAGTTTCACGTAATAAACAGTATTGGTTGTTGTAGGGCATGCAGGAGTCTAATGTTAACTTTGCTTACATGGATAAACAGGAAGGAAATGTGACGTCACAATCATGTGGTACTTTGTATCGAGGTTTTGATGAATAGTTAAATAATAGAAAAGCTACATAATTTTGAAAAATAGTTCTTTTTATTGTAGTGAACAACAAACCACAAGTAATAGTTAAAACGTCGAAGGCAAATCACTTATGCGGAGCCGTAAGTGTACGCCTCTCAATGACAGTAGCTACAAGGTAGTATTTTTGCAGTACAAGCTAAAGGAAGAAGAGCCATGTACAATTTGATAAATAAATGTTAAAATGTTTTTATAAGCCGCTGGCTAGATTCATACCTTTCAACATACTATGCTGCTTTATTCCACATGCTTATACTGTAAACCCAAAGAGAGGGCACCAGTGTATTCTTAGGATTTGTACGATTTTGGTTTTTGCCCAAAGGGGGCACACTGAGGAGAAACTTGAGCATTGGGCAAATACTCTAGATCATAAATTAAACGTCTTAGAAAATGAAATTCATACTGAAATGCTTCATCAATGCAACCTTGTACGTACCGAAATTCAAGAACATATTAGGGAAATTCATACTGGTGTAGATAGTTTGCTAGAATTTGTAGTAAAGGAGTGTAAAATCATAAAAGATCAGATCTCAGATGTGCAAAACCATATTGAACTTTTAGAGCAAAGGAGCGAGAATGGAGATCCCATTTCTTCGCGGTGATAGCTGTACGGGTTTGGAGGAAAAAGTAGAGGCCTTAGTAGATCAAAAATTTCAAGAGAGTACACAAACTTTAAATAGCATACAGCTTTCTGGGGATGAATTAACTCATCCAAATAATGAATCTAAACAGATGTAGAATGAGTTAACTAAAACAAGACAAAAGATAACAGAAAATCACTGCAGATGGAAATCTTTAGATACAAATACTTCATTAGGAGAACTACAATTAGGCAGTAGCATGAACCTATGCAAGAATATCCCAAAGTTTAAAGCTGACAGAGGTGTACACCAAACATATTTCTTACAAGATTTTTGAAGATCTTTACCTAAAAAATTGGGGGATTCTCGGAAACCAAATTTTGCAGTAAGTTATCTAATAGAGGATGCTGCTGAGCGAGGCAATGTTCAGTCAGACGAATTTTCTTCAGAAAAGGGTTTTCAAGAGAAATGTGGACATAAATATTGGTCACTAACGATACAAGAAAAATTATCTTTAGTCTTACTCAATCCGAAGCACTAAAATAGTTCATGGGGAAAGTTTTAAAAAGTATATTGACTGGCATTTAACACGAACTAAGTATTTAGACAACCTACTGGCTGAAGTTCACTTAGCTGAGATATTAGTGGGTTGGCTACCCTATTGTGTACTGTTGTTGGGCTACTGTAAACAAGTTATTATCATTTGTGGAAAATCTGAACACCAGCAACAATGAAAAGAATAAGACAAATTAGGAAGACACGGGCCATGAGAATAGCAAGTTAAACCAGAAGTTTCAAAAGAAATGAGAACTAAATTATCGCCATGTGATCGAATATCCAAGAGGAAAGTCGAAACAACAACGACATGATTTAAGAAATGCAAACACATAAATGTTTAACAATAATGATGACAACAAAGTAGGGGCTACAACTGTACAACCCTTTACATGAACCTAAACAATTTTAGGGATGGGAAACGATTTATTTCCTGTCAAATGGTTGGATCCAGGATGTATCATATTGAATATAGGCCCATATGGGAAAAAATTGGCTATTAGTAGACGGTGAGAGACAGAGATGTTCCGAAATTACAAAACCAATAGTTGTAGATATGATAAACAATTGTGAAGTAAATGCATACTTAGACTCGGGAAATGAAATTTCCGTTGTATCAGATTCATTATTTGACAAACAGTTTATAGAACCTTCATTAAAATTCTTTAGTTGGCCCAAACACGAAACATTGCCTATAGAAGAAATATAGTGACAAGTAATAAAAAACCTAATAGACAGCACAAATATACAAGTCCAGCGGTACAATTAACAAGTGCAAATACCACAGCTTAATATTGGAGACCTGGTGTTAATCAATAATCATCATGTAAGTGCAACTATTAAGAAAGAGTCCAGTAAATTTTTTCCTAAGTCTGGTACCGCGCGCCGCGGTTTTTGAATCTGCGCCAGACGGCATGGACGTCGAATACTAATCTTGGCGTGCATCTATCGACATCTCGCCTAGCCAGCGTATTTACATTCTTTGTTCCATGTACCAGTGGACGTGGTTGATTAGTTAGGGTTTCGTGTGATTCTGTTGTTTCTATCTTGTTGTTGTTTGTAAGGTCCTTGGTTGTTTGTGTCCGTCCTCTCCCGTTTGTGTTGCTGTTCGCAGGCAACTCCATGGGTCCCGCCGCGATTTCCTTTACGGCAACCCCACGGCCGTTCCAGTTGCGGTTACAACATTTTTGGCGGCGAGGTAAATGGTGGTCGTTGTACGCATGGAGGTGAAGTTGGTCTGTCTGCTGGGGCAACAGCAGCAGCTCATGCAGCAGCAGCAGCTCCAGGTAGACATCTTACAGCAGTCACTGTGATTGCTTACAGATGGAGTTGATGCTAGGGACGCACTGCCACAACAGATTCCGAGTCCTCGGGGGTTGGATGCTTTCCCACGTCCGCTGTTCCCTCCTTTTAATGACGCTAAAGAAGACTGGGAAACGTACTTACAGCAAGTGAAACAACATTTCACGGCTTTTCAAGTCACGAATGACTCCTTGCAGTGGTCGTTGTGCTTGTCTTGGGCCTCCCCAGACACGTTCTTTCTGCTCCACGAGTTGGCACTGTTGTCTGCTCCTGTGACTCTCTCTTTCCAGGAGATATGCCTTTTGCTGACGAACTATTATTCCAAACGCTACCACGTGGTTGCCTCTCGACTGGAGTTCCACCAGTACCATAAACAGCCTGGTCAATTGTATCTTCCTAGGTCATGGACTTGCAGGGTCTCAGCCGTCGATGCGATTTTACATGCACCAGTGAGCAGTGTAAGGCTTCGTATGTGAACTCCCAGATCCGCGATGTGGTGGTTCAGCTAGCTCCTGATCCTGAGGTCCTCACTGCGGCATTGAAGCTTGATAACCCCTCCTTGGAAGAGATTCTCCGCATTGCCCACTCCTTTGAAATTGCTCAAGCAGCCAACGAGCGTCTTATGGCATGGCCAGAAGTGGCGGCGATCGATACGTCCCGGCGGTTTCTGCCTTCGCGCCATTGCCGTGGCCCGGCCGACAGCGGCCAGCACCATCGGGGCAACTCTTCGTCCGACGTCTCTATAGTGTCGGCGCCTCCGGTCGCCCCTTGTCGCTGGTCGCCCGCCTCACGCTCCGCCTTTTCACTGAGGATGTCAGTTTTCAGGTCGACACTGGGGCCACCGTCTCGTTGATTGATATGACGACATATGCTTACCTGGGCTCTCCTGAGTTGTCACCTCCCTCTTGGCGTTTGGTCTCCTATGGAGGTGGTTCCATTCCCCTACGAGGGCAGTTCACCATCCAGGCAATGTACAAACATCTTCCCTGGCTCCTTACCCTATTTGTCGTCGACCATCCGTCAGCTTCGAATATTTTTGGCCTGGATATGTTTCAACTGTTTGGCTTTTCAATTTACGATGAAGTTAAGGTTGTTTCCGTGGCTGTTCCTTTTCAGGACTTGGACGATCTGTGCTCTGCTTTTGCGTCGTTGTTTGCTACGGATCTCAGATGTGCTTCCAATTTTCAGGTGCACATCACACGTCGGCCGGGTGTGTAACCTCGTTTTTTTTGGGGCCAGCGGTCAAGCTTGATCAGCTCCAGGCCGCTGGCGTTCTGGAGCCTGTGACATACAGTGCCTGGGAAACACCATTGTTGGTCATATGGAAACCCACTGGGTCCCTTCGGCTGTGTGGGGATTTAGGTGCTACTGTCAATGCTCAGTCCCTCATCGGCACTTACTTCATTCCCCGACAGGAAGACCTTCTCGCCAAGCTTGTCGTGGGTGAGTACTTTTTCAAGATTGACCTGGCTGAGGCATACCACCAGTTATCCTTGGTCGAGTCCCAGAACGCCATGGTTATCAACACGCCTTTCGGGTTATACAAGTACAAGCCCCTCCCCTTTGGTGCCTCTTTGGCGCCAGCCATTTTACAACAGTTCCTGGAGCAGCTTACGCAGCCTATCCCCGCCTGTGTGAATTATCTGGATGACATTTCGGTCACTGGGCGTTCCCACCAGGAAAATCTGCAAAACCTCAGTGCCTTATTTTACACTCTGCAATCTGCCGGTTTATGCTGTCGGCTGGAAAAGTGTTGTTTTTTTCAAACGGAAGTGGAATACTTAGGCCACTTGCTTAGCAAAGATGGCATTCGTCCTTTGGGTCACAATATCGTGGCCATTGAGGTCCTTCCTCATCCCTAGAACTTGTCTGAACACCAGGTGTTTTTGGGCAAGGTTACTTATTACTTAAAGTTCTTGCCCCAGGCTGCCTCCGTTGTTCAACCTCTCAATAACTTGCGTCGCAAAGATGTGCCTTTTTATTGGACTCCTGCCTGTGACCAGGTTTTTCTCCATTTAAAGGCACGGCTGAAGTCCGCCCCTTGCCTTACTCCCTGCTCTCTGGACTGCCCCTTGGTTGTGGCGGCTGGTGCATCAGCATATGGCATTGGGGCCGTCCTCGTGCATTGAGATGCCGATGGCTCTGAACAGCCCATCGCTTATGCCTCTAAGACGTTGATCCCAGCACAACGGAACTCCTCCCAGATTGAAAAGGAGGCCCTGGTGATCGTGTTTGCCGTCCAAAAGTTTCACACCTATCTCTTTGGGGCGAAGTTCACACTCCTGACGGACCATACACCCTTGGTTACGCTTTTCAGACCCCACTCTCACCTTCCAGAGTGGACGGCTCAACATCTCCAGTGCTGGGCATTGTTGTTGTTGTTGTGGTATTCAGTCCTGAGACTGGTTTGATGCAGCTCTCCATACTACTCTACCCTGTGCAAGCTTCTTCATCTCCCAGTACCTACTCCTTCTGAATCTGCTTAGTGTATTCATCTCTTAGTCTCCCTCTACGATTTTTACCCTCCACACTGCTCTCCAATACTAAATTGGTGATTCCTCGATGTCTCAGAACATGTCCTACCAACCGATCCCTTCTTCTAGTCAAGTTGTGCCACAAGATCCTCTTCTCCCCAATTCTATTCAATACCTCCTCATTAATTATGTGATCTACCCATCTAATGTTCAGCATTCTTCTGTAGCACCACATTTCGAAAGCTTCTATTCTCTTCTTGTCTACACTATTTATCGTCCACGTTTCACTTCCATACATGGCTACACTCCATACAAATACTTTCAGAAACGTCTTCCTGACATTTAAATCTATACTCGATGTTAACAAATTTTTCTTCTTCAGAAACGCTTTCCTTGCCATTGCCAGTCTACATTTTATATCCTCTTTACTTCGATCATCGTCAGTTATTTTGTTCCCCAAATAGCAAAACTCCTTTACTACTTTAAGTGTCTCATTTCCTAATCTAATTCCCTCAGCATCACCCGACTTAATTCGACTACATTCCATTATCCTCTTTTTGCTTTTGTTGATGTTCATCTTATATCCTCCTTTCAAGACACTGTCCATTCCTTTCAGCTGCTCTTCAAAGTCCTTTGCTTTCTCTGACAGAATTACAATGTCATCGGCGAACCTTAAAGTTTTTATTTCTTCTCCATGGATTTTAATACCTACTCCGAACTTTTCTTTTGTTTCCTTTATTGCTTGCTCAATATACAGATTGAATAACATCGGGGATAGGCTACAACCCTGTCTCACTCCCTCCCCATCCACTGCTTCCCTTTCATGTCCCTCGACTCTTATAACTGCCATCTGGTTTCTGTACAAATTGTAAATAGCCTTTCGCTCCCTGTATTTTACCCCAGCCAGCTTCAGAATTTGAAAGAGAGTATTCCAATCAACATTGTCAAAAGCTTTCTCTAAGTCTACAAATGCTAGAACCGTAGGTTTGCCTTTCCTTAATCTTTCTTCTAAGATAAGTCGTAGGGTCAGTATTTCCTCACGTGTTCCAACATTTCTACGGAATCCAAACTGATCTTCCCCAAGGTCGGCTTCTATCAGTTTTTCCATTCGTCTGTAAGGAATTCGCGTTAGTATTTTGCAGCTGTGACTTATTAAACTGATAGTTCGGTAATTTTCACATCTGTCAACACCTGCTTTCTTTGGGATTGGAATTATTATATTCTTCTTGAAGTCTGAGGGTATTTTTCGCCCGTCTCATGCATCTTGCTCACCAGATGGTAGAGTTTTGTCAAGACTGGCTCTCCCAAGGCGGTCGGTAGTTCTGGAATGTTGTCTACTCCGGGGGCCTTGTTTTGACTCGAGTCTTTCAGTGCTCTGTCAAACACTTTACGCAGTATCATATCTCCCATTTCATCTTCATCTACATCCTCTTCCATTTCCATAATATTGTCCTCAAGTACGTCGCCCTTTTATAGACCCTCTATATACCACTTCCACCTTTCTGCTTTCCTTTCTTTGCTTAGACCTGGGTTTCCATCAAAGCTCTTGATATTCATGTAAGTGGTTCTCCTTTCTCCAAAGGTCTCATTAGTTTTCCTGTAGGCAGTATCTATTTTACCCCTAGTGAGATAAGCCTCTACATCCTTACATTTGTCCTCTAGCCATCCCTGCTTAACCATTTTGCACTTCCTGTCGATCTCATTTTTGAGACGTTTGTATTCCTTTTTGCCTGCTTCATTTACTGCATTTTTCTTCATCAATTAAATTCAATATTTCTTCTGTTACCCAAGGGTTTCTACTAGCCCTCGTCTTTTTACCTATTTGATCCTCTGCTGCCTTCACTATTTCATCCCTCAAAGCTACCCATTCTTCTTCTACTGTATTTCTTTCCCCCATTCCTGTCAATTGTTCCCTTATGCTCTCCCTGAAACTCTGTACAACCTCTGGTTCTTTCAGTTTATCCTGGTCTCATCTCCTCAAATTCCCACCTTTTTGCAGTTTCTTCAGTGTTAATCTACAGTTCATAACCAATAGATTGTGGTCAGAGTCCACATCTGCCCCTGGAAATGTCTTACATTTTAAAACCTGTTTCCTAACTCTCTGTCTTACCATTATATAATCTATGTGATACCTTTTAGTATCTCCAGGGTTCTTCCATGTATACAACCTTCTTTCACGGTTCTTGAACCAAGTGTTAGCTATGATTAAGTTATGCTCTGCGCAAAATTCTACCAGATGGCTTCCTCTTTCATTTCTTATCCCCAATCCATATTCACCTACTATGTTCCCTTCTCTCCCTTTTCATACTGATGAATTCCAGTCACCCATGACTATTAAATTTTCGTCTCCCTTCACTACCTGAATAATTTCTTTTATCTCATCATACATTTCATCAATTTCTTCATCATCTGCAGAGCTAGTTGGCATATAAACTTGTACTACTGTTGTAGGCGTGGGCTTTGTGTCTATCTTGGCCACAATAATGTGTTCACTATGCTGTTTGTAGTAGCTTACCCGCACTCCTATTTTTTTATTCATTATTAAACCTACACCTGCAATCCCCCTATTTGCTTTTGTATTTATAACCCTGTATTCACCTGACCAAAAGTCTTGTTCCTCCTGCCACCGAACTTCACTAATTCCCACTATATCTAACTTTAACCTATCCATTTCCCTTTTTAAATTTTCTAACCTACCTGCCCGATTAAGGGATCTGACATTCCACGCTCCGATCCGTAGAACGCCAGTGTTCTTTCTGCTGATAACGACGTCCTCTTGAGTAGTCCCCGCCTGGAGATCCGAATGGGGGACTATTTTACCTCCGAAATATTTTGCCCAAGAGGACGCCATCATCATTTAATCATACAGTATAGCTGTGTGCCCTAGGGAAAAATTACGGCTGTAGTTTCCCCTTTCTTTCAGCTGTTCGCAGTACCAGAGCAGCAAGGCCATTTAGGTTAGTGTTACAAAGGCAGATCAGTCAATCATCCAGACTATTGTCCCTGCAACTACTGAAAAGGCTGCTGCCCCTCTTCAGGAACCACACGTTTGTCTGGCCTCTCAACAGATACCCCTCTGTTGTGGTTGCACCTACGGTACGGCTATCTGTATCGTTGAGGCATGCAAGCCTCCCCACCAATGGCAAGGTCCATGGTTCATGGGGGGAGGTGCTGGGCGTTATTTTTACGAAATTACGCTTACACCATCCAGTATAAACACACCGCCCACCATGCTGACGTGGACACTTTGTCACGTCTCCCAGCAGGCCCCAATCCTGCCTTTGACCAACAGGAGGTCCTCTGCTTTCACATTGATTCCGCCTGCCGGGATGTGCTGGACAGTCTGCCTCTTATGGCTGCTCATATTGCTGCGGCTACCCGCCGTGACCCTATCTTGGGGTAGTTTCTCCACTACGTGGTCCACGGGTGGCCCTCCTCGGTTAATCATCGGATGCAGTCCGATTTCAGCCCCTGGTGCCACCTGCCCCACAGGCTCTCCATGGTCGATGATGTCCTTGTGCTGGCCATGGAGTTGGATGCCCATCGGGTAGTCATCCCTCTGGATTAGCAGCTTCAGGTGCTCAGTTTGTTACACGGCGGGCACTGGGGTATGTCCAATATGAAAGTTTTGGGAGCCAGCATGTGTTTTGGCCTGGCATCGATGGTGATATTGACCACCTGTTCCGTGGGTGCACTGTGTGTGCATGTCACCAGGCAAGCCCCCTCAGTCGTTTGCACCCTAACCTGTCCCGCACTGGCGTGGCATTGCATCTATCTCGATTTTGTGGCGTGTTTTTGGGGTCCATGTGGTTACTTATTCTTGATGCCTACGCCAAACACCCATATGTCGTCCGCATGGCATCCACCACCACAGAGGCTACACTCACAGCCCTGGCCCAGGTTCTCGCCATTGAGGGCCTGCCACACACAGTGGTCTCCGATAATGGCCCCCAATTCACGGCGTCCTCCTTCCACGACTTCTGTCAGGCCAATGGTATCAAACGTATCCGTAGCCCACCTTTCCATCCTTCATCCAATGGCGTGGCAGAGAGGCTTGTCCACACTTTTAAACAACAGTTGACAAAGGCAGTCGACACATCTCCAACAACATTGGCCCTCACCCTGTTTTAGAGCACCTCTCGCACTACGCCACTTGATGGATGTAGTCCGGCACAGCTCCATCATGGGCAACAGTCCCGGACCCTGCTCCATTTGCTGATGCCATACCCCTCCCGCCCCCACTTGCAGCCCTCTCAGTGTTACGCCCCCAGTACGCCTGTGTGGGTCTGCGAGTATGAGTCATTGTGGCCCATGGGCGAGTGTGACGTCGGTGCAGATGTCGAAAGGGGTGGAGTGCCAGCATCATAATCAGTTCCACTCGTGTGTCCTCGCGGGACTCATGCCAGCTCAGGCGCCACCTCCTCCTCCTCTATCTTCTTTGGGTACAAACATGGTCCTCGAGTCGCAACCGCCGCCCCCAATTGTCTTCTCCCCGCGGGCCTGCCACCAGGGCTCCCCCTCCCTCCCCCCGGGGGGATCAGCAGCTCCCTCCCGCACCGTGGACTCTGGGTTGGACGTCGTGGATACCTCGGGCGTCCCTTCCTCCCCACCAACGGTGGTTGATGAGCCAAGCTCTTCCTCCCACTGTCGCTCACCTCGGCACCATTCGGGATGTTTCCACCCCTATGCGCAAGTTTCAAGGGGGAGGGATCTGGTACCGCACACCGTGGGATTTGAATCCGCACCAGATGGCATGAACGTTAAAGACCCCTAGAGGTTTCTGCACCATCATGGCGTAAACCATGGCAGCGCACGCCTCCTGGGCTACGTTTAATGTGAGGGCGCCACAGTGAAACACATAGTCTCAGCAGCCAATCGCGGCGTCCCTGATCATGTATTTAAGCGCCTGCCTCTCGCTCATCCAGTCAGTCTAAACTTGTCGTGCATCTATCGATATCTCGCCACAGACAGTGTAATTACGTTCTTTGTTCCGTGTACGAGTGGTCGTTGTTGATTAGTTAGGTTTTCGTGTGACTCTGTTGTTTCTATCTTGTTGTTGTTCATAAGGTCCTTCATTGTTCGTGTCCATCCTCTCCCATTTGTGTTGTTGTTTGCAGGAAAATAAAAAGGCCTGTACAACGCAGAGACGGTAACGTGATTAAAACAATAGCATATCCAACTGGAAACAAACCGAGCACTGTTTTTTACTCTGAACAATGTGAATAAAACAATTCTTTCTAATTTTTTTATTTAATGATTGTATTGTGGATGTGTTTGTGCTCATTTTATAGGGGAGGTGTGGGATTTGCAGACTTTATAAGTCAACGCACATAATTAACACAGTGCTATTGTTTACTCTCTGCAGGCCGCCCACAGCAGGGTGTTGGACTCACTGTTCGGTGTCCGTTTGAGTGAAGCCAGGACATTACCAGTCTATAGGCCACATTGAACACTCTGCGTCCTCCAGCATCTCGATGGAGAACCTGGCAGGGAGGGCGCCCTGGGGTAGGAGGTTGGGAAGGGATTCTGTCTTAGCGGTCTATTTTTCTTCATCGGGTCCAACATTCTGATTCCATCTTTTCACTCTCTTACTTCTCACTCATTGTGGGAAACATTGTAGAAAAATAGTTTTTTTGGAAAAAGGGGGGGGGGGGGGGAGGGGTCAGTCCCGTCAGTTTTTTGAGGGGAGGAATAAGGGGGCCAGGTGCCAGAATAACCCAATTATAAGAGTGACAAGCTAACATGTAGAAGGAAAAGGGTTTTGGAGAAGAGTAGCGATAGGAGGAATAGTCGAGCAGGAAAACTGTCCAGAGCAAATCAAGAGTCTGGTAGTGGGTGTAGGGATTAGAAAAAGAAAAACGGAAGGGAGAAGTACTGGAGTACTCACAACAATAGTAAAGTAGCTATGTGATGCACTTTATGGGAGTTTATGACTAAGTTACACCAGAGAGGATAACTTCTACCAGGTTCGTGTGGACCCAAGGAGGGGAGGACCCCAACCACCTTGTAGGAGTTTGTGGGTAAGTTGCCACAGAGAAGGGAACTTATACCAGGTTTGGGTGGACCCAAGGAAGGAAGGACCGTAACCACTTTATGGGAAAAGTAGTACAGCCTGTTAGCGAGGGTTTGAAGTTAGAGGAAAGAGTACTCAAGCACCAGAAGGGCAGTGTTGACAAATGTTTACACGTATTATTATTTGCACAAGGGCAGAGACCCTGGATAAGGGAGCATTTCCTCCAACTGATTAAATGAAATTATTAAAGTTAACTAATTTACTTGTTTCTGAGGACACAATGTAATCTCAGAGTACTTTGATGTTTGATCCTAGAATTATAGATAATATTTACCTTCTCCAAGAAAGAGATTTTCATGATAAAACCAAACACAAAGAAATGCTTACTGTAAGAATAAACTTAAAGAAAAACTAAAAGTGATAGTGAAGCTATTGTGTCTGTTTGTGTAACACTTGTACAGTAATTAAAGTTGTATGTATGGTCACACCTTTCTCATAGTGGAGGGATGTATAGTGATGCATTCCATTCCTTGAATGAGAGGTATCAAATCATTAAATACGTATATGGGAGAAAAGATATTTGTGACAGAGCCGGACGGAGTGGCCGAGCGGTTCTAGGTGCTACCGTCTGGAACTGCCTGACCACTATGGTCGCAGCTTCGAATCTTGCTTTGGGCATGGATGTGTGTGATGTCCTTAGGTTAGTTAGGTTTCAGTAGTTCTAAATTCTAGGGGACTGATGACCTCAGAAGTTAAGTCCCATAGTGCTCAGAGCCATTTGAACTATTTTGAACTTGTGACAGAGTAGTCGATAAGTGGTGAGCACACCACACATGGGAGGTATTTTAAATCGTAGGTGCTGATACCAGAGTTAACGATCCAGTAACTGTATGAAAGTGGGTAGCAGTTAGACAACCCTACCTGCTGAGGTTGAGATAGGAGTTCCATGGGGCAAGTGGTGTGGAAGAAAGAGCTTCGTGAAATCAAAGTATGCAAAATGTTAAAGATAATAAATATATTGTAACTGTTAATTATCAAGTTGAATGTTAGACCTATCATGTGTAGTACAGAGAGGCAGTATACAAATTGGTAGCTGTCCTCATTTATCATGAATTAAGTTGTAATTTTTAAGATAATATAAGAAGGTGAATTGAATCTCACTTCTTATTTATATGTTGGGGTGAATGAGAATGAGAAGTTAATTTTAAGCAGTTTTATCTGCAGCCCTTAGGGAGGCAAAGTCTGAGCCAAGTTACAGGAAGAAGGCACATGGATTCAGGGCACAGACTAGCTTGACCCAGATTAATAATACTTAACGGTGACCAAATATTCAGCAAATAACATTCATTGTACATAAAAGGAGTGTTAAGGTGTCGACTTTTTAAGTGTTTGGTGCATGATGTGAAGTATAACAAACCACCACACAGCCCAAGCCAATCTGAAACACTTCAAAAGGATGGACCAAACAAAGAAATAGAAATCAGGTAAATGAAACTAAAATGTTACTTATTGTAGAGAAATAGCAAACATACTCACTGATGATTATATTGATTTGATAGGTGCCGTAAAACTGGAAAGAAACAGTCCAAAAAAGAAGGGTATTAAAAAAATTACAGCACCATGTTCGTTGAAACCAGTCGCAAAAGATGAACTGAGGAGAACTGAAACCAAAGGTCAAGAAATCAGCTGTTGGTAATGAAGTATCAAATTACATTATAGTAAATCAATAATCACACCACTGCTAAACATAGCAAATAAATCTTTCAAAGACGGAATTTTTCCAGAAAAACTGAAGGTAACCTGGGTTGTGCCAGTGTACAATAAAGGGAGGGTGAGGATGACCCCAACTACGGGCCAGTTTCACTGATATGAGGTTCCTTGAACTGCTTATGTGTAACAAACTAGTTGTTCATCTGGACAAAAACAAAATTTTTATACCATCACAGTGTGGTTTCAGAAAGGATAAATATACATAATCAGCAGCTGCCAGTCTGATATACTGTATAAGTCATTAGATGAAAAAAAGTGCTTCCCAAGGCTAATGCTGGCCTGAAGTGGCGGTGGTTGCAGCTTCTGTGATTTCAGGACAAACTGCTCTGCTGCAGAGCCAAACTGTGCTCCACGAACAGCATTCTGGCTGGCATCCAAAGCTTCAAAGCCCTCTGGTAGTAAAGCTGTGACACAAAGTGAATTTAGGATTCAAATGGCTAGGTATTTATACACTTTTGGGCTGTGATTGCTTGAGCTTTGCTGTGCCTAAACACTTCAGTGTCTGCTGATGTAGAAAGGCTTCTGCCACCTTCTTACACTTAGGTACTGCTGTGTCAGCTGTTTTCACACCTCATCAGGCAACCTCACTTGCAGCGTTGCAACAGATGTGTCGTAAGGACATTGTATAATTATAATTCCACTTACGCTGCTAAGTCTGACAATCCTTCAATTGTCTGTCAAAGAAGCTGTCACGAATAACTCAGATAAGGTGATAACTAACCGTTATCACTGCAATAACACCAACGGAACGGAACTGACAAACAAATAGATGCTGACAGGACCACCAAAACCACACAGATGTCAAAACTGTCAGCCATAGTTGGTGATGGAAATTCAGCTTAAATACACCTGTTGTAAAATTAAAGCAATCAAACTTAGCAGCATACACGGAATTATAATTATACAATGTCCTTAAGAAACATATACTATGCAGTGGGTCCAGAAGAATATAAATTGGAAGTGTTGTATTTTCTAAGACATAACATCTGTACTCTCCTGCAACTAATGTTGCTGCAATCTACTTCCTGCTCTGCATATTTAATCTACATCTACATCTACATCTACATCTAAATCTACATGATTACTCTGCAATTCACATTTAAGTGCTTGATAGAGGGTTCATCGAACCACAATCATACTATCTCTCTACCATTCCACTCCCGAACAGCGCGCGGGAAAAACGAACATCTAAACCTTTCTGTTCGAGCTCTGATTTCTCTTATTTTATTTTGATGATCATTCCTACCTATGTAGGTTGGGCTCAACAAAATATTTTCGCATTCGGAAGAGAAAGTTGGTGACTGAAATTTCGTAAATAGATCTCGCCGCGACGAGAAACGTCTTTGCTTTAATGACTTCCAAACCAACTCGCTTATCATATCTGCCACACTCTCTCCCCTATTACGTGATAATACAAAACGAGCTGCCCTCTTTTGCACCCTTTCGATGTCCTCCGTCAATCCCACCTGGTAAGGATCCCACACCGCGCAGCAATATTCTAACAGAGGACGAAAGAGTCATGTGTAAGCTGTCTCATTAGTGGGCTTGTTGCATCTTCTAAGTGTCGTGCCAATGAAACGCAACCTTTGGCTCGTCTTCCCCACAATATTATCCTTGTGGTGTTTCGAACTGAAGTTGTTCGTAATTTTAACACCCAGGTACTTAGTTGAATTGACAGCCTTGAGAATTGTACTATTTATCGAGTAATCGAATTTCAACGGATTTCTTTTGGAACTCATGTGGAAAACCTCACACTTTTCGTTATTTAGCGTCACCTGCCACCTGCCACACCATGCAGCAATCTTTTCTAAATCGCTTTGCAACTGATACTGGTCTTCGGATGACCTTACTAGACGTTAAATTACAGCATCATCTGTGAACAAACAACATCAAAGACTCAGAAATAGCAGAAAGAAAACGTTTTAAAAACAAAATACTAAATTGGGAAGGCTTTCAAAGCAGAAGAAATAAAAAATCGGGAACAATATGGACAGAAGAAAGGAAGAGACTTCATGGGGAGAAAATGAGGGAATACTGGAAAAATAGGAAACAACAACAAAGGAAGAAGAGGAACTGAAGTTGTTAACGTGATCCTAGTTCGTCAATACGATTGTATAAAAAAAAAAAAAAAAAAAAAAAAAAAAAATCGACACCCGTTTTAATATCGATATAACTGTATATTGGGTGAAAATTTCAACTGATATATATCTAACTCGTGGTGAAAGCATCGACATATCGATATTTTGTCAACAACTCAATTACCAGCTTTATACGAATTTCTTTCGCAACGATATGTCCTATAAACCAATATCTGCAGACAAGTACAGGCCAAGTTTTACAGAAGGGTATAGTGTTGGAGTAAATTCACCAAAGATGTAAGCTTTTGACATGCTCAAAGTAAAAACTGTAAGTACCAATGACCTCCAGCTGAAAGAAAGTCTTGAGTAATAGCTGGAATTACACCAGTTAAGAACAGTGGTAGGCGAGACTAGTACTTGAATCCAGTCGAAACATGAGGAGGCAGACAGTTACGTTACGTTTTATTTGCAGCAGACTCTACCAGTCCATAAATTAAGATGTGGAGGAGTTTTTTACACTTGCTTCACCTTTCTCAAGCAACAGGAAACAGGTAAGTGGACCTCAGAACTCTGAACCAGAGTGTTGCGGTTTTATCATACCAGGCTGCTGCATGCACGCCAATTGCAACCTCCAGCTATGAGCGGAGGTGGTGTTCTGGGTTAAATTTCAAGTTATGAAAACATGGTTGTGGCATGCTAGATCAAAACAAAGACATTTAATTGTATTATATACTAACCACACGAAATCCTTATGGGTACGGCTGCCAGACATAATTCTAGAGGGCAAGACTCACTCAAATTCCGGATTCTACAGAGCCTGGTTTATATAGGCAAATGGGAATTCTCTCAGTAGGCGAGCGCGAGCAAACTGCATTTGGTTCTTATTTGGTTGTGTTCCGCTGGTTGTCAGTCTTTAAAGGAATGTCACGACGCAGCAGTACAGAAATCATTTGTCTGCTACCTTTTCTATTTCTGCTGTTGACACGAGTATCGTGATTCATGGAGAAAATGTAATATTGTTGATGGAAGGATGTAGATAACATGGGTGCTTCTGGCATCCATGAGAAGATCAGCAAAAATGCCGAAGGAAAAGAAATAGGAAACTTCGCAGTCACTCAAAGATCCAACCAGAGATGTGAGAAAGACGAGATGCCTGCATCAGGTGGGAATAAGCACAACCCTACTATTTCTTTTTACTAAAAAGAAAAAAAAGGAAATTAACTATCCTTGAAAGGAGACAATTGTGCATACGTATTTGCTATTCTGACTGAAAACATGCAAAATACCTAATCATTCTTACATTCATACTAGCTATAATGCCACAGTTGATGTTTCATTGTAATGTTACAGATTATTTGATGGTGGGTTACTGGGGACCATGCAGCTTGCCTTCTGATAAACTATAAAGCAGATTTTATCAAGTAGCCAATGTGACAAGTTGTATATGTGCTTGTTTTTAATTTTGCTGACGTTATCTTCCTTTTACGTAAAATTCTTCAAGTGCAACACCAGAAACCACCTGAGACAAAACAGCTACCGGAATGCGAAACCATCACTAACATAAATGAATAAAGTGGCTAGTAGTCAGAGTGTAAATGTTAATGGTCTAATTTTTACTTTATTTCTCACCTGTAATGAAAAAGATGAACCAACACATGTTGAAACTTTAGGACTAATGCTAAAGAAAACTAGAGTTCAAATTCAATGTTAAGTGCACTCTATCCACGTATATCGTAAGTTCTTCTTGCCCTATTCCCCTTTGCTTACTTGGTCAAAAACAGTATCGTACAAAACAATCCTTACAATCTTTCATCATGGTGCTAACTATGTAATGTGTCAATAATTTGCATCAAAAAACTATAATATAGTTTTTATAAGGCATGCTCGTGTTCTCTTCCTCTCCTTTTAGTGTAAACACTTGTACAAGCGAATGGTACTGAAATGTCCGCCCCTTGGTGTAAGCCAGACTGAATGTCAGTAGAAGAGTTAACTTTGCCAGCATCGATTATTGCTTGAAGTTTATGAGTGCATAATTGCAGTGATGTATGAGAGCATTTCGTCATTTGGGAGACATTTGCTAAAATTGCATTTCTCTGATTTGGAAAAAGTTCACGCTGTTATTGCATAATATTTTGCAGCATGTAGTGAGTCCTACGCAAAGTATTGTATTTTCTTGTGTAGAATAATTGACAATATCGGCTAAGCCAGCATTACATCTACAAAACGTTGCATGTAAGCAAACGTGCCTAACAAGGTGGCCTGTCATACAACAGCAGGCAGCAAGCAACTGCTAACCTAGTGTTGCCTTATTTTAATAACTACGATGCCATGAATTAGTGTTAATCACGTCTTAAACAGAAGAAAAAAATTGTGACATAAAGATATGAATCCTGGTTATTTGTCCACTGTCTGCAGCGAGTCAACACTCACATCTTCCTCAAAGATCACGTTCTTTGCGAGTGTGAGAAACTCTGAAACAAGAACAAGATAGCAAACTTGCTGACTAATTACACAGGTCTGCAAAAATTTTTTTTTTGCTTGTTGCATGAGATATTTTTATGAATTGTATGTTTTAGAATCCGCTGATTTCAGAAGTGACGTCCATTTCTTCTATCACATAAGGATTTTTTGCGAATTCAAACATAAAAAACTGGTAAAAGCACTCGTTTATTCAAAATTATCAAACATAATATTGTCTTACAACCAATGAAACATTATTTTGAGACATAAAATAACAATATTATACCCATTCATGTTTTTTTTATGAAACCTTTCCTTTTTTCCTTGATATTTCGCCGAGTCCTTTTCCGAATTCCATTCTTTAGTTTCCGCTTAAGCATCCAATAATAGTCTGCAAGCGTAGTGACATCCCATCTTCCTTGGTATCTTCTCTCGATTTCGCGGGCATCATGGTGAAACCGTTCCCCCTGTTCTTCACTGTAAGCTCCCAGGTTTTCCGGGAAGCTGTGTATATGGGAGTGTAGAAACTGGACATCCAAGCTCATCTTGTAACCTTGAGCTTCGTAGCTGCTAGCATCCGTTGAACAATGGTTTTGTAGTCAGGATCTTCAGTGTTTCCCGAAAACTTTCGCACTACATCCTTGAACGATACCCAAGCTTCTTTTTCTTCTCATTCATACTTTCCACAAAGAGGGTGTCGGTTAAAAGTTTTCTTATGTCGGGGCCAGTGAAAACTCACTCTTTCAACTTTGCTTCTGACTGCTTCGAAATTTTTGTACATAGATATTTAAAACAGTCCCCATCCTTTTGCAGCGATTTTGCAAATTGTTTCATCAACCCCAATTTGATATGGAGAGGGGGCAACAAAACCTTTTTGGTGGTACCAAAGTAGTAGTGATAAAATTTTTCTCACCATGCTCTAAAGTTTCTCGGGGTGGCAAATCACTTTTAGTCCAGTGCTGTTCTCTGGCACTACTATCCCACAAGCATAAGATGCATGGGTATTTAGTATAGCGTGCCTTCTGACCCAAAATCATCGTGAGTATTTAGAAGTCCCCACAAACCATCTATTGATGGTCCTGATATTTGATTTTTTCTAGAATAATGGCCAAATCGTTATAGTTTTCTTCCATATGCACAGAATGTCCCATCGGAAGCGATGAAAATTTATTTCCATTGTGCAATAATACTATTTTGAGACGAGCTTTGGATGAATCAATGAATAGGCGCCATTCAGATGACTCATACTGCATATCAAAGTAATGTGCGAGTCCTTGCAAATCACTGCAAAAAACTAAATTTCCTCCTTTTGAGAAAAACTGGGTAAACTATTTTTCTCGGTGTCTGTACCATGAAAATGATGTGCCAGATGATAAAAGGTTTTTATTTCTTAATCAGGAACCTAACATTTCGGCTGCATCTTTTGAAAGACCTAAATCTCTTACTAGATTATTGAGCTGACTTTGAGAAAACAGTTGATGCCTTTCATCTTCGTCTGAAGAAAAATCTCATCTTGATTCACCCTGAGGAGGTAGTGTAACTTCGTCCTCCAAACTGGAAGGTGGCTGTGGGATAGGTATTTCAGAGCTATGGGGCACTGGACGCATATCTGACTCAGTGTTAGGATAACTTATGCTTCTTTTGTTTTTTGAATTGAATCCCTTTACGTCAACTGAACAGAAGTAGCAATCAGTGGTATGGTTTTTCCGCTCACGCAGTATTATAGGAATTACAAATCAGAATGAATTCTTCTTACCCTTAAACCACGAACGAAGATCTTCGTCACATCTTTATTGTAAGATTATATGATAGCGGAACAAACACTGGTAGCAGTTACTTCTGTAAAATATCTGGGAGTATGCGTGCGGAACGATTTGAAGTGGAATGATCATATAAAATTAATTGTTGGTACGGCGGGTACCAGGTTGAGATTCATTGGGAGAGTGCTTAGAAAATGTAGTCCATCAACAAAGGAGGTGGCTTACAAAACACTCGTTCGACCTTTACTTGAGTATTGCTCATCAGTGTGGGATCAGTACCAGATCGGTCTGACGGAGGAGATAGAGAGGATCCAAAGAAGAGCGGCGCGTTTCGTCACAGGGTTATTTGGTAACCGTGATAGCGTTACGGAGATGTTTAATAAAATCAAGTGGCAGACTCTGCAATAGAGGCGCTCTGCATCGCGGTGTAGCTTGCTCGCCAGGTTTCGAGAGGGTGCGTTTCTGGATGAGGTATCGAATATATTGCTTCCCCCTACTTATACCTCCCGAGGAGATCACGAATGTAAAATTAGAGAGATTAGAGCGCGCACGGAGGCTTTCAGACAGTCGTTCTTCCCGCGAACCATACGCGACTGGAACAGGAAAGGGAGGTAATGACAGTGGCACGTAAAGTGCCCTCCGCCACACACCGTTGGGTGGCTTGCGGAGTATAAATGTAGATGTAGATGTAGATGTAGATGTACACACCTTGATCACCAAGTTTTAATTTAAAGTAAGCAAATTAAACTTTGCTCACAAAATCACTTATCTGTTGACTTTTAATAGTGTATTCACCACAGATATAACAAAAACTGTTTGGAGAAATAACACAACGTCTTGTAGCCATGACTATACAGAAACAACAGCACTGTTCACTTGAATAGCAATATGTCTACTGAGAGTTCCTCTTTATTTCATGCGAGATACAAATCGTCATTTGACTTGTCGCAACACGATAAAACTGAACAATAACATTGTTTGCATTTGCTTCTGGCGCCCAGGAGTTCACGGTAAAACCTACAAGTAGTAACAAAGAATAGTTAACATCGTAATTTTTTAAAATTTTATTTTATTTTATCAATTATAATTGATAAAATTTTTAATAATTATTAAATCAAAAAACACAAACGTTTATTACTAATGAACATAAATACTGCAATATACATAAAAACCTATGTGATAGAACTTTTTGAATATTTTTCCTGTTTTTGGGAGATCAAAATCTATAAGAAAATGTTAAAAAATCCTATGTAGTTTTTTAGTCTCAGACCTGTGTTATTAGTAATCTCATTCTGGCATGCAGAATCAGCATGGTGGTACGTTATAAAAGCACGAAGACTCGCTGCCGTGACTTTGTAGGTGTCAGAAGAGTTGTCATCGTCGTGGCACTCAGCCTGTTAACTGTCGAACCAAACAGTATGCAGGTGAATGATGGTCGCTCTGTAAAATGATCATCAGTGTTCCACTCAGTAATATCCATTGAATAAATGATCATCGCCTTTACTCAGCAATGTGTGTGTGTGTGTGTGTGTGTGTGTGTGTGTGTGTGTGTGTGTGTGTGTGTGTACGAAATTCACAACGTAATTTTACGAAAATATATTTGACTTTCATAGAAATAATGCAACCTCACACTATTTCACCCATCACTTTGATGTTACACTGCTTAAATACAGAGGTGTATATATCTATACAAATATTCTTGACTTCCGGAGAAATGATGCTTATGTTTGACGTTGGCTTCTATTCATGTAAAGGCTACGTAATTTTTCACTGTGTATTTTTGAACATGATGCCATTTTTATGCAAATGGCTGTCTCATTTGAGTATAGGGCAATTCTAAATGAACGAGGCACAAAGAAAAGTATTCCCTTGATTAACGTAATGACTTCATTTCAGAAACTCATAAATAGATCGAAAGCTTAACTCTCACAGTTTAGATTGGCAATAGTGAAACAGTGGAAAGTCGCCTTTGTCCATCGCTGGAGTTAGTACTCAGAGTACTTCAAAATGGTTCAAATGGTTCTGAGCACTATGCGACTTAACTTCTGAGGTCATCAGTCGCCTATAACTTAGAACTAATTAAACATAACTAACCTAAGGACATCATACACATCCATGCCCGAGGCAGGATTCGAACCTGCGACCGTAGCGGTCACGCGTTTCCAGGCTGAAGCGCCTTTAACCACACGGCCACACCGGCCGGCACTCAGAGTACTGACATACACAATAGAAAAGGCGTATTGTCTATTCTACCTTTTCATCTCAGAGTAGCATTTGCAAGCTACGGCCTCAATTGTTGAGCTGGTGTATGAATTCGTTTCATTTTTCCATAGGTTCAGTAAACACAACAGTAAACACAACAGATACACATAATAGAGATTTATGTCATCAATTCAACATTCTTCTTCACTATTTACAACAACTTGCCAACACTGGGGTAACGCTTCGATTCCACGATTGTAGAAGTCATGTGGTTTTAAGGCGAAGATAGCAGGGGAGTTTAAAATCTGAGGCCACAAAATCAGGTGAATAAGGCGGATGCGGAATGAAGTCTGTGCCCCCCTCCTACATAGTTTCCTTTTTTCAATCTAGCAGGATGTGGGCGAACGTTATGGTGGAGTAGAATCACTTCACTCAGTCTTCCTGGTCGTTGTTCCTGGACCGCGTCTACACGTAAGGGAAATAATTCGTACTACACCTCACCGTCGCTGTTCCACCAGATGCATAACATATTTTGTAGATGTAAGCAGGTATTTGTGCGGGAATCAGCTGCTTTTTTTTTTTTTTTTAATTCAGTTGCTACTGTCTTTTCCCTATGTTAGCATAAAGGCACCATTTCTCATCACCAGTAATGATTCAGAATAGGAATGGTCGGTGCTGTTCACTAGCCAACTGGTACGAACAAACAGAGATGCATGGGCACCAGCTGATTTGTTGTGATTTTCGCTAAGAGCGTGCGGCACCCACACACTCTATTTATGAACCCAGTTTTAGAACCTTCCCCATTGCTTGAAAATATCGCACGATGGTGGAATAGTCACAGTTCACCACATTTGCCAGTTCTCGAGTAAACGGATGTGGATCACTGTAGATTAATATGTTTAAACAATCTGAAGACCCTGAAGGCCTTCCTGAACGTGGAGAGTCACTAATGTCAGAATGATCCTCCTTAAAAACGAGAAAATCATTTTCTTGCCGTCTTCTGTACTGTGGCATCATTCCCAAACAAGGTATAAACTTTTCTGGCTCCGTCCGCTGCTGTCACCCCTCTATAGGCCTCAAACAGAAGGATTATCTGAAATGTTCCGATTTCTGTACTTGGCACTATATTTTATGGCATTCATAGTACCACTCACTATCTTCAATTTACAAAATGGCAATATGCAAACTCATATAGCAACAGTGAACTACAAATAAAAAATGACAATCGATAATTAAACTCATAGCAACCGGACTACCATCATGGAAAGCGAAATTGCTGCCGACTTACGCACCAAAGGCATAAGGTACAGGTAATAGAACAAGCACAACTGGGCTAGTTCCGCCATCTCGAATTCATTTTTTTTAAATTTTCCATCAGTAAAGTGAATCTAGTTTCGGTCGGCCGCGGTGGCCGAGCGGTTCTAGGCGCTACAATCTGGAACCGCGCGACCGCTACGGTCGCAGGTTCGAATCCTGCCTCTGGAATGCATGTGTGTGATGTCCTTAGGTTAGTTAGGTTTAAGTAGTTCTAAGTTCTAGGGGACTGATGACCTCAGTGGTGCTCCGAGCCATTTGGACCAATCTAGTTCCACCATATTCGATTTTGATCAGCTGTTTCATTTTAATGGCCCTGAAATACATAGCTGGGGAGGAGATGGATGGGGGATTGGAAAGATGGTGTGACTTGATGACATCATTGATAAGGATTATGATGTCACTTCTATGGATGATGACATCACTGATAAAAGGGGGTAAGGTTTGTTATGACATAGGTGTACACATGATGATCTGTGATGACTTTCAGCAAACGTTGCAAGGTCAAAGTGAGCTGTAGCTGTTGTAGAACACATTAGAGGGATTTGTAGTAAATAACGTACTATCTGTGGATAGTCCGCCCCCGGTAGCTGAGTGGTCAACGCGGCAGAATGTCACTCCTAAGGGCCCGGGTAGCATTCCCGACCGGGTAGATTTTCTCCGCTCAGGGACTGGGTGTTGAGTTGTCCTAATCATCATCATTTCATCCCCATCGACTCGCAAGTCGCCGAAGTGGCGTCAAATCGAAAGACTTGCACCTGGCGAACGGTCTACGCGACTGGAGGCCCTAGTCACACGACATTTACATTTACATTTTTATCTGTGGATATTAAGTGACTGACTATTTTGTTCTTTACTTTTAATGTTCAGAACGCAGCGGAACCGGTTGCAGAATGAAGACGATCTCTGGCTGACCAAAATCGGTCAGCGCCGCGCGGGATTAGCCGAGCGGTCTTAGGCGCTGCAGTCATGGACTGTGCGGCTGATCCCGGCGGAGGTTCGAGTCCTCCCTCGGACATGGGTGAGTTTGTTTGTCCTTAAGATAATTTAGGTTAAGTAATGTGTAAGCTTAAGGACTGATGACCTTAGCAGTTAAGACCCATAAGATTACACACACATTTGAACATTTTTTTGAAAAACGGTCAGCGCTTTCAGACTCTGTCGTAAAATACATAAAAAATTCAATTATAGAAATAAAAGTGTTACAGTTTTACTGGTGGTACTTAATAAAGTTATTGTATGAAACGACAATGCGAAACATACTTGTTTATCCACAAAAAAGTCATCTCCCAAGGCTAGTTAAGTATCTTAATGGGAAACATGATAGTTTAATTCGCTTCCGAGTAAAAGTTGGATATTTTACTCAAATGACTGCACCTCAGGCTTAATACTTCGAAAATTATGTCTTCTCGTTGTCTTGCTATATCAAGCATGGTGGTGCAGTGGCAGAGCACTAGACATGCGTTCAGAAGACGCGTGGTTGAAATCCCACTCTAGGCGTCTAGATTAAGGTCTTCTATGATTTTGCTGAACCAAAGTAGGTGAATGCCGGTACGCTTTCTTTGAAAAAGGAGCAGTTGATTCACTTCCACATCAACTTACTTTTTAATTTCGTGTCACGCCCAAGACGGAGTCATCGAACTCAACCTCCCATCCTCCATCGCCCCCCCCCCCCCCCCCCCCTCTCTCTCTGCTGACGTTCGACCTGACCTGTCGTAATGGTTCCGTTTCATTTTACTCAGAGGCCGTACCTGTAATCAAAGTCTTCAGAAAACCTTAAGAAAGGAAGTCGTGTGCGGCATTCGTCTACGAGTCGTGTATTATTGTATTTGAACTCCTTGTACATCGTATTTTTTACCGTTGAGACCGAGTACTAGATTAGACTTTGCCCAAACGAATGAGAGAAAACCCCTACAATCATATTCACACTCACCAATCTCCGACTAATGATCATTAATGGTATGTCGGTATTCCATCAACTTCTCACTTAACTCACTGTCATGTAAACAAACAAATCCTGTCTTACGTATAGCTTTTCTGTGTCCACTTTACATGTTTCTGTTTAGGATTTGTACTCTGGATGGTAAGGTCACTACTTTTATCTTCACAGAAACTGCTGTTAACTTCGTTGCGCGCAGCTTCGGTTCTGCCTGTAACCGTTCACTTTTCATTCCTATCAATTATGTCTCAGCTGCTAGAGTTATCATTTTCTGTTTTTGTTTATTCCAGTCTGAAGATAATTATGTCTCTAACACACAGTGGCTTTTCTATACCAATTATTTATTGTCGCATTGTATTCACCAAATCCTTTTCAGAATTATTTGCGGCATTGCTTAAATAGTAAATCGCAGAGAATATTATATTCGTCCTACCATTTTAAATGCGATCGTCCGTAGAGAATCCCCTGATACTAATCTATTGCAGCAGAGGGTCTTTGTAACGTGTCTGGGACACACACAATTTTTGTTTCTTCTTTTAATTTCTCAGGCTCACACATTACTGTCGTGGTTGCTATGAGAAAATTTCCGACGACATAGCACTGAGCAGTTTTTCGTCTACACACACGTTAAGGAAGTACCGAAATTTATCCATGAAGGAAACTTGAGTTTATTATTTATTCAAGCTTTTGCCACAATTGCAATCCTGATTGTGATTAGTTTCGAACATTTACTTTCAATCCAGAATCTTCGTTTCAAAAGTTTGTTAGATCGCTGTTCCACCGCTACTCTTACGAGACATCTTCATAAAGCAGATATGCATGACAAATGTTGCATGACCTTAATACAGAAGTGGTACATTCAACAGACTAACTTATACTAAAAGTCAGCAATACCTTTGAATAATCACTGAGGTGACGAATCTCATGCGATAGCAATATGTGCATACGAAAATGGCGACAGTCTAAAGATCCAAAAGGGTCGTGCGTTGGCGGAGCTGTCATTCCTACTCAGGTGATTCATGTGAAATGACTTCCGTCGTGGTTGTGGCCGCATGACGGGAATCAACAGAACCTTAACGAGGAATGGTAGTTGCAGTTAGACGTATGGGACATCCCGTTTTGGAAATCGTTAGGGAATTCAGTAATTCAAGATCCACAGTGACAAGAATGAACCGAGAATACAAAATTTCAGATATTACCTCTCACCATGGACAACGGAGTGGTCGATAGCCTTTACATAGCGACCGAGAGCGGCGGCATTAACGTAGGTTTGTCAGTGCTAACAGACAAGCAACACTGCTTGTAATAACTGCATTAATCAATATGGGTGTACGAAAAACGTATCCGTTAGGACAGAGTGATGAAATTTGATGTTAATGGACTACGGAACCTGACGACTGGCGCGGGTGTCTTTGTTAACAGCGCGACATCGCTTGCAGCGCCTCTCCTCGGCTCGTGGTCATAGTGGTTGGACCCTAAACAACTGGAGAACCGTGGCCTGGTCAGAGGAGTCCCTATTTCAGTTGGTAAGACCTAATGGTAGGGTCTGAGTGTGGCACAGTCACCATGAAGCCATGGATTCATGTTGTCAATAAGGTATTGCCCAAATTGGTAGTGGCTCCATAATGGTAAAATGGAAATGTCATGTGGCTAGGGCATCCCGTCGGGTACACCGGTCGCTTGGTGCAAGTCCATTGAGTTACGCCACGTCGGCGACTTGCGCGTCGATGGGGGTGAGATGATGATAATGATGAGGACAACACAACACCCAGTCTATGAGCGGAGAAAATCTCCGACGCAGCCGGGAATCAATCCCGGGCCCCTTTGCACGGCATTCCGCAGCGCTGACCACTCAGCTATGTGGGTGGACCTTCAGAACGATGTGAGCTGTGTTTACGTGGAGTGGACTGGGTACTCTAGTCGAACTGAACCGATCATTCACAGGAAATGGTTCTGTTCGCCTACTTGGAGACCATTTGCAGCCATTCATGTATTTCATATTCCGTAACAACGATGCGCCATGTTACTGGGCCACAAATGTTCGCGACTGGTTTGAAGAACATTCTGGACAACTCGAGTGAATAGTTTGGTAAGCCAGACCGCCTAACATGAATCCCATCGAACATTTATGGGACATAATCGGGAGGTCAGATCGTGCACAGAATCCTGCACCGGCAACAGTTTCGCACTGCTCAGTATTTCTGCAGGGGACTTCCAACCACTTGTTGAGTCCATACCACATCAAGTTTCTGCACCAAGCTGGGCAAAAGGAGGTTCGACACGATGTTAGAAAGGCATCCCATGACTTTTGTCACCTCAGTGTTCCACTTCTGCTTTATGGTTATACCGCGTTTAACATGGAGATTTATTTTACGAAGATATCTCGTAACTATCTAAGTTGGAATAGGGCTCCAAGAAACACTTGAAATGTGGACTGGCGTTTGAGAATGTATGTTAATGTTCTAAACCAGTCGCCACCTATAAATTGTACGCAACTGTGACAGAAACCTGAATAAATAACGATCAAATATGAGTTGCTGGTCCTGTTACCACACAATGGTGGAATGGTGTTTAAATTTTACAGACTGGAACACTAGGGCCTTTTTTTAACCTGACCGACGTCAGATGAGCTGAAATTATTTCTTGCTCAGTACAGCATCGTACTATAAATTGTTATGTACAATTCTTGTGCTTTCTTTTGTCTGGTGCATGTCAAGATAAAGAGTTCCTGACGAAGTGGTCCAGAGATGATCTCCTGACAAAGTGAGTGGAAGTGCAGATCAGTATACGAAGGCGGAAGACGGCCAGCTACAGGGAGAGTTACTGGGCGACATTGTGATTAAACACACGTTGGCATTATTGTATCATGAAATAAAATAAAATAATGTTAATTTTGTATCGATTCCTTATTAGATCTCGTTAAGATCACTAGTGTGTGCATTAAAAAGTGTGTATAATGTATTTGGTGCCGTGTACGTCACTTATAAATGTGTTCAGTAACGACGTATTGCAACATTGAATGTGAAATTAAATACTAGAAGGCAGCGTTAGTTACACGAGAGATTATCATTCAGGACGGCTATTTGAATTGAATATGACATGAAATAGGAATAACTCTTATTTTGTGAACGGTATTTATGAGTGAATGAAAATAATGACATTTAAACTTTTACTCTAGAGTAGTGTGGTGAGCATTATTACGCTTGGATTCCAATATACAGGAGTTCAGTAGCATACAATCCGTCTTATTTGATGGGAAAAGAATGAGAAACAGATATATCACTTCGTTTTGAGATCGAGATCACGCACTCAATTAAATTTACTGCAAGCAGAAATATTCAGTTAACAGACATAAACCTGCTCCTGAAATCGGGGTATTCCTTCTAACTTAATAAAAACAACTGAAGACAGTTATTCCAACAGCTAAACCCAGCCGAAAATTGGTTCCAGGGTAACTAGCTGCATAGCAGTTAATAGTGGTATTAGAGAAGGTGACTGTTTGAACCCTCTACTCTTTAATATAGCCATTAATGAGGTGATAAAAAAGGTATTGGTTGGTAGTGGTTATACAGTGCAGGACGAAGAAATAAAAATCGCTTATTACGCTGACGATGCTATTATGTTGGCAAGCAATGAAGATAACCTGCAGAAACTTTTGTATATATTTAACGTGGCAGCCAAAAACCTAACTATGGTCGTATCCACTCAAAAAAACAACTTGTGTGACCACATATGTAGAACCAGTTAGATGTAAACTGGAAGCCAATGGAAATATTATTCAGCTGGTGATGTCATTTAAATTTTTTTAGCAGTGGAAATGTCGAAAAGGAGGTTGGAGAAGAAATAGCAAAAGCAAATAAAGTGGCAGGGTGTTTAAGTGATACTATTTGGAAAATCAAGCATAATGGAAAAGATGCAAAGATAAGAATATACAAAACAATAGTGAAACCAATTATGACATACAGCGCTGGGCCAAGACCGGAAACATCAAAAATAAAAAGACTTTTGGAAACCACAGAAATGAAAATTCGGGAAAGGATTACAGGGAAGACGCTGCGAGACAAGTGAAAGGATTAGAAGTGGATGTAAAGTGTACTCCATTAATGAGTGGGTATATAAGAGAGAGCATGAATGTAATGAAGAAAAAACAGGGAGGACGAACGGAAGATTGTGAAGATAGTACAAAATAAATTATCTGTTGGTAAAAGAGATATTGACCCTCCAAGGAAAAGATGGCGCGACAACCTCAGGGAAGGGTGAGGAGTAGTGAAGAAAACAGGCTTTAGCCACGGAAAAAAGGATGACGAAGGAGAAGGAGAAAAGAAGAAGAAGAAATGTTATAAAGGGGAGCTACAATAACTAATAACAGTAAAAGCTATCGAATGTGCATTTATCGACTTTAGCAGAATGATGTTCGAGTCTTCTCTCATTTTTCGGCAAAATCTGAGTTGAACATTGATAGAAAAGCTATGAAGTTAGATTCAGACCTCTTCTCATTCAGAAAAATGACCTGCAAGTGTATTAAATTCGCTTGGAAGAAATAAATAACGTCATAATAATCTGCAAAAGGAAGCTATAATTGCATAAATATCTTGTATGTGGCATTAGGCCTACTACATAGCTACTACGTATGGTCAACCAACTAACTGAGAGAGACTGTGTAAAGCTTTGTCCTATGGACTTGAACTACTCAAGAACTTCGACTCACCACGCGCCACAATGAAGATTATATACACTTGAGTTCCTCAAGTAATGTGGAGTTAAGATCCTAGACGGTAACGGATAGCACGTTAAGAACAGAGAGTGTCTTTGTTTATCTTAAGGGATACACGCTGGAGGTACACTACAACAGCCTTGTTCGGTTATGTATTTGGTACTGTTCCGCATTCTGAGATGGTTGACAAAGATTTCTCAAAGATTAAGTCACAGGATGGTTTACTTAGCGTAAGAATATTACCGAGTTGCCCTTCCAATTGAACTGACAGACTCTACCATAGAAGAGAGGGCTTACTATTAGCGCAGGACAAAACAAGAGTCAAACCACATATCATATCTTACTACACAAACTTCACCAGGCAGCTATCATGGTAAAATAAGATAAGCTGAAGTTTATACCTAGGCCTATCAAATGTCTTTCTTCTCCTTCAACATCTCGAATGCGCTATGAGAAGCGAAGGGAGGAGGTCGAGAGAAGAAGGAAAGGCAGTGAAACACGACGCGTTCTCCACCACACGTTGTAAGATGCGTTTCGGAGCACTTACTTTTTATGTAGCAACGGAGAATCCTGCTGTGCGCAACACAACCTATCTTAATAACCTCACTGCTTATCATTGTTAGTAAAATGAGATGTTGTACTGTGTTCGAGACGATTTTTGTATTTCTGTAGAAATAGCGAAGCTTGAAATTTTGCTTGAAAATGGGTAAGTGAATTACAGATTAAGATTATAACTGTGAAGCAAGCTTACCGAAATGGCTCTTTAGATCGAAGTTTGCTCTCCAACTGTCGTCTCCAGAGGCGTTACATTTTCAATACGTTCCTGCGATTTAATTTTATCAGAAAAATTTAACGTGTATCTAGCTAAAAAAACGTTTATTGTTCATTTGATAACAGATGGCCAGAAACAACACTGAATGGACATTTCCTCTGAACTCCAACAAACTGCCGATGCATGTGTGTCGAAAGGACAACCATAGGACCATTACGTCATCGAGACAAAAGTTTGAGCGTCGCAGAGGATCAGTGAAGAATCTCCATGTCCGTAGAAGGTACGACAGTTTTCATCTAATGCAAAATCGATTCTTACAATTTTCTTAGTTGGCGGCCACCGTGCGTGAAAATACGTTAGAAGAGACGACGGTTGTGAGAAACCGTCGCCGTGACGTCACACCCACACACCAGAGTTTCATGTTTCGTGTTAACATCGGATAAATATCCTTTGGAGACCATACGGCATGTGACATTTTCTTCTTCCCAAAATAAAAATTCGTGCTGAGGGTATGGAGAACTTGTATCCATTTGACTGTAAGAAGAAACTGTCACAACTTCTGGAGTACGTTCAAATGAAGCTCTCTATGGCTGTACAGTTTAATGGACAAAACACAGGCACAAGTGGTTGGATAGCGATGGTGAGTAATTTCAGTGCTCATTGCACATTTTTCTAGTTTTACCAGCACCAGAGAAATAGGACCATGTACGCTGTATTTTCTGCTTAGTCCTATACCTCTGGATGTATAAGAGGCCGTACATAATTGTATCTAACCGTATATGTTAGCGCCCAGATGCAATGAAGCAGTATTATTCACAATTTTTGTTTCTTCAGTTGTGACAGTTGAAAGCTGATGCAATATTGGAAAACTCTCCTAGACTTTGAAATAAAAATAAAGAAGTTGAAATGGAGCCCAAAATATGTTTTATTCAATAAATATATTGTCGCACCAAGTTAAGGAAGTACCAAGAGGTCACTACACGTTTAATTCCGATCCTCGACTTCTTTTTCAATGGGAAACAGCTGCCCATTTATTCACTGAAGAAGCAGTTGCCCTGTAACCTACCTATGCCTATTGCGGTGTACACGTCGGTAGGATAGCAATACTCCGGGTGAAGGGCCTCGAGACAGCCCTGTTCTGACCATCAGAGGTGATTAATTGCTGAAACCAAGACTGAATGTTCTCTCTACGTATCAAGGCGTCTCGCGGTTCGGAGGTACTGTGCTGAGTCAGACAGATTTGTCATGAGGACGTCCCAGGTGCTGAAGAACTGAAAAATACTTTGTAAAACTACTAAATCATTAGCTCCTGGATCTGTTTTGTATAATCAAAATGAAAGTAATCTCTCCAGTTTCTTTCACTAGCTTTACAAAGATAATTCTAACGAAAAATAACAATATATTATTCTTATGTGTTAACATCAATTTCGTTTCGCCCGTTCTATCACCTTTATGTTTCCGTCAGCGTTACTGCACTCACACTCATTGCTTCTATTCCTCACTGTTCTTAAATTTTACTTATAATCCTTTCTTTCGTTTACATTTTCTTCTACCGGTACGTCATTTTGCCCATAGTATAACAAGAATTTATGTTTTGAGTGTTGTATGACGATTACCATCCACATGTTGCAATTAAAAATACATTTTTGATGCCAAGCACAGTCAATATAAATATATTATTTCGCATTTAGGTTGTATCCGATAGATTGTCAATTTCAAATGTTTCAGTATTATGCTAGACGAATAAAATAACCCATATCACTTTCACAAAGATCACAACAGATAAAACAATGATAGGAAGAAAGTATGAAGAAAATGATTGTCATGACGTTACAAAGAAATAGAAATAAATAACATTACATTTAAATTAACCCACTGCATGTAAACAACGATAAAAGTCATTTCGATAACGATCCCATAGAGAAGTTTTAAATCACCTGATGGGATTCGTACCCACAATTTCCTATACGTTACGAATGTTCTTTTAGCACTGCGCTACGCCACCACCCTACATCTACATCTACATCATACTCAGCAAGCCACCTAATGGTTGGTGTGTGGCGGAGGGTACTTTCGGTACCACTATCTGATCCCTCCAACCGTGTTCCACTCGGGAGTAGTGCGTGGGAAGTATGATTGTCGGTAAGCCTCTGTATTGGCTCTAATTTCTTGAATTTTCTCGTTGTGGTCAATACGCGAGATGTATGTGGGGGGGAAGTAATATGTTGTCCGACTCATCGTGAAAAGTGCTGTCCCGAAATTTCAGTAGTAAATCTCTCCATGATGCTCAACGTCTCTCTTGTAACGTCTGCCAGTGGAGTTTGTTTAGCATGTCCGTAACGCTCTCTCGCCAGCTAAACGATCCCGTGACGAAACGCGCCGCTTTCTTTTGGATCTTCTCTATCGCCTCTATTAGTCCTACCTGATAGGGATGTTAGATAGATGAACAGTGCTCAAGAGTGTGGCGAACAAGCGCCTTACAAGCCCCTTCCTTCGTGGATGAGTTACATTTCTTTAAAATTCTTCCGATGAATCTGAATCTTGTGTCTGCTTTTCCCACTATCTGTTTTATATGGTTATTCCACTTATGGTCGCTCTGGATAGTTATTTTGCGGCAGACGCTGTCTCCAGCTGTTTGTCATCAGTAGTGTAGCTGTGCAGTAGTGGATTGCTTTTCCTATGTATACGCAATATGTTGCATTTATTTACATTCATGGTCAACTGGCAGAGTCTGCACCATTCATCAGTTCTCTGCAGATCGTTCTGCACATTCTTACTGTCTGCTGCCCTCGCTACTTTGGTATAAACAACATCATCATCTGCGAATAGCCTTAAAGATCATCCGACGCTCTCTACTAGATCATTTATATGTATCGTGAACAGCAACGGTCCTATCACACTTCCCTGTGGTACTCCGGATATTACCTTTACATCTGTCTATTTAGTTACGTTAAGAGCGACGTGTTGAGTTCTACCTGCAAGAAAGTCTTGAATCCAATCTCAGGCCTGCTCCGATACTCCGTAAGCTCGTATTTTTTTCATTAAACGGCAATGCGGGACGGTCTCAAATGCCATACTGAAATCAAGGAACGCGGCATCAACCTGAGCGCCGTTGTCCACTGCTCTGTGGATCTCATGGAGGAACAGAGCGAGCTAAGTTTCGCAGCATCTCTGTTTACGGAATCCATAATGATTTTTATAGAGGAGATGCCATTTTCCAAGAACGTCATAATTCTTGAGCGTAAAACATGTTCCATAATTCTACAACAGATTGACGTCAACGATGTAGGTCTATAATTGTATGGATCTGTCTTCACGCCTTTCTTAAAAACGGAAATGACCTGCGCTTTTTTCCAGTCGTTAGGTACCTTTCGTTGCTCTAGTGATCTACGATAAATTACTGCTAGAAGGGCAGCAAGTTCTTTCGCATAATCTTTATAGAATCTTATATGTATCTCATATAGTCCTAAAGCCTTTCCACTATTAAGCGATTGTAGAAGCTTTTCAATTCCGCGATCGGTTATCTCAGTACCTGCCATTTCGACTTTCGCACGACGATTGAAAGGAGCGACAGTGTTACTATCTTCCACAGTGAAGTAACTTCGGAACACCGAATTCATTATTGCGGCGTTTTCTCTGTTATCTTCCGTTTCGGTGCCGGTGTGTATAGCGTCCCCAGTGCTATATTACGAAAAGACTTAAAAAACAGTATTTATAAAGAAGAGACATTTAAAAATTGAATAATATATTTTTACCATGTAGCCGTAAAACAATAATTTCTCTGTCTAAGTTTCGAATGCAAAGAAATATAACAAAGTGATCTAAAGAGACGACAAGATACGCTCTTTTGTTAATTTTTTAGTCGTCTTCACTTCCTCTCTTGTCTTGATTGTGTGTAGACGGACATCTTGCGAGTGCTGGCAAATGTAAGCATATTTGTATGAGTTAAGCAGATAATATATTGATTTAATCTTATTGTGCACTTTTAATTTGTAAGAAGTGATCCAGATTTCATGTCCGCCTTCCTTGAATTAACCTGCAGTCAAGTAATTTACAGCTCAACAATCGTAGCGGCCGATGCAGCCAACGACGCCATTACGTGGCGATATTAACTTATGAAAAATTAGCGGAAGCGAAATACTCGCCCGCTATTAACATAATATTAATTTTTCTCCACAGCCGCACGAAGTTGCAGAAATACGTAGCTTTAAGATTCTTATTTTCAGTACCATAGCCGAGAGCCAGAGCCAGGACTCCGACTACAATACAATGGTTAACGGAGGTAAAAAATGGCTCTGAGAACTATGGGACTCAACTGCTGTGGTCATAAGTCCCCTAGAACTTAGAACTACTTAAACCTAACTAACCTAAGGACATCACACACATCCATGGCCGAGGCAGGATTCGAACCTGCGACCGTAGCGGTCGTGCGGTTCCAGACTGTAGCGCCTTTAACCGCTCGGCCACTCCGGCCGGCTTAACGGAGGTAAGAAAAATACTCTCGCGCGTGTGTGGGCCGCAATTGTAATTAATAACTATAGATTTCTTGCTTTAAAGTGAACTGACTAGCCGAGGAAATTAATATGAAAAGTTTATTACATTGTTCAACTTATATGCTCATGTTTTAAGATTCAGCGAGTCTAACATTCATTAACATAACAAATAATTTGAGATTAATATTGTTAAAAAGGAGAACTTCAGGAAAGCATTTAATCGTAAATCAAAATTAAATGAAATATCGTTCTTATTAAGGCCCACCACGTAAGTCGGCAACAATCAAAAAATAATAATAACAATAATAATATATTAAATTAAGACGGCCGACGGACGCGAGATGTGGTCGCTGAGAGAATGAATAAATGATTTTGACTCACTTACTGATTTAACATACAACCAAAATCTCTTAGGGATTTTACTCAGGTCGGTTGACAACGTCTTACTTTCGAAATCATTGAACGCTTCTCTCTTTGGTCTCCTGACGCTCTTTTTCGCTTCGTTCAGTTTTTGTTTGTCGGCTAGGTTTTTATTTCTCTTGAATCTGAGATGAAGTGCTCTTTGTTTACTTAACGCTTTTCTAACACGGCTATTAAACCATGTTGGATCTTTCCCATCCCTTGAAGCCTTACTCGGTACATACTTGTCTAGGGCATATTGAACGACACCTTAGAATTTTTTCTATTTGTGCTCCACATCTTCGTCCTCATCACCGAATATTTGATAGTGATTGCTGAGATATTCAGAAATTTGTATCCTGTCACCCTTGCTCAGAAAATATATCTTCCTACCTTTCTTAACATTCCTTGTAGGACCCGTCGTCATAGATGCTGTCACAGCCTTATCATCACTGATACATTCCTCTACGTTAACTGATTCGATAAGTTTAGGTCTGTTTATTGCCAGGAGGTTTAAGACATTATCCTCACGAGTTGGTTCCCTAACTATCTGTTCAAGGTAATTTTCGGACAAGGCATCCAGAACAATGCCACACGATTCCCTGTCTCTGGCACCAGTTTTGATGGCATAACACTTCCAATCTATACCAGCAAGTTGAAGTCACCCCCTATTACAACGGCATGATCTGGAAAATTACTAATGATATTCTGCAAGCTCTGTCTGAAGTGCTCTACAACTACAGATCCTGACCCAGGTGGTCTATAAAAGCATCCGATCACCATTTTTAACCGTTCTTTTATACTCAGTTACACCCAGATTAATTCATATTCCCAATCCATGATAACCTCGCTAGGTTTCATCGAATTTTTTACTGCAATAAACACGCCGCCACCATTGGCGACCAGTCTATTCTTACGATAAACATTCCAGTGCGAACTTAGGATTTCGTTGTCATTGACGTCTGGCTTCAACCTTCTTTCTGTTCCGAATACTATTTGTGCATTAAAACCTTCAATAAGCGATACTAATTCTGGGACCTTTCCTTGGTTGCACCTGCAGTTTACTAAAATCATATTAATCTTTTCTATCTCTGATCTGCGAGGACAAAGATTCTCTGAGGTCGCTGGAGCTGATTTAACAGGCATATCGTGTTTGATCCCAAGGGAGGGGTCCTCTAACCTAAAAAAGCCCCATGTGCACGCCACACGTACTCCACTACCCTAGTAGCCGCTTTCTGCGAGTAGTTCACGCCTGACCTATTAAGGGGAACCCTACAATTCTGCCCCCGATAGCGGATGTGGAGAGATTCGCATCCGATACCATCGCAGAGCCGTCTGAGCCTCTGGTTTAGACCTTCCACTCTGCTCCAAACTAGAGGACCGCGATTAACCCTGGGTACGATGCTACAAATAGACAGCTTAGACTGCACCCTGCGTGCATTGGTAGTTGCCTTCAACAAATCAGAAAGCCGCGGAAAGGAGCCGAGGATGGCCTCAGAACCCAAGCGGCAGGCGTCATTCGTGCAGACTTGTGCCATCACATGCAGCCGGTTGCAGCCAGTGCGCTCGATAGCCGCCGGCAGGACCTCCTCCACATCACGGATGAGACCTCCCGCCAAAAGTATCGAATGCACACTGGAACTCTTTCTCGCCTTGCCTGCTATCTCTCTCAGGGCTCCATCACCCACTTAACATTGGAGCTCGCAATTACTAGCATACCCACCGTCTGTAGTTGTTACACTGGGAAGCCGCCCTACACAACGATGTACACAAGACTTACGCAAAAACGAAAACTACGATTAATTTTATAACCACTAATCTACACAGTAAAATACACACGTACAGCTCACTTCTTTGCAGAAGCACGTGAACAAAAAACAAAGACTAAATCACTTTACAGTTCATCACAAAAGTGTTGCTGCTGCTGCTATGCTGAGCGTCCTCTCGGATCGGCGGCTGCCGCTACACTCAGTAGTACTATATTTTTAAGGAATCAAGAGTATCACGTGGAATTCCGAAACTCTTCTTCGAGTAGTCGCAAACGAGGACCCACCTGGGTGAATGGCTCCGGGTTTGATCCTCGCTAACGTCGAAAGTCTTCCCGAGGTTTTTATTTTTCAGTTTCTGCTCTCCAAACGAAGAACACGTTTAGCGACGTCACCTCTGGCAGCCTGTTTGAACGTGCACACGCGTCGACCTGGTTGGCTAACTTCAATGCAAAATGACTCGGAAACTGCACAACGATCGACTTTTTTCTTAACAATTATTTGTCAACACAACCTCCCTTACCATGCACTTATAAACTCTTAATGCTCTTTCTGACCACGCTGCATAAAGGAGAAACCATTTGTCTAATGTTTTAAATGGCCTGCTATCGTAGTTAAAAGCGACTGCTCGAGAAAGAAAACGAACACGCCTATTTTCACAACACAGCACAGCATTTTCTTCTTTACAGTGCGGTTTTAAAAGAAAACTTGCGCAACGTTGTTTAAATAAATAGATGGTCTACGTCCGTCAAAACGTTTATTGAAGTATCGTGTAACAATGTGACGTAAATCAGTCACCAGTTTTTAGAAATTATGGCTGACAAAGGCTCCCTTTATATATTACATACAAATATATTAAAAATATATAGCCCATGTTCGTCCGAATGTATATGAGAGTATTAAGTAAGAATATGAATTAAATAGGTCAATAACTTTTCGAGATTTTTGGGAAGACTATTTTCCCTTTGTATATTAATATGAATTTGTTTTGCGAATAGACCTTCCACGGCTGCACCCTTTATGTTGTCTATGCGCATTAGTTTTGTGCTTTGTAAGACCAGTGGTGATGGAGGATCCCAACCTGAACCCATGGCTAATGGCACGAAAGATTGCTGCGAAAGACGGACTGCAGCCTCACAGTTACTAGCATTTAAGAAGGACAAGGAAATATCAAGAATGCAGCTGTTTCTTACGTTTCGAATTGTCTCCAGAAGAATACGTTCTTAAAAAGTGGATTTTCAGGTCTGCGCTAGGAACAGCGATCTCTAGACCCTCTGTTTTGTATATGTGTTTATCGAAATACAGTAAGCTGAAGACGTTTAAATACCTTACTCGCATTTTCAATTGCTTGACATTATGCGGTACTACACTACATCAGCAACACGTTTTTTCTTAGATGACATTCGCGGTACTTTATGCTTCGTTTCTGTTTCATGGTAAAATGTAAATTCAAAAACATAGGGACGCTTGTTACAATATAACTGTAGAGTTACGTTAGCGATAAAAACTATACTTACTACTCTACAGCTACACTATTAACGACAAACATCTGGAGACAGCGACTGCCGTAAAATATCTAGGCATAAATATCTGGAGCAAACTTAAGTGGAATGACCATATAAAACAGATAGTGGGATATGCAGACATAGAGTCAGATTCATCGGAAGAATTTTAAGGAAAATGTAACTCATCCGGGAAGGAAGTGGCTTATAAGACACTTGTTCGCCCCAGTCTTGAGTATTGTTCATGTATCTGGGATCCCTATCAGATAGGACTAATAGAGGAGATAGAGAAGATCTAACGAAGATGGCGCGTTTCGTCACGGGATCGTTCAGCTGGCGAGACAGCGTTACGGAGATGCTAAACAAACTCCACTGGCAGACGCTACAAGAGAGGCGTTGAGCATCACGGAGAGATTTACTACTGAAATTTCGGGACAGCACTTTTCACGATGAGTCAGACGACATATTACTTCCCCCCACATACATCTCGCGTATTGACAACAAGGAGAAAATTCGAGAAATTAGAGGCAATACAGAGGCTTACCGGCAATCATTCTTCCCACTCACTATTCGCGAGTGGAACAGGGTTGGAGGGATCAGATAGTGGTATCGAAAGTACCCTCCGCCACACACCATTAGGTGGCTTATGGAGTATGATGTAGATGTAGATGTAGATTTTTATTTCGTTCCTTCAGAAAAGATCAAGGCCGTGAAATAATGTACAAAAGCATGGTCTCAATAACTTTAAAACGAGAACCAGCTCGCTAAAAGAGTCGTATAGTAGACAGCAAAGAGAACCTAAATAGCGTCTAGGTAAGGGAACGTTTATCTATGGAGATTGACGAAATCAGGGCAGAAAATGTGCGTTGTTTATTAGTTTTTTAATTAATAGGAACAGGTAGCTATCTTGAAAACAAAGAGTTCCCCTTTACGATTGTAGAACATAAAGCTTGCTTTATGATGCGACGAGACATTTGCAGATGCAGTATTTACAGTTACGTACTTCGCAGGAAGGAAACTTGTCCTATCGGCGATAGTTATCCGCGTAGGTCACTGTAATGGTTGTGTTTACCTCGTACCGTACGACATATTACGTTCGACCGATTCTTCGGCCATTGTCTCCACGTAAAGAACGATTTCCATATCATGAGTGGGAATTATATGTTTCAAGATGATTCACCTTTTTTACCACAGAATTTTCTCTTTTCCTTAGACCTTCAAAGCTTCACACCCACTACACTTAAAGCTGTTTAGGTTTTTAAATTAATGAGGAAATAATGACTGGAGTGTAAAATTCAAAAGCCTTATGTGTCTATATTGAAACGAATTTAAAATAAAGAAAACAACATTTTGAAATTTCTTAGACAACTTAACTCAGCCACATTTGCACTACAAATCATTGCAAACGTTGGGGAGAGACAAATCAATAAGCTGACATCCTTTGTGTATTTTCACTCAATAATATTATACGGAATAATGATCTGGGGTAACTCATCACTAGGCCGGCCAAGGTGGCCGAGCGGTTCTAGGCGCTACAGTCTGGAACCGCGCGACCGCTACGGTCGCAGGTTCAAATGCTGCCTCGGGCATGGATGTGTGTGATGGCCTTAGGTTAGTGAGGTTTAAATAGTTCTAAGTTCTAGGGGACTGATGACCTCAGAAGTTAAGTCCCATAGTGCTCAGAGCCATTTGAACTACTTGAACTCATCACTAAGAAAGAGAGCATTCATTGTTCAAAAAGTACTATAAGAATAACGTGGGTGCACACCCATGATCATCACGTAGACACTTTATAAAATTTTTGACCCTGTGACAGGGCAGTTACAAGATAGATAAAGCTTCTTATGCTCTCGGTCTCAATGGAACTTTTAAATTTATATAATTTTGGTTAATATAAATCGCAGACGCAAAGCACTCGATGTGACAGAGTCTATTCCTACACTTAAAGTAGCAGAAGTAGGAAAAAGTTGAGATGAAAAGTGAGAAGAATTGTTGGAAAAGTTGTGGGACGGACAATGGGCTAAAACGGCCGGTGCAAATTAAGCGGTAAGAAAGTATGACACATCATTTTATTTCGACCGTTTTTTTCGCGATTTCCATATCTTTGACTGTCGAACGACTTAGATTTCAGAGACATTTGCACATATAGTTAAACACCTCTGTCATTGTTTGCGTTCTATTCGCAATTAGGAATTACAAAAGACACAAGGGCCGTTTTATGAACCCCACTTCTGATGGCCCATTTATGCGACAAGTGTTGCTTAAGTTTAACTAAACCTTTAGCGTTTGTTGAGTCAACTAATTAGAACAAATGAGAATTATTTCATGACAAAGGTTCAACCTCCGATTCTGAACATAGTTATGGCAAATGCATATTACAGTAATGTAAGTGTGAAATCAATAAAAGAATCCACTGTGCGAGCTTATCTACACTGATCAGCCAGAAAGTTATGACCACCGAGCTCTATCGATATAAACCCGTCCAGGTGATAGCAGTGCCATCTGGCAAGGAATGACCGACAGTCAGACACACGCACGGTGCGTATAGTATCAGTGAGCATGCTGTCCGTGTGTGGAATGGGGAAGGCGCGCGACCTATCTGTTTGAGCGAGGACAAATTCTCATGGCCCGGAGGTTAGGATCGAGCACTTCGGAAAGTGCACGACTTGTCGAGCATTCGAGGAGTGCTGTGGTGAGTGTATGTAACACGTGGCAAAACCGAGGTGAAATCACGTCCAAACGTTGTGGGGTTGGGCAGCCACACCTCATAACAGACGTCGAACGTCGTAGGCTGGGCAGACTGGCAAAACAATACAGACGGCGAGCTGTGGCAGAACAGACATCGGGCTTGAATGCTGGGCAGAGTACAGGTGTGTCTGAAAACACAATTCACCGAACACACGATGGGCGTTCGCAACCAACGACCCATGCATATGCAAACGTTAACACAACACCACCAGCAACTACGAAGGAAATGGGTACGTGACCATCGGCGCTGGACGTTGGCGCAGTGGCAGAGCGTTGCATGGTTTGACAAATCCCAATACCTTCCTCATCATGGCTATTGGAGGGCGCGAATCTGTCGTCTTCTAGGTGAACAGCTCGTTGGCGCCTGGACTGCGGGACGGAGACACGCTGGAGGCGGCTCTATTATGCCATGGGGAACATTGACGCGGGCATCCATGGGTGCACTAGAGCTCGTGCAAGGCACCATGATGACCGAGGAGTATGGTACACTGGTTGCAGACCACGTACACCCCTCCACGACTATTTTGTTTCCAGGCAGCAGTGGCATTTTTTCAAATGCACCACGTCACAAGACCAAGAATGTGATGGAGTCGTTCGAGGAAAACTGGGGAGTCCCAACTGATGTGCTGGCCAGATCTGAACCCAATAGAAAACATCCGGGATGTGCTTGAATGTGGCGTCAGAGCTCATCTTCCCGTCCCTGGAGTTTACGGGAATTGGGTGATCCTTGTGTGCAAATGTGGTGCCAACTTCCTCCAGTATCCTACCAACACCTCATTGCTTCCATGTCACGACGCGTCGCCGCTGTTATCCGTGTCAAACAAACGTGGACATTCCAGCTATTAGGTAGGTGGTCATAATGCTCTGGTGATCAGTGTATACCAGAGAATTATTTACGGAAGTACTTAAGAAATACTAATAGTAATTCTACCGTGATTAATAAAACGTAGGTACTAGTTTCATGGAAGGTTAGAATTTCACAGTCGTTATGCAGTCTAGTTTTTATTTTCTGATCGGCTAACCTGCCGTCAAATCTAAACATTCAGATTATTCAGGTTAAAGTTTACAATAATTAGAAAGCTTATCCAATACCAGCTGCCGCCACATAAGAGGCGTGTTTTTGTCGTACTGAATACTAGCATTCGGAAGCAAACCACAGTTATCGCTTCTCGCGTAGTAATGGTTCAAATGGCTCTGAGCACTATGCGACTCAACTTCTGAGGTCATCAGTCGCCTAGAACTTAGAACTAATTGAACCTAACTAACCTAAGGACATCACACACATCCATGTCCGAGGCAGGATTCGAACCTGCGACCGTAGCGGACACGCGGTTCCAGTCTGAAGCGCCGTTAGCCGCACGGCCACACCGGCCGGCTCTCGCGTAGTAGACGTATTTCTATAATAGTGCCTGGAAAACGCTGCAGTAAAAGAACTCTGTCAAAGAACTCCCACACTCTTAGACACAATGCAGAGGAGGTGGGTAGGTTTAACGACCCGGTGATCAACGAATTCGCCAGAAAGGTAATTTCATATTTAATAACGACGTTTCATTCTTTTGTTTCTGCTTACCTTAATGAAAAGTTCGGGGTACGTCACAGCATGAAAATCTACTCCCACTGCGCCTACAGAAAGAAGACCCCGATATTATCTAATTTATCGATACGTTATTTTCTCTAAAGTAATACTAAAGCTAAATATTTAAGGCCGACTCACATTTGGTAAAAGACATAACGGTAACTATTTGTGACTTCAGATTCCTTGATAAACATGGTAATCAGTTGGAAAAACAGAAAGCTTTACAGCGAGTGAAGTCGACAGGACCGACGGCAGGCTCTCACAGTAGTTCCCTAAATGGCCGTTCGTGGCACCAAGAACTGGAGGCGGAGGCGCAGCCGGCGGAGCGGGTGTTCCGATAGAAGAGGTCGCAGCCGGGGATAAAGGAAGGTTCGCTGCCTCCACCAGCTACCCTTTGATGACGGCGGAATGGTATTGGTGTAACCGTTTAAGCCAATGAAATGCAATTCGCCATGAAATTGGAAGCTGGAACGACCGCATAAGGTTCCTCCTTTCCGTGCTGATTCCGCCCTCTCGTCGAGTTTTGTGTGGTAAGCAAAGACTTTCTGAATGGGAACTCTGCAAAGCAAGAAAGTGAAGCTAGCAGCGTTGACTCTGGGGGAAAGGATATGCAACGAATTTTTGTATGTAGGAAAATGAAATGTGTGCTGCTTTTACCCAAACAAGCACAGCATCCCCTGCAAAAATCAGTCGCTGAACTTTACAAAGATCCAGGAAACTAATTCAGTAACTGTGTTAAGTCACTGACTGCCTGTTTATCTCACGTCTGCACGATAACAATACAGGGTGTCCCAGCTATCTTGTCCACCCAAAATATCTCTGGAACAATAACAGCTATTGGAAAACGACTTTCACCGGTATCAATGTAAGGCTGGGGCCCATGAATGTACATATTTGGAAACATTCTGAAACGAAAGCATATGTGTTTTTTAACACAAACTTATGTTTTTTTAAATGGACCTCCTATATTTTTTCTTCAGCAATCCATAGCATGACAAATCACATACACAATGGCGTAGATTGCATCGCAATATTCCCATTACATCCCGAGATATTGAGACGCGAAGTTGACGCTTGAAACACCCGGCATGCGCTGCTAGCGCACGTCCTGAGGCTCAGGCGTGAACCCCATGCTGCCCGTAATCGCGATGTGATTGACATGCGTAATCACACTTCCATACTTATCAAGAGGTCCGAAACGAATAATACGGTCTGCTGCCATCCTGCATTAACGTCGTACATTCCAGCAGGTATTTATCCCATAGGCTAGGGGTGATGCGGTTCTGTAACATATCTGTGTACCGCAACGTTAGTCACAAAGTTAGCTTCGCTTATCGTTAATCCGTTACTAAAAAGGTAATGCCGTTCAACGTTAAAACTTTACTTTACTGTAGATCTAGCGCATGTGACAGTTCATCATTCACTCGTAATAGTAAAATTCATGTTGATGGTTTTAGTGAAACGAGTAAGTGGACTAAAAGTTTTACCGTTGTTTAGGTAAAAATGTTTTGATTTGGGAAGTTCAGGTAGGACTTAAAAGATGAATGTAAACATGTTTAACCAATTAGTTTTATCATCACATATGGTATGTTTATCTAATGCGTTAAATGACAAATTGTTGCAAACAAATGTTTCTTAACATCACTGGGTAAAATGGCCCTTTGTAGAAACTTCCACTGTGATACCAGCACTACATATTAAACATAGCGTTCACATCTCATGCTCAAAGTGATGCCCATTGGCTTACATACATAGGGTCACTCTGCGGATGAAGGATGCCCTACTTCGTGCTGCTGTTTCCTCTTTGATGGCTGTACAAGCATCAATAATGCGTTGCTTCATGTCCTCTGGTGTTGTTGGTCCATGTTGGTAAACAGCATCCTTCACTGCTCCCCAAAGAAAATAATCCAGCGGTGTAAGGTTCGGAGATCGGGCAGGCCACCTAACTGGGCCACCTCGTCCAATCCACCTACCAGGGAACTTACGGTTCAGAAGTCGTCGTGCTCGTAAGGCATTATGTGCAGGGCATCCGCCATGCTGATACCACATGACCATTCTCCGGTTCAGAGGTACGGTGTCCAAGAGAACAGGAAGATTGTGTCGTATAAATCTGGAGTATTGTCTGCCATTTTGGATGCCATTTATAAAGAAAGGTCCGATAATGGTATCTCCAATAATCCCACACCAAACATTAACTTTCCACGGACGTTGATGCTCTACCTGACGGAGCCATTTTCGATTGTCTGCGGACCAATAATGCATATTCCTCATATTGACAATTCCTTTGGTGGAGAATGATGCCTCGTCGGTAAAGAGAACATCTGCAAAAAAATTTGGATTAGTCAGAAGTTTTTGCTGAGCCCACCGACAAAATGTTACCCTATTGCGGAAGTCATTTCCATGAAGATCCTGGTGTAAATGAACATGGTAGGGATGAAATTTATGACGTTTAGGAATACGCTGTGCACTTGATTTCGACACACCAACTTCACGCTCAATTTGACGTGTGCTGATTTGAGGATTCACAGCTATGGTAGCGACCACAGCAACTTCAGTACGTTCATCTGTGCGTGTTCAAGGACGATGTCGAGGTCTTGGATTTAAGCTTCCCGTTTCACGTGGACGAGATGTGAGACGACCAAACATCCGGCGCGAAGGCGATGGCTTGTCAGGGAATCGTCTTCTGTACAGTCGTTCTGCCTGAACAGCATTTCGTCCACCTACAACAGGGTACAGTACCGGTATGCAGGGTAGGGTCGAAAACAGACATATTAACTTAATAATCATAATGTTCGCTAACAGTACTATCAACAAACAAGCAATATCATAACGTATTTCCCGTCAGCGTACATTCTCCATAGATCAGCAGCATATCTACCATATCTTCATGTGTGTACATTATACTGTACAGTATAAGTTCCACAACACAACGTTTATTCACAATGTGTACTACCTCCGTGCCGTCACTAGATTACTCTGATGCACGACTACATTGGCAAGCGGTGTACTGCACGCCAAAGCAACAACAAATGCGATGCTCGGAGGGTGGTGGAGTACAGGAGTTTGCATGGATCGCAAATCATAAACAAGGCGAAGTGGTAACTGTGGCAGTAGTGGGAACTACGTTGGACACTTGACTAGGTAGAGCCAGGCCCTGCGCGACAGGCACAATGGGTCATATAACGCATTAGATAAACCTTATTTTGGGTGTGCAGGATAAATAAGACACCTGACGGGTGTACACCGGTCGGTACTGGTTCATATTGAGTACGTAGATACGTAAAACGTGCTAGAGGGAAACCATTATGTGCTTATGAGAGTTGATGGCAGCAGACCGTATTATTCGTTTCGGACCTCTTGATAAGTATGGAGGTGCGATTACACATGTCAATCACATCGCGATTACGGGCAACATGGGGTTCACGCCTGAGCCTCAGGACGTGCGCTAGCAGCGCATGTCGGGTGTTTCAAGCGCCAGCTTCGCGTCTCAATATCTCGGGATGTAATGGGAATATTGCGATGCAATCAACGCCATTGTGTATGTGCTTTGTCATGCTATGGATTGCTGAAGAAAAAATATAGGAGGTCCATTTAAAAAAACATTAGTTTGTGTTAAAAAACACATATGCTTTCATTTTAGAATGTTTCCAAATATGTACATTCATGGGCCCCAGCCCTACATTGATACCTGTGAAAGTCGTTTTCCAATAGCTGTTATTGTTCCAGAGTTATTTTGGGTGGACAAGATAGCTGGGAGACCATATATATACACTCCTGGAAATTGAAATAAGAACACCGTGAATTCATTGTCCCAGGAAGTGGAAACTTTATTGACACATTCCTGGGGTCAGATACATCACATGATCACACTGACAGAACCACAGGCACATAGACACAGGCAACAGAGCATGCACAATGTCGGCACTAGTACAGTGTATATCCACCTTTCGCAGCAGTGCAGGCTGCTATTCTCCCATGGAGACGATCGTAGAGATGCTGGATGTAGTCCTGTGGAACGGCTTGCCATGCCATTTCCACCTGGCGCCTCAGTTGGACCAGCGTTCGTGCTGGACGTGCAGACCGCGTGAGACGACGCTTCATCCAGTCCCAAACATGCTCAATGGGGGACAGATCCGGAGATCTTGCTGGCCAGGGTAGTTGACTTACACCTTCTAGAGCACGTTGGGTGGCACGGGATACATGCGGACGCGCATTGTCCTGTTGGAACAGCAAGTTCCCTTGCCAGTCTAGGAATGGTAGAACGATGGGTGGTTCGATGACGGTTTGGATGTACCGTGCACTATTCAGTGTCCCCTCGACGATCACCAGTGGTGTACGGCCAGTGTAGGAGATCGCTCCCCACACCATGATGCCGGATGTTGGCCCTGTGTGCCTCGGTCGTATGCAGTCCTGATTGTGGCGCTCACCTGCACGGCGCCAAACACGCATACGACCATCATTGGCACCAAGGCAGAAGCGACTCTCATCGCTGAAGACGACACGTCTCCATTCGTCCCTCCATTCACGCCTGTCGCGACACCACTGGAGGCGGGCTGCACGATGTTGGGGCGTGAGCGGAAGACGGCCTAACGGTGTGCGGGACCGTAGCCCAGCTTCATGGAGACGGTTGCGAATGGTCCTCGCCGATACCCCAGGAGCAACAGTGTCCCTAATTTGCTGGGAAGTGGCGGTGCGGTCCCCTACGGCACTGCGTAGGATCCTACGGTCTTGGCGTGCATCCGTGCGTCGCTGCGGTCCGGTCCCAGGTCGACGGGCACGTGCACCTTCCGCCGACCACTGGCGACAACATCGATGTACTGTGGAGACCTCACGCCCCACGTGTTGAGCAATTCGGCGGTACGTCCACCCGGCCTCCCGCATGCCCACTATACGCCCTCGCTCAAAGTCCGTCAACTGCACATACGGTTCACGTCCACGCTGTCGCGGCATGCTACCAGTGTTAAAGACTGCGATGGAGCTCCGTATGCCACGGCAAACTGGCTGACACTGACGGCGGCGGTGCACAAATGCTGCGCAGCTAGCGCCATTCGACGGCCAACACCGCGGTTCCTGGTGTGTCCGCTGTGCCGTGCGTGTGATCATTGCTCGTACAGCCCTCTCGCAGTGTCCGGAGCAAGTATGGTGGGTCTGACACACCGGTGTCAATGTGTTCTTTTTTCCATTTCCAGGAGTATATATATATATATATATATATATATATATATATATATATATATATATATAATGATGAAGGTGCATGCATGCTCATTAATCATGTATTTAGTCACTCACACCCTCTCTCACTCTCTCTCTCTCTCTCTCTTTCTCTTTCTCTCTCTCTCTCTCTCTCTCTCTCTCTCTCTTCTCTCTTTCTCTCTGTCTCCATCTCTCTGTTGTCTCTCTCCGTCTCTCTGTTTGTGATTGTCTCTCTCTCTCTCTCATTTTCTCTGCCCCTTCCACTCTCTTTCTTATTCCCTTCTTTTCTTATCAGTTATTTTTGCTTGTCAGCTGTTTTTACTCCTTTCACTCCTAGATACAACAGTTCACGCCACTCCATCCTTCTATTTTCCTCACTCCCCATTATTCTACCTACCTCAATGACTTTTTGTCCCCACCTGCAGTTTGGAAGGGATCCGTAGTTATGTACTCATCAGACCATCCTCATTATGATGACTTTCATGCACCCATAGCATCATCACCACATCATAGTATCACTGGTATTATCATAAATTTATACTATAACTGTAATCCAAAATCTCCTGAAATCTCTTAATAATCAAAGATGTCTTTCTCCAATGTGTTTTTTTTTCTTTTTTTTTTTAATTTTTGTCACCATTTGGTGAAGAGCGTCATTATCAGCAGTCAGCTTGTAGCTTGTCCCCTGAGGCGGAAATGAAATAACAATACAATGAGAAACAAAAATCCTTTATTTGTTAGTTTAAATCATTTTGTACGGCAACATACCTCTTTCATATTGTTTTCTGCGGCTGGAGGTGGTCACCATAGACCGAAATTTATAACCTGGTGAAACTATTGTGGTCCGCTACTGACAGAAGTACAACATATGCTTTCCTGGGTCCTTGTGTGAATGTGAATATGGAATTTCTTTAATTTTATATATTTGGTCATTTTTATGTAGGACGACTGTTGCTTGAAAGTTGGTGAAAAGTGAGATCTCGACATTTGGGAACAACGTCCTCTATGATGCACTACGCCTTTCTGAGTGCAGAGTGTTGAGAACTTTATTGTCGCCCTGGCACTGAACACACAAACCTATGAAGATTCGACCAACTCTTCTTCGAATATTCTCTATCCTTTATGTTGGACGTTACGTTAAGGGTCCAAGAATAAAGAAAAGTAGATATTCGATAATTGCTCGAACCTCCCTCAGACACAAGTTACACATTGTTCCCTATTTTTTGTTAAAACTCTGGTACCTGCCACATCCACGACCAAGTTCAGATAGCACTTCACACGGCTGTGACTAGTTTCAGGGTCTCATCACCGATCATGTAGTGTAAAGATACATCTTTCTTTTTTCGTAATCGGGCATACTTATCTTGAAGGTCAGTTGCAAATCTCGGTCACAGTATCGACTATGTCTATGTTTCACTGCTTCTTGTAGCTATTGTCTATCGAAGTCGACTGCGTCACCCGCGAACATCATCAGAAAGCTTCGTGCGTGACCTGTCACCATAGTTCGTATGTATTGTTTGCACGTACGCTGGACGCTATTTCCACTTGTCTAGACATCTTGCCAATAAGTGTGATTTGTTTTCTTGTTGGTTTACGGAAACTACATAAAAAATGAAAGAGTTCAAATTGTTTTACTACAAAAAAAATTAACTGATGTGCAACAAACTGTTACAGTTCAGCGTATATAATTTTTCACCATCAGCATACCATTAATTCACCCTAGAGTGTACAAATAATTCCCAACGACGTTAAAGAAGGAAACTCTGTTTCTGTATGAAATAACTTCTTCTGCTTCAGTCACATTTTAGTAGTATTTAATTAACGCGAGGCGTTTCGACAGCAAGCTTCCATCATCTGTACATTTCATTAGCCTGAAATGTGATTTCTTTGGAAAACCTTAATTTCAAACAGATGAGATACTTTTCAGTTAAACTGTAAAGACTAAAGAATTTAATTTCTTCGTCAAACCATACTGAGCACAATTAATCATGAGATACAGAGATGGCGTGCTTGGGATATTAGAGCTCTTTATGAACAGTGCGGCAGCCACTATTGACCTTAGTCTCTGTGGAGTCGTTGAGTGACTTACATTCTATAAATCACATGTTATGTGTGATTTTCTTGTATTATTGTAATAAAAATGTCATTTCTTTCTCACAAATCATGTGTTTGTTAGTGTGTGTTGAGTCCTTTTCGGGAATTAAACACTTTACAAACGAATATTAATAATGGTCCGCTTGGAAGTCCCTCTTGCATGAAAATTTCATATATACACGTATCACGATAAAGTTACATTGTATAGATTTATCTGTCAACGAGCAGCAACATACATAATGCTACCTGATCCACTTGTTTCGGCACCACTACCCTCCCTCTTTCCGTAAAAAGTTTAGCGTATGTCTAGTCGACATACTAGACGTATTTACAATGACAAGTGCTCATATAATGTAAAGGTGTTCATTCTGATGAAGACCTTGTTTTCCACTATGGTGGTTTTGTTGAGAAGTACGAAGCACAGCATGTTACTTGGGAACGACATATTTTATATGAATTATTTGAGATTGCTAATAGGAACGGGAATTTTAAGTTTAGATTTTACTAACAGAAAATGAAATTTGTGAACCAATTACCTCCCCCACTAAGTACAAACACATCTACATTTACGTTACATTCAGTGGTGAGTTTCAGGGGGATGCGCACGGGGTGCACCCCTTTAACGTTTTGGTCCTCAGAGGCGAAAAGTCTTTATTTTGTCACGTAGAAGGAGTAATTAGATGAATGACGAACACTATCTTCACTTAACGATGGTTTATTCAGCACTTGCACATACAAGGGCGCGGAGCGAACTGCCTCCTGCCAGAACACATACAGTACATATACAGAAACAGAACATTCCAGGTTAGTTTTTTACTCACGACGCTCCACGCAACAATTTAGTATCATAACCACTACACCACGGTGCTACTCAGCTTCTCATGCGACAATATTATTTATATGAAAAGACAGAAAATGCATACATTAATTATCAGTAAAACCTGGTAACGATTTTAGACTTCGTCTGCATATGGGCCATTTTTAAACACTATCCTTTTAGCGTTCATGGCAGTCGAAACATGCTTAGAAAATCAACCTGTACAATATTACTGAAACTGTTCCACATCTGAATGTTAAGAGCCATGTAAATAAATAAATGTATGCCGTCAGATTTTAAACTACATTTATAGAAGGCAGTTATTTCATTATTGTGCAGTGATGTAACGTCATCATTGAGAAGGGTGGAATGTCCTAAAGTAGAGATAAAAACTGATGTTAAACCATAGAGCAGGTAAATAAAGGCAGCGGAAAATGTAACTGGATGACCACTTATGAAGCAGTCATCCTGTTAACACTTAGAAGCATCTCCCTAAAATTTTGGGAAACGAGTTGGACAAATGAAAAAACTTTAAAAGCCGCATAGCACTCAATTGAATGTCACTTAAAACAGACGGCAGTTCTGCCGCTGCCTCCTTGGCTGCTACACCCGCCCGTTTATTCCCCGCAATACTCATGTGCCCTGTTACCCGGCAGAAAGCTACCTCCTTCTCCAATCGTTGTAGCTGGAGGAGGGCGACTTGAATACTCTGGACTACCGTATCTGCTGAGTACAAGCATTGGACAGAGTAGAGGGCACTTCAAGAATCGGGACAAACAAGGAATTTAACAGTCGAAGCACATCTCATCTGCTCCAGCGCCCGCAAGATCGTATATAATTCCGTGTTAAAGACACTAAAGTCCTAAAGCAGTCGGACTTGAATACACGATTAGGGAAAACCACACAGTATCCAACGTAGTCCTCCTTTCTTGACCCATCCGTAAAAACAGCAGCGGAGTTGTGGTGCTCATGTAAATGTCGTAGAATAATGTATTAAAGACATATGCAGATGAGCAATCTCTCCTGTACTCTTGGCCTCTGCAGTAATCATTGCAGACGATTAAAACCCTGGAGCTGAGGTTGTGCCTGCTCCACTGACCCCAGCACATTCTCACACGGATCAAAATGGCCTTGTTGGTCGTAGACAATTGGAAAAAGGCGTTTCATAGGTGAACGAGCAACAGTATGGTATGCAGATGAATTTGGAGCTTCGAGGAACTTATGTGCCTGATGCACTACGAGAAGTTATCGTCGGACTGTAAGTGGCAGTTCACCTACCTCAGTGTATAGATTGGGTGAGGGGCTGATTCTATAAGCAATCGTGGTAAGCCTAATTACTTCACGGTGGACAGTATCAATGATCTTGAAGTAAGAAGGGCTTGCCGATCCATACGTCGTACACCCATTGTCTAGACGCGAACGCACGAAAGCCCTATCATCATCATCAGTTATCTGCTATATTAGCAGGTCCTTTGCCTCTCCATTTTCTGCGATCCATTGCTTCCTTCTTAAGGCTGCTGTATGTTGTACCGTCCATCATGTCATCCAGTATCTGGAATCTCTTCCTTCCTCGCTTCCTTTTCCCTTCTACATAACCTTCTAAACTGTTTTTATCAGTCCGTCATTCTTTCTTAATATATGCCCAATCCAATTTCTTTTTCTTGTCTTTATTACATCTAGTAACTGTCTTTTCTCTCCCACTCTTCTCAGTACCTCTTCATTTTTTACTCTGTCCATCCAACTTATTCTTTCCAGCTTCCGCCATGTCCAGATCTCAAAAGCCTCCAGCCTTTCTCTGTCTTTTTTCCTCATAGTCCATGTTTCAGCGCCATATAGAAGAACACTCCATACAAGACATTTTATGAGTCTCTTTCTGAGTTCTCTGTCCAGACCGCTGCAGAAGATTCTCCTTTTCTTATAAAACGCCTCTTTTGCCATTGCTATCCTTGTTTTAATTTCTGTGGTGCACTTCCAGTCGGTGTCTATCCTGCTTCCAAGATACGTAAACTTTTGCACCTGTTCTAGTGTTTCTCCATTCAGCACAATTTTTATTTTCTTATTTCCTCCTATTGCCAATAGTTTTGTTTTATTTGTGTTAATTTTCATTCCATATTTTTTCCGTTAGTTGCAATGGTGTCCACCAAATCCTGTAATTCTTTTTCCCCTGTGGCTAGAAGGACCATGTCATCAGCAAATCTCAAGCACCCTACTCTTCTTCCTCCAATTTCTACTCCTTTGTCATCTAATGAGCATTGGTCAATCATATTTTCCAAGTACAGGTTGAAAAGAGTTGGTGATAAACAGCATCCTTGTCTTACTCCTTTCCCTAGTCTGATCCAGTTTGTACTATCTCCTCTCACTTTAACTGAAACTTTTTGATTAAGGTATAATGAGTTTATAAGTCTTCTGGTTTTCCAGTCCACTCTCTTTTCCCTCATAATAGTCGCCAGCTTGTCCTAAACCACATTGTCAAATGCCTTTTCTAAATCGATGAAGCACATGTATAGGTCTCTTCCTTTTTCAATAAACGTTTCTCCCAAGATTCGTAGGAGCCCTATTGCATCTCTGGTGCCCGTATTCCGTCTAAAGCCAAACTGCTCCTCGCAGAGATTCTCTTATATTACTGTTTCAAGTCTTTTATTAATTATTCCTAACGTCACTTTGGCTGCATGTGAAATGAGGCTGATTGTCCTGTGCTAGCTGCATTTCTTGGTTCCTTGTTTTTTCGGTAATGGAATCATTACTGTTGTCAGAAAGTCCTCAGGCCATTCACCACTGTCATATATTTTATTACATAACCTCAATATTTCTCCTATTCCATTGTGGTTCAAGCATTTTAGTATTTTTCCCGGTATTGTATCTGTACCTACTGCTTTGCCATTTTTCATTGCAGCAAGCCCTATAAAGCTGGAGAAAACGTGCCCTGTCCGCTCCCCAAGACTTGTGACTAAGCCACTATGTGATACCCAGTGCCTTCACAGTCCTGGCTTTCAGGTGTGTAACTTCGACAGTTTGGAGTCATAAATAAGGTCCAGAAAGCTCACAGAGTCTCTAAAATATGTAATGGTGTCCCTCATACGCTAATCAGCCAAATTAAAAATATGATGAGAGCGATTAATATGAACACACACAAACACTTTTCTGCAGAAAATTGGAAATCCGTCTTTACACCCACTCCTGTAACCTCTGCACTGTAAGCTGCAGCTCACGATTAGTTGTTGCAACACTGGAGGAGAAACAGAAAACTACAAAAACGTCCACGAATCAGGAGCATTGTACAGTACTTCTTAAAGAAGAAGTGATAGTTTTTATGGCTATGGAGGGTAATATTTAAAACAGTGCCCTGAGGTACACTATTCTCCTGATCAAAACGATCTGACAGCGTGTCACCAACTCGGGTCCTTAAAAACCGCTGAGACAGGAAAGACCGCATGGAAAAGGGGAGGTGTCCACAAAAGCGCCATCGATGTGGTTGTGCGAGAATTCTGTATCTCCAAGTAGTGTCACATGCCTTACTGATAAAAAAGAAGATACCAATACAGTGATATTTACGTAGGAAAGACTGTTGAATAACGGCATCCACAGGTTGTCGACAGTGGACTGAAATCTCCTGACGCCAACAAGAGAGGGTCACGAGTTGCCTCGTCTCTAACAACCAGACGAGACGACGGGTAACCATTCGCTCCAGAGACTTCCATATACAGCTCGTTAAGGCGATAATCCAGTAACTACTCGGACACATGCGCTTCTTTCCTGGATTGAGGAGAGGTATCAGAATTGCCTCTCTCCATACGTCGGGAAGTGACCTAACTGCCATATCAAATTAAAACATTCGAAGAGGATTTCCTTTGGCAAATGTCGAAGCATCCAGTACCGGATTTGATAGTGACCGTGTGCAGTGTCGTAAGTCTCAGACCGGGCCAATTCCAGATTACACGTGGATAAAGGGGAGTTGTAGGACTCAGAACTGTTGGATCTGGAGCCCCCACTGCTGCCATTGGCAAACGACTGTATTTACCGGAAATCCTCTGGGTGGTTCCTCATACATTCGTAAAACAAGTGCAACGCTTGCAAGAGTCCAGGAACGCTTTCCATGACCTTTTTTTCTCTCCTTAATCACGTATTGAGCCTTGGCTCTCACGAGTAGAGCGGCATTCAGACCATCAAAGAACCGCACGCCTGTCCCAGATTGCTGAAAGGCACTATCTGTCCATCAAGATACAGGTCGCCTCCTAAGGTGACCTGTGGACTTTGGGATGGATAAGTCAACGGCATGCTGGATCACTTGTATAATGTGGTCCATCCATTACTGGACTCTGCTGTAGTGTTGAAACACATCCAGTTGACTGAACAGCGCCTCATTCTGACGGCTTCTCTCCAGGGAATGCTCCATCCAGTAAGCGAATGTGGATTGGCAAGTGGTCACTGGATTGGCGGTCGTCAATAACCTCCATTGAACAGAGTCGGCAAGGTTTTGAGAGCAGAAAGAGAGGCCAGTTGCTGAAAATGACCCAGTAATAGCACAGATATGAATGTGAATACCTGTGTTGACGATGCACAGCTCTTGAGACACCGTGAGGCTCTCCAAACCCCAAACCCAATGGTAAGTAGAAGTCGAGCTGCACAAGGCATGATAGACATTGAAGTCTCGAAGTAGGCGAAATGCTCCAGGGAGTTATTCCATAAAATCTTTGAAAACCTCATAGTCTACTGCGTCTTGTGGAGGGAGAGACAAGTCAGCAAACATTGATCCTCTGATAAACATTTCAGTGGCACATGCTTGCAAATCAGTAGCCAGGGGGAGAGCAGAGGAGTGATGTGGGTTACTGAGAAACACAGCAGCCTCTCCCTTGGCTTTTTCCCCAGTCAGGTTAACCTTCCCATGAAGGGCATATCCTCTTATCATAGTGACATCAAAGGATTTAAAATGTGTTTCTTGTAAACACAGGCACAGGGAGTGTTCCTGTGCTATCAGTTACAGTTCCTCCATGTGTACTGAACCCATTAATGTTCCACTGTAATATGGGAGTCATCTAGCAATGAGGTTGCACTTTCACGCTGCCTTTCCTCTGAGGAAGGGAGCCCATAATGGGTGGAGGCTCAGTCTTGTGGTGAGACGATGGTCCCAGTCTGACACAAGGTTCATTAACTCCAGAGAATAATCGAGAGAGACGTCATCCTATTGAACAGTAGGATGACGTTGACATGGTCGGACTGCTTACGTCCCGACTTCCCTGGTGGTAGATGACTGGCTTTTGATTTTTTGCCCTGGGTAGCCTTCGGAACCATAACTGGGGCAGCAGTAGTAGCAGGATTGGATGGTGGACAACACTGATCCTTTACAGGGGCAGGGACCCCACAGTGTTAGGGACGATCCTTGTCTGATGTTCTGGGAGGATATATAGACTTTAAAGTAACTGCAGCAACATAAGTTCACTTTCAAACGTGGGTACTAGTGGTGACACTAGCAACTACTGTTTGTGTAGCAACATCGGTCTTCTGAATTGGCTGTTTGAGAACGGACACAAGGCTGCCTGGCCTTGTAGACCTTTTGGCCTCACCATAGGAGATACGCTTAGTTGTTTTATCTCCGGTATCTCCCTTTTTTCAAGGAAGACCCTCCAGTTGCTGCTCCAGACTTTGTGATCCCCAGAGCAGGTTGCACACTTTGGAGGAGATGGACAACAAACACCTTCATCGGCGGCATTACCACATCTGCCACAAGTGGCTTTTCCCTTACAACTTAAGGCTGTGTGTTCAAAGCTCTGGCATGTGAAACAGCGCATTAGATATCAAAATCAAGGCACACGCTGAGGCAAGGGAAATCAGCGTCAAAGTCCTCTGGAAGTTTTGTGCTACTGAAAGTCAATGTAAATGAGTCTTATTTTACGATAACGCCATCCACCCTTTTTCTTATGTTTTGCACATCAATGATACACTCCTGGGGTCATTCTGCTTTCTGTTATTCTCGGGGAAGATCAATCAAATCCCTGTAAGTCACAACACCTTTGCTACAGTTCAATGTGTTGTGCAGTTAATTTTCTATTCTGTAGTCCCCGAGGCATTGAGCTTTTTGGATGTTCTTCACCTGTTGAGAATTAGATGTTTCTACCAACAAGGTCTCGATTTGCAAGCGACTGACAGATTTTAAACTTTAATCGATTGTCTCCAACCCTCTTTGTAAGTAAAATGGTAACACTTTCTCAAATCTCCCCAATTTCCTTTTATCTATTAAAAATACATTTTACTAGCAAGATGAGTTCTGTTACTATAAGTGCCAGATTCTGAAAGACTTCTAAGTTTGGTGGACTAGCTTCACAAGCCATTTTACTGGACTGGTACCTTCCAGCAGCCCACCCTTTACACAGGGAGGAGGATAACAAAATTTCGAAAGGTCTATTTAGATCCCACGAGCAGCTAGAGGAATAAAATGCCGCCTAGACAGAGTCCCGCTTGCCTAGGTAAGCCTTGTACAACTGGGCTGCTGCAGGTTTCACAGAGGTTGCCTGATAACGACTGTTCCATCTCGTCAGCATGCATCTCATTATTGCGCAGCACTCCTTGAGACTGAGGTTTTTTTTTTTTTTTTTTAAATAGAAGTTTTTGCCACCCTCACAATCCGGGGGTTAAGCCAATATCTCCATTGCCTGTGACACACAACGTTCCACTGCCTCGCCATACAGTGGTCACTGAAGCATGCCCAGAGCTTACGGTGACAGGGAACTGCGGCGCTTACGAATCCCCAGACGAGGAACTCCAGGGTCGACAAGCCCATAGTCAACAAACGAATGGTGAGCCCCTGAGGGCGATATGTGTGCGGCTACTGTAAAAACAAGTCAAAAACGACTAGAGGAGCAACTGCAGAAGGCGAGAGACTGGCAAGTAAGCTGTTTGAGAAATGGCAGGAGCTCACCACAGACGCACATAGGACTCAATTACTGGCGCCGGAAGCGGATATAATGTAACATTACACAGAGAAGCATTGGAAATTGTTAAACATCCTACAAATTTCAGTGGGAAGAAGGAGGGCCTGAAATTGAATAACATATGGAGCATTCTGTTCCTCTTTGAGCCTGGAACATGGGGTAAAAAGCTTTTTGTTTACTCCAGAGCAGCGGTCGTTTGTATAGCTATTCGAACGTCTGTCTTACTATAGCTATTTTACGGTATATTAAGCAACGTTTAAATGACGAACCGGAGCTGGTATGTAGCCAAATTGTTGCGAATTGATTAATTCCTGTTGCAAAAGATTTTAACTCGGCTGAAATTAATGTTCAGATAATAGCACCCTGTTAAATTTGCTAACTTTATGTACCTTTTCTCTTTGGAACTGTTGTACGTAGAACTTTGAAGTTTTGCTGCTGCTTTCAGCTTGTATTGTAAGCTAACGGCAGTATAATCAATGCTTCTTTTTTGTTTGTGTAATATTTATGAATTTTTAACTCTGAAGTTATTTTAATTGGAAAAAGTTCATATAAATCTCCCTGATTAAGAGAATAAGCCAGTTTATGTCATGTTTCTAGTTCATTGGCACCCTTTAAATATTTTATAGAATTTCTGAAAATTTGAATTTCATACCTTTAGTCGTTTGTGAGATAAGGGTACATATATCACTGAAAATGAGAAATGCTAAAAAATGCGATTAAAGTAATTTATGATGAGAATTCACAAATACCTATTGTGAAAATATCCTAAATGTTCACCAGAGTATATAGGGTCACCTTCTGATTCCTCTTTTTCACCTAGAACGTTTCTCGTTTGTGCTGCTCTTGTATGTGCGATATCCCATGCTTGTGAGACAACAAGTAAAACGCTGGTCTATAATAATTAAGGAAGCTTTACGTTCTTTTAAACCAAAAACAATAAATGGCTGTGTGTGCTGCTTAAAGGATTTTGCAATAATGCTTTACGTGTATATGTTGGTTAAGTTGACACCGAATTTTGTGGTTGGCCATTTAGAGCTGAGCTTTGACGTCTTTTATGTTTTGGAGTAGTTCACTGGGACTTCATTTTTTTACGAGTTTGTAACCGTGACGGACCAGGGCAAAACTGGTCTTGTCAGCTGTCGAGAAGGCGACGGGGGAGAGGGAGGGGGAGGGTCCATTACATTCCAGAAATGAAGACGCGTTTTGTCCCTGGAAGGGGCCGTTACAGAATGGGCGCACTCTTTCCTGCCGACCTCATTCTTGGCTACTATCTGATTGGGAACTGGCCCAAGAAGCTCCAAGTAACTAACTGCAGAAAACTTACATGGAAATGCGATGGCACAAGAATTAGCTGCGTAGACAGTTTTCTGTGATTTGTCTACCTCCTACTTTATATCTATGGTGATTCTTTTTTGTCAGTACGTGGTAATAGATTAATTTAAATTATATTTCGATGAATCCAGCTGTGCTTCATGTTATGAAAGTGTCATCACAATTCGTAATTACGCCAGTTTACATTATAAGTCGCTACACTGACACAGACATGAAGAGCAGCAAAACTTACTTCTTTCTTTTCTAGATGTTAATAGCAAGTGGCGATCCTGTGATTAAATATCTAATTTACTTTTATCATATTCATGAGACACCACCTTAAAGTATTACTGTCCGTGCGGTCGGAGACGTCTCCCTGTTCATATGACACTAAGGATTATGCCGGCTGTAGCTTAGCTACTGGCAGCGTCTCCCAAGTCGGACAGGTCTTATTCCATGAACCAGATGAAGTGCGTCTCTCAACGCCCGATCTTGCCACTCCTTGTCCTTCATCCTTTCATATTTTTAAGAAACGATGAGATTAACCTCGACAGCTGTAGAGAAAACAATTCATCTAGAGGAAGGTTACCCCAAAATCAAAAACCCTGGTCCTCCAGCTTCGGGTTTGGCGACGAGTTACCACCTCATCACAGAAAATGTGTTAACGACAAAAAAACTACAAGGAAGCCTCGTAATTTCATAAGTGCCAGAACACGGTATTCGATTTGGACCACTGAATATTCGTAGTTTATATAAAACTGGTCCCTCAATCATTATAGCCAAGGAGACCAAAGTTATAGAATGGAATTAGTTACTCTACAGGAAGTTCGTCGGGAGAACACAGGTACCCTTGACGGCTAAAAGTATACAATGTGTAATAGAAATTGTGAGGCAGGAACACAAACTGTGTATGGGATTTTGTGTGAGTAAGCATGTAGTTGCTAATGTATCTATGTTCAAGTCTGTGACTTCGTGAATAGCGGTATTAGCAACAGATATGAAGATATGTGAAATGTTGTTCGTGAACTATCATGTAGTTAGACAAGAAAGCACATGCCAAGTGAAAAACGAATTCTATGCGGTATTGGAGATTTTCATGGATGCCGTCCCCAACTACAGTTGTAAAGTCCTATTGGGCGATATGATTGCTAAAGTGGGTTGAGAAGAGGTATTCCTCCTCTGTTTTAGTCCCTAGGATAGCAACTTTCGCCCTTTCTGTTATCTAAAGTCGTGTGTGACAGAGTGACTGAGTGAGTGAATGCGGGTGAGGTGCGACTGAGTGCATAAATGTCGTTTCGTAGGTTTCGTCCTCACTGCAACAATTTTGGCCATTTTATCCAGACTCGTTCCTTTAAAGATGTGCCGGGACGCTGATAACCTCTCCATTGAGCGATAATAAAGTCAAAACACACACACACACACACACAAAATAAATTGCACCAACTACAGAGGACTCGACCTCCTGAACGTCGACTGTAAGATCTCGTCCAACTATATACGGAATAGAATCCAGCCATTTTCAGAAGAAGTGACTGGTGAATATCAAAGCTGTTTCAGAAATGGCCCTTCCGTTATTGACAAGATCCATGTACTGCGACAGGTCATCGAACGGGTGTGGGGGTATGGTAAAGACCTACAGCGGCTCTTCATAGAAGTTAAGAAGATATATGACTGCCTACAATGGGAAAGCTTTATGAACTGCCTGACAGAGTTAGGAATAACGAAGAAACTTGTCAGCCTGGTTCGAGTTTGTCTCACTGATTGGAAAGGCAAAGTGAAGCTCAGGAACCAACCCAGGGAGAGCTTTTTTATAAAAGAGATTTCGCAGTGGTGTTTCACCAGTATTGTTCAACCTGGTGCTCGAAAAATAATGTGGCAAGCTTTCCACAAGAACATCGAGGGGATTGGGTAGAGGGTGAGAAAATCACACACTTCGCCTTTGTCGACGTTGTGGCTCTGTTGTCCATATCTAAGGAAGAACTGATGCGGATGAGCGACAACGAGGTGGTGGCAGCGAACAGAATCTATCTCATTGTGAATCAAGCGAAGACCGAGTACCTGGTGAATAGAGCAGTCATGCCTATCCAAGAAACCCACTCCAGACTCTGGTAGTCGGAACCTGATCATACTAAAGGTTTCATAATTTTAAATATTGGGGGAGGGCGAGGGAGGAATCTTTGCAGGGTAAGCATCGTGTGAGACAAAAAATCAAAGCGAGTATCTAAGCCGAAAAGTGAATATACTTCAGTCTGAGTCAGTTTTTTAAATCGCGCCGACTCCCAAGGAATTTCAGACTCCACCTGAGCAAAACATTCACCCAACCTGTAGGGCTGTAGGGTTGCGGAACTTTGAGCGTCCAGAAAACGACTTAATCTTCTCGTTTTCGAGCGAAAAGTCCTAAGGAACATCTGTGGTCCGGTAGAAGACGAGATCACTGGAGAATGGAGGATACAACACAATTGTGAGCTGGATGAAATCTGCAACAGACCAAACATTGTACGACAGATGAAAAGCAACCGTCTAGTATGGGCATAAGATGTCGCTTGTATAAATAAATGCCGATGGCCTATGGAATTAATTTTATTCCCTGCGGAAGAAGACCCTAAGAAGACCAAAGAAGATGTGGAGGGATGGAATTCGTGAGTACTTGTTGTAGGCTGGCCAAGAGGGTGACTGGCGAAAGAAGGCGCTAAAGGAAATCCTGTGAAAGAGACGTCTTGTAGTAGCGTGCGGTCCTCTGGGGCTGATCGCGTGAAATATAGTAAGCAAGCATGTTCGAGATTTACCACTTGACTTTCAATAGGACCTTAGGGGTTTCTTCTTTTTTAAAAAAGTAATTTATTAATAATTAACCAGTAGTGTAACAATCTGTGGAGAAATGTGGAAATGAAATTGGAGGTGCTAAGGTAATAAAGAGGCTCATACTGTGAAGAAAAAAATACAAAAAAGCACTACGAAAACCCTACAATGCACCCAAATCTACGAAGCGAGTGATGGTGGACATCGCCGGGGTGTTCCATCACTCGTGGTGGCCAACAATTTTTGACCGCCTGAGGAACTTGAACTGCTCACAAGCGTTATACAATTGCTTTAAGGACTGCTGTGAAAAGAGTAGCAAGACTTCTGTCCCCAGGGGACACCCGAGTAAAGGAAATTTCAAACGGCTGCCCAGAGGGATCCCTAAGCGGCCATGTTTTCTAGGATCTAGTACTAGACACGGTATCAGGAAAGCTACAGGGTAATGAAGAGGTCGTAAGAGTAGTGCCACATGCCGACGACCTGATGATCCTTGTGAGAGGAAGCTCCTGAACAACCTGGAAGAGGAATGTACCGTAGTCGTTCAACAGTTAAATCAGTGGTGCCAAGGAATCAAGTTGTTTCTTGCGCCTGAAAATACCACGTGCATGCCGTTAAAAGGGAATCTTCTATAAGATCTCTTCATGAAATTAAGCGACAGGTTTCATAAAGAGAAAGTCCGTCACCAGTTACTTGGGCGTCTTCTTGGACGAACGACAAATTATGTTGCACAGATTGAGAAAACGATGAAGAGAGCCAGGAACACGGTGAACAAAATTATTAGTCTCGCCAGTTACGATTATAAGCTGCCAATGCAAACGATAAGAACGTATTATATGGCTGTCTTAACTGCGATCATGGGAGACTATGCGAATGGTGGGGCCCACAGACTTTTGCTCATTACACCAGCACGGATAGTTAACAGGGTGCAACGCGGACGGTTGACGGGAGCTTTTCGCACTGTATTAATTGCGAGATTGCCATGGAAAAAAATGGTGATGTATTGGCTCAACAAGGAACACATCGTGAAGTTCTGAACGTAATAGGGATATGGGTCATAACGAACCAGAAATTTCAAAACTAGATCCTCCACCTATGGGAGGAACTTGGGATAATGCCGAAACAGCGAAGCGTACCTATGGTTTCTTGCCAAATATAAAAGAGCGACCGGGAATGAAGCTCCTGATTCCCTCAACATGCCTGACTCACTTCTTAACTCGTCGTGGGCCCTACGCCCCCTAGTTGCAACGATTTGGTTGAAGACAGACCTCCGAGTTTGCCTGTAGTGAAGAAGGTACGCCTGAGTAAACCACCTGGGGATGTTCGACATATGCCGATGTAGCTGATACTCAGCGACATGCAACTGAATCGGAGCGGAGGACTCGATGTCAGAGAGATACTGCGTTGCGAAAAATAATAGCAGATTTTGGACAAAAGCGCTGATGGCTTGGGTAGCACGTTATCTTACCAGCCACTGCACTGCGAGAGGTTGCGACAGAAGGTCGAGAAACAACGCAGCGAAGGCAGATGTTATCATCAGTTGTGACAGAAGAACTGCCAACACGGTACGCGCAGCCACTGTACTATCACCAGAGACAAACGCAGGCGTGGGCTGCGTCTCGCCACTTAAGAAACCAGAAACGCGGTGACGGTGGGCAGGCGTGTGGCTGCGCTCGTCACTGCCAATAACTTTGCCTCTTGGAACAGGGGATGCTTCCCAGCAATGAGGGAGCCAACAAGCAATGGAAGAGGCAAACAACAGTCATAACGCCCTCCAAGCGTCCAAGGAACTGGCAGCACATGCCAATGGACCAGGGAGCGATGGTGTGCATTGTGGAATATGACAGACAAAAACTGAGGTTATCATAACAGCAGTGTACACAGATCTGGCTGTAAGTGTAGAGTTTTTTCGTAATTTTTGTTATTACACTAGTTAACAAATTTAAACTTTTGTCCTGCATCTGGTTTGTAGACTGATGCATTTACCTAATTTTTTGGTGCTGAATACACTGGTATAATCAGTTTTTCCCTATGACGTCACATTCCCTAGATACACAGCAGAATAAAAAATGGTAATAGCGAAAATTGACAGAATTACGTAAAACAAAAATACACATTCAGAACGTTTGAAATTAGTGCTATTTTGTATGTGTATTGGGCATGATGCCAATAAAAGGCTGAAATTAGTTCAGAAGATATTTTCACCTTCAATTGTCTTTGGTTTTTGAAAAAATGTGACGAAGATCTCTTCCTTTGTTTACCGTTTCATCACTCTCCCTAACAAGAACCCAGCAGTAGTCACCCATCATCGAAGGGTTCCAATGGCCTCGGTAACGGTGTTCCACGGTAAGAATGTCTTGGTGAAAGCGATCACCATGCTCATCGCTTAGCGCTCCCAAATTATCCAGGAAGAAATCAAGGTTAGAATGTAAAAAGCGAATTTTAAGCGATATTCTAAACCCCATTTTCCTATAGTTGTCCAACAGATCATTCAAAATGGTAACATTGTTTTTGTCTTTTCTGTTACCCAAAAAGCCCTCCACAATTGCCTTAAAATAAGACCAAGCGACGTTTCCAGGAACAAATGACTTCTTTATAAGCCATTTCTTGACTGTGTAGTGGTTCTTGGTGTCATTGCTGTCCCAAAGGCACAAAAACCAGCAGTTTTTGTGAATCCAGCCGGTAAGCCTGTAAGAAGTGCAGCATCTTTTAAATCACAGCAAAGCTGCCATTCATGATAATTCTTATTTGATTGTCTCTAGCAGCAAAGCCATGGTTTAATAAGTTTCTTCCATGTCCACTGCGTAAGCCAAAGGTATCGACATCGCAAGCTGTGTGACGGTCACAAGGGGCGGCGTCTTTACTTCGCACTTGTGTGAACGTACGGCGGAATTGTCGTGTGGATAGGTTGCCAGGGCGTAATAGGACTCAGGGGAGCCTCCCCAGAATAGTAGGTGGTAGATGGATAGTGAAGGGAACGACGAAGATCCAGGGCCTCAGACGCAGGGGCCCGACCGAGAGCAGGCCGGCCCCCCGCGCGCTGTACGTCCGCTGTCTTCTAGGCAAAGGACATGCAATAGGGCTGAGATAGATCTCGCGAGTAGGTCTGAACCGAACACCACCACCTCACATGAAACAGACGTCGAACATGCACTGAGACAGCAAATCCAGAAGCTACAACAGGACACCAACATGGCGACTTCCCGCCAAAACCAAACAACCAATCACGACGCACCACGACAAGACATTGAACAAAACTCAACCAATGAAGACACAAATCAGACATACGAAGATGACAACATTTCACAATAGTACCGTTCCTCTGAATCTGAATCATCGGAACAAGAAGAGAAGGAACAAGACGATGGGGAAGGGGACTTCCAAACCCGTCCCCCACGGAAAACAATAAAACGAAAGAACACCGAAGACGACACAGCACCGCACCGCACAAACAATTCACCATTCAAACGGAAAACCGTTTTGAACCTCTCACACCTCCAATACAAAGAATCAATAGTACCAGAAATCCAGCAACTGCAACCCAACCAACTCCATCATTATCAAATGCACCTCAAGCCATTCCGAGGAAACCAAGAATCCCGCCCATTACCATCCAGTACCAAGGCCACTACCTGACGCTCAACGCAGCCCTGAAAAAACACATGGAAGGACCTATCCAGGCTATCTATAAAGGAAATACCATCAAGTATCATTTTGACTCATTGAAAGATCAACGGACAGCACTCGACTTCTCCCATCATCATAATATTCACAATTTCACTCACCAAACGCAAAATGACAGACACCTAAAAGTCGTGATAAAACGTTTACCTGAAACCGCTACGAAAGTGGAAGTAGAAAAAGACCTACGATACCTCAACTTCAATCCACATAACGTTCACCAGTACAAGAAAAGGGACAATAACACAAAACAACTACGACCCATGGATGTCTTCTGTGTCACACTCGACAGAAAACCAGAAAACGACGCCATTTATCACGTCCGCTACATCCTAGACACAAAGGTGATAATAGAATCATACCACAATAAAGACGGTCCACCACAGTGTAAAAAATGTCACGGGTTTTTCCATACCGCAAACTATTGCTCTATGCCGACCCGCTGTGTCCGCTGCGGTGCCGCCCATAGAGCAAGAGAATGCAGCCTACCAGTGAACACCACACTGTGTCAACTGCAAACAAGACGGCCACCCCGCGTCCTTCCGCGGCTGTGAAGAATTCCAGAAAGCAATATGCATCTACCACGCCCAACGACCAAAGACCACCACTCCAACAGTAGCAACAATCCAACCAAGCATAAAGAACACACCAACGCCAACTCCAGCTGAAGCCAGCCGCAGAGGACGTAAAACATGGGCAAATCTCCAAACAAATCAGGAATCATCTTCAACACAACAACCACCAAATTCAACCTCGAAACAAACAACTGGACCAGCTTCCTTCCTCGACTTCCTCAACCACATCAAAAACTTCTGGCAGAACACTCAGTGGACGAACATCATATCAATCATCACTACCACATTTCAACAATTTATGACTGCCCCAGCCATACTATCAAAAATAATGGCAATTGTCGGTGGAGTTATGAAATTCTTTGGTACAGACAATGGAAATTAGACCTACCAGGAAACACAACCTACGTTTTTGTATCTTCAATGCCTCGAGAATTCATAACAAAAAAGACTTACTAAACGAATTCGTAGAAGATAACAAAATCGACATACTATTTGTCACTGAAACACACTTACATCCGACACAATCCTTCAAACCCCGGAACATGGTTTGCCACCGAACCGACCGAATCAATCGACAGGGAGGCGGAACGGCCATTATCATTCGTTCACACATCGACACAATTCTGAAATTACTCCACCAATGGCATCATTAGAAGCTACAATAGTAACAATAGAAACAGTACAAGGAAAAATAACCCTGGTGGCCGCATATCTTAGCCCCAGAGCAGTATTTGAAGAAAATGACTTGCTACAAATATTTGACAACAACAACCGAATCTTACTTGTCGGTGACCTAAATGCAAGAAACACGACATGGAATGCCCGACAGAACAATGCACGCGGGAACACATTATATAATTTACAAGGAAGACTGATTGCTGCAATTTCCACTCCTGAAGATGTCACCCACATTCCATTCAACCATAGCCACCAACCGGACGTCCTTGACACATTCATCTCCAAGAACCTCGATCACGACCTGCACCTCCGAACCCTTCAAGATCTCACCTCCGATCATTTACCTGTAATTGGCCATATCGGTAACGCAATAGAACCGCCTCACCCACGACATAAAACCACAATCAACTGGGAGCAATACAAGAGATGGCTAAACAATAACATTCGCCCCACACTATACCTAACAACTACTCAAAAAATAGAAGAAGGCATCGGTTCTCTAACAGACAAAATCAAAACGACCTACAAGAAAGCATCTACAACTACCATATTTCCTGAAACAAACCTTCAAACTCTCCCACCGCTTATACAAGATCTCAAGTATCTCAAAAACGCAGCTAGACGACGATGGTCGAAACACGAAACCCAGAAGACAGAAGACAATTAAACCGACTTAAAAAACAAATACGTCACCGTGTTCAAGAATGGAGAGCCGAAGTCTGGGAAGACCGAATGAGCACCCTGCAACTTCGAAACAAAGACGACTGGAAACTCATTAAAAACCTCCGACACACAAAAACCCATAAACCGGCCTTACGCCACAACAACAACCTCATCTTCAACACTTTCAGCCAGGCGGAACTGTTTGCAGCTACCTACGAACAACAAAATACAATAGAACCTCAAGTATACCAACAGCAAGACATATTCCAATATGAGACCTTAACTGTCCCTATCGATATTTCTGGTGTTGGTCATCTTTTTTTGTGTTGACTCTTGTTCTGTGTGTGGTATCTTCCTTGTTTCTCCTCTGTGAACCGAGGTATTATATTTTCTTGCACATTTCTTCCTCCTTGCATTTGTGCCTTGAGAATGGCAGGGTGTGCTCCTGTCGAAATATCGGCGGTGGTCGACGACGTCACCCGGCAGCAAACCCGTAAGTTGTTTGAACATTCTATTCCCCGGGAAAAGCTAAGGTCTCACATTGTTTACCTCTACGAGGAGGAAATACATCGTTCTTTGCGGAGGTTACATAAACTTCGCAGCAGTAGAGTAAGGTTGGAATGTGCATTATCGTTTTTACTGAAGTGTCGAAATCATAGTGTGGTTCCAACGTTTCCTAAGGTTGTGCATCATATTAATTCTCCTGCCGCCAATCGCATCAAGCAACGTGCTGGTTTAGCTCTTGTTCGTGAAAGGATCCACTATACTCGCCGTCAGTTAGACTTTGTTTCTAAGGAATTATTTCAGCTTCATTTAATGATGGCGTCTAATGTCTTTGAATTTTCTTGGGGTTTGGTGGACGGTGCCTCTTGGTCGCAGTCTGACTGGGAAATTCAGTCTGTAACTGCTCGTCATTCGGCGAAGTTTGGACGTTTCCTTGGCTCAGTGTCTAATTCTAATTTTAATTCTCGACGTTCTGTGATCAGTCTCACGGAGAAAACGTTTGACGACGCAGCTTTGTCTGTGCTGGGGAAAGGTTTGAACTTCGCACCGACGCCTAAGAGTTTGCCAGTCGTTGATTTTATTAGTTCTATCGAACAGGCTGTTTAAAAACTACCTTCCGAGGCTGCGGAAGAGGTTAGGAGGGAAGCTTGTCGTGTGTTGACTGGGGCCTGTCCACCCAAGTGTAACATTACAGCAGCTGAGGCGGCTGCTTTACGTTCACTCAGAATGGATCCTGATATTGTTATTTTACCTGCGGACAAGGGAAACGCCACCGTTTTGTTGAACAAGCACGATTACATTCAAAAGATGCAGTGTCTACTCTCTGATTCGGCGTATCGCAAAATCCGTGCTGACCCTACTAAGAGTGTTGAGAGAAAGACTAATAACCTCCTGAAGAAAAGTTCTTTGTCACAGGAGACTTGATGAGTCTTAATTCTTTCTGTGCTGTACAACCTAGATTATATGGCCTCCCTAAGGTCCATAAAGTGGCTGTCCCGTTGAGGTCTATTGTTTCTAATATTGGTGCTCCGACTTATCGTGTAGCTAAACATCTTGCTAGTTTGTTGAGCCCACTAGTAGGTAGGTGTGAACACCACATTAAGAACTCTGCAGATTTCTTACGTTGATTACAGGAATTGCGTTTAAATGACTCTGATATTTTAGTCAGTCTTGATGTGGTTTCTCTTTTCACTCGCGTTCCTCTCTCTGATTCGTTGCAGCTAATTGAGGTTAAGTTTGGTGTCGAGTTAACAAATTTGTTTCGACATGTGCTGACTTCCACTTACTTTTTATTCAATGGTCAGTACTACGAACAGACTGATGGAGTTGCAATGGGAAGCCCGTTGTCACCTATTGTGGCCAATTTGTTTATGGAGGACTTTGAGGAACGTGCATTGGAGTCAGCGACTTTGAAACCTGCGTGTTTTTTCAGATATGTAGACGATACTTTAGTTGTATAGCCTCATGGTATTGAGAATTTAAATCCGTCTTTGGAACACATGAGTTCAATCCACCCGAATATTCAGTTCACTATGGAGGTGGAGAAGAATGGATGCCTTCCCTTCCTTGATGTGTTGGTCAAAAGGAAAACTGATGGTACGTTGGGACATTCTGTTTATGGGAAGCCTACTCACACTGACTTGTATCTGCGAGCTGATAGTTGTCACCATGCAACTCAACGTGAAGAAGTACTACGTACCTTGGTTCACAGGGCCCACGTTATCTCAGACCCTGAGAGTTTGGCAGCGAGCTATCACATCTCGAAGTCACCTTTCGTCAGAATGGTTATAGTGAGAGGCAGATCAAACGTGCGTTGCGCTATCAGCCTTCGGTGCAACGGGTGAGTGACGATAGCAGCGAAGTGGCACCTAAGTCTACGGCCTTTTTCCCTTACGCAGGAAGTATTTCCAACAGGATTGGCCGTATTTTGCGGAAATATGATGTGAAATGTGTTTTTCGACCATCTTCTAAGATTAAGGCCCTGTTGGCGTCCGTAAAAGATGATCTTGGTTGCGCAAGGCTGGGGTCTATCGTATTCCTTGCAGTCGTGGCATGTCATATAATGGTCAGACAATCAGGACTGTGGAAGACCGGTGTATTGGACATAAGAGTCACATACGCTTACTACAGCCAAGCAAATCCGCTATTGCAGAACACGGCCTTGACACCGGTCATCCTATGGAATACAACAACACGGAGATTCTGGTTTGCACGTCCATCTATTGGGATAGTGTTATTATGGAAGCTGTTGAAATCAAACTATCTAGCAACCTTATTAACAGAGATGGTGGATTTTGTTTAAATGCTGCTTGGAATCCGGCTCTGTCTCTCATCAAAAAATAGAGGGACAGAATTAGTGCTACCTCACCTGTTGATTAATAGTCACTATCGATATTTCTGGTGTTGGTCATCTTAGTTAGTGTTGACACTTGTTCTGTGTGTGGTATCTTCCTTGTTTCTCCTCTGTGAACCGAGGTATTAAATTCCTTGCACATTTCTTCCTCCTTGCATTTGTGCCTTGAGAATGGCAGGGTGTGCTCCTGTCGAAATATCGGAGGTGGTCGACGACGTCACCCGGCAGCAAACCAGTAAAATGTTTGAACATATTCCAATATCAACAACACGTGACAGCTACAGCCTAGAATATACGTCAGACACCACCTCGCGACCTACCAGAACTAACCACTCCTGGGGAAGTAAAAACAATCATTAACCGACTTGGCACAAACTCCGCTCCTGGACCGGACCTGATCTCCAATACTCAGCTCCAGAACCTGCCTAGGAAGCCCGTAGTACTACTGACCAGAACCATCAACGCCTGTTTAATTAACCATTATTTTCCACAAGCATGGAAAATTTCCAAAATTGTACCTATTCCTAAACCTGGAAAGGATCTGAAAAAACCACAAAACTGTAGACCAATTAGCCTACCTCCAACCACGTCAAAGCTCCTGGAACGCATGCTGCTCCCAAGAATTCGACAACCATTACTTGAAGGCAACATCATCCGACAAGAACAGTTCGCCTTCCAAGAAACACTGTCAGCATAACTCCAGGTACTCCGTATAACAGAATATATCACTCATAACATGAATCTCTCCAAATATACGGCCGCAGTTTTTCTAGACGTGGAGAAAGCGTATGATAAAGTCTGGAAAGACAACCTTGTCACGAAACTACGAGACCATACCGACATACCTGACTGCTATATCAGAATTATTGGCAGCTTTTTACATAACCGGAGATGGTTCTTACAAACAGATGGCAAACGATCAGCACACAAAGTACTGAAAGATGGAATCCCACAAGGTTCGGTACTCTCACCAACCCTTTTTACCGTGTATGTAAACGACATTCCGACTACAGAAACCTCGATAATTTCGCAATTTGCAGACGACACAGCACTTCTGGCAACGTACAGACGACTCTCATCCACAATAAATAGGTTACAAAAACAAGTAGACTGCACAGAAAAATGGGCCAAACTCAACAAGATAAAAATAAACCCAGAAAGGACAGTCGCCATCATATTCACACGCCGCCGACCACAACTTCACGGCCAAATAGAATTGAACGGCACGCAACTCCCATGGACCACATCAGTAAAGTACCTTGGAGTAACAATAGATAACAAAATGATATTCAAGCAACAAACACATAGAAGAAAAACGACAACGCATATCAAGAACCATCCACTCAATTTATCCTCTTCTGACCAGTAAAGAAATGTACCAAAGAACAAAACTAAACATCTATAAAGCAATAGTCCAACCAATTATGCTCTACGGCTGCTCGTCGTGGGGCATAACCAGCAAATCCAACAGAAAAACCACTACAAACTTTACAAAACAGATGCTTCAAACTCATTCTTAATGCCCCATGGTGGACCAGTACAAATCAAATTCACGAAGAACTCAACATGCCGACAGTAGACAGCCAGATCAACACCACTGCAAGAAGACTCTTTGATAAAATAGAACTGCTCAGACCTACTCCACAACAACTCCAAGAATTGGCAACAGTTGAACCAGCCCATTGGCATAAAATACGTGTTCCGTTATCCATCTTACAGTACGATTAAGAACCAAGAAGCAACTCAAAACTGCCAATATCAGAACATACAACAACGTACCAGATGCAACAACATAGAATATATCAAAATACCAAGGCTGTGGGCCTCAAGGACCAAAATACCGGGCCCAAAGGCTCCCAATCGCAAAATAAGATGCTTCATTTTTTCAAATAAATGTTGTCCGCAATAAGCTACCCTATTCCGCACACTTGAGGGACCAATCTCCTCCGGAGGTAGAGCCCTAGCCATCGCACAACACACACACACACACACACACACACACACACACACACACACACAGCCACACAAAAAAGTATCGATGGAAATGCATTGCCATGATGCAGTAATACTGCTTTCGAGTTGGTTTTACTGGAGTCAATAAATAGTCGCCACTCCTGTGGATTATGTTGTACACACAGCTGCATCATCAGACCTCAGACCTTTGACATCTCTGCAACCACACATTGAATTCTGCATATTGAAATACTGAGCGAAGGAAACACCTCTTGATATGAAACAGGAAATTTTATCCCCTGGAGCTAGAAAGTTACGTTGTTGCAGTCGCGACCCCAAGAGTTTAGCTTGCTGTTTCGAAAGTATTATATCGCGAACCAAATCGTTCAATTCCTTTTGATGAAACAGCTGAGGCGAAGGGTCATGATAATGAGAGCAGTACTCTTCTGTATGTTCAATACTTTCTAATTCACTTGACATAGTGCGTGATTCCCAGGCTTTCAAGTTACAGACAGGAACAGGCAACCTCTCATCATGGGGCACAAACAAACGCACCGAAGAATATTTTGACACTTTCTTTTAAGTCTAGTTTTGCTTGAATGTCCCGAACTATTTGTAAGACAGAAGTAACAGTCTAAATAATGGTCCCTAGGCTCACACCACACCATCGGAGCAGCGAATGCCATGGCTCGGAGTTTTTATTTCAACCAATCGGTTAAGGTTGTAGTACAGATTATGCAGGCAATATGAGGTTCAAAAATTTTCTCTTGATCACCAACAGGACAAACAAAATACAATTTATATGCCTTCTTTGCCAAATCAATAATTGGTTTTCTTTGGGCTTTTGGAGTGAATTTCCCATGCACATAACAAAAGTTGTCAGGGTGGTTGAGACAGCAACAAGATTTACTAGCTGCCATTTTTCTTAGCGTAAGTTTTAAACACAAAAAGTTTGCACTGTCTTTCACAGGGAACACTCAGTGAGGATCTCTTTCACACCACTTGATTATCAGACCAACCATTTACAGACGATTTGTAGATCTTCTAGCTCTCCTCTGCAAATCAAAAACAAACAAACGTCAAAACAGAAGAACAGCAAAAAGCGGAATACTGGATACGAAAAATAAAAAACCTTTAAAAACTCAAAAATGGTACGTGCTAGAACATTTTGAAAGGTATATTCGGACTCTACACACCAAAATACATACTAGTGGATGTATCACATCCCAGATGCAAAATGCCTTTTGACTAGTGTTATTATTATTTTTTTTTTAGCAGAAATAGTTATGCTGATGAGAGACATCACTGTTTAGGATAAAATTAAGTATTACAATGTATCCCTTATTATGTTTGTGTATATTGTTGTATGTATGTGCGGATATATTGCATTGAAGGTGTAGTTAATCGTGAAAAGCAAACAATTAAAATTGAAGTAATCATAACTTGAACTTAATAGAGATGCACCAACGTCTGAAACTGTGTCTACTGCTCTATGCTGAGAAAGTTCGTGTCGTGAATAAGCAAAAACCCTCTCGCAAATGCTTGAAAGTCTCAGTTACTAGAGCACGAATCGCTGTTCTTATTTTACCTCCACCGTCTTACAGAAGATGAGCATATGTCATCCAGTCTTCGTCAAAAAACGTCGGGCGATAAGATTTTAACGTAGAAAGAACATTAAATTTGTAGAACTGAAATCTCGAAGATCTAGGAGATCAGAAGCAACTGCTCATATCCCCCAGTCGCTTGTAAAACTTTCACTGTTCATAAATAGGAACTTGTACAGGGTCCTCGGATACTAATTCTGTGCGACTAAGTCCACATTTTCTCATATGACGCGTAGCTGTTCGCAGATTTGTGTTAATAACAGGAAAACACTTTTAAATGCCCTTGACCGTGCTTGCACATCCACCAGCAAACATCATAAACCAAACGTCCGACTTTCCTATAGACGTTTAGCATAATTAACTACTTCAAAATTCACTTCATAAAGCAGTTGAGATCGATTGAATTACCTTTTATAAAATTTCCATACATTGTCTCATCGACTTACAATGATAAAATCTCAGCTCTCTCTCTCTCTTTTCTTTGTACAACTCTGCACCAATTTATTTTTTACAAAATGGTGCTCAACAACCTACATTTATGCGCATCTGGGTAACTAACATTTCTCTATATCTAGTTCCCTGGGTTGTTACTTTGTGTCTTTCTCATTCCACTTTACAGTGCGACATTAAACAGAACAGTGGGAGCACATCACCCTGCCGCAGTCCTTGGTTAACTTTAAATGCGTTTCATAAAGTGTCTTCGTTCTTTACTTTGCATACTGTTCTTCTCAAAGTCATTTGAACCAGTCTTATCAGTTTTTTAGGGACTCCTGCCTCTTGCATTTCCTTCCAAAGTTGATCCCTTTTGATAAGCTTGCTTGAAGTCAATGAACGGCTGATGGATATCGATGTTGTACTCAAAACATTTTTCAAGAATCTGTCTGATACTGAAAATCTGGTCTGTAGTGGATGTATTAGCTCTGAAACCACACTGCTAGTCTCCTAGATACTCTTCTACGTTTGTTCTTAGCCGCCCAGCTATGATTTTTCCTAATACTTTATACACTATACAGAGTAGTACAATTCCTCTGAATTCCCGCAGTCAGCTCTGTCATGTTTCTTGTGTATACGGCAGAGTATTGCTGTACTCCTCTGTTTCGGCATATATTCATTCCGCCATATTTCCACTATAATCTCATGCAAAATGCTTACTAGTTTTTCTCCACCATATTTTATCATTTCTGCTGTAATATTGTTTTCTCCCGGAGCTTTATTGTTTTTAAAGCAACAACCCTGGAGGAACACTTTAATAGAGTGACTCAGGAGCTTGTATGTGCGGATGATACTGACTTGTTATCCAGTAGGAAACAGGACCTGGAAGAAAAGTTTGAAACAGCAGAAAGGTATGGTGTGGAGATGGGGCTGACCATTAATCAATCTAAGACCAAGTACATGTCAAGATCTAGGAAAAACACAGTGAAGGAGAAAGAAGCATGACTTTGAACGGAAAAGAATATGAACGCTGTGAGAGATTTAAATATCTTGGGTCACTGCTAACTGAGAATAATAATATGAGAGAAGAAATACGTGTAAAGATTGCAGCTGATAACAGGAGCTACTTTGCACTGGTTAATGTGTTTAAAACAAGGAGCCTTAGTAGGAATCTGAAGCCGACGGTGTATCGTACAGTAGTTAGACCTGTGGTGATGTATGGTTCGGAGACCTGGACTATGATACAAAACGGTGAGCTGTTGCTGAGATGGGAAAGGAAGATACTTAGCTAAATCTACGGGCCAGTGAATGACAGGGATTTTTGGAGAATCAGAAACAGAAAGGACATCAGAGAGTTGTACAACAAACCAGATATCGTGACTAAAATAAAGAGTAATAGACTACGTTGGTTGGGACATGTAGAAAGAATGGTGGAGAACAGCACAGTCAAGAAAGTTTTCAAAGGAAAACCCGGTGGATATCTTATAAGGGGCAGACCAAGGACCAGATGGCTAGAAGCGTGGAAGAGAACTTGAGAAGGATGGGAGTGAGAAGATGGAGAGCCAAGGCAGCCAGCAGAGAAGAATGTGCGGAGGTTGTCCAGGAGGCTAAGGCCCTACAAGGGCTGTACCACCAAGGAGTAGTAGTAGTATATCGAGTCCATTTTTCCGATAGCAAAGTTTTTACCATAACCGACCGCACACCATGGAGCAACTATATTTCTCGGAGTAAACGCATCCGACAGCTGATCGGGCCAGCTTTAAAACGATAAACGAATAAAATGTGGCGGACTAGCGCATATTTGGCCACGATATTATACTATCAATGTATATTGTATAACTTCTGTAAGAGTCAATACAACCTGTGTTTAAAATAAAGGTATACGGCTACAACTGATGGAATAGATAGATAAATAAAATTTGGGAAGGGTAAATGAAAAATTTTGTTCCTAGATGTGACTGTGAAAAGTAATTCAAAGTTGTATGAGTATGTATACAACAAATATGAAATTGAACACAGCCCGAACAGGCCATGAGGACCCAACGGTACCGACCGGCAGCCATGTCAGCGTCAGATCACTGGCGTCATTGGATGCGAATATGGAGGGCAAGTAGTCATTACATCGCTCTCCCGGCCGTATGTCAGTTTACGAGACCTGACCCGCTACAGGTACCTCTGATTTTCTTTTCAATACTGCTAAGCTTATGTTTGCCTTCAAAAGTCCTGCGTGGTATACTGGAATACATGCTATGCATATGAGACGTTGCCATTACTTAAGTAATGACACACGTTATGTTGTTGTATAAACTGCTTTAACCATAATCCGTGAAGGTGGTCTAAGAGTGAAACCGGACGAAATTTGGCTTTTAAGTAAAAAAGCAGCTGATGGTCAAACATGCGTTTTACACATTACTTGAAGGCTGTTAATAGTTACCTTCCAAAAATGTTTAAAGCTTCTGAAAGCAATTTCTTATCAGTTCCGCTATTGTTAAATAATATATGTGTAAAGCTATAAGTACTTCAAGCTGCGTTTTCACTGCAGCAAATCCCATACCTCTCCTCGGTCAGTCTACACTGCGCAACATAGTTAAAGGGTCGCTTTTTCGAAAATCGTAATTGTCTTCCATTAAGAAGCAGAGGTTTTAAATTTGGCTTGGCGACACTTCACACGGCAAGGTGTCGTCGGCACATGGGAAAAAAAGACCAGAGTTCAGAAGTTCATGTGAATGTAAGCGATGATATGACATGGACACCAAATTTCTGACCAGTACCACTGTGGCCGTGCCACGGGATGGGAACGTAATCATACCACCTGTTACCCTCATTTCGCCTTTCCCTTGATGTCTCAGCGATGGAGGTCAGAACCGCAACGACCAGTGTTGAAATCACGCGTTTTTCTATGGATGAACGACTAAAACATTTCATACACACCGCAGCTCAGAACTGACACGAAAAGGCCTCAGGGGAATAGTATAAAGGACGTCAATGAAACCACTCCTTGCCTTGGGACGTTGATTCTCATACATTTCTCGATACAAAACGACAGTTCGCAGTGCATTGTGCGACAGAACGATGTTCTTGAAAACCCTAGGATAATTCAACTCTTTTCTGTGTCAGCCACTCCCAGAGAATTCAACTCTTTTCTGAGGTCATCGTGAGCCTGCAATCTTACTGACCTCGTTCACATCCCTTAGGAGTGTTGCGTGACAGCCATTTTTGTCTTTATTTACAAGGTGGAACCGCTACGGATCGTTCAGAACCATTCGACGAAATCTGGATGTGACCCGATGCAGAAAATGGTATTTATGCGTTTCCTACTCTCCCGTTTCGCGCACTCCTGTGGTGTGATTGCAATAGGAATTCTACTGTCAAACGTAAAGAGAGCGAGAGAGAGAGAGAGAGAGAGAGAGGGAGCGGAAGTTGGAAAGATTACACTGAAGATTTTTGTAAGGAGAAGGACTTGCCTGATGGCATGACGGAAGAAGTAATTGGAATCGACATGAAACAGATATCTACATCTGCATCTATATTATACTCTGCAAGCAACTTTAAAGGGCGCCGTGGAGGGTACCATGTACCATTACTAATCATTTCTTTTCCTGTTCCATTCGCTGATAGACCGAGGGAGAAATGATTATCTGCCTCCATAAGGGCCCTATTTTCTTGTGTGTTGACTTCGCGGTCCTTAAGCGAAATGTATTTTGACTACAGCAGGAGCCTTCTGCCGTCACTTTCAAATTCCGGTTCTCTACATTTTCTCAGTAGCGTTCCTCGAGAAGGAAGTCGCCTTCCGTCCCGGGATTCCCATTTCAGTTTCCGAAGCATCTCCGAAATACTTGCGTGTTGTTCGAATCTTCCTGCAACAAAACTAGCAGACCGCACTAGTGTCCTATATGCGGTCTGCTTTATACACTCCTGGAAATTGAAATAAGAACACCGTGAATTCATTGTCCCAGGAAGGGGAAACTTTATTGACACATTCCTGGGGTCAGATACATCATATGATCACACTGACAGAACCACAGGCACATAGACACAGGCAACATAGCATGCACAATGTCGGCACTAGTACAGTGTATATCCACCTTTCGCAGCAATGCAGGCTGCTATTCTCCCATGGAGACGATCGTAGAGATGCTGGATGTAGTCCTGTGGAACGGCTTGCCATGCCATTTCCACCTGGCGCCTCAGTTGGACCAGCGTTCGTGCTGGACGTGCAGACCGCGTGAGACGACGCTTCATCCAGTCCCAAACATGCTCAATGGGGGACAGATCCGGAGATCTTTCTGGCCAGGGTAGTTGACTTACACCTTCTAGAGCACGTTGGGTGGCACGGGATACATGCGGACGCGCATTGTCCTGTTGGAACAGCAAGTTCCCTTGCTGGTCTAGGAATGGTAGAACGATGGGTTCGATGACGGTTTGGATGTACCGTGCACTATTCAGTGTCCCCTCGACGATCACCAGTGGTGTACGGCCAGTGTAGGAGATCGCTCCCCGCACCATGATGCCGGGTGTTGGCCCTGTGTGCCTCGGTCGTATGCAGTCCTGATTGTGGCGCTCACCTGCACGGCGCCAAACACGCATACGACCATCATTGGCACCAAGGCAGAAGCGACTCTCATCGCTGAAGACGACACGTCTCCATTCGTCCCTCCATTCACGCCTGTCGCGACACCACTGGAGGCGGGCTGCACGATGTTGGGGCGTGAGCGGAAGACGGCCTAACGGTGTGCGGGACCGTAGCCCAGCTTCATGGAGACGGTTGCGAATGGTCCTCGCCGATACCCCAGGAGCAACAGTGTCCCTAATTTGCTGGGAAGTGGCGGTGCGGTCCCCTACGGCACTGCGTAGGATCCTACGGTCTTGGCGTGCATCCGTGCGTCGCTGCGGTCCGGTCCCAGGTCGACGGGCACGTGCACCTTCCGCCGACCACTGGCGACAACATCGATGTACTGTGGAGACCTCACGCCCCACGTGTTGAGCAATTCGGCGGTACGTCCACCCGGCCTCCCACATGCCCACTATACGCCCTCGCTCAAAGTCCGTCAGCTGCACATACGGTTCACGTCCACGCTGTCGCGGCATGCTACCAGTGTTAAAGACTGCGATGGAGCTCCGTATGCCACGGCAAACTGGCTGACACTGACGGCGGCGGTGCACAAATGCTGCGCAGCTAGCGCCATTCGACGGCCAACACCGCGGTTCCTGGTGTGTCCGCTGTGCCGTGCGTGTGATCATTGCTTGTACAGCCCTCTCGCAGTGTCCGGAGCAAGTATGGTGTGTCCGGAACAAGTATGGTGGGTCTGACACACCGGTGTCAATGTGTTCTTTTTTCCATTTCCAGGAGTGTACCTTAAATGGTAAAAAGTGTCAGCTGTTGTTTTCACTGTAGGTACTGACCTAACATTGTGCTTTACTTCATTACTGCCTGAAAGGAAAATTTAAACATCAGCATTGCAGAGAACATATATGGTACAGTTTGTTGTTAAAATACCAGTAGACCAGTGTTTTCTATTGTGAATGACGGTCGTTCGCCAACCAACTGGAGCTTTATCAAGCGGTGTACTGAAATGTGCGTCGATGAAGTAAAGACGACGTCAAAAAGGCACCCGACAGATTTTTATTGATAAGTAGCTCAGTGGTCAGAGTACACGTCTACTATGCAGATGACGCTGGTTCGACTCCTGATACTGGCAAGAAGTTTTCAGTGGTAGGAAGAGTTGTACGGAGTGCACTCAGCATTGTAATGCTAACTGAGGAGCTACCTGAACGAGCAGTAGCGGCTCCACGGTCTGGAAAGTCAGAAAACTGCGTGGGAGAGTGGCATGCTGACCACATGTCCCTCCATATCGCACGTGCAAGGAGCCGTCGTGCAGGACATTACACAGACTATGGGAGCTTTGTTTCCGCTTCTGCACGTCGGGTACGGTCGCAGGTTCGAATCCTGCCTCGGGCATGGATTTGAATGAAGTCTTTAGGTTAGTTAGGTTTAAGTAGTTCTAAGTTCTAGGGGACTGATGATCTCAGATGTTAAGTCCCATAGTGCTCAGGGCCATTTGAACCATTTTTGCACGTACGTCCCTTTTGCTCCGTTTCGATACTATCCATCATCGTGGCATCAGTTTGGCCACTGGAATACAATAAGGTTAATGTTATAGGCGGTATAGGTTCAACAAGTCGATAGTAGTTTTTGGAGGTGTGTGACACGAAATGTGGTTGTATGCGCTGAACTGGAATCCAACAGTGGCCATATGCAATCTGTCAGATTAGGACCAGTATAAGATATGAGTTCACTACCCGGCTCGTCAAATCATATCACTACCTTGGCTTTGAGACATGGAGCTCCATGTTCAACAAAGCATGTCAAACTGAGTTCCGAAACACTTCGCCTGTATCAATGTTTTTTATCTGTCCACAAATCTTCTACAGGTCGCCACCTATCCTGCTTCACAGGACAGGCTAACAGCCGCCCCTGTTCTGAAAAGACATGTGAACATTAGACACTTTTCCACCGACTCAGAATTTTAGCGTCCTTCAATCACAGTCCATAGGTGGTTGCGACAGTTACATGCGAACACCCGACCAGTTTCACTGTCTCGGAAGTTATTCTACCCTGGCGCCAGACGCTAGGTGTGGTGTCACCGCCAGACACCACACTTGCTAGGTGGTAGCTTTAAATCGGCCGCGGTCCATTAGTACATGTCGGACCCGCGTGTCGCCACTGTCAGTGATCGCAGACCGAGCGCCACCACACGGCAGGTCTCGAGAGGCTTACTAGCACTCGCCCCAGTTGTACGGACGACTTACCTAGCGATGCAACACTGACGAAGCCTCGTTTATTTGTAGAGAAGATAGTTAGAATAGCCTTCAGCTAAGTCAATGGCTACGACCTAGCAAGGCGCCATAGCAATTGATAGTTATCGTATGAAGCATGTCTCATCAAGAACGATGTATACAAATGATGGATTAAAGTTAAGTATTCCAGAAGCTACGTACTTTTCTTTATAGCATTCATTACGTATCCTGTTTCAGACCTCACGCCATCCGGCGTGAGTTTAAGCGAGTGCCTTTCGGTTACCCGTCACTGTGGACTGGCTGTCTTGTCAGTCCACAACATTTTTGGCGACGACGATTTAACGGTCGTATTGCTCTAATTTACTTGTGTCATGGCTTCGCCACAATCTACAGATGTACTGTCCGAATTTCATCGCTTGCAGAATCAGCAGACGCAGGCGTTATTGGATGCCCTTGGACAGCTCGTCCAGGGTCAACGTGCAATGCAAAACGATGCGGCCGTCGCCGCTCCACCGCTACCGCACCCACAACAAGCAGTTGCACCACCGTTTTGACACTTCGATGCGGCGATGGAAACCTGGACGGAGTGGTCACGCCAATTTGGATTTCATCTCGCCGCCTACAGAATTCAAAGTAACGAGCGGTAGCCTCATTTATTGGCGTGTGTAGGGGTGCAAACGTACCGTGTGATAGTGAAATTATTTCCCCGCCGCGACGTAGCAACTCTGTCCTATGAAGAAATTTTGTCTGCATTAGATGCATATTTCAAGGAATCAGTCAATGTAGTTGCAAAAAGGTATACGTTCTTTCGTACAAAACGTACGGCCGGTCAGACTAGTAGGGAGTGGGTTGCAACTTTGCAAGGCCTTACTAGGGATTGTGCTTTTGAGTGTGAATGTGGACTCCCTTATTCAGATACTATGGTGCGTGATGCAATTGCACAGAACGTTTCTGATGTTCGTATACGGGAGCAAATTTTGAAACTAGTCAATCCCTCCCTTCAACAAGTGATAGACATCTTGGATAGGCAAGACACACTTGACTTTGCTCAGGAATCATTTGAAACTTCGCCAGCTGTGTGTCACGTTAACCGGCCCGCCGGGCGAGCTGCACGGAACTGTAAACAGCCCTCGCGCACGTCCGCGCAGCCACGTGTCCCGCGCCAGCATGCAAATGCAGTACTAAAGTCTTGCCCGCAGTGTGCTACTAGACATTCGCGTGAGCACTGCCCGTCACGCCAATCTGTTTGCTTTTTCTGTAATAAGGAAGGACATGTTCAAAGTGTTTGCCAGAAAAATCTCCGAAAGGACATTCACAACCGTTCCAGACCCTTTGCTTCGCGCCGGAATCGAACCAAGAATGCTCAGGCTCGTGAACCTTCGCCCATGGAAATTCATGTAGTTAATTCCCCTCAGCCCAGTGACACTCTCTCTCAAAGTGACTGGGTGCGTCCCACAAAAAGTGTGCGTCGACGTCGCCGGAAATCACGTCAATTAGCAAGTGATTCTGTACCAGAGTCTGTTCAAATTGCACGAGACAGTCGCTCTTGTCAGCAGGACAATAAACTTTTTGTAGACTTGGACATTAATGGCAACGTGATCCCATTCCAGCTCGATACCGGAGCTGCAGTTTCACTAATCAATAAAGGCACGTACAAATGACTGGGCACTCCTCCGTTGCGTGCCGCAAATGTTAAGCTCACTACAGTCAGGACAGCATCTCCCTGTGTTCGGACAGTGCAGCCTCCTTGCCACATACAAGGGACAAGTTAAGGGAAGTCCATGTCTCATGACAGAATGTGGAGGTCAAAGGCGATCTGTGATATATTTGGCAACAAAGTGCAACGCTGATGCAGGCCTTAGTATGACACAGATCAGCGTACAGTTTGAAGAATGACAAAGGAGGAAAATCACCACCGCCATTTCCAGTTACCGCATTGGCAATACCGCTAGGGATTAGGAAGATTCACGTCTTGTATCTCTTGCACAGAAGCTCTTACTTCCACGGTGTTTCATCTACCATGTGCTTCTGGCGAGGTGACTTCTATCTTGTACATGATCAAGTACTCGCATAAAAGGAGCCTGCCCGGATGTCGCAAAGACTTTGGAACACCCTGTATATTTCGCTTGCCATTGTGTAGAGCATAGTGCAGTAGTCCTTGTACCACTATTAGCAATTATTCTAGTCCGGTATTAATCCAGGAGAAAATAACTCTACAGGTCTTAACACGACCAATTCTCAAGGTCTCTGCACGACAAGCACAGCAGTGGTAGCTACATACCTGTAGTCTCACTGTTTGGGTCAAATGCAGGTGCTTTAAATCTAAAAAGCTGAATTTCACGACTACTATATTGGATTTCTTCCAAGAAAAATCATTAAAGTTTTCAGAACCTTTCAACAGAAGGGCTAAACCGTCTTTTAGATCGTATCAATTTGTCACAGAATCCATTCGAGGCCCATTGTGATTCCTATTTCAATCTTACCGCCCGCACAAGCGTTTGCGTCAATATGATTAACAGAGGAGCTGCACTTTCCCAGAACCCGTCCAGGAGACGCAAGTACATCATTCGCATTTCCTAATACTGATCTTGCGTTATTGTCCAACTTGATAGCGGTTCTTAGTCTTCCTGTTTTCGTGGCCTTTATCCATGTGAAAGTGTGATAATGCTTTCTAAATGTTTGCGAACTGTGTAATGATGCGCAATATGGGCACCAGGCTGGTATTTACTTAACCACGTAAAAACAACATCTAAGGTGGCCGGCACATTGGTTCTCGTCGTTGTTCCGCTGTGCGTATTCCTTTTGGGGCAGGCGTGTCGCCCGGAATTCCGAAACAGCGTACTAACGCGCAAGGCAATTCGTTGGCAGATCATAACGCTTCTCAATATTACCCTTAAATATTCAGTGTGAATGGCTCAAGGTGTTCACTAGCAGTCTTATACAATCGGATTCTTTGTCTTCGTGGAAGCTTTTATCTTGCATTCATCCACCGAGTTCTTTATCTTGTTGTAGTACTTATCTTGCATTTATCCACATTTCAAGAGAGACGACATTCGTTACATGAGCGACAAATACTGTCCAAGTTTTTATGGATTTCTTTACGATCGTCCTGTCATGGTACTTTCCTATAGGCAAAAGAAGGGTCAGCGATTGATCTTACTGTGTTGCCGATGCTATCTGACAGTTCTATTACGTATCTTAAGAATATTAACGGTCCCATTTCACTTCCTCAGACAAGTTGTATCATATCGAGGTCTGTGTGTCAGTTAATCTATAAGACACTGACGCATCTCTGAATATATTCAGTAAGAATAACCATCATACGGTTTTGTTAACCTGTATCCTATTCCATGCGGTGATAGTAACGCTCTCTTTATACCAGAGTCGGAGACATAATTCAGCTGCTCGTAAGTGTATCGATTCTTCCTGCAATAGAATCTCTGCCTCCAGTCCAATTTAGAATAACTCTATGATAGGCAAGTAAGTCACAGCTGGACGCTGTAAGGTACTTACATCTCAATCTGTAGTTCAGTGTCAAAAGAAGCAGCCAGACATGTATCTTCATCTCAGTACTGCTTGATCGCGAAGATGTGATGCCCCATTGAGCGCAACACTACAGCGAGTCTCGCCATCCAGCATAAAGAGAAGAAAGTTATTTATTAGTACCTGTTCTCAAGATTCTTCTATTCAAAATGAGGTGAATGGAAATGCACAAAGAATTTTATCGTCCAGTAGATTTTGAGGAGGAGGAGATTAGTGTTTAACGTCCCGTCGACAACGACGTCATTAGAGACGGAGCGCAAGCTCGGGTGAGGGAAGGATGGGGAAGGAAATCGGCCGTGGCCTTTCAAAGGAACCATCCCGGCATTTGCCTGAAGCGATTTAGGGAAATCACGGAAAACCTAAATCAGGATGGCCGGAGACGGGATTGGACCGTCGTCCTCCCGAATGCGAGTCCAGTGTGCTAAAGTAGGTTTTGAAGCTTGGAGGTCCGACAGCTGAGGGTCTGTATGCAAGAAGACTAGTCTACATCTACATCTACATTTCAAACCGCGAAGGCACTCGTCGTGACCACAGAATCACAGCACTGCCTCAAGAAAGAGATGCCTTACCTGACTTTTTTCTTGTGCATTAGCTGTGTTGTTTCGGAGAATAGCTCTATTCGTAGTGATTCCAGAATATTTTCCTATGGATGATGATTTGTCCACATTTACCAGGGAAAAAAATTGATCTGAAAAGAGTAAATTCATGTGCATTGTGAGTGCAGCCACCTGACTGACCTTCACAAAACTCCATGAATCTCTAAAATACGCAAAGTTTGTGCTCTTTGGGTACCACGTCGACTGACTTTAAAACACATACGGAAAGACAAAATAGTTCACTAAATCACAACTTGCCGAACTGTGAGCAGTATACTGACGGGCTACTGCGGTAGCGAATGTACGACCTGAAAGTAACCGCGTTGTGTGGGTGAAACAAGAGCCATTATACAGCACTTCATTTTCGACTTATTCATGAAGTTTACAATTTCGGTGACGGCAGCTCACCAACTCATAAACTCATAATAAATTCCTGAAATGTCCTCTTGCTTCTAAATGCACACGCATTCGTCGAATCATGGATTGTCGCGCCCTTTCGAATAAAGTTTCGAAATTTTTCGCAGACTTCCATGATACGTTTATGTAGAGTTTCCGCATCTGGGTGGTGTGATGTATGCATCAAAAGCTTAAGATGCTCCCATGGATAATGATACAAAGGAATGAGATTGGGGGAATGGACAGCCCATGGAACTGGAACCAGTCCGAATACTGAGTATTTGCAGAGCATCTTCTGAAGGGTGTTGGAGGTTGTTATGAATAAAGCCCCTGTAAAGAGCACCTGGTGGTCTGATAAGGTATGGAATGAGGAGATTCTGTGCAGAATCGGAGAGGAAATGAATATGTGGAAAACACTGACAAGAAGAAGGTACAGGGTGATACGACATCCGTTAAGACATCAGGGAATGGCTTCTATGATACTACAGGGCAAAAACTATAGAGGAAGACAGAGATTGGAATACATCCATCGGATAGTAGAGGACGTAGGTTGCAGGTGCTGCTCTGCCAGATAGTCACCTACAATTTCCAACCAAATGTTACTCTTAAACTGATCCTGATGTCTAGCCTGTACTGTAGCACGAGGATTCCATCAGCTCATATGTATTGGTGTGGAAATTTGTTATTCCGTCTCTTCCAAACGCTGTCTCGTCTGTAAACAAAACTGAAGATAAAAACAACGGACCGGCTGTGTTTAAAGAAACATATCAGCAAATTTCTTCTATGGTGTGTGACCAACAGGGTTAAGACCCTGCTCACGCTGAAGTCGATACGGCTACATGAGTTCCTCGTGAAGTATTCTCCACGATGAACTTGAAGATGTATCACATGCCAGAGCCGCTTCTCTCGCTCTGATACCATGCTCTTCGACAGCACATAGAACATCTGTTTCTGGTCGGACGTACGAGTAACAAGTATTTTCCTCGATATTCTGGGTCCTGTCTCGGCAACGAAACCACACACAGCACCAAATGTTCGACGACTCTGCTGCTTAGGTCTGGAAACATCGTCTGATACATGCCCATTAACTTTCACTAGACCGTACATAAAAATCATGTCTGCCTACTCACGAAATGAATATCCTCCCACGTTTGAATGGAATATTCACTATCTGTAATACAGGCACACAATGGATACGTTAAATATAGAAGAACAAGTCTCCCTTAGAACACAACGCCGGCTAGAATACAATGAGTGGAAACGGTCCACACGTACCTGACTTTTTTGGTTTCTACATGGGGAGCCGATGAAGGTCAGCTTTCAGTAATAATTCTAAAACAACGTATTTTCGGGCAAATGTTCACATGAACATTTCTTGCTTTGCTGCAAGGAACCTGTCCTCAAAGTTAGTAAAGGGTTTTTGAAAATCCCTATTTAAAGAAAGTGTAGCGATCTAGAAATTATTAATTAACTAAAAAATGGCTTGGGTGAAGTTGGCGGCCGGGAACGTTGATCGCAGATTCCCCCAGAACCGCGTTCCCTGGTACGCAGCCGTGACGGGGCTGCCTAGTGACTGGCACAGAAAAAAATGGCTCTGAGCACTATGGGACGTAATTTCTAATGTCATCAGTCCCCTAGAACGTAGGACTAATTAAACCTAACTAACCTAAGGACACCACACACTTCCATGCCCGAGGCAGGAATCGAACCTGCGGCCGTAGCGGTTGCGCGGTTCCAGACTGAAGCGTCTAGAACCGCTTGAGCACCCTGGCCGGCTGACTGGCACAGAGCTCCGTTGTCAGTGATGAGGGTGGCGCCGCTGTAGACTGCGGAAGCTTCCCGCACCTGCACCTGCGCGTCTCCAGACGTGGCCAACTCACTGCGCCACATTTCTCGTCCTGACTGGCAAAAGAGTGAATCAAATTTCGCAAAATATGATCTCAAGATGAAGAGGGTGCCATGATATATAGCAAGAATTAAAAACAAAATTATTTGTAATAAAATATTGGAACTGAAAATAAGGTTTAGTTATGTATCTGTGGTGGAGTCTACGATACTCAGTAATGGACACATGTGCACTGATGAGACAAAACATCGCATTAACTGCCCTCCCACCCCCCACCTCTTCACGCAAGACTGGGAGAGACCCAGTGGCGTTGCAAACACGTGACGCAATGAAGGAACAGAGACGAAAGGTGAATATTTCTATCCAAAGTACACGGTCAAAGTGGGGAAAACCACCGAAATGAGCTACTGTGATAAACGGCACATCACTACTGACTGGGGACTGGGGACGAGCCTGTCGGAAAAGCCGAGGATGGTCGGGTGTAAAACGCCACTATCATGAGCATGTGTAGAAAGCAGTTGAAGGAGAGTCAAACCAATACTCGGTTACACGTTAAGGGAAGTCCATGTCTCATGACAGAATGTGGAGGTCAAAGGAGATCTGTGATATATTTGGCAACAAAGTGCAACGCTGATGCAGGCCTTAGTAAGACACAGATCAGCGCACAGTTTGAAGATGGGGCTCTGCAGCGAGCGACCGCCCGCGTGTTCCCAATTTGACCCATCGATATCGCCATTTACGATTGCGTCGACCACAGAATCGTCGAGGAAGGCCCGTCGCTCGCGTGGAAACGTGTCAAATGAACTGATGAATCAAGTTTCTTGTCACGTTAGGTCGATGGCTGTGTTGGATACACCATCGTCCAGGCGATGGCTGCTCGAAATATACACTACGCATAGACGGTATCAGGACAGATATGGATTACGTGAACATTATCGCAGTTGACCGACATCCCGCCATTCTCGATGTCTTCTCCGCTGGCGGTGACACCTCGCAGCAGAATAACTACCACATGGCCAGAATCGTGCTACAGCCGTTTGGGGAGCGTAATAGTGAACTCATGTTGATGCCTTCCCCACCAAATTCACGTGATCTGAACCCAACAGATCAAATAGAAAGGATGAAATATCTCCCAACAAGGTTGCATGCCGCATAGTTTCTGCGTCTAGAGCCCCACGAGATAGAAAGCACACAACAAAAGTGAAGAAGGACTTAAAAACATTAAAAAGGACCCGTGCAATGGACTCAGAATATTCATCAGATATTCGTATCGAGGACGTTACCAATGCTCTGAAGAAGGTTAAACCAGGCAAAGCTACGGGTTTCGATGGTATCCACCCTGAGTTCCTCATACATGTCGGAGCTTACAAAAAACAATGGCTGGCTAAAGTTCTTTAGGGACATTATCCAAGTGGGTAACATTCCTCCCTCACTTAAACGAGCAAAGATCATGGCAGTCCTGAAATCTGGTAAACCAGGCGATAGAAGAGAGTTACCGCCCCATTGCCCTTCTCAGTATGGTCTATAAATTATTATAAAGACTGCTCCTCAACAGAATAGGCCAAACTATATTAAAAAAAATCCCTATCGAACAAGCAGGATTCCGTCCCTATCGTTGCTGTACAGATCAAGTCCTATCACTGACAACATATATAGAGGCGGGGTTGCAGAAGAAACATAAAGTAGCTGCAGCATTCATGGACCTAACAGCAGCCTATGATACAGTTTGCAAACAGGGACTCACGTACAAATTAATCTGTACCGTCTCCTGCACCAACCTCATTGACGATATGTTGTCAAATAGAACCTTCCAAGTAATAATGGGGAATGAGAGAAGTAAACAGATGAAACCCAATAATGGACTCCCGCAAGGCTCTGTCCTTGCGCCCCTTCTTTTCAGCCTTTACGTCGCTGACATGCCTGCAACCAGATCGCGCAAATTTGGTTATGCTGACGGCTGGGCTCTGGAAGCAGCCCACAGTAATATAGAACTGCCGAAGATATCCTTACGAGTGACCTAGGGATTCTCTGCGAGTACTTTATAAAATGGAGGCTACAACCTAGTGCTACAAAGACGGAAGTATCTGCCTTCCATTTGAACAACAAAATGGCCAACAGAGAACCACATCTATATCTAGACGGGAAAATACTAAATCACAACAAACACCCAAAGTACCTTGGGGTTACCCTAGATAGGACACTAATACTCAAAGTACACCTGACGAAAACTGCAGCGAAACTTAAAACACGCAACAACATATTGCAGAAGCTCTGTGGCACCACTTGGAGCTCCAAAGCATCTACCTTAAGAACATCCGCACTTGGCTTGGTGTATCCAGTGGCAGAATACTGTGCCCAAGTGTGGCTCAACAGCAAACACACACACATGGTAGATAGCCAACTTAATGCAACAATGCGTATTATATCAGGCACAATCAGGCCAACTCCTACAGTGTGGCTGCCCGTTCTCAGTAACATAGCCCCTCCTAACCGGCGCCGAGAACACGCTCTGGTTAGAGAATTTCATAAAATCGTGACCAACCCTCAATTACAAATCCATGAAAATACTCACGACATCCAAGGAAACCGACTCCGGTCTAGGCATCCTCCATTAAAGACCGCAGAGGCGCTGCACCAAACCAACTTTAAAATAAATGACCGATGGGAAGACTAATGGGAGAGCAGAACAGCAGTAAACTGCCACAGTATGCCATGCATCTTTAGTAAACCAAAAGGATTTGATTACCCTCGCAACGTTTGGTCAACTCTTAATCGCATCAGAACCAACTGTGGGAGATCCGCCGACTCCTTACACAGGTGGGGTAAACTTCCTTCGGCCGCTTGCGACTGTGGCGCTAAGAGACAGACGGTCAAACACATCGTGCAGGAATACCCACTAAGGGCATATGAGGGTGACCCACAGGGTTTCCTAATGGTGACCCAAGAAGCAATCGACTATATATTATCTAAGCTGGACGTTTGTTTGCGATTGCTCTTCTGTGAGTGTAAATTTACAATTGGTGGTGTCCTTAAACAGTAACTGTTATTTATTGCTCTGTTTCTACATATGTTATCTTTTTTTAAATCGTGTTGTTTCTGTAATTTTTACTGTGATGTTTTGAGCCATACGCTAAATAAATAAATAAGGGACGCTATAAGGCGCCAGTTCTGTACCTACAAACGACTGGCCTATAGTTTACGGCAACTTCGTGAACTGCGTGTGGCCATACGGTGTCACATACCTAGGAAAACCTCCCAAGGCCAGTCCGATGCATGCCACGCAGAATCAGTGCATTACTGAGTTCCAAAGCTAGACCAAAAGGTTATTAATGAGGTGGTCATGTTTTGGCTCATTAGTGTATGCAGATTTTTGTTATTACGTAAAAAGGACGAATAATATTGATTTCTGTTAAATATATTTCAGTTCCTGCGTTAACCAAAAAATCATGACCAACCCTCAATTAAAAATCCATGAAGATAATCACGACATCCAAGGAAACCGACTCCGGTCTAGGCATCCTCCATTAAAGACCGCACAGGCGCTGCCTTTATGAGCAACCTATGACTGGAAACGAATATTTTCAATTTTAAAGCGAAAGACAGAAGTACTTTTTTTATTATGTTTATCATTCATTGTATAGGCTTAACCAACAATACTAAGTCTATCATGAACTTTTTTTTTCTTACGAAAAACTTACTACATCCTGTAAATGTGCATAGCATAACGTCAGCGGAGATCTAACGCTTGCGACCTATGTGTATCCACTTAGCATGCCTCAAGCTATACGTGTAATCTGCAGTATAATAAGTCGAACGACCGGCCGGAGTGGCCGAGCGGTTCTAGGCGCTACAGTCTGGAACCGCGCAACCGCTACGGTCGCAGGTTCGAGTACTGCCTCGGGCATGGATGTGTGTGATGTCCTTAGGTTAGTTAGGTTTAGGTAGTTCTAAGTTCTAGGGGACTGATGACCTCAGATGTTAAGTCCCATAGTGCTCAGAGCCATTTGAACCATTTGAACCAATAAGTCGAACCTGTTGCGATATAAGCCAGTACCGACTGAACTAAGAGACCCAGGGCCGTGGACATCTCATACTCATCGATCCTATCTTACCCCAAATACGGCTAAAGCACATAAACGTATTGCTACTATGTGACATATAAGACAGAAGCGCAATGTTGGACTATGATGCAGTATTACGATAAAAGTGAAAATTTATATGTAAATACTAAACTCATCTGAAATCTCAGGTTTTTCCTTAGCGTTTAAACGAATCGCGATCACAGTCGCTAGGCAATATTTGCGGTAACAAATACGGCAACCAGTAAGGTATTTGACATTATAAAGTCACTGGAATTGAGACACCTGGAATATCATGGGATCTTTTCCTGTTACCTTATATCTTAGATGCCAGTGGCATGGAATTGGAAGCAATATGTGTGTGTCAGCAGAATATTTTTTCGGAATGAAAAAGTTGGTAGGAAGGTCAGAGTTATGAGGTGGATGATCACGCAGCGCATACATTAACGCACGCGGGAATCTACGGAATGTACTTCATTCGCCGTTCCTAACTCTTATTTCACGTGATCGTCCCGTTTAATATCGCTTCTAGTGTTGTCTCTCAATATTCGATGTCACGTGCTCAAGATATTTACTACTAATCTTGTAATTAGGTATAATCGTGTTATCTACATTAGTTATAGGATAATCTTGCATTTATTTGCATTTGAACAGAGACGCCGTTCATTCCATGAAGTACAAACACTGTCCAAGTCTTCAAGCATTTCTTCGTGATCTTATTTGATAATTGTATTACGTATACTGACAATATAACAGTCCTTGTATTCATCCTCAAACATATTGTAACTTTCTGAGACCTATTAGTCAATTAATTTCCGAACCACTCACGCATGTCTGAACATATTCCGTATGAGTAACTATCATACGATTGTTTGTAAAAAAAAGTAACTTTAAATCGAATTAATATTGTGTTTGCTGTGATGAGAGTAGCGCTCAATTTACGTCACAGCACTTCTATTTGCGTTTTCTTTTTTCTGTTTCAAAGTCAGATCGGCCGCGAAATAGAAAAAAAAACAGTTAAAAAACGTTTTATTTACAACAAATAGTTGTGCTTCTAGATACCTCTCTACATATTCGCCGCACTGACTGAGACAACTGTCTTTGCGTGGTACCAAATTTCCGATATCCTCGCCACAGAGTGCAACCGCCTGCGCTCTCCGGCAATTCTTTGCTGTGGTCTGCAGGTCGCTGTCTGTATCAAAGTGCTGTCACCATATCCAGCGGCAAACGTTAGCAAAGAGATGAGAATCACAGGGAGCCCACTCCGGGGGATACGGTGGGTGATCTGACATTCCCCCATCGAAAACACTGCAGGAGCGTCTTTGTTGCAGCAGCAATGTGCGGCCAAGAATTGTCATGATGAAAGATAATTCCAGATGACATCATTTCTCTTTGCCTGTTTAGAATTGCCCCTCGTGGACGATTTACTTCAATCGCCCTGTCCACTTGCTGAAAAGTTACACATAACGAGGGAATAAGTGTATGTGTGTGTGTGTGTGTGAGCGCGCGCGCGCATGCGTGCGTTTGGAGCTAATGGGCGCTCAATGGCTAGGTTATCAGCGCCTTTCATACATTTAGAAAAACCAATGTGGACAAAATTACGAAACTAGTTGTCACACAGTCAGGAGGAAGGATATCAAATGACATTCTTGCTCTCACTCCCACCTCATTCGTTTTCACCTATACAATCACTCTATCTCACACGCCATAAGACAACGGAGATATGATGAAATTTTTTACACCTTGGATTAAAACAGAAGTAAAACGACAGAAGAGCTAAAAGAAAGTCACAGGAAAATGTGACTGGGCGACAACTAACAAAAAACATGGGTTAGCTTGTCACCCCCAAACATGTTAAAATCTTCTCCCCAAAAATTTTTCGAAACTAGCTGAACAAATCACAACACCTTAACTCTCACCACATTAGTTTAAACGTTACTTAAAAGACGGAAAATTTGTTGCTACCTTCTGGTCAGAAAATAAAATGCAGACAAATAAAATGTGCGGCACAGTAATCTGTACACCAGAAAGCAACACACATTGCTCCCAGGAGCAAGAATCACTGCTTCATGATGCTGTGGGCTATTAGAGGACGGCTCAGGAGGACTTCGTCGGGTCAACGTGGCTGGGGGGAGGTAGGCTACGGCCACGTTGTGGGCTTTATTACACGGAGCTTATTGTCTGTCACTTCTAGCCACTCATTTTCCCATCGTCACATAACTCTGTACCTCAACAGTGAGGTGATGGCGTGCAGGGGGTTGGCACACTGAAATAACTGAGGATCGCGGCGTGGCTCCTTCACTGCTACATCCGTCCTTTCATTTCCCGCAATTCCCATGTGCTCTGGCACAAAGCAAAAAGATACCTCCCTCCCTAGCCATTGTAGCTGGAGGAGGACATCCTGTATATTCTGGACTGCTTTATCTGCTGTGTACGAGCCTTGTATAAAATGAAGGACACTCAGAGGTCGGTACAGACAAGGAATCGAGTACCGAAATCATGTCTCATTTGTTCTAGTATCAGAAAGATCGCATTTAATTCCGAGTCAAAGACAGTAAAGTCTTGAGACAATCGGACACGATCATGGAAAACATCAAACCAATCAACAGAGCTCCCTGTTTCGACCCGTCCATAATGACAGCTAAATAATTGTGGTGCTCAGTTAAAATATCCTTAACTCTCGTATTAAAAACATATACGGCAGTGCACTTTCTCCTGTACTGCATTAAATGTAAAATTACGCTCGGCCCCTGCAGTAACCAGGGTTGCAGATGCTTTAAGCCCTGACTCTGCGGGTTGTACTTGCTCCACAGCAAGTGGCTCTAGCGTACGCCACACTCGTATCCAAAACGAATTTGTTGCTCAAGGATGATTGGAGCAAAGATGTTCCAGAGCCAGACAGGCAATTTTATGGTATACAGATGATTTCAGAGCTCCTAGGATCTTACATGCCTCATGCACCATGAGGAGTTCCTGTCGGATTGTAAGTGACGGTTCACCATCATCAGCAAAGAGACTAGGTATGGGGATAGTCCTATAAGCATCCGCCGCCAGCCTGATCTCCTCATGGCGTATGGCATCAATGGCCTTCAGATAAGAAGACCTCGTCGATCCACACACTGTGCTCACGTGAATGGAAGTAAGCCCTACAAAACTGGTGCAAACGCGCCCTGTCTTGTTTCCCAAGACCTGTGGCTAAGGAACTTCGTGCTGTTCAGTGCCTTTTGGGTCCTGGTTTTCAGGTCTCTCAGGTGTAGCAACCAAGTCCTCATTAACAAGTCAAGTAAACTGAAAGTAGACGAGAACTATAAAAATGAAAACCCATATTTTGACACCACGCCTCTTATTTCTCCAATGTAAATTGCAACTGATGAAACGTACTGTTTGTGGCTAAGAACGCATGCCATGAACTTTTCTTTCTCTTCTTAATGACGCGGCGAGTCTTGGCTGCGAGGTTGTCTGCTGCTGGGCCGGATATAAACAGTCGAAGAGCTGCAAACCGGTCCCAGATTACTGGATGGCACTCACGAGCCCATCAAGGTACAGGTTTCCCCCTAAGATGACCTTAAGTCTCTGGATGAATAAGTTATTGGCTTGTTGGATCAGTTGTGTGATGTGGTCCATCCATTCCTGGCCGCTGTTGCGGTGTTCAAACACAGCGAGCTGGCTCAACAGCATGCAGCTATCCCTGACGACCCTCCACTTTGGTGATTCTGTTCAAGCAATCGTCCATCCACTAAGTGATCCACATTGGGATGTGATCGCTGGAATGAAGGTCATCAGTTGCTTCCCACTGTGCTGATTCTCCAAGGACTGGAGAGCAGAAAGAGAGGTCGGTGGCTGAGGACGACCCAGTATCAGGTAAGTAGTGTGTGGAACTGCCTGTATTGAAGATGCATAGCTCCTGAGACGTCATGATATTCTCCAAGACTCGATCCCTGGGGCAAGTATAGTTTAAGACCCATAATCCAGTAGGAGAAATGGGCGTGGAGGTGTACAATAAGACCAATAAGAGACTCAAATTCTATTGTATCCTGTGGAGGTAAATACAGTGAGCAGAGAATGATCTTGTGGCCCACAAGAACAGAAATGGCTATGGATTGTAGGTTAGTAACCAAAGAGAGAGCAGGGGAGCGGTATGTGTTAGTACAAACATAGAAACCCCTCACTTGCCTCTTTCCACAGCCAAGTCATCCTTTTGGTGGGAGGTAACACAAGCACAGGGGGCGTGCCGCAGACAGGTTTTCGTTTTGGTGGAAGATAAACTTGGGGTGAGCCTCTGCCAGGAGTTTCATTTCCACCACATGAGTCCTGAACTGATTTATATTCCACTGTAGTATGGGAGCCACATTCACCTTGTCTTTCTGCCGGGGTTGGGAGCCTGTAACAGACGAAGTTTCAACCTTGGGATAGCATGGTTGCCCCAGGTAGACTTCGCAGTCCATCAGCTATAAAGCAGAAGCTGTAGAATTGTCAAGTCCAATGGCATCAACATAGCCTGATCTGGTCTACTGCCTGTTTTCGCCTGTAGTGGAAGGTTGGTCTGGGAGGGCTTTGTGCGATAAACAGCAGCAGCACTGGAGGCAGTGCTGGAATTTTTGCCTGGCTCTGCCTTTGGTGGAACCAGATGCTCAACAACAGTGGTAACTGTGGCTGTATGTGATGTTCTCAGAAGGCTCTGAAACAACGGCTTGATGAGTGTATTGGCAAATACAGATATTACTGCTGACACTAGAAAACTCTGTTTATCTAGAAGCGTTGGCTGTTGAAATAGGTGTTTGAAGGGCCAAAGCAAAATATGTAGCAAATATGGGAGGCTGTATCATGGCTTTGTCTGTCTTCACTGATTTCACAGTACCTGCAATGCCCTCTGAATCTTTTTGAATATAAAAAGGCGAAAACTTTTCAAAACCACGCCCCTTATGTTCACAATCAAAAACACGATCTTACTGTTGAATGAAGTGCTCTGTGTCAGTCCTGAGCCTGGAGGACTGGCTACATCATCTCTCTTGTGAGACTGCTCATTGGTGCCTGTCAGCGAATCATCAATTCCACCAGGAGTAAGAGGAGGAAATTTAGATGGTTCCTCCTCTGCCTTAAGAGTAGCTAGGGAAATAAAAATCCACCTAGACATAACCCCACTCACCTAGGTAAGTCTTGTACAACTGAGGTGCGGCAGGTTCTCCATAGAATGCCCGCTAAAGAGTGTTCAGCCTCAACAGCCATGCATCTCATCAGCACACAGCACACCTTGAGACTGAGATCTTTCTTTATAGATGTTTATACCAGCCCCACGATCTGGGTGTTCAAGCCAAGGTCCCCTTCCATGTGACACACAAGTTTCCACAGCCACACCCCACGATGGTTGTTGAAGCGTCCACAGAGCTTACAGAGGACTAGTGGCACTTACCAGCCTCCTTCTCAGAAAACGTGGCGTCACCAAGACCATATCCAGCAAACGCATGCTATACTCAGGGATACACGCTTGTTTCTCTGACAGGCTTTATCATGAGTGTCTGTATGTCCTGCTTCAAAGTTTCTGTACCACTGCCAAACTGTGGTATCACAAATGATAGTTACATTATGTGGGCTGCATTAAATCAGGCGGAACATCTCAGCGTGAATTTACCGAAAGACAGCACACACTTCGAACTTGTGGGGAGAGTGGCTATTTTGCTGCGGCAGGGGGCGCTCATAGTCCATTGTCACTGGAGGCAAGGCATAAAGGCGTAAACCATTCCGTCCGCCAAATTCCGCGTAACTGCTGTCAGCGTCTAACGGAAACTTAAATTCCATTACCAACCGTAGAACGCCAGTGGGGTGGTATCAGTACATGACACCACATTCCTATCCCAACAAACCTCCTCACCATCGTCCCGTAGTGTAGATGAGTGAAACACAATGGGGCGGTTAGGGCTGGATCAGGTGGCAATGAGGAGATGGGAGCCGAAATTTAGGCTGGTGGTGAGATCCTGCCCGCACCCCGACAAACAGTCTGAGCCGACCTGGGACACCAGCCAAAAAATGGCGCAGAAGGCATGCATATACATCCAGAGATGGGGCAGCAAATTAAGATGGAGGCATTTCGATGACAGTAGAGGGACCCAAGGCGCTGCACCGGCTAGCCACCAGGAAGGAGGGCCCATCCCCAGACGACAGTGGCTGTCGAGACTTCCATTGGCTCTTGGACTGACACCGATGGTGTTGAGCTCAGGAGCTAGACGCAGCGAGGGATGCTGCATGTAGGCAGGCACAGAATCTGAAAGCACAAGGCCTAGGGCGGAATCATGCAGTTTACACAAACTAATTTGATTCTGGTGACTTATCAACAATCCTGTAAATAGCCCTTCGCTCCCTGTATTTTACCCATGTCACCTTTAGAATTTGAAAGAGAGTATTCCAGTCAACATTGTCAAAAGCTTTCTCTAAGTCTACAAATGCTAGGAACGTAGGTTTGCCTTTCCTTGATCTTCCTCCTAAGATAAGTCGTAGGGTCTGTATTGCCTCACGTGTTCCAATATTTCTACGGAATCCAAACTGATCTTCCCTGAGGTCGGCTTCTACCAGTTTTTCCATTCGCCTGGAAAGAATTCGCGTTAGTATTTTGCAGCTGTGACTTATTAAACTGATAGTTCGGTAATTTTGACATTGGGTTGGGAAGGGAGTGAGACAGGGTTGTAGCCTCTCCCCAATGTTATTCAATCTGTATACTGAGCAAGCAGTAAAGGAAACAAAAGAAAAATTCGGAGTAGGTATTAAAATCCATGGAGAAGAAATGAAAACTTTGAGGTTCGCTGATGACATTGTAATTCTGTCAGAGACAGCAAAGGACTTGGAAGAGCAGTTGAACGGAATGGACAGTGTCTTGAAAGGAGGATACAAGATGAATATCAACAAAAGCAAAACGAAGATAATGGAATGTAGTCAAATTAAATCGGGTGATGCTGAGGGAATTAGATTAGGAAATGAGACACTTAAAGTAGTAAAGGAGTTTTGCTATTTAGGGAGTAAAATAACTGATGATGGTCGAAGTAGAGAGGATATAAAATGTAGACTGGCCATGGCAAGGAAATCGTTTCTGAAGAAGAGAAATTTGTTAACATCGAGTATAGATTTAAGTGTCAGGAAGTCGTTTCTGAAAATATTTGTATGGAGTGTAGCCATGTATGGAAGTGAAACATGGACAGTATATAGTTTGGACAGGAAGAGAATAGAAGCTTACGAAATGTGGTGCTACAGAAAAATGGTGAAGATTAGATGGGTAGATCACATAACTAATGAGGAAGTATTGAATAGAATTGGGGAGAAGAGGAGTTTGTGGCACAACTTGACGAGAAGAAGGGACCGGTTGGTAGGACATGTTCTGAGGCATCAAGGGATCACAAATTTAGCATTGGAGGGCAGCGTGGAGGGTAAAAATCGTAGAGGGAGACCAAAAGATGACTACACTAAGCAGATTCAGAGGGATGTAGGTTGCAGTAGGTACTGGGAGATGAAGAAACTTGCACAGGATAGGGTAGCATGGAGAGCTGCATCAAACCAGTCTCAGGACTGAAGACCACAACAACAACAACATCAGCAATCCTCTTAGTCTCTGCAGAAGAAACAGATTACGTCAAAGCAAAGATACACTGGTACCTTGCTCCCAGCGCCTCTATCCATCATACTATCCGTGAAAGACTGAATCTTTAGTTTGATGCCACGCCAGTCTGAGCAGTGTGGGCGTCTTCTGCTGTAGCGAGTGCAGCAACTGAAGCAACGTGCGGTGGTGCAATCCATGTAACAACTCTATCAGTGATGGTCCGTCACAAGGCTGCCTTTGAAGCAAAAGATCGATTTCAAGACCAGGACTGTGAATCGAGCCACAGTTGAGTGTACAGGAACCATGAAAGAAAAACTGCTGAAAGCGTCAATGACTGTGAGTCACCATATATTCCAGGGAGGCCTGTGAAATCCAAGTGCAAATACTGACAAGGTGCTCAATGTTTAAGCCATCAAGGAACCACATAGGTGGCGCTGACTTATGTTCAGCACAGGCTTGTTACTGAGAAGTCAACTGTTCAGTTTGCGCTTACATACTGTGCCAAGTACACTGACGTCGTGCCAACTGCTTGGTATAAACGTTGTCCTAGTGACATTCGTGTAACAAACGAAGTACGTCAGGCTGGAGAGCCCTGGGTACCACAACACATGACGGATCATTATCGGTGTGAAGCAAAATGACACACTGGTGAACTCCAAGCTCGTGCTGACAGGGAAAATATCGGCGAGCCACAGAGCTACGAATCTGTCAGGGTGAATGAGGTCAACCAGTGAAGACGTAGTACAACAGAATCTACAAACCACAAGCCGCTTCTGTGGCCTGGGCAATTTTCTGGTGATATGGTAGATAGCTACGCACAGCTTCTATGTCTTGTGCATAAATGCACCAGCGAAAAGCAAAAATCTGGACCATCACGGAGGCGACACAGAGCATCTACCTTGGTACACTATAAATGCGCCGATACACAATCTCATACTGGTAATTTGAAAAAATAGGAGCCCACTGTTACAGCATTTCCACTGGCGAGTTGAAGGTCAGTCATCAAGTACAATTTTCTGCCAAAAAGATATTAGGGATACCTAGTGACACGATTATCAGTGAATAATTACGTTGAACTTTGTTCACAGCTGCGAAGCAAAGGCTTGCGAGTAAACAAATGGAACATTCTTCCTGAGCAAGTGATCCAAGGGAGCCACGATTTGAGCGGCGAAGGAATTAATCAGCCTGCAATTCTCTCACATTGCGTGGGGGTGAGAAGTCACAGAGAGCAAGCAAATGTGATTGCAGGGGGTGCATACCCTTGATGTTAATGATATGTTTCAAGTGCTAAAAAACGCGCGCGTGTATGTGTTTGTAGCTTATGGACGCTCAACAGCGAGGTTGTAGCACCATTAAATTCATTACAGCACAAGAAAGTGGATAAAATCGCTAAATGTGTTGCAAATAGTGAGCAGGAACTGTGTAAAATGACACACATTCACCCACTCCCACCTCTGCAGCATTGAGCCACACAATAAATCTGTGTTACACACCAGAAGACGACTGACAAAACCATAGAAGAGCAAAAAGAAAGGCACAGGGAAATGTGACTGACTGACCGCTTATAAAAAAGAATTAAAAACATTTCCCTAAAATTTTCGTAAACAAATTGCAAACATCACAAAACCTTGAAACCCACACAACACTCATTTGAAGGTCACTTAAAATAGAGGGCAGATCTGCTGGGAAATGTACTGCTGTCTTCTCGTCCGAAAACGAAACACAGTCTAGTAAAATGCGGCGTGCAGTGATATGTACGCCACAAGCACCACACATTGGAGGGTCCTCTCGCCAGAGCGAGAAACCGTACGTCAGAGGGCTGTGGCCTACGTGAAGACGAGTGAGGACCTCATCCCACCTTCGTGGATGAAAGTTCTGGAAGATTACAAGTTCTTAAGACAGAAATGTCTTGAGCGTTATATGGTGTCAGCATATGGCGCGATGTACTCAACTTAGCTTTGCCAACCACTCGAAAGCGCTACAACTGAGCAAAGTCATTGAAACTCCAGTGTCAAGTTGCAGACGGACGGAATGTCGAGCAATAGAGACACAAAAGTTGTTTTCAAGTAGCACTGCAGACGCGTTGCGAGCCTTTCCAGAATTACTATTAGGCTATTCCTTTGCACTAAGGCCACTGTGGTGTTTGGAAAACACACTATACACTGTTTGTGAATTAAATTTGAGTGAAGGAGTAGCAGATGGTTCAAATGGCTCTAAGCAATATGGGACTTAACATCTGAGGTCATCATCCCCCAGACTTAGAACTACTTAAACCTAACTAACCTAAGGACATCACACACATCCATGCCCGAGGCAGGATTCGAACCTACGACCGTAGCAGCAGCGCGGTTCAAAACTGAAGCGCCTAGAACCGCTCGGCCACAGCGGCCGGCTCGCACTCTAATAGGTCCTCGTATGGTACTAGTTCAGAGCGGGACACGGGAAATGACTTATAAGAGGTGCATGATGACTTCCGCCATTGCCAAGAAATAAGAAAGTTTGTCAGTACCTTGTATGGTGATATGCTGCGAGGTGCGCGTTGAATGTGTGAGATACTCTGTCCAGTCTTCCTTCGCCTCGTCGAACTCACGAAACGATTCATTACTTCATATAGTAGCGCCATTTGTTGACTCTGAAACCGAATAAACTGAGTTAGATCAATTACATAATTTGAAGGCACCGCAAAAGACGATTGTGGCTTGGTATCCATAGTAATTAAGCAATGCGCAAAATAACTAGACAATTAAGCAATGCGCAAACAGCGAAAAGCAACAATAGCATAGAGAGAGCAAAGGGTTGCGAAAGCAGCAACTGTTGAACCTAGAAATCGACCACAAGAAAGAGGAACACTGAGAACACCGCCGAAGGCTGAATAAACAAAAAAAAAAAAAAAGAAGACAGAATGGGAAGAATTACACTTGAAGACTGCCACTTGTAGGTTTCAGTACTCGTAACTAGTTTAGTTGTGTATGACTTCGTATGTGGACATGGACTACGGAGTGGTGGGGCAAATGTCGTCGTAGGAAAGCTAAACAGGAGTACAAATGAATAGTGAACAAACTATCACAATAAACCGGTTTACTAGTATTTCTCCAAGCGTATCAAGACTCATTACAAATACTGTCAGTGTGTAACAGAAACTTGCATTTCCGTTACCCAATGTACAACGCCAGTGGAAAGGTATCGATACGTGATGCCACAGATCGACTATCCAAGAACGTTTGCAGCAAATTGGCAAAGAGAAATATAGGTAACTGATTCTTCACATGCAACTTATTGTTTCAGCGACAGGATACAGATCCGTTTTTCGATAGCTTGATCGTAGAACATGAGAAATGGGTCCTCTATGAGAATCCAGAACGTTAAAGAGAGTCTCTCTCAGAATGAATCGTCACGAAGCACAGCTAAGCCAGGTTCGTACCACACAACAAGTCGCTTTTGGGTGTTTGTTGGAGTATTCGCAGGCTCGTTCATTTTGAAATGATGAAACTTGCACAAAACGTGAATGCAGACTTTTACTGTGAACAGCTGGATCAAGTAGACCAATCTTTACTTCATAAGTGTCCACCGACATTCAAGAGAAAATACGTTATTCTGCAACACGATAATGCAAGATCTCACCGCACGAGAGGAACCCTGGACAAAAATTGATGAAATGAGATGGGGATACTGTCTCATCCCCCGTTCTCGCCTGATATCGAGCCAGCGGATTACCATTTATTCAGATCGCTCAAAAACCAATAGATTTTTTCTTAATGCGCCAGTGGAAATTTGCACTCCAAGTGACAAAATATTGCCGATGAGAAGGTCGACTGCATTATCGATTAAAAATAAAGACAGTTTATCGTTTGGAATTTAGTGTAAATAAACGACATTACTTTCAGGTTCCCTTAATATACAAAGAATTGTGGAGTAGGTTTTGTAGGTCTGGAGATGGGACAGCTGTAGGTTTGTATGTGTCTAAGGAAATCTAGGGTTACAAGTCAATTCCAGAAGACATTTCTTGAGTGCACAGGCTGACAGCTATGATAAAAAAATGTTTTGCCTCAAACTCAGTGTTTCAGTGAATAGCTATTTCAGAGAGTTTTATTCTGTGTGTACCTTTGAGGGAGAAATAAACTGAGTTATTCTTTTTCTGTACTCTAAAAGAAGTAGATCTGTTCATATTACTCCTTGAATGAAACTCCGCTATACTGATAGCAGTAATGTTTATGTAGCCTGAAAGTGAGAGCTACGTGCGATTGAACCTGGTCGCCTTATTTAAAGAAACTGGGGTCACCCAGAAAGCAACAAAAGTTTAGCAATGCAAACTCTGTGCTCTTGATCACATCAACGATTCAATGTAGAGTCTTTTGGTGCATGTGGCCTATAATAAACGTGAGTCGTAAAGCATCGACTGCACACCACCAGCGCAGCGCCGAGAAACGGCTTCAACACGACGCTGACTCGCGCGCAAGTGGAAACAGCGAACAGCACCACACTTACAGGGCCCCCTAGACGAGCTGTCGGAAACAATTACGCTGTTATCTTATTATCATAAATTACGGAACAGACATAAATCAATTGTATATTAATGAAGAGTTTATTTAACCAGACGCCCATCGGTGCTCGGCCCAGTTCGGTAAGCAGACTTAGGGAGCATCAATACTGAGTAATAGAAAGCTGATAACTTAGCCTGCGTTCTGCGAGTTGGAATAGTGACAAGTAATTGTACGTAGAAGGCACACGAAGCACAGGAAGCCACTTCATAACGAGGATTTAAGTTACGTTTCTTCCCTTCTTAGAAATAAAGAATTCTATTAATTTGGAAGTGTTATATACAGTGTAACACTTCTGCTACTAAATGTAACTGGGTTTTCTCTTTTTGATGCTAGTCACTTGTCAGGATGAGCATTACTGCAAAGGGCATTTGATTCTAAAGCATTATCTCTGGGTGAAACTACTAAATAAATTAATTTTTCTCTCTTAACAACATGTGGGCAGGGTGGGTTCTTCCTTGGCTCGGGTATGAGGTAGAATGAAACAGCATTTTTACATAAAATAACTTTTATTGAAGATTTGTACAACGGTTTTCTTACTGGATTGTCCTGGTTGGTAGAGCGGCAGCTGTGTCGTTTGCGAAGCCTTTTGCTGCAGCAGCGGCGGCGTCTGATTACGCCTGGCGGTGTGTTTCTCGTGTCGCCGTATCACCCAGTTGACTGGAGACGCGCCTCATGCGGTGCCCCGTTTAATTATTGAGAACGAAGTCGTGCATCGGATGGTGATGTGGCGTCCCAGTGTTTCTCTTCTCTAAGCGGCCGCGTGTGTCAGTGTTGTGCGTCGGCCAGTGGAGCGGCGCGGCGGGGGAAGGCCAGTGTCCCGGACTCGAACAACGAACTCCAGCTTGCCAGTCTTCGGCTCTCAGATCTTCATCCCAGCTCACAGGTGACTGCTGATGTGAGGCCGTCTCCTTCCCGTCCTCACGAGTCACCCGGGTACGTAAAAATCAGTCTTCAAATACCTTTTAACTTCTGTCTTCTGGCGCCGAGGCTGCTGCTTGCCATTCCATTACAGCGGCGGACTTGGTGCGTCTGTGTATGATGTAGTCTCTTCTTGCATGACGGTCTTCAGCTCCGAAACTGAACTGCAAACTATTCTTCTTTAGTCGGGCCTACTGTGTCTCGCGTATATATTCAGTTCAGTTCGCTGGAGGTGAACGACTTCACGCTCATTGCCTCTTCTGTCACGTTGTAAAGCTTCTCGAAGAATCTTCTTAACGTCGGTCATTGGCTCTTGGAATGTAGGCGAGGGCCTATTGAGAAACATGTGAGCCGGTCTGGCGATGCCCTGACTGCTGAATCGACAGCTTTCACGTATGTTGGGAGGACGATGGTTTTTCCGGAACATGCTGACTTCACAGTCATTGGCTCTTCTATCACTGCTGCTCTGCCCGCTGTTTGCCAGTGTGCATTTTGGATTCCTGCCACCAGCCGTTGGAACTTCTCTCCTTCCTTGTTTCTGTCGATGCTCACTCCCATAGTAGCGAACATAAAAATGAACCCATCAGAGTTTAAAAGGGCCATTGTCCGCGCAAACTAAGTCGAGACCCGGTGCGTTTTTTTTTTTTTTTTTTTTTTTTATGGCTGATGAGAACGAACGTGAAGGCGGTCGCTCCCACCCGCCACAGCTCCGCTTTCAACTTAGGTTGCACGGGCAATAGGTGGAGTGGGCCCCGATACATAGCCGTGCGGTGCTGGTGAGCGATCTGCGCGGTGCTTGGCGTCCGGTTTCGGTGTCGCAGCGCCGGAATGCGGCTGAAGACGTCACTCACAGCTGCTTCCGAAACTGCGGCTGCTGGTACGCGGCCCTGGCGGTGCTGGCGAGAGACCTATAAGGGTGTCCGTAAGGGCCGGTGTCAGTAGCCCCACGGTAACCCGCAGCAGCTGCTCGCACCAGGAGTGACGCGTCATCGGGGACGGCCAGCCCCCGCTGGCGCGGCACTCCCTTCCCCCCGAACCCCTCTAAGGCCATCAGGGCAGCGCGCTGCCCGTACCGCCGCACCTTAGGCTCATCAGAGTCTTTCCAGAGCCAAAACACGTTCCAGCCCATCCCCTCAGCCAGCCCACACACATGGCTCCCCAGCGGCCGCAGGGCCTCCTCGTAAACCTCTCCACTAATGAAATTTCTGAAATACTCAAACATAGCGTCTTTGTGCACAGATAGTCAGAGTCTCAGAAATAACACCCAGTTTCCGCGGAAACTGCTATTTATAACGTGCTCTTCATTGTTGTGAGTTTCCGCGGATACGGCAGCCGATCTGAGTTTTTAGCACTTCGCGATTGTCATTGTTGAGCCCGTTGGTCTGAAGACTCGTTTGATGCAGCTCTCCACACTCGTCTATACCCGGCAACTTCTTCACCTCTGAGTAAGTACTGAAAATTACATTTACTTACTTTTGTTAAGGTTACTGATAACACTCCAAAATCTTGGAATTAAGTCCAAAGGGGTTGCATAATACTTTTTTGTAATACACAAAAGACATATAAATACTATTGTTCCGTACCCAGTAGAAACATGAAAATGAACGACCGTAGAGAGAAATAAATTATGAAACAAGCACCAATGAGGCCCGTGGGACTGAGAGGCCGCATTGCGTACATGACGACGCCAAATCTGATTCCTCTCGCTCGCTCAGTTCAGTAGGCGAAATGCGTTTCTAAACCTCTTAATTTGCAACTGGGTGTTTACGTGATAACGAGAATTACGTCTTCTACTGGAATGCACTGTTACGAGGTCTTACAGATTATTAGTACTACAACAAATTACAAACTGGAATGCACAATTATGGGATCTTATTGATCATTACTACTACAACAAATTACAAAACTTTACAGTATGCTGTAATTTATGATCAGTAACAATATTGTGAAAAGGAAAGTTGCTACTCATCATATAGTGGAGGTGCTGAGTCACAGATAAGCACAACGAAAAGACTGTCACAAATCTAGCTTTCGGTCAGTAAGGCGTTAGTCAAAATTAGACGACAGACAAACACATACACACTCACGCAAACGCAACTCACACACACATAACTGAGTCACTTCGTCAACTGCCACATGAACGGCGATTACGATGCTATCTGTAGATGCCCCACATGCTGTGGTGTGTCATTTTACACACACCACTGGCCATTAAAATTGCTACACCAAGAAGAAATGCAGATGATAAACGGGTATTCATTGGACAAATATATCATACTAGCACTGACATGTGATTACATTTTCACGCAATTTGGGTGCATAGATCCTGAGAAATCAGTACCCAGAACAACCACCTCCGGCCGTAATAACGGCCTTGATACGCCTGGGCTTTGAGTAAAACAGAGCTGGGGTGGCGTGTACAGGTACAGCTGCCCGTCCAGCTTCAACACGATACCACGGTTCATCAAGAGCAGTGACTGGCGTATTGTGATGAGCCAGTTGCTCGGCCACCATTGACCAGACATTTCCAACTGGTGACAGATCTGGAGAATTTGCTGGCCAGGGCAGCACTCGAACATTTTCTGTATCCAGAAAGGCCCTCACAGGACCTGCAACATGCGGTCGTGCATTATTCTGCTGAAATGTAGGGTTTCGCAGGGATCGAATGAAGGGTAGAGCCACGGGTCGTAACACATCTGAAGTGTAACGTCCACTGTTCAAAGTGTCATCAATGCGAACAAGAGGTGACCGAGACTTGTAACCAATGGCACCCCATACCATCACGCTGGGTGATAACGCCAGTATGGCGATGACGAATACACGTTTCCAATGTGCGTTCACCGCGATGTCGATAAACACGGATGCGACCATCATGATGCTGTAAACAGAACCTGCATTCATCCGAAAAAAATGACGTTTTGCCATTCGTGCACCCAGGTTCGTCGTTGAGTACACCATCGCAGGGTCTCCTGTCTGTGATGCAGCGTCAAGGGTATCCGCAGCCGTGGTCTACGAGCTGATAGTGCATGCTGCTGCAAACATCGTCGAACTGTTCGTGCAGATGGTTGTTGTCTTGCAAACGTCCCCATCTGTTGATTCAGGGTTCGAGACGTGGCTGCACGATCCGTTTCAGCCATGCGGATAAGATGCCTGTCATCTCGACTGCTAGTGATACGAGGCCGTTGGGATCCAGCACGGCGTTCCGTATTACCCTCCTGAACCCACCGATTACATATTCTGCTAACAGTAATTGGATCTCGACCAACGCGAGCAGCAATCGCGATAGGCTACAATCCGACCTTTATCAAAGTCGGAAACGTGATGGTACGCATTTCTCCTCCTTACACAAGGCATCACAACAACGTTTTACCAGGCAACGCCGGTCAACTGCTGTTCGTCTATGAGAAATCGGTTGGAAACTTTCCTCATGTCAGCACGTTGTAGGTGTCGCCACCGGCGCCAACCTTGTGTGAATGCTCAGAAAAGCTAATCATTTGCGTATCACGGCATCTTCTTCCCGTCGGCTAAATTTCGAGTCTGTAGCACATCATCTTCGTGGTGTAGCAATTTTAATGGCCGGTAGTGTATTATCCTCACAAAAATGTAAGAGTTACAAAGTGAACATTAGTTCTGTTCAGAAATGATGTCCATCATCAACAGCAGTGTGAGTAGTGAGCACAAAGTGTATGAATACACTTTTGTGTTCCTTGCAGCGTTTAAGACTCCAAATGCCATGCTGAGGAGTTCTGTGCCACTATGTGCCCTGCTCTTGAGGGTTATGACAACCGGTTTAACATTCTCGAGGCATTCAGGCAAACAATCAGGGTTCCTTAAGCAATTACCAAAGCAATTGTCGTATGGAATAACTTTCCACGCCGTAATCACAGTATTGCAGAGACATAGGTCTCGTAAATCTCTGCTTCGTGTGATTTCTCACCAGGTCGCCTACAGACATGTTGATCCTACGACCACAAACGGAAGCGACATCCATCGCTTAAGACCACAGAATGCTATTTAGTGTGCAAGTTGACTCTGGTCCTCCACCACACAACTCTCTGTTGTCTCCGGTGTGGTCGCTGTGGTAAAAGACGCATGGGAGTTCCAGTGTCTGTTGCAGAAGGCTCGTTGTGATACTGCCTCTCTTCTCGGTCCAGTTGTCACCGTAGGTTTATTCACTAGAGTATTGAACTGCCCGATAGGTCTCATGTATAATTTTGGTATCTGAATCGACTGTGAGCGAGCAGCGATGCTGCAAAGCTGTATCGCAGAAGTTAGGTTATTATCTTTGGTGTGCGTGAGGGCGCAGTCACCACATAATGTTAAGCTGTGTTAGAGTGAGGAAGCAATGGTAATGTTATGTTTCAAATGTAAAGTCTCAGTTTATCAATGTGTTTAATGAACATGATTATATCAAGATTGTAACGTAAACTGATTTCTGAAGTGAAATGTGAGAGGTTAGTATTATGTTGATGTTACTTTTTTTCGTTACTGCTGTGTCACTGGACTAACTTGATAATTGTACTGAGAGTTGCTAGACTTGAAGGACAGAAAAGTGTATTGTTTGAATGTTAAGACGTTGATAAAATTCAACATCAGCCTTCAGCAGTTTTTCACAAAAAAAAAAAAACAAAAAAAAAACCAAAAAAAAAACTTTGAGTTGTCATTTATGCCCATATTTCATTTTTCACTTACCTTTCTCTTACAATTTTTAACTGATCATGATTTTTCCAATAGTATACTGGGTGATCAAAAAGTCAGTATAAATTTGAAAACTTAATAAACCACGGAATAATGTAGATAGAGAGGCAAAAATTGACACACATGTTTGGAATGACATAGGGTTTTATTAGAACAAAGAAAAAAATAAAAACATATTGCTAGACGTGTGAAAGATCTCTTGCGCGCGTCGTTTGGTGATGTTCATGTGCTCAGCCGCCACTTTCGTCATGCTTGGCCTCCCAGGTCCCCAGACCTCAGTCCGTGCGATTATTGGTTTTGGGTTTACCTGAAGTCGAAAGTGTATCTTGATCGACCGACATCTTTAGGGACGCTGAAAGACAACATCCGACGCCAATGCTCATCATAACTCCGGACATGCTTTACAGTGCTGTTCACAACATTATTCCTCGACTACAGCTATTGTTGAAGAATGATGGTGGACATATTGATTATTTTCTATAAAGAACATCATCTTTGCTTTGTCTTACTTTGTTATGCTAATTGTTGCTATTCTGATCAGATGAAGCGCCATCTGTCGGACATTGTTTGAACTTTTGTATTTGTTTGGTTATAATAAAACCCCATGTCGTTCCAAGCATGTGTGTCAATTTGTACCTCTCTATCTACATTATTCTGTGATTTATTCAGTTTTCAAATTTATACTGACTTTTTGATCACCTGGTACTTCGATTTACAACTAACAGAGAATTCATTGCACCTCACTATTGTCTCTGTGCAGATGTAGTAATTTGCACCTGTAGCATAGCAACGCGCAAGATAGAGCAGTACTGCAACACGTTATCCAGATTTGCACAGAATAGAGGCAACACCTAATTTTTTTTTTTTTTATTCACGCAGGGCCAATTTATGTCATTCACATACAATCAGATTTCCTGTGTTGTGTATCACTTTTAGTTCTGTGATCAGTTTTGCAAAACTAATTGTCATAGGTTTTATGTCAAAGTTCATTATTCAGGCAGTTTATACTGTTCAAAATTTTTCCAATCAGATTGTTAACTTCTACAGTATGAAAGACTTTCCTTTGCATTACGAAAATTAATTATTATTACAATGCAGCTTTGCTTTCACATTATGACAGTACAAGTTTCATTATGACAGTTGATTTATTATTACTGCTCAGATCTTACTATCAGAAACAGAACTTCCACATATTTTCATTTCTTCAGAGAACTTTCAAGTGCTAAGATATTCTCATGCTCAAGTTCTTCTGGAAATAAAATGGTTCAAATGGCTCTGAGCACTAAGGGACTTAACATCTGAGGTCATCAGTCCACTAGAACTTAGAACTACTTAAACCTAACTAACCTAAGGACATCACACACATCCATGCCCGAGGCAGGATTCGAACCTGCGACTGTAGCAGTCGCGCAGTTCCGGACTGAAGTGCCTAGAACCGCTCGGCCACCGCAGTCGGCCTTCTGGAAATACCACTGCCCACTCTTCCTTCCGTTATTGTCCTGAGTCCATCTCGTCATCAGTCGTTCTACCGTCATTAGAGTCCAGCAAGTTGTTTGTGAAGTCTGTCGGTACGGTGCTCCCATGTCTCTGAAGATACCGATTCGACTTTTCTCAAAATACAATAAGCTAAACGTGTATGTTCTCAGATAGTGCTGTGACCACTATCTGAAAAGTTCTAGTAACGTTAAACACACCCAATGGCCAACATATTTTCACACTACTCTCATTTATAATAACAGCGTTTTTCTTTACTGAAACTAAGTACGCATAACGATGTGTTGCAATTCTTTTCATTTTAGTCAGTGCAAATAAGCAAGTAGACACTGGGTAATCTGCTGGTGACTTAAGTAACAATTCAGCGAACGCCACAAACATGGGCTCGTGAAGCACATCTACATGTATCGACGCCAAAGATTTGACATTCATGTCTGGAATGAGAGACAATTTACATTTGATAACACTGGTACTCGATAGTCGATTGACATACTGCTGCAATTCATTGACCAATCATAATTTGATTTATATATCTGAATTTAACTCCTGTTTAATGACTGTGATCAGTAACATCAGAAACGGTCAGAGGAAGCTGTATACGAGTGTATTAATCATCTCTTTCGCTGGTAGAGGATTTGTATGTGACTTTTTTTTTCTGTAGCTTAGTTGAGTCCATGATGAGCCAAGCCAGATGTGCCAGGCCCTGTGACCCAGTTTAGAGATAAACCCCTCAGAGCTGCTGAATTTTTACAGTCTTCCCTTTTGGCAACGACTGTTCTTGTATTCCATCATTAACATCCAAGGTTATGGAGGAAATGATAAATAGCTCTTGGTATTTAATACAAAAAAAAGAAAGAAAATACTATATACGTTCTACATTCATTCTCAAACGAGATAATCCATGTAATATGCTCCAGTGTGGCTAGGTAACAGTTAGTTTTTTGTTTCTTGGTAGCGTGTGGTAGGGGGACAACCTGACGAAATTGCCACAGGTAGGCTCAAAATTAGGATCTTTTAAGTAATAAGCTTGGATAACATCATTATGCAGACAAAATACACAACAAGTACAAAGCGAGTTGTGCATCTACAGATCTTCTTGGTTAAAGGCGCTTGCTAAGGATACACCAAGTTCTGCTGCTTTATCATACCATGGGTTTACTCAGTGTTTCTTTGCAGTCATAAGTGAGTATACCATATTTTGCATTTGTAGGCTGTTTTAAATGTACGATTTAAGGTAGACACAAGCTGTAATCTGTTTTGCTCGTGCTTTACAGGCACAGTCGATAGACGACAGTATAGAGAACAAAATGGTGGCAACAGCTCATTTTCGAGAAAACGTGGATTTACAGAAATTTTCTTTTGGGCGGCTTATGTACAGACTTGTACAGCCATGGCGACCCCGTTCTCATATTGCGTTTACCACACACGTGAAGAACTTGCAGATGTGTGTTTTGGCATCACACCATCAACTGTACTGTAATTAATAAAGCAAGCTACGAACCTTTTAATTTGTCATTAATGTAAAGAAGGACAAGACTGAGTTTAACTCGTTCTGTGATGAAGTATGTTTCGTTCAATATATTGTCGTTTACATCTACAGAATGTTATTGTTTCATTTAAAAATCTTCTTCCTTCCTCTTAATTCTTACGTTCAAAAGTAACGGTGAAGATTGTAACAGCAGCCACAGTAGCTTGAGTGTTTTCTTAAGGAATCGTAATATTATGTAGGTTTGTGTGTAGCTTTGCTATTTCTTTCGAGTAAAGTTCATTTGCATAAGACATTTTCTAAAATGTTTGAAGAGTGTATTTTCTTTAATCAACACTCGTTACACCAAGGAGAGGGGAGGGCTACATTATGCTCACCTTTTGAAAATATTGTTATGTAATGATGTACATTATATTTTGAAATTTTGAAAAAATGTTTGTTTTTAGTGATTTCTTATACCAGACACCGTAAGCTTTTTAAATTGTTACATAAATCTTAACACAAAAATTTAAATCTTACAAGGGAACCTCCCCATCGCACCCCCCTCAGATTTAGTTATATGTTAGCACAGTGGATAGGCCTTGAAAAACTAAACACAGATCAATCGAGAAAACAGGAAGAAGTTGTGTGGAACTATGAAAAAAATAAGCAAAATATACAAACTGAGTAGTCCATGTGCAAGATAGGCAACATTGGGGACCATCTGAGAACAGGAGCGCCGTCGTCCCGTGGTTAGAGTGAGCAACTGCGGAACGAGGGGTCCTTGGTTGAAGTCTTCCCTCGAGTGAAAATTTTAAATTTTTTATTTTCGCGAAGTTATGATCTGTCCGTTCGTTCATTGACGTCTCTGTTCACTGTAATAAGTTTAGTGTCTGTGTTTTGCGACCGCACCGCAAAAGCGTGCGATTAGTAGACGAAAGGACGTGCCTCTCCAATGGGAACCGAAAACATTTGATCGCAAGGTCATAGGTCAACCGATTCCTCCATAGGTAAACACGTCTGATATATTCTATACGACACTGGTGACGGCATGTGCGTCACATGACAGAAATATGTTGTCGACCCACTTAACTTGTACACTTGGCTAATGGGTAAAAAGATTCTTCAACCTTGCCTGATTTAGGTTTTCTTGTGTATGTGATAATCACTCCCAAAAAGTGATGAAAACATAAGAGTTTGTCAGATAATAATTGTCTGAAAATAAAAAGTTAAACTTTTCACTCGAGGGAAGCCTTGAACCAAGTAGTTTGTCAGATAATAATTGTCTGAAAATAAAAAGTTAAACTTTTCACACGACGGAAGCCTTGAACCAAGGACCCCTCGCTCCGCAGCTGCTCACGCTAACCACGGGACCACGGCAATCCTGAACTCATACTGTTGTTGAAGTTGCCTATCTTGCCATGGACTACACAGTATGTATATTTTGCTTATTTTTTTCGTAGTTCCACACAACTTCTTCCTGTTTTCTCGATTGATCTGTGTTCAGTTTTTCAAGGCCTATCCACTGTGCCAACTTATAACTAAATCTGAGGGGGGTGCGATGGGGAGGTTCCCGTGTTAGTAGTTACTATGACTTCTTGCAATACGTTTCAAATTCATATTTTCAGGTTCAGGAACCTTCTTACACATCTTCATATCCTTAAACGGTATGTTGTGAATGAAAGTCAACGAGAAGTAATGATTTTTTTTTTTAGTGGCCGTGAGGCATCCCTCCCCTTGATATACTCATTATGTGTCACAAGATACAACATACTTTTTAACACGGCAGTGATGTAGAAGTAGTTCTACATTAATGCCGTGTTAAAAAGTATGTTGTTAATAAAAGTTAACAACAATTAACGAGATTTTTTATTTTTTGTGGTGGACGTACGATACACCTTCCTGTCTCTCCTTGGTAATACACGTCTTGGAAAACGTGTTGGTATTGCTAGGCTTAAATGATAAGCATTAACTTAAACTGAAGTGTGAACAGTCTTAAGTACTGAAAGGAAGTCAACAAACATCATGTCAGGGTAATTCTGGTATTTAAAATTATCTTGTATAACTGTTCCAAGTTGAATGAACAGATTTAACATTCAATACTGGTTCCTTCAGAACGTGGGGACTGTAATAGTAAAGAGAAGCATTAAATAGTGGGAGGAATTTCTCAAGGTGCGTTTAGTCACAGTCTCTTTTCCAGTGGTGGATGCAGTCACTATTTTCACTGGTAAACTGAAATCAAGATGAACAGAGAAGCGCGAGAAATACTTTGTTGCTAAATATAACAGCCCAGTAGTTTGTCTACTATACGCTTCAGAACAAGTTTGAAAGCCAAATGAACTCTCAGCTAGGTAAACACAAGATCCAGATTAGTTACAGACTGCACTGTAGTTAAGTACATAACTTTAATATAACCATTAGATATAGGAGAGGGATGACACAACATATACATGATTTAATAGTGGAAAGACACGACATTCTAGAGCCGTGGTGTCAAGACATAACTGCCTTATTCTCCTACACAATATAGCTGGGAAGTTCCGGAAATCATTTACAGGAACTATAAAAACTTACGGCTATAACTTGTAAAGTGCAGCTGGTCAATACTGTAATGCAAGATTTTATTCAGGATCTTTTTTTATCAAAATGGATATGTGTTACTACCTAACATCCACCATGGCTTATGATTACAAAAGGAAGACTACAAGAGAAGCAGTAATGTTATTCACAGTCCATATGTACGTGATATTTAGTATCAGTAAGTGCTAGCTTCGTCAGTCACCACTGTGTCTTGACGAAAGTTTCTTTTCTGGGTGGACGTTTGGCGTGGTTTAATTATGTGCACATTCATTTTCATGGTACTTCAGACATGGAGGTCATAAAAGATGAGTAGATGGTTTTGATATTCTGGATAATTTGCACTGCACTGGAGATGCAAGTTCGTGGTTCGTCCGAAACTGCTGTAACGTGTGACTTGTTACTGTGACCACCAAGTCACAGCACTCCGCAGATGGTCCAGGGCCGCTGTCGTAGCAGTCATGTGCCTGAGGCTTACGCCAGAGCAGCAAAGACGTTTGACAGTCAATCAGTGCCAGCCCGTCAGTGTCCTATTGTCTAATAACTGCTGTAGTGCATTATTTAAATATATGAATACACTCTTGCTACAAAGTGGGATGGGCTGACATTAAAATCGATCAGCTGCCTGGAACAATACTATCAAACATTTGGATATTACTGAATTACGATTAGCTGCTTTTGAGTATAAAAAAAAACTATGTTTGTAGCACTAATGTGATTCTGCAGTAATAAGAACACCCGAAAGTACACGCTTCCTAGAGAATCATGAACTGTGGAAAGATTGTAGTCCATACTCTGTTTACAGCTTCGAGGTACTTGCAAGTGGAAATGTTACACATCCTATGCTATTGCCCTGCTGAAGTAATGGCTTTTCGACACAACTAAATTGCATTTCCTAAATTTGGAGGAGTTTTATTTGCTGTAGTTTTTAGGCCTCCATTCAAATTATAAAGTAAAACCACTGGTAGGTAAGTACGCTCTACCGCGGTTTATACGTAGAAGTACACACACACACACACACACACACACACACACACACACACACACACACACGACATAGACGGTGAGAGCTTGGTTCCCGTTAGTGTGGATAGTTTTGGGCCTGATGGAATAAGGGTTTGTTAGTTGCTAATTTAGCTGCGCTAGACAACTTAAGCATGGATAATAGCAGGAAGCAATGTGTCTTTACAGCTGCAATATATTACTTCCTCTCACATAAGTCTCGCAATGGGAAAATCCTGCTAATTAGAGCCAATATGTAGGTTTACCATCATTCCCTTTTTAGATTCGTTGCTTAGGGTTTTAGAGCCTGAGGAATAATTACGTTTAATGAGTATTTGTTTCGCAATTACATGGAAATCAATTACACAGGTTCCACCACTATTTGTGATTCATCAACCAACTTACTGAAGCTGTAACCTTTAAGCTCCAATTTTCCTGGAACAGTTTTTTGTTAATGGCTGCAGTGGTACCATACCTAGATCTTCACTACTTAAGAAAATGGAGGAGTGACAGGAGTATACAACTCAGCTTGTAGATTAGGCTACTACAAGAGCTTGCTTTAGTGTGCAGATGTTTAGCTGTGCTGAACAACACAAGCATGGATTGTAGCCAGAAGCAAACCGTATGTACAAGTGCAGCATATTAATTCCTCCACCACACTTCTCACACCATGGAAATCTGGGAAATTATGGCTAACATGTAGGTTCACTGGCAGTTGCTTTTTAAGAACACTGCTGTTTTGTGTTTTACATCCATGGAATCGTTATATTTACCTTGGTAGAGTAGTAAAGTATTTGGAAAACGATTACACATACTCCCAAGATATTTATGATTCAGCAGCAATCTTACTGCAGTTGGATCCCAACGAAGATGCACTGAACCAAGTGTGGGTAAGATTATGACAGTGAGAAACATTGTACTACACCTTGGATGAGAAATAGCTTAAGATCGTAACGCTGGATCGCTTCATGTCTATAAGTTGGCCACGTGATCACGACGTCACTTCAGGACTCCTAAAGTTGGAACACATATTGAGACTCTCGCGGTGTATTAAGTCGAAGAACGACATATTATATACTCGTATATTTTCATCCAAGTGTTTGCTGCAATTCACATTTTATTAATTTGTCATATCTACGTCACAAGGAGCTCTTTCCAACTGTTTTTCCATTTTCAAGTGATAATGCAATGATGGTACGTTTCGCGTATGTTGCTTACGTCTATATTCGTAGCTGCTAGCTTTACAACGTATGCTACATTATAGCCCTAAGGTTGCTTCGTTTGTGTTTGAATACGGTATAACATAATAGGAAATGACTTACATGTGTGACTGTAGTTGTTTGCTTTACGTCTGAGATGTTACGATGTATTCTACAATTGTGCATCCTGGAGCGTCCTATAGATTATCTCTCAGGTTTTGTGATAATAGTAATTTTTTGTATGAGAAAACGTTTACAACAACACTTACAAATATTTGATTGCTTTCTCCAGTGATGCTTAAACGTTTACAATAAATATTATTTGCGAAAAATCAGCGAAACAGAACCTCCATTAAAATTCTTTAGTTGGCCCTAACACGAAACATTGCCTATAGAAGAAATATAGTGACAAGTAACAAAAACCTAATTGACAGCACAAATATACAAGTCCAGCGGTACAATTAACAAGTGCAAATACCACAGCTTAATATTGGAGACCTGGTGTTAATCAATAATCATCATGTAAGTGCAACTATTAAGAAAGAGACCAGTAAATTTTTTCCTAAGTCTGGTACCGCGCGCCGCGGTTTTTGAATCTGCGCCAGACGGCATGGACGTCGAATACTAACCTTGGCGTGTATCTATCGACATCTCGCCTCAGACAGCGTATTTACATTCTTTGTTCCATGTACCAGTGGACGTCGTTGATTAGTTAGGGTTTCGTGTGATTCTGTTGTTTCTATAGTGTTGTTGTTTTTAAGGTCCTTCGTTGTTTGTGTCCGTCCTCTCCAGTTTGTGTTGCTGTTCGCAGGCAACTCCATGGGTCCCGCCGCGATTTCCTTCACGGCAACCCCACGGCCGTTCCAGTTGCGGTTACAACATTTTTGGCGGCGAGGTAAATGGTGGTCATTGTTCGCATGGAGGTGAAGTTGGTCTGTCTGCTGGGGCAACAGCAGCAGCTCATGCAGCAGCAGCAGCTCCAGGTAGACATCTTACAGCAGTCACTGTGATTGCTTACAGATAGAGTTGATGCTAGGGACGCACTGCCACAACAAACTCCGAGTCCTCGGGGGTTGGATGCTTTCCCACGTCCGTTGTTCCCTCCTTTTAATGACGCTAAAGAAGACTGGGAAACGTACTTACAGCAAGTGAAACAACATTTCACGGCTTTTCAACTCACGGATGGCTCCTTGCAGTGGTCGTTGTGCTTGTCTTGGGCCTCCCCAGACACGTTCTTTCTGCTCCACAAGTTGGCACTGTCGTCTGATCCTGTGACTCTCTCTTTCCAGGAGATATGCCTTTTGCTGACGAACTATTATTCCAAACGCTACCATGTGGTTGCCTCTCGACTGGAGTTCCACCAGTACCATAAACAGCCTGGTTAATCGTATCGTTCCTAGGTTATGGACTTGCAGGGTCTCAGCCGTCGATGTGATTTTACATGCACCAGTGAGCAGTGTAAGGCTTCATATGTGGACTCCCAGATCCGCGATGTGGTGGTTCAGCTCGCTCCTGGTCCTGAGGTCCTCACTGCGGCATTGAAGCTTGATAACCCCTCCTTGGAAGAGATTCTCCGCATTGCCCACTCCTTTGAAATTGCTCAAGCAGCCAACGAGCGTCTTATGGCATGGCCACAAGTGGCGGCGATCGATATGTCCCGGCGGTTTCTGCCTTCGCGCTATCGCCGTAGCCCGGCCGACAGTGGCCAGCACCATCGGGGCGACTCTTTGTCCGACGTCTCTATGGTGTCGGCGCCTCCGGTCGCCCCTTGTCGCTGGTCGCCCGCCCCCCTTCCCTCTTGCCCACTGTGCTTTACTGCACATTCTCGAGCAGATTGTTCCCATCCTGGAAAATGTGCATGCTGTGTCGCAAGGAGGGCCACATCCAATTGGTTTGTCGTAGTCGCTCGACTTGCTCCAGTCCTGCCCCTCCTGGGCTGTTCCTTTTCAGGACTTGGACGATCTGTGCTCTGCGTCGTTGTTTGCTACGGATCTCAGATGTGCTTCCAATTTTCAGGTGCACATCACACTTCGGCCGGGTGTCCAGCCTCGCTTTTTTGGGCCCAGTGGTCAAGCTTGATCAGCTCCAGGCCGCTGGCGTTCTGGAGCCTGTGACATACAGTGCCTGGGAAACACCATTGTTGGTCATATGGAAACCCACTGGGTCCCTTCGGCTGTATGGGGATTTCGGTGCTACTGTCAATGCTCAGTCCCTCATCGGCACTTACCTCATTCCCCGACAGGAAGACCTTCTCGCCAAGCTTGTCGTGGGTGAGTACTTTTCCAAGATTGATCTGGCTGAGGCATACCACCAGTTATCCTTGGTCGAGTCTCAGAACACCATGGTTATCAACACGCCTTTCAGGTTATACAAGTACAAGCCCCTCCCCTTTGGTGCCTCTTCAGCGCCAGCCATTTTCCAACAGTTCCTGGAGCAGGTTACGCAGCCTATCCCCGCCTGTGTGAATTATATGGATGACATCTCGGTCACCGGGCGTTCCCACCAGGAACATTTGCAAAACCTTAGTGCCTTATTTTACACTCTGCAATCTGTCGGTTTATGCTTTTGGCTGGGCAAGTGTTGTTTTTTTCAACCGGAAGTGGAATACTTAGGCCACTGGCTTAGCAAAGATGGCATTCGTCGTTTGGGTCACAATATCGCGGCCATTGAGGCCCTTCCACATCCCAAGGACTTGTCTGAACTCCAGGTGTTTTTGGACAAGGTTACTTATTACTTAAAGTTCTTGCCCCAGGCTGCCTCCGTTGTTCAACCTCTCAATAATTTGCGTCGCAAAGGGGTGCCTTTTGATTGGACTCCTGCCTGTGACCAGGTTTTTCTTCGCTTAAAGGCAATGCTGAAGTCCGCCCCTTGCCTTACTCCCTTCTCTCTGGACCGCCGCTTGGTTGTGGCAGCTGATGCATCGAGATGCCGATGGCTCCGAACAGCCCATTGCTTATGCCTCTAAGACAACGGAACTCCTCCCAGATTGAAAAGGAGGCCCTGGCGATCGTGTTTGCCGTCCAAAAATTTCACACCTATCTCTTTGGGGCAGAGTCCACACTCCTGACGGACCATACACCCTTGGTTACGCTTTTCAGACTCCACTCTTACCTTCCAGAGTGGACGGCTCAACATCTCCAGTGCTGGGCGTTATTTTTTCGAAATTACGCTTACACCATCCAGTATAAGCCCAACGCCCACCATGCTAACGTGGACACACTGTCACGTCTCCCAGCAGGCCCCAATCCTACCTTTGACCAACAGGAGGTCCTCTGCTTTCACATTGATTCCGCCTGCCGGGATGCGCTGGACAGTCTGCCTCTTATGGCTGCTCACATTGCTGCGGCTACCCGCCGTGACCCTATCTTGGGGTAGTTTCTCCACTACGTGGTCCACGGGTGGCCCTCCTCTGTTAATCATCGAATGCAGTCCGATTTCAGGCCCTGGCGCCACCTGTCCCACAGGCTCTCCATGCTTGATGATGTCCTTGTGTTGGCCATGGAGTCGGATGCCCATTGGGTAGTCATCCCTCTGGATTTGCAGCTTCAGGTGCTCAATTTGTTACACCGCAGGCACTGGGGTATGTCCCATATGAAAGTTTTGGCTGGCCGGCATGTGTATTGGCCTAACATCGATATTGACCATTTGGCCCGTGGGTGCACTGTGTGTGCATGTCACCAGGCAAGCTCCTTCAGTCGTTTGCACCCTGGCCTGTCCCTCGCTGGCCTGGCATTGCATCCATCTCAATTTTGCGGGCCCATTTTTGGGGTCCATGTGGTTACTTATTCTTGATGACTATGCCAAACACCCATATGTCGTCCGCATGGCATCCACCACCACAGAGGCTACACTCACAGCCCTGGCCCAGGTTCTCGCCATTGAGGGCCTGCCACACACATTGGTCTCCAGTAATGGCCCCCAATTCACAGCGTCCTCCTTCCATGACTTCTGTCAGGCCAACAGTATCAAATATATCCGTAGGCTGCCTTTCCACCCTTCATCCAATGGCGCAGCGGAGAGGCTTGTCCACACTTTTAAACAATAGTTGACAAAGGTGGTCGACACATCAACGTCGGCCCTCACCCTGTTTTTGAGCACCTCTCGCACTGCGCCACTTGACAGATGTAGTCCAGCAGAGCCCCTTCGTGGGCAACAGTCGCGGACCCTGCTCCATTTGCTGATGCCATACCCCTCCCGCCCCCACTCGCAGCCCTCTTAGTGTTATCCCCCCGGTGCGGCTGTGTGGGTCTACAAGTATGAGTGCAAGTCGGGTTGGACACCCGCCATGGTCACTGTGGTCCGTGGGCGGGGTGTGACGTTGGTGCAGATGTCGAAAGAGTTGGAGTACCACCATCATAGTCAGCTCCACTCGTGTGTCCATGCGGGACTCGTGCCAGCGTTGGCGCCGCCTCCTCCTCCTCTACCTTCTTCGGGTACGAACATGGTCCTCGAGTCACCACCCCTGCCCCTAGTTGTCGTCTCCCTGCGGGCCAGCCATCAGACCTACCCCTCCCCCCCCCCCCCCCCCACGCCTCGGGTGGATCAGCAGCTCCCTCCCGCACCGTGGACGTCATGGACACCTCGGGCGTCCCTTCCTCCCCGCCAATGATGGCTGATGAGCCCAGCTCTTCCTCCCACTGTCGCTCACCTCAGCACCATCCGGGGCGTTTCCACCGCTTTGCACAAGTTTCAATGAGGAGGGATCTGGTACCACACACCGTGGAATTTGAATCCGCACCAGATAGCATGAACGTCAAAGACCCCTAGAATTTTCTGCACCATCATGGTGTAAGCCATGGCAGCGCACACCTCCTGGGCCACGTTTAATGTGAGGGCATCACAGTGGAACACGTGGCCCCAGCAGCCAATCGCGGCATCCCTGATCATGTATTTAAGCGCCTGCCTCTCGCTCAGCCAGTCAGTCTAAACTTGGCGTGTTTCTGTTGACACCTTGCCTCAGACAGCGTAATTACGTTCTTTGTTCGGTGTATGAATGGTCGTGTTGATTAGTTAGGTTTTCTTTGTGACTGTTCTTTCTATCTTGTTGTTGTTTGTAAGGTCCTTCATTGTTCGTGTCCGTCCTCTCCTGTTTGTGTTGTTGTTTGCGAGCCACTCTGTGGGTCCTGCCGCGCTTTCCTTCATGGCAACCGTGTGGCCGTTCCGGTCGTGGTTACAACACTAAGTATGTTGGACCATACAGAGTTGAGGGAGTTCCCCATCCAAAAGCATTATTTGTACTAGAGCCAACTGCAGGAAAAGTAAAAGGCCTATACAATGCAGAGATGGTAATGTGATTAAAACAATAGCATATCCAACTGGAAACCAACCAAGCACTGTTTTTTACTCTGAACAATGTGAATAAGGCAATTCTTTCTAATTTTTTTATTTAATGATTGTATTGTGGATGTGTTTGTGCTCATTTTATAGGGAAGGTTTGGGATTTGCAGACTTTACAAGTCAACACACATAATTAACACAGTGCTATTGTTTACTCTCTGCAGGTATTCCATAGCAGGGTGTTGGACTCACTGTTCGAGGTCTGTTTGGGTGAAGCCAGGACATTACCAGTCTACAGGGCATGTCAACCACTCTGCGTCCTCCAGCATCTCGATGAAGAACCTGGCAGGGAGGGCGCCGTGGGGTAGGAGATTGGGAAGGGATTCTGTCTTAGCGGTCTATTTTTCTCCATGGGGTCCAACATTCTGATTCCATCTTTTCACTCTCTTACTTCTCACTCATTGTGGGAAACATTGTAGAAAAATAGTTCTTTTGTAGGGGGCTGGGGGGGGGGGGGGGGGGGTAGGTCAGTCCTGTCACTTTTTTGAGGGGAGGAATAAAGGGGCCAGGTGTCAGAATAACCCAAAGATAAGAGGGACAAGCTAACATGTAGAAGGAAAAGGGTTTTGGTGGAGAGTAGCGATAGGAAGAACAGTCGGGCAGGATAACTGTCCGGAGCAAATCAACAGTCTGGTAGTGGATGTAGGGATTATAAAAAGAAAAACAGAAGGGAGAAGTACTGGATTATACACAACAATAGTAAAGTAGCTATGTGATGCACTTCATGGGAGTTTATGACTAAGTTACACCAGAGAAGATAACTTCTACCAGGTTCGTGTGGACCCAAGGAAGGGAGGATCCCAACCACCTTGTAGGAGTTTGTGGGTAAGTTGCCACAGAGAAGGGAACATATATCAGGTTTGGGTGGACCCAAGGAAGGAAGGACCGCAACCACTTTATGGGAAAAGTAGTACATCCTGTTAGCGAGGGTTCGAAGTTAGAGGAAAGAGTACTTAAACACCGGAATGGCAGTGTTGAGAAATGTTTACACATATTATTATTTGCACAAGGGCAGAGACCCTGGATAAGGGAGCATTTCCTCCAACTGATTAAATGAAATTATTAAAGTTAACTAATTTACCTGTTTCTGAGGACACAATGTAATCTCAGAGTACTTTGATGTTTGATCCTTGAATTATAGACAATATTTATCTTCTCCAAGAAAGAGATTTTCATGATAAAACGAAACGCAAAGAAATGCTTACTGTCACAATAAACTTAAAGAAAAACTAAAAGTGATAGTGAAGCTATTGTGTCTGTTTGTGTAACACTTGTACAGTAATTAAAGTTCTCCTAGTGGAGGGATGTATAGTGATGCATTCCATTCCTTGAAAGAGAGGTATCAAATCCTTAAATATGTATATGAAAGAAAAGATACTTGTGACAGAGCCGGCCGTAGTGGCCGAGCGGTTCTAGGTGCTACTGTCTGGAACCGCCTGACCGCTACGGTCATAGGTTCGAATCTTGCCTCGGGCATGGATGTGTGTGATGTCCTTAGGTTAGTTAGGTTTAAGTAGTTCTAAGTTCTAGGGGACTGATGACCTCAGAAGTTAAGTCCCATAGTGCTCAGAGCCATTTGAACCATTTTGAACTTGTGACAGAGTAGTCGATAATTGGTGAGCACACTACACATGGTGTAGGTGCTGATACCAGAGTTAACAATCCAGTGACTGTATGAAAGTGGGTAGCAGTCAGACAACCCTATCTGCTGAGGTTGAGATAGGAGTTCCATGGGGCAAGTGGTGTGGAAGAAAGAGCTTCGTGAAATCTAAGTATGCAAAATGTTAAAGATAATAAATATATTGTAATTGTTAATTATCAAGTTGAATATTAGACCTATCGTGTGTAGTACAGAGATGCAGTATACAAGTTGGCAGCTGTCCTCATTTATCATGAACTGAGTTGTAATTTTTAAGATTATATAAGAAGGTGAATTGAATCTCATTTCTTATTTATATGTTGGGGTGAATGAGAATGAGAAGTTAATTTTAAGCAGCTTTATCTGCAGCCCTTAGGGAGGGAAAGTCTGAGCCAAGTTACAGGAAGAAGGCACATGGATTCAGGGCACAGACTAGCTTGACCCAGATTAATGATACTTAACGGTGACCAAATATTCAGCAAGTAACATTCATTGTACATAAAAGGAGCGTTAAGGTGTCAACTTTTTAAGTGTTTGGTGCATGATATGAAGTATAACAAACCACCACACAGCCCAAGCCAACCTGAAACACTTCAAAAGGATGGATCAAACAAAGAAATAGAGATCAGGTAAATGAAACTACAATGTTACTTATTGTAGAGAAATAGCAAACATACTCACTGATGATTATATTGATTTGATAGGTGATGTAAAACTGGAAAGAAACAGCCCAAAAAAGAAGGGTATGAAAAAAAATTACAGCACCATGTTCGTTGAAACCAGTCGCAAAAGATGAACTGAGGAGAACTATATTGAAACCAAAGGTCAAGAAATCAGCTATTGGTAATGAAATATCAAATTACATTATAGTAAATCAATAATCATACCACTGCTGGACATAGCAAATAAATCTTTCAAAGATGGAATTTTTCCAGAAAAACTGAAGGTAACCTGGGTTGTGCCAGTGTACAATAAAGGGAGGGTGAGGATGACCCCAACAACTACGGGCCAGTTTCACTGATATGAGGTTCCTTGAACTGCTTATGTGTAACAGACTAGTTGTTTATCTGGACAAAAACAAAATTTTTATACCATCACAGTGTGGTTTCAGAAAGGATAAATATACAGAATCAGCAACTGCCACTCTGATATACTGTATAAGTCATTAGATGAAAAAAAAGTGCTTCCCAAGGGTAATGCTGGCCTGAAGTGGCGGTGATTGCAGCTTCTGTGATTTCAGGACAAACTGCTCTGCTGCAGAGACAAACTGTGCTCCATGAACAGCATTCTGGCTGGCATCCAAAGCTTCAAAGCCCTCTGGTAGTAAAGCTGTGATACAAAGTGGTATTGGTATAAATGGCTAGGTATTTACACACTTTTGGGCTGTAGTTGCTTTAGCTTTGCTGTGCCTAAACACTTCAGTGTCTGCTGATGTAGAAAGGCTTCTGCCACCTTCTTCCACTTAGGTACTGCTGTGTCAGCTGTTTTCACACCTCATGATGCAAGCTCACTTGCAGCGTTGCAACAAATGTGTCGTAAGGACATTGTATAATTATAATCCCATGTATGCTGCTAATTCTGATAATCCTGCAATTGTCTGTCAAAGAAGCTGTCGCGAATAACTCAGATAAGGTGATAACTGACCGTTATCACCGCAATAACACCAACATAACGGAACTGACAAGCAAATAGATGGTGACAGATATCTCAATTGTTGAATAATAAACTAGAACAATTGGTATCTCAAAATAACCAATTAGGGAGCAACATTAAAGAGGTCACAGAAAAGCTGGACCAAAAGTTGAAATAATTGAGAGAAGAAATCAATGCAACAAATAACAAAGTACAAATTGTTGCATGTGACATAGAAAGGATAGAAACCAAAGCTGACTGTTTGGAGGCTTTCACAATCTCTGAATTTAAAGAAACAAACAAAAGCATTGAATTAGTTAACGATTGTGTCAAAAATACGGAAGTAATCATTTTAAATGAATTTGTGAACCGAAAAGACAAGTTAAAAATGTTGCAGGAACTCATTGTTTCAGAAAAAGAATTGGTAGGGGAAAGATTGAAATTTAATTCTGAAGTTGTTTCTGATAAGATATCTCATATTGACGAGAAAGTAGAAAGTGGAACAATAGAACTGCAAACAGTCAGCTCTGAAGTTTCAAAACTGCAAAATAATATAATGTCCAATTTTGATTCAAACCAGATGTTTGTGCATAGTTGTAACAATGTTAGTTTAAAATGTTACCCAGGTGATGCGAAATTGCATCCGGTTGACTTTGTGCATCAGTGCAAAGACAGTTTCCAATGTAACATGCCAGAGTCTGCTAAAGTTAAATTTGTGAAACGTTTTTTGGATGGTGAAGCCCTTACATGGGCGAACCAAAACATTGATACAAATACTAAATCTTTTGCCGATTTTGAACGCCAATTCTTGGCAAAGTTTTGGTTGGAAAACAAACAGGCAAGAATAAAATCCGAATTTCTTAATGGTAGCAAATATCACACAGGTCTTGCAATTAGCATGCGAGAATTTTGTGAAAAATAATTAGGGACATTGTCACATTTGAGCAAACCTTTGGATGAACTGATACAGATTGACGCACTGAAGCGACGCCTACCGCACCGTTTTCAATGGGAACTTGTATATGGACCAGATGACAGTGTTGACGAATTTTTATGTTATGTAGACAAAATTGACCATGCATGGCAGATGACGACAGACAGTACAATCAAAACACTCACAATAGGAATGGGGGTTCACAACAATATAATGGACACAGAAATAATAACTGGTGTGCTAACCAAAACAGTAGTTACAACAGACACGAAAACCATCAAGAACAGAGAAACAGTAACCAGCCTCCCAACAGCAATTCCTACCAGGGAAACAGGTAACCACCTTGCTGGGAGTCTGTCAATTTGAGGTGAATAATTATGGCACAAACCAGGCAAATAGGAGGTTAAAGAGATAGAAACATAAAAGCAATCATAAATGTAATGTAAATAGGGACTATTACTTAGATGATACTAGTTATAAGCAAAACTTTTGGGATCACATGTTGAGTGAATTGAATAATGCACATACTCAAGCAGGACCTCAGTTTGAACTTAATGAACACGACTTAGCATTAATTGATGACACATTAACACCTGATGTAGACAGAACTTATGATATGTATGGTATCAGGAGCTTGTTTTCTGATGAAGGTAAAGATAATGAGGTATCTATATTAGCAGAAACTGGTAGCCAAAATGAGGAAATAACACCTGACTCTTATAATGAAACAGGTAGTGATTTCAGTAGTGTAACTTCAGATGTTGAACACTTAGTAGTTAAGGCAGATGTGCATGCAGAGGTATCACCCACAGATTATTTTGATGATGATTTTGGTAAAGATAGTGTTGTGAAGGATGATGTATTTGATGGTATATGTACACAAGAGGAATTAGATGGCATTATTTATGTTGAAGTTTTTGATAATGGTGTTGCAGCTGAAAGTAACTCAGAATGCGAAGTTGGTTCATGTGAAGATATTAAGAGTGCAAACAATGTATTGGTACCAATTTGTATAAAAGAAGTCTTAAGTAAATCTACTAATAAGAAGGAACAAGCTAAGTTAATAGGTGAGAAGATTTTGGAATCTATTATCAGTGAAAATGAAGTTTGTTTAGAAAATAATAAGGTAAGTGAAGTCATCAAATCAGATCCATCCATGAAAGATAATTTTAAGTCTAGTGAAAGTAAGGTATCTGTCTCATGTGTATTTAATTCCAGTCATAATGACACTCAATCTTATGTTGATTCTGACATTGAAACCTGTAGTGAAGAAGTATGTAACAACGTCGATACAACTGAATTAGAAAGTGACTTGCTGGCAGAGAATGTGAATAGTGACCCAAATATTACTTTAGGTAGCCCTTACGTAGAAATAAGCATTAACAATTGGTCAGGACTTTGTTTGATTGACACCGGCATTCCCATTAGTAGTATCTCAGCCAAGTAGAGGAACAGGATAAAAGACACTGAAAGTTACATCGAATTTCCAATCACAGGTGTACGGATTTAAGGTGCCACTGGCAAGTTTAGTAAGTTAATAAATAAACAAGCTTTAATTACATTTTCTGTTGGGAACATTAATTTTGAACATGGTTGTTTAGTTATTCCAGACCTCAATGAGCAAATGATTTTAGGGATGGACTGGATAGTTAAAGCAAAGGTGAGTTTTGATTGGCAAAATTCAGAATTACTGTTCACTGAACCAAAGGCCAATATTCAAGGAAAAGTAGTGATCCAGTTAAATTCAAGTACAAACAGTAGTAACCATATTAGGGAAATAATTTATCCAGAGTGTAGCCATTACATGGAGGAAGAGGAAACTAGGAATCACAATAACCATAATTTGGTTGATGATAGTTACTCTCTAACCATATCAGAAAAGGTAAAAGAAGCAAATGACTTGACTGAGTCTGAAAAGCAGGAATTAGAAAATTTTCTCTGGGAAAACTGTAACATTTTTAGTGATCGACCTGGTAGGGTCAAAGATTATGAATGTCATTTGAAGTTAAAACCACATGAACCCTGTAGTAACACTGTTCACGTTTACGTTGCACTTCACTTAGCGTAGACCGGGACTGTGTCCTAGGCATGCCCGATGTTAACTGACTGGGCATGGCCCGTGCTGCCGGAGTTGTTGTTGTTGTTGTTATGCCAGCAGAGGTCGCGTTCTTGTGTGCCCTCTGGTGGACGGGACTCTACTTGTGGCAACTACCATCTGTGACGCACCGTGCCAATGTGCGCCTCCCGCGATCTTTCTGGTGGCTGCTGCACTCCTCCTCCTTCGGGGGGTGAAGCCACTGTGATCCACTGCATCGGAAGGTGGAGCATCAGGCAGGAGCGATGACCTCCACATCCATTGGAAGGCCGGAGTCGAGGGGATCTGCCAACCCTCGAGCCGGAACCTTCGAATACGGCTGGAAGTGACCCACACGAAGAGGCCCCCGTCGTCCCACAACCAGAGCCTGGGACAGAACGGGTGACAAGGTGTCGAACTCCGGATCCTGTTCCACCTCGTGAGGGGCAAGACCCAGTGGCAGGGACGATGGGGAAGGGACGGCCACAGGTGAACCAACCTCCTGAGAAACCGGGCCTGGGAGGGGGGCCGGCTCTCGCTGGGGCATCTTGAATGATGGCGATGCCGGTGCTGGAGCTACTGGAGGCCGCCAAGGCTGAGAACCATCGCAGTGCAGCAGAGTCACAGTGGGGAGAGAAGGTAATGTCCCCTGCGAAACCAACACAGGTGCCGGCAATGGGGAAGCCGGTGTCCGAGAGGTCAGAGGCTGGGTGCCCAAACGTGGACGTAGCTGATTTTGGTGATGACGTACCACCCGGTCCCCCGCCTGCAAGGTATAGAGCCGGCGGCCATTTCGGCGCAGGACCACCGCCAGTATCCAACATGGATTGTGACCAAACCCACGGGCCCAGACCAACATACCCAGTGGAAAGCCAGGCACTCCATTTTGTAAAGACTGGCGAGGACCAGGCCGGAGGAGGTGCAGCAGAGTCCTAGGTTGACGCCCATGGAGGAGCTCTGCGGGGCTGCGTTCTCCCATTGGTGTGGTCCGGTACGCCGTCAGGAAAAACGTCAATGCGTCCTCCGCAGGAAATTCGTGCACATACTTTTTCATCTGCGTCTTAAATGTGCGCACCATGCGCTTGGCTTCCCCATTCGATTGTGGATGGAAGGGGGGAGAGCAAACATGCCAAATACCGAAGCACCTACAAAAATCCTGGAAGGTCTGCGAAATAAACTGCGGTCCATTGTCCGAGACCAGGGTGATTGGCAGACCTTCCACAGAAAAGATTTTTGCTAGTGCCTGGATTGCAACTTCTGAAGTGGTTGAGGAGCAGCGAACCACATATGGGAATCGGGAATAAGCATCAATGACAATGAGCCAAAAGCCATTGAGAAACGGGCCCGCAAAATCGATGTAAACACGTTCCCATGCTTGGGTTGCCGGCGGCCATGAAGAGAATGCTGCCCTGGGAGATGCCTGTTGGCTCACACACTGGGAACAGGCGGCCACCAAGTGCTCAATTTCTCTGTCAATACCGGGCCAGTACACATGTCTGCAAGCCAAGGTTTTAGTACAGGAAACACCCCAGTGCCCCGCATGTAATAACATGAGGACCTCCCTTCGTAAACTTGCAGGAACAACCACGTGAGGAGCTGTATCATCGGTAGCCAGAAGGAGAACTCCTTCCAAGACCGAGAGGCGGTCTCGTAGAATAAAATAATTACAAAGAGGGTCCGAGGCCCGGCCTGGAGGGTGGGATGACCACCCCTGCTGAATGAGGCGAACTACTTGCCGGAGAACCGGGTCAGCTGCCGTTTCCCTGGCGACTCGAGAACTAGTGATCGGGAAGCCATCAGCCGCTTGGCGGGACACCACATCCAAATGAAAACACATAATCTCCTCTCGATCAAACGTAGGATCCAGGTCCACCGGAAGACGGGAAAGAGCGTCGGCGTTGGCATGCTGCCCGGTAGGGCGAAAATGAATGTCATAATGGTACTTAGAGAGGAACAAGGCCCAGCACTGTAGTCTGTGGGCCGCCCTATCCAGAATCTGAGAGGCGGGGCCAAATAACGATATTAACAGCTTATGGTCAGTGATTAACTGAAACTTCATGCCATACAAGAAATGGTGAAACTTGGTAACAGCGTAGACAATGGCCAAAGCCTCTTTTTCCACCTGGGAGTAATGGGCCTGCGCGGAACTAAGCGTTTTAGACGCAAACGCCAGTGGTTGCTCGGAACCATCTGCATTGCGATGGGCCAGGACCGCCCCCACCCCATGCTGCGAAGCATCTGTAGCCAGGACCAATGACTTATGGGGATCAAAAGTAGCCAAACAAGGTGCTGACGTGAGGAGGCCCTTCAACGACGTGAATGCTCGCTCGTATGTTGGCGACCAATCAAAAGGAACACCCTTGCGCAGAAGGCAGTACAGGGGGCTGGCTATGGTGGAAGCCCTGGGAATGAACCAGTGCTAATAGGCTATCTTGCCTAAAAAACCTTGTAACTCTTTCAGCGAAGCGGGCCGAGGAAGGTCGACGATACCTTGGACCAAACTTCCTAGTGGCTGGATGCCGTGCCGAGAGATGGTGTAGCCCACATACTCAATGGACAGTTGGAAGAAGTTTGACTTATGCAGGTTGCAACCCAAGCCCACAGACCTGAATTTGTGAAAGAGGGTGCGAAGGTTGTGCAAGTGTTCCTTCGTGCTGCGGCCTGTGACAATTATGTCATCAAGGTAATTAATACAATGAGGGATTGTCGACGTGACGTGCTCAAGATAACGCTGAAATATCGCCGGGGCACTGGATATTCTGAAGGCCAACCGCTGGCATTGGTAAAGGCCAAACGGGGTGTTGACGACCGCCAGCCGTTTGGAGTCCTCATCAAGTGGTATCTGATGATAAGCCTCTGAAAAATCGATTTTCGAAAAATATTGGCCTCCCGCCACGGCGGAGAACAATTCATCAGCTTGAGGCACCACCAATTGGGAATTAATGGTGGCCTTGAAATTGCCACAAAGACGTAATTTTCCCGAGGGCTTCCTTACAATAATGAGGGGCGAAGCCCACTCACTAGAAGAAATGGGAAGAACGACCCCTAGGGCTGTCAGCCGGTCTAGCTCTTCCTTTACCTGAGGGTGGAGAGTCAAGGGCGAGCTGACGCCTTCAATGTTAAGTGAGCTTCAAAATCTGAAACACGCCCCAGGCACTCCTCAAAAATATCTGGAAAGTCTGAGAGCAAAGATTCCAATGATTGATAGGGAACGTCTTCGGAGACCAACTGTATGGTGTCAGCGATAGAAAAACCGAAAGCTTGAAAGGCATCCAGGCCAAAAAGGTTAGCGGAGCTCACATCACTGACAACAATAAAAGTAATAGGCCGAGTGACTGATTTGTAAGTCACGTCGGTAGTGAGTTGACCCAGTAGGGGAATGAACTGTTTACCATAACCGCTTAGACGCCGGTAAACTGGCGCCAACGGGGGTGATCCAAGGTCGGAATAAGTTTGTGCATTCAACAACGAAACTGCCGCACCCATATCTACTTGCAGTTGTAACTGGCGCCACCGAACCGACACCTCGATAAAGAGTTTGTGTGCCGATGCGTCGGGAGCCTGGCCCGATGAAACTTCCTGAATGTCAACGTCCATGTCCTCTGTACCTGCTTCCTTCGATTCTTTTGAGGCTGAGCGCCAAACTTTAGCAATGTGACCTTTTTTATTACATTTGCAACAAACGGCCCAACGCTGGGGGCACTCTGACCGATCATGATGTATATAGCACGACGCACATGATGGCAACAGGGGCCGGCGTCCGGAATTCTGTTTACGCGCCGTGTGGGAGCGGCCGTAACGGCCGGATTGTACCGCTCGCACGTCGTCCACCCCGGACACAGTGGACAGGGCCGCGCCGCCCTGAACCGCCGCTACGTCGCACCACGCTTCCAGCTGTTGACCTGCTGCGTGAGAGACTTCATACGATTGAGCAATGGACAGGACTTCCTCGAGGGAAGGGTCTTCTAACTGCTGGGCCCGTTGCCGGACCTCCCTATCAGGGGCCGAGCGAACAATGACGTCGCATACCATAACGTGGGCATACGACTCTCGCGACTGCTCCATGACAAAATGACACTTGCGACTAAGACCGTGCAGGGTAGCGGCCCACGCCCAGTAAGACTGATGGGGCTGTTTATTGCATTGATAGAACTCGACCCTAGCCGCCACAACATGCGTGCGGCGGCGATAATATGAAGACAGCAATGAACACAATGCGTCAAAAGACAAGGATGAGGGTTCCTGCAATGGCGCTGGCTGCCGCAAAACTTGATACAGCGAGGGAGATATCCAAGACAAGAAGAGAGCACGACATACCTCCGCATCGGCAACATGAAACGCCTGGAAATGCTGCCGAAGGCGATGTTCATATGCGTCCCAATCCTCCGCCGTCTCGTTATACGGGGGAAAGGGAGGAGGGAATGGTGCTGGAGCAGACGGCGTGGAGAGCAACGCCAGAAACACTTGATTCATGGTGGCCATGAGCTCCGTCTGCTGCTCAACCAAAACCTGCACTAAATCCTCCATGCCGTGGAGAAGCTGCGAAACCGCAACAATGTGTAGTAACACTGTTCACGTTTACGTCACACTTCACTTAGCGTAGACCGGGACTGTGTCCTAGGCATCCCCAATGTTAACTGACTGGGCACGGCCCCTGCTGCCGGAGTTGTTGTTGTTGTTATGCCGGCAGAGGTCGCGTCCGAATTCTCGCATGCCCTCTGATGGACGGGACTCTACTTGCGGCAACTACCGTCCGTGACGCGCCGTGCCAATGTGCGCCTCCCGCGATCTTTCTGGTGGCTACTGCAAACCCTTTTTCATTAAGCCTCATGGGGTACCCATCTGTAAAAGGAAAGAAGTGGAGAGAAAACTCCAGAAAATGCAAAAATGGAGAATAGTAGAGAGAAGTCACAGTCCATATAACAGCCCGATGGTCTGTATTTCGAAAAAGGATGGTGGTGTTAGGCTGGTATTGGATTCACGTCACCTGAATAAGTTTATAGAAAGAGAAACAGATCATTCTGAATCCATGGAGGAACTCTTGTACAAATTCAATGATACAAAATATTTTTCTAGCCTGGATCTGACCTCAGGTTTTCATCAAATCACATTAGCACAGGATTCAAGGCAGTACACAGCCTTTTTATATAATGGTAAATGTTTTCAGTGTTGTGTTGTTCTTTTGGGCTGAATGCATCTGTAGCTGAGTATTCGAGTTTTGGATCATGTGATTGGAAGTGGACTACTATCTAAACTAATTATTGACATGGATGATATATTAATAACCAGCAAAACTTGGCAGGAACACCTTGGTACTTCGTACAAATTAGCCAATAAGTTCAGGCAAGACGGTATGACCCTTAAATTAAGTAAATGCAAATTTGGAGTATCAGACTTGAAGTTTTTAGGCCATGTAATTAACAGAGAAGGCATTCTACCTGACAGTGATAAAATTTCTGCAATTGTCCAGTTTCCATGTCCAAAGAACAAGAAACAGCTGAGGTCATTTTATGGTCTATGTAATTTTTATCACAAGTATGTCAGCATCCAAGCTTTAAATGCACCATGTTTGAGAGAGCTATTAAAAAAGAACACCATATGGGAATGGACAGATCAGTGTCGAGCAGCATTCGATGAGATCAAACAACAACTAAATAACAGTCAATTACTCCACAGACCTGACCTTTCACTACCATTTTGTTCAGATTATGGATTGGGTGTAAATTTGTTTCAACAGAAGGAAATTAATGGAAAAATAGAACATCTTTCAATCAGTTTTGCCAGCTGAGGTCTGCAGAAACATGAACGTAGTTACACGGTGACTGAGAAGGAACTACTTGCCATTGTATGGGGTTTCACTAAATACAGGAACTATCTAGCAGGCCATAAAGTCATAGTTTTCATGGATCACAAAGCTCTATGTTATATTCAAGACTCTAAACTTTTCAATAGTAGATTAACCAGGTGGGCCATATTTTTACAACAACTTGATTATAGCATTCAGTATATAAAAGGCGATCAGAATGTAATTGCTGATGCTTTGTCTAGATTACCTGTGGGGGGTGGTCAGGAAGAAGAACTATTGGATAACAAAGTGTTTAAAATAATGTACATGAGAGGGATTAAGGGTGAAAAGGAAATTACTAACATTTGCAGTCAGCTTAGGAGTTACCAGAACCAGGATGATGATTTGAAACTTGTGAAAAGCCTTATTGATAAAAAGGGTTATGAAAAGGTTGGCATGTATTATCAAAACTTTAAAGGTATTTTATTCAGGAGACATAACACTGACTCTGACATCTGGAAGGTTTGTTGGCCTATACAATGTGTTGATGTTTTAATTAAGTACACACATGAGAGCTATGGACACTGTGGAATCATGAAATGCACTGACAAACTTAAGGAAAATGTCTATTTTAATAATACGTTTAGAAGAGTAAGACAGGTTATACAAAAATGTGATCGGTGTCAAAGAGTAAAAGTAAAAAATCAGAAATACCAAGGTTATTTACAAAGTATAGTGCCAAAAGGCAAATTGGAACTGATAGGAATTGATTTGTTTGGTCAATTGCCGAGAACTAAAGAGGGTTATACATATTTGTTCATAGTTGTTGACTTATTCACTAAACTAGTAAAATTGTATCCACTAAAGAAGGCAACAAGCAGGAAAATTTTAAACTGTTTCTGTAATAATTACTTCACACAAATTGGAAAACCAAAAGCCATTCTTTCAGACAATGGGAGCCAATTTACATCTAACGTTTGGAAAGATTTCATGAAAGATGAAGACATTAAGCACATTCTTATTTCTGTTTATTCTCCATCTTGTAACCCAACTGAGTGCTATATGCATGAAACAGGCAGGCTTTGTAGAACTTACTGCTCTAAAGATCATACAAATTGGTCAAGTTACATATGTGATTTTGAAGATGTTTTGAACACCTTACAACATACAACTGGCTTATGACTTATGAAGTCCATTTTAACAAACACCCACCAAACATCTTATATGAATTGATCAATTTACCTGTCTGTAATGAGTTAACACCGGACGAGAGAATGGAAATAGTAAAGAAAAATATTGAAACACACTGTGCCAAGAGAAAGCTTAAACATGATTCAAAAGGAAAGTTTACACAGTACAATGTAGGTGATCTTGTCTTAACCAAAAGTTATGAGAAATCCAAGGCAGTCAATAGAGAGATCAAGAAACTTTTCGATATTTACATTGGTCCATTTGAAGTTTATGAGAAACCACATCCAAACACTTACCGACTTATCTATCCCTAATCAAAAAAACTATTTGGTTTAAGAAATGTCATTCAGTTGAAACCTTATGTGCAATAATTGCAATCCCTCAGGGGGTACACAATCTTCGTGTACTAAGCATGTGACTTGCAAAAAACACTGATGCCACATTCCAAGATACCTTTCTGACACACAAATTTCCAACAATACATACATTTTTTTTTTTTTTTGTACCAATGTTTGCTTATCTTTGTTATGTAAGATATTTTCATGTGATTTAATTTGTAGCATAAGATACATTTTGTTTTGATTGAGTAATCTGCATCATCTGATAATTTGACATTTACATCCTACAGATTGTGACTATTACTGATATGTGAGTACTATGATTTGAACTTATGTTGCCGGGAAAAACCAATATGTATTTTCTAGTGAGGAACAGTTACACATCTTTACAGACAACCGACCATACTGTATTTATATCAGCTTATGGAGAAATGAAAGGTGAATTGTGTGAAGATACACTAAGCTTATTAATACATACTTAAAGATTTTATGGTACATTTGTGCAGTTAAGAAGAACTATATACATCTTTTCACTCTTTTTATCTTATATATGTTATCCACAAGAAAGGAATTACTATGTTTTGCTTCTCATACCGTTATACGATTGACAACTGAATTAATGTGTTACTATATGTAAGACCACATGAGATGTTGAAAGACGTTATGATTTATGAAAGGGTTGAAGTGATTTATGCTGTTAAGAAGGGATTATCACCATGATATGCTATATACATGTTTCACTCAGTTATGTACACACGAGAGAGATGTTGAAATTGCTGAATTGTTGAGGATTGTCTTGAAATAAGGTAAGTGATGTTGTGATTTGCATTTGTATTAGGGATTTGAGGTTGCAGACTCATTCCTGTTTCTGATTCACATGAATTGATGTTTATGGTGTATTGATGGAAGATGGTTTGATTTGATATTGCATTTTTGTAGGGGTATTTGGATGAGGATGATGATGATGATGATGATAGGTTTAGGTTATATGATATGCAATGCTGCTGAGGTGGTTGGTGGTATCCAGCCCTCATTTATTAATGGTTTTCATGATTAGTTTAATTGAGAGGATTATGATGATGATGGTACTGTGCAGTCACACATAAGGGAACTAAAGAATCATTTGAATCGCATGAAGTAGAACTCTTATACATTTTGATTGAAGGAAACGCTGATGTGAAATGAAACTTGAGGGTTATTTTGAACAACTATGACAACGCATAGCACACAAATCACACTGAAAAACTATTATTTTACATTAGTCACATCTCACAAGACACAATCTGGAGACTAGTTTGGTACTGAAGGGGTAGGAAATGACAACTTTAATAGACAGACTGAGGACTTTGACGAAATGAAATATAAGATGCCATGTGACAAGGTTCTGCATTTTTTTTTACAGAATCTCCTTACTGCAAGGTTGCTAACTATAGCACTATTACATTTTCACTTGCTTAAGTGTATCTTGCCACTTTCAGGAATTTTATTGACATAATACTTGTTTTTTCACAATTTATAAAATCTTGAAGTTGTTTCTCAGTGTTAATTTGATCTGACTTTCTGGATGTCTGGCAAACATTTTGAAATGTTATTGCATTTTATGTACAAAGCCAAGAAATATTAACTATATATATTATATTCAGATACTTGTGACAACAACCCAAATTGGATATAAATGAACAGTTTCTATACTGTCACAATATAAATATACAAATATAATTTTGAATATTCATGTTTGATAAGATTTGTAAAATACTTTATGGTATTGCAAACTGTTAGGATAAATCTTATTCTTCCGTCTTTTATGTGATAATATTATTCTAGAACATGTCATATGGACACTTTAAAAGTGCAACGTAATCAATCCAATCAAATTTGTGATTTGTTAGCTTAGTTGTGTTTGAGTATTTGAAGGACGGAAAATTAATGGACGCTCTAGAAGTGACAAAAACAAGGATGCTCTAGAAGTGATAGTTTCGGAAAAACATTCATTCAGAAAATTTGATGTAAATATTGATTTTGTAAAAGTTTGGAAATTTCTTTGTAATCTCATATTTCCAATTCTTGTTTTCTTGACGTATATGTTTGTAGCTATTTGGAAAATTTATCTGTATGTAAAGTTTCATGATTCAATTTTGTACCTTTTAAGATATATGCAGTTTGTGTTATTTTGTCCAACTAGTACTGTATCACATCAATCACACTAATATTTCTGTGAGAAGAGTTTCGTCTATCAGGCTAGGCAAAACTCTTCAGGGGGTATTGAAATATTACTGTATCTCATTGCTGCCTATCAGAACCCCACGGAGAGCATTAAAGATAAACACCAGTCCTAATTGTCCAATTGCAAAGTGGCCTGTTTCCAAATTACATACAAAAATAACCACTATTTCATTATACATATAATTTGAAAATGATGCTTTGCTGTTTAACACTGTTCTTATGTGAGAAACATAATCTAAATGTGAAATTAATACTGTAACTAATCGAAAGAAATGTAGCACATGGTCAGGATGTACCAGTAAACCTATCAGTATAAAATTACTACAGCCAATTAAATAGAACATATAAATAAAGCATGTTAATTGAATCTCTGATATATGTTAGCACTAAAATTCAGGCACTAGTTGATTTGTTATAAACAAATTTAGAAATGTTGTAACATAATTAGTCAGAAAATGTTATATTAACTCATAACTAAGTTGAAAATAGGTTCACCTTGTTCAGCACTGAGATTGTAAAGTTTTAGCAATGTGTTGCTCATATTCGGTTTAACTTTTAATTGTGTTTTTACATAAAATTGTAATTTTCGTTGAAGGTAATTGTTAACAAAAGTATAAATAGAGGTCACGCAGGCACCTTGGGGCACTCGTTTTTTGGCTAGGGTTGCGAGCAAATGTATTGTAGGCTCACTCGTTTGTTGATTGTTGTGAACTCTGTGTCGTTTGATGCCAACTTTGGGTACATGTGATGTAACCGGTACAGTTCACCAGGCTCCAACACCAGAGTCCTGGAAATATATTGGTATTAAAACTGCACTGTATTTTGGAATTTATTTGGGAGTCTTCTGCAATCCTTTTCATAGGCTACACAGCGACAAGACATGAATCCAGGAATTTTACAAAACCCTGAGAACTAAACAACTCTCAATGTTGGTAGAATTACATGAAAACAACAGTGTATCAACTGGGCATTTCACTCAAAACATTTGCAACGCAGAGGTGGGAAAATATATACATCTCAAACTCGGGACTTTTGCCTTTCACGGGCAAGTGCTTTACCATCTGAGCTACCCAAGCACAACTCACACCCCGTCCTCACAGCTGTACTTCTGTCAGTACCTCATCTCCTACCTTCCCAACTTCACAGAAGCTCTCCTGCGAACCTTGCAGAACTAGCACTCCTGAAAGATAGGAGAGCTTCTGTGAAGCTGGGAAGGTAGGAGATGAGGTACTGGCAGAAGTAAAGCTGTGAGGGTGGGGCGTGACTTGTGCTTGGGTAGCTCAGATGGTAGAGCACTTGCCCATGAAAGGCAAAAGTCCTGAGTTCGAGTCTCGGTCCGGCACACGGTTTTAATCTACCAGGAAGTTTCATGTTTAAACAAAGCTGAAATCTCTTTATCAAAGGTTTTGCCAATGATAAATCATGATTCTGAAAGAGAAAACTTTGTGAATAATGACACTATATCAAAACTGATAGTATATCAGAATTGTTCAGTTTGAGTGACTTTAGGTTGTCAGTGAAGTCCAAAGAGTTACATATGTGATGAGCGGATTTTCCTACAAGGGGCCTTAATAATGTTACTAAGTGTTTGGGACAGCCATAGTTTGCAGAGCCAGTGTTGGTTGCTACTAGGCACAGAGGAACATCTTTCTTATGGGTCTTTGGGCATCCATAAAGCCTCGGAGGAACCATACCGCTTGGTTTCAATCTTTGTATAACTCCTGGTGGAAAGGGGGAAGCATTCAGAAGCAAAGCAGTCTTCCTTCCATCTGGCTGGTGGAGTCTTTATTGATCTTCCAGTAAGTGCTATCACTCAGTAAACTATTCATTTTATTATGACAGTCATTGTAAGACATTAAAACCGTGGCATTACCTTTGTCAGCTGGAAAAACTACCATCCCAGTATCCTGGCAAAGCTTACGTAGTGTTGCCCTCTCTGTCACAGTAATATTACTTCTTTACGGGTGAGCATTCATAACTGCTTAGCAAGTTTCACATCTTATTTCTTCTGCTGAATCCTTGGAAAGAGGGAGGACAGCTTCTTCAACAGAATTGATGAACACAGGGATTGGTAAAACCTTTGGTGTGGGTGCAAGTCAGACTGGGTTCACGAAGTGGCCACATAAAGACAGACAGCAAATTTTAGGTAGCCTGAGATGTCTTCACAACAAGGAACTGTTATTCAACACTCTCTCAGTAATATGCTGGATAAAGATTTGAGTGACACTATGATGACGGTTGTAATTAAAGGACTGTACTTTGCACTCGCACCAAAGGTTTTAACAATACCTGTGTTCATCAGTTCTGTTGAAGAAGCCATCCTATCTCTTTCCAAGGATTCAGCAGAAGAAATAAGATTTGAAACTTGTCAAGCAGTTATGAATGCTCACCCATAAAGAAGTAACATTACTGTGGCAGACAGGGCAGCACTGCCTAAGCTTTGCCAGGATACTGAGACAGTGGTTTTCCCAGCTGACAAGGGTAATGCCACTGTTTTAATGTCTTATGATGACTGTCACAAGAAAATGAACAGTTCGCTAAGTGATAGCACATACCAGAAGATTTGTGAGGACCCCACCAACCAGATGTTAAGGAAGGCTGCTTCTTTTTTGAATGTCTCCCCTTTTCCACCAGAAGTTATGCAAAGATTGAAACCAAGCTGTGCAGTTCCTCCAAGGCTTTATGGACTTCCAAAGATCACATAAGAAAGATGTTCCTGCATGTCCAATAGTGAGTAATACTGGCTCTCCAACCTACAATTGTCCCAAACACTTAGCATCATTATTAAGGCCTCTTGTGAGAAAATGTACACACCATGTACGTAACTTTCGGACTTCATTGGCAAAATAAAATCGCTCAAACTAAACAGTTCTGATATATTACTTAGTTTCGATGTAGTGTCATTGTTCTCAAAGGTTCCCCTTTCAGAATCATTATTTCTAATTGGCAAAACCTTTGATAAAGAGATTCCAGCTTTGTTTAAGCATTTCTTGACGCCGACATATTTGTTATTCAATAATGAATTTTATGAACAGACTGACGTTGTCACCATGGGTAGTCCTTTGTTGCTCTTGGTGGCCAACTTATTTATGGAGGACTTTGAGGAAAAGGTGCTGGAATCTGCTAGCTTGAAGCCCAGTGTTTTACAAGTATGTTGATGCATTTATAGTTTGGCACCATGGTGATGATAAACTAAAAGAATTTTTAAAGCATCTGATTCCATCTACAGACAAATTCAGTTCACAGTGGTTTGATACAAAGATGCACTTTGGGACATGAGCTACTGTATATCGGAAACTGACCCATATGGATTTATATTTATGTGCAAATAGCTGCCACCATCCTTCACAGGTGATGAGTGTTTTCAGAACTTTGGTACACAGAGCACATGTCACTGCTGACTAGAGTAGCCTGGGGGATGAGCCTTTACACTTGAGAAGAGTGTTTGAAGGCAATGGGTATTGTCCACAGCAGAAATGCAAGGCACTGCAAATGAAACCAACAGTGGGAATAAGGAATGCAGAAGACAGAGAAAGTTTTAAACCCATGGCTTTTCTACCTTATGTGGGAAACCTATCATAAAAAAGCAAAAGCTATTTTTCTCCCTCCTCCAAAGACAGCAGCACTCCCAGGTCCTGTTAAAGATGATTTGGTGCCACAGGTGCTTGAGGTTTACAAGATCCTGAGTGAGTATGGCCATTCATACATCAGACAGATGACATGTACCATCCATGAGAGATGCCCAGAGCACCACAGGTACACCCAGCTCTTACAGCATAATAAACTGGCCATGACAGAGCACTGTATTGACGCTGGGCACTATAAGGTACACAATAACATTAAAATATTAGCCTTGAATTCATATTTTTGGGACCCAGTAGTGAAAGAAGCAATTGAAATTTGGTTGGGTTAATTAATAGAGATAGTGGCTTCAGATTGGACAAATTTGTGTAATAAACTCACAAAGATGTTGCAACAGTGCAGCTCACAGTGATAAATTGATATCACCATGTGGATCGTGTGGCCATAGATCTAATTTCATGCATATTTTGTAGCTCTTTGCCTCCGATCAATGTCTGTGGCATCGTCTGTATCTGTGGCTGCATGTGCCTTGGTGCAGTCTGTGGGTTTAAAAGGGTGGAGCAAGTGCTGGTGTGTGTGTGTGTGACCTTGCTCACTCTGAAGATGGCTGGATGCTACTCATCCTAAATATTAGAAGAACAAGTGAAATTTATGTGGCTGCATGCCCGAAATTTTATGTTACACAACTGGTTTTCATGATGAACTATGTCCCTACAGTCACGTGACTTTAAAATAATTCATATGAGATGCAAAGATACTGTTGTAGCCAATGCATTCTTGTGCTTACTGCTAGTGCTACCAGAATTCAAGGAATTGGAGAAAAAACCATAAGAATTCAGAATTATGTTAATGAAAGACTCGAAGAATCGACAAATTTTAAGACATGTAGGAACATGGCTCATCTGAAAGGAGGGGATCCATGATGGAACAAGGTAAGATTGATATTGAAAGAGAAGAAAATGGCTCTGAGCACTATGGGACCTAACATCTATGGTCATCAGTCCCCTAGAACTTAGAACTACTTAAACCTAACTAGCCTAAGGACATCACACAACACCCAGTCATCACGAGGCAGAGAAAATCCCTGGCCCCACCGGGAATCGAACCCGGGAACCCGGGCATGGGAAGTGAGAACGCTACCGCCCGACCACGAGATGAAAGAGAAGAATCACCCAAAAATTTCACAATACTCACACACTGCACCAGGGGACACAGTGGTGCTCATGCTGTTAAGAGGTTAGTGTTTACTGTCACTTCAGAAATATGTTTCACTGCACATGCAAACATTCAAAACCTATATCAACTGTCACAAGTCTGAGATGTCAAACCAGAATTGCAAAACACAGCTACACTCAACCATACCAAACAAACCTCTTCACTCTTGTATGTATTGACATAACAGGACTCCTGCTATCTGTGCGTGAGGAGTGAAATACATAGTCGGTTTATACAATATATTCTCTAAATATGTTAAACTATTTGCTACAAAAACTACTGCTGATGTGCCAATAGAGAAGCACATTGCAAGTCATTGTTTTCCTAAGATTGGTGAACCTGTGGCTATGTTGTCAGATAATGCATCAAACTTTACCTGTGATACATGGAAGGAGTTTCTGAGGGACCAGCAAATTGAGCAAAGTTTAATCTCAAAATTTAGCCCTCAGTAAAATCCAGTTAAGACAATTTCTCACAAATTCAATAGATTCATGAGAATGTACACAGCCACCAAAGAGACTAAGTGGGTGGAGTTTCTTAATGTGTTTGAGCAGATCATTAACAACATTCTGTTGTATAATATGCCATATACACCATCAGATATAATATACAAAACAAGGAAAAGAATGAGCGGGTTACACTGATTCCACATATGCATAGGGAGGAAGTATCCTGAAGAAAAGGTAAGACAAGTATTAAAATCTTTAACAGAAGTGCCGAGATTTAAAAGATTTGTTTTGACACGCAGCTGCGTAGGGTTAATCAATTCCCTGTTGGGGAAAGCGTACTGTAAGAAACCCACTGTAAATCACCATTGTTACAAAAGAAAAATAAGAAATGGCAATTGATGTATACCAGTCCTTTTTTAATTGTGTGAATACCACACGACAGAAGCTATTTACTTGCATACACATAGAGTGGGAAGATAAAAGGTTTGTATGCACATCACAGCCTGAAGAAGTACTTCCAATAGAAAAATGTAAACAAAACTAACAGGAGAGATGATGATTGTGTTGGTAATAATAACACCAAAAAATAATAAGAAGCTATAGGTCAGAGCTCAAGATTAAAATCACAACAACACAAACAAACTGGTGCTATTCTACCTTTTACTTAAGCAAAACAATAATTAGTACAGTTATGCAGCAAATTATGTTGGATTGTAAGCAGCAAATTAGGGTAGGATGGATTTGTGAGTAGCAGATATGAAGCAAGAAAATGTACTTGGAATTGTCAGGCATGACAGTATATTGATCACTTTATATTAGGGTAAGTAATAGAGGAATTGGGAGTCCCTGAGCATCGACTTCGCAAAGTGTTTGCTACAGATTGATCAAGATGAGTGGGCAAGAGATGGGACAAAAAATTGACATCCTTAATGGAATGGAATAGAGTAGTGGATACAAGTTGAGTTTTCTTTGTCTTTGCCTAAATATATGTAATCCATGCAACTTTCAGTGCTAATATTACTCTTGATGCCAGTAAGGGCTAACTGTTTGGAACATATAGAAAAGTACAAATACTGTTAAGCACAGTACTTTCATTTTACCTTTGTTTTTAAGAGAAATATATGAGTGCTAGGGCCCAAATTTTGGAACTGAAAGGAAAAACCACTTCTAACCTACAGAACAGTAGAAGTACAAACTACTTGAGAAGAACCTGCAAGGAACTTTGTTTTGTAGTGAGGGGCAGCACCCAAATGTTTATACATTTTTAGCGTACATTGGTGCTCTGACAGAAGCATAGAAATGAATGAAGAGACATAAATATGTGTAGAAGCATGACAAGAGCTCAGCTTTGACAAACACTTTTCTTATTTAATAGGTATGATCTATGTAGCAAGATGAGGAAGGTGTGTTACCATAAAGATAGGACACAATTAAAAGAACATGGACCATAGACATAAATGAGACAACCAGATCAGCAGGTACAGTGAACCTATTAGGAGAATAAGAAATGGTACAAACCTAGATCTAAAGCTGCATATATGAAGATGTCCTTAACTAAGAAGGAATAAGAAAAGAAAAGTCAAATAATCTTCTCTATTCTAGATTTGTCTATTGTACATACATTTATTATTATTAGTGTCTGTATTAAGTTTTGAAACTATCAGTTGATAATTACCATGAAGGTGCACTCTAGGTCTCACGTAAATCAAATTCTCCAACCCCCATCCACCCACAGTAGCCTTGTGGTAAAGACAGTCTGAGCACTTGATGGCACATCAAAATTTTAATGTGAAAGTAACCAAGAATTGGTCAAAGCACATATATGATGTGGAAGATGAGTACTGTAACTTTACAAAGCATGCTTTCCAGATGATCCTTGTGTACACATGATTCGCTTTTTGGTAGGTTGGAAGCACAAGCCAGTCTCATGTAATCTGTTTTTGCTTATGCCCTGAATCATAGTGAGAGGGAACAATACCTCAAATAACTGTATTTTAAATAATTTCATTTGCAGCTGGTGGGGTTTTCAAAGAAGTAAGGATTATAACCATGAGTGAGGATGGTATGAAGGAAGAGTGTTATGAAGTTAAATTAAAGAAGACTATAAACTGAATGACTACATTTGAATAGTACAAATATAGTGAAATCAAAACAGTGGTTTACAGAAGTTTTGTTCCTGTTGTGTAGGAAAAGCTGTTTTGGACTTTCAATCGTGAACAGTAGAAGTAGCTAAAGGCAACATGCTGCATGGAAATAAACATTAAGCTGTGTTACTTACTGGGTTCTAGAAGTAAGGCAGGGACTCATGACTTTTTCAAGAACCTTGCTACTCTTCTTTTGTTGTGATAGAGCCCAATGCACATTAAACCATGATGAAAGAAAGCACTCAGCAACACATGCTCGTAATACATGTACAGTTATAAAGCATGCTGCACTGTTCAACTGTGGTGATAAGAAGACCAGTTGTGACATTGTGGTACTGAACTATTGTTGTGTATGCACTCATATATGTACCAGCATTCTTGTCATCCAATGGATGTAGGGACAATGTGAATTTAAAAATAGGAAAAAAATAACAAAGACACCAAGTAAGAAATGATGATGTAATAAATTTTTATGTAATGTGAGATATTATCTAACTTCTGTTAAAATATTTGTTTCTTGTGAACTAGAATTTGAGAAAGAGGTCAACATTCCTCAAAAGCATCAGTTACCTTGGAGAGTCTCGGGTACCAAATCACTATGCTTTGAAGGCCTTTTCACAGATGGATCAAAGGGTAATCCAATTACCCAATTCACTCATGATTTATCCTATGACTTTAACATCCAATGAGACACTCAAAGAGAACTTACACCTGTGCAGGATTATTGTACTTTTTTTTTCTTGTTTCTGTTTCAGGTACAAGGAACTGTAACTGTTTTTCAGTATTATTTAAATATGAATTTAAGAAATATGTACAAAGAGAGAAAACACCTCATATGAAGCTAATGTGGTACAAGATAAGTTGTGCAACGTAATTAGATAACTTAAATTGATTTTGTGTGTGTAAAGGCAATATTGTGAGTGCTACTATAACTGAAAGAACAGAACAAAAGACCATTTCATAATATTGTAAGAAGTAATATGTGTAAGAACCACATATGAGGTCACCAAACATCAAAGCAATGTAGACAACTAGGAGTACTAAGATTTTAAAATACCTGAGAACACACTGGCACAAGTGAAAGACAATATGTAACAAATATATTGTGAAGTGAATCATTGGGCTTGGACATGTGAGTGTGAACTGCACAGACTTCACAAAGGGAGGCAGTGAAGAGTTACAATAAATAATTTCAGTGCCAGATGGAACATTATAATCTCTGTAGAAAAATAACAGATATGTTAGGATTGATCTTGCTTTATCACATTCTGGTATCTTTACTTTTTTAGCACTGAGTAGAGTTGGGGCAGATGGGAGCATATGTGTTCATTCTTTAATAGTAACCATTTAAGTGAAGGAACAGAGTACAGAATTATTTTTGTCCTATGGCACCTTTTACTGTGGAGAAGGTGGAGGAGTTTAGTGGCTCTTCAAGACTATAAAAGTAGGTAAGTGAAAACAGATTAATTCTTGGCTTGGAATGTGTCAAAATGGCCACTTGCAGGGTGCATAAAAATTAAGCAAGTATAATTCTCATTCTTTTCAAGAGCTTGCAGTCTTTAACTTCCTGATTTCATGGTCAAAACATGTTGTTGTTGTTGTTGTGGTCTTCAGTCCTGAGACTAGTTTGATGCAGCTCTCCATGCTACTCTGTTCTGTGCAAGCTTCTTCATCTCCCAGTACCTACTGCAACCTACATCCTTCTGAATCTGCTTGGTGCATTCATCTCTTAGTCTCCCTCTACGATTTTTACCCTCCACGCTGCCCTCCAATACTAAATTGGTGACCCCTTGATGCCTCAGAACATGTCCTACCAACCGGTCCCTTCTTCTAATCAAGTTTTGCCACAAACTTCTCTTCTCCCCAATCCTATTCAACACCTCCTCATTAGTTATGCGATCTACCCATCTAATCTTCAGCATTCTTCTGTAGCATCACATTTTGAAAGCTTCTATTCTCTAAACTATTTATCGTCCATGTCTCACTTCCGTACATGGCTACACTCCATACAAATACTATCAGAAACGACTTCCTGACACTTAAATCAATACTCGATGTTAACAAATTTCTCTTCTTCAGAAACACTTTCCTTGCCATTGCCGGCCTACATTTTATATCCTCTCTACTTCGACCATCATCAGTTATTTTTCTCCCCAAATAGCAAAACTCCTTTACTACTTTAAGTGTCTCATTTCCTAATCTAATACCCTCAGCATCACCCGACTTAATTCAACTACACTCCATTATCCTCGTTTTGCTTTTGTTGATGTTCATCTTATATCCTCCTTTCAAGACACTATCCATTCCGTTCAACTGCTCTTCCAAGTCATTTGCTGTCTCTGACAGAATTACAATGTCATCGGCGAACCTCAAAGTTTTTATTTCTTCTCCATGGATTTTAATACCTACTCCGAATTTTTCTTTTGTTTACTTCACTGCTTGCTCAATATACAGATTGAATAACATCGAGGATAGGCTACAACCCTGTATCACTCCCTTCCCAACCACTGCTTCCCTTTCATGTCCCTCGACTCTAATAACTGCCATTTGGTTTCTATACAAATTGTAAATAGCCCTATCGCTCCCTATGTTTTACCCCTGCCACCTTTAGAATTTGAAAGAGAGTATTCCAGTCAACATTGTCAAAAGCTTTCTCTAAGTCTACAAATGCTAGAAACGTAGGTCTGCCTTTCCTTAATCTAGCTTCTAAGATAAGTCGTAGGGTCAGTATTGACTCACGTGTTCCAATATTTTTATGGAATCCAAACTGATCTTCCCCTAGGTTGGCTTCTACTAGAATTTGCGTTAGTATTTTGCAGCCGTGACTTATTAAACTGATAGTTCGGTAATTTTCACATCTGTCAACACCTGCTTTCTTTGGGATTGGAATTATTATATTCTTCTTGAAGTCTGAGGTTATTTTGCCTGTCTCATACATCTTGCTCACCAGATGGTAGAGTTTTTTCAGAACTGGCTCTCCCAAGGCCATTAGTAGTCCTAATGGAATGTTGTCTACTCCCGGTGCCTTGCTTCGACTCAGGTCTTTCAGTGTTCTGTCAAACTCTTCACACAGTATCATATCTCCCATTTCATCTTCATCTACCTCCTCTTCCATTTCCATAATATTGTCCTCAAGAACATCGCCCCTGTATAGACCCTCTATATACTCCTTCCACCTTTCTGCCTTCCCTTCTTTGCTTAGTACTGGGTTTCCATCTGAGCTCTTAATATTCATACAAGTGGTTCTCTTTTCTCCAAAGGTCTCCTTAATTTTCCTGTAGGCAGTATCTATCTTAACCCTAGTGAGATAAGCCTCTACATCCTTACATTTGTCCTCTAGCCATCCCTGCTTAGCCATTTTGCATTTCCTGTCGATCTCATTTTTGAGACGTTTGTATTCCTTTTTGCCTGCTTCATTTACTGCATTTTTATATTTTCTCCTTTCATCAATTAAATTCAATATTTCTTCTGTTACCCAAGGATTTCTACTAGTCCTCATCTTTTTACTTACTTGATCCTCTGCTGCCTTCACTACTTCATCCCTCAAAGCTACCCATTCTTCTTCTACTGTATTTCTTTCCCCCATTCCTGCCATTTGTTCCCTTACGCTCTCCCTGAAACTCTGTACAACCTCTGGTTTAGTCAGTTTATCCAGGTCCCATCTCCTTAAATTCCCACTTTTTTGCAGTTTCTTCAGTTTTAATCTACAATTCATAACCAATAGATTGTGGTCAGAGTCCACATCTGCCCCTGGAGATGTCTTACAATTTAAAACCTGGTTCCTAAATCTCTGTCTTACCATTATATAATCTCTCTGAAATCTGTCAGTATCTCCAGGCTTCTTCCATGTATACAACCTTCTTTTATGATTCTTGGACCAAGTGTTAGCTATGATTAAGCTGTGCTCTGTGCAAAATTCTACCAGGCGGCTTCCTCTTTCATTTCTTAGCCCCAATCCACATTCACCTACTACGTTTCCTTCTCTCCCTTTTCCCACTCTCAAATTTCAGTCACCCATGACTATTAAATTTTCACCTCCCTTAACTATCTGAATAATTTCTATTATTTTGTCATACATTTCTTCAATTTCTTCGTCATCTGCAGAGCTAGTTGGTATATAAACTTGTACTACTGTAGTAGGCGTGGGCTTCATGTCTATCTTGGCCACAATAATGTGTTCACTATGCTGTTTGTAGTAGCTTACCTGCATTCCTATTTTTTATTCATTATTTAACCTACTCCTGCATTACCCCTATTTGACTTTGTATTTATAACCCTGTATTCGCCTGACCAAAAGTCTTGTTCCTCCTGCAACTGAACTTCACTAATTCCCACTATATCTAACTTTAACCTATCCATTTCCCTTTTTAAATTTTCTAACCTACCTGCCCGATTAAGGGATCTGACATTCCACACTCCGATCCGTAGAACGCCAGTTTTCTTTCTCCTGATAACGACGTCCTCTTGAGTAGTCCCCGCCCGGAGATCCGAATGGGGGACAATTTTACCTCCGGAATATTTTACCCAAGAGGACGCCATCATCATTAACCATACAGTAAAGCTGCATGCCCTTGGGAAAAATTACAGCTGTAGTTTCCCCTTGCTTTCAGCCGTTCGCAGTACCGTTCAAAACATTAAAGGAATAATAGTTTTCTCTGGGTCAGCTTATCAGGAAAGCCCTCTGCCTCCTGCATAACAATTTGAAGTGAAACAGGTATTTTTTTCCTATATCATGGAACTAACCATAACTGTAAAATATGACACTAGGAAATAATCTGTTTGTATCTCTCTTGCTAAAGTAAATCCCTTTTGTGTGTTGCAACTAATGATTTAACTGAGAATCACACTTGAATTTGCAGGTATATCTGATTTTAAAAATTATTAAATTATTTTTCTTTCACTAAGCAGTCATCAATTTTTCTATCCATGTCAGTAAACGCAAGTCACACAGTAGGAGATTTTACACTTGCTATGTGCTGGGCCATTTGTTGCAATGTCGTCAGCTTAACAGAACTGCTACATAAGTGCATGTATTGCACCCCAGCAAAACTGCTACATAGTTATAAGCACAGGACACTGCTACATCTGCTGTGCCTGTTGTAAAGAGCCCAGGGCCCACGTACGAGCTCATGTTATCATCTGGGCCCCATGTCTATGTCCACATGTACACTGCACATCCAGGTAGACACAAGAAACCAGAAGCATCAGTTGATTGAGACCATGGCTGGTCAATCATCTGATCCACCACCAGAATCAAATTTTGGCATGTCACTGTACAGAAATAGAAATATGCCCCCCACATCTCTGGCACAGGATCTGATACAATCTGTGCTTGTGTCGTCCCATATGGTTCCCCCTATGACTAAAGTATGGGCACCCATGGAGGCTGAGCCTTACCCTCCAACTTCCATGGACCCCAGCCTATACCTAAGGAAGCATGTACAGAGATGCTACCATCAAGGGTGAAAGATCAGGGAACCTGGACAGATACCCAGTGGTGGTTTGTGCAAAATTATGTGAGTGTGCTACAGTGTGATACCCTATAGCTGTCTTACTTACAATAGTAATTATCACAACTAAACTGAGTATATTAATTTTTTATATATAAATTGAACTGTTTAAATGTAATTAAATTTTATTATTAATAGTTTAACATTCTGAGAAGTAAAATGAAATGAAAAAAGAAACAAGTCTTGGTATCTGTGGGAATGGAAACTGGGCCTGTGAATTACCAGACTATGCTGTAGACCACATGCCCAAAGAAGAATTAGGACAATGACATTTTAAAAATCCCTTGTACTGTATACTTGCACAGTACGCTACATGCAATTTCAATTCAGCAATATGTGACAAATGATAGTCTTCAGGTTAAATATTTCTTTGGAACTTGATCAGCCTTTCCTGTAACCATCTTAATATTCACCTAAATTACTCTACATTTTGTTTCTACTCTGTTTAGTATAATCTTGGAAAATATGTTGTATGCAAGTACTTACAAAGAAATTCTTCTGTTGTTGCTAATATCTTGTTCATTGCCTTTATTATATAGTGTGTGTATTGAGCCCACCTTCCACTCTTGTGTGGGTTTTTCTGTTTTCCAAGTATTCTCAAAAGATTAATTTTAGTTCTTTTTTCATTTTTATTTTTCATAGAGACCATTTCAAAATTTCCACTGAAGTAGTTTTCTCCACTAACTTCCTAAAGTTTTAATAACTCCTTCAATTTCTTTGATACATGTGGGTGAATTTTTTTCTACATTTTCATCATTATTTGAGTATTCAAGCTTATGGATTGGTTCTGGAGAATTAAGAAGGCAATTAAAAATATTTTGCAAGTATTTTGAATCCCACATCTCTCCGTTGTTAGATTTGCACTTGAAGTAAATCTATCTAACTCTTTAAATCTCACTTTCTTTCTCCTCAAAATATCTAAGGCCTCTTTAGCGGATAATGTACAGAAAACACTTTCATACCAAAATTTCCTCATATACTCACTTGTCTTACCACCATTCAACCTATAGCCTTGTGACCTACAGGGCTGGTTTCTAGCTAACATGGACAGAGTGCTAGAAAACATGTTTTTGTCCATTTTATTTGCATAGCAGCACAAATTTTAAGAGAAATAGTGTAATTTTATTGTGACATTTACAGTGTGTTGTAGTACATTAGCACATAGTAACTGTCTCCCACTGCAGATATGCCAAGCCCTCTCATGTCACCAGCTATCCCTGACCTGATGTTGGGTATTTCAGCACCTCTCTTCCCTATGTGTGATCAATCGAGGCCATTCTTGGGCATTACTGGCTGATTGAAGTATTGATGGAGGCTGTATCCCTGCTGGCTAGCAGCAGTGACTAGGAAATGAACTCACTGGCCAGCACAGATTATACAGCTTCATCAACTTGAGTTGGGTTTATGCTTGGCCTTCTCCACCCACCGTAAGCATGAACCACATGTGTAGCGGCCAGAGCCATTTGTTATATGAGCATAATCCAACTTCAGCCAAGTCAGTTAGTTGCAATTTATGTTGCTTTTTGGTTTGCTCCATACACTGTTGTCAATAGATGACCGTGCCATTGTTTTTGACTTCACATTGCATTTGCTTGGGCTGTTCCCACTAGCTGACAATGACTTCAGCTTTTTTCACCCTTGAGATTCAACTATGGTGTTTCTTCAAATTTCTTCAAAATAAAAGATTTGAGCTTAGTGACAGCACCATTGCACTTTAATGTGTCACTCACTACTGACAGTTTTTGTGTATATGCAGAGATACAAAAATATTTAGATTGCATGTGGCCTTATCAGACAATTCATTGAGATTGTTGGAGGGAATTTGGGAGGTCAGGGGTAGGTGAGGAAGGGATAGATAATGGTGGGAGTTTTGAGACAGATCAGTCAAGGATGACTGGCTAAGCAAGAAGAGGTATGTGTTGATGGAAAAACATTACAATTAGACAGTCTGTATGTTCAGTGGTTAGTGTTTAATTTTTAATTTAACAGCATTTTGACTGTTGTGTGAGATGTTTGTGCTAAACAAATTGTTAGAATTTGTGTGGACAAAAGAAGTATATTGAGAACTAGATGATGATGGGTATTGAAGAAAAACCAATTGGACTGGAGCAAATGATTAAGTGAACTGAAATCACAAAAGTCACTTGTACAGATTGGAACTGCAACTAAAGTTACTGCTTAAAGTCCCACAAGCTTTTGGATGTGTTCTTCTTGGTCATTGTCAAATGGTAACTGCTGTCGTGACATCAGTGACTTTGTCCTTGTGTAACTGTGCAACTGTCTGTTATGTAACTATTGCTAGTCCATGTTTGGTGAAATTAACATCTCAGAAAACATCCTTAACAGACACAGTGGCTTACAAGTTAGTACAACATGAGATCTAGCCGTGTTGATGTTGACATGAGCTCAGCAGATGGGGGATGTAAACATGGCAATATTTAGCAATGAACTGAGCATCAGTGATGTCACATCCAGCAGCATGATGTAAAGATGAGGCCATCGATGACAGGGTGATCAGTTACCACCTGGAAATGGTCAAGGAGAACTTGCTAGAAAGCTCATAGTATTTTAACCACTTGACATGACTAGAAGCATGAGAAGATTCACTAACTCATATTTCAATACCACAATGAATTTGTACATTACAAAAAGTGTTATTCATTTTAGTAGTTAATGCTTAGTGAGCATTTCAAAAACAAATTAAAAACTGAAAACATAAGGAAGTACAGTCTGCTCAGGATAAACTAAGCTTACAGGACAATTAAACTTACTGGCTTATGGCATTATAATATGAAACTGAAGAGGAAACAGACTGATAAAGCTAAACAAAGTTGAAGTCAGGCAAATAAGCTCATAACCTTCAATAGAAAAAGATATGGACACTAGGCAGGCATGAAAATAATGTATGAGTACTAGAAAAAAAGACAGTGTGCTGCAAAGAAAGAGTGTGCAGAAATTAAAAGTGAAGACAGAAACAAACAAAAAGAAAATGAAGAAATATTAAGAATAAATGAAATAACAGTAAAAATATTGAAAAAGTAAAAGAATAGCGATGAGGAAAGAGACAGAAACCAAATAAAGTAGACAGAAAAAATGATTTAAGAAAAAGAACTAAATATTTTATTGTTATCATTATCAAACATATTAAGTTACTTGTTTCTGATATCTAACTGTACTGTTTTGGTAGTTTATTGAACAACTTATATGATATTCTGCATTTTTAATGTATTTATTCTGACTACTTGGTTCCTGTTCATATTTTATCCTGTGACATGAAGATCAATATTTCTCATCAGATGCAGTAGTTTGATAATTTTTTCCATTTAGTACAGTTCAGCCCCCAATTTTTAAACAATTTAATGCAATGAGATGATTTACCATTTTTGCTACAATCTTCCATACTCTGAAAACACCTCTAAAGTTTCATGAATTTCAGACCTAAATAATACACCAACTCTAAGAGGTATATGTATATCAGCATGCTTTTAGTGAGTAAAAATTCAAGCAGACAGAATGACTTACTAATATTTAACTACAAGAGGTCAAATCCCTTTACTGTCAACAGCACACTGAAAGCAGAAAAAACTGTTTGTAGCTTTCAGAGCAGTTATTTCCTTCATTATGGAGGATAGAGAGACAGGTTTAGGGAAGTTTGGAAGGAGGGGCAGGTTGCTCAGACTGCATATTGAGAGAGATACACTTGTTCTGAGGACAAAGGGAGTCTCCTGAAGGTTAGTAATAACCAGCCAGTCTATCTCCTTGTATTTTTACAGTTATTCCTTGATCCTCACTTTTTCAGTCATATGGGCTAATGTTCTGGTCTGATGCGAAACTCATATACTTATTTGTTTTGATCATAATTTCTATTTCACATTACGAAGATGGGCTGTGCCTGAAACACATCAATATAAACATTTTTAAACAACAAGTAATGAGTTCATTTCTTATGGTCTATTTATCACTGAAATAAGTCCTCTCAAGGACAAACTAATTTGAAATCTGTGTTACTTCTACATTTTGTACTCTCTTTTTCCAGTATCACTTAACATTCATTAGTTACTTAATTTGAAACTAGTGTGTAAAATAAGCTATACTGTCAGCAGTTATGTCTGTATAAGTTCAAGAAAATACACTCATGTTCAGAAAAGGCAAAACACCTTAAATAATCAGAGATAGGACGTTCATATTCACAGGACATGTACATTAGTATGTTCTGCAGAAATGATCAGCATTTCAGTTACCTCAGTTCAGCATGTGTCTTGTTGCCTAGTAGGCACAGGTTCCGCCATGAACTTGAGAACTTGTACCATACATGATGACATCAATTTGTACAAGGCATGAATGGTGTCCTGTGGTGTAGCTATCCACACTGCATTCACCTAGTTCCAAAGTTGACCTGTGGTGGTTGGCATTGGGTCACAGTGCTGCACCCATTGTTTCACCATATCCAATACCTTTTTGACTGGCGACAAGTCTGGTGGGCCAGGGCAAAAGCCTACCATCCTGTGGTACCAAGAAGGCTTGTGTTCATGCAGCAACAAGTGGCTGTGAATTATCTTTTTATTTATTTATTTATTTACTTATCTTACAGCTTGAAACATGTATTTAACCTGCATGGGCAATGTTACAATAATTACATTTAGATTATTGATACACAGTATATATATATATATAGATTACATGCTATTAAGTAAAAGATCATTTAAGTATATTTAACATAGCATTCCTGAGGTCAAATCATGTCAGCACCATACTCTATGGGCACTTCAATATAAGCCATTTTTTTAACTCATTTTTAAAAATTCCACGAGAAAGCTGTTTCAGGTTGTTTGGCAGAGAATTATAAAATATTGCTCCCTTAATGAATGGGGTATTTGTTGTTAGATTCAATCTTCTACTCACTATATGAAAGTCTGATTTGTGTCTTATTGTAATCATGGATTTCCATATTCCTGTTTGTCACTTTTTTGTCTTTTTTCACTAATAATATTGATTGAAACATATATACTGCATAGATAGTCGTAATATTAAAATTAATAAACAAGTTTTTGCATTAAGTTCTGGGTCTTACTTTTTCCATAGTTCTTATTACTCTTTTCTGCAATAAAAATACCCTTCTTATATTGTATTGGCTACACCCACCCCACACTACAATTCCATAAGAAAGATGGGGACACACCAACCCAAAATACGCTATTTTTATTGTTTCAGTGTCTAGATATTGAACTAATCTCCTTAGTAAATACAGACTAGATGTTATTTTACCACAGACATGATCTATTTGCTGATTTCACGAAAGTCTGTCGTCTATATATATCCCTAGAAATTTACATTCTGAACAGGTATTTTCCTGAATGTCCTCATTTACAACAGTATTTTTATTTGAGCCACTTATCTTAAAATAAATTAAATTAGTTTTGTTAATACTGACCCTCAGGTTTCCTTTTTCAAAATGTGTTTGGGCTTTTTCAACAAAATTCTGTACCACTGAATTCAGGCAATCATTACTACATGCCCAGAAACCCCCGGAAGTGTCATCAGCATACATAGTAATACGATGACTGGTGTCTAATACTTGTGGGAAATCATTTACATAGCAAGTAAACAAGAAGGGGCCCAAGATAGAGCCTTGTGGCACACCAATATTTATATTTCTTATCTTTGATCTTCTTTTTTCGATTACCTCTCCATTATCATACACAACTTCTGTGCATTGTTGTCTACCTTTAAGGTAAGATTCTATTAACAGCAACAGTTTCCCACTGACACCATTACAAGCAAGTTTACTTAAAAGAGCACCATGATGGACCCTGTCAAATGCTTTGGAAAGATCTAAAAACACTCCTGCCATTTTGTAACCCTCATATATTTTCTCCATCAGACAGTGTACAAACTGTACTGCTACAGATATGGTGCTCTGACCACTTCTAAAGCCATGTTGGAGATCTCCTATTGAGTTATTTGCATTATAGTGATCGATTAAGAATTCTAGCATTATTTTTTCAATTAATTTACCAAACACTGAGGTTAAGGCAACTGGTCTGTAGTTCAGTGGTTGCTTTCTTTCCCCTTTTTGATATATAGGTTTAACTATAGCAAGTTTCAGTTTCTTTGGAAACACACCTTCTTCAAGTACACAATTTATTGGATGGACTAATGGTCTGGCTAACTCACCCTTGCATTTTTTCAGTAGAAAAGGAGAAAATTCATCCCATCCAGCTGATCTTTTATTTTTTAGGCTATCAATTAGCTGTGTTGCGTCCTTGATGGTTACTGTAGGTAGCTTACAAGAGTCCTGTTCTATTTCCATATCATATTTAAACTGCCTCTCCTGTTTCATGCAAGTATCATTTTCAATAGCATCTATAAAGTAATCATTAAATATATTGCTAACTATATAAGGATCAGAAAAATTATCATTATGTATACTTAACTCTATATTATTAATTTTAGTTTTTGAATCAGTGTTCCTCATATTTATTTATTTATTTATTCTTTGCCCATGGACTCCAGCTGAAAATTCAGCTGAGAGTATTGGGTGTGTCATACAATAGGCTATTAACATCAAACTTGATTTCATTATATATAGATGAAACAAATGATTAAACAGAAATAGTCCATAATCATACAAAGGTATTACATGTTTCACATTATATGTACACACAAATCCAAACAACATACATGATAATTTTTAAATGTACATTTCAGTAATGATATAACATATTAAACACCATCTTAGTATTCACTCAAACTGTATATACATTTCTCTGTGAGATATAGTTTCAAATGATTTTTAAAACATTTTAGGTCTGTTTCTTTTTTAATGATTTTGTGGAGTTTATTAAAAAACCTTTTGCCTGCTTCTTCTGGGGCAGTCATAGACAGTTTTAGATTTCTGTTTATCATGTAGCAATTTTCATTTCCTCTTGAACTGTGTTTGTGTATATCTTTATTTAGGAGGTGTTTATCACTTGACCTTACCGCCATTATGCTTTGGTATATGTACAGTGAATATACTGTCATAATGTTATAGTGTACAAAAGCTTGCCTACAGGTCTGTCTTGGTGGTATTTTTGCAATGCATCTCACTGGCCTTTTCTGAATTGTGAATATTCTTTTTAGGTAGCCAGCTTGTGCACTTCCCCATACATGAACTGAATAAGACAAATGTGGGAAGACAAGTCCATAATACATTGATCTGAGGACTTTATCATTCACAGTCTTAGCTGTTTTATGCATGATGAAGATCTGTTTGTTTATCTTTTTACACAGTGCATCTATGTGCTCCCCCCATCCCAAAGGTTTGTCTATTATAGTCCCTAAAAAATTTGTGCTGGTTACTTCTTTAATAGTCTTTCCATTTACATTAACATTTATATTATAATTTTCACTATGCTTGGTCTGAAATACTACATTCATTGTTTTAGACTGATTCATAAACAGGTTGTTTTGTGTTAAATATTTATTTGCATTTTCGATAGTCAGGAGAGCTTCCTTCTCAAGCTCCTCCTTTGTGTCAGCTGTGCAAATGATTGTTGTGTCATCAGCATACATTATAAGTGTCTGATTTGTATAGCTAGGGAAGTCATTTACGTAGAGTATAAATAGTATTGGCCCAAGCACAGACCCTTGAGGCACACCGTTTTAACTGTTTGTAATTCTGATCTGTAGTTTGTTATATTTCCCCCACTAGTATGTCTGATTTCTGTGCATTGTTTCCTATTTGTAATGTATGATTTAAGTATGTCATAGCATTTTCCTCTAATTCGATACTGATATAATTTCATCATTAATTTTGAGTGGTTCACACAATTAAATGCCTTAGATAGGTCCATAAAGATCCCACAAGTCTTTTGTTGCCTGTCAAGTAAATTAAGAATGTGCTCAATTATACCTGTTGATGGTGTTTTTGTTGACTTCCCTTCTCTGAAACCATGTTGTGATGAATGCAGTATACTGTACCTTGTTATAAAACTTACAATTCTATTCTTTATTATCATTTCATAGATTTTAGCAAATGTTGAGATCAATGATATTGGCCTGTAATTTCCTAATTCATCCCTGTTCCCTTTCTTAAATATTGGCTTCACTTTACTTACTTTCAGTGAAACTGGAAATATACCTTCTTCTATCGCAGCATTCAGCATGTGTGTCAATGGTTTTAATATACATTATCTGCATTCCTTTACAAGATGTGATGTGACACCATCCAAGCCAGATGAATGTTTAATTTTAAGTTGTTTTATCAGGTTTGACACTTCTGCATCCGTTGTAGGTATGAAAACCATACTATGATTTGTATGTGGAAGGTTTAACAATTTACTTACTGCATTTGTTTTATTTTGACTTATTAATTCGTCTGCTACAGTGATATAATATCTGTTAAAAGTATTGGCTACTTCTAGAGGGTTTGCGTTGCTTTTCCCACTCATCAGTGGGCAGATGTCCTCCGCCCGATTTGTTACTTTTCCTCTCTCTTCATTAATGAACGACCATAAACCTATTGAGTGGTTCTTTCCCTTATCTATAGACATCCTGATGAATGATGCTTTAGTTTTTCTGATAAAACTACAGTACTCTTTCTTTTTTATTTTATACAGTGTGTTGTAGGCCTCAGTATTTTTTTGTTTGGATAGGTCATAATACACTCTCAGATTATTTCTGGCATGGATTACTTCTCCAGTCACCCAGCTTTTCTTTTTTTGTTGCTGTTTGACAAGCCTTTTACTAACAGGACATGTAACATCATAATAATAATTGAATAAAGAAAAAAACTGGTTCCATTTGGTGTTTGCATCTTTAGCTGCATATATTGTTTCCCAGTTTTCTGCCTCTAACATCTTTTTTAGCAGATTTATGTTATGTGGGTAGTTCTGTCTTCTCATCTCCCATGTATTCTGCACTGAATCACTAGTCTTTATATTTATGTCTATCATGATTGCAAAATGGTCTGCTAATGTGGAGTTTATTACCTGTGTGTCACAATAGCATGTAGGAATATTTGTTATTACATGATCAATTATAGTTTCACTATGCTTTGTTACTCTGGTTGGTTTATCTATTTTTATTTTTAGGTTGTATATGCACAATAAGTCCAATAGGGTCTTAGTATTGTCTGTATTTTTACTTGTGTCTACGTTCAGATCTCCTATAATTATCAAATAAGCATATGTTTTTGGTAGGTGTTGGATTATATCTTCCAGCTGTTCAAAGAAGGTTTTGATTATACCATTTGGTGATTGATACAAACCTAATACACAACATAAATTCCCAGCAATTTTAGTTTCCAGTGCTGTAGCTTCAAAGCTCAATTCTATAGCATATTTTGTTATATTTATGGCTTTGGTTGATTTATAGTTAGAAAAAATGGCAACCCCACCACCTTTATAGGAAGTTCTGCAAAAACTGGCTACTCTCACATAATTCTTCAAGTTGTACATTCCTATGTGATTTTCTTTTAGCCCATGTTCTGTAACTACTAGAATGTTTGGCCTATACTCCTGTAATATTACCTCTAGTTCCTCTGTTTTATTGTTTATGTATTGAACATTTTGGTGAAGTATTCTAACAGTTGGCTTTAAATGTAATAGTTCCCCTTCCTGTAATATACTAAGCACTTCACTTGCTGCCTTTGCTTCTGGTACTATGCAATGTTTTTTTTCAGTTTGTGTCATTAAACCTGGATCGTATCTTTGTCCGGTGTTTTTGTTCCTCTCACTATTGTCACACTGGTATTTAAGATGGACAGTTTTACTTACATCTTTTTCCATGTTCTCTTCCTGCTTACTCGGTACCATAAAAAATCCTCACTTAGTGTAGCAGGTCTCCTAGTTCTCAGGCATCTGTCTTGATTGGAAGCTGCTTCTGCTGTTGATCTCCCAGGCCTCAGGTACCTCTTCTGTGTGGTTGCTGTTGCAGGTGGCTCCTGTGCTCCCCGACTTGGTGACTGCCCTTCTTTGTTAGCTGCTGCGGCTAATGACCCTTGTATGTTTTCCTCACATGCATTTTCATTGCCTTGAGGTAGTATTATGGGGTCTGCTGTTCTGGATGCTGTTGCTGATGACGACAGCTCTGCTGATGATTGTGGTGATTCCGCTGCTATTGGTTTATCTGACACTGCTGCGGAGAATATCTGAGCCTTTGCTGCTGCTACTGGTGTTTGTTGTAGCTCTACTGCATATAATGATGGTTCCACTGTTACAGACAACTCTTGTTTTGGCGGAATTGGGATTGGAGACACTTCCATTACAGATGACTCATTAATAAATTTAAGTATTTCGGCACTAATAATCTTTTTCCCTTTTACGTTCATGTGGAGACCATGTCTTGTGAAGTGCTCTCTGTGAACACTGTTTATCTCTACGAAAGTCATATTCTGGAAACCTCTACATATTTTCTCAAATAGCCTGTTTGCTGTAACAATCTCGATGTTTACGCACGAGTTTTCCATCAGATCGTGTCTCCTGGGGATACTAACAATGTAGAAATGCACTCGAGGCATCCTTTTGACAGTTTCCTTTAGGATTCTCATTGCACGCCAAGTTTCATTACAGTAAACATCATTTGCGCCTCCTATTATGATGCAGCTGTTACCGGTCGTTAATATGTTGTCACTGTTTTTCAGAATCTCGCGTAATGGCGCTCCTGGTTTGATTATGCCTGTTAGATTAAGGTCTGGATGATTTCTTCTCATAATTTCCGTAATTCCTCTCCCATGACTATCTGAAAAAATATATGTCTGTTGCTTGTGTCCTTGCTTATGCATAACGTGGTTGTTTACTTTTTTTCTTTACGAATATTTACCTTGTGTTTTTCTCCGTTTAATCCACTTGTATATTTTTGTGTGGATAGTTTGTTCATATTTTTATCGCTAGATGCACTATTAACACTTTCTTTTCTTGCATTTAATTCACTTGTGTCTTTTTGAGTGATCAGTTCGTTCATATATCTAGTTACAGTCGTACTGTTTACACTTTGTACATTTGGTTGTGCAGACCTACGAATTTTATGGCTAGCATTAATGAAATCTTGTTGCCTTGACGATTCAGACAGTTCCCGTATGGTTAGTACCAAATTTTCCATTGTTTTTATATATTTTTTTATAATGTCAAGTTCTTTTTGAAGTTCGTCATGCACGCTGTCTTCTATTCCCGCGTAGTACTTTCCACTCGCGATCTCGCGGCCGTTACACACTATGTCACCTTTACACTGTATTTGTACATCTTCTTGAGCAAAGCAGTGTGAATGGCACCATTTATGTTTAAACACGCATATTCTAATTCCATTTAGCACTGTTTCGTCAAAAACAATACACTTGATTGAAATTAAGTCCTCAAAAACTGCAGAGCGGTTTAAAGTTACGTGTACACTTGCCGCCATCTTGCATTAACTACTGCCCAGCACAACTTTGAGACACAATCAGAATTTCTGATCTGTTTGCTAATGTGTTCTACTTTCCTTCTCCTCACTTCCTTGCGATACTCATATTTATATTTTTTATAATCCTCTTTATATCAATCAAGACTGGTTTCTCTGTGCAGCTTATACACATACTCTGTTCCTTCTTTGAGTCTTTTGGTTTTTTCATCCAGTTTTACACGTTTGACTGCTGGAGGTTTATTTTTATTTGCTAAAAAGTGGCATCTGGGGTGTTGTGCAGAAAGGTTATGGCTAGGGGTTGCAGGATGTCATTCACATAGGTCATACTGGTCACAGTGCCCTGGACATGCATCAACTGTGATTTGTGGTTGTGCCCAACAGCACCCCACATCATAAAGCCTTGAGTTGGCACTGCACATCTTATGTGAATGTAGTCGCTGTGATGCTGCTCCCCCTGTCTGTGGCGACCAAAATGCGGCCATTATTTTCAAGCAAACAGAACTTGGATTCATCTGAAAACATTATCTGATGCCATTCCTGTCCTGTGACACCACTCCATACACCACTGATGTCTAGCATGTTTCTGCACATTCGTCAAAGGTAGACAGAGAATTTGATGATGCGGGCTTAACATGTGCCATAATAAACGGTGAAGGCCTGTCACCCTTGACAGTGTAAAATGTGTTACATTGTTCCACTGTTGCACCAGAGCCAAGGAGGATGTAGATCTGTCCTGCAATGCCATTCAGATGAGGTGTTGACCTTCTCGGGGGAGGGGGGGGGGGTGGTCTGGGTGGTGTGACATGGTCCATATAATCGTGTTCTACAGCCTTCCGTGACCTCTTCTGCACACACCCATTGCACTGCAGAAACACTTTGTTTCCCATGAGCAGCAATGTCCTGGATGGATGCATCGCATTCTCTCATACCAATAATGCACCCTTTCTCAAACTCACTGATTTGATGGTACCATTTGTGCATATGTCTGCAAGGCATCCTGCACAGCTGCTCAAGTCACACTGATCCATTACCTTTGGTTTATAGTGACAGCAAGAGCTGCATGCACATTTTACCAGTAGGTGGAGTTGTGCCGCAATATCGATGTTGATCTTGAATCCGCAGGCCGACATGGTTTAAATGCTAATTGTTTGTGCAGAACATAATAATGTACATGTCCTGTGAATATGAACATCCTATCTCTAGTTGTTCAAAGTGTACTGTTTCTTCTGAACATGAGTGTATTTGTTACACAGCTCCCCTTTCCAAGTGTTCTGAGTACTTTTGTGAATGCCACTATAGCAAAGGATATTATTATTATTATTTTTGTTACTGTTATTGTTTCTGAAAGCAAATCATGCTTCACATCATATTTATTGTAATAATAAATAAGTTTGTCTAACGTGATTGCAGAGGTCTTACATGTACTCATTGTCTACACTTTAGCCAGGCTGATGCATTGCTGGTGTTGTACCACATTTACAACAAACTTTTTTCTCCTGGCTTCTGCTGTATCCTTGTTGTTCATTTGTTTGCCTGTACCCATGCTATCAATCTGTGAAACATATTTCTTTTCATGGTTTTCTCCTCTGACAGGATGCACAATTCTACATTTCACTAGAAAGTGTAATTAAGAAGTCTATCAAACTTAACATTATAGAAGATCTTATTAACAGGGATAATGATTGCAATTTAAGCCAGGTCTAAGATCCCACTAATCATCACATTCACTGAGAAAGAAAATACCAAGGAGCTGTTCATGATAGTGCCAAAAAACTGGTTGTTATATGGACAGAAAATAAATTTCATGGAATACAAGCATGTAGACATGAAATCATCGCACTTCAAAGAGTGTACCTGGCACCAAGTGTCAAACATGGCATGACACAAAGAGTATTTCACTGAGTAGTTGGAGTCTGGGCAACAAGAACATGCTAAGAGAACTGTAAGAAGACAAGCTATGGGAACATTGTTCTCTAAATGGAAGGAAACCAGAAAACAGTGTCAGTACCATTACTTAATGTGTCTCATTTGCCTGCGGATGAAAAGTAACAATTAACTAATAATGAATTACTAGCACTGCAGTTAATAATACATCTGTAAATAACTATGAACTTTCCTGACTGTGTATATAATTTATATATAAAATTCATGAGCATGAACCGTCTAGTTGTCACTTTCATAAATAATATCAGAAAGTTGTTTCTAAAATTTAAGGACACAGGGAAAATGAGTTAAAAGGACATTGTAAAATTTTATAATGTATTTGTTGAGGCAATACAGATTACACAAAAACACCAGAGTCTGATTTTTCTTGAAATTTTTTCTTAATATCATTCTTGAAAACATACAACCACATGATATTTCTTTGGTATCTGAGGGCACACACGAAATTTGTGTTGGGTGTGATTTTTAAAATTCAGTTTAACACTACATATGTAACATTTAGGTGTAAGGAACACACTTAATCCACACTTAGGAATTTGAAGAGCAAAGTATTATTTTAAATTATTTGCAGCCAAAACAATGCCATTCTGCAGATCAGTTATTTTCATATTTAATGAGACTACCCTCAACTTAAACAGATTAATCCTGAGCCCCATCATGAGATTTCAGATCTTATAGTAATAAAGAGGTAGTACTGTATGAATATTGAGTTACATATTTATAAATGCTCATAATTTAGATTATTTCCTACTACACCAAGAAAATACTGAATACAATAGGTCCATGGAAGTACTTGGATTAATCAGTAGACTACAAACACTTCAATAATCCAGAAACTCAAAGTTTTTCACTACATCCAATTTTTTATATAATTTAGACTAATACACAGCAATAATATAATATCCAAAGAAACTTTGGCATGCTTTGGCAAGCCTGTAGACTCAAGTAATGGATCTTCAACTTACTACCAGAGAATCAGGAGGACACCTGTCAAAAAGGACTCTTTGACCTGAGCTTTCCCCACAGGGGTATAAGAAAGTTTAGGGAACTGGCAAACAGATTTGGATTTGACATTTATCAGTTATGTTAGTTAAACATATTTTTGAATAAATAACACATACATTAAAACAATATGGCTATATTCAGTTCATAGCACATCAAAGATACATATCTGTTGAATCCATTCATTATTTTCACACACTTGTTGCATTTTCTCACAGAAATGTCTTGAAGTTCATATAAAACACTTATCTACAATAGACAATAAACACATTATAAACACTGATGACGGATTTGGTATATGAAACTTGTGTTGTTACTTAGGACAACATGCTCAATGAATATGACAGTGAAGAGCAACGTGAAGAACAGAGGTCTATGATGCTGAAACTGAGCCTTCTCCATCCTCTTCTACAAGATCAATAGAACAAGGCTCCATTTTCAGATCAGCAATTGTTGTTACACCCTGCGCTTCTTTTTCTTGCCAGAATCGGTAGTTTGTTTCAATGTAGTTCATCAGCTCAGGCATCTCAATGAAAGCTGTAGAATCAAGTAAGAAGAGACCATCAGTGAAAAGCAAACATGATTACATGCTTAAACAGTTAATCTAATTTAATGGTAGCATGTTCTGTGAACAAACCATCGTTCTAATTTTTCATCAGCAAGTTGCATGGTGAACATGATTCTTAACTGAAATCATAACAGACAATCATTTTACAGTGCTCAGTATCAAAATACACCTTTTCTAAATGTCAATAGAAAGAGGGTAGAATTACTTTACTAACAGGGCTGTTACAGTACACTGATACCTTCTGCATAGTAGTCAGATGGGAATTTTTGCTTTTCACATATTTAGATGCATGTATACATTATTGATAAAGACTCCTGGAAATTATGTTATGATTTCATAACAGGGATTTAACCTCTGCTGGATTTGTCTAAATTAATGTCCACCTACAGTCATATACTTGTGTATGTTTTAGGAAATTTCAATCAATTAAAAAAAATCACAGACTTTCAATTTGTCTATTAAAGCACACAGACAATGTCAAAATGAACACTGTAAGAATCATCAAACTAGAAATTAATGGACACCTCTTATTACATATAAACACTACTTTGAAAAACACTGTAAATGACACACTCACTTGACATAATGTATGATTATAAATATGTGTCTGTTAGCAGCAATTACAGATGTGTTAGTACAAATACTATACAGACACAGCATAGCCAGTAGCTGTGATCATACTTGTTGATGTCATGTTTCTGCTCTCTCAATCAACAGCTTAAAAAAATGTTGTGTTGTATTCATGCCACCCTTTGAAATAAGATTAACATACCTGTAACAAATTCTTCCATGCGTACTGAGACATTGATACGAAATATGTGTTCTAACAAGGTAAATTAATCACAATTTTATGAAATGTTTATAAAGTTTGCACTTTCACAGAGATAGGCCCGTATTTTTGTATGACAGAGAATTTTCTTAACATTTCACTACAGTGAATCAGTGTGGTTTGTATGGTCTTCGAGATACCATTTTAAAAATATCCCCTGACAGCAAGCTTATAAACAGAACAACATGCTGTGGACTCTAGCAGTTCAAAACCTAAGGCATTTAAAGGTTCCAAAAAGCAAGGAAGGCTCAGATAGCTGGGGTGGTGAGTATAAAAAATAGCTACAAATCAGACTGTTATAAGAACAATTTGATGACTATTGTAAAGTACAAAATTCAGCTGCAGCTGTGTCTTTGCTGTGATGCCCTGACACGTATGTAGTTAAGAAATCCCATCCAAATAAATTTAGACTTTACAGTAGCTTGTCCAACAGAATGTGTCTTTTGAAGTCATATTATTATTATTATTTTTGATTATTCCCATTTAAGAGAGTGTATGAACTTGAATTCCTTTATGATGATTGTTTATGTTTTTTCTGAGCCCAAATTTTCTTCATGTGTTCACTGTGTTGTTTCTTTTGCTCCACTGTCTATTTGCATCCTGGTCTCTTCTGTGTTGTGGTATCAAATTTAAGTTTTTTGATGATGTTCCTGAATTCAGTTCTATTTTCTGCATCATTTACTGTTATGTGTGCTTGTCTGAGGTCCTCTTCAACTTCTTTTATCCATTTTGTTTTTCCCCTGCCTGAGTTGATGACTTTAAGAATTCGCTTTGAAATTCTGTTTTCATTCATCCTGTGGATATGTCCGTAGAACTGCATTCTTCTTTTCCTTATTGTATCCGTAATCTTGTCTGTGTATTTATATAATTCTTATGTTGGTCTCTTCTTCTAGATTCCTTGCTCTTGTGTCGGGCCAAAAATTTTCCTGAGAATTTTCCTTTCTTGTTTCTCTATTTCTTTGATTTTAGTTTGCCCACCTATTTGTGTTGTTTCAGACGCATACAGTGCCTCCGGAAGTACGACAGTGTTGTAGTGCCTCAATTTTGCGTTAATGGATATGGACTTTTTGTTATAATAGTTCCACGTGAGTTTATGTGCTTTCTGTAGTTTTTTTATTCTTTCCTCATTGGCCTTTAGGTTGATCGCTGATGGCTGGATGATTTCTCCCAGGTTCTTAAAATGTGGTACTTGTACGATTTTCCCATGGGTTGTCACAATAGGCAATTTGTCTTGTGGCACTCTTTCTATGTACTGGGTTTTCTCATATGAGATTTGCAGGCCAGTTCTTTGTGCTATTTTGTGTAACTTCTCTATGGCGTTAGTGGCTTCTTTTCTATTATTTGTGAGGATTGCAAGGTCATCCGCAAAAGCTAAACACTTCACATTGAATCTAGTATCTTTTCTAATGCCAGTTTGGATTCCTTTGACTTCTTATGACTTTGAAGTCATATTATTATTATTATTATTATTATTATTATTACTGTTATTACTATTCTCAAAGACAGACTTTAGGAAAACTGCGTGAAGAGTTTGACAGAGCACTGAAAGACCTGAGTCGAAACAAGGCCCCGGGAGTAGACAACATTCCATTAGAACTACTGACGACCTTGAGAGAGCCAGTCCTGACAAAACTCTACCATCTGGTGAGCAAGATGTATGAGACAGGCAAAATACCCTCAGACTTCAAGAAGAATATAATAATTCCAATCCCAAAGAAAGCAGGTGCTGGCAGATGTGAAAATTACCGAACTATCAGTTTAATAAGTCACGGATGCAAAATACTAACGCGTATTCTCTACAGATGAATGGAAAAGCTGGTAGAAGCTGACCTCAGGGAAGATCAGTTTGGATTCCATAGAAATATTGGAACACGTGAGACAATACTGACCCTACGACTTATCTTAGAAGCTAGATTAAGGAAAGGAAAACCTACGTTTCTAGCATTTGTAGACTTAGAGAAAGCTTTTGACAATGTTGACTGGAATACTCTCTTTCAAATTCTAAAGGTTGCAGGGGTCAAATACCAGGAGCGAAAGGCTATTTACAATTTGTACAGAAACCAGATGGCAGTTATAAGAGTCGAGGGGCATGAAAGGGAAGCAGTGGTTGGGAAGGGAGTGAGACATGGTTGTAGCCTCTCCCCGATGTTATTCAATCTGTATATTGAGCAAGCAGTGAGGGAAACAAAAGAAAAATTCAGAGTAGGTATTAAAATCCATGGAGAAGAAATAAAAACTTTGAGGTTCGCCAATGACATTGTTATTCTGTCAGAGACAGCAAAGGACTTGGAAGAGCAGTTGAATGGAATGGACAGTGTCTTGAAAGGAGGGTATAAGATGAACATCAACAGAAGCGAAACAAGGATAATGGAATGCTGTCGAATTAAGTCGGGTGATGCTGAGGGAATTAGATTAGGAAATGAGACACTTAAAGTAGTAAAGGAGTTTTGCTATTTGGGGACTGATGATGGTCAAAGTAGAGAGGATATCAAATGTAGACTGGCAATGGCAAGGGAAGCGTTTCTGAAGAAGAAAAATTTGTTAACGTCGAGTATAGATTTAAGTGTCAGAAAGTCGTTCCTGAAAGTATTTGTATGGAGTGTAGCCATGTATGGAAGTGAAACATGGACGATAACTAGTTTGGACAAGAAGAGAATAGAAGCTTTCAAAATGTGGTGCTACAGAAGAATGCTGAAGATTAGATGGGTAGATCATATAACTAATGAGGGGGTATTGAATAGAATTGGGGAGAAGAGGAGTTTGTGGCACAACTTGACTAGAAGAAGGGATCAGTTGGTAGGACATGTTCTGAGGCATCAAGGGATCACCAATTTAGTATTGGAGGACAGTGTGGAGGGTAAAAATCATAGAGGGAGACAAAGAGATGAATACACTAAACAGATTCAGAAGGATGTAGGTTGCAGTAGGTACTGGGAGATGAAAAAGCTTGCACAGGATAGAGTAGCATGGAGAGCTGCATCAAACCAGTCTCAGGACTGAAGACCACAACAACAACAATCTTGTAAGCAAAATTCTTTCACTTATTTTTCAGCCTCAGGCAACATGAATAATATCATAATCAGTTTTGACTTATCAGCAAGTCATCATGAGATGATTGGTTCAAAAAGCAAATACTATTTCCCATATAAGTTAGTCTGAATTTGTGATTAAGTTTCCTAGAATTGTATTACCTCCTTTTTTCTCTCTTCACAAACAAATCAACTGATTGTAAGTTGCTAAGAGGTCAAAACTAGTCCTGACACTATTTGTGTGACCCAGGACTGAAAATATAAAATAATTTTCAAAATTAATTCACTGAATGTGAGTTTCTCATCAGATATATTAGGTACATATTTACTACCCAATAGTGGCATATGAAATTTGTGCTTGACTTGAACTCAGATTTCCCACTTATTGCAAAAGGTCGCTTTAGCCACTTCAGCTACTGGTGCATGCTCCCTCGACCGTCCAAAGCATCCAAAGACACACTGTCTTCATCCTTATACCATAGCCCACTGAATTCAGTATCTAAAACTTGCAACTTTACTTGGATTTACACAAGACAGAGAATTACACTATGAAGAATCGAGACCAATGTTGGTGTCATCTGTTGTCTGCCTAGGCTTGTGATACTTACATGCATGTCTTAAAGAAGAGACACAGTTGATGATCCACAGTCATACAAAATAATTTGAAGTTAATTTTCTGAATGTGGATTCCTTAACATGAGCTGTTTTAGGTATAGATCTATTAGCCGATAGTGCTTTGTGCTGGATCAGTACTTGAACCCAGAGTACATGAAATTAGTGAATTAATTTCAAATTATTTCATGCAGCTGTGTATTGTCAACAATGTCTGGTTTTTCAGACTTATATGTAAGTATTACAAGCATAGGCAGGCATACAACTTTACCAACATTGGTCTTGATTCCTCATTGTCTCATTGTCCCCTTTGGGGGGTGATATTAGAGGGGCAGGAAAGAGGATAGGGAGATGGAGGACAGAGAGTAGTGAAGATGGAGGCTGGGGGGGGGGGGGGGGGGGTCACAGGAAAAAAGAATATATTGTAGGGAGCATTTTTGTCTGCACATGTCAGAAAAGCTGCTGATAGTGAGAAGAATCCAGATGGCACAGGCTGTGAAGCAGTCATTAAAGTGAAGCATATCATATTGTGGGGCATGTCCAGCACTTGAGTGGTCCAGCTGTCTCTTGGCCACAGTTTGGCAGTGGCCTATTATGTTGACACACAGCTTGTTATGTTTAGAGATGGCACCAAACTAGTCATCATAGCTCTATATGTTGATGATAATGCTATTATTCTCAAGTGACAGATTTTGCATCAATTTCAAAGTTATTTGGAGTTTTTTTTTTTTTTATAAAAGATGTTGGGACAGATAAGTTAATGCCTAGGCATGCAAATTACATGGGATCATTCTGGAGAAATGTGGAGTGAGTGAATTCAAGCTGTTGTCAACACCACTTGAACTTGGTTTGGACTTCGAAGCAGTTGAATCAGGTGATATCAAGGTACCATATCAAGAAGTAGTAGGATGTTTTCTATACCTACCCCAAATCTCCAGACCTGATATGTGTTTCACTATAAATCTCATTAGCAGATATAAACATTGTTTTAAAAAGATTCACTGATTTTTCAGTAAAAAGATTGTTTAGATGTTTAAAAGGAACTATGGACTAGAATTTTCTTGAATGACAGACACTCTCTAACTGGTTCTTGCATAAAATTGCAAAACTCTTTAATTTTGTGGTCTAGCAGAAAACAAAAAACTATTGCACTTTCTACTTGTAGAGCTGAATATATGGTCTTGGCGTCAACTGTTCAAAATTTTACTGTGATTAAGACATCTTATGTTTGAGGTAGATCCAGGAAGTGTCATTAAGGAATTTACAGTATGTTGTGGTAGTAAAGGAGCCATTCAGCTACCCAAGTATCTACTTACAAACTCAGGATCAAAGCATATAGATATAAAGTATCATTTTATAAGATGGAATGTTGAGTCAGATGTTACTAATGTTGAACATCTGCCTTCTGAAGAAATGTTAGCTGCTGCTTTCACAAAACCACTTAGCAATGCCAGACATGAAACATGTGTAAGAACTGTGGCCTTGTGAATTATGTGAAGGAGTGATTGTACATTTAGACTTTATACTGTGCATCAGTGTCAGTTTAAGGGGACATGTTGAGATATGTAAATTGATATTGACAGTTTTTTGTTTACTTCATTGTGTTGTAGTTACTCAGTGGTTATTATGCATTCTGGAGTATGTAGTTGTACTACTTAATAAAACATTGCTTCATAAATCTTTCAAATTTATGTTAAAAATGCTCAACAACATTGATTCGCAGGCAGGCACAACAAAAAAAGAATGCTAGAAATATCATTGCTTTCAGACAGTGGTGAAATATTTCTAGCATTCTTTTAATTGTGCCAGTTTGTGATTCAATGCCTCCTCTATATGGTAAGTAATAAACTATTTTTTCCATATTGTTGTTGTTCCATCCTGGACTTTCCATTGTTTGATTTTGCTTAATGGCTTCCCTTCCATCTCACAACCCATTGCTGTTACCTTTTGTTGCTATTCTCTGTTGCATTACATTACTCAGTGTCCATCCTTTTCTTTCCTTACTTTCCTGTATTTTATGGCCAGCTCCTGATCTGCACATGTCCTGCACTCTGAGCGACCCTCTATCAACAGTCTTGTCTGCACACAATACAGATATCAGTATAAAATTTTCACTCTGTAGCAAAGTGTGTGCTGATATGAAACTTCCTGGTGGATTAGCAGATTAAAACTGTGTGCTGGACCAAGACTCAAACTTGGGACCTTTGCCTTTTGTAGGCAAATGCTCTGCCAACTGAGCTACCTGAGCACCCGAGCTACCTGAGTACAACTCATCCTCACAGCTCAGTTTGTAGAGCACTAGCCCACGAAAGGCAAAGGTCCCGAGTTTGAGTCTCAGTCCAGCACTCGGTTTTAATCTGCCAGGAAGTTTCACATCAGCACACACTCTGCTGCAGAGTGAAAATTTCATTCTGGAAACATCCCCCAAGTTGTGGCTAAGCCATGTCTCTGCAGTATCCTTTCTTCCAGGAGTGTTAGTTCTGCAAGGTTCACAGGAGAGCTTCTGTGAATTTTGGAAGGTAGGAGGCTAGGTACTGGTGGAACTGAAGCTGTGAGGATGGGTTATGAGTTGTGCTTGGGTAGCTCAAGTGGTAGAGCAGTTGCCCATGAAAGGGAAAGGTCCCGAGTTCGAGTCTCGGTCCAGAACGCAGTTTATCTGTCAGGAAGTTTCAATACACAGCTATGTACCTTTGAAGAGTGTAGGTGCAATTTGTGTTCCACGTTCCTGTATCTTCTAATTGATCACACTACAACCCTTCACCCTCACATATTTTCCTTTATCTTTCGGGTACCATACATACGTCGTTGCATCTCATACCTAACAACCTTCCTCCTGCCTCCTTTCCCTTATTCAAGCATGCACCTTACTGACCTCACACAATCCAGTTACACATGCGACCTTCTCTCTTCATACATATCGACCCACTTTTCTGCACCCCACTTTGTTATCATCTTTGCATTTACTTTTTCACTTTGATATCATTCCATTTTCACATTTATTTTAGTTCATTTTTGTTTTTTACTATTGGTCCTACTTACTCAGCTTTCATCTTTTTTCACTATACTTCATGACTTTCATCTTTTTCCATTTTTTATGTATCTTAACATGATTTTATGTATTTTAATGCATTGTTTATCCTCCAGTATGGATCTATCTCCATCCATTTGCACCAACATAGAAATGTTTCCCTATCCCTAGCCAAAACCTAGTCCCGCAAACAGTTCCTATGCTGTTGCCTAACTCAGGGGATCCCCCAGTGGCATGGCTATGAAATTACTCATCTCTATCTGCAGTCCTTCCTTCCATAATGGCCTCTATTTGTTCATATTCCATCATTTCATAGCCCTCACCAATCTAGTTCTGCAAAGCCATACCAATCAGGCCCAAACCTCCTTTCACTATCTCCTCTCTATCCATAAAATTCTCCTACTCTGCAACACCAAATTCCTACACCCCATCTCCCAGACTGAAACCCTTGCCCTCCATGGTCTATAGAAGCATCCAAAATACCACCTCAAAAAATTGTCCAGTAGTAAAGTAAAGTTAAATCGTACAGCATAAATATCTGGGAGACCCCAAAGGGTAGTTTCTGCTACCTATTTGGAAATGTTCCTCCTGTCCTCTGCACCCACAAGCACCTTTACTTCACAGAGTATGAGAGCTGTGTATGGAAGTGTATCTGTTAAGTGTAGTGTAGACTAGTTTACAGTAGTGTTGTGTTCATGTTGGAGATGCTGAGAGAAGAACAATGTGAAACCTGGTGCTGGCACATAGCCTACTCCTCTCTAGGAGCACCAAGGGGTCCACCAAGATTAATATCCCCATGCAGCAGACTGATCACCATTAAAGGTATTGCATGCCCTCGCTTCACAAGAGGTTTGGAATTTAATCCAGGACAATGACACAAAGACTGGTGATCTAGGACTGTATGCCACCACCCTTCCAGTCCCTTCTACCATAGAGACAAAGGGAAAATTGTCAACTCCACAGACAGTCACCTATCCATATAAGCCCAACGGTGCTTATATTTGATGATCTGGCAGGAACTGGTGCATCCACTTCCAGCTGTCCAATCTGTTCACATCATTCTCCCAGCTTGGAATACCACTATCCACCACAACTATAAGAGCCTTCATAAAACCTCCCCTGCCTCCCCTCACAGCCACCAAACCATGCTCTGCAGGCCTACCACAGTTCCTGCACCCTCATAAACTCCTTCCCACCACCATGCAGAACTCAGAGCCTATACAGGTCCAGTACATAGTCATGAACCTGTCTTTCAGAAGCCTTATTATTCAAAGGCCTTACATTTTGCCCAACTCCCAAATCATGCTGGTCTCATTAAAGACCTTCTCTCCGTCTCCCAGTCCCAGTGGAGACACTTTTTTGCCACTAAATGTACCAATCAAAACCCAGTATTGAACCCTGCCTGCCTCAGTTTATTCCTCCATCCAACTGCAATCCACACCCACTGTCCCCATAGCTCTCTCTGTTAACTTTCCAGAATTTCCTAATTTTGAACCTTACCTCACCATCATTCCCTTAATCCCTCAACATGGAAACCAATGCCACATCCACAGAAAGAACCACAATCCATGACCTAAGAACTGATCCCAGCCTGCTAACAATGGTTACACCACTGTAGTTAAGAACTGCAGGCATTACCTGACAGAGGACTCTATCAGATGTCACCTTCAAGCCCTGCCAGAGTCACCCCATTCCAGAAACTTATTTTATTTATCTATTTGTTGTCATCCCAATGATCACATTTGTGATATAGGATTTGTCAGGATACATTTCAACAACTATATAATATCTTTACAATTATTTTTTTCTATGCTGAATTCATATGAATCTATCTTATGTTTAATACAATATACAACTAATAAGTGTTTTATAACATAATTTCTTGTGTGCTTGACAGACCTATTTCTTGATGCTGTGATTTCATTTGTCACATTTATGATATCATATATTCTTATACAGTTGAGCAGAGCTATTCACTTATACTGTAGCGACATTTGTTAAGCATGTGGTTCTTAATCTTCTTATGTGCTTGACAGACATATTCATTGATGTAAATTTATTTGTCACATTAATTTAAACATATATTCTTATACAGTTGTGCAGAGGTATTCACTTATGCTGTAATAACATTTGTCAAGTGTGTGGTTCTTTATATTCTAATACAGTTGACCATAGAAATTCACTTACACTGTAATAACGTTTGTCAAGCATGTGATTCTTTGTAACAGTTTTAAATTTATCTTCATTTTCCAGCTCTTTGATATGTTTTAGTGCATTAAAAGTTTGATGCCTTGATTACATACGTGTTTCTGACTTCGTGTCCTTGTTACAGCTTGTAAGTGGAGATCTTTACATTGCCATGTATTGTAATTATGGTAGTCTGCTTTGGTTTTCATTTTGTCCTGATTTCTTTTGATCTTCAACAGACATTTCAGAGTGTATAATGATGGAATTGTTGTAATTTTCAATGCTTTAAAAAGGGGCCTAAAGTGTGTTTGAAGTGGGCTCTGGGTCGTTATCCAAATAGCACATTTTTGTAATTTGAAAACCTCATTTAGAAGACAGTTTGTTTTTCCCCAGAATACTATCCCATAGGAGGGACTGAAAATAGCCAAAATATACTAATCTGGTACAGTTATTACTACAAACTCTTGAAATTATTGTAAATACAAAACATGCTGAATTTAGCTTTAGTGCTAAGCTCAGCACATGGTCCTTCCAGTTTATTTTCTCATCAATGTGCATACCCAGGAATTTTGCACACTGTACTCTTTTCAAGTTGTTTGCCCTCCATGGTGGGATTTAGGTCATCATGTTCACTTATTTTTCCGTATTGCACATGATTAGCTTTTTTTTTTTTTTTTTTTGCATTCAGTGTTAGCCTGTTTGCACTAAACCATTTTTGTATATCTTGTAGGACATGGTCCACAGTACTGTGCAATGACTGCTTCATATCACTAACTATTAAACTAGTATCATCAGCAAATAACATGATTCTAGCTTTTCTCTCTGACCCCTGAATATCATTAATGTAAATGAGGAACAGCAAGGGGCCTAATAAACTTCCTTGGGGTACTCCTACTGTGACCTACCTTGGATCTGATTTTAGTTTAATTTTTTGGTTAATATTTAGTGCTGTAATTTCAACCACCTGCATCCTCTTTTCCAGATACGTCTTAAACCACTTTTTTATCGATCCTCTGATGCCTATGGCTTCAACCTTCTCCAAAAGTGTGCTGTGGTCAACAGTGTCAAAGGCTTTTGACAGATCTAGATTTATCCCAACTACACTTTTTCCCTCTTCCAATTTACTGATTATTTCTTCTTTGTATTCCAGTACAGCTGTTTCGGTACTTAGCCCAGCTTGAAATCCATGTTGATTACTGTTTATCAGATTGTGGATATTAAAATAATGTGTGACTCTATATTTTATTAGTATCTCTAAAACCTTAGAGAAAGTTTGGAGAAGTAAGACAGGTCTGTAGTTTTCTATTTTAAGCTTATCACCCTTTTTCAACAGGGGAACGACTTTGGAAATTTTCAGTTGCTGTGGAAACACGCCCTCAGCCATTGACAAGTTTTCTATGTGCACCAATGGTTTCGCTATTTGATTAGCTGTTTTCTTTACTAGTATTATTAGCACCTCATGTACTCCAGCTGACATCTTGGACTTCAGACTTTTAATCACTTTTAAAACTTCCTTTTTGTTTGTTGGGACTGCCATCATATTGCTGGCTGCCTTGGGTGCTGCTATCTTAATCTGCTCTCCAAAATTCCTGCTTAATGTCTGGGGTATATTTAAAAAGTAATTAGGCATGGCACATTTATCTGCCATTTTATTCTCCTCATCTTTTAGAATAATTTCCTTATCTTTGATAGGTACCCCAGTTTCTTTTCTCACAATTTCCCCACTCCCTCATCTCTGAATTGAGTTTTTTCATGTTTTCACATGATTTCTTAATGCTAAGAGTCATCCAAGAACTTGACTTTATGTGTCCAGTAGACTTGATTCTGGTCAGTTTCTTTGGAAAACACATCTCAAAGTTCATCATATAATTCGATGCAAATACGTTATATGCCTCATCTGTACTTGTCTGTTTCATAACATCTAACCAATTTTCATTTTCTAAGATACTTAATGAACTAATGACAGCTGTCCACAGAGAAGTTTCTTTTGTAAATATTATTTACACCTTTATCTTCCTTTGACCTTAAAGGGATTTCAATGGTGAGAGCATTGTGGTCAGACAATCCTAAATCTGTTTGTTACCTTTATGCCAGTTGTTGACATATTTGAGAAAATGTTATCTATGAGTTCATTGGAGGTCTTTGTTATTCTAGTTGAATTGTTTTTATGTGGTGACATGTTGAAACTCTTTAATATGCCCAAAAACTGCCTTTTTTGTTGACTTTCAACTGGAAGATTAATATTGAAAACACCGCAAAGAATAATCAAAGTTGTTTTTTGAAAAAGTATTGAGCAACAATACTAATTTATCAAAAAAGACTTCTATGTTTCCACATGGTGACTTATACACTGTTATCACTATGACTTTTTTCATCAGGCTACATAGCTGACAGCACCTGCTTCAAAGAACTTTTCAATACTTAAGTTCTCTGCTTAACATCTCTTTTTAAATTCTAACTCTTGTCAAGTCAAATACCGACTCCACCACCTTTTGCAATTTTCCTACTATAATGATTTGCCAGCTTAAATGGATTAATATGAATACTACTAATTTCATGGTCCTTACACCAGTGTTCAGTAATACACAAGACATCAGCTTGGGTGTTCAAGTTCACAATATTTGTTCTTGAGGCCCTGCACATTTAGAGTCATAATCTTTAGAACAGGGGAGTGAGCACATGGTATTTCTCCTTTCCTTTAACACTGTTAACCTGGAGTTTTCATTAAGGCTGTATACCAAAAATCCTGTTGTACCACAGGTTTCTTGTTTCTGTTGATTTTCCTATTTGAAATGGATGATGCTGATTGATTGTTTATACTAGCTGTGGCAGCTGATGACATTTTAATATTAACTACAGCAAATGTTGATGTTTTTAGTGCTTCAGCAAATGTTGCTCTTATTAAGGTTTTCATTTCTTCTGCTTCTGCCCTCATTTGGAGTGGGATTTTAGGGAACTTTTCTATTGATATATGGCTTATTTCTTCTAGTATCTTTTCACCCATCATCTTTTTTCCATAATAGTTCTTCTGCTGTCCATGCCTCGTGAAATGATTTCTCTCTGAGCTGTTTGCATCCACAAAAGTTGCACACTTAAAAGCACAGCAGATCTTCCTACATTTATTATTCATTGACTTTATTTCTTTGTTTACACATGATTCCTCGATCAGATCATGTCTATGTGGCACACTTACAATGAGAGCCTTTAAATTTATATCTGACAGCTTTTTTAGAGTTGTTTGAAGTGCCCTTGTCACTAGTTGGCTTTCATTTTTGTATATGTCATTTGCTCCATCAATTAGCACACAGTATGTTCTAGTCTTAACTAAGTTTTCACAATTATTTACTATTTCGTTAAGGGGAGTGCCAGGTTTGACAATGTCTGTTACTCTAAATTGGGACTTCTGACCATTTATTATTTGTGCCACACCCTTCGAATGACTATCACCTAATACACAGACATAATATTTGTTGTTCTCCAAGTGCCCTCGGCCCATTGGCTTTATAGTACACTCTGAAGAAACATTTCTCTCGTTAGAACACACAGATGATCTAGATTCACTTTCACATTCACCTGTCTTATTTTTTGAGTTCACATTTCGTCCTGTCGTGTCTTTATCACCTGTTTTTCATTGCACTCTATTTACTGACGATTTCATACTATCAGAAAGATTTTGTTCACTATGAGTAGAAGTTTTGTTTGCAATGAGAATTGCTGGTATGTTTTCATTACACTCATTTTTAGATCACCTCGTTTCTGTTGGTTCATCAGTTCCTCTAACTTATTTACGTAACAATTTGCAAGCACAAGGTCTTGCTGAAGCGATGCAGTAACAGTTTCTTCTATGCAATTATCATATCTTGACAAAGCTACCATTAGTAGATTGCAGCATTCCATGCCACAGTCACATTTTGTGTCCCATTCTTCTGTTCCTCTGAAACACTTTGCATGAATCCATTTTTGCGACACTGCACATAACCTGATACCTATCGCGATGTAGTTATTGCACTTAATACAATTTATACTCGATATGTAGCCATTTTCCGTGGAACTGTTTATACACACTTCCATACGTGACGCCATCTTACTTGCAACCTACATCCTTCACTTTCATTTTGTTGATGGAGCATCCAGCAGCATCTCCAGTTTCTTGTCAAATCCTAACATCCATCCCAGAACCTTTCCCCTGATAACCCCTACCACTCCCTGCACTCCAGCCTTCTAAATGTTTCCTAAACTTCATAAACCCAACCAGCCAGGACAAATGAGTGTGGCTGGTTACTGTGGACCAACAGCTCCAACCTGTTACCTTTAACCTATTTTCCTATATAAAAGACACCAACTGTTTCCTCCACTGACTCTCTACAGGTCCTGCTCATTTACCACCTGGCACCTTCCTTGTCACTGTCACTGCCACATCCGTCTACACTAACATCCCCAATATCCAAGGCCTTGCCATTATTGAACACTGCCTTTCCCAGTGCCTGACTGATTCCAAACCTAGAACCTTTTTCCTGGTCACCATGACCAATTCTGTACTCACCCACAATTAATTCTGCTTTGAAGGTATGACCTACAAACAATGGAGGAATAGGCACCCACATCGCATCATCCTAAGCCAACCAATTCATAAGCCATGTAGAGGAATCCATCCTAACCACCCAGAGTCCCAAGTCCATCACCTGGTTCACTTTCATTGATGACATCTTCATGATGGGGACTGAGCTTGAGAACACTCTGTCCACTTCCCTCCAGAACCTCAACACTTTCTCCCCCACTCACTACACCTAGTCCCCCTCAGACCAACAGTTCACCTATGACGATGTCGATCTCTACCTCAGAGGTGACTACATCAGTACTTCTGTAAACAACAAACCTACCAACCACAAACAATACCTTCATTTTGACACTCATTCCAAATCAAGAAATCCTTTCCACACAGTCTAACCATCCAGAAACAGATCCCCTGTGTCTTGTCTCACCAGTCACCCACCATCCACCAAATAACCCAGCGCCTGATCAAAAATGAACACTTCTCTTGTGATTCAGTACCACACAAGACTGGAGCAACTGAATCACATTCTCTTCCAGGGTCTCAAGTACCTCTCATCATGTGCTGAAATAAGAAATACCCTCCCTACCCCTCCCAGAGTGGTATTCCATCATGCTCACAACCTAAGCAATATTCCTGACCATCACTACTCTACCCCTGCACCAAACTCCTTGCCTCACGACTCATATCCTTGCAATGGACCTAAATTCAAGACCTATCCCATACATCTTCCCACTACCACTTACTCCTATCCTGTCATAGACATCTCCTACCCCTTCAAAGGCAGGGACACCTGTGCTAGCAGGCATATGATCTGCCAACTTAGCTGTAACTACTGCACTGCATTCTACATGAACACAACAGCTAACAAGCTGGCCTCAGACACAGCCAACCGATTCGGCTCAAATTTTGCAGGTCGCTTGTGTACAACCTAAAACGAAGGAATCTAAGATATTTTGGGTCAACACACCCGCAATTTTGAGAAAATCAGCCCTAAAGGTTATGACGCGCAATCGACTCAAAATTGCAGGGATTGATTGATAATTGTAAACAGAGCATTTTTCATCATCAGGTATGGGGTCTGCAACGCAAACTTTTCCAGAAATTGGGGAAAGAATCTTTTACAACTGCCGCTTCTGTACCCTTATGGAAAATTCTTTTCACCGGTAGTGGCGATAGCGCAATGGCCAAGGTAACTGGCTGGTAATCGGAGAACACGGATTCGAATCTCGAAGAAACCTTGCGGATGTTATTCTTTTCATTTGTGTTTTTCCATAACTCAATTGATAATGATAGGAGGGTTAATAAGGTAAGTAAATCAATAAGGAATGATAATAATAAGGTAGGCAAACTAATTTCCCAAACGCCGTGTGTTAGTAAAGTATTAAACTTTTAAGCCTTGTCACATGAAAACAACTCCGATTAAGAGTGCTGCGAATTCCTCACGAGGGATCACAGATAGCCAACCGCGTGACGCTTGTTTACATCGAGGCACGGGATGGAATGCACGGGACAGAATGCACGCGGGGAGAGTTATGTTGTCCCAGTTGCCTCTTCGTCATTTCATAGTTGTGAACCTGGAAGAGTGAAGGTGTCCAGCACGAGCCTTATAGAAGTCAATCGGAAAGAGTTGTTTTCCGTCATTAGGCTGCTGCGAACCTCGTGGATACATGTAGTGATTTTTCCATCGTTAATGCGCCGAATGAAATACATTTTGTGAATGAATACAGTGTTCTTCCATAAGTAACATATGACGAGTCCTGTAAGTAGTTTGTAGTAATTAGCTCGTCTGTTTATGTTGTAGTAACTAATTATTGTTTTTTGTGTCATATCTTTCAGGTGCATAATCTGAATAATGGAGGATGTACACCCTTCGACTAACGCTGTAATATATAGTTAGGAGCCTGTCACAGACGATGGCAAGCAGGAAGTTACCGACGCTGTGTCTTGGTTTGTAAAAGTGTTGCAAGACAGATGCATTATCAATGCACTACGGGAAGCAGGCAGTTCTATTTCTCGGCATTCCAGATTGATAGGAGTGGCTATCATCGAGCGGTTTTTGGCACTGACAAACGAAATGACTTTTGTTGATACTGAAGTACTATACCATGAAGACGAAGCAGAAGGTGATTCAGTGGAAGATATCCTGACTAGTGAATCGCAAAATGGTCATAACACTTTGGAAATCTCCACGTCACTGGGAATATGTGCTTCATCTGTTCCCAATGAGTACCACGAACTGGTTACTAAACGTTTGAACTATGGCGCTATACCCCTTGAAGTAAAGGCCTTCCCCTTGTTCCCCTTGTTAGTCTTGAGTATCTTTTGTCCCCTGAGTAGCTCTACTTCTTTTATGTGTTATTAGGAACTAAAGATGAGAATTCTCTCTTCATCACCCTTTCCCATTCTTCATTATTTGTCCCTTCCAAGGCTCCTTTGACATCAATGTCTTCACTTAGAAGTCCTTCTTTCAAACAGTAAGTAACATGATCAGGCCATGTCTTGGTTTTTTTTTATGTGTTTGATCTTTGAGGTGTAACCTCTTGAACTATGTTTTGATTCTCATGACCCACATCTTGAGCTTCAGTTTCTATTGAATCACTGTCAAAGCCATAAAAGGGTTCATTATCACTGTCCTCTGATTTAACTTCTCCTTCAGTTTTCAAAATACTGATGTAGAACTGCTTTTTGTTCCAGTCATAATGCATTTGTGGTCTTAGGTTCACCTGACTTTGAACTTGAAAAATTACCATTCTCTGCTGACAATTATCTGCCCAATCTCCCCTTTGGCTGCCTGACAGTAGCCTACAAATGTCAACTTCTGTGACTTCTCATCCCATTTCTTGTGACGGGATTTTGGAATGTGAACCAGCCAAAAATTCTCATATGTGATGAACAAGGCTTTCTTCTATGCCAGCGTTCATAAGGCACCTTTTCACCAAGCGTGGTGGATGGTGAATGATTTGATAGGTATTCAGCCATAGACACAGCTTCAGCCCAATACTTCTTTGGTAGTTTCACATCAAACATTATGGTATGAGCCTTTTCAACCAACATTCTATTAGTTCTCTTAGCAACACCATTTTTATGTGGACTGTAACATACTGTAAGCTGCTGGATGATACCTTCAGAAGTCAGAAATTCTTTTAGTTCATCATTGATGTTCTCCTTTCCATTGTCAGACTGCAACTTCCTGATATTTCTGCCTATCTTCTTTTCCACCACAGCTTTGAAGTATTTAAATATGTGTTACCTCAAATTTTTTCTTCAAGAAATAAATACACTTGGATCTTGTAAAATCATCAATAAATATGAAAAAAATAGGATTTCCACCAATAAACACTGTCTCCACTTGTCCACACAAGTCAGAATGTACTAAGTCTAATACTTGTTTAGAATACCTTTTGCTAGGTTTGAATGGAAGATGTGACTGTTTCCTCCCATGATGCACAGCTCACAGGGATCCTGAATCACAATATCTTCATTTAGTTCTGTTGAAACCATTGACAACTTTGGCATAATTTTGTGATTTATATCTTCTAGCCTGCAAAACCACAAGAATCCACTATCTTTTGTACGGCAGCACTCCTTCATTTTACTTGTATTCAAACAATAGTTGCCATTCTTACACAATACTTGGGCAATTAATTCATCTTCTGCATCAATAAATGTGAAAGCTTCCTAAATACCTGTCTGTCATTGTTATTTTTTGACGAGCTTCCTCCTTTTTTGTCCTTGCCAGAACAATATTTAGCAGTATGATTCAGTTTGTTGTAATTGTAGCATTTAATAACACATTTTGTAGCCCTCATCTTATTTGTATATAGAGCAGTTTCTTCACTTCCATTCGCATCTTTGGGTTTGACATCTTGTGAAAGTTTCACTTTAGTAGAATCTTCCGGGATACATGTGCCACTGATTTCAAGTACTATGATCATAGGCTGATAATGATCAGGTAATTCAGCCAGGACCAAAGTTCCTATCCACTCTTCACTCACTGCAAACTTCATTTCATTTAATTTTAATCTAAAAACCAGCAGCCTCAGTTGCAGAGTTTACCTAGATTTACCTAGGTTTCAGTCGGGTTAACCCAACCTTCATCAGAATAAAAGTAACTACCATTTGTCCATAGTGGACATCATAAAGCTAAAACTACAAATTCATAAATTATTGTCAGACTGTAAAAACTTACCTGAAACTGCCTTGACCTCACTTCATGACCGCAATGCAGCAGCCACGAGTGCTGTACTGGAACTGACCGTAGCGTCATGAGGCCCGCCTAGGCAGACACAATACCTTGCACCTGCACATAAACTGTGTGATGGGTACTTGTTGGGACAAGATGCGAACCTAACTCCTGACTTTGAATTTACTAGTAAAGTGAAATAAAAGAAAGGTACAGCTGAGGAAAAGGGCATATACAGGGTGTTTCAAAAATGACCGGTATATTTGAAACGGCAATAAAAACTAAACGAGCAGCGATAGAAATACACCGTTTGTTGCAATATGCTTGGGACAACAGTACATTTTCAGGCAGACAAACTTTCGAAATTACGGTAGTTACAATTTTCAACAACAGATGGCGCTCCAAGTGATGTGAAAGATATAGAAGACAACGCAGTCTGTGGGTGCGCCATTCTGTACGTCGTCTTTCTGCTGTAAGCGTGTGCTGTTCACAACGTGCAAGTGTGCTGTAGACAACATGGTTTATTCCTTAGAACAGAGGATTTTTCTGGTGTTGGAATTCCACTGCCTAGAACACAGTGTTGTTGCAACAAGACGAAGTTTTCAGTGGAGGTTTAATGTAACCAAAGGACCGAAAAGCGATATAATAAAGGATCTGTTTGAAAAATTTCAACGGACTGGGAACGTGATGGATGAACGTGCTGGAAAGGTAGGGCGACCGCGTACGGCAACCACAGAGGGCAACGCGCAGCTAGTGCAGCAGGTGATCCAACAGCGGGCTCGGGTTTCCGTTTGCCGTGTTGCAGCTGCGGTCCAAATGACGCCAACGTCCACATATTGTCTCATGCACCAGAGTTTACACCTCTATCCATACAAAATTCAAACGCGGCAACCCCTCAGCGCTGCTACCATTGCTGCATGAGAGACATTCGCTAACGATATAGTGCACAGGATTGATGACGGCGATATGCATGTGGGCAGCATTTGGTTTACTGACGAAGCTTATTTTTACCTGGACGGCATCGTCAATAAACAGAACTGGCGCATATGGGGAACCGAAAAGCCCCATGTTGAAGTCCCATCGTCCCTGCATCCTCAAAAAGTACTGGTCTGGGCCGCCATTTCTTCCAAAGGAATCATTGGCCCATTTTTCAGATCCGAAACGATTACTGCATCACGCTATCTGGACATTCTTCGTGAATTTGTGGCAGTACAAACTGCCTTAGACGACACTGCGAACACCTCGTGGTTTATGCAAGATGGTGCCCGGCCACATCGCACGGCCGACGTCTTTAATTTCCTGAATGAATATTTCGATGATCGTGTGATTGCTTTGGGCTATCCGAAACATACAGGAGGCGGCATGGATTGGCCTCCCTATTCGCCAGACATGAACCCCTGTGACTTCTTTCTGTGGGGACACTTGAAAGACCAGGTGTACCGCCAGAATCCAGAAACAATTGAACAGCTGAAGCAGTACATCTCATCTGCATGTGAAGCCATTCCGCCAGACACGTTGTCAAAGGTTTCGGGTAATTTCATTCAGAGACTACGCTATATTATTGCTACGCATGGTGGATATGTGGAAAATATCGTACTATAGAGTTTCCCAGACCGCAGTGCCATCTGTTGTTGAAAATTGTAACTACTGTAATTTCGAAAGTTTGTCTGCCTGAAAATGTACTGTTGTCCCAAGCATATTGCAACAAACGGTGTATTTCTATCGCTGCTCATTTAGTTTTTATTGCCGTTTCAAATATACTGGTCATTTTTGAAACACCCTGTATGTTATCCTGTGCAGAACGTACTTAGATCGACTATCTTAACATTTATGAAGTATTTGTTGGTCATGATATGAGGAAGACATCACCTGATTACAACGTATGGCCTCTGCAGGAAAATTTTGTGCTTAAGCACAAAGTTTAATCACCTAAAAAGAACTTAGGAGTGGGAAGGATAATATAAAGCCAACATTGTCATTAATATAATGGAAGGAAACATTCCACGTGGGAAAAATTATATATAAAAACAAAGATGAGGTGACTTACCGAACAAAAGCGCTGGCAGGTCGATAGACACACAAACAAACACAAACATACACACAAAATTCAAGCTTTCGCAACAAACTGTTGCCTCATCAGGAAAGAGGGAAGGAGAGGGGAAGACGAAAGGAAGTGGGTTTTAAGGGAGAGGGTAAGGAGTCATTCCAATCCCGGGAGCGGAAAGACTTACCTTAGGGGGAAAAAAGGACAGGTATACACTCGCACACACGCACATATCCATCCACACATACAGACACAAGCAGACATATTTCAATGTCTGCTTGGGTCTGTATGTGTGGATGGATATGTGCGTGTGTGCGAGTGTATACCTGTCCTTTTTTCCCCCTAAGGTAAGTCTTTCCGCTCCCGGGATTGGAATGACTCCTTACCCTCTCCCTTAAAACCCACTTCCTTTCGTCTTCCCCTCTCCTTCCCTCTTTCCTGATGAGGCAACAGTTTGTTGCGAAAGCTTGAATTTTGTGTGTATGTTTGTGTTTGTTTGTGTGTCTATCGACCTGCCAGCGCTTTTGTTCGGTAAGTCACCTCATCTTTGTTTTTATATACAACATTGTCATTATTATGACTAGGTCTAAAAAATTATTTTTTGAGACGTAAGTGTTAAGCATTTGCTTAGCTTTGGTTACAGCATGTCAACATCCTAATGACTTAGCATACAAATGGTCATGAATGAAATTATGAACAAGTCTACATCTAATCTATAACATCCAACAAACAGGCCATATAAAAGAGATGGTCATTATTCAAAATTAGCATTTTGACCTGAAATGGTCTAGAATCAAGTCAAAATAAACTAATGCATGTGCCTGATTGAGCTTCATGATGAAGTTATGGTTATGAGTTACAGAAAACACTAAAGTAGGGGATAATGTGGCAGCAATGCGGTACTCAATTTGTCTTCATGGAGGTGATCCACACACATACTGTAACAACTGTGTGTGGAACACTACCATCATAATTCAGACCTGGTGACCACTGCCATTGAGCATAGGGAATAACAGCAGAATTATATTGAAAACTAAAGTGTGACTTGGTGAACATTGCTCTGGTCAACACACTTAAAACTATTGACCAACAGAGTTCAATTATGCTCAAAGCTAAAGTGTGACTTGGAGAACATCGCTCCAGTCAACACACTTAAAATAACTGACCGATAAAGGTCAATATGTGCTTAAAGAACCAGTCCAAACTATGGAAGGATGACAGGAAATGGTTAAATTATGATGTGATTTGGCAAACAACGCTCCAAAGGACACCTTTAAACATCATTGAGTAAGATTAATTCAAACTGATATGGCTAGTCTGAACCAAAACTTTGTATCCAGTAGATTGTGGCAAGGTGGCGGTACCTTCCCCTGATACTTATATGGAGAAGACTGCCATTAATTATGTTAATAAAAAGCTGTGTATGACTAGGTGATGGCATCACTACTATCATATACACTTAATATTGACCACAATCAGTCATATCAAAGGATTATGTGGTAGCACCTATACTCTATAATGGGGTATAGAATTAGAGATCATCATTCCAGTTACTACACATACATGCTATTGACCGATGAAGTTATTGTCCACTAATTAAATCAACAATTTCAACACTTGATTTAATTAGTGGATAATAACTTTGTCAGTCAATAGCATGTATGTGTAGTAACTGGAATGATGATCAATAAGTCACTATCCCATTATAGATTATATGTGCTACCACATATTCCTTCAATATGACTGATTGTGGTCAATACTATGTGTATATGATAGCAGTGATGCCATCACCTGGTCATACACAACTTTTTATTAACGTAATTAATGGCAGTCATATCCATATAACTATCAGGGGAGGGTAATGTCACCTTGCCACAATATACTGGATACGAAGTTTTGGTTCAGCCTAGCCGGATCAGTATGAATTGATCTTACTCAATGATGTTTAAAGGTGTCCTTTGGAGCATTGTTCACCAAATCACATCATAATTTAACCATTTCCTGTCATCCTCCCATAGTTTAGACTAGTTCTTTAAGCACATATTGACCTTTGTCAGTCAATTATTTGAAGTGTGTTGACTGGAGCGATGTTCTCCAAGTCACACTTTAGCTTTGAGCGTAATTGAACTCTGTTGGTCAATAGTTTTAAGTGTGTTGACCAGAGCAATGTTCACCAAGTCACACTTTAGTTTTCAATATAATTCTGTTGTTATTCCCTATGTTCAATGGCAGTGGTCACCAGGTCTGAATTATGATGGTAGTGTTCCACACACAGTTCTTAGAGTATGTGTGTGGATCACCTCCACGAAGACAAATTGGGTACCCCATTGCCGCCACATTATCCCATACTTTAGTGTTTTCTGTAACTCATAACCATAACTTCGTCATGAAGCTCAATCAGGCATGTGCATTAGTTTATTTTGAGTTGATTCTAGATCATTTCAGGTCAAATATACTAATCTTCAATAATGATCATCTCTTTTATATGGCCCGTATTGCCAGATGTTACAGATTAGATGTAGACTTGTTCATAAGTTCATTCATGACCATTAGTGTGCTAAGTCATTAGGGTGTTCATGCATTGTAACCATAGCTAAGCAAATGCTTAAACGTCTCAAAAAAAAAAAAAAAAAAAAAAAAAAAAAATTTGGCCTAGTCATAATAATGACAATGTTGGCTTTATATTATCCTTCCCACTCCTAAGTTCTTTTTAGGTGATTAAACTTTGTGCTTAAGCACAAAATTTTCCTAGACACGTCATACGTTGTAAGCATGTGATGCCTTCCTCATATCATGACCAACGAATACTTCATAAATGTTAGGACAGTCGATCTAAGTACGTTCTGTACAGGTTATGCCCTTTTCCTCTGTTATACCTTTTATTTCACTTTACTGCTAAATTCAAGGTCAGCAGATAGGTTTGTGTCTTGTCCCAACAAGTAACTATCATAAAGTTCATGCACAGGCACAAGGTATTGTATCCGCCTAGGCGGACCTCATGACACTACGGTCAGTTCCAGTACAGCACTCGTGGCTGCTGCATCGCGGTCGTGAAGTGGGACCGAGGCAGTTCCAGATAAGTTTTATAGTCTGATGATAATTTATGGGTTTGTAGTTTTAGCTTGACAATGTCCACTATGGAGAAATGGTAGTTATTTTTATTCTGATGAAGGTTGGGTTATCCCGACTGAAACCTAGGTAAATCTAGGTAAACTCTGCAACTGAGGCTGTTGGTTTTTAAATTAAAATTAATATTTGTACAGTTGTGACAAGGCCGTGAAATGTTGAAAGTATCATTTCATTTATTTTAAAAGGGCTCACTATTATACGATCGCAGTAGTGTCTACCAACTTACATTGATCTAATTTGGTTGTGATTAATGATCTAAGCAAGTCCACTCTATGTGTGAGTTCTGAGTCTTCAAATGCTTTTTCCAAGGCCATTAAGGCTTCTGCTGCCATATTCATGTCCCTTTTATGAGAATACTTCATTTTGTGCATGAAAAGTATAATCCAGGAATGTGCCTTTTTGTCTCTCTTCTTCAAAGGACCATCCCATTTCAATGGCTCTGGAGGTGGGTTTTCAACAGCATCCCACAGTTCATCATGGTCCCAATGTGCCTTTATGGCAATTTCCGTGTTGAATAGTTTTCATGCCCAGAGCAACTTTTCAACCAATGGAAGTCCAGTTGGGGCTTTACCACTCATTTTTAGGTCTGAGTGAGAGAAAAAATTTTTAGCAGTCTGAATGCACTGAATGCAAGAACAATCAGGTGGCAAAATATTAAGATCAGCACACGCATAACTTTTGAACCAGCTCTTAATTTCTGCGCACCTTATTTTCACACCTGTATCTGGGCCTATAATCTTTTGTTGAGCATTTTTTAAAATATAATCATGAAAGCTTTCTGAAACAATGTTTTATTAATTAATCAGTATGTGCATAACAACAAGTAAATAACCCAGAATGTACAATAACCACCGAGTAACTACAACGCAATGAAATAATAATAATAATAATAATAATAATAATAAACCTGTCGATATCAATTCATGTATCTCAACAAATGCCTCCACTGGCGAGAGCAATCTGTCCTTACCATACTGTTCAAATTCATATACCACAGAACCATATACCTGTTGTAGGTTGTTTATCTAATGGCTTCCACAGCAAAAATTTAATTTTAAATTTATGTGTAATTCTCATGAAATTTAAAAATTTAAAATGCTGTCACAATCTTCTCATTAAGTGGTATAATCTTATATTAAATGTTAAACACAATAGGACAAGTGTTTCATTTAGGAACTGTCATTCAGTATTTGAGACTGAGAGCACTTAGCAACTTCCAACAAATTTGACACATAATTTCGACTTTTACAAATCTTTTTCTTTCTTACACTCCCTCCCTCCTCAAAAAACATTCTGAAAAGAAAGAATTTTATCTCTTATTACACTTTCACTGTTCATGCAGGCAAACTTCAGCAATTTCGCATGACATTTTAATTTATTCCTTCTTTACTACTAATTCTAGTCACAACACAGTTTGCAAAGAGTATCCACATGTACCACTGAATGTACCTCCAAAATTATATCATTGTATGATGCAGAGTTCAGATGTGATGCCATAAACATTGACAGGCATGAGAAACTAGCTTTTGCTTGTTGTTGTTGTGGTCTTCAGTCCTGAGACTGGTTTGATGCAGCTCTCCATGCTACTCTATCCTGTGCAAGCTTCTTCATCTCCCAGTACCTACTGCAACCTACATCCTTCTGAATCTGCTTAGTGTATTCATCTCTTGGTCTCCCTCTACGATTTTTACCCTCCACGGTGCCCTCCAATGCTAAATTTGTGATCCCTTGTTGCCTCAAAACATGGCCTACCAACCGATCCCTTCTTCTAGTCAAGTTGTACCACAAACTTCTCTTCTCCCCAATCCTACTCAATACCTCCTCATTAGTTACGTGATCTACCCACCTTCTCTTCAACATTCTTCTGTAGCACCACATTTCGAAAGCTTCTATTCTCTTCTTGTCCAAACTAGTTATCGTCCATGTTTCACTTCCATACATGGCTACACTCCATACAAATACTTTCAGAAACGACTTCCTGACACTTAAATCTATACTCGATGTTAACAAATTTCTCTTCTTGAGAAACGCTTTCCTTGCCATTGCCAGTCTACATTTTATATCCTCTCTACTTCGACCATCATCAGTTATTTTACTCCCTAAATAGCAAAACTCCTTTACTACTTTAAGTGTCTCATTTCCTAATCTAATTCCCTCAGCATCACCCGACTTAATTTGACTACATTCCATTATTCTCGTTTTGCTTTTGTTGATGTTCATCTTATATCCTCCTTTCAAGACACTGTCCATTCTGTTCAACTGCTCTTCCAAGTCCTTTGCTGTCTCTGACAGAATTACAATTTCATCGGCAAACCTCAAAGTTTTTACTTCTTCCCCATGAATTTTAATACCTACTCTGAATTTTTCTTTTGTTTCCTTTACTGCTTGCTCAATATACAGATTGAATAACATCGGGGAGAGGCTACAACCCTGTCTCACTCCTTTCCCAACCACTGCTTCCCTTTCATGCCCCTCGACTCTTATAACTGCCATCTGGTTTCTATACAAATTGTAAACAGCCTTTCACTCCCTGTATTTTACCCCTGCCACCTTCAGAATTTGAAAGAGAGTATTCCAGTTAACATTGTCAAAAGCTTTCACTAAGTCTACAAATGCTAGAAACGTAGGTTTGCCTTTTCTTAATCTTTCTTCTAAGATAAGTCATGATGTTAGTATTGCCTCACGTGTTCCAACATTTCTACAGAATCCAAACTGATCTTCCCCGAGGTCTGCTTCTACCAGTTTTTCCATTCGTCTGTAAAGAATTCGCGTTAGTATTTTGCAGCTCTGACTTATTAAACTGATAGTTTGGTAATTTTCACATCTGTCAACACCTGCTTTCTTTGGGATTGGAATTATTATATTCTTCTTGAAGTCTGAGGGTATTTCGCCTGTCTCATACATCGTGCTCACCAGATGGTAGAGTTTTGTCATGACTGGCTCTCCCGAGGCCATCAGTAGTTCTAATGGAATGTTGTCTACTCCCGGGGCCTTGTTTCGACTCAGGTCTTTCAGTGCTCTGTCAAGCTCTTCATGCAGTATCTTGTCTCCCATTTCGTCTTCATCTACATCCTCTTCCATTTCCATAATACTGTCCTCAAGTACATCGCCCTTGTATAAACCCTCTATATACTCCTTCCACCTTTCTGCCTTCCCTTCTTTGCTTAGAACTGGGTTGCCATCTGAGCTCTTGATATTCATAAAAGTGGTTCTCTTCTCTCCAAATGTCTCTTTAATTTTCCTGTAGGCAGTATCTATCTTACCCCTAGTGAGACAAGCCTCTACATCCTTACATTTGTCCTCTAGCCATCCCTGCTTAGCCATTTTGCACTTCCTGTCGATCTCATTTTTGAGACGTTTGTATTCCTTTTTGCCTACTTCATTTACTGCATTTTTATATTTTCTCCTTTCATCAATTAAATTCAATATTTCTTCTGTTACCCAAGGATTTCTATTAGCCCTCGTCTTTTTACGTACTTGATCGTCTGCTGCCTTCACTACTTCATCCCTCAGAGCTACCCATTCTTCTTCTATTTCCCTTATGCTCTCCCTGAAACTCTCTACAACCTCTGGTTCTTTCAGTTTATCCAGGTCCCATCTCCTTAAATTCCCACCTTCTTGCAGTTTCTTCAGTTTCAATCTGCAGTTCATAACCAATAGATTGTGGTCAGAATCTACATCTGCCCCAGGAAATGTCTTACAATTTAAAACCTGGTTCCTAAATCCCTGTCTTACCATTATATAATCTATCTGATACCTTTTAGTATCTCCAGTATTCTTCCAGGTATACAACCTTCTTTTATGATTCTTGAACCAAGTGTTAGCTATGATTAAGTTATGCTCTGTGCAAAATTCTACAAGGCGGCTTCCTCTTTCATTCCTTCCCCCCAATCCATATTCACCCACTATGTTTCCTTCTCTCCCTTTTCCTACTGACGAATTCCAGTCACCCATGACTATTAAATTTTCGTCTCCCTTCACTACCTGAATAATTTCTTTTATCTCGTCATACATTTCATCTATTTCTTCATCATCTGCAGAGCTAGTTGGCATATAAACCTGTACTACTGTAGTAGGCATGGGCTTTGTGTCTATCTTGGTGACAATAATGCGTTCACTATGCTGTTTGTAGTAGCTAACCCGCACTCCTATTTTTTTATTCATTATTAAACCTACTCCTGCATTACCCCTATTTGATTTTGTATTTATAACCCTGTAATCACCTGACCAAAAGTCTTGTTCCTCCTGCCACCGAACTTCACTAATTCCCACTATATCTAACTTTAACCTATCTATTTCCCTTTTTAAATTTTCTAACCTACCTGCCCGATTAAGGGATCTGACATTCCACGCTCCGATCCGTAGAACACCAGTTTTCTTTCTCCTGATAACGACGTTCTCCTGTGCTTTTGCTTACTCAAACCATAGATTAGATTAGATTAGATTAGATTAATACTAGTTCCATGGATCATGAATACGATATTTCGTAATGATGTGGAACGAGTTGAATTTTCCAATACATGACATAATTAGGTTAATTTAACAACATACTTCAGTTAATATAACAACTTTATTTTTTTGTGTTTTTTTGTTTTTCTTTATTTTTTATTTTATTTATTTTTTTATTTTTTTTTATTTTTTTTCTTAATTTATATCTAAAAATTCCTCTATGGAGTAGAAGGAGTTGTCATTCAGAAATTCTTTTAATTTCTTCTTAAATACTTGTTGGTTATCTGTCAGACTTTTGATACTATTTGGTAAGTGACCAAAGACTTTAGTGCCAGTATAATTCACCCCTTTCTGTGCCAAAGTTAGATTTAATCTTGAATAGTGAAGATCGTCCTTTCTCCTAGTATTGTAGTTATGCACACTGCTATTACTTTTGAGTTGGGTTTGGTTGTTAATAACAAATTTCATAAGAGCGTATATATACTGAGAAGCTACTGTGAATATCCCTAGATCCTTAAATAAATGTCTGCAGGATGATCTTGGGTGGACTCCAGCTATTATTCTGATTACACGCTTTTGTGCAATAAATACTTTATTCCTCAGTGATGAATTACCCCAAAATATGATGCCATATGAAAGCAATGAGTGAAAATAGGCGTAGTAAGCTAATTTACTAAGATGTTTATCACCAAAATTTGCAATGACCCTTATTGCATAAGTAGCTGAACTCAAACATTTCAGCAGATCATCAATGTGTTTCTTCCATTTTAATCTCTCATCAATGGACATACCTAAAAATTTGGAATATTCTACCTTAGCTACATGCTTCTGATTAAGGTCTATATTTATTAATGGTGTCATACCATTCACTGTACGGAACTGTATGTACTGTGTCTTATCAAAATTCAGTGAGAGTCCGTTTACAAGGAACCACTTAGTAATTTTCTGAAAGACAGTATTGACAATTTCATCAGTTAATTCTTGTTTCTCAGGTGTAATTACTATACTTGTATCATCAGCGAAGAGAACTCACTTTGCCTCTTCATGAATATAGAATGGTAAGTCATTAATATATAATAAGAACAACAAAGGACCCAAGACTGACCCTTGTGGAACCCCATTCTTGATAGTTCCCCAGTTTGAGGAATGTGCTGATCTTTGCATGTTACGAGAACTACTTATTTCAACTTTCTGCACTTTTCCAGTTAGGTACGAATTAAACCATTTGTGCACTGTCCCACTCATGCCACAATACTTGAACTTGTCTAGCAGAATTTCATGATTTACACAATCAAAAGCCTTTGAGAGATCACAAAAAATCCCAATGGGTGGTGTTCGGTTATTCAGATCATTCAAAATTTGACTGGTGAAAGCATATAGGGCATTTTCTGTTGAAAAACCTTTCTGGAAACCAAACTGACATTTTGTTAGTACTTCATTTTTACAGATATGTGAAGCTACTCTTGAATACATTACTTTCTCAAAAATTTTGGATAAAGCTGTTAGAAGGGAGATTGGACGGTAATTGTTGACATCAGATCTATCCCCCTTTTTATGCAAAGGTATAACAATAGCATATTTCAGTCTATCAGGGAAAATGCCCTGTTCCAGAGAGCTATTACACAGGTGGCTGAGAATCTTACTTATCTGTTGAGAACAAGCTTTTAGTATTTTGCTGGAAATGCCATCAATTCCATGTGAGTTTTTGCTTTTAAGCAAGTTTATTATTTTCCTAATTTCAGAGGGAGAAGTGGGTGAGATTTCAATTGTATCAAATTGCATAGGTATGGCCTCTTCCATTAACAGCCTAGCATCTTCTAATGAACACCTGGATCCTACTATATCCACAACATTTAGAAAATGATTATTAAAAGTAATTTCAACTTCTGACTTTTTGTTCGTAAAGTTTTCATTCAATTTGATGGTAATACTGTCTTCCTCTGCTCTTGGTTGACCTGTTTCTCTTTTAATAATATTCCAAATTGTTTTAATTTTATTATCAGAGTTGCTGATTTCAGACATGATACACATACTCCTGGATTTTTTAATAACTTTTCTTAATATAACACAGTAGTTTTTATAATTTTTGATAGTTTCTGGGTCACTACTCTTTCTTGCTGTCAGATACATTTCCCTTTTCCGGTTACAAGATATTTTTATACCCTTAGTAAGCCATGGTTTGTTACAAGGTTTCTTACGAGTATATTTAACTATTTTCTTGGGGAAGCAGTTTTCAAATGCATTTACAAAAATGTCATGAAATAAATTATATTTTAAATTGGCATCAGGTTCACGGTACACCTCATCCCAGTCTAACTGCTGTAGGCTTTCCCTGAAATTTGCAATTGTTAAATCATTGACTGAACATACTACTTTGGAGGACCGTTTAGTATTGCTGAATGGAGCTATGTCATATATTGTAACTAGCTGTGCACCATGATCAGAAAGACCATTCTCAACAGGCTGAGCATTTATCTGGTTAAACTTATCTTGGTCTATAAAGAAGTTATCTATCAGTGAGCTGCTATCCTTTACCACCCGAGTAGGAAAATCAATAACGGGTGTCAAATTGAAAGAACCGAGTAATACTTCAAGGTCATTTTTCCTATTACCCTCTTTCAGAGAATCTACATTGAAGTCCCCACAAATAATAATTTGCTTCCCCCTGTCTGACAGATAGCACAACAAGGAGTCCAAATTTTTCAGAAATAGATGAAAATTTCCTGATGGGGACGTATATACAGTTACAATTATAAATGTGCCTTTATTTAATTTAAGCTCACAGGCACATGCTTCTATATGTTTCTCTACACAAAACTCTTTTGTTTCTATACTTTTTGCACAATGATAACTTTTGACATATATGGCAACTCCTCCTTTCTCCATATTTTCTCTCATTACATGTGCAGAGAGCTTATAATCACTTACATTTACCTTATCCATATCAGTAACAATGTGATGCTCAGACAGGCATAGTATATCTATTTCATTCTCAGCTTCTAAATATTCTAAACAAACCAGAAGCTCATCTACTTTATTCTTTAAACTCCCAATATTTTGATGAAATATACTTACATTATTTTTAATTATACTTTTATGAGAACCTTTCCTTATTCTAACATTTGCAGTACTCTCCTGTCTGAGTTTCTCATTGTGCTTAGGCCTAGTTCCTATACCAGTGGTCACATGGTGTTCAGAGAGGCAGATTATGTCAATTGGGTTGGGTGACTTTAATTCATCAATGCAATTACCTAGGACTGAGATACAACTTGGTGGAGATAAAATTTCTGGTGATTGGTGAAAATTTATAATTGATAGCTGTGATTGGTGATCCAATGTGCTAGAATTGTGCTGTTTAATTTCTTTCCTAAACTGAAGATTTGTTTCAATCCTAACCTCTCGTAGAACTTGACATCTTTCTGTCTTACCTATCCTAAAAAAGGTGCTGCTCCAACAACTGTAACCACTGGTATTTTACCATTCATGGCAGTGCCTCCCCCCCTTAAATTTCCTGCTATTACCCCAGCCAGTTTCCCCTTCCCTTTCCTGTTGAGATGTAGGCCGTGCCTGGTACAGTCCCACCTACTGAGATAATCAACAGGAACCACATCAATATGAGCCCCCGCACCCGACCCAAGCAGCCGTTCCAACTCCAAATTAACTCTCTCAACAGAAGAGTTCAAATGAGGCCGGTCATGGCGTCTCAGGACAGATACAAATTCAACATTGGTGTGTCTCGATGCCGACGCAATCTTTACCAGGTCACACTCTATACTGTACCCAGGATCTCTGTCGATGCTGTTCCCTGGCCCTCCCACAATAACCACGGTGTCGTCCCTGGTAAATCCTTTACAGAGTGAACCTAAATCCTCTGTCACCTGATCCAGACTAGCACTTGGTTTGAAAAAATTTGTGACCTGGTATTCTGGTCCTAATTCCTCCTGCAGAAGTTGGCCTACACCTCTGGCATGAGAACTGCCTAACCACAAAACTTTCTTCCTTTTTGATGACTTTCCTACATTCTTTTTCAATTTCCTATTGAAAGTTTGTTGTGTCCTGTCTACACCTACCTCATCCAGTGTTTCATAATGAGGGCAGTTTGTGACTTACAACAATCATTAAGTGTAATTTCAAACCTTTCCTAAACTTTTTCTCAGTTACATGCTTAAAGCCAAGTATTCAACACATCAACTCACTTGTAAAGTAATCAGACATTTGAAGCTGTTTTACACATGGGAATTCAGTTCCTTAAAGATCTGGGGGTTTACTTACTTTCAACTAACAGAAAAAACTCAGATCTGTAGAAGGCCAAAGGCTGTAAATAATTCTTGAATATATTAGTGAATCTATTAAATTTCATATCTTTTAAATTATAACTGTTAAAATTTACTATTCATAGTCATCTAGGGAACACTCTTTTTAAGCTATATTAGCAACTTCTTAAACTAAATTATAATGAACTTACCTTCCCATGCTTCAAACATGTCATTGATTATGAAATCCATGAAACCTATCTGTGACTTGGGTATAGAACAAGTAGTTCTGTCAAACATAGGCATCATTACTGGAAGGTTGGCTGCCTTTTCTTCATCAGTCTATGGAAAGAAAAGTAGATTAGATCAAACAAATTTGTCAAATTTTATTGAGTTTAATTACATTAGTTATCAGAAATTAATCATTCATGCCAATTTCAAAAATGAAAATGGAGGCTATAGATAAACATTTGATTTGATTTGATTTTTTATTGGTCCAGTTTTAACGTATAGCAGAAATTGTACAATTGATATTGGACAGGTCAAAGATAAGTTACAATAATACATAGTATTAGCAATTAAAATTAGGTACATACTACAATTAATTTTGTTACTTATTCAGAAATTCTCTGACAGAATAGAAACAGTGCTTTATTAGAAATGCCTTTAGTTTAGCTTTAAATATTGGATGAGTAGTATTTTTTATTTCCTCTGGTATCTTATTGTGTAGTATTACACCAATGTTAATTATGCTCCTCTGATAGGTGGTTGTTCTGTGATATTTTTGATGTATATTTGATTCCCTTCGAACCTTTTTTTTAGCAGTGGTGAAACTTTTGCTATTTTAAAAATATGTGGGAATATACCAGTTTTTAAAGAGAGGTTGAAAATTTTTGCCAAGGGGTTTCCTATGTGGTGAGCACATTCTTTTAATATGAAATCAGGTACTTCATCAAGACCACTTGACATTTTATTGCTTAGTGATTTAATTTTACTTATAATTTCATTGGGGTTTGTTTCATACACATACATAGAAGCAGTCGAGATCACTGACTTGCTGGAGAAATTTGGGACATTTAAGAATTACGTCATAGTTCTGTGATTGTCTACAAGCACAGCATTTTACTTTATTCACCTTTCCATTCAGAAAAAACAGTTTAGCACACACAGAAGTTTATATGGGCATCATAAGTGTAAAAGCAACTCGATTTGTTAATAACCCCACTGCAACTAGTTATGGATGTTTAACACTGTCTTTTACTTTTAGCAGCCAGATTAATTCTCTATGTGATGAATCCACCAGTAAATTATGTAATAATAATTTCTAAATATTCATGTATTGTAAGTTCCAATAATACCTATCTTTCAATTTCAAGTGCTAATTTCAATAATCCCTTTGATAAAAAGGAAGGAAGGAAGGAAGATTAGGGTTTAATGTCCAGTCAAGTGAGGTCATTAGAGATGGAGCACAAGCTCTGATTGTATCAAGGATGGGGGAGGAAATTGGCCATGCCCTTTCCAAGGAACCATCCCAGCATTTGCCTGGGAAATCTATATCAGGATGGTTGAATACGGATTTGAATCATCGTCTTCCCAAATCTGAGTCCAGTGTGCTAATGCTGCACTACATCACTATGTCTGTTTGATACGATGGATCCAGTGAAGCATCAGGGGGTAGGCCAAATTTTGTATATGAAGTATTCATTGCTGAGCAACAATTGTACAACTTGATACAGTTTTAGAGTAGCATTTTGTGATATATTTGGCTCCAAATGGTAAATACTGCAGTTAAAATTGGTGGTATTTAATCCAAGCATTCCTGTTAGTTACTCTTTCACAATTTATGTAAGAAAGTTTTATTCCATAAAAGTTTATCATATTATTATTATTATTGTTATTATTATTATTATTATTTCATTTTGAAACTGAAAAAGATAAAAGGAGTTATAGATACAATAATGCTTGATTATTTGCTTTTACACTCTGATAAAGACATTTAAGAAGGAACATTTAAATCTCTGAACAAGAAAAATTATATTTAGAAGATTTTGAACAAAAATTAATTACACACGGTATCTCCTGAGTCTAACTATGAAATCTGTTTTAGTGAACACATTCTGTTTACAGAAATATAATTGAAAATAATGATGTAAGCAAATCCAGTACATCTTGAACATTTCATTATAAATTTGAATTTAGTTTATAGAGGAAAACTATACTTTCATTAGATTCCTATGGTAGTTTCAAAATGTCTTCACATTTAATGTAATTCAGTTTTTTGGAAAATTTATTGTAGTTCTAGAAGTTCTTGTTCCAGTAACTTCATGTGTCAAAACCTAACTTATATATTTCAATAGAAAGTGCAGCAGTGCCAGTTTCTTTGGCATTTTTTGTTATGTTCAATTCAATTCCTGTGGATTCTGTTGCTCAGTTGTTTAGGTACACCCACTGTACTTGTATTTCAACATTTTAATGCTTTGCAAACATTGTGAAAACTGCAAAACAGAACAATGAAGAAAAATAAATAAGAATATCTACAAAATTAGCATTTAGATTTGTTTTCTTAAAAACCTGTGTCTTGCAAGGATGATGAATTTTATCATCTGAATTCACAATAAAAGTATTTGTAATACAGTAGTTCCTTACCAAAAGTGAAATAAAACAGTTCCAATTATTATTATTATTATTTCTAGAGAGATCATCTGTGGACAATTTATTTTATGAAATTAATAACTGATACACATATTAAAACATTTTATAATATTTACAAATGAGTTGGACATTATAGTTACAACATTTTAAAAATCATGATTAATTTGGCAAAGGAACTTTACAATCCCTAAGTGAGGTGGTATCAGAATTAGTGATATAATAGAATGATGTACACTAATCATGATGTAATGAAAACACCATGTATATGCCAAAAATGATATCTGAAAACACAAAAATATCCCTGTGATAACCTCAGAGTTACTACACACAGACAATAAAAAAGTAAGTTGTTTTCTGTACAAATCTGCTAACAAAGATACAGCAAAAATTTGGGAATCTTAAACAGAAACTTGAAGTTGCTGCCGCTCATACCTCACCTGTCATTCAACAACATCTTTGCCTCTGTACTTCTGTCTCGACTGACATCTCTGCCTGAACTCTTTGCCTTTACAAATGTCTGCTTGTGTCTGTGTATGTGCGGGTGGATATGTGTGTGTGTGTGTGCGAGTGTATACCTGTCCTTTTCTCCCCCTAAGGTAAGTCTTTCCGCTCCCGGGATTGAAATGACTCCTTACCCTCTCCCCTAAAACCCACATCTTTTCGTCTTTCCCTCTCCTTCCCTCTTTCCTGATGAAGCAACCGTTGGTTGCGAAAGCTTGAATTTTGTGTGTATGTTTGTGTTTGTTTGTGTGTCTATCAACATGCCAGCGCTTTCGTTTGGTAAGTTGTACCATCTTTCTTTTTAGATATATTTTTCCCACGTGGAATGTTTCCCTCTATTATATTCATATCATTAATTAGGTGGATAGATAGATAGATACTGGAAATTCCTGAAGAGGGATTATCAGCTAACTGCTGAAAGTCTTTCAATTGTTTCAATTGGACACCTCTTCAGCAACTTGCATGCCCCTAACCTACCCCAGAAATCCTACCAGCAAAGGGACTTACAGTTTAATGTGAAGTTGGAACATTGTGTCATTCCTGGGGTATTTTTCCATCACTGAGAGGTGAAGGTGTGGTTAAAGACAGACTGAAACTAAACAGGATTCAATCCTGTGACCTTTTGCTTTCCTGGCATGTGCTTTAGCGCTAGACCATCAAGCTCTGCTCCTTATAAAAAATATGCTTTGATTCATTCTACATCCTTTGAGGTTTTTCTTTATAGTGGGCTCTAGTAAGAAGACAAAGTTTGATGTTTATAATGACTGCATAGAAAATTATCAAGAAAATTCTCATAAAGCAAAGCGTACTTCTTTCTTTCATTTATTATGGGCAAATATCATATAAAGCAAAATATTCTCTTTCATAATGTATTCAACTCATTCATTCATTCATCATATTCCATAGACCCATCAAACAGGAGAAGCTTCAGGGATGTGAAATGAATAACACTAAGGTAATCATACATGTTCAAACAAAGACTGCACCCTGATTATCCAGTTGTGATACTATGAGATTTGCTCAACTTCACTACACAGCAACATTTTTATAAGAGTTTTTTGAGTTTAGTGAGACTATTTCAAATGTCAAATCAGACTATATGGTTCAAGAAACCCTATCAAGTGTCAAACATCTATGATGACTTTTTGTGAAATACTGCCAACAATTACACATATTTTAGTAGGTTTGCTCTTCTCCTACCAGGTCAGCTTTAGTGCTATGTTGTTACAGTTAGACCAGATTTATGTCACAACGAAAGTATACTAGCCAGTGAATCTTTCCCACAGAACTCATTTTTCAATATTGATAAGCTGGAATACTTCATTTTTGATGTATCCATGCATAATACTTCATTCATCCAGTAGTTTTCATGACTGTAAGGAAACTCTGTTCATATGGCATGAGACAAGACTAACTGCAAAGACTGTTTTTCAGTGTCACATTTAATTATTTTGAGAATACCATGATCTATGGCAAAGGAATATGAAATATTTAGGAGGTTATATGTGATGTTGTTAAAGGCATACTATTAATATTTACTGTTGTGACAGTGCCACGACATTTAACAGTGCCGCCATGACAGTACGCGCAAACGGCGATAGAGGCGCTCCGCAACTCGGCTGAGCGCGGGAGCGCCACCTAGCTACAAACGGCGCCGGCCCCATGTCATGGCACGGCAGTCGAATGAGAGATACTGAGTTGTTATCATGTAACCAGCTATTGTTCATAAGTGAGTGTGTTTGAATATCCACGCAATTATTGGTGATTAAAGATTATAACACTTTTTGGCGACGAGGTCGGATATTTTCACTGCGTTGTGGATTTGTGTGTTCGTGACGGGGCAGACATGGAACAGCTTATGCAAGTGCTCATTGAACAACAAACACAGCTGACGGCTGCTATTCAGGCGCTGTCGATGTCGCTTACTCATCGTCTGTCTTCCTCTTCTCCACCTCCATTCCTTCCTTACGACGAGGCCGCTGAAGACTGGGAGGATTATGAGAAGCATTTGCAGCAACACTTCTTGGCTTTCGGCGTTGTCAATGCTCCTATGTGTAAGTCGTTATTTCTAACTTGGATTTCCCCATGGATCTATCAGCTGCTATCTCAGTTAGCTCCTCTGCGGGAACCTGCCTCCCTGTCCTTCCAAGAAATGTGTGACTTATTGTCTAACTATTACCGCAAAAACACCCACGTCGCTGCCGCCCGCGTGGCGTTCTACCAGTGTCGTAAACAGCCCCATCAATCTTACCGGGCTTGGGCTGCGGAACTACACGGTCTGAGTAGGAAATGTCAGTTTGTCATGGACACTCATCATGAGTCTTATGCTGATTGAATGGTTAGGGATGCTATTCTACAGCTTGCTCCTGATAAAGAAGTTTGGCAACGTTCCCTACAACTGCCAAACCCATCGTTGTTGGAAATTCTAAGTATCGCTCAATCCTTTGAAGTGTCTCACACTGCTGGCGCGCAAATAGACGCGTGGTGTGATGTAGGTGCTGTACAGTCAACTTTCGACAAAGACAATTTGCCTGTTTCACAGGAGAACGAAGATGTGGCGGCGGTTCACTCGTGTAAACGTCGCGTTGGGCCGCAACGCTCGCAGCGAAAACAGCAACCACAGAAGCAGGTTCGTTCCGCACTTCCTTCTTGCCCACGTTGTTTCGTACAGCATGATCTGAGAACTTATAATAAACAGCAAATTCCTATCATTGGCCAGTTTGATGCTTCTACTGCCTACAAGTCTGTTGTTAGGCCCCTCACGTTTTATGTGGTGGATCATGCGGGCACTGAAAACCTGTTCAGTTATGATGCTTTCCAGTTGTTCGGGTTCTCCATTGATGATAATGTGCACCTCATATCTGAGGATATTCCGTATCAACAGCTGGGTGGATTGTGTTCTGAATTTTCGTCTGTGTTCTCTGCTGGTCTGGGTCGTGCCAAGGATTTTGAAGCCCACATTACTCTTAAACCTACAGCTCGCCCTAAGTTTTTCCGGGCATGCCCTATTTCGGTGGCGTTGCGTGCACCTGTCAAGGCTGGGATAGACAGGTTAACAGCTTCAGGGATTCTCCTTCCTGTTACCTCCAGCGAATGGGCATCGCCAATCGTGGTGGTTTCTAAACCAAACGGGAGTCTGTGATTGTGTGGTGATTTTAAAGCCACCGTCAATGCTCAGAGCCTCATTGACACTTATCCTCTTCCCCGTCCTGAGGAGTTATTTACCAAGCTCGCTGGGGGCCAGTTCTTTTCCAAACTTGACTTATCGGAGGCGTACCATCAGTTGCCATTGGATGCTTCTTCCAAGGAATTTCTCATCATCAACACTCCTTGTGGGTTGTATCAGTACCAGCGGTTACCATTTGGCGTCGCTAGCGTGCCGGCCAATTCTCAGCGGTTTATGGAACAGCTCACGGCTTCCGTTCCCGGCTACATAAACTATCTGGATGACATTGTTGTCATGGGGGCCTCCACTGAGGACCACCTTCGCAATTTGCGTTCACTGTTTCGGGTTTTGCATTCGGCTGGGTTGAAGTGCAATCTGGACAAGTCTTCCAACCCTCCATTGTGTATCTTGGTTTCCACTTGTCCCGTGAGGGTATACGTCCTCTATGTCAGCACGTTGTGGCCATTAACGCTCTACCCCAGCCGTCTATGGTCAAAGACCTTCAGGCGTTTCTAGGCAAGATTGCTTATTATCACAAATTCATTCCATCCGTGGCGGCAGTAGCTCATCCTCTGCATAAGCTGTTATGCAAAAACGTCCCTTTCTGTTGGTCCGACAAGTGTGAGCAAACTTTTGTCCACCTGAAGGCTCATTTGCAGTCGGCGCCTTGTCTTGCCACATTCCGTCTGGGTCAGCACTTGGTTCTGGCGACTGACACGTCACAGTATGGCCAAGGGGCTGTTCTCGCCCATCGGTATGAGGATGGGTTGGAACGATCCATCGCCTATGCTTCCAAGACCCTCAATGATGCGCAACGGCGTTACTCTCAAATTGAAAGGGAGGCGCTCGCTATCATTTATGCCCTAAAATGTTCAGCGTTTTTTGTATGGTTCTAAGTTTCACCTCATCACCGATCACAAGCTGCTGCTCTCTCTGTTCAGCCCATCGGCGTCGCTTCCAGATAAGGCAGCTCACCGCCTGCAACGTTGGGCCTTATACTTGTCTCGTTTTCACTATGAGATTCACTATCACCCCACGGCCCAGCATGCCAACGCTGACGCATTGTCGCGATTGCCGATGGGCCCCGACCCGGTTTTTGATCGTGATGAACTACTCTGTTTCCACACTGATGAGGATGAACGTCGTGCGGTCGAGGGTTTCCCACTTACAGGTTTGCAGGTCGCGTCGGCTACTGCGCGGGACAAGGTCCTGTGTCAGGTGATCGGTTTTGTTCAACGGGGTTGGCCGGACAGGACCAAGGGCCAGGCATCGGATCCCCTTCGCAACTACCATGCCTTGCGCCTTCGTCTGTCTGTTCGTGATGGTGCTGTTCTTCTGGCCACGGATGGCGCATCTCCACGGGTCGTGGTGCCAGCCTCTCTTCGCAAAGATGTTCTCAAACTGTTGCATGAAGGCCATTGGGGGATTTCTCGGACTAAGTCCCTGGCCTGCAGGCACGATTATTGGCCCGGTATTGATTCGGACATCACCCACATGGTTGCTGCGTGTGGTCAGTGTGCTCAACAAATGGCTGGACCTTGTACAATGCCCTCTCCGTGGCCTGATCCGGCGCAGCCATGGGAACGGGTGCACGCTGACTATGCCGGCCCCTTCCTCGGTACTTATTGGCTACTGTTGATTGACGCCTTCTCGAAGTTTCTGTTTGTTGTTCGATGTCCGTCGCCCACCACTGTGGTGATGACACTGGCTTTGTCCAAAATACTTGCGCTAGAAGGTCTTCCATCCACGATCGTCATGGACAATGGCCCTCAGTTCTCTTTGCAGGCCTTCCGTGATTTTTGTACTGGACAAGGGATTCATCATGTTACTGCACCGCCCCTCCATCCGCAATCGAATGGGGAGGTCGAGCGCCTTGTCCGCACTTTCAAAAGCCAGATGAAAAAATTCCTTAGTGATTTTTCCACAGATGACGCTCTGCTGCAATATCTGAGTTCCTATCACTTCACGCCTCTGGGTGATCGCAGCCCTGCTGAACTCTTGCATGGCCGCCAACCGCACACTCTACTGCACCTGCTTCACCCTGTCAGGCCTTGTGCTGTGTCCCCTAGTGCGGGAAAATACTCGGTGGGCGCCGATGTGTGGGCATGAGGGTATGGATCTCGGCCTAAATGGATTCCAGGGGTGGTCAAGGCTCTTCGCGGCCACCAGCTTTGTGAAATACGTACGGACGATGGCATGGTTGTTCGCCATTACGACCAGATGTGCCCACGAGTGGTGGCCACACTGGTGCCACCGCCCCTTCCTTTGCCTCCACCAGCCCGAGAAGCCAGTCCTGTCACTGCTGCCACTCTACCATACATGTTGATGCAGCTGACGTCGCTACAGCTTCCGAGTACGCTGAAACCAGCCCCAGTCGCGACGCCACCTTCTCCGGGACCCATCTCGCTGGAGCATACCCCCACGTCCACGACACCTATGGCTGCTGCTCTGGAGATTTCACCCATCATCTCGTCCAGGAGGCACGTTCCACGCACAAGCTTCCATCCTGGACATTTTCGACCATACTCTCGTGTCTCTCCACGGGATCTTCTCGGGGCCTCACAAGAGGCCATGGATGTCTCCGCACTGTCCATGTCTCCAAGGAAGTGAGTGTTTCCCCCCCCCCCCCCCCCCCCAAGGGGGGAAAAGTTTTGTGACAGTGCCATGACATTTAACAGTGCCGCCACAACAGTACGCGCAAACGGCGACAGAGGTGCTCCGCAACTCGGCTGAGCGCGGGAGCGCCACCTAGCTACGAACGGCGCCGGCCGCATGTCACGGCACGGCAGTCGAATGAGAGATACTGAGTTGTTATCATGTAACCAGCTATTGTTCATAAGTGAGTGTGTTTGAATATCCACGCAATTATTGGTGATTAAAGGTTATAACATTTACCACATAAAGTTTTCCCATCTTTGATTTCTACATTAACTGTAATGTAATGTTTCCCCACATTCTACATCTGGTACACCATCTCCATGGCATGATATCTACTCAAATGTATTACCACTATTCTCATGCTTAAATATTCACTGACTTTACAAGAAATTCAATTTCCCTGACTGAGAACTTGAGAGACTCCCAACTGGAATAAATTACTGATTAATGTGCATTTATCATCTAGCAAGTACACTTCTATGCTAGTATGTCCAAAAACACAATCAACTTCACTCAGATTAGCAAGTTGTGACAGACAATACTATAATCCTCTTCCCTCACACTAACTTCTGATTATTAGACATAATGGCCAGATCTAGTTTACATTTAAATTAAAATTCCACTTACTACAACTTAGACCCTTTACATTCCAAGTGTACAGCTTGTATGATTCATAGTAACAGCTTCCACGTGGTGTTTTCATATAACATTTTCTTAAAAGTTTAAACTACATTACACACTTACATTATTTATATATTAGGAGAGTGCTTCATTTTCATTACATTAAACAGACATATTTTAAGTGCTGATGAGACACAAAAGTATTAGAGGTGACATTTATGAGGTCTGTTCAAAAAATCCCAGAATATTTGTAATTTCCAGAACATTTGTAATTTCATGCCAATGGTGTGTTGATGTGAAATGCAGTTGGCATCCCTGCACATACCTGTGTTTAATGTGTAACTGCCAGAAGTTTCATTGTTGTATGTCTGTTAGTTATTGTTCAGTGCTGTATTAAGTATAATGTTGTGATGCACAGTTTGCGAATTTTGAAATGGCAGAGTTATAGGAGCAACATGCCTGCATTTTGCGTGAAACTCAAGAAAACCTTTACAGAGACACACAAAATGATATGGAAACTTGATGTTACAAATGGGTCACATGGTTTAAAAATGGACAGATGGAAGTTGAAGATGACTCTCATTCAGAACGTCCTTCGACATCTGCCTATGATGCTCGTGTCAGGAACGTCAATGAAATTGTGAATGCCAATTGAAGACTGACTGTCCAAGAGGTTGCAGAAGAATGTAACATTTTAGTAAGATCATGTAACGAAATCCTGAACTGCATCTTGGAATGCATCATGTTGCTGACAAGTTTCTCTCATGGCTCATGAGTCATGTGTGACTGTTGCACAAAAAATGAGATCACTATGCTTCCTCATCCTCCATACTCTCCATATCTGGTACCTCTGGACATTTTTCTCTTATTTCCAAAGCTGAAAATCCTGTTGAAAGGATGAAGATTTGCAATGATAGATGAGCTTCTGCTTCTGGAAGTGGAAATGGCATTGGGAGCAGTGTATTAATTGTGGAGGAGAGTATTCCAAAATCAACCATGCACAATAAGTAAAAGGTAAGAGTAGAAAAATTCTGTGGACATAGCTCCAGAATTTTTTGAACAGACCTCTTATAGTACAGTAACAAATTTACTTATCCCATGTGTATGGTATACTAATTTTCAGGGCAGCCTGTTATGGTTTATTGAGAAAACGAAGATTAGGATGAAATGTAACCAAACTTGTCACCCTATAAGCAGATACAGGGAACTCAAGAATGACAAGTTACAATCTCCAGATTTTGAGAAAGCCCTATGTTACAGAAAATAATATGAAACAAAGATGAGTCAGTGTGGTGCTGGCATTACTGATTAGCTTTCTTAGAAGTTTTATAAACATTAAATTACATATTTAAGAAGCATCTGAAAAGAAATAAATTGAAAAACAATGTACTGCAGCTTAATGAAGTCTCCTCACCTGGCTGAAATATTCTTCTGCTATCCTGCGAGCCCACTCAACACAGAGCCTCAGTGGTCTTGCTGGATTGCTCACATCTGCACACTTTATCAGCATGCGTTTTACAACTGCAATATTTTCTGGTGCCGTCAAGAAATTGTTCATATCAGCTGAATCGGAACCCACCTGGTACATAAAATTTTAGCGTTATATTATGTATCAAGAACTTAAAATAGTTGCTTTGCTAGGCAGAATGAAAGTGATTGCATTTTATAAATAAATTACTTTTAGATAGGCCTGACTGACCAAAATTGCTCAGTGAAATACAACAAAAATTATATCTTTTGTTGATATTGTAGAAGAGGGAGATGTGGGAAGAGAGAGAGAAAAAGGAACATGTACCATAACTTCAGACCTTAAAAGTTCTGTTGGTGTAATTTGCACAGAGTTTTATTTATGTTTACAGAGCTGAACAGGCAAGGATGCAGCTTGAGCTACACTGTTCTGAGTGTAAAATAACTGCAGAATAATTCTTTTTCACTGTATACTTAATTGGAGATGAGTTTTATGTGAGATTTCCAAATGAGAAGTGCTTTAACATACGGAATAGTTTCCTGAGCTGAGGCATGTTTTCCATATTCAGCTAATGGGAGATAAAGTCATCAAATATGTAGCAAATATGTATTTGCTGAAAATGAAACAAGAGAAAAAGTGTTATGACACTGCACATATTCGAAGAAGAGATTGATATAAATTGAGCTCATGAAATGAATTACACTCATATGACATGGAAGTTAATGGATGAATTCCAATTGCTAAATGAACTGATACTGAAAGCAATGACTGCTTTAATAATAATAACAATGATAATACCACTATAAACATTAAATACCACTAGTCTCAGAAACATATGAAAAATAGTTTTTTATGCTGAACTGACAAAATGTAGTACCTCAAGCACAATAAATCCTGCATGCAAGAAATATGCTGAAGTTAGTAAATCCTGGTTACTAGAAGTGTATTGCTGTAATGTGATCTCTCAAATTTTCTCACAGTGACTGATTATATTTGTGCTTCCACATATGCAGCAAAGTACTTTTTTCTGTTTTATGCATAAAATGGTGAAGCATACAATCCTAGATAAACTGTTCTTGAAGTTTCCTTATCCTATGCAAGGATTCCTGGCAGGTTATGTTGAGTTATCATCAGATTCCACTGAAAAAAATAGCTTTTTGTATTTTATGGTAGATTTTCAATGAAAAGCCCAGGTGGTAGACATTAAAGATATACAGATATTAAAGCCAGTAATTGCTAAAGTAAAAGATGACTTGTTGGAATGTGTTTTAGAGGCAATTTGAGAAGGGAGGATGATCAATCAGTTTAGGGTGGAAATATGTCAAATTACTCCATCTTGGGCATTGCAGGAGTTCATTTACAAGGAATATTGGAGGGAAGAAGCTTCTCATGAGAAGAAGCTTCTCATGAATTTATTATTAAGTATATGGGGAAAGTTAGAAAACTGTGTTGGTGGTGTGTTTACTACATCCTGGAAAGAAAATCATCAAACAAATATTACATGGTTTAAGACTCATACATAGACAAAGAACAGTATTTTGTAAAATCCCTAGATTTGGGCACTGTTAGTTGGACACAGTTAGAAGAGTTGGTGTGAAATGTTTAAACAATGGAATATGTAGAGTTTAGAAGGGAGAAGTGGATGCCTGATCTGGGATGGGAGAACAGTGAAGAAAATGAAGACAGTGGGAGAAGGCAGAACACTCAGTCAGACCACAGTAACTGGAGGCAGTATTCATGTGTATGTGAGATGTACTTATGTGAATGTTTGTGCGTTGCATTTTGAAGGAGGACTTTTTTGTTTGAAAGCTTAAATGTTAAGCAGTCATTTCATTGTACCTGTATACAAATCAATGCTTCCTGTGTGTGGTGAGTGACAATATATTCTTTCTATACTGTTGAACAAAAGGTTTTCCAGTTTGACCTAGAGAGTATCACAATAGGAGGCCAGGCATACAGCCCAATTCCCAGAAAAAAGGGGAGAAAGCAATAAATCATTGCATATGTGGTGAGCTGGTGCATGTAAGTAGAAACTAACCAAAGAAGGGTGTGAACTGGGGTCTTGGACAATTACTGCCACAAGGGGAAGGTGAAGGAAGAACAATTTATACAATAAGAGCAGGCAAGCTAATGCATTTGCCTTTGTTTGTTCCACTGTTCATAATGAGCCAGTCCATGGTTGCTAAATCCAGGAAATACTATTTCAGCTGTGGATTATGACTGGCGCTGTGTCAGTAAGGCTAACTGTAAATGGAATAAGTTGAAGAAAGAAGTGGCTAATCAATCTGATGTTGGGTGAAAGGGGTGGTAGCAGTGAAGATTGGTAGAGAAGGATTTACATCGAAGATTAGTGTTTCTGTTAGTAAGAATTTGGCAAAAAATTGTATGAGGGCTATTCAGAAAGTAAGGTCCAATAGGTTGCAAAGTGGAAACGACAGTGAAAATCCAATGAAACTTTGCACTGACGTCTTGGGCAGTGTCTCTAGTATGCCTGTGAATCTTGTCACATCACTCTTTTCAGTTCTGAGTACACACTGAGCTTGTAAAGATGCCTATAACAGTAGTGTCTCCTGCCAAGTATGTCTGCCCGCTGTGAGGTTTAGCCTAAATTTATGGAATCCCATGTACCTGTCATGCATTTCCTTCTTCATGACAATTCTTGGCCACACAACACAGGGGCAGTGAGGAAGCCCTTGCAGAATTTTCAATGGGAATTGTTTGATCATGCACCACACAGCCCGGAATTAGGACTGGCTCATGTTCATCTCTGTTCACATGAACCCCTGGCTATGACAATAACATTTTGGCAAAAACAACAAACTGCAGGCCAGTGTAGAGAAGTGGCGGAACACACAGGCAACTGTCTTCTATGATGAGGGTATTGGAAAGTTGGTACAATGCTACAACAAATGTTTAAGATGGAGCACCAACTATGCAGAGAAGTAGCTGCAAGATGTAGCAAGCTGTTGCAAATAGAACATTTTTGACTTTCATTGTGATTTCCATTTTGAGGCTGAATGGACCTTACTTTCTCAATAGCCCTCATATTTTTGGAACTGACCTTATAACCAGGGTCAGCCTCATTACTGATTGGAGTGAACTTTTCATTTAAACTCAGACCACAAGAGAGTTTTACATTTTGTAGCCATAAGAAATGGGGAAGGCCATAGTTGCCAGTAGTAAACAAGTAATTTGGGAGGAAAAAAGAAGAAGAAGAAGAAGAAGAAGAAGAAGAAGCAAAGCTGACAGAAGAACAATTGGGATGCCTAGATACAGGAACTCAAAATGGAGTAAAATGTTACATTCAGAGTATTCTGACGTCTTGACCCCCAAGTTATGCGTTGATACGTTGCTGGAGTATTGACTGGATATTTTTGAACTCAATCAAGTCCCTTTTGGGTTACCCACTGGTGTGGCAATACTTTCTCAGTTGATGGATAGTATATTTGCAGACATTAAGTTTCAATTTGTGTATCACTGTCTCAATGATTTAGTGTTTTAATGGTCAACCCACCCAAGTTTAAATCTGCATGTGTCGATGAGATTCTTGGAACACATTGCCATGAAGGAGCATATAACCTTAGTGTTCAAGCCATTGGTCAGTTTCTGACCTTCACGAACTTAAAGGTGGTAGCTCAGTTCATCAGAATGATGAACTACTTCTATGCATTAATATCAGAGTTTGCTGATTGAATGAATTACACAGAAAGGGGTGAAGGTATCAACTGGTTTATCGCAAGAAGCGTCCTTCATGGTGCTGAAGCAGGCTTTAATGATATCTCAAGTTCTGGTTCATCCTGATTTCAATCAGCCATTTACCTAGCAAACTAATGTCTCAGCATTTGGAATAGGGGATGTTTTACTACAGAAAAAGAGGAAGGAAGGAGATTGATTGCCTATGCTTCTAGAGCTTGAAAAGGGGTATTCAATGTAGGAGTTGGAAGTTTTAGCCATGTTATTCAGAGTGGAGAGATTTAAATGCTATTTGGATCACATGCAATTTAAAATGGAAACAACCAAGTGTTGACTTGGGTCCTTGACCATCCACATAAGATTGGAAGAATTGGGCATTGGTCTACTAGAAGATTGGCATTTCAGTTTAAGGTGTGAAGTATTAAATGGTCAAATAACAATACTGCTGATGACTGAGCAAAATATCTGAATCTGAAGAGGGTGGGAAGTTAGTGGACAATAAGCCTGCAGAAAACAAAGAAACTCTCTTGATCTGTTCTGTCCTGCAGTTTTTCAATGACATTAGAGAATATCAACAATGAGATGAATAGCTGTTTGAAATAAAAGAGAAAATACAAAGGGGAGAGAGTGTTAAGCCACATTCTATGAAGGATAACAGTCTTTGTTGTCAAGCATGATATGTTAATAAATTGAACTTGTTTCACGGGACTGGGTGCTCCTGCTATTCAAATACATCCAGAACTTTTAAAATGAGGGCCAAAATCATGAAATATTTCATCTGGAAGTGAACAGATAAAGATATAAAGTTATGATTAGGCAACTGTAATGTGTGTGTGTGTGTGTGTGTGTGTGTGTGTGTGTGTGTGTGTGTGTGTGTGATTTGCAAGCCAGATAAAAGACTAAGGTGGGGGTGGTTAGTGTACAAGTTGGTAGATTCCCCTTTTCAGGAAAAATTCATTGATTTTGTGGGCTCCTTCCAAGGAATAAGGTGGGGAACCACTATATTCTGATATGTGTGAGGACACCTCTGAATGGTTCACCTGGCTTCACCATACAAAGATTGCTACCATACACACTGCAGTGTCTAACCTACACAGTATATTTAGTATTTTTGCACCTCCCCAGGAGATTATAAGAGATAACACAAGCTGCTTTACTTCAAGGGGCTTTAAACATTTATGGGAATCCAAAATCACACAACCATCTCTAATTATTATTATTATTGCACAAACTACCAGTATGTACTACACTCTGACAAAGATGGCTCAGGGGATCTGTTTTAGGTGGCTTGCTTACACCAACTCAACCCTTGCTGTCAATATTTTAGAACAATGTCATCAGCTTTCTTCAATGCTAATGTAGAAAACTTTTACTCTCACAACACTCCTTCAGTTTGCTACTAAGAATCCTCTGAGGATTAACACAAATGAAATAGCTAGAATGTCAACATGTTTACAGGATGAAAATTATGGCTGCCACAGAAAGGTACATCTGCAGATCATCAACAATCTCCATCAGCATGCTTCTCATCAAGCCCCACTACCATTAACCCTCAGAGTGATTCCATGTAGATTTTGCAACACCATTTATGAATCCCATAAAGTTAATAGTAGAAGAAACACTCTCCAATGTTCCAAACATTGCTGAAGTCATGCTCCAAGCATTAAGCAAAATTCTATGATCAAGAGATCACAGTGTACAATGATGGATAATGGTCATTATTTCATGGCACTGTACATTTTATATCTGCTCCACTCTACCTCCACAGCTAAGAGAAGGCAGAGGAAATTGTGTGCACACTTAAACAGCAAATGATCAGATTGGTTGAGGAAGTACCAACAGAGGCAGTTCTGAATCTATTCATCAATATATATTGTATCATGCCAGTTAAAAGCCCATCAAGGTACCCACAGGAGAGTATCACAAACATTAAGGTACCTTCCACATTGCTAGTCAATGCCACTCAAGCTCACAGAGTTTCTTAATCCTGATCTTGCTTTCTGTGTGAGCATACAAATGAAAAAGGAATTATCTGGCTGTGTATTACCAAAGACGGAAGTCACAGACAGCAAACTGATGTAAACCTTAACTATCTAGGATGGTGTCAAAAATAAGCTCTGCCCATAGAAACCAGCCACTCCTCTGCCATCTCCTTGTGAGGGCAGTAGGAGGCTTGACCACAGCACATGATAGGGGAGGTTGGGAGGAGAGGGGTAGGAGGAGAGATGGCCTCACTTCAACTGAGAACAACACCCCAGGGTTGATGCACAATAATGTGTTCATGACGCTAACAAGAGAAGTATTTGGGTAGTCCTCACATGACTAAACTTCATTCACACATTCTACCAACCCACTGGGGTCACCACTGTTTAGACTGCTTATAGCTCCATATGCCATTCATAGTGGGAAGGAATCTGGTGTCTCATAATTATATCAAAATGACTTATAATGAGATTTGTTGATACTCACAGAGACAGTTACCCGTGAGTAGCTGCCATATTAGAGCAAGGGTTATTTGTTACCAATCTGTTTCTGTTTTAAGGTGTAGACACTGAGCAGTCAGCGGATACAGTCCATCTACTGGTTGACAACAAATGAATTAATGGAATGTAGAGTGGACATACACACAGACTGATGGTTAACTTACATCACCATAGCTTAACCACTTAACACTGCATTCTATCAGTTCACCATAGCTACTGTTTATGAAATAGCCTATGGGGTGGTTGTTCCAGCTTTTCAGTGATTTGTAATTTTTGTGATTTTATTAATGTTGTGTGTTGTGTCAATCCTGGTAGAAAATAACAAAAGAATACATTTCCCTCAATTTTTTTTAATATGACACATTCTGCATTTATTTTCACTTAATCATCCTCTTCCCTACATGAATTATTTGCAAATTCTTTAAATTCCCAGCCCTCATGATTGTGGATTCTACACTTCCTACAAACTTGCCTCCATCAACATCATCATTCCACCCAGCTTCCAATCCAAATCATTTGTAGTTTCCAAGCCAACTCATACCTAACCCTATGCCTAAAGGCTCTCCATATCCTACCTCAAAACAACTTTAATGAGTTACCAGTAACAGACAAACAGATACACACTAATGTTATTAATTCCACCCTGTTCTTACTTATTCAAGAACTTTTTCCTCTCTTTCTATTCTGTACTTTTGTTTCCTCTTCCCTCTCCTGGGTACACTTAGCCTAAATCCCATGTTTCCCTACCCCCAACCTCTCACATTACACTCAGCCCAGTATATTAACTCATCAATCCTACTGTCATCTCAAGCCATACACCACCAAAAAACCACTATACCTCTCCTCTCCTAATTTATTATCTCCCAGAACAGTTCCACTTGTATCACTGTGGTGCTTTGTTTCACCATCAGTTTCATTAGTGATAAGTTTTAATTTTTTATTACTACTTTACTGCACTTTTCATAATTTAGAAGGACATAAATTTGTTATCTTTTCTCATATTTTAAAACAATGCCTACAGTTAAAAACATCTGTCAGATGAGAATCTTTTCCTGTTGCCAGTTGAAAAGTATCAATACATATAAGGATAAGTATGACATGAAAAGTTGAGCTCAGGTGTCAGGCTGCCACATTTATAGGCTTATATAAATTTTTTAGCAATGTTATTTCATTTATCTGGTCTTTTAGACTCAATTTATTATACTAACTCACATTCTGATATTAATTTCATTTCAACCTTAGAAAGCATACAAATATCTGTACACTGGTGGGACTGTTACTAATCAGAATGACAAACAGTTTTTGTTTTGTAACTCCAGAATACCTTTTAGGAGAAGTGAAACCAGCTTTTCATTAGAATTTATGGAATAAACTGATGCAAATGTTAGGGACATTCTCCAAATAATAATCTTCATGATATAAGAAACTTAATAAAGAGCATTGTTATTGGACGTATTTCACGAATTTCAATACTAAAAGCAAAAAGCCATGTAAAACTTTATGTTGCAATTTGAGAGAAACAAATTAATGTGCATCTGGATATGGCCAACAGTATACACTAGCAAGTTTTTGATTGTAATCCATAAATTTTCTGTTTCTAACAATCATATAGCAATATAGCAGAGATGCTGAGTCGCAGATAGGCAAAACAAAGACTGTCAAACAAGTAAGCTTTCAGCCAAAAAGGCTTTCATCAAAATTAGACAAAACAGACACACACAAACCCAACTCTCACATGCATTAATGCAGTCTGTGGCTGCCAAGACAGTATTTTTGTTGTGCCTACATGTGACTCAGCATCTCCACTATCTGGTGAGTAGCAAACATACTTTTCATAATATTGCCATTATTTCATCCTGGATTTTCCATTGTCTGTTTCTCATAATGGATGACATAAGCAGGGATTGTTAAAAATGTATACAAGCAGTGGTGAATCAATCATCAGAGCATCAGTTTTCTGACAGATTTTTGTGACCCAGTTTTGTTACAGTTTTACACAAATATGTAATTCTGAAAGAGAACATCATGTAAACCTGAATTTTTTGAAATTTCTCTTGGAGCTGCCAAATCATTAACTGCACTGCCTAGAATGCAGCAAGTTGCAGCAAATTTTGGTAAAGCAGGAATTCATAAAATTCATTTACAGATGCTGCAGCATCCGAGATAACTGAGAAATGAAGATGAGTATTAGCTCACTAACTGTTATGCCCTGTTATATTTCACAGTCCGCTCTCACCTGTGAGTGCAGGTTAGTAAAATTAGAATAACCAAAAAAGTGACATACCATTGTATGACTTTAAAGAAGACTTCATATAACTGGATTTTAGCAATTTTTTGACACAAGCAATTACAATTAATTCATTTTAATCCTGATTTCATTCAAACAAGTCAAATGGCTCTGAGCACTATGGGACTTAACATCTGTGGTCATCAGTTCCCTAGACTTAGAACTACTTAAACCTAACTAACCTAAGGACATCACACACATCCATGCCCGAGGCAGGATTCAAACCTGTAACCATAGCGGTCGTGCGGTTAAAGACTGAAATGCCTCGAACTGCTCAGCCACACCAGCTAGCCCAAACAAGTCACTGAATGTTAATTGATATATATCCAAACTACAGTGAGATCATCATTGAAGAAGAAATTTGGAAGAAAAATGGCTTATAGTTTCACAACTTACCTCTGTCGCTGGGTCTTCATCACGAGTGGTAGGTTTGGCAAATACGTTGACAAACTTGGCTAGATGTTCAAAATGCTTTGTCATGTCCGTAGCTAGGATCATGTCTATGACACTCTGACGAGCTCGTTTGTACATGTCACGTTCCAGTCCTGCAAAAATCAACAGTAACAGGTGGAAGACCACAACACACTGAGTGCATAGACTACAATTTTGCATTAGACACTATTCCTGTTCTTCACTTATAACAGATTTATTCACTTGTTTTGTTATATGAGACAGCATTATGATTCTCTGTGTATCATCTGAAAGATGGAAGCACTAATTGAGCAGCAACACATGCACTTGACACAAGAAAGAAAAGTTTTTTTCAAAAGGGGGCTGCCATACTGAGATAATGAACTATGTAGTTTACTGAATGGTAAGAAACATGTCTGCTTAAAAATGTTAGATTTCTAGCTGATCAGGATTTGAGAGCAGATTATAAAAGAAAATCAGCTGTAATGAAAGGAAAGTCAGGCAAGTTGAAATCCATAGTTGGGAAATATATATATTACAATACTGAATATGATGTAAGAGGAAGACAAGACAAAGCATGCAAAATAATCAAACATCTAAACAAAGAAGATAAAAGCAATCTAGAAATAAATACAATATCTGAAACTAATTGGTTACAATACTACAAAACACTCTGGACAGTTGTGCAAGATACTCATATGGTTCAGGTTGAAGCAGATAGTAATGTAGACCTAATAATGTTCATGGAATTACAGGGTACAGTAACTTCTAGCAATTACAGGAAGACTCCAGGGTGTGATAAAATAAATACTGAACTGATAAAATATGCATCAAATACTACAAAATTAAGAATACATGATTTTATGAAAGTGCTACAATTTTAACAAAATGACCATTTCCCATTGCTGAAACCACATTATCAGGTGCCCAACATGGTTTTCACACAGGAAGATCATGTTTAGACTCTACCTTCACCATGACAGAACTAAGAATAGAATCTGTGCATCTCCATTATGAAGACACAATCAACAGCATTTTTAGGACACAAGCCCATATGAGTTAAGATTGAAATTGATAATCAGAACATAGATCAAGTTACTACATTTCAATATATTTTTGTGTAGGGGGATCTTTAGGAAGACAAATGAAGAGATGGCTTGATCAGTTTTGAAGGAGACAGAATTGGCCAGAAGTCCTTTATGTAGATGATTCTGATCTGAGATATGACACTTTCTCCCTATAATAAATTGTAAATAGCCTATTAACTACTTGCCTGCAAAATTCTAAGGTGTATTTTGAATTAAGCAGCTCTATTAAACACCTATGTCAATGTACTACCATGTTCTGTTTATATCTACAGAATGCTCCTAAAGGAAAACAACATCAGGCTTCAACACACCATCAATGAGGCAATAGAGATGGAGCACAAGTTTGGATTATTTTGTTAAGGATGAGGAAAGAAACTGGCCATGCTCTTTTAAAGGATCCATCCTGGCAAACATGGAGCGATTCAGGGAAATCACAGAAAACTTGAATATGGATGGCCAGAAGAGAACTGGAACTGTCATCCTCCCAAATGTGTTTCTAGGGTGCTTCTAACTTCTCTATATACATGCTAGGGGATATGGAGGTGACTGAGTAAGCAATGCTTTGATCAGGAACCCACACCAGGAAATTAACTGTGCAGCAGGAAGGCCCGCATATACCGGGTGAAGAAAGCACTGGTAAGCTATGTTGGCTTTAGTAATTACTAAATTTGCAACAAACTAATATGGTTAACAACACCAAGAGTTAACAACTGTCACTAGAGGAAGGGGCAGTGAGTGTACATGTATGTTTCATGTTAATTGGAATTGTTAACACACCCGTTAGTTGGTTAGACAAGGAATAATTGCTGAACTCAAGTCATACTAATATGGTTAACAACACAAACTGTTAACAACTGCCAGTAGAGGAAGGGGAAGTGAGTGTATGAAGTAGCACAAAATACTAGAAGTTTCATGTTATGTGGAATTGTTAGCACATTCATTAGTTGATTAGAAAAGGAATAACTAACAGATTCACAGCAAATTACTAACATTCTTCCACACAGGAAATGGGATGTTGTGGATAACAGTATTTCACATTTTTGCTTCTATTGCATGGAAATGGCACATTGCTGCCACAAATTATACATGTTTAGTTCTCACTAGAAGTACTCAACATGTACAGAGAGAGTTCAAAATCACCCCCTATATCCATTACACTGCAATGTACATGCCCATGAGATTCTCCACTACATGTATAATCTTAGCTTGTGTTCTGGCTGCAGGAGCAATACAGTCACCTGTTGGTTTACACCATGTACTACACTGCTTGATATTACAGCTGTGATTTGAGGAAGGATAGCAAATAATGAAGTTATACTTATAGTTGTAAACAGTAGAGCAGGAAAGATACAATATTAGGGTGCAAAATTTAGTACATACAGCTGTCACCTCTGGCAATAAGAACAATTCTAACCTAGCTGGGCATGACAGCCAACTGAGCTTGGATGAAAGATATGAATGGATTTATTTTTCAAAACTGCTTCAACTCTATGTCCTAATTCATCAATTGTAGGGGATGGTGAGGGGCGGTGCACCAGTCTTGCAGCAACCCAGGAACAGAATTTTTCAATGTGTGGCAGATCTGGAAATGTGGTGGCCAGACCAACATTCCATACACCACCAGTGTCAAGGCAGATGATCTGACCTGCATAGAGTCAACATTTGCTCTTCTGTTATCTGGTAGAAAGATAATTTCACAGAGACTTTGAGGTAGGGTATAGTCACCAGTCTTGACACATCAGAAATGTAATGGCTGCTGTCCAAACTACCTGCTATGCACACCAGAGGTGATGCTGTTGTGTACCTTATAATGACCCACACTGTCGCTCTACGTGCTCAGCCCGTATGATGAGGATGACGACGAACACAATCTGGCATCATTCATTCTCCTCTGAGCCTCCACACATGGATACATCCATTGTGCTGCTTTACATGGAACAGGGGACTTGTCTGAAAAGATGATGTGATGCTACTCCTTTATTCAATATTTTTGTTGGGTACACTGGGAGCACCATAGGGTTTAACATCCTACTGACAATGAGGTGATAAAACACATAAAAAAAGTATGGATTGGAGAAGGGTCCCAGAATTTGCTTTAAAAACTTACAGCATTCACAGGAAAACTAGATCTCTGTGGCAAGATGGGGTTTTGAATCTTATTTCATCTGAATGCAAGCCCAGTGTGTTATCCATGGTAATATAGGGCTCATGATATTGTTATAGTTCTCATGCATCTTAATCTTAATTCTTTTACTACTAGCAAAGTTTGTAGGTTGGTCTAATTTGCTATAAGGCAGGGGTGGGCAATAGCTTTTGTTCGGGGACCACTTTGTGGAAGCAGAGGTTAGTGGAGGACCACAACTTTTAAAATTATTGTGTGCATTAGTTAAGTTTGCTTATCAGAAGAGGTATCTACATCTACATCTATGTGATTACTCTGCTATTCACAATAAAGTGCCTGGCAGAGGGATCAATGAGACACCTTCAAGCTGTCTCTCTACCATTCCACTCTCGAACGGCACTTGGGAAAGAGCACTTAAATTTTTCTGTGCGAGTCCTGATTTCTCTTATTTTGTCATAATGATCATTTCTCCCTATGTAGGTGGGTGCCAACAGAATGTTTTCGCAATTGGAGGAGAAAACTGGTGATTGAAATTTCATGAGAAGATCCCGTCGCATCGAAAAATGCCTTTGTTTTAATGAATGCCACTCCAATTCACATATCATGTCTGTGACACTATCTCCCCTATTTTGTGACAATACAAAATGAGCTGCCCTTCTTTGTACTTTTTTGATGTCATCCATCAGTCCCACCTGATGCAGATCCCAGACCACACACCACTCCAGAATAGGGCAAACAAGCGTGGTGTAAGTAGTCTCTTTGGTAGACGTGTTGCACCTTCTAAGTGTTCTGCCAATGAATCGCAGTTTTTGGTTTGCTCTACCCGCAATATTATCTATGTGATCATTCCAATTTAGGTTATTTGTAATTGTAATCCCTAAGTATTTAGTTGAATTTACAGACTTCAGATTTGTGTGACTTATCGCGTAATCGAAATTTAGCTATTTCTTTTAGTACTCATGTGAATAACTTCATACTTTTCGTTATTCAGGGTCAAATGCCACTTTTTGCACCATACAGATATCTTATCTAAATCATTTTGCAAGTTGTTTTGGTCATCTGATGACTTTACAAGACGGTAAATGACAGCATCATCTGCAAACAGTGTAAGAAGGCTACTCAGATTGTCTCCTATGTCATTAATATAGATCAGGAACAATAGAGGGCCTATTATTACATAAAAATTCTGCCTGTCTGGACAGGCTGCACAAAAACCATTGGCAGATCACATGCAGCCCATGGGCCACTTTTTGCCCACACCTGTGATTAGGTATTGTGCTTCCCATTTGTTTTATAATTTACAGTGTTAATTTTCAGATGAGATACCATTTAACTTTCTCTTATATTTCAGAGATTTGGTTATATGTCACTGTCAAATTCACAGCTGCAGCCTGACATTACCTCTCGTCTTCTGTTCAAAATAACACAGAAGCTTTTGTGGAGGTCTTGCATCCAGGAGATAGAAGCTATTTGGGTGATATTATTTTGTCATTTATAATTGTGCTGCATATTGTGCAAGAAGTCCCAGTGATCCTGGTACCACTGAGGGACTTTCCAAAGGCAATTACAATACTGTCTGCGTGTTGTGAAGGATAGAGACAATGAGTATGCTAACATACGATACGTATGCACCTATTGAAAACACGCTTTTAAAATATTTTAAAATAAAATTACGCAGAAATTCAAGCAATATCTGTAACAAAAGAAGGATCAAATCTAGACACTGGGTTAACAAGCAAAAGATTGTTACTTCGGATATCCTGACTATAGTTATCAAGATTTTTTTATTTTTTTTATTTTGTCATTTGGTCGTACTTACTATACAGCCATCTATGTATTACAAGTTATATTTACACAAATACATGACAGTGTTTTCTGTTCATGGCTATAAACCAATTTTGCTAAAATAAATAATATATTATGTTCACACAAAAATTTAGCTAGCATTTTATACATACTCATATTATTTGTGCATAACAAATAGTCAATAGCAGTTGCTCAGATTTTACTAATAAGATTTTAGGTCTTTTTGGGTAGTGCCATGCCACCTGCAGGGGGAAAAATAGACATTTAAATTCTCCAATTCATGTTTTACCACATTTACAACATGGGAACTCATGAAAATGTATTAACTGTACAAAAAAAGAAAAGAAAATGTGGCTGAATCACATCCTTATTATCAATATCCTGTTCCTTTAAATAAAGTGAACCAAGATTATTGGGGAATATCTGCAAGTACTTTTTTGTAACGTTTGCCTGTTTTAATCCTAGACTGATTTCCTCCGTAAAGCTGTGAGGGCAGATCATGAGTCATGCCTGGCTAACTGTGTTGGAAAGAGCATTTCTCACAGAAAGATAGGTTCTGGGTCGAGTTCTGGACACAGTTCCTGCCATGAAGCTCAAAATACTGCATACTCTGGTGTTAAGGTAAAACAATTCATACTGCTTCCACTTGCTTTCCCACTCTCATTTGTTAATCATACTGCTAGTTCAAATTAATGACAGTTTGAAATCATGTGTTTGAGAAATATTCATTGCTTGTTTTGTAAATCTGTTCATATGTCCTATTGAATACCATTCTTGAATGGCCCCTTAACCATATAAATTACACTGGTCAGTCAGCTGCTTGTATTTCTCTATTTCTTGCTTGATATCTAGAATAGGTTTATCAGGTGTCTGCATCATACTGGATGAGTGCAAATTCTGAAGGACACTGATATTCTTGAAAAATTCTTAGGTGAGACTATTCTGCAACACATCTCAACTTCTGTGAAGAACACGGACATTATTTTGGAGAGGAAACTTTTTTGTGGTACACATTGCTTAGGCACACTTTACACTGTTTCCCTCCTGGGATTTTCCTCCATCAGTATAAATTTGGTGGACGTCTAATTACTTTTTTTGAGTGAAATTTTACATTTTTAGTTTGATATGGGCTACTGCCCAGGTTGTTTTCCACACCCTTTTAAGTAAATGCCAGACTAGGTCCACATTATTGCTAAATAAATGTGGCATGCAATAATCTTGAACATGGAAACACACAGAACAGGGACATGTAAATTCTTCTACTACCACATTTCAAGACATCTTGCATGTAGAGCACTAATGCCTGTTATTTTGCAATATACTAACTGGTTCTGAAATTCTGTGGGCTTAGTAGGGACATGCTAAGATGGGTGTGCCTACATATTTCATGTTATTCAACTCATACACCACCATAATGGAATAATGGACTTCAAACTGAAAATAAAGAGTTTTTTGGCATTTTTGGTGGGAAGATAATGAAAGGTTGTGCAACAAGTTAATCACAAAGGATTTTGTACCCCTGTCTACAATATCCTCTCTCCTTATATTGTGGAGACTTATCTGTTGACTGTAGGGGACTGTGACAGATGTATGTATGATGGTATAATGTTTATTTTGTTTGCTGATGAGAGAAGGAGAGATATTTGGAATTAAATACAGGACATAGGTCTCATGTGCTTAGGAAATTCACATTGCCACTTCTACCCTCCCTGCTGGCCAAATACTGGCAATGAAAAGTTTATCTCACCACTATGATTCAAACTTCCATGACACAGCCATGCATTATCATCTTTGCCTATGGAGACAGGTATTTGAAAGTCAAAGTCATCCAGGTTCACAAAATGGAAAACTGGTATCTGAATCATCCAAAGAAGACAGAATGACAACTTTGTAAAAATAAAAATAAAAAAAAGGAAGAAACTGCGTGTACAAACCTTTGAAGATATTCACCCTGTCGTCAGACAGGGTGAGTTTGAAGGTGAGCGCCGCATGGTGTGACTCCAGAACGCACATGTCATTGTACAGGATGGCCAATGGGTTGCCTGCATTGCACAGGAATGCACTGTAACACAAAAGAACATATTGCTCAATGTATAATCCAACAGTGGATGATGTTTGTGGGCTTTCAACTACATCACATCAAGAATGAAATTAAGTGAACTCACAGAACAAAGTATATGCGGACAGCAGAATACTTCTGTGGGGAGAACTTGTGCATATTTGTATTGCAAAAGCACACGATAGTTGGTGTCTACTAATTTTACTTATAGTTTTTATACAGTATAATAAAAGAATACAAAAAGCACTCCATCTTCAGGCCACGAGTGGCCTACTGGGACCATCTGACCGCCATGTCATCCTCCGAGGAGTATGCGGATAGGAGGGGCGTGGGGTCAGCACACTGCTCTCCCGGTCGTTATGATGGTACTCTTGACCGAAGCCGCTACTATTCAGTTGATTAGCTCCTCAATTGGCTTCATGAGGCTGAGTGCACCCCGAAAAATGGCAACAGTGCATGGTGGTTGGATGGTGACGCATCCAAGTGCCGGCCACGCCCAACAGTGCTCAACTTCGGTGATCTCACGGGAACCGGTGTATCCACTGCAGCAAGGCTGTTGCCCATAATAAAAGAATACACAATTAAAATTGAATGTGATTTGGGGTGTACAGGGTGTGAAATTTAGCAATGAACGAGGCACCTCTGGTAGCAACAATGGTGGTAACCCAGCTAGGCTTTGACTTGAGCTGATTACGGGTACAGCATTCCACTGTTGCTGCAACTCTTTGCCTGGGTTCATCAATTACAGAGGCTAGCAAACAGTGGTGTGCCAGGCTACTCATAACCAGATGTTTCCAGTGGTGAGAGATTTGGAGAATGTGCTGGCCAGAGCAACAGTAGAGCATTGTCTGTATTGAGATATGACAGGTCAGTATGAGCAACATGCAGCCTTTATCCTGTTGACAGATAATGCCACAGAGACCCAAAGATAGGGCGTTACCACTAGCCTCAACATTTCAGAATTGGAAAGTCTGCTGTCAAAATCAGTGACTATATGAAGCAGAGGTTACTGTGTGATGCACCCAATAGCAAACCATACCATCATGCTAAGTACTTGTTGCTTATGGCAATGATGAATACAGTCTGGCTGCATTAGCTTTTCTTGGAGCCTGCACAGACGGGTATGAAAGACTGGGACTAATCTGAAAAGATGACTTGGTTATTGTTGGGTGCAGCTCAGCTGACATGTTTCTCTGCTGCAACGTCATGGTTAGCCATAATGGTGGTCCCTATCCTGACAGTCCATCAAGCTCCAGGTGTCTTCACATTGTGTGTCTGTGTGTGAATACTTACCTTGCTACAGACAAACCTGCTTCCTAACGAGAGGCATGTGACATAGATGTGTGATCCAGCATGGGTGAGTAAACAATATGTCTACTCTCTCAGGCACTAGTCGCACGGCATTCCTGAACCTGTCAGTTCCACATTCAGATGCCAGCATGGAATGTAGATCACCAATACCAGCAATATCATAGCACAATAAACTGAAATCTCAATAGTCCACTATTCTAATATATAAGAAACTATCAGCCTCGATTATGGTAATGAAACCAACCTTTACCTAAGTTTCAGCCCAAGTAATTGAGCCTTCTCTAGAAGATAAACCTGATTCTATAATATGTCTACAAGGGCATGATCTATAAATAAAACTAAAACAGCCTGAATAGGTGTAGTCACATTTTAAAAATGCGGTACATAGGTACTAAGTCACCACCAAGACAAGTTCCAGCGAGCCCCTCGTCTTGATGGACGCCTTGTCGTGGGCCTCTGGAGCTCACGTGAAACTAAGTAGACCTAGATGATGTGCTGCACATCAACATGGTGGGGAACATTGCGCATGTCTGTCTGAGACCATGACTGTCAAAGATAAAAGACCCAGGCAGTTATATCTTAAAACAAATAACTTATAGAATAGTTGAAACTCTGAAACATAAAGCCGCTGCACCAGGTTTTGACTAAAATGTAACAAACTATGCATGGATTTATATGAATGTGAACACACTACCCCGATTTACACTATTAGAATATATCAGCCCTTTCACAATGAATGCTGCATAATGCAACCATCGTTATTAATGAAATATGAAATAAAACAGTGAAACTGTAGTATGTAAATGCCAAAATGCAATAATTTCAGATAACCTGTACACAGATGGTTGAGTAGGTGTTTTTATCAGTTGATGTAGATATACTTCTCATTGCTGACACACACTGAATGAAGAATATTATCGAGATTAACTTTTATCTTATTACTAAAAATAATGCATGAGTGAATGAACAACGCCACTTCATCACCATGTAATAGCAATCGACTAGAATAGGTCAAATTATGTTTTACATGTAAAATATATGGTAATTGTGTGAACGGATGTGCAATGCCCTTTCTTCGTCCTTATACTGTATTGACCGACAGAGGTCAATTTCACTATGCGCTACAAAAGAGAATTATTGCCTCTTATGTTAAAGGCTATTATTAAATAAATATGATATGATAAAATGTGCTTGACCCAAGAAGACACCTCAGAATTTTTTTTTTTTTTTATGGACACTTGACATGGGAAAACGGCATGATCTTCACAAGAAAGAATTAAAAAGAAATAACAGATAGCTACTAATATGCTGATGTGTATACCATAAATGGACAAGGAAGGAATCGTCTCTGGATTGCAACTATAAATAAATGTAAAGGGAATTACCCTTAAAGGTCGAGACAAACCAGCTAAACCTCATCTTGTCACCTGAGGCTCCATTTCACTGTTCGTGGGCTAGTAACCACTTATAGAAATACGACTATTGTCTATGGGATAGGTACGGGTATCTTAATTATTGAAACAATGTGTGCCACATTATGTAAGTACTGTATGTGGAAAGACCACCTGATGGGAATCTTATACCAAAATGTTACGTGGTCAAATGCATGCATGCTTAAGGTAGTAGCTAGGAATCCACTCATAGTCTTGTTTACCAAAACTGTTCAGCAAACCGATTTGAGCATGGGACCCCAAAAATCTCTACATTGTATCAGTAACTATATCGACCAACATGGCAACAGTTAACACTTCACGTGAAAGTGACATATATATCCATGCACTATTGTCATGCCTCCAGTGGCAACAATGTACGCTCTAAAAAGACGAACCATAAAGGAATTATCTGAATGGGACAGAAAGCTGTAGATATGATGTTCATGTACAGGTAAACAAATGAGTCAGAAAAATTGGATGATTTATTCAGTAGAAAGAGCGTCACAAACTGACTAAGTCAATAACACATTGGTCCACCTCTGGCACTTATGAAAGCAGTTATTTGGCTTGGCATTGACTGACAGAGTTGTTGTATGTCTTCCTGGGGGATATCGTGTCTATTTCTGTCAAAATCCTGAGATGATTGGAAGGCCCTATCCAGAATGCACAAATGTTCTGAATTAGGGAGAGATCTGGTGACCTGCCAGGCGGAGTGGTCGAGCGGTTTGAGGTGCCACGTCATGAACTGCCCGGCCCCTCCTGCCAGAGATTCGAGTCCTTCCTCGGGTTTGGGTGTATGTGTTGTTCTTAGCGTAAGTTAGTTTAAGTAGTGTGTAAGACTAAAGACTGATAACCTCAGCAGTTTGGTCCTTTAGAAATTCACACACACATTCAAACATTTTGGCGACCTTGCTGGTCGAGTTAGGGTTGGCATCCATGAAGACAAGCAGTAGAAACTCTCGTCATGTGTGTGTGTGTGTATGTGTGTGTGTGGGGGGGGGGGGGAGGGGGGGGGAGGAGGGTGGGCATTATCTTTCTGAAATGTAATCCCAGGATGACTTGATATGAGGTGCAACAAAACGAGGTGCAGAATATCTCCATGTACCTCTGTGCTGTAAGGGTGAGAGCAGATGACCTTCAAAGAGGTCCTGCTATGAAAAGAAACAGTACTATAGACCATCACTTCTGGTTGTCAGGCCCCATGGCAAACGACAGTCAGTTGGTACCCCACTGCTTTCCAGGGTGTCTCCAGGCACGTCTTCAGTGGTCAGTGGGGCTCAGATCAAAGCAAGACTCATCACTGAAGACAATTCTATTCCAGTTAATGAGATTACAGCTCAAAGATGGCCCGAAAATCAGGAATGATGGCTTGAGTGCCATTTCGTTTCATAGCAGGGCACCTTTGGTCGTCAGCTGCAGCACCCATACAGCACAGCGGTACGTAGATGACATTTTATGATTTTGTTGCCCTTCATGGCAATCCATCTTTGGATTACATTTTAGCAAGATAATACCCACCGGCACACAGCGAGAGTTTCTACTGTTTATCTTCGTCCTGGCAGCGGTGAACTGCTGTACCTCCGAGGATGTCTCCTGCAGTCGGAGACGAAACGTCAGGGGAGAGTTTTATACTTCGACCACGGCCTGTCAGCCCGATAGTTTTAAGTGAAAACAAGTTATTGTTCATTATCCCACTTTCGACCACAATTTCCAGATTGTCACGGCAAGAATGGAGGACCTCGTGCAAACCTTATTGTGGCTACAATTCCTTCACTGGACAAGCCACTCGGCAAGAGAGCACACGCAGGCGATAAAAGGCTTTCTATAGCAAGCATTCTTTCCATTAGCAAACTGCATATCGTCATTTCACATTGTCCGCCCCTGGTAGCTGAGTGGTCCGTGACGGAATGTCATACCTAACGGCCCGGGTTCGATTCCCGGCTGGGTTGGAAATTTTCTCCGCTCAGGGACTGGGTGTTGTGTTGTCCTTATCATCATCATCATTTCATCCCCATTGACACGCAAGTAGCCGAAGTGGTGTCAACTCGAAAGACTTGCACGAGGCGAACGCTCTACCCGACGGGAGGCCCTAGCCACACTGCATTTCCATTTCACATTGGCATCTCACGTCCTGTTGAGGAATGCAACTGGCCCTCACTTGGCATACTACAGAAGTATCCATTTGATGTTTGACTCCGCGATCTTCCCACTGTTCTCAATAGTACAGAGTAACAATCTGGCGTACGTTAGCCTGGATGGTGGGGAGGGGAGGGGAGTTCCTTTCTAGTCCGTCGGCGCCTGCCTGTTCCTTCAGGGGTCGTTAGAGTCTGAGGATGGGGGCGGAGACGGCCAGGACTTTATCCAAAGCTCCCGTCTTAAATGCTGCAAATTAAGAGCATCTAAATTTGTTCTGTTTACAAATGAAGTTCTGCATTGTCTTTTCACTCATATTCAAATAGTTTCACTTCATGAATGTTTCACAGAGATCATCTGCACTTTCTTTAGCCATTGTACACATAAGTCCCTAAATTTGGCCGCGTCTTCTCATCTGGCTGTTACAAAAGAGTTTTGCCTTTATCCACAGAATGACACAAAGACTGACACTCTGGGACAAAAGAACAAAGCCTTATATATATGTTCAAATACTATCACCCTTTAAAGCATGCTGTAGGTCACCCTTTATGCTGAGAAAAATCTAAAAGCTTTTATTCACGTTATGTATACAGAGTGATTCACGAAGATATGAAAATACTTTAATATGTTATTCTACAAGTAAAACTAAAGAAAAAAGTTCATATGAACATAGGTCTGCAAATGATTGGTTACAGAGTTACGGCTAATAAAAGATTTTGCCTGAAATTTGGCAACTTCGCTAATATGAAGCCATCTCAAAACTATACGAGATTAAAGCAAAGCACGATTTCCATTTATTTTGTTATCATTGATCTGGTGAATCTAATAAACCATGTCCCAGACGTGCAGCTGCAGTAATTTTCCAGAACATCCACGGAAGCGAAGAAGTAATTTCCTAAACTTTTTAATTTATTAACTACTTGGTGCAATTTGGTTTTTTAAATTGCAGACAACTGTACAAATGTTAACAGAAGTTGTAGAGTATTTAATTTTGGAAAAATGATGGTAATGACGATAACTGAAACTGTATGAATGTGTCAGATAATCTGCTTTTATTAATACTTAAATACACTGTTGTTGTTATGTTCTTTCTCTGAGCAATATAGAAAACTAACTTATTTCAAGGTTAGGAAACGACTGAAACACCTCACTAATGGTTGCCAACAATTACATAAACGTTTGTACATTCTTAATGGAAAGAAAACAAATTTACTTGTACAATTCTTTGCTTCTCTGGATGTTCTTCAAAACTACTGCAGATACACGTTTTATTAGATTCACCAGACCAATAACAAATGGTTCAAATGGCTCTGAGCACTGTGGGACTTAACATCTGAGGTCATCAGTCCCCTAGAACTTAGAACTACTTAAACCTAAGAATCCTAAGGACATCACACACATCCATGCCCGAGGCAGGATTCGAACCTGCGGCCGTAGCGGTCGCGCGGTTCCAGACTGTAGCGCCTAGAACCGCTCGGCCACACCGGCCGGCAGACCAATGACAACAAAATAAATGGAAATAGTGCTTTACTTTAACCTCATACAGTTTTGCGATGGCTTCATATTAGCGAAGTTACTAAATTTCACGCAAAATATTTTAGTAGCCGCAACTCTGTAACTAAAAATTTGCGGACCTGTGTCTATATGAACTTTTTTCTTTAGTTTTACTCGTAGAATAACATATTAAAATATTTTCATATCTTCGTGAATCACCCTGTGTAGAAATGTGAAGACAGGAATATTTCCAATTTCCGTGGCCAAAAGTCTACCAACAGTTTAAATCTGAATCAAAATATTTTTCCTGTGTTCTGGTGTCTCATACATTTACTTATATTCCAGAAGCCAAAAACATACTGATATGCACTGAAAACGAAAGACGTACAATAAAGAACAGAAAATTAGCAAAAAATGTAAATGATGATAAATACAATAATACACAGAAAATCAAAGTAGAAGTAACTGTTAACACTTGTTGGCAAGGACAAGTAAATGTTCTTTCGATGTTTTCAGCGTATAAAAATGTCCCTTTTTGCCTTCAATGTACTTTGCGTGGATTCCCACTTTAAATGATTATTGTTCATACTGTCTGCCACGACGGCTAGCGCTGTACACTGTTGGTTAATGTCTCTTTCTATGCAGCAATCTTCGATTTACGAACCTCATTCGTCCGGCGCTCTCATACAACAAACGCGCAACATTCATACCAGTAACTTACATGATACCATCAGGTATAGCATCTCCTCGTTCCTACCTGAGACCAACATCCCTTTCCTAAATACAGACTTACGCTACCTAATACCCCTTTTTGTTTCTTGCGTTGCAGATTCAAACTTATCTGATTCCCTCTAACAACAGACACAAAACTCTTGGACTTTTGAACAACATACGTTCCAATTCACAAATGGAATAAATTTGAAAGGTCTCTACGGATCGGCTAGTTTGTGGATTTTATGATCGTTACTTCCTCTCAGCATTCACATCAGCCTATATTTTTGTATTTCTTCTGTTACGGCAAGTGAAATATTCACTTGTCTGTTCCATCATTAAATTTCTGTCTTTCGAGAGACTTTGACGTGCTTTTCAGGAATCGTATATTATTTCAGATTATAATTTCTTCCACCGCAAACACAGACTCATACGGCCCTCTTCTTTCAATTTTTCCTTGGCGCATCTTTCAGCGCTCAGTTACCTAAATGCCACCTCACACTTCTTTTTTCTCCAGTGAATAATCGTAACACATGCTGGTATCTTAATAACTTCCCTCAATAGCCCTTAACTTCTCTCTCGCAAAGCTTCATTCACCTCAACAACTCACTTTAGTACATCATGTACTTCCATTAAATATCGACAACTACATCTCCCTTCCAAAGCTATGTTCCACAGGTCCACTACAAGACCAACAGACACTGTGATGGCTTTGGAGTGACATGACAAAAGAGAATCGTGTATGTTGACGACACGTCGTACAACTGCAGTAAAATCAGCTGCGAAAACGTATCGCCCAACTAGTACCGAAGAATGCAGACCAAAATGTGTGTTGGATTACAACGAGTCTGTGGGTGTAGTGGGCAAATACGACATGCTGGTCAACGGAATGTATACGCAAAATACTGAAATGGTGCAAAAAACAATTTTTCCGCCCCTTACATATCTGCGTGGGTTAACAAAAAATGGTTCAAATGGCTCTGAGCACTATGGGACTCAACTTCTGAGGTCATTAGTCCCCTAGAACGTGGGTTAACACCAGAAAGAATATTTCAGTCAGCGAATTTCATCTCCGTCTCATTCGTCAGATTTTAGAGAGGTACCACCAAGAAAGGGAAGCATTAGGAATTCGTCGATTAGGCACTTTTCAAGCACCGTTGAATCGTCAGCAAATCAACACGGCCGCGCGGGGTAGCCGCGAGGTCTTGGGCGCCTTGTCACGGTCCGCGCGGCTCCCCCCGTCGGAGGTTCCTCGGGCATGGGCGTGTGTGTGTGTTGTTCTTAGCGTAAGTTAGTTCAAGTTAGCTTAAGTAGTGCGTAAGCTTAGGGACCGATGACTTCAGCAGTTTGGTCCCATAAGACCTTACCACAAATTTCCAAAAAATGAGCACGGTTCTATAAGGAGATTCATCGTATGCAAAAAGAACATGAAACGGAAGAAATCACGTTACTGTGGTGAATAATGTGATGCGGGACAGTATGTTGTGCCTCGTTTTGAAATACACTCCTGGAAATGGAAAAAAGAACACATTGACACCGGTGTGTCAGACCCACCATACTTGCTCCGGACACTGCGAGAGGGCTGTACAAGCAATGATCACACGCACGGCACAGCGGACACACCAGGAACCGCGGTGTTGGCCGTCGAATGGCGCTAGCTGCGCAGCATTTGTGCACCGCCGCCGTCAGTGTCAGCCAGTTTGCCGTGGCATACGGAGCTCCATCGCAGTCTTTAACACTGGTAGCATGCCGCGACAGCGTGGACGTGAACCGTATGTGCAGTTGACGGACTTTGAGCGAGGGCGTATAGTGGGCATGCGGGAGGCCGGGTGGACGTACCGCCGAATTGCTCAACACGTGGGGCGTGAGGTCTCCACAGTACATCGATGTTGTCGCCAGTGGTCGGCGGAAGGTGCACGTGCCCGTCGACCTGGGACCGGACCGCAGCGACGCACGGATGCACGCCAAGACCGTAGGATCCTACGCAGTGCCGTAGGGGACCGCACCGCCACTTCCCAGCAAATTAGGGACACTGTTGCTCCTGGGGTATCGGCGAGGACCATTCGCAACCGTCTCCATGAAGGCCGTCTTCCGCTCACGCCCCAACATCGTGCAGCCCGCCTCCAGTGGTGTCGCGACAGGCGTGAATGGAGGGACGAATGGAGACGTGTCGTTTTCAGCGATGAGAGTTGCTTTTGCCTTGGTGCCAATGATGGTCGTATGCGTGTTTGGCGCCGTGCAGGTGAGCGCCACAATCAGGACTGCATACGACCGAGGCACACAGGGCCAACACCCGGCATCATGGTGTGGGGAGCGATCTCCTACACTGGCCGTACACCACTGGTGATCGTCGAGGGGACACCGAATAGTGCACGGTACATCCAAACCGTCATCGAACCCATCGTTCTACCATTCCTAGACCGGCAAGGGAACTTGCTGTTCCAACAGGACAATGCACGTCCGCATGTATCCCGTGCCACCCAACGTGCTCTACAAGGTGTAAGTCAACTACCCTGGCCAGCAAGATCTCCGGATCTGTCCCCCATTGAGCATGTCTGAGACTGGATGAAGCGTCGTCTCACGCGGTTTGCACGTCCAGCACGAACGCTGGTCCAACTGAGGCGCCAGGTGGAAATGGCATGGCAAGCCGTTCCACAGGACTACATCCAGCATCTCTACGATCGTCTCCATGGGAGAATAGCAGCCTGCATTGCTGCGAAAGGTGGATATACACTGTACTAGTGCCGACATTGTGCATGCTCTGTTGCCTGTGTCTATGTGCCTGTGGTTCTGTCAGTGTGATCATGTGATGTATCTGACCCCAGGAATGTGTCAATAAAGTTTCCCCTTCCTGGGACAATGAATTCACGGTGTTCTTATTTCAATTTCCAGGAGTGTATATCACTCAAAAAATTTTTCTGAAATGTCTTCACTTTAATGTTATCTATAAGGAGCAATCTATAAGTAATGCAACTTATTTTTCTTCTCGGCCACTTTCAGTGGTTGAAAAAATTCGGGATTTGTTGTGGAACATTGTGGAATATTCCCGCTTCAGCCCCTATAGTTTCATGAAGTTCCAGTCGGTGGTGGCGCTATACGTACCCTTCAAAATAGCGTCTGTAACAGAGGTGCGTTCTAAGCAGAGAACTGTCATTGAGTTTCTTTTGGCGGAAAATCAGCACATCATTGATATTCATAGCCACTTGCAAACTGCATGAACTGGTAGTGAAGAAAAGCACGGTGAGTCATTGGGCAAGGGGTGTGTCAACAAGGTCGCACAAACCTGTCCAATCTCCCGCTTACCGGCCTGTCGCACACAGCTGTGACTCCTCCAATGTCGCAACGTGAGGACGGATCATAATCAAACACCTCACTGCACAACTGGACGTCTCTGTTGGTAGTGTTGACACACTAGTCCACCAGTTGGGTGGGGTACTCAAAGCAGTATGCCCGCTGGCTTCGTCGCCGCCTGACACAAGAGCATAAAGAGCAACGATGGGCCAGCTGTGTGGAATTGCTTGCGTGATACGAGGCGATGAAATATGGGTTCATCACTTCGAACCAGAAAAAAATGGCAATTCATGGAGTGGCGCTACACCATCTCTCCTCCGAAGGGAAAGTTCAAAGCAGCACCCTCAGGTAAAGTCATGCCCACGGTCTTCTGGGACTCTGAACGATTTATTCTGTATAGTGTCCTCCGTCATGGCACAACAATGAACTCTTAAATGTATTCTGCTACCTTAGGAAATTGAACAAACTACTTCAGCGTGTTCATTGCCACAAAAATGCAAACGAACTTCTCCTCCTAGATGGCAACTCAAGGCCTCACATAAGTACGTGCACCCGAGAAGAGGTCACAAAACTTCATTGGATTGTTCTTTCTCATCCTATACCTCGAACCCTGTGACTCCCATCTGTTTGGTCCAAGAAGCAGTACATGGATGATGGTGAGTTTATTGATGCAGCATGAGGACGGGTTTGACATCGACCAGTAGGCTGGCGTAAGGCCATCGCACTGAAAGGAGATTATGTTGAAAAATAGGGTTTTGTAGCTAAAGGAGTGGGGAATAATATGGTGAATTGGAATCCTGAATAAAACCAAGCTGCTTTCAGGAAAAAAATGTGTTTCAGTACTTACTGAATGCCCCCTCCCCCCCCCCCCCCCCCTTAGTTTTAGGAACTTCAACAATATTGAAAGTTCACTGTTTTTAAGAACTTATCGTGGAGAATAAATACAGAAGAGTCTGCCACGAGAAAAACACCAAGCGAAGCCTTTTTCCTCGTTGTTAGTTCCGCGAAGCTGCAACTCGAATTTGTTTACGTCTAGTACGCAATTGAAGTGCTTTTCTTATCGTGTGTAAATACTCCGTTTGGTTCGCTTATCTGTATCAACTTCAACATTTGACATTTAATGTCTTTTCTCGATGGCATCAGGCGCTGCCATTTATGGTGAGAATACGGTGAAGGGGGTCGTGGTCTCGATGACCCCACTTGATAACATCGACAACAACCGGCTCCCCGGCGGCTACATCAAGACGCAGTTTCCTTTCCACCTCCTCCAAGAACTGCTTTGGACATCAAGATGGATGCTATCAACCATTCGTTAGCAGTAGTTTGGGATAGATCTGACGTACACCCTGACAAAGAGAAGACCGTGTTTTCAGAAAGGGACACCCCCAACTTCTCCAGTGCGTGAAATAAGCAACAATGTAAGGTTAGTTTGGATTTTAGGAATTCAGGAACCCTTACTTCAGAAACTCAACCAGTCTCATCTGCTGCTAATGCTGATCCAATTGCGATAGTAGCTTCTGGGTCCCTCCTAACCTACAATATGTTACTAACACACCTCGCGTGGAAACTGCAACTCCTTAGCTGTCTTCTAACTTCTACAAACTTACAGATAGTGGGCCGTAAATTGTTTATATGGAAAGTCTGGATAAAAACATCGGCCGTCTGTACCATACAGCTCTAGGTAAACTCTTGCATTTTTCCTTACCAGGCCTGTAGAATGCTCTAATTAGTATCTCTTCTGTGGGAAAAACTAAAGTGAACGTCGAACAGAAAACGCCAGACAAGGCTAATTTCTTAGTGAATAGTGAAGAATTAAAGACTAAAATTATTGAAACGTACATTCCTTCTCTCTTGTTCACAAACTGGGACTAATCAGAAAAGCTGATACCGAATTTGAAGCAGAGATTTTGGAAGTCGTGCAATCTGTCTTCCCCATTATGGGTGTTCACAGGTTTACAAAGAAATATGGGAAAGAACAAATTTTCAAAATGCATACCTGTTTGTTCATCTTTGACTCTCAAACTTTAGCGGAAGCTGTGTTTATCCATGGAACTAGATGTCCTGTAGATCACTATGTGCCAACTTTCAGGCATTGCTTTAACTGCTTTTGCTACGGAGACATTAGTAAACAATGTCAGTCCCAGAAGAGATCTGTCAAATGTAATGGGCCTCATGCACCTCTCCTATTGCCATTTGTGCACACTGTGGGAACACCCATCCACAGATCAGCCCTTCAGGCATGCGCTGAACATTGCGAGTGTGCCAACTTGTCTGTCACTGGGTGGACAACAGCGTTCTTGCCTGCGCCAATCATTGCTGCTTGGACAAATTTCAGCACTCCAGATTTTCAAAACCCACAAATTTTCCCGCCGCTGGCCGCCACAAGAAGGTCAACAGTGCGGAAGTAGGGACGGAACTGGATGTGTGGATGTACATCAGCAGACAAACGCCTCTCACCAGTCTTACCAGCTGTGGTGGCAGCAAGAAAACGCAGTAATGTATAAGGGGCGTTCAAAAGGAAACGAGCTGGAGGCATAATTACAGAAACCAGTAACTGTGTTTTAGAAGTATTGACCCTGGCTGTTGAGACACTTGTCCCATTGTGACACAAGGCGGTGAATGGCTGTCTCATAAAATACCCGGGGCAACAATGTTAACTAGTTCCGCACGTACAGCTGGACGTCGTCGTCCGAGGTGAATCGTTTGCCCCTCAGAGCCTTTTTAAGGGGACCAAAAATGGCGTAATCACAGGGAGAGAGGTCCGGACTGTATGGAGTGTGGCCGAGAACCCCTCATTTGAATTCCTGCAGGAGTACCGCGCCTGTGTTGACCGTATGAAGCCTTGCATTGTCGTGGAGCAGAATGACCCCATGGATGAGATTGCCTGGTCGTTTTGATTTGATCGCTTGGCGAAGGGGGTCAAGGTTTGCGAGTAACGCTGGGCACTCACTGTTGTCCCGTGCTGCAGGAAGTGAATCAGAAGTGGGCCATCTTGGCCAAAGAAGAATGTCAGCGTAACCTTTCCTGCACTCATGTGGATGGCCTTGGCTTTTTTTTGGTGGTGGTGACCCTGGATGCTCCCACTGGAGACTTTGACGTTTTGATTCTGGTTCAAAGTGATGACACCATGAATCATCTCCAGCCACCACTCATGCCAGGAATGCATTCCTTTCCCGAGCATAGTGCTGCAGATGAGCAAGACAGTGGGCCATTCGACATGCTTCCTGGTGTAGCTGAAGACTGTGGGGCTCCCATTGGACATACACTTTGCACATTTGCAGTCGTTCCTTCATGATGGTGTGAACACTTCCGACGCTCAAGCTCAATCCAACTACGGCAGCTATGGCGGTCACTGTCACTCGGCGTTCCTGGATAATGAGCGCATCCACCAGCTGGACGATGTCATCGGTAATGCAGTGTGGTGCTCCAGACCGTGCATCATCGGCTAACGGCACCCTTTGTATAGTCACGTGAAGCACACGTGTGCCCTGTAGCGACGGGCTGTGAACTTCCTCGCTCTGGTCGGAACCACACCTCGTTACACACGGCGCGATATTACCCTCCTGTCACCGTTTTGCGCATTCCAGACTCCGGCTCGTTTCTTTTTGAGCGCCCCTTATACTTGTGTGGTCTCACTAGTGCACACTGCTATACCTCACCCAATATTCAACAACACCTGCAAGCCATAATCCCTTTCAGCCTGTTGTTCACAGATTAGCAGCGCCAGAAGTACAAAATCAACGACAGCCACTAGTTCGTGCTATGGATACTTCCCCGAGGCATGGAAAATTTCCAGAATAATGCCAATACCAAAGCCGGGCAAGGATCTCTCACACCCTGACAGCTACAGACCCATAAGCTGGGAAAGGTACTGGAACGTGTCCTACTGAAGCGCATGCTGGACATCCTTGTGGCACACAACATCATGCGCCCGGAGCAGTTTGGCTTCCAGGCGAAGCTATCGGCTGAGTTACAACTACTCCGCACCACGGAATCTATCCAAGACAATTTCAACAAGAAAACACATACCATTAGAGTCTTTCTCGATATAGAGAAGGCTTACGATAAAGTATGGCGACGCAACTTGATCGTCAAGCTCCGACGTACCACTCCCCTGCCGGACTGCTATTTAAAACTTCTCGACAATTTTCTCCAGGATCGCAGATTATATATCCGCATTGATGACAAGAATTCAACAACACGGCCTGTCCTTGAAGGACTTCCACAAGGATCGGTCATATCTCCACTGCTGTTTAATTTGTACATTAACGACCTCCCGACGGTGCCACATGTTACTGCCAGTTTCTATGCCGACGACACAGCGCTCCTGACTGCAGGCACCAGAATGGACCACCTCGTCACACGGATGCAGCGCCAACTGCATTTAATGGACCACTGGACCCACAGGAACAAAATAACGGTCAATGCAGAGAAAACCAAAGTTATTGTCTTCACACGTCGGAGACCCATTGTCAACGAACGCCTACGGATATCAGACCAGCCACTGCCCCTGGACAACAACTGCGAAATTCCTTGAAGCGCATCTGGACGCCAAACTGTCGTATAGTAATCACATTAGGGAGAAGAAGACATCTGGCCTTAAAATGCTGGGAGCTCTCCTCCCATTTCTTAAGAGTTCGTACCTCAGCCAACGCACGAAACTCCAGCTGTACCACGCCACAGTCGAACCATCTGTTTTGTATGGATCGACCTCATACGGTACTACGTGTGCCACTAACTACAAGAAGTTACAGGTTATAAAAAGCAGATGCCTACGATGGATCACTGGAGCGCAATGGTAGATCCGGAATCATGATACTCATCGAGCCTTAAAGCGAATCTTACCTCTCAGACAAGGTCAAGGAGAAGGCACGAACCTTATTTCGGAAGTTGGACATGATAAGCGATAGTACACCACAATTCACCACAGTAGGTACTGCAGAACCCTCACGCAACCACAAATATAAAGTACCGAAGGCGATAGTATTTGAGCCCCCGTAAATGTTATCCCTACATAATTCTACATAATTTACGGACATAAAGTCCCTTAGCACTCCTACACACTGTTTACAAACACACACCAAAAGCATCGAGTTGAAGGACCCCTCTGTGTGCCCAAACTAAAGCTGATAGAAGAACAAATAAATAAAGCGAAAATTTTTACCCTTTCCATTCCCTATAGAAGTAAAAATCAACGAAGTTGATCGCACTTCAGCACCACACACACACACACACACACACACACACACACACACACACACAAAATAGTTCGTGCTAAGCTAATCGATATCATGATATATGTTACTGACATTGCCATTCAGAATATGCGACAGAATACTATTACGAACGATACTAATATTCGATATCTCTTAAAAGGCATTTTTCGTTCTCTTTCTGCCTAAATTATGAAGCCTATACAAGTATTCCAGTGGGATGCTAGATCAGCTAACTCCATTAGAGAAAGCTTGCAACGAGAATTATTCATTAGTAGCCTGACATAGTCCTCTTACGCGAAACGTGGTTCAAGTGTCAGCAGACTGTTCGCTTTGAAAATTATTTCATAACAACGGAGGGCTATTTCCACGGGAAGGGTGGCATTGCGATATTGGTAAAACATTCGCTGCCGCATCAGCCATACGCACCCAATGTAAGAAGCAACGATATGGAATTAGGTGCTGTGCGGATACAATCCGCTCACAAAACCTTTGCAGTGGTACGAACTCGCAGCATGCTGCAGATAAAAAATATGTCCGCAACTTATTTTATAATTGAAATAAATGGTTGTAGCTCCGTCATGAGTTGCACTAAGAAGTATCTTTTTTATTTCTTGACGGTTACTAGTTGTCTCGGTGTATAAGGCTCTTACCACAGCAACGCGGAATACGACTGTAGACGCTTAATAAGCTTGTTTCGCTCTCTGTTTATAATAGGTGGAGAGCTGAATTCCCATTAAGTACTGTGGGGAGGAAACATGGCAGACAGAAATGGCAGAGCTTTGATGAATGTTAACTGAAGATAATAACCCACTGATTGTAAACGATGGAGCTCCGACAATGCTGTCTGTGGTGTTGTTCGAAGAGTGAGGACCCGTGTTGAGGTTGGTACCTCACGACGGAACCACAAGCTGAGAACAGCCGCTTTCAGATGCAGCCACGAATGAGAGACGCCGGGGAAGGCGCATCCTCAAGAGGCTCGGTACAACGCCGCTGCTGGAAGTCTACTTGCGCCAGAACGCAGCGCCGATCGCCCCACCACAGAATACACAGTATATAGAAGGGAAAGCAGAGGGCGGTTCCTTTGATTTGAATGAAGTCAAGCGTTGCGCTCGACGCCCTATTGAAACTGAGTAAAAGCGAAACGATAGCTGCTTACTACTACGGCTCCAAAAGGACATTCTTAAGAAACGGAAGTAATCTAACCGGCGATATTATAACTTTTACGAAAGGAAACGCTATTGAAAGAAGTTGTGATAAATCTTTAGTTAAAAACTTATCAAATGAGCTCCTAAATTCATTACTGTTCACATCTTCAAGCTGTGAACTGCCACTGTTTTTAGCTTCAGACGACAATGAAGCTACTTTTCTTGTAAATATCGTTGTTTCCCTCGCAGCAATTTTATTTTACTTCTTAAGTTTTCTTTTCTGCGACTTAGAGCTGCCACCTCTTTTCCGACAGAAACATCTGTTAAAAGACATTCTGCTGGCGTTGGAGTGTTTGTATAAGTGCTGGAATTTTCATTCATGTTTTCAACCTGAAAATAACAAATAGGTATTATTTACTTGTATGTCTGGATGAACAGTCATTAATGACTATTGACAACCATCTGAAATTAATTCGAAATAAATTGGCTTGCGCGGATAGTCAAACCTGTTAAGACAACCGCTCGCGTTAAGCGAGAATTCCGCGTTCGAATTCCGGACTGGCAGACAGTCTATCTATAACTAACACAGCTGATCCCAAAATATTCACAGTCGGCTAATATATTTCGAATTAACATAGGCACTGCTTTAAGTGAAGAAAGTAGGCTGCATTAAAATTTAATTTCTAAAAGTGTTTTGGCATTAGACCTGGACCTATAGGTTCATTCTATCAAATTATGTAATATGAATCATATACGTTTAATAACTGACAATTGACAAGTACCGGAAAGAAATTTTTGTCAAGCTTTTGCCAAATATGAGATGTATTTCAGATTTGTGGCATGTCTTCTTCTTCATCATTCTCTTCCGGCAGTAAGTACAACAATAAATAAGGATCTCTAATTTGAGAAACATACGTTTACTTGCGCAAGCTGTTCACGACTGAGCTGCAGGCTACTTGCACATGGCAGCGCGCTCAAATAGAAAGACTGTAACTTCTATTTTCTCCATACTGAAGTGGTATGTGCCTGTTCTTCTAACTTTACAAACGGTTTCGATAGCTTAACTACATTTACTACACAGCAGTATATCACCTAAAATGAACCAAAGTAGCCAGCGACCACATTTTTCACAACAAACCCTACACATTTTATGTTGCAGAACACTAGGAAATTGAGTATCACAGTAACTGTGACTAATAGATACCTCATCATCGGGCTGTGATATGAAACTATAAGATATGAAAGAAATCAATTTTGTGCGCCAATTAGTCTCTTCAGAATCGAAAGAGGGGTGTTATATAAAGTAATTTAGGAAACGCACAAATGCGAAACAAATCGTTTTTAATTTTTTTGAAGGAAAAGGAGAACCCCTACCGAAAAACTAACTCCAGGAGTTGATTTAGCTTTCCTTCATTTACATTCAGGATTTTTGCAGTTTAGTGAGCTTTAACTGTTCACTACAAGAAAATCGGAAAACTCATTTTTCTAGTGTACTGTTACCAGCCGCTCGTTAATTTTCCCGTGTGGCCTTTTCTCTTACTACTTCTCACTATATGTTTCTAGCTTTAACAGTACATCAAACAGCTGATTACTTGTAGGTAAGCCCAGCAGCTAAAATGCACAACTAATAAAATAAACAAAACATATCAGTGCGCGTTTGGCTTCTTACACAGCTGTTTATTCTATTTCAGCATGACAGATTTCTCGCATGCACATTAAATGTTGGTGCAAAAACTGCAACCGAGTTTCCACTGTTTATACTCTCTATTCTTTGACCCCGTTCTTTGAAAGGTCATTCTGACAGCAGCATCATCGCAATTCAGATCCAGGGGCGGACTTGCGTCATTAGTCAAAACAGTGTATTGAAATTTAAAATTAAATATAAACTGAGATCTGACCGTCATCCTGCAAGGTTTAAAACAGCTGTGACGTTACAGTATGATTCAAGAACAGTTCGTCATTGAGTTCTGCGATTATATCAATTACTGTATATCGTCCCTCATGAGGATATGGATACATTCCAAGTTAAGTATCCTGCAGTAAAGTATTTTCCTGAAACTAATCTAATCTTCATTATATGCTGTAGCATCTGCTCGACGTCCTCCAGAAGTTGAATCCATTGAACTATCGTGTAGGCTTGCTATGACGTATAAAAATGTATGTTTTCACGTGTGTTCAAGTGTGTTTTCTCATCTGTCATATATAGGGTGAACCAGGAGGAGTGTTCAGTATTCAGAGATATGACCATTCGAAGCAAAAATTTCCAGTAAACGTGGGCTCTAAATCCCATGCCTCAAGAGCTATGAGCACTTTTTCATGTTAGATACAGTGAAAAACATCTCTTCTACTTCAAGCTCTTTGCTTTCCATGTTGCAAGAACCAGAACAAGAAAAAATTATGTAGCAAAAATGGGCTATTAAGTACACAATTTAAGAGCTGTTAACACTTGTTCAGTGAAAGAGGTATATTTCACATTATCGAAAATGAATAAATGCTCATAGCTCTTAAGGTATGCGCTTTAGATCCAGTGTTTACTGGACTATTTTTTCTTGTTCTGGTCCAAAAACCATCTCTGAAAATATGGAAAGCAAAGAGCCTGCAGTAGAAGACATTTGGTTCACAGTATCGAAGATGAAGAAGTGCGCCTAACTCTTCAGGTGTGCATTTTAGAGTCCACGTTTACTGGACTTTTTTGCTTCGAATGATCGCTTCTGTCATATCCTTGAACACTAACCATACCTCCTGAGACACCCTGTATAAACATGGCGATGAGTAAGTTTGATTAGACTTCCGCCCTCGTCTGCCAGTATGGACACGCTTGGTGTAGCGCTTTTTTTAGCATTTTTGTACCTAGCTTATGTGTTTAACCATGTCTGAGACCCCACGTAAACTATCACTACACGAAGTTGTTCAGTTACAGGCGCAGCAGATTGAACTGCTGCTGCTCAGTGTTCAACGGATGATGAACTTACTGCACCACAGCCAGTTGCTGCACTGCGAGGAAGAGGACTGGTCAGAATATCGCACTCAACTGGAAATCCACTTCTCTGCCTACAGCATTAAAGGCATGGCGCGCATTGCATTCTTTCTGTCCGCTGTCGGAGCCGACGTCTATTGTCTTCGTCTCAAATTGTTTTCTAACTCTCGCCCGGAAGATACTGATTATGAAGAATTCGTTAGGCCATTCGAAGAGCCGTAAGACGCATAGATTCATGTCGCAGTGGTGAGATTTAATTTTTTTGTCTTAAGAAGCACCCTGAAGAGCCATTAAATCAGTGGATTTCTGAACTCAAAAGGCTAACAAAACATCGCAGGTTCAAGTGCTATTGCGGAGAAAATTATAGTGATGTTATGCTATCTGACGCAACCACACAAAATGTCAGACGCACGCGTACTAGCTGCTATCCTAAAGATGCCAGGCCCAGACTTGAAAACATTTGTGTCAATTATAGTGGCTCAAGGAATTGTGGACGCAACTGAAGTTGATTTGGAGTCTCTTGTTCATAGTTCATAAGGCATTCAGTCTAAACTGTGAATAGAAACAGGGATCATTTTAAAGGTAAAGGTAAAACCTTCCAGTCTTGTTTTAGACGAGGTGTACTACAGAATAACGTGCGGAAGTATTGTCCAGAGTGTTTTTCTACTCATGATAGGAAAGCACGTCCTTCTTGTGAAGCAAAGTGCTTCAAGTGTGGTAAGCAAGGTCATATCAAGACCATCTGTTTACAATGCCGCCAGACATGACGCCAGTCTAACGTGAAGCCACAGAGTGGCTGTCAGCAAGTTTGTGTTGGCACAGCCAAGTCAGTACGGCTGGCACAAACTCTTGCTTTTCCGCTTCACGGAAACCTTCTGCTGTGGTCCAGAGGAGAAGAAAAACTTTTTATACAATTAAGGGTGGCCCACAAGGCAAATAAATTTCAATTATAAGCAGGTGGTCTGTTTCCCTCATCAATAAAGTCATCTACGATATGATCGGCAGCCTATAGCTTCAAAAGCCTACTTCTATTTTGTCTGTTGACGTGTACAGTTTGCCGGGGACTATCCTCTAGATACAGTACGAACATTTTTGGCTTAGAGTTGTTAGATTTGTTCAACCTGTGCATAAAAGACAATGTGTTAAAATCAGCGTTTCAGTGCCCCATACTCATGTTTCTAATTGTGCCAGAAGTATAGTAAACTTTCTGAACCAGGGTTAGGAAGGGCTAAACATTTTGATGCGCACGTTATTGTTAAAGACAAAATGCAATCTCGATTTTTTCATGCCTGGCCAGTCCCTCATGTTAAACGTGAACAGATTGCAAAGGAACTGCTATGATGGAGTGACAATGGGGTGATAACACGAATTTCTGCTAGCCATTTGGCATAGCCCCTGGTAATACTTAAAAAGCCATCAGGAAATTTATATATGTGGACTGATTTCAGAGCCACGGTAAAACCACAAACTGTCGTGGATTTTCCTCCTCTCCCACGACCGGAGGAACTATTGGACAGATAGGCACAGGGCAGATTCTTTTCGAAGACTGATTTACATGAGGCACATTTACAGTTGGAGGAGCAGTTTAAGCAATGTTTTGTGATCAAAGTTCACCTGGGATTGTTCCAGTTCCAAAGACTACCATTCAGAAGTGTTGCAGGCTGGCTCTGACCACTATGGGACTTAACATCTATGGTCATCAGTCCCCTAGAACTTAGAACTACTTAAACCTAACTAACCTAAGGACATCACACAACACCCAGTCATCACGAGGCAGAGAAAATCCCTGACCCCGCCGGGAATCGAACCCGGGAACCCGGACGTGGGAAGCGAGAACGCTACCACGCGACCACGAGCTGCGGACAGAAGTGTTGCAGCTCCTGCTATTTTTCAAAATTTCCTGGCACAATTAACAGCTTAGCTTCTCTCGTTTTAACTGCATGATCTGCTCAGATTTTCTGTTTTCTTTAATTGAATTGTTATGCTGTTCACAAACTGCACCTTCTAAACTTTACACTTTAGTTAAGGCCATAGGAGAATAGTCTTTTCCGATTTTACTTCTGACCAAAACAGCGATTCTGGCAGCTAGACTAAGAGATCTTTGTTAATTCTGCCCATTGAGTTCTTATGGCGATATTTGCATAGAAACTTTCATCCCATAACACAGATTTATTAAGAAGGCGAATACAAATTTTCTTCGATTTAACTTAAAGAATTCTTTCATAATGAAATATTTTCCTAAAAATTTCCCTCCCCTGCTTAAACTCCTTAGGGGTTGAATTTCCAAAAAACACTAGAACACAATTTTTTTATTTCTAACGGAGAAGTCAAATACCAGTTTTCATAGACGTAACCTTTCTCTGCCCGGGGACTGGGTGTTTGTGTTATCCTCATCATTTCATCGTCATCATCATCATCATCATCGTCATCATCATCCACATCATCATTCGTGTCAGTGGCTAGATTGGACTGTGTAAAAAAGTTGGACTGTGTAAAAATTGGGACTGTATGGGCACCGATGACCGCGCAGTTGAGCGCCCCACAAACCAAACATCAGCATCACCACCATCATCATAGACGTAGCTTTAAAAAAGCTTTATTAGGATTTTAGTAATGATTTATTTTCTAAAAAAGCTGTTACCCACTATTGTTCCTCTTAGTGGTCGAATTTCCAAAAATGCTGAAGCACGTACTTTAATTTCAGCCAGAGAATTCAAATACCAATTTTTGTAGCTCTAGCTTCAAAATAGTCTTATTAGCAACACATTTTCAAGAAACCTTTCATCCCCTACTTTCCATCCATGGAATGGAATTTCGAAAAATCCCTTATTAAACGACGCCTACAGTAAGAGATCAACACCCTCTGCAAATTTCAAGTTTCATCCTTACTGGTTTTGTCTGGGCGACGATGAGTCACCCTTTTATACAGGGTGAATTACATAAAGCGTACACCGCAAATGTTGCGGAAATGAAAAAGCACTACTGATGAGCGGTTTTCACAGAATGGATTGGTAGTCAGGGGCTCGTGTTGTTAGCCAATCAATAGACAGTAATAATACGTAGAAAATGCGTTTTTTATGCAAACATACGCCTTTTTTAAATGCAACAATGCCTATTGACAGTAACAAACAAAGTAGGGTAAATTAGAATGTCAGTAGTAATCGTTGCAGGATTGTAGTGCGAGTCGTTTACGAAGTGTCGAATTTGTAAAGTTTCCACACCGACACCTGTTTGTGCCATTCAACCTGCGTAGTTGCTAGGTAATATGTTGTTATGTTTGCTTACAGTGTGCTTGTGCGATCCTTGAGTGCATTGTGACTTGCTAGTCAGTTAGTGTGCGACAGTCGACGCAGTAGGTCGTGAGTGGACGATGGGATTTATCAACGCAGAAAAAACCAACATTCTCATGGTGTTTGGGGAATGTAAGAAAAATGCAGTTCGTTCTTGTACAGTGTGTGCGGCAAGATATCCCAATACACGTCAACTATCTCGGCAATTATTTATCAACCTTTTCAACCAGTCACGTGGAATTGGTTGTGCAACACCCAGACAACGTAACAGAAGGAAAAAAAGCGAGACAGAAGAGGAGAAATTTAATGTTCTTGCTGCTGTTCCAGTTGATCTGCACGTTAGCTCCCGCGCAATGAGAATCGTGTTACCTTTTCTGTACATCGGCATTAAGATACGATACTCCAGATGTATCACGTATCTTGTTTAGTGATGAAGCCACAGTTACCAATCATAGCCAGGTAAACCGCCTAAACATGCACTATTGGGCTGTTGAGAATCACCGTTGGTTTTGACAGGTGGAACGTCGGCGTCCATGAAGTGTCAACTAGTGTGGGATAGTGAACAATCAGATCATAGACCCGTTTTTCCTAGATGGAACAATGAACGCGCAGAAGTATGGCAGCCTTTTTAAAGGTTCATCTTCCACGGATGCTAGAAGAGATTCCTCTGCAGACTAGGAGGAACTTGTGATACCACCATGATGGCAGTCCAGCCCATAGCGCACGAAGTACTACAGCACGTCTTCACGAATTGTTTCCAAATCGTTGGGTTGGACGCAGAGGACCCGTACCTTGACCGGCCCATTCACTTGATTTGACGTCAGTAGACTTTTTTATGCCGAGAGGGCTGAAAGATGCTGTCTATAAGGATACACCAACTACACCCGATTAAACACAACGACGTATTATCGCAGCCTGTCCGCCCCGGTAGCTGAGTGGTCAGTGTGACGCATTGCCGGTCTACGGGCCCGGGTTCGATTCCCGGGCGGATCGGAGATTTACTCCGCTCAGGGACTGGCTGTTGTGTTGGCTTCATCATCATTTCATCCCCATCCGGCGCTCAGGTCGCCCAATTTGGCGTCGAATGTAATAAGACCTGCACCAATGCGGCCGGACCTGCCCCGCAAGGGGCCTCCCGGCCAATGACGCCAAACGCTCATTTCCATTTTTCCACTGCAGCCTGCTCGGACATCTCCGCTGAAATGCTCGCACGTGTGCAGCAGTCGTTCCATAATAGACTGGATGCGTGTACTGTCTCTGCCGGTGGTCATTTTGAACACAAACTGTGATGATCAATTGTCTCGTTACTGGTCAGAATCCACACAGCAAATGTATGCACTTGTATTGCTTTTTAATATGTGATTCCACATGTATTGTACAAAATATGAGCCGGCCGTTGTGGCCGATCGGTTCTAGGCCCTTCAGCCCGGAACCACGCTGCTGCTACGGTCGCAGGTTCGACCCTGCCACGGGCATGGATGTGTGTGATGTCCTTAGGTTAGTTAGGTTTAAGTATTTCTAACTCTAAGGGGCTGATGACCTCAGATGTTAAGTCCTACGGTGCCCAGAGCCATTTGAACCATTTTTGAACAAAATACGGTAGCTCGTAAACCACTTCTGCAACAAACACCACTAACAAAAAAATGGTTCAAATGGCTCTGAGCACTATGGGACTTAACTGCTGTGGTCATCAGTCCCCTAGAACTTAGAACTACTTAAACCTAACTAAACTAAGGACATCACACACATCCATGCCCGAGGCAGGATTCGAACCTGCGACCGTAGCGGTCGCGCGGTTCCAGACTGTAGCCCCTAGAACCGCTCGGCCACTTCGGCCGGCAAACACCACTAACATTCTGATTTATCCTACTTTAGTTTGTTAATGTCAATAGGCATTGTTCGATTTAAAAAGTGTATTTTTGCGCAAACAGTACGCTTCCTAAGTGTAATACAATCTATTTATTGGCTAACAGTACTCACCCCTGACTACCAATCCATTCTGTGAAACCCGCACATCAACAGCACTTTCCACTTCCACAATATTTGCGGTGCAAGTTTTAGGTGCTTCACCCAGTGTATAGAGATATCAAGTTCTCACACAGGCTGCCTTACAAAGTAAAACAGAGGAAAGTTCTTCTTCTTCTTCCATGAAGAACAGGACTGTTTAGGACATGCCTTAAATTCACAGGGTATTTTCGAAGCTCATTAGCACTTATGTGCGATTTAAGTTTTGCTGGCACCCTGTAATGTCAAAGCGTTACAGGCCATCATGGGGAAATCAACCCATTACATAACGTTTCTTGCTAACGCAGCGCAAATGGCTGTTCCGCTGAAGCGGTTGAGCTGGAAAGGTATTCCCTTTGCGTGGTCCCAAGAATGTCAGGGCACATTTCAGCACTTAAAGGGCGTTTTCTTACGTCTTCGTTAGCTGATTCATCATGATCCAACGAAGCTCGTTGCGTTAGCTGTGGATGCATCGGATTGGAGCTGTGTTCTGCCACAGAATTGGTTCCTCTGTCTTGAAAACTCTCAAATAGCAGTGCAGTTATGGTCACATTAAGAAAGAGGCGCTCCCCGTTGTGTATGGTGTCACCAAGTTCCATCAATATTGGTATGGTCCGAAGTTCTATTTGATTACGGATCATTGGCCTTTAACGGCTTTGTTCAGTCCTTCCAAGCCTGTCCCAGCATGGACAGCGCAAAAATTGCAACGTTGGACTCTGTTATTGTCTAATTATCAATACGAGTTGTTGTACAGAGCTACTGCAGAACATTCAGATGATGACGTGTCTCGGTTATTGGCCAGTACCGACATAGCATTTGATTCGTCTGAGGAGTCATGCTATCAAATTGACTCTCAAAATATTGAAATTCATCAAAATTTTCCTCTTGACTTTCGGTGTATTGCTCGAGCAACTGCTTCTGATCTAGCTCTTGGGTAGTTTTGCAATACGTGCAACATGGATGGCCATGTAGTCTGAAAGACACTCTCCCACCCAGTAGCGCTCGCTACTTTCCACATCTCTATCCGCACGGTCAGGTGTTTTCAAACGGTTCAAATGGCTCTGAGCACTATGGGACTCAACTGCTGTGGTCATAAGTCTCCTAGAACTTAGAACTACTTAAACCTAACTAACCTAAGGACATCACACACACATCCATGCCCGAGGCAGGATTCGAACCTGCGACCTTAGCGGTCGTGCGGTTCCAGACTGTAGCGCCTTTAACCGCTCGGCCACTCCGGCCGGCTTCAGGTGTTTTGCTTTTACATACAGACGGAAGTTCCGTCTTTGTTGCACCAAGGTTACACAAAGCAACTCGCATAATATCATTGTACTTGGCAGGATATGGACGCCCAGTTTCAGCAAATGTCCTCTCATTGTAATGAGTGTGTGGAGGATTAATACGGTCCACCACAACGCTTTTTTCAGTGGCCACATCTGTCCGGGCCATGCCAATGCATACGCATTGATTTCGGGAGTTCATTATGAAACACTCGGTGGTTGTTGGTTGTAGACGCATACACTAAATTTCATGTTGTGGTCCCCATGACATCCACAACTACTGCTAGTACGGTATCGGTATTATCTTCTATTTTTTTTCTCGAAAGCCTTCTTGAGGCCTTTGTCTAAGACAACAGACTTCTGTTTATGTCAGCCGATTTTCAACGTTCTCCTGCAGACAACGGCATGCACCGTGTAACTTCTGCTCCTTTTCACCTTTAGCCGAACGGTGAAACTGAACGGATCGTTCGAACGTTCAAAAGTCACATAGAGAAACTCCGTTCCTCCCATACACGGAAATCAGCTTTAGGGACTTCTCTTTCCTCCTACAGTTCCTTGCCACATGGTGGGAAGTCACCGGCAGATTTATTACACGGCCGTCGTCACCGTTCCCTGTTACATCTTCTGCATCCGCTACGGAAACATTTGGCACCACCGGGCCACAGTTTCAACCGCAGGACGAGTTTTTTTCAGAGTTTGTGGCAAGAAACAGCACTGGTAGCACAGTGCCATCATAAAAGTTTCGGATCGTAAGTAGTAGGTCGCTCAAGGTTCCTCTGTGCTGGAGCGCACTGGTGTCAATAATTCTTCTGCAGAATTTTTGTCTCTAGACTGAGGACGCCGCTGTGGTCCGCAACAGCAGTCAGCTCCATCTCTTCGCCCGGTGCGGTCGGCACCCTACAGCACTGTGCCTATAGAGACTGACTTCTCGTTACAGTTGCAGACGCCGCCGCCGATCCCACAGCCAGAGCTCATGTCCGTGGAACTATCAACTCCGGACAGCCACCACGACACCTCGGAGTTCCTCCTGCTGTACTCCCGACCAGAGCTTCTGCGTCCCTGGATGCAGATGTGCACCCTGAGACCGGAATTTAGACGGTGTTCCCGGTCACTCAGAAGGTGGATACCAGGGTGTGGACAGGAAGCTGCCGTCGTCCAGTGCTACAGTCACTGTCCTGTCTCCTCACCTACATCCGCATTCAGACCTCCCCTGCCCCCCCCCCCCCCCCATCCCCCACCCCAAACCACCGTCGTCACGTTGTGATGTCGTTCGAAGAGTGAGGTCCCATTTTAAAGTTGGTACCTCACAATGGAACAACAAGCTAAGGACGTTCGCTGCCAGGCGCAGCCACAAATGAGGGACACGCCCTCAAGAGGTTCTGTACGCCGCCGCTGTTGGAAGTCTACTTACGACAGAACGCAGCACCGCTCGTCCCACTCTTTGACAGCCTACTCTGATAGCTGCATCCTCGTCCGTTCAGCCCCAGGTTGTACTGTTAGTCAAAACAGTGTACTGAAGTTCATACTTAAATGCAAAGTGGTATTTGACTGTCATTCAATGCAAGGTCTAAAACGGTAGAGACGTTACAGTATTATTCAAGCAAAGAGCAGTTTATCATTGTGTTGTGCGATTATATCTGTTACGAGGTGTGTGAGAAAAGTCTTGAGACTGACAAAACTGAGAGCGATCTGGCCACCATGTGTTGTTCTACTTGTGCAGACAGGTGTGTTCATCCCTTCCAGATGCTCACTCCGTGTTTCAGCTCTTTACAGCCATCACGTGATTTTTAAGAGTGCCATTAGTGAAGTTGTGTTTTTATTGTGTGTTATGAAAATGGAACAGTGGAATTTAGAGCAACGTTATGCCATCAAGTTTTATATTAAACTTGGGGAATCTGTGAGCGTGACCTTTGAAAAGCTGAAACAGGCCTATGGGGAACGTTCATTACCAAGTGGACAAGTTTTCGCTGGCACAAATCATTTTTGGAAGGCAGAGAACCAGTTGAAGATGAACCTCGCTCAGGGAAACCTTCAGCTTAAAAAACCGACGAAAACGGTGAAAGTGAGCGTGTTCTTGTGTGATCAGACAGACTTTTTATAAAGACGTCTTTGAAAGGCTCAGGGAAAGGGTGAATCGAGTGAGACCGGTAATAATTGCAGAATAGTGGATGCTGCACAGGACAACGCCCCAGGTCACACGGCCTCTTCTATTACGGAATTTTTGACCTCAAAACGAATCCCTGTTGTTTCACTGTTCCCCCCCCCCCCCCCCCCCCCCCTCTGTTCACCTAATATGAGTTCTCATGACTTTTTTATTTTCTTCCTAAAATTGAGAGATGTCTTAAAAGGACGTCATTTTGGGACTATGGAGAACATTCAAAAGAAAGTGACCGGCATGTTAAAGATACTAACAGATGAAGCCTTTCAGCGATGCTACCAAGACTGGGAACAACGAACAACGAATCAACCGGTTTATACGAGGGTGAGTCAAATGAAAACCTTAAATATTTTTAAAATATTATTTATTGTGCAGAAGTGGTACAAAGCTGTATCACTTTTCAACATAATCTCCCCCACGCTCAATGCAAGTCCTCCAGCGCTTACAAAGTGCATAAATTCCTTTAGAAAAAAAATTCTTTTGGTAGTCCGCGCAACAACTCATGCACCGCGTGGCGTACCTCTTCGTCAGAACGGAACTTCTTTCCTCCCATTGCGTCTTTGAATGGTCCAAATATATGTAAATCACTTGGCGCAAGGTCTGGTGAGTATGGTGGATGAGGAAGACACTCAAAATGCAGGTCTGTGATTGTTGCAACTGTTGTATGGGCAATGTGGGGCCTTGCATTGTCATGTTGCAAAAGGACATCTGCTGACAGCGATCCACGTCACTTTGGTTTGATTGCATGCCGCAGGTGATTTTTTAGGAGATCTGTGTATGATGCACTTGTGACAGTGGTCCCTCTAGGCATGTAATGCTCCAAAATTTCGCCTTTTTCGTCCCAAAAGAGAGCGTAACCTTCGCTGCTGATGGTTCTGTTCGAAACTTCTTTGGTTTTAGTGATGAGGAATGGCGCCATTCCTTGCTCGCTCTCTTCGTTTCCGGTTGGTGGAAGTGAACCCACGTTTCTTCCTCAGTAACGATTCTTGCAAGGAAGCCACCACCTTCTCGTTCAAAGCGCCGAAGAAGTTCTTTACAAGCGTCAGCACGTCGTTCTCTCATTTCAGGAGTCAGCTGCCGTGGCACCCATCTTCCAGACACTTCGTGAAACTGGAGCACATCATACAAAATGTGTTGTGCTGACCCATGACTAATATGTAAACATACTGCAATGTCATTTAGTGTCACTGGGCGGTTTTCCCTCACTATGGCTTCAACTGCTGCAATGTTCTGTGGAGTCACAACTCGGTGTGCCTGACCTGGATGAGGAGCATCTTTCACTGAAGTCACACCATTTACGAATTACCTACTTCATTCGTAGACTTGCTACTGTGACGAACATGCATCACCGTACTGAACCTCCAATCGTCGATGAATTTCAATACGTTTCACACCTTCACTCCGCAAAAACCGAATAACAGAACGCTGTTCTTCCTTGGTGCGCAAGTTGGGCGGCCATATTTATACTGATACTGCGACGGTATGTGTGCATCTGCACTATGCTGACACCTACAGGCCATTCTGCACGCTGTTTGTAGCACGCTTACTAACTTACAGGATAACGGCGCGAAATTTAAGGTTTTCATTTGACTCACCCTCGTAGATGCCGAAGGGAATTTCTTTGAAGGTGACAATAATGTTCTTTGACAAAAAATAAAAACTTTTGTCGATGAAAAATCAGTCCCACTACTTTTCTCACACATCTCGTATATATCGTGCCTCGTGTGGACATGGATGACCGCCGAGTTAAGTATCCTGTATTGAAGTGTTTTACTGAAACTGATCTAATCTTCATTACACGAGACATATAGTCTACCTCTTCCAGAAGCTGATTCCACTGACCTGTTGTCTAGACCTGCTAGGACACATTAAAGTATATTCACCTTTCAGCAGACGTTCTGCAACAGGTGTAACACTTCGTTTTCCGTCTTTTACTGGACTTTCTAATTGGAACTTTAAAACGGAGTCCTTAGGATCCGACCACTTCACAGCAGAGTTCCACATTAATATAAACGTTGATACTACACGAATATCTTACGTTAATAGTAAGTGGAAAATCGTGGACCCCAACAGGGACAGATATAAGGGCGCAGTTCGATGGACATTCGAAAACATGCGACGTGGCTTATGGGAACAAGACGTGTAGCAAGCTTTAACTGCTGCTGTGGAATTCGTAGCGGAGGTTAGCATTTCTAAGAAAAAGAAGTTCACTATTATGCTGCAACGTTCCCCTCCTTGGTGGATTCCCAAATACTCTCGATAAGTTGCAAAATGCAAACTTGGTTTGAAAAATCTTTCGCCAAAATTCTACTTTGGATATTTTCTTGGAAGTGCGAGAAGTAAATGTCCGCGTTAAAAAACATATTGAAAAAAAAAGAATAATTTGATTAAATTATGCTGTTCATTCAATAAAGCAGTCAGTATGACCAGCATTTGGTATAAAACAAAGGCTTTTAAAAACAGGCAACTCTTTCACCTCTTCCCGTTTCATCATCTCGTTAGAGGATTTTATCGGCATGCTCGCTGCTCCCATGGTACCTTTCCTGAATCATCCGTCATCAAATGACGATGACGAACATTATATCCTACTTTGTCCTTTCTCTAAAGAAAAACTCTATGAAGTTTTAAAATCATCAAGTGACAGCTATCCTGGTACTGATTTTACTCATTATCTACGTTTTTAACCTACCCATGGAAGCCAAAATTTTGTTGCTGTACATTTTTAGTCGGTACTGGAGGCAACAGGACCTCGTGGCAACATGAACGACGCAAGTCATTATTCCAATTCTGAAAAGAGGGGAAGATCCAATTATAGCCTCTAACTTCCGACCCATTGCGTTGTCGTCATGTGTTGAAAAAACTTTGGTGTGAGTGGTAAAACGGAGACTGGACTGGTGGCTTGAACCGTAATTTGACTCATCGGAGTTAGTACGGATTCAGAAAAGACAAAGGGACCATCTGTAATCTGTTTTCGCTTGCTGTGGGTATCACGCCTCCCTTTCAAACGATAAAAAAAGTTGTCAGCGCCTTTTTTGACGTTAAAGGAGCTTATGATAACATGTACATACCGATTTTCGGGTTTCCTTCAAGGATAGTATACGCTATCATTAGTCTGGTCGCTCAAATAATAATCTCTGTCAGTTTCAAAGGGAGCTTGTTAGGACCTTTTGTCGTATCCCACGACTTGACACAGAGTGCAATTTTAATCTCTCTCTTGTACACTCTGTATAGTCATGATCTAGAAAGCACTTTTCCCACTAATATTGCAGCATGCGAGTGACGTATGTGTTTATTCCAATGTAGAGTCGTACCTTCAGGCCAAAACGGCATTACTCACTTCCATAGCACGCATCTATGCGTGGCTGTCTACAAACGGGCTGAAGGTTTCGGCTGAGAAATCGGTGAACGTCCTTTTTTACAAATCGAATGCTGTTCGCATAGATGACCAGATGCTCGATTACTGGGAAAGGTATCTGACTCTCGGTTAAGCTGGGCGCCTCATATTCGATCCACTGTTACTAAGAATAAGTGTGATGAAGGTTTAAATGTAATTCGCTCACTCAGTGGTGTGTGGTAGGCTGCAAGTCAGAGCACCTTACCCGCCATATAGCGAGGGATTATTTGATCTCGAATAGATTATCGCTGTCTGCTGTATCTCTCCAAATTAGATGCTATTCAGTACAGAGCCATCCGTACCTGTCGTTGAGCGATGTGTTCGACGCCCACAAATGCCCTTTTAGTGGATACTGGGCAGATGCCCCTGAGGATTAGGCACCAAACGTTGTCGGATAACGTGTACACTCAAGGCATGGTCTTCATGGGCAGTTCTATCTATAGAAGTCGAAATATATTTATTGATTATGGACTGCCTCCTGCAGAATAAGTAAATTTTCGGCAGTCTGTACCAGCTTTGACTCTAGGAGGCCTTTCATACGCTCTATTCAATATTCTTCGCATTCGTCTTTATTTGAAGATGATCTCGACACACTCAGCTGCCTGATTTCAGTCTGTTATTTTCATGCGACTACCTCAGACAGTGTTGATGTCAACTGCAGCTTTCATCGTTTCGTTGCAGCTCAGTGGTTTGATTATCCATATGTTTAGACTGATGGATTCAAAATTCCAGAACGGAAGCATGCTGGATGTGCTTTTCTGTGCCCTCCACTCCAGGTCCAGAGAGCCTCCAAACTGCTTAAAAGCGCTTATATTTTTACAGCGGAGACAGTGGCACTTTTGGAAGAACTCAAATTTGTACCTTCAGTTCCCTGCTCAAAGATAATAATCGTGTTCACTCCCAGAGCACCCTTAAAAATATTGGATACCGGAGATGGAACAAAACAGCCACCAGTTATACAGGGCGTTTCAAACATACTTTCACAAATTTTGGGGACAGATTCCTTGCACTTAAACGAGAAGAAATATCCAGTAAACACGGATCTAAAATGCATACATTAAAAGCTATGAGCACTTGTTCTTCTTCGATACTGTGAAATACATCTCTTCTACTACAAGTTTCCACATTTTGGGAGGCGGTAGTATAGACCAAAAAGAAAAGGCCAGTAAACATGGGCTCTACAACGCATACCGTAAGAGCTGCTCAATATAGCAGATGTGTTTCAAAGTATCGACGTTGAACAGGTGTTCGTAGCTCTTACGCTGCAATTTATTTGCATTTTTTCTTGTTTTGGTACACACTACCTCCTCCCAAAATACGAAAAGCACGGAGTTTGCAGTAGAAATGTGTTTCACAGTAGCGAAGATCAATAAGTTCTCATAGGTATGCATTTTAGAGACCATGTGTACTATACATTTTTTTTAATGTTCTGTGTAAGGAACGCGTCTTTAAAGCTTGAAAAAGTATTTCTGAAATATCCAGTATATGGGCTATGGTGTTGGAATATGTTCACAGTATACCGAGGGGTCCAATCAGCCATTTACTGCGTGTGCATTCCGATACTGGCATCCGCTATAATGAGGAAACTGACATCTTAGCGAAGCAAGCCGCCTCTATAGGCACTGTATTTCATCTGAAATTGCCGCATACAGGTTATTTACGTGAGATCAGAAGCCATGGAAAACGTCAATGGCAAGAGATGTGGAATGTGACCCAACAAACGAAAGGTGGTTATTAGGCGTTGTTATCACCTCGAATTCCTGCGACGCCGTGGTTTACCGAGGACACATTTGTTCCATCTACATCGGTCAGCATTTACAGTTCTCCTGGGTGCGAGTGTGATTCTGAATCGGAAGCTAATATAAATCAAATAATAAAATAAATGTTTTCGTGTCCCAGATTTGAGTGTGAAAGGTTGGGCTTTTTGAACACATTGCTGAGTATGGGTTTCTGTGTGAAGAAGTGAATGTCGTGTGACTAGGGTCTCCTGTCAGGTAGACCGTTCGCCGGGTGCAAGTCTTTCGATTGGACGCCACTTCGCGTCGATGGCGATGAAACGATGATGATTAGGACAACACAACACCCAGTCCCTGAGCGGAGAAAATCTCCGACCCAGCCGGGAATCGAACAGGGCCCAGAGGATTGACATTCTGTCGCGCTGACCACTCGGCTACCGTGGGCGGACTTGTAAAGAAGTGAAATTGAGGTGTTGAGATATAAAATTGTAATCACAGAACAAAGGCAAATAATCGAAAATGTTAATAGAAAATGACTGACATTTCCCCTTTTTGATTTAAACAACGCTCATTTTATTAATGAATATCGTGCAACTGAGAAGAAATAGTATATTTTCCGGCAAAATATTCTTTTTAATCATTTCAACATGTTCATACTTCTACACATGTTCCTGCATATACATCCATAACTAAACAGTACGTATCAAAATAGACATTATAGTGGAAGTCAGTATCCTTTTTAGTGCCTTGCCTTGTATCGTGGGAAACATGAAATGTCAAATCACAACATCTTCCGCCGTCTAAATTTCCAGTGTTATTTTATTTGTGCTTCCAGTTTCAGCCTTACAAGTCCCTTGACCGACGTGGAGGAGAATCCCACCTCTTGTACAATCGAAATAGGGGCCGGCATACAGTCTGTGGTATCCCATAGACTTCTTTTTAACACAGCAATCCCTTCGAACATCACTTGCAAACTCAGAATTCAATATTCCGGCGGTTATATCGGTTATTAATGTTCCAGCATTTCATGTTTGCAATGGCTTATCTGGCGCTTACATTAACCTGTGATTTTGCAATGTTAATCACTTACATATGTTACGTAGGAAAACGTATTCCTGAAGTTTAATTAATTTACATTAATTATTTTGTTGTATTGCGATTTTTTTCCGTCAGTATATTATCTACAGAGAATACAAACAATGAACATTATATGACCATTTACTCACAATATGCACCTGTTTTCGTTTTAGGAACAATGTTTTCTTTCCAGTTGGTATGCTCCAAACCCTAGTCCTCTTTTTGTTCTATCGCATTTCTTCTCCTTAATTAAGGGCATCGTTTCTTCCTTCTAAACTCAAGCAAATAGCGTTTGTAAATCTCACAGCTGTTTACTGCATTCCGGTACAGCGCTGACAATAGGTCTCAAATTCTTTCGTGCAATATAGGGTACTTGTCTCTGTGACAAGTCCTCTTTCTGCACGAAATAAAATTTCAACACTGGTTTGCATCGGAAAAAATCATTTAACAAGTCCATTTTAGAACCAACAGATGCGGATTCGTGCGAAAACAACTACTACAGCGATAACTCATATGCCCCAAAAATTATGACAAGTCCCATTTTTAATCTCAGCGCCCCAATTTGATCTTTCCAAAATAACAGTAAGACATGTTTGTCTTAACAGATGCGGAAAAATACCACTCTTCCTTAAACCAGAGAAGTGTTTGGAACTGTTTGAAAAAGCTTACCGGTGGATGCGAAAGCTGATGCGAAAGCTTATGTTATACTATATTACGGGCACATTCAGAAGTCTTAAACATGACTGTATTTGAGTTTGCACACATTTTATCACATTTGGCTCACTTCCGCAATCTACATATTTTGTGGTATTTTTCAGGCTGTGTGACTGACAAAGTTTTGTAATTAATACTACAGCCGACGGGAACTGCTGGCTGGCTCTCTGAACTTGTGGAATTTCCGCAGGTAACTGTGCCTTTGCGGTAACGAGGTTATATCGAATAACATGATCAGTGTAACAACCTCGGTATCAAATTCTCAATTAAACAAGCGGAGTCGACGCAAACATAAAGCACATGATAGAATTTGGTTCTTGCTTATCCTCGATGGGCGCCAGCCGTCTCTCCTCAGATTGCACATAAATTTTCATCATTACACCCGAAGATAACGGTATTGCACTAATTAAGATGATACAACTTTCCAATGAAATATGGATAAAGTGTCCCTGTTCTGGTCGATTACCACAGTCTAGCTTCAAATCTTTCGTAATACGTGTTTATTTAGAATATGTCACGCTACGCCGCATGTTAACATGTTCTCCCAGTGCAACGTTACGGGCAATGAATACCCAAATGAAACCGATTTACAACAGAACAATAATCGTAACAAATAAAAGCGACACTTACGGTGGGGAATGTGAAATAATTTCAACAGTTTTCAAGCTGATTAACTGATAGTGAGAAGGACTAGAATAATGTCTGCTATGATGGCGAATTTAAGTTCTTGGATTTTTTTTTGACGTTAATATTTGTTGTTTGGGACTAAAATCGTCTTAAAACATTCTGGTTTAGTGTAATATTAGTAAAAATCTAAGACTGAGGTTAAAATATTGCGTTCCCAAGAAATAAAAGAGAACTGCAGGTAATCAACTTATCGAGAAACAAAAGTAATTGCATCAGTCGATTGTCATATGAAAAAAATCTAAGATTCATGTTAAATTACTGCGTTTGCGAAAAAATAGAGAAGTACTCCAGGTAACCAAATTACCGAAAAATAAAAGTAACTGCATTAATCGACGTTTTTGAAAAGTATTTCATGACTATTTCATGAAGAAATTAAAGACACTGAATGTACGAAGGAAACCACTTACTAAGTAGCTCCAAAAACCAGCACGCAGTGAGCTCCAAAGCATACCACTGCTTAATGTAAAGCATACAAATGACTAGATAAAATGTTTGGGCTTGACAGACTCGGCCTGCTACTGGAGATCATTATTGATCTACACACAAAAGCTTCACCGATCACTACGTTCGTAAATTATCAAGTTCATCATTTACCTTTCTAGAGATCACAGTGATAGAAATCTGTGTAAAACATTTAAGTTTTACGAAGCTGAAAAAAGAAAATGTTCGAAAAAAAGCAGGTAAGATTAACTTTCCTTAATTAGCGACGTAGATTGGAAGTTGTCAATAAATACTGCTAAACAACATTCTTTGAGCTCCACTAAATATATCACGTTACGACAGTTACAATTGGTGGTCCCGACTTACCAGAATTTATGTTAGTCGACGGAAATATTTCTTTGCTTATAGTCTGATAAAAACTACAAAGTTCCCCAAATCCTTACAAAAACTGCTCATAAACTGCATTTGATTGCTGTAGTGCGTAATCACAGTATTCCGACAGACTAGAGTAAAGCCAAAATGTGTTATTCTACCTCTAAAATGGCACTTGACTATAAACCAATAAAGAGAGTAACTTGATTCACTTTCCTAACACTCATCGTTCCGAGAGAATGTGTTCATTGAGAGACTGTACTGAAGTTTTACTAAACCATATCTATTCCTACTACACTATGCAGAAGTGAGACATGACTTCAAACAACACAGAAGAACATAAACATATAGGCTACAAAGTAGAGAATAGTTTGTTGAGAGGAACAGGATGTTAAAGAATAAAAATAAGAAAATAAATGTAGAAATAAGAACCGAAATGCAAATACAAAGTATAAGAAGTAAAGATAATAAAACAAGAAAGATCAGTTATTTGGATCCTATTTGTATACTTACACGTACAGTGGTCGACAAGAAAGTGAAGCACCCAGAAGACATGGTCAGATATTAATGTAACTCTCCACAAACGCACGTCATCTGCAGGTATGTAAATGATGGGAGTTTCAATATCTGTGACAGGCAGGACGGTCACAGCGGTGCACTGATGTTGTTCGCGTTTAGTGCTGTTACCAGGCTAGGTAGGTTTGGTTGGTTGGTTGATTCGGGGGAGGGGACCACACACTGAGGTCGTCGGTCCCATCAGATTAGGGAAGGACGGGGAAGGAAAATGGCCGTGCCCTTTCACAGGAACCGTCCTGGAATTTACCTGAAGCGATTTAGGGAAAGCCCGCATCTCGTGGTCGTGCGGTAGCGTTCTCGCTTCCCACGCCCGGGTTCACGGGTTCGATTCCCGGCGGGGTCAGGGATTTTCTCTGCCTCGTGATGGCTGGGTGTTGTGTGCTGTCCTTAGGTTAGTTAGGTTTAAGTAGTTCTAAGTTCTAGGGGACTGATGACCATAGGTGTTAAGTCCCATAGTGCTCAGAGCCATTTGAACCATTTTTTTGATTTAGGGAAATCATGGAAAACCTAAACCAGGATGAACGATCACGGGTTTGAACCATCGCCCTTCAGAATGGGAGTCCACTGCGTTGACCACTCCACCACCTCGCTCAGTGGGTAGGTTTAATAAGGGGCGTGAACAGCGGCGGACGTTAAGTGGTCACTGTGAAACCAAGCGAGGTGGTGCAGTGGTTAGACACTGGACTCGCATTCGGGAGGACGACGGTTCAACCCCGCGTCCGGCCATCCTGATTTGGGTTTTCCGTGATTTCCCTAAATCACTCCAGGCAAATGCTGGGATGGTTCCTCTGAAAGGGCACGGCCGAAGTCCTTCCCCATCCTTCCCTAATCCGGTGAGACCGATGGCCACGCTGTCTGGTCTCCTTCCCCAACCAACCAACCAACCAATATCACTGAGAAGGATACCGAGATGCCGCGTATTCGTGTGAGACACTGTTATCACCAACTGACAAGAGTTTGAAAGGGGCCTTACTGCAGGTCTCAATTTGATCTGCTGGTCCAGTCATGCAATATCGAGATTTGTGGGGCTCTCGGATGCAACAGTGGTCTGATGCTGGACTGCGTGGCAATGTGGGGGCAGATATACTAGTAGCCAAGGTTCCAGTCGACCACGTCTGACCAACACAAGGGAGGGCAGTTCTACTGTGTACCAAACACACCGAAACGCTTCACATTTGCATCTACCATCCGAGAACAAAGGATGGACTCCCTAAAACATCTCAAAATGGTTCAAATGGCTGTGAGCACTTTGGGATTTAACATCTGAGGTCATCAGTCCCCTAGAACTTAGAACTACTTAAACCTAACTAGGCTAAGGACATCACACACATCCATGCCCGAGGCAGGATTCGAACCTGCGACCGTGGCGGTCGTGCGGCCACACCGGCCGGCTACGACATATCACTGGTCGGAGAGTAGCAGCAGCCAGTCTAGGGAATTATCGCCAAAGGCTGCCAACATCACAGCACAAACGGCTGCTTTTGGAGTGGTGCTGTATCCAGGAAGCACGAACTGCTGATGAATGACATCGCACTGTATTCTGCTATGCACTATCCTGAATGACCACTGTCGGCGAGTGTCATATCGACTAGGGAAGAGGTCCCATTCTTTCAATGTTTTGGAGAGGAACAGCGTTGTCATTCCTGGCGTTATGGTGTGGGCCTTCAGGTCACGGTTGGCAGTGACTGGGAGAACCTGGATGGCACCACTGTGCGTCAGGGAGATCCTGCATCCTCGTGTGTTAATCTTCGTGCGACAGTATCTGGTTCCATTTTTCGACAGGACAATGCTAGCCCACACAAGGCACATATCTCTATGAACTGTCTACATTTGCTGTACTGATCTCCAGATCTGTTCCCGTTGAACATGTGAGGGACTAGCTCGAACGTCACCTCCGTATCAGCACCAGTATCCAGGATATCGAGGACCAGTTACAACAGTTGTAGCTAACTTGCATCAGGAGAGGATACAAAGGGCTTATGAAGCCTTCGAAACCAAACAAGTGCACGGGTCCAGGCCAGATGAGGCGCAACGTTATACTGCTAAGTTAACTCACACTGCCAAGTTTTTTGTGAATTTGGCTAGATTTTGTAATCACTGAAATAATATCACATACCTTCTCAATCCCTGAAGTTTCATTTCGTTACTCCTCCCCTTCTGGGCTGTTCACTCGGGCAGTCTATATGGTGCATCAGCCAAGGAAGAAGACCAGGCGGTGGATCCACTAGGTGGTCTCATGGGCTTACTGATCATGGACATTGCGGCCCGTGGCGTTGGTGATGTTTCCAACCACAAATATATTAGCCGTGGGTTTTCCGACCGTCGAAGGAAGTCATAACAGTGGGGTAAGCTCTGCTAACTGTTTTGTGGTAACAAAATCCCTTGAAATTTTATCCAGGCTAAGAATAGCCTACGCACATAGCAAATAGGCGTGTTTTAATACATTTTATTTTTACTTTCTTTTTACCATTTTTCCTTCTACAGTTTTATATAGCGAATGAATGAATGTTTGTCTTATTTTATAAATTTTAACCTCTCATTCAATTTTTTTTTCATAAGAAAGCCAGATATTTTAAACGATTTAAAGCCTCAGACTCATTATATATTTCTGTAACCCATTTTAACCTTTTGTCAGTATCAATATATCTTTTTCTTCTCTTTTAAAGATGCCAATGGAATGCTTTTTAATTTCAGTTATAGCATTTACTGATTTCTTCTTCAGTTTACGGATCAGAAAATACAGATTTGGATGTTTTTGATTTCTTGGGAAATTTTAGTTTCCTATCCCAACCTGCAGCAGAATTTGTGGTCCAGTGGATACAGAGTTGGAATTAGCTGCCAGAACTGTAGCTGCCTGTGATGTGATCCGAAACACACCAGGGATAGTTGTCAGTGTGCGTCAGAATCTTGTCCGCCGATGTCATTCTTGCACTGAGGTTGATGGCCGTCAGTTTCAGCACATTTTGAAAGATACAGTACAAACGATATGTTCATTGTGTCAGTTACGGTATTTGCACCTAAGTGTAACTAATGCAAATAAAAAAGTACACAGTAATGTGATTTCATTCCTATTATCTCCTTAAACTGGCTTCTCTGATCCCAGGTTCCCTACCTCAAATTTTTCAGTGAAGCATTCTCTATGGCCTGTTAAATTTTTGCACGCTCTTACGGAAACACTCTATATAGCGGTACATTATGAAGTTCTATAGCAATGACGTGCTTTTCAGTTAGTACGACAGGGTCTGAAATATGTCCTATAACATAGTACACAGTTTGTCATTAAATATTAAATATTCTAAAAAATGATATATGCACCCATATGACAAAACAGCCAGACAGAATACTTAATGAACAATCAGAGTTAAGGAATAAGATGCGTATACAAAATTTCAACAGTGCTTTAACCAAATAATTTTGGTTTGGCTTCTATGTCCTACATATAAAACTGTCTAATTTGATGTGTTATGTTGGATTATTTTGTAATCTTATTCCTGTATTTTAGCTTCACATGCCAGTTGTCAAAATTGTAATTTACATTATCATGTGAATCCATCTCACAGAGGTATATAAATTTGATCTTAGGAATAACAAAGGGCCGGTAATGTAGACTCGTTGAGTGTCAAGTTTCATGTTTACTCTATATGACAGTCATATCACACATTATCAAGAACTGTCACTATCTGAAAATTGACAGAAGTGACATATATGACGAACTGTGTCCTGCGTTACAGGACATATTTCAGATCATGTCGTATTAACTGACAAGCATGTCTTTGCTATACAGGTGCCCAATGTAAGTAGAATGATTTACCGCTATATATGTAAAGTTATCTTTTTGTAGAAATTGATGCACATACAATTGTTTGTTCCTCCGTATCAGATAACACTGACGATGGATTATAAACCCGAAAACCGGTTTTGGCAAATAAAACATTTGTAGTGCAGCTCATGGTGTACAGAAGATGGCTTTCAATAAATTTCGTCGTTTGCAATTTTTAAGCGGCCTCGGCACTTACTCCGTTTGGAATTCGCGCACAACCTGTCGTATGCTCATCCCATTTTCTGTGCAACCTTGAGAAAAAAAACGGCTTCCATTTCATTGTTGTAGTTATTTCCATTACTCTAAGCGTATAGAACTCGCAAGATCCCCTCGCTTCTAAACTGATAATGTTATTACTCAGCTTAGCCGCGAGTCCATAGAGGGTGGTGTATGTGACGTACAGTATAACTGGTCAGCATTTCCACCCGGAATTTGCGAGTGTAAGTCGGAACTTCCTTGACCCGCCTTGGTGGGTCGTGTCGTCGGATTTCCTCCTACCTGTGCGCGGTGCAGCTCTCGTAAATGTCGTCCCGTGCAGATTCTTCATTGGCGCATTGGACGTCTCTGTCGGTGGAAGCTAATTATCTGAAATTGCTGTCGATCAACTTTGGGGTATCTATTTACTCGAAATTAACATTCAGAATGCCGTAATATCACTTTTATTGGATCAATAATGAAACACTCATGTCACAAACTACTCGTAACCGAGAGCATGGCTACCATCGAACAAGACAGGAAGAGCTCTTAACGCCGACTGCCGACTTTGGCGCGCAGTCCGTATCTCTTACTAGTTTCGTCACAGTTCGTGGATCCCCGATCAAGTTCTTACTTACTAAGATAGGCATTTGTTAATGAATGGTTGTGAATTTCAGCGAGGCAAAATTAGTTTCAAACATCCAGAGGCTCCTCCTAGTATTCATGTTGTCATAAATGACTTTAACTATTAAATATAAATAAACAAAATGAACCATGGACCTTGCTGTTGGTGGGGAGGCTTGCGTGCCTCAGCGATACAGATAGCCGTACCGTAGGTGCAACCACAACGGAGGGGTATATGCTGAGAGGCCAGACAAACGTGTGGTTCCTGAAGAGGGGCAGCAGCCTTTTCAGTAGTTGCAAGGGTAACAGTCTGGATGATTGACTGATCTGGCCTTGTAACAATAACCAAAACAGCCTTGCTGTGCTGGTACTGCGAACGGCTGAAAGCAAGGGGAAACTACAGCCGTAATTTTTCCCGAGGGCATGCAGCTTTACTGTATGATTACATGATGATGGCGTCCTCTTGGGTAAAATATTCCGGAGGTAAAATAGTCCCCCATTCGGATCTCCGGGCGGGGACTACTCAAGAGGATGTCGTTATCAGGAGAAAGAAAACTGGCGTTCTACGGATCGGAGCGTGGAATGTCAGATCCCTTAATCGGGCAGGTAGGTTAGAAAATTTAAAAAGGGAAATGGATAGGTTGAAGTTGGATATAGTGGGAATTAGTGAAGTTCGGTGGCAGGAGGAACAAGACTTCTGGTCAGGTGACTAGAGGGTTATAAACACAAAATCAAATAGGGGTAATGCAGGAGTAGGTTTAATAATGAATAGGAAAATAGGAATGCGGGTAAGCTACTACAAACAGCATAGTGAACGCATTATTGTGGCCAAGATAGATACGAAGCCCACGCCTACTACAGTAGTACAAGTTTATATGCCAACTAGCTCTGCAGATTACGAAGAAATTGAAGAAATGTATGATGAAATAAAAGAAATTATTCAGATTGTGAAGGGAGACGAAAATTTAATAGTCATGGGTGACTGGAATTCGAGTGTAGGAAAAGGGAGAGAAGGAAACATAGTAGGTGAATATGGATTGGGGGACAGAAATGAAAGAGGAAGCCGCCTGGTCGAATTTTGCACAGAGCACAACATAATCATAACTAACACTTGGTTTAAGAATCATGAAGGAAGGTTGTATACATGGGAGAACCCTGGAGATACTAAAAGGTATCAGATAGATTATATAATGGTAAGACAGAGATTTGGGAACCAGGTTTTAAATTGTAAGACATTTCCAGGGGCAGATGTGGACTCTGACCACAATCTATTGGTTATGACCTGTAGATTAAAACTGAAGAAACTGCAAAAAGGTGGGAATTTAAGGAGATGGGACCTGGTAAACTGACTAAACCAGAGGTTGTAGAGAGGTTCAGGGAGAGCATAAGGGAGCAATTGACAGGAATGGGGGAAATAAATACAGTAGAAGACGAATGGGTAGCTTTGAGGGATGAAGTAGTGAAGGCAGCAGAGGATCAAGTAGGTAAAAAGACGAGGGCTAGTAGAAATCCTTGGGTAACAGAAGAAATATTGAATTTAATTGATGAAAGGAGAAAATATAAAAATGCAGTAAGTGAAACAGGCAAAAAGGAATACAAACGTCTCAAAAATGAGATCGACAGGAAGTGCAAAATGGCTAAGCAGGGATGGCTAGAGGACAAATGTAAGGATGTAGAGGCCTATCTCACTAGGGGTAAGATAGATACCGCCTACAGGAAAATTAAAGAGACCTTTGGAGATAAGAGAACGACTTGTATGAATATCAAGAGCTCAGATGGAAACCCAGTTCTAAGCAAAGAAGGGAAAGCAGAAAGGTGGAAGGAGTATATAGAGGGTCTATACAAGGGCGATGTACTTGAGGACAATATTATGGAAATGGAAGAGGATGTAGATAAAGATGAAATGGGAGATATGATACTGCGTGAAGAGTTTGACAGAGCACTGAAAGACCTGAGTCGAAACAAGGCCCCCGGAGTAGACAATATTCCATTGGAACTACTGACGGCCGTGGGAGAGCCAGTCCTGACAAAACTCTACCATCTGGTGAGCAAGATGTATGAAACAGGCGAAATACCCTCAGACTTCAAGAAGAATATGATAATTCCAATCCCAAAGAAAGCAGGTGTTGACAGATGTGAAAATTACCGAACTGTCAGCTTAATAAGTCACAGCTGCAAAATACTAACACGAATTCTTTACAGACGAATGGAAAAACTAGTAGAAGCCAACCTCGGGGAAGATCAGTTTGGATTCCGTAGAAACACTGGAACACGTGCGGCAATACTGACCTTACGACTTATCTTAGAAGAAAGATTAAGGAAAGGCAAACCTACGTTTCTAGCATTTGTAGACTTAGAGAAAGCTTTTGACAATGTTGACTGGAATACTCTCTTTCAAATTCTAAAGGTGGCAGGGGTAAAATACAGGGAGCGAAAGGCTATTTACAATTTGTACAGAAACCAGATGGCAGTTATAAGAGTCGAGGGACATGAAAGGGAAGAAGTGGTTGGGAAGGGAGTAAGACAGGGTTGTAGCCTCTCCCCGATGTTGTTCAATCTGTATATTGAGCAAGCAGTAAAGGAAACAAAAGAAAAATTCGGAGTAGGTATTAAAATTCATGGAGAAGAAATAAAAACTTTGAGGTTCGCCGATGACATTGTAATTCTGTCAGAGACAGCAAAGGACTTGGAAGAGCAGTTGAATGGAATGGACAGTGTCTTGAAAGGAGGATATAAGATGAACATCAACAAAAGCAAAACTAGGATAATGGAATGTAGTCTAATTAAGTCGGGTGATGCTGAGGGAATTAGATTAGGAAATGAGGCACTTAAAGTAGTAAAGGAGTTTTGCTATTTGGGGAGCAAAATAACTGATGATGGTCGAAGTAGAGAGGATATAAAATGTAGGCTGGCAATGGCAAGGAAAGCGTTTCTGAAGAAGAGAAATTTGTTAACATTCAGTATTGATTTAATTGTCAGGAAGTCATTTCTGAAAGTATTCGTATGGAGTGTAGCCATGTATGGAAGTGAAACATGGACGATAAATAGTTTGGACAAGAAGAGAATAGAAGCTTTCGAAATGTGGTGCTACAGAAGAATGCTGAAGATTAGATGGGTAGATCACATAACTAATGAGGAAGTATTGAATAGGATTGGGGAGAAGAGAAGTTTGTGGCACAACTTGACCAGAAGAAGGGATCGGTTGGTAGGACATGTTCTGAGGCATCAAGGGGTCACCAATTTAGTATTGGAGGGCAGCGTGGAGGGTAAAAATCGTAGAGGGAGACCAAGAGATGAATACACTAAGCAGATTCAGAAGGATGTGGGTTGCAGTAGGTACTGGGAGATGAAAAGGCTTGCACAGGATAGAGTAGCATGGAGGGCTGCATCAAACCAGTCTCAGGACTGAAGACCACAACAACAACAACAAACAAAATCGGTGACTTTGGCGCCAAGATGGCGGTACCTCCCGTCATGTATATTTCCCAGGCTGACGCTTGGTGCTACGGTCCAGCGCCGAGCTTACAAACTCAAGTAGCTTAGGTCTACGAAACTATCCGGAGACGAAGGCTGCCAGCGAGGGCACTGCCTAACACGGCAACAACACATCCGTTTCTGGTGAACGACTGACGTAAATCAGCAGAGTGGGGGGCTCTGGTGGGAAAACCCGTAATGCAAAACTGCTCGGCCGGAGGTCCCACGCACCTGCAGCTCCGGGAACGCAACGCTCGGAGAGCCATGCGTTGGCTGATGCAATAGAAACTAAAGTAACAGGGGATATAACCCCAGAGCCAGTTAGCGGGTGGAGTGAAGCTGTTTACCTGGACTTGCCCGGGTGGTCGACGTCGTGTGCGGCGGCGGCGATGAGGCAGGTGGCTTCGTCGAGCGGCTCCAGAAGTTGGCGCAGCCGCTCGCGATCCAGGAAGTTGGCGCACGCCTGCAGGACGTCGGCCGCGTGCGTCGAGTTGTGGTACGTGTTGGTCGTGTGGTAGTTGATCTCGATGATGGTGAGCCAGTTGTGCAGGGTCGCTTCGTCGCAGCCCAGCGTCTGCGGCACCTCGAAGTGCGTCATCAGATTCATGCCCAAGTATACCAGCGGCCTGCAACATACAGTTCGTCATTACGCTGCCACGCGTCACTGGACATCTGGCCTGCTGAGTGGGAAAAAGTCCTTTAAATAACAATCCTGGAGAATGGGACTCCACGAAAGTTACAGAATAGTGTTGATTTTTCAAGCCAGCAAGACACTCTTAAACATTGTCCAGAACCGACTAAAATCACAAGTAGACAGATAGTTACTAAGATAAGAAGCAAAGTTCAGAGGAGGAACCGCTACTGGGGACTAACTACCAAAAACCACATGAATTATGGGAAAAATTGGGGTGCACCATAAAAGCACACCGGACCAAAGTTAGTGACCCTCAGCAGATTCAAAATGATTCAAATGGCTCTGAGCACTATGGGACTTAACATCTGAGGTCATCAGTCCCCTAGAACTTAGAACTACTTAATCTTAACTAACCTAAGGACAGCACACACATCCACGCTCGAGGCAGGATTCGAACCTGCGACCGTAGCGGTCGCGGGGTTCCAGACTGTAGCGCCTAGAACCGCTCGGCCACATCGGCCGGCTCCCTCAGCAGAGATCAGCCTAATAAGTACAACACGGCCTCTGGCCTTGGCAATGGTTCTAGTTCTGCGAGGAAGAGAGTCCATAAGTTTCCTCGGGTATGCAATATCCAGCCGAAGCTACACATTGATGAATGGATTATGTAGAGGTACCAAATTACTAAGATGTTGATTTGTACATTTCATTTTCTGTTCCAAATAGTCCCAGACCTTATCTATGGGGCCAAGGTCGGGAGGTATAGAGGCCCTGGCGAGATGTGATGAGATACCCGAGTGTTCGTCATACCGCGAATGTGTGCGGGTAGCTCCGTGAACACGGCTGTTGCGACCTTGGAGGATGGCAATGTTCAAAGCATACTCATCGTGAAGATGTAGACCTAAGTGCGACAGTGGTTACTGAGAATGTTGAAATAAACATCCCGGTTCGTGTTCACAGCAACCCAAATGAGTGAGCCCAAATAACAGTATAGAAAACATCCCAGAAACATCACAGAACCATCTCTGACTTGGACTATAGCCTCTTCACACTGCGAACTAAATGCCATATATGGCCATATATGGCCGTCGGTACGCTCTACATCTTGCATCATTTGAGAAGAGGCCAAAACGCGACTTGTCGAGCCGGCCGTTGTGGCCGAGTGGTTCTACGCGCTTCAGTCCGGAACCGCGCGACCCTTGCGGTCGCAGGTTCGAATCCTGCTTCGGGCGTGGATGTGTATGATGTCCTTAGATTAGTTGGGCTTAAGTAGTTCTAAGTTCTAGGGGATTGATGATCTCAGATGTAAAGTCCCATAGTCCTCTGAGCCATTTTTGCGACTTGTCGGTCCACACAGTGCACCCCTCCTGTCAGCTATTTCCAGATTCTGTGTTGCTTGAGCAGTTGAAGATCTACAGCTTTAACTGCCGCTGAGAGATCTGACCTTTCGCGTAGTATCCATCTTCAAATGCGTCCGCTGGCATCAGCAATCCCAACAATGTGGGATTGTGGATCCATCTTGATTCAAAACACTTTTGTTATTTATTCATTTCCAAACTAGTTTCAGCAGCAATATCGACGTCATAAGTAGGTTCTTTAATTCTAAAACATGCAAAAATAGCATATTTATAAACGTTGTAAAATATTATTACATTTGTACTGTTTTGTTCCAAATGTCGTTTTCAGTGAATAGTTTCATAATACCGTATTTACTTTACTAAAAACCAGACCTCGAAACTGATGCACACATCCTGAAACACAGCAACAGTTTATACCGAAAACTAAAACAAACGCACCGACCCACCCACCCACCCACCCACCCACACACCCACACACACACACACTCTCTCTCTCTCTCTCACACACACACATTCTCCCACATCGTACACAGAGACAAAAGTAAGGAGCAGAAGTCGTTAGAAATGTCGCTACAATTTTCATAACCTCTTGCAATGTGCGATACATGTCGCGCGACACACGCGCACAGCAAGATGGCGTAAAGTTTCGTATTACGAAAAAAGTGCGAAAGTTATACTTTTCTGTGTCTAAAAGCAGCCGCAAGCCGCCCAACGAGCGTGAGTAAATGAAAAATTACGTAACAACCTAGTACACACCAAAACTGTATCCACAACACTACCGCAGTCCCAGTTGTATAATTCTGACATACATAAGTTCGCGTAAGCTCTGTTTACTAACAGCCACTCATACAGTCGCAGATGACATGATGTGTGCTGGAAAAAAAAAAAAAAAATGCTGGAAACAGAGACAACAGTCGTAAAAACCATGCTGTGAGGTAACAAGCTGTTAAGAAACTATTCACAGAAAGCAATATTTTGAACCAAACAGTATGTGTGTAATAATGTTTTACAGTGGTTATAAGTATGTTATTCTTACATGATTTAGAATTAAAGAACCCATTGATGATGGCGATATTGTCGCTGAAACTAGTTTGGGAATAAACAACTAAATATATAACAGAAATGTTTTGCATCAAGCTGGAGTCATAACTCCATATTGTTGTTTTTATTCAAACATCAACCAATAAAAGAGTTTCAAGATAAAATTATTGTTATCAGCAATTTGTTGGGATCGAAACCGATTGTAATTGACTAGGTGTGAACTGGACTCTGGCCCTCGTCGGTTACTACCAATGTTCTTACTCTGTGTTACATGGCTACGTTAAATATCGAATAAACAAGCAATGTCATACAGTAACGATATTCCTTTCATGCGAGTTCGTGATTCACTGTCAAAGATATCGGGCCGCGCTCGAGGCCGCGCTACCCTGCCGCCTCCCTAGGGAGCGCTAGTGTCGCAACTCTGCAGAACAAAGGAACACGCACGGCCCGGCAAAGTGCGCTCTCGGTTGCGTGTGCGAGCAGTGCTCTGTGTGATGCCGGACGAGTAGAGTCTGCAACGGTGAGTCTGTTGTCGTGGTTTGAGGGAAGATGCTGCGGTGGTCGTGCGGTAGCGCTCTCGCAGTTGGGTGTGTGGTGTCCCTGCATGATAGACGTAGTGCACGTAGCAGTGGCCAACCCTTAATAGCCATAGTAATTGGTTGCTGGATACGTGACAAAAATGCTCCACATCGGCAACTAGAAACATGCTAGTCTGATACTTCGGACGCTGGCGACATACCTTTGCTGACGAAGAACAGTGAAACATTTCAGTGCAAGGAGCGCTTCACGTTTGGATGCAAACAGTTATTTCACTGGCATTTAGACATGCATCTCATTTGTGCACCGAACGGTTGGTGTCTAGGCCTTGGAGCTGCTGAATTTAACCGGGCCTAAGGCTATTGTTAGTTTAAGAATAGATTGGTTCGGCAATGTAAGCTAAACTGTTTAAATTTTATTATGTGTTTGTTGACACTATAACCATTAACCGTTTTTATTGTGTAGGCTCACTTATTTTACTGCCGTAAACTTTCTGTATTTCTTTTGAATTTAGTTATGATACCTGAAGCGAGTTACGAAAGATTACGGTTAGCAGGTAAAGCCTTGTGGCTCTCTGTCTGCGAAATTGAGTTTACACATGTTGCAAGTGTTAAAATCCTACCTAAAGTCCATTTTCTATTAAAAATTTGCTTTCATACTCCTTAAGTATTAAGTTTTATTATGGGTTCTTAAACACATTTAATTTGAAACTTCCTGGCAGATTAAAACTGTGTGCCGGACCGAGACTCGAACTCGGGACCTTTGCCTTTCGCGGGCAAGTACTCTACCGACTGAGCTACCCAAGCACGACTCACGCCCCGTCCTCACAGCTTTAATTCCGCCAGTACCTCGTCTCCTACCTTCCAAACTTTACAGAAGCTCTCCTGCGAACCATGCAGAACTAGCACTCCTGAAAGAAAGGATATTGCGGAGACATGGCTGAGACTCAGCCTGGGGGATGTTTCTAGAATGAAATTTTCACTCTACAGCGGAGTGTGCGCTGATATGAAACTTCCCGAGTTCGAGTCTCGGTCCGGCACACAGTTTTAATCTGCCAGGAAGTTTCATATCAGCACACACTCCGCTGTAGAGTGAAAATTTCATTCTAGAAACATCCCCCAGGCTGTGGCTCAGCCATGTCTCCGCAATATCCTTTCTTTCAGGAGTGCTAGTTCTGCATGGTTCGCAGGAGAGCTTCTGTAAAGTTTGGAAGGTAGGAGACGAGGTACTGGCGGAATTAAAGCTGTGAAGACGGGGCGTGAGTCGTGCTTGGGTAGCTCAGTCGGTAGAGCGCTTGCCCGCGAAAGGGAAAGGTCCCGAGTTCGAGTCCCGGTACGGCACACAGTTTTAATCTGCTAGGAAGTTTCATATCAGCGCACACTCCGCTGTAGAGTGAAAATTTCATTCTAGAAACATCTAATTTGATCTGCTTTTCATCCCAAGACTGCATACGTAAAGTCAAATAGGTTGCTTTTAATTATGTTCAAATGGCTCTGAGCACTATGGGACTCAACTGCTGTGGTCATAAGTCCCCTAGAACTTAGAACTACTTAAACCTAACTAACCTAAGGACATCACACACATCCATGCCCGAGGCAGGATTCGAACCTGCGACCGTAGCGGTCGTGCGGTTCCAGACTGTAGCGCCTTTAACCGCTCGGCCACTCCGGCCGGCTAATAATGTTGAACGATCATTTGTCAGTTTACCTTTGGTAATTTTTTAATATGTGTGTGTTTCAGATTTGCCTATAAGTGAAATGTGTTAATGTATTCTGTGGAGGCAGCGCTCAGCGATGCCGGTAGGGGCTGTTTGTTCGGAGGCTATGCCGTTCCTTTCGTGCCAGCGTCACTGTTATTTGAAATTTTTTTAACTATTCAGATTATTTGTTGGTTATTTACTGCTGAATAAATCTATGTAATTTATGTGCGTGTATCTGGGTTTGTGTCCACAGTCTTTCCACGACAGAATTGAGCGTGTTTAAGTTTTTATTCAAAAGTACTACGGGGACTGCTCAACTTCAGCTCAAAAATATTTTGCAGTTTGCTTTGGTGGTACGGTATTCATTACCTATTTTTACTTAGGCATTTAGACAGTGTTTGTTTATTTGCAGAGACGACTAGAAGCACGCCAAAACACACAGAATACTTGGCAGATGTAAGGCAAACTGTTTTGTATGCTCTGAAGAAGGAAAAGTGGCAGTATAGCGTTGCTAGAGACTATTCTTTTAATTTCCTTTTAAATGCTATATGACTATCTGTCAGACTTTTGATGCTATTAGGTAAGTGACCAATTTCTTTTGTGACAGCATAATTTACCCCCTTCTGAGCCAAAGTTAGATTTAACCTTGAATAGTGAAGATCATCCTTTCTCCCAGTGTTGTAGCCATGTACACTGCTATTACTTTTGAATTCGTTCGGATCGGTAATAACAAATTTCATAAGTGAATATATATGAAATTTGTTATTAACAATCCGAACGAATCCAAAAGTAATAGCAGTGTACATGGCTACAATACTAGGAGAAAGGATGATCTTCACTACTCAAGGTTAAATCTAACTTTTGCTCAAAGGGGGTAAATTATGCTGCCGCAAAAGTCTTTGGTCACTTACCTAATAGCATCAAAAGTCTGACAGATAGCCATACAGCATTTAAAAGGAAATTAAAAGAATTTCTTAATTGCAACTCCTTCTTCTCATTAGATGAATTTTTCGATGTAGTAAGTGGGTAATTTCCCCAAGCCCCACAAAAAAATTAAAATATTAAGTGTCATGTAATATTTTGTGTATGTAATATGTTATAGACACCTTTTATTAACCTGACACGTTCCACATCATTACGAAGTGTCGTATTCATGATCTATGAAACAAGTACTAATCTAATCTAATCTAATCTATGGCATGTCACAACAACTAATAAGTGTGTGGTGTCAATGGAAAATGGCCAGGGTTAGGTCGTCCTCGTAAAGCAACAAGGAGGATGGACAGAATGATTTGTGTGCAGTTGGCTGCTGATCGAAGAAAATCGGCTCAACAAATGGACTGAAACTACATTCCTCTACTGTAAAACGCCGCCAAGTGACAGGTGATTAAAATGGTAGACGACCATCACGTAACTCACTCATATATTAAAGAAAAGAAGGCAGGCCAACATTGAGTTTACAAAGAAACATCAAACTTGGAATGCTACAGATTGGTCTCACTTGTAAAGTGTTGTGGAGTGACGGAAGTAAATTTAATGTATTTTCTTTTGATAGAGTGCAATATATAAGTGGGCCAAAAAACCACAGGGACAGCAAAAACTACTAAGTATCAACCATTAATCACGCAGGTGGCAGCGTCATGGTGTGGGGATATTTTTCTAGACGTAGGGTTCAGTACAAGTAGAAGGCAAAATGAATCGTTTACTGTACAGTGACTTTTTAGAAAAGAATATGGTTCCACATGGGAGAAAGAACGTGCCACTTAAGTGGATATCATCAGGACAATGATTCAAAACACACACCTACGGACAGCCGGCCGAAGTGGCCGAGCGGTTCTAAGCGCTACAGTCTGGAGCCGCGCGACCGCTACGGTCGCAGGTTCGAATCCTGCCTCGGGCATGGATGTGTGTGATGTCCTTAGGTTAGTTAGGTTTAAGTAGTTCTAAGTTCTAGGGGACTGATGACCTCAGCAGTTAAGTCCCATAGTGCTCAGAGCCATTTGAACCATTTTTTGAACACACCTATGGGCACTTAAGAAAAGTTTTTTACACATAAGAAAATCAAACTGTTGGAGAAGCCAAGTCAGAGGCTGGATCTAAATCCAGCTGAACACCTCTAGGATGTATTAGATCCAGGTTTTTGTCGTAGAAGCTACTCCAAAAAGGATCAGTTTGCTGCTGCCTTACTGGAAGAATAGTGAAAACATTCACTCGAACTATTACAAAAGCTTGTGGATTCAGTGCCACGTGCATGTGTAGCTGTGTTCAAAGCCCATGGGTATGCAACGAAATACTGATTCGTTCTTCAGATTCCGAAACGGTGTTGATTTATTCTTACATACAAATCACTCTTGAGGCAGAAGAATCGTTATTTCTGTTTTGATGCAACAAATCTTCATTTAAACGAAATGTAGTTTTGTACTAAATGGATTATAATTACACACTTTTCAGTTATTTTCTGTTACACACTTACCTTTGTGTATTTGGAACTAATGTTTTCTACAAAGTATTTCTGAGCGCTACTGTACACCAACAAATCGCGGACTCCACGATTACGGGCACGTATTAGTCCCTTTCTGCCAACATTTCATATCTGATTCCGTACAACCGACTGGCTCAAACACAAGGTCTGTACAGAAAAGAAGAAGTTATATCTCCACAAGTGGGAGACGTCAGTATTACATCGTCGACTGCCAGTACAAGTCAATGAGGCGACAAGACAACGAATCGTCATTGCAGTCATCCCACGATCGAGCCACTACTAAGTTAAAACGTAATTTTTAGTATCAGTTGTCTGTAGTGCATTTTTGGATTGGAGGAAGTAGTTGATCGACGATTCTTGAGATTTGTAGAGTAGATAAGTGGTATGTTATATACATTTTTTTGGGGGAAAGGTTTTCCTGTATTAAACATCAATTTGGTGAAAGATTTCTGCAGTAGACAGTGGGTGTGTTTAAATAAGGAGTGTAATTTGCGGCCGGCCGTTGTGGCCGAGCGGTTCTAGGCGCTTCAGTCCGGAACCGCGCTGCTGCTACGGTCGCAGGTTCGAATCCTGCCTCGGGCATGGATGTGTGTGATGTCCTTAGGTTAGTCAGGGTTAAGTAGTTCTAAGCCTAGGGGACTGATGACCTCAGATGTTAAGTCCCATAGTGCTTGGAGCCATTTGAATTATTTTGTACTTTGAAGTACATATTTAAAATAAAAATTAGATAATTGAGGAAAGTCTAAAGGAGATGTTTGCCAAGCTAACTGCAGGACAGGAACGTTTAAAAAAGAAACAGTTAATACAAGAAATTAAAGAAACTGTGAAAAGTAACTAGGAAAATATAGACAGTAATTTTTAAGACCTACAAGACGATGAGCGAAGAAAAAATTTCGCAAGATAGAAACGGGTAGAGAAAGCAAGTCAAGAAGAAATCAAAGGCATAGGAATCGTCGCCTGTCCAAAGTTGTAAAAGTGGGCATCTGAGAAAATTAAACATTAGAATGCTAATTTTTTTTATGAGAAGGGTGAAACCCACAACAATGACCTGAATTTGAGTAGTGGGTGCTCTGTAGCTTCAACTGCAGGCAGCAGACAAGTATGAGTAATCATAATCATAGTAGGGGTGCTCCTAACGAAATCCATAGTTCCCAAGACGCCTACCATAACAGAAAAAGTTCTGCAGCCGTAGAGAAAACAAAATTGCCCAGTAGAAGGATACAGCGTTTGGAATGAAGACGAAGGAGGCCGTGTTCCCGGTTTTAAACGAAACGGAGAAATACACCCTGTCCTACATAAAAAAGTGATCGTACATTGGTAGTGATAGTGATGACTGGATTGCAGGTTGGTTAAAAAACTGGAGAGTAAGCAGCTGATTACACAGTCAGTTTGGATTAGTAGAAATAATAAGGATGAGATACAGAGCGTTACAATCAAAGAAATAGAGAAACTCAGTAGAATTGGCTATGCTACTGGATAAGAAAAACTAAGAGAAGGGTAAATTTCAGGTGTACATGAAAATTTAGGTTGCACGGTATATACAAAATGAGAAAAAAATCGTACTGAAATAGGAAAAGAACGTTTAAGGTAAAAAGACAGAAAGCCTCGTGCCCGTATAAAGTGAAGAAGTGACTATGGATCGATAGGTGTACCTTACAATGAGCGAGCGGGATAGCGAAGTGGTTAGCTCATTGGACTCGCATTCGGGACGACGGCGGTTCAACCTCGCGTCCGGCCATCATGTCTTAGGTTTTTCGTGATTTCCCTAAATCGCTTAAGGTAAATGCCGGGATGGTTCCTCTGAAAGGGCACGACCGCTTTCCTTTCCCATCCTTCTCTAATCCTAGCTTGTCCTCCATCCCCAATGACCTTGATGTCGACGGGACGTTAAACACTAATCATTTCTTCCTCCTCCTCCTCCTCCTCCTCCTCTTCTTCCTCCTCCATCTTAACGTGGGATTGCAGGTTACCTCGGCACCGACAGGTTAAGGAAATGTGCCGCTTGTGAAGTTACGTTAGAATCTGTGGAAAAACTTTTTCTATGCACTACTGGCCATTAAAATTGCTACACCAGGAAGAAATGCAGATGATAAACGGGTATTCATTGGACAAATGTGTTATACTAGAGCTGACATGTGATTACATTTTCACGCAATTTGGGTGCATAGATCCTGAGAAATCAGTACCCAGAACAACCACCTCTGGCCGTAATAACGACCTTGATACGCCTGGCCATTGAGTCACACAGAGCTTGGATGGCGTGTACAGGTACAGCTGCCCATGCAGCTTCAACACGATACCACAGTTCATCAAGAGTAGTGACTGGCGTATTGTGACGGGCCAGTTGCTCGGCCACCATTGACCAGACGTTTTCAATTGGTGAGAGATCTGGAGAATGTGCTGGCCAGGGCAGCAGTCGAACATTTTCTGTATCAAGAAAGGCCCGTACAGGACCTCCAACATGTGGTCGTGCATTATCCTGCTGAAATGTAGGGTTTCGCAGGGATCGATTGAAGGGTAGAGCCACGGGTCGTAACACATCTGAAATGTTACGTCCACTGTCCAACTTGCTGTCAATGCGAACAGGAGGTGACCGAGACGTGTAACCAATGGCACCTCATACGATCACGCCCGGTGATACGCCAGTATGGCGATGACGAATACGCGCTTCCAATGTGCGTTCACCGCGATGTCGCCAAACACGGATGCGACCATCATGATGCTGTAAACAGAACCTGGATTCATCCGAAAAACTGACGTTTTGCCATTCGTGCACCCAGGTTCGTCGTTGAGTACACCTCAGGGGCTCCTGTCTGTGATGCAGCGTCAAGGGTAACCGCAGCCATGGTCTCCGAGCTGATAGTCCATGCTGCTGCAAACGTCGTCGAACTGTTGGTGCAGATGATTGTTGTCTTGCAAACGTCCCCATCTGTTGACTCAGGGATCGAGATGTGGCTGCACAATCCGTTACAGCCATGCGGATAAGATGCTTGTCATGTCGACTGCTAATGATACGAGGCCGTTGGGATCCAGCACGGCGTTCCGTATTACCCTCCTGAACCCACCGATTCCATATTCCGCTAACAGTCATTGGATCTCTACTTGTGCTGCTAGGATATGTGCCTTTACAAGTACGACACAACATGTGGTTCATGCACGTTGGAGCTCCTGCACATTTCAGTCGAAGTGTTCGTACGCTTCTCAACAACAGATTCGGTGACCGATGGATTGGTAGAGGCGGACCAATTCCATGGCCTCCACGCTCTCCTGACCTCAACCCTCTTGACTTTCATTTATGGGGGCATTTGAAAGCTCTTATCTACGCAACTCCGGTACCAAATGTAGAGACTCTTCGTGCCCGTATTGTGGACGGCTGTGATACAATACGCCATTCTCCAGGGCTGCATCAGCGCATCAGGGATTCCATGCGACGGAAGGTGGATGCATGTATCCTCGCTAACGGAGGACATTTTGAACATTTCCTGTAACAAAGTGTTTGAAGTCACGCTGGTACGTTTTGTTGCTGTGTGTTTCCATTCCATGATTAATGTGATTTGAAGAGAAGTAATAAAATGAGCTCTAACATGGAGAGTAAGCATTTCCGGACACATGTCCACACAACATATTTTCTTTCTTTGTGTGTGAGGAATGTTTCCTGAAAGTTTGGCCGTACCTTTTTGTAACACCCTGTATATATGAGAGGTAGGAACTGATCTGTGTTCTTTCAGCCTTTTATAGACTAGGAAGAAATGGAACTAGTGCGTTCAAAGTAACAAATGTGAAAGTGTCATTGTTATAGAGGTGTGGTTTCCCCTTTTGTCTATTGCAGTGACATGTAACGTCGGTTTTGCAGAAGCAAATAACTTATTAGACGCCAACTGGACGGTCACTTGTTGAATTGGATGGGAAGTCTATATTTATCAGTTTATCAACTTAGGCGTTGGCTGGTAGGATTATCTCCGGCATTAAAAGTCGATCCAAGGAGGATCAAGCGAACTCCCTCGCTCTCGTAGCAAAAGCCTAATACAGAAACCATAACCTACCACACCTTAGTGACCGTGACAGGGCTTTGAGTTCTTCATCTACATGTACATCTACATGGCTACTCTGCAAACACACTTAAGTGCCTGGCAGAGCGTTCATCGAACCACTTCCACACTGATTCTCTATTATACCACTCTCGAACAGCGGGTGGAAAGAAAGAATATCGATATCTTCTGTGTGAGCTCTCATTCCCCTTACTTCATTATGATGGTCGTTTCTCTCTATGCAGGTCGGCGTCAACAAAATATTTTCGGATTCAGAGGAGAAAATGGTGACTGAAATTTCGTGAGAAGATCTCACCGCAACGAAGAACGCCTTTGTTTTAATGATTTCCATCCCAAATCCTGTTTCATGTCCATGACACTCTTTGCCGTATTTCTTGATAGTACAGAACGTGCTGCCCTTCTTTGAACTTTCTCGATGTACTCCATTAATCACATCTGGTGAGGATCCCACACGGCGCAGCAGTATTCCGAAAGCGGACGGACAAGCCTAGTATAGTCAGTCTCTTTAGCAGTTCTGTTGCACCTTCTAAGTGTTCTGCCAATAAAACGTAGTCTTTGGTTCGTAATCCGACAATATTTTCGATGTGTTATTTCCAATTTAAGTTGTTCGTAATTGTAATTCCTAGGTATTTAGCTGAATTTACGGCCTTTAGATTTCAAACAATGGAAACTCCAGGTAGGAACATCAACGATGTAGGAAAGGACAATTGCTACTTACTGTAAAGAAGACACGTCAAGTTGCTAATTGGCGCAATTAAAAGACACTCACATAACGCTTTCGGTCACAGTCTTTGTCAGTAAAAGACACCCCCCCCGCCCCCCCCCCCCCCCCACACACACACAAGCAAACAAGCACATCTCAGGCACGCACGACCATCAACTCAAGCATCTTGGGCCGGAGAAGTGGGATGCAAGTAGCAATCTGGAGAGGGCGCAGAAGGGGAAGGGATGGTACTGTATGGGTGAGGAGAGAAAGACGAACGCTGTCTGGTGGAGTGTGTAGGAACTAGATTACCAACAGGCATAGCTTCAGGAGGTTGTGGGGCATGGAGGCAGAGAAAAAAATGAGAGGAGACGGGAAAGACGAGTGAATGCGTTGGCAGAGGGCTGCAAATAAACAGGATGGGAGAGGAGATTGGGGAGGAGATGACAGGATGGAGGGGGTGGAAACTGTTGGATGGAAATTGGCGGAGATACTTACGGGAGCGAAGAATGTGTTGTAAGAGTAGCTACATTTTGCGCAGTTCAGAAAAGCTGGTCGTGGAGGGCAGGATCCAGATGGTTCTGGTAGTGAAGCATCCATTGAAATGAAGTGGGTTATGTTCAGCGCGTGTTGTGCCACAGGGTGGCCTACTTCGATTTTGGCCACAGTTTGGAGGTTGTCATTGATCCTGATGGACAGCTGGTTGGTAGTCATAACAATATAAAAGCTGTACAATGATTGCAGCAGAGCTGCTTTTACAGGTGGCCTGCCCCCTGATGGAGTAGGATAAACCTGTGACAGGAGTGGAATAGGAAGTGCTGGATGGATGGATTTAGCGGGTTTGGCACCTGAGTCTTCAACAGGGATTGATCCCTGCGGCAAGTGGTTGGGACTGGGAGTGGCATAGGGATGGACGATGGACTAGGATGTTGTGGAGTTTGGGTGGGCGATGGACCACCACTTGAGGAGCGGTTGGAAGTATCTTAGGAAGGATGTCCCTCATTTCTGGGCACAGGTAACCAAAGCCCTGGCAAAGGTTGTGGTTCAGTTGTTTGAGTCTGGGGCGGTATGGGTGATGAAGGGGACATTCCTGGTTTTGGGTGTCGAGGGAGAATTGGGGGTGTGAGGGAAAATGGCATGGTAGATCTGTTTGCAGCCCAGGTCTGGGCGTAGTGCCTCTCTATGAAGGCCTTGGGAGATGCTCAGCATACCAAGCAAGAGAATTTTTGTCACTGCAAATACATCATCCTCCGGTGGCCAGGCTATACAGGAGGGATTTTTTTGTCGCGAAAGGAATGACAGCTGTCAGATTGCAGGTTTGATGTGGACAGATGTGTGGATGAAGCCATCGGAGAGGAGGAGGTCAACATTTAGGAAGGTTGCATGCTGAGTGAGGAGGATCACATGAAGTGGATGGGAGAGAAAGTGTTGAGGTTGTGAAGGAATGAAGATATGGTGTCTTGGCGCTGAGCCCATATCATGAAAAAATGGTTCAAATAGCTCTGAGCACTATGGGACTTAACATCTATGGTCATCAGTCCCCTAGAACTTAGAACTACTTAAACCTAACTAACCTAAAGACATCACACAACACCCAGTCATCACGAGGCAGAGAACCATATCATGAAGATATCATTAAAGGACTTGAACCAGAATAGGGGTCTGGTGTTTTGGGAAGCTAGGAAGGTCTCTCTAGATGGCTCATAAAAAGGTTGGCATAGGAGGGTGTCATGCAGGTGCCTGTGGCTGTGCTGTAGATCTGTTTATATATTTCTCTCTCAGAAGTAGTTGTGGGTTAGGATAAAGTCAGTAAGCTATATGAGAAATGAGGTAGTGGGTTAGTAGTCCGAAGGAGTTAGGAAAGGTAGTATGTTCAATAGCACTAAGACCATGAGTATGAGGGATGCTGGTGCATAGGGGGGGGGGGGGGGGGGGTGGTGTGAACAGTGATGAGTAGGGATCCAGGAGGTACAGGGGTGGGGATGGTGGAGAATCAGTGAAGCAAGTGTTTGGTGTCTTGGTCGTGGGAGGCTAGATTACGGGCAATTGGTTGGAGGTGTTGGTCAATGAGGGCCGAAATTCTTTCGGTGGGGGCAAAATAATCAGCCACGCTTTAGATTTGATTGATTTATTGTGTAACCGAAGCTTAACGGATTCCCTTTAGCACTCATGTGGATGACTTCACGCTTTTCATTATTTCTGTTGGCAGTACGAAACAAAAGGGAGCACGTCACTCCACCTTCCTATGTAGTCAGATGGGCTTCACCAATTGAGAGGAGGAGGTGTCTACCCTAGGGACATCCCCCCGCAAAGTGAAAGTCTCTGCCACTTCCGCTGTTTTCTAACTTCTACGCAGTAGGGCACCTTTCATCTACAAATCACACACCTATGTTCGTTTGGCCGGCGGTCGAATATTGTCTCAAAAAAGTGCGTCTGTTGTCTCGCAGCGTCCACTGGCTCTCAATGACGCAGCAGCAGCGACTATTATAACACGCCCAGCCACCACTGCCGCCATAACCTAGGCCGTGGAACATACGGACAAGCCCACGAAAGAAAAGATGTGAGAATGGAGGACGGACACCTGGGCAGAGGCCCGGACCTCACGTCTACAGAGAGCAACCTCACGGGAAATGGCGGTCTTGCGGCCTCTTAAGACGCAGCAGCAGCAGTTGCTGCTACACACCCAGGCATGACGACCGCCGCCGGCACCTCCGCCACCGTAGCACACGCGGGCGCCTCCTTTGTCGCCGACGCCGACGCAGCTGCAGCCGCCGCTCTCGCCAACGCCAGCGCCGCACAACAAGCGTGACCGCAGCTGCCCCACACGAACAGGACAGTGACAGCAAATCTTATCACGTATCTGGCCTCACCTTGGTAGACTTACTCGCTACAGTCCATTTTAAAAAGGCTAATGTCACTGTTACTTTGAGCAAGAAACTCGCGCTGCCCTTGGAAACGTTACTAACACGTTCCAATGGCAGTTCGAGTCATTAGAGAAAGAAATCAAAGAACGGTTTGATGATATACGAATGCTGTTTAACAGTTTGATGAGACTGAAAATCGTCAGTCGGTTAAAGAAGGAGCTATTACGGTTCTGCATTAACAACTTGGTGAGTTGCGGAAAGAAAGTAATGCTAATACCGAAATTCAGCAGAAAATCCGAAATAGAAATGGCTAATTTAATAATAGTAACTACTATTTTCAATTTTTAGGTTACTTACGCCCCAAATAAACTGGAAGAATGCTCAATATATTGTATTTACACTACTGGCCATTAAAATTGCTACACCAAGAAGAAATGCAGATGATAAACGGCTATTCATTAGACAAATATATTACACTAGAACTGACATGTGATTACATTTTCACGCAGTTTGGGTGCATAGATCCTGAGAAATCAGTACCCAGAACAACCACCTCTGGCCGTAATAACGACCTTGATACGCCTGGCCATTGAGTCACACAGAGCTGGATGGCGTGAACAGGTACAGCTGCCCATGCAGCTTCAACACGATACCACAGTTCATCAAGAGTAGTGACTGGCGTATTGTGACGGGCCAGTTGCTCGGCCACCATTGACCAGACGTTTTCAATTGGTGAGAGATCTGGAGAATGTGCTGGCCAGGGCAGCAGTCGAACATTTTCTGTATCAAGAAAGGCCCGTACAGGACCTCCAACATGTGGTCGTGCATTATCCTGCTGAAATGTAGGGTTTCGCAGGGATCGATTGAAGGGTAGAGCCACGGGTCGTAACACATCTGAAATGTTACGTCCACTGTCCAACTTGCTGTCAATGCGAACAGGAGGTGACCGAGACGTGTAACCAATGGCACCTCATACGATCACGCCCGGTGATACGCCAGTATGGCGATGACGAATACGCGCTTCCAATGTGCGTTCACCGCGATGTCGCCAAACACGGATGCGACCATCATGATGCTGTAAACAGAACCTGGATTCATCCGAAAAACTGACGTTTTGCCATTCGTGCACCCAGGTTCGTCGTTGAGTACACCTCAGGGGCTCCTGTCTGTGATGCAGCGTCAAGGGTAACCGCAGCCATGGTCTCCGAGCTGATAGTCCATGCTGCTGCAAACGTCGTCGAACTGTTGGTGCAGATGATTGTTGTCTTGCAAACGTCCCCATCTGTTGACTCAGGGATCGAGATGTGGCTGCACGATCCGTTACAGCCGTGCGGATAAGATGCCTGTCATCTCGACTGTTAGTGATACGAGGCCGTTGGGATCCAGCACGGCGTTCCGTATTACCCTCCTGAACCCACCGATTCCATATTCCGCTAACAGTCATTAGATCTCGACCAACGCGAACAGCAATGTCGCGATACGATGAACCGCAACCGCGATAGGCTGCAATCCGACCTTCATCAAAGTCGGAAACGTGATGGTACGCATTTCTCCTCCTTACACGAGGCATCACAACAACGTTTCACCAGGCAACGCCGGTCAACTGCTGTTTGTGTATGAGAAATCGGTTGGAAACTTTCCTCATGTCAGCGCGTTGTAGGTGTCGCCTCCGGCGCCAACCTTGTGTGAATGCTCTGAAAAGCTAATCAGTTGTATATCACAGCATCTTCTTCCTGTCGGTTAAATTTCGCGTCTGTAGCACGGCATCTTCGTGGTGTAGCAATTTTAATGGCCAGTAGTGAATTAATATTTTCTTTACAGTCATGAAAAGGAAAGGTAAAGCAGATTTTGGGATAGCAAATAGATTTCCAGGAAGTGCCTGTAAGGCGTATACGAGAAGTTTGTAAATAAAAGTAGATACTGCATTATTTTACACTTTGTGATTTACAGGTGCCGGGGTGATAGTCATCGTAAAAGCTGGAGAAGCATTAATTTTCTCGGCATCTAGCACACGATCATGTGATTTCGTATTCTCTCTCGATGACATAAGAAGGGGTTTCGAGCATTTTGATCAAATTGTTTACCTGAAGATAAAAATATACATCGCAGCGTTGCACTGGCATAGTGCATTTCAGGGGAGTCACTCTAAAATTGCACGATGGGAATCCCAAAATTTCCTTTGGATCTCCTTTCCATGCATTTTAATAAATACAAGCCGCGCGTGGTAGCCTTTCGGTCTAGGGCGCCTTGCCACGGTTCGCGCGGCTCCCCTCGTCGGAGGTTCGAGTCCTCCCTCGGGCACGGGTGTGTGTTTTTTGTCCTCAGCGTAAGTTAGTTTAAGATCGATTAAGTAGTCTGTAAGTCTAGGGACCGATGACCTCAACAGTTTGGTCCCACAGAACTTACCACAAATTTCCAAAAATAAATACAAAAATGGTTCAAATGGCTCTGAGCACTATGGGACTTAACATCTATGGTCATCAGTCCCCTAGAACTTAGAACTACTGAAACCTAACTAACCTAAGGACATCACACAACACCCAGTCATCACGAGGCAGAGAAAATCCCTGACCCCGCCGGGAATCGAACCCGGGAACCCGGGCGCGGGAAGCGAGAACGCTACCGCACGACCACGAGCTGCGGACAAAAATAAATACAATGTATTAAATAATATCTAATAAATGCAATATATTGAGCACAATTTCGGTTTACTTAATGTAAAGATAATGTAAGACTTGAAAAAAAATGTTTCCGCATAGAGACCCGATCTCACGACCATCGGATTGCCGTTCTTTCTGCGCCAAGAAAGCCCGACCCGCGCCACAGCTGCTAATTTTTCGAAGCGTTTGTTCACCTGGAGCTCTTACTTCCGTCTCTTTCATTTCTCGCCAAGGCCTGCATATACCACAAATTTAGACGAAATCTGTGACGGCGAGTAGAAACGTTCCGCTTCTTAGCAGGACTAACAGAAGAGACAGAGAGAGACGAGCGGCACTTTTCGTCACGGGAGCGAGCAGCAGGCGCGAGAGCCTTTCGGATGTATTCGACATATTTCAGTGACAGTTCAAAATGGTTCAAATGGCTCTGAGCACTATGGGTCTAAACATCTGTGGTCATCAGTGCCCTAGAATTACTATTGAAATTCCGACAGCGTACGTCCGAAGAGTCCTGACACATGTGTCTCGCAAAATGACCACGAGGAAGGAGTCGCCCATGTGGAACTTCATCGACAGTCATTCTTCCCAAACACGATTCGCGAATGGAAAGAGAAGGGTATCCTTCGCCACACACCGTAACTTGGTTTGGGAAGTATAGCTATAGATGTATAGAAGGAAGCCTCATCTAACACCGGTTTTTCACTAAACTTAGGGTTGACACATTGTTGAGGTATTTATGCATACTGAAGGGGTGAATGAAAATTTGTACCAAGCCTGGGATTCGAATCTGGGTCTCCTGCTCGCAAGAGAAATGCGCTGACCACTACGTCATACTGCACGGACTACCCTGCCACGCCTCCCTCCTCAGTCCAAATGCTCATCCCCGCCTCAGTCCAATTGGAACTGCCCCTGAACTCGAACAACATTGCAGAGGCTCTCCAACTGCGTCAGAATACCACCTCAGCGACGACCGAAATGGGGGATCCTGCCTGAAACGCAGGCATAGGAGCTTAAAGCAAATGAAACTATGTGATTTATTTATTTATTTAAACGGTAAATTCCGCAGGATCAAATTGAGGAGCAAATCTCCAAGGCCATGGAGCGTGTCAGTACATGAAATTAAAACATAAAAGTAATAAAAGACAAAAATAAAACTTTTATTAACCCAAAAAACCAAGCCATAAATTTAAGTAAACGAAATCAACAACATAACATAAGAATCAGCTTAATTTTTCAAGGAACTCCTCAACAGAATAGAAGGCGTGACCCATGAGGAAACTTTTCATTTTCGATTTGAAAGCGCGTGGATTACTGCTAAGATTTTTGAACTGTTGTGGTAGCTTATTGAAAATGAATGCAGCAGTTACTGCACACCTTTCTGCACAAGAGTTTAGGAAGTCCGATCTAAATGCAGGTTTGATTTCTGCCGAGTATTAACTGAGTGAAAGCTGCTTATTCTTGGGAATAAGCTGATATTGTTAACAAGAAACGATAGTGAAGATTATACAGGGTGGTCCATTGATAGTGACCGGGCCAAATATCGCACGAAATAAGCGGCAATCGAAAAAACTACAAAGAACGAAACTTGTCTAGCTTGAAGGGGGAAAACAGATGGCGCCATGGTTGGCCCGCTAGATGGCGCTGCCATAGGTCAAACGGATATCACCTGCGTTTTTTAAAAATAGGAACCTCCATTTTTTATTAAATATTGTGTAGTACATAAAGAAATATGAACGTTTTAGTTGGACCACTTTTTTCACTTTGTGATAGATGGCGCTGTAATAGTCACAAACGTATTAAGTGCGTGATATCACGTAACATTCCGCCAATGCGGACGGTATTTGCTTCGTGATACATTACCCGTGTTGAAATGGACCGTTTACCAATTACGGAAAAGGTCGATGTCGTGTTGATGTATGGCTATTGTGATCAAAATGCCCAACGGGCGTGTGCCATGTATGCTGATCGGTATCCTGGACGACATCATTCAAGTGTCCGGACCGTTCGCCGGATAGTTACGTTATTTAAGGAAACAGGAAGTGTTCAACTACATGTGAATCGTCAGCCACGACATGCAACAAATGATGATACCCAAGTAGGTGTTTTAACTGCTGTCGCGGCTAATCCGCACATCAGTAGCAGACAAATTGCGAGAGAATCGGGAATCTCAAAAACGTCGATGTTGAGAATGCTACATCAACATCGATTGCACCCGTACCATATTTCTATGCATCAGGAACTGCATGGCGACGACTTTGAACGTCGTGTACAGTTCTGCCACTGGGAGCAAGAGAAATTACGAGACGATGACATATTTTTTGCACGCATTCTATTTATCGACAAAGCGTCATTCACCAACAGCGGTAACGTAAGGCGGCATAATATACACTATTGGGCAACGGAAAATCCACGATGGCTGCGAAAAAATGGTCCAACTAAAACATTTATATTTCTTTACGTACTACACGAATGTGTAATAGAAATGGGGGTTCCTATTTTAAAAAAACCAGTTGGTATCCGTTTGACCTATGGCAGCGTCGTCTAGCGGGCCAACCATATCGCCATCTGGTTTCCCCTCTCAAGCTAGACAAGTTTCGTACTATGTAATTTTTTCGTTTGACGCTTATTTCGCGAGATATTTGGCCCGGTCACTATCAATTGACCACCCTGTATATATATATTTTCCACCATTGGAGGTCATCCGCGTTAAGCACTCAATCCCAAATACCTTACTGTAATATACAGGGCTATTACAAATGATTGAAGCGATTTCATAAATTCACTGTAGCTCCATCCATTGACATATGGTCACGACACACTACAGATACGTAGAAAAACTCATAAAGTTTTGTTCGGCTGAAGCCGCAATTCAGGTTTCTGCCGGCAGAGCGCTCGAGAGCGCAGTGAGACAAAATGGCGACAGGGGCCGAGAAAGCGTATGTCGTGCTTGAAATGCACTCGCATCAGTCAGTCATAACAGTGCAACGACACTTCAGGACGAAGTTCAACAAAGATCCACCAACTGCTAACTCCATTCGGCGATGGTATGCGCAGTTTAAAGCTTCTGGATGCCTCTGTAAGGGGAAATCAACGGGTCGGCCTGCAGTGAGCGAAGAAACGGTTGAACGCGTGTGGGCAAGTTTCAAGCGTAGCCCGCGGAAGTCGACGAATAAAGCAAGCAGGGAGCTAAACGTACTACAGCCGACGGTTTGGAAAATCTCACGGAAAAGGCTAAAGCAGAAGCCTTACCGTTTACAATTGCTACAAGCCCTGACACCCGATGACAAAGTCAAACGCTTTGAATTTTCGGCGCGGTTGCAACAGCTCATGGAAGAGGATGCGTTCAGAGCAAAACTTGTTTTCAGTGATGAAGCAACATTTTTTCTTAATGGTGAAGTGAACAGACACAATGTGTGAATCCGGGCGGTAGAGAACCCTCACGCATTCATGCAGCAATTTCGCAATCCACCAAAAGTTAACGTGTTTTGTGCAATCTCACGGTTTAAAGTTTACGGCCCCTTTTTCTTCTGCGAAAAAAACGTTACAGGACACGTGTATCTGGACATGCTGGAAAATTGGCTCATGCCACAACTGGAGACGGACAGCGCCGACTTCATCTTTCAACAGGATGGTGCTCCACCGCACTTCCATCATGATGTTCGGCATTTCTTAAATAGGAGATTGGAAAACCGATGGATCGGTCGTGGTGGAGATCATGATCAGCAATTCATGTCATGGCCTCCACGCTCTCCCGACTTAACCCCATGCGATTTCTTTCTGTGGGGTTATGTGAAAGATTCAGTGTTTAAACCTCCTCTACCAAGAAACGTGCCAGAACTGCGAGCTCGCATCAACGATGCTTTCGAACTCATTGATGGGGACATGCTGCGCCGAGTGTGGGAGGAACTTGATTATCGGCTTGATGTCTGCCGAATCACTAAAGGGGCACATATCGAACATTTGTGAATGCCTAAAAAAACTTTTTGAGTTTTTGTACGTGTGTGCAAAGCATTATGAAAATATCTCAAATAATAAAGTTGTAGTAGAGCTGTGAAATCGCTTGAATCATTTGTAATAACCCTGTATAACGGTGGGATGTCTTGCTACACCTGGGGAAGCAAACTGTTTACATCGGAAGTTTACCTCAGCATGTGGTCACTATAATGCATGCTGTCATACTTGCAATCTACTCCGATAATAATAGTAATATTAATAAACCTCCGATAATAATAGTAATAATAATAATAACCCCGTGGATGCCCGGGAAAAGAACAGGCCTCCGGTATGTTCTGCCAGTCGTAAAAGGCGACGAAAAGAACAAACCACTAATAGGGTTAACCCCCCTTTTAGTGTGATTAGTTGGTTCAGGACAGAACTAATGAAGCCTCGGACAAGCGCTGTCATGGTCGGGGACGACGCTTGAACCCTATGCCCGTCCACAATGGCAACGACACTGCTAGCCACACGGAAAATGATTTAAATCACCAACACAAAATCACACATTTGCTATACATGGATGATCTAAAACTACTGGCAGCAACAAATCAGAAACTCAACCAGTTACTAAAGATAACAGAAGTATTCAGCAATGATATAAATACGGCTTTTGGAACAGACAAATGTAAGAAAAATAGCATAGTCAAGGGAAAACACACTAAACAAGAAGATTACATATTGGATAACCAGAGCGACTGCATAGAAGCGATGGAAAAAACAGATGCCTATAAATATCTGGGATACAGACAAAAAATAGGAATAGATAATACAAATATTAAAGAAGAACTAAAAGAAAAATATAGACAAAGACTAACAAAAATACTGAAAACAGGACTGACAGCAAGAAACAAGACAAAAGCTATAAATACCTATGCTATACCAATATTGACCTACTCATTTGGAGTAGTGAAATGGAGTAACACAGACCTAGAAGCACTCAATACACTTACACAATCACAATGCCACAAATATAGAATACATCTCATACATTCAGCAACAGAAAGATTCACATTAAGCAGAAAGGAAGGAGGAAGGGGATTCATCGACATAAAAAACCTACATTATGGACAGGTAGACAATTTAAGAAAATTCTTTATAGAACGAGCAGAAACTAGCAAAATACACAAAGCAATCACTCATATAAATACATCGGCTACACCATTGCAATTTCATAACCACTTCTACAACCCTTTAGATCACATAACATCAACAGATACGAAGAAAGTAAATTGGAAAAAGAAAACACTACATGGGAAGCACCCGTATCATCTAACACAGGCACACATCGATCAAGACGCATCCAACACATGGCTAAGAAAAGGCAATATATACAGTGAGACGGAAGGATTCATGATTGGAATAGAGGATCAAACAATAAACACCAGATATTACAGCAAGCATATTATTAAAGATCCCAATACCACAACAGATAAATCCAGACTTTGCAAACAACAAATAGAAACAGTAGATCACATCACAAGCGGATGTACAATACTAGCAAATACAGAATACCCCAGAAGACATGACAATGTAGCCAAAATAATACATCAACAACTTGCCATACTACATAAACTAATATAACAACACGTTCCCACATACAAGTATGCACCACAAAATGTACTGGAGAATGATGAATACAAATTATACTGGAACAGAACCATTATAACAGATAAAACAACACCACATAACAAACCTGACATCATACTCACCAATAAAAAGACGAAATTAACACAACTAATCGAAATATCCATACCCAATACAACAAATATACAGAAGGAAACAGGAGAAAAAATTGAAAAATACATCCAGCTAGCTGAGGAAGTCCAGGACGTGTGGCAGCAAGATAAAGTTGACATTATAGCAATTATACTATCATCTACGGGAGTCATATCACACAATATCCACCAGTACATCAACGCAGTACAGCTACATCCAAACGTATATATACAACTACAGAAATCTGTAATTATTGATACATGTTCAATTACCCGAAAGTTCCTAAATGCAATGTAACATATACCGTACAGTTAAAAGGAAGTCACGCTTGATCAAGGTCCACGTCACTTTCCATTTTTAACCAGACATAACGTCTGAGAAAGGTTTTGTCATAATAATAATAATAATAATAACAGAAAACTATATACAACCCAGCCCTGCGACATTAAGATTTACCTAATTTTACCTTCATGCTCTATTTCCGTGAGGTGTACATAGAGGGAAGCAATATATTGTCTGACGCTCCTAGGAATGTACGCTCTCGCAAGCTTGCAGTAAATAACACTGCGATGCAGAACGCCTCTCGTACAGAGTCTGGCACTGAGATTTGTTGATCATCTCTGTGCTTACTAATTGAAGCTGTAAGGAAACACATTACTCTTCTTGTATCAGTAGTCTCTCTTAAGGAAATATGAGATATTTTACGAATGGAACTGCGTCCACTGATTGTTCTGTAATCTTGTAATCATACAGTAATGACTCCTTGAGTCTGTTTCGCACCACATTCAGTTAAAGGAGTCATAATATAAAAAAGACGTCATGATCAAGAGATCAACGTGTAAGCTACTGTTATTGTATTTCAGTAGAGAAAACTGCAGAATGATCTTAGGACTATGTATACGAAAAACATTAATAGGTAATGACCTAAGTCTGCTTGACGCATACCGATTCTATATCTTTGCCAGCAGACACGGTTAGAAATCAAAGCGAGGGGTGTATACAGAAGATTTACTACCTATTCCAAATAGTTTTCCGAATCTAGGTGGCTGATGTGGCATGGAGGCATTCCGTTAATGGTGGTTAGTAAGGCAATACCCCATCCGGTCGAGCTACTATGACACGTCGAGATTCCAGAAACCAATGGTGCAGTAACGTCCAAACTGCTTTCCAGAATCAACGCCTGAATACAGTTCAACTGAAATCTTGTTGGGGCCGATAAGGTCTAAATGCAGCACGCTGGAGACAAGGTTAGCTTCCTTCGATGAATGGCCATTTGCTATTAAGCAACGAGCGGTTGAGCTCAGTGAAGAGGGTACTTTTGCAACGTTAAAGGTGAAGCACTTGCATGAAGAAGATGTTTCGTGGTCAGCACACGCTCTGCAGTTCTCCAGATACTTGCTTCTGATTCGTGTCGAGGGTTCTGCTTTTGTGGACATTCTGTCGAACGCAAAATGCGATAATTACATCAAACGATGAGTTAAATAATAAAATTATCAGAAAAATTCTGAAAAAAGCAGTGTCATCCGAACGGCATGTGCTTGAGGGTACCCGTCTGTGTAAAATTTGCTTTCAGGATATGTGGGTGCAATATTCAAAGCATATGGGACGCATCACTACGTGTGTTAAATGTACACTCTCTATTTCGTCGAGTGTTGCACGTTGGGAGCCTATAACAGCTACAGTTAGAGCATTAGTTCAATGTAATAAAGACAGTATCAGTAAATATTGAAGTTTCCCTTTGCAGCATGTGAATTCCACATTTCATAAATTAACACAAATTAATATGTTCACACGTAAATATCATAATGTGTTATAAATATATAAGCAGTGCTCTGTGTCTGAATCGTATACAATTAAGTTCAGATTATAAGTTGCAGACCTCATTTGATTATGCAATTCATATCAGCAAGGTTAGGTAAACTGGTAAGAATGCTTCCGGAGTGTTTCAATGTGGGCCTTATGCGATGTGTTTGGTGCTAGTGCTAATGACTGCCTGGGGTCGTGATCACGAGAAAATAAAAATGCACCTGGTGTGGGTGCATGCACTATGTTGGTTGCTTCTGCACGTAGTGTGTCAATAAATAAATCGTTTCTTCTACTTAAAAAACTTTGTATTGATTTATTCACCTACTATTTTCCACTTCCTTACTTTCAGACTTCATGTAAGTACTGTATGTAATATACATCGTGTGAAGAGCCAGGACCCGCGGCTAGTTGTCTCTAGCAGATGCGACGCAGATGAAGCTGATAACTAATGAACCTTGCGCCAGCAGGCGCTGACAGGTACCAACAGGATCTGACAGGCATGGTGCCAAGGCAGATGGTTCTCAAGCCCTCAACTTTGGTTGACACGTAGAAGAACCTTGCGGACACAACCTGTCACAGATTGCACTGCTGACAACGTCCCGCCGTCTCCGTGTGTGCCTCCCAATATCGGGCGCTGGGCCACGTGCAACCAGCGGCAAAGCGTTTCCATGTCCTCCTTTAGTTCAACCCTGTGGGGGCCCAAACAATCAAAAATGCATCGCACTTACTGCTCTGTTCGTGATTTTCTTTAGAGATGAATCACGCTTTCCTAATAAAGTCCCTGAATAAACAGAAGTCGGCCATCATTCTTACATACGCGTTCCATTTCATACTGCTTTGCAAGGTTAAATCTAGATACGAGTATTTAATCGATGATACTGTCTCAAGCAGCGCACTACTAAAGCTGTATTCGAACATTATGTGGTGTTTTTTTCTCTATTCACCCATATTAAATATTACTCAGAGCAAGCTGCGAGGCAACGGCCTTGCCACAGTTGATACACCGATTCCCGTAAGATCACCGAAGTTAAGCGCTGTCGGGCGTGGTCGGCACTTGGATGGGTGACCACGTCGGCTGCATGTGTTGTTGCCATTTTTCGGGGTGCACTCAGCCTCGTGATGCCAATTGAGGAGTTACTCGACCGAATAGTAGCGGCTTCGGTCAAGAATACCATCATAACGACCGGGAGAGCGGTGTGCTGACCCCACGCCCCTCCTACCTGCAACCTCCACCGAGGATGACACGGCGGTCGGATGGTCCCGGTAGACCACTCGTGGCCTGACGACGGAGTGCTTTTTTTGTTTTTTAGAGCAAGCTGCCATTCATCGCACCAACTAGAAATTTTGTCTCCCACATTCACTCAATGAAGAGAACACAGAGTCATCAGAAAATAGCCACAAAGTTAATCCTGTAAGTCGGATCAGTTTATATATATATATATATATATATATATATATATATATATATATATATATATAGAAAATAAGAGCTGTTACTTAAGGAGTCTTCAAAACACTGGCAGATGTGAATTAACACAAGTTTCTCCCATATGCGAAAGACGACCACACCGCCAGTTTTCCAACGATTTCACTTTTAACTCGACAGTCACAGCTTCATTTCTGTCAACACACAGAATTTCTGTCGGAGCGCAGGGGGTGAGGGCTAGCTCTAGTCCTCACTGTTACAGACCTCATATTACGCTAATACGTCTGTAACCTACTTCACTTTCTCGAAGCATTTCACAGAGACACGCGACTCGGCTGGAGTAACTGAGCATGTACAGCTCAACATCATCTCCAAAGCTTGCCAGCTGAGTCCATACTGTGCCGGTGGTGATTCACCATTAAACTTTTTGCAGAACTTACATCCAGTTCGTGGTAGGGCGCTGTCAGCTGCAGCATTAAATCACTGGATGCTGTCACACTACTTCAATCCCCATCCAACATCCGAAATGCTATTTCTTTTGCAACAAATCGATTGTGTGCCTAGTGCAAAATCCCTGGCAATTAATGAAGACGTCGTACGTGACTCTACTTTTAGACTTATGTTGATGCTGCTGTCAGTACTTTGACTGTGACTGATGTACTTTTGTAGCTGTAAAACGATTACATCCGCAGGAGTGTGCCAAACACCGCTTGTTGCCCCCTATCAGCTCATAAAAGCGGTGACAGGTGCGTGTCTCCTCTACCACTGCCCATGATTAGTTAGGCGTTTAAAAGAGACACACATTCAGCTTATTTGCGCTTAATGCTGATGTCGGTGATACAAGCTTGGTCGTCTAATTCGATTACTACTGTCTAACTATGTGTGCCTAAATGTCAAAAACAACAGTATTTGCAATATGCAATAGGAAATTTCCCAGAAAGGTTTCTGGGACGGCTTCCAGGTTATCTCGTGAGCCCAGTGTCCTAACACTTTCATTTACCTCTAAACAATTATCTTAGTTTTACATCTATGTGCGATAATTTTAGTTATGCTACAAGTAACTCAAGTTTGTAACCCATAATACAAATACTTTTATTGTTATTAATGTCATGATAAAATAACCTCACTTTTGTTAACTGTGATTTTCCGAATCAGTTCGCAAGAATGTAAAAACATTATTGTTAACGTCAATATATCTTGTAAGTTAGCAAAATTATTGATATAAAAGTAATACTTTAGTATTCTAAATAATCGGAAAATTATATGAACTCTTACAGAAGGCAGCACTGCAATCAAATAAAGCTGTAATATATCCACTGTACTCATCTACAGACTAATTTACTATTACGAATGCTACATTTGTACAGCAATGACGTAGCAGAAAAAGTATAATAAAACATTATAAAACATTGGAAAAGACCTGATACATAATAACAGTCACATTTGAGAGTAAGGAACATTGGACTGAGGTATTTAAAGTAGATTTTCTCGGGGCACACGTTACGACGCTATTAAGTTTATTACATGATAGGTGAAGACGCTGTATCCCATACTTGGATTCCGTAATTATTCTGTTAGATGACTCCTATTTCAATATTTGTAGCATGTGAGTGCTTCTTATGCAGAAGATAACAGCACTCTGTATGAAACATGAGCTCTTGTTCATTAGTTTACGGGGAATACGAGGGGGGCTAAATATATCCAAGGCTTTGAACGCACCTGGGATGCTTTTAAACATATTTGTGAAACATATGAGATGCAGTAACTCGGTATCACACCTGACGCGTGACATGAACTTCGTGATTCATTCGTCATAGCCAATATTCCAAGAACCACCGAACGATAAGCTGAGAAAAGCTGGTACACTGACATGGTTGGAACAGGTGTCGCGATGCTTTTATTTCAAGCGCTATTAACCACACAAATAAGACGTAAGCAGAAAGTTTCGTAAAATCATTGCACGAGTAGGAATGGACAGTGACGCATGATAATTCTCTGAAGTATTGACAAATACATTCAAAAATACTGTTCGAAATGTGAGTCAAAACAGACTGTAATTCAGAAATCAAGGAAAGGCGTTAGTCTACATTATGTCGCAGCCTCGGTTCCTGCAACTCCGTCATGTATCAAAAGCAAATAATCATTTTATCGCGCTTTTATCAAGCAATTGCATTCTGATCCAGGTTCAGCATTTTATCAGAAACAGAAAGCACCTGTTGAGACATATGATTCCAACGATCTGATAATTGATAACGAAGTTATAGTCGTGCTAGCTTGAGTACCATAAACAAAATATATATATATAGGGTTAATCATGATTAATGGCGTAAACACATACAGTTGAAAGTACACGATACTAGAAGCAAAAAAGTCTCAGTAAACGTGGGGTCGAAAATGCATTCCTTAAGGGCTACGAGCAATTTTTCGTCTTCGGTACTGTGAAACAAATCTCTTTTACTGCAAGTTCTGTACTTTCCATATGTTGGGAACTGGTAGTATGGACAAAAAAATCTAGTAAACATGTGCTCGAAAATGCATTCCTTCAGAGCTGTGAGCACTTGTTCATCTTTGCTACTTTCAAACATAACTCTTCTAATGATCAAGTGCTCGTAACTTTTGAGGTACGCGTTTTAGAGCACATGTTTGTTGGACATTTTTGTCTTATTTTGGCACTTTCAATTGTATGCGTTTACGCCATATTACTTTTGTATAAAAACATGGCACTAGATTTACTGCTAAGGTACTTTTTAATCTGATTCTGTAACAAGACTCACGTTTTTGATCAATAAGTAAAAAAAAAAAAAAGGAAGTTGCGAGTCATCAGCAACACACTCATTAAAGACGAAGCACAAACGCTGTCAGTTGTGGCTGCCGGCGATCTGTTACAGTGGTCAGGTTACTCTTTCATTTAGCAAAAACACAATAGTAGCTTGACCAGTTTCAGTGTTTACACGGCCTAAGTACGTAGTGGTTCAAAAAAAATTATTTCAGTTCTGTGAGTGGAGACTAAAATAATAAATCTCCAGTCACAAAACTGAAATAATTATTTTTCCTTCCTATGTCAATGGAGATAATAAGAGTCAGTTATGTTTTAAAAATCACGGTGTGAAATATCTGTCACTGTTTGGATTGTAATCCCCCATTCTTATCTCTAGTATTATATTGCGACTCCTTGCTCTCTCAGAATGTGTCCTATAACCGATTTCTTGTTTTATTCAAATTATGATACAAATTTCTTTTCTCAACAATTCTATTCAGTACCTTCTCATGAGTTAGATAATCTATCCATCTAATCTTCAGCATTTTTCTGGAGCACCACATTTAAAAAGCTTCTACTCTCTTCTTATCTGAACTACTTATCGTCCACGTTTCACTTCCGTATAAGCTACCCCCATACAAAATACCTTCAGAGAAGACTTAACAATATTTAAATTTATATTCGATATTAACAAATCTATCCTCATCGGAAACACTTTCCTTGCCATTGCCATTCTGCGTTATAGATTCTCTCTGCTTCTGCCATCAGAAATTATTCTACTGTCCAAGCAGCGAAACTTATCTATTAGTTTTAGTGTCTAGTTTCCTAATCTAGTTTCCTAAGCATCACCTGATTTAATTCAGCTACACTCCATTACCCTCGTTTTCCTTTTCTTAATGTTCATCTTATATCCTCCTTTCAAGAAACGTCCACTCCTTTCAACTGCATCTCCAACTATTTTGCTGTTTCTGATAGAATTACAGTGTCTTCAGCAAACTGAAAAGTACTCATTTCTTCTCCCTAAATTTTAATTCCCTCTCCTAATTTCTCCTTGCTTTCCTTCATAGCTAGCTCAATCTACAGACTGAACAATATTGAAGACAGGCTACAACCTTGTCCCACTCCCTTCTCAAACACTGCTTCTCTTTCATGCCCTTCGGCTCTTGTAATTGCAGTCTGGTTTCTATATAGTACAAGTTGTACATAATGTTGAGCTCCCTGATTTTTCCCCTGCTACCTTCCGAACTTCAAAAAGCGTATTCCAGTCAACATTGTCAAAAGCTTTGTCTAAATCTACAAAAGCTATGAACTTAGATAAGACTTTCCTTAACCTATTTCTAACAGTTCCAATATTTCTTTGGAAACCACAATGATCTTCCCCGACATCGCCTTCTACCAGTTTTCAATTCTTCTGTTAATAATTGGTGACACTATTTTTCTCCTCGACTTATTAAACTATTCGGTAATGTGCATACCTGTCCATATCTGCTTTCTTTGTAATTGGAATTATTACATTCTTCTTGAAGTATGAGAGTATTTTTCCTGTCTCAAATACCGAGTGGAATAATTTTCTCATGGATGGCTCTTCCGAAGATCTTAATAACTCTGAGGGAATGTCGTCCACTCCAGGAACCTTGTTTCGACGTAGAAGTTTTAATGGCGCGTCAAATTCTTCTCGCAGTATTGTATCTGCTATCTCATCTTCATCTACTTCCTCTTCCCTTTCTACAATATGGTCTTCAAGAACATTTCGCTTGTACGGATTAGATTAGTCAAATATTATTAGATGTTAGTCTCACATAATACTTGGAAATAAAGTAATACATAAAAAATGCAATGACATATTACAGAATAGGGACCCCTCATTTAATTAGTGTTCACGCAACCTTAGTCCGTCCGCAGAGAAGAGTTCAAAATCATCTGAGGCGCTGACAACCATGAGGGCCAAAAGTACAGACACAAAGTTCTGAAAAAAATAGATGTTTGTGAATAGTAAATTTGTACACAAAGTACCAGTCTCATAGATTTGACTTATTTTTTAACCAAGTTTCAACATCCTCTATTTCCTATGAAAAATAATGTGCCCACTTTATGCTGTGAAATTTTAATTAATATTTACAATTATTATTATTAATGTTAATTCACAAAATATTCGTGTATTTATAATTAATGTGAAACTAGAATCAGAAATAATTAAATGCACTACACACATAATTATGACCTGTCCCAAGACTTCATGGTCCTCATTATCCTGATTTTCATTAAGCACGCTCTTTGACTGGTTCAAGTAAAAGTATCGGTTCAGTTCAGGCAGGAAGTCTAATAGTTTTGTTAAGTCTGTGCTTCAAGGTTGGAGTTTGCGTTTCACGTACGTATGCCGGTACTAGACTTTGCAAAACATCTACAAAATGTGTGGAAATGACAGACTGTGTGACATGAAGAAAATAGTTGCCTCCCACGACTCCAGTGAAAAATATGTTACTTGAAACAACAGTTCTTGGCCACCTGATGAAGACTTCATCATTGTAAAATTTCTGAAAAGTACTTTGTTACGACCAACAGCAACTTTAGTTTCATAGTGATGTCGGTAATCTTCGTGAAGGTTATGATATCCTCAGCGTATATTTTACAGACCGGAATGCTGAAACCATGGAACGTGAGGTTGTGGTGGGTTATTCCTTCATTTTTTTTCTTTATTGGATTTAAATCCCTCCCCCCACCCCCAGAGGGGGGGGGGGCGGGCTGGCAGGAGCGTAATATGCTGCTCTGCAGCCTACAGAAAAGTTAAAAAACATAATGATAGTAGAAACAAACAAGAAAAACAGACGATAAAACGGTGACATTGTAAAAAACTGTAAAATGGCGTAAGGTGTGGACGTTAAAATATGAAAACACTGCGGTGACGATGCGGATGAAGACATAGACAGGCATAATTAAAAAACACGGCGACAGTCTGGTTTCTGTTCGCACAAGATAAAAAACACAACTAGCGACAGTATGGCGGCTGTTCACAACACTGACAGGGGACGCACAACACTGAACACTCACTTGTAATAGCACTACACAGGTGACACGGCGGCAGATAGTGAGTGGGGGGGGGGGGGGGGGGGCAGGACCTGGACCTATGATGGGGAAAAATGGGGAGAAAAATGGTTCAAATGGCTCTGAGCACTATGGGACTCAACTGCTGTGGTCATAAGTCCCCTAGAACTTAGAACTACTTAAACCTAACTAACCTAAGGACATCACACACATCCATGCCCGAGGCAGGATTCGAACCTGCGACCGTAGCGGTCGTGCGGTTCCAGACTGAAGCGCCTTTAACCGCGCGGCCACTCCGGCTGGCAAATGGGGAGGAGAGGAAAAGAAAAAGGGGGGAACTGATGGACGGAGGGGACATAGAAAAGAAGGGGCTGGGCGGACTTGAGAATGAGTGGGAAAGGCAGTGGAGGGGAGAGCAGAAAGGACTCAGGGGAGAGAAGGGATGTAGAGAGAGGGTAGGCAGGGAAAAAACAGGATGGAAGGGGGGAAGAGGGAGCCTGGGGAAAGGACAGAAGACAGGAGGGGGAGGTGAGGATCAGATTTGATAGGAGGGGAAGATGGAGGGCAAGAGGGCATCATGCAGGAGGGGGAGTTGACGGAAGCCACCTTGCGAAAGGAGATGAAGGGTGTACAGATGGATAGTAGGGGGGACACAACAGTGAAGGGGCAGCACAGGGCGGGGGTTGGAGAGGAGAGGAGCAATCAGGGGATTAGGGGGATCAAGGCGGCGAGAGGTGTAGAGTATGTGGATATGTTCAAGGAATAGGAGCAGTTGGGGGAAAGGAATCAGGTTGTAGAGGATTCGCGTGGGGAACGGGAGGTGTACATGGAAGGCGAGGCACAGTGCATGGCGCTGGAGGATCTAGAGGGACTTATAGAATTTGGGGGGGGGGCGGTTATCCAGGCGGGACTGGCATAACAGAAGATGGGACATATTAAGGATTTGTAGGTGTGGAGGATGGTAGAGGGGTTCAACCCCCATGTCTGGCCAGAGAGGAGTTTGAGGCAGTTGTGGGCTTTGGGTTGGATAGAGTGGAGGTGAAGGATCCAGGTGAGGTGACGGTCAATGGTGAGGCCAAGGTAGGTGAGGGTGGGGGAGAGGCGGACGGGACGATTCCTTTAAGAGCTTCCAGCTTTTATGAGGATATAACAGTCAATTTAGCCAGTGAGCGCTCCCACAGAATTGAAAATTTATGGTTTGGACCGACATGGAAGCGAACATCAGAGGAATCAGTGAGATAGCTTTTCGCAAATATTCATATACAGGGTGGACATTATTAAAGCCCACTAACTGCAGGGATGGATTCCTGACTGGAAATAGAGGAAAAGAGATGTTATGAACATGTGTCCAGAAACGCATCATGCCACAGTAGGTGGCGCTGACGTATGACTGTTCCTCTGACTAAGTGCCATGTGTTTTCTGTGTGTTGTAGGCTGGGTGATTGAGGCAGCATACTGTTAAGCAGCAGAATGGTCCTGTGTTGATGATGGAAAAAGCTGAGATGGTGTTTTTCTATGGCCAAGCAGATAGAAACGGTTTAGAGGCAGCATTGCAATACCAATACAAGTACCCTCAGAGACACCAATCACATCACACACCATTTCAATGCAGGGAGGCAGCGGACTGTGTGCACACCAGATATGGAGGACCGGGTTTTGCAGGATATTGAGAAGAACCCCAGTACAAACTCTAGGCAAGTGGCCCGCCAGAATAGTGTAAGCCAAAGCACTGTTATAGGTATCTTGCATGGAAAGTGCTAGTGTACCTATCAGCTGAAACGAGTGCAAGGGTTATCAGCAGCGGATTTTTGTCTACGCGAAGAATTTTGTCGATGGATTTTGCACCAGACCATCACTAGTATGGGAGTTCTGTCATCAGTCCTCTTTACTGACGACACAACCTTTACCGTAACTAACATCATCAATCTGCATAATCGTCATCCACGGGCTACAAACAATCCTCGGGGAATGGTTGACGCTTCTCATCAGCTTCGGTTTAATACGAATGTGTGGACAGGGTCTCTTGGTGACTAGATAACACGACTGGTTATCATTCCACAGTGCCTCAACGGAGGAACGTACTGGACTTCCTGCGGAATACTCTGCCTGCGCTGCTTGAGAATGTGCCTTTGGCAATACGATAGATTATGTGGTTTCTGCATGACGGCGCACCACCCCACTTCCGCATTACAGTTTGCCGACACCTCAACATCATCCCTGGACGTTGTATAGGACGCAGAGGCCCTTAGCATGGCCTGTTAGATGATCGGACTTAAGTCCTGTATTTTTACCTCTGGAGGCATCTGGAATGTACTGTGCATGCTGAACCAGTACCTCATGTGCAGACCCTTCAACAGCGTGATCACGGCGTCTATGACGCTATTTGAAGAGAGGCCATAACGTGCGAAAGAGTGCAGCAATCCATGATGCGACGTGTGAACGCGTGCATTGCGTCCCATGGAGGCCAATGTGAACAACTGTTGTGACGTGGATGCTATGCAGCTCCGTACGGTGTTCTGGGACTATTTGTTGGCGTTGCATGCACACTATCCATTTCAGGACATATGTTCATAGGATCTTTCTTCTTCCACTTCTAGTCAGGAACTGGTCCCTGCATTTTGCCGATTTTATTATTGTTCATTCTGTAAATAGTGTATGCGTACATCACAGACAGAGATGGTTCGCTGTAAGATCAACACATACATACACTGAACAGCCAGAACACTAGGACCACCTATCTAATAGCTGGGATGTCCACCTCTGGCATGGATAACAACGACGACGCGACGTGGAATGGAAGCAATGAGGCTTTGCTAAGTCGCTTGCAGGGAGTTTGCACCACATATGCACATACAAGTCACCTGATTACCGTACATGCCGGGGAGAAAGACGATAAGCTCTGACGTCACGTTCAGTCACATCCCAGATGTTTTCAATCGGGTTCAGATCTGGCGAGTCCGGGAGATGAGGAGGGCAGCAATTGGAACTCGTCACTGTATTCCTCGATCCACACCATCACACTCCTGGCCTTGTGACACAGCGCATTATCTCGCTGAAAAATGCCACTGCCATCAGGAAATGTGATCGTCATGGAGGGGTGTACATGGTCTACAATTAGCATACGATACTCCTTGAGCGTCATCATTCCTTGCACGAGCTCCACTGGATCCACGGATGCTCACGCTAAGGATACCCAAAGCATAATGGAGCTGCCGTAGCTTGTTTTCACCCTGCAGTACAGGTATCAAGGAGTTGTTCCCCTGGAAGGCCACGGATTCGCGCCCTTCCATCGGCATGATGAACAAGTTTCGGGTTTCATCAGATCATACAACGCTCTGCCACTGTGCAAACGTCCAGTGCCGATTGTCACGTATTCATTTCAGTTGCACTTGCCGATGTCGTGGAGTTAACATTGGCACATGCACGGATCGTCGGCTGCGTTAGGAGTTTTCGGTGCAGTGTGGGTTCTGACACAGTTACACTCTACCCAGCACTTAATTCTAATGTCAGTTTTGCCAGAGTTCGCCGCCTGTCCTGTTTTACCAGACTTCCCAGCCTACGATATCGCCGCCCAAACCCTCGACGTCTGGACGTGGTTTCACCATGTGCTGAAGACACTCACCACAGCACTCCTCGAACACCCAAGTCTACATCTACATCTACATTTATACTCCGCAAGCCACTCAAGGGTGTGTGGCGGAGGGCACTTTACGTGCCACTGTCATTACCTCCCTTTTCTGTTCCAGTCGCGTATGGTTCGCGGGAAGAACGACTGCCGGAAACCCTCCGTGCGCGCTCGAATCTCTCTAATTTTACATTCGTGATCACCTCAGGAGGTAGAAGTAGGGGGAAGCAATATATTCAATACCTCATCCAGAAACGCACCCTCTCGAAACCTGGACAGCAAGCTAACTGCGATGCAGAGCGCCTCTCTTGCAGAGTCTGCCACTTGAGTTTGCTAAACATCTCCTTAACGCTATCACGCTTACCAAATAACCCTGTGACGAAACGCGCCGCTCTTCTTCGGATTTTCTCTATCTCCTCCGTCAACCCGATCTGGTACGGATCCCACACTGATGAGCAATACTCAAGTATAGGTCGAACGAGTGTTTTGTAAGCCACCTCCTTTGTTGATGGACTACATTTTCTAAGGACTCTCCCAATGAATCTCAACCTGGTACTCGCCTTACCAACAATTAATTTTATATGATCATTCCACTTCAAATCGTTCCGCACGCATACTCCCAGTTATTTTACAGAAGTAACTGCTACCAGTGTTTGTTCCGCTATCATATAATCATACAATAATGGATCCTTCTTTCTATGTATTCGCAATACATCACATCTGTCTATGTTAAGGGTCAGTTGCCACTCCCTGCACCAAGTGTCTATCAACTGCAGATCTTCCTGTATTTCGCTGCAAATTTCTAATGCTGCAGCTTCTCTGTATACTACAGCATCATCCGCGAAAAGCCGCATGGAACTTCCAACACTATCTACTAGGTCATTTATATATATTGTGAAAAGCAATGCTCCCATAACACTCCCCTGTGGCACGCCAGAGGTTACTTTAACGTCTGTAGACGTCTCTCCATTGAGAACAACATGCGTTTCTGCAATGCTCGTGCCGAGCTTCCGGGCCATCACAGTCTGCCCTCGGTCAAACTCAGATAGATCATGTGCCTTACCAATTCTACACACAAACAACACTCTCACTGATACTACATCCACTATGCGTGTGTCTGACTAGTAGTAATTCCTCACAAGATGACGCTGCTATAGCCTGGATGTGTTTGTATCGATAGTAGGTCGGTGGTCATTAACGCCTGGTTAGCCGAGAGCGCTAATGCGCTGCTTCCTGGACTCGGGGAGGCGCGCCAGCCCCGGATCGAATCCACCCGCCGGATTAACGTCGAGGGCTGGAGTGCCAGGCAGCCTGGATGTGGTTTTTAGGCGGTTTTCCACATCCCTCTAGGTGAATACCGGGCTGGTCCCCACGTCCCGCCTCAGTTACGCGACTCTCAGACATTTTAAATACATCCGCACTTCTCCAGGATTTCCACTAGATGCAGACAGATGGGGTACTCTGATTCCATCCCGGGGGGTTCGGGGTGGCGGCAGGAAGGGCTTCCGGCCACCCCTTGAAATTAACATGCCAAATCCGATTTAACCCCGCGCAAAATGCGGGACAAAGGAGCAAGCGATAGATAGGTAGGTGGTCATTAAGTTCTGGCTGATCAGTGTATACGCTACAATCGAAAAATAGATGATGGTGTGCTTTACGCCCTTTCGGTTGTGAGCGCCTGATTTTTTCTGGAGGGGTAAGCGACGGCGTGCGTTTCAGTGCGCAGCCTTACCTGTTTGCGGAGAGCTTCTCGAGCTTGAAGACGTTGAACTCCCAGAGGAGGGCCATGTCGAGCACCTCTCGCAGCTGGGCGGACATCTTGCCCGCGCGTACCGTGGCCCGCAGACCGCCGCTCGAAGCGCCGCGCGAAACGGCCGAGTCGTTGGAGCTTCGCCGCGTCACGTTCACCGGAGTCGCGCTGCCCTGCAACACGGCGGCCCGCTCAGCGCCTGCCTTCGCCCCCTTCAAGGAACACACTAGGTAGTGTACAAGTAAGCCTCCGCCACAGACGTAAGTCAAGAATGCGCGCTGGTCTGTTGTATGGAATTAGGGTAGTAAAATGGGTGGACGTGGGCACACGTGACAGAATGGCAGAAAGAAGATTTTGAGTTTGGACGAGTCCGCGACCAAAGCTTGAATGAACTTGTGAAAGGTGGCTGTCCTAAAGCGTGATTAAAAAGAACGCCGGTTTTAAAGCAGCTGGTAAATTTTTGTTTGTCAGATGGTGACGTCGTTCTGATCCGTTTCTATTTCCAGAAACATTTCGGTTGTTGACTCACTTTCAATGAGTCAATTTGAACTTCTCGCATTCGGGGTCTAACCGTGAAGCAGTTCACTATTGATACAATGAAGGCTTTCACGATCGGATGGTACTGTTGTTGATAATTCTTCCGGGTTATATGGCCGTGGCCCATGGAATACTTCTATTCCTAACGTTTCGTCCAATACTACGTTGGACATCCTCAGAGGTATGGCTGGTCCTGTTGAGTCCTGCCGACTGACGAGTCGGGGGTCGGAGTGCGGCCTAAATACTGAGGAACCTACCAGAAAAATAGGACAAGTACTTCGTTCTGTTAGAGATAGAAGGCCACCATTATCATCTAGCGGTGTGTATAAAATTCCGTGTACCTGTGGCAAGGTCTCTATTGGTACTACGAAAAGAAGTGTGAATACGAGGGTAAAGGAGCATAAAAGTCTTTGCCGACTGGGTAAAATAGATAAACCAGCCGCTGCGGAACATGCACTTCAGTCCGGTGACCATGTAGTTAAGTTTTCTGAAACTACAGTTTTAAGTGCTACCACGAACTATTATTCACGACTGTATACTGAGGCTATTGAAATTTATGAACATGAAGATAATTTTAATAGAAAAGAAGAGGCCTTGAAATTAAGCGAGATATGGACAGTGGCGTTACAGAATCGATAAGTGATTTTTATCTATGACGGATTATTATCGATAGTTACATTTTATCTTTGACTAGTCTTCTCTCTGCTACTACGTGCAAGCTAGACCACGCCCACTTTCCTCGGTATTTAGGCCGCTCTCTGACGCCCGACTCGTCAGTCGGTAGGACTCAGCAGGACCAGCCATACCTCTGAGGATGTCCAACGTAGTATTGGACGAAACGTTAGGAATAGAAGTATTCCATGGACCACGGCCATATAACCCGGAAGAATTATCAACAGTTCACCATTGCACAACGTGTGCTAATCGTGAAAACGTTTTATCAGAATGGAGAAAACTATGCAGCAACTGTCAGGCGAATTCGCTCGATTCTAGGGCGTGATGAGGCACACAATGCATCAACTTATGACAAAGTTTTCTGAGACGGTTCAATAGCAACCCTTAAAAGTCCTTGGCATCCTCGTTCTTGCCGAAGTGAGCGGATCATTGCGTGATTCGTTACTGTGTTGCTATTAGTCCAATGAAATCAATTCGTCGCTGTTCCTAACACTTGCGCTTAAGCTGTTCTTCAGTAAGAGGAATTCTCTGGTATGATCTCCATAACCATCCATGTAAAATTCATTTGACGCAGCAGTTGAAAGTGACGAATCACCAGAAGAGATGACAGTTCTGGGTTCTGAGAGGACTAAAGAGGACGACAGCTTCGCAAACAAAATCATCTCCAGTGATGAAGCACACTTCCACTTAAATGGTTTTGTGAATAAGCAGACGTGCCGTATCTGGGGGTCCGAAAATCCTTGCATGGTCCAAGAAAAAGGAAAACGTATGCACAACAAGAGACAATTTGGTGCGGCTTTTGGCTCTGAGCATTATGGGACTTAACTTCTGAGGTCATCAGTCCCCTATAATTTAGAACTACTTAAACCTAACTAACCTAAGGACATCACACACATTCATGCCCGAGGTAGGATTCGAACCTACGACCGCAGCGGTCGCGCGGTTCCAGACTGAAGCGCATAGAACCGCTCGGCCACACCTACCGGCAGGTGCGGCTTTTGGTTGGGCGGCGTCATCAGCCCTTATTTTTTTGAAGTTGAGGCAGGACAAGCTGTGACTGTCAATTCCGTGTGATGCTAAGGGAGTTTTTGTGGCCTCATTTCGACGGAATGGACGCTGAAGAGTTGCGGTTTCAGCAGGATGGTGCCACCTGCCATACTTCCCGACAAACAATTCACTTGCTCCGTGAGTGGTTCCCGGATCGGCTCATTTCGCACAATGATGGCCATCAAGATCATGTGCCTTAACTCCTTGTGACTTTTTTCTTTGTGGTCATCTTAAAACAATGGTGTATACCAATAAACCCCGAAACATTCATCAGCTCAAGCAGGAAATTCTACGAGTTGTCAGCGAAATTGACGTGGAAACTTGTCGTCAGTCACAGTGAATTACATGGAGAGAGTTCTTGCATGCCAGCGCCGTAGAGGAGGTGATACGCCTCACATTTTTCATATATGAAGTAGGAAGGATAGATGATAGAATTTATGTATTTTGTTTGCGTTTTTTTGTAAAAATAAACATCTTATTTTAATATATCAAAACCTGCGTTCTTTTTTAACTAGCCTGTAATTATCATAATAATCTGAGTATCTCGTGGGCCGCAAATGTGAGTTAATTAGTAAATTTGATAAATGTTCTCAAGCCTTGTAACATCGCTTTAACATTGCCTTTATAATTATACGCTTTGGAACTATGTTCGAGATAAGAGAGGTTGGTCGGAGAGGTTAGCTTTATTTTGTCAGTGTGTGCTAGTAGCAGCCTTATGGTAATGTACTAGGTTTGAAGTGAATGGAAGCTGGCCTGTACTGGAGTGGAGACAACATTATTTGGAGCAATTTTTGTAATATGATGTTTAAAGAGAGATACTGAGCAGGACTATATTGAATGAATGAGTAATGTAACATTTGAAGGTACTGTGGTTTCTTATATTTGTAATTACTTAGTACTTGATCCTTATAACAGTGCTCATGGTTTTGATTTTCTGTAAGATTTTTGTAATAAAGTCATGTGGTTCTGACTTTCACTGCAATGATAAATACTAAAGAGACATTTTACGAATTAGTTCATGGGTGAGAAGTGTGGAAAGTTGTGTTGTTGCTATGACTTGATGACGCTCAGTTAAAACTTAAAGTGCCGATTCAGTTATTTCTTACTCGGTGAGATTAGTACCAGATTTTTCATTTTACTTCATGGTTTTATTTCACTGCACATTCGCACTGCATATCACCAGCAGCGTGCTGAGTAACATTTCTGAATACTAACGAAATCCCGTCTCACACTGCATACCCTTAGTAAGGTTAGTGAACTTAATTTTGAAGTCAGATCATTATTTTATAGAAGAAATAAGGTTGCGGAGCAGACAAACGGTCCATTGCATGCAGTTAAGCCATAAATTTGATTATCATTACAGTTTATACGAGGTGTGACAATAAAGTAATGATACTGTTTTTTTTTTTTTTTGCAAGATGTGGCAACCCTGCAGCCTTGCGTAGGCACAATATCTTTGACCTTGGTCTATAAGCTGCTTCTAGTCCAAGCGGCACATCAATGCAACTGCTCAGCTGTGGGTTGTGCTGTAATAAGTTAACATGTGTTTGTGTCTCTCGTCACGGAAATGTAACCGCATAATACTGCGCAACGGTATGCCATTTCTTTTCGCGTTAAATTGGGTGAAAACGTGACGACAACTTTCGGTAAGCTTCAGAAGGCTTTTGGAGAGGAGGTTATGTCAAGAGCTCAAGTTTTTCGTTGCCATAAAATGTTTAGTGATGGCAAAACGAATGTTGAAGATGAAGACCGCAGTGGACGACCATCAACCTTACGGACGGATGTCAACCTGGCCAGGGTGCGTGAACTCGTACGATCTGACCGAAGATTATCCGTGAAGATGAGTGCAGAAGAACTGAACATCAATCGAGAAACTGTTCGTCTAATAATAACTGAAGATCTTGGTATGAGAAAGATTTGGATTCAGCATCACGATAATGCGCCATCCCATACTGCTCTGTCAGTACAGCAATTTTTAACCTCAAAGCAAATTTCATTACTACCACAGGCACCTTATTCACCAGATTTCGCTCAGTGTGACTTTTTTCTGTTTCCAAGAGTCAAAACGGCGGTCAAGGGACACCATTTTCAAACAACACAAAATGTCCAAAAAGCTGTGAGGAGGGTCTTGGAGGATATCAATGGCAGAAGCGCTGGCAAAAGAGTGTGCAATCAGAAGGGAACTACTTTGAAGCAGACAACACTAAACTTGACTAAAACGGTAAGCAACATTTATTCACATCAGTCTCATTACTTTATTGTCCCACCTCGTATTCAGAGTTAGGCACAGTGATTGTCAGAGCGCATTTATGAAATTAATATCAGTATAATTTGAGAGTTTTAATGCGAGTGAAATCTTTATGACTGTGCTACATTGTGATTTCAAACAGATTTGTGGAATAAAGTCAGATGGGTTTCATTCAGTACTCATTTGTTTCGTAATTACGGTGACAGTTCTGGTAGAGCAATTATTTTCTGAACTAACGAAGAATCGCAACAATCAACGCCGACTGTCCTACGTGAGTACAACGAGAGGAGTACCACTCGCAACCGATGACAATCGGTCTCTAAGCCGACCGGAACTGCCGATTTCAGTAAATACAGGTCCATTAGTTACTGAAAGAATATTGCATAGGGAACAGCATATAACGGACGGTTGGAGTTTGGTACCTAGCAAATGACGATTGCTTACCGTGCATGTCTTCATTGCGGAAAACAACTCAATAAATAAACAGCAATTAACTGGTGCCGTGTAGTAGGGCTTTATTTATTTTCTTTATATGACACTCCCAGCTCCTTAGGACCAAACTGAGGTGCTAATCTCCATGGTCATGGATCGTGTCAGTAAATGAAATTACAACAGAAAAGTAATAATAAGTAAAATAAAATGTTCATGAATCCTAAAAAGACGACAATCTATAAGTTTATATAAACGGAATCAAGAATGTAACACAGAAATTAGCTTAATTTTTTAAGGAACTCCTCGACAGAACAGAATGAGTGATCCATCAGGAAACTCTTCAATTTGGATCTGAAAGCACATGGATTACTGCTCAGATTTTTGAAGTCTTGTGGTAGCTTATCGAAAATGGATACACTAGAATACTGCACGCCTTTCTGCACAAGAGTCAAGGAGGTGCGACTCAAATGCAGACTGGACTTCTGTCTAGTATTAAGTGTGTGAAAGCTGGTGATCCTCGGGAATAAGCTGATATTGTTAACAAGAAGCGACATTACGGAACATATATATATATATATATATATATATATATATATATATATATATATATATATATACCACTTTTTGCCCGAACCACCAGTTTCTATGAAAATAAGCAAAGTAGACTACTTTTCACGTAGACTACTTTTCATGTCGAACTATCACTTACTTCAGATACTTTTCTAATTGACAACCTTGTAGGCAGGGCAACCACAGCTACGAGTAGTCATCTTAGGTGTTAACTAAAGCTGTTATTAATACCCAAGATGACTTTTCTAATAGTAAAAATGGCAGCATTAAGTCTTTGAACAAGATCCTGAATATGGGCTTTCCGCGACGGTTCACTGTCAGTCTGAACATCTAGAAATTGGAACTGTTCAGTTTCACTACTCAGATGCCCATTCTGTGTAACTAGATCGTCAGGTTTTGTTGAACCGTGTGTTAGAAACTGTAAAAACTGAGTCTTATTGTGATTTAACGTTAGTTTATTTTTTACAAGCCATGAACTTATGTCTTAAACTGCATTATTTGAAACAGTGCCAATGCTGCACGCAACATATTTTACTATGAAGCTAGTGTCATCAGTAAACAGAAATATTTTAGAATCACCTGTAACACTAGATGGCATATCATTTATATAAACAAAGAAGAGGAGTGGCCTCAGTACTGTTCCCTGGGGCACCCCCGACTTAACCGTGCTCCCTGGGACCCCACATCATAGCCATTCTCAGTACTGTGGAAATGACCTTTGCTGTTCTTGAAGTAAGAGGTCAATCAGTCGTGAGGTACTCCCCGTATTCCATAATGGTCCAACTTCTGGAGGAATATTTTGTGATCAATACCATCAAATGCCTTAGTTAAATCAGAAAACATGCCTAGCGATTGAAATCTTTTGTTTAGTCCATCCAGTACCCCACAGAGAAACGAGAATTAGCATTTTCCATTGTTAAAATACTTCTAAAAGCAAACTGTACATTTGACAGCAAATTACGAGAAATGAAATGATCAGTTAATCTTATATACACAACAGCCTTTCCAATAGCTTTAGCAAACACCGGAGAGTCGCAATTTTTCCTCTTTTCAAATAATGCAAGGTGTCCAGTGCACCGATGACCCATTGAAGCATTCAATCTGCAGCGTGTGAAGGGTATAGTTTAGGATGACGGCAGTTTTGTGATCAATTTTGGGATGTTTTCGGTACCATGACTTGGCCCGTAGAGATTATTGTAGTCGTAAACCAGGATGTTTATTCCAACGTTATCAGCGACCAAATGTTAGCATTTCTCCCACAGCTTCATGCATGTCCTGTGGACGTCCCCATCTTCAACGATGACAACAGCTATGTTCGCAGAGCTGTACGCACATATTCCTGGTTTGACACACGCCCAGACACACTGCTGCGCCTAGACAGGTTTGCTAAATCACCGTATCTCAATCTCATAGAAAATGTCTGGGACTGTTTGGAACTGCTGCTGCTATGTAGGGAACAACAAACCTGCAATTGGTACCTCTACGACATCTAATTATCAACGAGTGGTTTCCTGAAGAAGTACCTGATTAAACTTGGCGACTCTCTTCTTTGCCGAACCACTATTGCCGCTAGAGGCGATGTTAGTCGGTATTAGCGTGATAATTTCTGATTTATATTCTGTCCCGTGTGCTTATACGTAGAGTACATCTCACAGCCTGGAAACCAATGCGCGCTTAACCCACGCATCATTAATAGTAATCACCCCCAATCTCTCTATAGTCTTTCGGTGGGTGGCGTCGAAGCAAGTGACGTCAAGAGTGGGTCAACACAGGAATATGTATGGGTTTTACATGTTGATTCTGTAGAGGAGGGTATTCTATGTGACATCTATTGAATAGAAACACACAAGGCCTGCACAAAAATTGTGAACATTCATCATGGTTCAAATGGTTCTGAGCACTATGGGACTTAACATCTGAGGTCATCAGTCCCCTATAACTTAGAACTACATAAACCTAACTAACCTAAGGTCATCACACACATCCATGCCCGAGGCAGAAATCGAACCTGCGACCGTAGGGGTACAGGCTGAAGCGCCTACAACCGCTCGGCCACCCGGCCGGCCATTCATCATGATGTAAGGTCATATTGGCAGGCAAAAGCACTTGGATCCTCTTGGTGAACGATACGTTACTCTTTCCTGGTGTTCATATCACGCTGTCGGGTCCGCTACTTGTGTTTTTGTAAGGGGTGGTCAAAAAGTTTTCATTATGATGGCGCTGGTGCAGCGTATATGAAGTACAGCGCGAGTCCAATGCGGATATACAGGGTGTACGGAAACTCCCGTTACAAACTCCCAGCACTTGTAGAGGGGCGTGAGTACATAATATTTTGAATGGGAACCGATGTCCAGAAACGTCATCCAACGACGCTACATAGCATCAAAATTGTAGGCACCGGCACCTGTAAATTGTATGTATATACAGGGTGATTCCGTGATGCTGTTGCAAACTTTCTAGGATGAAGGCGAAGAGAAATGTATCAATTTGAGGTAAGTGTCCCTCAACCGGAAACGAACGCGTTGGAAGTTACTATCGGAAATCGTTCTGACAGTGGAATACATGTACTGGTGCTGTTGTTGGTAAAACTGTAAGGTGGGCAACTTTCAGAGCTGGTAGTATGGATCAAAACCTGAATAAATGTCTAGTAAACATTGGTTCTAAAATGCATACCTAAGAAACTACGTGCACTTTTTCATCTTCGCTATTGTGAAACTCATCTACTGAACTTAGCTCCTCTGGTATGCCTTTTACAGTCATGTTAAGTTGTTTTTTTTTTTTTATGTTTTTGTCCATACCACCTACGTGAAGTTGCGTACCTTACAATCTTAGCTACAACAATACCAGTACATGTATTCCCCTCTAGGGGTATAATAACGATTTTCGCTTTTAACTTTCAACTTATTCGTTTCCGTTGCGGGGACATTTACCTCAAATTGATACATTTGACCTACTACATCATCCTAGAAAGTTTACAACATCATCTCGGAATTACTCTGTATGTACATATACGGAGGGATCCAAAAAATGTATCCACTGTTTAAAAGTCCATAACTTGCAAACTAATTGACGGAGTTGTCACATTTTTGGTGAAGTGTAGCTTAAAGTTCAACTTAAAGATATCACTGTAGGTGTTCGAAATGGTCACCATTAACATCCACACACAAACGATGCCACCGAACTACAGCACGAACTACTGACTGCAACGTGTTCAGTTGGATATTTGCACATGAATGTACGATGGATTCTCGAAGTTCATCAAATGTCCGTGGCTTTTGTTGATAAACGACGTCATTTAGTGTTCCCCACAGGTAAAAGCCCAGAGGAGTTAGGTCTGGGGAACGTGGTGGATACTCCACAGCACCTCTACGGCCTATCCATCTTCCTGGTAGATTTTCGTCCAGATACGCCCTAACACGATTTTGGTAGTGGGCTGGGGCACCATATTGTTGAAAGAAAACTCTTCCGTCTCCATTCAAGTCTCGGATGGCAGGTAAAATGGATGTCTGAAGCTTCTGAAGGTACACCTCACCGGTAACTGTGCCATCAAAGAAGAATGGCCCAATCAAGCCACGGTAAGACAACCCACACCACACATTTACTCCTGGCAAATTCACGGCTTTGTCTACATGGACGTTCGGATTTTCGGCGGCCCAGTAGATGCATTTGTGGCGATTTACTGTACCATTGAGTTTGAACTGTGCCTCATCAGACCATAGAATCATCTCTGCAAACTCTTCATCGTTGCGCACCATGTTAGTAAACCACTCGCAGTACTCCATTCTACGATCTGGGTCGTCCTCGTTCATTGCGTGTAGCAACCGTGGGCTGTAGCACTTCCACTTTGCTGTCTTCAAAATTCGCCGAACACTTGAGCGACTCCTCCAGTTTCACGGGAACACTGTCTCACAGACTTCTGTGGTGAGCGAGTGAATTGTTGTAACACACGACGGGAGTTAGCTCGACTTGTTACTGTTACAGGTCGTCCAGATCGTTGTTTGTGTACATCTTCAACACAGCCTTCGGCTTCAAATCTGTCTCGAATGCGACGAATCGTGAAACGTGTCGGTGGCTCTGTTTGATACTCATGTCGCCATTGCCGTTGAACCTCATTAATGTTTTCGTACTTAAAATACCACTTCAAAACTGACTTCCTTTCATCGAATGTAACCCTTGCGCCAGCCATATTTACTCGAGTAATTAGGAGCAACTAAGAACAAAACACTGACTATCTGGCGACTGTCATCTGACAAAACAAAACAACGCAATACAACGCTTGTGTGGCGATTGCCGGAACTACAAACTATTACACTACCAACGATGAGACAACTCCGTCAATTAGTTTGCCATTTGTGGGCTTTTAAACAGTGGATACATTTTTTTGGACCCCTCTGTATTTACATGCGCCGGCGCATATAACTTTGACGCTCTGTGGCTTCCGGACATGGATTCCTATTGAAAATATTATGTACTCAATCAAGTCTACAAGTCCTAGACATGTGGAACGGGAGTTTTCGAACACCCTGTATAAACATCGATACGTAGGCAAGACATCAGTGTGGCACTTGTGTGTTTGCAACGTGCGTGCGGTAAATGTGACTTATTACCAAATACGTCCAAACAGGGCCAACCTGCCGTTATTCTTTCCTCGGCTGCTGAAGGAAAATCTCCGTGAAACATCTATCTAAGAATGAAGAATGTGTATGGTGCAGTATGTCTGACAAGAACCACCGTTGTGCAATGGTGCGCCTACTTCCTTGCTGCGTCCTCACATCACAAATGTCGCAACGCAGAAGTTATGCCAACTCAAGTGTAATGTTCTCGCTCTATAGTCCTTCACGACTTCGGTACCTTAAAAAACGCCTTGAAGGGTCGACTATTTCTGTCGGACGAGGATGTGCAACAGGCAGTTACGGTCTTCTCCACGCAGCAGAACACGATAATTTACCAAAGCTTATCTTCAATCCGGTGCGTCGTTGGGATGATTGCCTCAATGCTCACGGAGATGTTGCCTGTTTGGAATACCGATTCTGGACTGTACGCCCTACTAACGGAAATTTTTCGATCACTCCTTATGTGATTTGACTAACAGATTTTATTTTGACTTTGTCTTGTGTGCCGTTTCTGTCACCACAACCATCATTTAACCGAAAGAGAGAAATCGTATGTGCCACCTGTTTGAGGAAAGTGTTCTTCGTGTTACCGCGTGTTAACTGTTTACATAACGTGTCTTTGGAGGCAGAGATTGTGGAACAAGTCAGTGTTTGGCTTAACGAACGTGGAAATCCGCATAAAAAACACATTCAGGCCGGCTGGCGTACGGTTAATCTGTCGCGCGAATTCGACCCGTGTGTAGCTCACCTCCCGGTCTCGGAAGCTAGACCGCTGCGAGTTATGATGTATGAATGCGTCTTGGCTAACGAACACCTGTAAACCTAAAATTGTTGTCAGTTAAATTCTGTTCTGTACCTCGCAAAGTACGCTTCAAATTCTTCGAGAGACAACAAAAAAGCAAGACGGAAGATTAGGGTTCACCGTCCTATCGATAATGAGGTTATTACATCAAGAGATGAAACACGAAATGAAAAGCAAGGAAACGCAAATCAACAGAGTCTTTCTCAGAGGAACCATCTTGGAATTTGCCTTAATAGATTTAGGGAAACAGTGCAAAAGCTGAATCTGTATGTTCGGACGGGTAACTGAATCCGCTTTTTCTCGACTGCGAGACTAGTGTGCTGATCTCGCTCAGTGCGAAAATCGGAATAAGGGAGACCGTTTTATTTCGCTGTCATTTCATTTCCCTCGCACAACACGGGGGAGAGATTGGGAGATGAAAGGATGGAGTAGTTAGGAAAAGGATCCTGATCAAATCTTTTCAGTTGGAGGAGAATGGAGTGAGGGGAAAAGGCGCTCTAACATTCAAAGAAATACGACGAGTCTGGTAAGTCTAGAAAAATAGGCAATTAGTGAGGCGAATAACAAGAACTCGCGTCAGGGAGTTGACGATCAAACAGTTTCCGTTCGAAGACCACACAGTCCAGAATTGGTATGCCAATCAGGCAAAATCGCCGTGAGCACTGAGGCAATCATTTCATCGACGCACCAGGTTGAATATACCCATTTAATAAAAGACCCAGTACTGGTGATTTCGGACGGTTTTGTCGTTATTTTGATTGTAACTTTCGTATATGTTGTTAGATTAATTTGATTGTTATGGAAGTGGTAGGGTACATGTGTAACGAGTAAAATATCCCAGAACCAGAAAGTGTATGTGTAGGTATATTTATCTGAGGCACTTAAATAAAGTGTCCGAAGTCACCCCATGGATTGGGGTTATTTCGGACACATGTGTTTTTTACATCTCTGTCCAAAGTTACAGTATATAAAGGGTGATTTCGGACAGTTACTGCCTCTTTTTCCCTACATGCTTTTTATTTGATTTTGGTGACATTTCACACATCTTAAAGTAGCCCTTTGTTACGAATAAGTGATACGGAATGATGGTTTCATCATAGTTGATCATATTGCTAGGTGGGAGATTTTCCAGCTTTGCGTTGATATTAGAGAAAAACATCTTAACAGTCTCTTTGCTCACTTTTGCACGAGCTCGTTTAATATTTTCGCTTAAGCGAACGGAAAGATCTTCTGACTGACGTTTGAGGAATACATGCACCCATTCTTCTCCTGGCAAATTATTACGAAATTTCTTCTCTTTTTTGGGCAGATTTATCAAGGTAGCCTTTAACTAAATATCTAATACCCAATTTAGAAAAGGGAAATCCCCAATGTGCAGCTCTCAAGATACCTTGCTTCAACATTTCTCCTTTTTTTCGGATGTGCTTCCTGCACTTTATTTTGTAGGGTTGATTTAGGTATACCATACAAATCACACGCTTTTCTGTACGATAATTTACCACTCTGAATATCACGAACAGCTTTATCTAAAAGTTACGGATCATAATTACACCGTACTGTAGCACCTTTCCTGCTCTTATACGTTCTTGGCATTGTCCGAAATAACCGCATACAGTACACAGTTTTACAAAAACCGTCGTTATTTTATAACCTTGCACGAGAAACTCGACAAACTTGTACAGAAATTTTCTCAATGCTGTTAGCTACGGAGCGCGTCGACAATTACCGTTACAATAACTTCCCGCTCGACGCAACAATAGAAAGTTTCCACTTTACGATAATGCATGGATTTTTAACACTGAGACTTTTCGTCAATTATTCACCTAGGGAAACAACTGACGCAAAATAAAAGTTGTGGAAAGCAATAAATGCAATTTTGCGCGTAAAATAACTGGCGCACAGACGTTAAAATAAGTAGCTTTTTGTTTCTATGCAGTGGAAAAGAGCAAATAAGCCATACTGTCCGAACTCGCCCCGGTGTCCGAAATCACCCCGTTTGACGGCGTGAAAAAATCCTTAACTGCCTGATGCACTTCATCAATCCGATAGGAATCATCGACCCTTCAAGACCTTTTCTAAGGGACCAGAGCTATGATAATCGCATGGGAAGAGATTAGGACTGGCAGGTGTTCGAGTGTCTCCCGCTTGAGCTGGCATAAGATCAGCGGTACGACATTTGTGATGTTGAGACGTGCGTTGTCGTGAAGCAGTAGCAGCTTTTGTCTCAGTGGTCTCAGGGCGGTTTCCGACAGACGTACTGCCCCATAAACATTCTTCATTCTCCGATGGATGTCAGTCGATGTTTGTCCGTTTGTGACCAAGAAAAGAATGACAGAACGTTGGTCCTGTTTGGACGCATTCGGTAGTAAGTTCACGTTTCCGCATTTACCGCACGCACGACTTAAAGAAACGAATGCCACACTAATCCTGTGTCTACTTATCGGTGTTTATGCACCTGAATCGTAGTCGAGCTACGTCACATATACGCTGCAGCAACGCCCTCAAACGGAAATATCTTGATTGTCCCTTACACATTATTATGCCAAAGACCAAATACAATTAGTTTTTACATATTTTTTCAACTCCTAGCTGATCAGACATAGGGAACTATTTTCTTACGCAGGGATCCCTTCCTGAAGCCATCCTAACCTGGTACGAGGTGGAGATGGGAAACCAGCTCGCTATTCGGCCGTCGAGTATAGAAAACTGCGTAGAAACCACTGTAAGACTGGTTGGATCCACTAGCGTGAGCAGAGAACTTAGGCTAGAGCAAGCGACCTGTGCTGTTTCTTTAGCGACGCAGTTTTGTGACGGATGAAAAAAATTACGAATTACGAAAGAAAAGGGGAAGAGGAACGGGAAGCTCTAGAACAAAAACAAGGGAAAGGATTGGAGGGCAGTGAAATGGAAAGAGGGTGCAGATGTATGCAACGAAATCCTGAGGACTGGACTGCGTTGAGCAACGGCACTAAGAGACTTACTTCTTACTGGTACGGAGACGCTTGTGGGAAGGAAGGAAGATCTGCGTTTAACACCCGTCGACATCGAAGTCACTAGAGACGGAGCACAAGTTCGGAATGTTTCAAGGATGGGGAGGGAACCCGGCCATGTCTCGAACGACTTACGGAAATCGCGGAAAACGTAAATCTGAATGGACGGACGCTGATTTGAACTGTCGTCCTCAAGAATACGAGTGTGGTGTGCTGCTTAAGTATTATTTTCGACTACCAGACGGAGTCATTATCGTCATGTCGAGTGGGCCAAAGCAACGAAAGTACGAAGAAGGCATTTTGCGTTTCTTACATTACTTGTTACGACTTTGCACTCATTGGGCAATGAAGTACTCAAGAAAGAACCGCATTATTGCTGCAAGCATGAGACTTCGGACACTGAGTTTTCATGGTTGGAATATGTATCATATGAAACAGAATTGACATGTGTAGGCCGGCCGAAGTGGCCGAGTGCTTCTAGGCGCCACAGTCTGGAACCGCGCGACCGCTACGGTCCCAGATTTGAATCTTGCCTCGGACATGGATGTGTGTGATGTCCTTAGGTTAGTTCGATTTAAGTAGTTCTAAGTTCTAGGGGACTGATGACCTCAGAAGTTAAGTCCCATAGTGCTCAGAGCCATTTGAACATTTTTTTGGCATGTGTACGTTTTACTTTGTTGTAAAATCGTGTTTATCTCAATAAACGTATCAACAGCCTACGTGGCGATACGGATTAAACAAGAAATGGATGGGGGAAGAGAAGAACGGAAGGGCTAGCGCAAAGTTGACGTATGCCCGGTTTTGGTCGCAGTTCAAATGGTTCAAATAGCTCTGAGTACTATGGAACTTAGCATCTGAGGTCATCTGTCCCCCAGACTTAGAACTACTTAAACCTAACTAACCTAAGGACATCACACACATCCATGCGTGAAGCAGGATTCGAACCTGCGACCGTAGCAGCAGCGCGGTTCCGGACTGAAGCGCCTAGAACCGCTCGTCCACAACGGCCGGCTTGGTGGCAGTGCTATGCCTCTCTGTTTATCCTAGCTGAGAACTTACTGACTTTTCCATTTATAGGGAGATCGACAATTGCATATATTTATGCAACTGGAAACCGACTACTATTTCTCAGATATCTGGTTCTCTGCTGGAAAATGTGGTGGAATACGTGTAGCATGTCATGCAAAGTAGCCCAATTTTATTTCATAACGTACTGCCTGTCTAGAGTGGTTTTAATCAACTATCACTTGCTGTATTCATGTGGCAGTGATTTGCAATGTGGAACCAAATCCATGTAAGAATGTCACGTTTTACTTGATTACGTATTGAAGGTGGAACGCCGGCCGGGGTGGCCGAGCGGTTCTAGGCGCTGCAGTCTGGAACCGCGCGACCGCTACGGTCGCAGGTTCGAATCCTGCCTCGGGCATGGATGCGTGTGATGATGTCCTTAGGTTAGTTACGTTTAAGTAGTTCTAAGTTCTAGGGGACTGATGACCTCAGAAGTTAAGTCCCATAGTACTCAGAGCCGTTTGAATCATTTGAAGGTGAAACATCAGTAAATAACTGATAATTACGAGTAATGTATTTTCTTGAAAGTTATTGTTTAAAAAGACATACTGTGGCCATAGAGATGTTATCCAGAGGAAAATCCTTGGTTTCCTTGTGCTCAGCAGAAAATACTGCAAGTGGTCATTTTAAGGTCAGTATGGCCATGTCGTACCTGTAAGACTGTATTATATAAAATTCCAGTTAATAACATTACTCACTACGTGATCTTAAATACCGTAAATAAACAATTATAAGCAACAGAATATGTAGGTCTGCGTCATTATACACATAAATTATTGTCTTGCAACAAGCCGCAAAAAACCAACCTCTTCAAATCCACAGGAAAACTTTTGGAGTACTTCAGCGTCAGAAAAACGCATAGAAATCATGACACACACAACAACAAAGTTAATTGGCTCGAACTTCGTCAAATAAGAATAACCAAGAAGAAACATTATACATGAACAAGAACTTCGATGAGAATTTCGTTGAAGTAAATATTCAGAGACATACTGCAGGACGGCCAAAGGCTTCGCCAAACCTGACAGCATTCTTGGTAATTTTATGGCCAAATGATAAACCAGTATCTCTGCCAAAATTGCAGGACATAAAATCGATAATGCATCTCATTCCAAGGGACGCCAGACAGTATTATGAGAACTTACCTTCAGACCCTGACATTATGTATGATGATGATGATGCCATTGATGGTACACTTGATTTCACTTTGGAGTAGTTTTCAAGTATTTCAGCGAGAAAAAGAATCACGTAGGCATCACGTATTTACACAATTAACAATAGTAATAATAATATTACCTTACGTTCAAAAATGGCTCTGAGCACTATGGGACTTAACTTCTAAGGACATCACACACATCCATGCCCGAGGCAGGATTCGAACCTGCGACCGTAGCGGTCTTGTGGTTCCAGACTGAAGCGCTTAGAACCGCTCGGCCACTCTGGCCGGCAAAATGGTTCAAATGGCTCTGAGCACTATGGGACTTAACTTCTGAGGTCATCAGTCCCCTAGAACTTAGAACTACTCGTACTTAAACCTAACCAACCTAAGGGCATCACACACATCCATGCCCGAGGCAGGATTCGAACCTGCGACCGTAGCGGTCGCGCGGTTCCAGACTATAGTGCCTAGAACTGCTCAGCCACCCCGGCCGGCAATATTACCTTAAGTGTTGAAGTATCCACTTCCATAAAATTGTATAAAAACCAATAAATTAGTAGTGAATTTGGTATAATCTTTCAACCATTTTTGTATTTACTTTTTCATTTTGCTACTCTTACATTGACATTGTGAATAAAAAATTGTTCAAACGTGAATTCTGAAGTGTACTTACTTCAGTTACAGTGTTGCCTCATTTTCCTTCTTTCCAACTACAAACCACAAGAACCAACCCCCGGTGTTAAATTTTCAGATAAGTAATTAGGAATCAACTTCATTTTCAGCCTCATACGCTCGGTGGATCAATAAATGTTGAGACCTATGGTACTGACCTGACAGAGCATTAGAAAACGTTTAGAATGCGGCAATCGCTTTTGAAGTATTGTCAAATTTGAATTTTGTTTGTAAAGTTATACTAAAACAGCTGTAACTCAAATTGTAGATTTTGGATAGCAAAACCACGCCAAATTCAAGGGAGAAACCGAACCACTATGGTGTTCAGTTCTTTTCCCATGTATCTGGGACTGGCAGAGGCATAAACCGCTTTAAGCGACAGAAACACAAGGACCTATAGGCAATAGACCTCTTGGCAGTTGGCCTTGTACACTCTGTCAAAAAAATGGTTCAAATGACTCTGATCACTATGGGACTTAACATCTATGGTCATCAGTCCCCTAGAACTTAGAACTACTTAAACCTAACTAACCTAAGGACATCACACAACACCCAGCCATCACGAGGCAGAGAAAATCCCTGACCCCGCCGGGAATCGAACCCGGGAACCCGGGCGTGGGAAGCGAGAACGCTACCGCACGACCACATGATGCGGGCTGTACACTCTGTCGCCACGTCATTAAACAATTACAGTAGTCGCCAGACCATACAATGCACAGTGGACCGTAATAACTTGTTCTCCTAAATAAATGCCATTACATATTAACAAAAGTAACTACGGCTACTGTTAAAAGGATGTTATATCGGGAATGTGATATACGTTAAAAACCATTGGATGAAACCACTCGCTGGAATTGGTTTTCTCCTTATTTTGGTAAGTTCCTTATGTTGTTTTAAAAAGTAGTTTTAGGCCTTGTTTAATATCCATGTTGCTGGCCGATGACTCTGAGGTGCTACGGATCACAGTTGGCGATCGCCACCTCGAGCGAGCGCGGCGTGTCACATGGGCGAGCCGCTAGCACATGGGATCAACAGGCAGCCGTAATTCAGTCTGGTAAATTACGTTGTACGAACTACCATCAATCAATGCGTTCTGCTTATTGGATTTCGAACGTGCATTGGACATGGGCTTTCTTGTTCTCGTTATTCGCTTTCTTTCATTGTTCTGCTCTCGAAACAGAAGGCTTTGTTTGCGGATTACACGTTCGCATCGGGAGCTGACAGAAAACATTATGATATTTCTGATTGTTTTCGTTGCGAAGAAACTACATTACAAAGTTCAGGCTGTTCTGACACGTTCGTTGCTGATTTGGAAGTTCCTATATTATCGTGTAGATGTAATATAACCGTAGATCAAATTTACCTTTCTTCCGACGTGGAGCCATTATTTTGATTGATTAACTCGGTTGAAAAGTTAGAAATTGGTCTCTTAACCTCAGTCCAAGAGAGTTTGTTTGCGTTTTCCTAGGTAGGGGTATTAGAAAATGAAAATCTGTAGTTGATGTTACCTCGCGACCTTTCGTTACACCTAACAATAACTAACACAGCTTATCACAAAGAACAGTTAATGCTGGATATCATAAGAGAGATATAGCTCATCTCTTATCAATTTAAGTAAGAGTTAACACCTTCAAGGCGAGTTTGAAGACGGATCGGAAAACAAGTTAAGTTTTAATAGTCTACCAAATTAACCAAACAAACACAGCTTTCAAACTGGCGGGAAACTTTATTTAAAATAACGCGAGACTACAATATAAAGAAAACTCTTCTACTGGGCATGCTGTTTTTTTTTATGGGAACTAGACTACGACAAAGGGAGCATCAGATAGGAAAAGAACTGAAGCCTTCGGAATGTAGCGCAAGCGGCGATTCTGATGTTATTTTGGGTCGAAAACGTAAGAAATAAAGAAGAACTAAGGCGAATGGGAATGAAACTAGATGTGTGGAACGCAATAAAGCAGAGGTGACAACTTAGGCAGGCCACCTATTTTAAGACGTCAAATATGTGAAAATAATATTGGAATATTCAGTGAAGGGAAAGGACAACAGAGAAAGATCCAGGCAGAAATAATCTGTACAATCGATGAAGGATAAGGGATGAAACTCACTACCATCTGCAGAGGGGTTGTTTTGGGGAGGAGACCAGACAGCGAGGTCATCGGTCTCATGGGATTAGGGAAGGATGGGGAAGGAAGCCGGCCGTGCCCTTTCAAAGGAACCATCCCGGTATTTGCCTGGAGTGATTTAGAGAAATCACGGAAAACCTAAATCAGGATGGCCGGACGCGGGATTGAACCGTCGTCCTCCCGAATGCGAGTCCAGTGTGCTAACGACTGCGCCACCTCGCTCTGTTTGCCATCTGAAGAGATTGGCTACAAACAGAAGTGAAATACCGCTACTGAAAACCTACCGAAGGGTTGAAAACCCCTTATCGTCTGATGTTCCGCCCTTCTTTCGTGTTTTTCGGGTTCGACTCAGACTTACTGCTCACAGCTTGCAGGAAACTCGTCCAATAGCACATGCTCCTATCCAGTGTCTGAATGCACTTCTTTCGTTTCCTGTAGGTCCTTCTTTGTGTCGACGCTCTCACTTTGGACTCAGTTAGTTTTAGTCTTTCCAAGTTGATGACTTATTTTTCTCTGGTCGAAGACTCGTAGTGGTTACGACGCTGGACTCATCTTCGAGAGAACGAACGGGTTCACATTCGTCAGAAAGATGGCTTCACGTTCCCGGCCGACCATTCAGATTTTGATTTTCTGTGGTTTCCCCACACAGCTTACATTAATTCTGGGATAGTTCCTCTGGAAACGTCATAGCCGATTTGTTTATCATTCTTCATCATTCCGGAATTATCGTCAGTGGTACGTAAACTCTGATTTTCGTTTCTTTTTTTTTCATATTTTCCAAGCCTAGCGCAACTGTCTAGTTCCCATGTTTTCTTCTAAATTATATTGTTTTAATTCATGGTACAGAAAAGTAACAAACATTAGATGTATGCCTGAACGAGTATATCCACAGTGGCGACTTTTTAAAAAACATAAGTTTGTATTTATTCCAATTCCGTGGGAGAATCTATGGTTTTATTGTTCGGAAACTATGCTGAAAACCTCAGTAACAACGAAAGTTTCGACCAGACCTTACGATGTCTTCACATAGCTCCAATGGTCAAGGCGGGTACTCGCCCAAATCTGGAAATTCGGGTTAAAATCTCGGTTTGGCACAAATTTTGATTAGTAACTACATATTTAGCATTAGCCATTTCGCTAATCATCATTCTCCTTATCGTCAACACAAATGCGACACTAAATTTACACATCACTAACACTCTACACTATGCAGTTAACATTTTGCACGTCGGATAGAAAAGACGCCGAAATGGCGTTTGGGGAAGGAGCTATACAACATGGAAAGGAAGTAGTGCGTGAATGTGTTGTGCTTGCAGACCTGCAAACTAGTGAAATGTTCTAAGCCCCTAAGGGTGTTCCAGGTCTTCCACTGAGTGTAACATTTCAGCTACTGGGCAAGAAAAGTCCAGCCGAGGTCCTTCCTCGGTACGTTTCACTTAACGCTTCTAAGAGAAAACAATACCTGCAAAGAAAATAAATAACCAAGACAAAATTCCCTAAATATATATGCTAATAGCTAAATTGTCAAGTGTGTATTTCAGATCACAGGATGCAAGAAATAAACTTGTACTATGTGTTGCATTATGTGAGGAAGCTCATTTTGCAAGGTATTCAAAATTCTACGAAATGGCTATTCTTTTACTAACTGTATAATTAATTTAGGCTGAAAATGACGACCCGTCGTCAATAGTGACCTCCAACACATCCCTTGATTGAAGACAAATCCGGCGATCTCGAGCGACAGTTAACAGCCTACGACTTGTCTGTCCTTACTTTGGCGATGAAATTGCGAAGGACGATTAAATTGCGACAAAAATATGCCACAATGTTATTGAAGCCCACTATTGATAGTACATACGATGACGACACAAATTCAGCGGATGATACGCAAACACACCACTCTCTTCACCTGTGATCAGTCATAGGGTGGTTCGCAGCAGCCTTCTTCCAACGTGTTTGGTCATCCGCACATCTCCTGAACGCGGTCTAGCTTCTGCAGCCTTTTTCTTTTATTAGCTGGTTGATATACTTTAGTCTGGGTCGCTCTCTGCTATTCTTTCTTTCTAAGCTCCTTTCCATAATTATCCTTACCAGTCCTTCATGCCTTTGTACACGCCCAACCAATGCATCTCTCCGCCTAATTAATATCTTCCACAGGTCAACTTTCACTCGTGTCTGTGCCAAGACATGGGTTATCATGTCTATCTAGGGTATTTACTCTTCGATAACGCAGTAGCTCAGACGCTACAATCCTTTTGTTTTTGCTTCTTCTCTTGTCCACGTCTCATTTCCGTACAGCATTACGCCCCGTACTAGTAATGCCTCCTTCTGACTGTTGCTGTGTAACTTGACTCGTTCCCCTAAAAGCTGCCTTTCTTGTTAGGATTGGCGGAACAGTTCGTGTGAGTGAATGACTGAATATATGTTATACAGGGTGTTACAAAAAGGTACGGCCAAACTTTCAGGAAACATTCCTCACACACAAAGAAAGAAAATATGTTATGTGGACACGTGTCCGGAAACGCTTACTTTCCATGTTAGAGCTCATTTTATTACTTCTCTTCAAATCACATTAAACATGGAATGGAAACACACAGCAACAGAACGTACCAGCGTGACTTCAAACACTTGGTTACAGGAAATGTTCAAAATGTCCTCCGTTAGCGAGGATACATGCATCCACCCTCCGTCGCATGGAATCCCTGATGCGCTGATGCAGCCCTGGAGAATGGCGTATTGTATCACAGCCGTCCACAATACGAGCACGAAGAGTATCTACATTTGGTACCGGGGTTGCGTAGACAAGAGCTTTCAAATACCCCCATAAATGAAAGTCAAGAGGGTTGAGATTAGGAGAGCGTGGACGCCATGGAATTGGTCCGCCTCTACCAATCCATCGGTCCCTGAATCTGTTGTTGAGAAGCGTACGAACACTTCGACTGAAATGTGCAGGAGCTCCATTGTGCATGAACCACATGTTGTGTCGTACTTGTAAAGGCACATGTTCTAGCAGCACAGGTAGAGTATCCCGTATGAAATCACGGCGGTGAATCGAGGAAGTACAGTACATACTGACGAAACTAAAATGAGCTCTAACATGGAAATTAAGCGTTTCCGGACACATGTCCACATAACCTCTTTTATTTATTTGTGTGTGAGGAATGTTTCCTGAAAGTCTGGCCGTATCTTTTTGTAACACCCTGTATACGTCTTTACCAGATTATGATTATTTCACACCGAATATTTTTAAGCAAACAATTTTCTTTTCTTGTCCAAAGCTAATTTTATTTCTTTTATTGTACTTTATAACCCATCACCGTAGCCGAGGTCGCTAACATACGCTTTTGAGGTGGCTCTCGACACGGAGGTAAGCGGAGTCCAATCCTAGTGGTGGATGAAATTTTCACTGCTGGTATTTAACCGGCCTAGGGAGCAGAGGTGGTGGCGCAAAGTTCCAGATCACCAGTCTTCGCGTCGATGTCTGGAATTAAATTCCAAACCTCTCCGCAGTGTTCCATGAAGTGAGGACATGCAACACTGTTGATGGTAATCTGTCCATCGGATGGAGATGTTAAGCTCGGCGGGCCCTCGAAAACAAAACACAGCCAACACTACACTGTACAAGCACTCATTACAGTCATCCACACGACACAGATAAATATCTGACACTCCACAACAGGTCGGAGGAGGAATACGACACACCGTCTCCACTACGACCTTGCATAGAGCGGCGTTGCAGGTCGTGAGCTAACGTTCTAAGTGTGGGACTTCTTTGATTGTACTTAAAATCCAAAATTATTGGTGCTGGTATTTTTCTTTTTTTAAGAATAAAATTCAGTCGTCTGATGCACTAAATTTTACTGTGAAATACATACAAAAGTTGCTGAAAAAATAACAGCTATGAATGAAATCGTAAACAAAGTGTGTGTTTGCATGACGTACCGCATCTCCTCATCAAATTGTTGCATCAGACGTCTAGATCGTGTCACTCCCAAGCACTACATGGCCCCTGTACGACTCCTTCCAATCTTGAAATATTTGCGTGGATTCTCTCTCTCTCTCGCTCTCTCTCTCTCTCTCTCTCTCTCTCTCTCACACACACACACACACACACACACACACACACACACTTAGGCGCACGCCCGGGTCCGTGCGCTGGCGTATCGTTTGATCAGTATTTTATCTTGTTTTGTAAGATTTACTATGTCACGTCATGTTTATTGCTGGAATTATACCTTTACATTAATTTTACTTTTTCTTTAACTATTTTGGTAGCAAAATGACAGAATCTAATTGCGGAACGCAGAACTTAGCGACACAGACAGATAAATCGTGTAACTCCGTAAAGAAACGTTCATGCAACTGCACGGAGACTGAACCTGTTCAAAGGGTCAAGATAACAATCACTTGAGAACCAGTGTAAGATAAGTAAATAAAACAAGTGTTACTCAGAACGACATATATGTAGACTTGTGTTCCAAAAGCCAAGTGTGATATCTTCGGTCGCTCATACTGATAATACTAGAGTGCAAACGATATGAAAACTTGATGTCATCTGTTGCTTGATAAAGAGAGCTGCTGAAGGAAATTCTTCGAACACTGTGAATGGTGAACGAATGACTTCCGAAACGTATTACATTATTGTAATGAAATTGTGGGAGTAAGAGCAGTTTCCTAATTAATTTCTTATGCACAGAGAAGCACATTAAGGAACTCAAAGGGCTCCACAAAACCAGTGCTTCGTATGTCGTCTATCGTTGAATGATGCTCATCCCCTCATTTCGATTGTTGTAAGTGATGCAGTAGTTTGGTTGTTACACTACCGTGGCTCACAATTTCATACAAACGCCCTTCATTGCGTGTAGTAAACAGCATCTTGGTGTGCCTTGCAGTTCACTGTGTTCTCCTTTAGCGCTAACAGGCAAACAGAGCAGTGTGTATGCGAGGATGTAGGTAAGACACCGAAGTTTGAACTAATGAGAATCAGCCGCTAGAGATGGTACACGAGTTGAGTTAGACGACGCTAGAAGAAAAGCATCAGTGAACTTGTTGCATGAACTATGCCAGCTTTCGGATTAGGAGGTTTAAGGGAACCACATCTTACCTAACTCAAAACGGTCAGACGATGTTTAATCCCTCGTGTCCCAGATACCAGTCCTTACTGGGAATGACACCGTGCAGCTGACATTGGAGGTGTCCCGTTGGCACCGCCTGGTACCTTGCTTTTATCCGAGCCTGACTATCCTTAGTACTGTTTTTTCTTTTTTTTCTGTGTCGTCAGTTTTATGACATGTTTGATGCGGCCCGCAACGAATTACTCTCCTGCGCCATCCTCTTCAATTCAGAGTAACACTTACACCCTACGTCTCAATTATTTGTTGGATGTATTCCGATCTCCGTCTCCCCCTACAGATTTTGCCCTGTTCATCTCCCTCTAGTGATACGGAGGCTATTCCCTGATTTCTCACAGCATGTTCTACGATCCTGTTCCTCCTCCTTGTCAGTGTTTTCCATACGTCCCTTTCTTCGCCGATTCTGTGGAGAACATCCTCATTCCTTATCTTAACAATCCAACTAATTTTCAATATTCGTCTGTGGCATCACATCTCAAATGCTTCGATTGTCTTCTGTACCGATTTCTCCACTGTTCATGATTCACTGCCATACAATGCTGTGCTTCAAACGTTCATTCTCAGAAATTTTTTTCTTAAATTAAGGCCTATGATGGATAGCAGTAGACTTTTCTGGGCCAGGAATTCCGGTTTTGAATGTAATAGTCTGCTTTTCATGTCCTCCTTCTTCCGTCCATCATGGGTTATTTACTGCCTACGTAGCAGAATTTCTTCACTTCTTCTATTTCGTGAGCACCAATTCTCATGTTAAGTTTCTCGCTGTTCTCATTACTGCTACTTTTTATTACGTTCGTCTTTCTTCGATTTACTCTCAAGCCATATTCTGTACTCATAGACTGTTCATTCCATTCAGTAAGTCCTGTAAGTCTTCTCCACCTTCACTCGGGACAGCAATGTCATCAGCGAGTCTTGTCACTGATATACTTTCACCCTGAAGTTTAATTTCATTCCTGAACCTCTCTTTTATTTCCGTCGTTGCTTCTTCGATGTATAGATTGAAGAGTAGGGGCGAAAGACTGCATCGCTGTCTTACACCCTTTTTAATTCGAGCACTTCGCTATTTTCAATATTCGTCTGTAGCATCACATCTCAAATGCTTCGATTGTCTTCTGTACCGATTTCTCCACTGTTCATGATTCACTGCCATACAATGCTGTGCTTCAAACGTTCATTCTCAGAAATTTTTTTCTTAAATTAAGGCCTATGATGGATAGCAGTAGACTTTTCTGGGCCAGGAATTCCGGTTTTGAATGTAATAGTCTGCTTTTTATGTCCTCCTTCTTCCGTCCATCATGGGTTATTTACTGCCTACGTAGCAGAATTTCTTCACTTCTTCTATTTCGTGAGCACCAATTCTCATGTTAAGTTTCTCGCTGTTCTCATTACTGCTACTTTTTATTACGTTCGTCTTTCTTCGATTTACTCTCAAGCCATATTCTGTACTCATAGACTGTTCATTCCATTCAGTAAGTCCTGTAAGTCTTCTCCACCTTCACTCGGGACAGCAATGTCATCAGCGAGTCTTGTCACTGATATACTTTCACCCTGAAGTTTAATTTCATTCCTGAACCTCTCTTTTATTTCCGTCGTTGCTTCTTCGATGTATAGATTGAAGAGTAGGGGCGAAAGACTGCATCGCTGTCTTACACCCTTTTTAATTCGAGCACTTCGCTATTTTCAATATTCGTCTGTAGCATCACATCTCAAATGCTTCGATTGTCTTCTGTACCGATTTCTCCACTGTTCATGATTCACTGCCATACAATGCTGTGCTTCAAACGTTCATTCTCAGAAATTTTTTTCTTAAATTAAGGCCTATGATGGATAGCAGTAGACTTTTCTGGGCCAGGAATTCCGGTTTTGAATGTAATAGTCTGCTTTTTATGTCCTCCTTCTTCCGTCCATCGTGGGTTATTTACTGCCTACGTAGCAGAATTTCTTCACTTCTTCTATTTCGTGAGCACCAATTCTCATGTTAAGTTTCTCGCTGTTCTCATTACTGCTACTTTTTATTACGTTCGTCTTTCTTCGATTTACTCTGTCCCTTTTGGTTACCTATTATATATCACCCGTCTTTCCCTATAGATTACCCCTATTTTTCTCGGAATTCCAAACATCTGGCACCATTTTACATTCTGGAGCGCCTTATCTAGGTCGACCAATCCTATGAAAGAGTCTTTATTTTTCTTTAATCTTGCATCCATTATCAACCGCAACGTCAGGACTGCCTCTCTGGTGCCTTTGCCTTCCCTAAAGCCACACTGATATACATCTAACACATCCTCAATTTCCTTTTCCATTTTTCTGTATATTACTCTTGTCAGCAACGAGGATGTATGAGCTAGTAAGCTGATTGTGCGATAATTCTCACACTTGTCGGCCCTTGCAATCTTCGGAACTACGTGGATGATGTTTTTCTGAATCTCAGAGGATATATCGCCAGTCTCATTCTACACGCCATTGTGAATAATCGTTTTGTTGCATTTCCCCCAGTGATTTTAGAAATTCCGATAGAATATTTCCAATGCCTTCTGCCTTATTTGATTTCAGGTCTTTCAGAGGTCTTTTGAATTCTGGCTCTAGAACTGGATTCCCTGTATCTTGCTTACCAATCCAGTTTCTTCTTCTAACAAATTATCAGAGAGGTCCTCCCCTCACAGAGGTCTTCTGTGCACCCTTTACAGGTATCCACTCTCTCCTCTGCGTTTAACAGTGGTATTCCCATTACACTCTTATTTTTATTACCCTTTTTTTGTAATTTTGCCGAAGGTTGCTTTATTCTGAGTCAGTCCTTCCGACGATCAGTCCTAATGTTTTGAGTCCTTAAATAAGTAAACATTATTATTTATGTATTAGAGTGAGATAAGAGGAAAGAAGGAAGAAAAGGCGGCAGGAAGGAAGAAAGATTCTAGTATAATCCGATCGACAGCGCAGTCAATAGAGATGGAGCACATGTACGCATTACGAGAGGCAGGGGAAGGAAATCGGTTGTGCACTTTCCGAAGGAACCGTCCCAGTATTAACCTGGAGCGATTTAGAAATATTGCCGTAAACCTAAATGTAGGTAGCCGGACGCATACTTGAACCGTCGACCTTCACTCAATGTGCTAACCACTGCATCAACTCACTCCTCAGTAAGACAAGAGAACTGTTCATACTGACGCCTTTCCAAGAATGTTAAAGCTATATGTGAACGATCGTGCTGTGTTGTTAGTGAACCAGCAATGTGATTAGGAGATACAGCTTTTCCTCCATTTTTAAATCTTGCAGTGGATTTGATGTTCAGACATAAAAGAAGAATACTGAAGGAAATAACGATTGTCATACTACGATAACCTTTGGCCTCAGCAATATTTTCGAATAGGCAAGAAACAATTCATTCTCTTGATAAACTCCATGACACTGCATTCAAAACTAGACTCCATATGTCATACTTAAAAACACAGTACAAGGATTTCCACCATCGTCAGTGGTCAACTTTTGGTGATTTAGTTCAACAACATAGTTCAGTCGAAAATTTAGGTCAATTGCAAATTTAAATACGAGGCCTTGCTGAAAAGTGAGTCCTCCGAATTTCTTATTCTCTTCTCAATAGTTGAGATATTACGTATCATGCATATTACTCGATCAACATTCCCGCTTCGCTGACGCAAGTGGCAAACCTGTGCCTCTACGGGGCTCCGATATGTAGCGTGCAACGTGGCGGTGTGCAACGTAACTATGTAGATGCGTGAGAAACAGTGTGTTGTACTCGAATTCCAGCCGCAGAAGACGTGCTTTTCACTGAAATCCATAGAATAATGAAAAATGTCTACGATGGTGATTGTATCTACATCAGTAATGCGCGACGTTCGTGTTAGTAATGACGGAAACGGTGGTGCTAACCTCAAAGTGTATGAGAGAGATCAGAGTGGACGACCGCGTACGGCAACCGACGAGACTGAACGGAATCTAGTTGAAAACTCATTAGGGAAAATCGCCGAATAAACAGACACAGTTCTCATGTAAGTGTGGCATAGCATGAGAGCGTGTACAGGCCATCATTGCAGATCAGCGGACAGAAAACTGTGTACAGGGTGGATACCTGAAGTGCTCACTCCGGACATGAAACAGAGAAAATTGGACATCTGTCAACAATTTCTTCTGTTCCCGAAAACAAGAGAGCATCAACGGAATTCCACCATTAAGGGTAACCGACGCTAAAAGTGCTCAAGACCATGCCATCAGCAAGCAAGGTCGAGTTCACACTAGTTCGGGATGTTCAAGACGTGATGCATTTGGAATTCATTTCTAAAGGCACCACCACAAATTCTGCAAGGCACTGCGAGACCCTCAGAGAACGGAAAGTTCAGTTCCGACAGTTCGTCCACAGATGAAGCACCCTCATGTTCAACTTAACCATACACGAGTGCTAGGACATCTGCAACAATCCGACGCCTTGGGTTCACTGTCATCGATGATCCTCCATGCAGTCCTAACTTGGATCCATCCGTTATTCATCTGGTTACAAAATATAAATAGCAGCTTCGACGGCTTCACTTTGATAGTGTTGAAGTGGTGCAAGCAGTGGTGCGACGCTCCGTCAACAAAGTAAAACTTTGTACATTGATGGTATCAACAAACTGATCTGTCGCTGGGAGAAATTTGTTCGTCGTCAGGGCGACAATGTTGAGAAATACACTCCTGGAAATTGAAATAAGAACACCGTGAATTCATTGTCCCAGGAAGGGGAAACTTTATTGACACATTCCTGGGGTCAGATACATCACATGATCACACTGACAGAACCACAGGCACATAGACACAGGCAACAAAGCATGCACAATGTCGGCACTAGTACAGTGTATACCCACCTTTCGCAGCAATGCAGGCTGCTATTCTCCCATGGAGACGATCGTAGAGATGCTGGATGTAGTCCTGTGGAACGGCTTGCCATGCCATTTCCACCTGGCGCCTCAGTTGGATCAGCGTTCGTGCTGGACGTGCAGACGGCGTGAGACGACGCTTCATCCAGTCCCAAACATGCTCAATGGGGGACAGATCCGGAGATCTTGCTGGCCAGTGTAGTTGACTTACACCTTCTATAGCACGTTGGGTGGCACGGGATACATGCGGACGTGCATTGTCCTGTTGGAACAGCAAGTTCCCTTGCCGGTCTAGGAATGGTAGAACGATGGGTTCGATGACGGTTTGGATGTACCGTGCACTATTCAGTGTCCCCTCGACGATCACCAGTGGTGTACGGCCAGTGTAGGAGATCGCTCCCAACACCATGATGCCGGGTGTTGGCCCTGTGTGCCTCGGTCGTATGCAGTCCTGATTGTGGCGCTCACCTGCACGGCGCCAAACACGCATACGACCATCATTGACACGAAGGCAGAAGCGACTCTCATCGCTGAAGACGACACGTCTCCATTCGTCCCTCCATTCACGCCTGTCGCGACACCACTGGAGGCGGGCTGCACGATGTTGGGGCGTGAGCGGAAGACGGCCTAACGGTGTGCGGGACCGTAGCCCAGCTTCATGGAGACGGTTGCGAATGGTCCTCGCCGATACCCCAGGAGCAACAGTGTCCCTAATTTGCTGGGAAGTGGCGGTGCGGTCCCCTACGGCACTGCGTAGGATCCTACGGTCTTGGCGTGCATCCGTGCGTCGCTGCGGTCCGGTCCCAGGTCGACGGGCACGTGCACCTTCCGCCGACCACTGGCGACAACATCGATGTACTGTGGAGACCTCACGCCCCACGTGTTGAGCAATTCGGCGGTACGTCCACCCGGCCTCCCGCATGCCCACTATACGCCCTCGCTCAAAGTCCGTCAACTGCACATACGGTTCACGTCCACGCTGTCGCGGCATGCTACCAGTGATACAGACTGCGATGGAGCTCCGTATGCCACGGCAAACTGGCTGACACTGACGGCGGCGGTGCACAAATGCTGCGTAGCTAGCGCCATTCGACGGCCAACACCGCGGTTCCTGGTGTGTCCGCCGTGCCGTGCGTGTGATCATTGCTTGTACAGCCCTCCGCAGTGTCCGGAGCAAGTATGGTGGGTCTGACACACCGGTGTCAATGTGTTCTTTTTTCCATTTCGAGGAGTGTACATACATAGTCTTGAAGAATAAAGATGTAGGATATTAATAAAGTTCTTTTTTTTTAGAAAGCTTCAAGAGTTTTCACATAAAAAAAATCGGAGGCATTACTTTGCAGCACGCCCTCGTACATAGGTGAAATCATGTACATCTGTACTCCGTAAGCTGCGTTACGGTGTGTGGTGGAGGACTCCTCTGCTGCCATTACGTGTTGCTGCCTTCCGTTTTCCTTTCCGAATGCCACGTGGCCAAAAACGATTGTCAGTGTAGCTCCATATGAGTTCTAATATCTCTGTTTTTGTCGCCGTGATCATTTCACGAGACTCGCGCGGAAAGGAGCAATAAGTTGTACGACTCAGCTTGGAAAGTGCGCTCTCGCAATTTCAACAGTAAACGTATACGAGGTACACAACAGTTTTCTTCCAGCGTATGCCATTGGAGTTTTTTTGAGTCTCCGTAATGCTCTGACGCTTACTAAACGATTTCGCGACGAAACTCGCCGTCTTCGCGATACCTTCTCCATCTCTACTACTAATCCTGCTTGATAACGGTCCAGTCACTTCCTTCATGGACCAATTACATTTGCTGACTTGGCATCTGCTTTCTCTACAATCAATTTTATGTGGTCATTCCACTTACCGTTTCTTCGAACGGCTACTGATAGATATTTTACGATTATTGCTGTTTCCAGCGATTTGTTGCCAACAACGAAATCGAACGGCGATTGACCTCTTCGTCCGTTTATGTGGAATATGCTAAATTTATTTACGCTCGGGATCAACCGCCGGTTGCTGCACCCGTATTGATAGTCTGTAAGTGTTCCCGCGTTTCGCTGTATTGTTCTGCCGTTGTAAGACAACAGCATCGTCCGTGAATAGCTTCACGAAATCTATGATTCTATCCACTAGATCATTAATCCACAGGGTGTTTACAAATTAGTTATACAAAAGTAACCATTAATTGTGGAAAAGATAAATAACTTACAGCACTGAATGCAGTACATCTCCAAGTTTTATTTACCAACGTTTATTGTGGCTATTTTTTGTAACATGACAAATGTCGCATCTGTAATAAGTTTTCTGCCAAACCCTATGAAGCAAGTCTTGATATATGGTAGCAACTGCTTGTGTTATCCGTTGTCGCAGCTTCTCGATGTTTCATGGAACTAGAGAAACGAACGCTTTGTCTTTAATGTAAACTGCTATACAGAAGTCCGTTGGGGTTAAACTAGGTGGTCCTGGTGGCCAGGATACTGTTCCGCCGCGTGCAGTCCAAGTTGGAACATTCCTAGGGAGATGTGCGACAATGTGGTGAGGCGCCATCTTGATAGAAAATAAATTCTGTGCTCATACACTGTTGTAAACGAGACATTAAATAATGTTCAAGCATGTCTAAGTACGGCATGCCAGTTACAGCTGACTCGGCAAGAAAGAAAGGACCGTAAATCCTGTTACAGATTACAGCGCAAAAAACATTTATCTCACGCAAGTTATATACACGTTCGATTACGTGGCACGGTTTCTGCTCACCCTTTATGCAAACATTGTGCAGATTCACTTTATCGCAGGAATGGAGGGTGGATTCGTCACTGAACACAGTTTTACTAAGAAAAACATCTTCCGTCTGCATTTTGTTAAACATGTCTATACAACACTCAGCTCGTTTTTCTTTGCAAGTTACTCTTAAAACTTCCAACGGTTCCAGTTTGTAGCGTTTGAATGACAGGCGTTTCCTTAACACCTTCCATACTGTAATACTAGGTATATTCAATTCAAAGCTGGCACGTCTCGTGTATTTACTCAGACAATGAATGTAAGACTGCCGAACTTCCAGAATGAGATTTTCACTCTGCAGCGGAGTGTGCTCTGAAATGAAACTTCCTGGCAGATTAAAACTGTGTGCCGGACCGAGACTCGAACTCGGGACCTTTGCCTTTCGCGGGCAAGTGCTCTACCAGCTGAACTTACCCAAGCACGACTCACGCCCCGTCCTCACAGCTTTACTTCTGCCAGTACCTCGTCTCTTACCTTCCAAACTTTACAGAAGCTATCCTGCTGGTAGAGCACTTGCCCGCGAAAGGCAAAGGTCCCGAGTTCGAGTCTCGGTAAGGCATACAGTTTTAATCTGCCAGGAAGTTTCACTGCCGAAACTTGTTCATCTTCTGCGTCAGAGACTGCTGACCGATCCTGACCGGCAGTCCTATGTGACACACAACCAGTTTCGGTGAAACTATTGTGCCAAATAAAAACAGTTTGTCTTTGACATCGTGGCTTGCAATATTTAATCCTGAATTGTCTCTGAACTCTAGTAGCGGATTTGGATTCATGAAATCATGAACAAAACTGCACACGCTCCGCACCGTATACATCTACATCTATATAGATACTCTGCAAATCACATTTAAGTACCTGGCAGAGGGTTCATCGAACCACCTTCACAATTCTCTATTATTCCAATCTCGTATAGCGCGCGGAAAGAACGAACACCTATATCGTTCCGTACGAGCTCTCATTTCCCTTATTTTATCGTGGTGATCGGTTCTCCCTATGGAGGTCGGTGTCAACAAAATATGTCCGCATTCGAAGAAGAAAGTTGGTGATTGGAATTTCGTGAGAAGATTCCGTCGCAACGAAAAACGCCTTTCTTTTAATGATGTCCAGCCCAAATCCTGTATCATTTTTGTGACACTCTCTCCCATATTTTCCGACAATACAAAACGTGCTGCCCTTCTTTGAACTTTTTCGATGTACTCCCTCAGTCCTATCTGGTAAGGTTTCCACACCGCGCAGCAGTATTCTAAAAGCGGACGGACAAGCGTAGTGTAGGTAGTCTCCTTAGTAGATTTGTTGCATTTTCTAAGTGTCCTGCCAATGAAACGCAGCCTTTGGTTAGCCTTCCCCACAACGTTTTCTATGTGTTCCTTCCAATTTAAGTTGTTAGTAATTGTAACACATAGTTTTTAGTTGAATTTACTGCTTTTAGATTAGACTGATTCGTCGTGTAACCGAAGTTTAACGAATTCCTTTTAGCACTCATGTGGATGACCTCACACTTTTCGTTATTTAGGGTAAACTGCCAATTTTCGCACCATCCAGATATTTTTTCTAAATCGTTTTGCAATTTGTTTTCAACTTCTGATGACTTTATTAGTCGATAAACGACAGCGTCATCTGCAAACAATCTAAGACGGCTGCTCAGATTGTCTCCCAAATCATTTGTATAGATAGGGAACAGCAAAGGGCCTATAACGCTACCTTGGGGAACGCCAGAAATCACTTCTGTTTTACTCGATGACTTTCCGTCAGTTACTACGAACTATGACCTCTCTGACAGGAAATCACAAATCCAGTCACATAACTGAAACGATATTCCACAAGCACGCAATTTCAATACGTGCCGCTTGTGTGGTACAGTGCGAAAACCTTTCCGGAAATCTAAAAATACGGAATTGATCTGAAATCCCTTGTCAATAGAACTCAACACTTCATGCGAATAAAGAGTTAGTTATGTTTCACAGGAACAATGTTTTCTAAACCCATGTTGACTGTGTGTCAATAGACGGTTTTCTTCGAGGTGATTCATGATGTTTGAACACAATATATGTAGCGAAAGCCTGCTGCATATCGACGTTAACGATATGGGCCTGTAATTTAGTGGATTACTCCTACTACCTTTCTTGAATATTGGTGTGACCTGTGCAACTTTCCAGTCTTTGGGTACGGTTCATTCGTCGAGCGAACCGTTGTATATGATTGTTAAGTATGGAGCTAATGCATCAGCGTACTCCGAAAGGAACCTAATTGGTATACAGTCTGAACCAGAAGACTTGCTTTTATTAAGTGATTTGAGTTGCTTCTCTACTCCGAGGATACTTACTTCTACGTTACGAATGTTGGCAGCTGTTCTCGATTCGAATTCTGGAATATTTATTTCGTCTTCTTTTGTGAAGGCATTTCGGAAGGCTGTGTTTAGTAAAACTGCTTTGGCACCACTGCCTTCGATAGTATCTTCACTGCTACCGCGCAGAGAAGACACTGATCGTTTCTTGCCGCTAACATACTTCTCATACGACCAGAATCTCTTTGGATTTTCTGCCAGGTTTCGAGACAAAGTTTCGTTGTGGAAAATGTTATAAGCATTGATTGCATTGTGGGTGTTGGTATATGCCATTTGTCCATGGCACCTAGCAGGAACGTCGGCAGCTAACGGTGATAGGCGGGAATGAAACTTGAAGATATACAGCATCCAGTGCTGTATCAAACATTTTTGTAAGTCATTTACTCTTTTCACAATTAAAGGTTACTTTTGCGTAACTAATTTATAAGCGCTCTGTATATTGCAAACACTAACAGCTCTGTAACACTTCACTGAACTGCTGCCGAATTTATCTTTACTTATGTGGATTTTGTTCCGTTAAGAAAGACATAGTAAGTTCTATCTGTAAGAAAGTCATGAATCCAAATCTAATTCGATAGTCAGCAAGCGTGCATTTTGTTCACTCAACTACAGTGCAGAAGTATGTCGAATGCCTTCCAAAAATCAAGGAGTAAGACAGCAATAAAGACACCTTCATCTGCGGCGCTCTTTGATATTAAATCACGAATCTAGCAAAAAGGAAACTGGGATACGACAAAAAAAAAACAGTATCCGAAATTGTAAAACTAAGACGCTACAACACCGTGCTCTGTCCCCTATTAACGCATGTGTCGGAAGTCTTGATCATTGGAAACAGGTAGATAATTTAAGGTACAGAGGAATAAAAACAAGATCGATTCGTTCTGCATTTAGGAAATCTAGAGTAAGAGAAAGATCACAAATGACACCGAAATTCAGATAGAATTTCTGATACCTTCAGTTATGTCCGTCTTATAAGAACGAACAGTTGTGGACAGATCAAAAGCATGCTCAAAATAACCCTCTCATTGAAACTTCAAAAAAAAAAACGGTGTGCTGAAACTTTCAGGAAACAGGCTTCACAGAAGAAATACGCATGATAGACCTACATTTGAAACACTGATAAACATAAGTTTAAAAAAAGCAGTGGGACTGATACAACCTGAAAAGAAGACTGTATAGTAATGTGAAAAATTGTTAGAAGAAGGAAGATCCTTATCAGCTAATTAATTTCAGTTGTGACCCGCAGTTGTACATAATGGTTAGAAAAGAAAATATCCGTGTAACCTACAGCGAAACCATGTGTAGTTTCTGAATAATCCTCATAGTTACGGGTAACTTGAAATGTAATTTGCTATCTCTCAAAACGGGACAGCAATAGCTACCGAACTGACAAAAGGGAACAACAAATTGATGTTCAAAATGGAACAACTAACTGATGTTTATAGGAAAGAAAACACCAGGGAGAATGTAACCCGTTACATGCCGCTACAAAAAGTGAACTCGGACAAAGAACCAGCCTCCCGCGAAGATAGCATCAGATAGTTACAAGTGTTTTCCAGTGCGATTGCTTAACCTCGACTGTGGAATTAATGGATCCAACCTGCGATAAGCACGAACGGCTACAAGTCCTCAGCTTCTCGCAACCGAAAAAAAGGAAACATTCACATGGAGTTGTACATTGCATCACAGTGTTCATCACGTAGCACAATCGTTCTTTCTGTATTTTCCTTGCAGCAATCCAAAAAGAATTATTAAGAGTGTTATGCAGTGAGTATAAAAGTCAATACAATTATCTTAACTCTACTTATCGTTCATTTGGAGATGATGATCACCTGTTAGTAATCAATCACCATTTTGACTGATTGCGATGGCTATACGGCAACTTCCTTCTCCGAAACGCAGTTCTGCGCTTTGAAAATTGTAAGGAAGCTTATAGCTTTTGCACATTGTACATTAAAGACGCAGGTTGGTCGGAGTTCTGTAGTAAATGATCCTCGATCAAGAAACGCGCCTCACGAGCATCAGGTTGAGTGTATTGGCCTTACTCTTACTTTATGCAGGCTGCGAGATTAACATCTACATTTACATCTACATGACCACTCTGCGATTCACACTTACGTTCCTAGCAGAGTGTTTATCGGACCACCTTAAGACTACCTCTACCGTTCCACTCTCGAACAGCGCGCGGGAAAAGCAAACTCTTAAATTTATCCGTGCGGTTTATGGTTTATCTTATTGTATTACGGACGATCATTTCTCGCGTAGGAGAAAGTTGGTGACTAAAATATCATGAAAAGATCTCACAACAACGAAAGATGCCTTTGTTTTAATGATTACCACCCCAACTCGCATATCATATCCGTGACTCTCTCTCCCCTATTTTACGACAGTCGAAAACGAGCTGTCATTCGAACTTTTTCGATATTCTCCGTCAATCTGATAAGAATCCCAAACGGCGCAGCGATACTCCAAAATAGAATGGTCAATTTAGTGTAGGCAGCCTCTTTCGTTAGACGTGTTGAATCTACTAAGCGTGCTGCTAATAAAACGTAGTCTTTAACATTCCCTATGAAAGGGAAGCAGTGGTTGGGAAGGGAGTGAGACAGGGTTGTAGCCTCTCCCCGATGTTATTCAATCTGTATATTGAGCAAGCAGTAAAGGAGACAAAAGAAAAATTCGGAGTACGTATTAAAAACCATGGAGAAGAAATAAAAACTTTAAGATTCGCCGATGACATTGTAATTCTGTCAGAGACAGCAAAGGACTTGGAAGAGCAGTTGAACGGAATGGACAGTGTCTTGAAGGGAGGATATAAGATGAACATAAAAAAAGCAAAACGAGGATAATGGAATGTAGTCGAATTAAGTCGGGCGATGCTGAGGGAATTAGATTAGGAAATGAGACGCTTAAAGTAGTAAAGAAGTTTTGCTATTTGGGGAGCAAAGTAACTGATGATGGTCGAAGTAGAGAGGATATAAAATGTAGACTGGCAAAGGCAAGGAAAGCGTTTCTGAAGAAGAGAAATTTGTTAACATCGAGTATAGATTTAAGTCTCAGGAAGTCGTTTCTGAAAGTGTTTGTATGGAGTGCAGCCATGTATGGAAGTGAAACATGGACGATAAATAGTTTGGACAAGAAGAGAATAGAAGCCTCTGAAATGTGGTGCTACAGAAGAATGCTGAAGATTAGATGGGTAGATCACATAACTAATGGCCGTGCGGTTAAAGGCGCTGCAGTCTGGAACCGCAAGGCCGCTACGGTCGCAGGTTCGAATCCTGCCTCGGGCATGGATGTTTGTGACGTCCTTAGGTTAGTTAGGTTTAACTAGTTCTAAGTTCTAGGGGACTAATGACCTCAGCAGTTGAGTCCCATAGTGCTCAGAGTCATTTGAACCATTTGAACCATAACTAATGAGGAGGTATTGAACAGGATTGGGGAGAAGAGGAGTTTGTGACACAACTTGACAAGAAGAAGGGATCGGTTAGTAGGACATGTTCTGAGGCATCAAGGGATCACCAATTTAGTACTGGAGGGCAGCGTGGAGGGTAAAAATTGTAGAGGGAGACCAAGAGATGAATACACTAAGCAGATTCAGAAGGATGTAGGCTGCAGTACGTATTGGGAGATGAAGAAGCTTGCACAGGATAGAGTAGCATGGAGAGCTGCATCAAACCAGTCTCAGGACTGAAGACCACAACAACAACAACATGTGATCGTTCCAATTTAAGTTATTCGTAATTGTAATCCCTAAGTATTAAGTTGAATTGACAACTTTCATATTTATGTAATGTATCGTGTAATCGAAATTTAACGGATTCTTTTTAATACTCATGTGGTTGACCTCTCACTTTTCATTATTTGAAATCAGTTTCCACTTTTCGCACCAAACAGAAGTCTTGTCTAAATCATTGCAATTGGTTTGGATTTTACAACGACATTACTAGACGGTAAATGTAAGCATCGTATGCAAACAATTTAGGAGGGCTGCATAACTGTCTAGTAAAGCACTTATGTAGATGAGGATAGGCAGACGATCTTTTATACTTGCTTGTGGAACGCCAGATACCACTTCTGTTTTACTCGACAACTTCCCGTCAGTTACTGCGACCTTTCTAAAAGGTAATATCGAATCCAGTCGCACCCCTGAAACGATATAGCATAGACACACGATCGGATTGGAAGTCGCTTTTAAGGAACGGTGTCAAAAGCCTTCTGGAAATATAGAAAAATGGAATTAATTTGACATTACCTGACGATAACGCTCATTACTTCGCATGAATACAGAGCTAGCTGTGTTTCATAAGCTCGAACTATTAAAGTTACCTTTAGGAAACCAACGGCATAATTATCCAGTTCCCTCTAAATTCGCATGTTCAGATATAATATGTACATCTAAAGTAACATACCTCTTGGTTGGATGGTGTTTTAGCTTTTGAGGACAAAGAGCAGAGCTGCATTAAAAAGCAAATTTCTGTAGCTCACTATAAAATATCTGCGTAGAGAACATACGAATTAAAATTTCACACTTACAAACATTATTTTGAAACATCTGTCCTCTGAAGTTTCTGATCAGGAGTCAACAAAGGTTGAAGCCATTACATATTCAACTCGTTCGTATACAGAATTTCATTCTGATTATTAGAGACCTGCTGATATCACATGCCAATCATGTCAAATATCTCACGAGTGGTAACATGACGATCTTCAGTGATGATACCGAGAATTTAATCGACCACTTTCTCGGATGAAACTTCAATCTGGCTCCCGGAACACGTCAGTTTTACAGTGACCGTACGACCACGTTTCAATTAATTTATCCATTAAAAAAAGGTCTCAAGTGCTTACAGATCACGGATGATTAAAGTATCGAATTGTGTTACTGCGGAAATTTCCATGTATCAGTTTTATGAACTAGAGTGCGATAAGTGAACTTCTATAAATAAAAATATTTTGTTGCTGCACGGTCTTCATCTTCATCCATTTCTGCGAAATATATAGACCTCATAGCACCTTATAAACGCATTAAGCTCCTAGGGCAGAATATCACACAATTATGCGCCAACACAGGCTGAATTATTGGAGTTATGCTTATATGGTACACGTAACATTCCGTTACAGATCACATATAATTACAGTCTTCAATCGTGTGAGTATGGGTATTTCCACGTATATGACCTCTTAGTGTAATCCACTGGTCACCATAACCAGTTAAATAACTATATAACAAACACGGCAGGGAACACAAACAATAAGCACCCACGAGCCTGTAAAGTCGAGCGCCGGCACGCCAGCCGGGAACGAAAGAGAAGGGAAGGCTGTGAGAAGAAGTCAATCAATTGCACGCTGACCAAACCTGCCTCCAGGACGACAGTGCGACAGCAGCGGCCCCTGTGAGGAGGACATAAGCGTCGCGCCTGAATGGCGACGGCTAATTGCATAGTAGCTTCAAGATTAGCAAGTTGGATAGGAGCGTCAACTCTGTTCACTTCACTTGTACTCTAGCTAACACAGACTTGGAATTGTTTGTAGAATATTGCTTATTTTGTATGTCGCTCTTTACTTGCGACACATCTGTGCAATTAACAAAGTTAAGTACTGTAATCTTCTTCCTTTTGTAATGAAACTCATTAACACGATTTGTTTGAATGTTGTCTAGCTATCCGAGTAAGTAGGCTTCCTAGACATCCCATATTTGACGACGAGCGTAGAGACATAATAGCATCTATCAAGATTCGTAAAACAGACAATGCAGGTGGAAAACTCAACTACTTTCTAAACATATTTCTGTAGCACTTTCCCCTGAAAAAACAAGGATAGTTTTTAAAAGAAGGAGCGATAAGGGATAGACAACTCCTGGCTTGAATATGTTGTTCAGGATTCAGAGGACTAGAAGTGGTCAGGAGTTGAAACTCCATTACCACCCATAATATAAGATCCCACTGTGGGTTTTTGGAAATCAGAACACATGCATTACGCGTAAACAAATGAAACACTTTAAAAATGCGGAAAACATTTGGCACTTTGTTAAAGAAGGAAGAAACAAATTTAGTGCCCCAAATGAAATTAACCTCCCAAAAAATAACTCTGGCAGAAATGGTTCAAATGGCTCTGAGCACTATGGGACTTAACATCTATGGTCATCAGTCCCCTAGAACTTAGAACTACTTAAACCTAACTAACCTAAGGACATCACACAACACCCAGCCATCACGAGGCAGAGAAAATCCCTGACCCCGCCGGGAATCGAACCCGGGCGTGGGAAGCGAGAACGCTACCGCACGACCACGAGATGCGGGCGACAGAAATGGTAGTACATTCACATCACTAGCCAATAAATTCAACGATAAAATTCTCATAGTTAGCAAACTTGGCACTCACTTAAATATAAGTGCTTTCGGTTTACTTTTACAGGCACTGCATGAGCCAACAACTGATACTAGGAGACTACAAAATTCGTCAGGTTGCCAGAACGTCGTAATTCTGCTAGTTATGATAGCATTTATGATACTACAGCATATTTGTCAAGACATATCCCACGAGTCATTAACTGATTACAAAGATACACTCCTGGAAATTGAAATAAGAACACCGTGAATTCATTGTCCCAGGAAGGGGAAACTTTATTGACACATTCCTGGGGTCAGATACATCACATGATCACACTGACATAACCACGGGCACATAGACACAGGCAACAGAGCATGCACAATGTCGGCACTAGTACAGTGTATATCCACCTTTCGCAGCAATGCAGGCTGCTATTCTCCCATGGAGACGATCGTAGAGATGCTGGATGTAGTCCTGTGGAACGGCTTGCCATGCCATTTCCACCTGGCGCCTCAGTTGGACCAGCGTTCGTGCTGGACGTGCAGACCGCGTGAGACGACGCTTCATCCAGTCCCAAACATGCTCAATGGGGGACAGATCCGGAGATCTTGCTGGCCAGGGTAGTTGACTTACACCTTCTAGAGCACGTTGGGTGGCACGGGATACATGCGGACGTGCATTGTCCTGTTGGAACAGCAAGTTCCCTTGCCGATCTCGGAATGGTAGAACGATGGGTTCGATGACGGCTTGGATGTACCGTGCACTATTCAGTGTCCCCTCGACGATCACCAGTGGTGTACGGCCAGTGTAGGAGATCGCTCCCCACACCATGATGCCGGGTGTTGGCCCTGTGTGCCTCGGTCGTATGCAGTCCTGATTGTGGCGCTCACCTGCACGGCCCCAAACACGCATACGACCATCATTGGCACCAAGGCAGAAGCGACTCTCATCGCTGAAGACGACACGTCTCCATTCGTCCCTCCATTCACGCCTGTCGCGACACCACTGGAGGCGGGCTGCACGATGTTGGGGCGTGAGCGGAAGACGGCCTAACGGTGTGCGGGACCGTAGCCCAGCTTCATGGAGACGGTTGCGAATGGTCCTCGCCGATACCCCAGGAGCAACAGTGTCCCTAATTTGCTGGGAAGTGGCGGTGCGGTCCCCTACGGCACTGCGTAGAATCCTACGGTCTTGGCGTGCATCCGTGCGTCGCTGCGGTCCGGTCCCAGGTCGACGGGCACGTGCACCTTCCGCCGACCACTGGCGACAACATCGATGTACTGTGGAGACCTCACGCCCCACGTGTTTGAGCAATTCGGCGGTACGTCCACCCGGCCTCCCGCATGCCCACTATACGCCCTCGCTCAAAGTCCGTCAACTGCACATACGGTTCACGTCCACGCTGTCGCGGCATGCTACCAGTGTTAAAGACTGCGATGGAGCTCCGTATGCCACGACAAACTGGCTGACACTGACGGCGGCGGTGCACAAATGCTGCGCAGCTAGCGCCATTCGACGGCCAACACCGCGGTTCCTGGTGTGTCCGCTGTGCCGTGCGTGTGATCATTGCTTGTACAGCCCTCTCGCAGTGTCCGGAGCAAGTATGGTGGGTCTGACACACCGGTGTCAATGTGTTCTTTTTTCCATTTCCAGGAGTGTAGTTTAGGGCTATTGCTAATAAGTCAGCGCTGGATTTTAATATTCTACATCTACATCTACATCCATACTCCGCAAGCCAGCTGATGGTGTTTGGCGGAGGGATGATTTATGAAATGCAGTCCGAAAACAAAGGAAGTAGGTTACAGTACACTTGTTCGCCCACTGCTTGAATACTGCTCACCGGTGTGGGATCCGTACCAGATAGGGCTGATAGAAGAGGTAGAGAAGATCCAACGGAGAGCAGCGCGCTTCGTTGCAGGATCATTTAGTAGTCGCGAAAGCGTTACGGAGATGACAGACAAACTCCAGTGGAAGACTCTGCAAGAGAGACGCTCAGTAGCTCGGTACTGGCTTTTGTTAAAGTTTCGAGAACATACCTTCACCAAGGAGTCAAGCAGTATATTGCTCCCTCCTACGTATATCTCGCGAAGAGACCATGAGGATAAAATCAGAGAGATTAGAGCCCACACAGAGGCATACCGACAATTTCTTTCCACGAACAATACGAGACTGGAATCCACGAACAATACGAGACTGGAATAAAAGGGAGAACCGATAGAAGTACTCAAGGTACCCTCCGCCACACACCGTCAGGTGGCTTGCGGAGTATGGATGTAGATGTAGATTATTGTCAATAGCCCTAAACTATCTTTGTAATCAATTAATGACTCGAGGAATATGTCCTGACAAATATGCTGAGGTAACTCTGATCAATAAAACAGAAGAGAACAAATCACTCTGAATTTCAAGCCAATTTCAGTTATTACTGTTTTTTCATGAGAAAGTGGCCTACAATGAATACTAACTCTTTAATCTCAGTAGAATGCCACTCAACTTGGATTGCTTTAAGTTTTATCCACGGAGGAATCAATAGAGGAAATCACAACTGAAATCCCAGGAGAGCTAAAAAATAAAAATTATCCTGCTCGTAAATTCTATGACCTCGCCAAAACGTTTTAATGTGTGGGTCACTAAATATTAATTGCAAACTAAAGTATTATAGCATTGAAACATCCCTTTGCATGGATAGGCCTACCTTCATAACAGAAAACAGGGGGTCACCATGATAGATTTTGTCATAGGCATGAAATTAACTTCAAAATGTAGGAACATAATGTTTGTAGGTTCCCGCAAGCAACAATATTGGACCAACTTGTGTTGTTAACGAATACAGGACGTTTCAGAACCTCACCTACAAATTTTGAGGGATGATACACAGCACAAAGACGATCTTTCTCTTTCTTTTTCTTAAGGTATGAAACGTCCCCTTTGAACAATTGTACACGTGACTGGGCTTAAACTGCCACTCAATATTTTTAGCGCAACGCAATCTGACTCTCATGAATCCCTACAAAAGAATGGCCCTGACTAACATTATACTATACCTTTCACAAATCACTTACCTCACCAAAAATCTTCGTTACTCGAACTACTGCAATACAGGGAGCGCCACTACTGCCAGCTAAATAAAAGATTCAAACTACCGAAGGCACTAACTACTGATATGCATAGTTAGCAAATGAAAGATTTTGATAGAGAACAAACAATGTATTTACCTCAATAGTGTTCAAAAGTCATAATGTATATAGCAGTTCATGACATCCAGTCTTACAAATTTCAAAACTCCGCCATCTCTCTCCCCACATCCACCACTGCTGGCGGGTCACCTCCAACTGCGCAACGCTACGCGCTGTTCACATCCAGCTGCCCAACACTACAATGGCCAACAACAATGCAAACCAGCCACAGACTGCACACAGCACAGCAAGTGATTTTCATACAGAGCGCTACGTGGCGTTACCAATATAAAAACTTAAACAGCCTACTTACAAAGGAACATGTACATTTTGGTCCGCCGTTTATGAGTTATGTGCATCGTCATGATGTGAACTGCTGCGCAGCTCCTAGAGAGGGTGTTATACTGTGGAATCGTACCAGTTCACAATCTCAGTTTGTGTTATTGTAATACTGTATCTTCGGTAGCGTGCATCTTACTACGCAGGTCTGAATTTAGGATTTCTTGCTGTTTGTTCAAAATGGTTCAAATGGCTCTAAGCACTATGGGACTTAACATCTGAGGTCATCAGTCCCCTAGAATTAGAACTACTAAAACATAACTAACCTAAGGACATCACACACATCAATGCCCGAGGCAGGATTCGAACCTGCGACCGTAGCAGCAGGGCGGTTCCGGACTGAATCTTGCTGTTGGTACTCACTGAAACACTGAGTATAGATTTAATGAGCTCACTGACTGGTCTGTGTGCGACGGCGAGGAGAGGGGAAATTGAAGAGCAGCTTTTCGTATGTACGAAAATCTTTTCCCTAACGGAAAACATTCACACCATAGTACCTTCACAGCATTCCATGTGCGTTACGAAAAGAGGGGTTAAGCGTACGTAGCATGTTGATGACGGTAGGCGTGACTAATAAACACCAGATTTTAAGGTTGGAGTTATCTCTAGATTTAGCAATGAACCTTCAAGCAGCACGTGTGCTATAGGGCGTGCTATTGAAGCGGGTCACGTAACTGTTTGGAGTATTGCAAGAGTACAAACAACACCGTCTTTAAAGTGCGCAGGTTTTATGACCAGCTGACTGCTCACACTGTGTGCAGTTTGTGCAATGGTTCGTACACCAAAGAGTGAATGATGTAGCCTTTACAGATGAGCAGTAGGAACAGACACATCTGCGACTATGACAACCTGGATGCATTTGCTGTTAGATCGCGGTAACGAATGTTCTCCGTAAACATATGAGCACAAATTGTGCATAACTATCTTCCTGGACACGAAATACTGCCACCTAGGTTAACTGGAGCAGCTTACCTACAGTTCCTGCAGACCATACTTTCGGAGCCGGCCGGAGTGGCCGAGTGATTCTAGGAGCTACACTCTAGAACCGCGCAACCTCTACGGTCGCCGGTTCGAATCCTGCCTCGGGCATGGATGTGTGTGATGTCCTTAGGTTGGTTAGGTTTAAGTAGTTCTAAGTTCTAGGGGACTGATGACCTCAGAAGTTAAGTCCCATAGTGCTCAGAGCCATTTTTGAACACTGTCGGAAATGCTGGTCATTCTGCTGCTTGCTGTGCGCGGAGGCCTCTCGCTCCAGCACGATGGAGCCCCAGCACACTTCTGTACTGATGCGCGAGAAGAGCTAACTGTCGATTTTGAGGAACACTGGATAGGACGAAGAGTTATGTTGTGTGGCCACCGCGTACGCCTGACTTGACGCCACTTGATTGCTTTCTTCGGTGAAATGACAACAGTATGGTATACGTTGCTCCGATTTCCATTAGTGCCTAGCTGATAGCCCCAATCACTCACGAATTCCACCAGATCTGACAGCATTCCGATGTGCTCTCCAGATATTGACTGGCATTGATATAAGGGTGTGCAGCATGTATTGAGGCGGATGGTGGATTCTTTGAACCATTCAAGCAAATTACTGTCAGAACATGCCAAATAATAATAAACTGCAATTTCGTGCTATTGTAGTTATTCAAATGGTTCAAATGGCTCTGAGCACTATGCGACTTAACTTCTGAGGTCATCAGTCGCCTAGAACTTAGAACTAATTAAACCTAACTAACCTAAGGACATCACACACATCCATGCCCGAGGCAGGATTCGAACCTGTACTGTAGGCGGTCGCGCGGTTCCAGACTGTAGCGCCTAGAACCGCACGGCCACTCGGGCCGGCAATTGTAGTTATTCATTGCCGTAAGCTCAAGAGGGTGCTTAAGATATTACGTTTCTTAATAAAAAATCATCCTCTTTGTGTAACCTATCATTCCTCATAGCTTGTCGGTCAGATCCTTAAACATATGTTTCAATGATTTTATACGATATTTCAAAAACTGTAAATTCAATCTTCCAATGGAATGATCCAATCCAACTTGTCGAAACCTGTGTTGAAACTTTTTATACATGAAGAAAGAAACGCAATGTCAAAATTTTAGCTACTATGACACATTGCGTGTATTTTTTTTAAATGTTGAAAATTAGCAGATTCATAGTTTTCCAGGCAGCTGGAGCAATGTATACCCTTCCGTAACTGTAGGAGACTGCATGCGCAACATAGTGGACATATTCTTTGTTGACGGAACATCGGTAAACAGATAACACGGCACAACTTGATCGTAATTTGTAGAGCGAATTTCAGTTTCCGTTGTCAGTTCCTCTGACACAATTGTTAACAGTTACTACCGTCTCGCATTTTCAATTCATTTAATATCCATAATAATTCGCAGTGCTTGCTAATAGCATCTGTCTTTGTGGAGGTCCCAGAGTTTCTCAGTAACGTAGCATCCAATTATTGTTTTCAACTTTGCAACAAAGAAATATGAAGAACGTAGTGTGCAATCGAAATCACCTACTTCTCCTGAAGACCTACATATGTGTTATCAATTAACTTCTGGGCATTCATTTGAATAATTCACTCAGCCATTGTGAGACAAACTGAGGAGCTACTTGACTGAGAAGTAACGGACCCAACCTCGTAAACTGACATACGACCGGGAGAGCGGTGTGCTCACCACGTGTGACTTCTGTGAGCCGGCCGCGGTGGCCGAGCGGTTCTAGGCGCGTCAGTCCGGAACGACGCGACTGCTACGGTCGCAGGTTCGAATCCTGCTTCGGGCATGGATGTGTGTGATGTCCTTAGGTTAGTTAGGTTTAAGTAGTTCTAAGTCCTAGGGGACTGATGACCTAAGATGTTAAGTCCCATAGTGCTCAGAGCCATTTCAACCATTTGACTTCTGTGGTCTGAGGAAGACACGGCGACCGGTCGGTACCGTTGGGCCTTCCAAGGCCTGTTCGGATGGAGTTTAGTTGAGTTTCTTATGAAAGAAAAACTAATCGAACTAATCGAAAGATGTAGAGTCGCTCATGGGAGTGAGTGTGCTGTTATCAAGGGAGATATATGAGACTGGGCCTCTGAGTTACGAGTGAGATGAACATTACTGATTTCCAGGCTTGTTCGACCCGGTGAAATAGATTCAGGAAATTATACGAGAAGGAAGTCGTAAAATTATAAAGTTAACCATACGTAAACGTGTAGAAGAGATTTCATATTGAAATCCAAGGTTTCGTCCCCATCTGCGGAGGACATTTTCATGGGAGGTCGTAGCTTTGTCGAATGTCCTCTTCAAATCCGGGCTCGCTCCTGCTTGCGATAAAATTCCGTTTCAAGCGTGCTCCTGCGCAGTGGTGTGACGTCACATGCTTTGAATACCTGAGTACGATTGGCCGTTATCGGCTGCCGTTTTCAGCTGTTGTCATCACCCCACAGTGAAAGACTGGTACTCATCATCTTCAGCACTGCGATCCAGTTATCTTTTAATGTCACGCCCTGCTTTTTCCTACTGAAATTCCTGGGGAGTTTAACGATTTCTATGGACTCTCTGTATAACCTTTCATGGTATTCGCTTGTGGCTGTCAGTACATGAGTCCTATCAAAATGAATGAGGTGGTCTCCTGGCTGCAAAGCATGCTCAGAAACAACTCCTCTTTCAGTCTCACCCTTCCTACAATTGGCCGTGTGCTCTTCTAACAGTTTTTTGAACCGATCCTAAAGAAGATACCAGTCTTCCACCATGGGGTCTTAGCAACAGAGGACGGGGATAACCGACGACGGCCAATTGTGCTCGGGTATTCAAAGCATGTGAAGTCACCCCACTGCACTGGAGCACACGTAAAACGGAATTTTGCTGCAGTCAGGAGCGAACCAGTATGTGAACCTGGCACTCGAAGAAGCTGCGATCCCAGTTGAAAATTTTCCTTGCAGATGGGGACGAAACGTTTGGTTTTATTGTGATATCCTTTCGACCACGCCATAATAGCCCTGAACATTTTATTAATTGTGACACTTCCGGCCGTAAAAGTTTACATATTACAAGGAAATTTTTTTGTTTCGTCATCCAACAGACGCTTCCCATTTTTTGCGACGATTACATGGAATAAACACGGAACTGTTTCATTGTTAGTAAACTATACATTATTCCAAAATTGTCATAAGGACTGTAATGCAGCAGTTGTTATAAAATACTTAATGTCAACAAATTAAATTCCCGATTGGTGGAAGTCTGTAATGTAACATCATACACTACCTTGATTTTCTTTCCTCTCCTATTCACTTGTGTAACACATACATCTGCAACAGTTTAACTGTTGATATGAATTGTAAGTTATTCAACAAATTAATGATCTGAGACCTGTTCGGTATGGTTTAAGTGCTTAAAATTCGCGTATGTGCACTTCGGATTTAGCCCTACGCGGCCTACGTTCTCATCTCACGGCTGCGTCTGTTTGTTCGCCAGTCGCGCGCTAGGCAGGTAGGGCTGTACAAACGAGCAAAAATGAGTAGCTTTAATATTTTTTAAATACCTGCAGTGCGCCTTAGCAGCTAAAATTTTGACAGCGCCTTTCTTTGGTGTGCTCTTTCCGTGCGAAAAATTTCAGGGTAGGTTTCGACATATACTACTGGACCGTTTCTTTGTTAGTAGAAAACGTTCAGGTAATTGCTGACCAGGTGTATAAGTGCTTCAAAGCTAACAGTTTCAGTCTTAATCTCAAAGGGACTCACATTCTGCGATTTCAAACACTACTACTACCTGCTAGTACCACATGGTCATTCGCTAAATGAAACACAACGTGTAAAATTCCTTGGGGACTAGCCGCATAACGTAATATGGAGAAAACTGCAACCACATGCCACAGTACAGCAGGAGACAGAGCCTCTAGCTTTATGTATGTCGCGCAGTTTTATGGGAAAAGATTTACGACTCGTTCTTTTTCGCGGAAAAGTCGGTTACAGGAATCACGTACTTGGATACGCAAGGGGGGGGGGGGGGGTGGAGGGGGCGGGTGGGAGTGTGGCAACTGCGAAAGCATGACGAAGTTTTATTTTTCCAAGGGAACGGAGCTCGAACACATTGGCACCTGCGTGTAAGAGCAATGAGCTGCATCGGCAACGAATCGTCCGTAAAGGGGAGTACGGATTTTGCATTCCGCAAGTGGCCTTCAAGATTGCCCGATCTCTCGGTACGTGACTGTTTTCGTGAGAGTTTGTAACATTTAGTCTACATGCGTCCTCTTTCAACAACTTTGGGTGAACATCGACGACACACAGCAACATCGATAAATTCAGTCACTCCAGGCGGGCTCGCAGAAGTATGGTAGGATGTCTGTCGTGCGTTCGGTGGAAGGGACATTGAACATTTGTGGAAGGTGAATGAAAGCTTTGATCCCAAACGTATTCGTAAATAGTATCATAAGGTTGCATGTGGCATGTGCATGCGAATAAAATATATATCCTTCAAATATCGAATGTTTCTTTTGGAAGAAAAAGCATTTTGTTGTTCTATGCGTAAGTTAAAATACACTCCAAATTTCTGTCTTCATTCGTATAGAATATACAGTCTTGTGAAATCCGATCAGTCTGTTTAAAACACGTTGTACCTTACTCGGGAAGTATTTACCATTATAACCTAAATTCGGCGTACCGAATAGGTTCTTGTGTTACGGTACACTGATAATTTTTGCTTTATGTATCGTCTGACTACAACTGAAGTAAATACAATTTTCGTGCCATGCGCGTTACGCCTTTATCCTCTGCAAGGCATCAAAACATGTGTTCCGTTCCTAGTGCTGTGAAATGTGGAAAAAACCACAAGTGGCATTTATACACTCCTGGAAATGGAAAAAAGAACACATTGACACCGGTGTGTCAGACCCACCATACTTGCTCCGGACACTGCGAGAGGGCTGTACAAGCAATGATCACACGCACGGCACAGCGGACACACCAGGAACCGCGGTGTTGGCCGTCGAATGGCGCTAGCTGTGCAGCATTTGTGCACCGCCGCCGTCAGTGTCAGCCAGTTTGCGGTGGCATACGGAGCTCCATCGCAATCTTTAACACTGGTAGCATGCCGCGACAGCGTGGACGTGAACCGTATGTGCAGTTGACGGACTTTGAGCGAGGGCGTATAGTGGGCATGCGGGAGGCCGGGTGGACGTACCGCCGAATTGCTCAACACGTGGGGCGTGAGGTCTCCACAGTACATCGATGTTGTCGCCAGTGGTCGGCGGAAGGTGCACGTGCCCGTCGACCTGGGACCGGACCGCAGCGACGCACGGTTGCACGCCAAGACCGTAGGATCCTACGCAGTGCCGTAGGGGACCGCACCGCCACTTCCCAGCAAATTAGGGACACTGTTGCTCCTGGGGTATCGGCGAGGACCATTCGCAACCGTCTCCATGAAGCTGGGCTACGGTCCCGCACACCGTTAGGCTGTCTTCCGCTCACGCCCCAACATCGTGCAGCCCGCCTCCAGTGGTGTCGCGACAGGCGTGAATGGAGGGACGAATGGAGACGTGTCGTCTTCAGCGATGAGAGTCGCTTCTGCCTTGGTGCCAACGATGGTCGTATGCGTGTTTGGCGCCGTGCAGGTGAGCGCCACAATCAGGACTGCATACGACCGAGGCACACAGGGCCAACACCCAGTATCATGGTGTGGGGAGCGATATCCTACACTGGCCGTACACCACTGGTGATCGTCGAGGGGACACTGAATAGTGCACGGTACATCCAAACCGTCATCGAACCCATCGTTCTACCATTCCTAGACCGGCAAGGGAACTTGCTGTTCCAACAGGACAATGCACGTCCGCATGTATCCCGTGCCACCCAACGTGCTCTAGAAGGTGTAAGTCAACTACCCTGGCCAGCAAGATCTCCGGATCTGTCCCCCATTGAGCATGTTTGGGACTGGATGAAGCGTCGTCTCACGCGGTCTGCACGTCCAGCACGAACGCTGGTCCAACTGAGGCGCCAGGTGGAAATGGCATGGCAAGCCGTTCCACAGGACTACATCCAGCATCTCTACGATCGTCTCCATGGGAGAATAGCAGCCTGCATTGCTGCGAAAGGTGGATATACACTGTACTAGTGCCGACATTGTGCATGCTCTGTTGCCTGTGACTATGTCCCTGTGGTTCTGTCAGTGTGATCATGTGATGTATCTGACCCCAGGAATGTGTCAATAAAGTTTCCCCTTCCTGGGACAATGAATTCACGGTGTTCTTATTTCAATTTCCAGGAGTGTAATATATAACTTTTAGAGGTTTTTTTTGTAATAATGTTTCCATGGTTTTCAAATTTATATAAAAAAATTACACATATTAAAAGATAGGTATATAGAAACACGCATGTATTACAATGCAACGTTGTGTCAAAATGTCAAAACATTCGGCCAAAAGCTTTCGGAGATTTGCGATTAGAAACATTTACAGCTTCTGTAACTACGAACGTAGATGTTCGTTTGTTTAAAATCTCAAATTTCCGAAAGGTCTTCACGGATTACTTTGAAATTTTGACACAACATTTTATTCGAATACTCAAGTACTTTTATATACCTGTTCGAACGCCATCTGGTATAAATGTCATATACATGTAATAAAAATGGAAACGTTATAAAAATGTAAATGGTGATTTGTTCGAAATCGTTAATCTCCGAAAGTTCTTGACCGATTGCTTTGAAGTTGTGGCAAAACGTTGAATTCTAATACGGGTGTGTTTTTAGTTACGTGATTCTTTAACATATGTATATTTTTAATATATATAATAAATAAAAATATATGTAATCTATAGAGGGAAAACATTGTTACCAAAAATCTCAAAATTTAGCTTTCCGATTTGCTTGAGATTTCTACACGTTTCTGTAGTCACAGTTTAGACACACACACACACACACACACACAGAGACATGTGTGTATGTGTGTGTCTAAACTATGAAAAAAGTAATGCGTAAAAATCTCAAGCAAATCGGAAAGATACGAGTACATTTTGAGATTTTTGGTAACAATGTTTTCCCTCTATAGATTACATATATTTTTATTTATTATATATATTAAAAATATACATACTCTAAAGAATTAGGTACTTAAAGATTTATTTAATATATATAAAACAGTGAAACGTTGTTAGCTAACTGACAAGTCGTATTTATGGTTTATTGGTTTATGATTTGAATACTACAAAAAAATGGTTCAAATGGCTCTGAGCACTATGGGACTTAACATCTATGGTCATCAGTCCCCTAGAACTTAGAACTAATTAAACCTAACTAACCTAAGGACATCACACAACACCCAGCTTTCACGAAGCAGAGAAAATCCCTGACCCCGCCGGGAATCGAACCCGAGAACCCGGGCGTGGGAAGCGAGAACGCTACCGCACGACCACGAGATGCGGGCGAATACTAAAACAGAATCAGAATTTGCAATAACAGTAAACAAGACTCAAAGTCAGAGAGATGTGGGAAGAGAAGGGGTGGGAGGAAATGGAGATAGAAAACGGGAAGGAGGAGATGTACAGAGAGTGGGAGCAAGAGGAGATGGAGAGAGGGGGAGGAGAGGATGGAAAGAGAAAGGGGAAGGAGGTGATGGGCTGAGAGAGGGGGAGAGAGAAGGGGGAGAAGAAGATGGCGAGAGAGAGGAGGAAGGAGGAGGAGACGGACAAAGAATGGGAAGGGGAAGATGGGCAGAGAGTGGGGCGAGGAGGAGATTAGGACGTATATCCAATTCCCATACACATTAGAAACGTCTGCTTCCTCTTTACTTTCTGTTCCATTTAAGCAGACTGAGTCACACCAAAGCGTGGTCGGATGCAGCTAGTGACTACTGAAAAGCATTTGAACTCAGCTGTAACCGATCGTAACGCAACAAATATGTATTAATACAGCTGAGGTGGTTTTCACTTATCATTAAAATTAGAGTTATGTCTTAATAACTTTCTACACTCTACTTATTTTTTTTTTCCGTAGCTATTCCAGAGCATCACCCTCCCGATCGGCTTTTCCGAGTCATAGTGTTCAACTTAAAATTCAGCTTCTACCATTGCATAAACAATAATTTCTACCTGTATCAATAACCCAGTCGACATAATAATGCAAAGATCTTCCGATGGTTTTAAAATTGGAATAAAATCATTGCAAGAACTTCGTTCACGCGCTCATGTCACTCAACAAAAATTTGGAAATTTGTGGTAAGGTCTTATGGGGCCAAACTGCTGAGGTCATCGGTCCCTAAGCTTACGTACTACTTAATGTAACTTAAACAAACTTAAAACTTACACTAAGGACAACACACACCCATGCTCAAGGGGAGGATTCGAACCTCATCCGACGGGGAGGGAGGGGGGGGGGGGAGCCGCTCGGACCGTGACAAGGCGCCTACGACCGCACGTCTCACTCAAGAAAGTTCCCTGCTAATTCCTGGAAACTGACCACATTTCACTTCTCTATCAAGGACTTACACGTTGCTGCCAAGCATCACATTGACCAGACACTGTATTAAAATTCTTACGAAGAATACTTTTGGAAGGATTCGCTTGTGCCCTTGTTCAAAAACGATTATTGTCTTCCCATGAGCTCACTTACGTGAATCATTAAAAATCTATCGTGATGTCAGAATAAAAACTGTAAGTGCTTACCCCCATCACTGGAGCAGTTGCCAAGAAATTTAAATAGGTTTCGCGATACATTAACCTCACATAATGCAAAACTGAGATTACATATGGAGCTATCACAGAATTAAATATTCGGCTATTTGAGCAATACATTCTGTATCTCTTTCTTGCTACAAACACCAGTGGAATGTTCATTGGATCAGCTCGTTAATATGAATTAAAATTTTGAATCACTTCATGTGCAATTGTGCATCAACTGTCTTTTGAATCCTCCTTGCAATTTCTGTATTATGTGTGTTGCTGCTTAACGTCTAAGGAACCACATAATCTCATTCATATTACAAGCAGAAATATTATAGTAATACTATGTGAAAAGCTGCTACCATTACAGAAGATATCGAAACTGAGCAACTTCCCGTTTCTTTCTTAAAAATTAAATAATTTTATACAAAAGGTTTTCAACGGCAATATTATGAGAAGCCTACAACTGCTGGAGTCTGTTTCTGAACATCGTGGCATGGTACCAAATAGAAAATGGATATATTCCTGGAGAATATTCTCCCACGCAGTTTGTAATGCGGGTACAGGAAGCATCAAAAGTGGTCTCTAGTGAACTGAGGCGAACAAGTTGCCGACTGATCTTGTTACAGACATATTCGACAAGCATCCTATCAAGCGAACGTTCATGTCCGAAAGTAGCGGTACGTATTGTTCTTCGAAGAAGGTTTCTATAGTGCTCACCGTTTGTGGATCGGCTTTCTGCCACTCCAGTACGGCAATAGAATTACTTGAAGAGATGGTTGTACTTCTGAAAATAAAACGTACCTGAAGCCCTCAATTCACGCTGTATCCCCTGACACCCAAATGATAACTGGCCTTGGCCTGGTATGGCGCTTAACAATACAGGCTGTCAGGTTCTGATTATCACGGTAACGAGCTTATGTGGCCATTACTGCAGGACAGTCTGAATCTGATAAAAAAAAAGGTCCAAATGACTCTGAGAACTATGGGAGTAAACTTCTGAGGTCATCAGTCCCCTAGAACTTAGAACTACCTAAACCTAACTAACCTGAGGACATCACACACATCCATGCCAAGGCAGGATTCGAACCTGCGACCGTAGCGACACACAACACATCAAATGGGTTTCCATGTCCTTTACAGTTTGAAAGATTTGTGGTACGTAGAGAATGGGTCTACGCAATGCCGTTTATGCCACCGGTTCCTTCACACTCTCTCTCAAATGGTCCAACACGACATGACGCATTGTCAACATCTCCATAGCGTACACAGTCCTCACAGTCATTAAACCAGTCCTCCACAAGTGGCATAGAGCAGTCGATATGGACATGTCCAGTACGAGCAGAAATACACGAAAAGACCAACTGATTTTTCTGACACCGGTAATTCTGCTGTGTCCGAACTAACTACGTATATGATGATTTTGGCGTTTCCCCGTTTACACTTCGTTTGTGGCTCTTCAATAACTGTGATTGGTCCAACGCTGACCTTTAGAGTCACAAAAGAAAGAACGTTTCTAGGCCTCTGTGTCCACTATTTTGGCGCAATGTTGCTCAACATCATCTTCTGAGTCTTGATTAATTCGGGAAAATATTTTTGAGTGTTGCAGTTGTAAATGTAACTTAACAGCGCAGTGAGAGTACGTTCAATGGAGTAAAACGAGGTATCCAATATAACACAGTTACATCTTCGAGTAATATGTACCCAGTATCATACCCATTCCTCTTCGTTCTGATATAAAGCCTACCTTGAAATACACGAGATAACTGAATTAGCCAACTAAGCGCATAATATTTATGTTCATTATTGCTGCACCGTATATAATTTTTCAAGAGTAGGTACTGAAAATTTTTCTCTTGGCATCGCAGTTCGGACGTAAACTTTTTATAAATACGAATATTTACTCAAGCCGTACTGTAGGGTGACAATTATTGAACTATATGAAGTAAAATCGTCATAATTTCTAAACTGTTCTCGTTTGGACCTTCAAATTGCACGGGTGGCAGCGGGACATGATGGGTATTAGTATGATGGTTTAGCGACGAAGCCCATTTTCATCGTCACATTTGGGGGACTGAGAATCCGCATTTCGTGTCGAGAAGTCTCTTCACTCTCAACGAGTGACTGTGTGGTGTGCAATGTTCAGTCACGGAATAATCGGTGCGATATTCCTTGATGCCACGGTGACCACCAGACGGTACGTGAAGATTTTGTGTTATGATTTTATCCCAATTATCCAAGATTACGACAAGATGCGGTGCATGCAAGACGGAGTTCGATCCCATCGAAACAGGAGAGTGTATGATGTCCTGGAGGTACACTTTGGAGATCGCATTCTGGCTCTGGGGTACACAGAGGCCACTGGCATTGGCTTCGATTGGCCGCCATATTCTCCAGATCTGAACAATTGCGACTCCTTTTTGTGGGTGCAGCAATAACAGCAAAGGTTTCTTGAAATTACTGCAATCAGCGATTCATCATCAGATGGTACAAATGTTAATTGTCTGCAGCAGTGTGGGAGTCACGTAGAGTGGTTAGTATCCTTTGGTTGGATGTATTCTGGAAAACATACTGAATGTTTTCCAGTGACGTTAATTGTAATGCCCTTTACACACATAGCCACAGGTTACACGTTCCACATGCTTTACAAGCCGTTCTAATAAACCCAAAATCGTTGCTAAGCTGAAAACAGCCATTCAGAAGGTAATCGACAGCATCGATGTTCCGACACTTCAGCGGATCATGAAGAATTTCGCTATTCGTCTACGCCACGTCGTGGCCAATGATGGCAGTCATATCGAACATGTCATAACGTAAATCCGAATGTCTGTCGTGACGTTTACATGTTGAATAAAGTGTGTGCACGCCTAGTTTGTAACTAATTTACGTTTTTTTCGTGTAGTTCAATAATTGTCACCCTGTATGAACCAATGACGGCCTTTGACAGAAAATACCTTAGCATATTGACATCTTAATAACCTGTCTTTTAATTCTGAATATCATCCAGCTTCACACAGTCATAAAGTAAAACAGTTTAACACTAACATTTTCATTGTCTGTGTTCTTCAAGCTCATCATAGTTCCCGATTTCTAACAGTCTTTTAAAACTCCCAAAAAAATTAACTCTTGTTGGGTGATTGTAACTTACACAATTTTATTTGCTGTATCAATGAATTTTTTAAATGACAACATCATCAGCATCGACTGCAGTATTCATAATAAACTACACACTTGCTGTTTCGGTTTTTAACTCATTTTGCCACAGTTCGTGCTGCTCGTCCCGTCGGAGGTTCGAGTCCTCCCTCGGGCATGGGTGTGTTTGTTGTCCTTAGTGTAAGTTAGTTTAAGTTACATTAAGTAGTGTGTAAGCTTACGGACAGATGAGCTCAGCAGTTTGGTCCCATAGGACTTAACATAAATAAATAAATAAATTAAAGTCATTTTCAAGTGATTAAGGTTATGAAAACACAGCAGTTATCAATATTAGTAAAATGAGCACAAAGTATATGGCTCACGTCAGCGTTCACAACGTACACCATCGGCATATAACAGATGGAAATAAATGTGTAGAAACCACGAATCCAAGTACACGAGATCCATTTCCATCTCTTAGATACCGATGATGTATGTGACGAATGCTGATGTGGACCTTATAGATATAAGTTGAGCTAACTGCTACTTGTCTGCTTCAGTAGGCGTTCACACAGGTGCACTGATACAGGAACAAAACTTCCCTGCAAACCCTTGCGATAGTGCAAACAATTGTTCTGCGCAATGCGCCTCGTCACACACGCCAATCAACTTAATTAGCAGTTGTGGATTAGCAGGTGTAGTTTACTGATAATTTCTAAAAGATAAGGAACAGCAAATGCTTTGCGTGATTCTCAAAAGTAATTAGATAGCTTCACGTACGTATCAGCTCTGGATGTACATTTCATGGGTCAACACACAAGAATGACTCGGGAATAATTAAGAGGTGAATCATGTTCACCACGGAATGACAACTTGCGAAGGAACGTAAATAGGGCTCCATTTTATCTTTTTTGAGGTCACTGACTGACTGTTTGTGTGACTTGTACCACGACCTAGATGCCTTCCAACCTTCCGTGGAAAGAGTCTCCCAGAAAATCATCGGGAGGAAATCACACCAGTACTATGTTTACGATTGGCTCCCAAATCCGATTGTCATAAACCGATTCCCCAACTGCGCTTCTGGTTGGTAACATAAACACTCCAGCGTCAAGTTTCGAAATACGGTTTTATCTGCAGGGTTTCTATCTTCCGAAATCGATATTCGCTCCCATGTACCCGGTCTACCGTGCTAGCGGTCTCAAGTTGCTACTACCTTATAAAAATGCTCATTAATGTTGACTCACTGATTTTATGTGGAATGAATGATGATGAAGAGGATTTGAATGAACAGGAAATTAATCATTTCATCTATTTAGTTGAAGAGAAGCACATTTTACTTTTACCTGCTGGTAAGAGAGACAGAAATGATGATATATTTAAGGCATTAAAAATCGAATTGACTGTTAACAGCCCTATATACTTCACAGCACCTTTAAAGCCAAAGGTCGTTCAACACAATCGATGACTAGTGATCAAATATTCACTAATTCTATGGGTAGGAATATGAATGTGTCCTTACTCTTTCGAAAGTCTTCTAACCACTTCAACTCTCCAGAACGTGAACGTTGGAGAACAATAATCTTCCACCAGTGATCACTTCGAACTTTTTACCACGACACACATAATTTAGACGGGCTAATAAAATAATTTCGAACTCATTAAATGGCGTGGATAAGATTTTTAAACATCAGTTCTTGTACAATGTCCTCTTCCTCCACTTGAGCAGTCCATTGGTATCCATAACGAAGTCGTACTCTTTCTTTATTTAAAATATGGCGAAAGTACTGATAACATCACTTTATCATCGTCACGAAATCGGACACTTGATTTACTGACACCGTTCAAGTAAAACAACTGACTCTTGGAAAATCGTTATGTGATCCACCTAGAAAAATCGATTCAGATTTAACAGTTGAGCAAGGCGGCGAGAAACGATTTCCGAAATTTGGTTTTCGTTTTTCTCAAATTATGTCACGTGCAAACGTTGCAAAACAAACACCACCGTGACTAGAAATATTGACCAACACCCTTCAACAGAGTGTACTTGACCTGTTGCCTGTGAGATTGAAGTATCTTTCGTAAACATATCTAACGTTATTGCTGATCAATATATATATATATATATATATATATATATATATATATATATATATATATAATTTATAGTCATTAATACACTCTAATTGAGTCACATTACGATCACTTCTTAGAGTGACGCTCCTAGCATTTAGAAAGCGACTATGTTACATAACACGCACTAGCCAAGTAGGTATATACACTGAAGAGCCAAAGAAACTGGTACACCTGCCTAATATCGTGCAGGGCCCCGTGAGCACGCAGAAGTGCTGTAACACGAAGTAGCATAGACTCGACTAATGTCTGAGGTAGTGTTGTAGGGAAGGATATCTCTTCTGAACAGCACGTTGCACCGCATCCCAGATATGCTTAATGATGTTGATGTTTGGGGAGTTTGGTAGCCAAAGAAAGTGTTTAAACTCAGAAGAGTGTTGTTGGAGTCACTTTGTAGCACTTCCGGACCTGTAGGGTGTCGCATTGTCCTGCTGCAATTGCCCAAATCTGTCGGAATGCACAATAGATATGAATAAATACAGGTGATCAGACAGGACATTCACATACGTGTCACCTGTCAGTCATATCTAGACGTATCACTCCAACTGCACACGCCCCTCACCATCACAGAGCGTCTACCAGCTTGAACAATCCCCTTCTGACATGCAGGGTCCGTGGATATCCGAGGGTGTCTCCATACCCGTACACGTCCATCCGCTCGATGCAATTTGAAACGAGACTCGTCCGACCAGGCAACATGTTTACAGTCATCAACAATCCAGTGTCGGCGTTGACGGGCCCAGGCAAGGCGTAAATCTTTGTGTCGTTCAATCATCAAGGCTACATGACTAGACCTTCGGCTCCGAAAACCCATATCGATGATGTTTTGTTGAATATTTCGCACACTGACACTTGTTGATGGTCTACAACTGAAATCTGCTGCAATTTGCGGAAGGGGTGCACTTCTGTCACGTTGAACGATTCTCTTCAGTCGTCGTTGGTCCCGTTCTTGCAGCATCTTTTTCTGGCCGCAGCGATGTCGGAGATTTGATGTTTTACCGGATTCTTTATGTTCACGGTACACTCGTGAAATGGTCGTACGGGAAAATCCCCACTTCATCACCTCTTCGGAGATGCTGTGTCCCATTGCTCGTGCACCGACTATAACACCACGTTCAAACTCACTTAAAACTTGATAAATTGCCATCATAGCAGCAACAATTGATCTAACAACTGCGCCAGACACTTGTTGTCGTATATAGGAGTTGCCGACCGCAGCACCGTATTCTGCCTGTTTACGTTTCTCTGTATTTGAATACGCATGCCTATACGTTTCTTTGGCGCGTCAGTGTAAAAGAACTGACAAGCTGTCGGCATACCTGCAGCTGACTGCTGTCATACGTAGATGCAGCGACTTGTACAGGTTTAAAAAATAGGGCGCTTAACTCTTCCGGGGAAGGTAGAGGGGGAGGAAATTGTCTGAACAGCCTGAGTTTGTTAACTAATCGTGTGCTCCTGGTGCGCAGACATGTTGTGAGAACACTCGCGGCACCATTCTGAGTAACAGCCTTGGAAACTGCGAAATTTTATGTGTCGCTTATAACAGAGATAAATATGTGCGGAGATTTAAATTCCTGTCCATGCACTCACATTCAATTCTTCCGTGGTTTTCCTTAATCTTTTAAGGCATATACTGGGTTGATCCCCTTGACTCACACGCGGCCGATTTTCTCCCCTCCCTCGTTCAGTCCCTCGTCTCTAATAACATTTTCGTCGACAGGGAGTTAAACACAAATCATTCTTTCAGAGCTGAACGTTAACCAAGACACTGCATGAGCTCCAGATCACATGCTGCCGTGGAACAGCAAGAGCAAAGAGGGCAAAACCTGGCTTGATCCCAATGTTTAGTACTCACAGGAAATGCGAAAGCACGGCCTATCCATCCTCTTGACCTCAGGAGTTTCAAGCAAGGTGTATCAGCAGTGTTATCACAGGGGCAACTGTTCAGCAAAATTCGATGCATGCGCGGCTCTGAAACAAACGGGCAGTGTCTACAACCATGCAAGCAACCTCTCCGATGGAACGCACTCTTCAGAATCAGAACTAGAGTGGCGCTGGCTAGCAGCAAGTAGATTTTTTTGTGCTTCCCGGAATGATTAGATTGTGCCTTAGCGATATGCACTGACGATTAGGAAACTCGTCTCAGAGGCCACGTACCCTACAGAATACATTCCCACGCTTGGACGATACCATTTGTTTCCCTGTGCTCACACGTTGCAAGCCTACTCAAGCACTCAACACATCGTTTAAAACACACGCCAACCTGTGAATTACTAAAATCTTTTCCCGTATAGTAATCGTCATGAAATTTTATATAGCCTTTCCGAAAAACAATAGCCAACTGCTATGAGTTTCACATGGTGAACCGCATCTCCACCGATGAACTTTCAGAGGTTGTTCAGGGATACCTTTTGAGTATTTTGGTTATGTGACCCACGATCTTCTTCTGCTCGTTATAGAGAAATAATGTAAGTACTTTTTATTCGGTTTTTTACTGCAATCACCATTGTTCCTATGAAAATACCTTCGCAACAGTGAAATACTCTGTAATGTGGAACCCCCAAAACGTACAACACGAAACACAGTAATGCAAGAACTCTCAGTTGCAAATGTACGCTGATATGGTAGCCGTAGATGCGTGAACAACTCTCCGTAGCGCCGTTGTACCGCTTTTCCATTGCATTCAGTGATCCCATACACGAGGTGCATATTGACCAACTTTCGTCAGTAAATGTATTCGTAGTACTGCTGTGTATCATCGTTACGCCGGAAAACAAAACCCTGGACAGAACCGAGCAGTATTGAAAGGAACCTTCAGGACGACAAGATAAAAAGTCCATTACTGTAGTCAACAGCAGGTACCGGAATCAAATGGAAACGAGACATGCAGAGTATAGTTTCGACATTTGTGCTGTGGTGCACTGTTTTGAGTACAGTGCAGTTACGAAGCTTACTGGAGCAAGAAATAAAACGAAATGAAATAACTCTGTACCAAGCCGCCTAAGACCATGTGTCCGTTATACCCAAATACTCAGATAGTACTTCTCAACAAGCTCTGAAAGTTTGTCAGTGGAGTTCCGGTTCACCGTTTATAACGGAAATTTTTCGGAAATATTCAAAAAAACCTAACATTACATTTTACAACTTCCCATTAAAAGTAACATCCTGACACAGCAATATGTTTTTGTAAATACATTAATTAAATAGTAGGCCTACTTTGTTTATAACAGTAAAAGTTACGTGATGTCTCATTTTTCAAACAGCATTTACTATCTTCAGGTGATTGACATTATTTTCATTTGTTATTCTGTCTGAATGGGTTAGTGTGTAAATGCAGCACAAATGCAATGCACGATTTTTGAAATTTGTTGATGATTAATGATAAATGAGAGTGTGGATCCGATTGTGTACTCGAGGAGTGAGCCACATAAGTCTTAAGTCTTATGATGTGTAATGTAAGACAGCCAGTATAAGGATTCTAGAAGCAAAATCTGTCTTTAGACTGGTAAAGATGTGAAAATTTTCCGTTTATTTGTTTTTCTGAAAATACGAAGTTTGGAAAATGATTAATGAAAATTTGGAATTGAGAACCGGTCATCGAGGGGTATCACCGTATTGGTTGCAAAAACTATGAAGCTAATTGGCTATAGTACGTTACAACCAATCAGAACAGAGAACATTCGCGCGTTCTTGAAGGGAAAAAGATATCTGACGCGCTCGTCTCGAGGAGTCGTAATTCAGTTTCAGTAGTGTGAAGTTTTCTATCAGTTTTGTAAAAATATTGTAATTTGCTTTCGTTGGGAAGTTCAATAGTTCGAAAAATCATGAGAGCAGCTGTAAATATCGTTTTCGCAAGTTATGAGAATTTTAGAGCATTTTTAGAGGAATTCTTTCGATGGGCAAAAGAATTCCGCAAGATGTGCTATGCAATCGACATTCTGAAATTTCAGTTTACTGAAAACAGGAGAACTGAGGGGTACTGAACGAGCGCACTGTATTGATAAAATTCGTGTGAACTTTCCAACTGTTTATTGACTGGTAAAACACGCCGCTCTTTGGACAGCAGGTAGCGAGCTCTATTACTTAGCCCGGCTACCATTGACAGAATGTCCTTTGTGAGTGAACGTGGTGGTACAGAATATTGGCAAATATAAGTTTCTACGTCAAAAATTGTGTGTTACGTCGGAATTCGTAGCAACACATACAACGTAAAAATGATAATAAAGGACTGACATCTTGGATAAAAATTTGGTTTATGTAGTGGGTTAAGTGGGAACTATTATAATGAAGCCTCTCTGCAGGAGGAAAGAGAAAGTTTTATGCACCCTGCTGACATGTATAACACAGCCTCTCTTAACACCTTCACCAGGTGTTATCACATTACACTGATGTGACAAAAATTATGAGATACCTCGTAATATCGTGTCGGATCTCCTGCAGCAAATCGACGTGGCATGGACTCAACAAGTCGTTGGAAGACCCCTGCAGAAATATTGAGACATGCTGCCTCTACAGCCGTCCACAATTGCGAAAGTGTTGCCGGTGCAGGATTTTGTGCACGAACTGACCTCTACATTATGTCCCATAAATGTTCGATTGGATTTATGTCGGGCTATCTGGGTGGTCAGATCATTCGCTCGATTGTTCAGAATGTTCTTCAATCCAATCGCGACGATGGTGGCACGGTGATATGGCGAAGTGTCATCCATGAAACTTGCATCGTTGTTTGGGAACAAGAAGCCTTTGAATGATTGTAGATGGTCTCCAAGTAGCCTAATATTACCATTTCCAGTGAATGTTGGATTCAGTTGGACCAAACGATCCAGCCAATTCCATGTAAACACAGCCCACACCATTCTGGAGCCACCACCAGTTTGCCCAGTGCCTTGTTGACAGCTTGGCTCCTTGGCTTCGTGGGGTTTGCGCCTCACTCGAACCATACTTTCAGTGTTTACCAACTGAAATCGGGACCCATCTGATCAGGTCACAGTTTTCCAATAGTCTAGGGTCCAACCGATATGGTCACGAACCCAGGAGAGGTGCTGCAGGCGATGTCAGGCTGTTATCAAAGGCGCGAGTCGGTCATCTGCTGGCATAGCCCATTAACGCCAAATTTCGCCGAACTGTTCTAACGGATATGTTCGTCGTACGTCCCAAATTGATTCCAGCAAGGCCGGCCGCGGTGGCCGTGCGGTTCTAGGCGCTACAGTCCGGAACCGCGGGACTGCTACGGTCGCAGGTTCGAATCCTGCCTTGGGCATGGATGTGTGTGATGTCCTTAGGTTAGTTAGGTTTAAGTAGTTCTAAGTTCTAGGGGACTGATGACCTAAGATGTTAAGTCCCATAGTGCTCAGAGCCATTTTTGATTCCAGCAAGTATTTCACTCAGTACTGCTTCTCTGACAGCACTGACAACTCTATGCAAACGACACTATTCTCGGTCGTTAAGTGAAGGCCGTCGGCCACTGCGCTGTCTGTGGTGAGAGGTAACGCCTAAAATTTGGTATTGACACTGTGTATCTTGGAATGCTGAATTCTGTAACGATTTCCGTAATGAAATGTCACATACGACTAGCTCCAACTATCATTCCGCGTTCAAAGTTTGTTAATTCCCGTCGTGCGGTGGCGTCGGAAACCTTTTCATATGTACCACCTGAGTACAAATGGCAGCTCAGCCAATGCACTGTCTTTTATACCCTGTGCACGCGATACTATCGCCATCTGCATATGTGCATATCGATATCCAATGACCTTGGTCACATTTAATATTTTAATATTATTTTTGTCAGAACAATGCATTGACCCCCAGTATAAAATTTTTATTTATAAAATGTAAGCTCATGACTGAGCAGGTTAGGGGAATGCTGGGCTGGTGACCAAATTTCTCCTCACAGAATACATTAGGTGAACAGTCAAAATGCAATAATGCATACAAAAAAGTTCCCACGATTTACAGACAGATGGCGCACACGTCTTAACTCCCTTAGGTTACCTCGACAACTGGGGCTTCAGGAAGGGCATTCGGCCGCAACGTTAAATAAATAAATAGTAGAACTTGCTAAATCGTGTACCACGAAACCCATATTAGACAGGCTAAATGATACGGGAGAAAAGAATAAAAAGAATATTTACTTGATTGTTAGCTTCCTTTAGTTGCACTGTATTTTCCCAATAAACATGTTTGCACACAATGACAACAATTTATTTTAAAAACTGAAATATTGATTTTTGTATAGGCACGAATCTCGTATTTTTAATGTTAATAAATTGTGTTAAGTATCTTAATGTAGTCAGTTCATTACGCCATAAATTGTACACCAAATTTTTTAAAATTAAAAATCCATCCTTCATAATTTTTGATAAAAACTGGAACAACTGCTATTTTTTGCGGGTTCGTTATGAGAGAATTTCCCCAGGTAGGGTCCACTAACACGAATTCTTTACAGACGAATGGAAAAACTAGTAGAAGCCAACCTCGGGGAAGATCAGTTTGGATTCCGTAGAAACACTGGAACACGTGAGGCAATACTGACCTTACGACTTATCTTAGAAGAACGATTAGGGAAAGGCAAACCTACGTTTCTAGCATTTGTAGACTTAGAGAAAGCTTTTGACAATGTTGACTGGAATACTCTCTTTCAAATTCTAAAGGTGGCAGGGGTAAAATACAGGGAGCGAAAGGCTATTTACAATTTGTACAGAAACCAGATGGCAGTTATAAGAGTCGAGGGACATGAAAGGGAAGCAGTGGTTGGGAAGGGAGTAAGACAGGGTTGTAGCCTCTCCCCGATGTTGTTCAATCTGTATATTGAGCAAGCAGTAAAGGAAACAAAAGAAAAATTCGGAGTAGGTATTAAAATTCATGGAGAAGAAATAAAAACTTTGAGGTTCGCCGATGACATTGTAATTCTGTCAGAGACAGCAAAGGACTTGGAAGAGCAGTTGAATGGAATGGACAGTGTCTTGAAAGGAGGATATAAGATGAACATCAACAAAAGCAAAACAAGGATAATGGAATGTAGTCTAATTAAGTCAGGTGATGCTGAGGGAATTAGATTAGGAAATGAGGCACTTAAAGTAGTAAAGGAGTTTTGCTATTTGGGGAGCAAAATAACTGATGATGGTCGAAGTAGAGAGGATATAAAATGTAGGCTGGCAATGGCAAGGAAAGCGTTTCTGAAGAAGAGAAATTTGTTAACATCCAGTATTGATTTAAGTGTCAGGAAGTCATTTCTGAAAGTATTTGTATGGAGTGTAGCCATGTATGGAAGTGAAACATGGACGATAAATAGTTTGGACAAGAAGAGAATAGAAGCTTTCGAAATGTGGTGCTACAGAAGAATGCTGAAGATTAGATGGGTAGATCACATAACTAATAAGGAAGTATTGAATAGGATTGGGGAGAAGAGAAGTTTGTGGCACAACTTGACCAGAAGAAGGGATCGGTTGGTAGGACATGTTCTGAGGCATCAAGGGATCACCAATTTAGTATTGGAGGGCAGCGTGGAGGGTAAAAATCGTAGAGGGAGACCAAGAGATGAATACACTAAACAGATTAAGAAGGATGTAGGTTGCAGTAGGTACTGGGAGATGAAAAAGCTTGCACAGGATAGAGTAGCATGGAGAGCTGCATCAAACCAGTCTCAGGACTGAAGACCACAACAACACAACAGGGTCCACACCACAGGTTCAGCACAGGTGTGCGACCGTAAATCCAGTCCTGCGGTAGAGCGCCTTTTGCCAGTGCGGTTCGTCTTGTCGCTCGCCTACTTACAACTATAATATGAGTCGTACCCACTTCCGCCCTAGCTCAGATCCTGGGTACAGTCTTGGCTACAGACGAACAGGGAACAGGGGTTGCAATGAGAATGAATAAGCTTTAGCAGTAGGCAATGATGACGATGACGACGACGACGACGACGACGCCGACGACGACGATGATGATGATGACACATATGGACAGAGTTATTCTTAAGTACCTCTGGAGTATTGTCAGACTACTGCCCGAAACTGAGCACTTGTCATAATACCTGTTTCTGTAAAGAATTGAATTCCCATGTATAAAACAGTTCCAAACCTGTGATTACTTTACCAATGATTTACTGTGTTAAATAATAAGTGTTAACCACGTAACCGACATAAACCTTGCAAAAGGTTTCAAATTGTGCTTAAAATTTCTTGGAAGTCGTTAAGTGGTTTCAGTGAGAAACACTAGATGAATCTAGTCTGGATAATGAGCACTCCGTTTTCAGAGCAGCTAGTTTTTCACGTATCTCAATGCTTATGGCGCCTATTCTCCTGACCTGGGTGTCTTATAGTGATATAATTCTACATGAGCACTCAGTGGTGTATGTGGATACTGTCTGCACAATGTATTATGAATAGAGTTAGTAGTAAAGAAGTAATAAAATTAAATGGGTAATACTACCTAATGTTCTACAGAAGTATATTTATTTCGTCAGGAACAGTTTTCTCGGCTTTCGGCTTCTTAGGATTTCCTTAGGTGACAACTGAATGTCGAATACACACATAAAATTACTTACGAGAGTTGTTACCTGAAAATGGCCTACGAAGCTGAAAGCCACTTCGTGACGAAGTAAACATACTACTTTCGTGTAGTACGTGTCCACGGCTTCAACAAATTTTTTAACTTACTTCATCTTGCTTTCAGCTGTCAGAATTTCATTTTGTGATTGCAATTTCGGCAATAAGCTACTTTCAAGCACCTACAAAACTTACTAGTATGTAATGAGTACAATTTGTAGTATGGCTGACAATAGGTACAATCAGTTTTGTAGTTTATTTTACATTAATGTAGTATACTTATAAGCTTTTGAATCTAATGTATTATAAGCGCACACTTTTAGTTGTGTGATGTCTGCAGCCCACTCAGAATCGCACCACATAAAACAGAATATTGACTAGTATCGCTGAGTAATTGTTTTTTTCATGTGCAGCTGTGTACAGTACCTTGTTATCTCTGCCTAACATAAACCCATATGTCAAAATCTTGTTTGTACGTTATACGAATGTCAAAAAACAACAAAACTGGTTGAATCTACGATTAATCTCATTCTAAACTGTTCTCATTACCTTGTAATATATTTCGTAGATGCTTGAAAATGATTTAATTGCGAAAATGCAATCGCAATATAAAATTCTAACAGCTGAAAGCAACATTCAATCCTTATATATATATATATATATATATATATATATATATATATATATATATATATATATATATATATATATATGATTTAGCAGAACGTTAGGAAGTATTATTTAATATTTTTACCGTGTCCTGCAAAAATCAATTAAAGAATCAATAAATTAAAACCCCATGCCTGATAATGTAGTTCTACTGCATGAACAACGACAATGTAGTAAACTATAAACTGTTTCCCTTGATGATTTTGTGGTGGGGGGTATTAGCGAGAAAAAGTGTCGAAAAGATTTCAAATTATCTGTAAAGTTTGTTGGAAGTCACTTCTCAAATACTGGATGAATGTAAGCTTCGCACTTCCGAGCCGAGTGTTCCCCCGCCTCATGACATACAATGTCTAACGTCAATACTTGTCTTATTGTATTAAACATTTAACACAAGAATGCACCTCTTAATGAATAGAGTATAACAGTATTTGAAATATTTAAATTTGGTCAATAATTATACGAAATGATAGAAATCAAATTTTTGCTGCCCCTGTACGCCATTAGGTAGGCAACCTGCAACTGGAATTTGCTTCATGAGGCATGAACTGTGAACCATGAACTGGGTTAGCCTGTTAATAATATATACGAATTAAAAACTTGGAGTGATGATATGTTTCTGTTTTGTATAAGTCTTGTAGCTTTGTCACAGTCGTCTTCTGAAACCCCAGAGTGTAACCCTGTATACTAACAAGTAACGATATTGAGCAAGCCGTGAGCAATGTGATGCGAGCAGAGCAGGTACTTACGGACAGCAATGCAGAGATGAGGTCGCTGGTGACGGGGTCTCCCGGCCGCACCTTGTCCTCCTTCATGACGGGCGAGTAGAGCTCGGTGGTGCGCAGGATGTCCACCACCTGCCGGCAGACGACTCTTAGCACGGCGCCCATGCCACTGACAGCAGCGCGCCCGCCGCCCTTATCTGGCCGGCTGACACCTCATGATAGGTGACCGGGACCGCCTCTCCGGGAGGCACCTCAGAGATCGCTTACTCCGCCGTGGGTGCGCGTCGAGATAAGACCGTTATCGCGTCTGCGAGAACGCCGGGACACGGCGCGAATGGCGTGAATCCGTGAGAACGCGGAGGAACCCTGTCACCTCGACAGGCGGCGCGTACTGCGCGCCTCCAGAGATACTGTGCGATTAAGTACGCGTGTGCGGTAAGTGCTCCCTGCATAACACACCCACACTCAAAGCTCACAGTAACTTCGCGATAATCCGTGTCTCATTTTGTATTTCCGTCGCTAGACTAACTACTGACCCTTCTCTTACCTGGCGCTGCTTCTCCGTATTCAAACGGAACTGCACCTTTTAAAGGCTAGCGTGGCATGCAGAGCAGCTTCCTCATGTCGGTTAAGATTTTCGTCCCGATTTTCAGTTGTAGAATAGCGATTTTTATTTTTATTAAGGAATAAGCAAATATCGCTCAGTATCGTTGCGGAAGAAAAGTTGTGCAGATATAAAATGAATACGCATTCTCGTGCCATAAACTAAAGGACCTTTCAGGACTTGCAAGGCAGAATGATAAGGACGCCTTTCGAATTAAACTCAAATAAAGGTCCTGGTGTTAGTGAGATGCCAAAAATAGCACGGTAAAACTTGTCAGACACATTTCTACACACAGACTATCAATCAGAATTGAGAAAATAATGCTAAAGAAACACGCAAGAACATCAAAGATTAAATTTGAATCTAGGATGCTGAATCTGATATTTTTCCAATACGATCCAAAAGTGCAGAAAACATTTCTATTTTCAAAAATAATTGAGAGCTACTTTTCTTATCAACGAACAAACATTTCGCTCACGTTTTAGTTTCTAGTTATTACCATAAGAATGACGGTAGCAATAATTAATCCTCATTCTCTAGTGATAAAAGCGTACACATGTCCAAATTAAAATGACGACTTGTGTATTCTCACGAATGAATTTTCCATTTCACTCAGCCTTACATTTACTGCAAAGAAAAAGAAGATATCCACGAACACTTGTCAGATTTCACGGCGGTCTACGATTATAAACGTGACATATTTACTTTCAAAAAATCGGACTACTGCTGGTGTAGGAATTCTCTCTTAGATATAATTATTGCAGAATGTAAACTTATCTATGAATTTTATTTAGACAATGAAATTCAATCTGAATTAGCTGAACAAATGTAATGGTTACAAAGAAGCTCTTAAAACAATAGCGTTATCAAAGTCTGACCAAATAATAATAGTGTTAAAGTATTGATTCTTTGTTTGCCTTTTTACTATAATCACACTGTAAGTACAAGGATGATTTATTATCGTCACATAAAGAGGAATAATTATAAATAAAGAACAGCTAAGTATAGAACATTTAACGAGATTACTTTTAAAGCATTCATCACGTGTTCGAGAAAATATTGCCTCTTCACTGCAACGTCCATGAAATAGTAATTTGTTCTTTTATTTTTAATGAATGGACTCAGAAAGGGCTGTTTTCTTCCTAACTGAAAACGTGGCTGATTCCTTCAAGATCGAGTACGTTAGAGCTGTGTTTCTTAACAACAGAACGAATAACATACTATACGACAAAAAATCAGAAATCAATAAGTTTTATGTAGTGCTCACATCCTCAAAATTATACGCACTTATTGCCCCACTCTAATGGAACGGGCACTGAGAAATGAAGACTTCCACAAATACTCTGTTTTTCCCCATATAACTTAAGGAATCATACAATTTATTTTCAGAAGGTACTTTCAAATGTACTACAAGCCTCGTGTTACATCGCAGCTGAGCTCCACTGTCCTAAAGTATGCCACGTACTTAAAAGACAACCGCGAGATTTTATCTCATGAATTACGAGTAAATTACGTAAGCGAACTTGTTCTGCAGAGACCTTTGCGAAGTGAAGCACGTAAGCGCATCTCATTGGCTCTTACCACCGGAGGAACGCGATGCGGCAACAGAACGTACACTGCGAATCTCAAACGAGGTGCTCAGGAGAACGGAATGGCGAGACGCGTGGGATTTAAAGGCATTACCCGGCACTTCCTCCACGTTTCTCTGCACGTAGCACATGTTTTGCGCGCCCGATAAGCACGCACCTTATCAAGCATGTGGACCACTTCCGGTGAGGACGTCTCCTGCGCGGTGGCGATGAGAGAGATGACCTTGGTGATTGGCGCCTCGATCGACAGGTTGTGCAGTTTGGCGATGCTCTGCCGCCTAATTCCTGCAAGCAAACAGAGTTCCAAGTTCAGAGACGTTCAGGGTCGGAGGTAATTCAGATCAAGGTTTACGATTCATAGGCAATGCTTCACGATACATCTACGTATAAATCTATTGCTTCGCAAGCCATCTTACGGAGTGTGGCGAAGGGTTCTTTGTGCGCCACGGTTATTTCCCTCTTTTACTGTACTAGTCGCAAATGGTTCGAGGGAAGAAAGATTATTGATAAGCATCTCTTACAGCATCTGTCACTGAAGTTGGATGATCATTTCCCACTTTCGCGATTACTAAATGAACCTGTAACTAAACGCGATGCTCTTTTTTGGACCTTCTCTATTTCCTATACCAATCTTAAACAAAACGGATCACCGACTGAAGAGCAGTATTCTAGTATTGCTCGAATGACGGTTTTGTAAGCTACCTCCTTTCTGGGTGGACAACATTTCCTGCGGTTTCTTCCAATGAATCTCTACACACTCATCGTGGACATGCACACTGAATTTTGTCACGAGACCATTCGCAGATATTCAAGAAACTTGTCACACGGCTGTAAAGAAACTCTAACCATTCGAACAACCCTTTCATCCAATAGCTGGGAAACTACGATCATAATCGTAAGTGGAAGCAAAACAGATCAAAGAAACTCTTCAGCAGGAAAAGCTGAACACCTATCGACAATTCAAACTGAAAAACACACACAGCACTACGTCCAAAACACCAGGTTAGAAAATCCCCCTGTCGCAGCAAATCGGCGTGGCTCTGCCAGCTATACGATCAGAGCAGTCAAACAACTGGTTGCCACAGGGGCACTGGCAACACAAAAATCACAAACAAATTACACACGATAAAATACACTAAGAGACTAATTTACACTATTGGCCATTAAAATTGCGTCACCACGAAGATGACGTGCTACAGACGCGAAATTTAACCGACAGACAGAAGATGCTGTGATATCCAAATTATTAGCTTTCCAGAGCATTCACACAAGGTTAGCGCCGGTGGCGACACCTACAACGTGCTAACATGAGGAAAGTTTCCAACCGATTTCTCATACACAAACAACAGTTGACCGGCGTTGCCTAGTGAAACGTTGTTGTGATGCCTCGTGTAAGGAGGAGAAACGCGTACCATCACGTTTCCGACTTTGATAAAGGTCGGATTGTAGCCTATCGCGATTGCGGTTTATCGTATCGCGACATTGCTGCTAGCGTCGGTCGAGATCCAATTAATGTTAGCACAATATGGAATCGGTGGGTTCAGGAGGGTAATACGGAACGCCGTGCTGGATCCGAAAGGCCTCGTATCACTAGCAGTCGAGATGACAGGCATCTTATCCGCATGGCTGTAACGGATCGTGCAGCCACGTCTCGATCACTGAGTCAACAGATGGGGACGTTTGCAAGACAACAACCATCTGCACGAACAATTCGACGACGTTTGTAGCAGCATGGACTATGAGCTCGGAGACCATGGCTGCGGTTACCCTTGTCGCTGCATCACAGACATGAGCGCCTGCGATGGTGTACTCAATGACGAACCTGGGTGCACGAATGGGAAAATGTGGTTCTTTCGGATGAATCCAGGTTCTCTTTACAGCATCATGATGGTCGCAACCGTGTGTGGCGACATCGCGGTGAACGCACATAGGAAGCGTATCACCCAGTGGGATGGTATGGGGTGCCACTGGTTACACGTCTCGGTCACCTCTTGTTCGCATTGACGGCACTTTGAACAGTGGACGTTACATTTCAGATGTGTTACGACCCGTGGCTCTACCCTTCAATCGATCCCTGCGAAACCCTACATTTCAGCAGGATAATGCACGACCGCATGTTGCAGGTACTGTACGGGCCTTTCTGGATACGGAAAATGTTCGACTGCTGCCCTGGCCAGCACATTCTCCAGATCTCTCACCAATTGAAAACGTCTGGTCAATGGTGGCCGAGCAACTGGCTCGTCACAATACGCCAGTCACTACTCTTGATGAACTGTGGTATCGTGTTGAAGCTTCATAGGCAGCTGTACCTAAGCTCTGACTCAATGCCCAGGCGTATCAAGGCCGTTATTACGGCCAGAAGTGGTTGTTCTGAGTACTGGTTTCTCAGGATCTATGCACCCAAATTGCGTGAAAATGTAATCACATGTCAGTTCTAGCATAATATATTTGTCCAATGAATACCCGTTTATCATCTGCATTTCTTCTTGGTGTAGCTATTTTAATGGCCAGTAATGTAATATGCGGATGGGCCACTCTGGTGACCAACTTGGTACGTTACGGTATTGAGACTGCTGCAGTTGGCTCAGGAAGCATCGTCAGCGCCCAGCAACATTCCCTAGTAGCGTAATGCGTCCATGCATGCAGTACAAATCTGACAAAAGCCCTACCACCTTTCCAGACTGTCCTACAGTTCTTTATTTTCATTTCGCGCCTCGCCGTAACACATTTTCACCTCTGCCCTACACCGCTATTCTTCAATTGTGTCTGTGCAGTAGACCCCAGATGGGACCACATTACTGGGTCATCGCACCCCGACGTATGGACAACATCACTGAGCTGTATCCTGTGATTACACGATAGAAATACTCTTTTCGCTGAGCTGACAGCAAAACTTTTTTTGCTGGTCACCATGCAAATGCGGGCGTGAAGGAACTCCATGTTTTCCTTTCTGTACTTCAGGGCCGTGAGAAATGTTCCTTCTGGAGCCCATACGTCGCAAAATGGATAAGGATGCACGTGATTCTCAATGGAGCTTCGATTTGCTCACAAAAAGTCGCCTATGTTGTTATTGTGGTATGGGCCTGAGATCGCGATGTCACGCCAAACTCGGCGATGCGTATCGATACCACTGTTTTCCGCAACAGCGAGTGGGAGAGGCTGAAGAAGAGACGCCCTACCTGTCAGCACAGCAGCGCCTTCGGACGGAGATCAGTATAGAGCCGCGAATGGAAATGCTCTGCCCAGTTAGTGATCTCAGCTGAAGCTATCAACATCACCGAATAGGACCAGTGTTAGTCAAGCCTCAGATGAACATGTACCTTTATAAATGTTGAACATTGTGCTGCAAGAGATGAGTGTGACTGTATGCATCAAGAGATGTTTTAATAGTCAATGACAGTTATAAATATTCTACGCACTCCTGTGGCAAAGGATTGTATCAAGCGTAAGTAAATCTTTTTATTCATCCGTGTAATAAAGTGAACTAATATTTCAAATTTTTTGGTTCCAATGAGCCATCTCCAAGAGCAATCAAAGAACCTGCAGTTATGGCAGGACGCTAGTTGTTTCGTCTGGTCATAACAGTAACCAGTTCTAAAAAGGCAGGGTTATAATTAGTGCATAATTTACCGATGCACTTCCGGAACAGCAGTGGAGTGTAGTTGTTATGACGCTAATGGAATCTCCTACTTACATGAGTCGGCTGCAGCGTAATACAAGATGAACTCGAACGCCACCGACAATATTCCCAAGTTTCTTAGGAATATATTCTGAGTATTTCGATACACGGAACCAGTGGTCTTCGGTGGCTCGTTCCAGAGTAATAATATAGTTACAATGTATTCGCGGCTGTCATTGCAGTAAGTGCAGAAGCACTAAAGCCAATTTAGGTCTAATGAATAACGTTATTGGGGAAGAATATGACGTGAAAATATATAAGCCCACAACAAAATTTATAGAATTTGATAAAGAACAGAAAACCAAAGTCCTAATTCACATAGGTAATGAGCTATTTGACCCATGTGACTCAGAAGTCAGTATGGATGGACGGAGCAAAGCAGAAGTCAGAAACAGAACTGTTCAAGCAAAAACTGCCTTCAACAACAATAAGATCGTGACTTCAAAAAGCACGTACCTTCAAAAGACTGTGTTTGGAATGGGGCATGTTATGGCTGTGGAACCTCGACTCCGGGCCTAAAGAAGAAAAGATAGCAAATTCTTTCGAGATCTGGCGTTATAGATGCACGCTTAAAACAATGTGGAGTGACACGGTTACAAAGGTGGAAGTTCTGAAAAGAGTAGCGGAGATTAGAAGCCCCTGGAAATTAGTTGTCAAACGAAAAGTACAATTTATTAATTTTTTTCTATCACGTTAAGTGGGACTCTGCGAGTCACTGTTGCTCGGTCGTGGAATGAGACAGTACATAGTTTATAGAAAGCTGATCACAAAATTTATGAACGAAAGAATTAATAAAACACGGCAGAATTGTAAGAGAATATACGGATGAATTACACATTACAAAGAAAAGTTCTCAATTACTGTGAGGAATTCCTGTATAGAGAGGCACGAGTGTGAGACAAGGAAACCTTTCAACTTGGCTCTCTGTACTTAGGGTTTATCACTCAACTGTTGAGCCATTCTGTTTCACGCCCCTGTGTCTGTTCTCTACACCTCCCTCTCTTTGTCCATGTTTTTTCCTTCCCCCTCTCTCTGCCCATCTCCTCGTCCCATCTTCTCTGTCCGCCTCCTCTCTCCATCTCCTCCTCCCCCTTTTCTCTGCCAATTTTTTCCTCCTCTCATCCTCTCTGCGCATCTCCTCCTCTCCCCTTTCCCTTCATCTCCTCCCCCCCTTCTATCTGTCCATCCCCAGTTTCCTCCTCTCTACGTCCATTTCCTCGCATCCCTCTGTGTCCATCTCCTCTTTCTAGCCCTCTCCCCTCTTACCTTGACGCTTGTTTATTGTTACTGCAAATGAAACCTTGATTGGGAACTGAAGTCGTTATAATGAATGGGTATATCGCTCGGCAGCATTGGCATACGATGGTGGTATGGGAGAGACCTTTCCAGATGCTGGTTCTGTAGGGATAGTCGCTTCAGTGACAGTATTTCGCAAAGTTCTGCACTGCAGACCTGTAGGATTACAAAGTTTCTGCCGAAACACGATAGTAATGTTCTAGTCATAAGCGGATAAACCAAAAACAAAACTTTCCTGTATCCTGTTAAAACCGACTGCAAGGAAGAAAACAAAACAGCACATTATTATGCTTGTTGAAAATTACATACAGCGAAAAACAATCTGTCTAATGGTTTAAATGCCCTGCTGCCGTAGTTAAAATTGACTACGAGAAATCGTGCATTTCCAAAGCGCAGCAGAACACTTTCTTTCTCGCAGTCGGTGTTAACGTCAACCTATACACTATGTCCATCTGAATGTTTATTTGGGTATCATGCAAGTCTGAAGTAAATGCGTCAAAAACTACTCGAGGTTTTTTGCTAAAAATGTTTCCCCTTCATATACGTTTATTCAACGATACGTAGCCCATGTCCTCCCAAACTTTTATTAGAGTATAGTTTAAAAATTTGATGTGGGAGGTCAAGAACTTTCCGGGATGTTTGCTAACAACCTTTCCTCATTATGAATTGTATGCATGTATTTATGTATTAAAAAGTATGAAGTGTATGTCCGTCCGAATGTTTACTATAGCATCACGTAAAAACCTGAAGTAAATCGGTCAAGAAGTTTCAGAGATTTTTCGTAACAATGTTAAACAACGTCTCGTATTTACACAGTAGCGCAGATTTTCATCAGTTCCGCTGGAAGCATAGGATTGAAAATGAAACCTGGAAAATACAGTAGTGCACTCCTTATCGCAGTCTAATGTGACGTGAGGGACTCTTGAACATAGTAGTAAAGGGTGGGTTACTGGAAAGTGACCTGAAGGAAGACTATTTTTGAGAGATGTGAACCTGTGGCAACAAATCCAAGATACAGCCGAACAGTATTGAATGTAAGCTTGTGAGCGAAGAATAATAGGCATTACTGTTGTAAACAGCACATACCGAATGTGAAGGCACATAGCATATAATATATGCATGTGCATTGTTGTGCAAATATTTTCTGAGTAATGCAGATACAAAGATAAATGTGGGTAAGAAGTACATACACGAATCGCCGGAGACCGCGGTTTACTTATGCCAAAGTACTCAGAAAATATCTCTGAACAATGTTCCAAATTTTATCGTATTTCTGGTTCATTTTGTGTAAACTACGATATTCGGCCAAGAGCTGATATCAACTCCCCTGGTCCATTCATCTATCATTTTCTCCAGTATTCACAGAGATTCTTTTGCCTTAGAGCTGACGAGTGGACCTAAAGATTCTCATTCATATACTCGTGTATATTCTGGTTTTAATTCGTGAAAACAATATTTAATAAAAACAACGATTAAAGAATTTTGCGCACATTCCCGCAGCAGAAATTTTTATCACGTTGGTTTCAATATTTTTATAGCTTCGCGAAAAGTTAATTAAAACTTCAAAGGGTACTCGCGGACGATGGTGCTCATAGAAATAAACCCGCCAGACTCAATATCGCCATGACACAAACGTATCATTATTCGCCGCACTGGAAACAATATTCGTGGAAGACTTCCCGAAAATGTTCTCCCCTACGCCTGAAATTACTGACCACAATTAGTGTCTAATTCCGCGAGATATGTACATTAAAGACACCTTTTCAAAGTTGTTGTAGCTGTTACGCATTTTTTGAGAATAATCACTGACATAGTTTTTAACTTAACTGTAACAGAGTCTTTGGAGCACATTTTTCTTGTACAACTCTCATTGACGTCTTCGTATATGGTCCAAGGCTAACGAGACGGCGTTTTCCGATTTTAGGGGGAAGGGGTGTATTAACTATAACTGAGCTCAATGTCGCCAGGGCGCACTTCTACGCGGGTTCAAAACTAGCAGCCTTAGCTGACTGTTATCTGCGCAGGATGATGATGTGCGGTCGCCCTGAACCCAGTGTTCAACCTACGAGCAGAGCAGCGCATCAATCTTACATTTTTTTCCAAATTTAAAACAGTAGTTCTACGGAATGCTAGCAGTTGTTGACGTATTTATTTGACTGGCATATACGGTTTCTAACAATCTGCTTCTTATTTCAATCCAAGGAGTAGATCGAGCTGCTTGCTGTCCGGACCGTTAGAGTCGCAGTTCTCTTCTACCAGTTATTAACCGGCAAACTGGAAGTGGGGCAAGGGGTCTCCCAATTGGGAAAAAATGATTGGAGTTTGTGAATTTCAAACTTGTATCGTCGAAGATAGTGGTGGCAGACTAATAACGCCACCCTGTGGGCAGTTCCCTCGGTGGTGGAATTGTGGAACTCAGCTGTTTCTAGGAAAGAAGGTAGACTAGACTTTAAAGTCCCGTTGACAACGAGGTTTTTAGAGACGGAACACAAGACTGGACTGGGGAAGGACGGGAAAGGTACAAAAGCGAAACATTCCGTAAATCTTAAGCGAGTCAGTGAAATCACAGAAAACCTAAATCTGGGTAACTGGGTGGGGATTCGAACCGTCGCTCAGCTGACTGCCAGTCAAGTTTTCTGACTACTGCGCCACCTCGCTGGGTAGCTGTCCTCAAGCCTGAAGCTCACCGCGGCCGTCGGAGTACTCTGTGTTCTTTGTCTGGAGAAAATCGTGAAAATGATGAGATTCCATCCAATATCCAACAGTTTCATCAGATTTCCCGCCAAGCGTATCTCCACGTATTCTTTAATAATGAAGTTCCAAAATGATGATACTGTGGCCACAATTATTGTTTTATCATTTCCATTGACTTTCCTCTAGAAACACAATGTTCAGCAGAAATAGACTCGAGCGACTGCGTAAGGCGAGTGCACATTGAATGTTCGGTGCGGCGTCCTTCCTTGGTGCGCGTGGTCTATACTATGTGAGCCATACCACATTGGCAAGATATTTTGTAGAGCCCGTCGTTCCGCAATAAAAAAATCGTTCTTCTCTGATACTAGGAGATCAGAAATTTAAATGGCGGGTAGAAAAACAACTTTAAAATGAAATTTATCGAGAATTTGCTTTAGACAAAGGAAACAGAGTGTGAGGATGGCCATGGTGAGTGATAGCCCTGGGCCAGCTGACTTAGGCAATTCCTCCACCGCAGGGCAGTGCGTCACGCACGCGGGGAGTATACGCAGCACGCTAATAAATGGCAGGACGGAGGAATACTTGTTCAAAACCACTGTGTTCAACCAACTCCCTCCATCCTTCACCCATAATTGAAGTCATCATCCATTTCGTAACTCAGTCGTTCAAAATGTTCACCCACTTGAATGACCCCACATCCTGCAGCATATAAATTTTGCCATCCGCACTACCTCCCATCTTAATACATACGTCACCTGTTCCCAAAATCAAGTCAATTTCATTCTTCAGCGCCTCGGAACACTCATTTTAATCTAACCTTCAAACAACTCCCCGTATGACTGAAAATGGCGCGCAGACATACAATATTCAATCCCAAATTGTCCGTTCCCTCTGCTCCAATAAACGTCTTCTCACCCACGCCATCCGACAACATGAAATCCATGCCCCCTTTCTCAACGAAACCTCCCTCCAACCCCACCATTCCACAGGCATGTCTCCTTACATCCTACGTCGAACAATTCTATTGCCTGGGGCGGAGCTGCTATCAGCCATTTTCTAAATCTTTATTTCCTCCCTCAACCGCCCCTGAATGATGCAACTGAGTACCTCGACCTCACCATCATTCTCCCAAAACTCAGATGAGTCCTTGCCATTATCTACATCCGCCATAATTATACCATACAGTTTACTAATCCACATAGGCCGAACCAGTGTCACATACATAATAGCTACTCTCCTGCACACCTGCAGAAAAACAGCTGTGCCGTCAATTTATCAACATCCACAATGGCCACGAAATCTAGAATCCCGACCACAACCGTTCTGACACAAATACCACCTCAGTACCATTACCCTTACGTCTTGAGAGGTCCTAGACCCAACTGACCGTAACCAGATCTCATACCGTGTACCAAATTTCACCTGTTCCACTCCTAATCATTGTCCCCGATAAATCCAGGATCATTACGCGCAGGTTGGAATGCATACCGTGCCCAAATCCACGCCCTAATCGAAAGTCATGGCTTCAAATCCTGATGACATCCAGCATGTGGCTTATTTCCCACAACACACCGTCTCAGATGCAATTTCCAATCCTCTCCCATTGCGAATTGCCTAATATGATGAGCAATTGCCGTCTTTTTCGGTGCAAAAGCCATAACTTTGGGCCACCAATGTGTTTTTTTAAAAATCATTATTTACTGTAGTCTGTTTTGTGTGTTTTAAAAAGTCTCTCCAAGTTATGTAACGTTTCGCTGAAAAACCATTTTATCCGCTGCCAGCCTGCCTCTTCGTGAGGAACTGAAATAACAGTGAAGAGAGATGGCCCACCTGAAGATGACTGGCAAGTGTCCAGTCGAAATGTGACGGACTGTAATTAACGACGACCGGCACCAAGCCCCAAACTTCTCTGAATATGGAAGAAATGTACCACATCCAGAATTTCCTGAATTACTAGGATATTTTCCCAAAACTCTTGTCAGAGTTATGGGAGAGGAACAACTTTGGAAGAGGTGTAGAATATAAATTTCCGGGTCGATCAGTGGCTGCGAGAAGTTACGAAAAAATTTAGAAGATTCATGCTTATGTAAGGAAACATGTTGCAATATTTAGTTGATAACTGACGTCAACTGAGAGACAAAAAGGCTAACGTAGTATAATGTTTGGAGCATTATGAAAATGCAGGCTGCACATAAGTGGTTCCTTTAAATCTCACTTATGGACAAAAAGGCAACAGAAACAATCTCCTCTGACATCACGGGAAGAACAAAGTAAGAGCTATGCTTGCTGGGAAAGGAATTAAATATGGTCTTTCCGCGAATATGAAGGGTCAATTGATGGTTGCCGAAAGTGTAAAAAACGAATAAATCAGCCACGAATCGTAGAAAATGCGCAGATTTTTTCTTTGTTATCAAATTTGTGATAATGATCCGGCGGGTACTCCAGGTTCCAACGATTAACCAGAAATATTTCATTTAAGTAGCAACCGAGAATGATTTAAATAAAAACGACCGATTTTGTGGACGAATAGGTCATGGACTGTATCAAAACGTGTCAACCTAACATTTCATCTCATTGAAGCAATTTTTAGCTGTGAACCGCTATCATTAGCACGCACATCTCCTGTATTCGCCAGATCTCGCTGCATCTGACTTGGATCTACTCCTCGAATCGAAAACTGGATTTAAGAAAGTGCGTTTTAATCCTTAAAAAATGATCAAGACCAACAAAAAAAAGTCCTCTTGCTGTGGGTAACAGGAGACGAATAACATCACTGCTTTGAATAACGGCAGGAATGTAATTACTGAAGTATAGGTAGAGATGGTGACCGCGTTGGAAATAAAAAATAATTACGAGGAGGCGCTCACTAAGAAATGCAGCACACTTTTTTATAAATGAAAGTTGGCTTTATTTAGATTCAAATACATCATTTCATTCTCCACTCTGTTGGCTCCAAAACTCTCTTTCTCAACGTAATCTCCGTTCAATGCGACGGCTTTACACCACTTTGCTGGGAGGGCCTGTATTCCAGCTTGGTACCACTCTACTGATCGACGTCGGAACCAACATCTTGCTGGATCAATAACCTGCCCATCATCCACGTACTGCTTCCCGTGGAATGCATCCTTCTTCGAGTCAAACAGATGGGAGTCAGAAGATGCTAGATCCGGGCTATAGGGTGGATGAGGGAGACCAGTCCGATGAAGTTTTGGGAGCTCCTCTAAGGAGCGCAGACCTGTGTGAGGGCTTGCATTCTCATGGAGAAGAAGTTCGTTTGCCTTTTTTTGGCGACGAACACGTGGAAGTCGTTTCTCCAGTTTCCTGAGGGTAGCGTAATACACTTCGGAGATGAGGGAGAACATCAAACAGTATAACCACTTCAGAGCCCCAGAAGACTGTCGCCATGATTTTACCAGCTCAAGGTGCGGCTTCGAACTTTTTCTTCGAAGGAGAGATAGTGTGGCGCCACTCCATGGATTGCCGTTTTGTTTCCGGCTCGAAGTGATGATCCTATGTTTCATCGCCAGTGACGATGTTCGACAAAAAATTGTCGCGATCAGCCTCGTAAAGCTCAAGCAATTCCGCACAGAATGTCCCTCATTGCTCTCCATGGTCTTCTGTTAGTGGGCGAGGCACCCAGCTTGCACACACCTTTGACTACCCCAACTGGTGGACGAATGTGTCAACACTAGCAACAAAGACGTCCAGTTGAGTAGCGAGGTGTTCGTGATCCGTCGATCATCTCGAATAAGAGTGTCCGTAAGTTCCAACGCTGCAGGAGTCACAGATGTGTGTGGCCGCCCGGCATGCGGGAGATTGGGGCGAGCCCTTGTTGCCATGATGTCAGACGCCTCGCCCAAAAGCAAACCGTGCTTTTGTTTACTGCCAGGTCTCCGAGACTTTCTGCAAGCGTCTGTGAAAATATGCGATGCACTGATTTTCGCCAAACGAAACTCAATGTCACCTTTTTGCTTGGAAATCACAACCGTTACAGATGCCATTTGAAGGTAGTGTGTAGCGCCACTATCTATAGGACCTCCATGAAACGATAGGGGCCGAAGTGGAAATGTTAGACGATGTCCCGCAACAAATTCTGCTATATTTCAACCGAAAATGACAGAGAAAGAAAAGTATTGCATGACTTATCGAACGCCCCTCGTATAATAAGTGTGCAATAGTTACATGTCTCGTATCAATGTTCTTTCTTAATCGTCACAACTTGTAAACGGCGGACGAAATCAGACAGGAAGAAAAAATACTTTTTTCTTGTTGAAAGTGGACTACTGGAGAATCTTCTGAGTTTCTGCAGTGGCGTTTGTTGAAGGATTTCATATATTACGGGTCCAAGGTCTTCAGTAATTCGTTGCAGAGTGTCTTTATGTTAATCGTCTGAGCGAGTTATACACCTGAGACCGTGACGGTAGGATTTTGGTATTAAGACTAAATCAGTCACCACCTCAATGGGCTCTGAAGAGATAACCGTACGCAACGAGTCAGACAATGAAGACGCAGGAAATGCAGTCCCAGGCAAAAACCGTGTGCTTGCGCCATAGTACTGTTTTGTTACTGTATAAATCAGTTTCTTTACAGTCACTGTTTAAAATGCCGATCACTTAGATTACGGCAGACTCCGATACACAATAAACTTTCGCATGCGCTCCGGTATTGCAGAAGAAGCATGTACTTAGTCAGTGACAGCGGCAGTACTTTGAGCTAGATCCACAAGAGCTTCATTAGAAATTTTCATATGTTTTATAAAAGACATCATATTTACGCCAGTGACTGTAACACTTTCTTTATTTCGCGATTGCAATTTTGGCCTTAGGCCACTATCAAGTGCCGATTTTCGTGGCTTCACGCCACGTCAACTTAAAATGTTGTCATTACTATTAAATACATTCGCGACGCTGTTACGTATTGCGAACACACACATCCATATAGGTCATAAAACAACATAGTCTGTAGATACTCATGTTCGTTAGCACATTACTAGTCATTTATGCACCAAACTATAGCAGCAGATTACTGTTTACATGCTGTATGCAGTAGCATGTAAACAGTAATCTGCCACTGCAGTTTGGTGCTTAAGTGACTAGTAATGGGCTAACGAACATGAGTGTCTAAAGACTATGTTGTTTTATGACCTATATGGATGTGTGTACTCGCAATACGTAACAGCGTCGCGAATGTATTTAATAGTAATGACAACGACATACAAATGTGTCAGCTCATTTTAAGTTGACATGGCTTAAAGCCACGAAAATCTGCACTTGATAATGACCTAAGGCTGAAATTGCAATCGTGAAGTAAAGAAAGTGTTTCAGTCACTGGCTTAAATATGATATCTTTTATAAAACATATGAAGAGCCTTGTTCACGAAAATTTCTAATGAAGCTCTTGTGGATCTAGCTGAAAGTTATAATGGCGTAAATATGTCTTTTACAAAGTTCTATATGACTGTGAATCCAAGGTATAAAAAGTTAATTGGGCTCTTCATATGTGTTAATGACAATCTTCATCAGTTTCATATCTCATGACTATGTGGGCCACGCAACAGGACAACTATAACCAACCCATCGGTTCCCCACTTGTATGTGCGGATGATTTGAAAGATTGTGTGCGAAACATACTAATTTTAGCTGCACATTTCAGGAAAGTTTCTTGGGATATTTTCAAGAAAAAGTGTCTTCATTCTGACACATGTAAATTGCAGTTACGCGTTATTTAGTCACTGGAAACCATAGTCTCCTTGTACCAAACACTCAGCCGAATTTCGTGAACTTTGTCAGTACAATTCTTGCCCATAGTGTATTATAAGATTCAATCATACTGAAAATTTCGCTGGCAAATAAACCTCTCTGATGAACTGAAACTGTGTTTGATGCCAGCTCTCGAGCTCCGATTTCTGCCTTTCTATCGAGCGGAATACTCGAGCATGCCTACAAAAAACTTCGAATCTTCTGCATCCCGCGTATATTATTTTCCAAATCCAGTACACAACGATTTTAAGCGTGAATTTTCACGATCGAAAATGTCACACATCAAAGTATTCTACATCCACATCTACAACATTACTATGCAATTCACAATTAAGTGCCTGGCAGAGGATTCGTCGGAGAATCTTCAAGCTGTTTCTCTACAATTCCAATCTCGAACAGCGCGCGGGAAGAACCAACACTTACATTTTTCCGTGTGAGCTTCGATTTACTTCATAATGACGATAATTTTCCCTATATAGGTGCTTTTATGCCGTGGTTGAATGAATTTCTTGGAGAAACGCAATGTTTTGTCCCTAAAGGCAGAAGGCTCCCACACAGAGGCGTGACGTCAGATGTTTTCAGCGGTTGCTGTCGACCAGTACTGCGACTGCTCCGCGATGGATGACTGGTAAAAATCCTCTTCAGTACCAGAATCCAGATACCATTCCGTTTTACACTTTCCTCCGTCCGATTAAAATTATTGGAGTGTTCAAGTTACCTCAGTTCAGGCTATATTGAATATGAAGGGGAAAAAAGAGAGGTCAGCATCTTGTCTACATCGATATCATCAGGGGCGACCCACAAGCTCAGTTGCCAAGCGCGGGAGACGTCGAAACAACCATCTTGGAACACTCTAGATATTTAATCCATCTTGTGCAAAGGCGGAACGAGGTGATTCAGTGATCAGGACACAGAATTCGGGTTCGGTACAGGTTGTAGGTTCTCCTCCAGCCTTCCTGCTTTTCACTGAGCAAAAGAAGTAAAGGATCACTTTTTAGAAACCCTGTAATTCTCAGCCACTTCAATACTTTCGTCTTAAATTTGGTGTAATGGTACGTACAATCTTCCTCTGTAAAGGCGCAAAAGCATGGCATCCTGTGACGTCACCCTGAGGCTCGACGACGCTGCAAACAGCACGGTGTCCACACATGTGAAAAAAAAGGCACCACTCAGAAATTCATGTGAGGTGTAAGATGGCTTAATGATGTTACATTGGCACCAAATTTCACCACAGTTCTGCTCAATGTCACTGTGGACGTGTAATACGATCAGAAGGTCGTTATGCTGCCTCTTTTGACGTCTCTGCGATGGAGATCAGAACCGCGACGCTCAGAGTCTAAAATCAAGCGGTTTTCTTATGAATGGCCATAGAAAACATTCCAGACACACCGCCGCTCAAGACAGGCACTAAAAGGCCGCAGGGGTGGCATAAAGGTCGTCAATGAAACCACCCGTATGCCTGGGGCGTTGACTCCCACACATTTCGCGGTAGACAACGACGTTTCGCAGTGCAGTGCAACAGGAAGACTTTCTTGACAACCTTTGACACTGCTGACACCTACAGAAGTTTCAGTCCCTCTCTAAGGAGATGTGAAACTACATCCCTACCGAATGTGATGGCACCCATTTGGAGCGCAGTGTGAACCCATTTGGAGCGCAGTGTGACCGCAGTTTTTGCTCTTGTGCACAGGTTGTAACCATTAGGGACCATTCCAAATCACTCGATGAAATTTGGACATGATCTGAAAGAGCAAAGGTTGCTTACGGTTTTCCAGCGCCCCTATTTTGTGTCGCCCTGTGGCGTGATCATGGAGGCATGCGGCATGACACATGTGTGAATAAAATGGCGCATTACTTCTCTAAGAACCCCCCCCCCCCCCCCCCCGCCCCCTTACCCCACTGTGGCAAAACCCTCGGCGCCACCCGTCCACCTTTATTGAGAATTTTAACACTGTGCCTGTACAGAGAGGACACTTGACGAATTCCTGGGCGCTTGCAGACAGGTAACCTCTTTGACACACTCTGATTCCGGATAGCCTATCATGAGACGCAAGAGCAGCATCGTAGTCTGCCTGCAGGAATCTGGGATCTCTCGTTCCAAGTTCTCTCTGTAGAGGTACATTTTTCGGTTGCTCAAAAAATATGAGTGGATGGCAATGAGTGTTTTGCCGAACTGGGGGATCTTAGAGGACCCTTTTTCGTTTTATTCACGCATGATCGCGCCACAGGACCACGCGAAATAAAACGGCTGAAAAAGTGCAAGCACACTCAGCTGTTTCGGATCAGATTCAAATTTCGTCGAATCTACATCTACATCATACTCCGCAAGCCACCTAATGGTGCGTGGCGGAGGTTGCTCCCGGCACCACTATCTGATCCCTTCAATCCTATTCCACTCGCGAATAGTTCGTGGAAAAGTGATTATCGATAAACCTCTGTACTGGCTCTAATTTCTGTGATTTTCTCCTCGTGGTCAGTACGCGAGATGTATGTGGGGGGGAGTAATATGTTGCTCGCTTTCCTTCTGAAAAGTGCTGTACCGAAATATCATTAGTAAATCTCTTCGCGCTCCACAACGCCTCTCTTATAACGTCTGCCAGTGGAGTTTGTTTAGCATCTCTGTAACGTTCTCTCGGCAGCTAAACGACCCCTTGATGAAACGCTCCGCTCTTCGTTGGATCTTCTCTATCTCCTAATCAATCCTACCTGATGATTTTGAACGGTGCCTAGTAGTTCAGTTTTGTACACGAGAGCAAAAATTTCGGTCGCCCTGCGCACTAAAAGGGTCAGATCACGTATAACGGGCACTTAGCCCCCAACGTCCTGGGAGAAGCCTTGAAATGTCCGAGAGTGTTAGTGTCAAGGGTTGTCAAGAACGTCTTCCTTTTGCTCATCGCACTGCAAACTACGATTCTGACCTCGAAAAGTGCGGGGATCAATGCTCCTGGAGAAATGGAGGTTTCGTTGAGAGCCCGGTGTGTCCGGAATGTTTTCTTTGCCCACTCATAAGAAAACCGCGTATTTCAACGCTATGCGTCGCGGTTCTAACCTCCGTCGCAGAGATGTGAAAAGAGAGGATGAAATGTGGTAAAGAGGGGCTAAGATGACCTTCCCTTTGTGTGACACGTCGACGATGGCATTGGGCAGAGTTTGATGAAGTTTGGTGGCAATGTGACATCATTAACTCTACACGTCACATGAACGTCTCGACTCTTTGCCGTCTGAATCGTTATCAAGCCCAAAGGTGACAACGGAGGGCGACACGCGTTGGCGCCATTGAACCAAATGTCAAACTTAAGCGTCGCAATGGGTGGCAATTACGGGGTTTCTAAAAAAGTGACCCTTTAATTACGTTGCGCAGTGTAGATTTCCGTGGTCCCACTAAACGGCATTTGGCTAATGCTGCGGTGGTACTATAATCACTGACACTACCGATTTTCTTCCCAAATCTTGTCCAGTCCGAGTCTGCTCGCAGATCTCTTACGAAGTTCACGTCCGCACAACGTCAAATTTCGACGTCCATTCTTTGTTAACGCCTGTAAAGACCCTAGTCTCCTCCGCTTTCAAAAAGTATCGCGGATGCATGTGTCAGCAATAGATGGAAATCCTCTCACAGATGATGATGAGGTCCCATACCCCGAGGAGCGTTGGGGACGATGCGGGAGACCTGTACCGCCGTACTGGGCAAGGATCTAGTGGAGGTGGTTTGCTATTGCCTTCCTCGGACCGTAATGGGGATGTATGATGATGATGAACACGACACCACACCCAGTCATGTCGAGGTAGGAGAAAGCCCTGACCCCGCCGGGAATCGAACCCGGGACCCCATGCGCGGGAAGCGAGAGCGCTAGCGCAAGACCACGAGCTGCGGACCCTTTCAGACAGGAGAGGGGCAAAGTTCTCGTAGACGACATTTATTTATTTTCTGTTTTCTTTTTGTCTGTGATCTAGATTCTAATACAGAACACATCTACCCATGAAGTTCTATACAGAAAATTACTACAATTACTGTTCCGCTAACTTACATTCTCTATGGATGGGTAGAATTTCTACCTTGTCTTGGTTGGTATATATTGTGCTCAGACAAAACTTCAAATGAAGACAATTGACTGAGTGACTGGCGTACATTTTCCATTGTGCTTCCATTTGTTTACTGTCAACTGCAGCAAGTAGACGAGTTACATTACCCAGGGTACCAGCACTGTGTTCTGCTACGGGAGAGTCAGATTTAATTTTGTGTTACGTGCTTAATAACATCATGTTTACGTCAGTGATACGTAGTGACACCTTTTTGAATAGATCTTGAAAAGATGAAGTGAATTACCGAATAAAAAATATAGGATGCTGCTTAACAAAAACATCTTCCTAATGAACAAAGATATAAGAAAGGAAAACGTGTTGGTTAATGTCCCCCTGATAGTTAAACGTTTACTTGGTACCACTTTTATTTTGCACTAGGCGAGAAATAATTCGAGGCAGTCAAAATAAATAGGAAAACATGCACGCGAGTATGTCTCATGATATCTTAACATAAAATTTCAAATGCATTAGTACAGTTCAGAAGTATGCCCTTTGAGGAAAGAACCATAACTGGAGAAGAGAGAGAGAGAGAGAGAGAGAGAGAGAGAGAGAGAGAGAGGAAAACTGATTACATGTTATGGGAAAAGAACTGCATTCTGCCCCTTGTCCATGTAGCACACAGATATATGCCCATCCGGAATCCTGTTGGTACTAGGTCACTATTCTGTAACCCATTACTGTATCACAGATTTTTCTAATTTATAATTTAACACTACGCTACAGTATGAAACATTACACTACACAGCACTACAGGACATTACTCTTTTGTACTGGATATCACTAACAACATTTGTTTTTCTCCTTGCGTGTGCACACACATTGTCAAGTTAGGGAACGATCTCCATTAATGTAGAAACATTAGTACATCTTCAAACAGCCAATATAGCTATTGTACAGCATTTATTGTGATGACTGGTTCAACAAACTACGTTGCTGTCATCAGATCTGTAAAACATAGGTCAACATATTGAAGCACATTGGGATCGGATGTAAAGGGGCGTAAAACAATTTTACATAAACGTGTACCATACCAAGGAACATAACATACCTTCTGCAGAACATTTCACTGAATCTTTATCAGATGCATATTATACTGTGTCATATCATAGAACAATACTTGATAAACATGAGAACAACAGTATTTCAGCAAGTCAAGCATAAAATAACCATTACATTAAACAACACATATACTGCAGCGATTATACAAGCTCATGTTCATACTTTAGCAGAATAGCTACCGAGATTCTCAAGTAAACATCATAGACGGTACAGGCTCTGTGTAGTAGCAACGTAGCTTCCTAAAACTGATCGTCACAATAAATGCTGTACAATAGCGATCTCGGCTGTTTGAAGTAGTACTTCTGTTTCTAAATTGTTTTTCTCCTTTTGTCTTGATTGCTATCACCTGGCGCATTGAGCCATTCACAGTCGTAGTGCTTCCTTGCCGTACAAGGCGTTGAGATTGCGACAGAGATGGCTATGAAGGTCTGGGGAAATTTTTTCTGGTCCTCTCCGTGGCTCATCTCCTCATTTAGTCCGGAAGGACACTGTGGTTGAGGGTTCTGCCTTGGTTCGTCCCGTTGTCATCACGTATAGCGTCTTCCAGGCTGTCTCTACGTCATGTAGGGTCGCATTTCATCAGCTGTGCCACAGCTCCTCACTCCCTGTTATGCCACAAACTGGAGGATTACCAAAGGCGTTCATGCCCTGATCTGAAATACCTTGTGTGTTGGCACATTCCCAGACGATGTGGTATTGGGTGAAGATTGCTTCCACAAGCAGACGTCTGCGTTGCGTTGGCGTATTTTTACTAAATAGCCGGGAAACGATCACGTCTGCGACAGATAATGTATTGCTCCATTGGTCGACGAGAAATACACCATCTAATCAAAAGCATCCGGACACTCCTACGCAAGGCGGAATTGACCGACAGACGTCACGAGAGGTGACCTGAACGTATAAAACGAGGCCAGAATATAGCGTCGTCTGTACAAATTGTCGGCCAGGAGCTCTCAATGACGTCCAACGTGGACTAGCCACTGGATATCAACTGAGTAACAGATCCATCACGGAAATTTCCATTGTTCCAAAGCTGTCCAAGTCGACTGTTGTGATGTGATTGTGAAGTAGAAACGAGAATGTACAACCATAGTTAACGAAGGCCTGGCAGATCTCTTGCATCGACTGATACGGACCGGTGAAGGGTGCTTGTAAAAATCGAATGACCTAGTGGACCTTAGATGACTGGAAACGAATGCTTTGGAGTGACGAATGACGCTATATGCCTGGAGAAAGTTACCTGTCGTCATTTCTGCTACCAACAGTTATGTACGAAGAATGTTGTACTATGGTATGTTGAATTTTACGTAGGTAGGTTTTGGTCCCCTTACTGCGCTTGAAGAACGCTAAATGCTCAAGGATGTGAGCACATTTTACAGCTTCGTGTTCTGCGTTCAGTAGAGGACCACTTCGTAAATGATGACTGATTGCAGCGACATGACATTACATCCTGTCATAAAGAAGCGTCTGTGAATCACTGATTTGTGAAGAACAGCATTCCTAAAATGGACTGGTCCGCCCACAGTCCCCAACTGAACCCAGTAGAACACCTTTGGGATGAGTCAGAACGTCGACTTCGCTCCAGACTGCAGCGTCCAACATCACCACCTTTTCTGGTTTCGGCTCTTCTGGAAGAATGGGCTGCCGTTCCTCCACCGACATTCAGAAACCTCATTGAAAATGTCGCCAGCAGAGCTGAAGCCGTCACAAAGATGACGTGTGGACACATCCCATACGAATGTCTAATTGTAGGTGTCTCGATACTTCTGATCAAATGCTTCACAAAGTACTGATGTTACTTATTTGTTAGGAAGGAAGTGGTAGATTCTCCTCACTGTTTCTGCCCTGTCCTGATTTCTTCACAACCTCTATTAATACATGGCTTAATTTTCTTCTTCGACGGAAATGGAGGTACGTATTGTTAGAGAATGGGAGTAAGTCTGGGAAGAGTACCTACCTACCTTGATGCTATAACGTGGAACAGTTTCATGGCCTTAGACCCCAACATAGACAGTCCGAGTTCAGCCAGTTGGCAAGCCAGCCGCTGGCGTACTTACCGTCGCTGGAGACGGAGCGGATGTCGTAGGAGTTGCGCCTCACGGAGTGCAGGCTGCCGCGCTGCGTGGGGTACGCCGAGCCAGAGTCGGAGGCTCGCTTCCCCATCCCGGGGCCAGGCACCTCGTGGATAAACACGAAGTGCGACGGTGGTCTGCAACATAGACACCACATCAGGACCATAAAAGGCAGCACTCAAACTCCGCTCCACTCTATGGTGGAGCTTTACCGTCACGTGACATGGAATTTATTAATAGTTTAGCTATGGGTGTAGGTATGAGGGAGCCCAACCACCTGAAGAAATGGAGAAAGCGCACAGATTAGTTGTACACACACACAGACGCAGATGCACAACAGATAGATAGATAGATGGATACATAGATGGATAGATAGATAGACAGATAGAGATAGAGAGATAGAGAGAGAGAGAGAGAGAGAGAGATTGATAGTTAGATAGAAAGAAAAGAGGGAGGTGTGGAAGAAAAACTTCACTCTCACTTATTTAGTCTGCAGCGTGTGATTTAATAAGCCTAAAACACGTTGATAACTCCCTGGTAACGGTGCAATAGATAATTTTATTTCTAAGCCTATATCCTCATAAAAGGCTGTCTATATGTAAACGTAATAGATTCTAAGAAAAAAAATGCTCACCACGAAGAAATCATCCGAATGGGAGATATGATGTACATGTAAAGACAAACAAATGATTACAATTTCAGAAGAATTGGATGATCTTTTCAAGAGAAAGTGCTTCACAATTTGGCAAGTCAGTAATGCTTTTACCCACCTCTGGCCCTTATGCAAGCAGTTATTCTGCTTATAATTGATTAATAGAGTTGTTGTATGTCCTTATGAGGGATGTTGATTGAAATTCTATCCAGCTGGCGCGTTAGATCGTCAAAAAAACCTAGTTGGTTGAAGGACGGTGCCCATAACGCTCCAAACTTTCTCAGTTGGGGGGAGATACGGCGACGTTGCTGGCTAAGGTACGGTTTGGCAAGCACGAAGACAAGCAGTAGAAACTTTCACCGTATGCGGGCGGGCATTATCTTGCTGAAATCTAAGCGCAGAATGGCTTACCATGAAGGGCAACAAAACAGAGCGAAGAATATCGTCGACCTACCGCTGTGTTGTAAGAGCGCAGCGGGTGTCAACCAAAGCGGTCCTCCAATAAAATGAAATGGCACCCCAGACCACCACTATTCGTTCTCGGGCCGTGTGGCAGGAGACAGTCAGCCTGGAATCCCATCGCTGTCCAGGGCGTCCCCAGAAACGTCTTCTCTGGTCATCGGATCTCATTCCGAAGTGGGACTCATCACTGAAGACAATTCTATTACAGTCTCTGCGAGTCCAGGTCAAAGATTTGTCTGGAGACGCTGCCGACAACGGTGGGAGACCAATGTAACTGTCGCCCGCTAAGCAGCTTGACAACCAAGAGTGATAGTTTGGGGTGCCGCTACATTTTATAGCAGGCCCCCTTAAGTTGTCATCCGCGGAATTCTTACAGCACAGCCCCGATTTGTCGCCCTTCACGGCAAGCAATCCTGGGCTTACGTTTCAGCAGGAAAATGCCTGCCCGCACACGAAATGCTTTTCTACTGCTTGTAGGCCTGAGTTCCTACTACTTGTCTTCACGCTTGTCAAACCCTACTTTGGCCAGCAGGGTCCCCAGATCTCTCCCCAACTGAGAACGTTTGGAGCTTTATGGGCAGAGCCCTCCAATCAGCTCGGAATTTCGGCTATCTAACGCTCGAATTGGACAGAATTTGGCACGATGTCCCTCAGGAGGACATCCTACAACTCTATCCGTCAAGGTGAAGCCGAATAAGTGGTTGCATGATGTTCATTGGTGGACCAGTTCGTTGCTGACTTGCTCAATTTATGAAGTTCTTTCCCGTGAAAAAAACATTCAATTGTATTCATTTGTTTGTCTGTACACGTTCATGACGTACACCGATTTCCGTCCCATTTGGATAACTCCTTCACGCTGCGTCGTTTTTCTGTCTTAGCGTGTATTTTTGCACTGCTGTTACATTCGATGTAAATAGAGACATAACTGTAAATATTATAAACCTTTTTACAATATTCCACTAAATTTTGTTAATTTTACGTATAGACATGTACAACTCAATTTATATTCTGTTTTTGCTGCAATATAAATAATTAGATCCTTTGGCTATAAATGTAATCTCACTGCCTTTTCTCGCTTGGAAGAGTAGTCAGCTGAAAAAGTAGGAAATGTTTTGCACAGACGTAATGAACAGTTGAAAATTTGTAGTTCATCTGAGCAGGTGAAAATCATATTGATGTGGAAGTTGTATAATAGCTATAAAACAGCCGTCCGAGTATTTTGAAAATACAGAAACATAGAGAAGTGAACTACTATTATTTTGTAGTTAAATTGACCCAACAAACCATTACAATCCTGGAAAGCTTCAGATTTTATCGTACAGGGAAAACTCGAGACAATCATACCGTGAAGACGGCGATAACGAGTAACTACGATACTGCAGTATTTATCTGCTGATACCGGACAGCGACTTTCAGTTAAAATGTCCTCCCTTGTAAGGGAATTATATAATGTGTGTACCAGTATACGTCGTGACGTAGGAGCGATGACATACAGAAGTTTGGGTCTGGCCGTGAGTCGTGCACCGATAGCCAATGAGATAAGGCCACCGCTGGCGGAGAGCGGGAAGTCTGCTTCGAATCCCGGTCTGGCACAAATTTTCATTCTCGTCATTCTCTTATACAGCTGATGGTTGATCGCATTCGCGAATACATTTCAAGGGCGATAATATACAGGGTGGTCCATTGATCGTGACAGGGCCAAATATCTCACGAAATAAGAGTCAAACGAAAAAACTACAAAGAAAGAAACTCGTCTAGCTTGAAGCGGGAAACCAGATGGCGCTATGGTTGGCCCGCTAGAGGACGCTGCCATAGGCCAAACGGATATCAACTGCGTTTTTTTAAAAATGGGAACCCCCATTTTTATTACATATTCCTGTAGTAAGTAAAGAAATATGAATGTTTTAGTTGGAACACTTTTTTCGCTTTGTGATAGATGGCGCGGTAATAGTCACAAACATATGGCTCACAATTTTAGACGAACAGCTGGTAACAGGTAGGTTTTTTAAATTAAATTACAGAACATAGGTACGCTTGAACATTTTATTTCGGTTGTTCCAATATGATACATGTACCTTTGTGAACTTATCATTTCTGAGAACGCATGCTGTTACAACGTGATAACCCGAAAATACCACATTAATGCAATAAATGCTCAAAATTATGTCCGTCAACATTTGGCAATACGTGTAACGACATTCCTTTCAACAGCGAGTAGTTCGCCTTCCGTAATGTTCGCACATGCATTGACAATGCGCTGACGCATGTTGTCAGGCGTTGTCGGTGGATCACGATAGCAAATATCCTTCAACTTTCCCCACAAAAAGAAATCCGGTGACGCCAGATCCGGCGAACGTGTGGGCTTCGACGACCGATCCACCTGTCATGAAATGTGTTATTCAATACCGCTTCAACCGCACGCGAGCTATGTGCCGGGCAGCCATCATGTTGGAAGTACATCGCCATTCTGTCACGCAGTGAAACATCTTGTAGTAACATCTGTAGAACATTACGCAGGAAATCAGCATACATTGCACCATTTAGATTGCCATCGATAAAATGGGGGCCAGTAATCCTTCCTCCCATAATACCGCACCATTCAATTACCCGTCAAGGTCGCTGATGTTCCATTTGTCGCAGCTATCGTGGATTTTCCGTTGCCCAGTAGTGCATATTATGCCGGTTTACGTTACTGCTGTTGGTGAATGACGCTTCGTCGCTAAATAGGACGCGTGCAAAAAAATCTGTCATCATCCCGTAATTTCTCTTGTGCCCAGTGACAGAACTGTAAACGACGTTCAAAGTCGTCGCCATGCAATTCCAGGCGTTCGGGTGCAATCGATGTTGATGTAGCATTCTCAACACCGACGTTTTTGAGATTCCCGATTCTCGCGCAATTTGTCTGCTACTGATGTGCGGATTAGCCGCGACAGCAGCTTAAAACACCTACTTGGGCATCATCATTTGTCGTAGGTCGTGGTTGACGTTTCACATGTGGCTGAACACTTCTTGTTTCCTGAAATAACGTAACTATCCGGTGAACGGTCCGCACACTTGGATGATGTCGTCCAAGATACCGAGCAGCATACATAGCACACGCCCGTTGGGCATTTTGATCACAATAGCCATACATCAACACGATATCGATCTTTTCCGCAATTGGTAAACGGTCCATTTTAACACGGGTAATGTATCACGAAGCAAATACCGTCCGCACTGGCGGAATGTTACGTGATACCACGTACTTATTCGTTTGTGACAATTACAGCGCCAATTATTACAAAGCGAAAAAAGTGGTCCAGCTAAAACATTCATATTTATTTACGTACTACACGAATATGTAATAAAAATGGGGGTTCCTATTTAAAAAAAAAACGCAGTTTATATCCGTTTGACCTATGGCAGCGCCATCTAGCGGGCGAACCATAGCGCCATCTGGTTTCCCCCTTGAAGCTAGACGAGTTTCGTTCTTTGTAGTTTTTTCGTTTGACGCTTATTTCGTGAGATATTTGGCCCGGTCACGATGAATGGACCACCATATATATATATATATATATATATATATATATATATATATATATATAAGCACCACATCAGAAACTTTTGCGTGTGTACATGCCTACTTCCAAAATTACAAAAAAAAAAAAAAATCGATATCACCACAGCGGCCGGTCTTTATTAAAAGCGTCATGTCAAGTGAAAGCACAAAATGAAGAACAAAATGTATGAGTGAACGGGAGATGGAGATAAAAGATATCACCAAACTGGGAGTTTCTCAGGAATACCTTTCAACGAATATCTTTTGGCAAGTATGTGTTCCTTTTGGCGCGGGAGACTAAGGTGTTACATAAAGGCAACGAAAGTTCTCAGTCAGACAGAGTTGGCTGATTAAATGCAAGGGAACTCCGAAGGCGAGTTTTACAGAATGCCAAGAGAGAGATGACTCTATGCTATCTCTATTGTGTCACAATTCAAGCAGATATTGCTCTGACTATTATAAATATTAGGAACAGGGACGGTCTAGACTTTTGTCCCAAGCGTGAGAATGGCTATCAGCTAGAGTCGTTGCCTCTAGACACCCGGCCAGGTCGGACTGGTTTCTGCAATACACACAACAACCGCGGCCGTGAGATGACATCTCACGACACACTCGATGACTCGTGCGATCCGTGCACCACCAGAGTCATACGCCCTACAGCACTTCCGTAAAAGTCCAGTTGCCAACGTTTTACTTGTCTCAAAAAAAAAAAAAAATCTAATGTGTGTTAAATCTTATGGGACTTAACTGCTAAGGTCATGAGTCCCTAACCTTACACACTACTTAACCTAAATTATCCTAAGGGCAAACACACACACCCATGCCCGAGGGAGAACTCGAATCTCCGCCGGGACCAGCCGCATAGTCCATGACTGCAGCGCCTCAGACCGCTCGGCTGCTTGTCTCAAATATATAATTATATCTAGGGAAGTGACTGTGAGATAATTATTGATACAAACGGCAACTTATTTTTTTTCTCTGTATCGTTTGTAAGGAGAAAATATTGTTTTGGATTAAGTTCGAGAAAAGGGTAAATACAATCGATTTACCTGTGTCTAGAATGAGATAAAATTTGGCAGAAATTAAAGAAGCCAAACTGATGACAAGAAAAGTGGAGTGTCCAGAAGACATACTGAACGTAACTTCGTACGCGGATTGGCGCGTATGTAAATGATTAGAGTTGTAATATTAAATGCTCTGAGTAACCGGAAATCACCCGTTGGGAGTTTTTGTGATATATCAAAGGCTTTTGATTGTGTAAATCATGGAATACTTCTAGATAAGCTCAAGTACTGCGGTATGAATGGGACAGTGCTCAAACGGTTTAAATCGTACCTAACTGGAAGAGTGCAGAAAGTTGAAATAAACAGTTCACATAATATGCAAAAAACTGGTGATTTCTCAAACTGGGGAACAATCAAGAATGGGGTGCCGCAAGGTTCAGTCTTGGGTCCTCTGCTGTTCTTAATATATATTAATGACCTGCCATTCTATATTCACGAAGATGCAAAGCTGGTACTTTTTGCCGATGGTACAAGTATAGCTATCACACCCGACAGACAAGAATTAACTGGTGAAATTGTAAACGATGTTTTTCAGAAAATCATTAAGTGGTTCTCTGCAAATGGGCTCTCATTAAACTTTGACAAAACACAGTATATACAGTTCCACACAGTAAATGGAATGACCCCATTAATAAATATAGACTTCGATCAGAAATCGGTAGCTAAGGTAGAATATTCAAAATTTCTAGGTGTATGCATTGATGAGGGGTTGAACTGGAAAAAACACACTGAGGATCTGCTGAAACGTTTGAGTTCAGCTACTTATGCTATTAGGGTCATTGCAAATTTTGGCGATATACATCTGAGTAAATTAGCTTACCACACCTATTTTCATTCTCTGGTTTCGTATGGCATAATATTCTGGGGTAACTCATCATTGAGTAAAAGAGTGTTCATTGCACAAAAGCGTGTAATCAGAATAATTGCTGGAGCTCATCCAAGATCATCCTGCACACACTTATTTAAAGAGCTAGAAATCTTCACCGTAGCCTCACAATATATATATATTTATTCACTTATGAAATTTGTTATTAACAATCTGAACGAATTCAAAAGTAATAGCAGTGTAAACGGCTACAACACTAGGAGAAAGGATGATCTTCACTACTCACGGTTAAATCTAACTTTGGCTCAGATGGGGGTAAATTATGCTGCCACGAAAGTCTTTGGTCACTTACCTAATAGCATCAAAAGTCTGACAGATAGCCATATAGCATTCAAAAGTAAATTAAAAGAATTTCTTAATGGCAACTCCTTCTACTCATTAGATGAATTTTTGGATATAGTAAGTGGGTAATTTGCCAACCCCAACAAAAAAAAAATTAAAAATATTGAGTGTCATGTAATATTTTGTGTAATGTAATATCTTGTATGGACACCTTTTATAACCTGACATGTTCCACATCATTACGAAGTGTCGTATTCATGATCTATGGAACAAGTACTAATCTAATCTAATCTAATCTGCAACAGTTATCCCGACCAACAGAGTGCACTAATGTTGTTCATATTTAGTGTCGTACAAGGGTTGGTAGAGCATAGAAGGAGCGTGAACAGTGTCAGATGTCAAGTGAAGGACAAAGAGATGTTGTGTACCCATGTGAGACAGCGTTGTCAGCACCTGACAGATTTTGACCGGAGCCTAATTGTGGGTATCCATTTGGCCGGATGGTCGAATCGTACAACCTCCTCGTACAACCTCCAGATTTGTGGGGTCTTCGAGTGTGACAGTGGCCTGACGCTGGACAGCATTGAACTGATTAGAAGAGATGATCGGTCGGCAGAACACATTCTGTCACGGCGGGGGATCACTAATTTAGTACTGGAGGAAAGTGTGGGGGATAACAATCGTAGAGGGAGACCAAGAGATGAATACAGCAAGCAGATTCAGAATGATGAAGGTTGCAGCTGTTATTCGGACGGTTCTGCGACCGTGTGGGCTGCAGATTCCTCGACTTGCGCCATAGGGTGGTGGGGTTTCGGGTTCTGCTGGATAGGTCAGGAGTCCACTACACGCAACAAGCGGCTACACGGGTTGCAGGGGTTGTGTGGCGTGGGCTGGGCGGTTTTTTAGGTTAGATGGCCTTGGGCAAGTACAGAAAGGGCAACAGCCTCAACGGGTGCGGGGCAAAGTCAGGACATGCGGGGACCAAGCAGCAATCGGTATTGTAATTGTCAACTGTCGAAGCTGCGTTGGTAAAGTACCAGAACTTCAAGCGCTGATAGAAAGCACCGAAGCTGAAATCGTTATAGGTACAGAAAGCTGGCTTAAGCCAGAGATAAATTCTGCCGAAATTTTTACAAAGGTACAGACGGTGTTTAGAAAGGATAGATTGCATGCAACCGGTGGTGGAGTGTTCGTCGCTGTTAGTAGTAGTTTATCCTGTAGTGAAGTAGAAGTGGATAGTTCCTGTGAATTATTATGGGTGGAGGTTACACTAAACAACCGAACTAGGTTAATAATTGGCTCCTTTTACCGACCTCCCGACTCAGCAGCATTAGTGGCAGAACAACTGAGAGAAAATTTGGAATACATTTCACATAAATTTTCTCAGCATGTTATAGTCTTAGGTGGAGATTTCAATTTACCAGATATAGACTGGGACACTCAGATGTTTAGGACGGGTGGTGGGGACAGAGCATCGAGTGACATTATACTGAGTGCACTATCCGAAAATTACCTCGAGCAATTAAACAGAGAACCGACTCGCGGAGATAGCATCTTGGACCTACTGATAACAAATAGACCCGAACTTTTCGACTCTGTATGTACAGAACAGGGAATCAGTGATCATAAGGCCGTTGCAGCATCCTTGAATATGGAAGTTAATAGGAATATAAAAAAAGGGAGGAAGGTTTATCTGTTTAGCAAGAGTAATAGAAGGCAGATTTCAGACTACCTAACAGATCAAAACGAAAATCTCTGTTCCGACACTGACAATGTTGAGTGTTTATTGAAAAAGCTCAAGGCAATCGTAAAATGCGTTTTAGACAGGTACGTGCCGAGTAAAACTGTGAGGGACGGAAAAACGCACCGTGGTACAACAACAAAGTTAGGAAACTACTGCGAAAGCAAAGAGAGCTCCACTCCAAGTTTAAACGCAGCCAAAACCTCTCAGACAAACAGAAGCTAAACGATGTCAAAGCTAGCGTAAGGAGGGCTATGCGTGAAGCGTTCAGTGAATTCGAAAGTAAAATTCTATGTACCGACCCGACAGAAAATCCTAGGAAGTTCTGATCTTACGTTAAATCAGTAAGTGGCTCGAAACAGCATATCCAGACACTACGGGATGATGATGGCATTGAAACAGAGGATGACACGCGTAAAGCTGAAATACTAAACACCTTTTTCCAAAGCTGTTTCACAGAGGAAGACCGCACTGCAGTTCCTTCTCTAAATCCTCGCACAAACGAAAAAATGGCTGACATCGAAATAAGTGTCCAAGGAATAGAAAAGCAACTGGAATCACTCAATAGAGGAAAGTCCACTGGACCTGACGGGATACCAATTCGATTCTACACAGAGTACGCGAAAGAACTTGCCCCCCTTCTAACAGCCGTGTACCGCAAGTCTCTAGAGGAACGGAGGGTTCCAAATGATTGGAAAAGAGCGCAGATAGTCCCAGTCTTCAAGAAGGGTCGTCGAGCAGATGCGCAAAACTATAGACCTATATCTCTGACGTCGATCTGTTGTAGAATTTTAGAACATGTTTTTTGCTCGAGTATCATGTCGTTTTTGGAAACCCAGAATCTACTATGTAGGAATCAACATGGATTCCGGAAACAGCGATCGTGTGAGACCCAACTCGCTTTATTTGATCATGAGATCCAGAAAATATTAGATACAGGCTCCCAGGTAGATGCTATTTTTCTTGACTTCCGGAAGGCGTTCGATACAGTTCCGCACTGTCGCCTGATAAACAAAGTAAGAGCCTACGGAATATCAGACCAGCTGTGTGGCTGGATTGAAGAGTTTTTAGCTAACAGAACACAGCATGTTGTTATCAATGGAGAGACGTCTACAGACGTTAAAGTAACCTCTGGCGTGCCACAGGGGAGTGTTATGGGACCATTGCTTTTCGCAATATATATAAATGACCTAGTAGATAGTGTCGGAAGTTCCATGCGGCTTTTCGCGGATGATGCTATAGTATACAGAGAAGTTGCAGCATTAGAAAATTGTAGCGACATGCAGGAAGATCTGCAGCGGATAGGCACTTGGTGCAGGGAGTGGCAACTGCCCTTTAACATAGACAAATGTAATGTATTGCGAATACATAGAAAGAAGGATCCTTTATTGTATGATTATATGATAGCGGAACAAACACTGGTAGCAGTTACTTCTGTAAAATATCTGGGAGTATGCGTGAGGAATGATTTGAAGTGGAATGATCATATAAAATTAATTGCTGGTAAGGCGGGTACCAGGTTGAGATTCATTGGGAGAGTGCTTAGAAAATGTAGTCCATCAACAAAGGAGGTGGCTTACAAAACACTCGTTCGACCTATACTTGAGTATTGCTCATCAGTGTGGGATCCGTACCAGATCGGGTTGACGGAGGAGATAGAGAAGATCCAAAGAAGAGCGGCGCGTTTCGTCACAGGGTTATTTGGTAACCGTGATAGCATTACGGAGATGTTTAACAAACTCAAGTGGCAGATTCTGCAAGAGAGGCGCTCTGCATCGCGGTGTAGCTTGCTCGCCAGGTTTCGAGAGGGTGCGTTTCTGGATGAGGTATCGAATATATTGCTTCCCCCTACTTATACCTCCCGAGGAGATCACGAATGTAAAATTAGAGAGATTAGAGCGCGCACGGAGGCTTTCAGACAGTCGTTCTTCCCGCGAACCATACGCGACTGGAACAGGAAAGGGAGGTAATGACAGTGGCACGTAAAGTGCCCTCCGCCACACACCGTTGGGTGGCTTGCGGAGTATAAATGTAGATGTAGATGTAGATGTAGAAGAAGTTTGCACAGGATAGAGTAGCGTGGAGAGCTGAACCAAACCAGTCTTCGGACTGAAGAACACAACAAAAACATTCTAATTTGACTATCGGCTGCCCATTTTGTTTTGGCTTCCCCAGCGTACGTGCTGCGGCACCTAGGGTCGGGTCCATCTCTAATGATCTCGATGTCGACGGGAAGTTAAACTCAATCTTCCTTTTTTTCTAGGCTTGAGGATTTCAGCGTGAATCAGAATTGTAGACGTACATATGGAGGCAAAGAAACAAAAAATAATTTTGTAAGTTTATTGTTTCGCGGTGGACAATAAAACTGTATGACTATCCTCGGTGGTAGAGCAGGAATTGCGAGGTGTGCACTACGACCGGGGCAGTGCTATGCGGTGCGTTAATTTACCGGATGCCTGCATTCCTGCTCTCGCCCGCCCACGAGGCGCCAGCGGGCCTCACAACAGGCGCGGACCTTTGACAAATTTGCGGGGAATCCGCCCGGAGCGTCGTGATTAGCGGCGGCCCTCTATCGGATTCCTGGATGGGGCCGCCAGATCGCCAGGGGCCAACAGCGCTCGGCCAATCCCGGTGCCGGCCGCTGGAATGCTGCTCTTCATTACGCCAGTGCGGGACCAGTCTCAGTCGACACGAAAGGAAAATTCCTGCGCGACTGCGCAATACTGCGGACACAACACGTACATTCATTGGCAAAGTGAGCCAGTGAAGCAGGGGACCGATCGATTCTGTTTGCTTCTACTTCCTGTTGCAGGCGTAAGCTGTGACGGTATATACCGCGATATACAATACTGGCCATTAAAATTGCTACACCAAGAAGAAATGCGGATTATAAACGGGTATTCATTGGACAAATATATTATACTAGCACTGACATGTGATTACATTTTCACGGAATTTAGGTGCATATATCCTGAGAAATCAGTACCCAGAACGACTACCTCTGGCCTAATAACGGCCTTGATACGCCTGGACATTGAGTCAAACAGAGCTTGGATGGCGTGTACAGGTACCGCTATCCGTGCAGCTTCAACACGATACCACAGTTCATCAAGAGTAGTGACTGGCGTATTGTGACGAGCCAGTTGCTCGGCCACCATTGACCAGACGTTTTCAGTTGGTGAGAGATCTGGAGAATGTGCTGGCCAGGGCAGCAGTCGAACATTTTCTGTATCCAGAAAGGCCCGTAGAGGACCCGCAACATGCGGTCGTGTAATATCCTGCTGAAATGTAGGGTTCCGCAGGGATCGAATGAAGGGTAGAGCCACGGGTTGTAACACATCTGAAATGTAACGTCCATTGTTCAAAGTGCCGTCAATGCGACCAAGAAGTGACCGAGACGTGTAACCAGTGGCACCCCATACCATCACGCCGGGTGATACGCCAGTATGACGATGACGAATACACGCTTCCAATGTGCGTTCACCGCGATGTCGCCAAACACGGATGCGACCATCATGATGCTGTAAACAGAACCTGCATTCATACGAAAAAATGACTTTTTGCTATTCGTGCATCCAGGTTCGTAGCTGAGTACACCATCGCAGGTGGTCCTGTCTGTGATGCAGCGTCAAGGGTAACCGCAGCCATGATCTCTGAGCTGAGAGTTCGTGCTGCTGCAAACGTCGTCGAACTGTTCGTGCAGATGGTTGTTGTCTTGCAAACGTCCCCATCTGTTGACTCAGGGTTCGAGACGCGGCTGCACGATCCGTTACGGCCATGCGCATAAGATGTCTGTCATCTCGACTGCTAGTGATACGAGGCCGTTGCGATCCAGCAGGGCGTTCCTTATTACCCTCCTGAACCCAACGATTCCATATTGTGCTAACAGCCATTGGATCTCTGCCAACGCGAGCAGCAATGTCGCGATACGATAAACCGCAATCGCGATAGGCTACAATCCAACCTTTATCAAAGTCGGAAACTTGATGGTACGCACTACTCCTTCTTACACGAGGCATCACAACAACGTTTCACCAGACAACGCCGGTCAACTGCTGTTTGTGTATGAGAAATCGATTGGAAACTTTCCTCATGACAGCACGTTGTAGGTGTCGCTACCGGTGCCAACCTTGTCTGAATGTTGTGAAAAACTTATCATTTGCATATCACAGCATCTTCTACCTGTCGGCTAAATTTCGCGTCTGCAGCACGTCATCTTCATGATGTAGCGATTTTAATGTCCAGTAGTGTAGGTTATAGGAGCTTCCTAGTATCTACATTAGACACAAATGAAAAATCTACAAGCACTGTAGATCCACGTAACACTGACAGAGGACAGTAAACGCGATGCTTCAGCGTGCCGTGTGGACGAAGTTAGAGCTATGTAGGCCTACTAAACACTGAAACACTGAACCTTCCGGGTCCAGTCTCATTAATGCGACCACCGCCTATCACTCAAAGACGGCAGGTGACAGCACGAGAAGTGGAGGGTGTATACAGCGCGTCGAGGGGACGCGGAAAAAAGTGCTAGCCTTGGCTATTGACCAGGTAGCCCTTTTCCACACATTCTGCGCACGCGCGAACCACTTGGTTACCCGTGCACGCGGTCGCGTGGTCAGGGCAGTAAGGTCACATACGCTTACAACCCAAATGTCAGATTTCATGCGTGACAGCTGTTCATCTACAATTGCCCACCACACCCCAAGCACTCCTGGCTATCTGCGGGTGGGCAATGGGGCTGGAACAGCCTAATTAGATGATAAAATGAAGGTAAAATTTTGCGTATGACTGGGCCAAGTCCGGTTTCTCCTCAAACTTTTTGTTCAAATCTCAACTTCGACTCCTCCTTCTGGGATCTTCCTCGGCAATCTTACGGTGTCCCTGAGTGACTGAACACTGAAAATGTTCATCCACACAGGGACACCAGACAGCTGCTGAGGAACATCGTAGCCGCAAAAGTCGAGATGTCAAGATTCGGAGATGGAGGGAGAGGAATATAACATGGTCTAATCAACCTAGGAAATTTTACCTTCCGTGGAAATGGGAATGAAAAATCTGCATATTAGTTCTTTTAATAACACACATTTGTTTGTTTTTTGTTTCATGTCTGGCGAGTTTATCTTTTAGAATCATCAAAGGAATAATACAGTTTTTATAGAGAAAGTATACTTCCCATACCTTAGAAAGAAACTTAGTGGTCAGGATAAGTCGTAGGTGCTACATGAGGGACGAGGGCTATTTTTTTTTCAACCTCCTATCAGTTGTAAAATTTCAACCACGGTGAACATCTGGTGAACGTTTGCGCAGATATGTTGTCTAGTGTCGCAAATATGCCTACCTACCACGAGATGTCGCACTTCTCAGTTCTGAGAACACAGTGAGCCTGTAAGGAGGCCTAAAACAGTAGTTACTCCTGCCAAGTGTGAGGTCTGTTGAGGAGTTTCGCCTGATTTCATGCAGCCCACGTAACATAACTGCCGTGCGTTTTCTTCTTCATGATAATTCTTGACCTCACAGCGCAGCATTTTTGATGGGAAGTGTTTGATCGCCCACCATATAGCCCAGACATAGCTTCCCCTGGTTTCCATCTCTTCGCTCACGTGAACCGCTGGCCATGAGGACAACATTTTGGCACAGACAACGACCTGCAAACCAGCGTAGAAAATCACAGGCGGCTATCCTTGGCACATCTACTCATACTTGGAAAGCGACCGAGACTACTGCGTGCCAGGAGATGGCGTTAAGATGGTGCTATGCACCGACACCAGTAGCCAGTATGTCAGGTAAAGAAAAAGTGCTCCTGTAAACTAATATAAATATTTTCTTCTTTATTTATCGATCACTGTTCCAACTGGCAGTATATCGGGAATACAGGCTACCTCCTATGATGAGGGTATTGGGAAGCTGATACCACGCTACGACAAATGTCTAACTAGGAGAAGCGACTATGTAGAGAAGTAGCTGTAAGGTGTAGTTAAATATTGCAAATAAAACATTTTCTCTGTGGATTGCATTTTGTGAGTGATTCGAGGTTGAAAAAAAGTTGCCCTTGTATATATGCAAGATGTCATAAAATCTAAAAAAGAAAAAGCCTTCACAGCTGTTACTCCATTAGTTCCGCGAATGATTCAAATATTCCTGTGAGAAGTTACCTTCAACTATCAGAGGCGAAACTGAAAAACGCATGTTTTTTGGAACAGACATTTTTTAATACCATGCTAGACTGCCACTTTGTATGGAAGATGGGTGTGACTGGGGGGGGGGGGGGGGGGGGGGGGAGGAGGCTTGGGTATCAGGCAAGGAGTGTATTACTATGCTCTTAGGCAACGAAACGGATCTACGTCATTTTTATGTTGCAGCAAAAGTGCTGGAAAAGTTCAAGAAGTTAAGTTCTTGTATCAGTCTCATCGTTCACTTATTGAACAGCTCCTCTCCCCCCCCCCCCCCCCCCCCCTTATTTCTACCCTGAGTATTTGGGTACTTAAATAGTAAGGAAGAATGTAAGTGCTTTCATTAAGACATCTAAGGGATGCAAAGACGGTATCACAGCATCTGGAAAGCCAATAAGATGGAGACTACAGCTGCTACTTCACGGAGACGTACAGCAGGCAGTTCATCAAAGAAAAAGCTATATTAGATGCGTTAAGCAGAACAGAGAGAAACCAAAATACACACTATTCCTGTGTAATAAAAAAGTATTTCCGTGTTTATATTCCATAAAAACCTTCGTTCATATCGAAAAATTGAATTAATTTTCTTTCCTACTGTATATGTTCTGCTAAGTTTCTAGTTTATAACGAAGTCACATTGCGACAAGCTGTACGTGACAGAAAAGAACTGACAATTCGACCTCATATTTCAACCCTTCCATGGGCAAAATTTATTTTGCATATATTTGAAAAATAAAAGGTCAAAGACCGTCTTCCTTTGTTATAAATAATACACTTCCACTATAAAAAATTCAAGCTGACCTATTTCGGAAATCGGTGAAATGGGACTTCTGTCTCCCACACTCTAGCTAACCTAGCTACATCCATGTTTTCATGTTAACATAGGATTTTCTGAGTTAAATTTTAGAATAATTTTATAAGGATGGAAATTATGGGAAAAGCCTAGCAAATCAGTAACAAAACAAATTTATTCTCCTGACAGTGAAAAACATGAAATACAGCACCAATGTTTTCAACATAAGTAATGTTTTCTACATTCTTTAAAGTTTTCTGGTGCATATACGTCCCACAACATACAAATGATCTATAAACCAGTAAAATTACTGAGATGTGTAGAAATGTTTCAAACAATGTCTATGATGTATATGAAAACACAGTTGGTTACTTCATACATTCTTGGAATGAAGAAGACGGTGATTTGATCTGATTTTCGTGAAACAGACGCACTACGCCGCCTATAAACATACGCCACCCCATTGGCTCGCTCACAGCCTTCTACATATCTATCCCATGATCACTAGTATTTGTCTCTATGTTTATGACTTTAATTAGACATATGTATCACATCAACCACGAAACGGTTAAGGACAAAGAAGGAGACTTGCAAGATATTAGTCCCAGCAGTCGAACCCGAGCGGAAATTTGTGCCACAATTGTGACAGTACGCAATTATGACATTCTGAATGCACTGTTCTTAACCCCTTGCATGACACGTTTCTTGTGTATAGTGAACTATAGACCCTCTTGGTCCACCACCCCAATCCATGCAATTCTGTTGTTGTGACTGTTCAAAATTAGACATTCTTAACTTTGAAATACATAACTATAAATGTAAGGGTAGTAAAAGAACATTTCACCATTATATCTTTGAACATTTTTATTAAAAATTCATTTCAACATAATATCCTTTCTGGCTCTGTGGCATTCCATTCCATTTTTAGCGCCACAGATTTTGTCCTGAATCACATTACTATCCGTAGCAGATTGCTCGTTCGATTCCTCTTCGTCTTCGTCAGAAGGTGTGACTATTTCAGCATAACAATGTGGGGAATAATCTGAGTCCTCATCTATATCCGAAGCTAACAGTGCCGTTGAAGTGGGATGACGTAATGTGCAAATGTGTGTGAAATGTTATGGGACTTAACTGCTAAGGTCACCAGTCCCTAAGCTTACCCACTACTCAATCTAAATTAACCTAAGGACAAACACACACGCCCATGCCCGAGGGAGGACTCTAACCTCCGCCGGGATCAGCCGCGCAGTCGATGACGTAATGGTATCTGTTGATTTTTATCGTCATTGTCATGAAAAATTCGTGTATCTTGTCAGTATTGTCCAGGAATATATTGCTCAATGTCAAAATGCGTTCGCCAAAATCTGGTTCATCGTCTCGAAGTATTTTCCTCTCTGGACAATTTTAGAATTACTTTGTTGATTCATCTGCACGAAATACGACAAAACTATCCCAACAAGTGTAAATTTATGTTGTTACACGTACGTAAAAATAGCTGCGGTGACGCGTGGGCCGAAATGGCCCACAGTATTACAGGAAAAACCAAGTTTTACCATACCCTGTAACAATGAAACTGCAACTAGCACACCAGGCAGTCAACAACTGAGATGTATTTACATCGGCGCTCCGGGCTGTCATGTCCTCCAGTGTTGGCAACGCAGTCCCTTTAACTTCCCAAACGGGCCACAATGGTCTGCGTGTCGTGGAAAGGGTTAAACTCCGCTCGCACCGGTTGTTTGCTACTCGCTCTGTCCGTTTGCAGCTGTTTAATGCCCGAGCACGAAGTATTGTGCAGAGGAGTAATAATAAGAGTCCTCCTATTCGCGTGATGTTAAAGGCGAGAGAAGTGGAGCGGGTCACTTCAACCTAACGTGTTTTGAAATCCTGTTCGCGAAAACGAAAAAGAGTACCTAACATCTGAAAATCAAAATTAAAACGAAGAATTCTTATGATATGTAGTTAACGATTTTTTGATTTACAAATTAATCATGCCATTCAGCTTGAAGAACAGCGCAACTCTCGCAAATGCGCTTTACTTTAATATTTCCAATTTTTCAATTAAAAGAAAATAACGCACAACAGCGATGTTAATGGTTAAATAGCGCTACGGTACTTCTTTAATGACATACTCATGAGTTTCACTGATTTACACTGCATTTCTGAATTGAAATGTAAAAGTGTTCAGAGGAAAGAGATCTCTGGCGCTAGCTGCAGGATAGAAATCGCGCACTTTCACCCGGTGAACAAAACACTGTCGCTTGTTTGTTCATCGAAACACGAAACTCTTATTCACCCCACTCTACTGTACTTCGCGCTCGGGCGTTCGGCGGCTGCAGTGGGACGGACCGTGTGACAAATAGCTGCTGCACGCGGAGTTTAAAAGCTGTAGTTTCAGAATACATTAAATGTATTTACGGTTGTGAATATGGACAACTACCAGCTGTATAATGGAATGACAATGAAAATTTGTGCCGGATCGGGACTCGAACCCAGATTTACCGCTTATTGAGAGCGGTCGCCTTACTGTTATTTATTTATTTATTTTGTCGCCCCTGGACAGGAAAGGGAAACTACAAAAAAATATCTTCTTGTCACTGCCACTTGCGCAAAATAGGCGTTGGCGCCTATCTACGCCGATCCCAAAACAACTAACCTATTACTACAAGGGCGTAGGAAAGGAAGAAATTAGGGGGCAAGAACATAGAGAGTGGCTATGAAAATGAAGGTAGTTGTGTACGGGCTTTTTTTTGTTTATTTTATTGCATTTTTTGTTTTTCTGCAGTTTTTGTATGTATGTTTTTATTTTCTTTCATTTATTTATTTTTAATTCTTTTTATTTATTAATTATTTTTTTCCATCACTTTAGTCTATGTGCCAGAATTCCGGGAGTCGCTAGCGTCTTTCGATTGGCGTAACATCCAAACGTGTCTTCTCGAAATTTTAATGGAGATTCCGTTTGAAGTGCGTCCAGAACATCATGTTTACAAAACAGCATCAGAATCTCATGGCTTGGACGTTCCAGCAGGAAGTCGGGTCATGAAAGGCGCTCAGAAGAAAATTGGAAAAGAAATGCTTGTATCTGGGGTTGCGAACAAGTGCACAGCGTCGATCTTTAAGGTACGTCCAATAACCTAGTTCTGACTTCTCATCGGGGCCAAAAAGATAGCGGACCGTTAGACCGCGTATCCAATACACAGCGTTAGTTTTTGTTGCGGAGTAATGAATCACATCCGGGAATAAAAATGTCAGGAAAGTGATCTGAGCAGGTGTCTGCCGGGTAAGGAAAGCCCAGATACGCTGCGCGAGCCTCCAGACGTCAGACGACGGACCACATGAGAATCGATGAGCGTCTGTGTCCCCCAGACCACAGTGAACACAGAGGGGAGTGTCAGTGAGGCGGATGTGGTGCAAACGAAACTGGTTGACCTGTTTGCCATTGACGGTGATTGCCGGGTGGTCTGGACGCTCGTGTCGAGGTAACCAGCATGCACCGCTTTCCGCACACGACGCCATATGATCTGGGCAAACTTGTGTTAAATGGGGTTGGCTGTTCGACACATCTGTAATGTGTTATGTACAGTCTTTGTCTGGAGTATACATGGAAGGGGGTAAGGAGTGCAAGATGTAACTTAATTCAGGACAGAAGTGCCGAAAGTGATAAAAGGGGGGTGGAATGTCTGATAACATGACTGGGGCTGACATGAAGACTGGCGCGTATTCATGCAAAAGCAGTCCGATCAGGCTCGTCGGGCAGCGACGCCAGGCTTTCAGCTGGGAGCTAACAAAAAGTGCCGTAACTCTGTCTGGCACATGGAATAAGCCCACTCCACCACGCTCCCGCGGGAGGGCAAGGGAGGAATATTGAAATTTAAATAACATCCCGGTACAGACAAAGGATCCCATCACCATCAACATACGACGTGCGAGGGTGATCGGAACCGGGAACACTTGTGCCACATGAGGGACGAGTGAGGCGTGGTAAACATTTCACGTTTTGCGTACGCTGTACAGTGTCGAGGGACCTAAGCCAGTGGTCCACAAAGCTAGTCCTGATCGTTTGGAGGAGACGTCGACTGTTGGTTGCCGCTGAACGACGGAGATCATTCATAAAATCAATACCCAAACAGCGGACGCTGGTTGCCACACTTAGAGGAGCGACACATCTCTAATGTAGACCCTCACTAATGAGCAGAGCCTTCGATTCGGAAATGTTAAGAGAACTGGCCGATGCCTTCTCATATGTCGCAACCCTAGTCAGAGCCGCGCGAACATCGTTTTCATTGCGGAGGTAGAGGACTAGATTGTCAGTATAGGTTGTACAACAAAAGCGGTGCCCATGCAATGTCAGGCCCACTAGGTGTTGGCGAATCCTGTGGAGTAGGGGCTCTAATGCCAGAGCATACAGTATCGTGGAAAGTGGGCAACCCTGTCGGACTGAGCGCTCGATCGCTAGAAACGCAGTGAGGCGACCATTACAGAGTATTCTTGAAGTCGCCCCACCCAAGGGCCGCATTACCACTGCTACTATACGAGCCGGAAAACACATGTGTTGGAGGACCGATTTCAGAAAGGTATGGTCGACGCAGTCGAATGTCTGATTGAAGTCAAGCGATGCTAATGCGTCAGGTAAATAAACCGCGCGAGTGCTGTCATGTCCCTGCAATGGCAAAGGGCCGTATGGATGTTGCTGTCACCGCCCAGCGAAATCTGATCAAGGGAGGTGACGTATCTTGCCGCCTTCTTAAGTCGTGAAGTCAACAAACGGGTAAAAATTTTCATGCCACTTTTGAGTAGAGTGATGGGCCGGTAATCACAGATCCGATGATCACCAATGTGGCTTAGGGATCAGGATGATGGTGGCTGGGGTCATCGTCGTGGGTGACATCCGTTCACGACAGATGGACGTTAAAGTAGATACCAAAAGATAAGTAAAACACTTGTAAAATTCGAGGGGGAGGCCGTCAGGTCCAGCGGACTTGCTGGCAGCTCACACCTTGATAGCATCTAGGATTTCATCGGAGGTCACTTGCTTCTGACGGTCTTGAGCCACATCCTCTAGCATGGTGTTGACAGTCAGTGCTGCCACCTCCTCAATTAAGGTCGGGGGATGTGGGACGGCAGCGTACAGCCGGCGGAAATGAGAATAGAAAGTGTGACCAATAGCGCATTGCGTAGTGTATCGTCGTCCTTCAGCATCGGTGAGGTCGTGGATGACAGCTTGACGACGACGTCAGCGTTCTGTGAGGAGCTGGTACATCTTTGGCGTTTCGCGAGGCATATGGTCACGGATGCAGAATCTGACAAGGGTTCCTTCCAAGCGTCTTCGCATGATTGAAGTGATCTGCGCTTTAGCATGATGCACAATCGTCTGACGAACAGGAGAGAATGCCATCGAAGTGCCGTCACGAACCACTACATAATAAAAGTGCATGGTTCTCACTTGCCAAGCTTTGAAGTCTTTGCCATATCCCATCAGTGCCCTGCGTAGAGCTGGTTTCGCGCAGGGTAGCCACCAGGATAACGTAGATGTGTATGCGGGGCGACGTCGATGACAGAGGGCCCACGCATCCTCGACGATCAGTTGGCAATCAGGGACAGTCAGGTGGGAAACGTTTAATTTCCACAGGCCGCGGCTGTGCCACACCTGTTGGCGGGCGCGGACGACATCCCAGATGTAGGCGACTGGACGAATGCGCCTTATAGTATGTGAAACCTGCATGAGTACCATGAACCTTTGTCCATGTGTCAACAAGCTGAAGTCTGTCGATGATGACGGAGAGGGCCGCTTACGGGGAATGACGTGGAAGTTGTGAGGAGTTGAAATCGCCACCGAGGACCATTTCATCCAGGGGACCCTCAAAAAGCGGCGTTACTTCGTCAGCAAAGAAGGTGTGTCGGTCACGACGTCGACTGGAGTCGGACGGCGCATATACATTGAGTATGCGGACGCTGAACAGCGTGAGAGCCATACCTCTAGCATTAGGAAGGTACACTACATCTTCAGCAGGGAGTCCAGAACGGAGGAGGATAGCGACTCCACTACTGTTGTCAGAAGCGTGGGAGATGTGTGCCGTGTAGCCAGTGGGGGCATAGAAATCAGCGACCATCAGTTCTTGGAGGAGGGAAATGTCGACATCAGCAGCATAAATGGTCTCTCGGAACATTGCCAGTTTATGGGGAGCCCGAATGGTGGCAGGATTCATCGTCGCGATGCGGTAGTGTTGTGGACGTGCTCCCACCAGTGGCACAGATGTTCCGGCAGAGCTGTCCAGCCGGCGTGTAACATCCGATGCAGTCACTGTAGCTGCAATCACTTGGTGGCAGGTGGGTCAGGCACCTCCAAGGAGCAATGCCTGACGGGAGGGCCACCATCGCGATCTGCTCCATCGTCGACATCATCAGCCCAGGAGACTGGAACAGGTGGCAAGCTACTGTCCCACTCATCGAGGGCGAATTGTGGTGACGATGCTGTAGCGGCGTCCAGGGACTCTCCCTCCATGGAATCCATCGTTGTCGGGAGGGATTGTTCCTCAGATGGGACACCAGGAGCGGCCACTCCTGTCGGCAGGGCGCTCGAAGGGAGGTCATTTTCTTGTATCAGCTCCACTGCTTGTGATGCCACATGAAAAAGTATGTCGTCTGATGGCGTTTGACTTCTTCCGTTTTCGAGGCGACCGCTGCATTCGGAGGTGCTGTTCTGTATCAGAATGTGGACATTCAATATCCGAGGTCGCGCCCGTCTGACAAAGAGCAGTGGTAGGCACCGCACACGCATCGATGTCCATCGCAGCGGACGGGCTGGTCATCGAGCTCTGGAGAGTTGGTGGTGTAGTAGCCGTCGGAGGAGATGGTCCCGGTGAGGCCGTGGCAGCACCGTCATTTCCAGTGGGGAGTGCCGGGTGGAGAACAGGCGCTTCCTGAAGTGATACATCGGGGTTGCGTACGGCTGTGGCGTTGCTGTCTGGTAAAGAAGTGACCGTCGCTTTGGGGGCTGCGTCACCGGTCGGGACCTGGAGTAAACGTCGGCGGAGACAGTCTGCCCGAAAGTGGCCCTCGTGTCCGCAACCCACACGTCCGCCACTGGCCATCATACACAGCGATGTCTCGCACACCATCTATCAGCAGATAGGATGGTACATGTTTGGAGATTTCGATTTTGATTTGGCAGACACCATTCAACACGTGGTACGTCGTGAACTTCTGCCATTTTTCTGCGATGTGCCCCACAACATTGCCGTAGGGTCGGAAAGCTTCGACGACCACGTCTTGTGGACCTTCGAATGGGAGCTCAAAGACCCGAATTGTTCGAAGACCGAAACCAGCATGATCTACCGTTACCTCTCCAATATTCCCGTCAGAATGCTTGAACTTGTGTCCGTGTGCGTGTTGTCGAACTACCTAGGCACATGCTTCCTCCGTCGTCATTTTGATATAGACGATACTGCCAGTGATAGAGAAGTGAATACCTATCTCTTCCTGGGGGTCCAGACGTAGCTCTTCGCGAAATGTTGTTCAGTTTCGCGTGGTCGTGCATGTTCGGTTTGGACTGTCACTTTAAGTGTCGCTTGGCGGTAACAGTGCGCCATGAGGTGCAGTAGTAATGGACACTGCACAACACGAAAAATCGCGACGCGGAAGTAAACAATTGCGGTGCACAGTCCGGTGTGCGGAGCTAGTCCGCACGCGACCACGGCCGAAAGCCGACTGTGCCATTGAGCCATCCGAATATGTTTCACGGCCAGACCCGAATTTCCATACGTCGTCATAAATGCATCGAATTTCTGAACGACACAGGCACTGCAATATCGTATTTATCCACCGACATCAGGAAAGCGAATTTCAATTAAAATGTCTCTCCTTTACGGGAATATACATAACGAACGCACGAGTGCACATTGTAGACACATGGTGACGACATATGGAATTCCGGATCCGGTCGTGAGCCGCGCTCGGATAGCCAGATGTAAGGCGACCGCTCGCGATACACGGAAAATCCAGATTAGAGTCCCGGTCTGGTGCAAATTTTCATCGTCGTCATTCCATTATAGGCTACAGCTGGTGGTTGGCCATATTAACAACTGCGAGTACATTAATGTATTTCATAACGGCTGTAATTGCATCGTTCTTCTTAACAAACAGGCACTGTAGTATCGTTAACATCGCATTTTCAGAAGGTCATAACTGTGTACTATCACAATCATGGTCCTAATTCTCGAGCGTTGTCGAATGCTGGCACTGATACCTAGCAAGGATACTTTCTTCCTCGTTAAAATATGGGGCTGAATTAGCGATGTTTCCTTGGTCAGATATGGATCAAGAGCACAATAAACCACGAGATTAACTAACAAAGTGATAAAGTATTTTTCCACGGGTCTGTGTTACACCAGCAGCTGACCTGAGCGCGCAGCTATTCCTGCAGACTTCGCCGGCTTCTTGTGCTGTAAATCACGTGCGGCATTTCCGCCGTTGATAGCCCTTCGTATGGCGGAGCTGCGCTCATCCCCGGTCATATCCGCCCTCGCGGCGCGCGAAATTGGTTCTCGTAACTGCTAGGACTGCAGCTAAAAGTGGACACTGCCCCGGGCATCAGCGTCCCGTAATACGGAGTATAAGCGCACAGAGCCGATTCAACTGCCAAATAACACCGCTCGTGCAGCCAGAAACGAAACCTATCGCCCACTACTCGCTTGTCGTCTCAGTCTGCAAGCTGCCCTCATCTACAGTGTGATTCCGTATGATGTTACGAATGTTCAGGGATTATGGAGAAGAGTAAATGTATCAATTTGAGTTAGGGACCCTGGGCCGGAAACGGCCGAGTCAAAAGTCACAAGCGGAAATAGTTCTGATAACTATGACAGTGGAATTCATGTACTGGTGCTGATGATGCTAAGATTGCAGGGTAGGTTATCCGGACGAGTACTTAGTTGTGGAGGTTGGTATAATAACGTAACTAATCCAATGTAGTTGACGTACTCTTTGCTGACATGAGCAGTCCTGGTGTACAATGTCTGTACTGTAATAGACTGCAGTCTGTGTTTAAAAGTTGAAGTTCAAAATGGTTCGAATGGCTCTGAGCACTAAGGGACTTAACTGCTGAGGTCATCAGTCCCCTAGAACTTAGAACTACTTAAACCTAACTAACCTAAGTACATCACACACACCCATGCCAGAGGCAGGATTCGAACCTGCGACTGTAGCAGTCGCGCGGTTCCGGACTGAAGTGCCTAGAACCGCTCGGTCACCGCGGCCGGCGAAGTTGAAGTGCTAAGGTCGATCAGCCGTAACCAAATGGAGTTGTATCTGGTGACGGAACTTGCAGACACGATTTTCGTTTATGGACAAGTGAATAGAAGCAGCAGAGAAGCGGCAAGGTTGTAGAGCACTAAATATCCGCGTAGAAGACATCCGAGTACATACATCTTGTTATCTTGTTTCCAAACCTGTCCCAGCGATTAAGTGAAAGAGGGTAACTGATACCACCTTACAACGACCGAGGAGGGCGACGTACTACACGGACTCCCGACTTGGAAGACACAGTGCTTCGCCGGCCGTGGTGGTCGAGCGGTTGTAGGCGCTTCAGTCTGGAACCGCGCTATCGCTACGGTCGCAGGTTCGAATCCTACCAAGGGCATGGATGTGTGCGATGTCCTTAGCTTAGTTAGATGTAAATAGTTCTAAGTTCTAGGGGACTGATGACCTCGGATGTTAAGTCCCATAGTGCTCAGGGCCATTTGAACCATTTGAACCCAGTGCTTCAGGATAAGGTACCTGCAATCAGCTCTCTATCAGTTGAACGTGAACTGATTGTTTCGCTGAGTACTGTGAGGAGAGTATTATGGGGAACGCAGCGACACTCCTACCATCCGCAGAAAGTATATGCTTTGATCTCTGCTGACTTCAGCCAATGGTTCCCGCAGCGTCTTACAGTCCATCCTCACTCTGCTGCTTATGTACTTTTCACGGATGAAACCTATTTCTTAGAGACGGAATGCTAAATAGTCGCAGTAGTCCTGTTTAGGCCGATGACTATCTCCACGCTACAGTTGTGAAAAGTCGTCAACACTGATTATCCGTCAACGTGTGAGGAGACAAAGTCAAATGAATACGTACGCACAAGACCAGTTACTTCTTCCCGCTCTTAAATGCACCAGTGTATACAGTGTTTATCAGAGACATACTACTCATGTTTCCTGAACATATCCCAATTGTCAGTTGTCAACGGATGTGATTACATTGTGACGGAGCCCCACCTAACTTTGGACTGAGGGTTCGTGATCAACTGGACCAGATATTCCCTGAAAAGTACACAGGCAAAGTTGCTCCTATTTCGTGGCCAACTCGTTCACCTAACATCATCCCAGTTGATTTCTTCTCAAGGGGCCTCGTTAAAAATCTTACGTACGAGATACCTATTGAGACTGAAGAGGGTCTCATGGCAAAAATTCTCGCTCCTTGCGACATTGTTTAGAGAGCACCGGGCATATTAGAATGGGAACGACAGAACTGTGTGTGATGATGCAATGGCTGCATTGACGCTGGGGGACACCATTAAAAAACTGTTGTAAGAGTATCAACTTATGAATCTTGTGCAGTTAAACGGGTTTCATTATTATGGTAACGGAGAACTTAGAATTTTTTATCTCTCTGGCATCAAGTTACTTCCACCTTTACAACTCTATGAAGAGGAGAAATTATCTGAGGGTTTTGGAGAGTATTCAGCGGGAATGTCCCTGTTCAGATGACTCTAAGCATTATGGGACTTAACATCTGAGGTCATCAGTCCCCTAGAACTTAGAACTACTTAACCCTAACTAACCTAAGGACATCACACACATCCATGCCCGAGGCAGGATTCGAACCTGCGACCACAGCAGCCGCGCGGTTCCGGACTGAAGCGCCTAGAACCGCTCGGCCACACAGCGCGGATGGACGTGTACGAGTATAGAGACAACCCCATGAACCCATGGAACCTGCAAGGCAGCAGGGTCTGTTCAAGCTGGTGGAGGCTCTGTGGTTGCGTGGGGCGTGTGCAGTTGAAATGATATGGGACGCCTGACACTTCTAGATACGACTCTCACAGGTGACACATACGTAAGCACCCTGTCTGATCACCTGCAGCCATTCATGTCCACTGTGCATTCTGGCGGACATAGCCAATTCCAGCAGGATAATGCGACACCCCACACGTCCAAAATTACTACAGAATGGCTGCAGAAACACTCTTAAGGGTTGAAACACTTCCTTTGGCCATCAAGCTCCCCAGACATGAACATTATTGAGCATATCTAGGATGCCTGGCAACATGCTGTTCAGAAGATATATCCTTCCCTCCAGCACTACTTCAGACATTAGTGGAGTCCATGCCACGTCGTGTTGGAGCACTTCTGCGTGCTCACGGGCGCCCTACACTATATTAGGCAGTGTACCAGTTATTTTGGCTGTTCAGTGTATATTTTACGTGTTTGTTTCGTATCATATCACTTCATACTATTACTACAAAATATTTATATGATATGAAGTGATCCCGAAATTCATCACTTTTCATATAGTCACATACAACTGGGGCTTTCTCTACGTCATTGCCATTACGTTGCATTTATCGACAGTTAAAAAGCGATGCGACTCGTTACACCAAGCAGAAATTACGTTAGAGTCCTTCTGTCCTTCATTACGTTCATCAAGCGACTGTACTCTTCTGCAGACAACAGCATCATCAGCGAACAATCTGACAGTGCTGCTGATCCTATCTAATAAATCTTTTACGTACGAGGGTTTCCAAGTTCCGATTGGCCCCAAGATTAGGACCACAATGAAAATCCTTTTCAGAAATGGCCGTGCAGTGAGCACATAAAAATGCCTAGATGACAGTCCCCCACCAATCGTGAAGCGCGTGCTACCATTAGATTTCTTCATGCTAAGAAGTTCCGTTCCGCCTGGTTTCATGCAGTTCACATAACTGTCAACAGTGATTGTAAGATAGCGCAGTGGTGCAGGAACTTTGAAGAGGGACGTGCAGACGTTCACGATGCAGGTGGTCAGGGAAGGAAGCGAGTGTCAATCAATGATCTTGTTCAACGAGTGGATCAGCCGGTTCGAGAAAAGCGTCCTACAAGGACAATTGAGAACAAGCAAAGGGGAATGTTGTCATGAGGCACTGTCCTTTTCAGGACAATACTCGGCTGCACCCTGCAGTTACGACAAAGCTGCTTCCATGGGAAGTGCTTGATCACCCACCATACAGTCCAGACCTTGCTTCCTCTGATTTTCATCTCTTTACTCATATGAACCACTGCTTAAGAGGACAGCGTTTTGGGACAGACAACGAGCTGCAGATCAGCGTAGAGAATTGCCAGAAAGCACAGCGGCTGCCTTCTCTGTCGAGGCTAATGGAAAATTGGTACCACGCTACGACAAACGTCGAAAACGGAGCGGCGACTACGTAGAGAAGTAACTGGAAGGCGTACGTAAATGATGCAGATAAAACATTTTTGATTTTAACTATCGTTTCCATTTCGTGACTGATCCTTTCATGATTACTTGGCGCAAGGGCGATATTACTTTCGCTTTTGTCGAAAATTAACGTCTAGTATAACGTGCTGGTCCCCTTTAGTCAAAAATTCTTCTGGCCATTCACGTATCTATGTAGATACTCCCTCGTCGATAATACGGTATAATGTACAATGTATTTCTGAAATCTAGGAAAACATGATCTGTCTGTTCGGTTGCATCTACTGTTTGCAAGAAATCGAGTTTTTCACACGATTTGTTTTTCTTGAGTCTAGTATGATTTTTTGAGCGAAAATTCTTTTTCTCTAGGAAACTCATAACATCCCGTCTTAAACGGTAAGGTCGGGTCATATACGGACGCTAATGATTTTAGTCTGAAATTCGTTGCTTCCAATCATTCACCCTTTTTGTGTCGCGCGATTTCAAGTCATAGGTGTTGTTCACTGCGCTATAGATTTTCGACAAATATGGCCTCGGAAAGATAGAAATTATGCAGCGTAGTTAGTGTAAAACCTAAAAGGATTTCCATCAAGACCAGATGTATTAGTCACTCTGAGTAGGCTTAATAGTTTTTCAGTGCCACAGATGATTATTCCAATAAATCTAAATTGCGCATATGTGCTGCGGTCAAATATTGGTATGCTTATTTTACTTACGCGTGACTGCACTGCTAATGCGGAATTAGTTCATCGGCTTTCTGTGAGTTTTCTTCAGCTTCAGCATCAAACTGATCCACATAAGATTTGGTGGAAGAGCTGATCCCTTCATTGGCTTTACGTATTATCTGATAAATATTTTCCCAGGATTAAAGAGTGAAAATAGCTCTTCTTGAAGGCTGCACGAGCTGCGATTAAGTTTTCTCTCTGTTTCCGTACATTACCTACAGAAATATCTATTTTCTTAAATCTTTTAGTGTTATAATTAAGTCGTAGTTAGTCTTCTTTAAATAGTTTAGTTGCTGGTACGTGTTTATCTAGGGCTCGTACGTGTTTATCGGATTTGAATTAAATGTTATCTGTTTGTCTTTAAGTTGAATCCCTAACAGACATACCGTACACACTCTCCTGTACCATGACGATAATTTTGCCTTTGATGATCATAGTTTGTGCAATAGGACCAAGGTGCCTAATTCTCCTCTGTTTGCTGATGCTCTGGTAAATATTCGGTTTTTTTGTACCTGTAAGGTTTAACAAATTAATCTTGCGTGTGGGCTGTTGGAGCTGTTGTTCGAAGCAATTGTCTGACAATGTATACAGTATTGCTTTCTAATTCCGTCTTCACCACCGATGAAGTGTTGTTGTTGTGGTCTTCAGTTCTGAGACTGGTTTGATGCAGCTCTCCATGCTACTGTATCCTGTGCAAGCTGCTTCATCTCCCAGTACGTACTGCAGCCTACATCCTTGTGAATCTGCTTAGTGTATTCATTTCTTGGTCTCCCACTACGATTTTTACCCTCCATGCTGCCCTCCAATACTAAATTGGTGATCCCTTGATGCCTCAGAACATGTCCTACCAACCGATTCCTTCTTCTAGTCAAGTTGTGCCACAAACTCCTCTTCTCCCCAATTCTATCCAATGCCTCCTCATTAGTTATGTGATCCCACCTAATCTTCAGCATTCTTCTGCCGATGAAGTATGGGCAGTTTTTCCCAGCAGACACTGGTCGGCTTAGTGTCACCACCTATTATTTCTGTGCTATCAAGTTTACGCTATCTTAGCACGACTCAACGACCGATGCGTCTGAATGTATTGACCTACAGAAACATTGGATCACTATTCTATGTCAACCGAGGCCGGTTCTTTTCATAAGAGCTCTCAACTGGATTTGCTTTGGACGTTCCTATCGCTGATGTTGCTGCTTATTATTATAAATACGTAGTCTCCTGGGGGAACTAATTTATCTTTCAGATATACGTTCCACGTGTGACTGAATATTTGTCTATTTCTTATTTAAATTTGAACCATCTCTCAGTTCCCTACATGACGTTGGGGTAATTACTTTCTACAGTAACACTAGCATTGGACGATCAACTGCAAGAGGTATAGCTTATGTAATACATATATCGTAGTTAAGTGCAAACATTTTACATAAAGAACTAAATAAAAATTAAGAAAGTGGTGTCTAAGAAGAACGGTTCTGTTATTGTACTCTGTTTCAAACCAAATGCTTAAACGAATTTCTCTGCAGTTTAGGATCGTTTTAATATATTCGAATATATGTAGTATTGATCTGTAAAATATTTAACCAGTCAGAGTGTGATTAGAGGCCAATCTTGTCCGTTGTGGTATCTTGGATAGTTGATTTGGTTCAAATGGCTCTGAGCACCATGGGACTCAACTTCTGAGGTCATTAGTCCCCTAGAACTTAGAACTAGTTAAACCTAACTAACCTAAGAACATCACACACATCTATGCCCGAGGCAGGATTCGAATCTGCGACCGTAGCGGTCTCGCGGTTCCAGACTGCAGCGCCTAGAACCGCACGGCCACTTCGGCCGGCGATAGTTGATTTATCTCACAAATGAGAAACTGTTTTCTTCGTGTTTGGAGGCGCTGGGTTTGGAAAACGAGCACTAATGGGGTCCAGCTGTCGGCCCGCAATAAGTGTTTCAATTATAGTGGTTCCGCTGTAGGCGAAGAAGGGTTTTGTTGTAGACATCATAAAAAATTGAATTAGCGTCGTAGTTAAGAATCCTGGAGTGACAATTATACTCCGTAATGGGGAAAGCGTTAGAGCATCTGTTCATAGAAAATAATTAAGTGACAGAGCGATAGGAAGCTAAGGAGTTGGAAATTTTTCAAGCCAACTCTAGCGCGAAGTTGCAACTCGCTGGCGACAATTAATGAGGAAAACAACAAAACTACAAATAAATATCACCTGTTGCAGCACCTGAAAGAGTCGTTTGTAATTTGTCTAGTGATGCTTGTGTGTGTGTGTGTGTGTGTGTGTGTGCGTTTGTGTTTGTGTGCGTGCGTGCGCGCTGCAATGGTCGTTATTCTGTGTGCAGCGTTACTGGACACTTCAGTAACTGTCAGAAGCTACGAATATATTCGTCATCCTACGTATATACCCCACAGAGGTAGTGCAGGTAAAAGTACGCTACTGCCGCCTTAAATGGCGCCGCACAGGCAGTCATTTTTCCCATTATCCACCAGTGAAGGGAGCGGAATGTGCTACAATAAAACGCACTCTCTACCATACACGTAACAGCGTGTTGCCTGTTCATATAGATGAAGATGACCACTGATCGTTGTACATAATTCTAGAAATCTGTACTCCAGATTATAAAGTAGATGAAATAAATTAAGAGTCATTGTGACGAAATAAATATTATTCTGACAGAAAATGCGAAGACGGGGGCACCGACTAGAATTCTCCATGTTATCGGACGTACTTCAGACAGATTGATAAATGTATTGTAGAGGCCACGTAATTGATGAGATCGAAGAGGAGAAGACTTACATAGAATTAACTGTCCTATCTGTTACCATTTCCCTATCAGCAGATAAAAGATATCTTACCTGCAGATCTTCTGTCCCTTGACCGTGGCTGCATCGGAGGTGTTTCCGCCAGAAAAAGTTGTGTGCTATTGGTAATTTAAAAACACGTTTGAATGCGAGGCAATCTTGGTACAGCATGGGACATCAATCCACAATTCTGGCTTACTCGTAGGACAGCTAGTCCTCCACAAGAATGAGGAAGTACAAGAAAAAAAGCATTTGAATAAGGAATAAATGTTCGTTTAGCCCCTAGAGAGCTTTCACTAGTGAAACGTAGGACCGCATCTTAAGAAACGTACAGGAGATATTGTTCTTGACCATGAGAGATTCAAATACAATGAGCGATAAGCGCAGCAAACCTTGCCCCATCAGTTAGTAGCGTGCAGGCAGCTTGCAAAGTAAGTTTTGAGCACGGGTAATAGAAGGCATTGGCGCAACAACTAGATACGTCCAGTTTTAGCCGAAAATAGGATTGTAATATCATTACATAGCTTAAAAATTGCTCGATCGTCTGGTGCAAGAATGAGACCTGTCCAAGGGACCAATTCAGAATAAATCAAGGATTGGGTTTACCGACGTAGGATATGTTACGAAAGATCGGTTCTTTGAGTTCTTCACTTCACAAAAGCATGTACTTTCGGTATAGTGCATCATTCTCACAACTTACTTATCCTGATTTCGTCATTCAGAAAGCACCAACTACATTGACTTTTCCTGAAGAAAAGCCTCTGTTAATCAAATCTGAATAATATAAAGATGTTGTGAAGTTTACCAAAAATTATATGCCAGTCTCAGACATGGAATTTTATATCAAGGTGGTCTGTGGCAGGACTGTTACAGATGATACGTATAGTTCATCAGAAGGATAAGCGCTATAAACTTCTTATTGACCTTCGACGCCTGTGACGTTTATTGGGGAAATTTTTGTTTTGTGGTTCTCAGACTTCTCATAACATACAGTAACCTGTAAAGAGCTAATGGCTGTCGTTTCTTTAGTTACTTGTTTATTTTTATCACATCATATTCAAAAATCAAAATTGTTTGGCGCAAGAGCAATAAAAGTCCAGTGTTTTAACATACAATAATATCGTAATAAATCTTTGTTTAGTTATGTAATACGCTATTACTGTATGTTGGTCGCCTAAATACAGGTTGAGAAAAGACAAAATCCTTTAATAAACTTTTCTAATTTCTGGACAGTTTCTTCGAAAATATGTAAATGTGCCTTATCTTTTTATTGTACCAATACCTTCAAGCACAGCGGTCGAGCCGAGCGCATGCATACTCTCGCAGTACAAGCGATTTCCACTGATGTTGCTTAACACACGACTGGTTCCAAAGTAATGGAAAGGCCATTCATGCTAGCTAAAGATGGGGTCGACCTCCGCACTAACATTTAACAACATTGTCGCGAACTTGTGCCAGAATGGGCACCGTCTGAAATCCGTAACCGACTAGGTTCAAAGAACAGGTCTCCATGGTTTTATTCTCTTTTGTACCGAACGTTACCGGGCATGGAGGAGCACAGCCTGACGATTCCATCGGCGTTAGACCGGAAAGTCAGTGGAAGACTCCCTAGCATTTAAGTTGGCCACTATGTGTTGGTGTCAGGAGGGCGACTCGTGAGAAAAATTAATTCAGCCGCAATATCCGATGGTCCTGCATGTAGACAACGCAACTGTGCTTCAGAAGCCGTTCTTGGTGGCCGAGCGGTTCTAGGCGCTTCAGTCCGGAACCGCGCGACTGCTACGGTCGCAGGTTCGAATTTTGCCTCGGGCATGGATGTATGTGATGTCCTTAGGTTAGTTAGGTTTAAGTAGTTCTAAATTCTATGGGACTTACGACCTCAGATGTTAAGTCCCATAGTGCTCAGAGCCATTAGAACCATTCTGTGCTTCAGAAGGACGAGAACAATTGACATTATAACTAAATTTCGTCTATTTGAAGTTGTTAAATATTCACGGAGGGCCCACGATGACTGTCATTGGATTTGTAATTTAGCCCTCTGTGTGAATCACTGACTGGAAATATTATCACTCAATTAATTAAGTGCTATATCTTTGTAAGGGACTGGGGAAAACAGCTGCTGAGGCCAACAATATGTGGGTGATACATCGCGTAAAAGACTGACGTTTGCAGTACGAAACCGATGGGCTTAAATGTCCGCTTCTTGATGTGGAAGCGGTTGGTGTCCACGCCAATATATTTGCCATTAGACAGCGGTTTGCAGAAAAGACTCGTCGACGATTTCATTGTGGGCACATGCAGTTCGTTAGCCTGTGGAGTGGATTCCAGTCGTCACAAATACTGAAGGCGGGATCTTTGAGTGTACCAGCCACATGTACTGCAGACTACTGAGAAAAATAGCAATCGTCGGCCGAATAACCTGAAAAGAGCACAAAAAGCCGGGCCATGTCACCACTGAATTCTTGCAAAACTTAGAAGCTCATTCAAGAGACTCGAAAATTACACATCAGTTCGAGAAGAGACTTTCCGATCTCATGTAATGCATACTGCGTCATTTCTGTTTTACTGCTCTTTATTTTATCTTGTTGCAAGACTGTACGATACATCAAACGCACTGAAGAAAAAGTAAGTAACCGTCATTTGTAACGCTGTACTGCAGAAATACGTACAGGCAAGACATAAATGTTTGAAGCCTCTGAAGTGAAGATGTTGATGCCAGTGACGAACTTCGAAATGACAGCTAACCGCAACGAAAAAAAGTAGTCTTTACATATTCCTTTAATAATTTTGCAGTAAGTAGTCACACATAGACACAACACTAGAAATTTTGTGCCCATTAATCGAATAGCAGGGAGAAAGTATATCAGTTCGATGCTCTCAAAATGGTTCAAATGGCTTTGAGCACTATGGGACTCAACTGCTGAGGTCATTAGTCCCCTAGAACTTAGAACTAGTTAAACCTAACTAACCTAAGGACATTACAAACATCCATGCCCGAGGCAGGATTCGAACCTGCGACCGTAGCGGTCTTGCGGTTCCAGACTGCAGCGCCTTTAACCGCACGGCCACTTCGGCCGGCTCGATGCTCTCCTCAGCCGTTGAACACACCATCACACACACATACTAAGTCAGACAACCATTACTGCAGGTTCTTCGTAGCATCAGAAAAGGCGTAAATTTTTATCTAAGCCAGTAGTTCCCAAATTTTTTGTCCGACGGAGCATTTTGAGGAGTTCCTGTTACGCTGACGGAACATCTTGTTTATTATCAAGGTTAATAAAATTTTAGAAAATGAAAGAAATTTCTTTTATTTAGTGATTATTTCAATTTTAAATCACAACTAATAATACAGAAATCATGATAAAAATTTAACAAATAATTAGTATCGTCAAAATGTCGCAAAAAACGCCATCTTGTTACCAGCTTTTCGCGGAGCACTTATTCACTTACCGTGGAACACAAGTGTTCCTCGGAACACAGTTTGGGAACCCCTGATCTAAGCCATTGTTGATCAACCGGCTGCGAATTGTTCATATGTGAGATCTAACAACGCGTGCTGTAGTCGACGTAATTTCGGTCTGTCTATCATGTGCAGCTGCACAAATACCGAGCTCACTACGATTCGTGCAAACAGCGTATCATGAAATGGGATAAAGAGAACGTGCAGGGGAGAATGTATCAGGACACAACTCCGAAAGTATGACCGATAGAAAGGAACAGGTTTCCTGCAACTGGAATGCACAGTGGCTCTCTGGGTACATGTTACAAGGCAGCGCTTCCGCTACCGCATAATACACTGATGAACAAACAGCATTACGACCACTGTCCAACGAGAAACTAAATGCTGACCGCTGGCGAAGCACCGCGTGATGCGCTAAGGGCACTGCAGAGACTAATGGGGATCATTCTAGCAACGATACGGGCCAAAAGCGGGGAAATAAACTGACAAAAGCAACTTCGAAAAAGAGCAGACAATTATGGTCTAGCGTCTGCGGACTCCCCTCTCTTTTGGCTTCAAAACACTATTTTGCAACATAATCTCCATACAAGGTGACGGCCTTGCACATCTTACCCGGAGGGCCTGTATGCCCCTATGATACCGAACTACCGGTCGACGTCTTGCGGCATCAATGACCTTCCCATCATCCACGTACTATTCCTGCGGACCGCATCTTTCATTGGGGTAAACAGATAGTCGGAAGTGCGAGGTCAGGGCACACAAACCTTTGAATACCACAGCTGGTGGACGAGTGTGTCAGTACTACCAACACAGACGTCCAGATGAACAGCGAGGTGTTGGACTGTGATCCGTCGACCACCTCGAATTAGTGTGTCCGCGCGTTTCAACACTGCATGAGTGACAGCTGTGTGCACTCGGGCGGCACGTAACAGATTGGACAGATTTGCGCGACCTTATTGCGATGATAACAGTTGTCTCGCCAAACTACTCAACGTGCTTTTGTTCACTGCTAGGTCTCCGTGACCTTCTGCAAGCGCCTAAGAATATCTGCGATGCTCTGGTTTTCCGCCAAAGGAAACGCAATTACAGCTCTCTGCATGGAAAGCATCGCCGTTACAGATGTCATTTTGAAGGCTATGTATAGCGCCGTCACCAACCAGAACTTTATGAAACTGTAGTGGCTGAAGCGGAAATATTCCACGATCTCACACAACAAATTCCGAATTTTTTCAACCGAAATTGGCAGAGAAAAAATGTCTTGCATTACTTACTGAACGCTCCTCGTAGTTGACTGTTGGCGTATTACCGTCGTGAACATCTACGGAAATTGGTTCAAGAACGGTGAAGCCATCAGTAGGCTACAAGATGCTGAAGGTCCACACCTCATCACAGAAAGTGGAGGTCAGTGGCCGGTCTACTCTGTAAAACAAGATAGACGGCTATCTGTACGAGATCTCAAGAGAGAGTAGGGGAGGGTGTTGTACCTACGAACACTTTTCAGACTATCGAGTCTAGTCAGGCCTGTCAAGAAATTTAGTATATCTTCTTGATCCATTTATAACTGATAGCCTTCACTTTTTGTTTATCACAGTCTTTTTTGAAATCATAAACATTACTCTGGGAGAGTAAGATTTTCCAAACGTGAAAAAATGTTACAAGGCACGATATGGTCATGTACTTACGAACAAATATTCTGTTGAGATTTAAAAATGTTGCAATCGAGAAATTTTTTCGGTACTGGATTCAGTACTCTACATGTTATATCATTACTTTATTACACGCCAATAAACGGGAAGTCTACTCAAATGAGGTAGAAGCATTGGTGATATCTAGTTACGAGCTAAATACATTTTTAAATTGAATGTATTGAAAACTGAAGCAGATTTCCATCTTAAAGACAGGTAAAATTGTGAAGCCATTTAAAAAATTCTGTTTATTTGCGAATATCACATTATCCATGGATGAAGACCCCCTTCCGTTTCAAGGTACAACATAGTGCACGACCGACGAAATATGCCTTAACCATCCATACGTTATACAACTAGTTTTCAAAACATATAGAAGTTTAGTCTCCATAAAATTCTGTGACTGAAGAGTTAACTATATCTCCGAAGTATTTTTTTAATGATTTCTTGAAGCCTTCAGCTGCCATTTTTTTTTGTTTCCTGTACGATTGTACAATTTCGGCCTTAGGCCATTTTCAAGTATCTAAAACGGAGGATTCATACATTGGATACATTAGTGACACTTGCGAATTTGATGTAGGAACAAGTCATATCAGTAGATATATTAGGTACATTATAACTTACTTTATGGATGATTTTTGGTAACAGATTGTCATATACGTCGTTGCTCCTATGACATCATGCTATGCTGATAAATTAATTCGAGGTGTTCACGCTATTTTAGGAGCATGATACCTTCGAGCAGTTGTTGCAAAGCTCTTATAAGGCACTTAACACGAGAGAGATTATAATTATTTTACAGAATTCTGCTACTTAACCTGCATATATGTTTTTGTTCCAAATTATATTTAATTATCGTTTATCATTGGTGTAAATATGACTGTATGTAATTTCTTTAAAATAACTTGTAAATATTTGTTCCTTTATTGTAGGTGCATGTCATTTTTGAAAAGTTGGTACAAATATCTTATATATCACATTTATGACAGTATTCTAATGAAATAGTACTGACAACCACAAGAGTTAACTAAACACTGCTTTATGGTTGCGTGGTCTTTCGCGTTACAGTCATATTTGTTAATGAGTGTAGCGATAATTTTACATTATATGCTTCTTTAGCGCTTCGCCCTAAAACTGGAGAAAGTTCTCTAGGAATTTCCTATTTCGCAGGTCTTTTTACTCATTTAAAACTTTGTCTGACTGATCTCTTAGATGTATGTAGATTTCAATTTCTTCCACTGCATCCATGATTTTCCTTTCTGTAGCTTATGTAACATTTGGAGTGATCCATCTATATTAGGTATCTTGTGGTTGGTGTCTTTTAAGCGTGCAGCAAATGTGGATGACTTATTGTCGCTTATTGTCTTGTGTTCTCTAAATCGTGTACTAAATTTTCTTCCTGTTTGTCCAATATAAAATTTGGGCATAGCATGATGTCATAGGAGCAATGACGTATATGACATAATCTGTTACCAAAAGATCATCCATAAAGTAAGTTGTAGTGCACCTAACATATCTACAGATATGACTTGTTCCTACATCAAATTCACAAGTGCCACTACTGTATCCAATGTACGAAACTTCCGTTTTAGATACTTGAAAATGGACTAAGGCCAAAATTGTACAATTGTACAGGAAATAAAGAAAAATGGCAACTGAAGGCTTCAAGAAATAATTCAAAAAATTCATCGTAGTTGCGGACGCTATCGCATTGAAAATCTTCGGCGTAACTTTAATATGTTACGAAAAACGAAACTCTGTGATCGGGCCCTGAAGACCACCCGTTGTCGACCGGCCATCATGTCGACCTGTGCTACGTGGTGTCACGCGGACGTGGTGTAGGAGGTCACAGGGTCAGCACTCCGCTCTCCCGGACGTTGTCAACGTTCTGACGTAAGAGCCTCTCAATCAAGTAGTTCGTCAGTTCGCATCACGAGGTTGTGTGCACCCTGGCCCTTTCTCCCGCACCCTGGCCCTTTCTCCCATCAAGGGGAAATCCTTGAAGGTACCGGGAATCTAACACATGACCTCTGCATGGCACCACCTACACTGACTACTCAGCAACCGAGGCGGGGTTTAATATACTAAATATTTAAAAACGGTGCAAAAAACACAACTTCACATCTCACAGCAACAAGAACAGTAGAAAAAGCTGAGAACCGCTTAGGGAGGTCTCTAGTGCGCGTTCTTTCATGTGATTCTAAAATCCATCAATAGATTGAAACATCGACCTGGAAATATCCCATGTTCGTGGGTAAGCTGACCTCAAAGTACAACACTCTACTCTAGAATGCTGATAGATCTGACTACAAAGTACAATGCTGGCGCAGGTACAACTGTTTGGAGAAGACCGTGGACATGTGGCTCCACAGCAGATTACCCAAACATATCCCCATGTGGACCCAGAGACATCATCATTTACGGGTGTTGTGAGAGCAGAATCATTAAGACTGATACGGGAATTAGCGGAAACGTAAGCCTGGTTGAATGAATAACTTTTTTGTTACATCACGTCGATGATCGTGCCCGGGTAAGCCATCACCCACGCGAACGCCTGCTCGCTAGTTATTCCACACGGGAAATTGTAAACCGGCTCGACGATTGCTTCCATTTGCCAGACCACAACAGAAGATCGTGTCTGTCACTTCCCGTGTTGAGTAATAGGCTTTCATTACGCTGGTAAAACATTTTATAAAATTTTAACAACACAACCTGTTTCCGTCAGAACTAATGTATACCGTGTACTTATTCAGAACTGTGAATATCGCTTACTACAGGTGTTTACTGCATTCTGTATCTACGGACAGTAACACAGGAATTTGTCCTCATTTGTTTACTGCATTTGTAGGTCGTTCGTAATAGCAAAGAACTTGCAGTAGAAAAGATGGATTTCACTGTAGGGAAGATGAACAAGTGCTCATGTATCTTAAGCTATGCATTTTAGAGCCCATGTTTGCTAGACTTTTTCCCTGTTTTGGTTCATACTACCACCTCTCAAAATATGGAATTCTTCTTTAACATCCTGTGTACCTCTAGAGTAATATGAGGCCTCTGAGGTGTGAGCAGGATTTCATTCAGCTGTGTCCTTGAGAAAGAAACGTGAAAATGAAAGAGAGAACTTAAAATCTGCGCAACAAGTGCCCAGGTAAGGTTACGCTTGCACTTTTAAAAGTGCAGTGACTGCTACGAGGCAAGTGTACAGCTGAAACCAACAGAGACCCAGATATATTTCACAAAATCTGATTCCTCTGTGAGTATAACGGTGCTTGATCAGTGATTATCGAAAAAAAAATACGTGAATTCCATCACTAATACTGAAAAGGATCATGACGGAGAGACCAAAAATCTCAAAGAAAGAGACTTAAAAAAAAGGCTATCAGTTAAGTACAGATGTGAATAATTAGAGTTTCGGAGCCAAGCTAGAGCATTACAACACAGGAAGAAAATGATAAAGTATGTATGCAAGTACGCTGGCGAAACCGTAGCTGAAATAAAGATAGGAGAACTCGGAAACGTAAAGAGAGAACGGAAAATTGTGAGAATGCTATTGGTCCAAGAGGTTACTAAAATTTAGGTGTGACTCTAAAGCGAATGATAAAATACTAGAGAAAGAAATAAAGTTCCTTGATGGCATCACCTCTGGAAATAAAAAGAAATGCAATAACTTGGTCAAAAAATTGGATACAACGACTTTCAATCTCGGTTTTCGGGTGGTTCGCATTCCAAGGATAGTACGAACAATAAGTGCCAGGCCACGAGTATACTGCAACGGTATCATGTGCAGAAAGAATACTGTGGGCAACGGCTTAGCGATAGCGTCAAGGTGGTTTTTCTAATAAATTTTTGCACTTACTAGTTCTGCAAGGAACTGAAGAGAACTTCTTTAATGCGTGGAATTAGAAGTGAGGTACTGGTTGAAGTAAAGCTGTGGTGGCTAGTAGTCAGTCATCTCTGCACGGTGCAACTTCTGGAAGAGGTCCTGGTCCTAACCATAATCAACACTGTGTTGTAAAGTGCACGATTTATTTTGCTAACATTAAATCGTATTAAGAGAAGATAAGAGGCAAAATTGGGGTAAAAACTGTCTCCCTGACAAGCACATTGTTCTTTCGTAGTACGAGTAATACTCATAAAATTTTAATTATGACTTCAAAATAACGAAGTTGTAAACTCTAAGGGAAAAAGTAAAAAAAAAAAAAAAAAAAAAAATCAAACCGGCGCACCACCGGAATTCTTCGAATGGGACGGAAATCAATATATGTGATGAACACGTACAAACAAATGAGATCAAAAAAATTGGATGATTTATTCAAGGAAAAGAGCTTCGAAAATTGTGCAAGTCAATAACACGTTGGTCCACCTCTGGTCCTTATTCAAGCAGTTTTTCGGCTTGGCATTAACTGACAAAGTTCTCGAATGTCTTCCTGAGGGATGTCGTACCAGATTAAGGAGTTAGATCGTCAGAATCCCGAGCTGGTTGGAAGGCCTTAAACATAATGCTCCAAATGTTCTCAACTGAGGAGAGATACGGTGACCTTGCTGGCCAAGTTAAGCTTTGGAAAGCACGAAGACACGCCTTAGAGACTTTCGCCGTGTGTGGTCTACCGCTGTGCTGCAAGGGGACTGCGGGTGTCAACGAAAGGGGCCATGTTTTATAATGAAATGGCACCCCAGATAGTGACCCTACGACTTATCTTAGAAGATAGCCTAAAGGAATGCCAACCTGCATTTAAAGCATTTATAGATTTAGAGAAATGGACACATTCCTCGATATTGTGAAGGTAGCAGGTATAAAATAGAGGGAACGAAAGGTTATTTACAGCTTGCGCAGAAACCAGATTGCAGTTACAAAAGTTTTAGAATGTGAAAGGCGAACAGTGGTTGAGAAGGGAGTGAGCTAGGGTTGTAGCCTAACTCCGATATTATTAAGACTGTACATTGAGCAAGCAGTAAATAAAATCTAGAAGAGATTTGGTAAGGCGATTTAAGTTGAGGGGGGAGCAATAAAACAAGATTTGCTGATGACGTAGTACCCGTTAAGGTCTTAGAAGAACAGATGAACGGAATGGATGTGTTAAAAAGAGGTTATAAGATCAGCATGAACAAAAGTAAAACTAGCGCTGTGAAATGTAGTCGAATTAAATCAGGTGACGCTGAGGGAATAAGCCTAGAAATTAAACACGAAAAGTACTACGTAGTAGACGAGTTTTGCTGTTTGGGTGCCAAAAATTTGGTGATAGCTGAAGTAAAGAGAATGCAATATGCAGACAGGCTATAGCAAGAAAAACCTATCTGAAAAAAGAATTTCATAGCATTTAATATAGATTTAAGTGTTATGAAGTGTTGTACCTGACGAAAATACGATCGTCAATATAACGGTTTATTCTTTACGTGCTCCGACACACAAATAAAGATGATAACATAAACACACACCACCTCAGCAGAAGCAGAAAATGCCGCAAGGTAAACACTGCACAAAGCAACTAATTTAAGTTAGCCTTAAGTAAGCGGATGGAGAGAGGACAACGAGTGGGAACTAGAAGATGTAAAGTATTAGTTCACTTTTTACAATATAGATATGAATTTTTACGTAACATTGTATACTGCACTTCCATAGGAACGTTCAGATTATTGACAATTTTCTGAATATTAAAGTATCACTGGATATAGACAATTTTAGAACACTCTTCGTTTCGAGTGCATGGTCTCAATGTTAATTTTCGTCATAAAATTTGAAATATACTCCTGCCCTGTCTAGGATGATTCTGTCGTCTTAATCGTTCATCACTAACTGGGGCGGGCCTCCTGCTCGGCTCTATATCAGCGTCTCGGTGCGGTGGCGCTGCGAAGCTGAGACAAGGTGTGGCTTCGCCAGTGCCTCCCATTCGTCGTTGCACTATGAATCGAGGCATTGTTATCTTCTGTCGTATCGATGCGAGATGCCGACTTTGTTGCAACACCGCGATCTTTGGACGACACCACAGGAGGCCTCTTCTGGAGATATTTGAAGTGCAGCCTTGCACTGAAGTGAAACGTGTACGATAAGCAGTTCAAAGGAGCAGGAAACAGAAGCTTTTGAAAATGTGCTGCTATAGAAGAACGTTGATGATCGAATGCGTAGGTCATGTAACCAATGAGGAGTATGGAATCGAATCGGAGAGAAAGAAATTTATGGCACAACTTACTGAAAGGACGACTCTGTTTATAGAGCACAGCCTGAAACTTCAAGGAATCGTCATTTGGGTATTGCAGGGAAGTGTGGGGATCAAAAATTGTAGAGAGAGGTGAAGAGATGAAGACCGTAAAAAGGTTAAAATGGATGTGGCAGTCAAATGAATATGAGACAGACGGAAGAAGGCAAGTAAAATGCTTACTTCAAAAGCAAACGCCATAACTTTTAATACATTTATCTCACTGTGAGACAAGATGATCAACGCCTTCATGGAATAATAATTGTTGTTGCTAGGGTATAATGATTGCACCCGAGTGTACATCTGTTCTTACGAAACAAATCTACGGCCACGGATGTCTTTCATCAGGGAACGAAAAATATGAAAATCGCATGGGGAGAGGTTGGGACTGTCTGCAGGATGTGTTAGGGCTTCCCAGATAAACTTGTCCAGCGTGGTCGAAACAACCTTGGCAGCATGTAAATCCTCATGGGTGCAGTCATGGTTCCGTAGGGAACCGCAAACATTTTTCCATGAAGGCACTACCGTCTAGTTCCACAGTGGGATAAATGTATTAGCAATTATAGCGATTACTATTGAAATAATAAACAGTTCACTTACCTTTTCCCATAATCTCGTTTTCATTTGACTGCCCCTTGTAGGCTGCAGTAGTTATTCAGAGGTGAAGAAGGTTTGCACAGGATAGGGTAATGTGGAGAGCTGCATAAAACCAGGCTGCAGACTGAAGACCACAACAAGAGCATACGACATCCATCGTTTGGAAAAATAGGGCGCATAAAAATGTGATATGTAGAGCCCACGAAGAGGGATTTCCAATCCAGGTTTGTTTTTCACATTAAAATTAACAATCCCACCTTCTACTATTCTCTTCAAAATATAAGTATAATTCTTCCAAACTTTCCACTCGAACTCTTCAACAAACAATATTACTTATTTCTTACCAGATTCATAACTACCAAAACCAAACATATCAGTCACTGGCATACAAACATTGTACTTTTTTTTTATAATACTCTCAATTAAAGTGGTTTTCCCTACACTCATATACGAGGGTGAGTGAAATGAAAACCTTAAATTTGCAATAACAAGTCGAAATTTCCCGCTGTTGTCTTGTAAGTTGGTAAGCGTGCTACAAACAGCGTGCAGTATGGCCTGTAGGTGGCAGCATAGTGCAGATGCACACACACACCGTCGCAGTATCAGTATAAAGATGACCGCCCCACTTGCGACTTGCATCAGGGAAGAACAGCGCTCTGTTATTCGGTTTTTGAGTAGTGGAGGTGTGAAACCTATTGAAATTCATCTAAGAATGAAGGTTCAGCACGGTGATGCATGTTTGTCACAGCAGCACGTCTATGAATGGAGTAGGAAGTTCGCAAATGGTGTGACTTCAGTGGAAGATGCTCATCGTCCAGGTCAGGCACAACGAGTTGTGACTCCACAGAACATTGCAGCAGTTGAAGCCATAGTGAAGGAAAACTGCCGAGTGGCACTGAATGACATTGCAGCATGTTTACAGATTAGTCATGGGTCAGCACCTCACATTGTGCATGATGTGCTCCAGTTTTACTAAGTGACTGCAAGATGGGTGCCACGGCAGCTGACTCCTGATGCTTGTGAAGGTGATGGCTTCCTGGGGACGAAACCTGGATTCACTTCCACCAACCGGAAACGAAGAGAGCGAGCAAGGAATGGCGCCATTCCTCATCACCAAAACCAAAGAAGTTTCGAACAGAACCATCAGCAGCGAAGGTTATGCTGACTCTCTTTCAGGACGAAAAAGGCGCCATTTTGGAGCATTACATACCTGGAGGGACCACTGTCACCAGTGCATCATACACAAATCTCCTAAAAAATCATCTGCGGGCTGCAACCAAATGAAATCGAAGTGGATTGCTGTCAGCAGGTGTCCTTTTGCAACATGACAATGCAAGGCCCCACACTGCCCGTACAACAGTTGCAACAATGACAGATCTGCATTTTGAGTGTCTTCCTCATCCACCATACTCACCAGACCTTGCCCCAAGTGATTTCCATATGTTTGGACCACTCAATAATGCAATGGAAGGAAAGAAGTTCCGTTCTGATGAAGAGGTACGCCACGCGGTGCATGAGTGGTTGCGTGAACTACGAAAATAATTTTTTTCTAAGGCAATTTATGCACTTTGTAAGCTCTGGAGGACTTGCATTGAGCGTGGGGGAGATTATGTTGAAAAGTGATACAGCTTTGTACCACTTCTGCACAATAAATAATATATAAAAAATATTTAAGGTTTTCATTTGACTCACCCTAATAACTGTACAGGTAAAGCTGTGGTTCGTACTAAAAACCCTGGCATTGTACCAAGATAGCACTTCACTTGCCCAACCAGTTAAAGATAAGAGTAATTTATAAAAGGTCTTACAAGCTTCTTCTTTGACTGAAAAGATAGAACAAACCTTTCTATAACATCTAATTTGTGATATTAAATGAAGGTTAAGGGCATTGGTTCACAGGTCCTTGTGTCTTTGTTGTTGGTATTTCTAATTTTAACATGACAAAGTTTGATGCTTTCGGTCAAAGATCTGGATGGCTTACAGTGGCTGTTGTTCACTATGGTGGTACATCTGCATCTACATTTATACTCCAAAGGCCACCCCACGGTGTGTGGCGGAGGGCACTTTACGTGCCACTGTCATTACCTCCCTTTCCTGTTCCAGTCGCGTGTGGTTCGTGGGAAGAACGACTGCCGGAAAGCCTCCGTGCGCGCTCGAATCTCTCTAATTTTATATTCGTGATCTCCTTCGGAGGTATAAGTAGGGGGAAGCAATATATTCGATACCTCATCCAGAAACGCACCCTCTCGAAAACTGTACAGCAAGCTACACCGCGATGCAGAGCGCCTCTCTTGCAGAGTCTGCCACTTGAGTTTGCTAAAAATCTTCGTAACGCTATCGCGCTTACCAAATAACCGTGTGACGAAACGCGCCGCTCTTCCTTGGATCTTCTCTATCTCCTCTGTCAACCCGACCTGGTATGGATCCCACACTGATGAGCAATACTCAAGTATAGGTCGATCGAGTGTTTTGTAAGCCACCTCCTTTGATGATGGACTACATTTTCTTAGGACTCTCCCAGTGAATATCAACCTGGCACCCGCCTTACCAACAACTAATTTTATATGATCATTCCACTTCAAATCGTTCCGTACGCTTACTCCCAGATATTTTACAGAAGTATCTGCTACCAGTGTTTGTTCGGCAATCATATAATCATACAGTAAAGGATCCTTCTTTCTATGTATTCGCAATACATTACATTTGTCTACGTTAAGGGTCAGTTGCCACTCCCTGCACCAAGTGCCTATCTGCTGAACATCTTCCTCCATATCGGTGCAATTTTCTAATGCTGCAACTTCACTGTGGAATCAATGATATTAGGTTTATCATCTTAGGCCGTGAATTTATTTTCTATTTGTTCTTTGAGTTTTTTCTTTGTTCTTTTCAAGAACTATAACTTTTATTTTAGGAATTTATTATTTAATAATTGATTATAGAGTTTTTGTTGAATGAGAACTTTTTAAGTGAATGGCTCTATGGTTGTTATGACTTTAATTTTGGATTGAATGTACGTTATTTTTATGTCTTTTGTTACGTATATTTCTTCTTTGGTAATTTACTACAGAGAGGATTATATGTCAGGGGAAATAATATAAATCGTTTTATTGTTATTATTGGCCTTGAAAGTATTAATAATCATGACACTATTACTGACCACACTTTTAATATTGGTGAAGTTTACAGTAAGGACATTGGTAGTTCTTATTTGTATTTTACAATGCCTTTCATTGTTAGCATACGTAGTCGTCAAGGGTGACGAGGATGAACTATTTAAGTATGGCATAATGGTCATGATATGTATGAAAATGTATATTTTTGTTGGTGATTTGACTTAGTATTATCATAAATATAGACACCTTCTCCTCAAAAAAGAACGCAATAATCTTGCAAAATCCGAGAATCGATTCTTCTTGGTTTTGTAGCTCTCAGGGGCACTCTGCAATGTTCTCTGTGAGTCGCGCGCAGAATACGTAGTCTTCCGCGCTGTAGTAGTGTACTTCGCGTATGTGCCGGCAGTCTAACACTATCATAACGGTCGCACTTTGATTTTTTCTTTTCTTTTGACGTGGTAACAAACTTTGTGAGTGTTTTCTGAGGGGCGACCGTGGCAGGACTGACCTGCCGGTGACGGCGACGGGCAGCACGCGGCAGGCGAGTGGCACGGGAGGCGGGTTGGCTGCGGCGGTGGTCTCGCCGCCGGCGCTGCCAGCGGTGGGGGTGGCGATGGGGGCGGTGATGGCGGCGGTGGAGGCGGAGGCGGCGGCCGGGCCCTTGCGCGGCCACGCCACCGTGCCCTCCCACTCGCGGCCGCGGCTCAGCTGCTGGAACATCAGCTCCTTGCCCTCCATCTGGTTCAGCTCCAGCACGTTCCGCCCCAGCAGCTCGCGCTGGCTGTAGCCCGATATCTTCTCGCCGGCGCGATTCACGTACTGCAAAATAAATAAATAAATAAATAAATAAATAAAAAATAAAAAATAAAAAAATAAAAATAAATAAATAAAAAAAAATACTCTTACTAGTTCACGGAACCAATTATTCATCATTTGGTTTTGAAGCAATTTCAAAGGCCGCGTTTTCAGACAAAATTACAGGATTTCAGGTCCGCCTGTTACACAGATAACTCTTTTTAGGGTTCCATATGTTAATAAGTTAAAACAGAACCCTTGTAAGACTACTATGTTGTCCGTCTGCCTGTCCGCGTCTTAAGGGGAACGTAGGCGAAAGCGATCAAAATTGCAATAAAAAAATATTGGATCTACATTTACTACAGTGTATTGAAATATCAATTCCTGAACATTACTTTCCAATTCCACCCATAAGTGTGATTAAAAATAATAATGGGTAGAAGCTTGCACGGGGTCATGACCCTTTCTTGTTCTGTATTTCGTCCTACTACTCATTCCTGTGGTGTTTTTTTCCAGTTTCATGCAGTCACAATCAGGGGAACGTTTCGGTGTTTTACCAGATTCAGAACTTCTACAGAAGTCTTCTTCTGTAGTGGTCAATCCAAGAATTGGTTTGCAACAGCTACAATGGCGGCTTGTCTCCATTCTGTGCGTCTTTCAGCTTTTCTCTTCATTTCTTTATAGGTGTTACATCCCACATCTTTCACGATTTGATCCATGTACCTCAGCCGTGGTCTTGCTCTGTGTCTTTTTCCCTCGAAATATCCCTCTATGATTGTGTTCAGGAGTCCTTTATGTCTTAATAGATGGCCTGTAAATTGCACTCTTCTTTTAACAATGGAACTCCAGAAGCTTCTCTTCTCACCTGCTCTTTCCAGAACCACTTCGTTTGTGACCTTGTCGAGCATTTTGAGCATGCGTCTATAGCACCACATTTCCAAAGAATTTAGCTTCTGGTCTTCCTCTGTCCCGAGAGTCCATGTTTCACACCCATAGCATGCCACACTCCACACATACGATTTCAAAAATCTTTTCCTGATTTCAAGACTGATGCTCTTAGATGTTAAGATATTTTTCTTATTGTTAAAAGCAGCCTTTGCTTGAGCAACTCTACTTCTCACTTCTGCCTTGCTCCTTCCATCCCTGGTAATATTACTGCCCAGATAAGCAAATTTATCAGCTTGTTCAAGCAGTTCATTGTCTACATGAACTTGGACTTTCACTTGATCTTTTTTTTGTCGCATGCCATTACTTTTGTTTTTGCTTTATTAATTCTCATATTATATTCTTCCCCCATAACTTTATTTATTCTATTCCGTAGGACTACAAGATCTTCACTTTCAGCTAGGACAGCTATATCATCGGCATATCTTATCATATCTATTCGTTGGCCATGAATTACTACACCTGTCTTTCCCCTTGCTTTTTTCAGCGCCTCTTCAATGTATACGTTAAAGATAACAGGGGATAGTGCGGAACCTTCTGGAACACCTTTCCGTATCTGCACCTCTTATTGTTTTGTCCGTCCACGGATAACTGCTGTCTCGTATTTGTACAGGTTCCTTATCATTTTTCTATCTTTATAGTCTAACGATGGAAAAACTCAAAATCCTAATGAAATTTACAATTCTCTGATAGGAAAATCATACAACAATATAACATTTGTTTCCGGACTGCTGACGAATTTGCAGTCTATGATGCTTGTTTATAGTTTTTAGTTGTGCCAATCTAGACAGACTATGGCCTCTACAGAGGCTAGGATTTGATCCAGGAGTTTTCACACTGCCGATATTGAAACAAATCGATAACAGGAGAACTAGTGCAGCTGACATTATTGTTACTCAATTAGAAAATCAGGTTAACTTAAGAAGACAAGCAACGAAAAGAGAGCTTAAGGATGAAGAAGAGAATCCATATCGTTTACACCAATTCATCCAGATCATGTAAGGCCTAGTAGAAACATGTCAAATCTTTGATTCAGGTTTCCCGTAACTTACATTTTGGTAACTTTATGTACCTTTTCGTGAATAATCAGTGACTTTATAGACTTAATTTTGGTATGGAATTAGTCAATACTACAGTGAAACATTCTGTGGGAAAATTTTTCATTTACTGCAATAGCAAGACACTTATGTACGAGAAAAGCCTTAAGATTTGATATTTTCTTTTCACAGTAATTTGAAGAGCAATAAAAATCTAGCAAAAGAAGATATCAATACTCTGTTTTCCGCCGCGCGGGGTTAGCCGAGCGGTCTAGGCGCTGCAGTCATGGACTGTGCGGCTGGTCCCGGCGGAGGTTCGAATCCTCCCTCGGGCATGGGTATGTGTGTTTGTCCTTAGGATAATTTAGGTTAAGTAGTGTGTAAGCTTAGGGACTGATGACCTTAGCAGTTAAGTCCCATAAGATTTCACACACATTTTAACATTTGATCCCGGCGGAGGTTCGAGTCCTCCCTCGGGTATTTGTGTATGTGCTTGTCCTTAGGATAATTTAGGTTAAGTAGTGTGTAAGCTTAGGGACTGATGGTCTTAGCAGTTAAGTCCCATAAGATTTCACACACATTTGAACATTTTTGAACTCTGTTTTCCAGATGTTTGTAATAGTCGTATGTCAAACTTTCTGCAAAAAACATTAATTTAGTTCTGATGGATTTTTCAGAAAAGGAACATTTGTACTCACCTTATTGAAAAAATTTCAGTTGTCTATAATAAAAAACTTATAACTTCAATAAGCATGTAAACGTATGTGTGTACCCATACCACATTCCTGAATAACTCTGCCAAATTTAGTTACATTGCTAGCAAAATTTTGGACTTCGTAAGGTTTCTTCAAAGTATTGCAACTTCGCATACGCACCCACGTTTTTTTTTTTCGAAAACGAGGAAAGGTATCGAGTTGAAACTTACGTCAAATACTAAGGTCTACGGTACCTTGGCGGTGTAAAAAATTTAAGCTTCTAAATCACGGCGGCTCAGGAAAACCGATTGGGAACGTGGAGTCGCGAGAAGTAAACAGAGCAACAGGCGAGAGCAACGGAAAGATCGGAGGCAATCCCAGCCGTCGGCGCATTTAGACATGACAGAGGCAGCAAGCAGCTGTAACAGCAGGCCATCAGCACCACCTCGTTTTAATGCTGCGAGGGAGGAGCTACACCTTTCTGCGGACCAGGATGGTCGTGTAAAATTTTTAGTATGTCACAAAGTTATATACAGGAAAGTACATAAAGAAATTCAGTTAAAGACGTAATTACGCAGTAAACCACGCGGAAGATTACGTCAAATATGTTGACTACGAACAAAAGGCAATAATGTTTGAACTGAACGCTAGCTTTTCAAACGACGTAAATTAACACTTAATAATAAGTTTTGTATGTAACATGGTGGCAGTGGAAGGAATGAAGAAAAACTGCTTCGATTCAACAACTACAATGTCAGTTTTGAAAGTTCATGCTACTGATATTATTTGATACAAATATTTCATATTATTTGCAGGACGTTGATCATCCTGGAAGAGATTCTTCTGAGGGGATTAGTTACAGAATTTCTCATTAGATAGCTGTGCCGTTTAAGCTATTTGCTGAAGGGGAATCTATTAACAGGTGCCTTGTAATAGCGACGGAAGAGCTGTACCCACAAACGGTTCCGAAGCTACAATTCGTGTCACTTCCTCGAGCCACTGTAATGCGCTGAATTCAAGAATTAGCAGAAGAGTTGGAGGCTCATCTGACAATGAATGTTAAAGACAGTGTTGCATTTTCTTCGACTTTGGATGACAGTCTTCACTTGTCAGACACAACACAGTAGGTATTTTTCATTAGGACAGTAAACAAAATGCTGCAATTTCGCGAAGAGATGTTGGAACTTACCCCACTGAAAGACATAAAAACTTGTCAAGACACGTTAGATGCACTTGAAGCGGTTATAGGGAAATTTGGTCTGCCGTGGGAAGTACTAACTACCGTGGCAACTGATGCTGGTCCTGCTATGACTGGCGAAATCGGTGGCTTAGTAGGATGCGTCGAGAGAAAAATGAAGAATCTTGATCTTCTGGTTATCCATACACATTGTCCGATGCATCAACAACATTTGTGTTCCAAAAGCATAAAACTGAATAATTTAATGAGTCTGGTTGTGAAAATCACTAATTTTATTCCAGTAAAAGGATTCATTTATCGCTTGTTCAATGCGATTCTGGACGATATCGGTTGTGAATATGGAGATTCACCTTATCACTTTGAGGTTAGCTAGCTCAGTCGTGCTAAAATTATCATCATAAAACTGCACCAAGAAATGTCGTTATCCATGGAAGTGAAAGAAGAAAGTATTCCTGAACTGTCGGGGACAGATGGATTTGTGATTTATCCTTTTTAGCTGATGTGACAGGGCGCCTTCGCGCCTTGTGCGTGTCACTTCAAGGGAAGGTATTAAAGACGAACTGTTGCTCTGGAAAAGGCAGCTGGAGGCGAGAAACGTCTCTTACTTCCCGAAACTGCCAGCATTAACAAACTTTGCCAGTGCTGCAGATTTTGCAGAGCATACAGAACTTTTAAGAAAACTGCGTACTGAATTTGAAACAAGATTCACTGATATTTCGCGCTTGGAAACAGATATAGGAATTTTCGCCGCTCCGTACTCTTGGATGCCGATTCTGTAAGCCACCCTCTTCAAATGGAAATCATAGACCTTTAGTGTGCTTCAGAACTGAAAGATACACTACCGGTCATTAATGTCAATACACTCAATAAAGGTCTAATACCGTGGGTACTGTTGAGGAAGCAAAGGAATAGCGCAACCGTTGTGCACAAATCATGATTTTTGTTTGTGGTCATCGAGATACAATAGTACCCAACAAAGAATGTTGTGTGCGCAAACGTTATGCCCTACCTGATATGTTTGTTTACCTATTTACGACGGACGCCGCATTTGCTGCACCTGTGTTGTTCCCTGTAGTGATGTGAAGATATCCGCAGCAAACGGCAAGCATTGCTACGATACGTAACATGTGGTTGTTGCACGCCAGTTTCTTCGAGACATCGAAATGTGCAAATGACTAGTATGGCTCCACGAGTGGAGATATCCATAGAAAAACGTGCTGCAATTGTAGCACTTAGCCAAGCGGTTTATCTATTCGCCAAATTTCGAAACAGCGTAGTGTGTCTATAGGGGGAGTGCAATACGCCCTTCACCGCCAGAAGACAACAGGTAGCAATAAGGATAGGACGCCATCGTAAAACAGCTAAAAGTGATGATAAATATATCAGAATTACCAGTAAGAGAAATAGATTCAAAACAGCGTCCCATATTCGTGCAAAATTCGTAGAAATAAACAGGACAACAACATCTGTTGCAACAGTAAAAAGGATACTGACTGAAGCTGGCTTGAAAAAATATGTCACAGCAGGAAAACCCCTTCTAAGGCCCTTAAATAAACAGAAGAGACTTGAATGGGCTAGAAAACATCTTAATTGGACAGAGGAAGAGTAGACGAAGGTGTTATTCACCGATGAATCAAAGTTCAAGATTTTTGGAACCAGAAGGAGAATATTTGTTCGTCGATTTGTAGGGGAAAGGGTAGCCGAGCAGTGCGTTCTACCTACAGTTAAACACGGTGGAGGTACTATTATGGCTTGAGGATGTTTTGCCGGAGATAGAGTTGGCGACATTGTGACAATTGAAGGAAGTATGGATGGGAAGCAGTACCACCGCATACTTGAGTATCATGCAATACGAAGTGGGTTTCGCTTAATAGTGAAAGGGTTTACCTTACAACACGATAATGTCCTGAAACATCGGTCGGCATACTGTACGAACTACATTGAATCAAAGGAAAAACAGAAAGTACTGAATGATATTGCATGGGCGTCCCAAAGCCCCGACTGTAATCCCATTGAAATGGTCTGGGATGGAGTCGACAGACGTATCAGGGAAGTTAATATATCCAGCAAGGAACATCTCTGGAATATTGTTAAGGATGTGTGGAATCACATACACTCCTGGAAATGGAAAAAAGAACACATTGACACCGGTGTGTCAGACCCAACATACTTGCTCCGGACACTGCGAGAGGGCTGTACAAGCAATGATCACACGCACGGCACAGCGGACACACCAGGAACCGCGGTGTTGGCCGTCGAATGGCGCTAGCTGCGCAGCATTTGTGCACCTCCGCCGTCAGTGTCAGCCATTTTGCCGTGGCATACGGAGCTCCATCGCAGTCTTTAACACTGGTAGCATGCCGCGACAGCGTGGACGTGAACCGTATGTGCAGTTGACGGACTTTGAGCGAGGGCGTATAGTGGGCATGCGGGAGGCCCGGTGGACGTACCGCCGAATTGCTCAACACGTGGGGCGTGAGGTCTCCACAGTACATCGATGTTGTCGCCAGTGGTCAGCGGAAGGTGCACGTGCCCGTCGACCTGGGACCGGACCGCAGCGACGCATGGATGCACGCCAAGACCGTAGGATCCTACGCAGTGCCGTAGGGGACCGCACCGCCACTTCCCAGCAAATTAGGGACACTGTTGCTCCTGGGGTATCGGCGAGGACCATTCGCAACCGTCTCCATGAAGCTGGGCTACGGTCCCGCACACCGTTAGGCCGTCTTCCGCTCACGCCCCAACATCGTGCAGCCCGCCTCCAGTGGTGTCGCGACAGGCGTGAATGGAGGGACGAATGGAGACGTGTCGTCTTCAGCGATGAGAGTCACTTCTGCCTTGGTGCCAATGATGGTCGTATGCGTGTTTGGCGCCGTGCAGGTGAGCGCCACAATCAGGACTGCATACGACCGAGGCACACAGGGCCAACACCCGGCATCATGGTGTGGGGAGCGATCTCCTACACTGGCCGTACACCACTGGTGATCGTCGAGGGGACACTGAATAGTGCACGGTACATCCAAACCGTCATCGAACCCATCGTTCTACCATTCCTAGACCGGCAAGGGAACTTGCTGTTCCAACAGGACAATGCACGTCCGCATGTACCCCGTGCCACCCAACGTGCTCTAGAAGGTGTAAGTCAACTACCCTGGCCAGCAAGATCTCCGGATCTGTCCCCCATTGAGCAGGTTTGGGACTGGATGAAGCGTCGTCTCACGCGGTCTGCACGTCCAGCACGAACGCTGGTCCAACTGAGGCGGCAGGTGGAAATGGCATGGCAAGCCGTTCCACAGGACTACATCCAGCATCTCTACGATCGTCTCCATGGGAGAATAGCAGCCTGCATTGCTGCGAAAGGTGGATATACACTGTACTAGTGCCGACATTGTGCATGCTCTGTTGCCTGTGTCTATGTGCCTGTGGTTCTGTCAGTGTGATCATGTGATGTATCTGACCCCAGGAATGTGTCAATAAAGTTTCCCCTTCCTGGGACAATGAATTCACGGTGTTCTTATTTCAATTTCCAGGAGTGTATATTCACGACACCTACAGAAACTGATTGACCGCATCCCTTGAGTTTGTGAGGCAGTCATTAAATCCAAAGGAGGATACTTTTATGAAAGTGATTGTATTATATTTATATATGTGGAAGTTAATATAATTATATTTTGTGAGAAACATCGTTTGATTTGTGTTGTAAATCTGAAATACCAGGGTGTATTGAAATTAATGAGCGGTAGAGTAGATGTCAATGACTTTTACAAAAATTTGCGTTCCCGCAACTTCAGAGCAGTTCTTTCCGCTAATGAAACAGTAAAACACGACTGAGATGGTACATATCAGATATCATCTAAAATGTGTTTTGAGACTGAGCTGTGGTGAAGCAGTCATTCCCAACATTGAAGCCCTTACGCAAAGAAAAGTAAATAAAAGTAGAAAGAGCAATAGAAAACTGAGGGGGATCAATCACTGGTAAATGTGGCTTTATCACTAAACAAGATACATGATTCTGAGTATCCTGTTTTAATGCCCGTGTACAGAAGTTAACACGAGTCTCGTAATCACTTCCATAAATAATTGCCGAGGTGGTTGACGTCATTTGGATATCTTGCTGCATACGCCTTAGAAGAACGAACAGCATTTTTCCTACACTCTCCATACACCATAAGCACGTCGGCTTTGCTGCAGTCCTAGACTGTGCGGCTGGTCCCGGCAGAGGTTTGAGTCCTCCCTCGGGCATGGGTGTGTGTGTTTGTCCTTAGGATAATTTAGGTTAAGTAGTATGTAAGCTTAGGGACTGATGACCTTAGCAGTTAAGTCCCATGAGATTTCACACACATTTGAACATTAGAACACGTCGGATTTTTCTGCATTGGTTAATTTAAATCGTGCACTCAAGACCTACAGCTTGGACTGTCACATACTAGCAAGTTGCATTGCATTCAGCGGACATACTCGTATATGCACACCGTAAACATACAAAACATCATCGTACCTAGCAACTACGCAGGCTGAACGACGCAAACTAGTGACGGTGCGAAAACCTTTCAAAATACGATGTCTGTTAACAACACGTACTATACTCCTTCAACAAACAGCAATGACACCCAATTTACGCTACTTTTAGTTTGTCGATGTCAATAGGCGTTGTCCCATTTAAAAAAAGTGTATGTCTGTTAAAAAATACACTTTCTAAGTATTATTACAGTCTGTTGGTTGACTAATAATAGCCGGCCAGTGTGGCCGAGCTGTTCAAGGCGCTTCAGTCTGGAACCGAGCGACCGCTACGGTCGCAGGTTCGAATCCTGCCTCGGGCATGTATGTGTGTGATGTCCTTAGTTTAGTTAGGTTTAAGTAGTTCTAAGTTCTAGGGGACTGATGACCTCAGATGTTAAGTCCCATAGTGCTCAGAGCCATTTGAACCATTTTTTTTTTTTTACTAATAATACGAGCCTATGACTACCAATCCATTCTGTGAAAACCGCACATGGATATAGCGCTTTCCATTTTCGCAAATTTTGCGATGCAAGTATTAGGTGATTCACCCTGTATAGGATGTACCAAAATTACACTGATAAACGTCAAACGATTTTACGAATCGAGGGCAGAACCAATGTCCGAGAACGTTAACCATCGATAATACAGACTTCGAAGTTATAAGGGTTGACGCCTCTCTCTAGCGAACGTTTTAAGGTGCTAGCGTGAACTAGTACACCGACTCATTACAAACAGAACTACTCGCAATGGGAATCCGAGCTGCTTCTCCGTCTCTTAATGACCTCGTTGTCGACGGGACGTTAAAGACTAATCTCTTCCTCATCTACTCGCAATGGACCTGACAAAATGCTGCTGGATGGCGCTGAAACCATCCACGCCTATCGTAACATCACAGTGGTGCGAACACACTCATCTTCAAAATGTTCAAATATGTGTGATATCTTATGGGACTTAACTGCTAAGGTCATCAAAAAAATGGCTCTGAGCACTATGGGACTTAACAGCTATGGTCATCAGTCCCCTAGAACTTAGAACTACTTAAACCTAACTAACCTAAGGACAGCACACAACACCCAGCCATCACGAGGCAGAGAAAATCCCTGACCCCGCCGGGAATCGAACCCGGGAACCCGGGCGTGGGAAGCGAGAACGCTACCGCACGACCACGAGATGCGGTCGCTAAGGTCATCAGTCCCTAAGCTTACACACTACTTAACCTAAATTATCCTAAGGACAAACACACACACCCATGCCGGAGGGAGGACTCGAACCTCCGCCGGGACCCACTCATCTTCACTGCCGAGCGGCAGCCTTATAACTTCGAATCTCTGTAGCGTCGTTGAGTGACGTTTCTTGTCGTCGATTATCCTCCTCAATTTCCTGTTCAGAATATTCTGTTAATTACACACAGTTTATAAGCAAGAATAGCGCTATCTTCGTTGAGGTTTTCTTAAAAGAAATGGTTCAAATGGCTCTCAGCACTATGGGACTTAACTGCTGAGGTCATCAGTACCCTAGAACTTAAAACTACTGAAACCTAACTAACCGAAGGACATCACACACATCCATGTCCGAGGCAGGGTTCAAACCTGCGACCGTAGCGGTCGCGCGGTTCCAGACTGTAGCGCCTAGAACCGCTCGGCCATATTAAAAGCAAAAAACCGACTTTTGATGATATGTAGATGACCTTTACATGATGAGGGTGTGGAAGAGTACTTCTGAAGTATATGGGCTGGAAACGATGGGAATGAGGATAGAGAGCCAAGCTGTTGGAAAGAGAGGGAGAGGTGTTGTGACAAAAACGAGTATTCTGTTAATGGATGGATACATCTCTGGACGGATTTCATGGTCAGGCGGTTAAAGTTTCGTTGGATTAGGATGTGAAGAGTGTTCAGTTATAAGGTTGGGGAATGTTTAGGAGCAAGTGTGGCAGACTGCGGAAGTTGGTAATCAGGGAAGAAACAATTGAGTTGTTCGTGTCAACTTTGACGACTAATGTAGGTGAACTTCTCCACAGTCTCTCAACGCCGAGAGACCGCTTCAGTATTGATTACAGTCGCTGTTCCGGTCAAAACTATTGCTGGACATTCAGATCTCTATGGCCTCTGACAAGAGATTTTCTTCACCTCTGGGTCCCTGGAATTTCTAACACTGTTGTCTGTACGGAATCAGATATATTGATCTATCAATCTGTTCTGCAGGCCACAAACGAAATGGACACCTGTTCATGAATAAACATAAAATTGTGTTTAATTAAACAAAAATCTCGTTCCATGTATCAGCTTACTGGGACTCTGTATGTCGCCAAACAGGCTGCAAGAGCCCAGAGGGCACAACAGGAACTTTCACTGGGACACTGGCCCTGCATAGAAGCGAGGTCTCGGGGTTGAGAGACATCACAGAAATTCACGATGTTGTTACGCACCAAAGGGAGCGCCGAGGCACTGGTACAGAACAGAGGCAAATGGAGAGAGCTGGAGTTTTAATTCTAATTAGTCTCGGAAACAAGAACGGGAATGCTTTAAACATTTAACAGCTTACTCTGAAAAGTAAATAAGCATGGAGAGATCGTGTGGAGTAGATTATGGGAAGTATCTTATCCGAATTGTGGCAAGGACAAAAGTCTCATGTGGCACAGAGGTGGCGTTAATATCAATGAAAATTTCTTTTTCATTAGGTACAAGCTGCGTTCTAGTGTACATCAAGTGTCGTCAAATTTTCAGAATTTTTGGGTTCTACCGCGTTTTACAATAATAGTGTAATGTGTGTTTTGCGTTTCTTCATTTTCGACAGTTAATAAATAGGCGACTGATTTCAGACGTGCCCTTACTTCTCTCCAAGACGACTCATTTCGACATGCATAATTAAACTAAAAATCGCAATTTTTTGTATCTTGCTCACTAACTGCATCCCTTCGGAACTCTTATCTTCTGCTTCTCAGGGAGCAACCGTACTGCGTTTAGAAAGTTTCAGTCTCGCTTTGTGTGACCACACATGAAAACATTGACAAAGTGGACGATACTGGACAACGGAAGTTCAAATACATCAACTAGTATCCGCCGTAGACACATTAGACGAAAGAGTGGGGTACATTATTTGTGAAAAATTAATAATGAAAATTATTTTGAGCAAGATGTGTTTCGCATACAATGAATGATGACTAAAAAGCAAATGCGAAAACGAATGCCTCAGCAATGTTTGCAACATTTTAAAAATAATCCGATCCATGACATTGCCCCATTTGTCATTGCGGATGAGCCGCTATGATATTTTTTTCTCTTTTTTGTTTTGTTTTAGGGCGCACAAACAACTGGGATCATAAGCGCCCGTGTCATAATCTTAGATAATCAAGAAGTAAAAGAACTTAAAAGTGACTATACGTTAAGTCCAATCGATGGAAGGAAAGAGAGCTAAGAATAAGGGCTTCCTCTTAGAGACAGCGAAGGTCCTGAAGCAAAGATTAAATTTCCTTCGCCATACTGCTACGACGGTTAAAAACTTGTCAGTGTTTTCTAGGATGCAAAAGGATTTATTTTTATTGGTTACGAGCAGAGGGAAAAATAAATTACTCTATATAAGTCTTTGGCACCAACCGAATGAAAATCGTCCTGACATTAAGCCTGTGCGCCTGACCGGGACGTGAACCCCTAATCTCTTACCGACTGAACTATCGACAGCTTCAGTTCTCCCAGTATTTCCTTCACACTTCCCAAAGTTCATGGAAGCTCTCCTGTACCTATTGTTGGAATAGTATTACGGGTAGAAAGATAAAGCAGAGAAATGGCTTAGCAACAACTTAACGATCCTTTCCAGAACAAATCTTTCAGACTGTGTTACTTTGAAATTTCCTGACACATTAAAATCGTCAAGGTGGGTTTCGAACAATATCTTGGTAGTTCAGCCAGTAAGAATGTTTCCCAAGTAAGTCAACGATCGGTGTTCGGGTACGGCTCAGGCTCAAAAGCTTGATCTGCCAGAAGGTTAAGAAAGGTGCACACTCCGCTTCAGGGTGGAATATTCACAATGAAAATCATTTTTCATCAGAACAATGCACCTACACTTGAAAGTGCTTCAGCAACTGGAAAAGTAATCTGAAATACTAATTATTGGAAATACACGATATCCAGCACAATTGGGACCCTTTCACATCCACGTCTTCTAAAATAAATTTGTGAAGATAGGGGGAGGGGGAGAAACGCAGGAAGAAATTTACTGACTTAATGTCAGACTATATAGAAAAATAAGTGGATTTATTTCATGTATATATCTGACAAGACAAAAAAGTTTCTCTTGTGCTCGTCAAAAAACTGTCAAGTTCATCGTTCAGGTCGCTGCTACGCTACCAAAACTCTCCGAGCAGCTGCTGCTTGTCCATGTAATTAACACAGGGCAGTACCTATTTTACTTTTATTATAGAGATTTGTATTCGAGGAAGTATTTTCAATAAATCTGACATGCACCGATGCACATCCGTCTAATATTCTTCGAATGGAAAACATGAGACCTAATCGTTTGTGCAAGATGCTCATTTGGTGCAACTTGTTTCCGTTGTTTGATTAAGTATGATGATGACTCGTATCAAGCTTTTTTCCTTAAAGATAAGTGTTGGTAGCTACTGCGCAATCCATATCAATAATAACTGTAATTTGGAGAGTAGTAAAGATAAGAAAGATAACATCAAATCAGTTTCGGTGAAAATAAGGAAAGACGGTAACACTGGCAAACAATTTTTCATTGCAATTTTTTAAATTAATACACGAGGATATTAGGCTTTCATTTATGGTCAAATGGTTTCCTGGACATGTTTCCTCAGCGAATTGTGAATGCTAGTCGTTTAAGTTGTTATTGTGATCATTTAAAATTAACTGTGTGCCGGTTGTGAGGCCAAGAGTGTCATTCGATTTTTGTATCCACCGAAGTAAAAACCTGGAGAAATTTATCGTCAACTTTAGGAAGTATATGAGTATGCAGTAATGAACAAAGGAAATGAAAAAAATTGTCTGAAATGTTCAGCAATGCCTGCCTTCACCGTGTCACTGCAAGAAGTCTTACTTCATTAGTTCGAATGGTCGCCCATATTCCATTCCGGATCTCGCTCGTAGCGATTTTCACATTCTCTCGAAGCTCAAAGAGTACCTTTGGGAAACGTTTCGGAAGTGATGCCGACGTGAAAAGTGCAGCGAACAATTGCTTTCATGAACTGGCGGCAGCTAATAATGACACGAGAATACTATGTCTGGTGGACAGATGTAATGTGTTGATTATGTAGAGCAATGTCTTACATGATTTTAGTTAAAAATATATTCCTTTAATTTACTACAAACTGTCGTTATATTCCGATTAACTTCATTTTAAAATGAGGAGCCGTTATGAATAAAGTTGTGGTGTCAACGCCAGACACCACACTTGCTAGGTGGTAGCTTTAAATCGGCCGCGGTCCATTAGTACATTTCGGACCCGCGTGTCGCCACTGTCAGTGATCGCAGACCGAGCGCCACCACACGGCAGGTCTCGAGAGACTTACTAGCACTCACCCCAGTTGTATGGACGACTTAGCTAGCGATGCAACACTGACGAAGCCTCGTTTATTTGCAGAGAAGATAGTTAGAACAGCCTTCAGCTAAGTCAATGGCTACGACCTAGCAAGGCGCCATAGCAATTGATAGTTATCGTATGAAGCATGTCTCATCAAGAACGTTGTATACAAATGATGGATTAATGTTAAGTATTCCAGCAGCTACGTACTTTTCTTTATAGCATTCATTACGTATCCTGTTTCAGACCTCACGCCATCCTGCGTGAGCTTATAGCGTGCATCTCGGCCTTCTCTAGCTATATAACGAAAGTGTAGTTGCATTATGTATGAATTGTCCATGATGTACTAATTTCATCAACAACTCAGCAACTGTGTATCCTAAAATAACTAATGTCATTTGTTGGTCCACTTTATATTCCTGTCCTCATTAGTGAAGCGATAAAAAGCAGATAACAGACAGTTTGCACAAGGTGCTTTCACTTTAACTAAGACTGTTCTATTTCAGATGCTCGAAAAGTTTCTTGGGTTGTAAATGTATTCCGACACCACATAGTTTAATAATAGGGGAAAAACTAATGTTTGCACCGTAGATAAACTCTTGAAAGTTGTAGTGAGATAATGTACGCATAGCCAACCAGCACACGGGTTTGCATGTTTTCTGAAGACATACGTCCAAAATCATGTTGACATTTTTTGTACTACAACTTATTCAAAGAAATTTGGAGCGTCACATTGAGGCTGTTGTACTTGGTTGTCAAGTGAGGATGGGTAGTTTTAAATACAGCAGCAGATGACGTAGTAGAAAATGAGAATGAGTAATTTAACAAAGTAGGTACTCCTTACTCTTGTACGTTATTAGTAAAATATTGACGAAGTCATCTAGGATACAAGGCAGCTCCGGCCGAGGACAGTTATTAGCAAGGTGATTTAAATTCTAATTCCTGTAATCGAAGAGAGTGCTGTAGTTGTCGAAGATTAATGAGTTGAACTGTTTCTCTCTTGACGCAACTCATTAACCTGTTGAAATGAGTGGAAGTTGATGTTGACACTGTTCCGTTAACCTTCGTTGATCACGCTCAGCAATTGCGGCAATCAGGTCAGTGAAGAACACCCTGAGGAAGCCAATAAGAGTGTGAAATAACTATTTACTATATCTATGCCATGAGAGAAAAAGGCCGTTCTGGGTTTTGAAGTCTCTGAGTGCGGCACACACAGCAACTTGAAATTTCTTCGGATTGTTTATAAGATAGAGACTCCATTCTATAATTTGAATAGAAAAGTAATACGCTTGCATTATCTCTGTAGTCGTGGCAGATTTTCACGATTATTTTCCCAGTTTAGGAAAAAATGACACACACTATCCATCCAAACAGTTCTGTGACTGATTTTATTCCTGGCGTATAGGCGACGTCAGTGCAGTAACTACGGCAACAGCTTGAGCTAGCAACTGTAAACAACAGATGTGCACTCGACTTGTCGGTTGTGAGCAAGCAGTGTGAAGTAGCGGGCATGCGTCTGTCCTAAGTCAACTTTGATGTATCGCAAATCGCATTAGAGCAACGAACTGAACGTGTCTAAATCAGTTGTTCAAGACATTCTCCAGAATGTTTTGACGAAGAGGAAAATGTGTTCAAACTTTGTCCAGTGCACCTTGTCTCCCCAACAAAACAGCAACGCGTGGACACCTGCCGTGACATGACTGAAATGAAAACCGCGAACAATTATTTTCTGGAAAAAGTCATCACGGGTGACGAGACTTACAGTAGTCAATAACAATGTACCACAAAGGCCGAAGTCCCAAATGACTCACTGATAGATAACTAAGGCCGAAGAAAGTGCGAATGTGACGCACGAGTTGAACAAAGTCGCAACGAAGGACTTTCCTGATAGTTTCACATTGGTGTATCAACACTACGTGCGTTGTACTCAGCTGTGAGAACACCTGTAGCATTACAACCACCATCTTAACTTTCTCTCGAAACTTTTTGGGCTGATTGGTTACTGTTTAATTTAATAATTGACTTGCGCTCTTTTATTTATTGTACTTTTCACGAGTCAACCATGTGAGCATTTCCCAGTGCCGTAATTTCTTTCGATCACTACCTGGTCGCAAACGGTTACATCCGATTGTACCGTGAAAGTAATAACAAATAAAATATTTTCTGTCGCCCTTTTATACTATGGGTTTTGTGTTTATTGAAAACTTGAAAGGATTCCCAGTGAGAATGAAGTAAGATGCATTTTCTGACGTTCCAAAGGGAAGACTTTCTTTCGTTCAAGGTGTATGATGTTACACCCAGGAAGGTTGGGATACTTTAAATCATCATAAAAAATCATGCGTTACACTGTGTTTGTTGTAGTTACCTTTATTTTATTTGTCCTGGACAAACTGAATTCCTTGCGGTTGTAGACCACCGTACATCTTAAAGTAAAATGTAAAATCAAACAAGAGAGGGCGTAATCCATCTTGCGCATTTGTACGGTTTCATCCTCAAACAAAAGAGAAAGATGCGACCACGAACGCATTTGCACAGTCTCCCGTTATCACACGGAGGGAGTATGGAACGTATCCCTTTTAGAAACGGAATATTCTCAATACAGAACCTGAAGGCTGATAAGATTGAATGGAACTGAGAACACTGTAAAGAAATTTAGGATAACTGAACGCTGTATTCCCTCGAGCACCTTAATAGAAACATAGTCTACATTTCATTTCTAAAAGGATATAAACATCTGGCATGTACCAGTTAGTGTGTAACTCTCTTAAAACTATTTATGTATGCCATATAAGAAGAAACTTTAAAAACTGGTTTCCCAAAGAGCAACAGCTCACATTTCGTATTCACTGAGCACTTAATTAGCTCTACACAACAAAAATAGAAACAGATTCAAAATTCTTAAATTTAGCCATAGTCTAAACCAAAAACTAAGAAATGATGGAATTTTTTACTTGCAGGAGATTGTGATACAGGCTGAAATACGTTTTACGTGAACACTATTTATTGTCAGATACAACACTCTTCAAACATTAAAGTATTTAAATTAAAAAAAGAAAACAGCGCTGATACAGTGGGTGAACGACTGCGCACACACACACACACACACATACACACACACACACACACACACGCACGCACGCACGCACGCACGCACGCACGCAGAGAGAGAGAGAGAGAGGCGTGTGGGGTTATGACATTTAAATGAGTCACTAAACACAAAAGGAAAATAAACGAACGTTTACAGAGGGATCAAAGAGCCTTATAAAACTACTGCGGTTCAGAACTTTATTTAATTCGAATGCCACTGCGTATTACGTATTACAATATTCCAGGAACAAGAATATAAAGACATTGAGGATCTTATAACATTATTTGAATACTACCAATATTTTTCTATATTTCCGTAACATTTAGATATTTTTCAATACTTTTCGATATTTTTCAATACTCTGCAAAATGATTTATAGAGGTAACAAGTGGCTTTATAGAAACATCAACTAGCTTTTCAGCAAGAATTACTAGCTTTATAAAAATATTAAAGGGAGCTAAGTGACATATTTCGTGATGTGTAAGTATGAATGTGTGTAAGTTTTCTGAGATGCTAGTGTCATGACATTGGCAGCTGGTATTAAGCACTCCAGCTGCGCTGGAGTACTCTGTGGAAACCGTGTGAGATCAGCGCTAGATAGCGTTCACGCCTGTGAAGGCCATACTAGCCCTGCGTTAGACAGTGCTCCCAATTTAAATTATAGGCCTAGCTTTACAGCACCAGTATTGTTTCAGAATATGACGAATTAGGATGCTCATTTCACAATTATGAACATAGTGGCTAAGTACCTGGCATTTTCCGGGCATGTATTTATTCCAATCTTTCATTAGTCCATCTTCCCCTTCCTCATCTCTCTGTCCATCTCCTCATCCCTCTCTCTACCCTCCTCCTTCCCTCTCTCTCTATCCACCTAATTGTCCCCCCTCTCTCTGTCCATCTCATCCCCTCCTTCCTTGTTCATTTCCTCCTCCCTCCCATCTCTCTCTATCCATCTCCTCCTCGCCCCCTCTCACTGTCTTATCTCCTCCACCCCTTCTCTCTGTTCATCTCCACCTCCCCCTCTCTCTATCCGTTTCCTTCTCCCTCTATTTATGTCCATCTCCCCGTCCCCCAGCCTTCTCCGTATATCACCACCACCCCAGCAGGAGGTTGGCGGTTCATACCTCCACAGATTTTTCTCCAGAGAGCAAATAACACGTGTACCAAGTTTGGTTAAAATCGACCCAGGGGTTTAGCAGGAACCTTTTATCCTCAGCTTCACCCGTGTAAACACGTGTCACATATAGTTGACATATATTTAACTTATTTCACACATATTTGTGCACACATTTCACATGTGTTTCTGGGGAATAGATTAGTAGTAAAGCAGGAACAGACTAAAATTTCATGCCAATGAAGCACTTTTACTGCACGAAAACCGAAAATACAGTGAACGATAAACTTTTTCCTTTCACCATTGTGTCGGGGGTGCCAGAGAGAACAAGTTTCGTAAAGGTGCAATTTATGTGTAAAGTTTGTTATAAGTTGACTAATTCTCAAATACTGGATGAATAAAGTCTGAGTATTTGCGCGTCGTAGGCAACATTTCTTTCTCACCCCCACCTCTTTGATAGGTACGTCGTTCTTACCACCACTGCACTTCTTTCCAGACAGTGAAGTGTGTGCCAAGCCTATTTGAAACCGAGCCATTAGTTTAGGAAGAGATGAGGAACATATATAAGTAAGTAGCTATATTTTCGTAACATGTACGGTTATGGATGCAGGGATGCGAACATGTCCAAGAAACTGAGCAAAATAAAACGGTGAAAATAAATGCAGGCCAAGTTTCTGTGATTGCGAGAAACATGGAAAAGTATAAAACATTTACTAAAACTATAGCAGTGAAACCAGATGTACCCTGATAACAAAACTGCAAAACTGTCATGTCTGGCTTTTTGAACATGCTAATCTCCAAAGCTACTAGACGAATTTTTACGAGGTTTTCGCAGGTAATTAGAGCATAGGCTGGGGCAGAGTACAGACTTTGTTTCATCAAAATCGGAACACGAAAAAAGAAGATGTCGTAATTTAAAGTTTTATCTAAAATTGTCTGCTCAGCTTAGTAGTTCGAATTTTTAATCATCGTATCGTATACCAAAGAACCAATAAATGTTGCTGTTGGTATCGTAGCACATGCAAAAACCAATAGAGGGCACTATTAGTTTTTTAACTCTATGAAAGATGTATTTTTGGAAGTTTATGCCAGTGACAGAATTTAGCGTCTCAGTCCTATGCTTACGATCACAAACTAGCTATGAGTTTACTTGGACAGGATACACAGATTTACTGATTTCACTTTGTGTATGAAAATCTTAGCGCTATTGTTTTGCTTCTTTCTATGAGTTTTATCTACATTCTTTGCTAGGAAAAGCGAATTAACTAAATTTGCTTTGTGAATTGGGTGTATACTTACAACATTTTGATTTAGTTTTGGTTACGAATGCAAATCCCTAGGAAACGTTCGAGTCGTTCTGAATATACCAGAAGGGATAAAAGACTGAGGACTATACGGTCTCAAGAATCAAATGAAGATCGTAAGACCAGACTTGCCGCAGATCGAGAACATCAGGCATTAACTCGCTCTTTGGAAACTCCAGCAGGAAAACGAGGAGCGATATAACTCTGATTGAGAGGGTCATGCTTTATCTCTTTCCTCAGAACCCTTCACTCACAGATGCTTAAAGTTATTATCTCCAACTTAATGACATACGAGTAGTCGGGCGAGCGAGTTTTATATCCCGAATCCTGCTTAAACAATTTACCATTTCGCTTTAAATGTGTACAATTCCCAGTGAGCTGATCTTATATCGCGACCATAAACAAAATACAATGTCAGACGCTGCGTGTTTACAGCATGGACCTTAGTGTGAGTTGGTTTTCGCATGCTTAAAGTTATTATCTCCAACTTAATGGCATACGAGTAGTCGGGCGAGCCAGCTTTACACGGCTCTAGCTCATGTTAGTGAAGCATACCAGATCTTAGTTCGTGTCCCCAGACATACTACTTAAATATTGTATACAAATAATCTTTGTGAGTTGAAAATAAATGTCACACATACGAAGTCTCGGGCACAGCTACAGAAAAGTACCCGGCAACGCTAGGTTTCTTAGATAGTTACGACATAGAAAGAAAATGTTGGGTTACAGATTCCTTCAACTATCTGTCGTGTTCTCTAGAAAAATGTGTCTCATATTTAAAACCTGAAGAGTTGAAAATAACAAGAAAATATTTTCCTAACAGCGACCAGTTTAATATGGTTACTAAGAATGGCGTGTTCCTATATGACTTGCTGACTGGTGAAACAATTATCAAGGAATATGAATATCAAGGAGCGTGCAAGGTCTGGCATTTATCTGAATTTTAGAAGATTACTCCGACTAGTAATTGAAAACCGATGTCTTGCTATTGGCTGATATCTCTGAAAATTTTCGTGCACTCTGTCTCAAAACGTGCAAACTGAATCTCGATCATTGGGTGACTTCACCTGGTTACGGGTGGGATGCTTTGCTGAAAACTATAAATGTAAAACTGCAACTTATTATGGACACAGAACAATCAAAATTTGTTAAAAGTTGTGTCAGAGGTGGTACAGTTCGCTGTTTGCATAGATATGCTGTTGCAGTCAATAGGCTTATGGCTGATTGTAATGAAAACAATGATGGATCTTGCATTATATGCTTCGATGTTAATAGTCTCTACAGCTGAGCAATGCTGCAGTACCTACTCCTATCTGATTTTAGTGTAATGAGAATATCAGATGAGTCAGACATAGATTGAATTTTAGAAGTAGGTCTTGAGTATCTATAAAATACCCATGAACTTCTCGCAGATCTGCCATCATGGCGTAGAAAGTGGTACGACTACCTAGCATCAACAACTCAGGAGTTTGAGGATTTGATTTCTACATTATATGATAAAAAATTACGTGAGTAACAATAGAAATTTAAGGCAGTGTCTGAAGAATAAACTTACTATAAGCAAAATTCATCGGATGTTATCATTCTGTAAAGCTCCCTAGATGAAACCATAAACCGATACTAATTTTGAGATCACATGAAAGCGAAAAGGCGAACACCAAAAGAATTGTTTTAACTTGTATACAACAGTGTTTTTGGCAAAACTATGCAGATTGTGAGAAGAATGGATGGTGTAAGGATAATAACAAGTTGAGAAGATAGATATGGAGCTACTGATCTACTGATCTGATTGCAAGATCTAATTTGAAGTACATCGTCGTATTTGAGTAAAACTGGGTTGCTTCTCAATTAAGTATAACGAACATACTTTCTGAGAAATCCACAGCTGTATAAATTTCTATTTTATGTTTCTGAGACGCGTCTTATAAATCTCCATTACAGATATATTCTGAAGAAGTCTGAGGCGAAAAATGTTAAAACGTGTTGCACACACACGGACAGCTTAATATATCATGTGACTATGTCAGGTATTTATAATGTTATTCAGTGTGACATGCATAGGTGTCTTGACACTTAAGGGTACCACGATAACATCATTTACAACAACCTATGCATCAATAAGGAAATGTGGTTTTAATTAAAGGTGAATTATCGAGGGTTAATATTACAGAATTCAAAAGACTGAGAGGAAAAATGTGCGTTCTCAAAAGTGAAACGCGTAATGCCTACAGTGAAAGACGTGAAACGTTCGTCAGCTAACGAATCAAGAACTGATGATTACCGAGAATGCATGTTAAATAATGTCGATAAATCGACAGTTCAGTCTAAAAATTTATCCACGTTACATACAGCATCCACTGTAAAGCAGAGTAAATTTCGGTTATCGGCTAAAGGTGATAAAAACATTGTACTCGATAACAGAGTGAGCGCTATAAAAGCGTGTCATTTTCAAGAAGACATGGCTAGTCATTAGCTGTGTACGCAACAGGCGGTGATTGATAATTGATTTAGCAGTAAAATATCGGCTGTGAATGTATTGTACTGAAATTGTAACCTCTACATTGTGGACACAGGAAAAATGTAAAGTGAAATTGCAACGTACATGTTGTAGATGTATTATGACACTTTAATTGTAAGACACTGGTTGTGGATGTGTGATGACAATGTAACGAAAAACTTCCATAATACATTAAGCTGCTTATCTCAGTGTTTACCCTATGAGCAATACTTATCATGCCTGTCTGAACCTGCGTGCAGACTGTATATTCCATCTCCTTAGCGAGTATATACAGCTGCCTGGATTATATCAAATGATAGTTTTCAGAGAGTCCATGTGTAAGTTCTTGGCTGCATACAAGGAGAAAGTACATACATGGCAGACAAACAGGGGCAGACATTATGCAACAGACATCACCACTGGACGAGAGTGATGTCATGCTCCACCCGTGCTTGACGGAAAAAGCTCTGTGGTTAGCTTACTTCCAAGAAATAAAATAAGAAAAGGTGGTTGTGGCGTGGATTAAGAGCGAGCTGAGAAATGTGATTGGAAGAGCTAAATGGCGGCAAAATCCTAAGCTGTGCTTGGTTTTTTATATATATAACAGAGTTGGGTTGGAATCTATCTAATTTGGCAGTTTTCAAGAAATTACTTATAAACGGGATAGGAAGGGGTGCGGTTGAGGAAGGGGGCTTGGCTTAGGAGAGGGGAGAAGCATGATGACGTTATGTGTTTGTCTCTCTATTCAGGCAACCAAACAATCAAGAGTCAAAATTGGTTCAGAACGCCTGTCGCTCTCCTCCTATTGTCCAGATTGCCTACTAATCTCGTACTTAAAGGAAATGGTAATTTCTTTAAAGAAACATAGTTCATCAGAATGGTGATAACAGAAGGGTAAGTTTCATTTTCAGATGTCATTGATAGCAGCAGGTATTATACCTAGAGGACATTCGATAGTGCACCTAAGAATACATGATGCTTTTTGCTCGGTAGGCCACATGAAGGAATGCGCAATAGAGACCGCAATAAACATTTACCGCCATTTTCAATAGTTTTTGTTGTCCTTATAGATGATATTGTGTTTTGTGCAGCATTTGTAAATATTATGGGTTCTGTGCATTTACGTTTTGGATAATATATTATGGATACAGGGTACTTATAAATGGTAGAAAAATCGAAATTTTTTATGGCTTTATTAAATTCTGTAGTCTTTCCTGATTACATTTATATATATACACTATAGGGTTTCAAATGAAAATGACCTATATGTACCAAATTTTAAAGTTACGGTCATGTATGCCGCCATGACCCCTTCATTTCTGTTACAGAAACCAGTATTATTTAGAAAATAACTGTGAACTTTCTGTTTTCAGCGATTATACGTATGATACATTGTATATGTTGGTAGCAGTGCGGGTTTCTAGTGTCTGTAAATGATTATCTTTGCTAGTATTTACTTTTGTTTCGCTGAAGCAGTTTGTTCACGTGCTACTGAATGCTTGTTGCCCAAGTGCTGCATGTCTTTGTGGAAGTACATACCCTTTAGCGTGCAATAAATACGAACTATGCCACGCATCAAGAAATTCCGTGGTAACCAGTTCACAAACAAAGCAATCCACAGTGTTGAAAGTAACCTATGTACCAGTTCTTCAGGGAAGAAATTCCCACATGGCTTGCCTCCTGGTGATTCAAATTTTTGTGTTCACAATGACGCTGTTTGTAGTGGATTTGTTGTTGTTGATGTGGGCATCTTATCATCTTTGATAAAGGATGTGGCGAAATGTAAACAATGTCATGGTGTAGGCTGTCTGGAAATTACTTAACAACAAAGTAGCAGGAAGGGTTTAGCGTCAAAATTAGTTGTTGTATGTAGATCCTGTAATAAATCTACCTAGAAAATGACTTCGAAAATTGTGCATAATTCATATAATGTGAATTTGAAGTTAATGTTTACAATGGATGCAATAGAAAAAGGAGAAAAAGCTGCTCAAACGTTTTGTGGTTTGATGGACCTTCCTCCTCCTCCCAAAGTAGGTTCAGCAAGTACATAAAAATACTTTTAGGTGCCTTGACGGCTGTATCTAAAGTATCTATGAAACGTGCAGTAGAAGAAAGTGTAAATATTAGTGGAACTGGGGACATCGCTGTTGAGCTTAATGGGACATGGCAACGTCGATCACATCGTTCCTTGAATGGTGTTGTAAGTGCTACTTCTCTGGAGAATGGAAAAGTTGTTGATGTTGAGTGCTTATCTAAGTACTGCCACACCTGTCATGGTAACACTGTATGACATAGTGAACTTCAGTGTTCTAAGAATTATGATGGTTACAGTGGAGGTATGGAGTATGATGGAGCTCTAAAAATATTTGATAAGTTGTTGCCTGTTTATAACGTTAGATATACAAAGTACTTAGGCGATGGGGACTCTAAAGCTTTCTATAAAATTAATGAGTTCATTGTTTATGGCGATACCTTGGTAACAAAACTGGAGTGTTGTGGACATGTGCAAAAGAGAATGGGTGCTAGATTGAGGAAGCTACGAAGAGAAATGAAAGGAAAGTTACTGTCTGATGGAAAATCTCTGTCTGGCCGTGGACGATAGACAGAAACTGAAATAGATCTTCTTCAGAGTTATCATGGACTGGCCATTAGATGAACTGCACCTCTGAATGATCTTAAGGCAATGAGAAAAGCAGTATGGGCCACTTACTTTCATAAGTTGTCCACAGATGACCACCCTGTTCACGGACTTTGCCCTAAAGGAGCAGATTCTTGGTGTGGTTACCAAAAAGCAAAAAAAAGTGGTCAAATATACCATCATAAGCATTCTCTTCCTGAGCCTGTTATGAATGAAATAAAGCCAATTTTTAGAAACCTGAGTCACTCTGTTTTGCTTAGTTAATGTCTTCATGGGGGCACTCACAATACAAATGAAAGTTTCAACCATTTCATATGGGAAATATTACCCAAGAATATTTTTGTAGCACTAAATACATTAAAAGTTGGTGTAATAGATCAAGTGATATGTTTCAATCATGTAGTGATAGAAAGGTTGGAAGTGCCGAGAAATTTAGGCATAAACTGTGGCTCTAATATGGGAGATCAATTGCTTCCGTGTGACAGACAACGGGTAAATAAAGCTGAAAGATTCGCTCCCTAAGTTACCAAAGAAGCAAGAAGTGCTGAAAGGACTGCCAAGAGGAAGTTTGAAGGCAAAGAAATGCTGCAGGATGAAGACTGTGCTTCAGGAATGTGCTGAGGCACAGTTTAATTGGACTCATATTTTCATTCACATTTTCCTGCAAGCTTTATTTTTCAGAATTCAGGTACAAATATTTCCTAAAGTTTATAAAGCATTGCTCTAATTTTTTTCTGTAACTTGCAAGAGTCCATTCTTATGTAGTAGACCTAAGCTTTATTGCACAATCAACTTAATTACAGAAAAAATAAAATTTTTATTAGAAAAAAATTATAAAAAGGTAAGATGTGATATTTTTGTATCCTTGTAATACATAATAGGTGGAATTAAATAGGTCTAGTACCTCAGCCATCATGTCATGCACATCTGGTAAAAATTTGGTCTCCTTCAAATGTATAACATTGGATTAAATGGTACCTAAATTTGAGGAAGCATTTTGGAAAAAAATTGCATAAATTTCTTTGTAATTTTTTAATAACCCTGAGTAGTTTCAAAAATATTTAAAATACTTGTGTTTAGAACGTGTGCTGCATTACCTGGTATCAACATAAGATGTGTGAAACATTTACATTATAAACAGTGCCTGAAAGAAACAGGTGTTGATTTTTACATAATATTGAGCCTGAAAAGTACCCTGTATCCTTAAAGCTATTTGGAATATATTGTTAATTCTTCAGACAGAATTCTATGGTGGGTAAAATACTATGTATGATTAAAATGCTATATATTTTAGAACTATTTATATAACATGTGATAAATTAAGCCATACATCGTTGGTTGTACATCATCTTGTACCTTGAAATAAAAGGAAGTATTTTACCAAGGAATATGTGACACGTACAAATAAACTGAGTTTCTTCAAAGCCTTAATAATTTTACATGTCTTGAAAAAGGAAACTGATTTTAGTTTCAAACATCCTTCTATTTCAAAATGTATTCACCTAATAACTGGTGTTTGATAATTCTTCTGGTTAATTTCATTTCATTTATTGATTATTGGGCGTAATAGAGTAATACTCTCACAGACAGACGTTTAAGTACGACAATGACAAGATTTTATCGATTCCAACGCTTTTAAATTTCAATAGAATATTTGTAGCTTAGAACCTCTTTCCTCATTTGTGGAAACCTCCATTTGTCAGAGTAATTTTTGTAGTTTCACAGAAAGGTGCAGCACATAACAAATGAATGCCATCGCTTAACAAAATATATTAAACCTCTGATACAGAGACGAAAGTAAGAAAAATTGTACAAAGGTACAACACATTCCCCTGCTATTATTATTATTATTCAAAGATATGTTTACACTTTCAGCTATAAAATACACATCAATGACAGCAAAGGAGCATCAAAAATTATTTGGGTGTGGTGGGAAAGGAAGAACTGTGTTTTTATGACAACAGGTGGTGTAATTTAAATACTAGTATTTTCTTAATGGGCCGTTTAAAATCAACAATTAGCATAAGAAAGAAGGAGATTTCACGATAAAGCTCAGTTTGAGATTGTGTGAAGGAAACATAGAACACACCCAGCTCGCGTTGAAAAGCACAGCTTCTCTGCGAAATACGGCTGACAAGTGTAGATCGCATCGCCAGCTAAGGCACGGGGAGATATATATCGTCCGTCACTTGTAGAAAGCTTATTTGTAAATCAGCCGTACGCCTTGTATGAAAGCTGTTACTCGACGACATGTGATATACGATCAGCGGCCACTGAAAGGTGTGTTTGGAGTTACTGTCACGACGCAAGGTCTTTGAATAACGGTGATTTATAAGTGACATTATCCTTAGCCACTCGGTAGCATTAACATAGCTGATGGTCTCTAAACTGCCACGCCACACCTCTTGACACATCTTGTTTGCGAGAACAGCTAAAGAGACATACATTTTTCCTGCAACTTATCAAGTGATTTAAATAGAGTATTCTTCCATCGAGAATCTGCTACTTTTAAGGGAGACCTAAGGAAAATTTGGGAGCGGGACTCGGATGGCCTAATTGGTAACGCGATGTTCACGGATAACAGGGAACCGAGATTGAGTCTCGATCAGGCTGATAGTTTAACTTCCCACCCGTATGAACATCGAATCAAATATTCTGCTTAAGGCTGACGGTATAGACGAAATTCTATCAGAAATGTTAGGATCCTTGGGAGAGGCGTCATGACAAAAGTATTCCACCTGAATGTATGAGATGTGCGAAATACCGCCGATCTTTGTGTGTAACGTATCAATTCCAGTTCCAGCAGTTCCAAAGAAGGCATGTGCTGACAGGTGTCAATAGTACCTAACCATCAGTTTAATAAGTTATGGCTGGAAAAACTGACAATTATTTACAGAATAATGAAAAACTTGTAGAAACCTCGGAGAATATCAGTTTGGGTTCCAGAGATATTTGGCAACACGCGAGGCAGTACTGATCATACGGCTTACCTTAGAGGATAGGTTAAAAAAAGGCAACTCTGAATCAATATCATTTGTAGATTTAGAGAAGAATTTTGACAATCATGATTTGGCTACTCTCTTTGAAATGTTGAAGGTTGCAGGGTTAAAATACAGCTAGCATAAGGTTATTTACAACTTGTACAGAAAACAGACAAAGTTATAAGAGTCGAAGAACAGAGTTATACCCCATACCAAATGTTATTCAGTCTATATATAGAGCAAGATGTAAAACATCTGGAAAGCGAATTCAACTTCATGGAGAAGAAATAAAAACATCGAGGTTTGCCGACGACATTGTAAATCTGTCAGAGACGGAAAAGGGCTTGGAGGAGCAGTTGACAAGAATGGATAGTGTCTTGAAGAGAAGCTATAAGATGAATACCAACAAAGGTAAAACAAGAGCAATGGAATGTAGTCGAATTAAAGCAGATGATGCTGAGGGAATTAGATTAGGAAATGGGGCAATAAAAGTAGTACATACGCTTTGCTTTTTGAGTAGCAAAATAAGTCACAACGGGAGAAGTAGAGAGGATTTAAAATGCAGATTGCCAATGGAAAAATAGGCACTGCTGAAAGAGAGGAATATGTTAACATCTAATGTTAATTTTAGAATTAAGAAGTCTGTTCTGAAGGTATTTGTTGGAGTGTAGCCTTGTACATAAGTGAAACGTGGGCGATAAGCCGTCAAGACAACAAGAGAACAGAAGCTTTTGAAATGTCGTGCTACAGGAGAATGCTGAACATTAGATGGGCAGATGGCAACAGGGACGGAGGTTAAAAGCTATAGAAAGGAACCGAAGTATGAATATAGTAAACTGATTCAAAACGTTATTGTTGCATTAGTTATTCAGAGATGAAGGGGCTTGCACGGGATAGAGCAGCATGGAAAGCTGCATGAAAGGAGTCTTCGGCCTAAGGACGACAACAGCAGCAACAACAACAGAATTCAAACAAAGTGACGCCAAGACGACAAACCGATTTTGACTAATTTCAGTGAACTATCTGAGGACAACTTCTCAAAAACATTCTGTTTATACGTGTAAGGCCCACAACTTAAAACTTTCCAAGAAATCGAAGAGTTGACAGTTTTAGTCAGTTGCACGTACACTTAAGGATGGAAATCTTTATTAAATGGAACCAGATGGAAAGACATGCATTCAGATCACAATCAGATTTCATGGGTCGCACTTCTTGAAATGCTTTTTCTCTTTGGCAAGAGAACGAAACCTATGGTGAAATTTGGGTGTTGAAAAATAAGTTTTATTGTGAAACACGTGGAAAGAGCTGCAAGCCTGCGAACTTGGGCGTCATGTATTTGGTCCTCGATGCAGACTGTATGTTTATTGTATTTTATTTTACTGACAAAATGTACTGTCCATCAAACAGTGAGGTGCTGGCCGGAGTGTCCGAGCGGTTCTAGGCGCTACAGTCTGGAACCGCGCGACCGCTACAGTCGCATGCCTTGGGCATGGATGTGTGTGATGTCCTTAGGTTAGTTAGGTTTAAGTAGTTCTAAGTTCTAGGGGACTGATGACCTCAGAAGTTAAGTCCTATAGTGCTCAGAGCCATTTTGAACCAAACGGTGAGGTCATCGATCCCATCGGATTACGGAAGAATTGGGAAGGAAGTCGGCCGTGCCCTTTCAAAGGAATCACCCCGGCATTTGTCTGTAGCGATTTAGGAAAATTACGGAAAACCTAAATTAGAACGGCCGGACGCGGGTTTGAACCGTCGTCCTCCAGTACGCAAGTCTAGTGTGCTAACAACTGCGTCACCTCGCTCGGTACTTATATCTGGAATCTACATTTTCCCTTTCCCTGAAAATAATGACATGTGATGCAATAGAGTATGTGAACACAAGACGTTTATCGGAGTTGAATTACCGACGCTTAATAAAAAGTCATCGCAAGTATTAACATATTTTTACCAGAGAAAGTTTATGTGCGTGAGTACATATGAAAGAATTTTCTTCCGAGAATCCTATCAGGAGACAGTAGATGGTTGCCCCATACGGTTACTGTAATTAGTTGGAGCCGGTGCGCAGGGTTCTTTGATATAGAGCACCGAAATGTTTTCGTAACGCCTGCTGTCTCTGCTTTCCGTGTGCCCCATCGTTCTACTGTCTTTCCGTTGTAGGGACTCGCTCTGTAGTGAACAAATATATGAGAAAAGGAAACACATATAATCCACAAAAGGCACTCAGTTTACATCGAGCATCAAGGAAGTGTTTGCAAAATTCTTAGGTACGTAAGCAAACGGCTTTTTCCTTGTTCACAGTAAAAAAATATATTTTATGTAAAGTAATAGTAAGTAAATTGTTTAACAGATTAATTCTCTAATCAAAGAACAAACAAAAATGCGATTCGAGTACACGCTTACAGATTTGACTGGGATTTAAACGTTCCCACCAGTCCAAAAAGATTCGGAACTACATTAGTAACAAAAGAAGCAATGTTAAGATGGTGCTTTTAATGCTCCAGGCGTTCTATTTAGTCTCCCTGCACTTCAGTATAACGACAGTGCGTTCATACAACCATGTGAAACTGTCAGAAAAGTAATTTTTTCGGATGATGTTGAACTCGCGCGTCACATTGGCTTGAATGTCGATTACATCGTCAAAACGTTGACCCTTTGTGTGTATTTCTGCTCTTTGTCATTTTGTGGTACGTTGGTAATGTTAACAGCAACTCTCGTCACTCGTGACGTTTTTTGCACAAAAAGTGGTCTGGGTTTTTCATTTCAATCAAGTCCTGGCAGGCGTTCAGGCGTTTTTGTTCGAGATTCACGGTGTGTGGGACAAACTTTACACACATTTTTCTGTTCTTTAAAACATTTTGGAGGATATCTTGAACACTTGGTTTAGAGATATCGCTCCATTTCAGTTTAAGTAGTATGTCTACCACCGATAAGGTACGTCCACTACACGGCAGCCAACAAGTGGCTAGCCGGCTAGAAGTATGCGCATTTAATCCACCTTGCCCCAGCTAGCACCTGTTACGCTAAAGAGCGTAGTTACTAATTAAATTATCTGATGGTAATGGTTAAGATGAACAGTCAAAGGCGCTACAGTCTGGAACCGCACGTCCGCGACGGTCGCAGGTTCGAATCCTGCCTCGGTCATGGATGTGTGTGATGTCCTTAGGTTAGTTAGGTTTAAGTAGTTCTAAGTTCTAGGGGACTGATGACCACAGATGTTAAGTCCCATAGTGCTCAGAGCCATTTGAACCATTTTTGAACCCATAGTGCTCAGAGCCATTTGAACCATTTGAACAGTCAAAGCTAAGCATACTACAAATTCTTAGCCATGGCCGATTATGTTACATGCGAATTTTCCGTGTTTCTTGCCAGTAAAGATTGACTTAAATCGACTGCAGTTGAGCGTAACAATGACAACGTAACGTAGCAGCAGTTTAATCGCTCAGAACCCCACTGCTAGACATACCCAAACGCTTTCGCTTACGGAAAAATTTAAACGAGCTTGTTGCTGACTGGTTGTTTATTTATGGTCATACTTCCACAGCGGTGCATTTCCGACCTATAGTTTGTAGCTCGATTCGGCGTTCCGTAACCTGTTCTGATCTTACTAACAGGTTAGCTTCGTCCACCCTGTATCTGCAATGGACTGAAACACACTTCTCTGCCAAACTTAAAGACGAGATCAAAAAATACGATAACATACTAACTACTGGATGGAAATGAATGAAAGTGCGGGAGCATTTTGCCAGAGGTCTCCCAGTTGTACACAGAAAGGTGGACAGCAGATGGTGTGAGGGCAGCGTGACTTTAGTGCCAAATGGAGCTGGTCCCGCAACACGAGACAGTTACAGAAACAGGAAAAGATAGTGTGTGTCAATTAGCGAGCAGTTATGGTGCACTATGGTGGTGTTCTTCACTAGAACGTAGCTTGGAGACAAAATATGGATAACTTCACACGCAGAAGAATCATCGGAAAAATGGAAGGTCGAAGTGTGACGACTGTAGCCCAAGAGTTTGATATTCATCATAGCATTGTTTCACTTGCACGGGAGCGTACCGAACCATAGCTACTACTGCCCAAAGAGAGGAGATTGTCGACCATGGTCAACTACAGCAGCTGATGGAAGTTACATTGTGTAACAGCAAGGGGTGGTCTGTTTGCCCCACGACCAGTACGTTCTGATCCGTTGACACCCGCATGTCAGCGGCACCTTTTCCCATGCTGCCAGCGGTCCGTGACTGGTAGACCGAAACTCGTCGCAGGGAATGGACTCCTCCACGTTTCTGTTGGCAAGGGAGTGCCGACTCTGGCTTCTAATCGAGATCTACATTTATACTCCGCAAGCCACCATCGGTGCATGGCGGAGGGTTCCTTGAACTACTGCTACTCATTCGCTTCTTCGGTTCGACTTGTAAATGGAGCAGGAAAACGGCTATGTATATGCTTCCGTACTAATTCTCACTTTTCTCTTGTCTCCGCGGCCGTTACGGGAGATTTACATAGGTGGTGGTCAGATCGTTCTGCAGTACGTCGCAAATGATGGTTCTGTAAACTTTCTCAATAATGTTTCGCGAAAAGAACTTATCTTCGCTCCAAGGATTCCAATTTCAGTTTAAAAAGGATCTCTGTAATCCTCGGGTGATGATTGAACCTACCGCTATGAAATCAAGCAGCACGCCTCTAAACTGCTTCGATGTCTTCGTTGAATCTGACATGAGGATAATGCTAAACACTGTAACAGAAAGCCAGAATTGGTTGCGTCAGTGTTCTGTAGGCGGTCACATTTTAGACGAGCTACATTTACCTACAATTCTCACTATAATCCGAGGTCCACCATACAGCTTCACTACATCCGATCTCACACACTAGTTCCATTTCATGTTGTTATAGAACGTTACACCCAGCATTTAATCGACTTGATTTCGTCAGGAGGCACACCAATAATACAGCAGTCAAATATTACAGGGTTGTTTTTTCTACTCCTCTGCATTAACTTGCATTTTTCCACATTTACAACAAGCCATTCATTCCATCAAATACAAATTATATCCACATCATTATCCTCGTACTATCACCCACCGACGACATTTTGCAGTATACTACAGCGTCACCAGCAAACAGTCGCAACTGATGGTCACCCTGTCCGTCACCTCGTTTATACGTATGGAGAACAAAGTTGGTCCTATCACAGTTTCCCGGAGGAAGCCTAACGACACTTCCGTCTCTGATCAGGATACAGGATCACGCACTGAGTTTTACTATTCAAAAAGTCTTCTAGCCACTCACATGTCTGGGAACCTATTCTCTATTCAATAAATGCTTCATAGAGTTCTTGCCGCATCAGATTTGTATTCAGTCTCGAGCTTTCGACTACTTTGTTCGTTTTCATTGTCAGAAGATTGTAGCAGATTGTTAGTTACTTTATTTAGCTGGACAAATTATGTGAAGGAGATATCACGAAGTCACGCAATTTATATATATTATATCGGTGTCCGTAGCCGTAGAACACTGACAGTGAGGCTGATTTCCTTCCATGGTGGATGACTAGGCTGATTTCACTGTTGCCTTTCGGCATCTAGCGCCCGTTTGAAGCACATTAAGGATGTAGCTACTGTACTGTTTAAAGTTGCTGTTAACATTCTCATATCAGGAGCTTCTTTCATGGCAGAATCCCAGTAGGTAGCTCCACGGAATAACATTTCTGTTTTATCAATCATAAACTTATGTTTGTTCTTGAGGCTGTGTTCAGTACAGAACACCGATGTAATAAATATTGCGATTTAAAATCTGCATGGAAACAGGTGCTTGATAATGACATGGGACAGAAAAATAAGATGACTCATCCACCATCGAAAGAAATTACCTTCGTTGTCAGTGTAAGCCGTTGACAGACATCGACATAATTTACAGTGGCATGTGGAAATTTCGTGACTTCGTGACATTTGTAACCTGTACACTTTTCGTGAGCAGATCCAACATGTGATGCAGCCGCCACAAAGACTGCTTTCTCCAGGACCAGAAATAAAGAAGAGAGAGAGAGAGAGTTGCTGGAAAGATAACGAGTCGATTTACACCGTACACGGCCCTGTTAGTTATTTAACTTAAAAGTCCACTAATTAAAACACGCAATTTGAGCATGTAAACTAATTTTCTACGACCATTAAACCACACCGACGTCATGCCTTCAACTAGCACACCATCGGGTGGAGGGGGTTAAATAAATTTCCCATTACCGATTAATGAATACAATAAATCTGCAGGACGGCGGGTTGCCTTGAATTTTCTAGCCGTCAGTTCCAGGTATGTCCTGCAGAGGTAGTCGCGCAGGAACACCAATTTGGCGCGACCTGCGATATGTTGGCGCCTGCACGGGCCTTGCAACCTAATCTTGACATAGTTGAGCCACGTCTCCAGTCTGGGCTGCAGGAACAGTTAACCCTTCCCCTTCCAGTTAAGTCGAAATGGAGCACCTTATCGTGTATCGCGGAATTAGAATGTAGGGGGGCGCTCGTGTTAATGAAACTCCGGAGAGAACAGCTCTCGGCCTCCAGTGATTCGGAGATGCAAAACGAGCCGCGTCTTAAGTAGTAGTATCGCGGAAGTGGCCGTCCCTTAGCGCAGACTGCCCTCTCAACACTTGGGAACAGTCTCGCGCACCGTTCGATTGCTATCGTGTTACTATGAACACCAACTGGGATACTGTACGACCACAACGGTTATGCGAATTTCCACGCTTGCATCAAGTTTCGAAGGTACGACGGCAGTACTGTAGCCCGCAATATCTTGCCGTCTCTGCTCCTGCTTTTGCACCTCAGCTCTCGTTGTTTACTGTTAATGTGATCGAGATGGAATTCTCGCAGGTATTCCTCACTCTCTGTCTAGCGTTCAGTTCTCGATTTTACTGCTTTTTGAATTTAATATGTATTTGTCATTTATGTCTCCTGACCTAAATCAGGATAGAAGCTCGCCATTTACGTCAACTTTAGTGTTGAAACTGTCTATTGCTTGTAACAGAACTGTCTCTACTTAGGTTTTTATGGTTACAAAGAATCTGCAATTTAACTTCCAATAGGGCCTCTCAACCTCTGAAACTTTCTCCTGTTCGTTTTCAATGAACTGCTATCTCGGGTTCTAGCCAAGTAGACCCCCTCCCCCTCCCCCCCGCCCCTCCCCGCTACAAGTAGGTGAAGGATCCGTCAGGTTACTCCGTCAACGGGCAGTATATCAAGAGGTAGTGAATATCTGTCTGGCTGTTAGGGAAACGGTACGAGACCCTTATCACATTTTGATCCCAGTCGCCATAGACGAATCGCTTGTGCTCATAATAGTAACTCATCGTTACATTTAAGTGATAGGTACAAATTGCAGTTGCTACCGTCTCCATGACATAATTCGGCTGACTAAATAACTAACGGACAGATGAAATCTCCTGGCGACGGAGAGAGCTTGAGATTGAATACAAGTCTGACGTGGAATGAAGCATGTATTCAAGAACCAGCCGAGTTTCCTGTGTTGCGTTATTCCAATCTTCTATTAGTCCATCTCCTCCTTCAAGCTCTCTCCGTCTATCTCCTCCTCCCCCTCTCCCTGTCTCCCTGAATCATCCCCACTTTCTTTCCACCTCCTCCTGCCTCCTTCTCTGTCCTTCTCCTCCGATCCGTCTCTCTGTAATCTGCTACTCTCCCCTCTGTCCATCTGCTTTGTTTTTGTCTTTACATCTCATCCTCTCCCCTTCTAACCCCATCTCCTCCATCTACTTTCATTTTCCATCTCCTCTCCCTCTTGTACATCTCCTCTCCCTTCTCTCTGTCCATCTCCTCCTCCCCCTATCTGTGTCCACTTTCTCCTTTCCCCTCTCTCTCTATGCATCTTCTTCAGTCCCTTCTCCCTCCACGTTATCAACCTCGTCCCAATAGAAGGCTAGTGGTATTTTTTCCAAATGATGACTTATGTGTGTACCAAACTTGACAGACCCCTTTCCATCGGTTTAGGATGGGCTTCCTGCGCGTGGCTTTGCCAGAGTATGCATGTGTAAAATATATTTCAGATATATTTAGCATATTTTACACGTATTTGTACATATACACTCCTGGAAATTGAAATAAGAACACCGTGAATTCATTGTCCCAGGAAGGGGAAACTTTATTGACACATTCCTGGGGTCAGATACATCGCATGATCACACTGACAGACCCACAGGCACATAGACACAGGCAACAGAGCATGCACAATGTCGGCACTAGTACAGTGTATATCCACCTTTCGCAGCAATGCAGGCTGCTATTCTCCCATGGAGACGATCGTAGAGATGCTGGATGTAGTCCTGTGGAACGGCTTGCCATGCCATTTCCACCTGGCGCCTCAGTTGGACCAGCGTTCGTGCTGGACGTGCAGACCGCGTGAGACGACGCTTCATCCAGTCCCAAACATGCTCAATGGGGGACAGATCCGGAGATCTTGCTGGCCAGGGTAGTTGACTTACACCTTCTAGAGCACGTTGGGTGGCACGGGATACATGCGGACGTGCATTGACCTGTTGGAACAGCAAGTTCCCTTGCCGGTCTAGGAATGGTAGAACGATGGGTTCGATGACGGTTTGGATGTACCGTGCACTATTCAGTGTCCCCTCGACGATCACCAGTGGTGTACGGCCAGTGTAGGAGATCGCTCCCCACACCATGATGCCGGGTGTTGGCCCTGTGTGCCTCGGTCGTATGCAGTCCTGATTGTGGCGCTCACTTCACGGCGCCAAACACGCATACGACCATCACTGGCACCAAGGCAGAAGCGACTCTCATCGCTGAAGACGACACGTCTCCATTCGTCCATCCATTCACGCCTGTCGCGACACCACTGGAGGCGGGCTGCACGATGTTGGGGCGTGAGCGGAAGACGGCCTAACGGTGTGCGGGACCGTAGCCCAGCTTCATGCAGACGGTTGCGAATGGTCCTCGCCGATACCCCAGGAGCAACAGTGTCCCTAATTTGCTGGGAAGTGGCGGTGCGGTCCCCTACGGCACTGCGTAGAATCCTACGGTCTTGGCGTGCATCCGTGCGTCGCTGCGGTCCGGTCCCAGGTCAACGGGCACGTGCACCTTCCGCCGACCACTGGCGACAACATCGATGTACTGTGGAGACCTCACGCCCCACGTGTTGAGCAATTCGGCGGTACGTCCACCCGGCCTCCCGCGTGCCCACTATACGCCCTCGCTCAAAGTCCGTCAACTGCACATACGGTTCACGTCCACGCTGTCGCGGCATGCTACCAGTGTTAAAGACTGCGATGGAGCTCCGTATGCCACGGCAAACTGGCTGACACTGACGGCGGCGGTGCACAAATGCTGCGCAGCTAGCGCCATTCGACGGCCAACACCGCGGTTCCTGGTGTGTCCGCTGTGCCGAACGTGTGATCATTGCTTGTACAGCCCTCTCGCAGTGTCCGGAGCAAGTATGGTGGGTCTGACACACCGGTGTCAATGTGTTCTTTTTTCCATTTCCAGGAGTGTATTTCATCTGAATCTGTAGCGAATTTCACCATGCAAATTCGTTTTCAAGCGTCTGAATGATTATGATGTCGTATCTCCTTAGATATGTGTCGTACAATGATAGCCATATATCAAAAAAGAGTCTTGCATTACCTCGGTTCCGAGAGTTCTGGAACCTGTACAGAAAATTGGAATAGAGTTCAACATAAACATTATTTCCACCCTTTTTATTGCTCATGTTGTACCACCATACAGCGAGACCTTCAGAGATGGTGGTCCAGATTTCTGGACACACCGGTACCTCTGATACCCAGTAGCACGACCTCTTGCATTGCTGCATGCCTGTATTCGTCGTGGCATACTATCCACAAGTTCATCAAGGTAGTGTTGGTTCAGATTGTCCCACTTCTCAACGGCAAATCGTTGTAGATCCCTCAGAGCGGTTGGTGGGTCACGTCGTCCATAAACAGCCCTTTTCAATCTATCCCAGGCACGTTCTATTGAGTTCATGTCTGGAGAACATGCTGACCACTCTAGTTGAGCAATGTCGTTTCCTAAAGGAAGTCATTCACAGGATGTGCACGATGGCGGTGCGAATTGTCGTCCATGAAGACGAATGCCTCGCCAATATGCTGCCGATATGGTTACACTATCGGTCGGAGGATGGCATTCACGTACCATACAGCCGTTACGGCGCCTTCCATGACCACCTGCAGCGAACGTCGGCCCACATAATGCCAGCCTAAAACAGCAGGGAACCTTCGCCTTGCGCTGCACTCGCTGGATTGTGTGTCTAAGACGTTCAGCGTGACCGGGTTGCCTGCAAACACGTCTCCGACGATTGTCTGGTTGAAGGCATATGCAACACTCATCAGTGAAGAGAACGTGATGACAATCCTGAGCGGTCCATTCGGCACGTTGTTGGGCCCATCTGTACCGCGCTGTACGGTGTCTTGGTTGCAAACATGGACCTCGCCATGGACGTTGGGAGTGAAGTTGCGCACCATGCAGCTTATTGAGCTACTGCGCACAGTCTGAGTCGTAACACGACGTCCTGTGGCTGCAAGAAAAGCATTATTCAACATGGTGGCATTGCTGTCAGGGTTTCCCCGAGCCATAATCCGTAGGTAGCGGTCATCCACTGCAGCCGCTGCAGTAGTAGCCCTTGGGCCGCCTGAGCGAAGCATGTCATCGACAGTTCCTGTCTCTCTGTATCTCCTCCATGACCGAACAACATCGCTTTGGTTCACTCCGAGACGCCTGGACACTTCTCTTGTTGAGAGCCCTTTCTGGCACAAAGTAACAAAACGGACGCATTCGGACCGCGGTATTGATCGTCTAGACATGGTTGAATTACAGACAACACGAGCCGTGTACCTCCTTCCTGGTGGAATGACTGCAACTGATGGGCTGTCGAACCCCTTCTATCTAATAGGCGCTGCTCATGCATGGTTGTTTACATCCTTGGGCGGGTTTAGTGACATTTCTGAACAGCCAAAGGGACTGTGTCCGTGACACAATATCCACAGTCAACGTCTATCTTCAGGAGTTCTGGGAACCGGTGTGATGCAAAACTTTTTTGATGTGTGTACTTTTGGACGTACGTCCAGTGATGTATGTGGCTAATGTCGACACATTTTGCTGTGATTAGAGTTAGTAGTAAAGAAATAATAAATTGAAACGTCATGCATGTTGCGACAGTTTTTCACTCATCCCTATGTTTATGACATCATAACTCCTGCACAAAAGTCGTACAGGCATATACTTTTGGAGCTACATTCAGTGACATATGTGAATACAGTCTGAAATGTGTTGCGAATATAGTTAGTAGCAAAGATGTAATAAATTTAAACGCCATGGATGATGCGGCAGTTTTTCTTGCATCTCATTGTTTATGACATATCTTCTGTAGTACGTGTAGTAGCCGGCCGGAGTGGCCGAACGGTTCTAGGCGCTTCAGTCCGGAACCGCGCGACCGCTACGGTCGCAGGTCGAATCCTACCTCGGGCATGGATGTGTGTGATGTCCGTAGGTTAGTTAGGTTTAACTAGTTCTAAGTTCTAGGGGACTGATGACCTCAGATGTTAAGTCCCATAGTGCTCAGAGCCATTTGAACCAATACATGTAGTACAATAATAACACTTTGTAGTAATAGTCAGTGCTATATGTGCAAACTGTCTGCAAAATGTTTCGCGAATATAGTCAGCAGTAAAGAAGTAATAACTTATTACTCACACTTCGTACGGTACCTTTACTGCATGAACAGCGAGAAAACAGTAACCTGTAAACTTTTTCCTTTCATCATTTTGTAAGGATTGTCAGCGAGAAGAAATTTCGCAAAAGTTTGAAATTATGTGTAAAATTTGTTGCAAGTCGCTAATCGCTTTCATTCTCAAATACTGGGCGAGAAAATATGTTAATTCACGCTTCACGGGTTACGCTTCTTTCACACGCTCTTCTCCACGCCTTTGACAGGTGGTGATTCTTACCCGCACAGCGATTGTTGCTTGAAAGTAATCTAAATCTACATGTGTACCAAATTTGTGGGTGGAGATACGGAAAACAGACACACACACACACACACACACACACACACACACACAGCGCGCGCGCTGAGGTGACAAAATTGGTGAGATCCCAATATCGTATCGGTCCTTCCACACGACGTAGGGCAGCAACTCGCTTAGCATGGACTCAACAAGTCGTTGGAAGTCCTCTGGAAAACCATTGAACCATGCCGCCTATATAGCCGTCCATAATTGCGAAAGTGTTGCCGATGCAGACTTTTGTGCACGAACTGACCACTACATTGTGTTCCGTAAGTTTTCTATGGGATTCATGACGAGCGATTTGGTTGGCCAAGTCATTCGCTCGAATTGTCCAAATGTTCTTCAAATGTGTCTCGAACGATTTTGGCCCAGTGACATGACATCGTTGTTTGCGAACGTGAAGTCCGTGAGTGGCTGCAAATGATCTGCAAGTAGCTGCACATAAACATTTCCAGTCAATGATCGGTTCAGTATGTAAACCCAGTCCACACCACTATGAAACCACAACCAGCTTGCACAATGCCTTGTTGACAACTTGGTTTCGTGGAGTTTGCACCACGCTCCGATCCAACGATCAGCTCTTACCAAATGAAATGGGGGCTCATCTGACCAGGCCACGGTTTTCCGGTCATCTAGGGACTAAAAGATGTAGTCACGAGCCCAGGAGAGGGGTTGTAGGTGATCTTAAATGTCCATTATCGCCAAATTTCGCCACACTGTCCTAACGGATACGTCCGTTATACGTCTCACATTGATTCCTGTGGTTACTTCACGCACTGTTGCTTGTATATTAGTACTGACATCTCTATGCAACCGCCAATGCTCTCGGTCGTTAAGTGAAAGCCGTCGCCACTGTCTTGTCCGTGGTGAGAGAAAATTCCAGAAATTTAGTATTCTCGGCACACTGTTGACACTGAATACCCTAACGATTTCCGAAGCGCAGTGTCCCATGCGTCCAGCTTCAACTACCATTCTGCGTTCTAAGAGTTAATTCCCGTCGTGCGACCGTAATCACATCGGAAACCTTTTCACGTGAATTACGTGAGTAGAAATGATAGCTGTGCCAATGCACTGCCGTTTTATACCTTGCGTAGGCGATACTGACGCCATCTCTGTATGTAGATATCGCTATACCATGAGTTTTTTCATCTTAGTGTATGAGCCGTGTGACCCCGATACTCAATTGATCTTTTTTCTATAGGATCGTCTCTGCCTCTTAACTCTGGACCTCGGGAGTGGCGCTCTCGCTATCGACAAAGTTGCTATCCGAGAAGGGTTCGTGATCAGTGAGATCAGTCAGTAGCTGTAGTTCGTTTTGGAAATGTGAGCAGGTCGAGACTTTTGACGGTGCGGGGCCCAACGACCAAGCCTGATGACTGCGGAGCGCGTGGTTCATGGGCGTTCACTGTGTGTAAGGCCAAGAGGTTTCTGTTAGTGAGCGTCCTAGCCTAGTTTGGAGCCGACGTCTACTTGGAGTTGTTTTTGACGGATTCCATGCTAGCGGAGACGGCCCAGTCTCTTGACTACTTTGCGGAGCGGAAGAACGGTCCTGCCCTGCCCAAAGCTAAGAGGATTGCCTTTGGCTCTCGCCTCTCCTCCTCTTGCTGTTTCACCACCTGGTGGGTTTTGTGTACCTTCATGCATGATCAATCCCACTGTAATAAGGTTATTTGGTAAAACTGTTTATTGAAGGCTACTGTCTTGCCTGTCGCCCCTGCTAACCTTTTTGAAAATATTTATTTGTTACTTATAAAAAAACCTGTACTTCGTTTCAGTGGATTAAGGGTTTTTTATAATTAATGGCAGCTGGGTATGAGATATTATCCTAAATTTAGTGGTCACTGATATTTTTCTGAAATCCTAGATCTTGCTGCATAATAAGATTATTGGTTAAAACTGCCCACTGAAGGCTGCGTCCTTGGCTTCCCCCCACACCCATCCTTTTGAAAATAGTTGTTCGTTGGTTTTGAAAACTTGTACTTGGTTTCAACATATATAAGATGTGTAGGAGCAATTTTGCTAAGCTCGTTCTGGGCATTAAGTGGTTGCTGATTCCTGCCCTCTCCTCCTCCCCGCAAAAAATGTACCTTGTTGCTTAATAAGGTATAACTTGGTAAAGCTGTTTATTGAAAGCTGCTCTCTTGATTGTCTCCTTCAAATATATTGTTTGCTGTTTATAAAAATCTGTACTTCTGATTTCAGTGTAATAACAGTTGATTTTTATAACTAATGGTAGCTGTGTATGAGAAATCGCCCTAAACTTCAATGCATTTAGCTGACTTATATGTGCATTAAGCGATCACCGATTTTATTTCGGCAAAACTGTTATTAGACGCTGTTGTTTTACCTGCCTCCCTTTAAATATTATCCTTTGTTATTTGGAAAAAAACTGTTCTTGGTTTCAATGTAATGAGATGTATTTTCGTAATTAATAGCAGCTATGTCTGAGACATTGACCTAACTTCTCCTGTAAACTTCCCAACCCTGCAGCTGACTAATCAGTCGGCGTTGATTGTTTGTTGAAGGTCTGCACCTTGATATGTATTTGATGGCAATTAGTTAAAATCCTGGCAACTGTATGGATAGTATTTGTTTCGTATTGGTCTTAATAAAATTGTTTTTTAGTCTAGTCCTGTTGAACGCTGTAATGACCATGTGTAGACTCCAGATCTTCCATTTGAGGACACCTCCTGAACGTTTCCATTCTTGTTTGACATATCAGTGTACAAATGAGGATTGCCCAGAATGTAACGCACCGCATTTTTTTTTCTCACTCGAAAACAATGCTACGAATGGGAAACGTTACTTACGTATTATTTGAAGTCTCCTGAGTGAGCGCGCCAAGTTTCCGCCACTTCCGATAGACAGTTTCAAAATGGCGTCTGTAGGTGATGTACGTTACAAGCAACGTGCCGTCATTGAATTTCTCACTGCAGAGAAAGAAACTGTGGGGAATATTCACAAACGCTTGTGCAAAGTCTGTGGAGCATCTACTGTCGGCAGAAGTACAGTTAGTCGCTGGGCACGGAGGGTGAAGTCATCAGAAGGCGGTTCGGTGGAGCTTCACGATTTGCAGCGGTCTGGGAGACCATCTACGGCTGTCACAGCTGACCTAGCCCCCTCGGACTTCCTCTTGTTTGCTCCATTAAAAGATGTCATTCACGGAAGACATTTTGAGGACGATGAAGAGGTGATTCACACAGTGAGGCACTGGCTCCGTCACCAGGACAATGATTGGAACCGACAGGGCATACATGTCCTTGTTTCACGCTGGACGAAGGCCATTGAACGGGATGGAGATTACGTGGAAAAATAGGGTGTGTCGATAAAACACCGTTCTTTCGTGTGTGTAATTCTCATTATATTCAATAAAGAACTGTTGAAGAAAAAAATGTGGTGAATTACTTTCTGTGCACCCTCGTACATAGATATATAAACACATACATGCATCCCTTTCTATGATACGTACAGACGTCACCGCGACGAACACCGTCGTCATAGCTATTAGGCGGCCGCTACTGACCTGTATGGTGTGGCTGCTGTCGGTGATGTGTATGGCGTCGCGGCTGCGCTCCACGGCGACGAAGAGCGCCTGCGCGGCGGCCAGCTGGAGGCGCGGCGCCACGTCGCTGTGCTCCAGCTGCAGCAGCTCGCTCATGCATAGGCCCGCGCTCGTCGACTCCAGCAGCCACTGCACACACAACACCACACACTAGCATCAACACGCATGCGCTCGCTGCGCGCTGCTGTGGTCTCAGGGCAAACGTCGAGAAATACGCTTTAGGCAATGTAGCGGTACTTGCTCAGTATTCGACAAAGGATAACACTGTGGTACCAGGCAAAGTACCAAGTTCCTTGAACAAATCGTAGGTGCCTGCGGGCAGGCAATTCATTCAACGCCCAACACTGCTGCTCTAGTGCTAGCGACAAAGGAGTTCAAATTGATTCCGCATTTCTAGATTTCCAGAAGGCCTTTGACACGGTTCCTTACAAGGGGCTTGTAATCAAATTGTGTGCTTATGGAATATCGTCTCCGTTATGCGACTGGATTCGTGATTTCCTGTCAGGAAGGTCACAGTTCACAGTAAATGACGGAAGGTCACAGAGTAAAGCAGAAGTGATTTCTGGAGTTCCCCCAGGTAGTGTTGTAGGCCCTTTGCTGTTCCTTATCAATGTAAATGATTTAGGAGACAATCTCAGCAGCTGTCTGAGGTCGTTTGCAAATGATGCTGTCGTTTATCGTCTAGTAAACTCATCAGAAGATCAAAACAAATTGCAAAACGATTTAGGAAAGATATCTGTATGGCGCAAAAATTGGCGATTGTCCTAAACAAAGAAAAGTGTGAGGTTATCGACATGAATGCTAAAACGAATTCTTTAATCTTCGGTTACACGATAAATCAGTCAAATCTAAAGACCGTAAATTCGACTCAATACCTGGGAATTACAATTACGAACAACTTAAATTGGAAAGGACAAGCAGAAAATGTTGTGCGGAAGGCGAACCAAAGGTTTCGTTTTATTAGCACAACATTTAGAAGATGCAACAAATGTACTAAAGAGACTGCCTCCACTACGTTTGTCCGTCCTCTTTTGGAGTACTCCTGCGTGTGTTGGATCCTTACCAGCTAGGGCTAACGGAGCACATCGAGAAAGTTCAAAGAAGAGCAGCACATTTTCTATTATCGAGAAATAGGAGAAAGAGTGTCACGAACACTAAACACGATTTGGGGGCACATCATTTAAACAAATGCGCTTTCGTTGCTTCAGAATTTAATCACCTTCTCCTCAGAATGCGAAAATATTTTGTTGACACTAACATAAATAGGGAGAGATGATCATCATAATGAAGTACGAAATAAGAGCTCACTCGGAAAGATTTAAGTGGTCGTTTTTTGCGCGTGCTGTTAGAGATGGAAATAATGAGAATTATTGTGAAGGTGGTTCAATGAACTTTCCGCTAGGTACTTCACCGTGATTTGCAGAGTAGCCATACAGACTTAGATACAGCGTCTGCTTGCTCCTTGAGGGCATGCGGAATCTGAGTGGCCTAGGAATCAGTCAAGGATTACCTCTGTAAAAGTACATTTTTAAAGTGCTCAACAATAGTGCGCGAGTGGCACAGACAGTCTTGCTCAACCGTGGGGGAGGGGTCTTAGAGGTACCCTTTCCCGTTCATGCACGTGTAAATGTTACACCCGCACCCTTCACCCCCTGATCACGTCACAGCAGGACGTGAAACAGCAGCGCCAGAAAAGCATAAACATACTTAGCTGCTTCGGATCACGTTGAAATTTCATCGAACTGTTTTGAACGGACCAAAATGGACCCCACCCTGTATACCTACACCTACATCTACGTGATAACTCAGTGATTCACAATTAATTTCCTGCCAGTAGGTTCATCGTACCTTCTTTAAGCTACTGCTCTACTGTACCACTCTTGAACAGTGCGTGGGAAAACGAACACTTAACTCTTTCTGCGCGCGCTATTATAATTATTTCTCCTTGTGTAGGTGGGTGCCAACAAAATATTTTCACATTCTGAAGAGAAAGTTGGTGATTGAAATTTCATGAGAAGGTCCTGTCGTAGCGATAAACACCTTTGTTTTAATGTCTGCAGCCCCAGTTCGTGTATCATATCCGTGGCACTTTCTCCCCTATTTCGTGATAGTAGAAAACGAGCTACACTTCTTTTAACTTTTTCGATGTCCTCTGTAATCTTATCAGACGCGAATCTCTCACTGTACAACAATACACCAGAAGAGAGCGGACAAGCGTAAGGTAAGCAATCTCTTAAGTAAATCTGTTACATTTTCCAAATTTAGTGAATTCTTTATAGTGCTCATGTGGATGACTTCACACTTTTTATGATTAAGAGTTAATTGTCGCTTTTTGCACCATAAAGACATCTTGTCTAAATCATTTTTCAATTAATTTTGATTGTCTGATGGGATTATATGACGTTAATGTCAGCATCACCTGCAAACAATCTAAGAGGATTGCTCAGATTGTCTCCTATATAGTTTATGTAGATCAAGAACAACAGAGGGCCTATAACACTTCACTGGGAAACGCCAGAGCAGAAACTGAGATTTCACTACAGTCCAAAGAGGGCGTATTACGTTCAATGGTGTTTCAGCCTAACAATGTCTGTGGAGAAGGCTTGAATGGTCCAGGGAGGGTGTCAGCAGTGTCACAGGTTGTCAAGAAGGACGTTCTGCTGCATGTCGCTCTGCAAACTGTAATTTTCGACTGCGAAACGTTGTAAATGCAAGCAGCAAGAGAAGGGTTTGTTTTATTGACGCTCTTTATGCCACCTCCTGAGGCCCCTTCGTGTGGATACTGAACGGCGGAATATGTGAAATGTTTTTTGGGCACCCATAAGAAAGCCGCCTGAAGCCAATGCTGGTCGCCGCGGTCCTGACCTCGATCGCAGAGACTTCAAAAAAATCAGCGAAATATGAGTAAGGGAGGTCCAACAACCTTCCCATCACGTGACACGTTCACGGAAGCGCTGGGCATAATCGTGATAAAATTTAGTGCGAGTGTGGCACCATTAACCCACACCACATCTCACATGAACTTCTGAGCTCTGGCTTCTTTGTCGTATGTGTCGACACCTTGATGTTTGATGCTTTACTGAGATCGAGGGTGACGTCGCAGGTTGCCGTACTTTTGGATCATTACAGAGGAACGTTGTAGGCATCATTGAGCCAAATTTCAAACTCCTACGTCGCAGTTGCGCAAAATGACAGGGTTTCAAAAAAGTGAGCCTTTAATTCTTTTCTGAAGTGCACTATTTATTTTCTGAATGCGAAGAAGAAGACATTCATCGACAGGTATGCGAGAATTATCGAGAAAATGTTATGGGTTATCCATGATAAGGAGCTGAGTCCTTTGCCGGCCGGAGTGGTCAAGCGGTTCTAGGCGCTACAGTCTGGAACCGCGTGAGCGCTACGGTCGCAGGTTCGAATCCTGCCTCGATCATGGATGTGTGTGATGTCCTTAGGTTAGTTAGGTTTAAATTGTTCTAAGTTCTAGGGGACTGATGACCACAGCAGTTAAATCCCATAGTGCTCAGAGCCATTTGAACCATTTGAAGGTGAGTCTGACACTTCAATGAAGGACGTGGCCAAGTGCGTGATGACGAACGAAGTGCACATCCGTTTCTGGTTATCGAAGAATTGGTTTGTGCCTTTGCAGAACTGTTTAAAGAAAACCATAAATTTACAGAATCCCATCTTTCCAACAACTTTCCGAAAGTTCAAGATCACTTCTCTGTTTCTGAAAAATTGAATTTTCGAAAACTGTGCTTGTTGGATGCAAAAAAACTCTTACAGAGCAACACAAACAACAGTTTATGGGCAGTGAACTTACAACAAAGACGGTCATGATTTTTTAAGCAAGACTGTGACCGGAGATGTGACTTGTCACTTATGAAACCATTCAATCGAAACAACATTCAATGGAATGGATACACACCGCGTCACTAGTGAAAACTAAAGCCAAGCAAATCTTACAGTTCAGAAAAACATGAGCACAATCTTTTGGGACAGACTCGGCACTGTACTAAAGCATTCTTTTAATACGAGGTGAAAATACCACTGCAAATGTTTACGGTGAGACGCTCATCAAAGTGCGTCGGGCAATGCAAAACAAGGGCAGCGGAGAGCTCGCGAATTGTATTCTTTAGTTTCATTACAGTGCCCGACGTCACACTGCGAACAAGATACAACTCTTCCATGACTTGGTCTGGAGCCAGTTTGCCCACCTTCTGCACAGCCCCGACCTCGCCCCTAGTGGCTACCATTTGTTTTTGCACGTTAGTCGAAAATTCAACAACGATAACGATTTCTAAGAGCATGTTACTATATGATTGTCAACACAGGTGGCAACATACTTTGAGGAAGGCACACAAAAACTTAAGCCATACTGTAAGTGCGTGCAAAATGGTGAGGTCTTTGTAGAAAGGCAGTTTAAGGTGTGTAGTTTTTTTTCAATAAATTTCTTTTCTGTATCTGCCAAACGGAACTTACTTTCTATACGCAACTTGTATGGACTAGGTACTTTCACGAAACATTTTTGGCTAATTGGCGCTGTACTGACCTCTGTCAAATCTGAAACATAATGTTGGTTTATTGGGAGACAGTCATTTTACCAAAATAATGCATTACATGGAAACTATAGTGTTGTGCAGTATGGTATAATCAACTGGGTGACACATATTACGTCGTGATCACACACTGTGTCATGAAATGACTGAGAAATACATTTTTTCGTCTCCAGTTGCCTTTTCAGAGCACGCTTTTAAGAGTGTACGTTGCATTTACTGACCTCTGATTGGCTGCTTTTTTAGAAAAGATACTCCGCAACGGCCTGACAGAGCCAGAGGGTGAACGTGCATGGAGAAAGTGTACATAGTGTGAGACCGTGTTTTATTCTCCTTGAGTTGTGAGTAATTATTTTTTTCAAAGTGCTTGTGATTACGAATAGACACTTTCCCATACGGATAGCTGGGATAAAAATTCATTGGGTCCCTAAAAAATATTTAGTCGTTGCCAATAACGAAGCAGCCTACAAAATTTCTAGCGATCCTGATTGGAATCAAGGAGAGTTCTATCATCGGAAGCACGACCGTGCGATATTTTCTGCGTAATGACAGTTACAGAAGACGCAAGATGAGTGGAGACGCGCGCCTGAAGTGTTGTTATAATCAGCCCTCTAAATGGTTACGGCAGTAATGACAAGAGGAGTTGTTGCACTTGCTATTATATAATAAGTGTAACTGGCACAAAATGTATGAATGCCACGTTGTTACAAGAACACGAATAAAATTAATTTTTTATTTTCTCTGAAATTCACGATGTAACATCTAAGCCACTATTGTCTATGGTAGCCATTGCCCTCTATGACTGTAAAACTGTCTTCCAACAAATTAGTCACAGATAATAAAGTCAACTTACATGCGCCTTTCCGCAGTTATACTGCTTTCAGTTTGATCATCCATTAATGCATATTTCGTATAATAATTACTGGAAATTATATTCTTCATCTGAGTGGCCCTAGTGGCTGCAGTTATTTTACAGTTATTAAATGTGTTTGAAATCCATATTTACAACTTCTAATAGCATGTGTTTATTTTAGCATACACGTTCCGTTTTATTTATTGAAAAGATCGCCTGTACACTTTTTGTTAACTTCGAAATCCGAAAGCAGCTCGCCACAAAGTACACTGAGGTGTGATTTTACTTACAGCATGGAAACGGAAATAAAAATGTTGTAAGTAAAACCACACTTCAGTATCCTTCGTATGGCACCACACATAGAGCTAGAAGAAAATGAAATTGCTAGTATTCCGTTCAAGACCACTGATGATGTAAATAAGTAAAAAAGACAAAAATACGTATTTTTGCTAGGTGTAAAGACTGTTTTCAAATACCGTTAATAATCATTAGGCATGTTTCTAATGTTATTTTCAATTTTCGTATCACCTAAGATAACAGCAGAAAAAAAACATAGGACCATGATTTTCTTCCATGGTTATTCTCTGTCCTTATCTATTGATTGTAAACAAAGATGATAAACAAAGATAAAACAAAGTCTTAGTACCTGTCATTAATGCGTTTTCTAGAATCGCTTTTACGTATACGCTGTCAAAAAATTAAAATAAAGAATAATTATTAATTAATCTGGAGGACTGCAAAAGTCTTCTGGATGTGATGGAAAGAGAAGCTCTGATACCCGTCGGTCTTCGAGGGTCACACGTTGCTCGTCACAAGAGATCTGGAATTATTCTGTTAAATTCGTCATATTTAGTTTCCTGGAGCGGTGCAGTACATCGCGCTCCATGATCTTCCAGACGTAGCAGTTACCGTTGAGACAGCCCTCAATATAATCGGCTAACATGGTGCCGCTAAGTACATACTGCCCGATTGTCGTCACCGCAGTAGCGTTTAAAATGCCATCACTGCAGGACAGGTTGAAGTGGGGCTAATCCAAAACTCTAATTCTGCCACTGCGTACCAACGTTGAGATGAGCAGTCTCTCTGCACCGTTTAATTTCCGACCCATCTGATGTAGACGAGGCTTTCTGCTCTTGATATCATGTTTCTATGTCGTCTGAGGACTCTCAACTGGCAGAACAGGCGTATGTTGATCTTCATGGTCAACAAGATGGGGAGATGTTGGCCTAAGTGTATTCTGTCACTCTGCAATCTTGATCACGTACTACTCTGCGCATCTTTGGTGAATGAAATCATTAGGGTAATTCTCTGTCAGAGCAGAATCTCAACAGACTTTACCGCAGTTAGCTTTCTAGCGCAGTATCTTGTCAACTGGGGACAAATTCGAAGCTGCGAATGTGATGTAAGTACTGTAAAGAGACTCCGGAGGCGATTCTATATCTTTACATCCTCATTTTTCCATAAGGTAGCTTTCAAGCTTGGGTCCCGGGTTCGATTCCCGGCTGGGTCAGGGATTTTCCCTGCCTCGAGATGACTGGGAGTTGTTGTGTCGTCTTCAGCATCATTCATCCGCGTTACGGTCGGAGGAAGACAATGGCAAACGACTTCCGCAAGGACCTTGCCTAGGCGGCGTCCTCTACGCTCCTCGGAGTATTGGACCTCATCATCACCATCATCATCATCAGTTCATTATGAGGCTACAATACATGACGTACATTATAATGTAAACTATGGCTAAGTTATAAAATTGAGAATAACATCCAGGAGTGTGAGGTTACCTAAAATACTACTTCATTTGTGTCGACTAAAGTACGTTATGCAATCATTCAGTCTCCATCCTTCCCTCTGTAACTACTTAAGAGGCTGCCGTTTCTATGTCGACGCCGAATGTAAATCACTTGTAACTTTATTCTGATTGTAAGAGAGCGGAAACGGATGAAAGGAATTAAGCGATTGCATTTTCTGAAGAAATAAACGTGTACCAACTGGCACACATGCGGGTCACAGACGGAGAAATAATGCAACCACTTTGTCAAAATACAAACAAATCTCTGCATTCTCTAAAGTGAAATTGACATGCAAGCAGTATATGGAAACTTTTGTAAGTTTTTACCACAGCTTTAAACACTGCAACAGAACATGTCTTTGAATGTTGAGGTCAGTCTTTCATTCTTTGTGTTACTGGAGGGTCTTCTTCCGGAAATTTAAATCTACCAAATTAAATACTAGTGTGGGGTTAAAGCAGAATAAAATGGGAAGGGCGATATATTTGTCACAACTTTCAACTTTATTTTGGAGGTTTTTCTGAATATTTAATCTTCTTCTTACTGTTACCTATTTATTTAGTCAGTAATCTTCTGTAGTTGAGGAAACCACTATCGTGCGTATGTTTATAAGGGTAATGTCGCGGCAAGTTTTCTTCTCTCTGCACCTAAATAATTTATTCACTTTTTCGCTACTACTTGCTAAGCATCACACTTGTGTACAAATTGAATTGGTGTTTATTGGATTTGCTACTCCGTTTCGAAGTGAAAAGTTTAGCGAGCCAATGACATTATACAACGGCAACGCTTATCGTTGTGGAATGTTCCGTTATGTACGTCGAGTGGAATTGACATCAGAGGCGACGAGCCCCACATGTCGCATATTTCCACTAAAAGTGCTGTGAGTGCAGGTCAACTACTGATCAATCGAGTTTGCTACAGCTCTCCACATGCTCCAGCCGTTCCTCAGAGGACACCCATGAACCTTGCATCATGCAGACAGAACCTGGCGATGCTACAAGGCTGTGAGAACCCTGCTCTACTATATTGTTGAGAGTCAAAGGCGTTTTATTCACAGTAGGCAGAGAATGTCAACACGGAACAGAAAGGGCACTTCTCGTATAAATTATTCATAGTTTTCTGCAAAAGCTCTTTGCAACAGAAAAGGAAAACATATCACCTACAACGGATTCATAAAATCGAACCGTATGTCTGAAAAATGCGTTGCTGAGGGTTTAAAATGAGCATAAGAAATATTGCTCTCACCCAGTTTTGATTTGTTAAGGTTCACAGTACGTATTATGACTCATGTATCTTCTCACTTTTTCACTGTTAGTTCACTCGATGAGAGTGACGTTTTATGTGATCATCTGACAAATTTGCTCTAGAATCCGTTTTTGTGGAGACGTGATTCAATAATTTTCTCTCTACAACTATCTAGCACTTCGTAGTGTTAGACGATCGTCTCTCTCCGATCACTTCTCTTTTCTTTCCTAAATGAAATTTTCCAAGAGCGTCTTGTGCTATCTTATTTCATTCATAACTCCAGTTTTCGTAGAAGTTCTGCCCGTGTTTCCTAATCGTAATTAGCAGCGCCTCACTTTTCTTATATATATTTTCAGTCACTGATTTCTTGTGTTCGTTTCTCTCTGTTCAAAGTCACATTATTTTCTCTCTGAATAGTTTCCTTTCTCTTTAGCGTATCTAAAGAAGTAACGATTATTACACAATAGATGTAAACCTTAGCATAGAAGTATAGGTAGAGAGTGCTAAATAAAACGCGTATGGCTGGGAGGGACGTGCTTGAAGCCTTGAGTGACTACCACAGCAGAATATTATCAGATGATTTTTCAGAAAAGCCGAAGAAATTATAGTTGTATGTGAAGTCAGTCAGTGCCATCACAGTTAGTGTCCAGACACTCCATGGATGACACAGAAACTGAAACTGAGCCGAGCAATGCAAAAGCGGAAATGCTGAACTCCATTTTCAAATGTTCCTTTACGACGTAAAGTCCTGTAGTATTGCCTCCGTATGATTCTTGCGCCAATGCAGGTATGTGAGATATGGACGCTACTGTTAGGGACGTCGAGAAAAACCTGAAATCGCTAAACTGGAACAATGCTCCAGGAGCCGATGGAATCCCTATCAAATTCTAAGGTAACTCGTAAACGCTTGAATGTAGAAGCAAAGTGCCCCACGAAAGCCTACTTATAGAGTTTCTAGAATGATCCTTAAGTAGATAAGTTAAGAACATAGGCCAACTACACGGTGGTAAGAAACCAAACTGGCGCGGAAAAGATTCCTGCTCCTTAAATGTTAAATGAGGGATGCCTACTCACATGTTCAGCCCCCAGTGTGGATAATGTACGTTGGATTACGTTGAAATACACTGCATGTTAAGAAAAGTGAAGTAACCAGAGAGCATAGTCGGATGTCAATGCAACTTAGTACAAGTACAGACCATCAGCAGGAATATAACGGGTAAGAGCTGCAGTTCTCTGTGACACGTAAAGCAACCACCTGAATGTATTAGAGTTGTTCATGTTAGTGTTGTTATCAGGACTTGTGGCTTACATAAAAGGCGTTAACAGCATTGGATGATTACTGTGAAGGACTCGAAGATATCACGTTCTTGTCTGAGACAGCGTTATCAGCACCCGACAGAGCTTGAAAGGGGCAGTTCTACACTACACCCTGATGGGCATCGTCGGAAAGTACAGTGGCGACCTGGGGAGAGGTTCCATGAGTCCAAAGTTTCAGAACGACACAGCAGTGTTGCTCCCGGCCATGCTATGTGGAGCCATTGAGTATGACTTCAGGTTAAGGCTGCAGGGACCTCTGATAGCACAACGGTACGTCACGCATATCGCGCTTCATCATGTGTTAACCCTCCTGTAATAGTATCGCGGTGCCATTTTTCAACAGGGTGCCGCTCGTCCACAAATGGGACTGGTTTGCGTGACGTTGAGGCACTTTCATAGTCAGCGAGATTCGCAGATCTCTCCTCGACGGTACATGTGCGGAACCAGCATGGATGTCAGTTCTGACTCAGTGCCAGTACCCAGAATATTGAGGGCCAGTTACAACAGCTGTAAGTCAATTTGCCTCAGTGGAGGATGCAACGGCATTGTAACACCCTTCCTAACCAAAACAGTGAATGCGTCCAGGCCAAAGAGGGGTGCACCGTCATACTGATAACTGAGCTCATTCTGACAAGTTCTCTGTAAATTTGAGTCCATTCTGTAATCTCTGAAATAACACCACATACAGTCTCACCCCTGAAGTGTCATTTCGCATCATCTTTCCTTTCTGGGTTCTGGGACGGAATTTGTGCAGCCTATCTGTCTGCGTCTAGCGTCATCCCATGTTAAACTGTGAGAAAATTTACGAAATGTTTTCGTAACGTGTATTTGAGGCAGGATCTGGGTACCTATAGTAAATGGAATCGGACAAGTCGAGGAACGACTCCGGAACCAACGGTGGCTGGCCAACTAACCGACAGGGTCGCCATAGAACAACAAGGGGGCAACCCGAGAGAATGACATACAGTGGAGACGGCACGGCAGAACAGCAAGTTCAAAGGGCAAACCACGATGGATTACAAAGACGTAAACAATTCAGAATCAAGATAACTAGGACCAAGATCAAAAATTGCCACACTTGGCGGTAGGCGTGCGATTCCTCTTCCCTATTCAAGACAAAAGTGTATCTAGCAAATCCTAGGCTCGCCAGTAGGTTTAATAAAAATGGTAATAGAAAACGAGGCTCTGGCAACGCTGTAATTGCGTGTAGCGTGGCCAAAAACAGACAGCATGAACTCTGCGCTGTGCCGGAGCTGTCTCATTAGCTGAGTGAGACGAGGCAATGCCGTGGAGAATGATATGCAGACTCGCCTATGTACGAGTCGCGATCGCCCCAAATATTTTTTTCAGTTAAAGCATCAAACCGTATCCATTTTACACCTGCATAGTGCTGCGCCTTTTGTATCTCTTTCTGTATCTCTTTCTGTTCTCTTTCTGTATCTCTTTCTGTTATTGTTTTCTTTATCTAAACATTAAGACGTAGCATGAACTTCTTACAGACGTAAACGACCACTTTGTCTCGTCAATGGCACAAATTAGGCCAACAGAAAATAATAGTGGAGATAGTAACATCGTACTGAGGTACAAAAAAATTCAATAGGTATACTGCACTAGATTGCACATCATGCTGCGGATAATAATCACTTTCTGTACATTTGACGTATATGCTTATCTTCACAGAGCCGGTACATACTCTTACGAGCAACGTTCATTTTAGAGATGTTCAAAGCGATACTTTGAATCTGCAAACACTTTGAAACTCACTGGATCGTACTTTGCTGGGCCCTACGCAATGCATCTGCATCCACCATTGCCAAAGAGGTATGCACGCAACCTATGAGATCGCGTACATTCGTGGGTGGAGTGCCATAAACTCGTTCCTTTAAGTGTTCCAATAAATAAAAATGTAGTGGATTAGGGTTTGGGAAACGTGGAGGCCAGAACACTGGACCTCCACGACCAATCCATTTCCCTGGAAATGCTTCAATTAAACAGTTACACTCATTCATTCATCCGGCCTTTCTGATTTAGGTTTTCCGTGAGTTTCCTACATCGCTTCACAAAAATACCGGGATGGTTCCTTTGACAGGGCACGGCCGATTTCCTTCCCCATCCGTCCCTAACCCGAGCTTCTGCTCAGTCTCTAATGACCTCGTTGTCGACGGGACGTTAACCACTAATCTCCTCCTCTTCCTCAAAAAGTGTGGCTGTGCCCCATCATGCTTAAACCATAGCTGTCGCAGAACACCGAGTGGTATGTTTTCTAATGCGACAAGCAAAGTATTGTAAGGAAATGGACGATACAGGGGCGCATGAAACTTGTCCGGGAGTAGGTAAGGACCCAAAGGCGCTCCTCCCAAGATCCCAATCAACAGGTCTATGGCAAAGCGTGACTGACAGCCACGCTCACCTGTGCCATATGGATTGTGTTCCATCCAGCAATGACTGTTGTGGAGGTTCAAAATACCTTCACAAGTGAAGCTTGCTTCTCCAACCCCTACCAGGTTATTTGTGAACTGTTCGCTATCTTCTACTTGGTGCAAAAGCCATTCACGAAACTGTACTTGTCGAACTGGGTGTTCTGGCCGCTGGTAGTGAGTTAACGAGTAATTATATGGATGCAGGTCATCATCGTAAAATATTTCAACTAGCAGCCTTTGAAATATCTGGAACTTCCATTTACTTCTCCGAGATGACTGGTGAAATGTTTCAAGAATCGCGTCGTCCGTTTGTGGAGTACGTCTAGTTCTTGGACAACCTCTGTCCATTGCTTGAAAGACCCAGTTTCTCTAATTTTCTATTCACATTGATAAATTACGTTCAGTTAGTACGACGAATGTTGTGAAATATTTCTCTGTACATTCGCACAACTTTCTGAGCACTACAACTTATTCAGTGGAGTAGGCAACAATCAAGTTCACTGTGCATTTTAATTTGAATCACATATTTGCATAAAATACAAAGATATTTTGATCACAGCCACATAATTTTACAGTTTCTTGTATTCTATCACTATTTTCACCATGTTTCTCTCTAAATTATTTATTCTGGTTAATTTATGCTACCCTTTATCTCGCCCTCCCCCTCTTCTATGGCCGGCCGGAGTGGCCGTGCGGCTCTAGGCGCTACAGTCTGGAGCCGAGCGACCGCTACGGTCGCAGGTTCCAATCCTGCTTCGGGCATGGATGTGTCTGATGTCCTTAGGTTAGTTAGGTTTAAGTAGTTCTAAGTTCCAGGCGACTGATGACCTCAGAAGTTAAGTCGCATAGTGCTCAGAGCCATTTGAACCTCTTCTATGGCTATACATGACTGTAATGAATTGTTGTATACATGCCAGTTTTATGACTTACTATGTCATATGGAATAAGTGATTTGTACTTTTTTCCTTCGTTTGTATAAAGCAAATTTTATCTCTTCATCAACTATGTAACTTGTGTAATTAACTTAATGAATGCAAGTTTAATTCCACTACTTATCTTATACTTTCAGTAATTGTACAATACACCCAAAGAGAGCGATGTGTGTGCTATGCCCTCTGTCACATAACATTTGGTATATATTTGTTTATACACAAGCACACTTGATATAGGCATATATTCCCTCCTTTACCTTTCTTCCCTCTCTACCACTTTTCCTCCCCCGCCCTCTCCCCCCACTGCTAATTTTAGCAGAGTATTGAGCTTACCCAAAAGTTTCACCGCCTGTAATTAATACTTCCATTTTTTAATACTGTAACTGGCGCTTATGCCCACCCCCTCCCCCCCGTTCCTGCATCCAGCTCCCGCAATGGTCAATGGTAGGTTCCATTTCATTGACATCTTTTCCACCACTTAGCTGGTATCTTTCCCTCCCATTTTATCCCGATTCCATGTAATCCCCGCCTCCCCCACCCCCCAACCCACCTCGCCATCTTTCCTTCTAATAACTGTACTTTTTCTCATTTACAACTTTCACTCCACCTCCCTAGCATCATTCCCAAACACTTTATTTCCGAATGCAGTCCACTCCCACCCTCACCTCAACTCCTCAACGCCCGCCCCCTATCCCGGCCACACACCCCCTCCACGTTAATAAACATCCGATCATTACGCGAATTGTGCATTTAGTACCTTATGTTTTATGCATTATACCTCTGCTAAAACATATTGATAACAACACATAATATATTAATGGCAAACTTTCGTAATATAGTTTAGCATGTTTATGTATGACACGCAGAAACAGTTTATAGTAAGATTTGACAGATTATTGTGTTCTGTCACGGTTGTAATAGTTCTACACTGCACTGATGTTTGGGTGTTTCTCATTTAAGCCAGTATATGGAGTAAAGTACTCTTTTTATAATCATGTATTTTCATTATATAAGCATATTATTTACATCTTACATCCACAAGAAACACTGTTCCTCCAAATTTGTATTTACAGACGTATTTGCAGGTAATACATTTTTTCTAAGAATGTATGATTACCTTTCAGTTTTATGTACCTATGATATTTGCTTAATCATGGAATATGCAAGATAGACTTACAGCCTACGGTGTTCATCTCTGATCACTAGTGAACAAGTAACTTTCATAGTGCATTTTCAGACCATTTCACTGCCAATGTAGCGACTGTATTGATGTTTATTCTGCGGCTCAATTGTAATATGGTTGGAAAACATGTTTGCTACCTGTGCGTCATTCATTTTTGTGGTCTGGTACTTACCTACTCTCTGGGATACCCTTGACGTTGAATTCACTTAAAGATTAACTGTACTCAACATGTAAGTTGTATTACTTCAATAATTTTTGTTCTGACACTGAAATGGCTTAAAGATAAATTTTGGTCCTTATCACTTTCTATGAATTTGCACATAAAACTTTTTCATTGCTGTAGTTGATAATGGTCGAAGACCGAAATCATGGTATGAATATAAAATAAAGAAGTTTTTGAAGTCAAATGGCGAAATATCATTCAAACATCACACAAACAAGTATCATAAATTAGTGTTTCGATTGATTCATTCAGAAGCCTCCTACAGTGCGAACATAATGGAACTGTTCAAATGGTTCAAATGGCTCTGAGCACTATGGGACTTAACTTCTGAAGTCATCAGTCCCCTAGAACTTAGAACTACTTATACCTAACTAACCTAAGGACATCACACACATCCATTCCCGAGGCAGGATTCGAAACTGCGACCGTAGCGGTCGCGCTGCTCCAGACTGTTGCGCCTAGAACCGCTCGGCCACCACGGCTGTCAAAGAAACTGTCCTCGAAAATATATCATGCACGTTAAAAAAGGCAATCGAGCTTATCATCTGCCCCTGGTTGCAGACGTGTAAACTGTGTCGCCAGTCTTAAGGAGCATAAAATAAATTCCGTGCCCATCGTTGTATAACTGTCTCCAACAACAAAATAAACGTGGCCCAAAAGCTTACAGTAGCCAATGGAGATTGTCTTAAAGCTAACGTACTTGTCGGAGCTTGTGTTTCCTTCTCCCCTCCATCCTTCCTCCCTCTCCAATACTAGTTTTGTAATGTCGATCATGAATAACTTCAAACGTGCCTAGCATAAACTGAAACGGCACCCGATGGTGAAAACCGGAAGTATTCTGGCAACAAATTGATCAATCTTAAGAGCAAACACTTTCTGTGAGCTTCTGTGAAAAACAGGTCACGTCACTGACAATTTTTTAGATCTCCTCTCATCTCTGGATCACTCTAGGACCGCTAGCCCGAAGTTACCTAACTTTTGGAACCATCCTCCCCTGTAATCAGACCCTGTGGGGCTGCAGCCCCATTACACGGCCAGTGGACTGCACTAACCGGTGCGCACGCGGCTGAACTCCTTCCTCACTAGTTAACGCCAGCAAGCAATGCCTGCCTTCAAGAGGGATCCTCAAACTTTGTTGTGGCTTGCTTCAAGCAGTTTAAGTGCAGATGCTCGTTAACATTACTAACAAGGCCTGATAAGAATAGTTCTTTCTAGTTTCTGAAATTTGGCTCCAATTGAGCTTAGCTTCAAACTGATTTTTCGTTAAAAATTTCGTTGTACAACCACCATAGTGAACACCGAGAAATATAGCTCACGTCTAACATATCGAAGAAACAATGCAACAGTCCTTTACCGTTGTTAGAGCTTCCCTTTTCCTATTTTATGACAGCCTATCACCTCTCTTTTGGTTGCTATCTTGATAAAGCTTTTCTTAAGAAATCAAGCTTCGTATGTAGGGTAACAAGCTACACGTGGTGGAATTACGCAGTGGAATTGCGTAGCTGGTGCTGAATATAGTGTTCTGTACCAAGGGCAAGGAGATGAGGCACTCCACGAAGACGAGAAAGAACGGCTTTCGAAACTACACGTCCAATATAGAGACCTCGATATGTGGTGTATTTCGCCTTCAACCTTACAGGTCACAATCGGCAACTTGAAACTGTCATTGAAAGTTTTTTTTTCATCGAAAAAAGTAGTGATGCTTCACGTCTCTGATGTCCGTAGAAATAAACTGCTCACAACGAGCTTTGCATTATTCACAAAACTGTGAATATGTGTGGACTAGATTCAATACTAACTGCGAATAAAAGAATAAGAACTGCTGTTAATTTTTTTAATTGGCTCATCAGTTTTGGTGAAGCCCACCATGAATTCCTCTCCTGCGCCAACTACTTCACCTCACAAGAAACCCCTTGATTGTGTAATCACAAGTTCAGTCTTTAGTAAGGCTCAATTGAAAGTGTTGTGTTAACAATTACGACAGGAAACATATTAATTGCTAATGACTGACCATGTGTATTAGGAAGGCGACAGAAAATGAGTGTCTGGTTCAAAATACACTCCTGGAAATTGAAATAAGAACACCGTGAATTCATTGTCCCAGGAAGGGGAAACTTTATTGACACATTCCTGGGGTCAGATACATCACATGATCACACTGACAGAACCACAGGCACATAGACACAGGCAACAGAGCATGCACAATGTCGGCACTAGTACAGTGTATATCCACCTTTCGCAGCAATGCAGGCTGCTATTCTCCCATGCAGACGATCGTAGAGATGCTGGATGTAGTCCTGTGGAACGGCTTTCCATGCCATTTCCACCTGGCGCCTCAGTTGGACCAGCGTTCGTGCTGAACGTGCAGACCGCGTGAGACGACGCTTCATCCAGTCCCAAACATGCTCAATGGGGGACAGATCCGGAGATCTTGCTGGCCATGGTAGTTGACTTACACCTTCTAGAGCACGTTGGGTGGCACGGGATACATGCGGACGTGCATTGTCCTGTTGGAACAGCAAGTTCCCTTGCCGGTCTAGGAATGGTAGAACGATGGGTTCGATGACGGTTTGGATGTACCGTGCACTATTCTCGACGATCACCAGTGGTGTACGGCCAGTGTAGGAGATCGCTCCCCACACCATGATGCCGGGTGTTGGCCCTGTGTGCCTCGGTCGTATGCAGTCCTGATTGTGGCGCTCACCTGCACGGCGCCAAACACGCATACGACCATCATTGGCACCAAGGCAGAAGCGACTCTCAGCGCTGAAGACGACACGTCTCCATTCGTCCCTCCATTCACGCCTGTCGCGACACCACTGGAGGCGGGCTGCACGATGTTGGGGCGTGAGCGGAAGACGGCCTAACGGTGTGCGGGACCGTAGCCCAGCTTCATGGAGACGGTTGCGAATGGTCCTCGCCGATACCCCAGAAGCAACAGTGTCCCTAATTTGCTGGGAAGTGGCGGTGCGGTCCCCTACGGCACTGCGTAGGATCCTACGGTCTTGGCGTGCATCCGTGCGTCGCTGCGGTCCGGTCCCAGGTCGACGGGCACGTGCACCTTCCGCCGACCACTGGCGACAACATCGATGTACTGTGGAGACCTCACGCCCCACGTGTTGAGCAATTCGGCGGTACGTCCACCCGGCCTCCCGCATGCCCACTATACGCCCTCGCTCAAAGTCTGTCAACTGCACATACGGTTCACGTCCACGCTGTCGCGGCATGCTACCAGTGTTAAAGACTGCGATGGAGCTCCGTATGCCACGGCAAACTGGCTGACACTGACGGCGGCGGTGCACAAATGCTGCGCAGCTAGCGCCATTCGACGGCCAACACCGCGGTTCCTGGTGTGTCCGCTGTGCCGTGCGTGTGATCATTGCTTGTACAGCCCTCTCGCAGTGTCCGGAGCAAGTATGGTGGGTCTGACACACCGGTGTCAATGTGTTCTTTTTTCCATTTCCAGGAGTGTAGTTCAAATGGCTCTGAGCATTATGGGACTTAACTGCTGAGATCATCAGTCCCCTAGAACTTAGAACTATTTAAACCTAACTAACCTAAAGACATCCATGCCCAAGGCAGGATTCGAACCTTCGACCGTTGCGGTCGCGCGGTTCCAGACTGTAGCGCCTAGAACCGCTCGGCCACTCCAGCCGGCTGAGTGTCCGGAAGGTGCACAGATCATCCTTATATTGGATGTCTGTATCACACTTTACAAAATGGTTTTCATCGAGATTCAAGAAGTGTTCAAAACGGATCATAAACACCGAATGAAAAACGGTGCGACACTGTAATCACAAAGGTTCGCCCCAACAAGATCAAGGCGAACTCCTTGGGAGTTACAAACCGTGCAGGTATCTACTCTTAAAGAATGCATATAGACTCATACTGACGTAACGGGGTGATGAGAACTGATGGAACGTAATGGCATGCAACCGAATGCGAAACCGTCTGTCATGAAGCTTATCGTCAAACTGGCTATACTTTAAGGCGAAGCTGCAGATAGCGCCATAGTGTAGGTTAGACGCACGGAAAAACAAACATCCAGAGGCCGAATTGGTCCAATGGTTCCGGGTGGTATGAATTGCAATGTAAAACACTTTTCAGGCGGAATAGTTTGCTCTAAAGGTGTATGATTTTTATACGTACATCAGGAACCAAGCAAAAGCAAGTTCTTTTCAGCAGCTACTGGCCAAAAGCAGGGCTCATAACATACTTTTAGTTATTTTACGCCCATTTCACCACTCTTGCTTGCTATGACGTAAATATTTGCTACTGCAGTTGAAAGATCACGCACACGAGAAAGAATCGTAGGGGCAGAGCATCTCCAACTTCTTGCAGCAAGATAAATAACTTTCCAGCAAATTTACCATCTAGATTAACAGTCGGCATAATTGTATACGAATGCGTTAAGGGATTGGCGTTAGTTGATCTTTATACAACTCTCTTGGTACCTCTAATCTACAGGGTTTCTTCCATATGTATTTCCTCTCCAAATTCAGACTGGTCAGAGTTGAAAAGTTCCTTACTGAACGGTGGGGTAAGTTTTTATCTCATCCACAAATTCTCGAGCCGATTCCGCAGGTTGCTGTGCACCGACAAGTTGATACTTTGTTTGAAATTTCTTAACCTTACGTCTTCCAATTCTGTAGCACTGTCTGAAGTTGTGCAACCATCCACTGCCTCACTAGAAATCACTGTAATCTATGTCGCGCGCTACTGCATAGCGTTGTGGATCACTATTGCACAGCCTGTAAAATGTATCGAGCGTTGTTGAAAAGAGCAAACACCAGTTTTTGTAACGAGTGCACCTTGTCTTCCCTTGAATATCCGTAGTTTTTCTTATGCATTACACGGTCGCATTGCTGCACAATTATTCGAAATATGCTCTTAATCGTTTTTTTTACTATGCTTCGGATGATCTTCTATGTACGTAATTATGTATAGTACCCGCTTTTTGGACAACGATTGTACTTTACTACGTCTCACTGGAGACGGGATTTGTGGCTCCCTTTCAGACAGCTGTGCCTGTTTTAGTATCACTTTCACTTGTTAAGCACGTATCGTCATCATTGTACTCCTCATACACATTGTCCACACAGTCGAGCGTATACGATACCACACATTCCTTTGACTCATCTTGCAGAAACGCCAATGTTTCAGCTCCCATTTGTTTGTCACTCTGTGAAATTTCTTGGGTTCTTTCTGATGAGGTGTCAACTTCGACAACTTTTTTTTGTAGACATAATGCAACGTTTGCTTTGTTTATCGTTGTCATTGCTCTGCTTTGTATCAACACTACTAGCACTGTAGCAATGTTGTAACTCGTCGACTAAGCAGTTCAACTACGCTCCGTAGCCTCCTGCTGTACTCGCCATTGGATACCTCCAGTCCCTCCCCCTATAGCCATTAGCAGCCAATATTGTAACTGAATGGTAGACAATATGTTGGGAGTTGAATGACTTAAACCTCACTGACCTCTACCGACCTCGTCTCAAGGGGTTCCATGTCAGACTAGCACTTGCAGCCAGCGTCCTCAGTTATTTGTTGTATGTATCCCAATCTCTACCTCCTTCTACAGTTTTTACCTTCTGCAGCTCCTTTTAGTGACATGAAAGTTATTCACTTGATGTCTTGCCTAATTCCTACCATTCTGTCCCTTCTTCTCGTCAATATTTTTCTTATTTCATTTCCTCCCCGATCCTGCGGAGAACCTCCTCATTTATTATCTAATTACGGTTAGTGTTTGATGCTGGTAGACTTCGATTGGGCAGAAATGTCCTATTTGTCTGTGTTAGTCAGCTATTTATATCGTTTTTGTGACGTGCGTGATGACTTACTTTGCTTCCAAGGTAGCAGAATTCCTTGCCTTTTTCTTCTTGTGGTCCCCAATTCTGATGTAAAATTTATCGTTAATCTCATTTCTGGTACTCAGCATGATCTTCTTACGTCGGTTTACTCTCAGTCCACATTCTGTACTCAGTAGACCAAACGTGCCATTCAGCAGATCTTGTAACTCTTCTGCACTTTCACTGAGAACACAATGTCATCAGCGAATCTTATCACTACCATCCTTTTACCATGAGTTTTAATCTGACTTCGGAACCATCCTTTTACTTCAGCCATTGCTTCTTCAATGTACAGGTTGAAGAGTAGGGACGAAAGACTACATCCCTGGTTCATACCCTTTCTAATCCGAGTACTTCGTTTTTGGTCTTCCATTCTTGTTTTTCCTCGCGGTTCTTGTACAAATTGTATATTACTCGTGCTGTTACCCTGAAAATTTCTAAGATATTGCGTCATTTTATTTGTCGTACGCTATTTCTAGGTCGAAAAATCCTATGAATGTGTCTTTATTTTCCTTTAAGTCTAGCTTCCATTATCAAGAGTATTGCCCCTCTGGTGCCTTTACGCTTATTTAAGCCAAACTGGTTGTCGTCTAACAGATCCACAATTTTCTTTTCCATTTTTCTATAGGTTTTTCTTACTAGCATCTTGGATGCAAGAGATGTTAAGCTGACTGCGCTATAGTTCGAGTACTTTGCTGTCTTGGGTATCGTATCGATGCCATTTTTCCGCATAGCATGTCTAGTGCGTGAAGAGTGCTTTGCAACTTTCATCCGGTCCCATACATAGTCAGTCGTGTTCATAATAGCAGATGTTGCTGGCCATTCGATTCAGTTATTCCTGCCACCAAGAGGAACGTGTTCACGACGCGGGTGCGATGTGCTCGTTTCTTTTTGTCTTGGAAGACGAACACATTGCTGAAATATCGCTTGTAAGTCTGGACAACAGATTCGATGATCCTGTATCGATGCTGCACAACCCTCAAACCACGACCATGCTCAACCCATGGTTGATGCTGTTAGACGTATTATGACATTTCTGGAGACCGTGCTCCGAAAACAACGATCGTGTGAAACACAGCTCGCTCTGGTCATTCACGAGACCCAGAAATCAATAGATACAGTCGCCAGGTAGATGCCATGTTCCTTGACTTCCGCTCCGCATTCGATGCAATTCCGCTCTGCTTCCTAATCAACAAAATACGCGCGTGTGGAATGTCAGACCAACTGTGTAGCCGGACTGAAGAGTTCCTAGCAATCACAATACAACATAACATGCTGAACGGAGGGAAGTCTTCAGACATAAAAGAGACTTGGGGAGTGCTCTAAGCGAATGTTACAGGATCATTAGTTTTCATTATACACATTTCTGGAAAAAAATTAATACAGCTGGAAAGGTGGCATCGATTTCGATCTGATGACTACTTATGCCATCTGAGGGGTAGTAGATATACTGATTATGGTTTCAGCGTCGTTCGTCAACAGATAGAATAGTGGCACAGCTATCAGAGCGCCGTCTGTATCTACTCCTTAATAGGGAATGTTCACTGTCGGAAGGCTCAGTGTGGTGCGAATGTGTGAAGGAAGCAGGCAAACTTGCCACAGAGACGCACTCGTGCTTCCTACAGCCGACTGAGCGAGTTTGAAAGGGGTCAAATTATGGCCTTCCGAGTGGCGGGTATGGTACTTTCGGAAAATTGCCACACGAGTTGGACGTGCTGCGTCAGTTGTGCAACGATGCTGGTATTACTGGACACGTGAACATTCTGGCCGTCCACGCAGGACATATGCCCGCCATGATCATCGTACTGTATGCGCATCAGATTGTAGACCTACAACGGGACAGATAGGAGTCCTTGTGAGCTCAGACGTTTCAACAACAACTGTTGCGAACCGGTTATTAGCAGTGGGACTACGGGCACACACACCTCTAGCCCGTCTTCAACTCACGCCACAGCATCGGTGTGCAAGGCTCGATTTGTCCTGTCAGAGGTTTGCTTGGAAGATGGAATGGCGCAGCGTGGTCTCCAGCGATGAAAGCAGATTCTGCCTGCACGCAAGTGATGGTCGTTTACGCGTACGACGTAGGCTTGTTGAGTGCTGCCCCGTAGAGTGCATTCGCCTCAGCCCAAGCTTTATGGTCTGGAAAGCGATAAGCCAAGCCTGTTGTTCACCTTTGGTGTTTGTAGAGGAGAAGCTAACCAGCGCTCGGTACGTGCAGAATGTTATTAGATCTGTTCTTTTGCCGTTCTTGCAACAGTAAGGTGATGTTTTGTTCCAATAGGCTAATAATCGCCCACACACAAACCGGTGAAACTCCACGTGCTGTGCAAGGTGTGCAGCAGCTTCCCTAGCCAGCATAATCTCCGGACTTGTGTCCAATCGAACACGTGTGGGATATGATGCTACGAGAAGCGACTCGTCAACAAACATCTCTTACAAAACTACGTGAATAGGTCGAGCATGAATGGCAAGCGTATCCCAGTACAGTATTCGCCATATGTACGATCGAACGTGTGCCAGTGTCTGCGCCTGCACTGCCGCCCGTGGAGGCTACACCACGTACTAATATGAGGGTTTCAGCATGTGTACCGTTTACATTAGAACCACCCGTGCTATTGATCTGTAAATGTATTCATTTCAAGTACTTCATATGCATTGTTGCAACAATAAATTTTCAGTGAATTGGAAACCTCTGACAGAGTGTACTTATTTTTTCCCGGCTGGGTATACAAATGACCTTCTAGAATACGTCGGAATTTCCATGAGGGGTTTCGTGGATGATGCTGTTGTATACAAAGAATTAGGAAATAGTAACTAAGTACAGGAATATGTGCAGAGGATCGACACTTGATATTGCGCATAAATAGGCAAAAAGATCCATTATTGATCGATTACAGTATTGCAGAACAATCGCTGGGAGAAGTGGGAGAAGTTACTTTCATAAAATACGTACTAGTAGGCGTACCGAGCGATTTAAAGTGGAACCAGAGCATAAAATTAACTGCGGGTAAAGCAGATGTCAGGCAGATTCATAGCAATAATCATTAGGAAATGTAGTCCATCAATAAAGAAGGTAGCACACAAAACCATCGTTCGACTATACTTGAATATTGCTCGTCAGTCTAGGATCCGTACCAGATAGGACTGGTTGAGGAAATAGAGTGTACCCAAAGAAGAGCAGCGCGTTTTATTACAGGCTCATTTAGTAGGTGCGAAGCGACACGGAAATGCTCAGCCAGTTTCAGCGGCAGACTGTGCAAGCGAATCGTTCTGCATCGCGTTGTGCTTTACTATTAAACTTTCGGGAGCGTATGTTCCTAGAAGAGTCCTACGTATATCTCATGAAATGACCATGAAGGAAAAAAATAGAGAGCTTCGAAATGAACAGGGGGTTACCGTAGATGTAGATGTAGACCAGGTGTCAGACAAATCCTGCACTCGGTGACGAAGAGAACGCGATGCCATAATACTCTGTATTATCCAAGCAGTCTCAAACTATAAGAACATACTGTTTAGAGGTAAGCTTTTAACTGTGATTTATAACGATGTTGGATTTTGACTGCCTTTTCCATATTCTGCGAGGTATTTTGCACGTTTTTTTCCCTGGAACAAAATTGTTTTGAAGTCGGTTATTTTTATTTCGTAAACATAAATTTAGCAAGGGATTTGTTTCATGCTCATGAAATAAGGTGTTCCTCTCATAATTAGTAATATTTTTATATTGTGCGTAACGGAGACCAGATTCTGCGGATGCTAGTATGTATACATATTGACCAGCCAGAACATTATGACCATCTATCATAGCCGATTGTTCTCCCTTGGCACGGGTACCAGTGGCGACGCGGCGTGGTATGGAAGCTACGAGGCCTTGCTAGGTTGCTGGAGGGAGCTGGCGTCACATCTGCACACACAAGTCACCTAACTGCCGTGAATTCCGGGGAGGGGGCAATGAGCTGACGCGTGTTCAATCATATCCCTAATGTGTTCGAACGGGATTAGATCTGGCAAGATGGGGGGCCAGCACATCAATTGGAACTCGGCACTGTGTTCCTCGAACCATGCATCACACTCTTGGCCTTGTGACATGACGCGTCATCTTGTTGAAAAATGCCACAGCCGTCGGGGAAGGTTATCGTTATGAAGGGGTGTATGTGCTCTGCAATCAGTGTACGATACTCCTTGGCCATTGTGATGTCTTGCACGAGCTCCGCTGGACCCAGGGTGTAAGCGTGAATGTCCCCCAGAGGATAATGGAGCCGCCGCCAATTTGTCTCCGTCCCACAGTACAGGTGTCAGGTAGCTATTCCTCTGGATGACGACGGATTCGCGCCCTGCTATCGGCATTATGAAGAAGGTAGTGGGATTAATCAGACCATGCAACGCTCTGCCACTGCGCCAACGCCCAGTGCCGATGGTCACGTGCTCATTTCAGTCACAGTCACCGATCTCATGGGCATTGGTACACGGAAGGATCGTCAGCTGCGGAGGCCCATCGTTAGGAGTGTTCGGTACACTATGTGTTCAGACACACTTGTACTCTGCCTAGCATTAAAGTCTGATATTAGTTTTGCCCAGCCTAAGACGTCCGACATCTGTAATGATGTGCAGCCGCCCAACCCCACGGCGTCTGGACGCCGTTTCACCCTGATTTCTCAACGTGTTGAGGACGCCCACCACAGCGCTCCTCGAACACCTGATAAGTCGTGCAGTTTCCGAAATGATCGTGCCGAGTCTCCAGGCAATCGCAATCTGCCTTCGGTGAAACTCAGATACATCGCGCGGCTTCCATATTCTACACACGGACAGCACGCTCACTGATACTACATGCACCATGCGTGTGGCTGACTAGCAGTCACTCCTCGCCAGGTGACGCTGCTATCGCCTGGATGGGTTTTTATCGATAGCACATCACTGGCCATTGATCAGTGTATGTAGAAGTATGTCTCTCTCCTTGTAACCACTGATTTCAGAAAAAACTGATATCAGATAAATACTCTATCTTTGCGCTCGTCCCCCTCGGTCTGGGTTTGATTCCCAGACGGGTCGGAGATTTTCTCTGCTCGGGGACTGGGTGTTGTATTGTCCTCACGTCATAATTGACTTCCCACTATTGAGATGGCTGTGTGGGGACGTCCAGAAATCCAATACATAAAAAAGAAAGAAAGAAAAAAAAAAGATTCACGCTCCCAAAGCGCCGCGCTCGCACTCCGCAAGCACAGCCGACTTTGCTCAACACTCCGGCTTCCCCCACCACTCCACTATTCCAAGAGCAGGTGAGCGAGTAAGACAGCTATATGCCGAAGGCTACACACGCAGGAAACTCAGGAAGATGTTTTTGTAACACCGTGCGACTACTGGTAACATGAGTGTAGCATACTACTTGTAACATGAGTGTAGCATACTCTTATAAGAAGGACCAACATTTTGATTTTAGTGCATAGTGATGCCGATTATAATAAACAGCGTATCGTAAGTGTACACTACGAGTTTACAAACAGTGGATAATAAAAATTCAAAGAGCCACAGTGGTGGAAGAAAGAACACGCCACGAGCAGACCCGTATTTCTGATGAACAGAGTGAGTGACCATTTACATATTCTTGCTAGTAACAACAAGTGCACTCTCCAACGTCTCAAACTACTAAGCAGAAAACACATGTCAAGACAAAAAAAAAATACTAAATTATAATCTATGAGTGTTGATATCAAAATCTTTGGTATTGCTTCCTATCCTAATGATGAGTCATACGTCGAAACAAGTATTTAAAAACTTTAGGCGAGATTACAAAGGCTTATAACTCTATAAAATCTATTAAAAATTAAGGATAGGTCATCAGCGAGTCTGAAATATAACCGTCACTGAATAATGACGCTTACTGGAAAATCCACACACGTTAGATTCATAATACTAATTTTGTTTGGTCTTCCTAAACTCAAATTCAGATTTATCATGGCGGGATGCTGCCCGAGCTTTTAGCATCCGCAAGTGCGAAAACACACACAGAGGATGTAACGGAAAAGAAGCAGTATCTTGTTGGTCCTATTTTTGTGTGTGTGTGTGTGTGTGTGTGTGTGTGTGTGTGTGTGCGTGTATGTGTGTGTGTGTGTACGAGTGTAGGATATGAGATATATGCAGTGACTGGTAACGAGATATGAATTAATGGCGTAGTATTAGCTTTAGGATTGTGAGATAACGTATTTTCAGAGTTCACAAATTGAAGGTCTGCACAGGATGTAGAAATACTTGTAACTGCTGACACCAGACCCATGAGTTATTATAAGCCTGTATGTAACACTTTCTTAACTATTAATTATGAGTATACAGGAGGGATCTGTGTTCCATACTACAAAAGGAATTACTGCTTACTGCAGCTTTTAAGACTGCGTATGCTGTACAATTAGAACACCTGCTGGTAAATAAGAGACTGGTTTTAGTGACTTACAGCTGGCCGGGGTGGCCAAGCGGTTCTAGGCACTACAGTCTGGGACCGCGCGACCGCTACGGTCGCAGGTTCGAATCCTGCCTCGGGCATGGATGTGTGTGATGTCCTTAGGTTAGTTAGGTTTAAGTAGTTCTAAGTTCTAGGGGACTGATGTCCTCAGCAGTTAAGTCCCATAGTGCTCAGAGCCAGTGACTTACAAACATAAGTAAATTGATATTTTAACCAAATTCGACAATGTTTCGGTACAGATTGAACAGCGGGCTCTGTCTCCCTGAAGACTCAAGCCATTTCTGGACAAAAACCGGTACCCTTATGCATCTCAGTACCAGTGCGGCAGTCAGTATTTATGCGTCACATAACGATCAATACAGTGTGCACTTTGTTAGGAGTAAAGGCTTTGTTCTTCAACCTCCGCAGACGTTTGAATTCAGTGTTAATGAAAGACTGTATTCACACAAGACGAAGAACGTTTCGGGAACGTTTATAAGTGGACTGCTTCTGTGTTGGCAGCGCTGTGTAGCACTTTGCATTGGATCCCTGACTGCGCTTTCTTTGTAAGAGACTCTATGGCTGGTTGGGCTCGTTGTTGGAAGTTAATCGCCAGCAGCGTTGGGCAGTTGGAAGTTAGACGCCAGCAGTGATGGAAGTACTGTTAGGCCGTTGGAGGTGAACAAAAATGGCTCTGAGCACTATGGGACTTAACTTCTGAGGTCATCAGTCCCCCAGCAGTGATGTGAGAAGTTAGCATTGATGGAGAGTAGAGGTCTGAAGTGTTAGCGTAGGCTAACTTACTGAAAGTATCCGACTTGGAGATTGAAAATTATTCATGATTATATACCTTTGTGCTGGATGTCAATGACGATTTATATTCGTGTTTGAACTGGAAGTCACATTATTAAGATATCAAATACATTATTTGGTTTGTAACAAAATCTTTCCTTTGCCACCCACGTGCCTATTAGTAGTTAGTGGCTTTAGTAGTTAGAACCTTTTATTTAGCTGGAACTATTGACGCTCGCTGTATTGCAGTAGTTCGTGTAATGAAGATTTTTGTGAGGTAAATGCATAATGAAACTTATAGGTTATTGTCAGGATTGCTTCTCATTCACGGCCATTCACTTGCAATAATTATTTGAAGTCAGGTTGTAATTTTTTTAAGCAGTCAGATTGTGTTGCGCTAGAATATTGTGGGTCAGGGTTGACATGATAGGAAAAAGTAAGGAGAAAGTAGGCTCAGTACGTTAAGTTTTACTCAGGTCTTTCAGAATCAAATAACGTAGAAGTTTTATCTTCTCAGTCGTTCAGCAATTTAAGTGCAGTTTCACATACACTCCTGGAAATGGAAAAAAGAACACATTGACACCGGTGTGTCAGACCCACCATACTTGCTCCGGACACTGCGAGAGGGCTGTACAAGCAATGATCACACGCACGGCACAGCGGACACACCAGGAACCGCGGTGTTGGCCGTCGAATGGCGCTAGCTGCGCAGCATTTGTGCACCGCCGCCGTCAGTGTCAGCCAGTTTGCCGTGGCATACGGAGCTCCATCGCAGTCTTTAACACTGGTAGCATGCCGCGACAGCGTGGACGTGAACCGTATGTGCAGTTGACGGACTTTGAGCGAGGGCGTATAGTGGGCATGCGGGAGGCCGGGTGGACGTACCGCCGAATTGCTCAACACGTGGGGCGTGAGGTCTCCACAGTACATCGATGTTGTCGCCAGTGGTCGGCGGAAGGTGCACGTGCCCGTCGACCTGGGACCGGACCGCAGCGACGCACGGATGCACGCCAAGACCGTAGGATCCTACGCAGTGCCGTAGGGGACCGCACCGCCACTTCCCAGCAAATTAGGGACACTATTGCTCCTGGGGTATCGGCGAGGACCATTCGCAACCGTCTCCATGAAGCTGGGCTACGGTCCCGCACACCGTTAGGCCGTCTTCCGCTCACGCCCCAACATCGTGCAGCCCGCCTCCAGTGGTGTCGCGACAGGCGTGAATGGCGGGACGAATGGAGACGTGTCGTCTTCAGCGATGAGAGTCGCTTCTGCCTTGGTGCCAATGATGGTCGTATGCGTGTTTGGCGCCGTGCAGGTGAGCGCCACAATCAGGACTACATACGACCGAGGCACACAGGGCCAACACCCGGCATCATGGTGTGGGGAGCGATCTCCTACACTGGCCGTACACCACTGGTGATCGTCGAGGGGACACTGAATAGTGCACGGTACATCCAAACCGTCATCGAACCCATCGTTCTACCATTCCTAGACCGGCAAGGGAACTTGCTGTTCCAACAGGACAATGCACGTCCGCATGTATCCCGTGCCACCCAACGTGCTCTAGAAGGTGTAAGTCAACTACCCTGGCCAGCAAGATCTCCGGATCTGTCCCCCATTGAGCATATTTGCGACTGGATGAAGCGTCGTCTCACGCGGTCTGCTCGTCCAGCACGAACGCTGGTCAAACTGAGGCGCCAGGTGGAAATGGCATGGCAAGCCGTTCCACAGGACTACATCCAGCATCTCTACGATCGTCTCCATGGGAGAATAGGAGCCTGCACTGCTGCGAAAGGTGGATATACACTGTACTAGTGCCGACATTGTGCATGCTCTGTTGCCTGTGTCTATGTGCCTGTGGTTCTGTCAGTGTGATCATGTGATGTACCTGACCCCAGGAATGTGTCAATAAAGTTTCCCCTTCCTGGGACAATGAATTCACGGTGTTCTTATTTCAATTTCCAGGAGTGTATTTAAACAAAGAAGTTTCACGTTCTTTGTCGAGTATATTGACTGAATCCAATTAAACAATAAAACTATGGATTCCCTTCGGCACGTTGATAAATCAGAGTTTAGGTCGAGTAAAACAAGTTTATTTGCAAGTATAATAAACTTAAGTAGAGGCAAGCCCTTGGAGCACCGCTGTACTTACCCTGTTAAAGCCGGCGTTCAGGTACGGGATGACGGCTGCCTCTTCCTTTTCCGCCGTGCTGGAAACAAAACACAACACCGTTAACACATGTTTTGAGGGTAAATGCTTCATATCTGGTCGAGATCAAGTTGATATTGGATAACTACGCTAGGGTTATAAAAATTTATCCATTTTCTGACGAAACAAAATTATTAATGCCAAGCACTCTAAAAAAGAGCTTACAGATTAGTATAGAGTAACACGGTGCAGGAAAGTTCTAGATTTCATTTCTAAAATAACTGTCTTTGATCTTTGAAATAATATTCGACCGTCCAAGTTGGAGAAAAAGAAAGAAACCGTGTACGAGTAAGGAATACGTCATTGTCTTTTCAAAGTAACCATCTAGTCATGTGCCTTTGATGGTTTTTTGGTATGTCTTATGTTATTGGAACTTTTAAGGTGCAAATCGCAGCACATTATGCCTAGAGGACAAGCACTTTAAGCTTACCGCCGTCTTTCGGACTTTGAGAATGGATGAATCATAGACATGGGGAAAACGGGGGGACGATATCGACACATCACACTGACAGTTGGCTATAACGTAATGACTACAGAACGAATGGAGACAATGTTGACTTAGAACGACAGTGTCGTACCAGAAGGACTACATTATGATAAGTTCGCAGGACTGTTTGACATTCTCTAACTAACAGAAGGACGACAACAGCTGTAGTTCGGTTAAAGGTTATAAGATTATAAACGAGGTATCACCACCAGCCTTGTAGGCAACCGACTGCTGGAAACTGGGTTCAGAACTTGACTTGTGGGGTGTATTATTTCCTCCTTTCCTGCTGATGTTTATTTTGTAAGATTTGTGATGAGTCTTATACCAGCACTAGCAGGAAGCTGCGTCGCTGGTCGATATAACAGGGCAATCTTTTGCCGATCCCAAAACACGCCAGATGAAAGTAGTGTTACCTTTTACCCTCTCTTCCCAGAGTAGTTTTTTGGTGGTCCGGATCCTTCCGCGCCATCTCCCTGTCGATCCAACTGCGGTGAAGATTCCTGGATTGCTTCAGCCAGATCTCTCTATTGAGTTACTACATAAACAGCCACACTTCTCACAACACAGGGGTCTATTTTGCCCAACATTTTCACTATTACTTTTCACAACACAACTAACAATTGATATGCTAATACTACTCTCTTGAGTACATTCAAACGCTCGTACATGTATACTGTAGGACCTGAGAGAAAAACCAAGAAAACAACTACCACGCTCCAATTGTTCATTACGCCCTTGTTGGTGCGTCGTTTACACCATGGCTCTCGGATTCATATACTTGCTGCACCATGCACATATGACTCCCGGACGACCAGTGGTTGAAATACCATTTTTACTGGCCCCCTTCTCGCCGGCTCCACCACTGCTCTACATTCACTGCATACAAGAAAGGAAAACACACAGTTTCCCATTCTCACTACATTTATCCTTATTCAATTCATTCAAGAGTATCTCTTGTCGACGGCATTCCAATGGTGTGTTGGGATGTTTACAAATACCCCGAAAGACTACACTTGCCATGTATTATCTACCTCTGACACCACACAACAGATACTTGCATGATGTAGAGCAAGAGTCAACTGACACTTCGAATAGCGTTCTGTGGTCTTCAGCGATGCGTATCACTTCTGTTTAAGGTGGTCAAATCGACGCCAGTGTGTGTGTGTGTAGATAACACAGTAAAAATTCTCACAAACCAGTGATTTTCGAAAACCATGCCTCTCCGGCTCCTGGAATCTGGATGTGGGGAGCTATCGAATAAAACAACAGGATGATTTGGTAACTGCTGAAGGGATCAATGCCCTCCCGGATTTGGCAAGAACGATAAACCCAATTACTTAGCCTTACCAAATGGTATAATCAAGCAGGATAATGCATGAGTCACATTGTAGTTCATGCCATTTACGTCTTGTGCGGATCCTTAAGAAGCCCGTCCGGTCCCCGATTTGTCTTCCTCAGAAAATGTCTGGGATTCGATTGGAAGACGTATACTCTTACACCAGTCCCCAGGCAGCAGCCAGCAATCTTGATGAGCTGGCACAGCGTGTGTTTCACGCATGGGAAGAAAGTCCTCAACATGAAATTTCTAGGCTGCTTGTTTCCATGTCGAAATGCATAAAAAACTGTATTCCAAGCACCTGGATATCTTGTTGATGATGGTCGTCAGTTCAGAATGGAATGAAAGTTCAATCATTTCGTACTCGTCATGTGATGAACATCTTCATAATGTTAAATATCGGACTGGACTTCACAGTATAACACCGTTTTTTCCACCAGCGTATTAAATTGAAGAACTTCGCATTTCTGGCCGACCACTGCCTCGTCGTCTGCCTATGGCGGCTCTGGACTCCGAGAGGAAGGGGACACATGGTCAGAAAACTGCGCTTCTGGACGTTTATGTTGACCTTTCCAAAACATTCCTCTGCTCCTCCTTCCAGTAGTTTCCGTTGTCCTTATGAGGCTAAGTGTACCCTTTCTAGTCTACGCACCATTACTGGTGCCAATACTGGGAATCAGTCTCGGACCATCCAAATAGCAGTCAGGTACGCTGACCATTTCGCTTCGGAGAAATGTTACGCAATGACGTCGCCTAGCATAGCAGCAGACTACTGTGACTGACGTAACAAGCCGCATACAGGTTACGCTGACATTGCAGGAGTACCCCTAGAGCTTATGAAAGGAGAAATTACTACACCATTACAGCACGGCCAACGTTGTAAAACTGCTGACACCACGAAATGACCAGAGCAATGGTGTCATGGTTGCCCAAAAGCTACCCATGGTACCTCAATTCTGCTGTGGTTTAGGAGACTGAAGTGCTGCCATTTCAGAAACAGTAACTGCATCCCTGATGTCAACCCTAAGTCCGAATGCTGCTGACATGGAGCTTTCCAGCCGGGAGGCCACCTGCAAGCTGCTCGCTACCCACTGCTGGCCGCCTGTCTTAGGGGTCAGTTCAAAAAAATGGCTCTGAGCACTATGGGACTCAACTGCTGAGGTCATTAGTCCCCTAGAACTTAGAACTAGTTAAACCTAACTAACCTAAGGACATCACAAACAACCATGCCCGAGGCAGGATTCGAACCTGCGACCGTAGCGGTCTTGCGGTTCCAGACTGCAGCGCCTTTAACCGCACGGCCACTTCGGCCGGCCTAGGGGTCAGTTGTTCGTGCCTTGCCGGCCGGGGCGGCCGAGCGGTTCTAGGCGCCACAGTCTGGAACCACGTGACCGCTATGGTGCTCAGAGCCATGTGAACCATTTTTTGTTGGTGCCTTATCCACCTACCTGCTCAGCAATCATCGCCCGTAAAACAAACTCTGTTGCTGTTCATCGCCTGTGTAGGCACACTTTGCACTTCAAGACGCTGTCGTCCAAGCTGTGGTCTATATTTCGACTCTGTATGCTTTGGCACGCGCTCTCTAAGTCGCTCGCCAACACAACGGCACAGGCGTCGGCCTCGGGGGAATTCACAGCCACCCATCGCCAGGACCAGAATCCTGACCTGGCAGTTCTTTGCCGCCACTCTACAGACAGAGGACGCTGACACTATAGCGTGCTTACCCCAAGGCCGACTGTGTCACTGAAGCTCTCAGCTCAGGACCTCTGATGCCGACCAGGACCATGGCCGAGCTCTGTCCACTGACCGGGACATTGTGTTTGTAGTATTTTATCGCAGAATAAACGAGTGTTAAGTGCTTGTTTGTACGACTCACGATGGGCAACAATCAGGTACCTGCCTACCATACCGTTGCACCCATACTTAGATGGGGACTCTCAGGCCTTCCTGACCATTAGCAGCCCAACTTCAGTACCCACTGTAGAGTTCATTCACCTGTGACTTCTATAGAACATATAGATTAACAATTCTTTAAACACGGCTATCTGTATGATGTCTGATTTGCGGCATCATGCGCCATGGAAATGAAATGAGCTTACGGCATTGTGGGCCGGGAGTCCCCATTCGGGGAAGTTCGGCCGCCGAGGGCAAGAACTTATTGCATTCGACGCCACAGTGGGCGACTTGTGCGTCGGAGATGGGGATGAAATGATGATGACAACACAATACCCAGCCCCTGAGCGAAGAAAATCTCCTACCCCAGTCGGGAATCGAACCCGGGCCGCTTGGCATGGCATTCCACCGCGCTGACCACTCAGCTAACGGAGATGGACATCATGCACTATGTCGTCAATGATAACTTGTTAACACGGACGTAAATTCATGGGGTGTAACACTTACGTATATTTACTTATATGGCTGTACCTTAAATGTTATGTTCCAACCTCAAAATCTGGGTCCATTGACTGCGCTCTTGAGCTGTTTGCATTCAGTTCAAGTCAATCCTCAGCTGTTTCCTTTCATGATTTTTACCTATCAACCACTACGTAAGTCTGCCAAGCGAGTGTGTTCCTACAAGTATTCGTGCTACCACAGCAATAATTCAGGATTCAGGTATGCGAGTCCCATGTCCTGTTTCTCGAACTCTTCTTGCTTTGATTTTTCAACAGTTTTTGGTTGCTTCATCACTCGTGCACATGCTGGTTTTTCCCTTTTCTGCAGCCAGCCACATCTCTCAGTGAGCCAAATACCTTCTTGAAGATTTTCGTTCAGCTACTACCAGATTCTTGTCGTTTACTTTTGTGATACTCATGGACTATGTTTAGTATAACGTCAATGGAAGTACGATGCTGGCCATCAAAACTGTGGCACCAAAAGAGATACAAATAACCAGATTTTACTTACTGTGCATATACAGTATAGCTGGATGAGTACAAGATTAAATTTTTCACACAGTGCTGTCACCTCTGGCAGAACCAATGGTTGCAACCTGGCTGGGCATTGAGCAGAACTGAACTTCGATGACAGTAGTGATTTGTCATTTCATGCTACTGTAGCGCACAGTCACATTAATGTTCCCAACGCCTATGTTCGGCGTCAGCATTCAATAACCACTCACAGACGGCAGGTGGCAACACTAGTAGTGGAAGGTATATAAAAGTTGTCGGGGGCGATGCGGAAAACAGTGCAGTCGTTCTCGTAATATGGAAACAGACCAATTTAATTTTTCTGGCGTCCAAATGGGCAAGATCATTGGCTTTCCGGGGAAGGGTGGAAGCACTTCCGAAACGGCTGCTGTTCGCGTGCCGCCACGGATAAAGTATACTGTGCACTGAAATATGGCGCTATCCACAACCGGCGCCGAGACACCTGCTGTGCACCACTGGCCATAGATGACACAGGTGGACGTCGGCTGTGGAGATGTGTACGGGCGAATAGACGTGCAACTATTGGGTAAATGACCACAGAGTTGAATCGAGGGGCTACCAGCAGTTTGGTCTCAACGGCAGTTCAACGAACGTTGCTGCATATGGGTCTCTGCACAAGCGTCTGGTTCATGTGTCTGCTGCTCATCAGCGACGAAGGTTGAAATTTGCATGCCAGTACTACAACTGCACGTCCACTGAGAGGCGACAGGTGACATTTTCAGATGAATCACGTTTAATGCTCCATCGAAAAGATGGCTGTTGACGTGTACGGCGTGAAACATGTGAAAGCGAACACCTTGAAACAATTGTCAGAAGGCTCAGCCTGAAGGAGGAGGCGTTGTGGACTGCGGAATGTTTTCATGGCATTCCATGGGTGATCTCGTCATTCTGAAAGGTACTTTGGAGCAATACAAGCATGTACCTATCCTTGGAGATCATGTCCACCCCTAAATTCAGTTTTTTTGTCCTCAGCGTGATGGCATCCACCAGGAGGACAGTGCAACATGTCACACAGCTCACAATGTAAGTGCGTGACCACTAAACTCTCCGGGTTTGAACCAAATCGAGAATCTGTATGATCACATCCATCGGGCTATTCGCATCATTGATCCTTGACTAAGAAATCAGAGGCAGCTGGTTCATGACACTGGAGTCAGCACGGCTCCACATCCCTGTCGATACTTCCCAGCTGGTCACTGGCTCTTCCTGCACGTCTCGAAGTTGTCTTCACTGCAAAAGGTGGTCATTCAGGCTTTTGACAGGCGGTCATATTAATGTGACTGCACAGTTTACATGACAGAGTTCATCAGTCGTAGTGACAGGCGAGTGGTGGTGGGCCAATCTTTCAGCGAGCCATTCCTATTTGTTTGCAGAAGATGAGAGATCTCGGAAACGTGCTGACCAGGTCAGCAGTCAAACAGTCTGTGTATATAGGTACGTCAGGACATCATGGGCAACATAATGCCTCACGTTATATTGTTGAATGATGACGTCACGGAAACAGCTGATGATAGAACACAGTTAACGGCTTCAAGGCATCAGAAATGTAGCTGCAGCTTTTCAAATTAACAGCTATGCGTGTCATAGGCGATCGTGTTTCGTACTAAACGGCACCCCATGCAAGCACAACAGGGGCTGCGCCAATATGAAGATGACTAATGGAATCTGGTGGCATTGTTCATTCTCCTCAGACCATCCATGGACGAATACTTTAATCGTGGCGCTGTACCCAGAATCAGAGCTCGTCTAAAAAAGACAGTGTGGTGCCACTCCCATGTCGAGGGTTGTTGTTGGGCGCACTACTGTTAGAGTACCTCTCTCTGCTGTCACGTCAACAATGGCCACCGTCTATGGAACTCCAGAGTCATCAGACTGTCCTTCTGGATACTTATCTTGCTGCAAACAAGCTGATTTCCTACATAAGTTAAGTGATGCAGCTGTACTATGCTGCAGGTCCCAGCAAGCAATACATGTGTCCTGTTGGACGCTAGTCGCTTGGGGCATTTGAGATCCTAAACGTTGTCGAGTATGGCTCTCTTGAGCCATCGATTCCATACTCACATGACTGTTTTGAGATCCAAACCAAACTAACCAACAATATCATGGAAGGTAAAAGCGTAGTTTTGACAGGCGACCATCGTGGCACTGTCATATCCCAACATGTGCTGCCAGACAGTTTTCCTTCTTACGCGAGACATAACACGATCTTCCCACAATATCAACCATCATTCAAACGCGATTTCTAAATAAGAAACTGACAGCGTATCCCTATGTTATATACAGAATGTTGGTCGTCTTAACTCCTAACTACACTCTAAGAAAAAAGAAACCGACACAACATGAATGAATTTTCGTAATGGGACGGAAATCGCTATATGTGACGTTCATGCACTGCCAAAAAAGGATACAATTTCAGCAAAGTTGGATCATTTATCAGGAGAAAGAGATTTACAAATTGAATATGTCAATAATGCGTTTATCCAATTCTGGACCTTATCCAAGCACTCATTTGGCTTGACAGTGATTGACTGATTTATTGAATGTCCTCCTGAGGTATATTGTGCCAAATTCTGTTCAATGGAGTAATAGATTGTCAAAACCCCCAGATGATTGGAGGGCCCTGGACATAAGGATCCGAACGTTCTCAATCGATGAGAGATTCGGCGACCTTGTTGACCACGGTAGGGTTCGAAAAACGCAAAGACAAGCGGTAGAAACTCTCACCGTGTGCAGGTGGGCATTATCTTGCTGAAATATATGACGAGGAAGGCTTGCCTCGAAGGGCAACGAAACCGGACCGGTTGCATACCAAACTGAGAGCTGTCCGATATTCAGACCGACAATTAGCAGTGATGGTCTGGGGTGACATTTCATGTCATAGCAGGACTCCTTTGGTTGCCATCAGCGGCACCCTTACAGCACACCGGTAAGTAGACAATATTTTAAGGCCCGTTTAGTTTCCCTTCATGGCACCCCATGCCGGGATTACATTTCAATAACAGTGGACTGCACACAGTGGCACTTTCTACTGCTTATCTTCGTGCCTACAAAATCCTACCTTAGCCAGCAGGGCCGCCGGATCTATCCTCAATTGAGAATTTCTGGAGTATTATGAGCAAGGCCCTCCAACCAGTTCGAGATTTTGAAAATCTAACGCGCCAGTTGGACAGAACTGGGCACGGTATCCCTTAGGAGGACAGTCAGCAGTTCTATCAATCAATTTCACGCCGAAGAGCTTTTTTAATAAATCATGCAATGTTACTGTTTGTCTGTGCATGTACATCACACCTACCGATATTAGTTTAATTTGGATAATCCCTTCGTGGTGCATCGTATTTTTCCTTAGAATGTACTTTGCGCAGTTACACTGTAATGCTAAAGATTTAAGTATTCAAGAATTTTGTTTACTTTATGCCAATTTGATATTCTGCATGTGCACACTGTTTTAATTTTAATGGCCAGAAGTGTAGTATGCATTACATATTTGGCTTTTACATGCTTGAGACTGTGTGTAATACCATTTTCTGTTTCATGCATAAGTGTGTGGTAGATATATTAATAATACGTTCATATCCGTCATTAAGGCGTGGTGGCTATTAACTCAGGTGTCCAAGAACTTAAAATTTTCTACCTTAGCCCAACGCAGACCTCCAGCTTGCAATGGGGCTCTCCGCACGGCTTCTCCATACAACACTTCGGGCTTCTCAGTGACAGGGCGATATCCTCCACTGTCTCCACCGTTTCGGTTATCGATTGTACTGGAGCTTCTATGTCATCAACATATACAGGCTGGTTCATTGATCGTGACCGGGCAAAATATCTCACGAAATAAGCGTCGAACGAAAAAACTACAAAGTACGAAACTTGTCTAGCGCTAAGGTTGGCCCGTTAGATGGCGCTGCCATAGGTCAAACGGATATCAACTGCGTTTCTTTAAACAGGAAACCCCATTTTTTATTACACATTCGTGTAGTACGTAAAGAAATATGAATGTTTTAGTTGGACAATTTTTTTTCGATTTGTGATAGATGGCGCTGTAAGAGTCACAAACATATAGCTCACAATTTTAGACGAACAGCTGGTAACAAGTAGGTTTTTTAAAATAAAATACAGAACGTAGGTATGTTTGAACATTTTATTTCGGTTGTTCAATTGTGATACATGTACCTTTGTGAACTTATCATTTCTGAGAACGCATGTTGTTACAGCGTGATTACCTGTAAATACTACATTAATGCAATAAATGCTCAAAATGATGTCCGTCAACCTCAATGCATCTGAAAATACGTGTAACGACTTTACTCTCAACAGCGAGTAGTTCGCCTTCCGTAACGTTCACACATGCATTGACAATGCGTTGACGCATGTTGTCAGCCGTTGTCGGTGGATCGATCACGATAGCAAATATCCATCAACTTTCCCCACAGAAAGAAATCCGGCGACGTCAGATCCGGTGAACGTGCGGGCCATGGTATGGTCCTTCGACGACCAATCCACCTGTCATGAAATATGCTATTCAATACCGCTTCAACAGCACGCGAGCTATGTGCCGGACATCCATCATGTTGGAAGTACATCGCCATTCTCTCATGCAGTGAAACATCTTGTAGTAACATCGGTATAACATTACGTAGGAAATCAGCATACATTGCACCATTTCGATTGCTATCGATAAAATGGGGGCCAATTATCCTTCCTCCCATAATGCCGCACCATACATTAACCCGCCAAGGTCGCTGATGTTCCACTTGTCGCAGCCATCGTGGATTTTCCGTTGCCCAATAGTGCATATTATGCCGGTATACGTTACCGCTGTTGGTGAATGACGCTTTGTCGCTAAATAGAACGCGTGCACAAACTCTGTCATCGTCCCGTAATTTCTCTTGTGCCCAGTAGCAGAACTGTACACGACGTTCAAAGTCGTCGTCATCCAATTCCTGGTGCATAGAAATATGGTACGGGTGCAATCTATGTTGATGTAGCATTATCAACACCGACGTTTTTGAGATTTCCGATTCTCGCGCAATCTGTCTGCTACTGATGTGCGGTTTAGCCGCGACAGCAGCTAAAACACCTACACCTACTTGGGCATCATCATTTGTTGCAGGTCGTGGTTGACGTTACACATGTGGCTGAACACTTCCTGTTTCCTTAAATGACGTAACTATCCGGTGAACGGTCCGGACAATTGGATGATGTCGTCCAGGATACCGAGCAACATATATAGCACAAGCCCGTTGGGCATTTTGATCACAACAGACATACATCAACACGGTATCGACCTCTTTCGCAATTGGTAAACGGTCCATTTTAACACGGGTAATGTATGACGAAGCAAATAACGTCCGCACAGGCGGAATGCCACGTGATACCACGTACTTATTCGTTTGTGACTATTACAGCGCCATCTATCACAAAGCGAAAAAAGTGGTCCAACTAAAACATTCATATTTATTTACGTACTACACGAATGTGTAATAAAAATGGGGATTCCTATTTTTAAAAACGCAGCTGATATCCGATGGCCTATGGCAGCGCCATCTAGCGGGCCAACCATAGCGCCATCTGGTTTCCCCCTTCAAGCTAGACGAGTTTCGTTCTTTGTAGTTTTTTCGTTTGATGCTTATTCCGTGAGATATTTGTCCTAGTCACTATCAAATGGCCACCCTGTATATGCTAATAGATGCGTGGATACGTAAGACTGCCGTCTTTGTCATTGCTGTCCATCTCCCCGATGACTTCCTCGAAGGTTTGGTAAAACAGTGTAGGTGAGATAGCATCACACAATCACAAACCTGTGCGTATATCCAATTCCCTAGATGTGCATTCCTGGCATTTCACCTCTGTTCTTATCTCTGCTGTTTGTGCTCTCCTCATGCCCACTAACACCATATTCTCTGTGGATGTTGTACATGCACAGCCTACGGATACTCTCATATAACTCGCAGTCATCTATAAATGTTGCCAAAATGGGGCTTTTGAGCTCCCAATTCTTCTTTCAGAACTATCATACGGTAAATATTTGACTTATAGATGTTCTTTCAGTACGAGGCCCTACCTGATTATTTCCGACTACCTGGTCAGTCAACGGATGGCATGTATCCAACAGGATTAGCTAAAGGACTTTCTATAGAACACTTAGCAGCGAAATCCTTCTGTATTTGTACAATACCTTCTATTGTTGTTATTTATTTTAAAGAATTTATGGATTTTTATATAACGATGGGAAATCTCAGCGTAATTCAGATTCCTTGTTCCAATAATTTTTGTATTGGTTTGCTGCTGCTTACGTCATGCACATTTACGGAGAGCGATGAATTTCTTAACTATTGCTACCATCGGTTAATAACATTTTTTTCTGGTGACAAGGGCAGCAAGGTTCTATCTGCTTGATCAAATGTCATGAATTTCATATCAAAATCTGGTGGTGAAAGTACTCAGCTAACAGTACAAGTTTGAAGGTGCAAAATGTCAGATAAGATACAAAGTGTTGGAAAAGTAAAGCGAGACTTCACTGACACCTATACTTACCACCATGAACACGTTTATTCGATCTGATTTGCCCTCCAGAAGATAAATACATTGAAACAAGACTAGTTTATGATTAGATTATTATGAGCAACTAGATATTGTGTAAATTTGCGGGTACTAATTTGTAACAAGCATACAATAACACGAATAACCTTTTACATGCAGCTTCGGCGTACTCGAATGTCAGAAGAAAAATTATTACCCCATAATTAATTAGTTAGTTTCATGCCCCATGGACCATTTAAACGATAAATTCTAATGATGTGGAACGAGTCACTTTATATTCAGATCATAAACTATTTTAGAAATATGCCCACATGCTGATCATTGGTAAGGTATTTTTTATTTACATATTTTTTAAATTTTTAATAAAAACAGAAGGCATACAGGTGTGAGTATCCACAAAATTTTATACATTACAATGATAGCAATTGTGCTACGCAATAGAAAGAGTTGTCAAGGAGAAAGTTTTTCAGTTATTTTCAAATTTTGCATTGCTGCCTGTCAGACATTTTATGTGACTGGGTAACGATAAAAAATTTTGGTTGCAGCACTGTGCACCCTTTTTGTGCCTCAATACATCATCAGTGAGATATAATGAACGTCATTTCTTCTTCTGGTAATTATGTACATCATTGTTTCTTTTGAACTGCAGTGGATTATTTATAAAAAACTTCATGAGGGAAAGAATATACCGTCAAACAGTAGTGAAAATGCCTGTCTAAAGGGTTGTCTACAATATGATCATACCTCTACATATTATTGTTATACCACGTCTGTGAGCATTGAAGACTTTCTTCCTTAAAGATTAGTTAGCCCAGAACATTATTCCATATGACATTGTTAATGAAAATATGCAAAATATGTCAGCTTACTGTTATGTCCCTCCCCAAGATTTGTAATGATTATAAGTGCAAACGTGGCTGAACTAAGTTGTTTTAGGAGTTCCACAATGTGCCTTTTCCAGTTAAAACTCTCACCAATATGGACAACTAAGAATTTTGAACATTCCATCCTATTCATTATTTCTTCACTGTGTTGCACTTATCCATGCTGTAGAGCCCCTAGATGTTGAGAACTGAATATGTTTGTAAAACTGAGGGGGAGATCATGCGCAGAAAACCAATCAATGACATTTTTAAAAACATTGTGTATGTTTTCTTCTGTTGCTGTATGTAAGCTTGTATTTTATTGCAATACTAGTTCATCTGCAAAAACAACTAATTCTTCTTGCTGTCTATTAGTTGGAAGATCGTTTACATGTAAGAGGAACAGTAGCAGACCTAAGATGGAGCCTTGGGGTAACCGGATACATATTTTCTCCCTAGTCAGAATAATTGCTTCAGACAATATTGGTTGGATTACTAAGTATAACTTTCTGTGTACTTTTGGTTAGATATGACATCCATTGGTTGGCTATACCATTAACCGATAAAACCCCAAGTTATCTGGGAGAATATTGTGATTTATACAGTCAAATGCCTTAGGCAGATTGTAGAAAATAGGAACCGGCGGTATTTAGTTATTTATTGTTTGTAAAATTTTGTGAGTGAACATGTAAATGACATCCTCTGTAGAGCAACCCTTCTGAAAGTTAAACAATTATTTACTGAGGATATCATTGTTTATCAGGTAAGAATTTTCTAATATTCCAGAGTACATCACCTTCACAGAAATTACGAAAAATGATGTCAATAGTGAAACAGGTTGGTAGTAATTGGCATCCCTCCTATCACCTTTCATAAAGAGGGGTTTAACAACAGCATATTTCTGTCTCCAGAAAAATGCCTCAGTGATGCATTACATATGTCAGATAAGACAGGGTTTATTTTATGGGATCAAATCGTTAGTACTCTACTGGAAACACCGCCATATCAAGATGACCTTTTATTTTTGACAGAATATATGATTATTTCAATTTCAGAAGGAGAGATTGGTGATACATTCATAAGACTGAATTTAATAAGAGTTGCTATTTCAGCATACTGCTGTGATTTTTCTGTTGAACTGTTTTTCCCTAACTTCATACTATAACAAAGATATGATATTAAATATTTTTGCTACTTGTGCCTCATCATTTATAGCCCTTCCATTCAGCTCAATTGTGATGTTACGCTGCTCTGTGGCTCGTTGTCCTATCTCTTGTTTCACTATATTCTACAAAGCCTTAAGTCTATTGTCAGAATTATTGATTTCTGACATTATTATTTTTAATAACTTTTCTTAGTAATTTTGAATAGTTTTTTAGTGTGGGACTACTGCAGAACCCCGTTTTGATTTTCCAACAGGTAGATTTTTCTTTTGCTTTCACAAGACAGTTATTTAACGTTACTTCTGATTAGCTTATGCAGAAAGTTGTTTTCAAATAATTATATGGATTTGTGAAGAAGTAGATTAAATTTTATGTCAGTATTTTGGTTAATTCTAAATTTTTTTCCAGAGCATTTTTAAATATTCTTAAAAAGACACGTAAATGAAGAAGTGAAATTTATGCGGCCGCGAGCCGGAAGTTTTATGGAACGATCATTGCGCCGCGAAAATATTCTTGTCTCGACGTTTTTATACTTGTCTTGGTACATGTAACAACTTCACCTTTTCCCATATTAGTTTTGCTAGTAAGATGCTAGAGATTAATGTTTTATATGTCACTAAGCTAACCGTGTGTCTTGTGCTGCTCAGATAGGCACAAGAAGTCCATCTTTTCAGAACTCTCTCAGCTATCCAAACAGACAAGAAGCACTTGTACCTTATTACTCAGCCCTCTACATCTCTGATGAAATAAGCTAACCGTACTTTTCTGTGCATTCTTTAGAATTTTGTGGGCTTTTTCGTTATTATCACTTCTTTCAAAACAGGGTGCCTGATCCCGAGTCTAACCTAAAAAGAAAGGTACTCCTCTGACACCAGTAACCACAGGGATCTTGCTTTGTTTGATGGTGACCCCCTTCCATACATTATCTGCAAGAAACTCAGACAACTTACATTTCCCTCTTCTACGCAGGTATAGGCCGGTCTAGTACATCCCCTTCTTCCAGCTGCAGCAATAGGCACTGCACTCAAATGAGATTTCATTTCAGTCAACAGCAGCATGATAAATTCATTGTTCACAAAGCTTACAGGAGTGTTAACTCAAGGCAGGTCAAGACGTTGAAGGACCTCCACAGAACTGGTGTGTGTGCGTGCGTGCGTGCGTGCGTGTGTGTGTGTGTGTGTGTGTGTGTGTGTGTAGTTATGCTCATATTTCGTCCAGGTCACGCCGAGTGCTCTAATTTCTGTCCTTAGCCAGGCTGCTTCTTTCTCCACCTACTAAATAACCTGATCGTCCTTGTCAAAATCGACTATGTCCTGGCTGAGGCTAGTACTTGACTTTGCCGTACTTGCGATTATTCTTGATTTATCCTGCACCATCTGTCATACATCCTTACCATGGCTTCTACCTAGCAGCAAGACAGTTTTCCTCCTCTTTTTTTTTTTGTTTGGTAGCGGCCTACATTCAGTTTCTTTACTAGAATTCTGCGCCACCCTACTGTGACCTACAGTACTTAAGCTTATTAATTTATTTAATGTAGTATTTTGCGCAGTGGACCTGCTTGCAGATTTGATTTACTCACATTTACCTCTGCTGCACGGTATGGGCAGTTTGTAGGTCTATGGCTGTGTCCTGGATGTTAAGTTAACTACGATAATACAACACTATTGTTTCAGAGCCAACGGACCCCAGGATGGTACCGCTCGACTGAGTGGCAGCTGGTTCGATTCCTGATGATGGAACAAACCTTCGTAGTCAGAAACTGGGCAGCAAGGGAAGGTGAGATAGCGTCATATGTTTCGCACTAATCCGAATGTGCGCCAATATTTGGTTTAACTCTGAAACCTTCCTGTAATGTCTCACGAATTGAAGCCATGTTCGTGGTGATCCGTCTGTTGTATGAAGACTTTAACGTCAGTAGAATCCCTGTAGCCCAGTCAACGAAAATCAAAACAGCTAGAATAGGGGACAAAACTGTGTAGTCGCAAATTTTTGTGCAGTGATAGGAGGGAATGTCATGAACGATGTAAACTACTGACCATTAAATTTGCTACACCACGAAGATGACGTGCTACAGGCGCGAAATTTAACCAACAGGAAGAACATGCCGTGATACGGAAATGATTAGTTTCTCAGAGCATTCACACACGTGCTGAAATGAGGAAAGTTTCCAACCGATTTCTCATACACAAACAGCAGTTGACCGGCGTTGCCTGGTGAAACGTTGTTGTAATGCCTCGTGTAAGGAGGAGAAATGCGTACCATCACGTTTCCGACTTTGATAAAGGTCGGATTGTAGCCTATCACGATTGCGGTTTATCGTATCGCGACATTGCTGCTCGCGTTGGTCGAGATCCAATGACTGTTAGCAGAATATGGAATCGGTGGGTTCAGGAGGGTAATACGGAACGCCGTGGTGGATCCCAACGGCATCGTATCACTAGCAGTCGAGATGACAGGCATCTTATCCGCATGGCTGTAACGGGTCGTGCAGCCACGTCTCGATCCCTGAGTCAACAGATGGGGACGTTTGCAAGACAACAAGCATCTGTACGAACAATTCGACGAAGTTTCCAGTAGCATGTACCATCAGCTCGGAGACCATGGCTGCGGTTACCCTTGATGCTGCATCACAGACAGGAGCGCCTGCAATGGTGTACTCAACGACGAACCTGGGTGCACGAATGGCTAAACGTCATTTTTTCGGATGAATCCGGGTTCTGTTTACAGCATCATGATGGTCGCATCCCTGTTTGGCGACATCGCGGTGAACGCACATTGGAAGCGTGAATTCGTCATCGCCATACTGGCGTATCACCCGGCGTGATGGTATGGGGTGCCATTGGTTACACGTCTCGGTCACCTCTTGTTCGCATTGACGACACTTTGAACAGTAGACGCTATATTTCAGATGTGTTACGACCAGTGGCTCTATCCTCCATTCGATCCCTGCGAAACCCTACATTTCAGCAGGATAATGCACGACCGCATGTTGCAGGTCTGTACGGGCCTTTTCTGCATGCACAAAATGTTCGACTGCTGTCCTGGCCAGCACGTTCTCCAGATCTCTCACCAATTGAAAACGTCTGGTCAATGGTGGCTGAGCAACTGGCTCGTCACAATACGCCAGTCACTTCTCTTGATGAACTGTGGTATCGTGTTGAAGCTGCACGGGCAGCTGTACCTGTACACGCTATCCAAGCTCTGTTTGACTCATTGCCCAGGCGTATCAAGGCTGTTATTAAGGCCAGAGGTTGTTGTTCTGGGTATGATTTCTCTGGATCTACCCGTGGTCTAGGGGTAGCGTCTTTGATTCATAATCAAAAAACGTGTTCAGTCCCGCGTTCGATCCCCGCCACTGCCTAAATTTTGATAAATAATCAGCATTGGCGGCCGACGACTTCCGGCATAAGAAGTCAGCCTCATTCTGCCAACGACCTTCTCAAAGCGGGAGGAGGAGCGGATAGAGATTCAGGGCACTCTCTTGTCCTAGGGGTGGGAAATTGCCCCTAAAGGCGGAAGAATCAGCAATGATCAACGACAAGAGGATGCAGAAGGCAATGGAAAGCACTGCATTAAAGACACGTAACGTGCATCCACTGAACATGTGGCCTGTAATTGAAGAAGTGTCATGATTATCTCTCCATTGGCAAAAGATTCCGGAATAGTCCCCCATTCGGATCTCCGGGAGGGGACTGCCAAGGGGGAGGTTACCATGAGAAAAAGATTGAATAATCAACGAAAGGATAACGTTCTACGAGTCGGGGCGTGGAATGTCAGAAGCTTGAACGTGGTAGGGAAACTAGAAAATCTGAAAAGGGAAATGCAAAGGCTCAATCTAGATATAGTAGGGGTCAGTGAATTGAAGTGGAAGGAAGACAAGGATTTCTGGTCAGATGAGTATCGGGTAATATCAACAGCAGCAGAAAATGGTATAACAGGTGTAGGATTCGTTATGAATAGGAAGGTAGGGCAGAGGGTGTGTTACTGTGAACAGTTCAGTGACCGGGTTGTTCTAATCAGAATCGACAGCAGACCAACACCGACAACGATAGTTCAGGTATACGTGCCGACGTCGCAAGCTGAAGATGAACAGATAGAGAAAGTGTATGAGGATATTGAAAGGGTAATGCAGTATGTAAAGGGGGACGAAAATCTAATAGTCATGGGCGACTGGAATGCAGTTGTAGGGGAAGGAGTAGAAGAAAAGGTTACAGGAGAATATGGGCTTGGGACAAGGAATGAAAGAGGCGAAAGACTAATTGAGTTCTGTAACAAGTTTCAGCTAGTAATAGCGAATACCCTGTTCAAGAATCACAAGAGGAGGAGGTATACTTGGAAAAGGCCGGGAGATACGGGAAGATTTCAATTAGATTACATCATGGTCAGACAGAGATTCCGAAATCAGATATTGGACTGTAAGGCGTACCCAGGAGCAGATATAGACTCAGATCACAATATAGTAGTTATGAAGAGTAGGCTGAAGTTCAAGACATTAGTCAGGAAGAATCAATACGCAAAGAAGTGGGATATGAAAGTACTAAGGAATGACGAGATACGTTTGAAGTTCTCTAACGCTATAGATACAGCAATAAGGAATAGCGCAGTAGGCAGTACAGTTGAAGAGGAATGGACATCTCTAAAAAGGGCCATCACAGAAGTTGGGAAGGAAAACATAGGTACAAAGAAGGTAGCTGCGAAGAAACCATGGGTAACAGAAGAAATCCTTCAGTTGATTGATGAAAGGAGGAAGTACAAACATGTTCCGGGAAAATCAGGAATACAGAAATACAAGTCGCTGAGGAATGAAATAAATAGGAAGTGCAGGGAAGCTAAGACGAAATGGCTGCAGGAAAAATGTGAAGACATCGAAAAAGATATGATTGTCGGAAGGACAGACACAGCATACAGAAAAGTCAAAACAACCTTCCTTGACATTAAAAGCAACGGTGGTAACATTAAGAGTGCAACGGGAATTCCACTGTTAAATGCAGAGGAGAGAGCAGATAGGTGGAAAGAATACATTGAAAGCCTCTATGAGGGTGAAGATTTGTCTGATGTGATAGAAGAAGAAACAGGAGTCGATTTAGAAGAGATAGGGGATCCAGTATTAGAATCGGAATTTAAAAGAGCTTTGGAGGACTTACGGTCAAATAGGCAGAAGGGATAGATAACATTCCATCAGAATTTCTAAAACCATTGGGGGAAGTGGCAACAAAACGGCTATTCACGTTGGTGTGCAGAATATGTGAGTCTGGCGACATACCATCTGACTTTCGGAAAAGCATCATCCACACAATTCCGAAGACGGCAAGAGCTGACAAGTGCGAGAATTATCGCACAATCAGCTTAACAGCTCATGCACCGAAGCTGCTTACAAGAATAATATACGGAAGAATGGAAATGAAAATTGAGAATGCGCTAGGTGACGATCAGTTTGGCTTTAGGAAAAGTAAAGGGACGAAAGAGGCAATTCTGACGTTACGGCTAATAATGGAAGCAAGGCTATTGCTATCCTGACTGAAAGTGAAGAAGAATTAAATGATCTGCTGAACGGAATGAACAGTCTAATGAGTACACAGTATGTTTTGAGAGTAAATCGGATAAAGACGAAGGCAATGAGAAGTAGTAGAAATGAGAACAGCGAGAAACTTAACATCAGGATTGATGGTCACGAAGTCAATGAAGTTAAGGAATTCTGCTATCTAGGCAGTAAAATAACCAATGACGGACGGAGCAAGGAGGACATCAAAAGCAGACTCGCTATGGCAAAAAAGGCATTTCTGGCCAAGAGAAGTCTACTAATACCAAATACCGGCCTTAATTTGAGGAAGAAATTTCTGAGGATGTACGTCTGGAGTACAGCATTGCATGGTAGTGAAACATGGACTGTGGGAAAACCGGAACAGAAGAGAATCGAAGCATTTGAGATGTGGTGCTATAGACGAATGTTGAAAATTAGGTGGACTGATAAGGTAAGGAATGAGGAGGTTCTATGCAGAATCGGAGAGGAAAGGGATATGTGGAAAACACTGATAAGGAGAAGGGACAGGATGATAGGACATCTGCTAAGACATGAGGGAATGACTTCCATGGTACTAGAGGGAGCTGTAGAGGGCAAAAACTGTAGAGGAAGACAGAGATTGGAATACGTCAAGCAAATAATGGAGGACGTAGGTTGCAAGTGCTACTCTGAGATGAAGAGGCTAGCACAGGAAAGGAATTCGTGGCGGGCCGCATCAAACCAGTCAGTAGACTGATGAAAAAAAAAAAAATTGCACCCAAATTGCGTGAAAATGAAATCACATGTTAGTTCTAGTATAATATATTTGTCCAATGAATAACCGTTTATCATCTGCATTTCTTCTTGGTGTAGCAATTTTAATGGCCAGTAGTGTATTCAAAATCCCCATCAATGGAGTGTGTGTTTCGGATTGTGGGGGCATTGGAAGAACACTTTTTTATGTTTGCCTTGAATAACTCGACAACGGAGGGTCCTCGCGAAAATTAAACTACCTTAAATATTCAGCGAAATACGTCCTATTAATTTTTTCTCTAGGAATAAGAGTTGTCATGTTGCATGGGATGGAAAAATTGCTGATTATTAATGATGGTGTTTTAATTGTACAACATTATGGTTTACTGTTAAATTAAATTGTTTGAAAACAGGTATTAAATGTGCGCACACGTCTAAGTGCAGTAGAGCTGTTTTAAGGGATAAATTGTGTAACAGGTTGGAGGGGGCGGAGATGGAGGGCAAAGACAGGTCGCTGTATTGCGGCCATGCACTTCCCTCCTTCATGGATCTGTTAACTGAAGTGCGAACAGGGGATTTTCCGCTCGTCCCACTTTATCACAAGAAACAACTGCAAGGGGTTGCACAAAATCATGAATCACTGGCGGGAGTCCGCAGACAAGCCAGGAGGGTGTTTATTTCTCACAAAGGATGTTAATACTACATGGAATACAGATTGAATTGCTAATAGTAGTCGTGTTAACGCAAGAAATGTATATGGACTGAATCTACGTAAATCTCTACATACTGTTCAGCACAGCTTGAGGGTAATCTCAGTCTTAGTCATCTTACACAGCAAGTGTAGTGTTCTTCGAGGAAAGGCAACATTCCTCATCACGTGCGCTGTTCGCTTTTCAGTTTACAGACCATCCCGTCCCAGCATGTCGTATCCATATCTCTTTTGTGGGTAAACAAAATAATTTCGCTGTGCTCGTGTTTATATAGCGGAATTAATTTCAGTTTATTAAATGAGTATTTATTTTCAGTTGTTGTGAATTATTATGTAAAAATGTTCAACAGTTGGAGCTGTCAACTGTCTACCCCACTGAAGACCGTGTCTCAGGTGTAACATGGTGTCTATTCCGTTGTCTCCATTATCAGCAAGATGACACATCGACAAGTTCAATCCGTTTCTCACCAACACTACGAGGTCACTGACAACATCACACTTACGAGTTATACCCTTCCCAGGTACTGTAAACGGAAACGTATTTTACATGAAGACCCACTTAACAACATCATGTAAGTACTCATTTAATAAACTAAAAATAGCTCCCCTATATAAAAGCAAGATCGTAGAAATTATTTTGTCTGCTCACGTAAGGGAAATGTACAGCAAGCTGCTGCCATACAGATTGACTCCATTTCCCATCTAGCAGTTTAGAACAGTATGCAGAGATTTACGTAGAATCTGTCCAAATGCTTTTCTTATATTATTGTTATTAGCAACTCATCTCTATATTCCATTTAATTTTGACGCACTTTGTGGAAAATAAACACCCACTGGCATGTCTGCACATTGAGTTGTCAGTGATTTATAAGGTACACTGCAGAGAGTTAGTATAACTTTGCGAAACACCCTGTAGTTGCTTCTTGTGACGTAATGTAATGGACACATTGGGGAATCACCTGTTCCCTCGTCAGTTTGCACATCCACGAAGGAGGGAAGTGCATGACCACTACCCGGCGACCTACCTTTCCCCGCCATTCCACTCTCCACTGCTCCCCCCCCCCTCCCCCCGCCCCCATCGCTATCACGTGATCAGAACACAATTTATCCCTTAATATGGCTTTACTGCACTTAGACTGGTGGACACATTTAATATTTGTTCTTAAACAACTTCATATAACAGTAAACAATAGTTTTACACAATCAAAATACTATTTTCAGTAATATGCGATTTTTCAATTCTCTGCAATGCGGAAACAAGACAGTGAATATGGCCTTTTTTTGCAGGAGATTTGATATTTAATTTTCTGCTGGCATACATTTTGCTAGAAGCTGGGTTTTTGAAATTAATCAAGAAAAACATAAAAACGTGGCCTTTCGTCCTCCCAGTTTTCCTTCGTTGAGTGGATTACTGCCACTATTCAAGAACAGTTGACTTCCTTAGCTCTCCTGGAAGAAAGGGTTCTGCAGACAACTGGCTTAGCTACAGCCTTGCTCTTGTTCCCAGAAAGACTATTTAATTCTACAGTGGAATATGAGGAGCTTTGAAACTTCGTGAAAGACACCCTTCTCTACAGCACATACGTACGTATCCACGGTGTGAGTGGATTACTCAAATTTAGTTTTCATTATAAGCGTCCTTACACACGTGTTAGGTAATTGATATGTGTTCTGTTTCTCCCCAAGGTGCAATAAATAGAGAGACTTTCAATTTGTTTATAATTTTATAATCAAATTCAATATGGTTTTAATGCTCAGTGATGATCGGTTCACCCTGTAATATTGTTTTAAAACATACGAATTCGAGCTCGCGCCTGCAAGAAAATAGTAACCCTTCTATTAAACATCTATGTAAGAACAGTACATTAACATGTTCTATCTAATGTTCATCATTACTACAAATCTGTCTGAAGAAGCACCACTGTGCAGCAAGAGCACATTCGTTCATGCCTGATAGTTATTATTTCAGTAAACCTAAAATGACACGCTGTAGACATGTTGAAAGGTGTGTGTGTAAATTTTGGTAGGAATTTTTCTTGTTTTGAATGTCTGGAATCGCGCTCGTCAGGTTTGAACTGCTTAGCTATGTGCGAGCAGCCTCGGCAAAGGAGTTGCGCTGCTCAGATATGCTCTGCGAAGATGTGCGCCAGATTTTTCTTTTGATCACGAGGAGAAGAGAGGAGACAGACAGTAGAGTTTTGATGTTACATGCTAATAATCGAGCTTTGGTTTAATAGTAGAAAGCAGCAAACAGTGGAGAATTTTGGGATTTACGTTATGGGTTAATAGAAGATTTATTGTGGAGAGAGAAGAATTGATTTTTACATTAGTACTTTTATAAATGTCGTGAAGAATGGATTACAAGTAATGATGAAGTATGCTTTATTTGGGGTAGCGGTTTGATAATGCAGCATTCTTGGTTCGTCAGACCGAGAGATCAGGAATTTTCCTGCTTATTATTTATTTATTGTTAGGATTTATCGAACACTGTGAGAAAAATGGATATAAGAATTACTTGACTTTGGAATTCTGTTTAAGGGAAGATTATACATGTGAAGTTCAATTTTTGTAAGTCTTGGATTAAAGTTACCTGATTTCAGGGAACGCTTAATTATTATTGAAGTACCTTTAAATGTGATTAAGTCAAACGATATGAGATTACTATTCAGTGCATTTAACCCAGAAACATTGCCCACATTCCAAGAGTCAATTAATTTATAATTTATTTCAAACCATTACCAGAAATTATGAATCAAGAATGATAGTTATGTTTGCATTGCACCTTTGCACATCTCAGTAGCTAAATTTTGCGGCTCAGAAAGTCTGAAATGTAGAGCCCACGAAGAGGGATTTCCAATCCAGGTTTGTTTTTCACATTAACATTAACAATCCCACCTTCTACTATTCTCTTCAAAATAGTATAATTCTTCCAAACTTTCCACTTGAACTCTTCAACAAACAATATTACATATGTCTTACCAGATTCATAACTACCAGAACCAAACATATCACTCGCTGGCATACAAACACTGTACTTGTTTATAATACTCTCATTTAAAGTAGTTTTCCCTACACTCATATCACTGTACAGGTAAAGCTGTGGTTCGTATTGAAAACGCTGGCATTGTACCAAAATACCACTTCACTTGCCCAACCAGTTAATGGATAAGAGTAATTTATAAAAGGTCTTACAAACTGCTTCTTTGACTGAAAAGATCGAACAACGTTTTCTATAACATTTAATTTGTGACTGAAGTGATATATAAATGAAGGTTAGGGGCATTGGTTCACAGGTCGTGGTTGACGATTCTCGTGTATCTGTTGGTGGTATTTCTAATTTTACGATGACAAAGTTTGATGCTTTCGGTCTAAGATCTGGATGGCTTACAGTGGCTATTGTTCACTATGGTGGTACATCTACATCTACATTTATACTCCGTAAGCCACCCAACGGTGTGTGGCGGAGGGCACTTTACGTGCCACCGTCATTACCTCCCTTTCCTGTTCCAGTCGCGTATGGTTCGCGGGAAGAACGACTGCCAGAAACCCTCCGTGCGCGCTCGAATCTCTCTAATTTTACATTCGTGATCTTTTCGGGAGGTAGAAGTATGGGGAAGCAGTATATTCGATACCTCATCCAGAAACGCACCCTCTCGAAACCTGGACAGCAAGCTACACCGCGATGCACAGCGCCTCTCTTGCAGAGTCTGCCACTTGAGTTTGCTAAACATCTCCGTAACGCTATCACGCTTACCAAATAACCCTGTGACGAAACGCGCCGCTCTTCTTTGGATCCTCTCTATCTCCTCCGTAAACCCGATCTGGTACGGATCCCACACTGATGAGCAATACTCAAGTATAGGTCGAACGAGTGTTTTGTAAGCCACCTACTTTGTTGATGGACTACATTTTCTAAGGACTCTCCCAATGAATCTCAACCTGGTACCCGCCTTACTAACAATTAATTTTATATGATCATTCCACTTCAAAACGTTCCGCACGCATACTCCCAGATATTTTACAGAAGTAACTGCTACCAGTGTTTGTCACGCTATCATATTATCATACAATAAAGGATCCTTCCTTCTATGTATTCACAATACGTTACATTTGTCTATGTTAAGGGTCAGTTGCCACTCCCTGCACCAAGTGCCTATCCGCTGCAGATCTTCCTGCATTTCGCTACAATTTTCTAATGCTGAAAAATGGCTCTGAGCACTATGGGACTTAACATCTGTGGTCATCAGTCCCCTAGAACTTAGAACTACTTAAACCTAACTAATCTAAGGACATCACACACATCCACCTCCGACCGTAGCAGTCACGGGGTTCCTAGAACCGCACGGCCACCACGGCCGGCCTCTAATGCTGCAACTTCTCTCGGATGCGCACCGTTCAAAACAATAGTCAAAAAGTTTAGCATCTCTCAAACTATTTAACATTAAAAACACTATCACCATTGCAGATTCACTTTCATTAAAAAAAATTTAGACAGTTGTTGTTGTTGTCTTCAGTCCTGAGACTGGTTTGATGCAGCTCTCCATGCTACTCTATCCTGTGCAAGCTTCTTCATCTCCCAGTACCTACTGCAACCTGCATCCTTCTGAATCTGCTTAGTGTATTCATCTCTTGGTCTCCCTCTACGAATTTTACCCTCCACGCTGCCCTCCAATACTAAATTGGAGATCCCTTGATGCCTCAGAACATGTCCTACCATCCGATCCCTTCTTCTGGTCAAGTTGTGCCACAAACTTCTCTTCTCCCCAATCCTATTCAATACTTCCTCATTAGTTATGTGATCTACCCATCTAATCTTCAGCATTCTTCGGTAGCACCACATTTCAGATAACTTTCATTTGGAGACACTGGCAGGATACGAACCTGGAATCTTCATAAATGTTACATAATTTTTTTCCAATTTAGATTGTGAATGACCATTACAAATATTTAAGTTCAAGAGTGGATAATATATTACTGTGAAGTTCGCACATATGCAGGGTATCCGAAAAGTCTTTCCCTGATTACATAAATTGATAACTCAGGCTAAAAGTATGAGAAAAATATGAAACTGGTGTCTAATTGTTTACAAACTATCAAAGTTTGTTTCACACGACAGTAAACTTTCCCGTGAGAACCCTTGGTAGCACGTCCAAAGGTGAGTGTTTGGTGCGCGCTATTGCACGATCGAATTATCGGGCCATTCTTCTTCGCTGAGACTACCATCACATCTGCAGTGTATCTCGACATGTTGCAGCTGTATGCTGTTCCTCAGCTGCTTCAGTATCACCCCGATGTCTTGTTTCAGCAAGACGGTGCACCGCCTCATTGGGGTTTGGACGGCCGTGCCTATCTCGATATGACCTTTCCTGGGCGATGGACTGGTCGTGATGGGCCAACGGCTTGGCCTCCACGCTCTCCTGATATAACCTCATTAGACTTCTTTTTATGGGATTATGTCAAGGACGAGGTCTACCGAACACGTATACCCGATCTTGAAACCCTGCGGCAACGGATAACCAAAGTAGTTGAATCGATCCCTCCAGTGATGTTGGCTAATGGTTGGACGGAAATTGAATATCGTCTAGATGTGCTACGTGCTACCAAGGGTGCTCATGTGGAAATTTACTGATGTGTGAAAAAAACTTTGATAGTTTGTAAACAATTAGACACCAGTATCATATTTTTATCTTACTTCTAGCCTGAGTTATAAATTTATGTAGTCAGGGAAAGACTTTTCGGACACCCTGTACATTTATACGCTGAAAACGACAAATAAAGAAAGAACTTAATAAAAATATTTATTATTTCTTACGCATGATTGACTGAAGCTTCATTCGTTTCGCGGGGACCATCGTGCAGCAGCCCGAGGCAGAAATTGCACATTCTGCAAAAAGTACATTTCTCTTACATGTTTTTAGGTCAGAACTGAACAAAATCGTAGTGTATGTCTTCTCTAGTACAATTTATACTACTGTTCACTACCTTTTTAATAAAATATATAGTAAATGTACGACTCAATGCATCTTAATAGGTGTGCCAGATTAGTATGCTTTTTTCCGATGGTGAGGAGTCAAATACAGTCAGTGTGAAACTCCTAAATTAACACTTTTAAAAAGACACTGATACTGACGGAAATGAAACGTATTACACCACGAAACCCCGTGCCGATATTTTTCAACCTTGTGAGATGTTCATCACATAACCGCTATTAAATGATTAAACTTATATTCCATTCGTAACTGATGAGCATAATCGACGTCAGTATGAGGTGTGACCCCCACGGTTACGAATACCTCTTGTATTCTTTGTGGCATGGAAGCAAACAGCCTCCTAATTTCATTTTGGGGATTTTTTTGGCATACCTGAAACAGAAGCAGTGTCAAATATACTATGTTTCAAATTACTTGATAAATTGACACCTGTCACTTGCCGCTACTGGGGTACCTCATCGGGCGTCGGCTACTGTTTGGTCATAGGTATCACACAAACAAGGCAAGTCACTTCACAGATGCTATTAACGCGTAACGCGCAGCAGTGTTGGGAATGGCCGCCGCAAGGTATGTCGGAAATTCGATATGCTTTGTCGACAACTGTTTTTAAATGATCAGTGACTGAACGACGCGTTTTGTAGCCTTTAATTTAAACTCATATCCTAAACGAACCACAAACTCGTGACGCGTAATGTATTCGAGAAAGTGGTAGTCAATAATCTGCAGCAGAACTAAAATCACCATCGCTTTCTTTGTGGCTATAAAAATTAATCTTTCTAGGAAGGAATTCTAACTTCCGTAATATGTTCGCTACGGTTGTGGTGATACACTGCCCTCTTCCGCATTTCATTTGTTGATCCGTCTGTTCGACAGAACAGGTGGAATAATCCTACGATCTTATCGTGGTGTAATCCTTATGAACGGACGCGTGTCTAATCTTGTTGCTACACTGTTCTGAGTCCATACCGTCACTATTCGTTCTGTAGTCATTACATTATAGTCAAATGTCTGTGCGATCTGTCGTTATGATGCTCCTAATTGACTAATGCAACGATTCGCTTTTTTTCATAGTCCGAAAGCCAGCGGTAACGTTCCCGTCCTTGATCTCTGAGCAAACTGCAATGCAATTTGCGCCTGAATAGTTCCAGTAACGTTAGAAACGCCCAACAGCCAACGTAAACTCATACCATTTTTCTTTAGTATGAAGGGTTTTTTCTGTCCTGATAATAATGAAAATAATGTCGAATACCCCTGAAATTTTAAGCAATGTATCACACAGGTTGGAAGTAGTGGGAGAATTAGTTCAGTAGCGTTCGGTCAAATTGGTCATGGTGTAACATATTTCTTTTGTGTAGATAAGAACAATCAAGTCACTTCACGCGGAATAATTTATCGTTTTCCTTATTAGTTTGCTACTGGAGCACAGTAGACTAAACGAAGTGACTCAAGAAATTTTGACTTAAGAGTTGCACATAACAATATACATGTGTAATTGCACACAGCCCGTTTCTGATATGTAAAATGGCAAACATAGATCTACAATATCGGTACAACTAAGACTTAGGACCACATTGAATCCGTGACGAAATCATGGTAACAATGTCTCGTCTGAATACTGCCAAGAGTAATTTTGTAGCTATCCCGAAACAATTGTTACCGAAGTTCTGAAAATAATTTTTCGTCTTAGTAGTATGGTACAGTAATCGTGTAGGGCACGGGCCTAAGATAGAAAAACTACTTATCTCAGAACTAAGTCTATGGAATTTCTGTATTCTTATAAGCCCGAATTTACCTCCTTGACACAGACGAAACGGGACTGCTCAAACTACTACTGAACTGTTTCCCGTAGTATCCTTAAGTAATGAAAGGTTGCACAAAAAAAACATCAACTCATTGGCTGGTGATTGGAAATTCACAAAAGACGGAAGACAAGAACGACGGAGTTCCTGCACAGAGTCACGGAAAACGAGATGTTGATATTTTGGGATGGAGAAAAATCGGATGGAAAATTGTGTGGACACAAATGGTTGCCAATTTGATAACGATTGTGACTAAATGAATATGTCTGGTAAGTATCCGTACTTAGGTTTTCGGTACCAGAAACGGGGATGTTGTATTAAGTCAATAGAGCTCAAGCATGAGTTTTTATTAAATGATCTATTCGCTATCGCAATAATTCTGATGAGAATTCTCATTGTGTGAAACATACTTCAAGGACCAATAAGTCAAGCACTAGTAAGCCACGACAAATGGTTCCCTAGTAAGGCGAGGAATATCTTCGTGTTTGAATTAGGAAAAGTAGGGAAAGAATGGAAAATAGTTCTACGTTAAATACTCGATTTACCTATTAGGAAATCTTTTCTGAAGGTATCTATCTGGAGTTCGCCTTGCACTGAAGTGAAACGTGGATGATCAGCGGCTCAGAAGGGAATAGAAGGCTTTGAAATGTAGTGCTACAGAAGAATTATGAAGATTCTGGATCGCGTAACTCATAAGGAGTAACTAAACCTAATCGGAGAAAAAGGAATTGCTGGCATTACTTGGCTAAAAGAAGGGATCTGTTAGTAGGACACATTCTGAATCACCAAGGATTCTTTAGTTTATTACTGGAGGGGAATATGGGAGATAAAAATTGTACAGGAAGGCCAAGAGATGAATAAAGTAAGTAGGTTCAAAAGGATGTAGGTCGTTGTAGTTATACGGAGGTAAAGGATAAAGTAGCATGGAGAGGTGCATCAAACCAGTCATCGGACTGGAGACCATGGCAACAGCAACAACAACGAAGTTATACCATATGATACACAATAAAATCACTGTGATGTGTTTAACTGTTCACTCTAGAAATAACAGATACTCGTAACTTCTTGCATACCCGCAATACTTATTTCAAACCGTTACAGCAGCATTCTATATCTTCGACATAGACGAAATGCTACGCAAGTTATCGACTTAGCTCATACACTCTTTCGCATACACTAGGCTTTCATTTTTGTCTGGGACATATCGGCAGAAAATTAAATTAAAAATAGTTCCTTTCTCAATATGTCCTGACCTAGGTTATCAGAAAGATTCCATTGCTTGCAAGGCAAACGCCAGAACTGGAGAGTCATTCCCGAATATTCCTAATTGGGATTCCCTCCGCCCAGCTACCAGCCAGCACTCCGGTGGCCGTTATTGGAACAGGTCGCTGTAGCAAGAGAATGAAAAGCGTATAAAACAATCTCAGATGCCCTATTGCACATATAAACTCCACCAGCAGTAAATTGTGAGTACCTGATCGACAGTGCCAATATAAGACGGAACTTCACATCTGAAACAGAAACTATCATTATTTTATGACATAATAATTGTCCTTCAAACAATAATTGTACAATATGACCATCAACAATACATGGTGGGTCCGAATCCCACCGACAAAATTTTGCAGGGTGTTCAGAGATATTTTCGTACAGGAGCCATCTTGTTTCAGAAAAAAAGAAGGGCTGCGTGCGGAACACTTTCCAAGGGAATCATTAGCGTACCAAGAATAAAACTGAGCGAATTTCTAGCTCTGTTTCGGTCTCGGCGCTCTGCAAATGCTCGTTAAAAGTAACTGCCCCTGATTGCCTGCAGCACGGGAGCCCCATCGTGCAGGCGGGTAGTATACACTAAGGTGCTCTTCATGAAATCACATGCGTTGTGGTCAAAATTTAAACATAATCTAGAAGTAACAGCATACTTCCTGAGTTGTTCTTTGCGAGGGTTACAGAGAAGGTAAAACTTCATATTAGGCATTTAGAATACAACCTTAACAGGAGAGGTGGTTGATTCCTACGTGCCACGCATGAATGGAAGCTTTCAGTGAGGTGGGCTAATATCTTTGTTGATTGTGATGCCATCCTTGAGAGAAAAGTGTCCGGAGTTCTGAGCAAGGAGGTGCCATTGTTATTAACTTGTGACAAAACACAGATAGTCTTGCAAATGATCAGCATTTGGCGCAAAGATTAGCGGGTAATGTAATAGCCGTAAGTAGGCGAAATGTTGCGATATCGTTTCACTATACATCCACTGCTAACTGAACGAAGCGACTACGTCAATGTAGCCGTGGAGAAAACAGAAACCATACTCAGATTTGTTGAAAGGATCTTGAAGAACCAGAAAGTTGCCTTTCAAACAGCCACTTTCAAATTTTCAATTATACTCTTTCGTTATCTTGCGAAGTAGTCTTTTAAGATTCTTTACAAAGACGTTTCTGTAACCAGTATCGACTACAGACAGCGTAGATCTCTGAAGTGCCTCCCTGTGATGTTTGGCGGAAGCTTTTAGTCACAAGTATTCGGGCGTATTCGCCAATTGTCTTTTATGCGGCTAGAGAGGATGCGAGCTAGTACACGTGAAAAGTCATTCTAGGGAAAGTGTGGACGGGTGATTGGTGCTAGATGCGGCTACCGCAGGTTTGTAGTCTTAGTGGGATTGTTCTGTCTAATATGATTATCCAAACAGATTGCGAATAAGCTAGATTAGTCTATTAAATTATTAGTGAGGTATTCACATTCGGCGGCTAACTTTTTCAGCAATTCGTGTTATTGAAACTGTAAATTGCGAAAAAGAAGTGTCATCCACGCGGTGTTGCAAACGATTCGTGTTCGTAGGACAAGTCTCGTTACGGAATCGATTTCTTGTCACTTAATCCTCAACATTATGCAGCCAGTTCATTTTTTTCTCCTTCAGTTTATTCAACGATCTTCTTCGCGTCGTATATGGAATTGAGTTCATGTGCTGCCAGTTTTTAACATGTATTTGTAATGGCAAGGGGAAGATTAGGGGTGTAACGTCCCGTCGACATCGAGGTCATTAGAGACGGAGCACAAGCTTGGAATGTTTCACGGATGGGGAAGGAAATCGCCCGTCTCCTTTCAAAGGAACCACACCCGCATTTTCCTGAAGAAATTTAGGGAATTCACGGTAAACCTAAATCCGGATTGCCGTACGCGGGTTTCAACAGTTGTCGCCTCGAATGAGAGTGCAATGTGCTAAACACTACGCCAACCCGCTCGGTGTGATGCCAAGGGCTCATGTGTTACTATGTTCATTCGGTTTTGAACCAATTATACAATTTAAATTGAGGTTATGTCTATATATCTCAGTTCAACCTTCCTGTTCATGTATTGGGTATTAAAGTGCAAACTGGCACAATCTTCGTCAGCCGCAATTTTGCGATCGTATGTTACGAGACGCTACTTTAATCTCTGCTAGTGGCTTCGATTGATAAATTTAACTGAGTATTTAATTTCATTAATACCATCCCCTATTTTTAACAATTCCCAGTTCCATTCTGATGCATAAACTCTCAACTAAAAAGGTCGATCTTAACGAGGGGTGCTGGTCGGAGGAAGGCTGTGCATGATCCTGCAAACATGTATTTATTTAATTTTTACACACTCCCTCCAATATTAAATTATCTCGAGGTGTATGCACCCATTGGAAAACATGGATACTTAAATCTTTCAAACTGCGACATCATTCATCCAACTCTAGGCCGTATTGCTAGCAGATATTGAAAGTTTCGTATTTGGTTATTACCATCACACAAAGGGGTTTACACCCCCACTGCATAGTGATCAACTGTACGTTCAAAATGGCTCTGAGCACTATGGGACTTAACATCTATGGTCATCAGTCCCCTAGAACTTAGAACTACTTAAACCTAACTAACCTAAGGACAGCACACAACACCCAGCCATCAGGAGGCAGAGAAAATCCCTGACCCCGCCGGGAATCGAACCCGGGCGTGGGAAGCAAGAACGCTACCGCACGACCACGAGATGCGGGCTAACTGTATGTTGCTCACAAATACACACTAGATATTGTTAGGATATTATGAGTGAGGTTCATGATCAACGCTGTTCAATTTCCAACACAATGCCTATTTTCCGTTGAGCGATTTAACGTGTGACGTAGTGACTGCCAGGCATATAATGCATGTGGCGAGGCAACAGCGTCTGTCCAAACCACTCCCCATCACAAAAAGATGAGAGAATAATAAAATTAATCCTTTAATTCTGACCACAGATTCGAATTTCCAATAAAATTCCGAGTAAACTGATACCATACTCAGACCAGTCACTTAATTAACAAATCTCTATTATAATAATACATTTAACATTACTAAAGAAATTTCCCCAGGTCCGCAGACGCTACCGAGGTATTGTCTACATAGAAGATCATCGGCTTGATGGGGCAGGACGATTTTGGCATTTTCTGGACGTTTTTCTAATTAAATCATGATGATACGTAGGCGGATCTAATACAATGTCACGTCTCCTATTAGTGTAAACTCTTCTGTAGTACTATGTTCTTTCATTCAAATAGAAACACTTTCCGCTGAATCAACTTTCCTCGTGTTAAGTATAGACAAGGTAAATGGGATATTACTAGCATAAGTTAATCTACCAAATACCTTATCAGCAAATTAGAACATATAAAATGTGTTATACACAGTAACATCTCTCTCACTAAACCTCTCAGTTCCAGCTAAGGCAGCATTTATACATTTCATCACAGCCACAGTAACCTATCCATTACCAATACTCTAAATAATGAAAGACATACGGCATCATAGAAAAACACAAGGACCAGTAAGCAGTTTGGTTTGGGCACTTCCTCTGATAGCTTTATTATTTATTCTCATAGAGCCTGATGTAAATCAAGACTCTCAATGACGTTGTATACTATGGACCACTGGAGTTGACGACGACGACGACGACGACGTTAACTCCGGTGACGCGGTGTGGCTCAGTTGTTGCATTAAACATTGTTGCCCATACTGCAGCCTCACTCGGAGTGAGGCTGTTGGATGAAACGACATGTTACTACAGAAGAGTTAAGGCTAATTGTATTATCATTATTAATAAGCTGCACAAGAGTGGTGCCGCTCCCAATGGCGAAATCTAGCTTGATTTCCTGGTCGTTATTTCGAACTGTCGTAGCAATCACGCGGTGGCGGAGACATTCAATGTCTCTCACGTTGTGGGAATCCGCTCCAGTTCGGGCCGCCTTTCGTGAAGTCAGGAACTTGGTCACTCCAGTCGGTCAGAACAACAGGAACTGTTACACTTCCAACACCTGTCAGTTTGACTACAAGAAACTTTTCGTGTACCGCGGAGGTGCACTGGCGTTCATCGACCGAGACTTCAAGTAGCCCAGAGAGCAGCTTTCCGGCCCATTCCGTTGCAGTTTCTAAGGGTGTCGAAATCGCGAGGTTCATGGTTCGGCATTTACCGCTGTTTACTGGCAGGTGTTGTTTTCCAGTACCTTGGGAGCAGCATTGTGTTAGAAACTCGCGACTTACTCGTAGTGATAGAATTAAGAAGCACGCTGCAACTACGTTGGTTACGTCTGTGCTGTCGCTACATTTGCACGGCGAGATACCGGCACTGCCGTCAACAAGTGTCAGCGTGCGAACCATTCAACGAAACATCATAAATACGGACTTTCGGAGCCAAAGGGCCAGTCGTGTATCCTTGATGACTGCATGACACAGAGTTTTACGCCTCGCCTAAGCCCATCCACACCGACATTGGAATGTTGATGACTGGAGCTATGTAGCCTGGTCGAACTAGTCTCGTTTCAGATTGTATCGAGCTGATGGGCATGTACGGGTATGCAGACAACCTCATGAATCCCTGAACCCTGCATGTCAACAAGGGGCTGTTCAAGTTTGTGGAGGCTGTATAATGGTGTGGGAAGTGTGTAGTTGGAGTGGTATGGGACCCTTGATACGTCTAGATACGACTCTGACAAGTGACACGTATGTAAGCATCCTCTCTGATCACTTGCATCCAGTCATATCCATTGTGCATTCCGACGAACTTGGGCAATTCAAACAGAACAATGCGACACCCCACACGTCCAGAATTGTTACAGAGTGGCTCCAGGAACACTTTTCTGAATTTAAACACTTCCGCTGGCCACCAAACTCCCCAGACATGAACATTATTGAGCATATCTGGTAAGCGTTGCAACGTGCTGTTCAGAAGATATCTCCACCACCTCGTACTCTAACGGATTTGTGGACAGTCCTGCACGATTCATGTTGTCAGTTCCCTCTAGTACTACTTCAGACATTAGTCGAATCCATTGCACGTCGTGTTGCGGCACTAGTGCGGCTCGCGGGAGCCCTACATGATATTCGGCAGGTGTACCAGTTTCTTTGGATCTGCAGTGTAGATACCTTGCCAGAGCAAATTAACTTTCATTGGTCGGTAGCTTCTTTGTTGTCTCGTTTTCTTAATCAGTTCTTTACTAGGCGACGAAACATCTGTTGTAATAGACAAAGTCCGACGCCTGGCACAGAAGATCAGCAGGTGAGTGATCTGCTAGGAAAGAATGATAGCTGGTACATCTCCGAAGGCCACCTTTTTCATCTTTAGATAATCTGTATTAAGTCAAACTTTTAAGAGGTGAGACGACAGAGATCCCAGACGCAGCTATAGGTATTCACCAGCAACACACGCAGCAAAGGTAAGAGCGTGTTGCTCACTTAACTTTCTCTCCTCATACCAAAATGAAATTTCGTTTATTAATGACCTACTTGGGTCATTAATTGGTATGATACAAGGCATAGTTCCTTCATACAGTGGTAAAGTATGTTTACTGTTGCAGCAGATAAACCATTACTGAAAAGAGCGCACCACTTACAAAGTTTCACGTACGCAAGAGGTCCCTCACAAAATTCTTGTTAGACCATTCCTGAACATTGTTCGTCAGTCTGAGACTCTTACCATGTCGGACAGACGGAAGAGACAGAAAAAAAATTAAAATCATCAAGGGCTAGTTTAAAAGAAAGAGGGAGGACTAGTGTTTGACCTACCCTCGACTATGAGGTATTTAGAGACGGAGCGAAACTCTGATTTTGTAAGGGTATGAGTCGTGTCTTTTTCAAAAGTAGCGCCGTTACATTTGCCTTTTAAGTGTTTTAAGGTAACCACGAAAAACTTAAATCGTAACCACCAAATACCGAGTTGAACCGCCAAGCATCCAAATACGAGTACAGTGACTCACTACTGCGCCAGTACATGCAGATTATAATCAGGAAGTTCGATGGACTGGCGTCTGTAACGTCATCGCCTAGAAACAAACGGTGCTGATTTGAAACTTCCTGGCAGATTAAAACTGTGTGCCGGACCGAGACTCGAACTCGGAACCTTTGCCTTTCGCGGGCAAGTGCTCTACCAACTGAGCTACCCAAGCACGACTCACGCCCCGTCCTCACAGCTTTACTTCTGTCAGTACCTCGTCTCCTACCTTCCAAACTTTACAGAAGCTCTCCTGCGAACCTTGCAGAACTAGCACTCCTGAAAGAAAGGATATTGCGGAGACATGGCTTAGCCACAGCCTGGGGAATGTTTCCAGAATGAGATTTTCACTCTGCAGCGGAGTGTGCGCTGATATGAAACTTCCTGGCAGATTAAAACTGTGTACCGGACCGAGAGTCGAACTCGGGACCTTTGCCTTTCGCGGGCAAGTGCTCTACCAAATGAGCTACCCAAACACGACTCACGCCCCGTCCTCATTCTGGGTGCTGATTTCCTTACATACGGCATGCTCCACGTAAATAAGACAAACTGAGAATTCGTAAACTCTTCAAAATTCCTAAACGAGGTGTTTGCCGAGCGATAGTACAGAAGGATGATATCGAAATACTCATATTCTCTTTATCTTCTGAGACGTTTAAGAAACTACAACTATTTTTTAAATGGAAAGATGCACTTTTCTCACGTGAAGAAGAAAAAGACAGGACAATGTGAGACTTGTCAAGCGGAAACTAAATGAGAGACAGGGTTGAATCATTCTTTACGAACCAGCAGTAGCCTGACTAGACAGGTGAAGTGTGTTACGGCGTAAAGTCAAGTGTCGTTACATCAGTCAGGAACTATAGAGAAGAAGTCAGCCAATCGCACCCTAACCGGACCTTCCTCCAGGACGACAATGTGACAGCAGCGGCCCCTATGTGGAGGGGATATAAGCACCGTCACTGACTGGTGACGGCCCAGTTCAAAAGCAGCTTCAAGATTAGCGGCTTTGATAGCAGCTAGTCACTTCGCTTGTACTCTCTACGGAGCACAGACTCGGGATTGTCTATACTGTTGAAGATTGATTATTTTGTACGTCGCCCTTTGCTTGCGACACGTCTGTGTATTTGCCAAAGTGAAGTATTGTATTTTTTTTTGTAATAAAATTCATTCATGCGACTGGTTTGATTGTTTGTCTAGCGAACCGAGTATGAAGGCTTACAAGATAGCGCAGCTATTGCGCCCATACCACCTAGTTAGTGGGGGAAGTCCACTGGTTTTGCTCCCCAAATCTCCAGGTCGGATTCGCCTCTGTGTTGACTTTAAGTCTACGGTCAACGCACAAACTGTGATAGATATTTATCCATTGCCACGTCCAGTGGATCTCATGGATAGATTAGGCGCTGGTCGATACTTTTCAAAAACTGATTTGCGCGACGCATATCTTCAAATACTGCTAGATGAAGAATCTCAAACCGTGTGTATTGTGAACACTCATTTTGGTTTGTTTAAAAACTTGCGTTTGCCTTTTGGCAGTGCTTTCACACCTGCTATTTTCCAACGGTATTTGAAACAGCTGACTTCTCAAGTACCAAACCGTTCAAACTATTTGGACGATATTGTCGTAGCAGGTCGCGCACCTGAAGAAAACATTGCAAATTTGCGTTCTTTGTTTTGTGTCTTATCTGATGCTGGACTAAAGTGTAGACTGGACAAGTGTGATTTTTTTAAACCTGAATTGCAGTATCTTGGTCATGTCATAAACAGTCAAGGTGTACATCGTCTTCAGTCACATTTGATAGCCATACGAGATTTGCCAGTTCCTCGCAATGTCACAGAATTGCAGTCAGTCTTAGGGAAAATGAACTGTTATATTCGGTTCATACCAAATGCTGCACATATCGTAGCTCCATTGCATCGCTTGCTTCGCAGGAATGTCCCCTTTGTTTGGACAGATGAGTGCCAAGTAGCTTTTCAAAAACTTAAAGATGCATTGCTCAGTGATCGATAATTGGTTCACTTTGATCCCGACAAACCAGTTGTGTTGCAGCTTGACGCCTCCTCTTAAGGAATCAGTGCAGAGCTTTCGCACAGATTTGGTGATAGACAGACTTACTGCTTTCGCATCAAAAGTGTTGCCCAATGCTCAGTGTAGCTATTCACAAATAGAGAAGGAGGAATTGATTATTGTCTATGGTGTCACCAAATTCCACCACTGTGTGGCAGAAAATTCTACTTAGTAACGGATCATAAGCCATTGCAGTCATAGTTTCATCCGATGAAGCCAGTTCCTGTACGAAGTGCCCAAAAAATTTCAAAGATGGGCTTCGTTGTTGTCTCAATACCAATACGAGATTGTGTATCGTCCGAGAGCTCAACTTGGTAATGCGGACGCACTTTCACGTGTTCCGATGGGCCCTGATATAGACTTTGACGCTTCTGCTGCATCTTTTAGTCACATCGATGCTCAGGAGTCTGAATTGCTACAATCCTTTGCTCTGAACTATAGGACAATTGCACAGACCACGGAAGCTGATTCAGAATTGGACATTTTGCTAAAATACATTCGCACATCTTGGCCTCGCTTATTGCATAGCATAAAGAACACTATAGTGCGCCGATACTTAGCACGTCGGCATAACCTCGCTATAGAGCAATGAGTGGTTCTTGCTGAAAATGGCAGCGGACTGTCACTTATGTTGTTCCCCGAAGCTTTGCAAAGTGAAGTGTTGCAGTTACTTCGCCAAGGACACTGGTGGATTGTTCGTACGGAACAGATAGCGCATCGATACTGTACTTGGCAGGGTATGGACACGCAAACAGAACAGATGACGTCACAGTGTCACGCATGTGCCGAAAATCAGTCCGCTTCGCCACAAAAATTTTGTGCTTGGCCTCAGCCGCAATCATCATGGCTACGTGTGCACGTAGACTTTGCGGGACCTTTTCGGAACGCTCGTTGGTTGATTGTGGTAGATTCTTATAGCAAGTTTCGTTTTGCTATGCCAACGAGCTCGACAAGGTCACGTATCGTAGCACAGTTCAGGCGTTGTTCTCTATTTTTTGCGTCGAAGGTTTGGTTGAAGTCATAGTGTCGGACAACGGCAATCAGTTCACGTCAAATGAATTTGAAAAATTCTCTGAACGAAATGGCACACAGCATCTAACTAGCGCACCGTTCCATCCACAGTCACACGGCGAAGCGGAACGTTTTGTCAGAACCTTCAATCAGCAGATGGCCAAACGTCGCACCGCACGCACCAGGTATCAAGCATTGCAACTGTTTCTCGCCTCCTATCGCTCGCATGCACGATATGGACCATCACCGGCGGAATTGGTTTACGGCCACAGCCATCCGACATTGCTCCACCAGCTATAGTCTCCTCAGCATCCGGCGCAGAAGGAAGGCTGCATGTATCGCTTCGTGCGGTAGAATTTGCAGCTCCTTGTATTAAATTTCGTATACAGCCTGCCCCAAAACCACGTGCAAATTTATCCCTGTTTCTATACTGTATACGCACAATAGATTCCATTTTTAATGGCCAGCAATGTATTACGCTCCTTGACACTGAGATCATTAAACACGGATTATAGGTCCGTTACAGAAGAACATGGAAGAAAGTTACGTCTCGTCTGAGAGATGGCGTAGTGCCACTTCTGTCTCAAGAATCGTTGTTCGGCGCACCACTGTAAGCGTGCCTCTCTTCGCTACAAAGCCACGGGCTGCCGCGACTACGGTCACCATGCTGACGGTCCATGGTGCTCCATACGTCAAGACGTCAAGCACTGTTCGTGTGGTATCTGTGTTACCGCAAACATGTCCAATTTCCAACTCAGGATATGTGACATGGTTGCACGCTCCATGACAGTAGTCGGGTGAGGCTGTTGGAATTCTGCACGGCGTTCAGTATGGACCTACTGACCCCATCCATTGCCGGTCGGAGTGGCCGAGCGGTTCTAGGCGCTTCAGTCCAGAACCGCGCGGCTGCTGTGGTCACAGGTTCGAATCCTGCCTCGGGCATGGATGTGTGTGATGTCCTTAGGTTAGTTAGGTTTAAGTAGTTCTAAGTTCTAGGGGACTGATGACCTCAGAAGTTAAGTCCCATAGTGCTCAGAGCCATTTGAACCATTTGACACCATCCATTCCACATCCGCAAGACAGCCGTGGGAGCCTGGCCAATGCGAGTCGTAATATTGTGGAACGAAAAAAGCAGCCTCGATAGGCAATGATCCTGACGCTCGAATCCTGGGCGGTGGCGGATGATTTTCCTTCTTACACGAGACATGACACGATCTTATTACAAACAACCAACGTTGAAATGCAATTTCAGAATGAAAAATCCGCTGCGTAAACTTTACTTATGTAGCATAAGCGGAGGTAAAGGTGAGAACGGAACAAAGATCCGAATCTAATGTTTTCCCTACTTGTCGGTTTAATGTAGCAGCGCTGCATCTTCAAATGAGAGCTTTTGTGGTGTAAGTGTTAGGTGTGCTGTGTCAGTGGTTTGCGCTATCAATATTTCCATATATGAGATGAGTTAATTTTTGGAATTTCGATCTAAGCCTTTACCACGTAATTGATGGATATGTGTCTGCTGTAAAAAAATCTGAAAGATTTACCATACCTGGTGTGTAAGTACTGCAAATGATGGCTACCTGTCTGTTGTAATAAAATCTCAAAGGTTTACCAATACGTGGCGTGCAAGTACAGTACCCAACACCTGCTTCAAGGTTAGTTAGTTGACAAGTTGCCATGTAGTAGCTGATAACAGAAGTTCCGAAATCAGCGCTACGGAGCAAAGATGGTACTAACTAGCTGGGGCAAATATCCGCATACATACTTTTGTCCCAAAACGTTTGTCTTTCCTTCTTCGGTTTTAATGCTGAATGCGTATGTTTATTTAACATACTTAATGGGCCCTAATTCATAGTTCACTACTTCACATCGACTGATTCAGTATTAGCTACATGTTACAGAAACTGCGAGACAGAAACGTCCTCCGCCATTGTCTTCTAGAACGTTAGAGGTGGCTAAGAAGCTAACAGAAAATTGATCTTACATTAGAAATGTAGCTAAAAGGCTTGGATGCAATGAGTTCACATTACGTAAGTGACTTAAAGCAGGCTATAGAGTGCCATCATTAGTGCGTTCCGAGAGACTAATTTCTGAGACAGAGGAAACCGAACTGGCGTAACACTATCAGTCTGAATTATATGTTGAACGGCCTTACTTTTAAACATTTCCGACACGTAGCATTTCATTTTGCCGAAAATAATGGGGTAAACCATCTGTTTTATAAAGAAACCCAATTGCCACTGGAAGACTCGGCTCGCTGATTCATCGTTCGTTGTAATTTAACTTTACAGCAACCGGAGAAATTCAGTATCGCGAGAATAATGGGGCTTAGTAAAGCACGAATGGAACTTTTTTTCAGCAATTTGGAAACTTAGTAATCTAAATAATTTTCCGGCCCATCGAGTCTATAATGAAGACGAAAAAGGAGTACAGACTTCACCATGAAAACTGCAGGAAAATGTGGGAAGATAAGGGCGAATAATGAAATAACACAATGTTTCTTTGTGTTGATGTGTATTGTATTTACATTAGTGATATGTTATAGTCATGTTTTGATGTTTAATACGATCGCGATGCTGGAGACAATGATAATGATGATTGTGATGGTTTTGGTATAGTGAAGTATTATGCAAGTTAGTAATGGCAGTATTTTATAAGTACTGTAATTCTAGTTTACTCTGTTAGAATTATAATAATTTATTTTCCTCGCTCGACGAAAGATCCGTACCCAAAGACTGGAAAGCTGCACAGGTCACACCAATGTTCAAGAAAGGTAGTAGGAGTAATCCACTAAATTACAGGCCCATATCATTAACGTCGATATGTTGTTGTTGTGGTCTTCAGTCCTGAGACTGGTTTGATGCAGCTCTCCATGCTACTCTATCCTGTGCAAGCTTTTTCATCTCCCAGTACCTACTGCAACCTACATCCTTCTGAATCTGCTTAGTGTATTCATCTCTTGGTCTCCCGCTACGATTTTTACCCTCCACGCTGTCCTCCAATACTAAATTGGTGATCCCTTGACGCCTCAGAACATGTCCTACCAACCGATCCCTTCTTCTGGTCAAGTTGTGCCACAAACTTCTCTTCTCCCCAATCCTATTCAATACTTCCTCATTAGTTATGTGATCTACCCATCTAATCTTCAGCATTCTTCTGTAGCACCACATTTCGAAAGCTTCTATTCTCTTCTTGTCCAAACTATTTATCGTCCACGTTTCACTTCCATACATGGCTACACTCCATACGAATACGTTCAGAAATGACTTCCTGACACTTAAATCAATAATGGATGTTAACAAATTTCTCTTCTTCAGAAACGCTTTCCTTGCCATTGCCAGCCTATATTTTATATCCTCTCTACTTCGACCATCATCAGTTATTTTGCTCCCCAAATAGCAAAACTCCTTTACTACGAGGGCAGTTCAATAAGTAATGCAACACATTTTTTTTTTTCTGAAACAGGGGTTGTTTTATTCAGCATTGAAATACACCAGGTTATTCCCCAATCTTTTAGCTACACAACACTATTTTTCAACGTAATCTCCATTCAATGCTACGGCCTTACGCCACCTTGAAATGAGGGCCTGTATGCCTGCACGGTACCATTCCACTGGTCGATGTCGGAGCCAACGTCGTACTGCATCAATAACTTCTTCATCATCCGCGTAGTGCCTCCCACGGATTGCGTCCTTCATTGGGCTAAACATATGGAAATCCGATGGTGCGAGATCGGGGCTGTAGGGTGCATGAGGAAGAACAGTCCACTGAAGTTTTGTGAGCTCCTCTCGGGTGCGAAGACTTGTGTGAGGTCTTGCGTTGTCATGAAGAAGGAGAAGTTCGTTCAGATTTTTGTGCCTACGAACACGCTGAAGTCGTTTCTTCAATTTCTGAAGAGTAGCACAATACACTTCAGAGCTGATCGTTTGACCATGGGGAAGGACATCGAACAGAATAACCCCTTCAGCGTCCCAAAAGACTGTAACCATGACTTTACCGGCTGAGGGTATGGCTTTAAACTTTTTCTTGGTAAGGGAGTGGATGTGGCGCCACTCCATTGATTGCCGTTTTGTTTCAGGTTCGATGTGATGAACCCATGTTTGATCGCCTGTAACAATCTTTGACAAGAAATTGTCACCCTCAGCCACATGACGAGCAAGCAATTCCGCACAGATGGTTCTCCTTTGCTCTTTTTGGTGTTCGGTTAGACAACGAGGGACCCAGCGGGAACAAACCTTTGAATATCCCAACTGGTGAACAATTGTGACAGCACTACCAACAGAGATGTCAAGTTGAGCACTGAGTTGTTTGATGGTGATCCGTCGATCATCTCGAACGAGTGTGTTCGCACGCTCCGCTAATGCAGGAGTCACAGCTGTGCACGGCCGCCCCGCACGCGGGAGATCAGACAGTCTTGCTTGACCTTGCGGCGATGATGACACACGCTTTGCCCAACGGCTCACCGTGCTTTTGTCCACTGCCAGATCACCGTAGACATTCTGCAAGCGCCTATGAATATCTGAGATGCCCTGATTTTCCGCCAAAAGAAACTTGATCACTGCCCGTTGTTTGCAACGCACATCCGTTACAGACGCCATTTTAACAGCTCCGTACAGCGCTGCCACCTGTCGGAACTCAATGAAACTATACGAGACGAAGCGGGAATGTTTGAAAATATTCCACAAGAAATTTCCGGTTTTTTCAACCAAAATTGGCCGAGAAAAAAAATGTGTTGCATTACTTATTGAACTGCCCTCGTACTTTAAGTGCCTCATTTCCTAATCTAATTCCCTCAGCATCACACGACTTAATTAGACTACATTCCATTATCCTTGTTTTGCTTTTGTTGATGTTCATCTTATATCCTCCTTTCAAGACACTGTACATTCCATTCAACTCTTCTTCCAAGTCCTTTGCTGTCTCTGACAGAATTACAATGTCATCGGCGAACCTCAAAGTTTTTATTTCTTCTCCATGAATTTTAATACCTACTTCGAATTTTTCTTTTGTTTCCTTTACTGCTTGCTCAATATACAGATTGAACAACATCGGGGAGAGGCTACAACCCTGTCTTACTCCCTTCCCAACCACTGCTTCCCTTTCATGTCCCTCGACTCTTATAACTGCCATCTGGTTTCTGTACAAATTGTAAATAGCCTTTTGCTCCCTGTATTTTACCCCTGCCACCTTTAGAATTTGAAAGAGAGTATTCCAGTCAACATTGTCAAAAGCTTTCTCTAAGTCTACAAATGCTAGAAACGTAGGTTTGCCTTTCCTTAATCTTTCTTCTAAGATAAGTCGTAAGGTCAGTATTGCCTCACGTGTTCCAGTGTTTCTACGGAATCCAAACTGATCTTCCCCGTGGTTGGCTTCTACTAGTTTTTCCATTCGTCTGTAAAGAATTCGTGTTAGTATTTTGCAGCTGTGACTTATTAAACTGATAGTTCGGTAATTTTCACATCTGTCAACACCTGCTTTCTTTGGGATTGGAATTATTACATTCTTCTTGAAGTCTGAGGGTATTTCGCATGTTTCATACATATTGCTCACCAGATGGTAGAGCTTTGTCAGGACTGGCTCTCCCAAGGCCGTCAGTAGTTCCAATGGAATGTTGTCTACTCCGGGGGCCTTGTTTCGACTCAGGTCTTTCAGTGCTCTGTCAAACTCTTCACGCAGTATCATATCTCCCATTTCCTCTTCATCTACATCCTCTTCCATTTCCATAATATTGTCCTCAAGTACATCGCCCTTGTATAGACCCTCTATATACTCCTTCCACCTTTCTGCTTTCCCTTCTTTGCTTAGAACTGGGTTTCCATCTGAGCTCTTGATATTCATACAAGTCGTTCTCTTATCTCCAAAGGTCTCTTTAATTTTCCTGTAGGCAGTATCTATCTTACCCCTAGTGAGATAGGCCTCTACATCCTTACATTTGTCCTCTAGCCATCCCTGCTTAGCCATTTTCCACTTCCTGTCGATCTCATTTTTGAGACGTTTGTATTCATTTTTGCCTGCTTCATTTACTGCATTTTTGTATTTTCTCCTTTCATCAATTAAATTCAATATTTCTTCTGTTACCCAAGGATTTCTACTAGCCCTCGTCTTTTTACCTTCTTTATCCTCTGCTGCCTTCGCTACTTCGTCCCTCAAAGCTACCCATTCTTCTTCTACTGTATTTCTTTCCCCCATTCCTGTCAATTGTTCCCTTATGCTCTCCCTGAAACTCTGTACAATCTCTGGTTCATTCAGTTTATCCAGGTCCCATCTCCTTAAATTCCCACCTTTTTGCAGTTTCTTCAGTTTTAATCTACAGGTCATAACCAATAGATTGTGATCAGAGTCCACAATCATGTATCAATCAAGTCCTGCTGAATATCAACGTCGATATACAGCAGGATTTTACAACATATATTGTGTTAGAACGTAACGAATTACCTCGAAGAAAACGGTCTATTGACACACAGGCAACATGGGTTTAGAAAACATCGTTCCTGTGAAAAACAACTAGCTCCTTATTGACTTGAAGTGCTCAGTGCTACTGACAAGGGATATCAGATCGATTCCGTATTTCTGGATTTCCGGAAGGCTTTTGAGACTCTACCACACACGTGGCACCTAGTGAAATTGCGTGCTTATGGAATATCGTCTCAGTTATGTGACTGGATCTGTGATTTCCTATCAGAGAGGTCACAGTTCGTTGTAATTGACGGAAAGTCATCGAGTATAACAGAAGTGATTTCTGGCGTTCCTCAAGGTAGTGTTATAGGCCCTTTGCTGTTCCTTATCTATATAACCGATTTGGGAGACCATTTGAGCAGCCGTCTTCGGTTGTTTGCAGATGACGCTGTCGTTTATTGACTAATAAAGTCATCAGAAGATCAAAACAAACTGCAAAACGATTTAAAAGAAACATCGGAATGGTGCGAAAAGTGGCAGTTGACCTTAAATAACGAAAAGTGTGAAGTCATCCACATGAGTGCTAGAAGAAACGCGTTAAATTTAACTAAATACCTAGGTATTACAATAACGACCAACTTAAATTGGAAAGAACACATATGCCCGCATCTCGTGGTCGTGCGGTAGCGTTCTCGCTTCCCACGCCCGGGTTCCCGGGTTCGATTCCCGGCGGGGTCAGGGATTTTCTCTGCCTCGTGATGGCTGGGTGTTGTGTGCTGTCCTTAGGTTAGTTAGGTTTAAGTAGTTCTATGTTCTAGGGGACTTATGACCACAGCAGTTGAGTCCCATAGTGCTCAGAGCCATTTGAACCATTTTTTTGAAGGAACACATGGAAAATGTTGTGGGGAAGGCTAACCAAAGACTGCGTTTTTTTGGCAGGACACGTAGAAAATGTAACAGACCTACTAAGGAGACTGCCTGCACTATGCTTGTCCGTCCTCTTTTAGAATACTGCTGAGAGGTGTGGGATCCTTACCAGACGGAACTGACGGAGTACATCGAAAAAGTTCAAAGAAAGGCGGCACGTTTTGTATTATCGCGAAATATGGGAGAGAGTATCACAGAAATGATACAGGATTTGGGATGGACATCATTAAAAGAGAGGCGCTTTTCGTTACGAAGGAATCTTCTCACAAAATTACAATCACCAACTTTCTCCTCCGAATGCGAAAATATTTTGTTGACACCGACTTACATAGGGAGGAACGATCACCAAGATAAAATAAGGGAAATCAGAGCTCGTACGGAAAGATATAGGCGTTCATTCTTTCTGCGCGCTATACGAGGTTGGAATAATAGAGAATTGTGGAGGTGGTTCGATGAACCCTCTGCTAGGCACTTTAAATGTATCCATGTAGATGTAGATGTAGTGATATGTTATAGTCATGTTTTGATGTTTAATACGATCGCGATGCTGAGACAATGATAATGATGATTTTTGTGTAGTGAAGCATTATGCAAGTTAATAATGGCAGTATCTTATGAGTACTGTAATTCTTGTTTAGTCTGTTAGAATTATAATAATTTATTTTTGTGTGGAATTTTGTCCCATAACAATAAGATGAGTAAAGATCTGTTTCCTTCATTTGTAACATATTTTTAAAATAACTTTAATACGTCATACAAGCAATCCTGGACTTGTGATACCATGTATCTTACGATCCTAGGTGTATTGTATACAATTTCCATTGTTATGTAAGCAGAGAAGCAGAAGGGAAACACAGAAAAATGTTAAGTGCATACCTTTACCCCAGCTTATGCTACAGGATACAGATGACGTTACAGCTGCCTTCTATGTACGGGTGCGCTAAAATGATAATCATTTGAAAAGGCAAGCATGTTGTTGGATTGGATTGTTTGGGAGGGAAGAGACCAAACAGCGAAGTCATCGGTCTCAGCTGATTAGGGAAGGATGGCGGCCGTGCCCCTTCAAAGGGACCATCCCAGCATTTGCCTGGAGCGATTTAGGGAAATCACGGAAAACCTAAATCAGGATGGCCGGACGCGGGATTGAACCGTCGTCCTCCCGAATGCGAGTCCAGTGTGCTACCACTGCGCCACCTCGCTCGGTAGGTAAGCATGTGGTACACTTAATACCAACTTAACGGTTCTTGTTTGGCAGCTTCATGGTGTAGCGGTTCTAGCGTCCAGCAGTGTACTGTAAGCTCCAGCCTGCCCCCTCTGTTCCTTTTCCTTCGGCTGCTGCTGCGGGACAGCTCAGAGACCTGAGCGGGGCCGAGAGGAGCAGCCGGACTGGCTGTGCGGCGCGACGTAACGAGGTTCCCCGGGGCGCGGCTGTCAGCCACAGCGCCTTGCCGGAGCCGGCCTGACGCACGAGCCAGCGGGGGCCGGGCCATACTGTCACAGCACGGCACACCGGTCCACTTGCCTGCCTGTCTGCTTTGCTCCAGTCTACAGCCGCTACCCTTCCTTCACATCGCGATAAGCGTACATCGACTCGAACGAAAGCTGCAAACCTGCAAACGCACCTTAACCCATACATACTGTGCAGCTTAATACACTGAAGAGCAGGACTGTCCACAAATCCATGAGTACGAGCGGGTGGAGATCTTTTCTGAAGAGCACGTTGCAAGACGTCCCAGATATGCTCATTAATGTTTATGTCTGGGAAGCTTGGCGGCCAGCGGAAGTGCTGAAAATTCAAAAGAGTGTTCCTGAACTGTACCAATTCTGAACATGTGGGGTGTCGCATTGTCCTGCTGGAATTGCACAAGTCTGTCAGAATTCACAATGGACATGAATGGATGCAGGTGATCAGACAGGATGATTAAGTACGTGTCACGTGTCAGAGTCGTATCTAGATGTATCAGGGGGCCCATATCACTCCAGTTGCACAAGCCCCACACCATTACAGAGCCTCCACTAGCTGGAACAGCCTCCTGCTGACTTGCAGGGTCCACGGATTCATCAGGTTGTCTCCATATCGGTAGACAACCGTCCGCTCAATACAACTTTGCCGGCCGGAGTGGCCGAGCGGTTCTAGGCGCTACAGTCTGGACCCGCGCGACCGCTACGGTCGCAGGTTAGAATCCTGCCTCGGGCATGGATGTGTGTGATGTCCTTGGTTTAGTTAGGTTTAAGTAGTTCTAAGTTCTAGGGGACTGATGACCTCAGAAGTTAAGTCCCATAGTGCTCAGAGCCATTTTTGAACCTATACCAGTTTCTTTGGTGCTTCAGTTTTCCGCACTTGTTTAGGCGACCTTGGAACTGTTACCATCTCTACACGTTGTTAATAAGAGGAACATTTCATAAATAATGCACAAGTTGATATTACTGTGGTCTCTTTGATGCAACAACAATGAAAATTACGATGGATGCAGTTGGGAGCTTGAGGAAGAAGCACGTGTTTTTGTTTCCCCCTCTGTACTCTAACATAAATTTGGCGAGACGTAGAAATGGACCGTCTAGTGGTCTCGGATACTGCGACTGTTGAAGGCCAGAAGTCGTACATCGAAACCAAAGCCGCACGCGGCGAAAACACGACAGAAATCCACAGTGCGTTAAGTGAAATTTGTGGTGAGTTTACAGTGGACCATAGTACAGTTTTACGTTAGGTTAATCGTTTTCCTGGTGGCCGTATGAGCATGGAAGATAATCAAAGGGCTGTAAGGTCAAAAATGTCAACAGATGAACCAAATGTGAAACTTGTGGCAGATGCTCGTGAAGAAGATCGCAGTGCGACTTGTGAGGAGCTCTCTGAAGCCATGGGAATTGTCCAAACATCAGTATTCCGTATTCGGAAAAATGATTTTAAGTCGGTAAAAATTTCAGCGATATGGGTCCCTACTGTTTGACTCTAGCTCCAACTACCACTCCGCATTCAAAGTTTGTTGATTCCCGTCGTGCAGCCCTAATTATGTCGGACACCTTTTCAGATGAATCACCTGAATACAAGTGACAGCTCCGCCAATGGAATTATATCTTGTGTACGTAGTACCATCGCCATCTGTGTATGTGTATATCGCTGTCCCAAGACTTCTGTCATCTAAGTCTGTGTGTACGGCAGCAATGAGATTGCGTCGAGAAATGACAAGTTTCACAATTTTCAGGTGATTAGTACGTGAGAATAAAAAATTGGAGGTGTTGTAACTTGAATGCACCTTGTAAGAGCAACTACTGCGCGTCTATGTCAACTGAATAATTATTAATATTGCTTTGACACAATCCAGCGACTCCTTATGCAGTAACAGTATCTCGTTCTATTTGTTACTCCTATCTATTATCTGTACTAGCCCGAAAACGTATCGACAACCACGCATATGTAAACGGCGTGTGCTGTGTGTCCTGTTTGGAAAAAAACTTCTTCTGTTCTTTGTTTTACCGGTACCGTTAGTTGTGTGTTAACAATGGCACACAACAATATGGACAGCTTTATTGACAAAGAGCTGACCGATGTGCACCTCGTGTATGGCTTCACTGAATGCAATGGAAGACCGACAAAACGACGCTATGCTGACCTGTTCCTGCAGTGACAGCAACCGCATCACAATACTTTTGCATCTGCGGGTTACCGTGCGTTTTCTGTTCTACGTTTTTATGATTGCTTATTACACGCGCCGGCCGTGGTGGCCGAGCAGTTCTAGGCGCTACAGTCTGGAACCGCGCGACCGATATGGTCGCAGGTTCGAATCCTGCCTCGGGCATGGATGTGTGTGATGTCCTTAGGTTAGTTAGGTTTAAGTAGTTCTAAGTTCTAGGGGACTGATGACCTCAGATGTTAAGTCCCATAGTGCTCAGAGCCATTTGAACAATATTACAAAAAATGTTCAAATGTGTGTGAAATCTTATGGGATTTAACTGCTAAGGTCATCAGTCCCTAAGCTTACACACTACTTAACCTAAATTATTCTAAGGAGAAACACACACACCCATGCTCGAGGGAGGACTCGAACTTCCGCCGGGATCAGCCGCACAGTCCATGACTGCAGCGTCCCAGACCGCTCGGCTAATCCCGCGCGGCTGAACCATATTACAGGCTTTTCCACTGTTGTGTAGGTTTTTCACAGGTACAAACGTAATTAGCGTAAAAAACGAAAAAGTGTTATTCAATTATTAGTCCATAACGAGATACTGGAGACCGCGGGTCCCTTACACCAAAATATTCAGAAAATACTCCTGAACAGCCTCTGAAGTTTTATCAGTGAAGTTCTAGTCTCCAGTACATACGTATACAGAATATTCCGAGACTATTCGTTCAAATTAATACAGGAGGTAGAGCACATCAAAACAAATACATTTAGCTATGGTACGTACGGTCCCTGACAGTTGTTTCTGAACCTATAGACGATTTCCACAGAAGATAATTTGGTATGCTAATCACAGCAGTGGCAGTTACAAGAAATACTCGAATGCGCCACCATTGGCCTGTATGCACGTATCGTCAGACCGTTGACTGTCATGTCCCTTCGGAAATTACTGGAATGTCCGCAACCAGCAGCGACGGCAGTTCTAGCGAAGAGGACTTCTTCAGTTCTCACAACGGTTTCGTTCACCAGCTGCGTCATATGCTACCAAAGGAAGAAATCCGGACACTTGATATCATTGACCAGGCCACAGGACCACCTCGGCCGATCCATCGATTCCCGAAGATGTCTCTTAGATGATATCTCACTGCAGTACTGAAATGGGCTGGCACCCCAACGTGCTGGAAGTGCACCCTTTGTTTGACATTCAGAGGTACAGCCTCCAGAATTCTGGCAACACGTCATCCACGAAGATGCGATACGTCCGTTGAAGGGGAATGGGAGAATTTATGGTCCACTAAACCTATCACCATTGTTGTCACAAGGCGGTGTATTTGCGAAGGAATCTGTTTGTTTCCAAGCAGATCTCAGAGCCAACCACCCGTACACAGAGCAGTTTTGAATGTCTTTACACATTCCCAGCAAGGCACAAAATGGTTCAAATGGCTCTGAGCACTATGGGACTTAACATCTGGGGTCATCAGTCCCCTAGAACCTAGAACTACTTAAACCTAACTAACCTAAGGTCATCACACACATCCATGCCCGAGCCAGGATTCGAACCTGCGACCGTAGCGGTCGTGCGGTTCCAGACTGAAGCACCTAGAACCGCTCGGCCACACCAGCCGGCAGTAAGGCACACCTACACAGCAGCTTACGTCAGCACAACTAGCAAAATATTCCCTAACATTACAAGCTGACTTCAGAAACCCCATATTCTTCATTGAAATATATTTGTTTTGATGTTGTCTACCTCCAGTATTGATTTGAACGAATGGTTTCGGAACACCCAGTACATACAGAGTAAACAGGAACTTCACTGACAAACTTTTAGAACAAAACAAAAAAATAGAAGATCTGGTAAACATGGGGTCTAAATTCCATACTTTAAGAACTATGGGTCAGAAGGTCACCTTTGGTACTGTGAAGCACATCACTTCTGCTGAAAAAACGCTCATAACTATTTACGTATGCATTTTAGAGACCACATTTACTATACATTTCTTTCTTCTGTTAGTCCATACTACCACCTCTGAAAGTTCGTCAGTTCCTCGGTGGAACTTTTAGTTCACTCTCTCTCTCTCTCTCTCTCTCTCTCTCTCTCTCTCTCTCTCTCTCTCTCTCTCTAGCACACTGGACTCGCATTAGGTAGGACGACGGTTCAAACCCGTCTCCGGCCATCCTGATTTATGCTTTCCGTGATTTCCCTAAATCGTTTCAGGCAAATATCGCGATGGTTCCTTTGAAAGGGCACGGCCGATTTCCTTCCCAATCCTTCCCTAATCCGAGCTTGTGCTCCGGCTCTAATGACCTCTTTGTCGACTGGACGTTAATCGCTAATTTCCTCCTCCTCCTCCTCCTCCTCCTCTCTCTCTCTCTCTCTCTCTCTCTCTCTCTCTGTCTCTTCTGATGAAAACTTCCCACCGCAAGACTTAATGCCGCCTGGTGGCGTTGCGTGCTGGTGACGCCATAAAGAAAGTACAGACGCAGAGCAGAGACAAATGGGGAATCATTCTAGCGACGCTACGGAACTCATATGCGGAAATCCACTGACATAAGCGACTTTGAGAAAGGGCAGACTGTTACGGCCAGGCGCCTAGGAACGAGTATCTCGAAAACGGCGAAGTTGGTTGGCTATTTACGTCTCCTGACGTGAGAATCTGTGGAGAGCGGTTGAAGGGCGGTGAAACCACGAACCGATGACAAGGTATCGGACGTCCACTTCTCATCCCACAACATCAAGGTCGAATGCAGGATAGACGGCTAACTGGCAGATCTGATGACACATTACAATGCTGCTGCAGGCACAAGTGCTTCAAGGCATTCAAAGCATATCGTTTAGCAGAGATTGTCGAACAAGGGACTCCGCACCAGAGGACACCTAAGTGTGTCGTAGCTGGATACGCCGTCATCCAGGTGAGCGGCTGCACGTAACACATACCGTGTACGGAGACGGGGGAGGGGGGGGGGGGAGGGCGGGGAGAGGAGAGGAGGAAGGGGGAGGGGACGGCAAGTATTGTGGTAAAGGGGACATTCCAATCAAATGGCTCTAAGCACTATGGGACATCACATCTGAGATCATCAGTCCCCTAGACTTAGAACTACTTAAACCTAACTAATCTAAGGACATCACACACATCCATGCCCGAGGCAGCAGTTCGGTTCTGGACTGAAGCGCCTGGAACCGCTAGGCCACAGCGGCCGGCAGGGGACATTCAACTGGGCTTCCATAGGACCTGTGTAGTATCCAAAGGCACCATGACAGCTGTGGTCTATGTAAACATTATTGTGGATCATACGCATTCCTTGGTGTATGACATCTGACGGCGAACGCATTTTCCAGGAGGGTAACTGTCTATATCACAAGACCAGAATCATGCCACAATGGTTTGAGGAACAAGGTTGTGAACTCACATTGATGTCTTGTTTTGAGTCATCAGTGTACCTGTATGTCCCCCGCCCCAACATCCCATTTCACTGGCACACTACCCCCCCCCCTCCCCCCTTGTCCTCTCTCTCCCCCTCTCTCTTCCCCTCCCTCTCCAACTGTCTTGCCGAGATTTTAATTTCACTTCTTCGTTTCCCTAGCTTTATCGGATTTTTTAGGATTTGGAAAATTCTGTTATACTTCTTTGTGTTTGGATGCCCTTCCAGAAGCAAAAGTCATCAAGGTAACCTAAGGCGGGGAAATTACGTGCACCACCTGTCTGGGTATAGTGTAAATTTCATTCTTTAAGTTACGTATTTTCACTGTTTACGTTTCGAATTCTTTGAGGCGGAATTTGGGGTCTAGCGCGGCATTTGCCTAAATGAGCCCGTGAAAGTGCCTAAAAACCACAATAAGGATGGCTGGTGTACCAACCCACGGTCGTTCATCCGTCCTGCCGACTCTAATAGAATCTTGCTCACTTCCCTGCATCGCAAGCTAGCGGTCCGCGCCCTACGCTGTACGAGCAGGTATCACTTTGCCGGCCGGCCGGTGTGGCCGAGTGGTGCTAGGCGCTACAGTCTGGAACCGCGCGACCGCTCCGGTCGCAGGTTCGAATCCTGCCTCGGGCATGGATGTGTGTGATGTCCTTAGGTTGGTTAGGTTTAAGTAGTTCTAAGTTCTAGGTGACCGATGACCTCAGAAGTTAAGTCCCATAGTGCTCAGAGCCCCCCCCCCCCCCCCCCAAATCACTTTGCCGAGTAACAAGAGTTTAATATTATTTTGACAAACTGAAAGCGTGAACTAACCGTATTGTCCCGTTTGCGCATGGGAAGGCAGCGGGCGCTACTGAACCACATTCAGAATACAGGTTTAGTTTTACCTCCATTACATAGGTCCCCATACATCGCTATATCCTGTGATCAAAAAGCTACAAAGAATGAGTTTTCTATCTAAAAACCCATTTATTGTCCTTATCATAAGGGTGGTGCAAAACTTTCTTTGGGGTGTCTATATAAACTCAATGACTGCTGCAAAGTAGTGGACGATATGGATGGGGTCGCTAACTGTGTGGATCAATAAACGGAGGTAATTAGTTAGAAGCTACTGGTAGTAGAAAGGTTACTGTGGGACTAATAGTCGGCCAGTGGAGGGTATTCACGGTGAACGATTGATAAGCAGCTAATAACTGCAGCTAGCGAATTCCAGGATTTCTACAAAAGTTTAAAGAAGGTCCTAACATTTTGTTCTAATAGAACTCCAAACACAAGTCGATATTCCTACTGTTGAGTAACAGACTTCAAGAAGTCATAAATTGTAATCTTGAGCTCAATAACCGTATCGTGACAGAGATGCCACTTGAACAATTAAACATATTTTAGAATAATAGATCGCCAGTGGTTGTGGTATAGAACAGACGGGAGTATCCATTGTACGACTGTGTCAAGAGAAGAGTCTTACATGAATGCTGTCAAGCATATTCTAGGTTCTATAGCTACATTTCAGATGCTTGTGTTTCCAGTGCTGAAAAGTATTGCTGAGGTATTGGAATAGTTTGACACATAATGAAGTGTTTCCACTAGTACTAACCTCCTTCGAACGAGGGCGACTATCACCGTGTACTGGCTGGATTTTCTGTTCCTTATCGCCCTGAAACAGAAGGAAACAGCCAACATAACAATAAGAAACACAAGAAAAGTAAAAAAGAACACACAAATTTTCTCAAGGCACACGATTTTTATAAAATTCACAACACTTCTGGAGATACAGTACCATCATGTAATATATTTTACCACAACTGTTGACGTACACATTTGTGTTTACACCAATGCGTATTAAATTTAGTTAGTTTGTGCCACAAATTATTCAGATCATGACACTGAAGTAATTCAGTACGGACAGTGATAAATCTACCAACAAAACATTCCGGTGGGTGGTACATATAAATTTATCGCATGATCACATTTTCAAAATTTTTGTATCTTAAAAGTTAGTATGATATACTAATATTTTACGGATACAAGTCATAATTATAAGCGTTGTATTCTTACACATAATCAGGAATCAAAGGAGAGCGTTAATTTTAATAATTTGATATTGTTACGAAAGAGATTGTAGTATCGTGTTGGTATAGGAAGAGACTCTCGGCTGCAAGCGAATAAGGTGTACAGTTAGAAACAACTTTGCAAGGATAGAAAACTTCGTTCGAATGTTATGACTAGATGCATAGTATGGCGCTCGCGTAGACACGGTATCTGAGCAGTCTGCTACAGACAGATGTGCAGTGAACGTGGGAAGACAATTGGTGCAAGACGCATGGGTCATATATATCGGAGGTTATATAATAATTTGGATTCCCGAGATCAGTTACGTCTAGAGTGGATCTTCGATGCTGCGAAGACAGTTTTTCGACACTCATAAAACGCCGCAGAGGACGAGTAGTTTTGAAGCATTTATAGCCCTTGGAGCCATAGCATTCACTCTCAAGCCCCACTTCCTGATTGAGACGTATGCGGTGAATGAGGTGTAGACACACCGATTTATTAACGTTTTCTTATATTTATATTCAGGTTTGATTTACACTGATAAGAGATATCCTCAATAGTAATCTCGAATACACTTTATTCTGATTATTTTCATTAATTAAAACTTCCGGGCTGAATTGCCGTGGTCCATATATAAAACTGCCTCTCCTTCCTGACGTTTCGTTGCCTACGGCGGGCAACATCATCTGAGGTGAGTCGGCGACTGGCTGCTAGGCGCTGGAGGTCCCGCTTATATAGAGCGCTTAGATGGCGCCACCACTCATCACGTGCTTTCGACTTTAAAACTATCTCTGGCTAGTGCCATATCTCTCGATTATAGGTAATCGATAGTCACTTCGTTGGTACAGAGTCGACCGCCATATCTTGTCTAGTTTTAATCCTTCTTCTTTCTTATTAAAATTATTTTCGTGCTTGTCGTTATCTATAGCTTCTCTATACAAAAAAATGGTTCAAATGGCGCTGAGTACTATGGGACTTAACATCTATGGTCATCAGTCCCCTAGAACTTAGAACTACTGAAACCTAACTAACCTAAGGACAGCACACAACACCCAGCCATCACGAGGCAGAGAAAATCCCTGACCCCGCCGGGAATCGAACCCGGGAATTCTCTATACATGCGGGTATAATAATATGAAGTCCTAGATATCACGTTTGTCATGGAAGGACACTAAGGGAACAACTCTGAACTGCAGAAGTTTCGACGATCTTTCAGCAAATTACCTTGCACGTGAGTCGTGAGGTGTCAGTGTTGCTGCTGGTGGTCCAGGAGAGGCGCGCATGTTTACCGTCCTGGTTTCTGAAAACAATAATAGCGCCTCAGCCTCAGCATGAACCGCCATTGCCGGTCGTCCATATGAAAAGTGCGAATGTTCCATCTATAACGTGACATAGGACCATCAGGAAATGTTTACTGCAAGCTGTGCTAAGAAGTAAGCTCTGACTGCTAGGCTTCCTTTCACATCTCGTCACGCGTTTACAGTACAGACACGAGAACGTATTCTGTTTTGGCATCAGTGTGTAGCACCACAACCGTGACAAGGCCCGTCGTGCATCGGGACGCGCTCGTATGCGCTCGCGACAGACCATTAAAAAACGACATAACTCAGGATCGATACATATCATTCTAGATTTCGGACCTATTTCCAACGACTGACTCACTGGGGAACATATGACATCATAAATTCTATTTCGAAGTTCCCCAACTCTAAATGCAATTTACTCTTGATTAAAAATTCAGAGATAAGAGAGACCGTAAAAGACAGACTCCTGACATACAGAGGAACAGTACACTGGAATCTAAATTCAGATGTTGGTTGGTTTATGGGATTAAAGGGACCAGACTGCTACGGTCATCGGTCCCTAAATTCAGATGTGATCATTTTGAGAGGACTTTATTATCTGCTCATGACGGAGTCAACCGTTAAATCCAGGTAACATTGGAACGGCTGTTTGTGGAGTCAGAATCTGTTAGTAAGAGAGAGTTATTCTGCCACAGTGTGCTATGAAGTTACACGACACTGAGGTGAATGATATGCGTATTGCTTGATAGCAGGACAGTTAAGAGTTACAGTACAGAGCACTACGATTGATTTATTTCACTTGAAGTCCCCTTTAGTAGTAGCCTGTAAATTCATGTCGGGAACCTTAGCTTCGCTGTACGGCCATGAATGCCTACATTCCCCGGGCTCAAGTCACAAGCGCGAGGCTGGCCGGGCCATACCTGTACAAAGCGCGCCCGAGCAAATCAACGGAACTGCTCTGGTCCGAAGTAAAGCTCGCTTCCCATGTCTAGTGTAAGGAAAGGCCCAAACTGGAAGACTGCGATGTATACATCTGACGCCTCTGGAGAGAGCAGGTTGCGCGCAAAACATATTTCCACTTTCCGTCACGTGAAGAAGAAATCAAAATCCGGGGATTGTTTCTAGGCGCTTCAGTCCGGAACCACGCGGCTGCTACGGTTGCAGGTTCGAATCCTACCTAGGGCATAAATGTGTGTGATGTGCTTAGGTTAGTTATTTTTAAGTAGTTCTAAGTGCAGGGAACTGATGACATCAGATGTTAAGTCCCATAGAGTTTAGAGCCATTTGAACCATTTGATTGCTTCTATTTGAAATACGAGCTCCGCATTCGTTAACAGCAATGAACTGTCGAGTAGGGAGCGAAGGAGATACGGATGGACAGAAAATAGTTGTAACCGAGAGGACTGGTCGTAGATACGGGGGACCAATGGCCTTTGTAGTGTGGTCCCTTCAACTCCCTCAAACCAACCAATCGTAGGTACGGTAATAAATGTTGGAAATTGAAATGAATCCCAACACTGGCTGGAGACAGAGAAGCGGGAGTCAATAGGATATTTTCGTCTCCTGGAAAACTACCTGGAAAAGCAGCTCGCCCCCATAAACCGAACCAAAAAGGTAAACCTCATAACTTCGGAAATCACTTTCGTTGATGCTACTGAGTAAGATTGTTGCTGCTGACCTGTTTCCAGAAACGCCTCTCCGTGAAACTCGCCGTAGCTGTCTACCGTATGATCCAGTGCAGCCCTCGCGAAATTATAAACTTACACCAGGCGGCTTAGTACTTCTTCACAGTTCGGGTAGCCGAACATGTGAGACCGAACCAGCAACAGTTAGGACGTAGGGAATTTTACTGGATGAGGAATGCTCAATGAGCTTCACTTATTGAATTTTAGAATCCAGATTCAGACTTGCATTTGCTAATGGTTTGATTTCAAATATTGTCTCCCTATTCATTTACCTACAAACCCCCTTATCTCTTCTTCTTCTTCCTAGTGAAGGCACAGTGCTACAAAAACGACTGCGTTTCAACGGTTGGAGTCAAGACAGGAGGGGAAACCTTTGTGGACGAAATACAGAGTCTGTTCTGTCAGTCCCAGCAGGCAATTCTTGACCAAGGCCCCTCCCAGTTGTCAGTATTAGCTCTGTTTTTTGAGGTTGAATACCCACGAGTGTGTGGCGTTCAGAAAACAATAAAACTTCAGAGCCCCGCCACTCCAGTCTCAGTTTGACAGCTTCTCTTTGGACCAAGACGACTCTAATGTCCACCCAGTATACTCTTGGGACTTGCCGCCTTCAGAGCAATGTCTGCCTGCTCATTACCTTGAACAGAAGGTAGTAATGTAGATCGAGTCTAGGCGCCACCGTTTACAACTGGCACTGAGACGACTCACTGCACCATACGGTAAACCATCATCGCAACCACCTCTCTTTTGCCAACTCGATCGCTGGCTCATGGATTAAGCTCTCTCTGTGTCATATGTTAGTATTCTCATGTAAATTCAGCGCTCTCTTGCACCTTAACTCCGGGGGTTGTTTAAGTTCTTTTGATAATTATATATATTGCTTCCTGCTTTTCTATTTCTGTATGCCAGTAGTTTACCTGATCAGTGAAGACTGCTCTCACCTGTATGTTTGCAGATTCTAGAAGAATACATACTATTGATTAACATTCATCGGTTTTAACTAGTGAAGTATACACTAGTGTATATTCCTCAGTCTCCCAATTAATTGGGTTCCCCTGCAAGTAGAGATAATGTTAATACTGTACCGCATCAGGACTGAGTTGTCTCCATTAAGTTTCCTGACAATTTGCTAACGTCCACTCAGGAGGTAGAGCCAGTTGCTACACATAGAGAACTTTGAGGCGAACAGTTTATGCCCGGCCACCTGGCGCTTAAGCACACAGCAGGGTGTGTTTGCAAGTAACGGTCGTTCGCTTGTTCGCCGCCGAAGGACAGCAATAACTAACAGAGAGTATCACATCCACTTGCAGAAATAACCCCAGGCATCGACGGAGATTACTCTGGTTTAACTCTAATTTGTCAGCATTTTTAGCAGTTTGATATTTGGGTAAGTGAAGGGAGAGTGACGCTCAGATTGATGACATGTTTCTCAACGTTCAGAGGACATTCAGCATAGTTCCGCAATTTCATTTACCGAACAAAATAAGGTTTTACAACCCTGCAATCAAGCTCTGAAAATAGAGAACACAAAGAGAGCGAGTTTGAATGTTATGTTGCAGGTTGCCTACATTAGACATCAAGGCGCTGCTTTTGCGTCGGTGCTATACTGCTTCATCTTCTAAGGATGCTGTTTATGGGTGAAACAACCGGCTTTCGGTTATATCACTTTTTTTTCCACGCCAGTTTAATCTGGCTTTTAAAACCGCTCAAAATAATCGGTTTATGAAATAACCGATTTTCGGTTTTTGATTCCAGTTATATCCTATAATAAACGTAGAAATCGAATAAAGATTCAAAGGTTTTGACTGAGTTTCCAGATACATAGGTTCAAAACATTAAATGAATAGCCAAATAATAGAAACTTAGTCTCCAGCATTTGCTTCTTTTGTCGAAAACTGATAAGTGGTTGAATACTACAGCCGGCCGGGGTGGCCGAGCGATTCTAGGCGCTACAGTCTAGAACCACGCGACCGCTACGGTCGCGGGTTCGAATGCTGCCTCGGGCATGGATGTGTGTGATGTCCTTAGGTTAGTTAGGTTTAAGTACACTCCTGGAAATTGAAATAAGAACACCGTGAATTCATTGTCCCAGGAAGGGGAAACTTTATTGACACATTCCTGGGGTCAGATACATCACATGATCACACTGACAGAACCACAGGCACATAGACACAGGCAACAGAGCATGCACAATGTCGGCACTAGTACAGTGTATATCCACCTTTCGCAGCAATGCAGGCTGCTATTCTCCCATGGAGACGATCGTAGAGATGTTGGATGTAGTCCTGTGGAACGGCTTGCCATGCCATTTCCACCTGGCGCCTCAGTTGGACCAGCGTTCGTGCTGGACGTGCAGACCGCGTGAGACGACGCTTCATCCAGTCCCAAACATGCTCAATGGGGGACAGATTCGGAGATCTTGCTGGCCAGGGTAGTTGACTTACACCGCCTAGAGCACGTTGGGTGGCACGGGATACATGCGGACGTGCATTGTCCTGTTGGAACAGCAAGTTCCCTTGCCGGTCTAGGAATGGTAGAACGATGGGTTCGATGACGGTTTGGATGTACCGTGCACTATTCAGTGTCCCCTCGACGATCACCAGTGGTGTACGGCCAGTGTAGGAGATCGCTCCCCACACCATGATGCCGGGTGTTGGCCCTGTGTGCCTCGGTCGTATGCAGTCCTGATTGTGGCGCTCACCTGCACGGCGCCAAACACGCATACGACCATCATTGGCACCAAGGCAGAAGCGACTCTCATCGCTGAAGACGACACGTCTCCATTCGTCCCTCCATTCACGCCTGTCGCGACACCACTGGAGGCGGGCTGCACGATTTTGGGGCGTGAGCGGAAGACGGCCTAACGGTGTGCGGGACCGTAGCCCAGCTTCATGGAGACGGTTGCGAATGGTCCTCGCCGATACCCCAGGAGCAACAGTGTCCCTAATTTGCTGGGAAGTGGCGGTGCGGTCCCCTACGGCACTGCGTAGGATCCTACGGTCTTGGCGTGCATCCGTGCGTCGCTGCGGTCCGGTCCCAGGTCGACGGGCACGTGCACCTTCCGCCGACCACTGGCGACAACATCGATGTACTGTGGAGACCTCACGCCCCACGTGTTGAGCAATTCGGCGGTACGTCCACCCGGCCTCCCGCATGCCCACTATACGCCCTCGCTCAAAGTTTGTCAACTGCACATACGGTTCACGTCCACGCTGTCGCGGCATGCTACCAGTGTTAAAGACTGCGATGGAGCTCCGTATGCCACGGCAAACTGGCTGACACTGACGGCGGCGGTGCACAAATGCTGCGCAGCTAGCGCCATTCGACGGCCAACACCGCGGTTCCTGGTGTGTCCGCTGTGCCGTGCGTGTGATCATTGCTTGTACAGCCCTCTCGCAGTGTCCGAAGCAAGTATGGTGGGTCTGACACACCGGTGTCAATGTGTTCTTTTTTCCATTTCCAGGAGTGTAGTTCTAAGTTCTAGGGGACTGATGACCTTAGAAGTTAAGTCCCATAGTGCTCAGAGCCATTTGAACAATTTTTTGAATACTACAAAAAGTCACCTTAGTGCTCAGAGCCATTTGAACAATTTTTTGAATACCACAAAAAGTCGCCAGTATTCATCTACAGATTCTAATTTTTTGAAACTCTGCTCAAAAATCATGTTTCAATGCGGCTTTATACCACAATTTAAGCATTACGAATAGTCAATGTTAAAGAATGACAACTGAGATAGAAGAACTCTGTTTTTAGCAGTAATTTTCGTTTTCAAGGGCTGCAAGCAGATAAAGGAATTTTTTATAGACACAGGCAGCAGATCACGTACTTTCTAGACTGAATTGTTGTTAAGTTTTTGTTTATTACTGTTGCTGTAATTTCCTTCCTCTTTCATTATTTCATAGAAATGACAGACAAATATGTAATCATTTAAAGCGAATGAAGCGTTGTACGTCATTGCTACGTCACTTCTTGAAAATATTTCGAGACTGGGGTTGCTGCTATTCTGCAATACAACTATCTCCGGCGACGACAGCGAGACACTATCATATAGACCAGGCCAGGTCAAGTTCTGCACGCAGCACGTACACGCGTGCCTTAAAGCCGCGACACACGGCAACAGGGACGTTACTGTCTCAGCAATGCTGTTCCAATTCTTATGCCATGTGTTTGTTGCTCGTTACTGTCGGCATCGTTAAAATAGCACTGATCCTTGTCTCACCTTATATAATAAAGCAGTATTTCAAACCAATCTAAATTTTACGAATAGAACTGACTCCTTTTTTTTAAAAAAAAAAAAAAAAAAAGAAAAAAAAGCCAATCTCGAAAAGTACCGATTATTCAGAACTAAAATATCGCCATCGGTTTTAAGCGGTCGGTTATACCCAATACTACTTCCTTCACACTACAGTTTCGCAAGTATGATGATTCTGAGAACTGTACCGTTGTGACTGCTCCCTACTCGTAGACAGGTTCTCCTTTACTGAAGCGTGCGGGAGTGTAAGGCTAGTCGTGCCTCAATACGGAAGATTAGTGCACGATCCATCTGCTCTAAAGCAACACCGACAGAGCAAAAATGACCGGTTATCAGGATCAGATGGCCTTTGACGAGGCTTTGTTTTCCGACGCTGTGGAGGGTATAGGTCGAAAAGTAAGTGAAGCAGTTTACACCACTGCAAATATGCTCCATAAGAGAAACCGTAATATCTGTAAAATACTTCAATGCTGTCGTTCACATATCAACAGAAAAATGAGCAAAGTTCGTTCAATGGAGAAGAAAAAAAACAAAAGGAAAAAGAGTTGTATTCTCGTTTAATCCATCTCCACCATGAGAAATCATACCTGCTACTTCAAATGAAAACAGGGCACAGACCAACATATCCTGCAACCAGAAAGCGGGTTATTTGTATGCTTTTGATCATGGCAGTTTGTGTTTATACGGGTTAATAGCGAGTTGCTTGGTTTATGATTCATTGCTGTAAATTTATTTTAATCATTAATAACCATTTAGAGAATACACTCCATCCCTCTCCCTCCCACCCCCATCCCCATCATAACCACCAGACAGCGTTGTTCCAGAAGAAAGATAACATTATATCTCATGGCCATTATACGATATATGTAATTTATATGTTTCTTTCCTCATAGTGGATGTGAGAGCTCGGAATTTGAGAATAAGTTTCTTCTTGATACACATCGTCATTTTCGTCAAATTTTCGCTCTGAGTAAATATACATATGACTAATTGTGTGACTCTACTTGGAATCGTCTCCGCCTCTTCCACCGACAGAATTTGCTGACAAGCGCAGAAAGGTCAATAGTTCTCGGCGAGTAATGAATGAGGAATTTTTAAACAAAGTTCTTCGCGCAAGAGTTGTTACATTTAAATTTATCCGTGTTATATGGATGTTCTTTGTGATCTGCGGCTGTATTATAAGATTATGTGAAATAATTTATACTGCTGTAATCACTTTTTACTAATATTTTATAAGCACAATGCATTTCGGCAGCATGCTGCTATCATCAGGTGCATTATACAGTTACTTATACATCAGCTGATAGGCTATGCACATTAGCTCTGTGTGCCAGTGGGATTAAGAATCGAAAAATAAACCAGCGTGGAAGGATAAATCTGTTACAGTGTGTACATTATGTGAATAGCATGATTAAGTAATATATTAATACGTTTACTTGCATTTCTGTTGGCCATTTCATTTTCTGGCACACAGAGCACAGTAACAGGTAAAATGCTAAGTTGTGATTTACCTGTTACTGTGCTCTGCGTGCCATAAAATGAAATAGCCAACAGAAATGTAAGTAAAAGTATTAATATATTACTTAATCATGCTATTCACATAACGTACACACTGTAACAGATTTATCCTTCCACACTGGATTATTTCTCATTTCTTAGCAGCTCTGGCAGTTACAGCTAATCTACATAACCTATCAGCTGATGTATAAGTAACTGTATAATGCACCTGATGATGGCAGCATTCTGCCGAAATGCATTGTGCTAATAAAATATTAGTAAAAAGTAACTACAGCAGTATAAATTATTCCACATAAAAGTTGTTACACCTCCTTTGTCTTCTTACGGTACATCTAAGCCAAGCATCCGCCTTTCCTCGCGAGTAAATTCATGTGATCATTATATCTCAAGTCCGCAGCTCGTGGTCTAGTGGCTAGCGTTGCTGCCTCTGGACCACGGCGTCCCGGTTTCGAATCCCGGTCGGGTTGCGGATTTTCTCTGCCTGGGGACTGGTTGTTTGCGTTGTCCTCATCATTTCATCATCAACATCATTGAATAGATTGGACTGTGTACAAAACTGGACTGTGATAAAGTTGGGACTTTGTATAGGCGCTGATGACCGCGCAGTTGAGCGGCCCACAAACCAAATATCATCGTTATATCTAAAATCTGACCAGAAATTTGTTCCTAATTAATTGACGGTTGTGAAAAATTGCTGTGACTCATTGCCAAATCATGTAATCAAATTATATCATATATTTCCGTATAATTACGCGCACTTCGTAAAATTTATGCGTGTTTATGGGTAGCTGCCAATCTTTGCGCCGAGAGCTGGTCATCTGCAAGTCTGTCTGCATTTCGTAAAAATTTCCTAACAACGTCACCTCCCTGTGCACAACTGCGCCGCCTGCGAGTAGGTTCAAAATTCCTCAGACGTTGCGTGACATGTCGTTTATACAGCTCGGGAACAGCAGAGCTTCCAGCACATTAACTCGAGGTGCTGAGAACGCTACAGTCACCTCTGACGATGTTCCACCGCTAAGGATGACATATTATCTTCTCTTTGGTTGGACTTCACAGTTTATTAGCATACATATTCTCATGTTCCATTAGCACATATTTTATTAACCACGTAGCATGTGTAGCGGAAGTGAAACATAACAACATACATAGTCAGTCCAAAAAACTTCGAGACTGGATTAGAAACACAGATAAAAGTTAAGATGTTAGTTTTAATGCTTAGGGTGTCCTACATAGCTCTCCCCCTCTCCCCACCTGAGTACGGCGCACAGAACATGGAGACACTCTTGTGAAACTGTCAGAAATGTCCTTTGCGAGGATGTTCGTCTGGTGCGTCGGTTACGTCATTAATGAGCCTTATGTGAGTTTTCGCATTTTGTCGTTTCTAGCACATTCATATTGATAACACCAAGTCTCATCAATCGCGATGATTTCTTTCCAGAAAATAATTGTCCGGATTTTGCATTCCAGTCAAGTCGCTGCAGGCGTCCACAAGCCATTGCTGTTATTCGGGAGTCAAGGAGTGTGAAACAAACTTTGGACACACACTTTCGTCTTTCTCAAAACGTTCTGTAGAAGGCTTTCAACACTTGATTTACAGATGTTGCTCCATTGAGAGCTGTAGCACAACAGAACTGAACTGCTATGTTCGCAAATCCAGTAATTAACACTACCATCTCACAACTGACTTGTCGAATGCACATCCGCTATTCACAGTTGTTAGTTCAAGCTCCACAATAGTTGCTGCACTGACGCTGCTTTCACGCCAGGAATGAAATCATTCTCGAAACTTTTTGGATGGACAGGGTGAACCTGGTGTTGAGCCCCACTAGGTCTTTGAGTAAAAATCGTATGTCTGTAGCAAAATTAATGAGAAGTAGTGTGGTAGCAGCTATGGGGTGTTGCATTTATAACCGCGATCAGGTAGCTGTCAGTGTGGAGGCATGTGCGTCGTGCAAATGGATTACATAGTCAGGACAGCCAAGCAAAGCAGTAAACTGTACCGCACCGTGGTAACCGTGTAGCCAGCAGGGAAATGTCACCACACCAGGGCAATAGGTGCCCCGTCTTAGTGAAATAAATGCACGCTGAAGGTACGAGGGTCACTCGAAAACAAATGCACACTATTTTTGTAAAAATACAGTTTTCATTCTGCATGTGCGAAAGTTTTACAGTGTGTAGATGCATCCTTCCCGCTTGTTTTCAAACTTAGTTCAACCTGTTCCCGTGAGTGACGCTGTCACAGTATGTCTTCAAGATGACTGCTACACCTGACGTGCTGTCACAGAATTACTGTGCTGTGAAAACGAGACAGTGGGAAACATCCACAAGAGGTTGAAAAAGGTGTATGGAGATGATGCTGTCGATCGCAGTACAGTTAGTCGGTGGGCAAGCAGGTTACGTGATGAAAGTGGGCACGGCAATATTGAGGATTGTACTCGCAGTGGCAGGCCTCGTACTGCACACACTCCAGACAATGTGCAGAGAGTTAACGAACTGGTGACTCCTGACAGACGCATCACAGTGAACGAATTGTCACGATACGTTGGGATAGGGGAAGGAAGTGTTTGCAGAATACTGAAAGTGTTGGCGTTAAAAATGGTTTGTGCCAGGTGGGTTCCCAGGATGTTGACAGTGGTTCACAAAGAAACAGGAAAAACGGTATGCGCCGAACTTTTGAAACAGTATGACAATGGTGGAGATGAAATTTTTGCAAGAATTGTGACAGGTGATAAAACATGGCTCCATCAGCTTTCACCAGAGACGAAGAGGCAATCAATGGAGTGGCATCATGCAAATTCACCCAAGGAAAAAAAAAAAAAAAAAATTTTAACCCACACCTTCTGCTGGAAAAGTTATGGCTACGGTGTTTTTCGATTTCGAAGGACTGTTGCTTGTGGACATCATGCCAAGTGTAACCACCATAAATTCTGATGCATATGTGACAACACTGAAGAAATTTCAAGCTCAACTGAGTCGTGTTCGACCACATCGGCAAAAGCAGCATGTTTTGCTGTTGCACGGCAATGCACGGCCACATGTCAGTCAGAAAAGGGTGGAAGCGATCACAAAACTCGGATTTCTTTTGGAGTGACCCTAGGATATAAATAAATCTCGATTTTATGGTAGAGAGGACTTCTCACCGGCAGAAACCAGCAGCACCACCCCAACGCCAGAACTATGCTGGGCAGCGAGGAAACTGGGTACCATCAGCAGCAGCCATGGATTTGAGACCAGTCTGCACCCACTGCCAGCTTTAAGTCCTTTACAGGACTTAGTGCCGCACACCCGTCAACCTGCCATTCAAGCCTGCTGTCACCGACGTTGAGTTGCCAGTGGGACTTGCTGCCAAAGCACCATCCACCGTGTGCCACCTGCTAGACAGCAGTGAGTCGCACTCAGTGCACAGACATCTTTGTGCAACACCGTGGTGACACAAGCGGAGCCAGCGGCCCTTGGGCCTACACAATGCTGACGAAAGCAGTGTATCGCTGACGTCGGTGACCTTGACCTCTAAAGATTGCCGGCCTACCACGGGGCTGTTGTCAGCATCACCGGGCGCCTGATCAACAGCCAGGACAGAAGCCGCGATCTCTACGTCAGTGCCGGCCAGGGACAACGAGTGAGGCGTGGTTGCCTCGCTACGCGAAGCACTGAAGTCAGTAATAGTCATTTTTAGCTACCAACAGTGTTTCCACCAGATCCTCTTGTCAAACACTGAACCACCACCCTGCAAAGGGCTGGCAGGGCCCTACACCAGGCTCCACAAAATGTAGTCTTCTGAATTTCGTGAGGGTGAGTATAAGCTGCGTTTCATATGACTATTAATGTTCTCTTTTACAGAAGAGCTATTCGCCTTCAAAGAAGTCATCACAAACGAAGAAAAAAATGTGTTCCGTACACCTGCAGCTCTTTACTGTTCTATTAGCAGTAGCTAATGAACAATTAATGTAAAAATCAAAGCTCTAACTCCAATTGTCCATATTCTACTATACTGGAACTAAACACTATTTATAAGATGATAGGAATGCCACCCGGTTAGAGACAGCTGACCGGTCTAAGCGTCACACCAGCCGGCATTCCTCGTTCGGAGCCAGGCGTGCCGCGGTCATTGTGTCCCCACCCTCTCACACCCTGCAGGACAGCGCAATAAATACCGTCCCACAGAGCCGCGCGCGCCTCCAATGGCGGCGGCGGGCTGCGTTCCACGGAGTCGCCCTGCTAAGTTATTTTCGCTTTCACCCTATACGGCACGTAGGAGAAAGTACGCAAAGGCTGCCAGGAATGCCGACAGCCGACGCCGAGCAGGTGCTCGTCGCACCACACGTCTCCTTCATTACTTCTCCTGCTAACTGACGGCATCCGTCATAGGCACGAAGCAAGGCATACTACTCAGTGACTTGAGCATCGCTAACAGAGTCGGAGAAATCGAAGGAGGTACTTCCCTGATAAAAATTACACAAGTATTACTCTTAGCATGTATACAGGTAACAATCACAAATTTGAAACTTCCTGGCAGATTAAAACTGTGTGCCGGACCGAGACTCGAACTCTGGACCTTTGCCTTTCGCGGGCAATTGCTCTACCGTCTGAGGTAGAGCAATTGGCCGCGAAAGGCAAAGGTCCCGAGTTCGAGTCTCGGTCCGGAACACAGTTTTAATCTGCCAGGAAGTTTCATATCAGCGCACACTCCGCTGCAGAGTGAAAATCACATTCTGGAATCACAAATTTCTGTTTGCATCCTCATCTATACTACCAAACGGATAACGTGGGTCACGGTATACGTTCCAGTTGAGGTTGTCTATCTTACGAGAGGCAACAAAAATTTGATTTTTAGTATTACATGTAATTATTGATAGAATTTAAGAATTTAAAATGCTGTCATAATCTATTCATTAACAGATACAATCTCATGTTAAAGATTTAACACGGTAAGACAAATTTTACAGTTAGAAACTGTGTACACTGATCAGCCACAACATTGTGACCACCGTTCTACTATCGATACAAACCCGTCAACATCTATATCCATACTCCGCAAGCCACCTGACGGTGTGTGGCGGAGGTTACTTTGAGTACCTCTATCGGTTCTTCCTTCTATTCCAGTCTCGTATTGTTCGTGGAAAGAAATATTGTAGGTATGCCTCTGCGTGGGCTCTGATCTCTCTGATTTTATCCTCATGGTCTCTTCTCGAGGCGACAGCAACGTCCCGTGGCGAGCAATGACTGCTAGTCAGACACACGCACGGTGCATGTAGTATTCAGTGAGCTTGTTGTTCGAGTGTAGAATGGGGAAGGCACATGAGCTATGTGCGTTTAATGGAGGGTAGATTGCGATGCCACGGAGGCTCGGCACGAGCATTTCGGACACTGCGCGACTTGTCAGGTGTTTGAGGAGTGCTCTGATGAATGTCTTCAACGCGTGGCGAAACGGAGGTCAATCGACGTCCAGATGCCGTGGGGTTGGGTGGCCATTCCTCATTACAGATGTCGGACGTCTTAGGCTGGGCAGGCTGGTAAAACAGGACAGACGGCGAACTGTGGCGAAACTAACACCAGACTTTAATGCTGGTCGGAGTACAAGTGTGTCTGAACAGACAGTGTACCGAACACTCCTGATGATGGGCCTCTGCAGCCGTCGACTCATGCACGTGCCAATGTTAACATCACGACATCGGCAATTATGACTGAAATGGGCACATGACCATCGGCACTGGACGTTGGTGCAGTGGCAGGTCGTTGCCTGGTCTAATGAATCCCAATACCTTCTTCATCACGCCTATAGGAAGGCTCGAACCGCCGTTTGCCAGGGAAAGAGCTCCTTGACACTTGCCGGACGGAGACAAGCCAGTGACAGTTGCAATATCCTCTGGGGAGCATTCACGTGGGCATCTATGGGTTTAGTAGCGCTTTTGAAATGCACCATGACGGCCAAGCTGTATCGTACATTGGTTGCAGACCATGTACATCTCTTCATGACGATCATGTTTCCCGACGGCAGTGGCATTTTTCAACAAGATAGTGTCACAAGGCCAGGAGTGTATTGGTGGTTGGAGGAACACAGTGGAGAGCCCCAGTTCATGTGCTGGCCCCCAAACTCAACAGATCTTGACTCGATCGAACACGTCTGGGATGTGATGAACGTGGCGTCACAGCTCATCGCCCCCCTCACCGGAATTTACGGGAATTAGGTGATTTGTGGGTGCAGATGTGGTGCCAACTCCCTCCAGCGACCTACCAAGGCCTCATTGCTTCCATGCCACGACGCATCGCCGCTGTTATCTGTGCCAAAAGTGGAGATACCGGTCATTAGGTCATAATGTTCTGACTGAACTGTGTGTATGGAACGTAGATTACGGCGCTCAAATTAAAAATGGTTCAAATGGCTCTGAGCACTATGCGACTTAACTTCTGTGGTCATCAGTCGCCTAGAACTTAGAACTAATTAAACCTAACTAACCTAAGGACATCACACACATCCATGCCCGAGGCAGGATTCGAACCTGCGACCGTAGCGGTCGCTCGGCTCCAGACTGTAGCGCCTAGAAACCGCACGGCCACCCCGGCCGGCCGGCGGTCAAATTACCCAGACTATTGAGGGTGGTCCACTGATAGTGACCAGGTCAAAATTCTCACGAAATAAGCATCAAACGAAAAAACTACAAAGAACGAAACTCTTCTAGCTTGAAGGGGGAAACCAGATGGCGCTATGGTTGGGCCTCTAGATGGTGCTGCCATAGCTCAAACGGATATCAACTGTGTTTTTATTTTTAAATAGGAACCCCCATTTTTATTACATATTCGTGTAGTACGTAAAGAAATATGAATCTTTTAGTTGGACCACTATTTTCGCTTCGTGATAGATGACGCTGTAATAGTCACAAACACATAAGTACGTGGTATCACGTAACATTCCGCCAGTGTGGACGGTATTTGCTTCGTGATACATTATCCGTGTTAAAATGGACCGTTTACCAATTGCGGAAAAGGTCGATATCGTGTTGATGTATGGCTATTGTGATCAAAATGCCCAACGGGCGTGTGCTATGTATGCTGCTCGGTATCCTGGACGACATCATCCAATTGTCCGAACCGTTCGCCGGATAGTTACGTTATTTAAGGAAACAGGAAGTGTTCAGCCACATGTGAAACGTCAACCACGACCTGCAACAAATGATGATGCCTGAGTAGGTGTTTTAGCTGCTGTCGCGGCTAATCCGCACATCAGTAGCAGACAAAATGCGCGAGAATCTGAAATCTCAAAAACGTCGGTGTTGAGAATGCTACATCAACATCGACTGCAGCGTACTATTTTTCTATGCACCAGGAATTGCATGGCGACAACTTTGAACGCCGTGTTCAGTTCTGCCACTGGGCAAAAGAAAAATTACTGGACGATGACAGATTTTTTGCACTCGTTCTATTTAGCGGCGAAGCGTCATTCACCAACTGTGGTAATGTAAACCGGCTTAATATGCACTATTGGGCAACGGAAAATCCACGATGGCTGCGACAAGTGAAACATCAGCGACCTTGGCGGGTTAATGTATGGTGCGGCATTATGGGAGGTAGGATAATTGGCCCCCATTTTATCGATGGGAATCTAAATGGTGCAGTATATGCTGATTTCCTACGTAATGTTCTGCCGATGTTACTACAAATGTTTCACTGCATGACAGAACGGCGATGTACTTCCAACATGATGGATGTCCGGCACATGGCTCGCGTGCTGTTGAAGCGGTATTGAAAGCATATTTCATGACAGGTGGATTGGTCGTCGAAGCACCATACCATGGCCCGCATATTCACCGGATCTGACGTCCCCGGATTTCTTTCTGTGGGGAAAGTTGAAGAATATTTGGTATCGTGATCCACCAACAACGCCTGACAACATGCGTCAGCGCATTGTCAATGCATGTGCGAGCGTTACGGAAGGCGAACTACTCGCTGTTGAGAGCAATGTCGTTACACGTATTGCCAAATGCATTGAAGTTGACGGACATAATTTTGAGCATTTATTGCATTAATGTGGTATTTACAGGTAATCACGCTGTAACAGCATGTGTTCTCTGAAATGATAAATTCACAAAGGTACATGTATCACATTGGAACAACCGAAATAAAATGTTCAAACATACCTACGTTCTGTATTTTATTTTAAAAAACCTACTTGTTACCAGCTGTTCGTCTAAAATTGTGAGCTATATGTTTGTGACTATTACAGCGCCATCTATCACAAAGCGAAGAAAGTGGTCCGACTAAAACATTCATATTTCTTTACGTACTAAACGAATATCTAATAAAAATGGGCGTTCCTATTTAAAAAAACGCAGTTGATATCCGTTTGATCTATGGCAGCGCCATTTAGCGGGCCAACCATAGCGCCATCTGGTTTCCCTCTTCAAGCTAGACAAGTTTCGTTCTTTGAAGTGTTTTTGTTTGGCGCTTATTTCGTGAGATATTTGGCCCGGTCACTATCAATGGACCACCCTGTATTCGTTCGGTATTTGAGAATGACAGCACGTAGCGTCTTCCAACACATTTTACACATAATTTCAAGCCTTTAAGGAACTTTTCCTCGCTGAACCCACGCCACAAAGTAATGAAATGAAAAATATTTATCGTTTACTACACTTCTGCTGTTTACGCAGTAAAATTATAGCATCGGGCATAAAGTTTTAATTTATTACATCTTCACCGCTTATTCCATTCGCAACACGTGTTGCAGACAGTATTCACTTATCCCACTGGATGTACCTACAAAATTATAACATTGTACTACAGAGAGTTCAGGAGATGTTTCGTCATAGTAACTGAGATGCGTTTTATACATTGGGATTCCATTTGGTAAAGAATTGAAGTACGGGCAGGGGACTGTGCTGGTGATAAGAGAAGAAGACGTATTTCCTTTTCTGTCTCAGAAATGCGGTTGTTATCAACGAAATCTTAGTTTTGTTATGTTGGTACATACTGCTCTGCTCGGTATCTCGCCGGATAAGTGCCAAACCACAAATCCAGATGTCAGAGTTCTAGGGTTTCTTCTGTAACTTATCGCTTCTTTCACTGTTCACAGTTACTTTTAGTGCGAAAAGTGCCTCGTTGTGCACTGGCTCGTAGTCTATACTTCTTTTGGTTAGTCATGGATGTAACTTACTAACACATAAACCCTCTGAATACTATCATATACAGGGCTATTACAAATGATTGAAGCGATTTCATAAATTCACTGTAGCTCCATTCATTGACATATGGTCACGACACACCACAGATACGTAGAAAAACTCATAAAGTTTTGTTCGGCTGAAGCCGCACTTCAGGTTTCTGCCGCCAGAGCGCTCGAGAGCGCAGTGAGACAAAATGGCGACAGGAGCCAAGAAAGCGTATGTCGTGCTTGAAATGCACTCACATCAGTCAGTCATAACAGTGCAACGACACTTCAGGACGAAGTTCAACAAAGATCCACCAACTGCTAACTCCATTCGGCGATGTTATGCGCAGTTTAAAGCTTCTGGATGCTTCTGTAAGGGGAAATCAACGGGTCGGCCTGCAGTGAGCGAAGAAACGGTTGAACGCGTGCGGGCAAGTTTCACGCGTAGCCCGCGGAAGTCGACGAATAAAGCAAGCAGGGAGCTAAACGTACCACAGCCGACGGTTTGGAAAATCTTACGGAAAGGGCTAAAGCAGAAGCCTTACCGTTTACAATTGCTACAAGCCCTGACACCCGATGACAAAGTCAAACGCTTTGAATTTTCGGCGCGGTTGCAACAGCTCATGGAAGAGGATGCGTTCAGTGCGAAACTTGTTTTCAGTGATGAAGCAACATTTTTTCTTAATGGTGAAGTGAACAGACACAATGTGCGAATCTGGGCGGTAGAGAATCCTCACGCATTCGTGCAGCAATTTCACAATTCAGCAAAAGTTAACGTGTTTTGTGCAATCTCACGGTTTAAAGTTTATGGCCCCTTTTTCTTCTGCGAAAAAAAACGTTACAGGACACGTGTATCTGGACATGCTGGAAAGTTGGCTCATGCCACAACTGGAGACGGACAGCGCCGACTTCATCTTTCAACAGGATGGTGCTCCACCGCACTTCCATCATGATGTTCGGCATTTCTTAAATAGGAGATTGGAAAACCGATGGATCGGTCGTGGTGGAGATCATGATGAGCAATTCATGTCATGGCCTCCACGCTCTCCCGACTTAACCCCATGCGATTTCTTTCTGTGGGGTTATGTGAAAGATTCAGTGTTTAAACCTCCTCTACCAAGAAACGTGCCAGAACTGCGAGCTCGCATCAACGATGCTTTCGAACTCATTGATGGGGACATGCTGCGCCGAGTGTGGGAGGAACTTGATTATCGGCTTGATGTCTGCCGAATCACTAAAAGGGCACATATCGAACATTTGTGAATGCCTAAAAAACTTTTTGAGTTTTTGTATATGTATGCAAAGCATTGTGAAAATATCTCAAATAATAAAGTTATTGTAGAGCTGTGAAATCGCTTCAATCATTTGTAATAACCCTGTATATATTGGCATTGTTTGCTCTTGCAACATCCTGCATAAAACAACCTCCGGTCTTTTCGATAGTTGTTAGTTCACTATACTGTTCAAGTACCCATCACAGTTTATGGTTTGATGGTATGCGATCAGTCCAATGATTCGTGTTACATTAACTGCACGCAACACTCGTATTTTCACATCATGCAGACGCTCTTAGTAAAACTGAAGAGGGTTGACGATGCAGCTATGCCTCATCAGAAGAAAAATAGCGTTTCAGGATCAACACCTCCGACACACACAGACTGCTATAGCTAGACTAATAGTGACGTGGAGTAACAATGTCTTAATTAGTCGGTCGATACACTACCGTTAGTCTGTAAGGTTTTAGTTGCCATTGGCACACAGATTTGTGACCAGATGCAGTTTATACACCAGTCCCAAATGTTAAATGGAGCAACAATTTCCTCACATTTTTTCCATCCTACCTCTAGTGATACTAAAAGTGACACCGCAATTTGCAGTAAAATGCTAAGAAATGAAGCGTCCATTTGAATGCGCTTTAATTAAATTTCTGCTGTCTGACCACATTTTTTATTATTTTCATCACCTTACGCGTTTTGACATTCCTTCATTTTCAAAGGCAGTGTTATGTCAGTCATATAAAATTGTTCATTAGATACATTGCGTCTCGTCAACATTCTCAATAACGAGACAAGTGCAATGCACTTGAGAATTCTGACGAGATACAATGTATCTAATGAACAATTTTATATGGTTGACATAACACGACCTTTGAAGATGACGGAATGTCGAAACGCGTAAGGAAATTTTGGAAATAATAAAAAGTGTGGTCAAGATATTAGATAAATCATTGAAATAAAACCGACAATTCAATTAACTACTGTACTGATGTAGAAGTGTGTGCAGTTCTGTTTCTGCTTAAATCTGTGTCGTGGGGAGGTCAGTGCCATGTCATTGTAAAGTATTATTACAATGTAACTGAGTAGTAGATATGGAGAAGTTCTATTGAGAGGACTTAATGACACGTTACATTTCAGAATCCAGAGTAAACTGTAATAAAAGAGATACTTAAGAATATGGAATGTGACGCATGTCTTGTCAGTCAGCCTACAGAATGCGTGTGACTGACTTTGTAGCGATCACCAACATGTATTGTGAACTTAAATCTATGAATATGTCCCGAGAAAATTAATGAAGATTGATTAGGATAAGTAGACTTATGATCGACGTATCAATGAAGGATGTGAGACACATTCCTGATACAATAGACAATAAAATTAAGGCATTTTGTTAAGAGAAGTGCACATTATCAATGCATGTACACTGCAATCAGTTGTGGATGAACACGGCGCGCTCTGAGCTGATATCGTTAGATTACGAGGATAATCGGTACAAAGGAATAACGATAAGGAAACAAAAGTATTTTCAATGTTAATTTTCCAGTTTGTTTCTGTGTTCGTGGTCACTATTGCTAATGTCTATTTCTTGCTCATTTAGATTTGATTACCAGTATCACTAAACTTTACTCTTTAAATTAGATAAGATGCTAATAATTTTCAATATTCTTTCAACATTTTTGGTAAACTGCTGCAGCTCTTAGCAGTGGACGAAAGGATAAGTGCGAACACGGCGGTGAGCGTAATAAGTTCACTATTCGCCAGTAAACAGCACTCATTTTCATTCCACTGTGAAGTCAAATTCGCAGACAACTTCCCAAAGAAATTGTTACATTTTTAATATACAAGCTACATTCATTTGAGGAAACAGAATGAATTTAATGTTGGTGTATGTTTCTCTTTAAGATGTCTACTGTTTTCTGAGTCGTCGTTCTCATCTAACTATAAGAGAATAACGAAAATCTGTAACATAGTAACATATGTGAAAAGATTATGTAATGTAATCATTATATACATAAAACGAATACGTATTACAGAGCGCTGGACGTGCTTCACAAAAATAGGAAGGGAATTTGTATGGCAAGATAAAAACAGCGTTTCACTTCGTTGCATAGATGGACCACATCTCCCAGAATAATATACAAGCAATTAAGAAATAACAGAAAACAAAAACAAAAAAGACTAAAGAACTTGTTACATTTATCGTCTACTTAGTCTGGTTATGGATGACTAATTAAAAAAAAAAATGGTTCAAATGGCTCTAAGCACTATGGGACTTAACATCTGTCATCAGTCCCCTAGACTTAGAACTACTTAAAAGTAACTAGCATAAGGACATCACACACATCCATGACCAGGGCAGTATTCGAACCTGCGACCGTAGCAGTAGCGCGATTCCGGACTGAAGCGCCTAGAACACCTCGGCCACAGCAGCCGGCTGATTAGCTCAGCACCCGCTGTTTCGCTCTCGTTTGCGTAGTGGTGACACCATAAATAATTTCATAAATTATTGAACAATATGAAAAAAACATAGATTAGTCACAAACTACGGCGTGCACACACTTTATTCAACATGTAAACGTCACTACAGATACTCGGGTTTAGGTTATGACATTTGCGATATTCCTGCCGTCATTGGCGGTGATGTTGCCCAGACGAATAAGGAAATTTTGCATGACCCGCTGAAGTGTTAAAACATCGATGCTGTGGATGACCTTCTGAATGGCTCTTTTCAGCTCAGCAGTGGCTTTGGGGTTATTGGTGTAGACATTGGCTTTAATACAGTGCCACAAAAAAGGAGTCGCATGTTTCAGAACCCTAGAATATGGCGGCCAATCGAGGCTCATGCCAGTAGCCTCCGGGTACCCCAGAGCCAGAACGCGGTCCCAAAAAGTGCTCCACCAGGACGTCAGATACTCTCCTGCTTCGACAGAGTCGAGCTCCGTCATGCATGAATCACTTCTTGTTGAAATCAAGGTCACTTTGGATAATGAGGATGAAATCACCTCCCAAAACATTCACGTACCGTACGGTAGTCACTGTGCCATCATGGAATATCGCACCGATTATTCCGTGATTGGACATTGCACACCACACAGTCACCCGTTGAGGGTTATGATACTTCTCGATCGCGAAATGCGGATTCTCGGTCCACCAAATGCACCAGTTTTGCCTACTGTCGACCGATCCAAACGCTAAACCAAACCACATTCACATCAAAGTCATGTTCGTCAGTTCTGTGGACAGTAGTGTTGCCGATACACAACCACTGTTCCGTGGCTCTGGGGCGTAATGGTTCATGGGTTTGAATTTTATATTGGAAGAGATGCAGGTCTTCTACAACAATTTGTCGCAGTGTCTCCCGGTTGATTCCCACCTATTGTGCATCTCGCCTGATCGATTTCATGGGGCTGGTTTGAAACACAGTGTGTGTCTTTTAGATGTTTTCAGGCATTTTCACTGTTTTTTGACGACCGAAATTGCCAGCTCTATCATCACGAACACTACCCGTTCTCTCAAACTTGCGAATCAAATTATTGATTGTTAGCACACTTGGACCGGTTGTGTTCAGCTTGAACACGATCTCAAACTTCCTTTGAGCCCAGTTGGGTTGTTATTGCTCGCATAGTAGACCTTCGCAAGCGCTCTACGCTCAGGCACGCTGGAGCGTGACATTTTCACATGCAAATAACCGACAACAACAAGACGTGTGCGCATGAGAATACTAATTCCCACCATACCCCGCCGCCAGCCGTGCAGTTTGAACGTCCTACCGCAAACCATTCATTCAGAAGTTATGACGATTTTATTTCATGTAGTTCAGTAATTGTCACCCTGTATATTAGGCACACAGAAAAATTAATGTATTATGAGCCTTTCCTTTTTCTTTCCAATTCTGACAAAGTCAGTTTGTCGGGGTGACTGTTAAATGGCTTCCTTTGATTTAGTCCACAAATTGCAAAACCTTCTAAACTTTCCACGGTAATGAAGGCTTCTAAACCACGCTCTTTTCAGAGTGTATTTCTGACCAAACAGCGATTCTGATCACTGGTGTTCATTGTTTTTATTAATCATATCTTTCGAATTCTTCTGGTGACATTTTCAGAGAAATTTTCAGCCCCTAACACATATTTATTTATATCCAACCGAGAAATGAAATATAATTTTCATGGATCTAGCTTTTTTTAATATAACAACACATTTTCTTATAAATTTTCATCCCCTATTCCAACCCCTTGAGGTCTGAATTCCAAAAATAGTCATACACATATGACAAACACAGATTTTTATAGATTAAGCTATGGAAAGGGTTTCATGACAAATAATTTTACAAAAACTTGCATCCCCTACTTCACTCCCTTACGGTTTGAATTTCCAAAAACACTGGATGATGTACTTTTTATTTCTGACTGAGAAATCAAATACCAGTTTGCACAGATGTTGCTTTAAAAATGTTTCAGTAGTTTTTCAATAATGATTTATTTTCAAAAAAACTTTCACCCACTATTTTACCCACTTAGTCGTTGAACTTCCCAAAATGCTGAGCACTTTTTTTTAAATTTCTAGCTGAGAAAATAAATGCCAATTTTCAAACTACTAGCTTCAAAGTTTTCTTAACAGTGATATATTTTGATCCCCTATTTCACTCCCTTAGAAGTGGGCTTTCGAACACTCCCTTCCTAAATGATGCCTACAGATTTCTAGTTTCTGTTCTTAACGGTTTGGGCTAGGCAATGATGAGTCGGCAAATCTGCCTCGCCCTATTCCACCCCCTTAAGGGTTGAATTACCAGAATCATGGAAACACTTTTTTATTTCGATCTGAGAAGCCCAATTCTAATATTCAACAATTTAACTTTAAAAATGCTCTCGCAATGAAACGTTTCTTAAAATATTTCTTACCCTATATCATCCCTTTAGGGGTTGAATTTCCAAGAACAGAGATTTAGCTTCAAAAATGCTTGCATAATGAAATATTTCCATAAAAACTTTCAGCCCCTATTTCACCCCCTTAGAGACTGAATTTCCAAAAACAGTGAAACACTTATTTTTTAATTTGTAATCTAAAAGCCAATACACATTTTAATAGATTCAGCTTTGAAAATGCTTTCGTAGTGAAATATTTTCATAAAACATTTCATTCCTTATTTCACCCCCTTAGGAGCTGAATTTCCAAAAACAATGAAACACATATTTTTTATCTGTAAGCTGGAAGTCAAATATCAAGTTCCATAGAAACAGCTTTAAAAACACTTTATTAAGGAACCACTACTGATTTTTAAAAGAAGGGTACACTGCTTCATCCCCGTAGTGGTTGAACTTCTAAAAATGCTGAAACATGTATTTCTTTATTTCTGACCGAGAAACCAAATACAAATTTTCGTAGGTTTAGCTTAAAAATTGTCTTAATAGCGACATATTTAAAAAACATTTCATCACCTATTTGATCCGCTTAGGGGAGGAGTTTCAAACAAATGCCTTCTTAAATGACGCCTACAGCATAAGATCAACGCCCTTTGCAAATTTCAAGTTTCTATTCTTAGTGTTCTGGACTGGGTGATGATCAGTCAGTGTGTCTGTCACTCGGAACATTGCCTTTTATACATAGAGATTAGCGAAAACAAGAACATCGTTGTGGTCTAGTCCAAGTAGTAGTGGCTGCAGTATGAAACACTGCAAATATTTACTAATATCCCTGATTATAGTAAGCAGAAAATTCCACTGTTATGACCATAGCATGGGGATGCAGGAGGAAACACAAAATATTGCACTGATGACATAATTGTAGTTCCTGGAGAAGCTCCAGAATATGTTTTCTCGAGTTACAGTCTTACTAACATTTATGTAATAAAATTTTAAGCTATGCGTAAATTCAGAAGTCTTCTCCCTATACTGCCTTTACAATGATGTGCCCTTTGAGATGCAAAAATGAATGTATTGAGTTCTTTTCTTTTAAATTAGAAATGGCTGTCTTAACGATCTTATGTTGCTGTATATTTATTGTTATTGGTTATAACATTCGCGTTCTCTGCAAACAAAATCTATTTGTTGGGTATCAAACGTAAGTTCATTTACGTATATGAGTAAACAACACTGGATCTCGGATTGAATCTTGTGGAACGCAATTAATTATATCTCGCCAGTGAGAAGACTGTTCCCGCTTCCCTTTTTTGAATCGAGCACTACATCTCCCTGCGTCTTTCCACGCAACACGACGTGAGCCATTTGTTAACGATGCTCCTACATATGGCATGGCCAATTTGCTTCCAGACCATTGTTAAACCAGAGTTTTTGTTCCGCCTGCCTGATTTCGATGTCGAGAGGCCATTAAGCTTCATCTTTCCTCCCAGCCCTCCTTTTAATGACATTTTTTACCCTTTCTCCTCTTTATTTTCGATGTATTTCTCCTCCTGCTCCCCGTCGTCTTCGTCGTCGGGGTGTCTAGTTATTAGCTCGCACATGCGCTGTGTGCGGCGACAAACGCTATCCTACCGAACACGAAGCCTGGGTAGGATCGGGCTCCTGGTGCTGACAGTGGTCCATTTGGGATGGCGGAAGCCCGCGTCCGATACCTCTGACATTTTGATACGCATGGTTTCGTAACGTACAACCACTGTTCCCTGAAAACTCTTTGCGCTATGTAAAAACCTGATAAGCCCAACAGCTTCGCTACACATTCCTGTCTTCAGCGTAAAGAAGGAAACACTAAGACTTTCTTGAGATATTTCCTCGTTAATAGAGAGATCATCTACTTTTCCTTCCTCTCAGGACAATTCTAGAATATTTTTTTACATGCGAATTTGCGAACAGTTAACAGCTAAGCACAAATTCTCTGTCTCTCTTAAGCTAAAAATCTCCTCACTGCTTCAATTATCTTGGCAAAAACACTGAAGCTCAGGCCTATTGATTAAATCTACTTTTCGTGAAAATAGACTCGCCACATGCCAAAAGAAAATGCCATGAAAGTTTGTCAAGCGGTCACAGAACGGGTACAATATTTGTGAAATTATTGCCATTTTTACATTTCACATTTGGCATGTTTCATGGTTACATTTATGAAACGTTACATTACGAATTCATAACCAAGTGAACTTCACAGACACCGTAAATTCACGTTCACTTGGCATTTTTACGAACTTCCGTATTCTGCTGTGCTCTGATTTTCTTTAAATTCCGTTCTCTTCTGACACTCATTGAATCTATGAGGGGTAGAATACTCTTTGTACATTGTAGGCTCGTACCTAATTGAAGCAAAAACCCACCAACTCTGTCAGTGATTGGCCGTCAGGCGGAGTTGACCTACACCGGACATTGTGAGGGAACTGCAAACAGGCCCTACTTAACGTGTCAGTTACTACTTCGTTGTTATTACGGCAAGAATGACAGAGTGTGAATCGCTACAACTTTGTAAGAGTTCACTGCTTTTGGTGAAGATCAACTTAAATGTTTTATCCACGTAGATACGGTTTCAAATCTCAGTGGACAGTTGCTTTCTGTCCCGCGAGTCATGCTCATGTGATGTTAAAATGGTTCAAATGGCTCTGAGCACTATGGGACTTAACTACTGAGGTCATCAGTCCCCTAGAACTTAGAACTACTTAAACCTAACCAACCTAAGGACATCACACACATCCATGCCCGAGGCAGGATTCGAACCTGCGACCGTAGCGGTCACGCGGTTCCAAACTGCACGGTCACACCGGCCGGCCATGTGATGTTATCGTTGGTAAGTCTATGCGCTGTGAAAATGTATGAAATTGCTTCACGTTTTATAACAAAGCAAAGAAACGGAAAATAATTAAAAACACCGAGAAATGGACTATGATTAATGACTCCGAGAAGATTTTAGGAAAAAATTCGTTGCTGCCACTGCGTCTAACCGTATCTTATATCACTGTTCATACAAACTGTAATACATAGAATTAAAAGTTATAGTGTCTTCCTGCTGTACATCGTTTTTACGAATCACACCAACTGACAGGTCGACCTATGTTGCAGCAACATAGGTCTCATAATGTAACTTGACTGTACTTAACAGGGCGTGGTTTACCTTCCGCGGAAAGGATACTCCGATGAGTTAACAACAAGCCCGGAGAAATCAATAGCGCGAAGTTTAGTTATGTGTTAAACTCACGGTGAACAGAGTACAAGTTGTTATCATTCGTCAGATGGTCAGGCTTTTAGGAGAGGTCAGTTTGGAAACTTTTAGAGAGGTAATCCAACTTGCTGATGCAATTATTCCACCGTCAGCCTAAATAGATCTCGTAAAAGCAATATGGCAACGTTGGAGATTGGTGTGTGGATTAGGAGTACAATTTTTTTTTCATAGAGCCACTCCGCTTAGTAATACATTTCATGTTTCACATCTGAGCAATATGTTTGCAACCTACAAACACATAATTTTTGCAGCCAATGAGAAAGAGATAAGTACATACACACAGTGTGATTTTTAGGGTTTCAGGTTCCTGACTGATACAAGATGCGTTTCCAGCACTAAGGAAGTGGTCCCGATTTGTAAAACACATAGCAAAATTTTGCCCATTCGGTTAACAACAATGTCTGATCTTCAGTTCACGCTAAAATAATTTTTTTCTGAGCGTGGGTACACAGCCACGGTAATTTACCAAAAGGAATCTTTTTAGTGCAAGTTCGTTGAATTATCTGTCTTAAGTAACATTCACTGGCTAATCTGTGACTAACACTATGCACGACCGTGAAATGCTAGACGTGCTCAAGTGTAATGACGGTTCGCTTGAAAATGAGAAGTAGTTGAAAGGGATCAATCGTGAAGCTTAAAAAATCTTACTGTTGAATAAAACAAAGATGGCCTTACACGAAAAAGTTTTCATGTTATGTAATTATAACTTCAAAACATTGTAATGAAATTAAATAAGGTAAACATCATTGCAAACATCGACATAATAAGCAGCCAGTTTCATTGAAGAAATTTAATTTTTTTTTACCGGTTTCGGGTACTTAGTGCCCTTCTTCAGAAGGTATTGTTAGGTCTGTACAAAAATACTATACTACTTTTGTACAGACGCTATGAAGATCACGGCATTGGACTTCATCAGCTCGGCGCATCTGAACTTCGTCATCGGCTCGGTAATTGTAGCTAGGAACATTAACTTTTTCACTAGTCGTGTTTGGTACAGACTTCCTATTCATGAAGTGTGAGCTCCATTGTGATTAGTCAGAACTTTAACTTTTGTTCCACGACTTAAATCGTCCAGAAAGGGACTTGATTATTTGTTTTCCAGTTATTGACGTTTTGCAAAACAGTATTGTTTACTACAGTGTCCAAAAATTATTGTTCTTGCCACAGTAAATTTTCTGAACAGCTATTCAATTTCTATGGTGTTACCTGATTAGTTTTGGAAGACAATTCAAGAAGAATTTTTTTATCTGTTGTTGTCAATATGGATCTAAAGGCTCAGAACTGTGCGCATTCAACATAATTGTGTCAATAAATATTTTTCTAGTTTAGGCCCTGTATATCAATTATGCTGGGCATGATAAAAAGAATGGGCTGTATCTCAAACAGCCCTCTCTATCCTTAGGAGTATTATACTTCTCTATTGTTCCATATCCCAAGGAGTAGAGCATGTTGTGTGCGATGCTGCGCAATACAGGGACATGGTTTTTTTTCAGCCAGTTTCCTGTCGAGCTGGAGGTGGAGCAAAGAACTTCCCAACTGAGAATAAATCTGAAGGGATTACGAGTTGCAGCATTTACCTTATAACCAAGGGAAATATCCCGAAATCTGGATGATTGGGGTTACTTTTAATTTATTCCTAGGACAACGCTGTAAACTGGAGAAAAAAGTATTATAATAAAAATGTAAAACATAAAGAGAGAGAAAATCCAGAATGCTACGGTATGACGCTGGAATTTCATGGTCATAGCATAACCACACATAGCTTAACAGGTGTTTCATAAATGCAAGACTAATATTACGGTTACTATTCACATTGTCTTCAATCATGTTTTCAACTTCGTTCTATTTTTCTCAATATAATTAAAATAGAAGCAAAATCCTTAACTAACATCAAACTTCAAACCAACCACTTTAACACAATGCATAGCTCTACCTTACGGACTCCAGCGACGCGGAAGAGCCTCTTCGCAGCCCTAGTGACTTATGTTGCTAGAAACTTGTGCGTCAGTTATTATCTGAGGAATACGTTCCCTGATAACAAACAGTTCTATTCACTCGGCTTGTTTCATGGAGACGAAGTGTTGAGTAATTAATAATACGGTATTCATGCAGTATTGACCATTTAAGTGTGGAACACAGCTCATTCAATCGTAACGAGATTGCCAAAACAAAGCAGTGAAATGACAAATTACTGAAATTTGTATACTGAAGAAAGCCTCAAGGCGATTGATAAATCATGTATTAGTTAAATTTGAAGTTTCATATGACACTTTGCATCATTCAATGAAAACCAAGTAACGAGACTTAGCGGTATCACACAAGCGTCACAGGTTCAACTGAATGAGGAAAATATATAAGTGACGCTGATCTCATGCTTATTAAACTTAACAATAACTTTGCATTTCCACGAAATGTGCAATTTAACATATATTAAAAACGTATAATATGAATGTGAAACGTTCTGAACAGTACTGAAATGACTTGTATGACGCAATAGAAATTAACCTCACGTCAAAACATTCTGTTTTCTTGTGGTAGAAGCAGTAATTCGAAAAACGAAAGACCAATGTTTTCAAGAAACATGCTGTAGATATCCTGTACTCAAATAAGTATCGACTAACTATGGATTTGTTAGCGTAGGCGGCGAAGTCATCAGAGGCGGAGCCCTAGCTTACACCGTCCAGTCACAGTAGTGTGACCACCTGTCAAGAGCCTAACTAACGACCTTCTGCAGCGCGGATCCCTACGAGATGTACATGAAGAGAGTCAATGAGGTTCTAGAAGGTATCGATAGGGATGTGGAGTCATGCCGCCTCCAGTGTCGTGGCCAGCTGCGCTACGTTTCTCGGTTGAGAACCCATTTCAGTTTAAATTCAGGGAGTTTGGTGTCCAGGCGAGTGCGGTAAACGCATTCTGGTCCTCTTGGAGCCAAGCAAGTATAATACGAGATGCACTGTTCTGCTGGTAGATGCCTGCTGGTAGAGGCTGTATGTAAGGGTGGACATGGTCCCCAATGATAGATGCATACTTATGTTGATCCATTGCACCTTACAGAACAACATCATCTAGAGAATGTTACGAAAACATTCCACAGACCTTAACGGTCGCTCCTCTGGCCTGGACCCTTCCGACGATTAGTACACATAAAATGTGATTCATCTGGAAAGGCCATTTGTCGCGACTCAGTGGACGTGGACGCGGTACTGGCGTGCAAATTCCAGCCTTCGTCGCCGATGAACAACTGTCAGAACGGGTGAGTGAACAAGATACCTGCTGCAGAGGTTAATGTGCAGAAACGTTCGCTTCATTTATCTGGCAGGCAGTTACTCAGGCGTTGCATGTCTATGCTCGCGTACGTATCTCCGCTACTATAGTCGTTCACCCCTGTCATCTAAGGCCTGTGGTGCACCACAGTTGCCTCGGCGCAGGCTGTAATTAGCGGCATCTTGGCATGGACGGTATAATTTAACAACGGAGGCACGCGAACAGTTTACAAACTTAGTCGTATCGGAAATGCTTCCTCCCTTGACCCGAAAGCCAGTGTCATGGCCTTGCGGACTTCAGATAAATCGCTCCGTTTACGCGTTACGACGACTACACTGTTTTCCGCGTCCCCCTTACACGCTTTATACAGGGTGTTACAAAAAGGTACGACCAAACTTTCAGGAAACATTCCTCACACACAAATAAAGAAAAGATGTTATGTGGACATGTGTCCGGAAACGCTTAATTTCCATGTTAGAGCTCATTTTAGTTTCGTCAGTATGTACTGTGCTTCCTCGATTCACCGCCAGTTGGCCCAATTGAAGGAAGGTAATGTTGACTTCGGTGCTTGAGTTGACATGCGACTCATTGCTCTACAGTACTAGCATCAAGCACATCAGTACGTAGCATCAACAGGTTAGTGTTCATCACGAACGTGGTTTTGCAGTCAGCGCAATGTTTACAAATGCGGAGTTGGCTGATGCCCATTTGATGTATGGATTAGCACGGGGCTACAGTTTACAAGTACGACACAACATGTGGTTCATGCACGATGGAGCTCCTGCACATTTCAGTCGAAGTGTTCGTACGCTTCTCAACAACAGATTCGGTGACCGATGGATTGGTAGAGGCGGACCAATTCCGTGGCCTCCACGCTCTCCTGACCTCAACCCTCTTGACTTTCATTTATGGGGGCATTTGAAAGCTCTTGTCTACGCAACCCCGTTACCAAATGTAGAGACTCTTCGTGCTCGTATTGTGCACGGTTGTGATACAATACGCCATTCTACAGGGTTGCATCAGCGCATCAGGGATTCCATGCGACGGAGGGTGGATGCATGTATCCTCGCTAACGGAGGACATTTTGAACATTTTTTTTCCTGTAACAAAGTGTTTGAAGTCACGCTGGTACGTTCTGTTGCTGTGTGTTTCCATTTCATGATTAATGTGATTTGAAGAGAAGTAATAAAATGAGCTCTAATATGGAAAGTAAGCGTTTCCGGACGCATGTCCACATAACATATTTTCTTTCTTTTTGTTTGAGGAATGTTTCCTGAAAGTTCGGCCGTACCTTTTTGTAACACCCTGTATGCATTATACTGCTAGTGCTGCTATCTGCAGTCTGTGAGTCGTTATTGCACGTCGGCGTCAAACTCTGGTCGCTTAAATGGGACTGGACCGTGTAGTTGGAGAACGATGATTGATCAGCATTCACAAAAGGTGATTTAGTGAGACCACACGGCGTGGATCTGATCCTGTGCTCATCCCGCATACTGGTATAGACCCTAAACTGGTGCCACACACTCTTGGCCCTAATAACGTTCCTTAAGAAAATCGTCTGTTCGCCAACGAGCCGTCATTCCGCTGAGCGTTGCATTTACATTTTCCTTACTGCGTGTGACTGGAAAACAACCATCTAGATCAATACTAGACATTTCAATTATACTGAAAAAAATATTATTTAAAACGGTTGATATGAACATTTTGACGTTGAAGGACAAGTTACAAGTTCTACGTCACAATAGAGCATTGCGCAAAATGAAATGTAGGCCCTTTTCTTGTTTAAGTAGTCTATCTATTAATTCGTATGTGGAATATAGAGCTTACTACTTAACAGTAATGTGTGGCAGTCTTGAAATGCAACATCCCAACGATACTGAAAGCAGATATTTTCTCTAGAGTACAACATAATTTCAGTTTAGTTACCTGCACGTACGATATCTCACAAAGACGAGGAACAATTCATTTGGTTTAAAAATGTAGTATAAAAAGTTACTATTTTCAAACTATGAAGAACGTTCTCAAGTAAGAATAAATGTTAAGAGATTAGCGGCCACTGCCAGCGAGATGAAGTAGCCTACGAGGAAATAAATCTGAGGAGAATTCGTTCAAGACCACGTTCAAGCCAGAATTCCGGACTTCAGTAATTGATTGGAGAGAAACTAAAGAAAATCCGAATCAGAATGGAAAATTGAGGATTTGTGCCCTATTTATCTTCAACAGTCAAACAGGCAGCATAGATACATACTGCTTTTAGTGACCCTTAAGTAATATAAGAGAAAATGTGTTCACAAGATATATGACTTCCAAACGAAGATAATGTATCTTCCCATTATTTTTCTTTCTGAACTTAGGGTTTTACTCTTTATGTGAGAGTTTCTGCGAATTTAAAATAAACGGTAAAACAAATTAATATATATGAATATGTATGGACATGTTTATGATAACGATTTGTTTTAGAGCCGGCCGATGTGGCCGCGCGGTTCTAGGCGCTTCAGTCTGGAACCGCGTGACCGCTACGGTCGCAGGTTCGAATCCTGCCTCGGGCAGGGGTATGTGTGATGTCCTTAGGTTAGTTAGGTTTAAGTAGTTCTAAGTTCTAGGGGACTGATGACCACAGATGTTAAGTGCCATAGTGCTCATAGCCATTTGAACCATTTTGAACCATTTGTTATAGAATGAGGTGATAGTACTGGTGAATTTTTCTTAACCCTTGCTTTCCGGATTGTTTCATAGCCATTGATGAGGTGACGCTGGAAGAAATACTCCATTTGTCATTCACTTGTAGGGATATACACTCATACACTCATGAGTGCCGCGCGGGTAGCCGGTCGGTCTAGCCGCATTGCCACAGTTCGCGTCTCCCCCTATCGGAGGTTCGAGTCCGCCCTCGGGCATGGGTGGGTGTGTTGTCCTTAGTGGAAATTAGTTTAAGTCAGATTAAGTAGTGTGTAAGCCTTGGGACCAATGACCTCAGCAGTTTGGTCCCACAGGAACTTACCACAAATTTCCAAATTTCCACTCATGAGTCAAAACAATATGGCCACTCCCCACCACAATACTGAGTGCGCCTTGTGGCGTTGCGGTCACGTAACGCGGAAATGATAGTATGTAGCGCTGCAGAGATAAATGGGTAATCATTCTAGTGACGATACGGGCCAGGAATGGGGAAAACCATTGACACTGACGAAGGACAGATTGTAATGGCCCGGCTTGTGGCACGTGATCTCGGAAAAGGGGAATCTTTTCGCGCGCTGCTGTCGTGAGCGTCTACGGAAAATGGCTACGGAAAATGGTAGAAGGATGGTAAAACAGCGAACAGGAGACAGGGTGTCGGACGCCCATGCCTTAACATAGAACGTAGAGGTCGAACGCTTGCCTGTCCTCTAAATCAAGACAGCCATCGATGTGTGGCACACCTGACGACACCGTCCAATACCGGTGCAGGCACAAGTGTCTCGGAGGACACTGTTCAGTGCACATCGTTGAACATGAGGTTACCCAGCAAACAACCGTTTCGTGATCCCATGTTTAGCAGAAGACATTATCAATTACGGTTTCAGTGGGCTGGGGATCATAAAGGCTGGACCATAGAACAGTTGCAAAGTGTGATCTGCTCCGATGAATCGCAGTTCTTGTTACATCTGGTCGTTGGCCGTGTTCTTAGATGCGGCACCTCTAAACATGTACGCACCTCGGACGCAGACCGGTAGAAGTGGTATTATGCTGCGGGAGACATTCACCTGCGCTTCCTTTTGAGCTGTGGCAGCAGTCGAAGTCACCACGAAATGTATGGACTACGTGAACATTACTGCATACCATTTTGATCCCTTCATGGATGATGTATTCCCCGGAGGCGAAGGCTTCTTCCAGCAGGTAACTGTCCACTTCCCAAGGCTTGCGCTTGACGGTAACCTCGCGTTAATATCTTTGACATCAAATTCGCCAATGGAACACATCAGGGATGCTATCGGGCACCTATTAGATTATATGTTGACTATTCTACAAATATAGCACCATTCTTATCCATCATCTATCAGAGATCATTGGAACAGCGAAAGTTCCAAGGGACTGGAAGAAGGTCCGGGTCATAGCAATCTATAAAAAGGGTACAAAATCGGATGCACATAATTATCGGCGCATTTCACTGACATCGATTTGTTGTTGAATCATGGAATGTTCATACATAATGACCTTTCTAAAAAAATGGTTCAAATGGCTCTGAGCACTATGGGACGCAACATCTTAGGTCATAAGTCCCCTAGAACTTAGAACTACTTAAACCTAACTAACCTGAGGACATCACACACACCCATGCCCGAGGCAGGATTCGAACCTGCGACCGTAGCAGTCCCGCGGTTCCGGACTGCAGCGCCAGAACCGCTAGACCACCGCGGCCGGCAATGACCTTTCTAGACTCTGAGAAGCTCATCTGTAGAAACCAGCACGGTTTTAGGAAACAGCGGTCACGCGAGACACAGCTGGCCCTCTTTGTGCATGATATACAATAGGCTCTAGATACCGGCTCTCAGGTTGATGCCATATTTCTCGACTTTCGAAAGGCATTTGACTCAGTTCTGCACTGTCGCTTGCTCCAAAAAGTGCGCGCTTACGGTCTATCCGATGACATATGGGGTTGGAGAGAAAGTTTTCTAACAGACAGAGAGCAGTATGTCGTGCTGAATGGGATGACTTCAACAGAAACAAGCGAAACTTCAGCTGTGCCCCAGGGCAGCGTAATAGGTCCACTGCTTTTTACGATTTACATAAACGATCTGGTTGATGGTATTGAGAGTGACATTAGACTGTTTGCCAATGATGCTATAGTCCACAGGAAAGTAGTATTATACGAAATCTGAGAACGAATCAATGAGGATTTGCAGAAAATAAATGCGTGGTGTAATGACTGGCAGTTACCTCTCAATATTAGTAAGTATAACCTAGTAACCTACTGCGTATAACAAGACGAAAATCCCCATTAATGTACGAGTACAAAATAAATGCCCATTCTTTGAAAGCGGTAACATCCGTCAAGTATCTGGGTGTGATTATTCGAAATGATCTCATACGGAATGATAAGATTACACAAGTAACGGGCAAGGCGGATTCTAGATTGCGGTTTATTGGTCGAATCCCGATGCGATGCAGTCCTTCAACAAAGGAAATTGCTTACAATACGTTAGTTCTTCCAGTATTAGAGAATTCGTCCGTGTGGGACCCTTACCGGTTGGGTCTGATTCAAGAGATTGAGAAGGTCCAAAGAAGAGCGGCAAGATTCGTGAATGGTACATTTAGCCATAGCGAGAGCGTTACAGATCTCATAGAAAGAAGTTTGAAGTGGGACACACTTGCAGATAGACGACGCCCTAAACGGACGGGGCTGCACACTAAATTCCGAATCCGATCTTCGCCGAGAATGTAGAGTATATATTTTTACCACCAACTTTCAAATCGCGCAATGATCACCATTCAAAGATAAGGGAAATTAGAGCTCGTACTGAGGCGTTCAGACAGTCGTTTTTCCCTCGCGCAATCCGCGAGTGGAACAGAGGAGAGGAAATAGGACTTTGGTGCAAATTTGCCCTCCGCCACACACGGCTTGGTGGCTAGTGGAGTATATATGTAGATGTAGATGTACTCCGAGCCCACAAATCAGCGGCCCGTAATTTACGAGAGTTGCGTGACTTGTGTGTAGACATCTGGAGACACAAAGCATTTTGAAGGACATTATTCCACCAGACTGTGTTTAAAACAGTCACTAAGACAAAAAATTCGACGCATCACGAAGGAGTTATCTGAATGGGATGGATATTGATAGATATGATGAACATGGTCCACTGGACCTGACGGGATACCAATTCGATTCTACACAGAGTACGCGAAAGAACTTGCCCCCCTTCTAACAGCCGTGTACCGCAAGTCTCTAGAGGAACGGAGGGTTCCAAATGATTGGAAAAGAGCACAGATAGTCCCAGTCTTCAAGAAGGGTCGTCGAGCAGATGCGCAAAACTATAGACCTATATCTCTGACGTCGATCTGTTGTAGAATTTTAGAACATGTTTTTTGCTCGAGTATCATGTCGTTTTTGGAAACCCAGAATCTACTATGTAGGAATCAACATGGATTCCGGAAACAGCGATCGTGTGAGACCCAACTCGCCTTATTTGTTCATGAGACCCAGAAAATATTAGATACAGGCTCCCAGGTAGATGCTATTTTTCTTGACTTCCGGAAGGCGTTCGATACAGTTCCGCACTGTCGCCTGATAAACAAAGTAAGAGCCTACGGAATATCAGACCAGCTGTGTGGCTGGATTGAAGAGTTTTTAGCAAACAGAACACAGCATGTTGTTATCAATGGAGAGACGTCTACAGACGTTAAAGTAACCTCTGGCGTGCCACAGGGGAGTGTTATGGGACCATTGCTTTTCACAATATATATAAATGACTTAGTAGATAGTGTCGGAAGTTCCATGCGGCTTTTCGCGGATGATGCTGTAGTATACAGAGAAGTTGCAGCATTAGAAAATTGTAGCGAAATGCAGGAAGATCTGCAGCGGATAGGCACTTGGTGCAGGGAGTGGCAACTGACCCTTAACATAGACAAATGTAACGTATTGCGAATACATAGAAAGAAGGATCCTTTATTGTATGATTATATGATAGCGGAACAAACACTGGTAGCAGTTACTTCTGTAAAATATCTGGGAGTATGCGTGCGGAACGATTTGAAGTGGAATGATCATATAAAATTAATTGTTGGTAAGGCGGGTACCAGGTTGAGATTCATTGGGAGAGTCCTTAGAAAATGTAGTCCATCAACAAAGGAGGTGGCTTACAAAACACTCGTTCGACCTATACTTGAGTATTGCTCATCAGTGTGGGATCCGTACCAGATCGGTCTGACGGAGGAGATAGAGAAGATCCAAAGAAGAGCGGCGCGTTTCGTCACAGGGTTATTTGGTAACCGTGATAGCGTTACGGAGATGTTTAATAAGCTCAAGTGGCAGACTCTGCAAGAGAGGCGCTCTGCATCGCGGTGTAGCTTGCTCGCCAGGTTTCGAGAGGGTGCGTTTCTGGATGAGGTATCGAATATATTGCTTCCCCCTACCTATACCTCCCGAGGAGATCACGAATGTAAAATTAGAGAGATTAGAGCGCGCACGGAGGCTTTCAGACAGTCGTTCTTCCCGCGAACCATACGCGACTGGAACAGGAAAGGGAGGTAATGACAGTGGCACGTAAAGTGCCCTCCGCCACACACCGTTGGGTGGCTTGCGGAGTATCAATTTAGATGTAGATGTAGATGCACAGGAAAACAAATGATTACAACTCCAGAAAAATCGGATGATTTATTCAATAGAAATAGCTTAGAAACTGAACAAATTAATAACTCGTTGGTCTACCTGTAGCACTTAAGCAGTTATTCGGCTTGCCCTTGATCGAAAGGATTCTTGCTCGTCCTCCTGAGGGATATCGTGCCAAATTCTGTTCAGTTGGCGCATTACACCTTGAAAATGCCGAGCTCCTTCGAGGGCTCTGCTCTTAATGCTCCATATGTTCTGAATTGCGGAGAGATACGGCTGTCTTGCCGGCCGAGGTAGGGTTTGGCAGGCACGACGATGAGCTGTAGAAAATCTCCCCGTGTGCAGGCAATAGGGCATTATCTTGCTGAAATGTAAGCACTGGATGGCTTGCTTGAAGGACAAGAAAACGGCGCATAGAATATTGTCGACGTATCACTGTGCTGTGTGGGTGTCGCGGATGAGAACCAAAGAGGTCCTGCTGTGAGAAGAAGTGGCATCCCAGACCGTCGCTCATGAATGTCGGGCCAAATGGAGGGCGACACTCAGGTTGATATCCCACCACTGTCTGGGGCGTTACCAGTCAAGTCTTCGGGCTGAAATCGCATTGAATGTAGTAGAATTATCTTCAGTGATGGGTCCCGATTCGAAATGAGCCTCAATGACGAGCGAAGACGTGTCTGGAGACGCCCAGGACAATGGTAGGGTACCCACCATACGGCTCGACAACCACGAGTTCAAATGGCTCTGAACACTATGAGACTTAACATCTGAGGTCATCAGTCACCCAGGACTTAGAACTACTTAAGCCTAACTAACCTAAGGACATCACACACATCCATGCCCGAGGCAGGATTTGAACCTGCGACCGTACGGTAGCGTGGTTCCAGACTGAAGCGCCTAGAACCGCTCGGCCACAGCGGCCGGCTCTTTCATAGGAGGACCTCTTTGGTTGTCATCTGTGGCACTATTACAGCACAGTGTACGTCGATGATTTTCTACGCTACGGTTTGTTGCCCTTCATGGCAAGCCATCCTGCACTTATATTTCTGCAAAATAACGCCCCACTCGCACATGGTGAATGCCTCTACTGCTTCTCTTCATGCGTGCCAATACTTATCTTGGTCAAAGAGGTCGCCATCTCTCTCCAGTTGAGACAGTCTGGAGCATTATGAGCAGGGTCCTCCCACCAATGCGGGATTTTCTCCATCTAACACGCCAGGTGCACAGAATTTTACACGATATCCCTCATGAGGACACCCAACAATCCTATCAATCAATGGCAAGCCGAATAACTGCTTATATAGGGATCAGAGGTGAACCAGTGTGTTACTGACTTGCTCAATTTGTGAAGCTCTTTCTCTCGAATAAATTATCCAATTGTTGTGAATTTGCAATCATTTGTTCGTCTTTACATGTACATCACATCTGTTGATTTCCATCCCATTCGGAAAATTCCTTTGTGCTGTGTCGTCCTTTTTCTTTTTCATAGAGTGTATTTTATTTGTCTTATTACTTTCGGGAATTGCCCATTCTGAAGTGCGTCTATAGTAACAGTTGTGTGTACATCGTTAAAAAAAATCGCTTGACAGACATATTTGTGGACAGCTTGGTCATCAACGGCCATCATCTTGTAATGTTTAGTACAAATCGCAGTGTATGCACTTGTTCATGTAACTGTCACTTGTGTACGACAGCGTGGGAAGGCCCACGCACGCAGAGTGGCTGCTGTGTTGAGTTCCAAAGGAGGACCAAAACGCTACTAAGCATAATGATACGGCTCAGCAAGACAGTAAGAAGAACAGAGATGTCATAATAATGATGTAGAAGGTGAAAGCATGGGTAAAAGTGCAAAAGCTATTAATTTAGGAAGAAGATGTGGAATGGCGAAAGTACTTTGGTACAGGTGAAATGTAATTGGGCTTAAGGAGAGATAAGGTGAGAGGGAACTGTAATGTGCTAGGAAGAGGGGCAGGAGGAAAAGAAAGAGAAGACAAAGGATTAGTAGTAGTAGAAGAAGACGAAGAAAACTAAGAGGAGGAGGAGCAGGAGGAGGAGGAGGAGGAGGTAGTGGTGGTGGTGGTCGTGGTAGAGGAGGGAGATGGGCAGAGAGAAAAAACTTAGGTTTTATAGAAGAAGTAGACGTCAGGCTATATTTCAGGGTGTGGAAGTGGGAACCTACTCTTCGTCTGTGGTGATGGATGCAAAAGGGTTTCCTGAAGCTTATGGGAGGGAAAGATTAAAATTTAAAAATTAGCGGCCGTACTCGACCACATAAATAAAATTTGGAGCAGTATCAAGGAAGCGGAAGTATCAGCATGTTGCTCCCAAACGAGTAATCATAATGATAACTGCCACGTAGTTCAGTGCCAGAATGAAACTGTAGATCAGAAATAGAGTTTTAATTGATAGCTGGACCCAGAATTAAGAAATTCAGCATAAAGGCGGAACAAAGGAAGAACAAACTCACCACTGTTTGCTCGCAAAATTACTGATACATCAATTGAAACTGTTACATACTTTAAACGATTGTTATTCTTTCCACTGATTTGTGGCAATCGAACAGTATAGGATCTTTTAACCTGTTTGTGCGAAATATGTTGCATTTATTTATGCTGAAGATCAACTCCCCGTTCCTACACCAACCATCGACGTCCTTCCTGTAGGCTACATTATCGTCTGCGAACACCATCATGGAGCTTCTGACGTTATAATGCACACAGTAGCAGTCCTGTAATGCTCTTCTCGGATAGATCTGAAATTTGCTGTACATGTGTCTATTCTGTTCCATTAAGACCAGAGTGTTGGACCGAGCGAGGTGGCGCAGTGGTTAGCACACTGGACTCGCATTTGGGAGGACGACGGTTCAATCTCGCGTCCGGCCATCCTGATTTAGGTTTTCCGTGATTTCCCTAAATCGCTTCAGGCAAATGCCAGGATGGTCCCTCTGAAACGACACGGTCGACTTCCTTCCTCATCCTTCCATGATCCTATGAGACCGATGACCTCGCAGTTTGGTCTCCTTCCCCCAAATCAACTCAACCCAACCCCAGAGTGTTGAGTTCTATGTGCTAAGAGTTCCAGAATCCAGTCACCAATCTGGTCTCATTCTCGGCAAGCTGGAACTTTTTTCACTGGGCATTCGTAAGGAATTGTATTGAATGGTCTGATGACTTCAAGGAAGTCGGCATTAACCTGGACTCCGATATCTACTAAACGAGCTGAGTTTCGCAAGATACCTGTGTGTAAAATCCATGTTGACTTTAATGAAGGAGATTTTACTTGTCCAAAAACATTATGGTTCATCAGAATAAATGATATTCATAATTCTAGAAGGAATTGACTTCGGGGATGTAGGCCTATAGTTGTGTGCTTGTGTCCGATTTTTTTCCAGTAGCTTGATACCTTCGTTACTACAGTAACCTACGATTAACTCGCCACTAAAAGGGAAGAAAATTATTTCTTAACGCTTGCGCTGATTTGTGTGAGCTTTTTTTTTTTGGGAGAGCCGATTGGTCGCGAATTGCAAAACCACAGTGAAAATAAAAAATGTTTTATTTGCAACATTATTTAGAACTTCCAGCTATTTCTGTACATAGTCAGCACTCTGACTTAGATATTTGTCGGTTTCTGGTACCAACTTTCTAATACCTGCTGGTCTCCAGTTTCTGTCTGTGCCAAAATGCTATCCTCACAGTCAGTGTTTCCATGTGGGCAAAGAGATGAAGCTCAGAGCGAGCGAATTCCGGCCTCTATAGCGGGTCATCGAAAACGCTGCATGATCGTCTATGTTGCAGTCTTGAAGAATGAGAACGTCTGATGACAACAATCCTCTTTCCTTGTTCTGAATTGCTCTTCGTAGGTGATATTGTCGAATAGTCTGATCTACTGGCTGAACAAGATCATCGATTGACATTCGCTTCCTTGCCCAACGGTCTGCATAGTGAAAGTCTGTACGTCCTGCTTTGAAATTCCTGAACCATTGCTGCACTTTGCTGTTATGGGTGATAGTTACGTTATGCAGTTGGAATGAAATGAGGTCGAATGCCTCAGCATGCACCTCACACTTGGTGAGAGACTATACAGTGCGGTTTAGATACCCCTACTCATGGGTTTTGTGCAACCCACAACGCCATCAAAATATCACGCACAGGATTTACGTATTCTCTCGCTCACTACATGAAAACTGTTAGTCCTACAGAAAAAAATGAGCAGGACATTTCGTAGGAAATTTAATGTAGTCAAATTTTGTACTGTTATAAACTTCCCCTAGAGGTCACAGTTTCCGAGTTATTCAAGAAAAGCGTACGAAAGTGACCTTCAAACACGTTTTTCTTGAAAAACTCGAAAACCGTGGGCTCAAGTGAAAACGTATCCCCAAAAAAGTTTAACTACATTAAATTTCCTACAGGAAGGTCCTGTAAGACTAACGGTTAAAGCGTAGTGAGCGAGAGAATATGAAATCTCACATGTGATTTTTCAAGGCGTTGTGGGTTGCATGAAACCTATCGGTAGGAGCAGCTGATACACCCTGTATAGTTTTAGGCAAATTTAGTTCTCACTGTGGACTCCAAATTGAAAAATTTCTACGTGACGCGATCAGTGGGAGTGCTAGAGACACAGTGCAGCACATCTCGGCAAAGCTTCATTGGATTTTCACTGTGCTTTTAATTCGCGACTGACTGGACCTTGAATAATAATAATAATAAAAGTGGTCCTCAGTAGTCCTCATAAAATTCATACAACTGGCTATAGCAAGCTAAAGTGCAATCGTGTTTCTGTCTAATAGGGACCGACTGTAACACAGCATGCTGCTACGTACAATACAACCTAGTGCCCAAAAAATTAGCTTGCGCCTAAAACAAGATCACACGAACTGCTACCGTACGACACGTCGTGCCCTGATGTTTCATGAAAATGAATGATGATGATGATAAATCCTACCTGCAAGTAGCCTCGCCGTCCAGGTTGCGTGGGTAGCGGCAGTCGATGATGACGACCTCTGGCGGCGCCGCCTGGAACGACTCGACGCAAGCGTCCCGGCTGCGCACGACGCGACAGTCGTAGCCCAGGCGCTCCGCCGCCGACCGCAACGTGTCGCTCTGCGCGTCATCGCGGCCGATCGCCAGTAGCACCTGCAGCACAATAAAAAAACCTCTTATTCTGAAAATCTTCTTTGGTAGCGTGTATGTGCGCTATTCCTGCAAAATGAAAAAAATCACTTTAAAACAATTCTTATTTATTTTCAGTCTCAGTTGCACAGTTTTAAATATATGAAACGTTTCGGTCTCTCTGGGTCATTTCAGATCTGCGTACCTGCGTCAGCAACCTGTTGTTTCTGTGTCAGAACAACATATTAAAATACTGATGGTCTGACAGAGACACGACGGACTGCTGGCGCATCTACATAGATCTGAAGATGATCCAGAGAAATCGAAACGTTTCATGTATTTAAAACTGTGCAACTGAGACTGAAGAATAAATGAGAATTTTCTCTTGCTACTATTATGTTGTCCATACTGAAAACAAGAACGCCGGACAAACAATTACTCAATCCGAAGATACGTCACACTAATACCGTGTAACACAGCCTTGATAATGGCCTCGATTCGGCGAGGAAGACAATCCATAAATTTCTTCCATAATGCCACTCACTGAAGACTAGAGCCTGTAGAGACACCAGGTTGTGGGAACGTCTATTGCTACGATTCATCAGATACACACATAACTACAATTAACTTTTCTTGGGATTGAAATCACGTGGTTTAATGGACAACTGAAGTGCGTCAGGGTGTCTGAGTATTTGTCACAGCAGGAACGTAGGTGTGAAGAAATATGAATCAGTGTTCCTAACTCGTAGTAAAAAATAAAAAATAAAATAAAAAAAAAAACACCTACCAAACATGACAGAACCACCTCAGGCCTAATCTACGACTGATACACAGTGCGGGTAAACGTCTCATTGTCCCGTTCGGGGCACTACCTGGCATTATTTGAAAAGAATAGGTACCCAAATCCAGATGTCCATTAAATACAGTTCCCTCCGCAACTTTCGGTTTGAAAATGGTTGAGGTAAATCTGCGTTCACTGACAGCGCAAACTCGTGTCGGGCTTGCAACCTAATATGATTGACAATGAGTGACACTCATCTCCGTGTACTGTCGTTATGTAGTGTTCTTTACAAGCACTTTTCGTAGGCCGTATTTCATGGCTGCACGTGTTGCAGCATTCGATGTATACCTATACAACAATATGCGTTGACACACCGACAAATCAGTCAACAGTTAACAGTGTGGTCATCGTACGTGAAAAACATGAAAACTCCTTTCGCTACTCTGTCACGTCCCAAAGTTGCCCCATTTTACTACGCTGATTCAGCACAACCGACTGGCACATACACATAACAGCGATGTTTCAGGGTTTCCGGATTGAGTTATCGAAATTTCGTCATAACATAAAAAATAAAAATTCCCCGAAATGATACCATTTCGGCACTTTTCCCAAATATCTTAAATCTACCTACTCCTTTAAGACATTATTTTTTATCAGTATGGGCAGCTTGAAGAGCTGGAGTTGTGTGTTCACCTCCGTAAAATTTATAATACGTATCAAAAAATTATAGGACTTAAATTAAAATTTTCAATTTGTAAATAAAAACAACAGCCTGACCACAAAAAGAACAAACATGCTCTAACGGCCCCACATTTCGTTTCTTCATGTTTTTATCGTTATTCTACTGATTTACCATTAGCACACAGACCGTATTTCCCTTCGCAACTCGACAGCTCTCTACCCTCTACGCTAATGTGTTTTTTACTTATACCTTGTCAAGGCGCTTAACCGCCGATCTTCCGTTACCTCACATTTAACTGTAGAGAGTCATATCAATACCGACACGTTTTCGGGATATACCCAGTATTTGAAACTACATAATTATGTTCTTAAGACATACGTTCTAATGTAAAACCCACTAAATACAAGCTTCAAATAAAACGACGAAATTCAATAGGGTGTCTCCTCAGAAGTCGATAGGACCACGCCCAACGGTCGAAACTGGGCATGTACACGTCACAATCATGTCACGGAGAGGTATCACCCTGGTGGGCCTAACGTCTCCTACAAAAGAACAGTTGTCTAGATTGATTTGAGGACAGAGTGACGTCTAATGAATATCTAAAAAGACTAAGTATGTATTGTTCGAACAAAAGTATCCGAGGTGAGATTAGTAGTAAGGCTAGACAGCTAAAATACTTCCTAAATTTCCCCGGTACCAAATTTTTTTCCCCACAAATTTCACTTCGGACAAGTTCCCTTTAAAAATATTTTTCCCCAAAACTAAAAAAAAAATAAATCTGGAATCGTTGCAATGTTTTGACTTACGCTATCTGTGGAGCGTCTTATGACCACCTGGTAGCAACTCTACGCATCTACAGGGCTCCAAATCGACGAGTATGTTCTTTTATGGGGTGACCAGTACGTTGGGCTTACGTGAGGCGATTTGTAAACAGTGACACTCTTTGGTGTTGGGTCTGAGGAGCTCGGAAGATAGCAGAGAATATGGCTGGCAACGGTGTTGCTGCTACTTGATATTTCTATGTTTTAAGGTCAAACTTTGAACCTGCACTGTGGGTAAAACATAGCTTTCAAAACAATCGTATCAGAGATGCAAATTCTATAGGAATTTCCGACATTGGAGAGGTTCGAAGGCGAAACTCTGCTACATTTCCAGTCGGCGTAAGACTCAAAAAGAAAGGAAAGGAATGAATCTTTGGCTGTGCAGTGGAATGTACGCTGCTATTAAGCTTCCTGGGAGATTAAAACTGTGTACTATCTTGCAGTCCCTGAGTTATTCTGAATTACGATGAAGTGTTCCTTTGGATATGCATCGCTGCAGCTGCGAATACATTTAATGTATTTCATAACGGCTGTAGTCGCCGATATGCCTCTTCCTTTGATGTCTGAAGGAACTTTGAATGGTATTTCTGAATAAGACAGGCACTGCAATATCATACTTATCCACCGATACCAAGCAAGCGACTTTGAAGTAAAATGTTTCCCCTGTACGGGTATATACATAATGGATGTGCGAGACAAGGATGCAGACACACGGTTGACGGCATGTGGAAGCTTGGGTCTGGCTTTGAGTCGTGCTTGGATAGTCAAATGTAGTCTGCTTTTGGCAGGGTAACAGAGCGGACACGCCAGGGTTTATGTGTGTGGAGCGCGAGCTCGCCTTGTTAACATTCTTGCGGCCGTCGTTTACGTGCCGGCTTTACTGTCTACGATACATGGCAAACCGTTACCGTAAAGCTACACTCCGATTTACTTTCTGCAACGATTATGCTCAACCAAGGCACTCGAGGTGAAGTGTTTTCTGCGAGAAGAAGTGCAGATACGGGCGACCGACATTATAAGAATACATTTGTCGGTCGTGAGCAGCACGGTCTATGTTAAAATAGACCAAACAGGAGCTCTGATTCTGTCATGCTGATGGTAATGTCGCAGCGGTAACCGTCGACCACGTGGGCTTCGATATGCGTACGAATCTCATTTTCGAATTGGGATTCGAATTTCCTGCACGGGAAGTCGTCGCAGCACCCCCACCATACAGCACAGTCCACGGCCATACTGCGGAGAAGTGGATGCAGTTTCGGATATATCCTGCCGTAAATGGCGTCCGGCAGGTCACCAAGGATCTCCGAGGCCACGTACCGTCTTCCTTGCAGATCAGCGGATTCCGTGCAATAATTACACACGACGGCCAGGCTCTGACCTGTTCGGGGTGCGGCAAAGAAGGCCACCTGAGATACGAATGAGGAAGACATGTAAACACCTGACACCACAAAGATCGACAAATCGATAGTCAAATCGAAACCAGCTGCATTTCGAGCGCCATCTTGTCCACTGCACTACAGAGCAGTTTGCGATCGTGTTTCCAAGTTACTGCTATGTTAGTGACAATTTGTGAACAGTGACCAAGACAGCCACGGAAATGGAAACACCCCAGCGCACCACAACGAGACTACCACGCCAGACGAAAAAAGTGAGTAACCGTTACTAAACATTTTCCTGCAAACATCAGTTCAACTTCCAAAGTGACATCGCCTCTTACTAAGTTTTCTCTTCTTCCACAGGATGACCACAGCATTTACGAAAAGGCTATGTAACAAAAGGATGGCCTTATTATAAAGTTGTTTTTGTAATGCCATTTAGCCTGAAGATGAGATATTACCTCGAAACTCGTCGCTAGATAAATAAGTAATACAATAGTTGACAAAGCTTGTGACTGGTAGCGGTAATTAAAAAAAAAACTTTTACATAAGTCTGGAGATAGTGTTGGTCATGGAAGTTGCGGCACGTCTTGCACAGCACGTTGAGTTTGACGGGAAGTGTGTTGGCAAGCAGTATCCAGTTGGGACAGCACATCACCCTCCTGTTGTGAGAACGCCGGGTCTAACAACATTCTGCAAGTACCGAGTGCTGTTTAGCGTCCCCTCCAGGAACACCAAAGGTGAGTGAGAGTTGTAGCTTATCGCACCCCAGACCATAAGGTCTGAGGAGGGGCCACTGTGTGTTGGACGAATGTATTCTACGAGACAGCGCTCATCAAGTCGACGTCATACTCCGAAACTCCCACCACTTGCGTGCAGGCACAATCTGCCCTCGTCGCTAAAGAGCACTGTGAGGCATTCCATCGTCCAGGTGGTCGTTCGACGGCACCAGTTCAGCCGTGCACGTCAAAGCTGTGGCGTGAGTGGAAGACGGGCGAGGGGTGTGCCTGCCTGTAGCGTCCCTACTAATGACCGGTTCGCAACAGTTCGTGTTGACACGTCTGAGCTCACAGGCCCTCTTATCTGTGCTGTGGTAGCTGTAAGATCTGCCACTGCTGCCCTTACAATACGACGTTCCTGGAGGGCGTCTGTGCTGCGTGGACATCCAGAGCCTTGTCTACAGATGTGAGAATGTTCACGTGGCCACCGATACCAGCATCATTGCACAACTGAAGCAGCACGTCTGACTTCTGCGGCGCTTCTCCGAAAGAATCAACCTGCCACTCGGAAGGCCACAATATGACTCCTTTCAAACGCGCTCAGCTCGCTATAGGAAGCACGAGTGCGTCTCCGCGCCACGGTTGCCTTCTTGCTTCCCACGTTTGCACCAGACTGATCCTTCTGGCTGTGAGCATTCCCTATAAAAGGGTAGACGTAGTTGGCGCTCTGGTAGCTGCGTCACTATTCTACCTGTTGGCAGACGACGTTGAAACCATTATCAGCAGATCAACTATCCCCCAGGTGATACACGACGTCATCGGATCAAAATCGATATCGTCTTTCTAGGTGTACTATTTTTTTCCGGCAGTGTGTACAGGGTATTCCAGAAGGAATGGTAATTACTCATAGATATAACAGGAACGATCATTCGAAGCAAAAAAGTGTAGTGAACATGGCCTCTAAACTGCTGAAATGCATATTTACTGAGCATTTCCCGATGTAAGCGAGAAATCAAGCGAAAATCACCGTAAGTACAAATCAAAACATTCTTAACGCACTGTTTTTCACATGTAAATAACCACCGACCACTGATGATACTTTACCTCAATAAAGAGAAACGCGCCTGGAAAAAAATCACGTATTTTTTGTAATTGCAAAGATAGAACAAAAATAGACTCAATAATTCTTTATTCTAGATCAATGAGACGTACTTATAGATTTTAACAAATGAGTCTACGAGTATACCGAGTGAGGTGGCGCAGTGGTTAGCACACTGGACTCGCATTCGGAAGGGCGACGATTCAATCCCGCGTCCGGCCGTCCTGGTTTAGATTTTCCGTGATTTCCCTAAATCGATCCAGGTAAATTCCGGGATGGTTGCTTTGAAAGGGCACGGTCGCCGTCCATCCCTGATCCGACGAGGCCGATGACCTCGCAGTTTGGTCTCTTCCCGCAAACAACCCAACCCAACCCTCTACGAGTATTAAAATATGTGACATAAATGGTCGTATCTTTTGATTGCACTGTCTTGGGGCCATAGGATTTAGCATGTGGCATAAATTTCAGTTTGGTACGTCTCCGCTTTCCTGAGCAAAAGTCTTCTTGACAGTCGGAAGGACGGAAAGACAGACAACAAAGTGATCCTACAAGAATTCCATTTTTACCGACTGAGGTACGGAACCGTAAAACGAGGTGGTAACTCTGCGATCAGGTCCAGAGGATCGCCGGTTGCAGACCAGGTACCACTTCTGCCATTTGGCGTTATGAGGATGCGGTGTGGAGGGCACGAATCAGCATGCCGCTCTCCCGGCAGTTGTCGACTTTCGAAACCTTGGAGCCGCAATAAAGTAGCACCTCAGTTGGGATGAGGAGGGGCAGAGAACCGCGTCAGAGTCCTTCCAGGAAATAAAAATCTCTAGAAGTACCTGCAACAGAAGTCGGAACCTCCGCATGACAGCTAGCATGGCTGACCACGAAAAATAGGAATGACTGCGGCTCGAGTAAACTAATCGTTCTAATGTCAGGTATGGATGGCGGTTAGCGCTGAAACAACCGATTTTCGGTTATATTGGTTTCTTTCCACGCCAGTTTAACGAAAGCGTTAAAACCGATCAAAATAAGCGGTTTCTCAAATAACGATTTTCAGTTTTTTACTCCTATTATTTCCTGTAACTAACGTAGAAATCGAACAAAGATTGAAAAATTTTGACTCTCCCAGTTTCAAGACACACATAATCAAAATATTAAATTAAATAGGCAAACAAAAGGAAATTTCGTTCGTTCACCGTTCGCTGTGTTTATCGAAAAAGTTCCAAGTGGGTGGATACCGCATAAAATCACCAGTATTCTCCTACTGATTGCAATTTTTTGAAACTCTACTCAAAAATCATGTTTTAATCGGAGATCATACCACTATTTGGGCATTACGAATAGTCAGTGTTAAGGAATGAAAACTGAGATATAAGAACTCTGTTTTTCGTAAGAATTTTCTTTTTCAAGGGCTACAAGCAGATAAAAGATACTGTGCATCCAAAGGCAGCAGATGAGCTAATTTCTATTTTTATTGTGTACCGCGATAGAAATGTTATAGTTTTAATTTATTACTGTTACTATAATTTTGGACCTCTTATTGTTTCATAGAAATGGCAGACAAATCTTTTAAAGCAAATGAAGAGTTGTACTTCATTCTACGACACATATTACAAATATTTCCAGACTACGGTTGCTGCCATTCTGCAATACAATGGTTGTCTGGCGACGAAGGCGCGAAACTACCGGGAAGCGAGAGCGAGTCCTGCACACTGCAAGACAACACATACACTACTGGCGATTAAAATTGCTACACCATGAAGAAATGCAGATGATAAACTAGCTTTTCGAGTTATCTAGCAGCTGAAAGACACTTAAAACATTGACATATTCGCGACTTTTTACGAGTTAATCCTACTTTCCCAGCGCAATGAGCTCTATTAGCCAGTTGTTACATGTGTGGTGAAGGATGTGACAACAAGTACAAAAATCTACGTGCTTCTAGAGAGTGGGATCTGCAAATCGAGAGTGAGGCTATATTTATAACCGGAAGCATCCGAGAGAGTGGATGCATGCATACTAACCTTTGATTACATCTTGTGTCATACTGGACGACATGACAAATGACATGTTGAATGACTTGATGGCATGTGTCATGTTACACAAAATGACACCCTTTACTTGATATCGACGACTGCTCCGGTATAGGATTTTTTTATTTTTATTTTAGTGTCTTTCGAACCACGTTGCTTATATTGTGGCGAGGGATAAAGCTTTCACAAAACAACAGGACGACCATTAATTACATGTACTGGTATACCTACTTAGAGAATGTGAAGCAATACGCACAAGTGTAATACACAAACTGGTGAGCGTAATAAAATTAAAAAGAAACATGTGTTTTTGCACATAACATCTGAATAGTGCTAGATATTTGAAAAGGGTTTTCAGTTTTATCAAATTCAAATTTTATGTATTTGACTCGCTTTAAACCGTTTCCTTGCGATGAATTCACGTAAGAACAGATTTAACGTGCTACATTTAGCTCGACTTTACATCATCGTATCTCGACAATGGATAAAGATTACTGTATAAAAATAATTATTTTGACTTTATCCATTTATCTATCATCGTGCAGAGTTTGAAGCGGCCCGTCAAGTTTAAAATGTAGAAGTTGCGCGCTTGGAAGACCTCCCAGAAAGACGGGCACGTAAAAACCCAAGCGAAGCAAGGTCTTTTCAAACAGTAAAATGTTGTCTTAGACCAATGCCCTATACACCGATGAACCAAATTTTGAATCGTCAGTCTCGCTCTAGTCCGGAGTTATTGAAGAGTGACTGTTTTTTTTACGTAAAATACGAAAGAGAGTGGCTGTTTTTGCACATAAAATCCGAACGATGCGCATACAAATAGTACGATAAGCCGAGCATTAACTTCAGTCACTTAAAATCTTTTGGAAAAGGAATTAATCGATTCACACAATTGCCTGGGTGCCAGCTCCAATTCGTCGTTCAAATCTTGCTTAATATACTGTAACATATTCACAGTAAGAGAAATGTAGGAGTGGCTACGCAAGTGGCCGCTGGTCCGGGCTAATCTGAAAAATTCTTACCCCGTGTTCCTAATTCAAATAGGAATCGAGCACCAAGACCTCGCTCCTCCCCGCCACTCCCTCCCCCCCCCCCCCCCCCCACACACAAAAGCACGATTCTGTGCTCGGTCTTTTCAGAATATTTCTTACAGCGCCTCCGCGCTTCTTATCTTCTCAGGGCTCGTTTCCCGCGCTTTGACCCGATTTTGGAAAATTAACCTGTATAGGTAGATAGCAGCGTCTGGATCGTACCAGACGTGACGCTTGGGCGGAAAGGCCAGCTCCGTATCTCGTGGCATACACCGTCTGTCGCGGAACCTGGCAGTCAGGAGTTTTTACTGCTGATGACGGCGGAGACAAGCTGTCGAAAGGTTGGACATTTTATTCGAATCGACACGGCTCACCCGAGAAGGTTTTATTCAGTCGGTCATTGGCGTTACGGGCACACTCACGACGTGGCTGGCGGCTGATTTACGCACGAGCGCGTGACTGTATTGACTGGCAAGTCGCTAGCGGCAGTCGGGCCTTACGTGCGGGCAAAGTGGCGCGTCGCAGGGTTCTGTGCTGACCGGCAGCCTAATTGCCGCGGCTCCGCGACCCCGGCGCCATTTAGCGGCTAACGAGCGCGCCTCTGCCGGCGCGCCGGGGAGATTGACGGCCCGCGAAGGCCGGTGTCCGGCGGCGCCTGCTCGTTAGCGCGACGCCGGCCGCCGGCCGCCGGCCGCGGGCCGCCACGCCCGCGCATTTCATCAGTCCGGCGTGAGTTACGGCCGCGGCGGGCCGCTGACGGACGGCCATATCAGTAATTGGCCGCCGCACAAGGCGCCGCCTTTTCTTGTGCTGCGCCGCGGCGGCCGCCTTTGAGAGCGGGCGAGTAAGTCATCCCCGTGACGCTTCTTGTTACCGCCGCCCCACCTTCCGTCGCGCTCCCGTACGCCAGAGCTGCACTCGGCCACCTGGATCGCCGCGACAACTCGCGGAAACTTCACGCTAGCGACAGGAGAAACCGCCCAGCTAAAATCGATATCGGTAGTTTAGTTCCGAATAACTGGTATTTTTCGGTATTTGTTTGGTCACGGCTATAACATGTGTTTCTTTTATTTTTTACTAATAACTGATGGGGAAAAATACGAAACACCAACTAGCCGTATAACAACAGTGCTAAAATTTTTCGTTTTTAAATAAACCTTTTTTATGAGAGGATTAATTTTTCTTTGTAAAATTTCCATTGGTTTGAAATACTACGTTATTACAGAAAATGGGAAAAGCGATAAGTGCTATTTTAATAACAGTGACGAAACGACTATCAAAGATATGGCATAAGAATTGGTAGACCATTTCTGACACAATTACGTTTCTGTTGCCGTGTGTCGTGGCTTAAGGTACATGACTGGCTATTAAAATTTCTACACCACGAAGTTGACGTGCTACAGACGTGAAATTTAACCGACAGGAAGAAGATGCTGTGATATGTAAACGATTAGCTTTTCAGAGCATTCACACAAGGTTGGCGCCGGTGGTGACACCTACAACGTGGTGACATGAGGAACGTATCCAACCGATTTCTCACACACAAATAGCAGTTGACCGGCGTTGCCTGGTGAAACATTGTTGTGATGCCTCGTATAAGGAGGAGAAATGCGTACCATCACGTTTCCGACTTTGGTAAAGGTCTGATTGTAGCCTATCGCGATTGCGGTTTATCGTATCGTGACATTGCTGCTCGCGTTGGTCGAGATCCAATGACTGTCAGCAGAATATGGAATAGGTGGGTTCAGGAGGGTAATACGGAACGCCGTGTCGGATCCCAACGGCCTCGTATCACTAGCAGTCGAGATGACAATCAGCTTATCCGCATGGCTGTAACGGATCGTGCAGCCACGTCTCGATCCCTCAGTCAACAGATGGGGACGTTTGGAAGACAACAACCATCTACACGAACAGTTCGTCGACGTTTGCAGCAGCATGGACTATCAGCTCGGAGACCATGGCTGCGGTTATCCTTGACGCTGCATCACAGACAGGAGCGCCTGCGATGGTATACTCAACGGCTAATCTCGGTGCACGAATGGCTAAACGTCTTTTTTCGGATGAATCCAGGTTCTGTTTACAGCATCATGATGGTCGCATCCGTGTTTGGCGACATCGCAGTAAACGCACATTGGAAGCGTGTATTCGTCATCGCCATACTGGCGTATCACCCGGCGTGATGGTATGGGGTGCCATTGGTTACACGTCTCGGTCACCTCTTGTTCGCATTGACGGTACTGTGAACAGTGGATCTTGCATTTCAGATGTGTTACGATCCGTGGCCCTAACCTTCATTCGATCCCTGCGAAACCGTACATTTCAACAGCATAATGCACGACCGCATGTTGCGGGTCCTGTACGGACCTTTCTGGATACAGAAAATGTTTGACTGCTGCCCTTGCCAGCACATTCTCCAAATCTCTCACCAATTGAAAACGTCTGGTCAATGGTGGCCTAGCAACTGGCTCGTCACAGTACGCCAGTCACTACTCTTGATGAACTGTGGCATCGTGTTAAATCTGCATGGGCAGCTGTTCCTGCACACGGCATCCAAGCTCAGTTTGACTCAATGCCCAGGCGTTTGAAAGCCGTTATTACGGCCAGAGGTGGTTGTTCTGGCTGCTGACTTCTCAGGATCTATGCACTCAAACTGCGTGAAAATGTAATCACATGCCAGTTCTAGTATAATATATTATATTAATATTTCCCATTTTTAGCGACCATCATGTAGTAGCCTCAGGACTTTTCGTACCACCAACAGCATTTCTTTAAGCAGGAGCGGCATGGTTATCCGCAGGAAGTGCAAATATACCTCCTCTGTGAGGCATTGTGGAAGGATGCCTGGTCTCATTAGGCGGTAGGTAGATCGTCAAACACACATCGAGGCTGAACGGGTGCTGATGATTCGCTGTCACCAAACCATGCGGATTCTTCACCCACAGGTGGGTGCTGTGAAGGCTGACGATACCGGCCCTTGTAAAGGTAACTTCATCTGTGAATAGTTTGGTTGACAGAAATCCCAATCCGTGGTGTCATATGAGACGAAGCAACGACAAAACCGTCACAGCGGAGGAAAGTTCGTAGGTAATGAGGCCTGCACACATTAGGAATAATGCAGATAATTGCAACTGTCACGGAGAATGCTCCAGACGGGTGACCGGCTTACATCACCTTGGTAAACCATCTGTCTGCTGCTTGCACCGGGGTCACTCCATCTCCAAGTGCGTGTACCTCCATTGGAATGCATTTCCGACCATGCGTGCATATGTCCTCTTTCGGTCCTTGTCCTCACAGGGATCGTTTCCTGCAGCTTTCCTCATGTAGTAAAATGAGCCTTTATTAGAGGAACACTGTGATAGCCCTCGCAGACCGTGGTTTTTACTCCTGATGAAGGTGGCGGAGACATCTGTCGAAAACTCGAGTGTTTTACTCGAACCGATGCTACTTGAAAACTGCGAAGATTTCGTTAAGGTTTACTGTCATGAAAGACTCCGAGGACACAACGATAAATTGACTGTGTCGAGTGTGGAGTTCTGAAATCTTGAATACAGCCAGATTGCACATGTGCAGAAACGATTTTGTAGCATCGTCTACTAACATCGTGAGCTAACCTACTCTGAACGAGCACACCCTAGCACCGTAATGGATTCTCTTGGTTTTTTGTCTTCTAAACCATTATTTTGGACGAGGGCCTGGTAGTTTTCCTGCAAGTGTTCCTCCACAAAAGAGACGAAATTTCGGCAAGCAAAAACGGCTTTACTGCTCACAATACCTGGATGAAGAAAAAGCCTACACTATGGGGAAATAAGAACGTAAACAGACAAACGTGGCCGGCCGCAGGTGACCGAGCGGCTCTAGGCGCTACAGTTTGGAACCGCGCGACCGCTACGGTCGCAGGTTCGAATCCTGCCTCGGGGATGGATGTGTGTTATGTTATTACGTTAGTTAGGTTTAAGTGATTCTAAGTTCTAGGGGACTGATGACCTGAAATGTTAAGTCCCATAGTCCTCAGAGCCATTTTTAGACAAACGTGTTTTAATTAAAATTATTTCAGCAGTGAAAAGTCAAATCGACCTGGTGCGTCCAGAAAACAAGTTTCGTTTGGTAATAAAAACAAAATGAGTGTAGACAGAGAAAAAAATAATTTATTGGAAAAAATTACAACCCTTAAACTATGTTTCTATATTGCTCCCAGCATTTTGCAGCCAACAGCATGGCCCAAGTTTTTGTATGTCTTGCTTGTTTTTCATAGAATGTTGGCACCTGAGTTTCCAACATCGTGGTAGCATGTTATAAACAGCTTTAATATCTTAACGGTTTTATTGTCCATTACTATGACCGACTTTGAACATTTATGAAACTGAGACGACATCGGTGACTCTTTTTGTGTATCTTTTGGCGCCCTAGTGCTCTGTAATGAAATGACGTTAAGATACATTAACCAGAGAAGAGCGGTAGACGACAGTTAACTCGTTCATCTGTCGTGTAACATGGTGTCTAGCAGTAGATGAAATCGCTTTCAGGAGTGTGGTTCAGACCAAACACCTAGATTTCCGACTCCAGCTCATAAATGCGTAGATTTTATTGGTGGACAAGACAGTGCGCAGCAGTTGCCACCGAATAACACGTGACACATACACTGTCCGTTGACATTAATATGCCCCCTTGCCAAAAGCCAGAGTAACCATTTTTTGCAGCGCGGAACGCGGCTAAACGTGCAGGAAGAGAGTCAACGAGGTTCTGGAAGGTATCGGCAGGGATATGGAGTCATACCGACTACAGAGCCGTGGCCAACTCGCTTGAGGATCCATGGCGCGACATCCCGATTGAGGTGGTCCGACAGATTCTCGATTGTATTTAAAGCCAGGGAGTTTGGTCACCAGGGCAGTATGGTAAACTCATCCAGGCGCTCTTCGAAACACATACTTACACTACGAGCTGTGTGACATGTTGCATTGTCTAGCTGACAGGTGCCATTGTGCCAAAGAAACACAAACTGCATTTAGGGATCTTCATTGACACCAACGATATATGTGTACGTGTTTTGACGCTCTGTGCCTTCCACAATGATGAGATCACTAAGGGAATGCCATGAAAATATTCCCCAGACAATAACGCTCCTTTCTGTTTGCATGGTGTTTGCTTTCAAATGTTTCACGCCGTTCACTCCGATGGCCGTCTGTCCGACCGCGCATAAAACATGATTTATCTGGAAAGCCCACCTGCGCTATGGCGTGCAAATTCCAGCTTTCATGGCCGTTGAACAGCAGTCAGCACGGGTGGATGAATTAGACACATGTTGCGGAGAGGCAGACGCAGCAACGTTCGCTCAACGGTCGTTAAGGACACGCTGTTGGTAGCCCCTTGATTAATCTGGGCAGGCAGTTGTTCAACAGTTGCACCTTTATTCGACCGTACACATCTCCGCATGCGTCGTTCAGCTCTTTCATCTCTGGCCCGTGATGAGCAATAGGAGCCTCGGCGCCGCTTTTCGTTAGCTCCATTTTGCCCTGCACCGAATATTTTAACCACGGTGGCACGTGAACAACTTTCAAACCCAGTCGTCTTGGAAATGCTTCCAGTCTTGGCCCGAAAGCGCGACTGCGCTGTTTTTCGCGTCCCCCTGACCCTCCAGTGCTAGTACTGCCGCCTGTCCTCTGTGAGTGGTTATTGCAACATAGACGTTGAACATAGGCGGTGGACGCATTAATATGACTGGGATCGCGTGTAAACGAATCCAAACTCCGTGGAACGGCCTGGTCGTGTGATTAGCACAAAAGGTGATGCGGAAAGGTTTCCACTCAAGTCTGTGACCACAAGCCGCGTTCGTGCACATCATGCAGGTAGACATTGTGATCCAACTATGATTGTCCTCTTGTTTATGCAAACTGTCTTTAAACAGCAGCTGTCTATGAAGTTAGTTGTTGTGGCCATCGTGGATGGACGCTCGGTGAAATTTCCTGCGTAGTGCCTGAGCCTTCGTGTTGTGTGAACGTCGCGTCTCTTCGCAAAAGAAGAGGGAAGTCGCTCTAAATTGGTCCCTGAGAGATGGGATCCCAGTCATTTCTTCCCGCTGAGCTGCCGGAAAACTCCTTGGTAGGTACAGAGCTAGCCGTAGTGAGCGGTTCTGTACTCTCTATAGCGTCGATATGTGAACTTAGACGGACTAATTACGGATGAAAACTGCGAATGTCAGTACGAAGCGGAGAAGGGTCCTTTACGACAAGGTACTCGTGTATGAAATCGGAGCCAGGCGCAGTTTGCACCTTAACAAAAATGGGCCAATTTGCGCCCAGTAATACTGGAAACTACCTTCTCACTAAGTTACAGCCTAGCGGCATGCCGAAAGTCCCCGTCCACCAGAAATGCTCCCTATGCCCGCAGTGAGGCGGTGTGGCCCCTGTCCGATCTGCGTCGACACCGCCATGTACGTGTCCAGCAACGTAAACATCCTGTTGTCGGAAGCAGAGCGCCACCAGTGGTCGACGTAACGTTCCACAGTATGCCCTCTTACTTACGGACAGTGCAGTGGTTCTAGTTGCTTAACATTTAAATCCTGTTTTTCCTTCTTTTATGATTCATACTCTGTCTTAATAGCCTATGAAAAAGCGTTACGCATTGTCACCTCAAAATTTTGTTTGTTACTATTTTATCTGCATCTACATCATACTATGCAGGCTACCTAACGGGACGGCCGCTGTGGTCGAGCGGTTCTAGGCGCTTCGGTCCGGAACCACGCTGTTGCTACGGTCGCAGGTTCGAATCCTGCCTCGGGCATTGGATGTGTGTGATGTCCTTCGGTTAGTTACGTTTAAGTAGTTCTAAGTCAAGGGGACTGTTGACCTCAGATGTTAAGTCTCATCGTGCTTACAGCCATTTGAACCACCTAACGGTTTGTGGCGGATGGTACGAGGCCTGTTCAGAAAGTAAGCTCCGATTGATTGCCAAATTGAAACCACAGTGAACATCAGAAATGTTTTACTTCTAACAATTAGCTACACCTTTCAGCTACTTCTCTACGTAGTCGCCGTTCTGACTTAGACTTCTGTCATAGCGTTGTACCAACTTTTCAATAGCCTCATCATAGAAGGCAGCCGCCAGTGCTTTCCGCCAATTCTCCACGCTGGCCTACACCTCGTTGTCTGTGTCAAAATGTTGTCTTCAAAGACAGCGGTTCATGTGACCAGAGATGAAACTCAGGGGGAGACAATTGCGGACTGTATTGTGGGTAATCTCACATTTCCATTTGAAAACGATGCAGGAGCATCTTCATTGCCCCTGCAGAATGCGGCTGAGAATTGTCTTGAAGAAGAAACAGCACGACAGTTATGTAATGTTAGCTGCATAGCTTCAGGCGAAATTTCTCACCAGGCCCTCGTACTTGGCGGCAGACACTATTTTCTAGACATCTTTACGCACTCACTGCGAGCTCAGAAATGAGAAGAGCGACGTGATGCTAACTGGGGTTATACTAGAGACACTACCCAACACATCTGTGCAAAGCTTTATCGGATTTTCATAGTCGTTTCCATTTCGCGACCGATCGGAGCTTACTTTCTGAACGCCCCTCGTACTTCTGGTACTACTAACTGATGCCCCTCTTCTATGTTCTACGCGCGAAAGGCGCGTGGGAAGAATGATTCTCAGTATGACTCTGTATAAGCTCTAACTTCTCGAATTTTCTTATCGTGGTCATTTCGCAATATGTATGCAGGAGGAAGTAGTATCTTGCACGACTCTTCCTAGAAAGTGCTCTCTTGAAATTTATGATGTATATCCTGTCATTTTAAAGTATATCTTACTCAGTATACAATTTTATAATCCTTCCATTCGGCTCTAATGACGATCATAAGCATAAATATAATTACAGCCGGCAGCTGTGGCCGAGCGGTTTTAGGCGCTTCAGACCGGAACCGCGCTGCTGCTACGGTTGCAGGTTCGAATCGTGCCTCGGGCATGGACTAGGGGACTGATGACCTTAGATGTTAAGTCCCATAGTTCTTAGAGCCACATGAGCCATAAAAAAATGGAAATGAGCGTTGGGCGCCACTGGCCGGGAGGCCCCTTACGGGGCAGGTCCAGCCGCCTTGGTGCAGGTCTTATTACATTCGACGCCACATTGGGCGACCTGCGCGCCGGATGCGGATGCAATGATGATGAAAACAACACAACACCCACTCCCTAAGCGAAGAAAATCCCCGACCCAGCTTGCAATCTAACCCGGGCCCGTAGCACGGCAATCCGTCACGCTGACCACTCAGCTATCGAGGCGGACATATGAACCATATATGAAATATAATTATAAAGAAAACACATAGTTTTCGTCTCAGTTATATGATTGGATTTGCGATTTCCTGTCAGAGAGGTCATAGTTCGTAGTAATTACCGGAAAGTCATCGAATAAAGCAGAAGTGATTTCTGGCGTTCCCCAAGGTAGTGTTATAGGCCCTTTGCTGTTCCTTATCCGTATAAACGATTTGGGAGACAGTCTGAGCAGCCGTCTTCGGTTGTTTGCAGATGACGCTATCGTTTATCGACTAATAAAATCATCAGAAGATCAAAACAAACTGCAAAACGATTTACAAAAAAATATCGGAATGGTTCGAAAATTGGCAGTTGACCTTAAATAACGAAAAGTGTGAGGTCATCCTCAGGAGTGCTAAAAGGAATTCGTTGAACTTTGGTTACACTATAAATCAGTCTAATCTAAAGGCCGTAAATGCAGCTAAATACCTAGGTATTACAATTATGAACAACTTAAATTGGAAGGAGCACACAGAAAATGTTGTGGGGAAGGCTAACCAAAGACTGCGTTTTGTTGGCAGGACACTTAGAAAATGTAACAGATCTATTAAGGAGACTGCTACACTACGCTTGTCCGTCCTCTTTTAAAATATAGCTGCGCGGTGTGGTATCCTTACCAGATAGGACTGACGGAGTACATGGAAAACGTTCAAAGAAAGGCAGCACGTTTTGTATTATCGCGAAATATGGAAGAGAGTGTCACAGAAATGATACAGAATTTGAAGTAGAAATCATTAAAAGAAAGGCGTTTTTTGTTGCGACGGAAACTTCTCACGAAATTCCAGTCACCAACTTTCTCCTCCGGATGTGAAAATATTTTGTTGACACCGACCTACATAGGGAGGAACGATTACCACGATAAAATAAGGAAAATCAGAGCTCGTACGGAACGATTTAGGTGTTCATTCTTTCCGCGCGCTATACGAGATTGGAATAGTAGAGTATTGTGAAGGTGGTTCGATGAATCCTCTGCCAGGCATTTAAATGTGATTTGCAGAGTATCCATGTAGATGTAGATGTAGTTATCATGATTTGAATCACATATAGAGAATGCTCGTCTGTAGCGCTACGAGAAGAGACTATGTCTTAAGTTACATACACAGTCTAGTCACAGATGCCACCTGGCAGTACTAGCAGTGACAAAGCATGTCTGGAGGACACGGAAAACTGTGCAGTCGTTGTCGTAAAGCGGAAATGGAGCGATTTGCCTGACGTCCAGACGGACATTATCATTGGCTTTCGAAGCAAGAGTGAAAGCATTTACGAAACGGCAAAGTTTGTAAACTGTTCACGTGCCGCCGTGGTTGAAGTATACTAAGCATGGCAAATTGGCGCTATCCGAAACCGGTGCCAAAGCAACTGCGGTGTACCATAGGCTATAAATAACAGGGTGAATGACAGCTGTGGAGATGTGTATCGGCGAATAGACGTCCAACTACTGAGCAAGTGACCGCCCAGGTGAGCCAAGGAGCTACCAATTGTGTCTCCTCAACGATCGTTCAGCGAACATTGCTGCGTATGGACGTCCGCAGGAGGCTCCTGGTTCATGTACCCGTGCTGGCTGCTGTTCATCAGCGATGAAGGCTGGAAGTGCACTGAATGGTGACAGGTGGCCTTTTCAGATGAATCCATTGGACAGGTGGACGTTGGCGTGTGCTGTGTGAAACATCTGAAAGCAGACACCTTGCAACAATCGTCGGAAGGGTCCAGGACAGAGGATGGAGTGTTGTGCTCTGGGGAATGCCTTCGTGGCATCGTCTGGGTGATATCGTCATTCTGGAAGTATGCATCTATTCACGGGGACCATGTTCACTCCTACACGCGGTACATTTTTCCTCGCATTATATCACCTACCAGCAGGACAATGCAATGTGGCACACAGCTCGCAGTGTACGTACTTGATTCGAAGTGGACCAATGAGTTTCCCGTGCTTCCCTGGTTATAAAAAACCGCCAGTGTTTAATGCGGTTCGGAGAATTTGTGGAACCGCCTCGATGGGGCTGTTTCCTCAGCAGTGAAACCTAGCGCCACTGGACATGGCTCTGGAATCGACATCGTTCTACGTCCCTGTTGGCATTTTCCTGAACCCCAATGACTCTCTTCCTACACGTTCGAGTTGAAAAAGGTGGTTAGTGAGGCTTTTGACTCGTGGTCATATTAGTGTGACTGAATAGTGTGTATCTGTGTATAATCTTGCCATTTTTATTTTATTCCTGTATGAAAGTATGTGTGTCGGATAGAAAGATTGGTGGAGCGATAATGACCTACTCGTCATGCGGAAACACGTCATCATCATCATCATCATCGCTAGGAACATTAGTAGCTAACATTTACTATGAGTAATACAGCAAACGAATTATTCCGCTGAGAATACTAGGAAAGAAGGGGTGAAATCAGAATTGTAAGATGATAAGACGCAAGTGAAAGAAACGAAAAAGGAAAAAGAAGAGTCTTTTAGTTCTCCGACAAGTTTTAATGGTTGCAGCGAACACCGTCCCTATAGAAGGTATGCTTGGAAGAACTGGGAATAAAAATTCTCAGATATACTACTAAAATTAGGCAAAAAATTTAAGCACCGCAATGCATAACCCAGTAGTTTTGAATCATAACCTTACAGTGTTGAACAACAGGATAAAAGTCAGTAATAGAAAGAAAAGATAAGTAAGATATCAGCGAATTGCGAGAAAATGAAACGAAATGGAATTATCTGAAGCACCGATCTGTCGCCTAAGTAAATGAACTGGAAGGAGATCAGTGGAAGACGGAATACAATAAAGGGACTTCATGAAGAACATTGCAGATACAGCAAGGCGGATAAGAAGACAAGGTAAATATACATAACCCGTGAACTGTACACCTTATCGATGAGAAAGGAGGGATTCAATGGGACGTCAAAAGAAGCACACGCAGCAACGATGCGAGAAGGTTGTATAGGAACTGAAAATAAATACATGAAGCACCATGTAGTGCACAGAAAAATTAAATTTCTAGAAGTATGAAGTAGAGGTGTTAACCTAAGAAGCTCAGAGGAGAATCTTCTCTAAGGAACGAAGACGATGGCAGGTGGGTTCTATGAATGGACTGAAAGTCTTTACGGTGGACGAGAACAATTTTGCATCTTGAAAACAAGAGGAACAGGGGATTGATATAGTAGAAACAGGTTTTCCTATGTTGTGGTGCGAGTGTGACCAGCTCTGACTGAACTGCGAGTCCACAGGCTTCGATGAGATGCCTTCAGACTAACTAACTCCTGTGGGAATGATAGTAGAAATAAAGTTTTTTGAGCTGCTGCTGAAAATATATTTAATAGGAGGCGCATGATCGTATTTCTAAAAACCACTGTCGTGAAATAAATTCTGAATCTGGATTTACTAGAGCGGTAAGACGAATGCTGGGTACACCCGTGACACTTGTAGATCTACATCTACATCTACATTGATACTCCGCAAGCCACCCAACGGTGTGTGGCGGAGGGCACTTTACGTGCCACTGTCATTACCTCACTTTCCTGTTCCAGTCGCGCATGGTTCGCGGGAAGAACGACTGTCTGAAAGCCTCCGTGCGCGCTCTAATCTCTCTAATTTTACATTCGTGATCTCCTCGGGAGGTATAAGTAGGGGGAAGCAATATATTCGATACCTCATCCAGAAACGCACCCTCTCGAAACCTGGCGAGCAAGCTACACCGCGATGCAGAGCGCCTCTCTTGCAGAATCTGCCACTTGAGTTTGTTAAACATCTCCGTAATGCTATCACGGTTACCAAATAACCCTGTGACGAAACGCGCCGCTCTTCTTTGGATCTTCTCTATCTCCTCCGTCAACCCGATCTGGTACGGATCCCACACTGATGAGCAATACTCAAGTATAGGTCGAACGAGTGTTTTGTAAGCCACCTCCTTTGTTGATGCACTACATTTTCTAAGGACTCTCCCAATGAATACAACCTGGTAACCGCCTTACCAACAATTAGTTTTATATGATCATTCCACTTCAAATCGTTCCGCACGCATACTCCCAGATATTTTACAGAAGTAACTGCTACCAGTGTTTGTTCCGCTATCATATAATCATACAATAAAGGATCCTTCTTTCTATGTATTCGCAGTACATTACATTTGTCTATGTTAAGGGTCAGTTGCCACTCCCTGCACCAAGTGAATATCCGCTGCAGATCTTCCTGCATTTCGCTACAATTTTCTAATTCTGCAACTTCTCTGTATACTACAGCATCATCCGCGAAAAGCCGCATGGGACTTCCGACACTATCTACTAGGTCATTTATATATATTGTGAAAAGCAATGGTCCCATAACACTCCCCTGTGGTACGCCAGAGGTTACTTTAACCTCTGTAGACGTCTCTCCATTGATAACAACATGCTGTGTTCTGTTTGCTAAAAACTCTTCAATCCAGCCACACAGCTGGTCTGATATTCCGTAGGCTCTTACTTTGTTTATCAAGTACAGTGCGGAACTGTATCGAACGCCTTCCGGAAGTCAAGGAAAATAGCATCTACCTGCGAGCCTGTATCTAATATTTTCTGGGTCTCATGAATAAATAAAGCGAGTTGGGTCTCACACGATCGCTGTTTCCGGAATCCATGTTGATTCCTACATAGTAGATTCTGGGTTTCCAAAAACGACATCATACTCGAGCAAAAAACATGTTCTAAAATTCTACAACAGATCGACGTCAGAGATATAGGTCTATAGTTTTGCGCATCTGCTCGACGACCCTTCTTGAAGACTGGGACTACCTGTGCTCTTTTCCAATCATTTGGAACCTTCCGTTCCTCTAGAGACTTGCGGTACACGGCTGTTAGAAGGGGGGCAAGTTCTTTCGCGTACTCTGTGTAGAATCGAATTGGTATCCCGTCAGGTCCAGTGGACTTTCCTCTGTTGAGTGATTCCAGTTGCTTTTCTATTCCTTGGACACTTATTTCGATGTCAGCCATTTTTTAGTTTGTGCGAGGATTTAGAGAAGGAACTGCAGTGCGGTCTTCCTCTGTGAAACAGCTTTGGAAAAAGGTGTTTAGTATTTCAGCTTTACGCGTGTCATCCTCTGTTTCAATGCCAGATCTTCGGTGAGCATTAGAAAAAAATTTAAGAAAAATGATGACATAGAAGTTATATAGTAGGGAACTCTACAACAGCTACAAAAGTCAGGTAGGAGCTGTAAAAATGGTCGTGTTAAAAAGGGTGTGATGCAGGGTTTTGCCGCTTGTCACTGTCATGTCGACAGAGAACTGAAATAACTTAAATAAAATTTTAAAGCACTTATACAAGTGCAAACATTATTACTACTAATTCTGCTGTTCGTAGACGAAAATAGCGAAAGCCATAGAACTGTTACAGTTTTAAAGCTTCAGGCTACCTGACACGGAATCTGGGTGAAGCGTAAATAAAACAGATACGAAAATGGCAGTAACAGCGGAATAATGAGTAGTTGAACACTGAAATTTCAAAAGACACAACAGAAGTACTGAGCGAATTCTACTTTCCATAAAATAAAATTGCACATTATGCTTGAGTCAAGAAAGGCAACAACAACAAAAAGGAGCAAACAACGATAAGAGAATCCTGCTGGTAAAAGAAGAACAACTGAAAGCATTTCAAATTTTGTAGTACAGGAGAACAAAAACTCTTATTTCCAGGACAAAATAGGTAATGAAGGGGTTCTAGATAGAATGGACGAGTGAATAAATCTATGGAAAACCATTACAAGGAACATATTATTGGGACATCTGGTAAGGCAACCAGGATTACTGAACCACGGACACGAAGAAGCAGAAGAGCAGCGGTGGGAAAAAGTTTAGGCAGCAGACAATGATAACAACATGGAAAGTACATTCATGATGAAGTTGAAGCATTTACGGATTAGCCCATGAAAGAATGATCTGGGAAACTGAATCATGAGAATAGGCGCCCTCTGGGATCACGGCCAGTTGATGGATGCCGCATATCATATAAACCTCATCATACTTCAGTATGTAAGTGACTGCGTGCAAGCAAACATGTTCAAGAATAAACAAAGCGTGTATCATCTACTTAGCGTCTGTCTGTTTCTAACACGTTTATTTTCTCCCTGCAGGGAACCAAGTGTTTCAAAAATAAATAAATTACTTAATTAAAAACTGAAAGAAACAAAAAAAAAAGGAAATACGTGTGGCATGATTGGCTGGGACAACCACAAGGGGGATGTTCAGTTGCGAAAGACGTGTTGTACTAGGCACTTCAGTAGTAAAAGAACAAAGTCCGATCGCTGATCTCCAGCATGTGAAAGCATCATCTCTAAGCATAACAGGCTCCTCTAACGTTCTTATTCTTCTCTATTACGTCTGCTTCGACGCTCCTTCTGCCGAACTGCTATTATACTGGATCCAGCAATCTGTGGTTTAGTAGCAGGATACCGTTTAACGTTGCAACTGATGAGATTTTACATTACACAACTTTTCAGCTTGGCGTTATTTCGACCTCCAAATGAAAGGTATAAATCATTTGGTTTGTAGGAGGGTGCAAGCAGAATTGTGGCCAATATAAACGTTTCCTTACAACAGCAATCATTACTGAATGAGCGGAGATTTATCTTCCACACAGTTTACTGTAACTGTGTTGTTTCGTTTAGAACGACTGTCACACTCGTCAAATTGGAAGCGCTTCAATTAATTTTTACGGACCTTAAATTCTTTTAATCAAATCACTAGGTGCAACGTATTTCGAATTGAAATTTCCTACGAGCACAGTGGAAATAGTATTTCCCGGTATACTACTACGAGCATAGTGAATGCAATTACGAATTTCAGAGTTATCGGAAAAGACATTTTATCGATTCGTAAGAGCGCCTTATGATCTGATGGATATGGTTTATCTTAGGATGATTCTGGGTTCGATACCTAGGTTTACTCGGCCTTGTGAGGCAAGCTGAACAATATTTAAGAAAAATACTCCATTAAATTGACACATTAGCGATAGAAAAACCGTGGAACGTATGATTAGAAGGAAATTACAGCACGAAATCATAGACAACAAAGTATCATACACGCCACGTATCAAATACAAGTTGGACTGCAGCTATACGTTAGCACGGCATTTTTACGTGTTTCTTAGTTTCGAAATAACTTTAGTCTGTCTCAGATAGAAGGACACATAGCTTTGAAATTGCAGTGAATAATAAGTTGTAGGATTCATATACACGTAACTTACAAAAAGAAATACCCCATCAAGGAGCATGTTGCACAAGGTTCCTTGGAGTGAAGAAGAAAACGATTATCGCCTACGTAATGGTGTATATCACTTATCTGCACTCTGAACGAAGTTCTTTGCAGTAGAGCTTAAACAGCGCATTAATTGTGTTGCTATTTGGAACACGATAAGCGAACAATTGGCTCCATCTATAATGACCTTGATTTCTACGGGAAGTTAAACCCTAATCCTCCCTTCTTTGCGAACATTTCGACACTTCCACTGCTTTCTGCGTCTGTGGTAGGCAGTACAACAGCAGAATCGTCGTATACCTTGTTTGACATTGATGTAGAGCAAACGGCATGATACTGAGTGCACGACAGAAGACCGCTGTCGTCTTTTTTACCCAAAAATAGCCGATTTTTCTACTTACTTTGACAATGAACGCTCAGGAATTGCAGTGGTGGAACTTCATGAAGTACCTGGACGTAAATTTTCATAAAAATTGACTATTTAGCAGAAACATCAGTATTCGTAGATTTCAACTAAAATGGTTTAAATGGCTCTGAGCACTACGGTACTTAACATCTGAGGTCATCAGTCCTCTATAACTTTGAACTACTTACACCTAACTAACCTAAGCCCATCACACACATCCATGCCCGAGGCAGGATTCTAACCTGCGACCGTAGCGGCTGCGCAGTTCCAGACTGAAGCGCCTAGAACCGCTCGGTCACCGCGGCTGGCTCGACTTCGACTCCTTAACGATCTGCAGTCCATTTTTTTGTAAGCAAGGAAGGTAAAGCGAACGCTTCTAAAAATAACAGCATAGTCGGCGATAGCGTACTGGTGCACATTTTGGGGTAGAGCCAGCAGGAGACCTCTGTTTTTCTACAGAAACTCTATAAAGGAACATTATACGTTATCACCGTCTGTTTACATACTACCGTTGTTACCGAATAAGTGAAAAATGCTTACACATCAAAACTTCAGTGTCTGCACTAGGAACACTTTTACTAAAGAACAGGACGGAAAACAGATGTCTTTCAGGCATTCTCCCATAAACCGCAGAGTGAATTGTTGACAGTCAGGAGTGAAGAGTGGTTTCAGACAAAAGTAGGAGCGGAAAATCGCAAGAGCTTTTACCTAGGAGTATGAAAATTGTTAGAAAGAGGCACTACTGCTGCGCGAGTCTAAGGGAAATGCCGGGGGCAGAGCACCACGTCACCAGCGTGCACTTTTTGAGCTCTTCCAGTGTCACAGTCGGCCAGGCTTTAGTGGACCTGAACAAGAAGTTGAAGTGAAGCTGGAGATGTCAATTATGGCGTATAATTTTGGCCATGTTAAAAGACGTCCACTTTTTATTGACTTTAAAAAAGGTATAAATGATTCTTTGATGGGACGATCTTTCCCCTATGACAGGGACTTTTCGAAGCCGTGAGCTATGGTAACTTCTGTTCTAAAACCAATCTGCCTCGTCTCTGAGTACAGAGCACAGCGCCTAACATTCTCTGCCTTCCCCTGAGTGCCAAGTCGTCTGAAGTCCCAGTAAGTGAATTTAGCCCTTGTTTCTGCCACAATGAAAAACGGACACAGGAAATCTAACTACTGGATCTCAGTTAGACCGAGAAGGGACTATAACGCTTCTAAGGAATGACTAAATTTACAGGGAGTTTCTAACTCGAAAAGCCTATGCTGACTCCCATCCAATATCGCGTATAAGTGCGCACAGAAGCAACGCATCATACTCACCGCCAGCGCAGCGACCCTTAAGTGGTTCAAATGGCTCTGAGCACTGTGGGATTTAACATCTGAGGTCATCAGTCCCCTAGAACTTAGAACTACTTAAACCTAACTAACCTAAGGACAGCACAAACAACCATTCCCGAAGCAGGATTGGAACCTGCGACCGTAGCAGCAGTGCGGTTCCGGACTGAAGCGCCTAGAACCGCTCGGCCACCGCGGCCGGCGACCCTTCTGTGACTAGACGTCTCAGCGACCCGGTAACTTCTGTACTAAAACTAATTTGCCTCGGCCCGGGTACATAGACAGAAAAATATGGAGGGTGTGAATTGACCACTCAACAACTAGAATTCTTAAATGGTGCCAGACGTCTCCTTTAGTCAGAGGGCAGGAGAAACGACGCCTATTTTCGCGTTATCAAAATTTTCATCAGTTCGACGTCTAAAATTTGAACGAACGCGTCTCTGGCGCGTGGATCTGAAACAGCCAATAGCAGGAGATCCCGTTACATAAATCCGCGCGGATAACGCTCCGCCGCCCCGCCTGAAAGGTGCCTCAAGTCAGCTTCGAAATTTCACCTGCTGTTTCCAGCCGTCCTTCGTGAAGTTAAACCAAGAAAGTTCAGTTGAATTTATTCACTTTGATATGTGAGGCTGCGTACTAGAGATGCAATCAGAGAATATGGAGAACTTCAAGGTGCTGAACACCTTTTGGTCTGCCCGAAGTTTCCTGAAGCCTGCACGCTGGAGGACCTGTTTTCAGCAAATGTTCCAATAATGTAGATTCCCGAGTTTTGGGCCTCAAAATCAGTTTGACATTTAAAAAGCCTAGTGCAAATATTGAGGATATGTTTCGAATTTGTGAATAACTCTGAAGTCCCTGATACGAAAATAATAATAATAACAATAATTTCTGCTGGTGTTCGCCAAGGAGATGGAATGTCCTCCCTTCTGTTTAATATGGCTCTGGAAAAAATTGTGAGGACATGGGAAAAGGAAATAAAAGGAATTCAGCTTGGGATTAAAAAAGAGCAGAGAATTAGGGTGAAGTGTCTGGCTTTCGCGGACGATCTTGTCATTCTAACGAACAATAGAGAGGAAGCCAAACTTGCATTGGAAAAACTACACGAAATCTCACAGGAAACGGGGCTACAAATCTCCTACGAGAAAACCCAGTATATGGAAAACAAACCTGCACATAATCTCCCAATTACTACTCAATACGGGAAAGTGGCACAGAGAGATAATCCAATCATCAGGACTGAACTCAATAGCCAATAAAGATAGAATCTCCAGATTACAAAAGCATATAAGCTCACTTGGAATCAGTGTAATAAGAAATCGATTTCTGTCAATGCGAAACTAAGGCATTACAACACAGTAGTCCTACCAGAAGCATTTTATGCTGCAGAAACTACAGTGATTCGTGGTCATACGAAGATCAGAGAGATTGAAAAGCAGGAAAGAAAAATTCTGACGAAAATATATGGACCAGTGTTTCGGTAAGGAATTTGGATGAAGAAGCCAACTAGAGGGATTTACAAAGACATAGAATCAATAACAGACACCATTAGAAAGAGAAGGATGAAATTTTATAGACATATCAGCAGGATGAATAAAAGCAGGCTCACAAGACAAATCTTTGAGATAGTAAACAAGAGCAAAAACAAGACAAAGTGTATCACTGAAGCAGTAGAAGACATTAAAGAACTGGGGATCACACAAGACAAGATAAACAATAGTGAACAGTTTAGAAACATCATAAAGAAAAACACACATAAACAAGAACATGCGGAGAACAGAACGGGAAAAAGATGGTCGCAAGAGAGAACACAGTGAACGCATGAAAAGAATTTGAGAAGAACGAAGAAAGAAGAAGAAATCGTGACTACTCAAATTCAATCGCTTTCTCAAAAGGGAATAATCGAAAATAATAATAATAATAATAACAATAATAATAATAATTTCAGTCCAGTGATCATCCATGTTTAGGATAGCTGGTTACAGATACAATCTGGCTGAATGAGAAATTTAATAACAATGAAAATAAAACAATTCCATTCCGGCTCCCAGCTTGATCGTCGCCCATGGCATGGAGAAACGAGGAAGCACAGGCAGAGAAAGGACACACTGGAGAGCTTAATAAATCCAAAACAATATAAAACAACAAAATTATATAAAATATGGATTGACACATAAAAAGGACTAGGAGTGGAAGGCTGGTTGACTGATTAGACGCAGAGTAGAGGCTGTTTCACATCCTACATCGTCGAAATACACGATATCATGGGGAAGAAAATTGGGATTTTTAAGACGTTTTTGTCAGGTCGCTTTCTGGTGTGTTTGTTCGGTACAAACTGTGTAACTGATTTTAAACTAACTTCCGTTGGAGCTATAGAATTTAAACTTTCAAGATAGCTCAGATCTGGATGACAATGCCATGTTAACACGCTTCTTTTGTCTTATGTGCGGTGGAGGGTACTTCGTGTACTACTGCTGTTTGCTCCTTTTCCTGTTCCTGTTTCTCGGTAAGAACGATTGCTGGTAAGCCTCGGTGGGAGCTCTATTCTATCCAGTTTTTACATTCACGGTCTTTTCGTGAGATATATGTAGGAGTGAGGAATATATTGGTTGACGCAAGCGAAGATAAACAAATAAACCGGAAATTTACCACGTGTTTCTGTTATGAAACTTCATTCATAAACGTCATTAGAAACGATTTTGTTTGCATAAATCTGCATTGTCAAAGTGAAACTTCAATTTTTTTGTGTCTCTTAAAAAATGAATCATATTCTCCTGATAAGAAAAATTTTTCAGTGTTTATGTGTGACTGTGTTATGTGGTTGCACATTTACAGAAAGATGTGACAAGAAATAATGTTTCCTTGTGTAAACACGTTGGCTTCCTCTGTTATATCCTTTGCAGAAACGGTTCAGTTGCATTTTTTCAGGTGAAATGGATAATTAGAAACCAAAGTGTAAATTACACTCTTATTGATAAAATTTCTCTTTCCGAAACAAAGCGGTAGTTAGCTCTAAAGGGAGATATGTCTGACCATTGATTCCTTATGTTTCTTTACGGCCTGATCAGCTTTCTGTCTTGTAGGGTGATTTGAGGTGATTCTGCATTACACTGACTACAACTGAAACACGAAAACGTTCATAACTTATCCTCAGTTTTAATGATAAAATAGTCACATAATGACAACTGATCACATTCACTACAATGTGTTACTCTACCATCGGTTTCAGATGACAATGTACGATTGTTTTCCATATACTTAATTTTCACAGTGCGCATTCAGCAGAATGGAAGTGTGCATTCTTGAGAAAGCTAGCCTGTGAGGGGATGCTATATCGTTTACATTGTCTCATCAAAATATTTGAAATCGATTTAAAAATTTCACAAGCGTAACAGAAAAAAAGCAGAAGGTAATTATCCAAATAAAAATCTTTCTAACAAAAGGCGTTTTTAAAACGGAATAAAAATATAAAATAATTTCTCTTAGCCCATAAAGATTCCTAATACAAAGCAGACAGTTCTGAAAATGTGTGGTTGTGAATTTTAATATCTATGACAACAAATGCAAAATTTAAAACTTAAAACTTGGGGCGCATGCAACAGATAACACTGAGGAGTGTAGATAATAGCCGTCGTTGAGAAAAATCACACAACAGTTCATATCACTTGCAGCGCAATAAAATTGTTTATGACTTAGATGAACTATTTGTGCATCAGTTCAAAAATGGCTCTGAGCACTATGGGACTCAACTTCTGAGGCCATTAGTCCCCTAGAACTTAGAACTAGTTAAACCTAACCTAAGGACATCACACACATCCATGCCCGAGGTAGGATTCGAACCTGCGACCGTAGCGGTCTCGCGGTTCCAGACCGCAGCGCCTAGAACCGCTCGGCCACTCCGGTCGGCTGTGCATCAGTTATCTATCGTATGAGCCCACGTTTTTCGTTTTAAATTTTACATATATTGTCATAGGAATTAAGAATTTACAAGCAAAAGTTTTCAGGAGGACTGTATGGGGTGAGGAATCTGTATGAGCACTAGGAGAAGTTATTTTATACTTTTTAGTCCGTTTAAAAAACCTTTTATACTACAAACTTTTTCATTTAAATAATTATTTAAAATAAACCTTGACAATACATGCTGTCAGTTTCGAAAATTTTCCAACTATGCTTTGGAAGTGGTATGGAGGTGAACAATTTTTTTGTGAGCAATGGACTTAGTGGCATGGAGGTAGCCAACAACGGTACTAGATTGTAAAGATCGTGGATCGATATGACATACGATAAATAAAGGAAGTGATTGCGTAGAGAAATAATGTAGCTTCAATTTTATAAGTCACATGTTGTTTGATGGTACAAACATATTTCTTGTGTTCTTGAACTGCAGTCAAAATAACTTTGTGACTGACGTTTCAGTGCGACGTGTTATAACAACCAGCCAATGGTAGTTCGTCCTCGAGAGTCATTTGGTCGCTGCATTGCATGTTTTGTAGGCAGAAGAAGAGCCTTGTCAAGCATGGATGACTTCACGCTAGGAACTCGTCGCTCACTACTGCAATGTCTTATCTCTCAGTTATTTTGTTCGAGCCAGACGGTTAATATTTCTTGTATTACCCTTGTAATTGAGCTGCTAGATTAAATAATTGTAAAATAATCCCTTAACAATATAAATGCAGTACAATGTATCGTCTACGAAACAGCAAACTTCATACACTATTCAGAATTACAATTTTTTCTTTACTGTAATTCCCCCCACCCCACCCCTGCCACCCCTATAGGAGGGGGTGGGTTGTCAGCGGTACAGTTCTCCGATCTTCACCCAAGCGAATTAAAAAAAAATTCATCGAGAAATACAAACACAATTTGGGGTCCGTTTTCTATTTTAAATTAAAAATCAAAGACAGACAATTAAAAAACGGAAATATATACATTTTAAAGACACATCTGAGGAAGGTGAAAGACAGCAAAGTACTGCACTTTCACTTAAAATCTGAACGACTGCAGCAGGATGAGAGGTCCCGCCGGAGAAGAGAGTATATTCCGTAGGGTTGAGGGGTGTGGGTAGAAAGATACGGATCTGTTAGATAGGAAAACTATGGAGATGAGAAGCTGGACCTGAGGTGGATTATGGGAAATACAGTCTGTGGGAAAGGCAGAGGGTGAGGATTCGTGTGTCGTGTGGGTACGGCAGTGTTGCAAGAGGAAAAGGATGGGATGGATGGAGAAAGGAGAGAGGAAAGAGGACCGTGGCTTGGATTGGGAAAGGTGGGGAAGAGCTAAAGTTGGTAGGAGGGATAAATATCGGGGCGGATGTTAGTCTGGAAGAAGTTGCGTTGGGATAGCATATTGAGTGTCTGGAGGAATAGGGACGAAGAACTGTGTTTGTGAAGGCGCAGCGTTTACCAGGGTTGATGATCAGACGGGAGACGATGGGGTCATTGGTATCTAGTCTGTGAATAGTACAGGAGATTCGGAGGTGTTCGATGTGGGTAATAGGGGGTAGGAATTTGATGAGTTGGTAGAGGAACCTTGTGGGGAAGGTAAACGGTTGCGGAGAGCGAGGTGGAGTGCATCGAGTTCGCGGATTTGGAGGGATTTATAGATCTCTGGTGGGGCGGAGATCCAGACAACATTTGCGTAACGAAGTATGGGTCGGTTCAGAGTTTTATAGGTGTGGAGAATAGTGGAGTGATGTAATCCCCAAGTTTGGCCTGTAAATAGTTTTAGTAGTTTTAGTCTTTGAGGCTATTCTGTTGGATGGTTAGTAGGTGCCGGTTAGCGCTAGAAGTTAACATAACAATTTTTATGGATAGAATTAGCCCAATGAGACTTCGAGTGGAATCTTTGTACATCGACCTAAGTCGAAGTTATCAGCATTCAGCTTGTTCACACCGAAACTAAAACTGAAGCTCTGTTCCTCGACTGCTGATGTTGTCTTTTGAAAGCGAGCAGGCACTTATGATAATAAACATGTTTTAGCGTGTTTTCTTTGTCAGACAAGGTGCACAGCTTCGGTGCGGCGGGTTGCAGATGTAGAAGGCGACGCAGCTGCTCATGCCCGTATCACACTGCCAACGTTCTTTGAGCAATATTTTATAAACGCTAGGACCACGGTCTAATTTTTATAATGGATGTGTCAACAGTATCCCAGTACACCGCCAAAGTTTTTACAATACTTTTTTATAAAAATATTTGACAAAGATAATGCGGGCGTTACTAACAAGAAAAGTACCCCACTTCGAACGATAAAACAGAATAAAAATCATTTTAGCAACAAGGAGATGTGTCTGTTGAACCATGCATCAAGGTGATATACTGATACACTGTAATGAATGTCATCAGCTCTTGTCATTAGATGACTATTTCGTAATTAAAACTGAGGAGAATTTCTGAACGTGTTCATGTATCAACTGTAACCACTATAATGCAGAGTCCCCTCAGAACACTCAACAAGACAGAAAGATGATCAGGCCTTAAAGAAGCCTAAGTAAATAATGTTCAAACGTTTCTCCCTTTAGAGTTAACTAGGGCTTTTACGGAAAGAGAATGGTTATCAATAAAAGTATAATTTACACTTTTATTTCTAATTATCAGTTCCACCGGAAAAAAGTGAATGAACTGTATCTGCAAAGCCGTAATTGAAGTAGTCAACGAGTTTACGCCACGGAACGTTATTTCTTGCAACGACTGTAAATGTACAGTCGCATAACACAGTGACGCAGAAATACTGAAAACATTTTTCGTATCAAGAGAATATTATTCATTTTACAATAGAAACAAAAAGTCCAATTTGAATAGCATTTTCACTTGGACAGTGCACATTTATGCAAACTAAATCGTTTATAATGACGTTTACAAATGAATAACGAGCAGTGTGGTATGCAGCGCAGAACGCGTTCGTAGTCATAAAAGCAAAGTATGTGGCAAAAAATTTCAACCGCAGCGCCCGTTCCTGCAAGTACGATAATGAAATAAGTTAGCACATTTCCATAACAACCGCGATACACATAGGTCTTTTAGGTATAACTCAGTGCATTTACAGCAACGAGCAAACTTTTACTCGTAGTTTTCTCGTCAGGCAGAAGAATGACAGCACGTTATTCAATGGGAATAATGAATAGGCCTACAGACGCAATATTATAAAAAGTGTAGTTCGTTAACTTTCAAATAGCTGCTTCAAAGATGACTTTAGTCAATAGCATTCTACTAGTACGATTTTGAGTGCCACACCAGTTAAAAAATTAATTCAGGAAGCAAAACAATTTACATAAAATTAAATACCTACTTTCAAATCCTACATTCGTATAAATAATTGTGCACCCAAAAATATTTGTATTCTAGTATCTTAAATATTACCTTTCTTGTGGCTATGGTTCGATACATAAGAGAAACTTCGAATACACGTTGACTGACGTGTTGCTCGTCTCATTTATATACTTGTAAACCATCTCCATAAAGCAAACTGCTATATTAGTAATTTTTGAGAACACCGTGGAGAAATGTTATATGTAAGGCTTACATATGTTTCGTGTATTCCTGTTAGAACATTAGTGGCATCAATCGCTTCCTCTCTTTCTCCAGTGATTGTGCTGTTTGTATTCAGAAACTGGTAGAATACTTTCGACGTCCGTATAACGTGGGAGTACAGAATGATCGTAAAATGTGAATACAAAATTCTATAAATCTGCGAAATTATTCCTTTGAAATCCTTGTTACTTCAAGCGTACACTTTACAAAACAGTTTAGACTGCAGTGTAAAGGTTAACCACTACTATAATTTTCATAATTCTCTAATAGTGTGGATTATCTTTCATGAAGAAAGTTTCTCTCTTTCATAACTTCAGTGAGAAAAGTGCTGCCTGAAGTGCTACAACATGTAGTTCATCCGTTCCAAACATTTTTAATGGGTTAGTACCTACATGACGTCCAACCCCTCTACTACCTCAGAGGGTTGTGGGTAAAAAACACTCGAATTGGTAACTGGTGGCAGTTGCGAATAATTAGCGATGAATTAACCGTCAGTAGTTGATTGTATCTACGTTTTTGAACGTTCCATGTTTGGATAATTTTGGGACATGTTTAAGAATATTGCAGTTCCTTTACATTAAACCACAACAACAGCAATGTGTATTCACTACTAGCTGCGATTTTTTATGGTGTACATGTAGGTACACAAGTAACCACTTCTTATAGATCAAAACAACTGTGAGTACCTCTCCATGTTCGAAACAAATGTTAATGCACCGCCACATTCAATTTGCGAAACCAGTGAAGTGCGGGGAGGGGATATTCGTAGTTTGAAGTTATACACGTAATCGTGTTTTAGCTGATGGTCATTCGTGTAACATCATTTGCACATTTAGTGTTCCCACCAGCGGACATCGCGATGGAAGTAGATGAGCTAACGTGGTTATCGCTGCGGAATATTGCTGACAACTGCCATTGGGGACGCACGACACACGTGGTATGAACTAGAGGTCTGCATCTGACGTTTATGCTGTCTCGATTTGTTCAGAGCACGTAGTTCCGTGCAAGTCCGGCAGATGTCAATACACCAGCTTTGGCCGCGAGGAGCAACTGCACTCGACTTACTTAATGTTCGTTCAAACATTTCACGCTCGAATGACGTGACTGACCGTTAAGGTTACCCGAGTGCCACTTAAGTCGTCCGCTGCTCAAAATGGCTCTGAGCACTATGCGATTTAGCTTCTGAGGTCATCAGTCGCCTAGAACTTAGAACTAATTAAACCTAACTAACCTAAGGACATCACACACACCCATGCCCGAGGCAGGATTCGAACCTGCGACCGTAGCGGTCGCTCGGTTCCGGACTGTAGCGCCTACAACCGCACGGCCACTCCGACCGGCCGTCCGCTGTACTAGCACGACACGTGAACGTGAGATGATGGAGAGTACGAAAGCGAAACTTGTTTCGAAAGAATATATCCTGAGCGTGAAAGGCAGTGGTCGTAAAAATGTTCAGGAGGGATTTTCATTAGTGACTAATAAGGCTGCCGGCTACATGTCCTATGTCAAGTGCTCTGGTCTCCTGTCTTACAGATCCGCCAGTACACATGCAGGCATGTCCGAAGGAAAATTGCATCGTACTTCTAAACAACAGGCACTGCAATATCGTATTTACCCACCGACAGTGGGCAAGCGACTTCCAATTAAAATGTTCTCCACTATTTGGGGATATACATAATGGATAAACAAGTGCAGGTTGTAGACACATGGTTAACGAGTTATGGAAGTTTGGGTCTGGCCGTGAGTCGTGCTCGGATATCCAAATGGTAAGGCGGCAGATCGCGATAAGTGGGAAATCCCGGTTCTAGTTCCCTTCCGGCACAAGTTTTCAGTTTCGTTATTCCAGTATACAGCTGATGGTTGTCCATATTCGCAACTGCGTATGTATTTCATATACATAAAAGAATAAATTCTCTCTTTTTGGAGTGATATTTAACCGGAATCGATAGTGGTGACGACGATCCGCTTGAGGAATGGGGACGTAATAGTAGGCTTCCCCGAGTTATCTAATTTAGCGAGAAGAATGTTTTGTGTTCCAGCCTCAAATGCGTCTACCGGTTGGATATAGCAGACTTGACCCGAAACGAATCGATTCATTGTAGCTGACCGGTGTGGCCGAGCGGTTCTAAGAACCACGCGGCTGCTACGGTCGCAGGTTTCAATCCTGCCTAGGGCATGGCTGTGTGTGATGTCCTTAGGTTAGTTAGGTTTAAGTAGTTCTAAGTTCTGAGGGACTGATGACCTCAGATGTTAAGTCCCATAGTGCTTAGAGCTATTTGAACCATTTTTGATTCATTCTAATTACGCTAACAGAGAATTATTTCGAGACAATTTTGTTCGTGTTAGATTTTTGCTTTCTTAGGCATCTAGGTTCAGATACTTAAATTTGAATCAGTAAAACACATTGTGAATTTTGATTACGAAGCCGACTATGGTTCAAATGGTTCAAATGGCTCTGAGCACTATGGGACTGCTGTGGCCATCAGTCCCCTAGAACTTAGAACTACTTAAACCTAACTAACCTAAGGACATCACACACATCCATGCCCGAGGCAGGATTCGAACCTGCGACCGTAGCGGTCACGCGGTGCCAGACTGAAACGCCTAGAACCGCTTGGCCACTCCGGCCGGCCGAAGCCGACTACCATTATAAAAGTTGGTAGTTATGTAGTTTTACTGCATTACTCCAAAATGGTTCCAAATTTTCGTTATTGCATAAAGCAAGCTACACTGAAGAGCCAAAGAAACTGGCACACCTACCTAATATCGTGTAGGGTCCCCGCAGCACGCAGAAGTGCCGCAACACGACGTGGCGTGGATTCGACTAATGTCTGAAGTAGTGCCGGACGGAACTGACACCGTGAATCCTGCAGTGTTGTCAATAAATCTGTAAGAGTACGAAGGGGTAGTGATCTCTTCTGAACAGCACGTTGTAGGGCATCCCAGATATGCTTAATAATGTTCATGTCTTGGGAGTTTGGTGGCCAGCGGAAGTGTTTAAACTAGGAAGAGCGTTCCTGGAGCCACTCTGTAGCAATTCTGTATTTGTGGGGAGTCGCATTGTCCTGCTGAAATTGCCCAAGTTCGTCGGAGTGCACAATCGACATTAATGGATGCAGGTGATCAGACAGGATAGGGGTCCCATATCAATCCAACTGCACACTCCCCAAACATTACAGAGCGTCCAACAGCTTGAAAAGTCTTCTGCTGACATGTAGAGGTTGTCTCTATACTCGTACACGTCCATCCCCTCAATACAATGTGAAACGAGACTCTTCCGACCAGGAAACATGTTTCCAGTGATCAACAGTCCAATCTGCAGCAACTTACGAAAGGGTTACACTTCTGTCACGTTGAACGATTCTCTTCAGTCGTCGTTGGTCCCGTTCTTGCAGGAGTTTTCTCCGGCCGCAGCGATATCGGAGATTTGATGTCTTACCGGATTCCTGATATTCACGGTACACTCGTGAAACGGTCGTACGGGAAAATCCCCACTTCATCGCTACCTCGGAGATGCTGTGTCCCATCGCTCTTGCGCCGACTATAACACCACGTTTAAACTCAAATCTTGATAACCTGCCATTGTAGCAGCTGTAACCGATCTAACAACTGCGGCAGAGCTTGTTGTCTTATATAGGCGTTGCCGACCGCAGCACTATATTCTGCCTGTTTACATGTATCTGTATGTAAATACGCATGGCTACACCAGTTTCTTTCGCGCTTCAGTGCATATCACGGTACGATACACAGTTCAAGAGGTATGTGATCATAAACACTGAAGTGGAAGAAAAAAAATGCCACATCATGCATGAAATTTTAATACATTTATTATTTGCTACTGAAACACTCCTAAAATCAAGTCAATTTAAGGAAATCCTCGACATCCGGCAGCCCTATTGACAGCTTTCAACTGTGAAGCGCTGACGGTTGTAGGCGAAAACAATAGGATCATAATGACGTTGCGATTAAACCCTGTCACCCAGGAATATACGTTTACAGCATAAATAAAGTGATCTGAGTGTAGCTCCAAAGCTGCTGGGAGTATATCAGCCTGCAAACACACACAGATCCGCTCCTATACCTGAAACGACAGCAGCGAAGTAGGCGCATCAGACCGCGCGGTCTCTACCCACCCCGCGGCGAATCGTTCGACCACAGCCTGCCAACTTCGACCATTCATCCTCTTGAGAAGCCATGCTCGAGCGTGGTGCACTCGAGAGAGTATGAGCGAGCAAAACTTCCAATTTGCAGACCTCTAGCATGGGCAGAGCCGCTACCTGCGGGCGACAGTAAGTCAGGCGGAGCAGTTCTAACGCTGAATTCAACGAATGTATGAATTCTCCGCCCTGCGAACTTCCCGCCCCACTAAAAATCTGCGAACTCTCCGTCTCGTACCTGCGTCCGTTGTGTCCCGTCCTACCTGCAGCCGGACCGTCCTAATCATCTTGCTCTACCTGCTCCCTGGACTCAGCAGAACTCCGCCCGGACAGCCCCGTCTGCCTGTTAGTATCGTTCTAGTTTTCGTAGACTTCACATCGTGCCACTTGGATATTACCATCTCAGCAGTTGTGTTATGCAAGTTGCAACGACAATTCATGGTAAGCCTAGTTTCCACTATGAATGTTATTCTCACACAGTGAAGAAAACGAGGGAAGGTGGGACTGTGATTTGGCACTCTTCAAAACAGAAAGAGAAGCATTGTCGAGGAAAGCTCAAAACAAAGAATTCTGCAGTGCTCTTTTTGCACGAGCATCAATGAGGAGCTCCGGATGATGCAAGGTTGCAAGTACAGAGGACTTTGGACCAGGCAAAGAAGAGCGGACGAGAGGAAAATACGTCTATTTCCAAAATCTATTCAGAGGAGCTAGAACTTGCGTAATCGAGGGTACGACTTTGTGACAGAAATGCCAGAACAACGAACAATGAAGAGGACGTCATAGAAGCAAAGGGCAAAGTCGCAGGGAAGTGAGAGGGATCCAGAGACAAGAGAAGAGATTTAACTTAAAACAGAGACTAACTATGAATGATGCCAGCAGTTTCCTGTTAAGTGATGATAAATCAGGAGACATGATAATATTTTTTTTGTGGAAGAGCAGGGAGAGAGGCTCTAAGAAGTAAACGAGACTTTTCTATGGATGGTATGTTCAAGTGCTCTAGCAAATAGTTTTCACAGATATATACAGTTCATGCAGATTTTGGAAGTAATAAAAACGAGACTAATATCTATCCAGTGGCATTTACATTATTACCAAATAAAAGGAATGAGGCATGCATCCGAAATTCAGAAATATGTTTGAAAATATTGCAGAATGGAACCCTGCAAGTGCGACTGTAGAATTTGAATCAGCAGCGATTTCTGCAATTATACATATGTTACCACCGTCCTCAGTTCATGGATGCTATTTCCACATGCCGCGCGGGATTAGCCGAGTGGTCTAGGGGATCCTGCAGTCATGGACTGTGCGGCTGGTCCCGGCGGAGGTTCGAGTTCTCCCTCGGGCATGGGTATGTTTGTTTGTCCTTAGGATAATTTAGGTTAAGTAGTGTGTAAGCTTAGGGACTGTTGACCTTAGCAGTTAAATCCCATAAGATTTCACACACATTTGAACATTTGCTGTTTCCACATGAGAGGAAAAGGAAAGTTCGCGATCTTGGACTCACTCGCGAATATAAGGAAAATGAAGAAGTCAGACAACAAATTCGCATGTGTGCTGCGCTGACGTTTCTACGACCTGAAAATGTATGTGATGGCTGGCTGGAGATACATTCACAGGCACCTGATGTTCCTAGGTTTTCTGACTTTTTCGACTGTTGTGTAGAGAGATAGTTGGAAAATGAAGAAAACCCTATCAGCCTTTGGAGCTGCTACAAACGGCTCCATCGAACAACTAACTCTGTAGAGGGCTGGCATAACGAAATTAATAATATGCTTTCCAAACCGAATCATAAAATTCGTGATGTAAATACTTGCATGAAAATAGAAGCAGAAAATTCAACGTGGGAATTAATGAGAACAGGGCCGTGTATGGAAAGTAAAAGAAGGAAAACAGTGTACATGAAACAGGATGAAAAAGGCTGGAGAAAATATTGAAAAATACGAGAAGGATGGTGCTTGAAGGCTAGCTCCTACCTTCAAAAACTAGAGTAAACAATTTATCAGAATATGTATACAAATAAAAATATATCAAATGTAAATAGCAATCTTAAAAAATACAAAAAAGATACAGAAACTTGACAAAGCTTATAAGTTGAGTTTAAACACGCCTAAATGACAATAAAATTACTTTTGCCATTTAGCTAGTCCAAAGCTTGGATAAACTGCGATGGGAATCAGATTATTTTTAAAAGTATAGGTCTGTAATTTCTAACTCATTTAAACCCAAAGCGCCACTAGTCCTATGCCTCAGTAGTGTTTAAAAATTAACGGTTAAAATTAAGCTACACTACACATGTGTGAACACAATGCCACTCAATATTTCTGTGTATTTAATAAGTGCAAAAAAATGGTTCAAATGGCTCTGAGCACTATGGGACTTAACATCTGTGGTCATCAGTCCCCTAGAACTAAGAACTACTTAAACCTAACTAACCTAAGGACATCACACACATCCATGCCCGAGGCAGGATTCGAACCTGCGACCGTAGCGGTCACGCGGTTCCAGACTGAAGCGCCTAGAACCGCACGGCCACACCGGCCGGCTTAATAAGTGCACTTTTATGAAAATATACTAGTATCTATTGACAATGACTGCTGCCTGGTGCTGTAAAAGAACCGACTTTTCTTATGTACTAAAATATTCTAAAGTCTCTGTGAAGTCTTATTTTGTTCTATCTGCTGTTTATTTGTTGTTAATCGTACCAAGCGAGGTTAGCGCAGTAGCTAACCAGTGCTCCATAGTCTACTGTATTTGGTTTTCCTTGTTTAATTAACTGCTGTGAAGATTCCTTAAAGTGGTCATGGTAGCTTTCCCACTCCAACCTCTCCCATAACCAGCGAAATCTAAATCTCTAATGACCACAACTATGGACGTGACACGAAACACCAAATGCAAAATTGGTTTTCTCTAGGTTGTAATGATGAATGACCATATACTGAGCTAAAATTAAGCATACCTTTGAAAGGGAAAACTTGCTTTTTGTGAATTCCCATTCACTTTAGAAAGACGCGCACTAACGATGCAAAGATGTGACTCCTGAGTTATTTAAATATTAAGTTAATGAATGGCTTGGTGATATTTGCCGTAATCAATTTCGGTCTCACACAGAACTGTATTATTTTCCTATTTTATTACCTACACGTCCAATATTTTGTTCTTCTTCAGACTGACATTTATGCAGTGGTTTACCTATGTATTTTGGTACCTAACGCGGACTTCTGCTGTCCTCACCAATTACCATCCTCAGAAAATAATTTATTTATTTAGTAATTCCGATAGGACCATTCTTCCATTTGAGGTGCTGTCTAGGTGAGATATTTCTGTTTACAGTTAGACTTGTTCCTAAGGTTTTAAGGTTTAAAAATTCAACCACGCTTGAAAACTTTTAACAAATTTATATGCGTTGTTCAGACTCGTGCCTGTGGTAAAGAGACTACAACAAGGATAGTACAAACTGTGATTTTTAGTTGAATGTGTCATCCAAGTTCTAAAAACATTCTCACGCTGTGGCTGATATAGGAGTCAGATGTTAACTGTTGGTAACGCTTTTTTTATCTCATTGTCTGTTAAAAACGAATGAGTAATGTTTGTTTTTAAAGTTTATGTCACTTCTTATTTTGATTATTCAACTCTTAGATTTTCAAGACAGTCAAAGGTCACTGACAGATGTCAGAAAAGAAAATATTACTATTACTTTCATCGGTGGGAGATACGATACTGCGTGAAGAGTTTGACAGTGCACTGAAAGACCTGAGTCGAAACAAGGCCCCGTGAGTAGACAACATTCCATTGGAACTACTGACGGCCTTGGGAGAGCCAGTCCTGACAAAACTCTACCATCTGGTGAGCAAGATGTAGGAGACAGGCGAAATACCCTCAGACCTCAAAAGGAATATAATAATTCCAATCCCAAAGCAAGCAGGTGTTGACAGATGTGAAAATTACGAAACTATCAGTTTAATAAGTCACGGATGCAAAATACTAACACGAATTCTTTACAGACAAATGGAAAAACTAGTAGAAGCCGACCTCGGGGAAGATCAGTTTGGATTCCGCAGAAATGTTGGAACACGTGAGGCAATACTGACTCTACGACTTATCTTAGAAAATAGATTAAGGAAAGGCAAACCTACATTTCTAGCATTTGTAGACTTAGAGAAAGCTTTTGACAATGTTGACTGGAATACTCTCTTTCAAATTCTAAAGGTGGCAGGGGTAAAATACAGGGAGCGAAAGGCTATTTACAATTTGTACAGAAACCAGATGGCAGTTATAAGAGTCGAGGGGCATGAAAGGGAAGCAGCGGTTGGGAAGGGAGTGAGACAGGGTTGTAGCCTGTCCCCGATGTTATTCAATCTGTATATTGAGCAAGCAGTAAAGGAAACAAAAGAAAAATTCGGAGTTGGTATTAAAGTCCACGGAGAAGAAATAAAAACGTTGAGGTTCGCCGATGACATTGTAATTCTGTCAGAGGCAGCAAAGGACTTGGAAGAGCTGTTGAACGGAATGGGCAGTGTCTTGAAAGGAGGATATAAGATGAACATCAACAAACGCAAACCGACGATAATGGAATGTAGTCGAATTAAGTCGGGTGATGCTGAGGGAATTAGATTAGGAAATGAGACACTTAAAGTAGTAAAGGAGTTTTGCTATTTAGGGAGTAAAATAACTGATGATGGTCGAAGTAGAGAGGACATAAAAAGTAGACTGGCAATGGCAAGGAAAGTGTTTCTGAAGAAGAGAAATTTGTTAACATCGAGTATAGATTTAAGTGTCAGGAAGTCGTTTCTGAAAGTATTTGTATGGAGTGTAGCCATGTATGGAAGTGAAACATGGACGATCAATAGTTTGGACAAGAAGAGAATAGAAGCTTTCGAAATGTGGTGCTACAGAAGGATGCTGAAGATTAGATGGATAGACCACATAACTAATGAGGAGGTATTGAATAGAATTGGGGAGAAGAGGAGTTTGTGGCACAACTTGACAAGAAGAAGGGACCAGTTGGTAGGACATGTTCTGAGGCATCAAGGGATCACAAATTTAGCATTGGAGGGCAGCGTGGAGGGTAAAAATCGTAGAGGGAGACCAAGAGATGAATACACTAAGCAGATTCAGAAAGATGTAGGTTGCAGTAAGTACGGGGAGATGAAGAAGCTTGCACAGGATAGAGTAGCATGGAGAGCTGCATCAAACCAGTCTCAGGACTGAAGACAACAACAACAACAACAACAACTTTCATTGGATTCTTCTTCATTTGCTCTTTCTTCAACTAATACACTGTCTTGTTTTGCATGACAGCTATGTGCAAGATTTTCTACGTTTTCTTTAAGTTCTTCAATTTTATCAAGAACCACCTCCTTAATAGGGTCTTAATTTTTGTTAGTCTCGTCAATTTTTTGATCATCTTCAAATGCACTCTTTAACTATAATATTTTTGCGCCTTCTTTCGTGTATTTTGGGTCGAGTGCTTCTCTGACGAATTTCAGCATTGAACCAGCCGACAAATGACCGTTCAAAAACCGGACCGCAAAATGCTTGTTTATTTATTTGCTTACTTTGTGCTCCACTTGGGCAACGTCACTGTGTACGTGTTCGAAACCAAATTTCTGCATAAATTAATACAATAATCTTTTGCTTTTAATCAGTAAGAACTGTCTACGTAAAAATATATACATGTCAGAAATAATAAAACTGAAATTGTTACATGCAACATATAGTAACACTAGTACCATACGGCTTGAGCATGCTAGCTCGCGCCCCCAGGGGCTTAGTGGGCCCTTCCTCGACCTTTTCTGGGCGGAAATTTCGCAGGGCTGAAAATTCACAGGGGGGAGAATGCACGGACCTCGCCTTTCGCTTCGTGTCGGTGCCTTTCCCTTGTGCTCAGTCTTCAACCGCCAACGCCTGCCGTGTATTGTGTTTATCTCGCGCGCGGCTCGACGCAGTTTCGGAATTTCTGCTTCCTCGTAGATTGACTCGCACGGCGAGGTTCATTTCCTTTTGCAGGGTTCTGTTCCCCGGTTTATTGTCGAGCCGCCGTCGGCCCGTACAGTACCTCGTTCCAACAGTATTGCTTAGCGACTTTGTCACGCCTGAGAAGATACAAAAGTGGAGACTATGGTCGTTACTGCGTGTGTGACGCATCTATTTTTTTCTTCCCTTTTTCAGTTTGTGCCACCATGAAACCTACAATATTGGCAGGAACAGTTGCGCCTACAGAAGGAGAAGCAGCAGCAAGAGCAGATGCAAGCGCTGCTAAACCGGGATGCGGAATAGCCCCGCACCCATCCCATGCATGTGGTGGAGCAGGCGCCCGCTGCGTCATTTTCTTTCCGTCCCCGCCGCCCCCGACGCCATTTGCCGGTTTGGTTGAGTCTACTGAAAGATGGGAATATTAACACCACTGGTGCGTGGTGCGCAGCGCGGATATGACGTATTGCCAATCGAGTCGTAAGAGTCGCCTTGTTATTGTATAGCAGTGTGGAGTTGCACGAAGTTATAAAAAATCTGAAGCCCTTCTCTGAGCCCGAGAAATTCACCTTTGACGAACTTTTTCGATTGCTTACGCAGTATTTCTGATGACATCAAACCCATATAGTGGTGGCACAGTTGCTGATTACCCAGCACCACAAACGCCTAGGGCAGTAGTATACGGCTTGAATTACCGGTTTTATGGTATCTCGTGCAAGTATTGTTTTGAGTGCTTCAAATGTGTTACCCCATATGCAGACTCGCTAATTCGTGACATGACTGACGTTTAGCAACTGGACTTGAGGTCAAAATTAGGGCACTGACCTGGTCTCACTCTTCTTTAGCCGAGGTTACCGAGACTGTGGAATCGCGTGAGCTTATGGCGGCGACAAGAAACGTCCTTTCCGACAACTGGCGGTTGGTGCGATTCGGTCTGACCCGCGGGATTCCCCAGGCGGCCTTCTGTCCTGCCGAATCGCCGTTTGTTCACGCCGTTGAACGACTCAGGCACTGTTCGTCGCGAATCTGCCCACCCATCCCTTGGAGTACGGCGGCTTCGCGCCGCAATCGATCGAGTATCATCTTTGGAAAAGTGTCCATGTAGGCTTGGAAGACCAGCAGGCTTTGCCATAACGCCTTCTGGCTGAGGTTGGATTTAGAAACATGTGGTACTGATGATATACAGGGTGAGTCACCTAACATTACCGCTGGATATATTTCGTAAACCACATCAAATACTGACGAATCGATTCCACAGACCGAACGTTAGGAGAGGGGCTAGTGTAATTGATTAATACAAACCACACAAAAATGCACGGAAGTATGTTTTTTATCACAAACCTACGTTTTTTTAAATGGAACCCCATTAGTTTTGTTAGTACATCTGAACATATAAACAAATACGTAATCAGTGCCGTTTGATGCATTGTAAAATGTTAATTACATCCGGAGATATTGTAACCTAAAATTGACGCTTGAGCACCACTCCTCCGCTGTTCGATCGTGTGTATCGGAGAGCACCGAATTACTTAGGGATCCAAAGGGAACGGTGATGGACCTTAGGTACAGAAGAGACTGGGACAGCTCATTACGTCCACATGCTAACACCTTTTTATTGGTCTTTTTCACTGACGCACATGTTCATTACCATGAGGGGTGAGGTACACATACACACGTGGTTTCCGTTTTCAATTACGGAGTGGAATAGAGTGTGTCCCGACATGTCAGGCCAATAGATGTTCATTGTGGTGGCCATCATTTGCTGCACACAATTGCAATCTCTGTCGTAATATACACGCCGCAGTACATCTGGTGTAATGTCGCCGCAGGCTGCCACAATACGTTGTTTCATATCCTCTGGGACTGTAGGCACATCACGGTACACATTCTCCTTTAACGTACTCCACAGAAAGAAGTCCAGAGGTGTAAGATCAGGAGAACGGGCTGGCCAGTTTATGCGTCCTCCACGTCCTATGAAACGCCCGTCGAACATCCTGTCAAGGGTCAGCCTAGTGTTAATTGCGGAATGTGCAGGTACACCATCATGCTGATACCACATACGTCGACGCGTTTCCAGTGGGACATTTTCGAGCAACGTTGGCAGATCATTCTGTAGAAACGCGATGTATGTTGCAGCTGTTTGGGCCCCTGCAATGAAGTGAGGACCAATGAGGTGGTCGCCAATGATTCCGCACCATACATTTACAGTCCACGGTCGCTGTCGCTCTACCTGTCTGAGCCAGCGAGGATTGTCCACGGACCAGTAATGCATGTTCCGTAGATTCACTGCCCCGTGGTTTGTGAAACCCGCTTCATCGGTAAACAGGTAGAACTGCAACGCATTCTCTGTTAATGCTCATTGACAGAATTGCACTCGATGATTAAAGTCATCACCATGTCATTGCTGATTTAGCGACACATGAAACGGGTGAAAGCGGTGACGATGCAGTATGCGCATGACACTACTTTGACTCAGTCCACCGGCTCTCGCAACGTCCCGTGTATTCAAGTGTGGGTTCATGGCAACAGCAGCTAACACACCAACTGCACCCGCTTCTCCTGTGACGGGCCTGTTACGGACCCGTTTGCGTGCTACGACCATAGCTGTTGCATACAGTTGGCGATAGATGTTTTGCCAGCCGCTGGTGGCCGAGCGGTTCTGGCGCTACAGTCTGGAACCGCGCGACCGCTACGGTCGCAGGTTCGAATCCTGCCTCGGGCATGGATGTGTGTGTTGTCCTTAGGTTAGTTAGGTTTAAGTGGTTCTGAGTTCTAGGGGACTTATGACCTCAGCAGTTGAGTCCCATAGTGCTCAGAGCCATTTGAACCATTTGATAGATGTTTTGCAATGTGCGGCACGTTGGATGCTCTCTGTCCGGGTACCGTTCTGCATACGCCCTGCAGGCTTCAGCTGCATTTCGTCGACACTCGCCATAGATGAGTATCATCTCCGCCTTTCCAGAGTTCGAATACACCATGGTCACAGTTCCTACAAGACTACACTATCACAGACATCTGGTAACACGGTGTGCTACAGTTGGTCTGCGTGCGGAGACGAATGCAGAATAACAATAACATGCGGACACTGCGACAGCTAGACCAAACCGCAACAGTGCACTACAGCTACACTCGTAAACACGGTCGTCATCGTAAACATGTCCCTGCAGATGCTGCTCGCCGACTGTGGCCCGTGTCTGTTACAACACGCAACTGAACGTCGGAGGTTTCAAGCGTCAACTTTAGGTTACAATATCTCCGGATGTAATTAACATTTTACAATGCAACAAACGGCACTGACTACGTATTTGTTTATATGTTCAGATGTGCTAACAAAACTAACGTGGTTCCATTTAAAAAAACGTAGGTTTGAGTTAAAAAACATACTTCCGTGCATTTTTGTATGGTTTGTATTAAACAATTACACTAGCCCCTCTCCTCACGTTCGGTCTGTGGATACGATTCGTCAGTATTTGATGTGGTTTACGAAATATATCCAGCGGTAACGTTAGGTGACTCACCCTGTATATCATCATCATCATCATTTATTGCATTAAAGTGCTTTTGGAGACCTACAGCAGAAGAACAATAAGAAAACAAAGCATTACGAACACAAAAACCCTAACAGAAGGAATGACTGTCAATCACAAGAGAGAAGGTATTTGCCGCGGATGCACTCTATCTTTTTCGGTCTCTAGCATCAAACTCTACGGCCGCCGGTTCCACCTCTTGCAGGATCGTAGTCACTCTATCTTTCCATCGCTCTCTTGGGCGTCCTCTCGGGAATTTTCCCGTGGGTTGAGATTGGAGGACTCTCTCAGGAAGGGATCCGTCCGCTCGTAAGATGTGGTCAAACCCTTGTAGTCACCTCTGTCCCAATATTCGTCCAATGTGTGGCTTTCTAAACCTCTAGTACAGTTCTTATTTCTTTCTTCTTTCCCACTTACCTTCCATGCTATTGTAGACGGGTCGAGAGATCTTCCGAAGTACCTTTCTTTCAAACGCACATATTGAACCTTCTGTCGTTGCCGATGTTACCCAAGTTTCACAACCGTATAAAAGTACTGGCCTCACCAGTGTCGTGTACAGATGGACTTTGTTCTTCTGAGATATCAGATGATATTTAAAAAGATTGTTCAGACTAAAGAACAGGCGATTAGCACTTGTTATGCGTTGATGTACTTCTTTCATCACTTCACTTCTGTTGGTTACTATTGAGTCGAGGTACTTGAACTCTTCAACTAGTTCGAAGGTATGCCCCTTAACAACAATGAAAGGACAGAGAACTCGACGACGTAATACTCTAAGGTATTTGGTTTTGCCCTCGTTCATCTCCAGCCCAATTTCCTTTGCATTTTGGAGGAATCGGGAAGTATCAGCATACATTTTCTCTAGAGTCTCGCCAAGGATAAAAACATCGTCAGCAAATGCCAGAATTGTGTCTGCTTCTACCATCTCCATTTCTCTGGTTCGGCAAGTGTCACGGCTTATTTTCTCCAAGGCCAAGTTGAACAATATTGGCGCCAATGGATTTCCTTATCTCAGTGTGATAGATGCAACCGTACTTTAGAAGTTGACTGGGAGAAGCAAGCTGCAATTAGACGGATGTATTTGATGGGATACCAAGCTCCTCTAAAGTCTCCCATAATATGACGCGATCAATGCTGTCATTGTATATATATATATGGTACTCAAGCTAGCTAGTTGGTTTGGTCTCCAGACCGATTTTTGGGCATAGAGGTCATCATCGGTGGTATCTGACGCAGAGGACAGACAAATATATTAATATTGATACCTGCAACATATAAAAATAAAAACATAAAGTAACTTACATATTAAGCACGTTTGTATCAGTACGTGGTGTCAATTACAAAATTTTTATGATGTTGAAGTTGATGTGAACCTAGAAAAACGTAGAGCCCGATGCATAATTAACATCTAATTATAACCATGTGTATGTGATCACGATATGATACAAAATTATTCTGGAGCAGTGGTGTCCTATGTGGTCAGGAAGTGTGGCCATTCAGCGTTTGACTGCCGCAAAATGTACTCACGACGATCTGTCGACTGTGAGGTGGGACAGGTGTTGGATCCTATCGTGATCACAAAGACATGGTTATGATTAGATTTTATATTGTCCAGCCACATTGATGTGACCACCCGCCAAAAGCCTGAGTAACCACCTTTTGCAAGTCGGACGCATAAGAAGAGTGTCATTGAGGTTTAGGAAAGTAAGAACAGGGATGTAGAGCAATGTCGATTCCAATCCCGTGGCCAACTGCGCTAGGTTTCTCGGTTTGAGGGTCCGTCGCACGAACAGTCTGAACGATGTGGTCCCACAGATTGTCGATTGGGTTTAATCCAGAGAGTTTGCTGGCAAGGCGAGTGCGCTAAACACATCCTGATGCTCTTCGAATCACGCACGCACACTGCGAGCAGTGTAACGTGTTGCATTGTCCTGGTGGTAGATAACATTGAGCACGTTGGAGTGGACATAGCTCTCCAACGGCACATGCTTGTGTTGATATATTCTGCCTTACATAATGACGATATCGACCAGGGAATGCCATTTGGTTGGACCTTTCTGACGAATGTTATAAGGCTTTTTGCTTTCAGACGTTTCAAGCCGTACACGCCAACGGTCATCTGTCCGATGGAGCATAAAAAGTGATTCATCTGAAAAGGCTACCTGTCGCCACTCACTAGACGGTTCAGCTGCGGCATTGGCGCGCAAATTATAGCCAGTAGTCAGCAGGGGTGCATGAACCAGGCGCCTGCTGTGGAGTCCCATACATACCCATTTTCGATGAATGGTCGTTGAGGAGATACTGTTCATTTGTTGATTCATCTGGGAGATCAGCCGCTCAACAGTTGCACGTTTATTCGCCGCTACATATCTCCGCAGCGGTCATTCAACACTGTCATCCATGGCCTTTGGCGCACAACAGTTGTCTCCGCGCCCGTCTTGCACATTATACTTTAAACACGGCGGCATGCGAACGGTTTACAGACTTGGCCGTTTTGGGAATGCTTCCATCCTTGGCCCGAAAGCCAATGACGATGCCTTTTTGAATGTCAAATGGTTCAAATGGCTCTGAGCACTATGGCACTTAACTTCTAAGATCATCAGTCCCCTAGAACTTAGAACTACTTAAACCTAACTAACCTAAGGACATCACACACATCCATGCCCGAGGCAGGATTCAAACCTGCGACCGTAGCGGTCTCGCGGTTCCAGACTGAAGCACCTAGAACCGCACGGCCACACCGGCCGGCTTTTGGATGTCAGATAAGTCGCTGCGTTTCCGCATTACGACAACGACTGCACCGTTTTCTGCGTCCCACCGACAACCTTTATCTGCCCTCCACTGCTAGTGCTGCCATCTGCCGTCTGTGAGTGGTTATTGCACGTTGACGTCGAACCTAGGCAGTGGTGACATTTAGGTGGCTGGGCCGTGTAAATATCCATGGGTTCTATGTTTTCTATAACCACATCGATTTCGACATCCGCTTGGGATTAGCCGAGCGGTCTGAGGCGCTGCAGTCATGGAGGGTGCGGCTGGTCTCGGCGGAGGTTAGAGTCCTCCCCTCGGGCATGGGTGTGTGTGTTTGTCCATAGGATAATGTAGGTTAAGTAGTGTGTAAGCTTAGGGACTGATAACCTTAGCAGTTAAGTCCCATAAGATTTCACACACATTTGAACAATAAAAAAATCAATTTCGACATCTTAGAGAATTTATAAACGACACGCACGTCCGTCGTTTGATATGGACGTGCATAATATGTAATAAACCTTGATGTTGCTACTGTTATCTATAGAAACATTATTATGTTGTAGATATGAATGTTCATATCTGTTTTTAATTAGTTCTCTACATCCGATGCCTCTGGCGCTGGGCTGTATTCCTGAATAACAGTCTGGCAATTAAATATTCAGCATGCAGGTCAAGATGTGCAGCAACACGTCTTTTAACAAGAACTATTTTGCTTTAGCTGTCCGTAAAGAAGAGCTTTCTGTACCGTACTGCCATAAGATATCATACGCCTCAGGTGGGGCAGTAACCGGCCCGAAGCGGCATTGCACAACCGCAGGCGCTGTTGCTGTCGCTGCGCCGTGTCCCCGATTTCACAGTCCTACATACCGGCTGCGCTCTGCTCGGGGCAGGCAGCGCCAGTAGCCGTCCAGCCGCGGAGATAGCCGGGGATTGGCAGTGCCGGCGTTAACGCGGCCGGCGTCATTGGCGCGACCGGCGGGCGGCGGGGGTGGAGCCGGGTGGGGACCGAAGGCGCCCGGCCGTACCGGAATGGAGGGGAACACTGCTTCGACTCGCCAGCGACCACGGCTGCTGCTGCTGCTGTCTTTCACGAGCTGCCAGGCTCACCACGTGTACATGCGACACAGCTCACTAAAGACTAAAGACCGAATTATGGGAACTGGGTTTCGCTGTCGTGTTTACATGGGGGTCTTGACTCGACATTCCTAGCCCCACGAAACTTAAAATTTCCGAGCGTCAGTGTCGTTTTTCACGAATGGTATCTGTAAATCAGCTGTTCCGATTCCACCAGAACGGTGAATGATTTTTTATTTTTTTTATGGTGTGTGCTTGATCAGTTTTCTGACTGGTTTGATGCGTTCCGCCATAAATTCCTCTCCTGTGCCAACCTTGTCACCTCCTACTAGCAATTGTGCCCAAAATCCTGAATTATTTGTTCGAAGTACTCCAGTCTCCGTCTTTACCTATAGTTTTTATCCTTTACAGAATCCTCTATTGCCGTGGAAGTTATTCCTTGATCTCTTAATACACGTCCTATCATTCTGTCCCTTCTTCTATTTGGTGTTTTCTGTACATTCTTTCCCTCGGTCGTTCTGCGAAGAATCTTATCATTCCTTACCTTATCAGTCCACATAATTTTCTACTTTCTTCTGTAGCATGACATCTTACATGCTTCGGTTCTCTTCTGTTCCGGTTTTCCCAGAGTACATGTTTCACTACCATACAAAGCTGTACTCCAGACGTGCATGGTCAGGCGTTTATTCCTCAAATTAAGGCCTATCATCCATACTAGTAGACGTCTCTTGGCCGGGAAAGCCATTTGTGCGAGTGCTAATCTGCTTTCTATGTCCTACTTGCTTCGTCCGTCATGACTTATTTTGCTTCTTAAATAACAGAATCCCTTACCTTCGTTTACTTCGTCAAGACCAATTCTGATGTTAGGATTCCCATTATTCTCATTTCTGTTACTTCTAACTTCTTTCATCTTTCTTCGGTTTACGCTCATCTGTAGCTACTCATTAAACTGTTCATTCCATTTAACAGATCCTGCCATTCTTCCTCACCTTCTCTGTGGATTGCAAAATCATCAGTGAATCTTATCACTGATAGCCTTTCATCCTCTACTTTAATCCCACTCCTGAACCTTTATTTACTTCCGCCATTGATTCTTCGATGTACAGATTCAACAGCTTTGCCCCAAGACTACAGCCATGTCTTCGACTCTTTTTAATCTGAGGAGTTTGTTCTTGCTCTTCCATTCTATAGCGAAGCTATCTAAATTTTATTAATTTTTTAGTAAAGTACTACTTCCGCGTAAATCACAGAGAATTCGTAAAGAGGAGGAGGAAGAGGAACCGTTCATAAACAGATATTCGAAACTCTAATACGCGCCAATTAACTTGCGTGAACCACCTAAGTCACGTGCGAAGTAATTACAGGTGGAATATTATTATACTCCAACATTTTGAAGACTCTGTATGACCAGACAACATCAAAATAAGTGAAGGTATATTCCGGGTTTTCCTGTGCCCATAATTAGAGAGTGTTTCGTCGCAAATTAATGATTCTGTAAGTGCAATAGTCACTAACACATGGGGTTTACAAATTAGCGATCTACGCAGGATACAGGATTGCTAACAATCACAGTTGACTAATTCATGAAATACCGTGTGGCCCACCTTAGCATTCCCACAGACGCTTAAGATAACTGAATTTACACAGATGAACATCTTCAAAACAGATAAATATTAACTTGTAAATAATATAATTTCTGCGAAAATAGTAATCAGATTTAGAAGAATGAAACTACGTTAATTTCGTCTCTTTTAGAACTACGATATTAGCAGAAAAAGTTGCTGTAGTTCCCTTCGAAAAAGCGCATCTGATACCGAATAATCAGTAATTAATCCACCAAAAGAAAACAAATTACAGTATCTTAAACGGTTGAGGAAAACTCTGAGGCAAACAGCTTATCAGAATCGGCCTGTATATCAGCTTTTATGTATCTCTTTCCGTCTAATAAAGATAAATCGTGCTTCTCTTTAACTAAATAACAAAAATTAATAGCGTACTGTCCAGTCCACTAATTCTTCACTTCTATCATTCTACATCAGATCACTTTGTCCAAATTAACCAACAATTTAAAAAGCAAATAGTAAGCTACCCAATTACGAATGAAATGCGATGCAGCGTTTACATGGGGCTAAAATGTATAGTGAGTGCTTAAATCTGGCAACCAAAATAGATTTCCAGAGATTGTATGATAGTGTTTACATGACAAATTACAAGAGTTCCTGGAAAACTGTTTCACACAAAAACAGGACTCGGGACACCACGTAAACATAGTGGAATCCTATGACCCCTAACGGCTAACAGATTAGCGAGTTTAGCGACAGACACTGCCAGGATAAAAAATGCATAGACTACCATGAGATTCTTATTTCAACAGTAAATCTAAAAATGTACTTCAATTGGAAGATGAGGGTACAGGAACTAAATTTAATTGGCTCATTTTTTATCGATTTTCACACAGCCTCTTGCTGCCTAGGTATTTAACCAACTACGCAATTATCTTACAAGTTTTGTTGTTGTTACTGTCTTCAGTCCGAAGATTTGTTTGGTGCAGCTTCGCAGAGTAGTTCATCCCGCGCAAGCACCTTCATTTCTGTATAACTATTGCAAGTTACGCCCATCTGAACTTGTTATTCAGGCTCTATCACCCCGCACTGATCCCCATTACTACATTAATTACTCATTGACGACTCAGGACGGGTCCTATCAACATATCCTTTCTTTTAGGGAAGCTATTCCATAAAGCTCTGCTTTTCCGATTATTCGGTTCAGTACACATTCGTCAGCTATTTGATCTATCCACCAAGTCATCAACATTCTGCTTTAACACTACCTTCCAGAAGTTTATATTCTCTTCTTGTCTGTACTATTTTCGGTTACATATGACGCTATACTCCAAATAAATATTTTCAGGAAAGACTTTCTTACATTTTAATTCATAGTCAATATTAACAAATTTGCCTTTTCCAGAATAAATCCTTGAAAAATAAACCACAAACAGCTGTTGTATGATCCTTTAATAATACTACTGGTTTCACAAAGTTAGAGATGCATCTTCAGGTATATTTAATGAAAGAAGAATAACATATGGGTGAATTATTTTTTAAATAGCCAGGATGTAGGGTGAAAATGGTATAACGTGGTATACAAAATACGCAACTGACAACAGCAAAACTGAACATAGTAGTCAAGTTACCTATTTTCAAATCATTTACTGGAATAAAGTCTAAATTAAAAATATGCGAAATGAAGAAGACGACCACAAAAGAAGGTCAGCCTAAAACAAGAACAATAAGGTTGTAAAAGCAGGAAAGGAAACTTACAGATGAATGGCGATATTAGATAATAGTCGCGACATAAAAAAGGACATAGTGAAAAGTAACACTGAAAGGGGCCACACCGTAAATTAGAATCAATAAAAGAACGGTAAAGAGATGCAAAGCCAGTAAAAGAAGTCTTATCGGAACGGATGTGACGCCTGTCGGTAAGAAGCGTGACTGGCGGCTGCCAGCAGATTACTGAGCGCTTGCGTGGGTGAGGAGTAAACAGTGGGCGTGACCGACCCGAAAGGGACAGACGGCGCGCAAAATTGTAAATAACATGAATAAGAATTTTGAGAGGCGTCCTTTCAATAGAAATATACTGTTAAATGTGCTGTAAAATAACTATTACAAATACAACAAGGATCTACTCGTATTAGTTACATAGTAGACAATGTGAATTGGAGAGTATTAGTATTTGTATATCACATTGATATACAACTCTAGAGTTTCGAAACCAGTAGTATTATTAAAATATCATACCACAGCTGTCTACGGTTTATTTATCAAGAATGCATTCCTTCAGCTGCAGATGCCCGTATTATAAAGTCTACTTTTCTATAACAGTTTTTTCTTGCTACTCCCACTCCCTATTTTAAGTCCTTTGTACTTCTGCCATCGTCTGTTATTTAGCTGCCAGAACAGTAAAATCCCGTCTTGTTTCCATATCTAATTATCCTAGCATGACGTAATTTAATTTGACCAAAGTCCATTACCCTTATGTTAGTTTCACTGATGCGCATCTTATAACTTACAGCGTTTTCCAGAGATTTTTAATCCTATTCATCTGATTTTCACATTGCCAACTCTGACAGAATTACATTTCCTTAGTGTTGCTCTAAATACAGAGTGAATTGCGTAGGGGTAGGGTAAACTCTCTCCAAAACTATTGCCTGCTGGCCTTTGATAGTTTGTAATTTTTTAATAATAATAATTTCGTGTGACTTAATGGTCCGCTGCACTTCTTTCAACTGGACGCCAGTCCTGCCACGTGCGTATCCGTAATTTACCTAAGTTACCTAACAAAGGAAAGGGACCAACAGTTTAGAGTGACAACGATAACACGTGTCGTTCCTGGCGACTTCTCACACCATTATGAGCGGAGGCTAGATTAAATGCAGATTGAAAATTTCCATGGTCCGCCTGGGATTTGATCTCGCGACCGCTCGGTTTTTCAGGTATGCTTTACATATCAGATTGCCCGGTCCGACCACATTATATAATTGTATCACGTTAAAGCACTATTTTCAACACTTCTCTCTCAGCGTTGTCGCTACGAATACAGTACATCTACAGATTTTCTTAGTATTTCCTTAATTACTGAAAATTAGTGTAGTGCAGAATGTATGTCGTACGGAAAATCATATGACAGTCGAGGCAAGTTTTTTAGAGCTCATAAGCACAAATAAATAACTAATAGAGACTGGAGTTTAACGCTGTGAATACTGGTGCACTGTCATCTTGAAAGTCGAATGCATATCTGAAATACTGACTGTAGCGGTGGACAGTTGGTTGGAGGATTCTGTCCTGATACTGTTTATCTCTGCAGTTACCCTGGACAGAGGTGAGAAGCGTACGACATTCAAACACAATACCAGCCACCTCCCTGCTGAACCTCAGAGACTGCATCTTTGAGACCTACTTTAGTACCTGGCTACTCCACGCTACCTGTACGACGATCATCAGGCTTACTATTAGAAATACGCTAGTTTTATGGAATTGCTAGCTTCACACACAACTGGTTTGAATTATACTTAACACAGAACCCAGGAAGTTGTGCCGAATAACTCAAACAACGTTGGAAAAGCAGACAATTGTGTCTGGGGAGAAACCACAAAGCCAATCCCACAGGGTTCAATTTTGGGTCCACTCCTATTCCTTCCACTCAACATTGAACAAGCAGAATTGGTACTTTTTGCAGACTGCACTAGTGTATCAGAGAGAAGGCAAGAGAAGAGATTGTCAATTACGTTTTTTAAAGAATTATTAAGTGATTATCTGAAAATGGACTGTCCCTAAACTTTGAGAAAGCTCACTATATTCAATTAGTACAACATATACAGTCATACCAACAACTACAGCAGCGTATGAGGAGAAGTCAGTATACAGTGTAGGATGCTCTGAAGTTTTGAGTATATATATTGATGAGAAGTTGAACCGGAAGAAGCATATTAATAAGCTTCTCAAGCAAGTAAGATCAGCTACAGCTGCTAGTCTTGGAAACAAACGAATCAGCCTGTTGACATATCTTGCACCTTTCCATTCAATAATGTCTAATGAATAATTTTCTGGGGTAACTCACCATTTAGAAAGAAAGTACTGATTGCAGAAAAGTGAGCAGTAAGAATAATATTGGGGTTACACCCGCGGTCGATATGATCCACACATACACAAAATTTTATACAAATATCTATGTGTAACAATTGGTGGGGATGTGAAATAGAACGATCACAAAGGCTTAGTCGTAGATAAAACTTGTGGCCGACTTGAGTTTAGTTGTGGAATACTAGGTAAAATCAATCTGTCTACGAAGAAGATATCTTATAAAACACTCATGTGACCATCGTACAATATTGCTCAGATCTGTGATAGCCGTACCAAATCGGACTAACAGAGGATACTGAAGGGCACGACGAGCCGTCACAAGTTTGTTTGACACATGGGAAGGCGTCTTCGTGATGCTGAAAGAACTGAACTAGTAAACGCTCGAAAATAGACTCAAACTACCCAGAGAAAGCTTGGTTAGTAAGTTTGAAGAACCAACTTCAAGTGATGAATCTAGGAACATCCCACAACCTCATGTACGGATGGTGAAGACAGGATTAGACTCACAACTGCGCGTACATAGGCGTTTAAGCAATCATTTCCCGCGCGCACCGTACGGTAGTGGAACTGGAAGAAGCCGTAACAGCTGGTACAATGGGAATTACGCTATACTATAGACTTCACTTCAGAGAACACTGAGGTAAAAGGTTATGGCGTATCTTCTAATATCGTGTCGGACCTCCTTTTGGCCGGCGTAGTGCCGCAACTCGACGTGGTCTGGACTCAACAAGTCGTTGGAAATCCCATCTAGAAATATTGAACTATGCTGCCTCGGTAGCCATCCATAACTGCGAAAGTATTGCCGGTTCAGGATATTGTGCACGAACTGACATCTCGATTATGCCTCATAAATGTGCGATATGATTCATATCGGGCGATTTGGGTGACCAAATCATTCACTCGAATTGTCCTAACAACTACGGCTCAGTGACAACTCCAACATTGTTTTTGAACATAAAGTCCATAAGTGGTTGAAAATGGCCTCCAAGTACCCGAACATAATGATTTCCAGTCAATGAAAGGTTCAGTTGGATCAGAGGACGCAGTCCATTCCCCGTAAACATAGTACACACTATTGTGGAGGCACTATCAGCTTGCACAGTGTCTTGTTGACAACTTCTGTCCACGGCTTCGTGGGGTCTGCGGCACTCTCGAACCCTACCATCTGCTCTTACCAACTGAAATCGGGACTCATGTGACTAGGTCACGGTTCTGCAGTCGTCTAGGATCGAATCAATATGGTGACGGGCCCAGGAGAGGAGCTGCGACGTTCGTTTGCTGCCGTAGCCATTAACACCAAATTTAGCCGCGCTCTCCTAACGGATAGGTTCGTCGTACATCCCACTTTGATTTCTTAGCGTTGCTTGTCTGTAAGCACTGACAATCCCACGCAAACGCCGCTGCTATCGATCGTTAAGTGAATGCCGCCGGCGACTGCGTTGTCCGTGGTGAGAGGTGATGCTGAAATTTGGTATTATGGCACATCCTTGACACAGTGGATCTCGAAATACTGAATTCTCTAACGGTTTCCGAAATGTAATGTCCCATGCGTCTTCCTGCAGATGCCATACCGCGTTCAAAGTCTGTTAATTCCCGCCATGCAACGATAACCATGTCGGAAACCCTTTCAAAAATGGTTCAAATGGCTCTGAGCACTATGGGACTGAACTTCTGAGGTCATCAGTCCCCTAGAACTTAGAACTACTTGAACCTAACAAACCTAAGGACATCACACTCATCCATGCTCGAGGCAGGATTCGAACCTGCGACCGTAGCGGTCGCGCGGTTCCAGACTGTAGCGCCTAGAAACCCTTTCACATGGATCAAATGTTCAAATGTGTGTAACTTCCTAATGGACCAAACTCCTAACGTCATCGGTCCCTTGACCTACACACTACTTAAACTAACGTATGCTAAGAACAACACCCATACCAATGCCCGAGGGAGGACTCGACCCTCCGGCGGGAGGGGACGCGCAGTCCGTGACATGATGCCTCAAACCGCGTGGCCACTCCGCGCGGCACATGGATCACTTGAGTAAAAATGACAGCTCCGCCAATGCACTGACATTTTATACCTTATGTAAGCGATAATACCTCCATCCGTATACATGCATATCGCTATCCTATGACTTCGTCGTCTCAGTGTATGCACACTGTATATGTCGATGTAGATCCAGAAATGCAATAAACGAAGTATTTATCATATAAACAACTGCAGTGTCTGTGATATAAATAAAACACCTCTTAGCCAGCCACTAAATTTAAACTTTTTTACTTACGGTGAACCAACGATGGCGGTATATCTGCATTATTGCACTTTTCTCGAGTGCACGACAGTTTAGATTAACAAATTCACTGTTTAGCAACATTCCTAAAGGAAAAACTGAACTGTACATGAATAACAATGGAGTAGACAGGAAAACCTTTAGCACAAAATAGGAATAGCATGCCTACATAACAGTTTCTATTAATAAACAAAACTAATAAAATAAAATAAAATTAGTACTAGACAAGGCTTCATCAGGAGGTATGAAACATGGAGAGTGATACACAACAAATTAAAAGAAGAGACAGTTATAAATGTAAATACAGAATACATAAGGAAATTAAGCTATAACAATAAGATAAACAGAAATAAATAAATGCAGGAAAATGGAGGTGCTTGAGGGAACCTACAGTCTAAGAGTGTGGTCGTACTGCATTTTAACATTAACATTATAATCAAAGCAGTGGCTGTGTAACAGTTTTCATTAAGTAAATGACCAAAGTAAAATATGTTCAGTATTTCAGACAACTACAAGGGATGTTAAACATGGACAGTGCTACAAGTACCAGTTAGAAGAAATCCTTAACTATTGAAACTACAGTCTATGTGGAATACAACTAAAGGAATTTACATTAAGTAGAGCTAAACAGCGGAACTGCGGCATAATTCTGGAGCAAAGAATCCAATAAGTATCGTAAAATAAAAGAAAAAAACACACCTTTTGGTTTAGCGACTATTTACGATGTATTATTGTTTTTATTTGAAACAGACAGTCTCATAAGCAACCAGCCAAACATGTGTATGTGTAACACTACCCTTACAGCGTGGAACCACTGTAACGAATAGGACGGGTGTTCAATCAGTAATACAACACATTTTTTTAACGCGCAATTTCGGCTGAAGAAATCCGGAATCTGTTATAACTGAGTTATCGGCAAGAGCAGCGTAGCTTTTCTCACCTGATGATGACGGCCAGGTGGACCGCTGAAATATTGTGCTCAGATAACAGTTTGATCCGACTGTAAATCCGACAAGAATTTGATATACTAATACGCCGCGAAAGTCTACATAGTCAAGTGGCAAAGATATATTTTTTTCTTGTGATATAGCTACAAAGTAACAATTTTATGACTCTTTTCCTTTACTTGCGCTGGGAAAATTTTCTTATTGCCAAATTTCATGATTATTCGTCAATGGAAAGTATCCTACAGGTTTTTATGGGTGAGTTTGCGACTATCAAAATATGTCACGTAAATGGCCGTTTCTTTTGAATCGATTCACTTGGAAGCTAACATTTATTATACCGCGAAGAGACTCAAGAAAATTTTGTTTCATGTGACAATTACGAATTCATAATTTTCGGATTTTTTCCTTTGATTGTAGTGTGAAACATTGATTCTTGCCAAATTTCGTGATTCTCGGTTAACGGGAAGCATCGTATAAGTGTTCTTGAGTAAGTTTCCGAGTTTTAGAATATGTGACATAAATGGCCCTTTCTTTTGATTGTGTTGACTTAGAAGCTAACTTTATCATAGCGCCAAGGGCCCATAGACCTTAGTGTCTGACATAAATTTTAAATTAATGCGTCTACCCGTTCCTGAGAAAAAAAGGTCCTAACAGACGGACGAACAGACAGATAGTCTGATAACAAATGACAATTTCTTATTCCTTGTGATGTAATTACAAATGAACAGTTTTCGATTTTTTTCGTTTGGTTGCAGTGTGAAACCATGCTTCTTAACGGATTTTATGATGCTAGGTCAATGTTAGTAGGTTCTCAAAAGTGAGTTTGCGAGTGTCAAAAGTTGTGACATATATGGCTGCATCTTTTGACTGAATTGTATTAGAAACTTCATCGTTGGGACAGTAGACCTTAATACGTAACATAAATATCAACTCGACACATCTACCCATTCTTGAGAGGAACGGTTCTGAACATTCGGACTGACAGATGGACAACAAAGTGATCCCATATGCTTACCATTTTTACATATTGAGGTACGGAACCGTAAAATACGCGAATATGTCAAGACGTTTTGATTTAAATATCTTTGAAGCTGTCAGATAATTCAAAAAGTTATTTACCTTCTTTTAAATCCCTAATTGTGTCCAGGACATATTCGCCTCCTTTGTGCAATGATAGGAGCGTTTTTCAGAATGGATTACGCCACTTTTTGTTCAAGAACAGTACTTCATCGAATGTAGTGTGAATTGATTAGGCCAGGGAAGGTGGGAGCCCTTCCCCGCGAGCTGGCGCAGCCGTAGCGCCGCTCCCAGCTGATCCGCCGCCTGTGACTCCCGCCGGCTGTACCTAACCTCCCCCGCCGCCCACGCCTGCCCACCGGCAGTCCCGGCACAGCGGTGCATCCGCCATCAAAGTCAACAGTCAACAGCTCGCGCACAGGGCGCGCCCGCGCCACGGCCAGCCATCAACAGTCGCGGCTGCTCAATCGATATGAGCCTCCGTTAAAGCAGAAGCCTCTCAGCGGGTGGCCAGCGGCGCGGAGGACGATCGAGCCATGCCTAGAGAGCCTGTATACAGGGAGAGTGGACATAGGTGAAGTTGCCCGTGATTGGTTGATTAGCTTTGGCAGAAAAATGGCGCCAAACGTCTCTCGCGCTTCCTATGTTCACCGTGCTTTTCAGTTGAGTTGAATTTCAGAGGACTTTTGGAAACGATTAAAAGGTATTTGAATTATTGAGAGACTTGTTATGCGTTGTGCATGCATGTCCGATTTAGCTGTGTATTGTTTTTAGTGCGTAATTAGCGTTGCGATCTTAAATACGAGTTGAAATAATGAAGCGTTTTGTGGTGAAGTCGGTAGGCCTACATGTTTGAAGTAAACACGTTAGTAATTGTACAGTATCGTTTTTGACATCTGTAATTCGTTCTGCAGACGTTCGTAAACGATGCCGGGTTGTGCTGCATTTGGTTGTTCCAATAGAGGCGAATGTGGATTTCGCATGTTAACATTTCCACGCAGTGCAGAAAGACGAAAGCAGTGGGCAGTCGCAGTCAACAGGGCTGACATAAATCAAACAGGAGCCTTGTGGAAACCTACCAAGTACTATTATCTACGCGAAGTCGTTTTTGATTTTTACTACATATAAAAAAAACTTGCAATATACATAGTTAAATTTGAAAACAGACCTATAAATTGGCTGTGTGAAAATTATTATAACACATTATTCTTATAAACAAAGGCATTTAACGAATGATTTCGCCATATTGTCTTGTGCTTTTGATTCGGTGAGTGTGTACTCCACTACTCCACTACTGGCCATTCAAAAGTCCCGCCCGCAGTTTGGCAGAAAAATGGTCGCCGTATCGTCCGGTTGGCCACTCTCTCCCTATACAGGCTCTCTAGCTATGCCCTTCCCGAACTGCCCTCTCGCGAGACGCAGCGACGTGCCGTGCTCCCATACCATCTCATACAAATGGTCCAAAAAGTCCCTCTCCGCAGGTATTCGAAGCAAACCATTCAAAATCCCGGAGCGATAAAGATGATGATTTGGTTTGAAGGGCGCTCAACTGCGCGGTTATCAGCGCCCGTACAAATTCCCAACCTTTTCTCAGTCCAATCTCGCCACTTTCATGAATGATGATGAAATGATGAGGACAACACAAACACCCAGTTATCTCGAGGCAGGTGAAAATTCCTGATCCCGCCTGGAATCGAACCCGGGACCCCGTGCTCGGGAAGTGAGAACGCGACCGTGAGACCACGAGCTGCGGACGGAGCGAGAAAGAGTTAAACACATACGCTGACGAAGAGGTTTACTGTTGAAATTCGAAAGCTTACTGCCCAAGAAAATTGCCACCACAGCTGAGTGGTCAGTGCGGCTGAGTGCCATGCGGAGAGCCCAGGGATTTTGCCTCGGGTAGGAGGAAAAAATGGTTCAAATGGCTCTGGGCACTATGGGACTCAACTTCTGAGGTCATTAGTCCCCTAGAACTTAGAATTAGTTAAACCTAACTAACCTAAGGACATCACAAACATCCATGCCCGAGGCAGGATTCGAACCTGCGACCGTAGCGGTCTTGCGGTTCCAGACTGCAGCGCCTTTAACCGCACGACCACTTCGGCCGGCTCGGGTAGGAGGAATGGGCTGGGGTGTGCTCAGCCTGGTCATGTCAGCTGAGGAGTTACGTGACGGAAATATAGCGGCTCCAGTCATGGAACTGATAACGACCGGTCGAGCGATTGCTGACGCTACGCCCCTCCATACCGTGTCCAATGACGCCACTAGCAAAGGGTGACACGGCGATCGGACGGTAGCGACGGACCCGCCAGGGTCAGCTGGCGGACTTATGCTTACATGGTTTCCAAGAAGAGTCGAGCCACATACTACTTTCTCCTACATACAGGGTGTGGATGAATTAGTTTTATAAAAATAACATTGAATTGTGAGAAAGGTAAAAAACGTCAGAAATGTTTGATAGAGCACTGAATGTAGTATATGATCAAGTTTTATTTATAAATGCTCATTGTAGCTGTATTTTGTAACACGATGAATTTCCCATCTGCAATCAATTTCCCACCAAATCCTATGAAGCAAGTCTTGATGTATTGTGGCTACTGTTTGTGTTATCCGTTGTCACAGCTCGTCGGCGTTAATGAACAAACACTCTGGTCTTTGACGTAATCCCATACACAAAAGTCCATAGGAGTTAAATCAGGTGATCGTGGTGTCCAATTGCTGCGTCAGAGACTGCTGGCCGACGATTACCTGGCGTTGTACGTATTACACAGCCAGTTTCGGCGAAACGATTGTACGAAATAATAACAGTTCATCTTTCAGGTGGTGAGCCTCGGATTTTGATTCATGAAACCATAAAGAGATCTATGCACACACTGCACCGTTGTACGACTCCGTAATGACTTTTGGAATAGCTCATTCGCGCATGCCACCTAGCGGGAACGTCGGGAATTCACTGTGTTGGGCGGAAATAAAACTTGAAGATATATCGTATTCAGTGCAGTATCAAATATTTCTGTAAGTTATTTATCCTTTATACAATTAAACGTTACTTTTGTACAAATAATATATGTACACCCTGTATATTTCGCGAAACGATCATGACGAGAAAATTAGAGAAATTAGTTGTTATATGGTGGTTTACCAACAGTCATTTATCCAACGCGCCATTTATAACGAATCAGGAGAAATGGAGATAGTAATACCAGAAGTACTCTCCGGCATACATCGTAACGTTCTTCCCGTATAGAGATGTAGATGTTGAACAGTATGTACAAAAAATGTGAGTTTTAAAAATTCTAGATCACGAAATAAAACTTCCCGTTAAGATCAGTATAAGGCACTCTTGCAGCTTACCATAGCTCTATCTGCATTGAAGAAATATTAAAATAAATGAAAAAAGAGTTTCAAAAGACTAACAGAAGTCCATAGGACACAGATATGGTAGCTAAGGTTTGCGGACGAATGGCCTAAAATAATAAAGACTTAAATAAAATCGAGCGCATACTTAACGTAGAATGTTTGCAATGGGTAAACACAGCTAAGACGAAAGTGCTTAATACACTACTGGTCATTAAAACTGCCATACCAAACAGAAATGCAGATGATAAACGGGTATGCATTGGACAAATATTTTATACTAGGGCTGACATGTGATTACATTTTCACGCAATTTGGGTGCATAGATCCTGAGAAATCAGTACCCAGAACAACCACCTCTCGTCGTAATAACGGCCATGATACGCCTGGGCATTGAGTCAAACAGAGCTTGGGTGGCGTCTACAGGTACAGCTGCCCATGCAGCTTCAACACGATACCATAGTTCATCAAGAGTAGTGAGTGGTGTATTGCGACGAGCCAGTTGCTCGGCCGCCATTGACCAGACGTTTACAATTGGTGAGAGATCTTGAGAATGTGCTGTCCAGGGCAGCAGTCGAACATTTTCTGTATCCAGAAACGCCCGTACGGGACCTGCAACATGCGGTCGTGCATTATCCTGCTGAAATGTAGGGTTTTGCAGGGATCGAATGAAGGGTAGACCCACGGGTCGTAACACATCTGAAATGTAGCTTTCACTGTTCAAAGTGCCGTCAATGCGAACAAGAGGTGACCGAGACGTGTAACCAATGGCAACCCATACCATCACGCCGGGTGATACGCTAGTATGGCGATGACGAATGCACACTTCCAATGTGCGTTCACCGCGATGTCGCCAAACACGGATGTGACCATCATGATGCTGTAAACAGAACCTGGATTCATCCGAAAAGATGACGTTTTGCCATTCGTGCACCCAGGTTCGTCGTTGGGTACACCATCGCAGGCGCTCCTGTCTGTGATGCAGCGTCAAGGGTAACCACAGCCATGGTCTACGAGCTGATAGTCCTCACTGCTGCAAACGTCGTCGAACTGTTCGTGCAGATGGTTGTTGTCTTGCAACCGTTCCCATCTGTTGACTCAGGGATCGAGACGTAGCTGCACGATCCGTTACACCCATGCGGATAAGATGCCTGTCATCTCGACTGCTAGTGATACGAGGCCGTTGGGATCCAGCACGGCGTTCCGTATTACCCTCCTGAACCCACCGAGTCCATATTCTGCTAACAATCAATGGATCTCGACCAACGCGAGCAGCAATGTCGCGATACGATAAACCGCAATCGCGATAGCCTACAATCCGACCTTTATCAAAGTCTGAAACGTGATGGTACGCATTTCTCCTCCTTACACGAAGCATCACAACAACGTTTCACCAGGCAACGCCGGTCAACTGCTGTTTGTGTATGAGAAATCGGTTGGAAACTTTCCTCATGTGAGCACGTTGTAGGTGTCGCCACCGGCGCAAACCTCGTGTGAATGCTCTGAAAAGCTAATAATTTGCATATCACAGAATCTTCTTCCTGTGGGTTAAATTTCGCGTGTGTAGCACGTCGTCTTCGTGGTGTAGCAATTTTAATGGCCAGTAGTATAGTAGCAGTGAGTGTGCTGTCCGTGTGGAACGGGGAATGCGTGGCATCTAGCTGAGTTTGACGGAGGGCAGATTATGGTGGCCCGAAGGCTCGGCACGAGCATTTCGGAAACTGCAGGACCTGGCGGGTGTTCGACGCGTGCTGTGGTGAGTGTCTTTAACACGTGGCGAAACCAAGGTGAATCCACGTCCAGACGTCGTGCGGTTGGACTACCACTACTAATTACAGATGCCGGACGTCGCAGGCTGGGCACACTGGTAAAACAAGACAGGCGGCGAACTGTGCCGGAACTAACGTCAGACTCTAATGCTGGGTGGTGTACAGGTGTGTCTGAACACACAGTGCACCAAACCTTCTAACGATGGGCCTCCGCAGCTGAAGACCCATGCATACGCCAATGTTAACACCACGACATACCCAACTATGTCTGAAATGATGACATGACCATCGGCACTGCACGTTGGCGCAGTGTCAGAGAGTTGCATGGTTTACGAATCCAAATACCTTCTTCGTCATGCCCATGGGAGCGCGCGAATCAGTCGACTTCCAGGGCAACAGCACTTAAGACACCTGTACTGCGGGACGGAGGTAAGCTAGCGACAACGCCATTATGCTCTGCGGAACATTCACATGGGCATCCATGGGTCCAGTGGAGCTAGTGCAAGGCACCATGATGGCCAAGGAGTATTACACAGTGGTTACAGACAAAATACACTCCTTCACGGCGATCATGTTTCCGACGGCAGTAGCATTTTTCAACAACAACAAAAATGTCGTGTGACGAGGGCCTCCCGTCGGGTAGACCGCTCTCCTGTTGCAAGTCTTTCGATTTGACGCCGCTTCGGCGACTTGACCGTCGATGGCGATGAAATGATGATGATTAGGACAACACAACACCCAGTCCCTGAGCGGAGAGAATCTCCGATCCAGCCGGGAATCGAACCCGGACCCTTACGATTGACAGTCTTTCGCGCTGACCACTTTTTTTGTTATGTTTTTTTCGTTACTGATCGTTGTGTTTGGTCGTTGCGGACGTCGCAAGACATCCTGTTCAAGTTCGGTGGATGATCCTTCCACTCAGTTTTTTTATTACAGAGGCCAACCGGCTCTCTGACCGAACACGCTGGCTACCGTGCCGGCATACCACTCAGCTACTGGGGGCGGACATTTTTCAACAAGATAATGCGCCATGTTACAAGGCCAGCAATGTGATGGAGAGATTCGAGGAACGCTGTGGCGAGTTCCAATTGATGTGCTAACCCACAGTTCGCCATATCTGAACCCGATCGAACATATCTGGGATGTGATCGAACGTGGCGTCAGAGTTCATCCCCACCCTCCCTGGAGTTTACGGGAATCAGGTGACTTTCGTGTGCAGATGCGGTGCCAACTCTCTCCGGCGACCTAGCAAGGCATCATTGCCTCCATTGCACGACGTGTCGCCGCTGTTATATGTGCCAAAGGTGGACATACTGGCTATTAGATAGGTGGTCATACTGTCATAGTTGATCACCGTACGTTTGACGCTAGGCCCTAGGGCCTGGTTCAAACTTGCCGTAACTTGGGGCAAACACTCCGCTCAGCACAAGCGCATTTCATTGATACTGTTTGATTTTAGATACTTTCTTTTTAATCTCCTTCAACTTTCAGTATTGCTGAAAATGTTTTTATCTGGATCTAAGACATGGCACACACAATGTGAACAAATTTCTGTCAGTTTTTGCATTTCTCTGCGTGTAAATTCGTTCTTCTGTAGTACGTGGGTTATTTCAGTAAAATTTATTATTTACATTTCTTCAGAGGATACAGCAACTTAGAGGCTGTGGAGATTCAAGGGCTGTCTATCGGCCGCCGTGTCATCCTCTGTCTTGCGGCGTCATGCGGATGCGGTGTGAAGGGTCATGTGGTCACAAACCGCTCTCCCTGCCGTTTTTCAGACTTTTCAGGCCGTGGAGCCGCTACTACTATGTCCAGTAGCTCTTCAATTTGGCATCACAAGGCCGAGTGCACCCCGTACCAATCCTCTCGCCAAAGAAAAATCCTTAGCACTACCGGGAATCGAACCCGAATCCTCTGCCTGGCAACAATCTGCGCTGACAACTCAGATAGGGCTGCGGAGTGCTTGATTACTGATTGGACTTAGCGTATAGCGTTCATTTAATGTATAGCAGTGTGTGCTGTAGCATTCTGTTGCTAAAAATGTCCATAAGTTCGTTGTCCTTGGTAGTTACCTAATTTAAAAGGTGCGTACGCAACAACATGAACAGTTTTATTAAATGAAACAGGCTAGTTTTTCGCCTCGCCCTTAGTGCGTAGCGGCACCTGCTGTGTGATATCCAGGTTCTCATGATTCCAGTACCGCACATTTCTGGATATGAGCTACCCGAAAAGTTCAAGCTACGCCAGGTCAATCATAAAAGTTATTAATGGATCCAAATAACCGTTATGCACGTTAAAAGGTGGTATCTGGCCTCCTAAATCTTGCACAGACCATCTTGTGCTTGATTTAAAACGGACCTACACAAATAAGAGGGGAATTCAATAAGTAATACAACACATCTTATTTCTAGGCCAATTTCGGTTGAAAAAAAACGGAATTTGTTGTGCGACATCGATGAATATTCCCTGGAGTTTCTTGAAGTTTCGATACATGGCGGCGCTATATGTAGACTTCGGAATGGTGTCTCTAACGGAGATGTGTTTTTGCGCGGAAAACCAGAGCATTTCATATATTGATAGGCTCTTATAAAATGTCTACGGGGACGTGGCAGTGAGCAAAAGCACGGTTAGTCGCTGGGCGGGGTGTCTGTCATCATTGCAACAAGGTCGCACAAACCAGTCCGATCTCCCGCGTACCGGTCGGCCACACACAGCTGTGACTCCTGCAATGTTGGAACGTTGCAGACTCCCTCATCCGAGGTGATCGACAGACCACAATCAAACATCTCGCCGCTTAGCTGCATGTCTCCGTTGGTAGTGCTGACGCACTTGTCCACCACTTTGGATACTCAAAGGTGAAGGCGGGTTCATCACTTCGAACCGGAAAAAACTGGCAATTCATGTAGTGGCGCCATACTACCTCTCCTTCGAAGAAAATGTTCGAAGCCGCACCAACCGGTAAAGTCGTGGCGACGATCTTCTGGGACTCTGAGGGAGTATTCCGTTTGATGTCCTCCCTTACAGACCAAATATCAACACTGTGGTGTGTTGGGCTGTGCTCAGGAAACCGAAGAAACGACTTCAGCGCGTTCGTCACCACAAAAAATGCTAACGAACTTCTCCCTGAGAATGCAAGGCCTAACACAAGTCTGCGCAGCCAGAAAGAGCTCACAAAACTTCATTGGACTGTTCTTCCTCGTCCCCTCTAAAGCCCGGATCTCACACCTTCCGACTTCTATCTGTTTGGCCCAACGAAGGACGCGCTTCGCAGGAAGCAGTAAGTGAATGACAGGGAGGTTATTGATGCAGCAAGACGTATAGTGGTACCACGCGGCCATACAAGCGCTCCACGTCTGGTGGCGTAAGACCGTAGAACTGAAAGGATATTACGTTGAAGAATAGGGTTTTGCAGACAAAATAGTGGGGAGTAATACGGTGTAATGGAACTCTGAAAAGTGTTGCATTACTTATTGAACACCCCTTGTACTATGCAAGCCATTATGAAATGCCTGGAAGAAGGCACTTAGCATGTTTATGGTTAGGGTCTCTTCTCATTCCAGTCGTATAAGGACGACTAAAGCCCCTGTGTGTGCTGTAATTAGTCTGCTCTTGCGTTTATGGTGCCGCAAATTTGAGGAACATTCTAAGATGGGATGCAGAAGCGTTTTGCAAGCAACCTACTTTGTAGACTGACTGCATTTTCCCAGTGTCCTGCCAATGAACCGAATTCTGCCACCTGTCTTAGTTACGAATCAGTCTATGTGATCTTTCCATTTCACATCCCTGCAACAGGGTACAACCAGGAACCTGTACGGGACGATTGTTTCTAAATGAAACTTATTGATGATGGAGTCATAGGAGATTACTTTTCTTCGTTTTGGAAAATGCACAGGTTTACATTTTACACCATTTAAAGCAAGCTGCCAATCTCTGAAATCTGACTTGGATATTTGTGCAATTTTTTGGATATAGTACCTCATTATAGATAACTGCATTATAAGCAAAATGTCTGACATTACCAATAGAGGGGAAATGTCCAAAGCCGGACATCCATTTTGTTTTTGATTTTAAAAAAATTGAAAATAGTAAAAAATTATCTTTTAATAGCCTGTAATGTTTGCTTGATAGTGGTAAGCACCATTTACATGTTACTCTGAGAAATATAATTAAAACTTATTATGAAATTAATGTTGCCAAAATCGGAACACTTCTTAAAATAACCAAAATAGTACTAAACAAAATTGGGATGAAGTATTAAATCAGAGAAAACATAACCTAGCTTCAAAGTAGGTATAGTATCTCCCAGAGGGTTATCGAATTCCTCGGTGTTTTCTTTTCTTAACCCAAGAGGTCTGCTATAGGATGTTCCTGCGGTCTTGCTGTCTGGCAGTTTAGTTTTGTGGTTTTTAAATAAAATAATAATCCATTCTTTCCAGCAATTTCGTCTGTTAGAGGGCGTTCATTGTTATTTCTCTCAGCCAGATGTATAGCCATTCTTCACAAGACATTACGAAGTAAGCTCAAAGAAAGAAGCGTCCATAGCAGGACAATACTGAATCATCTCTCCATCCAAAATTGTAGGTCTGCTCCTTTTTGGTTTTGTGCTTCCTCAATTGTACCACACTTCATGTTAGACAGTTTATAACTTTATATATGGATGGTGTCTGTTCTTTCGGGCACGCATGGACGAAAGAACAGACATAATTAAATCGATCAGCAGGTGTACTCAATACACGACGAAAGAAACACCCGACTTTTAGGTGGAGTGGGGCACTGGGCGAACCTAATGGCGACAGATGTAAGTTTGTACCGGACCGGGAGTCGAACACGGATTTAGGCTTTACACGAGAGGTCGCCGTAACCTCCTCGTCTATCTGAGCATGTCCCCCGTCCTATCCAAATATCCATACGCCGCACGCTACGCTTTAATCCACTTGCTCGCAGCGTAACTGTCTTTCCACCAGGGTTCGGATACTATTGTGCATCCGCGCTGAAATATCGTAACGCTGTCTGGCACATATATAATATATATGGACGGTGTCTGTTCTTTCGCATACAAAGATTTTAATCTGTTGTCATTGGGCTCGCCCAATGCCCCGCTGTAGCTAATGTCACATATTTCATAAGGGTTGTTTTTGGAACTAAACTGTTTACTGGCCTTCTTCCAACCCATCTTCCTTCTGTGAACTGCATAAATAGCTTCTACATCTACATCTACATCCGTACTCCGCAAGCCACCTGGCGGTGTGTGGCAGAGTGTACTTTGAGTACCTCTACAGGTTCTCCCTTCTATTCCAGTCTCGTATCGTTCGTGGAAAGAAGGATTGTCGGTATGCCTCTGTGTGGGCTCTAATCTCTCTGATTTTATCCTCATGGTCTCTTCGCGAGATATACGTATGAGGGAGCAATATAATGCTTGACTCCTCGGTGAAGGTATGTTCTCGAAACTTAAACAAAAGCTCGTACCGAGCTACTGAGCGTCTCTCCTGCAAAGTCTTCCACAGGAGTTTATCTATCATCTTCGTAACGCTTTCGTGATTACCAAATGACCCTGTAATGAAGCGCGCTGCTCTCTATCAACGGATCCCACACTGGTGAGCAATATTCAAGCAGTGGGCGAACAAGTGTACTGTAACGTACTTCCTTTGTTTTCGTTCTGCATTTCCTTAGGACTCTTCCAATGAATCTCAGTCTGGCATCCGCTTTACCGACGATCAACTTTATATGATCATTCCATTTTAAATCACTCCTAATGCCTACTCCCAGATAATTTATGGAATTAACTGCTTCCAGTTGCTGACTTGCTTTATTGTAGCTAAATGATAAAGGATCGTTCTTTCTATGTATTCGCAGCACATTACACTTGTCTACATTGAGATTCAGTTGCCATTCCCAGCACCATGCGTCAGTTCGTTGCAGATCCTCCTGCATTTCAGTGAAATTTTCCATTGTTACAACCTCTCGATAAACCACAGCATCATCCGCAAAAACCCTCAGTGAACTTCCGATGTTATCCACAAGGTCATTTATATATAATGCGAATAGCAACGGTCCTACGACACTCCCCAGCGGCACACTTGAAATCATTCTTACTTCGGAATACTTCTCTCCATTGAGAATGATATGCTGCGTTCTGTTATCTAAGAAATCTTCAATCCAATCACACAATTGGTCTGACAGTCCATATGCTCTTACTTTGTTCATTAGACGACTGTGGGGAACTGCATCGAACACGTTGCGGACGTCAAGAAACACGGCATCTACCTGGGAACCCGTGTCTATGGCCCTCTGAGTCCCGTGGACGAATAGCGCGAGCTGAGTTTCACACGATCGTCTTTTTCGAAACCCATGCTGATTCCTACATAGTAGATTTCTAGTCTCCAGAAAAGTCATTGTACTCGAACATAATACGTGTTCCAAAATTCTACAACTGATCGACGTAAGAGATATAGGTGTATAGTTCTGCACATCTGTTTGACGTCCCTTCTTGAAAACGGGGATGACCTGTGCCCTTTTCCAATCCTTTGGAACGCTACGCTCTTCTAGAGACCTACGTTACACCGCTGCAAGAAGGGGGGCAAGTTCCTTCGCGTACTCTGTGTAAAATTGAACTGGTATCCCATCAGGTCCAGCGGCCTTTCCTCTTTTGAGCGATTTTAATTGTTTCTCTATCCCTCTGTCGTCTATTTCGATATCTACCATTTTGTCATCTGTGCAACAATCTAGAGAGGGAACTACAGTGCAGTCTTCCCGTGTGAAACAGCTTTGGAAAAAGACATTTAGTATTTCGGCCTTTGGTCTGTCATCCTCTGTTTCAGTACCATTTTGGTCACAGAGTGTCTGGACATGTTGTTTTGATCCACCTACCGCTTTGACATAAGACCAAAATTTCTTAGGATTTTCTGCCAAGTCAGTACATAGAACTTTACTTTCGAATTCATTGAACGCCTCTCGCATGGCCCTCCTCACATTACATTTCGCTTTGCGTAATTTTTGTTTGCCTGCAGGGCTTTGGCTATGTTTATGTTTGCTGTGAAGCTCTCTTTGCTTCCGCAGCAGTTTTCTAACTCGGTTGTTGTACAACGGGGGCTCTTTTCCATCTCTTACGAACTTGCTTGGCGCATACTCGTCTAATGCATATTGTACGATGGTTTTGAACTTTGTCCACTGATCCTCAACACTATCTGTACTTGAGACAAAACTTTTGTGTTGAGACGTCAAGTACTCTGAAATCTGCTTTTTGTCACTTTTACTAAACAGAAAAGTCTTCCTGCCTTTTTTAATATTTCTACTTACGGCTGAAATCATCGATGCAGTAACCGCTTTATGATCGCTAATTCCCTGTTCTGCGTTAACTGTTTCAAATAGTTCGGGTCTGTTTGTCACCAGAAGGTCTAATATGTTATCGCCACGAGTCGGTTCTCTGTTTAACTGCTCAAGGTAGTTTTCAGACAATGCACTTAAAAAGATTTCACTGGATTCTTTGTCCCTACCACCCGTTATAAACGTTTGAGTCTCCCAGTCTATATCTAGCAAATTAAAATCTCCACCCAGAACTATAACATGGTCGAGAAATGTACTCGAAATATTTTCCAAATTTTCCTTCAGGTGCTCTGCCACAACAGCTGCTGAGCCAGGGGGCCTATAGAGACATCCAATTACCATGTTTGAGCCTGCTTTAACCGTGACCTTCACACAAATTATTTCACATTTCGGATCTCCGTCAATTTCCTTCGATACTATTGTACTTATTATCGCTATAAACACGCCTTCCCCTTCACTGTCCAGACTGTCTCATTCCAATCTGAGTTTAGAATTTCATTACTGTTTACATCTGGTTTCAGCCAACTTTCTGTCCCTAGTACTATGTGGGCGTTGTGACCGTTTATTAATGAGAACAATTCTGGGACCTTTCTATAGACGCTACTGCAGTTTACTATTAGCACATTAATATTGTTATTCCCTGTTGCGTTTTGCCTAGTACTTCCTTGTCGCGTCTCAGGAGGCGTCTTGTCGAGCCTAGGGAGGGAATTCTCTAACCTAAAAAAACCCACATGTGCAGTCCACACGTACTCCGCTACCCTTGTAGCCGCTTCCTGCGTGTACTGCACTCCTGATCTATTCAGGGAGACCCTACATTTCTCCACCCGATAGCTAGGTCGAGAAATTTGCAGCCCAGATCTCCGCAGAATCGTCTGAGCCTCTGGTTTAAGCCTTCCACTCGGCTCCAAACCAGAGGACCGCGATCGGTTCTGGGAACGATACTGCAAATAGTTAGCTCAGATTCCACCCCGCGAGCGAGGCTTTCCGCCTTCACCAACTCCGCCAACCGCCTGTATGAACTGAGGATGAACTCTGAACCCAGATGGCAGGAGTCATTGGTGCCGACATGAGCAACAATTTGCAGTCGGGTGCACTCAGTGCTCTCTATCGCCGCCGGCAGGCCCTCCTCCACATCTCGGATGAGACCCCCGGGTAAGCAGACAGAGTGAACACTGGCCTTCTTCCCCGACCTTTCCGCTATCTCTCTGAGGGGCTCCATCACCCGCCTAACGTTGGAGCTCCCAATCACTAATAAACCCCTCCCCCCGTGTGCCTGCTTGGACCTTGCTGAAGGAGCGGCCACATATCCACTCACAGGCAGAGGGGGCGATGCCACAGGGCCAGCCTCCACATTGACCCTCCGCCTCGCGCGCCGCGAACGCCGCTGAACCCACCACTCCCCTTGGGGAGAGGGTGGCCGAATCGCGCCCGGTATGCGGGAAGATGTCTCGAAAGCAGGGACCGTGGGTGAAGCATGTAACATATGGGGTGTACCATGTGACGCACAGACTCCCCACTGCCGTTACACTCCGAGGCAGCAGCCTGAAGACGGGTGACTGCGGCCATCAACACGTTCAGCTGTTCGCGAACTGTGGCCAGCTCCTTCTGCGTCCGTACACAGCAGTCACACATCCTATCCATCCTAAGAAATGAATTTACTGTAGAGAGTTGATCAACTTTTAACTAGACTGCTAATTCACTAAAGGCGGCTGATAGCTGACTACACTGTGGTTACTAGACACTTCCTGTTGAAAACAATGAAAATAAGCGCTACCTGTCTCTCGACTGTATTCAAAACAGACGCTAGCACTACTGGCACTACAGCTGACTAAAGGGACTCTCTCTGACTGTATTCAAAACAAACACGAAATCTATGGAACACTACTACTAGTACTCGAAAATTAAAGCTTCCTACAAGCAAAAACACACGGAAGAAGAAGTGACAAGTAAGAAAGATACAGTTAATACTTAAATTAACGTAGCTCGCTGCACAGCATATATGAAGCAGACGGAAGTTATTTTAAACTGATTCTGTTTTCTTTGATCAACTATCCCCATTATCTTCTTGGAATATGCAATAGAATTCCAAGAGAATAAGTGTGTGTACTGATTACGGGAGATTTTGGACGAGGAAAAGTAAGAGGTCCGGTTTAAGCGCCCGAAGAGGGTCCAGTTTACGCACTTGTAGCCTGAATTTTGTTAATCAATAAATTTTTAACCGAACATCTAAATGGAAAATTTGATCACAAAAAATTAATCTTAAACCTTAGTTCCAACAGCTAGGAGAACTAACGAAAAAATTAGCTCAATGTAAAAACTTTTTCCATCGTCAAAACATGTAATGCGAACTGATAAGTAATACCTACGAAATGAGGCGGGCGACTTGGCTGCCCCGCTATAGAGTGATAGACGCGTAAAAAGAAATTTGCACTTGGTCCTACTAGAGTCGAGCAGAACGCAGAGACAAGAGACCAGCGGGTCCGCTTTAAGGGGGAGGGGGGTTCCAATTTAGGGCATTTTCCTCTAATATTGCTTGGCATGTCATTAATATACACTGAAGAGTCAAGAAATCTGGTACACTTGCCTAATATCGTATAGGATCCCCGCGCGCACGCAGAAGTGCCGCAACACGACCTGGCGTCAACTCGACTAATGTCTGAAGTAGTGCTGGAGGGAACTGACACCATGAATCCTGCAGGGCTGTCCACAAATCCGTAGAGTACGTGGGGGTGGAGATCTCTTCAGAAAAGCACGTTGCGATGCATCCCAGATATGCTCAATAATGTTCATGTCTTGGGAATCTGGTGGCCAGCGGAAGTGTTGAAGCTTCGAAAAGTGTTCCTGGAGGCACTCTGTAGCAATTCTGGACGTGAGGGGTGATCACTGTTCTGTTGCAATTGCCCTAGTCGGTCAGAATGGACAATGAAAATGAACGGATGCAGGTGATCAGACAGGATGCGTACGTAGGTGTCACGTGTCAGAGTAGAATCTAGACGTACCAGGAGTACCGTATCACTTCAACTGCACAAGTCCCACACCATTACAGAGCCTCCATCAACTTGAACAGTCTCCTGTTGACATACAAGGTCCATAGATTCATGATGTTGTCTCCAAGCCCGTACACGTCCATCCGCTCGATAAAATTTGAAACGAGACTCGTCCTACCAGGCAATATGTTTCCAGTGAACAAGAGTCCAATGGCGTTGCCTACGAGCCCAGCCGAGGCGTAAAGCTTTGTGTCGTGCAGTTATCAAGTGTAAAAGAGTGGGCCTTCGGCTCCGAAAGCCCAGACGATGATGTTTCGTTGAATGATTCGCACGCTAACACTTATTGATGGCCTAGGGGTTGCATGGAGGGTCGTCAGATCAAAACTCACCTGAACTGTAAAATTTGCAAGCACGGTAGCTTAGCGTGTTCGGTCAGAGGGCTGCTTGCTCTCTGTAATAAAGAACTGAATAAAGCAATTAACGATCAATTTGAACGGATGTCTTGTGACGCCCGCCCAGACCAAACGCAACGATCAATGCCGAACAAAATGAAAAAAAATGAAAAAACAGTAACGTGAAAGAAAGTGTAGCGTCTATGATTCATAATCAGAACGTCTTCGATCCCGGGTTCGAATCCCACGGTTCCTCAAATTTTGATTAATAATTAGCTTTGGCTGCCGAAGAGTTCCAGCATAAGAAGTCACCCTCATCCTGCCAATGGCCTTGTCAAAGAGGGTGCAGTAGCGAACAGATGTTCAGGGCACTATCTTGTCCTAGGGGTGGAAAACTTCCCCTAAAGGTGGAAGAATCAGCAATGATCAACGGCGTGAGGGTGCAGAAGGCAATGGAAACCACTGCATTAAAGACACGTAACGTGTTTGCACAGGACATGTGGCCTGTAATTGAAGAAGTGTCATGATGATCTCTCCATTGGCAAAAGATTCCGGAGTAATCCCCCATTCGGATCTCCAGGAGGTGACTGCCAATGGGGAGGTTACCATGAGAAAATGCTCGTATAATCAACGGAAGGATAGTGTTCGACGAGTCGGGGCGTGGAATGTCAGAAGCTTGAACGTGGTAGGGAAACTAGAAAATCTGAAAAGGGAAATGCAAAGGCTCAATCTAGATGCAATAGAGGCCAGAGAAGTGAAGTGGAAAGAAAACAAGGGTTTCTGGTCAGTTGAGTATAGGCTAATATGAACAGCAGCAGAAAATGGTATAACGGGTGTAGGATTCGTTATGAAGAGGAAGGTAGGGCAGAGGGTGTGTTACTGTGAACAGTGCAGTGATAGGGTTGTTCTTATCAGAATCGACAGGAAACCAAATCCAACAACTATAATTCAGGTATACATGCCGACGTCGCAAGCTGAAGATGAAGAGGCAGAGAAAGTGTATGAGGGTATTGAAAGTGTAATACAATATTTACAGGGATATGAAAATCAAATTGTCATGGGAGACTGGTTTGCAGTTGTAGGGCAAGGAGTAGAAGAAAAGGTTACAGGAGAATATGGGCTTGGGACAAGGAATGAGAGAGGAGAAAGACTAATTGAGCTCTGTAACAAGTTTCAGCTAGTAATAGCGAATACTCTGCTCAAGAATAACAAGAGGAGGAGGTATAATTGCAAAAGGCCGGGTGATACGGGAATATTTCACTTATATTACATCATGGTTAGACAGAGATTCCGAAATCATATATTTGCACCAGACTATTGAGCAAAATGGACATAATTCCCTTGATCCATAGCTTTCAAGACGTGACGTGAGGAAAGCACAAGTTGGTTTCGTTGACGGAGTTTTCGGAATCCATACTGGTTGGCATGATAGTCATGCTGTTCAAGGTATTTCACTGTGTTTGATCTTGTAATATGTTCTACGATTCTGTAATAGCTGTCTGTCAAAGATATTGGTTGGTAATTTTGTGAACCACTACCGCTACCTTACTTATAGACGGTCGTGACCTGAGTTTTCTTCAAGTCAATAGTTTTTTGTTCAAGGGTTCTGTGGTATGTTATGGTTAAAATGAGAGATTACTTAACTGCAAATTATGTATAGAATCGGACCCTGATTCCATCGGACCTTGCTTCTTTCATGGTGCGTCCCACGAATGTGGTTGTCTGTTGAACTAGACGATGGGAATTTTTTTCCTCGAAGTAACCTCTAATCGCACCATAATATCCTGACGTATTTCGTTTAAAACAAGTCTTTCCATTTCTTTCCGTCAGTCACCAACCGACTTTTCTGTGCGCCAACCATTAATCAATTTTGAAACACGACAATATTTAGAATCCGTTGAGTAGCAAAATTAATGCAAAAATCTGGAACACATTTGCTGTAATTCTTTTCCTTCAAGTAAAACTTCAAGTAATAACTGTAGATTCTGTTTCTGTCTACGTTGCACTTTAGGGGTACGCCCCAAAATTTGTCGACCTACTCTAAAAAAAAAAAAAAAAAAAAAAAAAATTGGCTGCTCGGACATAGCTATGACAGATCGAGTTGTTGCTACATATCTCTCTGAATCACCGAAATTGTTTTCGAAATATGTCGTCTGATAAGGTGTTCACAGCAGATAAAACACGATAGCAAACAAGCTGTGAAACACACATCAAGATGCTGTCATTTGGAAATTGGAAACACTTTTTGAGCTTTTGATATTGGAAAGGACACACATCGGAAATAAGTAAATAACAGTATTTGCTCTGACTTGCAACATATGGTCAAAGGTTTTCAAACAGTCTTTGATGCTTTTTCCAAACAGACAGGCCAATGAATTTGCAGCTGAAAACCAGTTACTGTTGTAGTGTGTCTGTCTGAATGATAGACTATTCAATACTTCGAGAAACCTTCACGAATCACTCAAGGCAGAATTTGTATCTATTTTTCCTGAAGCATGATGTATCGTTGTCTTTGAGTGGGAGATGGGTTGGGGGTAAGTGGATTCAACCGGCAAGCAACCGATGCCCTAGGTCATTCTAAAAATATTCACTGATGTTAATGTCAGTGTGTTGAACAAACTACTGAAATGAGTAATAAAATTGTCTATCTCAGACACAAGCTACCTCTTGATCTCTTGTAGCAAGCAAAAGGAGCGGGAGAAAGTTCACGCGACATTTGAGACCATCACATATCTGGTTCCCACAAAATCTCAGTTGAGTTTTGAAGTACAACAGTCTTCAGGATATTACGGCACTTACTGAGTTTATATCGAGCTATATTACGTTATTCGTGGCTGTAATTTTCAGCAACTATAGTAAATATTTTTCAGAGTAAAATTTGGTCGTCAGTACAAATGTATTTTTATTAAGCAAAACCCATTTCTACAAATTAATTTCTCGTCTCCAGAATCGTACAAAATGAGCGATATTATAAATCTATAGACCTTGGCTATACATTTATATGCAGTATAAGAAGTATATTACACAAACTTATTTAGTAATGGATTAGCAGACGACAGTATTTTCTTCATAGAAGCATAATTCCACGACATGCCCATGAATTTACATATTGTATGTGATTATTTTAAACACAGATTGACAATTAACAGTAACTGAATCACATCTGCGGATTTGTCAAGCTGTTGTACTCGCAGCGAGGAACATATATAAAATCATATAAAAATATAGCCAAGGAATATAAAGAAATTTATAATACATTTGAAAAATCATGAAACATACTTCTATTACACAAAAGTAACATGCTAATTTACATATTTTATAACAGATAATATGCAATGAAAATAGTGCCTTTTTTTAAATGCAGGTTGAACATTCCACAAATCTTTTTTAATTTAGATGGGAATGTTGTTTATATATTTCAAAGTCATCTACAATTTCACTTTGTAGCCCTTGTCAACTATATGCAAAATTTCAAAGTTAAGCATGGATGGAGAAGGAAGAGTGAGTTCCCCCTTGACAGCTCTTAGGTGGGGTTGTATGTCTTCACGCGCTAGAACAGACGCGAGGCTGAATGGGTGTCAAAGTCTCTGATAGTACATTTTTGGCGTGCTCAGAAAAGGTGTATGGGTAGCACCGAGAGTGTCGCCGAACTGGCGGTTGTTAGAGGCTGTTACCGGTGTTCTACTCATAAATTTGTCGGCGTCGCGTCTCCTCTGTGATCACTCCACAGGAGGGCCCCAAAAACCAAGGCTGAACAAGCATAAACACCCATTGCTGGTTCGGAACAGGTTCAAATTTCGTTGAATGGTTTTGAATGGCCTCTAGTAGTTCCCCCCTGTATACCAGGGCAAAAATTGTGGTCGCACTACATTCCAACTGGTTAGGTCACTTTTAGGGAGGCCAACGATGTCCTTAGAGTAGGACTGAATCACCCATGGGAATGGCGGTAGTGCAACGTTGTCAAGAACGTCGACCTGTTGCTCACCGCACTGCGAACTGTCGTTTTCGACCGCGAAATGTGTGGGTATCACCGCTCCAATGTAAGGAGACGTTTCACTGACGCTCTTTATGTCGCTTCACTTGAGCTTTTCGCGTAGGTTCCTAGCGGTGGTGTGTGTAAAATGTTTTCTTCGGCCACCCATAAAAAAACCGCGTGATTTCAACGCTAGGCGTTGCAGTTCTGACCTCCGTCGGAGGGGCGTCAAGATGAAGTGAGGGTAAGCGGGAGGGGTGATGTTCTTTTAACACCTCCACAGCGGCACTGGGCAGAACTCGTGGTGAAATCTGATGCCAATATGAGATCATTAACCCACCTTAGAGCTCCCATGAACCTCTGAGCTCTGGACTCTTTTTTCGTATGTGTCCACACCGTGCTGTTTGAAGCGTCGCCGAGCCCGACGATGTCACAAGGGGCCACGCTTTTGTAACGTTACAGAAAAAGGTTCGAGGCACATTTGAGCCAAATTTCACACTTAGGTGTCGCAATGGGAGACAATTACGGGATCCTAACAGGAAATAAAAGAAAACTAAACTCCGGCCGAACAGGCCATGAAGGCCCAACGGTACCGACCGGCCGCCGTGTCATCCGCAGCCTAAACCGGCTGGTATGCAGATATGGAGGGGCATGTGGCCAGCACACCGCTCTCCCGGCCGTATGTCAGGTTACGTGACCTGAGCCGCTACTTCTCAATAAACCAGGTCCTCAGTTTGCCTCAGAAGGGCTTGCCACCAACGCTCCGCAAACCAGATGGTCACACTGGAAACGCGTTCGGGAAGACGACGGTTCAATCCCGCGTCCGGCCATCCTGATTTAGGTTTTCCGTGATTTTCCTAAATCGCTCCAGGCAAATACCTGGATGGTTCCTTTGAAAGGGCACGGCCGACATCCTTCCCTAATCCGATGAGACCGATGACCTCGCTGTCTGGTCTCCTCCCCCAAACAACCCAACCCCAACCCAAATGGTCACCCATCCAAGTGCTAGCCCAGCGCGACGACGCTTAAATTCGATGATCTGATGGGAAACGGTGTTACCGCTGAGGAAGGCTTTTGGCGGATTCTGAAAACGTTATTCTTTAACAGTGTTGTGCTGTGTATTTCTCGATCGTAATCAAGCAGGCGATAGACATCGTAATTATGTACTGGGATGAATGAATACTCGAGGAAGAAACCAATATCAAATAGCTACGGTGAAATCTAATAGAAAATTTCCCCCGTATTGAGAAGGTATAAATCACACCTTACGCTGGACGGAAGATATTACAAAAACTGTTACGTATGAGATGCGCAATGATGATGAGTATTATTTCAAAATGGAATAACTTCAGCGCCCTTACATCAAATGAATATAGAAGACTGTTGTTAAAATCGATTGAAACTACAATAAGCTCTAAACCAAACAGGATCAACATATGAACGCAACAAATGGGGTTTAAAATTCAATGTTGGTCTAAAGGCTTTCAAAAAAAAAGCAACAACACAAATCTCAGATATAAGCAACAGGCAGTAACTTCATAATAAGTCTTATAAAATGGCAGGATAAAAGCAGTGAAAATGGGACCAATCATTCATTAGCACGCTAAAATCTCCCCCTTAATGTTTGAAAGGGCCGCCAACGTACTAGACTTTAAAAAGTGTAGCACACTCGTTATAACGCCAATGTTTATATGCTGTCTGATATTTCTACGAGCACTGACGAGAGAGTAACTGTGGGGACCATATATCTTATCCATGAAGAGGCTGAGCACGTTTAAAGTGCGGATGTACCCCCAAAGATTAAAATTCCCAAGGATGGATCATACTACAACTGACGAAATACTTCACCATGCTGATAAAATACCTGATTTTGGCCATATCTTATGGAGTGAGGCTTGCGCGTTCACGGAAATCTTTATCGAAAGAGAGCTAGATCCGAAACAGAACTCGTAGGTAAAGAATTTATGATCGCAGAATTTCCGGCAGCTTCATTAGAGTAGTGGAAAACAGAGAAAAGTACTGTATGATGATTGCCAACCGCATATAAGAAGACGACTTCAAACGATAAAGTAGTATTACTCCGGTGTTGAACCTACGGTGCAAATGGAGAATGTTACAAAAGAAACATAATCTCTCGTATTAAGAAAGGTTACCACAGGGCCATCATTCCCATTAAACAGCCATTTGGTCCAATTACGAAACATGTCACGAAGTAAGAAAACACATATTGTCAACACCGGCCTCGAGTACGGTGAAATGATGAACAATAGCACTTTACATGATAATGGTGACAGTTTCTACATCTACATTTATACTCCGCAAGCCACCCAACGGTGTGTGGCGGAGGGCACTTTATGTGCCACTGTCATTACCTCCCTTTTCTGTTCCAGTCGCGTATGGTTCGCGGGAAGAACGACTGTCTGAAAGCCTCTCTAATTTTACATTCCTGATCTCCTCGGGAGGTATAAGTAGGGGGAAGCAATATATTCGATACTCATCCAAAAACGCACCCTCTCGAAACCTGGACAGCAAGCTAAACCGCGATGCAGAGAGCCTCTCTTGCAGAATCTGCCACTAGAGTTTGCTAAACATCTCCGTAACGCTATCACGGTTTCCAAATAGCCCTGTGACGAAACGCGCCGCTCTTCTTTGGATCTTCTCTATCTCCTCCGTCAACCCGATCTGGTACGGATCCCACACTGATGAGCAATACTCAAGTATAGGTCGAACGAGTGTTTTGTAAGCCACCTCTTTTGTTGATGGACTACATTTTCTAAGGATTCTCCCAATGAATCTCAACCTGGTACCCGCCTTACCAACAATTAATTTTATATGATCATTCCACTTCAAATCGTTCCGCACGCATACTCCCAGATATTTTACAGAAGTAACTGCTACCAGTGTTTGTTCCGCTATCATATAATCATACAATAAAGGATCCTTCTTTCTATGTATTCGCAATACATTACATTTGTCTATGTTAAGTGTCAGTTGCCACTCCCTGCACCAAGTGTCTATCCGCTGCAGATCTTCCTGCATTTCGCTACAATTTTCTAATGCTGCAACTTCTCTGTATACTACAGCATCATCCGCGAAAAGCCGCATGGAACTTCCGACACTATCTACTAGGTCATTTATATATATTGTGAAAAGCAATGGTCCCATAACACTCCCCTGTGGCACGCCAGAGGTTACTTTAATGTCTGTAGACGTCTCTCCATTGATAACAACATGCTGTGTTCTGTATGCTAAAAACGATTCAATCCAGTCACACAGCTGGTCTGATATTCCGTAGGCTCTTACTTTGTTTATCAGGCGACAGTGCGGAACTGCATCGAACGCCTTCCGGAAGTCAAGGAAAATAGCATCTACCTGGGAGCCTTTATCTAATGTTTTCTGAGTCTCATGAACAAATAAAGCGAGTTGGGTCTCACACGATCGCTGTTTCCGGAATCCATGTTGATTCCTACAGAGTAGATTCTGGGTTTCCAAAAACGACATGATACGCGAGCAAAAAACATGTTCTAAAATTCTACAACAGATCGACGTCAGAGATATAGGTCTATAGTTTTGCGCATCTGCTCGACGACCCTTCTTGAAGACTGGGACTACCTGTGCTCTTTTCCAATCATTTGGAACCTTCCGTTCCTCTAGAGACTTGCGGTACACGGCTGTTAGAAGGGGGGCAACTTCTTTCGCGTACTCTGTATAGAATCGAATTGGTATCCCGTCAGGTCCAGTGGACTTTCTTCTGTTTAGTGATTCCAGTTGCAGTTTACAGCGATGACGGTAGAAGACCATGTGAATCTTCGATCGAAAATTTGTTGCTTATGATATCTAGGACGACAGTCTGAATTAATATGGGAAATCGGGTAATAAGTAAGTACCACGCCAAGTGACGTCGACAAAAGGCTTGAAAACTCGGATAGCCGTTACCATTCTGTCGTAACGTCGTGAGCGAATAAAGTTAAGTATCAGTGCGTAGTAATTTTGGTAGAGCAGTAGGAGTTACATCCCGTAGTACGTAAATGTAGGCGTAATCTTACATATACATGAATATTACCATCTTATTCTCAAGTTAATTTCAGAGCAGAGACGCTAATTCCGTTAAAAATAATTAGGGTATTGCCTCTGAATCCAGAGTGAAAACAAGGACAACACGAAGTGGAGATAACAGAATTGCTACTTCCACAGTGCCTGTCACGATTCCTCCAATCTTATCACTTCTGCCGTCTGATGTGCTGCGTTTGGCCCCTGACAAGATACCAGTACGTACGGTGTCCTCAGCAGAGAAAACCGGCGGGAGCGACTTAGATAACGTAGGCTGCCACAGCGATATTTACAGTGTACACAGACGGCCGCGAGGGAACAGGAAAAACTACTTTCTGTATCGGCGTCTTTGAGAATGCAATTTTATCCCACCACGCCCCAGCTGCAGGAACGATAGCTCGCGCTGTGTCGCTTGAAATGGTGTCACCGTTCGTAATTCGTCAGACGGTGACAACGCAGCTCTGTCTCTTAGCGTGATCTATTGTCAACGTTGTCGCAACCGCATTCTCCTACGGAAGACAAACTGCAAGAGAAAGAATAAAGGGCCACAATGGTGATTCCTCCATCAGTGTCACTGATACTGAACTCAGGACTTCAGACGAGCAAGCAGTGCCTAGTAGAAAATTCTGCGACAGCACAGCAGCGGAGTATGTCGTTAACTTATCCATTGTTTAAGTTCGCGTAAAGCCCGCCGTAAGATCGTTTTAACGACGAAGATGTTCTTTCTAGGATTAAATTCAGGAGTCAGTTGACTCAGACACTGGAGGCCGTTATAATTATTCACTTAGAGACAATTATTATTTCGAAGCCACAGACCGTCATTTTTGGGGCGCTTCAACACATCCCGACGTGACACGTTGTTGCTGTCGGTATTACATCCGTCCTTAAGAACTCGATATGTTTCATCAGGTCGAAGATTCGAGTTTAACATTCAGTCGATGACAGTTCTTTACAAAGTACGAGCTACGACTGGGCAGAGATGGGAGAGGAAATCAGGCACGTCCTTTTCAGTGGAATGGTCCTGAAACCCTCTTTGTTCATTTAGGGAAACTACAGAAAATCTAAATCTGGATAGCTGGTTCAGGATTTGAACTACGCTCTTCTCGGACACAGGTCCCGTCAGTGTGTTACGTGCTGAGTCATCTCACTCACTTTTCATGTTTGGAACTAATTTTGAAATTGTGTATTGCTGTCCAAATTTCAGATAGAACTTTTGCGCTGCACTGGCGTATAAGCTTACTGGTGTGTTAGAATTCTCTGCCAAACTGGGGCTTGATTATCAAACCATGCCTTTCGCTAAGTTGTTGCTACTAACAAAAGAATCCAGGCATGTCTCAGGACACTGTTCAAAATTCGGATTACCCTTATCTCCCTCATACTCCCCAAATTCCCCAAAGTCCTCCAGCATATTTGCTGGACGATTTTCCAGACTTTTTGAGAACGTGATGTGTTCTAGAATAGCATTTCGCTTCAGCAAATCACAGTTTGGATTTCAGGGAAGTTGTTCTACTGAGAATTCCATTTACATGTTGATTCGCCTGATTTTCCAAGCGTTAAATAATAAAATAGTACCGTTTGGAATTTTCTGTGACCTACCTAAGGCATCTAACAGTGTGAATCACCATGTTCTCCTAGATAATTTTGAAGATTTGTGGTACTGACGGTGTAGCCACTCAGTGGCTAATGTCATACATAACCAAAAGAATGTAGAAAGTTGTACTTAGTAAGTAAACCAATGTAACCCAGGGGCATTATCCTGACTGGAGAGAAATCACATATGGGGTTTCCCAAGGCTCAATCTTAGGTCCACTATTGTTCGTCATATATATAAACGATCTTCCGTGTAATCTATAAGTAGCACAATTGGTTCTTTTTGCAAACGACACTAGTATTGTAATCAGTCCAACCACGCATACAGAAACAGAAGAAATAGTAAAAGTTTCTTAAAAGTCTCACTGACTGATTTTCGGAAAGTAGTCTCACCCTCAATTTAAATAAAAAAAATAAATTAAAAAAACACAACATATTTGGTTCCGCACATCTAAGGGTACAATACCAATAATAAGTGCAACACTTGGTGGTGAAATAATATATAGGTTGGAAATTTCAAAATTCTTAGGTGTTCGTATTGAGGAGAACGTAAATAGGAAAAAACACATTTTGGAACTCCTACAACTTTGTTTAATCACATTTGCACTTAGCATCACTGCAAATCTTGGGGAGAGACAAATCAATAAGTTGACATATTTTGCATATTTTTATTGAATAGTATCATACAGAATGATGTTATGTGTTAACTCATCTTTAAGAAGGGAAGTCTTCATTGCTCAAACACGTGCTGTAAGATTAATGTGTTGTGCACACTCACGGTCAGGTCGTAAACTTCTGTTTAAGGAGTATTCTGACTACTGCTTCACCCCACGTTTTCTCCCTCATGAAAGTTTTTTTGTAGATAATCCACTGCAGTTCAAAAAGAACAATGACATGCATAATTACAATACCAGAAGCAAAATAACATTCATTACTCCACATCAGGTTTGTCTTTAGCACAAAAAGGGATGCAAAATGCTGCAACAAAACTTTTTGATAACTTATCCAGTGACATAAAACTGCGATTTAGCGTACAAATGATCTATGTAACATGAAACTAATTAACTCCTCACAGGACGTATAGGACAAACAAAATTTCTTATCTACAACCTACGTATTTTTTCAGAACAACTCTTAGTCTCTGTACTGGAGTCACGCTATTATGAAAGTTACTGAGTCAAAGATTTAATCATTGCTGAATTGAGACCATTATCGAGATTAGAGGTGATGTTATGTGGTAGTAGCGTGATGCCTGCTGGGACTGACTATTTCTTTTGTCTGGTTTGCTTATCTTTTGGCTACCAGGCAAACCGATCACCTTCTTTTGTTTTGTAGTATTTAACATGGAACCTTAAATTTCTGTTTCAAGCCGACTGCTTTTGGCAAGCCGCGGCACTCGTCTCCAATCTCTATCGGTTAGGATTTGTCTGCGACCAGTGTCCTTACATCATATTAAATGTGTGGTATACCATTCCTTGTAGACGCGTTGAACAATCTGCATCGATACACGAACAAATCACGCATCGAAACATAATAGTTCCTTTCTGCAATTCAGTCACTTCTCCAGGTCTACTCATCTTACTTTGCTGATTTCTGCAGGACGATTTTGCTCAGTGAGAACAAACTACAGAAACCCCTCTCAAAAAGCAAAACAGATCATACGGACACGTGGCCGGAAATGCTTTCCAAGGGAGTAATATCCACTTGATGGTAAAGATAAAAGGTGTTTAACACTGTAGAATATGACGAAGGTATCAGCACCCGTCAAATATCCCGCCCCCATGGGATAAACGAGGCGACGGTGTCGAACATTCTCCATGACAACTGCCATCATCCGTATTATTTAAAATGCGTGCAGGCGTTATTAAATATCGACTAGCCTTCACGGCGTCGGTTTTGTCACTGGTTCGTCGCACAGGCCATCTCGGTGCTGGGATTTGTTTCATCCATCCAGTTCACAGATGTGGCAGTCTTAAGAGGAGCGGTATCGTCAATCTTCACAACTTCCACTTGTGGCCTACGGAGAATCTCCGCAGTGTAGTGGCAGGGAAGAATCATCACCGGTTCAGCCTCAATTTGTGGGCGGGGACTACAGGTGACCGGCTCTTGAGCGTGGAAATAAAACATTAGACAGACGCAACATTCACACTTGCCTGGTGTGTTCTCAGGTGTGATTTCAGTGATTGAAACCTACACTGAGGTGACAAAAGTCATAATATATATCTCCTAATATCGTGACGGACTGCCTTTTACCCGGAGTAGTACAGCAACTCGACCTGGCATGGATTCCACAATTCTTTGCAAATTCCCTGCAGAAATATTCAGCCATGCTGCCTCTCTAGCCGTCCATAGCATCAAAAGTGTTGCCAGTGCACGATGTTTTGCAAGAACTGACATCTATATTATGTCACATAAATAATCGATGGGGTTGAAGTCGGGCGATCTGGGTGGTCAACTCATTCGCTCGAATTGTCCAGAATGTCCCTCAAACCAGTCGCCTTCAACTGTGGCCCGGTGACATGACATCGTTGTTTGGAAACGAAGTCCGTGAATGGCTGCAATGGTCTTCAAGTAGCCGAAGATAAAACGATTACCAGTCAATGCTCGGTTCAGTTAGACCAGTGGATTCAATCCATTCCATGTAAACTCAACCCACACCATTATTAGGCCATCACCAGCTTGCACAGTGCCTCGTTGACGATTTGGACCCCTATCATCAGCTATTGCCAACTGAAATCGAGACTCATTCGACCAGGTCACGGTTTTACACTAGTCTGCTGTCCAACTGATATGGTCACGAGCCCATAAGACGCGCTGCAGGCAATGTCGTGCTGTTAGCAAAGGCACTTGCGCTGGTCGTCTGCTGCCATAGTCCATTAACGCCAAATTTCACAGCACTGTGCTAACGGATACGTTCGTCGTACGTCCCACATTGACTTCTGGGTCTGTTAATTCGTGTGGCCATAATCACGTCAAAAACCTTTTCACGTGAATCACCTGAGTACAAATGACAGCTTCTCCATCTGTACATGTGCATATCGCTATCCTATGACTTTTGTCATTTCAGTGTACGCTGTTAAGGATCTTTTGTTTACACCTTCAAGTAGGTGTATTTTTCCGGTCATATGTACAGGAGCAGATATAGACTCAGATCACAATATAGTAGTGATGAAGAGTAGGCTGAAGTTCAAGACATTAGTCAGGAAGACTCAATACGCAAAGAAGTGGGATACGGAAGTACTAAGGAATGACGAGATACGTTTGAAGTTCTCTAACGCTATAGATACAGCAATAAGGAATAGCGCAGTAGGCAGTACAGTTGAAGAGGAATGGACATCTCTAAAAAGGGCCATCACAGAAGTTGAGAAGGAAAACATAGGTACAAAGAAGGTAGCTGCGAAGAAACCATGGGTAACAGAAGAAATACTTCAGTTGATTGATGAAAGGAGGAAGTACAAACATGTTCCGGGAAAATCAGGAATACAGAAATACAAGTCGCTGAGGAATGAAATAAATAGGAAGTGCAGGGAAGCTAAGATGAAATGGCTGCAGGAAAAATGTGAAGACATCGAAAAAGATATGATTGTCGGAAGGACAGACTCAGCATACAGGAAAGTCAAAACAACCTTTGGTGACATTAAAAGCAACGGTGGTAACATTAAGAGTGCACCGGAAATTCCACTGTTAAATGCAGAGGAGAGAGCAGATACGTGGAAAGAATACATTGAAAGCCGCTATGAAGGGGAAGATTTGTCTGATGTGATATAAGAAGAAACAGGAGTCGATTTAGAAGAGATAGGGGATCCAGTATTAGAATTGGAAATTAAAAGAGCTTTGGAGGACTTACGGTCAAATAAGGCAGAAGGGATAGGTAACATTCCATCAGAATTTCTAAAATCATTGGGGGAAGTGGCAACAAAACGACTATTCACGTTGGTGTGTAGAATATATGAGTCTAGCGATATACCATCTGACTTTCGGAAAAGCATCATCCACACAATTCCGAAGACGGCAAGAGCTGACAAGTGCGAGAATTATCGCACAATCAGCTTAACAGCTCATGCATCGAAGCTGCTTACAAGAATAATATACAGAAGAACGGAAAAGAAAATTGAGAATGCGCTAGGTGACGATCAGTTTGGCTTTAGGAAAAGTAAAGGGACGAGAGAGGCAATTCTGACGTTACGGCTAGTAATGGAAGCAAGGCTAAAGAAAAATCAAGACACTTTCATAGGATTTGTCGACCTGGAAAAAGCGTTCGACAATATAAAATGGTGCAAGCTGTTCGAGATTCTGAAAAAAGTAGGGGTAAGCTATAGGGAGAGACGGGTCATATACAATATGTACAACATCCAAGAGGGAATAATAAGAGTGGACAATCAAGAACGAAGTGCTCGTATTAAGAAGGGTGTAAGACAAGGCTGTAGCCTTTCGCCCCTACTCTTCAATCTGTACATCGAGGAAGCAATGATGGAAATAAAAGAAAGGTTCAGGACTGGAATTAAAATACAAGGTGAAAGGATATCAATGATACGATTCGCTGATGACATTGCCATCCTGAGTGTAAGTTAAGAAGAATTAAATGATCTGCTGAACGGAATGAACAGTCTAATGAGTACACAGTATGGTTTGAGAGTAAATCGGAGAATGACGAAGGTAATGAGAAGTAGTAGAAATGAGAACAGCGAGAAACTTAACATCAGGATTGATGGTCACGAAGTAATGAAGTTAAGGAATTCTGATACCTAGGCAGTAAAATAACCAATGACGGACGGAGCAAGGAGGACATCAAAAGCAGACTCGCTATGGCAAAAAAGGCATTTCTGGCCAAGAGAAGTCTACTAATATCAAATACCGGCCTTAATTTGAGGAAGAAATTTCTGAGGATGTACGTCTGGAGTACAGCATTGTATGGTAGTGAAACATGGACTGTGGGAAAACCAGAACAGAAGAGAATCGAAGCATTTGAGATGTGGTGCTATAGACGAATGTTGAAAATTAGGTGGACTGATAAGGTAAGGAATGAGGAGGTTCTACGCAGAATCGGAGAGGAAAGGAATATGTGGAAAACACTGATAAGGAGAAGGGACAGGACGATAGGACATCTGCTAAGACATGAGGGAATGACTTCCATGGTACTAGAGGGAGCTGTAGAGTGCAAAAACTGTAGAGGAAGACAGAGACTGGAATAAGTCAAGCAAATAATTGAGGACGTAGGTTGCAAGTGCTACTCTGAGATGAAGAGGTTAGCATAGGAAAGGAATTCGTGGCGGGCCGCATCAAACCAGTCAGTAGACTGATGAAAAAAAAAAAAAAAAAAAAAAAGTACGAATGTTCTTTTTTGCATCTCATCCTTTCACGGGTCTTTCTCCCCATTTAGAAAAATTAGCCTATATACAGACAACTCGCACACACACACCAGCCGGCCGGAGTGGCCGTGCGGTTCTAGGCGCTACAGTCTGGAGCTGAGCGACCGCTACGGTCGCAGGTTCGAATCCCGCCTCGGGCTTGGATGTGTGTGATGTCCTTAGGTTAGTTAGGTTTAATTATTTCTAATTTCTAGGTGACTGATGACCTCAGAAGTTAAGTCGCATAGTGCTCAGAGCCATTTGAACCATACACACCACTTCACTGCCATGAATTACACCGTGTCTCTCAGTTCCATTAGTACTGCTTCCGTGAAATTCCAGACTGGAAAACCGTCTGGTGGCGAGTTGTGGCATTACGATCCTTGATGTTTCGTCAACAGCTGTTTTGAACTTCAAAGCGCTAGCTAATGGAACTGGGACACATTGCGTATGGCAGCGGTGGAGGGTCACGTGACAGCGGGTACAAGTTCCACACCATCTCCACTTATCCAATGCGGCCAGTGTTTTCATTTAAGAGAGCTACTAATATTGCGTGCTATGAGTGTGTACAACAACAGCTTTTAGGCTACGTAAAATGTACATATATTTACTTTTGTTCGATAACATTTCGGGTTTTGTTATCCCGTCATTATGTGAAAGAACTTTTAGTTCAAAACAAACGTTCGCATTTCATTGCTTCGTACTGTGTCAACATTGTACATCCTACTCTATAAATAAACTTAGTGGAATCCACTCAAGAGAAAGACGTGGGCCCAGTGTAGCGCTTCAGTCTGGAACTGCGCGACTGCTACGGTCGCAGGTTCGAGTCCTGCCTCGGGTATGGATGTGTGTGATGTTCTTAGGTTAATTAGGTTTAAGTAGTTCTAAGTTGTAGGGGACTGACAACCTCAGATGTTAAGTGTCATAGTGCTCAGGGCCATTTGAACCATTTGAACCAGTGTAGCACGCCAAGACTAGTCTTGAGATCAGCAACGGAGCGAGTTAGAGTCTAATGTTCGGGATGCATGCCTCACTAATCAAGGTGCGGTTGTTACATCAGCGCTAACGCGCTTCCTTCGTTCTCGTCTACTCGCTCTCTCTTACTGAAGGATGCAGGTGTAGCGTTGGTCGCGACTTCTTGTTAGTACGGAAGATGTGTGAACGACGTTGCTGCTGTTAAGTGGCACTGACAGGGGGAAAATCATTGATTGTCGGGCTCTGGTGGTATTTAATGAAGCAGTGTTTTATGAGACAGTAGAGGGCGTAACACGAAAATTAATTGATGCCATGTGCACAACTGCAAATGTGTTTCATTAGAGCAGGAGTGATATGTGGAATAAGTTTCACCCTATAGTCCATGCTTCATACAAAAACATACAAATTTCGTCCAGTGCAAACGAAATGATTGTATTCTGGTATATTTCACCTCCGTCACGAGGAAAGATATGTGCTGCGTCAAACGAAAACTGGGCGCTGGCGAACGTCATTTATACCCCTGAGACAAAAAATCGGTGTGTTTCTGTATTTATTTGGTCATGGTAACTTGCGTCTTGGGCTAACAGTTAGTTGTCTAGCTTACTATTCATTTCTGTAATTTATTTTAATAAATAATTACAATTTACAGATTGCACTTCATCCTCAAGTCACATTCTCTGGTACTGTCCTTGCAGACTTGGTTATGCTTCTAAAGTGTGTATACGTCAACATTCTCTGTTGCTATTATACTCTGAAGAGCCACAGAAACTGGTACACCTTCCTAGTATCGTGCAGGGTCCTCGCGAGCACCCAGAAATGCCACACGACGTGGCATGGACTCGATTAATGTCTGAAGTAGAGCTGGAGGGAAATGACAACATGAATCCTGCAAGAGTACGAGGGAGTAGTTATCTCTTCTGAACAGTACATTGAAAGGCATTCCAGATATGCTCAATAACGTTCATATCTGGGGAGTATGCCGGATAGCGGAAATGTTTAAACTCAGAAGAATATTTCTGGAGCCACTTTGTAGCAATTCTGGACGTGTGGGGTCTCGCACTGTCCTGCTGGAATTGCCCAAGTCCGAGTCCGTCAGAATGCACAATGCACAATGGACCAGAAAGGATGCTTACGTACGTGACACCTGGCAGAATCATATCTAGACGTATCAGGGATTCCACATTACTCCAACTGCACGCGCCCCACACCATCACAGAGTCTCCACCAGCCTGAACAGTCCCCTGCTGACATGCAGGGTCCACGGAGTACCGTATCACTTCAACTGCACAAGTTCCACACCATTACAGAGCCTCCATCAACTTGAACAGTCTCCTGTTGACATACAAGGTCCATAGATTCATGATGTTGTCTCCATGCCGGTACACGTCCATCCGCTCGATACAATTTGAAACGAGATTCGTCCGCTCAGGCAACATTTTTCCAGTCGTCAAGAGTCCAATGTCGGTGTCTATGGGCCCAGGTGAGGCGTAAAGGTTTGTGTCGTGCAGTCATCAAGGGTATACGAGTGGCCCTTCGGCTTCGGCTATATCGATGATGTTTCTTTGACTAATTCACACGTAGACACTTGTTGATGGCCAGCGTTGAAATTTTCAGCAATTTGCGGAAGGATTGCACTTCTATCAATTTGAACGATTATCTTCTGTCGTCGTTGGTGCCGTTCTGGAAGGATCTTTTTTTCCGGATGCAGCGATGTCAGAGATTTGATGTTTTACCGGATTCCTGATGTTCACGTGACACTCGTGGAATGGTCGTACCGGAAGATCCCTACTTTATCGCTACCGCGGAGGTGCTGTGTCCTATCGGTTGTGCGCCGACTATAACATAACGTTCAAACTCACTTAAATGTTGGTTACCAGTAGTAACCGATAGAACAACTGCGCAGACATCTGTTGTCTTATACAGCCGCTGCCGACCGCAACTTCGTATTGTGCCTGATTACTTTTCTCTGAATTTGAATACGCATGCCTATACCAGTTTCTTTGGCGCTTCAGTGTATATGAAAATAAACTTACAGCAGTCGTCGAAAAATTTTTATCTATATAAACGTGTGTTTAAAAATAACAATATTCACTGCTAGCCGATCAGTCTTTACACTGATATGAAATTTTATTGTGTCATTTAGGCAGGTCGGTCATTTCAACTTGCACCTGAGAATGGTTATAAGGCCGAAATTGTGAAATAAATGAATAGTAATTTACAGTTTAATCGCAGAAATTTGTTTCGGAATGGTTGAGCATGTAATTGGATTGCCACGAGCCCGCGGTTATACTTGCGAACTTGTGTACTCGCTTTCCTTTCTGAGCGAGTCGAGTCCACCCAACAACAGACTCAGGTGACGAGTGGGCACCCGCGGAAACACAAAGGTCGAGTCTAAGGGCACAGGGAGACGGTGAGTTCGGTGATGACGTCACAGAACTCGCTAGCGACTTTAAATCGAGTATACGGAGCTCATTTCTGATCTCTCATAGAGTCCTTGTAACCCCACGCTACGAAAACTTACGGAGCGGAAACTAGTGTAACCTTTATACACAGGGTGCTCTGCAGCTAGTATGCGTCTCTGGAACTTCATGGTGATTAAAAGTCCACATTCTCTGCATAGGATTTATTTATAAAATTTATTATGCATGACCAGGGTTGGTGCGCTGAAAGTGTCGATTTCACTTGAACAGTCTTTTATACGTGTAGTAAAATAAACGGCAAATATAGACTGATAAGTCAAAACATTATTATCACCTGCTTAATAGCTTGTTTGTCCGTCTTTGTAACGAAATACACCACCGATTCTGCGTGTCAGGGATCCGACAGTTTGTTGGTGGGTTTGTGAAGGTATGTGGCATTAGATTTCTACGCACAGGTCATGTAATTCACGTAAATAAAGGGCCGTTGATTTGCGTAGGCGGTTGTGGCTCCCTACAGCGACATAGATGGGGCCCGTAGGATCTACGTCAGTCGAATTTGGTCACCGCGACATCAATGTGAGTTCACTACAATGCTCCTCAAACCTCTGTAGCACGGTGCTGGCTCCGAGATACGGACAGTTATACTGCTGAACGCTGACATCGCCGTCGGGGACGACATCAAGCACGAAGGGATGCAGGTGGTTCGCAACTGCCATCGTTTCTTTAATTACTACCACAGGTCCCATGCAAGCACTGGAGAACGTCTCCAATAGCACAATATGCTCCCACCACCCTGCGACCTTGGTGCGTTGAACGTTTCGAGCCGCCGTTCACCTCCAAGACGGCGTTTGTGGAGACGACCATCGACCTAGTGTAGCGAAAACGCGATTCACCCGAAGAGCCGACACGTTTACATTAATCGATGGTCGAATCCCAATGGTCCACCGCCCATTGCAATCGTAATTTACAATGTAGTTCGGTCAACATGTGAATACGTGGAGGTAGTCCGCTGGGAAGCTCCATGTTCAACACCTTACAGTGAACAATGTGCTCCGAAACACTTGTGTGTGCACCAGCACTGTGCTCTTTCGGCGGAGATGCCACAGATCACCATCTGTCCTACTTTTACACAGCAGACAAGCCTCGAAACTGCACTTCCTGTGAAGAGCCATGGACGTCCAGTCATTTCGTGCCTAGTGGTAGCTTCTCTGTCCTTGTACCTCTTTCTGTAGATGCTCACGACAGTAGCACGTGAACAGTCGATCAGCTTAGTCGACCAGCTTAGCCGTTTTCGAGATACTGGTTCAGAAGCTCTGCGTAATTATGATCTTCCCTTTGTCATGGTAGCTTATGTCAATGGATTTCGACACTTGCGTCCCACATCTTTGCGAGGGTGTCTGTTCCGTTTACATACTTCTGTTATTGCGCCACATGCCCGCAGCGCTACTAGGTGACATCCAACCTCGCGGTCGGCAGTGATCATAATGTTCTGGTTTGTCAGTGTATGTTTGTTACTACATGAGTCCCGTCGTTACAAAACAAACACTGAGCTGCCACACAAAAGTCAATAGAACAACGAAGACCAAACAGGTGTTATGGAGACCATTTGAAGTTATCAACAAAATCCTCCAAGACCATCCAGTGCTAAGGAAAGTTAATAACACGCTGTAATGTATATCTACCAGAGAGCTTTTAAGATATAGAAGATGCATCAGCGGCCAACTGAATTACACTGCTAGCTATTAAGGATTGTGGTACCATGGATGGGCCGGGCAACAAACGTCAAACTGGCAGTAAGTTAACTATATGGCTAGATACGTAAATTATTAGCATTTCAGTGCAAAAGAATGAAGGAAATAGAAGTAACTTAATCAACATTCTGCATACAAAGAAAGTCATTACATTTCTGTTGTCTAACGATCCGTGCCTGTGCTGTAACTGTCGACATCTTCGTGACGTTATCTTTCAACAATATGACATAAGACCGCATGTTGTCTGTGCTGTCGTAACCCGTGGCCCCAAGGGATGATGCAGCTACCATCGTCTGCACTCGAGAACGACACAGAAAAAACTCTTCGCCTGAGTGATCTCAACCTTCAGCAGGACAATACGTTCTGCCCATCACTCCACACTCAGTGCTATGTCGGAATTCTGCACGGAACGAAGGGTACTTGTGTGGCACTCCAGACAAACTAACTTCAGTTATACTGAGAGTATATAGGACGCCAACGTGACTTGAACCGAGCTCTGATTAATCTCCGTCAGTCGTTCGTGGTTACTTAGCGCTTATAGATGCGCTGTTTCCGTATCACTTTTCCGCCATCAGGGCGTTAGTGAATTTTGAATGCTATTAGGTAGGTTTCTCTTATCCAGTTGGTCATGCGTGTATAACAGTAATTAGAGTTCCGTGTCTCAGTCTGTAAGGACGGAATCGCTTTTCTGTCCATCTATCTTAGGATCGCTTTGTTGTCCACCTGCTGTCCGGCTGTTAAGAACTCATTTTCTCAGGAAAGAGTAGACCTATAAAGCTCGAATTTATGTAGCATCCACCTTTGCGCCGTAAAAATTTTAAGCTTCTAAGTCAATGCAATCAAAACTTATGGCCACATGTCACATATTTTGATACTCGAAAACTCACTCATCAAAACCTACAGGATACTTCCTGTTAACCCAGAATCAAGAAACTTGGCAAGAAGCAAGATTTGATGGTACAAGCAAATGGAAAAATCCGAATACTCTTAATTTGTAATTATATAAAATGAAAAAAGTTTTATTATTTTTTTATATATCTGCCTTTTTCTCTGTCCGTCTGTTAATACCCATTTTCTCTGGAACAGGTTGGCATATCAACTTAAAATTTACATCATATACTAAGGTCTATGGTCCCTTTGCGATGCAAAAATATTAAACTTGTAAGTCAATACAGTCATATGATACGGCCATTTATGTCACATATTTTGATATCCGAAAACTAACTCATCAAAACCTATAGGACCCTTCCAGTTGACTAAGAATCATGAAATTTGGGAAGAAGCAATCCGAAATTGTTGTTTTGTATTCATACCACATGGGAAAATATTTATTTTGTCATTTGCTATCCAACTTCAAATTTGAAATTAAAATATTGTAGAAAGTCTTGCAACCCGGGATTGATATCCCGCCACTATCATTGTAGGTAACAGGCAAGGAGTCGTTAACATCCTCGAGTCCCAGAATGTGTAAATGGTCTATGTACATAATTAAGTTTGTACGGAACCCTTAGAGCGCATCTGGAAAACTTTTTTGATGTAATTTGTTATTTACCATATCCTTAAGGAGTCTCATTAAAAAGCAGCGCATTTAGATCGAGATATACTCATTTTGGAATACATAAATATTTCTGTTTCTCCTCAAGGACGCATTCTGTAGACTTAGAGTTCACTAGAGGAGGAGCACAATCTTGGCTGCGGAAAGAATGGTGAGGTAATCGGCCACGCCCAGTTCCAAAGGTACTGTTCCGGTATTTTTCTTAAGCGATTTAACGAAACCACGCAGAAACCTAAGTCAGGGTGACCCAATGGTGGTATAAAGATCCACCATAACGAAATAGAGTTCATAGCGTTAACTAGTGCGCCTCCTTAACATGGTTTTTATTCTACTAGTAAAGTCTGTCCAACAGGAGGCACATTCGACACCTCGAACAAAAAAGTGATCTGATATATGTCATAACTTTTAACAATATAGACTAGAATGCACTCTTTGAAATACTGAAGGTAGCAGGATGAAATACTGAGAGCGAAAGGTTATCTACAACTTGTGCAGAAAGTAGACTGCAGTTTTTAGTAGCGAAGGACATGACAGGGAAGCAGTAGTTGGAAAAGGAGTGAGAAACATCCCTTATATTATTCAGCCTGTACACAGAACAAACAGTGAAGGAAGCTAAAGAGCAATTAGTGAAGGGGTTAAAGTTCAGCGACAAGAAACAAAAATTTTGAGGTTTGTCAGCGACATTGTAATTTTGCTAGAGATGAAACAGGACCTGGAAAATCATTTGAACAGAATGGACACTGTATTGAAAAGACGTTATAAGAAGAACTTAAACAAAAGTAAAAAAAAGAGTAATAGAGTGTAGTGGAATTAACTCAGGAGACGCTGAGGGCATTACATTATGAAACTAGACACTAAAAATAACATTTGAGTTCTGATATTTTGGCAGAAAAGTATCTGACAGTGGCAGGAGTACAGAGGATCAAAAACTCAAGTTCGCCATAGTACGGGATTCAGTTGTGAAAAAGGGGAATTTGTTAAAATTTAAATGTCAGGGAGCCTTTCCTGAGGGCTTTTGGAATGTAACCTTAGGCGGAACTGAAACGTGGACGATTAACAGTTTAGACATGCAAAGAATTTAATAACAAATATTAAACATAACAGGCAAAGACCACGCCTACGGACTAAGGGATAAATCTCCTTATAAATTTTCTGCATTGATTCTGTTTCAACTATGTTAACTGTGAAAGTTTTATAAAACACTCACTGGCATATTGACGAGCTGGAAATTCATTGCACTTTGAAGTCAGTCTTGACTCAGGTTGGTAAGGGTCATATACGTTTCACTTACGAGGAAGTTGTGGTTACATTTTAACTTTGTGTACATCTCGTTAGTCAAAGATAGAGGGGGGGAACAGGGACCCTGTAATTATGCCACATGAGTGATTTTAGTACAATTTATACAGCTGAAGTGATAATAAGCATAGATGAATTAATGAGAGTGTGGCACAAGTTTTTAAATTCAGAAGGAGAACACATTAGGTTGCCTCAGATAAATGTTAATTAACGACATTCCTTTTTATTATTCAACGCAACTGTTCTATAGCCCAACAATTCTACAGGGTGAAGCTTCTGTGATGTTTAGAGGGGACTTAGCAGATAAAATTTTGGATGTACAAGATAAAGTTTTGGATATAAAATACACTGATCAACCAGAACATTGTGATCACCTGCCTACTGTCGATATAAACTATTCCAGAGGATAGGAGCCTCACCTGGCGAGGAATGACTGCTAGTCAGGCACACGAACGGTGCATGTAGTATCAGTGAGTGTGCTGCCCGCGTGTAGAATGGGGAGGGCGAGCGATCTGTCGAAGTTAGACCAAGGGCAGGTTGTGATGGTCCGGAGGCTCGGCTCGAGCATTTATTAAACTACACGACCTGTGGGGTGTTGAAGAAATGCTGTGGTGAATGTCTTCAACACGTGGCGAAAACAAGGTCAAACCACGTCCAAACGTCTTGGTGTTAGGCGGCCGCATCTCAATAAAGATGTCGGATATCGTAGGATCGGCAGACTGGTAAAACAGGACAGGCGGCGAACTGTGGCGGAACTGACATCAGACTTTAATGCTGGGCAGAGTGCAAGTGTGTCTGAACACACAGTGCACCGAATACTCCTAATGATGGCCCTCTGCAGCCATCGACCCATGCATGTTCCAATGTTAACGCCATGACATCGGCAACTACAGTTGAAATGGGCACGTGACTATCGGCACTGGACGTTGGCGCGTTGTACGGTTTGAAGAGTCCCGATATCTTCTTCGTCATGTCGATGGGAGGGCGTGAATCCGTCGTCTTCCAGGGGAACAGCTCCTTGACACCTGTAGGTGGGACGGGGACAAGCTGGCGGTGGGCCCATTAAGCTCTGGAGAACATTCACGTGGGCATCCACGAGTCCAGTGGGGCTCGTTCAAGGCACCATGACGCCTGAGGAGTATCGTATACTGTTTGGAGACCAAGTACACCCCTTCATGACGATCATGTTTTGCTGAAGACAGTGCCATTTTCCAACTAGCTAATGCGCCATGTCACAAGGCCAGAAGTGTGATGGAGTGGTTCGCGTAACGCAGTGGCGAGTTCAGATTGATGTGTTGGCCCCCCCAACTCGCCAGATCTGAACCCGATCAAAAACATCTGAGATGCGATTTAACATGGCGTCAGAACTCATCGCCTCCCTCCCAAGAATCTACGGGAATTAGGTGACGTGTGTGTGTAGATGAGGTGCCAACTCCCTCCAGCCTCCTAGCAAGACCTCATTGCTTCCACGCCACGACGCATCGCCGCTATTATCCTTGCCAAAAGTGGACCTACCGGCTATTAGATAGGTGGTCATAATGTTCTGGCTGATCAGTGTACGTTTCACGATCGGATCAGATTCAGACGTCCTGCTTCACAGTACGCATACAAACTGAGAAGATGGTGCCGCTGCAGCCTAGTTATAATTATGACACCACATACCATTCTACCGCGACTGCAACAACTGCTGCGAGAAACTGGTACGTTTGCAGCTAGCGCGGTTGACTGTGGTGTTCCACGTACCAGTATGGGTCGCACTTCGCCACATAGAAGAAAACCCTACGATGAGTGTTCGAAACACTGCCCATGCCGTGCGCAATGTGTAGACGACCAAGTACAAAGAACGTTGGTTTCAGCCAGTATGCTCTATATCTGCAAGGGACAATGACTGACGAAGTGATTGGTACGCATGTCGCTGAGACCGGACTGACACAAGCTCGCCGGCTGCGGTGGCCGAGCGGTTCTAGGCGCTTCAGTCTGCAACCGCGTGACTGCTACGGTCGCAGGTTCGAATCCTGCCTCGGGCATTGTTGTGTGTGATGTCGTTAGGTTAGTTAGGTTTAAGTAGTTCAAAGTGTAGGGGACTGATGACCTCAGATGTTAAGTCCCATAGTGCCCAGAGACATTTGAACCATTTGACACCAGCTCGATGTCTAATCCAAGAAACTACTTTACCCAAACAGCATTTTTTCTATGCAGTGTATTCTACAATGGTGTCACGCAAATGTATCTTTCACTTCGGTTGCGTTCTTGATACAAAAAATTATCGTTTTAAACAAACAATAAAGTCGCGTAAATCGACGGACTTAATTCTGTGACGTCAGTAGGTTCATTATATGGCGTACCGTGTGCTGAATATAAAGATGTGACCATCCCAAAACGAAATTATTCTGTTTTTCGTAACCGTCGCTTTACGCAGCGTAGTATCGTAAGGCTTTTCCCGCAACTGCCTCCTCGCTCTCGGAACAGTGCGGCCGTCGCTGTTACCGCCCTTAATTAGATTGCTCATTACCGCCGTGCGGGGTGCGGCGTCACCGCCCACCACCGCCAGAGGCGCCACCGACGCGTTATCTGCCGCCGCCGGCGTAATCTGCATGCCGGAGGAGGTGATGGAGGAGGGGGGAGGGGAGGAGGGGACCCCAGTCCCGGACCTGTTGCTGGCACGGCCGGCTTAACATTAGGCAAATTGCGAGCCGTCCGTCGCTATCGCAGCCGCCAAAGGGCGTCTCTGCGTTAGAGCGGACCTAATCCAGCAATAACAGACACTGCGCGTGTAACGCTGCAGCAGCCACGCCCGGTGAAGTGCTTGTAGCCCACGTGTAGTTACCGCACTGCACTACCGCTAATAAGCTGCGACGCGGATCCCGACAGAGATAAAAACGTGTAGCAGACACACGCTCATTTAAATCTACTTTTATCTTTTTAAAAGCTTTGTCCGATCTTTATGCAAACATGGTGGATTTTTTTCCTTCACACTGTGACGTATGTGATTTCGTTGTTGTCTTCAGTCCAATGAGTGGTTTGATGCAACTCTCCATAACTGTCTATCCCGTACAAACCTCTTCATCCTTTTATAATTATTGCACCATACATACGTTTGAAATCGGTTACTGTATTCAAGCATTGACATTCGTCTGTAATTTTTACCCACTCTGCCCTCTATTAGCAAACTGACGATTCCTTGAAGCCTCAGAATGTGTACTGTCAATCGATCCCTTCATTTAATCAAATCATTAAAAATATTAAAAATGGATGTACGCGTGTATGTATGCTTCACGTCTCCTCCTAAATCATCGGACCGATTTCAACCTAACTTGGTATACATATCATTTGCTGTCTGGAAAGAATAACTGTGCGGGTAAGAATCACCCATCTATCAAAGGGGACCTAAGAGACATCTAACCAACTTTACGTATAATTTCAAACCCATACGAAACCTTTTCTAGCTGACGACCAGGACAAAATGATGAAAGGAAAAAAGGTTATCGCTTACTGTATTTTCGCTGTTCATGCCGTAAATCTCCCAAATGAAACATAACGTTTTAATTTATTATTTTTCTACTACTGACTGTATTTGTGACACATTTTGCAGAAAGTATTCACATATGCCACTGAATGTATCCGCTAAATTATATCGTTGTACGAAACATAGTTGAGGATATACACTGATGAGACAAGCTATTATGACCACTGCCCACCGCTACATAGGACACCGCCTGGTGGCATTGCGTGCACATGACGCGCCAACAAAAATGTGTAAGCGAGCAGACACAGATGGAGGATCAATCTAGGGAAGATACGGGCTGCAAACAGGAAAATCCATTGAGACAAGCTACTTTTACGTAGTTACTTACAACTCTTATGCATTTTATCTGCAACCAGCGTGCACTGTTTGCACAGGTACTCTTTTATTACATGACGAGATAGGGTACTATGGAACTATGGACTGTCTTATCTATAACATATGTTAACTTTGAATATGTATGCATTTTACATTTGTTCCATAACTATACCTTTATACATCACAGTTGTATCCAATTAATGTGAACAATCGACGAAATGGATTGGCCCTGAAAAAAAAAAATCTATACGAATGATCTGGTGATGGCGATTTATTTTCACTGAAACTATAGATCATGGTGTATTTTTATGCGATCTGGGCGAATAAACTTGTGTTATAGGAACAACAACCGTATGTGATTTCCTGACTGATTGAAGCTGTTTGTCATTGATTGGAATCCGGATTCATGACGTGGCAGACGGCCCTGACGAATGACTGACAAGCGATTTCTACCCTAATGTGGTCCAGCGAAATTCGGCAGTGTGGTGTCTAAGTGAATTAGTGCCGCACTACAATTCCACAATTCCAGGGGTTCAAAGTTCTATCCTCAGCCCGTTCAAGAACTGTTTCTGTTATGTATGACTTAATTCACCGATGGCAATGATTTTTCATGTATGTGAAAAGTGTAAAATTGCTAAGCGGTTCAGAGTCAGTGTCACACTCTACGACACACTAAAACTGGTCAGGTAGCCAGTTCAAATGGTGGAGAGAGGCAAGGTCATATCACCAACAACAGGACAACGCATTATAAAGGACTGCCGTTTTGAAATCAAACTTCGTATTTAGGACATCTTTTGTTAGATGGTCTAAACTGTATTCACTGCTTTGGGTTCGAACACCTTCTTCTTCTTCGTCTTCTTTTGCTTCCGCCGTGTCCCACAGTTTGCGCAGGGTCACGATCAGATTTAGCATGGTTAATGGAAGAGGTGGCTGGATGCCCTCCCTGCCGCCACCCCACACCCTCCCCAGGGAGGAATCAGTGTACCCCAGCTGTCTGCATCTAGTGTAAATCTTGAAATAGTTCTAGTCGTGTAACTGAGGCAGGACGTAGGGACCAGCGTGGTATTCACCTAGGGGAATGTGTAAAACCGCCTAAAAACCACATCCAGGCTGGCCGGCACACCGGTCCTCGCCATTAATCCGCCAGGCACATTCCATCCGGGGCCGGCGCCCTTACCCGAGTCCAGGAAGCAGCGCATAGCGCTCTCGGCTAACCTGGCGGGTGGTTCGAACCACCAGTTATGGTCAGTAATAAATTAACATAGTTCTTTATGTAAACATTTTATAGACACTAGATCGTTTTTCACACGATAGTCGCTTTTAACGTTATATTAGGTCAGTGCATAAGTTCATGGCGGTTTTGTTTTGCATGTTCCTACTCTGGTTGCTATGGATTTATTGTAATTTTTTTTGTAATTCACTGTTGCTAATTGAGTTTACATTCTGTCATTTGGGAACACTGAGTGGAGCAATGAACGCTAGAAAATGGAAAGCCAAATGGAAAACTCGGAACATATCCGACACATACTAAATAAAAACTTTGAGGTTCGCCGATGACATTGTAATTCTGTCAGAGACAGCAAAGGACTTGGAAGAGCAGTTGAATGGAATGGACAGTGTCTTGAAAGGAGGATATAAGATGAACATCAACAAAAGCAAAACAAGGATAATGGAATGTAGTCTAATTAAGTCGGGTGATGCTGAGGGAATTAGATTAGGAAATGAGACACTTAAAGTAGTAAAGGAGTTTTGCTATTTGGGGAGCAAAATAACTGATGATGGTCGAAGTAGAGAGGATATAAAATGTAGGCTGGCAATGGCAAGGAAAGCGTTTCTGAAGAAGAGAAATTTGTTAACATCCAGTATTGATTTAAGTGTCAGGAAGTCATTTATGAAAGTATTCGTATGGAGTGTAGCCATGTATGGAAGTGAAACGTGGACGATGAATAGTTCGGACAAGAAGAGAATAGAAGCTTTCGAAATGTGGTGCTACAGAAGAATGCTGAAGATAAGGTGGGTAGATCACGTAACTAATGAGGAGGTATTGAATAGGATTGGGGAGAAGAGAAGTTTGTGGCACAACTTGACCAGAAGAAGGGATCGGTTGGTAGGACATATTCTGAGGCATCAAGGGATCACCAATTTAGTATTGGAGGGCAGCGTGGAGGGTAAAAATCGTAGAGGGAGACCAAGAGATGAATACACTAAGCAGATTCAGAAGGATGTAGGTTGCAGTAAGTACTGGGAGATGAAAAAGCTTGCACAGGATAGAGTAGCATGGAGAGCTGCATCAAACCAGTCTCAGGACTGAAGACCACAACAACAACAACTTCTACTTGGGAGAAAGAAAACTGGCGTTCTACGGATCGGAGCGTGGAATGTCAGATCCCTTAATCGGGCAGGTAGGTTAGAAAATTTAAAAAGGGAAATGGATAAGTTAAAGTTAGATATAGTGGGAATTAGTGAAGTTCGGTGGCAGGAGGAACAAGAATTTTGGTCAGGTGATTGCAGGGTTATAAATACAAAATCAAATAGGGGTAATGCAGGAGTAGGTTTAATAATGAATAAAAAAATAGGAGTGCGGGTTAGCTACTAGAAACAGCATAGTGAACGCATTATTGTGGCCAAGATAGACACAAAGCCCATGCCTACTACAGTAGTACAAGTTTATATGCCAACTAGCTCTGCAGATGATGAAGAAATAGATGAAATGTATGACGAGATAAAAGAAATTATTCAGGTAGTGAAGGGAGACGAAAATTTAATAGTCATGGGTGACTGGAATTCGTCAGTAGGAAAAGGAAGAGAAGGAAACGTAGTAGGTGAATATGGATTGGGGCTAAGAAATGAAAGAGGAAGCCGCCTTGTAGAATTTTGCACAGAGCATAACTTAATCATAGCTAACACTTGATTCAAGAATCATAAAAGAAGGTTGTATACCTGGAAGAATCCTGGAGATACTAAAAGGTATCAGATAGATTATATAATGGTAAGACAGAGATTTAGGAACCAGGTTTTAAATTGTAAGACATTTCCAGGGGCAGATGTGGATTCTGACCACAATCTATTGGTTATGAACTGCAGATTGAAACTGAAGAAACTGCAAAAAGGTGGGAATCTAAGGAAATGGGACCTGGATAAACTGAAAGAACCAGAGGTTGTAGAGAGTTTCAGGGAGAGCATAAGGGAACAATTGACAGGAATGGGGGAAAGAAATACAGTAGAAGAAGAATGGGTAGCTCTGAGAGATGAAGTAGTGAAGGCAGCAGACGATCAAGTAGGTAAAAAGGTGAGGGCTAACAGAAATCCTTGGTTAACAGAATAAATATTGAATTTGATTGATGAAAGGAGACAATATAAAAATGCAGTAAATGAAGCAGGCAAAAAGGAATACAAACGTCTCAAAAATGAGATCGACAGGAAGTGCAAAATGGCTAAGCAGGGATGGCTAGAGGACAAATGTAAGGATGTAGAGGCTTGTCTCACTAGGGGTAAGATAGACACCGCCTACAGGGAAATTAAAGAGACCTTTGGAGAGAAGATAACCACTTGTATGAATATCAAGAGCTCAGATGGCAACCCAGTTCTAAGCAAAGAAAGGCAGGTAGAAAGGTGGAAGGAGTATATAGAGGGTTTATACAAGGGCGATGTGCTTGAGGACAATATTATGGAAATGGAAGAGGATGTAGATGAAGACGAAATGGGAGATAAGATACTGCGTGAAGAGTTTGACAGAGCACTGAAAGACCTGAGTCGAAAGAAGGCCCCTGGAGTAGACAACATTCCATTAGAACTACTGATGGCCTTGGGAGAGCCACTCATGACAGAACTCTACCATCTGGTGAGCAAGATGTAGGAGACAGGCGAAATACCCTCAGACTTCAAGAAGAAAATAATAATTCCAATCCCAAAGAAAGCAGGTGTTGACAGATGTGAAAATTACCGAACTATCAGTTTAATAAGTCACAGCTGCAAAATACTAACGCGAATTCTTTACAGACGAATGGAAAAACTGGTAGAAGCGGACCTCGGGAAAGATCAGTTTGGATTCCATAGAAATGTTGGAACACGTGAGGCAATACTAACCTTACGACTTATCTTAGAAGAAAGATTAAGAAAAGGCAAACCTACGTTTCTAGCATTTGTAGACTTAGAGAAATCTTTTGACAATGTTAACTGGAATACTCTGTTTCAAATTCTGAAGGTGGCAGGTATAAAATACAGGGAGCGAAAGGCTATTTACAATTTGTACAGAAAGCAGATGGCAGTTATAAGAGTCGAGGGGCATGAAAGGGAAGCAGTGGTTGGGAAAGGAGTGAGACAGGGTTGTAGCCTCTCCCCGATGTTATTCAATCTGTATATTGAGCAAGCAGTAAAGGAAACAAAAGAAAAATTCGGAGTAGGTATTAAAATTCATGGAGAAGAAGTAAACACTTTGAGGTTCGCCGATGACATTGTAATTCTGTCAGAGACAGCAAAGGACTTGGAAGAGCAGTTGAACGGAATGGACAGTGTCTTGAAAGGAGGATATAAGATGAACATCAACAAAAGCAAAACGATGATAATGGAATGTAGTCAAATTAAATCGGGTGATGCTGAGGGAATTAGATTAGGAAATGAGACACTTAAAGTAGTAAAGGAGTTTTGCTATTTAGGGAGTAAAATAACTGATGATGGTCGAAGTAGAGAGGATATAAAATGTAGACTGGCAATGGCAAGGAAATCGTTTCTGAAGAAGAGAAATTTGTTAACATCGAGTATAGATTTAAGTGTCAGGAAGTCGTTTCTGAAAGTATTTGTATGGAGTGTAGCCATGTATGGTAGTGAAACATGGACGATAACTAGTTTGGACAAGAAGAGAATAGAAGCTTTCGAAATGTGGTGCTACAGAAGAATGCTGAAGATAAGGAGGGTAGATCACGTAACTAATGAGGAGGTATTGAATAGGATTGGGGAGAAGAGAAGTTTGTGGCACAGCTTGACTAGAAGAAGGGATCGGTTGGTAGGACATGTTCTGAGGCATCATGGGATCACCGATTTAGTATTGGAGGGCAGCGTGGAGGGTAAAAATCGTAGACGGAGACCGAGAGATGAATACACTAAACAGATTCAGAAGGATGTAGGTTGCAGTAGGTACTGGGAGATGAAGAAGCTTGCACAGGATAGAGTAGCATGGAGAGCTGCATCAAACCAGTCTCAGGACTGAAGACCACAACAACAACAACAACTTCTACTTGATTTCAAAATATGGACGACACCAGTGGAGGCAGACAGAAACAGTTGCGTCGCTTGGGGGATAATGCCATTGGACAAAGCATGGCAAAAAAATGGTTTTCTCGCTTTAAGGATGATTGTTTTCACATTAATGACTCTTTACATTTAGGAAGACCTGCAGCTTTTGATGATGACCGTTGTAAACGCATTAGTCCACAATAATTCACATCAGTGTGCTTAAGAACGGATAGATGTGATGAACTGTGATCATACCACCATCGGGGCAACATTTGCATGCAATGAGGAAGGTTCAAGAATCATGTGTATGGTTACCGCAAGCTCTAAGCCAATATCACAAAAATCAGAGGTTATCCAGCCACATGCGTAGCTCTACTTGCTCCTCATCAACTGGCTCTTGAAAAACATCGACCATTCCTATCCTGAATTGTTACTGATCACGAGAAATAGTGTCTTTAACATAACGTAAAGAAAAGGAAGGACTCGTTGGGGCCAAACAAAGCTGCAACTCCCCGTACAAAGACCTGCACGCATACACAAAAGATAATGTTATGCATCTGATGGAACAGCGACGGAGTGGTGTACTACGAATTGTTTCTACGAGGTGGAGCCATCACTGTTGTCATTTACTGTCAACAAATGAGGCGTCTTGCAGAGGCAGTCCATGAACAACGACCAGAAAGACGGCATGAAATGATGCTGCTGCATGGTAACGACCGCCTGCTTTCTGCTAGACTGACGAAAGCCCCTATATAGGAGCTGGGTTGTGAAGTCATTCCGCATCCTCCTTAGTAAGCTCATCTTGCGCCCTCAGATTTTCACCTTCTCCACTTTCTATCGACAAACCATCAAGAAACTTCCTTTCCGAATGAAACTGTGTCTCAAAACCACGTGATATCTACAATATCGGAATGGAGAAGTTACCTTAGCGTTGGCAGACTGTTGTAAATAGTGGAAAAAAATTTATTACTCATGACTAAAGTCTCTGTTATGTGAATCTGTCATGTTAATTAAATTTATGTAAAAACGCTGTGAACTTATGAACTAACCCAATATATTTACCGACATATTTTTCTGGCGATTCTGTTTCATTTCTTGTAAAAGACAATGATTAACTGTGTATATCAATACATACATACATACATAATACGTACATACATTAATCCTTGTTCCATAGATCATGAATACGACATGTCGTAATGATGTGGATCATGTCATTTTAACGTAAGTTTTCTTTATACAAAATAATTAATTAATTTTTACAGTTAATACTTCATATCTAAAAATTCATCTACTGAGTCGAAGCAGTTATCATTCAGAACTTTTTTTAATTTGCTTTTAAATGTTGGTTGGCTATCTGTCAGACTTTTAATGCTATTTGGCACATGATCAAATACTTTTGTGGCAGCATAATTCACCTCTTTCTGTGCCAAAGTGAGATTTAATCGGAAATATTGAATATCGTCCTTTCTTCTAGTGTTGTAGCTATGCACTTCACTGTTATTTTTGAACTGGGATGGGTTATTAATGACAAATTTCATAAGTGAATATATGTATTGAGTAGGTACTGTGAATTAAAATTTTTTTCCACTTCTGACTTCTAGTTAACAAACTTTTCATTGTGTTTGATAGAAATACAGTTTTTCTGTGCTCCCAAGTTGCTGTGTTCCCTTTTAACAATGTTCCAAATGGTTTTAATTTTATTATCAGATGTGCTAATCTCAGACTTAAGGCACATAGTCTGGACTTATTTATCTTTTCGTAATAAATTGGAGTAGTTTTTATAATATTTCACTGTTTCAGGATCATTACTCCTCCTAGCTATAAGATACATTTCCCATTTCTGTTTACAAGATATTTTCATCCCTTTAGTAAGCCATATCTTCTTACATGGTTTCTTGCAATTATGTTTCGCTGTTTTATTAGGGAAACTGTTTTCAAATATATTCACAAAGGTATCATGGAATAGGTTAAATTATAAATTAGCATCAGGTTCTCCTTACACTCATCCCAGACTAACTGTTGCAAGCTTTCCCTAAAATTTTGAATTGTTAAATCGTTAATTGAATGCACTATTTTGGAGGACTGTTTTGCATTACTGTATGAAGCTATATCATACACCGTAACTACATGCATCATGATCAGACAGACCATTTTCAACAGGAAAGGTTTTTAATGGATTAAATGTATCTCGGTCTATGAAAACATTATCTGCTGCTTTCCTGCACCACCCGAGTAGGAAAATCAGTAACTGAAATCAGATTGAAAGAACCAAGTAATACTGCAAGGTCAAGCTTTCTATCGGACTCTTTCAGAAAATCTACATTGAAATCCCCACAAACAATAATTTGCTTTCCGCTGTCTGACAGATGGCACAACACAGAATCCAAGTTTTTCAAAAACAGTTGAAATTTCGCAGTGGGTAGCTACAATTATAAAAGTGCCATTATTTATTTTAAGCGCATACGCGCATGCTTGGATATGTTGCTCTACGTAAAATTTTTTAGTTTCCAAATTTTTCACACTTCAGCAGATTTTAACATCTATGGCAACTCCACCTCTCTCCATAGTGTCTCTACTTACATATGCTGAGAGCTTATATCCACCTACATTTAACAGTCCCATACCTGTGACTATATGTTTGCCAGACAGGCATAGTACATCTATTCCATCCTCAGTTTCTAAATCTTCTAAACAAACAACGAGCTTCTCTACTTGTATTTTAATGCCCTGATATTCTGATGCAATGTACTAACATTATTTTTCACTGTGCTTTTATGAGAATCTTGTGTTATTTTAACATCTCTAGTACCTGCCTGTCTGCACTTCTCACTAAGTTTAATTTCAATCAATCTTGGATGATTGGACACTGATCTTATCCTAATAAAGTACTCCCATGAGGTCCAACGTCCCCCTTAAAATTTTTGCTATCATCCCAGCCAGTTTACCCTTCCCTTTCCTTACGAGATGCGGGCTATCTCTTGTGAAGTCCCACCTACCAATACCATCAACAGGAAACAAACCTATGCCTGAAAAAGTAGCTGCCCAAAGCAGCTGATCTAATTCCATAATGACCCTCCTAACAGAGCTGTTCAATTGGGGCCGATCATACCGCATGAAATCAGGAACCAAGCCAACATCTGTACGGTTCGTTGCAGATGCTATTTTTACCAGGTCACACTCAATACTGTAGCCCTGATACCTATCAATACTGTTTCCCTCTCCACTCACTACCACAACATGATCCTGCTTTGTAGAATTCTTGCACAATGATCCTACATCCTCTATCACTTGGCTAAGACATGCACTGGGCTTGAAAATTCTTGTGACCTGGTATCTGTCACCTAATTTTTCCTGCAAGATCTGGACCACACCTCCTCCATGGCTACTACCTAACAACCTGAACTTTCCTCTTACTTTCTACTTTTTTTGAAACAATTGCTTTCCTAGTGAAAGTCTGTTGAGTGCTGACTACACTTACACCTACTTGAGCCTCTTCCTTCGTTGATTGATGTACCAAGGCGAATCTATTGTTTGTGCCAATGATATGTGTTCGCTTTCTGTGGCTTCTGTTCCTTGCTACCACTGCCCACCTCTCTTCACCCTTCTCCTCCCTTAACCATATCAGTTCCTCCCTAGAACTGACCAGTTAAGCCTAAAGGGTTCTAATCTTCCCTGCTGTTCCGCTATTTTCCTATCCCTTGAACATAACCTGCAATACCATGGAAGAGACCCATTTACTTCCCCGATTCCCATGCCACTACATTCACCCCAATTTAATCATATGCCACAACAGCTGCACAGATTCCCAGAACTGACTTTCCTACGGCAGTTCAAACACTTCTCGCTCATGGTTGTTTACAATATTTTTAAAAAATTATCTAGACAATAACAGTAATATTCTATTAACTAGAGATCACAAGAGTCACTAAGTTATATGGGACACTAATATACGTGTATACTATTAATATAGTAACGTAGTGCGCTTAAACTAAATTAAAAAATCAAAACTTGTATACCCGTAAAATTAGGCCCAAGATCGTGTATGCGCATTAGGTACTATACGCGTTTTGAAAGGAAATAAAAGATAGAACTTAAAACCTTTAATACCCCGAGCAGATACGGCACTACTAATTATATGTGGAATGAAAACAACCTACATTCTTCACTCAATACTTAAAGAAATGTTTTAAATTTGTATGTAAACCTACTTCTAAAGTACGTGGAAACTGGCCCTTGCGTTTTTTTCCCTAGAAATACTTCGAAACGAAACAAATCTGCTATAGATAATATAAAATAGACTCAAATTAACTTCCTCACGATGTAATATTAACATAATTGGCAGTTATTACAGAATTAATTACTTATCTTCACGAGCTCAATATTACAGCGTGTGCGATCTGCGCCAGGGCTCTCTTGAAATAGGGTACGGTTCTGGAAAAACTGAAAATAACTGTGCAGTTAATTCAGATTTAAACTGAAGACATCGTTACGACAGGCTTGGAGCTATCAGATGTTTAGAATACATATTTATAGAGTATAGTTGTGCCTGCGAAGACAGTAAATGGGATAAGTGACTCTTCTCGATGGAATAAAGAGTACAGCAAACGAACAATATTCTGGTGTTTACAGATACGAATGTCGGATGTAAAGCCGTTTCGCAGCAGTTAAAATAAATTTACACATCAATGCTACCAATTTGTAATAATCATTGTACGCCAGAAGGCTGAATAAAGATAACATCTGCACATCTCTTTAAGCCATCAGACGTTCGAGACCTGTAACTTATTTGGTACAATTTGTAAACAGTGAATGTGTAAAGTTTGGCCGCGCGGGATTAGCCGAGCGCCGGCCAGTGTGGCCGAGCGGTTCTAGGCGCTACAGTCTGGAACCGCGCGACCGCTACGGTCGCAGGTTCGAATCCTGCCTCTGGCATGGATGTGTGTGATGTCGTTAGGTTAGTTAGGTTTAAGTAGTTCTAAGTTCTAGGTGACTGATGACCTCAGATGTTAAATCCCCTTAGTGCTCAGAGCCATTTTGATTAGCCGAGCGGTCTAGGGCGCTGTTGTCACGGACTGTGCGGTTGGTCTCGGCGGAGGTTCGAGTCCTTCCTCGGGAATGGGTGTGCGTGTTTGTCCTTAGGATAATTTAGATTAAGTACTGTGTAAGCTTAGGGACTGATGACCTTAGCAGTTAAGTCCCATAAGATTTCACACTCATTTGAACATTTTGTAAAGTTTGATTCTAGAGTTCTCGAGGAAAATACGTAACACATATGCATAGTACTGCAGGTATGCAAGATCAATTCTTACAATGTTTCTTTTTACTTATCTATCAAATATACACTTCTGGAAAATGAAATAAGAACACCGTGAATTCATTGTCCCAGGAAGGGGAAACTTTATTGACACATTCCTGGGGTCAGATACATCACATGATCACACTGACAGAACCACAGGCACATAGACACAGGCAACAGAGCATGCACAATGTCGGCACTAGTACAGTGTATATCCACCTTTCGCAGCAATGCAGGCTGCTATTCTCCCATGGAGACGATCGTAGATATGCTGGATGTAGTCCTGTGGAACGGCTTGCCATGCCATTTCCACCTGGTGCCTCAGTTGGACCAGCGTTCGTGCTGGACGTGCAGACCGCGTGAGACGACGCTTCATCCAGTCCCAAACATGCTCAATGGGGGACAGATCCGGAGATCTGGCTGACCAGGGTAGTTGACTTACACCTTCTAGAGCACGTTGGGTGGCACGGGATACATGCGGACGTGCACTGTCCTGTTGGAACAGCAAGTTCCCTTGCCGGTCTAGGAATGGTAGAACGATGGGTTCGATGACGGTTTGGATGTACCGTGCACTATTCAGTGTCCCCTCGACGATCACCAGTGGTGTACGGCCAGTGTAGGAGATCGCTCCCCACACCATGATGCCGGGTGTTGGCCCTGTGTGCCTCGGTCGTATGCAGTCCTGATTGTGGCGCTCACCTGCACGTCGCCAAACACGCATACGACCATCATTGGCACCAAGGCAGAAGCGACTCTCATCGCTGAAGACGACACGTCTCCATTCGTCCCTCCATTCACGCCTGTCGCGACACCACTGGAGGCGGGCTGCACGATGTTGGGGCGTGAGCGGAAGACGGCCTAACGGTGTGCGGGACCGTAGCCCAGCTTCATGGAGACGGTTGCGAATGGTCCTCGCCGATACCCCAGGAGCAACAGTGTCCCTAATTTGCTGGGAAGCGGCGGTGCGGTCCCCTACGGCACTGCGTAGGATCCTACGGTCTTGGCGTGCATCCGTGCGTCGCTGCGGTCCGGTCCCAGGTCGACGGGCACGTGCACCTTCCGCCGACCACTGGCGACAACATCGATGTACTGTGGAGACCTCACGCCCCACGTGTTGAGCAATTCGGCGGTACGTCCACCCGGCCTCCCGCATGCCCACTATACGCCCTCGCTCAAAGTCCGTCAACTGCACATACGGTTCACGTCCACGCTGTCGCAGCATGCTACCAGTGTTAAAGACTGCGATGGAGCTCCGTATGCCACGGCAAACTGGCTGACACTGCCGGCGGCGGTGCACAAATGCTGCGCAGCTAGCGCCATTCGACGGCCAACACCGCGGTTCCTGGTGTGTCCGCTGTGCCGTGCGTGTGATCATTGCTTGTACAGCCCTCTCGCAGTGTCCGGAGCAAGTATGGTGGGTCTGACACACCGGTGTCAATGTGTTCTTTTTTCCATTTCCAGGAGTGTATATTCAGACAAGCTGAATATCGTACACATCTCGATACTGTTGGTCTCCCGGGAGAACTAGTGTTGGACTGAAAATAAAAATGTCACCTGATTATAGACCGATGTCTCCGAAATGAATCCTAACTGCACAATCAAAGTTTAATTACTTGTTAATTCACAACTTCTAATGACGTACGCTATTGAGCCAAAAGATTACGACCACTGCCCGCTGCGAGACTGAACGCCGCCTGGAGGCGTCGCGGGCAAATGACACCGAAATGAAAGCATATTAGCGTAGTATAGACGAATGGGAAACCATTCTAGCAACGACACGAGCCGTAAATTGGAAAAAATAAGCCATATAAACGACTTTGACATAGGGCAGATTGCTGAGGCCCGGCATCTGGGAACGAGAATCTGTGAAGCGGCGAAGATGGTCGGCTGCTCGAGTGCTACTGTCGTAAGCATCTATGGAGTTTGGTATATGGACGGTGAAACTACAAATGTGTGAAGTAGTGTTGGACGTCCACGCCTCACCACAGGGCTTGGAGGCTGAAGGCTTGGGCTGTCTGTAAAGCTGGATAGTCGGCGATCTGTGTCAGATGTGGAGAGTAGAGTGCTGCATACCACTCAATGAACGTTATCGAACACGACGCCCAGCAAGAGACGGCTCTTACGCATTACCATGATGATCACGCGACAGCGTCAGTTATGATCGTAGTGGGCACAGGATAAACCAAAATGAATCGCTTGTTCGGGTGAATCACGCTTCTTGTTATACCAGGTCGCTGGTCGCGTCGGGATACGCCGTCACCTGGGCGAATAGTTCAGTTCGAACCACGCACTGCGTCACGGACACAAACCACTGGGGATAGTAGTAAGCGGAACATTCACCTGGGCTTGGATGAAACCAATCGCAGTAATCGACACTGTAAAAACTGGACTGCGTGAACATTATTGCGGGCCATTTGAATCTGTTCATGTTTGATGTCTTCCCCGATGGCAATGGCATCTTCCAGCAGGACAACTGTCATAACACCAGAATCGTGCTACAGTGGTTTGAGGGACACGACAGTGAAGTCAGGTTGGGGCCTGGATCACCAAATTCGCTTGAACTGAACAAAATGTAATTCATCGTACAATGTAAGCTTTCACGGTCGATATTGTCTTCACTTAAAACTTCAGGGCTGATAGGCCGTGGTCGAAGTATAAAACTCGGCCTATCAGCCCGGACATTTTAAGTGAAGAAATATAATTCGTGCTAGACTTTATCGGGTGTCAGCCCCGAGCCCGCAAACCACCGGCCCACATTTTATAGGAATTCAGTGACCTGTGTGTAGACATCTGTGCCACGCGCCTCTGGAAACCTACAAAGCACTTGCCGAATTCATGACACGCAGAATGGCTGCTTTATTGACCTAAGGTGGTGGTCCATTGTTTCGGCGCGTTAGTGTATCATGGACATGAACACCGATACAAATAGTATAACCTACCTTAAGGGAAGCACACCTTTCGGGAGTAGATACTGTAACTGTTGTTATCGAAAATCATCGCTGACAATAATTTACCAGTGCAATATCTATATATGAATGGCAATTACGCTTCGAAACTTCAATGCAAATTCACGCAGTGCAGCATAGGAATTAAATGTTCGCCATTGCTAGTCGGAAGGAACTCCAGTCACAAGTTGTTTCTCCTCTCTGATGGCGAGGTTTCTGGACTACTGATGGATGCGCTGCTTCAATGTGCCACGCTATGTTTTTACGCTACGTAGGCGACAGTAAATCGGAGTTGGCACAGAGTCATTTGGCAGCGTATCAAGTCATACAGATGGAACACCCGACGGACGTCAGTACATGTACAGTTCAGAAAATGAGATTCAGGCAGCACGGTCGCTGTCGTAACACAATAAACACGTGTACTGGTACCGCTGTACTAAGAAGAAACATTAAACGTGTAAGCGCAATGCTATTGGTTAGAATCCAACATTAATGTACCGTTGAAAAATGTTGTATGTCTACACTCATTCTCGTAGTAAGACAAGTATACCTGAGGTCGCTCTGCATGGGTACAAGGATTTATAAATACAGACCTTAGGTGAAGCTGAAACGACATCCTTAACATGTCCCAACATAGATCCAGAGAAGCATCCATATCAAGTTAATGCAAAAATTTTCATCAGTACTGTAGGCGACTGTGAAAGCTAGATTGTTTCAGCATAAAAATGAAGTTCGACAAAATTGGAAATATTTTTTGTTTTGCAAATGATGCTATCGAAACCATCCAGAATTTAGCGCGACAAAGATCGCCCATTATCCTCGCACTCCATCAGGTCTTGCTATTGCACCGTGTACGCTGGATATGTAGCCTGGGTCGCTGACATATTCACAAACTATGCAGCCGAGGTTGTCAAAATATTTGTTCGTGGCCATTACTTTGAATAACGTAATTGCAAGGTTTAGTACGGGCATGATGAAGGTTAGAGATTAACTTTGTGGATACAGATAAACAGAGCATGAAGTACAGGTTCTTTTGATTTCTAAATTATATAACCGCTATTCCCGAGTAGGCATATCTCCCCAATCGTAAGAGTCAATTTTGTTTTGGTCAGCTGTCAACATGAAATCTAACACTGAAGTAGGAGAAAGCACTCTGTCCTACTGGAAGAACACGTCTCGCTTGGTCCTGACGTGAGGGTCATATCCACTAACCCCGTAAGGTACTCGAAATGACAAAGCCCTCCGTCCGCAGCTAAAATACAGCTCATGAGCTGAGCATTTCCGCGGTACTGCCATTTATCAGAGGCACACACACATGACACAGTTGGATGCTGATACGTGCTGATACGTGCTTTCGTCTTTTGTGTTGCTGATGATAATAAATGAAAGAAGGGTGGGAGTGAAATTTCGTGCCATCATGTATGCCGAATGTCGCCATCCCACGGGGATGGGTAACCATCAACAGTGGCCATGTGCCCTCACGCTGACAATGCAGAGAGGTTTCGAATTTGATCTACTGACATCAGCGCGTAGTCCAGTGATCAGAAACACCACATCACTACTGGCGCTTTCCTTGCCCCCAAATAACGCGTTGAAAATTTGTAGCAGTATGAAGATTCGAAGCGGCTACCTCGAAATCTATCGTAACAGCGCTACTGGGGCGTCAGATGACTGTCCTGTTCTGTGCTTGCCCATTATAGATCTGTTCTTTCTCCCCTTTTCTTCATCAAAATATTCGACACGGTCACCAGAGATCTTCAGAACTTAGAACTTTGGCCACCTTCTGTATGCTTATGATGTTCCACTGGCTACTCAAGACAAGATACCTGTTAACCGGCCGGGGTGGCCGAGCGGTTCTAGGCGCTACAGTCTGGAACCGCGTGACCGCTAAGGTCGCAGGTTAAAATCCTGCCTCTGGCATGGATGTGTGTGATGTCCTTAGGTTAGTTAGGTTTAAGTAGTTCTACGTTCTAGGGGACTGATGACCTCAGAAGTTAAGTCCCATAGTGCTCAGAGCCATTTGAACCATTTGATACCTGTTAACAGATGCAAATAAGAGGGACACTGTCAACATCGACTGTATAGTTCTAGCAAAGACAATAATCTTGAAGTAATTTGGTTCAAAACTCGTCGCCAACGATTCACTCGTTCCCGAAATCACAAACCGTCTTACGAATCCATGACTTAAATGGCGGTCGATGGCTAGTGTGCTTTGTGATGAGGACACCCAAGACCTCACTGTTGCCTTGAAAGGGGCAAAACCAAGGCCCGCTACAAAGGAAGCAAAGCAACCATTTGCTGTAATGGAGATAAGTATGCTTCGGTGGACATCTGGTCTGACACTAAATGATCATGCGACCAATGATAAAATTCGCAGGCGGTATGAAATGGCACATTTCGTTGAGAAGATGAGGGAAGGGTGTCTGAGTGGTATGGGTAAGTACTTCGAGTACATCAAGAAACAACAACAAAATGCGAGCTTTCGTTGAAAGTCCATGGTAAACGAACTATTGGAAGACCGAGGCAACGTTGGCTAGAATCGCTCCATACAGACCTCAAGGTAGCGGCTCAAGCAAAAGATCGCGTTAGACGGAGACAGAGAGGCAATTTCGGGAAAAATGTCGAGAAAGAAGAAGAAAATCTTACATGAATTTTGGAGGTATGGAACCACAGTTTGGAGTGTACAGGTGCTCCGCGTAGGAGACAGTCTAGGAGATGTTTACGTGGAATAGCTGTTAATCTGTAAATTCCATGCTAACAGCAGACGCATTCTGAGCTATCTTGCAACGCTTTTCATACTACTTTTTTTTCAGAATATTTCTTCAGCTGTCACGGTGGTCTCCATAAGGTGGTCTCAAATGGGACCCTAGGCAACGGCCTTTCATAACAGACTTCGGTTTCCGTCATAGGCCTCGCCCTTTCATGAATGATTTTCTTTGGCACTCGTTTGGTGATCCTGCAATATGTAAAACGTTAAAACGCTCCGGTCCCAGACATACCTGGTAAGTGGCGAGACAGTGATCAATTGAGAAAATTTTCCATAGCCTTGCTTAAATTAAAGTCTCCATCCATGATTATTAACAGGTTTCCCAACAGTCTAGTTTAAATAGACTCCTCTATTAGAATATTCTCCAGAGGCGACAAAATTATGCGACGAACGTAGCCGTATTTGGGGTGTACCGACTACTAGGCTGAACGTGTGCTGCGTCCCCTGTCATGGAATATTTTATGACAACTAACCCGTAAAAACCACATTTTAGATCAATTTTCAAGTTAAAAACTTGTAATCCTTCTAGCTGTACATCTGCCAGGTTCCTTTAAGAGTATCCTGATACAACTGCTTCATACTTAACAATCATCTACAACCTATCGCTCAACGGAAGATCCGTACCTAAAAACTGGAAAGCTGCGAAAGTCACACCAATACCCAAGAAAGGAAATAGGAGTAATCCACTGAATTACAGACTCATATCGCTAACATCGATTTGCAGTAGGATTTTGCAACACAGACTGTGGTCCATCACTTTAACTAACTCTTTGAAGGGCAGGCAAAACTGTAACTAACCACATACATAGACGGTTTCAATGGGCGATGGTCACTGTGGCTAACCACATAATATTTTCTCCCTTTACCGCTCAGGGCCCAGTAGTCTCCTTGCCAACCACCTAATTGTTGCCTAAAATGCCGCTAGATGGCAGTGCAGGTCTTCTGCGCGAATTTTTGCCGCGTATTCAGAACAATAGTTGATACTTCTTCATTGTTAGCACTGTTCTTGGAAGCTGCGTGCAGTATTCTCTGTAGCTCTTCTACATATGACTATTTTTGGTAAGTAATTGCTTATATATTTATATGTTGAACACATATAAGTCTACGTGTAATGTAACTTTAAATTGGAATATAATTTTCCATGTTTTACAGACAAATTTCTGTGTGGTTAGTACTGCTAACCACCGCCCTTCTGCTCAACCCAGTATATTTTTTTCGTTTCCATCGAATACGGATAGCCGAAAAGGAATAACTGAGGACGAATGTTACCGAAGTTTATTTGAAGTAATATCTTCTAGTGACAGAGTGTTGACAGCGATGGCAGTGATGGAAATGACCCCACATTCATGACAAGCTGTGCAAGTTCTAGTCTTGTGTGCAGTCATGTGGTTCTAAATTTAACCAGTTGTCTTCATGGAAAAAATCATATTACTTTCATGGACAATTATTTTACATCATATGATCTGCTCGAGGACCTAAAATCCAATGGTGTGTACGCTTGTGGAACAATGAATCCCTGAAGGAAAAACATACCAAAACTCAAGGAGGAAAAGGAACTGGGAAGAGGGGAATTCGATTACAAAATAAGCAATGATGGCATAGTAATCTATAGATGGAAAGATAACAGAGCAGTCAACTTGATTTCAACATGCCATTCACCATCAGATGTATCCACAGTAACTCGAAAAATGAAAGATTGAACAATAACCAATATCACTTGTCCAATTGTATTGAAAGACTACAATTCCAGTATGAACTATGTGGATAATTTTGATCGACTAAAGTCAGACTATGCTATTGACGGAAAAAGCAAGAAATCGTGGATGAGATTGTTTCTTCACTTTTTAGACTGCAGTGTGAGAAACGCGTTCATTATGAACAAAGAAATCGACATGGAGCAGTTCTCCAATAAAGACTTCCGTGGAGAGGTGTACAAAATCTTGTTGGCTCCAAAAATAGTTGCAGTGGCAGCTAATTTTGCTTCTGTATCCCAAAGTAGTGTAGCAACCCAGATCAAATTACACAAACCATACGTAGACGAAAGTATTCGCCACGAAAGCAGTAAACAACAACCAATTCACTCATCATCTAGAAGATGCGCAGTTAGCAGTTCAAAGAAAAATCCAGTGCGAACAGTGTGGATGTGTTCAGTGTGCAAAGTACCTTTGTGTCTGAGAGCAGGCAAGAACTGTCTCAAGAGATACCAAGAAAATTAAAGACTAGTTATTTCAAAGTTCAACCACCAAATATCGAATTTGTATACTGTAATGGGGTGGTGGTTACCAGTAGTGACCACATTTAATGTTAATATTTTTTTGTTGTTTAAGTGAATTTTTACAAACTCAATGTATAAACGTGTCAAGACAATTAAACAAATGTGTTACAAGTAAAAGAAATTTTAAATTTGCAAATAATTTTTCTTGCCCCACCAGGGTAAATTTTAATTGTGTTTACCTGCCCCTCAAAGAGCTACCTCTAAGAAAGCCGGCCTCTGTGACCGAGCGGTTCTATGCGCTTCAGTCCGGAACCGCGCTGCTGCTACGATCGCAGGTTCGAATCCTGCCTCGGGCATGGATGTGTGTGACGTCCTTAGGTTAGTTAGGTTTAAGTAGTTCTAAGTCTAGGGGACTGATGACCTCAGATGTTAAGTCCCATAGTGCTTAGAGCCATATGATCCTCTAATCCTCTAAGAAAACGATTTATTGACAGACAGCCGACAGTTATTCGTATGAAACAAAACTAGGTCTTTATTCCAACGAAATAATGAGTGCTATCAACAGGATATGTTAAACTGATTCCATATTTTTAGATTTCCAGGAGGCTTTTGACACCGTTCCTCATGAGCGATTTCCAGTCACATTGCTTCTTATGGAGTATCGTCTGAGTTGTGGGACTGGATTCCTGATTTCTGTCAGAAAGATTCGTAATAATTGACGGAAATTCATCGAGTGAATTAGAAGTAGTATCTGGTGTTCCTGGAGGAAGTCTTATAGTCCTTCTGCTGTTACTGATCTACCTAAGCGATGGAACTGTAGAGAAATAGCTTGAAGGTGGTTCGATGAACGCTCTGCCAACTAATTAAATGTGAACTGCACAGTAATCAAGTAGATGTAGATTTAAGGTTGATTGTTTAGTGGAAAAATTTTTCTATGTACTTTATGATTAAATGAAGTGGCTACATTAAAAATGCAAAGAATTTTAATCATTAAAGTATTCAATACGATTTGTTGACGTCGCTATTGAGCAGAGCTTTTCTTTAAAAAAAAAAAAATTGAGATTCATGTCCAAGAAAAACCAATATTTTAATTTGGAAAAGAGCAAATTGCAACTATAATAAAATATGTTTGACAAACGAGAAATGACAAAAGGAATGTAATAACCAAGTAACTTTTACTTCCATTTTATTCAAATAGAATACTTTCCCAAATAATCAACTTTAAGAAGGACGTTTCTAATAATCATATTGGCTTATTTGTTTGCACCAGCATTTCATTCTAATGGAGTTATTGATAGTTTCTTCATAACTAAGTTGTCTTAAGTCTTTCATTTTAAAAAAGCGAAGTCGAAATTTACCGCTAAAGCGGCCACGAGTTTGTAAGCTATCCGTCTCAACACATCTTCCACCTTCTCTGAAGTATATTCTTAACGAACAAAGTTATCTGAAAATGGTTTCCTCCATCCTGAAGAACACTACATCCACTTCTGGTGACAGAAAGTACAATTTTATTGGTACTGGATTCGGTGAACTGGAGCTATGGATGAAATCACTTAAGAGTATTCTAATTTACTTCAAACTGCCAAAATTTTGTGAGCCACTGTTTTATAAGTCTTGGCGATTTCGTTTGGTAAGGCACCACTGTGAATATGCTGCGATGGAGCATGGGGTTCCAGATGTGAATACTGACTTATTTGGTATCATCTGTCCACTGAAAAATACATCGAATAAGCTCGTACAAAAAATCACGTCCGCGCCTTCAGCTACTGTGAGAGGGCTCGCATCACAGTGTCAAAACACTTTTTTACTTAAGATTTTCTGTTGTCTAGATAGCTTGCTTACGATAAAATTCTTGTCTCTTATGAGGAACATATCTGTCCATCTTCGTAGTGAAGGCCATGCACGGTAACAAGTGATTTTGCCTCTATTGATCCGTCCTACAGAAAAATCAGCGGACTCCTACGGAAAAAAGGAACAGAGTGGTTTTCATGCTCATCATTAAAGATAGAAGCATGCGAGAACTTTATCTACGAGGTCAACTCCCATGTCGTTTATGGGACAGGCTATTCAGTCAAGGAAAGTTAGGAGGAATCCGTGGCCGTGCGGTTACAGGCGCTGCAGTCTGGAACCGCAAGACCGCTACGGTCGCAGGCTCGAATCCTGCCTCGGGCATGGATGTTTGTGATGTCCTTAGGTTAGTTAGGTTTAACTACACTCCTGAAAATTGAAATAAGAACACCGTGAATTCATTGTCCCAGGAAGGGGAAACTTTATTGACACATTCCTGGGGTCAGATACATCACATGATCACACTGACAGAACCACAGGCACATAGACACAGGCAACAGAGCATGCACAATGTCGGCACTAGTACAGTGTATATCCACCTTTCGCAGCAATGCAGGCTGCTATTCTCCCATGGAGACGATCGTAGAGATGCTGGATGTAGTCCTATGGAACGGCTTGCCATGCCATTTCCACCTGGCGCCTCAGTTGGACTAGCGTTCGTGCTGGACGTGCAGACCGCGTGAGACGACGCATCATTCAGTCCCAAACATGCTCAATGGGGGACAGATCCGGAGATCTTGCTGGCCAGGGTAGTTGACTTACACATTCTAGAGCACGTTGGGTGGCACGGGATACATGCGGACGTGCATTGTCCTGTTGGAACAGCAAGTTCCCTTGCCGGTCTAGGAATGGTAGAACGATGGGTTCGATGACGGTTTGGATGTACCGTGCACTATTCAGTGTCCCCTCGACGATCACCAGTGGTGTACGGCCAGTGTAGGAGATCGCTCCCCACACCATAATGCCGGGTGTTGGCCCTGTGTGCCTCGGTCGTATGCAGTCCTGATTGTGGCGCTCACCTGCACGGCGCCAAACACGCATACGACCATCATTGGCACCAAGGCAGAAGCGACTCTCATCGCTGAAGACGACACGTCTCCATTCGTCCCTCCATTCACGCCTGTCGCGACACCACTGGAGGCGGGCTGCACGATGTTGGGGCGTGAGCGGAAGACGGCCTAACGGTGTGCGGGACCGTAGCCCAGCTTCATGGAGACGGTTGCGAATGGTCCTCGCCGATACCCCAGGAGCAACAGTGTCCCTAATTTGCTGGGAAGTGGCGGTGCGGTCCCCTACGGCACTGCGTAGGATCCTACAGTCTTGGCGTGCATCCGTGCGTCGCTGCGGTCCGGTCCCAGGTCGACGGGCACGTGCACCTTCCGCCGACCACTGGCGACAACATCGATGTACTGTGGAGACCTCACGCCCCACGTGTTGAGCAATTCGGCGGTACGTCCACCCGGCCTCCCGCATGCCCACTATACACCCTCGCTCAAAGTCCGTCAACTGCACATACGGTTCACGTCCACGCTGTCGCGGCATGCTACCAGTGTTAAAGACTGCGATGGAGCTCCGTATGCCACGGCAAACTGGCTGACACTGACGGCGGCGGTGCACAAATGCTGCGCAGCTAGCGCCATTCGACGGCCAACACCGCGGTTCCTGGTGTGTCCGCTGTGCCGAACGTGTGATCATTGCTTGTACAGCCCTCTCGCAGTGTCCGGAGCAAGTATGGTGGGTCTGACACACCGGTGTCAATGTGTTCTTTTTTCCATTTCCAGGAGTGTAGTTCTAAGTTCTAGGGGACTAATGACCTCAGCAGTTGAGTCCCATAGTGCTCAGAGCCATTTTTAGGAGGAATCCAATTAAAGCAAACAAGCAAAGCACCTGTTGCCAAAAACTGCTTGAAATGGCTCCGTTAAATGGCGTGCTACTTGACTTCACAATTTTCCCCCAGTGACTAGGGTCGCTTACAGCGGCAGGATGTTTGAGTTCGGGTGCGGATTCTGACGACGTGCCTAGTGAGACATACAGTTTGAGACTGCGATTTATTTACGAAATCTGTCAGTGGCGATCGTGGCTAAAGCGAAACAAACATCCCACCAGGCCAACAGCTGGTCGTGTAGTATAAACTTGTGCCCTGCGGGAAGAAGGTCCCAGCGCTCTAGCGAAACCGGTTATCGCGTGAACCATGGTCACTTCAAGCCGCGAGCCGCTTTGTTCTGAATTCTGCTTGCTTCTCGTAGCTTATTCATCGTTTTTTCATTTACCGTAGTCAGTATCGTGGTGCATATTCCAGGTTTATGTGACAGAGTATGTAAAAGGAACTATCGTAACAAATGTACAACTACATTCCGCTGTTTCTCCCTTTTTCTGTCCCATTCGTGAATAGAGCATGGGAAGAAGAGCTGCCGGTATACCTCCATATCAGATGTTCTTTCTCTTTATGTCACCACCGTGGTCGTTACGCGACACGGGTGTTAGACGAAGTAATATGTTGCCTGATCTCTTTTCGTAGCGTACGCTCTCGCAGTCTTAACAATAAACTCTTCTACTGAACAACGTTCCTCTTGCAGTGTCTACCATTGAAGTTTGACGAGCGTGTACATAATGCTTACTTAACGAAGTCGCAATGAAACGTGCCGCTCTTCTTTGTATCATGTCTATTTCCTCAATTAATACAACCTGATAAAGTTCCTCGAATGAAGACCAATACCCAAGAATAGTTCGAGCGAGTCTTTTGTCACCTATTTCTATCGTTGATGAATTTCATTTCCATATGATTTAAACGATGAATTTCAGTCTAGATTTTCCACGAACCAGTTTTATACGTGCCGTTTCACTTTATATCGCTCCAGACGATTGTTGCCAAACGTTTTACGATAATTATTGTTTACAGTGATCGATCAGCAATTGTGTAGTCTAACAGTAATGGATCTTTCCTCCTGTTTATACGTAATACAGTATAATTATTTATGTTGAGAGTCAGTTGTTAGTTTCTTGGAACACTGACAATTGTCTGCAGGTCTGTCTTCTATTTCTTCTGGCGTAGAAACAGTATCGACCGCGATTCGCCACAATGGCCTTACGGCGCTATCACCACATCACTGATAAACCTATGGCGGACGGTAACTGTTCGGGTGTTCCAGGTACTTGCAGACAGGGACGGAGGCTTCAGCTGAAGAAAGGTATGGCATACAGCACTCAAGACGACGATGCTTCTCGGCTGACAACCCGTGAAGACGTCATATATGGAATTCGCCGAGAAAGCCTGCACTCGCATATACAGCACTCGATTTAGTAAAACGACGCGCAAGTCGCCGAAGTGGCGTCAAATCGAAAGACTTGCACCAGGCGAGCGGTCTACCCGACGGGAGGCCCTCGTCACACGCCATTATTATAATTTAATAAAAACTCGCAAAGCCCCTCAAGTGAGGGAGTAGAAAACATTTCATGACAGGAAGTTTTAAATATTGTCGTCACGAACCCGGAGAAATTCACACCGAATGGCTTTTTCAGCACTGGGTATCGAATTTGGATGTAAGAGACTGAACGAAACGAAGATCAGGACGGTGAAAATTACCGGATAGGACAAAAATGGGAAACCGCGGTGGCCTCTTCAAAAGGAACCAAGCCGGCTTCCCCATTAACTAATTTACAAAAAGCACAAACTCAAATTTTGATATCATCTCATTCATCAGAATGAGAGCGACTGTGCTAGCTACTGTACGACTTTGTCTAGCGGGTACTAGAGGCCGAGCGCTGCCTTCGCTTGCAGCACCCCACGAAGACTGTGTTAGTCGTAGACATACTATGCAGAACATTGCAATCGTCGTACAGACTGAACGTGGCAAATACGTCTTCTCTCAATGGCGCTGGAATAATTTCAGAAATCCTGTTAATTGAAACTTATTTCTGATAAAACTATTTTATCTCACAATTACATCAACAGTTTTCGTAAATCGAAACGTAAATCACAAAATGCTGGATGTAGTGTGCACCGCCATCCGTTATTTAGACGTGTTGTACTTTGTCCCTGCTGTACCAAGAGTTGCACCGCGGGTAATTGCCGCTGGAGATTTAAACGCGAAACATCCCGACTGGAATTCACGAAACTGCATTACACTTGTGCCAGACGTCCCCACGTACTTGCCCACACAGGTCCTCATCGAGTGCATCACAACTACACTCAATCGCCGGCCAGAGTGGCCGAGCGGTTCTAGGCGCTACAGTCTGGAACCGCGCGACCGCTACGGTCGCAGGTTCGAATCCTGCTTCGGGCATGCATGTGTGTGGTGTCCTTAGATTAGTTAGGTTTAAGTAGTTCTAAGTTCTAGGGGACTGATGACCTCAGAAGTTAAGTCCCATAGTGCTCAGAGCCATTTGAACCACATTCAGTCTTCGGTTGAAAACGATCTGGACTCAGACCACAAGCCTGTAATACTTCACATGGAAGAAATAGTGCAAGACACAGAACCACGGCAGGTTACTGAACTACTAACGCGCGAACTGGACTCTTGTTCAAGGAAATGCTCGATAGTCGCGTTCCGAACAGGTACGAAATTAACAACACGCAACAAATTGATATGGCGTTGGAGGTTCTTATTACTGCTGTCCGAGACGCAATCTCTGAAGCCATTTCACATTCAACACTACAACAACACTCGAGGGCCCTGCCCCAGAAAATTCTAAGCCTTATCCCAATGGGGAACCTCCTCAGGAGATATTGGCAGCGTGTCTGCACGTTAGCAGACTACAGGGACTAATACGAGAGAAAATACAAACATTTAGAAACGAACAATGGGGGCAGAAATTCGCAAGGCTAGATTCCATACTTCGCCAGAGAGAAACATTACGTTCCTGCTCTACAACGTCCAGACGGCACTGCATAATCCTCTAAAAAGAAGGCAGAGCTTATGGCCACAACACTTTCAGCGTCCTTCATGCCGAATCTGGCTCCTTCACATCCAGTATTCACACTTGAAACGGACCAGCTCACGCGCAACTGAATCAGACGCACTAGCACAAACTAAATCACTTGGGCTATCAAGAATTCCAATGCTAGGAAAGCCCCTAGTCCCGATGGCATTCAAATCCGTGTCTTCCGGGAGTTCACGGATAGAGACGAAGAATACCTTACACACATAACGAATGCCGTCACACAACACCAACACTTCCCTGACTTTTGGACGGTGGCCAGGGTCCTATTGTTCAGGAAAAGACCACTCCCTCCCACAAAGACCACTCCCTCCCACAAAATTACCGATCCATTAATCTGCTGCGCTTGCTAAACGCATGACTGGGCACTGCATCGCCAATGACACCCTAAGGCCGCTTCAGTTCGACTTTAGGGATCACCACTTAACAACATAACTACTCCTCCGCGCAGTTGAACATATAACACACGGCTACAACATGAACAAAGCCACGAGGGCTTTGTTCCTGGGCATCGAATAAGCTTTCGACCGTCTTTGGCACAAGGCCTCGTGCGCAAACTAAGCGATGCTGGTTTCCCCGACGGACTCGTTCTTCTCATACACTTACATCTCACGAACATTGACTTGCAGGGCGAACAATCGACACAACATTGTATCCCAGCTAGAGTAACCCAGGGAAGTACAGTGGGGCCCATCTTGTTCAACCTCTACGTTAATGATTTCCCAGCAACACAAAACACGACGTTGGTGATCTGACATAGTCATCATTGCGCAAGATTGGAAACCATGGAACATAAATTCACGATTACAGACACCACTCAGAACTGCCGAGCCTTGGTTGGAACGGTGCCCTATTAAAGTAAACATCGAAAAGCGCGAAGCAGTTCTGTTCACACGCAGACCAAAGCTAATGCACAAACAACAACGCTGTAGACAGGTAATACTACATGCACGCCCAATACGTTTCCGAGAGAAAGTCAGATACCTCTGCGTCTGGTTGGACTGGAATCTTACAGGAGGGGACCACATAGAATGCGTTACCAACAGAGCGCACTCGAGGCTCAAACAACTCTATCCAAAGCTCAACAGGGAACGCACACTATATAGGAGGATGTCGAGATCCATATACATGACACTAATCAGACCTGTGATGACGTACGCAGCTCCCGTCTATGGACATGCAGCTCCTACACGACTGTGCCGCCTGCAGATAGTATAGAACAAAGTGCTACGCATCATTAGCGACGCTCCGCACTACACTCGCACCGTGGATCTTCACAATGAATTCCGCCTTAAAACCCTCAAAGAAGTATTAAAAAAACTCGCCACGATTACACAGGAACTAGAGACACTCGAACAATCCCTTCATTCTTATTGTGGGGAACTACGACCACAACGACAAGTGGAAGCAGAACCGACCAAAGACACTGCTAGCTAGGGCATAACCACCTATGGAGAGCTAACACACACTCACAAACGACAACATCGGCAAGCCCCTGCACATCAGCAATACCGTCTGGATATGCCAGCGGCAGTCACGGCCGACCAAAAGGTAATAGCAGGGAAGCCGACAAGCTTTCACATTAAGGCACAAGCAAGCCGACGACACTACACCACACTGTGAATCCGGTGTTTGACCTATCGGACACTAACTGGTGTGCTGATGCTGGTCGAGAAGTCAACGTCAGTATCGAGCTGCAGCCACCGACTAACAAGGCCTCACAACGTCAAAGGTACTCATGATACCCACCATTAACTTACCTGTGCCTTGCATGATCTGCCGCAAGTAGCAAGCAGTCCGTTACTGCTCTTTCTACCCAACACGACCATCGCAGACGTTTGGTACCTTGGCTCTTGCCTTGGCACATCTTTCCTCTGTCTTTCAAACCGCTACGCTTCTTTCAACTTTCACCCAATCTATCTCCAGATGAGCGCGCATTAATGGTTAACCTAACCAGACGTGCGCAAATATCGCACTACCCATATCCTGCCAAGACCTCACTTAATGAAAACTAACCAATATGCAGAGATTGCACATGACCTTTTGTGTTGGCCATTATGTCGGTGTAGGCGTGGAGGGGCTTCACAATTTTTTTAAGAGTGAAAAGACAGGCTTAATAAAGCCCGGAAAGGTAAGTACACGGCAACGGACTTCTCGGACTGTCGATGCTTTTAAAAAAAGCAATTGAAAAAAAAAAGAAACGATTGAAGGTCGCATCAAATATTGAGTTCCCATTTCGGAGGACAGGGTTGCTTTACACATTTCAGGCCACAGTTCGGAATACGTGACACGAAACTGGCCTCCAGCCTCGGCGTATTCATCCCAGCGCGATCGCGTGATGGCTCCATCGACAAGTGACGGAGAGGTGAAAGCGGATACTTGTCTGCCGTACGCGCACGGTCAACACACGGGACCTGCGGCGTCGCCGTCGCCGGCGGAGTAATATCCCTGGTTCGCGCGAGGTTAAGAGCCTCCCACAGCGCGGCCAAACGACGAGGGCTTCATCCCGAGCAAGAATACCCTATCGTTGGCGTGATTAATAGCATCCTGTCACGCCTCGATGGGAAAAAGCTACGAGGTGTAATGCGAACGCTCTTCCTCCAGCGTGCGGCGAACGCTCATTACTTCCCTCTCAGCGGGAGCAAAGTGGATGGTCGTCCGTAGTGAACTAGTTTCTAGCAATAGAGTCTAGAATCAAACGTCATAGCAGCTGTTAAAACACAAACAAACAAGAGCAACCAAGCGATTATTTTTCCCGGTTGTTCGAAACGCACTGTACACCAGGCAAGGTAGAGAGAAAAAATAGATGATTTATTTACAATTACTTCCTATGTGTGTTTCTGGGGTTCCTTTCTCTTGTTGTCGTACGAATGAAATGAACCAATACGATGAGGCGGCTGTGCACAGAAATCTGCTAAATTAATAGTGTGCTATCGGAGCATATGAATTTCCTATTAGCTCCCGTAGTCAATACGCAGGCAGTAATGATTCCATCTCTCGTGTCTGTTTCTTGCAGGACTTTGGGGCACTGGTTCGTATCACGTGATCAAAAAGAAGCTCAAATAAACTGAAAATTTTATGCAGTATTACAACTCATGTTACATCTGTGTAGAATATTCTTCTTTTTATCCACTCCCACTAGACCTGCGACAATGATGACTTATAACGCCTGTCAAGAAGCAACTGTGCACTGCTTCCATTTGAAAGTTTGGGCAAAACCGTTTTAAGACTCACACTCACCAACAGTCGCATCTCTTAACAGTATTTAACCGCGGCTACACTGAAATGTCTTCTCATCAGTAATTGATGCAGGCAATCATTATACATAGCGCTCCCAGATATTTCTCTAATCTGTTTCATAATAACTTTATTACTCAATAGAACATTACTCTTATGAGAGCACTTCGTTAACTGATTGAATGGGTTAATTATGTATGGAGATGCTCTCGCTACTGTTACCGTTTGTACTTATCAATCGTACTGGCAAGGAATATTGTCTGAAATGCATGTCCTGTTACCAGATTCAGCAACGAAACTGCCACGAGGACTTTAATACACAACGAAGTCAGTCGCTGGATAACTTACTCATGTTTCTCTAAACACCAATTGTTATGCTGTCGTACGTTCTTTCTTTATTCTTCATCGAAGTGTAAATAGCAAGTTTCAGTGAAGTGATTAAAACACAGCGGAATAAAACAAGATGCACACTTGACTTATTACTCATTTTTGTAAGTAAGTGAATATTAATCCTAAGTCTTATATAAAATGGTACATCGATCACCTTATCAGATAATGTAAGAGAAATATTAATTGCAGGTTCAGATCTTTGCCCGCGTATAATTAACGTAGTTCTGTGTCTGGGTGCAGAAAATTGGTTGTAGATAACGCAGTAAAGGCAGGTGATGAGATATCGGTCATATAACGTGACCTACTGTTTGTCATTTTGCAGTGGTGCAACATCATCGAGACGTCTGTCATAGAGCTCGTATTGTCGAAAACCATACAATTGTCTGATACACGTTACTGCTTTTTCTGCGTATACTTCTGTTGTCTGTATATTCGCTAACCTTCGCTGATCGATAGTATACAGATGCAGAAATATGCAGATAAATGGTGTTTTTGAGCGGTAGAAAGAAACCTTCGTCTTTCACAATCATTTTTATTGGCTTTTTTTAGCTTTTTACGTCCTCCATAAGCACATTAATCTACTGTTTGAGCCATTGTAGCGGTTAATAAGTTCCCTTCACTGCTTCCGTGCTACATGAAAACAGATATTGCTTTCTGGATATTCTTCCTACGTTATGATACAGGCAGTATGGAGCACTGCACAACAGGTCTGCTATAAGCAAATCTTGAATAATTTTACTTACGAAACTTCCCGGCAGATTAAAACTGTGTACCGGAGCGAGACTCGATCTCAGAACGTTTGTCTTTCGCTGGCAAATGCTCTACCAACTGAGTTATCCAAGCACGACTCAAGACCCGTTGGACAGCTGAGTCGGTAGAGCACTTTCCCCCGAAAGGCTAAAGTTCCGAGTTCGAGTCTCAGTCCGGCTCACAGTTTTAATTCGTCAGTTTCATATCAGCGCACACTCCGCTGCAGAGTGAAAATTTCATTACGTATGTAATGTCAGTTAGAATGGTTCTCTTTCTTTGTTTTTATTTTTTTTTATTTTTGTAGAAATAATATTTTCAGTGGAACGGCCATGGGAATACCGCTCCGGTCGCCATAGCATATCCCCCCCCCCCCCCCACTCCTCTTTCAATAATTTAATTTCATTCTTGATGAATCTTCTGTCGTCTTCTCTGTTTACAGTGTCACTGTTTTCTCCTCATCATCAGTGAACTGAGAGACTTTATTAGAAGTTTTCGCAACTGCTCGCGAAGACAATTTCCATTAGCACAACTCATGCTTTCACTGCGAGGTAGTGTAAACGGATTCTAAATTGCTCTCTTACCGACTAAGTAATTAAGGACGGAAAAGAGACACCGTGGTTTAATAACAAGATTCGGAATATTCTGAGGAATCAAAGACTGTTGCAGTCTCTGTTCAAAAGCGAACTCCGCAAATGTCAAGAGGTAGAAGTTAGTAGAGGTTCCTGCGTCTGAAAAAAGATCAATACGCGAAGTATAAACTACTACAGCATTATACGTTAGTAAAAGATCTTGCTGAGAAGCCAAGAAAATTCTGGACCTACGTAAAGTCGGTAAGCGGGTCGAAGGCTTCTATCTAGTCATCTGTTGACTAGTCTGGTGTGGCAGTAGAAGACAGTAAAAGTTAAGAAGAAGTTTTAAATATCGCGTTTAATATGTCATTCACATAGACAATCGTACACACATACCATCGTTTGACCGTCACACAGATTCACAAGCAACAGAAGGACTTGATAACAAATACGTCGGCAGGTCCGGATGGAATGCTAGTTCGGTTCTGCCAAGAGTATTCTACGGCATTGGCCCTTACTTATCTTTCATTTAACGCGAATCTCTCGCCCAGCGAGAAGTTCCATGGAAGTGACTGCTGTATATGAGAAGGGTAAAAGAACTGACCGTCAGAATTACAGACCAAATACAGACCAATATCCTAACAATGGTTGGCTCGTATTCTCAGGACGAATATAACAAATTTCTTTGAGACGAAAAGCTCTTTTCCAAAAATCGGCACCGTTTTGTAAAGTATAGCTCGTGAGAAACTCAGCTTGTCCTTTTCTCACACGATATCCCACGTACCTTTTATGAGAGGCAAGTGTCACATTCTGTTCCTAGATTTCCGAAAAGGATTGACAAAGTGACCTGCGGCAAACTGTTAACGAAGGTAAGGGCATAAGGAGTAGGGTAGTAGATACGTGAGTGGCTTCAAGAATTATTAAGTGTGGAAGTCAGTACGTTGTCCTCGATGGAGAGTGTTTTGGTAGTGTGATAGACCGTTATTCTTCTCTATACACCAAAATACTCTGAACGACAAGGTGAACAGGCATCTGCTGATGATTGCTGATGATGCCGTGGTGAACGGGAAGGAGTCGCCGTTGAGTGATTGTAGGATGATACAAGATGAATTAGAAAAAATTTGTAGGTGGTCTGATGAATGGCAGCTACCTCTAAATGCAGATAATAAGGGAAAACAATCCCACTGTGTTCGAAGACAGCATTAGTAGAGTGTCGAATGACACAATCACGTCAATTAAATATCTAGGCGTAACGCTGCAAAGAGATATGAAATGGGACGACTATGTAAGGACTGCAGCAGGGAAGGCGAATGGACCACGTCGGTATATTTGTAGAATTTTAGGAAAATGTGGTTCATATGCAAGGGAGAACACGTATATAATTTTAGTATGAACCGTTCTTGAGTAATGATCGAGTGTTTTGGTACCACACTAAGTCGGATTAAAGACAGACATCGAAGGAATTCAGAGGCCGGCTTCTACATTTGTTACCGGTAGGTTCGATCAACAAGAAAGTTCTACGAAAATGCTTTTGGAACTCTAATGGGAATCCCCAGAGCGAAGGCGACGATCTTTTCGAGGAACACTATTGAAAAAAAACTTAGATAATTGCAGGATGATTCTACTGCTGCCAACGTACATTTTGTGTAAGGACCACGAAAATTAGGGAAAATGGGGCTCATACGGAGGCAGTCGTTTATTCCTCGCTCTATTTGCAAGTGGTACAGTAAGGGAAGTGACTAGTACCCTCCGCAACGCATTATACTGTGGCTTGCGGAGTATATATGTAGTTGCAGATGTAGAATTAATGGACTTCATATCATAATACTCTGTGTCTGCAGAATCTGTATTTACTCTACATAGGAGATAATATGTCCCCAAGAAAATATTTAATTCGCGAGAGCACAACATGCTCCGATAATTCTACCACAAATAGATATAAGTGGTAGTGGACAAAGCTTTGTACACCTATTGCATCTGTTGTGAAAACTGGTACGACCCGTACATTTCTACCTTCTTAATAGGCATTCCATTGCCCCAATAGTCTTCTATCCTATTATGCTGGAAGGTGAGTCTTCCCTTGCTCCAAATCTCTAAGGAATTTACTCTTTTAATGGTGCTATTTCTATTACACGACCTTAGTTGCTTGACTTATCCCACGTTCGGCAGCAAAAATGTAGCATTTCGGCCATCCTGTTTTTATACTTGGAGAGAAAATCCAGAAACAGCTTCCACGCAAATCAAGGAACGTATCTACCCAGTCTACAACCTATCCCTTGTTGCCTCTAGAACTGAAGTCTTTCTGTACAAAGCTGTGTGTATCACGTCTTCCCTGGGTTATCGACAAACACGTGCCAGGGTTGCTCACTAAGCAACTTGACAAGTAACGTACGCCAGCAGTTAATGCCAATGAGCAGCCATTCGAATCAAGTGACGTGACAGGTTTACCTCAGACATACATCAAACGACTCTTTTTCTATGCTTTCAACTGTTTTTTGCTTGTTGTACCGTCAAGTCGTTACACATCTATCGGTAAGTACTGCAAAGAAAGGTTGATTCCTCTTTAGCCTGGACATATTGTTCCTTCTGGACTCGTACGTGAATTTTTTATTTTTTAATTTTTATCGGGGGCTAGTATTTGTTTGTACGAGCGAATGGCTTTCTTAATGCCACAGTACCACGCTAATCTGCGGAGAGTAACACCGTGTACTCCCCTACCATCTCTCTCCAAGTACAATATCTCTCTCTGCTGTGATGTTCCGAAACAAGTACGGCAACTATCTAATTCTGTTGTAGTTGTTTTCGTATTCGTCCGTGCCTGAAAGAGAGATGGAAACTGGTTCAACATTCGGAATTAGTGGCATGGAAAAACGTCTAAGAAACAGTTGCGCGTGCGATGCCCCAAAAGAATGGTATTCAATATAGTGGCAGATTCGAACAGAATCTGTCTCACCATCTTGTACCACCAGTTAGCACTCTATGGATTTCGCTCTTCACATAAGAGATACAGAAAGACTATATTACATCGCAAGGAAATTTTCTGAATTAGTCAGCAATTAACTTTCGGAAAATTCGGCTGCAAATTAAAAGAGAGAATCGGAATATGTGGATTATTTCTATTATAGTTTTAGTTAGTCGTACTCACTTTTAGCGGAGTTTGGTTGTTGGTTTTGGTGAGGTAGCCAAACCGGAGCTCCAAAGATGACCTCTGAAACAAAATTAGTTTAATGAGGTACGTACACTGATTGTTAATAGTGTCAAATAGTATACTAAACATATTAGCTTTTGACTTGCATTATACGTTGTATTTCCCTGTTAATGATACTCTCTTTCACGAATGGTGAAAAAGGGCAATACGTAAATCTTAAATTAAAAATTCTGATCCGAAAAAGACGAAGTCGGAAGTTACAAGCAGAAATTATAGAATTTCAGATTTACACTTGGTCTGCTGATGATGAAAAAACCCAAATATATACACATTTCGGTCATAATTGCCTTTACCTGCACTATTTGCATAAGGTGCTATGTTCACAATACTCCATTCAGCTACACAGAAGAAAGTATACAAACCCTATACAGTGTAATATTGTACAAGATAAAGATTGAAATCAACGTTTTGCTCAATACCCTCAACCTGAATTCGGCAAAGATTTATACTGATGGGTGTAAGATCATCAGCGGCAACAAACATACAATGCTGTAGGAAATTATCAATTCCTATATTCCCTACCTAAAGAGGCAATAATCTGATACGTGGACCTATTGCAATTAGGGACGTAGTAAAATACCGCAGATCTTGCACACGAAGCAGTATGGTGATATTAACGGATTCCACAAGTGTACTAAAAGGCTTCAAAAGACCAAAATTCAACAAAGGTATCTACAATTACAGACATCATTATCGAAGGCGCTACCAAGAAGAAAAAAGAAAAAAAGCAGGAATAGTAACAAATTTCTTGTGGACTCCAGGGCACCCTGACATATTTCATAATGAGGTAGCAGACAGCTTGGCGAAGTGAGCAATGGACAAAGGCTAAATGATAAATTATAGATTCTCCATTTGTGAGCCTAAATGATACACTTCTTCATCAAGAAATTCTGAGCTTAATCAATGAAAAAACGACTGGCAGACGCAGTGCGATTCGATCAAGGTTTCAAACAGAGTGCACTACGGTCGGCTGCATTTTGAAATAGCATTATCTGCTTGGTTTACCGATTACAACAGAAGCAGACGCTTCATAACAACTACTCTTGTGCGCTTAATTCATGACAAATTTCCAACCTACCTCTTCCTAACAAATCAAAGAAACCTCCATTATGCGATTGAGGTAACGAAGAAGGAGCCGTGAGCGATCTAATGTTCTGTGTACCAGACACAAGACACAACAAAAATCTTTTAACCGAGCATTGATTAAAGCAAAGGACGCTCTTCTAGGATCGGCTTTAAATGTGAAATACAACCACTTAAATGTGTGTAAATCTCTGTGATATAACTATGTAAATATGCTGTGTACATGACCTGTGAATATTCCCTATGGTGACATACTGTGCGCCCCAAGCCGAACGATCAACATTCAGGGATATAACAGGAACGATTATTCGACAGCACTTTTTTTAGGTAGAAGAGGTGTGTTCCACTGTAACGAAGATGAACAAGTGCGCGTCTCTCTTAAGGTATGCACTTTGGAGCCCATGTTTATCACACTTTTTTCATGTTTCGATCCGTACCACCAGGTGTCAAAATATGGAAAGCAAAGAGCTCGCAGTAGATGAGATTTGTTTCACTGTATCAAAAATGGCTCTGAGCACTATGGGACTTAACTTCTTTAGTAATCAGTCTCCTAGAACTTAGAACTACTTAAACCTAACTAACCTAAGGACATCACACACATCGATGCCCGAGGCAGGATTCGAACCTGCGACCGTAGCGGTCGCGCGGCTCCAGACTGTAGCGCCTAGAACCGCTCGGCTACTCCGGCCGGCTTCACTGTATCGAAGATAGCTCATAGCTCTTAAGGTACCGGTATGCCTTTTTAGAGGCCACGTTTACCAAACTACTTGACTTCGAATGATTGTTTCTGTCACATCCCTGAAAATTGACCATTCCTCCAGGGACACCCAGTATTTTTTATTGTTATTATGATATCATTACTTTATGAATAGTTTCTAGTGAAGTCATGTATCAATCGTTTATTCATACCCAAATTTTTAAAACATGGCAATTGAGAAGTGCGGTATTGCGGTGCCTATGTTGTTAAGGAGAACGATACCACATTGCTTTGGACATGCTTACATGTCAGAAGGAACAAGCACTGCGGCGACTTCAGTCGTTATGAAATATATGAATTGCATTCGGAGTTCAGAATACGAATACGAAGAACCATCGACCGTAAGGGAATGACGATACTGAAAATCTGTGTTGGAGCAGGAATCAAACCTGGATTTCCCAGGTATCGCGAGCGCGTGCCTACTGTTAGGCTATCCGAGCACTCTTCACGATCAGACTAATATTTCGTCAACCACATGTCTACAACTTATACTCATGCATTCGTTGTGTATGTTCCCGTACAGAGGAGGCATCTCAATTCAAAGTCGCTTGCCAGGTGTCGATGGATAAATACGATGTTGCAGTGCATGTGTTGTTCCAAAGTACGATGCAATATTAAAAAAAAAGTTCAAATGTGTGTGAAATCTTATGGGACTTTACTGCTAAGGTCATCAGTCCATAAGCTTACACACTACTTAACCTAAATTATCCTAAGGACAAACACACACACCCATGACCTAAGGAGGACTCGAACCTCCGCCGGGACCATCCGCACAGTGCATGACTGTAGCGCCCTGAGACCGCTCGGCTAATCCCGGGCGGCATGCAATATTCCTCCGGACATGCACGTATGTCCAAAGGAACATTGCATCGCTCTTTTTAACTACACATGCATTACAATATCTTATTCACCCGCCGATACTACGCAGGAAATTTCAGTTAAAAATATTCTCCCCTGAACGGGAATAACATAGTGTCTGTACGAGTGCAAGAATATCACGAACCGTTCGTAAGTGTAACAGAAAAAGGGAGAAATAACAGTGGTATACAATAAACCCTTCGCAACACAGTGGACACGAAAGCGTGTTAATATTGCATCGAGTTCTGAGTTATGTTAAAGGTTTCAAGTCTGTAACCCGTCGGGAAAGGATAGCAGTAAACAAAATGCACTCCGCCACACACCAGGCAAGGAAGCGAATTAATACTGAACTGTCTCCCAGTTCTGAGCTATGTTGAAAGTTTAAAGTCGCTAGCTAGTCGGGAAGATAGTTTAAGGGAAACTGCAAAATTTGTACCTAACAAACATACAAGAAAGCAACCTCATAACAACGTGTTAATAAATGTTTGTAGTCCCAACAATGCAGAGTCTCACAAAGGGCTTTTGGCAGTGCGAAAACTTAACGATTTGACGTATGAATTGCTTCCATATCTACATTTTTTAAACATTTGTCAGCCTGTGATTTCTACTCGCTACGACATTCCAAGAAATTTATGGCTATAGCAACCTGGAAGCGGATACAGAAGCTGTACCTGGCTAATATGCAGACGTGCTGCAGCCACGGTACACATGAAATTTACTTACTGGAAAAACGTTGGGCAAGTTGATCTGACCTGAATGACGAGTAAATTTTTAAAATAAACTGCACAATAATTCACTGCGAACCGAGAAACATTCTCCTTATTCCTGTATTCGAACAGAATCTCCCTTGGAACAGAAGTGATGACGCCAAAATGAGAAAAATGGACGGAAAAGCAGTAAGATGTAAATAAGGAATGAGAGTGACAGTTCTGAAGGAAAGATTTGAAACAGGAGACAGTGAATAAATATTTTGTTACATTAGAGTCCTTTGTAGCACAAAATGGACGCTTAAAAGGATTAACTTACGGGTTTTAAGATGAACAGGACATCTGTTATAAAGAACAAGTACGAACGGCTCCACATGTCCCAGTGGAATGGCAACGAGGAGAAAGAAAACAATAACGAGAATAAAATTAAGGAGGCAGTCGAAAACTACTCTTTAACTTCAACACAACGCAGAGCTAGCGATAAATGCACGAACCTCCATTTCCAGTTTCGAATACAAGAGGACTTAAATTGTCATAAGAGGTAAGCACATATTCTACTTGTTTTGCTCTCAGTAACGGACAGAGAGAGAAATTGACTTTCCTTGTAACTGATATCATAACTGACGTCATGTCTCAGGAACCGCGATCTCAGTTGTAATGAATGAAAAGACACTCTGTGGCGGCCGGAGTGGCCGTGCGATTCTAGCCGCTACAGTCTGGAGCCGAGCGGCGGCTAAGGTCGCAGTTTCGAATCCTGCCTCGGGCATGGATGTGTGTGATGTCCTTAGGTTCGTTAGGTTTAATTAGTTCTAAGTTCTAGGCGACTGATGACCTCAGAATTAGGCGACTGATGACCTCAGAAGTTAGGTCGCAAAGTGCTCAGAGCCATTTGAACCATTTGAACACTCTCTGTATCACTATTTATTTTATTAATAAATTAATTAATAATAGTGATACGGAGGGTGTTTGTACATTAATTCACAGGAATTAATAATTGTTTTCAGTAGCTGCTGATATTCTCTTGAAGCAGAATAACTCAAATTAAACATAGATCCTAAACTACACTACTGGCTATTAAAATTGCTACACCACGAAGATGACGTGCTACAGACGCGAAATTTAACCGACAGGAAGAAGGTGCTGTGATTAGCTTTTCAGAGCATTCACACAAGGTTGGCGCCGGTGGCGACACCTACAACGTGCTGACATGAGGAAAGTTTCCTACCGATTTCTCATACACAAACACCAGTTGACCGGCGTTGCCTGGTGAAACGTTCTTGTGATGCCACGTGTAAGGAGGAGAAATACGTACCATCACGTTTCCGACTTTGATAAAGGTCGGACTGTAGCCTATCGCGATTGCGCTTTATCGTATCGCGACATTGCTGCTCGCGTTGGTCGAGATCCAATGACTGTTAGCAGAATATGGAATCGGTGGCTTCAGGAGGGTAATACGGAACGCCGTGCTGGATCCCAACGCCATCGTATCACTAGCAGTCGAGATGACAGGCATCTTATCCGCATGGCTGGAACGGATCGTGCAGCCACGTCTCGATCCCTGAGTCAACAGATGGGGACGTTTGTGAAGTGTTGGCAGAAGAGCCAACATCGTGTTGCTAGAGGAGGCCGAAATGCACGCTTTTAAGCTCACGCAGGCTGGCGTGAGGTCTGGAACAGGTCAGAGAAATAAGACTAGCAAAACAGGAGGTAACTGTTAGAATACTTAACTTTAATCCATAAGTGGTGTACATCGATCTGACGGTATAGGCATCACAAGTTAAATATCTATTGATAATGGTGCCTTGCTAGGTCGTAGCAAATGACGTAGCTGAAGGCTATGCTAACTATCGTCTCGGCAAATGAGAGCGTTTTTGACAGTGAACCTTTCCTAGCAAAGTCGGCTGTACAACTGGGGCGAGTGCTAGTAAGTCTCTCTAGACCTGCCGTGTGGCGGCGCTCGGTCTGCAATCACTGACAGTGGCGACACGCGGGTCCGACGTATACTAATGGACCGCGGCCGATTTAAAGGCTACCACCTAGCAAGTGTGGTGTCTGGCGGTGACACCACAGTTTGCAAGACAACAACCATCTGCACGAACAGTTCGACGACGTTTGTAGCAGCATGGAGTATGAGCTCGGAGACCATGGCTGCTGTTACTCTTGACGCTGCATCACAGACAAGAGCGCCTGCGATGGTGTAGTCAACGACAAACCTGGGTGCACGAATGGCAAAACGTAATTTTTTCAGATGAATCCAGTTTCTGTTTACAGCATCATGATGGTCGCATACGTGTTTGGCGACATCGCGGTGAACGCACATTGGAAGCGTATATTCGTCGTCGCCATACTGGCGTATCACCCGGTGTGATGGTATGGGGTTCCACTGGTTACACGTCTCGGTCACCTCTTGTTCTCATTGACGGCACTTTGAACAGTGGACGTTACATTTCAGATGTGTTACGACCCATGGCTCTACCCTTCATTCGATCCCTGCGAAAACCTACATTTTAGCAGGATAATGCACGACCGCATGTTGCAGGTCCTTTACGGGCCTTTCTGCCCTGGCCAGCACATTCTCCAGATCTCTCACCAATTGAAATCGTCTGGTCAATGGTGGCCGAGCAACTGGCTCGTCACAATACGTCAGTCACTACTCTTGATGAACTGTGGTTGGTTCAAATTGCTCTGAGCACTATGGGACTTAACATCTATGGTCATCAGTCCCCTAGAACTTAGAACTATTTAAACCTAACGAACCTAAGGATGAACTGTGGTATCGTGTTGAAGCTGCGTGGGCAGCTGTACACGCCATCCAAGCTCTGTTTGACTCAATGTCCAGGCGTATCAAGGCTGCTATTAAGGCCAGCGGTTGTTTTTCTGGGTACTGATTTCTCAGGGTCTACGCACCCAAATTGCGTGAAAATGTAATCACTTGTCAGTTCTAGAATAATATATTTGTGCAATGAATACCCGTTTATCATCTGCATTTCTTCTTGGTGTAGCAATTTTAATGGCCAGTAGTGTATTTACAAAAAATTCTCGAACTTACTATGAACGCGATGATTGTATCGAACACTTATTTAAACCAGCAGAGAGTATTCGTCTTTGTAGAACGTTTCCTTCTGTGTTACACGAGCTGCCGAGGAATGGTATCTGGCGAATTAGTGTTGAACACGCATAGCCTGATCAGCGAGACACAAGCACCATGACCAATCTGACACGCGAGCGGCATACTGTCTGACACGCGAACAGTATACTGTGAAATAGCTTGGCTGTCTTTTTCATTACAGAGTATGAAGCTGCTACTGTAACATATCCCCAAACAACTTCGGCAGAGATACAATACCAGTACTTGAACATCCGTGAGCACATGATACTTTCCTCTTGTTTTTTTGTTTAAGAAATTTTTACCGTTTACATTGCTGCTCGCATTCCTGCTGCCTCAGCTACGAGCTACAACGGTTGTTCATTGCATGTAAAAATGCTGACCATAAAATTTTACACGAATGCAAATTCAAAGAGGAACAGCTGTAACAGTAAGTTGTAAGGTCTCTTTTTCAACAAAAGACTACATTTACGTTATACATTAAACGTAATAGCAACTGCGAATATGGACAACTATCAGCTGTAGAATGGAATGACGAGAATGAAAATTTGTAATGAACCAAGACTTGAATCCGGATTTCCCGCTTATCGCGAGCGGTCCTCTTTTTTTCTTTTTTTTGCGAATTGTGTTATTTATTGTTCACACACGAAGCAACAGGGTGTGTTATTTATTGTTCGTTGTACTGGGTCGGAGCGGACGTCACATGACATCCGTTGAAGTTCGGTGCTGATCCCTTCACTCAGTTTTTCTTTATTACAGAGAGCAGGCAGCTCCCTGACCGAACACGCTGAGCTGCCGTGCCGGCTGGCCATGTGGCTACTCGTGGCCACACCCAAACTTTCATATGTCGTCAACGATTCGTCTGCAACCTGTACTCGTACATCCATTATCCATATTCCTGTACAGGTGAGGCATTTCACTCTAAAGTCACTTGCCCGGTGTCGGCGGAAAAATACAATATTGCTGTGCCAGTGTTAATCTGAATTACGACGCGAATTATGACGTTTTTTGGACGTGCATGCATGCAAAAAAAAGGCTCTGAGCACTATGGGACTTAACATCTGAGGTCATCAGTCCCCTAGAACTTAGAACTACTTAAACCTAACTAACCTAACGACATCACACACATCCATGCCCGAGGCAGGATTCGAACCCGCGACCGTAGCAGTCGCGGGGTTCCAGACTGAAGCGCGTAGAACCGCTCGGCCTACCGTCCGGCTATATGCATGCAATGTTATATACATTTATGTCTGTCGAAATTGCAACACTGCGGGACGTCTATTCGGACTTTTTATCACATTACAATACTTCTTGCTTGTGTTCTGTTTGTTGTACCCAGGTATCAATTTCTTAATCTAATTTTCCTAATAATAGTAGTGGCAGTCTGAATATCTGTCACGGTAGTAGTTTAGTACTGAGTGATTCAAGATCTTGATTTTCAGGTACTCGTACCAAGTGTGCTGCACCATGTAGGTTTCTTGATCTCTTCACAGTTGTTTCCCATGTTCTTTCTATTTCGGGTTTTGTATGAAGATCTGGGATAATAGTCAACGGAGTACCATTACGCAACTGTCGCGGAGACCACCTATATCACTACATGCAGTATGGTTAATAGCATTTAACGTCCTGCTTAGGAACTGGAGACGAAATATTTTAACAGTTTTCATTGTTTTATTCTTTTTTCTTATTAAATGTTACGAGTCGTGTACCTCTATAATGTATGAATACCTCTACAGTCGTATATATACAAGGCTGAAAAATATGCAGCTCTCTCAAGTACTGTATTCCGTGGTGCCGGTGTATAATACGTTCATACTGAGGAACTGTACCGTTATTCATTTGTCACGGTCATCAGTGATATGATGGCGATCTGTTGGCCTGTCTGTGAGCCCTCTGTTTTGACTCTGCGGGCAGTAACTGTGCTGAGTTTAGAGATGAACAGTGTATGTAATACTCATTCTAGAGTACAATCATGCCCAGTCGACGAGTACATACTCCTGCTGAACAACTTCAGCCGTTTGTACAGGGTGGGAAGCTGGATGGACACTGACGGGATGCTACACATGTTGGACACAATGTATTGGTGATGTGTCACTGCTTTCAGCAGGGGTATGTGAAACATTCGTATACCCGTAGACCAGGTTCTGGACGTCCACGTAGTACATCTACATTTATACTCCGCAAGCCACCCAACGGTGTGTGGCGGACGGCATTTTACGTGCCACTGTCATTACCTCTCTTTACTGTTCCAGTCGCGTATGGTTCGCGGGAAGAACGACTGCCGGAAAGCCTCCGTGCGCGCTCGAATCTCTCGAATTTTACATTCGTGATCTCCTCGGGAGGTATAAGTAGGGGGAAGCAATATATTCGATACCTCATACAGAAACGCACCCTCTCGAAACCTGGACGGCAAGCTACACCGCGATGCAGAGCGCCTTTCTTGCAGAGTCTGCCACTTGAGTTTGCTAAACATCTCCGTAAGGCTATCACGCTTACCAAATAACCCTGTGACGAAACGCGCCGCTCTTCTTTGGATCTTCTGTATCTCCTCCGTCAACCCGACCTGGTACGGATCCCACACTGATGAGCAATACTCAAGTATAGATCGAACAGGTGTTTTGTAAGCCACCTCCTTTGTTGATGGACTACATTTTCTGAGGACTCTCCCAATGAATCTCTACCTGGTACCCGCCTTACCAACAATTAATGTTATATGATCATTCCACTTCAAATCGTTCCGCACGCATACTCCCAGATATTTTATAGAAGTAACTGCTACCAGTGTTTGTTCTGCTATCATATAATCATACAATAAAGGATCCTCCTTTCTATGTATTGGCACATGTACAGACACATGTCACAATCGACACATTGTGAGAGCAGCAGTGCCCTACCGAACACCATCCATGGAAGAAATCTGGGCACTTCTTGCAGCTGCTGTTTTACCAAGGGCCACTGGGAAATTTGGAAATTTCTGGTAAGAGCCTATGGGACCAAACTGCTGAGGTCATCGGTCCCTAAGCTTACACATTACTTAAACTAACTTACGCTAAGGACAACACACACACCCATGGCCGAGGGAGGACTTGAACCTCCGACGGGGGCAGCCGCACGAACCGTGCCAAGGCGTCTCAGACCGCACGGCTAGCTCCCCCCCCCCCCCCCGGGTAACCATTGGGAATCATCTGATTGCAGCCAGGATAACATGACGCGTGCCTTAGCTAGGCTACCACTGACACCACAACACCGCCAAGCACGACTATCCTTGTGTCATGAAATGGTCGACTGGAGAGTGGACTGGCAATCAGTTGTCTTCGCCGATGACAGTGGCTTATGTCTGTATGTGAGTGATGAACTTGCACATGAACGGCGAGGATCTGGTGAGCGGTCTATTCCGGAAAGGTTTTGGTCTACGACGTACGGGTCGCACCAGAAGCTTCATGGTGTGGGGGGCCTTCAGTTACATCTCGCGGTCGCATTTGGTATTTCTGCAGGCTAAAGTCACTAGTCCCCACTACATTGCACGGGTTATCTGCCCTGTGTTATTCGACAGGAAGGTGATGTCCTCCACCAGCAGGACAATGCACGTCCACATACGCCTGCTGTGACGCAACGTACAAATACCCCGTCCTGTAGAATTAACAGACCTCTCGCCAACTGAACACGTACGGATTATGGTGAGTCAGGAACTTACTTGTTCTCCAGGACCTCCAAAAACCATTACCTAATTGCAACAGAAAGTGCCACGCGCTTGGGCCAGTACACCGCAGGATGGTATTCGGCTCCTTCACGATAGTTTGTGTGCGAGAATACACGCCTACGTTGGTGCCAGGGGGTAAGGGGGGGTGAGGGAGTGTAGGAGGATGGGGGGAGTACACTGTGTATTGATTTTTCTGTTTTCTCGCACTTTCCTCTGACACGTGTGTTCCATTTGGTTTAATTTGTTAACATATATTACTACAATGACGAATTGGCTATTACATCACTTGTCAGTAAAATGGTATTGCCCTTGAGGATAATGATTTTTTTCTCGGAACTGTACACATTCTGCAAACCTTCCTGATGTGCATGGTAGAGCATTCGTCCTCATGCTAGGATTTATTCTCGTTCCAGTCGCGTATGGAGAGCGAAAACATGACTGCTTAAATAGTTCCGTGCGCACAGTAATTAGTCTAATCTTTTCTTGAAGGTCGCTTCGGAGGCCATACCTAAGCGGCTGAAATATATGTTTACATCATCACTTAATATTGATTCTTCAAACTTTGTAAGGTAGGCTTTCACTGTATATTTGGCGCCTATCTTCAAACATCTGCTAATTCAGGCTTTCAGCATTTTCGTGACACACTCCCGTGGGTCGAAGAAACCAGTGAGGATTCAGCCTACTCTTCTCTGAATACGTTCGGTGGCTCTTAGGTCCTATTTGGTATAAGTCGCACATATTTGAACTATTTCCTACGATTTTCCGCACAAGTGTTTTTCAGGCTGTCACCTTTATGTCTGCCACCTGCATTACCCACGAATGAGTCTGTGTGATCATTCAATCAAACCCACACAGGCTGTTGCATCTAGGCATTTGTGTGAGTTAAGCGATTTCAGTTGCAGTTATTGATATTGTAGTCATAGGATACCATATTTCTGTGTTTTGCGAAGTGTACTAGTCAGAATTTCTGCACATCTTTAGCTAGTTACCAGTGTTTGCACCATTATGAAATCTTATCAAGACCGAACTGGATATTTGTGGCTAGTATCAACATCGCCTGCCAAGACATTAATATATAATATGAACAGCAAGGCTCCAAAGCGACTACCTTGCGACATGCCTAACGCTACTTCTACTTCTGTAGATGACCCGCCACCCGAAATAGCTTGGTGCGTTCTATCTACCAAGAAATCCTCAAATTTTGTTTGATACTTCACATGATAATATGCTTGTTAATAACCGTTGGCGTGGTACGCTGTCACGTGGTTTTCGGAAATCATGCGTGGAAAGCTCAAGCTGTGTTTTGTTAGTTCGCTGTTTTCACAATCCATGGTGGTTGGCATAGATGCTGTCAACTTTTTCGAGATAATTTATCACGTTTCAGATCAGAAGGCATTCTAGCAGTCTACAACAGTTGAACGTCAATGAGATTGGACAGTAGTTTTGTAGATCACTTCTGCTACCTCTGTTGTAGATGGACTCGACCTTCGATTTCTTCCGACCACTGGCCACAGTTTTTTTTTTTTCGTGAAATCTACGAAATATTGTAGTTAAAATGAGATCAATCTCAGCTCCTACTCTGTGTAGAATCTGACAGGAGTTCTATCAAGCTCAGGAGCCTTCTTTAATTTTAGCAATTTCAGCTATTTTTGTATGTAAGATATAAAATACCATAGCGAAAATATCTGAAATATTTTTCTAAGATCACTTGCATGTAATGTATAGTAAACAGATACGGGTTAAGAAGTCCTAAACAATACTTCGCACTTAACTGAACAAATTGCAGAAACTAGTTCTAGAAAAGCAGTTCCTTTTTTATGGAAGCATTCGCAGAGTTTTCAACAAGAGCCGCTTTTATTACTCAGAAGATATACAACAGATTGTTTAACTACTGAACTACTGAACAACAAACAGCTGAAATGGAGTCTACCAGTCGTGATAAAGGAGGAAAGAAGAAGTATAGCATTCCACGTGTTCCTCTAGATCAATTTCCATCTTTGAAGAAACCAGCCCAGCAAGTGATTTAAGAGGACTAGGAATCAAATTTCGATGAAAATAAGTATTTCTTTATTGCCTTGAAGTATTGTATGTAAGTTCCTCTCTAAAATGATGTATTGCATGTTGCTGTACTCCAAATGTAATCACATAAATTTACCTGTTTTTTAAGGTGGTGCTTTTAGTTTTTGCTACTACAAACTGTTATGCCTGGCTGGAAATCTGTCAGTCTTTCATGGTGATTTCGAGATTCCTAAAGACTCCTATGATGCAGTGATTAGTATAGGTGATATGTGACATACACGAACTTGCACTGTTTGCCATCCTGGAAAATATCCTCGCTTGTTTCCTGTTTATATTTTTGACTACAGTGTTCTGTGGTGAACGCGATTGTCGTTTCAAGAACATTCTCGCTTATTGTGTGAATTTTAGTTTCAAGACGGTGTGAGGAGAAAGCTCTTTTAGATGCAGGAAATGAAATCAATGTAGTTTCAGAAACATTTTTTAATTATATGAAAGGCGATAATGAGTTATGGACATACGGTTAGCGCTACAGGGGAACTGAATAATGTGGTGACACATAGAGTACATTTGTAACTTGAAATGAAAGGCATTTCTTTGATGCACACTTTTGTTTGGAATAGCTGGTTTGAGTATAGGTGTAATTTTGGGTATGGATTGGTTGACAGACTCTAAAGGAAAAATAAAAATCTGTTGAAACTGTTCTAGTAGTACGGAACATGAAGTGCCCAAGGTATTAGTAAATGTAGAATTTGATCACATAGCAGTAAATGGTAACCACCCAAAGTTATTATAACAATTTTGATGAATACTCTCTCAAATGTTTAGTAGAGGTGCTGTGAGAAGATTCCATACTGCAATTAAAGGTGAAGATGAAAACGACAACTATCCAAGTATCGGTGTTTTAACTGTGAAGCCAGTTTGCCGTAAGTTACCTTTTACCATTTGTTATGTACCTTTTCTCAGCTTCCGCTAATGGTAGAGCCATCAAATTTTGTGTGAGTGACTAGACGACTAATTTGTGTGTACTGAAACAGTGTTATGTCCATTACTTGCAGAAACCTACTAGGAATAAAAATGTAGCTCACACAGGAAAAAAATTAATATTCAAGTCATCAAACAAGACTGTACAATATCGTCGTTTCAACATACACCGATAAACGCTAAAGAAATTAGCTCTCTAAGACAGAGTCTGGAGAAAGGTACCTTATAGCACACACAGTATTAGATTTCGAGCGCTGATAAACCCACCGTTGTTTCTCTTCCTACATTTCGTTAGTGTCAATTCCACTTCTCCTGAAGGAGAATCGCCGGAAACATAAATCAGGATGGGCGGCCTCAGGCTTGAAACAACGTCCTTCCGAATGAAAGTCAGTGCCTTAACCAAAGCATCACCAACAGAGGAAAAATGTGGTAAAACCAGGGAGCTTCGCCAACTGGATCGAAAGGTAAGAAATTGTGGTCTTATGCTTTTAGTAGTGTGTTTATAATTGCCACGTGCCGAATAAATCGCGATGTTCCTGTTGCAAGTTGTATCTTCGAATACTATTTCATATGCTACTCTAAGGGAATGTACCATTTGCTGACAAATGTTCGCTGTTCACAGCCATTACAAATTCCGCGGGAAATGATTACAATTATAACGGAACACGTCAAGTGAGCATAATAGCAGCACGCGCACAAAATATTTTTTTTCTGCTTCAGACGTTACATACGCCACTGTGCTCGCGTTATTGTCACAGGCTGGGACGGAAGGGAAAACCCAATAGTAGCAGCCAATTAAAAACGAAAATGAAATTGTGAGCTTCGAGCGTGTTGGATTTATTTCATACGCAAACAAAATGTGCGCCGTTGAATCTAATTTCACACTGACGCAGCAGTGATCAATTTTCGTCTGCTTATTTGTTCGATACGCTGTAAACGCATTGGCTCTAAAATGAATATAAGTTATTACAGTTAACAGCGCTAGAGTGCAGATGTCTAAATTAAAACGTTGTCCGTGAATGAGCACAAAAGATGAGTTCGTTAACTACAAATCTTCCTGTATGTTGGCATTCAACAATTTTGAGGTCCCTTACAATTAAGATTAACAGAACGCACACGCTTAGGTGAGAAAGAAATTGCTGGGTAAAAAGTATTCCCTATTTTCACGAGCCCTATTTTAAGGCGAGTACATCCTTTAAGTTAGTATGTTTTCTAAATAACTATATCAACCATTCATTTTAGAAAAATGTGTCTACTAATCTGGACTGCTCCTGTGATAGAATAATTAATTGTTCCCCTATCACACTTTGTACATCCGTTATTTATTTGTCAATGTTAGATGCGAAATGTTTACTATTTCGTAAGCGTGTTCAGATTACAACGTTACGTAGCACATTTAACACAAGTTGCAGGAGTCTTTTTCCTTTGCTAGTAATCACTGTACATACGGCAGCCCAGCTATCAGAGATACAAGGATGTTTGCCCCTAAATTTCATTTTTACGTTCGACACGAAATTCAGTTCAAGTTCAAGCATTAACGGATTACCGATAATTCTGCGTACTTGTCAGTTTAAAAGCTTTATATATGGTGTGTCACATGATAAGATAAAACTTGTGAAGCTGCTTTCGTTAGTACTTCAGGTGTGACATCTTACGAAGAATTTATAAACTGTAAGTTGCACATCTGAAAAGTGGGGACGACCTTATAGGACCTCAATCTGTTTCTCACCTCCTGTTCGTAACGATGACGACTGCGATTGAGTGATTGCACAGCAACTGCGCCACAGTTGACTAACCTAGCGTGAATTTCTTTTTTCTAATTTTTGTTGTTGTTGTTGTCGTGGTCTAAGTCCAAAGACTGGCTTGATGCAGCTCACCTGTGCAAGCCTCTTCATCTCCGAGTAATTACTGCAACCAACATCCTTCTGAATCTGTTTAATGTATTCGTATCTTGGTCTCCCTCTACGATTTTTACACCCCTCCAGTACTAAACTGGCGATCCCCTGCTGCCTCAGACTGTGTCCTACCAATCGATCTCTTCTTCTAGTCATTCTAGTCTGGTTGTACCACAAATTTCTCTTCCCCCCACTTCTATTCAGTACCTCCTCGTTAGTTACGTGATCTACCCATCTAAACTTCAGCATTCTTCTGTTGCACCACATTTCAAAACCTTTCATTCTCTTCTTGTCTAAACCGTTTATCGTCCATGCTCCATACAAATACCTTCATGAAGGACTTCCTGACACAAATCTGTTCTCGATGATAGCAAATCTCTCTTCTCCAAAAACACTTTCCTTGCCTTTGCCAGTCTACATTTTATATGCTCCCTATTTCGACCATCATCAGTTACTTTGTTTCTAAAATAGCAAAACTCGTCTACTACTTTAAGTGTCTTGTTTCTTAACCTAATTCCCTGAATTAGCTCGACTACATTCCATTATCCTCGTTTCTCTTTTGTTGATGTTCGTCTTATATCCTCTTTTCAAGACACAATCCACTCTGTTCAGCTGCTCTTCCATGCCCTTTGCTGTCTCTGACACAATTAAAATGTCATCGGCAAACCTCAAAGTTTGTATTTCTTCTCCCTGGACTTTAATTGCTACTCCAAATTTTTCTTTTGTTTCCTCCACTGCCTGCTCATTATACAGACTGAATAACATCGGAGATAGGCTACAACCCTGTCTCACTCCCTTCTCAACCACGGCTTCCCTTTCTTGCCCCTCGACTCTTATAATTGCCATCTAATTTCAGTAAGAATCGTTAATAGCCCTTTGCTCCTTGTATTTTACCCTTGCCACCTTCAGCATTTGAAAGAGAGTATTCTAGTCAAAATGTTCAAAAGATTTCTCTAAGTCTACAAATGCTAGAAACGTAGGTTTGCCTTTCTTTAACCTATCTTCTATGAAAAGTCGTAGGGTCAGTATTGTCTCGCGTGGTCCTACATTTCTCCGGAATCTAAACTGATCTTCCACGAGCTCGGCTTCTACCAGCTTTTCCATTCTTCTACACACGATTCGTGCTAGTAAACTGCAATCGTGATTTACTACACTGATAGTCCGGTAATTTCCACACCTGTCAGCATCTACTTTCTTTGCAACTGGAATTATTATACTTTTCTTGAAGTCTGAGAGTATTTCGTCTGTCTCATACGTCCTGATCACCAGATGGAAGAGATTTGTCACGGCTGGCTCTCCCAAGGCTATCAGTAGCTCTAACGGAATGTTGTCTACTCCCGTGGCCTTGTTTCGACTTAACTCTTTCAGTGCCCTCTCAGTATTATATCTCCCTTCTCATCTTCATCTACGTCCTCTTCCATTTCCCTAATATTGCTCTCAAGAACATCTCCGTTATATAGACCCTCTATATACTCCATCCACCTGTCTACTTCCTCTTCTTTGCTTAGATTGTCTTTAAACTATCCATTTCTACCGTCATGTTCTCCAGTTCTATAGCACTAAAATGTGTAAAACGCAGACTCTGTCCACAGGCCCTGGTGGACACATTGGTACCGACCGACCGCCACGTCATCCTCTGTCAATGAAGTCATTCGGTTCGGTATGGAAGGGCGTGAAGTCAGCACACCGCTCTCCCAGCTGTTGTCACTTATCTTGTCCTATAGCCGCTACTATTTGGTCAAGCAGCTCATCAGCTGGTATCACGAGGCTGAGTACACCCCATTCCAGTCTTCCTACCAAGGAAAAGCCCTTACAGTACCGGGAATCCAGCCCTGGTCCACCGAATGGGAATAAAGCGCGCTGATCCCTCAGTTGCAGAGGTGGACACTAAAAGGTGTAAGACAGTGATTTTTTGGATTATGAAGACGGTAAATCGCTATTGCAATATTGTGTGACCTGCAGGTGAAATGTATATCAAGGCAGTTATTTGTTTAGACTTCTGCAACCTCTTGCCATTATTGACAGCACAAATGGTTCAAATGGCTCTGAGCACTGTAGGACTTAACATCTGAGGTCATCAGTCCCCTAGAACTTAGAACTAATTTAACCTAACTAACCTAAGGACATCACACAAATCCATGCCCGAGGCTGGATTCGAACCTGTGACCGTAGTGGTCGCGCGGTTCCAGAGTGATGCGCCTAGAACCGCTCGGCCACAACGGCCGGCGTTGACAGCACACCATTTTGTCTTAGGTGATAGCAAGTGGGCACCATCCTGCTTTGGAGAGGTCATTGATTTAACCAAAAGTACTGCTTAACTCAAATGTCAAAAGGACATGATATTCATTCAGAACCTTAACACAGATGGAAACGAAACTGGGTCTTTTGGATTAGTTACCACAGAACGGTAGTTATCTATTTTCATAGATCATAGTTACGTTCTCACGCAAGGCAGTCAGTTTTCAACAACAGTACATTCTCTCAGTGAAAGATCTGGTGGAAACTAGACCATGACTTCACTTAGTGCTACCAGCACGCTCACACTTTAGAGATGATGTAACGTTTGGAAAATTTCGGAAGTGGCTTGTAAATGACTCACAAAATTAGATGTACTGTATTCTTTATTGCATGTAGATCCAGATTTTACTACAGCAACAGGTGTTTAATGCGTGTGCTTATTCTTGCAAGTTTCACGTTCAGTGTCTATAATCTCCTGGGGAAGAATCTGTATGAAGTGTCAGGAGGCTTTCGCCATAATTTTCTTGTGGGGATGCTTCAAGTTAGATTGGTGCCAGCTACTTGTGCTCTATTGTAACTGTAAGCTGTCAGCGTACTCACATCCCATCACACAAAGAAGTGCCAATTAAAAACAAGGTATCAATGACATGAATTTGAAAAAGTGCTTTGAAAGAGTCAGTTATGTATATTTCGAGTTCACGCAAATTTATGTAGAAATCCAACAATTAACGAAAAAAATTTTAGTTTTATTACGAAGTGTCCGCGGCTCATGGTCCCGGGGTCCCGGGTTCGATTCCCGGCGTGGTCAGGGATTTTCTCTGCCTCGAGATGACTGGGTGTTGTGTGTCTTTCATCATCATTTCATCCTCATTCATTCGCAAGTCGACGTAGTGGCGTTAAAGAACTTGTGGAGCGGCGGTCGAACCGCCCCGCGAGGTGTCTCTCGGCCACCAATGCCATACGCTGATTATTATTACGAAGTCCTCCATCCCAATCCATACTTTTTGGTCATTTTCAAGTTGACAACAGCTAAAGTAATTTAATGTTGGCTGTCTGGCATGCTGCAATACCAGAGGACCAAGATTAAGTTACTTAAGTTGTTAGCCCACTTCAAAGTGGCCAAAATGTCGAAATGCGATAGTTTTCTTTGTAATAAGTGTACAGTTAATGGCCAACATGAAGTCTTTTAAAATTTTAAGAGACTGTGAAAATACAGTAAATACAATTATTATTAATAAAAAAGTTGCTAAGTCGTCTTACAGTGAGAACCTATGGAAAGTGACTGCTAACTGAAATTCGGCCAGCTCATAATAGTAATGAACTGCTCTTAAACACGAACCTCAAATGATTACCACACCACGTGGTCCCAGTTATTTTAATCACAATGACTGTTTGGTAGGAAACACAAGAAAGAGTTGAAAAACAGAGGATTTTGCGAAAGGACAATAGCAAAACGATTGATGTCGACGATCAGTAACAAACATTCCAAAACACTTTGTTCCTTTCCTCTAAAGACTGCACAGATTCCGTATGGAAATCATGTAAGCGATCTTTTCCTCTATGCGATCAAGGAATTGATGCTCTTAGTTGAGGATCAGCATTGTTTCTTTGACTACAAAATAAAGTACCGTCATTTATTCTATACTTTTAGACTTTAAGTACAGTTGCTGTAGCGAAAATTCACAAGTAATTGATAATTGACTTAGGAGGCGGTATCAACCAATGAGACGACGTTACTAACTCATCCTAGTACGTCTTCTTCACTCTGACGCAGCCATTTGCATTCAGCAGTTTCTCACGAAGTCACCTTCTCATTAATTGCCTAACAGTCATTAACTCCGGAAATCAAACTTTTCCTACAAAACCTTGACTTGTTTGTTCGCAGCGGGTACCGTTGACGACTTGCCTTAACAACACCACGATTTGGGGTTCCACGGCGCGAAACTTAGACACCTTCTAAGGAAACCGTAGGTACCCTTACTTCAAAGTCATTGGTGTTAACTGTTACTATATCCCATTCAATAATCTTCTAATTAATTACTGCTTAGAAGAGATAAGCTTAAAGTACCTCCTTACTATTGTCTGGTGCTTGTATTGTACAACCTAAATGTTAGCTTGCTTATTCGCGACTGTCTTCTCGTTGCCGAGTGTTACGTGCAAGGCAATGAAGCAAAATTCGCATCCTCATGTGAACAATGAGTGCCCGACAAAACTGAAGCTCAGTCTTAAACTATACTGTCACTGTGTCTGATCTAGTAGCGGACATGCAGGTGCGTGGAAAACGGGATATTTTTCGAAAGCACAGGAAAAATAAGGCAAAATGAACTACCATCTAACAGAAAAGAGAGGTTCACTTATTTAGCTGGCTATTGTTTCCCTGGAAAGGTCTAATGCACGAATTACTTTTAAAGATTTAGATTACGACAGAAAGCATGAACCGTTAGTTAAGACTGTGAAATTTTACAGTATACTGCTTCGAGGAGTGAAATATTTGCTGACATCATCGGAGCAAAACAACATAGTTACAGGAAATATTTTGTTCTGTTGCTAGTTGTCTCGAAGACTGGTATAGCAGTGAAACATAAAGGTGTGAACCATGCATACAAACAGAGCGCTTGTTACAAGAGTATAGATTATTTGGGACATGATTCATTACGTTGAGGAAATTCTTAAAACATCGTTCACCTTTGGCCGGTTTTCCATCATACAGGGGAATTAAACAAAAATTACTTGTGCGCGAGCTTTTCGACCAAATACGTTAACAACTTTTTGCAGAAAGGAAACTGTTCCAAATATTATTCTGAAAGGTATGAGGGAATACTGCCAATCAAATGCTACGTTAACATTATCTTAACGATCAGTGATACTGAAAATTTAGGGCACATTCCGTTCTTTCCTTGAACGTTTTATTTCTGATAATGATCATAATCATTCCAAGATATTTATACTCTGCGAACATTCTCGCTCCATGCAGCCGCTACTTTGAAAGCTGCCTCTATAAATAAAAACAGTTACATGAAAGAAATTTGCCGTTTTTCTTTCTCATGTTTAGATAAACATACCCCTGAAGCATATTAATTTCTGCTCTGTAAAAAGGTTTTGTGCTATGTTCGTACAGCAAATAAGGGCGGTCATACCGTCGCAAAGTCTATAAAGCTATATAACAATACGCTTCGAAACACTGCCACGTTATCCTTCACAGCTCATTTTAAAATATTGTTTTCTCCGGTAAAAAATTTAAACAGTAAGCTGTTTTACGTACCTGCCATGTATTTACTTCATTACTGTATTTGTAGTCAAAAATCATCTAAATCAGTGCGATAAGAAAGCTGCTGCATATCATGAGGTGAAAAAATTGGTAAAAATCACAATTTCCGTAACTCAATTGCAGTTATTAATGCGTTTCTGAACAAAAAATGTTATATTATTGTACAAAATTTATCTAAATGATTCCTGAATTGGTTCTCAGTTATAAGTTGTTGCTGAAAGTCTTGGCACCCATACCACTCACACAGTAGAAGAATGTGCTCTACCTCTGAGCAGTATACTTCTATCGAATGCAAGAACATTCTGCTTTACTTCTTCTTCTTTTTACATTTCGAGGAGTGGTTGTTGGCCCGTTCCGAAATAAAAATGATTTAACAGAACTGTTGTCTCCATCTCTTCATTGGCCGTCCTACATCTCGTCTTACACTTTAGTTAAAATGTTATGCTTGCCACGGTAGGCGCTCAGATTTTATCATTCTGATGTGGCCATACCATTTTGTTTAGCATTGCCTAATCTCTTCTGAAATTGTTGTTTTCACGAGTAGATCCTGCCTTATGTCTTCACTCTGCACACTGTATTTTACACTGAAGTGACAAAAGTCATGGGATACCTCCTAATATCGGAGGCGCAGTGCAGCAACTCGACGCGGCATGGACTCAAAGAGTCGGTTGGAAGTCCTCTGCAGAAATATTGAGCCATGCTGCCTCTACAGGCGTCCACAACTGCCAAAGTGTTGCCGGTGCAGGATTTTGTGCACTAAGTGAACTGTCTATTATGTCCCATAAATTCATCTTGGGTAATCTAGGTGGCTAATCATTTGCTCGTATTCTCCATGATTTCTTAATATGGTGCATCGTCATCCACAAAAGTTCCATCGTTGTTTGGGAATATCAAGTCCACGAATGGCCCGTAAATGGTCTCCAAATATCTGAACATAACCATTTGCAGTTAATGATCGGTTCAGATGGACCAGAGGACCCAGTCCCGCCAATGCAAATACAGTTCACACACGGAGCTGCTGCCAGTTTGCACAGTGCATTGTTGACAATTTGGGTCTGCTGAACACTCTATCACTACCATTAGCTCTTACCAACTGAAATCCAGACTCATTTGACCAGGCCTTGGTTTTCAAGTCGTCTAGGGTCCAACTGATACGACACCAACACAGGAGAGGCGCTACAGGCGATTGTTGTTAGCAAAGGCACTTTCGTCGGTTGTCTGCTCCCGTAGCCCACTAACCCCAAATTTCACCGCACTGTCCAAACGGATACTTTCGTCATACGTCCCCTACATTGACATCTATGGTTATTACACGCAGTTTTGCTTGTCTGTAAGTACTGACAACTATGCGAAACTGCCACTGCTCTCGGTCGTTAAGTGAAGGCCGTCGGCCACTGCGTTACCTGTGGTGAGATGTAATGCCTGAAATTTCCTATTCTCGACGCATTCTTGACGCTATAGATCTTGGAATGTACAATTCCCTACCGATTTCCGAAACGAAATGTTCCATGCGTCTAGTTCCAATTACCATTCCGTATTCAAAGTCAGTTAATTCCCGTAGTGCGGCCATAATCACTTGGGAAATGTTTTCACATGAATCATCTGAACACAAATGACCGGTCCACCAATGCACTGCCGTTTTAAACTTTGTATACAAGACAGTACCGCCTTCTGTATATATGCATATTGCATATATTTAAGCGTTGTAACTGGAGGCTATTGATAGACAACAGAAAGTTGTTGGCAATGTATATGAATACCGAGCTTGGCAGGTATGCGTAGAACAATCACTACTCCTAAGTCAGTGGTAATCCATTTACTCAAAAGCCCTCGAATCAAAGAGAACAGTTCTTACCTTTCGTATAAAAAAGTGAGTATTTCTACCGGTTGTGATGTCCTCGGGGTTAATAATATAAAGTGAAATGCTTTTAAAATATATTTAGTAGAGAGAGATTTTATTTGTAAGTCGCATTAGAGGGGCTTTCTAAATATGCAGGTGATTCGGAGTGCTAGCGAATTTCTGTTGAAGCACTGAAAAGCGAAATTAAATTGGTAATTGTTTCCTGTAATTAATAGTCTTCTCACCATAAGAAAAATTTACGATTGAAGGCGATGTTGTTAACTTCCAGTTGAGTAACGCTAAACGTGAGTTGCTAATGTTATGGAAGGATCTGCAATAATCGTCCCTGTAGGTTTGTTTTCTAAACTCTGAAACCCTTCTGGCTCTACTTGCCAAAGAAAATTACTGTATACAAAACGAAAGCAATTCCGCACTTATTCGTAATAGCTCATGACATCGACTAGCGTTTGTTGTTGAGGTTTAGTGTTTTCAAGCATCTGATTTACAAATATCTATTTTATAAGGGTGGCTGATTAACGTCGTGAGACCAGAGTTTGCGTCACGTGTTCTGGTGCTGACAGCTACGGATACAGTCTTGTACTATTGAGGAAGAGGTCTAGCTGCAGGAAATGAAACAATAGTCGTGAGCTTAGTTTGTCGTATCTAATTCCGTTATACAAAACAAATTTTTACAATAACAAACTATGGGACTACGAACAAAGTAAATTTTGAAATAAAATCTATTCTACGATAACAGCAACATGTTTAACCAAGTTTCGCGAACAAAACGATAAGGTTTCTGATTTCAACCTATTACAGACATTTGAGGCTTTGACAGTAATGCATTTGTTTAATATAAAATTTAAAGGTGCTCCCTGTTGTAAAAATTAACATTTCCTTGGAAGACTCTGCTACAAAATATTCCGGTGCACGCAACAGCACCAATTTTTAGCATATCGGCGACTTTTCACAACAGGATGACAAGACAATATCTATTTGAAACATTATGGATATTCAGTAACATGCGATTAAGTAGCCGAAAATCTTTATATACTACTCACTTTTTAATGCCGTTCGTAGCCATGTAACATGAAAATCTTCCCAGTCGAATACTGACAGGAAAGAAAGAAAAATAGCTTGAGGAACTTACACTATCTGATAAAATGTATCCGGAGAGCTGTATGTAATGTAGAACTGACCACTATACGTCACAGAGACGGACCCGCCAGTGTAACAAGAGGCGGCAAGTATTCTTTTGTCAATAATGAAGCAGTAATAGCAGAATGGATTGGTCAGGACAGTTCAGCGATTTCGAACGTGGAATAGTCATTGGATTGCTCCTAACAATTCAACCTTTCTAAAGCTGCTGGTGATGTGACTGTGTAGTGTAAACGCGAAGGAACTACCACAGTTAATCAAGACCAGGCAGAACTCATGTACCGAAGGACAGAGCCCGTCGAGGATTTTGAAAAATAGTTGTGAAAAATAGCATCAAATCAGCGGAAGGAAACACTCGTGAATAAAAAGCGCTACAAGCAATCCCGTCAGCACATTGACTGTGCACTGGAAGTAATTAATAGAGGGCTACGATGATCAAGCAGCTTCTCTTCAACCACAAGTCTCTGTAGTCGACGCTACACGACGCTTCACATGGCGTAAAGAGTGACGCTGCTGAAGAGTGGATTGATTTGGAGTGACGATTCACGTTATATTCTGTGGGAACTTGATGGCAGGGTTTGGGTCTGGTAAATGTCTGGAGAACGTTACATACCACCATTTATAGTGCCAACATTGAAGTACCGAGGAGTTGGTGTTACGCTATGGAACTGTTTTTCCTAGTTATGGTGTCGTCCCAATACTACGATAAAACGATGATTTATCAGCATGACAAAACAACTGTGAGGCAATGGCTTGTGAACAATATCATTCCTAACATGGATTGGCCTGCCAGAAGTCTAGACCTGCACCCAATGGAATTCTTTCGGGATGATTTACTACGTCGACTCCGCTCCGGATCCCAGCGTCCAACAGTACTAACATCTTTGGTTTCAGCTCTTGAGGAAGGATAGGCAACCATTCCTCCACAGACATTTAGACTACCTCCTTGAAACTGTTTCCAGTAGAGTTCACGGCGCCATAAAGGCGAGGGGTGAACAACGCCACTTTACTGTCCATTGGTAAATGTCCGGATACTTTCAATTTAATAGTATACACTTATTTACCACGTAATGCCTTGTGCTAGTTATGATTTTACTCTGAGCCAGTCTGGATGCTCTCTGACAGAAATCGAGGAAGAAATGCGGAAGAACCTACCTTTAAGTCCCTCCTCTGTCTTATTCTACACTGCTGTGAGAAACTTAAGGACGTAAGTAAATTTCACGTGAAATGTCATTGCCAAGTAACATAGCTTGATGGAACTTGGACCACACATAGAACTGCTACAATACGGTACGGAGGGTAACTGAAAGAAATTAGCAATTAGACAAACAGAAATGACTTGTTCAAAGACAGTAGTTACTCTTAACTCACCGCAATTCAAGATGGTACTAGTACATTATAAAAGGAGGAAAATGGTTGTTAATAGCGAATATGATCATCATAGACGGAAATGCATTTTCTGCAACGTACTCCCATGCGGAAACAAGATTGGTAAGGAGTTAGTGTGATGGGGTGTTCCATTCCTCCATCAATGCGGTTGAAAATTGCTGCTTGGTTGTTGGTGCATGTGGGCGAGCTGCGATACGCCTCTCCAACACATCCCACACGTACTCGATGGGATTTAAGTCGGGGGGACGAGCAGGCCAGCCCATTCCCCGAGTATCCTCTCTATCCTATAGCTCCTCCATCTGCGCAGTTGGATGCGATTGCACACTATCATCCATAAAAATCAAGCCACGGCCGAATGCTCGCCGGAAAGGACGCACAAGGGGAAGGAGAACAGTGTGACAATAACGGTGACTGGTGAGTGTCCCGTGTTCGAAGATTCGGTGGCGGGTACGTCCATCCAAGATTGTGTGTCCCACATCATAATACATGGACCACCAAAACGATCATGTTCAACAATGTTCCTGGGTGCATTACGTGTTCTCATCTCTTTCCATATGAGGGTACGTCCAGCATTGTTGAACATGATAGTTTTGGTGGCCCAGGTTTCATGGTGTGTAGAGAAAATACACACATCAGAAAAAGTTTTACATCACCTCGGTTCCGAGAGTTCCAGAACCTGTATAGAAAATTGGAATAGAGATCAACATAAACATCATTTCCGCCTTTTTTATTGCTCATGAAAACCACACATTGCATGTTGTACCACTGTACAGCGAGACTTTCAGAGTTGGTGGTCCAGATTGCTGTACACACTGGAAACTCTAATACCCAGTAGCACGTCCTCTTGCACTGATGCATGTCTGTATTCGTCGTGGCATACTATACACAAGTTCATCAAGGCACTATTAATCCAGATTATCCCACTCCTCAACGGCAATTCGGCGTAGATCCCTCAGAGTGATTGGTGGGTCACGTCGTCGATAAAAAACCCTTTTCAATCTATCCCAGGCATGTCCGATAGGGTTTATGTCTGGAGAACATGTTGGCCACTCTAGTCGAGCGATGTCATTATCCTGAAGGAAGCCATTCAGAAGATGTGCACGATGGGGTTGTGAATTGAGGTCCATGAAGACAAATGCCTCGCCAATATACTGCCGATATGGTTGCACTATCGGTCGGAGAATGGCATTCACGTATCGTCCAGCCGTTACGGCGCCTTCCGTGACCAGCAGCGGCGTACGTCGTTTCCACATAATGCCACCTCTAACCATCAGGGAATATCCACCTTGCTGCAGTCGCTGAACAGCTTTTATAAGGCGTTCAGCCTGATCGGCTTGCCTCCAAACACCTCTCCGACGATTGTGTGGTTGAAGGCATATGCGACACTCATCGGTGAAGAGCACGTGATGCCAATTCTGAGTGGTTCATTCGGCATGTTGTTGGGCGCATCTGTACCGAACTGCATGGCGTCGTGGTTGCAAAGATGGAGCTCGCCATGAACGTCGGGAGTGAAGTTGCGCATCATGCAGCCTACTGCGCACTGTGTGAGTCGTAACACGACGTTCTGTAGATACACGAAACGCGTTTTTCAACATGGTGGCGTTGCTGTCAGGGTTCCTCCGAGCCCTAATCCATAGCCCTGGGGCGGCCTGAGCGAGGCTTGTCATCGACAGTTCCTGCCCCTCTGTATCTCCTCCATGTCCAAACGAACATCGCTTTGTTTCACGCCGAGACACCTGGACACTTCCGTTATTGAGAGCCCGTCCTGGCACAAAGTAACAATGCGGACGCGATCGAAATGCGGTATTGACCGTCTAGGCACAGTTGAACTACAGAAAATACGAGCCGTGTACCTCCTTCCTAGTGCAATCAGTGGAAATGTTCGGGTGTCGGCCCCCTCCTTCTAATAGGCGCTGCTCATGCATGGTTGATTACTTCTTTGGGCGGGTTTAGTGACATCTCTGAACAGACAAAGGGACAGTGTTATACAATATCCACAGTCAACATCTACCTTCAGGACTTCTGTGAACCGGGATGATGCAAAACTTTTTTTGATGTGTGTTATTGTCCCATTTCTATTCGTACCATTCTGTGCTTCTTTCAGTTAACCTTCTTTACTATACTTTAGCAGTGCTTTCCACGTATCGTCCAAGTTTCATCGAGCTTTGTTACTTAGCTGTGATACATCATGCGAATGGTTCTTAAGTTTAGAACACAAGTGTAAAAATCATTTGTCTATTGCCTTGCCTTGTCTAATTCTATCACTTCTTTCAGTTCAAACGGAAAACAATGTGCAAAACATAACTGAAAATATTCTGGAGAGTAGCTGCATTATCAGTAATCCAGGGCGCCGTTAAGGTTAACAGAGGTGTGTGACAGGGGTGTTGGCTTTGTTGTGGATGTTAAGCAAGGTGTCATTAATACCGGGACACACACATACATAAATGCTCTACTCTTTGCCAATGATCATGCCATTACTTAGAAGTCAGAAAATTACTTCTGTTTTGCAGTACATCGTCTAAATCAAATATGTAAGGATCAGCATCTAAATTTTTCAGTAAAAAAAAAAAAAGAAAAATACCCCGAAAGTATTCGCCTTCAAAGGAAAACTTACATTTAGATCCAAAATAGTACAAGAAGAACAAGCAGTAGAAAATGTGACACATATTCATTTGTTAGGCTGCGATATTAGCTATGAATATGAACAATGTGTCCTCAGAGATCTAACACAAAATAATATTACAATCGAAGAATTTAATATAGACTGTATAAATGAAAAAAATGGAGGAACGATGCATAAAGTAGAAATAAAACAGAAAGGGGAAGACAGATTAGTTAAACAAGTAGTCAATTATAAACCACCCAGTAGCCTTCCTCCTCCTACCCCCCCCCCCCCCCCCCCAAATCCCTCAAAATTTCTTTAAAAAATCGTTACATTGTTTGAGGTAAGCCTGTAAAATCTTTATGGTTACGGAAGCAAAACCCTAATTAGTTTCGGACTGTTCGAGTGGATGAATACAGTCTGGGTAATTTGTACGCCACAAGCTGCACTGCCTGAGGACACATACACAGTTTCTAACTTTAATATTTGAATTATTGTGGGAAACCATTAACGTAAAATTATATTTTAATGAGTATATTGTGACATCATTTTAAATTTTTTAATTCTGTCAGTAATTATATGATATACTGAAAACCAATTTTTTTGGGCGCTTGAAAGCCACTACGCAGGCAACGTGCAAATGAAACAGGATGATCGATTTAGTCTTTCATTAATATAGACAACAGGGAGAGAGGAAGGGAGGGAGAGTGAGAGAGAGAGAGAGAGAGAGAGAGAGAGAGAGAGAGAGAGAGAGAGGGAAGAGAAATGGAGGGCGACCGAGAAACAGGTAGCTTCAGTGGAGACGGGACAGATTGTAAGTCTGCTCCGTGAAGTGAAGAAGAAGAAGAAGAAGAAGAAGTGAAATATCTGACCCAAAATGATTTCAGTTAAAACAAATACCAGCCCATTTGAGAGATAATATAATGTTATGACATTTAAACTCTAAAAATTGATTTTTTTTCAAAAATTATTTATACAATTAGAAACGAACGATGTACTCGATATTCGCTAATCGTTTGTTTACGATGGAGGATCAGCTTCTCTTAGTGCTAAATGTTCAGAAAGACAATACAGAACGATAAGTGTGTAGTCTTGTAACTTGATGTTTCAGTAATGAAGCAAAAGACTTATCAGCCGCCACTCGTAATATCAGTGTCGAACTTTAAGTGCGAGATAAAGACGTATCATCGCCGTGTACGTGACGCTATGTGAAGATAGGCGTCCATTTTGTTTGCTTTCGGTCCCTTTCTATAGATGGGATTTCAGCTTCAGACTTCAACATTAGTTGCACGAAGAAATTTTTCCCCTTACTTTCAAAACAGCATGTGAGAACTGAGAGAGTCACCATCATCGTCATCATTATCTCCCAAGGATTAGCTGTCGTAATCACTTGCTCTGGTCTCTATCATCCATCCATCCATACACCAATCCAATCTCTTAGGAGGTCCACCTAGAGGTCTCTTTCCATTCGGCCGATAATTCAGTATCTTTTTTTGGTACTCTTTTTTCTGTCATTCTATCAATATGATACCTCTTTTCATTCTATTATGTTTTATTTTTTGTTGATAACTGAAAAGATTTTTAATTATGATCTTATTTTTTCATTACTTTTTTTGGCCAGTTTGTTACAGCCTCTAACACATCTCATGAGCTGCATTTCTGCTGCTCGTATTAGTGATTTTTTTTTTTTACTGTCTATGATTCGGAAATATATATTACGGTAGGTACAGCCATATCTTTACAGAATCTCATTCGCGTTCCTTCTCTTTTTTTTGTTTTTCTCCCCGAAATATGTGTTAGAGTAGGGACAGCCATAATGTTATAGAATCCCATTTGCGTTCCTTGTTTTTTCTTTTTGGTTGTCTTCTCTAAGCTCTTCCAGTTATTCCTCAGATAGCTTGATATTTATTAATATTTTTGTCAATGTATTAGTCATAGTTAGAAGTAAGATAGCATTCCAGGTGCGAAGTAGGATACTTGTGTTAAAATTTTCTCATTTACTATTATTTTAGATCTGACTGGATTCTTTCTTTTGAAAGTCATTAGCTTTGTCTTATTTGCAGATGTAGTTAAGTTGTAAAATATTCCGTTTTGGCTCAGTATATATACTTACTTCTCTTTGTAAATTATCTTCTGTTTCTTGTATAATTATCTAGTTTTCAGCATATAACAGAGTATTTAATGGTAGATCCTATTTTAATTCATAAGTGGATTTCATCTTTCCACTTCAAAATTAGATTGTCAGTATATAAATAAATGGGTGATAGACTACACCCTTGTTGAACACTTTGATTTATTAAAATTTCATCTGATATTTTCGAACCTAAACTTATAACTATTTTTGTATTTATATATAAACTTTTTATGATATTAATAAGATGTTTTGGAAAACCTTTTGTTTCCAATATTTTCCGCACAAGGTGTCTTTCTACCTTATCAAAGGCTTTCTCAAAACCGACAGATACTAAATGCGTTTCTAAGCCAACTCTTTTCCATAATTTGTCTAATTATAAATGTATTATCACTAAATGAACGTAAAATTATAAATACTAGTAGTGATATCGTGACACTCAGAAGAGATAGATAGAAGGAAGTAATTTTCCCTTACCGGTAGTTTCCACTGTGTGTGTGTGTATGTGTGTTTATGTGTGCGTGGGCGCGCGGTTTACAGCTCTCAACGGTGGAACTATAACGTCCTTGATAGCACAGTCTGAGACGAAAGTAGCTAAAAACCTTTTAAAACCAAAAAACGCTTAAAATACAAATTTGATTAAAATCATACACACACACACACACACACACACACACACACACACACACACACACACAGGCTCTCTCATCCATTCTCACTCATTTTCAGCCACACATTGAAACTATCATTCAAAACTGTAAAAACTGTAAGCTACAAACAAGCAAGGCTACTTGTCACAGCGGACGAAAGAGGTGGCTGAACAAGGGGAGTGGTGATCTGAAAGACGATGTTAATGGCAACAAGAAAATGCTATATGCGATGATGAAAAGTATAGGAAGAGATAAGGAACATTCCAAGTACCTAGCAGACGACAATGGAAATCGCATCATCGATGACGATAAGATTAAAGGAACTTTGGAGTCTTACTCTGATGAGTTGCTAAATGCAAATTATATCGGTATACACAAGAATATATACCTCAGACAATGGGACAGACAGAACGATGTAGAATATGGCTGGAAATACATAAAAACCGGAAAATCGGCTGGTGTTCGCGAAATAACCGGGGATATGATCAGTCGTGGAGTCGTTGGAAAACAATCTATCCACAAACTCTGTAAGATGTTGAAAGAAGGGAACGTACCCGGGTGTTGGAAAATGGGCATCGGAGTCCCAGCTTTCAAGAAAAGTGATGGAAAGAAATTACATCTACACCTGTTTGCATACTCAGCAAGCTACCGTATGATGTATGGCAGAAGATATTATGTACCACTGCTAGTTATTTACTTTTTATTACACTAGCAAATTGAGAGAGGAATAAACGATTCTTGATATGCCTCCATACGCTTGTCCTAGTTGCCCTTGGCGGCAGCAGAATCCTTCCGCATTCAGTGCAAATACTTGTTCTCTAAATTTTCTCAACACCGCTTCGCAAAAAGAACGAAGTCTTTCCTCCAGGGACACACATTTGGGTTACACGAAGCATTTCCGTAGCACATGCCTGTTCATTGAACCGACTGGTAACAAATCTAGCTGCTCGCCTCTGAAATGCTTTAATGTCTTTCTTTAATCTGACCTGGTGCGGATCTCAAAGACTCGATAAGTGCTCAAGAACGCGTCGCACATGTGTTCTATGCGTGGTCTCCTGCGTGGACGATCTACCCATTCCTAAAACTCTCCGAATAAACCATAGTCGATCTTTCGCCTTCCCTTCTACTGACCTTACGAGCTCTTTCCGTTTAATACCGATGTGCAATATTACAAGTAGATATTTAATCGATGTGATTCTATCAAGCACCATACCACTAATACTGTATTCGAAAATTATAGGTTTTTTCCCCTGCTCATCCTCATTAACTTACATTTTTTCTACACTTAGAATACGCTTATATTCATCACACAAAATAGAAATTCTGTCTAAGTTATCCTGAATCCTTCTAAGTCACTTAAAGATAATACCTTCCCGTGAATACAGCGCCAACAGTAAACAGTCCTTGACTGCTGTTCGCCCTATCGTTCGAATCATTGATGTATATAAAGAAGTAGTACGCTCCCAATACACATTCACTGGGCAATCTTGACTATAGCCTTGTCTGTGATGACTCTCGCTCTCGAGGACAACATACTGCGTTCTGTTACTTGGGAAGTCTTCTAGCTACTCAATTATCTGGGAGCTGCGGCATCATGCCAAACGCTTTCCGGAAACCTAGGAATAGGGAATATTGCTGATGCGCTTCATCTATGGTTCGGAGTGTGAAAAGGGCAAACTGTTTCGCAGGACAGACGCTGTTCGTCTCGAGGAAATTTATTGTATTGGATCTGAGACTGCGTTCGAGAATTCTACCGATGTTAGGGATATTGGTCTGTAATTTTGTGGGTCTGTTCTGTAACCTTTCTTTTATACGCGAGTCACCTGCGCTTTTTTCCAGTCACTTGGGATTTTGCGCACGGCGAAATATTTGCGATAAATGTAAGCTAACTGAGGGGCCAACGCGATAAAGTGCTCTTTTTAAACGGAATTGGGATTCCGTCCAGACTTATTTGTTTCCAGCTCTTTCAGTTGCTCCCCAGTGGGGATACCTGTTACTATTCCTCTATACGGTAGACTGTGCGACGGTCAAACAATGGTATGTCTGTACGATCCTCTAGAATAACTTCTTAAACACGAAATCAAAACCTCAGCCTTTCTTTTTGCTCTCTGCTATTGCCACACGACTAGATAAAAGACTTCCACTCTCTTAGTGATTTAATGCAGGAGGAGAATTGTCTCGGCAACAGTCTTCTCTGATGTATGACGATAGTAGATTTTATAGACGTACGATTGAGTTATCTCATCAACATCAAATAGATTAAGGTCGTATGAGAAATTTACAGCGTAAGGTAAGACCCCTCACTGAAAACAATCTCCTGGAGGAACAAAATGAATTCAAGAAGGGCAGGTCAATAACTGATTTAATTTATGCTCTTTGTCAGTTAATGGAAAAATATTACGTACATAACGGAGTCTGTTAGTTGGCCTTTCTGGTTATAAAGAAAGCGTTTGACGCTCTGCACAGGGAAAGGGTGTGGGAAACACTGAAGAAAAAATACGTGATGACATGATAAACACGATCAAGAATTTATATGAGGGTACCTGCAGTAAATAAAAACACGTGTAGGAATCACTGAAGCGTTTCACGTGATATGTGGCTTACGGCAAGATGCGGTTCTAGCTCCTCTTCTTTTCATTACTGCCATGACCGAAATCTAGAGAAAAGCACAACAAACTACCGAAGGTGAAGAAAAGAAAACTACGTTGTTTGCTGATGACGTATGTCCATGGCACGAATCTAGTGAAGGCGTTCGTTGCCAGATACAAACCAGGGCAGAAGCTGCTGCAGTATATGGGGTCTCGTCATCAGCCAAGAAAAAAGAGTCGGGAAAATATACAGGCAACACATTGGGCATGTCGAAATGGACAAGGAAACAGCTACACATGGCCGTTCGTTTCAGATATCTTGGCTATGTTGTCTCAGATGTACATAGAATTCAAGCAAGTAGTAACATCTTTTAAGGAGTTAGTAATATGCGACACAAAAGTACCACAAAAATGTAAAACAGTTTTCTACGAAACGTATTACGTCTCCATTTTTACATTTCATTGTGAAACACCGACCATGAGAAGTAAAGACATCAGCAAATTTCAGGCAGCTGAGATGAGGTTTGTTGAAGACAAGGTACAGAAGACAAGGAGGTACTGAATCGAAAATGAGGAAATTCGGAAGTTGCCAAACTACACGACAAAATTTCGTCGCAGAGATGGTCACATGCTTTTCACAGGTGCTAACAAGCTATCAAGAGTGATCTTTTTATCTGGAGCTGAAAGACAACAGATCAAGATACTCAGTTACAAGGATATGGTGAAATATGACATCGAGCAGAGAGGACATAATTGGGACAGCATCGATGAGGAACAGAAGTTTAATGACCGTAATTGGAAGAGAAGCGTTGGTCGCCGACCCGCCGAGTAAGATAGAACGACGTGAGATATGGTGAAGACGCATGCCATTTCTACAGAGGTTAGCTAACGTGCTAAATATCTGGAATCACATTAGGGAAAAGCACTGTATAGGGCTCCCGTATCAAAATTAGAAGTATACTAAAATGGTTCCATAAACAGGCCATGGCCTCCGTCACTCTGCAACTGAGGTAGCACTCTGTCGGTAATGGCACTGACGTCTAGGATACGCCGGATTCTCAAATTTCTTCCTTTTCTACGGGATTTTCGACCTAAAGTAGAACGAATATATCAGATTCTGCTGCATTTCCTGGATCGACAGATACTGGGTGCCCATAATTTCTCTTTAACCGTTGCTGAAAATGGAAATGTAATCTGGTATAAGCGCACTAATGGCGTCCCCGGCTCTTCCGTTGGGTGCTGCTGTTAGTAATGGTTCGCGTGATGAATAATGTGAAATGAATGCAGTGAATTATGTGTGGTGCCACCGCAAGGCACAACACTTTTGTGGGCTTCAAATCGGCCACGGTCCGTCAGTACATATCGGACCCGCGAGTCGCCACTGTCGACGCTCGGTTGGTCTTACGAGACAAGCTAGCGCACTAGCCAGTTCTACAGCCGACTTTAATAGGAATGGTTCACTTGTTATAGCTTTAGAGATCTCATCTGGAGAGACGCTAGTTAGCATAGCCTTCAGCTAAGAGTTGCTACGACCTAGCCAGGCGCCAAATACAGTTTATGCATTAACAGTTGATCTGTATGTGTGAAGGATTCGCAGTTCAGTCTATAACTGCTGTTGTAAATATTATCCTACAAAGTCGAGATCGACGTTGAATTAAAGCTAAATATTTAATTGTATTCCTGTCTACTAACTTTCTAATCACCTAAGATGTTCCAGATACATCCCGTCAAGTATAGCTCATTGATGCTCACGTCAGCCTACGTGATCAACGTGTGCAATTAATGGCCACACCTCGTGATCAGACTAAGAGTCAAATTGCGTGACTCAGCCGGGTCACCCTTTTTCCATGAGCCTAAAGTTCCATCTCATACATAAAATTATGAGTCGTATGTAGATAGCGAATAACATTGTCCGTTTGTAATGCCCCATGCTTCGTAAACGAAGTTAGATGGAGCTTTGTGTTATTAGGACACAAGTTAACCATATCCTACAGACCTGTGGAGTAAGACGCACACATAGATGACGGAAACGATGGATGCAGACCTCGGCCTACACTACACATCAATCTGTTACAACAACCATTTGGTCTTCACATTCGTTGGCTTCAGAGGTTCACCACGTTTTCACATTGAAACCTACCCCAGACCTCAGGCGACGGTACAGGTCAATATGCTAGCACAAGCTTGTTTTGATGTACATATTTGTTGCCTTCGCCGAGTGAAATTATTACACAGCAATCTATCCTAGACCTCGGGGTATGCTGCACATCACTCTTTCACCACAATCAAGGTTTTAGGGAGGGGAGGGGGGCGGCAGCGGTATCACATTCTAACTCATAATCACGACTTAAAATGCTTCATTCACGTCAATTTATGCTGTGCTACTAGGTCCCAAACTAACAACAACCTTGGAAATTGCAACGAAATCTAAAGAAAACATAATAATTAGTATAAAAAATGACATTAGGAAAGTATTACTGTAACTGAGGTCGAAGTTAGCAAGAACAAAACGGAATGAAAAGAGAAAACTTTCTTTAAATTTTGCAACAGCAATAATTAATCTCGCGCTTTCCATATCGAAGACAAAAATTTATAAATTCCTATTCTCCGCCGAAAGAAATCGTTAGGTTCACGGATTCTTACTGGCTACCGTATACCATCATCCGACTGGCTACGACCAACGATAATGAATTGCCAAAAGAGCGCTCTACGGAAGATCTGCGGTCGCTGTTAAGCGCACTTTAGCTGAATTTCCTTGGATGTAGAGTGAATGATTTAGAGTAGCGTAGATTTTGAACGATTGTTTTGGGGACTCTGCGCTTACATGATTGCTGTTCATGCGTACGTCTTTCTTCACCTGCTGACGGAGCAGAATAACCGTATAATTAGCTTATAATTATGCAATACAACTGTCTCGAATTGCTAACTGCGGCAATCTACAAGGCGTCCGCACGTTTTCTCCTCTTATCTTACGACGCAGTGGCCCTTTGTCACGCTCCGTTTCCTTGCATAGCCGTCGATGGCGGCGGCCATTTAAATCTCGTAACAGCCGCTTCACAACAATTACATTCCCGCCGCCGATGGCTGTATTAAGAAAGTGACTGCGACACACGGTGCTTCTCCAGGAGATAGGAGGAAAGAATAACTTTCCCAAACATCGCGGACACACCGCAGTTGGCACGGCTATTAACATGAGGAGATTATATTGCGTCATCGCGCCGCAAAAACCTTCACTTTCGAAACTGACAATCTTTCGCACAAGCAAGAACTGAGGCATACTCATGACTGCTTCGACTTGAAGTGGAAAGTCACACACATGTGCCTCTCGCAGCTGGTTGAAACGCGTTTTCCTCATTTCTGTATGGCTGCGTTTACCTAAGTGGGCCGATCATCTGATAACAGCGAGGAAAGCTCGGTCACAAGTGGAAGCGCGGTTATCGCGCCAAAATTTTACAACAAATAACAGTCTCTGTGGCCAAGGTTGCTAACGTGCGCCTCCACCGTGGGACGCGGCTCGAGGCCTGGTGATGGAAGAAATGTGGTCCACAGTATTTGGCCCGGATTCAAAATGGCTCTGAGCACTATGGGACTTAACTTCTGTGGTCATCAGTCCCCTAGAACTTAGAACTACTTAAACCTAACTAACCTAAGGACATCACACACATCCATGCCCGAGGCAGGATTCGAACCTGCGACCGTAGCGGTCACGCGGTTCCAAACTGAAGCGCCTAGAACCGCACGGCCACACCGGCCGGCATTTGGCCCGGAAAGGAATGAGAGATGGTACCGTGAAGATCCTGATTACTAGCCCTTGTGCATTACATACCTCTCCGCAATGTCTCATGGGCTGAGTATAAGTGATACTTTTAACAATGATCCTTCCGTTTAATGGAAACGTTAAGTAAACAGTGTGTCCTCCTTGGTGGTATTCGACAGCAGTAGACTATGTGCCGACAACGGGGTTCACCCTAGCCTCTTTCTCATTATTATGCTACACCAACAAGCCAGCAACCTATATACACGCTCATTACACAGTACATACACTCAGCAGATACAGCTCTCTCACGACGATTGCCGGCCTCACAAGCACGGACGAAGAAAACACTTTCGCGTTAGTTCGGTGAATCTCTCCCAGCCGACTGTCTCGTATGACTCTTCTTTCTTACACATCAGACTTTGCGGACTCAGTGTTATCCTAACTCAGCCATTCATTTTGGATGCAGAACCAATGCAATGACCGAGCGAGGTTGCGCAGTGGTTAGACACTGGACTCGCATTCGGGGGGACGTCGGTTCAATCCCGCGTCCGGCCATCCTGATTTACGTTTTCCGTGATTTCCCTAAATCGCTCCAGGCAAATGCCGGGATGGTTCCTTTGACATGGCACGGCCGACTTCCTTCCCCATCCTTCCTTAATCCAATGAGACCGATGACCTCGCTGTCTGGTCTCCTTCCCCAAACAACCCAGCCCCAACCCAATGCAATGAAGAAGAAAAATAAAACTGTTTACAATCTAAAAGACGGTACGGTAGTCACGTGGCTCTACTAGGCAAGATCGTATGTAAGCCCTTGTCCTATGTATTGAATTAGAACTTCCGGATCTCTAGTCCGACAGTTGCCTACTCACAAATGCACATGGTGGTACAGGAATCATGGTACGCTGTGGCGTTGCGTGTATACACAAGGAGAAATCTAATTCTCACCGCCTCGTCTACGCAGTAGATCATTGTTTCGAGGCTGAATTTGTCTACTGGAACTAGCGGGAATTCGAACGTAGCAAGTCAGTAGCGCCATGTGTCGGTATTCATGAAGCTATCCACACGATCGAACAGACGCCTGTCTAGTTACACGCCGGACGTCTCGTGGTCGGAACTCATACTCAGTCCCCTTACTTACCACACGACACCGCTGTTTGCAACGGTATACGGAGTATCTCCGTAATAGCATGCAAAAATATAACAGGACATAGAGAATGCTCCACTGAACAATTTGAGGTAGGGAACCTGGGGTCGAAGAAGCCACTTAAGTAGATAAGGAAGTAGCCGTGTCTACCGCTTTGTCTAGCATTACTGTTTTCCAGCTCATTTACAACTAACATGCATACAAGTTTAAACGTACTGGGCTGTTTATTTACATGTACTTCCGGCAAGGAAACAAGTAGGAAGAGCCTGACTACTATGAAGTCACGATGCAGGTTTTGTTTACTTTACTTTTCCATAAGGTGGCTCGTATTTACAATGTCACATGACAGAACATGCTATGAATCAACGACAGATCCATTAATTACTGAGTGCTATTCAGAGAGGTATAGTACAATACGATGGAGCAGTACCAGTGCAGTTCGCAGAACTCATTGACATGAATCTTGTGTATGGGGAAGCACGTTGCAATCGCTCGCTGCTGAAAGCCTGTAGAGGGAACGATTTCCTAATTGGCATCATCCATCAGGACGGGTGATTATTTCTCTCCATCGACGCATGCAGGAGACTGGTTTATTGGAAAGAAGAAACGAGGGACCTGGCAACATTAGGACCAGTCGCACACGCGAATTGAAGGGGAGGTGTTGGAACGCGTTGCAGCGGACCTCACTACAAGTGCTCGTCGTATTGCACTTGAAATGGGCGGTGTACCTCATAACTAACGCGTGGTGAGTGTACCGCACGAACAACAATTACACCCATGTCACTCACAACGTGTCCATGCAATGCTTTTGACTGACTTTGCCCAAAGGGTGGCATTGTGTGAGTGGCTGCTCCACCAATGGATTGATCGATCAGATTTCCGGCAAATCGTGCTGTTTACTGACGAGGCCTCATTTGATCGTGATGGTATTTCGAACAGCAGGAACAGCCATGTATGGGATGAGGAAAACCCTCACGATTTAGCAGAGTCACATCATCTAGTACATTTTGCTGTGAATATCTGGACCGGCATTGTAGGCGACAATATCATTGTACCATATCTTCTACCTGACCGTCTGAGTGGCCACATGTACTTGATGTTCGTGCAAAGATTTGTACCTGAGTAGTTGGCTGTTCTGAGAGGATATGGGCACAACGTGGCGGTATTCAGTGTGGACGTCCTTAACCATCTCAGTGCTATATTTTCTGGTCACTGGATTGGAAGGAGAGGTGCTATTCCATGGCCTGCGAGGTCACCTGATCTGAATCTCCTTCATTATTTGCTATGGGAATATCTAAAGTCATTTGTATGTGAGGCCCCAGTGGACACGATGGTAGAATTAGTTGCCAGAATTGTAGCTTCCTGTGATGTGATTCGAAACGAACCAGGGATATTTGTCAGGGTGCCTAAGAACCTTGTTCGCCGATGTCATGCTTGCATTGAGGTTGATGGCCGTCAGTTTCAGCACATTTTGTACGATACAATGCAAAGGCTACGTTCAATTTGTGAGTGATGGTATTTGCAGTTAACTGTAACTAATGTAAATAAAAAATTACACTGTAAGGTGATTTTATTGATATTATTTCCTTAATCTAGCTTCTCCGACCCCATGTTCCTTACCTCAAATTGTTCAGTGGAGCATCCTCTGTGTCCTGTTAAATTTTTGCATACTCTTGCGGAAACACCTTTTATATACGAGGACTTGCTGGAACATAATGCTCCCGAATGTTTTAATGAGAAAACTCTTAAAGCTTTTTAAACAAAACAAGCGTTATTAAAATTATAACCTTTATTCTTCACGTCTACATGTTTGTAGCCCTTTCCCGCTAGAGGGCTCCTAGTAGCAGGGTGTAACAAGGCGATGTGTTACGTAACGCTGTCGGTACGTGAGAAACAGCACCCTGCAGTTGAGTTTCGAATTCGAAGAATTCTTTCACATTTGGAGCGCCCTCTTCTTCAGTATTACAGTGCCAGACTACACACGAGTGCTGCGACATTTGTAACGACTGGACGCCTTGGGTTCACTGTCACTGATCATCCTCCAAGCAGTCCCGACTTGGCCACGTCCATTACTGATCTGTTTCCAAAACATCTTCGAGGACTTCACTTTGATAGTATTGTAGCAGTGCAAGCAGAGGTAAGTCTGTGGCTCCGTTAGCAAAGTCACGCATTCTACACTCACGGTATCAACAAACTGATCTCTCATTGGGTGAATTGTGTCCGTCGCAAGGGTGATTGTATCAACGAACTGGTCTCTCATTGGGAGAAATTTTGTGCGTCGCGAGGGAGCCTATGTTGTGAAATAAATACGTACATATGAAGAATAAGGATTCCAAATGTTAATAACGCTTCTTTTATTTAGAAAGGTTGCAGACTTTTCACACACCTCCTCCCACATAATTATAGAAACATAAACTAGGCCTGAACATTTTCGTTTGGGACATTTTGTCACAGAAATGAATTAAAAATAGACACGGCCTCTCGGTTCTGAGCAAGGTGCTCAGAAGTTTACACTGACTGTAAGGCAAATTTCGAGCATGGGTATTCATTTCCAAAATAATTCAAATTGGACACTGAATTTCGGTATTAATCTGCACCACAGGAAAGCTGGGAACGGTAAACAAGGTATAAGGTAGCGCCTCTTCCGGATTATTCACGAACTTGTTTCGAATCGTCGCAGTTGTAGCGCCTCATGCGGCCAATATATGAATTTAATGGGATATGTGAAAAGAAGGTTGCAGACTGCAGTCATAATACAGTGTGTGGCGGACGGATTTTTCGAAATCCGTAGCGATTCTCGAGGTGGTGTTTAGGTTGGGATCTAAGAGCGCAGTTATATTCATATGCACGTTCCGCTACATATCACGTCGTAAATATTTATATTTCATTGTGATGCCGATTATTTTTCTACTACTAACATCACAATGTCGTTTATCGAACACAATTCTGTCTTTGTTTCCGCCTTCTTATGTAATCGGTCAACATCTCTCGTTGGCAAATGCTATCCATTCTTTCGTATAATTTTCTTACAGGTAATTTTCAACGTTCAGAATGGTAAGTTTCATGATTAATGGTGTACACATGTCTTGTCTGAATTTCAGTATCATAGATACGAACACCTTTTAATCGTTTCTGGGCGTCTGCTAAAGTTGAGATTCTCTCTGTCCTAATACCAGTCCTTTTCGCCCGATATTTGAATCAAAAGACCTTGTTTCTACAGTGAGTCCGATCACAAAGTCCACAAAGTCCGCTCTACCTTCAGTAACAGAAAAAGGAAAACATTGTAAAACTATCGTTGCTGAGACCTTCTACATGCTGCAGTCCGAATTTCAAGAAAAAAAAGAAAAAAAAAGACCGTGGTGATGACTGACCGTGGGCGTGGGTAGAAATACGTCATCGTGGTAGAGGAAAGTGCCGTTGAGCAGCTCCTGCTTGGTGACGGAGTCGGAAGTCGAGTCGGCGCTCTCGCTGCTATGCGAAGACGAGGACGGCGATTCCTGAATGGGCAGCTCCAGGGAACCGCTGGGTCCGCACAGCCGGCAGCACCACATCTCGCGCGCGCCGCCGACGTCCTACTGGCTCCGCGACTAATGACCACCTTACAACAGACTGCCATGACGGCCGGCGACGCTCGCCGATAAGACGACTAAGCAGAGGCGGCTCCGATACCGCCAGACGTCGCTTCCGTCGATGTGACCGTGACGTCACACAGCTACGTCGGCCACCCGTCACGTAATTTATCTGACCGTGCCTTCTACGCCAAACGATCGCGCTGTTTCCGCAAGACGGTTCATTGCTCGACGAAAGCTTTTACTTAACGCGACTCCAGGCCCAGTGAACGTCCATCCCGCTAGTAGCGTTTCTCACTTTGGATAACGATCAGCGGTATCAGAATTTAGCCGGCCGGAGTGGCCGAGCGGTTTTAGGCGCTACACTCTGGAACCGCGCTACCGCTACGGTCGCAGGTTCGAATCCTGCCTCGGGCATGGATGTGTGTGATGTCCTTAGCTTAGTTAGGTTTAAGTAGTTCTAAGTTCTAGGGGACTGATGACCTCAGAAGTTAAGTCCCATAGTGCTCAGAGCCATTTTTATCACAATTTAGAAACAGCAAATAGTTATATGGTAACAGACACGGTAGTGAGAAAAAGGGAACTATTTTCCTATCCAAGAAACAAGATTACGCAGGTTGGTCGAAGCAAGGGAGACATCAGGAATACAATGACAGTAAAAAATGCACCATCCTCAAGGACTGTGTCCAGTGGCACCAGAGTATGTGTAGCTGTAGTGAGGAGTTGTAGTGTTGGTGATTAATTTGTCGCGGCCATCGGCGATCAGATGGCACTCAGGAGCCCGTCTGTGTGTCATCTGTTTGGACTCTTCATGCAGTGCCGTGCAAATATACGGCGAAACAAAGGTAAAATAAAGGACAAACAAACAAGTTGATGGAAAACTAGAGTAAAAGATACAATTAAAAATCGTAATGTAGCTAACAAAAACGTGTAGACTGAGAAAAAGAGATCAGAACCATGGGCTGGTGCCAAAAGGCGAGCTCAAAGAGATAGTGCTGGGGCAGAAATACCGAAAAAAGAAACTCCAAGCACAGAGTGCAGTGAAAGAAGAAAAGGAGAATAGTTGGGAAATATTCTCCCAGAAATAGAGGAAGAGAGCAAGAGGAACTAAAAACTGTTGTATAAGTTGCTGAAAAGTAAAAGATCTTACAGAGAAGATATAAAAGGGATTGAAACAGATGGCAATATTACCAGGGAATGGAAGGCACAAGGGTAGTTATGAAGAATTATTTTGAGATCTTATTGAACGGGGAAAATGAACAGGAGAGTGACACCGAAGTCACTGAAGCAGAGGAAGAAACTGAAAATGCCCTGGAACAGATGAAAGGTGGGAAGGCGGCCAGAGTAGATGAGCTGACAGTGGGTATTATTAAGGCAGCTTAAATACAAGGAATACAATGATAGCATCGTTTGATGGGGATGATATGGAAAGAGAACAAAGTGCTGGATGATTGAAAAAAGGGAATTATAATACCATTGTTTAAGAAAGGGAGTAAAAAGAAGAGTACCAACTATCGAAGAATCACACTGGTACTACACTGCCACCTTAAGATAAGGAAATAATGGAAAAGTTCAAAATGGCTCTGAGCACTATGGGACTTAACATCTATGGTCATCAGTCCCCTAGAACTTAGAACTACTTAAACCTAACTAACCTAAGGACAGCACACAACACCCAGCCATCACGAGGCAGAGAAAATCCCTGACCCCTCCGGGAATCGAACCCGGGAACCCGGGCGTGGGAAGCGAGAACGCTACCCCACGACCACGAGATGCGGGCAGGAAAAGATCATAGAAAAGAGACTGAGAAAAATTATAGAACATTTGTTTGAAAAATAACAGCATGGGTTCACAAGTAACAGGGGAAGAGCTCTAGACCTCATTTTTTCCCTCCGACAGTTAACGGAGAAGCACTTGGGAAAAGGAAAGGATCTGATAACAGTGGTGCTGGGTTTGGAAAAGCATACGACAGTGTACCAAGGGGTAAAATATGGGAACGCCTAAGAAAACATAAACTTCCTGATCATTAATTTAAAAAGTTGAGAAACTGTATGAAGGTTGTGAAAGCAGTATACAAGTAGGAGATTGAAGATCAAAATGGTTTAAGACAAAGAAAGGTGTTCAGCAAGGCAATTAAATTTCCCTGTTATTCTTCATTACACTTACGTACACAATCACGAAAGAAATCAAGGAAGTAGAAAATGAAGACCTCACTTATTTTGCTTTTGCTGATGATATCGCCATTGGGGACAGACGGAAACGGAAGTCCAAAGGAGAATGGATTACTGGAATAAAAAAATTTAAGGAATTGAAGTTGATTATAAGAGCGGCAGCGGCAGTGAAGGTGAGCAAAATACCCACACCTTGTAACATCGTACTGGAAGGAGAGAAGTTTCAATTATCTGGGTAGTGTCATATCAAATGAAAACAAGTGCCCAACTATAAGTTTTAAACAGAGTAGCAAAAGGATCCAGCTTTTTCAGAGCCATTTTGAACCTTTCATCACGCTTCGCCACTGGCGTCAAACATTGACTCTCCATACGTTCCCCACGAAGTCAACGAGCCAGCATCTGACAATTGCTTCCAAATACTTTAAACATAGATTGGAACATTGCTGCACACTCCAGTTTTATGTTGATGTGCCCATTTCAAACTTTTCACCTTACTTTATTTGCGTAATGAAGGTTTTTGGCCGCAATCCACACCTTTAATCTCTGTTCACGAAAACGGAGTTGCACTGTTGCGATACAGATTGGAGCTGCTCTCATGCTGTTTAGCTCCTTGTGAATTTCAAGTTTACTCTGTACAAATATTAGCGGATCTTCCTCGTATGACGCAGTCGGGGTCTTCCAGATCACGGGACACTTGCATTGGCACCAGTTTGTTTGACCATCTGCAAGGTACACACTACTGTAGATTAGCTTACGCCAGCTTTTGTTGCTATTAGTAAAATAGCCTTACTGATGTAGAGCTACGATTACAGCACGTGTCTGCTGCTTCCGTCGCACCAGGAGGTGATAAAGTATGAACCCGATCAGGTGTACGAACACACACATACACGCAATCTACTGTAAACTAACAACAACAGATTGCTACACAGATAGTTGAAGGAGTGAGGCCTACTCTAATGGAAAGATCTTACGCAAAGACACGTCAGTGTTGTGGTTGATACTCATCAGCGCTCCTCTAGGCGAACAAACAAATAAAGAACAACAGAGGAGTTTTGTCTCCACATGTTTGTACGTGTTTTATTATCAGAACTGGGGACATGGTGGAATATTAAAAATTAGGTCCCTGTTATAACTGTAAGTCCATAGTTGTGACAGCCAGAGCGAGAACACCAGCAGCAGCGAGTACTGTTTGTATAAAGCGTTTATTTTGCATTTTGTTTACGACCTTCCACTAAGGAAGGGATTCTATTTGTGTTTATCTGCTCTGCATAGTAACTAACAGTTCTTGATAAAACTTTACGTAGTTTTCGTTTTAGATTTCTTAGTGTTTTCTTGATCGTTTAGAACAGAAAGCGCCCTAAAACCGTCTTTTGTTTGTTTCGCGGCCGTTAGCCACTAGTCACTTGGTGAATCAGCAGTTGTCTTGTGACAGCCAGAGCGAGAACACCAGCAGCAGCGAGTACTGTTTGTATAAAGCGTTTTTGTACTTATTTGCTGCGCTTAGCTTTTAAATAGTTTTTCTGGGAAAACCTAGCGTAGTTTTCGCGTCTCGTATTTCAGTGAGTGTTTCTTGATTATCAGAGTAGCTCATCAGAAGATTATCTTGGGAATTTGTCACCGTATAGAGTACGGTAAACATAGTCATGTGTAGGGACTGTGGTTGTTGTGAGCGGACTCAAGGAGAATTGGCCACTCTTCGGGGGCAGGTGGAGGCTTTGTCTGTTAGGCTCATCGAGCTCGAGGCGCAGACGTCGGCTCATAGTGGCGTTGGGGCAACTGTGGTGAGACCTATGCCTACTTCGGTGGCCTTGGAATCACATGGAACCCCTGATGTCGCTGCGTCTTCCGGCAGTGAGCATCTTACCGGTCAGCCATCACTCCAGGGTGAATGGCGGACAGTGGTGGGCTCGCGCGTGCCTGGCCGAAAGGCGAAGGTGGGATCTGGCCGCGTGGCAGCTGCCTTACCCCTTTCCAACAGGTACGGGGTGCTTCCTAGTGGTGATGACATCGTTTCCGAGCCACCACAGGATGCCTCGCCTGTTGGGCCAGTGGCCGATTCTCCGGCAAGGTCCCGACAGTCACAGAGGGCGGGCCTATTAGTTATAGGGAGCTCCAACGTTAGGCGGGTTATGGAGCCCCTCAGGAAAATAGCGGGTAGGTCGGGGAAGAATGCCAGTGTGCACTCGGTGTGCTTGCCGGGGGGTCTCGTCCGTAATGTGGAGGAGGCCCTTCCGGCAGCTATTGAACGCACTGGGTGTGACCGGCTGCAGATAGTAGCACATGTCGGAACGAATGACGCCTGCCGCTTGGGTTCTGAGGCCATCCTTGGTTCCTTCCGGCGGCTGGCTGATTTGGTGAAGACAACCAGCATCGCACGCGGAGTGCAAGCTGAGCTTAATATCTGCAGCATAGTGCCCAGAGTCGATCGCGGTCCTCTGATTTGGAGCCGTGTGGAGGGTCTAAACCAGAGGCTCAGACGACTCTGCGACTATAATGGTTGCAAATTCATCGACCTCCGTTATTGGGTGGAGAACTGTAGGGCCCCCCTAGACAGGTCAGGCGTGCACTACACACCGGAAGCAGCTACTAGGGTAGCAGAGTACGTGTGGCGTGCACACGGGGGTTTTTTAGGTTAGAGGGACCCCCCCTTGGGCGAAACGATAAAATACCTGACGGCTTACCAGAGAGGACATTACCATCGTTGATAAAGAACGTCCGTCCTCAGAGACCAAAAACAGGAAAAGTTAACGTAATATTGGTAAACTGCAGGAGTATCCAGGGCAAGGTTCCTGAATTAGTATCTCTTATTGAAGGAAATAGTGCGCATATAGTATTAGGAACGGAAAGTTGGTTAAAACCGGAAGTGAACAGTAACGAAATCCTAGACACAGAATGGAATATATACCGCAAGGATAGGATAAACGCCAATGGTGGAGGAGTATTTATAGCAGTAAAGAATTCAATAATATCCAGTGAAGTTATTAGCGAATGCGAATGTGAAATAATCTGGGTTAAGTTAAGTATCAAAGGTGGGTCAGATATGATAGTCGGATGCTTCTATAGACCACCTGCATCAGCAACCGTAGTAGTTGAGCGCCTCAGAGAGAACCTGCAGAACGTCGTGAAGAAGTTTCGTGATCATACTATTGTAATAGGGGGAGACTTCAATCTACCAGGTATAGAATGGGATAGTCACACAATCAGAACTGGAGCCAGGGACAGAGACTCTTGTGACATTATCCTGACTGCCTTGTCCGAGAATTACTTCGAGCAGATAGTTAGAGAACCAACTCGTGAAGCTAACGTTTTAGACCTCATAGCAACAAATAGGCCGGAACTTTTCGACTCCGTGAATGTAGAAGAGGGTATCAGTGATCATAAGTCAGTGGTTGCATCAATGACTACAAGTGTAATAAGAAATGCCAAGAAAGGAAGGAAAATATATTTGCTTAACAAGAGTGATAGGGCACAAATCGCAGAATATCTGAGTGACCACCATCAAACGTTCATTTCTGAGGAAGAGGATGTGGAACAAAAATGGAAAAAATTCAGAAACATCGTCCAGTACGCCTTAGATAAGTTCGTACCGACTAAGGTCCAAAGCGAGGGGAAAGATCCACCGTGGTATAACAATCATGTACGAAAGGTACTACGGAAACAAAGAAAGCTTCATCATAGGTTTAAGAGTAGTCGAATCATAGCTGATAAGGAAAAGCTGAACGAAGCGAAAAAGAGCGTAAAGAGAGCAATGAGAGAAGCATTCAACGAATTCGAACATAAAACATTGGCAAACAATCTAAACAAGAACCCTAAAAAGTTTTGGTCATATGTAAAATCGGTAAGCGGATCTAAATCCCCTATTCAGTCACTCGTTGACCACGATGGCACCGAAACAGAGGACGACCGAAGAAAGGCAGAAATACTGAATTCAGTGTTCCGAAACTGTTTCACTGCGGAAAATCGTAACACGGTCCCTGACTTCACCCGTCGCACGGACGCCAAAATGGAAAATATTGAAATAAACGATATCGGAATTGAAAAACAACTGCTATCACTTAGTAGCGGAAAAGCATCCGGACCAGACGAGATACCCTTAAGATTCTACAGTGATTATGCTAAAGAACTTGCCCCCTTTCTATCAGCAATTTATCGTAGATCGCTGGAAGAACGTAAAGTACCTAGCGACTGGAAGAAAGCGCAGGTCGTTCCCATTTTCAAGAAGGGTCATAAATCAGATGCGAATAATTATAGGCCTATTTCGCTTACGTCAATCTGTTGTAGAATAATGGAACATGTTTTGTGTTCTCGTATTATGACGTTCTTAGATAATACAAATCTCCTTCATCATAACCAACATGGATTCCGCAAACAGAGATCATGTGAAACTCAGCTCGCCCTATTTGCCCAAGAAATTCACAGTGCCGTAGACACTGGCGAGCAGATTGATGCCGTATTCCTGGACTTCAGGAAGGCATTTGATACGGTTCCGCACTTACGTTTAGTGAAAAAAATACGAGCTTACGGAATATCGGACCAGGTTTGTGATTGGATTCAGGATTTCCTAGAAGAAAGAACACAACATGTCATTCTTAACGGTTCAAAATCTGCAGATGTAGAGGTAATTTCGGGAGTACCGCAGGGAAGCGTGATAGGACCTTTATTGTTTACAATATACATAAATGACTTGGTTGACAACATCGGTAGCTCCGTGAGGCTATTTGCAGATGACACGGTTGTCTACAAGAAAGTAGCAACATCAGAAGACTCGTACGTACTCCAGGAGGACCTGCAGAGGATTAATGCATGGTGCGACAGCTGGCAGCTTTCCCTAAACGTAGATAAATGTAATATAATGCGCATACATAGGGGCAGAAATCCATTCCAGTACGATTATGCCATAGGTGGTAAATCATTGGAAGCGGTAACGACCGTAAAATACTTAGGAGTTACTATCCGGAGCGATCTGAAGTGGAATGATCACATAAAACAAATAGTGGGAAAAGCAGGCGCCAGGTTGAGATTCATAGGAAGAATTCTAAGAAAATGTGACTCATCGACGAAAGAAGTAGCTTACAAAACGCTTGTTCGTCCGATTCTTGAGTATTGCTCATCAGTATGGGACCCTTACCAGGTTGGATTAATAGAAGAGATAGACATGATCCAGCGAAAAGCAGCGCGATTCGTCATGGGGACATTTAGTCAGCGCGAGAGCGTTACGGAGATGCTGAACAAGCTCCAGTGGCGGACACTTCAAGAAAGGCGTTACGCAATACGGAGAGGTTTATTATCGAAATTACGAGAGAGCACATTCCGGGAAGAGATGGGCAACATATTACTACCGCCCACATATATCTCGCGTAATGATCACAACGAAAAGATCCGAGAAATTAGAGCAAATACGGAGACTTACAAGCAGTCGTTCTTCCCACGCACAATTCGTGAATGGAACAGGGAAGGGGGGATCAGATAGTGGTACAATAAGTACCCTCCGCCACACACCGTAAGGTGGCTCGCGGAGTATAGATGTAGATGTAGATGTAGATATCTGATAGAAAACTTCTGATCGGTGGTGCAGATGTGAAATCAGAACTAAGGGAAGAAGGAAGAAGATCAGGGTTTAATATCACATCGACGACGAGGAAATTAGAGATGGAACACAAGATCGAAGTGGGAAAGGAAATCGGCCGTGTCCGTTTTCCAGGCAGTTGCCTTAGGCTACTTACAGAAACCGTAGTAAGCTTAAATATGAATGGGGGTACGGTGGCCCGAACCGCTCACCTCCCAATGCCAGTTCAGTATCAGAAACAGGACTAAGTTCACTTGTAAAAAATGTAGCATTCGTTGTTGCAATATCAATCTGTTACATAGCCGAAAAAAGCGGTTTCTGACATACTCCCAAGTGACTCGATATTTCTTCAGACAAACAAATTCTTCAAGGCTGCAGAAGAACAGAACCCAGCACATTGTTCTCGATGGAGAGACACAGAAGCGAAAGTAGCACACGGTGTGCCTCGAGAGTGATAGGTGCGCTGCTGTCTATGATGTATATAAACGAGCTGGTATGCAACTGTTTCACATCTGCGAGATTGTTGCCAGACGTTGCATCTATGTACAGGGAGGTCACTAGTTAAAAAAAAAATTGCGAAACAGAGGAAGCCTTAAAGACGATCAGCATGTATACTGACAATTAATCATCGATATACATAAAGGTAGTGTAGTGAGCGTAAATCGTAGAACAGACTTGATATCTTACGTTACATTATCTTTCGGGCACGCATCCGGGATATTACTAATTATATTCCGGTTGATAACCTTGAAGTCATTCTTAAGGTGAGTCACTTGCAAGGAATCGTTTAAGTATACTACCTTACCTTGTACAGTTTTACCGAAACGGACTCCTACCGAAAACAAATACGCTCACATACTCCGCGGTGAGTTTGTTATCGCAAGCGTATGCCTTCTTGAACAAAACAACAAAACGAACTTACTATGGAATCATACCAGGGAGGAAATTCTAGCTCTTCTATTAGAAGGGAGAAATGAAAAAAGCAAGTAATTTTCTTGTATCTGTTTATATAGTCAGTTCATCAGACAGCTTCTAACAGCATAAGATGTTTGTAAAACGGCAGAATAGAACGAGAAATCTGTGGTTTCTGTTTCGTAATCTGTTATCACACAACATAGTGCGGTTCCTATTGAATGTAGACTGTAAGCCCATCTAGAGCGGAGGCGAACTGTGGCGCCGTTCGTATGTTCCTGACAAACGAGTTGATATATTATATCTCAAGTCCTCAATTATACGTTGTATAACATTTAACATGTTGAGCTCTCATGGGAACTTCACATACTATCATTTAATAAGAACTAAAGTATCCAGCAGACAATGTCAAAAAGTAGTATTTCGTAGGTAATAAAATTTAAGGTTTTAGTGTAATAAGATCGGCTTCTTTATTGCGAGATAACGAAAAAATTAAGTTACCAAACCGTTATACATTTCCAAGCAACGATGTCTCCGGCTATATGACAGAGAGGAGTGGAGAGATCTCGTCAGATTAGAGACTATGAATAGATAACAGGCTGTTCATACTCTATTACAATCTAAGTGTGGCGTTCGAATGATAATAATTTTCCACAGCTTTCGGTCTATCTTTCTATGGAGATCAAAAATGTAGATATTATTTGCTAAGCCAAAAGTTTCACAAGTCTGCCTCAAACCTATACCACGGCAAGATCATCTCACCTCAGAAATCTCTCTCTCTCTCTTTCTCTCTCTCTCTCTCTCTCTCTCTCTCTCTCTCTCTATCTATCTATCTGTCTAAGTGTGTGTGTGTGTGTGTGTGTGTGTGTGTGTGTGTGTGTGTGTTTTTTGCTATGACTTGGTTTTCTCCATTGAAGATCGGTTGCATTTAATAGAAATATAGTTTCCGGAATAAGCAACTGATAAATGTCTGCCACCATTGATTATGCATCACCTAATATGTTACCGTCCGTTTACATACTGACACCGATAATGTACACTAGTAGGGTAGTAGCTGGTTCGAATTATTGTGGTGGTGAAAATTTTCATTGGCATTCTTTACCTAGCGACACTTGGTGACGCGTACTTCGTGCGCAGCCGTTTGTATGTCTATGTTCTGGGTTCAATCCCAGTTCGGGTTCATGAAATGACGCTATGATTAACCGTTGCGGATCACTCATCAAAGGACGCTAACGGAGAGAACTAAAAGGTGTTCCGTCACTGAGGTTCACATTCTGTCTCCCTTTCATTTTCATCGACATCGTAACAATAATTCAACAATACATTACATAAGCACTCCTCTCAGTTGTGACCGGGATACGACTGAGCCGAACACACTAGGTTGAGGAAAGAAGAGTGAATTATCAGTATTATCCCATGTGCATTCTTAATAAATTTTTGATTCGAACTATTCAGTAGAGAAGATGTGAAGACATCCGTGCAGGATACCGTTGTTGCTTGCTGTGCTACGTGGATAAAGTGACAAAGCGCTAGAGTACTGTATGACTAAATACATTGGTGGTATTATCAGAATAGATACATTCCTTACTGCGCTGTCTATAAAAGCATACTGACTGTTTTAAACTGCGACTCAGATAACGTCAAACTTAGCCATCTGTTTTTTGCACTCCGGGTCACATATCAAAAACGTAGATCTCAATCTATAGCAGCTGATTTGCCGACTGCGATAAGGAAAACACATGACGCACCCTAACCACTAATTGAAGACGATTTTGCTACTGACTTTTCCGTGAAACTATGTACTACCTACGCTTAAACATAAACCGACTAACCGCACACACAGATCCTGATAATAAACTAGTTATTCTTTTGATCTAGCAAGTACTACTGATGTTTAACAAATTCTACCCGTACAGCTATGATGCAAATGGTCAAGGTCAAATTCTTTGTGAAGACCATCTTTATGCATGTTTATTTTTACAGTTCTTGTGGAAGACAGATTTCACCTTGGTTCTCTCCACAGTACGTTCAGTACGAAATTGAGTGTCTGGTTAAGCAAATCGGGGAAGGGTGCAGACACGTCCTGATATGTGATGGTCTCTTATTGCAGGTACTCATCCACCAATAAAACTTATCATGGGTGATTTTAGCTACTCCAGTTCATCATAGGATTGTAGGGAATCCGGCTAAACGGTGAAGATTGGTCTGAACTCACCGATATCAAAATTAAACACGATTCAAAGTTGCCACTCTCTTTAAAGAGTCTTCTTTTTGAGGTTTCAACAGTGACAGATGAATGCAAGACGCATTACGTCTTTGTCAGTAAACGTATCGCCAACCAGGCGGAAAAGGATGCAACTGGCTCTGAGCTCTATGGGACTTAACATCTGTGGTCATCAGTCCCCTAAAAACTTAGAAATACTTAAAGCTAACTAACCTAAGGACATCACACACCTCCATGCACGAGGCAGGGTTCGAACCTGCGACCGTAGCAGCAGCGCGGTTCCGGACTGAAGCACCTAGAACTGCTCGGCCACAGCGACCGGCGAAAAAGGATTCATCAATGTTAATTCTTCATATATTAATTATTCATACATCTGTTGTTGAGCTGGCTAAAGCACTCCGTCTTCAGGCCACAAGTGGCCCATCGGGACAATCCGACCGCCGTGTCATCCTCAGATGAGGATGCGGATAGGAGGGGCGTGTGGTCAGCACACCGTTGAGCTGGCTAGGTCGCCTAAAAAGTCATACAGCAGCTGACGAACAGCTTTATTGGTCACAAAGTGACGCGTTTCGGAATTATTTCCATATTCAGAGATTCAGGTGTAAAGGTAACACAAGGGTAAGAACGTTAGCAGATGCGTTCGTAACGTAAGGTGACAGATTACCAGAGATTAATCTGACGTCTCATATTACGAACGCACCTGGTAATATGTTCTTGTACTATTTTTGCACCTGGATTTCTGGAAATGAAAATAATTCCGAAATGCGTCATTCTGTGGTCAACAAAGTCATTCTCCCGCTGCTGCTGTATGACTTTTTATACGACAAATGTACACATATTTGCTAGACAGTCCGCTAGCCTCCTGCGTGACTTTGTCACAACTTTATTGTCTCTTCCTATACTGTACCAGTGTGTTATTTGTACCATCGAAGCAGTTGGGAAACCACTCTTTGTTCCTTTTCAGAGGATATTGGACTTCATAAAGGCACAACGGGAAAAAAAATTCTTTTGATCTAGAAGAGAAACTGTAAGAAACGATCCTATTCCAAAAAACTGGCCAATTTGTTAATATAATTAAAGTGATCTCTAAAGCACTTACACCTAGAACTGCAGGAAGATGCATACTCCAGAGTCAATAAAGAGAGGAACACACCTTTGGAAAGGTATGAGGGAATTTTTAATGAAGATTCCTTTCAAAGTGAACGATTCAATCTGGTTCAGACCTCATGACCGCTGTATCACCTTCGACAAAAAATAAGTGGTGCGACATAGTAACGAAGCTGGATATGACACAGGCAGAGGATGGGAGGGCTCTAAGCGATTTCCAGGAAGTTTAGCTGTTCAGTTGTCGGCTGTGGATTGCTGAGGACAATAGCAAAACATCCGATAATGCAAAACTTCAGTGGTACACAGAAGACTCCAATGTAGGTATTTCATTGAGCTTGGACGATTTAATAACTTCCACAGCTTCAATCAAATTGATCAAAGTTGCAGCTTCGATGATCTTCGAGAAGAATAAATAAAAATCTCTGATCCTGCAACAAAAAAAAATGTTATCCTTAACCTAATGACGAGGCGCGTGCTACAACTGAAAATAAAACAAGATAAAAGCTTGGGAAGCAGCCACCAAATTAAAAAAAATCTTCCAATAATTTCATTTCTCAGACACTTTTACTCAGTTTTCGAGAGGCTAATACTTAATTATATCTTTGAATCTGTTGACCAGACACTGATCAGCAAAGAGCGTGGATTCTACCTTGAGAGTTCATGTTCTGGTCAGATGTGAATCATGACACAGCTTATTGAAGACAGTTTTGAGAGAAGTCACATCACTGACCTACCGACGGGATACGATGCCATGACCTAATGGAAGCTGGCTAAGGAGCTATATGAACCAAAACAGATACCAAACTAACACAAATCACTCCATTTTTGCCGCAAAATAAGAGATTCTGTACACATTGAAAAACAAAATGGGTCGTCGAAGAAAGCGGGAAAGATAAGCATCCTAAAGGCAGTGTGCAGGTTCCCTAGTTACACAATATGTATCGACACCAAACACCAATGAGTAGTGAGCCGAACCGCGTTTGTAGGTCGCGGTACCTCTTCCGCATGCCATCTTTGCCTCTAACGGACTGCGTAACGTTTTGACGAAAGAAAGTGCCAGTGTGACGGATGAGCCGGCAGGCGACAAAGCTGGAAGGGCTATGTAGGCACGTCGTATTGTGATTTGAGCCGTGCGATTTCTCTGTCGGAAGACTGGACTACGTCCGAGAGTAAGTTTCATCCTGGCGGCTCCGGAGGACACGAGGCGACTAAAGTTATTCCTACTGCCAATGTCCGAGATTGCGACGCCTTTGTTAAAATAGAAGCGTGGCGTCTTAGAACTTTGGTGAGGAACCTTACTTCTGTTGAGCGAATTTCAGGACAGTGTGAGGTTCGCGAAATGTTCCTTTCCGTTGTCTTCTCCAGTGCGTCGCCCTCTGCTTATGCGCCTTACCCGCCTTCACGTCTATTAGAACGCTAAAAATACCGGCTCCACCTTCCTTCTTCCTTAAGCTCCGGCCGTGGGTACGTTCAGAGCGAGTACAAGAGGCTCGCAAGTATTTGTACCAACTGCTTATTGTACCACCAGTAAATCTGTGATTCTCCGTAATTAAGACATACTGTGTTTTTTACCCTCTTACATATGGCTTTGTAGACTTTGGTTTAAGTTACCTTACTTATTGCTATGAATGGCTTTGATGCTTGCTAGTTAACTTGTTAATTCTGAGCGAAAAGGATTCTTGCCAGTTGCTTGGTATTTAAGATACTGTGTGCAAATGTAATCAAAGTTCGTTTGCCAATCGTGACATCCATTCAAATCTTGTTGATTTTCCGTCCCGCGTGATGGGCCCTTGCTACCGTTACGCCATTGGGCGTTATTTTGAAACCGAACTGCGATTGGTGGGCGAATCTTCTTATCCCTTTGTTGAGATTTTGGTGTGTGTTCAGCAATGAAGCCCTTTTTCCTATTAATACTGAGGGCTTGCTTTCTGCCCCTTTATTGCTATTTGGGCGTTAATTACGCTCTTAGCCATATTGTGTGCCAGTTTCATGATTGAGGGTTTAAGGATCGTTTATGATTTAATTATTTGTAGAACTTAAGCACTAATTTTATTGCCAGGCAATACTAGCCGTTACTAGTGCCAAATACAGAAATATTCTGTGATATCAAGCGAATTGTAAATTAGTAAACAGACTGCCAGAAAACACTATAAGACGAATTGTTAAATTGCTTGTCACACAAATTCTTCTTGTTGTAGCTGTCGTGTTGAAGCATACTGTATTAAATATTTACATCGTTCTCCTGTCACATAAGCTTGTACTAAAAATTTTTGGTGTCCTAATAATTACATGGTATCTCATTATAAGAACTGAAGCTTAGTGATATGTGATTAATTCTCAAGGAACTACAACAAATTTTTTTACCTCTGTGATGTAAGTTGTTGAAAGTATTGCTTCCATAGCTGTGTCAGTTAAGTGCAACGCTCATTGGTTGTCTTTGAACATAGATATTTTCATAATCACATACAGTAGTTTGGGTTTCCTATGTTTTTAGCAGTACAGTGTGGGTCAGTGGGACAGTGTATTAAAGTCTTGTTGAATGTAAAGTAAACACAGCAACACATTTTCGGGGATGAACACAGATGTCCCTTGACACTTGTTGTTATTGTTCTTAACGTGCTTTAATTAACTGTTGAAATCTTACAAGTAAATCTTTCTTAATTGGTGTGATTGATCTTCTAAGCATACGTTGTTCAATCAGTATTTTGCTCACGAATGATTTTCAACCCTTACTTGGGCCTAGTCCTCCCCCTCCTAGAAAACCTCACACAGTAGCTGTGTACCAAGTAGAACTCAGTATAAGAACGTTTATTTACGCACATGAGACAGCACTTGCTGCCCATGCTAAGACTTTGGAAGAATTGGGAAATAAGCTGTCAACAGAGCTTAGGGACCTAGCAAATTTCTGCTGCGTGACCTGCCTGGAGCCCAACAGGAGCAACACCAAAATCTGAGTACACCAACTGAGAAACAGAAAAGGCATTAGAAAACTGAAAATAACACGGAAAATGTCTGCTGCAGTCTCCCTGTTACACACCAGTGTAGCCGCGCTTAAAACTGGCCGCAGCCTCAACTTCAGTGCTCATTACGTGGCCATAAAAGTTAAAGTGGGTTCGCGGAATGATATAACGCGCGAGTCAATTAGTGGTACCTGCGGTGTTCCCGGTATGGCAGCGGTGCTCTGTGCTTCTCCACACCACGATACGCAGAATCCACTAGGAGGAATTTTGCTCATACAAAATACACACTGCTCTGAACGGAAGAGGGGGCACTGTAACAGGATGCCTGTGACCAACTGCGTCCAACATGTTACATCCCTTCAGAAAGCAGCTCGGCGAGGCATATGACAGTGGTTGAAAAGTAGTAAGAAAGGCATTCAATAAGTAGAGCAACACATTTTTTTTCCCTGAGAGCAGGTTGATTTTATTTAGGATTTCAATGTTGTTGTTGTTGTTGTTGTTGTTGTTGTTGTCTTCAGTCCAGAGACTGGTTTGAAGCAGCTCTCCATGCTACTCTATCCTGTGCAAGCTTCTTCATCCCCCAGTACCTACTGCAACCTATATAGTTCTGAATCTGCTTAGTGTATTTATCTCTTGGTCTCCCTCTACGATTTTTTCCCTCCACGCTGCCATCCAATACTAAATTGGTGATCCCTTGATGCCTCAGAACATGTCCTACCAACCCATCCCTTCTTCTAGTCAAGGCGTGCCACAAATTTCTCTTCTTCCTAATTCTATTCAGTACCTCCTCATTAGTTATGTGATCTACCCATTTAATCTTCAGCATTCTTCGAAAGCTTCAATTGTTTTCTTGTCCAAACTATTTATCGCCCAAGTTTCATTTCCATACATGGCCACACTCCATACAAATACTTTCAGAAACGGCTTCCTGACACTTAAATCTATATTCGATGTTAACAAATTTCTCTTCTTCAGAAACGCTTTCTTTGCCATTGCCAGTCTACATTTTATATCCTCTCTACTTCGACCATCCTGTTATTTTGCTCCCCAAATAGCAAAACTCATTTACTACTTTAAGCGTCTCATTTTCTAATCTAATCCCCTCAGCATCACCCGACTTAATTCGACTACGTTCCATTATCCTCGTTTTGCTTTTGTTGATGTTCATCTTATATCCTACTTTCAAGACACTGTCCATTCCGTTCAACTGCTCTTCCAGGCCCTTTGCTGTCTCTGATAGAATTGCAATGTTATCGGCGAACCTCAAAGTTTTGATTTCTTCTCCATGGATTTTAATTCCTACTCCGAGTTTTTCTTTTGTTTCCTTTACTGCTTGCTCAATATACAGATTGAATAACATCGGGGATAGGCTACAACCCTGTCTCACTCCCTTCCCCACCACTGCTTCCCTTTCATGCCCCTCGATTCTTATAACTGCCATCTTGTTTCTGTACAAATGGTAGATAGCCTTACGTTCCCTGTATTTTACCCCTGCCACCTTCAGAATTTGAAAGAGAGTATTCCAGTCACCATTGTCAAAAGCTTTCCCTAAGTCTAAAAATGCTAGAAACGTAGGTTTGCCTTTCCTTAATACACATTTCAATACACGATATTATTCCCCATCCTTCTGGCTGCAAAACCCTATTTTACAACATAATCTCCGTTCAATGTGATGGTCTTACTGCACCTCACTGAGGAGGCCTGCATGCACGCGTGGTATCATTCTACTGGTCGACGTGGGAACCAACGTCTTCCCGCGTCAATAACTTCCCCATCATACACGTATGTTTCCTTCGGAGTGCATCCACCAGTGGATGAAACGATGAAAGTCGGAAAGTGCGAGATTCTGGCTGCAGAGTGGATGAGGAAGAACAGTACAATCAAGTTTTGTGAGCTCCTCAAGCGCGCCAGACTTGCGAAGTCATTCATTGTCATGGAGAAGGAGAAGTTCGTTTGCATTTTTGTGGCGACCAACACGCTGGAGTCGTTTATTCAATTTCCTGAGGGTAGCACAGTACACTTCAGAGTTGATCGTTGCACAATGAGGGAGGACATGAACCAGAATAAGGGCCTTGAGTCCCCGACGGCCATCGTCATGACTTTACCGGCTGAAGATGCGGCTTTGAACTTTTTCTTCAGACGAGAGGTTGAGTGACGCCACTCCATGGATTATTGTTTCTGGTTCGAAGTAATGAACCCGCGTTTCATGTTCGGCAAAAAAGTTGTCCGATGATCAGCCTCGTAACGCGCAAACAACAGATGGTCATCCGTTGCTCTTTATGATCTTTTGTTAGGCAGCAAGGAACCCAGTGGACAAACATCTTTGAGTAGCCCAACTGGTGGACAAATGTGTCACCACTACCGATAGAGACGTCCAGCGTAGCAGTGAGGTATTTCTTTGTGACCTGTCGATCACCTCGAACGAGAGTGTCCGCACGTTTCAACATTGCAGGAGTCAGAGCTGTGTGTTTCCGGCCAGCACTGGGCAAATCGGAGAGGTTTTGTACAACATCGTTGCGATGACGATAGATGTCCCGTCCAACAACTCACCGTGAATTTGTTCACTGCCAGATCTGCAAGCGTCTATGAATATCTGCGATGCTCTGGTTTTCTGCCTAAAGAAACTCAATGAGAGCTCTCTGCTTGGAACGCATCTCCGCTGCAGACGACATTTTGAAGGTTACGTATAGCGCCGCATCTATCGGAACTTCATGGAACTGTAGGAGCTGCAGCGAGAATATTAAAATATGTCCTACAACAAATTCCGCAGTTTTTCAACCAAAAATGGCCGAGAGCAAAAATGTTATGCATTACATATTATACGCCCCTCGTAAGTTAGTGACAACTGGCACACTTTCGTCGGTATGAAACCCTGGAGCCTTTCATTATACCACGAAAAACTTTGCTACAGACGTGGAGCATATCCCATCATCTCCTAGGTTCCATCGAATAGAGCTCTGACGAAGTCGGATGTTGTGACGGAGGATATCGTTATTGGCTAAGAAAGCATTGTATTACTTGGAGGATAGTAAACAGATTGAGGACTGGAGTGCTGCGAGGGCAGGAGGACGACAAGCAGTGAAAATACTTCAAACGGGAGGCGCTCTATGAATGTTCAGACTGCTTGGGTGCAAGAAGCTGCTCCAAACTATTACAAAGGATGACCTGCTCTAAGTTAATGTAAAAACTGTTCGAACAGTTACACTTTTTGCTTCTTCCATCGTATGATGTACTTAGCTATTGTTGTTACTGTTTCTGTCTTCAGTCCAAAGACTGTTTATGTAGGTCTCCACGCTGAGCTATCCTGTGCAACCTCCTTCACCTTCGTATAGCTACTGCAACCTACATCCAATTGAACCTGATTATTGTAGTCAAGTCTTGTTCTCACTCTACAGATTTTCCCTTCCACGCTTCCCTCATTTCTATACCAATGATTTCTTGATGCCGAAGGATACATCCTATCAATCGATCCCTTCTTTTAGTACAGTTGTGCCATACGTTTACTTTTTCTCCAGTTTGTTCATCACTTCCGCATTGACTATTCGATCTGCCCACTTAAACTTTAACATTTTTCCGCAGGACCACATTTCGAATGCTTCTATTCCCTTTTTGTCTGAACTGCTTAACATTCACGTTCCACAGAGTAACTCTCCAGTTAAATACACGTACCTTCAGAAAAGATTTAGTTTATATTCCATGTTAACTAAGTTTTCTTTTTTAGAAATATTTTCTTGCTATTTCGTTTCTATCTTGATATCCTCTCTACTTCTGCCCAAAAAGAAAAACTCATATACTATTTTAAGTGTCTCATTTACTAATCGAAATCCCCCATCATCACCTAATTTAATTCGACTACGTCCCAGCACCCTTGTTTTACTTTTGTTGATATTTATCTTATAATCTCTTTTCAACACACTATCTACTCCATTCAGCTGCTATTCCAAGTTCTTTGTCGTCTATGACAGTCTTACAATATCGCTGGCGAATCTTGAAGTTTCTGTTTCTTCTCTGTGAACTTCAATTCGCTTTCCAAATTTCTCCTTTGCTTCATTTACAGGTTGAAGCATATCGAGGTAGGCTACAACCGTATCTTATCCCCTGGTTAACTACTGTTTTCATTACTTGTCCTTTGACTCTTATAATTAAAGTCTAGTTTTTGTAGAAGTTTAGACAAGCTTTCGTTCCCTATATTTTATCCCTGCTATCATCAGAATTTCAAAGAGTTATTCCAATTAATCTAGTCAAAATCTCTCTCTAAATCTACAAATACTATAAACATGGGACTGCTTTTCTCTAACCTATGTTATTGCACTTGTATATTTCATCTCATACAGCTGTCCTTACCTGAGTCACTGCATACTGGCTAAAGTCGACGCTGCAGTGTTACAGGAGATCTCTAGCCTGGCCATGGGCTATGCTGGTTAGAAGAAGTATTTCCAAAATTAATAGGAACGTTTTCTTTTCTGAAATATTTGACGTGTCAGTAATAACGCCGTATAACTGATTGACCTAGTGTAAACCTTTTAACTGAATGCCATTTTGTCGATTTGACTGTCCCTCAGCCGACAGCAACCAACGTACTCAAGCGGCCATCCATCCTAATACTAACCGGACCCGACGTTGCTTAACTTCAACGATGGAACGGGCGGCACCGTTTCCAACGCGGCAAGGCCCACAGCGATGCCTCAGAGGTTACCTTTACGTTCTCTATTCTTATTAAAACACTGCTCCTTCAGTTGTAAAATTTAAGCAGATGCGAAGAGTAGTCTGTGCAATAAAAGATACGCGAGCTTGAAAAGGCGACAATAGATTCAGTAACTATCCGACGTCAAACATTCTGTTTTCATATACTCTGAGAACATGAATAGTCCCATATGTGACTTTCTGAAACACATCCCTATACAGTGCTACAGTCATCAGCGGGCATGCACCTGTATAGCCCGAGCTACACCTGTCGTAGCGAAAACATAAACGCCGAATGATTCTCACGGTCTGATCACTGGGATATGATGCAACGATGGTGATAACAATATCGGTGGCAATCATCAATTACTTGCGTTATTGGAAAATTGCAAATTTCCGGTAGGTTGATATACGTCACTGCACGGTAACGTTAATCTGAACGATATCTGATTCAAGAAATTTTCTCTGAAACGTTGCTGCTGATAATAACACAATCTTTTCCTTATGCGGAAAACATCATTCCCATTACCATATTCAGTTAGTCAGCGTATGTGTCTTCGTGTATACCGCCGGCCGTGGTGGCCGTGCGGTTCTGGCGCTGCAGTCCGGAACCGCGAGGCTGCTACGGTCGCAGGTTCGAATCCTGCCTTGGGCATGGGTGTGTGTGATGTCCTTAGGTTAGTTAGGTTTAAGTATTTCTAAGTTCTAGGGGACTTATGACCTAAGATGTTGAGTCCCATAGTGCTCAGAGCCATTTGACCCATTTTTTGACTCTTCGTGTATACCGTATGATGGGGACATCATCATCTGCAAAACGAATAGTCTCTTTAACCTGTTCAGAAGTCAGATGTTGAATCTAATTGTGTCGAAAACGTTTATCATTTGCACTTCACACAAATTACAAGCGACAATCTTAACACATTGCAAAATGGGAGTTAAGTTTCAGTTTTTTCTGTGACCAGTCAATGTGACGGTTAAGAACTTTCACTCATTGTCCCACATGACACTTAAATCTGCCCCTGACTCAAACAAAGAAAATTCCGTGTTCAAGCAACTTTTCTTATAGACATTTTCTGCGGTAGTATACTACGATGACTTAGTTTTAAGTAGATAATGTGTGAAAAAAGAAAGCACACGGACTTTTCTCCTGAGCTACTGCGGACTGCTGAGGCAGCACAATGATAGACAACACCAGATTCCTCTATGTGTGCCTGTCACAAATAGTCATTACTGTTTCTATTAAAATCAAGTACGTTATATGCTATAGTGATGGCTGATTGAGGAAATCGGGAATTACGATGGAAGTTGGGTAGGCGCACCGGCCCCAGATCGAATCCGCCTGGCGGATTACCGTCGTCAGTCGGTGTGCCGGCCAACCTGGATGTGGTTTTTAGGCGGTTTTCCACATCCCACTAGGTGAATGCCGGGCTGGTCCCCACGTTCCGCCTCAGTTACACGCCTCGCAGACATCTGAACACGCTCGCACTATTCCATTACTTACACTCGATGCAGACAGCAGGAGTACACTAATTCCGTCCCGGGGGGTACAGGGTGGCGGCAGCAAGGGCATCCGGCCACCCCTTTCCACTAACCTTGCCAAATCCGTTCCTAACAACGCCGACCCTGCGTCAGCGCGGCAGTGAAAGAAAGAAGGAAAGTGCGAGACAATTATTCCCGATCGATTGATTGTCGTCGCATAGCGAAGAGTGGTACGACTTTGTGAAATAACGATTGTAAATAGCCTCCCGGTCATTTTTTGTATGATCAGCCTCTGTTCACATTCCAGCTGAATAAACACGATTCGACCTACAATAGCAACAGATTGCGACCTACAACAGCAACAGGTACATTACAAGACAAAGCGGCAGGGCAACTGATGTGGCGGATGAGGTTAGTGCCCATCAACATAGGTAAACTGGTTGACTAATTGATTTTTCATTCCAACAGCGCGTCCGGTGGCTGAGAACAAGGTGCAGCCATCCACGACATAGTAAGAGCTGCCACCGCGATAATGTAAGCTCACGAGGTCAACGTATATGTAATGTATGACGCTCGTATTTCCGTACATTCTTTAAAAGTAATTGTGTGAGTGAATTCCTAAGGGACCAATCTGCTGAGGTCATCGGTCCCTAGACTTACATACTTGAACTAACTTACGCTAAGAACAACACACACACACACATGCCCAAGGGAGGACTCGAACCTCCGGCGGGAGGCGCCGCGTAATCCGCGACATGGCGCCTCTAACCGCGCGGCCACTCCGCGCGGCTAATAGTAATTATACAACTTTTGTACTTTTCTTCCATGTTAGGCACATCGAAATCAAAAAGACAGCAAGGTTACTTGAATCGAGCAATTACTTAGCTATACAAGAAAATACCAGAGTTCTGAATATCAATTTCAGTCTCTGTCAGTGCCACGAAAAGTACTTAACAAAACTATGTGTATAACTTGAGGAGGACAATGCCATTCCAATCAATAACAAACTGACGAAATACCATAAAACAAAACAATCATGAAATATGTCAAATCTTTGCTTCCTATTATATGTAACGTCTTCTCCTTCGTGAAAGCAGCGATTTGTCAGTGTTACTTAAATGATGGTAAACATGAAAGAGAAGAATAAGAAGAAAATAAAAAGAAGAGGAGAAGTAGGAGGACATGATGACAGAAATGGGTAGGTGTACGATACCGAAGTCATTAGCGCTTATGGCACATGAAAATAACGTTTTTCTGCAAGTCACTGTCGTAACTATTGCTTTTCAGATTGAGTAGGGCATACCACATGAGTTCCTGACAATAAGCAGAGTTACTGAGACTGGTAAGTGACTGGAGACGGTGAATCCCAGATGAAGTTGCATGTTTACCCTCAGGATCTGGTACATTCACATAATGCTGAAGTATCTCAGAAACATGTACATAGAGGACATTTTTATGTGTGTTACCAAAAACTGCTAAAAACGTTGATATACTGTAACTAGTTTCGACAATCAACGTTATTATTGGGAACTTAAAATTATTGTAAAATACGTTACACATCTAGTAAATAGTCGAAGTTAGTTGGTGAATATCTCAGCAGCTTGTGGCGGTGTTCATAAAAATGTCTTCAATCAGAACTATTGAGCATAACCTAAATACGATTTTATGCACATAAAGTTTGTTCGCAAGAAAGAAATTTAAAAAAATCAGGTGCTAGACGTTAGATCCATTGTATGTAGGTACATAAGCAAAAATAAACCTGAAGACGCTCTACAAAAGAGTAACATACAAAGAACGAGGAAATGGAAATTTAGGTTTTGATGTCCTGTCAACTACGGGGTTACTGGAGACATAGCAGAGGCTCGGATAGGAGAAGGACTGCAAATGGAATCGGCTAAAGTGCATTTGAGATGCCCGCGGCTCGTCCGTTGCGGGCGTAATCCTCGGTCATTGCATTCGGTTGATAGTATACGGTAGCCGATGAGAATCACTCAGTCTTATAATCCTGGCTGTTACAAGCATTTGACTGTATATTTCCGAATAAGTTCAAAGAAAGGAAGCACGTTCTGTATTATCGCGAAATATGGGAGAGAGTGTCACAGGATTTTGGCTGGACATTATTAAAAGAAAGGCATTTTACGTTGCAACAGAATCTTCTCACGAAATTCCAGTCACCAACTTTCTCCTCAGAATGAGAAAATATCTTGTTGACGCCAATCTACATAGGGAGGAACGGTCACCAAGATAAAATAAGGGAAATCAGAGCTCTTACGGAAAGATATAGGTGCTCATTCTTTCCGCGCGTTGTACGAGATTTTAATAACAGAGAACTGTGAAGGTGGTTCGATGAACCCTCTGTCAGGCACTTAAATGTGATTTGCAGAGTATCCATGTAGATGTAGATGCAGATGTCAACACTTCCGAGGTTGTGGTTAGGTTGGGACTTAATAGCACAGACTGAATCGCTGCAAGGGAACCAAACATTAACATTTATAATCGTGGTATTAACAATTTATAATCATGGTATTAACAAATATTTGACCTTTTTTTGGAGTACGTCGTGATTTATGAGGTGTTGGTTAGGGTGGGACCCGAGAGCGTATACAACGACTGTTACTATAAATGTTTAGCTATTTTTCCATTACATATCGCAGTTTCTGAGGTTGTATTTAGGTTTGGATCTTATAGCTCAGCTTAAATTGTTTCGAGTGAGACAAAATACCAGATAACTTCCTTTACGAAGCATAGGAAATTATGATGAGTTGTGCGACTGGCTGCCAACAACAGTCTCGCGCTTCGTCGCTTTCATTTCCCATCATTCATCACGGAAACCATTACCAGCAGGTACATGCAACGAAACTCTACGCTCCCCGTACGTGCACTTTTATGTATTATCTTCCTAACTATTTCACATGACATCATATGACAAATTTGCATTCCTAACTATTGTTTTAATAACCTGTTTCATTGATTTTATAGAAACCACAGAAAACCTAAACGAGATACTGCACGGAAATGCGTAACACGAGCATCTAGAAAACGAATTTATTGTCTTAATCACTACATCAGGTCACTCGCTGGAAGAGCTTCGGTGGAAGAAGAAATATCCCTAATGTTAAAGCTGAGCAGGATAAACAAAAACTTTCAGCGCCCTTCGAAGTTAGTTTCATGTACATCTAACAGTCAAAACCACTCAGTATAAATGCCATTCAGAGTTACATGTCTTTCTTGTGTCCTGTTCTTAATGACATGTTTGATTTAATTTTATCCATCGAAGGCGACTGTATCAAAACACTGGAAGTATGAATTAAAAACGCCTTCAGTCACAACTTTTCGTGTTTTATTAAGCACACGATGCATATCGGATCCTGTGGCTCCATCATCAGGTGTAATTAGTCTTGTCTAAAGCATGTGTTAAGACAAATTACACCTGATGATGGACCCACAGCGTCCGAAATGCATGGTGTACTTAACAAAACACAAAAAGTTGTGGCTGAATGCGTTTTTAATTCATACTTCCAATATTAATTTGATATGACATGAACATACAAAGGTTACCGTAATTTTGATGACAAAGATACTGCTACAGCTGGCAGTATTGTTGAGTTGAGAGCAGTAGAAGTTCTGTTAGCTTTATAACAAAGACCACCAACATAATCTCTTTAAGAAAAATATAAGAGAGATTAAGGCACATAGTGAGGAATGTAAACAGTTCTTCTTCCCTCTTATCCTGGGAAAATGAAGTACGACAGATGTTTGCTAATATTGGTACAAAGCAGAGGGAGCGGTGTAAATATGGGCACCCTCTTTTGTTTTTTACTTAAAGGTACTTTCTTTTCGAAAAATCTTGATTTTTGACCGTCGTTAACAACTGTAACAAGTTTACTAAATGAAAGAAGCTACAAAAATGATTATTATCAATTGTTTCTATTAGAAAACAAAAATTTACAAAAATCTCTAGAACTGGAACTAAAAAAAATGGGCATTCACAAAAATGTTCAAGGAATCTTTTAAAATATTCTAACAAAACTGTATAAAACAATACAAAAGGTAGACTAGCATACAAGGAAATACTTTTAGGTATTTATGCATTTTAAATGACTATAGAACGTAAGATTATTTACAGAAATTGCAAACGTAAATAGCTCCTTCAGCACCTGCACAATCTAAGTGTGCACACGTTTGGCGCCTAACACATTTAACCCACATCCTGGAGTGTCTTAAAAAGACACTTTTAATCACAAAAGATGCAATCTGCACCGATTGTGTCTGAATTAACCCCATAGTTGATATCCAATTCGTTATTGCTGTGCACAACGGGATGGTCGCTGGAGTCTGTTGACTCCGATAATGAATTGTTTTGCTTCACGGAATTTTCAAGGCCTATGGACTTTCTAACTCTTCCCTCAGGGCTATCTCTAGCCCCAGAAAAAGTCATCTACTTCTTTTGACACACTATGTTAAGCGACTGATTAGGTGATCCTTATATGGCGTTCCAGTGATGAGGTATCGATTGTTGCATTGCGTTATCGAGTGGTGCTTCTCTTCTTAATGTTAGGAACAGGAGATATGTCGAACGGTAACACTGTTGTAAATTGTTTAGCAGAAAAGGTGTTATAATTATGGGTCCTCCATTAAACAGGGGCCCATATTTTCATTAATTCTACTTAAGCAACATGGTCACTACTGCATATAACCTAAAACCATGAGTAACTAAGTTTGTGCTACGAAAGCACCTTCAGATTCTGTTTTCCTGATATCATTAAGAAATGGTTTTAAACTAACCATAACGATATGAAAAGAAAGAGATCTGACGTGCCTATCAAACGTCTGCAGTCCAGAACAATTACCGAAGTTGTAACCATACTACTGGAAACAATGCTATCACCGACCGGTAACTTTTACAGTTCTAGCCGCCAAGAAGTCACAAAACTGACATTCACCTCAAGATGAAAAACAAGTGCCAAAGTTAGACGATTTTGGTACTGCTCTTTAACAAATTGTGACATTTTTAGACTTGAAGCCTAAATCTAAGGAGACGTTAAACGCGTCGAAGGCACCAAATTGGTCGAAATTTTCGTCTGAGAGGCTCAGTATTGTAAGAGAAAACACAAAGCACCCCTGTGTCACAGCTGTATCGAACGGACAAAAGTTTACATGTGCGATGTATGATGCCTTACATATTCAAGTCCATGCACTGCGTAGATAATATCGTTGGTTTGCAATGTGTTAAAAGCCGTCGATGAGCAACTGTCAGCTTAGTGCCGCATAATAAATGAAACTTAAAAAGGACAGTACCTCATACTGCGGAGCGAACGAGACCATGAAGTGTTAGGAACACTGAAAACAAAAACTGAAGAGCTGCAGCGGACGCTACATCCCACTAATTATTTTGACAACCTTTTCCAAAGATAAAACGCGAGGAGAAAAAACGACAGTCGCTGAAACGCTAAGATAAGGCGCGAGCAATGTAGTCACTTCGCCATTCTTACTTTTACATAACTAGTTCAGGGAAGCTATAATTTTGAACAGGGTGCTTTCCGATTAATTTAATTAATTACTTGTTACACATTCAAATACACAACAAATCTTTTACGGTGTAAACATATAAAATGAATACATATCTCATGTGTTTTTGACGTCGCTGTATAGTGGAGATTCACAGGTTTGAAACTGATAACTAGAGGTTTTTTTTTTTTTTTTTTACAAATTCTTGTTTGGCATGTATAGCATTGTCAAGTAGAATAACTTGAATTTACACCAGAAAACATCACGCTTGTTTGTAGGGCATTATATTTTCATGGCTAGTTTTAAAGCCGTGTATTTTTCTCACTTCGGCGCCTAAATAAGACTCAGTGGGGAGTAGTGCAGGTAATTAATTATGTTCGCTTTATATTTGTATCATAAAACTTTCAGACTTAAATACAATGTTGTCATCAAATCAAATCTGAGAATTCATGTAATGTAACGCTGCAGACAGTAATCCCAGTGCTTTAAACAAATGATGTACGCTTGTGAATCTCATGCTTATCACTACTTACTTTCTACTGTGCTACGAATAATTTCATTCTAATGAGTTACCTAAAAATATGACCCAGGAGAACAGCAGAGAAAGGGAGATGAGACGTTGCACTAGGACGACTTACAGCGAACAGAGACGAAATTCACTACTGAAAGTTAATTATGTCAGCAATTAAACCTTACGTTCTGTTGTATCCAACACCCAGAGAAAGGCCATACGTGTTTTTTTTGTTTTGTTTTGTTTAGTACCACGAAGTTATTCACTGATGAAGAACACCAGATTGCTTCATTCATTTTATATATCTTCTGTCCTTTCACAGACGATCTGATCTCGTTTCATCCTGAATTTTAATCCCACATCTCAGATGTTCTTTATTTTCTTCGTTACCTGTTAAGTATAAGGGCTGAACAGTAGCCGAGAAACATTGCCCCGTGCATTTTTCTCTTGGTCTGCTATTCGTATCGTTCTTTCTTCGTTGCTGTAAGGCCTACATAATTTATATTGCCCTATGTATGTTACATCGTGCATTACCTAAGGATCACGAACGCTTTGCTCATGTCAAGAAATTATACGAAAGTGTATAGATTTTTTTTTTAAATCTTCCTTCCGTAGTGGTAGGAGAGCCCACGACCAAAATTCTTTATTTATAGCAGTACCTCCAAAACAAAATAAAAATCGATAGACACAGTTGCCCTAAACCAAAATTACTTCATTCAGAAATTTTTCGTGTCGCGTCTGATCTGACGGCATTTTCAAATATGTTAATGTATTTTACCGAACTGTATCATAGCAATACGTCTGATTTTTGGAATGTAGTTGTATGATAGATCAAAAACACCGAATGCTTGTTTCTCAGACGCCTGTAGCGTAGCGCAAACCTAGGGAGCCATTTGGAAAAATAAAAAAAAAGACCAAAAAATTAAATCACAGCAAAACGTCTGAAAATATGTTCTACTACTACAGTTGGGTTATTTAACGCGTAAAAATCGTTTTTGAGAAGAAGATGTTATCACCTTTACTTGTGATACTGTTTTGAAAACGTTGAAAAAGTGTGCAGCTTGGTTACAAATAATTATATCGGAAAGCTGTTGGACATGATGAAATAAGCTGCGTCAAATGCATAAAATATTGATATCAGATAAATGTAGTGTAGCATGGTCCAATCACACAACCTTCTGTTACTCAATAATAATTAAAAATCGTATTGAGGCTTATGAAAATCTATGTTGCAAACCAATGAATAACTTGTGACTCTCAAATTCTGAGATAAAGAGCTAATTCGAAACCATTCTAATGAAACTGAAGGATTGGTTTTCAAGCAAGTTTCTCAAAAGGGAACTGGGATTAAGTTTGAAAGTTATTATAGTATTAAAGTAAAAAAAAAAAAAAATGTTTTTCATTACGAGCAGATTCAACCATCGTTATTGCTGTCGTAAAAATCACTCTGCAGATCACTACCAAGTTTTTCAATGTCTTCGACTGGAAAAATGGTAATTAGTTTAATTCACACACTTCTGCATAAAAATCTTGCAGTAAAATTCACGTCAACCATACCTCTTGTGGATTTGACTCTTCGTTTAAAATAACGTCCCTCATTTCTTGTAGTTGGCTTCTGAAGAACCACGAAAAATTGAAACGTCCCTCGTTGTCATACTATCCAAAATTAGTGGGTTTAGATTTGCTAGATTTTTAGTATGAACGCTACCCTACATTTACACATTTTGTCACAATAACTTCTGTTCGAAATCTGTTTTACACGGCAGCAGACTGTAGGTGTCGCAATTAGATGAACACAGATTTAGCATTGTAGAAGAATGTTCATTTTTCATTTTATATGTTTTTGTACAAATTTTTAATCACACCGAATCAACAACATTAAATTTTTTTCATCGTATAATCTGCACGTGAGTTCTTCTAAGACGCTCAATGCATTCCCAGTATAAGAAGAATGTCTGCCTAGATCTGTGAAAGCCTTTTGGTAGCGTGCAGAATTTTTCAGCATTGTCAATGTCCTTTACTTTTCCCTTGCGACAGAATGCGGGAATGTAATCGCAGCCAGTCATTGCATGAAACGCAGGTAAAGAGTTTGCTAGAGACGACCGCAGTGTTCCATACAGACACGAAACATCAATGTAACGGCGGGAATTACTAACGCCAACATTTATCGAAATCTTACTGGAACTTTTTACAATTTCCAGGTTCCCAAACATCACAATTAAAATGTATCAGATTGTTAAATAAACACTCGACGTCATTCATTAATTTGACAAACATGGTAAGCAATGTTGGTATCGGCCTTGACAACTTAGTTCTTCATTCGCTGTTTCATTAAATTTCATCTTCAGTCCAACATCTATAACACATGTAGTGATTGATATGGATGGTTTGCGCCGTGTCTTATTGCGATCAATTATTAATCAAAAATTTGAGCACAGATTTTTTAAATTTTGTATTCTTCAATTCTTTTGCAAAATCAGAAGGCCTAACTTATTGCTGGTCCTGAGATTTGAAATCTACCGATGTTATGTTTTCGCGCATTCAATGTCCGTTGTCCTTCATAGACGGCACAATTGTCTGTCAAATATCCGATCCTTAAAACATCACGTTTACACAAAATGCGCCAAAGTTAAGGCATGCAGTGAAAAGAATCCACCAATTATTAAAACATTTACACATACCAGCTCAATGCTTTCATTTTTTTTTTCAATGCTGATTTGTCGGTTTTATTTATTTTTCCGTCCATGTGACGAAGAGATAGCGGCATTGGAATTAACGAATAACACACACTAAGGTTAACGCTAAAAGCCGCTCAAATTAATAGTAGTCCTCAACATGATAGCGTAACAAGCGCTGGAACGTTCTTTTCGTTTTTAGAGATGAGGTAGAAAATGTCTGAAAATAGCACTTTGGAAATCGCAGTAGACATTAGACAGGTTTTTAGTAAATTGAACCGGTTTGCCACAGTGCAGTACGATAAAATTTGTTACCATGTTTGGAAATGCGATCAGGCCAAATACAAAACATTTTCTTAATAAAATGACAAAATCTACACAAATTTTTTTACATCAGACAGATTGTGATAATACCGTCTGCCTAATTTTTTTGTCATACCGGAAATGGCCCCCACGGTGCTGTGACATTTTTCACTGTTACCACCGGACGTAAAACGATTAGACATGGTTTCTGTCGTGGTCTCTCGTACTATTACGAAGCGCATCGGGCTCTCTGGTGCCTTCACTGTTCCTAAAGCCAGACTGAGCTGCACCTAATAGATCCTCCTTGTTTTTTCATTGTTGTCCGTCTCATCTTAGTCATCAGACTGTATGCGTGAATTGACAAGTTAAGTGTTTCCGATAGTTTTCGAACATATTTGCTCTTGATTTCTTCGAGAAAATATGGATGATGTTCTACCGGTTTCGGGATTGTGCCCCTCCTCGGGTGTTTATACATTCATGCATGAGTTTATATTGATGAAGATCACTGTATAAATACAAAAACTTTACTTGCTTGTCACTAAACAGATACAAGTGGAACAACTGTAAGTGGCAAGGCAGCATTTGTCGAAAATATATCTGTACTTACATAAAGATGAAGCGTAAACTGTTACCACAGCGTAAGTATAATAACAGTGATCTCCAGCAATATAAACATGTACCTAAATGATTAAACACCTGAGGATGGACACAAGCCCGAAACCGGTTGTGTGACAAATAAATAATCTTTTATTGTGACTGGTAGCGGAAATTTTTCTACGCCCTATAAAGGAACAGTCACGAAGTTCAACAGCATCCACGGGTAAAATTCACTTAATGATCGTATGCATCAACTCTTATATATTCTACACATTTATTTGAACAATCTCTTGGTTGATACTTCCTCCAATGATTATCAGAAATTCCGTGGGAGATATATCTGTTCTCTCTGCCTTGTTTGATCGCAAATCTTTCATAGCTCTGGCAAAACTATGAGTAACACTGTATGTACTATCTCCTCCATATCGACACCCATTTCTTTTTCTCACACGTTATCATCTACTTTGCCAACGGCCTTGCCACAGTGGTAACACCGGTTCCCGTCAGATCACGGAAGTTAAACGCTGTCGGGCTGGGATAGCACTTAGATAGGTAACCATCCGGTCTGCCAGGCGCTTTTAGCAAGCGGGATGCATTCAACACTTGTGAGGCAAACTGAGGAGCTTCTTGACTGAGAAGTAGCGGCTCCGGTCTCGGAAACTGACACACGATCGGGAGAGTGGTGTGCCCCTTCATATCCGCATCCAGTGAAAGAATGCGCTGAGGTTGACAAGGCGGTAGGTCGGTACCGTTGGGCCTTCATTGCCTGTTCGGGAGGAGTTTAGTTTTATCATCTAATTTGGCGACGAGAGGCCCTCTTTTCTCAACGCAGCAGCTGTCTGCAACTCAGATGCACGTAAATGTTCGTCGTGCATAACCTAACTGAAGCAACCATGCTATGCCATGCGCTCCGACGTACTTACATGTCATATATTCTGCGTAAGCGCCCTGCGCGACTCATTTGTTTGCGAAGTTTCAGCGGCTACGTTGTTTTGAAGGCAGCGCCGCCATGTTAGATGTTCCAAAACATTAGTAAGCTATTGTTTACGTGGAAACTGTTTACGATTGTTCTTTTTTTCGTAATTTCTGACGTGCGCACGCGACGGCTGTTTTAAACAGTAAATATTACAGTGCGTAAGATAGTAACATAGTGTCAGGAATACATTTTCAAACGATTTTTCTGGTCGTAAATGGGTACTTGATCCAGTAGTGCAACGCATTTGTCCTAGCAAATGCAACTTTCTCTTTGTTTATACATTTAAATCGCATTTTATTGTATTTAGGTCGATAGTTGATGAAACTAGAATTCCGAAAACAATGATTGTTTGCTTATTGGTACCAATTCTTACCCGTTACATTTTCGACTTTAGAATCATACGCACAACATCTTTAATGTTTAGGCTTGCAAAAAAATTATCTGCGTTTTCTTTGTTAGCCCAATAAATATGTACAAAGGGGAAAAAACTAAGAAAGGCATGCTATCATGATTTGTGGATGTTAACAAAGTGAAAGATTCCTGAAATGTCGTTGAAACAGAGCTGCATGGAGGTCTACCTCCACACAGAACTGAGTTCTTGTTTTATTAGAGAGTCAGTGCGTCACTGTCATTGTAGTTTACATATTTTCTCGCTTTGAAATCTTACCTACGAAGTGTCTGTCATTCAGAGTGTGGCCAATAATTGCAAAAAACTATAAATTCAATTCTGAAAGCATGTTCCAGCCATTTGAAATTCAATAAGTATCACTAGTAGGCATTCCTGATTCTATTAAGGAACATTTAAACTGATACCTCCTATATTATTTAGTGCAAAAGACCGCATTGTGAATAAAGGAATGGTCTGAATAGCCTAGACCCTGTAAACTGGGTATGTTACTTCAATGAGCAAGTAATTAATTTTTTTTAGTAATTTTAGCCTAACCTCTGTAACATGTACATGCTTCTTAAACAGATGTTTCACATATATCTTATAAAAGATTTTAATTAAAAGCACATCGTTTCACAGGTGGTTTGCACACTTAATTATTTTATACTTTTAACAGTAGCCTGTTTGCTTCATTTCCCAGATATTTCTTGCCAGAATCTATCTGTGACACTTTTTGAGGAATATCCTGCTTGATTTCACTTTTGAATTCCATTTTGAGGTTTTCAAAATGCTTAAGCGTACACCAACCTATGTGGTAAGCCAATAATGGTAACAATAATAATAATAATACTAAGATGCTGTGCAACTACTGCTTTTATTTGCTCGCTCATCCATTTAGCCGAAAGGAGATCAAATCTGGTACAATGACGTTGTAGGGAACAATCATGAACATAAGTGCAAATAATAAGAAATATTATGTACATATGAAGGGTATACGGGGACAAAGATCAAGGTCCATCAAAAATTAAAAAATTAGTTAGCAATGCCATCTTGTAGAGGAATGGAAGTAGTGTAATGTGGCAAGATTTGTTTTTGTAAAAACGATCAAGGTGCTCGGTAGACTGTGCTAATGTTTTAAAGCATTTGAGAACAACGATAAGGGTTCACGCGGTGCTGAGGAAACACGATCAAGATCTTTTTTCTGCTTACAGCTTTTCTCTTCTCCTTTTAGGTTTCATTTTATAATGTTACAGGTTTGTGGCACTGGCTTTCCAACAATATTTCCCAGTCACTCACATATTTTAAACGAAGCTCGAACAGTTACAATGTTTGGCAATAAAGCAAAGACCTAAATAAAATTTCGCCACGTTGTGCCTGCAAAGTGGGCCGGAAAAGGAGTTTTTGTCGGGAAGTTGAACAGAAACCCCCATGTGTTATTGTTACCGATATTGTGCGTAACGTTATTTCTTAAGTGAAATGGAGGCGTCAGAAATGTCGGCGTATTCCTGATTCTTCTAAAAGATTAATGCTTACGATTGAGATGTTTACAGAATGTTCCATTTGTGGAAACGAATAGATTGTTGGAGGAATTCAATCAAATGGTTTCCTTTGACATTTGAAGCTGATCTTATGGAATTTGGTGTATCCTGCTATGCGAAGAAGACCACAGAAAAATCCAGATGCAGCTGCATGTCACGATTTTTCGTATGTCCAAAAGGAGCGTGTGAGTAGAGATGGACAATACAAGAAGTTCAGCTATGTCAACCAGCATACTTGGCATTGCATGGCATCACCAACAGACATCTTACTACACTTAAAAAGACATTGACTACTATATGGAAAACACATGTGGACATCAGAGCAAAACATAACTCTCAACATAATAAACTTAGCGCAGAAACAGTACCTAAAATGTATCAACACATACAGTCACTGATAGGACGCAAATAACATTATAGCATTATATTTAGCAGAGCATCTTAATATTCGAAGTTACATGTGTTACATTCAGAGAAATATGCTCTATAAACATGTGTCAGATGAACAATATGAACTGATTTTTGTGACTGATTACAACACAAGTTTTGGGTATCTCAGTATTGACACATTTTCAGTGCTTGACAAAATTAGACCACTGTTCTAAACTTGGTTTACAGATAAACAACGATAAAGATACAACTCCAATACGAACTTCAAATAAGCGGAAACATCTAACGATTTATGAACCACATAAGAGGAAAACAGACACATTTTACTAGATTAAACGTTCCGAACGTTTGAAGCCCAGAGAATTTGTGATTAAAAAAGCAGTCTGTGTGGATTATCAGAAGAAGTTTCCGCTTCCTAATATTTCAACCTGTGAAGCACGTTATTGCAGATTGCTATCATTTTATTCGTTCAGTCTTCATTTGCTTTCTTCTAGGACATTGTATGACTACTCGAAACGTTGAACGTGAGTGCATCCCTTTGGAGGGCAACGTGACCACAATTGTTGCTCTGATATACATGGTGAAACCACTAGGGACCGTTGAAAACCATTCCACAAAATCTGAACATGATCGGATACAGCAAGGGTACTTACGCCTTTTCAGCCTTCCTGTTTTCTGCCCTCCTGTAACATGATAATGCAGGAGTGCGACATTAACGTGGACGTGAATAAATTGGCCGAGGGGCGCTACAAGAACCCTAGTTTTGCAAAACCCTCGGTATCACTCATGCACGTTTTTTGACCACATTAGAAATATACCTTCAGAAATTTCAACACCAAATCACCTTGGCGGCTGCTCTAGCGCCTGACGGTCAGACAACCCCTTCGAACCCCTTGTGTGGATTTTTCTACCCACAGGCGCTGCAGCAGCTGCGTGGCTGAATTGGTGTCAGAATTACTGAGAGGTACATTTGCAATGTGCACAACAAAATAGTGTGGGTGGCACTGAGGATGTTCCTGAACTAAGAGGTCTTAGAGGGGCTTTAACCATTTTATTTCTGTGCGTGTTAATATTGCTCTCCCATGTGAACACGCTACAGCAGGGTGGAAGATATTAGAGTTGAGAAAGTAAAAGTACCCTTTGCTGCTTTGGATCATGTTCGAATTTCGCGGAATGGCTTTGAACAGTCCCTAGTGGTTCCAACATGTACAGAGATGTCACATTTCGTAGCATTAATGGAAACTCATCGAATGAAACAGAAGTGATTTCTGGCGTTCCCAAAGGTAGTATTATAGGCCCTCTGCTGTTCCTTATCTGTGTACACGATTTAAAACACAATATGAGCAGCCGTCTTAGGTTGTCTATAGATGATGCTGTCGTTTATCGTTGAGTGAAGCCATCAGAAGATGAAAACAAATTGCAAAACGATTTAGAAAAGATATATGAATGGTACGGAAATTGGCAGTTGACGCTAAATAACGAAAATTGTGAGGTCATCCACATGAGTGTTAGAAGGAATCCGTTAACGTCGCTTACACGTTAGGTCAATCAAAGGGCTGTAAATTCAACTAAATATCTAGGAATTACAATTACGAACAATTTAAATTGGCAAGAAGACATAGGAAATGTTGTTGGGAGGGCAAATATACGACTGTGTTGTACTGTCAGGACTCTTAGAAATGTAGCAGATCTACTAAAGAGACTGCTTACGCTACGCTTGTCCGTCCTCTGTTAGAGTACTGCTGCGCAGTCTGGGATGCTCACCAGATAGGTTTAATGGAGTGAGTTGAGAAAATTCGAAGAAGAGCAGCTCGTTTTTATATCGCGAAATAGAGGAGAGAGTGTCACGGATATGATACAGGATTCTGGTTGGGCACCATTAAAACAAAGGCTATTTTCGTTGCAGCGGAATCTTCTCACGAAATTTCAGTCACTAACTTTCTCTTCCGGTCGCGAAAATATTTTGTTGACGCCGATCTACATAGTGAGAACAATCATAGTAAAATAAGGTAAATCAGAGCTCTCACGGAAAAATAAAGCTGTTCGTTTTTTCCGCGCAATGTTCAAGAGTGGAATAATAGAGAATTGCTCTGAAGGTGGTTCGATGAACCCTCTGTCAGGAACTTAAGTGTGATTTGCAGAGTACCCCTGTAGATGTAGAAGTGCAAAACTTACAGTTGTGCTGGACCCAAAAGGGTTGCTATCACATTCAATCTGGATGCAGCCCCACATCGTCCTCAGACAAAGGTTGAAACGTCCGAGGGTATGAGCTGTGTAAAAGATAGTCAAGGACTTCTTCCTGTTGCTCATCGCAATGTAAGCTGTCGTTTTCAACCGCGAAAAGTGTGGGAATCAACGCCCCGAGGAAAGGGGGGTTTCCATTAACGCTATTTACGTCACTCCTTGAGGCCTCTTCGTATTGATTTTGAGCGGCGGTGGGTCTGAAATGCTATCCTCGGCCATCCATAAGAAAACCGCACGATTTTAATGCTGGGAGTCGCAGTTCTGACTTCCATCACAAAGACGTCAAAATAAGGGGTGATATGTGGGTGAGAGAGACTGTGACAACCTTGCCTCCGCGTGACAAATCCATGGTGATATTGGCCAGAATTGTGGCGAAAGTTGGTGCGAATGTGACGTCATTAACCCGCCTTAAAGTACACATGAATTTCTGAGGTGTTGGCTTTTTTACGCTTGTGCCGACACCTTGCTGTTTGAAGCGTCGGCGGGCCCCCAGAGTGACGTTTCAGGGCACCATGCTTTTGCACCATGATAGTGGAAGGTTTTAGGCATCTTTGATCCAAATTTCGAACTCATGCGTCGCAATGGCAGACAACTGCGTAGTTTCGAGAAACAGATCTAATTTTATTTCGCAGTGTAGATGTGAGTCATTTACTACGAATTATCTATCTGTCAATCTGTATTTACCCTAATCACATACAATATGTGCATTTTTGGATGTTTCGTGGCATTATGCTTCTGTGAAGACGTTATTGACATCTGCTAAACCATTACTAAATAAGTTTTTGTAATATGCTTCGTAAGCTTTACATACATGAATAGCCGAGCTCTAAAGATTTACAATATCCTTAATTTTGTAGGCTTCTGAAGATGAAAATTAATTTGTTGAAGATTGTAGAACGAAGTAAATGCATCTGCACAACTGTCGACTGAATTTTAGCCTGAGATGAAAATTGTGTGTGCATTATGGCTCTGAACTGGTTTTAAGACTAATTATTTATTTGCGGCTCCTTGAGTCAAATGTTGGACCGGAAGCACAGGTGTTTCAGCAGCCCTACGGGTGGGCAGCTGAGATCATACCACAGGAAAATATTCATAATGTTAACGATATGGCACTGGGAGATCGCAAAATGAATTCACACGTGTTATGTGATATTGTAAGAGTCTCACTTGAAACAGTGAAACTGCAGTGTTTTGTGAAAAATGACACAGAGGAAGTTGTGGATATCTGGTTTCTGACATCTGACCAGAAACGGTTACGAAAACAATATTAGAGGCAGATGCTGGCTATACTGTGGAACAATCAACAGAATTTATTCGCAGTTACATAGTGGCGGACGGAACGCAGATCTATCATCACACACTTGAGTCTAAGGAAGAATTATTTTTAAAGTGTTTGAAGCAAGAATTGACTTTAAGGGGGGTTGGACGTCAAACGTGCCGACTTGGAGCAGGAGAGGCATCACAGGACATTTTAATTTCCGCTGTCTATACTTTTACAAATAAATTCATAAAACTTTGTCAGCATGACCAGGAAGGATTCAGAATTCACACTCATGGCAGTGGAAGTTCGAAAACGTAAAGAAGTAATTGTTTTTACGTGTGAAATTTCATCATTTTTTCACTTACTAATGGCAGCATTTGTTGCTATAGGTACACTTTTCTTCATAAGTAAGAGAGATGGTTCGATGAATTTTGCACAGTATACAAACCATACTTAAAGGTGTATGAAACTCTAGAATTTTCCAAATCTATTAAAAACTGTGGAAAAAATTGAGGTAATTATCTACAAAATTTGTGTTTTCTCGAGACATGAAGTTTAAAATACAACAGATCACTCGTTGTTTCATAAATTAAATAAATTCTAGAGTTTCATACACCTGTAAGTATGGTATGTATACTGTGCAAAATTCATCTAAGCATCTCTCTAACTTACGAAGAAAGGTGTACCTATAGCAACAAATGCAACCATTAGTAAGTGAAAAAATGATGAAATTTCACATGTAAAAAAAAATTATTTTGTTATGTTTTCGAACTTCCACTGCAATGAGTGTGGATCCTGAATCCTTCCTGATGATACTGACAAAGTTTTATGAATTTATTTGTAAAAGTATAGACACTGGAAATTAAAATGTTGTGACGCCTCTCCTGCTCCAAGCCGGTCCGTTTGACGTCCTACCCCCCTTAAAGAAGAAAAGAACGAGTTTCACACAAGGAGGAGCTCTTTCATTAGAGTAACGTTCCAGGCAACATCGTGGCATCTGTCACAACGGAAAATATGGCATTCTAATTGGTTCCTCAACCAACTGATGCATTTGTTTCTAGTGCTTTATTTCCAATCTGGAGTATTAGTTTTATGGGAAAAATTATTCATGTAATCATAACGTCATTGTCTCTATGAAAGAGTAATTCGAAAAAGAAATTTCTTACGAACGAGATAGAGCGTAGAGAGAGGGGCCCCGGGCGACAGCAGGGGATGCAGAAGACGTGGCTATTCGCGAGCCCGCCTGTGTCCGGAGGCAGCCAGCTCACTTGGACGACGATTTGTCCCCATTTCTTTATTACATATTCCTGTAGTACGTAAAGAAATATGAATGTTTTATTTGGACCACTTTTTTCGCTTTGTGATAGATGGCGCTGTAATAGTCACAAACGTATCACGTAACATTCCGCCAGTGCGGACGGTATTTGCTTCGTGATACATTACCCGTGTTAAAATGGACCGTCTACCAATTGCGGAAAAGTTCAATGTCTTGTTGACGTATGGCTATTGTGTTCAAAATGCCCAACGGGCGTGTGCTACGGATGCTGCTCGGTATCCTGGAGGACATCATCCAAGTGTCCGGACCGTTCGTCGGCTAGTTACGTTATTTAGGGAAACAGGAAGTGTTCAGCCACATGTGAAACGTCAACCACGACCTGCAACAAATAATTATGCCCAAGTAGGTGTTTTAGCTGCTGTCGCGGCTAATCCGCACATCAGTAGCAGACAAATTTGATCGAGAATCGGGAATCTCAAAAACGTCGGTGTTGAGAATGTTACATCAACATCGATTGCACCCGTACCATATTTCTATGCACCAGGAATTGCATGGCGACTACTTTGAACGTCGTGTACAGTTCTGCTACTGGGCACAGCACAAGAGAAATTAGGCGACGATGACAAATTTTTTACACGCGTTCTATTTAGCGGCGAAGCGTTATTCATCAACAGCGGTAACGTAAACCGGCATAATATGCACTACTGGGCAACGGAAAATCCACGATGGCTGCTACAAGTGGAACATCAGCGACCTTGGCGGGTTAATCTATGGTGCGGCATTATGGGAGGAAGGATAATTGGCCCCCATTTTATCGATGGCAATCTAAATGGTGCAATGTATGCTGATTTCCTACGTAATGTTCTGCCGATGTTGCTACAAGATGTTTCACTGCATGACAGAATGGCGATGTACTTCCAGCATGATGGATGTCCGGCACATAGCTCGGGTGCGGTTGATGCGGTATTGAATAGCATATTTCACGACAGATGGATTGGTCGTCGAAGCACCATACCATAGCCCGCACGTTCACCGTATCTGACGTCCCCGGATTTCTTTCTCTGGGGAAATTTGGAGGATATTTGCTCTGGTGATCCACCGATAATGCCTGACAACATGCGTCAGCGCAATGTCAATGCATGTGCGAACGTTACGGAAGGCGAACTACTTGCTGTTGAAAGGAATGTCGTTACACGTATTGTCAGATACATTGAGGTTGACGGACATCATTTTGAGTATTTATTGCATTAATGTGGTATTTGCAGGTAATCACACTGTAATAACATGCATTCTCAAATTCAAATGGCTCTGAGCACTATGGGACTCAACTGCTGAGGTTATTAGTCCCCTAGAACTTAGAGCTAGTCAAACCTAACTAACCTAAGGACATCACAAACATCCATGCCCGAGGCAGGATTCGAACCTGCGACCGTAGCGGTCATGCGGTTCCAGACTGCAGCGCCTTTAACCGCACGGCCACTTCGGCCGGCATACATTCTCAGAAATGATAAGTTCACAAAGGTACATGTATCACATTGGAACAATCGAAATAAAATGTTCAAACGTATCTACGTTCTGTATTTTAATTTAAAAAACCTACCTGTTACCAACTGTTAGTCTAAAATTGTGAGCCGTATGTTCGTGACGATTACAGCGCCATCTATCACAATGCGAAAATAAGTGGTCCATCTAAAACATTCATATTTCTTTACGTACTACACGAATATGTAATAAAGAAATGGGGGTTCCTATTTTAAAAAAACGCAGTTGATATCCGTTTGACCTATGGCAGCGCCATCTATCGGGCCAACCATAGCGCCATCTGGTTTCCCCCTTCAAGATAGACGAGTTTCGTTCTTTGTAGGTTTTTAGTTTGTTGCTTATTTCGTGAGATATTTGGCCAGGTCACTATCAATGGACCACCTTGTATATATAATAATGGTAGTAATGGTATTAAATCAAATGGGTCGCAGAGTTTTAACCATCATATCGGAACAGTATAGCTACGTTTTTGTTTGCAGGTACTTGTGTTAAGTGTTGTCTCTGCACCGTAGGTGAATAATGATAATATGGCACAGCTCCCATCTCCATTTTATCAGATCGTCTGTAATTTTTATGTAAACCGTTATAAACATAATTTCGGACGACATAACGGAAATACCAATCAAGAATCCAAGGTTCAAGCCTGTCTCTTCTTTGACCTTTGCCACTGATTTGCTTACGTGAAAAATGGCAAGTTAAATCGTGATTGGGAGACCACATTATACTAAATCAGCTCGAAGCTCGGAGGAAAGCAAGGGCATACCATCTCTGACCACGCCCAGTAAAGTGTAGTCGTGTTCAAATAAATCTTTGCGTTCCTGCCACTTTTAGCTTATTACGAGCGACGTACTATAATCGCGCCACGAGATGTCCGCTGCCAGAAGGACGAGGGGTCACGATAAAAGAAAAGTCCACCATGTGCATGCGCAATACGAGTAGCAAAATCCGAGTGGTAAACATGGGCCGTCTCATTGTTACTGTCGTACATTGGCAATATCAGGAGCTCGGGATGTAGCTTCGGCGCCAGCTGACATGCCTGCGAGCTGCTCATATTTCTCCTGGTGCGACGGAAGTGAATTTAAAACGTCTTGTCCACCAGAGAGGTATCCAGGACAGACCTTCCAATGGAACGGAGTTCTAAATACATCGGTGTGCAAAACTTAATGATGAAAGAAACTTCGCCTGATGTGTCACTGCCAAGTAACACGGCTCGATGAAACCTGGACCGTATGTAGAAAGAATTAATACAGTGCAGTACAGAAGGTAAGAAATAAATACGCAGTGGCACGAACAGAAATGTCATTTTATCCAAACACAATAATTGCCCTGAAGTCACCGCGAATCATGATGGCCCCAGGACGTTACAAAAGACGGGACATGGTCCTTAATAGGATGTGTAATCACCACAGACAGGAGAGCATGGTATGCCACATGCTCCCATACTGGCCACATGCTTGGTGAAGGGTTCTTGTGGTAAGGCATTCCATTACTCCACCAGCGCGCTTGATAGCTACAAGGTGGTCGCTGGTGCATGTAGACGTGAGTAGAACGTGTCCTTAATACATACCATACGTCTTCGATAGAATTTAATTTGAGGGAACGGATACACCAGGTCATTCACCGAATATCTCCTCAATCCAAGAGTTTATCCACATGCGCGTTTCCACGCGGTCGCACACTGTCATGTGTAAAAATGTAGTCAGGGCCGAATACATTCCTGAAAAGACACACGTAGCGAAGGAGTGTAACTTCACGATAACGTTGACCATTGAGTGTATCGTGATCAGAGAACGAGTGGTCACTGCACCCACGCAACATCGTGCCTCCCCACACCACAATACGTGGACACGGAAACGGTCATGTTCGACAATGTTCCTGGAAGTATTATGCGTTCCCATCTGTCGCCATATTAGGGTACATCCAGCATTGTCGAACAATATCGTTTTGGTCGTCCAGGTGTAGTGGTATGGGAAGCATAATGTTGCCTGGGCGTACTGTCCTCCAAATCTTTGGACACGGCACAGTCACCTGTCAGAGTTACTGTGGCACTGCACTTCTTTCCGAGGTGCCTCTCTTCGGGGATGCATTCGTCCCTGGCTTCATTTTTATGGATCACAGTAAACGAAAGCATCGGACAGTGCAATTGGAGGAGTTCTTGGAACGAGAGGATGTTAGGAAAATGGATTGGCCTGCCCGCTCCCCCGGCTTAAATCCCATCGAAGATGAGTGGGGTGCGTTTTGCGTTTTGCGTTTGGGAAGAGGTACTGCAGCACGGCCACATTCACCACCGAACCTCCAGCAATTAGCAACCGTGCTGTTGGATGAAATGGAACGCTCTACAAGGCCGCTTTACCAACTTTATATCCAGTATGGGAGAACGCTGTAGAGCATGCACTATGCTCTGTGGTGATCACTCACTCTATTAAGAACCATGCCCCGCCCTTTGTGATGGCCAGGGGAATAACATGAACCGTGGTGACTTCACTGTAAGTATTGTCTGAGTAAAACTGTCATTTCTATTCGTGATCTATGTATGATCTATGTATGATCCAAGTTTCATCGAGCTATCTTACTTGGCAGTGATACATCATGCGAAAGTTACTTTCGTCCTGAAGTCACCAGTCTACCTGTGCAGCTGTTCAGCTCCTTCAAGTAGTTCTTTCGTTTGCTAGTAGGCGATCGAATGCCGAAATTTGATAATCACGTTTGTGGCGAAAGACCTGCTCGTACACTGTGACACGCTAACTTGCGAGACACTGAAGAGAGACAGACCAGGGTAGAAACCGCGCGGTGGATCAACGTCCACCAGCGGTTGTGGCCGAGCGGTTGTAGGCGCTTCAGTCTGGAACCGAGCTGCTGCTACGGTCGCAAGTTCGAATCCTGCCTCGGGCATGGATGTGTGTGATGTCCTTAGGTTAGGTAGGTTTACGTAGTTCTAAGTCTAGGGGACTGACGACCTCAGATGTTACGTCCCGTAGTGCTAGGAGCCATTCGAACCATTTTTGTGTGTGTTTCTAGGCGGTTTCTTACGCGCGTTTAGGCAAATGCTGGAGTGTTCCTCACTTTACGCCTTAGAATACACGTTGCACAAACAAATAGGATCACACATAGATCAAAGTTGCACGACCGCAACAGATCGCAAATTGAAATACAATAAATCTGCTGAAACTCGAGTTCATTTGAGATCATCCTAGACAGGGTGTACACTAACGAAAGGAAGAAGAAGAAGAAACTGCCGCTATATTCGTCAGGGTGGAGGAGGGCAAGAGTTCCTTTCTGGTGTAGCTCGGAAAGGATCTAATATGGAAAGAGAGAATCTAATTATAACTCTCCCTCTCCGAGCAAGAGGAAGAGTTACATTTGTAAAGGAAATTATTTGAGAATGAAGATATGTAGACTCATACTCCGCTGCCGAGATGGCAGGCTAGCAATTTCTAATTCGCGTCCGCGTAAATGCTAATTACTATAGGTGCGCCAATTTTGTTTGGGCTTGAACAACGGACTTCGTAGTCAAAGAACAGCTGCAGGCTCTGAAAAAGTTTGCTACGAATAGTACCGATCTGAATGACATATCGAAAATTGTTGATAATTTTTCGTCGGCAAGCTGTTATTCCAGAAAGCGTTAAAAGTACTTACAGAAACGGGAACCTATGGTTTTTCACCTGAGAAAGTGGCGATTATTACTCTTAAAAACACGAACACCATTTCCACATTATTAACTAACAATTACAAGTGACTACATAAGCAATGAACAAGGCAGGAGAGAGTGGGCAAGGTGAAGAAGAAGTGTCTAAAAGCAAGTGGAACGAACAACTTAGAAAAATTCAGAGAGAACGTGTTCTTCGTTTCTATCGCAATTAGTGATATATATAAAATAAACTGGTGCACCTGCCTAATATCGAGTAGGGCACCCACGTGACCACACAGAAGTGCCTCAACACGACGTGGCATGGACTCGATTAATGTCTGAAGTAGTACTGGAGGGAACTGACACCATGATCCTGCAGGGCTGTCCATAAATCCGTAAGAGTACGAGGAGGAGGACATATCTTCTGAACAGCACGTTGCAAGGCATCCCAGATATGCTCAATAATGTTCATGTCTGGGGAGTTTGGTGGCCAGCGGAAGAGTTTAAACTGAGAAGAGTGTTCCTGGAGCCACACTGTAGCAATTTCAGACGTGTACGAAGTCGCATTATCCTGCTGGAATTGCCTAAGTCCGTCGGAATGCGCAGTGGAATGGTTCAAATGGCTCTAAGCACTATGGGACTTAACATCTGAGGTCATCAGTCCCCTAGACTTACAACTACTTAAATGTAACTAACCTAAGGACATCAGACATATCCATGCCCCAGGCAGGATTCGAACCTGCGACCATAGCAGTGGCACGGTTCCGGACAGAAGCGCCTAGAACCGCTCGGTCACAGCGGCCGGCGACATGAATGGATGCAGGTGATCAGACACAGGATGCTTACGTAGTTGCCACCTGTCGGGGTCGTGTCTAGACGTATCAGGGGCCCCATATGATTCCAACTGCACACGCCCCACACATTGCAGAGCCTCCACCAGCTCGAACAGTCCCCTGCTAACATGTAAGGTCCATGGTTTCACAAGGTTGTTTCCATACCCGTACAAGTCCATCCGGTCGATAGAATTTGAAACGAGACTCGTGCGACCAGGCAATATGTTTCCAGCCAGCAACAATGCAATGGCGTTGTTGACGGACCCAGGCGAGGCGTAGAGCATTTTGTCGTGCAGTCATCAAGGGTACAAGACTCGGCCTTCGTCTCCGAAAGTCCATATCGATGATGTTTCGTTGAACGGTTCGCACTTTGACACTGACACTTGTTGATGGCCCAGCATTGAAATCTGCAGAAATTTACGACAGGGTCGCTCTTCTGACACGTTGAACGTTTATCTTCAGTCGTCGTTCGTCCTGTTCTTGCAGGATCTTTTCCGGCCGCAGCGATGTTTTACCGGATTCCTGATGTTCACGGTACGCTCGTGAAGTGGTCGTCGGGGGAAATCCTCACTTCATCGCTACCTCGGAGATGCTGTGTCCCGTAGCACGTGCGCCAACTGTTACACCACGTTTAAACTAACTTAAATCTTGATAAAGTGCCATTGTGCCAGCGCAATCGACAACTGTGCCAGACACTTGTTGTCTTATGAAGGCGATACCGACCACAACGCCGTATTTTGCCTATATATTGGATCATTGATCGTGACCGGGCGAAATATCTCACGAAATAAGCGTCAAACGAAAAAACTACTAAGAACGTAACTTGTTGAGCTTGAAGGAGGAAAAGAGATAGCGCTACAGCTGGCCCGCTAGATGGCGCTGCCAAAGGTCAAACGGATATCAACTATGTTTGTTTTTAACAGGAACCCCCATTATTCGTGTAGTACATAAAGAAATATGAATGTTTTAGTTGGACCACTTTTTTCGCTTCGTGATAGATGGCACTGCAATAGTCACAAACATATGGCTCACAGTTTTAGACAAACAGTTGGTAACAAGTAGGTTTTTTAAATTAAAATACAGAACGTAGGTACGTTTGAACATTTTATTTCGGTTGTTCCAATGCGATACATATACCTTTGTGAACTTATCATTTCTGAGAACGCATGCTGTTACAGCGTGATTATCTGTAAATACCACATTAATGCAATAAATTCTCAAATGACGTCCGTCAACCTCAATGCGTTTGGTAATACGTGTAACGACATTCCTCCAAGCAGCGAGGAGTTCGCATTCCGTAATGTTCGCACATGCATTGACAATTCACTGACGCGTTTTGTCAGGCATTGTTGGTGGATCACGATAGCAAACATCCTTCAACTTTCCCCATAGAAAGAAATCCGGGGACGTCAGGTCCGGTGAACGTGCGGGCCATGGTATGGTGCTTCGACGACCTATCCACCTGTCATGAAATATACAAATCAATACCGCTTCAACCGCACGCGATCTATGTGCCAGACATCCATCATGTTGGAAGTATATCGCCATTCTGTCATGCAGTGAAACATCTTGTAGTAACATCGGCAGAACATTACGTAGGAAATCAGCATACATTGCACCATTTAGATTGCCATCGATAAAATGGGGGCCAATTATCCTTCCTCCCATAATTCCGCACCATACATTAACCCTCCAAGGTCGGTGATGTTGTCTCAGACGTCGCGGATTTTCCGTTGCCCAACAGTGCATATTAAGCCGGTTTATGTTACCGCTATTGGTGAATGACGCTTCGTCGCTAAATAGAACGCGTGCAAAAAATCTGTCATCGTCCCATAATTTCTCCTGTGCCCAGTGGCAGAATTGTACACGACGTTCAAAGGAGTCGCCATGCAATTCCTGGTGCACAGAAATATGGCACGGGTGCAATTGATGTTGATGTAGCATTCTCAACACCGACGTTTTTGAGATTCCCGATTCTCGCGCAATTTGTCTGCTACTGATGTGCGGATTAGACGCGACAGCGTCTAAAACACCTACTTGGGCATCATCATTTGTCGTAGGTCGTGGTTGACGTTTCACATGTGGCTGAACACTTCCTGTTTCCTTAAAAACTTTCCGGCGAACTGTCCGGACACTAGGATGATGTCGTCCAGGATACCAAGCAGCATACATAGCACACGCCCGTTGGGCATTTTGATCACAAAAACCATACATCACCACGATATCGACCTTTTCCACTGCCGGAATGTTACGTGATGCAACGTACCTACACGTTTGTGACTATTACTGCGCCATCTATCACAAAGCGAAAAAAGTGGTCCAACTAAAACATTCATATTTCTTTACGTACTACACGAATATGTAATAAAGAAATGGGGATTCCTATTTTTAAAAAACGCAGTTGATATCCGTTTGACCTATGGCAGCGCCATCTAGCGGGCCAACCATAGCGCCATCTGGTTTCCCCCTTCAAGCTAGACGAGTTTCGTGCTTTGTAGTTTTTTCGTTTGATGCTTATTTCGTGAGATATTTGGCCCGGTCACTAACAATGGACCACTCTGTATATAATTTGCTTTCTCTGGTCATGTGTATTGAAGGTACAGAATACAAACTGCTTTGTGAATAATTTGATGTATCGCTTCATAACGAGGTAATATCGCATCTCCTCAATTTATTGCACGTTATATGCTAAAGGCTGGGTACCACTGGGCATCAGTCCTTCTGTTCCGTTGCAGGTTGCCAACCAGAGGCTGAAATCTTAGCTTGCTTTGCTGGAGAAAAACATTTACCTAAAGTAATTATTTTAGCACAATTAAGTTGCAACCACTCCTGTTGGTGGGAAATTGGTAGAAAAGAATGTTCTACATCATCACGCCACACACTTTTAGGTAAGGAATCGAAGGGGAGAAATTATGATTTTTGGAGTCAGACTTTGACCACGTTCTATACACACTACTTTTATACTTAATGTAGCATCGTGTGAGGGTTCGTGATGGGTAAGTATTGTGCTTTCACATCTATTCCAGTTGCAGTACGGAACTAGGAGAGCAATGAAAGCTGTGTGACTGCTGAGAGAGGCTGCGCTCTGTCCAACACATATCGTGTTTTACATCATTTATCTGGTACTGGAGAATAAAACGGGTAGCAGCACATATAACCAATTACCTATTGTACGCTTTGTTAGGAATCAGCTAAAATTTGTCAGCGGTGTACACTGTACCGTCAAGAACGTCAGCTTGTTCGGCGCCCCACAATGTAATGTACTGTTGGCCATCTAAATTGCAGTACCAAGAAGCATAATAAATAACGAAAGCTTGCTTATTGGGTGTGTACGGTACTGTACGAAGACAACATGAAATTTGTAGGTGATTTGGCGACATACAAGGTGCGAAATATGGCACAACAGAGCTGCCACCTCTAGTGGCACCAATGGCTGTGATGGTACCGCTTCATACACAACGGTAAGAAGAGGTGGGCTGTTGAGTGGTACAATAGGCATTGGCGTAGGAAAGTTGGACAGGAGCATCAGAAATGATTAGAAACCCACAAATAAAGTAAACAGAAGTGTTACTTAGCTTGTAGCTTTCTCCAAGCATTGTGAAGAAATTGTACAAAAGAACAAACAGCAATGAAGGCCAATTATTGGAGAGAAGCAAACTAAAAAGCATCGTGCAGTGTGAGGCTGCCGCTGCTGATGCACGAGCGAGATGTCGAAGGCTGACTAAGACTGAAGATTGTCGAAGAGTGCGACTTATATTCGGTCACGTAGCTGCCACCGGCCATCCTGTATCACGGCGGCAGTGGGGCGCTCGTAGTCGGAGCTGCTGAAGGCGTGGCTCTGTGGGGGCACATCCTTGGATCTGCCGGGACCCGATGCCACTGCTGTCGGCTTCTGTCGGAAACGTGTGCTTCCGTTGCCAACTATAAGACACCAGTTAGGATGGTATCGATATATGATACTACTAGCTGGGGGCATCGAGTCGAACTTAACATGGACGACATACAAGGGTACGTCAATTCATGCTGCTTTCAGTCTATGCTAGAGTTTACGAGTCACAGTGGCTTTCGATTGATTGCATATCAGTCTCCTGGCAACACGTTGGTCAACTATTTTCAGTAGGTGGGAAATTTGGAGAGTCCGCAGCTCGTGGTCGTGCGGTAGCGTTCTCGCTTCACGCGCCCGGGTTCCCGGGTTCGATTCCCGGCGGGGTTAGGGATTTTCCCTGCCTCGTGATGACTGGGCGTTGTGTGATGTCCTTAGGTCAGTTAGGTTTAAGTAGTTCTAAGTTCTAGGGGACTGATGACCATAGATGTTAAGTCCCATAGTGCTCAGAGCCATTGGAAATTTGGAGAACATGCTGACAGGGGCACCAGACGAACACCTCTGTATCAACGTAAGTTAGGACAGCATTGGCAACATGGCGTCTTTCGTTATCTTGCTGAAAGATAACATTATGGACACCTCTAAGGCAACGCACGGCCAATGACCTTAACACATTATTAATGTAGCGCCTGCTGTCCAAGTTACCGCCTACGCAACCCGGAGGTGATTGTATTATGTACCCAATGGCACCTCATATACACTCCTGGAAATGGAAAAAAGAACACATTGACATCGGTGTGTCAGACCCACCATACTTGCTCCAGACACTGCGAGAGGGCTGTACAAGCAATGATCAAACGCACGGCACAGCGGACACACCAGGAACCGCGGTGTTGGCCGTCGAATGGCGCTAGCTGCGCAGCATTTGTGCACCGCCGCCGTCAGTGTCAGCCAGTTTGCCGTGGCATACGGAGCTCCATTGCAGTCTTTAACACTGGTAGCATGCCGCGACAGCGTGGACGTGAACCGTATGTGCAGTTGACGGACTTTGAGCGAGGGCGTATAATGGGCATGCGGGAGGCCGGGTGGACGTACCGCCGAATTGCTCAACACGTGGGGCGTGAGGTCTCCACAGTACATCGATGTTGTCGCCAGTGGTCGGCGGAAGGTGCACGTGCCCGTCGACCTGGGACCGGACCGCAGCGACGCACGTATGCACGCCAAGACCGTAAGATCCTACGCAGTGCCGTAGGGGACCACACCGCCACTTCCCAGCAAATTAGGGACACTGTTGCTCCTGGGGTATCGGCGAGAACCATTCGCAACCGTCTCCATGAAGCTGGGCTACGGTCCCACACACCGTTAGGCCGTCTTCCGCTCACGCCCCAACATCGTGCAGCCCCCCTCCAGTGGTGTCGCGACAGGCGTGAATGGAGGGACGAATGGAGACGTGTCGTCTTCAGCGATGAGAGTCGCTTCTGCCTTGGTGCCAATGATGGTCGTATGCGTGTTTGACGCCGTGCAGGTGAGCGCCACAATCAGGACTGCATACGACCGAGGCACACAGGGCCAACACCCGGCATCATGGTGTGGGGAGCGATCTCCTACACTGGCCGTACACCACTGGTGATCGTCGAGGGGACACTGAATAGTGCACGGTACATCCAAACCGTCATCGAACCCATCGTTCTACCATTCCTAGACCGGCAAGGGAACTTGCTGTTCCAACAGGACAATGCACGTCCGCATGTATCCCGTGCCACCCAACGTGCTCTAGAAGGTGTAAGTCAACTACCCTGGCCAGCAAGATCTCCGGATCTGTCCCCCATTGAGCATGTTTGGGACTGGATGAAGCGTCGTCTCACGCGGTCTGCACGTCCAGCACGAACGCTGGTCCAACTGAGGCGCCAGGTGGAAATGGCATGGCAAGCCGTTCCACAGGACTACATCCAGCATCTCTACGATCGTCTCCATGGGAGAATAGCAGCCTGCATTGCTGCGAAAGGTGGATATACACTGTACTAGTGCCGACATTGTGCATGCTCTGTTGCCTGTGTCTATGTGCCTGTGGTTCTGTCAGTGTGATCATGTGATGTATCTGACCCCAGGAATGTGTCAATAAAGTTTCCCCTTCCTGGGACAATGAATTCACGGTGTTCTTATTTCCATTTCCAGGAGTGTAAAATCAGCTAGGTTTTGGCTCGTGGGATGATGACTAGTGCAATCCGTTAACGTTCGTTCCATTCGAGGGCTCCATACGTGGATACTTCCATCGTGATGCTGTATGCAGAGCCGGACTCGTCTGAAAATACGACGTGGTGTCACTACTGTCGTCTTTGGGTGCATCGCCGCCGTCGTGCCTCTCTCTTCTGCCGCGTAAAAGAAAGACAAAACAACGGCCCATATGCTGACATTCCCTCGTGTTTCAAATTCGTCCCACTGCCCGTTTACATATTTGTCTTGCCGTAAACAAGCACGTTACCTAACTCACGGTATGTGAAGTGGCTGTATGATATTGTACCTCTACATTACATCCATATTGCAAACCACCGTGAGATACATTGCAGAGGATATGTCCCATTGTACCAGTTATTAGGGAGTCCTCCCGTTCCATTCACGTATGGAACACGGGAAAAATGATTGTCTGAATGTCAGTAATTATTCTAATCTGATCCTCTATATCCCTATGTGAGCGATACGTAGCGGGTTGTAGTATACTTCGCTAATCATCATTTACAGCCGGTTCTTGAAACTTCGTTAACAGACTTTCTCGGGATAATTTACGCGTGTCTTCAAGCGTCTTCCAGTTCAGATCCTTTAGTATCTCTGTGACACTCTCCCATGGATCAAACAAACCTGAGACCATTCATGCTGCCCTTCTCTGTATACGTTCAATGTCCGCTGTTAGGCCTACTTCGTACAGGTCCCACACACCTGAATAATATTCAAGAAGGATCGCAAGAGTGATTTGCAAGCAATCTCATTCCCCCCTATTCCCCAGTTTTCTGCCAATGAACTGAAGTCTACCATCTGATTTACCCACAGCTGAGCCTGCGGGATCATTCCATTTTATATCCCTACACAGTGTTACACCCAGGTATTTCTATGAGTTGGCCGATTCCAACAGTTTATTATTGATATTACAGTCATAGGATATTACCTTTTTTAGTTTTGTGAAGTGCACGATTTTACATATTTTGAACATTAAAAGCAAGTTGCCATATTTGCACCACTTTGAAATTTTATCAAGCTCTGACTGAATATTTATGCAGCTTCGTTCAGACAGTACATCATTATAGATAGCTGTATCACCTGCAAAAAGCCTGAGGTTATTTTAATATTGCCTGTAAGGTCATTAATATACAACATGAACAGCAAGGGTCCCAAAAACTTCCCTGGGGCACTCCCGAAGTTACTTCTGCATCTGACAATGACTCTCCATCCAACAGAGCATGCTGCGTTCTCCCTACCAAAAAGTCCTCAATCCAATCACAAATTTCACTTGATGTCCCACTTGATCGTACTTTTGACAATAAGAGTAGGAATGGTACTGAGTCAAATGATTTTCGGAAATAAAGAAATACTGCATGTAACTGACTGTCTTGATCCAAAGCTTTTAGTGTTTCGTGTGAGTAAAATGCGACTTGGGTTTCACATGACCGATGTTTTTGGAATCCATGATGTTTGGCGTTGAGGACGTCATTCTGTTCAAGGTACCTCATTATGTTTGAGCTCAGAATATGTTCTAAGGTTCTACAACAAATCGTTGTCAAGGATACTGGACAGTAGTTTTGTCGATCACTTCTACTATCCTTCTTGTAAACGGGTATGACCTGTGCTTTTTTCCAAGAACTGGGCACGGTTTTTTGTTCGAGGGATCTATGATAGATTATAGTTGTACTTTAACCAGGCTTTGAGATCTTGCATGACTTCGAGTTTCTCCCTCCAGAACCCATCGCTTCCATATCCGCATGTCGACCAGCGCTAACAACAATTTCGTGGAATTAAAAATCGCTTTATGAAACACCCTGTAGTAGCTTCTTATGACTGGTAGGGTAGATAGAATGGGGAATCACCAACTTGCTCTGCAGTTTGCAGACCTATGAAGGAGGGAATTGCGTGGCTACAATACAGCGACCTATCTTCCCTCGCACTTCTGTTCCTAACCCTGTGACAACCCATAACACAATTTATTCCTTAATATGGCTCTAAAGCTTTAGACGTGGAACACACATTTAATATTTGATCTTAACCCACTTCATTGAACAATAAACATTAAATCTGTAACTTTAAAACAATATTTTTAATAATCCGTAGAAACTGTTAATCTTAGACTAAAATAAATAGGACCTTTTGTAGGACATTTATTGTTGTTTAATCTTGCACTCTGAAATGCTTTCGCTAGAAGCAGCGGTTTTCGAAGTAGTCAAGAAAAACACAAAAAGTGGCCTTTAAACACATCCCTCCCTCCACACTCAAACCCCACCGGTGGGGATTTTATCATGTTGTTCACGGACATTCCCTCCCACCATAGTACAAAAATTTGCGACTGCACGATTTTTTCCCTAATTTTCTTTGGTTGACTGGACAGTTTTAGTGCTAAGGTTTTTGTAACACTTAAAATGTAATTGTAGCGTCACACACTATATGGATTTTATTCTGCTGAAAGGGAGAGGTATTTCAGAAGTTATCCATGGCTTCATCAGCATATGCGTACAGCACATGTATTGCATACGTCTCCCCCTCATCCATTTTTGTCCTCCTCACCTTTATTCTCTGTGTCCATATCCTCCTCTCCCTCTTTCTATCCATGTCCTTCTCTCCCTCTCTCTGTACATGTCTCCTCCTCTCTGTCAATCCATTCCCTCTTCTCTCCCTCTCTGCCAGTCTGTTCCTACTCCCATTCCCTATCGTTCTCCTCATCTCCCCTCTTTCTGCTTAGCCGTATCCAACTGTATCTACATCCCCTGGAACGCATTCTCATACTATCTGCACAACATGGTCGTGGTGCAGGTATCCTAGATGTCAGGTGTCGAAAACCTTTTTTCACCCCACCACTACCTCTCATCCTTGTAAGACAAGATGAGGAGCTTTTTGAATGATAAATAGCGACTGCAACGTCAAGAAAGCCGAAACGGCCAGGAGATCATGCATCATGCATTGTTTGTTGGAGGCGACTTTAGCATACCTAATATAGACTGGGCGAGTCTGTGGATTCATTGCAGAGGGTATAGACAATCATGCGAAGTAGTTGTGAACTCGTTATCTGAAAACTGTCTTGAGCAGCTAGTTTGGCAGCACACACTCAATGAAAATATCTTAGAGCTGTAGCTACAAACAGGCCAGACCTTATCGACAATGTCAGTACAGAAACGGGAATTAGCGATCATGACATCATTGTAGTAACTGTGGTTACGGAAGTTGATAAATCAGTTAAGAAGGCTAGAAGAGTATTTCTGCTAGAAAGAGCAGATACGAAGTTGCTAGAATTTCACTTAGACAGTGAGCTTACATCACTATATTTTAGTTAGATGGACTTAGAGGAATTATGGGCAAAGTTAAAGCAGACTGTAAATCGTGGTATAGAGAATGATGTGCCTAGTGACTGGATCACACATGTGCCGATCTGAAGCGCAGCATATTAAGAGGGGTAGCCAGCATACCTGTGGACATGCTTCGTTCTGCTGTGCAGAATGCAGTCCTGCGCTTTCAAGACTCTTCTGGACACTGATGGGCGCCATATTGAGCCGTTTTGTAACAGTAATGGTTCCGGTATGTAATGGTATGATGTATCGTAGCAGCACATTAAACGCGTCTCAATTGAATTGATTCTGCATTATCTTTCCCATGTCCTTGAAATTAATGTTACCAAGTTTGGTACTTGTACCGTAGTAAGTTTTGGTGCTAAAACGTATTAAATAAGGAAAAGTTAATTATAAACCCCCGGTACATAAATGACTTGGCGGACAAGGTGGGCAGCAATCTGCGGTTGTTCGCTGATAATGCTGTGGTATACGGAAGATGTCTTCGTTGAGTGACTGTAGGAAGATACGAAATTACTTAGACAAAATTTCTAGTCAGTGTGATGAATGGCAGCTACCTCTAAACGCAGAAAAATGTAAGTTGATGCGGATGAGTTAGAAAAACAAACCCGTAATGATCGGATAGAGCATTATTAGTGCGCCGTTTTACACAATTATGTAGTTTAAATAATTGAGCGGAGATAAAATCTTCTCAGTTTTCTAGCCGCGGCGATTCGAATAAAATTCTCGAGCCTTCGACGGCTATCTCCGCCATCGTCGTCAGGAGTAAGACCACTGACTGCCGAATCTGTTCCCTTTTTTCTTTTTTTTTCATTTTTTGCTATTCCATCCCGCCGTACCCCTTTTGGGTAGGGCGTGGGCTGCCAGCAGTACAGGCAACCCGCTATTCAGCCAATTGACAATGAGAAGTTAAAAGAGACAATGAAAAGAACAGAAATTTTTGGTAGTTTCACCCATTTTAAAACTACTTAAAGGTGAAAAATAAAATGGAAGTTTTTTTTAGATGTATGATAGACGACTTCTTGCACTGGTGGTTAGAAAACAGTAATAATAAAAGGTAAAATGAAACACAATAAGCGCACATAATAAACATGTGGCCGAAACACTGATATGTAAAAGATAGACTTTCCTGTCACTAGAAAACTGGATGGACCTGCCACGGGATAGGGAATCAGTTGTTGAAGGGGGAATGATTAGTCGATTAAGATGGTAGGGTTGTGGAGGTATAGGGATGGAGGACAGGTGCATTGCAGCGATGCGGTAGTAGTACTGTTGGTTCTGAAGAGGGGCTGCAGTAGACGGGGAAATCGGTGACACTAATAGTTTTTGGGAGAACCGCGGCTGACACTGTTTCCCGCCTACATAGCCACGATTGAGGCCTCCGGTACCAATCAGAAAGGGCCGAAAGGAAGCAACGTTGAAAGCTTGACGCCTGTAGGGAGGCGAGAGAGGCAGTTTCAAACGTGCCGCCGTCCTCTGCTGCCACCAGACGTCACTCGTCCCCGCGGCGGGGCGAATCTGCTGTATGCTGCCCAGCTCGCCTCCTCGCACACGTCATTCCGGCCCCACGTCTGTTTGGTGTCAGAGGCCGTAATTGTGGCTATGTAAGCGGGAAACAGTGCCAGTCTCAGCAGTCAGTGGTTTTACTCCTGAAGATCATCACGCGAGTGTTACGGAAATGCTTCAGGAACTCGGGTAGGAGTCTCTAGAGGAAAGGAGGCGTTCTTTTCGTGAATCGCTACTAAGGAAATTTAGAGAGTCAGCATTTGAGGCTGAGTGCAGTACAATTTTACTCCCACCAACTTATATTTCGCGGAAAGACCACAAATATAAGATGAGAGAGATTAGGGCTCGTACAGAGGCGTATAGGCAGTCATTTTTTCCTCGTTCTGTTTGGGAGTGGAACAGGGAGAGAAGATGCTAGTAGTGGTACGAGGTACCCTCCGCCACGCACCGTATGGTGGATTGCGGAGTATGGATGTAGATGTAGATGTAGATGTAGATGTAGAAGATGTTGACAGAGATAGCCATCGAAAGCTCGAGAATTTCATTCGAATTGACGCGGCTTCGGAACAGAGACGATTTGATTCAGACATGCCTATGACACTACCTTGCGGAACGCCAGGTATCACTTCCGTTGTTCTCGATGATTTACCGTCTATGACTACGAAATGACCTCTCTAAGGCGAATCCAGTCACACAACTGAGACGATACTCCATATGCATGGAATTTGATTAATAGTCGCTTGCGAGGAATGGTATCAAAAGCGCTCTGGAAATCTAGGAATATGGAATCGATCTGAGATCCCTTGTCGACAGCACCGTGTTGGTTATGTATCAATAAGTCATTTTCTTCAAGGTGATTAATAATGTTCGAGTACAGCATATGGTCCAGAATCCTACTGCAAATTGAGGTCAGTGATATGGGTCTGTAAGTAAATGGGTTACTCCTATTTCCTTCCTTGAATATTGGTCTGACCTGTGCTACTTTCCAGTCTTTAGGAACAGTCCTTTCGTCAAGTGAGCGGTTGTACACGATTGCTAAGAAAGGCGCTATTGTATCTGCATACTCTGAGAAGAACCTGATTAGTACACCACCTGGACCAGAAAACTTGCCTTTCTTAAGTGATTTGATTTGTTGCGCAACACCTTTTATGTCACTCATGGTAAGATCTGTTTTGGTTTCGAATTCTGGAATATTTACTTCGTCTTCTTTCGTGAAGGAATTACGGAAAACTGTATTTAGTAACTCCGTTTTAGTGGCACCATCATTGGCAACATTTCCATCGCTACCGCGTAGTGACGGTGTTGAATTTTTTTGCCACTGGTGTACATAACATATGACCAGAATCTCTTTGGGTTTTCTACCATATTTTGAGACAATATTTCATTCAGGAAACTATTAAAAGCATATCGCATTGACGTCCGCACTAAATTTCGAGCTTCCGTGGTACTTAACCAGTCTTGGAGATTTTGCGTTCTTCTGAATTTGGCATGCTTTTTTCACTGATTCTGCAACAGTGTTCTGACGTGTTTTGTGTACCATGGTGGATCAGTCCCGTCTCTTATTAACTTATGCGGTATGAATCTATCTATTGCTGTCAATACTGTATTTTTGAATTTGAGCCATATCTGGTCTACACTTACATAAATAGCTTGGAAGGAATGGAGACTCGCACTTAGGTAGGCATCAAGCGAATTTTTATCTGCTGTTTTAAATAGATATATTTTGCGTTTATTTTTAGTGGTTTTGGTTGATATGGTTTTGAGCCTCGCTACAATGACCTTGTGTTCACTACTCCCTGTATCCGTCATAGCGCTCTCTATAACATCAGGATTGTTTGTGGCTAAGAGGTCAAGAGTGTTTTCGCAACCATTTACAATTCGTGTGGGCTCATGAACTAATTGTTCAAAGTAATTCTCAGAGAAAGCAGTTAGTACAATGCCAACAAATCGAGGGTAGATTGAAGTCTCCACCAATTATAGCTGTATGGGTGGGGTACTTATTTGTAACGAGACTGAAGTTTTCTTTGAAGATTTCAGCTATTATATCATCTGAGTCAGGGGGTCGGTAGAAGGAGCCAATTATTATTTTGGTACGGCTGTTGAGTATGACGTCTACCCATAGTAATTCACGGGAACAATCTATTTCAACTTCACTACAAGATGAACTACCACCAAGAGACACGAACACACCACCACCTACTTTATTTAATCTATCTTTTCTGAACACGGTTTGCGCCTATGTAAAAATTTCAGCAGAGTTTATCTCCGGCTTTAGCCAGCTTTCTGTCCCTATAACGATTTTAGCTTCAGTGCTTTCTATCAGCGCTTGAAGCTCTGGTACACAGCTACGACAATTTACAACTACAATACCGACAGTTACTTGGTCGATTCTCGTCGTTTCTTTGCCCTGTACCCTTTGAGACTGGAGCCTTTCTGCAGCCTACACGGTCGCAGAACCGTCTGAGCCTCCGACTCAGACCCTCCACTCGGCTCTGTACCAAAAGTCCGCAATCGGTCCTGTCGACGATGCTGCAGATGGTAAGCTCTACCTTCATCTCGCTAGCAAGACTCGCAGTCTTCACTAACTCAGCACTAACTCAGATAGCCGCCCGAAACGAGAGAGAATCTCTTCTGATCCATAGCACACGCGTCATTAGTGCCGACATGAGCCACCACCCGCAGTTGGCTGCACTCTGTACTCTTCATGGCATCCGGAAGGACCCTTTCCACATCTTGGATGATTCCCCCCGGTATGCACACGGAGTGCACACTGGCTTTCTTCCCGTAGAGGGAAAAGCCTTGCCGCATGTGGTGAGGAACGTGCAAGTCTTATTAGAAGAACGACGGGTACCAATGCTTTCCTGGCCTGCCCGTTCACCTAACATGTCGCCCATCGAACGTGTCTTGGATGTGGTCGTTCGGTAACTCGTTCTTCTCGTTCTCCTGCACCACAGTTGATATTTTGTGGACGCGCCTACAAACCGTGTGACAGAATATTCCCCACCAGCACATTCAAGAGCACTTTGGTTCCACGCCATGACGTCTAGCGGCTCTGATTGCAGCACGTAATGGCGGTACTCCGTAACACATTTCCACAGTTACAGTGCATGTACAGGTCTGTAACGCTAATTATTCGTGTAGTATCGCGTCCTTAACGGCGTAATAAATGTCACTGTGATCAAATCAGTACTTCTTGGTGTTTGACTTTTTCCACACAGTAATCTACACTAATGACCATTAAAATTGCTACAAAGTGAAGATGACGTTCTACAGACGCGAAATTTAACCGACAGGAAGAAGATGCTGTGATATGCAAATGATTAGCTTTTCAGAGCATTCACACAAGCCTGGCGCCGGTGGCGCACCTACAACGTGCTGACATGAGGAAAGTTTACAGCCGATTTCTCATACAAAACAGCAGTTGACCGGCGTTGCCTGGTGAAACGTTGTTGTGATGCCTCGTGTAAGGAGGAGAAATGCGTTCCAAGTCGTTTCCGACTTTGATACAGGTCGGATTGTAGCCTATCACGATTGCGGTTTATCGTATCGTGACATTGCTACTCGCGTTGGTCGAGATCCAATAACTGTTAGCAGAATATGGAATCGGTGGGTTCAGGAGGGTAATACGGAACGCCGTGCTGGATCCCAAAAGCCTCGTATCACTAACAGTCGAGATGACAGGCATCTTATCCGCATGGCTGTAACGGATCGTGACGCGGGATTAGCCGAGCAGTCTGAGGTGCTACAGTCATGGACTGTGCAGCTGGTCCCGTCGGAGGTTCGAGTCCTCCCTCGGGTATGGGTATGTGTGTTTGTCCCTAGCTAAGTAGTGTATAAACATAGGGACTGATGACCATAGCAGTTAAGTCCCATAAGATATCACACACACTTTTTTTGTAACGGATCGTGCAGCCACGTATCGATCCCTGAGTTAAAAGATGGGGACGTTTGCAAGACAACAACCATCTGCACGAACAGTTCGACGACGTTTGCAGCAGCATGGACTATCAGCTCGGAGACCATGGCTGCGGTTACCCTTAACGCTGCATCACAGACAGGAGCGCCTGCGACGGTGTACTCAACGACGGACCTGGGTGCACGAATGGCAAAACGTCATTTTTTCAGATGAATCCAGGTTCTGTTTACAGCCTCACGATGGTCGTATCCGTGTTTGGCGACATCGCAGTGAACGCACATTGGAAGCGAGTATTCGTCATCGCCATACTGGCGTATCACCTGGCGTGATGGTATGGGGTGCCACTGGTTACACGTCTCGGTCACCTCTTGTTCGCATTGACGGCACTTTGAGCAGTGGAGGTTACATTTCAGATGTGTCACGACTCGTGGCTCTACCCTTCATTCGATCCTTGCGAAACCCTACATTTCAGCAGGATAATGCACGACCGCATGCTGCAGGTGCTGTACAGGCCTTTCTGGATACAGAAAATGTTCGACTGCTGCTCTGGCCAACAGATTCTCCAGATCTCTCACCAACTGAAAACGACTGGTCAATGGTGGACGAGCAACTGGCTCGTCACAGAACGCCAGTCACTACTCTTGATGAACTGTGGAATCGTCTTGAAGCTGCATGGGCAGCTGCACCTGTACACGCCATCCTAGCTCTGTTTGACTCAATTCCCAGTCGTATAAAGGCCGTTATTACGGCCAGAGGTGTTGCGTGAAAATGTAATCACATGTCAGTTCTAGTATAATATATTTGTCCAATGAATACCCGTTTATCATCTGCATTTCTTCTTGGTGTAGCAATTCTAATGGCCAGTAGCGTAGTTTCTGAAGTTCTTCTTTGTCGTATCGTGTACGTCAGTCAACTTTGAGTGGGTGTCCAATTAAAAAGTGTCTGCTCAGCCATCGAGTTTTCACGGCAGCGCGCGCCCTGGCCCAGCGCGAGCCGCGCCACCGCTCGCAGCGAGCAGACTGTGAACTGCATTCCGCGGTCGCCGCTCGCCAGTCGCCACTGTGCGGGCAGACACACGCACCGCTGCGCGCCGGCCGCTGCGTACGTGGTCCCCCTGCAAATATCACGCAGATAGCTATCGACCGCCGCCGGCAGCGGCAACGGTAGCGCGGCCGCGGCCCTGGTGGACTCGTAATGCCGAGATAATAAAGTACTACAGTAAAGGCACAGCCGGCGTACAATGGCAGCGGCCAGCCCGTCCATTGTTCGCGCGAGGCGGGATCGCGGGGGCGACTCGCTAACAAGCGAGCGGGGGCGTCGTAATTGCTGCGACCCAGCTGCCGGCAGCGCCGGGCCAAGCCGGGAGGTCTCTCGCACCAGACGAGCTTACCCTCCACTCGACAAGTCACTTTTATGCCTTCAAAATACACAGAGGCGACAGAAGTCATTGGACACCTCCTAAAATTGTGTCGGACCTCCTGCAGAAACTCTTACGTGGCATCGAATCAACAAGTCGTTGGATGTTCCCTACAAAAATACCGAGTCATGCTGCCTCTATACCCGTCCATAATTGAGAAAGGGTTTTATGCACGAAGTGACCGCTCAATTATGTCCCACAAATGTTCGATGGGACACAAGCGGGTGATCTGGATGGCCAAATCATTTGCTCGAATTGTTCAGAATGTTTTTCAAACCAATCGCGAACAATTGTAGCTCGATAACAAGGTGCATTGTCATCCATAAAAATTCCATCCTAGTTTCCGAACACGAGCGCCAAACTTTGCGGCACTGTCGTAAAGGATACGTTCGTCGTACGTCCCACACTGATTTCTGCCGTTATTTCACGCAGTGCTGCTTGTCTGTTGGCACTGACACCTCAACACAAACGGCTCTGTTCTCGGTCGTTAAGTGAAGGACGTTGTCGGTGGTAACATTAATGCCCAAAATTTGGTATTGTCGGCACACTCTTGACGCTGTGGATTTCGGAATACTGAATTCCCTTACAGTTTCCGAAATGGAATGTCCCCTGCGTCTAGCTCAAACTACCATTCCGTCTTCAAAGTCTGTTAATTACCGTCGCGCTGTCTTAATCACGTCGCAAACCTTTTCATATGAATCACAAATGACAGCACATATGACAGCTCCGCCAAAGCGCTGCCCTTTTATACCTTTTGTAAGCGATACTACCGCCAGTTGTGTATGTGCGTATCACTATCTCATGGAGGAGGAGGAGGAGATTAGTGTTTAACGTCCCATCGACAACGAGGTCATTAGAGACGGAGCACAAGCTCGGGTTAGGGAAGGATGGGGAAGGAAATCGGCCGTGCCCTTTCAAAGGAACCATCCCGGCATTTGCCTGAAGTGATATAGGGAAATCACGGAAAACCTAAATCAGGATGGCCGGACGCGGGAACTATCTCATGATTTGTCGAATTGGTGTGTGGACAGATACGGGAAAGAGACATGAAGATCTGATAGATGACGATCAGCTTGGCTGTAGGAAAGCTAAAGGCTCCGGAGAGGCAGTTCTGACCTTGCAGTTGATAATGGAGTCAACACTGAAAGGAAACTAAGACAAATACATGGGATTTGTTGACCTGTAAAAAGCGCTCAACAATATAAAATGGTGTAAGATCTTAGAAATTATAAGTAAAATAGGGACAAAGCTACAGGGAAAATGGGTGATACGAGGAGACACGGCTGTACGTGCTGATATTCCTATTGATGGCTGTGGGCAGTGTACTGAAATACATTACGTCAGTATTTGCGTCATTTGCAAACTAATAATTATAGCCATTACAAGCCGTATACTTTTACGTTGGGTATTACCTGCAGGTACATCTTGCAAGAGCAATTCAATAAAGCTTATTTTTCCCTGGCAATTGGCCAGGTGTTGAAGTGTGGACACAAGGACGTTTGGGCGCAGAACGGTTAGTCTATGTTGACAGGACTAGTCCAGTCAGTGGTGCTGTTTAAGCTGTGCAGAAAACATCAGGTGGTAATGTTTGTGACTTGTTCATGGGAAGACTGTATGACACAGAGAAAAAACAAGCAATACACTAATGTGTGAACGTATTAAGGTACCACATCTAGCAATATCGGCACAAATGCCGTTACTACCTGTATAAATTTTTTACGAGAACCAGGAGAGAACAACCAGTCTGAGAGGCCAAGAACGAAGCGCTCGGAATAGAGAGCATGTAAGTCAGAGATGTAGTATTTGGCCCCTAATGTTAATCCCTACATCGTAGAAGCAATGGCAGAAATAAAATAAAGGTTCAAAAGTGGCATTAAAATTGAAAGCGAAAGGCTATCAGTGATACGATTTGCTGATAATATTGCTATCCTCAGTGAGAGTAGGAACAGTTACAGGATCTGTTGAGTGGAATGAACAGCCTAATGATTACGATATATGTTGATATTGTTTTTTTGTTGTTTTTTGGGGAAGGAGACCAGATAGAGAGGTCATCGGCCTCATCGGATTAGGGAAGGACACGGAAGGAAGTCGGCCGTGCCCTTTGAAAGGAACCATTCCGGCATTTGCCTGGAGCGATTTAGGGAAATCAAGCAAAACCTAAATCCGGATGGCCGGACGCGGGATTGAACCGTCGTCCTCCCGAATACGAGTCCAGTATTTAACCACTGCGCCACCTCGCACGGTATATATATATATATATATATATATATATATATATATATACAGGGTGAGTCACCTAACATTGCAGCTGGATATATTTCGTAAACCACATCAAATACTGACGAATCGATTCCACAGACCGAACGTGAGGAGAGGGGCTAGTGTAATTGGTCAATACAAACCATAAAAAATGCAGGGAAGTATGTTTTTTAACACAAAATGGAACCACGTTAGTTTTGTTAGCACATCTGAACATATAAACAAATACGTAATCAGTGCCGTTTGTAGCATTGTAAAATGTTAATTACATCCGGAGGTACTGTAACCTAACGTTGACGCTTGAGTACCACTCCTCTGCTGTTCGATCGTGTGTATCGGAGAGCACCGAATTACGTAGGGATCCAAAGGGAACGGTGATGGACCTTAGGTACAGAAGAGACTGGAACAGCACATTACGTCCACATGCTAACACCTTTTTATTGGTCTTTTTCACTGACGCCCATGAGGGGTGAGGTACACGTACACACGTGGTTTCCGTTTTCAATTACGGAGTGGAATAGAGTGCGTCCTGACATGTCAGGCCAATAGATGTTCAATGTGGTGGCCATCATTTGCTGCACACAATTGCAATCTCTGGCGTAATGAATGTCGTACACGCCGCAGTACATCTGGTGTAATGTCGCCGCAGGCTGCCACAATACGTTGTTTCATATCCTCTGGGGTTGTAGGCACATCACGGTACACATTCTCCTTTAACGTACCCCACAGAAAGAAGTCCAGAGGTGTAAGATCAGGAGAACGGGATGGCCAATTTATGCGTCCTCCACGTCCTATGCTAATGTACATGTGCGTCAGTGAAAAAGACCGATAAAAAGGTGTTAGCATGTGGACGTAATGTGCTGTTCCAGTCTCTTCTGTGCCTAAGGTCCATCACCGTTCCCTTTGGATCCTTACGTAATTCGGTGCTCTCCGATACACACGATCGAACAGCGGAGGAGTGGTACTCAAGCGTCAACTTTAGGTTACAATATCTCCGGATGTAATTAACATTTTACAATGCTACAAACGGCACTGATTACGTATTTGTTTATATGTTCAGATGTGCTAACAAAACTAACGTGGTTCCATTTATAAAAACGTAGGTTTGTGTTAAAAAACATACTTCCGTGCATTTTTTGTGGTTTGTATTAACCAATTACACTAGCCCCTCTCCTCACGTTCGGTCTGTGGAAACGGTTCGTCAGTATTTGATGTGGTTTACGAAATATATCCAGCGGTAACGTTAGGTGACTCACCATATATATATATATATATATATATATATATATATATATATATATATATATATTGATAGTAAATCGAAGAAAGACGAAAGTAATGAGAAGTAGCAGAAACTTAATACCAAAATCAGGGATCACGAATTAGATTAAGTAAGGAATTTTGCTACCTAGACAGCAAACTAATCCATGATGAATGGGGCAAGGAGGACATAAAAAGCAGCACTGGCAGAAAGGATATCGTTGACCGTGAGAAGTCTATTAGTATCAGACATAGGCCTTAATTTGTGGAAGAAATTTCAGAAAATGTACGTTTGGAGTACAGCCTCGTATGGTAGTGTTACATGGTGTGTGGGAAAACCGGAACGGAAGAGGATCGAATTATTTGAGATGGGGTACTACAAAAGAATATTGAAACTTAGGTGGATTAGGAATGAGGAGGTTCTCCGCAGAATCGGCGAGAAGACAGGATGATAGGACATATGTTAAGACATCAGGGCATGACTTCCATGATATTACAGGGAGTTACAGAGGGCAAAAACTGTAGAGGAGGACAGAGATTGGAACACATCCAGCAAATAGCTGAGGACGTAGGTTGCAAGTGCCACGGTGAGATGCAAAGGTTGACACACGAGAGAAATTCGTAGGAGAGAGGGGAGGGGGGGGGGGGGAGGGGGACATCCAAACACTCCGAAGACTGATGACAAAAAAAGGTACACTGGTAGGTAAGAATTAAATCGCATTTGAATATTGGTGTTCATCAGAATATCGTGTTGTGCGTTCTGCAAGAAAGAGAAACGTCTATCAGATTGTGATGGAATTCAACAGCATATCAAGGCTGTGACTTACCATTAAGCTATGCAACTCGCGTGAATTGTGATCCTACACTGTATGAGACTACGGAATCAAGCTCTTGCACATTCCCCATGCAGTCACAATACTCTTACGTAGGTTTTTGGAGCCCTGAAGAATGAATTCACGAAGGTCAAGCTGACCGCCAATTAGGTTCTCATCCACCCCACACGACTAGCTCACGAGAGGACACACATCGGTCTGTCTTGCATGATTTTACAGTCAAGTAGTGTAGTCTCAGACAGGACTGGTGTTGTCTGTGTAAGGCCAGTAGCCACAGAGATAGTGTGACGACGCCTGGGGCGTCACGAACTGTCAGCATGGCAACCATTGTTGCAGCTACCGTCTGTACGACTATATGTGCGCCCAAAAACTTCTCTGGACCTTGGAGTAGCACAGTATTATCTTTCCAGACGAGGTCTGGTTCTAAATGGAGAATCAGGATGGGCATATCTGGGTGAGCAGCCTTCGAGTTGGATGAACACCGCCCGCCCATATTTTACCAGGGTTGTTTCGACTACGCTGCAGAAGTTTCGCTGGGAAGCTATTACACATCCTCCACACAGTCCCGATGTGCTTTCCATATTTTTGGAGCCTTGAAGTATGATATTCGTGGCATTCGATTCGATTTGTTTCAGATGTAGAAATGCCTGTCTGGCTACAATAATGGTTTCATACGCTACCGCGAACGTTTTTCCGTGACGACCTTGACCGTCTTGTGTCACAGCGAGATAAATATATTAACAGGCATGGAAATTACTTTTGAAACAATAAAGAGTTTATTTACTTTTTTTACATAAATCTCGTTTTCATCTGGCTGCCCCTTATACGGAGAGGTTACAATTGAAGTGCAGCTACTCATGGAGGTCCAGTGTGAATTATAATTATACGAGGGTTGGAAGTTTAATAGTTGCAACTACTTATTTACACTTCGTACAAAATAGATATTTGTTTCAAAGTTTTACTGACCTTCAAAGTAGTCACCAGCATTGTGTATAACCCATTGCCAGCGATGTGGAAGTCTCATGATCACTTCTGTCTGTATGCTGTTCATTTTTGGAACACAGCCTACGACCAGCTTAGAGACAGAAGTGATGACACTTTCTGCAGGACCTGACCATCATTTTGCAGACAATGCTCAAGCACGTACAGTGCAAGCTGTTACTGATTTGTTTGACTGATGGGCTGCTAAGTGCTATACCACCTACTGCGCTCCCCTGACTTAAGTCCTCGTGAGTTCAACTCGATTTCTAAACTGAAGTAAACACTTCACGGCATTCGCTTCAGAACTGCTACATAATTCGTCGGGCAATAGATCGCGCCGCTCGAATTGTCAACACATCTGGCACTACTAAGAGTATCCTACGGCTTCCACATCCCTGGCAACGAATTATACACAATGCTGGTGACTACTTTGAAGGTCAGCAAAACTTTGTAACTTGTATCTACTTTGTACGAGGTGTAGATAAATCGTTGCCACAATTAAAGTTCCAACCCTCGTAGTATCGCAGCGAAATCTGGTGCAAACGCTAATGCGTTAATGCGGAACAGATTTCCGTTGGAAACAATTAGTTCAAATTTTGGCTACCTGGTGGATATCTGGCGTTGTCCACTGTTTGTATGACGGTATGACACCCACACTGTCATTTGGCAAGCTGTAACGTGAGTGAACAGTATGGATATCGAGAAGAGAGACTGTGCACTGTTAGCGAAACATTTGTGCGAACGGCAGCGATTAATAGTGCTGCATTAAGAGAGTATCGCCTACTGACAGTTCTGAGGAGAGGCCCGATGTCATTAAATGGGTTAAAGAAGATGATAATGAAATTCGAAAACATGGGTGAGCCTTGTGTGGCACCTGGAAGAGGAAGGCGTCTTATCTTGGTGGATGTTGATGACTAGGTTGCGGTTGCTGTAACGGACCACGCAGCGCATATTCCGTGCAGTGTCACGACAATCGTCCATCCCATGGTGAACAGTACCGAAATTTAAGCGGTCTATATTATACTGGTACCCAAACAAGATCCAGACGGTGCATCAACCGAAACCTCATGATCCACAGCAACGATCTAAATTTGCTTTCCGGTTTTTGTCATGGATCGAAGTTAGTGTCACAAGGCCGGACAATACTCTATGGACTGACGAGGCACATTTTACACTACAGGGTGGGTGTTGTGCACGAACAGCCACTGCAATATGTCACTGCGTAGTGTGGATTCACAAGCGTCTTTATTCTCGGTCTGTTCTTCTTCAAAGAGACGCACCCAAAGGGCCTGTCAGATGTTTGTCTGCACGTTATCCAGACCTCCTTGTACATCACGCGATTCCTGCTTTGGAAGAGTGCAGCTGTGCGGAAACCACTAGCTTCGTGCAAGATGGGAAATGATAATATCAGTATTATGCTTTTCTCACTTTCTGTTGTGTTATGCTCATGTTCCTAACCCATGACATATGGAAACATATATGGTCGTCTATTTTGCATTCACAGTGCCAGATTTTCACCTGGTGGCCAAAACTGGAACTATTTTTTTCCAGTGTAAATCAGTTCCATATTAATGCATCACCATACCTATCAAGTTTCGCTGCCATACGACAGTTACAGCCCATACTGGACCCGCGTGTGTAGCTGCACTTTAATTATAACGACCTGGTAAATTCGACATTGTCATACAGTACAGGCCTTATGGGGTACAAATAGGTACACACACGATCACATTTGACTCACGCAGCTTAGTAACTTGGACTGCATCCTTTACGTATTTGAATTAGTAAATGAACTGATAATATGGCACAGTTGCCAGCGAGACCACGTCTGAGGTTGATCAGTTACCTGGTGCGGGTCTTTCTATTTGGCGCCTGGCGCGTCGAGCTAGATGAGATGACGTGATTAGGGTAACACAAGCACCCAGTCCCCGAGAAAAGCTATGCAGCGACACTATAGACCACGATCCTCCGACTAAGGGCCTCTAGCTCTGCCCCGTCTTCCATGTCTCCGTGATGTTAAGTTTCAACAAGATAAGGCAAGACCGTTTGAGACCCCTCCTCTCCTGACTTACCCCCATGAAGCTTGCCGACTGTTGTCCAGTCCAGCGTGTTCTCTAGATCCCTCACCAATTGAGAGCAAATGACCATGGTTCGTTGAAAAACTGACGTGCCACCAATCGCCAGCCACTACGACTAATGAACTCTGGTATAAGATTAATGCAGCACTGAGTGACGCAGCCACATCTGTCATTGAAGCCGAGGTCCGCTCAATGCCCAGCATGATCAGAGCCGTTGCTGTAGCAAGAGCTACTGTGTCTGATAAAACCCGTTCATAGATGTTGGCCACTGATGGAATCGTGTATTTGATTAGAGTTAAACACCTCAGCGCCAATTAAAGCATGAAGATGGTGTACTAAAACATCGAAACTGGTAGCTATATAATAAATAATATCGAAAGGCTGGTTATAGGTACTCCATTTCATTACCTAAGTGAACAGCTGAAGACCCTCAGATCTTTTGCCGAGGTAAGGTCGGTTGCGTGCATCAACGATACAGATAACCGTACCGTATGTGCATCACAATGGAGGGGTATCTGTGGAGAGCCAGACGAACCCGTGATTATTGAAGAAGGGCAGCAGCATTTTCAGTAGTTGCAGCGGCAAGTCTGGATGACTAACTGATCTGGCCGTGCAAAATTAGCCAACATGCTCCTGCTATGTAGGAACTGCGAACAGCTAAGAGCAAGGGGAAACTACGACCGTCATATTTCTCAAGGAGATCCAGCTCTACTGTAAGGCTTAATGATGACGCCATACGCTTGGATAAAATATTCCGGAGGTAGAACAATCTACCAATCGGATTTACGGGCGTGCAATACTCTGGAGGACGTAGTCAACAGGAGAAACAAAACTGGCATCCTTCGGGTCGGAGCGTGGGTTGTTGCATCCCGTAATTGGGTAGCTAGGTTAGAGAATTTAAAAAAGAGAAATGTATATTTTGATGTTAGATATAATGGGGTTCAATGAAGTGCGGCGGCAGGAACAGCAGGACTTCTGGTCAGGTCAGTACAGAGTTATCAACACAAAACCAAACAGAGGGCCGGCCGCTGTGGCCGAGCGGTTCTAGGCGCTTCAGTCTGGAACCGCGCGACCGCTGCAGTCGCAGGTTCGAATCCTGCCTCGGGCATGGATGTGTGTGATGTCCTTAGGTTAGTTAGGTTTAAGTAGTTCTCAGTTATAGGGGACTGCTGACCTGAGATGTTAAGTCCCATAGTGCTCAGAGTCATTTGAACCAAAGAGAGGTAACACAAGACTACGCTAAATAACGGTGAAGAAAATAAAATGCGAGTAAGCTACTTTGAGCAGCACAGTGAACGCTTTATTGTAGCCAAGACAGACACAAGGCAAATACCTACCACAATAGTACAAGTTTATACATATACTAGCTCCGCAAATTACGAAAAGACTGAAAGAATGTACGATATAAAGCAAACTATGTAAGTAGTTAAGGTAGACGAAAATTTAATTGTGATTAGTGAAAGGGATCTCATGGTAGGAAAAGAAAGAGAAGGAAAAATGGTAGGGGAACATAGACTGGGGAAAGGAATGAAAGAGGGATCCATGTGGTAGAATTTGGCACAGGACATGATCTAATCATTGCTAACATTTGATATAAGTATCATGAGGGAAGGTAGTATACGTGGAAGTGTCTTGTGGACACTGGGAGGTTTCGGATTCATTTTATTACAATGGTAAGACAGAGATTTAAAAGCCAGATTTTAAACTGTAAGACATTACCTAGTGCATATGTATCCTTTATGAACTGCAGATTAGAATTGAAGATATTACAGAAGGGTAGGAAATTAATAAGACGGGACCTGGATAAACTGAAAGAACGAGAGGTTGTTGAAAGTTTCAGAGGGAACATTTGGCAACGTTCAACTGAAACAGAAGAGAGGAATACAATAGAAGACGAATCGTATCTTTGAGAGATGAAATAGTGAAGGCACGAGAGGATCGCTTAGGTAAAAAGAATGGACCCAATATAAGTCCTCGGTTAACACGGGAGACAGTGAATTTAATGGATGAAAGAAGAAAATATAAAAATCAGCACATAAAGTAGACGAAAGGGATTACAGACGTCTAAAATATGAAATTAATACGATGTGCAAAATGGCTAAGGAGGTATTCCTTGGGGACCAATACAAGGCTGTAGGAACATGCATGAGTAGGGCAAAGATAGATACTGCTTATAGGAAAATCAAAAAGGCCTTTCAAGACACAAGAGGAAGTTGTATGAATATCAAGAGCTCAGGTGGCGAACAATTACTAAGCGAATTAGAGAAAGTTCAAAGGTGGAAAGAATTGGGCACAATTAAAAGAAACAGATCTGAAGCATTTAGGTGCGCCGGTCACGTTACCAAAAATCTGATGAGAAGAAATTTGAATTCAGTGGTTAGGTCCGGTGGCCACCTTACCAAAAACGTTTACAATTTGAATTTAATGATTAGGCCCAATGGTCACTTTATCAACTATCTTAAAATCTGAATTTGATTTAATCACAACAGGCACTGGCGTTAGCAGAGGTGAAGCCGTTTCTCTGCCAGCGGCGGTCACGGTTGTCTACCAACGCAACGTTGAGCATTTCACTGCGCACGAGGGAACGTTCTGTCTCCGAACGCCTCGCTGCTCGACAATGCCACGACGTTTATATCCGACACATCTTCCGAAGGACGAAAACCGATTTTCGGAAACCGTTTTGCGCTGTCGTGTTTACATGTTAAGAGCTCAAGCGGATTTGCTAGCTCAGTCAAATACGGTGGCTGGAAAACAGCTGTTCCCGTTTCTGCTTTGGTCAGCACAGTCGTTGTTTCTCTTCAATTAAACGTTAGAGGTAGAAAACTTCATACTCTGTCTAATATTACTATTTCCCTTTCGGTGCACAGTAAGTCACTCTGTACATTTTAGCTGAATATTTTCAAAAACAAGACGTAGTCTGACAAAGCATGTTTCAAAAATGTTTGTGTTTTTACGTGGGGTGAAAATCGGTTGTGGAAGTGGAAAACCGGCAGCTATAACCGTATTTACGGAATCGAATTTGGAGTGTTCACATGCCCAACCGGAAGCGTTATTGGGAAACTGGTTTACGAAATCCGGTTTTACGGAGCACCGTGTAAACATAGTGTGCGCGTCCTCTAGCACCGATGCTAAATTTGAGTTTGTGCAGCCAGCAGACGCGGAAAAGTGCTGTGCCCATTACGCCACAGCAGGGTCGCTGGAGTAGACGACAGTTCTTCAAAATTACTGAGATCTTTGAGGGAGGCAGCTATGACAAAACTATTTCTCCTGGTGAGCTAGAAGATATACTTCTGTACTTCTAGAAAAATGTAATAATTCCTATTCAAGAGGAGGCATGTGATGATAGGAGTCAGTATTATCGAGCCATCAGTTTAAGTCATGGCTAAAAAATATTGACACGAAATATTTAAAGAATAATGGAAAAGTTGGTAGAAGCCGACTTCGGGAATATCAGTTTCGATTCTAGCGAAATCTGGGAAAACATGTGGCAATACCAATGTTACATTTCAATTTAGAAGTGTTGTGACTAGACGGAACTCCCTTCGTCCGCACATAGCTGTGGGTTCTTGATTGTTCTTGGAGAAAGCTGTTCAAAGTAGAACACATAAATGTTAATTTACTTACGTGTTAATGAATAAAAGATTTACTTAATATTGACACCCTTCTTTGCCACAGGAGTACTGGTTATTTACTGCTGCCATGGACTAGTAAAGTATCACTTGATGCACTTATTAGAAAACTGTTCTCTAGCCAATAAAGTCCTTCTGGGCAGTTTACCGGATTGTCTATGTTCCGGCGTAACGTCAAGCGCCGGCAAGACGACCAGACAGGGCTGTGAGACATCAGCCAACAGTACGCTGACGGAACCCTCTCTTGGACGACGCCGAGACAGGAGAGGCCTCTACACAAAGAGAATGTAAGCGCCGCGCCACCTAGAAGGCGAGCCGACCTACGAACGCTACAGCAGTGAGTTAGAAACTATATTGGTTCACTTGTATTACGAATTTTATATACTGAAGAGCTTGCTTATGTTTGTCTGTCGCTCCTTGCTTGCAACACGTCTATATCTCACAAAGTTAAGTATTGTAATCATTTCCTTTTCTAATTAACTCCATTAATACGATTTGCTTGAATTGTTGTCTGGCGATCCGAGAAAGCAGCTTTCCTAGGCAACCTATATTAGACGAGTGGGCGGAACACAACGGTCAGTATATACAATTGTTCGACATTTCGGCCATTGTTGCAAGTGGCTTTCCTCAGGGGTGTACTGAAGCGCCTGCTGAACGAGAGAGACTTTAGATCTTATACAGTAGCGGAGGAAGCTGTGTATGTAGTTTGATAGGGTACTTGAAGATAGGAAGAGGGGTGTTAGGCGTTCTTTATTGGTCTTTATATTATTCCCTGACATTGATGGATAAAGAAATGTTTGATTGGTGTTTACATTATTTCTTGACACTTGTAGAAACGGGCGGTAGCTGTGACGTAGTGCTGTTTACTTGTTGCCAGGTGCGAGCTGCGGCGTGCCTGCTCTCTGTGTACGTACGACCACCGCGGTTTCCCTCCCGCCTGTTCGATTGCTTTGCGCGTTGTCCTCTCGTAGGTCTGTCACTGCTGGACGCTGGACGCCGAAAACCTGTACCCGTCCTCTTTATTCTTGTTGGCGGGTGGCTTGCCTATTTCTAAAGCCTCTCTGATCATCCTCTTTAATGTAAATGGCTGTTTCACCAGTACCTGGGCTTCACGAAATATTTACGAAAGTGCATTTCATCACAAACTTTAACAACTCTCACTGTTCTACTCGATGATGTTGACTGCTGTAGCTGAGGTCACGAACTAGGCTGAGCATCTGCGGAAAAAAAAAAAAAGAAGTGGTCTGCACGGCGGTCTGTCACGCCAAGGGCCCGGGTTCGATTCCCGGTTGGGTCAGAGATTTTCTCCGCTCAAAGACTGGGTGTTGTGTTGTCCTCATTATCATTTCATCATCATCAGTGGAAGGCAACGGGAAACCACCACTGGAATCACTTCCCTAGACGCTCATGCGGTGGACCTTTCTTACGAGGCTTCCTCCATCACAAGACCTGCTGTAAGGCAGAACACAAAAGTTTGCTTGCAAGACACTATATTGACCTCAGTGTGAGGATGCTGCTGAATCAGAGAGGGGTGGTCTACAGAAGCGCCTCCCACACGTCGTTGGGAATTGCACCGAGCCCTCGCTAACGTTTTTGGTATCGATATGCCTTGTCGACTTTGGTGTGGCACCGCGACCTCTGGACGATAACTCAAGAAGCAGTGGCGATAAAATTAACATCAGCATATGGGCTACATAGTAGAGGAAGTGACAGAATTCTGCTAACACGGATGCAAAATAACGCAAAACAGGCATAACAAGGAGAGCATAAGCAACACATAACAAAGGGCAAAGAGGATATTGCTAGCTGTAAGAAGCCTTCTAGTATGGAGCATAGGCCTTAATGTTAAGAATAACAAGGTGTAATGGGTATAAGTGTAGATAATTTTATTGGTGACTGAGGACAGTGTACTGAACTACATTACATCACATCAAACCAATCAGACGTCTAATGCTCCCCCTCCTCCCTCCTCCTTCCACCCCCAACCCGTCAAAATTGTACCTCTGTGGACTCTCCAGTGTTGATAAATACGAGTAGACGGCGTGTTTGCATCGCCAACGGCGATGTAAACGTTACCTTCGAGATGCTGGAGACTACGAAAGATAGATTCAGATTTTACGGAACATCTTCTATGGCCGGCCGCGGTGGTCTCGCGGTTAAGGCGCTCAGTCCGGAACCGCGCGACTGCTACGGTCGCAGGTTCGAATCCTGCCTCGGGCATGGATGTGTGTGATGTCCTTAGGTTAGTTAGGTTTAAGTAGTTCTAAGTTCTAGGGGACTGATGACCACAGAAGTTAGGTCCCATAGTGCTCAGAGCCATTTGAACCATTTTTTTGAACATCTTCTATGTTTTGTAAATATGTCATTAACAGCTATGTTTGGGACATTCAGCTGCCACCTGACGATGGCCGTTGAGGCCGAAAGCCGGTTTCTAACCAAATAAATAATACACCGATGTGCAAAACATAAGGGCGAAAGTAACTTTCTGCATATACGTCACTGCCAAGCAACATATCTCGATGCAACTTGGACCATACGCAGAAAGAAATTTTACAGTATAGTACAGGAGGTAACTGAAAGAAATACCCAAAGAGACGAACAGAAATGACACTTTTATACTTTTATTCGAAGGTAATAATTACTCTGCAGTCACCGCGATTTATGATGTTCCCTTGGGCATTCCAAAAGGTGGGACATGGTTCTTAATACTCGTAAGTCTGCAAAGTGCTACCATCCTGTTTGTACGTGCTCCAGTACGTCTCCCCAACGCATCCCAAACACGCTCGATGAGATTAAGTTGGAGGAACTATCAGGCCAGTCCATTCGCCAGATATCATCTGTTCCAAGGACTCTTCTACCTGCACTGTTCGATGCGGTCGCGCATGGTCATCCATAAAAACAAAGTCAGCCCTAAATCCCTGAAAAGACGCACATCGGTATGGGGAAGAAGTGTGTAAGGATTCGGAGGTCAGTGCGCTCAAGCATCATTGTGCCTTTTCACATCATAACACTTGGGCCAGCAAAACGATCATGCTCGACAATGCTCCAGGTTGCATCACTTGTTCTCACCTCTCACGATATAAGAATACACCCAGAACCAATACTCGCACTCAATCCACTCTCATCTGAGAGGAGCATGGAACCCACTTCTCTTTAGTCCAGTCACTGTGCTCTTACCATCGCGAACGGTGCCGCCGATATGGTGTTGTCAACGGAGAACATAACATGCCGGTCGTCGGGCAAAATGACCACTACCATAGAGACTGAGATTGCGCGCCTTGCATCAGCATCTACATGGATATTTTGCAAATCACACTTAAGTCCCTGGAAGATGGTTCATCGAACCATTGTGAGTAGGCTGTTTAGGTTTTTATGTTGGTAACGCGATGGTAGCGCTCTGTATGAAAATCACTGACTGTGCTGTGTGCAGTCTGTGGCTGGTTGGCATTGTTGGAATATTTGCTATTGTAGTGTTGGGCAGTTGGATGTGAACAGCGCGTAGCGTTGCGCAGTTGGAGGTGAGCCCCCAGCAGTGGTGGATGTGGGGAGAGCGATGGCAGAGTTTTGAGAGCGGACGATCTGGACGTGTGTCCGTCTGAAAAAGGAAATTTGTAAGACTGGATGTCATGAACTGATTAAGGTAAATATATTGTTTTTTCTCCATCAAAGTCTTTCTTTCATTTGATAAGTATGCCTATCAGTTCAAAATGGTTCAAATGGCTGTGAGCACTATGGGACTTAACATCTGAGGTCATCAGTCCCCTAGAACTTAGAACTACTTAAACCTAACTAACCTAAGGACATCACACACATCCATGCTCGAGGCAGGATTCGAACCCGCGATCGTAGCGGTCGCGCGGTTCCTGACTGAAGCGCCTAGAACCGCTCGGCCACACCGGCCGGCGCCTATCAGTAGTTAGTGCCTTCAGTAGTTAGAATCTTTTATTTAGCTGGCAGTATTGGCGCTCGCTGTATTGCAGTAGTTCGAGTAACGAAGATTTTTGTGAGGTAAGTGATTCATGAAAGGTATAGGCTATTGTTAGTCAGGGCCATTCTTTTGTAGGTATTATTGAAAGTCAGACTGCGTTGCGCTTAAAATATTGTGTGTCAGTTTAGTGATGATCAGAATAAGGAAAGAGAGAAATGTCTGAGTACGTTCAGTTTCGCTCAGCTGTTTGAAAATGTAATAACGTAAGAGCTTTTCCAGCACTGTCATTCTTTACATTCAAAGGGGAAGTTTCACCATCTTTACAATAATTCTCTATTATTCCACTTCCATAGCGCGCGGAAAAAATCGACACGTATATGTTTCCGTGCGAGCTCTAATGATGATAGTTTCTCCCAATGTAAGTCGGAGTCAATGAAATATTTTCGCATCTGGAGAAGAAAGTTGGTGACTGAAATTTTGTGAGAAGATTCCGCCGCGATGGAAAACGCCTTTGTTTTAATGATATCTACCCCAAATCATGTATCATGTCAGTGAGTCTCGCGCCCCTATTTTTCGATTACACAAAACGTGCTGCTCTTCTTTGAACTTTTTCGATGTACACCGTGAATCCTATCTGGTAAGGATCCCACACCGTGCAGCAGTACTCCAAAACAGGACGAACAAGCGTAGTATAGGTAGTCTCTTTAGTAGATCTGTTGCATCTTCTCACTGTTCCTCCAATAAAATGCAGTCTTTGGTTCGCCTTTCCCACAAAATTCTCTATGTGATCTTTTCAATTTAAGTTATTCATAATTGTAATTCCTAGGTATTTAGTTGAATTTACGGGCTTAAGATTTGACTGAGTAACAGAAGTTTAATGGATTGCTTTCAGCATTCATGTGGGTGACCTCACACTTTTCATCATTTAGGTTCAACTGCCAATTTTTGCACCATATAGATATCTAAATAGTTTTGCTATTTGTTTTGATCTCCTGATGAGTTTACTAGACGATAAACGTCAGCATCATCCACAAAAAATCTAAGACGGCTGCTCAGATTGTCTCCTAAATAGTTTATATAGATGAGAGACAGCAGATGGCCTATAACGCTATCTTGGGGAACACCAGAAACCACTTCTATTTTACACCATGACTTTCCGTCAGTTACCTGTGACCTCTCTGACAGGAAATCATCAATCTAGTCACATAACTGACGATAAATCCTTAAGCACGCAATATCACTACAAGCAGTCCTGTTAGATGTGGTTGAAATTGCACCCGCTGTTTCAAGTGGGTCCCTTCTCGCCCGTTGCACAATGTAGCGGTCATCCGCTGCTGTAGATAATCGTGGTCGACAATCTCCTCTCCTTCGTGCAGCAGTGTCTGTGGTTCGAAAAGCTCCCCGTACACCATGCACGTGAACTGATGCAATGCCAAACTGCTGGGCCACACTCGTCACACTTTGTTCTTCTTTCAGTTTCCCAATGATTCTTCCCCGCCGGCCGCGGTGGCCGTGCGGTTCTAGGCGCTCCAGTCCGGAGCCGCGCTGCTGCTACGGTCGCAGGTTCGAATCCTGCCTCGGGCATGGGTGTGTGTGATGTCCTTAGGTTAGTTCGGTTTAAGTAGTTCTAAGTTCTAGGGGACTAATGACCACAGCAGTTGAGTCCCATAGTGCTCAGAGCCCTTTGAACCATTTGAACCATTCTTCCCCGTGTGAAGTCATCCAGATGTTGTATGCGGGCCTTGAAGAACGCCACTACATTGCACCGTAATTGCTCGCTGACTGACGCAATCTGTCTCTTATTGTGTCTTCGAGAGCGTCGTGTTGTGAGGGCAGCTCCATTTGGAGCTATTGTGAAGCTCACCTGACGCTTTGTGTCATCCAGAATTCTGTACACGACTGGGAGAGCTCTGGCAACATACTCCCGCAATTTAATTCACTTCCACCAAGCGGCTAATATATGTAACTTTTCCTGTCTCGTCCTTAAGCATTTCAGAGCAGTATTTTTGCAGAGATTCTTAGTGAAAGAGCAGAGATGGCCAGCAAAGCTAGAATTAAATGTGTAGAATATGTGACAAGGATGCCACATGCGGAAGAAGTCTTAGGAGCAACGCTCCTCTTTGATGCAGTATCTGATGCTTCAAGGTTTATAAACTCCAAATAAAGGTTGTGGATATCATATTCCATTCAGCTGATTCAAATCCTAGAATTATAAGAAAACTTTAAAGCAGTAACAATGTTTAATGTTTTTATAACAAAAATATTTATTTGCCCTTGCTTTGGACTGAGAAATACATGTCTTTCACAGTTACATTTTTCTTGATTTTGATGTCCGCCATTTAAAGGAATGTTGCAGTACCCTGTAGAGTTCGATCAAGGACATCAACAACATACGATAAAAACTCAAAGCCCAAAGTGCACGAGAAGACAATAGAAATCTCATAAACATATTCGAGTATTATTTATTTAGTGGCAGAAATTGTTTCAGTTCCATACACTGCGTTTCTTCATGATACGAATTGTTGGGGCAAAAATAACCTCTTCCTGTGCCGGAAAAGTACTGTAACTGACTGCAAATAACAAGCAGACTGTACCACACATATAGTGAGCCCTTAGAGGAATTCGCGATCTTCATGAATACGATCAGAACATAAATTAATTATTACGAATAATTTTGAAAAGAGGAAAAAGTCCATTAATGAAACAGGAACATTAACGAATCTTAATGTGAGTGCAAGTTTCCACCCTGTTTAGTGCTCTCGGAATCCGTGAAATGACAACGGGTTAACTGCCAGCTTCACATTTAAGTGCAGCCTCATTGCAGCTTCAGTCGCACGTATAAAACGAATATTCAGAGACGAACTGCTGTTTAAAGTGCAAATTGTCTCGTCGTACCATACCTCACAACCGTTGCGAGGTGGATGGCTTTCAGAGCACGTACTGAGAGCCGCTGAAATGGCTGCCAGCACATTAAGCAAAATTTATCGTCGTTCGAGAAAGTACAATTTAATTAGCAGCCGAGGGAGAGATGCTATATTGACTCCTTTACGGAGACGGCGCCTTACAAATAACGACAGGGCTCCTCCCGTGGTGTCTCACCTGCCGGCATTAAAGGGGCACCGACTATTAGCAGCAAGCAGCGTCTCAGTGCCAGAAAAACAAAGCTGTAGCGTCGTCCCCAGTCACATTTATGGGGCCTAGTATTTCCTCCAAAAATGATTAAAGGGGTCCAGATCTTCCAATAACTGGCACGTTACACTTAAGGAAGATTTTTTTCTTACACCACACGCATTTTGAAGTTAATTTTTGGAGTAGCTTGGTGGTTGTGTGTGACACTTTTTGTGAAAGGAATTTAATTACATTGTTAATTACCTTCACATACTATTTTTTTGTATCTGGAAAAATTGAAACAATTATTCCACCAAGCCATGATGTTATCGAGCTGTTATTTTCTGACGTATTATGGATAGGCTATGATCAAAGACGTATACTGATACGCTGCGCAAACGCTGTAAATTTTAGGTCTTTAATTTTTTGTTCGAAAATGTTCCTTATTCGGCTAAAAAGCACGTTTACCAGAAGTGGTATCTGAATATTCAACAACAGGTTTATTAAATCTTGGACCATAACATGGATTTCCTGAGTGACCAGAAAATTCTTCATCTACGCTTCGTCCTTTATCTATTTCCTCTCTCGAGACTCTTCAGCTTTCTTTCAGATTTCCACTTCCTCTTAGTGTCAATGAATGATAAACCACCGATCGTGTATTTTCCAGAGCATACGACAAGTGGTAACTCATCCATTGTTCACTGAGGCTTTTTGCGGATGATGCTGTGGTATATCGACAGGTTGGAACAATGGAAAATAGTATTGAAAAGCAGGAGGATCTGCAACGTATTGACGCATGGTGCAGGGAATGGCAATTGAATCTCAATGTAGACAAGTGTAATGTGCTGCGAATACATTGGAAAGAAAGATCCTTTATCATTTAGCTACAATACAGCAGGTCAGCAACTGGAATCAGTTAATTCCATAAATTATCTGGGAGTAGGCATTAGGAGTGATTTAAAATAGAATGATCATATAAAGTTGATCGTCAGTAAAGCGGATGCCAGACTGAGATTCATTGGAAGAATCCTAAGGAAATGCAATCCGTAAACGAAGGAAGTAGGTTACAGTACACTTGTTCGCCCACTACTTGAATATTGCTCACCAGTGTGGGATCCGTACCAGATAGGGTTGATAGAAGAGATAGAGAAGATGCAACGCAGAGCAGCGCGCTTCGTTACAGGATCATTTAGTAATCGCGAAAGCGTTACGGAGATGATAGATAAACTCCAGTGGAAGACTTTGCAGGATAGACGCTCAGTACCTCGGTACGCGCTTTTGTTGAAGTTTCGAGAACATACCTTCACCGAGTAGTCAAGCAGTATATTGCTCCCTCCTACGTATATCTCGCGAAGAGACCATGAGAATAAAATCAGAGAGATTAGAGCCCACACAGAGGCATACCGGCAATCTTCCTTTGCAAGAACAATACGAGACTGGAAAGGAGAACCGATAGAGGTACTCAAAATACCCTCCGCCATATACCGTCAGGTGGCTTGCGGAATATGGATGTAGATGTAGATGTAGAAGTGTCGCCAGCAGAGTTCAAACAATCTTAAAGGCTAAGGGTGGACACACACCATATTAATGTCCACTAATAAGTGTCCGGATCCTTTTGATCAAATCGTGTAAATGTAGATGCAGAGTTCATGAAAAGAGGAACCGTACAATAAAGCACACATTAATGCACGCAGTTAAGCGTTTTGGGAAAAATGAATAAGAGGGATGTGCTGAATGTAAGTCTGAAATTTGAAAGCGGTTTCAGCCCCTTCAAAAGAGGACACAGATTATTACTAATCCCTTCTTTGTCCTATCCGAGCTACTTCTCCTTCTTTAATGACCTGGATGTCTACGTATCGTTAAACACTATGTTTTCTGTCTTTTTACTCTTACTAGCTGAATACTTGGCGCCGCCTGAGTATGTACACTACTGGCCATTAAAACTGCTACACCAAGAAGAAATGCAGATGATAAACTGGTATTCATTGGACAAATATATTATACTAGAACTGACACGTGATTACATTTTCACGAAATTTGGGTACATAGATCCTGAGAAATCAGTACCCAGAACAACCACCTCTGGCCTTGATACTCTTGGGCACTGATTCAAACAGAGCTTGGATGGCGTGTACAGGTACAGCTGCCCATGCAGCTTCAACACGATACGTTTGCAATTGGTGAGAGATCTGGAGAATGTGCTGGCCACGGCAGCAGTCGAACGTTTTCTGTATCCAGAAAGGCCCGTACGGGACCTGCAACATGGGGTCGTGCATTATCCTGCTGAAATGTTGGGTTTCGCAGGGATCGAATGAAGGGTAGAGCCACAGGTAGTAACACATCTGAAATGTAACATCCACTGTTCAAAGTGCCGTCAATGCGAACAAGAGGTGATCGAGACGTGTAACCAATGGTACCCCATACCATCACTCCGGGTGATACGCGTGTATGGCGATGACAATTACACGCTTCCAATGTGTGTTCACGGCGATGTCGCCAAACACGGATGCGACCATCCTGGTGCTGTAAACAGATCCTGGACTCATCCGAAAAAATGACGTTTTGCCATTCGTGCACCCAGGTTCGTCGTTGAGTTTCACCATCGCAGGCGCTCCTGTCTGCGATGCAGCGTCAAGGGTAACCGCAGCCATGGTCTCCGAGCTGATAGTCCATGCTGCTACAAACGTCGTCGAACTATTCGTGCAGATGGTTGTTCTCTTGCAAACGTCCCCATCTATTGGCTCAGGGATCGAGACGTGGCTGCACGATCCGTTACTACCATGCGGATAAGATGCCTGTCATCTCGACTGCTAGTGATACGAGGCCGTTGGGATCCAGCACGGCGTTCCGTATTACCCTCCTGAACCCACCGATTCCATATTCTGCTAACAGTCATTGGATCTAGATCAACGCGATCAGAAATGTCGCAATACGATAAACCGCAATCGCGATAGGCTACAATCCGACTTTTATCGAAGTCGGAAACGTGATGGTACGCATTTTTCCTCCTTACACGAGGCATCACAACAACGTTTCGCCAGGAAACGCCGGTCAACTGCTGTTTACGTATGAGAAATCGGTTGGAAAGTATCCTCATGTCAGCACGTTGTAGGTGTCGCCACCGGCGCCAACCTTGTGTGAATGCTCTGAAAAGCTAATTATTTGCATATCACAGCATCCTCTTCCTGTCGGTTAAATTTCGCGTCTGTAGCACGTCATCTTCGTCGTGTAGCAATTTTAATGGCCAGTAGTGTATATGGCAATATCATCCCTTAATACTACGTGTAGAATGGAATATAGTCCGTCTGCAGATCCTGAACTTTTGCCTGGATTATGTCAAAAGGGTCAGACCCATAACTCAAATGCTGTAGATACCAATAATCAGTGTGTATTTGCCCGCATCTCGTGGTCGTGCGGTAGCGTTCTCGCTTCCCACGCCCGGGTTCCCGGGTTCGATTCCCGGCGGGGTCGGGGATTTTCTCTGCCTCGTGATGGCTGGGTGTTGTGTGCTGTCCTTAGGTTAGTTAGGTTTAAGTAGTTCTAAGTTCTAGGGGACTTATGACCACAGCAGTTGAGTCCCATAGTGCTCAGAGCCATTTGAACCAGTGTGTATTTATACACAATCGGCAGTGTACCGGAAGCTGTCATGGAAGTTATGTAGCCAAATTTCAGAGATCTGCTGACACTGAGTTACTGAAGAAAAGTCTCCATGGATGTACATGGAAATTCTGCCACTGAGATAAAACTTCTTTGCGCAGGGAGTCGGAACTGATGTCTTCTAGCACGTAACCTCTCTGCTATTAATAGTGTTATCCGCATTATCACAATAAACTACGCGATGGCCAAAATAAAACAGGCCCCGTGTCATACTGAACGTGGTGTTTGAGGCTATCTGAGTGTTGTTATTTCTTAACGCTAGAGCGGCGCTCGAGCAGGGTCACGTCATGTCATGTGATGTCGAGCGGTGATTTACTGATCAGTGCTGCGCTGTCAGTAGTTAGTTCGAAGCTTGTTGTGAATATATGCAGTTCTGAGAATATTTTTTTCAATCTAACAAAGAGTGTATATTGTTGAAACATTTTTATCCAAAAATCATTTAAAACATTAAATGGAAGTTCATGATAAAAAATCCAGAGATAGCTACTCCTGTAAAAAGTTTTGTGCAGAAATCGATCACCAAATTTAGAGCAGCAGGTTCAGTAGCTAACGCCAAACGTAACCGTATAAAGTGAGTTTGTTCGACAGAAAATATTGAACGTGTTCACGAGGCTATGGCCAAAAGTCCACGGAAATCAACCAGACGTCTATCCTTCCAACTAAACAGCTAACGAACGTCGTTGCAGAACATGTTGAAGCTGTTACATATGCGAGCATACAAAGTAAGAGTGGTGCAAGCATTAAAACCCATAGATTATGCACAGCGGAAACGCTGTCGCGAGTGGTTACTCCCGCGTGTCACTGTTGGTTATCTGAATCCAGATCTTTACTTAAACTCCAAAGAAGCATGAATTCGCCTTAACGGGTACGTGAAGTTCCAAAACACACGCTATTGGTCAACAGCAACTCCCAGGGAGCGCTTTGAGGTGGCTCTGTAAGATCTGAAAATAGGCGTTTGGTGACAGTTCAGGTCATCAGAAGTCTGAAGAACTATTATTTCAGAGAACATGCCATGACAATCTTCGTCATCATATTTTTAGAATATCAGTAAAATGTACAGAGTTAATCTAAATACAAAATATACACAAATCATTTTAAAGATGGAAGTGTCCAACAGAAAAAGGTTTTCGTCAATTGCTTGATCCGGGTCCCTCTACTTCTCTGATACATGTAGATTTTTTTTAATCAGACGTAATGAGTCCTTTACCACTGTTATAGGAATATAATGTCAACTGAAGGGGAAAATATTACTTCAGATTCACGTATCAGTAACTCCATCAGTTATAAAAGGGTTTGTTTGTTGAATCACACAATTAACTCAAAATTTGTCCTATTAAGATGCAGCGGACTGAGTACCTGTGATAATGTACAGTCCATATTGTGGGCATTTGTCTGTTGTTTCTAGTGTATTGTATTGCAAATCGTATGCGGTTTACAAGGCATACAACCATTAACGCAAAAACAAAGCCTAAGGTACTATTGGAAAAACTGAATGCAAATCAAGTCATCTGATGAATCGTAAGTGTACCTAAATTTACAGAAAATGGGAAGTGTGTCTGTGCCATTTATTATAAATTTTTAAAAAAATTCTTAATAGACCATGGATGACAGAAGTTTTAAAAAAGTTTCGCAAATTTTCCCGTAAAAATAAAATTAAAATGAATGTGATCTTTGACACAAAAATGGTATTGCTCTGGAACAAACAGTTTGTGCCTATATTTGTGGGGCTATGACCGCTCTTGCGATGGGCACTATTTTGATTTCATTTTCCTAGAAAACAGGTTCATCAATATTTATATCCTCTATGTGCAAAATAACCGTGTCTCGTTTCGTTTGCCTCAGAAACTGCTGAAGTTTGCAAGCAGAAACTCTGCCTATTAACAGAATCATCTATGAAAATGAGGACATACAAGCAGTTTCACCCTGTACACCCCCCCCCCCCCCAAAAAAAAAAAAACAACGCGCGCGCGCACACACACACACACACACACACACACACACACACACACACACAACGCGCTAGCGCGCACTCTTGCTGAGGAAATAATTTATGACAATAATTCTAAAGACATGTATCACTATGACTGTGCTAAAGATAGAAGTATAGTGTAACAGTTCTTCTTTCTCTTCCGTTTTTTTATGCTGTTCTTTTAATTCTGTTCCTTAAACAAATTATTTTTTGTGACTATGTGGGCGCTCTTTATCGGTTTGGCCTGAGGAATGTTACAAGCAAATTTATATCTTCGAGAAAGAGAGTCTGGGAACAGAAATCAGAATATAGATTAACAATGTACAGGAGACACTGAACACATTTTAATAATTACCTTTTGTTTATTATTTATTTATCCTCGCAGGTATGCGACTGTATACTAATAATTTGTCCTAAATATTAATATTTACACATGCCACCATGCCTCGTATGCTTCCACGCAATGACGGAGTTTAATTTCCATTCATTAAATGACTGCCGAGCGGTCTAAGGCGCTGCAGTCATGGACTGTGCGGCTGATCCCGGCGGAGGTTCGAGTCCTCCCTCTGGCATGGGTGTGTGTCTTTGTCCTTAGGATAATTTAGGTTAAGTAGTGTGTAAGCTTAGGGACTGATGACCTTAGCAGTTGAGTCCCGTAAGATTTCACACACATTTTCATTAAATGACTGCTGATGGCGGACGAGTAGGTGAATGCGTCTTTTCTGTCTGAATGGCGTTTCTTGTTCTCTATTCTTTGTCTCCGTCTTCGGGACGAGGTTGAAAAAACAGATTTGACAAATACGTTATTGTTGTTATGATCTGCGAACTACATAATCGTATGTTGTGTTTAATCATTTACAACAGCTCTATTTATTTCAAAATTGCTGATTTGATTCAGAACCACGTTGGGGAGAAAAAATAAAGAGATATTACAACAGTGCATATGATTCGTCTGACACACTGCACGGTATTCTTATTCTGCTTTTTTGGAGAAAGTTCAGTATGCTGAAAGATTTTTCTTGTCCCATATACGTTTTGTCACGTCAAGCTTCATGTATTTATTCACGTGAGACTAACATTCGAAGGTAAAGGAGGCTACTAGTAAATCATTTAAAGTAAATAAACAAAATGCTAACCCTCAAACGAAAGTGGGCCTATGAAAGCTGCACAGAAATACTGCGTTCTATGACTTTTTTGACTAACAAACTCATGAGAGCTTTCGTATAAAATTTTACTGAATGCTCGTGAAGATAACTGTAAACAAAAAACCTACTGTAAAGTGTATTTCTTGATAAGGACTAAAAATACGATGGTGAGTCAAATGAAAACCGTAAATATTTTTTAAATATTATTTATTATGCAGAAGTGGTACAAACCTGTATCACTTATTAACATAATCTCCTCCACGCTCAATGCAAGTCCTCCAGCGCTTACAAAGTGCACAAATTCCTTTAGAAAAAAATTCTTTGGTAGTCCGTGCAACCACTCATGCACCGCGTGGCGTACCTCTTCATCAGAACGGAATTTCTTTCCTCCCATTGCGTCTTTGAGTGGTCAAAACATATCGAAATCACTTAGGGCAAGGTCTGGTGAGTGTGGTGGATGAGGAAGACACTCAAAATGCAGGTCTGTGATTGTACGGGCAGTGTGGGGCATTGCATTGTCATGTTGCAAAAGGACACCTGCTGACAGCAATCCACTTCACTTTCATTTGATTTCAGGCCGCAGATGATGTTTTAGAAGTAGTAGTGTGATGCACTGGTGACAGTGGCCTCTCTAGGCATATGATGCTCCAAAATGACGCCTTTTTCGTCCCAAAAGAGAGTCAGCATAACCTTCCCTCCTGATGGTTCTGTTCGAAACTTCTTTGGTTTTGGTGATGAGGAATGGCGCCATTCCTCGCTCGCTCTCTTCGTTTCCGGTTGGTGGAACTGAACCCAGGTTTCTTCCCCAGTGACGAATCTTGCAAGGAAGCCATCACCCTCTCGTTCAAAGCGCCGAAGAAGTTCTTCACAAGCATCAACACATCGTTCTCACATTTCAGGGGTCAGCTGTCGTGGCACCCATCTTGCAGACACTTTGTGAAACTGGAGCACATCATGCACAATGTGGTGTGCTGAGCCATGAATAATCTGTAAACATGCTGCAATGTCATTCAGTGTCACTCTGCTGTTTTCCTTCACTATGGCTTCAATTGCTACAATGTTCTGTGGAGTCACAACTCGTTGTGCCTGACCTGGACGAGGAGCATCTTCTACTGAAGTAACACCATTTGCGAACTGCCTACTCCATTCGTAGGCTTGCTGCTGTCACAAACATGCATCACCGTACTGAACCTTCATTCGTCGATGAATTTCAATAGGTGTCACACCTTCACTACGCAAAAACCGAATAACAGAAAGCTATTCTTCCCTGGAGCAAGTCGCAAGTGGGGCGGCCATCTATATACTGTTACTGCGACGGTATGTGTGATCTGCACTATGCTGCCAACTATAGGCCACTCTACATGCTGTTTGTAGCACGCTTACCAACTTACAGGATAACGGCGCGAAATTTCGATTTGTTATTACGAATTTAAGGTTTTAATTTGACTCACCCTCGTATATACAACGATCGATGTAAGAACTGTATTCATAGCCGGCAGAGATACCGATGTGTGGTGTTTGTTCTTTCGGACTTTGATCCAGTAGTCATTATGAATTAAGGCACAAAGGAATTAGAGACACTGGATGCAAGTGTGGATTGATTTAAATCAGTGGGGAAAGCTAAAAATTTGTGCCAGACCGAGATTCGAACCCGCGTCTCCCGCTTACTAGGCAGATGCTCTGACCACGACCATTTTTTTTAACTATGTATTTGGTCGTAGCGGACGTCACATTACATCCGTCAAAGTTCGTTGTTGATCCCTTCACTCAGTTTTTATTACAGAGACCAGCCGGCTCTTGATCGAACACTCTGAGCTCCCATACCGGCGATAAGCCATCCGGACACAGTGCTCACCGCAAGTACGCGGACTACCCTAGCATGCCTCCCGTCAGACCCAAATTCTCAACGTATCCACACACTACTAATGAAGTGACCCTTGCCCGTTATCTACATTACTCGCGCCATTTCGCCGATTCCCGTCAGGGTTCAGACCTTGTGTGCATCCGCACTGAAGAGGCAACTGGCCGTCCTCGCCTCAAGTATTGTGTGGATAAACTGAGAATCTGTGCGTGACGGGAGGCGTTCTGGGGTTGTCCATGCAGCTGCGATGACCACTGTGTGTGGATGGCTTAGTGGTCAGAGCATCTGCTTAGTAAGCAGGAGTCCCAGGTTCTTTTCCCGGTTCAACTGTTCCCATTGATTTCAACGCATCCCCACTCGCAGTCAACCTACGTAATTCCTTTGTGCCAGAAATACCGCCAGGACTAGCTGTCAAACTTTGTAAAGTGCTCTGTCCTCAATCACCACCACCTCGAGAGGTTTTAGCTGATAATAGCTCAACTCTAAGGCAGGTTTGACCACCGCACCGCTATACTAGGCATGGTTCTTTTCTTCCCCTAAGTTTTGAACTGACTTACTCTGCCGGTTATGGGGGAACCTACGGTTTAATTTGTACTCTGAACAGTACTGCAATTCGTTATAGTTAACATTAACAGACATTGCCAGAGGTAAATGAAGCTATAGGCGGCAGATAGAAATTCCAGGATGGGTGGAGGATCGGGCGTCGTTCTTTCGAGCTATAGTCGCGCACTTATTCACTGAGCAACCGAGACAGACTTTCAGACATTCTCAACACATACATATGCGTGTAGTGCTAAATCTCATTTTCCATTCAGTTAGTCGCCCGAAAAGCTATATTGTACAAGCTAGTGCACAACTGTAATACACCAAAAGGCGATGGAAGTAGTTTATTGTGGGTGGGGACATCATTGCCGTGGACTGCAACACATCGAATTTACGTAGCTGAAATTGTGTCGTGTGGGGAAGAACCTAAGTTCATCGTCGTGAAGCGCAGCAAGTCTACTTCACGGAGCTGAAGTTCAGAAGTGTGAGTTAAGCGAAAATTCTGAAGATTTTCAACATCAAGCGAAAGAAGAGAATGCAGAGCCGCCCATAGCTAGCATATTAAAGCTGATTTACAAAGATTATTTTTAGAATAAAGGAACGCTGTAAATAGTTGACATCCACGATTTACAAAAGCGTGTTGCTATCTTTCTTCGTTTCGCACCGAAAAGAAATTATACTATTCTAACAGTATTAGCTCCATTAAGTTTCAGTCACAAAAAGTACTCGACTACATCACACTAAACTAAACGTTTTACTATATCTCCCGGCAAATGTCAGAGGTGATTTTATTTGTAGCACATAAATATTAGTTTCGGTGGGTTTGAATTTGTTTTCAATTCGAGCAGGTTGTACCATAGTTGTCGTTTATGTTTATTGTCGACGGTTATTATCAGAGCGATTAAGTCTGAGAGATCACGTAATTTTGTGGGACTCATTCCAAATACGTATTAGTAGTCTAGGGAAGGGCCAACGGCCTTGCCGCAGTGGTAACACCGGTTCCCGTCAGATCACGGAAGCTAAGCGCTGTCGGGCTGGGCTAACACGGGGATGGGTGACCATCGGTCTGCCGGGCACTGTTCGCAAGCGGGGTGCACTCAGCCTTTGTAAGGCAAACTGAGGAGCTACTTGACTGAGAAGTAGCGGCTCCGGTCTCGTAAACTGACATACGACCTGGAGAGCGGTGTTCTGACCAAATGCCCCTCCATATCCGCATCCAGTGACGCCTGTGGGCTGAGGATGATACGATGGCCGGTCGGTACCGTTGAGCCTTCCAAGCCTGTTCGGACGGAGTTTAGTTTTTTTTTTTTTTTAGTCTAGGGAACAAAAAATTACAGAGTACAATTGTCACTGAAACGTACTTTACAAATCATTTTACTTATTCTGAAAATGAGATTAAGGCTCTTTCTGAATGTTTAAATTATATTTCATTTTGTATAAAATCGGTCTCATTTGAAACAATTAGTCAGCCGACAGGCGTAATTGTGTTGTGCAATAAGCGAGTGGGAATAGATACATAAATTGACGCCGTAGATACAGTGGCCCACAACGAGACACCTACAAAAAATTGAAAATACTAAGAAATACAGTTTGACATAGACCGTCAAAATTTTTTATTGGCTCTACAGTTGAAAACATTACATTTAGCGTTGCAAAAATGGCGTCATCGTGTATACTTATGGTATAGGGAAATGACTTCTACAGGTACTCATTTAATACAACACATCTGGAGAAATAATTTTAAATAAGTGTTGTGTTTCCATAACATTTTCACGATCGTATGCAATTACACTGTGATCTCCTAAAGCTACAGAACTAGCATATAATTCGAACTTTCAGGATGGTTGTGTGATTGGTAGGATAAGCGTACACTTTGTCGGAACATTTATACAGGTGTTTTTACTGAAACTGTAAGGTAGTGTATAAAAAGCAGCAGGAACCATATCCAAGTACTGTGAAGTATTAACGGATTCCTAGTTTAAAAAAAAAGACTACCATAACCAGCGATGTAAACGATACAACCTAACTGACGCCGATTCTTAACAACACAGGTAGCCAGGATTCATTGGTACGTACTGTTTGGCTTCAGTCACGATAAAGACATAAAATTTTGGCTCCTGTGTAGAGCAGACAGGAAAAGCTTAATAACTACGTGTTGCAATTATGTTGGAAGCACGTCATCAACATACAAAGCAGAGCAAAAAGTTCCATCTTCCTCTCTTTGTAGAACTTCAATTTTGGCATAGTGGGAAGCAGTCCCCTACGAAAATTTTCGAAATACGCCCTGCAACAACGAACGAAGTGGAATAGTGATTTACGACACTGAAATCGTATTTGAGATGGCTGTAATTCAAATAAGGTTTCAGACTTCTGAACTGCAGTGATTTCGAGAAGAAAAACGTACAGAGCCATCATCCAACAGAGTCATACTGTCTCCATACACTGCGCAATAATTTTGGTACCGTAGGTATAACACTGGAGATTCCGCGTAATACATACAGATGAATTTCCCGTCGATTCACTAAGCATAAATGAGGGCATTGTACTGACAGAGGCATTTCATTTCTTAGCGATTCTTTTAGCGCGATATTCTGTCAAAATAATATCCAGCGCAGTGCCACACACGATCATTCACTACCGCACCATAACAGGAATGTCAAGCAATCTCAAAAGTGAGCTAATGTCTGAAAATATTCAGTCAGTTGTTTGCTAAATTACAGCTCAAGCTATGAGTACAACAAAAATGTGCTGTTTTCTTTCGTTTTCGGAAGAGCGATGCTCAAATGGCCGCTGAACCATCCACAATTAGCATTCCCACGTTTTGAGTAAACCGACTCGAAGATGGTATTCGCTTCTACTCTCGTACCTTATCCGCTTGAGTTAGTGTTGTGTCTGTAACGAACATCAAGTCGGCAAGTCATGAATCTTTATTTTAATTCTGGCGTTGCAACAGTTAGTTCATGAATCTTGTTTTCATGAACGTGTCATACATAGTAGACGGTAATAATTTGCATGCTCCCTTAACTTTTAACAAATATCTGAGTAAAAAACTTCGACACGGTGCATTCTGAACCAATTATAATTGGAAATTGTGCTGGAATGTTTTAAAAACATTAACGTTTACGCTCGTTGAATAACTGTCGTGACGTGGGAAATGGTAACAATCATTAATTTAATTCCGAATACAAGTCTATTGAATAACGTGAAAGGCAGGTCGTGGGGAAAGGAGGGGGGACTGGGGGGGGGGGGGGAGGAGTGTATCAGGTGTTGGAGTTCTGCTGCATCGTTTCAATTATCTAAAAACCATAAACTTTTATAGCTGATAGTTTAGGGCCTCAAGCGGGAGAATCGTCATGTTTTAGTAACGAGAAAGACTGGACTGCAGCGTAGAGACGAGTTTGTTCCCCATATGTTGTCTGCTATGACCATGACGTTGTAGCGCTGTATAATGTAAACATTGGAAAACGTACATCATTGTGATACGACAAGCTATGACAAAATGGAGCTTTTCAAGATTCTGACTAGTTACAGTAGTTGTGGACCTTACAGTTAAATACGTCTTGTGTCTTGCAGGATGCTGTTGTTTCGAGCTGCACTGGACTTTAGCAACCACAGCGTGTATACAAGTAATGCATATAATAAAAGTCTTAAGTCGTACGAGAGGAGACAGCAAAATTCATGTACTTGTGCATACGTACGTACGCACACACATACACGCACACACACACAAACTTCACACTCTTTTGTGCAAATATCTAAACAACGTTCACTTATTTTTGTATCAAATTATGTTACAGGGGCTAATTATTCAGCAATAAAGTAGATAAATGTCGCTGATTGCTTCTGGAAGAAAGAAAATACCAACTAATCAATGGATCTATTTGTCGACATTAGCCCCCTGCAGATTAACATGCGTTACCCATTTTTATCTAGCGACTCATTTCCTGCAGAAAAGCCATGGCTGCCATAACTACAACGATGAGCATCGTCCAGTCACTATTTGCTTTTGTGCGAGATTGGTTGCGAAGGAGAGAGTGCTAAATCCGATGGATTGTTTGGACGTTCCACCGATTTGTGCCGGCCGGTGTGGCCGTGCTGTTCTAGGCGCTTCAGTCTGGAACCGCGCGACCGCTACGGTCGCAGGTTCGAATCCTGCCTCGGGCATGGATGTGTGTAATGTCCTTAGGTTAGTTAGGTTTAAGTAGTTCTAAGTTCTAAGGGACTGATGCCCTCAGATGTTAAGTCCCATAGTGTTCAGAGCCATTTGAACCATTTTTGAACGAAAACATCGTATTTACGCTTTGTAACGCAATTAAAGGGTCACTTTCTTGAAATCCAGTAATTGTCTCCCATTAAGCCAGAAGTATTAAATTTGGCTCAAACGTCCCTCCGACCTTCTCCTGTAATGGATAAAAAGCTTGACCCCCTGCGACGTCACGATCACGATCTTGGGAGGCCCCATCCCGTGGTCACCGTCCAGCAAATACCTCGGTGTGACGCTGGACAGGCATCTCACCTGACTGCCGCACAACCGAGACATCAGGGGGCGAGCGATTGAGCGTCTCCGGGCGCTCTACCCGCTGCTGAACCCCGAATCCACCCTCCCACCTCGGCACGGCCTGACTGTGTACTTGGCCCTTGTCTGGCCAGTGCTCGAGTACGCCGCCGTAGTGTGGGGGAATGCAGCGATGCTCCAGCGCGTCCAGAATCGGGCGCTCCGACTCGCTCTCCACAAGCCGCCTCGTTACTCGACGAGGCTCCTTCACGAGGAAGCAGGCGTCCCGCTGCTGAGGGATCGCTTCGGGCAGTCCGCCAGGGTGTTCTATGCCTCTGGCGAACACTCTGGCAGTCGTCTTATTCGTGGACTGGGACACCAAGTCCACCACTAGCCGACCACCCGCTGGCCCGATCTGCTGCCGGAGTAGTTTCTTCCGCAGCCCCGATGCCGATTTCGCCGAAGCCTCCGCTCGCTCGCGGCCGCTCACATAAGCCAATCCCACCCGTGAGGCCAGAAATCGTTATTGAGGTCCACACAGGAACAGCAGCTTCGCTGCTTAGCCTGTTTCACTCCTGGTTGATGTCACCAGAGATTTGCAGTGCAGTGCAGTGACGTCACACTTGGGCTCGGCTACACTTCCAGCAGCGTGGTGTCGACTCATGCGAAAAGAAATCCAGGGCTCAGAAGTTCATGTGAGATGTAAGGTTATTTAATGATCTTACACTCGCATCAAATTTCACCGAAATTGTGTCCAACAATACCGTGCACGCGTCATGCGATGGATCGGCAGTCACACCCTCTCTTTCCCACATTTCATCCTTTCTGTTGATTCTCAGCAACGGAGCTACGACGCTTCAAACTCAATTTGCGAAAAAAAGTCCAGGTGGGTTAATGATGCCACATTTGCACCAAGTTTCACTATAACACACACCGTGGGCGTGTCATACTATGGGAAGGTCGTCACACACCCCTCTTACCCACATTTCATTCTTTCTGTTGGTGCCCCTGCTACGGAGGTCAGAATAGCGACGCCTAGCGTTGAAATCACGATATTTTCTTATGAGTGGCCGAGGAAAACATTTCAGACACATCGCCGCTCACAATCGCCACTGAAAGGCCTCAGAAAGTGGCATAAAGGGCGTCAATGAAAGCACTCCTTCCCTTGTGGCGTTGATTCCCATACTTTTGGGGTCGAAAACGACAGCTCACAATGCGTTGAGCAACACGACAACATTCTCGACAACATTCGACACTGCTGACACCCATTTCCCCATCTGGACCTTTCAACTTTTGTCTAAGGATATCGTGGGATACAACCACACTGAATGTTATCTGACCCCTTTAGGGTTCAATGCGACCACAATTATTGCTCTGGTATATAGTATGAAATTTGCATGGCAAATCGACAAAGGGCCTCTCTGACACCCCAATTCTGCGACGCCCTCGGTGCCACTTTTGCGTCTTTGTTGAGTGCTTTAAAAATGTACCTTTAAAGAGACTTTGACACCCATTCAGCCGAGTGGCGCTTCACTGCTGCCCTGGCGCCTGCTTGTGGGCATCTGGACTCTGACGACTGTCAACGGGGTTGCATACGCTACAGCAGCAGCGGAGCACCACACAGCTGCTTGGGTGCCGAAGTCTCTGTGCAGGTACATTTTTAAAAGTGCTCAACAACGGTGCATGGTTGGCACTAAACGTTTTGCGGAACTGGTGCTTTTTATAGGGTCCCTTTCTCGTTTTCACGCCCCTGCTATGGAGGTCAGAATCACGACGTATCGCGTTGAAATCGCACGAGGCCGCGAAACACGAGAGATGTGAAAGCGTGAACACGCGTTACTGCCTAGTTCCAGTTTCGTCCAATGGTTCTGATCGGTCCCTAGTAGTGGCACCCGATATACCAGAGCAAAAATCATGCTCTTGCTAGAAACTAAAGGAGTCAGACAACGTTCAACGAGTTCGCGACCACACGGTGTCCTTACAGAATCTATGAATCGTTCCGGGAGGAGCAGGCGAGATGGTTGGGGATCAGCATTGTCAAACGCTGCCAAGAACACCGTCCTGGTGCTGAACGCACTGTCAACTATCGTTTCCGACCGCGAAGAGTGTGGGAATTAACACCTCGAGGGAGGGGGTAGTTTGAATGGTGACTTTTGCGCCGCTTCCTGACGCCTTTTCGTTTCGATTCTGAGCGGCGATGTGTCTGAAATATTTTCCTCGGCCTTCCGTAAGAAAACCGCACGATTTCAGCACTGGGCATCGCGGTTCTGACCTCCTTAGCAGAGGAATCAGTAGAGTCTGACACGCCGATGGTGGTGCTGGGCAGGATTGAAGTGAAATTTGGTGCCGAAGTGACGTCATTAACCCATACAGCCGTTTTTTTCGCATGCATAGACACATTAGTTTGAGGCGTTGCCGAACCCGAGGGTGAAGTTGCAAGGCGCCACACTTCTACATTATTACAGATGAGGAATGTAGGCACCTTTGTGCCAATTTTCAAAATTTTGTGTCGTAGTGGGAGACGATTACGGAATTTTAGAAAAGTGACCTAATTGTGTTGCACGGTGTAGTAAACAAATACATAAATTTTGAAAATACCAGACTACGTTTTTAGTAATATACCTTCCCTGCACCTACCTTTCAAATAAGGTAATAACTATCAGAGTTTTGCATTAATCGGTTGTCTCACATTGAGTGAAATCACTCAAAACCACAAAGTGAGGAGAAACCTTCGTATATCTGATGCGGCCGCAACGATTTGTTTCATTCGGTTGTTTCATTAGATAGAAAAACTGAACGAAAAAGTATCGACTGGCCAACTGATTCTTAAAACCAGTTGAAAGTTTCCTTTTGTTTTTCAGTCTATGGCCTTATCTATTTTTTCATCTCTTATTGCTTCACCAATCTTTAACCTTAATTTATTATTTTTTGTCATGCACTTAGTTTTCCTCCCATAAATGTTTTCTTGACATTGAGGCAACTTCATTCAGGGAAACGTCAGTTTATGCTGCTATGTTCTGCAAACGAACACCTTTTTGTTGGTCTGTCAGGTTTTAATTGAGTATTCAACATTCAGTCGCAGACTGCGTCGCTGTAATCCCATCTGAGCACCCGATGACTTCTCCAGAATATGATGACACTCTGATTGTGAAAATACTGTGGATGACATTAGAATGTCAAATGAGAACATGAACTACACTCTCAAGTAAAATCTTAACAATGCGACAAAAATTTGCAACGTTACTACCTTATTACGCTCTGAAATAAGAATACACACAGCCTGACAAAAAAAAGTGTAGCACTCAGAACAGGCGGAAAAAATAAAAATTTCTCTGATTCAGAGAGTATGTGATGTTATTTCGGTGATTACGAAACCAAATCAAATTTACAAAGTGTGGCGTCAATAATTCCTATGCCACAGCGTAGGTGCACGCTCGTAGGTTGGCACTACGAGAGCGGACAAACTACGCCGACCACAGCGCCCTCTAGCCGACGCTGTGGAGCTCAACGATCCCCGCTCCACTTTCTGCCCAGATGAAGAGCAGAGGACCTAGCAACTTAGCTTCTACTTCATAGGGGGCTAGCCATTGCCGACTTTGCCTTTGTTACTTCAATGATAGTTTGTTCAACTACTAGTAACAGTTAGCTGTGATCCATGGACAACAGCTTCGGCCGGCCGCGGTGGCCGAGTGGCTCTGGGCGCTGCAGTACGGAACCGCGCCATTGTTACGGTCGCAGGTTCGAATCCTGCCTCGGGCATGGGTGTGTGTGTGATGTCCTTACGGTAGTTAGGTTTAAGTAGTTCTAAGTTCTAGGGGACTTATGACCTAAGATGTTGAGTCCCATAGTGCTCAGAGCCATTTGAACCATTTGAACCTCAGATGTTAAGTCCCATAGTGCTCAGAGCCATTTGAACCATTCTGAACAACAGCTTCGCACTTACGTGCTCATCTTTACCAAAAGTTCCGCATATCTCATTGACTAATATTCTCTATTAAATGTGCTTTTACTGTACATGCAGTACCAAAGTGCTTTATCTCTCCTGCTCCTACTCGCTTGCTTCATTCGGCCTATTTTGTAGATCACAGGAGCAGACCGACGCACCGCCTTCCAGGCGGGATACAAAACAAAGAATTTGGCAGTATGAGCCCAGTTGTGAGTATGACTTCTCACTCGCCCTGGCCATGATTCTCTCCTGAGGCAAACTTGGCCTCAACTGATTTTATTAATCCTGTATACTGGCACTGGGATCGGGTTGTCTTCCAAGCTGGTCCCACCCATGTTCTATTGGGGGCAAATCTGCGGACAGTTCATAGAGACACATGCGACGTGTGGACAGCCATTGTCTTCTTGGAAAATGAGTCCAAGGTACAGTTGCATGAGTGGTTACACATGAGAACGCAAACAGGTGAACCTAACCTTTGGGGTCTCCGAGCCATTCATGTATATGGAGTTGTACCATCACCGGGAAGCATGGACTACTGATGACTGGCATCTGAGTGTGTTAAGCGATGAATCGCGGCTCTCCACCACCCCAGAGGACATTCGTCGTCTAGGATGCCGGCTACCAGTGGGAGGTTCCGTTTTTCTCTCGTTTCTCCTCATTGTGTGGGGAGACATCAGGTCACGCCCTGTAGAGATTGGAGTCATTCTGACGTCATGCCGTCAGAATTACTCCAATCTCTACAGGATGAGTCGTCAGAATTGCCGTGATTCATCGCTGAATACAATGAGACACCAGTCATCATGCGTTCACGCTTCCCAGTGGCGGTGTCACTCCAAACGCATAAATGGCTTGGAGACCCCGAAGGATAGATTCAAATGTTCAAATGTGTGTGAAATCTTATGGGACTTAACTGCTAAGGTCATCAGTCCCTAAGCTTACACACTACTTAACCTAAATTATCCAAAGGGCAAACACCCATGCCCGAGGGAGGGGAGGACTCGAACCTCCGCCGGGACCAGCCGCACAGTCCATGACTGCAGCGCCTTAAACCGCTCGCCTAATCCCGCGCGGCAAGGGTAGATTCACCTGCCTTCGCCCCCACAGGCACTTTTCCTTCGCGAGGTATAACTGCGTATGTAAGTCGATTGTTAAGTGTAAGTGGCTGTAATGAGTGCGCGTGTGCGCGTGTGTGTCGTGTCATGTTCACGTTTGTGTTGGAGATGATGAGAGAAGGTAGCGGTGAAACCAGACGCAGGCACGTAACCAGCATCAAGGGGTCGCCGAGCTTAACGTCCCCATCCGACGGGTGGATCACCATCAACAGGGTCACATACTTCATGAGACACTGCGGAGAGGTTTCCAATTGAATATAGGACATTGGCCCAAAGACCGATGATCAGAAACTTTACGCCACTCCCACTCCACCCCCTGCTGGCCAGATAACGACAGCGAAAATTTCATCCACCACCAGAATTCGAACCGACTTACCTCCTGGTCGAGCACTACCGCGCGTTTGCGTGCATTACCTACCTCGACCACTGAGGAGGATGCTGTGCCGTTAACGGTACGCCGTGCCTGGGGCGACAATGCCCTAATCTTGGTTTTGTTAATCCTGATCAAAGATGTGGGATAACACAGAATGTTTAAGGGAGTCCGTTACTTGTTCTCGGATGGAAAGCACTGACGTGAAGCGGTGCTTGGTGCAAATATGGCGATCCTTCCTTGTGGTGATCAAACGTGGTCGAGCAGAACCTGGAAGACGAATATGCCTGCCTTCAAATTCCTATGCAGTCCAACATCCGGACACTTTCACATCTAAATGCCAAACAGATCTGAAATTTGCGCGATTCGACCAGCTAGTCACATGAAAACTCACAATGAGCCCTTTTCTAACTGTCAGGTATTGATAACGCGGTCTCAGCCGCGTACGTGGCATCAGAGGTCCTTCACAGTGATCATTCAACATCTGACGCTGCTGACGCGTCTTATGTTCCCTACCATATCTGGTAACTATATTAAGCGGACATTGTCACTCTTATTATTTACATGCCTGTCGATTTTGTATGCGTATACTAAGATACATCAACATCCCAGCCTGTCTTTTGGGTGCATCATGGTTTTTGTCAGGCAGTGTATTTGTAATGAATTAGGCTATCCAGAACCTGTAAATACTGAAATCATTTTATTAAAAATTTTTCGGACATTGACTCTTTACAGGCACTTCATCATGGTACTTTAAGCTGTCCTGAAAGTGCATCTTATGTCTGAAAGCACAGGTACGTAGTACTACTACTTGAAACATTTCGGAAACTTATACGCATGAATTAAGTGTCTCACAGACCTGAAATTCAAATTATTCCCTATGTAATAGAAAAACGTGCGTATTATGAATTTTTGTGTAAAATACTGTACATGTCATTTAATGCATAATGTCTAATTTTGTCTACGACAAGTATGAATACATTTATTGAGGCTTTCAACGCTCTTGAAGTGCTATATTTAAACAAGCAATGCAGTTAATTACACGTTTAGATCGTATAATTCTGTAAGACGAAGATATATCGACGCATGAAAAATGACGTGTAACACTAATAATAAGACAAGCTAGTGTAATTAATTGTGTCTAAAGTGTTGTGTGATTCAAGAATGTGCGTACAATATAATCAGACATCCGTTCTTATAACTGGTTCGAAATCAAACTACTGGGACTGCATCGGACGGAGACGAACTTCATTTCTAGAAGTGTCCTCGCGCTTTATTACATTTCGAAATGACATCTGGAAGAAGCTGTTACCCTTAACGTTATAGCTGTAAATTCGTTTTACTTTTGAGATGACTGCCACCGTGTCCGTTAATACGAATCTAAGATGGAGCCAAGAATTAAAGTAGGAGGTGGGAAAGAGCAAGAGATCTGCGTCGCATTTTATTCAAGGCATCACTCGGTCGGCGCTCCCATGTTAAAATTAATGTTTCCCGCTACTACACATTTTCCCGGTTAGAACATAACCGCACTTGTTAGGATACAGTGAATTTGAAGCGCTAAATAAGGAAAGGTGAAAAAAATGACGCGCTCGTCTCATAGCATGCAGACTTAACATATACTGCCTTTAATTGAAAACATTCTCTGTAAATTCACTGACTGGTTGAAGGGAAACGAGATAATCAGAATAGTAGTAAACAAAGGAACAACAGTCACACTGGCAGTCACAGGACGGCCTTGGACAGTTTCGCACCAATAGTCACAGCAAGAACAAGTAATTAAAAACTAACAAACAGCTAATTCATTTCTGGTCCATGAATATGCAAAATAGGCAAGCATAAAGGAAACAAATGTAAATAATATCTATAATGGAGACAGCAACTATTAAATAAACCTGACAGATTTAAGTAAATTAGAAAAAGAAAATAACAGAATAAACCACATAACTGTGTGAACACGCAAAGTTAATAATTGATAAGAACAACTATTCAAAACTATTTTGTCAAAACTATTTTGTCAGACAGAGATATATTATCAGGCAGGATCACAGATGCTACGGTAACTAACACTAGATAGAAAATTACTTACGTGTTATAATTTTTCTTCAAATGTTTCAATAGTTCGAGGGTTTAATAAAAAAAAGTGACATTTCACAAACAGCGCCCAATGATATGTATTAGAATTATGAACAAAAAAACGAACCTGAAGTTGACGGTCTTTCAGTAGACGTGCGTAAAACTGGCGGGGAACTTAAAAGGAAGTTGTTACCATATTCATAGATCATCTGCGAAGCAACATAGCAATTCCAAACTGAAAGATTGCTGTAATTGCCCTACCTCATAAGAAGAGAAACAGACACATTTTTCTTTACCTTACCACAATTTTCTTTTCAGTGATCACATTCATTTATTTCACAGCTTATTTCGGCGGTGTTCAGTTTTCGAGAGGTTACAATTTTACGAGGTCACCCTGTGTTGGTACATACAATGTACGACTGTCATGTAATTACAATACATGACAACAAACTGCAGCACCCAGAAGAGGAGGTGGATAAGAATTGAAAATTTGCAGGTTGAGAGGGTATGTGATGTTATTTTGGTGATTATAAAATCGAGTCATAACTACAAAAATTCGACATTATGAGCTCCCATTTCAAGGCATATATGAGTACACAGAGTAAAATTTTGTAAGAAAATTTTATATAGAACCCGAGATGGTCAAATGTAATATCGATTTTCTAGTAGCGTCGACGATCAGCAGAGATTGCTGCTTCGTGGTGTTATGGGTAATGTGTTAGAGTAACTTTAGATATAGAGTTAAACGGAGGATTCTCAAATACAAAGACGTGTTGTACCTGATGTGTGCTGGATATATACTTACTCGCTACGGGCAGTAATGATTTTTTTGCAAGATACAATACTGGAAATAATTAGGGTAAAGAAAGTTGTTTTGTTACCAATGCAATGGGAGTGTTTATAAGTGATGATTGAGACAATATATAGCACTCACATCCACTGATTTTGTAAAGTTAATTGTTAATGTATAATCAGTTTATTGTGTGTTAATTGTGAGCATTATTTATTTTCAAAGAGTCAAATACAAGCTTTAAAGTTAGTGCCATATTGTTACTCATGGCAAATCAATACCATTTCCCAGATACACGTCATTTTTGATTAACTATTTTTCTCAAGAAGTTATTGTCTCAGTCATATTCGATTTAATTAAAATGTACGCTTAACAACAGCCTTGCACAATAGCTGTTGCTGACTATACAGTTGAAACTACTAATAGACAGCAGTGAGAAGAGCGTTACCATTGCGCAGATAAAGGTAAGAAATTTTATTATTTCACTGATAGCATTCATTAAGCACAGGGACCATTATTTTCAAATTGATCACGTTTTGTTTTATTACCAGGGCCAATTTCAAATCATCAGAGTTGCATCAGATTTATTTTTTGTGTTACGGAAATACATGCAGTTCTGGTTACGTTTAAGATTATTGACAGTTTACATTCTCGCAATCAGAAAAGTTCAGTACAGGGCAAAGCACATAGGCGACGAGATAAAATACATGTTCGCATGCCATTCCCATTCTGAGAGATGTGTTGCAGGCTACTGTCAGTTCACTTACTTAAAAAAGTACATGATTCAGTTTGTCAGTAGAACGTTGCACACGATATGGCCCGAATGCATGCACTGACTTGGTTTGGGGGGGGGGGGGGGGGGGGGTCAGAAAGCCGTTGTATCCTCTGATGAGGCAATCTAGCCGCAGAAATGCCCTTTTTGCCATTGCTAGTCTGCTTTTGAGGTCATGTCCTCCTTGCTCCGTCCGTCGTTGGTTATTGTAGCAGAATTCCTTAGCTTCATCTACTTCATGACCATCAATCCTAATGTTAATTTTCTCGCTGTTCTCATTTCTGCTACTTATCATTACCTTCGTCTTTCTTCGATTTACTCTCAATCTATATTCTGTACTCATTAGAGTGTTCATTCCATTCAGCAGATCATGTAATTCTTCTTCACTTTCATTCGGGATAACAATGTCATCAGCGAATCGTATCACTGATATCGTTTCACCTTGAACTTGAATTCCACTCCTGAATCTTTCTTTTATTTTCATCTTTGCTTCTTCGATGTACATATTGAACAGTTGGTCCTAAAGACTGCATCCCTGTCTTACACCCTTCTTAATACGAGCACTTCGTTCTTGATCGTCCACTTTTATTATTCCCTCTTGGTTGCTGTACATATTGTATATGACCCGTCTCTCCCTATAGCTTACCCCAACTTTTTTCAGAATTTCGAACATCTTGCACCATTTTACATTGTCGAACGCTTTTTCCAGGTCGAGAAATCCTATAAACGTGTCTTGATTTTTCTTTAGTCTTGCTCCCATTATTAACCGCAATGTCAGAATTGCCTCCCTCGTGCCTTCACCTTTCTAAAGCCAAACTGATCGTCACCTAGCACATCCCCAATTTTCTTTTCTGTTCTTCTGTATATTATTCTTGTAAGCAGCTTCGATTCATGAGCTGTTAAGCTGATTGTACGATAATTTCACTCTCGTCAGCTCTTGCAGTCTTCGGATTTGTGTGTATGATATTTTTCCGAAAGTCAGATGGTATGTCGCCAGGCTCATACATTCTACACGTCAACGTGAAGAGTCGTTTTGTTGCCATTTCCCCCAATGTTTTTAGAAATTATGATGGAATGTTATCTATCCCTTCTGCATTCTTTGATTTTAAGTCCTCCAAAGCTTTTTTAAATTATGATTCTAATACTGCCTCCCCTATCTCTTCTAAATCGACTCCTATTTCTTCTTCTATCACATCAGAGGCTTTCAATGTATTATTTCCACCTATTCGCTTTCTTCTCTGTGTTTAACAGTGGAATTTCAATTGCACTCTTAATGTTACCACTCTTGCTTTTTATGTCACTGAAGGTTATTCAGACTTTCCTGCATGCTAAATATGTTCCTGCGATAATCATTTCTTTTCCGATTTCTTGACATTATTCATGCAGCCATTTCGTTTTAGCTTCCCGGCACTTCCTACTTATTTCATTCCTCAGAGACTTGTATTTCTGTATTCCAGAGTTTCCCTGAACATTTTCGTACTTCCTTCCTTCATCTATCAACTACCTAGGCAGCAAAATAACCAATGTCTGATGGAGCAAGGAGGATTTCAAAAGAAGACAAGTAATGGCAAAAAGGGCATTCCTGGCCAAGAGAAGTCTACTAGTATCAAACATAGGCGTTAATTTGAGGAAGAAATTACTGAGAATGTACGCCTGGAGTACAGCATTGTATGTTAGCGAAACATGAACTGAGGGAAAATTGGAACAGAGGAGAATCGAAGCATTTGATATGTGGAGCTACAGACGAATGTTAAAAATTAGGTTGCTGGTAAGGAAGGAATTGGACAGGATGATAGGGAATCTGTTAAGACATCAGGGAATGACTTCCATGGTACTAGAGGGCAAACACTGTAGAGAATGACATAGATTGGAATACACCCAGCAAATAGTTGAGGACGTAGGTTTCAAGTGCTACTCTACGATGAAGAGGTTGTTACAGGACAGGATTTCGTGGCGGGTCGCATCAAACCAGTTAGAACGTTGATGACTCAAAAAACAAAACAAAACAAAACAAAAAACGAGATACAAAGCTAAATGGGATAACAAATCAAACGGAATGCAATTACTCTGCATCGATCCACTGGAGACAAAAGATCTCCCATATCAAAATATTCACAAAATCTTCCTGAAGAACCTCGGAAGTTTTGTTGCTGCAAGTTGGGTTTGCCCTGTGCGGCACATACTTTTAATGTGCCACGAAGATTCATGTTAGCGCGCAATCCACTGCAGAGTAAAAATTTCATTCTGGAAAAATCCCGCAGATTGGGACTAAGCCATGTGTTCGCAATATCCTTTCTTCCAGGAGTGCTAGTCTTGGAAGTTGCGCAGGAGAGGTTCTTAGAAGTTTGGAAGGTAGGAGACGAGGTACTGGCGGAAGTAAAGCTGCGAGGACGCGTCGTGAGTCGTGCTTGAGAAGCTCAGATGGTGGTGCACTTGCCCGCGAAAGGCAACCATCCCCAGTTCAAGTCTCGGTCCGGCACACAGTTTTAATCTGCCCAGGAAGTTCCATATACTATCTGTATGAGCGCGACGGCTCCTTAACGTCTGTTTCCATGAGGGTGCCGTAGTGTCGTCCGAACTCCTAAGGGAATCAATAATTTACGAATAGGCAGTTAATTTACGAATAGGCGTGTTGAGAATTTGAGATGGGCGGAGAGCATGTCGGGAGGGCCCAGGCGGTTAAGCAAACTTTCTAGAGAAGGGGAGCATCATGGTTCGAGTCGCAGTCCGGCACACTTTTCCAACATTCGCCATCGCTTTACCACAGTGCACTGTGTGGCTGGAAGTTACGAATTTCCCGCCCCCGCGGCCGGGAGCGTGACTCCAGCTGGGGAAGAGCACCGACTTGGCCTGCCGATCAAGCGGGAAGTTGATTGTGGAAGATTTCATTAAAAGCTTTATTTGGCAAAGATCGCAATGTAGAAAACATCGGTCGATTACTAGTTTCAGCCACTTACACGATCGTCTTTAGATCTGCAACTCATTACAAGAGGTCACAAGTCAGAAGAATTTCGAAATACAATAGCACTTACAGGAATAACTATACAAAAGCCGTTAGGAGTACGTACCGAGATATAAATACGCAGTGTCTAAATAAAGAGACGCTGAGTCATTACATTGTTAACAGCCTTAAAAATATCAAAAGCAGAACAAAAAGAATAAAATTATATGGTTATGATTCAATGTCAATTTCACGAAGGTATGCGCTATGAAGTTCGGGTGAAAATATACCTTATCATAGTACTTACATTATACACATGTCAAACATACTGTGCAGACATCTTTGTAATAATATGCAAGTGACATAAATCAGAAGGGCCAACCAGTCCTTCTACTTACGACCTTTTGTAACGATTTCCAGATCTGAAGACAATAGTTTAAGCCGTTAAAACCAGTAACCTATCACTGTTTTCTACATTGCGATCTTGGCCAGCTAAAGGTCGTAATAAAATCTACAACATTTAAGATTTTTGGACCACTGTCTTCATGCTATCTCAAGTAATTGTGAGCTGGAAGCATTGCTGAACTTGGTGTGGATCTGACAGAACAGCTTTTCCAGCAGTAGTCCTGAAACAGCTACCAGCCACTTCCGAGGAGCTTTCGGAGGTAGTTTTCTTATCACGATACTGTTGCTGAAGAGTCAGTGTGTGCCTGAACAACCATCAAGCCCGTTTATGAGATAATGACAAACTTTCTTAAGCATATTTCCAGTAATTTGATATAACTCTCTACCCCACACATTGATGCAAAAATGAGTCTGTCTACACTCTCAGAACAAAAAAAGAATATTACGTTCCACGAAGGATGTATAAGTTGGCCACAAATTGACATTCATACTTTGCCGGCCGCTGTATGAATGAATAACGCTGCAGCGCAATTTCACCGCGCAGCTTGCAAGGATAGTAAACAGGGGACATGTCGATACCTGAGCATAAAGTCTTTGCGTGATAATAATGTGACTGTATTTTCTTTTTCCAGATTGGGCTAAGATCAGCCTGCTCTGGTTTCACTATCTTGTCCTTGGTCTGCTCAATGATTTTCTCCCCAAAGGTTTATAATGTAAACGTTGCTTTGAGAGTGCGCCACAGCAGCTCAGTGTTCAGCATGTCTGGCTACTATGCGAAGGACCCGCTTTTGATTCTTGGCACTTGCATGGGTTTCTCCTTGGTGACGGGGTACTCAGCCTCGTGAGGTCAACTTTGAGCTACTTTATTGAGCAATAGCGGCTCCAAGGTCGAAAAAGCCGACAAAGACCGAGCAGACGCTATTGGCAGAGGATGACATGGCGGTCGGTCGGTCCCTTTTGACTCATCTGGACCATAACGTGAAGCTTTGCTTTGCTTTCTTTGGGGTCCTGGTCTCCGACACACACCTATCAGCTGTTCCTTTCTTGCCGGCCGAAGTGGCCGTGCGGTTAAAGGCGCTGCAGTCTGGAACCGCAAGACCGCTACGGTCGCAGGTTCGAATCCTGCCTCGGGCATGGATGTTTGTGATGTCCTTAGGTTAGTTAGGTTTAACTCGTTCTAAGTTCTAGGGGACTAATGACCCCAGCAGTTGAGTCCCATAGTGCTCAGAGCCATTTTTTTGTTCCTTTCTTTTCTTTCTCTCCTATGAAGCTTCACCTGTTGTACTGGTATGTTTCACACCTAAGTCTGTTCTTATGAAGATGATCCTGATATTATATTCTCTGCAACAAACTTTTTCAGAGACTAGAAACTTCATTTGTGATTGCCTGAAGTTTTTATTTCTTAAAAGTCCAACATTCTGAATAGTACAACTAGACAGGAACTTAATTTACTGTATAAAATTTCATTTGTATATGTTTCTTCACTTTCCTGTTTATGGTCTTGCAGTTTCAAAAATATATTCTGACAGGTGTAGCTTTTTTTTTAATATCATTACGCTTTTGAAACAAAATACCACAGCCCAGGTCAAGGAATTGATAATGAGAGACTTGCGCCAACGTTTTACCATCGGTTTCACTGGTGCGTTTCTTAGGCAAACCATTACCTGATTTTTAATTGCCGGCATCATGAAGTTATATATAAAGCTTAAGATACAGGTAAGTTACTTATATTCTACTCTATGAAATTTGTCTTCATTTTCTTAACTAATTACTTGATCGTCGACACTCAGTGAGTTCCTTACGTTGTCGATTCAATTGCCGCATTGATTTTTGGTACCTGGTGTTGTTGTACAGCATTCTTTTGGACGGCAGAGGCAGTTCACCGTCCGTAAAATTTTCACATGTCTATCGCAATACCACTGTGATAATATATTCACAAACAATATTGACAAAACGCTTTTCTGAGTAACTTATCTAAGCCAAAGCTACAGTGATCTGTGTGAATATTACAAGGAGAAACTAATTTCTCTGCATTATAAATTTTCAATGCCGTAGCAAACAAGGACGAGTACTAAAACGCGAATTCTATTAAAAGTTTAATTTCGCGTAATGAACTGCTCCTGTTTCAACATAATCTACGAACTTGAGAACGCGCGCATACACACACACACACACACACACACACACACACATACACACACACAGAGAGAGAGAGAGAGACGAATAGACGGGTGGAGGAAAGAGGGAAGGGAGAACTCAAAGGGGAGAGAAGAATATAACAACGCCATGGTAACAGGCAAACAACTAATTTTCATAAAATGAGATTTTACATGCTCCACTAGAGGTGACTTCGAGGTGAATTCATCCTTCAGGAAGTACAATTCCAACTGCACAAATAAAATAGCGTTGCTGCCGCACTGCAGGTTTCTTCTGTCTACTGTTCCCAATGAAAATTAAATACGCTGTCGGCTATCCCGTTGCGGAACATACCTTTTAGGGGAATCTTGCCAAATTGGTGATCTTAAAAGTTTTGTGTCTTTCAGGCACTGTGCGGAGTTGGTCTATTGACGACAAACAGGAAAGACGAAGCTCTTTTCCAGAACGTCATACTTACGACTAGAAGCTGTGAAGACAGTACGATGCGAGCCATCATAAGACTGAACGCCATCCGCTACAAACTGCCGTTACATTATTACTTTTGAAGTCATTCAGATTGTTTGGTATAATGAGAGATGGTTAACAAGAGAGGAAGCCTAAAGAACAAAAGACGATCTTACGCAATATCTCATCAGCCTCGTTATTGGACTGAAATCCTACCATCCAAAAGTATGCGAAACGTCATTCTCAACGCGATAAAAACAGAAGATATTGGTTTTAGGTTGATCATCAGGTTGATCTACAGGGACTTAGAGAAAAATCTTCAACCGTGAAAAGTAACCTCTGGAACAAAAGGATTACGGTAAGACCACTACTGTTAACGGTCTACAGGGTGTAGCAAAACGCGATGTCGAGGGCGTCTTGAAAAAACTAATCATGGGAAGTCTGCTAGAGGTGAAGAGATTAATTAAGCGAAAAAAAAAATCGCTTTTGTTCTTGAGCATTCAGCATCGGAGCTCGCAACCCACAGCAGGTGTTTCACATAGGACAGTTGATACTTTTAAAAATATCGGAAATCCCATGTATAATATTTAAAATGTATCATGTTCGTCCCTCGATGTATTGAAACATGGTGTCGATATATCGGCACATCGGTGGAAAGAATATCGAGGTACCGGCCTATAAAAACATGGGCTGCGCATTGTAAATATACTGCTGGTTTTAGAACTGTGTATTTAAGCATTGATTTATTATTAGAAATTCTGTACATCAACAAGCTAGCGACCTGCGTGAACCCCTTAGAGCAAGAACTGAAAGGGAAACAATACGCGTTCATGCTTGGTGATAACCACTTAGATAACAATGCTAACTGCATGTGAGCAGCACAATAAAATGTGTTCGATGAGTCCATCGTTCGATTTTGTTACATATAGAATTTGTCGGGAACACTTCATGTCGACTTCCCTGTTCTTTTTTTTTTTTCTTTTTCTTCCTGCAAACGCCAGCGAGCTATCAGTCGCAGTGCCAAAATTATGTGGTGGAGATGAACATTGCTGTTTCCGTTGGCAGCGCCGATTACGTCAGCATTTCCCCTCACACGTCTCCGCCAAACCCAAAGACCAGCCTTGTCATTTAGATTTTTGTTCATCTTTTTTTAGCAACTGCTTTTGAATAGCACACTATCTGCGTAAAAAGTGCTATTTCTTCACATTGGAGCCGGCCGCGGTGGCCGTGCGGTTCTAGGCGCTTCAGTCCGGAACCGCGTGACTGCTACGGTCGCAGGTTCGAATCCTGCCTCGGGCATGGATGTGTGTGATGTGCTTAGGTTAGTTAGGTTTAAGTAGTTCTAAGTTCTAGGGGACTGATGACCTAAGATGTTAAGTCCCATAGTGCTCAGAGCCATTTTTCACTTTCGAAATCTTGTTATTTGCTTCACACAGCCACCCCCCCCCCCCCAAAAAAAAGTGAAATCGTGCTTCTTCATTGTGCCACCTGTACTTGCTCACACAGTCGAACAGAAAAACTGAACTTGATGAAAGCTAAAACTCCAGTTAGATCCCTTGACACAGTGAAAGTAAAATTATGTTCTCCAACAATTTCAAAAGAACAGTCTCAAATACTTAACGAAAATTGAGAAAAACGTTTAATGTAAATTCAAAATATCGGCACTCGATATACAATTTCGATTTCTATATATCGATATAACGGATAGAAATATCGACGATACAAAAGGATATTATTTGTATAACATGCCGATACATCGATACTTCAACAACAGTCTTATTCACATTATTTACGGGCAGGTGGAAGAGCTACAGGCAAATAACAGAGATGTCTCAATTCAATTAAAATCGGTATATTATTCTTAAGAAACACGTGGGAAAAAGTGAGGCAGCCTTCATAATGTGGGAAAAGACATGAATCCATTATTCTGGAATACTACTGACACTACCAATGTACTACAAGACAGTTGTCCTCAGCATGCAGTAAGTATGCTTTACACAAGTGTTTCTTCTTTCTGCTTCAATGTCTCTGCATGCCGTTAAAAAGTTTTGACTATCATTATACTTTCTGAATAAAAAAGACCAAGTGAATGGAGAAGACAAAAAAGTAGGACTCTGAGCCAGAATAATTAATATTTTCTCGGAAATCACGCTGTATTTTCTCTAGCCATCGGATACTCTCCTCTGTAATAGCATAGAAATTGACTAACTTTCTGTCAAAATCGTCAAATTCAATAATTCTCGTTTTTATTTATATCCATTCTTGTAGAATTACAAAATGTCCTCACTTCTACAGATTCTACTGATGTTAAGGCACTCTTAATAGGGATACAGTCTATTTGGAAATACCACAAGGTTTTGTTGTCATTTTGTGATCTTGCATAAAATTTAAATTATTCTTGGCTAGTTCACTGTTGACGAGATCAGTAAAAAACCTCCAGTACGTTCGATACGACACTTCTACATTGTTTTCCAATGTCTTTTTGACCTTTACGCAGACCGCTTGGAGTAGTACTACACGTAGGCCATTGCTCCTGCATTTCGCTCACTACCGAAACAGTTTTCAATGTACCGTTACGTGGAAGACTAAAACGACACGCCAGCATATGAAAAGCAGAAAATTCAGGTGGCGCTGACCTACTGCACTGTTAACAGCGTACATTTGGGAACAAAGCTATGAAGCAGGCAAATTGCGAGGCGCGGGTCTGATCATGAGGCGTCTAACTTCGTGACGGTCACTCCAATGGACTTCTTATGGAGAGGAATACTACCAATGCTAACTCCTTAATACTGGCATGTATCACTATTGTTTCAAACCAGAAATTCCGCCACCCCCTCACCCCTTCCCTTCTCCATTCCCTAACACATTCACCTTTCATTACCGGACAGTGGAAAACGATACAGCGTCTACGTACCGTCTAGTATGACCATTGAAGTGTAATACACTGAGCTGACAGAAGTTATGGGATACCACATAATATGATATTGCACATCCTGTTGCCCAGAGTAGTGCAGCAACTCGGCATGGCATGGACTCAAAAGTCGTTGGATTTCCACTGCAGAAATATTTAGCTTTGCTGCCCGTATAGCCGTCCATAATCACCAAAGTGGTGCTGGTTCAGGATTTTTTATACGAACACATCTCTCGATTATGTCACCCAAACATTCGATGTGATTTTCGTCAGACGGTCTGGGCGGCCAAATCATTCACTTGAATTTTCCAGAATGTTCTTCAAACCAATCGCGAACAACTCTGGCCTAGTGCATTGTCATCCATAAAAAGTGCGTCGTCTTTTGGGAACATGAAGTGTCTGAATGGCTGCAAATTGTCTCCGAGTAGCCGAACAGACCAGAGGACCCAGTCCATTGCATGTAAACAAAGCCAAAACCATTCTGGAGACACTATCAGTCTCCGCAGTGCGTTGTTGACAACTTCGATCCAAGGCTTCGTTGGGTCTCCGCCATACTCGTACCCTAACATCAGTTCTTATCATCTGACCAGGCCACGGTTTTCCAGACGTATAGGGCCCAACCTATATGGTCTCGAGCCCAGGAGAGGCGGTACAGGCGATGACGTGCTGTTAAGAAAGGCACTAGTCGATCGACTGCTGCCATTAACCATTAACGCCAAATTTCGCCGCACTGTCCTAGTGGATAGTTTCGTCATAAGTCTCACATTGATTCCGGCGGTCATTTCACACAATGTTGCTGACTTGTTAGCACTAACTCTACGCAAGCCCCGCTGCTCTCGGTCGTTAAGTGAAGGTCGTCGGCCGCTGCGTTGTCCGTGGTGAAAGATAAGGCCTGAAATTTCGTATTCTCGGCACGTTCTTGACACTGGGGACCTCGGAATATTTCCTAAAGATTTCTGAAATGGAATGTCCCATGGGTCTAGCTCCAACAACCATTCCGCTCTCAATGTCTGTTAACTTTCGTCGTGCGGCCATAAACACGTTAGAAACCTTTTCACATGAATCACCTGAATAGAAATGACAGCCCCGCCAATGCACTGCCCTTGTATACCTCATGTACGCGATACTACCGCCATCTGTATAAGTGCGTGCCACTATCCCATAACTTTTGTCACCCCAGTATAAAGTGAGTTGTCATGACATTACAGACTTTAAGTTTTCGTCCGCTGTGTTATTTGCAATGCGTCGTATTAATGGATCAAATATGCTTTTAACGACTGAAAATACCTTCATAACGCTGTGTTACTCACGAAAGCACTGTAGGTTTTCTGTTTAAGGGGGATAGGACGTCAAACGGGCCGACTTGGAGCACGAGAGGCACCACAGGACAGTTTAATTTCCACTGTCTATAGTTTCACAAGTAAATTCACAAAACTTTGTCAGCATGACCAGGAAGGATTCAGAATTCACACTCATAGCAGTGGAAATTCGAAAACGTAACGAAGTAATTTTTTTTTTACATGTGTAATTTCATGATTTTTTTCACTTACTAAGGGCAGCATTTGTTGCTATAGGTACACTTTTCTTCATAAGTAAGAGAGATGGTTCGATGAATTTTGCGCAGCATACAAACCATACTTAAAGGTGTATGAAACTCTAGAATTTTCCAAATCTATTAAAAACTGTGGTAAAAATTGAGCTAATTAACCACAAAATTTGTGTTTTTTTTTATAAACATGAAGTTTAAAATACAACAGCTCATTCGTTTTTACATAAATTAAATAAATTCTAGAGTTTCATACACCTGTAAGTATGGTATGTATATTGCAAAATTCATCAAAGAATCTCTCTAACTTGTGAAGAAAAGTGTACGTATAGCAACAAATGCAGCCATTATTAAGTGAAAAAATGATGAAATTTCACACGTAAAAAAAATTTATTTTGTTATGTTTTCGAACTTCCACTGCAATGAGTGTGAATCCTGGATCCTTCCTGGTGATGCTGACAAAGTTTTATGAATTTATTTGTAAAAGTATAGACACTGGAAATTAAAATGTCCTGTGATGCCTCTCCTACTCTAAGTCGGCCCGTTTGACGTCCTACCCCCCTTAAAACAGCTGTAGCGTATACGACAGAAATTAGGAATGAGAAGCAGTCGTAAACAGAAGTCTGAAAACGTTTTGGGCATCTACAATGGCTACACCGACTTCAAAACAACGCACTGCATCTATACCGCCATCTGGCCTCACTATACCCCCACGATGTTGTTTTATAACGTGACAGTAGACATCCAGTGTGAATTGATGTTTAGCCGTCTTCGTAGGGCGCAAAAATCGTATCTCAAGAGTGGTTCAGTCTTCAGTCAAACCGGAAAAATGTTTGGCATTTTCTGTTTTAAAACTGTGACGAATGAACACTGGATTGAGAAGAAGACGCAGGCCATTACTTAGGCTGGCCTGCAGAAACATGAAAAAAAGCTGACCTTAACATTTCCTGGTTGATTAATACGGCAGGATGCGCGGTTCTTGACGCACAGTGAGGCCATCAGAGAGAAAGCTGCGAGGTTCCCTCGCGAGCGGCCAGGTGCGCCCGCGGCAGATGTATTGGGGTCGTTTTATTTCGTCTGCGTGACGCAACGCAGCGAGTGACGCGTAAATAGGACGGCCAGTCGCCGGCCGGCTCGACCACTACACAAATGGCCGCCTTATAAGGAGAGAGCGGGGCTATTTCGGCGCGGAGCGCGACCTTGCCCCGATCGCGACCCGCGCGGGAAGACTCCAGATAACAGCTGGCTCAGCCGCTCATGTCCTTCCGGCTGTATCAGCTGCTGCTACAGTACTGTGCACGGAAGGAGGCTGGTGGTGGGGCAAGCGGACTGCACACCACGTGACGCACCAGCCAATAGCATCATTCTTCCGCGTCTGAGCAGGGTGAGCGTAGAACACTACGCCTTCGGCACACGGGACGAGGCAGCTAGGGCTGTCACTACGTGTTTTGCCGCCCTAGGCGAGAACTGAAAGATGAAGCCCTCTCTTTTTCACTACCATCAGTATCGGTTACGAACAGCACAAAATAGCAGATATGCTATTAAAATTGCTAAACCAAGATGACCAGATGTCCTTAGTTTCCGGGGACAGTCCAAAATTTTTATACTTTGTCCACAATTTCTTTAAAACTGATTGAGTACAACAAATGTCCTCTAATTTTTGGTTTCTTTCCTCAGTTTCTGGAATTTCCCAAAGTAATTGAAACAACAAGAATGTGTGAACAAAAAATGGTTAAAATGCCTCTGAGCACTATGGGACGTAACATCTGAGGTCATTAGTCCCCTAGAAATTACAACTACTTAAACCTAACTAATCTAAGGACATCACACACATCCATTCCCGAGGCACGATTCGAACCTGCGACCGATGCGCCTAGAACCGCTCTGCCACTTCGGTCGTCAATGTGTGAACACTTTAAACGTGAAATTTCCTGGCAGATTAAAACTGTGTGCCGGACCGAGACTCGAACTCGGAAGTTTCATATCAATGCCCACTCCGCTGCAGAGTGAAAATGTCATTCTGGAAACATCCCCCAGGCAGTGGCTAAGCCATGTCTCTGCAATATCCTTTCTTTCATGAGTGCTAGTTCTGCATGGTTCGCAGGAGAGCTGCTGTAAAGTTTGGAAGGTAGGAGACGAGATACTGGCAGGAGTAAAGATGTGAGAACGGGGCGTGAGTCGTGCTTGGGTAGTTCAGTTGGTGGAGCACTTGCCCGCGAAAGGCAAAGGTACCGAGTTCGAGTCTCGGTCCGGCACACAGTTTTAATCTGCCAGGAAGTTTCATATCAGCGCCCACTCCGCTGCAGAGTGAAAATCTCATTATGGAAACTTTAAACTTGAACTCAAATGAATATACCAGCGCCTCCAAATTTGGCATCAGTTGCTTGTTTTATTTAATGGCAAGAAATTGGTCAAATAAAGGCGTAGAACTATTTTCTTGTGCAAATGAATTTTTCCCTTGAGTTCAGTAATTATGCTATACTGATGTATACCGTCAAAAACTGTTCCTGCTTGGAAGTACTGCTGTTGCGGTGCTTTGCCGACAAAGAGTGAGGAGTGTGACAAATCCTGGGTGTGAGCTGGTGTGGAACCACGAGAGAAGGGAAGAGCGCAGATTTATTGACGGCGATACTGCACGAGGCAGGCGTCGCAGCCGGGAGGGGATGTCAAAGGAAGCGCGTCTCCTGTCCAGCCGACGGCTCAGGGGTGGGAAGCAATTTAGCGCCAAACCAACCACCTATCGATTAACGGACACCGCGCCCCGCCATCCCGCGCCATCCGCGACGCACTAGCCTTGTTGTGACGTCACGGCGGTTGAAAGGACGGCGCCTGCGGAGCCGTGCGAGACTCCAGCGACCCCATGCGGCGTGCGATAGGTGCTTCAAACAAGAGTACTCTCACGATACAGTCCGTTACGGCGAGTTTTTATGCGGACGATACGGCCTTTCTGACAACTGGACGACACGTGGACCAGCTAATCGCTAGGATGCAACAGCAACTTGCTGTAATGGAACGCTGGGCGCTGCAAAATAAGATAACGATCAACCCGACGAAGATGGCAGCCGTTCTGTTCACACGGAAGAAACCAGTTCTGAATGACAGACTCCAAATAGCTGACCAATTTATCCCATGGTCGCCGGGAGTGAAGTATCTCGGTGTCTACCTTGACAAAAAATTACTCTTTACGCAGCATATTGACGACAAGAAGACGGCAGCCCAGAAGATGGCCAGGTCATTGATTCCGTTCCTGAGGAGTAAGGATCTGAACCCTAAGACTAAACTCCAATTGTATAGGGCAACGGTGGAACCCACAATGTTGTATGGCTCCACTTCGTGGGGAACTACGTGCGTCTCCAACTACAACAAACTCCAAGCGCTGCAAAACATTTGCTATCGATGGATCACAGGAGCTCCATGGTGGGCAAGAAACGTCGACATCCGCACCGCACTCCACGAGACCACTGTACAAGAGAACGTCCATGACAAGGCTCTACGAGTTTTTGACAAGATTGATGCCCTTAGGGACGAAGTTCGACAATTAGAATAGGTGGAACGGTAAACCCTGCAAGATGGCACAAGTATCGAGTACCGAAGTCAATAACGTTTCACCCCCCATAGGCAATCTGTCATAACACGAGGAAGCAGTCACACATAACAGCCTTGACACATTTCACCCTCCGCAGGAGATAGACATCACCAAAGACAGCAGGCTAAAGGACCCATTGCGTGTCCAAGCCTAACTGAATGTGTAATAAATAAAGTGTTTTCCTTTTATCCTTACATCCCATCCTAGAAGAATAAGTCATCAAGAATGATCGCTTCAGTTCACACTACACTAAAAAAAAAAAAAAAAAAAAAAAAAAAAAGATACAGTCCGATTCACGAGCGAAGGCGTTCGGCGCAGGCCGAGGCACAGACGGGGATTGCAGCGATGCGGCCTCCAAACGACACTTGCGGCACCTGCACAGAGGTGTGTTGCTCTGTCCTGCAAATTACGTCCTTCACTTCTTTATGTAGCATTCTGATTTACCACTATCACCAGCCGTGACCACTCGCAGTCAGTGTAGTATAAATTCAATAAATAAATCGCTACGACAACTTGTAATACTCGCACTGGCTACGATGTTCACATCAGAGCACACGGAGCACTACTCAACGAACATCGACTGTTGGAAAATGCGTGACATCAAGCGCACAGAATGAACCTTAAGTCGACCTCTTCCGTTCGTGTGTGCGGCTATAGTACGCTCTCGTTACGATTATATGTGTATTGCTTAAATAAATTGGCGCTGTTCATCTACATCGACTAGGATTCACTTTGGTCGTAAACACTTCTTCTTCTCCTTCTCCTTCTCCTTCTTCTCCTTCGTCACTTCAAGGAGCAGGCGAGCCTCGCTAGTTCCGATCTCAGCCTGGTCAATTCTTCTGCAATTTTCCGGGATCGCTTTTCCTTGTGGTCCGTAGTTCTATACTTGTTATGTTAGATATTCTTCTGGCATCTTATGGATACGTTCTAGCCAATTTACTCTCTTTCGTAATATTAATTCGTTAACTGAATAAATTTACAACTCAGCTTTCTCGTGTCTTCGTTTTTTACCTGATTTCTTAGACAGCAACCTGTGTTGCGTCTCATAAATTTAAGTTCAGTGGACCGTACATGTGTCTCGTTTTGCGTTCGTGTTATCCACGCCTCTGAGGCTTGCGTCAAAACAGATGCAGCCTTTACTTTATTAAATCTGTTTTTGGTGTTTTATACACTTGGTTGCCTTGTATTTTTTGTACCAAACTTGATCTGATCATTAGTTATTTTATTCGGTACGGGATTTTTAGTCTTATAGTTTATGTCGCAACATAGGAAGTTAAAGTAGGACACTTTTTCTAAAACGTGACTATTTTTGAATGTATAGGGTCTTTTCCTCTAAAAGGCATAATCTTAGTATCTCTGTGAGAAATATTGTTATCCTTTCATATCTGGTATAGACAATGTAATTGGCCTTTGAGGTTCGATGTTAGTCTCGTGTAAAGTTATTTACTTATCAGCGAACACCGTGGTGATCATCCAGTTATCTGCTTCTTCTTAGCGCTTCAGTTGACCGTGGTTTTCCATTTCTAATGATGTTGTCAATATGTATATTAAAAGGGTAGGTGATAAGCTACATTCCTGGCTCACACCTCTGTTAATTGTGTAATTACATGCCAGTCTTCTCTCTACCCAAGCTTATTACGATCCTTGTTTCTTGACAGACGGTTATAATTGGAACCCCATCTTTCTAAAATACTCCATAAAATACTCCGGATGACATGGTCAACAGTTTTCTCGTATGTGCGACTGTAGACGTTGCCACTGTATTTCACTGACGAAAAGCTTTCGGTTTCCAGACAGATTGCAGTGTTTTTCATGACTGCCATACTCACCATCTTCTGATCAGAAAACGATGAACACGACACTCGTCGAAACGCCGCGGTATCTTAACGCTGCCACCTGCCTGAATTTCCGAAAGCTATTCATCAGCTTTCTCGTAGTCAATAAAACGAATCTCTGTTTCCATATTAACCTCCTTTCTCGTTTCTATGCATTGTCTTTTCACTATAGTTTTGTCACTAAAAGAGCTTTCCTCGTAGTATCTATTACTATATTGAAGTAAAATTATTTAATTTGCAATCTTCAGACTGTAGACCAGAACGATAAATGTGTTGTAATAAATATAATTCTTGTTGATAAAGATGTTAAATCACTGGTGGGCATCTGTTTCCCAGCTCTAGTTTTACAACTAGATTTTTTAGTGAACTCTCTCTTGGCTGTATGTGCTACCACGCAGTATCTAATTTTCTCTATTAATGGTTGGACTACTGACACAGGTCTTGTTATTTGTAACCACTGCACAACAATAACTATTAGTAAATAAGACAAACTAACATGTCTTCACCTAATTATGTGTTATTACTTTGGACCCACAATTCCATCTCATGTTAAGGTATTCCGGTTGATTGCTCAGTAGGTTGACTGGCGGGGAAGACGGGGAAACACAGTGATTTCATCGGTCCCAAAATCGAAGGTGTCAAAAACTAAGGGAAGTACAACACCAACAGCACAGTCCAGTCGCTGCGAAAGGAAGATGGGCAAACAAAGAGGCATAAGGAACGTCAGATAAGCAGGAAAAGTAAAGGACAGGAGAGGGATGGTGGGAGGGGGGAGGGGCGAGAGAATGAGGCACCCCAGAGACGTCATGCGAGACTGGGTGCCAGCACTTTCGATTCCCATTCCATATCATGGCTCCGATACACCAACAGAAGAAGACATTAGAAAGGGGAAACAAAACAACACAAAATGCCAGACAACACTTAGGGAAAAGAGCGGCGATGGGGGACTTGGTTGTTGGTTGGCTCGACAAGGCGAAAAACCTCTCATACCAAAGCCAAATGGAAAGACTCTAGTTCCGGAAATAAATTCAGATACTTAAATCTTGGAGGACAAACCACGATCACGAAGAAAACCGAGGGTGGAATTAACCGTGTGAGTGTCATCCCCTAACAACCACGACAGAGAGAGGTGGAAGGAGCATTTAGTGCAGAGGGCAAAAAGGCAGGGTCAAGCCAGCAAAATATGGATCATTGAAAAGGGGTCCCACGACTACAAAGGAGGAGGGGGTTGGTCATTATGGCCAGTATCAAGATGGCAGTGGATGGTAGACTCCTGCCACAAGAGGCAGAAAGAAGAACGTGATGTGGTGGGAGACCTATTAATTGCGCGAAGTTTGTTACACAGGAGAGTGCCCACGACGGTGCAAAAAGGAATTTGATGTGAAGCCTCAAATCCGCCCTCAGAGAGGTCACGGAGGGTGTAGATGGCAGCCTTCACAGCCAGATGGTTAGCAACCTCATTATCTGGGATACCCATGTGGCCAGGAACTCAAATAAAATCAACTGAAGAAGCTAAAAGATTGGCAAGAAGGTCGTTGATGGTAGAAATGAAGGTGTGGCCGGAGAAACACTGAGTGACATCCTGAAGACCAGTCATCGAGAACATGCATAACAAAACTGGCCATCAGTTCCACGGTAAACATCTCACATGTGGCGGGGAAGAGATGGGGTTCCATGCCAACATACCATGTAGTTGGCGGATTTAGAGCCGTCGTTGTAAACAATAGAACCTAAAAGCGGGCATAAGAAACTACAGAACGGCATCAGAGGTTTTCAGACCCCAGGAGAGATGCATTCGAGTATGTGGCCAAGGAAATAAGCACGGGGGTTGTGGTGTTAGGGCCAGCCGGCGTGGCCGAGCGGTTCTAGGCGCCTCAGTCCAGAACAGCGCGCTGCTACGGTCGTATGTTCGAATCCTGCCTCAGGCGTGGATGTATGTGATGACCTCAGGCACTGCCTGCAGGTGAACAGCGACCGTTAGAAATTAAAATTGCAGAGCAGCCAAAGTTCGCATGTTATTTTTCCTTTACTCTGACACGTTTCACCCGTCCAATGCGAGCAACTTCAGAACTTATGTAGCCGACGGCCACACGTCACAAATATCAGGCAGTGTCCAGCGCCACCGTCGTACATATTTTATATATGACAGGGGCGCTTTTAAAACGTGTGTCCGTCGGCTACGTAAGTTCTGAAGATGCTCGCGTTGGTCGAGTGCAACATGTCAAAACAGACGAAAAGTCACCTGCGACTTGTGGTCACTCTGTAATTTTAATTTTAGTTAACGATTGTTCTTGTTACTCATTTGTTGCCAGCAGTTATTCTGTTTTAGACATATTTCCCAGTGACATTGCGAGGTGCCATGGCTAGCAGTGTATTTAACACTAAATTCGTCTAGTTAGGTTTAAGTAGTTCTAAGTTCTAGGGGACTGATGACCTCAGAAGTTAAGTCCCATAGTGCTCAGAGCCATTTGAACCATTTGTAGTGCTAGGCTGAGAACGTAGGGAATAGGACAAAGAGTCGAGATGAAATTATGGCATGAGAAGAAGTGAGGAAGAGCCTAACTGGTAATCCCACCTGAGGGCAGGCAGTAGGTGGGCAACATCCCAGAGCAGCTAAAAGTAGAGTAGGAGGGGTGAGCAGAAAAAGAGCGGATAGCGATGGTATACGAAACCAAAAGCTGGGACAACCGAATAGAAAGCGGGGGGAGGGGGGGGGGGCGTGAAGGCACCGGTGGCCAAGCACATACCCCAAGATACTGGACTGGCTTCACGAATACTCGTATTGGACACGTCACGGTCACGGTCGACTTCGTCTGTATAGCCTGACAAAGATGATGTTGGGGTAAATACAACGTAGGAGGCATCTAGAGGCGTGATGGAAAGCCCACATTGGTAACCTGATCATTGGGAGGCGGGAAGGTAACGAGAGAATCAATGGGAAGTGGCTACTATCGCAAAATTCATTGTATGATGACCAGTGTAATGAAGAGAAAAGAGGAGGGGAAGTGAGCGAAAAATCAGTGGCAGAGGAAGTGCCATAAATGGGACTGAAATGGGTGAGGAACCATCATTAAAAGGGCACTGGTCGTGGTCAGCACGAAACTGGTCTATGATGAGACACTGACTAGATGAAAAAGCAGTACATTAAAGTCTCCAAGAAGGAGAAGGTGGCTTATCAGGAGTGAGATAGGGAACTTTGAGAGAACTGTGACCACAGAGTCTATGTAGTCCTGGACAGCAACCGCTTCCAGTGTTGTACAAAGGGGAATCTATGAACTAACAATGTTCTTATGGATCAATGTGCAAACACCACTGAAAGCCCTCAAAGTGTTGATCTGGTTCAGACAGATAGCACGGAACCCAAGAAGGGTCAGCGACTGATTATTAGCAGAAAGATATTCCTATAGAATGACACAAACTACAGAGTAAAAGGAAACAAATGACTGCAACTTGTAACCTCCCCGCAAAAATTTGAAAGAAAGAAACACGACAATATTTAATTATGAATGCTAATGGACACTGCTCTAAGCGTAACCTCGCCCACAATGAGAGGTATTGAAAATGGCAACAAAAATGTGAAATTCGCAATCTGACTCAAATATAAATTCCTGATGAAAAATTAAAGTCCATTCAGTGATAAGAAAATTTAATTAAACCGAAATATCGGTCTTTGGCCCTGTGTAAAACAATCAGAATTAAAGTCTTACCTCAGAATAAATGGATGTCACATATCTGCTCTTGTTGTTGCGCACCACTTGGAGGAACTACATTGCAAATAATAATATTCTCCTTTTTTTTGTAATTCTAGTGAAATTTTTCTTCAAAAAGAAGTGGAATGAAATGGGAAGTGCAACGAGATCTTTAGTTCAAAAAAAATTAAACTTTTGAAAAAATGCTTTTGAAATAAAAAATTATTATTGGGAGACTTGTTGGAGAATAATTACAATAAATAAAATTTTTCATTATCTAATGATTATATTAATTAACAGTATACCTTATTCCTCATCTTGACCATTGTTGCCGACCGCCTACATCACACAACCGCACTGGGCTGCTACTACTGACCGACCGCTCTGCATGACGACTACAGACTGAGTACTGCTCTCAACTAGACAGAGCTACAGACTCGCAACGACTGACTGACTGCTACTCTGCATAGCGACAACTAACTCGCAAAGACTACTACTGACTGACAACCGCTCGCAACACTCGCGCGGTCAAGCGCATACACTCTGGTCACAGATGCTACAATGCCTCGCCATCGCTGCTGCGTTACATACGTGTTTCATAACCCTCCACTCGGGGGGCAAAAATTTGGCAGCGATGGTGAGTCATTTGGACTTGCCAAGCGCGGCAAAATTTTTCTTTAATTAACAAAATCCTACCACTTACAGAATATTTAAATGTTGTGCACACGCACTAAGTACAAAATATATCAGACAAGGACAAAATGTGAATACTAAACATAGTAGCAAATCAGAAAAAAGTATATACAAACTTTTTGACAGATAAAGTGCACAGGCACTGAAAATTCTGTAGCATATGCAGAACAAATAAACAGACTGGCAAGAATAATTAGATGTAGTACATAAAGTAAATGTTGTGCACACGCACTAAGTACAAAATATATCAGACAAAGACAAAATGTGAATACTAAACATAGTAGCAAATCAGAAAAAAGTATATACAAACTTTTTGACAGATAAAGTGCACAGGCACTGAAAATTCTTTAGCATATGCAGAACAAATAAACAGACTGGCAAGAATAATTAGATGTAGTACATAAAGTAAATGTTGTGCACACGCACTAAGTACAAAATATATCAGACAAAGACAAAATGTGAGTACAAAACATAGTAGCAAATCAGAAAAGTATATACAAACTTTTTGACAGATAAAGTGCACAGGCACTGAAAAAATTCTTTAGCATATTCAGAACAAATAAACAGACTGGCAAAAAATATTATGTTGACAAGTGTACATGCACTGAAAAATGTCTTTAGCATTTTCACAACAAATAAACATAATGGCAAAAAAAATTCATGTCCAAAGTGCACATGCACTGAAAAATGTCTTTAGTATTTTCACAACAAATAAACATAATGGCAAACATCATGTCGACCAGTGACATAAGTGTACTCACACTGGAGTTTAGCGAATCGAAAAATGTATAACCTATGAACATAAATGATGTTACCAAAAAAAAATTTTTTTCTTTATGTGACAAGAATCAGGATAGGAAAGGGAAGGATTGCATCATGGTTGTAGCACTTTAGATTGCACACAGCTGCTCTGAAAGTCCATATCTTTCCACAGTAGTACAACACCAAGTGACACAACTTGAAGTTCTTTTCCCATCAGAATTTATCAGTGTAGCCAAGACACTGAACTGTCGTAGTAATGTTCCATGTTTTCATTTTGGTAGTACATTAGGTACACCAAACAGTGGGACCATAATAATGTCTTCATCGCTCATGGTGGTGGACAGCATGTCGTGTCAACACCACACTCTTACAAGGCACACCAACGTAGAATTAGTGCAAAACCAAATATAGTGCTCCATGATCACTGGGATAAACAGGACAAATGGACATTGCAGTAATTCAGGGTAGTCAGCTTATGAGGTGAAGGACATCAAGTCACATAATATTGACAATTACAGTCTTCATTGATAGTTCGTGGCATTCATAGCCCAGTTATTGAACATTTCTGTACCAAGTATGTAGTATTACAGAAAAATGTTCATTAATTGTTTTACATAGAATCAGTAGCCTTCTTTTCCTGGTTACAAAATATTATGAAATAATCGCATTCTTTTCAGTTACAGAGTTTAATTAAGAATCATTAACCTTCTCCTAATTACAGTTAATTAATCATTTGTCTTTAATTAATCATTTGTCTAATTACAGTTAATTAATCATTTGTATAATTACAGTTAATTAATCATTTGTCGTTAATTAATCATTTGTCTAATTACAGTTAATTAATCATTTGTCGTTAATTAATCATTTGTCTAATTACAGTTAATTAATTAATCATTTGTCATTTCAATATACTAAGAATTATTAGCCTTAATTAATTACAAAGCATTATTAAACAGTACCATAGTTAATTAATTATGTGTCATTCCAATCTATTAAGAATCATTAGTCTTTTCCTAATTACAAAGCATTATGAAACAGTCACATTCATTTCCAACAACAAAGTATCAACATTGGAAACAAGAGCTAATCAATGGCATAATTAATAACAATTCGTGGAGTGACATTAATTATTGGCACTCAGTGGCCATCAAGTATTGAATAGAATAAAACATAGTTCATCATTCAGTATTATTCAGATCATTACAAAGTCATTATTAAAAATCAGTTAATTACAGTCAAATCATTAGTAATCACAGGCATTACAATAAACAGTGGCAGTTATTAGCTAGTGACAAAGCATTATTTTGAATATAGTCTCATTAAGAGGTCATTACTCGAGTGACATGCTATTCAGAGTTGATCAGTATTATTCAGAATTATCATAAACTAGTGACATTATGTGGGACTGGTAATACATTTTTTTGGTAGCAATGCATTGCGTTGGGATCGATAATTAATTGCTGAGGCATAATACTTTTTGCTTTTGACCTATTGCTGCAAATGAGGATAGGTAACGTCATTCGTCATGAGTCAGCTGTAGCAAGATTATGTAACAAGGCAGTACATGTGATCACATTTATAAATGATAAACACAAATGGGTAAAAAATATAAAAATGCAAGTACTAGAACAGGTATAATAAGTAACAGGTTTAGTAAGTGTCATGAAAAACTTCTCCTGGAAAAAATACAAAAACGGATTATTGACCTGAAAGAAGAAACGCACACTATGCTGAAAAGTAGTGAACTTCGAATTAACAAGTAGTGAAATGTGTATAAAATGTGTTCCATAGCTGTCCTTTCCAAAACTTTCCGTCATCCTACTATGCAATGTAACACCTGCTGTCAAAGCAAACTGCAACAAATACTTAAATAACTACGTAGCATAAATACATTACTTCAACATTATCCTCATCTGTAAAAAAAAAACTTCATTATCCATATCATCATAACTTCACTATTATCATCACCTGTAAAGAAAAACTTCATTATTCATAATACCATTTCCTTCATCATTATTCATCAGTATTCACTATCATCTGCAAAAAATCACTTCATTACTCATTACATAACTATTCCTTATCTCTAGCATATTTCATCACTAAAATAAGATGTGTAGTTCAGTCTGACAGCCTGCATCAATCACCTTGTATTCTGAAAGAAAAAATTAGTTAAGACTGCTATTCTGTGATGAGTATAGTATAGTCTTGTTAATGCTTGTTAATCCTGATCCCTTTACTCTTCCTCATAAAGTTATTGCATCTCCTTTCGTTTATTCCGTAGGTGAAATTCCCATTTATGTTAAATTTATTTCTTAGAATCATCATTCCTTTCTGAAATTGATGAACAAAGATTAATGTCTTGCATTTAAATCCTATACCCACTAAATAATGACTGGTTTATGGTGACACAATTAACCATACAGCATAACATGACAGAAAACGTAATATGTCCAAGACATTGACAGTGTTCGGATGCGAAAAAATGTACACAGAATAATACAATGCAGTAGCAAAAAAAATGTGAAACAGTCACGATGTTGAGATGTCATAAGGCAAAAAAAAATGTCAAAGTCGACTGGTGTGTGTTATATCTTAACTATTTCATAGTGCATACAAACAAAACTGGAGTACAGTCATATACACAAAAAAAAAATGGAAAATGTGCACGGTCTGATGTGTAACGACAAGAAAAGCGACCTGCTAACCTTACCTTGCCGGGCACTTGCCAAGAAAAAAAATACGATAATCATCAATAAGTAGTCACATAAATATAATTGCAGAAATAGTCGTAAATGTGTAAATTCATCTGGAAAAATATGCATGGTCTGATGTGTAACGACAAGAAAAGCGACCTGCTAACCTTACCTTGCCGGGCACTTGCCAAGAAAAAAAATACGATAATCATCAATAATTAGTCAGGTGAATTAATTGCATTAGTAAATGGCATCATAGTGTGTTGAATCATACAGTGGTTTCACTCAATAAACGGTTTAATGTTTGAGATATGGTGATTGCCTTTCGATTTTCTGGTTCTCAAAGTTTCGACGTGTACAACATTGGGGTGAGGGATATTGCGAATCCGATACGGACCTGCGTATAGAAGTTCAAATTTACTGCACTTACCTTTTAATTTGCTGGATAAATAGTGTGTACGTACTAATATCTTCTGTCCAACGTGAAAGTCGCGGCGTGTACAAACCTGTTTTTGCTGTCTTCTCCGGCGCTCTGCGGCACGTTTGATGTTGTTCAGCGCAATGTCAATTATTTCGTGGTGTCGTAGGCGACGATTTTTGGGGAATTCTATTAATTCTTTAATTTTGTTCGGTGGTTCAACGTTTTTCAGTATAACAGTCGGAGATAGCATAGTGGATTCATTTGGAATGGAATTAATTACATCTTGGAATGAGAGTATGTGTGTATCCCAATCAATATGTCTTTTGTGGCAGTATATTCTGCACAGCTTACCAATTTCCTTCATTAATCTTTCACAAGGGTTCGAAGAAGCGTGGTACTTGGATATATAGATCGGAGAAATGTTTCTAGCTCGTAACATGCGTGTCCATACACTACTACGAAATTGAGATCCATTATCAGAAATTACTTTCATTACATGCCCTACATGAAATAGAAAATGTTTTACAAATGCTTTCGAAACAGTTTTAGCAGTAGCTTTGCGTAACGGAGTGAAAGTAACAAATTTTGAAGTGAGCTCAACAGCGACAAAAATGTAGCAAAAACCTCTGTTAGTTCTCGGAATCGGACCAAAAATATCTACTGCGGCCATGTGTCTTAATTTCACAGGTATAATGGGATATAAAGGAGGAATATGTGAAGTGGTGTCTGATTTAGCTTTCTGGCAAATTTTACAAGACGCTAAAACTCGTCGTATACGTTTTTCCATGTTGGTAAAATAACAGTTCTGTCTCAGTATAAGAAAACATTTTCGTGCTCCGTAATGTGCGTAACTTAAATGAGTGTACCAAATTAGTTTGTTAACCAGTTCGTCAGGAATGCATAATAACCAAATGTTGCTGTCAGGATGAGAGCGGCGAAACAGAATGTCATTGCGTACAGTGTAGTGGTTCCTAATCGTAACATTTTTCCTATCTTGCCAAAGGTGTTTAATTTCTTTCCACACATTGTCCTTATTTTGTTCTTGTGCTATGTCCTGTAATGACGATGAAATAAAATTTTCAAATGCAACCTGCTGAATGTACATGACACTGAAATTTGCTTTGCAGAAGTTGGTTGCTACGTCTTGCTGATTGTTACTGAGAGAACGCGATAGTGCGTCTGCTATAACATTTTGCGTACCGGGAATGTGAACTATTGTAAAATTAAATTCCTGTAAATATAGTTTCCATCTGCTTAACCTGTCGTGAGTGAATTTAGCTGAAAGTAAAAATTGTATCGCTCTATGGTCTGTGTAGACGGTGGTATGTCTGCCGTAAAGAAAGTGCCTAAATCTCGTGAAAGCCCATACAACACATAATGTTTCAAGTTCTGTGACGGAATAATTTCGTTCAGCAGGTGACAAAATGCGACTTGCAAATGCGATGTTTTTAATTACTGTAGAACCATCTTCTTCTATTTCCTGGAAAATGTGTACGCCTAAGGCGGTGTTGGAACTGTCGGTAGCAATGGAAAAATTTCTAGTAAGATCTGGATGCGATAACAGTGGAGCATTCAACAGAGCATGTTTCAGGTTCATGAATTCAAAATGTGCTTGCTTATCCCAAGACCAAATAGTGTTTTTACCCGTTAATTGGCATAGTCTAGGCGTGTCTAAAGCAGAATGGTGAATAAATTTACGAAAAAAGTTAATTAAGCCCAAAAAACTGCGTAATTGCTTTTTTGTTGTAGGAACAGTAATGTCACGTAGAGCTTGAAGTTTTTCCGGATCAGGTGCAATGCCTTCTGCTGAAATTACGTGTCCAAGAAATTTTATAGAAGTTTTGCCAAAGTGCGATTTACTGAGGTTAACTGTGAGTCCTTGTGCATGAAAAGTTTGTAACAGTTGTTCAAGAATCATATTGTGTTCAGACCAGTTAGCTTCTGCGATAAGAATATCGTCTACATACGTCGTAATTCTGTCTTTAAGTTCTGTCGGAAGTATTGTGTTCAAACCGCGAATAAAAGCTGCAGAAGAAATAGTTAAGCCGAACGGTAGTTTGCAAAATTGATAACAGTCGCCGAAACAGAGAAAAGCTGTATATTTTCTACAATTCGGATGAAGTTGAATTTGCCAAAATCCCGATTTCAAATCTAATGTGGAATAAATAGCTGTACCATGAAATTTCTGTAAAAGTTCCTCTAATGTCTGTGGTCGATCTGTTTCATTAATAATAATGTCATTAATGTGACGTGAATCAAGTACAAGGCGAAGTGAGCCATCTTTTTTCTTAACAATATGTAGCGGGTTTATGTACGGACTAACTGCTGGTTCTATAATTCCTTGGTCGAGCATATCCTGCAATTCTTTTTTAACCTGTTCTCTGTGAATGTATGGAATAGGATAATGCTTTGCTTTAAATGTGTCATGCGGTTTGACTTGAAATTCATACATAAAGCCGGACATAGTACCAGGAATGTTGTCAAAAACTGGAGCTTGCTGTAAAAGAATTTTGTGTAATTGCGTTCGTTCGTCGTCTGTAATTGCACTACTCTCTTTAACTTTATCGGAAATCATTTGTATTACGTCGTAGTCCATTTCGTCTGGAGTATTATAGTTGTGTACGTACGTATCCGTTAACAATGTGGGATTACAGTCTATGTCACGTGTTGCGGAAATGACCTCTGTGCGGTTAATTGTTTGTTCTTCCGCAGATAATGAGTGCTGAAATTCTAAAGCAAGTTGTACATTTTCATCCTTTAACATTAAATAAGAATTCTGAAAATCAATGACTGCTTCGTGTTGTACCAGAAAATTCGTGCCTAAAATAACGTCTGTTGTCAATAAAGGAACAATCCAAAAATTAGAGTGAAACGTGTGACCTGCGATACAAAATGATAAATGTGTCTGTAATTTAACGTCTACTCCTTTACTCGATACTGCTCCTTTCACTTTTGTTTTGCCTAAAGGTAATGTCGGATAAGTATTCTCTTTGTTGCACTCATTAAAAGTCTCCTCATTTATTACTGATATAGGTGATCCGGAATCAATTACTGCTGAGAATTTCGATGAACCAATTTTAATTTCGATAACAGGATGTGAAATGGTTTTCTGAATAACTGGTCTTTCCTGTAAAAGAGTGTCTCTGATGTCGTCAAAAGTAATTACATTTTCGTGAACAACATTTTGCGTGTCTAAGGTAGTGCTTGTATTATTGCAAGATGCGTCCTGTACATTATCTAGTCAGATTCTATCTGACGTGTTATTATTATTAGGAGGATTCTGTGGCATTTCGACTATTTGAACTGTCCTATTACTTCTTCCAGGCGTGTTACGCTCTGGATGGTACCTACTGTCGGGTTCATTCATGAGAATATGTTCTTGCGTATGATTTTGCTGTTGGTATGACCGACTGTTGTTAGACGTTCGCTGAAAATTGTCTTCATTATTTTTACGTCTGTCGTAATAGTCATTCCTATACGGTGCATTACGATAGGAATTGAAATACTGTCTTCTTTGTACGTAGTTGTTTCCTTGCTGACGTACGTTACTATTTGTTGGACCAGGGACTATGCGTCCACGCGGCGAAACATTAAAGCCTGGTTGACCTTGTGTATTCCATTGTTGGTTAGGTATCCTAATCGGCTGGTTTTGATGTTGTTGTTGTGAAACACCTCTATTGTTACTAAAGTGTTGTTCCTGTTGCTGAAAATTTTGACGGTATTGATAATTAGAATTTTGCCTGTTATTAAATTTCTGGTAGTTATCGTTCCTAAAGCGTCTGTTATCTTTCCGATTGAAATTACGTCCCTGATCATAATTGCAGTACTGTTGTTGACCTTGGTTGTTACTCGAAAAGTTTTTGTTTACAAAAGAATAATCGGATTGCTGTACTTCCAAGAGCTGTAAAAGATCTCTGAATGCTGAAATGTTTTCTTTTTGCTGGCCCGTTAGAAGTGACACTCGTAATGACCGTGGTAATTTAGAGATGCATAGTTGTATAAGTGCGGATTCACTGTACGGTTCACTTAGGTACTGGTTTTGTTGTACCATGTGCTCAAAAAATTGCGTTACACTGGGAAAATTTGAGTTTTCATAGTTTGGCAAACTAATTAGTTGATCTTTAATTCCGCGCTGTGTCGTCTTCGACCAGTACGCTGACAGAAAAGCATTCTGAAATTCCTCTACCGAGTAACACTGTCTCGCGATCGGTCTCATACGAGTTGCCGGTTCGCCTTCCAAAAAACTGCAAATAAATTCAAGTTTATGTGTTACAGGCCAAGTCGGTGGAAGAGCAAAGCTAAACTGTTGAATCCAATCCAGTGGGTGAATCTGCGTTCTATCGTTTTTAAATATTTTGAACTTTCTTACTGACAGAAAATGTTTATAGTCGAAATTATCATTTCTGTGTAATGAAACAGGTTCAGGATCGTAAGAGAATCTATTGAACTGCGGTTGATCGGAATCTAAGTCCCGTACTCTCTGTAGATTACCCAAATTATACGCGCTGCATGAGTCTGACACATGTTCATAAAGTGGCGTCTGTTGTGGTATGTTATTAACTGACATGTTTTTCATCTCTGTTACTTCTTGTTGTAAATTTGATAACTTCCGACGTAACGTGTTGTTAGATGAATCGATTTCATTAATTGTCAGCTGTAAATTTTGAAATTCAGGTGTTTGGATAAAAGAAACCGGTGCAGTATCGTCTGATTTATTGTCATTAGTATTTTCGATAACATCAATACGACTGGCCAATTCATCACATTTTTCAGTCAGTATTTTAACCTGATCATCGGTTTTAGAATCAGACGCATTAATCTGTTTTTGCAACTTGCGCGTAGTTTCGCTCAGTTTTTTAACATCAGCTTTGATGACATCGCAATCCTGTGTTAGATCTAGTTGTTCGAATCTATCTGTCACTGTTTGAATATTTACTGTGTGTGTATCCGTTTTTGCTTTAAGATCAGAAATTTCATCCTGTAATTCCGCGTTCAATTGTTCTATGGTATTAATTTTGTCGGACACTGTAGTAATATTATTGTCTACATACGTCTTCGCTTTCGCGAATATTTTACGTTTGTCCTCTTGTCTCTGTGCAGTGATTGTTTCCATGACTTGTCGTTTTACTTTGTTTTGATTTTGAATAAATCTGCGGAAACGCGTATTACTGTTCTGTATGTGCTGACTAAAGCGCTCGTTAATCTGAGTGTTCTGCTGTTCAAATTTCGCGTCTATCTTTGCGTCCATAGTGCGCGAAAGTTCTACCGTCATTGCTTTAAACTCGTCCCGTAATTGCGTCGCTTTTTCAGAGCATTGTTTAGCGACTCCGCTAATTTCGTCTCTGAGTGTTTCTGTTGCGACTGTTTGCATTTCTCTTAATTCTTGCGCAACAGACTTAATTTCTTCGCTATTTTTTCGTGAACAAGCTTCAATTTCCACTCGCAACTGTTCCTTAGTGTCATGACACTGCGCGGCAACGGCTCTTATTTGTTCACTAAGCTGTCTGGAACTGTCGTCTAATTTTTCATTTAACTGTTGATTGAGTTTTTCATTATCTTGTTTGACCTGTTCACTAAGTTGTTTAAAATCTTCACTCTGTTGTCTGACCTGTTCACTAAGTTTGTCTTGTTTTTTGTCATTATTGTCAAGTTTTTTGTTCTGTTCATTAAGTTGTTTACTCATTTGTCGCAACAAAGCCATAATTGGATTCGACTCAAGGTCAGCATTTCTATTCCCTGTGCTGTTCAATAGTGGATCTGGAATTGTTTCACTTTCTGTAACCATTTGGTCATTTTGAAATTTACAAAAAGGTTTGTCAGTCAAATGTATACTATCAGTCATTGTTTCGGAATTAAATAAATCTGTCCTACTTTGTGTGATCTGTTCATTTTCATTAGACAGATTTGACTGTACATTACTTGAATTTTCCAAATCGGGTGTGTTAAGCTCTACAGCGCTCATTACCATAGAGCATTCTGCGTCATCAATTGTCGTCAAGTTAACAGACGAGACAATTGAGTTCGTTTGTTCATCATTAAGGTGAAAGTCATCATTAGTGGTTGGAATGCACTGATTGTTAGTGAACGCAGGATTGTCATCATTACGTTGCGTATCACAATTACTATCGGTCACGTTGTTTAAGTCGGTAATTTCATTCACAATACTTCGCGATACACTATTCACAGTCTTTCGCGGCATTTTTACAATAGTCAAAATTTTTCACAAAGCAAATAAGCACAATGCAAAAGCAACACACAAATACAACAAAGCAGCAAATTGCCGTTGACCTGTAGAAAGAAAGTCACAATATTATTAAAAGCGTTGCGCCAAATCCTAATTATCTAAGCAAATAAGAGCAGATATCTGACTGTCGCTCAAAAGACTCTCAACGAAATACGATCCTGGACTGGGTGTCGCCAAGTGTAACCTCCCCGCAAAAATTTGAAAGAAAGAAACACGACAATATTTAATTATGAATGCTAATGGACACTGCTCTAAGCGTAACCTCGCCCACAATGAGAGGTATTGAAAATGGCAACAAAAATGTGAAATTCGCAATCTGACTCAAATATAAATTCCTGATGAAAAATTAAAGTCCATTCAGTGATAAGAAAATTTAATTAAACCGAAATATCGGTCTTTGGCCCTGTGTAAAACAATCAGAATTAAAGTCTTACCTCAGAATAAATGGATGTCACATATCTGCTCTTGTTGTTGCGCACCACTTGGAGGAACTACATTGCAAATAATAATATTCTCCTTTTTTTTGTAATTCTAGTGAAATTTTTCTTCAAAAAGAAGTGGAATGAAATGGGAAGTGCAACGAGATCTTTAGTTCAAAAAAAATTAAACTTTTGAAAAAATGCTTTTGAAATAAAAAATTATTATTGGGAGACTTGTTGGAGAATAATTACAATAAATAAAATTTTTCATTATCTAATGATTATATTAATTAACAGTATACCTTATTCCTCATCTTGACCATTGTTGCCGACCGCCTACATCACACAACCGCACTGGGCTGCTACTACTGACCGACCGCTCTGCATGACGACTACAGACTGAGTACTGCTCTCAACTAGACAGAGCTACAGACTCGCAACGACTGACTGACTGCTACTCTGCATAGCGACAACTAACTCGCAAAGACTACTACTGACTGACAACCGCTCGCAACACTCGCGCGGTCAAGCGCATACACTCTGGTCACAGATGCTACAATGCCTCGCCATCGCTGCTGCGTTACATACGTGTTTCAAACTCTAGATAGTGACGGTAGTATCCACTACAATTCCACTGAATAATGAGGGGATGGGGATCCAAACGACAGGCGAATAGCCCAAAGCCTGTCATGTCACAGTCCATCACCAACTAGGAAAGCGACATCCATAAACAAGAAGTCAGACTCAGATTGCGAGGGGAGGGTTGGCACCTCCAGTGGTACAGAAGGGTCCTTGTTCCTGGTCTTCTATTTCTTCTTCTCCATTGTAGGTTGAGGAGGGCGGCCTGGAGAGAAAGCAAGCTTCAAAGAAATTTGAAACAGTGATAGACCAGGTGACCTTGGGGCAAACAGACTGAGGATTCTACAATCAATGTGAAGTAGCAGGTCTGCATTCTGGAAGTCGCTGGGGGAGGGGGGGCAGGGGAGGGGGGCGATGAATTCCATAAGGGGTCCTCATCAATGGCAGACACTTAAGAAGGGGAAAACATCTCTGGATGGCTATAGTGAGTTGCATCCAGATGGGAGGCTAGGGGAAACACGGGGGGGGGGGGGGGGGGCGAGGAGAGGGGAGCAGGTATGGGATAAGGAGGTGGGGGGAAGGACGTACCAGTGGCAAAGGTAGATGTCATAGACACAAGGTAAAGTTGGTCATATTTCTGAGATAAGCCTCGGAATAGAATAAACTATCAAGGGACTTATACTCCTGCACCTTATTGTCCTTCCTATAATCAAGGCAATCTGGCGAGCATAGAGAGTGATGGTCATGACAATTAGTGAACATGAGCAGTGGGACTCAGGAGTTCCCCTCATGGAGTTGCGGTGCACTTTCACTGCATAGTAACAGTGGAAGTCATATGCCCAAAACGCAAGCACTGAAAACACCACATGGGGGATGGGACATATGGCTTCGTGTCACATCAATAAACCATTAACCTTGGTCTTCTCTGGAAAGATATCCTTCTAAAACTCCAGCATAAAGGCGCCAGTATCGATGCAACTGTCTATGGCCTTTATGAAACTGATGAACAAAGTTAATGCCCTGCTATGCCGTATTGGCCCAGAGTTCTTCATCAGTTTGAAGGATGATGTTCCTTTGAAAAATGGCACCCTGAACCATATTCAAGCTGCCACTGTGGGGCGAGCGGTCTTAGGCGCTTCAGTCCGGAACCGCGCTGCTGCTACAGTCGCAGGTTCGAATCTTGCCTCAGGCAAGGATGTGTGTGATGTCCTTAGGTTAGTTAGGTTTAAGTAGTTCTAAGTCTGGGGGACTGATGACCTTAGTTGGTAAGTCGCACAGTGCTCAGAGCCATATTCAAAACTGATATGAATTCGCATCAAGATGCTCACGGGCATGAAGGGCTGCAGATTTGGTGACAGAAGTTCTGATCAACAGTAAATCTGACCGCATCTACTCAGACAGCCCGCTTCATTAAACTTGTCTTTGATAGTTTCTGCGAAAACTAACGGCTTGGTAGCGGTTCAAGTGTCTCTGTCAGTCCTGGTGCAGATCCAATAGTGGGGAAATTGTATAACCTCAAGCTGGTGAGACTGGTCCTCTTCCCAGGGGCATGCAGGGAAGAGAAGGCCGCAGGGTCATAAGAAGCAGCATTATGGGGTCCATTCCCAACTAAAGACGCGGCTGTAGAAGAATGGCCAGTCATTTGGAATTGTATGTGTTCACATGCGAAGTGTCCACCCTAATAACACCCCTCCGATCAGAGCTCTCCCCATGGGGGGCCACCCAGCCACAGCAAGGGCTATCTGGCACGATGGACGTTACTGGAAGCTCTGATGCTCCAAAATGACAAGCAACCACAGCTAGGAACACTTCGTGAGGTAGCAGCTCAGGAGGTTCAAACAAAAGGGTACACAGTGCCACCATCACATGGACTGGCTCGTGTTCTGGCTATGCAGCGTTAAGAGGAAAATGGCGTCGAGTAAAAGACAGAAGAGGCACTATGGCCACACGCTGAATATGCTAACTAAGGTGTTATTCCCCAGATGGCTCACACTATGGAGACAGAGTTTAGAAGAGGGCCAAAACCGCCAGAAAGAAAAGGTGAAATAAAGCAAGACATGAATGTACACCAGAAACCAGGAGGATAGCTGGGCCGACGTAAGCAAGGACACTGAAAGGGCAGAGGCGAAGGAGCGAGGACAGGGAGTGAGGGGTGCAGGGAAGAGCCTGGGAAGGAAGTAAGTGCCACAGTAGCTTGAGGCCCCATGTGTGTTACACAGGAGCTCATGGAAGTTCTGTGATGTTGGAATTTAACTTGCTGTTCTAGTCTGTACCCCAGGTTTTCTATGAGTTCAAGTAAGATGATTTTGCAGGCCCATCGAGGGAGTGTTCAGAAAGCTAGCGAGGCGAAAACAAGAAAGTAGATAGGGGGAGGAGGAGATGGGCAGAGAGAGGGGGAGGGATAGGAGGTGATGGACAGAGAGAGGGCGAGGAGAAGGAGACAAACAAAGAGAGGGGAGAGGGTGAGATTGTCAAGGAGAGAGAGGGGGGCGGGAGAAGAAGATCAGACATTATATCCATTTTTCATGCATATTCAGCAATTGCGAAGCATTGCCGGGTTCGCTAGTGTTGTATATTGTTTGTGGCCTAAACAATTAAAAGATTTTGTACAATAATTTTTAAAAATTTTCTGAAAATATTTTCGATCGCGTTCTCTATTTCCTGATAATTATTCATTAACTTTATCCCAAAATAATTTTCATTTGTACATGCGACACTACCAGTATTGTATATGTTTGAAACGGCATGAATATTCCATAAAAGTCAGTTATTGTAGCCTGGAATTTTAAAATAAAAATTCTTTTGCTCTATCATCTAATCAATTATTTCACGTTCCTTCGAACTGTGCATGTAACTGATAAGATTTTTTCACAATGGATCAAGCAACACAGTGGCTACATTGTATGTTACTGTGGAGGTAATTTCAGCAACTATGCACTACTAGTGGTACCTAATTTATTTTGATTTCCTCTACCGGTATTTTCACACCAGTCTGATGAAGACGTATACTTAGGTCATTACGTAAAAACAATAGTAGGTCTAACAGTTGTTCATAGCCCTCGAATTTTTTCTTAAGTTTTCGTAAGTGTGAATACAGGAATATGAGCACAATACATCATAAACACAGTTTGGTTTTCGTAAGTGTGAATACAGGAATATGAGCACAATACATCATAAACACAATTTGCATCACTTTTTCACATGAAGATTCAGCCTCGTAGCCCCGATTCGACAGGAACGGGAAGGAACTACCCTTCCAGTCGTTGTCTTCAGCAGGCCTATTAACAAAAACTCATCAAGTGTTTCTAGAACTTCTATTCTACGAGTATTATGTATACTGTGTATCAATCTTTCTCAAAATAGTTTAAACCTTAGGGAGAGTTGTGGATCATAATAATGGCTTTGTTGTAAAATATCGTTCATGACTTGCATGTGGTTCATCGTGCGACACTCACTGGTAAAAGCAGCTCGTTTCTTCGATTTAACAGATCCAGCGTATCTTTTCTATGAGGCTGTTGGTGATTTTAATGAATAATATATCGTGCGTTTCAAGGAGGGGTACAAGGGGCCTATAGTTTTTTATGTGCCGTCTGTCTCCTTCCCTGTGAGATACAAAAGCTGCAGATTTTTTCAGTTTGCGGAATTCTCTTCCTTTGCTGATGTGCTGTAAATAATTTTATAAGTTGCGTACATGTTAATTTTCTGCCAACTTTAATCATTTCTGTTGAAACACACAGACATTTCCAGGATTCTTTCCTTTCTTCATATCTCCCAAAACCTTACGTTACTGATATGGTATTAATTCCGACATATGATTATTTTCATTATTAACTATTTGCAGTTCTTAATTCATTTCCTGAACCAAACAGACATTCCGATACTTGTGTAATTGTCCGACATGATATTTGCTGTTCCACTTGCCATCGTAACTGATGAAATTGATACCTGTGCCAAACACATTTTCGGTTTTGTCTTCTTCGCGCTGTTACTGTATTTAATTGTTTCTCTTATCAAATTTTCACTGTATATTATGTTACGATTAAATATTCTGGACACTTGGCAATATATTTTGTTACTAAGGTTTGAATTAAGTGCACATTAGCGAGTTTATTGACGGCAGTCAGTGGTTTCTTATTGGTGAGTTAATTAGATAAGAAACTGTTTTATAGCAAAGGAAAAAACTAGTACAACAATCGCAGTTCCTTTCGTTTTTATCCTTATTGTCTATTAAGAACGTTGCACAACTATGACGAATCTTTCAGCGGTCTGCGTTTGAAGCAGAGAATGCGTTGACATGTACAAAATTTAATTCCACTCTCTTGATTTAAAATGCATCGCCGAGTGACGTTATCTGTCGAGGCTGGGTTTGCCGCTCCCGGACGAACCACTTCCGCAGTTAAGTCTGCGAGGATGACGTCACCTGTGTTGTCAAACCGAGATGAGCTGCGTCCTAATCCCAGATTTCCGAGATAAGCTCCCCCATCAGGTGCGCAAATTCAGCGCCGATAAGCTCTTCTTATCTGCCACGCCGCCTGGCTTAGCGCTGGCATCGCTCACGGTGACAGGCCAGTCACAAACAGCGCTGGTCGTCAACAAGGTTTCGTAGGACCCCAAGAAAGCGTTGTTAGTAAATTCAGAGAACCAGGTTCAACAAGGGCTGCGCAACAGTTCTGCCACCTTTAACGTATGTTTCGCGTAGAAATCATGACACGAACCCCCCATGGTAGAATATAGACAATAGAATTTAACTGAACAGGAAGCGCAGCTAATAATGGTCCGATATACCGTCCGTTGTCTCTGTTTCTTAGTGAGTAACCGTAAATGTAAACACTAATAAAAAGATCGCTCATATCTGCATAGCACCGTTGGCTCATTTCCCTTTTCAGAAAAGGCATAGGAACGTGGTACAACGGGAAATAAGCAGTATAACGTTGTTTGCAACTATAAAACCGAGAGAACGACTCCAGTGATGAAGAGATAGCCGGCCATTGTGGCCAAGCGGTTCTAGGCGCTTCAGTTTGGAACCGCGAGACCGCTACGGTCGCAGGTTCTAATCCTGCTTCGGGCATGGATGTGTGTGATGTCCTTAGGTTAGTTAGGTTTACGTAGTTCTAAGTTCTAGGGGACTGATGACCTCAGATATTAAGTCCTATAGTGCCCAGAGTTATTTGAACCATTTGTTGAAGAGATATACTGCATGTGCAGATTACTGCAGGCGTTATCATGCTGAAGACGTCAAGCCAAGTCAGTCACTTTCGTCAGTGAATGAAACTATACCTTGCTCGTATAACTAATCAAACATCTGAGAACCTACCTCAGCAAATAATTGCTCAGTTTGAAGAAAAGGGTAGAATTTTTAGATTTAGCTCCTGTCGACGTAGTCTTTGGAAGTTAGAGATCAAGCTATGGGCGAAAAAACGGCTGTTTAGTTTTCAAAGGAACTGTCCCTGCGTGTATCATAACCTACACTTCAAGATAAAAAGAAAGACGTGCCACAACGGGACGGAAATCGGTAGATGTGATGTGCATGTACGGACAAACAGATGATTACAATTTCAGAAAAATTGGATGAGTTATTCAAGAGAAAGAGCTTCACAAACAGAAGGTCAGCAACGCATTGGTCCACCTCTGGTCCTTATGTAAACAGTTATTCAGTTTGCTATTAATTCACAGAGTTGTTGAATGTTCTCCTGAGGGATATCGTGCCATAATCCGACCTCATCTCTTTTCCTTCATTACCAGCTCATTCTCCATTCCCCTAATTAGGATTCACTGTCCACACATTTACGTCCCCTCCCCCCCCCCCCCTTTGCCCCCTCCCGCCCCTTCTTTCACCATCTACTCACCATTTAGACCTTCAACTCAAACACTACTCCTACGCTTCACTTACGGTACAAATAACGAACGAGATGGCGCAGCGGTTGTGGAACACCAGGCCCGCATTCGGGAGAACAGCGCCTCCAACTCGGCTCGGGTTCTCCAGTTTTATGTTTTACGTGATTTCCCCACATCACTCCATGCAAGTGCCGGGATTGCTTCTTTCGAAAACACGCTCGACTTCTTCCCCATTCTTTAGCAATCTCAGCTTGAGTTGCGTTTTTAATGACTGCGCCATCGGCGGGACATTAAATTCTAATCCTCCTTCGTCAAGAACACTGCTCACACTACCGGCCTTTTTCTTGGATAATTTTCAGGTCGTGTCGGTAGTGCATACGGGGACCGACTTGGAATTACGCGGATTCTGGTTTAGTGACTTTTATACCTGCCGTGTCTCCACCACGCGCGGGACACATAGATAATCAACAGGCAGTCTCAGGGTGGCGCTACACACAGTATGATGAGTCGCCTCCTATATGGCGCGCATACAAGGAACTACTTTATGCTTCCGCTACAAGAGATCGACATAGTCCATTCGTGCGCCAATAGTTACGTCTGCCACCACAGAGACAGTTGAAACCCGGAACTGCACGATTCAGTCGCATTAATGTGACCGCCATCTACGATCGACACCAACGAGCAATATCCACTCACAGACGACAAGTGGCAGCGTTAGTAGTGAAGATCATGTAAAGGGGGAGGAGCGGAAAACATTGCAATCGTTGTCGTAATGCCGAAATTGGTACCCGACTGGCTTTAAGCCAAGGGTGGAAGATTTTCCGAAACGACTACTAAGTTTGTAAACTACTCGCGTGCCACCGTGGTTAAAGTATATCGTGCATTGCAAAATCGCGCGGAGGCAATTGTGGTGCACTGCGGACCACAGATGACGGGAGTGAACGATGGCTGTGGAGATGTGTGCGAGCAAAACGTCGTGCAACTGTTGAGAAACTCACCGCCCCGATGAACACAGGGGCTACCAACAGTGTGTCCTCGATGATCGTTCAGCGAACGCTGGTGCGTATGGGCCTCTGCAGCAGGGGCATGGTTCATGCACCCATGCTGATCGCTGTTCAGCGGCGACGAAGGCTGGAATTTGCACCCCAGTGCAGTAATTAGATGTCCACTGAGTAGGTGGCGACAGGTGGCGCTTTCAGATGAATAACATTTTATGCTGCATCGGACAGATGGCCGTTGGCGCGTATGGTGTGAAACGTCTGAAGGAAGCCACCCTGCAACAACCGCTGCTATGTCCAGGCCGAAGGAGGCAGCATTATGGTGTGGGGAGTGTTTTCATGCCATCATTCTGGGAGGCACAGTGGATTAATGAAAGTGTGCATCTATCCTTGGGGCCATGTCCATATCGCATGCAGTTTGTTTTACCTCGGCACATTGGCAACAACCGGCAGAACAACGCGACGTGTACACAGCCCGCAGTGTACGTGCGTGGTCTAAAGAGCACCAAGATAAGTTTACCGTACTCCTCTGGGCACGAAATGTCCCGGATTTCAACCCAATCCCGAATTTGTAGGACCATCTCGATCGGGCTGTACGCCCGCACGGATCCTCAACCGAGAAACCTAACGCAGCTGTCCACGACACTAGAGTCGGCACAGCATCACATCCGTGCCGGTATCTTCCAGAACCTCGTTGACGCTCTTCGAGCACTTCTCGTAGCGGTCCGCGCTACAATAGGTGGTTACTCAGGATTTTCACAGATGGTCGTATTAATATGCCCAGACAGTGTATTTGATGCTTCCGTCAAAGAGACCGCATTTGCATATTAACCTGCCGATCGCCGGGTTTAAGAGGCCGCACGCCGACAATCGGTCAGTTTGCTCTCAGTTCCAGTTACATTTTTCCTCCAGAATCCAGCACGTTACCTACTACTGCCGATCAGTTCCAGCCGTCGGGCAGTTAACGCCTCATCTAGAACGTTAGTCAAAGTGTTTATCAATTGAGAGACAGGCCTTGTAAACTCTCTGTCTACAATCCGTATTAAAATAGGACCAGTAATTCATCATCTACTATATTCTGTTCGATTGGCTTCAGAAGTTTACATCAGTGCAGCGCCTTATCACAAAGCAAAAGCTGTTATATTTTGATGTACATTATTTTAATGAATTTATTGACCTCAGGCACTGCCTGCAGGTTAACAGCGACCGTTAGAAATTAAAATTACAGAGCAGCCAAAGTTCGCATGTTACTTTTCCTTTACTCTGACACGTTTCACCCGTCCAATGCGAGCAACTTCAGAACTTATGCAGCCGACGGCCACACGTCACAAATATCAGGCAGTGTCCAGCGCCGCCGTCGTACATATTTTATATATGACAGGGGCGCTTTTAAAACGTGTGTCCGTCGGCTACGTAAGTTTTGAAGATGCTCGCGTTGGTCGAGTGCAACATGTCAAAACAGACGAAAAGTCACCTGCGACTTGTGGTCACTCTGTAATTTTAATTTTAGTTAACGATTGTTCTTGTTACTCATTTGTTGCCAGCAGTTATTCTGTTTTAGACATATTTCCCCGTGACATTGCGAGGTGCCGTGGCTAGCAGTGTGTTTAACACTAAATTCGTCTAGAATCTTCATATGGAAATGTTGCTCTAAGCCCCCCCCCCCCCCCCCCCTTTTCTAACTCCGAATTTTGCTGTTGCACACGGATTAAGAAGAAACGCGAACTGACTGTAATCGACCCTGCAAGTGGAGTAGAAAAGAGTTTGGCACCTGCAATAATTTAATTTGATAGAAATTAAATTGATAAAAAAGTTTCATTAACGAGATGAGAAATGAAAGGGTTGCTCTACCGATCTACAGAATGAAAGTTCTGTCCAAAATAACAATTTTATTTACTATGGCTAAACTCAAAATAATAATCAAAACACATGAAACATTTACAATACATCAAATTGGATACTCAAATAAGTGCTGTGAAGGCGAAATTGTCCATAAACTAGCTTGTGACATGTATGTCCAAGTGGTATGTGGAGCCAATTCCTTGCAAACGCAAAACTTAAGAGAAACACCCAGCCAACCCAACATTAATTGTTGCTACAGTAGTGAAAACTCAGACAATGAACACCCAAGACAGCACCACGTTAGAAAAGACGGGAACAGGCGCGCTCTGCTGAGCTCTGATTATCACATAGCAAAATTCCCTAATCTGCCGGTGCTGCGGACATACATTACCAAGCTGTCTTCTTAACTGCAAGGACACGATCTGGCGTACCGGAGGCGATGGCTGGTTGCTTCGACGTCTCGTCGTGGTGATTATAATGTCGCGAGTATAGCCCGAAACAAATTATCCTGGTCTGGTTGTTCTGGACTAAAGACTTCCTAGTAATACAAATTCGCCTCTGAGGGAGACGTAGAAGGCTCGGCACACAATCACTGATGGTACAGTGATTGATTTTAACGAGCGCAGTCACACAGTAACTCCTATACAGTCTACTTAAGCCAAAACTGTTCAAGACGGACAACAAAGGCCGCTTGTACGCAGAACGCGCAATTGCCAACTGTACTCGGAACGCTACGTTGAAGTCGAAACTTCAGCATCTTCGTCAAACAGTTACAATTTAATGAAATTATATTAGACAGCCAATGGAAGGCAGGCTGTCCAGAGCAGCGACAGCTCAGTCTTGTAACCTACTCCAACCGAAAGGCGAGAGCCGACCCTATCAGGAGCACCCGTACAAGCTGAACAGTGGCCACGACAGTGGCCGTGGTTTAATGTGTCAATCAGCAACTCGAAAACAGGTGGAAAATTTCTCTATTGCCGAAGCAATACTATTCCGCCAATGAAGATACTTGGCGCCAATTTCTGCGCTGATTTTGCTACATCAATAGAGCTATGCCCTGGGCAACCAATCAGTTATGATTTTGCAGAAAACGCGGGAATTTGCCCGCCAAAACTGCCTGGGAACACAAGTCATTCCCACGCCTCGCTGGTAGCCCGTCAGAAAGTGTTTTTTCACTAAGTTTCTGCGAAGTAACAGAATCTCTAACCACAGCCGCTCCTTCAGGCCCCTGTGGGCGTATCGCCCCCGCTCTTACGACAATATCGGCATCTGGACGGCATCCCACTCGACTCCCTCACACCCGTCGGCATAACCTTTTCAAGATCAGCAGAACCCACCTGTCACCGAACCGCCAGGGTGACGAGAGAAGCTGCGTGGGAAGTCCTTGTGTGAAGGAATAGCAACTTTTCACCGCACCCAATTAGAGAGGAAAATTTTCATATCTTCTGAGTTCTCAATACTAGCCTTGTAATGACCATACTCGGCTGTACTTACCCAAATCGAATTACTCAGAGTAAGATACAAATATGAGAGGGGGTAAGTCACTGTGTGCATCGTAAAGGCATGTCACCTCTCAACATGCAAATTGTAACCGTGGAACTACGTCACGTTCCTATAGCCATGGAATTCTATAGCTGAGGATTCGTTTCCTGCTGTATTTATATTGGGCACCTAACAGTGGATACAACAGTATCCGTGTGTTTTCTGTGTGCGGATTCCACGCTACGACAGAGAGGATAATACCTCTTTCATAAAATAGGGTTCCTTTTGTGAGATCATAATCCTCTCGCTCCCCATTTATGGCCCAAAATTCTTACTTCTGCTGACTTCGGTCAAGCATGACAGTACCAGTCAAAGTCATATACAATCGCTGTGATACGTTTATCACTTCTTGCGATTTCTACTTGACGTGGAGTGTTGTGTCACCTTGAAAAGAGAAGAAAAGACCAGATTGCTTAGAATATAAAATGTGACACATCAGTATTTAATAGGAAACGCTTCCTGATATTCTGGGAATCTGTATTCATACGGTCACGAACCGGTGACAACAAATGGTGTCCTGAAACGACGAAAGCCAGTTTGCGACCAATTGAATACCGTTTCGCTGCACATGAGGAAGTGTTTACTACTTACAACTTTTAAAGCCAAGCATCGTCGGAGAATTCAGTTAATAACACATAATCTACGCTGACAATTAGATACGCGCTGTGTGATTTTCGCTCACATCTTACCGTCTTCGGAATATATGTGGAAGATCAAGAAAGGTTTGTGATGATAAGGATGTTAAGTGTGATTATGGCTTATTACCACTGTTGGTTAAAGCCGGCCTCTGTGGCCGAGCCGTTCTAGGCGCTTCAGTCCGGAACCGCGTTGCTGCTACAGTCACAGGTTTGAATCCTGCCTCGGGCATGTATGTGTGTGATGTCCTTAGGTTAGTTCGGGTTAAGTAGTTCTAAGTATATGGGACTGATGACCTCAGATGTTAAGTGCCATAGTGCTAAGAGCCATTTAAACCATTTTTGTAGCTTAAATTGTATACTGAAGAATCACTGAGGGTGTAATATGAATAGCCAACAGTATTAATAGCCTCTTTCGTCACAGTCCTTTCACTATAAAAAGTGAAGTTTTAGAATTATTTAACACTTTACAAAATGTGATACTTGTAATAAAGAGTTGTAAGAAAGGGTGTACCAACTTATTGCAAAAACAGACTTACAAAACCAAACGTCTTGCGTTTTGAGTTATACGTGTGTGTGTGTGTGTGTATGCTTGATAATGTAAGGAAAAAGGCACGCTCGTCATAAACGTTGCACTTTCCCCAAATGATAATCGTCTCAACAAGATATGATGCGCGTCCTTTCATAGCGCTATTACATTCGTGGAAATTAATTTTTAGAGGTGTCCATTCTTCTGAACATTTGTACAGATTCAGATGAAGAAGTATCGGATTTTGGATACATCCCCCAATGTATATTTCAGTAACTAAACACTGCATGGCTCTTTGTGGCTCTGGACTACTAAAGTCATGGAATAATCTAGTGAAGTGGAGCTGTCCCCTTCCGCCGGAGGTTCGAGTCCTCCCGCGGACATGAGTGTTTGTGTTGTTCTTAGCATAAGTTAGTTTAAGTAGTGTGTAAGTCTAGGGACCGATGACCTCAGCTGTTTGGTCCTTTAGGAGTTATCACACATTTGAACAGTTGAAGTGGAGCTGTGGTTAAGACACAACACTCGCACTCAAATGCCAGTTCGAGTTTTCAGATTCAGGTTTTCCGTGATTTCCGTAACTCTGTAAAGTAAATGGTAGGATGATTACTTGGAGAAGGACACAGCCTACTTCCTCCAGAACGCCAATCGGAGCTTCTGCACGATCTATAATCATCGCCTCGTCTTTCTTTCGACACTGGATAGCAAGTGTCTAGTTGGCGAGAGAAGGACTCACACCATATTTGTCCGATTAACATTCTATCGGTACACAGTGTGAGCAGCAGATAGGTGGTCATAATTCGAAGGGAATGTTGACACTCGCAAACGAGCGTTCAACTGACCGCAGACCTGTGGTTCGGCTCGGAGGTGGTATCGATTGGCGGTCGGAGCAGGAAGGGACAAAAGGTGGTATGCTGCGCTGACAGCGGACAGCGCCTAGCTGCTGACGTCGCCGTATGACGTCACACGGTGCCCTCCGTCTGTGTAGGACAGGGCCGGTGTGTGCGAGAAAATATAGGAAGGGGAATCTTTTTGATGACCGACACTGAACTTTTTACGGAGAACTCAGTGCGTTTTATTTAGTATTCGAGAATGTTGTCCATTCTTTACGGAGAGAATGAGTCCTTCGGCCTGAATCCGAGAGGATGATGTAAATCAAAGGCTGCAGAGGGTATTACGAGTTCAACTGGAAATTTTGCATCTGCGCTAAAAAGGATGAAGGCTGTAGGAGTGTAGTGGCTGAATCAGGCCTAACATCAGCGCACATGTGACATGGATTTTTCAAATTATCTTTTTTATTTTAGACGAAACATCAAGATGCGCAGGTGTAGACCTGGCGTTTGTTGAATGGTTTATCTAGATTCGGATCGGGAGCACTGAAATACGGGTAGTTAAATGTGGATGAGTTACCTAAATCATTCCTTGTGGAAATGTTTTCCCACGACAGTGCTCTCTTTCGTTCCCAGAAAACAAAGAACGGTGGAATATTCCTGATGGTAGTATACAGTTTACTTCTTTCCTGACCTCATATTCCCGAAAATTTCTCAGAAAACTGACAGTCATTTTTCTATGGACACAAAGATTTCAGTACTTACTCTTTATTAACCACTATTAGCTATTACTATCGACGTAAGTAGAGGGCACTATATCTTAGGCTTCAGATATTTATCGTTTTCACTAAGTCTAAAAGAATTTGTGGCCTATCACGGGATGGACAGTGGTGTGACAGTGCGTATTCTTAGCCACATACAGTCGGTTTCTGCCACAACAAAGCAATCGTCCTCGACTATTGCTAGAATCCGAAAACTGAATGAAACCATAGGTGAAAAGTGGGAAAACTTACCAGTAACAAGAAGTACTTGTTTTAGGAAGGCAGATTAGTCCTTGCAATGTTTAACCTTTATAGCATTAAATTCAAATATTTTCTCTGGTAAGACCGTAAGCTCATTATGATAAAGGTAAACAGAATAGTTTGGCGAATAATAAAAAGTTTACTATAACCGCCAGATTCAGAAGAATCAGTTGCGCTGTCATTCAGCAGTCTAAACGTGATAGCACAGAAAGAAACTTATCATACGAAAAAATATTTACACTAATTTTTTATTTATAATGTATTAATTAAGGTTTACATCACAGTTGCATACAACATTTTTATTGGTGACTAGTTTCGAACATTTTTCGTTCATTCTCAAACCATTACCCATGTTAGAAGATACAACATTTTTAAAAAATTTGAAGTACAAAATGTTTAATTACATAAATAATTTTCAAACATTTTTTATCCAAAGATTACAGCAGTGCAATATATCTTTGACGACATATCTTGCGAAACACCTATGCGTGGAAGTTACTCCAACCCAGGAAACTAATTGCGTACATCCACCTCCGGAGGAAATGCTGCCGTGTAATCTTGCGTCCGGGTGGCGCAGTGGTCGGTGCATCTACTTAGTAAACAGGTGGTCAAGGTTCGAATCCTGGTCCGGCACAAGTTTTCAGCCTTTCCAGTTGATATAAATCAATGCCCACTGGCAGCTAATGTCAATAATTCCCCTGTTTCTAGATTTTCATACGCGAAAATGTGAATTTTTCGAAGAACTCTTCCATAGATTTCTGTTTACAGTAACAAAAATTTATAACTGCTGGCTTTGCAATTCTTGATTATTTCTCGTAATTCTTCGTAGAGGTTTTTGAGGATCTGCAGAGCTTCCTGTATTAATAAGTTGGGAAAGAGGTTTTGTAAAAATGATTGAAAGAGATTTTGTAAACCTATTACAAGTGCTGCGGCGATGTAATGTCAAGGTGAAGTGTGAATGATGGCAACTTTCGCAGACATAAACAATAAAATAATTCATACAGATAGATTATTGCGTGGAATCCTGTCGAATCATGAAGATAGTGAGAGGGAAGGTCGCTAATATATTACGCGCTATTATAGGTTCCAAATAATACATATTTTATCGTCCAACTTCCATTGTATGGCATTGAATTCTTGTGTAATATTTAGATGTGTTGACTGCTATGACACGTTGAATTGTTGGAAGAATTATAAAAAAGTGGTGAACATCGTTTTTCCGGTTGGATTTAGTTGGGTGATGAATCTCAGTGTCAAAGGCCTGTCTACTGTTTACTATTTTTCTTTGTACTTGCAATAGTGTCCAAAAGGCTTGGAGATATTTATATCTACCGCATTTATTTTCTGTGGCGTTTAGATTATAAAGTAGTATATGTACGAACTTTGTTTTGAAACTGGGTTGTTGAAAGACACACTTAAATTCATTGTAAACTTTAAGCAGTAACCTACTTCACAATTTTATTACGCTGGCTTCATTAAAACCTCACACAGTAAACAGTAATTTACAATACCGATATAGAATTTCGAAAAAGTCATTAAAGCGTAAAAGGGGACTATGTAAACGAACGTATGTTAATTATCTCCCTCCATTTAAATTCGCTTGAACTTTGTGAAATCAATGGCCCTTTACTGTGAAATTAAGTAACATCGTTAACCAACACAATTAACTCTCTGTTAGTATCTTAATACTCATACTCACCTCTAAATTGCTTTTTAATAGGCTTTAACAATGAACGAAGGTTGAAACGAGCACTGGTTACAGGAATTCTGTAGGATATTTCCCAATATTCGCGTTATGAAGTAATTATGCCAGTGCCATAAACTATGAATACAATTTCTTGAGATTTAAATCCAAATCTTCATGAAACTATTCGCAACGAGACCGCTTTCTATCGACATCTTAATCTAAACTCCCTAATGACCTACGGGTTTTAAAACAATCTTTTAATATTCCTTATTATTAGTTTCCTGCGAGACCTATTACCAGTTAACGACGTAAATTTATGGAATACATTACACTTTGTATTGGCACCCGATTTCTTAAAAATTTTTCTGCCTTTCTCATAATGTATTTTTGTAATCTATCATTGTCCAGTCATTACTTATTGTAACTTATTACTAAAGGGATGATTCAGTGTTTTATTGCAATATGTTGTTTTTCTTAATCAGCTGAGTATCGCAATCTGATATTCTATTTACTATATCTGTTAAACCCTTATTTGTCTCTTTTGAGCTTCGTCTCCCACATCCACAAACCGTATTCTGTAACTAGTAACAAGTGAAATCTGTGTTACCAAACGATAGTTCAAATAAGGTGTACCCTCTCTAAAAACCCAACGCACTCTTTGCTGCGCTTTAACTTCAAGTTACAGTGGCTGGATCTGAGGTTTTTCTGAGGTTATTATTCCATATTATATTGTCTTTTGCATGTAATGTATTATTAGACAAAGTAGAAGTGCAAGTGTACGTTAATCGCTGGTTTTCATACTTACCTACACTAATAACTACAATGGTGTCCAAAATTAAAGCAGCAAACGAAAATTAAAGCAACAAACGTTATTTCCCCGTCCTGTGTACAATTCAGGGTAAAATCATACAAACTGTCAACCAGATGTCAGTACGATCGTGTTCTGCACGGAAGATGGCATTCCGGTCAACGGGCAACCATGCGAGCAATGGCGTCAGGACATCTGTGAAACCGCTCACTTGACGAAAGCTCTGTTCCTAAAAACTGGAAAGTAGCACAGGTCACGCCAATATTCAAAAAGCAAATAGGAGTAACCTATTGAATTACAGACCCCTATCACTGACCTCAATTTGCAGTAGGATTTTGGAGCATATACTGTACTCTAACTTTATGAATCACCTTGAAGAAAATGACTTATTGATACATAACCAACACAGATTCAGAAAGTATCGTTCTTGTGCAACAGAGCTAGCTCTTTATTCCCATGAAGTAATGAGTGCCGTCGACGTGGGATCTCAGATCGAGTCCATATTCCTAGATTTCCAGAAGGCTTTTGATACCGTTCCTCACAAGCGACTATTAATCAATCTGCGTGCATATGGAGTATCGTCTCAGTTGTGTGTCTGGATTCGTGACTTCCTCTCAGAGAGGTTACAGTACGTAGTGATGGTAAATCATCGAGTAGAACAGAAGTGATATCTGGCGTTCGGCAAGGTAGTGTCATAGGCCCTCTGCTGTTCCTGATCTATATAAATGATCTAGGTGATAATCTGAGCAGCCCTCTTAGATTGTTTGTAGATGACGCTGTAATTTACCGTCTAGTAAAATCATCAGACGATCAATTGCAATTACAAAATGATCTAGAGAGAATTTCTGTACGGTGCGAAAAGTGGCAATTAGCCCTAAACGAAGAAAAGTGCGAGGTCTTCCACATGGGTACTAAAAGAAATCCGATAAATTTTGGGTACACGATAAATCGCACAAATCTAAGTGCTGTCAATTCGACTAAATACCTAGGAATTACAATTACGAGTAACTTAAATTGGAAAGACCACACAGATAATATTGTGGGGAAGGCGAAACAAAGACTGCGCTCTGTTGGGAGAACACTTAGAAGATGCGACATACCCACTACAGAGACAGCCTACATTACACTTGTCCGTTCTCTGCAGGAATTCTGCTGCGCGGCATGGGATCCTTACCAGGTAGGATTGACGGAGGACAACGAAAAAGTGCAAAGAAGGGCAGCTCATTTCGTGTTATCGCGCAATAGGGGTGAGAGTGTCACTGATACGGTAAGCGAGTTGGGGTGGCAGTCACTGAAATAAAGGCGGTTTTCTTTGCGGCGAGATTTATTTACGAAATTTCAATCACCAACTTTCTCTTCCGAATGCGAAAATATTTTGTTGGCACCCATCTACGTAGGGAGAAATGATCATCATAATAAAATAACAGAAATCAGAGCTCGAACGGAAAGACCCGCCACGCGCTGCTTCCTCGACTCGGGTAGGCGCGCCGGCCCCAGATCAAATCCGGCCAGCGGATTAACGACGAGGGCCGGTGTGCCGGCCAGCCTGGATGTGGTTTTTAGGCGGTTTTCCACATCCTGCTAGGTGAATACTGGACTGGTCGTCGCAGACACTTGAAACACGTCCGCACTATTTCACGATTTACACTAGACACAGACAGTTGGGGTACACTGATTCCGTCCCGGGGGGTACGGGGTGGCGGCAGGAAGGTCATCCGGCCAACCCTAACACTAACATTGCCAAATCCGTTGTAACCACGCCGACCCTGCGATCGCTGCAGGACTATGGCGTAAGTGAAAGAACAAGAGTGCGAACGGAAAGATTTAGGTGTTCCTTTTTCCCATGCGACATTCGCGAGTGGAATGGTAGAGAAGTAGTATGAAAATGGTTCGATGAACCCTCTGCCAGGCACTTAAGTGTGAATTGCAGAATAATCATGTAGATGTAGATATACAGGGTGTTACAAAAAGGTACGGCCAAACTTTCAGGAAACTTTCCTCACACACAAATAAAGAAAAGATGTTATGTGGACATGTGTCCGGAAACGCTTAATTTCCATGTTAGAGCTCATTTTAGTTTCGTCAGTATTCACCGCCAGTTGGCCCAATTGAAGGAATGTAATGTTGACTTCGGTGCTTGTGTTGACATGCAACTCATTGCTCTACAGTACTAGCATCAAGCTCATCAGTACGTAGCATCAACAGGTTAGTGTTCATCACGAACGTGGTTTTGCAGTCAGTGCAATTTTTACAAATGCGGAGTTGGCAGATGCCCATTTGGTGTGTGGATTAGCACAGGGCAATAGCCGTGGCGCGGTACGTTTGTATCGAGACAGATTTCCAGAACGAAGGTGTCCCGACAGGAAGACGTTCGAAGCAATTGATCGGCGTCTTAGGGGCCACAGAACATTCCAGCCTATGACTCTTGGACCTAGAACGACGAGGACACCTCCAACGGACGAGCCAATTCTTCGTGCAGTTGACAATAACTCTAATGTCAGCGTCAGAGAAGTTGCTGCTGTACAACGTAACGTTGACCACGTCACTGTATGGAGAGTGCTACGGGAGAACCAGTTGTTTCCGTACCATGTACAGCGTGTGCAGGCACTACGAGTATCAGCAGCTGATTGGCCTCCACGGGTATACTTCTGAGAATGGTTCATCCAACAATGTTTCAATCCTCATTTCAGTGCAAATGTTCTCTTTACGGATGAGGCTTCATTCCAACGTGATCAAATTGTAAATTTTCACAATCAACATGCGTGGGCTGACGAGAATCCGCACACAATTGTGCAATCACGTCATCAACACAGATTTTCTTTGAACGTTTGGGCAGGCATTGTTGGTGATGTCTTGATTGGGCCCCATGTTGTTCCACCTACGCTCAATGGAGCACGTTATCATGATTTCATACGGGATACTCTAGCTGTGCTGCTACAACATGTGCCTTTACAAGTACGACACAACATGTGGTTCATGCATGATGGAGCTCCTGCACATTTCAGCCGAAGTGTTCGTACGCTTCTCAACAACAGATTCCGTGACCGATGGATTGGTAGAGGCGGACCAATTCGATGGCCTCCACGCTCTCCTGACCTCAACCCTCTTGACTTTTATTTATGGGGGCATTTGAAAGCTCTTGTCTACGCAACCCCGGTACCAAACGTAGAGACTCTTCGTGCTCGTATTGTGGACGGCAGTGATACAATACGCCATTCTCCAGGGCTGTATCAGCGCATTAGGGATTCCATGCGACGGAGGGTGGATGCATGTATCCTCCCTAACGGAGGACGTTTTGAACATTTCCTGTAACAAAGTGTTTGAAGTCACGCTGGTACGTTCTCTTGCTGTGTGGTTTGAAGAGAAGTAATAAAATGAGCTCTAACATGGAAAGTAAGCGTTTCCGGACACATGTCCACATAACATATTTTCTTTCTTTGTGTGTGAGGAATGTTTCCTGAAAGTTTGGCCGTACCTTTTTGTAACACCCTGTAGATGTAGATGCCCGGTGGAGCATAACATGTAATTCATCTAAAAACGCCACCTGTCACCAAAGCAGTCAGTCTGGGCGGTCAGTTGCTCAACAGTTGAACGTCTATTCGACCGTACACATCTCCGCAGCCGTTTTCAATCCTGTCATCTATGGCCCGTGGTGCACCACAGTTGCTTCGGTGCTAGTTTTGGCTGGCGCCATTTTGCCATGCACAGTACACTTATTAAGGTGACACGCGAACAGTTGGCGTTCTTGGCCGTTACGGAAATGCTTCCATCTCTGGTCCGACAGCCAATGATCATGTCCTTCTCGACACCAGACGAATCGCTCCGTATCCGCATTACGACAACGACTGCACTGTTTTCCTCACTCCCCCGACACATTTTATATACCCTCCACTGCTAGTGCTGCCAGGTGACTGCGTATTGACGTCAAACATAGGCAGTGGTCACATTCATGTGACTGGACAGTGTATCTTACTGCGATGATTCCATACGATCGACTGGCACATAAACACCATTTCACTGTCATGACTTAATTCTGCAGTGGAGGTTGACGTGACCTACATCATCTAAAGTGGTCCAAAGCAAGCAGTGGACTTTTTAAGGGACTGAGTAATATTGTTTCAGGTGAGGTTACTTATAGCAGTCATCTGTGGAATGAAAATACGAAAAAGTTCGTATTCCGTAAAGAATACTGTGTACATTTCCTGGTCGCTGTTTATGTTTCCGCTCGTGGCAGCGCTATAGAAAAACTCCGAAGCGAAGACTCCCCGGTATTCGCTGCCGCACCTGCTCCGCAAAACACAGGTGATCAGCGATCACACAGCAGTCGCGTGGGGAGCGAGCGAGCCTGCAGCCAGCGTTGCCGGTAATGAACAATGGGTCAGTGGTGTGGTGTGCGTCGAATACTCGTATGTGTAACATCAGCGCGTAGCAAAAGCGTTCGTCAGTTAAAAACTGTTCTGACTGCAGAATCCAGTGCCGGTAATGGGGAACGGAATTTGAGAGGAAATTAGACCAACATGTGTTTATTTCAGTTTCTTTCCCGTCAGTTGTAATTGTAGCTTGCATCACCTCTGTATTGGTTCCATGAAAGAGAGAGAAAAAGTTAGATATAGCTCACAGACCTTTCGGGCAGTATGCAATGTGAGTTTCAGTGTGGCTTGGGAAAATTAGTTTAAATTATACACTGTGACCCGTAATTAGTGATTCAATTATGTTTGAATGCAAACGAATTTTATAGCAAACTGTCATTACGGTACCACTAAAGTGTAGTGTGCATTATTTGTTCTTGTTCATATACAGGAGATGTTACCAGAAGCAAAAAATTATTGTCGTTACAGCAACGCTATCAACTGCAGATGCGTTTCATTGTCTGAAGTAGTTGGGACTACAATTAAGAGCTTTGCGTCAGAGTGTAATTTTATGCTACTTTCAGAACGGTTATTCTACTATGTACACGTTCATATGATATTAATGTCACAGAAAACGATTTGTATCCGGGACTATGGAAACAGCCAGCAAATCCCTTACAGACTTTTCCTGACGACAAGGTAAAGGAAGATAAGTTTGAACATGCGGTCAATGTTGAGATTACAGACGGAGATCTTATTCGATTAATACAATGAATATAAATGTAAAAGGTCTTTTTAATAAACTGTCGTTAAAAATCATCGGCAGGTTTTGTTTTATGGGCATTATGTTGTGCTATACGGCGTGTTTCTGTGAGTAATATTTTGTCTCCTAATTCTTGAGACATATTCGAAAGCCGTAAAGATGCAGTTATCAATTTACAGATTAAAGTTGTTTTTGTGCTTCTGAATTTCTATAGCCTGTCCGTATATCCTAACATAGTCACGATTCTACCTCAATAATGCTAGAGTATCGGAGAAACGAATTTGGAGATTCCCTGGTCTGCTACTGCCGATTTATTCTTGTTTCCACAGACGATAATTGCTCTGTGTTCTTTAAGCCGGCTGCTAATGCTTCTGTCACAGTTCCTATATGCGTTTAGCTATATGTGTATGGGACTTTTACTGTGTATTCCTGCTGAGGCAGGCGAACGTAGGTCCTCTGCAGTGTTGAAACTTTCATTCACCTTTGTTATCGGTTTAAGCACTATATCAGTACCGTGTCTTCTTAGTCCTCTGATGATGCGATCTGTTACTATGTTCTAAATGGCATGTAGAGTGGAAACACCGTGTGTTAATGTCCACTAATTCGTGTTCGATTACCTACGATCACATAGTACATTTAGTTGCTGTTTTCATTTTAAGGTCGTAACCGATTTCATCAAACACAGATTTCCCTGTAAGAATTATTTTACCCAGAATTAAGAGAGAAATGTTTCATCTGTAGCTCCCAGTTAGATTAAAACACTGTGCTCGTCAATAACCTTTGCCTTTCGCGGGCAAGTACTCTCTGGACCGAGCTGTCCATGCACGACTCACCACCCGCCTTCACAGCTTCACGTCCGCCAGTTCCTCATCTCCTCCCCCCAAACTTCACAGAAGTTCTCATGCGGGTATTGGGGGGCTAGCACTCCTGGAAGAAAGGATATTGCGGAGAAATAGCTTAGCCAGAGTTTGGAAGTTAAAAGAGGAGGTACTAATGATGGTAATTCTACGATGGTGGGTTGTGCGTTACACTTGGTTAGCTCAGTCAGTGGAGCACTTGCCAAGAGGAAAGGTAAGGGTCCCAGGTTTGATTCACGATTCGGCACACAGTTTAAATCTAGCAGGGTGTTCAAACCAGCGTATACTCCACTACAGAGAGGAAATTTATTCTGGTAAGTGCCATATTTCAACAACTTTAACATTTCTTTCATGACAAGTGAGATTGTTTTAATCTGTATGTTTATGATGGTCAGAAAATAAGTAGGTTGAAGGGAACGTCAAATCAATGTGGAGATCGTTAGATAAGGGGCTGTAATACAGTCACGAAGAGAAGTAATAAAACGTGACTCTACTTAAGGTGTCAACCCAGCATTCACCTGAAGTAATTTATGGGAGTCATTTTAACACCCCGTCGATGAGGCTGTCATCAGTGGCGGAGCACAAGCTTGAATTAGACAAACGAGCTTGAATTAAACAAATGTGGGGCAGAAAACTACCCTTGGCACCTTGAAGGGAACAACTTTAGCCTACCCGTATTTTGAGAAATAGCAGAAAATTAATCATTATGATTAGACGGGAACTTTAATCCTGCTCCCCGTCGAAACCGAAATCCATTGTATTAACACGTCGGTCGAAAGCAACAAAAGTTTGGTGTTTGGATAGGGACTAGTCTATATTAAATTTTATGTTCACTGCACTAATCAATCGCCATGCTCTATTATAGTACAATGAGAACAGTACAGTGATGTAGGTATTTCTGTCTGGAATCGAAGAGCGGAATTTCCGCTGAAGGCTTTGTGTATATTTTAATCTGTGCATGAGGTAATTATGTAATTTCCTGTGTAGAATTTTGATGGGGGCTAAGCGTAAATCTGGTGTCATTTATATATTATAATGAGGTCATGACATGGCCGCCCGGTTCTGGTGACTGAAGTTTAGCGCCGATCGATGCCCTCATATTTCAGAAAAACAAATGACAAGAGAGGTTTTTAATGCATGTCTAAGCGTTAACTGAATCCTTGACGAAATGCACGTCGATGTCCGTATGTTAGGCGGTTAAATTGTTTAGACTGAACGCCGATGAAAATATGAATTTACTGCTTTTTAACATCCAACTACAACAGCACAATGTGTGCGCTACAGCAGCAGCATCTAAGGCGTCTAGATATGTATGGGAAGCTGAACAGTGCCGCTATTTTATCTGTACTTTTGTTAGCTGCTAGTATTTAGGTATCTGAATGTCTCAGACAGTGGGATCTATCACGTGTTAAGAACTTTTATGCGTTTGTTCCATTGTGATCATCAATTATCTGTCACACTTAAACGACACTAATGTCTTGTAGTTAAGTGTGGTCGTGAAAACCGGGAAATGGAAAGAGGAAAAGTGAGAAAACCTTGCAAATCAGCGTCAAATATTTATGTACCAACCAGAATTGCGCTGCCTGTGTTGGAAATTGAGAAACACTGCTTCAAACAGACGCACGATTCACAGCTAGAAGAAACCAGAGTATCAGTCTCATAACGTGTGAGTCGTGTTTGTACTTTCATTGTGACCAGGGCGGTGTTGTGTCTTCTTCAAGTTCACAGCAAATTCACACAAAGAAGTCATTTGGTCTCTGTTTTACTTGGCACGTTGTTTAGGTTGCTTGGTTACGGTCAGACACAAACCAGTCTCACAAGAGTAGAAACAGTTAGTAACCGCTTTGGCGTCGATTCTGAAACACCTGAACAGTTTGTTATAGGCCAGAACACGGTACACGCAAAGACCAATAATGCACAACAGGAACAAAATCTAGCTATAACTACAGGGAGATGCCGGAAAACCTAACGCGTCTTAAGAACGTTGGCGCTATAACAATTTTCAGAGGTTTGTCGTATACAGTTTTAAGAGTATCGTGCAATAACATGCAGGTTGTAAAATCGTCTCGTATGTTGTAATTTTTCGATAAATTGTCATCACAGCCAGTTTATTTATGATATGCTACCGCCATATGAGCAGACTCCATGGGTCGTAAATCCGTCTCGGATGTTGTAATTAATCGATAAATTGTGCATCACAGTCAGTTTCATTCTGATATGCTATCAAGATGTGAGCAGTTGCATGGGTCAAATAAAAAAGGAAACATACATACAATACGGGCATCAGAAGTGGTCTTTATCGGAGGTAACCTCACCGATAGGTGACACGTTGGATTTTCCTAGTACACTGACGTGAACAACACATGGATTCGGCCACTGAATTAAATGTTGAGGACCGTGTATTTCTCAGTTATAATTTTTACAAATTTTGTAACCAGTGGCCCTCCGAAAATGCGAAGTTCCGGCCTCGGAAAATCGCTAGCGCAGCTATTGTACTTTCGTTTACTCTGTAGGAGACCAGACCATTTACAACGTATCTCTGATACCGTCTGAAAATCTAGAATACCAAAAATCATGTTAAATTGGGTACTGGGACGTTTCTCGTTGAGGACGCGGTGCACTCTGCTTCAGTACGGCACAAAGTTATACGGTAAATTGAGCGTCTGTGCCAAGTTTGTTATAAACGTACACATGTCTGCCCTGTGACAGATTCCGTAAACACAACGGAAGAGACAAATGGACTGGCACCTATTGGGGTAAAATCCGCTTCAATCTTTTCCATTTATATGAGGTCCCAAACGCGAATCTCCTTCATTCTGAATCCGGAGATTGGTTGGCAGCAATTTTCTCCACTCCTCCCTCTTACCTATTACTTTCTTCATTTCCTCATATGAGCCTGCCCCTACGTCATCTCTGATATCTGGAGCATTGTAGTCTACGTATCTTCTTCCTAGACTGCAGGACTCTAAACAGGTGAGATATGACATACGACACAGTTCATTAGACGAAGTGAAGAGACTGCCGGGGAGTAGGGAGGGGTGGAAAAGAAGCATTGCCGACAGCCAACCAATCTTCGGACTGAGATAAGCTTAAGAAGTGTTGCAGAAAATTTACGTAGAAACGAGTGAAACAGATCTTACATATACTTCGCAAGACACCTTACGATGCATGGTGGAGGGTACTTATGGTACCACTAACTGATACGCCTTTCCCTGTCCCACCCGCGAGTGACGAGCAATGAACGCCACTTTGCTTAACAGGTACACATTGTTAATATGATTTTCGCCTAGTCTGTATTCTCTAACACCTGATATTTTCCACATTTCCTCTGCCTGTGTGTAACTATAAGTACATCTACAGCTATACTCTCTTTCAGTCGCATTCGTATATGTAACACAGGAAGAATGATTTCGTAAAACATCTATGCGCATTGTAAATAGACTAATCTTGTCTTTTAGGTATTTAAAAGACCAATGCGTAGGGGTTGCAGAATATTCCTAGATCCCGTAAGGCTGGTTCTTGAATCTTTGTAAGTCTACCGTAATGTGTCTGCTAATTCATGTTTCTCAGCTTATCGGTGGGTGAATGAAACCGCTTACCTTTCATGCTGCTCTTCTATGTGTGTCAGAATCCCCTGTTAGTTCTAATTGGTACAGGTCCCACACATACAGGAGCAATATCCTACTCGTCCACGATTCACTTCTATACATGGCTACACTCCATACAAATAGTTTCAGGAAAAACTTCCTGACATTTAAATCTATACTCGATGTTGGCAAATTTCTCTTCTTCAGAAACGCTTTCCTTGCCATAGCCAGTTTACATTTTGTATCCTCTCTACTTCGACCATAATCAGTTATTTTGCTCACCAAATAGCAAAACTCATCTACTACTTTAGGTGTCGCATTTCCTAATCCAATTCCCTCAGCATAATCTGATATAGTGCGACAACCATTACCGTCGTTTTACTTTTGTTGAAGTTCATCTTGTATCCTCCTTTCAAGACACTGTCCATTCCGTTCAACTGCTCTTCAAAAATCAAATGGCTCCGAACACTATGGGACTTAAATTCTGAGGTCATCAGTCCCCTAGAATTTAGAACTACTTAAACCTAACTAACCTATGGACATCACACACATCCATGCCCGAGGCGGGATTCGAACCTGCGACCGTAGCGGTCGCGCGGTTCCGGACTGTAGCGCCTAGAACCGCTCGGCCACCCCGGCCGGCTCAACTGCTCTTCCAAGTCCTTTGCTGTCTCTAAAAAAATTGCAATATCATCGGCAAACCTCAAAGCTTTTATTTCCTCTCCATGGATCTTAATCCCTACTCCAAATTTTTCGTTTGCTTCCTTTACTACTTGCTCAGTATACATCGGGGATAGGATGCAACCCCGTTTCATTCCCTTCTCAACCACTGCTTCCCTTTCATGCCCCTCTTCTCTTATAACTGCCACCTGGTTTCTGTACAAACTGTAAACAGCCTTTAGCTCCCTGTATTTTACCCCTGATGCCTTCAGCATTTGAAAGAGAGTATTCCGGTCAACATTGTCAAAAGGTTTCTGTAAGTCTACAAATGCCAGAAACGTAGTTTTGCCTTTCCTTAATCTTTGTAAGACAAGTCTTCGGGTCAGTATTGCTTCGCATGTCCCAGCATTTCCAAGGAATCAAAACTGATCTACCCCGAGGTCGGTTTCTACCAGTTTTTCCATTCGTCTGTAAAGAATTCGTGTTAGTATTTTTGAGCCTTGACCACTGTAACGAACTGAAGTTTAGAGAAAGTAATCAGGGCATGGACGACGGCAGTCGCATTTTTTAGCGGGTTAAAGTGCCATGTCACAAGGCCAGGAATGTGATGGAGTGATTCAAGGAACACAGTGGCGAGGTCCAACTGATGTGCTGGTCCCGCAGCTCGCCAGATCTAAACCTGACGGAACACATATGGGATGTCACCGAACGTGACGTCAGGGCTCTTCGCCCCCTCCCGGGAATTTGCGGGAATTAAGTGACCTGCGTGTGCTGATGTGGTGCCAGCTCCCTCCAGAGACTTACCACCGCCTCATTGCTTCCATGACCGGACGCGTTGCCGCTGTTATACGGGTCACTCAAGTGTTTTACAAGTAATCTCCTGTACAGATTGACTGCATTTTCCCGGTAACTTCCCAATGAACTTAAGACCATCAATTGCTTTGCTGTGACTGAGCCTATATGTTGGGATACGAAATTAAGTTACCAAATTGTTGCATTCAAGTTTTGATATGAATTCACATATTACGTATGTGACGCACTGGTACCGTTTTGAGTACTTTATAATTATACACTCTAAGAAAGGAAAAATAGGAAAAACGACGCACAAAGAAGGAATTGTCCGAATGGGACGGGCATTAGTAGGTGTGATGAGCATATACAGACAAACAAATCATTACAATTTTAGAATAATTGAATGATTTATTCAAGAGAAAGAATTTCACAAATTGAAAAACTCAATAACACGTTGGTTCACTTCTGCCCCTTATGCAAGCTGTTATTCGGCTTGGCTAAGATTGATAGAGTTACACTACTGCCCATTAAAATTGCTACGCCACGAAGAAGACGCGCTACAGACGCGAAATTTAACCGACAGGAAGAAGATGCTGTGATATGCAAATGATTAACTTTTTAAAGCATACACACAAGGTTGGCACCCGTGGTGACACCTACAACGTGCTGACATGAGGAAAGTTTCCAACCGATTTTTCGTACACAAACAGCAGTTGACCGGCGTTTCCTGGTGAAACGTTGTTGTGATACCTCGTGTAAGGAGGAGAAATGCATACCATCACATTTCCGACTCTGATAAAGGTCGGATTGTAGCCTATCGCGATTGCGGTTTATCGTATCGCAACACTGCCGCTCGCGTTGGTCGAGATCCAATGACTGTTAGCAGAATATGGAATCGGCGGGTTCAGGAAGGTAATATGGAACGCCTTGCTGGATCCCAACGGCATCGTATCACTAGCAGTCGATATGACAGGCATCTTATCCGCCTGGCTGTAACGGAACGTGCAGCCACGTCTCGATCCCTGAGTCAACAGATGGGGACGTTTGCAAGACAACAACCATCTACATGAACAGTTCGACGACGTTTGCAGCAGCATGGACTATTAGCTCGAAGACCGTGGCTGCGGTTACCCTTGACGCTGCATCACAGACAGGAGCGCCTGCGATGGTGTACTCAACGACGAACCTGGGTGCACGAATGGCAAAACGTCACTTTTTCGGATGGATCCAGGTTCTGTCTACAGCATCATGATGGTCGCATCCGTGTTTGGCGACATCGCGGTGATCGCACATAGGAAGCGTGTATTCGTCATCGCCATACTGACGAATAACCCGGCGTGATGGTACGGAGTGCCATTGGTTACACGTCTCGGTCACCTCTTGTTCGCATTGACACTTTGAACAGTGGACGTTACATTTCAGATGTGTTACGACACGTGGCTCTACCCTTCATTCGATCCCTGCGAAACCCTACATTTCAGCAGCATAGTGCACGACCGCATGTTGCAGGTCCTGTACGTGCCTTTCTGGATGCAGAAAATGTTCGACTGGTGCCCTGGCCAGCACATTCTCCAGATCGCTCACCAATTGAAAACGTCTGGTCAATGGTGGCCGAGCAACTGCCTCGTCACAATACGCCAGTCACTACTGTTAATGAACTGTGGTATCGCGTTGAAGCTGCATGGGTAGCTGTACCTGTACACGCCATCCAAGCTCTGTTTGACTCAATGCCCAAGCGTATCAAGGCCGTTATTACGGCCAGAGGTGGTTGTTCTGGGTACTGGTTTCTGAGGATCTATGCTCCCAAATTGCGTGAAAATGTAATCACATGTCAGTTCTAATATAATATATCTGTCCAATGAGTACCTGTTTATCATCTGCATTTCTTCTTGGTGTAGCAATTTTAATGGCCACTGGGTATATGTACTCCTAGGAAACAAAGTGAAAATTCTTCCAACTGGTGCCTTAAATCGTAAAATCCCGAGCTCCTTGAAGGGCCTACCATAAAGCTTCAAATGTTCTAGATTGCGGAGAGACCTGGTGACCTTGCTGGCCAAGGTAGGGTTTGGAAAGCACGAAGACAGACAGTACAAACTCTCGCCGCTTGCGGGCGGGCTTTATCTTGCAGGAAATGTAATCCGAGGATGATCTGCCATGAAGAGCAACACAACGAGGCATAGAATGTCGTCGACGTTACCGCTCTGTTGTAAGGGTGCCGCGGATGACAACTAAAGAGATGCTATTACTAAATGCTGTGACTCCCCAAACCATCACTCCTGGCCTTCGGTCAGAATGGTGGCCGCTAATCAGGTTGGCATCCCACTGCTGTCCGGGGCGTCTTCAGACATTTCTTCGCTGGTTCAAAAATGGTTCAAATGGCTCTGAGCACTATGGCGCTTAACTTCTGAGGTCATCAGTCCCCTACAACTTAGAACTGCTTAAACCTAACTAACCTAAGGACATCACACACATCCAAGCCCGAGGCAGGATTCGAACCTGCGACCGTAGTGGTCGCGCGGTTCCAGACTGTAGCGCCTAGAATCGCTCGGCCACTCCAGCCGACCTCTTCGTTGGTCATCGAGGCTCAATTCGAAGCGAGGCTCATAAATGGAGACATTCATTCTATGAGATTCCAGGCCGAATGTAACCGACGTCAATGCAAACCGGCTTCTTGATGTACAGAGGTCGGTGGTAATAGGCTCAAGGGGTGTCGTGAACGCAGCCCGTTTTCTGCGACCCTTCTATTAATGAACCTTGCGCTCATTGAAGTACTGGTTGATAATGGTGAATCCAGGACTCTAAGTGCCTCTCTGGCGACTGCTAGTACAGGGTGAGGCAGTGAAATGGCACGATTTTGTAAAACCACCAAAGATTTATTTACAAGTAAAATCATAATAGTTGAACATGGATCTCAAGTACAAGAGTGGAAATTAAAGATTTAACTTAAAAACAATCATTTTTTAAATATGGTGTCAGTGAGGTGTCGTCCTTGGTTTTGCACACATTGTCTAAGCCTGAGATGAAATTGTCCCATGACGTTTCGTAGCATCTGTACTGGAATGTTGTTAATTTCCTGTCGAATTCGCTCCTTGAGGTCTTCTTTTGTTCTTGGTGGATTTTCCTGGAAGACTTTGCACTTGAGGTAGCCCCAAAGAAAAAAGTCGGGTGCCGTCAGATCTGGTGAACGGGCAGGCCAGGGGAAATCGCCATTCCTGCTGATTAGACGTCGTGGAAATGCAAGTCTGAGCAATTCCATTGAGACATTAGCAGTATGGCTTGTTGCACCATCTTGCTGGAAGAGTGTTTCAGCATCTGGATCATGTCGATCAATTCCAGGCAGACCAAAAATGGTCAACATGTCAGCATAACGTCCAGAGGTTACCGTCACTGTGTTGCCATCTTCATCTTCAAAAAAATAGGGCCCCACGATTCCACGAGATGACATTGCGCACCAGACTGTTACTTTTTCAGAATGGAGAGGTTTTTCATGAAGTTCGTGCGGGTTATCTGAGGACCAATATCTGAAGTTTTGCTTATTTACGTACCCACTAAGATGAAAGTGGGCTTCATCACTCATCCATAAGTTATGCACTCTTCCTTCATTTCGTTCAATAACGTTAAGCATTGACTGGCAAAAGCGTATACGGTTATTGTAGTCATTAGGTTTAAGGGCTTGCACTACCTGAATTTTGTATGGATGATAGTGAAGGTCACTCTTCAAAATCCGTCTTACTGATCGATTGCTGAGACCAAGTTCTGCGCTGTGCCGTCTCGCGGATTTTCGCGGACTTCGTCCCAACGCTTCGCGCACACGATTAATGTTCTCGGGTGTCCGGATTGTTTTTGTGCTGCCGCCTCTTTTCTTTGTTGTGCTAGCAGTAGCTTCAAAGGTTTTAACCCAAAGGAGAATGGCTTTCCTTGATGGCACGGGAGCCCGTGGCGGCAGGTTGAATTCACGACGAAAGGCGCGTTGAGCACCAACCACACTATCCGCGTTTTTGTAATATGCCTTTACGGCATATGCACGTTGCGCACTCGACCAACGCTCCATGGCTACTGAAACTTCCGCCACTCTAGACGCCCAAGGTCACTTCCCCCATTCTCGCAACCCCCCTCCGCGCCCGACAACAACTATCGAAATCGTGCCGTTTCACTGCCTCACCCTGTACCTCTTGTTCTGGCGTCTAAGAGACCGCTTCCTTCTCGACGCTGTATTCAGCCGTGGTTCACTCATTCCTGCCAACATCGTCGAATAGTGCCATCGCTCTTATTCAAATTCCAAGCGATTCACCGATAATTGCAACCGGCTTCTTTGACCCCAACTACACATGCTCTCTCAGATGATGACATCTGCATATATTTTTCATGCGCCTGTCTGCGAGGCATAGTTAGTGTCCAACTGAGAACACGAAATGAAATTCGCAAAGACTTTCCATCGGCCGCCAAAATTCACAATAATGCCGTGTGGCTAGGGCCTCTCATCGGGTGGACTGTTCGCCACTTCGACGACTTGCGTGTCGATGGGGATGAAATGATGATGATAAGGACAACATAACACCCACTCCCTGAGCGGAGAAAATCTCCGACCCAGCCAGGAATCGAAATTGGACCGTTGGGCATGACATTCCGTCGCGCTGACCACTCAGCTATCACCTCTATGGATATCAGTTTGTGACCAACTTGCATAACCCCTTCGTGGAGCATCTTTTTTTTGTCTTAGAGTGTACATTTTTTGGTGCAAGTTCTCAAACTTTCGTACGTTATCAAGATGTGACATTATATGTTCAGCTGTTTTTGGACAGTATTTCATTATAGATAACTGCATCACATAGAAAATGGTTGCCAAGGTCCCAACATACTTCGTAGGGGAACGCTTTAAGTTATCGCCACATCTATCAGTGGCTCTTCATCGAAGATAAGCTGCGTGCAACGGAAAGCACAGTTCCATTTGCTTGACATCCTATGCCATCATCTTTCTCTGATAAGCATTGAGGCAAATGCTTTTCGTAAGGTAATAAATCATCTACCAACTGTTCGATGAGATTTCGGGATTGCAGCTGGAACACGTTGACTTCTTGCCACGATATTTCGGCTGGCAATCGTCCGGCCATCTTCAGGTGAGAGTCCGTCACTGGAGACTGCAAGTTCCCGGAGTCAACGTTATAGCAAAAAATTGGAGCGAAACCGTATGCGCATTGGCCTCTGTCACAGGAGCGTCCTCTATCGAAATCTGCGCCCTCTGGATCTACTGTTCTATCTGCTGAGCGCAGGCGCGTGCGTAAAGGTGAAAACTACTTGTCCGCCCTCTGTCGGAATGCGCGCCCGCGTCGCTAAAAACAGACGTCAGGCATCGCCAGACGTGTCATTATTAAAAATCTGTCTTCTGTCAGAGGACATGAGAGAGATTACCGGGTACCAGGCCCTGTCCAGTTGAAAACTGCCGTCACGATTTATAAGATTTTGCGCTAGAAGCATCTCCACAGATTCTTTAATTACTGAATACCAAAAAGTTTGCGCTGGGGCCAAGATTTTCATGGCAGAAAAATCCATAGCGTGTCTTGTGGTAATACAATGCTCATGGACGGCTGACTTACTGAGCTGCGAAAGGCGAGTGTTGCATTCGTACTCAACGCACCTTTCATGTACTGTGCGTGTCGTCTGACCGATATAAGCTTTGCCACACTGGCAAGGAATTTTGTAGACCCCTGCCTTCCGCAGACCCAGGTCGTCCTTTACTGAACTGAGAAGGGCACTAATCTTCGCCGGCGGCCGGAAGATTCCTTTAATTTGATGTTCCCTTAGGATCCTGCCTATTTTACACGAACGGTTGCCGGCGTATGGAAGGAACGCTCTGGACTTGAATAGCTCCTTATCATCTTGATGTTGTGGGTGGTCACGTTTCTTCCTTCTTAGCGCTGTTCTAATCTGATGTGGAGAGTAACCATTACCTCTGAACACCGACTTTAAATGTTCCAGCTCCTCCATGAGAAACAACATGAGACCGGTTCACCAACGTTCTAAGGACGCCGGTAGTTTGTGAAGGATGACGACAACTCGGCGCTAGCAGGTAAAGGTCCATTTGTGTTGGCTTACGGTTAGTAACCAAGACGTCGTTAACTGTATGTTCTTGTAGATTGCATTTAGATGTTACAAGAACTGTGACAGTTCTTCTTCACCATGAGGCCACACTAAAAAAGTTCCATCTACATATCGCCAGAAAACTCTCGGTTTAAGTTCTGCCAAATCTAGTGCCCTATCCTCAAAGTCTTCCATGAAAAAGTTTGCTACCAAAGGCGAGAGAGGACTGCCCATGGCAACACCGTCAGTCTGCTCAAAATATTCGTTATTAAATAAAAAGGAAAGGACGTAATGGAAAAGTGCTGTTATGTCGGCCGTGAACTTATTGCTGACGAGCGACAAAGAATCCATAAGAGGAACCTTAGTGAAAAGTGAGATGACATCGAAGCTGACTAGTAAGTCAGTTTCACTGAGTTGAAGTGACTTCAGTATATTGATAAAGTCAGCTGAGTTCCGAACATGATGCGCGCATTTCCCCACAAAAGGTCTCAGTAGAGAGGCGAGATGTATCGCCAGATCATACGTGGGAGCGTCGATATTACTGACGATCGGCCGTAACGGAACCTCTTTTTTATGGATCTTCGGAAGACTGTATAACCTGAGTGGCTCAGAACTATGAGGTCTTAGTGTTTTCGCCACTTCTTGCGGAATAGAAGAAGAATTCAGCAGTGCTGATGTTTTCCTTTCCACTTTCGCTGTGGGGTCTTTGCCAGTCTTCCGATAAATTGGCTCACTCAGCAAGTTGTAAATTTTCTGACTACAAACCTCACTTGGCAACAGCACTGTAGCGTTTCCCTTATCCGCTGGTAAGACCTTCGTGTGAGGATCTTCTCGTAGCTTTTGTAGTGCGGCCCTTTTCATGGCAGAAATGTTGCTCTTCTGACATGGAGCTTTCGTGAGTGCACGGCAAGTTTCACGTCTTACTTCTTCTGCAGCATCACGAAGAAGACGTCTATCAGCTTCCTCAATAGCACTAATAAAATCAGTCAGAGGCACGGTTCTCGGCGTAGGGGAAAGAAGTATCGTGGCAAGAAGTCAACGTTATCCGGCTGCAATCCCGACATCTCATCGAACATTCAGTACGCCGAGAAAACTTCAAGAACCACGTCCACCAACTATTGATCCTTGCCTTTTATAATGACTTACAGCAAGTTATGAGGCCATAACATCGTGATATAAGCATACTGCACTAGTTTTGGTAAGTCTGGGATAAATGATATAAAAACCACGTTACTTTTCATTATCGAGTCTGATGAACTTAATCAAACTGCATAATACGCGGGGTCAGGGATTTTCTCTGCCTCGTGATGACTGGGTGTTGTGTGCTGTCCTTGGGTTAGTTAGGTTTAAGTAGTTCTAAGTTCTAGGGGACTGATGACCATAGATGTTAAGTCCCATAGTGCTCAGAGCCATAATACGCTGTAAGAATAAATAGAACATAGCTACAAAGGATTTATCTTTGAACTTTGGACATGCGTACCGTTAAGACTTGACACTCCTACTAATTGGATCTTCTGCTATCGCTTCTTGGTGTGGCGCACACAATGCTTGCAGCTGAAAGCACGAAGCTCAGTCTCTCTTGTTTTAATAGCGAGGGTATCACGTTTGAACGGACGTAAATGAACATGGAACTCGAAACTAATTAATTTGGAAAGGCAGCTGAAAATGAATACAGTAAACTTTCATCTCGTTGTTAATTCTCTTCCTTTTCCAAGGCATACGCCAGCATACGGATGTAATGCGATAGGACAATGCAAAAGGAAACACACACACACACACACACACACACTCGCACAAACCTCTGTGCTCCTATACTGGACACTTTGTGAGCGGCCGCTTTTCATCGATGTAAATGAATCGGCGACTGCCGAGAACCAGGCGGCAGCGGCAGCCATTGTGCTCGCCGCAGATTTACGGAGCGGCTTCTCTCATTAAGAGACGCCTAGCCGGCGCGTCGCTCTGATTTACCGACTCCCTCACAGCTGGCTGCTCTTGCTGCAGGCGCACTCTGGCTGTAGGGGGAGCTATCACGAGTTTGTAGAGCAGAGATGGCGGATTTGAGTGGGCCGTTACTGTACACGCACAAACACGTTACCGGCTGATCTTGAAATACACTACTGGCCATTAAAATTGCTACACCACGAAGATGACGTGATACGGACGCGAAATTTAACCGACAGGAAGGAGATGCTGTGATATGCAAATGATTAGCTTTTCAGAGCATTCACACAAGGTTGGCGCCGGTGGCGACACCTACAACGTGCTGACATGAGGAAAGTTTCCAACCGATTTCTCATACACAAACAGCAGTTGAGCGGCGTTGCCTGGTGAAACGTTGTTGTGATGCCTCGTGTAAGGAGGAGAAATGCGTACCATCACGTTTCCGGCTTCCATAAAGGGCGGCTTGTAGCCTACCGCCGTTGTGGTTTATCGTATTGCGACATTCCTGCTCTCCTTGGTCGATATCCAATGACTGATAGCAGAATATGGAATCGGTGGGTTCAGAAGGGTAATACGGAACGCCGTGCTGGTTCCCAACGGCCTCGTATCACTAGCACTCACGAAGACAGGCATCTTATCCGCGTGGCTGTAACGGATTGTGCAGCCACGTCTCGATCCCTGAGTCAACAGATGGGGACGTTTACAAGACAACATCCATCTGCGCGAACAGTTCGACGACGTTTGTAGCAGCGTGGACTATCAGCTCGGAGACCATGGCTGCGGTTACCCTTGACGCTGCATCACAGACAGGAGCGCCTGCGATGGTGTTCTCAACGACGAACCTGGGTGCACGAATGGCAAAACGTCATTTTTTTCAGATGAATCCACGTTGTGTTTGCAGCATCACGATGGTCACATCCGTGTTTGACGACATCGCGGTGAACGCACATAGGAAGCGTGTATTCGTCATCGTCATACTGGCGTATCAACTGGCGTGATGGTATGGGGTGCCATTGGTTACACGTCTCGGTCACCTCTTGTTCGCATTGACGACACTTTGATCGGTGGACGTTACGGTTCAGATGTGTTACGACCCGTGGCTCTACCCTTCATTCGATCCCTGCGAAACCCTACATTTAATCAGGATAATGCATGGACGCATGTTGCAGGTCCTGTACGGGCCTTTCTAGATACATAAAATGCTCGACTGCTGCCCTGGCCAGAAATTTCTCCAGATCTCTCACCAACTGAAAACGTCTGGTCAATGGTGGCCGAGCAACTGGCTCGTCACAATACGCCAGTCACTACTCTTGATGAACTGTGGTATCGTGTTGAAGCTGCATGGGCAGCTGTACCTGTACACGCCATCCAAGCTCTGTTTGACTCAGCGCCCACACATATCAAGGCCGTTATTACTGCCAGAGATGGTTGTTCTGGGTACTGATTTCTCAGGATCTATGCATCCAAATTACGTGAAAATGTAAAAACTTGTCAGTTCTAGTATAATATATGTGTCCAATTCTTCTTGGTGTAGCAATATTAATGGCCAGTAGTGTATTTCCAGATCAGCCGGGAACGTATTGTGGTGATTAGAGGAACTCAGGATAACAGTCTGCAAATAGGATGACCGTACCAAGAGAATGTCGTGCGATTATTCTACTTTCCATGACAAATAGACGAATGACAGCAGTCGAAACCCGTTCAGAGGTTACAGGCATAGCACCTTCACGTACCGGCGGGAACAGACTGCTGGGATTTGTTTTCTGGGCATAAGGCAGTGATATAAGGCATAGCCGGCCGTTGTGGCCGAGTGGTTCTAGGCGCTTCAGTCCGGAGCCGCGCTGCTGCTACGGTCGCAGGTTCGAATCCTGCCTCGGACATGGATGTGTGTGATGTCCTTAGGTTAGTTAGATTTAAGTAGTTCTAAGTCTAGGTGACTGATGACCTCAGATGTTAAGTCCCATAGTGCTCAGAGCCATTTGAACCATTTTTTTATATATAAGGCATAATTTTCTGCCTCGCGTTTCGTCTCCCGATGCAGAAGGCAGTTACAGTTGCAGACAACCTGAGCAAGCCCAGCTGTTTATATGTATCAACGCAACGGTCGATTCGTTACGTCATCAGACAGCTGTCTAAGATCGGGGCTCGGGCAGACGTACGTATGTTACGGAGCTTGAGGTAGGGAAGAGTTAGCGCGGTTTGTTTTATTTAGCGCTAAGGCTCACAACTTGCATAATTCTGATACTTCTTCTTTTCTTTTAAAATTCTACTAGTGTTTTTGAATTTATTTGGCCTCTCTGTGCATCCTAGCATGGTAATGACTGAATCTCGCTAAAACCACACCGTCAGGGAGACGAACTTGGTGGTTCCTTCGTCAAAGTTCATGATCTGCTACTGGTGATTTATTCGTCTTACCCAAGCGAAAACTGCTCTTGTGTTGCTTAAGACGGGTGTTCACGTTTCTTTCTGTAATTCCCATGTACGCTTGACCAAACGTGCAAGGCATTTTAGATACTCCAGCAAATTTTAGCAATATTTAATCATTACTATGCTAGGATGTACAGAGATATCACAAAAATTCATAAGCACAAAAACACCTTTAATAGAAAAAAGGAATATTGAAATTAGACAAGCTGCGAGCCTTAGTGATAAATAAAACAAACAACGCCAACTCTTCCCCATTACAGCTCCAAGACATTCGTCGGCGCGATTCTGTGATCTTAAGTAACGGTCTCATGACTTCACGATCTGACCGCTGCGTGGATACACATCAACAGTTGGGCTTGCCGAGCTTGTTTGAGACTGTAACTGCTTTCTGAGTCGTGGAAGACGAAACTTTAGGCTGAGAATCATGTCTTGGTACAAGGCACAAATTTGTGCCTCACATTTCGTCTCCCGATGCCGGAGGCATCATCAGAGGCTTAACGACAGGAAGTAGCTATAGTCTCAGACAAGCTCAGCAAGCTCTATCAAACAAACATCACCAATGACTCAAATACTGGCCGTGAAAGCGTGCATTCTAAGTTGAGATAACGGTTTGCCCAGTGTCGCTGGTCTCACCAAACCACAGAAAATAAAGAATATCTTGATGTAGAGCTAGAATCAACTGGACCACTGATTGGCATTCTGTAATGTTCAATGGTGAGTTCCGCTCATGTATGTGGCGGTCAGATCGATGTCAACTTATCCTTGGACGACCTGGTGAAAGGTTACAGGAAAATGCCATCCTTAAGACCCGCATCTCTCCAGCTCCCGGAATCATTGTACAAGCAGCTCTTGTGTATGAGGAGTGATTTGGTAATTGTTGAAGGGAGGTTGAATGTTTTCAAGAACATGACAGGAACTGGAAAACCTGTTGTCACGCTTTTCGTGGCCACGGAATGAAATGTCATGTTCCAGCAGGATAGTGCAAGAGGCAACATTACAATTCACAACTCAGACACCCTGTGAAATGTTCAGATCCCATACTGGCCTGCTGGCGCCCTGATTTGCCACTAATACAGCACGGCTTGGATGTCGTGGGCAAACGTTAATTTTCACACTGGTCTTCAGCCAATTATCTTCATGAATTGAGAAAGTGTGTGATTCAGATGTTCCTGCAGATAACATTTGAAGATCGTTTCCTTCTGTGCCAGAGCGAATATAAGAATTGATCTGATGGAATTACATGTTCTTTGAGACATTTGAATCTCAACTTTAATCTCAACTTTATTTTCTTACATGATAGAAGCTGAGGAAATGGATTAAAATTTGTGCGACAGCCTGAACTTGAACCCAGGTCTCCTGCTTACTAGGCAGCTGTGCTAGCCATTACAACACCTTATCGGAATGGAAAACACAGCTGCACGGACTACACTAGCTACTAAAAGCATGAACTGAAGTTTGTTTTACGAAGGGCATTGGACTATGGTAGTATGTGAATCTATTTTGGCCATACTGTTATGGTGGTGTAACGGTTAGCACATGGTAGGCAGGAGACCTGGGTTCAGGTCATCACCAAGGCACAACTCTTCATTCGTTTCTTCAGCTTCTGTCTCTTTCGAATACAATAATATATTCATGTCCGCGAAAGGCAAAGGTCCCGAGTTCGAGTCTTGGTCCGGCACACAGTTTCAATCTGCCAGCTACTTGGGTGAGAAGTTGTGGCTACAAGGTCAAGAACGCTGACAACGGCCGAGGGTGCGGTTTGCTGACCCCTTATCCAACACCATCGCCGCAGGATGACACGGCGGTCGATTAGTCCCGATTGGCATATGAGAGCCAGAAGTTTGATCTTCGCTTGGCATGATTAAAATAGTTTGTAACTTAGATCGAAGACTTCTATCTAAACAGTCTTATGAGTACTGGAAATCGCTAGGTACAGTCACCTGCATAATGTAGGTAAATGAAAAAATCCGTATTCCAGGCGTTTGAGGGTGCTCTGTCTCCAATCGCGAATGGGACAGTGCGGCTTGTGAGTGCTGTTCATTCTGTCAGCATGACCGGAATCGTAATTTCAAGTTTAGACCGCGCGTGCAATGGTGCATTGTCACCTTGCTGAAGAAGCCTTCTTAGGTCGGTAAGTTCCCATTCGAATAAACATACACTACTGGCCATTAAAATTGCTACACCACGAAGATGACGTGCTACAGACGCGAAATTTAACTGACAGGAAGAAGATGCATTGATATGCAAATGATTAGCTTTTCAGAGCATTCACAGAAGGTTGGCGCCGGTGGCGACACCTACAACGTGCTGAATGAGGAAAGTTTCTAACCGATTTCTCATACACAAACAGCAGTTGACCGGCGTTGCCTGGTGAAACATTGTTGTGATGCCTTGTGTAAGGAGGAGAAATGCCTACCATCACGTTTCCGACATTGATAAAGGTAGCCTATCGCGATTGCGGTTTATCGTATCGCGACACTGCTGCTCGCGTTGGTCGAGATCCAATGACTGTTAGCAGAATATCACTAGCAGTCGAGATGACGGGCATCTTATCCGCATGGCTGTAACGGATCGTGCAGCCACGTCTCGATTCCTGAGTCAGCAGATGGGAACGTTTGCAAGACAACAACCATCTGCACGAACAGTTCGACGACGTTTGCAGCAGCATGGACTATCAGCTCGGAGACCATGGCTGCGGTTACCCTTGACGCTGCATCACAGGCAGGAGCGCCTGCGATGGTGTACTCGACGACGAACTTGGGTGCACGAATGACAAAACGTCATTTTTTCGGATGAATCCAAGTTCTGTGTTGCAGGTTCTGTACGGGCCTTTCCGGATACAGAAAATGTTCGACTGCTGCCCTGGACAGCACTTTCTCCAGATCTCTCACCAACTGAAAAGGTCTGGTCAATGGTGGCCGAGCAACTGGCTCGTCACAATACGCCAGTCATTACTCTTTATGAACTGTGGTATCGTGTTGAAGCTGCATGGGTAGCTGTACCTGTGCATGCCATCCAATCTCTGTTTGACTCAATGCCCAGGCGTACCAAGGCCGTTATTACGGCCAGAGGTGGTTGTTCTGGGTACTGATTTCTCAGGATCCATGCAACCAAATTGCGTGAAAATGTACTCACATGTCAATCCTAGTATAATATATTTGTCCAATGAATACCCGTTTATCATCTTCATTTCATCTTGGTGTAGCAATTTTAATGGCCAGTAGTGTACACCGCAGCGACGTTATTCAATCGCTATACGCCTCCTAGTAGTTACCCGCCGTTCACGAAACCAGCCTATAACTCCTTCGTAGATTACGGTTTGTCGACTTCGCAAACGCGAATCAGGTGAGTGGTGATAACACCAAAGCTTTGTGCCATACGCAGGGAGCACTTCCAAGAAATGTGATCGTTTTCCCTGGAAATATGATGTGAAAGGTGTGTTTCGATCACCATACAAGATTTGGGTCTTTTTGGATCCGTAAAGGATGATCTTGATTTGCGCACGGCGGGTATCTATCGTGTTTCCTGCAGTTGTGGTATCTCACATACTGATCAGACCATCACGACCGAAGAGGAGTGGTGTACTGAATATAAGCGTGACACAAAAATGTTAAAATGTGTGTGAAATCTTATGGGACTTTACTGCTAAGGTCATCAGTCCCTAAGCTTACGCACTACTTAACCTAAATTATCCTAAGGACAAACACAAACACCCATGCGCGAGGGAGGACTCGAACCTCCGCCGGGACCAGCCGCACAGTCCATGACTGCAGCGTCTTAGACCGCTCGGCTAATACTAAGCGTGACACACTCATACAACAGCCGAGCGGATCTGCTATTGCAGAACCCTGTCTCGCACCGCCGTCAAATTGTGGATAACAACGCGGTAATTCTGTCATGCTCTTCCAGCTATTGGGACAGAGTTACTAAGGAAGCAGTTGAAATTACGGCAGTAAGTCATCTTGTGAACAGATATAGAGGTTTTAGCTTAAATTCTGCGTGGAGTCTTTTTCGGTCCCTGGTCAAACAACACAGGGAGAGTCATACTATCTCACCCGTTAGTTATTAACATCCACTAGCGATGACCTCTGACGCTCGTCATCTTTGGTTGTGTGGTGGCGCTACTATCGATGACCTCTGTCTTTAATCTTTGGATGTGTGGAGGAGCTAATGCTTATACATTTCGTGTGTGTCATCGTTCCTCTTATGTTCTGCAAACCGTGGCCTTAGATTCCCTTGCACAACCGTCTCCCGTTAAATTTGTGGCTTGAAAATGACTGGTTGCACACCTGTCGAAATATCTAAGGTTGTCGAAGACCTCATCCGGTTATATTCCCGAAACTTATCCCAACATTTTATACACCGGGAGAAACTCCAGTTCCAAAATGTAATAAGGAATGACGAACTGACTTAACAATGAAGGACAATCACGTAAGTACCGCGTTCTAACACGGTCTCTGGAATTTGCAAGTACAGTATTATAACAGAAACGCGATGTGGAAGCCTTAGTCGACTGCAAAGCGAATAAAATTTTGTAACTGGCTTGGAACTTTCCGAAGGCTGGATGTGGTTCCTGAATAGGACAATAAGTTGTATACTATGTGAAAGTTGCAGCAGGAGAAGAGCTGATGTTCCTAGCTAGGCACACATGGAAAAGGCTGGAACGTTTTATTTTATAGCTCCTTAACAGTTGCCGCTGCCTTCCTCCAAAACAATATGTATGCCGTTATGTATTCTTAACCGTTGTAAACGTTTATTCTATCAAATAGACGTAATTTATTGACAGATGAAAATAAATAACGGAATAAAAGCATTCCACCATCGTATCGGATATTAGATTGGGAGCAATTCTAACCATAACATCTATCACTGTTGCTGATTTTTCTGCTAATAAACTTTTCTGTCATGTCCCGAAGTATTGATCCTTCTTGCTGGGACATACTGCCTGTATATACAGACACAGACAAGCAATTGCGTGTCGACAGCTGAAGTAGCTTGAATGACATTGTTAGCAACAGGAGAAAAAATAAATAAATATCTTCTGTAAATAGTCTAAAGTCACCAAACAGCCCACACATAGCTTTCAAAGTTACTTTTAGTAATTTTTCTGGATCAACAGACACCTGTCTGATAAGAAGGCAAACTGCTCATTCTGCTGTTGCCATCACTGTAACTAGATCACGGTGTTACTGAGTGTAATTTTAATCCTAACGCCTCACATAGACAGTAGAAGCTTAATGAATTCAGGAGGTACATAGTGTGGCGCAATGCTGAACCGATCTACACATGTAAAACAGGTAGCCTAGCAAGAAATAAAGGTTTTGAAAGCGGGGAGGGGGGTAGGGGGTAACATCATTGCATCATTCGAGTGACATGTATCATTGAGTTTCTGTAGCCAGATCCTTCCTCCACTCACGCACGTTTCTTAACAGATTTTGCACGGCGTAGCTCAGTTGACACGTTATTATACACCTCTTTGACGTACTAAGGAATAATGAAGTGGCTTCTTACAATGAAGGTCAGTCACATAAGTACCAAGTTCTAAGACGGTTCCTGGAATTTTCAAGTACAGTATTATAACAGAAACGCGCTATGAAAGCCTTAATCGACTGCAAAGCGAACAAAATTTTGTAAATGGCTCGGAACTTTCCGAAGGCTGGTTGTGGCTCCTGCAAAGGACAATAAGTTGTATACTATCTGAATGTTGTAACAGGAGCTGATGTTGTTCCTAGCTAGGCACACGAGACAAGGGCTGGAACGTTTTATTTTATATTTGACCTGAGCATAGCTGCTCTAAATTCTGACCATTGATTTTTCTTAAAGTAATTTTACATAAGTAACTTTTGCACGTCATGATAATTTACATCTTGTTTAATGTGTTTGTTTTGTCATACTAAATTTTCTATGTATTATTTTTTAGGGCTTATCAAAATTTCATTCTGATGAAGACACCCTTAGTAGGTTTCGAAACCTGGGTCAGTGTACCAAACAGTTATTTGCAAAAGGTTGGCAGTATAATTCCTATGTTGCTGAGTAACAGCAATGCTTTAAACGATAAGAGGAGCAGAGTGTTTATTAGCGTGTAAGCATATGCCATTGTCCGCTAACCGATTTCTGTCAATTATATCGTAAATACGACGTTGAAACTGTCTACGACGAAAATCATAAAGATTTACTAACTCGCTTTCTTTTTAAGATCAGCTACAAAGCAACAGCACTATTACACACCGATGTTGGGACTTTGTCTTCTACTTTGGCGAAACATCTATTGCTGGATACATAAAAAATAGTTAACAGAACAGTCAAAAACTAGAATTAATTCGTTTCAAAGTATATAATAAAAAGGGATTCTTCCGTTTTATAGAGCTGAGCAGAGCAACACAAATTCTGTTCAACTCAATATTGTGCGGGCGGTTGACTGCGTACATCCCAAAGCCTGAAAATAGCCATGCGGAGAACGTCCCACTTCATATAATCGCCGCGCGGTGTAGCCGCGCAGTTTATGGCATCTTGTCACGGTCCACGTGGCTCTCCCCGTCGGAGGTTCGAGTCCTCCCTCCGGCATGGCTGTGTGTGTCGTCCTTAACGTAAGTTAGTTTAAGCGAGATTAAGTAATGCGTAAGCTTAGGGACCGATGACCTGTGCAGTTTGGTGCCATAAGACCTTACCACAAACTTCCAATTTTCATGTAATTCAGAGCAGCTTTTCACCCATCACGATATGCAGTTGTAGGTACTTTACTTCACAGCCAACATAGCGTACTAACTGATTTTGAGGAGGCACAGAAGTAAAAACAATTTGCATCATTTCATTTCTGAAGCAATACATTACGAACGTTCCGTCCACTTCCCCCTCATAGGCCAACTATATTCATCCGGAGAATTTTCAGTCCGTCTATGAAAAAGGTGTCTTTTAAGTTTCCATTAACGACGTGCATCGACTGCATTTATTCAGAAAGTGTAACATTTCTCCGTGAAATTAACTCAAAACAGCAAGAGAATCTGCCAATGTGTTCTCTAATGAATTTTTTAGTACTTTTACTTTTGGAAACACTGAAATGCGAATGTTCTGCTGCGTAATTTTATAAAGTTCTATTGCCTTTGTGAATGTGGAATACTTTTACATTTTATGGTGCAGAACATAAAGGCAGTTCTCCTTGTACTGTGGAAATACATTCAGTCGGTAGATGTTGGGGCATTACCAGGGAATATATACATTTACAGTGCTGAGTTAATCTTTTGATTCGGCCCGTAAAACTTGTTCGGCCTGATTAATTGTAAGAGAATCGTCTGCGTACAAGGCCGCCGTCCGTGCTGGAATGCCTGTGCCTGTGTGGCATTCATTTACATTCTGTTACAAAAGAGTAACGCAGGGTGTACGCCAACAAGAATAAAGTGATTTTATCCCACAGGTTATTTAGTTTTCACTCTTAGCCACGGCTAGCAAATTCAGGACCTCGAGACTTATTTGTTTGCAACTCTTCCAGTTGCTTCTCTCCGCCAGGGATATCTATTACTATGTCCTCCTTAAAGGAGTTTGTGCGACGTTCAAGCGATCGTATGTCTAGAAGATCCTCCTGCATGAATGATTTCTTAAACGTGAAATTTAAAACATCAGCTTTACCTTTACTGTGTCCTTAAACAGTGCTCAAGAAACGTGTCCCATTAAGTTGTTAGGAACACAGTGTTTACGCGCTCTGTACATTATTGCCTTACCGTCCACAACATGGCGCTCTGAGTCATTTTTATTACTGCTCATTTTGATACGGTGCTGCAGATACGGTGTGCTGTTTACATTTACATCAGAATATTAGCTAAATATGCTACATGAGTTTTAAAGTGTAGGACGCAAAGGAACCATGCATGTGTCTAATGCGTATTAATCTATGAACACAGAAGGAGGGATGACAGAGTTCAGCTGATTTTCTTTTTAAAAAATCATTGATTCCTTGCTTCAAAAGTTGTTGTAAAAGAAATCTTTTTTTCGACCTCAGACACAATGCAGTATATTTTCAGACGATTCATCCGGTTTCACTATATCTTACCCATGAACGAGGATATGAAGCTGATATAGATTTTAACTTACGCAACGGAACTAAAGGTTAACCTTGGCGCTAATTGTAAGTCATTGTCCGCAGCTCATGGTCGTGCGGTAGCGTTCTCGCTTCCCGCGCCCGAGTTCCCCGGTTCGATTCCCGGCGGGCTCAGGGATTTTCTCTGCCTCGTGATGACTGGGTGTTGTGTGATGTCCTTAGGTTAGTTAGGTTTAAGTAGTTCTAAGTTCTAGGGGACTGATGACCATAGATGTTAAGTCCCATAGTGCTCAGAGCCATTTGAACCATTTTTGTAAGTCATAGCTCGCTCGTTTTGTTCTCCAATGAACGTCGAGTTGAGTTGACGGTGACACAGCACTAACAGACTTTTGGCCTCTGTTATCTATTATGGACATGGCCAGCGGCTGGTCAAAATTCAACAAAGAAATTCACCAAACAGTCGTGCAAATCGAGAAGTTATTTAATTTTTGCTACCAGTTTCGGCAGTTCAATATCCCATCTTCAAGCCCCATAAGCACCACTCAAATATTACCGACTTTAGCATACTGAGGCCAACTGTTTCTGGACGTCGTGAATTCCAATCTGAAGCGCTTCCTTCGAAGACTTGACTGCGTCTAGTGGAGCTGCAGTCAAGTCTTTGAAAGAAGCACTTGAGGTACGACTTCACGACACCAAAAACAGATGGCCCCAGTATGCCAATATCGATAATTTTTGAGAGGTGCTTATGGGGCCTGAAGATGGCATATTGAATTGCCGAAACTGGTAGCGAAAATAAAATAACTTCTCAATTTGCACGGCTGTTTGGAGAATTTCTTTGTTAAACTGACGTTTTGCGTTCACTGTTCCAACAGGTGTGATTTAGCGACAGCTGTGGGGCGTTATTTTCGTTCGTTACAAGACACTTCATCTGCAGGTTCTTACAGATCTCACACGGCACAATTAGCCTTCAAAGTCCCCCGAGACAACGTTTTCTTTGCGAGACGGAGGGAAGGGGGGGAGGGAGTGTTTGACTGTCGTCTTTATTTTTGTCGTGCGTCTAGTGGAGGGCATATTCAACATATGTAAAGGTAACTGAGAAAATGAGAACTTTGATTCCAAACGAAACTGTAAAAAATACCACAATGATGTACTCCTATGTGCATACCTGTGAAATAAAAACTTCGCAGTCTTATGCGGAAGTTTAAATTTATCCAAAATCCAAAGTTTCTACCTTCATTTATAGTTGAAGATATGTTCTTGTGAAATCTTTTACAGTTTGTATGGAGTCAAGGGAGGGGGGGGGGGGGGGTTTGGAGAAAAAATTTACATTGTATAATAACTTTTGCTCAGCTCGAAGCGCGTTGATTATTGAATGAGCGAGTTATCTGCGTCAGTGAGACCCCTACGGGCAATCACATGAACCCATATCTGAAATCTAACGCTAAGTTAGAATCAAAATGCAGCCCAAGTTTCTATCTTTATTCTTGTAGAAGATACGGTGTGGTGAAATAGGATGAATCTTTTCGAAATATTCCGTACTACGACATAAAAACTGTACATAACGTCATAATATCTTAATCACACATATGCGAAACTTTGACAGAAGAAGGATTCGGCACGAAAAAAATGTAGAATTGAGCCAAAAAAATCTTTTCTTCATGTAAGGAATTCAGATACACGATAAGAAATTAAAGGTCTAAGAGTAACATTGCAAAACGATATGAAATGGAACTAGTGTGTAAGGACGGTAAAAGGGAAGGCGACTTCGGTTTATTGGGGGTATTGTTCGGGAAAGTGTAGCTCGCCCCTAAATGAGACCCGGTATTGAACACTAGTAGACTTACGAATGTTCGGAATCCCCACCAGGTCAGATTAAAGAAAACGTCGAAGTAGTTCAGAGGTGTGTTGCTAGATTTGTTACCGATAGGTATTACAGAGATGCTTCGTAAACTCAGATCGGTATTCCTGGAGGGAATACGAAATTTTTTCTCGAAACGCTATTGAGAAAATTTAGTTAATCGGCATTTGCAGCTGACTGTAGAACTGTTCCACTGTCGCTGACGTACATTTCGCGTAAGGACCGATTACACAAGACAAGTGAAATTAGAGCTCATACGAAGGCCTATAGACAGCCGTTATTCCCTCGTTCCATTTGCGAATGTAACAGGAAACAAATGAGTAGTAGGGGTACAAGGTACTCTCCATCATGTACCGTATGGTGGCTCGCGGAGTATTTATACAGATGCTGAAGACGCCGCTTACTTGTAGTCAGCGCGGAGTTATGCTGAACTGTAACTTTCAGCAGCACACTTTCTACACTTTTAAGGAAGAGTCTGCTGCAGCCATGTCAAGCGACACAGCTTAGCAACAAACCCCATATTTTTTATTGGACCGTAGCTCTAGCTGCACCAAAAAGTCTGCACGACTAGTTTCGTTCCTTAGGCCCTTTTCAAGTGTTCACAACTGAACAACAGGCTTCCTTTTATCGCAGTGAACTAACATTCTACACTACTGGCCATTAAAATTGCTACACCAAGAAGAAATGCAGATGATAAACGGGTATTTATTGGACAAATATAATATACTAGAACTGACATGTGATTACCTTTTCACGCAATTTGGGTGCACAGATCCTGAGAAATCAGTACCCAGAACAACTACCTCTGGCCGTAATAACGGCCTTGATACGCCTGGGCATTGAGTCAAACAGAGCTTGGATGGCGTGTACACGATACCACAGTTCATCAAGAGTAGTGACTGGTGTATTGTGACGAGCCATTTGCTCGGCCACCATTGACCAGACGTTTTCTGTTGGAGAGAGATCTGGAGAATGTGCTGGCCAGAGCAGCAGTCGAACATTTTCTGTATCCAGAAAGGCCCAAACGGAACCTGCAACAAGCGTCGTGCATCATCCTGCTGAAATGTAGGGTTTCGCTGGGAACGAATAAAGGGTAGAGCCACGGACCGTAACACCTCTGAAATGTAACGTCCACTGTTCAAAGTGCCGTCAATGCGAACAAGAGGTGACCGAGAGGTGGCACCCCATACCATCACGCTAGGTGTTACGACAGTATGGCGATGATGAATACACGCTTCCAATGTGCGCCCACCGCGATGTCGCCAAACAAGGATGCGACCATGATGATGCTGTAAACAGAACCTGAATTCATTCGAAAAAATGACGTTTTGCCATTCGTGCACCCAGGTTCGTCGTTGAGTACACCATCGCAGGCGCTCCTGTCTGTGATGCAGCGCCAAGGGTAACCGCAGCCATGGTCTCCGAGCTGATAGTCCCTATTGCTGCAAACGCCGTGGAACTGTTCGTGCAGATGGTTGTTGTCTTGCAAACGTCCCCATCTGTTGACTCAGGGATCGAGACGTGGCTGCACGATCCGTTACAGCCATGCGGATAAGATACTTGTCATCTCAACTGCTAGTGATACGAGGCTGTTGGGATCCAGCACGGCGTTCCGTATTACCCTCCTGAACCCACCGAATCCATATTCTGCCAACAGTCATTGGATCTCGACCAACGCGAGCAGCAGTGTCGCGATACGATAAACCGCAATCACGATAGGCTACAATCCAACCTTTATGAAAGTCGGAAACGTGATGGTACGCACTTCTGCTTCTTACACGAGGCATCACAACAACGTTTCGCCAGGCAACGCCGGTCAACTGCTGTTTGTGTATGAGAAATCGGTTGGAAACTTTCCTCGTGTCAGTACGTTGTAGGTTTCGCCACCTGCGCCAACCTTGTGTGAATGCTCTGAAAAGCTAATCATTTGCATATCACAGCATCCTCTTCCCGTCGGTTAAATTTCGCATCTCTAGCACGTCATCTTCGTGGTGTAACAATTTTAATGGCCAGTAGTGTAATTTACTTATGATTGCAGGAAGAGGCGAAAACAACGAAACGTCGCGAGGTGACTGACATGTCAGTAATCGCGTAGTTAATATACGCTGCACATTAACATAAGTAATATTCGGTATGAATTTCTGAATACGACAAACATATATAATGCAAATGGTACATCGTGCACGTAGCACTAATCCTACGACACGAGCTTTGATGGTCTCACGCTTAAGCCGATGTCACACAGGACATGGCACTCCATCTGCCGCGCGTTAACGTGGTCTCCACTAGTTTGCTGAGCGCTTAGAAACGATATAGAATTCATACGTCCCAAAGCGTCACAAAATCCCTTCGTAGAACGCTCCACTTCATATAATTCAGAGCAGATTTTCACCCTTCACGATTTGCAGTTGCAGTACTTTACTTCACAGCCAATACAGCGCCTACAAGGAACAGACGTGAACTGCACACGCGTTCTCGAAATGGAAAAGCGTATTACTTTTTCACGTAGTCAAAGATGCGACCTAGTCTCTGCGCAGGAATCTTCATTACAAAAAAAATGGCTCTGAGCACTATGGGACTTAACTTCTGAGGTCATCAGTCCCCTAGTACTTAGAACTACTTAAACTTTATTAACTTAAGGACATCTCACACATACATGCCCGAGGCAGGATTCGAACTTGTGACCGTAGCGGTCGCGCGGTTCCAGACTGTTGCGCCTAGAACCGCTCTGCCACTCCGGCCGGTTTTCATGACACCAATTTGTTCTTTTGACGTTACGCAGTTAGTGTTGTTCTTTATGTGCACCTGTCAATACACATAGTTCTTCCCATGTTCAAGCCGCCATGGTGCTATGCGTAGTGAAACGAGAAGAGACTTACACGGGTGATAATGGTGTTCTTCTATTTCACTGGCCCACATGTCAATGCGCTTTCATAATATTTGCCTTGCATAATATTGTTTGCACGCTCGGAAGGACTGTGCAACGTGTGTTTTTCACTCTGACGTCAGAAACTCGTCATGTTGCACTTTAACGTTAGAATTCATGGTCCGTGTGACGAGGAACTTAACAGCCCGTGGCTTCCAGCCACCGAGCAAGCAGTTAGCAAGCTGCCAGCGCGGCGCGGTAAACACAAACAGTCTCTCCTGAAGCCACCAGTAGCGCATAATAAACAAAAGTTTTACGTTTACCGAACGAGATCCCCTTCCCCAGTGTCGGGTGTCTGCACCTTATCCAGTAACAGTTATCGACTCACACTGACTACTAAAGATGACGTATTCTAGACTTTACTGTGGAACTAATGGGAGCCTCCGAAATAAATGTACAGCAATTTTATGGTGAATGAGGCGTGACAAAACTAACGGCAGGGTGTGAAGAAAATATAGAAAATATGAGATACCTTTTTATCGCAACCTCATTCTTATACGACATTGCAGTGCCTGTGTGATTTCGAAGTACGATGCATTCTGCAGATGATGGTTGTCCATATTCGCAATTGCGAAGACATTTAATGTATGTCATTCATATACTTTCTACTCATTTTACTACACAGCAATACTCTCGAAGGGTTTTTAGGTTTACAGGGAAATTTCTTCTCAGCCTTCTTATAATTCCGCCCCCTGCTATTTCATCCAGCCCACAACTGGAAGGTCGTGACAGCTATGGTTGCTCATTTTCATGACTTTCATGTCCTGATTATTCAATAGTACAGTTCTTTAAAGTATTCTCACTTGTACTGAAGTAAACAAATTTTTTTATATTTAACCATTTGACAAACCTTGTCGTGTTTGCATTCTGCTGGTTTAAAGTTGGCGAGAATTAACAAAACGTTCAAAAATAAAAAAAACTGATTACAGAAATCATTCTAAAATTGAATCCATTGTGATGGATCTAGACTTAGTATTACAACGGAAGAAGATGGAATAAGCTTACAGAAAAAGCATATAAGATGATAGGCAGATCAATACATCCCCTTGTCTTTCTATAAGTCGTTCGTAACAGCAAGTAGAAGAGATGTGTTTCACAATAGCGAAGATGAACAGGTGATCATAGCTGTTAAGGTTTGCTTTTTAGAACGCATGTGTACTAGACACTTTCGTCTTGTTTTTGTCCATACTGCCACCTCTCAAAACAATGAAAATTTTTTTAACTCACTGTATACCCGTTAATAGAGCGAAGATCATCGAGATGACCATGGAAATCAGGACTAATAATAAGCAGCAGTCTTAATGAATTACTCAGCGCAATACGTAATGCAAGACGATCAACTTTTATTGACTGATTTATTTGCCCTTCATCTTTATTCTCACAGCAACACCGATCTTTCTGTTTAAAATATTTCACTGCGTGACATGGGCTTCGTCGTTGAAGTATCCAGTGTGAATTGATGGCGCCTCTCGCGCTGCAGCAGAGAAAGCCCAGTGAGACGTATTCTGCGGCAGCCGAATAAACGTTTTGGGCAAACCGGTTCCCGGCTGACCTAATTGCAGTGCTGGCTGGCAACGAAGCTTGTGCACCTCGCAACTATACCGTGAAACGTCAGTATTCCGTCCCTCTTAACTGGCGACAAACACGCCAAGTCTGAAAAAAATCGTTGGCCATGAACCATACCACCTTCGCAGAATCTATTATATGAAAACGTATGTATGTTCGCCTTCTATGCGTCTCTACAATAGTCATCCGATTACGATGAAACTATGGCGAGTTGTGTTGACGCTCGCAAAGGTTTTAGGTTTTTTTATTGGGGGGGGGGGGGTTAAGACCCACCTATGACCCATAGGGATGAGGGTGAAAAGGCGGTGACATAGCAGCTTAACTCGGGAACGGTTGGAAAAATTTCGATAAAATTTTGTATATACGTGACTCATTACAATCATCTTGTGGTGCAGTTCTTCTCGTTATGTCCGTGCTTGCTACGAAAATGGGATCAGACCCACGTGACTCATTATTTGTACAATTATTTCTCAAAGATACTGTGGGGATAATACACCACAACCACATGCTGTTTTTGGGGTGATGCGGAGAAGAGGTGACGTGTAAAAGAATATAAAACAGTGGCAACACCGATAGTCTGCTGTTTTCCTGCTGGGACCCAGCTTTTAAATTGTACGTAACAGGATCACTCAGCCTCACATTTGTCGGTGAGCTAGAACTCAACAAGTAACGTCCGCATAGTGAGAATCCATCACATATGACTTTGTAGTGGGCGCCATGTTGGTGAAAGTCAAGTTCTAAGGCCACCCGCAGTTACAAAAGTAGTGAGAGCCTTTGAAAATAGAGACTGACACTTACTGTTCGGGTGACGTAAATGATCTACGTGATTAATGCGATCGCAATACAACCGGTCGCCGCTGGCTTGGTAACACGGTTCACTGTTGCTCTTCATTATTAGTATTTCTCTTAACCATATACTGGCTTCCCTTACATCATATCGTAACTCTTATTTTTTTCTAATTAACTTCTTAAGGTCTGTGTTCATAGTCTTGTACAATTTTTCGGAAGACATCATATTCATCATTGATGGTAGAAACTATTTATTTCCCTATTGCTATTTCGGTCTTCGCATCTTTTTCAAGTTGTACTGCAAAAGCTAAAATAATGCAAAATGAAGCACAGAGTGTACTCGCATATACAGAACTGCACAAACATGTCATGTAGACAGATGCACATAACAAAAATGGTGAAAATAATGCATCACTTACATTTTGCTTCAGCGAGTCATGGCAGACTTTAAAATCCACCTACATGTATACACGTCATCGTCAAAAGTAGGCCTTCCCACTGTAGATATAGAGTAGCATCACACGAATGTGAAGCTCAGTACGTCGTGAAATGATGTAAATTACATGAAATTTTACTAATGTTAATATCATTCAGGTAAATCATTATAAATCGGTCTTCTTGAACCCTGTTTTCACGTAAACTAAGGCCGTTGGTGCGGTAATACATCGGCAAGTCAATACTAGATGTGCACTAATCAAAGACATTCCAGCGGTAACAGTTGTAAGCTTCATAGCGTAGCATGTTTTTACATCAGTTGCAACATACAGCTTTCTAGGTGATGATAAAATCGTAAGGCGCAAGAGGACATGATACGAAAATTTATTTGTAACAGAGTAGCGCAAAAATGCATACGTTATCTGTTCTAAAGGCCGCGCAACTGCTTGGGTATTCATATAGAACACGAAAACAGTAACCTTGCATATTAATTTGTTTGCGCGTGCATGGCAACTGGTGAAAAAACAGAGAACGCGCAAAATGCGCGCTAATTGCACAAGCAACAGCGCAGCGCAACAGACCGAGAGAATAAATCACAAGACGCAAAGATGCTACGCCGTAAATACAGGATATTCTGTAATAACTAATGTGTAAGATTGCTGCTGCCATGTTACGTATGAGTACACAAGCCAGTATGAGGCCTTTAGAACACATAACATACGTATTTTTGTATTACTCTGTTATAAGTAAATTTTCCTATCCTGTTCCCTTGCGCGTTACGAATTTATCGGCATCTAGAAAGCTGTATGTTGTCAACTGATTTAAAAACGTGTTTCGATATGAAGCTTACAGCTGTTGTCGCTGGAATGTACTGTCTCTGATAAGTGAACAGGCAGTTTTGACTTGTGAATGTATTTTAGCACCAACAGATTAGTTTACATGTAAACAATGTGCTAGAATGGCTCTGAGTGCTATGGAATTTAACTGCTGTGGTCATCAGTCCCCTAGAACTTAGAACTACTTAAACCTAACCAACCTAAGGACATCACACACGTCCATGCCCGAGGCAGGATTCGAACCTGCGACCGTAGCGGTCGCGCGGTTCCAGACTGTAGCGCCTAGAGCCCCTCGGCCACTTCGGCCGGCAATGTGCTAGAACATCGATATGTAATGTTTTACGTGAATTGTCTTAATATGAGTAACATTTCATGTCATTTACACCATTTCACAACGTGCAGTGTTTCACACTCGTCTTACGTTACTGTGTATTTACAGTGAAAAGGCTTATTTTTTGACGATCACGTGTATACACGTAGCAGGATTTTAAAATCTGACGCGTGCTGAAGCAAAATGTAAGTGATGTATTATTTTCTCCATTTTTGTAATGTAAATCTGTCTACATGACATGTTTGTGTTGTTCTGTATACAACAGTACACTCTCCGCTTCATTTTTGTATTGTTTTATCTTTCGCACCAGCAAAATGGCCCAAAAGCCGAAACTGCAGCAGGGAAATAAATAATTTCTACAGTTAACGGCGAATACGATATCTTATTTTAATTGATGTTTGATTTTGATCACGAGTGAAATCTGATACTGTACAGTAACGCATTCTTTCCTACTCATTTCGTCGCTTGAAATTCGTCACTCTGTTTGTAAATCCTTGATGCAGAACACATTTCCAATAATAAGCCAAAATTTAGCTCCTCTCTTTGTTATCACTGTGATGCGGCCCTTCCTATTCACCTACGTCCCCATCATAAGCTTTGATTAATCGAGATTCAGATTGCCTGCTTCATTGACGCCTGTAAGTAGCATTCAGTCAGCTGTTTCAGGTATCACATGATGCAGCATCATTTTCACTGCGTTCCTCTTGTTAGAGCACTAGGGTAGAATGAAATTTTCTGAGGGGTAGAAACACAAAGGGTACGATTGTGTTTTAGTCATGGAACTGAATTATTTTAAAAAATCATTACCATTGTAATTTTGTAAGGCTGAAATAGTAATTTTGTAAGTTATTGTAACAGTTTTTCTCAATCACTAGCATAAATGCGTGTCATGGTGTGGTGGAGATGACTACATAACATTTTGAATAGGAACCCATGTCCGGAAAGGTACATCTTCAATTCAGAAGCCGGTCGCTGTGGCAGAGCGGTTCTAGGCGCTTCAGTCCAGAACCGCGCTGCTGCTACGGTCGCAGGTTCGAATCCTGCCTCGGGCATGGATGTGTGTGATGTCCTTAGGTTAGTTAGGTTTAAGTAGTTCCACGTCTACGGGAACTGATGATCTCAGATGTTACGTCCCACAGTGTTTAGCGCCATTTGAACTATTTTTCAATTCAGAGGTGTGACGCATCCGCTTCTGCTGAGGGAAAAAGAAAAGTCTCACAGTTGCTCGTCTTGGTACGCAATAGAGTAGACAACATGACGTTTACTAAGTCAGAGGGTCACCTGCAGTCATTTAACGTCTGCTTTGCTGCGAGACTCCTGTAGACACAGAGGAACACCTGCTAGCGCGAGGTCTGGCCGCTGCAATAGAACTTGAAGAGACACCAGGTGGGATGGAAAATGTATCCAAAACACGATTCTTACAAGGGAACCTCCCCATCGCACCCCCCTCAGAATTAGTTATAAGTTGGTACAGTGGATAGGCCTTGAAAAACTGAATACAGATCAATCGAGAAAACAGGAAGAAGTTGTGTGGAACTATGAAAAAATAAGCAAAATATACAAACTGAGTAGTCCATGTGTAAGATAGGCAACATACAGGTGTGTGTAAACTCAAGAGCGCCGTGGTCCCGTGGTTAGCGTGTGCAGCTGCCGATCGATAGGTCCTTGGTTCAAGTCTTCCCTCGGGAGAAAATTTCAATTTTTTATTTTCAGACAATTATCAAAGTTCAGGCACTCACATATCAACTTCGCTCTCCAAAATTCCAGGACATGTTCAGATTTGCTTGGACATATGCAGGATTTGACGGTCTACACACGGAAAAATTTGAAAATGTTAAAAACATGTTTTGACAGAGCACAGACAAAACTGTGCGACTGTGAAACTGTTGCATTCATTTGTTGCAGTTTATGTGACAAACTCTTATGTTTTCACACTTTTTGGGAGTGATTATCACATCCACAAGAAAACCTAAATTGGGCAAGGTAGAAGAATCTTTTTACCCATTCACCAAGTGTACAAGTTAGGTGGGTCGACAACATATTCCTGTCATGCGACGCACATGCCGTCACCAGTGTCGTATAGAATATATCAGACGTGTTTTCCTGTGGAGGAATCGGTTGCCCTATGACCTTGCAATCAAATGTTTTCTGTTTCCATTGGACAGGCACGTCCTTTCGGCTACTAATCGCACGGTTTTGCGGTCCGGCCGCAAAACACAGACACTAAACTTATTACACTGAACAGAGAAGTCAATGAACGAACGGACAGATCATAACTTTGCAAAAATAAACTTTCTACTCTAGGGAAGATTTGAACCAAGAACCTCTCGCTCCGCAGTTGCTCACGCTAACCACGGGACCACGGCGCTCCTGAACTCGAATTCTCCTAGATGATGCCTATCTTGCACATGGACTACTCAGTTTGTATATTTTGCTTAGCTTTTTTATAGTTCCACACAACTTCTTCCTGTTTTCTCGATTGATCTGTGTTCAGTTTTTGAAGGCCTATCCACTGTGCCAACTTATAACTAAATCTGAGGGGGGTGCGATGGGGAGGTTCCCTTGTTAGGTAAAAGTCTGTAACAACGTTGGTGGTCACCACATCGAGCCGCTGCTGTTATGCATCAGTACTCTTCTGTGCGCACAGTACGCTGGGTTCAAATTCAAATGGCTCTAAGCGCTATGGTACTTAACTTGTGAGGTCATCAATCCTCTAGGCTTAGAACTACTTAAACCTAACTAACCTAAGGACATCACACACGTACATGCCCGAGGCAGGATTCGAACCTGCGACCGTAGCAGCAGCGCGGATCCGGACTGAAGCGCTTAGAACCACTCGGCCACAGCGGCCGGCTTACGCTGGGTTCTTTTTTGTTTTTGTATAATGTAAACACGTAATGTTAAAGTGTTAATACAAACAAATGTCCCTGAATGCTAGATTGATGTTTCATTATCTTTCCTTGCGAGTTGTTACCTAATAATTGTATCACGTCACACCAAACTCAGTTTCTCAGGCGGAAGTGGATGAGTTAAACATCTGAATTGAAACCGTCGTATATATGTTCGTATTCCAATATTACGTATTCATACCCCTCTACAAGTCCTTGAAGATTGTATAGGGAATTTATGAACACCTCGTATAAGTAACAAAAGCTAAATATCTCACGGAAATGCCTCCTGCAGGTTATAGATAGTTCTTGCATCGTACCATACGTTGCTTCACTAGTCACTTCGAAATAGATAAATAAATTAAATGAGAGCATGACACGACATAACTGTAAGGGACAGTCAACTAAAAACGAGCCAGATGGAAGGAAGATAAGTAAACTGTTTATTATTTCAAAAGTAATTGCCATAACTGTTAATAAATTTATCCCAGCGTGAGACAAGACTGTCAGTGCCTTCACGGAAACATGTTTGGGGTTGCCATCGGAATCATGATTGTACCCAACTGCGCACCATTTCATCTGAAGCAAATCGACGTCCACGAATGTCGTTGCTCAGGGCACCAAAATCATGGAAATTCCATGGGTAGAGCTGGGGACTGTATGGAGGATGTGTTTGGCTTCCCAGAGAAACTTTTGCCGGCCGGTGTGGTCGAGTGGTTCTAGGCGCTATAATCTGGAACCGCGAGACCGCTACAGTCGCAGGTTCGAATCCTGCCTCGGGCATGGATGTGTGTGATGTCCTTAGGTTAGTTAGGTTTAAGTAGTTTTATGGGGGACTGATGACCTCAGATGTTAAGTCCCATAGTGCTGAGAGCCATTTGAACCATTTTTGAACCAGAGAAACTTTTGCAGCGTAGTCGAAACAATCTTGGCAACACGTGGGCCCACCTTGATACAATCATGGTTCCGTAAGCACTGACCGTCTTGTCTCACAGTGGGATAAATGTATTAACAGTCAGGGCATTACTTTAGAAAAAATAAACAGTTTGTAAATATGGTTCTCGGGTGAAGAGTCGGAAGTTGCTGTGAAAATTCCACAATGTTTCGTCGGCGCCACTGACCGTTCTGTTGTGCATTCGAAATATTCTTCCCAACGACATCCGACGCTCCACCCGAGAAGCATATTTACGACTAGTCCAAAGCTTCAGGCATCACAATAAGTAGTTTACTTACTTTTTTCCATCTGTCTCACTTTCAGATGACTGGCCCTTATACTACTGCTACTCCACTGCTGCACACATTATTATTAGTGGCAGTGGTCCAACAGAAAGCATTGAAGTCTTTCCCGTCAATTCAGAAGTAAGAAGTCTAGCAATCAAGTGAGTTACAAACAGTAAATACAGCGCATAAATTTTAACTTCGTTGATATTAAATGGGGGTTAAGGATGCGGACGAAACAAGTATCGCTTAGGGAAGGGAGCGGTACAGGGAAAACAAGTGTCTACACTCACTGTGGATTCTTTTGGAAGGAGTTACAATTGGCAATCGGGATCATCGGGAATAATTTCACACACACACACACACACACGCGCGGCGCGCGCGCGCGCGCGCGCTCGCGATCGGGAAAGAAATCTAGCATTCTAAATTTACAACGGGGAAAGTAGATATTGGACTTTGGTAGCAACGAAAATAGAAACAAGGAACTGAAAGGATGTGGAGCATGATTTCTGATGTGTATTGAGTGAGAAAAAAACCAAACATAAAGAAGGTTAGGAGATGTATTCGCAACTGCGAGTATGAAACATGGCCGGCTGTGTATTGGAATGGCTACAATGGAGATTTAGCCGAACCAGGACTCGACCCCGGATTTTACGCTTTACGCGCCCGGTCGCTTTGGCCATCCGTGCACCAATCACGGCCACATCCAAACTTTCATAGGTCGTCGTCCATGTGTCACAACCTTCACTCGTATGTTACGTGTATTCCCATCCAGAAAGGACATTCTTATTGAGAGTCGAGAGCCTATTATTGGCTATTAAATACGTAATAGAAGTGCCAATGTTATTAAGAAGTACGATGCTATGTTGTTTTGTCCGAAGGCGTTGTCTGGTGAAACGTTGTTGTGATGCCTCGTGTAAGGAGGAGAAACGCGTACCATCACGTTTCCAACTTTGATAAAGGTTGGATTCTAGCCTATCGCGATTGCGGTTTATCCTATCACGACATTGCTGTTCGCGTTGGTCGAGATCCAATGACTGTTAGCAGAATATGGAATCGGTGGGTTCAGGAGGGTAATACGGATCGCCGTGCTGGATCCCAACGGCCTCGTATCACTAGCAGTCGAGATGACAGGCATCTTATCCGCATGGCTGTAACGGATCGTGCAGCCACGTCTCGATCCCTGAGTCAGCAGATGGGGACGTTTGCAAGACAACAGCCATCTGCACGACGTTTGCAGCAGCATGGACTATCTGCTCGGAGACCATGCATGGCTGCGGTTACCCTTGACGCTGCATCGCAGACACGAGCCCTTGCGATGGTGTACTCAACGACGAACCTGGGCCGGCCGCGGTGGTCGTGCGGCTCTAGGCGCTCCAGTCCGGAGCCGCGCTGCTGCTACGGTCGCAGGTTCGAATCCTGCATCGGGCATGGGTGTGTGTGATGTCCTTAGGTTAGTTAGGTTTAATTAGTTCTAAGTTCTAGGGGACTGGTGACCACAGCAGTTGAGTCCCATAGTGCTCAGAGCCAGCCATTTGACGAACCTGGGTGCACGAATGGCAAAACGTCATTTTTTCGGATGAATCCTGGTTCTGTGTACAGCATCATGATGGTCGCATCCGTGTTTGGTGACATCGCGGTGAACGCACATTGGAAGCGTGTATTCGTCATCGCCATACTATCGCATCACACGACGTGATGGTACGGGGTGCCATTGGTTACACGTCCCGCTCACCTCTTGTTCGAATTGACGGCTTTTGAACAGTGGGCGTTACATTCCAGATGAGTTACGACCCGTGGCTCTACCCATGATTCGATCCCTGCGAAACTCTACATTTCAGCAGGATAATGCACGACCGCATGTTGCAGGTCCTGTACGGGCCTTTCTGGATACAGAAAATGCTCGACTGCTGCCCTGGCCAGCACATTTTCCACATATCTCAGCAACTGAAAACGTCTGGTCAATGGTGGTCGAGCAACTGGCTCGTCACAATACGCCAGTCACTACTCTTGATGAACTGTGGTATCGTGTTGAAGCTGCATGGGCAACTGTACGTGTAGACGCCATCCAAGTTCTGTTTGACTCAATGCCCAGGCGTATGAAGGCCAGAGGTGATTGTTCTGTGTACTGATTTCTCCGGATCTATGCACCCAAACTGCGTGAAAATGTAATCACACGTCAGTTCTAGTATAATATATTTGTCCAATGAATACCCGTTTATGATCTGCATTTCTTCTTGGTGTTGCAATTTTAATGGCCAGTAGTGTAATAATGATTGGCGTTGTTTTAATCAATATCTTATTTTTGAAAAGTAGCTTATTTTAGTTCATATATACATCGTATATTGAATTATTAGTAGCCTCGTCGACTAAGGAAATGTTGCTGGCAGCGTCAGTTTGAGTATGTGTAGTAATCATTCTTCCGTTTTGCTTAGCACACGACGCTCCACACTCAGTGCTTTGTTTGCAAGGTATGTTGCCAAATGTTGAGTGTCTCGTTGTAATAACACGCCACTGCTCCTCTGGCGAAATCAGCCGTACCACTATGCAGTTCACAGCCCTGCCGTGTCCTGGGCTCGAGATCTTCAGCATGCCCTCGTCTTTAGCTGACAATTATGTAGCACAAAGCCCGCACACAAAATTGCGGCCGCTATAGGTCAGGGGTGAGACGTCGCCGCCGGTGCTGATCCTGTACGCGGTGGGAAAGCGGAAAAGCGGACAACATCCCAGGAACTTCCACTTTCGCTTCGCTGCTACAAAAGGGTATTTTTTACGCTTTTTTCTGTCAGGGATCCAAGAAGTATGATATTTACATTCTTATTAACCGAGCCCTGCTGCCGACAGATCCGAAGTAGCTTCCCTTTCACGGTCTTTTACTTAACAGTGTTGAGAGCATAGGTCTCTGTAACTCTGTGTTAACCCTTCAGGTCAGCAGTTTTCGTCTGGCGTGTAGCCCACTGGCGTTACTGCGGTAGCACCACGAGATGTTTACTCTCACAAGGGAACCTCCCCATCGCATCCCCCTCAGATTTAGTTATAAGTTGGCACAGTGGATAGGCCTTGAAAAACTGAACACAGATCGATCGAGAAAACAGGAAGAAGTTGTGTGGAACTATGAAAAAATAAGCAAAATGTACAAACTGAGTAGTCCGTGCGCAAGATAGGCAATATGAAGGACAATGTGAGTTCAGGAGCGCCGTGGTCCCGTGGTTAGCGTGACCAGCCGCAGCACGAGAGGTCCTCGGTTCAAATCTTCCCTTGAGTGAAAAGTTTAACTTTTTATTTTCAGTTTATGTGACAAACTCTTATGTTTTCATTACTTTTTGGGAGTGTTTATCACATCCACAAGAAAACCTAAATCGGGCAAGGTAGAATAATCTTTTTACCCATTCGCCAAGTGTACTAGTTAGGTGGGTCGACAACATATTCCTGTCATGTGACGCACATGCTGTCACCAGTGTCGTATAGAATATATCAGACGTGTTTTCCTGTGGAGGAATCGGTTGACCTATGACTTTGCGATCAAATGTTTTCGGTTCCCATTGGAGAGGCACGTCCTTTCGTCTACTAATCGCACGGTTTTGCGGTGCGGTCGCAAAACACAGACACTAAACTTATTACAGTGAACAGAGAAGTCAATGAACGAACGGACAGATCATAACTTTGCGAAAATAAAGAAAGTAAAATTTTCAGTCGAGGGAAGATTCGAACTAAAGACCTCTAGTTCCACAGCTGCTCACGCTAGCCACGGGACCACGGCGCCCCTGAGCTCACAATGTCCTTAGTATTGCCTATCTTGCACATGGACTATTCAGTTTGTATATTTTGCTTATTTTTTCATAGTTCCACACAACTTCTTCCTGTTTTCTCGACTGATCGGTGTTCAGTTTTTCAAGGCCTATCCACTATGCCAACTTATAACTAAATCTGAGGGGGGTGCGATGGGGAGGTTCCCTTGTCAGAAACAGTGCGAGGACAGTGCACAGTGCGCATGCGCAACACGAGTAGTGACGTCGTAGCGAACATCATCAGCTCAGCTATTACCAGCACGATAATGTTGCGTCGGCGCTAGCTGACATGCTCACAACCTGCTGCGACTTCTCTTGGCCGCGCTTAGTAGACTATGCTGCCGGCTGGCACAGGAACACAGAATTTCATTTAAATTGCACCAGCATGGGAATTATTCGTCAAAAATTGTTGAAATCTTCAGGAAATGTTAACGACAGACGCTTATTATATTCAAAACGTACAATACTTCGTCGACTCAGTGTAGGGCATTTGCGATGAAGCATCAGTAAGAACTTTGGGGGGAAGTTTGAGAGTCCGGAAGATTCAGGAACTGCAAACTGTCCTCGTAGACAGAAAAAAAGTGTGTGAAGTGGTATTTGAAAATATTTAGACGACTACTACATATTTCAGGGCACAACGCATTTATTTACTGATTATCAACCTATTTGAAGGCAAAGGAAATTGCCGAACTGCAGGGAACTCAAAGGAAGAAACTGCGGTCTAAGATTTTGTTTCGAATATTTCTTCGAAGTTCACCGCACTTAAAAGCCATTTTAAACGTTGTAACCGTAATGAAGTTCTATTGTTAACAATTCCTGAAGATCTCAGCAATATTCGACACTGATTCCTGCGCTACAGCAGTTTAAATAAATTCTGAATGCCTGTACCATCCGGCCGCAAGAACTAAAGGCAGAATGCAAGGTGTGAACGCGGAAACTACAAGACTGAAGGCATTGGTACTACAAAATCCTTTGTGTTTTATGTTTTTCACATATATTCTGCAATATTTCATGGTACAAAGTTATTAGTTCTCAAGTCGGTTGACCTTGTACATTCCTACATGTCAGCTCCACAAAAATTACACTATTACTCGAATGATATCTCAGATTTCGATCAGCAGTAATTGTGAAAGTAATGCTTCTCTCAGCTGATGCGGCGCAAAATCGCGAGCTGGTGTTCTGGAGCTCACTAAAGGCACAGTTTTATAAGTTTGTTGTACGAAACACTGCAGCATGTTTGCAAATGAATATCATGTAATACAGTCGGGCTCTTCATGCTAAATGGGAATAAAAGGCCTCTTCAGATAGCATTCCTATTATTTTATCAATGCTTCTGAGGTAATTAGAGCTTGTCTCATTTGTTTTTGGGCTTCATACCGTTATCGTACTCACTCGATCGCACGAATAGTCAGAAACAAGGCTTCGCTTTCTCTGTGTTCTTCTTACACATTTACAGCGCCTATCGTGGTTCTTCGATGATTTCCTGATGGCAGCAAATTAAGATCTTCGTTGTAAAGTCTGAGAGTCTGAATGATTCAAGAACTACAATCTGTCCTCTTGGAAAGAAAAAAAGTGGGTGAAGCGGTACATGAAAATACTTAAGAGGACTACTGTATATTTCAGGACATAATGCATTTATTTAATTATATCAAATCATTTAAATGCAAAGGAAATTGCATTTATAAATTTGAGGCCGTGTCTCTTAATTACAGGGAACCCACAGGAAGAGACTAATGTGTAAGGCAATTGATTACATTAAAATTTTAAAGGCAACCGATTATATTAAAATTTAGAAGGCTGTTCGTAAATTACACGTGTTGTTGTTTGTATTGTATATAATATTGTGCTTAAAAACCGCACGATAAATAAAGTCCTTAAATTACATTTTCCATAATATCGATGAGGAATACTATTTCAGGTGGAAGTATTTGAAATCAGGCACGTCATACGACTTGTTCTTGTTTGGTCACATATGCATATATGTTCTTGCGTGCATCACTGTTGTAAGGTTCGTGCGCTAAAAACAAAACGTAGTAAACGAAATTCACAGCAGACAAAAAGTGAACAAAGTTGATAAATATAATTGCCTGTAATGCAAACAATTCTTTCCATAGCAGGCGGCCCTGAATTTTGTCCGCAAATGCGGCTACTGCAAGAACTGAAAAACCAAATGACGAATAATAATCTCCCTCGTATAGGGTCTGCTTAATCCGGCCACGGCAGAGTTCGTAAAACATTGCATTTCAGGAAGATGCAGTGAATACCAACGACGATCTCATTCGTGTTATGTCAACCTTCCTGTATTTCATACTGTATTATATCATCACTACATTACTCACGCACCAGTAACGATGTTCATAATGTACATTCTATCTGTGACAATCAAACAGTTCCAGCTCGCTGCTTTATGACAATCTCACATTTGATTATCCACGGCCTCTCTCAAATCTTATCATGCATTTCTGATATTTCATATGTACATTAATTGTGGCACGTATAGTACAACAAAATATGTTACACCAGCTTTCATTTTTGTATAGACCACAAATATAGAAAAAGCAGCTCCTACCATAGTAATAACCACGATTTACATTTTTGTACGATGGAGTGAATAATATAATTATAGAAGCAGGTGAATTTACAGCAATGCCTGTGACAGCAAAGGGCGTGGAAGATGAGGTAGACAAGAAAGAGAGCAAACCCAAGAGTATGAGTAGTCATGAGATGAAAGAAGTGAGGTGAGACGGATGTCAAAAAGAAAAAGGAATGGAGTACTATCGAAAGCTGGAAGTAGGATTTACTAGACCGGTGAGTAACAAGAATCGTCCATTACACTACAACACTATCAAATATTTACTATCGTTCTCGAAACACTCCGCATTCTTCTCATTCGGAACGTTGCAGCAATGTAGGAAAAATTTTCTTCATGCTACGTTTAACTACATTTTCTGAATAGTATATGATGTCTATGAGGTGAATAGAAAGAGTCGTCAAAGTAATGATATGATTATCAGATGACGCAATTCGCTGGAAAAGTAATAATTCCAAATTAACGAGCAGGGTGTTGTTTATGAACAATGGCTTTTTCCGTGGAGCATATATCTTACAAAACTGGTGTTGCCGCTGAGCTTTTTTCTTTTTTAAAAAATTGTGGATGGTACGATAAAGTGATGGATCAAAATCATTCCATGTGTAGCGCATGTGACACGTGGATTGAATGGATTTAAGTAACTTCTTCGACCGGTAGAAATCTTAATAGAATATTTTCTTGTTCTCATCCTATACAATAGCAGACCATGTGTTTGGCAAACAACTTGAGAAATAAATTGGGACACAATATACTAGATAAATACTGAAACTCATAAACTTGCATTTTTTGGGTATAATCTTGACAGCAGATTTTTAAAAATGAAACTGCAGGGAGGTTTTCTGACGCCACAGGTGAATATTTGTCTCTAAAGACCATCATAAGATTAAAATAGAAGGTAACGTTTGCAAGTTGTTAGTCTCTGCCAACGTTTTCCTGCTATTGTATGTTACGTTGATGCACAATGATTGCGTTCCACTGCTTCCTCGAGGAAATGTCTAACGTTCATTAGTCTAATTGAATGTAGAAGCGGAATTTCCGGGATCGATTCCACGCAACTAGCAGACGTACTTCCGGGATGGGATGCATAATAGGACGAAGGTTATGTGTTCTTAAAGGGTGAATTGAAAAACATCTGGACTATTGATAATATCATAATACTAGCAGTGCAACCCACGTCACCATAATTGGATAACACCGCCTAATTCGTTTTAGGCCCTGAGTTACACTCTCCTTTGTAATGGTATCCTTTGCCCAGTTCCTCCCAATCTTTTAGCTATGGCATTGGTGTTCTACGGAAATTATGATGTTCTACGTAAATGCTTTAACTAGAAATTTGTAACTAAACGCGCAACAAAACAAATTTAATTAAAAAGACTTCAGGTGATACAGAGAAAGCAATTTACGCCCCATAGCACTGATATCCTATAATTTCCGTCATCCCGTTACTGTGCTAGCTAGAGCTCATCAACAGGTTCTTTTCAGTGGGCTGTAAAGTCTCATAACTGAAAATACTGCTGCTCTTATATCGCAAATGAATGTTGACTGGAGTTGTTCAGAAGACTTAGAAAATAAGCACATGGTGAAAATACATATCTCTAAAGGAATGGCGCAGAAACACCATATTTTATAGGACGCTAACAGAGGGCAGTGTAAAGCATTCAATGCATCGTGCTGTGGCTGCAGTAATCAGCACCATGAAAATTTCAACCCCACAACTAGCCTGACATACTGAATAAGTGATCCATTGCCCCTAAAACGTTCTGGATAGGCTGACAGAAGACTTAATAGTTCTGTGTAATATCTTGACAACAGGTTTATGATGAACAACAACAAAAGTGAAATAAAGGTTACAAAGTGTAACAGAATTACATCACAAGGTGCTTATAATAAGAGGTTAGGTAATAAGACAATAGAAGTTGTAGAGGAGTTTTGCTGTTCGGACAGCTAAGGAAACTGATCATGGACGAAGTAAAAAGCGTATAAAAATCCAAACTAACACTGACAAGAAAAGCTGTCCTAGAAAAGAGTAATTTTTTTCCAACAAACAAAAATATAATCGCCATAAAATGTTTTTTGAAAGTATTTGTTTGAAGTGTAGTCTTGTGTGTAAGCGAAACGGAGACGATAAATAGTGATGACAGGAGGTGGTCAGGAGGTTTTGAAATGTGGTGCTACAGAAGAATGCTGAAGATTAGATGGGTAGGGTAAGGTAACGGCCTCACTTTGAGGAGAACGAGTTGTATGTCACAATGTGGCTAAAAGAAAGGATACTTACGGGTTTGCTGCCGGGTGACGTCGTCGACCACAGCCGATATTTCGACAGGTGCACACCCTGCCATTCTCAAGGCACTACTGTAAGGAGGAAGCAATGTGCAAGGGACCTACGTTGGGACATTCTGTTTGTAGGAAGCCTACTCACACTGACTTGTATCTGCGAGCTGATAGTTGTCACCATCCAGCTCAGCGTGAAGGAGTGCTTCGTACCTTGGTTCACAGGGCCCACGCTATCTCAGACCCAGAAAGTTTGGCAGCTGAGCTATCACATCTCGAAGTCACCTTTCGTCAGAATGGTTATAGTGAGAGGCAGATCAAACTTGGGTTGCGCTATCAGCCGTCTGTGCAACGGGTGAGTGACGATAGCAACAAAGTGGCACCAAATTCTACGGCCTTTTTGCCTTACGCAGGAAGCATTTCCATCAGGATTGGCGTATTTTGCGGAAATATGATGTGAAATGTGTTTTTCGACCATCTTCTAAGATTAAGGCCCCGTTGGCGTCCGTAAAAGATGATCTTGGTTTGCGTAAGGGCTGGTGTCTATCGTATTCCTTGCAGTTGTGGCATATCATATATTGGTCAGACAATCAGAACTGTGGAAGACCGGTGTATTGAACATAAGCGTCACACACGCTTACAACAGCCGAGCAAATCCGATATTGCAGAACATTGCCTTGACACCGGTCATCCTATGGAATACAACAACACGGAGATTCTGGCTTGCACGTCCAGCTATTGGGATGGTGTTATTAAGGAAGCTGTTGAAATCAAACTATCAAGCAACCTAACAAACAAAGATGGTGGATTTCGTTTAAATGCTGCTTGGAATCCGGCTCTGTCTCTCATCAAAAAACAGAGGGACGAAATTAGTGCTACCTCACCTGTTGATTAATAGTCACTATCGATATTTCTGATGTTGGTTTTCTTTGGTTGTATGTTGACTCTGCGGTTACTTGTTCTGTGTGTGGTATCTTCCTTGTTTCTCCTCTGTGAACCTAGGTATTAAGTTCCCTTGCACATTGCTTCCTCCTTGCAGTTGTGCCTTGAGAATGGCAGGGTCTGTTCCTGTCGAAATATCGGCGGTGGTCAACGACGTCACCCGGCAGCAAACCAGTATGTTACTGGAACTGACGTGATTGTGTGAGGTGAAAGGGGGGGGGGGGTGAGGGTTATAGTCTAAGGCAATGGCTTAACTGCATCAAGTACCTTGAGGTGGATTAGGTTTTGCAGTATCTGTACACGTAGTCTACCAACATAACATGCAAGTTTGCGGGTGGCTGAAGTACTGACCTGCAGGTGACGTATCTTTCACAGCCACCCTCCAACATCCGGGGAGGACGACAATAATAACACCAGGTGGTTTTTATGTACAACTCTGACAGTTACTGCTAAAACTGTGGCGCTCCTTTCGCCTACATGTGGTGCCCCTGTCACCGCTTGATGGCATAGCTAGCACGGCACTACTTCCTACCACTATGATCCGCGCCAGCAAGTAGACTGTGACATATCCATCCACTATTGCAGATTTTAGCACACCGTACTGCCTCAGTAAGCCGGTTTCAGCTGCTGTGCCAACCAGGAATATGCTTGTGCGCTACAACGAGCAGCCATCAGTCACCAACGAGGTGCAAGGACTTGGTGTCCGCCGGTTTATTGAGCTCAGTGCTTGGAATTAATAGACAGCCATTCCCTTGTGGTCTGTCTGTACTCCCAATTAGATCTAATTTTACTCAAAGTGATAGGGGTCCACTCGAAACACATAACGTTTGCTATAAACTCAAGAGGAAATTCATATAATTTCAGGAGATCATTACGTTATTGAAACAATTTGTAACATCAGTGAATTTTATGTGAAGCACGATTTTTGTGTTTGTTAAAAAAAAAAAAGCTAATAGTTTTATATTTATTTGGGAACTTAGTTTCAATTGTAGGACCAAAAGATCATAACAAGTTTCAACAAGGAGAAGAGAGCCGCACAGTTTAGACTGAATACAACAACACGTCACAAGTTTTGTCGTAGCTCTGTATCACCGTTGGAGCAGGCGAATCAAGGTTGGTGCACATGCTCACTTGCTAGTTCTGGCCGGTGATGTCATGCGTATTCGAGCCTAAACTGTAACATCAGATGAGTTGCATGGTGACCTCTGTTCAAATTCGATATAACAACCAGGACCCTAGCAACTGCATTCTGCAAGCTGCACTTGAAGCGATGGCGCCGTCATCCAGATGGTCCGTAATTAAAAGGCCGAAAGCGGTCAGAACTCAACATCGCTGCATTAGATAACTAACATCGCTCTTCCTCTTGTGAAGCAGTTAAATTCAATAGAGTTCAGTAATAATCCTTCGCATGTATCCTCCTAGAGTCTGCTATTACCAAAATGAACACGAGACTGTGGTCTCGCTTAGCACATTCGTAATGGATTTTACAGATTTTCAAGACGTAATTATTTGTCCTTTTGCAGCACTGGTCACCACACACAGATTCCAGAGAACTTCTAAGAGCCGGAGAGTATTAAGCAAGTGTTGAAAGACAGATTTTGGTAGTACTTCATGACCTGCAAGACAAAAGTATTTTCCGAAAGGAAAACTGGCGCTTTTTCTGTCAGTGATTAGTGGTAAACAAATATATCAGTTAGTTTTGATCGATCTGTGTAGATGTGAACTGAAGCTATCCATAGTGTTTCTAAACAGTCCAGGACGTAAATTTTAGCGACGTCCAAAATCAAAAAAGTCACTGGAATTATTTCCGTCATGGAAAATCGGTACTCTCATATACTGGCATTACTTATGACTTTCTACATCTTGCATAACCTACGATATTTTTCATGCTGGGAAAAGATGACTGATACTTTCATGGCTCTTCCTTTTGCTAATGTACGGAATTCATGGAAACTGGCCGGTTTGCGTATACTAGTTCCTATGTTACAAACCTGTTAACATTTTTCTACTAATATGCGTGAGCATTTCGTGAGCTATAGTCGAGAAGGAACTGACGAGCAATGTTTTCATTGCACCCAAGCACATCCACAGGACACGGTACTGTAGCCTGTCTTGTAATACTTTGGCATCATCGCATAAAAGACGACGTCACCCAGCCCAGCCTTCAGCTAATTAGAGATCTACACAGAACCAATAGAGACGAGGGGTGGGCTCCTCGCTAAACCGTTATGAGACAAACAATGCTATTAATGTCTTAATGTGCAACGAACAGATCAGTCTGTTGTTATGGCTGCCTCACAAGAAGCGGAAGTGCGATTTTAACAGGACTTCGGCAGCTTGCAGACATCGTCACTGTTAGTGTAGTTGGCTTATCTAACACCCAAAATTTCCTCTCTTATTTTCACTGTTGCATCGGTGAATTTCTGGCAAGCAGACGGGAGTCTCGGAGACGACGGAACGAGCACAATGTGTTATAATACTTACAATTAGCTGTGTTTCCCTAGCTGTATAGCCACCCTCCAAGTGGGCTCTTGACTTTGGGCAGTCCAGTAACGGCCCGGAAGCTGTCACATGACAACCGAAGCAAAACACGAAGTACCGGGAAGACACATCACGTTGCACCAAAGAGGAGCACTGCAGTCGAAATGCATGCCTTTCTTTTATACCTACTGTTTAGTCCTAGAGAAAGATGTGACCATATATCCATAACGATTTCTTCAAAACATATTCCATGTCCCTCAGTACTGCTTATTCTACAAAGCAACTGATGAAATCTTTAAATTAATCATTTATTTCACTTCACATACTTGTTTCACATTATCAGTACAAACGGAACAATTCTGTTATCTTTAGCAAACCGATCCAAATAAATAAGACAGCTATTAATTGAAATCATCAGTAATACCTTTGATCTTACATGGCAGATACTCGTTTACTGAAGACACGTGGTTTAGGTGAAGTGGAACTTTAAACATAATTAAGTATTACATCAAATGTATAAACTATTGATACACGCACGCAGCCTAATATTAAGATTCCGGGTGAATGTTTTTTACTCCTGTGGAGCTATAGAACATTACTGACTCAGGAACAATGCTGATTTTGTAACCAACAGACTTCCGAAAATATGTTGGAATTTGTTATTTCATTGATAGATCCGGATCTCTCAGATAACGTGCATTTGCAGGGTAAATTATATCAGTCGTACGAGATGAGCACGATATTTGGAGGGAAAAATACTGCAACATCCATATCAAGAAATTCGCTACGTATCGAGGTGGTTTCTGTGCAGGCACTTACCTGCGAGATGAAGTACTTGGTGACGACCACGGGCTTGTCGGCATTTTCGGCAGCGGCACCTGTCTTGTCCTTGTCTTTGTCCTTGTCCTTGTCCGCGTGGCCCTTGCGGAAGCGCCACGTTCGAGGCGAACTGGTACCGCCCCCTGCAACAGAGAAAGCTGATTTAGCAAGTTTGTTGAGTTAGTAGGTGAACAGAAACTTTCAAACAATTTATCTTCGTATTATTTACGGGCACCCCTTGTTATTGAAACAGGTAAGGTAAAAAAACGGAATAATTAGCACGTTAACTGATTCTTAGAGCGCTTCGTGAAACAAAACAGAACTTGCAGGCTTATTCACATAAAAGTAGGCAAGCCTCACGCTCAAGAAATCATGTACATGCTTCACAAAAATGCTTTCAAATACTATTATTATGGAAACATGTAGACAGAGCATATAAAGGAACACATGAAGAAAATGGTCGAATATTAAGGAATGAGTACAACAACGTTCACAAATAGCGGCTGCTCAGCGTAACAGAGGGTAAAAATATTGATTTTGGCAGAGCGACGTTAAGATGCTTTCAGTAGTTTAAAACTGGTAATCGAAAACGTATGACAGACGCTATTAGCGAGATGATTTGTCTAACACAGTGCTGTAACGACGACCAATAAATAGATGAAAATGTTGTCGATTGTAACGGCCAACGAGTCTAACTTGTCCGACATATCTCACTTACCTGCTTACCCTCTGAGAAGTACAGTAACCACTGGTACAAGAACATAGCAATATACAAATGGTGTTCAGTAACTAATGAAACACCCTTTTTCTGAAAGTAGATTGGTTTTATTCATTATTCCAGCCGTCCGCGGTGGCCGAGCGTTTCTAGGCGCTTCAGTCCGGAACCGCGCTGCTGCTACGGTCGCAGGTTCGAATCCTGCCTCGGGCATGGATGTGTGTAATGTCCTTAGATTAGTTAGGTTGAAGTAGTTCTAAGTTCGAGGGGACCGATGACCTCGGATGTTAAGTCCCATAGTGCTCAGAGCCATTTGATTTTTATTATTCCAGTACACAATATCATTCCATATTCTTTTGGCTAAAAACCCTATTTTTCAACATAATCTCCGCTCAGTGCGACAGCTGTACGCCACCTTACTGGGAGAGACTGTACGCCCGCATGGCTCCGTTCTACTGATCGATGTCGGAGCCAAAATCTTGCTCTATCAATACTCCCCGTCATCCACGTACTGCTTCCCGCAGAATACATACATCATTAAGCCAAACATATGGAAGTCGGAAGGTGTGAGATTCAGGCATCAGTGTGGATGAGGAAGAACAGTCGAATGAAGATTTGTGAGCTGCTTTTCGGTGTACAGACTTGTGTGAGGAGAGGAGAAAGGAGGAAAAGGAGAAATCCGTTTGCATTTTTGTGTCGACCAACACGCATCGTTTCTCCAGTTTTCTGAGGGTAGAACAGTACACTTCAGGGTTGATCGTTGCATCATCTTTTTACCGACTGAGGGTGCGGCTTCGAACTTTTTCTTTGGAGGAGAAGAGGTGTGGCGCCACTCCATGGACTGCCGTTTTGTTTCTGGTTCGAAGTAATGAACCCATGTTGCATCGCCTGTGACGATATTCGAAAAAAATTGTCACGGCCAGGCTCGTAACGTGGAAGCAATTTCGCACAGATGTTGTTCCGTCGCTCTGTGTATTGTTCTGTTTGGCCAGGAGCCCACCGGACGCATAGCTTTGAGTACCCCAACCGGTGGACGAATGTGTCAGCACTATCAACAGCGATGTGTTTGATTATGATCCGTAGATCACCTCGAATGAGCGTGTCCGCACTTTCCAACATTGCAGGAGTCACAGATGTGTCTGGCAGGTAGGCACGCGGGAGATCGGACAGGTTTGCGCCCCCTTGTAGTTATGTTCACAGACGTCTCGCCCGAAGACTCACCGCGCTTTCGTTCGCTGCCACGGCTCCGTAGACATTCTAAAAGTGTTTATGAATATCTGCGATGCTCTGGTTTTCCCTCAAAAGAAACTCAATGACGGTTTTCTTCTTGGAACGCACCTCTGTTACAGACGCCATTTTGGAGGCTACTTATAACGCCGCCACATTTTCGGAACTTCATGAAACTATAGGGGCTGAAGCGATAATATTCCATTACGTCCCAAAATAAATTTCGCATCTCTTCAACCGAAACTGGCCAAGAAACAATAGTGTTGCATTACTTATCGAACATTCCTCGTATTTGAGAAAATATTCAAAAGTTATCGAAAAAAATAATTTTCTTCGAGATCAAATTCTTTTAAAAATGTTGAATTCCAGTATTTTTCGAAAATGAATGCTTTCAGACTGCATTAGAGAGAAATTCAACAGCATCAATTTTCCGTTTGTATGTGAAGAAAGGAAGGTATATATCCCGCTCATGGGTGTATATCCGTTTACGTTGCCATGCAGTCCAACATCGGGCCACTGTCACATGCAAAGCATCACAAATTTAAATCTTACACGATTCGACCAACTGGCCAAATGGAAACCAACAACGACGCCATTTTCAAACGCTGTTAGGTGCTGATGACGCTGGCTCATACGAGTATGTGGCATCTCCGTATCCTTCACAGTGATTACTCAATATCTGACGCTGTTCACACCCCTTATATGTCCTACCAGGCACGGTGACAACACTAAAGACATAAACGCTAACGAACTGTGGTGGCCTTCTACTTGTCACAGAGAACTGCAACTCTAATAGCTTACATACCCGCCGATGGTGCATACGTACACGATATTACATTGACATCAGACCGTGTGTTCTGGGTGCTCCACGTTTGTTGGCAGGCAATGTCGTAAGAATAATATTGAAATGATAACAGGTAATAGAGCGAAACAAGGCTGCATGATGTTCAGAAATAGGACACTGATAACGTAAAACACTGTCAAAAATTAAGCAGCATGAGTGGACATCTGCCTTTTTATTATTGGATGGAGCTTCTCAGCGAAGTACTCTCGCTAGGAGCGTGTTTAAGAAACGCTTGATTAACTTCATTGACGGCAGAAACGGACTGGCAGGCAAACTTGATAACTCTTAGGATAGGACAACGGCAAACACGAACATTATTTTAATTCTAGTGTTAATCGTAAGAACTGTTAACGTAACGCAACTCATACCGCTATATAATCAATCTTTTACAGTTAATTGAGTATAAAAGTTTGCAGAAGGGTGCTGCACTGAAAGAATATCGTTTAATATATTACAATAAATCACCAATTTAATTAATTCAGGATTTGTATTTGTGATACTTTCAGTCAAATGTGTGTAGCTATGTGGAAACTTGTTGTCAACAGAGGCCAAACATTGGTACTGAGGAAGTAAAACAAGGTAATACTTCGCCTATCCTAAGGGGGTTTGCATCTGGTGAGATTATCAAAATAACCAGGCAACTAATATGTACGAAGAAACGAGTAAGAATTTTTGTGCATCTGTTTGCTTAAATTCATTCCAGACTTTCAAATATGCGACGGGCTTTCAAGAAGCAATGCAACACATCCTTTCCTCTGCCAATTTAGTTTGAAAAAAAAGAAAATGCTGAATTTGCTGTGGGATATCGTGGAATACTGCTGCTTCAGCCCTTACAGTTTCATGACGTTTCGATAAATGCCGCGCTATAAGTAGCCTTCAAAATAGTGTTTGTAACGGAGGTGTTTTCCAAGCAGAGAACTGTCATTGAGTTTCTTTTGGCGAAAAACCAGAGCATGGCAGATATTAACAGACGCTTGCTGAATGTCTACAGAGACTCGGTAATGAACAAAAGCACGGTGAGTCGCTGTGTGAGAGGTCTGTTATCATTGTCGCGCAAACCTGTTCTATCTCCTGCGTACCGGCCGGCTGCCCACGGCAGTGATACTTGCAGTGTTGCAAAATGCAGACTCTCTCTTTCGGATTGATCAATAGATCACAATGGAACACCTCGATGCACAACTGGACGTCTCTCTTGGTAGTGCTGACACACCCGTCCAGCGGTTGGGGTACTCAAAGGGGTCTCCTTGCCGGGTTCCTCGCCGCTTACAGTAGACCATAAAGAGCAACGAAGGACCATATATACGGAATTCCTTGCGCGATACGATGCTGACCGTGATAATCCTTTTTTCGAACATTGTCACATTCATGAAAAGTGGATTCATCACTTCGAACTGTACAGAAAACAGCAATCCATGGAGCGGCGCCACACCATCTCTCCTCCGAAGAAAAATGTAAAAGGCGCAACCTCAGCTGGTAAAGCCATAGCGACGGTATTCTGGTCCCTCAACGGTCAACTGAGAAGTTTACTGTGCTACCCTCAGGAAACTGAAGGGACGACTTCAGCGTGTTCGTCGGTGTTGCAGGATCTCACAAAACTTCATTGGACTGTTCTTCCTCACCTACCCTGGAGAACGGATCTCTCACCTTCCGACTTCCGAGCGTGTGACCCAATGAAGAATGCACACCACCGGAAGCAGTACATGGATGTTAGGGAGGTTATTGATGCAGCAAGACGTAGGTTCCTATGTCGACCAATAGAGTTGTCACAATGCGAGCATACAGACCCTCAAAGTTAGGTAGGATGTCGCACCCAACGAGGATTATGTTGAAAACAAAGTTTTGTAGCCAAAGGAGTGGAGAAGAATATGATGTATTGGGATCCTGAATAAAACCAATCTAGAATGAGATTTTCACTCTGCAGCGGAGTGTGCGCTGATATGAAACTTCCTGGCAGATTGAAACTGTGTGCCCGACCGAGACTCGAACTCGGGACCTTTGCCTTTCGCGGGCAAGTGCTCTACCATCTGAGCTACCGAAGCACGACTCACGCCCGTTACTCACAGCTTTACTTCTGCCAGTATCTCGTCTCCTACCTTCCAATCTTTCCTTCTGAGAACGTACGTTTGGAGCACAAAATTCTATGGTAGTGAAACATGGACTGTGCGAAAACCGGAACAGAGGATAATCGAAAGATTTGGAATGTCGTGTTACAAGAGAATGTTGAAAACTTGGTGGACCGATAAGGTAAGGAATGCGGAGGTTCTCCGCAGAATGGTCGAAGAAATGAAATTATGGAAAACACTCATAAGAAGAAGCGACAGGATGGTAGTGTCGTAGCGACCCTTATTGTTAGAGGGCCGGCAGAACCGACACACAAGATGGGTTGCTAACCCCCTTTCAGCAGCGCATAGAGAAACATGGCCAGTGGACAAAAACAGTAACAGACTTTCAAAATAAACACAGAACTACTTCGTCAGACAACATGTGAAAATGTTCCACCATTCGGAACTCATATGACTGCCGTAGTACTCCGCCGCTCTGGCTTTATAGGGACGCCTAGACCAGCAGTTTTCACCAACCGCTAGGAACAGATCCGTCCAGTACTTACGCCGGCCCTAGCCTTGTATTCACTCGCCGTAGTCTTCTAGTAGCACGTTGTATTTCGTAGAGTAGTTCTGGTCAGCAGTTTCATCCATTCTCTTGTTTCCTTATCTGTTTTGCTACACAGAGATTTTTGTTGTTGTTGTCCTGCGTTTAAAACTTAGTGTATGCCAAGAAGGCACTTTTGCTTTAATTGTAATGAAGTGTGTTCAAATTGACTGTTAATTCTTTCCCGGCGACCGCAAGGCACTATAGGTAGGTCATCCGTCGAGACATCGTGGAATCAATTCCATGGCACTAGAGGGTAAAAACGGTAGACTGGAATGCATCCAGCAAATAATTGGAGACGTTCGGTGCAAGAGCTACTCTGAGAAGTAGAACTCGTGGTGGGTCGCAAAAGTCAGCCAGAAGACTAACGACTGGAAGATCAGGGTAGCGTGGCTAACATGTGACTCCGGTCACTAGTCTTAACATGTTATAAGTGGAACGGATGCTGTTCAAATTGCCGCCTATGCGGGCCAGAGGTGTTCGTGTTTTGATCCCAGCAACGTCCCGTACTCTCGCGCCATTCGCTGGACCAGTATGGCGGTGACAAACGCAGTCTGGCAACGCTCATCCCCCTCGCAACCTTCGTACACGGATGCGTCGACCGTGATGTTATATACAGAATATGGAGTCGTCTTAAAAGAAAACATGGCATGTCTTGAGTCCGTTGTTGAAGCTGAGTCGGCCAATGTCGGCGCTCGCCAATCTAAGCTGCAACTACACTGTGACGAAAGTCATGGGATACCTCCTAATATTCTATCGCACATACGTTTGATGAGCTTAATTCAGTAACTCGACGTGGCACTGAGTCAATATGTCATTGGATGTCTCCTGCAGAAATACTGAGCCACGGTCCCTCTACAGTCGTCCATAATTGAGAAGGTGTTGCCGATGCAGGAATTTGTACACGAACTGATCTCTCGATGTCTCATAAATGTTCAATGAAATTCACGTCGAGCGATCTGGGTGGCCAAACCATTTGCTCGAACTGTCCATAATGTTCTTCAAACCAATTGCGAACAATTGTGGCCTGGTAATATGCCGGTTTGTCATTCATAAAATTTCCATAGTTATTTAGGAACATGAAGCACATGACAGGCTTCAAATGGTCTCGAAATAGCGGAACATAATCTTTTAGAGTCAATTACCGGTTCAGTTACAGCAGAGGACCTCGCCCATTTCATGCAAACACAACTGACGCCATTATGAGGCAATCACCAGCTTGCACAGTGCCATCTTGGCAACCTGTGTCCATGAGTTCGTGGGGTCTGCACCACACTCGAACTCTCCTCTCACCTCTTATCAAACTGAACTCGGGACTCATCTGAACAGGCCACAGTTTTCCAGTTTCTATGGACCAACCGGTATGGTCAAAAACGCAGGAGAGGCGCTGTTAGCAAAGGCACTCGCGCCGATTGCCTGCTGCCATAGCCTATTAACGCCAAATTTCACCGCACTGTTCTGACGGATACATTTCTCGTACGTTTCACTTTGATGTCTGTGGTTATTTCTCGCAGTGCTGTCTCTCTTTTAGCACTGACAACTCTATCTAATCGTTAAGTGGACGCTGTCGGTCACTGAGTTTTCCGTGGTGAGTGGTAATGCCTGAAATTGACACTGTAGATCTCGGAATATTGAATTCCCTAGCGGTGTCCGAAACGGAATGTCCCATGCGTTTTTTGCAACTGTTAATTCACACCGTGCGGCCAAAATCACGTCGGAAACCTTTTCATGTGAATCACCTGAGTCAAATAACAGCTCCACCAATGCATTGGCCTTCTGAGCCTTGTGTAGGCGATACTACTGCCATCTGTATATGTGCATGTCGCTATCCCACAAGCTTTATCGCCTCTGTATGGTATTTATGGACTCAAAGTATACGATGTGGCTGTAAGGCACTGCTCTGCTGAGCATACCACTTCTCTTGGGCGTTAGTCGTGCTCACCTGAATGCATCATTGTCCACATCTACGTGCCAGTTTTACGATCCCGACCAAAGTGAACAGGAATAACCCGGAGCGATGGACGGCAGTCTTGACAGTTGACGATTCCGCCAGTTTCGGATTCCGACATATGCAGGTACGCGTTTCCTGTTCTCACAAGAGGCGTAACATGGACTTCTCACAAACAAACAACGTTAAAATATGTTTCCTGAACAAGAATTCTGCTGCATTATTTTTCGTCAAATATATAATTTAGGCGACGATACTCCGTTGCAATTTTAATGGGCAGAGTATATTTTGCCGCGCGGGATTAGCAGAGCGGTCTGGGGCGCTGCAGTCATGGACTGTGCGGCTGGTCCCGGAGGACGTTTGAGTCCTCCCTCGGGCATAGGTGTGTGTATTTGTCCTCAGGATAATTTAGGTTAAGTAGTGTGTAAGCTTAGGGACTGATGACCTTAGCAGTGAAGTCCCATAAGATTTACACGCATTTGAACATTTTTTTTAGTATATTTTGGTCAGAAGTACGAGTACATACACAAGGTTGACGCTTAGCGGCTCATGTTATGCATTGGATTAAACCTTGATTGCTATTCTGTATCTAGTCTCCCGTGGTTATCGCGATTATGCTGTTATCCTCTCTCTCCGCGAGTGGCAGCAGCGGTGTGTATCGATATTCGCACCTTGTACTATCTTTGGCCTAGCGCTTATAGTTTCGGCTGTGCTGTGTGCGAGCAGTTGGTGGGTTGGCTTGGAGCAGCGAGGAAATCTCCACGGCGCGTAGTTAGACCGAGGCCGCTGGCGGCGTCCACGCGCGGTCGGAGTGTGTGATGCTGTTCCCATTGCTATGAGGTCCGGGGCTCATCGATCCTGGACACAAAAGTTAAGTTTTGACTTAATCTACCAGCAAGTCACAACTGTTCACATTGTGTCGTTTGGATTTCGTTGTCGGCTGGTGGGACATTCCAGCGAGTAACAACGTGTGTTTTCAAGTTGGCAAATTTTAGCCACCCTCCGGTGGAGTTTAGATGTTATTTTGAATTCAAGTGCACCAGCGGAATCTTCTGCCTTGTGGCCGTTAACGTTCCGGTTACCTGCCCTGGCCGTTGACGTAAATTCAGGCAGTGTATTTTCCTCATCGTGTTGTCGCTGTCCAGCAAGGCGTGTAGTTTGATAGCTGAATGTATAATTGGTAGTGGGCGCTAATATCTTCTACGTTGTCCCATTGAACTCCCTGTTGTATGCTGGTCGGGTGGAGCGGAAGTTATCTTGTCGGTGGGTCCGTTGACTGTCTGTCGGTTGGGTTGCCGTCGGATCGAGAATGGTTGGGCCGCCTGCCTTTCTCACCTAAGCGAGAGTTATTGTTTCCAGACCGACCCTCGGAAACTTCTGAGCGCCGTTGGGGATACTGCCTTTTCTTGTTGTTTGTATTTGTATGGCTTCTAGTCGATTTTTAAATTAAGGTTGTTTTGCCCTTAAGACATAAGATTGTTTCGGCCTTCAGCCTAATTAAAGAACTGTTTTAAGATAAGGCCTTTTGCCTATCAAAAATTTAATTTTGGTTTGAGTCTTAAGAGATGGGATTGTTTGGGCCTTCAGCCTAATTGAAAGGACTGATTTAAGATAAGGCCTTCTGCCTTTTAAATTTCTGATTTTGAGTTTGAGTCTTAAGTTTTAGGCTTTCAGCCGATTTTAAATTAAAGTGGTCTTGCCCTTAAGGCATGAGATTGTATAGCGCATTCAGCCGGTAATTAAGTTCCAAAAAGTAATACTGTGTTTTTGTAAAAATTTTCTTGGCTCTTGTAATGTTTGGTCAAATAATACAATTGTATGTTCTAGTGTAACTGACAGCCCCTTTCCACAATTTAAACTACCTGTCCTGTCCTGCGGGTTTATCAGGGCGTCTCAAGGGTGTTTAAGCCGATAAATGTTCGCTAACGCTTCTCTGCGACGGTAGGCGTCCTTTCGCGAGAAGCGTTCAATAACCAACGCAACAATTTCTTTTCTGAAAACAGGTTGGTTCCAATAAATCATATTATTCCTCACCCTTTTGGCTACAAACCTCCATTCTTCAACATAATCTCCGTTCAATGCGACGGCCTTACACCACCTTAGTTGGAGGGCCTGTAGGCCCCCATGGTACCACTCCTCTGGCTGACGTCGGAGTCAACATCATGCTACATCAATAAGTTCCCCACTATATACATACTGCTTTCCGTGGAATGCATCCTTCATAGGTTGAAACAGACGGATGTCTGAAGGTGCGAGATCAGGGCTGTAGGCTGGATGGGGAAGAACAGTCGAATGAAGTTTTGTAATTTCCCCTCTGGTCCGTAGACTTGTGTGAGGCCTTGGCTGTAATGGAGAAGGAGACGTCCGTTTGCATTTTTGTGGCGACGAAAACACTGAACTCCTTTCTTCAACTTCAAAAAAATGGTTCAAATAGCTCTGAGCACTGTGGGAGTTAACTGCTGAGGTCATCAGTCCCCTAGGACTTAGAACTACTTAAACCTAACTAACCTAAGGACATCACACACAACCATGCCCGAGGCAGGATTCGAACCTGCGACCGTAGCGGTCGCGCGGTTTCAGACTGCAGCCCTAGAACCGCTCGGCCACTCCGGCCGGCTCTTCAACTTCCTGAGGGTAGCACCATGAGATAGCACCATGGGAAAGACATCAAGCAGCATAACCCCTTCAGTCCCTGAAGACCGTCGCCAGGACTTTACCGCCTAAGGGTCCGGCTTCAACTTTTTGTTCGGAGGAAAGGTGATGTGGCCACTCCATGGATTGCCGTTTTGTTTTCTGTTCGAAGTAATAAATCCATGTTTCATCACAAGTGACGATGCTCGACAAAAAAATGTGGCCATCAGCCTTGAAATACGCAACAAATTCCGCACAGACGGTCCTTCGTTGCTCTTTATGGTCCTGTGTTAGGTTGCGGGCATACACCTTTGAGTACTCCAAATGGTGGACGAGTGTGTCAGCATTTCCAACATAGACGTCTAGTTGAGCTGCAAGGTGGCAAGGTGTTCGATTGTGATCCGTTTATCACTTCAAATCAGCATATCCGCATGTTCCAACGTTGCAAGAATCAGAACTGCGTATGGGCGGCTGGCACGCAGAAGTCGGACAGATCTGCGCGATCTGGGTGCGATGATGACAGACGTCTCCCGAAACGACTCACCGTCCATCTGTTCACTTCCAGGTCTCCGTAGATATTCTGCAAGCGTCTCTGAATACCTGCAGGACGTAGGCATTCTGAACTTTGCATATGCAATGTGTGTTGCCAATAATCCACTCGTTTCCTCCGCATGATGGGTAATATCCCAAGCAAAATTAATGTCCTTGATTCTCTTCCAATATACCTTACTCCGCTCACAGACGCTCATTGTTACAGTTTATTAAGCCAAAATCGCTATATTGATTTAATGGAAGAGGTGGTCTGCACATGTACCACAGCTGGTTACTAGACCCTGCTAGTTTGGTGAAATCTTGTCGTCACAGAGTCGGAATATTCAATAAAAAGAAGCACAGAGTCGCTAGAAAGCGTCAGCGAACGTTTTGTCTCCAACAAAAATTGATCCTCATGACGTTTCCTGTCATCCCTAGACTTCGATGCAAAGACTTTGAAACACCCTATGCATAAAAAGCTACGAAGCAGTATACCGAGTCTCTCTTCTAAGAGTCACCAGGCGCGTTTTATGCAGTGTTACGGCGGATATTTGCAGTCTCGTTTTTCATTTCTGTGGGTGGAGTCAACCCAAGCAAGTAATGCTCATCACGTCTTTCATGAGAAGCTCGGTGTCGACAAAAAGCGTGGGTTTGTTTCCTGTTACAGACAAAATGATTTTTTAAATCGGCATTTTACCTGCCCATTCGATAAAGTGGTCCCAGATTAGTATCGTCCAATGTTCGTTGTATTGATCGGTGGTAACAGAACAGTACAACTCGAAGAATAAACAGCAATCCAGCAGCGACTCAGTAGCGTGCTAGGGCGGTGCTGTTGTTGGAAAAGTATTGGCTATTCATTGAGTTTTACTGTCCCAAGTAATATATATTCGTTGAGTTCTACTATCCCTGGTAATACATTACGGTAAAACAAATATCCGACTAGAGTAACCCTGGGCCGGTCTATCGAATGGGCACGTAAAATTCCGCTTTCAAAATCTTTTTTGTGATTCGTGGTGTCTGTGCTTTCGGACATGCGTAGAAGAACCACCACGCGGAATGATACATAGTATGTAAACTGAAGGTAGAGGGGCGAGAAAGGAAAGGAAACGCAGCGGTTATTGATGTCAGCTGTATCGGAACTTTAAGCAGAATCAATCAGCCGCGAAGAGTGGAAATATATGCTACACCGGGATTCGAACCCGGGATCTCCTGCTTACTATTCAGTTGCGTTAACCACTGCGCCACCCGAACAGTGTGTTCCCCACAAGTGCTCGGTACGCCTCTCGGGTTCAAATCCCTCTCCGGCACATATTTTCACTCGTCGCTGTTGATTCCGCGTAAGGTACCGATGCAGCTGATATCAATAACCCCTTCCTTTCCCTTTCTTCCCCTCTACCTTCGCCGGCCGGAGTGGCCGTGCGGTTCTAGGCGCTACAGTCTGGAACCGAGCGACCGCTACGGTAGCAGGTTCGAATCCTGCCTCGGGCATGGATGTGTGTGATGTCCTTCGGTTAGTTAGGTTTAATTAGTTCTAAGTTCTAGGCGACTGATGACCTCAGACGTTAAGTCGCCTAGTGCTCAGAGCCATTTGAACCCCTCTACCTTCAATTTACGTCAAAATAATTTTGTCTCCGACGGCAAACATACGAATGCTTTCCGTCGACATTGGGCATCGCATGAAATACGTAATGAGTGCTCTTTGTTTCGACTGGCCCCAGCTGCACAATGCAAAACGAAATTACAAATATCTCGCGAAACACCACAGGCAATGCATCTGGCGACTCCTCAGAGAGAGACACTGTTTTTTACTGTGTCAATCAGATAAATACGTTTCCTACCATAAATTCTTCACGTGGCTGCAACCGTTACCATTTCTCCCTTTAAAGGTGATGTCAGGAGATGCCGGACGCTACCGGAAACGGATGTAGCTCCACAGCTCACTTGCCCCGCGGAAGACTGCCCTTAAGGACTCGCTTCTCGCAAGTCGTCAGACAACAGCAATTTCCGGAGAACAACCAGGGTTTCTTTCTGCGGGAGGGGGGCGGGGGGGGGGGGGGGGGGGGGGGAGAGTTGGGGACTGCGGCGGAAAACGAAGCCCTAAATGGTGACTGCCCTTCCGATCAAAGACTGATTGGCTGCCGTGGCACAAGCGACGCACGCTCTAGTGGCGTGCCGCCTCAGCGAACGGTGCAAGAAAGGCTTCCATTATTTACCAGACAATCAAGGTATTTCCTCCGATCAGTCGCAATCTGTCTCCAAATCGATTGTCTGCGGAGTAGAAGCAGAATGGGACTAAGTTACTTTGACGGTCCTGAAACCAAGAGTAAGTGAGCGAGGACGAAGTGAATGAACACGTGAAGCTGAGTCTACTGGGTATTTTATGCTAAGGCAACGTTCACTGCAACGCTACCAAACGTTTGCAATTTTCGGCGATGGTAAAAGAAAGAGAGAACAATGGAAGAAGTACTTAAAAAAGAAAAATAGACTATAAGACTGATGAAAAAGAGAAGTAGTAATCCTAGATATTTGATTTTTTTTCTTGCTAAGTAAAATTTGTGTGGAAATTCAGCTTTGCAGAAGATGGTACAGAAACTGTTTAAAACGCACTGAGAGACATTATGAGACGTTTGAAACAGTTAAAAATGTCTAAAAAGAGAGATAGATGCCCTTCCCAATACATTGACTATGTGCAAGCATAGAAGGAAGCAGCAAATACCTCACAAACAGCAATATTATATATACGGTACTCTGGCATCGTAGAAAAAAATACAATAGCTTTTGTTATTTGCGACAGTGAAATAAATATATAGCTGACAAAGTAGGAAAAAGGTGCTGATAACCTGCAGTTAAAGGAAAAATAATTTTTTATTAATTACTTAATGGTGGTCTATTTTCGAATCGAACCTGCTGTCAATGTTTTTCTCAACATGGATCATAGTCAGATATTCTCGCAATAACACATGAGTGGTTTATGATGTACAATTCTCCAGAGATATCGCATTCGAGATATCGCATTCCTACAGCGTTTCAAATATCTATCTGGTCATCTATATTTAGGTTTTCTGTTGTTTTACCGTATCGTTTAATTCTATACGGTTCCTTATAAGAAAGGGTAAGGTAGATTTGTCCCTCCACCCTCAATCTGGGTGTGTTTTCAGTCTGCTATTATCTCTTAGCCCACGGGGCTTAACACCTTGCCTTCCTTCCTTCCTTTCTTCCAGAGAGCAGGCTGCAAAACTTTAAAATTCACGTACTTGGGCTAGTGATCTGACCAAAACAGTCGCGCTTAACGCTTTACTGACGCAGTTTAGTAACTACTGGATTTAATCCATTTTATATTTTGCATGACATTTGTCTACCTTTTCATGTACTTGTCGCTTTTGTAGATGTTTCCTGGATGTTTTAAATGTCCTGCGGCTATTGCGCGAAATTCAGTTTCCCTATTTCGCGAGAACAGTAGCTGAAAATCATTATGACGTTTCTTTGACGCCTCCAGTGTTTCATAAATAGATAAAGGAAAAATAAACAAGAACTCTGACACAGTATGTACGATTATTTTTCTATATGACGAGCATTTAAGGCTTCTTCATCTATCGTTATACTGAAGCAAATTTTTTATAAATGGATTTGCCTTTATCAGCATCCCATAATTCTTGAAGAGAGTGATATGATGTTTATTAGAACATCGGAGCCGGTCGCTGTGGACGAGCGGTTCTAGGCACTTCAGTCTGGAACCGCGCGACAGCTACGGTCGCAGTTTCGAATCCTGCCTCGGGCATGGATGTGTGTAATGTCCGAAGATTAGTTAGGCTTAAGTAGTTCTGAGTTCTAGGGGACTGATGACCTCAGATGTTAAGTCCAATAGTGCTCAGAGCCATTTGACCCAAAACATCGGATTCAACGAAGAACAATGAGAAAAGGAAAATAAGAGAAGCTGAGACTATTTAGAAGGCGCTCTGTGATACATTGTTTTACGTGCTGGGTAGTTATTATTGAAGTGCAGCCACTCAAGGAGCTTTAGTGTTTTCAGTAATTATCGTATGGCAGTGAAAATTGGTAGATATGCTGACAAGCTAATGCGGATCCGATTTACGCTGAAAAAATTACTTCCAGTTTTGACCACCAGATGCAAATACGTCGCTGTGAATGCAAAAAGGAAGTATAGAAATGTTTCCATATGTAATGGGTTAGGAGTAGGACATGGGGACAAAAGGTAAATAAGTGAGAAAGGCATCATGTTTATTTTCTTACCAACCGACACTTACACAATTTGTTCAATATGATACCGAAGGCGTCGAAGAGGTACTCTATTCCTAAAACGAGGTGATCAACAGTTGCTCGCAGCAGTTCCAGGGGAATCTGAGCAACGTGTTCCTGTATACTGGCCTTCAGACCAGGTGGAGGCCGAATGTGTCCACACACCTGCGCTCATCCAAAGCAGGAGTCACATGCTGTACAAGGAGATATTGATAGCGTGCAGACGTCACGGTATACCTGACAGGCCCTGCGGCTGCATTCTTTTAAAGAAGAACCTACAGAGAATAAACGTTCTTGTGAGTATACACCACACAGAGTTCAATGGCTCCTCGTGTTCGACACTTGGTTTAACAGTACTCTAAATTCAGCAGTTGTGTGTATTCACTTCACCCTGTTATGTAAAATGTGCCTCGTCCCTCCACAGAATACTGCCCGATCACATGCGCCAGAAACCGAGGAGCAAATTCGGAACGTTGGTGCGGATCATGAGGTTTCAGTTGCTGCACCGTCTGGGTCTTGTGCGGGTACCAGTATAAAATAGATTCCAAAACTTTCCGTACTGTTGACCACGGGGTAGACAGTTCTCGTGACACTATGTGAGCATTAGCACTACACGGGTCACGTGATGCATGGTCAGTTACAGCAACAGCAACCGCTGGGATAGGATGCCTTCTTCTTACAGGTGCCACACCAAGGTCACTCGTATTTTCGAATTTCACTATCATCTTCTTTAAACCAGTTTATGACAACGGGCCTTCCCTCAGACATTTTAGCTGGCGATACTCTCTAAGAGCAGCACTGTAATTGGTGCCGATCACTTGAAACAGTTTCACTAGTGGCGGACGGTCTGTCTTCTCGATAGCCATTATATTCAATCAAGTTATGACTAGCCAGACGACAGTGTGGATGTCGTACCGTAATACAAAGAGTATGCAGTGCCAGATTTGCACCTGGTAGCCAAATTGAAGTTAACTCGTTTCCAGCGTAAATCTGTTCTGCACTGGCGCATCAGCATATCTAGCGAGATTCGCTGCCATACGATAAAAAAAACAGTTTGTATACCTGCAAAGTTTAATGTCTCATAACACAGTTTTTACAAATAGATATATCGTTACAACTTTTCAATGCGACATCACACGAATTCATTGTATTTATAATTGTGAATCTATGATCTTCGAAAAATGAATTAAAAACCGTTACCAGTATGCCCCAACCACGGCAATTGAGACGAATCTCGAAAGTGTTACCGTAATTGATGGCAAAGGAAATGAGAACTCTAGTTAAACTCAAAACTGCTTTCGATTTACAGCATTCTCTAGCGAAAAAGATCAAGAATAAAGGCATACTAGTCCTTCCAGATTAGATTTGGGCTTCTGAAGCAGCTACATATTCATGTTTTAAAAGCCAATCAATCCTACTGAGATGACCATCAAGAGACGATTATATGTGCTGCGAAGCAAACTCTGTCCTTGTGTGAAATCTTTCTTCTGCGTCTGGGTGCCAACTTGTTCCTCGGTACGCTTAACTGCGTGCGGCGCCTCACTTAATTTCCCAGGTCCACCGAATTTTTCAAGCCTTCAGAAACCTTCGAATACTTTTACTAACGTCCTCCACAAAGGGAAAATAACACAAAGCTTTTAACTGCTCTTACAACCCATCAGCTCGTAACAACTTCAGATTCAGCTACTTTATTACTTCACCACAAATCTGCCTCTTTTGTACGTGATGAGTTAGGTTGTAAGCCTTTTCTTTCTAACAGTCTTAAACTAAACTGGAAGGAATGTGAACTCAAAGACATAAAAGTTTCAAAATTGAGTGTTTAAATTTGTTTTATGCTGACAATACCTGATCAAATCTTTTAAAAAATATTTGACGTCTATAAAACTAAAATGAGGGCGTATCGGGGCAAAGATCCTGGTCCAAGTAAAATCCCTCTGAGCAATGTGATTCAGAACCAAGTATTATCAATTATGTGGGATGTAAAACTAGCGTAACAGTGTTTAAGCTTAATCTGTAAAATGGGTTACATCTGAAAATATATGTGGTGTCATTCAGTAAATGTTAAAATGAGGGCCGTACCAGATACAAAAGTAAAATTTTATGAAAGAATTGTTCTTCGAGCACTTCTTCATAGCGGTGACTGCTGGATGCCTATGACAAGCATTTCAGGGAAAATACAATATAGAAATGAAATTTCTGAAAATAACCAGAGATTACTCAACAGCAGGAAAAACAAGGAGAGACGTACTAAATACTGTTAATAATTTTTACAGAACGATTTTATTCAGTTCCGTCGTCGTTATTCAACTATAATACGTAGATAGAAAAATAATGTGGAATGAGATTGTTCGTTAATAACGTTATACGAAGTGAATTATTTGTGGCGTAGTCGAATAGCCCGGTCCTTGAAGGTTATTTCAGCTTTTACTGTTGACTTACTAGTCACCTTAACGATCTGTTCGACATCTTCATCCAGTTGTAATCCATTGAACGAATTATACAATGTATGTCGGATGATATTCTTCGTTGATAATGTTAGATTCAGTTAACTATTTTTGGCAGATACTGGTAGAAAAACTCTTGAAGGTGATTTTAGTTTTGATTTTTGTGTTAGTTATTAGTCTTATGGACATGTTCGAATAACGTAACGTGTGCTGGATTACGGAACGTGGAACTCACGCACACTCGAGTAGGACCCACACGTCAGCTTAACAAAGAACGATACTCTGTCCAGCCCAAATAAGGTTTGTAGGCAGTTTCAGCTATGCAAATACCAGGATGAACCTCAGATGGTCTCAGCCACAGAAAACACCATACACAGTGAGTTAAATTACGGGGTTATTGATAACCACCTCTATGGTTTCAGAATAAGGCTACGGGAAAAGTACAGGACGTAATAAGATCAAACTATGTGGGATATTGTGGAATGGAAGACAGAATATCCGGGCAGTGCTCAAGGTACCATCACAGTTAAACTAAATGACGATGTCGTGATTGATACAAGTTGCGGGAGTTTCTAACAATCACTTCCTGAATGTAACAGCAAAAATAAGATTAAATGTAGCCTCATACGACACTGCCTTCATAAGACGCTATAACAGCCGGAAAAGTCGGCAGTAGCAGAACACTGCTTAAATGAGGGACACGGTATGAAATTTGACGAAACTGTGATAGTAGCCATCACTTCCGGTTTTTGGAACAGTGTCTATAAAGAGGAAATTGAAATTAGGTTGATGGATAATTTAATTAAGGGAAACAATAAGTTTCCTCTCCGCAGGACGTGGAATCCTATTCTATCCCCCATGAAACTGAACGTTCTTTGGTGTGACCAGACCGAATGTTCGACAATTGTCCCTGAGTGCGCCATATCGTCGCCGCCAGCGTTCTACTAATGGCGGCGCCACCTACCCAGTCTTGGCAGCTGCAACTGTGATACGCGGCGCATTCGCCGCGCACGGCACGGAGGCCTATGTAGGACGTCGATATGCAGTCTGACGTCAGTTCTCAGAGGGACTCATCAGTAGAAGCCACATTCTCCTGAAGATGGCGACCAGTTGGATCGCAGAAGTATCGAACTGAGTTGACTTTAGGATCCGGCAACAAAACCGAAGAGACTTTAAAAAAACAAGACTTATTACGCCAAGAAAGCCTATGAAGTCACAGGATTAAATGTTGTAATAGAAGAAGCAAGATAATATATAAAAGTGTTATTCCATAAAACTTTAAGCAACTGAAGTAGCAGCACCATCCTTCATTGAATCCTAAAAGGTGGTTCTAACTTAATAAGAAATATCCTAAGTGATACATGTAACCCATCACCGTCACAGGCAATTTTTTCAAATTAAAAAATGTAATAGTTAAAATTCTTTATAAGAAAGCGGACAAGAAAGACGATTATGTTCCAAAATATTCGATAAAGTAATGTATTCGAGAGTAGTGTCACATTTAAGTAGAAACGATTTACTTAACACACCACATTCAATTCCAGAAGGGTTGCACCACTGAGAATTTTGCTTATACGTTCACTCACAAAATCTTACTATTTTAAATAATAAAATACCGCCATTTGGAATCTTTTATGATCTTTCCAAGATATTTTGTTGCATATATATGTGGCTCTTATAAAAACTGTAGTTTTATGGAATCGTTGGCTTTACAAAAAATAATATTTGTACCATACTTAACAGACAGAATGCAAAAGTGCTTAACATACAGACTGCAAAAATCTGTGCTGTACAATTGTTGGGAGAAGAGAAGAAAAGTTTAGTGATTGGAGAGAAAACACGAAGGAGCTCCTACAGGCTTCAGTTTTGGGTCCACTTCTATTCCTTATATCTGTAAATGACGTTCTACTCAACATTCATCAATCGCTACTGGTATTTTTGCAGACGTTGCTAGTATTATAATAACTCCCATTAGAGAGCATGCAATACAAGAAATTGTTAACGACGTTTTTTCAAAGAGTTATTAAGTTCTATTTAAATTAACTCTCCGTGATTTTGAGAAAATGCACTTTATTCAGTTCAGCACAACAAATACAGTCATATTTACAGTTGATGTATCACATGAACAGGAGTCAGTAAACAGGGTTGAATAAGGCAAATTTTTGGGTGTGCCCACTGGCGAAAACTTGAACTGTAAGACGTATATTAATGAGCTGCTCAAACGGTGGGTCAAAACATCAGTGACGAGCAGCACTTGGGAATTTGACGGTTAGCGTGTCCAGATGGTCAAGACATTCAAGACGACCGTGCGCGAGAAGCGAAGAAATCGGGTTCGAGTCCCGGTCTGGCGCAAATTTTAAAATGCAGCTGTTAAATTATTTCAAACATCAAAGCGGTTAAGTCATACAAATTTCTCTTTGGTTACAAAAAAAAGCTGCTTATGGCGATCGTTGGTGTCTCTTCTTTAGGATGTGTCCAAAAGAGCAGACACCACACATATAATTCTGTAGCTCTACTCACGTAATTCGAGATTCAAGTTCCCGTTTAAATCTGTCAGGAAACTTCCGATCTGTGTACATTTCGCTGACTGAAAATTCATTCTGTTTAATCTGTTTTTAATTAAGTTGAAAGTAGAAGTATTATATAATAATTACAGCTTGATTTCAAGTCAGAAACAGGAAAAGCTGATAGGAATTCTGTCGAATATCTAATACAGAAGTGTGGCACAATAAGGAGTCATCGCTTGAATTTGAACGCATTACGTGTCACTAATTACGAATCTTTACTAGCACTTCGATTTTATGTGCCACTAGGTCGGTTGAATGTTGAGTTAGAGAATAGTAACTTTGGAATTATGCCACATCTCGAGAAACTTTTGTATGAAGTTCAGTGTAGGGAAGAAATGAGAGTTCTGTACAAGTTTTGCAGCTCAAAACACAATATATTTGACTGCTTCAAATAAATTACCGTGGAATCTATTTTTATTATTCACAACGATTGCGCCATAACCAGCCAATCGTATAGTCAACAACACGTCAATGAACTCTACATCTGCAAGGGAAAAAACTGAGGGATACGTACGTTGATGGTATCAGACCGATCCGAACCCGGGGCTAGGTATAATTAGGTCCTATATTCAAACTACAGCTTCTTGGGCGATGTGTATACCAGAAAAACTCTAGAGGTAACTCGCAAGCACTTCAAAAATAAATAAAATAAAATAAAATAAAATATATTCGGTTGGAACAGAGACCACCACAATCAGAAAAAAATATTTCTTTCGTCTATAGTCAAACTTATGTGTGTTCCTAATGGTTACCGGTTTCTTATCAACTACCACCATCAAAAATCACAGAACATACCTAAAATATTCTTTGAGAGACATTTACAAAATGTTGTGCAAGAAAAATCAACACTTCCATTGGATCGGCAGAACAAGAAAAAAAGTTCGACAAACCTAAATGGTGCAAGATCTTTGAAATTCTCGGGAAAATTGGAATAAGCTATAGGGAAAGACGTGTGATATACAATATATACAAGCATCAAGAAGGGACAATAGACTGGCAGATTAAAAATGAACTGCTCGGATTAAAAAGGGTTTAAGACACGAATGCAGACTTCGGCGAAAAAGCAATCTGGGGGATAAAAGGAAGTTTCAAGACAGAAATTAAAATTCAGTGTGATATGATATCAATTATGAAATTTGCTGAAGGCGTTGCTAACGTCAGTGAAAGTAAGGAACAGTTGCAAGAAGTTTTTATTCGAATGAGCAGTCTAATGAGCACGGAATATGGAATGAAAGTAATCCGAAACAAAGCGAAAGTAACCAGGAGCTGGAGGGAAGTTTAACATCAAAATTTGTGGTTAAGAACTAGATGAAGATAACGATTTCTGTTGCCGTGTAAGCAAAATAATCCATGCCGGAAAAAGCAAGAACAGAAAAAGCAGACTAGAACTGTCAAAGAGGGCATTCATGGCCAAAATAGGTCAGTTGGTATCAAACATAGACCTTAATCTGAGTAAGAAATTTCTGAGAATATAAGTTTGGAGCACAGCATTGTATGTCAGTGAATCATGAATTGCAGGAAACTCTGAAAGAAGAGAATCGAAGCGTTTGAGCTGTGTGCTACGTTGGAAAAGAAGTGGGCTAGTAAGATAAGGTTTGAAGACGTTTTCTGCAGAACCGGCAAAAAGGGAACATACGGAAAACGTTGACAAGAAGAATGGACCAGATTACATGACACGTGTTAAGAGCTCAAGAGAAGACAGAGATTTGAATAATAATAGAGGGCGAAGGGAGCAACGGCTTGTGTGAGATGAAGAAGTAGGCACAGGAGAGGAACTCATGGTGAGAGCATCTGATCAATCAGAAAATTGATGACAAAAAAAGCTAGTAGTTTACGTACTTCATACCAAACGTTAGCTATCACAGAGGAAAATATTTCGTAAATTATTGTTCAAGAATATTTTGACTACATATTGTGATTTTTTCGTAGGATGGAACTTATTAGTAATACCAAATCCGTTAGTCCAAGAAAAATAAAACCATGAGTACTGACTAAAACAAGTAACTTAAAAATGTTTTGACATTTGCATTTTTTCCAGCAAGGTATTTTAAGAACGTTATGAACGTCTTGCAGTAAAAAATTGAGAACGGGAGGCAGTACTTTATAACCAAGACTGTTGACGTAAGCTCGTTAATTGCTCAATAGCATGACCACACATTAATGAGTATGGTACTTCAGGTTTCCCTTCATTGGCAGCATGTGTTTTACAAAATGAAATGATTTATTATGCTCATAAAATAGATACACGTGTTTGGACAAAGTTGTATGTTCTGCATTCCTGCCTATTTTAAAATGAGTTCATATCATTATTTTTAGATTTTTGTAACCAGACAGGAACACTTCGTTTTTATTTCATTTGTTTGTGTTCCAATCCTCGCTACTAGCTACGGGTCTTAGTCCCAGTCCCAAGCAACCGTTTCAGCCATCAACCAGGCCATCAGGCTGGAAACCAAATTGACAACTGATCGTAGCCAAATCGGTTTATACCTATGGCAGAATAACAAAGTGACTGACTGTTGCGCATGGAACTTACAGGGCTGTTACTACAGCAAAAGCTGTGCAGTTCCGTACTGAGTATATTCATTTGGTCACAGGTTACGCTTTGCAGGATCATAACAGTCTTATCACTTTTCTAATCGACTTAGCTTCATGTACCCGTAAAAGCAACTACCGCAGTAAGAAACAAAAGATATAAGAACTAATTAGAACAATTACCCTACAGACCGCATTGTCGAGTTGAGGTGGCTAAACGATATGAATGTGCACAGAACAGAAGACGTGACCAAAGTCTTTCCCTGATTTTAGTTATTGCTATGGTGGCCGTCCTGTAAAGAACTAGTTGTCTGTTACTTTTTTATCGTAAGATGCTAGAGAAGTTACCACATGTTATTGTTAATTATTATTAATAATTTCAAACTTTCATTGGCACTGTAGATACGCATTGCATGAGCAATTTGTTCAAATGGTTCAAATGGCTCTCAGCACTGTGGGACTTAACTTCGGAGGTCATCAGTCCCCTAGAACTTAGAACTACTTAAACCTAACTAACCTAAGGACATCACACACATCCGTACCCGAGGCAGGATTCTAACCTGCGACCGTAGCGGTCGCTCGGTTCCAGATTGTAGCGCCTAGAACCGCTCGGCCACTCCGGCCGGCAGCAGTTTGTTATCCGCATATATTACCTGTGGAATGTATTTTGTAATCTTAGACACTGTTTTTGTAAAAGCCACTCTACTCTAGCCATTTACTTCGCACCAATCATTTATTACCTTGTGTGCAACTTGGATGCTTTCTCGCATCATATTGTTTTGATTCAGTTGGTGTACAGCGTTCATCTAGGTCATGATTTGGCGCATGTTCTGTAGTTAATCCCGCTTTGTAAATATAGTTTACGTGGCGAATGCCATATAGGTATATAATAAATATTTGTTTGTGGTCACTGTGCTCAATTACGGTGTTTTTCACTGTAAATGTTTTAAAGCTGCTCAAAGACCAATTTTCAGTCTTACCTGCTTCTGGCGGCAGACGTTTGTAATTCCAGGCACGTTGGGAGACGAACACTTGTTTGCACGCCCGCGCTCGACTCCTCTCCCCCATTAATTGCAGAAGCTCAGACGGCGGCGGTCGCGTAACGAAGAGAGAGCGCGGTTTCTTGTAGCGGTCAAGATGGACTGCGCCGTCGCTCATAATAAGCCGTGCGTACGTGAGACCTGACCACGGCAGGCGCTGCATCCAGATGCCGCCTTCCCGCGGACCACACAGCGAGCGGCGTCTCTCTCTCTCTCTCTCTCTCTCTCTGTCTCTCTCTCTCTCTCTATCTGCGTACCTACCTACCTACACTCCAAGACAAATATGATTACAATTTCAGAAAGCTTGGATAATTTCTTCAAGAAAAAGAGCTTCACAAACTGAGCATCTCTGCCCCTTATGCAACAGTTATTAGGCCTGACATTAATTAATAGCTACGGTCGCAAGTTCGTATCCTGACACGGGCATGGGTGTGTGTGATGCCCTTAGGTTTAAGTAGTTGTAAGTTCTAGGTGACTGATGACATCAGATGTTAAGTCCCATAGTCCTCAGAGCCATTTGAACCATTAATTAATAGAGTTCTTGAATGTCCTCGTTAGGGATATCTCACCAGATTATCTTCATTTGGCACGTTAGATCGCCAAAATCACCAGCTGGCTGGAGGACCCTGCCCATGGTGCTCCAAACCTTCCCATCTTGGGAGAGATCTACGATCTTGTTGGCCAGGTGGGGTTTGACAAGCAGGAAGACAAGCAGTAGAAACTCTCGCTGTGTGCGGTTGGGCATTATCTTTCTGAAATCTAAGCCCAGGGTGGCTTACCATTAATGGCGACAAAACAGGGCATAGAATATCGTCGACTTATCACTGTGCTGTAAGAGTGCCGCGGATGAAAGGGGTACTGCTATTGAAATAAATGGCACCCCAGACCACTACTACTGGCTGTCGGGCAGAATGGTGGACGACAGTCACGATGGTATCACACCGCTCTCCAGAGAGTCTCCAGACACGTCTTCGCTGTTCATCGGGGCTCAGTTGGGAACGGGATTCATCATTCAAGACAGTTCCACTCCACTGTGATTTCAGGCTCAAGACGTGTCCGGAGTCGTCCCGGAGAGCGGCACTGTCTCTGTCGTTCGGCCCGACAAACAGAAGTGAAAATGTTGGGTATCATTTATTTTCATAGCAGCACCGCTTTGGTTGTCATTCGCGCAAGCCTTACTGCACAGCGGTACATCGCTGATATTCTGCGACCCGTTTTGTTGCTCTTCATGGCAAACCATTCTCGGTTTACATTTCAGCAAGATAATTTCCGTCCACACATGGACTGAATTTCTGCTGCTTCTCAAATTTCTTACCAAACCCCACCTTGGCCATCAAGGTCGCCGTATCCCTCCCCAGTAGAGAACGTTCGGAGCATTATGGGCAGAATCCTATAATCAGCTCGGGATTTTGACTACCTAATGCGCCAGTTGGAGAACATTTGGCACGATATTCCTCGCGAGGACCTCCAACAGCTCTATCAGTCAATGCCAAGCCGAACAACTACTTGCATAAAGGACACAGGTGGACCAATGGCATTACTGACTAGCTCAATTTCTGAAACTCTTTCTCTCGAATGATGATGATGATTAAGTCTCATACTCCTTCACAGAGCATAGGGGAACGATACGGGAGACGCACACCGCCGTACTAGGCAAGGTGCTAGTGGAGTGGTTTGCCATTGCCTTCCTCCGACCGTAATGGTGATGAATGATGATGATGAAGACGACACAACAACATCCAGTCATCTCGAGGCAGGTGAAAATCCATGACCCCGTCGGGAATCGAACCCGGGACCCCGGATTCGGGAAGTGAGAACGCTACCGCGTGACCACAAACGGCGGATTTCTCTCTAATAAATCATGCAATTTTTCTGAAACTGTAATCATTTGTTTTTCTCTATACGTACACCAAACTACCGTCTCGTCCCACGGTCCCATTCGGGTAATTCCTTCGTCTTACGCCTTTTTTAAGAATGTAATAATCTACCTACAGGTTGATTTTGCCAAACGGAGAAAAACTGCAAGAAACAAGCCTCGAGAGGATAACGAGCAAGAAACTGTCATTTGGGCACTAGGTCGGAACTGCGTTCCAAAAGAAGGTATATTGACTTGGAAGATGTTTTGACAGTGAGCCCCGTATCAGCACTAGGTAGGTGCCAGGGGCAAGCCAAACGGCCGTGTGGATCACGCTGTGTGACAACTGCCACTACCCTTGGCATGTGGGGGCTCTTGTTACCCAAGGACTTGCCTCCGCCAGGTGATACGAGTTTTGTTGTTGATCATACTCACAGGTGAGACTACATTTACGAGGAGCGGTATCGTCAACCTTCACAGCACTCAGCACTGCAGTGGACATCAGCACCGGTTCAGCCTCATTGGGTAGGTAGGAATTATAAGTAATCATCAAAAGTAATTGGTTTTGTTACACAAAACTGCAGAAATTACGTGATGAATTAATATTAATTATTTATTACTTCTAAATGGTCGAACACCGATCGATGTGCGGTGCTAATTGTGCGCAAAACGAGCAAATGAATAAACAACAAAGAGAAGTCGTCGGCTCCCAGTTTCTCAATGTTACTTATAATCCGTCTTGATTGCAAAAAATTTTATTCACATGACCGGTTTCGGTTCCTCTAGAACCATCTTCAGATCTGAAACGACAATCATACTAATTTAATATTTCACAAATGCAAACCTTTTTCATCCTATCCGATCGACATCAAATATACCAGAACGTACCTGCAATTTCGGTTACAGGAGTAACCCGTCCAAACACAGAAACCTTTACATGCTGCTTCACATTACATTGGTTGGCAGAATGTACGTCATTTATATTAATTATAAAACTATTACCGACAGGTGGCGTCTGCTACATTTGTTACATTACATATGCACAAACTGTGTTAAGTAGATTTTTCTAATTTACTTTGATCTCTAAAAATACTTAGTTAAAATCTGTAGTTGTCAGGGTTAAAATCTGCACTTGCCAAAATTAATACACACAATAAAATTATCATTTTTGTACTATCGAAAACAAAGGGCGATTTCTATATCCGTGACACTGGTGTAGACTTGATTTCCTCCATGGTCTGCTTCCGTGGTTCCCGCTATTTCGGTGCTGTGCCGCGAGCCGTTCAGTCCTCTGATGTCCATCGCCGTGGGTACTAGGGCCGTGCAGGAGGGCCCCGTGAACGACGTTAGGCGCTGCACGCATCTTCCAGATTATTCACCGTGCACCATCTCTCATTCTTCGATTTGGACTTCTACACGCAAGAGTGATCATCTCAGGCTTTATGATTGAACCCGCTTTGCTCGTTGAGGATTAAGTCCTGATCTTTCTTTTTGTGGGTGTATATTTCAACTTATTCCAAAATGTTAAGAAACCGTCTCTTATGAGCTCTATGTAGGATGCTTACGATTTGTTCAATGTTCGTGACTGAGTGCTTTAAGGCAGCCAAATGCGCCCCAAACGCTGTTTTGTTTTGAGAGTAGGTGTGCTCCCTGAATTTAGTTCAATCTCAGTTTCTCAATTAAACATTCATTTATGTTTCTTTTCGTACCATTGCTACCAATACTACCGCTAATCCTACCTCATACTACGTCATTAGTGTAGTGTACCCAAACAACCGTGCCATAATTTTGGTATAGAGCAACTCTCCGCCCTCCCGAATGCTAATCCAGTAACATTGCTCCACTTTGCTCGGTCTTGAAGCTGGAGATAAACGACCTTTGATAGACTAGGTTTCAGTGACTGTAAGCATACATACGAGAACACAGCAAACAAGTGGGAAAGTTCTGTCCGTACTGGTGCTTTAGTCCACACACAAAAGCGCAGTGAGACGGAGCGCCATCATGTAGTAGCCACATTGTCCTTCTTACTACCAAGAACAGCAGTGGAAGCAGGGTCGGCGAAGGCAGTGCGGCAGTGCCTCGTTTGTGAGGCATTGTGGATGTCTGATCCCACGAGGTGGTCGACGTTGGCTGTCTTTGCATAATAACGAGCAAAAGATGCCTAATCTATTCGGATAATCTGTGTATCATGAAAACATCAGCACTGCCCTCAAATTTAATTCTCTTTCCAAATTTTATCTTAGTTTTCTTTATAACTTTCTCAATGTACGGACTCAATAATAGGTTACAGCCATGCCCCACCCACTTCGACTACTTTCTGCGTTTCATGTTCTTAGAATCTTACAGCTGCAGTCTGGTTTCTGTACAACCTGTACCTAATTTTTTGTTTACTACGTTTTATTCCCCGTAACATCCGGACAATAAAGGGAGTATTCTGGTCATTTTGACACAAGTGTTTTCTAAACCTACAAATCCTATAAACGTGGGTTTGCTTTTATTCAGTAAGAAAACTGGTTCGGTCAGTATCGCTTCATTGATCTCCACGTTTCTCCAGAACCCGAATTAATCTTTTGCAGATGTTACTACTAGTCATTTCATTCCTATGTAGGCAACTCTTCTTCTCGTTTTTTTTCCAACCATGACTTATTAAACTGATGGTTTAGTAATATACCTGCCAGCATCTGCCTTATTTGGTGTTGTGATTATTACATTCTTCTTGTAGTTGTCGTATACAGGGTTGGATAAAATGTGGAAACACCACAAATGTAGATGTATATGAACACAACAGCCTGCCGCGATGGCCGAGCGGTTCTAGACGCTTCAGTCCGGAGCCACGCGACTGCTACGGTCGCAGGTTAGAATCCTGCCTCGGACATGGATGTGTGTGATATCCTTAGGTTAGTTAGGTTTATGTAGTTCTAAGTCTAGGGGACTGACGACTTCAGATGTTAAGTCCCATAGTGCTCAGAGCCGTTTGAACCATTTTTTTAACACAACACATTACCATACCTAATAAGACGCAGGAAAATGGTTGGCATACATAACAGCTTCCAGTCGTCTTAAAACGGATGAATAAAGGTCCTGCGACAGGAGAAGCGACAGTTCACTCTCCTGCTAATAACAACGGTCCTGGAGAATGTGAGATATGAGAACAGAGGCTCTGTCTTCTTGGAACACAGCATCACCGTTGAGTAGCAAACATTCTACATGGGATGTACCTGATCAGCTACAATGGCCGCACAATACTTTGCAGTAAAGCAACCTTGCCGAGTAACCATGGGATACCACGATATGGCTGTCCAAATCAACACAGAACCCCCGGCCATGTTTCATACTCGGGAAGAAAACTCGGCCAGAAGCTGGAAACAGTATGAAACAAGATTCATGAATTTTTCCCGTTGTTCCGTAGTCCACGTTTTATGGCTTCGGCATCAAGTTTTCCTATCTTTGATGTGTGGCTTTTGAATTCTATATCGCCTTGCAGATCCCATTCCACGGACCTTCCTTCGTGCTGACGGCGTTCGCGCATGCTCCATTGAGATGTGCAGTAACAGTTATATTTGATTATAATCCTCTTCAGTGACGTCTGTCACGATGAGTTAAGACAGAATTTTGTCCGTGCCGTGACTTTGTCGATGATGTTTTTTCCCTTTCCTTCTATGCAGTATAAATCTTCTATACGGTCTGTCTTTAAACACCAAATATTTCGGCTAATTTTATCGCGAAGCACCACCATACGAGCTACAACAATTTTCCCACATTCTGATTCACTTGGCTCCGACATTATATACTCAAAACTACACAGAACGGTGTTCTGAATGTGACTGACACTCGCAACTTATTGAGGACATTGCATAGTGACCATTCTTGGTCATATACAACAGCGCCACCTGTAGCCTTGGCAAGCACCTACATTTATGTTCAGGCATGCATTTCTCACGGTGTTTTCATATGTTTGGGCAACCCTGTGCGTAAAAGGTGAATTCAGAAAGAAATGAATGGGAAATTGCAAAATGAAAACTAATGACATGATGGTAATTTCATTGCTTGCGAAAGGAGCTGCGCTCCCTATAACAGCACGGAGATCCTAAACTCTTCACTAGAAGGATACAGTCGCCCACCCACTGGACTCAGTCGTGCTGAAAACAGAGAAATGGAAGCTTCAAAACAGAGCTAACGGGTGAAGTGCGTTTTCTGACGCTGGAAGGTGTGTATAAGTGTACGAAGACCACTGCATGTTCGCTGCAAGGTTCAAGGGATAGCACAAGCGATTCAAGTAAGGACGGACTTCTTGGCCAATGACGCACGATGAGGGACGTCACACTGCGTTAACGATACCCTTGTCCAGCTGGTGGGTACCCTCATTATTGAAAACCGGCGAGTTAACGGTGACAGCCATTGCCCCAGAGATCGAACTGAGTGTGGGACTGCAACGGAGACTCATTGCTCTCCGTACAGTTGCGCCATTCTTCCCTGCTCTCCTTTGGTGTCCGGAAACGCACTGTAGCCCTTTGCTCTCTTTCGAAGCCTCCACTTTTCTGTTTTGAGCACAACTGAATGCAGTGTACAGTCGACACGCTCGCTCTGTCTCTTGTGTGTGCGTCCGTGTCCCTATAGCGGTGAGTTTGGGACCTCAGCTCTCTTGCAGTGAGAAAATCTTCTTTCGTAGCAATAGCATTGAGACCCCTTCAGCACTTTTCGACGACTAAAGAGAATTGTTCAGCGTGACAGAAATGCAGCCCGTCTGCAAAATTGCTGAAGATTTCAATGCTCGGGTATCAACAAGTGTCAGCGTGCGAACCGTTCAACGAAACATTTTCGATATGGGCTTTCCGATCCAAGGGCCCACTCCTGTACCGTTGGTGACTGCACGACACAAAGCTTTATTCCTCGCCTGACCCGCCAACACCGACATTGAACTGTTGATGACTAGAAACATGTTGCCTGGTCGGACGAGTATCATTTCAAATTGTATCGAGCGGATGGACGTCTACGGGTATGGAGACAACGTCATGAATTCATGGACCCTGCATGTCAGCAAGGACTGTTCAAGCTGGTGGAGGCTCTGTAATGATGTGGGGCGCGTGCACTTTGAATGATATGGGACCCCTGATACCTCTAGATACGACTCTGACAGGTGACACGTAATTAAGTATCCCGTTTGATCACCTGCATCTATTCATGTCCATTGTGCATTCCGATGGACTTGGGCAATTCCAAAAGGACAATGTGACACCTCACACGTCCAGAACTGCTACTGAGTGGGTCCAGGAACACTCTTCTGTGTTTAAACACTTCTGCTGACCATCAAACTCCCCAGACATGAACATTATTGAGCATACCTGGGCTGCCGTGCACCGTGCTATTCAGAAGAGATCTTCACCTCGCTCGTGCCTGCGGGATGCATGGTGTCAGTTCCTTCAAAAATGGCTCTGAGCACTATGGGACTCAACTGCTGAGGTCATTAGTCCCCTAGAACTTAGAACTAGTTAAACCTAACTAACCTAAGGACATCACAAACATCCATGCCCGAGGCAGGATTCGAACCTGCGACAGTAGCGGTCTTGCGGTTCCATACTGCAGCGCCTTTAACCGCACGGCCACTTCGGCCGGCGTCAGTTCCTTCCAACACTACTTCAGACATCAGTCGAGTCCATGCCACGGCGTGTTGCGGTACTTCTGCATCCTACACTATATTAGGCAGGTGTACCAGCGTCTTTGGCTCTTCAGTGTATATTGAGATTGGACTTCATTCGGAAGTTTGAGGACCACGACCACATAAAAATTGCAAACAAGGGAAACTCCAGCGTTGTTTGCAAAACTGATCCATGTTCCTATATTGCAAGGCACTGTCTTCATACTCCAGTTAAGTGTTATAAAATTTCTTTCAGAAATCGTTGTAAATTGTTATCCTTGTTGCCAACTATTTTTGTCTTGTCAGGAATCCATATAGGCGCTGCGTGCAAGCAAGGCACCTCATAACAGCAGCTACCTTCGGTGGCTGGTGTTTCTCTTCTTGCCATATCGAAATGCTTGTAAGTGCCTCGCTAAATCGAACGGTGAGTAACCTGGAAAAAAATTTCTATACTTATCGATACGTGTACGTTAGGAGTAGTCTTATTTTTCCGTTAGAACAAAAAATGGTTCAAGTGGCTCTGAGCACTATGGGACTTAACATCTGAGGTCATCAGTCCCCTAGAACTTAGAACTAGTTAAACCTAACTAACCTGAGGACATCACACGCATCCATGCCCGAGGCAGGATTCGAACCTGCGACCGCAGCAGTCGCGCGGTTCCGGACTTAAGCGCCTAAAACCGATCGGCCACCGCGGCCGGCCGGTTAGAACAGTCTGTTTACGTAAGCTACATATATTCTAAACATTGAAAATCCACCTTAACTGGCGTATACTGTACAACTAAGCTATGTAAACAAATGTGGTACTGTGTACTGTGTTTTTGTGACGTAACAAGCATCTGTGAGCGATATGTATACTGGAATGGCCATTTGCACAAGATGCTTTATGTTTTCGAATATTTTAGTTACGACAGTCCTTTTATAAAGTGCTGATTTTTAGTCACGTGACAACTTGGCGTGAGGTCCTACGTAAAATGAATACGTTTCTTAACAAAAAGATATTTGAAGACCTGAAGATGAGAGCAGTGGCTGTCGACACAGGTTCTTTTAAATAAATATATATGCGATTTTGGTTGTTGAACGTTTTTAGCAAGTAAAACAGATCGCTCCCTCGGTCTTTTCAAAATGAGGAAATTCAGTGTTCCCTTGAGGACAATGTTACGCATTAGTAACACTATAAGCTCATCTGAAACCGTAACTGTCACGTTGATGCTATACCATGATGTAGACTCTTTGATGTGGGCACGAACTGGGCACAGCGCTTGCATGCTCGACTCTACATTGACCTCAGTGCGTGGGTGCTTCTACGCCGAGAGGTGGAGTCGTAGTCTTCAGGAGCGCCTTCCTTACGTCGTCGCGGACTGCAGTTAGCCCTCGCTGATGTATCTGGTATCGATTTGCGTTGCCAGGTACGGTGTGGCAAAGCGAACTCTGTATGACACCACACTTAGAAATGTCATCCAATAACCTCACACAGCGTCTAAGGTACAGGTGAAATCCTTGCCGCTAGACCACCCCTTCAACAGCAAACGCTTGTCCTAAAACCGACCGACGGCAGGCCGAACGCCTGGCAGTGGACCTGTTAGTATTAATGACGATAAATGACTTGTAACTTGTCCATGCCAATCTCAACAGCGCTGTACAGATAGCTGAGAGCAGTGATGGCAGGGGCGTCAGTGTTTTAACTCAGGTTTGCAGGCGGAAGTGTGAACTAGCGATAGGCATTTCCCTGTGTTACCATGACTCACTGTAGCGTCATAGGATAGCAGTTATGATGTGTTCTCAACTTCAAATTGTTTCACAAATCGGCCTCTACGACCTCTCTAACTTTAGTGGTGTACTTTTGTTACACATTGTATAGCTTGTTCTACATCCCTGCAAGTTCTCCTTCATGACAGATTATACGGAATACGATCTGCGAATAAATGAATGAACGAACGAATGAATGATATTATAACATCCACGATATATATATTTTTTATTACGAGTGGAATATGAACGTGTGGATAATATTCATTCAATTATGTAATTATTTCTTAAAAAGATGATAATTATGTAAAACAGAGACAGTAGTTGTCTCACATTCTTTGTTAATGTATGTCATTCTTTTCTTTTTTTTTTTTGTACCCTTTTGTCGTCTTCTTCTGATGTACATCGGCGACGCAAGACGCGAATCGATTTGGGGTCTGTTAAATGAAAAACATTTAATGGTTCAAATGGCTCTGAGCACTATGGGACTCAACTTCTCAGGTCATTAGTCCCCTAGGACTTAGAACTAGTTAAACCTAACTAACCTAAGGACATCACACACATCCATGCCCGAGGCAGGATTCGAACCTGCGACCGCAGCGGTCTCGCGGTTCCAGACTGCAGCGCCTAGAACCGCACGGCCACTTCGGCCGGCAAAAACATTTAATGTAAAAACAAATAGAGCCAAATGCGTTAAAACTATTTATGATTAATTATTGTAAATTCACTTCCTGTTTTAATTATAATTTTATATTAATTGTTTTATCATAGCTGCAAGAAACGCAACCATTGTTAGTTGCGATTATATAGCAACTTCGCCTGTACTTCTGGTTGAAAATAGCATGGCTTTGTGTTAAACTGATTTTCAAAACAATTTAATAATTTTTTTATTGATGGCATCAATTTAAATGGTTTAAATGATTTATTGGGAAAAGGAAAATCTTAATTAAAAAGAAAATCCTCTACCATTTGTTGGCCGCCATCTTAACTTTTATCACAGCAGCAAATTTAAATTACTTGAAACTGCAAACTTTCAATATTCCGATGTGTAAGAAATAAATGTGCACCGGTGGTACTGAACTCTATTTATAAAAGAAAAAATTAGTCGAATCAGACTGCATTTTCTAAGAACAGTGCTGATGGTATTTATTGTTGAACGAGATTTCATTGCTGATGTATGTGGCCAAAATTAAACTACGCACGAATCACGGAGAAAAATATTTCTGGTAGCATACTTCAGTGTTGTGTGGGGGTGGTATTCTGTGGTTCCTTTTCATGATCAATTTTCTAAGAATAATTAAATCCATCGAAGACAAAAAAATTATAAAAGCTCTGATGTACGATCTGTAATTTTAGTGATATGAACACACCTTACAGTCAACATTATTACACTACGTCAGGTGGAATTCTTGTGTAATTTGAACAAAATAATTATCCGGGAGAAGTTGTAGTTTGAATAATGCATTATACATGTGTATAATATTGTCACTATCGTTCACAAAATCAAATCAATGCAACTGCTATAAAAATAAAATAAATAAAAAAAAAACAGAGTGAATTCAAAATTTCAAACCGCAGAATACCATAGAGTATCGTATCATCCATATTCATTGCACTTGTCGATGTGGATGATACACAAAAACCGCCACAACATATTTATTAAATATAGGAGGATTCATTAGATTCGTAAATATAAAATTAACGGCAGCCTGATGTCGAATGATGGTTGAAGTGAAATGTCTGTCGTTCATTGACAACATACGCCTTGTGGGTATTTTGAGGACGCCTTGCAGATCGGGCGGTTCACCGCCCACGGACAGTTCCATGACACGCGAGGCGGTGGCAGAAGCGAGGGAGCGAGCTACAGAAGCAGCCGCCCGCCAGCTGTGAGACTGTAGGGCCTGGCAGCTCTCGTGAACACTCAGCCCCTGTTTACGACTGCTCGCTCTCGCCGAGCCCTGCTCTCTGATAAGCCGGCAGCTTTCTGGGAGAGGCAGTATTTCAGCGCCGGCGCTCTGCGCTCTCCACACCCCACATTACGCGTGGCTGCTAGTGATGGCTTTCGAATTCTCTGACTGCTTTCAAAACAATGCCCGTTGCGCGTGTCGGTTTTTGTCCTGCTTATTACTTAATGAGTGACCCTCCCCCCCACAACTGTTTCTTTAAAGATTCGATTTCCCGTGTATAAAATGCAGCGTGTCTTTAGTTTGTTGAAAGTCGCTAACTGCTGTCATTCTCAAATACTGGATAATCTGAATGAGTTACGGTGTCTCAAGACATGTACATCGTTTCTAATTTTAAAACCTGACTGAACTATGGATGAAGGGCAACAGGCAGATTCTATATTTCTAGATTTCCGGAAAGCATTTGACACGGTGCCTCATTGCAGGCTGTTGACGAATGTACGAGCATATGGAATAAGTTCACAGATTAGCGAGTGGCTCCAAGACTTCTTAAACAATTTTTTTTTTCATTTTGTTCGGTATTTTTCGTTGTGTTTGGTCTAGCCGGACGTCACAAGACATCCGTTCCAATTTATCGTTGATTCCTTTACTCAGTTTTTTCTTTATTACAGAGGGCGAGCAGCCCTCTGACCGAACACTCTGAGCTACCGTGCCGGCAATAGGACCCAGTATGTTGCCCTCGACCACGAGTGTTCACCAGAGACAAGGGTATCGTCAGGAGTGCCCCACGGAAGTGTGATAGGACCTTTGTTGTTCTCTGCATACATTAATGATTTGGCGGATAGGGTGGACAGCAATCTGCGTTGTTTTCTGATGATGCCGTGCTGTACGATAAGGTGTCGAAGTTGGGTGACTGTACGGACATACAAGACAGACAAAATTTCCAGCTGATGCAGTGAATGGCAGCTAGCTCTAAATGTGGAAAAATGTAAGTTGCTACGGATGAGCAGCAAGATAAAATCTGTGGTGTTAGGATACAATTTTACTAGTGTCCTGCATGACCGTCACATCTTTGAAATATCTGGACGTAACGTTGCAAAGCGATATGAGATTGAGCCGGTCTGTGAGAACTGTGGTAGGCAAGGCGAATGGTCAGCTTCGGTTTACTGGGAGAATGTTAATACAGAGTGGTTCAAAAATGGCTCTGAGCACTATGGGACTTAACATCTTAGGTCATCAGTCCCCTAGAACTTAGAACTACTTAAACCTAACTAACCTAAGGACAGCACACAACACCCAGTCATCACGAGGCAGAGAAAATCCCTGACCCCGCCGGGAATCGAACCCGGGAACCCGGGCGTGGGAAGCGAGAACGCTACCGCACGACCACGAGCTGCGGACAATACAGAGTGGTTCACTTGTAAAGGAGACTGCATATAGGACGCTGGTGCGACCTGATCTTGAGTATTGTTCGAGTGTTTGGGAAGGTCGAAGACATTGAAGCAGTTCAGATGCGGGCTGCTAGATTTTTTACTGGTAGGTTCGAACAACACGTAAGTGTTATGGAGATGCTTCGACAACTCAAATGAGATTCCGTGGAGGGAAGGTGACGTTCTTTTCGAGGATCAGTATTGAGAAATTTTAGAGAACTGGCATTTAAGCTGATTGCCCAACGATTCTACTGCCACCACCATACACTGCGCGTAACGACGACGAATATAAGGTACGACAAATTAGGGCTCATACGGAGGCTTGTAGACAGTCGTTTTTCCGTGGCTCTACTTGGGAGTGGAACAAGAAAGGAAATGAGAAGTAGTGGTACAGGGTACCCTCCGCCACGCACCGTAAGGTGGCTTGCAGAATATATATGTAGATGTGGTTATGTTAAACGTGTAACGTAAGATTAAACCTCTTAATAAATACACTCCTGGAAATTGAAATAAGAACACCGTGAATTCATTGTCCCAGGAAGGGGAAACTTTATTGACACATTCCTGGGGTCAGATACATCACATGATCAAACTGACAGAACCACAGGCACATAGACACAGGCAACAGAGCATGCACAATGTCGGCACTAGTACAGTGTATATCCACCTTTCGCAGCAATGCAGGCTGCTATTCTCCCATGGAGACGATCGTAGAGATGCTGGATGTAGTCCTGTGGAACGGCTTGCCATGCCATTTCCACCTGGCGCCTCAGTTGGACCAGCGTTCGTGCTGGACGTGCAGACCGCGTGAGACGACGCTTCATCCAGTCCCAAACATGCTCAATGGGGGACAGATCCGGAGATCTTGCTGGCCAGGGTAGTTGACTTACACCTTCTAGAGCACGTTGGGTGGCACGGGATACATGCGGACGTGCATTGTCCTGTTGGAACAGCAAGTTCCCTTGCCGGTCTAGGAATGGTAGAACGATGGGTTCGATGACGGTTTGGATGTACCGTGCACTATTCAGTGTCCCCTCGACGATCACCACTGGTGTACGGCCAGTGTAGGAGATCGCTCCCCACATCATGATGCCGGGTCTTGGCCCTGTGTGCCTCGGTCGTATGCAGTCCTGATTGTGGCGCTCACCTGCACGGCGCCAAACACGCATACGACCATCATTGGCACCAAGGCAGAAGCGACTCTCATCGCTGAAGACGACACGTCTCCATTCGTCCCTCCATTCACGCCTGTCGCGACACCACTGGAGGCGGGCTGCACGATGTTGGGGCGTGAGCGGAAGACGGCCTAACGGTGTGCGGGACCGTAGCCCAGCTTCATGGAGACGGTTGCGAATGGTCCTCGCCGATACCCCAGGAGCAACAGTGTCCCTAATTTGCTGGGAAGTGGCGGTGCGGTCCCCTACGGCACTGCGTAGGATCCTACGGTCTTGGCGTGCATCCGTGCGTCGCTGCGGTCCGGTCCCAGGTCGACGGGCACGTGCACCTTCCGCCGACCACTGGCGACAACATCGATGTACTGTGGAGACCTCACGCCCCACGTGTTGAGCAATTCGGCGGTACGTCCACCCGGCCTCCCGCATGCCCACTATACGCCCTCGCTCAAAGTCCGTCAACTGCACATACGGTTCACGTCCACGCTGTCGCGGCATGCTACCAGTGTTAAAGACTGCGATGGAGCTCCGTATGCCACGGCAAACTGGCTGACACTGACGGCGGCGGTGCACAAATGCTGCGCAGCTAGCGCCATTCGACGGCCAACACCGCGGTTCCTGGTGTGTCCGCTGTGCCGTGCGTGTGATCATTGCTTGTACAGCCCTCTCGCAGTGTCCTGAGCAAGTATGGTAGGTCTGACACACCGGTGTCAATGTGTTCTTTTTTCCATTTCCAGGAGTGTATTTTAACGACCCGTCGACATTAAGGTCCTTAGAGACGAAACACAACCTCTGAGTGGGGTAAGTATGTGGAGATAAATTGAGTGTCATTTTAAGACTGACCTGCCCGGTATTTGCCTTAAGGGATATTAGGATAACCACGGAAAAACTAAATCTGTATGATCAGACAGGGATTTGAATATCTGTCCTCGTGCGAGTCTATTGTTTTATGACTGCCCCACACTAGTTGGATTCATTTCACCAGATTAACTGAGTACATGGACAGTGCAGAGTTCCATTATCTTACGTCGTGAACTTAACAAAGCAGTTCCAAAATGTTAGTTGGTATCTCTGGTTTCGTGTATGATTTATTTCGACCACAATCGATATCTCGCTGTTTTCAAAATGGATTATCACAAATTTCTGATAAATTTTTTAAAATATTTTTCTTAAAATTTACTACACATTTATTTTTAAAACTCTTTAGCATTTATTTTATTTTATTTTATTTGAATTAAGTTTAGTTGGTTCACTTCTAACAATAGTATTACAACACTACAGCCGACATACTCGTTCAGACTGAATCAGCAACTTTATTGAAATTTCAATCAAATCCCATTTGTTCTTCAGTCTAAGTTACACATTTTTAATTACATGACATGCTTAGATCAATTTCGGTCATCTTCAGATTTAAGTAATCGTGTCAGCAACCCGTCTTGTCTGTTAAGAACCTCATATTGGAGTACAGTACTCTGATATGAGGTTTCGAACAAACACTTAAATCTGAAGATAATCCAGAGTGATCGAAACATGTCATGTAACTAAAAATGTGCAGCTGAATCTGAAGAATAAATGAGAATTGTCTTAAATTTATAATGTTACAAATCTTTTCGTTCAAATTCACTTCTTAGAGATACCCACAAAGAACTGATGCACAATCATTAAATAATTTTATAGTGAATACATACTTGACCTTTGTTAAGATGGATGGGAGAATAATGTTCAATGTTCAGCAAAACGTGATGTTCTCTTCGAAATCGTCATTCTTATTTCATTCCATCTAAGGCTGCACTTACACCCCGGAAACCGCTTCAAAGTGTCTGGCGGAGTGTACTTCGTGTATCGTGAACATTCCTCCCCTGTTACGTTCAAGAACGGCGAACAGGAAGAAGGGCATTTAATAGGCCTCCGAATATATCTGGTATTTTCAACCTGGTCATTGGTTGACATATATGTGAAAATAATATTAATTCTTTTAACGCACATTCTCGGAGTTTTGGCAGTTCTACGTAACAAACAACAAATTCCTTGCAGCGTATGCCACTGCATTTCGTCATAGAAAAGCAGAATATGATTTGAAGCGAAAAACTTGAAATACGGCTAGATTTTGAAATTGTAACTTACAAATTTCATGTCAAATAAAAATATTTATCATTGGTAAAGCCTATGTCTCTCTCCTGTATTTCGCAGCATTTTGTTCACACAGTGTGTGGAGTGCAGTATCAGATTTGCGCACTTACTCGTAGACGTCTGACGCCAGCGGTCAACCTTCTTCTTGAGTCGATCACCCAGAAATTGTTGCGGCATTTTTGTCGCTCAGTGAAGATGACGCACTAAACGCATCTCCATTATAGTTTCGTGATTGCGGCATGCGTATGTTGGCAGTATTTCGCTTCTCGTTGTATGCACAGAATAGTAAATATCACACTACAGTGATGATCAATATTGGTTAGGTATTCCTTGTGGATGGAATATTTCTAGACAGGAAACTGTTCTTTCTTCACACGCTTCCTTATACTGAGTCAACGAAAGTTATAGGACAGCGATATGCATCTATAAAGAACGCGGTAGTAGCGCATATACGATGAATAAAAGAGGACTGCGTGGCAGAACTGTCAATTGTACTCAAGTGATTCATGTGAAAAGGTTTCGTACAGGATTATGGCAGCACGGCGGGACTTGATAGACTTAGAACGCAGATTGGTAGTAACAGCTAGACGCATGGGACATTCCATTTCGGAAGTCATTAGAGAATTCAACATATCACATCTCACCAGTGACAACGCAGGGGCTGACGGTCTTTACTTAACGACCGAGTGCAGTGGCGTCTGTGTAAAGTTGTTAATGCTAACAGACAAGCAACAATGCGTGAAATAGCCGCAGAAATCAATGTTGGTCATACGACGAACGTATCCGCAAGTACAGTGACACGGAATTTTGCGCTGGTGGGTTACGGCAATAGATGATAGACGCGAGTGCCTTTGCTAAAAGCACGACATCGCCTGCAGCGCCTTCCCTGGCCCTTTCTTGTAATACTTTAGGGATAAAGGACAAGTCGGACACTACATTTTTCACTTTAAAACTGTTAATTCTTTATTTCCTGCCGGTGATTCGTTTACAGGTATAAGTCAGCGTTTTATTTTACAAGAGATGGTTCTCTCTTCATAACTCTTCTAAGCAGAAATGCAATTAAGAAAATAAAACAAAAACCTTAGCGTCACCGCCACTTAAAATACAAAACACAGCACTCGATGATCTATTTAGAGAGAATTAATGCATTGTCTTATAAATAGTTCTTCATTTGTCGTTTAGGGACAAGGGGAAAAGTTATCAAATTCTCAATATACTTCCGATTGTTTCTCTTTAACACAGACTACACATTCAATGCATCCAACGAGATTTCCGGAATTAACCATATCACGACGCTCACGCCGAAGTCACACAATAAATCCTAACCAAACATAGCTAAGTCATTATTCCTCAGTACTTGCGTACATCTATACAACCAAAATAATGCAATGCGACGCTATTATGCCTTAGTGCGTACTTTAACCCTCAACCACAAAATAACTAAACCACTTCGAGTGAATATGTCTCTTCACATACACCATCCAAGGGAAAAATATTGAAACACGGTTCACCTGCAAACCCGTGGCTACCAAGCAACACAATGCACCGTTAATCACAAACAGGAGAAACTAATCCCACACTTCAATTAATCGGAGCTTTTCCTATACCTGGCGAGTCTACACTCTACCAAAATCGGCGAAGTAATCACTTTCTACAAAAGCTGACAATTTTCTCAAAATATATTTCGAAACGACTTAGCACTGCATTGAACACACTTGAGTTCTATCTCTGTTGCAGACTAATTGACGTATCGTACGTGTGAGCCGATCTCATCACGCTTTTGAGGTAATATCCCTCGACGCTCGCTATTCTAACAATTCTCGGATACTAAACTCAAATTCTAAAAGGACAAGCCTAGAACCATTCTCTGCTAAGACACATGTCACGCTAATTCTCTCTTTAACAATAACTGTATCTTCTTAGCAGTCGCTGGCAAATATTTCCAGTGGCCAGCTGCTCCGTAGTTGTCAAATCTGCCGCACGCTACGATTCAGCAGTCGACTGGGCGTTGCAAACTCGCTGACCTGACAGAACAAAACTTTCCTCGAATATTAGGTGTCACGTATCTACAACATTGTAATGCATAAAATATGAGAGAAGTTTACAAACCTTTTAACAAACTCTTCATTCACTCAAAACATTAAAGTCGGTAATAAGTTGAGGCGGTATTAACAAGTGATGCGTTTTTCAGAGCTGAAGGCGTTTAGGCGTTTGGCGCATTACAACGGTTTACACATGCATCACAGTGTGAGACTGAATGGCGTGGCAGCTGGAAAATTTCTCCAAAGTTGAAGTACGCGGCGTCGGTACGATTCTTGTGGGAAAACGTCTAAATTGCACGCAGATTCACCATGAAATTCTGTCGCGGTACGGACCAAATGATATATCGCTTCCAGTTGCAGTGAAATGGTGCCTGGGCGAAGGACAATTCCAGGCAATCGAGGAACTGATTCGCAGCAGTCGCAGATTTCCTAGCGATGGGGAAGTTTACACAGCGGTTCTCGAAAACCTCTGCGACCAAGGAGCGGATTTCTGTCGTTGATAAATTGAATGATTGGCAGAACATTCTGTCCATTGTTTGCAGAGACTTGGTGACTACTTTGAATAATAGTTATGATAAACTGTTGTCTTTTGGTGCTGCACAAACTATACACCGAATTGGCCACTGTCCATATTATGTCTTCTTCGGGCTCAAACAACTGCAAGGAGAAATGTATACTGTTCCCTCACAATGTCTATAACTGCTTAAAAAATACAAACAAAGAAACAGTAATTTTGTCTCGATTTGATCAACAGAGTAATATCTCGAAGTTGTGCGGAAGGCTTGAGATTTAACTCAGGACAGTGCGACTGTTGCTCACCAACTGTCTGCAGTCGTCTTTCCTCGCCATTAGTGCACGCTGATTATCTGAAGCCGCTACCTATTGGTAACTAAAGAAGATTACTTATTTCCATCACAGAAACGGGTATAGAACACTCAGACGAAGATACTAAGAATGGTAGACAAAGAGCTGTGCTGTACAAGACAAACAGGTTGAATCATAATGAACAACGAAATCTAACACGGTTTTTAGTATACAACAGCAGAAGCAAAACGTTTCCTATAAAAATGGGTCCGCAGTTGAGACGTTTGTCAGATAATTGCGAATATGTGGATACATACAGGGGGTGACTGACTTCAACTTGCCAGGTGTAGATTGGGAGAGTCATGCAATCAAAACTGGTGCGTCATACAGTGATTCTGTGACATAATCCTGAATTTCTTGTCCGAAAACTACTTTCTTCGGATAATAACAGAACTAGCTCGTGGAAGTAACGTCTTGAATCTCCTAGCAGCAAACAAATCTGAATTTATCGAATCGGTTAAATCAGAGGACGTTATCAGTGATCTTTAAGGACGTGATAGGAACTATAACTTCGGGTTTTACAAGGAATGTTAAGAAAGGTAGGTAAGTATGTTTGCCAGAAAGAGCGACAGGATCCAAACTGCAAAGCATCTGAGCAGTCAGAATCAAATATTCAGTGATGAGGACGACGCTGGGGAAAAAATTCAAAGAATTGTTCAATGTGCCTTAGACAAGTATGTTCCGAGAAATGTCTTAAGAGGTGAGAAAGACCCCCCCCCCCCCCCCCCCGCCGTTTTTAGCCACACTGGAAAACTTCTCCACACAAAAGGAGAGCTACATCAAAGAGCAGTCAAAATCTAGGTGACAAACAAATGCAGAACAAAGCAAAAATGAGCATAAGGAGAGCATTGAGAGAAGCGTTCAGTGACTTTGAAAGTAAAATTTTGGCAAATGATCTAAGTAAAACTTCTAAAACGAAACTACGTAAGATAAATAAAACGTTCGGAACGGAAGGTAACCCAAAGAAGTCCGAAATACTTAATTCGGTCTTCCAGAATTGTTTCACCGCGGAAGATCGTAACACGGACCTTCCTTTCAATCATCGTACGAACATCGAAACGGCAGATACTGGGATAATCGATCGCGGAATAGAACTAAAATCCCTTGGTAGTGGAAAGGTATCAGGACAACATGTAAGTCTCATAGTGCTCAGAGCCATCAGGACAACATGAGATTCCTAAAGGCTCTACAAAGATTACTCCCGTCCTAGCAGCAGTTTATCGTAGATCGCTGGAGCAACGACTACAAAGCAGAGCAGATCATTCCCATGTTCCCGTTTTGAAGAAGGCACATAGAACAAATGCATATGCTTATAGGCCTATATCGGTGATGCCAATCTGTTGCAGAAATATGGAATATGTTTTATGCTAAAGAATTACGACGTTTTTGCAGAACAAAAACCTCCCCCACAAATAATCGACATGCATTCCAAAAACAGAGATATTGCGAAACTCAGATCACTCTGCTCTTCCTAAAGGTCCATAGCGCTGTAGAGAACGGCGTTAAGGTGATGACTTCAGGAAGGCATTGGAAACCGCCCTATGCTGCCGTTTACTGAAAAAAAACGAGAATTGGAACAAATTTGCGACTGGAGTCACAAAAATCATGCATGCATGGAAATAACGCGAATGGTAATGTAGATACTTAAGCATACAGTCGACAGGTTAGAAAGAGCAGTGGGAAGAAAACTGTTACTGCTCATTGTCTGGTTTCTAGTGTATGCTTAAGCATCTTCATTACGTTTTGGATTGTTTGCTGTGGTTGTTCCATGCATGTATACGTAACTGTTTTCAATGACTGACGAGGACGATATTTTGAGAACTGGCGCTAATCCGGAGTTAATCACCATCAACAAATAAAGGAGATTTTATAATGCAACTTATGGTGGTACGCCAATCATTTGTTTCCTTAAGGATAAAGTTGCAGTTCTGCTTCACTTTCGGCATGCTGTAGATCAGTAAAACTAATTCTGTTGCTAGCAGATGTTCATAGAGGATCACACCTGATTTAGTAGATTATTTTCAGATCACAGACGGTAAGTTATCTGGAAGACTTCGAGGCGGCTACTGTTCACATTTTATTGCTTGTTTTGTGGTGTTGTGGTGCAGCGAGCTAACTTAAACTAATTATAACTATTTCATATACAGAGTGTTTCACTAAATATGTTTGCCTCTGTAAGTTACGAAGTAATAGGCGACGGAAACATCTATAGCGGTAGGTCACCATAAGAAACGTTACACTGTATGCGGAGCAATGAATATAGTTTATTGTGTAATTATCCAGAGTTACCGCAAAAAGATACAATTTTTAAATGGAACAATAGTTGTTGCTATCATGCACTGGAATCAGTAACAGCAGCTGTGTATACATCATTTTAAATTACATTCCTATCACTTTTAGTTTGTAGCTACAACCCTTCAAAGTTTGAGGGGCAGATACCACACACTGTACGTAATACATGGCTGCGTGGTGGGTGATGGATGTTCTGGTGGTGGGAAGTTTATTTAAGCGAGATGTTCAAATGTGTGTCCATGTTCCTGAATGCACAATGCAGTTCGCCTGCTAAAGGATCTGCGGACGAGATGTAACATCGCCGGTGTCACGGAGCAACATGCGTCCTCGATGCGCCGTTTTAGATCATCTGTGGATGTGGGCTCAGTGACATAAGCACGATCCTTTAGATATCCCCACGAAAAGAAATCTAATGGTCTTAAATCGGCGACCTTGAGGGCCATGAATGAGGACCATGATGCCCCAAAATGGCTCTGAGCACTATGGGACTTAACTTTTGAGGTCATCAGTCCCCTAGAACTTAGAACTACTTAAACCTAACTACACATCACACACATCCATGCCCGAGGCAGGATTCGAACCTGCGACCGTAGCGGTCGTGCGGTTCCAGACTGAAGTGCCTAGAACCGCTCGGCCACTTCGGCCGGCATGATGCCCCAACCACTCTCCTGCAAACCTGTTGTTTAGTTCTTCCACAACAGCACGCGCAGAATGGGCTGGGTGGCCATCGTGCTGCATCCACATATGGACTCTTGTGTGTAGACACACATGTTCAAGGAGACCACCCAAACTGTCGGCTATAAACGCGCGACACAATTCACCTGTCAGTTTACCTGGGAAGTAGCGTGGACCGATGATTTCATCCCCAAGGATTCCACACCATACATTAATAGACCACCTACATTGACGGTCGACAGGTCGTAACCACCGAGGATTGTCTGCGCCCCAGTAGTGCACGTTATGGCGATTCACTGCACCATAATTCGTGAACGTGGACTCATCAGAGAACGTAACACGTTGTGAAGACCAGCGTGAAATTACGCATGGCCCATTCACAAAATGTAACTCTGGCACAGAAATCGTTACCATGCAGCTCCTGGGTCAGTGACGGGCGGTACGGGTGAAACCTGTAGCCGTGTGCTATACGCCACACGGATGTGAGACTGACACCAGCGACTGCAGCAACTGCTCGTAATCTGACATGAGGATCGTTGTGTACTGCAGCTAAAACGAACACCTCCGTCTCCTCACTTCTTGCAGTTCTTCGTCTGTTACTGCGGCGCATTACGGAGCTGCCTGTTTACCGAAGTCGTTGTTCGGCACGTAAAAACGTAATGGCTGCCGGAGATCTTCGCCTAGATATCTCACGGCGTACGCCATGGCTGCTTAATTGCCATCGTGTCGGCTCTCACCGAGCATCAGCAACATGTCAACGTACTCTTTGTTCGTGTATGCCATCTTCATTCGATGTCAGTAACTGTGGTATATTGAGCTGCGTTTGTTTGTGTGGCTCGAACTGTCGGGTATACGGCCGTGTGCGGCGGCAGTCGGCAGTCTAACAGCGCATAGAGGAAGCTTCTCGCTCCGTGACAACGGCGACGTTGCAACTCGGCCGCATCACATTTAGAAGGCGCATTGCTTTATGCGCAGCGTTTGTGGTATCCGCCCCTTAAACTTTGAAGGGTTGTAGCTCCAAAACTAAAAGTGATAGGAATGTAATTTAAATTGATGTACACACAACTGGTGTTACTGATTACAGTGTATGATAGAAACAACTATTGTTAAATGTAAAAAACTGTATCTTTTTGCTGTGACTCTTTGGATAATAACACGATAAACTAACCGCATAGCTCCGCAGATAGTGTAACGTTTCTTATGGTGACCTACAGCAATAAATATTTCCGTCGCCTATTACTCTGTAACTTACTGAGGCAAAAACATTTAGTGGAGGAGGAGGATGTTAGTGTTTAACGTCCCGTCGACAACGAGGTCATTAGATACGGAGCGCAAGCTCGGGTTAGGGAAGGATGGGGAAGGAAATCGGCCGTGCCCTTTCAAAGGAACCATCCCGGCATTTGCCTGAAGCGATTTAGGGAAATCACGGAAAACCTAAATCAGGATGGCCGGAGACGGGATTGAACCGTCGTCCTCCCGAATGCGAGTCCAGTGTGCTAACCACTGCGCCACCTCGCTCGGTAAACATTTAGTGACACTCGATGTATGGAAGTATAATTTTGAGTTTTCCTTCCTCTTTAGACACATATTCGTATTGTTAGGCGAAATGAAGTTGGATTCTGTAATGGGAAGTTCAAAGGTTAGCCAATACCAGAATATCACCGATATAACAAAAAATGCCGTTGCGCAATGTAAGTACAAGTATCTGTACACCTGTAGCTGGGACTAGTCAGGATGAACATAGTTATTTCAATTGAGTGACAGACACCTGCAGCTTGGTGGTGGTGGAGCGTGAGCCTTTAGGTTCCTCACAAGCTGTGAGCTGGCGCTGTGTTACCCGGTGAATGTGGAGCCATTTTAAGTACGCCTTTGTGAGCGCCGGTGCGTGTGTTTAGGCGGGCCTTGATTGGAAGCGACTGAAAGAGCGCCGCTGCCGGGAAAGGCCGATGAGAACCCACGGTGCCAGCCATACCGGCCAGGAGCAGCGGCTGCCGCACGCCGACATGCCGAGGCTCCGCTATCAGCCCGCGCCACTTCTGCCAGCGAAAAATGCCTGGTGCCCGTTGCAACACCAAACGCACTAAAATATTTCACTTCCCATTAATAAAAAACGCCACTGCTCCGCTGTAAGGCTCCACATAACACTGACGAAAACGTTCGCACACCCAAGCCGTAGAGTCTAAGTTGACTGAATATTGCCACAACTTGAAACCGTAATTTTCATTCTGATCTTTCTCACAAGGGAACCTCCCCATCGCACCCCCCTCAGATTTAGTTATAAGTTAGCACAGTGGATAGAGCTTGAAAAACTGAGCACAGATCAATCGAGAAAACAGGAAGAAGTTGTGTGGAACTAAGAAATAAATAAGCAAAATATACAAATTGAGTAGTCCATGCGCAAGATAGGCAACATCAAGGATAAAGGAGCTCAGGAGCGCCGTGAGCAGCTGCGGAACGAGAGGTCCTTGGTTCAAGTCTTCCCGCGGGTGAAGAGTTTACTTTCTTTATTTTCGCAAAGTTATGATCTGTCCGCTCGTTCATTGACGTCTCTGTTCACTGTAATAAGTTTAGTGTCTGTGTATTGCGACCGCACCGCAAAACCGTGCGATTAGTAGACGAAAGGACGTGCCTCTCTAATGGGAATCGAAAACATTTGATCGCAAGGTCATACGTCAACCAAGTCCTCCACAGGAAAACACGTCTGATATATTCTATACGACACCGGTGACGGCATGTGCGTCACATGACAGGAATATGTTGTCGACCCACCTAACTTGTACACTTGGCGAATGGGTAAAAATCACTCCCGAAAAAGTGGTGAAAACATAGGAGTTTGTCACATAAACTGCAACAAATGAATGCAACAGCCTCACAGTCGCTCAGTTTTCCCTGTGCTCTGTCAAAACATATGTTTTTAACGTTTTCAAATTTTTCCGTGTGTAGACCGTCAAATCCTGCATATGTCCAAGCAAATCTGAACATGTCCTGGAATTTTGGAGAGCGAAGTTGATTATGTGTCCGCATACTACGGCGCACTTGCCTCGCATCGGACGGACAGATAACAATTGTCTGAAAACAAAAAAATTAACTTTTCACTCGAGGAAATACTTGAACCAAGGACCTTTCGTTCCGCAGCTGCTCACGCTAACCACTGGACCACGGCGCTCCGGAGCTCACACTATCCTTTATGTTGCCTATCTTGCGCATGGACTACTCAGTTTGTATATTTTGCTTATTTTTTTCATAGTCCCACACAACTTCTTCCTGTTTTCTCGATTTATCTGTGTTCAGTTTTTCAAAGCCTATCCACTGTGCCAACTTATAACTAAATCTGAGGGGGGTGCGATGGGGAGGTTCCCTTGTCAGTAACAAACTGTGTTCCTGCTCTTACACCACATCCTGGAAAAATACAGGCAGCCAGCCTTAAGTTTTCTTAAAAAATGAATCCTTTTAAAAAAAGACATTTGCTCAATAGATCAAGCCGGCTGTTGAGAAGTTGCCTCAGTGGATCAAACTGTGACTTTTCATCACCAAAAACTCGATAATATCAACAACACACAACACCGTCATATACATATAAAGGGTAATTCCATAGTAAATTTACAAACCTCCTGGAATAATGGAGAAGGGTAATTATATCAATTTGTGGAAAAGGCCCTAGTCGGAAAGCATAGGTGAAAATCTACTCGTGTTCCGCCTAAGCCTCATGCTCCTCTCAAACTGTGAGCCCCAACTTCCGATCCATTATCACAAAGTACAGAATTACAGCTGAATACTCTACCCTGAGGTAATTTCTACTGTTGACAGAGTAGTAAAGGTGCACGTAACTTCATTTCAGAGAGACAGAAAATTCTCAGTATTCGGTACAGTAGTGGTGAATTCCATTTACCTGCACAAGTTTCATACGCTGCTTCATTTACAACAGTTGTTGAAAATGGTGTCCCCCAGCTGCAAAGTAGACATGGCATCGTCGCACAAAGTACAGACGTACCCGTTCTAATATCTCTGTCGTCATTTGAATACTGTAGCAGGCAGCAAGAATTCTCGCCAAGAGATCCTCTTCATTCTCGACAGGCGTCTCTACACAAGACTTTTCACATGGCTCTACAACAAAGCAAGCAGGTAAGATCAGGTGTACGTTGGTGGCCACGATACAGGACCTCCACTGCCTCTCCAATTTTCAGCGAAGGTGTTCACGAATTGTCAGTGCAAAGTGAGATGGGGCTCCATGACACTGAAACTACATCCGTTGACGAAGAACAAGTGGTATGTCTGATAAACTCTGTGTACACTGGCGCATTTAAGCAGGGAGGGAGAAGAAACGGGCCCACTACGTCATCACTGACGATACCTGCCCAGATGTTGACTGATAATCTTTGTTGATGGCTGATCACAGCTGTTGCATGGGGATTCTCGTCGCCCCAAACGTAACTCAAAAATGCTTCAAATGGCTCTGAGCACTATGGGATTAACATCTGAGGTCATCAGTCCCCTAGAACCTAGAACTACTTAAACCTAACTAACCTAAGAACATCACGCACATCCATCCCCGAGGCAGGATTCGAACCTGCGCCCGTAGCAGTCCCGCGGTTCCGGACTGAAGCGCCTAGAACCGCACGGCCACGTAACTACTGCGGCTATTTACCATTCCGTATCTGGTGAAATAGACTTCATCCGTGAAAAGCATGTGCGCAGGAAATTGAGGATCGACTGTAAGGCACTGGAAGAACCATTGGCTGAGCACGCCACGAGGTCCACAGTCAGCAGAAGCCTAAGCATTCACATTCTGAGGATGGTTGGGATGTAGGCGCATATCATGTGCAAATGATCGAGTGCTACTACAGGTGCTAAACCACTCGAGCAAGCACTGCAACTACTGAGTGTGTGGTCCATATAGCTCCTGTCCTTCTCGGTCGCCGTTGTACTGTGGTACCAATTACCTTGTTTCACTTAATCGTTGCAAATTTTGGGGAACATAGTTTGAGTTCAGTGTCTTCTGTGAGGATATTTGGTCCTCTGCAACCTTGCCACGTCTCTTCTGCTTATATGAAAATCATGCCTGAAAGTTCCGTCGCAACTCCATTTGGGTAGGGCTGATCAACGTTAGTACTTCAGCTTTTAAGACTGCAGTCTACTACAGTAGATCCATTTTACACCAGCATTACTCATGTTAGTACATAGTACGCCATCTGCTTTGAATTAATTGCGTTATTATCCCAACCTCTACACGTAACTGGTCGTCGGGATTGTCTATGCTATAATCTTGGTTCAAAATGGTTCAAATGGCTTTCAGCACTATGGGACTTAACATCTGAGGTCATCAGTCTCCTAGACTTAGAGCTACTTAAACCTAACTAACCTAAGGACATCACACACATCCATGCCCGAGGCAGGATTCGAACCTGCGACCGTAGCAGCAGCGCGGTTCCGGACTGAAGCGCCTAGAACCGCACGGCCACATCGGCCGGCTTATAATCTTAGCAACAACATTTTCAGTACACGTATTCCACCTTCAGAGGTGTGAGAACGATTTTAGGCTTACGACTTTCGACACGGTCGTTCCCGGAATAGGGTCCCTTACCTCAAATTTATACTTTTAGCCTTCTTCGTGATCCCTAAAAGACTGTACCATCATCATGGAATCACTCTGTGTACTCCATAAGTCATATTACCGGACGTTTCGCAGGGTACTACGTACGTGATTTTCTGTCCTATTCCATTTACATACTGATAATCGCGTAGCTCAATGGAAATGAGCATTTGGGGTCATTGGCCGGGAGGCCCCATGCGGGGCAGGTCCGGACGCCTTGGTGCAGATTTTATTGCATTCGACGCCACATTGGGCGACCTGCGTGCCGGATGGGGTGAAATGATGATGAAGACAATACAACACCCACTCCCTGAGCGGAGAAAATCTCCGACCCAGCCGGGAATCGAACCCGGGCCCGTTCGACGGCAATCCGTCACGCTGACCACTCAGCTAGCGGGGCGGACGCGCAGCTCAATGCGCTGGTGCAAGTCTTTCAACTGAACACCACTTCGGCAACTTGCATGTCCCTCTTATATGCCTGTTATCAAGTCTAGCGTGGAATCTGAAACACTTGTCGATCCTGGCGACTAGCCACATCGTTGAGAGGTGAATATTGGATTAAAGGCAAAATGAAAATTTCCGAGGCCTGTCACGGATTTGATTCCACGACCTCTAGGTTTCCAGACATGTACTTTACCGCTAGACCACCATATCCGTTCACATACTGGAAGAGGACAAAGTGAAAGTCTTTACATATCCTAATTCGTCTTCTTACGATCACTAAGCAAGAATATACAGCGGTAGCAGCAAAGTGGTGGTACTGTCTTCCGCGACACCGACTTCAAAATTTACCGAAGAGAGCCTTACAATCTTTATTATTCCAAGGATTCCACTTAAATTCCCTCGTCTTTCCGGTTTCGTATTCCGTGGGATGTACCGGCCTATTCTGATCTTAGCTGCACGTCTTTGGACTCGTTCAGCGTCTGCTGTCATGCCTGCTTAACGACACCAAAGGCTGGAACAACAGTCTACGAAAGATCGTACTGGCGTTCTGTGCGCTGTTCCCTTTATTAATGCACTGCACGTTACCGCAAAACTTACAAGAAATCTTCCATTCACGTTTCCTCTTGCCGATTTTACGTGTTCGTGCTAGTTCTTATAACTTTCTGTAATTAATTGTAAACATTTAAGTGATGTGACGTGCTCTACCAGTTTCCTTTTCTTTGTTACTGCTATTATTTAGCCTTTATTCATATTTAGAAAGAGCTACCATATTCAGTGATGGGCGAAAATATCTTAGGCATTGCTCTCTGTAAGAATGAATACTGTCTGGTGACTTTATGGGTACGTGCCATGGCAAGGAAAGTGTGTAAGAGAAACACAGACAAATGGGTATCATTCTAGCGACGATACGGGCTGCAAACATGGAAATCCACACACATAAGCGACACAAGCCAGGTGAGCACTTTTCAAGAATTGAGGCACACCATCAAGTACAAACGACAGGAACGTTGACGGGCGTCATCTTTTTGTTGCAAGATAGTGCCCGCCCACTTGTTGCCGAGGTTATTTCGGCTACGCTGCAGAAGTTTCGCTGGGAACACCTTACAATCCTCCATAGAGTCCCGATCACTCGCCATGCGATTCTAATATTTTTGCAGCCCTAAAGAAAGGTATTCGTGGCCGTCGATTTGCTTCGGGCGAAGAGGTGTTCGCCTGGGTGCACTCATGGTTCCGTAGGCAACCGCAAACATTTTCCCATGAAGATTTTGACCATCTTGTCTCACAGTAGGATAAATGTATTAGCAGTTATGGCGATTAATTTTAAAAATAAACAGTTTACTTACTTTTTTCCATCTGCCTCGTTTTCATCTAACTACCCCTTATGCTTTCTGAATTCCTTACTCATTTCTTTCGCGTTTGGGAAGTCGAACGATCTGTCCAAGGCAATTGTGTTTGTTGCAACGTATTCAGCACTACTTCCCACGTATGTTTGTCGTTACCGACGTAAACTATGCGTAGATTTCGCAATCGACACAGAGCAGAGAGCAGGTTGGTCATCAATTACTGCTACGAAACGCTACGCGTTTTTTTTTTTTTTTTAATTTGGGTGTACGACACGCTAGTAGGAGTCGTGTTAAGCTCAGGTGCTTTAGGCGTACCACTGATATATTTACACACGCTCTGTCTGTGCAACTGGGAACTTAATTTAGCAGTTTTCAATGTCACGATGGTAGATGTTTAAACAGCTACAGCCATTTGGTAGCAACTAGTATAACATATTAGTCGGAAATACCTTGAACACAAGATTGTGATAGAGAGTGGCGTTAATACGCCCATTATCGTCTGAGAATGCTATGCATTAATATTGTACGGTATATTAGAACAACTAGTGACTACGTTGTCAGACAAATCCTCCAACTAGTCTGAAATATTTTAGACCTACTGGCTACAACCAAATGCGATATCTTCCAGAACGCCAGCAATGAAAGAGAGACTAGCGGCCACATGTGCTGTAACACTGACGTTGTCGTTTTGTCGATGTTATATTCATACACACATACAAACATAGAGGTAGTATAAAGCGATCCCTCTACCATTGGAAAGTGGTATTTATGTTGAGGTGTCGCGCTTGCACGCAGCAGCTGTCTTGTCACACGGATATTTTAAGACTGAAACAACAATAATGTTAGCAACACCAACGGTAACATTTACCAATCATTTATTAAAAACGCCTGTACACAAATACTTAGCTTTCGTGTGATGATGATGTGATGGTGTGGCACTGATGTCAAAGTTGTAAATTGCGGTCTAAACCTGACTCAGTAAACGATGATCAATCTAATACTAGTTCCACGCCGGCCGGAGTGGCCGAGCGGTTCTAGGCGCTACAGTCTGGAACCGCGCGACCGCTACGGTCGCAGGTTCGAATCCTGCCTCGGGCATGGATGTGTGTGATGTCCTTAGGTTAGTTAGTTTTAAGTAGTTCTAAGTTCTAGCGGATTGATGACCTCAGAAGTTAAGTCCCATAGTGCTCAGAGCCATTTGAACCATTTCAACTAGTTCCACTCTGGCTCTGCTGTCGGAGATAGAATCTGATAATACGACTGTAATTTGAAACGTTCTCGGAATAGAATAGAAAGAAATGGCTTACCTCAGTAAAACTTATTTATTTTTCAATGTAGCTTTCGTGTAAACTAATGCGATATTCCAGTGCCTTGATCCCATCTCAAAAATTAGATTCCTGCAAGTCTGCAAAATTCCCGTCAACTTAGGCTGTCAGTATTTCGTTTGAACTGAATATCCGTCTACCGAGAAAAACTTTGAGTTTGAGGAAAAGATGGACTTCCGATGGAGCCAAGTCAGTCGAATAAGGCAAGTGTGGCTACAGTTCGTATCTTAGTTCATGTGTTCTTGCCATGGCAGCGACACTTGTGCGTGGGCGAGCATTGTCTTGATGAAAGATGACTTCCTGCTAAAGCTGCCATCTTTTCACCTATCTTTCGCTGTAGTTGGTCCTAGAGGTTAGCCTCGTATTTTACCGTAATTGTTTGACCAGTTTGAAGAATCCCTTTCGCATCCCAGAAAACTGACGCCATGGCCTTTCTGGCCGACCACATTGCATTTCGTTTCTTTGTTGGTGGTAAATCAACATGTTTCCATCGCTTTCACTGTTGTTTGATCTCTGGGGTGTAGTAATGGACCCAAGTATCATCTGCGGTCACAAACCGGCGCAAAAGATCTTTTGCTTGCTCTGGAAACGAGTCAACTATTCCTCGGACATTTCCATTGTGATGTGTTTCTAACACTGCGTTAAAGGCCCCGACACCCATCTAGCATAATTTTCTCACATCCAGTTTCTGTTAAAATATAATATACCCGTTCATACGACATCCCTACAGCTTCAGAAATTTCTCACACTTTCATTCGGTGATTCTCCATGATCATTTTCGACACTTCTGCAATAATTTCTGGAGCTGAGGGACATCTAGGCTGACCATTACGACGATAAATATCCAAGGTGTCCCGATCGAATTTAAACTCGTTTGTTCACTTGGCAACACTTGAATGTGTAGAAGCGGAGTCCTCCAGTGCATCCGGGAGATCGTACAGGTGTGCGCAGCATTGTTGCGGCTAAGACAGACGCCTCGCCCAACGACTCACCTTGCTTTTGTTCACTCCCAGGTTTCGGTAGACATTTTGCAGGTCCTATGAAAATCTGTGATGCTCTGTTTTTGAGCCAAAACAATGTCAATTACAGTTCCATGCATCGGACGCACATCCGTTCCAGACGCCATTTTGAAGGCTACGTATAGCCCCGCCACCAGTCGGAACTTCATGAAACTATAGGCGCTGAAGCGGGTATTTTCCACGATTCTCTACAATAAATTCCGCAAATTGTTTCAGTTGAAACTGGCCAAGGAAGAAAATGTGTTGCATTAATTGTTGGAATGTCCCTCGTAGGTGGCGGCGAACGCAGGCGAGGAGTGTAAAAACACGCCATCGTGAAACAGCTGCTTGTGTTCGCCGTCGAACAACTTCGCCGAACCAACACAGCCTATTTTCAGATAGCATTGGCGTCGGGTAAAAGGGCAAGGTTGGGCGACCAAGCCACGCCACGCCGCCGATGCGCCCGCCTGCAGGCGTAACCGAAGACCCGGGCTCGCGTAATGCGTCACTGCGGTCTGCGCTGACAGGAATAGCTAGCTGTCTGCTCCCTCCCCTCCCCCCTACCCTACCCTGCCCAGCCCGTACCGCAAGTCGTGTACATCAGCACCGAGCAAGGAGGCCCAGGAAGTGCACCGTGACGGGAAAGGGGGCCACACTGGGCTATCACACTGCTGACTTCAGAGTGCAAGCCACCCGCTCTGCGTAGCTACTTGCTGTCTACTAAGTACGCTTTAAATTATCCGGCGTTTAACAACAAACGGGCTTTATTGTTCCCACGAGCAACACCGATTGCAACTTAGCATTGTTGGCTTCGACTGTGATGCCGGTTCCGCTGTTAAAAGCGTTGTGCCTACAAGTTCTCAAAAAGCAAAATTTTTCTGATGCGAGACTTTCGCCTATTTATGTAATGGGGAGATACGCAATCCGTTGATTTAAAAGATGTACGGATAAAATCCTACTTCAAAGTGTAAAATTTTCTTTATTGATTGCCGGTTTCGGCTCATTATCCATCCTCACATAAATCTGAGTTGTTCAGTGTTTGTCAATAATTACACCATCGTCGCATTCTTAGAGGTAAGTGGTCCTAAAATGAAAAATCGTAGTTGGTTATACAAATTGACGACCTTAATTACTAATATTTGATTAGTGATTAACGTTGTAAATTTACGTAACCAACTACCATTTATAATTTTAGGACCTTTAGCTCTGAGAATACGAAAATGTGTAATGATGGTCACACACTGAATAGCATTTTAGACTGATCTGAAGATGGCTCGTCACTGAGTCGAAAACGGTAACTAATAAAAAAAATTTCCGATTTTGATGTATGATTTTCATCCACACACGTTTGGCCTATTTCATGAAAAAGAAACAGTAATATTTGTCGTACGCTTAGAGAAGCAAAATATACATCGTATGCTATTTAATCGAAACTATCTGGACATCCCTATCAAATGCAGATTTGACCACTATATACCACGAGAGACTGACGCGCATGTACAACAGGGGGGTGGGGTGTATTGCGTTATCAATTGAGAAGCAGTAAAAGCAGAAAGGGGCGGTAACGTGAGCTCAGTGACTTCGAAAGTGGACTAATCGTTGGATTTCACCTGAGAAACAGACACATCAGGGACTTTTCAACCTTTCTAATGCTGCCCTAGTCAACTGTCGTTGATGTGATTGTGAAGTGGAAACGCGGATAAAGTCACAGCTGAAGCAAGACCAGTCATACTTTATGAACATAGTTGAGCACTGTCGAAGGTGGTTGTAAAAAGTTATATGAAACCAAAGGGAGGTTAGTTCCAAAGTGCTGCGAAGTGTCCAGTTAATCCAACGATTGTAGCCACTGCTAAACGACGCTTTACATGGTGTAAAGAGAAAGGCCAGTGAAAAATGCATGACTGGAAACAAGTAATTTGGAGTGATGAATCACGGTACATTATATAACAATCCGTTGGAAGGGTTTTGGTTGACGAGTGCCAGTAGAACGTTACCTCCCATCAGGCATAGCGGTAACAATCCAGTACGGAGGATGATATTACGGTATGGAGGTGTTTTTCGTGGTAAGCATGTGTTAGACGACGATCATCTTGGCTTTACGAAAGGTAACGGCATCTCTTTGACGTTGCAGTTGATAATGGAAGCAATTCTAAAGAAAAATCATGACACGTTTGTAGGATTTGTAGACGCGGAAAAAAGATTCGACAAATGGTGCAAGATGTTTGAAATTCTGAGAAAAATAGGGGTAAGCTATACAGAGAGACGGGTAATATACAATATGTACACGAACCAAGAGGGAATAATAAGAGTGGACGACCAAGAAAGAAGTGCTCGGATTCAAAAGAGTGTAAGACAGGGATATAGTCTTTCTCTCCTACTGTGCAGTCTATGCATCGAAGAAGCAATGAAGGAAATAAAATAAAGGTTCAGGAGTGGAAATAAAAGTCAAGGTGAAAGGCTATCAATGTTATGATTCGCTGATCACATTGCCATCCTTAGTGAAAGTGAAGAAGAAGTACATGATCTGCTGAATGGAATGAACAGTCTAATGAGTACGGAATATGGATTGAGAGTAATCGAACAAAGGCGAAAGTAATGAGAAGAAATGAGAACAGCCAGAAACTAAACGTCAGAAATGCTGGTCACGAAGCAGAAGAAGTTAAGGAATTCTACTACCCAGGCAGTTAAATAACCAATGGCGGACGGAGCAAGGAGGTCGTAAAAAGACGACTAGCACTGGTAACAAGGGCATATATGACCAACAGAAGTCTACTACTAGTATGAAACACAGGCCTCAATTTGAGGAAGAAATTTCTGAGATGTACGTTTGGAGCACAGCATTGTGTGGTAGTGACACATGGACTGGGGGAAAACCAGAAAAGAAGAGAATCGAGTATTTACGATGTGGCGCTACAGATGAATGCTGAAAGTTAAGTGGACTTATAAGGTAAGGAATGAGAAGGTTTTGCGCAGAATCGGAGAGGAAAGGAATGTGTGGAAAACACTGACAAGAAGAAGGGACAGGATGATAGGACATCTGTTAAGGCTTCAGGGAATCACGTCTATGGTACTAGAGGGATATATGCAGCAAATAATTGAGGACGTAGGTTGCAAGTGTTATAGATGAAGAGGTTGGCACAGGCGAGGAATTTGTGGCGAGCCGCATCGAACAAGTCAGAACACTAAAATAAAAAAGAAAGAAAATAAGCCACACTTAAAAAACGTTAAATACAGAAAGATATGGGCACATTCTACAACACTGTGTACTGCATACAGTAGAGGAACACTTCGGAAGCTGATTGTGTGAGGATGGCAATGGACCTTGCCATAAAGCAGCGTTTGTAAGAATACGGTCTGTGGACAATAACATTCCTGAAATCGACAGACCTGCCCGAATTCCCTAGCTGAATCCAGTGGAACAGATTCCGGACGAGTTACAATGTCGACTTCACTCCAGATCACAGAGGCCGACATCACTACCTTGTCCAGTGTCGCTCTTGAGGAAGAATGGGCCGCCATTCCTCCACAGACATTCAGACTATCTAATTTAAAGTGTCCCTAGTATAGTTCAAGCCGTTATAATTGCGAAGGGTGGATACACTCCATATTAATGTTCATTAATGGGTGCCCTGGTACTTTTGGTGAGATAGCGATGAATGAATTTCAGAAATTTTTACTGGGTTTTTGTAGGATTCAGGACCTTGAAACTTCATACTTGTTGCGAGTTATTTATTTACAAAATTCGAAAAAAATACCCGTTTTCCAGAGCTTATAGCTAGCATAAGCAGTGCCATAATAAACTTTGAGTAGGTCCGTTATCCTGCTCACAATTTTCGCCTTTGACATTCTGAAAGCCATTGCTCTAGGCAGTCGGGTAGGTGCAGTATTTCCTGACTTCCGAAAGGCTTTTGGATCAGTACCAATGCCACACTTTTTATCAAAAGTAACGATTGTAAAGGGTATCAACAGAAATTTGTAGTTTTATTGTGGATTTCTTGGTAGGGAGGACACAACGTGTTGTATGGAAAGTCATTATTAGATGCAGAAGTAATTTTCAGTGTTTCCCAGGGAAATGGGACTCTTTCTGTTCGTTTTATGTTAATAACGTCACAACAGCATTTGAAGTAACATCAGAACTTTTCGCAGATGATGTGGTTCCCTATGAATGTGAAGCTGTGCACATCACAAAAGGAAACAATAAATTATTCTAGAAGTACAGTATCAACGAGCTGCAGATGGGATTACTCAATTCAAACAAATACTTGGGTGTATAAATTTGAAGGGATGTGAAACGTAACTATGACATAAACTCAGTCGGAGGTGAGCCATGTGTCAGACTTGGGGTCTTTGGCACAATACTAGGGAAATTCCATCGGTCTACAAAGGAGACTGCTTACAAAATACTTGTATGAACCATCTTAGAATACACCTATACCAAATACAACTAACAAGACATATTGAAATGAAACGTCGTGTGGCTAGGGCCTCCAGTCGGGTAGACCGGTCGCCTGGTGCAATTCTTTCCAGTTGACGCCACTTCGGCGACTTTGAACGTGCGGCTCTTAAGCAATCATCCTTTCCGTGCTCCATACGTGAAGTGAACCGGAAGAAGCAATAATAAATGGTACAACATGAAGTACACTGTACCAGGCACTTCACAGTGGTTTTTAGACAATGGATGTAGGCGTAGATAAACGAAAACGTAAAACGTATGTCGGTGAGATGTGACATGACAAATTTAAAGTTGTATTCAGACGGGTAAAATGTCATCCCTTTGAAGAAAGTACCATAACTCCATATCTAATCAAAATTAAGAGCTGATTTTTGGTAGACTTATGGATACTACAGTGATGTATGCCACACACGAATTTCAGATTTATTACGCGAGAGATGAGGTGGAGAGTGTACAGAGATTTGTATTGCCACCGAGAGTGGAGTGCTGTTGTGCCTCCCTGCATACAGTAGAGAATAATGTGTACCTGGAGAGCAGTGTACCTTGAAACGTATGATGTTTGCCTCTCGGTGTTTCACTCTAGCGAATTTCCAATCATATGAAGGAATGCGCACTAGAAACCACTATAAGCAGCTTCTGACATTTTCCACTGTTTTTCTTACTCTGAGAGATGAAGTGTTTTGAGCAGCGTTTGTATCAATTTCTACACATTTACGTGCTCTGTAATATATTAAAGCTATTTGAAGGATTGTTAACTGTTCAGTTACATAATTTTACGATGAGTAGATTATGTACATCTTCAAAACTAGTTACATAACTGAGGACTTTTAAGCCATTCTTCGTCGGTGATCGACAATCTTGTACCTTGAAGCAAGAGAAAGTGTTCTACCACGAAACACGTGATATTTACAACTGAACTGACTTTCTTCAATGTTTAAACAACTTTCCCTGTCTCGAAAATGGAAATTTGAGTTACCTGCTAGTAGCTTCTATTTCAAAAAGATTTCAACTTGCAACTTGTTTTCGACAATGCTACTTCTTAGCTTGATTTCATGTACTGATTATTGATGTGTTGTAGAGAAATAATGCAACAAATAGACCATTAAATACAGTGTTTACAAGGTTTTCTCGACTGCAACACTCAAATTTTTATTCCTATGTACACCACCATGTTGCTCCATCGATTAGTTTTTCAAATTTTTCTAATTTCAAAAAAGGACTGCATCCCATAAAACGCGATTGCCTTCTTTTAAAATAAGGAAATACAGGAGGTGTAGAAAAATATGGAAACACCACAAACACTAAACATTTCCACGCGTAATGTAGTGTAGAAAACCCATTGCTATTCAAGACAGTTTCCAATGTCTGGGAGTGGATAAATACAGGTCCTGTATGGTTTACAAATAACTCTTGTACCTCCTGCAAAACAGAGACAAGTTCAGTTATAGATGATGGAGGTGAATAGCTGTCACGCACGCTTTTTTCCAAAATAGACCACAAAGGCTCAATAATATCTAGATCTGGTGACTGTGGTGGTCATGGGAGATGCGAAAATTCATCCTCGTGTTCACAAAACCAGTGTTGGGCAATGTGAGCTGTGTGAAAAGGGCCCCTGTCGTCTTGGACCCCAGCATCACCACTGGGGAGCAAACATTGTACTGTGGGATGTTTCAGATCAACCAAAATGGTCACACGACCTTTGACAGTAATGACACCTTGCAGAGTAACCTTGGGGCTCATGGTATAACACGATATGGCTGCCCAATTCATCATCGAAGCCCCGCCATGTTTCACTGTTGCGACGTAAACTCGGTCAGAAGGTGGAAACAGTGTGAAATAGGACTCGTCCGACCAAATGACATTCTTCCATTGCTCTGCAGTCCAGTTTCTGTGACGTCGGTAAGAGGTCTTACTGTTACAGCTATCTGCATTACTGATAAGTGGTTCTTGAATTCCATACTCTACTTCCCTTTGTGTTTTGTTGCTGACAGCGTTCACGAGTGCGACATTCTGTTCTGCAGTGACTTTCGTAACTGTCGTCCTCTTATTTATTGTCACAGTCCTCTTCAATGACCGTCCTTCACGATCACTCAACACATATTTTCGTCCGCGTTGTGACTTAGGGATGATATTTTTCCGCTTTCCCTGTTTGTAGCGTAAATCTTCGATACGGTGCCTGTTGAAACACCAAACACTAAGGTTGCCTTGGTTACGGGTTACGGAAGCACCCAACATGCTAGCACCAACAACTTGCCTACGTTCGAATTCAATTCGCTCCGATATAATACTGCCACAATACACAGAACACTGTTCTGACCACGAGGGACATTTGCAACGTATTGGGACATTCCACAGGTGACGATCGTGGTGACGTACAACGGCGCAACTTGTACGCTTGGCTACCATCTGCACTTTTGTTCAACGATTCGTTTATCGCGGTGTTTGTATATTTTTATCGAACCTCTGTACATTAAACTTCCATGACAGGGCTGGGTAGAGGCGGAGGTATGTAAATTGTTCCAAACAACACTCTCCCCATGTCGCTGCTTACGAGCCTTAACGACAGCTGCTATCAGATTTAAATAACACTTCTTTTATAGAGGAGCAGTATTAGAAAATGAACACATTATTTTAATTCGACAATGTACCACATTTACTAGTTATAGCTAAATACGGTTGTACCGAGTATCTTCACACATACGATTAATCGAACGCATGAAGTTGTGCTTGCCGCCAAATATTGACTAGAAACGAAACATCGGGTCTCTCTAAGAAAGTGCAATAGGACTAGCAACGCCCGCATCTCGTGGTCGTGCGGTAGCGTTCTCGCTTCCCACGCCCGGGTTCCCGGGTTCGATTCCCGGCGGGGTCAGAGATTTTCTCTGCCTCGTGATGGCTGGGTGTTGTGTGCTGTCCTTAGGTTAGTTAGGTTTAAGTAGTTCTAAGTTCTAGGGGACTGATGACCATAGATGTTAAGTCCCATAGTGCTGAGAGCCATTTGAACCATTTGACTAGCAATGCTTCAGCATATCAGATAGGGTCAGTAGCACTATCAGGTTGTTTGGTGTTAATGATCTGTACAGGAAAGCACTGTCGTCATAAAATCTAAGAAAAAGTACAGATAGTTTGATAAAATTTCCACGTGGTGTAATAAACGACATGAATACATGCAACACAATGCCCATAATAAAGAGATAAATATTTCAATAAAATAACTTACAGAATAAGTAGATGTGTCATTTTGTAGCCGGCCGCGGTGGCCGTGCGGTTCTGGCGCTGCAGTCCGAAACCGCGGGACTGCTACGGTCGCAGGTTCGAATCCTGCCTTGGGCATGGGTGTGTGTGATGTCCTTAGGTTAGTTAGGTTTAAGTAGTTCTAAGTTCTAGGGGACTTATGAGCTAAGATGTTGAGTCCCATAGTGCTCAGAGCCATTTGAACCACTTTTTTTTGTCATTTTGTAGCAAATAACCTCAAGTTTGATTCACGTAGTGCGTCAGTATCTCATGTCGCCACTAGGAGCGCCAGTGTAGCGTATAGTTAAAATGGCTACTTTCGTTGGTTCGGAGCGTCCGTGTGTGTTTTGGTCTCACGAACTGGACTGCTTTGTCCAGGGTCTCATTAAAGACCGTGTATATGTTGCTCCCCCAGCTGACCTGTTGAGTCGAGTCTACGCTGCTGTTACACAAGTTACGTCCGATTTGGTGCAACGAGTTTCGGAAGAAATTGATTACCAGTGGGATGTCTGCCGCATCGCGAATGACAGTCATATCGAACCAAATGACACTTGACACATTTATGTGAAGCTTGAGACTGTTTGATACAAAATAACACATCTACCGATTCTGTAATTTATCTCAATAAATTTCTATTCGTTCCATAGTTGTTAAGTCCTTTTTGATTCACCCAGTAGCTGTGAACATCTGAAGCTCGGCACGTTATGTAAGAATTTAGAATGGTCAGCGCCATGGGAGAACTCGTGTTTAATTCTTGACAGTTCCAAGAACTATTCCTTGGTGGGCGGACTGGAACGCGCGCATTCGGCCCCACGATACCAGCTAGGGAGGTATTTGAAGGGCCGGGTGCAACGTAAGGGAAACTGACAAACAGCTGAGAGTCTACTCTGCTTACCCAACACTTTCCATTCTGAATCCAAAAGTGGCTGAGGATGACACCGTCGGCACTAAATGGTCCCTCAGTATTGGAGATTATACCAACAAGCGATAGGAAATAGGAAGAAGAAAAAAAAGGTATAGCAGGAAAGGCGAATGAAATACTGCTCTTAGTTTCGTTGAAACCCTTATTTAACTAACCTTGACAGCACACATGTAGTTCAGAAATGAGCCTGCAGGATCTTAACTTTTCGGTGTAACCCATATGAAGAAAATGAGACTTTCGTGGAAGTCATAGTGCTGTTCTTGGTAAAACTTATAAAAATGCAACACGTGGACAACTTATGCATGCGAGTTTAATATACCTGTCAGCCTTTTTCCTCATTTTCCATTGCTTCTTGTTCCTTCATCTAGTCTCCAAATGCGGATCTTTACTTTTCATTGCTTCGTCTACATCCTGTTTCAATGTCCTTGTTGGTCTAGTTCTCCTTCTTCTTCCAGGGATAACCACTGCTGTACTCTTTTCGACCATCTGACATCATTCATCCTTTCAAACTGCCACAGTACCCTTTCGATTTCATTTTTTCTATAACACGCTTTGCAATTTTCATTATACTCCATATTTCCTTATTCCTTTTCAATTTTGATATTGCGCTACTCTTCCACCAGTAGTCCATTACCGTTGCAAGAAGCCTCGATCTCTTTTATTAATTTTCCATGTTTCCGACCCATACGTTTCAATACTTTCCACAAATTATATGGTATACTTTTTTCATGGTGTTGATTGTCAGTTTATTACTTCATAATGCAGAATTTAGTTGTCTGATTGCCTTCTTGCCTTCTTCAGCTTTATTCTTTATTTCTTCTGTGTTCTTTCCGCTTACAGATAGTGTTACCCCAACATATTTTAAAGCTTTATTTCTTTTTATCTTGCCAGCATCTGTTTCCAAAGACATTGTCTCATTTTTTCCCACTGCGTTATAGTCATTTCTGGAAATACTTATTAAAAGATCCCGTAACTGTTAGTGCTCTCTCACTTTCCGAAAGATGTATTCCACTTCTTCAACATATGTTGCAGTTATCTATTGGTCGTCTGCAAAAAGTTATGTATACACAGTTTCTGCTCAAATGGGATTCCCCTATGCCCACGCCACAGCATTTACAGTCCCATTCTTGTGAAGTTTCTTCTCAATATAGTTTGAACAGAGTAGGGGCTATCCTTGGTGCGTTCTTTTGTGATTCTAAATTCAACGGGTGTCTGTTTACCCGTCTTTACACAACTGGTGTTTCCACTATAAAATTCTGTCACAGCTAATAAATAAGTCTCACAGACACCGTTCTTTAACACATTGTCCCAAAATAATGTAAAAATTATAAAGAGATTAGCGTGATGCCTTCAGTAGCTTTGGATGATATGGTAGAGTCCTAAAGAGAAGTGTAGAGCAACACATAGTGCAGATAAAAGAGCAAAATGAGTTTAGACCTAGACGCTCCTGTATTGATGGAATATTTACTTCACGGAATTTGACAGACAAGAGAATGGAGTGGCAGTAGCATCTGTCATCCAAGCTCATTTCCAGTCTCTACTCAGCTAGGCTACAGCAATCATTTCTGGGAGATGTTGCCATCTCTCAAAAACAATGATGTGCTAAATTTCGCACTCCCATACACTCCCAAATCACCAAAAATTTAATGATTTGTTTTTACCGTTCGCCGAGTTCGATAGCTGGCTCCCGGCGAATTTGCACCGTCTTTGCCGGCTAGAAGGTCTTTATTTAGCAGAAGTGAATTGTGCGAAAAGGAATGGAGCAGTCGGAAACGGGCGGTTATCGCGGATGGTGTGTCCAGTGCAATCTAGGGGCATCCTGGAGAGCACTTGGTTAGCACTGCCTGCACACCGTTCTTCTGGTATGAGCATTAGCGTTCGGTGTTCCCATACAGGGTGGTGCTGCTGTTGACGTCCTGCGCAGGGCATCTTAGTCCTGCCCTGGGTCAACTTGTTCGCGCATTACCCAGGTTTCTCCCGGAGAATCTGGCGCTATTGTGCAAACCCCACCGGGTGGTCCCCTTCTCCACAAGATGATCGGAACGGCTTCACCACAAGGTTTTGCCGGGCACCGAGTCAACGCCTTCTTTGGTTTCCTTGGTCCATGAAAGAGGATGTTTACAGTCAGTGTCATTTATACGTTCTCAAGACTTGTCTCCGCCAACGGCCTTGCAGCAGTGGTAACACCGGTTTCCGTCAGATCACTGAAGTTAAACGCTGTTGGGCTGGGCTAGCACTCGGATGGGTGACCATCCGGTCTGCTGAGCGCCGTTAGCAAGCGGGGTGCACTCAGACCTTGTGAGGCTACTTGCTTGAGAAGTAGCGGCTACGGTCTCGTAAACTGACGTACAGCTGGGAGAGCAGTGTGCTGACCAGATGCCCTTCCATATCCGCAACCATTGATACCTTTGGGCTGAGGTTGACACGGCGGCCGGTCGGTGCCGTTGGACCTTCCAAGGCCTGTTCGGACGGGGAGAGGAGAACTAAGACTTGTCTCCACAGTCTGATGTTGGTTGTGTTTGAAGCAGCTTAGCGCTGGTCTTTTGTTCGGTTTTTCAATTTTTTGTTTTGCTGCCCCCCCCCCAACCCCCCACCCCCACCCCATTTTCCACTTAATGTGATTTTGGAAGGTTTTGCGCCACGTCGCAACTCTCTCCTGTGGGAATATCGGCTTATGTTTAGAGTAAAGATTTTTAAAAATTTCTGGGCGCACAGTTTCAAGTAAAGTGCAGAATTTTGGTTTGGTGACTTAATTTTAAGGCCTAGAGGCCTGTGCGAAATTCTGTCACATATTATCGCTATGTTGGCCCTTATAAAAGAGATCCGCTTCATTTAGTGGCTCTAACGTTCTTTCCCTTTAAATACGACAACAAACTTTAAGGAAAATAAGTGGAATTTTTTATATGATGCGTAAACGATGCTTGCCTGATAAATCATATGTAAACTGTGCATTAAAACTGTTCCTCCCGCCAGTACGACAACGCGCTAGCAGCGCCCCCCCCCCCCCTCCACCTTTTTTTTTTTTAGCCTCCAGGTGAAGACGACATAAGCGCCGTGCCCGACTGGTGGCAGCCCACTTGGATAGCAGCTTCAACGTTAGCCGCTTCGTTAGCCGATGCATCGTAGCCTCTTCATTAGCAGTCTCTGCGTAGCTCAGTTAGAGATCAGCAGTGACTACAGTTCAGTTGACAGACTTTTGTTAGAAGCGGTCGCTAGCACCAGAAGTATGATTTGCGTTTGTCTATTCTGAAGAAGACTCATTATTTTGTATGTCGGCCTTTGCTTGCGACGCATCTATCTAATTGCACTTGTGGATGATCATGTATGAAGGACTACAAAAATCATCAGATCAAAGTACTTGTACTTGTGTTGTTGCAATAAAACTCACTAAAACGAGTTGTTTGATTGTTTGATTGTTTGTCTAGCAAACCGAGTATGCAGGATTCCAAGTGACAACAAAAACAGTTCCTTAAGGACAACTTAAGTTCCTAAGAACCGCTGATTTGACCATTAAGCTGATAATAGGCCAATGGTACTTCTTTGCTGCTAGTTTGGAGGTTGGTTCTAAGTTTATTATGATTGTGATGATATTGGTGCTATATTTTAAGATATTGGTAATTTTGTTCCTTGGCCGGTACCAGTTCCGTCTTTAGTGGGTACCTAGCATCACGAGGCGAGTTAACATTCAATGGTGCTTTAACGTTAATATTTGTTATTGGATTTATTTTACCGCCGGACGAAGGCTTTGGTTTTATTTTAACTCGTTAACTGATTAAGAGAGCTTCTGTGTTTGTGTCGTAGTGCATTACCTAGTGCTGTCGCCGTGGGCTAGGTCCCGATGTCTGCGTCTGAGATATGTTGTGTCGCTTGCAGGTTTTGTTGTATCTCGACGTGACTTTCAATTCAAATCATTAATATTTGATGTTTTGATAAATTGTAATATTTTGCGAAAAATCTTTAAAGTATGTCTAAATTGTTTCACTTCTGCTGTTTCACATTTAATGCGTTTTTTAAGGGCGAAAGATCATATTTAACGTGTTTTTCTTTGTTTTAGTTGAGCCTTGTATTGTTAGTTCATAAACTGTATTAAAGACTACTTGCTAACAAATGATGTTCAGTTGTTTTCCCTGGTTGGTGTCCTCCCAAGATACAAGCTCTTGTGGCATGTGTCAGTGTTTTTGTTAATACATTGTATACGCACAATAAGTACAATTTAGTTATTAAATTTACTTCCTGGTGTTGCAATTTTAAAGGGAAACAGTACAAATAGTTCACTCGAGCCTTTGGATTGGATAACTGTACTCTGCAAGAGCTGAAAAGAGGCTGTAAGGGAAAGAAACAATCTAAGTCAGCGAACTGCAGAACGCGGTACTTGTAATCCGACAATTACCCACTCAGCCTTCTAGCTATGCCGCATTTGATGGCAGCAAAGGCGTGTAGGCGGCGAACACCGGCCGGCCTAACGAGACCCCCGGAGCCGGCGAGTATGCGCGAGCAATTTACGGCGACAGCTGCCTAGACCGGCGCGGCGGCCACTCGTGCGCCCGTATCCATCCAGCCGTCAGAGCCCGCCGTCTCGTCGGAGTGACGGCCGGACACCGCTGTCCCTCGTTACGGCCGCGCCTGCTGCCGGCTGGGACCTGGGAGCGTGACCCGCTCACAGGCCGCTGGTGCGCCAGTTCTCTGCCGCCAGGCAGCCGTCACGAACGGTGCCAGTCTCCGAGACGTGAGTCAACGAACAGCTCAGAGACAGTAGCCGGTTTAACACAGTATCTAAATACTGACATTCTAAATTTCGCATTCTACACTACAACTTGTACAAAATGCAGCGTATTTCTTTTTTCTATTCACCCAAACGTTTTTCGGCACATGTGGATCATTTTTTTTATTTTTAGTTTTTAGTTTAGTTAGTTATGTAAAAATATTTATATTAAGTTCAATGGTTTTTTACTACCTTGGGACTAATAACGGTAACATGTGTCTTTATTGTCTTCCATTCCTCACCAGAAACTGCATTAAGTGGAAAGTCGTCTTGAATTTATGTCTTTTATCGTTTCGTAGCATGCCATTTTCAAATCAGTAGGAAGTTGTTTTTGTTGCTATCGCGCTCTTCACTCCAAAGACTGCTTTGATGCGCAGTTTCTACCCTAATATGCCAGCCAGTATATCGTCTGCAGGCCTTCAGTCCGGCTTCAGTCCGGAACCGCGCTGCTGCTGCTACAGTCGCAGGTTCGAATCTTGCCGCGGGCATGGATGTGTGCGATGTCCTTAGCTAGGTTTAAGTAGTTCTAAGTCTAGGGGACAGATGACCTCAGATGTATTGCAGGTAACATTGCAGAGCGATATGAAGTGGGACAAACATGTAATAGCAGCTTTAGGGAAGGCGGATAGTCGTCTTCGGTTCATTGGTAGAATTTTGGGAAGATGTGGTTCATCCGTAAAGGAGACCGCTTATAAAACACTAATACGACCTATTCTTGAGTGCTGCTCGAGCGTTTGCGATCCCTATCAGGTCGAATTGAGGGAGGACATAAAAGCAATTCAGAGGCGGGCTGCTAGATTTGTTCCTGGTAGGTTTGATCATCACGCGAGTGCTACGGAAATGCTTCTGGAACTCGGGTGGGAGTCTCTAGAGGAAAGGAGGCGTATTTTTCGTGAATCGCAACTGAGGAAATTTAGAGAACCAGCACTTGAGGCTGACTGCAGTACAATTTTACTGCCGCCAACTTACATTTCGCGGAAAGACCACAAAGATAAGATAAGAGAGATTAGGGCTCGTACAGAGGCATATAGGCAGTCATTTTTCCCTCGTTCTGTTTGGGAGTGGAACAGGGAGAGAAGATGCTAGTTGTGGTACGAGGTACCCTCCGCCACGCACCGTATGGTGGATTGCGGAGTATGTATGTAGATGTAAATGTAGTACTTAGAGCCATTTGAACCTTTTCTTGTTTTTGTTTTCAACATCTGGAGGTGTTCTATCAGCTGGCACATTCGTTTATGCAAGTTGTGTCATAAATTTCTTTTTTGCCCAATTTGATTGGTTATTTGACCCACCCATCTAATTTTTAGCATTCTTCTACGGCATCAAATTCGAAAAGCTTCTATTCTTATCCCTATCGTCCATGTTTCACTTCCATACAAAGCTACACTCCAGACAAATACCTTCAGAATAGACTTCAATAACTTAAATTTGTATTAGATACTAATTTAATTTATGTTAGATACTAACAAGTCCCTCTTTTTCAGCAATATCTTCTTGCCATTACCAGCCTGCATTTTATGTCCTCTATACCTCGGCCATCATCAGTTAGTTATTTTATCAAAACTAGACATGAGTGTCTTAATGGGACTTCCACGATCGTTCATTAAATAAAAGTATTGCGTTTCAATCTTTGATCGCTATTTTTTTTATTTTCAGTGACCGGTTTCAGGCTAGCTGCCCATCTTCAGATCATATATTGCAGTTACAGAGTAACTTGTCAGTACGGAACCATCGGTTCCCTGTCATAACTAAACATAACTGAACTTCTCCTTGGTTTCCTCTACTGCTTGTTCAATGTACAGATTGAATAACATCGGGGATAGGCTACAAACCTTTCTCATTCCCTTCTCAACCACTGCTTCCCTTTCATGTCAGTACAGAACTATCGGTTCGCTGTCAAAAACTAAACAGCAAATATGCAATATATGATCTCAAAATGGGCAGCTAGCCTGAAACAGGTCATTGAAAATAAAAAAAAAAAAAATAGCGACCAAAGACTGAAAGGACATATTTTTATTTTTATTTTTTATTTTTTTTATTTTTTAAGTTAGTTATTTTGCTGCCCGAAAGGGAAACCTCACCTACCACTTTTAGCGTCTCATTTCTTAATCAAAGCCGGCCGAGGTGGCCGAGCGGTTATAGGCGCTACAGTCTGGAACCGCGCGACCGCTACGGTCGCAGGGTCGAATCCTGGCTCGGGCATGGATGTGTGTGATGTCCTTAGGTTAGTTAGGTTTAAGTAGTTCTAAGTTCTAGGGGACTGATGACATTAGAAGATAAGTCCCATAGTGCTCAGAGCCATTTGAACCATCTTAATCCAATTCTCTCAGCATCGCGTTATTCGACTCGACTATAGTTTATTACCCTTGTTTTATTTATACTGATGTTCATAGTATAATCTCTCTTTAAGGTACTATCCACTCCGTTCAAATGCTTTTCCAAGCCTCCAGCCATCTCTGACATAATTGAAGAGTTACTGACAAACCACAAAGGGCTTATTTCTTCTCCATAACTTTTAAATCCTTTTCCATATTTCTCCTTGGTTTCCTCTAGTGCTTGTTCAATGTACAGATTGAAGAACATCGGGGATAGGCTACAAACCTTTCTCATTCCCTTCTCAACCATTCCTTCCCTTTCATGCCCCTAGACTCGTATAACTGCAGTCTGGTTTCTGTACAACTTGTAGAAAACCTTTTGCTCTCTGTATTTTATCCATGATAATTACAAGATTTCAAAGAGTGAAGTCCAGTCCACTTTTCAAAACTTTTTCTAATTATACAAATGCTACAAACATGGGGTTATCTTTCAGCACTACTCGTAGGGTAGATATTTCCTCGCGTGTTTATGCAATCATCCGCAACACAAAATGATCTTTCCCAATGTCAGCTTCAACCAGCTTTTCCATTTTTCTGTAAAAAATTTGGAACGGAGCAAGGAGGACACCTGAATCGGACTAGCACTGTCAAAAAGGGCATTCCTGGCCAAGAGAAATCTACCAGTGGCAAATATGGGTCTTAATTTGAGGAAGAAATTTCTGAGAATGTTCGTCAGGAGCACAGTATAGTAGTGAAACATGGACTGTAAAAAACCGGAACTAAAGAGCTACATACGAATGTAGCTACACACGGATGTTGAAAATTAAGTGGACTAATGAGGTAAGGCATGAGGAGGTTCTGCGCACAATCAGGGAAGAAAGGAATATGTGGAAGTCACTGAGAAGGAGAAGGGATAAGAATGGTAGGACTTCTGTTAAGACATGGTATTAGAGGGAGCTGTAGAGGGCAGAAACTGTAGAGGAAAACAGAAACTGGAATGCATCCAGCAAATCCCTGAGGATGTAGGTTGCAGGTGGCGCTGAGATGAAGAGGTTGGCGCAGGAGACGAATTCTTGCCGGGCCGCATCAAACCAGTCAGAAGACTAATGACTCACGAAAAAAAGCAAAAAAAATGGAACCATGACTTTTCAAATTTCTGGTTCCGTAGTGTTCACACCTGTCAGCACGTGTCTTATTTGGAATAGAATTCTTATGTTATTCCAGTAGTATGAGGGTATTTCCTCCTGTCTCATTCGCCTCGTGTACCAGGTGGAATGATTTTGCCATGGCTGGCTCTTATAAGAGTCACCATAATTTTGAGGAAATGTCTTCTACCCCAGGCGTCTTGTTTCCACTCAAAGAATGGGATGCAATGGTCGAGCAGCTTCTGTCATATGCCACACATTTTTGTAAAAGCTTGAGGTGGTTAAAGAGCGACGCCAGTGGGTAGTTTGACAGGCATATGCTGACTCAGATTTCCTACCGTTGATTCTGAAAATATTTAACGTTTTAGAAAGAAGCATTTGAAGAAGCATTTTATGGATGTCTTCAAATTGACTTCGATACTGAGGGGGATCCAAATGGCTAAAATGTAAAGTTGGTTGAGATCCTCTTTCCTCTGGGAAATGACTTCCTCCTGAGGGAATACGCGTACTAACAGAAGTTGACATTTTTAATTTCCTTTAGATGTTTTCAAACTTACCAGTGAAACTTTAATGTATGATTTTCTGGTCCTGATTCGTTGGTATGGAAATTTACGGCCCCATAACCCATAATGGCCTTGGAAATACAAAATAAATTGAGCAGATCATTATTTACAAAGGCTACATACTGACAGGTATTACATTGTTCTGTTGGCAAGACCATTTTGACACCTACGGGGTTCGCGGGGAGTCAGTGTAAGAAACGAAAGGAATCTGTGCCGTACCTCGAACTAGTGTCCCAAGGGCCCATCTGTTCGCGATATGCATGTTACCTAACCGAAGACGATTTTAGCTCTCAGTTCGTTAGCCGACGACGCACTTGTGTAAAAGGAGGTGAAGAGTCACAGAATGGAGGGGCGTCTGGAGGTGATCAGCACCTCGTTCAAAAATTGTCGGATGAGGCAAGATATAAGGACATATAATCAAATCCACGTAAATGCACGAAGCAGCCTACATTTTACTATATGACAGGCTGTCAGTTAAGGGAATGAGTCAGCATTCCATAGCGGTTTAATGCCGATACGTCACATAAATGTATCCATGTGGAAATCTGATAGATGTTGGACTCAGAGAAGAATCTTACGAACGTTTAAGTTATGGACGAAATAGTTTGTTGCCATTACCCTCGTTTGACCAATTCCTGAATGTTGTTAGATGGCCAGGAATGCATACGCAATTCCATCAACGAAAGAGACAGTTAAAGAAGAGCTGCAGGCTACGTCATGGATTTGTTTACTCCCCGCGAGAGTGTCAAAAAAATGCCCAAAAACCCTCTGACAGTGATGACAGAAGGAAGCTGTTGAGCATCGCGGGGAGTCCCATTCTCAAAAGTTTCCAGAATCAGCTATCCTACAATATACATCCCGCTTAATAACCACGATGGTAGAATTTTTCTAGAGCTTGAGCAAAGAGGTACTGGCAAAATTTCTTCGCGCAAACCATTCTCGAATAGTACAGGAAGAGGGAGTAATTAAAATGGCACGACTTCTCCACCAGACACCATCAGTCCGCTTTTGGGAAGTAGACGTAATGATTTTCTCAGATGCCTCTCGCACGGAAATCTCTTTTTACATACTGTCAGTAAAAGTTTTATTTTTAACTGTATTTGAATCAAATACAATAACCTTAGAAAAGTTTGTATTTGATTCAAATACAATCAAAAACAAAAACACTGCAGTGAATAATACACTTTTCTGAAATTACGAATACCAATATGTTATTTTTTAAGATTTTTATATTACTCTTTCTCGTTATCCAACAAAAAATGTTATTAAAAGCAAAAGACCCAGAAGTTTTCTGAATGATATCACTTTTAACATTGGAACTGGTCTTAAGTACAACGACCAGTCCAAGGCGAGACACGATCTGTTATTCTTCTCCACCAAACAGTCAGTGTCGCCGTTTCTCATTTAATCTCTAACTCTGCCCGGCCGTATGCGTCCATTACGAACGCGATAACATTCGTCCCAAGCAGCTATTATCTTCTCCCCTGGGGAGGCTATAAACTACCTCTACGGAGGAACAATAGCTGCAATGGAGAGGAACAGCGTACCTTTAATCTTCTGGGCTCTATCTGTTCAGATAGGCATATGAAGACAATGGGGTCCAAGGAACGAGTTAGTGGGACACTGGTTCTCGAAACTACTTCTGTATCGAAGTGATTCAATTTAATCTCTACAAGTACTGCCAGTTACAAAATGCTGTTCATTAAACAAGTAACTTCACCACGAAGAGTTAATATCGCTGCCCCCTCTCAGAACCCGTGTAAAAGATATGACCTTTTTTTTATTTTATTCTTTTTTTTAATGCAGATGCATTCGGAGCTGTCAGTCAGGTCGGGATGAAAAGGAAACATAAATTTTGAACTGAAAGAATTGTAACATACAAGGGTTCGCTTTACCATAAAACCGAGGATGCAGGCTTTATACAAGATTCACGTAAGAGCATGTTCACTTATATACTATGATAATGAACAGAGATTTAACTTAACGGGTTCTGGTAATGTAATTTGGCGGAGCGGGGGGTGGGGGGTGGGGGGTTTTACGGGTGAGAAGGCTTCTGTAAGACAGAATACTCCTCTTCCGTCAAAGAATGGTAGAGACCAGTCTCTCATTTCGTGGAGACAAAGTTACAATACCTGTTCGGCCACCCAGATAAAGGATTTTCTCTAAATCAATTAAAATGAGTACTAGTACAATTACTTTTAAAAGAACACGGCCGATTTCATTCCCTATTATTGCCAATCCGAGCCTGAACTCCGTTTATAGAAACTTTGTCGTTCTCTGGATGTTAAAATCTGATCATCTTTGGCTGACGCAGCTCGTCGTCTGAAGATTCATAAAACAATACCGAATTTCTATATTGAAACTAAAGATACGTATAAGGCAAAAAGCTGTGGTTATATGAGGGTTATATTAGGCGGTAATTAGATAAAAATTGAACGATGGAGAAAACGAAGTTCATTCGGGAGCATAGCCAGCACAATACAGTCCCACTCACAAGAATGATTTTTGTCAATACCAAACACTTAGTTTTGAAAAGGCACCCAAATTTATCATTTTAGTCAACGTTCCTGGAGACAGAATTTATTCATTTCTCAACCAGAATGAAAAACAGGTCCTACCACACTATAAAAAAAAAGGGGACTATATCCTGGAAATAGGGATGCAAAAGAAGGGAAATAGCTTTCCGACGTACTTGCGAGCTTCAGACACATCTAAATCAAAACACCTTGACATTTTCGCGGTTTTTCACTTGTCAGAATTAGTATCTATGTTATGTAATATAATGCATCGTATCAAATAAAGAAATATGATACCTAATGTCATGTCGTACAACATGACACATGCCATCATGTAACCCAGCATGGCACTTGTCATGTCGTGCAATATGACACAGTATGTCATTAAATTTTAGGAAGCATGTATCCCCGCTTTGTGGTACTTCCTATTATAGATGCACCCCGACTCTCAGATACTTCATATAGTAGATAAATCCTACTCTCCACAAGCACATAAATTTGTGTCTATTTGTTCTTACACCATTCACCACGCATATATAACAGGGGGTGTGTTTGGGGGAGAAATGGTCCCCTCACAGAAAAACTCAACAACCCTCCAGAAATCGAAAAAATGTTTTAGCGTCCCCCGAGGCACAATTCTACTCCCAGAAGTTTTATGCCCCCCCCCCCCCCCAATCAGAAAAACTTTTTCAGCTATTACATGATACTCTTCAGCCATGTTATATATTGTTTACTATGGTTGGTGAATCATCTGGATTTTGGGTACAGGATCAGGTATTTTAGCCTATACATTACAAGGTGCATGGGTGCCAACATCTAGCAGCTAAGAGAGCTCACTGCGCTGGGGAAGTTGGATTAACTCATAAAAACTGCGAATACGTCACGATATTTTTATTTAAATGCCTTTGAAGCTGCCTGTTAAATCGAATAGCTATTCCCCATCTTTTACATCCCTAATTCTGGCCAGGACATATTCTTTTTTTTTTTTTTTGTGCTGTGGTAGGAGCATTTTTCATTCTGGTTCCCAACTTTTACTCTACCATAATTTTGACATTAGACCGCCATAGCTTAGCAACCGATGTAGATGTCTGTTGCCTTGAGCGGAAACTAATTCAGTATAGGTTTTTTTATTGTGTTTCGAACCACGTTGCTTGGGTTGGGCATCGTTAGTTACCTGTTTGGTATGGCTGAACCTATACAGTATGGTCCACTGCGATCTCGGAGCACCCAGGTCTCAACCCGCGGGAGGTTTTTGTTTTATTTTTAAAAATTTTCATATTTTTAATTTTTTTTTTAATTTTCATTATTTTGTTTTTTGTTTTATATGTTTTTTAAAATTTTGTTTCATAGTTCTTTTTAATTTTTTAGTTTTAGAGCTACGCACATTTTATACATATACGCATGAGGCTGTACACGCAAACAAATGAAAAATATCCATGAATACTTGATACTGTGCACAAAATAACAGCAATCATAAATACGATACCGAACGAAATATTAAATACCGCGCAAAGTTTATGATAATAATGTATGCAAAATAGTTCATAGCACGTAGATAAACTTACGATACTACCATATTACACATATAAACTTACTGAAAGGTTACTTTATTGCAAGCTGAACGATTCGCGCAACAAATAATAAACTATTGAAAAACATACTGGTTGTTACTATCTCCTATCTCAAAATATTTGTTCTTTTTTATTTAAAATGTGCAATAATAAAACCGAAAATTGAGAAACCGCCCCTATAAAAACTCATGTGAATAATTTTGGCGCGAAATGTTGCAACATCCAATCCGAATTAAGTATGAGTAATATTCGGTGAAATAAGCAGAAGAACTGCGCAACACTGCATGCACGACAAAATAGTATCAAATTTCCACTCCTGTACGAGAATTGATGAGCTTAAACTTGTTTGGTCAGAAAATAAATTTTCTAAAAGATGGCACAACAGTTTTTGAAGAAAACGCAGTAAAACATTTTGTACTGGCTATAAATACGGTGACCTTTTTCTGACACTAACTTTTATACCAATTTTGGGATTAGTTTTATTTTCTGCGTGGTCATCTATAAAGCTCTAATTCACGATCAAACAGTATATCATTTTGTTAAAGTAGGCATTATTCTGGTTTGGTATATCCAAAGACTTTTCGGTGATTTTAGGCCACTAGTGAATAAAGGCTTTAACGTGTAAACCAAAAAACGATAATCTACTGTAATAACCAGTCTTTAATTACATACAAGTGAAGCGATGCATTTTTACGACACACAATTCATGTTAAAACGTGTGTTTTTTTGCACGTAAAACCAGAACGATGAAAAATTTTTGCAAACATTTCTTATAATTACCTCAAGAATATGTCTTACATGAACATCCGTATCTCTTTAGACTGTATCAGCTCGCACGATTCGCTCAAAACAGGATTTTACATGCGTTTTATGTGCAAATTGAGACGTATATGTGGTGGCAACGGATAAGGCTTTCACAAAACAACAGGGCGATTATCTGTAACGCATATTTGTCTCTCTTATAACAAAATTTGCACCGATTCGCACAAGTTTGAAACTTAAAAATAGCGCACTTCAAGAAAAGCCTGTATTTTGCACGTAAAATCCAAAGGAGCATATACAAATGGTGCCATTACCTGAGGATTAATTTCAGCACAATTCAAATCTATTCGCAATTATTCTATTCGCACAATCTGGCTGAGCGCTAGCTCCGGTTCGTGTCTCGAACCTTGCTTAATATGCTATAACATGATTACAGTAAAACACATGTTCGCCTGACGATACAAATGGCCACTGGTCCGGCCTGAAGCAAAAACTTTTCACCCCGTGTTCCTATTTCAAATACGAGTGTTGGAACTTAAATAGTGGCAACTATTTATTCACAACCGATACAGAAGAGTTACAATTTTGCACCTGTTACTGTCCTTCAAAGTAGTCACCAGCGTTGTGTAGAACCCGTTGCCAGCGATGTGGAAGGCGTAGTATACCGTTAGTAGAGCCTGTTCTGTTGCTGGACCGGTCTACTGCCTGTCGAATCTCTGGAACAGTTTTGAAGCGAATGCCACGAAGTGGCTCCTTCATCTTCGAATCAAAGTCACAACGACTAAGTCCGGGGAGTGTGGTGGATGGTACAGTACTTCCCAGTCCTACTGATTGAACAGAGCAGCCACAGCTTGCGCTGTATGCGCGCGCGCGTTGTCGTGCAAAATGATGGGAGGGTTACGCAGAAAGTGTCGCCGCTTCTTTCGCAAAGCTGGTGGCAGGTGATGCTCCAAAAACGAACAGTAATACGACTTAAGTCTGCTGAGGTCATCGGTTCCTAGGCTTACACACTACCTAATCCAGCTTAAACCAACTTACGCTAACAGCACACACACATGCCCGAGGAAGGACTCGAACCTCCGACGGAGGGAGCCGCGCGGACAGTGACAAGATGCCCTAGCCGGCACCGCTACGCCGCGCAGCCGATAATTTGCGGAGAACAAATGACACGGGATAAACCCTTGTATGTTGGAATGTATAGAGAAACAAAAAACGACACCTGTAAAAGGAAACATGAAATCTGGGAGGATAAATACGAGGAAGTAAAATGCACGTGGGAAAAGTGGCAGCAGGGTGGAAAGTGGGTACAGAACCGTGGAAAGAGGTAAAAGAAAGAGCAAACCTGACGGTAATCATTCTGAGAGAGTGGGAAAAGCTTTTTAAAGGCCTGCTAACAGAAGGCAGGACAGAGTACAAGGAAATGAAGTGAGAGATAGCAGAGAATCAGGGTGGTGAAGAGATAGAGAAAATAACCACGAAAGAGGTATAGAAGGCGGCTACACAGGTGAAAATGAGGAAATCTCCGGGGTGTGGATAAGTACCAACATCGTTAGTGAGGTATGTTCCAAGTATTCCGTATGAATTCCTAATCAATTTATTTAATAAACCTGTTGTATGGAGAGGAATTTCCGTTAGAGGAACGTAGCGTGTCTCACAGATAAAAAGTTAGCAACAAAGTATGTAGCATTTATACTGGCGTAAGTGTCGCAAATCAAGTCAGCAGGCTCTACGGGAGGGTTTTAAAATCAAGAATAAAGAATTTATAATTGGAGTCGAAGAACAAACTGGCTTTCGAAGAGGCAAGTCATCTGCAGTTAACACCTTTACCTTAACGTAAATAATGAGGAAGATATTGGTCTTCATAGAACTTGAGAAGTCACATGACACACTGCTAATAAATACATTGTTCCAGGTTCTTTGGTCAGGGGAACTGCCAAAAATTTATATAAGAAGTTTCATAAACCTATACAAGTCGCAAAATATGTCATTAAAGTGAGGAAAGAAATTTATAGAGAGGCCTTTCGAATAACTGAAGGACTGAAACAAGGACGCAGTCTGTCTCCCACATTCTTTAACATGTACGTGCAGAAGGCACTGGATCTCTAGTGTAGAAAGTGCATAGTTTTTTGTGTTGATGGACAGGTCGTTACAGCGAACGATAAACAGAGTATACGAGGGCTGTTCAAAAAGTATAAGAATTTATCTTTTACTGATTAAACCAACAATGGTATAGGAGGAAGCTCTCTATACTTGTACGTATACTTAGCAAAGAAGGGAAAGCAGAAACGTGGAAGGAGTATATACAGGGTCCATGTAAGCGTGATGTTCTTGAGGGCAATGTTATGGAAATGGAAGAGGACGTAGATGAACATGAAATGGGAGATATGATACTGCAGGAAGTTTTTGACAGAGAACTGAAAGACCTAAGTCGAAACAAGGCCCCGGGAGCAGACAACATTCCATTGAAGTTACAGCCTTGGTAGAGCCAACCGTGACAAAACTCTACCATCTGGTGAGCAAGATGTATGAGACAGGCGATATATCCTCAGACATCAAGAAGAATATAATAATTCCAATCCCAAAGAAAGCAGGTGTTGGCAGGTGTGAAAATTACCCAAGTATCAGTTTAATAACTCACGGCTGCAAAATACTAATACGAATTCTTTACAGACGAATGGAAAAACCGGTAGAAGCCTACCTAGGCGAAGATCAGTTTGGATTCCGCATAAACGTTGGAACACGTGAGGCAGTACTGACCTCACGACTTATCTTAGAAGATAGATTATGGAAAGACAAACCTACGTTTCTAGCATTTGTAGACTTAGAGAAAGCTTTGTTGACTGGAATATTGTCTTTCAAATTTTTAAGGGGAGCGACAGGCTATTTACAATTTGTACAGAAACCAGATGGCAGTTATAAGAGTTGAGGGGCATGAAAGGGAAGCAGTGGTTGGGAAGGGGTGAGACAGGGCTGAAGCCTTTCCCCGATGTTACTCAGTCTGTATATTGAGCAAGCAGTACAGGAAACAAAACAAAAATTTGGAGTAGGAATTAAACTCCATGGAGAAGAAATAAAAACTATGAGGTTTTCCGATGACATTGTTATTCTCTCAGAGACAGCAAAGGACGTGGAAGAGCAGTTGAACGGAATGGACAGTTTCTTGAAAGGAGGATATAAGATGAACATCAACAAAAGCAAAACAAGGTAACGGAATGTAGTCGAATTAAATCAGGTGACGGTCAAGGAATTAGAATAGGAAATGAGACCTTAAAGTAGTAGATAAGTTTTGGTATTTGGGGAGAAAAATAACTGATGATGGTCGAGGTAGAGAGGATATCAAATGTAGACTGGCAATAGCAAGGAAAGCGTTTCTGAAGAAGAGAAATTTGTTAACATCGAGTATCCGTTTAAGTGAGATGAAGTCTTTTCTGAAAGTATTTGTATGGAGTGTAGCCATGTATGGAAGTGAAACGTGGACGATAAATAGTTTAGACAAGAAGAGAATAGAAGCTTTCGAAATGTGGTACTACAGAAGAATGCTGAAGATTAGATTGGTAGATCACATAACTAATGAAGAGATACTGAAGAGAATTGGGGAGAAGGGGAATTTGCGGCACAACTTGACTAGAGAAGGGATCGGTTGATAGGACATGTTGTGAGGCATCAAGGGATCACCAATTTAATATTGGAGGACAGCGTGGAGGGTAAAATTCGTAGAGGGAGACCAAGAGATGAATATTCTAAGAAGATTCAGAAGGATGTAGGTTGCAGTAGTTACTCGGAGATGAAGAAGCTTGCACAGTATAGAGCAGCAGTGAGAGCTGCATCAAACTAGTCTCTGGACTAAAACTACTTAGTGCGCATGCCTGACTTTTTTCGCGAGTGCAGAATCAACCAGTAGCTGGCTAGTCGTTGACAACTCAAGACGTAGACCTGTAAGTGACAGTAGTCGGAGTCTATGTTAAGGAAAAAATGATAGACAAAGTCGAACAACGTTAGTGTTTAAAACGTTTTGTTTTTAGCTTGGTGACTCTCAAGTTCAAACCATCTGAAAGATTCGACAGGTGCTTAGGGACGAAGCAATGGGTACAGGAGTGGTGCAACCGCTTTAAAGATGAGCGCTCATCAGTGGAGGGTGAGGCACCTTCTGGTAGACCATCAACATCCGCAAAAGAGATTGTTATGGAGATGCAGGATCAGAGAACTTGCAAGTGAGGTTAAAACAAGTATTGGAAACATTCATTCCATTTTAATGGAACATTTGGGCCTCAGGAGGATCTCAGAAAAATTTGTGACAAAATTGCTGACAACTGAGCGAAGCAACTTTGTTTGGAGATCGCACAGAACGTGCTGGATACTGTGAACGGTAACCTCTATTTTATTAACACAGTAATCACTGGTGAGGAAACCTGGGTTTATGGGTATAGGTATGACAAAGCTCCTGTCATTGCGACGACGACTCCGATCGTATTGGCCATCGCGAGTTCGCCCAAGAAGGCGCTCGTATCATTAAGGAGTACTACCAAGAGACTCCTAGGGAGTTCTTGAAGAATATAAAAAGTGCAGTTGAAAATTAATTTTGAGAAAACGGGATATTTATGTTGCAGAGAGAAGGGAAGTAATTTGGTCTTTGCAGGACATTAAATTGAACTGTCTAAACAGTTTAAGTACATGGTCAGTATCCTCTCAAATGATGCAAGATGTGACAGATATACAACAATGGATCAGGCAAAAAGGGCGGCTGTGTAAAAATTATATCCTGTACTTTGGTCCCCAAATATGTTTAAAGCTTAAAATGCGATTACAGAAATCTATCGTGGGCGTGAGTCTCTGAAACTCACAGAAAGAAATAAAAAGACACTTAGAGCTCTAGAAGTGGGCCACCCGAAAAGAGCACGTAGAATTTCACGACTTCACTGCGTGGGAAATGAGGAAATAAGAGAAAGGGCGCTAATTCATTATAGTATTACGGATAGATTAGAAGAAAGACAGCTTGGATGATTAGGGTATTTTTTGAAAAATGGAAGAAAACAGATGGTCAAAGAGAGCACATTCATGGCAACCTCCTGGAAGGAGAAGAAGAGGAAGACCACGAAAAGGGTAGTCAAAGGGTATCGAAGAAGCGATGGAGAGAAGAAGAATAGAACAGGATGAGGAAGTATGGCGAAATCGAGACGTTTGGCGACAGAGATGCGGGATGCGGCGACATCCCGCATTAGGTACAAAATCACTTGTCATATAAGTATGATAACATTCCGAAAAAGCAGCTTTGACTTCAAGCAGTTTTAAAGTAATAGTCTGCGGAAATGTAGACCTAACGATCATTACTCATTTCTGGGAGTATCAGAAATACGAGTGAAACGTGGGAATGATCATCTTCGCAGTTTGGTAGCTCTTCCCTGAGAACATGAAGTGGCATAACACCGAATCAGAATTGAGAGTGCCATTCAATCTCTCAACCATTCAGCACTTGCACCAGTAAGTGCTCGTGGAGTCATGAGAATGGTCCATCCCATGGTCAACAGTACAGAAAATTTTGCCCTACAAGGCACAGACGGTGCAGCAGTTGGAACCTCAAGGTCACCACCAATGTTCTGAATTTGCTCTTCGGTTTCTGGCATGGATCCAAGTTGTTACATCTGGACTCCTATGGAGTGAAGAGGCCTATTTTGTGCTACAGGATGCAGTGAATACACAGAACTGCCCAATCTGGGGTACTATGAAACCAAGTGTCGTGCACAAATTGCCACTGCACTTGCTTTATGTGACTGTGCAGTATGTGTTCACAAGCACCTCTATTGTCGGTCCGTTCTTCTTTGAAGAGAATACACACAGACTGCCTGACTGGGACACCGTGACGTCTGCACGATATCAGGATCTCTTTGTACAGCATGTCATTCCCACTTGGAAGAGCTCAACTGTGTGGGAACCACTGTTTTCATGCAAGGCAGGGAAACACCCCATGTCGTTTGCCTGGTGACAAATCTGCTTCATGAACCTTCCACGAACGTCTTATCTCCAGAGGTTTTCCAGATGCATAGCCTGCAAGATCACCTAATCTCAGTCCATGTGACTCTTGCTCCAGGGACATTTACCAGGGACACGTTCAGTATCTACCTGATCTGAGGACCAGCATACAGGAATACGTTGGTCAGATTCCACCAGAACTGCTGCGAGCAACTACTGATCACGTCGTTTGACGGATGCAGCAACTTATCGACGTCTCTGGTGGTCTTATTGAACAAAGTATGTTAGAGGATGTTAAAAATTAAATCAACATTGTACTTTTCTCTCTTGTTTGACCATTTCTGCCCACGTCCCGTTCATAATCAATTACATATGGAAACATTTCTATATGTCTTTCTTGTGTTCACACCGCCAGATTTACAACTGTGTCCAAAACTAGATCTAGTTTATTTCCCGCACAAGGCGGTTCCGCATTAACTCATTAGAATATATACCATGTTTCGCTGCTACACGACAATTACAGCCCACACTGGCCCTCTGAGAGTAGCTGCACTTCCATTATAATCGCCTCGTAGTTAATGGTAAATAGCTGGAAAATTCATTAGCAGGCATGAAGTAAAAGTGCCGCTTTTTGTAGAACAGTGGATCGCAGCATTTCTGAGACCATCTCCTCTGAATGAAATCATACGAGTATATCATCCAAAACTCTAAATAAAATCTGGGACATAATTAAACATTGGACTCTAAAAAAGGAGAGCTCCCAGTTTTAAAGTTACAAATTATTTATAATAGGTCTGTTTCGTTAATTCTCAACAACTAAAAATCACACGTTTTCTATGTTTCCTTTGAACCAAAAAGTAATGAGTTGGTAGGGTGTTTCGTTCTGGTTATTGCTAACAATCATTTTTCTTTTGTTTTCGTTGGAAACGTAAGTGAAGGTCTACTTTCACATCTGTGAGCCGTAGCGTATGGAATCGGCGTTCTTAAAGAGTTCTTCCAGCAAGTTGTGTTGCTTTAGCAAGGCTTTCCTTTTGGTTCGAATTTCATTAACTGAAATTTTTCGTTCATCTATGGAAGCTGGTCTTAGTACCAAATCTGAAACACTAGTTACTGTTAGAATTTATTACTTGCGGCACGTGATTCCTACTACTGGACGGACAGCAAAAGAAATAAACAGGCACTGAGTGCTGTTGGTGATGGCTCTGAGCACTATGCGACTTAACGTCTAAGGTCATCAGTCGCCTATAACTTAGAACTAATTAAACCTAACTAACCTAAGGACATCACACATGTCCATGCCCGAGGCAGGATTCGAACCTGCGACCGGAGCGGTCGCTCGGCTCCAGACGCTGTTGGTGAAATCAATAAATTTTCAAAATGAAGTTCTTAATGTGGATGAAACTGAACGTCAACAAGTAGTTCATATTAACAGTTTTGACTCCTGACAGTGAAACAACGTGGTCTTTTCACACGAAAACCATTCAAAATTTGGTGGTTTCTCACTTTCTCACCAACTGCATGTTACTGGTAGACAAAGACAGGAAAGGAAATAAATGGGTTAGGGAATAGATTAGAATGGGACACGTGGCTATAAGAGTGATGAAAAAGGCTGTAGGTGAGGTGGACAGTAGCCAGGAAGATGGACGGCACTTGGATAAAGGAAGTCCTTTTCTAGACTCCAAGAAGTAAGGAGAGACTGAAAACACAAATTTATGGATTATAGACAGATGATATTAAAAGACGTACAGAAGCAATAATGATTCACATCGCTGAAGATTGCACTGCTTGGAAATTATCTAGGAGAGGCTTTTATCCAGCAAGTGAATGTCAAATACTGGTGATCTGTTGAACACTAGGGGACAGAGTTTTGATAATGGAGAGTATTTATAATAAATTAAAGAGGTCACTAAGGTTTCATCGAACCGATTTTTTATTTACCCCACATAAATTTCCATTTTACTCCTCAGGAAGTAATTACCTCCAGTTGGGAACAGGTTCTCTTCAGAAGCCTTGAAATTCCAATATTTCATTAAGGTGGTTCATTCAGGCAACAGCATAAGCCATCGCCCCCCCCCCCCTTTCCCCTGCTCTTTACGTTTTTCATATTTTCACAAAGAGGTTGTTTCGTTATGGCTGTTCATAAAAAGGAAAACAGGAGAACGCACATCGCCTTTTCGTGCATATATAAAGCACGTGCAGAAAGTAAGTTCCGTTTGTATTTATTTTCGTGGCAGTGCTACAGTCGCAGTACGACATATGCACTGTAGTTGTTGTGAGTCGAGGAGTTTTTGGGACTGATGAAGCGAACGGAGATTCCAGACGAAAACTCGAAAAAAAAAAAAAAAATACAATCTACGCGCTCTCAAGCAGAAGCGGTGGAGCAGGAGCACGAAATTAAAAATAGCTGCAAATAAAACTAAATATAGACAGCTTAAGGGTAAAGTCTCAATAAATAGTGATCCAGGGTAGATAATAGCACAGTTACTCGAAGCAGTGAATGCAGGTATTTAGGGGTTGTCCTCGACGACAGGAGAAATCTTTCAGCACACGTAGATACGGTCCGTCTAAAGTAGAAATCACCAAACCGCTACTAATAGCTCGCGGGATCATTTTCGGTAGATCACGGTAACGCTCAGGTAGGCTAATCCGGATTGCTCCATTCAGTTCAGACCGCGCTCTTGACTGCTGCTTGCTTCTCCTGCGCAACTGCCATCGTCAGTCAAGAATACTACTCTGGTCAGCCTCATAACTGACTGCATACGCCTGTGGTTGTGGACGTTAATCTTCGTGGGTACATCAGACATTTTCTCGCGTAAGCAGTTTAATTTAAGCTAAAAGTATTCGGAATGAAAATCTCATTACTTCTTTGTGCAGGAAAAGGACAAATATGTGTGTTTACTGTTCGGCACAAATTTATGAGTTGTAAAGGAAGGGAACGTCGAACGTCTCTTCAAAATCGTTCACTCAAGGACTGAAAAGGATTTCCTATTGGATTTTGCTTTAAAGATAAAGAGGTAAGCCAGCTAAAATCCACAGATAATACTCAGCTGTCAACATTTTTAAAACCGTTAGACAAGTATAAAGCTGCAACTGAGATGCCATTCCGAGTTTCAAAAATCACTGCACAGAATAAGAACTATAGTGGATCAAATACATTGACGCGATGTGCGTATATTAATCTATCATAAGTTAAAACGTACTGACGTGAAATAGTATTAATACAGGTAGCAGACCTAAGAGGCAATTTATTTACTACGTTTACATGCGCTCCCAAAACCAGATTTCACAAACCTATTTACCAATATGACTTCTGGTTGGCCGTGTAAACACTCCGAAACTGAGTCTGCAAATTCGTTTCTAGGTGCCGGTTTTCCACTTCCACAATCGATTTTCGCTCCCACTGATTTTGAAACGAGCTTGGGCTGTCAGGTTACGTCTTGTTTCCAAAATATTCGACTAATATGGACGGAGTGAGTTATTGTGCAATGATGGAGAAGCAGAAATATTAGACTGAGCATGAATATGTCTACCTCTAATATTTAATTGAAGTATTACGACTGTGCTCTCTAAATCGGAAATTGGAGCAGCTGTTTTCCTGACACCATATTTAACTAGGCTAGCGAATATGTGATTATGACATATGACATGATTTAACGACACACGACACAGTTAAAGTCCTACCCTGTTCAGCAATTGGAGCCAGGGCTGGTGATGTGTGTCCGCCATGGCAGAGAGTGCAAGAAACTTTAAAGCAGCCGAGCGGAGCGCCACTGAGAGGCATAAGTGGCCGTGACTGACAGCCGAAGGGTTCAAAAATGGTTCAAATGGCTCTGAGCACTATGGGACTTAACATCTGAGGTCATCAGTCCCCTAGAACTTAGAACTACTTGAACCTAACTAAGGACATCCACATCCATGCCCGAGGCAGGATTCGAACCTGCGACCGTAGCAGTCGCACGGTTCCGGACTGCAGCGCCTAGGACCGCTCGGCCACACCGGCCGGCAGCAGAAGGCAGTCTGGTGTGTGGCAGCATCGAAGGCCGTGGCCAGCTGCAGTAAAACAACATGTCGAGAGCGACGTCAGTCCATGGACGGGTGCGCCATCCCGTGTGGTATTCATTCCATAGTGGTTCGTTCCCGGTTGGGGGGGCAGCAGCAGCAGCGAATGGTCTCGGAGCGCAGCTTGGAGGGACGGGGTGAGGGCTAAATAACACAAGCCAGAAGACCCGTGTGGAAGGAGGACCGTCCGGCCAGTGTTGTCTGCTGGGGCTGTTGATATTTTTAAAAATATCCGGAATCCGATACATCGATATGCAAGAGAACATCCTTTCCGACCTCCGATATATCGCTAAGAATTATCGATATATACACGTACAGACGGGAAAAATATTGACGTGCCAGCGAAAAAAAAAAAAAAAAAATCTGCTGCTCATTGTAGATATACTGCCAGTTTTATTAGAGAGATATATATATACAAGTACTGATTTATTGGTAGATATTCCGTACATCAACAAGCTACTATTAGCAGCCTGCTTATCCCCCTCAGAGCAGGAATTGAAAGAAAAACGATGCCCGTTCACGCTTAGCGATAACTATTTCGCTACTAACTGCAGGTAAGGTGTTGTCTGGAACATTTCATATCGACTTCCCTGTTTTTCTTTTTTTTTCAGTTCTGCAGACGCCAGCGAGCTAGAGGTTGTAGTGTCAAAATTGCTTGGTGAAGCTATTTCTTCACATCGAATACCTTGTCAGTCCATTCACTCCGCCGGCACCCCCCCCCCCCCCCCCCCGCCCCATTCCCCCAACCCACTGCAATCGGACTTCTTTCTGGCATCTTGCTTAACACAGTCAAAGAGAAAAACTGGACGGAATGATGGCTCAAAAAGTACTAAAAATCCTCCTCACAGTGAAATTAAAATTATGTTCTTCTAAAATTTGAAAAGAACAACTTCAAATATTCATCGAAAATTGTAAAAAAAAACATAATATAAAATAAAAATATCGGCACGCAATATCGCCGTTTCGATATCGAATTATCGATGTGTGTGTGAAAACAGCCGATTTATGTATCGATACTTCTAGCCGATATACCGATATATCGATATCCTATCAGAAGCCCTATTGTCTACAACAGGAGTGTCCCGGAGGCAGCTAGGCGAGCAAGAGCGCTCGTGTTCGCTCGTCGCTTGATCAGTTATTGCTCGCGATAAAAAACGTCGGCCAGACGTCATTACGTAACGCTGGGGAAGTGCCTTCAGAGGAACGACCACAATTATTTTCGGCGTAGCCCTCGATGCAAATTTGAGATCCGGTTTCAGGATTTTGAAAAGTAATATGAGAAATTTACTCTCTTTTCACTTCCCTTTTCGGCTGTCGTAGTCAGTGTGGAAACTGTGCAACAGTTACAACTCACATATCTGTGCTGAGACACGCAGTTCTGTTACAAGTTCTGTAATAAAATTAGTCCCGCACTCTGTTATAAAAATAACCCTCAAGACAAATTTCCCCAGCTGCAGTTGTGTCTATGTTTCTACGCAGCTTTTTTCCGCTATGAAGAGAACGAAATCTACCCTCAGATACCTGCTGACACACTTTAACTTAAAAGCTTTTTGTCAAAAAATGGTACCAGATACTGATGCCTTATTGAAAAGCAAAGTTAAGTAATATTCATTGTCATCCTGAGTTTTCATTTTTAACCTTTAAATAAAATGGTTACAAAATACAAATTTTTGTCAGTTTAAATTTCATCCTAAAACAGCATTCATTATAGAGCTGTGTCAGTCCTAAGAAATATCATGTCTCGTAGTTAGGTGGCCCATTCTTCGCTTCATCAAAATATTAAAAGAGACGTAAGTTTCATTTCATTGCCATTTATCATTCATGTAATGATCTTAGAAAATAAATTTTCCGTGAAACACATTAGTAAGCGACCGTGAAGCGATAAATCTCTGTATAACATTACAACCGGCTGTAGAATCTTGTGAAGCTACCTTTTTCCAATTCCGCTCCCCTGCGTTCCCCCTCACCATTCCTTTCCCCACCGTATATCGCCGCGAGTCGTCCGGTTGCACACTGCTGCGGTGCGGGCGCGAGGTACTGTAGTTCATACGAGCAGTTCGGTGAACAGGCCAGCTCTAACAGTGAAGCCGCAGTGCGTGGTGACGTTTTTCAGGGAAGTCGAGCTGCTGGCAACCTATACGGCGTCGCCGTGCGTGTCGAGGACAGGGCGGCCGCTGCTGTCTGGGGGACTGGACGATGCTGTCTGACTGGACAGCCAGCGAGGAAGAAGGCGATAAGGGAGCAACAGAGACGGCAGTGGGGCACTACGCACAGAGCTGCAAGTTCGCATGGCCAGTAGCGGGGCAGCGAGCTGTGCGAGTCCGAGCATGGCTAGCGGCAACTTGTTATCAACGCGCCGGCGTCGGTTCCCGGTCTGCGTGAGGCGACGGCGCCAGGCGTCTTGGCTCTGTTGATCATAGTCCTGTCTGCACACAAGTGAATTCTGCGTGTGGTGTGTGCGCTTGAACGGTGGTGCCAGTGATGCTCACGGCAGACGTTATACAGTCGCCTATGGTCAGGCTGTGATTCACCTTTAAACTGTTCTAGGTTAGAGCGTTCTTCAGCTTACTGTTGTCTAAATAACAGTGCCACTACAAGGTAAAGTCGAGCTAGTCTGAAATACGTAGCAGTTCTGGAAGGTTCTATGTTAAATTAGACCTCTGTAGGCGCGCTCTTACGTTATTGTTAGGTTATATTTAGTAGGGAAACTCTTCTTATATGTATTCTGTTGGCCTAGTGTTGTTTTGCATTTAGTGAACCAGCCTAGCCTTCCCCATATTCCAGCATTGTGTAGGCATTCTGTTTAAACTGACTATTTCTTGCCACTTTTAGTTTCGATTTTTCGAATCTGTCTCAGCACTTGGACGTCTACTGCCACATCTCATTTGTATTTTACTATCTGAGTACCTGGCATTGCCCAGGTGTGTATTCATCCCAGTCTTCTTTTAGTCCACTCCTCCTTGCCCTTCTCTTTTATCTGCTCTTTCCCTCTCTCCTTGTTCATCTTCTCCCCATCCTCTCCCTGCTCGTCTCCTCCCCTTTCCTTTCTGTGGCCACGTCCTCCTCTTCCCGTTCTCTGTCCATCTCCTTCTTTTCTCTTTCTCTATTGCGTCCTTCCCCTCTGAACATCTCCTCCTCTCTCCTCTCTCTGCTTCTCTTTTCCCCCTGTCTCTGTCCACCCTCTTTTTTATTCCCCGTCCAACTCCTTCTCTCCCCTCTCTATGTCCACACCCCCTTCCCTATCTCTGTCCATTTCCTTCTCCTCCTCCTCCTATCTGTGCCTATGTCTTTCCTGCTCACTACTTGTCCATCTCTGGTGATTCGTACCCGTACAGTTTTACTTTCCAGATTGCAACTAACACGTGTATCAAATCTGATTGAAATCGTTCCAGGAGATTAGGATGGGCGTCTTACCCGTGGATTCGTCCACATACGCACATTTAAAATATGTTTCACATACTACATTTAACATGTTTCACACGCATTTGTATACACATTACACCTGTATGTCTAGCGAATTCCTCCCTGCAATTTTTTCACGCAGCTCACGTCATGTCTCCTGAGATGCACAATGTTGGACTACGATATTATTTTGCTGGTACATCCAATGGTATATGTGCCTACTGTTTGCATAATGAATTGTGAGGAGAGTCAGTAATAAAGAAGTAATAAACTAAAACCTCATGTATGATGCGACACTTTTTCACGCATCTCAGTGTTTATGACGTCATATCTACTGAAGTACGTGTCGGACAATGTTGTAATTTTTCTGGTACTTTCAGTAGTGTATGTTAATACGGTCTGCAAAATGCGTTACGAATACAGTTCGTAGTAAATAGGTAATTAACTAAAACATCACACTTCATGCAGCAGTTTTACTGTATGATCAGCGTAAATGTAGTATAATATTTATTTTGTGGTGGTCGCAGGCGTGGAAAAAAGTTTCGTAAAGGTTTGAAATTATGTGTAAAGTTTGGTGCAACATTCTGAGTGCTCTCATTCTCAAATAGTGGATAACTGAAGTATGGGTATTCGCATGTCGTCGGCTACACTGCTTTTCAACCCCCCTCCCCCGTCCCCTTTTGAGAGGTAGCTGGTCCTTGGTCCAGCAGCGACTCTTTCCAGACAGTAAGTGATACTGCACCAAGTTTCACTGAAATCGCCTCAGTGCTTTAGGAAGAGATATGGAACATACATATACAGGGTGGTCCATTGATAGTGACCGTTCCAAATATCTCACGAAATAAGCATCAATCGAAAAAACTACAAAGAACGAAACTCGTCTAGAGGGAAACCAGATGGCACTATGGTTGGCCCGATAGATGGTGATGCCCTAGGTCAAACGGATATCAACTGCGTCTTTTTTAAATAGGAACCCCCATTTTTATTACATATTCTTGTAGAACGTAAAGAAATATGAATGTTTTAGTTGGACCACTTTTTTCGCTTTGTGATGGATGGCGCTGTAATAGGTACAAACGTTTAAGTACGTGGTATCACGTAACATTCCGCCAGTGCGGACGGTATTTGCTTCGTGATACATTACTCGTGTCAAAATGGATCATTTACCAATTGCGGAAAAGGTCGATATCGTGTTGATGTATGGCTGTTGTGATCAAAACGCCCAACGGGCGTGTGCTATGTATGCTGCTCGGTATCCTGGACGACACCATCCAAGTGACGTCATTTAAGGAAACAGGAAGTGTTCAGCCACATGTGAAATGTCAACCACGACCTGCAACAAATGATGATCCCCAAGTAGGTGTTTTAGTTGCTGTCGCGGCAAATCCGCACATCAATAGCAAACAATGCTACATCAACATCGACTGCACCCGTACCATATTTCTATGCACCAGGAATTGTATGGCGACGACTTTGAACGTCGTCTACAGTTCTACCACTGGGCACGAGAGAAATTACGGGACGATGACAGATTTTTTGCACCCGTTCTATTTAGCAACGAAGCGTCATTCAGCAACAGCGGTAACGTAAACCGGCATAACATGCACTATTGGGCAACGGAAAATCCACGATAGCTGCGACAAGGGGAACATCAGCGACCTTGACGGGTTAATGTATGGTGCGGCATTATGGGAGGAAGGATAATTGGGCCCCATTTTATCGAACGCAGTCCAAGTGATGCAATGTGTGCTGATTTCCTGCGTAATGTTCTACCGATGTTACTACAAGATGTTTCACTGCATGACAGAATGACGATGTACTTCCATCATGATGGATGCCCGGCACATAGTTCGCGTGCGGTTGAAGCGGTGTTGAATAGCATATTTCATGAGAGGTGGATTGGTCGTCGAAGCACCATACCATGGCCCGCACGTTGACCGGATCTGATGTCCCCGGATTTCTTTCTGTGGGGAAAGTTGAAGGATATTTGCTATCGTGATCCACCGACAACGCCTGACAACATGCGTCAGCGCATTGTCAATGCAGGTGCGAACATTACGGAAGGCGAACTACTCGCTGTAGAGGAATGTCGTTACACATATAGCCAAATGCATTGAGGCTGAAGGACATCATTTTGAGCATTTACTGCATTAATGTGCTATTTACGGTTAATCACGCTGTAACAGCATGCGTTCTCAGAAATGATAAGTTCACAGAGGTACATGTATCACATTGGAACAACCGAAATAAAATGTTCAAACGTAGCTACGTTCTGTATTTTAATCTAAAAAACCTACCTGTTACCAACTGTCCGTCTAAAATTGTGAGCCATATGTTTGTGACTATTACAGCGCTATCTATCACAAAGCGAAAAAAGTGGCCCAACTAAAACATTCATATTTCTTTACGTACTACACGAATATGTAATAAAAATGGAGGAGGGGGGGGGTCCTATTTAAAAAAATGCAGCTGATATCCGTTTGACCTATGGCAGCGCCATCTAGTGGGCCAACCATAGCGCCATCTGGTTTCCCCCTTCAAGCTAGACAAGTTTCGTTCTTTGTAGTTTATTTCGTTTGATGCTTATTTCGTGAGATATTTGGCCCAGTCACGATCAATGGACCACCCTATATACATACATATATATTTACATCCATTTTTGTAATTCGTACGTACTTAGGATGCTCAGCAGCCTTGTTTTCTTATTGCTCTTTTCCAGTTTTAAAGCCAATTACTTAGTCTTTATTGTTAAAGATACACTTATTTAAGGTATTAAAAGTTTTGCCAAGATGACGCTTAATGTTTTGTTTAGTAGCGTTGAGTGCAAGTAATATTTCCTCATTTTATTACGCAAGCCTGTGCACACTGATTAGATGGGTTACATCATAAATAATGTTGACTCTGAGAACTATTTCCGTCGCCACTCCCTTTGTTTCCTGCGCCACAAATATTATTTAAGACAATATTGCGTATTATGTTGCTTATGAAATGAGGTGCCATGGTTTACATTTATTATGATAATGTATTTTCCATTTAGTTAAATTTCGTTTTTTTAATTATAGGCTTATATGTGTGAACAAAACACTGACACTACTAGAAATAGTGAAGTGACCAAAAATTAATGACAGATATTGCACATATACTTACCAAATCAGTATGAACTGCAGAACTTTTAACCTCCAAATTTCCCTACCTTCTTCGCGATCACGTTATGTTTAAGTTCTGTTACAGTTCAGCAGTAGCTTAATTAATATAATAAACCACAAAGTGAAGCAAGAAGGTTTCCTCGTCCACGCAAGACTGCGGCAAGAAGTTTCACGTTTAAGCTGTGAGCGCAAATATTCATTAGTCAGGCTCGCCTTTCCGCTGAACTGCCAGAGAGTAATCTAGCGTTAGTTACAATTACCGTGGGTCCGAAACGCGCGTAAAAGTGAAATGTGAAACTTTTACGTGATGGAGACTAACGAGACCGTACATTATAAAGTAACTTTTGCAGCAAAATGAAGGATACAAGGAGAAAGCGAGCGTCATCTACCTACAGTGGGATATCAATCCGGCAGCATAAAAAAGGAGAAAACAATGAAACGAAACGAGGGCTTCTCAGGCATGCATGTCTGACTATGTGAAAGGGCAAACATAATTAAAAACCAGACATTAACTAACGGCAAATCCGTTGAGGCATGATGGTTACTTTTGCTTCAGTCCACCTTACAAACTATTCGCGCTGTGGGTGTGCTTTATTTGGAAACAGAGATAAAATATTCAAAGTTACAGACTTTTACTGTACAACGCATGCAAAGAGTAATTGGAAAATTCCTATTACGAATGTATTGCGCTACTACTGGACAAGACGCATGAAATGTTTTGAATAAGTGTCCACATATAGAAATGTATTTCAGCTGTCAGATAAGTAAATCGAAATGTGTGTAAACATCATTCCTACAGGGTATCCACAAACTTTCGGATTAAAACTACAACTGAATACAGTTTTAATGATAATAGGAAACTGTTTCATTACGCTGAAGTATGAGGCGTGTTTTTAAAGACCGGACGAGATTTGGCGCATGCACCCTGCGTGCCGTACTCTATTGCCAAGCCGCAGACGCCGTTACAGAGTCATTCGATGTTTTTACGTTTGTCTGTCAGTATTTGAAATGCCTCCTCTTACTGTGAATCCTTGTGACTGCGAAATACGCACAGTCATTCGTTTTCGTAGTGCTAACGGCGTGAAAGCGGTTAAAATTCATCGTCAGGTCACTGAACTGCGTATAGGAATCACTATGAGCAACGGGATGGTACGAAAGTGGATGAGAGCCTTTAAAGATAGCCGCACGAACGTGCATGATGAGGAACGAAGAGGGCGGCCATCAGGCATTACTGACGATTTGGCACAGAAAGTTGACGAAAATGTGAGAGACAACAGACAGTTCACGATTCAGGCATTATGTGATGATGAGTTCCCCAAGTGTCAAGAAGTGTGATTTATATAATCATAAAAAAACATTCAAATGAACGGAAGTTGTGCTTACGCTGAGTACACGAGATACTGACTGAGATGCACAAAAACAAACGTTTAGCTAGTTCTGTGAGGAACGTGACGAATTTTTAAACCAAATTGTCATAGGCGACGAAACATGGGCGGCTTACTTTGGAAATTTGCGGTAATGTCTTAAGGGACCAAAGTGCTGAGGTCATCAGTCCCTAAGCTTACGCATTTCTTAATCTAACTTAAACTAACTTACGCTAAGGGCAACACACACAACCAAGCCCGAGGGAGGACTCGAACCTCCGACGGGGGGAGCCACGTGGGCCATGATATGACGCTTTAGACCGCGCGGCAGGCGGCTTATGTTACACCTGAATCGAAGCAACAATTCACTGAATGGTGGTATTCAACATCATTCAAGAAAGTGAAATTAAACCAAAAAAATTCAGCCCGGAAACTCATTTTTGGAACAGGAAGTGATTCTGCCTCGTGGTGACCCCATAAATTCTACGGCTTGTGGTGAGACATTTAAAAAATTGCGCCGTGCAATCCAATAAACTGCGTGGCATGCTGAATAAGTAGATCGTTTTGCTTCAAGACAATGGCTGTCCACACGCAGCGAGTCGAATTCAAGAGCTGATCGTATCAGTTGGCTGGGAACAACTTTATCGTCCTCCATATAGTCCCCATCTAGCGTCTAGTGATTACCTTATTGCCGCGCGGGATTAGCCGAGTGGTCTAGGGCGCTGTAGTCATGGACTGTGCGGCTGGTCCCGGCGGAGGTTCGAGTCCTCCCTCGAGCATGGGTGTGTGTGTTTGTCCTTAGGATAATTTAGGTTAAGTAGTGTGTAAGCTTAGGGACTGATGACCTTAGCAGTTAAGTCCCATAAGATTTCACACGCATTTGAACATTTTTTGGCCGTGCGGTTCTAGGCGCTACAGTCTGGAGCCGAGTGACCGCTACGGTCGCAGGTTCGAATCCTGCCTCGGGCATGGATGTGTGTGATGTCCTTAGGTTAGTTAGGTTTAATTAGTTCTAAGTTCTAGGGGGCTGATGACCTCAGAAGTTAAGCCGCATAGTGCTCAGAGCCATTTTTTGAACATTTTTGATTACCTCATTTTCCTGTATTTGAAGAAGCATCTGGGTGGTCAGCGCCACTTCGATGAAGGTGTCGAGACGATAGTGTTGCAATTGCTGCCTAACCAGGTGGCAGATTTTTACTATAATGGTGTTCAAAAGCTGGTTTTACGATCTGATACGTGCCTTAATACCGGTGGGAATTACGAAGAGAAGTAGATTAAAGTACAGGCTTCCATGCAAAAATAAAATTACTAAGAAAAGTCTACTTGTTTTAATTTTGTTTCAAAACGGTACTCACTTAAATAATAATTATAAATAATAGTAATAATTATTATTTTTTTACATTAGTGTTCAGCCCATCTCTTTGACATGATTTCAATAAATTTCAGTTCAGGAAAATAAAACATTTTGAAAGCATGGAGACAAACATTCGAGAAATAAATGCATCATACGATTTAAGAGCAAAAATAGCAACAATCTCTCAGAACTTTGACAACGTGATATATTAAGCAAAATAAAATCGTTATGCACACTCAGCATTATCAGCACCACCATTCTAAGTACAGCTGTATAGACTGTGGCTCATTGAGCGTGTAAACGAGGCACATGCTGCTTCTTTCACTCGTTCCACCTTTATTCCTCAAGCCATTCTGCCTTTTTTTTTTTTTTTTTTTTTTTTTAGTCTTCTGACTGGTTTGGTGTGCTCGCCACGAATTCCTCTCTTGCGCCAACCTCTTCACTTCAGAGTAGCACTTGCACATTGCGTCGTCTATTATTTGCTGGATGTATTTCAATCTCTGTCTTACCCCACAGTTTTTACCCCTTACAGTCCCCTCTACTACCATGGAGGTTAATCCCTAATGGCTTAACGCATGTGCTATCATCCTGCCCCTTCTTCTTGCCAGTATTTCCCATATGTTCCTGTCTTCACTAGTTCCGCAAAGACCTCATGATGCCTTATCACTCCGCCTGATACTCAACGTTATTCTGAAACACCACATCTACAACACTTCGATGCTCTTCTGTTCCGGTTTTCCCGCAATCCATGGTTCAGTACCATTCTCAGAAATTTCTTCCTCAAATTGGGGCCTATGTTTGATACTAGTAGACCAGCAATGCCCTCTTTGCCTATGCCAGTCTCCTTTTTATGTTTTCTTTGCTTCGTCTATAAGGGGCTATTTTGCTTCCTAGGTACCAGAATTTCTTGACTTTATCTACTTCGGGAACACCAATTCTGATGCTAAGTTTATCGCTGTTCTCATTTCTGCTACTTCCCATATACTTAGCCATTCCCGGTTGACTCTCAGTCTATATTCTGAACTCATTAGACTGTTAATTCCATTCGACAGACCCTGTAATGCTTCTTAACTCCCTGGACAATACCTGTGGGGCCAGCTTTTACGCACAGCTGATGTTTATAACAAACAATCGCTTGCAAAGAGACGCTCGTAGCACTACCGTGAAAGACAGAACATTACACAGCCGTTGACAATGCTCTGCTTCACAAAGAAGTTAAGCAGTCAAAAGGGAGGAGGAAACTATAATAAACTTCACCGGTATGTGATTCTTTTACAATGATCTCATACCGAGTCAAATGTACAAAAAATTTGGCAGTATGAGCCCATTTATCATTACGACGCTGCAGCATCTGTGCCCCGAGGCATGCACTGATTCGTTTGGGAATGGTTTCGTAAGGCCGTTGTACAAGAACTGAAAGTTGTGAGCAACCCATTGTTAAAATTCAAATTCCAAGAATCTAACAAAAACGACTGCAAGATAGTAATCTACTGACTCTCCGCCACATGTGACTGTATCGTGACGTCATTGGCGTCTATCACATGACCACAGGCAGTCCTTCCAAACTGGCGAACATCGATATTTCGTTTCGCGGACGTGCTATCATTGGGTAACTCGATAAAGAGGGAAAAATCTGCTGCTGACACTCACCCCAAACTCCACCGTACCTATGCAGATGTCTGCATGGGTGCTAGCAGTGTTAGGAGATGGGTGAAGCATTTCAGAGTTGGGGAAACGAGTATCCAAGATGAGCCTCGTAGCGGTCGCCAGCGAACAGCCTCCACTGAACGCAACAAGGAAAGAGTTCGTGAGCTCATTAGAGAAAAGAAGCGTGTCACAGTGAGTGAAATCGCTGGTAAGCTTGCAGTAGACACAATGCAGCGCAACAAATAATTCAAAGCTTGGGTTATCGAAAAGCTTTTGGCCGTTGGGACCCATGTTTGAGTGAAGAGAAGATTTAGAGAAGAACCGTCAGCTGAAACGTTCTTCAGAGATTTCAAAACGAAGGTGATGATTTTTTAACGAGTATTGTGGTACAGGCGATGAATCCTGCAAGACGGTGGAGGACATTTAGAAAGTAGTGCATCAGTTTTTTCTTGCAGCTGGAACGGAGTTCTGTCGTAAGGGTATTTTCAAACTTGCAAAACTACAGGAAAAATGTGTGCAAAGAAATAGAGACAGTGTTAAAAAGTGGGAGAAAAGTCTGTACACACGATGTTGCGCTTAGTTCTCAAAAAAGTAAATATTAAGAAATTTAAAAACTGTTGCTCACTACTTTCGATATAAACGTCGTACGTTTTCCCGAGCCAACTTGTCCACGACTGTTGCAACTGGTCTTTTATGTCCTTGATACTGGAACGGAGTTGACGTCGTAGGTAATCCGATTTATGTTCTACATATACTATCGCGAAAGAGGTAATAATCGAGAGAGAAGAATTTCCTCAAACACTTCTAGTGGTGACCTGAAGTTATAATCGATTCCTCTCCACATCATGACCCTAGAATTAACATCCCAATGCATCTCCAAAACATTGGGCCCAGCGAGTCTCTCCCCAGGGTTGCCACCATACTCGCTTACGAACAACATCCGGTGTAGCGCAGAACTGCAATTCATAGCTCAACACAATGCGGTGCTATCGTTCAGCAGTCTATGCTACCCGGTCACTGCACCGTTCCGAACACAACAATTTGTGTTGTGGTGTTAACGGCAGCCCAGGCATGGGACGGTAATTCTTCTGACCTGCTACTGCTTGTTAGACATCCGACCACATCTCCTGGGAGCTTCACTTTGTTGTGCAGTGTACACTATGTGATCAAAAGTATCCGGACACCCCCAGAAACATACGATTTTCAAACTAGGTGCATTGTGCTGCCACCTACTGCCACGTACGCCATATCAGCGACCTCAGTAGTCATTAGACATCGTGACAGGGCAGAATGGGGCGCTCCGAGGAACTCACGGACTTCGGACGTGGTAAGGTGTCACTTGTGTCATGCGTCTGTACGCGAGATTTCCACACTCCTAAACATCCCTAGGTCCAGTGTTTCCGATGTGATAGTGAAGTGGAAACATGAAGGGACACGTACAGCACAAAATCGTACAGGCCGACCTCGTCTGTTAACCGACAGAGCCCGCAGACTATTCAAGTGGTACGTAATGTGTAACAGCCAGACATCTATCCAGACCGCCACACAGCAATTCCAAACTGCATCGTGATCCACTGCAAGTACTATGACAGTTAGGCGGGAGGCGAGAGAAGTTGGATTTCATGGACGAACGGCTGTTCATAAGCCACACATCACGCCGGTAAATGCCAAACGATGCCTCGCTTGGTGTAAGAAGCGTAAACATTGGACGATTGAACAGTGAAAAACGTTGTGTGGAGTGACGAATCACGGTACACAATGTGGCGATGCGATGGGAGGGTATGGGTGTGGCGAATGCCCGGTAAACGTCATCTGCCAGAGTATGTAGCGTCAACACTAAAACTCGGAGGCGGTGGTGTTATGGTGTGGTCGTATTTTCCGTGGAGGGGGCTTGCACTCCTTGTTGTTTTGCGTGGCACTATCACAGTAAAGGCCTGCATTGACGTTTTAAGCACCTCCCTGCTTCCCATTGTTGAAGAGCAATTTTGGGATGGCGACTGCATCTTTCAACACGGTCGAGCACCTGTTCATAATGCACGGCCTATGGCGGAGAAGTTACACGACAATAACATACCTGTAATGGACTGGCCTGCACAGAGTCCTGATCTGAATCTCGTAGAACACCTTTGGAATGTTTTGGAAAGCCAACTTCGTGCTAGGCCTCACCGACCGACATCGATACGTCTCCTGAGTGCAGCATTACGTGAAAGATGGGCTCTCATTCCCCAAGAAACCTTCCAGCACCTGATGGAATGTATGCCTATGATAGTGGAAGCTGTCATCAAGTTTAAGGGTGGGTCAACACCTTATAGAATTCCAGCGTTACCGATGGATGGCGCCACGAACTTTTAAGTCATTTTCCGCCAGTGTCCGGATGCTTTTGATAACATAGTGTATGTTCCCGATGAAATCTACCACTATTTACGATTGATTAAAGGCTGTCTAAGATGGAGCATTACTCGCTATGGGAACTTGAAGTTAAGCGTCTCATGTATGATTGTGCTCAAAAAACCGAAAGAATGCACAAACGATCTGGAAGGGACTTCATCGTAAATGCAACAAATTTATCGCGTGGGCTACAATGTTACGAAAAATGGGTCGTTCAAGCGAGAGAGAATTTTTAGCACCGTAGAATTTAAGGAGATGGTATTGGATCGTGTGTAAGGACTCATCTAAAAGAACACATCAACTCACCTGAGAAATGAAAATGTCCGATATTACAGTGAGACAACAATCACGGACAACGTGTGCAAGCAATGGGGACAAATCATCTTGAATGCGAAGTTTGTGTCTGTTAACGGTTTATACATCAGTCCAGTGGTGAACTTTCGACAGTTTACATTCCTCACGGATGCGGATTTTTTCGATCATGATGGAGTTTTCATCTGTCGCAGCAGTCACGTCTGGAGTGATGGAACCGCATACACGACGCTCGTCTCAGAACAACTAGTAGTCTTGCATTACACAACATGCTGTATGTGCTGCCGGCCTCCTGCCCTGGTGGTACAGAGTTCGAGCCCGGGACCGTGCAGCCGCTCAGCCGCCATCGCCTATGCGGGCAAACTCCTGGCTGCCCATCTCCGCTTGCGTGGGCAGGCACGGTTGCTGTGAGCCGCCGCCGACTCCTCCGCGCTGGGTCGAAGACGCGATTCTGCGCGCCTTGCTGCCCCGAGCTGCAGGGCTCTCTCTAGTATCTGGTCTCTGCGGCTGCCATCGTGGTCTGCTGCCTGCTGACAGAGTCAGCGACCCTGCCGAGTCGCTGCCATCATCATTTCACCAGCCGAGCGACGTCACAGGCGGTAGAGGCAAAGGGCCGCTCGCTGACCTCATTATATCGCCGGCTGTGCACAGCTTACGTCTTGGGCACGTTGGCTTCTCCGAGCATCTGCAGGAATCTTGCAGTCTTCTGAGCAATAAATAAATGTTCTAAAATGCTGTTTTCTTGACGAAACGTCGGACAGAAACCAGGCTCTGTTCCCCCATGAGATTCTTAACGCTGTAGGCAACGACGTTCAGGTTGATGCAGCGTCCTTGACCTCAGGATGTCGTTTGACACCATCCCGCACTGCCATCAATTGAAAAAATAAAATAAAATAAAATACGAGTTTGTGCAGTGTCGGACCATGTTTGCGACTGGAGTCAAGACCTGAGAACTCACAACACTTCGATCTTAACGGAACAAAACCGAAAGATGTAAAGGTAATTTCCGAGGTACCTCAATGAAGTGTGATTGGATCTTTACTGTATAGATTGCAAATAATTGATCAAGTAGAAAGCGTTGGATGCTCTTTAAGACCGTTTAAATATGATGTGACTGTGTTAACAAAGCAGCAATGCTAGAAGACTGCATCGATTTGCAGAATGACCTGCAGAGGATTGATGAATGATGCAGGCCCTGGCAGTTGACCCTGAATGTAAACAAACGTAACATATGACCCATACATAGAAAAAGAAATCCACTACCGTACAACTACAATATTGACGACAAACTATTGGAAGCAATATCCGCCGTAAAACATCCAGGAGTAAGTATCGAGAGCAACCTCAAGTGGAATGAACACATAATCGGAATGACCACAATAAACAAATAGTAGGAACAGCAGATGCCAGACAGATTCATGGGAAGAATCTGGAGGAAATGTAACTCCTTCCGGAAGGAAGTGGCTTATAAGGTGCTTGTTCCACCGATTATTGAGTACTGTTCATCAATATAGGAGACTGATATAAGAGACAGAGAAGTTACAACGAAGAGCGGCGCGTCTCGTCACGGGATCATTTAGTTGGCGAGAGTGTTACCGAGTCGCTCAACAAACTTTATTGGCAGACGCTAAAAGAGAGGCATTGAGCGTCACGGACAGGTTTGCTACCGAAATTCCGAGGGAGCACTTTCCGGGAATAGTCGGACAACACATTACTTTCTCCCACTTAACTCTCGCGTAGTGACCACAACGAGAAAGTTCGAGAAATTAGACCCAATACAGAGGCTTACCTACAATCATTCTTCCCGCGCGCCATTCGCAAGTGGAACAGATTGGGGGGATTCAGTTAGAGGTAGAAGAAGTGCCCTCTGCCACACACCATTAGGTGTTTGTGGAGTGTCCTGTAGATGTAGATGACACATCCATTCGCCGGTCCACCATACACCCCCCCCCCCCCCCCCCCGCCCCCACTCCCCAGCCGCCCGGGTGTAGGTACTACAGACTTCCTGGCCTAACAGCAATTTTAGCCTAGCGCTGTGAAAGCTGGAGACTGAAACTGCATTTGTGTACCTTCCCGACGACAGTCTCATAATCACTTGAGAAATGTGGTAGTGGCCGAAACCAGTCATGGCGTTAAAAAATAATTGATGCCGTAATTTTTTCCGTTTAGCTACTGTACATGCTGGTACTCTAAACCATCATTTTCAGTGTGCTAAAAAAATCTATTATTTTTATTTCATTTGTATGTTGCAAGGGAGCAACTGAAGGACTTAATCTTGAGATAGGTAAAATTGATGCCGTAATATACACTCCTGGAAATTGAAATAAGAACACCGTGAATTCATTGTCCCAGGAAGGGGAAACTTTATTCACACATTCCTGGGGTCAGATACATCACATGATCACACTGACAGAACCACAGGCACATAGACACAGGCAACAGAGCATGCACAATGTCGGCACTAGTACAGTGTATATCCACCTTTCGCAGCAATGCAGGCTGCTATTCTCCCATGGAGACGATCGTAGAGATGCTGGATGTAGTCCTGTGGAACGGCTTGCCATGCCATTTCCACCTGGCGCCTCAGTTGGACCAGCGTTCGTGCTGGACGTGCAGACCGCGTGAGACGACGCTTCATCCAGTCCCAAACATGCTCAATGGGGGACAGATCCGGAGATCTTGCTGGCCAGGGTAGTTGACTTACACCTTCTAGAGCACGTTGGGTGGCACGGGATACATGCGGACGTGCATTGTCCTGTTGGAACAGACAGTTCCCTTGCCGGTCTAGGAATGGTAGAACGATGGGTTCGATGACGGTTTGGATGTACCGTGCACTATTCAGTGTCCCCTCGACGATCACCAGTGGTGTACGGCCAGTGTAGGAGATCACTCCCCACACCATGATGCCGGGTGTTGGCCCTGTGTGCCTCGGTCGTATGCAGTCCTGATTGTGGCGCTCACCTGCACGGCGCCAAACACGCATACGACCATCATTGGCACCAAGGCAGAAGCGACTCTCATCGCTGAAGACCACACGTCTCCATTCGTCCCTCCATTCACGCCTGTCGCGACACCACTGGAGGCGGGCTGCACGATGTTGGGGCGTGAGCGGAAGACGGCCTAACGGTGTGCGGGACCGTAGCCCAGCTTCATGGAGACGGTTGCGAATGGTCCTCGCCGATACCCCAGGAGCAACAGTGTCCCTAATTTGCTGGGAAGTGGCGGTGCGGTCCCCTACGGCACTGCGTAGGATCCTACGGTCTTGGCGTGCATCCGTGCGTCGCTGCGGTCCGGTCCCAGGTCGACGGGCACGTGCACCCTCCGCCGACCACTGGCGACAACATCGATGTACTGTGGAGACCTCACGCCCCACGTGTTGAGCAATTCGGCGGTACGTCCACCCGGCCTCCCGCGTGCCCACTATACGCCCTCGCTCAAAGTCCGTCAACTGCACATACGGTTCACGTCCACGCTGTCGCGGCATGCTACCAGTGTTAAAGACTGCGATGGAGCTCCGTATGCCACGGCAAACTGGCTGACACTGACGGCGGCGGTGCACAAATGCTGCGCAGCTAGCGCCATTCGACGGCCAACACCGCGGTTCCTGGTGTGTCCGCTGTGCCGTGCGTGTGATCATTGCTTGTACAGCCCTCTCGCAGTGTCCGGAGCAAGTATGGTGGGTCTGACACACCGGTGTCAATGTGTTCTTTTTTCCATTTCCAGGAGTGTATGTTTCGTACTGAAATTCGACATAAGATAGTGTATCTCAATTTGAGAATAATAATAATATCCACAGTTGCAATAACAGAAAATTGGTTTTTCTAGTCATTATAGAACTAAAGCATTCAGTAGATCCGAAAAGATTTCAACCACAAAAGTTTTTGATAAATTATCCAAGAATATAAAATGTCTGACAGTTAGAAAGGCAAATTTTATAGATACGAGTCTCAAATCATTGCGTCCTGACAGCTACTCCTTTTCTGCAAACGAATATTTAATTAAACACTGGTATCACATGAAATATAACAGAACGTTTTTGAATTTCTGGACCACTTTTGTGAAATGTTTCGACAGGGACTAATAAATTCATATTTAACAAATTTAAGCCAATGGTGTCAACAGTAAGAATTGTCATGCGCTGGAACAAATCGTATGTACTTAGAATATAAACCGACTCGTTCCACATCTTTCCGGCATAAACGGCGTAACCTTTCTATGGAACAGGTAACCACTTAACTAAGTGCCGAACTAACTAGCAAGCTGACACGCATCTGATCCCAACAAAAAAAGGGCAACCTTGTTTACAATAGTGCAAACGATGCCGCCAGCAGTGTGTGTAGTAGCGGAAGAGGGTCTTACGCAGTAATGGTAACTCACGGTACACGATGTAGCGTTAAGGTGCTTCTTTTTGGTTTTGAAGGAAGCCTGGCGACCTGTATGTACGTGATTTCGCTGTCGCAACTGAGAAATTCTTTCGAGGTCTGGTGACTGCGTGGAACTGTTTTCCTTGTTTTGGGATGCACCATCAATTTTTAGCAAAGGCAACATTAACTTTAGGGACGTTAACATTCACCCCACTCATTGGAAATATTTCCGAATAAGATGTTTCCAGTATCGGCATGGTAATACTTACGCTCACAAAGCAAAGACAACTGCTCCACAGTTACAGAGTTTTGTAGCCTGACATCCTCAATGCGCTAATTTTAACCCAGTCCAACAACCTTACATTGAACTGGGTATCGGAGCGCCCATATATATGCATAGATCTGTAGTTAAGCTGGCTAGATCGCATAAGAAGTCATACAGCAGGTGCTGAACAACTTAACTGATCACAAAGGCCGGCCGCGGTGGTCTCGCGGTTAAGGCGCTCAGTCCGGAACCGCGCGACTGCTACGGTCGCAGGTTCGAATCCTGCCTCGGGCATGGATGTGTGTGATGTCCTTAGGTTAGGTAGGTTTAAGTAGTTCTAAGTTATAGGGGACTGATGACCACAGAATTTACGTCCTATAGTGCTCAGAGCCATTTATTTTTTTTATCACAAAGTATGCTGACGCGTGTCGGAATTATTACCATTTTCAGAAATCCAGGTGAAAAGGTAGTACAAGTAATCTGTCATCTCATGTTACGTGCACAACTGATAAAGCTCTTGTCTTTGTGGTACCTTCGCAGTTGGATTTCTGAAAATAGAAACAATTCCGAAACGCATCACGAATACTTTGTGATGTGGTCATTCTTCACCTTCTGGATGATTTCTTTCGTGAGGCCTAGCCAGCTTAATTACGCATCTTCGCATATTTACTACAGTGGTGACTTTATGTCACATGTTTGTTTCGTACTACGTAGCTTTATTCGAAAATTACAATGAAATGAATACCTTTAGCTGCGTACAGGCGTTGATATAAGTCAATTGGGACAGTTGAAAATGTTTGCCCCGACTGGAACTCGAAGCCGTGATCTCCTGCTCACATGGCAGACGTTCTATCCATCTGAGCCACTAATATACACACACGGGAATCGGCAGTAAAGCCGCAAGTAATGAGTATAATGAGCAGGGGCACCATGAATATAGTGCGGGACGACAAGTTGCGAATGTGGGTCTCACGGGAGGCGTGCCAGAGATAAGTCACTGCAGTCGCATTATCCTCTGTGTCCTCGGTGGCTCAGATGGAGAGAGCGTCTGCCATGCAAGCGGGAGATCCCGGGTTCGAGTTCCGGTCGGGGCACACATCTTCAACTGTCCCCGTTGACTTATGTCAACGCTTGTATGCATCTAAGGGTATTCATTTCATTGAAATTTCATTTAACGAGCTTCATGGCCACCGATGATATCTGTTCTTTCGGAAAGAACAGATACCATATTCATATATTTATACGAAAAGTTGAAATCATTCACCATGTTTCGGTTTGGGGGAACTCAGTATTACCATAAATGTACTACAACTTATGGAACATTTTCCACGAAGATGGAGCACTGGGTCAAAAGGCTCTGAGCACTATGGGACTTAATATCTGTGGTCTTCAGTAACCTAGAACTTAGAACTACTTAAGCCTAAGTAACCTAATGACATCATACATATCAATGTCCGAGGCAGGATTCGAGCTTGCGACCGTAGCGGTCGCGCTGTTCCAGTCTGAAGCGCCTAGAACCACTCGGCCACTGCGGGCGGCCATTGAGCACTGTAGCTGTTGCAAAAGTAAATGCTGTATTACATGGCTTGCTTCTTACGAACAAAAGTAGCCAATGTACATAGCCCTTTGGACACATAGTATTTATTTTTCAGCATTGCAATTAGCTTTTTAAAAAACTGTGGACAATATTGACTAACTTGAATCTATTGAGAGAGGGTATGTGCATTCCTATCTGTGGAGTTTTTGGATGGAACATATCGTGAATTCAGAAATGTGTGCATTGGTGCGGCGTTATGAGTATCGCAGTCAGATATTGAGGGTGTATGCCGTCTTTGTATCGCTGTTCCCCTCCCACATTATTTAAACCAGTAGCACCTCAACTGTGGGGCAGACAGAGAGGGGAGAGATGCATAAAACAGAACTGTACAGTGATGTATAACTGAACACGTATCTGTAGTCGTTTTTCTCGTCAATGACGCGCGAAACGGCGCTCACAGCCGTGCAGCTATTTATACATGCCACGTAATTGAATGCAAATGTTAGAGTTGATTTTATTCCTATTCATATTTACTTTCCTTGCTCCCTTTACTCTCGCTAACGAAAATGGCACATCGCTGTGGTAATATTTATACAGTTCAGTAAACTTTATCGACCGTTGGCCGAATTACGACACCTGTCGTCCAGTTCCCACGACCTACAAAAAATGATTTTTTTTTTCAGTTTGCTCTCTGGAAGTGGTAGAAGGGGATTGCGGGTGGCATGAAACGTACTCCACTGTGCAACTGCTCCAAGCGATATACGACTGCTTTGGCGTGACGAAAATAGAATGGTAGGGGAGAGTGTTGTGCCTTCGTACACGTTTCATACTTAAGCCTCTAGCCAGCGTTGTAATACAAGTTTAACTAATTTTCATATCGTAACTACGTAGGCTTTCCCGGCCTAATAAGTCTTGAAAGTCTCTTCGGGTTTGCTGCCGGATCCTAGAATCAATTTGACTCGATATTTCGGCGATCCAACTGTTCGCCATCTTCAGGAGAATGCTGCTACGCTGATGAGTCCCGCTGAGAACTGACGCCAGGCTGCAAATCGACGTCCTATATGGTCCACCGTTCAGTACACGGCGCATGTGCCGCCCATCACGGTTGCTGCCCTCCAAGACAAGGAGGTAGCGCCGCCCTTAGTAGAACACTGGCGACAACGGTATATCGCACTCAGGGCCGAACCGAAGAACGCTCAATTTTGATGCGGGATAGTACAGGTTTCCACGTCCTGCTAAGAGGAAACCCATTGTCTCTGTTGATTAAATTATCCGCCAACCTAATTTCAATCGCCTCTTTATTGACACTATTCCAAAAGCCGGAAATTTTGGCCACTACCACAGTTTCATCAAATTTCATACTGTGTGCCTCATTTAAGCAAGTGTTCTGCTACTGCCGATTTTTCCGGTTGTTGTAGCCTCGTATGACGGCGATGTTCCACACACCTGTCATGAACTGTGCGAATCGAACGGCCAGTGTGAGCCTTCCCACGAAGACACGGAATTTTGTATACACCGCGTTTCCTAAGCTCCAAATCATCTTTCACAGAGCCGAGCTGTGCCCCAATCTTAGAAGGTGGACGTAACACACTCTTAATGTTAAAATTACTTAAAATTCGTCCAATCTTAAACGAATGCCTCCAGCATAAGAAAGAATGGCCACCGATCTATGTTCCTCTTCATGCACCTCCACAGATAGTCCAAACTCAATAGCCCGACGAATCTGCTTCTCGGAGTATCTATTTCCCTTAAAAACAGCCATCAATTGCGCCAGTTCTGTGATTGGCGGCGCAAGCACCGTGTACTGAACGGTGGCCTATATAGGACGTCGATTTGCAGTCTGGCGTGAGTTCTCAGCGGGACTCATCAGCAGAAGCAGCATTCTCCTGAAGATGGCGACCAGTTGGATGGCCGAAATATCGAGTCAAGTTGATTTTAGGATTCGGCAGCATACCCGACGAGACTTTCAATAATTTTCATATCCTTTTTCTAAATGATGGAATCCAGTTTTCATGTGCTGCTATCTTTTACTGGAATTGCAAAAGATATTCTGTGAAATTAAGATTTTTACAAATATGAAAACATGTTCCAAAGTGCAACATGGCCATGTATCTAGGAACAAATATTCGACTGAACTTTAAAAGCGTTGCAATCGAGTAAATCTTTATAGTAACGTGTTTTACAGTCTGTTATATTATTATTCTACTACACACCAGTAATCAGTAATTGAAATGAAATAAGCCGAATTATTGTCAAAAACCAGTTAAAAGTTGAATGAATTCTGAAATAGAAGCTATTGCAAACTAACACAGATTTCCATGGGGATAGAACTGCTGAGACAATAACGAAACTCAGTTCCTTTGTATGTATCACATGCCTCATGGTAGAAGCCCTCCTTCTGTTTAAAGGAACAACAGGCGAAGTAGGGGTTAACTGTTCATGTGTTATTATTTCCAAAAATATGTAGCACTTTATTCATCATAAAATTCTGTACCTGAATAAGTAACAATAAACAGTACTTAAATATATAGATTTTGAAATATTTAAAAATGCTGCATAAAACACAACCTCACGTATAATAACAACAGAAACTGTAGAAAATGGCGGAAACTGCTTAAGGCGGTCTCTAGCGCGCATTTATTTGAGTCTAAAATCTGTCACGAGACTGAAGTACCGACTAATAAATCCCCATGTCTTTCTAAGCACAACACTTTCCCCTACTTGCAACCATTAAAGTCGATGCTGTTAAATCTCTTAATGACTTGATAGGTTACAATTACTTATGAACGGCTTTGTGGTCTACTAGTTAAGTAATGTAGGTTTCCTCGTTCGATACTCAGTCAAAAAAAAATGTTCAAATGGCTCTGAGGACTATGGGACTTAACATCTGTGGTCATCAATCCCCTAGAACTTAGAACTACTTAAACCTAACTAACCTAAGGACATTACACACATCCATGCCCGAGGCAGGATTCGAACCTGCGACCGTAGCGGTCACGCGGTTCCAGACTGAAGCGCCTAGAACCGCACAGCCACACCTGCCGGCTATACTCAGTCATCACCTACGATTTTTCTGCGGTGGGAACCCTGTCAGTAACAGTTAAGTATCCACCTACAGTGCAGTAACCACGGAAACGTGCAGTTGGACCATATGGTCTAAGATCATCTGTGAGAGAAGAACATATCGCCATATGTTCATTACCACGAGAGAGCGCCTCCTTTTCCTCATTTAGTTTCAAAATTTTTTAAGCTCACAACATAGGACAAGAAGCCCGCGAGCAAATGTGTGTTTTATGGACTAACGATACTGATCTCAGTAACATTCTTTTTCCGAAGTATGTGTCATAAGCTTCTTGCTGGCAGCGGTTTATCTCTACAGCTTAAAGCAAGCAAACTAGAAATTGTTATCTGATGGTGTAGGTTCACAATGGAATTAGTCTTTAAGGGAACTATCCTTTTTATACTAGTCAGCATTACAATTTTCTATAGGGGAATGTACAAGATTATACAACATTCGAGTTGCACTCACTTTGGATTTCTCATTTGCTCTGAATTAAAGTTTATAACGCATATATAGCGTGGCATTTCGTTTTTCTCTCGGTATTAACTCTGAGTTATGGTTCTTCGGTTAATTCCTGGTAGGTTTTCCTTCTTCACCGATCACTTTGAAACACTCATGTTGTTGTTCTACCTCTTCCAAAATTTTGTCTTTCACCTATTTGTTATTGCTCTAAATTAATTTTTCTATCAGGTTCACATTTGTTTTCAATGACGACACTTGGAAGAGAAATTACTTAGGACATTTTATGTTATTTTATTTTTCTTTGTAGCCATTTGTGACCAGCAGCCTCAAACTTTCTCATGTACTCAGTGCTGGGGCATCACCCTGCATGATATGGCAATATGGCGGCTTCGCTGCAAGACAGTGGGGGTTTCCTTTCTTTCCTTCTTTGGAAGGCGAGGGAGAATTTATTTGGCTTTATTTTCAAACTTAGTTGTCGGGACAAGTTTCAGCGGCAGAAGCGAACTTTCCAGTCGTCTTCAAAGTCAAGGCGTTTGATTGGTCTTGTAGTTTTCCACGTAAAATAGTCGAGAACATTCCCGAAGCTTTCTCTGTTCTGAAAGAACTGAAGCCAAAGACCGCTGGCGCCTTTTCAGCCTCTGTCATGGGCGTAGAGCGTCACGTTTTTAGCGGGTGTAAGAGACTGGTGAGTTAGGCACTTCGTCCATAGGGGACTATCACGGAAGAGAGTGGCTCGCAAAAGATTGAGACAGGCACACTGCTTTGCGGACCCGCTGAGTATGGATGCTCTGCTTGGATGTGAATTGTAATTTGAAGTCGGGTTGTAATTTGCGCATTAAGACACGCTTAAATATGTTGGTATATGGAGTTACTGTTTATCTTTAAATTACCACTTACCTTTCAATTATTTATCTTTATATTATGTGTGAAATTTTGTTATTTGGAGTGTACCTTAGTATCATGAAATCAAATTTTTGGCGACGTTCTACGTTATTCGTAGTTGTACAGATTCTCCCACAACAAAATCCTTAAATACAGCTAGATATTCTCATTTCTCACTATGGTATGGAATGAAATGTGGTCATCCAGCAGAGCTAATTAATTAGAAACCACATCAGCTGGAGAGATCGCGGGCCCGCGACTCTAGCGGGTTCCATTATTTTATTGTAAAAGAATCCTACCTTAATTTTACTGTTACTGCAAAGCACAGTTTTCCCCTCTTACATTTCACTATCGGTCTGGTAGCCGAAAGTTAGTGCATGACAGTGACCCCCACCTTAAATAAACCACAATCCCTGTGGATAAAGAGGTTTTTCGGCGCCGATCGTCATACAAATTTTTAATATCCCCCACCTCCTTTATCATTATAGGGCTACAGCAGTTAGGAATGGTTAATGAAATATGCTGATAACATTCTGTTCGGTATTAACCTTTATCAATAAATAAGCATGTTCATGAATTCAGTTCACTGTTAATCAAAATTATTCCGAATTCTAATCCATTTATAGAGAAAATATGTCAGAGGGTTGGCATAAATGCAAGTAATGAAGTAAAGAGAATAAATTATTCACCAAATGGTCGTCCCAGGTTTTAGCTTTTCGTTTGCCTTCACTTTGGTCAGGCCTTTCAAAATCATGGTGTTTAAATATTTCATAATCAAGTCAGAATTCGGTATGATCCTGCACTTGTAGTGAACAAGCAACTGATATAAGGACGTGGTAAAAATCAGAACACTCCGTGCTCTCAGATAACAACTGCTGCCGATTTTAAGACAACGCCCTTAAGTTGGCACTTCCAGCCATTATCAGTTAAGAATAAATACAGGGACAACGTTTGATTTTGGCTCCAACTAACAGGACAAAAATCAACAAAAATTAAACATGTACATCCATTTCATATATATATAAACAAAAAACGCGTCACTCTGCATGGATGCGGCTGTCAAATGGTACAAGAGGCACTGAAGTCGCCAGTTACAAAGGGATAAAGGCTATTAGGTTCGTTTTTTCCTTTCATCGTATCTTACCATCAAATGACGCCTTTCACTGCATTTGTTGTTCATTGCCTCAAACTACCTCGACAACATTCTTGAAATGCACCTCTATCAGCCACAATGCATTATGGAGACGAAAAGCAGCCGCACTATAGATTCTAATACTTCTAAGCTTAAAATCATGAGCACATAGTAATTTTTCTAGGACGCGGCTCGATGGGACTGCTGACTGGCAGTAGCAGATCTGTCTTTAAACGCAGAAAGCGAACTAAAATAGAACTCGCTGCTTGTAGCACATACAAAACGGAGTAGGTTTCGTTAGTGATTTAACCACTGTCACTTATTCAGCAAAGTACGAGGTATCAGAATATCGGATTGGTCTTGTGACTGGATTCAGAACTTTCTGGCAGGAAGCTCTTAAAGAAGTGAAACCGTCAGAAACTGACTTCGAGAGCATCTCAGGGACGTGTCCAAGGAAGTTGCCGTTTGTGATCTCGCGGATTATGTCGGACGCTGCGTGAGGCTGTACGCGGGTGAAGCTGTTATGCACAGGTAAGTCTCAACGAGAATAGATTACTGCGAAATGCAAGAAGATATCAGCGAAAGATCGAACTTTGTCGAAATATGTAAAAATTCGCAGATATACTATAATTTAATACATTATCAGCGAAAGCAAATCACAAATATCGACGTGCAACACAGAGTAATTGACAAACATGGTAGCTGTTCCCCAAATCATTGAAAACACGATTTAGAACAACTAAATACCTTCGTAAAATTTATAAAACCTAGGAGAAATTATTCAGATAATGGACTGACCAAGGAAGCAAACTGAGACAAATCTCGTAAGATGAAGGTGGCATATCACCTCTGCGAGGACGCCTACAATAAAAAGTCAGCCACCATTAACGCGGAAATTAGACACTATGAAACATCAGATATTATGAAGCAGCTATAAAGCGAAGCAGAGTGCATTGTCACGCTTAAATGGAAATACTGGAGAAACAAGAAAGCACAATTGTTGAAAGTATTTTGGCATCCACCGTAGGCGAAAATGACAATTACAAATTTAAAACGAGGAAGAATTCTATCAAAAAGTTACCAAGCGCTCAAACCAATCCGGAGATCGCGGGGTCAGTTTCATGGAACATGTGGTAAAAAAGGAGGCTAATACACAGTCCAGCGACGTTAAGGTTACCATCGCCTATGTTCGACGACAACGCCCAATAACCACTCACAGACGGTAGGTGGCAGTACTGGGGTGCAGAGTATATAAAGCGGGTCGGAGAGGGGGGGGGGGGGGGGGAGACGCGGAATAGTACATCCGTTGTCGTAATGCGGAAACGGACCTATTTATGTGACGACCAAGAGGGCATGATCACTGGCTTTCAAGCCAATGATGGAAGCATTTCCGAGAGGGCTAAGTTTGTAAAACGTTCACGTAACCGTGCATGATAAAATGGTGCTATCTAAAATCGACGTCGAGGCAACTGTGATGAGTGATGATCTATGGTCATAGATGACTGGGGTAAACGATGCATGTGGAGGTGTGTACAGGCGAATAGACGTGCAAGTGTTGAACAACTGATCGCCTGGATGAAACCGAGCTGCTGCCAAATAGTGTTTCCTCAACGACCATTCAGGGAAGACAGTTGAGTGTGGGCCTCCACAGTAAGCACCTGGCTTATGCACCCAAGCTGACTTCCATTCATTGGCGACGAAGACTGTAATTTGCACACCAGTACGGCAACCAACTAAAGGATAACATTATACGAGTTGTGGCATGGAATGTCAGAAGTGAACGTTCTAGGGAAGCTAGCAAATCTAAAAAGAGAAATGCAAAGGCTCAATCTATATATGGTAAGGGTCAGTGAAGTGAAATGGAAAGAAGACAAGGGTCTCTGGTCAGATGAGTGTAGGGTAATATCAGCAGCTGCAGAAAATGGTATAACGGGAGTAGGATTAGTTGTGAATAGGAAGGTGAGGCAGAGAGTGTGTTATTGTGAACATTACAGCGACAGGGTTGTTTTTACCAGAATCGACAGCAAACCAACACAGACAACGATAGTTCATGTACATAAGCCGACGTCACATGCTGAAGATGAAGAGATAAGGAAGTATTTGAGGATATTGAAAATTGTAATACAGTTCGTAAACGGAGATAAAAATCTAATAGTCATGGGGCCTGGAATGTGGTTGTAGGGAAGGAGTAGAAGAAACGGTTACGGGAGAATGTGGGCTTGGTACTAGCAATGAGAGAAGAAAAGACTAATTGAGTTATGCAGCCGGCCACTGTGGCCGAGCGGTTCTAGGCGCTTCAGTCCGCAACCGCGCTGCTGCTACGGTCGCAGGTTCGAATCCTGCCTCTGGTGTGGATGTGTGTGATGTCTTTATGTTAGTTAGGTTTAAATAGTTCTAAGTCTAGGGAACTGATGACCTCAGATATTAAGTCCCATAGTGCTTAGAGCCATTTGAAACATTTGAACCAGTTCTGCAATTAATTTCAGGTAGTAATAGCGAATACTCTGTTCGAGCATCGCAAAAGGAGGAGGCATACTTGGAGAAGACCGGGAGACATGGGAAGATGTCAGATAACATCATGCTCAGGCAGAGATTGTGAAATGAAATATAGGATTGTAAGGCTTACACTGGTGCAGATGTAGATCCAGATCACAGTTTCATATTGATGAAGAGTAGGTCGAAGAGACTGATCAGGAAGAATCAGTCGGTAAAGAAGTGCGATACGGCAGTAGTAAGGAATAAAGGCGTACGCTTGAAGGTCTGAGCCTACAGATACTGCGATAAAGAATAGCTCAGTAGGCAATTCAGCAGAAGAGGAGTGAGCATCTCTAAAAAGGGCAATCACAGAACCTGGGAAGAAAACCATCGGTACAACGAAACAATGAAACATGGAGGTACACAAATGTTCAAGGAAATTCAGGTGTACAGAAATACAGGTCACGTAAGGAATGAAACGAATAGGAAGTGCAGGGAAGTTACGGCAAAATGGGTGCATAAAAAATGTGAGGAAATCGAAAACGAAATGACTGTCGGAAGGCCGGCTACTGTGGACGAGAGGTTCTAGGCGCTTCAGTCCCGAACCGCGCTGCTGTTACGGTCGCAGTTTCGAATCTTGCCTGGGGCATGAATGTGTGTGGTGTCCTTAGGTTAGTTAGGTTTAAGTAGTTCTGAGTCTAGGGGACTGATGACCTCAGATGTTAATTGCTTAGAGCAATTGTTTTGACTGTCGGAAGGTCTGTCTCAGCGTATAGGAAAGTCAAAACAATCTTCGCTGAAACGAAAAACGAGAGCGCTAACATTAGAAGTACAATGGGAAAAGAACGTTTCAAGAGTGGAATTAAAATTCGAGGTGAAAGGATATCAGTGATAAGATTTGCTGATGACACTGTTATCCTCAGTGAAAGTGACTAAGAATTACGAGATCTGTTGAATAGAATGAAAAGTCTAATGAGTGCAAAATATGTATCGAGAGTAAATCGAAGAAAGACGAAAGCAATGAGAAGTAGCAGAAATGTGAACAGTGAGAAACTAAACATAATTGTTGGTGATAACTTAATAGTTGAAGTTAAGGAATTCTGCTACATACCCAGCAAAATACACCATGACGGACGAAGCACAGAGGACGTAATAAGCTGACTAGCACTGGCAGAAAGGGCATTCCTGTCCAAGAAACGCCTGTTAGTGTCAAATACGTTTGTTAATTTCGGGAAGAAATTTCTAAGAACGTACGTTTGGAGCACAGCACTGTATGGTAGTGAAACGTGCACTGTAGGAAAACAGGAACAGAAGAGGATCGAAGCATGTGAGATGTGGTGCTACAGACGAAAGCTGAATATTAGGTGGACTGATAAGGTAAGGAATGAGGATGGAGAGGAATTTGTGGTAGGCTGCATCAAACCAGCTGGATGTCCACTCACTGGTGATATGTGACCTTTTGAGGCGAATCACGTTTTATGTTCCATTTTTCACCGGACAGATGGCCGTTGGATCATCGGAACGGTACGGGGCGAAAGGCAGTTCGTTATGCCATATGGAAAGTTTTCGTGGCACTCCCTGTGTGATCTCTTCTGGAAAGCATAATGGATCAACATAAATACGCACCTATCCTTGCGGACCGTGTCGACCCCTACATGCAGTTTGTTTTACCTTTGTACAATGGAATGTCACACAGCTCACAGTCTGGACCGTACAGATTAATTAAAAGCCTCTTCCTATCTTTCAATTAAAAGAAGAACAAACATCTTTAGATCAATGGTACCTAAAAAGATTTGGAACAAATGAACATATTTGGGGGAGACATTCAAGACAGCTGTTATCATCTACCGTGAATAATCAAAATAAAAAGAACTGATGGTTGACAAGGAGAAGAAACGTTGAAGTATTGTTCGCACGGGTAAAAAACACGGCAACAGAGGAAGAGTTAACATTACTTGGTACAGGGCTGGCCAGAGGAAAATAATTTTTTTAAAAAAATCAATTTTTTCTGTAATTATGTATACATTCCGTGACAGTTCCGTTAATTACAATTAAGAATGTACTATAGCTCCCACAAATAAGAGTTTCTGTTGTTGACTTAGCAATGGTTCAAATGGCTCTGAGCACTATGGGACTTAACATCTGAGGTCATCAGTCCCCTAGAACTTAGAACTACTTAAACCTAACTAACCTAAGGACATCACACACACCCACGCCCGAGGCAGGATTCGAACCTGCGACCGTAGCAGCCACGCGGTTCCAGACTGAGCGCCTAGAACCGCACGGCCACTGCGGTCGGCTGACTTAGCAATGAAGGTCCTTACATATTGCCTTCAGCTTGCGAAGTACACTGAGGAGACAATGGCCATGGAACAGCGACATGCACGTAAGCAGGTGGCTATAGTATCGCGTGCACAAGGTATAAAAGGGCAGTGCATTGGCGGAGCTGTCGTTTCTACTCAGCTGATTCGTGTGAAAAAGGTTTCAGATGTAATTATGGCCTCACAATGGGAAATAACGACTTTCAAAGAGGAATGGTAGCTGGAGCTAGACGCATGGGACATTCAATTTCGGAAATGGTTAGGGAAATCAGTACTCCGAAACCCAGTGTCAAGAGTTTGTCGATAGTAACAAATTTCAGGCATTGTCTCACCACGGACAATGGGGTGGCCGAGCGCTTTCACTTAACGACTGAGAGCAGCGTCGTTTGAGCACAGTTGTCAGTGCTAAAAAACAAGCAGAAATGAATGTGGGACGTACGATGAATGTATACCTTACGACAGTGCGGCGGAATTTGGCGTAACTGAGCTTTGCTAAAAGCAAGACTTCGCCTGCAGCGCCTCTGCTGGGCTTATGACCATTTCGGTTATACCCTAGGCGACTTGAAGACCGTGGCCTCATCAGATGAGTCCCGCTTTCAGTTGGTAACAGTTGAGGGAATGGCTCGAGTGTGGTGCAGACTCCACGAATCCATCGACTCAGCTCGTCAACAAGGCACTGCGCAAGCTGCTGCTGACTCCATAATGGTGTTGGCTGTGTTTAAACGAAATGGACTGGGTTCTCTCGTCCAACTGAACCAATCGGTGTCCGAATGGTTATGTTCAGCTGCCTGGAGTCCATTAGCAGACATTCATGGAATTCATGTCCCAAAGAACGATGGAACTCTTACAGATGGCAATGCGTCACGGTACCAGGCCAAAATTGTTCGCGGTTGGTTTGAAGAACCATTCGAGCGAATGATTTGGCCTCCCAAATCGCCCGACATGAATCCCATTGAGTATTTATAGAACGTAACCTAGTGGTGGCAGGGGTAAAATACAGGGAGCGAAAGGCTATTTACAATTTGTACAGAAAGCAGATGGCAGTTATAGGAGTCGAGGGACATGAAAGGGGAGCAGTGGTTGGGAAGGGGGTGAGACAGGGTTGTAGCCTCTCCCCGATGTTATTCAATCTGTATACTGAGCAAGCAGTAAAGGAAACAAAAGAAAAGTTCGGAGTAGGTATTAAAATCCATGGAGAAGAAATAAAAACATTGAGGTTCGCCGATGACATTGTAATTCTGTCAGAGGCAGCAAAGGACTTGGAAGAGCAGTTGGACGGAATGGACAGTGTCTTGAAAGGAGGCTATAAGATGAACATCAACAAAAGCAAAAAGAGGATAATGGAATGCAGTCGAATTAAGTCGGGTGATGCTGAGGGAATTAGATTAGGAAATGAGACACTTAAAGTAGTAAAAGAGTTTTGCTGTTTGAGGAGCAAAATAACTGATGATGGTCGAAGTAGAGAGGATATAAAATGTAGACTGGCAATGGCAAGGAAAGCGTTTCTGAAGAAGAGAAATTTGTTAACATCGAGTATAGATTTAAGTGTCAGGAAGTCGTTTCTGAAAGTATTCGTTTAGACCGTAGGCTTTCGAAATGTGGTGCTACAGAAGAATGCTGAAGATTAGATGGGTAGATCACATAACTAATGAGGAGGTATTGAATAGAATTGGGGAGGAGTTTGTGGCACAACTTGACTAGCAGAAGGGATCGGTTGGTAGGACATGTTCTGAGGCATCAGGGGATCACCAATTTAGTACTGGAGGGCAGCGTGGAGGGTAAAAATCGTAGAGGGAAACCAAGAGATGAATACACTAAGCAGATTCAGAAGGATGTAGGTTGCACTAAGTACCAGGAGATAAAGAAGCTTGCACAGGATAGAGTAGCATGGAGAGCTGCATCAAACCAGTCTCAGGACTGAAGACCACAACAACAACAACAACAACCTAGTGGTCAGTTTGTGCCCAAAATCCTTCACCTGCAACACTTTCACTGTTATGGACTGCTGTAAGTGCATCATGGCTCAAGGTTTCTGCAGGGCAGTTGCAACGAGTTGTTGTGTCCGCGCCACGTCGAGTTGCTGCAGGCAGACTGAAATTATTAGTAAATTTTATGTTGCACACTTCGTTAGACTTCTGATTGGTGACAAGTATCACCTGTGAAACGAAGCGGCACTCGTCAACTGGAAGTGTAGACCTCTGGCCTTACACTGGCGAGCAAACCTATGAACAGACCGTACCGCAGTTGCTGTCATAGGCCGGCTGCGCTCAGCTGCTGTAACGAGGCGGCGTTCCCGTTATCCCGATCAGATCTGGCCGGCAAACAGAACGCAAATGAACGGCGACCACGTGAGCCGCTTTAACGAGCCAGCCAGCCTCTAATTAAGACGCGGGACAGCGGTGGCCGGCTTCAAACGGCCGCACACTCTCCGCGACCAGTGCACAGTCAGCCAGAAGCGAGCCAGACCGAGCCAATTAGGAGGGACGCAGCAGCTCTGCCGGAAACGCGAAGCTGCGCCGCGTCTGCGGCAAGGACGTCTGCGGTCTGCAGCGCGCGACTGCCGACCTTCCAGGAGAGGCGAGGTGTCTTTGCAGGTGGCGCGCATTCTCAGTTCACGACTGCTGAGGGCGCAGGCTGCTTATTACTCGCTAGAGCGTGGGTGGACACGAACGCGGCTCGGGATCCCTGCCACAGCCCGAGTGCCATAGCGCTCAGTCTCGGTGCCCATTTCCTCGTCTGCCACGTCACTCTGTGTGAGCGCGAGGAGGGGAAGAAGGGCAAATTGCGAACGAACCGCATTTAAATGGCAATGTAGTCAGTCGTACTGCGTAAGACTTGGTTTTACGAGGCGTGTTTTTTTAAGTAAGTACCGTTTTGAAATTAAAAAAAAAAGACGTGCAAAGATATCTCTATAATTTTAGTTTTACATGAAAGCCTGTACCTTAATCTACATTTCTACATGATTTCCGTCAATATTGAGGCACCTTGTAACGAAGCAAGGTTGCCCACTGCTATCCTGTTTTGGTTTTACACTCCTTCAGTGACTTAGTTAAGCAATGAACTTTTATGTTTTTTCATTTTCGCTACTCAGATTCCGGCTACAGATTCTGTGGCCTTCAGCCTCATAGTACAGAATTCAAAAATAGTTTAAATAAAATTCCCCTAGTAAAATCTATTATTTCAGTACATTCTAATATCTATTCTGAAAGTAATGAGCTAATTAGTTTTATTGGAAATGCATACTATTAACTGTTATGGATAATGACGTATATTGTGCAATACATATTAAGTAAAATTCGAGTGAGCTAATAGATCAAATTCAGCTATAAGACTGCATCCAAAAGAAAGCCTAAATTTTACTGATTCCAGCAAAGTGTTTAAATTAACCTAAAGTTTGTTAGTTAAATAGATATTAAAACTTAACATCTGTAGCCTGTATGACTTTCAGTGCCAATTGTGACCAAACTACTAAATAATTCCGAGATCTGTTCCGATACTTTTGCTACCTTTAGTTTTCTACGTAAAATAACTCCAGTATCAACTTTGTAAGTGCATTAATTAAGAATTAAGTAAATTTGAATGTGTAAAAATTATTGTTCAAAAGGGCTGCCGTGGTTATAAGTCGGGAATTCCCACGGCGGATGCATAAGTTAGTTCCGCGTATTTAAATTGGTACAGCTCACCCATGTTATTTAAATAATAAAACCCAATAGTTAACTTCAGAACCAGTTAGAAAGTATCATTTTAACCCTGGGAAATTATAAACTATAATATATTAACAGAAATAGTCAAATATTCAAGCGCTCGTCTATATTAAGGTCCGAGGTGGTGCAGTTCTTAGTTAGTTCTCGGTCAGATTCTCTTGGAGCAAAAGTGCGGCAAGTTGGTTAATTTTTCGGTAATTGTAATTGTGAACTTTGTTAAAGACTGGAAGTTTTTGACCTACCTAATGTGACGATTACGTGTAAGAGGCCTGGTCACATGAATATTTTGTGTGCGAGTGATAACAAATAAATCGCACTGTAGTTGGCATAAATGTTCAACAATGAATATGACCTTGACTTTTGATTTTGGAAAACTTCGTCTAGGATCCTGGCTTCTCAATTTCAGTGTGATTTAAGCGAGACGGACGCAGCTACCGGGAAGACAATATTGAATAAACAAAGCAAGGTAGGTCGAGAACACTGTGCACTATCTACTGGGTGAGGAAATGTTTCAATACCGGTACATCCGGTTGTGACGTGAATTTTAAGTGGAACTAACAAATAAGGACGTGTCCCGGCACGTTACATGTGGTGCTACCGGGTGAGGATACAGCCGGGCACGTTACAACCTGTCACAACGTTGTACCAATTTTTGAATACCTTCCTCATAGAAGTCTGCCGCCTGACTTGTTAGCCACTGCATCACCAATGTTTTGACTTTGTCATCGTCTTGAAGACGCTGACCGCCCAGGTGTTTCTTCAAGTGCAGGAACAGATGGTAGTCACTGGGCGCAAGATCGGGGATGTAAGGAGGATGATCTAGAGGTTCCAATCGAAAAGATGTGATGAGACCTTTGCTCTAATTCACCACATGCGGACGGGCATTGTCTTGCAGCAAAACGATGCCCTTGCTCAACTTCCATGGACTGTTGCTTTGATTCTGGTGTGACGTAGGCCACCCATATTTCATCGCCCCTAACAATATGGCTTAAGAAGTCATCATCGTCGTTGTGGTACCGCTCAAGGAAAGTTAATGCACTGTCTAAACGTTTGGTTTTGTGCACATCCGTCAACATTTTCGGTACCCAACGTGCGCACAACTTTCGGTAATTCAAGTGCTCGGACACAATGCCATACAAAACACAAAGAGAAACATTAGGAAAGTCATGCGACAAGGAGGAAATCGTAATTGTCAACTTCCTGCACCAAACATTCGTTAAAGACCTAAGGACGCCTACTCCGTTGTTCTTCATGCACATTTGGACGGCCATCTTTAAATGCTCTCACCCACATTCTTACCAGTCCATCACTCATAATGTTTTCTCCGTAAACTGCACAGATCTTACGGTGAATATCGATCGCTTTTAGGCCTTGAGCACTAAGAAATCTTATAACAGCCCGTACTTCACAGTCGGCGGGACTCACGATTATCGGAGGAATCTGAAACACTCAGTACACAACGTAAACAAGGAAGAATCAGACTGTAATGGCGTCAGTGCGTAGATTAAGGTACAGGCTTTCATGTAAAAATAAAATTATTGAGATATCTTAGAGCGTCTTTTTTTAATTTCAAAACGGCACTTACTTAAAAAACACGCCTCGTACATTCCACATTTCTCTAGGACACAGATCATAAATAAAACAAATTTTGAGTATATTTTATTATAATAGCACATTGAGGACATACTTTAATTTTTATCTGGATCAAAATGTTTTTCGTTTTCAGATTGCCGCGTAGTCATGACCTAGTTTCATAATCGGAAAAATGTCTTTCATACACACATGTTGGTCGAAATATTGAAGCACTTTGGCAGCGTCTTTATGGAGACGTGGAAACTCTGCCTGTGGAAAGCAGTGTAGACGTCTTGGACACTTTTAACGTTAAAGGGATTTGTGTTTAAAACGGGAATTTCCTTGCAAATCAGTCAGTTACATCTGCAGACGCACAGGGGAGCTTTCAACCGAAACGGCAAACGGTCTCGAAAACAGATCGCAAACGGTAATAAAATTGGGAGTGTCATCGAAACATTTAGGAAAATAGCCTTGTAAATCTTTCAAGGCCACAATTAATTTTTCAGATCTCATGTTTTCTTTAAGGCCAATGAGGTTAGAGAACTGGACTGTGTTTGTCAGAAAGAGTCCCTTCTACTACACGATATTCTTTTTAAATGCATGCCCATCAAATCAGAAAGAAGTTTTTCTAACCTTGGAATGTCTTACTGTGAGCAGTATGGAGTCGATTTCATTTAAATGCGAGGTCAGAAATCTATTCCGAATGTTCTAATTATCGTTCCTGCACTCCTTTTTCTTCCACAAATCCAACAATAGCGAGTATTAAACTGAAAAATCTTTCCAGGCATGCAGCTTGACTTAAACAACGTACTTTTCAGTAATATATAATGTCACCTTGCTCTTCGTTTTGTCAACTTTAATCGAATTTTTTTGCTCAAGATGCAACACTAACAGTGCGGGGCAGCTCACATAGGAGTATCTGCTCTCAAAGACCGGTCAAAAAACAAAATCGCCAAGTTACTTTAAAATCATTTCAGACGTATTAGTCTTCAAGGGCGAAAATCTGCCCGTGTTTCGGTAGGCAGAAATTTCCTCTACGCTCAAGCCACCTGTTGCAGTTGTGGGAAATACATGTGGTCGTACGTGCGCCCTTGTTTATTATAGGCCGGCCGAAGTGGCCGTGCGGTTAAAGGAGCTGCAGTCTGGGACTGTGCCTCGGGCATGGATGTTTGTGATGTTCTTAGGATAGTTAGGTTTAACTAGTTCTAAGTTCTAGGGGACTAATGGCCTCAGCAGTTGAGTCCCATAGTGCTCAGAGCCATTTGAACCATTTTTGTTTATGATATTTGTTTCTCTCGGTTCTGTGGTTAAGCTCGATAAAAACATCTATTGAATATTGAAATGAAAAATAGCTATTTTATCTGAAATAATATATTTATTGTTTTTTGTTTAAATTTACGTTCATATCGGCTGAACATTAATAAAAGCGAGAAACTGCATGGACGGATTCCTAACTGGAACTGGAGGATAGCCGGCTGGAGTGGCCGAGCGGTTCTAGGTGCTACAGCCTGGAACCGCGCGACCGCTACGTTTGCAGGTTCGAATCCTGCCTCGGGCATGGATGTGTGTGATGTCCTTAGGTTAGTTAGGTTTAAGTAGTTCTAGGTTCTAGGGGACTGATGACCTCAGAAGTTAAGTCCCATGGTGCTTAGCGCCATTTGAACAATTTTTTTTTTTTTTTTAACTGGAGGATAGGAAGTTCTGTGAACATGTTTCTAGAAATGCATGGTTGCCGCGGTAGGGGGCACTGACGAATGAAAATTCCTCTGACCAAGTGCCGTGTGCTCCTTGTGAGTTGCAGGCTGTGTGGGTGACGAAACGTACTGTAAGCACCAACATGGTGCGGTATTCATGTCGGGAAATAGCCAAGATGGTTTTTGTGCGCGGCCAAGCAGATGGAAATGTTCGAGAGGCAGCACGGCTATACCAAAACAAGTACCCTCACACACACCAACCAAATTACACATTTGAAGCCCTTTTTGGGCATTTGGGTGATCATGGGCCCTTTCAGACAGACGAATGTGCAGGGAGGCGGTGGACTGTGCGTACACCAGAAATGGAGGACCCGGTTGTACAGGATGCTGAGACAAACCGCAGTTCAAGCACCAGGCAAGTGGCCCGCCAAAGTACGATTATGTGTATCCTGTATGAACACCACTACTATCCCTGTCACCTGCAGTGAGTGCAGGGATTATCAGCAGCGCATTTCCCTCTACGGGAAGGATTTTGTCGGTGGTTTTTGTACCAGACCATCACAATTATGGGATTTCTGTCATCAGTCCCCTTTGAGGACGAAGCAATCTTTACCGCAACTGGCATCATCAATATGCGTAATCGTCATCTGTGGGCTACAGACACTCCTCAAGGAATGGTTGGGGCGTGTCATTAGCGTCGGTTCAGCATCAATGCGTGGGCAGGGATTCTTGACCACCACATACTTGGTCCGGTTATTATTCGACAACGGCTCAACGGAGGAATGTAGGTGGACTTCCTGCGGAATACCCTGCCTGGGCTGCCTGACAATGTGCCTTTGAAAATACTCCAGGTTATGTAGTTTCCGCATGACGCAGCACCACTCCACTTCCACATTGCAGTTCGCCGAAGCCTGAACAACGTCTTCCCCGGACGCGGAGGCCCTGTAGCAAGGCCTACGAGATCAGTGGACTTAACTCCCGCAATTTTACCTCTAGGGGCATCTGAAAAGCGTTATGTTTGCCTAACCAGTTCCAGACGTGCAGGCCCTTCAACAGCGTTTTCACGACGCCTGTGGTGCTATTCGGAGAGAGACCAGAGCGTGCGAAAAAGAGTGGCACTCCATGATGGACGTGTGAATTCGCGCACTGCATCCAACGGAGGCCACTGTTACCGACCATTTCAGGAGGCATGTTCATAGTGTGGTGTCGCCCCTGTCCAGGAGGCGTCAGTTGAGGTGGGGCTACGTGGTCAGTATTTCAGAGGTGTAACGCTGATTCAGGTCCCATTTCTCATTTCTAGAAATAATTTGTGATTATGACCGAGCGCGTGGTTAATCGCCTCCTATTAACTTTGTGAGCACCCTACACGGCAAGAACACTATCTAAGCGTAGCAGAGATGAACGATGACTCATTATAGATACGATACAGACCAACAACGGGGAAATCTACTGACATAAGGGACTGGGCGCTCGGGAACGACCACCTCGGATCGACGAATCTGGTCAACTATTCGTGCGCTGCTGTCATCAGCGCACATGAACAATGAAACGATGGGTAGACGAAAACGTGTCGGTCGTCCACTACCCATCACAAAACATGAAGATCGGAAGCTGACCCGCTCAGACTGCTAGATAGATGATGATCTGAGACCACTCTCTTCAGCGAACATTATTCAGTACGGAGTTCCGCAGCAGATGGGCCATCCGTGTTCCCGTTTCGACCTATCGACATCATCAGTTACGATTGCAATGAACACGATGTCATCGAGTCTGGACCGTGGTTCAATATAACCTTGTCGCCCGGTCGAATGAATCACGTGTCTTGTTACACAGGTCGACCATAGTGTCCGGGTATGCTTTTATCCAGGCGGAAGGCTGCTCTAAACACGCACCGCTCTGCAGACCCAGGCGGTTGCCGGATATGTTATGCTGTGCGGGACATTCACCTGGGCCTCTGTGAGACTTGTTATAATAATGGAAGACATCATGACAGTTGTGTACTATGGTGATATTACTGCGGGCACCCTGCAACCTTTCATGTTCGATCTCTTCCCAGAGGCAACAGAAACTTGAATCGGTTCAGTATTACACAAGGTCAGAACCACGCTACAGTGGTATGAAAAACATGATAGTGAACTCTCAATGTCTTGGCTATTAAATTCTCCTGATCTGATCCTACCTGCACACTTCTGGGAAACTATTGGGAAAATCTGGTCATTGGGGCCTGGAATCTCATTGACTGGAGTAGAATTGCCTTCAGTGATGTATTCCGCGTCGAACTCAGCCCATGTGACCTACGAAGACGCCACAGATAGCGGTGGGATACTAACCTAACAGTCGCGCGCCATAAGGGCCGAGTGATGTTCTGGGATGCCATTTCTTTTCATAGAAGGACCCTTCGTACCCACACAGTACAGCGGTGATCGACGATATTTGACATCCCGTTTTGTTGCCCTTCGTCGCTAGCCACCCTGGGCTTACACTTCAGCAAGATAATACCGGCCCGCATACGGCAAGAGTTTCTACTGCTTGTCTTCGTGCTTGGCAAACCAGCGAGTATCTCTCCCCTATTGAGAACTACGGGGAGCACTACGGGGAGCCCCCCTCCCTCCCCGCCCCCCGCAACCATTTCGGGATTCTAACGATCTAACACTCCAGTTGGATAGAATTTAAAACGTTATCCATCAGGAGTACAACCAGCTACTCTGTCAACCAATGCCAAGCCGAATACCTGTTTGCATAAGGCCACAGGTGGACAAAGTATTACTGACTTGCTCAATTTGTGAAGCTCTTTCTCTTGAACATAACTCCCATTTTTCTGAAATTCTAATCATTTGATTGTCTGTACATACACATCACATCCACCGATTTCCGTCCCGTTCGAATAATTCCTTCGTGAGGCGTCGTTTTCTTCTTATGAACGACATGTAAGCGTCAAGGAGCTATATTAATGGATTCATTGTTGTATTGCTTATTGCTCTTTTATTTATTAGGACCACGGCATTTTATTGTATGCATCTTATCGTTGACACCGCAAATAATGCGATAGGTATAAGTAGTACGTACCATTTTTCATCTTTCAGTTTTTGAAATTTTTAAAATTTTCCTCCTTAATTTTAATTTTCTTATCTGACTTCTATTTATTTGAAGTGTACTTTCCTGTCCTTCTGAAGAAGGGCACTAAGTGCCCGAAACCGGTAACGAAATTAAATTTCTTTCATGCAACTGGTTGTTGATTATTTCGATATATACAACTACTGTTGCAGAGAGTGGATAAGATACTAAAATTAAATTATCAGTGCGTTTTTCTTGTTTTTCTGGTCTTCAGTCCGAAGTCAGGTTTGGTACAGATCTCTACGCTAGTACATTCTCTGCAGGCCTCTGCATATTTCCAGAACTGCTGGAACCTGCATCAATTCGAACCTGCTTGTTGTGTTCAGACCTTGGTCTCCTCTGCAATTTTACAACCTCTCCCCACACTTCCCTCCATTAGTAAATTAACCATTCCTTGGTGTCTTGTGTGCTATTAACCAAACCCGTCTTCTGATCAAACTGTGCTATAATTTTTTTCTTCAGTTATATTCAATATTTTCTCATTAGCTATTCCATGCATCCATCTGATCTCCAAAATTCTTCGTTTATCGTCCACGATCAACTTCCATTAAATTCTATACTCTAGACAAATACCTTTAGAAAATACTTCCAATAATTTAAATGTGTGACTTTTTTATTTTCTTGGAGCCACAGTCATGTAAAATTTTCCGAAAGATATTTCCGCGATTTAACTGTACATAATGTGTTTGTTTTACTATTTAGATTTCTGCTTTAGGCCATTTTCAAGTGTTACGTCAAAATTCGTCCGACTTCTGTGAAACACAAATCGCCGAAAAATACATATCAGATTACATAAACCAGTTCTCACCCTTACGTAACTGTTTTATGTAACCTGGTATGTATTTTTTGATGATGACTTTTTTGACGCTGTAACACTTGAAAATGGCGTAAGTCCGAAGACGGGAATATCTCTTCGAAGACTTAAATTTGTATTCTATAGTAACAGATTCCTCTTTTTCGATGCTTATCTTACATCATTCCGCTTTTAATATCCTGTCTCCTTCGACCATCATCAGTTATTTTGCTGCCCAAACAGCAGATCTCGAGAACTACATTAAGTCTTTCATTTTCTTATTTAATTGCGCTCAGCTCACCTGATTTAATTCGACTACATTCAGTTATCCTTGTTTTACTTTCACTGATGTTCATTTTATAACCTCTGTTCAGATAAGCCAGAAGCTAATGCGTGCATTGTTCCACAGTCATACAGCAGAAACGGAGACGCTGGTGGAAAAATAGTTTGCGTTACGCATGGGTACTTTCAAGATTGTGGACGTATCAGATCTTATACGCCGTTCATAGGGATTAGGTGAACACTTGTATCAACATCCGGTATCTTAAATATATTTTGATATATGCGACACCTGTGGTATTATTGCATGGCTCGAGGTCTTCGCTCTCAGCGTAGGCAACAATTAAAATCATTTTCCATCTATTGGCTGTATTCTGCATTACAGTATCAGATGATCCCTCAGAAGCAAGTAAGACACAGATAACATTTGTCAGTTGTGGACGTTGTACTCAACTAAGCATACACAATACAACGTCTTAATGCAATGCCAGTTGCAGGAGGGATCTGTTTCATTCAAAAAGGATGGCCTTTTCGTCGTGTTGCTTGAGATACCAGTGCCTCTCCATTTGTCATCCATAGGATGCACTCACGCTATAGGAGGACAGGTCAGTATATAAGGCAAGTTGGACAAGGTCACCGACGCATTAATACCCCAAGTGAAGAGTCCACAGCTGGTGTTCTTGTGGTTGGCGTTGCTGCCTCTGGATCATGGGGTCCCGGTTTCGATCCCCGGCCGGTTCAGGGACTAGGTGTTTGCGTTGCTCACACCATTTCATCATCATTCAGGCAAATGTTAAGACTGGACAGTATACGGGCGCTGACAACCACGCCATTGAGCGTCCCACAAACCAAAATCGTCACCCTAAGTGAAGACTGATATCTGATCATCTATTCATTCCGGCGTCGTACTACTACCGCCAGAGGACTGTAGGGTGACCTCAAGATGGCCACTGGAGCTGCTGTGTCCGATCAGACTGTAATGAACAGGTTACAAGATAGGATCTTCTGACTCAGAAGCCATGTTCAAGTACGCTGTTTCACACGAAAATACCTTGCAGCTCGACTTCAATTCGTCCCCATGTCAGTTGGCGACTTCGTCACTGGGGGAGCGTGTTATTCACACACGTCTCCAGATGCCCTCTGACGCAAAGTGATGATGTGGTGAGTAGTACCTGCCTAATCTTTTCTTCTTCTTCTTCTTTTGCTACTGCCTTTATCCCGCACTGTGCCACAGACAAAGATATGTTACTCTGTGACTGTGCGCAGGGTCGGCAGGGTTAAGTACGGATTTGGCATGGTCAAACTGGAGGGGTGGCCGGATGCCCTTCCTGCCGCCACGCCATACCCCCTGGGGACGGGATTAGTGTACCCCAGCTGTCTGCGTCTAGTGTAAATCGTGAAATAGTGTGAAGGTGTTTCAAATGTGTGCGAGTCGGGTAACTGAGGTGGGACGTGTGGACCAGCCTGGTATTCACCTAGGAGGATGTGGAAGACCGCCTAAAAACCAATTACCGGCTGGCCGGCACACCGGCCGTCGTCGTTACTCCACCGGGCGGGCACCTACCCGAGTCCAGGAAGCAGCGCGTTAACGCTCTCGGCTACCCTGGCGGGTTAGTACCTGCCTAATGAGGTCCAAAAAATCGAATTTCGAAGGTTCTATGATGTTGTAAGGAGGCGTTAGTGTTGGCAGCCGTGCGGAACTTGTCGCTGTCTACGGTCGCCTTACCGTCAGGCGGTACATTGAACAGATCCTGTTGGATAACGTGGTATCTGTTACATACGGTGGTGGCCCTAAATTATTTCTCACCAACGATAATGTCAGGGCCCAAGTGGCGGGCGCCAGCAGGTATGTCTTGTGAAGCCTGGACATTGAAGCAATGGAATGGCCAGAGGTGAGTCCCGACCTGAACCTCATGTACATCTACACCTACATCCATACTCCGCAAGCCACCTGACGGTGTGTGGCGGAGGTTACATTGAGTATCTCTATCGGTTCTCCCTTCTATTCCAGCCTCGTATTGTTCGTGTAAAGAAGGATTGTCGGTATGCCTCTGTGTGGGCTCTAATCTCTCTGATTTTATCCTCATGGTCTCTTCGCGAGATATACGTAGAAGGGAGCAATATACTGCTTGACTCCTCGGTGAAGGTAGATTCTCGAAACTTTAGCCCGTACCGAGCTACTGAGCATCTCTCCTGCGGAGTCTTCCACTGGAGTTTATCTATCATCTCCGTAACGCTTTCGCGATTACTAAATGATCCTGTAACGAAGCACGCTGCTCCCTTTGGATCTTCTCTATCTCTTCTATCAACCCTATCTGGTACGGATCCCACACTGCTGAGCAGTATTCAAGCAGTGGGCGAACAAGCGTACTGTAACCTACTTCCTTTGTTTTCGGGTTGCATTTCCTTAGGATTCTTCCAATGAATCTCAGTCTGGCATCTGTTTTACCGACGATCAACATTATATGATCATTCCATTTTAAATCACTCCTAATGCCTACTCCCAGATAATTTATGGAATTAACTGCTTCCAGTTGCTGACATGCTTTATTATAGCTAAATGATAAGGGATCTTTCTTTCTGTGTATTCGCAGCACATTACACTTGTCTACATTGAGATTCAATTGCCATTCCCTGCACCATGCGTCAATTCGTTGCAGATCCTCCTGCATTTCAGTACAATTTTCCATTGTTACCTCTCGATACACCACAGCATCATCCGCAAAAAGCCTCAGTGAACTTCCGATGTCATCCACAAGATCATTTATGTATATTTTGAATAGCAATGGTCCTACGACACTCCCCTACGGCACACCTGAAATCACTCTTACTTCGGAACACTTTTCTCCATTGTGAATGACATGCTGCGTTCTGTTACCTAGGAACTCTTCAATCAAATCACACAACTGGTCTGATAATCCATATGCTCTTACTTTGTTCATTAAACGACTGTGGGGAACTGTATCGAACGCCTTGCGGAAGTCAAGAAACACGGCATCTACCTGGGAACCCGTGTCTACGGCCCTCTGAGTCTCGTGGACGAATAGCGCGAGCTGGGTTTCACACGACCGTCTTTTTCGAAACCCATGCTGATTCCTACAGAGTAGATTTCTAGTCTCCATAGAAGTCATTAAACTCGAACATAATACGTGTTCCAAAATTCTACAACTGATACACGTTAGAGATATAGGTCTATAGTTCTGCACATCTGTTCGACGTCCCTTCTTGAAAACTGGGATGACCTGTGCCCTTTTCCAATCTTTTGGAACGCTACGCTCTTCTAGAGACCTACGGTACACCGCTGCAAGAAGGGGGGCACGTTCCTTCGCGTACTCTGTGTAAGATCGAACTGGTATCCCATCAGGTCCAGCGGCCTTTCCTCTTTTGAGCGATTTTAATTGTTTCTCTATCCCTCTGTCGTCGATTTCGATATCTACCATTTTGTCATCTGTGCGACAATCTAGAGAAGGAACTACAGTGAAGTCTTCCTCTGTGAAACAGCTTTGGAAAAAGACACTTAGTATTTCGACCTTTAGTCTGTCATCCTCTGTTTCAGTACCATTTTGGTCACAGAGTGTCTGGACATTTTGTTTTGATCCACCTACCGCTTTGACATAAGACCAAAATTTCTTAGGATTTTCTGCCAAGTCATCGTGCGTATGTGGGACGTGCTTGACAGACGTGTTCGTGGTCGTCCTGTTCCACCACAGCCTCTTCAAGAACTCTCATGGAAGAACAGCAACTGATACCGCAAGATGACCTCCGTACTCCGTACACTTGTACAGAGCATGACAAGTATGTGTCAGGCAATGATAAACGCTCACGGAGGGCGTACACGTTACTGGAGCATTCAGAGTACAACTAAAAGCACCCAGGACGACGGAGTGAATGTTTCCGCCTTGTTTTCGAGACCTATCGAACATTTCAGTTCTTTTTACGTAAACGATACAGTATGTAACGATGTTTTTTGTTTAATTTGTTTGTGAAAGACACGCGTATAATTATATGACATACCCAGCCCTCAATTATTGCCCAATATGGTATGGCAGGTGCGCAAAGCCAAGTTCCCTTAATTCTTTTGAGTAATGTATTACAATCATGGTATGACGTCGATAGGTGGTACATGTGTATTTTACACTTATTTTTATTCGGTTTTAGCTATTCAGCCTGTGGTGCTCCTGAGAGAAATAAAAAAGGATGAGCTATAAACTGGCGCACGTCGGCATTCACCGCAGGGAGGCCATACGTTGTCCCCGCGTGGCCCCGCAACCTCTGGTGCAGCAGACAGCAGGTGTGCGGCCTCCGACGTGAATGACAAGCCGGCGTTATTTAACTGCCATTTACGCGCAGCGATGACGCGTAATTAGCCTCCATCGCTGAAACGGATTACCCGTCTTTACGAGCTCCACGTGCTGCATCACAGGACCTAAAAGGCTGGTGTGTGCAAGACGTGGAGCAGAATTCAGACTGATTTAGTAGTCCGTCCTAAGACAGAGGAAAAGGCTGCGTTGATGAAACGCTACACACGGCGATAATGTGTCGCACATGATGATCACAGATTAACAGATAATTAATGAAACGTCGCAAATGATGATCATAGATTATAAGCTAATTAATGAAACATATGGCTGTAGACGTTTCAAAGTATTTGTAAGATTATCGGGTTTCATTAGACGTACAAGTATCAACAAGGAATAATTGAATACTCCACAGAGAAAAAGTGGATTCATGTCTCATCATAATACTGTTCGACAAGAAACCTTATCTTAATTATGAAAGACATTGAAACTACAACGTACAGTGCGTTTAAAATTAGTTCCGAGTTTTGACAGGTCAGTACGGAGCGAGTGGAGGGAACTACAGTTCCCGGGTTCGATTCCCGGCGGGGTCAGGGATTTTCTCTGCCTCGTGATGACTGGTTGTTGTGTGATGTCCTTAGGTTAGTTAGGTTTAAGTAGTTCTCAGTTCTAGGAGACTGATGACCATAGATGTTAAGTCCCATAGTGCTCAGAGCCATTCGAACCATTCGAACTACAGTTGCCAGCGTTTGCTGAATGCATCTTCAGGCGCCAATAACGCCAGGGGCCCTATTCTGTATCGTTGATACCGATCGGTACAATAGGTTATCTTCGGTAGTGACGCCATTTTTGGTTCTTTATCCGAAGTTCCTATACAGTAAGCTTCTGAGACCTGTTGCCGATCGGTCCTCCTGCAGATTTTTTGACATGTGTATCAAGAGGTTTTGGATTTCGGTATGACCCTCTCGTTCGTTTCGGTGTGGTTTATTTACACTTAGAATTTGTTATTTGAAACGTATTGAGTGGTTTTAGCTTCGCATTTAGTGATTGTGCTACTGAAGAATCACTAGGTCTGAAGAATCACTATGTCTGGGTGGAAAGTGAGTTCATAATAGACTATTTTCCTTTGTTAGAAATATGGTTTGAATTGTTGTTACTGTGAATGATTATAACATAAGAAAACAGTTTTGGTCAATATTCTCACAAAATACTTGTTATTTTTACGTAATTAAGAGTCTAGAAAATCATTAAATTCTAAAATGTCTGCTGTGCTTATGTATATCACATGAGTGTTAGCTGAAATTACTAGTGATTTCACGTACTTTTTTCCGCAAATGCTTTTCTCATTAATTGTGGTAACGCATTTAAAACTTTTAAGTAACAATGCAAAGGAATTTTGTGAAGCATGATAGAGAAAACCTTCTAAAATTTCATGCATTTACGACTTATGCCCACATCATTCGGCAACGAAGTCAGTCTGTGTCGCTCTCTCGACTGGAATAATATGGAATGAAGCGCTGCATGTAAGCAGGCTGTAGTAGAACAGTGTTTAAGGCAACGAAGTTGCAATGGCACAGGGCATGGTTTCGTATAACACTGGGTGCCAAAATATTTTTTCTCAAAAAAATTGTTCAAATGGGTCTGAGCACTATGGGACTTAACGTCTGAGGTCATCAGTCCCCTAGGACTTAGAACTACTTAAACCTAACTAATCTAAGGACATCACACAAATCCTTACCCGAGGCAGGATTCGAAACTGCGACCGTAGCGGTCGCTCGGTTCCGGACTGAAGCACCTAGAACCGCTCGTCCACCGCGGTCGGCTTTTTTCTCCGCTTCATGTTTGTAATACATTCTGAGACTTCGTTAATCATCAAAGTTAAGCATTTTCTGATATATTCGTTGTTATTTACACGTAAGAGCGCGCTTTCTCAGTAATGAGTATAATCGATTTCGTGACTTCCAGGTGCTTAAGAAATGAAAGATGAAATTGCTATGTGTGAAACAACTGACAGTGACATTTACACTTTTTCTTGTCACAAATAATTCATCATTTGTTTTCGGTATACGTAGCGATTTCCGAGTGTGTGGTTAGACAGGAATCTAAGAGCACAACTTAAATTACTGAGAATGAAACTAGCAGCAATCATCTTTATACTTTAGCTTGCCACAAGTATTTATGTGCGATAGAATCCTTAACAAAAGTACACTGAGATGAAGGATTCCCACCACAATATTTTTAGACTGTACTTCTACAGCTGCACTCGCCTCACGCTATCGAACAGGAGTTTTTTTATTTTGTTTTTATGAACCAAATTGTTGATCTATCATATAAAGAAGATGGATACTTCATCATTTGGATCTCTAGGAGCGAGATAAAACCACATTCTATGCAAGTTCTTATTCTTTGACACTCTCTTTAACAATTTTTCTGGTTCGTGGAGATGTGTTCTATCTATACAACTAATTGAAATCAGTTTGTTTGCTGCCATATGCAGTTCTTTTATTTGTGAAGCATCTTCACGAATAAAAGAAGCGAAACGCCAAAGTCAATACACAAACTGCCTTCAAATTAGTTGCATAGACGGAACATACCTCCATGCATTTTGATGCAACTAACGAACGACGGAAAACAGAAAAAAGACGAATTTTTGGGTGTTTCTGTACAATTATTTGCTCAGTGTGGTAGTACACTCCATTCCTAGCTCATATTCCGAAACGTAAAACCCAAAACATGACATTGATGTGAATGAGAATAAAATCACATAATGTGACATTTACCATACATTCATGGAAGCACATGGTCAGCGAAATTTGAACAGTATTACGTACTCTAACGACACTTTTCGGCACTGTGAAGATTAGTCTGCCTGTATTGGCTAATAGCGACTTTGGGTTCCTGCCACTGAGATGCTGCAGTGCACATGCACGGATCTGAGGTAGACTGATTTTGATAGGTTGGCGCAAGGACAACTGACAACAGGGTTTGGCTTGCTAGGACCGTTCGGCATCGCTTCCGAAATGCTTACAGAATGATGTTGGGGCTCTCCTTCGGCCGACCGGTGCGTTCGCGTACCGAACCGATCGGCAAAATAAAGGAAGGATACAGAATAGGGCCACAGGCCTGCTCAGCACGTAATCTGTCAGCTGTGCAAGCTGGCCGATCTGCAATATTTCTCAAACGATTTCAAAGAAACTATATGGTAATAGACTCTGAGTCTCACACGTCTTATAGCTTCATTAGCAAGCTTCATGATGAATTACCTATTACTTCGTTGATGGTCATAGTTATTGTGATATTTTGGTATTAGCTAAACTACTGCAAGAAATTATTAAAATTTACAGTGAAAAAAGAGATCGCTATGAATTTGCGTTTGGTGTGCGCTAGGACATGTATTGCTGAATATGAAATTTATGTAACATATTGAATTATTCTTTAAACCTCGAAGGATATCGCTATCTATCTCCAATGTCGAGGAAATGGAATGTATTAAAGGTCTCCATCACGAATGCACACACCAGTGAAAAAGCCAGAAATAAATATTCATAAATCTCTAGTGTCTCACAAATGGTCTCAGATCGAAACAAGATTTTGGCAAACGATAGCATGCAAAGAGGAGAGTATTTTGCCATATGATCAATATGCGAAACTTCTGTACCTATTGCGATATTCGAGCAACTACAGACTTTTTTAAAATGAAATACTGTAATTTTTAAGGACCATCAATAGCCTTTGAAACGATAATTGCTGTGAATTTTGCAACAATGTACGTGAAAAAGCTGCAGATTTATTTTTATACTGAGAATAGGCTTTCTCGTAACTGTTGATACATCTCGCTCCCAGCTGCTAGTTTAATAATACGCTGTTTTAGGATTCTGTCAAACGTTCAACTACTTTAGAATGATAGTGAAAGTATATCTGCAAACTCTGCTGTGTTTCGGCAAAAGAAGCAGATGTTAACACTGTAACAAGAGAAGTAACGTCTTACTGAAAACTCGAGGCATTTCCTCATGAATCCATGTCTCCTCAACTACATTACTGGTACGGCTGACGAATTGAGGCCAGTCCATGACGTGACACTTGTAATGACTTCTTCTGTCAGGATTTCAACCTCACTGAGCGTAGATTTCTGGTAGTTTTTTACCACATTACTTCTCACCTAGCCCCGTATATGCTCAGTCGGATTCAAATGAACATGATATGGAGGAAGACTGGTGAAACTATGGTCTTTAGCCATAACCAATTCGTCGACATGGTAGTGTGGAGTTTTTGGCTTGTAAGTTACTGAAAGTTTTATTAACTTGCCCTTACACAAACTAGATTAAACTTTATCCAATAGAACATTCCTTCGTACAGAGAGAAAAATAACGCTTTCCTCCACTGCATAATTGAAGCTTTATCCATCACAACCGAGGGGTATTGCGCATTGTCCATTACTATTGTTGAATTTGGAGGAATATCTTGCTGCAGAACATTGTCTGCGTAGCCGGTGAACGTGTTCTTGGGTGATCACTCTAATTGCGATTGTCGTGCGTTGACGTGCTGCACTGTTATTATTAATGCAGCGCCACAAGAAGCATTCGTTCACAATACCTGACAACTGTAGAACACTTCAACGCCACAAAATATCACGTTAAAATGAGAGCTAATAAACGTAGTTGCCTTTGATGCACGACACCGTGTGGTACCGTTTATCCACGGAGTGACAACAGGGGCGCTTTATCAACCAAACTGCTGGCGGCGTGGTACGGAAAGCCGGCTCGCCATTGGCGTTACCTGGGAAACGGCGTCCTGCCCCTCCGGTGAATCAAACGGACGCTCATTTTGAACCAATGTCGGGGTTGACAGGCCTAGGCGAAGCGCAAAGCTTTGTGTCATGCTGTCAAATGGTTCAAATGGCTCTGAGCACTATGGGACTTCTGAGATCATCAGTCCCCTAGAACTACTTAAACCTAACTAACCTAAGGACGTAAAACATCCATGCCCGAGGCACGATTCGAACCTGCGACCGTAGCGGTCACGCGGTTCCAAACTGTAGCGACTAGAACCGCACGGGTCATGCAGTCATCAAGAATACACGCACGGGCATTCGGCTCCGAACGCCTATATCAATGATACTCGTATTTCGTTGAATGGTTTGCACGCTGACACTTGTTGACGGTGCAGCACTGAAATCTGGAGCAATTTGCGGAAAGGCTGCACTTCTGTCACTTAAACGATTCTCTTCAGTCGTCGCTGGTCCCATTCTTGGAGGAGCCTTTCCTGGCCGCAGCGATGTCGGAGTCTTGATGTTTTACCGGATTCCTGATATTCACGGTACACTAGTGAAAGAGTCGTACGGGAAAATTCCCACTTCATCGTTGCCTCGGAGAGGTTGTGTCCCACCGCTCGTGCGCCGACTATAACACCACGTTCAAACTCACTTAAATCTTGATAACCTGCCATTGTAGCAGCAGTAGCCGATCTAACAACTGAGCCAGAGACTTGTTGTCTTATATAGGCGTTACCGACCGCAGCGCCATACTCTTCCTGTTTACATATCTCTGTATTTGAATACGCATGGCTGTACCAGTTTCTTTGGCGCTTCAGTGTATTTTCTTTCGATACACTGCAAAACAAAGAAAAAAGAAGAACACCGCAACATACTAAAGACTCTGTTCAGTGAATGATTTGTCTTGGTCAGGTAGCGTTTAGAGGCCTGTATGTGCACTCCGTGTTTTGACTTTGGAGGCAGAGGCTATGCTGAGTTTAGAGGTGAACAGCTTGTGCAGCATTCGTTGTGCATCGCGAACAGCCCTATATGCTTCTTTGAGGAACACCGGATGCTATTTTCCCTTCTTGACTCCCGATTAAAGACGATGGGCCTATTTTTATTAGCCGTTGTGTGCGTGTACTCCCTCTCTTTCTCTCTCTCTCTCTTCCTCTCTCTCACTCTCTCTCTCTTTCTCTCTCTCTGACACACACACACACACACACACACACACACACACACACACACACACACACGGAGAGAGAGAGACAGAGAGAGAGAGGCCGACCCTTGTAATTGGGCGCTGACAGCTTGATTGCGGCGTTCGCAGCAATTACCCGCCTCCGCGGTGGCGGGCTCATCCTCCTTGGCTTCTCCCGGATACTTCGGCGGCGCAGCGAATTGCTTGCGAGAACTCCGTGAAGCGAAACTCGGCGTTCATCTACTACACCTCACTTGCCTCTGAGCTCTCGCGACTGCGTTACTGCTTCGCAGAACATAGTCCTAGCCTTGACTGTATGCTTTAACAATGTGTGTTTGTGAAAACAACTCAACATGTAGTTCAAAACCTCACTCACTCCAAGTGACACACACACACACACACTCGTTTATAATGGAGATACGTGAAACGATAACGTAATGTGTCATGACTACATTGCTACACAACTTTCTATCAGACAAAAGTTCCACAGAACTTACTGCCTCTCCATCCAGAAGTGTACTGTAGGTCTCTAGAGAAGCGAAGCGTCGCTAATAATTGGAACATAACACAGGTCATTCCCGTTTTCAAGAAGGGTCGTCGAACAGACGCACAAAATTATAACCTTCTCTGATGTCGATGTGTTAAAAAATTTTGGAACATCTTTCATCTTCGCGGATTATGGCATTTCTGAAAACCGGAGAAGTCTGCTGTAAGAACAATATGGCTTCAGAAAACAACGATCGTGTGAAACCCAACTGCCTCTTTTCGTACACGAGACCCAGAAAGCAGTAAATATAGGAGCCCAGGTAGATGCTATTTTTCTAGATCCCTGGAAGGCGTTAGATACCGTTCCGCACTGGCGCTCAGTGAACGAAATACTTGCGTACAGAATATCAGACCTAGGGGGACGGGGAGGAGGGGAGGAGAGGAGATGTGTGATTGGATAGGAGAGTTTGACCCTCGTCCGACCAGTACTTGAGTATCACTCGTCAGTTAGTGATCTGTACCAGATAGGATTGATAAAGGAAATAGAGAATATCCAAAGAAGGGCAGCATTTTTCTTTACACGTTCATTTAATAACCATTACGAAGATCCTCATTCAATTTCAATAGCAGACGCTGCGAAAGAGGTGTCCTGCATCACAGTGTGGTTTACTTTTAAAGTTCCGAGGGCGTACGTTGCTAGAAGAATCAACAAGAAGTACATTGCTTCCTCCTATATATATCTCGCGAAAGGACCGCGAAGATAAAATTTGAGAGATTCTAACCCACACGGAGTGGAGGTTTACCGGCAATCTTCCTCCTTCCAAGAACCGTTCGCAACTGGAACAGGGAACTGAGGAGTGACAACGGCATACAAAGTCCCCTCCGCCACACACCACAAGGTGGCTTGCGGAATAGAGATGTAGATGTATATCCAGATGGCTTGACTGCGTGCATTGCCTTAGCCTGACTGCATCTTCAGCTGCTCTTTTTTTTATTTTTTTTTAAGAGAAAGAGAGAGCTGTATCTACGTATCCGAGAGTGAGTGCAGATTTAGATTCAAAGGAAGCACAGAATTAAAAGTAAACCCTCTTCATCTCAGAGTAGCACTTGCACCCAACATCTTTAATTACCCCCATAAAATAAGTTTTAAACCACCTCGGTTCCGAGACAGAACATTGGAACTGAGATCAAAATAAACATCATTTCCACCCTTTTTATTGCTCATGAAAACCACAAGTTGCATGTTGTACCACAATACAGCGAGACCTTCAGAAGTGGTGGTCCAAACTTCTGTACACACTGGTACCTCTAATACCCACTAGCACGTCCCCTTGCATTGATGTACGCCTGTATTCGTCGTGGCGTACTATCCACAAGTTCATCAAGGCACTGTTGGTCCAGATTGTCCCGCTCCTCAACGGCGATTCGGCATAGATCCCTCGGACTGGTTGGTGGGTAACGTCGTCCATAAACAGCCCTTTTGAATATATCCCAGGAATGTACGATAGGGTTCATGTCTGGAGAACATGCTGGCCACTCTAGTCGAGCGATGACGTTATCCTGAAGGATTTCATTAACAAGATGTGCACGATGGGGGCGCCAAATGTCATCCATGAATACGAATGCCTCGCTAATATGCTGCCGATATGGTTGCACTATCGTATCATACAGCCGTTACGGCGCCTTCCATGACCACCATCGGCGTACGTCGGCCCCACATAATGCCACCCCAAGACAGCAGGGAACCTCCACCTTGCTGCACTCGCTGGACGGTGTGTCTAAGATGTTCAGCCCGACTGCGTTGCCTCCAAACACGTTTCCGACGATTGTCTGGTTGAAGGCGTATGCGGCACCCATCGGTGAAGATAACGTGTTGCCAATCCTGAGCGGTCCATTCGGCATGTTGTTGGGTCCATCTGTACCGCGCTGCATGGTGTCGTGGTTGCAAAGATGGACCTCGCCATGGACGTCGGGAGTGAAGTTGTGCATCATGCAGCCTATTGCGCACGGTTTGAGTCGTAACACGACGTCCCGTGGCTGCACGAAAAGCATGTTGGGCGAAGTGTATCGGTGAAGTGGGCGTCCGCCTAGTACAGACACACGTCACGACTGACGCAATGCGCGAGCAGCGGTTACCGACCGAACACAGACAGGGATGAAATGCGTGCACATCTTGCACACACTGAGTCATCAGGGACCATTGGCAACCGTCTGCTGGCAGCAGGTTTAAGATCAAATGCGACTCTAACCTGATTACCACCAACTCCACTACCTCGCCAAGCATGGCTACTCTGCTGCTGTGAAGGATGGTAGGAGGAGATTCGTGTTCAATGTCCCATCGACAACGTGGTTATTAGAGACGGTGCACAAGCTCGGATGAGGGAAGGATGAGGCAGGAAATCGGCAGTGCCCTTTCAGAGGATCCAAAACAGCATTTTCCTGAAGCGATTTAGGGAAATCACAGGAAACCTGACTCTTGGTGGCCGGACGCAGGTTTGAACCGTCGTCTTCTCGAATTCGTGTTCGGTGTGCTCTTTTGCTGTGAAAGAATTGAATGGAGCGTGGAATGGCGCTCTTTTGTCTGCAGCGATGAGAATAGGTTCTGTCCGTTTGCTAGTGATGGACGCATGTGTGTGTACCGTAGACCAGGTGAGCTGCCCGTTCCAGAGTGCTTTCGTCCATGACACACAGGTCCAATCCCACGCTTGATGGAGGGGTGGGCCATCAGTTACAACTCGCAGTCACATTTGGTGTTTGTGTTGGGCAAAGTAACCAGTGCTCGCTACATTCCACTTGCTGTTATTCATGTGCTACTGCCATATCTTCGACAGGAGGGTGGCGGGATTTTCCAGCACGACAATGTACGTCGACATACGGCTGCTTTGGCTCACCATGCTCTTCGTGGTGTACAACAACTGCCCTGGGGAGCAGAGTCACCAGATCTCTCGCCAGCTGAACACGTATGGGACTTGCAATAAACAGGGCCAGATTGCCACAGAGGCTGCAAAATGCTTGGGACATTCTGTTGTTGGATGCCATTGGGCACCTATGATCGTTTGGTCGTTTGCAGGCGACAATACAGACCTGAGGGGGCTACACTGTGTACTGATGCTACTTTTTGGGTACCCTTTACTGTGACATGGGTGCTTCAACTCCTACAATGAGGAAAGACCACTCACCTCATTCGTCAATAAAATGACATTGGCCTTGAAAGTTTTTCTTTTTTGCGGTATATTCGGATAGGAATTTAAAGGAGACACTGTAAGAAGATTGCTGTACCTTCGACGCCGCTGGTTACTGCAAGTCTACGGCTAGTAAACGAAAATATACAGAAGTAGAGTACTTAATCAGTTACTATTCAAGGACCTTCGTAACGATTAGAAAGGGGGGGGGGAAGCGATATTACTATTGTTGCGGTCGTGATAATGAGTGTTTCTCGCGGCAAATGGGAAATCAGTGACGTTGTATCCCTGATTAGCGTCACCTGCTCTTTGTGTACAGCCTTTTCCCGAATTTAGGTAATTTCCTAGCAGATAAAATTGCCGGCCCAATTTCGTAACTGAACGTCAACGTAATTACGTCCAACAATTCTCCGATAATTACCAACATGCGCGTCATATCAATTTCCGTCAGAAGCGACAGATATTCGACAGATGCAATTACGTACAGCTACCAAAGGTATCCGTTTATTTCACGTTAAGGCAGCTTGTTAAAGTCAGTGGTGGAGGATGAACCTCTGATTTCCCTTCGTCATTTACCGGTAAAGTTATCAAAACTTTCGCAGTACACTGCAACATAATGACATATATAGACAACAGGCGAAACAAATATATAGATATGCTTATAATTTTGAGAGCTACAAGGCTTAATTTTGTACTGGTCAACGGTTGGGATAATAGTTTGTTTTTGTGAGCAAATAATCTACAACTATAGCGCAATGTTAAACAACAGTCACAAAACGCACTGCCATGTCTAAATGGTTCAAATGGCTCTGAGCACTATGGGACTTAAAATCTGTGGTCATCAGTCCCCTAGAACTTAGAACTACTTAAACCTAACTAACCTAAGGACATCACACACATCCATGCCCGAGGCAGGATTCGAACCTACGACCGTAGCATTCGCGCGGTTCCGGACTGCGCGCCTAGAACCGCTAGACCACCGCGGCCGGCACTGCCATGTCTCCCTTGTCGTTTTGGTTCCTAAGTTCATTACACTTTAGCAGATTCTCTGAGCAGATTGTCGGAGGATTACAGAACCGGGACAATCATAAGTCATTTGCCTTACAACTATGCCCGAAAGGTTTAATCAGCAAAGAGCTAAAACTAAAAATACATTTAAAGCGGAAGAAAGTGACAATCCCGACAAATATCTTCCACAGCAGGAAAACAATGAATAGGGGGACATGGCTACTCATGACTGCCATACATCTTGCCCGTGAGGTAGCGTGCTCTGTTTGTAATCCGATCCCACTCTGAGAAAGAACTGTGCGCAGGGCTGGAAGAGACCTGGTTAGCAACCACGGGACGCAGTCATTGCCCTCACTGAGGTTCTTACATCCCACAGTGAAGTTAATTCTGACTTTGTTGAGCTCTGCGCAGCATCTCATTTGCTAGAAATTAAGGGCGCTCTTCTCGGGGCAGTCTAGCGCATAAACTCCACTCTCACTCAATGAAAGTCTTGAAAGTGACCTTAATCAGCAGTAGAGTCCTCGACTTCATGATTGAGAGAGATCGTGCAATTGTTAAAACACTGAAATCGTACTCCCGAGGAATGACTAAACCTACCAGATTTCTTATTCTAGAACTGTCCTCTGTTGTCATGTGCTCTGAAGCTGTAGTTTCACATATGCTGTTACTTGAAATCTAATGTTTGTAGGTTCGATTCCATGTTTCTTATATGCTTCGGGGAAGCGCGGCGCATAGCGAAACGGCGCTGTTTGGATTTTACTTGGGGGACTGGCGGCCATCCAGCTTTTTTAGGTGGGTACCAGTCTGAGTGAGCTGGTATGAAGGAGAATTTTGAATAACAAGAGCACACCCGTGCATCCTGTGGCCGTAAATCCTGATGGTTCGCTCCGTGGTCAGAGTGGGTCGAACTCTTGTTGTGTGGACATCGACATATTTCTGTTCCCTCTCCTCCTGTCACTGACTATTGACGGCTTGACCTGCTCTGAAATTTGTAGCTCTGTTAACCAGTGAGGTGTGTTTGTAGCAGAGTGTTTCGCAGCCGAGGACCAGTTTTAAAGAAAGTGTTCTCGTTATGGGTAGTTAAATTCGCAACGTATAATTCGTACACAAACGGCCGTCCACTGGCGGGTTTGAGTGTTGCTTTTATTTGTGCTACTGATTCTTAAGTAGAGGGGAGCAGATTCTATGAATTACTTATTGTCTTGTTGAGTAGTCGGCCATAACATCATTTATATACTACACGTCTTGATGCTTTCCCCTTTGACAGTAAATGATAACTTGTGTAATTTGCTGTGGGCCGTTGGTACTTTGTATTGACTATTATTTACACACGTGTCATTTAGACGCGCTTGGCAGTGCACTGTTTGTTCTTAAGCAGAGGTTATCTTCTGATATGAACCTTGGAGCTTACTGAAATCGCAACTGAAGCAGGAGCTTGACTAGCACTTGGGCTTCGGAACTGTAACTTGCGTGGGTTGAGAAACTTGGGTGGATAGTGTGTGTAATTATTTAAAGACATTAATTTCCGAGAGCTGTGGCTGGAGCTTGACCGGCCTGAAACCCAGACCTGTGTTACGAATACTGTAAAGTTGTAACGATAATTCACTGTTTTGATATTTGAGCTTTTACATATTGTGTTAATTTTGTTAAGAGGGTGTACTGATATTGTGTGGCATAATTGTAGGGCCATAGTTGGGAACATAGTACACAGCCTCTTTCAGGGAGATCTCAGCTCTTTGGAAAAATAATTGCTCCCAAAGTTTGTACACCTCTTTCAGTCCAGTACCACCTCTCTCGAAATCCCAGTTCTCGCTACTTTATGTAAAAAGAAAAAAAAAGACAGCCGCACAAATACTCGTAGGATCCACGTTATGAGGTTTCTGTATAAACTTAATTATGTATAAAGATAATTATAAGATAATAATAACAACGGCTTGGTGCAAATCTATCTGTTGGCTCGCACTTCGGCGAGCGTCTCTAACCCACCGGGAAAAGGGGACCTACAGTTTAACGTGAAATACGAATCATGTATTGTTTCTGGCGCCTCCGCACATTGTTGAGAGGTGAAGGCTAGACTCAAAAATCCGTGCTCAGGCCGATATCCGATCCTGCCACCTCTCGATTTCCAGGCTCACGCTTCAGCGCTAGATTGCCAGGCCAGACATTTATATGGATAGTCTACCTATCGATACGTTTTGATGAGTGAGTATGCGAGTACCAAAATATGTGACATACATGGCAGTATTTTTCGATTTCATTGGCTAGAAGCTTAAACACTTTACACATGCGGAGAAACCAAACGTCTTAGTATTTGACATAAAGTTCTACTTGATACCTCTACCCGTTCGTTAGAAATACACTACTGGACATTAAAATTGCTACACCACGAAGATGACGTGCTACAGACGCGAAATTTAACCGACAGGAAGAAGACGCTGTGATATGCAAATGATTAGCTTTCCAGAGCATTCACACAAGGTTGGCACCTGTGGCGACACCTACAACGTGCTGACATGAGGAAATTTTCCAACCGATTTCTCATACACAAACAGTTGACCGGCATTGCCTGGTGAAACGTTGTAGTGATGCCTCGTGTAAGGAGGAGGAATGCGTACCATCACGTTTCCGGCTTTGATAAAGGTCGGATTGTACCTTACCGCTATTGCGGTTTATCGTATCGCGACATTGCTGCTCGCTTTGGTCGAGATCCAATGACTGTTAGCAGAATATGGAATCGGTGGGTTCAGGAGGATAATACGGAAAGCCATGGTGGATTCCAACGGCCTCGTATCACTAGCAGTCGAGATGACAGGCGTCTTATCCGCATGTCTGTAAAGGATCTTGCAGCCACGTCTCGATGCCTGAGTCAACAGATGGGGACGTTTGCAACACAAAAACCACATGCACGAACATTTCGACGACGTTTGCAGCAGCATGTACTATCAGCTCGGAGACCATGGCTGCGGTTACCCTTGATGCTGTATCACAGACAGGAGCGCCTGCGATGGTGTACTCAACGACGAACCTGGGTGCACGAATGGCAAAAGGTCATTTTTTTTCGGATGAATCCAGGTTCTGTTTACAGCTTCATGATGGTCGCATCCGTGTTTGGCAACATAGCGGTAAACGCACATTGGAAGCGTGTATTTGTCATCGCCATACTGGCGTATCACCAGGTGAGATGGTATGGGGTGCCATTGGTTACACGACTCGGTCACCTCTTGTTCGCATTGACGGCACTTTGAACAGTGGACGTTACATTTCAGATGTGTTACGACCCGTGGCTCTACCCTTCACTCGTCCGCAGCTCGTGGACGTGCGCTAGCGTTCTCGCTTCCCGCGCCCGGGTTCCCGGGTTCGATTCTCGGCGGGGTCAGGGATTTCCTCTTCCTCGTGATGACTGAGTGCTGTGTGATGTCCTTAGGTTAGTTGGGTTTAAGTAGTTCTAAGTTCTAGGCGACTGATGACCATATATGTTAAGTCCCATAGTGCTCAGAGCCATTTTTCCACCCTTCATTCGATCCCTGCGAAACCCTACAGTTCAGCAGGATAATGCACGACCGCATGTTGCACGTCCTGTACGGGCCTTTCTGGATACAGAAAATGATCGACTGCTGCCCTGGCCATCACATTCTCCAGATCTCTCACCAATTGAAAACGTCTGGTCAATGGTGGACGAGCATCTGGCTCGTCACAATACGCCAGTCACTACTCTTGATGAACTGTGGTATCGTGTTGAAGCTGCATTGGCAGCTGTACCTGTACACGTCATCCTAGCTCTGATTGACTCAATGCTCAGGCGAATCAAGGCCGTTATTGCGGCCAGAGGTGGTTGTTCTGGGTAATGGTTTTGCAGAATCTATGCACCCAAATTACGTGAAAATGTAATCTATGCACCCAAATTACGTGAAAATGTAATCACATGTCAGTTCTAGTGTAATATATTTGTCCAATGAATACCCGTTAATCATCTGCATTTCTTCTTGGTGTAGCGATTTTAATGGCCAGTAGTGTAGATGTCATCCTAGTCGGACAGACAGGCAGACGTACAGCAAAGTGGTCCTATAAGGGTGTTGGTTTTGCCGATCGAGGTACGTACACCTAAGAAAGACATTGTGGGACGGATGAAGAATATCAGAAGAAACTGAACCAATAAATGACACAGACTTGTCGCATCATTAAACTAGCGGCCGGCCGAAGTGGCCGTGCGGTTAAAGGCGCTGCAGTCTGGAACCGCAAGACCGCGACGGTCGCAGGTTCGAATCCTGCCTCGGGCATGGATGTTTGTGATGTCCTTAGGTTAGTTAGGTTTAACTAGTTCTAAGTTCTAGGGGACTAATGACCTCAGCAGTTGAGTCCCATAGTGCTCAGAGCCATTTGAACCATTAAACTAGCGCTGTGATAACAGGAAGACGAAAGTCGCTAGCTAAAAAGCGCCATGCCAGTGAAGATTTGTTCTTACAAAACACCGATTTTTCTCTTACATTTGTTATTACGAAAGCAATTTCACAGAACTAGTTTGTTCATGAGAGCTGAAAGACCCTGCTTTTTTTCTAGTGTCTGAGGCAAACATTATTCCCTCCGGTTATCGGAAACGCAACTACAGCGGTTGCTCAGTAGAAGAAACGCAAAGTCTATGGAAAAGTTTTCACAATCCATAGTAATTTTAGTATGGATGCAAACTGCGGTAATAAACTTCCGCGGAAGAAAAACTCATACTTGGTTCTGGCGCTGGAAGAGAGAGTTCCTGGATTTTTTGCGCTGAAATGAATCGTTACGGCTCACGCTCCCCGTAAAATTGGTGAAATGTTTGTCACGACCTCCTTTTACGTCTAGACTAAGAAATGTGTAACAAACTGCATCTGACAAGCAACTGCTGATACTTAATGAGGGACGTAAGCATCTGTAACCCGTTTCTTGCACAGATGTTGGTTCGCCGGTGAGGCCCATTCGAATGTAAGTAGTACTTGCTTGGAGAATACTTTTTTCAGTAGCGTATCTGCTTGGATGATGCTGTCTTCCATCTTTTCATCTTCATGCTTAAAATACATCGGACACCCTCTGTGACCTGTTTAATGTATGATTGTCTCAGTCTGCCCATCATTGTTCATACCTTTTACTGCTTATCAATCGCCAGTCCACTATTCTTACATCATTTATTTATATCATAATTTTTCAGCTTCTGTGAGTTATTACCCTATATCTATTTTCACGTCACGTTTCGTTAGTATGCTGCCATCATCAGGTGCTTTGCAGTTACATGTGCACTGATTTTTAATTCTCGATTATGCATTGAATTTCGTCCCTGTGCAGAAAGATTGATTTATTGCATCATGCACACGGCGGAATAAATAATGAACATATGAAATCGCAGACTGATTATTTACATATTTTCTCAGGCTTTTCATTCTGACGGGCCAGTATGGGTTTCCTTAGGTGTATACACCCTCTGACTGACCCTGATGGATTAATTACGAGATTGAATTACTGCTCAGATAAGTAAGTACGAAGCCTAGGCTGAACTGAGCCAGCTTAACATCAACATTTCCGGAACCGAGAAGTCCTGCGCAAGTGTCACACATAATGTTTCAAAAATGGTTCAAATGGCTTTGAGCACTATGGGACTCAACTGCTGTGGTCATAAGTCCCCTAGAACTTAGAACTACTTAAACCTAACTAACCTAAGGACATCACACACAGCCATGCCCGAGGCAGGATTCGAACCTGCGACCGTAGCGGTCGTGCGGTTCCAGACTGTAGCGCCTTTTACCGCTCGGCCACTCCGGCCGGCACATAATATTTAACGAGGAGTGTAGATACAGAGGTACTCCACATTTCGAAAAATTTCCTTTCTTTAAAATAGTTTACCGAACAGTCGTTGCAAACAGTCCCATACAGTTAAATCATAAAATAAAATAAAAAAGTAAGTGCATTAAGTTACTGTCTGGCGGATGCTCTGACTGTAATATACAACAGATCCGTTGTTTCATCCGTTGTTTTGTAGGGAAGAATACTGAAATTAATTCTAGTCACCTCCCATCGTTCCTATCAAACTTTCTTGAGAGGTTCAAACTGATTGTAATTCAAACAACAGAAACTGAAGTCCCGTCCCAAGTATTCCCAACTGAGAACCAACTTTGTCTCGATTTAGTTTCTGTTTTAGGGAATTTGTCCGGAAATAACACAGAGGTGTATGATGATCCGGTCTGTCCACTTGTGTAGGGATGAAAGATGAAAATAACCTATAGGATAAACGAATCAAAGACCCTAAGTATATTTTTATTTTTCTCATAGCTTTGTTGCCTGATTAATAACTATAATAAAAGTGACGTGATATTTTATGGGCATTGTAATAATAACTGAAAGGCGTTAAAATTTCGCTATACACTGTGCCAAAATTATACTAAGCATCAAATAAACGACAAATTGTAACCACTGTTGTTAATCGGTGTGCATGCGGCAGCGTGCTTACCAATATGTTCAAAAGCGTCGCGCATAAAAACGGGATTTTCCGGTGTTCATACGTCGAGTTCCATTGGTGATGAAAAGGTAGGGCCACGTGCTTTGGATAGCCTTGGTCAAGGGTCCATTTGTATAGCTAATAAAAGGATCATCTTAGTGTCACTATCGTATATTATAAGATCAAAGTAGGAATATTACGCTCTTCCTCCTTCTTAGGAAACGAAGAAAATTGGTTGGTTCTTTTTGCATTTCGTGTAGTTCATAGTAGGCTTGATGAGAATTTTGGAGGCACCTTTATTTCATGGGCGGTGCTCGGAAAACCTTCCAAAAATGGTTTTCTTGCTATATTTTCGCCACCACCAGCGGACCAAAACGCAACTGATGGATCCAAAATGGCCATGCACAGGAAATGTCTGAGTTTTTGCGATATATTTCTAAAATCCCGAGGTCGAAAACTCTTGAAAATTTTCTCGATTTCTTTATCCCTATCCCAGATACTGGGGTTTAAAAATTACTCTACATGTACACGAAAAATATGCACTCAAAAATTAAATAAATTGACTGATGACGGGTATACCCGTGACAAACCCATTATTGAGTTAAACCGACAGGTATACCTGTGAATGAATGAACGACGTATTTGCGTAAATTCATGGAAGGTTCCCGAGGAAAACCCAGGAAAAGCGTTTTTCGCGATTTTTTTGCCGTCAGCAGCGGACAACGCCCAGTCACGGATTCCAAGACGACTAGGCACGGCAAAGGCTGTAATTTTTAACACATGTCCCTAAGATTTCGGCCTCGAAGAATCTCGAAAATTTTCTAGATACCTTTATCCGTTTTCGAGATACAGGGGTTCAACGTTAACCTACACGTGCGCGTAAAATACGCATTAAATTGCGGTGTGAGGTGAAAACGTAGTTTGTAAAGTGGCATAGCTCTGACAAATATGATATAAAGCGTCTCCCTTGTCATCAGGAGTGTTCTGGGAACTCTACGTTGCAGTACTGAAGCACATGAAAATTTTTTGTGCACGTAAAGTCTGATCTGATGTGTAGAATTAGTATCGGGTTATTTCAATTTCACATAAGTAAACCTCAAAATTTTACTGACCCATTGTTTTCGTATGACTGACATACCCTACTTTGGCAGGGATAAGGGGGAACTAGCGGATGAATGCTCCTGCTGGAGCATAAGAAGTGCGAGTGTGTTCCTGTTTATTTAAAAGAGCGACTAAAAAGGGATGGGGGGGTTATCAGCTGCCTTGTTGTAGTTTCCTCAGCAGCTTTAGAAATTTTCCAAAAAAATTTGGCATGCAGACATATTCGCTCTTTTTTATGCTGCGAAAATGTTTAGAGGTGCTGAGGAAGGTATAATGACGCAGCAAATACCCCACCTTTTAATCAGACTTTTAATAAAGCGGAGCATGTGCACCTTTTTTGTGCTCCGGTAGGAGCGTTTTTCCACTGGTGATACTCACAGGCTAGCTTGGTCTCTTTCACATTATATTAGCTCTGGTTCTCTAGGCAGTATCGTTTGAACAGAGACTTTATAAATGAGTACTCATGTGTGACTGAATGCAAGCCATGTCAAAGTATGATTGATTTACACCTGATACACATAATGAAGCTTTAAGTGTGCAAAGAGAATTTAAGCGACACAGTAGGTACGCAGTACCCGTGCCAGGCTGTCTGTGGTAAGAAGGACAGGCCCAAAGGGAGACTGAACATCATTCGTGTTCTGAACGCTCTCTTCATTTTAACAGAACGCACTAACTTTTTATGTGTTAAAAAATATATTGGAAAAACACCTCCACTTGCTTTTACGACTAAGAAACAGAATAATTTACAGCCGACCGCTGTGGCCGGGCGGTTCTAGGCGCTTCAGTCTGGAACCGCGCTGCTGCTACGGTCACAGGTTCGATCCTGCCTTGGGAATGGATGTGTGTGATGTTCTTAGGTTAGTTAGGTTTAAATAGTTCTAAGTCTAGGGGACTGATGACCTCAGGTGTTAAGTCCCATCGTGCTTAGAGCCATTTGAATAATTTACAGTCATGAAACTGTACGAGGCTGTTTAATAGCAAACAGATTAAATACAATTATGAAAACTGTAGTAGTACAATAACCGAGCGCAATTTTCTTTCTCTAAAGAAACTTTAATTTTCACAGTACAAAATAAAAGTATACTCCACAAATAAACACCATATAAGAAAATAACTATACTTCCGGAGAGCGGAGGTTCACGACCCACAAGAGAGATAACCAGACAAAATTGATGTTAAATATTGCGTTCTGAATGGTACAAATAGTGAGAACCCTCACGAAATTAACAGATCTTAAATCTCCTTGAGTTTGGGCAGTTCAAAAACCAACTCCTTGAATAGGAGTAAGATAAATAACCATTCAGTTGGCCGACCCACACTTGCACAAACACATCTAAGTAAATAGATCTAGTAATTACTCAAGTGGTAAATTAATATGTTAACAAATTACTTGAGCTAGAAGTAAAAAAAATTGGAAAGGAGAGCTACAGTAAGCGCGCCTTGATTAGAACACAAATAAATACATCGACTTGCTATACAGCTCCGTCTTGGCAAGGCATAGTGGGCTCGGAAAGACTGAAGCTATCGGACGCTTGGCACCAGGCAGATTTCACACAAAGAAACGCAATTGGTAGCCACAGAAAAAAAAATACAGAATCTAGTACAGGAATTGGGCCAGGCCTCTGTTATAAACCGAAAGCAGCCGCACGACAGTCAAAATTGCAGCAACAAGAAATACAAGTGAGTTAACGGAGTCAAATCAATGAAACTTGTAAGGCAGCCAAAATCTAAATACTGTTACCGAGCAGAAAGCTCCAGCGCCAACCACAAACTGCACCCAGCTCGCGCCACGTGGCCGAGGTGTGAACAAGCAACCGCCACGCAGAGCTGAGTACTAAATCCCAACCTAACGCGTTCGGCTGGCTAACGAACCGCTAACAGCAGATAGAACATAACCTTTTGAGTAACATTACAGTCGCGTGTAAGACAGTAGTTGTTGTTGTTGTTGTGGTCTTCAGTCCTGAGACTGGTTTGATGCAGATCTCCATGCTACTCTATCCTGCGCAAGCTTCTTCATCTCCCAGTACCTACCGCAACCTACATCCTTCTGAATCTGCTTAGTGTATTGATCTCTTGGTCTCCCTCTACGATTTTTACCCTCCACGCTGCCCTCCAATGCTAAATTTGTGATCCCTTGATGCCTCAAAATATGTCCTATCAACCGATCCCTTCTTCTAGTCAAGTTGTGCCACAAACTTCTCTTCTCCCCAATCCTATTCAATACCTCCTCATTAGTTATGTGATCTACCCACCTTATCTTCAGCATTCTTCTGTAGCACCACATTTCGAAAGCTTCTATTCTCTTCTTGTCCAAACTGGTTATCGTCCATGTTTCACTTCCATACATGGCTACACTCCATACTAATACTTTCAGAAACGACTTCCTGACACTGAAATCTATACTCGATGTTAACAAATTTCTCTTCTTCAGAAACGATTTCCTTGCCATTGCCAGTCTACATTTTATATCCTCTCTACTTCGACCATCATCAGTTATTTTACTCCCTAAATAGCAAAACTCCTTTACTACTTTGTCTCATTTCCTAATCTAATCCCCTCAGCATCACCCGATTTAATTTGACTACATTCCATTATCCTCGTTTTGCTTTTGTTGATGTTCATCTTATATCCTCCTTTCAAGACACTGTCCATTTCGTTCAACTGCTCTTCTAAGTCATTTGCTGTCTTCTCCCTGTCTTCTCAAAGAGTGAGACATGGAGAAGACAGTAGTAACAAACGCAAAATAAAGTCGTCACTAAAAGGGACGTAATGACGTGATAATTAAGAGCTCCTGCCCTTACAAACAATAAAAAAAAGAAACACAGTTCAACTTGGTAGTATAAACACCCAGTAAGACAATAAATGAAACTGTTCGCACCTGTAATAGCACGTACAGGATATGGCGAGCCGCCACAAATCCCACGTCTTATAGCAAATAACGCACAGACTGGAGAATTAAATAAAGAAACAAATTCAGTTGCTTTATAGGAGTGCACGCACAACTTTCCTGCCTAGCGACAGAAGCGTGATCAGAAGCCAGAAGTCTAATATGGAACCGGACGTGAACCTCGAACAAACAACCAGGAAACTAACGAACGAAACGGTCACAGCACTGGCACAGGAGATGGTAATTATAGCTATTGTTACTGTCGATGCTCGGTTCACTCGCATCCGATAAATCACGTAGAAAGCTCACCAGATATATCGGTACAACGATCCAGGAATGACAGGTTGGAGCCGACACACAGCTTCAACACCGCGGCGTTCCGCCGCTCGCCACCAGGTCTTGCCGGTCGCTGAAGCACACAACACACTCATTCCCTCTGTTACGTCCAAAGGTTTGCAAACGGCAGAAAGCGATAAAATAACGATTCACATCCAGGAACCCACACGAATGTCTCTTCTTGGTGTCGCTGCTACGCTCTGAGCCGTTGACTGTTAACTACCGAAATTGTACCAGAATTCAATTGTCGGCACACTGCTCACCTCGACGCCACGTTCCAACTCGCCCGATGGTTCATCAAGAAAAAAAGAATGTCCTGTTGCGGTGAAAGAGACAATATGAATATTATGCAGAATTATTTATGCAATAGACTGCGAGGCGTATACCAGCCATGGATAACGACAGCGTGGGCGGATATTGGACTTGGTGAGCAGGGGCTCAGCCAAAATTCCGCTTGTATGTTTCTGCCTCTGTAGCAAGCGCCGCGTGAACCGCAAGGACTGCCCCAGTGTGTCTGAAACGAGCACTCAGAAACTGTGTTACTCTCTGCGCCCGCAGCGTTTTGTTTTGTCGTGTTTCGTCCTGTCCATTAGTCGTTTGTTCTGCCGCGTCAGCTTTGTGGTCACTCCCGGACAGAACTGAGCTGATTTTGTGGAGACACAGCGAGTCGTAAATGAACTCCTGTCACGTAACTGCAAGTGTGCATTCAGTGTGACTATACCCGCTTCAAAATGTCTCGTACATTATATGTGCTAATGTAACAGGTATCTCTTTTAATACTTTCTTCAGTAGCTGAATTGTGTTACGAATGAGGAGGCTGATTACAGCGTAAAAATTTTTCTTAGTAGATCAACTGATCAAACGTACTCAGTACTCGAGATAGTATATACCGTCTCCTTTTCCGGCAAAAAATAGCTATGCATTCATGGTATGTACCGCTGTCATAGATGGTACACGACATGCAACCGGAAGTCTCAACCTAAATACATAGCTTAGTGGTGTCCGCCTTTGATAGCAGCAGCAACAGCAGCAGCAGAGCATCCCATACAGAATGACAAAGGCGAAAAGCCATTCATGAAAAGTACCGATATTACTGCGTAACTTACACACCTGAAGCAAAATCCCAGGTCAGAATACAAGTACTATTTTCTGCCGGAACACAACCTCCAATAATTTTTTCTTCCTAAAAAAATATCTTTATTACCCGTGGACGCAAATTATATTCGAGAAGCAATGATGTATAGTAAAAGAATCTCACCTGCGAAGCTTCTAATGATATTCGCTAGCAAGACTGTAGGCCTACTTCAGTCTCTACATTTTAGTGTGGTGCAGGCACTTCATGAACTTATTCCGGATCTCAAACAAAAAATAAAAGGAAAACAAAGTAATTGGCTTAGAAATACAATACATTTGAGTAAAGATCCATATAGGAATAATATTCAATGAGCATGTAAACAAGCTATAAAAAGATGCAGAAATATATGATTTTAAACTATCACGAGTTGAAATTAAAAGTATGAAAAGCTGAAGCGCCAGTAAAATAAGAAAAGACAAAAGTTACCCAAACATATAGCACATATTCCAATGAAAAACTCTGTTTAATTTGTTTAAAAGAAACGAAAAAAATGACGTCACTAATGAAGACTGGATACGGTTACCGTTAATTTCACAGTAGTTTGCATTGAATCATGATTAGTGGGTATCCATGCTGTAAGTTCGATATGACAACAAACTGATATTTCAACCATATGGATTTTTCTTTCTGCAGGGGTGGATGACATTCATCAAAAATGTTTACTAATCCTTTTAACAAAATCCAGCCAACAACTATCGGTGCTGTCGACAATGCGAAAATGAATGTAAAGGGAGCAATGGGAGAAGCATTCAATGACTCTGAAAGTAAAATTTTGTCAGCCGATCTGAGTAAACACCCTGTTTAGCTCTTATGTAAAAGGGGTAAGCGGTTGAAATCATCTGTTCATACTTTCAGAGACCATACTGGCACCGAAACGGAAGATAACAGAGAGAATGTCGAAATACTGGATTCCGTGTTCCGATATTGTTTCATTGTGGAAGATCGCAACACAGTCCATCCTTTCAATCAGCGTACGAACGACGGAACGGCAGATACTGAGGTAACCGGTCGCATAACAGAAAAACAGCTACAATCGCTTAGCAGGAGAAGTCATCAGGACCAGATGCGAAAAAGCTTGCTCCCCTTCTAGCAGCAGTAGCAGTTTGTCGTAGATCGCTGGAGTGACGAATGGTACTTAGCGATTGGAAAAAAGGCAAGTAATTGCCATTTTAAAGACGGGCCGTAGGACAGATGCGCACAATAGTTCTGTATCTTTGACGACAAACTAACGTAGAATTATGAAACATGTTTCATGTTCAAGAATTATATTTTTGGAGTACGAAAATGTCCTGTATAAAAATTGACATGGATTCCTCAAACAGAGATCTTGCGTCACTCGGATCGGTCCGTTCCTCCGTGAGATCCAAAGCGCTGAAGACAATGACGCTCAGCTTTATGTTATGTTCCTTGACTTCAGTAAGGCATTTTACACAGCCCCATGCTGTCGTTACCTAAAAAAAATACGAGTTAATAGAGTATCGAAGCAGATTCGCGACTGGATTCCAGACTTCCTTGCTAACGGAACTCAACATGCCGCTGGTAACGGAAGAAAATTGGCAGATGTAAAGGTAATTTCCGGAGTACCTAAAGGAAGTGTGATAGGACCGTCACTGTTTGCAGTGCATAAAAATGATGTAGCAGAAAGTGTCGGACGCTGTTTATGACTGTTCACAGACGATGCAGTTGTCTATAACAAAGTTTCAACGCCAGAAGGCAGTATCGTTCCTCAGAATGACCTGCAGAGGACTGATGAATGATGCAGGCTCTATCAGTTGACCCTGCACGTAAATAAATATACTGCGCGTACAAGAAAAAAAGACACTATTATACAACTACACTACTGCTGAGAAACTACTGGAACATTATCTAACGTAAAATATCTAGGAGTAACTATCCCGAGCGACATTAAGTGGAACGACCACATAAAACTAATACTTGGAAAAGCAGACGCCAGACGGCGATTCATGGGAGAAATCTTAAGGAAATGTAACCAGGGCGGCGCGCGAATTGTTTACAAACTTGGTCGTTTCAGAAGTAGCTTACAAGGCGCTTGTTAGACCGAATACTGAGTACTGTTCATCAGTTTGGGAACCCTATCAGGTAGGACTGATAGAAGAGATAGAGAAGATAAGAGCGGCACGATTCGTCATGAGATCGTTTAATCTCTCCGAGAGCGTTGCAGAGACGTTTAGCAATTTCCATTGGTAGACGTTACAAGAGAAACGTTGTCCAGCACGAAGATTTCTACTACTGAAATTTCGAGAGAGGACTTTCTTGGAAGAGTCCGAAAACGTATTACTCCCTCCCACAAACCTCTCGTGTAATGATCGCGACGAGAAAATTCGAAATTATTTTCAATAGAGAGGCTGAACGACAATCGTTCTGCCCACGCTTCATTTGCGAGTGCAACAGGGAAAGAGTGGGATCAGTTAGTGGTACCTGAAGTATCCTTGCCGCACACCATTAGGTGGCTTTTGTGGAGTATGACATAGACTTGGACTACACTACCAGCCATTGAAGAAGATGCTGTGATATGCAAATGATTACCTTTTCAGAGCATTCACACAAGATTGGTGACGGTGGCGACACCTACAACGTGCTCACATGAGGAAAGTTTCCAACCAATTTCTCGTACGCAAACAACAGTTGACCGGCGTTGCCTGGTGAAACGTTGTTGTGATGTCTCGAGTAAGGAGCAGAAATGCGTACCATCACGTTTCTGACTTTGATAAAGATCGGATTGTAGCCTATCGCGATTGTGGTTTATCGTATCGCGACATTGCTGCTCGCGTTGGTCGAGATCCAATGACTGTTAGCAGAATGTGGAATCGGTGGGTTCAGGAGGGTAATACGGGACACCGTACTGGACCCCAACGGCCTCGTATCACTAGCAGTCGAGATGACAGCCATGTTATCCGCATGGCTGTAATGGATCGTCAAGCCAAGTCTTGATCCCTGAATGAACAGATGGGGATGTTTGCAAGACAACAATCATCTCCGCGAACAGTTCGACGACGTTTGCAGCAGCATGGACTATCAGCTCGGAGACTATGGCTGCGGTTACCCTTGACGCTGCATCACAGACAGGAGTGCCTGCGATGGTCTACTCAACGACGAACCTGGGTGCACGAATGGCAAAACGTCATTTTATCAGATGAATCCAGGTTCTGTCTACAGCATCATGATGGTCGCATCCGTGTTTGGCGACGTCGCGGTGAACGCACATTGGAAGCGTGTATTCGTCATCGCCATACTGGCGTATCACCCGGCGTGATGGTATGAGGTGCCATTAGTTACACGTCTCGGTCACCTCTTGTTCGCATTGACGGCACTTTGAACAGTGTGTTACGACCCGTGGCTCTGCCCTTCATTCGATCCCTGCGAAACCCTACATTTCAGCAGGATAATGCACGACCGCATGTTGCAGGTCCTGTACGGTCCTCTCTGGATAAAGAAAATGTTCGACTGCTGCCCTGGCCAGCACATTCTCCAGATCTCTTACCAACTGAAAACGTCTGGTCAATGGTGGCCGAGCAACTGTCTCGTCACAATAGTCAGTCACTACTGTTGATGAAATGTGGTATTGTGTTGAAGCTGCATGGGCAGCTGTATCTGTACACGCTATCTAAGCTGTGTTTGACTCAATGCCCAGGCGTATCAAGGCTGTTATTACGGCCAGAGGTGGTTATTCTGGGTACTGATTTCTCAGGATCTATGCTCCCAAACTGCGTGAAAATGTAATCACATGTCAGTTCTAGTATAATATATTTGTCCAATGAATACCCGTTTATCATCTCCATTTCTTCTTGGTGTAGCAGTTTTACTGGCCAGTAGTGTATTTGCTTTCCACTATGGCGGGGTGAGGTTGGCTCGAATGTTTATTGAGCTCGCAGCAGGTTGCGTTGGCGTTGCCGGATGTTGACAGGGCAGCAGGTATGCAAAAATAGATTGCTGCCTTTCGTAGATTAATAGCCAGTGAGAGTATAATAACAAGTTTATCATAATCGGTACAGCAGTCGAAGGCGTCGCCTTGCCGCGGTGAGCACCCAGCGGAGCGGTCTGGTCCCGGCTGGCAGAGTGCTCTTGGCCAGCACGCGGAAACTGAGACGGCCAGCGTCGGAGACCCCAAGCCGGGCAGGCGCGCAGTGTTGTGCCGGGTCAGCTCTGCGCAGGCGGCAAATTTCGATGTAAGTCGGTCACGCCGTTCGGCGCAAGTGCGTGACTAAGTAACAGCTTGTTATAGGCTCGATGCACGAGACATCCGCCGGTGGCCAATCAAGGACTCCAACGTAGAATGCACCAAGAGCAGCCGGCGGACGCAAATCTGTGCTTCCAGAGAGCGTACGCGCAGAAGAAGGGGCAATTCGGCAGTAAGTCATGTGCAGGACGCCTGAACACGCCTGCGAATCGTGAACCACCAGGTAGGCGCTCTAAACGCGTTTCAAGTCAACCAGCAATTGTCCCGCTTCTGGAAGGCACCAGCTCAGCATCAGCACAGCTAATGAAAGCAGCGTTTAGGTGCTCTTTACGGTTACGCGGCCGGATTTCATCGTCCTGACGACACGATATTTCGACGGTGCTACTGGTCGCTGTCTTCAGGTGAGACTGTAGGAGCACCATCACGCCGGAACAGGTAGCATCGCTCGCTCGTTCAAAATGACAAGCCTTTCGTGGTCTTGACTGTTAGGCGCTATTCCTACCGTCCTTCTTTGGTTTGGGGTAGTTATGCCTCGCTTCTTGGCTATTCGTCTTTTGAGGATGGCTGCTAGGCCTTCCTCAGGCTGGTGGGATAGGTTTCTATTCCCTCAGTAGGCCAGGCCAGCGCGTGGTTGGCCTACGGTGGAGCTGCTGGCCCAAGTCTTTGACGAGCCTGTTCTCGGAGTTTTCCGTCTTCGCGCAGAATTGGCGTGCTGTCTGCTTGTACCTGTCTCATAGTAGCGGGATGTCAGTATCTGCGTGTAGCATTTGCGTGCTATATTATTTCGAAAGACGCAGAGCGAGCTTCAGAGCCCGGTTCTACACCCTCTGCAGTGTCCCAGTGTTGGTGTCGGCCGCGTTTTCCCACACCACCGCCGCGTATTCTAACACTGGCGTGACTAGTGTCAGGTATAGTGTGACGCCGTGGTGCGGAGGCAACGAGGAAGTCGGGTTGAGCAGAGGGCATAGTGCGCGAAGTCGCCCTAACGCTTTTCCCTTGACGTCTCTGATGTGTGGCAGCCATGTCAGTCTTTGGTCCAGAGTGACTCCAAGGTAGCCGCCGGTCTCCCGCGATGTAGCATCAGATACGGCGGTTCTTTTATTTCCCGTGAACAGGCCAATGCGTGTGTGCGTGAAGTCAAAGGAGTGTCCTCTGCGAAGCGAAGAATTGCATCGCCGCCGGCGATAGAAACTAGCAAAAGCGAAGAATCCCAAATTAAGATACAGCCAGTCGAAAACCAGACGGTTGTTGTTTTATATCAGATAGGATGCCACATTTTGCTTAAAAGAAAACCTTTCTCTCTGTTAATAATTTACGAACTTGCAGCATGTTGCAGGTGAAAAATAGGTCCGCAACTTGTCTTGTAATTGAAATAAATGGTTGTAGCTTCGTCATAAGTTGCATCGAGTTCTCTAATGTCCGTCCTATGTGATGTAACTTGCTGTTGTTAAGTCGGCCATATACCACTCTGATAACTGCAGGGGCAGTTTCTATACGTGTGTTATCTCCCTTGTATTTGTCACACTTACAGCACAGATGGATTTAAAATGGACAAAAGTTTCCGAAACTAGTCACCATCAAGCAATAAAAAATATATACTTCTCAATACAATTGATGACGAAGTTGCAACCATTTATTGTTATTAGTAATGTCATCGGATATTCTCCTTTCGGTGGATTCCATAGGTACAGAATCCCAGTAACGGGAAGCCGGAGCAATAATTTGCGTCTCTTTAAATGACATAGTTTGTCCTTCATTGAAACAATGGTCACCGACGGCAGACTTTTCAGGCTGGAGCAAATGTGTGTGGCACTGATTTTCCACATACCGGTCATAAACTTTACGAATAGTCTGTCCAATACAAGTCTTTCCGCAATGACAAGGAATTTTATACACCACAGGCTTCCTTAACCCCAAATCATCTTTAACGCATCCAAGAAGTGCTCTACTTCTGGCCAGCGGCAAAAGGACACTTTAATATCGTGTTTTCTGAGGATTATTGAAATTTTCGAAGAAATACTGAAATGTTTCGCCGTTCACTGACATCAACATATTTTTTATTTAATGCTACATTTTTTTTAACAAACTTACGGTGTGGCTGTAGGAAGTCGTCTTCCCCTATTGTCGCCTACCTTCTCAGGGAAGATCTTGAAGATGCTCTACTCAAGACTTCTTCTCTTAAACACATGTGTTTTCTGAGAAACGTGGATGACATTTTTGTCGTCTGGTCCCATGGAATGAAAGCTTTTCATCGGTTTTTAGTACGTTTTAACTGCCTTCATCCAAGCATCACATTTTCGAGGGAAATTGAAAAAGACGGCAAATTACCTATTTTGGATGTTTTAATACACAAGAAAGAAAAATGCCGCTTTGGGACACAGACTATACCGTAAACCTACGCATACGGACCGCTACCGGCATGCTACGAGTTGTCATCCATCTCACCAAGGGACTGGTCCAAGAGAGCTTACACTATTTCAGATTCTGGACGCAGGAATTGGATTATCTTAAGTTTGTTTACTGGCAAAATGGATATACTGACCATCAGATTGTTCATGGTTTTCAGTTTGGACCACCATGTGAACTGACAATAGACAATTGTAAATCACTTGCTTTTTTACCCTTTGCGGGGAATATTCCATGATAAAAGTGTCCCGTGCCTTTGGACGATGAAATCCGGTCGCATACCCATGAAGATCAACAAAATCTACGTAATAACACGCATGGGCCTCTAGTCGTAATTAGGCAGGATGACCTCTATCAGGTCGACGACTGACGTGGAATACTTCTCAGTGTTGGCTGTGGACGACAACTAGATATTGCATAGCAAGAGTGGGCACTATTTATAGCTGCTCGGTCCGCCTTGTTGTGACAGGATATCATTTTCTAACGCGTAGACCACGGAATTGGTGCAGCGCCAGTCTTGGACGTAATGTAATCCAGGTCACCGCTTGGACGTTGTGACCCTCGTACTATGCTGCATCAACAATGTTAAAACTTCGGCAGCAGACGCCAGGAGTGTCGTGTGGCAACCAGACTCTTCTTAGTGGCAGGGCGGAGACTTACGTCATGTCAGCTGGTCGAGAAACGCGGTGACAGCTTTCCGCTCACTTGACGACTGGTTAAGGACACCAATTTGAAAATGTACATAATGTATAAAATATTGGTTAAATTTTTCCATGAGTGTAATATACCGTCCAATCACATTAATGCGACCACCTGCCAAAAGACTGAATAACCATCTTCTGCACCGCGGATTGCTGCGAGACGTGCAGGAACAGAGTCAATGAGGTTCTGGACATTTGTGGTAGGTCTCCCGGTTGAGGACCCTTGGTACGAACAGCTCGATCGCGGCGATCCTACAAATTCTCGACTAGATGTAAATAAGCGGAATCTGGTGGTCAGGATAGTACGGTAAACTAGCCTGGTGTCCTTCGAACCACGCTCGCCGCCGTTGTGGCCGAGCGGTTCTAGGCGCTTCAGTTTGGAACCCCGCGACCGCTACGGTCGCAGGCTCGAATCCTCCCTCGGGCATGGCTGTGTGTGATGTCCCTAGGTTAGTTAGGTTTCAGTAGTTCTAAGTCTAGGGGACTTATGACCTCAGATGTTTAGTCTCACAGTGCTCAGAGCGATTTGAACCATTTTTTGAACCACGCTCGTACACTGCGAGCTGTGTGACACGTTACATTGTGCTGACCGTAGATGTCACTATGCCGAGAAGAAACAAACTGCATGTAGGGGTGGACACGGTCCCTAAGAAATAGATGCATACCTTTTTGATCAACTGTGCCTTCCAGAATGACGAGATCACTCAGGGAGTGCTACGAAAACATTCCCCAGAGCATTCCGCTCCCTCCTCCGGCCTGGATCCATTCGACGCTTGTCGCATGGTGTTTGGTTTCAGATGTTTCACGCTATGCACGCCAACGGCCATCTGTCCATTGGAGCACAACACGTGTTTCATCCATAAAGGCCACCTGTCGCCACTCGGCGGACGTCCACTTGCAGTATTGGCGTGCAGATTCCAGCCTTCTTCGCCGATGAACAGCAGTCAGTATGGGTGCGCGAACCAGCCGCCTACTGCTCAGGCCCATTCACAGCAACGATCACCAAACAGTCGTTGAGGAGACACTGTTGGTACTTCCTTGGTTCATCTGGATGGGGGAGGGAGTGTTCAAAATGGTTCAAATGGCTCTGAGCGCTATGGGACTTACCATCTGAGGTCATCAGTTCCCTAGACTTAGAACTACTTAAACCTATCTAACTAAGGACATCACACACATCCATGCCCAAGGTAGGATTCGAACTTGCGACCGTAGCAGCAGCGCGGTTTCGGACTGAAGCGCCTAGAACCACTCGGCCACAGCGGCCCGCGGAGGGAGGTTGGTCACTCGCTCAACAGTTGCACACTTATCGTACGCACACATTTCCACAGCCGTCGATCAGCCTTGTCACCTTTTACCCCTGGTGCACCACAGCAGCCTCTGCGCTGGTTTTGGAGTGCGCCATTTTGCTGTGCACCGTATACTTAAATGGCAATGGTACGCCAACCGCTTACAAACTTAGCCGTTTCATAAATGCTTCCTCCCATGACCCGAATGCTAATGATCATGCCGTTTTGGACGTCAGATAATTCGCTCCATTTCCGCATTCCGACAATGACTGCGCTGTTAGCCGCGTCTGCTAGACACTCTTTACATACCCTCCACTGCTAGTGTTGCCACCTGCCCTCTGGGTGCGGTAACTACACGTCGAACAGAAGCAGTGGACACAGTAATATAACTATACCGCGTATTTTTTCAAACAAAACTGTAGTATAATTGTGAAAAGAAAATATTGTGAAATATTTATGTTAAGAAATCTTGTAAAATATATATACACACATCAAAAAAGTGTTGAATCACCCCAGTTCCCAGAACACCTGAAGATAGACGTTGACTGTGGATATTGTATCACAGAGCAGTCCTTTTGATTGTTCAGAGATGTCACTAAACCCCCCCCCCCCCCCCAAAGATGTAAACAACCATGCATGAGCAGCGCCTATTAGACCGAGGGGTTCCGATAGCCGGTCAGTTTCAGCCATTCCACCAGGAAGGAGGTACACGGGTAGTGTTGTCTATAGATTAACCATGCCTAGACGGTCAATACCGCTGTTCGATCGCGGCCACATTGTTACTTTGTGCCAGGAAGAGCTCTCAACAAGGGAAGTGTCCAGGCGTCTCGGAGTGAACTAAAGCGATGTTGTTCGGACATGGAGGAGATACAGAGACACAGCAACTGTCGATGACAGACCTCGCTCAGGCCACCCAAGAGCTACTACTGCAGTGGATGACCGTTGTCTATGAATTATGGCTCGGAGGAACCGTCACAGCAACGCCAACTTTTTGAATAATTCTTTTCGTGCAGCCACAGGATGTCGTGTTACGACTCAAAGTGTGCGCAGTAGGCTGCATGATGGGCAACTTCAATCCCGACGCCCATGGCGAGGTCCATCTTTGCAGCCACGACATCATGCTCCGCGGTACAGATGGATCCAACAACATGCCGAATGGACCGCTCAGAATTGGCATCACGTTCTCTTCACTGATGAGTGTCGCATATGCCTTCAGTCAGACAATCGTCGGAGACGTGTTTCGAGGCAACCCAGGCAGGCTGAACACCTTAGACATACTGTCCATCGAGTGCAGCAAAGTGGAGGTTCCCTGCTGTTTTGGGGTGGCATTATGTGGGGCCGACGTACGCCGCTGGTGGTCATGGAAGGCGCCGTAGGGCTGTACGATACGTGAATGCCATCCTCCGACCGATTGTGCAACTATACCGGCAGCATATTGGCGACGCAAATTATTTTCATGGACGACAATTCGCGCCCCCATTGTGCACATCTTGTGAATGACATCCTTCAGGATAACGACATCGGTCGGCTAGAGTGGCCAGAATGTTCCCCAGACATGAACCGTTGGAACGTGCCTGGGATAGATTGAAATGGGCTGTTTGTGGACGTCATGGCCCACCAAACCACGCTGAGGGATCTATGCCGAATCGCCGATGAGGAGTGGGACAATCTGGACCAAAAGTGCCTTGATGAACTTGTGGATAGTGTGCCACGACGAATACAAGCATGCATCTACGGAAGACCTGTTACTGGCTATTAGAGGTACCGGTGTGTACAGCAATCTAGACCACCATCATTGAAGGTCTCGCTGTATGGTGATACTACAGGAGCAATAAAATGGGCGGAAATGATGTTTATGTTGATCTCTATTCCAATTGTCTGTACAGGTTCCGGAACTCTCGGAACCGGGGTGACGCAAATTTTTTTTTTTGATGTGTGTAAAAGCTCCATATGACCGAAATGCCAAAATAAATAGATACTGTTTTGAATGCTACAGAATTTTCTTGCTTGCTGGGTATTGCAGGGTAACATAGTGCGTCAAGAACCACGTCTGTTAATACATAGTGCGTTAAGAACCACGCATGTTAATGAGCTTACTGGTGTTCTGGACGCATTACTGGCACGTAGAGTTTTTCTGGGAGGCGGACCTTTCTTGCAATTTGAATCAGACTCTTCAAGCTGCAGGACAGAATATGGAGTGAATGCCTCAGTCGTCTTGGATTAGCATCACTTCTTGGAATTCCACAAAGAGATTCGAGAATTAAAAAAATCTACTAAGATACTACGTGAACAGTTGTACTAAGATATTACGTGAACTATATTTACAGAATTACCGCTGAAGATACTTTGTAAATAAAGGCGACATGCGCCTGGTGTAAAACACGCTGTAAATCCAGTAAGCTTTAGATGCGAAAATAATATCGTTTAAATACTGATAAATATATTTTGGTGGATAAAACAGTGAAGATTGTGCTATCTTGAAAGGCAGGTATCAAATTCAGGTTTTCAAATTGTTTAACATTATTCGATTTTTGGTTCTAGAATAATAGTTCCAGGTGGGTTCTGCTACTGTTTGTGCATTCTCCATAATGTAGTAAAGTATCAGTTAAGTCTTCATTACTAAAGGTTATTGTAGACTCAGAAACTAATAACGCTGCGAAATTAAATATTTTACTAGCACCACAAATGAAATCAACGTCTCAATACGACTAGAATTCCACAACACTCCATTCAGTTCTTCAGATGGGCAACAAGTTATTAACTGTGTATCTCCTATCTCGGGGATACATTTTTGTTTCGAAGGAGGCATAATGTCTGTGTTGTGTGTATTACACTCAAGGCATGAACACTAGAAAAATTTAAATGCGTTTTTAGTCCGCAATGTCTTTGAGGGAAAACGTTCGAACGTACTACTTCGGCATCAGAAAAAATGTGCTACATAAATACGACTGATCAATTATTTTCTACCATGTATACTGCGGAAAATTAACGTGCGTTCTGCAGAGGAATTGTACAGAAGGTCTACTTGTACTCACATTCCTTCCAGACTCACGTGAGAGACAGATGAACGGCAGTTGCATACCTGCAAATAAATAATGTCAATAATCATTTATTTGGAACGAACACGTAACACAACAACATAAGTATAAATTGGAAATAGAACATAGAACAGCATTCTCTGACAACTAATTGTTCTAATTCTCGTCAATTACAGTACACGTTCCATGCAGCAGACGTCTCATGTGAAGAAATTAATGACAGATGGAAATGCTTTTCTTTGTAACTTAGCCACTGCCTTTGCGTGTGAACGTGAGAAAAAGATAGCAATGTTTGTAAACGTGTATAATTTTGATTTTATCTATAAATATTATTTACTGCGGTTATGGAACCTATAAAAATCATTACCACGTTGGGCGCAACTGCTGTTGCAGTACTTAACCATTAAATTATTTCCGAAACACGTTTTACTGTGCATGAGTTACATAGACGTGAATTAAAGTGCATCATGAAAAAAAAAAGATAAAGTAGTGGACATTGTGATTACACAGCGGGGCACAATACTGCGCACACTATATAATTCACGGAGATTCTCCTTCTACTTCTTCTTCCTTCTCAGTTTTGGGCCTCTTGGCCTGTTACAGTCTCGCTGAGAAGTTCTCTTGTTATCTTTTCGTTGGTCGACATAGCGATCTTACACTGCTGGAATGGTAGTACAGCATCGATTTTGGGTTCCTCTTTGAGCTAATTCGCTGTAGATGTTTTCTCCAGTTGTTTTGGTAGTTCAGTATACAATGTGTGATGGATTCCATCTTAAGTTCATTCAGTACGTCTTCATTCCTTTTGTGATACCATTTGGTGGAACTAGCTGTTCGCCTTAAGAATTTTATTTCACATGTTGTTTGACTTTTCGTATCTTTTGCCTTTATTTTCCAGGCTTAGCTGCGAAAGCACAGCACAGTTCTAGCTAAAAAGGCGTATTCTGTTGTGCTTGTGGACTAGGGAAGGTTCCATCACGTTATAATGACTCTACCTGTATTTGCGTACCTGGTCGCTTTTTCAGCTATGTCTGTTTATTAGAGAAAAGATAAATTATAGCCGAAATATGTGAGTGGTTTACTTTCTTTATTAGATCCTACTTTGTACTGTCAATTTTCAACATAAGGCTGTTTGTTATTTAGGTGTCGATGAATTTCTCGGATATAATCTCTAAATTGCTTACAGAACACTGCAGGTCATCCTCTGAAGGTGCTAGAAGAGCTAAATCTTCTGCAGAAAGTAAAGCATCTAGCTTTCTGTCTTTTTTTGTTATTTGAATGACACAGTGTGGCATTTGTCGCTACTCTTGGATGATTTTATCCCCTAAAACAGTGAACAAGAGTGGTAAAGACCGAATTCCTGTCGTACTCCAGCATGGATTATACCCCTCTCAGATAATTTCCCTCTTTCTTGATATTTGTTCAGTAATTTTTGTATATGTTTTCTATAAGTTGCCGGGAACAACATCATCTGCCACATACAGTAATAATATTTGTTTTTGTTGACTTTATCAAAAGTTTAAAAAAAATCAACGAAGGCAATATGCGTTTCTAGATTAAATTCTGTATGTTTTCTATTAGCAATTTCAGTGAAAAACAGTCGTCATAGCGCCCCTTATTTTTTATGATGTTGGCAAAAATTTTAAATTCTGACTTCAGAAATCTTATCCTCTGTAGTCAAAAAATTTTTCCGGTCTCCATTTTTGAATGACAACTGACTTAGTCCAGTTTCACGTATATTATTCCTAACCAGTTGAAATTTAAGAACGTTCAGTCATCTGTCTATAAATGACTTCCTTGCATATTTAAACAGCCATAGATTGACCAAATCTTCTCCTGGGCTCCTATTATTTTTATTTTATTTGCTTCCTTTTTAAGTTCACGCTTCTAGACGACTTCTCTTGAATATTTCCCTGAGAGTTGACTTTTAAGAGGCACTGATGTCTGGGACCACTGATTCTGAAACCATTGCAACCATTTAAGAAGAGAGATGGCTTCACTTTCACATTCTATTTTATCTCGCTGTTTAACTTCTTAATAATTTGTTCGTCTGAGGTTGAGGTCTGTGATTTCATGTTTTAAATGGGTCACAAATTCTTTCCAGCTCAGTCTGTGTTTTCTATGTATGTGTCTTATAGGAACTGGTCTTTTTCTATGATGTTCTATTTTATCTTCCTGTCTCCTTATGATACATATTCCACAAGTACTTCCAGATTGTACTTGATAGCCTTCTCGGTAGTATCATCGTATTTTCTCGGACCTTTCTTCCTACTCCAATTTGCTTTACTACCAAGCCTCTGACTGGCAGCTTAGAATGAATTGGAGAGCCTCCCACTCTTCTTTTGAGCTCTCTTTGACTAGAAGTCAAGTTCTTTATTCATTTGCGGTTTCTTGTTCTTTTTTCTGTTATCTTCATCCTTTTTGTATTGGACTTACTCGAAGGTAGCGATCAGATTCAATTTCAGGACGTCGAAACACTCTTACACCCAATTCCATGTCAGCCACTTGGTTATGACACATAATGCAACCTATTATTAACGTGAGATTTCTGGCTTACAGTGAATTTGTGGCTCGTCTTAATCTGAATACTACGTTCATAATTCTGACTTGGCTATATACCGCAAACTGAAAATGCGACTGTGATTGTATCGTAAGGGGAAAATGATTCTAAGCTGTGGGCGCTAGGCCTACATTTTAGCATTTTACATCACTACCTCACTTAAAATGCATATTTACTTACTAATAAACACACAGAGTGCTGTCCACAAACTCGACTGATAATTTATGAACTGACTTCACATTTCCGTTTTAATTATTCTAAATTTGTGACTATCTACAGGGTGGTCCATTGATAGTGACCGGGCCAAGTATCTCACGAAATAAGCATCAAACGAAAAAATTACAAAGAACAAATCTCGTTTAGCTTGAAGGGGAAAACGAGATGGCGCTATGGTTGGGCCGCTAGATGGCACTGCCATAGGTCAAACGGATATCAACTGCCTTTTTTAAAAATAGGAGCCCCCATTTTTTACTACATATTCGTGTAGTACGTAAACAAATATGAATGTTTTAGTTGGGTCACTTTTTTCGCTTTGTGATAGATGGCGCTGTAATAGTCACAAACGTATAAGTACGTGGTATCACGTAACATTCCGCCAGTGCGGACGGTATTTGCTTCGTGATACATTACCGGTGTTAAAATGGACTGTTTACCAATTGCGGATAACGTCGATATCGTGTTGATGTATGGCTATTGTGATCAAAATGCCCAATGGGGGTGTGCTATGTATGCTGCTCGGTATCTTGGACGACATCATCCAAGTGTCCGGACCGTTCGCCGGATAGTTACGTTATTTAAGGAAACAGGAAGTGTTCAACCACATGTGAAACGTCAACCACGACCTGCAACAAATGATGATGCCCAAATAGGTGTTTTAGCTGCTGTCGCAACTAATCCAAGCATCAGTAGCAGACAAATTGCGCGAGAATAAGGAATCTCAAAAACGTCGATGTTGAGAATGCTACATCAACATCTTACCATATTTCTATGCACCAAGAATTGCATGGCGACGACTTTGAACGTCGTGTACAGTTCTGCCACTGGGAACAAGAAAAATTAAGGGACGATAACAGTTTTTTTTGCACGCGTCTATTTAGCGACGAAGCGTCATTCACCAACAGCGGTAACGTAAACCGGCATAATATGCACTATTGGGCAACGGAAAATCCACGATGGCTGCGACAAGTGGAATATTAGCGACCTTGGCGGGTTAATGTATGGTGTGGCATTATGGGAAGAAGGATAATTGGCCCCCATTTTATCGATGGCAATCTAAATGGTGCAATGTATGCTGATTTCCTACGTATTGTTCTATCGATGTTACTACAAGATGTTTCATTGCATGACAGAATGGCGATGTACTTCCAACATGCTGGATGTCCGGCACATAGCTCGCGTGCGGTTGAAGCGGTACTGAATAGCATATTTCATAACATGTGGACTGGTCGTCGAAGCACCATACCATGGCCCGCACGTTCATCGGATCTGACGTCCCCGGATTTCTTTCTGTGGGGAAAGTTGAAGGATATTTGCTATCGTGATCCACCGACAACGCCTGACAATATGCGTTAGCGCATTGTCAATGATTGTGCGAACATGATGGAATGTCGTTACACGTGTTGCCAAATGCATTGAGGTTGACGGACATCATTTTGAGCATTTATTTCATTAATGTGGTATTTACAGGTAATAACGTTGTAAGAGCATGCGTTCTCAGAAATGATAAGTTCACAAAGGTACATGTATCACATTGGAACAACCGAAATAAAAAGTTCAAACGTACCTACATTCTGTATTTTAATTTAAAAAACCTATCTGTTACCAACTGTTCATCTAAAATTGTGAGCCATATGTTTGTGATATTACAGCGTCATCTACCACATAGCGAAAAAGTGGTCCAACTAAAACATTCATATTTCTTTAAGTACTACACGAATATGTAATAAAAATGGGGGTTCCTGTTTAAAAAAAAACGCAGTTGATATCCGTTTGACCTATGGCAGCGCCATCTAGTGGGCCAACCATAGCGCCATCTGGATTCCCCCTTCAAGCTAGACAAGTTTCGTTCTTTGTAGTTTTCTCGTTTGACTTCGTGAGATATTTGGCCCAATCACGATCAATGGACCACCCTGTATTTGCAAATTCAAAGGTTGTACGACATATCGTACTCGTAGTTCCACAGTCACCTGTCTTACACAAACACTGTACGCTACATTGTTCATACAGCTTGAATGTTATTCCTCTCGGATATAGTTCAAAAACCTCTACACGTACATGAGTGTGGTGACACATGTGGCTAAAGGTAGCATTCCGAACGCAGCGACAGCGACAAGTGTCGCCCGGCGACAGCGATACTACTGGCTTATATTATTTTGTATGTGAGCTCGAACGCAGGGCAGGGAGCGACAAGAGTCGCGCTGCAGATCACATCTGTTCCTGTCGCGCACTTGACAATCGACACTGCTGCTCCCGAACCAGTAGTGTAGCATGTCGCCGAGCGTAAATGTGAATTTTACTTGCGACGACAGAAAATTGATTAGTTTGATCTGTGTCAACCCCCAACTATCTGACGTCAAATTAGATGCATACAAACATCACCTTGCGAAGGACAGTGTATGGAAAGATATGGGGAAGGAACGCTATACATTTTTATCTACCCACTTTATTCGCCGTTTACCCACATTTATATAACTGTGTAGGGGCACGATATATAATCAAATCATTGTCACAAATATAAAAATATATACATATATTTACTTATGTTTACTTTTAGATAGTATTCAGATTAACTACATTAGCTCAATGAAGATCAATTACCATTATTCATGGCGTTATCTTGTCATGATACATGTACTACAAAAAATGTTTAAGCTTGTCTCTCACCTCAAATCCGACACTGTTGCAAAAACCTTCGTTATTGCCAGTTCAGTCTCACTTTTTGACTGAGTCGGTATTTCGCATCAACACAGGGGAATTGGCTGATCTTCAAGATAAGCATCTCGCAGAATATTACGTTGACAACAAGCTGTTATACTCAGGTCATCAACTCATTCTGGCAAAATTGCAATTCGTGTATAAACACACTGAATACGTGAGGCAATAACCCAAAGGCGTTTTCTACTACTGGACGAGCAGAAATATCCGTGTTTGGAATGCATTTAAATGCATTAAAATTATTCGTGGCAATTTTTCCTCACCTCGGATTTTTGAAAAATACGGCTCTCACTTTACTTGTCATAAAAGCCAAAGTCTACAACAATGAATTTGTAATTATTGTCTAGTACTGCAAGCAGAACAATGGAAAAGTAATTTTTGTAACTGAAAAAAAGAGATCCGCTGTTTTGTGGTGCTTTTATGCGGACGTGTTTGCCATCAATACTACCCAGACAGTTTGGTACATTCCATTTCAACCAGAAATCTTGTTTAACGTGCTTAAATGTATTTTTATTTGGCGAGGGAAAGGCTATTGGCATCAGTTATTTTCCCAATACGTTCAAAACTTTCCTAACTATCCTGGAGATACAGCCCTCCGACATGTGATAAGCGTATGATAAAGATTTAAAGGTTTCTCCTGTGGCCATGAATCTGAAAAAAGGGAAAAAGAAGATTGTGTTATCATTATTTATATAGACAATACGTGTTTTGTAAATGTGCATGGCACACATAAGAAATTGTGATTAATATCTGAATGTCAACATGTAAAACGTATGTCGAACTTTAGTTACAGGTGAGGTGAGGATTGTATAGGAAGGTGGAAACACATTAAGGACTCTTACATTAGATTCAAGCACAATAATAAATCAGGAACAGGATCTGCTGCACTTAAGAACACTAAACTGACAACATACAAACAGTTACGTTTTCTTGAAACCGTGTCTCAGCATAGAAGTGGTGGCACTAACGTGGTGAAAGATAGGGTACACGGAGATGATACTGCTGAGCAATCGCGGGATCAGAGTACCTTCACTGGCAGAGAGGTGAATGAGGAAGAAGCTTCGAACGAAAGCCCTGCAGACCGTCAGACTACGGCAAGTACTGAGGTTACTAAACGACGCCGCCGAAACAAAGAAGACGATAATAGTGCCGATTACTTAAAAAAAAGAGATGACAGTCGGCATTGTTGAAAAAATACTGCACATTAGCATGATAAAGAAATACAATCATTTTGCAGTCACGTCGAAGATGTGTTTGGCTCGCTGCGACAAATTTACAAACTTAAAGCGAAGCAAGAAATTTTTACCATTCTGATTAATTATCAAATAATGGAGCTGAGAGTCCTGAGTCTCTTGTTCAGCGGTTCAGTACCGAAGAGTCATTTTACTCTAGTTCATGTCGCTCAAACTCCCCAAATCAAACTGCGAGCACTCCTGATTACATAATTTGGAAGCCTTATATTCCCACCAATTCTGTTACCACGTATGCATACTAGCCTCAAGAGCCTAATCATTTGACTATAAACTCTTCAAGAACAGAATAATTTCAGTGTGCAAGAAATTGGACATGTGATACAAGACAATACAAATACAATACCTTAATGTTAAGAATAATTTTTCTTCGACTGTGATTACACCTATTGCAGTTCTTGGTTGCAATTCTTCACAAATTATTGTTTTTTATTTAATTTGAAATAAGATGTAAATTTTCCTTGACCACTTCTTAAATATTTTTTCTAACATGTGTTCGTTGAACATCGAGTTAACTGATCGTCTTCTCTTTATATATTAATACACAAGCAAATCATCATCTCCCTCCTCTTCCAAAAGTAAACGCACAATTTCAGTAGTCGACTTTTTTTGCAGACAACCGTCGTCTACAAATTCGAGACTGCCGCTGGCTACGGCGACAACATGTCCCTGTTGCGGGCGACAGCTGTCTACGTCACCTGTCTCTGTCCACTGTCAACCATCGCCGTCGCTGCGTTAGGGATGTTACCTTACATAGCGATCGGACAAGTCCTGAATGCTTATAGTTTAACACAAACCCTCCACCATTCCTCACAACACACACACACACACACACACACACACACACACACACACACACAAAACTACACAACGGACCTACTACATAAACTTGTGGACCACTAGGACAACTACTTTTAATAAAAAAATAGTAGAGATAAAATGTCCGCCTCTCGTGGTCTCGCGGTAGCGTTCTCGCTTCCCGAGCGCGGGGTCCCGAGTTCGGTTCCCGGCGGGGTCAGCGATTTTCACCTGCCCCGCCCCGACATGACTGGGTATCGTTTTGTCGTCTTCATCATCATCATCATTCATGCCCATTACGGTCGGAGGAAGGCAACGGCAAACCACCTCCATTAGGACCTTGCCTAGTACGGCGGTGCGGTGCGGGTCTCCCACATCGTTCCCTCACGCTCTGTCAAGAAGCATTGGACTTCATTTCCAGAGATAAAATGGTAACTATGTATTTTCGACCTGTACCTTCTGCTAGCAATGCGCGAGCAAAACAAAAAACATTGTTTACTGCTGCATGAAGTCTTACACTGGAGTGTTAAATGCAAACAGGCACTACATGGCATTAGTGTGTTGTGTGCACTACACCTAAATTCAGGTAATGGTGCCATTTACTCTTACTGGACCTATTTAGTAATATTTCTATTTTTCATTCTTTACCCATCTGAATTGGGTGGGCCATTGTATACTGAAGCGCCAAAGAAACTGGTATCGGTATGTGTATTCAGATACAGACCGAGCGAGGTGGCGCAGTGGTTAGCACACTGGACTCGCATTCGGGAGGACGACGGTTCAATCCCGTCTCCGGCCATCCTGATTTAGGTTTTCCGTGATTTCCCTAAATCGCTTCAGGCAAATGCCGGGATGGTTCCTTTGAAAGGGCACGGCCGATTTCCTTCCCCATCCTTCCCTCACCCGAGCTTGCGCTCCGTCTCTAATGACCTCGTTGTCGACGGTACGTTAAACACTAATCTCCTCCTCCTCCTCAGATACAGAGATATGTAAACAGGCAGAAAACGGGGCTGCGGCCGGCACGGGGTGGCCGAGCGGTTCTAGGTGCTACAGTCTGGAACCACGCGACCGTTACGGTCGCAGGTTCGATCCTGCCTAGGGCATGGATGTGTGCGATGTCCTTAGGTTAATTAGGTTTAAGTAGTTCTAAGCTCTAGGGGACTGATGACCTCAAATGTTAAGTCCCGTAGTGCTCAGAGCCATTTGGACCATTTTGCGGTCGGCAACAAGACAAGTATCTGGCGCAGTTGTGAGGTCGGTTACTGGTGCTACAGTGGCAGGTTATCAAGATTTAAGCGAGTTTGAGCGTGGTGTTATAGTCGGCGAAGGGACACAGCAAAAATATGGCTCTGAGCACTATGGGACTTAACATCTATGGTCATCAGTCCCCTAGAACTTAGAACAACTTAAACCTAACTAACCTAAGGACATCACACAACACCCAGTCATCACGAGGCAGAGAAAATCCCTGACCTCGCCGGGAATCGAACCCGGGAACCCGGGCGTGGGAAGCGAGAACACTACCACGACCACGAGCTGCGGACGGGACACAGCATCTACGAGGTAGCAATGAAGTGCGGATTTTCCCGCACGACCATTCCACGAGTGTACTGTGAATTTCAAGACCCGGGTAAAATATCAAATGTCCGACATCGCTGCGGCCGGAAAAAGATCCTGCAAGAACGGGGTCAACGACGACGAAAGAGAATCGTTCGACAGAAGTGCAACTCTTCCGCAAATTGCTGAAGATTTCAATGCTGGGCCATCAGCAAATGTCAGCCCGTGAAACATTCAACGAAACATTATCAATACGGCCGGAGCCGAAGGCCCACTCGTGTACCCTTGATGACTGTACGACACAAAGTTTTAGTCTCGCCTGGGCCCGTCAACACTGACATTGTACTGTTGATGACTGGAAACATGTTGCCTGGTCGGACGAGTCTCGTTTCAAATTGTATCAAGCTGATGGACGTGTACGTGTATGGGGACAACCTCGTGAATCCATGGAGCTTGCATATCAGCAGTTGATTGTTCAACCTGGTGGAGTCTCTGTAATGGTGTGGAGCGTGTGAAGTTGGAGTTATGTGGCACTCCTGATACGACTAGATACGACTTTGATAAATGACACGTTCGCAAGCATCCTGTGTTATCACTTGCATACATTCATGTCCATCGTGCATTCCGATGGACTTTGGCAGTTCGAGCAGGACAATGCAACACCTTACACGTTCAGAATTGCTACATAGTTGCTCCAGGAACACTCTTCTGAGTTTAAACATTTCCGCTGGCCACCAGACTGCCCAGACATGAACACAATTGAGCATATCTGGGATGCCTTGCAACTTGCTGTTCAGTGCTCTTACGGATTTATGGACAGCTCTGCAGGATTCATGGTGTCAATTCCTTCGAGGATTAATTCAGACAGTAGTCAAGTCTATGCCATGTCGTGCTGCAGCGCTTCTGTGTGCTTGCGGGGGCCCCACAAGATATTAGGCAGGTGTACCAGTTTATTTGGCTCTTCAGTGTATAATTCTCGGTTCTTTTTAGTTAAATCCCAACTAGACGGGGTTCGCAGTAGAAATTATTTGGGAATGAACTATCAGTACCAGTATTTGTTGATGACGAATGGATGGCCGTAACTTCACTGGTGTGTTCCAAAATCTTTCGCAGAATGTCAGCTTATAATAGTATAGGTTCTGCAATATTTGATTCATTTTGAAATCAATAAATTGTCATTTTTTAAATGTTATTATTATTTGGAGCCGCTGCAATTACGTTGCTAACGAGGAGTAAATACCTTCACGAAGTCAGACAGGAATTGCCTGTCAGCCACAGATTTTGCGCTCGCGAGTGAGCTTGTCAACTTTGACACACCAAAATGAATCTTTTACTCTGCAGTGGACTGTGCACTGTTCTGGAAACTTCCTGGCAGCTGCATTTCGAGAACAATTTTCGCAACAATTGAGCTGTTCAGCCACAGTCACAACCCGACTCTACAGTCTTATTTCGCCAATGCGTCTCTCCTACCTTCCAAATTTGTCAAAAGATCTGTCGCATCCCTTTCGGAACTAACACTCACGAAGAAAACATACTGCGGAGAAAACAGCTTAGCCATAAACTTAGCCACAATCCCAGGATGTTAAGATTAAATTTGTCACATCATAAATTAAAGTGGACTTAATGCATGCAACGAACAAAAATCAGTGATGGTAGAATTTTAGTTTTTAAACAGTCTCCAAGTAATTATTTTGCTTTCAAAGACGTCGTTTACCCGATGTGATGACTTTTACTTTGGTCCTATGTTTTGAAATTGCAAGATAATATATAGTCTCAGTAGCATTATTAAATGGTGGAAATCAAAGTAGCCCCATATTCAGGGAATGAGTGTAGAGCAGCAGGTACAGGAAACCTGCACCGCCGTTCTGTCCAAGATGGAGATGGTTCGCCCTCAGTTTCCTCCGACCTGTTGTGAAGTGCCAAGTGTGTATCTGTGTCATGTGGATGACTGTGATGAATGCTGGTACCGTCTCGTGTTGTCACAGATGAAGAGAAGGCTGCCAGCACGTAACCTAAACCTTTTGAATAGCCACAAGGGGCCCACTGAGCTTAATGTCGCCATCCGACCGACGGATCGTCATCAAGAGTGTCGCGTACCCTCACTTCCTGAGACACTGTGCAGAGGTCTGGAATTTAATCCATCACACCGACGCCAACACAGGTGATTAGAAACTTCTCGCTGCCATCTCCAATCGAATAACAGTACTGAAAATTTTCCACCATCAGTATTCGAACTAGCCTATCTTCGAGTCACGCGCAACCGCACAGGCGTGCGTTGGCGACCTCAGCTGCGCATGTGGGTATTAAGTGGTGACGAACAAATTAAATTAAGAAAACGTTTTACTATGGACGTTACATGGAGAAGTTATCTGTAAATCTGGCACGTCTGATAGATTCATTTCTTTGACAATTGTTTCTGCGAGTATCTTGTCTACAGGTATTGTAGCCCTTTTTCATATTTCAATGGGTAATTCAACATCCTGAATCCCATATAATTAATTTTTTCTTGAGCCATTAGAGTTTCATCTTTGTCTAAGATAATGACGGAAGGTCAAAAAATGAATTAAAATTTGTGACATGCCGGCATCTAATGAGGGAAAATAAACGCAAGACGTGAATTGAAGTTTTTGTTAGGGAAGGCGTTGGAGTAGCGTAGTGTGTGCAGCCGTTTTAGCTATACTGCTGCGGTGCTGTAATGGCCAACACACCCGCCTAGTAAGCAAGGAGACGTGCGCTCAAGTCCCAGCCATGACACAAATATTAATTTATTTCTTGAGCGTCTGTCATTGTCATTGGTCATACTGAAGTTTTTTTCAAGTGTCGCCTGTTAAGAGAGGTTTAGGTAGCTTCGTGCTTGTGTATGAGCTGATACAGTTCGTCTCCATCACCATTTCTGACTTTAATGGCGGAAGTGCGTAGAAACATGATTTCGATGCCAGTTTCATGCACTGTCGGCCATCTCCAGATTTTTCAACACTATTAAAGGAAATGAAAATTAGGGAGATAATCCTGAGTGTAAATGGTTGCAACTCTACATTTTATTTTATTTCTCTAAAGAAACAAAGATCATATGAAACGTAGTTACACGGTCATCTGTCCTACAGAAAGACTATCCTACTAAAATCTAGTTCTAATCGTTCACAACAGAGCAGTTTTCACTAGAAAACAGTGGGGTGAAGGGGCACAAGAGCAGCGAAGGCTACTGGTGTTATGTAACCATTTCGGAAGTCTCCGTCAAGGTACCGTGCTTATTGGCTTCAATACACTAAAGTAATGATTCCTGTACGTGTGGATGTTTACTGTTTGCGCAAGCTGTTGCTAGCTCATGGGATTTTCGGAACGTAGTTCTTTCATATACAAATTTAGTAAATTAGGCCTTTATCTGTTATAGGTAATCGAACTCCTATAAATGTCATGTGTCTGTTAAATTAAGTCTCACACAATTTTCAAAAAACACGGATTTCAGTAATAGCTGCATTAATAATTTTGGTGCCTCTTCATCTTCATAATCTCTTAAGAAGGATGGTATATTCGTTGATCGAATATTATAGAAGAAAAACATAAGGAAGAAAAAAGGATTGCACCGCTATTAACTCTCTCTCAGTCCGAACACGCCTTGGAAGGCCTAACGGAACGGACCGGCCGCCGTGTCATCCTCAGCCCAAAGGCGTCATTGCATGCTGATGTGGAGGTGCATGTCAGTTTACGGGACTGGAGGAGCTACGTCTCAGTCAAGAAAATCCTCAGTTTGCCTCACGAGGGCTGAGTGCACCCCGCTTGCCAACAGCGCTCGGCAAAACGGTTGGCCACCCATCCAAGTGCTAGCCTAGCCCGACGGCCCTTAACTTCGGTAATCTGACGGGAACCGGTGTTTCCACTACGGCAAGGCTGTTAGGTCTCCGCTATTAAACGTATGAGAATTCGGACGGCTGCAGGTTATGTCTTTTCCTTATTGAAAATAAAAATTAATTTATTAAAAATAACAGTGAACATATTTTGTGATAGCATTCATTCTCTTGCCAAGGAGTAAAACATTGCAAGAACAGTTACTCCAAACTACGTGAAAGAAACTTAATTGTAAACTGGACACAAGCCGTGTGCTTCGGTTAACAGCTTACAGCTCGAGTTAACAAACGTTTCCCTCCTTAAGCATATCTGCAAAGGACTGAAAGCACAACTTTTTCGCTTCACTGAACCTATTTGGTTGAGGGCATATGAATAAAATTTTATTATTTTTGTGTGTTTTCACAATCCCAACGGCTCCGAAACGGACCTTGCGTTATGACCTTTAATTTCGCTCCTTCTTTCGATAGCGGAAGCCTAGTGACCTAAATTCTTTCTAAGAAGGTATCTTCAAGGTTCTGCCACTTACTTGTCGAAACTCGTCGAAATCGGTCTGACCTGTCCTACGTCTAGCCCGCACAACACTCTATTAAGATTCTCCCCCTCCCATACAACATTAAAACTTGTAACATTCCACACTCTGATTTGTCTAACATTAAAGGTTGTTTTATTTATTTATTTTTTTCGAAGGAAGTGATCATCATGATGATATTTCAGACACCTTCATAAGCAGATGCTTTTTGTTTCCTTGATTAAATGGCTTCCATTGATTTCCGTTTTTCTTGATTATTGTTCCTAAAGGGAGAGATGATGTTACTGTTATGTGACGAGCGATAAAAGCGAAGCCTTCTGCTATATGTCATCTTTTGATTTAAAGGAACTTTATCAATGAACAGGATATAACATTCATGCATGGCACCTGCTACCGATATATAATTTTTTTACTGACTTGTATGTAAATATTTGCAATTTACATGACTTCTTTTAATAAGTAAGGACATTGCTTCACTGTATGTGTAAATTTAGGTAAAAGTCTGTTGACATTTCATTGTATTTATCTGTGTCTTACTGTGAATCTTATAAGCTCTGGGAAAATGCCAAAGGAATTGTTATTTGCATCGATTAGCAACAATAATAGCAGTGCTTGTGCATTGTAAAATCTTTCGGTAGGGAGTTGTTGCGCGGAGCGCGCGGAGAGAAAGAGACGGGTTCCAGCACTTGTAGTGTGCGGAAGTGTGGTGTTAACACTCGCAGTAGAGAGTACCATTTCGGCGGCATCATGTACGTGCTCCGGCCAGATGTCTAGCAGCAGGGGTGAGGACAGTGGACGGGCGGAAGAGGCTGCATTAATTACGATTGCTCGTTCCTGTGACTAGCTGTGCTCCATAAAATGCTACCGCCTTCAACAACGACAGCAGTTCCAGCAACACAGATCAGTCATCGGCTACGAGTTTCGTCGTGTGCACAGCACTGAAGTAAGACTGTTCACAGGTAGAAAGTATTAATGGCTAACCCAGCAGCACAACTGAATGTGATTTGATTGATAAAATTTGTTTAAATAATAATCAGTTAAACTCAGGGCGATTGTGTCCTCATTGTCCTCAGACATTGTTACCAAGCAGAGTCCTTGTCCCTTTTTCTTTTCTTATGCTAACCGAGTGTCATAAGAAACAAATTGAGTAATTACAGCCAGTTTATTATTGAATAATTTCACTTTTAAGAATTTTAGCCTCAGGCTACTTTCAGTTAACTGTTGTACAACTGAGGCTCCAGTACATGAGTAAAGTAAAGCAATTTCATTTTTCCAGTTTGAGAATCAATCACTGGAAAAAATCCAAATCTAAAGAAATGCACAAATTAAGAGCGCGGAAGTTTTATTTATTTTACATATAGCTTGGAGCACATGGCTGTTTGGTTTGGTACGTATTCTATTATTTAATTCTATTCAAGTCAGTAAAAAAGGCTCCATTGTTCAGACAATAATTTGAAATCCAATTTGCAAAGTAAGTAACTCTAAAGTAAAAGTGCTTGTTTTATTTCTAATTTTATTTGATGACATTATGTTGAGGTCACTGAATGTCATTGTTCACGTAACGAATTTCAATACTAACATACAGTTTAATTGCATATTTTCAAATCATTACTCGATTTTTTTTTCAAAATTTAATGACAATCATGACATAAGAGTGACTTCTCAGTATTCTTTATCATTACATACTCACTTAAAATTAGATTCAGTGTTTAATAATAGATGTTTTTCTTTCTCATCATCTTGTACAGGATTTTGGATGTTTATTGCCCTAGTGGGCTGGCGACCATTAATTATTTCCTTTTCGTTAATCAGTGTAACATTTGGATTCATAATCAGTGATATCCCTTTTCTGTCCAGTGTTGTTCGTGAATGAATGCACAAAATAACTTTCATTTTTCCAAATTATAATCCTGTTCGGTTTAATTACTTTTAATTTTAGTAGACTTTTCCATCAGAATGGTCTGTTGTACACTTTCCCCCTACTTATCAGTATTATTTCTTCGGGAAAGGTAGCCTTATCCAATTAGTGAAATTCCATTAGGTATACACACGATCCACGGTCATATTTTATATCACAAGCAGGATAGGCTGATTAGTAAGGGGAACGTTACAAGGAGACTGCAGAACAGTTACATTATCTGATCAAAAGTATCCGGACACCCCTGTGTAACGTGGGATTGACCACTAGATGCCACGACAGGTGGACCCGCCAGCATAAAAGGAGTATTAGGCTGTCAATAAAGAAACAGTAAAAGCAAAATGGATTGGTTGACAGAGCTCAGTGTCTTCGAACGTAAGTAACAGATCCATCATGGACATTTCAGCTCTTCTAAAGTTGAAAATTAGATGGACTCATAATGTAAGGAATGAGAAGGCTCTGGGCAGAATCGAAAAGGAATATGTGAAAAACAGTGATAAGGAGAAAGGACAGGATGATCGGACATCTGTTAAGACTTGAGGGAGCGACTTCCATGGAACTAGAGGGAGCTGTAGAGGGCAAAAACTGTAGATGTAGACAGAGATTGGAAGACATGCAGCAAATAATTGAGGACGTAGGTTGCAAGTACTACTCTGAGACGAAGAGGTTGGCATAGGAGTGGAATATGTGGTCGGCTGCATCAAACCAGTCAGAAGACTGATGACCCACCGCCCCCCACCCAAAAAGAAAGTGAGAAAGAAAGTGGTGTGTGTGTGTGTGTGTGTGTGTGTGTGTGTGTGTGTGTGTGTGTGTGTGTGTGTATTAAACCGGGGAGCTAGAAACGACGGAGAGGCTTCGTCCCGCCATAGCCCTCAGTGGTTCACAACCCCATAACCGGCCACATCAGTCCACCCAGCTCACCGCCGCCTCACATCGGACCTAGGGTTATTGTGTAGTTCAGCCCCTAGTGGACACTCCTCCCCCCCCCCCCCACCTAAGAACGTCTCATACCAGACGAGTGTAATCCCAAATATTTGCGTGGTAGAGTAATTATGGTTTACACGTACGTGGAGACAGTGTTTGCGCAGCAATCGCCGACATAGAGTAACTGAGACGGAATAATGTGAACCAGCCCGCATTCTCCGAAGTACATGGAAAACAGCCTTAAAAACCGTCCACAGACTGGCCAGCACACCGGATCTCGACACGAATCCGCCGGGCGGATTTGTGCCAGGCGGGCGAACAAAGAAAGTTACCCCAATCGACTGTTGGTGATGTGATGGTGAAGTGGAAAAGTGAAGGAATGACCACAGATAAACTAAGAGAAGGCGGGCATCATGTACTGAAGGACATGAGCCGGCGACTATTGCTGAGGACGGATGTAAACAAATGGCATGAAAACAGTGCAAGTACTCCACGAGCCCAAAGTACAATTAAGAGTCCAGATAGCAGCATGAATGTGTAAGGGAATTTAAAAGGAATGAGGTACAGTGATGGATCAGCCCCTCCGCTATTTCTGTATATAGTGCTAAACGACGCTTCAGGTACTGTAAAGCGTGATATCATTGGTCAGTGAATAACTGGATATGACTGATGTGGACTGACGAATTACGCTGTACCTTGTGACAATCCGATGGAGAGGTTTGAGTCTGGCGAGTTCATGGTGAATATTACCCACCTTTATGAGTAGTGTCAATGGTGAAGAAGGAGGAGGTGGTGTTGTGGCATGGGCGAACTTTCCGTGCTTTGGGTTTGATCCCCTCACTGCTGTTAAGAAAACGCTAAATGCCGAAGAATATGAACACATTTTGCAGCATTGTATTCCTGGTACAATAGAGGAACAATTCGGAGACGATGAATGTTTATGTCAGCGTAACAATGCACCTAATCATAAAGTGGTTTCCACTAGGTAATCGTTTGTGGACAATGGTTCAAAAGGCTCTGAGCACTATGGGACTTAACATCTGAGGTCGTCAGTCCCCTAGAACTTAGAACTACTTAAACCTAACTAACCTAAGCACATCACACACATCCACGCCCGAGGCAGGATTCGAACCTGCGACCGTAGCGGTCACGCGGTTCGAGACTGAAGCGCCTAGAACCGCTCGGCCACACCAGCCGGTTTGTGGACAATAACGTAACCCGAAATGGGCTGGCCTGCCCAGAGGCTTGGACTGAACCCTATGCTGGTATGTGTTGGAACGTCGTCTCCGCTCCGATCCCAGCATTCAACATCGTTACCTTCTTTGGCTTCGGTCCTGAGGAAGAATGGACTACCGTTCCTCCACAGACATTCAGTTGCATCCGTGAAAGGGTCAGTAACAGGGTTCAAGCCGCCATAGAGGGAAAGGATGGACACACTCAATATTAATGTCCACTAGTAAGTGTCCGGATACTTTTGATGAGATAGTTATCTGCGCTTGAAACTACATGGAAGAACAATGTGTGCTCCTCGCTGCATAGTTACGCAACGTTTGCAGTACAACACGTAAATAAACACATTTACAGGTGCTTGTGAAAATGATCTTTAAAGTGTTTTGAAGTCGTCTTTAACCGAGAGAAGTAAATGTTTAGTGCTGAGAAAGAACTGCAATGTTTCGACAGACAAATCTTATTTTTATTTTATTTTTTATTTTTACCTAATCTGAAACACCGTTTTTATTTGGTAGGTTCCGCTGTTAAGTACTGATACTGAGGTTTTTGTTATTTTAAGACACGCCTTTAGAGCGTGCGAGAACGGATTATAACACAGGACCAACACCGCATTCTGTAAATGCAAAGCGCGGGCTTTTTGTAACTATCACACATTCACAAGAGTTTTTCTGTGCTAAACCAGGCGCTGCTAACGTCTAGAGTGCCAGTTTAAATATACATAACGCTGACTCAGAGGCCCACTGCGTCAGTGTCTGGAAGAAAAAGGACGCTGGCGTCTAAAAACATGAAAACATGTTTCAAGCGTGCCGCTCTGTCGTCCAGCTTGCATTTCAGTACGCAGGGTGCTTTGCTCCCCAGTCGTGAAACTGGACAAAAGCGGTTCCTTCACTTATATGAGGACGTTTCCATTACTTCCGGTTACATGTATCGGCGTACGCAGGAATTTAGCAACAGGCAGCAAGATTCCATAGATTTTTAGATCTCGTAAAACTTGAGAAATTCCTATTGATTACTAAAGGAAATAACCACCTAAAATTTCACTAATTAATACTCAACAAAGTGAAGGAAGAGGAAATAAAATTTAAATGCGCTTATTCAACTATGCCACCTGTAACTCTGTTTGCATACCAAAGTTAACATCAGATAACGTTAACTATTTTATTGCATTATTTGCATGCCCTTTATATTCAAAGCTGACAGACATAATTTAATACGATAAGTATCCAGAGTTGTCTGGGTAAGGTGTAACATAGGCCAACATTGGACGAGATGAATGTAGGACACCTTCCAAAACAACAACAAACTGTCGGGTATTGAGTACACAAGGGAACCGTGCGAGCTTACCCTGACCGGTTTGATTCATATTGACAGGGTGTGTGGGCAATGACCAGATCCTCAACATCTGGTAACAGGAAGACGTAACTCTTACCCGTTTTCGAGAAAAAAGAGCTTGAAAATTTTAGACTTGCTTATATACTGAGGTGGCCAATGTCATGGGATAGCAATGTACACATATACAGATGGCGGTAGTATCGCGTACACAAGGTATAAAAGGGCAGCTCTTTGGAGGAGCTGTCATTTATACTCGTTCGATTGGTAATTATGGCCGCAGAACGGGAATTAACTGACTTTTAATGCCGAATGGTAGTTGGAGCAAGACGCATGGGACATTCCATTTCGGAAATCGTTAAGGAGTTCAGTATTCCGAGATCAACAGAGTCAGGAGCGCGTCAGGAATACCCGGCTTCCGGTGTCACTTGTCACACGGCCTTCGTTTAACGACCCACAGCATGGCGTTCGTGCATAGCTGTTAAGGCTGAAAGACAAGCCACTCGGCGTGGAACAACCGCAGAAATCAATTTAGGGCGTACGACTAACGTATGCGTTAGGACAGTGCGGCGAAGTCTGGCGTTAATGGACTATGGAAGCAGGCGACTGTCGCAAATGCCTTTGCTAGCAAAACGATATCGCCTGCAACGCCTTTCCTGGGCTAGTGATCCTAGACGAGTGGAAAACGGTGACTGGTCAGATGAGTCCAGATTTCAGATGGTAAGAGCTGATGGCAGGGTTCGAGTGTGGTGCAGACCTCACGAAGAAATGGACCAAAGCTGTCAAAAGTAACTGTGTAAGCTGGTGGTGGCTCCATAATGGTGTGGGCTGTGTTTACATGGAATGAGCTGGATCGTCTGGTCCAAATGATCCGATCACTCACTGGATATGGTTATGATCAGCTACATGGCGACAATTTGCAGCTACTTCCAAACAACGATGCTACATGTCAACGGGCCACAATTATTCGCTCTTGATTTGAGGTACATTGTGGACAATTCGAGCGATTGATTTGGCCATGCAGATCGCCGTCGTGAATCCATCGAACATTTAAGAGACTGAATCGAGAGGTCAGTGCGTGCACAAAATCCTGCACCGGCAACAGTTTCGCAGTTATGGACGGCTGTAGAGGGAATTATTGGTCATTGCTGCAGGGGACTTAGGACTTCTTGTGTCCGTGCAACGTCGTGTTGCTGCCCTACACCGGGCAAAAAGAAGTCCGAAGCGATATCAGAAGGTATGCCGTTGCTTCAGTCAGCTCATTGCATACTTCGTATAATCTTTAGCTTTCACGGAGTACATAACTGAGCTAATAAGCGGTTAATTTCATAAACACGAGGCCCCTGAATCGAATCTATCGCTACTTTTTTTATTTCCCACGTTATTATACCAGCATGAAGTATTAAAGTAATCCCTCCTAATTGTACTTAGCTAGTGCAATCTTGCGACGTTTATTTTTACGTGGTGGCGAAGAATCATACAAAAAGACTACAAAATTGCACGCGCACCATCGAACAGAATAGATACATAGCTTCTAGAGCTGACTGCATAAAAACTCAGTCAGTCGTCTGCAGCGATACTCAATCATATCCTTGGATGTGTGTAGTACGCTACTAACTTGTGTGGTATCTGAGAAAAAAGTTATACACAGGCAAAAATTCGGCGTTCATTACACGTGATGTACGTCGCAGTAATTATTGTTTTCCATGTTTCGATGGTCAGTATAATCCAGATTAGGAAAAATGTACCAGCAGTGAGATTCGATGCAGAGACCTCGCACTTGTGAAACTATGCACTTACTATCGTAATCGCGGACTGCTTGAATAGTTGCGACCATACAAAGTATACAAGCAGGCCTATAATTTTCAAACTCGATGTTCTCGAGAACGGTTGAGAGTTGCGTCTTCCTGTTAACATATGCTGAAATTCTGCTCGTGCCCTACATTGTCAATATGAATGAAATCGGTGAGGGGAAGTTCGTATACGGTCCCCTTCTTAGCGGCATAGGGAGAGGGGGGCGGCGTGGGGCAAGTGCCCACTTGCCTGTGGCTAGAGCGTAGGTGCAGTGTTTTAAAATGTTTACGTGTCCACTCTGAATAGCAACAGAAAAGTTTCCAGATATTGCACAAAAAATATTATGTGCAACCAGTAAGAATATTCTTCATCTTTTCGTTACGTGGATGTGTACAGGTTTCTCTGTTTTATCATCGTTCTTATACATATTACCGGAAAACTGTCGTTCCGTGGACGGTAATTTGGTATTTAACGTCACATCTACGTTGATGTCATATGAGACGAAGAACAGGCCCTGAAGGAAGCATTCCGTAGTTTATTTATGGAAACTACAGTAATCCTAATACCGGATAACACATGATTTTAACCCAGAACTTTGCAAGTATGAAACTGGTCTCTGTTCGTTTATGTCAAGCCTTTCAGAAGTTTCAAGGAGTGAGGGCATTAGACACTGCTACTTGTAATCGTCACAGTGACTCGGACGGCATCAAGTTTCACCTTCTCCCATTTTTTCATTTCCCTGAAGTCTACAACAGCATAAGACAGTATGTGCACCTGTTATCAGAATACCTTGAAAATTAGAGTCAAGCCCAGATTATAATGGTACTTCCTGTTTAGGGAACAGTTAAGTAGATAGTAACGAGGTTTCCGGCAAATTATAGAACGCAGGGATGCATATAATTTTGTTGTAATACTCTTAACTCCTTTACCAACATAGGTATGTTTCTTTAATGACACAATGTGCTTTTAAATGGCATTCAGAAGCTCTTGGAAAGGTGACTACAGTCATATAATAATTGTTAACGTTGCCGTCACAACTATTCACAGAAATACCCGAGAAATGATTAAAATTGCAAGGAAAGGCTACTGTGGTGTGCCTCTCATGCCAGACAACGTCGTTGCTTACTCAAACATTAATGCGTACAAACAACTTGAAATCGATTTTCTACGCCCCATCTCGAACTATAGAAGTTAACTTACAGTTCCATATCTTGGTTGATACATGACTTAAGACTTTCAAACAGATTTACGTGCCCCTCGGCGTACTATAATTTGTAGAAAATCTCGTTTCAAAATCTTGAACCATTCACGAAATAAAAGATGCTATATACAGTGTATTTTGTTCTCTGACAAGAAATAATGCACTTAAATATTCCTTGAAGTGCACAACAAACGAGTCTGTGAAAAACAATTACGTAAGCGGAGACTATACAACGTATTTTTAGCTTCTTGGGTAAAAATGGAATATGAGCCTTTAATTCTTTGTCTGCTTTTTATTACTGGTTTAACGTTCACCGTATACTGTTACTAACTTGTACCAATCTCTTTGTGGTGTCACCGCCAGACACCACACTTGCTAGGTGGTAGCTTTAAATCGGCCGCGGTCAGTTAGTATACGGCGGACCCGCGTGTCGCCATGTCAGTGATAGCAGACCGAGCGCCATCACACGTCAGGTCTAGAGAGACTTAATAGCACTCGCCCCAGTTGTACAGCCGACGTTCATAGCAATGGTTCACTGACAACTACGCTCTCATTTGCCGAGACGATAGTTAGCATAGCCTTCAGCTACAATTGCTACGACCTAGCAAGGCGCCATAATCCTTTGCTATATATATTGTGGTTATAACATGTATCATCAAGAGCGATGTTCTACAAATGTGGATTAAAGTTAAGTATTCCAGAAGCTACGTACTTTTCTTTGTAGCATTCATTACGTATCCTGTTTCAGACCTCACGCCATCCTGCGTGAGTTTAAGCGCGTGCCTTTCGGCTTCCTCTCATTGTGTCTAGGCTGTCTTGTCTAGACACAACACTCTTCACAGCTGCAAATCTACTAAATCGAACATTCCTGCTAATACATTTTTATTTTGTAGTCTCTGATTCGATATTTTCTGTTCACAGCCCTTTCCTTATCTATTATTTCTAGTTTCACCGCGTCATAGTGAGGTGGTCTGCATTAATAATGAACTATTTGTCGTAGCCTGCTAATGAACCATTTTTTCAGGACCTTTAAAATTATTGTAAATAAGTTACATAACAAAGCCACCAGTCACATTCCTTTTGAATAATTATGTTTTATTCCATAAACCGGTTTTCGAACCTTTTCAGGTTCACCTTCAGATGGCTTTGGAGGTAACATCCTTATTTTGAGCATAATGCTGGGTGCTGGCTCTGTGACAAGAAGATGGAACACGCCGTAATGTATCGCCATGACTATTGTCTATCTGACGGTATGATGTAAATGTAGTTTTTTACTTACAGCGACAGTATGTGCGGCTTTTTTCCGTTAGTGTCCGTCTGTCTACTTCCAACTAACCATCAACATGTTTTTGAAATCTTCCCAAATTTTTCGCGTATACCTGAGATGGCTAGAGGACAGATGTAACGATGTAGGGGCAGATATCACTAGGGGTAAGATAGATACTGCCTACAGGAAAATTAAAGAGATCTTTGGAGAAAAGAAAACCACTTGTATGAATAACAAGAGCTCTAAGCAAAGAAGGGAAACCAGAAAGGTGGAAGAAGTATGTAGAGGGGCTATAGAAGGGCGATGTACTATGGGGGAATATTATGGAAATGGAAGAGGACGTAGGTGAAGATGAAATGAGAGATACGATACTACGTGAAGAATTCGACAAAGCACTGAAAGACCTAAGTCGAAACAAGGCCTCGGGAGCACACAACATTCCATTAGAACTACTGATAGCCCTGGGAGAGCCATCCCTGACAAAACTCTACTATCTGGTGAGCAAATTGTATGAGACAGGCTAAATACCCTCAGATTTCAAGAAGAATATAATAATTCCAATCCCAAAGAAAGCAGATGTTGACAGGTGTGAAAATTACCGAACTATCAGCTTAATAAGTCACGGCTGAAAAATACTGACACTAATTTTTTACAGACGAATGGAAAAACTGGTAGAAGCCGATACTGGGGAAGATCGGTTCGGATTCGGTAGAAGTGTTGGAACACGTGAGGCCATACTGACACTATGACTTATCTTAGAAGATAGATTAAGGGAAGGTAAACCTACGCTTCTAGCATTTGTAGACTTAGCCAAAGCTTTTAACAATGTTGATTGGAATACTCTCTTTCCAATACTGAAGGTGGCAGGGGTAAAATACAGGGAGCGAAAGGCAGTTATAAGAGACGAGGAGCATGAAAGGGAAGCAGTGGTTGAGAAGGGAGTGAGACAGGGTTGTAATCTCCGATGTTATTGAATCTGTATCTTGAGCAAGCAGTAAACGAAACAAAGGATAAAATTTGGAGTAAGAGTTAAAATCCATGGAGAAGAAATAAAAACTCTGAGGTTTGCCAATGACATCGTAAATCTGTCAGAGACAGCAAAGGGCCTGGAAGAGCAGTTGAACGGAATGGAGAGTGTCTTTAAAGGAGGATATAAGATGAACGTCAACAAAAGCAAAACAGTGATAATGGAATGTAATCGAATTAAATCAGGTGACGCTCAGGGAATTAGATTAGGAAATGAGACACTTAAAGTAAAAGATGAGTTTTGCTATTTGAGGAGCAAAATAACTGATGATTGTCGAAGTAGAGAGGATATAAAATCCAGACTGTCAATGGCAAGAAAAGTGTTTCTGAAGAAGATAAATTTGTTAACATCGAGTATAGATTTACAGGAAGTCTTTTCTAAAAGTATTTGCGTGGAGTGCAGCCTCGTATGGATGTGAAACATGGACAATAAATGTCCAGAAACGTACCGTTTCCGCGCTACAGCCGTTTGAAAACATGTTTGCTAGGTAGGTATGCAACAGGGTAAAAAAAATGGCTCTGAGAACTATGGGACTTAACATCTGAGGTCATCAGTCCCCTAGAACTTAGAACTACTTAAACCTAACTAACCTAAGGACATCACACAACACCCAGTCATCACGAGGCAGAGAAAATCCCTGACCCCGCCGGGAATCGAACCCGGGAACCCGGGCGTGGGAAGCTACAACGCTACCGCACGACCACGAGCTGCGGACATGCAACAGCGTAGCTATGGTGGAGAGGTGCTTAAGTCGGATCGGTGATGTCATTTGACGTTTATCGTACCTCTCTGACCCGGTTCGAGCTTCATTCACGTGTCTGTGAGTGTTAGAGCAAAATGCTTAAGTACACGTTTGTAGAATACACCGACATGATCCTTCTGTATGGCGAAGCTCACGGTAATGGAAGAGCTGCTCGTCGCCTTCATCAAGATCATTATCCACAACGTCCGACTCCATCGTATACCCTTTTCGCCACAATTACGCAACGGCTTCGAGAAAGCAGTAACTTCAGCGTCAGCAGCCGTTACTGTGGTGCTTCAAGTGACCCATCGCACCCGAATTGAAAGGGGCTGTACTGTAAACAATACTTTCTGTGAAAACTGATTGAGTTTCCCTTTTGTTGCGTGGGTTATCAATGATCGGAATTGTAAAACAAGTGACGTACTTGATTACGTCTAGTAAATTACTTGTACAACTGATCGCGTTCCACTATCGGGTTTCAATTCAAAATATTATCTACTCAGTCCCGCCTATAAGTTCTAGAAGTTCCCAACGAGACTTTCCGAACACCCTGTATAGATCCAAACGCGTCGGTTCTTGATAGCGACAACAGGCACACTTGATATTTGTCGATTACAGTGCTATCTATCACGAATGGAAAACAACGGTGTGATGAAAGCCTATGTATTTCTTGACATAAAATCCGAATATGCAATACAAATCGGGAATTCCCATTTGAAAGTACAAAGTTGATCCCGTCAACGCAGGAGGAGTGGTCCGGGTGTGCCAGCTGTAGCACAGGTAGATGTCACCTTTACTGATATTATCTTTTCATCTACGATATTTTTTTCGTACGATGCGCCGTTTTCGAGATATTTTGCTGTCTCAAATTAAGGAAAAGAACATCCTGTATATCTTAAATTTTAATTTTGTCTAATTTTCTACTAGGTGTACAACTTTGCTTCCGCCGTTTTTTCTCGAAGTTCGCGGCTTTATTGTGAAAAACTTACAAAAAAATTACGATTCATAGTATTGCCCATCGCTGGCCACTACATTCTCCCATCTTTCGGATAGCATACGGATCCTGTGGTGGAAGAACTAGGTGTCTTTCGTGGGGATCCATGAATCGATTCAATTTTGCACATGTGCATATAATCGGAAGTGCTGGTCAGCCAGACTGTATGCCACTGATCGAAAAAGGTAGTAGTCAGAGAGAGCAGCGTATGGAGAATATGGAGAATACGGCGGGAGGGATAGGACTTCTCATTTCAACGTTTCCATGTATATTTTGACGGGTTTTACGACATGGGGTCGAGCACTGACCTGCTGTAAGGCGTTAAAAACATTCTCTGCACGTTGTGAGCGTGTGGGTTCTATCCTGTCATTCTGCACAACGGATTAATCTGAGATGTACCCTTTCCACTGTGGCTCCTGCAAGACGCAATTTCCACCCCCCACTACTACAGAAGTCAGACAGACGCTCCTAACGATCTAAAGAGAAATGCCTGAAAAACTTTCAGCAATAAATATTTTCTGGAGTCGTCCGCTGTAAGGAAATGACACAAAAATTCACAAAATTTCTTACATAACTAGTGGGATACTTGGGTACTGGAGTAGTGCTAGTTAGTGTAAGAAAAACATGAAACTAACGAAAATTATTATTTATTTTGCAAAAATTGTGATAAATCACAATGGCACTTTTAGTTATGAACTGAACAAGTTATTTCTGGGTTCTTTTCGGAATGTCAAGTTACCTCTTAAGGATAGGATCCGCTAACGAAATTTCTATATAAAGTTTAAGATTGTTATTGACTTGGCAGAATGGCTGAGAGCCGCACCTACTCAACTTGAATAATTATCCGTTACAATGTTGCTAGGTATGGTCAAGGCTGTCATGTGTGAAATGCAGTGAAGTGAACTGTTGTGGAGGAAACATGGGGCTCGCAAGAGCCGTAGCGCACAATGCCATAAGCAGCGATGACTGCTGTCTGCGCAGCTTGCTACTGACAAATAAGATAACTCTCGTTCTATTTGGTTTGACCTTCGCCAATCAAACTCTCCCTACACCTTGATGAAGTCAAGGTCTCCTATTCGCCCCTAGTCTAACTATTGGCGTAGTACACCGGTCAGATAACCAGTCCACCGCGATGCCACTCAAAAATTCGCTCGCAGGCGTTTAACTATAACTCTGTCCGTTCACACTGCACAATAAGTGTGGTGGCCAACACAGTAACAACACTTAATCACAAGGACTCAGTATAGAGTCGCACTCCGATTCGCTCTCGACAGAGGTGCTCTCCCAGTGAAGTACTGAGGAGAGCCTTATTCCTCGCTCTTTGAGTACATGTACGAGCGCACACGCTCTCGTTACGTGTTCTCGCTTCAAGAGAGACAACGGAGCGGGCCCTCTCCATGCCAGACGTGAAGGGGTATATCTTTCGGTCTCTTCCATTACTCCTTCAGCTCAAGGCGTCAGGAGGAATTTGCTCTTAAGCCGAACATGGGGTCACTCTCCCCTTTCACTCGGGCAAACATTGTCTACTCCACGGATGGTCGCTGGCCAACTTAGATAGGCTGGCTCGTCCTATGAAGGGACCGGCCTCCTGGTGTGCGGTTTTGTGTCTCCTGAACTAAAAGCTCATGTCTGGAATGTGTGTGTGTGTACGCCAGCCTCAAGTATTTGAATCTTTGTGCACTTTTGCGATTTACTAGTTATTAGGATATCATTTACATGAATTCATACAACACTGACTTTATCTTACGGAGTTTGGGTTCGAATGAAGCGTCTTGATGTGCGGAATATGATTGTGAGGGCGGAATACATAAGCAATGAAGGTCAAGAGACCATGACGTCTTACAACGTTCTGCCACTAATAGTTCCCCCACCATTGGTCTTACCCAGCATTTTAAGAGCCACAACTGCAGAGTTCTCCATGTTAAAGCAGAAAATTAAAACTTCCCGCAAATGGCGAGAAATGGGTACGTAAGTTAACGTACTAAATCGAGAATAAGCTTATGATGCAAAATAAGCTTATGATGCAATCACAAATCGACCAATATTTTTATGGCATTATGTTTGCAGATGCCTAAGCTTATTGTATTACACCTATGACAAACCACCTGAATCCCACTTGCCGCTACTGCCGTCTATTGCAAAACGGCGGAAGCAAAGTTGTAGACCTCATACATCCTATAACAGCCCTTAGCAATCTCTATTCAGATTCATAATTCTCTGTCGTTTAATAAGGTTCCAGGTTTCAATGCACTGCCTTGAATTTGCGATTTGCGGCACGTGTTTTTTCGTGCTCTGCCCTACCGGCCGCGTTAGCGCTGGTATCGCGCTAGTGCTTGGCTAGGGGGCGCGGTCGGCCGGTTTTGTGGCGCAGCTAGAGCCACTCTGACCTCTGAGGGAGCTGCGAGAGACGGATAAGAGTCAGCCACCTGCTCCAATGTCAGCGTGTATTCATCTACTGGAAGTGTTTGCCATGACTGCTGGGCAGCGGTCCGGGAAGCCTGAGGTACCACCAATGGTCAGTGCGGGCCGTGACCAGCTGCTATGTATCCCTGCTTCAGATACGCGTGTAGGTGCGTTGTCAAGACTTTTCCCCACCTGCTTTATACGGTAATTTCTCGCTATAGTCGCCAGACATCTGTTGTATTGCAGAATGGTACCTAACATACTCTGGAAGTATTTTTATGGAGTGACACAGCAGAGTGTATCAAAAATAATCATCCGATTTGGGACGTCTATATTTCTGAAACTAATAAACATATACAATGAATTTTGTTTTCTGATGAACGGGAAACTCAAAAAGGTTTTTCTTACCTTTTCATAGGTGTTCAATATGCCCCCTTGAGTGTAAGGGGTATGTCAATGCTGTATTCAAACTGTTCCCACACTGCAGCGAGCATGTCTTGAGTTACAGCTTCAACAGCTGCTGTTATTTGATGTCTCAGTTCATTCATTGTTGTTGGTAACAGAGACACATAAACAGTCTTTCATAAACCGCCACAAGAAATTATCACAAACACTCAGGTCCGTGCCGGCCGGGGTGGCCGAGCAGTTCTAGGTGCTACAGTCTGGAACCACGTGACCGCTACGGTCGCAGATTCGAATCCTGCCTCGGGCATGGATGTGTGATGTCCTTAGGTTAGTTAGGTTTAAGTAGTTCTAAGTCTAGGGGACTGATGACCTCAGATGTTAAGTCCCATAGTGCTCAGAGACAGAGCCACAGAGAGAGCCAGTGAGGTCCAGTGACCTTGGAGGCCAGTAATGTAAGTCTGAATCAATTGGTTGCCCAATCCTGATGGTAAATGAAGTTATTCGAATCAGTCTCCGATAGTGGGAAAAGAAAGAGCTCATGCATATCGAGATATGTGCTTCTTGTGACAGTGTTGTCGTTACAGGATGATTTAGTAATCGCGAAAGCGTTACGGAGATGAACACTCCAGTGGAAGGCTCTGCAGGAGGGACGCTCAGTAGCTCGGTACGGACTTCAGTTGAAGTTTCGAGAACATACCTACACCGAGGAATCACATAGTATATGGTTCCCTCCTACGTATATCTCGCGAAGAGACCATGTGGATAAAATCAGAGAGATTAGAGCCCACACAGAGGCATACCGACAATGTTTCTTTCCACGAACAATACGAGACTCGAATAGGAGAACCGATAGAGATTCTCAAAGTACCATCCGCCATACACCGTCAGGTGGCTTGCGGAGTATGGATGTAGATGTAGATGTAGAAAGAAAAATGGACCGTACACCTATTCCCGTGAAACTGCATAAAACACATTAACTTTTGGAGAGTTCCTCTCCAGTTGTACAACTTCATGTGGTTGTTCCGTACCCCGTACTCTTACATTATTGCGATTTACCTTTCCATTAAAATCGAAAGATGCCTCGTCACTAAACACTAAGCATGGAACAAAACTGTCATCCTCCATTTTTTCAAGAGCAAAATTACAGAACTACACACGTTGTTGTTTGTCGCCTTCACAAAGAGCTTGCAGTAGCTGAATTTTGTATGGTTTCATATGTAAACGTCGAGAGAACGGATTTCTGCGGACTCCTTGTGAAACTATGGCAGATGCTTTCGACGTCTGTGTCAGATACTCGGGGACGATTTGCCTTTACACAAACAGCCTGTATCTCGGAATTGTTCATGCTACCGTCTGATGCTCTGTGCTGCACGTGGATCCACAAAATTCTCACGGAACAGTTATTACTGACCCACACTGCGCAAAACGTAGAACACACATCGCTTTCTGTTGTCCTGACACCATTTTTATTAGAACTGAAGCGAGCGTAAACTGCTGCTAACTAGTGGGAACCAAGTAAAACTTGAGAGTTTGCTCATTACAACAGTACTTGTTCACGCACATGTCTCAAATAACATAACAGTTATGTTCAATTTAAAAAAATTGGATGATTCTCTTTGATACACCCTGTACTTCATTTGCATCAAAAGATTAAAGATCTGTCAGCCATTTCTGAGAAATAATAAACGAGGTAGTAAATTATAGCAACAGTAATAAATTAAAAACTTAACAACAGTAATTCATTCACAGTATATAATAAAAATGTAGATTAACTGGCCTGCTGCCTATATCTTCTTGGATTCCTTAGAAGGGCCAGATTAACACGCAATGAGAATTTTTCAACCTCAGTTTTCACCTTGTAACACTGACTATTCGTAGTTCCCAAATAGAGGTGTTATAACGTGTGTTTGAGCAGAGTTTATGAAGACATGTCACTTTTCGAGAAAAGCAGTGAACAATGAACGGACCAGGTTTTATTTTACTTGCCTATTTAATATAATTTTTTTATTCTGTGCATCTTGAAACTGAGAGAGTCCAAATTTTCCCATCTTTGTTCGATTTCTACGTTTATTTGCTGCTTTTTTATTCCTATTGTCTCAGAAACTGGTTAATATGCGCGGTTTTAACAGTCAGATTATCTGGCGTGCAGAAAAACAGATATCACAGAAAACCGGTTGTTTCAGTGATAACCGCCATCCCTGTCTCCAGCGACAGACGTGGTACCTGCAGATGAGTTGTGGCGTGGCGCAGGGCCAGTATGAGGGCATTACCAGACTCGTCTTAACCAGGATAGCAGTCCGAATGTGTAGCAGTGGCCGCAGTTGCAGCTGTGACGTTAAGAAGTGGAATAATGAGGCAGTGGATACTCAAGAACGGGAAGCATTCTACAAAGGTATTGGGTTCGGGACATCACTAACCATCAGTGCTGGGCGTGGCCACTAAGGAAAGACAATAAACTCAGTGAGGAAATCGATATCGTTTCCTAGGTTAGAGGATCGTTGTTCCAAAGGAGACGCAATGACAGGCTTCCATATCATACGAGGAACACTAGCAGGGCGCTTTAGTGTCCAACAGCGGTATGTTGACTGGTTAAGTGATGCCACCAGGTACCCGTGGTCTAGGGGTAGCGTCTTTGATTCATAATCAAAACGTTTTCGGTCCCGGGTTCGATCCCCGCCACTGCCTAAATTTTGATAAATAATCAGCATTGGCGGCCGAAGACTTCCGGCATAAGAAGTCAGCCTCATTCTGCCAACGGCCTTGTCAAAGAGGGAGGAGGAGCGGAAAGAGGTTCAGGGCACTCTCTTGTCCTAGGGGTGGGAAATTGCCCCTAAAGGCGGAAGAATCAGCAATGATCAACGACATGAGGATGCAGAAGGCAATAGAAACCACTGCATTAAAGACACGTAACGTGTATCCACAGAACATGTGGCCTGTATTTGAAGAAGTGTCATGATGATCTCTCCATTGGCAAAGGATTCCGGAATAGTCCCCCATTCGGATCTCCGGGAGGGAACTGCCAAGGGGGAGGTTACCATGAGAAAAAGATTGAATAATCAACGAAAGGATAACGTTCTACGAGTCGGGGCGTGGAATGTCAGAAGCTTGAACGTGGTAGGGAAACTAGAAAATCTAAAAAGGGAAATGCAAAGGCTCAGTCTAGATACAGTAGGGGTCAGTGAAGTGAAGTGGAAGGAAGACAAGGATTTCTGGTCAGATGAGTGTCGGGTAATATCAACAGCAGCAGAAAATGGTATAACAGGTGTAGGATTCGTTATGAATAGGGAGGTAGGGCAGAGGGTGTGTTACTGTGAACAGTTCAGTGACCGGGTTGTTCTAATCAGATCGACAGCAGACCAACACCGACAACGATAGTTTAGGTATACATGTCGACGTCGCAAGCTGAAGATGAACAGATAGAGAAAGTGTATGAGGATATTGAAAGGGTAATGCAGTATTTAAAGGGGGACGAAAATCTAATATTCATGGGCGACTGGAATGCAGTTGTAGGGGAAGGAGTAGAGAAAAGGTTACAGGAGAATATGGACTTGGGACTAGGAATGAAAGAGGAGAAAGACTAATTGAGTTCTGTAACAAGTTTCAGCTAGTAATAGCGAATACCCTGTTCAAGAATCACAAGAGGAGGAGGTATACTTGGAAAAGGCCGGGAGATACGGGAAGATTTCAATTAGACTACATCATGGTCAGACAGAGATTCCGAAATCAGATACTGGATTGTAAGGCGTACCCAGGAGCCGATATAGACTCAGATCACAATATAGTAGTGATGAAGAGTAGGCTGAAGTTCAAGACATTAGTCAGGAAGAATCAATACGCAAAGAAGTGGGATACGGAAGTACTAAGGAATGACGAGATACGTTTGAAGTTCTCTAACGCTATAGATACAGCAATAAGGAATAGCGCAGTAGGCAGTACAGTTGAAGAGGAATGGACATCTCTAAAAAGGGCCATCACAGAAGTTGGGAAGGAAAACACAGGTGCAAAGAAGGTAACTGCGAAGAAACCATGGGTAACAGAAGAAATACTTCAGTTGATTGATGAAAGGAGGAAGTATAAACATGTTCCGGGAAAATCAGGAATACAAAAATACAAGTCGCTGCGGAATGAAATAAATAGGAAGTGCAGGGAAGCTAAGACGAAATGGCTCTCTTTACCGTTGAGTGTCGCGAATTCCTTCAACCAGACAATCGTCGGAGGCGTGTTTGGAGGCAACCCGATCAGACTGAAAGCTTTAGACACACTGTCCAGCGAGTGTAGCGAGGTGCCGGCCGGTATGGCCATGCGGTTCTAGGCGCTATAGTCCGGAACCGCGCGACCGCTACGGTCACAGGTTCGAATCCTGCCTCGGGCTTGGACGTGTGTGATGTCCTTAGGTTAGTTAGGTTTAAGTAGTTCTAAGTTCTAAGGGACTGATGACCTCGGAAGCTAAGTCCCATAGTGCTCAGAGCCGTTTGTGGTTTTCATGAGCAATAAAAAGGGCGGAAATATTCCAATTTTCTGTACAGGTTCCGGAACTCTCGGAACCGAAGTGATCCAAAACTTTTTTTGATGTGTGTAGTTTGAGATTCAAACAGTTCTCTCATGAATAATTTTCTGTCATCTTCTGCTGCAAGATTCAGTATAAGATGGTGCATATATGTGTGTTCAAATTTGCCGACAACAAAGAAAAAGGAATTCCTCAAACAATTCCTCGATAAAAATAGCGAGAACAGGCTGAACGGCTTATTCGTAATCAGTGAGAACGGTATATTCACGCGGCTCAAGAAATAGAAACAAATCGTGGTACAGGAAACAGAGGGCAAATTGGCAGTAGCAGACGATGGGGATATCGAATACAATTGTCCAGTGAAACGTATATACGAGTATATAGTCGGTTTCGTCAAATGTACATTAATCTGGGTCTTTTTATTGGATGATTTCAGAAACAGACAAACGATAGTGATGGAGTAGAAACTAATTGATCAGCGATCACCTAAACGTGTGTATGAAATCTAATAAGTGGAGATTTTTGTTTTTGCAGAAGACTACTGGTAAAAGTAAATTGCTGGGAAGTTTATCTGTTGTTGTACGTCCAATGTGCGTACACAAAACAACTTGTTAGTGACCACCACCAATTTTTTTTTCTCTTGTTCAGGTGTTTCATTCTTGTTCAAGTGTTTCACTCGTTTCCGTACGTAGAAACGTGCGTTTTTATACTGTGAGCTCTCTACGAGAACTCAACGCAAAGATAATGTATGGTGACAAGAGACGTAACGCGAACGTCATATCGCTGTCTCGCTATCTCCATGATGGAAGCGACACAAAGATAAATGCGTGGATGAGTGACAGGTTGAATAATGAACTTATATCGTACATGGGGCCATTAATTCGATCTTCGATAGCGGACATCTTGTCTTAGTCACACTATGACGCCATCAACAAACTATTTGGTTCATTACTGCTGTGACTGAAGTCTACGAGCATTTCGTAGGAAATACTAACAATTCGACGATCCTATGATAATTATCAAAGTAAGTCAATCGACCGGTAGTTGCGTTCTACCTCCGATAGATAATCTTCCGTCAGTTATAGAACAACTGACTGGTTGTAACAACCGATTGATCAGTCATTCGATTTTTTTTTTTTTTTTTTGTTCTGTCGGATTTTTTCAATGGAATGAAACAGCCGAACGAAACAAGTCTCTGCAACCACGTGAGCTACATGAATGTTTTTCTCTCATTCTCCAGGTTTGAGTGGTTTCACTTAGTGCGAAACAATCAACTGGCCCTGATCTATAATGGTTACATCAGTTGCATGACTGCTTTTGCTCAATCTCTAGATAGCATTGTTGTCCGTTACTTACTATTTCAGCTTTTTCCGTTAAACATGAGCCTTGACTACGGATTGCCAGTTTTTTCGGACACAAATAATGTATCTTATTTTAAGGAAAAGTAAAATAATGTATAAGCGGCAGTCAAAAAGTATCTGTCTGAGGGCGTTGCTGCAACGTATATGCATTGTAGCGGGACTCCGATCCAGGTATATAAGCACCGACATGTAGGCAAGGTATTATTACGGCATTCCTGTCTTTCCGACGTGCGTGCGGTAAATGAGGAAACGTGAACTATGGCGACGTTATTACCAAATGCTTCCAAACAGGACCAACGTGCTATGTAACCTCTCCAAGATATTTGAAACTTTCTACTTGTGTTGTCTTTCCATACTTTGTTCCGAGTGGGTGTCTGTCTGTGGATTTTGTGTCCACGAACTGGGTTTTTTCATACGAGATTTGTAGTTCTGTTTTGGCAGAGACTTCGTACAGTGTCTCTAGAGTTTCTTTGCCTACTTTTCTGGTTTTTTTTTTTTTTTTGAGGGTTATATCAAGTCCAGAAATTTTATGTTGACGGTTCTGTCCTTACATCTCATCATTGACGTCTTTGTCCCATGTCCTGATTATTTTGTCCAAAATCGAGTTAAATACAATGGGTGACAAGGCATCCCCATGCATCATTCTTGACTTGATTTCGAGTTGTTCTGAGATCTCTCCCATGAACTTCACTTTGGATGTTGTGTTTGTTAATGTTTCCCGTGATAGCTTTCTAGTCTTGTTGTCCACCTTCATTTTTTCCACTGTGATGAAGAGTTTTTCTCTATGGAGTCAGAGTCCTTCTTGAAATCGACGAATGTTGTGTGGTGTTCTTTGGCTTTCTCGTTGTTAATATTGTTCTCAAGCACCAGATCTGTTCACTGCAGGACCTTTTCTTTCTGAATCCTCCTTGGTATCCTCCTATCTGCGGATCTATCTCAGGGTCTAGACGATTTAATAGGTTTATAGGTTTTGGATAGAATTTTGTATGTACAGGCAGTAATGAAATTCCACTGCAGTTTTTAGGGTATTTCTTTCTGCTTTCTTGTGGAGGAAATACATTAGGGCTGACTTCCATCCTCCTGGTGCCTTTTCTGTTACCCAGATATTTAGATTATTCTGTGTATTTTTGGTGTAGCTTTTCCGTGACCAATTTCTAGATCTCCTAAATCAGCCCAGCTTTTCCAGGTGCTCTGTTATTTTTCGATGATTTCTTTACTTTCGCTATCTCCTCATATACTTGGGGTTTGGAATCTAGGTTAGGTTCTGGCGTCTCGAACTGCAGAATCTGCATCGGTATATCACAGTTTAGTAATGTGTCCAATTATTGCGCTAATATTTCACAGTTATTTGGTTTTTAAAAATTTTTTTTTGTTTGTCTCCAGTGTTCCACTTTGTCTTTCGAAGCATAATCTTGGTGGTTGTTATCCTGCCATATTTCCTCTGAATGTTCTCTAAAAATTTGGTGTGTTGCTTTTGTTGAAGTCCTCTTCCATTTATTTTTTATTTGTACATTTTTTTAAAATGTAGTATTTTCTAAATTGTGTATTTATTTACTTAATAACGAATTTGGCCCTTTTGACATTAAATATGAATTTTTGGTTTGGCTTTGAAAGTTTTATAATAACTGCTGCTGCAGTGCAATTTATGCTAAATAAAATAATTATTACTTTCGTAATTTAAATTTATTGAAGCTTTGCCTCACTCCTGCCGGCTCGCACCATCACGGATAATTCTCTTTCGGAAATAATGAGGTGATATGGAAAACATGTAGGATACAGTTTTTTATTCTTTTTCGTAAGTTAATCACCTGCTTTTTAGGCCACTTGTCGGCAGTATTTTTACCGAAAATTTGACATTTGTTAATTTTATTTGAAATTAATTAATTAATATAGTTTGAGAATACGAATCGTTAGTGCAGATATTGCATGTTGTTCTGTTCTTCAGTCCGAATAGTGGCTTGATGCTGCCTCCATCTCGTACAAGTCGCTTTATGACCACAGCAATCTACACCTCCATCTCAACTTGCTCACTGTAATTGGGCCTTGCTCTCCCGCTGCCATTTCTTACCCCCGAACTCTCCTCCACTAGCAAACTGACTATTACTTGATGTCTCAGGATGTGATCTGACGATACGAACGGCTTTGCCGGATAGCTTAGCGCAATACCGAGGCAATAACGGAGAGACGTCTGTCCCGGGTTCGATTCCCGGCGGGGTCAGGGATTTTCTCTGCCTCGTGATGACTGGGTGTTGTGTGATGGATGACCTTAGGTTAGTTAGGTTTAAGTAGCTCTAAGTTCTAGGGGACTGATGACCATAGATGTTAAGTCCCATAGTGCTCAGAGCCATTCTTAGAGACGTCTGGCTGCTGTGTATGACCGAGCAAGGCGAGTCAAGGGTTGGACGGTGCAGCAGTGTGAACTGGCAGATGAAGGCCGCCAGGTGTGTGGATTGAACGCGGCGCTGGGGACAGGCCAAGGCGAGAGGAAAATAAACGGAAAGATGGCTTGGCGCCGGAAAGTGCTAATTGAAATCATCGAATACTCACTGTTCTTGTTGTGGTCTTCAGTCCTGAGACTGGTTTGATGCAGCTCTCCATGCTACTCTATCCTGTGCAAGCTCCTTCATCTCCCAGTACTTACTGCAACCTACATCCTTCTGAATCTGTTTTGTGTATTCATTTCTTGGTCTCCCTCTACGATTTTTACCGTCCACGCTACCAGCAGGTTGAGGTGGAATCAAGTGTGCTCTGCTGGCAGCTGATACGTTTTCCAAATTTGTTAAATTATATTTATTAAAAAGGGACTAATAGCCAGAGCATACATAATAATCAGAAAAATATTATGTAGTACTTGTAAATATAATAACGCAGAATCCTTTCTGTCTGATAGTGGAGCATTGTTTCCAATATGAGGTATAAATTTATACAAACAACAGGAATCAGGCACAAAAGAATATTCATATTTCATCCAGCTAGCCAACCCGTGGCGAGATACATCAGGGAGTTGGGTAGACTGGGTAGGACATACAGTAGTAAGAAATATAGCACATTATACTGTTTGATTTGGAGATCTGGTGAACACTACAGAAAGCTGGGTGACAGGTTTCTCACCATGTAACATTATGAGATATAGAAAGCTAGATAACCTAATAGCAGAGAATACAGAATTTTCTATACAATTTGATAAGGCAGCAGGGGGTCAGTTGGTTGGACACTAAATGGTTAAGGAAGGGTAGGAGAGAAAGAAAACACATCGAGAAAAGCATAAAAGAACCAAATTCAGAGTGACAATGGGTTGGAGAGGATGAAAGGGAAGTGAAACTGATGGGGAAGTTAAATGTTATTCGAGCTACACCATGGGCCACTTGAAATGGGAAAAAACTCTTGGTGTGTATACAAAATCCATGTAGGTCTATATAAGATGTATCCTAAAACGTGAATTAATATATTTAGTGAGATACTGAATGGTATATTCATATAAAAGCATTTTATGGGGATTTGATTCTTTGAGGATATTGAGACGTGATACTTCAGAATATGCTAATGTTTGTATTTTCATACGTGCATTTGTTTATTGCTTCAAACCTCATTTCTAAACTAATCACAGAGGACACATGGTATTCCACGGAGGGTTATGATTACCTGACCACTGTTAGTAATAGGTTTCACTGTCTTTTGGACAGATGGTTTAGCTGGCGATAGTGTGCATTACTGCTGGGGTCTAGATGCTAGAAACCAAGGAACTACAACCACCAGAAACCAACGATCAGTGTAGGAATAGGGGTTGTTAAATAGAAAGTTTGCGAAGCTCAGAGTCAGACATATAATTTTAAGAACTTGTTCGTCAATTCTGTTGTTCACAGGCATGTTTCAATTTGTGTTACCTTTGAACGTAATATCTTCTTGGCTGTTGGGCCACATCAGGTTCCTCTTCAGTTTCTTCTACACAATCGGCATTTCGATACCTCTGCTGGTATTTATCTTTCTTGCTTTATCCATATTGTGTAATCCTCCTGAGTTGATTGCGTTCAGTTCTTCTACATCATTTCTTCCCCAGTTTAGGTGTTTCAGTCGCTGTTGTTCTCCATGATTTCGTCTTTATTTATTTGTTCAATATCTCATACTCCCAACCATGTAAGTTGCTCTTAAATTCAACAGTTATTCTGCGTCTTCCTTACTTTCGTTCAGAAGGGTGATATGAAAGTTGACTATTCTTCTTTTCGCCTTAGCTTGTTTTTAGTTTTTCTGAATTTTTCCTTCAATTTTTCCCTGCTTTTATGACATACAGATTAAACAACAGTAGTGAAAAGCTGTAATTCTACGATATTTCTTGGTTACGATTGTATTACTGTTGCTCTGTGTTTGTCGATATAGTATATTATGTTTGTCCCGGAACGTTATATTTATTTTTCTGAGATTTTTGAACGTCTTATTCCATCTAATATTATTTTTCGAGGTCTGGTAATGGTATGGTTCCTTCTTTTTTATCACAATAAAGAGTTTACACTAAGGCTTTCACTACTGTACGCCCAGCTGTGCTCACGTAATTTTATTCTCTACTTTGTGCAAAGCGGCGGTTTATTTATGGACTATACATCTTTCGGTCAGCTTGCGTAACTCTATCAACATTTTACTTCAGGATATGCGTGGGTGTAATTGTAGGACTACCCAATAGCACGAGAAATTAACCGCGAGCTTTACTTCCGTTACTAGAGTCAACGCTTAGAGTCGTTTTATTTTGTCCAAATTCGCAACCTCCAAACAAGCACCAGAATCATTAAAGTTCATAAATTAAAAGTAACTGAATACTGCGACAAACGAGTAATAGGTTAATGGATTCCTCTCGATGTTCCGCTGTTACTTAATATTTAGTTCACAACATTTAATATATAATCTTTGACAGTGTTGCCGAGTGTGCGTCGCTGTGAAGTTCCCTGGCAGATTAAAACTTCGTATTAGATCGGAACTCGAGCCAAGACCCTTGCTTTCAGTGGATCAAGCTTTTACCGACTGAGATACTCAGGCACGCGACTTTTCCTCACAGCTTCAGTCCAATTCAGTTTTATGTTTTTCATACTTACTTTCATTGTTTAAATCTACAGATGCCACTTCCACTTCATGCATTACTTTATCTTTCTATATATATTTATTCTGATCTGGTGGCAGAGACTCGTCCAGACCATTTTTTTGGGGGGGGGGGGGAGGGGGGGGGGGAGGGGAAGCAAGACGTAAATCAGAAGTTTCTAGAATAATAGATATAATCAACAACGGAAACTTCTAGGTCTAGTATTTGTATTTAACGTAATTAAACTTCCGCCTAATTCGATAGTTCACATAATGTTAACCTGAACGAACCGGCCGCGGTGGTCTCGCGGTTCTAGGCGCGCAGTCCGGAACCGTGCGACTGCTACGGTCGCAGGTTCGAATCCTGCCTCGGGCATGGATGTGTGTGATGTCCTTAGGTTAGTTAGGTTTAAGTAGTTCTAAGTTCTAGGGGACTGATAACCACAGCCGTTGAGTCCCATAGTGCTCAGAGCCATTTAACTTGAACGAATTCCTTTCTACTTTTCTTGAGCATACTCTTAAGGTTTTTTAAAAAGTCTCTTTTTGGCAGCATCTCGTTTTCAACTGCTATGGCGTTATGCACGTTTCTTGCCGTCTGTCTATAAAGCTTGATTTGCCTGTTCCTTCTTGTCAGGGAATTCCGCTCGTTACACCTTGTGAATACAGGCCAGCACTTCTTCGAATGCTTTGTTTGCACGGTCCTCAAATGAGGTTCCGTCAGTGAATCCCGCCGTGCGGAGAAGAGCGGGCCTGAAGGTTCGCTATCATTTCGGCAGCACCTTGCGTGACTATCGCGCATATAAAATTATCTCTGCGTTCGAGTAGTATACCAACGTTACCCGGCTGTCGGCGGACATTAATACCTTGCGCAAGGCCGTAATGAGCCTTTTAGGATGCGCATTACGCCACTCTCACAGCATCCGTAAGACGGGTACGAGCCTTTTGATTGACGGCAGGTAAGGAAAGCAGACTCCAGCCGCGACGTCACAACAATGAGCTTTTGTTTCGGCTGCTTCCTCTCGCAGATCCGTGCGCTGCGGAGATACTGCATTGTGCTTTCAGAGGCGGGTCTCTGCAAGGAACTGAATTATCCGTACCTTGCTGGAAGTGTTCCAAGACGCTTGGGTTTCATCGGCTTTAAACTAGGCATGTAAAACTCCCCGCACGTCTTTACGTATGAACGGTGAGGAAATACAATGCACAAGCTACTTTGAGTTTACTGAAGATTATACGTGATAATGTCTCCTACAAGACAGAGACAGCTTGCACTAAAGATAGCAAAAGTATTCGAAAACCGTCACGAATGCATTACATCTGTTCCGCACACAGCTATTATTTACTGGCTGATTACGTGGAATTTTCCAGTTATTTATTTATTCCGATCTTACAGTAGATAGTAAAAGGAATGAAATATATCTACTACTTGTCTCTCTCTCTCTCTCTCTCTCTCTCTCTCTCACACACACACACACACACACACACACACACACACACACACACGAGAGAGAGAGAGAGAGAGAGAGAGAGAGAGAGAGAGGGAGGGAGAGAGAGATGGTAACTTCTGTGTTTATCTTACCCTCAGATTTTTTTCCTAAATAGCAAGCCCATGTACACTCAGAGAAAAAAATCGCAGCACCAAGTAGAAGTTGTGCAACATAAAATAAAGTTGATAGGTGTGTTGTACATCTTGAAACACGTATGTAACATAGCAGCGATGGCGAGGCATTGTAGCATCTGTGACCAGAGAGTATGCGCTTGACCGCGCGAGTGTTGCGAGCGGTCAGTCAGTAGCAGTCAGTCTGTCGTTGCGAGTCTGTTAGTAGTAGTCGTTGCGAGTCTGTAGCTCTGTCTAGTTGAGAGCAGTACTCAGTCTGTAGTCGTCATGCAGAGCGGTCGGTCAGTAGTAGCAGCCCAGTGCGGTTGTGTGATGTATGCGGTCGGCAACACTGGTCAAGATGAGGAATAAGGTATACTGTTAATTAATATAATCATTAGATAATGAAAAATTTTATTTATTGTAATTATTCTCCAACAAGTCTCCCAATAATAATTTTTTTATTTCAAAAGCATTTTTCAAAAATTTAATTTTTTATTGAACTAAAGATCTCGTTGCACTTCCCATTTCATTCCACTTCTTTTTGAAGAAAAATTTCACTAGAATTACAAAAAAAAAAAAAGGAGAATATTATTATTTGCAATGCAGTTCCTCCAAGCGGTGCGCAACAACAAGAGCAGATATGTGACATCCATTTATTCTGAGGTAAGACTTTAATTCTGATTGTTTTTACACAGGGCCAAAGACCGATATTTCGGTTTAATTGAATTTTCTTGTCACTGAATGGACTTTAATTTTTTGAAGGATTTATATTTGAGTCAGATTGCGAATTTCACATTTGTTGCCATTGTCAGTACATTTGATTGTGGGCAGGTTACGCATAGAGCCATGTCCATCAGCATTTCTAATTAGTATCGTCCTTTTCTTTTAAAATTTTTGTGGGGAGGTTACACTTGGCTCCCATTTCTATTGAGTCATGTCATTTCTTTTAAAATAACGGTGGGGAGGTTACACTTGGCGACACCCAGTCCAGGATCGTATTTCGTTGAGAGTCTTTTGAGCAACAGTCAGATATCTGCTCTTATTTGCTTAGATATAATTAGGATTTGGCACTACGCTTTTATTAATCTTGTGACTTTCTCTCTACAGGTCAACGGCAATTTGTTGCTTTGTTGTATTTGTGTGTTGCTTTTGCATTGTGCTCATTTGTTTTGTGAAAAATTTTGACTATTGTAAAAATGCCGCGAAAGACTGTGAATAGTGTATCGCGAAGTATTGTGAATGAAATTACCGACTTAAACAGCGTGACCGATAGTAATTACGACACGCAGTGTGATGATGACAATCCTGCGTCCACTAACAATCAGTGCATTATAACCACTAGTGATGACTTTTATATTAATGATGAACAAGCGAACTCAATTGTCTCGTCTGTTAATTTGACGACAATTGATGACGCGGGACGCTCTATTGTAATGAGCGCTGCCCAGCTTAACACACCCGATCTGGAAAATTCAAGTAACATACAAACAAATTTTTCGAATGAAAGTGGTCAGTGTAGTGAAAGTACGACGGATTTATTTAATTCCGAAATAACGTCTGACAATGTACATCCGACTGACAAACCTTTTTGTAAATCTCAGAATAACCAAATGGTTACAGTAAGCGAGAGAGTTCCAGATCCACCACTAAACAGCACAGAGAGTATAAACGCTAACTTTGGCTTTGAACAAATTATGGTAAGATTGCTACAACAACAGAGTGAAAATTTCAAACAGTTTAATGAAAGATTTAATAAAATCGATGAAAATTTCAAACAACAGAACGAAAAACTTGACAATAATGACAAAAAACAAGACAAACTTAGTGAACAAATTAGAGACGTTGCCGCGCAGTGCCATGACACTAAGGAACAGTTGCGCGTGGAAATTGAGGCTTGTTCACAAAAAAATAGCGAAGAAATAAAGTCTGTTGCACAAGAATTAAGGGAAATGCAAACAGCCGCAACAGAAACACTCAGAGACGAAATTAGCGGAGTCGCTAAACAATGCTCTGAAAAAGCTACACAATTACGGGACGAGTTTAAAGCAATGACGGTAGAACTTTCGCGCTCAGTTGACGAAAAGATAGACGCGAAATTCAAACAGCAGAACACTCAGATTAACGAGCGCTTTAATCAGCACATACAGAACAGTGATACGCGTTTCCGCAGATTTATTCAGGATCAAAACAAAGTAAAACGACAAGTCATGGAAACAATCACTGCACAGAGACAAGAGGACAAACGTAAAATATTCGCGAAAGCGAAGACGTATGTAGACAATAATATTACTACAGTGTCCGACAAAATTAATACCATAGAACAATTGAACGCGGAATTACGGGATGAAATTTCTGATCTTAAAGCAAAAACAGATACACACACAGTAAATATTCAAACAGTGACAGATAGATTCGAACAACTAGATCTAACACAGGATTGCGATGTCATCAAAGCTGATGTTAAAAAACTGAGCGAAACTACGCGCAAGTTGCAAAAACAGATTAATGCGTCTGATTCTAAAACCGATGATCAGGTTAAAATACTGACTGAAAAATGTGATGAATTGGCCAGTCGTATTGATGTTATCGAAAATACTAATGACAATAAATCAGACGATACTGCACCGGTTTCATTTATCCAAACGCCTGAATTTCAAAATTTACAGCAGACAATTAATGAAATCGATTCATCTAACAACACGTTACGTCGGAAGTTATCAAATTTACAACAAGAAGTAACAGAGATGAAAAACATGTCAGTTAATAACATACCACAACAGACGCCACTTTGCGAACATTTGTCAGAGTCACGCAGCGCGTATAATGTGAACAATTTACAGAGACTACGCGACTTAAAATCCGAAAAGCCACGCGAATTAAAATCCGAAAAGCTACGCAACTTGAAGTACGAAACGACACAGACAAACAAATTCACACACAAACCTGAACGTGTTCTCAAACTGAGTGACGAGAACGTAGGTTTCGAGCAATTTGCATTTGTAAGAAAATCTAAGGAATTTAACAATGACAGCGTACAGGTACACGCTTTGCACTGTATACGACAATTTATCTTTGTACATTCACCGCTATTACCTGTAATGCAGAAACTAGCTTTGAACCAGATGCGACAATTTATTTTTGTATTTACAACAGCATTGCCTATAATGCAGAAACTAGAATTAGCAAGAATACAGCGATTTGCCTTTGGAATTTTACCGCTATTGCTTGCAACGCAAAAGCTAAAATTTATTTGCAGTGCGTAAATGACCTCAGGGGATTCATTACGCTTTAATGAATATGTGCCGTAGCGAGCATAGGGCCCCGAGCTGTGGTAGTGCTGTTTCATCTTTAGTTTTCTGCACTGCTGCCTTTTCTTCTACTATCCTTTATATCTATTCAAACTGCTCTTTAACTATTGCTCTACCTAGTATTAAGAAATTAGTAATGAAAACCCGATGTGACAAACTTTTACCGAATGTGACAATTTTCAGTAGGCACTCCAGAACCAGCGTAATTTTAATATCGGATCAAATCGTAATCATCAGTATGTGTAAAATTAACAGGAACCACATTTTTGTAACAATAGATGTTTTTCCACCACAATAGCATGTAAGTCAGCCGCTTAGCATACGTAACCAACAATGCAGTCTACAAGGTCAACCAAACTTTAATGTTTCGCCGCGTGCATGTATAGTCCCAGCTCCAACAAATAGTAACGCATGGCAGCAAAGAAATAACTACGTACAGACAACACACTATTTCAACTCGCATCGCAATGCGCCGTATAGAAATTACTATCATGACAGACGTAAAAAAATGATGAGCACAATTTTCAGCGTACATTTAATAACAGTCGATCTTATCAGCAGCAACAACATCAGCAACAACAAATAATCATGAATGAAACAGACAATAGGTGTCATCCATAGCGTAACACGTCAGTAAGAAATAACAGAACAGTTCATATAGTGGATATGCCACAACATTCTCCCGTAAATAATAACACGTACGATAGATTTTAACCAGATATAGCACAGATTGCATATTACAGTAACGCAAACATTACTTTTGATACGCAGAATTTTGCTCACGAGAATGTTATTTAAAAAATGCTCTGTTGAATGCACCACTTTTGTCGCACCCAGATCTCACCAGAAATTTTTCCATTGCCACTGACAGCTCTAACACCGCTTTAGGTGTACATATTTTTCAGGAAATTGAAGAAGATGGTTCTACAGTTATTAAAAACATCGCATTTGCAAGCCGCATTTTGTCACCTGCTGAGCGAAATTATTCTGTTACAGAACTTGAAACATTATGTGTTGTATGGGCTTTTACGAGATTTCGGCACTTTCTTTATGGCAGACATACCACCGTTTACACAGACCACAGAGCGATACAATTTTTACTCTCGGCTAAATTTACTCGCGACAGGTTAAGTAGATGGAAACTTTATTTACAGGAATTTAATTTTACGATTGTTCACATTCCCGGTACGCAAAATGTTATAGCAGACGCACTATCGCGTTCTCTCGGCAACAATCAGCAAGACGTAGCAACCAACTTCTGCAAAGCAAATTTCAGTGTCATGTACATTCAGCAAGTTGCATTTGAAAACTTTATTTCATCGTCATTACAGGACATAGCGCAAGAACAAAATAAAGACAATGTGTGGAAAGAAATTAAACACCTTTGGCTAGATAAGAATAATGTTACGATTAGAAACCACTACACTGTACGCAATGACATTCTGTTTCGCCGCTCTCATCCTGACAGCAACAATTGGTTATTATGCATACCTGACGAACTGGTCAACAAATTAATTTGGTACACTCATTTAAGCTACGCACATTACGGAACACGAAAATGTTTTCTTATACTGAGACAGAACTGTTATTTTGCCAACATGGAGAAACGTATACGACGAGTTTTAGCGTCTTGTAAAATTTGCCAGAAAGCTAAATCAGACACCACTTCACATATTCCTCCTTTATATCCAATTATACCTGTTAAATTAAGACACATGGCCGCAGTAGATATTTTTGGTCCGATTCCGAGAACTAACAGAGGTTTTTGCTACATATTTGTCGCTGTTGAGCTCACTTCAAAATTTGTTACTTTCACTCCGTTACGCAAAGCTACTGCTAAAACTGTTTCAAATGCATTTGTAAAATATTTTCTATCTCATGTAGGGCATGTAATGAAAGTAATTTCTGACAATGGATCTCAATTTCGTAGTAGCGTATGGACACGCATGTTACGAGCCAGAAACATTTCTCCGATCTATATATCCAAGTACCACGCTTCTTCGAACCCCTGTGAAAGATTAATGAAAGAAATTGGTAAACTGTGCCGAATATACTGCCACAAAAGACATATTGATTGGGATACACACATACTCTCATTCCAAGATGTAATTAATTCCATTCCAAATGAATCCACTATGCTATCTCCGACTGTTATACTGAAAAACGTTGAACCACCGAACAAAATTAAAGAATTAATAGAATTTCCCAAAAGTCGTCGCCTACGACACCACGAAATAATTGACATTGCGCTGAAGAACATCAAACGTGCCGCAGAGCGCCGGAGAAGACAGCAAAAACAGGTTTGTACACGCCGCGACTTTCACGTTGGACAGAAGATACTAGTACGTACACACTATTTATCCAGCAAATTAAAAGGTAAGTGCAGTAAATTTGAACTTCTATACGCAGGTCCATATCGGATTCGCAGCATCCCTCACCCCAATGTTGTACACGTCGAAACTTTGAGAACCAGAAAATCGAAAGGCAATCACCATATCTCAAACATTAAACCGTTTATTGAGTGAAACCACTGTATGATTCAACACACTATGATGCCATTTACTAATGCAATTATTTCACGTGACTGATTACTGAGGATTATCGTATTTTTTCTTGGCAAGTGCCCGGCAAGGTAAGGTTAGCAGGTCGCTTTTCTTGTCGTTACACATCAGACCGTGCATATTTTTCCAGATGAATTTACACATTTATGACTATTTCTGCAATTATATTTATGTGACTACTTATTGATGATTATCGTATTTTTCTTGGCAAGTGCCCGGCAAGGTAAGGTTAGCAGGTCGCTTTTCTTGTCGTTACACATCAGACCGTGCACATTTTCCATTTTTTTGTGTATGTGACTGTACTCCAGTTTTGTTTGTATGCACTATGAAATAGTTAAGATATAACACACACCAGTCGACTTTGACATTTTTTTTTTTTATGACATCTCAACATCGTGACTGTTTCACATCTTTTTTTGCTACTGCATTGTATTATTCTGTGTACATTTTTGCATCTGAACACTGTCAACGTCTTTAACATATTACGTTTTCTGTCATGCTATGCTGTATGGTTAATTGTGTCACTATAAACCAGTCATTATTTAGTGGGTATATGATTTAAATGCAAGACATTAATCTTTGTTCATCAATTTCAGTAAGAAATGATGTATGTAAGAAATAAATCCAACAGAAATGGGAATTTCACCTAAGGAATAAACGAAAGGAGATGCAATAACTTTATGAGGAAGAGTAAATGGATCAGGATTAACAAACATTAACAAGAATATACTATACTCATCACAGAATAGCAGTCTTAACTAATTTTTTCTTTCAGAATACAAGGTGATTGATGCAGGCTGTCAGACTGAACTACACATCTTAGTTTTAGTGATGAAATATGCTAGAGATAAGGAATAGTTATGTAATGAGTAATGAAGTGATTTTTTGCAGATGATAATGAATACTGATGAATAAGGATGAAGGATATGGTATTATGGATAATGAAGTTTTCTTTACAGATGAGGATAATGTTGAAGTTATGTATTTATGTTATGTAGTTATTTAAGTATTTGTTGCAGTTTGCTTTGACAGCAGGTGTTATATTGCATAGTAGGATGACGGAAAGTTTTGGAAAGGACAGCTATGGAACACATTTTTATACACATTTCACTACCTGTTAATTCGAAGTTCACTACTTTTCAGCATAGTGTGCGTTTCCTCTTTCCGGTCAATAATCCATTTTGTATTTTTTTCAGGAGAAGCTTTTCATGATACTTGCTAAACCTGTTACTTATTATACCTGTTCTAGAACTTGCATTTTTTTTGTATTTTACCCATTTGTGTTTATCATTTATAAATGTGATCACACATACTGCCTTGTTACATGACCTTACTACAGCTGACTCATGACGAATGACGTTACCTATCCTCATTTGCTGCAATAAGTCAAAAGCAAATAGTGTTATGTTTCAGCAATTAATTATCGATCCCAACGCAATGCATTGCTGACAAAAAAAAAAAAAAAAAAAAAAAATAATAAAATAAAATGTGTTAACAGTCCCAAATAGTGATACCAGTTTGAGAAAATTCTGAATAATACTGATCAACTCTGAATAGCATGGCACTTGATTAATGACCTCTTAATGAGACTATATTCAAAATGATGCTTTGTCACTAGCTAATAACTGCCACTGTTTATTGTAATGATACCACTTATAATGCCTGTGATTATTAATGATTTGACTGTAATTAACTGATTTTTAATAATGACTTCGTAATAATCTGAATAATACTGAATGATGATTCTATTCAATACTTGCTGGCCACTGAGTGCCAATAATTACTGTCACTCCACGAATTGTGATTAATTATGCCATTGATTAGCTCTTGTTTCCAGTGTTGATACTGTGTAACCAGAAAAGAATGTGACTGTTTAATAATGCTTTGTAATTAGATGAAGGCTAATGATTCTTAATAGATTGGAATGACAAATGATTAATTAACTGTCATTAGGATGTTTTGTAATTAGAAGGCTAATGAATCTTAATTACTGTTTAATAATGCTTTGTAATTAGGAGAAGGGTAATAATTCTTACTACATTGGAATGACACAATTAATTAGCTATGGTACTGTTTACTAATGCTTTGTAATTAGGAGAATACTAATGATTCTTACTATATTAGAATGACAAATGATTAATATGATTAATTAATTGGAATTATACAAATGATTAATTAACTGTAATTAGACAAATGATTAATTAATGACAAATGATTAATTAACTGTAATTAGGAAAAGGCTAATGATTATTGGAATGACAAATGATTAATTAACTGTAATTAGGAGAAGGTTAATGATTCTTAATTATACTCTGTAACTGAAAAGAATGCGATTATTTCATAATGCTTTGTAACCAGGAAAAGAAGGCTACTGATTCTATGTACAACAATTAATGAACATTTTTCTGTAATACTACATACTTGGTACAGAAATGTTCAATAACTGGGCTATGAATGCCACAAACTACTAATTAAGTCTGTAATTGTCAATATTATGTGACTTGATGTCCTTCACCTCATAAGCTGACTACCCTGAATTACTGCAATGTCCATTTGTCCTGTTTATCCTAGTGATCATGGAGCACTATATTTGGTTTTTGCACTAATTCTACGTTGGTGTGCCTTGTAAGAGTGTGGTGTTGACACGACATGCTGTCCACCACCGTGAGCGATGAAGACATTATTATGGTCCCACTGTTTGGTGTACGTAATGTACTGCCAAAATGACAACATGGAACATTACTACGACAGTTCAGTGTCTTGGCTACACTGATAAATTCTGATGGGAAAAGAACTTCAAGTTGTGTCACTTGGTGTTGTACTTCTGTGGAAAGATATGGACTTTCAGAGCAGCTGTGTGCAATCTAAAGTGCTACAACCATGATGCAATCCTTCCCTTTCCTATCCTGATTCTTGTCACATAAAGAAAAAATTTTTTGGTAACGTCATTTATGTTCATAGGTTATACATTTTTCGATTCGCTGAACTCCAATGCGAGTACACTTATGTCACTTGTCATCATGATATTTTTTCTTACCAGTCTGTTCATTTGTTCTGAATATGCTAAAGAATTTTCAGTGCCTGTGCACTTTATTATCTGTCAAATAATTTGTATATACTTTTCTGATTTGCTACTATGTTTTGTACTCACATTTTGTCTTTGTCTGATATATTTTGTACTTAGTGCGTGTGCACAACATTTACTTTATGTACTACATCTAATTATTCTTGCCAGTCTGTTTATTTGTTCTGCATATGCTAAAGAATTTTTTCAGTGCCTGTGCACTTTATTATCTGTCAAATAATTTGTATATACATGTTTTTCTGATTTGCTACTATGTTTTGTACTCACATTTTGTCTTTGTCTGATATATTTTGTACTTAGTGCGTGTGCACAACATTTAAATATTCTGTAAGTTGTAGAATTTTGTTAATTAAAGAAAAATTTTGCCGCGCTTGGCAAGTCCAAATGACTCACCATCGCTGCCAAATTTTTGCCCCCCCAGTGGAGGGTTATGAAACACGTATGTAACATAGCAGCGATGGCGAGGCATTGTAGCATCTGTGACCAGAGAGTATGCGCTTGACCGCGCGAGTGTTGCGAGCGGTCAGTCAGTAGCAGTCAGTCTGTCGTTGCGAGTCTGTTAGTAGTAGTCGTTGCGAGTCTGTAGCTCTGTCTAGTTGAGAGCAGTACTCAGTCTGTAGTCGTCATGCAGAGCGGTCGGTCAGTAGTAGCAGCCCAGTGCGGTTGTGTGATGTATGCGGTCGGCAACACTGGTCAAGATGAGGAATAAGGTATACTGTTAATTAATATAATCATTAGATAATGAAAAATTTTATTTATTGTAATTATTCTCCAACAAGTCTCCCAATAATAATTTTTTTATTTCAAAAGCATTTTTCAAAAATTTAATTTTTTATTGAACTAAAGATCTCGTTGCACTTCCCATTTCATTCCACTTCTTTTTGAAGAAAAATTTCACTAGAATTACAAAAAAAAAAAAGGAGAATATTATTATTTGCAATGCAGTTCCTCCAAGCGGTGCGCAACAACAAGAGCAGATATGTGACATCCATTTATTCTGAGGTAAGACTTTAATTCTGATTGTTTTTACACAGGGCCAAAGACCGATATTTCGGTTTAATTGAATTTTCTTGTCACTGAATGGACTTTAATTTTTTGAAGGATTTATATTTGAGTCAGATTGCGAATTTCACATTTGTTGCCATTGTCAGTACATTTGATTGTGGGCAGGTTACGCATAGAGCCATGTCCATCAGCATTTCTAATTAGTATCGTCCTTTTCTTTTAAAATTTTTGTGGGGAGGTTACACTTGGCTCCCATTTCTATTGAGTCATGTCATTTCTTTTAAAATAACGGTGGGGAGGTTACAATCTGAAAGATGATGTCTATTCAGATTTCGAGCCTGTCGCATAAGAGTGGCGTTTGTGGCGCCACTACGAGGATGCAAATCAGATTTGCTTCAGATACACGTGTTAACGGTCTTGTGCGTAATTACCTTTGAGACAGAAAATGGTGAGGTGATGTTAGTCAACAACGCCTTCATTGTGACAAAGACGCCGTTATCAACACTTCACTTTGGACGAGGTCGTGTAATACGAGAAGCTGGATATTCCCTGTGTGATACTGCAGAAAGACTTGGCAGGAATGTAGCCACTGTACATGATTGTTGGCGGTGGTGGTCACGAAAATGTACGGTCACAAGAGGACCAGCTCCGGACGGCCACGTGGCACTCCCTGGAGAGAAGACCATCGTGTTCGGCGTGTGATTGTGGCGCATCGTACGGCATCTGCAGCAGAAATGTGAGCAGCAGTTGGCATCGCAGTGGCACAACAAACTGTTACATATCGGTTACTTCAAGGACAACTCCGAGCCAGAAGCCCTGTAGCATGCATTCCATTGACGCAAAGCATCACCATTAGCGACTTCAGTGGTGTGAGGGCTCAATGGAGGGAAGGGTGGAGGTTCGTACTGTTTTTTGATGAAAGCTGATTCTGCTTCGGTGCCAGTGATGGCCGTATGTTGGCTAGAAGGAGGCCAGATAGCCTGCAACTAGTCTGTCTGTGTACTAGACCTGGAGTTACGGTCTGTGGTGCGATTTCGTATGACAGCAGGAGCACACTCTTGGTTATCCGAAGCACCCTAACTTCAAACATGTACATCAATTGGGAGATTCTACCTGTTGTGCTGCCAATCACGAACAGCCATCTGAAAGGTATTTTCCAAAGGATAGCGCTCACCCACGTACCACTGTTGTAACCCAACACGCCCTGCAGAGTGTCGACACGTTGCGTTTCCCTGATCGATCACCACATCTCTCTACACTCGAGCACAATTGGGACATTTTCGGACGAAATCTAGCGTTAAACGTCCCTGTACTGACCAAGTGCAGCGAGCACGGAACTCCATCTCACAAACAGACACCCGACACTTGTGCAACACAACGCATGCATGTTCGCATGCTCACATTCAGTATTCTGGCTGTTACACCGGTTATTAATGTCGCAGCGTTTCACATTTGAAGCGGCTTATCTTGCGCTTACATTAACCTGTTATCTTCCAATGTTAATTAATTAAATATATTACCTAGACAAATGTATTCGTAGAATTTCTTAACTCCACGTTGATTATTTTTTGGCACTGCTGTTTTTGCCGTTAGTGTATGTTTGTACGTATTCTTCCCCTTGGCCCAGCCCTTTGTTAGGAATACTAAGGATTCTCCAAAATGTGCCAGAGTAATGATTTACATGCCATTCATTCCTAACATCACACCACGCTAGGGGTCTGAACTAAACGAAACTCTCAATAACCTCAAGAACCCTGTAAACTACGGACTCATTAATATACATCGTTTTCAATTATTTTACATGCCTTCCCCTTCAGTCCTTAACCCTGAAGGTCCTATGTCTATGTCCTACCTCAATTGCACAGTTTCCAGTTAACTAAGTCAAACAGTTTAGTTGAAATTTTTCGGTAAATTCCACTGATATGCTTGTATGTCGTCGCTTTCCTCGTGCCCACAAACAGAGGCTGTAGCGACGTCTTACCCAACAGTAATTGTCACATGGTACTACCTCGTAAGTTTACCAAACTTGCTTCAGTTTATACCAGGCTATGATATAACACACATTATCTAATCAAAAGTATACAGACACCTGTTTGTGGACATTGTGGAAATGAGCTTACGGCATTGTTGGCTGGAAGGCCCCAGTTGGGGAAGTTCGGCCGCCAAGTGCAAGTCTTATTTCTTTCGACGACACATTGGGCGACTTGTACGCCGCTGATGAGGATGAAATGATGATGAGGACAACACAATAAGCAGTCCACGAGTGGAGAAAATTTCCATCCCAGCCGAGAATCGAACCCAGGCCTGCTTGCATCTAGCACATTACTATCCAGCTAAGCAGGCGGACTTGCTAACGTTAATATGTGGTGTGTCCACTCTTCACCCTTAAGTTAGTTAGAGCCCTGGTGGGACACATTCAGTAACGTTCTGAATGTCTATGGAGGAATGTCAACCTATTCTTCCTGAAGAGCCAATCTACAGAAGGTAGTGATATTGGATGGCGGGGTCTGTAAAGAATTTGATGTTCTAACCCATTCCGAAAGTATTCCATTGGGTTCAGGTCAGGCCTCTGGACAGGTCAGTCAATCTGAGAAATGTTATTGCTCACAAACCATAGCCTCACAGATGCTGCTTTAATAACTTTCCTTGTATCTTGACCACACTTTTATTATTTCCAAAACCACTTTACGGGTTTCAGCAGTACGTCATTTTCAAAGGCAGTGTTACTTCAGTCGTATAAAATTGTACATTTGATAGACTGTACGAGGGTTGTCCAGAAAGTAAGTTCCGATAGGTCGCGAAATTGACACCACAGTGAAAACCCGATGAAGCTTTGTGCAGATGTGTTGGGTAGTGTCCCTAGTATGACAGTCGATCGCATCAAGACGCTCTTTTCAGTTGTGAGCCTAGAACGACGATGTCTCCCGCCAAGGAGGAGGGCCCGCTGAGAGGCTACGCCTTAATGAATGCAGCCCACCTAACACAACCGCCACGCACTTCCTTCTTCATGGCAAGTGTCAGCCGCACTCTGCAGGGGCAGTGAAGACGCTCCTGCAGCTTTTCGATGGGAAGTGTTCGATCACCCACAACACAACCCTAATTGGCTCGTCCTGTTCACATGAAACGCTGGATGCGAAGACAACACTTGGGCGCAGGCTACGCGCTATAGACCAATGTAGAGAATTATCCGAAAGCACAGGCAGCTGCCTTCTATGGCGATGGGGTTGTAAATTTGGTATAATGCACCGGAAAATGTCTAAGTCGGAGTGGCCACTATGTAGCGAAGTATCTGGAAAGTGTAGCTAACTTTTGCAAATAAAATGTTTCTGAGTTTCACTGAGGTTTCCATATAGCTGGCGATCGGAACTTACTTTCTTGACAACCCTCGTATCACGTAAATATTCTCAATCACAAGACAAGTGCAAACTGCTACCAATGGAAAATTTGGTTTCCAAAATTTTCCCTTCGTAGCAGTTTATACTCGTCTCATGACTGATAATGTTGACGTGATGCAGTGTACCTAATGAACAACTGACGTAACACTGCCTTTGAAAACGACGTAATGTCGAAACGCGTATGGTGTTTTTAGAAATAATAAAAACGTGGCGAAGACGAAAGGAAAGTTATTAAAGTCCATCCAAATGGTCGTTTCGTCTCGCAGCATTTTCATACAAACTGCAGCAGATGCTGCTCTAGAACAGGGTGCACTGTCATGCTGATATAATCACTCATCATTAACGAAGTACAGAATGCTGTAAACTGTATCCAAATCCTTCTTCATTCAGCGTTTTCTTGAGCGCAATAAGGAGATCACACCAAATGCTTCAAAACCTTCCCCATACCATAACACTGTCTCTTCCGTATTTCACTTTTGGCACCGTGCATATCGGCGAGAAACGTTCTCCAGGCATTCGCCAATCCCAAAGCCTTACATCGCATTGCTGTAGGGGACAGCGTGAACCATCACTCCAAATGACTTGTTTCCAGTCACCCACTGTCAAGTGGCGTCACTGTTTACGCCATGACAAGTGCCGCTTAGCACTGCTACAGAAACGTCTGATTTGTGATGAGTTGCTCTACGGTCGTATCCCACTGCTTTTAACTCCCGAAGACCAGTCATTGTGCAATCTGGATACCTGGGAATAATTTTAAACTCCAAGTGATTCCTTCCGCTCTTTTCATGCGATATTTTACGACGATGTGCCACAATATTCGACGGACCCTATCAGTCAGTACATGAGGTCTGCCCGGTAGCGGTTTAGCTGTAGTTGTTCCTTCGCATATCTACTTCAAAATCATTATCACCAATAGTCGACTTGGGAAGCTTATGACAATTAAACGTCCCTGATGGATGTTAGCCATATGACATGCAATGACTAATACACGTTTCAAGTCACTGCGTTCTCATGGGCGCCCCGTTCTGCTGTTACTGCATCTGTACCGACGATACAACTTAGGTTTTATGTTGGTAACGTCACGTAGCGTTCTGTATGAAAATCACTGGCTGTGCTGTGTGCAGTCTGTGGCTGGTTGGCATTGTTGAAATATTCGTTATTGTAGTGGGGGCAGTTGGATGTGAACAGCGCGTAACGTTGCGCAGTTGGAGGTGAGCCGCCAGCAGTGGTGGATGTGGGGAGAGAGATGGCGGAGTTTTGAGAGCGGATGATCTGGACGTGTGTCCATCAGAGACAGTAAATTTGTAAGACTGGATGTCATGCACTGATATATATTATGACTTTTGAACACTATTAAGGTAAATACATTGTTTGTTCTCTATCAAAATCTTTCATTTACTAAGTATGCCTATCAGTAGTTAGTCCTTCAGTAGTTAGAATCTTTTATTTAGTTGGCAGTATTGGCGTTCGCTGTATTACAGTAGTTTGAGTAACGAATATTTTTTGGAGGTAAGTGATCCATGGAAGGTTAGGTTATTGTTAGTCAGGGCCATTCTTTCGTAGGGATTATTAAAAGTCAGATTGCGTTGCGCTAAAAATATTGTGTGTCACTTTAGTGTTGATCAGAATAAGTAAAGAGAGAAATGTCTGAGTACGTTCAGTTCTGCTCAGCTGTTTGAAAATCAAATAACGTAAGAGGCTTACCAGCACAGTAATTCATAAACTTTTCTAAGGGGATGTTTCAAGGGTGTTTCAGTTGCCCCTACCTATGGGTTTTATGCATCCCGCAATGCCTTCAAAAACCACGAAATTTTCATATTCTCTCGCTCGCTAAACGCAAATTATCAGACCTACATTAAAAAGGAACTGGACCGTTTTGTAGGAAACTTAGTGTAGTTAAATTCTGCACCGGGATATGTTTTCGCTGATGGCCACCGTTCCCGAGTTATTCAAGAAACACGTGTTTTAGACTAATTTTGATACGTTTTTCTAAATAACTAGGAAACTGCGGCCTGTAGTGAATAAGTATCGTGGTACAAAATTCAACTATATTAAATATCCTACTAAGATTCCATTCATTTCTTCTGGAGGATTAATAGTTTACTCTTAACGAGCAAGAGAATATGGAAGTCACTGTGTGGTATTTGAAGGCATTGTGGTTTGGATAAAACCCATAGCAAGAGACAGCTGAATCACCCTAAACCTACGTTCCACAAGTTGCCATGTTGTGTGTGGCGGTGAGTTCTTCAGTTTCCATTGTCAGTTCATCCTATTAACGTTCCATTCACGAACGGAAAACGCGGTTGCCGATAATCGACCGTTTCAGATCGACTTTTTTCCTGATTTCACCGTCGAGATTATTTTGCGAGAAAATTGTGGAGGAAGGGCTTTGATGCATGACTGCACTTGCAACCTGTATTCTCGGAATTTTAGCTGTAAGTGTCTCCGCGACGCACGCCACCTCACTTGCGGCGCCTGCCAATAGACTTCGATGAGCAGCCCCGTTACGTTCTCACACTTGCTCGAGACGGACTGTGCTGGTCTTCTGACGATGTGTATCTCTTGTAAAATCAGAGTCTCAAACCGATAATGCTCATAAATCGCGTAGGGCAAGTGAATATAATTACATTCTTCGTGGATGAGCACATTTTTGTACGACTTTCAACAAATCTCATGCTGGAATCTGATTTTTCTACAGCCACTTTGATGGGCATATTTTACGGTTACGACTTTATCCAGAGATTTTATTTGACTTCATCTCCCACGATCAGTTACGAGGGGCCATTTTTAACTGATGCTTCCAGAAAATAAGGCTCTGAAAATTGGTGATGGTGTCAGTACTGTTCTACACATTTTCACTCCAGTACGACATTTTATACATCGATGGATGAGATCTTGGAAATGAAGCAGATCTAAGTGGTTCAGGTCTCCATTCTGATTGCCCAGGAAACTCTCCACCTCGGAAAAATCACCCCGTCATTATTCTGGAAAGGCCTTCCACGCAATAGAGACATCTTTCAACGAAAGAATACGGGGATGAGGCAATATTTGATAGCTCAAAGATGCAGCCTGTGTCACTGCGTACTGTGCAAAGTGAGCTGTGGTGTTGTTGTGAAGCAATATCGTTCCCTTGGACAGCTCCCCGCAACGCTTCGTCTTGACAGCGTACCGTAATCTCATCAGGAGATTTCACCCGCATGTTCTGCCCCTGACGAGTATTATCTCGTACCACTGGTGATCGCAAAACACCCAGCATCACCTTACTCGATGATGGTTGGCTCTCCGTTTTTCACGGTGGTGGTGAATCCTTGTATTTCCACCCCTTCTGTTGCTTCTTTTTCGCGGCGTCACCGTGATACACGAGCACTTGACCATGGTGATTAGGACACTGAAAAAGTCTTCTGCTTTACCGTGAGGATGCGAGCAGACCTTGTATCATTTTCAAGAATTTTGGCAGGAAATGGAAAACTCATATGATATATACAACAGTCAATAAAATTTATCACACACCAAATTACGAGCCCCTTAGCATACTATAATTTTCCGAAAACCTTGTTTCGATACCTGGGAATAAAAGGGGTGTTACGTCTTACGATTCACCCTATATTGCCGCATCGGAGTCGCGCTGGGTTGTATATATGCTGCAGCAATGCTCTCAAACGGAAACGTTTTGATCGCCCCTTTTACGCTACTATTGTACTTTATAAGTGCGCATCATTATCTTAAATACGCGACAGAATATCTAGAACGATATCCAGAACCTTACCGCTGAGACTCCGGCGGTTATCTAATACCATATATCCATTTTCTCTTTCTGCCCTGAAAGGGCAAATGTTCCTCTCTGTAGCTGAACTACTCATCCCTCAGAGCAAACCACGTACTTAATTATCGCTCTATCAAGGAATTTCCCTAATTAAAAAATACTCACGCTTTATATCGTCCGTCTGTCCTCTTCGGCATTAAAATGTTTAGATTTTAATGTAAAATGTGGACGGGGTTGTTCGGGGAAAAGTGAGGGATATTTAATGCACTGTTGGCGTAGAGTATATTCTGCGCGCTCGTAATGCAGCTTACATATACGCCGACGATAAACAAGGTTGCAGTGGTTTAATTACGTCATCTAAACTCGTGGCTAGCTCAAATATAATCACAAGTAGCGTGAAACTATTCTGTTATTGCCCGTTACATTAATTGTTGCGAAGTGAGCGACGATATAACCACTTAAGTAGCGCAAGGATTTGTACTCACGACAAATAATTTCACTGACAGCACGCTGGCTTCATTTTACGTTAATAATTTCTCTGACAGAAATAAATTTAATTGCAAATTCAAGGATATCGTGAACCAAACATAAGCCTTTTTTACTACTGCAATTAAATCTATACCTGTAGTTTGGTAAAAATTCTGATAAAATCAACTTTGCAAATATTGATTGAAAATTATTATCACTATTCATAGTATTTATTACGTCAACTTGAGTGGAAAGCCTAATATTTAATTAAACTCCACGTAATGGGTGCCTGTGTAACAAATTACTAAAGAAAGCCAGATGGGCAATCTTCTACACAGTTCACTTTAAATAATTAATTTCACTTAAATATTTCCACAGGGAGGGATACGTTTTGAATAAAAACAGGAGAAATTCACTTTCTACCATATATTATAAAAGAAAATAAGTACACCAAATACTTAGTGCGTCAGAAAAGGTAAGCGACTCAATTCTTTCACAGCAGAAACAAAAGTAGTATTCGATCTTTGAACCAAGTCCTTTTTTAACCTTGATGAGATAAGATGTGCATGGCTACAAACAAAGTCTTTAGATTGTATAGTTACTCTTTGATATTAAAATAATATTTTATTATCATTTTTACCACAAAAAGTATAATACTGACGAGTTGAAGGTTTTATAGTTATTTGTCGTGTTAGCTGTGGCTTTTATCGTCAGAAATACATTCAGTTTTGCACTTCGTTTACACTTTACATTTACATTACTGGTATGAAGTTTCTTCGTCTCTGTACTGCACGCCTGACATAACTGTAAACAGCGACGACTACGTACCGGAACAATTCTAAAACTACTCTACCATCAATCGAGAGGTTCTGTGGATCCACGGCTATACCATATAACCGAGTAACAAGTGCTAAGAGTCATAAAACCAAAGCATGCAAAAATTTCTTCTGCGGTTTAGTCAATATTTTCACTATAGGTCTTTAGCATCCTATTTCCACTGACAAAATTTTATTATTTTGCTCTTGCCATACATTCCAGTGCATCAGAGGCAAGAAGTTTTTCTGTATGTACGTACTACTTACAACTTTTAGTCCTGCTTCATCCCACTGAAGGTCGAAGAAGTATAATTTCCATTTAAAGTAGTTGTTTTTATATATATATATATATATATATATATATATATATATATATATATATATATATATAAACCCTATTTCACTCTTAATTTACGTTTAAATTTTGAGTGCATTTCGGACCTTGTTGCATCATTATTAGGTTAAGGCTGATCCCCATCAAATTCATGTGCGAAATTTACTTCTTCTGCACGAAGAGTTAATTAGTGTGTGATATTTGGGACCTGCTCGTGGCAACGACAAAAAATGTATTGGGTTTTGAAATCGGTGTCATCGTGTGACGGAAGAGACGAGTTTAGCTAGTATATCGTTACCTACTTATTGTACAGATATAGCAGCAATGACTGACACCCCAGTCTAAATTCACGTAAAAATCACCGCTGAAAATAATGGTGATTTAAGATAAACAACATGAGACATGTAGCGCCTTCAACGAGTCACACAAAGACGCCCCAAGTATAAATACACATACTGAGCACGAACAGTTGTTCAAAAACCACTAACTCAACACAAAACAGGAACTGAGCCTGCGCCCCCCCCCCAAAAAAAACCTCGTAACATCGTCACCTAGGATTAACACCAGATATGATACACAGACATTTACGAACACATCTCACATTAATATATAGCAGCAGAGCAAAGCACACTGTAACATACCAACAGCCTCTCCAGCTATTTTTAATCCTGTTTCAGTTCTCACTTTAACTTGATTAAAATTTCGTTTTCATGAATTATTAATAAAAAAAACGTTAAAATCACTCACACTGCATTTGCTTCACTCAGACTGCATCTGTATAGCTAAGTGGATCTGCTTATTTTGAATGCTATGTAGATTTTTATTTTAAATTGTTGTGTGTCGCCTTTCGTGTAACATTTTTATTATTTAATCTTCCTTCGAGCAAGCTTCATTCCTTTTGACAACTAATTGTTTTTCTCCTCCTCTCCCTTCACGAAAGATTACACTCACTACATCGGATTCGGGCTCATCGCTGTTTTCCCACAAGTTGTTTTATTTTCGTATTCAGTTAGTGTAATTTCATCCTTTTAGTAAACTATTCCTCTTCTTTTATAAATTAAACTACCAAATTAGTAATATTCTGTGGTTCTTACTCTGTTAAACGAACTAGCGTTTAGATCTAATAAGAAACAGCCCACTGCGGTAGGGTGGCTCGTGTGTCTGAACGAAATGGATAACTGCACTAGAGGTGCAACTAGCAAGCGCATCGGAGGGGTATCTCCGGAGAGGCCATACTCCAACGCGGTCGTGCTATCAAGTTTTGTTTATTTTTGACCAAATAACTTTTTCAGACACAATCGTAACTGGTTCTGGCCTGCAGTGGCTGTCTTCATATGCTACAATAGAGAAATGAAAAGCTTGTATCAAAACTAAGTGTACTTTTCTTTCCCTACTCTTTGCGCTATAGGCGCGCGTTCTCTATAAAATTATCTTAACTTGTGAATATATGAATACTGCCTTTGTACACCGAAACCACTTGTGATTGTGTCATAAGAAACTGATTATGTCAAAAATAACCAAAAAATGATAGTAAGCCAGTCACAGTCACCTTAAACGCAACTTCTTTTTGGCACTGTTGCTGGCTGAAGGCAAGAAGAAACTACGGCAGTTATATTTCCCGAAGACATGTACGTAAGTCTTCCTTGTGATTTATTCTTTCAGGTAAAACTTTTCAGAGGTAAAATGGTCAGCCATTACGATCTCCAGGCAAAAAAAAAGAAAAGAAAAAAAAAATTCAGGAAGATGCTGTCATAAGAAAGAGAAAAAATAATGAATATCAGATGGGTAAATCAGATGAGTAATGAAGTATTGAATCAGAGCGAAAAGAACTCGACTAAAAGAAGGAAGATGCTGACAGAGGACACATCTTGAAGCATTAAGAAATCGTAAATTTACTAACGGATAGAAGATGATGTAGACCGAGGTTTCATTACAATATGGGAGTTGAAGTGGATGCAGGTTACGGTAGCATGCACAGGAGAGGCTTAGTATGCAGAACTGCATGAAACCAGTCTTTTTTCTAAAGATCACAACAGCAACAAAAAAGAAATAAATGTGTAGCAGTTTAGACCAACCGAAATGTCCGAAATCCCTCAAACAACTGTTTTCATCGATGGTGGGAAAGAAAGACTTTCTAGAAAAATGGAAAAATGTAAAAATAAAGTTGGCTTTATCTAAAATCCCACGTAGGTGAATGGAAGTAATTGGCGTTACTTGAATTATATGCAGTTCAAAAATTGTTCAAATGGCTCTGAGCACCATGGGACTTAACGTCTATGGTCATCAGTCCCCTAGAACTTGGAACTACTTAAACCTAACTAACCTGAGGACATCACATAACACCCAGTCATCACGAGGCAGAGAAAATCCCTGACCCCGTATACGCAGTTACCAGAACAGAATTTAGCATTAGTACCAGTAATAGTACAAATCATAGTAGAAGTAACAGGAAAGTAGTAGTCGTGTGGTGGTGGTGGTGGTGGTGGTGGTGTTGGTGGCACTCATCGTGAGAATAGTAGAAAGCGACGATAAGAGTAAGGAGTAGCTATGTTTGTTAAAATATAAATTGTAAGGTCTATCATAAACGACGTATCCTATAGATGGGAGATTCTCTATGTAAATTACGTTAGTCAATGTTAATGTAAAGCCGGCCGCGGTGGTCGTGCGGTTCTAGGCGCTCCAGTCCGGAGCCGCACTGCTGCTATGGTCGCAGGTTCGAATCCTGCCTCGGGCATGGATGTGTGTGATGTCCTTAGGTTAGTTAGGTTTAATTAGTTCTAAGTTCTAGGGGACTGATGACCACAGCAGTTGAGTCCCATAGTGCTCAGAGCCATTTGAACCATTTTTTGTTAATGTAAAAAACATCGGACTGGAAACTATGTCACAAACAAAACAGAGACCTGCATTTACAATGCTTTCCTTCAGCAAAACATGTGACTTTAAGTATTCTGCGACAACTTTTTGTGGTAGATGTGATTGCTAACCGTTTTCCGCGAAACAAGTCAGTGCCTTCTCTGTGTGCCCTCATTATACGATCCCGGCTTGCAGCGACTAGAACCCCACACTATTAACATGCAAGGCGTGGCGCTCAACAGGCCGCAGTGACAAGATCCATTTGTACACGCCGTCCAAAGATGTATAGAAGATCAAAATATGCGGTGGAAAAGCAGCTTTCCGCGGCATTCTGAGGAGCGATTTATACCATTTTAGAAATGCTGAAATGCCTGGCAACTATAAATCGACCTGAAGGTTAGAAGCACGGGACGTGACCACCCGGAGAGGGCTGGCTGCTATTGTCGGCGCATGCGATAGCAGTTTTGCACATCAGATCGACGAGAGTGATTTGCCGGATAAATGTGAATGTGGAAGCCATACAGAATCTATGAAATTTAACTTCTGTGACAACCACGTCTTAATGGGAGCACTGTGATGAATCAGCTAACATGACGCATTGAAATTAATTGCAGTGCACCCTTCGTCGATCTCGCTCTCTTATTTGTCGTTCAAAAAGCGAATCAGTTGGCAGGTAATTGTTTTTCTAGCTTTAATGATCAATATAATGAGTCACTAGTATTCCAAAGATATAAGATAATATTTGGAAAATCCTAAACATCCGTAGCCTGCAGCATTTCAGTTGCACACTTTTTTCTCAACACGGACGTTGTAAGTTCCCCACTACGCCTTTCTGTTTGAAATTTAGGCCAATTTTACCACCCACTCTATAAAAGGTCTACGTATTACCAAGACTATGTACCCACAAACTGTTATCCAACTAAAACTCATACGCTGACCTTTGACTAAACGGAATCTCACTGAAATGTAACTAGTTCAAATACAGCTTGTATCTACATTAGATTCACAACGGGAGTAAAACAATTGTCTGGCCCTAATCAAAATTTCCACTTACCTCCCCTCTTAAGGACATTATTGCACATTTCTCGAAAGTACAACAGCAAACAGGCAGTGGATAAGATAGATTTCTATTTTTAAATAAAATTTCCAAACAATATTGGAATTATTGCATGCCACATGGTGCGATGTGATAATGAGTAATGATAAACTTTCTTTGAACTGTGGGATGGGGAGAGTAGCTATTCCTATGAAATGATATTCCAAGACAACGACTTTAGAAACAAGTATGTATTCAAAACACAAAGTAAAACTTTGCTTGATCTCCACACATAAGATTGGTCTGAAAAATACCATGCTTACGGAAGTGAACGATGTTTTAAAAAGAGTACAATTTTAACAGCTTAATCATTTGATATGTTAATGCATGACTCAGGGAAGTCGGGTGGTCTTTCCATCAGCTCTGAACAAGTGAACAAAATGAACTAGCTGACAATAATAATTACGACAATCTAGCTACACAGTGCTACAGTCTTACCTCAAACATATTCTCTTCAAGAATAATAACATTATTCAAAGTTTATATTCTTTTCGCCTTGCAATGTATACATAATACTCATCCTTGCTGTCCCTCACAATGTATACAATCACAAGTCAACACAGCACTACTGAATATATCCATCACCTACCTCGCTCCAACTAAGAATGTACCAGGCCCCGCAGAGGTAAGGACTGCGTCACAGAGGGACCGAAGATTGTTTAACAATAACATAACTTGCTCTCTCTCTGACGCGCACTTCGATAACTTAACAAAAGTCAAAATGACATGCCCACCTTACAAAGTTTACCGCTTTGGTAGTGGAGTACCATTCAGAGTCGCACTCGCTCCCCATAGTCATAGCGATTTGATTTATTGTCACATCAAATTAATCTATCTTCATTCATCTGCATCTTTTTCCTCGGTGTATGGAAATTACTAATCTAAAGAGTACATGTCATGGGATTTTACATCGGAGTATTTTGAGCCAGAGCAATTCACACGAAAGAATTTCTATTCTTTATGATTTCCGAAATGCATTTCTTTCGATATGTCCATTCTTTAAGTAATACTGTGTAGTTCAATTTTCGTCAGTTGAACCGTTGCAATACCAACTTCTATTTTGCCACTAAACTGTGTCACAGAATGCTCAACATTCACTACTGAAAATAAGAGTGAGAGCAATTGACTATTAATGAATCTGTGTGTGTATGTGTGTGTGTGTGTGTGTGTGTGTGTGTGAGAGAGAGAGAGAGAGAGAGAGAGAGAGAGAGAGAGAGAGAGAGAGAGGAGAAAGAACACTCCATTTTTCGGTGGTTATCAGACTTTCAACTGATGTGATGCAGTCCACTACGATTTCCAATCTCTGCCTTCAGCTATCCCTTTTGTCCTGTAGGATTCGCTCTTGACCATGTGTGGTGTGCGTACTGTGAGACCTTCGGTACACACACCATCAGATTGTTTGACTTGTCGCTTTAACGAAGTAGGCGAGTGTCAGCAATATGTCTCGTGGTCTTATCTTGGCGTGTTTGTCTTCTGCCGTTAGGTCAGACGATAGAAATGCCACTTGCACGCTTAGAGTAGCAGATTGACGGTGACGAACTTTAAACAGAACTTGATTAATTTTCACATACATTTATTAAAATAATAACAAGCATAAAATTACTTAACTTGGATCTGGATGCTATTTACAGTTGACAATCTGAAGTTCCTTTGGTATTGGGACTTCAATCTTATTCTCACATATATCTCTGATACTTGACATTTATCTTCATGACTATGTACAGGAATATGACAATCTTTTTAGGCGCAGACTGAAACTTGACTGTAGACTGGTGCAGACTAATGCAGACTGACTAATCGGAGGTCTGTACACTCGTTATAATACCTCGAGCGTTCAGGTATCACTGCACGAGTGTGATCCGCGAGGAGAAAAGGTTCTACGTTAACAGCAATCTCATTGGCTGCGTTACATATTAATACGCGGATCGGCGGAAGCAGAATTTGGTCCGTCTCTAAGACAGCGCCATCTCGTAGTGCGGAGACGGCCGAGCGCTGTGCCTGCGCTGTTGTGCTTAGCAGTTGAGTGCGGACAACGGAACGCGGGCGTCCGAGCCAGCTGGCTCGGTTGCGCCGGGGCCGTCCGCTGGCCGGCCGGTGGGGCCTGCCCCGCCGGCCGTCCCTGCGGCCGCTCCCCACAGGACGGATACAATGGCGACGACCCCTGCAGCGACAACGGATTCTGACAGGCAACATAATGAGGACAGGACCACGACGAGCGCTATGCGAATGCAGAGCGGCGGACAACATACGTCAAACCCCTATGACGAGAGACATCAGCTAACAGAACGATCGGCAACAACGGGAACTGAAACGTGAAATACATCACATGAGTCCGCAAAGTCAGGAAGTATACGACAACCGCACTAGTACAGTTCCTACTTCACAGCCTGACGAACAAGTAGACGACGTGGAACAATTTTCTCCACCAGAAGACGACGACGAAATGGAGGGAGTCTCCTCTGAAAAAGTTTGGACCATGCAGCCCACGGACGGAGAGCGCGATTTTACACTAGTTCGCCAAAGAAAACGACTCAACGCTTCTCCTAAGCAGAACAACTCTCGGAAGCGACAACGTCCAGAAGAACTGAAAACTTCCAACCGTTATGCGGCTATTGCGACGGAAGATACTACGGATGCTCCAGAACGTATGGACCATACGAGTGACGTCAATCTCGAAGCAGATCGAGAGGGGACAGGTGGCTCTGGCCGGAGCTTACTACGCAAAGTCCCGCCCGTTACTATTTACCATACCAAGAACTACATGGAACTCAACAAGGCGCTAAAAGCGAATATTGACAGCAGTCTTAAGGCCATCTACCAACGAGACAGGATCAAATATCACTTTGACTCCTATGAAGATCAACGGCGGGCCATCAATTTCTTTGTGTCGAATGACATCCACTTTTTTACACATCAGGCCGCAGAGGACAAGGACCTCAAAGTGGTTGTCAAACGTCTACCTGCCGAAGTTACGGAGGAAGAACTGAAAGACGCACTGATAGAGAAGGGTTTCCCTGTCATCAACGTCCACCAGTTTAAAAATCGAGACGACAACACGAAGGAATTACGACCTCAAGATGCTTACTGTGTCACGTTAGCAGCCCAAAAGGAAAACTACAAGATTTACGACATCAAATACCTTCTATATACTAAAGTCGTTATTGAAACCTACAACAGACAAGAAGGACCTGTTCAATGTCGCCACTGTCAGCGATTCGAACATACAGCTAATTATTGCAGCTTACCTGCTCGCTGCGTTCGATGTGGAGGGCAACACCGCTCTTCAGCATGTACTCACCCCCGAGGGGCTCCGCCGAAATGTGCTAACTGTGAAAAGGACCATCCTGCCACATGGCGTGGCTGCCAGAAGTACCAGGAACTTCTCAGGAAATACAGACAACGGTCTTCCCCGCAGCCCTCTCAACGGAGGACTCGTGTAATACGTAACTCCAATCTGACGCCACACCCTCCGCCCCACCGTCAGCAACCGCCACAAGAACAGCCGGCGGCGACACGGCAGCCAGTATCACAGCCTCCACCTGAAGCCCGCGCACCTCGACAGCACCGCCAGCATTATTCATACGCCCACGCAGCATCACCAAGCCGACCGGAACCGGAAACCTACGTCTCACCAGCTCATTTGATGGACTCTATAGCTCCAGCGCTCTCTGATGTCGCGAAACTTCTCACCGCCGTGCAGCAACAACTAGTGGGGATACTTTCTTTAATCGAAAGTGTATTGAAGGCCTTTGGAACACCGTAAGATGGATCGCCCTGGAACCACGAGAAACCTGAAAATCTGTATATGGGACGCCAACGGAATGAAACACAAGAAAACAGAATTCACTGAATTTTTACAACGTTCCAAAATCGACATCGCACTTGTATCGGAGACGCACCTTCGTCCAACAACTGAGCTCCGATTTCGTAACATGTACGTCTATAGAACGGACAGACAAGGCCAACGAGGTGGAGGGACCGCAGTTCTGCTTAAAAGGGAACTGTGGCACCATCACCACACCTCCAACATCTGGAGGCAACAGCAGTAACGGTTCGATCGGCGGCAGGCAACATCACTTTCATTGCGGCGTACAACAGCCCCGGTAAAAACCTGGTGCCAGACGACCTACGGAGTATATTCACCAATTTTGACAAAATCTTCCTAGGAGGTGGCCTTAACCGCAAGCACGTAGCGTGGAATTCCCGGCGTACGAACCCTCGTGGACGAACTTTGATTGCCATGGAAGAAGAACTGGGCATCACAGTCCATGGCCCACGAGAGCCCACACGGATTCCTTACGTCGATCGGCAAGAAGCAGACGTCCTGGATATTGCTATCATCAAAAATATTGAGACGAACCTCCAGCTCCGCACCGTCGACGATCTATCGTCTGACCACCGACCTGTTATCAGCATAGTGGAAAACGCAACGACCAACCTTCCGCCCCCAACCTCACAAACTCTGAACTGGGGTCAATTTCGGACATATCTTGACATCAATATCTGCCCGACGCAGGACGTTTCAACACCGGAAGCCATCGACATCGCGGTACAAACTTTGACGCAGAAGATAAACGTAGCCAAACGGAGGGCAACTACTCACACGGTCTACCCTGTAGTAGCTTTCGACGAGTTCCCGCCTCTACTACAAGAACTGAAGACACAGAGAAACAGGAGCAGGCGACGTTGGCTCCGCTATAGAAACCTGATCGATCGACGAGAAACACACGTCTTATCACAAGAACTACACAGGAGAGTGGCCGAGTGGCGACAGCAGGTCTGGGAAGATAAGATGGATGCATTCTTACTTCGAACCAAGAACGAATGGCAGGTAGTCAAGAACATACGACACCAGCGCCCACCTAAACGAGCCATCAGAGGACCAGATGGCCTCCTCTATGGCGAACTCGCCCAGGCGGAGCTGTATGCTACGACTTACCAAGAACAGATGTCTACACCAGCGACCCCCGTGAACGACGTCCGCCTGCAAGAACAGGAAGCCGTCGTTACAGCAGAATGGACTGCTCTTCGTGCTGCGCCTGTGCAGAGCCGCCCACAAGTCACCACACCAGCAGAGATCCGTAAAATTATCCGGAAGACTCGGAATAATGCGCCGGGCAACGACTCCATAAGCAACACCGATTTGAAACAGTTGCCCAGGAAGCCAACTGTGCTCCTTACCCGAATTCTCAACAGCTGTCTTCTGCAGGGATATTTTCCTACGGCATGGAAGACGGCTCAAGTAGTTCCAATACCCAAGCCAGGTAAAGACCCAGCAGAACCCAACAGTTACCGGCCAACTAGCCTCTTGCCGACCCTTGGCAAGGTGCTCGAGAGAGAGCTGTTGAAGAGGCTCCATGACACGCTTACAGCGCATGATGTTATACGGCCCGAACAATTCGGTTTCAAAGACAAGTTATCTGCCGAACTTCAACTCCTACGGATCACCGAACGGATACAAGAAGGATACAACAAGCAGCACTTCAGGATTTGTGTCTTCCTTGACATCGAAAAAGCTTAGGATAAGGTGTGGCGGCCCAACCTTATCGTCAAACTGCATCGCACTACCCCTATTGCGGATTGTTACATTAGACTCATAGACAGCTTTCTGCAGGACAAGAAACTATGTCCGAGTCGACGACAAAAACTCCGAAGTGAAACTGATCTCCGCAGGAATTCCGCAGGGCTCTGTCATTTCGCCTCTGCTTTTCAACTTATATGTAAATGACATCCCAACAGTCCCCATTGTTACGGCGAGTTTTTACGCGGACGGTACGGCATTTCTGACAACTGGACGGCACTTGGACCAGCTAATCGCTAGGATGCAACGGCAACTTGCTGTAATGGAACGCTGGGCGCTGCAAAATAAGATAACGATCAACCCGACGAAGACGGCAGCCGTTCTGTTCACACGGAGGAAACCACTTCTGAACGACATACTCCAAATAGCTGACCAATTTATCCCATGGTCGCCGGGAGTGAAGTATCTCGGTGTCTACCTTGACAAAAAATTACTCTTTACGCAGCATATTGACGACAAGAAGACGGCAGCCCAGAAGATGGCCAGGTCATTGATTCCGTTCCTGAAGAGTAAGGATCTGAACCCTAAGACTAATCTCCAATTGTATAAGGCAACGGTGGAACCCACAATGTTGTATGGCTCCACTTCGTGGGGAACTACGTGCGTCTCCAACTACAATCGATGGAACACAGGAGCTCCATGGTGGACAAGAAACGTCGACATCCGCACCGCACTCCACGAGACCGCTATACAAGAGAAGGTCCATGACAAGGCTCTACGAGCTTTTTACAAGGTCGATGCCCTTAGGGACGAAGTTCAACAGTTAGAGTCGGTAGGAACGGTAAACCCTGCAAGATGGCACAAGTATCGAGTACCGAAGTCAATAACGTTTAACCCCCCACAGGCAATCTCTCATAACACGAGGAAGCAGTCACACATAACAGCCTTGACACATTTCACCCTCCACAGCAGATAGACATCACCAAAGACAGCAGGCTAAAGGACCCATTGCGTGCCCAAGCTAACTGAATGTGTAATAAATAAAGTGTTTTGCTTTTATCCTTACATCCCATCCTAGAAGAATAAGTCATCAAGGATGATCTCTTCAGTCTACACTACACAAAAAAAAAAAAAAAAAAAAATGTGCTTAGCGAGGCGCGCTCTATTGGGAAAATTGTGTACGCGCTAGCTACGCGGAACTATGTACACAACACCATGGACATTATTGTTTGAAATCTTAACACATGTTCTATCATCCTATCCCTCCTTCCATATGTTTCCTTACTCGACGAACCTGCGGAGAAACTCCTCATTTTTTTATCAGTCCACCTCATTTTCGGGATCCTTATGTAATACCATGTCTCAAACATTCGATTCTCTTCATTTGCGGTTTCCCCAAAGTACATTATTTGCTTCTGTACGATTCTGTACTCCAGATGTACGTGTTCAAAAATTTCTGTCAATAGCTTCAAACTGATTCTTATTTCCACCTTCGTCGTCCTTTATGCCTTTGTTTGCCGCCAAAGCAGCAGAATTCCTTCACCCGGTCAAAATTTAACTGAAAGCTTCCGGTAACACCCGGTCTTTTCCAAGGATACCTCGCCTTGTTGTGATTCTTGAAATTTGTTACAGAACTCAGTCTTTCTTCTCTCTCATTCCTTGCCCCAAGCCCATATTCTCCTGTAACCTTTCCCTCTACTACTTCCCCTGCAACTGCAATCCAGTCCCCCATGACTACTAGATTCTCACCTCGCTTTACGTACTGTTTTACGCTCTCAATATCCTCACATACTTTCTCTGTCTCTTGTTCTTCGGCTTGCGACATCGCCATGTATACCTGAACTACCGCTGATGTCGATTCTTTTAAGAATAATCCTGTCACTGAACTGTTCACAGTAACATACTCTCTGCCCTACTTTCCCATTCATAGCGAATCCTACTCCCGTTAAACCATTTTCTGCTGCTGTTGATATTATCCTTTACTCATCTGATCACAAATCCTGGTCTTCTTTCCACTTCACTTCACTGACCCTTACGATATCTAGATTGGGCCTCAGCATTTCCCTTTTCAGACTTGCCTGCCACGTTCGGGCTTCGGACATTCCCAGCCCCGACCGGTGGAATGTAATCCTTTTAATTGGTTATTCAATCTTTTTCTCACAGTCACCTCCCCCTTGGCAGTCCCCTCCCGGAGATCCGAATGGGGGACTGTTCATCTGCAAGCGGAGAGATAATCTTGACAATTTTTCACTTACAGGTCACATGTCCTGTGGATACACGCTATGTATTTTTAATGCAATGGTTTCCATTGCCTTCTGCATTCTCATGCCGTTGATCATTCCTGACTCTTACGCCTTTACGGGCAGTCTCCCATCCCAAGGGCAAAAAAGCGCCCTCAACCACTGTCCACTCCTCCGCCCTCTTCGACAAGGCCGTTGGCAGAATGAGAATGACTTCTCACGGCGAAAGTCTTCGGCCGCCAATGCTGCTTAACAGTCAAAATTTCAGTGGTGGTGGGACCGAGGACGTTTTGATTACTAACCAAAGACGCTAGCTATCCTTAGACAATGGGTAGATTTTACGATCCAATGAATGATTTCACAGTCTCCATCTCACCATTATGACATTTTTCTTTTTTTTCAGAGGCTCTTGTTCCTCTTCCTCACGCAATGTAACCTTTTTTGATAGAAAGACTTAAGACATAATATTAAGTTCCGCCAGAATGTGGACAATGTATGGCTATTAACTTTGAGCGTGGCTTGCCATCATCAATTCGGGGTAGCTCTTTAGCCCATCGACGAACAATGCTAATCCCAAAACCTTACTTTAGCAGCGAAACATTAGCGAATAATTTTAAAAAGATATACTGAGGTCGGATCCATTGGATAAAATCCCGAAGGATAATAACATTGTTCAAAACTGACAGTTTTTAACTTTTATGTACGTCCACCCCCCACCCCCCCGCCCGCGAAAAGAGCATAACACCCTAAATAGTAATGTATAAATCCTGGTCCACGAAAATAGCATTCCCTGCACACACACCTCCCGTAAGATTAACCACTTCAGACGAAACCAAAAATCCATACGCAAGAGGACGGGAGAAAGAACAAGAGCTCCGCCTTTCACGCTTATTTAAAGATTCGGTCATGTGAGATACTTTAATTCCGATCAGCATTCGTAATTTTCACAATAATTTCATATAAATACTTATGATAAAACACACAAAAATATTTGCAGTCGTTTTGCAATCTCTTAATAAACTCACTTGTACAATATCTCAACAATCTTAAACTAATCTCCAACATATAAATTGCCACATCCGGCACTTGAGGCAAAACACCAGCTTGACCTATTTTATAAATCTTAACTATAATTAAATACACGTCGAAAGTTATTGAAATATTAAAGAAGGAACTCATACAGATAAGAGCATTTGTGTCTCTGTGGAGGATCCCACGGTTATGGCACTATTTGCGCAAATAAACTAAATTGTTTATAACGTTTTTTTTGTATTTGGTTAATTAGAAAAATAATCCGTCAATCATACTGCCTGCATTATCTTCTTTCATCTGTTATATCACAAGTGTGACTTCCGTTATGGGTTGAGGTGTTACACTATGTGATCAAAAGTATCCAGAGACCCGGCTGAAAATAATTAACAAGTTCGCGTCGCCATCCAAGGGTAATGCTAGAATTCAGTATGGTGTTGGCTCACACTTAGCCTTGATGATAGCTGCCACTCTCGCAGGCATACGTTCAATTAGGTGCTGAAAGGTTTCTTGGGGGATGACAGCCCATTCGTCACTGAGTGCTGCACTGAGGAGAGGTACCGATGTCGGTCGGTGAGGCCTGGCACGAAGTCGGCGTTCCGAAACATCCCAAAAGTGTTCTAATGGATTCAGGTCAGGACTCTGTGCAGGCCAGTCCATTATAGGGATGTTACACAGGCCGTGCATTATGAACAGGTGCTCGATCGTGTTGAAAGATGCAATCGCCATCTACGAATTACTCTTCAACAGTGGGAAGCCAGAAGGTACTTAAAACTTCAATGTAGCCGTATGCTGTGCTAGTGCCACGCAAAACAAGAAGAGGTGCAAGCCCCCTCCATGAAAAACACGACCACACCATAACACCACCGCCTCCGAATTTTAGTTTTGGCACTACACACACTGGCAGAAGACGTTCACCAGGCATTCGCCATACCCACACTCTGCCATCTGATCGCCACATTGTGTACCATGATTCGTCACTCAACACAATGTTTTTCCGCTGTTCAATCGTCCAATATTTACGCTCCTTATACCAAGCGATGCGTCATTTGGTATTTACCGGCGTGATGTGTGGCTTCTGACCAGCCGCTCGACGATGAAATCCAAGTTTTCTCATCTCCCGCCTAACTGTCATAGTACTTGCAGTGGATCCTGATGAAATTTAGAATTCCTGTGCGATGATCTGGTTAGGTGTGTCTGCCTATTACACATTACGACCCTCTTCAACTGCCGGCGGTCAATGTCAGTAAATAGACGAGGTCGGCCTGTACGCTTTTGTGCTGTACGTGTCCCTTCACGCCGGCCGAAGTGGCCGTGCGGTTCTAGGCGCTGCAGTCTGGAACCGCGAGACCGATACGGTCGCAGGTTCGAATCCTGCCTTGGGCATGGATGTGTGTGATGTCCTTAGGTTAGTTAGGTTTAACTAGTTCTAAGTTCTAGGGGACTAATGACCTCAGAAGTTGAGTCCCATAGTGCTAGAGCCATTTGAACCATTTTTTTTTTTTGTCCCTTCACATTTCCACTTCACTATCACATCGGAAACACTGGACCTATTGACGTTTAGGAGTGTGGAAATCTCGCGTACAGACGTATGACACAAGTGACACCCAATCACCTTACCACGTTCCACTCTGTCACGATATCTTATGACTACTGAGGTCGCTGATGTGGAATACCTGGGAATAAGGTCACAGCACAGTGCACCTAATATGAAAAACGTACGTTTTGGGGGGGCGTCCGGATACTTTTGATCACATAGTATACATTTTATTACAAACAATTATGGTAATAATATCAATAATTTCCAGTTATTAAAGCTTCTTCTAGCTCGTCCCATTGCCACTCTTTCAGAGCTGTCATTGAATTTTCTCTAGCATGCTTATAACGAATTTTACGTACTTCATTAAAATTATATTGGTGACGACATTCCAAGTCACTGGCCCCTCTTTCTTAGTTCGTCCCACGTCCACGCCACTGGAAAACAACCGTCTTTCTGCCTGGGGAAACCGAGACGATCGCTGGACTTCGTGGCTTGATAGCCGCCGTTACTTGAGCTCAACTCGCCTGTCACAGTCCCTCTCACAGCTGGCCGCCCCAGTGAACACACAGCCGGTCCACATCCGACCTCTCAGTCGAATAGCGTGCTTGCTACGACTAGCTAAAACTTACTACAGATCTCAAGGAGTCTCTCTCATCTAATTTCTTCCATCGAATCCGTATTCTGACGTACACACGTCTTCTATTCCTTCCCCTAACACAGCACTCGCATCGCCCACGATATCCTTCTATGTACTGAATCACCTGTTACGGCAGCCCTGTACACTATTTCGTCAGCTTCTGCGATTAACTGCGTGGTTATTAAGACCTTCGCCGATGCAGTCTGTTGCAGTTGGGGTTAACACCAGAAAAAGAATTAATATAACAACCAAGAAGAAAGGAAAAAGTTACAGTATTACTATTCACTGGAAGTGTCACATATGCTCAGTATTGGTGAATAAGGAATGTATCCTATATTTCACGACTTTTAGTGCAGTAGAATCATTTCCACGATAGCATAACTTGTGTGTTGCAAAAAAATGGTTCAAATGGCTCTGAGCACTATGGGACTTAACTGCTGAGATCATCAGTCCCCTAGAACTTAGAACTACTTAAACCTAACTAACCTAAGGACACCACACACATCCATGCCCGAGGTAGGATTCGAACCTGCGACCGCAGCGGTCGCGCGGGTCCAGACTGTAGCGCCTAGAATCGCTCGGCCACTCGGCCGGCCTTGTGTGTTGCACATTCAGTGGTTAAGTGATATGAAGTAGCTAAAAAGATTCTGGTTAATGATTGCAACAACAGTGCAAAAATAATAAATTTTTGGAAGATTGCTGTTGTTACTGTATATAACGAGAAATTAGCAGCAGCGTACAACCACTGTGTACACAAACCTCGGCATAACTGCCCCTCTCCGCACCCGACCACCAACCCTCCCTCCACCGAAGACTCGACGGGACCACACCAATTAATTACGTTTATTTAGTATATTTGACGTCGAAAACGTAATTTATGCACCTTGTTACTGATATATGCTAGGTGATGGGCAGTCAGCGCGAAATATCACACATGAATAACACCAGTTAATTGGAACCAATGACGTGCGAAATACACATTGATCGTCACGGGGAAGTGCAATTACAAACATCTTCTGTCCTTTAATGCGCGGTGCGGTATCTTTGAAGATATACAGATAGCTCCCATTATTTTTACAGAAGAAATTATGGCATAATTTTTTTTATTTTTTTAAATTTATTTTTATTTTTTTTATTTTTTTTGCGTCGAGAAACACTTTCACTAAGACGTAATGCACTGATGCTCACCCTGTAGAACACCAGTGTAAAAAGTCGTGACGTTTTTGTCAGTGAATCTGATTAAGACAAAGCGTGAAGTGAAGATTTTATCCTTAAAAGCACAGTCGATGACGAGGTCATTACAAAGCGAGCACAAGATTACCCCGTACACTGAGAAGGATGGTGCTGGACATTGGATGTTCCTTCTTCAAGGGAACCATCGGGGAATTTGCCTTAAAAACACTTAGGGAACCAAGAATATCGAAAATTTGGATGCTCAGGTGGGGAATGTAGCTTCCACTTCCCCCGAATACAAGTCTAATTTTCAAATTTAGTTTTGAAATGCCGGATGTCTTAAAAATTATATCTTCACAAAGCTTCAACACAATAAACTGTTTAACTACTCATGGCACTGTTACGTGGTACAAAAAATTGATGGGAATTTTAATGCTGCGTCTCTTAAAGAAGCTCTTTAATATCGGGATGTATTCCTTAAAATTGTAAGCCGAGATCATGTTCGACATCTATGTGTCTATTCATATACTTATTGTTCTTGTATATGCTATGTAAGATATTAAATAACTGAGTTTATATTAAAATTAGATAATTTCTAGAAACTAGAAACTGAATTATAGTTGTCATTTGAAATAAAAAAAGTCATTCCCACGGCTGTAATTTATTTATAGTAGCTTCAATTTTTCCTTCTTCGTTAAATGTTGACTGTCGCTACACACAGCTTCTTTCAGGCAGCAGGCCTACTTCATTATAGACAACTGCATCATCAGGAAGAAGTCTGAAGGTACTATTCAATTATCTGCAAGTTCATTAACATATAACATGAACAGCAAGGGCACATTCGAATTTACTTCCACATCTACCGATGGCTCTCCATCGAAGATAACTTTGGTCCTCCTTAACAAAAAGTCCTCAGTCCAGTCACAAATTTCTCTTGATACCTCTTACGATCGTTCTGCTGACAATAAGCATAAATGTGGCACTGTAAAAATAATGTGGTACAGGATGTCATATTAGGAAAGCACGAGTTGGATTTCATATGACTGTTGTTTTCGGAATCTGCTGTGGTTCGCATGGAGGTCATTTTGTTCGAGATATCGCAGTGTAATAATTAGAAATTGTTTACCACGGTATGAAGATTATAGTTCTCGCAGAGACGATTTCAGCTAGTAAAATGAAACATACTAAAGCAATACGATCAACTGAGTAAAGAAAAGCAATTCAGTGAAGCTATATGGTAAGGTGAACTACAGATTACTTTAAAGTAACAAATATGTTTGCGTTTTGCAGCGCAAGAAAAATGGTTCAAATGGCTCTGAGCACTATGGGACTTAACATCTGAGGTCATCAGTCCCCTAGGACTTAGAACTAATTAAACCTAACTAACCTAAGGACATCACACACATCCATGCCCAAGGCAGGATTCGAACCTGCGACCGTAGCGGTCGCGCGGTTGCAGACTGTACCGCCTAGAACCGCTCTGTCACCCCGGCCGGCTGCAGCGCAGGGCATACGTAGTTACACTCGCAGCTGGATTTGCATCATTTCAGTACAAATAATCATTTTACGCGTCGCCATGGGACTGCAAGTCACACCGATACACCTTCAGCCGCCAATGTTAGGCAAAATTTTTCTGCCTGACTTATGTAGTACTATCACCGTCAGAGGGTGGTACGGGACTACAAGTCCCACCGCCGCACCTCCAAAGTGAATTGCAGTGACGCAGTGGAAATTTACTGCCTCACCAACACAATTAGACCGTAATAGACCGGTGATGCTGTATTGTAATATATCACCCCGGACTACAAGTCCATTTAAAAACACGTATTATATTTGTTCCGTGTAATTAATAGTAGTGACCTGTTCTCGTCCAGCCTCTCCCCACTCTCCCTATAGGATTGGCGCATTTGTGTACCACTCCTCTGCATTTCCGCCGTCGGAGGGTGGTACGGAGCTTAATGTTCCACTACCACACCTTCTAAGTGCCACGCCCGGCTGTTTCTCAGTCGTTGCTTTGAGTCTCCTCTCATATTCCCACCGAGTCTGTTGGACCGGATCTGAACCGAAAAAAGAGGCACATTTCATGGGATTAAATTAATCGTTAGTTTATGTTGGCGGGATCCAGACTGTATTCATCGACGCTTCGAATTTTAGGTATATCAATAGAATAATATAAAATGTTTGTTTACGGAATAATTATTGAGTAAACTGCAGTCGTCGTATTCACTTGAACTGAGGAGAAAAATTGCTCTCATAAATACAATCAACCACTGAATGAATGGGGTTCGCTACATTTTATTATTATTATATTTGCTTTATGTTTTGTATGAATGGCTTAATTTTGTTCATATTAGCGTCTTTTATGTAGAAAATGTGAGGCAGTGCATCATCAGAAAAGGCTGTCTGTCAGTGTATACTGTGATCGATCAACTTAAAGTGAGGAAAGCGGTATCCACGATTCATGTGGGTCCGAAAAAGTTCTAGAAACAACAGCGCTTTTTAAGTTCTGTCGAAACCAGAGTGGTGGCGGAACAACGTCGTTAACAAGCCTAATAAGCAGATTCAGTGAAGTGGACAGTAGCTTCGTAAAGATACGTAACGTCAGTGAAGTTGGTACAGGGGTTGGATAGAAGGTGCAGTGCAGCGTGCGGCGACAGCTATACTTGCGTCAGTGTGCTGTCCGAGTGCGCGGGAGGCCGGGTCAGACACCCAAACAGTACGTTCGGGAAACGCGAACAACGTGCGTGGATCTAGATCGAAGAAGCGGGTGGTCGGAGGGCACAATGCTGTTTCCTTCTGGCACTGCATCCCATCATCCTTCATGACAATACACGAAGCCAGACGGGGAACTCCCTGCAGGAGCCCCTGCGTACGCGGCGGTGGGACACAATGGAGCATGCACCGTATTTACATGAAATGAGTCTGTGTGACCACGTCCGGTTCGCTAACATGAAGGAACCTTGTCGTGGCTCGCCCTAGCCACGCGGGATTAGCCGAGCGGTCTTAGGCGCTGCAGTCATGGACTGTGCGGCTGGTCCCGGCGGAGGTTCGAGTCCTCCCTCGGGCATAGGTGTGTGTGTGTTTGTCCTTAGGATAATTTAGGTTAAGTAGTGTGTAAGCTTAGGGACTGATGACCTTAGCAGTTAAGTCCCATAAGATTTGACACACATTTGAACATTTTTTTTGTATCGCCCAACAAAACAGGAAAAGACAACATCCGTGTCATAGGGCCCTCCTTGCCAGACATCGACAGAGGTGGATGAACTCAAAGTGTGTTATGCCTTCAAAGTCTGTGGGGAAAGATGATTGAGATGCAGGGTGATTATGTTGAGGGCATGTAATACAGTGGACGTCTGACAGTCAAATCTGGTATGAATTATATCCAAGTTGCCACTACTTTTTATTCAGCCCATTCGTATCAAGTTAGTGTAGAGATCGAAGACTGCTTTCAACTTATTTGGAAAAAAATCGGCAATCGTTCGTTTAGGATCGTTTTGGGATCCCCAGGGATATGATCCAGCGTCCTCCCAAATACGAATTAAAAGCTAGAGATCAGCTTCCTAAACTTTATGTAACAGCTACTCATCAAAATTATCACTTCCCATATGATAACAAAATCTAACAGAGGGACAGAGTCATTTCAGAAAGTGGATGTAGCACTAAATCTACAAGGCATCTTTATACAGGACTGGATGTCAAGTATCTGATCAAAGTATCTGATCACACACACACACACACACACACACACACACACACACACACACACAGAAGCTACGACATGATCTCGGATTAAACAATTATCTAGGAAGCGTAGATTTTTCTGAAACATTTCTCTGTTTGTCGACACATTGCTTTTGAAATGCATTGGAAAATTTTTCATTCTTTCTTTATTAGTACTGTTTCCTGGCTGAGTGTGCGTTTGCCTACTATTTGCTTTTTGTTTCTTTAGCCTGTTGTACGGGTGCGTAACATCATTTACACTATTTTTCTTTCCTCGCTGAGTGTGCGTTTGCCTACTATTTGGCTTTTGTTTCTTTACCCTATTGTACAGGTTCATAATGTCATTTAAAGAAAAACCATTGGCTATTACAATCTGCTTTAATACCGAATTCCTTGCGTATTTCGTTGTTGGGCAAACGTAAACTAAAGAGCCGGTGAATCACTGAGGTAGAGAAGACTTTTTTACATCGTGGAGGACGGCTTGAACTGACACCGATGATAATGTCTGTGCATGTGGGTTTTATGAAATGGAAAATTTATGTTTGTTGTCAGCTTTGTTAATAGTAAAGTATAAAGTTCTTTTTGTGTGCATGCTGCCTACTGATTGGGCAGACGCGTTAATCTCATTGGTGTCACCCTTTAACAGTAACAAAATATCTCCAACGTAACGTTTTTTTCTTATTGCTGTGGAAACTTGACATTCATAAAAATACGTGCTAAGGTGCCAACCAAACTGTTGTACATAGCAAGGCCATCTTTTGATAATATATTTTACCACTGAAACTGAAAAAAATGTGAGCTAAAAAAATTCTAAACAATCAGTTAGTTCTGTACATTCTGCAGTGCTAATCTTAGCATCGGTTTTGCCGATTTTCCACACATACTAGGAAAAAAGTTACTATAAGCATTATTTCGACGTTATTTTATTACTGTTAGATGGTGACACCAAAGAGGTTAACACATTTGCCCAGCAATTGACAGCATGCACCCAAAAATAACTTTTACTACGGAAGTAGAAGAAGAGTATTCCATTAATTACCTAGTCCTTACTATTAAGCAAGTTGACAATAAACATAAATTTTCCATTTTCTGAAAACCCTGATGTACAGATGTTATTGATGTCACTTCATGCCATCCTCAAAATGGCTCTGAGCACTATGCGACTTAACTTCTGGGGTCATCAGTCGGCTAGAACTTAGAACTAATTAAACCTAACTAATCTAAGGACATCACACACATCCATGCCCGAGGCAGGATTCGAACCTGCGACCGTAGCGGTCGTTCGGTTCCAGATGGTAGCGCCTAGAACCCCTCGGCCACTTCGGCCGGCTCATGCCATCCTCCAGGATATAATAAAGCCTTCTTTACGTCACTGATTCACCTGCTCTTTCGTTTACCTTTGACTGACAGTGAAGTACATAAATAACTCGATATTTTAAAGCAATTATAGTAGCACACATATCTTGCGTATTTTTAACACATATCATAAAACGCAAAAAAGTGAGTGAATATAAATGAGCCGAAAGTGTTCAGCAGCTTTAAACTTGTGTTGCTATGTACTCCATCGATTTTGTGCCGGATGTTCATCCAGTGGCAGAAGAGATAAGAATAGATAAAGAGACTCCGTGCTTTCCAGTGAGGTGAAAGCTTTCACCTGTCATAAAGTTTCCTCTCCTATTCACTACTCATGCGGACGTGTAAAGTGCAGTTTATATTTGCCATTCTCGTTAGAAACTGTTGTTGTTTCCAGTTCAGTAGCGTAGAAGAGGATTGACATCCTTTATTTCTGCAGCAGTTAAGTCAATAAAAAATTTAAAACATTACAATCGTAGAACTAGCGCGAACATCCTACTCTGAAATTAAAAGAATTATAAAAACCCTAAAAAACAAAAGCTCATAAGGCGTTGATGGAATTTCAAAAAGAAAGCCCACTGGTTCATGAATTTTGAATATCTACGGAAGCAGATACTAATATGGGTGTCTTGTCTTATACATACACCGAGCGAGGTGGCGCAGTGGTTAGCACACTGGACTCGCATTCGGGAGGACGACGGTTCAATCCCGCGTCCGGCCATCCTGATTTAGGTTTTCCGTGATTTCCCTAAATCGCTCCAGGCAAATGCCGGGATGGTTCCTCTGAAAGGGCACGGCCGACTTCCTTCCCTGTCCTTCCCTAATCCGATGAGACCGATGACCTCGCTGTTTGGTCTCTTTCCCAAAAACCAACCAACCAATCTTATACATACATACCACGTGGTCATTCATGCGACCGGTCTGACGGTGCTTTCCAGTGAGGTGAAAGTGTTCATCTGTCATAAAGTTTCCTCACCAGTCTGAAGGCGGTTGAGACGTCGAAAATGGTTGCCTAATAAAACAATATCGAAATATGCCAGTAAGGAAAATGGACAATTTTCCGTTTTTTCCTGTTAACTTTCTCCAGAAAAGGTTTACCAACCGCATATCTGAAACTGGACAGGTTCCATCTATGCATTAAGAACGTCGTAAATGATAATCATGGTCATATCATCATCGTCGTCAACCTCATCATCAACAAAAACAACAATAACAGCAACAAAATGAAGGGTTAAATCATCTCTTGTTTGTTCGGTCAAGCATTTCCTTCTTTTCATCTTTTATCTGGCCGACTGATCATCTTTCAACCGTGTTTTGTCTTGCAATTCAGGAGAAACTTTTGGTGTTCACCTTTCTTGTAATCCTGTTACAAGCTCTTACAGTTGTATCACGAACGGTATTTCACCATTCCTTCATTCAGATTAAATATGTTTATTAATTTCCTGATAAATCTCATATCTGTACCAAGAAATTTGCTGCAGCTTACGGTCTCAGAAACTTATCACTGCACTTTCGTCGAATTGGGCTGTCATCTAGTAAGTGTCCAACACTCAAATGTCTACAACAACGTTGTTATTGCGTTCCCTTGATATATTACGTGTCTTTTCAGCTACTTTTAATTTTCCGTTTTAGAATGCCATGTATAAACTGGAACGTAACAGCGAAGATAAAGCAGTTTGTCAACTAGTTCCGTTTTTTCGTTGTCAATGACTATTTCGGCCCTAACTCGTTCACATCCTCTAAATGCAATCTTGTTTTTAATGTGAAGTATTGAAATTATATATGATTGCCTTTCCCGGGCAGAACTGGTGGTGACTGAGCTATCCGAGCGCGACTCACGTCAACTTCATAGCTTCACTTTCACCAATATCTCTTTTCCTACCTTCCAAACTTCACAAAAGATCTTTTGCATGCCTTGCGAGGCTAACATTCCTGAGGATATTGTGAAGAAATGGCTTGGACACGCCTTAGGCGACTGAAGGTGGGAGACAGATGCTGGCGAAAGTGATGAGTGCGGGGAGGCTTATAAGTCGTGCCTGGATAGCTCAGTCGGTAAGAGCACTTGAAACGAAAAGCAAGGTCCTGGGTTCGAGTCACGGTCCGGCCCATGATTTGCAGGAAAGTTTCTAAATGGCGCATATGTCGCTGCAGAATAAAAGCTTAACTCTGGAGCAAATCCTTGGGCTGTGGCTAAACCAATTCTCAGCAATAGCCCATGCGGTATGGAGGAGAACCTTTGAGAAGTTTGGAAAGTAGCTTAAGTAGTGGCAGAACTGATCTATAAGGAAGGGTGGGTAGCTCGGTGGGTAAGCGCATTGTCCACGAAAGGCAAGGTGACGAGTTCAGCCCCCGCAATTCCAAGGGGGTGGGGATACATTATGCCCTCCTTCTGAAAGTACTGTAGTCCTCAATTACTTCATATTTTAAAACTCTGGAAAAATATTTATTACATTCAATGAATTCTTCTACCTGATCCATAAAAGTTTTCAATTTTTCAGTTAAGCCTAACCCAAAAATTTAAGTGTTAATAGCAGATGTCACTTTCCCCAATGAATGTCATAATCAATATTTTCAGGTTCAGGACCTCACTCACACATCGGTATCTCTTTAAAAAGTATGTTGTGAGAAAGAGTCAGCAACAATTAACGAAATTTGCATTTTTAATTTTTGTTAGGGTGTGCATAAAATGCCCCTTCCCCTGGTAGAACATGGTTAATGAAATTGCGTTGATCTTGGAAAGAATGTGCTAAAATGAGGTTCATATTCTGTATCTTACCTACAAAATAGAACGTCTTTAAACATTATGTTGTCTATATAACTCAACAACAACTAACAAATTTTGATCTTTTAAAATTTTCTTTATTTATTTTTCTTTTTGGGGGTGGGCCGCTGAGGATAAAGTAACGCCCTCACCTCTCCCATCTCCCCTCCCCCCCCCCCTCTCGCCCCGGCAACACTGATAATGAGCGTAATAGAAAATCCTTTGGTACTGATAGAGTTAAATAAACAATTTGGTAACGATTGGGGAGAAGAGGATTGTGGAAAGCGACCAGGCCTACAATACAGTAACCAGATTCGTATGAGTGTGCAGTACACTACAAAAATGTGAACCCCCCAGGAAGGGAGAAGGGGCTGTCATATTCTCTCCTCAGGCAAGCTAGCCAACAGCTGTTGCAACTGAACCTCGAGATTCTGAATAATGACACTGGGACATAGTTGACGTCCTACATGGTTCCACAAATGCTCTGTAGGGGACAGATCTGGGACCGTGCTCGTCACAGGATTATCCACAATAACCCGCAGACATTTCAAGGAGACAGTTGTCGTGTGTGTGTCTAAGCATTGACCTGTTGAAAAATGGCACCGTGATACTATCGCATGAAGGCTACTACAGGGTGCTTGAATAAGGACTTTACAACTTTGAAAATTCATATAAATTAATTCCTAGTACCAACAGAGGTGATTGTAGTGTCAATTTGTTGGTAAATACGTCAGGTTTTTTCTTGCATAGTTCGCTAGTGCCGAATCGCGCCTTAAGGAGCGCTAGCGGCAGTTGCGTTAAAGATGACTGCCTTCACTGGACCCGAGCGTGCTAGCTGTGTGTTTTGGTTTGAAGAATTGAAGTCGACGAGAAGAGTTCAGCGTAATTTCCATACCAAGTGCACTGAAGATCCTCCTAGTAGGCCTACAATTTATGAGTGGCATGAATGTTTTGTACAGGGTGCTCGGTAAGACATGGGAAATCATCAGGTCGTCCAAGTTGAGCGAGTGAGACAGCCCTACCAAATCAACCCAGCGTGCACCTCGCGAACTGCAAATGCCATATGAGTGCAAGATAGTGCACCACCCCACTACCTGGCTGACGTCGGGGATTTTCTCAGTGGCCGCTTTCTAGGTCAATCGATTGGCCGTGATGCGCCAATTGCATGGCCTCCATGTTCCCCAGGCCTGACGCCGCTCGATTTTTTTATGGGGAATTCATCAAGGATATCGTGTTTGTACCTCCTGTGCCTGCTTCTCTACCTCAACTTGAAAGCAAGAATTTAAGCCGCCAATAAGCAAGTTACAACTGCAATGCTCCAGTGAGTTTGGGAAGAAATTGACTTCCGATGGGATGTGTGCAGGACAACCAATAGAAGACACATACGACATTTTAAGATAAAATGCCTTGATGTGTTTCCCTACAATATAACACTAAACTCAGCTCTGTATCTTTTTTCAATAAATTTATATGAATTTTTAAAGTTACAGTCCTTTTACAACCACCATGTATATGAGGACGCAGGATGTCCGTGACGTAGCGTCAGTCACTACCAGCCATGACCTGAAGTCATAACCAATGGCTCCCCACACCATGACCATATCAAACACAGTCATTTGTTTTGTGCTGCTAACGACACCTATGCAAGGGACGGTAATTCCGTAGTTCGGCTGCTACTAGTTGCCGAATAATGGTCCGGAATGTCACACAATGTTGCAGAGAGTCCACTACATGTTCTCGGAAGGAAAGAAGATTAGAGTTAAACGTCCCATCGACAGTGCGGTCATTAGCGACGGAGCACATTTTCAGATGTGGTAGTAAATCGGCTGCGCCCGTTTCAAAGGAACCATCCTGTTATTTGGATCAAGTGATTTAGGGAACACAAAAAAAATTTAATCTGTATGACCGGCTGGGGCTTTTAACCGTCGTCCTTCCGAATGCGAACCCCGTGTGCTAACGACTGCACCACCTCGCTCTTGGTTATTCTCTGATGTGAAGGGGTTACGATGCGCTTGGTGCATAAAAGGGAGATCTTCTCTTTTGGTGGTCAGATGTGGTCGACCGAATCGTGATAAAAATGGTTCAAATGACTCTGAGCACTATGGGACTTAACATCGGAGGTCATCAGTCCCCTAGAACTTAGAACTACTTAAACCTAACTAACCTAAGGACATCACACACATCCATGCCCGAGCCAGGATTCGAAGCTGGGACCGTCACTGTCACGCGGTTCCAGACTGATGCGCCTAGAACCGCTCGGCCACTCCGGCAGTCCGGAACGTGATAAAGCTGTCTCATGCGCCATCTCCGTGCCCCTCACACTGAGCACTCATCGTTTTACACAGTTCACACTTCTTATCCTACGAGGCCTGGTAACAACAACAAACACGACAATACTAATATACACTGGTGGCCATTCTACACTGATCACCCAAAGCACTATGACCACCTACGCTACAGCTGGTATTTCCATCTTTCGCACGGATAACAGCGGCGATGCATCGTCCCATGGAACCAATGAGGCCTTGGTAGGTCGCTGAAGGAAGTTGGCACCACACCTGCATACACAAGTCACCTAAATTCCGTAAATACCAGGGAGCGGGCGATGAGCTCTGACGTGACGTGTTTGATCGGGTTCAGATCTGGCGAGTTGGAGGACCAACATAGTAACTGGAAATCGCCACTGCGTGCCTCGAACCACTTCATCAGCTCCTGGCCTTGTGACACGGCGCGTTATCTCGTTGTAAAGTACCACTGCCGTCGGAGAACATGATCGTGACGAAGGAGTGCACGGGTTCTGAAACCGGTGTACGAAACTCCTTGGCCGTCATGGTGCCTTGCACGAGCTCCACTGGACCCATGGATGCCCACGTGAATGTTCCCCAGAGCACAATGGAACCGCCGCCAACTTGTTTCCGTCCTGCAGTACAGGTGTCAAGGCGATGTTCCCCTGGAAGACGACTGATTTGCGCCCTCCCATCGCCATGATGAAGAAGGCATCGGGGTTCATCAGACCTCGCAATGCTCTGTCTCTGCGCCAATCTCCGATGCCCGTTTCAGTCGGAGTTGCCGATGTGGTGTTAACATGGATCGTCGACTGCCGAGTCCATCGCTACGAGTGTTCGGTACACTGTACGTTCAGACACACTTATTCTCTGCCCAGTATTAAAGTCTGCTGTTAGTTCCGCCACAGTTCGCCGCCTGTCCTGTTTCACCAGTCTGCCAGCCTACGACGTCCGACATCCCCTATGAGGAGTCCGCATGCTTAGCTGAGTGGTAACGTGTCTGCCTACCATGCAGCGGACCCGAGTTCGATTTCCGGTCCGGTTCGAGATTTTCTCCGCTAGTGGACTGGACGTTGTGTTGTCCTCATCGTCATCTCACCGACACGCCCAAGATGGGGTCACCTGAAATAAGATTTGCACTCCGTCGGCCGAACTCTCCCTTTTGGAGCCACCTTGCCATTAGTGCCACACGGTTAATTTTTTTTTTTTTTCGTGATGAGGGGTGACCGTCTAATCCCACGGCGTATGGAAGTGATTTCACCATGGTTTCACCATATGTTGAACACACCACAGCAATCCTCGAACGCCCAACAATTCTTGCAGTTTCCGAAACGGTCGTGGCGAGCCTTCCTGCCATCACAATCTGCCCTCGGTCAAACTTAGACAGATAGCGCCCCTTCTCCATTCTGCGCACGGACAGCACCTCGCTGGTACTACATCCACCTTGCGTGTCTCTGACTAGCAGTCATACATCGCTAGGTGACGCCGCTAAAGCCTGCACCGATTTATATCGACAGTAAGTCGGTGGTAATAATGTTCTGGCAGATCAGTGTACATGTCGAAGAAGCCTGCAACTTGTAATCGTTAGTATGCTTGCCGATAGTGTGTACGTTTACGAAGTTACACCGTGTGTTCTGGGTGCTTCATTTTCTGTAGCGTACAATCTGTTTTGCAGTAGCTACACTATGTGATCAAAAGTATCCGGACACCCACATAAAACATACGTTTTCATGTTAGCTGCATTATGCTGCCACCTACTGCCAGGTACTCCATATCAGCGACTTTAGCAGTCATTAGACATCGTGACAGAGCAGAATGGGACGATCCGCGGAACCCACGGATTTCGAACGTGGTCAGGTGATTGCGTGTCACTTGTGTCATACGTCTGTACGCGAGATTTCTGCACTCCCGAGCATCCCCAGATCCACTGTTTCCGATGTGATAGTTAAGTGGAAATGTGAAGGGACAGCCGGCCAGAGTGGCCGTGCGGTTCTAGGCACTACAGTCTGGAGCCGAGCGACCGCTACGGTCGCAGGTTCGAATCCTGCCTCGGGCATGGATGTGTGTGATGTCCTTAGGTTAGTTAGGTTTAATTAGTTCTAAGTTCTAGGCGACTGATGACCTCAGAAGTTAAGTCGCATAGTGCTCAGAGTCATTTGAACCATTTTGTGAAGGGACATGCACAACACAAAAGCGTACAGGCCGACCACGTCTGTTGACTGACAGAGACCGCCGACATTTGAAGAGGGTCTTAATGTGTAATAGCCAAACATCTATCCAGACCGTCACACAGGATTTCCAAACTGCATCATGATCCACTGCAAGTACTATGATACTTAGGCGAGAGGTGAGAAAACTTGGATTTCATCGTCGTGCGGTCGCTCATAAGACACGCATCACGCTGGTAAATGCCAACCGACGCTTCACTTGGTGTGTAAAAAGTGGAAAAGTAAAGAATCACGGTACACAATGTGGCGATCCGATGGCAGGGTGTGCGTACGGCGAGTACCCGGTGAACGTCGTCTGCCGGCGTATGTACTGCCAACACTAAAACTCGGAGGCGGCGATCTTAACGTATGGTCGTGTTTACCGTGGAGGTGGCTTGCACCCCTTGTTGTTTTGCGTAGCACTACCACTGTACAGGCCTACATTGATGTTTTAAGCGCCTTCTTGCTTCCCACTCTTGAAGAGCAATTCGGGGATGGCGATTGCATCTTTCAACACGATCGAGCACCTACTCAAAATGCACGACCTGTGGCAGAGTGGTTACACGACAATAACATCCCTGTAATGTACTGGCCTGCACAGAGTCCTGACCTGAATCCTATAAAAAAACCTTTGGGATGTTTTGGAACGCCGACTTCGTGCCCGGCCTCACCGACCGACATCGATATCTCAATGTAGCACTCCGTGAAGAATGGGCTGCCATTCGCCAAGAAACCTTCCAACACTTGATTGAACGTATGCCCGCGAGAGTGGAAGCTAAGGGTGGGCCAACGCCACATTGAATTCCAGAATTACCGATGGAGGGCGCCACGAACTTGTAAGTCATTTTCAGCCAGGTGTCCGGATACTTATGATCACATAGTGCATGTAGAGATGAACGGTATAAAGATTCAAGAGTGATGGCGGTCGATGTCTGGTTGCACTGCGCACCTACGTCGCACATTCTCCGACAGCCAGTGTAGTTTCCTGAGGGGTTTGCTAAGAAAGCTAGCGATTTATTTTGTGAATTATGTATTCCAATTGTAACGAATTATGAGTGCTTACGAAGGGGGTAAGCGAGAGACGTAATCTATAGTACGCACGCTTTCTTCGGGCGCAATGCACCTGTATGGGGGTACCACAATTGCCGCTTGGAACTGGCAACAAAGCAATCCCTATCCGTACCTCCACATCCGCGGATCGCCATCGTTTGTGTATTGGAGTACAATATGTAAAGCTCTGTGGCAGTGACCGAGATGACAGCTCCAACTGGCAAAGGAAACTTTTACCGTAGTACGAGGTGCATTCAAGTTCTAAGGCCTCCGATCTTTTTTCTCCGGACTGGAAAGAGATAGAAAGATGCGCATTGTTTTAAAATGAGGCCGCGTTCATTGTCAATACGTCCCAGAGATAGCAGAACCGTACGGCAGATGGAATTTTACCGCCAGCGGCGAGAATGAGAACTGTTTTAAATACTTAAAATGGCGACGTTTTCCTTACTTGAACAGCGTGCAATCATTCGTTTTCTGAATTTGCGTGGTGGAAACCAATTGAAATTCATCGACAGTTGAAGGAGACATGTGGTGATGGAGTTATGGATGTGTCGAAAGTGCGTTCGTGGGTGCGACAGTTTAATGAAGTCAGAACATCGTGTGACAACAAACCGAAACAACCTCGGGCTCGCACAAGCCGGTCTGACGACATGATCGAGAAAGTGGAGGGAATTGTTTTGGGGGATCGCCGAATGACTGTTGAACAGATCGCCTCCAGAGTTGGCATTTCTGTGGGTTCTGTGCACACAATCCAGCATGACGACCTGAAAATGCGAAAAGTGTCATCCAGGTGGGTGCCACGAATGCTGACGGACGACCACATGGCTGCCCGTGTGGCATGTTGCCAAGCAATGTTGACGCGCAACGACAGCACGAATGGGACTTTCTTTTCGTCGGTTGTGACAATGGATGAGACATGGATACCATTTTTCAATCCAGAAACAAAGCGCCAGTCAACTCAAAGGAAGAACACAGATTCACCGCCACCAAAAAAATTTCGGGTAACCGCCAGTGCTGAAAAAATGATGGTGTCCATATTCTGGGACAGCGAGGGCGTAATCCTTACCCATTGCGTTCCAAAGGGCACTACTGTAACAGGTGCATCCTACGAAAATGTTTTGAAGAACAAATTCCTTCCTGCACTGCAACAAAAACGTCCAGAAAGGGCTGCGCGTGTGCTGTTTCACCAAGACAATGCACCCGCACATCGAGCTAACGTTACGCAACAGTTTCTTCGTGATAACAACTTTGAAGTGATTCCTCATGCTCCCTACTCACCTGACCTGGCTCCTAGTGACTTTTGGCTTTTTCCAACAATGAAAGACACATTCACCAGCCGTGCTGCAATTGCCTCAGCGATTTTCCAGTGGTCAAAACAGACTCCTAAAGAAGCCTTCGCCGCTGCCATGGAATCATGGCGTCAGTGATGTGAAAATTGTGTATGTCTGCAGGGCGATTACGTCGAGAAGTAACGCCAGTTTCATCGATTTCGGGTGTGTAGTTAATTAGAAAAAAAATCGGAGGCCTTAGAACTTGAATGCACCTCGTAAAGTGTAGCATTCGACGACTGCCTGGTTGAGATTGACGTCATCGTGGCGCAATCTTCAGCAGGCAGCCCCCCCCCCCCCCCCCAGCTATTCCACCTGCTGTACAGCGACAGCAGTAGGGAGCGCGGCTGCGGCGCTCGCCTATGCCGTGGACCACCGGCCAGGTCCCCACGGCGCTGACCCCCGACATTTGCCAGCTTAATTGCGCACTCGATCAGCAGTCCGGCGGCTCTAGTGCGCTAATGATCGGCGCCGCGGCTAGCCGCCGGCCGGGTGTCAGATAACGCAACGGCAGGCTGCCTAGCCTGCCTACCGCTGGCTCACCCACCGGCGGCTGCCTCTTATCTGGAGTCGCCAGCTGTCGTAACGCGAGCCCGCGCTGCGTGCGGGTACAGGTGTAGCGCAGGGCAACACTTGTCAGCAGCTCCCGTTTCTCTGCTCTGCAGTCCCTGCACGAATTACGCTGGGTGAACGGAACGCCACCGAGAAACGTCCAGAGGTTGAAGTATGGACTAAACCAAGAAAAACAGTGTACTAAACATGGGCTCTAAAGTGCATGACTTACGAATTATGACCATTTATTTGTTCAGCTGCACTACAGTGAGACACATCACTTCTAGTGGAATCTCTTTGCTTTCCATATTTTGAGAGGTGAGGTGGTAGTATGGACAAAAAAAAGAAAAATACTTCCAATAAACTAGTACCGCCATTAGACTTTTTTATTTGCAGTGTTACATTTACACGATCACGATTTCGGCTTTAAAGTGCCATTATCAAGTGTTTCAATGTTATACAGTGCCTAAGATGGCAAACTGTCTAAGGGTCAATGTGTCTAATAGTCGTAGGGTCAGCATTTCTACATTTCTTTGAAACTCAAGTTATTATTCCTCCAAACTACAAACTATCTTGTTTGAAACAGCTTGAGTGTTTCATATGTTTAGAGGATCAAGAGACTAAGCATCGCTACCCTGATTTAAGTGATAGTTGAAATTACCCCTTCGTGCCAAGGACGGCAAATTACAGCATTTTAACATTTTACGGAGGCGATGGGCTCTAGATAAAGGCAATATTTGTCGTACACTTTTGGTTTGAGTTCTGCCAACTAACTGCCAGATCTGTTCACCAAAATTTTACAGTAGTTATGCCCAAAGAAAAACTGTTGGTCTTTAGCACTGGCCACTTGCACTAACGATACAGCTAACGTTTTACCTTCAGCACAGATAATTACTCTGTTCACAAGAATAGGAATTATCTTAATGCATCTCTGGAATTTATGAAGTTGCCCGGAAAGATAGATTCTGCATATACAGGGTGATAAGGGGCTCTACCTACAAAATTTCGGAGGTTGTTCGGGAATATTTTCCGAGCATTTTGGTGTAGCGTCCGGTGGTCTCTTGTGGCTAGTGAGGTGATGGTATTTCGTTTGCTTTCTAACGGCCATTTGTCTTTGTATTTGCATTGCACCGCCGGCCGGAGTGGCCGAGCGGTTCTAGGCGCTTCAGTCTGGAACCGCGCTACCGCTACGGTCGCACGTTCGAATCCTGCCTCGGGCAGGATGTGTGTGATGTCCTTATGTTAGTTAGGTTTAAGTAGTTCTCAGTTCTAGGGGACTGATGACGTCAGATGTTAAGTCCCATAGCGCTCAGAGCCATTTGAACCATTTTTTTTTTTTTTTTTTTTTTTTTTTGCACTGAACCGGAAATAGCTGCACAACAGTGTAAATGTCGACCTCGAGTGCTGTGTGTCTCTTTTTGTAACTTGTTCCTTTCAGCGGCAGTATTTTCTGTTGACAACAATAATGTCCACTTTGGAATTGCCCTCAAGTATGCGTTCGGTAATCCTCGGTTCCGCCTCGGGTTTCTATTTCCTGCAGTGTTTGACGTACGACTGCAGCGATACGCTGCTCTATAAATAGGTTTACTGATGAGCCTGTCGATGTGCAACTCGTGTGTGAAATGAGTGACTGCAGTGCAGCAGCGGCACGACGACGCGATGCTGAACTGTTCCCACAGTGGGTCACAACCGCACTACAGTAGTTTTGCAGATTGTTGCTGCTTTAGCGCTCTAGATTATGGTGACTGCATAATATAGGATTTTTCACTGTAGCGTAGGTAGTTTCGCAGAAAGAAAAGTAAGTGGTGCAGGAAACCGTATAAATGACAATTATACTGATGCTCACAGAAAACAGACCACCTCGAACGACCAGAGACAGGACTTTCAGATCCACAGGGCCTGTACATTAGTATGGACATGCAGAAATGGTTAGTATTTGAACTATGTCGAGCGGCGGATTCAAGGTCAACCCTGATATCACGGTGCAAGCCACCTACCGATAACATGTACCTGCGGCTCTCGTTGTCACTGTAAACCGAAGGTAATGAATCGGTATGATTTGAGCAGACGTGCAGGATGCCTCGGAGACGTATACGTGACCCATATCGTCAAATCAGTGAGTTTCAAAGGGGGCGCATTATTGGAACGAGAGAATGTGATGTTTTCATCCGGGAAATTGCTGCTCGTGTGGGACGAAATGTTTCGGCAGTGCAACGGGTGTGAGCAGAATGGTCCACGGAAGGCCGTAGAACACCATGAGATGGGTCAGGTTGCACCAGACTACCGTCCGAAAAAATCGACACTTAATTTCAATGGCATTGCAGGATAGATCTACATCCTCCTCGGCCTGGCACAACAGCGGGACACTGTAACAAACCGTACACTATCAAGGGTGACGCTCCATCGCCCTTTATTACGGCATGGGTTAGTTCGCGTCGTCCACTTCCCCGTCTGCCTTTGCGAATACATGCTGGATGGGAATGGAGTATGGCACGACGTCAATGGGGACAGGAGTGGTATCAGACAGTATTTTCGGACGAATACAAGTTCTGTTTGTTTGAAAAAAGAAAATGAAGGCTGCATTTTGGCTCTCCGCGGACAGGGGAGCGGCATCCCAGTGATCGCATTCGAACAAGATATGCAGCGCGAACTCAATGCGTACAACCACAAATCATACACTACTGGCCATTAAAATTTCTACACCACGAAGATGACGTGCTACAGACGAGAAATTTAACCGACAGGGAGAAGATGGTGTGATATTCAAATGATCAGCTTTTCAGAGCATTCACACAAGGTTGGCGCCGGTGGCGACACCTACAACTTGCTGACATGAGGAAAGTTTCCAACCGATTTCTCATACATAAACAGCAGTTGACCGACGTTGGCTGGTGAAACGTTGTTGTGATGCCTCGTGTAAGGAGGAGAAATTCGTGCCATCACGTTTCCGACTTTGATAAGGGTCGGATTGTAGCCTATCGCGATTGCGGTTTATCGTTTCGCAACATTACTGCTCGCGTTGGTCGAGATCCAATGACTGTTAGCAGAATATGGAATCGGTGGGTTCAGGAGGGTAATACGGAACGCCGTGCTGGATCCCAACGGCCTCGTATCACAAGCAATCGAGATGACAGGCATCTTATCCGCATGGCTGTAACGGATCGTGCAGCCACGTCTCAACAGATGGGGACGTTTGCAAGACAAGAACCATCTGCACGAAAAGTTCGACGGTGTTTGCAGCAGCATGCACTATCAGCTCGGAGACCATGGCTGCGGTTACCTCTAACGCTGCATTACAGACAGGAGCTCCTACGATGGTGTACTCAATGACGAACCTGGGTGCACGAATGGGAAAACGTAATTTTTTCGGATGAATCCAGGATCTGTTTACATCATAATGGTCGCATCCGTGTTTGCCGACATCGCGGTGAACGCACATTGGAAGTGCGTATTCGTGATCGCCATACTGGCGTATCACCCGGCGTGATGGTATCGGGTGCCATTGGTTACACGTCTCGATCACGTTACATTTCAGATGTGTTACGACCCGTGGCTCTACCCTTCATTCGATCCCTGCGAAACCCTACATTTCAGCAGCATAGTGCACGACCGCATGTTGCAGGTCCTGTACGGGCTTTTCTGGATACAGAAAATGTTCGACTGCTGCTCTGGCCAGCACACTCTCCAGATCTCTGACCAATTTAAAAGTATGGTCAATGGTGGCCGAGCAACTGGCTCTTCACAGTACGCCAGTCACTACTTTTGATGAACTGTGGTATCGTGTTGAACCTGTACACGCCATACAAGCTCTCTTTGACTCAATCCCCAGACGTATCAAGGCCGTTATTGCGGCCAGAGGTGGTTGTTCTGGGTACTGATTTCTCAGGATCTTTGCCTCCAAACTGTGTGAAAATTTAATCACATGTCAGTTCTAGTATAATATATTTGTCCAATGAATACCCGTTTATCATCTGCATTTCTTCTTGGTGTAGCAATTTTAATGGCCGGTAGTGTAGTTGCTGCGTGTCCAGGGTGCTGTTACCAGTGTGACCTACGTGAATGACATCCTGCAAGCCGTAGCCACACCCTTTCTGTACAACACCCCAGATGCCATTTTTAAGTAAGACAATGTACGATCGTATGTTGGTGCAGGAACACGTACCTTCTTTGTGTCACAGGATGACAGACTTTTGCCCTGACCCGCCAAATCACAAGACTTGTCGCCAGTCGAAAATGTGTGGGAAAGGTGAAGCGGCGGTTGCTGTGCCGGCACCCAATGCCAAACGCCACAGATGAGTTTTGCGACCAGATGAATGCGGCCTTATGCGCCTCGGTGCCGTCACGCATGGAACACGTTATCAGGGCCCATGGTGGATCCTATGACGGGTTAGTAACAGGACACATGCTGAACCGAGGTGTCTGAAATGCTAATCATTTCTGCAGAACATTCTAATGTACACGTCCTGTGAATAGGAACGTCTTATTTCCAGTCGTAAAAGGTGTTCTGCTTTTTCTGAACTGAATGTACATCGTTATTCTTATGGAGGCACCGGAGAGGACCGGTCCCTTACAGCTGAATACTCAGAAATTATCCCCGAACAATATTTCATTCACTTGTGTAAGAATATTTTACTGGTTCTAGTTTCATGAGCTTTCTCCCAGACACATGGCTGGACGAAAATTGCTTCATGAAGTCACAATAACAGGATAGATAAATTCCAGTGGATTTTCTAAAATCATTAGGATAGGTGATAATGAAACCTTAACTCCTGTCTGTCTGTAGAATATTTGACATTGAAGACATGAATGGATTTTCAGATCGTGAGGCTCGCAAGAGCAAATATATTTCAGTACTTAGAGATTAAGAGCTGATAATCTAAGATGCTTCTTCTTCCTTTTCTTGAGCTTCTGTCCCGCAGCGGCCTAGGATAGGCATGGTTATGAACGGATCTACGTGAGGAATTTAAAGGGAAGCCCGAAACCCTTCCTGTCGCTACCTTATTGCGGTAGATGATAGATATGGAGATAAAATACCTCCACAATGAATGATGTGGGTTCCGATGTACTCCTGTCCTGTCACAAATGTGAACCAACTTACACAGTGAGTAGTGTCTACTTGAAATAATTCCAAACGTCATGACGTGCGGTAAACAGAGAGAGAGAGAGCAGGGCCAGGAGCTGATTGTGGATACTGTGGTTGTTAACGGTTACTGTTGTTGGTCTATACTGAATTGGACAGTGAGTTTTTGCAGTGTGGTCAGTTTATCCCCTCGTACAACACGCGATATTCGACGCTAATCTCTGTCATCGACACAGTGTTACTAATGGTTAACTGACTGCAGGGAACGGCCATCCTCGAGATACTCACGGTGTACCCTTGACAGACTGCTGCACGACCTCGAAAATGAAGCATTTCAAACGTCGTACATCTACAGTCTGCCTATTATTAAATACACTCCTGGAAATTGAAATAAGAACACCGTGAATTCATTGTCCCAGGAAGGGGAAACTTTATTGACACATTCCTGGGGTCAGATACATCACATGATCACACTGACAGAACCACAGGCACATAGACACAGGCAACAGAGCATGCACAATGTCGGCACTAGTACAGTGTATATCCACCTTTCGCAGCAATGCAGGCTGCTATTCTCCCATGGAGACGATCGTAGAGATGCTGGATGTAGTCCTGTGGAACGGCTTGCCATGCCATTTCCACCTGGCGCCTCAGTTGGACAAGCGTTCGTGCTGGACGTGCAGACCGCGTGAGACGACGCTTCATCCAGTCCCAAACATGCTCAATGGGGGACAGATCCGGAGATCTTGCTGGCCAGGGTAGTTGACTTACACCTTCTAGAGCACGTTGGGTGGCACGGGATACATGCGGACGTGCATTGTCCTGTTGGAACAGCAAGTTCCCTTGCAGGTCTAGGAATGGTAGAACGATGGGTTCGATGACGGTTTGGATGTACCGTGCACTATTCAGTGTCCCCTCGACGATCACCAGTGGTGTACGGCCAGTGTAGGAGATCGCTCCCCACACCATGATGCCGGGTGTTGGCCCTGTGTGCCTCGGTCGTATGCAGTCCTGATTGTGGCGACCTGCACGGCGCCAAACACGCATACGACCATCATTGGCACCAAGGCAGAAGCGACTCTCACCGCTGAAGACGACACGTCTCCATTCGTCCCTCCATTCACGCCTGTCGCGACACCACTGGAGGCGGGCTGCACGATGTTGGGGCGTGAGCGGAAGACGGCCTAACGGTGTGCGGGACCGTAGCCCAGCTTCATGGAGACGGTTGCGAATGGTCCTCGCCGATACCCCAGGAGCAACAGTGTCCCTAATTTGCTGGGAAGTGGCGGTGCGGTCCCCTACGGCACTGCGTAGGATCCTACGGTCTTGGCGTGCATCCGTGCGTCGCTGCGGTCCGGTCCCAGGTCGACGGGCACGTGCACCTACCGCCGACCACTGGCGACAACATCGATGTACTGTGGAGACCTCACGCCCCACGTGTTGAGCAATTCGGCGGTACGTCCACCCGGCCTCCCGCATGCCCACTATACGCCCTCGCCCAAAGTCCGTCAACTGCACATACGGTTCACGTCCACGCTGTCGCGGCATGCTACCAGTGTTAAAGGCTGCGATGGAGCTCCGTATGCCACGGCAAACTGGCTGACACTGACGGCGGCGGTGCACAAATGCTGCGCAGCTAGCGCCATTCGACGGCCAACACCGCGGTTCCTGGTGTGTCCGCTGTGCCGTGCGTGTGATCATTGCTTGTACAGCCCTCTCGCAGTGTCCGGAGCAAGTATGGTGGGTCTGACACACCGGTGTCAATGTGTTCTTTTTTCCATTTCCAGGAGTGTACATTCGTTTACACTCTCCCAGTTCTGCAAGAGACTGTCACGCTGACCGTCTGCACAAGGTCTGAAGGCAATCAAGTTATGTAAGGCGCCGAAATCTGCCATTCCCGTAGTATCAGGAGTCTAATTGCATAGTTAAAAATCTTAGAATATATCAACCCACTTGTAACCAGGCAACAGCGAATAGTAAAGTCTGCACCCAATATGGCAAAAAGCACTCTGACCTGCTTAATAGAGTGTAGTTAAACCTTTAGAAAGCAATGCAGCAGCATAGATGAGGCAAGTCCTTGGTTGATTACCATACGTATCTCGCACCAGATGTCTGCGCAGAGGCCACACTTTACCCTTTCGGGCCGATGGTCTTATGAGCCGGTGGTTCGCAAGTGCTGAGCTGTCGTTCGACAGCGTCCCCAATGTGATCCATCGGGCAGAACGGACACGATACTGATATTGAAACCAATGCATCAACTTATTTTCACTACCCCCTCCCCCCCCCCTCAACCAGAGTAACACAACCCTGGCTTTGTGACACGGTCTGTTACCACGCCGAACGATGCCACTGTCGTTGTCGAAGATATCAAACATGAAAGGATGCAGGAGATACGCAAAAATGTTCACGTAGTCAACAGCTCTCATGGTGCTCTCGATTACTAACACACGCCTCAAGGGAACACAGGTGTATGTCTTCCACAGCACAATAACTTTCCCACTGGGTAGCGTTCATGGTGCATGTTTAGAAAAGTGTATCAAGCAAGCGGTGACTACCATCGAGCGATTTAATGTGCTACTGGTCGCCTGCTTGGGGTTTTGATCCCTGGTGTGCCTACAGCTACATCTACATAGGTACTCTGCGAGCCACCGTATGGAGCGTGGCGGAGGGTACCCTGTACCTCTACTAGTCATTTTCTTTCCTGTTCCACTCACAAATAGCGCGTGGAAAAAACGAATATCTGTATGCCTCCATATGAGTCCTAATGTCTCGTATCTTCGTGGTCCTTACTCGCAATATATGTTGGCAGTAGAATCGTTCTGCAGTCAGTTTCAAATGCTGGTTCTCTAAATTTTCTCAACAGTGTTCCCCGGAAAGAACGTCGCCATCCGTCCAGCGATTCCAATCTGAGTTCCCGAGGCATCGTCGTTACACTTAGGTGTTGTTTAAATCTACTAGTAACAAATCTAGCAGCCCGCCACTGAATTGATTCGATGTGTTCTTTTAACCTGGCCTGGTAAGGATCCCAAAAATACGAGCAGCCTTCAAGAATAGGTCACACGAGCGTCCTATATGCGGTCCCTTTACAGATGAACCACGCCGTGATAAAACTCTCTCAATAAACCGAAATCGACCACTCACGTTCTCTACCACAGTCCTCGCATATTCATTCCATTTCGTATCGCTTCGCAACGTTACGCCCACATATTTAAACGATGTAACTGTGTCGAGCGGGAGGCTACCAATGCTGTATCCGAATATTACGTCATTTTTTCCTACTCATCCGCATTATCTTGCACTTTTCTACATTTAGAGCTAGCTACCATTCATCACAAAAACTAGAAATTTTGTCTACGTCATCTTGTATCCTCCTACAGTCACTCAACTTCGACACCTTACCGGACACCTGAGCATCATCAGCAAACAACCACCGATTGCTGCCTACCCTGCCTGCCAAATCATTTACGTATACAAGGGACAACAGCGGCCCTACCACGCTTTACTGGGGCATTCCTGACGATACTCTTGTCTGTGATGAACACTCGCTGTCGTGGACAACGTACTGGGTTTTGTAACTTAAAAAGTCTACCAGCCATTCACATATCTGTGAACCCATGTACCTTCGTTACCAGCCTACAATGATACACCTTTCCGGAACTCTAGAAATATGGAATGTGACTATTGCCTTTCATCCATAGTTTTCAGTATATCATATCTAGTTGCATGCGTAGAGTTGCTTGGTGGTTCTGATCAGTATCCGGAAAGCCCGGAAATCGTGTGATCGTGATTTAGAAAACCGTTAGTGTGGCTGGCCTAAGGCAAGTGGCTGCCTTAAGTTAAGTTGTTGTCTTTAATCGGAGCTCAGATATGGGAGAAGTCTTGCTATTGTATAATTTTCATTAACCATGTCGATAGGTGTGGATGGTTGTTGCTATGTAAAAGAAATATGTTGAATTTATTTTATTGAGTCTTAATGTCATTAACGTCACAGTAGTACTTTCCATGCATGGATAATGGGAGATATATAAATTAGTGGTTTTACGGGTATTATTTCACTACAGTGCCTTATCATAGGGTACTGTAGTCGCCTTTTGTAATTGCTGAGCAAGTTATGGAGATATATCATTTTAAATGTTTAAATTTATATGTTGTCTTAATCTAGTTCCACTGTGGTCAATATGGCTTTCACAATATATATCTCCCTTGTTTTCAAACCCATCATTTCAAGACAGATGACTTTCTCGCTCTGAGTCACTTGCATACAATAACGTTTTGTTCATTTTTATACCTGCAGCATAGTACCACTGGCCTTAGTATGACACCAACTTAAATTTCTTTTGCTTTTGTGAATGTAACATTTATAAAATTGAATGACAGTTCCGTTGAACAGCTGTAATATATTGTCGTGACCATATAAAAGTTTAATAAATTTTATTACATGTCAAATCATAACGAGAGATTGAGCTGGGTTTCGTATGTAAGATGGCCAGTGTGCATGACAGAGGAAGCCAAACAGGATATCGGGGGCGGATAATTCCTTCCAAAGCAGCTGGATTCCATTAATGGTGTTGAACAGCAACCTCGTATGTCAAGAAATTCGGTTTTACAGGAGAGTAAGGAAACACTATTATCATATCGGTACCAAACAAATTTGAATTATTATCATTATAATACGCTCCATTAATAAAATATTAGATGAAAAAATTGGAAAATACATTTCATGCAATACATTAAATAAAATTTGACATACGATGTTGCTGTGCGTACAAACTGACATGCAAGACTGCAGCTCAACACCGTCGACTTTTCTTCCTCAGGACAGGTCAAACACGCCAGCAAGTAGTACACCTGATGCCTCTCCAATGGCGCAGAGGGTTGGTGTCAGCGGAATAATAGGAAACTTTTCAAAGCCCATTTTGGAAGAAACTCGAGTAATCAAATATTGAGGCCATCACATGTCGAGGGAAAGGTCCAAGGGAAAGAAACTGAAGAGGCCCGTGTGCAACCAGAGTCAATTAATAACAATATAAAAGAATCATGTAGCAGTGAGTAGAGCCACAACTCAGTTTCACTGCAGAGCCCGCCTCGTTAGATGATTGGTCAGCGGGATGGGATGCCATGCAAAGGGGCTCGGGTTCGATTCCCGGTTGGGTAGGAGATTTTCTCCGCTCAGGGATTCGGTGTTGGGTTATCATCATCATCTTATCCCCACCGACGCGTAAGCCACCTAACTGGCGTTAGCGACCGGTCTACCCGACGGGAGGCCCTAGCCACACGAAATTTCATTCATTTCATTGCACAACATTCAGAGGGCAGTGACGCTCCGCGGCAGCACCCGATGGAGCAGCAAAAACTTCAACTGCGAGAAAAGGGTGATAGTCTCTGGTGGACGTATAATATTCATTGCAATATTGCTAAATAGAGACTGCCTGTTCCTGTCTGAAAGGGTCAGAATAGTGAAATTACAGCTAATAGCAGGAAGAAATTATTACTTGGCACTTGTCTCTTGCACGTTAGGCAAAGTGGCCTGTGAGAACCACTAACATAGTTCACACCATTGATGACTCATTAGCTAGGCCAAGTGGCCGGTAGTTAGAGACGAGTGCTTGAGATTCACTCGATCTGCTAACAGAGATCCATTGTAGTAATTACTGAAAGCATCTGACATTCTGGTAAGAGGCTTTGGTCTGACACTTCGTTAAATGTTTTTGATAGACTATTAAATTTGTTAAGGAAAGAGTAAAAACTTGCTACTTCAGCAAAGAGTTCCTGCCAACTTCACGAAAGTTATCTATCTCCTGTAACCTAACCCCCCCCCCCCCCCGGAAGAAAAAACCAAGGAGACTTTCTCGTTCTCATCTCTGTAATAAAGGTTAATAACAAAGCAGGTTAAATTCTGCAAGGTTATTATCGTCCTGATTGCGCCACACAAGGGTACGGAAATTGTTTCGGTACACAACAGCATGTTTTTACGTTATTACATTAAAATATTCCTATTATATCCTGTGTAAATTACTTGAGATTTTTATGACCTCCATTGGTTCTCAGTAAAACGAAAAGGGCAGGTAGTAGGAAGATTAAATTGATTACGGGAGAGTTTGAATATTGTTGTTATCTTGTAATGGAGAATGTTCTCTATAAAATAAAAGTGTAATCTGTTTTGAGGAAAAGTAGCACGTTCTCCTCAACCAAGTCCTTCCATTCACTTACAACGTAGCACTATTCGTGTTTGCTCGACTAACACACTTCTTCCTGCGTGGAGTGCCCGCAATACCAGTTTTCAGGAGGGCAGTGGTGATAATATGTTGCTTCTTCAGATTATATCAAAATAACTTAGCTACAGCTACGCTACTACCACAACAGTTGTGAACGGATGTAACCTGTGAAATAGAAAGATTTCGCGCATTTCTTTATGGAACCTCGTATCGTAAAGATAGACTTATGTTACATATAAAGTAGTTATAGACAAAACTCTGGGCAGTAAATATGCAGTTAAGAATATATACCAATGTAACCTACAAGGAAAACGAAGTTTAATTTTCTGATAATGAAGAAAGCGTGATAGTATAGTGAAAGTAATAAAGGAAATCAGTCATCAATAAATTACGAAACAAATCTGAGTAGTGTTTCTTATAATAATAAATTTTTGGTGGAAAGTAATACGAAATAAGTATAGGATCAAGTTCAGCACATTTCACCGTCACAAATAACTCTTCCCTTCTGCTGAGGCCGTTCTAAAAGCCGCGTGGATCTTTGAACTGTCCCTCTGGGAACAAGCCGGCTGCCCTCGGCTTGATTGCTTTGCTTAACTCGTCAGCCGTCGGTAATTTGTTCCAAAGAAATAACCTTGTTTTGTGGTAACTTCATCAAGACAGACCGGGAAAGGGCAGCAAGAAGAGAACAGAAAACAGTGTTCCTGTTTGGCAAGAGGACCTAAACAGAAGATAAATTTTGAAGTTGGCATACTGGTTAATGAGTATGTGCTTCAGCTGAATGGAATTTATTAAGACTTCGCTCAACACATTGTGTACAAGGTATCGATTACTTAACTAAAATTACCATCCTATGAATAGTGAGACAGTGACAAAGTTCTTTCATTATACTCGCTGACATGGTGTGTATTGCAAGGGCCCACATACGTTACACTCCAGAAATACCTTGAGAGTGTTAGCCCCTTATTATTTAAAACAACCAAACCATTGAGTCTAGAGCGTTCTGGAAACTTTGTGCCAGCAAACTTTAAATTAAAACATATCACATGTTACAACGCCGTGATTCGCCGCCAAGAGATAGTGATAAAAATTGATTTGTTATAAAACCACTTTCGGTCTGCACCCAAAGACATCGTCAGTTATCATAAGATATTTACAACAACATGTAAAGCGACAAAAAGTCAAAGGCGTGAAAAAATATAAAATCCACGATCCTTTATTGTTGACAAATAATAATATATACTTATCAAAAAAAGCTTTGCATCACTCCGGTTCCTGAAGACAGACGTTGACTGTGGGTATTGGATCACATACACAGACCCTTTGACTGTTCAGAGATATCGCTAACCCGCCCAAAGATGTAAACAATCATGCATGAGCAGCGCCTATTAGACGGATGGGGTCCGACAGCCCATCAGTTCCAGTCATCAGGAACTGTCGATGACATGCCTCGTTCAGGCCGCCAAAGGGCTACTACTGCAGTGGATAACCGTCACCTACGGATTATGGCTCGGAGGAACCCTGACGAGGCCGGCCGGAGTGGCCGAGCGGTTCTAGGCGCTTCAGTCTGGAACCGCGCGACCGCTACGGTCGCAGGTTCGAATCCTGTCTCGGGTATGGGTGTGTGTGATGTCCTTAGGTTAGTTAGGTTTAAGTAGTTCTAAGTTCCAGGGGACTGATGACCTCAGCTGTTAAGTCCCATAGTGCTCAGAGCCATTTGAACCATTTGAACCCTGACGCCAACGCCACCATGTTGCATAATGTTTTTCGTGCAGCCACAGGACGTCTTGTTACGTCTCAGACTGTATTCACTAGGCTGCATGATGCGCAACTTTACTCCCGACACCAATGGCGCGGTCCATCTTTGCAACCACGACACCATGCAGCGCAGTACAGATGGGCCCAACAGCATGCCGAATAGGCCGCTCAGGATTGACACCACGGTTTCTTCACCGATGAGTGTCGCATGTGCCTTCAGCCAGACAATCGTCGGAGATGTGTTTGGAGGCAACCCAGTCAGGCTGAACGCCTTTGACACACTGTACAGCGAGTGCAGCAAGGTGGAGGTTCCCTGCTGTATTGGGGTGGCATTATGTGGGACCGACGTAATCCGCTGGTGGTCATGGAAGGCGCCGTAACGGCTGTACGATACGTGAATGCCATCCTCCGACCGATAGTGCAACCATAGCGGCAGCATATTGGCAAGGCACTCGTCTTCATGGACGACAATTCGCACCCCGATCGTGCACATCTAGTGAATGACTTCATTCAGCATAACGACATCGCTCGACTAGAGTGGCCAGCATGTTCTCTAGACATGAACCCTATCGAACATGCCTAGGATAGGTTGAAAAGGGCTGTTTACGGACGACGTGACACACCAACCACTCTGAGGAATCTACCCCGAATCGCCTGCGAGGAGTGGGACAAGCTGGACCAACAGTGCCTTGATGAACTTGTGGATAGTATGCCACGACGAATACAGGCATGCATGAATGCAAGAGAACGTGCTACTGGGTATTAGAGTTACCGAATCGCTGTGTCCAGCAATCTGGACCACCACCTCTGAAGGTCTCGCTGTATGGTGGTACAACATGCAATGTGTGTTTTTCATGAGCAATAAAAAGAGCGGAAATGATGTTTATGTTGATCTCTGTTCTAATTTTCTGTACAGGTTCCAGAGCTCTCGGAACCGACGTCATGCAAAACTTTTTTTCCTGTGTGTAAATTACATTGTCAGCGGTAAAAATTTACCTGGTATTGCTCTCCTTCATGTTATATTGTCAGCTTAGAACGTTAAGAGAAGAGAGAGTACATATTACCCATTGTTCTGTCGGCAGTATGTAGAATGATTCCTATCATAACGTTGTAAGCTGACAGTACAACATGAAGGAGAGCAGAATTTGGTACATTTTTAATGCTGACGATGTAATTTATATTACTATTTCACAACAACGACAAATCATTGATTTTATATTTTTTTGGCGCCTTTGAATTTATATCGCCTTGTAAAACGTTTTAAATATTATTTATGATACCTGATTGTGGTCTGTGGACCAAAACTGGTTGTATAGTTAGAAAATTCTTATTAGTAATTCTTGGCGGTGAATAATGAGCTGTGAGGTATTTTCTGAAAATATTTTGTCAAATTCAAAGAAGACATAAAAATAAAGAATATATTTCCCTGATATTTCCCTGATATCTTCCTTCAAACACTTTAGATGAAGAAATCGAAGAACAGAAATGGAAAAATATTAACAATAAAGTTTTAACAACAAAAATAAGTTCTGCAAAGTAAAGTGTAGTCAACAATATTATGCTGGCCAGAGTGGCCGAGCGCTTCTAGGCGCTAGAGTCTGGAACCGCGCGACCGCTACGGTGGCAGGTTCGAATCCTGCCTGGGGCACGGATGTGTGTGATGTCCTTAGGTTAGTTAGGTTTAAGTAGTTCTAAGTTCTATGGGACTGATAACCACAGCAGTTAAGTCTCATAGTGCTCAGAGCCATTTGAACCAATAATATTTTGCCAACAAAACACAGGTTGCATTCCATACGTCTCACTGGTACGAACTTGAATCCCAAATATTGATTAGTGGACACATTAATACATCAGTTCAAACATAGGAGGTGCAGCACCATATTGAATGGTGTTTCTTAGCAAAACGGGAGATACATCACTATAGCGGAACTCGTTGCGCCAGATGTATTTGCTGAGGATACTACGTTTGAAATGTTTGTTGGAAAGACAGTTTGTATCGAGATTAATTTGTTTCCAGTAAAGTTTATTTTAATTAAGTTGAGGTTAATCAGCTTCAAATTAAAAAGAAAGTTTTAACCAGAAATATTTATAACTGTGCACGGGATCACTAGTCATATGTGGAGCTGCAGAAATTTAATTAAGAGTTCAATTATTTTGAACGTGGCAATTAATTATATCCGTCTGTTTCTAACATTTTAGCATGCGATGGTTTCTGTTCTCTGTGCTCTTATGAGAGTGAAACTAAACAACGATAAATTACCACGTATGATCGGTTTCAGTACAGGGATTTCAATCGTTGAGCTATGAAAAAAAAGTCTAACAGTGAAAATAACTTAGAGTTGGCGGCTTAGTAGATATGATATGCAACTTTTTGATTTTATTACCATTTATCGTACTATTAACTAGTTTTCGAGCCAATGCACGCTCCTTATCAGATGAAGGTGTCACAGGAACATTATTTATTGAATCATGAGCAGCTGCTCTCTATGGTTGTGGTACTGGCGAAAATAACAAAAATTTAGGCATAAGTTAACGAAATTTGCACGAAACCATCTTTATGGTTTAGGGTATTTGCATTCCATCTTGGTAACCATAACTATCTTCCACATTTTGAATGAACTGATCGTCACAGATTGTAAAATACTTTCATTCAAAGTCACGCCCGGTTTCACGTCAATTGGAAACGCATTCTCAGGTGATAGAGACCCTATTTAACAACTCACAATGGACATTCAACTGCCATAGAGCCACTCCCCACAATTCACCTCAGGTTATAAACATACAGCGCGCTAAAAGCGGTAGTCCATAGTTAAAACGAAGAGGAAGGCATACAACCGTGCCACAAGCAGGATGATGGTTGAGCGAAAGGAGGCAAGGTAGTACTGACCGTTTTTTAGCGCGTTGTAGGTTTATAACTTGAGGTGAATTGTGGGGAGTGGCTATAAGGCAGTTGAATGTCCATAGTGAGTTGTTAAGCAGGGTCTCTATCACCGGAGCATGCTTCTTCAACTGACGCTAAACGAGCAGTGACTTCTAGTAAAAGTATTTTACAGCCAGTGCAGATCATTTCATTCAAAATGTGGAAATTTGACTATGATTTCCCGCAGTTTATAACATGACAACTTCATTTCGATAACGTACATTTTAGTCAGCTTACAAACACAATAACAGACACAGACACACACACACACACACACACACACACACACACACAGAGAGAGAGAGAGAGAGAGAGAGCCAGTAAACACAGCAAACGAACACTGAACGTAAATATAAAGTATGAGGATGCTAGATGATGCACTCTGCCACATCGCGATATCTGACATGAGATGCATTTAAATATTTTGAGTATTTAGAAGGATCGCTAATGGGCGAAGGTGAACATTGAAAGCTGTAGGAAGTGTGTTCATAAGGTGGCAGTATACTTGTAATTCTCTTGTGTATGGTTCCGAGTCATGGACAGTAACAAAAAAGGAAAAATTACCTACACAAGCAGCATAGAGGAAGTTCATGGGATTTGTAAGAGACTGAAATAAAATTGATAAAATAAGGAATGAAACAATAAAATCAGATTTAAAACTGTCTTCAGTTAATGAGAAGTTAGAAGAGCAGAGAATGACATGGGAGGATCATGTTGACAGAATAACAGAAAACAGAGTGAATGAATTATCAACCGGCTAGGTAGATCTTGTTAGAGATGGATGGATGGATGGATGATAGAGAGCGTAACAGGTGACTACAACACCTAATCGTTGAACGTAGGTTACAGATAGAAATTTATTACATAAATAACTGGCCCAATATATAGTATGGAATTTAAAAAACCGAATGGTTACATATCATTCTTATATTAACATTCAATTTCAATCAGAATTGTATCCACAATGAATATAATGTAACTTTCAGTTATCAAGTTCCAGTAGCCTAATTCCGATAGTTAATAAAAACGTGTGCAACGGGGTCGAACTACGTGTTAATTTTGTGAAGGTTCATCCTTCTTGTGGGCGTGTAATAGTGGCTGACAATATAAATAATGGAGATGGAACACCACAGTCGTATTTCCAAAGTATTTATTACTCTGACAACTAGTTTCAATGCTAGATTTGAGTCATCTTAAAGTCCTACTATTTACCAAATAGGTACTGTCATTCATTGGCTCGAGTATAGTACGATCCATTCGGTATCCAGGCGCTCATCGTATGCACTCCTGATGAACACCGGTCCCCCTAGTTACAGAATGGGTCCTATGATACAAGGGCCGATGACTGGAAGTACAGGGTGACACACGGGAGACGGACAGTTTTGAACTGCGTAGTACTGAGGGCGCGGTGGTGGGAAGTGGTCGTGGTGGGGATAGTTCTGATCCACACAAGACGCCATTTCATTTACTCAGTCACTATGGGGCAGTGGGACTTGCAACGTCGAGTGTTTGTCTATGACAGTTTCGTGAAAAATGGAGAGTCTATTATCGCTACGCAGCAGTTGTTTCGTGTGCGGTTTAATGTCGACATGGAGCTGTTCCGAGCCGTAACACAATCCTCAGATGGGTGGAAAAGTTCAGATCAACTGGAAACATACTGGATAAGAAGCATCCTGGCCCTAGATGCAGAGTAATGACACCAGAAAATGTTGAAAGGGCAAGGCAAGCGGCAGTCAAAAGCCCAGGACGGTCATGTAGACGTCATGCTAGTGAGTTACGAATCAATCGTGGATGGGTTGATGAATTTTGCATTTTTTTTTTTTTTTGGTCATCAGTCTACTGACTGGTTTGATGCGGCCCACCACGAATTCCTTTCCTGTGCTAACCTCTTCATCTCAGAGTAGCACTTGCAACCTACGTCCTCAATTATTTGCTTGACGTATTCCAATCTCTGTCTTCCTCTGCAGTTTTTGCCCTCTACTGCTCCCTCTAGTAGCATGGAAGTCATTCCCTCATGTCTTAGCAGATGTCCTATCATCCTGTCCCTTCTCCTTATCAGTGTTTTCCACATATTCCTTTCCTCTCCGATTCTGCATAGAACCTCCTCATTCCATACCTTATCAGTCCACCTAATTTTCAACATTTGTCTATAGCACCACATCTCAAATGCTTCGATTCTCTTCTGTACCGGTTTTCCCACAGTCCATGTTTCACTACCATACAATGCTGTACTCCAGACGTACATCCTCAGAAATTTCTTCCTCAAATTAAGGCCGGTATTTGATATTAGTAGACTTCTCTTGGCCAGAAATGCCTTTTTTGCCATAGCGAGTCTGCTTTTGATGTCCTCCTTGCACCGTCCGTCATTGGTTATTTTACTGCCCAGGTAGCTGAATTCCTTAACTTCATCGACTTCGTGACCATCAATCCTGATGTTAAGTTTCTCGCTGTTCTCATTTCTGCTACTTCTCATTATCATCGTCTTTCTCCGATTTACTCTCAAACCGTACTGTGTACTCATTAGACTGTTCATTCCGTTCAGCAGATCATCTAATTCTTCTTCACTTTCACTCAGGATAGCAATGTCATCAGCGAATCGTATCATTAATATGCTTTCACCATGTATTTTAATTCCACTCCTGAACCTTTCTTTTATTTCCATCATTGCTTCCTCGATGTACAGATTGAAGAGTAGGGGCGAAAGGCTACAGCCTTGTCTTACACCCTTCTTAATACGAGCACTTCGTTCTTGATCGTCCACTCTTATTATTCCCTCTTAGTTGTTGTACATATTGTATATGACCCGTCTATCCCTATAGCTTACCCCTACTTTTTTCAGAATCTCGAACAGCTTGCACCATTTTATATTGTCGAACGCTTTTTCCAGGTCGACAAATCCTATGAAAGTGTCTCGATTTTTCTTTAGCCTTGCTTCTATTATTAGCCATAACGTCAGAATTGCGTCTCTCGTCCCTTTACTTTTCCTAAAGCCAAACTGATCGTCACCTAGCGCATTCTCAAATTTCTTTTTCATTCTTCTATATATTATTCTTGTAAGCAGCTTCGATGTATGAGCTGTTAAGCTGATTGTGCGATAATTCTCGCACTTGTCAGCTCTTGCCGTCTTCGGAATTGTGTGGATGATGCTTTTCCGAAAGTCAGATGGTATATCGCCAGACTCATATATTCTACACACCAACGTGAATAGTCGTTTTGTTGCCACTTCCCCCAATGATTTTAGAAATTCTGATGAAATGTTATCTATCCCTTCTGCCTTATTTGACCGTAAGTCCTCCAAAGCTTTTTTAAATTCCGATTCTAATACTGGATCTCCTATCTCTTCTAAATCGATTCCTGTTTCTTCTTCTATCACATCAGACAAATCTTCACCCTCATAGAGGCTTTCAATGTATTCTTTCCACCTATCTGCTCTCTCCTCTGCATTTAACAGTGGAATTTCCGTTGCACTCTTAATGTTACCACCGTTGCTTTTAATGTCACCAAAGGTTGTTTTGACTTTCCTGTATGCTGAGTCTGTCCTTCCGACAATCATATCTTTTTCAATGTCTTCACATTTTTCCTGCAGCCATTTCGTCTTAGCTTCCCTACACTTCCTATTTATTTCATTCCTCAGCGACTTGTATTTCTGTATTCCTGATTTTCCCGGAACATGTTTGTACTTCCTCCTTTCATCAATCAACTGAAGTATTTCTTCTGTTACCCATGGTTTCTTCGCAGCTACCTTCTTTGTACCTATGTTTTCCTTCCCAACTTCTGTGATGGCCCTTTTTAGAGATGTCCATTCCTCTTCAACTGTACTGCCTACTGCGCTATTCCTTATTGCTGTATCTATAGCGTTAGAGAACTTCAAACGTATCTCTTTATTTTGCATAAAGAGTTAAAATTCCATCCCTACAAAATGCTCACTGTTCAGCAACTTAAGGAAACTCATTTTGCTGTACGAGAAGACTTCGCTTACAGAATGCAAGTGATTTTGGGATCGAATGAAAATGAAATTTTATTGATGAGCCATTAAGGTCATTTTCATTTAAACGGGACCGTGAATAAGCAAAACCTACGTTACTGGGCTCCAGAGCATCCACACCTTATCCACCAGCGTCCTCTACACTCAGACAAAGTAACAGTCTGGTGTGCTCTTGTCTCTGTTGGCATTATTGGACCTTATTTTTTTTTTTACGGGGCCACAGTTACTGTTAATTCGGTTCGTTACATTCGTATGCTTGAAACATTCTTGAAACCAGAACTAAGAAGACGACGAATCCCTTTAAAACGCGTTTGGTTCCAGCAGGATGGGGCAATATCGCACACCGCAAACACTTCAATGACAGTTCTTAGACGCATGTTTTCTGGCCGGATTATCTCACGTTTTGGCGATGTTCCTTGGCCTCCCAGGTCTGCGGACTTGTCAGCATGTGATTTTTTTCTGTGGAAGTACCTTAAGAACTGTGGCTATAACCACAAACCACGAAATTTGGACGAGTTTAAGAATCCAATCATTCAAGAAATTGCTGCCATTCCTGCAGTCCGTGTGATGGAGGATTTTGAGAAGAGACTTGAGTCCTGCATTCGAAATGATGGACATCGCCTTGACGACATTATTTTTCACAAATAACTTTGTTAACTAAAATGGCAAATAATGAGCTTAGATTTTGTGTAAACGCAATAATTTTAAAGTTGGCTGAGTATTATTTCATTAAAAACCGTCCGTCTCCAGTGTGTCACCCTGTACTTATTTGATTAATAGTAAGACCTGAAGATGACGCAAATGTAGCGTTGAAAATAGTAGTCTGAGTAATAAACACTTTGAAAATATGGCGTTGGCGTTCCATTTCCATTAATTATGCGTTAATTAGTGCTGCATATCAACTGTGATAGGCCTGACTACCATTCATTTTATGGCACTTGACAAAGACAGGAAATCACGTGCACAAACTTGAATGAACCAGGTGAGTTTTGCGAAAGGTGGTGGCAGCGGGCTGCGGCTGCGAGGGACTGACCTGCGCTGGGAGAGGTGTTGGCCGCCTTCACGTCCATGGCGTCGGCCCCATGGTAGCGCTGCTGCAGCGAGCTGGGCGTGCAGCCCATGCCCTCACATGCCACGCCGGCCGGCGCGCCTCCCTCAGTGTGTCGTGCTCATCGCACGCCTGCAAAAACACAAGCAGACAGAGGGTGGCCGGTCAGTCATCCGCTAATGCAACCACGACAAGTGCGGGAATAATCATCGCGCATCAGCTTAACGGGTCATCCGAGTTGCTGACAAGAATAACATACAGCAGAACTGAAAAAAATGGGGATGTGTTAGATGACGATCATTTTCGCTTTAGGAAAGGTATAGGCACCAGAGGGGCAGTTCTGACGTTACGGTTCTAGCAGTACCACCACTTGCAAAGTAGGTTAGAAATCAGATTAATAATGTTGCTCACGCAGCATATGTTCGCTTTGTCGGGAAACAACAAAGTTATTGACTGTCGATGGTATCGTCAGAATGGAAATAATGAAGTCACTGTAAAAAAAGTCATTAATTTTGGCACTTATCTTGAATGGATTCCCACGTAGGTTTCGTCGAAGTTGTTATGGCTCATCTTGATGATTCTAGGGTGATTCCACTTTGACTGCTAGAAGGTCCGGATCTGTATTTTAGCAATATTTGAAGACCTAACAAACGCGTTTTTCAGGAAATTCTTAATGATCAAACAATCCCAGATCAGAACAATGGTATGGTAGAAATAATTTTTGACTTGGTGTTCACGATCCACATTTTTATTAAACTTCTTGTAAATTCTCATATACTTCTTCTTAATTGTCACATCTTTAAGAAAACAGTTTTGTATCATTCTTCATATATTTAATTTCCACTTTAACCAAACACAAGACTTGACTGTTCTTTTACAAAACGAAACAACAACTTAACTTCTGCAAATTGAAACAAAGACTGCTCTGTGCGCATTCGCGCCAAAACGGTTACAAGTAAGTCAAAGATTATGACAGTCTCACAGAAATGAATACACACAAGAACCATATCACTGTAATATATCGATACATCGGAGTACCTATACATTAATAAAACCAAATGTGAATATTGTCACAGAATATGTCTGTTACTTGGCAGAAAAGTAGTACGATATTACTGGGGTTGGAGTGCCGTAATGGTCACGTAAATAAAGAACCATTACACGGTTCATAATGGAAGCAAGACTAAAGAAAATACACGTTCATAGAATTTGCCGTCGTAGAAAAAGACCTCGACAGTGTCAAATGGAGCAAGATGTTCTAAACTCTGAGAAAAAACAAAAGTAATCTATAGGGAAACGCTGTGTCGTCCGAATAAGGGACAGCCACGGCAAAAGCACCACAGACGCAAAGATGCGAGCTGGTGCCAGTACCGTAGAGAGTCGCCACTTGCACGAGTTCCACCAGCGCCACAGGCGGCGCTGATGATGAAGAACTCGATCTCGCCCCGGCCAGTTGTCGGCCGAGTACAATCCGCCATTGACCGGACGACAACGGACAGGAACCTACTCGGAATGTAGAAGAGCAACTCTAGCCCACTTGGTTATACGTATACCATCGACCGGGGCTGACAGACAGGGAAGGTTGTTTAGTGAACTCTTAGAAGTAGTAAATTGCATTTGCTATGAACTGTGAAGTTTATTTGCACTTAGCTGTTGTGGGCCTTTTTTGTTATATTACAAGCAGTGTTGCAGACTTCATTATTCAACAAGTCACAAAGATAAGTGAATCTTTTTAACTCATTTGTGACTTCGTTACTAATTTGTTGGGAGTATTTTAGAACCTTCGTTGTCCTATCCTGTTACCTGACCCTGAGGCATAGCTGTGTAATAGTGACTGGGAGGAATTGTCTTAGCGGTGTACTGTGCCCGAAGCTATTTCACGAACTCACAAACTCGGCCTACCGCAACAACAGTGGCAACTCGGCTTCCGCAGCAGTAGCGACGAGATCGTTACAAAACTGGCGACGAGGGTTTACAAAAGGAAAGACGGGTAACATACAGTATGATACAAGAGCCAAGATGGAATAGTAAGAAAGGACGACCAAGAACGAAGCGCTCGGATTAAAAAGGGTATAAGACAGGGATGTAGTCTTTCACTCCTACTGTTCAGTCCGTACATTGAAAAAGCAATGATGGAAATAAAAGAAATGTTCAGGAGAGGAATTAAAATTTAAGGTGAAAGGATATCAATGTTACGATTCGTTGATGACATTGCTGTCCTGAGTGAAAGTGAAGAAGTATGGCGTGATGTCTTGAATGGATTGAACAGTCTAATGAGTACAGAATATGGACTGAGAGTAAATGGAAGGATGACGAAAGTAATGAGAAGTAGCAGAGTTGAGAACAGAGAGAAAATTGACAACGGGATTGATGGTCATGAAGTAGATAAAGTTAAGGTATTCTGCTACCCGGGCAGCAAAATAACCCACGGCGGACGGAACAAAGAGGACATCAACAGCAGGCCAGCGCTGGCAAAGGAGGCATTCCTGGGCATGTGAAGTCTATTTTTATCAAACATACGTCTTAATTTGAGGAAGAAATTTCTGAGAATCTACGTTTGGAGCACATCACTGTATTGTAGTGAAACAAGAATTGTGGGAAAACCGGAACACAAGAGAATCGAAGCGTTTGAGATGTCGTGCCCCAGACGAATGTTGAAAATTGGGTGGACTGATAAGGTAAAGAATGATGAGGTTCTCTGGACAGTTGTCGAGGAAAGAAATATGTGGACAGGATGATAGGACATCTGTTAAGACGTCAGGGAATAACTCCAAAGTTACTACAGGGGGCTGTAGAGGGTAAAAACTTTAGAGGAAGACAGAAATTCGAATACATCGAACAAATAATTGAGGGTGTGGGTTGCAAGTGCTACTGTGAGATGAAGAGGTTGGAAACATTTGTGGCCGGCTGCATCAAACTGTCATCGGACTGATAATATAAAAGGGACATATTCGCACAACAGCCAGATTATTACGTCCAGAAATGATGATGTCCATAAGTTAATAAATCAGGAAAAAATGCAAGGCAGGGCGATAATGGGTGCAATACAACCTAGTGACGAATGACTCAGTGATCCAGCTAAGAGGCACCCTGGAAAATCGACCGTGGGTGACACCTGCGACATCATTGCACAGAAAGTGAGCGCGAATGTGGACGTGGGTGTGATATGTTTCCTACATCTACATCTACGTGCTTACTCTGCTATTCACAATTAAGTGCCTGGCAGAGGGTTCAATGAATAATTGTAGAGTCGTAACGTGGAATTTCACGTTGCGGAGCATTTCTGAGTGAACTGAAGAATACAGTGCACCGCATTTTGTCAACGTGCAGAGAAATGTGAATCAATACGATGCAAACTTTCCTTTACACGTCACTGGCCGGACCGAGCAGCCACACTATATCGAATTTACTAATTTTTCATCTTAACTAGTACACTACGAACATATGCGGTTTCAAGACAACGGCACGTTGAAGATGTATGAAAAATGTGTCATTTTTGGTACTATTTACTATAAAAAAAAGGAATAATTGATAAGCCTCAACACTACAACCGCTGTCCACCACGATATTCAATGCCGGTTGATAGCGCTGTGGTCACGTGACTCAGACGTAGTAATGGATGTACGTAAGCGAAGCACAGGCGAACGGGGAATCACTCTAGCGACAATAAGGGCCGCAAATGGTGAATCACCGACATAACAGTCTCTAACAAAGGGCAATTTAACATATATGGATAAAAAAATCCTAGGTCAAGATCGCGAAAATTCATTTTTTGATCACTTGTTTCAGCTCATTGACAAGCCATCATTAAAACTTTTACTATTTGATTCAGGCAACACACATCGTCATAATAAACGTCACTATAAAGCCGAGCTTCTGATTAAGTTCAAAAGTTTAGGCACTTTCCTGTCTCCAGTTTAAAACCGATCCGCAGTGACAAACACGTGATAGTTAAGAGACTGTTCTGCATCTCTTAGCAGTGAAATGGTGTGTGACTGATAAGAAATGAGGTCAACTGGCTCCTTCACGTAACACGTGTTCTCTTCTCCGGACTGTGGCAACAACACAGTCGTGCGTGGCTCTCAGTTGACAGAACAAGAAGGAAAGTTGTACGAATTCCATGAACCATGAATCGTGTAATGTTGAATAATAGATCTAGGAAACTCCAACTGCTTTTTATGCAACCTATACCTTCTGGTGTACATTACGTAATAATAATATTTTGGGAAATAAGGGTATTGCAAATTATTCTTTTTGCTGAGATGCTGACCTGTTATTGCTATAGACTAACGTTAATTTCATTCAAGTTATTTGCATGGTCTCAAGCATTCTTACAATAACGAAACTAATAACAATGTGTCGCGCTATTACCTAACCTTCCATCTTCCACTCCACACACACCACGTATAACAAATCCGTTTCCCAGTCTCATACATAACCCTTACCTGGCTCTCATTCTCCGCACTATCTCGCTTCCCACAAATCCTCCATCTCCTTACGTGCAGCAGGTTAAATCATCTGCTATGAACAGGAATCAACTCATGAATACCACCGCACTGATGAACATATTTTATATAACTTTAACTGCCTCGGGCATGGATGTGTGTGATGTCGTTAGGTTATTTAGGTTTAAGTAGTTCTAAGTTCTAGGGGACTGATGACCTCAGATGTTAAGTACCATAGTGCTCAGAGCCATTTGAACCATAACTTTAACTCTATTTTCCATCTCATTCAATATTTTAAAGTAGTATCGTAGTTTTTAAAAATTCGTGTATGGCTAAAGAGCGCTGTGTGACAGCTTAAAAGGCGCCTCAGTGATAAGGGAAATGAAAAGTAAAGTGAATGGAACCTAATAAGTTGCTTAGTTTTTGTGTATTAACTGTACTTCGGAAACTTGTAAAATTTATTGCTTGGACTGTAAACCTATTTTGTGGTTCAAATGGTTCAAATGGCTCTGAGCACTATGCGACTTAACTTCTGAGGACATCAGTCGCCTAGAACTTAGAACTAATTAAACCTAACTAACCTAAGGACATCACACACATACATGCCCGAGGCAGGATTCGAACCTGCCACCGGAACGGTCGCTCGGCTCCAGACCATATTTTGTGTTTAGTAACGATTGTTTCTCAGTATATTCAATAGTATTTTGAAATTTACCATAAATACTACCTTAAATTAATTCAGTGTTTTTAGTAAAATCATTCATTAAGTATTTTAATTTGCAAATGAGAGGCTTAAGCAGCATTTGTGTTGCGACAATTTTCTGATCACACAATAATGAGCTAATTGCGGGCTTTAATTAACAAAATGTGGCACCTACACATACAGTGTAACCTCGTTGGAATTCGGACACCAAATTCAACGGCAGTACTTTACACCAATACTACTTTCATCACCCTATGCAATATATCCAACAATCTTTGAATTGCGACAAAACATCCTTTGTTTTGATATTCTGCTGCCAACTCGCAGTCAGTTGGTCGCCAGGCGTTTTAAATTATCGTCCTATGGTAGTAAACAACACGCCTTGGTCAGTGAAATGTTTAACATTTGCACAACAACCTCATAAAAGTTAATTGGGGCATATACTCCCATTATGCGTTTTAGTGTTGTCGCTCTCAAGTTATGCCCGATTATTAATGCGCGTGCTTCCACTACAGTGGCGTAAACAAGCGGAGAGCCTAGCATGTTGCCAGATTTCTAGTGTGGCTCAGAGAAGCTCGATGGGGAGCGCTTGCGCATACGATTAGCCGATTACATTGCATTAGCTGCGAACGGGATGTATCACGCTGGGATCTCTACTTCCAAACAATTCCACAACAAGAAACTTATCTGTTTACCCACCACGATGAAACTTACCTTCTTACCAAGGAAACGTTTACACTACTTCTCATGCACATTTATATTTGCGGTTTCAGATCTTTATTTAGTGGCCGCACGCAGTTCATTAGATCTCATATTGCAGTAACAAAACTAAATTAGATCAAAGAAAGAAGACATGAAATTCTTATAAGAAAGTTTCAGGGGATTTGAACAGTTATTAATTCAAATAAAACTCCAGAATTAATACTTTAAGTTCTTGATTTAGAGGTTGTATTATTTGACGTACTGCCACAACGGGGATCAACACAATGAAGCTCACACTTCGGTATCTATCGCCACCAAGCTACTGAGTCTAGGTCACATTTCAAAAAGTACAAGAATTTTACAGAGGGTATTAATGATAAGTTATAGTTTTATACTTTTTGTAAGTAACTAAAGAAGTTTCAAGTTAATTCGACGTGAGTATGCACGTGCGTTTACGCGCCAAAGCAACTTTCATTCAGCTTCGCATAAAAAATTTTCTCCATGTTTCTAAATCACAGTTCTACGAATCGGACAGTTATCCGACTTAGGATAGCTGAAAGAAAGCGAAAGAAGAGAATTAAAAAGGGTAGGCATGAGACTTTCCAGACATTCCAAAACGAGGATCAGAACAACTAAAGGGCTAACAGTTTGTGATAAAGGTGGAGTACAGAACGTGTGATTCCAAGTGATTAAATTTGTTGAAATTATGCATGTGATTTATGAGCACACAGGAGCTGATGTGTCATCTATAAATGGAAGACTGCTGCTTTTTACTGAATTACGGTGAGGAATGTGAACCATGACACACCTAATTGTTCTATGTCTTTCCTGTTTAACAAAGAACCGTACTCCTAAAATTATGCAGTATATTAAGCGTTGCGATTCAAGATGTCAAAATCGGCGACTATGAATAAATTTAAAATATTCATGTGCTAGTACGAATTTATTTGTATTTTTTAGAAATTCAAGCCAATTTGTCAACTAGTGGCGTCCATATTTAGTTTGGTTTATATTCGCGTAAGATAAAGAAAAACGCCGATACAAGTGAACGCAGAGAACGCATTATCAGCTGCAATCTACGTGCGTCGACGGATAGGGATACAAACAGTAACACGTGTACGTAACAACAATCAAGGACCGAGATTTATTCCTGTTATGCAACAAAAACCAACATTATTTATTTAGAAGTAAATTCTTAGGAGAAATTAACTGGAGAGCTGATGTCGTTAACCATTTGTTGTCCTGTCAGCCTACGTTGCGTGTAACATTATCTTAATAATCACTATTTTAGATCTGTCTATCACAAATGAACTCGCCATACGTGTTTTACCTTTATTATTTGCAAGGAATTTTCAGTGTGCTGCATTGTATACATACTTGTAGTTAAATCATTTTCCTTTACATTTTCGACATTATATGTTGACGTTATAAATACACTCCTGGAAATTGAAATAAGAACACCGTGAATTCATTGTCCCAGGAAGGGGAAACTTTATTGACACATTCCTGGGGTCAGATACATCACATGATCACACTGACAGAACCACAGGCACATAGACACAGGCAACAGAGCATGCACAATGTCGGCACTAGTACAGTGTATATCCACCTTTCGCAGCAATGCAGGCTGCTATTCTCCCATGGAGACGATCGTAGAGATGCTGGATGTAGTCCTGTGGAACGGCTTGCCATGCCATTTCCACCTGGCGCCTCAGTTGGACCAGCGTTCGTGCTGGACGTGCAGACCGCGTGAGACGACGCTTCATCCAGTCCCAAACATGCTCAATGGGGGACAGATCCGGAGATCTTGCTGGCCAGGGTAGTTGACTTACACCTTCTAGAGCACGTTGGGTGGCACGGGATACATGCGGACGTGCATTGTCCTGTTGGAACAGCAAGTTCCCTTGCCGGTCTAGGAATGGTAGAACGATGGGTTCGATGACGGTTTGGATGTACCGTGCACTATTCAGTGTCCCCTCGACGATCACCAGTGGTGTACGGCCAGTGCAGGAGATCGCTCCCCACACCATGATGCCGGGTGTTGGCCCTGTGTGCCTCGGTCGTATGCAGTCCTGATTGTGGCGCTCACCTGCACGGCGCCAAACACGCATACGACCATCATTGGCATCAAGGCAGAAGCGACTCTCATCGCTGAAGACGACACGTCTCCATTCGTCCCTCCATTCACGCCTGTCGCGACACCACTGGAGGCGGGCTGCACGATGTTGGGGCGTGAGCGGAAGACGGCCTAACGGTGTGCGGGACCGTAGCCCAGCTTCATGGAGACGGTTGCGAATGGTCCTCGCCGATACCCCAGGAGCAACAGTGTCCCTAATTTGCTGGGAAGTGGCGGTGCGGTCCCCTACGGCACTGCGTAGGATCCTACGGTCTTGGCGTGCATCCGTGCGTCGCTGCGGTCCGGTCCCAGGTCGACGGGCACGTGCACCTTCCGCCGACCACTGGCGACAACATCGATGTACTGTGGAGACCTCACGCCCCACGTGTTGAGCAATTCGGCGGTACGTCCACCCGGCCTCCCGCATGCCCACTATACGCCCTCGCTCAAAGTCCGTCAACTGCACATACGGTTCACGTCCACGCTGTCGCGGCATGCTACCAGTGTTAAAGACTGCGATGGAGCTCTGTATGCCACGGCAAACTGGCTGACACTGACGGAGGCGGTGCACAAATGCTGCGCAGCTAGCGCCATTCGACGGCCAACACCGCGGTTCCTGGTGTGTCCGCTGTGCCGTGCGTGTGATCATTGCTTGTACAGCCCTCTCGCAGTGTTCGGAGCAAGTATGGTGGGTCTGACACACCGGTGTCAATGTGTTCTTTTTTCCATTTCCAGGAGTGTAGTTCTGACATTTTCTGCTCATCTGTTATGTAGTGATAGTATGAAGTTCTACTTACAAATTTCATAGACGCTAGTCTACAGGTGTTCCTTTTCCTGTTCTGCAGCTGTTCTGATTCTTGTCGTACAAAATTTCGTTTTGACAACACTAGGAATGAAGCACTTTCAAAAAATGCTTTGTTTAATTTTTTATTTATTATTTTTCCTCTTTTGATGCGGATGTTTGTTTCAGTATGATTAGGCGATTATGCAAACTTTTTTCTTGATTTTTGTTATTTTATTGGTCTTCCCCTTTCTAGTGTGTGTGTGTGTGTGTGTGTGTGTGTGTGTGTGTGTGTGTGTGTTTGTGTTTTAACTTGGTTGTATGAAAGGGATTTTTATTCATTTAATTACTATTTCATATCTTTTTTTTTAAGTTTAGCAGGGAGTTTTGTTGATGTGTGTCTCATCATTTATGACTTGTTTGTTCTCTGCTATGGCTTTCTGGATGTGATAGTGTGCCTGCATTGATTGAGGACATTTTTCCTAACGATTTCCGTACATTGTTCTAAGTTGGTCGGATGGTAGTTATGGTGTTTCAAGAGTTCTGAAAATGTGGAATAGTTTGTTTTATATTTCCTACATCTGATGTGTTCTTTGCACTACGTTTTAAAATTTCTGGATGCCATCACTAAGTACACTGTATCACAGCTTTGACATTTAATTTTGTATATTCCTGAATTTGTTCGCCTTGATTTTTGATTGGCTTTCTTTTGGGAGAGTTTGCACAATTTTATGTGCTACATGGAGGCCCTACTTCTTTAATATTGTTTGCCACTCTGTGTGTTAATTCGTGTGGTCGCGCACGCGCGCACACGTCTGTGTGTGTGTGTGTGTGTGTGTGTGTGTGTGTGTGTGTGTTTGTTGGTTTCAGGCTTGTGTGTGTTTCCTTGCATTCTGCATATGTTGGATGTGTTCTTTTTGTTTTGTATTTGTATTTTAATTTTTTGATTGAGTCTGTGTATTACACGTGTGTTACACCCAGTGTTCATACTTTTTGCGTGACTGTATTCATTTGTTTTTCATGGGTTCTCTTATTTCGTGGGTCCATGTTTATTGTATATGACGTATGTCTTGTGAATACAGGTTCTGGATGTGGGGATGACTGGATGTAGAATATATTACTGTATCTGTGGCTTTGATTGTCTATAAATGTTAAGAACATGTTTGCCACTTTCGTTTTGCTATTGTTATGTCAAGAAAATTTATTTGGTTTTCTTTTTCAGATGTAGACTTTATCATCTGATGTGCTTCATATCTAAGTGAAGTTCATCTATCTTGTCATTTGGCTCATCTACCACACAAATAATGTCTTCCACATATTGGTACCAATATATGATTTTGAATGTATCAACGGTAGCTGTCTTTCGAGATATCTGCTTTTCTAAATGACTGTTAAAATTTTTGACTTAGGTTCCTGATATTGGGGATCCAATGGAAATAATTTTGTCCAGTAATCAATTTGAGTGTACTTTTTTTCTGTTATAGCTTCTGTATTGAGACTGCTGTGGATATGACATTTTTTGTCTATGATCTCCGTTGTTTCACTGATAGAGACGGATGTGTACATGTTTTCTGTGTTGAATGAAATCAGTGATGCTGTGTGTGATATCTCTGTGTTCTGTATCTGTTCTATTAGGTGGACTCTGTTTGTCTCTGCCTTATCATTTTCTGTTCTATAATGTTTCGTGACTATTTTTTGGATGTGTTTGGTCATGTGGTATATTGTGGTTTTGCTTGAATTTGTAACTGGTCTCATTGGTGTGTTATATTTGAATACTTTAAGTTGGCTGCAGTGTGTCTATCACTGTTTATGGGTTCTTCTGTTTTACTTAGTGTGTCTGTTCATCAGTACAGCATGTTTGAAGTTTTTAATTTTTTTCATGTTTGCTTAAAATAGTGCGTATGGGTCTGAAATCAGTATTTGTACAGTGTTGGCTATTATGTACTCCATCGTTTTCGTGATTTATTGTTCTTTGTTCACGAGTACTTTTATATTATCTTTGTCTAACTTAGTTGTTATAGTCTCTGCATATGTGTACTACCAATCTATACAGACAAGCCTAAGTGATACTGCAGTGACAAAAATGGGTTAAAAAGGGTCTGAACTTGCCTGAAAAGAACATATAACTACCGATAATGTTAAGTTTGAGTAGATTTTCCAAGTATTCACTGTACATGCATAAGGAAGTATGCGGTAAGTTGCAGTTAATATTCCCCGTCTTACTGTGGCATTTGCAACTCACTTTCTGTATGGTAATAATTGTTTGAAACGACAGTCGACGTCCCTCCAGCTCATCTGGGTAGAAAATCTGTGTTTGTTTTCGCTTGATAACGCAGGGGAAATATCATCTCTCGGTCCTATTATCCTAAATGGTTGTGTTCTGAATGCTCTAATTGAACTTGTTCAGGCAGCGATCACAAGAAGCAAATCTCGAATGCCACATGGATGCCCATGGCGAGATCTTAGCAAAGGAACCATTACAGAGTGTTAAACTGCGTATCAGTATCATATAGTTAACAAACGAATCTATATATTGTGTTAGGATTCATAGACGAATGCGAATCATTAATACAGGAGCATCACATAACTGGCCACAGACCTCAACAACCGATAAACTGCAGTGGAAAATAAATTACTACGCCAGAAACTGCGGTGATGTTTGCGCACTGTACTGTCACGCACGGTACGAATGTGTTCCAAAAACCCGCGCACAAAAATGCAATTTTTCAGGCGGTCGTATCTTGGGGCCTGTTGGTCACAAAGATAAAAGGTTAAGTGTTTTGGATAACCCTTACTTTAGCGACCGTTTGTATACCCATCGGAGGAACGAGGATACTGTTGCTATTCTACAGTGCAGGTTCAAAATGTAAACATTACACGCTTCCTCCAGTCTATGGAAATTGAGCAAATCAGCTGGTTCTTTAACATTATGTGTGGTTTATGGCGGAACTTACGCAGCTTGTATAAGCTTCATGGGTGGTTTCTGAGAAGATTCCAAAAAAAAACATGATTTTTGGGTACGGATGGTAACAATTATGGGAATGGCCATTCCATAATACCTATTCATGGCAGATGAGTCGAAATTTTTAACATATATTCTGAACTCTCTAGGAGTTTTGAAACTTATTTCGATATCATTATTCACTACCGAAATCCGGAGGTTCAATGTTACTGTACTTATACACATGCAATATGCACATAACATCTGGTCTGAAGCGTAAAAGTAATTTTCATTGACGTAGTGAACACATGGAAAGAATTCTAGAATCATTGGAAGAGAACCAAGGTCAGCGAACTATGTTTTCAGTCCGCGTTTTTTCTCCGAGAAAACTTTATGATGCGTTGTCTTTGTATAACAAGCACTTCATACTTACGCAGACACGCCTAAAGTGGTTCTGCAGTGATAAAAAATAGTCACTGCTTAGTTATCTCCACGACCCCTTTCAAAGGGTTAAATCTCCATCATCAGATGGTTTTCCATTTGTTAGTATGACATTTTTGTGTGTGTGTTTTGTTACGATTTTTTTTGGAGGAGCTTAGAGCACTGTCTAATGGAGAAACAAAACACTATTTCAGAACATGGTTTTTGGTTTCTTCTGACAAAAAACCAAACGTGTAAGTGAAAGAGAGTACCTCCAGTGGTCACAGGTTCCTTTCACCGTCGTAACACATCACATGTATACTGTCATATTTTGTAAAAAAAAATATGGCGTCTGGAAACTATTAGGTGCAAGGATCGTATTGCAGAGGAGAAAACATTATCACAAAGTACAAAGAATATACATCATAACATCATTATTACAGAATAAATTTTAAACGATTTTGGAGACGTTTGTTTTGAGGTGTCGAATACATGTGTTAGAATAAATATTTCAGTTGGTATATAAATCCGATTTTGACAAGTTAATATAGATTAAACTTCATACTCGTTTATACAATCAGGTGAAATGTTAAAAACTTTAAGTACAATAATCATGTTGGTTACAGTGGTAAAATTATACACAAATAACAATTTTGGTTGGGATTCACAGAAAGAAATAAAGACTGGAGGCAGAGAGAGAGGAAGAGAAAGAGAAAGTGAGAGGGGGAGAGGGAGTGTAAAAAATGATTCTATGACAGCAAACTTTACAAAGCAAGGGGTCTTATGATTATAGGTGTTACACGTAATAACTGACTAAAGGGTGGGGTAATACATTGGTTAACGCTTTAAAATATGCAGGTGGATGTACAGTTTGTGCCAGTAGTTGATGTACATATAGTTTCAAGCTGACAAGGGGTACAAGCTGTTGGTGTGACGATATATTTGTAAATGAGCTAAATCTCTTGTACATTTGGGGGCTATCATGGCAACGTAACTACATATTTATGGTAAACATTAGGGTGTGTGTGTGTGTGTGTGTGTGTGTGTGTGTGTGTGTGTGTGTGGGTGGGTGGGTGGGAGGGTGGGTGGGTGTTCTCGCGCCCTGCAATTTTAATAATGTAGGCAGCTGCTAAAAACAGAGATGATACTATTGTAAATATTGTCATTTAAGATGGATTCAGGTTGCTTCGTTTGATGTTTGTATATTTGAAGTGTTTCAAGGAAGTCTTGTTTTTTGCCATTTGTTTGGATGTTTAGGGTGCTGATACTTGTGTTGTTAACATGGTGTTTTGTTCCGTGCAGGTGTGTGGCTATTGCTGATGTGTGGTATTTTTTGTTTTTTAGTGCTGCCATGTGTTCTTTGAATCAAATCGCAAATGATCTACCTGTCGGGCCTATGTTCACAGTCACAGTCCAAACACCTGTGTGATGAAGTAGGTTTCGTGTGCTGATGTTGTAGGGTAACTTCTGTCGGATCTTGTTCTCTGTGGTAAAATATATGCTTATTCCTTTTTGTTTGAAGACATTGACAAACTGATATGAGATGTTACCTAGAAAGGGGATTCTATGGAATATGTTATTTTCTTTTTGTTTTTCATGTTGTGATTGCTTTGCCACTATTGAGTGTTTTAGGATGTCTACTATGGAGCTGTTATAACCATTTACAATAGCTGTTTGTTTTATTATTTTAGTTTCTTGTTCACATTTGTCTTCAGAGAGTGGTAGTTGGATAGCTCTATTGATCTTATACCGGAATGTCGCCATTTTGTGGGCTTTGTGGCGACAAGAGGAGTTGTGCATTGTAGTGTGTGTTGTGGTAGTGAATAAACAGTGACTGGTAACAGTAATTTTGTTTCATTTAATGTCAATAATAATAACGGTAAAACCTAACCCAAAATGTTCGCATTTAAAGATAAAACAGGCTAAAAAGTGTCTCAACATGCGTGGAAAGAAGTTAAAAAAGAGCTAAATTGATCTAAAACCAGAAAAACAGCAACTTTAGTAAAAAAATTATAACCTTTTTACTCTTTTAAGATACAAATCGTAACTGGGCATTTTCGATGAATTGCGATTGATGAGCAGATTACCCATAAAAGAAAGTGATGCAAACGATTGTGTGTTAACCTTACATATGCGCACTTATTTGTTATTTGTGTGTCGAAGTATGTAGCAGTATATAAATAAACAGTCAAAATTTTACAGACCTCTAGAATACGTTGTATTTAAGCGGCACACACAGCTGTAGCGTGGAGAAGAAGGGAGCCAGTGGCAAAATGCTCCTGTTGGAGCACAAAAAGCAAATATGTTCCTCCTTAAAAGACTTTGACAGAAAAAAGGGGAATCACCTGCCTCAGTCGTCATTTCGCCCTCCTCATCAAAAATGTTACCCTGCGAGCATAATAACGTTTTTTGTGCTGAAGGAGAGGAACAGAGAGACAGGGATGGTGGAAAAGAGAGGAGGCTGGACCAGTGAGACAGAAAGAGAGCAGAGACAGTTGTGGAGGGAGAGAGAAAGCGGCAGTGAACGAGAAAGAGAGATGGATGAAGACAGTGGCAGAGGGAGTCAGACAGAGAGTCAGTGGTCAATGAGAGACAATGGCAGTAAAAGAGAAAGAGAACTGGATGGGGACGGAAGCAGTGGAAGGAAAAGAGGGAGGAGAAAGTGGAAATGGAACATATTGATGAGAAGAGAGAATACACAGACTTAGAGGATCTGTGCCTCCCAGAATGCCAAACTTTAACACGTAGGTGAAGGGGAAGGATTATTCTGGACCGAAATTTTAATCAAGTAGATGTATGGGAATAATTAAGTTGAACCCCTCCAGAATTTCTGAGCTGTCGAAGTATGGTGAAGATAGTGGCTGTGGGAAAGAATGACAAAAGAGAGAGGAGACAGTGGCAGTGCGACATTCTGTAAATCAACGGGAGAAATAGGCGACAGTGGGAGAGAGATACCAATAAACATTTGCAGTGAGAGTAAGTTGCTGACCATGAAAGCTTGACTGTAAAATGAGACGGGACAAAAGTATTTAGGATATTCTCTGTTAGGGCGAATATGTTCACGTAGCAAAATTTTTGGTGAGGAATGTGCAATGAAGATTGAGACAAATGGTTCCCAATTTTTCTGTCACACTATTTTAAAGAGAAACATATTCACCATTTCTTGCGCTCAGACAGGAACACTTTTCCGTTGGTATGGAAATATACCCGACTGTCTTTTTCCCCTTGCCAACCAACTAACAGAGATGAAGATTTTGTCTGTACAACAACACAAGAGCACATGGAGGACGTTGGGGACGCACACACGTATCTTAATGATCGTCCGTCTTACTCAACATGAGTTACCATGATGTGCATGATACCTGCGTTTAGAAGTTGCCGATTGTACTCTATAAGCAAGCCCTTAATTGTAAATGTATCAACCGATACGTGACACTGAGTCGCCAAATGTCATAGGAAGGCAATGGATGTGATGTTAACAGCGAATCGCTCATCAGCTGCTCTGAACCTCCTGCCTCCTGCCCCCCCCCCCCCCCCTGCCAATTTTTGAGTCGTCAGTCAACTGGCTGGTTATGCAGCGGCCACGAATTGCTCTCATGTGGCGACCTCTTCATCCCACAGTAGCACTTGTAACATACGTTCTCAGTTATTTGTCGGATGTATTCCATACTCTGTGTTCCCCCACTTTTTTCTCTCTCTACAGTTCCCTCTAGTGCGAAGGAAGTTATTCCCTGATGTCTTAACACACGCCCTATCATCCTGTCCCTTCTTGAGAGTGTTTTCCTTACGTATCTTTCTTCGCCGATTATGCGAAGGACCTCCTCATTTCTTACGTTATCAGTCCACCTAACTTTTCTAAATCCCTCTACAGCATCGCAACTCAAACGCTTCTGTTCTCTTCTGATCCACTTTTCCTACTACCATACAGTTCTGCGCTCCGAATGCACATTCTCAGCAATCTCTTCCTGAAATTAACGACCATGTTTCAGACCTTTTATTGGGCGGGAGTGCCCTCTATGGTTGTGCTAGTCAGCTTTTTATCTTCACTTTCATTCGTTCGTCATGAGTTATTTTGCTTTCAAGGTAACAGAATTCCTTAAGCTCATATTGTTCGTGGTCACCGATTTTGATGTGAATTCGTTTCCGTTACTTCTTATTACTTTTGCCTTTTACGGTATTCTCTCAATCCATATTCTGTATTCATTAGATTGTTCATTCCATTTAGCAGGTCCTGTCATTCTTTTTTCCTTCACCAACGATACCAATGCCATCAGCGAATCTTATCATTGATATCCTTTCAACCTGGATTTTAATCCCCCTGTTGAACCTTCACTGATTTCCTTTGTCTTCGATGTATATATGGAACAGTATAGGCGAAAGACAGACACCCTTTTTAATTTAAGCATTTTGTCCGTGATCTTCCAATTTTATTTTTGTCTTTGTTCTTTGAACACACTGTATATTATCCGTCTTTCCCTATAGCTTACTCCTATTTTCCTCAGAATTTCGAACACCTTGCACCATTTTAAATTCTCGAACTCTTTTCCTAGGTCGATAAATTCCATGAACATGTCTTGCTTCCATTATCGAGCGAAAAGTCGGAACAGCCCTTCCTAAAGAGAAAATGATTGTCATCTAACAGATCCTCAATTTTCTTTTACAGTCTTCTTTATATTATTCTTGTCTGCTGCTAATACAGTGTAATATTCTCTCACTTATCTGTCCTGAAGTGTATGTGGTGCGTTTGTCTTCGAATAGTCTTGGCGGTAACGACTTCCTGACACTCCAACGATCTGACTAACGGCAGGCCTTCGATCGCTGCAGATGTATCTGCAGAAGTGACGAGACTTCCATTTGACAAACAGCTATGGTCGTCCGGTACGGCGGTTCGTGCGTGAATAATCATTGTCTACGATATTGAAGACCTAACCTAGAGACTGTTACCCCGAAAATCTGAGTTCTTGTTAAGTCCTGACGTGCTATGATCCATGCATCTTGCACCGACCCCTCTTTCAGATTCGGTTAACTCGCGATATGCGTACCAAGTTCATTACAACTATACCTATAACACACTGCCCAGATGATTATCATGTCTGCACTCGCACGGTAAGCTACACTTAGTCGCAACATTCTGGCGTCATACACGGCATGTTTCCAAATGGGACTACCCTTCCTGCAACTTTTGGCCGGTCAGTTTATTATTTCACACCATTGAATTTTGGCATTGTCCGGCGATATTCAACGCCTGACAATAAAAAGTTAAGCTGTCAGAAAATGAAGAGGAAACAAAATGAAACTTCGCGAGTTAAAAGGAATGTGATGCTATTTCATTGCTTATAAAATAGTTAAGTTTAAAAAGAACTAGGTAGTATGAGTCCACTTACCAGTATGGCATTGTACTATCTCTTGCCTGGATGCATTCACTGATTCGGTCACAGATGGTATCATTCAAATGGTTCAAATGGCTCTACGCACTATGGGACTTAACATCTGAGGTCATCAGTCCCCCAGACATAGAACTACTTAAACATAACTAACCTAAGGACATCACACACATCCATGCCCGAGGTAGGATTCGAACCTGTGACCGTAGCATCAGCGCGGTTTGGACTGAAGCGCCTAGAACCTCTCGTCCACAACGGCCGGCGATGGTAATGACCTCTCCTGAGGTAAGCTAGGCTACAACTGTTGTAATTGGTTCTTGATATCATGGATACTGACACTCGGGTGGAGGTGGTCTGAGATTTTCCCATACATAACCTATCGGAGGCAGATCTGGGGAACATGCGGGCCATGGGAGTACTTCAGAACCGCGCAGATAGTTTGTAGAGACACGTGTCATGTGCGAACGAGTATTCAGCTGTTGAAAAATGACACCACAATAATACCATCTGAGAGGTAACACATGAAGACGCAAGATGCCCCTGAGGTATCGTAGTACAGCCAGAGTTCCCTCAAGCCTGAAGCCCCCACGCCATTACACCAGGAGAACACCGCTGTGTCTCTCCAAAGCATTAGAAGGATGGGGCGTCGCCCCAGGTCGCCGCTATATTCTCCGACGATTGTCATCTAGAATAGGGTAGCGCCGCGATTCACCGCTGAAGACACGCGACGCCACTCAGTACCAGTTCAGACACAGCAGTTCGTGTCGTGGTTTTGACGACTGCCTATGCATTGGCCCATAATGCCTTCGTCCGGCTTGTGCCAGACTCCAACCACCCGTGCGAGATGACACACAATATTGCAAGGGTGTCAATTATCTGTTCTCAGATGGCAAACAAAGATGTGAAGGTGCTTGGTGTACGATATGTCGCTCCTCCCTTGTGGTAGTCGGTCGGAACCTCTACGAAATGAATGCACCCCGCCCCCCGCCCTCCCCCGCCCACCTCCTCATACTGCTACTGCCACGCGGTCCGACAATGGACCACTGTCACATCCGAAAGCCTCACCAATGTGGATATTGCACTTTTCGACCAGGCCGCCAAATGAAGAGCTACAATGAAGCCCCTTCCAAACTCCGTCAGATGGCGATAGCGCTGTCTCGGACGAGTCTGCGGCACCTCTGTGTTGCCCGTAGGGGTCACTCACCATCTGAAGCTGTTCACGCTCTTTATATACCCTACCAGGTCTGCGAACCACACTTATAAGGGCAACACTAATTTACTCTGTTGGCCGTTACCTGTTACACAAGATTTCAACTCTAATCATTCACACTACTGGCCATTAAAATTGCTACACCACGAAGATGACGTCCTACAGACACGAATTTTAACAGACAGGAAGAAGATGCTGTTACGTGCAAATGATTAGCTTTTCAGAGCATGCACACAAGGTTGGCGCCAATGGCGACACCTACAACGAGCTGTCATGCGGAAAGTTTCCAACCGATTTCTCATACGCAAACAGCAGTTGACCGGCGTTGCCTGGTGAAACGTTGTTGTGATGCCTCATGTAAGGAGGGGAAATGCGTACCATCACGTTTCCGACTTTGATAAAGGTCGGATTGTAGCCTATCGCGATTGCGGTTTATCGTATCGCGACATTGCTGCTCGCGATGGGCGTGATCCAGTGACTTAGCAGAATGTGGAATCGGTGGGTTCAGGAGGGTAATACAGAACGCCGTGCTGGATCCCAACGGTCTCGTATCACTAGCAGTTGAAATGACAGGCATCTTATCCGCTTGGCTGTAACGGATAGTGCAGCCACGTCTCGATCCCTGAGTCAGCAGAAGAGGACGTTTGCAAGACAACAACCATCTGCACGAACAGTTCGACGACGTTTGCAGGAGCTTGTACTATCAGCTCGGAGACCATGGCTGCGGCTACCCTTGACGCTGCATCACAGACAGGAGCGCCTGCTATGGTGTGCTCAACGACGAACCTGGGTGCAAGGATGGCAAAACGTTATTTTTTCGGATGAATCCAGGTTCTGTTTACAGCATCATGATTGTCGCATCCGTGTTTGGCGACATAACGGTGAACGCACAATGGAAGCGTGTATTCGTCATCGCCGTACTGGCGTATCACCCGGCGTGATGGTATGGGGTGCCATTTGTTACAATTCTGTGTCACCTTGAACACTGGACGTTACATTTCAGATGTGTTACGACCCGTGGCTCTACCCTTCATTCGATCCCTGCGAAACCCTACATTTCAGCAGCATAATGCACGACCGCATGTTGCAGGTCCTGTACGGGCCTTTCTGTATACAGAAAACGTTCGACTGCTGCCCTGGCCAGCACATTCTCCAAATCTCTCACCAATTGAAAATATCTGGTCAATGGTGGAAGAGCAACTAGCTCATCACAATACGCCAGTCACTACTCTTGATGAACTGTGGTATTGTGTTGAAGCTGCATGGGCAGCTGTACCTGTACACGCCATCCAAGCTCTGTTTGACTCAAAGCCCAGGCGAATCAAGGCGATTACCACCGCCAGAGGTGGTTGTTCTGGGTACTGATTTCTCAGGGTCTATGCATGCAAACTGCGTGAAAATGTAATCACATGTCAGTTCTAGTAAAATATATTTGTACAATGAATACCCGTTTATCATGTGCATTTCTTCTTGGTGTAGCAATTTTAATGGCCAGAAGTGTACATACCCACCGATGATGTGTACCTGTGCGAAGGTACACTGATACGCAACCAGCTCTTCTGTGTGCTTCACATATCTTGTCAGGCAGCATGCGAAGGTCTTTGTCGTAAGGCGTACGGCTGTCGTATGACTAAGGATGAGGGAAGAAATGAATGAGGATTACAGTTCAATACCCCGTCGAGGGCAAGGTCAACAGATACTGAGTACAAGCTCTGAATGCAAAGGAAGAACATGGATATATCCTTTTAAAAGAAACCAACACGCCACTTGCGTAAATAAGGAAAGCCAAGAGAAACCAAACCCGGATGGCTGGATGCGGATTTCAACCACGTCCGTTCTGCAGATTACTAAAAAAGTTGTAATTGCAAAACTTACAAATACAGATAAATGTGCTTTTCTACAATCCTCCTGCCTCCTACTGCACATCACAGGTAGAAAACATCTTTCTTACTAATTTTATTTGGACGTTACAAAAACCAACAACAGCGCTGAGGTGTCGTTTATATGCTTCAGTCATCCACTTTCACTTGAATAACCGTGTATTCACGATCTCTGATATAGTTAATGGGCAGCAGTATCGACCCGAAGCAAGTAAGGAGAATGTTTCAGAAATGACGTTTGCCGAAATTTTAGAGCCCTTGCGGCATTACTGGTGATGACATCCAGTTTCGAACCGACTGAAACCAGAATGGGAATCATCAGCATCGGATTTAAGTTACCCCCCCCCCCCCCTTTACTTATCCTCATAAAATTTGCCAAAGGAACACATTTAAGAGAAGATGCAGTCGCACTGCTTACACAGTACTCAAACCAAATGGCTCTGATCACTATGGGACTTAACGTCTGATGTCATCAGAAATGTTCAAATGTGTGTGAAATCTTATGGGACTTAACTGCTAAGGTCATCAGTCCCTAAGCTTACACACTACTTAACCAAAACTATCCTAAGGACAAACACACACACCCATGCCCGAGGGAGGACACGAACCTCCGCCGTGACCAGCCGCACAGTCCATGACTGCAGCGCCTGAGACCGCTCGGCTAATCCTACGCGCCTGAGGTCATCAGTCCCCTATAACTCAGAAGTACTTCAACCTAAGTAACCTAAGTATATCACAAACATCCATGCCCGAGGCAGGATTCGAACCTGTGACGGTAGCGGTCGCGCGGTTTCAGACTGAAGCGCCTAGAACCGCTCGGCCAACACAGTACTCAGCATAAAGCAATTTCCTAAAGCGGCCATTTCAGTTCTTTATGAGTTCACGTTTATTTCGTAACTCGGCACTATCAATAATGTTAATATTCGATGTAGGAAGTGTTGAGGCGCTGAAATTTATTTCATTACGTAAACCCTTTTCGTTCCGGACATTTGTCAGTTTGCAGTTCCACCCAATATCATAAGGCAGTGTTTTGTCAGCTGAAGCTGCCTTTCGACCTAGCCACGTGAGAGACAGCTGTAAATATTATTGCTGGCAATATTATGACATACTTTTCTCGTCGGACGCGATGATGGTAGCCAAGAAAAATACTTTTAGACATCGAACGTCATGTTAGCTTATGTTCTGTTTATCAAGGCGTATCATACGTTATACAACCGTTATGTTATCGTTACGTCCAGTGAAAGCAACGATACTGGTGAACAGTGCATTCATTATTTAGGTGAGCGTTAATACATTGCGATTAGATATTTCAGTTCGTTTATGTGTTGACAGATGCGAAAACTACCGAACTATCACTTTAATAAGTACGGCTGCAAACTATTAACACGAATTCGTTACAGACGAATGGAAAAACTGGTAGAAGCTGACCTCGGGGAAGATCAGTTTGGATTCCGTAGAAATATTGGAACACGTGAGGCAATACTGACCCTACGACTTATCTTAGAAAGTAGATTAAGGAAAGGCAAACCTACGTTTCTAGCATTTGTAGACTTAGAGAAAGTTTTTGAATGTTGACTGGAATAATCTCTTTCAAATTCTGAAGGCGGCAGGGGTAAAATACAGGGAGCGAAAGGCTATTTACAATTTGCACAGAAACCAGATGGCAGTTATAAGAGTCAAGGGACATGAAAGGGGAGCAGTGGTTGGGAATGGAGTGAGACAGGGTTGTAGCCTCTCCCCGATGTTATTAAATCTGTGTATTGAGCAAGCTGTAAAGGAAGCAAAAGAAAAATTCGGTGTAGGTATTAAAATTCACGAAGAAGAAATAAAAATTTTGAGGTTCGCCGACGACATTGTAATTCTGTCAGAGACAGCAAAGGACCTGGAAGAGCAGTTGAATGGAATGGACAATGTCTTGAAAGGAGGATATAAGATTAACGTCAACAAAAGCAAAATGAAATGTAGTCGCACTAGATCACGTTATGCTGAGGGAATTGGATTAGGAAATGAGGCATTTAAAGTAGTAGATGAGATTTGCTATTTGGGGAAAATAACTGATGGTAGTCGAAGTGGAGAGGATATAAAATGTAGACTGGCTATGGCAAGGAAAGCGTTTCTGAAGAGAAATTTGTCATTATCGAGTATAGACTTAAGTGTCAGGAAGTCGTTTCTGAAAGTTTTTGTATGGAGTGTAGCCATGTATGGAATGAAATATGTACGATAAATAATTTGGACAAGAAGAGAATAGAAGCTTTCGAAATGTGGTGCTACAGAAGAATGCTGGAGATTAGATGGGTAGGTCAGATAACTAATGAGGAGTTATTGAATAGGATTGGGGAAAAGAGGAATTTGTGGCACAACTTGACTAGAAGAAGATATCGGTTGGTAGGACATGTTCTGAGGCATCAAGGGATCACCAATTTAGTATTGGAGGGCAGCGTGGAGGGTAAAAATCGTAGAGAGAGACCAAGAGATGAATACACTAAGAAGATTCAGAAGGATGTAGGTTGCAGTGGGTACTGGGAGATTAAGCTTGTACAGGATAGAGTAGCATGGAGAGCTGCATCAAACCAGTCTCAGGACTGAAGAACACAACAACAACATGTTGCAGTATTAATATATTGGTGAGTAAAACTTAAGGACGGAAGAAACTTTCGCGTGATTTGTGACTGCCAAGTAACGTAATTCGGTGAAACTTGGAGCACACATACAAAGAACTGCTATTCATAGTACTCGTACAGAAGGTTACTGAGAGAAATACGTAATGAAACGAACAGAAATAACAATTTTGACAATAATCATATTGAAGTCACGGCGTTTCATTAGAAAAAGCAGGTCATGTTCCTTAATAACTTGTGTGATCACGACGGGCGGCTGTGGATGCTGTGCAACTTGCTGGCATGCAGGCCACAAGGTAGTTGTCACTGCTGGATGGTCGTTGTTACATGTGGACATACTGCATCATGTCTCTAAGTTGATTTAAGTAGGGCGAACGGGGAGGCCAGTCCTTTCGCCGAATATCCTCTCGTTCCAGTAGCGCCTTCACCTCCGCTCTTCGATGCTACCGAGTATTACCACCCATGAACATGAAGTCAGGCTCAAATGCACCTGTGTAAAAAGGCACATGGGAAGGAGTACAGCTCTACTATAATGACCATTGCTGAGTATCGTGTTCAGAGTTTTGGATATCAGCATGCCCATGCAACAGTACATCTCGCCACACAACAATACCTGCAGCACCAGATAAATCATACTTGACAGTGTTCCTGAGTGCTTTACGTGTCACCACCTCTCGCCATACGTGGGTACGTAAAGCATTTTCAAACATGATAGTTTTGGTGGTCCATGTGTTGTGGTGTGGGGATGCATAATGCTGCATGGGTGTACTGATCTCCAAAACACTGAAGATGTACATTCACCGGTCAGCATTAATATGATACTGTACTCCTTTGCCATGTGCCTCTTTACAGAGGTGCATTCGGTCCTGAGTTCAGTTTTATGCATAACAATCCGCATCCGCGTCGAATAGCAAAGGTAGAAGAGCTCGTGGAACGGGAGAATATTCAGAGAACGGACTGACGTTCCCGAGACTTAAATGCCATCGAGCACGTACCGGATGCGTTGGAGAGGCGTACTGAAGCATTTCCACATGTCCCAACGACCATCCAGCATTTATCAGCCTCGCTGGTAGAGGAATGGAACGTCATACCACAAGAACTCCTTAGCAACCTTGGGGCCAACATGGGAGCAAGTTGCAGAGCACCCATTTGACGTCCGTGGTGATCACACACACTGTAACATTTTGCCGTCAGGCGACACCACGGTGGTGTCGTGCGCGAAATAGCGGTCAATGGCCGGCGACACCACAATGGTGTCGTGAGCATAGTATCGCCCAGCACTTTAGTATCTTTTTCATTCTGTTGGTGTTTTGTTTAGGTACACAATAAGCTACACATGTCAACAAGTTTTTTGTTTTTATAAGTACTTGTACACTTTTATCATGGCAGACGAAAGAAACGATACGATTATATACGATGAATGCGCGGACGTCTTGTCTGACGTTCCGGACGACTTGGCCGATTGGGAAGAAGACATTGGATATCAAAAAAATGAAAGTGAAGCAGAATCGTCGGAAGATAGTGAAATACGTCCAAGAAGAATCTAGCGAACGTTACCGTTGCCAACTGATTCGGATGACTCAGACGAAGAAGACGGACTATGATTTACTGAGGACCAATAATAAATTTGAAGGATCTCCGGGTCCACACATATTTCCCAAAGATACACAGAGTGTCGTGGATATCGTAGAATTACATATTTGGAACGATCTATTTGATTATATTAGGAACGAAACCAACAAGTATTACAGTTAAAATTGCAACAGAAGGAAACTGGATAAAAATGCCAAATTTGTCGACGTTACGGGACCCGAACTTAGGAAATGGTTTGAGCATGCTATCCTTATGGGAATTGTAAAAAAAAGCAAGGATCGATGATTACTGGTCAACGAAACCGTTGATAGACACACCGATATTTCGTCAAACGATGTCTGGCAACCGATTCAGGTAAATATTATCATTTTTACATTTTTCCGATAACAATGCCGACTGGCGTTTCAAAGTGCAATTAGTAATTGATTATTTTTCCAAAAAGTTTAAAGAAACGTTTACTTTAAGTCAAAACGTTTCAGTTGATGAAGTAATGATACCGTTTTACAAACCCTTGTAATACTCCGCTAGAATTACTTATTACTAGCTCGGTTGTGATATACCCAAAGGACAACTATCCAGGTCTCTGGGATACTGGAGATAGCCCTGGACACTTTTGCCTTCAGAAACCCGAGGTCTTGCTTAACCTCTGATACGCTACGATCCATGTCTACTGCACCCACTATCATCGTACGTGCTGCCTCGTTGACTAAACACCTGCCTACAACAGGCTACTGAGATACGGTATCTACATTCGCTGTAAATGCTACGTAAAGCCGCAACATTTGGATTGCATACATGGCGCATCTTGCTTCCCGTGACTTTTGGAAACCCAGTTTATTATGAACATTGAATCACGAGCTGGGAACCGAGCGAGGTGGCGCAGTGGTTAGACACTGGACTCGCATTCGGGAGGACGACGGTTCAATCCCGCGTCCGGCCATCCTGATTTAGGTTTTCCGTGATTCCTTCCCAAATCCGATGAGACCGATGACCTCGCTGTCTGGTCTCCTTCCCCAAACAACACCCCCCCCCCCCCCCAACGAGCTGAGATACAGTAAGTCTAAGTTAAGCCTGTCGAAATTGTAAATTCTTTTGTGGTAATCTTTCAGCTGGCGAAAGAAATTATCGTCGGTCGAATGGTCACAAACATTTCGTAGCTGTAGAGAAGCTACTACTGACGCTGTTAAAAGCTGTAGTGATGCTGCCTCCACAGTCTGTTACGATAGTGCTAATGGCGCAAATTTTTTCTTGTTTAAAAACAATTTTTTAAATTTTATTTCACGTCTTGGGGCGCTGAGGGTCCCATTCAGGGTGGGAATTCTTAAGACTGAATTTATTTCCTTGTTGAGATAGCTATGTAAATACTTTTGAATATTTTTTTTGACAGGTAACGTCAATTTTTGCGCCGTTAACATTATTGCAAGTCTGGATAATAGGTGCAAGAAAATTTCATTCGCAGGAGAGCTTCTGTTAAGTTTGGAAGGTAGGAGACGAGGTACTGGCAGAAGTGAAGCTGTGAGGACGTGGCGTGAGTCGTGCTGGGGTAGCTCAGTTGGTAGAGCACTTGCCCGCGAAAGGCAAAGGCCCCGAGTTCGAGTCTCGGTCCGGCACACAGTTTTAATCTGCCAGGAAGTTTCATATCAGCGCACACTCCGCTGCAGAGTGAAAATCTCATTCTGGATATTTTAAGTATGTTCGTCGATGGCAAGCTGATCCCTTTTGTATTTTTTGACGATGCAACTTTCCTTATATTAGAACATCTTTTAAATAGGTATGCATCATCATATTTTAACGGCATGTATTCTACAGGTACGTAAATACGAGGAGCATTCAGTAAGTAACGCAACATTTTTCTTCTGAAAACAGATTGGATTTATTCACGACTCCAGTACAACACATTATTCCCCACACTTTTCGCTGCAAAACTCTGTTTTTCAACATAATCTCCGTTCACTGACGCGGCCCTACTCCACCTTACTGGGAGGACCTGTATACCCACACGGTTCTATTCTACTGGTCGAGGTCCGAGCCATCTTCTTGGTGCATCAATAACCTCCACGCCATTCGCGTAATGGTTGTCGCGGAGTGCATCCTTCATTGGGCCATACAGCTGGAAGGTGCGAGATCCGTAGCGTGGATTACGAAGAACGGTGCAATGAAGTTTTGTGAGCTCCTCTCAGTGCGCAGACTCGTGTGAGGTCTTGCATTGTCAGGTAGAAGGTGAAGTTCGTTTGCATTTCTGTGGCGACGAACACGCTGAGCCGTTTCTTCTACTTCAAAGCTGTGCGTGACCGGTCGGCGCGCGGTAGAAAGGACAGGTCTGCGCGACCTTGTTGTGATGATGACATACGCCGCGCCCAACGACTCACCGTGCTTTTACTCACTGCCACATCCCCATATACATTCCGGAAGCACCTGTGAATATCTGCGATTACCTGGTTTTCCTCCGAAAGAAACTTAATGACAGCTCTCTGCTTGAAAGCACCTCCATTACAGAAGCAACGTTTAGCGTCGCCACCTATTGGAACTACAGGAGCTAAAATGGGAGTATTCCACGATGTTGAGCTGGTGTGCTGCTGGCGCCAGTCTCCATCGATTGTCATTCCGATCGTCGTGAGTCGATTTTCGATTCCTGCGCATCTTTGGCGGATGGCTATTTAACTACGGCGCGCGCGCTCTGCAGGGCCTTGCGTTTGGGTATCAACTGTGTGAGCGATAGTGACGTGTGGTGCTGGCGAGTGACTGAATCGGTACGACGAACGACCGTGGGCAGCTGCTGCGGCGTGTTTCGCCGTTTGAATGCAGATGCACTGCCGATGGTTATTGGTGTTTCCTGGAGATTTGAAGGACAGATTTCCTTCGCGTCTGTTACATGTTACTCAAAGTGAGCGAACTGGAGTCGTCGAATTGTTTCTTTGTGGGTTCTGTTCACGTTAATTCAATATCCCAGTGCACTGAAAACTATCTTGGTTGTTTCAGTTATTTGTCACTGTACTTGGTCTGGGCGCCTGATATGTTGATGGTATTTAAGGAGGTGCTAGCTACGCAAAACAGGCAGACATAAAGCCGTGCTTAATGCGTAGCTAGAGGTCATGCTGAATAGTACATAAGTCTATGCGTGACATTCAATAGGGGCCGAAATAACTTTCCTATTTCCTGTTCCTATGTTATTATTTTATTTCTTTGTTCTAGACAATTGGCTAATCAGATTTTAAGAGCCGTTACTGGGCAAGTTACCTAGGTTAGTCCGGCTTGGGTTCATTGGTGCCATCTATAATTGAAGGTTTATTTATAACCAGCTGAGCAGATAGGTTTGTCTATCTGGTGCGCCAGAATATTATCTGCCGCTGATGTGTTTATGTTTCAGATAATTGGCTGTGGTTGACGTGAGTAAACTCCGATTGGGGTATCACGGTGGGAGAGGGAAATTTAAGGGCCTGGATCGGTGTGTGTAGTTACGTTGTTTGTGTCCTGCAATTCCTTCATTCCGGTGGAGCGTTGTGGTTTTCTGGAAGCTTAATTGTAGCCCAATGTTGAGTATAGTTTCCATTTTACCTTCTCGTCCGTGAATCTCCTTTCTGTCTGCTCACGTCCATCAGTAATCTTCAAAGTAAAAATTGTAACGGCTCCATGTTAAGGCTATTTAATATTCTATTATTATATTCTGGCCATGAAATGTATGTGAACCTCGTACCTGTGAGTAATACCAAAGAAGAGCTTAGTCGAGTGCATTAATCTGATAGTACCTTTAATTTGTTACAATTGCTTAAAATCAGTCCATGGAAGCAGTTTTAGAATTTGATATGGAAGCCAATTCCTATATTAAGTCATGAAGCTTTAAGTTATGTCAGTTAAATTTTATTACTGAGGTTTTGTGAACATTGTTTTAATTAGTGAAAATTGCTTGAGTAAATTTTGAAAGATCTGGGTCTGTCACACTTCAATGCATAATGTTCCAATCTGCGTACTGCTGCTGGTTCTGTAGACCAGGTGCCTTTTATTATAATCGTGTTTCTCTTGGTGTGTTTGTAATAAAGAAGTGTTTGGCAACTACAAATTGATTATGTGTTTAATTTCGATGTGTCGAAAGGAATGACGCATCAGATGTCCCACAACAAATTCCACATATTTTAACCGAAACTGGACGAGAAAGAAATGTGTTGTATTACTTATTGCAGGCCCCTCCCAATAGTATTCACAATGATATATTTTATTGTTTTTATATGCAGTGCCCATTAGGTGTATTTGGTGTGCCCTTTTTTTTTTTGCAGATCGAAATTTTATGATCACAGACTGGAATGAGAGAAACACTCCTGGATCACTGTTTTGCACCTACTTCCAAGTCGAGCGCCAGGAATACGTTGTATTAAGGAAACTGCGTAACGTCTATGTCTTACAAAAAATGAGTAGGTGAGATATAAGGCCGTGTATATTAACTACGGGTCTTCTTCAGTGAGGCTTTCAAACTAATTTGACGTCGTTTGTTGCAGCTGCTATAATACATAAGTGGGTACCATAGCTTAAATTGAAAGGGGTTTCTTTTTATACTTAATCGTTTGAAGTATTGAAGGTCGACGAAGTAACTTAGAGAAGACTGCATCAAAGGGGGACTGTACACAAAATACGATAAAAAGGCTCACTTCGTGCTTGTGATGTGTTTGCTCTCAACGCTGCCAGCGGCGCCAAGGAAAACCACATTAAAGAGTAAGACACTTTACAGCCGGTTTTCTGTTTATACAAAATCGCAAAGCCAACGGAGTAAACTTTTAAATCAGAGACCAACTTGTTATTGCTGAACACCTTCTTTGCGTAACGATAATCTGAAACCTAATGTTTGAAGCTGTGTATTAACTGTGCACTGACTTGCTTACAAAAAATTGTACGTGTAATGTGTTGAACAGGAAGGCCAATCCAGGAAACAGATGACCCACTGTCGTGAAAGCAGACACGTAACTCAGAAACTCACTAAAATATCTCCGACAGATCCTCAACCGTAAAGTAACATGCAAGCCGGTCTAGGAAACCGGCACTTGCGACCCATAAAAACAAAGGACTACCATAGACTAAAAATACTAACTGGCAAAACATGGGATAAAATCCATGTAACTAGTTCCACACTTACACAGCCTTGATTCGACCCATCCTATCTCATACCATTGAGGTTCGGATTTACGCCCATACTAAAATGCTACCACCCCCTCCAAGTCCTAAAGCACCTATCTCTCCATATCGCTATCCGTATTCTTCTACACCACCCTACTCCACTAGAAACCTGTATCAGCTTAATTTCTCCACTCACCTCTCGCAAACTGAAGACCTTCGGGTTTCACATACTTCCCACAAAGTCGACACCAATCACAGTTTCATTTCATTATCATATTACACAGGCCAACGATGGAAAAACTTTTTTGATGAAAATATCTTATTCTTACGTTTTTTAGGGTGGGAAATCCAAATATGATACTTAAAAATCTGTATCACCCACCATTCCTCATATTTTACAGTTAAATTTTATAAATTAAGGGATTTTTAAAGAATTTAACAGCTTTTATATAGTTAAAATAATTTAAAAAGGAGATGTAATGAATGTAGATGACATTGGTAGCACTGCTGAAAAACATTAGCTGGCAGAAAAAGGTCGATTCTATTTTCTTTTAACCGATGGTGTTTTGTTTACTGTCAACCTAACCTCACTTTCCCATTTCCTGTACATGTGCTCAGTACAATGTCTAATCGTGGTTGTAAAAAATCTGCTGACAGTTTTTGTCATATTTGTGGTGAATTAGTGATTAAAAAACACCAGAGAAACATTACAGACTTTGTGAAAAAGGTTTATCTATCATATTTGGGATCTAAACTTGATGATCAAGTGGGCTCCTCGCAAGGTATGTTATGTGTGTGTGAAGGATCTGAAAAAATGGTGCAAAAAGGAGAAAATAGCCTTTAGATATGGAGCCTTATGATATGGAGGGGGCCAAGAAACCATTCCGATGATTGCTACTTTTGCAGTGTTGCTATTACTGGTCATAATTCGGAAAACAAGAAAGTATTAAGGTACCCTAATCTTCTGTTCGCCATCCGACCAGTAGGGCATTGTGTAGATTTGCCGGTTCCTGAACCACCAAATGATTTAAATTCTATTCCAGCAGAAGTATTTTCTGATTTACAATCTGATTTAGATGACCCAGATGATGATGAATTCCATTGTAATACAGAAAGTCTAGAGCCCAAATTGTTTATTCAGACCGAGCTTAACGATTTGGTTAGGGATCTGGGGTTAATGAAAGAAAAAGCGAATTGCTTGGCTCTAGATTATAGGAAAAGAACTTATTGGCAGTTGGAACCAGCATATACATGTTTAAAAGAGAGAGTAGCAATTTTGCAAGTTTTTTCAACAGGAAAGTGATTTAGTGTACTGCTCAGACATTCCCAGTCTGATGAATGAGTTTGGAATTGAATACAAAAAGGAAAACTGGAGGCTGTTTATTTATTCATCCATAACTAGGCTGTTTATTTATTCATCCATAACTAGTTTAAAGGCTGTTTTATTACACAATGTTAACATGAATGCATCTATACCCATTGGACATTCTGTGCATATGAAAGAAAGCTATGAAAACGTAGAAATAGTGCTAAATATAATAGGTTATTCTGATTATGTGGCGATCTAAAAGTAACATGCATGCTCATTGTTTAGCTAGGTGGATTTACCAAATTTCCATGTTTCTTGTGTGAATGGTACAGTAGTGCTAGGGGTCAACAATGGTGCAGAAAGAACTGTGAGGGAGTCTTTAAAACTTGGTGAAAAGAACACTGTACCAAAAAACTTGTAGATCCAGAAAACGTACTCCTACCACCTCTACATATAAAGTAGGCCTAATGAAACACTTTGTAAAGGCTTTGCCTAAAGATGGACCATGTTTTAAATATCTCTCCTAAAAGTTTCCACACCCTGCAGAAGCTAAACTAAAAGAAGGTGTCTTTGTCGGACCTGGAATTAGGAAATGATGTTTGATGTTAGCTTTGAATCCATGATGACCTTAAATGAGAAAGAAGCATGGGTATTATTCAAGCAAGTCGTTACAAAGTTCTTAGGACATGAAAAAGACCCAGAATATGTTTCTATTATTGCTACAATGTTAAAGAATTTTTAAACTTTAGAATGTTTAATGAGCCTGAAAGTTCACTTTTTAAACAGTCACCTTGATTACTTCCCGGGCAATATGGGAGATGTTAGTGAGGAGCAAGGAGAGCGTTTTCACCAGGACATTAAAGTGATGGAAAAACGCTAATTAGGCCGCTGGAACATCAACGTGACGGGGAAGTTCAGCAAGCGACTCATCATAGAAAAAGCTACACAAGAAGCTTCTAAGAAAAGAAAGAGACTACAAACCAATTCCAGCTGACAAGTGAAACCTCTATTAAGACATATCATCTTTTTAAGTAGCTTACTGTAAATGCAAACCATGCTTATGTTGTAACAAAGCGGTTTATTAATTTCCTAGTTTACCGTATAGCATAGGATTTTTATACTATATAACAAAAATCGTATTGCTTGAAAACTATGGGTGATACAAAAAAACTAAGGCTAGATTTGGATTCAGCTCATAAGAATCTACAAAGATCAAAGTAAAAAAGTTTTTCCAAAAAGTTGTTTCGTTGGCTTGTGTTATCGACCCTCGTACTCTACCGTGCTTGTAACGACGGATTTCCTCCAACCGTTCAGCCCCACAATCTTCACGTCCTTTTCCAGTGAAAATTTAATCACCCTCCATACCTGACAACGAAATCTGCCAGAGATCTTCTCACCCACCGTCTTTAAAAGAATACCTCTTTCCCTCCACATGTCTGGGCTCCTCTCTCTTCTTCCCTCCTCTTTCACGCCCACTCTGTCCAAAAACTGACCGGTGGCGCATTAGCCCAGTCAATGAAGGTCGAATGTAAGAATTAACTTGTATAGTCGCAAATTTTTGTACAGCGGTAAGAGGGAGTACCATGAACAACATACTAAATATTTTAACTGGTGGTGGGGAGAGTGGGTTAGTGTGGGGGTGCAGGTGCATCTGTGTACATATTCCGATACTGTGAAGGAATTTATGAGAACAGACATCGTTCAACCATGTTTACATTGATTTTTAGTAAAAGTGGTTCAAAAATGGTTCAAATGGCTCTAAGCACTGTGAAACTTCTGAGGTCATCAGTCCCCTAGACTTAGAACTAATTAAACCTAACTAACCTAAGAACATCACACACATCCATGCCCGAGGCAGGATTCGAACCTGCGATCGCAGCAGCAGCGCGGTTCCGGACTGAAGCCCCTAGAACCGCTCGGCCACCGCGGCCGGCTAGTAAAGGTGCTGAGCGCCCTAAATACCTCATCATCATCATCCCCTCCACCACCATCATCATCATCATATAACCACCAATTATACTGGATTCCCACAATCATCCCAACGCACAGCATTATGACTAAACTTCACACTTACTTACACTACAAACTAAGCTATTGCGATAATTAGCGTCACTGTATGCGGAAATTGTGAAGAAGATATACAGAAATTGTTGAATGGAATGAGAAGTCTAACGGGTGAATGATATGGGCTGAGAATAAACCTAAGAAAGAGGAAAAGAATGCGGAGTAGCAAAAGTGACATTAGTAATAAACTTAACATCAAAATTGATGACGATGAAGTAGACGAACTGAAGACATTCCAGGTGAAAAGACGACTACTGATAACAAACATAGATCTTTGTGTAAGGAATATCTGAAAACATAGCACTCTACAGTTGTCAATAGCTGACCGTGCTAAAACCGGAAAAAAGAGAATGGACTCGTTTCAGATGTGGTTTTGCACAAGAATGTTGAAAAGTAAGTTGAATGATAAGGGAGGAGTCAAGAGGTTTTCCTCAGAATCGGTGAAGAAAGCAGTATGTGGAAAGCACTGAGAAGAAAATGTGAGAGGACAGTAGGACATGTATTAAGATATCGTAAACTTACTTCCACGGTGCTAGAGGCTGCTGTGGAGGGTAAACACCGTAAGGGCTGACAAAGATTGGGATACATTGTAACTATTTTGTTTTTCTTAATATTAATGTTGTTTTTTGTTGCTTATGTAAAATTGTTTCCTATTCTTAACCTGTTGTGTATGTTTGTGTGAACCTGTACAATGTAAATGGTGTACGTGCGTAAAAGGCATCTGGTAGTAAAAAAAAAAAAAAAAAAAAAAAAAAAAAAATATATATATATATATATATATATATATATATATATATATACTTGCAGTTCCAATACGCAAAGCTAACAGAGTAAAAATTCTACATTAAATTACAAACCAAACTTTTAAAGAATACCCATCCAAACTGTGAAAATGCCCTGTAAATTTATGTAGCCAAATCGATTAAATAAATTTCCGGACACTAAACATGCGAATGTAACACTGCACTGTAAGAGAAAGAATGTCTGCGTAAGAAATAGGATATGAACTGGCCTTTGCCTAAACTGACCCAAAAGATAATTTTCAAATGCAATGCTTAACTGTCTACGAACTTATTATGCCCTGGCTGTGCCGCTAAACTGACCCTAACGGACTTCTGTGACTGATCTTGCGGCAAGGGAAATTCGGTACTGCTCGAAAGTGACGAATGTTGACATGCAGGGCAGCAGCAAGCCAGCAAAAGGAAATAAACCTTACACAAGCGCAGAGGAAGCAAATGCAATTGTACCAAGCACATCATGAATGACTGTGTTGCGCTAAGTGAAGTGTGTCGACATAAGATTACAAAACGATTTTCGTGAGGAGATGGTGGACGCATTTGAATTTACTGAATGATGTAGAAGAGCCTAGCATTCAATAACTTTGACTCTGATTCCTTAACAATTACAACAATCTTTACCAAATAAGTTACTTATAAAATAGTAGTTGCTGAAATAGTAAAGAGCGGTGAACCTACAACTCTGAGTGCAAACCAGAGCTTAATCTCTTCCCGACGGTCAAACTGACTGACCTGAACCAATAAAAAGTAATTAATGCTAAAAATTTGCCTTTCTCAAACTCATCATAGATTACGTGCGAACAAGGCATGCAGCAATAACGTTACCTGAATGCCTTAACACTACTGAAACCAGTCTTTTAAAGTCATACCTCCAAAAAGCAACATCCTCTGCATTTGCGTATCTGTGATCTAGTTATTTCCAGACTGCTCAGCAGTGTGACTAACACAACTCCCTCACTCACTGCTCACTCTATGCTACACTGGTAACGACGATGCTACTGACAATCCAAAGATCACATAGCTTGTAGTCAGAACCTCTGTGGCGTAACGTACCGACTATTAAAGACTTCTGTCTGAAATAATCCAGAGGACACATATGAAGTATGACACATTGAATGGAAAGAGGGTTCGCATCACTTAAACTGAATACCAAAAATAAACGCGAAGACTTACAAAATGGAACAAACAGTTGAGGATATAGTGTGTAGGGTGGCAAAACGTGGCAGGCGGCATCAAACAACGACTCAATAAAGCTACGGATTATAGATGATGATGATTTTAGGTGGGGATTCACTCCACATCATGGTCAACCGCGACGGATTATAGGTTACATATCTCAGTGGGAACATCAGATAATGAACTTTTGTTTCTGTAAGTGTAAACATATTCCATTTCAGCATCGGTAGCTAATTGCCCGATCCAGTGAGCTAGTAGGAACCGTGGTCAAAACGCACTGTCAGGCGTATGCTTTGGAGGCGTCGAAGTTCTCATCAGCTGGCCACTGGCGCCTGGGGGCGGTGGGCGGACTGGGTGTCCCGCCCCTGATGTAAGCGGCACAAAGCGGGCACGCTCGTGCTTTGGAGCTGTTCCAGCGCCACCAGGGGGAAACACGAGCCCAAAATACTGTACGCAGCGCAGACCGAGGGAGGCGAGACCGAGCGTATCGACAGGACCGCCCCGTTTTCTCTCGCGCCGCAGGACCACAGAGATCCGCTCACCGGTTCAGCAAAACAAAGTTAACAGTAGCTGCTCTTGTTACTGACAAGAACGCCAGATATCCCTGGCTCGAGTATTTGACTAATAATCAGTAGATAATAAATACAGACGAATTTCGTGGCAGAGACATCACCGTGAATTCACTAACATGCTCCTCAAACAACTGTAGTGCGATGCGGACCTTCTGACACTGCCCATGCCACAGTCGGATGCTCTGAGTTGCGCAGTGCCGTACTTACGTCGTAACTGAATAGCGCCTGTCGAAACGGGTAACTTTAGTTGCTGTATTATCGCCGTCTTAATTCGAATCGCACTGGGTACTGAACGAGCGAGTGGCCTGCTTTATGAAGATTCTACCACTAACCATGAGAACCGCTAGCGTAAAATGACGTGAATACAAACAATGGGGTGAACAGAATCGAAACTTCGAAAGAAGTTCTATGCTGTCGCATCGGAAGACACTCGAAGGTTTGTTTGTATAAGCAGACAGTGAACTAATCGAACAGGGAAATTATGAATTTCAAAGTTGGCGAAACTTGTCAGTCGATGCTTTGCTCACTCTATGACAAACATGAAATGTGGTGCTGAATTTACTTCTTTCAAACTTTATTTGTAAATACCAATCTAAATTGTCTTATTTTAATATAAGTATCTGGTAAGCAACTTTGCAATCCAGTTGCATCAGGTTAACTCCTGAGTGTAATTTGATCACCGATGACCGTGACAAATAAATCATTAATACTACAATCCCTCAGTATGCACATATTATACCCTGATCCCTCTGAACACTCTCCTTAAGGGTGCTCCATTTTTTTTACCAGCAGTGTATGATATAGTACAAACTGTGTCTTACAGGCGGCTGAGTTATTCACCAACACACTTGACTTCATAACTTTGGACTCGGTGATTTTCTTACTAGAAAGATAATTTTCTCTGAAAGTCAGTATTGTCAAGCTACATGAATCAGCCTCCACGATGACTGTCGGCCGATTATTTTCGTTGACGCTGTTTTGTCTAGGCAGGTTCTTAAGCTAACAATCATTTTCTTATTAGATGTACAGAACACTTTCAATGAGCTGTTTGTGCTGTAATGAATCTAGACCAGGGTCCGCTTAAGGTGAGAGCGACACAAGCGACCGCTTGGGCACCGAGCTGACTGCAGCGCATACACAAGGTTTATCGTAGCTAGCAGCCAAAACTGACACGGGTAAAAGTAGACGATGAAGATCGGTTGATGGAGGAGGGGGAGGTGGGGGTGGACGCCAAATGGCCTGTCGTTTGTGTGGAAATACGTCCTCGAAACTACCCTGAACTAGACACAAGGAAGCGCTACAATTTAAAAACTACGTACAGTCCTGTACCAGACAAGCGCGAATCAGTAATACTTCCTCAAATTTTATTCTGAAAGGACTAACATGACGACAGATCAACAGCACACCACGGCAGTCCCAGACGAATTGCCGGCGTCCAGCACTTTCAGGCATTGAAGGTAAAGTCTTCTCGGTTGTCAGGCCGCATTATGTTCCGCTTCAATTACTTCTTACACAATCGACAATTCGATTCTTCTTCTGAGTTATCATTCAGGATCTTCTGGTGTTCCCGTTTATCTGGCTGTTCAGCCAAACTGGAATACAAAAAGAATCTTTAGAAGTTCCCGGGGGAGCCGTCGGAACGTCAGTTGTGTAATAAGAAATTGAAGCGGAAAAAGGCGCTGTCTGACTAGAAGACTTTGCCTTCAGTGACAACAGCCATCAAAATTTGCACACACACACACTTCCAAATACGTTATACATACATAACTGATACACACTAGGTGATTTTTTATACTGTGTACAAACTCTACGGATTGATCGATGAGAGGGTACGCAACAAAAAAGACCTAATGAACTTATGTCGCCGGCCGAAGTGGCCGAGCGGTTCTAGGCGCTTCAGCTGGAACCGCGCGACCGCTACGGTCGCAGGTTCGAATCCTGCCTCGGGCACGGATGTGTGTGATGTCCTTAGGTTAGATAAGTTTAAGTAGTTCTGTTCTAGGGGACTGATGACCTCAGATGTTAAGTCCCATAGTGCTCAGAGCCATTTCAACCATTTGAACTTATGTCCGGAAATGCATGTTCCCATGCTAGAGGCCATTTATTCAGTCATAAATTGTTACAAAGACATACATTGTTACAGAGACTACGGTCTAATCCATGGCTGTGCCATGCAGCCGCAGTTAAAGTATCTGTTGAAAATGGTTTCAATGTTCCTCAATGCGTGCGTGTACGCGCCGTAGCATGTTCTGTCTCACACGTTCACATCGGCCAGGTTGCATCCGAACAGTATCAAAGGCAGCATGCTCCAGTATCTCCACATCTCGAATGAGCTCTGCATACTTTTGAAATGCCCTCATAAGCAGAAATCGCACGGGTTGAGATCGGTGAGCGAGCAGGCCATGCAACTAGACCCCCTCGTCCGATCCATCGACCAGGGAAGAGACGCTCGAGATGCGCCCTTGACATTGATGGCAAAGTGGGTTGGAGCACCATCATGTAGCAGCCACATAACCCTTCGAATCATCAATGTCACCCGCAAGAAACGCCTATAGTTCCGGCCTGTTAGGTGACGTGGAAGGAAGACTGGTCCCAAAATACGATCGCCAGTTATCCCGGCCCATACATTCCGGCTACACCGATGCTGATGATTCACTGCCACCATACCATGGGGACTCTGCATACTATCCCACCGATGACTATTATGAAAGTTGAAGAGACCACTCAGCGTAAAGATGGTCCCATCTGTGAATAGGATGGATGACATAAATCCCGGTGTCGTGTTAGCCTGGTAAAAAAAAAAAAACTACTCCCGCTGTGGAAAGTCGTGGTGGCCGAGCGGTTCTAGGCGCTTCAGTCCGGAACCGCGCTACTGTTACGGTCACGGGTTCGAATCCTGCCTCGGGCATGGATGTTTGTGATGTCCTTATGTTAGTTAGGTTTAAGTAGTTCTAAGTTCTAGGGGCCTGATGACCTCATATGTTAAGTCCCATAATGCTCAGAGACATTTGAACAATTTTTTGTCGCTAGTAAGCAAATGACTCTGAGCACTATGGGACCCAACATCCGTGGTCATCAGTCCCCTAGAGCTTAGAACTAATTAAACCTAACTAACCTAAGGACATCACACACATCCATGCCTGAGGGAGGATTCGAACCTGCGACCGTAGCAGTTGCGCGGTTCCGGACTCAGCGCCTAGAACCGCTAGACCACCGCGGCCGGCTCGCTAGTAAGCCCTACACAAGCTGTGACTGATCAAGGTAGTAACTATTGTCATGGAGAATGTTCCACACGCTCGTCTGACTTACCCTTCTTTTTATATTCTTCTTAAAAACAACAAAATTTTATTTATATTTCAACCTCAAATTAATTTTATTTTGAATCACTCTTTGTAAATTTTGTAGATAAAACAAAAGGAAAGAAAACTGTAAAAAGATGAAAAACGAAAATTGTAAGATGTACGACCTGTTTTAAACATCAGGTAACAGGTCTATAATTTGGCAATAAATAAATAAAAAATAAAAATAAATTACCCTGTACTGGTGGGTCAACTGCCTGGTAATGACACGGCGATCACCTTCCACAGTGTTAATCACATTTCCCTCCAAGTCTGGTGTCCGAACATATCGGGTACGGCCTTCATGATTTCTAGTTTCCTGAAGAGACAGACAAACGGCAAAACACTGTTGCAAACATTGAATGCTGGGTGTTGTCGGCGGGGATAAGTCTCTTGATACAACTTTGCTGCCGCCGCCCGTTGCCATTTGCCTATCCATAAGTAAACACCCTGTCGGTAAGCTCTTGATTCGAATACGGAACCATTTTGTACAACGCTGTATCACATCCACTGCAAGATGAGTCAGCAAGAGACGTGAATCGGACACAACATTACCAAGAGAGGGCGCTAGTGCATGACGTATGAGGGACAGTACCGTCCTCTAGGAGGAAACCGTGCATTCTGTAGCTGTGGCTGCAAGGTACAGCGCTTATTATACCGCAGTCTCTGTAGCAAAGTGTGGTTGAATAAACGGTCTCTAGCATGGAAACCATGCATTTCTGGACGTAAGTTCATTAGACGTTTTTCGTTCTGTATAGGCTCAATTTCTAGAGTTTTGTAGCGGTGGAAGAAATCACCCTGTATGATAAAATCACTGTGTGGCAAGCATACTCGTACAAGCTCCGAAAATAAGGTATTCTAGTGAGAATCATATTATTTGGGCCAGTCTTGTCTAAGTGTTGTTAAAATTCACACCATCATCTTTTTGTTCTTTCCTTGCACCTGGTCGTTTGGTTTTGATTTTGATTTGGACTCCGCTTTCTTGACTTTTTTGGGCAGTTTTATCTGTGAGAATATTAATTATCATTTGCAGCTCTTTTAAGTCTTCCTCCGTTTCCTTAAAGCGTTTTTTGTGAAAATTCATATTTGTTTAGTCTAAGAGTTTGTTCAAAAAAGTTAGTCCTTCTTTAGCTCACTGTGTCTGAGAGTTTTTCGGTTGTTTGGTACGGTGGTTTCATTTCTGATCATCTTTATTAGAATTGAAATCGTTAACACAAAGGACAGTCGCTCACTGATCGTCATTTGGGTTGTTTCGAAAATTCACCTTAAGCAAACACTATTTACTTCCTTTTAGTCAACCAGACATGTTTCTACACCTATATGTCATCTTCTGAAGGTCAAATTTTATTTCTGAAAAGTAAAAGTTTATCATTTATGTATTGCGGGTCTAAAGTTACAGCATGGACATTTCGTCCGGTTTGTTTCGATTGTTTACATCGAAATTACATTGTTAGTGAAAATACGTTATTATAGATGGGTTTCTGAGCCCTTTTGTGTCTTTTTTGCCAGTATGTCACCGCGAAGAAAAATTTTATGCATTTCTGAAGCACTTTTTCTTGAGTAGTGGTATGTATGTTACTGTACTTACATTTTCCGTCCTGTTGCGTCTCACTGTTGGATGTGTACTGGTACTGAGTACTCTTTTTCCACACTGTTATTTATAAAATTTCACTCACAACTTTAATTCACACGTAGTTTCCAAAGAAAGTGATTGAGATGCGTTATGTTGTCGTCACTGAACACTTGTTCATCGCATGTTTAATGTGGCGCTAGTTTTGAATGTTTCGAGCTCTTGTGGTGTATATGTGCTGGGACTGGAGGGTGGTATTATGTTGTGTGTGTGTGCGTGTGTGTGTGTGTGTGTGTGTGTGTGTGTGTGTGTGTGTGTGCGTGCATATCCATGTCTGCTTCTGCGTCTGTCTGTCTGGCTGTGGGTGGGTGTGAAAATGAGAGGAGGAAGTGGGAGATTGAGAAAGAGAGACAGAAAGATGGAAAACGGGGGAGGGGAAAGTAAAGTTGCGAGCGAAATCTTGTAAATAGCAGTGTGAAAACAGTGTACTCAATAGCAACACAAAGAGATGCCCACCAATCGAAATAAACCAAATAAAATGCACATGTTATTATTTTTAGACCTACACCAGATGAATGATTATAAACTTTACATTATACTTAACAGAAATAAAATTTGACGAACAGAAAATGGCACATGGGTGTCTAAACAGGTCTGGGTGAATGAAAAGAAATAAACAGTGTTTTCTTAATGCGGATTTCAAATAAAAACACAGTTTAAATACTAAACACGGGAAAACGTCAAGAGCAACTTCAGACCTGTGTAGGGTGACAAATAGTCATCCTGTACTTTGTTTCGATCTATTATGTTTGTGCCTTGGTGTAATTATTGTGGTCTAAAGTTTTTAGTGAGTAAGCAACAGCGTAAAACTTTACGTTAGTTGTTCACACAGTTGGCTACATATTCTGTACCTAAACTACAGTAAAATGTAGCCTACTGCGAAATCAGAAAGTGCCGCCCTGAGTCACGGTCATTGTTCGAGGGTGCCATGACTTATCGCGATTAACGTTCAGCTCACCAGCATTGTCTACGTTCCTCGTTAGAAGATACAAGTAACACATAAACATACAATAGACAGGCAGACACCACCGGCACCGGGAGGAATTCCATTCAGAACGAGTCCGCTTCGTGAGAAATATACCCCAGAAAAGCAAGTAAATTCTATATCTGACGGAACTGCTTTTTCGTTTCGAATTACGGTGTACGTCCGTTCAAGAGCAGACAATGAGAGATCCGTAATCTATTCACAAAGTGTACGCGATGCTACGCAAATACGAAGTTTTCATTGTTTAAGAAAGGAGAGGAGTCGGTCCATAATACTGTAGAGTTAAGGCATGAATAAAACAGAGGCAGCAAGGAAAAGCTCTCCTTTTTCTTCGATAAAAGGAGCAAATAAATAAGTTATTATCGAAACGCAAGTATTTCTTTTTTTCTCGAATTTCTCTTTGGTAGCACTCATTCTGTTTGGTGACACTGTACATAAAACATTCCCAGGAGTCTTTTCGCTATTTATTTAAATTACTGAAAGAAACTCACAGTTTGTTTCCTTACTAAAGGAAGTGTTTGTTCCATTATCGTTTTTCAAAAGATATGTTTGTCTTTACAGGCATCCATTCTGAGTAGATTTGTGAGCACTCTAAAACTGATAACTGGGTGCTGCTGCATTGCTGCTGGCAGTGCTGTTCAAAAATAAAATAGACGTTGTACACTCAGGCGAAAAGCTTAAAGACGATGGTAACTTACGTGTGATGTGTCACTACCAAGAAACATAGTTCGATGAAACTCGAACAAGCAGGAAGAAATGCTACAGTACAATACAATAGTTACTGAAAATAATATGCAATGAGACGAGTGGAAACGATATTTATATTCAAGGACATTAATTACACTGAAGTCACCACGACCCATGATAGTCCCCTGGACATCACAAAAGGCGGAACAGGGTTTTAATAGAGTGTGTGGTCGCCAAATACGACAGCGCATGCTATGCGACGTGTTTAGGCTGGTGGGAAAATTCACTCCTCTACCAGTGCGGTTGACAATTGCCAGGTGGTCGTTCATGCATGTGCACATACTGCAATACGGCGCCCTCCCCCCCTCCCAAGGGCATTTCACATGTGCTCGGAGGGAATTAAATCGGGGGAACTAGCAGACCAGTCCATTCGCCGAATATCCTGTCGTTCCAACGCCTCCTCCACCTGCGCTGTTCGGAACAGTCGCGTGCTGTCATCCATAAAAATGAAGTAGAGACCGAATGGAACCCTGAAAAGATGTAGATGGAGGAAGAGTGAAGTGTCTCAACAATGTCGACCGGTGTGTGTATACTAGGACAGTTAACATTTTTTTTAAAAATATTGGGAATCCGATATATAGATATATGTATAAAATGTGTCGCTATCGTCCACCGACTTATGAAAAAATGTATCGATATATCGAGGGAAAAACATCGACGGACCAGTCTATAAAAATACCGGCTGCACATTGTAAATATACTGCCGGCTTTAGAAAAAAATGTTCAAATGTGTGTGAAATCTTATGGGACTTAACTGCTAAGGTCATCAGTCCCTAAGCTTACACACTACTTAACCTAAATTATCCTAAGGACAAACACACACACACACACACCCATGCCCGAGGGAGGACTCAAACCACCGCCGGGACCAGCCGCACAGTTAATGACTGCAGCGCCTGAGACCGCTCGGCTAATCCCGCGCGGCCCGGTTTTAGAACTGTCTATTTAAGTATTGATTTATTCTGTAGATCAACAAGCTAACAGCCTGCTTATCCTTCCTACAGCAAGAAATGAAAGGAAAACGATGCACATTCACGCTTGGTTATAACCACTTTGTTAACAATGGTATCTGCATGTAAGTGGCACAATGAAAGGTGTCTGATCTGTCCGTCGTTCAGATTCCTCTCATACCGGATTTGTCCGGAAACTTCATGTCGACTCGCCTGTTTTTTTCATTTCTGTAAACGCCAGCGACTCAGCAGTTGTAGTGTCAAAACTGCGTGGTGAAGTTAAGCGTTGCAGTTTCTATTGGCAGCGCCAAGCGCCAATTATGCCATCATTTCCCCTCGTACGTCTCCCATCGCGAAGACCAGTCTCGCCATTTAGATTTTTGTTCATCATTTTCAGCAACTGTTTTCGAAGAATGCAGATGTGAGGAAGCAGCACACTATTAGCCTTAAAAACCGTTTTTCAACGCAATTGATGTGCTGATTCCATTCATGCCGCCACTCCCCCACCCCTTTCCGGCACCCGTAAATTCGGATGTCTTCTTTGTGCCACCTATATACTTGCTTGACACAGTCAAAGAGAACGACTGGACATGATGAAAGGCCGGCCGGAGTGGCCGTGCGGTTCTAGGCGCTAAAATTTGGAACCGCGAGACCGCTACGGTCGCAGGTTCGAATACTGCCTCGGGCATGGATGTGTATGATGTACTTAGGTTAGTTAGGTTTAATTAGTTCTAAGTTCTAGGCGGAGGCTGTGGACAGAATCCAGCTCAAGACAATGAATCTCCCCACCGACTTTGGGGCCCTGCGAGACCTAGTCAAAAAGGTATTCGAAAGACGCAATGAAAATTCGATATTGACGAATTATACAACCAATCCGTAATAACAAATGGCAGAGTAGCCCACGACTGTTCCAAAAACTGGCCAAAATCACACCTACTTCCCACGTGAGCCAAATTAAACGTGGGTCAGATCAACACTCATAATAGCAAACTAGTCTTGCAGGAACTCCGGAAGGTGGTGGAGGAGAAGAGTCTAGATGTACTCTGTTTGCAGCAACCGTACTCCCAAGCGGGGTGAATCCCATTCATGGCTGCCAACTAGCAAGTGATACACTGTGAAGGAGAGCCAAAAGCAGCAGTCGTAATTACCAACAGAACACTCAGAGCCACAGTCCTTGCGCAGTTTTCTGGCGAACACTGCAATATCGTGGAGCTGCAAACGCCCACAGGAGTGCTATACATAACCAACATGTACTTCAAAAAAGGTTCAAATGGCTCTTAGCACTATGGGACTTAACAGCTGTGGTCATCAGTCCCCTAGAACTTAGAAGTACTTAAACCTAACTAACCTAAGGACATCACACACATCCGTTCCCGAGGCAGGATTCGAACCTGCGACCGCAGCAGTCGCGCGGTTCCGGACTGAGCGCCTAGAACCGCTAGACCACCGCGGCCGGCAACATGTACTTCCAATATGGACGAGAAATAGATGAATTTCTGGAGAAACTTACACAAGTAGCCACGGCATTGGAGGGAAGCAGGATGCTCGTGACTGCAGATATAAATGCAAAGTCCCCCCTATGGTTCAGTGGCACGCAAGACGATCGTGGACAAAAGGCTGAGGAGACAATCATGGCATTCCAACTGGTGGTTGCCAACCAACAAGGGAACCCCCCCCCCCCCCCCACCTATTCCGGCGGTGGGGGAGAAGGCACAAATATTGATGTTACACTGGTAACACCAAATCTCACCACAAAAGTCGCCAACTGGAGAGTGTGGGACAGAACAACCACCAGTGATCACAACTTAATCACTTTCACTATAGGGGAAAAGGAGTGCCACTGGGACATGGGGTGGGAACTACAGCTCAACTACAACAAGACCAATTGGGACCGCCTCGCGGAAGAGTGCGACATCTCGACACTGCTGGAGGGTGACGAAAACGTGGAGGAGTACGCCGAAGAACTGGTACAAGCGATCACCATGGCGGTAGGAGCAGCTGTACCAACCAGGAGGAGTGCCGTTGCGGCCACCCCCACATCATGGTCTGTCGAACTAGGACAGATGCGCCAGGCTGTAAGGAGGGTGAGGAGGTACTACCAGCTGAGTGTCGTCTGTTGAGAAAAACAAAGATGGTTGCAGATCTGCAGAGAAAGTAAGGAGCAATTTCAGCAGGAGCTCAGGGCAGTAAGGATCAGAAGTTGGGAAAACTATGTGAAAAGCCAATTGGCTACAGACCCTTGGGGAGTCCCGTACAAACTAGTAAGGGAAAAAATAAGATCACGTATGGTGCTATCTACCGTCAGGGACGGGGACCGGATGACCTGCACATGGCAGGAAGCTGCCGAGGCCCTCCTTCGGGTCCTGTTACCTGACGATGTGGAGGAAAATGACACAGAAGAACAGAAAAGAATAAGAAGAGAAGTCCTAAGGGCATATGAGAAAAACACCAGAACTTACCCCTTCTCTGAAGAGGAAGTTGCTGCCCAGAACAAGGTCCTCAAGAGGGGAAAGGCTCCTGGTCCAGATGGCATTACTGCGGAGGTGGTGCAATTCCTTGCCCCCCAGCTGGTAGCTCCTCTCACTAAGTTATACAACGAGTGCCTGAGACTCGGGAAATTCCCAGCAATTTGGAAAAAGGTAAACGTAAACATAATCAAAAAGGGTCCAGATAAAGATCCCACTGAAATCAAGTCGTACAGACCCATCTGCTTATTAGACATACTGGGCAAACTTTTTGAGAGGCTACTGGCAAACAGACTGACAGCACACCGTATGCTGTGCGGGATGAGTGACAGACAATTCGGTTTCCGGACTGGGCGTTCTGCGTCTGACGCAATCGCCGTGGCTGCCGAGGTCTGTGACTCCGCCCCGCACAAGTATGTCGTCGGCATCATGGTGGACATCAGTGGCGCCTTCGACAACCTGTGGTGCCCCTCACTCTTTTCCTGCTTACGGGAGACGAACTGTCCAGTGCTACTATACGGCTGTCTGAGGTGCTATTGTGCAGACAGAGATGTCTGGCTGTCGGCCCCTAGCGGCAAAGTCAGTAAGACAGTGACCAAAGGATGTCCTCAAGACTCTGTCCTAGGCCCTCTCTTTTGGGATATCAATATGGAGCCGTTACTGGAAGACCTGAAGAGCAGTGACGATGTGCTAGAGGTCATAGCTTACGCAGACGACCTCCTCCTGCTGGTCGGCGGCCGTAGCCGCGAGGACTTAGAGCCTAAAGTGGAGAGTGCCAAAACCATACTCACATCATGGTGTCACAAAACAAAAATGACGATCGCGCCCAGTAAATCAACGTATCTGTTACTCAAAGGCCAACTGGTCAGAAATCCCACTGTAAGAGTCAATGGCTCGCCAGTTCTTCGGCGCCGCGAGGCCCGATATCTTGGTGTAGTCATCGATGAGAGGTGGAACTTCGCATCACATATTGATACCGTATCTCAAAAATCCTTGGTTTTACTAAACAACCTCATTGGAATAGGCCTCAAACGATTTCACCTTCCATCCAATTTAATCAAATTATATCACAATAGTATCTTAACCTCAATAGTAGGATACGGATCAGGGGTCTGGGCACACAGACTCACGAGGGTCATTCCTGCTATGGCCGTAAGAAGAGTGCAGCGGAACATACTCCTACGTTCAGCAGGGGCATACAGAGGGGCGCTTCTAGTGCTAATGCGGATCTGTCCACTGGACTTTAAAATCCGTGAGTAGGCAGCCTGGTACTGGGCGAAGAAGGAGAATAGGGATAAGATCAGGGAGATACTTGGGGTTTACGCTGGAGATAAAAACGCGATTAAAAAGAGAGGGATCGAACTATGGCAGGAACAGTGGAACAAAGAGGATACGGGACGCAGAAGCTATGAGCTGCTACCGAACATAGAGGAACGAGCAAAACTTACATTTTTCACGCCTACGAGAGGAATGCTGCACTTTCTTACTGGACATGGACCCTACCCAACATATCTATGTCGGTTTGGGAAGCAGGCTACACCCGTGTGTGACTGTGGTGCCGTACAAGGCACCCCAGAACATGTGGTGTATGAGTGCCACCTCTTCGATGACGTAGCCAACGACCTACGACAACAGCTTCCGAATAACGACACGGACCACCTACTAAGGCACGACAACACCTTCAATGTCTTGAATAAGCTAACAGATGAAATCTCGAAAAAAGTCCTTAAGAACTTCCTAATGGACAACCATTAAATAGCAAAAAAATTCACCAATTCAGGCTCCGTGCACCTTTCCTGTACCGCCGGGCCGGGACTTGGCCAGCCGCTTCACGGCGGGAATCTGCCATGCTCTGGACTACGGGGGGGAGGGTGTACAAAAACCGGATAGGACCACGCACCAATTATGACTCTATGTAAATCTAAGTTAGACGTAGAAGATAGGATAAGGCTTTAGGATAGACTGCAGCGATACCAAGTTACGGGCCAGCCCAGTGCCAGGGCATGCCCACTGGGATTAGCTCAGTGGGCCAGGCCAACATCTATTAGGTTTGTAGGAGCACTGGCATACCTGTAACGCCGCAGGTAGCATAAGTTTCTTCGTAGATTAAGTAGATTAAGAACCACATAGCGGTAAGAATACAATTAAGATTACCTGTAGTGTAGAATAGAGAGCTGCATTTCTTCTGTATGATAATAGGACCCACTAATGTAGTTAGGTAGTCGGTTAATATGTATAATGTAATGAATTTGAATAAAGTTCTAAGCGACTGATGACCTCAGAAGTTAAGTCGCATAGTGCTCAGAGCCATTTGAACCATGATGAAAGCTCAAAATCTAAAAAGACTCCTTCACACAGTCAAAGTAAAATTATCTTATACTACAATTTCAAAAGAACAATTTCAAATATTTACCAAAAATTGCGAAAAAATATAATATAAAATAAAAATAGCGGCAATCGATGTTGCTATTTAGATATAGATATATAGGGCGAAGAAATATCGGTTGTACATACCGATATTTTTTGGAGGATTTCATCTATAAATCGATACGTCGGTATCCTATTAACAGCCCTGGTGCGTAACGTGTTAAAAGAACTGGAGGTCTGTACCCCCATACAATATTACACCTGGACCATCGAAACGATTATGTTCGACAATAGCCTTGTATGCAGACAGGTGGGAACAAGAAATGCACACAAGGAACACTGTCGAACAGGATGACTCCGGGGTTACGGTGTGGGAAGGCATAGCGTTGCATGAACGAACTGACCTCCAACTCTAAACACGTGGAGGCTCTTGCGAACGAAAGCTTTCCGCATAAGAAGAACAATTTTAGTGGTGACTCACTCACTCTTGACGACATACTCTCAACAATCTTGAAACGTAACCTTCACAACACAGGACCCACGACTTCCATTTTACGCTGCTTTCGTAAGCTCCAAGCTGTCATCTCGGCGAAATTGTTTTACCGTCCACGCCTTTCGTCAAGCGAACATAGAAGAAGACTGCAGGCATTTTCAGTGGCTACGTTCTGCATTCACTAACAGAACTGAGGGAGATGCTGCTGCCTGCCAAGACTTTTCAAAACTTTCTCTGCAATAAGTTTTGGAATACATCTGCTGTCGTGAGAAATCGGAAGCCTTTAAGACAAACTTCTCCTGAATAGTGGAATCTCGCTCTGGTGTTCAGAATCAATAGCCTCTTCCCTCCCCCTTCCCATCTCTCTCTATCTCTCTCTCTCTCGCTGTCTCTCTCTCTCTCTCTCTCTCTCTCTCTCGCTGTCTCTCTCTCTCTCTCTCTCTCTCTCTCCCTCCCTCTCTCTGTCTGTCTGCCTGCCTCTCTCTAGGGCGTATCACAGCCTTGTTTGGTATTTTACACTTGGCCTCATGGAGGTAATGCCTCTTTGTGGTAACAGGAGATACTATGTGCTGGAACAAAGAGGTTTTTGAAATGTATTCATGTGTACGTGTATTAGCACCAGCTGAAAGTGTATTGACTCTTCTACATCCGCGAGTAGCTGTACATTAGCGCACGCGTCACAACACAGGAGAGGAGATCGTATACGGAAGAATACGCGACACCAAGCGGCAGACGAGCTAAACACGGCTGAGGGACGACGGACGTGTGACAGACAAGGACGAGACACTTAGAGTTGTGACCAGAGAGAAACACCAAGTGCCAAGCGAGGTTGTTAATGAATAAAGACACAAAGGAATTTCGACATGAGGCTGCTAGTGGGCATTGATTTACAACAATGGGGAAAGCTGATCATTTGTGCCGGACCGGGATTCCTGCTTACTAGGCTGATGCCCTGACCTCTGAGCCATTCAGACACAGCAATCATCGCAGCTGCAGAGACTACGCTAGCACGCCTCGCGTCGTACCCAAAACTGACGTAGCGCCCCTGCGCCGATTCCCGTTAAGAGTTCGAGCATCTGCACTGAAGGGATGCCCGAAAGAACAGACACCACATGTATCATTAAGGCGACACTGGCCAGTGATCCCGTCAATGCAGATGCACACCACACTCGAACTCTTAACGGGAATCGGCGAAACGCCGCGAGTAATGATGATAATGGGCAGGGCCAGTACGTGAGTTACGAATTTAGCTCTGACAGGAGGCGTGCTAGGGAAGTCCACGCAGCTGCGGGAACCACTGTATCCGGATGGCTCAGTGGTCAGAGCACCTGCCCATTAAGCGGGGTGCCCGGGTTCGAATCCCATCCCAGCACAAATTTTCGACTTTCCTCACTGATGTAAATCAATGCAGCTATATGCCGTAATTCGTTTTTCCCTTGACTGATAATGGCTGCAACATCAGAATGTTGTCAGACCTGTCAGACAAGTCTGAAAGACAGATACCACATATATAATGTTATTCAATAGCACATAACACAGCGATGACAGTAATCGAATGTATCAGACGCGAGTACAGAAGTGAATAACAGCTCGCTAGGCGGCCGTATTTACGCCGGCTCCGAGGAAAACTATAGGCCGACTTATTCACATGGCTAGATAGGAGGCGCACCCGCTAAGCGATACTATGCCCTCTAATGACCATATAGGTCAATTAGCTCCGATGAGCATTCAACTTCCGTGGAACCGGAAACCAGAGACTCTACCACCTTTTGTGGATCATATTCAATTTCGGAGCCTCGTCGTCGTCGTCATCATCATCATCATCATCATCATCATCATCATCAATATCAACAACAACAACATTGGCATCATAGATTAGATCTATTGGCCTGTTACGCCTCAGAACTATTCAGGTCATCTTTTGTTCAAAATGGTTCAAATGGCTCTGAGCTCTATGGGACTTAACTTCCGAGGTTATCAGTCTCCTAGAACTTAGAACTACTTAAACCTAACTAACCTAAGGACATCACACACATCCATGCCCGAGGCAGGATTCGAACCTGCGGCCGTAGCAGTCACGCGGTTCCAGACTGAAGCACCTAGAACCGCTCGGCCACTCATCTTTTGTAAGGATGGCTAATATTTCGGGGGTATATTGTAAAGAATCTGAGTGATATTATTGTTTACCTTGCGCAGAACAATACTTTTCACTATATTCTGTATTTCTTCAACAGATCTGGAAATGATGATGTTTAATTCCTGTCTGATATCAATCTACTTATCATCTAGGAGGGATTATCATGCTACATAGCAGAGAAACCTCATTTCATATGATCCATTTTGGCATACTTGGTTAGGGAAGAGCTCTGTATAGTATGAGCTGGGGTTCTGTTCGAACGTTAGGTCTTATTGTTGGTCGCCTCGTGCCACGAAAGTGCTTAAGTCTTTGAAGCTTTATTTTAATATTGTCTGACATTGATGATACCGCAGATATTTAAATGTATTTAATTGTACGATTATTAGTCCAGTTATAATTTTTGGCAACGGCTTTGCCGCTGTGGATACACTGGTTCCCGTCAGATACCGAAGTTAATAGCTGTCGGGCATTGCTGGCACTTCGATGGGTGACCATCCGGACCGCCATGCGCTGTTGCCATTTTTCGGGGTGCATTCAGCCTTGTGATGCCAATTGAGGAGCTACTCTATCGAATAGTAGCGGCTCTGCTCAAAGAAAACCGTCATAACGACCGGGAGAGCGGTGTGCTGACCACACTCCCCTCCTATCTGCATCCTCATTTAGGGTGACACGGCGGTCGGATCGCCCACTTGTGACCTGAAGATGCAGTGCTTTTATTATAATTTTTAGTAGTATTGGTTTTAATCTTCGTCAGCACTATCTTATGTACTTACCAGTTGTTTTTATTTTTGCTCCCATTTTATTCAGAGTATACTCTGTGTCCACGTATTTGGAATTGATCATACAACACAGGATAGTTGCGCACTAATTCGGCAAGTTTTCCGTGATTTATGTTTATGATGCACGACAACACGACAGCCTGACCGATAACACAACAGCCTGACCGTGCCGCGGCTGTGAAGTCAGAGAATTTCAGCCCGAAGAAATGAACCGATCATGGTACGGCGCCGGCGGTAGCACGATTTACACTGTCAAGGTCACGCCATGGGCGAATGTGAACACTGCCTTTAAATTCCTAGAACAATGCCTTCAGACACTTCGATGGCATAGCGGCTCGCGTCATCTGTGATGTGTGAGAAATGGCATTTAGTGGATACAGGGTGATTATGATTAAAGTTAACCTTTCAACACAATCTAGAAATAATACCAATGGTCAGAATGACATCAAACTGCAACGGAAAATTATCGGAGAAGGGGGATAACATACGGCAGGAGAAAAAAATAGTGTGAAAATTCATCAATAGATGGCTCTGTATGTGTCAGAATACGTAAATGAAAACACCTGTCATGCGCACGACCCACTGAAATTGATATAAACACGCCGGGTACACGGGTATTCCTCCTTTCGCGTCTTCGACGTTCGCCATGACTGTCTCAATGCAGGACCGCGCTCTTCTTGTAAAGCTGTATTACGAGAATGATGACTGTGCACACGTTGCTCTGCAGAAATTCCGGATATTGAGGGGTTTGAAAAAGGGCGCTGGTCCGATGACTGGCGTGGGTCTGGAGAAAATTATTCGTAAATTCGAAAAGACGGGTTATTTTGGCGTGCAACCTGGTACAGTAGGGAAACGAATTGATTCGACATCAGTGGAAGCAGTGGCGACAGCAATGCAGGAGGAGACGAGTGGTGGTGTGCAAACGTGTAGTGCGTGGAGAATTGCCCGAACATTGGACATACCCGAGAGCACGCTGCGTAAAATCCTACGAAATATCCTTACTTTGCTATCCATTCAAAATTACCTATGTGCAAGAGTTGCTTCCTGTTGACCTGTCAGCAAGAGAGACCTATGCTTTAGAATTTGTTGCTCGCAAGGAAGCGGACAATGATTGGCTGTGGAAGACTTTGTGGACAGATGAAGCGCACTTCCATGTGGCAGGATATGTCAGTACACAGAACTGTCGAATACGGGCAATGGAAAATCCACATGCAAACCAACCAGTACCACTTCATCCTGAAAAGGTCACTGTGTGATGCCGGTTTACGGCATCATTTATCATAAAAATGGTTCAAATGGCTCTGAGCACTACGGGGCTTAACATCTGAGGTCATCAGTCCCCTAGAATTAGAACTACTGAAACCTAACTAACCTAAGGACATCACACACGTCCACGCCCGAGGCAGGATTCGAACCTGCGACCTTACCAGCCATTTATCATAGGGCCATATTTTTTCGAAGAGACAGGTCCTTCCGCTCCTGTTACCTGTACCATCACTTTTTAAGCGCTATGAGAGTCTTTCGCGCAACCACGTCGTTCTGGCTCTCCAACAGCGATGTGTGGATGTGATCATTTTTATGCAAGATAGGACGCCTCCGCACTTTTCAAATCCAGTTAAGCAGGTGCTGAAGCACCATTGCCCTACTGCCTGGCTGTCCCGATCATCTGATCTTAACCCGTGTGACTCCTTGCTGTGGGGCTATCTGAAAGACGTTATGTTCAGTGTTCCGATTGCAAACTTAGCTGCATTGAACGCAAGCATTGCGCAACACATTCTGAGCGTGAGCGCGTAAACACTTCGATCAGTTGTGGAACATGCTGTTTCTCGATTTCAACTTGTTGCAGAAAACGGTGGACAGCATATTGACCATGTCTTGCGCCAGTCACACGGAAATTAATAATCCGATTTGATTTTGACTGATGCATTTTATTCGGTATTTGGCCACAGGACAACTGAAAACCGATGTGAATGATTCTTTTTATGCGGTTTTTGGCCTCATGGCAATTAAAATCCCATTTTCCCATCCTATGTGATATAACCTTGCCGTTGTGGATGGGTTTAAGTAACTAATATTATCACATCTGTGCATCCATGCACACTGATTAGTACAGCTTGTTTACGTCAGATGTACACCTTAGGCATCATTGTACAATTCATTTGTCACTGTTGTCGACCACTATTAAATTATGATGCTTACAGCGCCATCTAGTGCTACATTTTGTAACTATTTATTTTTCTCCCTTCTCCGATAATTGCAATTTGACATCATTCTGACCAGTGGTGTTATCTCTACAGTGGTTTGAAAGTTTAACTTTAATTATAATCACCCTGTATATTAAGAGTTCATTCCATTATTCTGGTACATAGCCTGTCTGGCAACATTTATTCATGAAATTGAAATTGGAACCTGCCGTCTGTTATTAAAACGAAATAATAAACGTCGGTTCTAAGCAACTACCCCCTGCGATACGTAATCGATAAAAGCAGCTGATCGCGAACTAAATATTGGTTGTGTAAGAGATGCGTTTAAGGTAGCCGGCCATTTATAAGGAGACGCCTGCTGCCGTACTCAGCGTGCTCGGACGTCACAGCGTCACGTCACAGCGTCACACACGACCTTCTCTCCAAACGATGAGCGCCTGCACTTAGGAGGAAGCCGCGCCTTGACGCTTCCCTGTTCTGTACAGTACGAGACCCACTAAAGGAAACCGAACACTAGCTGGTTTCTCTTTGTGGCGAAAATAAGGCAGTAAAATTTTTTCTTTGGAAGCTCTGAAAAATTCAGCGAATAACTTTGCCACATGAGACTTCAGGCATCAAAAGTGAAAACAACTTCGAGACTGAAGCATCTTTCACTTGACATATAATCGATGGCAGATCATCTAAGCAGCATTACATGCGAAACTTGAAACAATATACAACGGAAGTTTCCACATGTTAGCAGGTGGGATCTTTTCATACCTGCCTATTCGCTATGCTGTCATGAAGTTCCTGCAATAGTGATATCTTTGTCGAACGTCATTTACGAACTTCACGTTTTTCCATGGATGAAGGCGCTTTATAAAAAGTTGGTCATAGCTTCAACAGTGCAGCAATGGGGAATCATGTCCCATGAACAGAAATTCCACGATATTTGTGAGTTGTTCTTGCAGTTCGCATCTGGACGAAATTGCAAACACGAAAAAAAAGTGACATGTTTTCTCAATATTTTTGTACGCTATGTAATCTTAGTTGATTCTCTTGTTAACTGTAAACAAACGCTGGACGGATATATAGTGTTACACTTTGACAGACTGGCACCAAATTGAAACTCTTATTCACTTTGCTTTGTTGATTATTATTTCATCCTTAAATGAGTTCATTCTCTGATGTGGACAAGGCAAGAGGTACAAAACAAATACCATGAGGGGCTGCCATCACACAGGCATTGCCTATCGTCTGGCGTCTCTCAGCTTCGTGCAGCAGCCTCCACGTGGCGTTCACAAACACGGACCTCTTCATGCTTCCGCCGCACTTCCTCTAGCGCGTCGTGTACGTCCACCCATAGTGTGAACAGCCAATAGGGAACACGGTCAACCGTGGACTACTTCGCTTCCGCCTTATAATGGCAACTACCAAAACATGACACGCCGCAGACGCCTACACAATACTTGCGGACACAGCAGTCACTATTTAAAGAAAACTATGACCAATAACGGAGAGTCTGCAAACGTTAATATCAGTGACACGTCCAACATCATAGACTACCAAGAGACAGCAAACTTAGATTTTGGACATCAAGTATAATACATTAAACTGTACCAAAGCTGACTACCGGTTTGTAATGTACTCTTAATCAATGTCATTTGTTATGTCTTTTTGTGCTGCCACATCTTTGTTACAGCGCTAGTCTAGCAAACAAGTATTTATTTGCAAGCGCGAACGTCAGTCACCACTAAGGAACCATAGCAATGAAACAGTCCTCTTCTTAATTGAAGACAATGTCTGTAAATGAGCCCGCAACAATATTTGGCACTTTATTTTCACAAGTCCGTCTTGATCACACAGATTTCTTACACTTTATTACCGGTTTCGGCATGCTGCCATCCTCAGATCTGTTACAAAAATAAATATTGTGTAAGCGACAGGTTCAATAAGTTAACGCTAAATTTAACAAGTCTTAGTGATACATAAAAAATAAAATTCTAAAATGTTTATAAACACGTATAGCAGTCATACATACGATAGAAATATTTTGATGTAAGTTATCGTCAAGTTAAATATGTGAGTACATGGTACGTGCTGGTAATACTCAGATTTATACCGAGCGAGATGGCGCAGTGGTTAGCACACTGGACTCGCATTCGGTAGGACGGCGGTTCAATCCCGCGTCCGCTCATCCTGATTTAGGTTTTCCGTGATTTCCCTAAACCGTTCCAGGCAAATGCTGGGATGGTTCCTTTGGAAGGGCACGTCCGACTTCCTTCCCCATCCTTCCCTAATCCGATGAGACCGATGACCTCGCTGCTTGGTCTCTTCCCCCAGACAATCCAATCAGATTTATACAAGAGACTAAAGCCAGCGGAGGGCACTTTAGATAGAGCGCATATTAAACCAGTGTCGCCAATGTGATGATTAAATTGCGGCATGCACACTTAAATTTTTTTAAATTACTTCCCACAGCAAAACGAGCGTCTGACAATAAAACGTAACTCATTCGATTCATACTTAAAATGCCATAAAAAGTACAAGTACTAATATAATACAGCCACTAGCCTGACTAGGTAAAACATACAACCTGATTAATCTAGTACAAAAAGTGTAACAATAAAATAAAATATCTAAAAAATCATCCAGCCTGACAGATCAGTTACCATAAACGTAATTGTAGTACAATTAATAAAACAGTAACTATACGTTAGAGGTCAAAGATATCTATAGTCGATATTATATGCAGCGTGTGATTTCAATGGCGACATGTCGTGGTATCCTTGTTTTCCTGTGGTGGAGCTTAGGGAAGAAGGCCCAGTCTCCCCGTCGGCGGCGGCGGGCGCACTTCAGTCCGCTGGAATGCTCTACGCTACTCAAACTAGTAGGTCTCTGAATATATCAAACTAAGCATTTAGATTGAACTCATTCTGCTCATTCAGCAGTAATTCCGGTTGTCGTTTTCTGTGCACATAAATCTCCATTTCTTCGAGTAGGTTCAGTAACTGTCCCTTTGGCGCTCTATGCAACAATTTCATACTATTATCAATGCTTACTACTAAATGTCTTTCTCTGTCTAAATGTGTGTCCGCAGCTCGTGGTCGTGTGGTAGCGTTCTCGCTTCCCACGCCCGGGTTCCCGGGTTCGATTCCCGGCGGGGTCAGGGAATTTCTCTGCCTCGTGATGACTGGGTGTTGTGTGCTGTCCTTAGGTTATTAGGTTTAAGTAGTTCTAAGTTCTAGAGGACTGATGACCGTAGATGTTAAGTCCCATAGTGCTCAGAGCCATTTGAACCATTTTCTCTAAATGTGTACCGAAAGCGCTCTTGTTTTGATTATACATATGTTTTCTAAAACGAGTCTGGAAATTCCTTCCTGTCTGGCCGATATAAAAACTATCACAGTCGTGGCAGCTGATCTTATATACACCAGACGCCATATATTTATTACTGTCGTTGTCAACTTTGTGCCGTAGCTTACAACCAATTGTAGCTTTCGTTTGAAACCCAATTTTTATTTTCGTTTTTCCGGAGGTCTATGCAATTCTGTCGGATAACGCACCATTGTACGTCATAGCAACAAACGTCTTGCCCTCTGGTACTATTGAGTCCTTCCTGTCACATATTTTGATTTTAGTTTGTTATAAAGTATCATTACATCACATTCTTTATATCCTTTGCCTTAGCTACTAAGCCTTGTTAGATTTAGCGTTAACTTACTGAACCTGTCGCATACACAATAGCCGGCCGGAGTGGCCGAGCGGTTCTAGGCGCTACAGTGTGGAACCGCGCGACCGCTACGGTCGCAGGTTCGAATCCTGCCTCGGGCATGGATGTGTGTGATGTCCTTAGGTTAGTTAGGTTTAAGTAGTTCTAAGTTCTAGGGGACTGATGACCTCGGAAGTTAAGTCCCATACTGCTCAGAGCCATTTGAACCATTTTTGCTGACACAATATTTATCTTTGTAACAGATCTGAGGATGGCAGTATCCCGAAATCGCTAATACAGTGTAAGAAATCTGTGTAATCAAGACGGACTTGTGAAAATAAAACAGTTTTCTACTAACGCTGATGTTCGAGTTGAATTGATAGTACTATTCAGTCACCACATTTTCAAAATTTCCAGTAGTGAAGAAAGCCCCTGCTTCAGATGAAATGGTGTAAATACATGGTGGGTATTGGCTGTGTTTAACATTATTGTAACTTCTCAGGAGGAGATCGAAACACAACTTGCCTAGAGAACGTGCAGGAGCAATACTTATCGCCATTTTTCGGACTTTGCGAAAATGCGAGTCCTCGGCGTGGGGGATATGAGAGCATCATGTCGACAGATCGCACAGATAGCTGCATTGCAATGAGTGCAGAACGAGTGGTGACGACACGAACTCAAAATCACAGTGCAAGGAGAGCAGGCATAGGTCCTTCCAGAAGGACTCCATCCGGACAAGACTGTAGGGTAGCCCGGCTGGCTTTGACCAACAGGTCGATGACAACAGCTGAATCTCGGGCAGAAGTACTTTCGGGGACAGATTACTGGAACTTGGTTTGAGATCTCGAGTTCCATGCATCGTTTACCGCTCACACTACATCGCAGACAACCTGGACGTTCACGTTGTAGTGCCAGATTCAACTGGGACATTGAGTGGTATTGTCCGGTGAGTTCACATTACATTTGAAGAGATCCGATTGATGCCAACGCTTCCATAGATATCTGGTGAAACGTAGCTGCAGTTCTGAAGATCCGTACCATTCCAACTCCTGAAACTGTGACGTGGGATATGGCAACAGGTCTGATTGCGCAACTGTTGAAATGGAACTTAATGTCCGCCAGAGTGTAGCAAGAATGATAAACACGGTTGTCAGATGTACGTAATCAGAGTACTCACGATGGTGGAAGACCCCAACGGCAGTTCACACCACAAACGGAGTAGTCTACGGATTCTTGACTGGTGTGCCTCATCCTCTGACTTCTCACCCACACACCACGCCTGGCATGCGATAGAAGGGCTTACACTTTCACACTAGCCTCCAGCCAGCAATATTCATGAACCGAACAGCAAGTGCTTCAGGTATGGCAATAAATTTCTCAACATAACATTCAGGGCTGTTTGTTTCCGTGCAACAGTAGCTATAGAAATGGAAATGAGCGTTTGGTGTCATTGGCCGACAGGCCCCTTCTGGGGGAGGTCCGGCCGCCTTGGTGCAGGTCTTATTAGATTCGATGCCACATTGGGCGACCTGCGGGCCGGATGGGGATGAAGTGTTGATGAAGACAACACAACACCCAGTCTCTAGCGGATAAAATCTCCGACCCAACCGGGAATCGAACCAGGGCCCGTAAGACGGCAATCCGTCGCGCTGACTACTCACTCGGCTATCAGGGCGGACAACAATAGCTATAAGAGTGTATCTGTGTCCGTGGGGGCCAGCAATTGTGCAGAATCTGATAAAGAGGATCACTTTCGAGTAGAATGGAAATTTATGTCATGAACATCTCCAACCATTTTGATAAATATTGGACTGGTGATCTATGGTATAACACTTTCCATTTACATCAGTCAGTGTAACCAGTTGTTAAAGTAATTCTTCAGTTGCCAGAATATAAAAATAGAATGATGTAATAAACGACAGACAGTAGTAGGTCACGTAATTGGACACAAAAAACGACACTACTCGTACTACTACACTGGCGTCCAAAGGACAAAAGTAACTTGGGGATAACGTGCAACAGCCAAATAATAGAATTCGATGAAACTTGGACGACACATACAAATAACTGCTACCGAAGGTAACGTGAAGTGATACTAAATGATGTGGACAAAAATTACACTTTTATTCGAAGAACATAATTACACTGATGTGCTTGCGTAAGCTGTCGCCAGCACACCGGTCGGCGAAGATGAAATGCGAAGATTGATAGCAGCCACAGGATCAAGCACACCTATCACGAGGGAGGCCAGAGACACATTCACAAGTAACAAGCCGCCAACGCCCTCACTGACAGCAAGTATTTCGGCCGCCACCACTGGAGGGCCTCACTCGGTCACTGACGCGCTCATCCATGCTCCCGCACTTTCATTCATTTCCGCCGAGTTGTTTGAAATCTGGTTTCACAGAACAGAGTGGATGATGTTGTGGAAAGGGGCGCAAATCAGTTGCACAAACTTTGTTGATGTTGCACAAATTTTATTTACTAAAAACACTTAATCACATATGCCCTTAAGAATTCAGAAACAATATGGCTAAGGCCAGAACACAAATTATTAAAGTTACGTTGAGGAATACACACGGCTGAAGGCCTTAGTTACAAAATAGAAGAATTGAGGGCTTAAGGCCTGGGTAACAAGAACTCCAGTAAGGAAATTTTAAAAGATTTTAGACAAAGACCTTTCAAATTTTAATTTAAGTAGGCTGATGGCCTAATCTTAAAATACTTCACATAAGGTTCGGCTGAAGACCATATACTGAACATAGAACAACTGAAGGTTTAAGGCCTGGATAATGAATTAAGGTGGAGAGGAAAGTTTTAAAATTTCAAATGATTTTTTCTTTGACAGCTGAAGGCCTTATCTTAAAACACCCACATAAATTCCCGCTGAAGGCCATATACTGAACATAGAACACCTCAACCCTTAAAACCTGGATAATGAATTAAAACACAGAGAAAATTTTAAAACGATGATTTTTTTTATTTCAGACCGCTCAAGGCCGTATCTTAAAATATTTCACATCAGGTTCAGCTGAAGGCCACGTACCGAACATTAAAACAAACTAAAATAATACACGGCTGAAGGCCTCGCACAGTTCTTGATACAAAGAAAATCACAATCCCAAACAACAGAACAGTGGTGCTCAGAAGTGTCCCAAGGGTCGGCTTGGGGAGGACACACTAACAACAGGTTAGGTGAGACAGGCAGCCAAGCATAACACTAAATAATCAGGTGGCAGCACGACATAGGGATGGCTGAAGAACCAACCAACAACTCAACCAATTTCCTTCCACCCAACCAACAGTACGACAACCGAAAATATCAGGAAGGACGAAGATCGCACTACATCTTGATAATTGGCATCCAGAAACACTCAAGGCACAATAACCACTCAAAGAAAAAAAGGGGAGAACAACATCAATCTGTCGAATTACACGCTGTGCCGGACAGCATCAACAGAGAGAGGAAAACACACTGCTGGAAAACTACGCTAACGACCAGGGAAAGTAACCGGAACGTTAACGGCCACAAGATAGAAGATACCGCTGGTGCACTTCACTAATAATTTACAATCATTCCAATAGTTAAACACCATACAGGAAGACGGCTGCAAAATTTGACGACTCCAGCACATCACACATTTCTGCTTGCAGGAATGGGCCAGGAAGCAACAACTGGCAATTAACAAAGAGATTGAACAGCAGTTAAGGTTTCGTAACAGGTTAACTGGTTACTCAACTCAAGTATCGAAGTTCGGTGGGCGACGAACTTTGCAGCTCAAGCAGCAAGTGTCTCACAGCTCTGACTGCTCGTGTACGTCGTCAGTGGTCCTAGCCTGACCACACGCCGCAGGGACTTCCTCGCTGCTCTGTTGCAACCGACCGACCACTCACACACACCACCATTCGGAAAATATAGCGGTCACACCAAAGATGGTACAGCAGTATTAGTATTGATAAACGCTTTTGCTGCCACGGACAGAGGCAAATAAGCAACTCGTTCAGGTAGTAATTGAGAGAGCAATAAGGTGCCACTCGATGGTGAGAAAATGCTAAAAAGAAAAAAAAAAAAAACGGCATCAACGCGAGCCGGCCACGGCTCATTGTTAATGTGTTATTTTACTTTATCTAGCTTGTCCTTAAGTATTGCAGGGCAGTGTATTTATCGTAGGCTATTAGTCCCCGGCTGGTTTCCGAACACGAGTTGTAACCTTTCGCTGTCACAGATACAGTCAGACTCACCGGCTGAGTATGAGCGGCTTACTACAGATGTGATCTGTAGCTGTCAACATGCTGTTCGAAGTTTCTGAGTTTACGAAAATCGAAACACCAAGGAGGGAAGATGTCGTTACTAATTTATTTCGCTAATTAGGGACATGGCAACACGCAACCGTGCTCTTTGACCGTGAGAATTTAAAATGGCGTGAAACTGCAATGAGAGCCTCTAGTTGTTGTGGCATGGAATGAAAGAGGGCTAAGTTCTGCTGCTGGGGAACACACTGCCATGCGTGTTTTAGGCGCGTCCCCAAAGCATCGACATTGGTTGCAGGAGGACCAGGACGAACAAGCAGCCGACCAAACATATCACTGAAAAGTTCGATATGTGGAGCGCGACAGGGAGCGATGGTGTCCGTCGTTCCTCGAGGGAGGTTTGCCAATTTCGCGGCACATGTGTCCGGGCATTGTCCTGCTGAAATATCACATGTGAAACTTGTAATATTTATGGCTCTTGGTGCTATAAGTTTTATTCTGACGTTTCATATCTCGGTTGACCGAAAATGCAACAGCTGAGTACAGCGTCATAAGGTGGTGTAAAGTATGAAAAACAGATGATCTACAAGTGCACCTTTCGTAGGAAGTTGCACCAACTGAACAGTTTTGTAAACTGATTACTACAATACAAGATGGTACAAGATGGAGGGATTACCGTAGGGCCAATGAGCCATAACTCACAGTCTCATTCATTAATTGTCACTAAAGTGTAAATCAGGTTTTCTGTATAATAACAGAGGGAACTGATACTAAGCTATCGCCACACAATCAAAATTTCATTTTAGTAGCAATTTTTGGGAGTATTTGAGTTACAAGAAAGAACCATATAACTTCTTGTCTCATCGGCTTTAGTATGAATGACCGCTTAGCTCTACGCAGTTCAATTGTCCGCCGAGCATTTCAGTTGCAAGTCATCCGCCATACCGTATGCTATATCGCGACTCCGCGAGTAATTCAGAGGATAATTGACCTTAGGGAGTGTAATTGGATTTGTGTCACTTTTACCTTAGTTTCTACCATATTTAACACTGTGTACAGATTAATATTTGCGAATAATAAAAATGAGTAATAACTTAACGTGTGTAGACGTACGTATAACTTCACAATACGTGTGATTAGCTTTCTGCTTTGTCTGATGCAACGTGCATAACAAAAAGCAGATGGCATTCTAATAAAATTTAGATCTCACCTTTTCCATAAACGTTAGCTTTATATAATTTATTAATAGTTCCATTACAGGCTGACAGCACGAGCAGACAAACTTTCTACGTGTTACCACTGTGCTGGTACGAGAATATCGCTTAAAGAAATGTGTTTTTTCTCTGATGCGACAAGACACAAATAGGGTCCTTATACGTTCTGCTGCTCCAGTACAAATGGAGACAGTTACATGTCATTTGCGATAACAAAGTGAGCCGCAAATGCACGTGCTGTCATGACTCGCTTACGTATTTTAAATAATGACGTTTTATGAGGATTTACGTAAGCTGCCTGCAGAATGGGCTGTGCCTCGGCTCTACATCCTCCATGATGTAGCGGTTACCGTTGTGATTTCCCTCAGTATGTGGGAAGCAAGATCGCATGTTACAGACAACGGTTCGTTCAAATGGCTCTGAGCACTACGGGACTTAATATCTGAGGTCATCAGTACCCTAGAACGTAGAACTACTGAAACCTAACTAACATAAGGACATCACACACAACCATGCCCGAGGCTGGATTCGAACCTGCGACCGTGGTAGTCACGTGGTTCCAGACTGAAGCTCCTAGAACCGCTCGGCCACTCAGACAACTGCGCTCAAAGCATCACAATTGGTGTTTGTCAGCTTTGACGCTTCACACTGCAATCTGGTTGATTCTTTTTAACCCCCGGAGCGTCTGCCACAGTGGTTCCCAACGTGGGGGTTATTACCTCCTGCGGCGTAAAATGAAATTTTCTCAGGGGTAAAAACTAAACCAATTCTGCTTTAGTCACTAAACTAAATCATTTTCAAAAGATCATTAGTACTATTACAATTTTGTAAAACTCTGACTTTGATTATATAAGTTATCAATACTTACTTTTTCTAAATTAGTAGCATTAATATGGAGGAGGTTATAGGTTCCTCACGTAGTCCACTCCCTACACACATACGTTGTTTTCTATCCCGTACATCACTGATGATAAAAGAGAAACATATACGTGACAAATGCTAAATATCTCAAGAAAATGTATTCTCCAAGTTGTAGATAGTACCGACAGTAGTCCCGGAACTGCTTCATAACTCGCGTCGAAACAGATAAATAAATTAATTGACAGCGCGAGCCAGCAATAACTACATTATGGCTACTGTAGCTGTACACAGTATTATTATTTATTATTATTATTAATATTATTAGTGGCTGTGGTCAGACACAAAGCACTGACAGTCTGAAGTCTTCCTAATTCTGCTATTTCAGAAGTAAGGAAAGCACCAGTCAAATGATTTACGATCAGTAAGAATAATGCACACACTTTAACTTGGTTGATTTTGAGTGGGGTTGCAGTCAGCAGGTAAAGCAAATGCTGCAGTAGAGAAGAATAATGCAGCGCAAGTATGTTTTGTAACAAGTGTCTATCCTCACGCCCGCTCGGTTGGCCGTGCGGTCTAACGCACGGCTTTCCGGGCGAGAAGGAGCGCCTGGTCCCCGGCACAAATCCGCCCGCCGGATTTGTGTCGAGGTCCGGTGAACCGGCCTGTCTCTGGATGGTTTTAGGCGGTTTTCCATCTGCCTCGGTGAATGAGGACTCGTTCCTCTTATTCCGCCTCAGTTGCACTATGTCGGCGATTGTTGCGCAAACAAGTTCTTCATGTATGCGTACACCACCATTACTCTACCACGCAAACGTAGGGGCTACACTCGTCTGGCGTGAGACGTTCCCTGGGAGGTCCACCGGGGGCCGAACCGCACAATAACCCTGAGTTCGGTGTGGGGCGGCGGAGGGGTGAAGTGGACTGCCGTAGTCGTCGTGGGGTTGTGGACTACTGCGGCTGCGGCGGGGACGGAGCCTCTCCGTCGTTTCTAGGTCCCCGGTTAACATACAAGACAATCTATCCCCACTGTCAATAGTTAGCTTTCTTATCTGAGAAGGAGTTGTGGGTAGCACCTGCGATGCACCACGAATTCCTACGTCATTCATTCGAACACGAACACACACACACACACACACACACACACACACACACACACACACACACAATGCAAACATCATTCATCTTTCATAATTTTGAAAGTAAAATTTCTCCAAGAAAAGTCTTCTACAGTTTACTTAGGTGCTAAAGTTGGTGACAATGTGGGGGAAGGGGAGGGGCAACAGACGTCATCGGGGGCGGGGGTGGGAGGAAGCGGGGATACTAGCTAATGTCTGATTGCATTCAGGGGAAATGGTCTAATAAAGGTTGTGAGCAACATGTCTAAAATATATGCGACCATCGCTGTAGGACAAAGAGAAGCGGACTTGTGCGAAAACGCTCAAGTTTTCCACTCGGAACACCAGTGACGGCTTTCATGCTCCCATTACCGTACGAGTATAGTTGACAATCTACTGTAGGTTACAATAGACTTTCGTAAGTCAGTTTTTCTAGTAGCTTTGATGAGTGAAGGTAGTATCCGCGTTACCAGTACGTTAGAGCGTCGCATATCTATCGGATGTTACCTAATTTCGATCGATTTGTTTCCGTCTGCGATCAATCTCTTACCAGGTTCCCCTGAAAACTAGCAGTGGTGAACTGTTTAGGAACTGAGTGAGGATATATCAAGGCAACCTTGTAGGTAGGGCAGCCACAGCTATGAGTGATCATCTCGGTTATTAACGAAACTAGGTATTCTACAAATTGTTTTAAAAAAAATTTGTACTTTTTATCCCAACATTCCTTGTTTCCAGTCACCATTCGCGTGTCTCTCAAAAGACCATCGATCGTTCGGCTGATACTGTGCATTATCAGCGCATGTGCGATCCGTCTATAGGCAAGCTGTTTGCTTTCTTGCCGTGCTGTTTGCTTTCTTGCCATCAGTATCACAAAGCAAGCGTCCGCGTCCCCTGCTCGCGATTGCATATAAATCGGAGATGCGGTAAGTACGGTTTTCAGGTTCTACTTTTCCGTCAGTAGCTATTTACTTGACGGGTTTCTAGGTGGAACATTCCTCCATTTTATGGTAACCACTTCTTGGTTTGCCGGCCGAAGTGGCCGTGCGGTTAAAGGCGCTGCAGTCTGGAACCGCAAGACCGCTACGGTCGCAGGTTCGAATCCTGCCTCGGGCATGGATGTTTGTGCTGTCCTTAGGTTAGCTAGGTTTAACTCGTTCTAAGCTCTAGGGGACTAATGACCTCAGCAGTTGAGTCCCATAGTGCTCAGAGCCATTTTGAACTTCTTGGTTTTTCATGCTATCCGCAAATTAGGTCTTAATAGTTTTTAATTTATTATCGCCTTACTAATTGATCACTATGGTATAATTTGTTTAGGACCCATCGACCATATTGGAATGGGGCTGTTTTATTCCATGACATAGTGTCTTTTAGCGGTGTTTTATTCTGGAAGACAACGAATGTTGAGTACAAGGTTCCGAGCTTTTCAGCTGTCTTGTTTTAATTGTGAGTACAAATATTTTAATATTCTCATGTAAAACTTTTTACAGTGTTTTAAATCTTTTCAAAAGTTTAGAATAATTTCAGAAAATTTATCATATCACTGAATGTCTCAGGGTTGTTATGCCTTTTGCATTTATTGCTATACAGATGTTCACCTGAAAACGTGGCTACGAAACCGGTAGTGATCTAAAAATATAGGGCTAAGTACGGCTGAAGTGGTTTATTAATACCCAAGATATATAAAGAAAGGGTCGCGTAACTTACGGAAGATCTTTGTTCTACATAGTTATCCTCCTGTCTATTACTTAAAAATAAACAGCATTTATAGAAAAATTGAAATGAAATTGTCAATGTTTAATTCTGGTTTATTTGAAAAGTATTGATTTGTAGCGTGAAGCAGGCGGACATTGTAGTAAAAATTTAAAAAAAATGATTTGTCGTATAGCACAAGGAAAACTTAACTTCTTAAAAAAGAAAGATAAAATTAAAGAAACCGCACATGAAAAACTTATCCAACATCGCTTCAATACTTCGTCGAGATTACGTAAAACATGTTTCTGTTATTCATAAACAGCTTTCGCACTTATCAGTAATAACAGGAAAGTCTTGTCCTTGACTACAAAAAATAACAATCAAATGTATATTTTTTATGTTTGTTCACGTAAAGTGTAATTGCACCAGAAGTAATTGCTTTGGTTACGTAAAAGTTCAGAGAGTACATTATCAGCTAATTTTCATTACTTATAAAAAGCAATTTATATTTTTTAAGGACATAAAAAACACAATGGACTGACACTGAACGATGTGCGTTTCTAATTATGTGCGAAACAAAGAAAAAGCAACGGTAAGTAGTCGAATTTCATTTATCTCTCTCACTTTCATTTATATTTCTTTCCCTACCAATGCTACCGGTAAGCCTTCCATTTCCTACGTCATTCGTGTACTGTACCAATAGTACCGGTCCGTAGTTTTGATAGAGCGCAACTATCAAGTCTGAGGAGTTGATAGTATCTGGTCAATGGAAGCCAACGTAGTTGACATGCGAGCCACCTGTCCAGCTCTCAGCAGACGGCGTTGAACTCACGATGTAGGCGTGACCATACCTGTTGCAACGCTCCATCGTCGAGCCAACAGTGTGGACTAGTTGTTGCGTCGGTTAGGTCCATCGCACTGTATGGTCCAGCTCTCTCTATCGCTGTGTACGAACCGCGTCTATCAACTGGTGCCACACACGCATCACTGTCGTGGTTGTGCTCCCTGTAAGAGCCGCTTTGTCACGGAACGACCATTTCGCTTCCCGGAAACAAATCATCCTGCCTCGGTGAACTCTCATACATCGCCCTTTGACGCCGAAGAGGGATACCGACGTTTGCTTTCTCGTAAACACTTCGTTTGACCGCTCGGCACCAACTGAGCGTGGCGCAATGCCGTCTTCACAGGGGGAGAGGCAGTTAACTTTGCCGAGGACGCGAACCGGAAATACATTCTCACGAGAGACAACTGCCGCGTCATGTGGGACGTGCTAGTTAACGTGATTTTCCACTGTAGCGCTCTCCAGCGGCCTCTGATGGTTGTGTCTGGCTCGCAAACCGTACGGTGTGTTTTTGAAAACGGAAGGGTGCAAAATTCCTACGCCCATTTCTTCTGTTGTCCATATGCTACACATGCTGTTTTGTCTGTATGTATGTATTTATTTTTTTTTTATTTTATGGCCTTCATTGGACCACTCTACTCAAAAATATAAAGTTGTAAACAAGTTGTTACACAGCGATACAATTTGGCCCAACAATAACTTAATATGATATTTAGGTAATATAATTATTAGAGTCTATTCTTCTATTAAAGGTGTTTTGCTCTTTGTTTTGTCTGTAGTATACTTAAATAAAACTTCAATATCCATGAACATGTTTGAGGCAAACGGAAAGTTCCATGTCCAGCCAGTACGGGCTCCTGAGAAAGGGCGCACAAATTTTTACATAACGTAGAACATTTCTGTTAATTTAATACGACAGCCCAATAACTTTCAGAAAACGCGAAGGTGAAAAAAGAAAAAAAAAAGGATACAGCGAGACCCGAACTTGCTATAAACAGTTTCGTTACACAGCACCCCTACGAACTACGTTACGCTTTACTGCCTCGAGAGCTCACTTCGTATTTCATGTTACGATCTTCTGAAGGACTAAATCGGCGCTATGTTTTTATTTGACATTGAATTAAAACAAATTCTATCAAGAAAGGTGCATTTTTGACGAATCTTCAATGTACCGTTGCCTTTAAGCTGCATACTTTCATAACACGCGGGTTATAACACTAAAGTAACTAAATACGATAATTCGTTAACTATCAATATGACGTTTCCCGTCATTTTATCACAACAAATCGTTACACTAACGAAGCCTTTTCGACAGAAACAGCATGATATATACGTAGAGTGTAAGTTAAACCATAAAACCTGCCAAATATGGGCTTCAGCTGAAAACCTCAAACAGGAAACGGCCTCTCGCAAGTTCTGTTTGTCACCTAGAGAGCGTTCTTGCTTCTGTTTTACGTGGCACTTTACCGAAATATCGTAGAATTCGTTTTGTGTTCCATGTGACGAAATGGCTCCTCGACGTGAAGTAGCAAGAAGTGACGCCACAAAACTCGTACAGCTCCACGTTAGCGATAGCTAATTCGTCCCGTGTGAGAGCGGCTTAACGCCGACCTGTCCAGTCGTACAAAATAGAGAACCGCTGGGCCTACGGGCAAACCATCTCTGAGCAGTCTCTTATTGTTTTTCCACTGTTCTGGACGTCTTCAGATTTTGGAGTGATTCATTCCATTCCTTCTGCTCGATGCAACTGTCACAAACAGCAGTGTAAATGAAAGTTTTAAATGTTTTGCATGCATTTAAAACATAATGTACCTGACAGTGGTGGATTCCGTGATACGTCTGTACATCCGACATGGCAGTGAGTAGTTCCGTTAGTCCCTCGTGCCTGCTCAGGGATCCGATCGTTCTTTGTTTACCCGTGGCTCCGTGAGCTGTTTGACTTGCGGCTCGGCCGGTCTGCACAGGACGAGTTGAGTTCTGTTCGCTTATCGTCAGCCCGGAAAGTCGTAAGCGCTCCTCCTCGTCCATCCATGGGAAGCGCTCATAAACCTCATAATGCCGTTAAAGTTACCAAGACCCTAATAACCCATACGGAGTTTTCTCATAACACACACACACACACACACACACAATACACACACACTGTGCTTGTACTGCGTGAGAAGAAAACCTGTGTGGCGATCTTGAACATCAGCAAAATACGGTTTTCTCTTTGCAGCACGTATCACCGGTCTGTATTCTTCTTTACATTTTTTTCCTTTTTTGTATAATGGGATATAAAATATTTTTTACGTGGAATCAATTGTAGCATAGCTGTGCTGATAAAGGACAAATTTATAAACTGATACATTTAGTAAACGATCTCCATTAAATTGCAACTAATCAAAGGGCGTATGTTATAAGCTGACGAAAATTCGGGAAAAGTGGACACAGGTTAAGAGCTGTTTTTAGACGGTACAGAGTACGCAAATGATAAAGTAAACCTGCAGGAAAATATCTAAACTATAGAGGAAACAGTGCAATATTAACTAGCTTATGTGCAAGATGAGGCATTAAATTCGTTCCGAAGTCGTAGCCTGGGATGTAGAGCGACGTGGACACAAATATACAAAATCCTTAGCTCGAGAACTGCAAGGTTATAGAAAATTCAATGACACCAGTGAACTAAAAATAAGACATTAACGCGCATAAATAACTGTAAGTTGGACTTCGCATGTACAAGTCATTTGGTTTCTCGTGCATTAATTTTTTCTGTGTGAAACATTGTTGGTATTTGAATTTATTTCGCTACTTAACACCGTGGTGAAACGTGAAATAACTGCCTTTATCTAATGTTGGCTACATGTGATGCTTGACGGAAGAACACCGAAGACCTAAATTCTTCATTCATCTCAGGTACTGTTAGCCTCTGTGCACCAGTAAATAATCAGGCGCGCCGAAGTAAGGCAACCGAAGTAAGGCAACAATAGTTAGATGGTTCAAATGGCTTTGAGCAATTTGGGACAACATGGAGACATCAGTCCCCTAGGTTTAGAACTACTTAAACCTAACAAACCTAAGGACATCACACACATCCATGCCCGAGGCAGGATTCGAACCCGCGAATGTAGCAGCAGCGCAGTTCCGGACTGGAGTGCCTAGAACCGATCGGCCACAGCGGCCGGCTTCAACGATAGGTACCAAGATTTCATGTCAACCAGAAAAGACGTATTCGAGCACACAGGTTTCTTTATTTTAATTTTGTCTTTATCAGCAACATCCCACAAACAAATAAAAATAGTTCCTCTCTCCTTATGCTGCTGAAAGTCTTCGTGTGATTTCTCAGCTAAGTGTCAGCAATTTTCTTCCAAACATTCCCTCGTGGGAACTCCATTCGGCTGTTTACCGCTCGCTAGGATTCGGCTGAAAAGAATCGAGAGTCCTGTAACGGCCCGCCATAGTCAGTTTGGTAGGCAACAACAGATTTCGTGAAAAAAAGTTTCCCTTGCATATTAACAAGGATAACTAATTAGGGAAGTTTACAGTATAATGTCCAGTTTACTACGAGGTCGTAAGCGGCACAGCACAAATGAGAATAGATAAACGCAAACGGATACACTGTCTCGCTGACGTTGTGAACATAGCCACAACAGACATTAAAGCAACGCTTCGTTGGTTTGTCTTTTATAGACAGCAATCATAATATGCTGCCATGTGTGCACAAGAGGGCCGGCCTTAGTGGTCGAGCGGTTCTAGGCGCTACAGTCTGGAACCGCGTGACCGCTATGGTCGCAGGTTCGAATCCTGCCGCGGGCATGGTTCAAAATGGTTCCAATGGCTCTGAGCACTATGGGACTTAACATCTGTGGTCATCAGTCCCCTAGAACTTAGAACTACTTAAGCCTAACTAACCTAAGGACATCACACACGTCCATGCCCGAGACAGGATTCGAACCTGCGACCGTAGCGGTTACGCGGTTCCAGACTGAAGCGCCTAGAACCGCACGGCCACACAGGCCGGCCCGCGGGCATGGATGTGTGTGATTTCCTTAGGTTAGTTAGGTTTAAGTAGCTCTAAGTTCTAGGGGACTGATGACCTCAGAAGTTAAGTCCCATAGTGCTCACAGCCATTTGAACCATTTTTTTTTTTTTGCACAAGCGGTACGGCAATCAGTGAAGTTATCCCATACTTATGAGGGTCAATATTTACAATTGCGTTCGACGTTGGTACTGGAAGATAAATCGAATTTACACGGAACCATATGTGTGTGATGTCGTCAGTCATACGACCACACCGCCGCCTGAGAGATCGATCCGCCGGATGCGATTCTCTCGATAAACGGAACAGAAGAACGGCTGTGTTAGCCAAAGAGTACACAGTCAGTCGCAGTACTTATGCTCGCCGCGAGGCGCCGCTAGGCCACTTCATGTGCAGCAGGAGAGTAGTGCAGTTGTGCCAGTCCACAGTTCGTAGCCACGCTCAGTGGTCAGCCAGCGCCGATGTTGGTCATCGTCTGCAGCTCAGTCATTGCTCCCATCAAGTCTTTTTAGCTCCGTTATTCTTTAAATTCACCTGATTCGACATTCAAGATTACGATAGATTAATTCGTCACTGTGAGATTTGTGACTTGTAAATTATGTCATTCTACAGACTCTTAGTCTAGTCGCGTCTTCTATAACTGTCAAGCAACTGATCATGGACTACAGTAGAGTTACGTAATAAATACTTTCTTATTTTGTACTCCTGCTAATTAATTGTGTTTTCCTGTTGTAGCTACCAAGCAGTCTTGGCATAGTAGATGCCACATTTCCACCTCCTTGGCTACTTCATATTTGCCACCTCATGTTGATGGACTCGATTATGGTGGATGATCGAGAGCCATCAATGTGGCTGGTGGCTGTAACAGTCTAACAAAAATAAACACCAAAGTCTATACATAGCTTCTCTCTACTGAAACCGTTTTCAAATGGATGAAGCATTAAGATACGCCGGCCGAAGTGGCCGTGCGGTTAAAGGCGCTGCAGTCTGGAACCGCAAGACCGCTACGGTCACAGGTTCGAATCCTGCCTCGGGCATGGATGTTTGTGATGTCCTTAGTTAGGGTTAACTATTTCTAAGTTCTAGGGGACTAATGACCTCAGCAGTTGAGTCCCATAGTGCTCAGAGCCATTTGAACCATTTGAACCATTACGATACGAAATGTAATAAACGATTATATCACGACAGTACTTTCAAAATGTTTTCGCAGCGTATGATAACACTGGGACCATTTATTTCTAATGTCAATAGATGCCACAGAGGACGGCCTGTAACGTGAAAACTAAACACAAATCCATAGTTTGCTATCCTTCTTCACCTTCAACCGACAAAAACCAAATGCACGATGGTAGTGAAGCTGTTATCGGTTAATCAACAAAATGAATCAATGCAATACTTTCAGTGAATGTTGCAGATCTTTTATGGCATTATTCCCATGTATCTAGGATTACGCACGACAGAATATTCAGTCAGGATCCCTGTGAAGAAACAAAAATCGGTAGAAGTAATAACAAAAATGTAAATAAATAACGTTGGAATAATCACCGTAACCTGTGTAAGTAGGCTGTTTAGGTTTTTATGTTGGTAACGCTACGTACTCTGTGGCTGGTTTGCATTGTTGGAATATTTGCTATTGTAGTGTCGCGCTGTTGGAGGTGAGCCGCCAGCAGTGGTGGATGTGGGGAGAGAGATGTCAGAATTTTGAGAGCGGACGATCTGAACGTGTGTCCATCAGAAAAAGTAAATTTGTAATATGGTGGTGGTTAGTGTTTAACGTCCCGTCGACAACGAGGTCATTAGAGACGGAGCGCAAGCTCGGGTTAGGGAAGGATTGGGAAGGAAATCGGCCGTGCCCTTTCAAAGGAACCATCCCGGTATTCGCCTGAAACGATTTGGGGAAATCACGGAAAATCTAAATCAGGATGGCTGGAGACGGGATTGAACCGTCGTCCTCCCGAATGAAATTTGTAAGACTGGATATCATGAACTGATATATATATGATGACTTTTGAACATTATTAAAGTAAATAAATTGTTTGTTCTCTATCAAAATCTTTCATTTACTAACTATGCTTATCACTAGTTAGTGCCTTCAGTAGTTAGAATCTTTTATTTAGCTGGCAGTAGTGGCGGTCGCTGTATTGCAGTAGTTCGAGTAACGAAGATTTTTGTGAGGTAAGTGATTTATGAAATGTATAGGGTATTGTTAGCCAGGACCATTCTTTTGTAGGGATTATTGAAAGTCAGATTGCTTTGCGCAAAAAAAATATTGTGTGTCAGTTTAGTGTTGATCAGAATAAGTAAAGAAAGAAATGTCTGAGTACGTTCAGTTCTGCTCAGCTGTTTGAAAATCAAATAACGTAAAGGGTTTACCAGCACAGTAATTCATAAATTTTCTTTAAGGGGATGTTTTACCTGTAGTGGCCACATTCCTTTCTAGAAATATACTGCGTAAAGTATTCGACCAGTGGAAAGGTACTGTCCTAAATTTTATCTACGTAACACACGCCTATGTATCGTGTTTCGTGCCAGTTTGTCTGGTTACATAATCCTTTGAGCTGACGGTGACAAATAGCATGCAAACATTTAAAGGAGGAAAATACAGTAATTTATGTTGTGCATAAATCAGAAAACTGGACTTTCGAAGCTTCTGTTAAACCGGGTGAATGCTGTACGCTCTGGTACAGCATGTATGAAACCCTTTATATACATAAAAACAAAACGGAAGCAATCCAAATGTTACGCAAAAGAAATGGTGAAGGGAAAAAGAAGTTGTAACATCGGCTAAAGTAAAAACTAGGTATGTTAAAGCACTCAATACAGAAGAAATTCATGGTGGGCGGGTGGGGGGGATATGCTAGAGCTATGCAGAAATCTGAGGCCTGTGAATTTGGTACCCACATATCCACTTAGCTCATAGGAATATAAAACATGGACGTATCGACCACTAGCTGCTGAAGCAGGAACCAATAATCCTCTATCATCTGCAGAAGATAAACAATACAAGGTCAGTTACCGTATTATGACGTAAAGCAATAAACTTCACACAATGGGATATCGTAGCAGAGTGGTGCACTGCTGCGCTTTATTCAGATGATCGGAAAAGACTTTGGTACCATACCCGTTAATAGCAAAGCAGCTTTACTAGTAAAATGCGCTATTCCTTGGCAGCTCTTGTCTTCAGTAGTAGGTACACTGACGGAAAAAATCGTAACACCGAGAACGAATTGTGCAACATAAAGGAAAGTTGTTAGGCGTGTTTGTACACCTGGAAGATGATGTGTGTTCGGATCTCGCGCCAATCGCACAAGAGTGGCGGTAGTAGCACCACTATAAGAAAGCAGATCTCGTTTGCTTTAAATACACGCTGTAACGGTCGTGAGCGTTAGTTACCTTTGAGATTAGACTTGGTGGGTTGATGTTAGGGAAGAATTCCTTTAAAACGACAAAGGCCCTATTATCAACACGCCATTAAGATTGAACGAAGCAGCGTAATATGACTAAGGGAAGCTGGATGTTCCTTCTGTGATAATGCAGAAATACTTGGCAGGAATGTAGCCACTGAACATGATTGCTGGCAACTATGGTCACGAGAAGGTACGGTCGCAAGAGGACAGCCACGTGGCACTACCGAGAGGGAAGACCATCGTGTTCGGCGGGTGGCGATGGCGCAGCATACTGCATCTGCAGCAGCGATTTTAGCAGCAACTGGCACCACAGTGACACAACGAACTGTTACAATTCGGTTACTTCAAAGGCAGCTCCGAGCCAGGTGCCCTTTAGTGTCCATTCCACTGACCCCAAACCACCGCCATTTCCGACTTCAATGTCGTCAAGCGAGAGCTCATTGGTGGGCAAGGGGATCTGTTGTGTTTCCTGATGAAAGCTGGTTCTGCCTGGAAGTCAGCTGATGGCCTGCGACCAGCCTGTCTGCCTGCTAGACACACAGGACCTACACCTCGAGTTACGGTCTGGGGTGCGATTAAGTATGAAACCAGGAGCACTCTTGTGGTTATACCACGCACCTCGACTGCAAATCCGTACGTCAATTTGGTGATCCGACCTCTTCATGAAAAGCTTACCAGGATGTGTTTTCCAACTGGATGACGCTCGCCACATACTGTTGTTGTACCTCAACATGCTCTACAGAGTGTCGATATGTTGCCTTGGCCTGTTCGATCACCAGATCTGTCTTCAGTCGAGCACATATGGGACATCAGGATATCATCGGACGATAACTCCAGCGTCATCCACAGCCAGCATTAATCGCTTCTGTATTGACCGACCAAGTGCAACAGGCATGGAACTCCTCCCACAAAGTGACATCCGTCACCTGTATAACAAAATGCATAAGCACCTGAATGCTTGCACTCAACATTCTGCTGTTACACAGGTTGTTGACAAACTAGCTTTTCGCATTTTCAGTGGCTTATCTCGCGTCTGCACTAAGACAGGTGTATATACGAATTTAATTACTCTAAACTAATATTTCTGATTCTGCGATTTTTTTTCCGCCGGTGTATATTGTTTCCAAAGTAAGTCAACTATTTACACTACGTTGTCCAAAGCACGAAATTCTGTTCTTTCCACAGGATCCAGTCACATTAGCAGTAGCGTGAGAGACCATGCTTCTACATCATCTGTGGAATTCTTGTGTAATATACAGAAATCGGATGTTGCTTTATATTCTTTCCGAGCCATGTTAGTTTGAATAATTTGATTAATTTGGAGGTATTCTTTTAGAGCTTTAGGAGGTTCTACATCTACAGGGTGTTTCAAAAATGACCGGTGTATTTGAAACGGCAATAAAAACTAAAAGAGCAGCGATAGAAATAAACCTTTTGTTGCAATATGCTTGGGACAACAGTACATTTTCAGGCGGACAAACTTTCGAAATTACAGTAGTTACAATTTTCAACAACAGATGGCGCTGCAAGTGATGTGAAAGAGATAGAAGACAATGCAGTCTGTGGGTGCGCCATTCTGTACGTCGTCTTTCTGCTGTAAGCGTGTGCTGTTCACAACGTGCAAGTGTGCTGTAGACAACATGGTTTATTCCTTAGAACAGAGGATTTTTCTGGTGTTGGAATTCCACCGCCTAGAACACAGTGTTGTTGCAACAAGACGAAGTTTTCAACGGAGGTTTAATGTAACCAAAGGACCGAAAAGCGATACAATGAAGGATCTGTTTGAAAAATTTCAACGGACTGGGAACGTGACGGATGAACGTGCTGGAAAGGTAGGGCGACCGCGTACGGCAACCACAGAGGGCAACGCGCAGCTAGTGCAGCAGGTGATCCAACAGCGGCCTCGGGTTTCCATTCGCCGTGTTGCAGCTGCGGTCCAAATGACGCCAACGTCCACGTATCGTCTCATGCGCCAGAGTTTACACCTCTATCCATACAAAATTCAAACACGGCAACCCCTCAGCGACGCTACCATTGCTGCACAAGAGACATTCGCTAACGGTATAGTGCACAGGATTGATGACGGCGATATGCATGTGGGCAGCATTTGGTTTACTGACGAAGCTTATTTTTACCTGGACGGCTTCGTCAATAAACAGAACTGGCGCATATGGGGAACCAAAAAGCCCCATGTTGCAGTCCCATCGTCCCTGCATCCTCAAAAAGTACTGGTCTGGGCCGCCATTTCTTCCAAAGGAATCATTGGCCCATTTTTCAGATCCTAAACGATTACTGCATCACGCTATCTGGACATTCTTCGTGAATTTGTGGCGGTACAAACTGCCTTAGACGACACTGCGAACACCTCGTGGTATATGCAAGATGGTGCCCGGCCACATCGCACGGCCGACGTCTTTAATTTCCTGAATGAATATTTCGATGATCGTGTGATTGCTTTGGGCTATCCGAAACATACAGGAGGCGGCGTGGATTGGCCTCCCCATTCGCCAGACATGAACCCCTGTGACTTCTTTCTGTGGGGACACTTGAAAGACCAGGTGTACCACCAGAATCCAGAAACAATTGAACAGCTGAAGCAGTACATCTCATCTGCATGTGAAGCCATTCCGCCAGACACGTTGTCAAAGGTTTCGGGTAATTTCATTCAGAGACTACGCCATATTATTGCTACGCATGGTGGATATGTGGAAAATATCGTACTATAGAGTTTCCCAGACCGCAGCGCCATCTGTTGTTGAAAATTGTAACTACTGTAATTTCGAAAGTTTGTCTGCCTGAAAATGTACTGTTGTCCCAAGCATATTGCAACAAACGGTGTATTTCTATCGCTGCTCATTTGGTTTTTATTGCCGTTTCAAATATACCGGTCATTTTTGAAACACCCTGTACATCTACATCTACATTCATACTCCGCAAGCCACCTGACGGTGTGCGGCGGAGGGTACCCTGAGTACCTCTATCGGTTCTCCCTTCCATTCCAGTCTCGTATTGTTCGTGGAAAAAAGGATTGTCGGTATGCTTCTGTGTGGGCTCTAATCTCTCTGATTTTATCCTCATGGTCTCTTCGCGAGATATGCGTGGGAGGGAGCAATATACTGCTTGACTCTTCGGTGAAGGGATGTTCTCGAAACATTAACAAAAGCCCGTACCGAGCTACTGAGCGTCTCTCCTGCAGAGTCTTCCACTGGAGTTTATCTATCATCTCCGTAACGCTTTCGCGATTACTAAATGATCCTGTAACGAAGCGCGCTGCTCTCCGTTGGATCTTCTCTGTCTCTTCTATGAACCCTATCTGGTACGGATCCCACACTGCTGAGCAGTATTCAAGCAGTAGGCGAACAAGCGTACTGTAACCTACTTCCTATGTTTTCGGGTTGCATTTCCTTAGGATTCTTCGAATGTATCTCAGTCTGGCATCTGCTTTACCGACGATCAACTTTATATGATCATTCCATTTTAAATCACTCCTAATGCCTACTCCCAGATAATTTATGGAATTAACTGCTTCCAGTTGCTGACCTGCTATTTTGTAGCTAAATGATAAGGGATCTATCTTTCTGTGTATTCGCAGCACATTACACTTGTTTATATTGAGATTCAATTGCCATTCCCTGCACCATGCGTCAATTCGCTGCAGATCCTCCTGCATTTCAGTACAATTTTCCATTGATATAACCTCTCGATACACCACAGCATCATCTGCAAAAATCCTCAGTGAACTTCCGATGTCATCCACCAGGTCATTTATGTATATTGTGAATAGCAACGGTCCTATGACACTCCCCTGCGGCACACCTGAAATCACTCTTACTTCGGAAGACTTCTCTCCATTGAGAATGACATGCTGCGTTCTGTTATCTAGGAACTCTTCAATCCAATCACACAATTGGTCTGATAGTCCATATGCTCTTACTTTGTTCATTAAACGACTGTGGGGAACTGTATCGAACGCCTTGCGGAAGTCAAGAAACACGGCATCTACCTGTGAACCCGTGTCTACGGCCCTCTGAGTCTCGTGGACGAATAGCGCGAGCTGGGTTTCACACGACCGTCTTTTTCGAAAGCCATGCTGATTCCTACAGAGTAGATTTCTAGTCTCCAGAAAAGTCATTACACTCGAACATAATACGTGTTCCAAAATTCTACAACTGATCGACGTTAGAGATATAGGTCTATAGTTCTGCACATCTGTTCGACGTCCCTTCTTGAAAACGGGGATGACCTCTGCCCTTTTCCAATCCTTTGGAACGCTACGCTCTTCTAGAGACCTCCGGTACACCGCTGTAAGAAGGGGGGCAAGTTCCTTCGCGTACTCTGTGTAAAATCGAACTGGTATCCCATCAGGTCCAGCGGCCTTTCCTCTTTTGAGCGATTTTAATTGTTTCTCTATCCCTCTGTCGTCTATTTCGATATCTACCATTTTGTCATCTGTGCGACAATCTAGAGAAGGAACTACAGTGCAATCTTCCTCTGTGAAACAGCTTTGGAAAAAGACATTTAGTATTTCGGCCTTTAGTCTGTCTCCTCTGTTTCAGTACCATTTTGGTCACAGAGTGTCTGGATATTTTGTTTTGATCCACCTACCGCTTTGACATAAGACCAAAATTTCTTAGGATGTTCTGCCAAGTCAGTACGTAGAACTTTACTTTCGAATTCATTGAACGCCTCTCGCATAGCCCTCCTCATACTACATTTCGCTTCGCGTAATTATTGTTTGTCTGCAAGGCTTTGGCTATGTTTATGTTTGCTGTGAAGTTCCCTTTGCTTCCGCAGCAGTTTTCTAACTCGGTTGTTGTACCACGGTGGCTCTTTTCCATCTCTTACGATCTTGCTTGGCACATACTATTCTAACGCATATTGTACGATGGTTTTGAACTTTGTCCACTGATCCTCAACACTATCTGTACTTGAGACAAAACTTTTGTATTGAGCCGTCAGGTACTCTGTAATCTGCTTTTTGTCACTTTTGCTAAACAGAAAAATCTTCCTACCTTTTTTAATATTTCTATTTACGGCTGAAATCATCGATGCCGTAACCGCTTTATGATCACTGATTCCCTGTTGAAAGGTTTATTCATAAAGTAGCTCCCCCCACCCTATTATTTATTTTATATTGACATATGGTTTGAGTTGTCCTTAGTGCCATTACTGGCTGTAGGTATAGTATGGCAATGTAAAAATTATGGAGTTTTTAAAATTAAAAAAAAAGTCCTTTAGTGTTAACGTGTACGGAAGTACCATTCCGATTGCTAGTCGTAATTACACCCTGTTAGATGTTATATGCTGAGCATATTATTATTAAATTACGTGTTAACCCATGGAGCACATTGCCACGCAGCGCCCCCTACCGAGGGCGCTTCGCTGCTAGTTGACTTGTTTAGCGTCAGTATACACTCTGCTGCAAGAGTGCTTGTGTCGCTGTTATAGTCATATGTTATTGGACACTCTTTGAGGTGTCAAGGTTGTACGCCTGGTTGGTTAGGAAGGAGTTGAAGTTTGTGGTATGTAACTCATATGACCCGATCTCATTTTCTGTAACGTTGAGACGTTTTGAGTGTGCTGTTCACTTATGGTTCACATGGCTCTGAGCACTATGGGACTTAACATCTGAAGTCATCAGTCCCCTAGAACTTAGAACTACTTAAACCTAAATAACCTAAGGACATCACACACATCCATCCTCGAAGCAGGATTCGATCCTGTTACCGTAGCAGTCACGCGGTTCCGGACTGAAGCACCTAGAACCGCCCGGCCACCGCGGTCGGCTCTTCACTTATGTTTTGTACTTTTTGTAACAGATGTCTGAAGATAGGTGTAATCCTGAAACGCGTAACATATTCTAATAAAAGAGTCCACTGATCATCTCATGACTGTATTGCGATTGTACAGCACTGATTCCCAGTTATTGAACACCATAAGTTTTGAGATAAACTTATCAAATAGCAAACTACGATTTAGATCATCTTGCTCGTGCTTTGAGCAGACCAGTCCAGAAAGTGCTCCTGACTTTCTTCGAGTCACGACGCAATCATCGTTTCTATGTTACAGAGTACTGTCAAGCTGACATAGAAAAAAAGAAAAGAAAAAAAAGCTGCCACAGTGAGGAGACTTTGATTTTGTCGAAAATGTTTTCATAAACACCCATGTTCATCCTGCAGTCGATCAAAAATAATCGATAATTTTCTCTGATTTTAACCGTCACCACATATAACTCAAGCCATCATGTATGGTGATTTATAATTTCATAAACCGTCCTGTCACTGCCGTATAGAGCAATGGAGGCGTCTTAGTAGTATTCTTAATGTGGTCGTCCTTTTGGCCAGCAGAACATCCACGAAAATTGAGTCCAGTCTCAAAAATGGTTCAAATGGCTCTGAGCACTATGGGACTTAACATCTAAGGTCATCAGTCCCCTAGAACTTAGAACTACTTAAACCTAACTAACCTAAGGACATCACACACATCCATGCCCGAGGCAGGATTCGAACCTGCGACCGTAGCAGTCTCGCGGTTCCGGACTGAAGTCCAGTCTCCGGTTGACATATCGTTATATCTTTGAATGGCTGACTAGTATAACTCACTACGTTATACTGAATAGTGAATGTTTAGCAGCGATGAATTAACATCGATTGTACTCCAACACTGGAATAGGTTTGCTAACATTCACAATAAAAGACTTATCGCGGGAAGCCTGAAGCAGTTTCATACTGTTTGCTGATGATGCTGTCTTGTTTCGGAAGGCTTCGTCACGAACTGATTGTAAGGAAATGCTGAACGAATAACTAAACTTAGCGTACTATATAACGCATAATTGCTAAATGAACTCAATTAGCCGGCCGCGGTGGCCGAGCGGTTCTAGGCGCTCAGTCCGGAACTGCGCGAGTGCTAAGGTCGCAGGTTCGACTCCTGCCTCGGGCATAGATGTGTGTGATGTCCTTAGGTTAGTTAGGTTTAAGTAGTTCTAAGTTATAGGGGACTGATGACCACGGCTGTTCCATAGTGCTCAGAGCCATTTGAACCATTTTTTTAACTCAATTAACCAACAGAAATCGTATATAATGATATCTTCCGAAACATTCTCATTTGTCTGTCGGAAAATTCGACCAACACCCCTCTACAATCGTTCAATCAATACGTAACAGGATCTGTCACATATTTTAATGTCTAGGAAATGCTATAAAATCAGATCAACTGTAGAGATGGGGAACACAAGAAATAGCGTTGAGGGGAGGTGGGGGTGGGTGGTTGGGGGGGAAGGGGTGGAGGAAATTCTTAGTGAGAAATGTGTGTAAAGAAAACCGTGAAACACTTATACTATCTTCTTCGTTCACCTATTGCAGAGATCATGAGTCCGCCTGCTTAGCTAAGTGGTAGTGTGCCTGACTACTTTGCAGCGGGCCCGGGTTCACTTCCCGGCCGGGTTGCAAATTTTCTCCGCCCGTGGACTGGGTGTTGCGTTTACCTTATCATCACCGACGCGCAATTCGCCCAATGTGGCGTCACCTGTAACAAGACTTGCACCCGGCGGCCGAACTTCAGCGGACGGGGTCTCCTAGCCAACAATGCTACACGATCATTTTTACTCCCACTGAGCCACCTGTCAAGCGGTTCAGTACCTCGAGTGCCCTCTGCCACCCAGTACAGGATGGCCGGCGGCAGTTGCTCAGGCCACTCGCATTCGGAACCACTTCACTACGGGTCGCCTCCTGGTCACGGCTCCACCTTTATCTTTCGTGCTCTAGTACAGAGAGGCTTTTGCTTGTGGAAATTGATAGCTGGACTCTGTCTCTTGCTTCATTATGTATAAGGAGTCTTTTTTTTAATGGAAGAAACACAAGTTAATTAAATCTTCTGTTTGTTGTGTTATCTTGGTTCAAATGGTTCAAATGGCTCTGAGCACTATGGGACTTAACATCTATGGTCATCAGTCCCCTAGAACTTAGAACTACTTAAACCTATCTAACCTAAGGACAGCACACAACACCCAGTCATCAGGTGTGTTATCTTGTTCGCTAAAGATTTCTGCTCCTTGCTGGCCGGAGTGGCCGTGCGGTTCTAGGCGCTACAGTCCGGAACAACGCTGCTGTTACGGTCGCAGGTTCGAATCCTGCCTTGGACATGGATGTGTGTGATGTCCTTAGGTTAGTTAGGTTTAATTAGTTCTAAGTTCTAGGCGACTGATGACCTCAGAAGTTAAGTCGCGTAGTGCTCAGGGCCATTTGTAGCCAATTCTGCTCCTTTCCTACGACGACACTTGCCACACCACTATGTAACCCAGTTCTCCTTATCGTTGAGTATGAAATCGTACGCAACAGGCGAAATGTATGCACATGTCCAAACCCAAGAGTAAGAAGCTACACTTAATATGCCGGATGGATTTCAACAAAAATTGGTAAAGATATTACTTACTATCAGTAAAGAAATACTGTCGGAGTAAGAACCAGCAGCCTCCTCTTGGGGTGGGGATGATTACGTGGACAGAGAAGGGTGAAGGAGGAATTGGATACAGACAGGTGGGAAGGGGGCATGGACAATGAGAGAGGGAGAGAAATGGAAAAAAAGGGAAGAGGAGTAGATGGGTAGAGAAGGTGAGAGGATGAAATGGACAGAGTAAGGGAAGATTTGGAAATGGACATTGAGAGGAGGGGAGGAGGTGGATAGAGGGGGATGAGGAGATGGACAGAGAGAAGGGGAAATAGAAGACGAAGCAATATAAATTGGTTCAAATGACTCTAAGCACTACGGGACTTATCATCTGAGGTCATCAGTCCCCTAGATTTAGTACTACTTAAACCTAAGTAACATAAGGACACCACACACATCCATGCCCGAGGCAGAAATCGAACCGGCGACCGTAGCAGCAGCTTTGTTCCGGACTCAAGCGCCTAGAACCGCTCGGCCACAGCTGCCGGCTACGAAGGAATAGAGGACTGGAAGAATTACACAGCCAGGCAACACTAGGTAATCAACTTGATAAAATGGGCCGCGCTGTCACGACACAGTAGAGCTACCAGCCCGCCCATGAGGAGGCGCCGATTCTGCAGTCAGTTTTCTCGCTGCAGGTGAGAGTGTGCCAGAGACATCAAAGGCAGCCGCAGCTAGCGCCTCCGGTGTTGACGAGGTAGCGGCCCTGCCGTCCTGCCGGAAACAGCAAAACGAGCGGCTGGCCTGGGCAGCAGCAAAATGGAGATTCTTGGCTGGTGGCGGCTTTAGGAGTAGTGCCGGCGGAAGCGTGCCGGTCGGTTTGGTTCCTGGTGCCTGCACAGCCTTGTTGCTGGAGTGCACAGGCATTGGCTATGCGTTGTACCCGTGTGTGCCCTGTACTTGAGCCACGAAGTGAAATAATCCTTTGCTCTATTGATGTTACATACAAATGACCGACAGTGCCCTCAGTCGTGCTTAAAGCGGAATGGTTATGTGTCTTAATTCGCTGACCACTAAACCCCCAATTCGTTACACAATTGATCTACAACAGCTTCAACCGTCTGATTACTTTTAAAATGAGTTAATGTGTTAAATATTTGACCTTAAGCTTGTAAGCGAGAAAAAGTTTTGAAGAGGTTTGAAATTATGCTTACAGTCGCTAACTGCTCTTATTACGGAACGCTGGATGAACTTACTCTGGGTAGTTTGCGCTCCATTTTAAGCAAAGCAAACTTATAGCGCATCTCGATTTTCCGACGTCACATCGCCTGAAATATGTATCGTAAAATTGCATAATCTTACACGTAAGCTCGGAGGCGTATGTGGATAATGTCTGCAAACTGTGTTGCAAATAGATTTGATCCTAGAGAAGTGACAAATTAAAACGCCATATCTGATGCTGAAGTTTTACTCCACGGATGCCGAAAATCTAACTGATTAAGTTTTTTCCATTCGTCTTTTCTTTTGAGGGGGGAGGGGAGTGTCAGAAGTTCCGTAAATCTTTGAAATTACCTGTGAAGTTTGTTGAAAATCGCTCTCATTCAAAAATACTGGATGAATAAAGATCGCGTATTTGCGCGCTATCAGTCATACAGTACTTAGTTTCCAACCATTATACACACACCAAAAAAATTTTTCCATCACCTCGGTTCCGAAAGTTACGGAACCTGTACAGCAAACTGGAATAGAGATCAACATAAATATCACTTCCGCCCTTTTTATTGCTCATGAAAACAACACATTGCTTGTTGTACCACCACACAGCGAGATCTTCAGAGGTGGTGGTCCAGATTGATGTACACACCGGTACCTCTAATACCGAGTAGCACGTCCTCTTGCGTTGATGCATGCCTGTATTCGTCGTGGCATACTATGCACAAGTTCATCAAGACACTATTGGTCCAAACTGTCCCACTCGTCAACGGCGATTCGGCGTGGATCCCTCAGAGTGGTTGGTGGGACACGTAGTCCATAAACAGCCCTTTTCAATCCATCCTATGCATGTGCGATAGGGTTTATGTTTGGCGAACATGCTGGCCACTCTAGTCGAGTCATGTCGTTATCCTGAAGGAAGTCATTCACAAAAAGTGCACGACTGGGGCGCGAATTGTCGTCCATGAAGACGAATGCCTCGCCAATATGCTGCCGATATTGATGCACTATCGGTCGGAGGATGGTATTCACGTATGCTACAGCCCTGACGGTGCCTACCATGACCACCAGCGGCATAATGCCACCCCAAAACAGCAGGGAACCTCTACCTTTCAGCACTCTCTGGACAGCGTGTCTAAGGCGTTCAGCCTGATCGGGTTGCCTCCAAACACGTCTGTGGCTCCAAACACGTCTGTGGCTGTACGAAAAGCATTATTCAACATGGTGGCGTTGCTGTCAGGTATCCTCCGAGCCATAATCCGTAGGTAGCGGGGATCCACTGCAGTAGTAGCCCTTGGGCGGCCTGAGCGAGGCATATCATCTACAGTTCCTGTCTCTCTCTGTATCTCCTCCATGTCCGAACAACATCGCTTTGGTTCACTCCGAGAGCCCTTTTAAACGTCTAATTAAAAAATTGTATTTCCGAAAGCAGTGACTGAAATGCAATTATTGTAGTTCAGTCGACTCAGAACATACAGTTTAATGCCCTGTAAAAGTTTCATGTCAATGCTACCGTGGTTTCTGGAATACAGGGAAGCCAACTCACTAAATTTAACATTGTCGGGATAGAGCTTTCCAACTCCCCTTAAATTGCTGTAGTAAACTCAGCTGATTTGGCTGTCCCTGACGATGGATTTTATGCAGTCGGCAACGCCTTCACATGGGAGATTTTCATTTCCTCTTCCTTGCTACGTGCGAACTATTACACCCACGGAAAAGATGAATGGGAACCTTTTGTTGGCCATTTAACGTTGTGAAATTTTGTTCTATTGTACGTTTTTGCTGGAAGCTCGTGGCACCATACGCATCAGTTGTAGAGGATATCCATTTTATAGTAAAAGTTTAAGTGCAGAAAATTTTTGGTAACATTTTTGGGAAATAGCAATCTTGTAAGCTACATAAAATCAGTGAAGAAACACTCTAGACCGCGATGGTTATTTTATTAAAATGACCGCTTTCGGCCTAGTCTTACACCATCAACGTACAGCACCATCAGGTGAATTTGACGATGCGTAGAACAGTCAGTCAGTTTCAGCGACTGAGGTCAACTGACTGTACTACGCATCGTCAACTTCAGCTGATGGTGCAGTGGATGGCCTAAGACTTGGCCAAAACCTGTCATTTTAGTAAAATAGCCGGCCGTTGTGGCCGGGCGGATCTAGGCGCTTCAATCCGGAACCGCGCGACTGCTACGGTTGCAGGTTCGAATCCTGCCTCGGGCATGGATGTGTGTGATGTCCTTAGGTTAGATAGGTTTAAGTAGTTCTAAGTTATAGGTGACTGATGACCTCAGATGTTAAGTCCCATAGTGCTCAGAGCCATTTGAATCATTTTTTAACAAAATAACCACCGCTATGTAGACTGTTTTTTCATCGATTTCTGTAGATGCCCATCCTCTAGTCCTCATCAGCTATGCTATGTGTGTGAACTGAGGGCACTCATGGTCGAAGGGTGATAAAAGCTATTTCTTCTACTTCTTCTTCTTCTTCTTCTTCTTCTTCTTCTTGTACATTTGTCATGCATCCAGGCTGGGCCAGCAAGGTTATCAACAGATTTGCAAGATTAATATAACAGGTGGCCAGATAGCCTTCCTGTTGCTACACCGTCACCTGTGGGGCGAAATTTGTGTAGTGTGTCTGGGCGTAGTGTGATTCATATAAAAGAGTGTGAAGGCTTCGAAGTTTTTGTGAATCGTGTAACTGAGGCGAAACTAGGGTACCAGCCCGGTATTCCCCCAGTCGGATGTTGGCTGCCACACCGATCCTCTCCTTTAATTGATCCAATCCGCGGCCGGCGCAGCTCCGCACCCCAGAAGCGACGCTTTAAAAGCAGTGATATCCGGGTGGGTGAGACAGCAGCTATTTCCATGTAAATCGAAGTCTGTATGAATCGGCTTCCGATAAACTGCGCGTACGTAGGTGCGACGATCCAAAACAAGAAAGGCATCACTCTTTTTCTGTTTCCGTTATGGTCTGAGCCTTTTCGTGGGTGGAATTCACGGGGTTTAAAAAATTCTTGTAATTTTTCGTCAACATGGAGCCACGTTACAAATACATCGTCATCTTAGCTCCAAAATATTGTGGTGTTTCTAACACACAGATTCCAGAATATTTTATTCCAAGTATTTCGTAGAGAATTCCACCCCGAGGGTGACGAAGTATTTGCCATGGCGATATGAAGACGCACATCAAGAACATATTCAGTGCGGTTTCTGCAGCCGTTTGCTCTCGTGAACAGATTGTCATAACGAGGCTGGTTCGAGTTGCACGGGTCGTAGTGCAGGCGGCGCGGCCGTGTTGCCGAGCGCTGCTTGCCCCAAACACGGCGCCGCCGGCACATCCTGCATTCGTCGCCCGCCCGGCGGCGTCCCCTATTAGCAAACGCCCCCGTGAACAATCGCCCGCTGTCCTCCCAAGCGGCCGGGCGTGGGTAGCGGCGTGACCTGCCCGACAACGAGCGCGGTCGCCCACTGTGCAGTCGCACGGTCCCAGCTGCTGCTGTGGCCGCAGCTGGCATCACATCCACTCTCACCGACAGCTTGGTTCATATGGCTCTCAGCAATATGGGACTTAACTTCTGACGTCATCAGTCCCCTAGAACTTAGAGCTACTTAAACCTAACCAGCCTAAGGACATCACACACAATCATGCCCGAGGCGGGATTCGAGTCTGCGACCGTAGCAGTCGCGCGGTTCCGGACTGAAGCGCCGACAGCTTGCTGAAGCGCTTACGTCTAAGACTTACGTAAACGGAACGAGTCCAAAATCTGTCGATAAACTTCCATAAAAGATCACTGGTGATTTCCATTTTGTCGCTGCTCTTTCTCTCTTCGCTCCCACGCATTAATTGCGCAGCGCTCCGGTTGCTCCGTATTTTGTTTCCGATGATGTCAGTTCTACGCATCCAGTCTGAGATTTACCTACCTACATTGATGAGCCAAAATAACATGACCACCTGCTTGCCGGCCGGAGTGGCCAAGCGGTTCTAGGCGCTACAGTCTGGAACCGCGCGACCGCTACGGTCGCAGGTTCGAATCCTGCCTCGGACATGGATGAGTGTGATGTCCCTATGTTAGTTAGGTTTAAGTACTTATAAGTCTAGGGGACTGATGACCTCAGACGTTAAGTCCCATAGTACTCAGAGCCATTTTTGAACCATCTGCTTGATAGCTTTGAGCCGTGCTCTCTCCCAACTATGCGTTTTGTCTATCTGTGTTTGGTTTCCCGCCCTTGTCGCGGTTACGTCGTGGTTCTTCTTCCTTCTACGTGTGGCAGCAGTGATGTGTATCGATATTTGCGCTGTGTACCGCCTTTGGTTTGGTGCATATAGTTTCCGGTAAGGGGGTCTGGAGTGAGTCGGTCGGTTGTTGCAGACGAGGGAAGTAATCTCCGCGCGGTGCAGTCGGCTGGGCCTTCCGTATCCGCCTTCCTTCCCCCACACGGGTCCTGTATGAACTCATCCCCTTCCCCCACCGCCTCCTGTTCCTCCAACGGCTCCGCATCCTTTACATTGTCCGCAGGCTTGATCGCCCCCACCCTCTGGCTTCCTCCTTCCTCTCCACCCCTTGCCCATTGCCACGCCTCTATCGCTCTCTCCACCTCCACACCATCCATCTCCTTCATCAGGGCAATTTCCAGCGCCTCCCCCTCCTGGATGATGAACTTCGCCGTGACATCTACCCTTCCTTCCAACTATAACCTGGCCTTGTTCCCCCCCCCCCCTCCCCAGGGCTCCCTTTTTCCTCTCCCCTCCTTCTCCCAGAGCGGATTTTCCTCCCCCCCCCCCCCCCCCCTGGGACCCTGCACTCCATACCTGCCTGTTTCCTTCCCACATCCCTCCCTACCTGGCCCTCTTCCTCCCCCCTCTCTTCCCTTCCCTCCCTCCCTTATTCTGGTCTCACTCCTTGCGCCTGGCAGATCCTCCGTGTTGATCATCGTCAGTGTGCCACATCAGTGTTGTGTTTAGTGCTGTTTCTCCTGTGCGTCGAGAGGTGTGATTTTAATTGTGTGTTGGCCTTGTACGTAGTGTCACTGTCAGTGTTTGTTACGTGCTACGCCATCTGTCGATACTTTTATGCTCCGGTATGGTCATACCGTACCTTGTGTTCTTTTGATTGTCCCAGTGTGTGGTTTTTTGTGTGCGCTACTTTTTTACGGTTTTTATCTTCATTTTACAGTCGTCCCTTTTTTGTCTATTGCCTTCCATGATGTTCCCCCTTTTTTATATCTATGTTCACCATGTTTTCTCCTATGTATATTTTTAAATGTCTTCTATTGTTTGTTCTATGTCTTTCAGCTGAAGAGCAGCGCATATGCTGCTGCCAGCCTGCCCCGATGGGCAATTAAAATACAATAAAGGGAAGAAAAAAAAAAACAGTCAGCTGGGGCCGCTGGGAGCCCCTGCGCGGTGTCAGAACGTGTGTGGAGCTGTCCGATCGCCACGAGCTTCTTGGTTAACCGACCCAGGACGTCGAAGTTGAGTAGTGGTTTCAACTACTCAAGTCATGTCTATTCATGTTGTGGTGGTTAGCTTCGGTGGTTTGCTGTTGGGGAGGTTTTCCAGTGAGCAACACCGAGTGGTTCTACTGCTGAGATTTAGCCGCCATGCGGTGCAATTACCTATTTTGGTCGACTACGATTTGAGTGCACCAGTGGAATTTTCTGTCTAGTGGCCGTTAGTGTTCCGGTTACCTGCCATGGCCACTAACGTAATTTCAGGCAGCGTCCTTTCCTCACCTGTTGTCGCTGTCCAACATGGTGTGTAATTTTGACAGATAATACATATTCCATTGTGGATTATCACGTTTGTAACGTCGCCGGTTTGAGTTCTCATGTACTGATTGACGGGAAGCAAGTCGTTGTGTCGGTCGGTCCGTGAGTTGGGTTCCGATGGATCAAGTATAGCTGGGCTCACCACCTGTCTCACTTTAAGTGAACGAGGGCAGACCGACCTCCCTGGAGGCCTTCTGAGTGCCACCGGTGTTTTATTATCTGTTGTCAGCTATTTTTAAATTTGAGGCTTATGGTTATTTGTTTCTTAAAATTTTGTAAAATTAATTTTTAAATTTATTTTTTTAAGCTCAAACACTGCGGCCTTCTGCCTTTAAGTATTATGGTAATATATTTTAACATTTGAAGTTTAATTGTGGCCCTCAGGCATTGGTATTGCACCTTGCATATGTTGCTTCTTTAAATTATTTTATTGCTATCTTAATTGGACTTTTATCTTGTTAAGATTTCTTGTTGGAGGCCTTCAGCCGTGAAAGAGTTGCATTCGGTGAAGATTCAGCCGCTTTGGTTGTAAATGTTATTAAATTACAATAAATGACAATTAGAAGCAGAAACTGACCTCAGCCCTTGGCCCTTTCCACAATCCTATTACCTGTTTTGCCCAGCGGGTTTGTCCGTCTTTGGAACGAAATACATTACTGATTCCGCGTATCACGGATCCGACGGTTTGTTGGTCGGTTTGTGGACGTATGTGGAATTAGATGTCTACGCACAGGTCATGTAATTCGCGTAAATAGCGGGCTGTTGATTTGCGTGCGCGGTGATGGCGCCCGGTAGCCACCCATGTGGCCCCATTGGATTTACCACAGAAGGAATTTCTCTCCGAGATATCAACGTGAGTGTACTATAATGCTCCTCAAGCCGCTGTAGCACGGACAATTACATTGCTGAAAGCTACCATCGTCGTCACGGAAGACATCAATCATGAAGGGATACAGGTGGTTCGCAGCTGTCAGTGTGTCTTCGAGTACTACCACAGGTACCATTCAAGCACAGCAGAATATCTCAAATAGCATAGCACTGCTCCCACCAGCTTGCACGTTTCGAGCAGCGTTTCAAATCGATGACGGCGTTTGTGGAGGCGACCATCGACCTTGTGTAGCAAAAATGTGATCCACCCGAAGAACACACACATTTCCATTGATCGACGGTCGAATCCCGTCGAGTCTGTGCCCACTGCAATGGTAGTTGACGAAGTCGTTGGGGCAACATGTGAACATGTAGGGGTCGTTGAAAGGTGGCTACACTGAGTCACAGCGCCAGAGACTGCGCCAAAGAATATTATTCCGCCGCCTCCACTGGGCTCAGTAGTAGTTCAGCGGACGTCGAGAGCAGTCGTTGTTCTGTTGGGTGAGAGAGTAGACGATCTGAGTGTTGACTGAAATTGTTGTACTGTTCGGTTGGTGTAATATATAGATGGAAGAGGATGCAAAAAATAGTTCAAATGGCTCTGAGCACTATGGGACTTAATATCTGTGGTCATCAGTCCCCTAGAACTTAGAGCTACTTAAACCTAACTAACCTAACGACATCACACACATCCATGCCCGAGGCAGGATTCGAACCTGCGATCGTAGCAGTTGCGCGGTTCCGGACTGAGCGCCTAGAACCGCGAGACCACCGCGGCCGGCGAAGAGGATGCAATTGTCAGAATATATTTGAGAATGGAGATGGGGTTTTGAATTATGATGCTGGTGTAATGGAATATTTTCGTCAATACATAATGAGGTAAAAAGGCATTACAGTTTTCTTTAATAACAGTCCCTCTTGCTCACAGGTACAGTCAACAAAGCATCTGGCTCGTGTTCATGTATTAGACTTGTAATTCTGGTTTCTATCTGCAATTATAGTATTTCTGGTTTTTCGATTAGTTCATTGTAATTGGTGTTTAAAATATTTTGTCGTATTGAGGAAGAACCGAGCCAGATACATGTACGTTGACTCACACTACCACACACAGAACAGTTACACTTTTGTTTTGTTGTTTCGTAGCTTTTATAGTTGTAGGGGACTTAATTAATCAATTGTGTTAATGGAAATTCCTTGTCATTCTTTATTTTTATTTTATGCAGTCAGATTGCGTGCTAATACTAGTCAGGGCCAACCGGTTACGAGACTAAGTAACCGATCACAGCTAGTAAAATTATTGCATTTATTCATTAATATTTTAACTAAGCTCCCTTCCATCGTCTGTTGAGGAGCTCGATGTTCAACAACATATGATGAACGGTGTGCTCCGAAATACTTGTGCGTCCACCAGCATGGTGGTATTTTGGCAGAGATGCCACGGATCACCATTTATCACTTTACAGAGCAGACAAGCCTCCGAACCCCATGTTCTGTGAAGACCCGTGGACGTCTAATCATTTAGCGTCTAACCGTAGTTTCACTGTCCTGCTACCTCTTTCCGTAAATATTCACAACAGTAGCACGTGAATATTCGACCAGCTCCGCGCCGTTTTTGATACTTCACAGGCTTTGCGTAATAACAATCTGCTCTTTGACTAAGTCGCACATCTCAAGGAATTTCCCCATCTGCAGCCCATATCTTTGCTAGGTCGATGCCCTTCCGTTTCTGCTGCCTTTACACACTTCTCATGGCGCGTCACGTGCTTACAGCGTCACCAGGCGGACTCCAACCTAGAAATGGGCAGTGATCGTAATGTTTTGGCTTATCAGCGTAATTTGGAATTGCACTAATATGAGCTCCCACAAATAATATTGAGCCTCAAAGCCACATTTTTGGTAGATACACATATCTAGTGGTCGTTGGTTGTCCAGGGTTTACAGCCGCTTTGCGGAATGTGTTTTTATTTGGCTCACATCGCTAAGCGACAAAACAAGTAAGATCCACTGAACTACCAATGCTACCTTTGCTGATCCATTATGGACTGTGGGACAACGGCTGATATGTATTTCTTGATACAATAATTTACCAACAGCCGTATGTATTGTAGACATTTATTTTATGAACTTCTTATATGCAACCAATTTCAGCATTACATTGATGCCATCTTCAGGCCCCACACCCTTTCGTGTATAGCGATTTTACGACTACGACATGTGGGGCCTAAAGATGGCATCAGTGTAATGCCGAAACTAGTTGCATATAAGAAGTTTATAAATAAATGTCTACAATACATACGGCTGTTGGTAAATTATTGTATCAAGAAATGCCAATGTTGCCATCTTCACACTGTGCGAAAACAATGTAGCGCCATCTTGAAACTGTGTACGAGGCGGGGCTATAAAATAACAGGGTTCATGATTTCAAAGAGTAAGAATGCATGCGCGAAAGATAAACGACCAGCAGCTGTGAAGCGTGAAGCCATCTCAGATGTCTGTAGGAAAATCAATGTGGCCGTCGCCTTTCTTTGTGTAAGAGCTGTAATTTTGTTTTGTCGGAAAAAAAGATAAGAGCAGTGAATAGTCGTGAAGTTTGGCATTAAGCTTGGAAAAACTGGTACTGAAACCTACATTTAGATGAAAGAAGAGTATGGCGAGGACTGTATCACATCCGCCACTTTTTGAGTGGTTCAGGCTTTTCCGTGACGGCCGAGATGTTGAAGATGACTCACACTAGGGACTGATCGATCTGACCGCCGGTTGAGTATTCGATCGATTGTTAAAGCAGTAGGAATTGACAAATAATGCATAAAGCAAATTTTATACAACAAATTTAACGTCAGCAAGGTGTGTGCGAAACTAGCGCCGAAAATTCTCACTATCGAACAACGTGAAAATATTTGTACTGCCACTTTGTATATGACACAACATGAATCTTGGTTTTAACCTATGATCCAGAAATTAAGCCCCAGTACATGCACTGGAAGAGATGAAGCTCATCGAGAGCGGAGAAAGATCGAACGAGGAAATCAAAATTCAAAGAGATGATGGTTGTTTTTGTCGATGTCCATGGGATTGCATGTGTTCACTAGTTTCCTGAAGGTCAAACTATTAATCAACGTTACTATTTTTATGCTCTTGCTCAAATCCATGAGAACATAAGAAAAAAAGACCCGAATTGTGGAAGAACGAGTCAGGGTTTCTGCATCAACACAGTACACCGACTCATACCGCATTATAGGAACAAGAGTCCGTTGAAGCAGTGAAAGGATGCGGCAAGCGTTATCAAGGAGTTCACAGAGGAGACTTCCAGCACCGTTTCCATCAATGGAAAGTTTGTATGGATCGTTGTAGGTATGGAGGGAGACAATAACGACATGTATATGTTTTCGAAATAAAATGTTTTACGGCAATAGACATGTTATTTTACAGGCACACGTCGTACATCTACAGGTGCCGTGGTGTGTGCACGTCATATGCCAGTACTTCCACCACAGCTGCCCACCTGCAACTGGAACTGTTTCTTCTATTCTGCGCCGGCCGCTGTGGCCGATCGGTTCTAGGCGCTTCAGTCCGAAACCGCGCGCCGGCTACGATCGCAGGTTCGAATCCTGCCACGGGTATGGATGTGTGTGATGTCCTTAGCTTGGTTAGGTTTTAGTTTCTAAGTCTAGGGAACTAATGACCTCAGATGTTAAGTCCCATAGTGCTTAGAGCCACTTGAACCTTTTTTTCTGTTCTGCTGGTTTCTGATGTCATTCCCGTGGTATCAAGTAAGCCCTATGTCAGAATTGTGGCATCCCTTATAAGTACAATTGTTTTATTTGATTTTAATACGTTTCTCGCCCCCGTGTACCGCCCACCGGTGGTACTCACCGGTGGCTCAGGGTAGATCCTCCCATGGAGCCGCTTGTACCACCAGTCGTTCACGCTCGACTCTACCAATTACGCTACCTGCAATACAATACCGTATGATGTGTTACCTATAAGCCAGGCGCAACGAACAGCTGTGAATACAATGTTTGTGCCCCTTCAACACGAGAGCTTTCTACACAAATCAGGCAAGAGACAATTTTTGATTAATCTAGCGTGAAATTATCTTACATGAACGTATTGTTTTAAAGGTCGGGCAAACATAGCGAAAATTCTACATGTGAATAAAATCTTCCGCGCTGGCTGTTAAACTACTTTTATTAAAAAGTCTCTACCGGTTTCGCATCAATGGAGGTGGATCTTCAGATGACAGGTTTCTTTAAACAGTCATGGAGTAGCAAAGTGATTGGTTAGAGCCAAGTCACATTGTTCATTTTCAAGATAAAAGATGCATCTCTAATGACGCGAAAACTGCAATGGCTTTTTAATGAAAATAGTTTAACAGCCATTGTGGAAGATTTATTCACCATATTTTATGTGATTCTTCGTTTTTTTTTTAAATAATGGACTTGAGTCGCTTTCTGAATAAAAGGTCCATGTATTGCAATAGCAGCCCAGAGCGTTTGTATATGACGGCTGCCCCACGGCGAGAAACAGGAAATGCAGTGCAGGGAAGCGCGAATACGCGCGCCGCCCCACAGCGAGAAACACAGTTCTCAGCGGCCACGTGAGCGTGTTAAGCTATGGCTGATAACCAGTTACATGCATAATTCAGTGCACTAAAAGATGTTCGGAGTCCCTTACTGTCGTTTCTGTTCGCATGCAAATCGTGTGTACTATTGATTCAGTCTGGATGAAAGGGAGCTTGGAAGGGCTGAAAACATGTAGAACAAAAATCACTACAGGAACGCAAAAATAAAAAGTCGAACATAAAGTTACTGTGACGTATATCAAATGCCTCTGCTGATCAGAGGATTGCGAAACTGAAACTGGATGCTCTCTCAGCAAAGTATTACGAATGTTATTAATGTCTTAATTAATTAATAATAATTAAAACATTGTCTTTTAAGTAAAATTAGCTATCATATTCGAAGTATTTTTGTCACGCTTCGCGAGTGAAATATGTCAATTGCTACAAAAGGCTTTTGTAAAAGCGTGGCAACATTAAGATTAACAGTGCTCTGCAGGATTAGTTTATGAATCCTGCCTCCCTTCACGTCACTGTGAATAAGATGAGACTCCAATACATTTCAACAAAGCTGGGGACACATCAAACGCGAGAACTTGAACAAAATAAAGAAAGGTTAAAACAATTTTAAGCAAAAAAAAAAAAAGCGTTTTATGTTACACCAGAATCAACTTTCATTACGTAAAATTTTAGGTTATACTTTACGAAGGAGCTTCCATCTGAAACAATCGCTTAAGGAATAGATCGAGTGGTTGCAGTCGTCCTCAAATTTATGGAAACAGTTGCAAGCTCATTAGTATTATATGACAAGTGAGATACTGGGGATGGGTTGTACGGCAATTGCTTGAGATTCCTGCGCGCGTAATACGTCAATGCTGCATTGCTGCACAAGCTGCACTGGACATAGCGGTTGGCGGTTTGAACAGAGCATGGAAACGAACATTTCCGTAGTTTAATGTACTGTGCAAAACTTCCTTTTATAAGTTTTGGTTATCTGTTTCTGTGGACATGGTAGTTCCCCACTGCTGGTACCGAGCGAGGTGGCGCAGTGATTAGCACACTGGACTCGCATTTGGAAGGACGACGGTTGAAACCCGCGTCCGGCCATCCTGATTTAGGTGTTCCGTTATTTCCCTAAATCGCTTCAACCAAAAGCCGGGATGGCTCCTTTGAAAGGGCATGGCCGACTTCCTACCGCATCCTTCCTTAATCCGATGGGACCGATGATCTCGCTGTTTAGCCCCCTCTCCAAAACCAATCAATCAACCCACCACTGCTGGCAGATTTGAAGCTCAGAGAAGGGGCAAGGGAGCACCGAGCATTCTTACATATGTTGCAAGTGCTATAAGGCGCCGGTCGGTGTGGCCGAGCGGTTCTAGGCGCTTCAGTCCAGAACCGTGCGACTGCTACGGTCGCATGTTCGCATCCTGCCTCGGGCATGGATGTGTGATGTCCTTAGGTTAGTTAGGTTTAATTAGCTCTAAGTTCTAGGGGACTGATGACATCAGATGTTAAGTTCCATAGTGGTCAGAGCCATTTGAACCATTTTTTGCTATAAGGCTACTGAAACGTTTCCGTAGTTGACAGGACATGTTGTTCTGAAAATTGTAGTTACGTTCACATATTTCCAGAAAGGTGAGAGCGGGAAGATGGATTTATAAGAGAAGATATTTAAGCAAAGGATGTCAGGTCCACTCGTGGATCCATTTAACTAATTTCGCGAGAGCTGAGAAAGGGCAAATGGATTTCCAACTGATAAGATTTCGAGGGGGCTGTCAGTTTCTGTACTTAACTAGCAACGGAAGAAAAATTTCCAGAAACATGGCATCAGTCAGTTTCACTAATTGGTCTCCCCACTGAGGGAAAGGGTGGACATTAGTACAGCCTTTATTATGACATTTATTTGATTTTAGCAACGTGGGTAATTGTAGCAGATCGTTCTTTTCAGTGAAATCTCAGAGGCTGGGATCATGGAAATGGGTTTCTCAAATGGGAACATTGGGGAGGAGATTTGATAAATATAGGAAACATCTAAAACCTAGGTACGAGAGATTTGGAAATATTTACAATTTATGTGTAGAACAATGTTGTGCAGTGTCACAAACCAAAATTAGAAATGAACCTATGCATCTAGCAGTATTTGGAACCGAAAACGAAGAACTGTGGGATGATTTATGCTGAAAATTCCCAATAGAGTGTTACACGGTTAGGTATTTATATAGTAGAGAACCTCCTTTCTTTTTTAGCATACGAGACATAAACTTAGCTGCTTCAGCTGAGCTGATAGCATCGATGGTTAACGTTCAATGTGAGGTGATCTCCTGCATTAAGGCGGGGATGAGGAACGAGCGGACGATGATAAGTGGGAAGGGGAAATGGAGAAACAGCCTTTCCTGGAGATGCTGCCGTGCTTGTGAAATTGGTTGTCGCGCAACGACGATGATAATGTAATCTGTCCTTTGCACAAACAATTCAGACTTCTTTGTCTACTTGAAGGAGAGTTTCACGTTCTGTAATCTTGCTGATAGCGGATTTACTGTGACATTAGCGGTATGGTGTATCTTTCCTGCAGCCGTTAACTAGCATAAAAAAAGGTATATTTATGAGAGGAAATGCAAATAAATGGTTTTTGATGCCTTTATTAGTGACAACATAGTTGAAACTGGGCTACCAGAAGCGTGCTCAATATATTGATGTCAGAACCTAGTCTTTGGCAAAGGGTGCCTTGAAATTGAAAGAAAAATAAAATACATTGGAGCACACACACACACGCAAATTTCACAGAACACGTAGGGACACCATATGCTATTCTACAACTACTCACACCAAAAAGAATTTTATTACGGGCTACCAGAGTAGAAGAACGCAGAAGTAGTACGCAGAAAGGCAAAGTGTCGAAGAGACGGGCACACTTCATGAAAGAATTGCTCACACGTAAATGAGGCGGCGTCGATTAAATAAGGACTTCCCAATTTGTACGTTGAGCGGCTGTCACATGACCTCCCTCAGGATGCCAACTCAAGCGGGGAATGACCTGAATGAACCACCCCGACTGTTACCTCGGCCAATCAAAGGTAAACATTTCACGCACCTGGCAACACGTGGTCACACAGTGCCTAATGGAGCGGACGAGCCTTGTGTGCCGTACCGTAACGCTGAGCTGTCACGAAACCTGGTGTACCTGCGCCTAACGGACAAAACTGTCGCGCTTTTTACCACATCAAAGACTTTTGAAACAGTTTTCGTGGCCTTGTTTGCAAGATTACTATTAACTTAAATAAATGTACTGTCGATGTTGCAGTTGACAGGACAAAAGCAGAAGTGGGAGATGCTTTAGTGAGGTGATTAGCTGCCTTAGCGATTTACGGTTATTATATTTAATTGGCCTCTTGTTAAGTTTGGTACTGCGAGGATAAGATATTTTAATTAATAGTTTCATAAGAACGGATTCGCTATACAACGCCCATTCATTCCTCCAACTGGAAAATTATTTTAAAGAGACGAGCGCAGCTGCGGTCTTTCGTACCCGCTTTGGAAACGAAGCGCTACACATTCCTGCAATACGAGACGACTTCCAATATCGGTATCACAACGTAATCAAATTTAGTCAATGATCTGTGAAAATATCACATGAATTTCAGGCCCATTAGCATTTAAATGTAGGCAATCGTATAGACTATGAAAGTTAACATACTGAAATCTCATTCGTCATGTGGTGCTATCTTCAAGTTTCGTTGTTAACCCTCCGTTCCGCATTGTCACATCGAGTTAGATCACGCCTGCATATAGGTAACCCAATGAAGAGATTCGCTAAGCGAGCTGCTGTACTGCCTTCTCAGACAATTCACGTCAAAGAATTGCACAGAAGTACTGACGTTTATATCTACATCTACATCTACATTTATACTCCGCAAGCCACCCAAAGGTGTGTGGCGGAGGGCATTTTACGTGCCACTGTCATTACCTCCCTTTCCTGTTCCAGTCGCGTATGGTTCGCGGGAAGAACGACTGTCTGAAAGCCTCCGTGCGCGCTCTAATCTCTCTAATTTTACATTCGTGATCTCCTCGGGAGGTATAAGTAGGGGGAAGCAATATATTCGATACCTCATCCAGAAACGCACCCTCTCGAAACCTGGCGAGCAATCTACACCGCGATGCAGAGCGCCTCTCTTGCAGAGTCTGCCACTTGAGTTTATTAAACATCTCCGTAACGCTATCACGCGTACCAAATAACCCTGTGACGAAACGCGCCGCTCTTCTTTGGATCTTCTCTATCTCCTCCGTCAAACCGATCTGGTACGGATCCCACACTGATGAGCAATACTCAAGTATAGGTCGAACGAGAGTTTTGTAAGCCACCTCCTTTGTTGATGGACTACATTTTCTAAGCACTCTCCCAATGAATCTCAACCTGGTACCCGTCTTACCAACAATTAATTTTATATGATCATTCCACTTCAAATCGTTCCGCACGCATACTCCCAGATATTTTACAGAAGTAACTGCTACCAGTGTTTGTTCCGCTATCATATAATCATACAATAAAGGATCCTTCTTTCTATGTATTCGCAATACATTACATTTGTCTATGTTAAGGGACAGTTGCCACTCCCTGCACCAAGTGCCTATCCGCTGCAGATCTTCCTGCATTTCGCTACAATTTTCTAATGCTGCAACTTCTCTGTATACTACAGTATCATCCGCGATAAGCCGCATGGAACTTCCGACACTATCTACTAGGTCATTTATATATATTGTGAAAAGCAATGGTCCCATAACACTCCCCTGTGGCACGCCAGATGTTACTTTAACGTCTGTAGACGTCTCTCCATTGATAACAACATGCTGTGTTCTGTTTGCTAAAAACTCTTCAATCCAGCCACACAGCTGGTCTGATATTCCGTAGGCTCTTACTTTGTTTATCAGGCGACAGTGCGGAACTGTATCGAACGCCTTCCGGAAGTCAAGAAAAATAGCATCTACCTGGGAGCCTGTATCTAATATTTTCTGGGTCTCATGAACGAATAAAGCGAGTTGGGTCTCACACGATCGCTGTTTCCGGAATCCATGTTGATTCCTACATAGTAGATTCTGGGTTTCCAGAAACGACATGATACTCAAGCAAAAAACATGTTCTAAAATTCTACAACAGATCGACGTCAGAGATATAGGTCTATAGTTTTGCGCAACTGCTCGACGACCCTTCTTGAAGACTGGGACTACCTGTGCTCTTTTCCAATCATTTGGAACCCTCCGTTCCTCTAGAGACTTGCGGTACACGGCTGTTAGAAGGGGGGCAAGTTCTTTCGCGTACTCTGTGTAGAATCGAATTGGTATCCCGTCAGGCCCAGTGGACTTTCCTCTATTGAGTGATTCCAGTTGCTTTATGCTATATGCATGTGTAGTGTCTGTTCTTTCGGGGGCGTCCAAAAAGAATACACACTGTATATTGACATAATTGATTCTCATCGATGGGCAATGAATCCACAACTTTCAGTGAGGATGCACAATTACATTCGATCTCCGGCAGGAATATAAAATTAGCGAGCATGGAGGACACGGACGGGGCTTGTAGGAGGTGAGTCGGCCGGGGAGCGTGTCGAGACAGTCCACGCATTTGCAATAAACACTGTGTCCGTGTGACGCGGCGGTTAAAGCAACTACCTAGTAAGGATACCCGAGGTTCAGCCCTGGTCCGACACACACTCTGCCTCGTCACCGCTGACTCCGCACAAAGTCCCAGTGTAGCTGATGCCATTGGTTCCTCCCCTTTCTCCAGCCTCCACCTTCAGTTTACACAGTGTTGATGTTTGCCGCATCACAAACAGTGCTCGTACTCAGCACCATTATTGCGAATTGAAAAATTGCTCTATCCACTGATGTGTGTTTTTATGTATGTCTTACAGTTTTCGGGCAGTCGTCTTCTGAAAACCCAGGTACTTCAGAAAATCCCTGTGCCTTCTGTCCCTCCCTGAACTGAAAAACGAAACGCCGGGAAATATTTTTCCCATATTGTTCCTTCTGAATACGATATTAGGTTGGTTGGTTGTTTGGGGAAGGAGACCAGACAGCTTGGTCATCGGTCTCATCGAATTAGGGAAGGATGGGGAAGGAAGTCGGCCGTGCCCTTTCAGAGGAACCATCCCGGCATTTGCCTGGAGTGATTTAGGGAAATCAAGGAAAACCTAAATCAGGATGGCCGGATGCGGGATTGAACCGTCGTCCTCCCGAATGCGAGTCCAGTGTCTAACCACTGCGCCACCTCGCTCAGTCAATACGATATTAATTGAAGTAACCATACATTAATAGATTTCACTTCGAAAAATACTAAACACGGTAACATCAAACCAAACACTTCGCACATTTCTGCGAACTTTTTTCTGTTGGTTGTCATGCAAACGTTCTCTTCCGAGGTGTGAATTGGGCTGAGCCTTGACCATTTTACTGAACGTCTGGAGTAGATTTTTTTCTGCAGCCGATGTTAGCTGCTGAGCTGCCGGGAGCCGGCATTGCTGAGACTCTGGGGGACAGCAGGGAACGGCCCCCCGCCCCGAGGCTGAGCTGCGGTCCTGCGAGCCGTTAATTACTCCGGCCCACCAGGGATCACACGCGATTCCGTCGGGTACACACACACACACACACACACACACACACACACACACACACACACACACTGCCGGGCCAGGCAAGCACCAACCAGTACACACATCCCCAGGCCAACATTAATTAAACCCACCACCAATTACATTAGACCTCTCCACTCTAGATTTCACCTCCTAGCCATTTTCGGCAAAGTCAATGGCCAGTACTGACGTTAAGTATCTGCAGACGAAAGTTTAATATTCAAGATCGTATTTAAAATGGTTTAAATGGCTCTAAGCACTATGGGACTTCACATCTGAGGTCATCAGTTCCCTAGACTTAGAACTAATTACACCTAACTAACCTAAGGACGTCACATACATCCATGTTCGAGGCAGGATTCGAACCTGCGACCGTAGCAGCAGCGTGGTTCCAGACTGAAGCGCCTGGAACCGCTCGGCCACAGCGGCCGGCTAATTGAGTTCATTTAGCAATTATGCGCTTAATATGATTATGCTCTTCACGGGCATACTGCCGTTATGATCGTCTTCACTACTCGATATTTCGACGATCTATTTAGACGCCATCTTCAGATACGTTCGTTCAGTATATAACCACGCTACACATTTCATTTTTATTTATTTTTTCACTCCTTATGGGAGAGAGCGGGCTGGTGCTAGAGCGTTGCTCTTTTCAGCTGTGGGAAGTTTGTGCTGTTGGGGCTTCATTTATTTGTATTTGGGGAGAGGAAGATGATTCAATTTCATTTTCTATCCATTTTCTTATTCCAATCTTGTCATATTACCAATTCATTTGATTCAAACTCTCAAATTTTGTGGTTTGGTTGCCATTCATTTACTTCTTGTGCATTTGCTGTTCGTTACTGAGGGGGTGGTTTAGTAATTAGTTAAGGAAGGGAAAACACAGAGGAAACGGCGGCTCCGTTATATACCGGGTCTAGGCTAATGCGCCTGCGCGAGAAGCGGAAAAGCCGCCCCCTGCAAAGCGAAGAATTGCAGCACCGCCGGCGGTAGAAACTAGCAAATTAAGATGTAGCGGTCGAAAACCAGACTGTTGTTGTTTTATATCAGATAAAATAGGGTTCCATGTCTTGGTTAAAGGAAAACCTTTATCTCTATTAATAATGTCTTCAGATAATGGTATTTCGATGGATTCCTTGACCACATAATCCCAGCAAAGAGAACCCAGAGTAATAATATGCATCTTTTTAAACGACATGTTATGCCCTTCATGCCCTTCATTGAGACAATGTTCGGCGACGGTAGATTTTTCGGACTGGAGCAAGCGTTTGTGACGTTGTGTTAGACACATCGGTCATGAACAGTGAGAATATACGCCTTTCCTCAATGACAGGGAATTTTATAAGCTCCATGATTTCTCAATCCAAAATCATCTTTAACAGATCCAAAGGGCCTCTAGTCTTGGCCAAAGGTAAAAGAACACTTAATATCATATTTCCTTAGAATTCTAGAAATATTTGAAGAAATACATCCAGCAAAGGGTAGAAAAGCAACTGATTTACCAGTATCTGGCGCTGGTTCACTTGATGGTCCAAACTGAAAAGCATGATTAATCTGATGATCGGTATATCCGTCGAGCTTAAAGACAGCCTTAAGATGATCCAGCTCCCGTGTCAAATTTTCGGAATCAGAAACGGCGTAAGCTCTCTTGACCAATGTGTGTAGAACTCCCAGGCGCTGATGTGGTGGATGACAGCTCGTATAATGATGATAGCGGTCCGTATGTGTTGGTTTATAGTGTAAGTCATGTCCCAACGTACCATTCCCTTTTTTGTGTACTAGAACATAAAAAGGTAATTTGCCATCTTTTCAAGTTTCCATCAAAAATTTGATGCGTGGATGAAGACAGTTAAAATGATCTAAAAACCGATTAAGTGTTTCCATTCCATGTGGCCAAACAATGAAAGTATCATCCATGTATCTTCAAAAACTTGTAGGTTGATGAGAAGAAGCCCTGAGTGAGATATCTTCAAAATTTTACATATAAAAATATTGGTGACAATGGGGGAAAGAGGACTCCCCATAGTCACACCGTCAGTTTGTTCAAAAAATACATTGAATAAAAAATATGTCGATGTCAACACATGGCGACACAGCTCAGTAGTTTTATCATCCAAAAGTTGACAAATAACAGCAAGGACTCTTCCAGACGTACCTGGGTGAAAAGAGAAACCACATCAAAACTAACTAATGGATCAAATGTTCCCATGCAGGAAGACTTCAACCGTTGAATAAAATCTGTAGAGTTGGATAACTGATGTTCACATTTCCCACCGTAAGGGCTGACGACGGAAACAAGATAATTACCTAAATTATAAGTAGGAGAGCCCACATTACTAACGATAAGACGAAGAGGAGTTCCAGGTTTATGCACCGTCGGTAAACCGCACAACCTGGCCGGGACTGTCACCATTGGTGTCCGTCCTTTGGCACGGAGCACTTCTTAATAAGTGAAATGGTCTTTCGCTTTTTCCGGTCTGTAGAATCGCTCCGAAGTTTACGGTAAACAGAATCATCCAATAAACTGGACATTTTAGCCAAATAAACTTCACGAGACAAAAGAACAGTGGCACTACCTTTATCAGAAGGAAGAACTATAAGATCCTTATCTTCCCTCAATGACCGAATGGCCTTCCTTTCACTGGAAGAGATAGTACTCTGTGGTGGCGGTGCATGACGAAGATGATAAGAAACTTCCTGCCTAATTTCCTCTGCCAAATCTACAGGAAAGCGAGCAATGGCCTGCTCAACAGAACTAATAAAATCAATAGTAGACAGGTTCCTTTGTGTAGGAACAAAGTTCATACCTTTTTCCGAGATAGACGAAGTAGCATCATCCAATTTCTTGTCGATTTGATTAATAACAGTCCGACGACGAGTAATGTCATCAGATGTGATTGGTTGTTGGCAAAGTCGAAGAAATTTCGAAGATTGTTTGTTAATAGCATGGAAAAAGGTATTATCTTTGTATGACCTGGACCTGGGGTATAAAGGAGGAGCCGTTTCTGATGTTCATTCAGTTCCGGCTTGATTGTGCACTCAGCACCGGCGCACAAGTCGCCCAATGTGGCGTCGAATGAAGTAAGATTTGCACCTGGAGGCCGAACTTCCCCGAATGGGGGCCTCCCGGCCAACGATGCCTTACGCTCATTTCAGTTCTTCTTTTTTGCCTTTTTTCCCACTCAGTGATCGCACCTGAAGATGGAGGCCAGATGGATCGCCGAAATATTGTGTAGTGAAGACGATCATATCCGGGAGCATACCCGTGAAGAGCATAAACAAAAGACGGATTTGTTGATTAAATATTGACACAGATGCAATGGCAAACGAATGTTTCACAAAAAATAAAAGACAGAGGAACAGTTGCGTACGTTAAAAAAGTAAAAAGTCGGGGAGTTGACTGATAACGATAGAGACGTACATGAGGTAAGTGATGACTGGGTCTGACACCCAGGAAGAAGGATATCATGGGAACGGAGCAATTTGTGCAGTGCGTACGAGGGTGTGAGTGTTTGTGTGTGTTTGGGGGGGGGGGGGGGGCGGATAATTGGAGGAGGAATTCAAGAGAGTGAAGAGGGATGCCGTTCCGGACCAAGCCTTAGGATGTGGGAGGATAGGACTGCAAAGGAAGGGCGCTCTGACCGGGTATAGCGGCGTGGGTTATATATATATATATATATATATATATATATATATATATATATATATAATGGGACGGGTATATATCACGTTGGATTTCATCGTCGGGTAAGGGAAGACTATTAAAACTTTTCTTCAGAGAGAATGTGAAAAGTCTGGAGGTGTAGCGTTAGGAGAATGTGGTGGTAGAGGCGCGCCGGAATACCAGGAGCAGTGAGCAGGGGGGAAAAAAAGGGGATGGGCGGTGTCAAGTTTAAGAGTAACTTAGGATATTCGGAGGTGTTCAAGATACGAAGAGGAGGAAGGAAAATTTTGCAAGTTGGTAGAGGATTTTGGAGAGGAGGGTAAGCGGATTCGAAAGGCTAGGCGGAGCGCATGGCGTGGCAGGAGGGAGGAACGAAGTCCATGCTGCATTGGCGTAACAGGATGGGTCGGATTAGGACTTCATAAGTGTGGAGGATGTCGTCAAACGTCCACATCTAAAACATAACGGTGCGTGACAAATCAGTGCTCATGAGAATAAGAGTTTTACCACGTTATTTAAATGTCACATCCAACCAGTGGCACTTAGAAAACAAACTTGCATTATATCCTACGCAACACACTATATACATTAACTGAACAACCTGTCAGATGTGCAATTTGCGTGGGAAATTTTGAATTTTCAGAGAGTAAAAATACAACTATCGACACCATTTCAACAATATTCATGTCTCCTTGTAACAGCTGCGTGAAAACGTATCATATAAACAGATCGATGTAGCAAGTAAGCAACGTTACAGAATCCTTAATACACAAGTCGAGACGTATTTCATGGACTGAAAAAAACTACTACATCCTATGTATTCAATATAATATTGTTAATCGGTGCAATTAATGTCGAATCTCAAATATAACATCTTAGCTCGTAAAACAGAAAAATATGGGAAAATATGTCCACGCCTTTAGTGTAAAACAAAGTGTTAACAATTATATCATAGCATAGAGCAACGACCTTAGCAACCAGTTGTGAGCGAAACAAACTTGTTAGGCGTTATAAAAAAACTGTGCCCATACTGAAAATAATTAAGATAAAACAGTAACAAGAGATATAAGGTAAAAACAAATAACAGTATTATGCCAGTCCGTGTACGATGTTGTACAAGAAATATATCTTTTACTGCACAGAAAGTGTCTATTGGCTTGCCTGTGTGCGTGTGTGTGTGTGTGTGTGTGTGTGTGTGTGTGTGTGTGCGTGTGTGTGTGTGCGTGTGTGTGTGTGTGTGTGAAAATACGCAGTCTGGTGAAAAAGTGTCCTTCCAGTTTAAAAAGGGTGTTGTTATATGCCCGATTCCATATGACGGTATCACCTATGCCCAGTTGACATTATAGTGGCTAGTATGTAGCACATTCGACGCATTGGTATTAAAAAAATAAACAGGATTTGTCACGAATAAAACAAAATATTTGTAATAGACATGTTTTTATTTGGTAACAATCCTTTGTGGAATGTGCTACATTTTATCCACTGTAATTTCAATACAACATGTGTGATACAGTCGTAATGAAACTGGACGTGTAACAAGATTTTTTTAACGGTCACAAGATGACCTTGTTAACTGTTGTAAACGAGCCATCAGGAAAAATTAGCATTGAATGTAATCTTGGCTATTCAGTTTCCTTGAAAGCAGTTACAGATTTCTTCTTTTTATCTCAGATTATGAGAAAATTCAGTTAAGTACCCAGAAGTACCTCCACTCTCACGCGATGAAAATAATTCCTCCCATTTTTGTGTTGACTTGTAGTGTCCAAATTAGATAATGTTGACATATAAACAATTGTTTAACCTTCTCGCTAATGTTATGTTGCTTTAGTAGTCATGATACAGAGAGCAGCAACAGCATGGGAGAGTTCCAGAATAGTGTCTGTCATCTAGATGCATATAAAACACTGCTCGACAAAATACACCAAATGGTATCCATTGGCGATGGGTAGAAGTATATGCAGATGGTACAGTAAACATAAGTAATGCGAGGCGGTGGTAACTGTTATTCATTTGAGGAGGAAAGGATGAAAAAAAAAAAAAAACTGAGCGAGTCTGATCGGCGTCCAGTCCCCTTAACGAACAGTGTCGTGATTAACTCATCCGTGATGATCGGCGAATAACAGCCGAGGAACTGTGTGCACAGCAGAATGTCGGCTGTAATGTCTTACAGGAAATGTTACGTAACCATCATTGAAACAAAATGTGTGCAAGATAGGTGGACTGGAAATTTGTCGGGACCTATTGGACTAATACGAGACTGAGGGTCACATTTCTCTGGACACCATCGTCGTCAGAGATGAGATTTGATGCCACTAAGAGGCAGAATACAAAAGACACTACTTGGAGTTGCGAAATGCTAATTCTCCAACAAAGACGAAGTTCAGATCACAGCCATCTGGAGGCAATATGATTTGCGCGAGATATGGAATGGTGTGGTTCTTGCAAATGCCTTGTAGTCTAACTTTTCAGACTCGTAACGATGCCGCCAACGCAGTAAAGCAATAACTAACTACAAATCGTTCAGGGTTTTATGAGCCCGGTCTGCAGTCTTTTGGTTATCGTTGGTGAAAGTGCATAAAATAAGGTGATGAGTATGGAGAAAAATGACAATATTGAGCTGAAATCTTGTTCTATCTGTGTTATTGGTTTCCGTATATGTTGTAGCTTTTGTAATAATAAATGAGAGGCAATAGTTTCGGAATATCCCAATAGAAGTCAGAAGAACGCCCTGTAGCATCGAATGAACATTTATTCAATTTTGAAAAATTCTCTTACATATCTACAAAATATCATCAAACAAAAGCATATTTCCAGAATGAGATTTTCACTCTGCAGCGGAGTTGCGCTGATATGAAACTTCCTGGCAGATTAAAACTGTGTGCCGGACCGAGACTCGAACTCGGGACCTTTGCCTTTCGCGGGCAAGTGCTCTACTACCAACTGAGCTACCCAAGCACGACTCACGCCCCGTCATCACAGCCTTACTTCTCCCAGTACCTCGTCTCCTTCCTTCCAAGTTTCACAAGAGCATATTTAATTCTAATTTTCCACCAACTTCTTGTGGCAAGTTACAAAGAGAATTACCAGTCTTTAAAACTAACGGTTGGGACATTTGTTAACACCGAGAATGAATGAACGCGAAAAATATGAGTAGAACAGTGTAGCAGCACTGACTTATTAATATTGCAGGATGACAGCAGACACATAGAGCTATCAGGTTTCTCTCTTAAAGGTAAAATAAGATCAATATCCTGCCAGGCTCGTCGAGTGAGAAGTTCTCAGTCGAAGTGGAACTGTGGAAGCAACTGGCCAAAAGTCGTATTCTCGATGTCATATGTCGCTGTCTGCATGTGACTGAATTTGAATGGGAATCAATGATCGATCCCCAGGAAATGGGTTTATCTTCCGTTCTTACAGTATATGTTGCAGCAGCAGTTATGCCTTTCCGGAGCTAGTAAATAGAGGAGGGTCACTTGGAGTGATGAACGGCTACTGGAACACGTATTTCTCACACAAGGACGAGATGACAACTCCTACATTGAACAGACAGTAACGGACTGGATAGCTTCTTCAACAATGTTGACTCGACACTGATGCTGTGTCAAACTGCTAGTGTCAATTATACGACACCGTCTGGTTGAAGGTGGTCTGGTGATCTGCTTGCCGTTGAGTCTTCATATTCCTGGAACAACAGGTGCTTCAGGCTGCAGCGGGTACGTGACCGATCTACACTGCGCTGAACTGCAGCTTTTCCAGCAGCGTCCAAAGGAAGATGAGGGTGCGTTTGGGTATGAGATCTCTCCTGCTGCGTATTGAAGCCAGTATGAACAGCAAACACCATCTCAGGGACGTATGAGACACGTCCGACAAGTGGTTGGTCGGTTACTTGTTTATCACCGTCAAACATCTAAAACTGTAGATGCTTTATGAACTCGCATACAACCCGCGTGGTGGAAAGTGCCGCACGAAGGTATCCAAAGTGTCTTTCATTCTGCACCACCACGTTTACTGGCGCTAAGTGCAGAACACGGGTCTTCTCACCAAGATGAATTACTTGTAGAGATCAAGTACAGTCCTGTAATCCTAACCGGCTTTATACTGCCGTGTTCTTAAATCTGTAGTATTAAAATGACTGTATTAGCAAAGGGCCTACATGGTACACAGCTAAATCCAAAACTACATATCTACTCTGTAAACCACCGTGAAGTGCATACCTGAGGGTACTTCATGTGTACGAGTTATTATGACTTCTTCCCGTTCGATTAGTGTATGGAACATAGGAAGAATGTTTTCTTAATCGTCTCTGGGAGCGCTGTTAATAGTCTAATCTTGTCTTCGAGGTCCCTGTGACAGGATGCTTAGAGGACACCAATAAGTTACTAAACTGCTCACTCAGAATTTATAAGTGGGCTTGTCTCTACCTTCAAGAGTCCGCCAAATATTTTATCACCTCCAAGTCCGCCCCCGGTAGCTGAATGGTCAGCGTGACGGATTGTCAATCCTCTAGGCCCAGGTTCTATTCCCGGCTGGGTCGGGGAATTTTCTCCGCGCAGGGACTGAGTGTTGTGTTTTGTCTTCATCATCATCCTATCATCTTCATCGACTGCAGGTCGCCGATGTGGCGTCAAATTGAAGGACCGGCACCCGGCGAATGGCCTGCCCGACGGGGGGCCCTAGCCATACAATTAAATAAGTAAATATATCACCTCCAACACACTTCCCAAGGGACAAACATGCTGCCATTCTTTGTACACCGTACCTTCAATAACTCTGTAAGGCCTGTTTGGTGCCGGCTGGTGTGGCCGAGCGGTTCTCGGCGTTTCAGTCTGGAACCGCGCGACCGCTACGCCATAAAAGAACAAAAAAACAGGAAAAGAAATGTTTACAAGGACGTAGAAACATTCTAAAAGAAGATGACGGTGCAAATAAATATTTTAAGGTATTGATACAAAAAAAAAGTTTCTTCGAAGAAGATGAAATTACGGTGTTAAAAATGGCATTTTAATCATTACATCCCATGGTATACAACTAAATCATCTTCTAAACGATGTAAACTTCCTATGTCTGCGCAGAATTTGGCGGCAGTTAGCGAAGTTTACACAAACGTAATAAACAGTGCGATAAATTCACTAAGTCGATGTCAACAGCACGTAGGAAATCATGAATTCCTACGTCATAAGTTATGCTGTTGCCCATTATACAGGCAACAAGCTGGAATGGTCACCGATTTCAGATCATCTCATTAGTTCCTTTGTTTCTTATCAAGTGTTTAGGAAGGTCGTGATTCAAATATGAAACTTCAAATATTGGTACTCCGGTGGAGTTCTAGAACTTTTGTCCGACGAATGCGTAGTTGCATTCGGTTCCGTATTTTATTTTAAACAGTAGTCCCTTCGCAGTAAACAGTACAAACAGCCAGTTCATTACTCCGGAGAAAGACAGAGATTATTGCCTCCAACTCTCTCTTTTTCCGCCGGCCGCGGTGGTCTAGCGGTTCTAGGCGCGCAGTCCGGAACCGCGCGACTGCTACGGTCGCAGGTTAGAATCCTGCCTCGGGCATGGATGTGTGTGATGTCCTTAGGTTAGTTAGGTTTAAGTAGTTGTAAGTTCTAGGGGACTGATGACCACAGCTGTTAAGTCCCATAGTGCTCAGAGCCATTTGAACCATTTCTCTCTTTTCCTTTTTTTTTTTTTTTATTGTTTGCTCAGATGCTGCCCGCCACGAATTCCTCTCTGGGAGTGAACTTACATCCTACATGCACAATTATTTATCGAACGTACTCCAGTCTCCAGTCTTTGTCTTCTCCTACGAATGATTAATCAATTTAAAGATCAACGCACTGGCTGCGTGGATGTGGATCTTAGATAATTTTGATTAACCTGATTGCTGGACCGTTATCGAATATGGGCAACAGAACTGTAGGTGCGGTACTCTATTTATACGACAATCTAGATGCTGCATTGGCATCAATCAATGTTTATCTGGAGAAATCGCAGCTTTTACATAGTGATTGTTAAGTTAGTATTTTGTTGAAAATTTCAACATTGCCGTGTTTTGGGTTACTACTTAGTTGTTGGTAGAAGAAATATTTCACGAGGCCGCGCTTCATCATCATTACGTGAGGAGAATGACGACACTTTTTAAATAACATGACGACTTAAACTCCTTATAGCTACACAAAAATATTTACTTATTGATCATCTGGTTTTGTTTTGGGCGTCATCCAGTAGACCTATCACAAACGGAAAGATATTTTCTGGAAGAATTTGTTACAATAGGACACACCAATGTTTAATAATACGTACATATCATATAGCTAGTTATGTAAGTCGATGCACATTCAAAAGTATTTGCCTAAAAACATTGCTGGGAAGTACTTCCATTTCACTTGAAAATTAAAAACTATTGCGCTGTGTGTCTGGCTTCCAGCTAGATTTCCATACTGCTTCTGAGTTGTCAATATTTCAACTTCAGATCGATTTCAGCAGCGTTATTTCTCCATTTTATTTCTCCTATTCTGGGGTTTCAGTTATTTATAATTACGTTCCATGATTAATATTTAATTTTTTTCCTATTTTGGGTAGCACTCCTACCTGTGACTTTCGGGTCTTCGTCTCCCCCCCCGCCCCCCCTCCACACGTATTCTATCCTTTATTCACTGTTGTTTTTTCAAGTATGTAGTGTCACAATTAGCTCTCAATCTATTAGACGTAGAAGGGCTTCCTGTATTTTAAATCGGATCTATAGTTTGTATTCTAATTAGTGTTATTTCCGCTTGGACCTCACTGTTTCACGCACAGGATGTATTCTGACGAATAACTTCCTAGGTCTAGCCGTGAACGCCTTTTGAAGTTCTTTAATTCTGAATTGCGTATAAAATTTTTTAGTAAGCGAAAATTTGAGGTGCTTGTTTTGAAATACTGGAAATTGATTTACGAAGACGATATTGAAACAGATAGCTTTGTGTAGAACACTATATGGCGCAAAGTGTGGGCCCTGAGGGTACCGGAGAAGAAGCTCAAACACGGTGCAAGGAAAAAATCTTAAAATTTAAGTAGATATAGTTCGAAATGTAAGGTAATAGAAAGAACTAGCGACTGTAACTGTCTTTGGCAAAGCCTAATTAGCAGAAGGGACAGGCTAGCACGATATCTGCTACCTAATCCAGGAATAGTTAGGTTCGGACTGGAAGGAGGTGGAGGGGAGCAAATTGTTGGCATGGGCAATGATTAGAACATCTAAAAGTAGATTATCATCAAGAACGTTGGACGAGGAATGGTTTACCACAAGATATGGAAAACGGTGCCAAGCGAAATTTTAAAAAGTCAATGAGTTTTAAAGAGATGTCGGAGGACCCAACCGAGAATGTAAAACGCCGAAACCGGTGGTAATTAATCAGTAAACTTACAGACTGCTGCGTTACGGAGGTTTTAAATAGACACAGTTCTGTGGCGACGGTTTCCCTTTACGTGCATCTCTTTCAATGCTGCTGGTATAGAAACAGTGTTTTCTAAACGAAAAGAGTGTAATTTTGTCATTTGACATCTCTAATTACAAAATTCATTGGGAATACCACAGAAATACCTGAAAGATTCAACCACTCCGAGGAGAAAATTGCTGGGTGTAGGTGTCTCAAAGTTGCACGAAGGACGACAGCTTTCGAATCAATCACCTGAATCGTTACATTACGCGTAATTCTCTTTCGATGGTATATACCCAGCTGAACGTTTCCATGTTTCTGCACAATATATTATCTTATCCAGATTAGGCAGCCGACGGCCTGGGCTACAGCGAGAAGTGAACCGAATCGTCGGCATTGTACCGTATTTACGATAGAGCACAATTCCCTTCGCTTGTCCTTCCTTTTAATTTATTTGAGCTGTTTTTCGTATTACGCCCGCTTCTTCAGCTTTTCTTTAGCCTGACGGATCAGTTGTCTTATGGGACGTTATTAAACAAAGTGCAGGACTCCAAGTCTCACTTGAAACGATGCTTCCGACCCCGTTTATTGAATTTTTTGAAGTTCCCAGCTCAATATGGGCCTTAATTACGGTGTCAGAGAAACGTGAAACGCCATAATACTCGACTTGTCGCTCCTCATATTATGAATTTAGTCGACGCAATGGATGGCGACGTATAAACGAAGAATTTGGTTGAGTGTAGAATTAATGTGATGGGATTTACTAAAATAAAATAAAAAAATTAAGATGTGTTTTCCATTTGCGAAGAACATTTGAAAACTTCCTCGATTAAGAATAAGCTGAATAACTAGAATGGCGTTTTCTCAGAAACGGTCGAGTATCCGTGGATAAATTGAGGCATGTGTTCGCTTGACTTCTTTTTCACTGTGCGATGTTTCTGGCAAGGTGATGGCACTTGTCGTGTTCTCGTCGCCAGCCGCAAGGTCTCGATGGAGCGCTGCCGTTGGCATGAGACTAGGCGCACCTGTCACGATTGCACTGAAAACGGAGGTGTTGGGTCGTGCCATACTAAGGAATATTCATATGTCTCGTATATTCCTCAGTTATACTTATCAAACGTTTATTGGAAAATTCCTGTGCCTCTTCTATGAACTAGTAGTTTATTCCCACTGTTTCGAGCATTGGAAGCTGTCTTTGAGGTTTATAAACAACTGTGCAACACACCACCCACTGCAGGCACGTTAATTATCCTTCCAGCCTCGACATAACTCGGTACTGTATAGAAATGTTTGTATTATTTTGAGACGTACAACAATTCTTGCGTATGTGGAATTGAAACAAAGATAAAATTTATAAGCTCATCTTGACATTTTTTGCGGCGTAATGAATGATCCACTAGATTTCGGACGTGCAGCCACAGAAATTTTACTTTACACCTGATATTTCAGCCGTATGCCTTTCAGTCATCTTATGAGTGAGCCAACAGCCTGGAGCTGCAGCACTCGCTCCTTCCTTTTAAGTCAACGATCCGCGCCGCTGCTCGTGCGGACACTGAGACACAAACGTCACAGCCGTTCTACAGCTGCAAATATCTATGCAGAAACTGTAACTACTCGGTAATTACACTGTACAACGCAAAGATACCAAGGTATCATTAGAAACTACACTGTAGGAGTGGCTTGGATAGTTTACTAATCTAAGCACCGAATTCCATGCTTCTTTCAGGTTGCACTTAAAATAAACTCATGGTTATTCTCCACGACAGGCACGCAAGGCACTAGGGATAAAGTCGAAGGCGGACTTGAGGAATGAGGAACATGACATAGACTTAAATCCACGGCTTTCTTGCCATATGCGGGAAGCAAGTTGTTAAAACAGGTCGGATCCACACCAGTCATAAATTTAAATCGGTTTTCGGCGTCCAACGAAGACAGCAGCACTATTGGATTGCTTTAAAGGCGACTTGATGCGCTGTGAGGCTGATGTTTACAAGTTCCGCTGCCATGCATCCGGCATACCGCGCATAGGATCCATAAAAAATATACGGCACACTGCAGCTGCCCCTGGCTCTTTCAGCCCAATAAATCGGCTGCGGCAGAGCATTGCATCTACATCTACATCTACATCCATACTCCGCAAGCCACCTGACGGTGTGTGGCGGAGGGTACCCTGAGTACCTCTATCGGTTCTCCCTTCTATTCCAGTCTGTATTGTTCGTGGAAAGAAGGATTGTCGGTACGCTTCTGTGTGGGCTTTAATCTCTCTGATTTTATCCTCATGGTCTCTTCGCGAGATATACGTAGGAGGGAGCAATATACTGCTTGACTCTTCGGTGAAGGGATGTTCTCGAAACTTTAACAAAAGCCCGTACCGAGCTACGGAGCGTCTCTCCTGCAGAGTCTTCCACTGGAGTTTATCTATCATCTCCGTAACGCTTTCCCGATTACTAAATGATCCTGTAACGAAGCGCGCTGCTCTCCGTTGGATCTTCTCTATCTCTTCTACCAACCCTGTCTGGTACGGATCCCACACTACTGAGCAGTATTCAAGCAGTGGGCGAACAACCGTACTGTAACCTACTTCCTTTGTTTTCGGATTGCATTTCCTTAGGATTCTTCCAATGAATCTCAGTGTGGCATCTGCTTTACCGACGATCAACTTTATATGATCATTCCATTTTAAATCACTCCTAATACGTACTCCCAGATAATTTATGGAATTAACTGCTTCCAGTTGCTGACCTGCTATTTTGTAGCTAAATGATAAGGGATCTATCTTTCTATGTATTCGCAGCACATTACACTTGTCTACATTGAGATTCAATTGCCATTCCCTGCACCATGCGTCAATTCGCTGCAGATCCTCCTGCATTTCAGTACAATTTTCCATTGTTACAACCTCTCGATACACCACAGCATCATCTGCAAAAAGCCTCAGTGACCTTCCGATATCATCCATCAGGTCATTTATGTATATTGTGAATAGCAACGGTCCTTTGACACTCCCCTGCGGCACACCTGAAATCACTCTTACTTCGGAAGACTTCTCTCCATTGAGAATGACATGCTGCGTTCTGTCATCTAGGAACTCCTCAATCCAGTCACACAATTGGTCTGATAGTCCATATGCTCTTACTTTGTTCATTAAACGACTGTGGGGAACTGTATCGAACGCCTTGCGGAAGTCAAGAAACACGGCATATACCTGTGAACCCGTGTCTATGGCCCTCTGAGTCTCGTGGACGAATACCGCGAGCTGGGTTTCACACGACCGTCTTTTTCGAAAGCCATGCTGATTCCTACAGAGTAGATTTCTAGTCTCCAGAAAAGTCATTATACTCGAACATAATAAGTGTTCCAAAATTCTACAACTGATACACGTTAGATATATAGGTCTATAGTTCTGCACATCTGTTCGACGTCCCTTCTTGAAAACGGGGATGACCTGTGTCCTTTTCCAATCCTTTGGAACGCTACGCTCTTCTAGAGACCTACGGTACACCGCTGCAAGAAGGGGGGCAAGTTCCTTCGCGTACTCTGTGTAAAATCAAACTGGTATCCCATCAGGTACAGCGGCCTTTCCTCTTTTGAGCGATTTTAATTGTTTCTCTATCTCTCTGTCGTCTATTTCGATACCTACCATTTTGTCATCTGTGCGACAATCTAGAGAAGGAACTACAGTGCAGTCTTCCTCTGTGAAACAGCTTTGGAAAAAGACATTTAGTATTTCGGCCTTTAGTCTGTAATTCTCTGTTTCAGTACCATTTTGGTCACAGAGTGTCTGGACATTTTGATTTGATCCACCTACCGCTTTGACATAAGACCAAAATTTCTTATGATTTTCTGCCAAGTCAGTACATAGAACTTTACTTTCGAATTCATTGAACGCCTCTCGCATAGCCCTCCTCATACTACATTTCGCTTCGCGTAATTTTTGTTTATCTGCAAGGCTTTGGCTATGTTTATGTTTGCTGTGAAATTCCCTTTGCTTCCGCAGCAGTTTTTTAACTCGGTTGTTGTACCACGGTGGCTCTTTTCCATCTCTTACGATCTTGCTTGGCACATACTCATCTAACGCATATTGTGCGATGGTTTTGAACTTTGTCCACTGATCCTCAACACTGTCTGTACTTAAGACAAAACTTTTGTGTTGAGCCGTCAGGTACTCTGTAATCTGTATCGGTACTAGTCATTCTATTCTTGATCTTTTTGGGACACATTTGGGAAAGAAGCAGTGGAAATTCATTTGACGATACATTTAATTAATACAGGCAACGGTTTCAACATGGAAAAGAACCAGGCTTTGCAGAACTGTAAAGTCATTACTAGTGTGCAGGTCGGAATGATTCATCGATATCTCAGCATGGATCAACCGTGTAATCAGAGATTTAATTTATGCAACAGTTCTCTGCTAGCGAACAACATCTTTGGTTCTTCTGTGTCTGTGACCGCATACGTAAGGCGTGGTCCTCAGGTATAAAAGGATAGAGCGAGTGCTGCAATTTCAGTCTGTTGGCTCACGTGGATGACCAGAAGATTTACAGCCGAATTATAAGGCGAAGAAATAGGATTTCTACGGTTACACGCCCAAAAACTTATTCCACGCTCAGTTGAAGCAATCATCCTTATTATTAATCGGTTTTGGAAATCAATATACAAATTTTGCTTTAAAATAACTGTCATAATAAGGAAAAAAACAATATAGAATATATATATATATTTTTTTTTCGAAGTAAACTGCGTCCGTCACAATACGTTTTTCGCCGAATACTGCAAAATAAAGCTTCTCTGAGAGTACTCGAAGAAAGTTGAAGTAATGAGAAGTAGCGGAAATGACAGCAGCGAGAATTTTAGCAAAATAATTGGTGATCACGAAGTAGATGAAGCTAAGGAATTCGGCTACGTAGGCAGCAAAATAACCCATGACGGAGGGAGCAAGGAGGAGGACGTAAAAAGCAGATTAGCGCTGACAAAAGGGCATTCTTGGTCAAGAAAAGTCTACTACTATTAACCATAGGTCTTAATTTGAGAAATAAATTTCCGAGGATATATGGTTGAAATATAGCATTGTATGGCAGTGAGGCATGTGTAGCGATGCAAGGGGTACCAAATGTGTTATAAAAGTCAGTAAATTACTAAACGGACAGTATTTTTCAATAAAGGTATTCCGTTCATTCCAAGCAATTATTGATTCGTTACGTCATCGTCGAGACACGAGTTGACTGTAATCTGATTCTGCTTTAGCAAAGTAATAGTTTCTTTCAGGCGATAAAATTTTATTGATTATGAAATACAAGTTTTTGAAGTTTATGCAGTGTTAGTAATTGCAGGCCGTTATTTATCTGTTTAATATAAAGGTGTTTTGAATTTTGCGTGCATGAAAAAGTTGTAATTCATGTGCGGCTTTTACGCTGAGACGAGTTATCACTTAGAGTGCTAAAAGCGCGCGTGTTCAGTTCGCTGACCTGCGCGGTGAATTTTATTTTTTGTGGATTTGACCCGAATGGAGAGAAATTCAGTTTCTTTTAGACTTTACGTGAGATAGACACATCACGTTATTACAAAAGAGTCGTTTAGCCCATTAGGGGCCCGCATCTCGTGGTCGTGCGGTAGCGTTCTCGCTTCCCACGCCCGGGTTCCCGGGTTCGATTCCCGGCGGGGTCAGGGATTTTCTCTGCCTCGTGATGGCTGGGTGTTGTGTGCTGTCCTTAGGTTAGTTAGGTTTAAGTAGTTCTAAGTTCTAGGGGACTTATGACCACAGCAGTTGAGTCCCATAGTGCTCAGAGCCATTTTTAGCCCATTAGGGAAAACTGAAACCTCCGCGCTCGATTTGAAATACGTTACACGCTAGTGCGTGATCGAGCTGTCCAGTGAATCACGTACTACAGTTGCAAACGCGCTTGGACTTAATGCACGAAGTTGGAAATTAATTTTAAGACAAGTGCTGATTTTGACAAAAATGAACCGCAATTTTATTCAAAATATCGAGGTTCTGTTTTAATTGAGACACATATCACCTTGTCGATCACATTGCTTAGCAACACTGTAATGTAGATTAATTAATTCATTAGAACGATTTGTGACGTAATAAGTCCCATTACACATATAAACTGCTACAGGAAATTTGCTGACCGCATGAGGGTATGAGAGTGATTTATTCCAAGAAATTCCAATAAACCGGTGGTTTCAAAAGTTAAATTACTAACTGTTGTGTAACTTCATTGATTGTCCCACACGACTACTGAACGTGTTTATCGTGACTCTTCACAAGAGATCTCAAGAAGCCGGGATAAACAATATACAAGAAGAAGACGAAGAGGTATCGGTATATATGGACGATGGGTAAACGTGAACAGAAGAGAATAGAAGCACCTGAGATGTGGTGCTACAGAAGAATGTTGAAAATTAGGTGGACTAATAAGGTTAGGAATAAGGAGGTCCCTCACAGAATCGGAACTTGTGGAAAACACTGACAAGAGGAAACGACAGGATGATAGGACATCTGTTGAGACAATTGTAAAGGAAGGCAAAGATTGAGATACATCTAGCAAATAATGGAGGACTTAGGTTGCAAGTGCTCATCTGAAATAAAAAGGTAATTCGTGGCTGGCAGCATCAAACAGTCAGAAGACTGATGACACAAAAAAAAATTAAAATCTCATACAATCGACGGAGCCATTGATACCATATGTATTTTGACGTGCGTTGAAATGCGATACTTGCAACTGTAGAATAGAGCATCTCGAAGCATTACATATAATCGTCTTTAAGATAAGTTTCCAGAAACGATGGCTCTCGGTGATACGTCAGCGAAATCTCCAGCAGTATTCATCTGTGTTACACTTTGTTCGCCGCGAATTGAAACCAGATCTTCCTCCCACTTAGCTCCGTGCGAATGATGGAGTTATTGTCCTTGCCAATACCCAATGCATTTGATGCCATTCTTAATGAATGTCAGACGTGAACAGGGTTGGACACAGCTCTTACCCACAGCAAAAAGACCGCAGCATTGTGGAACTGTCGTGATTTAGGAATACCTGAACATGTGGTGTTCACTTACCAACTACAAGTGCAAGAGAGTGGACGCGAAAGCCCTCAGGACAGAACAACGTTGCTAATGAGGAACGCTGACACATTAGAGTTAACGCTGACACGTTCTAGTTACAGAACGAACTCACAAACAATGTGCATAGGAATGAAACACACACACACACACACACACACACATGCACGCAAATACACAAAGGATTTCTTCCCTATGATTCGTCAGGCGCAGTTTCTATGACGCTTTGGCAGACATTTCAATTTCGTATTTGCGATGTGTAATACGTCCATGAGACACCCAGTTTCAACAAAAACATCGATTTGTTTCCCGTTGTACAGATGGTTGCCGGATTTCGGCTGTTCAATATATAAAGTCGAATCAAGACACCTTTGCCGTATAAAATTCCTAGTTGTTGTTGTATTTAGCATCCAGTATCAGCGCTATATTACGCCACCTACAGGCCCCTTGACCGACGTGAAAGAGAAACCACACCACTGGATCAGTCGAAATACGGGCCAGCAGCCAGCGACTGGTATCCATAGATTTCTTCTTGACATAGCGATTCCTTCTATCATCACTTGCCGGAGGGATGTCAAGGTTTTCTCTGTAAAGGAAAATTTCTGAAATTCTCAATAAATGTGTGTGGGTGCCACTGAGAGTATTGGCGAACTGGGGGAGCTGAGAAGGACCTTTTGCCATTTTATTCAGACATTTGTCAGTTCCGCATCCCTCCATGGTCACACCATAGAAAGGTGTAAGCCAGAAGGGCTGAAAACCCCTAAGACCCTTAGTTGCTTTGATCGCGTTCAAATTTCGTCGAATGGTTTTGAAAGGTGAACAATGGTTCCACGCCGTACCAGAGCAAAAATTTCGGTCGTTTTCCACTCCAAAGCGGTGAGATCATATTCAGTGGGGTTGATGGCCCGTGATGGACTTACAGAAGGATCGGAGCGTCTGGAACGGATCGTCAGTGTCAAAAATGGTCAAGAACGATGTGTCTGAAATGTTTTCCTCACCTATCAATAAGAAACCTGCGTAATTTCCTCGCTGGGCGTCTTGGTTCTGATCTCCATCGCAGAGGCGTCGAATTAAGGGGTGAAATGTGGGTAAGAGGAGGTTTGTCGATCTACCCACCACGTGACACGTCCGCGGTGTTGTTGAGCGGAATTTTGTTGAAATTTGGTGCCAGTGTAATCTCATTTGTCACCATACACCTCGCATGAACTGCTGTGCTCTGGCTTTCTTATCGCAAATGTCGCCATCACCCGGTGTCGCCGTGCCCGAGGATGAGGTCCCAGGGCACCACACTTCGGCATAGTTATAGAGGAATGTTGTAGGCCACTTAGAGCGAAATTTCAGACTTACGCATAGCAACGGGAGACAATTACAAGGATTCGAAAAGGGGTCTTTTATTTGTGTTGTGCAGTATAATGTAGAGAATTTTCAGTCTGCTGAATGTATTTGCGACCTGTTTTAGACACACAGGAGAGCAGGTTTTTATGAGTGCAATACGTAAATAAGTAAAATATATAGACCTCCAACGTATGTGGCTCCGTCCCCAATTTTCCGTATCCTTTAGCAAAACTTCACGCGTTTGAATCACCCGATTATGATACCAGCATGAATAAAGGAAGCGAAAGATGAAGGTCCAACGTCCTGTTGAAGACAACGTCATTATAGAAACGGCATAAGCTCGTATTGGCGCAGCTTGGTGAACGAAAATTGCCTGCGCCCTTTATCGTTTATGACTGGATGGGAATTCGAAGCACCGGCCTTCCTAATGCTAGTCCCGTAAGTTAAATACGACCCACGTCGTTCGATGAAAAGTGTGCACACTCGCTAACACTGCGATTAATTGCGGCAGGTGTGTCTGGCCGGATGCAGTACTCGGAAAACCCAAAATTATGAAAACAATATCACTGAATGTGAAAGTAATGGTCTTGTGCTACATCGAAAAGAAAAAAAAATGATGAAACAAACAATCACTTATTCGATAGTGTAAAGTTCACACGCCCGCATCTCGTGGTCGTGTGGTAGCGTTCTCGCTTCCCACGCCCGGGTTCCCGGGTTCGATTCCCGGCGGAGTCAGGGATTTTCTCTGCCTCGTGATGGCTGGGTGTTGTGTGCTGTCCTTAGGTTAGTTAGGTTTAAGTAGTTCTAAGTTCTAGGGGACTTATGACCACAGCAGTTGAGTCCCATAGTGCTCAGAGCCATTTGAACCATTTGTAAAGTTCACTGATCAGCCAGAACCAGAATATTATGACTACCTTCCTAATAACCGATATATCCGCCTTTGGCACGGGTAACAGCGGCGACACGTCGTGGTATGGAAGCGATGAGGCCTTGGTAGGTTTCTGGAGCGAGTTGGCACCACATCTGAACACACTCCATCACACACCTGTCCTTGTGACATGGCACATTATCTTGTTGAAAAATGCCACTGCCGTCGGGAAACATAATTGTAATGAAGGGGTGTACGTGGTCTACAACCAGTGGATCTTTTTTCGGTTCTCATAATTGGACATTAGCAGCCAAAAATTATTATTACTGCTTACTGTCACTTTTATGGTAGTAGGGTGGTGATTCTGTTACGTGAAATGGTTTGCAAATGCCGAGTTGTTTGTGTGGTTTCTGTGCACTTTTCAGTGCTTTATGCGTTCAGAGTATCTTATCCTCAACGTGGTTTATCTTTCATACATGTGCTAAACGACAGTTATTGCAGGTTAATTAATGTATGTCTGCACTACTACAAACACAATGATCAGCCAGAACATTATGACTATCTACCTAACAGCCGTTATGTTAGCCTCTGTCACGGATAACATTGGTGACGTGTCGTTGTATGGAAGCAATGAGGGCTTAGTAGGTCGCTGGAGAGGGTTGGCACCATATCTCCACACACAAGTCGCTTAGTTCCTGTAAATTCCAGGGTGGAGGGGGGGGGGGGGCATGAGCTCTGACGCTACGTTAAATCACATCCCGGTTGTGTTAGATCGGGTTCAGATCTGGCGAGATGGCGACCAGCACATTAATTGGAAATCACCACTTTGTCCATGTCCATGTTACAAAGCCAATAATTTGATGAAGTGGTTCCTTGAACATGGAGCATTATCGCTGGAGACAGTTGACACAACATCTGCACACGCATGTCACCTAATTCCCGTAAATTCCAGGGAGGACGCGATGAGCGCTGACGCTAAGTACAGTCACATCCCAGATGTGTTCGATCGGGCTCAGATTTGAAGAGATGGTGGGCCAGCACATCAGTTAGAAATCATCACTGTGTTTCTTGAGCCACTCCATCGCATATCTGGCCTTGTGGCATGGCGCGTTGTCTTGCTGAAAAATGCCAGAGCCGTCGGGAAACATGATCTTCATGAAGAGTGTTCATGGTCCGCAACCAGTGTACGATACTCCTTGGCCATCATGGTGCCTTGAACGAGTTCCACAAGACCCATGGATGCCCACGTGAATGTTCTCCAGAGCATAATGAAGCCGCCGTCAACTTGTCTCCGACACACAGTATAGGTGTCAAGGAGCTATTGCCCTGGAAGTCGATGGATTCGCGCCCTCCCATCGGCATGACGAAGAAGGTATCGGGTTTCATGAGACCATGGAACGCTCTGCCACTGCGCCAGTGTCCAGTGCCGGCGGTCAGGTATCCATTTAAGTCGTAGTTGCCGATGTCGTGGTCTTAACATTAGTACATGCATGAATCGTCGGCTGCAGAGGCCATATTTAGGTGTGTTCCGTGCACTGTGTTTTCAGACACATTTGTGTTCTGCCCAGCTATTAAAGTCTGCTGTTAGTTCCGCCACAATTCGCCACCTGTCCTGTTTCACCAGTCTGCCCAGCCTAAGACGTCCGACATCTGTAATGAGAGGTTGCCGCCTAACCTGCGACGTCTACACGAGTCTTCACCTTGTTTCCGTCACGTGTTGAAGACACTCACAACAGCACTGCTCAAACATCTGACAAGTCACGCAGTTTCTGAAATGCTCGTGTCGAACCTGTGCGCCATCACGATCTGCCCTCGCTCAAACAGACAGAACGCGCGCCTTCGCATTCTGCACGAGGACAGCACTCTCACTGATACCACACGCACCGTGCGTGTGTCTGACTAGCAGTCATTCCTCGCCAGGTGACGCTGCTATGACCTGGACGGGTTTATGTGGATAGCAGGTCGGAAGTCATAAAGCTCTAGCTGACCAGTGTATATATTAGCATATTACAGTGTCTTCCAAAAGCCACCTAAACGTCAATATAAACTTTTCGTTCATAAAATCGATTTCAATACTGAGGAGGATAGATTTTCACGTGGTCCTTACATACAGCCATTCTAAACACATACCAATCCAAAATTACAAAAAAATAACGATTTATTTCTCGAAAACGTACTGACACTGCGATAAACAGCTATCTCCAGGCAGATGCTACCACATACAGGGAACATGCAGACCATATCTCATAATCAGGCACAGTGAGTTGGTTTAGTCTTTGGTTATCGAAAAAGTTGCATGTAGCATAAATGCTAAAAATATACTGAAGAGACTAGTGAAAGGCGTCCACTACATACTTAGCTCGGAATATTTCTTAAGGGTATGTAGGACTAAGAAAAATGTCAAAGAAAGATAAAACGATGGATAGTGGAAAGGGTAATATCGACCTTTTTAACATTAAAAATTCAGAAATCACAGCAGTGAAAGAACTTTCCTATTTAGGAGGCAAAGTTAGTCAGATTGGCCGAATCAAGCATGGTATCAGAAGCAGAGGCACACTCGGAAAAAGATTTCTTCGATAAAAGATCTCTACTGTCATCAGATTCTGATATCGAGCTGAAGAACAACTTCCTGAACTTCCTGAAAGTGTACCTGTCTGGAGCAGAACAGTGTGTGAAAGTAAATGATGGAAAAGAGGAAATCCGGATAAGCATAAACCGTAATCTTTTATAACGTTGTGCTGTCGAAGAAGGACAATGATGAAGCAGACAGAAAAAGTACGAAATACATTGGATCTATAAAGAACAGGAGAGGTAAGAAGTCTGAACGACTCTTACCAGAAGAAGGGACAGAGTTATGGGACATCATCTATGGTGCCAATTAGGGGTAATGACGGAGGAAAGTAGTAGCGGCAGACGAAGACTATAGTACGCGAATCATTATCGTAGACGTGTGGTCCAGTAGAGAGGAAAAGATAAGCACAAGATGGGAAAAGAAGGAGACCAGCGCGATGTCAGTCACAAGATTAACTGCCTAGAAGCATGGTCTATTTCCCAGAAACGCGGACGATACAGTCCAATAGCGAATAGTGGTTCTAGTTACTGTCATAGGAATGTCGTTTATTTCGCATTACCCACAGCAGTGGACGATAACAGTTACAAAAATGTTTTCTATTTTTGAATCAACGTGATTCTAGATTAAAGCTCGAAGTATGCATTAAGTTCACGATCGGAGGTTCACGGACCTGATGTCGGAAACGACAGCCGTTTCGACATCCAACGCAGCAGAGTGACCGGGAATGGTCAACAACTGCGGAAATGCCTTGCAGTTTTGTGTACAGTGGGGTTAGTCCACGTTTTGCGAGCACCTTATGCGTTTATCACGCAGGTTACTAATTCTGAAATGCACTATCCTTGGCGGAACAGCGAGTCGCTGCCTAAACACTCATTACACTAACAAATTAGACATTAATATGCAGGAGAGTAGCCCGGTTGTGCCGGATTTAGCAGCTGAAGCGTAGACGCGAAGCAACAAAAGCATTCGTGATAACACAGCGAGTAACAGTCGCTGTTGCAGGTTAACTGAATACGGCACGTTTTTAACATACGGAGACTTTAATAAATCTTTAACTTGTTCCAGGCAAGATATGTCTTTCTGGGTGTTTTTAAACTGTTCTAATGTGAAAAGTCGAGCTTCTTTTCTGGTTTAACGTAAGAGCAGCATTCACGATCAGCATGTGAACGTAAATTTTCTCAGGGAATTAAGAAGCTAATTTTTCCATCCAAACCCCGAAATATGACATTTAACCGAAACCTTCCTCATCTTCATATAGGATGTAATTTCCCACCTCAAACTCAAGAAGTCCCGTTAGAACCTCTGAAGAAATACAAGGGAAATCCTGAAGCCTTTATAATTAAAAAAAAGTATAACGTCCAAACTGTTGCATGTTTTTTGTTTTGAAGCTGCTTCAGTGACTTTTTACAATCAATAATTTTGCTATTTATTGGTTCCGACATCTTTTCGTGAGAAGAAACTTAGCGGCATATTAAAACTGCGTGCCAGACTGGTAGGTAGGTGGTAAGTTCCTATGGCACCAAACTGCTGAGATCATCGGTCCCTAGGCTTACACACTACTTAATCTAACTTAAACTAACTTATACTAAGTACGATACACACACACCCATTCCCGTAGGAGGACTCGAACTTCCGAAGGCGGGAGCCGCGCGAACCCTGGCAAGGCGCACGGCTGTGTCAGTCTGGGACTCGATCTACGGTCTTTACCTTTCACGTGCAAGTGCTCCATAGACTGAGCTAGCCAATCACAACACACAACCCGCCACTCCTGTGAAATTTGGAAGGGTGATAGGGTAAACGGGGGGAGGGGTCAGGGGGGGGGGGGGGGGGGGGAGGAGATATGGTCATCAGCTTTTTATCAATCCACCTAATTTTCATCAGCCTTGTGCAGCACCACGTTTCCAGCGCTTAGATTCTCTTCTGTTCCAGTTTTCCCACAGTCCATGGTTCACTACTATACAACGTACATACTAAGAAATGTCTTCCTCAAATTAGGTCGACGTCTGATACTAGTAGTTTTCTTTTGGACATGCTTATGCTCTTTATCTGTGCTAGCCTGTTTTTCGTGCCCCCTTTGCTTGGTCCATAATGTGTTATTTTGATTTAATGTAGAAGAATTCTTTAACTTCGTCTACTTCCAGGTCCTCAATTTTAATGTTATCGGCAATCTCCTTTCTGCTAGTCATTATTTTCGTCTTTCATGGGTTTATTCTCAATACATATTGTTTGTTTTTTAGATCGTTCAACCCATGCAACAGTTCCTGCAATTCTTCCTCACTTTTGCGGAGGATAGCAATGACGTAAGCTAATCGTAACATTGATATCCTTTCACCCTGAATTTTAGCCTCATTCCTGAACTATTTCCGTCATTGCTTCTCCGGTATATAGTTTGAACAGCACGAGAAATACCAAATCCCTGTCTTATATTTTTCTGATCAGAGCTCTTCATTCTTGGTTTTCCATTCTTATTTTTCCTCTGCCTCTTGTATGTAGAGTGCATCACCAGGGCCTGTTGGAGATGATGCCCACTACTCCCTCCTCATGTACTTTCAAATGTGTCAGTTTTCACTACTAACTGTGAAAAGTAATGTTCACAAATATTTCAATCGGGCGCCAACCTCGTCTTGGCGTCAAAAGTGGCCGCCATTACTATAGTTAAAAGTCCTATACAGAAATCTTGCAGTTGGGACGCCTTTGCCCCCCCCCCCTCTCTGCTTGGTGCCCCAAGCGGCGGCTTGTGTTGCTTATACCTTAAACTGGCCTTGTATATCACCCATCTCTCCCTAGAGCTTACAGACTTTCTCCTGAGAATTCTTCCATCATTTTACAATTTCGATCGCTGTTTTTAGGTAGACAAATGTCTTTATTTTTCTTAACTCTTGCTTCCACAGCATCAAGACTACCACTCCGGTGCTTTACCTTCTCTTCTAAAGCCAAACTGGTCCTCGGAAAGTCTTACGCTATGGCTCCAGACTAATAGATTCTACAAAGAAATTTCCCCAATGAATTTCTGCTTTATTTGACAACAAGCCTTTCGAAACTCTGTTTGTCTGCGTCTAATACTGAGTACAGTGTGTGTCCCGTATCAGCTCTCATTTATTCGTCTATCGCGCCATCAGACAGTTCTTCGGGCTCGTAGAAGCCTCAATGCACTTTTTTCATCCATCGGCTCTCTTCTCTTCGTTTAATGGTGGAATTCTTCTAGCACTATAATTGTTGATGCCATCGCTCTTAATTTCACTGAAGGTTGTCCGACTTCTCTGTATGCTGAGTCAGTCCAACAGACAACCATTTCTTTCTCATTATCAGACCTTGTGAAACCAAGTTTATTCTTCAGGCGAAATATTATCTGGCATGCTATTGAATTTTCAGTAGTTACGACGAAGAAGTATTCGAGCATTTACGTTAAATTATTTATTCCGGAAAATCCTAACATAGGTGCTAAAATAGTGTTTGGAACTAGGAGCTCTCAAATACGCATCTACAGCCCTTGCACATGTCGCTGCCAAGGCTCGGTGCAAACCTGCAGTAGCACTGACAGGTATAACGGCTAACAAACGTTTCTTTCAGCAACAATTCACAGAAGAGATAGGGCAGTGGCTTTACTGTGCGGGGGCCTACAGAACCGAATGCGAGGCATCAGATCGGGTGTTAGCAGGAAGCAACAGAGGGCTAACTAAGCCGTGTGACGTAGGCGGCTCAGCGGTTGCTCCAGGCATAACAGCTTCGAATACATAGAGGCCGCGCACAATGCATTCGCCGGCACGCGCTGATAGCACAACAATCGCACCCTGCGGTGTTGGGAGGGGGGGGGGGGGGATTGTAAGCACCGCCCACTCTCCACCCCACATTCAGAGCAGCGAACTAGCTAGCAGGAGGCCGCCAGGGTTTTGAGAGCTACAATCGAAATGCTTGCGCATGTGTTGCCTGTTCGGATTAGGTGTTATGGAGCTTATGATCCTCTTTAATACGTCGTACTCCAAACTGTCGCATCCATGAAGTATTAACAAACGCGGCGTCTTCTACGTAGCCTTGTTTTATGTGCCATTTCCAGTTTTCCTAATTTTGGTGAGAAACAGTTCTCGATCAGTAAAACAGTGCAGTTGTTAGTTGTTTTTGATATCAGTATAGTTTTGATCTTTTTAAGGTGCAATAACAATGGTGAGGTTATTGATGACAGCGCCACTAAAGCAGAGTTACTCAACACGGATTTCCGAAATTCGTTCGCAAAAGAAGACGAAGTAAAAATTCCAGAATTTGAAACAAGAACAACTGACACCATGAGTAACTAAGAGCTGATATCCTAGGTGTAGCAAAGCAGATTAAAACAGTTAAGAAAGGCGAGGCTTCCGGTCCAGATTGTTCCAGTCGGGTTCCTTTCAAAGTATGATGGTGCAATAGCTCCATACTTAGCACTCATATACAACCGTTAGCTAGTAGAAAGATTCGTACCCAAAAATTGGAAAATTGCGCAAGTCACACCAATACTCAAGAAAGGAAATATCAGTTCAAATGGTTCAAATGGCTCTGAGCACTATGGGACTTAACTTCGGAGGTCATCAGTCACCTAGAACATAGAACTACTTAAACCTAACTAACCTAAGGACATCACACGCATCCATGCCCGAAGGCAGGATTCGAACCTGCGACCGTAGCGGTCGCGCGGTTCCAGACTGTAGCGCCTAGAACCGCTCGGCCACTGTGGCCGCCGAAATATCAGTCATCCACTGAATTACAACGTCAGTTTGCAATAGAAGTTTGGAACATACCGTATACTTTGCTCGAACATTATGAATCACCTCGAAGAAAACGATTTATTGTTAAACAGCTCACACAGATCAAAAGAAAATATCGTTCTTATGAAACACAACTAGATCTTTTCTTCTCACGAAGTAAAGCACGCTATCGATAGGAGAAGTCAAATTGATCCCATGTCACTAGATTTCTAGAAGGCTTTTGACACCCTTCCACACAAGCGACTTCTAATTAAATTGCGTGTCTTTGGAGTACTGTCCCGTTTGTATGACTGAATTCGTGATTTCCTGTCAGACAGCTCATAATTCGTAATAACTGGCGGAAAGTCATCGAGTAAAAGAGAAATTATATGTGGCGTTACCCAAAGAAGTGTTACAGGCCCTTCGCTGTTCCTGAGCAGTGGCTCTGAGTACTATAGGACTTAACATCTGAGGTCATCAGTCCCCTAGAACTTAGAAGTACTTAAACCCAACTAACCTAAGGACATCGCATACATCTATGCCCGAGGCAGGATTCGAAACTGCGACCGTAGCGGTGGCGCGGTTCCAGACTTTAGCGCCTAGAACCGCTCGGCCACTCCGGCCGGCCGCTGAGCAGTCGTCATAGAATTTTTGCAGATGATGCTGTCATTTACCGTCATGTAAAGCCGTTAGATGATCAAAAAGAACTGTAAAATAATTTGACACGATATCTATATGGCGCAAAAAGTGGAAATTGACTCTAAATCATGAAAAGTCGAAAGTCACCCACAAGAGCACTAAAAAGAATCCGCTAAATTCCTGTTACACTATAAATCACACAAATCTAAGAACTGTAAAGTCAACTAAATACTCATGGAATTACGAATGAATTAAAGTGAAACAATCATATAGTTGATGTTGTGGAGAAAACAAACCAAAGACTTCTAGTTATTGTCAGAACACTTTGAAAATGTGTTTACTAAAGAGACCGCTCACTCTACGCTTTTCCGCCCTCTTCTGCAGTACTGCTCTGCGGTGCGGGATCCGCATCAGATAAGACTGACAGAGAACACCGAAAATGTTTTAAGAAGCGTAGCTCGTTTTCTATTATCGCGAAACGGGGGAGAGAGTGCCACGTATATGATGCACGAATTGGGTTGGCAGTGATTGAAACAAGGCGTTTCTCGTGAAATTTCAATCACAGACTTTGTCCTCGAAGTGTGAAAATATTTTGTTGGCGCCATCCTACACAGGGACCACGGAAAGATTTAAGTGTTCTTTTTTTCCGAGCGCTGTTCGAGAGTGGAACGGTGGAGAAATGGCTTACAAGTGGTTCGGTGAACTCTCTGCCAGGCACTTAAGTGTAAATTCCAGAGTAATCATGTAGATGTAGGCATGATGTTATGCTTTTACTTACATCTCGATCACATCCATTTCACAAATAGAAACAAGTAGTAAATGTTCGTATTTATTTGTTAGCAATAAAAAGCGAAAGGCGTAAGTTCGGGAGAACAATGAGTGCGTGGAACCAGTTCAGACTTGAGGTTCCGCAGAGCCTCTTCAGTTGTGCGCGAGACGTATGCACGAGCGTTGTCATGTTGGAAGCTTACGGGGCCAGGCTGCCTCTAACACGACAAACGCGACGTCGGAGGTGTTTTAGAGTCAGCTATGTACTGACAAGAAATTACATTGCCTCTTATACCAGATAATGGGTCACGTAAACTCTATGAGCATGCCAAAACACAATAAAAACAAGTTTTTGCGGATTCTTATGTTTTGAACTTCTTCGCTCTTCGCTCTTCGATATTCTCCGCTCTGTGTTTTTTCATCCGGGTCGTAATGACGGACCCACGACTCGCCCCTGTCGTAACATTCAAAAGAAAGTCGTTCCTTTTTCATGGCAGCGCTGCAAAATATTCTCACGGCGGTCCTGTCTGCGCTGTTTGTTCTCGTCTGTGAGACGGTGTGGTACCCATCCCGCACAGATTCTACGGTATCCTAATTGTTCAGTAATGAAGCCGACACGGTCCTTAGATATATCAATATGGTTTGCCATACGGCTTTGACTGATTCTCCTGTCATTTTGAATCAAATCGTCGACGAGTTCGCAATGTTTATGGTCTATGGTAGTGATAGGACGCTCGATAAGTGTTTCATCAGCAATGACGGCTTTTCCACGTTCGAAGCAACGAAAGCGCGCATAGATTTACAGTAGGCAGCATCTCTCAACAGTATCGTCATCTCACACAGATTTTAAACGGCGATGAATCTCACTAAGACTCACTTTTTCAGTAGTGAAAAATTCGATAAAAGGACTCTTCTTAACTCGGGTTGACATAGCAATAGAACACGCCTTCATAATTCTGCTGCTTAATTGACACTGGATGAACGCAACGCATTAAAATTGCGCTTGCATATGCTGTTACCGTCCACATGCCACCTGAAGCGTTTAGGTCGCGTTCTAAAATATGTGACATTACCCTCTTATGTTGTTTTTTTTTGTTATTATTCTTTTCACTTGCGATCTTTACGTAATCACAGTAAGGGGTTTCCTGTCCGCGGTACCAGCAAGTCTATTTACCCGTGCTCTACGGAGAAGTTCACCAAGCTCCAGAGGCGGACACTACAACAGCCAACACGAGGAGATTTGCTGTCGAGACTTCAAGACCTTATGTTCCAAGTATGGTGAGCCAACATATTACGTAAGACCACGAAGGGAAAACTAAAGAAATTAGAGCTCATACGGTGACAATAGTACAACATGTTTAGAACTCTGAGAAAAATAGGAATGAGCTATAGGAAAATAAGGGTAACATACGACAAGCAAGAGGGACTAATAAGAGTGGAAGAGCAAGAATAAACTGCTCGCACTAAAAACTCTGTAAGCAAGGGATGTTGTATTTTGCTCCCATTGTTCAGTTTGGACTCTATAGTATACGTCAAATAGCAGTGTCAAAAGTAAAGGAAAGGTTCAAAGGTTTGAAACTCACGGTGAAAGCGTATCAGTAATAAGATTCGTTGATGACATTGCTATCCTCAGTAAAGATGAATGAAATGGACTGAAAGTACAGAAAAGAAAAACTAAAGTAATGAGACGCAGCACAAATGAGAGTAGCGACTGGTTCAAATGGCTCCGAGCACTATGGGACTTAACATCTGAGGTCATCAGTCCCCTAGACTTAGAACTACTTAAACCTAACTAACCTAAGGACATCACATACATCCATGCCTGAGGCAGGGTTAGAATCTGCGACCGTAGCAGTCGCGCGGTTCCGTACTGAAGCGCCTAGAACCGCCTGGCCACAGCGGCCGGCGACCTAGCGACTGGTGACCACGAAGCAAATGAACTCAATGAATTCTCCTACCTTAGAAGCAAAGAACACATGGCGAAGCACGGACGATATAGAACGCAGACTAGCGTAGGCAAAGATGGCATTCATGGCGACAGGATGTCTACTAATATCTAACATAGGCCTTAATCCTCAAATTGATGAAGAAATTTCTGAGAATGCACGTTTAGCGCGCAGCATTGTTCGGTAGTGAATCATGTACTGCAGGAAAACAGGTCAAGAAGAGACTCGAAGCGTTTGAAATGTGGAGCTGTAGAAAGATGTTGAACACTGGGTGCAGTGATAAGGAATGTGTGGGTTCTCTGCAGAGCTGGAGGAGAAAGAAACATATTGAAAACACTGGCAAGAAGAAGAGATCGGGTAACAGGATATGTGTTCAGCCATTAGAGAATAAGTTTCATGTTAGTAAACACTTTAGGGTGAACAAATAACTAAAATAATTGAAAGTGGAAGCGTTACTGTGAGATGAAGAACTTGGCGCCGGCCGGAGTGGCCGAGCGGTTCTAGGCGCTACAGTCTGGAGCCGCGTGACCGTTACGGTCGCAGGTTCGAATCCTGCCTCGGGCATGGATGTGTGTGATGTCCTTAGTGTAGTTAGGTTTAGGTAGTCCTAAGTTCTAGGGGACTGATGACCTCAGAAGTTAAGTCCCATAGTGCTCAGAGCCATTTGAACCATTTTTTGAAGAACTTGGCACAAGAGTGAATTCGTGGGGATCCGCATCAAGCAAGTCAGAAAACTGAAGACAGTGAAATGCATGATCCTCTAGTGCGTTACACAGCAGTGATTCTTCATAGTACGGATTCGGCAAATACTTGATATGTTTGTGGAGGTATGTGGCACCAGATACCTACAAATATTTCGCACAGTTCCCATAAATTACGAATTGATGGTTTGCGGGCACGAAGCGGCACCAGATGTGTCCGACAACAATATCAGGCGAATTTGGTGGCCAGGAGATCAACATCAGTTCACGACGAATTTCCTCAAAAACTGTAGCACTGGCCTTGACACGGACAGTTATCCTGCTGAAAGATGCCTTCGCCGTCGGGAAAGAATACTTACATGAAAGTAGGCATTTAATACGACATACATCTAATCTATAGATGTCATGGTGTCGATTACTATCACACGTCCATATCCAGAAAGGATCATCGACATAGAGTAACAACAGATGTGATTTATACGAACAGGCAACACTTTTCCACTGAAGGATGGCCAAATCTCGGTGCTCATATCCACTGCAGTTATAATTCACGATATCATTGTATCAGTGTGGGAGCACGTAAAGGTGTCTGCAGCGCAACCCTATGTTAAACAATATGTGATGAACAGTATACTCGTGAATCAGCGTTGCATTCTTTCGTTATAGCTGATACTAAACGCCACCTATTTTGCTGTACTAAGCAGGCAAGGCTCCCCTCTTTACTTTCTGCGGTAGCCTGATGATTTCACTGCCCTTCAACAACATTCCTTAGATGTGTTATGACTTCTGCACCACTTGTTAGCAGCAGACACAGTGGCTGCGGCAAAGACTGAGACGGCGTGGAGTTTTACAGTTATTGATTGAACTTTCTCTACAATTTCTCCCTCATCGTCGCTGCCCAGCCCTGTGGATCTCTCCGCCTGGCTGCTGCTGTGAAGATTCTCCGACAATGCGCGCAACGCGCGCCGCTGATCGCACTCGGGAGCCTCAGGCCACCAGTGGTCCGCTGAAACCAGGATGCCCTGTGGTTGAGATGTACTCGTCGCCGCTCGGCTCCCCAGTACGGGCACGCCCACGGAGCCACGTCGCCGTGAGGTCAGCTGCCGACCCCTGCTGCACCGGCGGCTGGGAAGCCGTCAGTCGCGATGTCCGCGAGGTCCCGTCATGGACGGACCACGCGCCGTGGGGCCGGGTTGCCGTGAAGTCCGGGCATCAGTCCCCGGCGGCGCCTGTGACCGAGACCGCGCTGCGGCCGGTCCTGCTGGAAGTTCTCGCTGTAGTTAGCCAACCATAGTGCCAAACGAACTCGGGCCGACCTCCAGAGCTGAAGTTGACATCTGGCGGCGAACGGATGGCTCCTGCGATCTGGAAAAGACTTTCGGAATCGTCACCTACGAAGATTGAACATTCGGACACGGACCACGTCCGTCCTCAGATCCGAACTGCTTCCTAATGGCTTCTGTCTGTTGCTGCCTGCACTCCACTATTTATATCCGGCAGGAGGATGTTTTTTACCCTCGGTGGTAGCTTCTTGTTATTACTCCCGCAGTATATTGCAGCGTAACTTAGCGGCTGGCCTCACTTCCCCTTAAGGCCGGTTCCCTAGAGCGCAGCAGCGCGGCGTGCGGCAACGGCAGCGGCAAGCGTTTTCCGCTTTGACGCGGCGGCTCGCGGAATTGGCGTTCCCACCTGGAAGCGGCAGACGCTAGCGGTAGCCAATGACGGACAGCTACTGAGGTACGGATCGGGACCCACTGAAACTCCCGGTGCGTTTGAAAAACTATATCTTACACCTAAATGGAGGAAAGACGAAGTTGGGTGAAGACATACCAATTTTTCATTTTCTGTACAATGTACTCTTTCACATATTCCATTATGCATGTTTTCTCAATTCACCACAAACAGATTTCATGACTACCGTTCATCATTATTCACTATCTAGCACATTGCTTAAGAATCATGATAGAATAATACATATTTGGAACAAAGTTTTCGAAACCAGATTTTAAATTATAAGACATTTCCCGGTGCAGACGCAAACCTACAATACTTTATTAGTTACGAGCTGCAGTTTACAACTAAAGAGACAGTAAACGGTAGCAAATTAAGGAAATGGAACTTGAATAAGTCAAGACCCACAGTTTTTCGATAATCTTAAAGTTAGCGTAATCCAACGACTTACTGAAACAGAGGAAGGAATCCGCTAGAATACGAATGGATATCTTTGAGAGAAGAAGTGGTGAATGCAGCAGAGTATGAGAACGGGAAGAAGGTACAGTAGAAATCGTTAGATAAAACGTGAAATATTAAATCTGACAAGAGGGAAAAATATAAAAATGCAGCAAATAAAGTAGGCCATTGGAAATAGAAATGTCTAAACATGACGTTGACAGAAAGTCCAAAATTGCAACGTGATTTTGCACTTGGAAAACATAAGGGAATGAAAATGAGAAAGAACAAAGAAAACTTTGCCCAAAGGAGAAGCAACTGTCAAGAACTCATTTGGCAAGCCAGAACTAAGCAAATAAGAGAAGGCTAGATAGTAGAAGGAATATGTAGACAGGAGAGGGGGAGGGGTTGTACAAACTAACATAAGTACAATGTTAGATTCCTGTGAGATGTCTGAACACGCAAGGCAATACTGATCCTACCACTTAACTAAGTAGACACACTGAAGAACAGCGAAACTGTGTTTATAGCATTTGCATGTTGAGAGAAAGGTTTTGACAATCTTAATTAAAACATTCTTTGAAGCTCTGGAGATGTCATCGATAAAACACAGGGACACAAGATTATCTACAACTTGTACAGAAACCAAACTGCATTTCTAAGACTTCAATGACTTGAAAGGGAAGCAGTAATTGAGAAGGCAGAAGCAGAGAGGATATAAAATGAAGACTGTGAATAGCAAGAAAAGCGTTCTGAAAAAGAAAATTTGTTCACATGGAATACTAATTGTAATGATTGGGTACTATTTTACGAAGGTATTTGTGTGGAGTGCAGCCTTGTAAGTGAAACTTGGGCGATAAACAGTTCTGTCGAGAAGACAATGGACGCTTTCAAAACGTGGTGATCAATAAGAATGCTGAAGATTAGATATGAGGATCGTGTAACTAAAGAAGAGGTACGGAATTAAATAGAGTAGGAAGAGGAAATTACGGCACAACTTTGACTACAAGAGGGGTAAGTTGACAGGACATATTATAAGGCGTCAAAGAGTGAGGACAAAGGGGTTGGGTGATAGTATTCTGATAATAATCATTTGTTCAAATGCTATTCTACTATTTTATCTGTTAATGTAAGCAGTGAATTTAGTCTTCCATGCACTCCTCCACAAAACATTTAAACCAAAACTGAAATCAGCTGAACACCAAACCTTTCAACCACTGTCTGACACCGAGCGAGGTGGCGCAGTGGTTAGCACGCTGGACTCGCATTCGGGAGGACGACGGTTCAATCCCGCGTCCGGCCATCCTGATTTAGGTTTTCCGTGATTTCCCTAAATCGCTCCAGGCAAATGCTGGGATGGTTCCTCTGAAAGGGCACGGCCGACTTCCTTCCCTGTCCTTCCCTAATCTGATGAGACCGATGACCTCGCTGTTTGGTCTCTTTCCCAAAACCAACCAACCAACCACTGTCTGACAACTACTGCATTCACTTTCAACTTTCTATAACTATCACTGGCTAGCCCCACACATATACAGATATAAGGAGAACAGAAATAAACAAACAATTTCAGCATATAATTCTATAGGTTGGCAACATATACATAAACAAACCATACAGGAAGGGGCATGAGGTGAACACACTGTAGTTACGACTTCAAATCAGTGTTTTCGGGAAAATGTTTACAGCTAGTGACAGAAGAAAAAAGAGCGAACATGAAAATGTGCTTATGTTCCATAATCTAAGTTTTAGTTCAACCTCCAGCATGTGACCAGGTGAGAGGAAACGTATATGTCCGCCAAAAATTCGATTCACTGTAAGTAATCAGTTATGCATTTAAAACAAAACTGAATCATTCTAGATTCCACCGAAAATGCCTTAAAGTAAAAGGCGAAACGTGTCTTGAACCAATAAAGTACACTCGATAAAGAAAAAAAACGTTTGTTACTTACCAAAGGAAATAATCAATAGCTGTAGATACTTAGCAAATTACATCTTAAGACATACCAGCAAATTAGTTTCTGTTTAACTTCTCATTCCACACGCTATTAAATGCTGTTTAAAAAAAAAATCATCTATCCCTTCTGAAAAACTGTTGTTTCTTTGATATCTCGGTAGATAAACAGATTTTGGATATCTATCATGCGACGAAATACATGACTTTTTACAAGTTATTGTTTGCAAAAAAACGCTTTTAGATTTCTTGAACCGTTTACGATTTTTGCAGTTCATACAACCACATGGTTTACAATGAGCAGGACGAAGTATCGGTCGCGTCGCGAGCGACCCGCGCGCGTCAACCGCACAGCCCGTCCGCCGACATATCATTCAATATCTCGAGAACGGTGATAGCTATCGTTCTGCTCTCAGCTTTAAAAGCAATTTCGATATGTTGACTAAATTTCATACGCAATAATGTATTACCTAAAATGAACTGTACGCAAAGTCCACGCAATGCGTTTTTACCTCTGCACACTCATTAAAATTTCGTGTAAAGGTTTACGTAAATGCGATACAGCAAGTAACCACGACGAATATCGATAATAAATTCGGCCCTTCATCGAGAGAAGATATCAGGCTGTAACATGCCCAAGAATCAAATTTTTCTACCGAATAGTTTCCTCGGAATCGGATGATAAGTATTTCATAGCTGCCGCCGCGTCCGCGCCAGCGGTTCGGCGAAAGTTCTTGTGGCCCGGGGTTGCGTACCTGACGTCACGCTCAGCGCGTTCTGTGATTGGCGGCGCGCACCTGTGGCGCGTCACGCGGCAGCGGAAGCGGTTCGACATGGTCAAACCGCGACGCAGAGCCCGCCGCGCCGTGCCGCTGACGCCGTTTCCATGGCAACAACGCCGCTGACGCGCGGTTTTGACGCGCGGCAGCCCTAGTGTGAACCGGCCTTTACTCAGCACTCTCCAGGCTTCGCTTGGCGCTCGGTCGGTGTGCGTCCTTGCGTCAGTCTGTTGGTAGACTACTGCTGTCAGCAAGTCTATCTGCGCGTGCTTACTTCGCAATGCCTCGGTCGCCGCCATGCCTCTGTTTTGGCATTCTCCACTGCGTGAAGCAACGCTTACTACATGTGGCCATAACAGATGCTCTTCACAGAAGCACACGAACAGACGACCAGCTTCTCTGCTCCAGAGATGCCCATTCCCTTGCGCCGGTCCGTAGAAATCTGAACTTTGTCAAAGTTTGTTGTATCAGTGGATTTCCCTATCTGCGACGCCTTTCGTCTCTGCTCCGTTATACACAGTACAAGAAAAAAAAAGCGACGCACCACGAAGGAATTACCCAGATGGGTTGGAAATCAGGAGTTCTGATGTACATGTACAGACAAACGAATGATTACAACGTCTGGAAAATCGGATGATTTATTCAAAAGAAAGAGATTCAGAAATTGAGCAAGTCGGTAACGATCTTGTCAGCTCTGGCCCTTATGAAAGCACTTTTCATTCATTCACCGAGTTATTGGATATCCTCTTGAGGGATATCATGCCAAATTCTGTCCAATGGTGTGTTAGATAGTAAAATCTAAAGATTCCAGGCCAATCGAGAATGTTTAGTTCGGGATTCTAACGGTGTAAGGCGCCAGGTTGACAAAATTTAGCACTGTACCCCTCAGGAGGAAATACAACAACTCTATCAATCAATGCTAAGCCGAATAAATACTTGCATATGGGCCACAGGTGGATGAACGCGTTATTGGATTGTTCAGTTTGTGAAGCTCTTTCTCCTACGTAAATCATCAAGTTTTTATGGAATTGTAATCATTTGCTTGTAGATTGTATTTTCCTTTCCGCATGCCCCACCAGAGGATGTTCAATTTTGCTGTGTGTAGTGGTCATAAAAATTGTATATTATTTAAGTTCTGGCTTGATAACAAAGAAGAACTCGTTGGCTTTTCTGTAGAGACGCCATTACAGTCAATAAAGATTTTTAGTTATTCTTCTGTCTACTTCCAGTTACGTGTAACAGGTGTAACTTAGCCGTTTGTCTGCTTCTCTCTGTGTGAGCGAATCTTCCTAAAACTGTCTACCAAAACTTCTCAGAAATAAATATCAGACAAACTAATTCGTATGTTAAACTCGTGTACTGTGTAAAACTCTGATTATACTGAATTATAAAAACACTTAATATGATTTGCTCAACACTGTCTACAAACTGACGCTAACTGTTTACGTAATTATGTAATCCTACCCCGAATGTTAACGTGACCAATGAAATATATGCGCAACTGAACTTATAAAGAAATTCCTGGTCCTAAACTGTATTTTTACTTACCTCGTGTCCTAAAAACTTTTTTTTGCAGATTTCTCGAACGCAGTGCAAAGCATACTACAGTAAAGCAATATTGAAAAGCTACAACTGAAAATTCCGTACCACTAAGTACAATGTGCGGACGTACATAATAAACTGAATGAAGGGTGGGAATTTTAACTGGTAAGAAATGACTTCTGACAAAACTCAACTGAAACTCTCTATTCAAAAGTAAGCTTTAAAAATCAACTGAATATTCACAACAGTATTTAGATGACATGAGTTTAAGAAGTAATTTTAAGTGAGGGAAATGTCATCTTCCTATCAGAGCAATCAATGTAACAACCTCACTACCTCAGCTTCGTTACTACAGTTTCAATAATAGAAAACAACGCTATGCGCTTGCGTGATTACTTAAATCTTTCAACATTCCAGAAAAACTCACAAATAATCTCATTAGTTTCTCTCTCCACAGTTATATCAGAAATATTCATACTCCAAATCCATCAATCCTATATCACAACTATAAAGAAAATACGTATGCTACTCAACACCGCTTGATTAAGAATGCTCTCAGGCCGAAGCAGTGAGGCAACACAAAGATATTGTAGGAATATGCGTACCTCACACAGTTTGATGAGTTCATAATGTTGTGGTGGAATGCCATTCGTTAAAAAATGAAATGGAGGTAGACACAATTCAATCAATCTCGTAATTCATTTTAAAATGTTATTGAAATGAAAAAGGAGACAACCTCGGAGCTAATTTATTTTTAACGTTTAATGTGTGCTTTGAAGAAGAAAGTCATGAAGTGGCACAGCAGTCTGACGGAATCATATTTGTTATAGTTTAGTGAAAAAGCATGTAAATATTCCTCGCTGCTCCTAGCAAGAGGCGGCGTGTTAAGTAGGCACGACAGAATGTACACTGGTCTGCAGATCTCTTCAAGGATGGGAACTGATTTTACACGAGCAGTGGCACGCTTCAATGAGTAGCCGCAAGTGGTTAATACCACAAAAATATCAACCGAAAAGTGGAGGTCGCGGTTTCATGTGGAGTAGGGCTTGGTAAATACTTTGGTGAGCATCTAGATCTCATACCTAGCGGGACTGCACAAGCCTAAGGAACCGACATAATTAATGAGTATGCGTAGTGTTGAAATTGTGGTGTACAGCATTGATCCACTAATTCTTTATAACGTCCTTTAATGCAGCGCACAACCGTCATCACTTATTGTATAAGCCATAAAAGACTTTGTGATGGTCGCTATTTAACGGCAGCGCAACACTTGATGGATTTGTACTACAAGATAAAAGCGTCCTATCATAGGAAGACCTTCAACAGCAAAGAGTCACTGGCTTAGAATGGACAGCATTAATTCATCTGTCCTATCGTTTAACACATTTATTCTACTAGATAAGTACTCATATCTCTAAAGATACACATTTTAGAGGCCTTTTTCACTAGATAATTTTTGCTCGTGTTAGTACATACTACTTCTTGCCACAACATGGAAACCAGAGAACTTGAAGCAGAAGAGGTCCACTGTCAGAGAGATCAGAACGATTTACGCTTATAACTTTCGACTCGGTGGCTTACGGATCAGGGTCTCTTAGCTCAAATTGACACATTTACCCTCCTCCATCATCCATGAAAGTTTCTACCATCACGGGATCACCCGGTATCATTAAATGAGATCAGACTCTCCTTACAATAAGGGGTGACTGTGAACAATCTAGGGAAAGAGGAAGATCAAAGAAAATAAAAGCCGACTGTGGTCCAGAATACTGGAGAGCGAAGCAAGTGGACAGTGTGTCACGTCTGTCTTAAATGAAAGAAAATTATCAAAAATGTCGGTCCTACAAAAAGCGGAAGAAATGGAAGAGAAGGAAAGAAGAAGAAGTGACAGTAAATGAATCATACACTAAGATTAAATAATGGCACTTAACACACTGTCGAAGTTTCTTTATCAATATATCTCACGCCTTGTAGTAAAACACTAACATCCCTTCTCTCACTATCCTACTTATGTGTTACAGCCTTCGAATAAATAGTAGGTACTTTGCGGCGAAAGATATACGTAGAATGGGAGCCTATATTTCGTTGCCTTAAGGGTTAATTATCAGAAGGTTAGCAATATAGTCCAGCGGCAAGTACCAAGTACTTTAAGCGAAAAAAGAGCGAGGGGTTGGGGAAATGAGTGGCCAACATCGATGTAGTTAATGGTCATGTGTCGATTACTGAGAATTACGTTATGAGACTGTAAATATATCTTGCAACAAAGAGGAAGAAGGCATTAAAATTACAAGGTGAGATAAGGAGTACTGGGATCTTGGATCCTCCAATGCGCTTGTTGAAGATTGCGGAACTTAAGACGCAAAATAATACAACAACTAGAGACAGTGTAATGTTTCGTTCCTACTGGGTGTGGTTTAACCCTATAACAATAAAGGGGGGAAACGTTATATTGTTACTAAACCATTATACATTTTATAACTCTATATTTTATTCATTGGAAATCACAACTTTCAGTTTATGCATTAGTTAATTACAAATATAAGGTCTGCAACGGTGTGTTAGTGCACAAAGTACAAATTATCTGCTTTACACCACATACTGATAATACCACATTGACGGGAGCCGCTAACTTGTACCCACTGTAATCATAAATGTCACGAGGGTTTAGTAATCTAGGGTTAAGGGCCAAGGTGGACCTCTTTGGACCAGGGAAGTAAACCATATACGAGATATTTTAACGTTCCAGAAACACATCTGTTCCATATAAGCAATAATAAATTTGACTGAAGTAGTATCACTTCAAGAAACGATGCTGGAGGTCCACGAGAAAAATGACTGATAAAACAGAGCAGAATGTTTACACATGTCCAGTGTCGCGTCACTCATTAGTGGATTCGGTTAGGGGACTACCTGTTGCTTCACTGGATCGAATGCCGTTTGTTTTGTTTTGTTTTAGGGCGCAAAAACAACTAGGGTCACACACGCCCATGTAAAAATAGTGGAACACGAAAACAACGAGAAGAGTTAAAAACGAGTACGCGTTAAGCCCAATCGACGGAAGAAAAGACAGCTAAAAAGAGGAACGTGGAGAAAAGTGTATAAAATACGCCATAGCGAAACGCAGGGCCGGAACTAAAGATTAAATGTCCTTCGCCACATTGCTACGGTGGTAAACCAAATTACTCGACTTAATGATCTTATGTAAACGTGTTTAGTGACTACATTACCCGACACTCGACTAAATTACTGACCCGGTGTGCACTAGCCCTTAAACCCCGTTTACACGGTTCCACTTGGCTGACAATGGACAATTACGAGCCAGTGAGCCTGTACACCGCTCGCACGCCGACGCTGTTTACACAACCTGCCTGTCCTATTCCAGTGCTGTGTGAAACACGGACAACACGGTTCGTGTCGAAATATTCGTTTTAATCGAATTACTGAAACAAAGACTGGAAAGATAAACAGGGAAAGAAGCGGAAGTATCCTTCCAGTAAGGACAAGATACTACACAATGAAAAGAGACGTACAGCGTGTTTCGCAATTCATGTTAACAATATTTTAAGGTTGTAGAGGGGACTTAGTAGAGCAAGCTTTACATAGAAACGCGTGTCCGGAAATGTCATCCAACGAAGCTACAGTGTGTCGAAGTTATAGCAACGGCGGCTGTAAATGTATGTAACATACAGGGTGATTCCGTGATGATGTAACAAACTTTCAAGGATGATGGGAAGTACAAATGGGTCAGTGTGAGGTAAGGGTCCCTGGTTCTGAAACTGACCAGTCGAGTGTTGTAAGTGGAAACTGTTTTGATACCTTTCAGTGAAATATGGATCCTGCAGGGTAGACAGCAAGAAAGAGAAGTCTAGTAAACTTGGGCTCTAAAATGCATACCTTAAGAGCAATATGCACTTGTTCAATAGAGGTGTTTTACGCTAGCGAAAATGAACAAGTGCCCGTAGTTCCTCTGGCATGCATTTTAGAGCCCATGTTTAATGGCTATTTTTTCGTTTTGGTCCATACTACGATCCCTGCCTACCCTACAATCTTAACAACAGCTGTACCAGTAAATGCATTCCACTGCCAGAGGAATCAGAACGGTTTTCGCTTACAACTCTCGACTCGTTCGTTTCCGGTACAGGGATCCTTAACAAACTGACACATTTATCCGTCTGCATCATCCCTAAAAGTTCGTAACATCATCCCGGAATGGTTATATATATTACACACATTTACAGGCGTCGTCGCCTATAACTTTGACACTTTGTAGAATCGCTGGATGAAGTTTCCGGGCATGAGTTTCTACATAAAACTTGATATACTAAGTCCCCTCTAAAACCTCTAGAAGTATGTACCATGAATTTGGAATACCCTCTTTACAGTGCAGCTAAGTATGTACTTTCTGCCAAATATCGACAGTGAGGATCAGGAAACTTAACAAAAATCGTTTAAGAGAAGACAACAGATTGCAAAATCTGACCCTGCAGTTTCTCTAAATGTGAGAAGACAGATGGGAAAAAGGTCACGGATAGCATTGCACGCTACGAGGACGTACCACTGCAGCAGATTAACGTGGAATGAACCTGCATGCGTCCCTGATGTTAAAATATACTGTACTAGCTGATCTAATTTACATGTACTGAAATACTAAACACCTTTTTCCAAAGCTGTTTCACAGAGGAAGACCGCACTGCAGTTCCTTCTCTAAATCCTCGCACAAACGAAAAAATGGCTGACATCGAAATAAGTGTCCAAGGAATAGAAAAGCAACTGGAATCACTCAATAGAGGAAAGTCCACTGGACCTGACGGGATACCAATTCGATTCTACACAGAGTACGCGAAAGTACTTGCCCCCCTTCTAACAGCCGTGTACCGCAAGTCTCTAGAGGAACGGAGGGTTCCAAATGATTGGAAAAGAGCACAGATAGTCCCAGTCTTCAAGAAGGGTCGTCGAGCAGATGCGCAAAACTATAGACCTATATCTCTGACGTCGATCTGTTGTAGAATTTTAGAACATGTTTTTTGCTCGAGTATCATTTCGTTTTTGCAAACCCAGAATCTACTATGTAGGAATCAACATGGATTCCGGAAACAGCGATCGTGTGAGACCCAACTCGCTTTATTTGTTCATGAGACCCAGAAAATATTAGATACAGGCTCCCAGGTAGATGCTATCTTTCTTGACTTCCGGAAGGCGTTCGATACAGTTCCGCACTGTCGCCTGATAAACAAAGTAAGAGCCTACGGAATATCAGACCAGCTGTGTGGCTGGATTGAAGAGTTTTTAGCAAACAGAACACAGCATGTTGTTATCAATGGAGAGACGTCTACAGACGTTAAAGTAACCTCTGGCGTGCCACAGGGGAGTGTTATGGGACCATTGCTTTTCACAATATATATAAATGACCTAGTAGATAGTGTCGGAAGTTCCATGCGGCTTTTCGCGGATGATGCTGTAGTATACAGAGAAGTTGCAGCGTTAGAAAATTGTAGCGAAATGCAGGAAGATCTGCAGCGGATAGGCACTTGGTGCAGGGAGTGGCAACTGACCCTTAACATAGACAAATGTAATGTATTGCGAATACATAGAAAGAAGGATCCTTTATTGTATGATAGCGGAACAAACACTGGTAGCAGTTACTTCTGTAAAATATCTGGGAGTATGCGTGCGGAACGATTTGAAGTGGAATGATCATATAAAATTAATTGTTGGTAAGGCGGGTACCAGGTTGAGATTCATTGGGAGAGTGCTTAGAAAATGTAGTCCATCAACAAAGGAGGTGGCTTACAAAACACTCGTTCGACCTATACTTGAGTATTGCTCATCAGTGTGGGATCCGTACCAGATCGGTTTGACGGAGGAGATAGAGAAGATCCAAAGAAGAGCGGCGCGTTTCGTCACAGGGTTATTTGGTAACCGTGATAGCGTTACGGAGATGTTTAATAAACTCAAGTGGCAGACTCTGCAAGAGAGGCGCTCTGCATCGCGGTGTAGCTTGCTCGCCAGGTTTCGAGAGGGTGCGTTTCTGGATGAGGTATCGAATATATTGCTTCCCCCTACTTATACCTCCCGAGGAGATCACGAATGTAAAATTAGAGAGATTAGAGCGCGCACGGAGGCTTTCAGATAGTCGTTCTTCCCGCGAACCATACGCGACTGGAACAGGAAAGGGAGGTAATGACAGTGGCACGTAATGTGCCCTCCGCCACACACCGTTGGGTGGCTTGCGGAGTATAAATGTAGATGTAGATGTAGATGTACCTATTTTCTGTTTGAAAGAAGGTACGGATGCATTCGTACAAGGCACAGAACTGTATTAACCAAGTTACATGGATTGTTGTTGAATGTAGTCAATTGCTTCAGAAACCTGAGCGTGATGCGCAGCGAGTTAAAATTTTTACTGTGGTTTTACTTGCTTCTTCAGAAGACATTTCTGATCTGGATGAAGCTTACTTTTTGGATTTCCTGGGGATACGTAGCTTCGATTTGGTTGGTTCGTCATCTTAATCTTGTTTCGAGAAAAAAATCAAGATCTGCAATCCCAACAAATTGCTCACTGCTCTTTATCGCACAAATCATTCCTTCAGAATCACTGGAGTTCTTCATAAAGTTCGATGAATTTGACTCTATCGCCTTTGCTCCTTAGTTTGGTTTTGAAATTAATTCCAGCGCTGCTCTTGGGCCAGCAGATTTGGTATTCGACCAGGCTCCTAGCACGGTGGAGTTTGTGTCGCACGAGACTGCCTCCTGCCCGTCCGGACAATTCAGATAGCTTGAAAGGGCTCCTATCGAAACCACTGGTCCCAGTCCAATGGAATAGTGTACGCGGGGCTTAAGCAGAAACCTATGGAGACAGTCTCGGACCAAGAACCTATTATAAGCCAGAGAGCTCATACACTGAATTGCGTAGTTTCAATGATTGGGATTTGCTTTGTGCAGTGGTCATGACGGCCAGAAAGGAAACACTTTGTGAGAAAGCAGTCTTTCGTGAACAGATCTACTCATGAAATCTTATTTTGAATTGACGGTTCAACGGGTTTCCTATTCATCTTCGTCTGAAACTCACTGAAATACTACCGCTCAACTGATAATCCTAGAAAATTTCGCCGCGCCGTCTCAGGCGTCTTGTCACGGTCCGTGCGGCTCCATCCGTCGGAGGTTCGAGTCCTCCCTCGGGCATGGGCGTGTGTGTGTGTGTGTGTGTGTGTGTGTGTGTGTGTGTGTGTGTGTGTGTGTGAGAGTGAGTGTGTTGTCCACAGCGTAAGTTAGTTTAAGTTAGATTAAGTAGTGTGTAGCTTAGGGACCGATAACCTCAGTAGTTTGATCCCATAAGCGCTTACCACAAATTTCTGAACTTCATAGAAAATTTCGTCGAGGAAGTACTTATTGATAACAAAAGAGTTATGCAATGTCATAGTAGAGTAAACTTTGTTGCAATGCGAGAGATACAATCTGGAAAAAATGGTCGTGCTGTGGATGGCTCGTTTCCCACCACATCCTTTCTCCCAAGGCTACTACCGTAACAATGTAAACAACAGAGCTTCTGTACGCTGCTAAGCAGAAACGTCAATCAGAACAAACTATTAAAGCTACATTTGACACGGTGATTTTTAATGACGTAATTTTTAAAAAAGTTCAGTCTAGGGGACTGATGACCTCAGATGTTAAGTCCCATAGTGCTTAGAGACATTTGAACCATTTTTTTGCAAGTTGCTTCACAGGCATATACACTTCTCACTGCGAAGGAGATCTGTGTACATCGGCATGTCAAATGTAAACATAAACATAGCTATATTGCGCCTATTGCAATTATTCATCTTCCCTGTAATGCGGCAACTGACAGAAGTGGTGTAAACTCAACGACCACCATGTACGTTCACCATGTAGCACTGTGGCGGGTGACATAAGCGTCTTTTATGTAGCCTAAAACATAGATACGTAATTCCATATAAGTGGCAATATATTATTAAGGTCGTTTGTATTTGCTTTATTATCCATTCAAAACCAGAGAAGAATAGAAATTTAACATATAATTAATTTATGTAACTTTGATAATTCTGTAGGATGAAATATGTGAAATATACGTTAGAGAAGAATAATTAGGCTCACAATATGTCGAGTGTAGAAGGAATTTAAAAAGAAGTGCTTCAGGCGGGATGCTGGTATTCTGATGAATTGGTGTATTCTGTGTCATGTTTATAATTTATATCTGATCGTAACTACGAATTTATTATTATAATGGCTACACAATGTATTTTTTATTTTTTAGAGAACAGTGCTACACACACAATATTATAAATATACCGGGTGATCAAAAGGTCAGCATAAATTTGAAAACTGAATAAATCACGGAATAATGTATATAGAGAGGTACAAATTGGCACACATGCTTGGAATGACATGGGGTTTTATTAGAAACAAAAAAATACAAAAGTTCAAAACATGTCCGACAGATGGCGCTTCATCTGATCAGAATAGCAATAATTAGCATAACAAAGTAAGACAAAGCAAAGATGATGTTCTTTACAGGAAATGCTCAATATGTCCACCATGATTCCTCAACAAGAACTGTAGTCGAGGAATAATGTTGTGAACAGCACTATAAAGCATGTCCGGAGTTATGGTGAGGCATTGGCGTCGGATGTTGTCTTTCGGCGTCCCTAAAGATGTCGGTCGATCAAGATACACTTGCGACTTACAGGTAACCCCAAAGCCAATGAGGTCTGGGGACCTGGGAGGCCAAGCTTGACGAAAGTGGCGGCTGAGCACACGATCATCACCAAACGACGCGTACAAGAGATCTTTGACGCGTCTAGCAATATGGGGTGGTTCTAATAAACCCCCATGTCATTGCAAGCATGTGTGTCAATTTTTACCTCTCTATCTACATTATTTCGTGGTTTAATAAGTTTTCAAATTCGTACTGACTTTTTGATGACCCGGTATCGCCGTTAAAAATAAGAAACTAATATATTTTTAATCATGGAATTACGGAGTTCCTGTATATTGCACAGGACGCCCGAAGTACAGGCATTCAGTGAGGCATGAGTTGATCAATGTTCATAATTTTGTATCAAAAGGAATTAAAATGGTGCATAGTTATACAGGAAACGATATTAATGAAAACAATATATCGAAATGTAGAAGTCCGCAGCTCGTGGTCGTGCGGTAGCGTTCTCGCTTCCCACGCCGGGGTTCCCGGGTTCGATTCCCGGCGGGGTCAGGGATTTTCTCTGCCTCGTGATGACTGGGTGTTGTGTGATGTCCTTAAGTTAGTTAGGTTTAAGTAGTTCTAAGATCTAGGGGACTGATGACCATAGATGTTAAGTCCCACAGTGCTCAGAGCCATTTGAATTTTTGAAATGTAGAACAATTTTTGCTAACAGTCACGCTGAAAACTGAGTACATGTCCTTTCTTACAGGATCTCAAAAACCGTTTAATACATTTTATTTGTCTAAATCAATCTTCCGGAATTCCTACCCTATATTTTTTTCAAAAAGTGTTAATTGTCGTCTAATGACATGGTTTATTTCAAGAGTAACATGCGATTGCTGTCTTCACTTACATCTTATGTACAAATAAGTTTACGAAGAAGGGTGTTATTGATCTATTTAGAACAACTGTGTTTATCATATTACAATAATAAGCTTCTCATTATATGAATGTGTCAAAAAATGGCTCTGAGCACTATGGGACTCAACTGCTGTGGTCATAAGTCCCCTAGAACTTAGAACTACTTAAACCTAACTAACCTAAGGACATCACACACTTCCATGCCCGAGGCAGAATTCGAACCTACGACCGTAGCGGTCGTGCGGTTCCAGACTGTAGCGCCTTTAACCGCTCGGCCACTCCGTATGAATGTGTCGCTCGATGTCTAAACAGATTTAACAGATGGCAAGTATTAAAAAGCATAGGAGTGTATCATGTGTAGAAAAACGATTTGATTGGGCTATCAGATATATCCTCCGCCACACACTGTAAGATATCTTCCGGAGTATACATGTCCAAATAGTAGTGTGGTAGGTGAACAGGATCCCCTCGGATGTAAGCAGACAGCTACACTCGGCCACCTAGTAGCTGCGACATCTGCACGGAGGGCGAGAGAGAGAGAGAGAGAGAGTGAGAGAGAGAGAGTTTACCTGGGAACGCAGCCAGCGGCCGGCCTTGTCAGGCAGCGCTGATAAGTCGCGCCAGTCAGGTTTGCGCGAGAGGCGCACCTGCCGCGCTCAGCTGCCTCTTACAACTACGCTCAGCACGGGGCTAACGCACCATCCCCACACCACAGGCAGGCTCTTCTCCCACTTTCGGTAAGAACGCCTTTTCATCAGTCATGTGACAGCCGTTCACTGACAAAGGCACCAGCCGCGTGATCACAATGTGTTGCGAGAACTCAACCTGCTCGTCTAGTGCAACGCTTTTCTTGCAAGACAAAGCGACTAAGCACTAACCGTCAAACCACACTTGGTGTAGCGTACCGACCAGTGAGTGCGTATTATTTAGACAGTTTGACGTATCTGTTTACCCAAATCTATGAGCAGTTTTCCATCTATACAGGGTGTTACATAAAGGTACGGCCAAACTTTCAGGAAACATTCCTCACACACAAATAAAGAAAAGATGTTATGTGGACATGTGTCCGGAAACGCTTAATTTCCATGTTAGAGCTCATTTTAGTTTCGTCAGTATGTACTGTACTTCCTCGATTCACCGCCAGTTGGCCCAATTGAAGGAAAGTAATGTTGCCTTCGGTGCTTGTGTTGACATGCGACTCATTGCTCTAAAGTACTAGCATCAAGCACATCAGTACGTAGCATCAGCAGGTTATTGTTCATCACGAAGTGGTTTTGCAGTCAGTGCAATGTTTACAAATGCGGAGTTGGCAGATGCCCATTTGATGTATGGATTAGCAAGTGGCAATAGCCGTGGCGCGGTACGTTTGTATCGAGACAGATTTCCAGAACGAAGGTGTCCCGACAGGAAGACGTTCGAAGCAATTGATCGGCGTCTTAGGGAGCGCGGAACATTCCAGCCTATGACTCGCGACTGGGGAAGACCTAGAACGACGAGGACACCTGCAATGGACGAGGCAATTCTTCGTGCAGTTGACGATAACCCTAATGTCAGCGTCAGAGAAATTGCTGCTGTACAAGGTAACGTTGACCACGTCACTGTAAGGAGAGTGCTACGGGAGAACAAGTTGTTTCCATACCATGTACAGCGTGTGCAGGCACTATCAGCAGCTGATTGGCCTCCACGCGTACACTTCTGCGAATGGTTCATCCAACAATGTGTCAATCCTCATTTCAGTGCAAATGTTCTCTTTACGGATGAGGCTTCATTCCAACGTGATCAAATTGTAAATTTTCACAGTCAGCATGTGTGGGCTGACGAGAATCCGCACGCAATTGTGCAATCACGTCATCAACACAGATTTTGTGTGAACGTTTGGGCAGGCATTGTTGGTGATGTCTTGATTGGGCCCCATGTTCTTCCACCTACGCTCAATGGAGCACGTTATCATGATTTCATAGGGGATACTCTACCTGTGCTGCTAGAACATGTGCCTTTACAAGTACGACACAACATGTGGGCCCGCATCTCGTGGTCGTGCGGTAGCGTTCTCGCTTCCCACGCCCGGGTTCCCGGGTTCGATTCCCGGCGGGGTCAGGGATTTTCTCTGCCTCGTGATGGCTGGGTGTTGTGTGCTGTCCTTAGGTTAGTTAGGTTTAAGTAGTTCTAAGTTCTAGGGGACTGATGACCATAGCTGTTAAGTCCCATAGTGCTCAGAGCCACAACATGTGGCTCATGCACGATGGAGCTCCTGCACATTTCAGTCCAAGTGTTCGTACGCTTCTCAACAACTGATACGGTGACCGATGGATTGGTAGAGGCGGACCAATTCCATGGCCTCCGCGATCTCCTAACCTCGACCCTCTTGACTTTCATTTATGGGGGCATTTGAAAGCTCTTGTCTACGCAACCCCGGTACCAAATGTAGAGACTCTTCGTGCTCGTATTGTGGACGGCTGTGATACAATACGCCATTCTCCAGGGCTGCATCAGGGCATCAGGGATTCCATGCGACGGAGGGTGGATGCATGTATCCTCGCTAAAGGAGGACATTTTGAACATTTCCTGTAACAAAGTGTTTGAAGTCACGCTGTACCGTACGTCTCTGTATAGCACCGAGTAATGAATACGTCTGTCGTCGATTCATAGCACGTTCTGTCATGGGACACTGTAAATACGATACAACAGAGCCACCTTATGGACAAGTAAAGTAAACAAAACCTGCACCATGACTTCCTGGTAATCAGGCTTGTTCTCCTCTTTTCCTTGAAGGAAATAAATGGTGCACACGTAAATAAACAGCACAGAACGTGCAAACATGTAAGCATGATAGTAGTAAATACGCTGGAAAACAGTAATGCTAGTCGAAGCGGTACACAAGTTTAATTCCCTGTCTCCCTAAGCTGGCTTCTCCGGCACCAGGTTACGGAGCATTCACTTCAGCATTGTTCAGTGGAGCATCCTCTATGTCTTGTTACATTTTTCCACACTCTTACGAAAACACTCTGTATATAAAGTCTACTAACAACATTTCATGAACCAGCTGCAGATAAAGGCTCTAGGAATGTACTACAGTCTCCTACGTACTGCTCCAATAGGGAAGGTGAGGTTAAGGTTATTTACTGTAAGCATTCTTCCCACGGTCCATACGTGAACGGGAAGAAACCTTAGCAAGTGGTACAACGGGACGTACCATCCATGCAACTCAAGGTGGTTGGCAGAGAATACATGTAGATGTAGATCCAAATGTAGATCCACATCTCTGACGAACAAAACTATACAGAAGACACATTACACAACTCTCACACGATGTACACAAGTGGCCGTCAAACTGCTGTCGGAATGCTGCAAGCGGCCCGTAGATCTCAGATCTCAGCCGTATTTTGTAATAATATGCATCTAGCAACGAAAAGCCGAATCCAAAAACGTTAACTAACTAACGATAATAGCTTCTGACGATTGTGATGGTCCTGCTCGGCTTTTTCAGTCATCAATCAGTCTTCTAATTGGTTTGATGCTGCCCCCCACAAATTCCTCTATCATCAATCCAGACGGTACGTTTCATCTCAGAGTAGCACTTGCAACTTACGTCCTTAGTTATTTGCTGTCCAACTTCTGTCTTTCTCTACAGTTTTCGCTCTCTACAGCTCCCTCTGCTACCATGGAAGTCAGTCCTTGATGTCTTAACAGATGTCCCATCGTCCTGTCTCTTCTCCTTGTCAGTGTTTTCTACATATTCCGTTGCTCTTCGATTCTGCGCAGAATCTCCTCATTCCTTACCTCATCACTAAATGTCAACATTCGTCTGTAACATAACGTCTCACATGATTCGTTTCTCCTCTGCTCCAGTTTTCCCACAGTCCATGTTTCACTACCATAAATGCTGTACTCCAAACGTACATTCTCAGAAATTTCATCCTCAAATTAAGACAAGTTTGATACTAGTAGATTCTCTTGGCCAGGAATGTCCTCTTTGCCAGTAGTAGTCTGCTTTTGATGACAGGTAGTCTGCTTTTGATGTCCTCCTTGCTCCGTCCGTCATTGGTTATTTTCTGCCTAGGTAGCAGAATTCCTTAACTTCAACTACTTCGTGACCATCAATGCTAATGGTAAGTTTCTTGTTGTTCTCATTCCTGCTACTTCTCATTACTTTCGTCTTTCTTCGATTAACTCTCAGTCATTATATTTAGAAGATCATGTAATTCTTTTTCACTTTCACTGAGGATAACAACGTCATCAGCGAATCGTATCATTGATATTCTGTCACCTTGAATTTTAATTTCATTCCAGACACTTTCTTTATTTCCATCATTGCATCTTCGATGTACGGATTGAACAGAAGTGGCGATGGACTACATCTTTGTCTTACACCCTTTTTAATTCGAGCACTTCGTTGTTTGTCGTCCACTCTTATTATTCCTTTTGATTCTTGGACAAATTGTATACTACCAGTCTCTCCCGATAGCTTAGCTCTATTTCCCTTAGAATTTCGGACATCTTGCACCATTTTACACTGTCGAACACTTTCTCCTGGTCGAAAAATACGTGTCTTGATTTTTCTTTAGTCTTGCTTCCATTATCAACCGCAACATCAGATTTGCCTCTCTGATGTCTTTACCTTTCCTAAAGGCAAACTGACTGCCATCTAACACATCCTCAATTTTCTTTTCCTTTCTTCTGTATATTATTCTTGTAAGTAACTTTGATTCATGAGCTGTTAAGCTGATTGTACGATAATTCTCACACTTGTCAGCTCTTGCAGTCTTCGGAATTGTGCGGATGATATTTTTCCGGAAGTCAGATGACATGTCGCCAGACCCATACATTCTACACACCATCATGAATAGTCGTTTTGTTGCCACTTCCCCTAATGATTTTAGAAATTCTGATGGAATGTTATTTATCTCTTCTGCCTTATTTGATCGTAAGTCCTCCAAAGCTCTTTTAAATTCTGATTATAATACTGGATCCCCTACCTCTTCTAAATCGAACTCTGTTTCTTCTTCTGTTATGAAAGGAGTATACTGGAGCACACTTGCATGTGGCACCAGAATAAGATAAGAATATTAATAAATTAAAATGAAACTAGTAGACTAGAAACGATGAATGTGTCTGATAGGCTCCATAATGCGGATTGCTGACTGCGCGACCACAGAGCTAAAGACACTGTACTGCTTTGTTGGAGTAAGAGAGTGCTGTGCGCACCGTTGCAGGTATCTCTCTGGGATGAAAAGACGATGGAGTAGGCAGTCTTTGGGGTGTGCTGCGTGAAGCCACCAAGAGTTTGATTAATGTAGGTATGTCTATGTTGTTGAACATGGAAGCAGAAGTCTTCATGCAAATAAGGTAAAGATGTTCAATAATTATGATTTCTGTTTTTTGACAGCGCGTTAATATAGATGAGTTGGCTGATAATTTGTAAGTGTTGAGTAACCCCAGAATGTACGTAAACCGTTTTGATAAAAAGGCTAAGTAGATGTTTCACTTTGTATTGTTTCTAAGATTTATTAACAGAGCTATGTGTAATTTGATGATTTGCATTTACGTTGGATTAAGGAAGTTAGATAATACTTGGTGTTTAAATCTCATTGTTTGAGAATCAATTGAGACTAATGTAACTTCAATTGTCAGATGTTTTCGAAAAGCCAAACTTAATTTGCAATATAATTTTGCTAAAATAAACTGAGTGTTAGTAATTCACCATAATCAGTACCGCCTCCCAGTCCAGGTCATATATTTTTCAAAAAAGTTGGATTTTCTTAAATGTTCTCTTTTATCAATCAAATGAATTTCATGTGCATATCAAGTATTATGGTCAGCATTGCACACTGCTGAGCCTGTAGTTAGCATATTTATTTCTTTTTGTGAGAGATCTGAATATATCGCGTTCCACCGTTGCTGCTTCAGAGGTAAGACAATTTAATTTATTTGTTATGTGCACAGAGACCAAAGTGCTCAGTTTTGAAAAGGGCCACATGATTCAGTGCCTAAGGGGACGAATGTATTTTGCAGTGACTGTATTTCTTTATTGGTATTGGGAGTTGCATTACCCAATCGATTCGTAAAGTTTGCTACAATAACACAGAGTAAGTTCACCACTTGCAATTACAACACGCAGCACGACAATTCGAGTTCTGTATTCATTCCACAGTTCAGATATTCATTCAAAGTAATCTTAAAGTTTATTATTTCATTTTTTTAAAGAACGTTACATTTGGAATGTTACAACCACACCAGGCAACTCTTCCCCCTCATAGAGACCTTCAGTGTATTCTTTCCACCTATCCGCTCTCTCCTCTGCATTTAACAAAGAAATTTCCGTTACATTCTTAATGCTACCACCCTTGTTTTTAGTTTCATAGAAGGTTATTTTGACTTTCCTACATGCTGAGTCAGTCTTTCCGACAATAATTTCTTTTTCGATTTTTTTTTTTTTTTTTTGGATGGAGTCATTTAGTATCAGCTTCCCTGCACTTCCTATTTATTTCACTCCTCAGTGACTTGTATTTTTGTGTTGCTAAATTTCCCTGAACTTTTCTGTACTTCCTTCTTTCGTCGACCAAGTCAAGTATATCTTCTGTAACCCATGGTTTCTCCGCAGTTACCTACTTTATACCTATGTTTTCCTTTCCAACTGCTGTGGCTGCCCATTTAAGAGTTTATATAATCTCTATACGTCGAACATTCGAAGATATGATTCCTTATTCTGCATTACATCATCCGCTTCTAGCACAACGTTCAACTGATAGCTTCTTTTCCTTTAGCCTTTGTGTACTTCTTTCTTCTATTTTCTTATAAGATCTTCAGTATAGCTATTGAAGAATGTTGGCGAATAGCTGCATCCGTGCTTAACGCCTTGGTTTATTATTACTTCTGCTTTTATATGACGTACTTTGGACACGAGGTGACGGTTGTTACGTTTTTACGGTAACAATTTGTAGCGTTCAACCGTAATTTTTGCCTTACACACAACAACACGTTTCCAGAGACAGTGTTATCCTCATGAGGTTGTAAACCTTAGCTCATGAGGTTAAAACGTTAAAAAGTCTAGCAACACAAATGCAGCTTTCACAAAATAAAACGAAATAGCCCAGTCTGTTTTTCTTGTATTTCATTTTGCGAACGCTGCAATTCTGTTGCAGTCTTTTTAGCGTTTCGGCCGCTTGAACTAAGTTTACAAACTCATGATGAGAGCATTGTGTCTCGAAACGCGTTGAGTATGGTGTAGGACAAAAGTTACAGTTGAATGCTACTGATTACTACTGTGTTAGCTCTTCTGTTTTTGAAGTGCTTGTAATTATAATTACTCTTGAACCTTTATACAAGTTTTCGATTATCCGTGCAAGAGCCTGATATATTTTCTTTCTTCGATTACTGCCACTGTCTGTTTATAATCACCGAGTCGAAAACTTTCTCGAAGCCAGTAAAACCATCATGTGTTTGTAGATTTACTTTGCGTTGTTTTGCTAAATGGTTTTTATACTGAAAATGTTAGATTGCTGCATAAGTTCATAGCGTTTATCCGTAAGTTTAATAAGCACGAAAGACACACATAACAGACACTTTAGTCATCAATAATCTGTTCTGCTTCACTATTTACAACAATCTGCCAATACTGGGGTAGATTTTAGATTCCGCGATTGTAGAAATCACATGCTTTGAGGCGGAGAACTCGTCGAGTCACGTTCGGAGCGCATTTTCATCCGGAAAGGAAGTTCCTTGAAGATTGTCCGGCAGAGAGCGCACAAAGTGAAAATCTGAAGGCGCAAGATCAAATGAATAAGTTGGGTGTGGAATGACTTTCCAGCCCGGCTCCTGTATAGTGTTGTTGGTCACTCTAGCAGAATGCGAGCGGGAGTTATCGTGAAGTAGGATCAATTTACACAGTCGTCTTGGTCGTTGTTGTTGGATTGCGACTGCAAGACTTCTCAGTTGTTGACAACAAATGTTGGCAGTGATGGTTACACCTTGGGGAAGCAATTCGTAGTAGACCACGCCGTCGCTGCTCCACCAGATGCAAAAGATTATCCTTTGTGGATGTGTGCGGGTCTTTCTACGTGGAGTTTGTAACACCATAGCTCTAATGCTGTACTGATTTATTTTGCCTTTGGTTTTGTTTAGTGTTATATCATTGAGTTTCCGTAAATGTTGTTGGATTGAACCGATACCATGAGAGTGTTTATTCTTTTCTGTTAAAAACTTTGATGTCTTTTAGAGGCTAGGAAGTGAAATCCTTGTAATATGTACAATATGAATAAATTATATGTTTTGTCTTCCTCATATAATCTCTTTGGTTATCTTTAAAATTAAATAATTTTATTTAAATAATTTTGAGTAGAACTACCAATATATGGAAATGTTCTGTTTTATTTTAAATGTTTGTTTGCTGTTATGTAAACTGCTGAACTTGTTATTTTGGTTATTTTGTATGTAAAAGGTGTTGTGGTTCCCCTCGGGAACGGAACTATGTAGCGCGCGCAAATTATGGTTGGCCTAGGTAGAAACGTTGGAACCAAGAGTCAGTCGGGGACGAGCTACCAAACTATCAACTACTCATGTGAAAGTTGTGTATTTTGATGGTTCCGAGAGAGGCTGTTCCTGACGCTTTCTAATGCCTCGGATGGATGGATAAAGAGCTGGAACTATTCTGGAATAGGTATCTATCATCGCCACTAAGAAACGACAGAGTCCAGCAATTATACCTGCAAATCCACCTACCCACATGCAATCGCCTCTACATTGCACAATCACTGTAATGGAACACTATAGTATTGTACAGTGAAGGATCAGCTCATAGGATGTTACAGTGAAAAATATAAGATAAAATTTGACTGAACTCTTGTATCTACGGTGATTTATCCTCAGTCACATATCCACTTAGGGTCCCTCCCACGCTAAAGTATTTACCGAGTGTCCTTTAGTGAAGGCATATTAAAACTAATATGGCATTAGAGTGTGCTAAAATTAATATTGTTTGTTGAAAGGGTCTTACAAATATCTCAAATTTGTGTTTCAGTGAAGTAAAAGTTCAGAACTGCAACTGTTGAGAGTTATATGTTCATGGTTGTTAAGTACTTGTTTCTCTAGTGTATTGAAAGTGTGTTTAGTACGCTCTGCTACAGTGGTCAAGATTAAGGGCCCCCCTCCTCTGAAAGTAGTTCAAATGCACAAAGTTACTTAATTGTAGCAAGTTTCAATTAGTCTTGCTGTTCAAGTGAAATTCTATACAATATTGGGCTCCCCTTGGGTATTGAAAGTGCATATTAATGGTGTAAGAGGATCAACAGTTTGTCTACTGTGCTAGTGCTAGATAACGATTAATAGAAAGACCATTATCTATGAAAACAATAATTTCTTTGTTCAATAGACAGTGAGAAGTAATGTTAGTGACTTCCATTTAATTTGCATTATAAGTAGAAAGGTGTACACAGTAACTAAATTTTCTGTGGACCATATCCATATTTCAAGTCAGATAGGAATTTGTTTGAAAAGCAATATTAAACCTATGTCCAATTTACGATTCCACAGTGAATATTAATAGTAACGTTATTGAGACCATTCTGTTTGACCAAGTCCTCAAGGTAATAGTGCGTTTTGTTATCTGTTATATTTATGCAAATAGTTTGTTCCGATCTGGTAGCTCCAACCTTATCGTGAACATAACTGTATTCAGGTGCCAGAGTTCATTGGACTCGCGTGTGCCAAAGTATAGGTTGTGTTTGCTCGTTAAAGTTACTCACACCTATTTTCTTGAACAAGAATGTCAGTCATTCTCGTGCCTAATTAGGCTGGCGACCGTTTTCTTTATTATTTGAACAGTGTAGATAGGTTAAATATTGTTTGTTACTGTTTAAATATTTACGTAATTCTGACTTTCCCTTCCGATAAGCTACCTCTGTTAGGTATTTCACGGTCAACACAAACAAAATTCCTCCAGAAGGTAACACTGCTCTGTTGCTTTATACCATAATTACTCTAACAACATAGTTCCATTTCTCGATCTGCTTCCCACTTTAAGGTTATGGTATAACAGTAGCAGATGGTAGTGTTATAAGTTGCTGCTTTGTTTGGGCTGAATCAATCTTTCCTTCTGCTTATGTTAACATAAAGACACCATTTATCGTCACCAGTAACAATTACAGGATAGGAATGGTCAGTGTTCTTCACGAGCCAATTGATGACAAACACGGCCACCCGCTGATTTATGTGGCTTTGGGTTAAGGCATGCGGTACCCATACAACCACATTTTTAACCTTCCCCGTGGCATGCAAATGTGGCACGATGGTGGAATGATAACAGTTCATCACATTTGCTAGTTTTCGAGGACACGGAAGTGTATCATTGTGGATTAATGCGTTTAAACTATCTTCATCAAAACCCGGACTTCCTGAACGTGGAGAGTCATTGATGTCAAAACGATCCTCCTTAAAACAAGAAAACCATTTTCTTGTTCTGCTCTGTCCAATGGCATTACCCTTTGACACGACGCAACTGTTTCTGGCGGCCTTCGCTGTTGTCACCCCCCTACTGAATTCAAACATAAGAATATGTCGGAAATGTTCCAATTTCTCCACTAGGCACCACATTTTCTAGCTTCACAGCTCTCTCACTATCTCCATATGACAAAATGTCAATATGTAAACTCAAATAGCAACAGTGAATTACAAATTAAAAAGATAATCAAAAATAAACCTATGGCAACCGGAATAATAGCATGCAAAACATAAACACTACGAACTTATGCACCAACCTAATACTATCGCTCGGGCAGTGTCCCTTCCTATACCCACTTGGTTTTTTTCGCAGGAACGCATCTGATATTGCTCTTAAGCGACCCTTTTATATTATTGAATAACTTTTACAAACTGCATTGAAGACATTCATACCTCTGCTAACTGTCAGTTCATTTCTTCATCCTTTTCTTTTTAATTAGGCGCTTCAGTCTGGAACCGGGGAACCGCTAGGGTCGCAGGTTTGAATCCTGCCTCCGGCATGGATGTGTATGATTTCCTTAGGTTATTTAAGTTTAAGTAGTTCTAAGTTCTAGGGGACTAATGACCTCAGATGTTAAGTCCCATAGTGCTCAGAGCCGTTTGAACCATCTTTTTAATTACAAATTACCACTGCGGTCTTCCCTTGAGCAGGGAATTCCTGATTTCGCCAACATTAAGTACATTCTATTCTACGTATTTTAGTGACAGCGTTGATAAAATTATCATTAAGCATCCATAAACCACACCAAATTGTAATCTTTAGCCGAGCACTCCGCACTATTCTGCTTTTTAACGCTTCGTTTATACTTCCACGTAAGTGGTGAGTTTCATTTTAATTCTGTAGGTCATCACCTTTGTGTAAGTTCACATCGCATCCTAAAAATCTAAAATTGGATAACTGTCCGAGTTTCTTGTTTTCCATTACTTTAGTTTCGATGGCGGATATTTCAGAGTTTTCCTAATTTATAAAGCTGTACTTCGAACATTCTAAGTTTGCCTCCTCATTTTGCATTTCGAGTACTTCTTCTGCCTATTGAATTGTGTACAGACGATAGCCTCATTTTCAGCTTTATACCTTCATGTACTTCATTCTTCCATTTTCGTATGAGATCCTCAGTACAGACGGTGCTATTTAGCTGTTCGTGTTTACAATTATTTATAGCCTTCAGACGAGTTTTTCAATGTCTGTGTGAGTTGTACGGGATATCTTCTTTCTTCAGTTATTATCAACAGCCTGTTTCTAATGATAGAGTCGAAAACTTTCTCGAAGTCAATAAAAAAATATGTGTTTATAGGTTGACTTCACGTAGTTTTTCTAGAATTCTTCTTATGGCTAAAAACTTTATCGTTTTGGATGCGTCCATTTCTATATCCACTTTCCACTTTCCTCAGGAATATATTTACTATTGCCCTCAGGCGATTAAGCCGGCCACTGTGGCTGAGAGGTTCTAGGCGCTACAGTCCGGAACCACGCTGCTGCTACGGTCGCAGGTTCGAATCCTGCCTCGGGCATGGATGCGTGTGATGTCCTTAGGTTACTTAGGTTCAAGTAGTTCTAAGTCTAGGGGCCTGATGACTTCAGATGTTAAAGCCATAGTGCATAGAGCCATTTGAACCGCAGGCGATTATGTGTTATTTTTGACTAAATTTTATAAACTGCATTCATAAGACTTACACCTCTGTAACTGTCACGTATATTTCTTGACACTTTCTTTTTTTAATAGGATTTACAATCAGCAGGGACTTTATGATTTCGCCAGTGTTATTTGCGTTCTTTCCTACTTATTTTGGTAACGGCCTAGATAAGCTCATCATAAAGCACCGTAAACCGCATTTGTTGTCTTTCGTTGATCACTTCGCACTTTTCTGGTACTAAGGTCCTAACATTCCTTATATTGATGAAATATTGGTGCGTGCATAAATTTTATCCGTTGAGGAATCTAGCAGTTGACAGCAAATGGTAAGTTACGCGCTGCAACTTTGTGGCTGCCGCAGCGGGCAGTTTCATCGCGACGAGCGCTGAAAGCCAGAGCGGCCGGTTTGCACGGCGGCGCGGCGCTGGCAAGCCGGCTGTTAACTTTTTACACAGGTTGCCCGACTGCGGCCAGCGCCTGCCTGATTGGAGCCGGAACTCACGAGTCCTGCCCGTATTTCGCAGGCGGCGCGGTGCGGCGCGGCGCTCCGAAACCGCAACAGGTTTCCGCTGCCACCTGTTAGACCTCTCTATACAGCTGGCAGGGCGGGTCGTGATGCCATAATGAATGTATGACCACCGCGAGGCAGGTGGCTTCCATCGGAGCACAGTATTCAACATCCGGAAGCTCTACACTAATTATAACCTAAGAGGTTGCACCGAGCGCAAAGGCTACCAGGACGCATTACATCCACCTGTCTTCGGGATGTTTTAATACTCGTTTACACGTTTCCTTTTTTACTCGAGAAATTATCATCTGGTTTTACATCCACATCAACATCCGTACTCCGCGCGCCACCTGGCGGTTTTGTGACGGAAGGTATTCATTGTGCCACTGATTCCTCCTTCTCAGTTCCATTCGCGAATGGCGCGTGGGAAGCAGGATTGTCGAGTAGACCTCCACACTAGGTCAAATTTCAAAAATTTTTTTCGTTGCGTTCATTTCGCGAGACGTATGCAGAAGAGAGTACTCTTTTAGAGTTTCAATAGTAAATCTCTCCATTATGCACAACTCCTCTCTTGCACCGATTATCACTGGATTCGGTTGAGCTTCTCACTAACGCTCTCGCATCGACTAAACGATCCGGTGACCGAAAGCATCGCTCTTCGTTGGCTCCTGTCTATTGCTTCTATTAATCCAACCTGGTAAAGGTCCCAGACTTATGACCAATACTCATGAATCGGTAGAACAAGTGGTTTGTAAGCCACTTCTTTTGTAGGTGAATTCCATTTGCTTAAGATTCTCACTACAAACTTCAGTCAGACATCTGCTTTTCATACTATTTGTTTTACGTGATCATTCAATTTAAGGTCGCTCCGGATGGTTAGTCCAAGTTATTTTAAGTTAGTTAGTGTTTGCAGCAATTTATCACCAATAATGTAATTACACTACTGATTATTCAAATTGCTACACCACGAAGATGTGCTACAGACGCGAAATGTAACCGACAGGAAGTAGATGCTGTGATATGCAAATTATTAGCTTTTCAGAGCATCCACACAATGTTGGCGCCGGTGGCGACACCTACAACGTGCTGACAGGAGGAAAGTTTCCAACCGATTTCTCGTAAACAAATAGCAGTTCACCGGCGTTGCCTGGTGAAACATTGTTGTGATGCTTCGTGTAAGGCCGGTCGGTGTGGCCGTGCGGTGCTAGGCGCTTCAGTCTGGAACCGCGTGACCGCTATGGTCGCAGGATCGAATCTTGCCTGGGGCATGGATGTGTGTGATGTCCTTAGAGTAGTTAGGTTTAAGTAGTTCTAAGTTATAGGGGACAGCCATCTGTCTGCATGTGGGCTTGTGTCGCTAAAAACAAATGTCGGATTATGAATAAACTTTCTACAAGAAATCACCGGGTCCCAAGCCTTGTTCCCGGGTTCGATTCCCGGCGGGGTCAGGGATTTTCTCTACCTCGTGATGACTGAGTGTTGTGTGATGTCCTTAGGTTAGTTAGGTTTAAGTAGTTCTAAGTTCTAGGGGACTGATGACCATAGATGTTAAGTTCCATAGTGCTCAGAGCCATTTGAACCCAAGCCTTCTCCAATTGATCTCCACAGATTCTTCAATTACTGAATCCCAAAAAGACCTCAGATGTTAAGTCCCACAGTGTTCAGAGCCATTTTTGAACCTCGTGTAAGGAGGAGAAATACGTACCATCACGTTTCCGACTTTGATAAAGGTCGGATTGTAGCCTATCGCGATTGCGGTTTATCGTATCGCGACATTGCTGCTCGCGTTGGTCGAGATCCAATGACTGTTAGCAGAATATGGAATCGGTGGGTTCAGGAGGGTAATACGGAACGCCGTGCTGGATCCCAACGATCTCGTATCACTAGTAGTCGAGATGACAGGCATCTTATCCGCATGGCTGTAACAGATCGTGCAGCCACGTCTCGATCCCTGAATCAACAGATGGGGGACGTTTGCAAGGCAACAACCATCTGCACGAACAGTTCGACGACGTTTGCAGCAGCATGGGCTATCAGCTCGGAGACCATGGCTGCGGTTACCCTTGACGCTGGATCACAGACAAATGGTTCAAACTGCTTTGAGCACTATGGGACTTAACTTTTGAGGTCATCAGTCCCCTAGAACTTAGAACTACTTAAACCTAACTAACCTAAGGACATTACACACATCCATGCGCGAAGCAGGACTCGAACCTGCGATCTTAGCGGTCGCGCGGTTCCAGACTGTAGCGCCTAGAACCGCACGGCCACCATGGCGGCCATCACAGACAGGAGGGCCTGCGATGGTGTACTCAACGACAAATCTTGGTGCACGAATGGCAAAACGTCATTTTTTCGGATGAATCCATGTTCTGTTTACAGCATCATGATGGTCGCATCTGTGTTTGGCGACATCGCGGTGAACGCACATTGGAAGCGTGTATTCGTCATCGCCGTTGTGACGTATCACCCGGTGTGATGGTATGGGGTGCCATTGGTTACACGTCTCGGTTACCTCTTGTTCGCATTGACGGCACTTTGAACAGTGGACGTTACATTTCAGATGTTTTACGACCCGTGGCTCTACCCTTCATTCGATCCCCGCGAAACCGTACATTTCAGCAGGACAATGGACGACCGCGTGTTGCAGGTCCTGTACGGGCCTTTCTGGATACAGAAAATGTTTGACTGCTGCCCTGGCCAGCACATTCTGCAGATCTCTCACCAACTGAAAACCTCTCTGTCAATGGTGGCCGAGCAACTGGTTCGTCACAATACGCCAGTCACTACTCTTGATGAACTGTGGTATCATGTTGGAGCTGCCTGGGCAGATGTACCTGTACACGCCATGCAATCTCTGTTTGATTCAATGCCCAGGCGTATCAAGGCCGTTATTGCGGCCATAGGCAGTTGTTCTGGGTTGTAATTTCTCAGGATCTATGCACCCAAATTGCGTGAAAATGTAATCACATGTCAGTTTGTCCAATGAATACCCGTTTATCATCTGCATTTATTCTTGGTGTAGCAGTAGTGTATATAAGTACAGTGTCTATTCTTTCGGTCCTAACCGAAAGAACAGACACCATTTAGATCATGTAACCACTAAGAATCAAGACAGAAAGCAATTAGGTATTGACTACCAATGGATATTGTTTAAATCGACGGGACAAGTTGAAAATTTGAGCCAGCCTCTGATTCCAACCCGGGTCTCGTGCTTACTAGGCAGATGCGCTGACAGCTACGCCACCCGGACACAGTAGTCACCACACCTGCACGGACTACCCTAGCACGCCTCCCGTCGGATCCAAATTCTCACCTTACATCGCAAACTACTGATGCAGTGTCTGTGTTTATTAGCATCATTACTCTACTAAGAGTTCGAGCTTAATGTGCATCTGCATTGAATGGATCATTGACTGCCATCGCCTTAATTATACATGTGGTGTCTGTTCTTTTGGACACGTCCGATTGGTGATGATGGCCAACGATCCAATGTGTGCACATTCACACCAAGCTCGAGCTCTTACGGAAATCGGCGAAATACTACGAGCAATAAGGTAATAGGCAAGGGGCACTGCATCAGTAATGTGTGGTGTCCGTTACTTTCTCAGTTTACTCATTAAATTGCATATGCCGACTTTGTTCCATTAAGACGGCGTTGAATTCCTTACGCAAGGAAGTCATGAATTCAGTCACGAAGTTGGTCCGACAGTCGACAAACTTTTCTTTTCTGGTTGGGGAGGGACTATATCAGATGCCTTTCTGAAGTAAATGAACATGGCACCAGCCTGAGCGCAGATGTCTACAGCGCTGTGGATCTCTTGGAGGAACGGAGAGAGCTGACTTTCGCAAGAGCTCCCTAAATGTATCCGTACAGGCCTTAGGTCATCAGGCTTAGTTTCTTAACAGTTATCGCCATTTTATTAACTTTTAATAAAGCTCAGCGATATGAAACCACGACTTCCTTTTTGGTAAGCAGTCGCTGCATTAACTCTGTAGTTGAAAGTTATTGAAGGATTGTGTAACCAGGAGTGGCCGACAAGATGTTGGACGTCCACGCCTCACCACAGAACGAGCAGTTAGGAGTCCTGCCCACCCTGTAAACTAGAATAGCTGACGATCTTGCAGATCTGTCGCCAGAGCACAGTACTGGTTCAGACACAAGTGCTCCACAACATACCGTCCTGCGCACATTGTTGAAGATGGGTTCCGCAGCAGATGACTGCTACGTGAACAGTTGAACCAACGACATCATTAACTGCAATTGCAGAAGGCAGACGATCATCGAGACTGGCCATTTGAGAAATGGAAACATGTCACTTGGTCATACATAGGCCGGTGGGAGCAAGTACCGTATAATGGTATGAGAGACATTCTTCACTTGGGCTTCCATGTGAACCGTGCTAGTAATCGAAGGCAGCTGTGGATTGTTTGCATATTACTGTGGACCACCTGCATCCCTTCATGCTTGATGGTTTCCTCGAAGGCGATGGCAACATTCAGCACGACAAGTGTCCATCTCATAAGGCCAAATTCGTGGTACATAGCAGGAATGGTCTCACTTGTGGTTTGGTCCCTGTACTTACCTGATCTGGACCCGGTGGGTTACAACTAGTATGCTGTTGGGCATCAGCTCTGCTTCCACAAACCACCGGCCGGTTATTTACGGGAACTGCGTGTACATCTGGTTCCACATACCACCGGAATTGTAGCAAGTACTTATCGAATCCATGCCGCGCAGGATCACTGCTGTATTGCGTTCCGAAGGCGGACAACCACGCTATCACGCCGGTGGTCTTCATGTTTTCATTCATCAGTGTCTGATCTAAGAGCCGACACATGGCGTAAACATAAAAACGCCGCAGAGTAGCTGTGTCCTTACCGCAGGATCGCTCAAGTGTCTCTTTTATTGGAACGTGTTCTCCCCAGCTGTTCATTTCGTGGCTGTGACGTAGGGGAGAACATTTCTTTGATGCACATCCAACCACGACAGAGAAACAGTTGGTCTCATTGTATCAGTAATTTTATGTAAAATAACTGTATGTTGTACTTGGGCGTTCCAAAAGAGAAATCCTTGTTACATAGACAACCGTTCCGTGTGTAAGTTACCATCAATACATGAGTGATGTTGTGTTCTGTTACAGTGTAACTGAATCATCTGAAGTTACATGTAGAAATGTTTTATTACATTGTTAGATCTGAGAAACGTACACTCGAAGACGAAAAACATCGACGCACCACGAAGGAATTATCCGAATAGTACGGAAATCTGTAGATGTTATGTACAGATGCAGACAAACAAGGAAATGAAATTTGAGAAAACTTGAGTGATTTATTCAAGAGAAAGATCTTTACAAGTTGGGCAAGTAATTGCATTGGTTCACCTGTGCCCTTTAAACAAACAATTATTTGGTGCGGCACTGATTAACAGAGTTTTGTGAGTCCTCCTGAGAGACAACATAACAAATTATGTTCAATTGGTGGTTTAAATCATCAAAATTCCGAAATGGTTGGAGGACCTTGCCCATAATGCTCCAAAAAGTCTCTATTGGGGCTTGCTGGCCAAGGTAGGGTGAGGCAACCACAAAGACAAACTGTAGAAATCCTCGCAGTGTCCGGACGGGGATTATCTTGCTGAAGTGTAAACCCAGGATGACTTGCCATGAGGGCAACAAAACTGGGGGTAGAATATCGTCGACGTGTAGCTGAACTGTAAGGATGCCGGGGATGACAACCAAAGAGGTCCTGCTATAAAACAGAAGAAGAATCCGAGACCATCACTCGTGCGTGTCGGGGCCCTAAAGCGCACGACAGTTAGGTTGGTATCCCATCGGTCTCCAGGATGTCCGGGGTGCCTCCAGCAGGTCATCGGGTCTCTGTTCGAAGCGGAATTCTTCACTGAAGACATTTCCGTTCCTGTCAATGAGGTTCCTGGCCGAATGTGGCCGACACCATTGCAGACGGGCTTGTTGGTGTACAGAGGTCAATGGTAGAGGGCGCAAGGGGTGTCGTGAGCTCAGCCCACTTTCTGTGAGCTGTGGTCGCTGAAGCACCAGATGCACATCCGACTGATGATAATGATGAATCTGGGGGTCTGTGTGCGGTTCTGATGATTGCTTGGTCTTTTGATTCTGTCGTCTCCCTAGGTCGACAGTTTCCTTCCTGGCGCTGTGTTCCTGCCAATATCATCGAATAGTGGCATCATTCCTGTTCAAGTATCGAGCGATTCGCCGATTACTACAACCGGCTTCTTTGAGCACAACTTCAGGTTTGCTCTCAGATGCTGACATCTGCGTATATTGTTCACGCTCCTGTCTGCGAGGCATAATTACTGCCCAACCAAGTACACGGAATGAAATTCGCAAAGACTTTATGCCTGGTATCGACATGTCCCCTCTTTAATATCTTTGTCAGGTGCACGTCGAAACTGAGCTGCAGCGTCAAATAATCATCGATTGGCTGCAAAAGGCCGCCATTTCCCGACCAGGTAGGAGATTTTCTCTGCTCGGGGACTGGATGGTGTCCTCATGTTCATATAGCCATGACTGACACTCCACACACAAATAAGATGGCTGTGTGAGCACCTCCTGAAGGACAGGAAATAAAAAAAAAAGTTTACAATTTTTTATTTTCCGTCTATACCTTTATGAATATCATTTTGTGACAGGTTTGCATATCTCCTCTGTGTTGAGCCACAGAGGCTGGCGAAGGATTATTTAATCCCATTACTGCCAGGAATTGTTCCCAAGAAATTACTGGAACGTTTAAGGAAAAATGCATAAGCGGAAAAGATAGAGAGACTGTTGATTTCCGTATAACTAACAAGCGAACGTTGTCTCCGTTTTGTGAGATGGATGTAGGATACCAGGCGAATGTTTAAGAAGAAATTCAACCTTCCTGGGAAAGATCCTGCAACTGCGACTTATCTTTGTTGACCCAGTGTGGTGAAATGGTGGAAGCAAGTGCAAGTAAACCGGCCAACAAAAATACATCCCAAGCAACCACAGCCTGCAGTCAGCGGACAGCATCTGTCAGCAGCTCACAATCTCTGTACTCAGCATCTGTGGCGAAACCCTTAGGCTTGAGCTGTGGACTTGTTATTCACCTCACTACTGGTGATGCAGCTCTGGGTATTGTACTTTCAATTTCCATGAATCTATTGGCTGTCTTTGTCGCTATATTGTATCCAGACTACATACCGTCTTCTATTTTGTATTTCAGCCAACCATCAAGCCTAAATTCAATCTTAACGCTTTTATTTTCTGTCTTCGTTCATTTTTAGTTTCTAGAAAACGCCTGGGTTATCTAGCATTTTGAATAAAATGTTGTACTGAAATGATGTCTGTTAGTATCGTTAGGTTACAACACTTACGTTATAGTACAAGAGACGAAAACAGAGGTTGTATGACTTGAGCCTCATAGCATCCAAAGGAGCTGAATATCTGTTTACTGTCCATTTTATGAATGTGTCGAACATATTTTACGTCAGTAGAACTGTACGTGAGTTACAACTACGAGTTTACGGCTAGGTAATTCATTTCTTTATCAAACACGTTTAGCGGGCGCATTTATCTTCCGTCACGACATTTAGAACGATGACTAGTGGACCCAGTTCTTCGAACAAAACTTGCACCTGCCGAATAATTATTGCAGAACGCTGTCTTCTTATTAATGTAATGTGACAAATTTCGGGGAGTGTGAGTTTGAAAGTTGCAGTTTTTCATCGATACAGATGACACACAGTATGAGAGTAAACGGAGGGACAAAGTCAAGCAAATGTAAAAGCATCCCCCAGTCCTTGAAATGCAGTTATACCCACAGATCACGTCGTAAGAAAATAGAAAAGTAAAACGTTGCGACTGGGGACAACTAATAACATACTCATAACCAAAAATTTCAGAAATGAAATGAGAGTCACGCTTTGCGTATGCAAGTCTGAGTCCGGATAGAAAACCGTACTTCCATTAATTCAGAATTCTATTGCTAGGCAAGGGGAGTAGTAACAGATATTTAAAGATTGTTTCGTCACACGGACCTGAAATACGCCTGTCACCTGTATACTGTTAAATCGTTGAAAGTAACAACTTTTCAAGACGTATAAAAACAATTAGCAACAAGAAAGCAGAAAATATTCACAGTACCAGTATTATTCCCAAAATAAATAATTACGATATTGATTTAATTGTTTAAAACAAATCTTTTGAGCAACGGCTGCATACCGTAAAAGAGAATTCTTCACATCGCTTACTAGCATAACAACGAAACAGTATTAAACGTATTTTCAAGAAGAATGTCAAATTTCTCGAGAGTAGTCATTTCCATTCATTTTTATTGCCGGCCGGTGTGGCCAAGCGGTTAAAGACGCTACAGTCTGGAACCGCGTGGCCGCTACGGTCGCAGGTTCTAATCCTGCCTCGGGCATGGATGTTTGTGATGTCCTTAGGTTAGTTAGGTTTAAGTAGTTCTAAGTTCTAGGGGACTGATGACCTTAGAAGTTAAGTCCCACAGTGCTCAGAGCCATTTGAACCTTTTTTTTCATTTTTATTTTTGAAATAAACAGTTTGTTTTATAATTTTTTTATATGTTGTTCACGGAAACAGCAGCGGTCGAGAGGCACTATTAATTGAAGAAACAGTCTTGACCACTTAGCCTACAATAACTTATTTTTATTTTAACAGGTGACTCAAATGGCTCTGAGCACTATGGGACTTAACATCTGTGGTCATCAGTTCCCTAGAACTTAGAACTACTGAAACCCAACTAACCTAAGGACATCACACATCCATGCCCGAGGCAGGATTCGAACCTGCGACCGTAGCCGTCACGCGTTTCCAGACTGAAGCGCCTAGAACCATACGGCCACACCGGCCAGATTAAAAGGTGTATGATTTCGATCTGTGTAAGATCATCTTCAGACCAGTTACTCCTTATTACTGTTGGAGGCGGTGGCACGGTGCAGGAACGGCTCTGGGAACTGCTCAGAAAGTTCATCTTCGCTCATTCCCAATACTTTCCCCACTCCATGCCACTGTCTCTAACAGTCACAATGGCGTAACTGGTCTGAAGACGATTTCACTCAGATCGAACCCAGTCACTTTTTAAAATAAAAATAAATTACTGTGCGCTGTCTAGAATTTTATTCTAATTAAAAATTTTAATACGACTTTTTTTTATGACTTTGTTATTTGCTAATTTTGCCCTTTGGTAATTTTCAAGCTACGTCTGTCACAGTGAAAAACTGTGAAATAATCCATCTCATAAATAATGAAGATCTCTTACGACTATGATGATAACGGACACAACTCTCACCGATGTGAACTCCGCATGCAAAACGAAAGAAATCCAAGTTTTCCATTGTCTCGGCGTACACTACATTAAAGTTCATTAATTTCACATCTCAAATAAAACTACACATGTTATGGTCAACATTTTAAAATCAAAACTACACAGGATGTGCTCAACGTCTTACAGTCAAAATATTTATTTTAAGACTTTGACCTCGTTACAGGCCGTATTCAGGCACAGTTACAAAATCTACTGAAAGGTTGCATTCCTCTCATTTTGCACGCGGGATCCAAATCTGTCATAGTCGCATCCGCTACCACTATGATCATAAGACAGATTTATGAAGGACAACTTTAGATGGAAATTCCGCCACACAAGTGTGTGGATAGAAATTGTATGTGACTACAGTTTTCCATGACAGAGGTAGCTTGAAGGGGCCCAAGGGGCCGAAATCAGCTAATAGCAGAAGCACAAAACCAAGTGCTCGCAGGAACATTTCCGTCAGCGACTATGGAGACATATACACGAAAGACTGTTATGAAATTTGTTTACTTCTACTGAAATATCATAGTTTTTCTGAAAGCATTGAAATTACATTTACGTCGAATCAGGGCAGCAGCTGCAGTCCGTTTGAAGTACACAAGTAGGTCTGTGCCGAGAAGGACATGACAGAGAACGATGTTTCTCAGTGTGAGACAGTGAGTCGTGTTCACAAGGGTCCAGACCAACCATCCAGGTTTAGATTTTCGGCGGCTTTCTTGACTCATTTAAGGTCAAATCTGGACTGGTTCCGTTGGCAAGGATATAAAATCTGTGTTAAAATGGATATTAGGTATTCATAACACGGTGTAAAATATCCCAAGACCTACAGTCTGGATGGGATGACATTTGGAGGCTCCAGTGTGACACTCTGTTGATGCGGCACGTCATCCATGTGGGAACAGTGCCTTCTCTTGCTGTTGGCCAAGCAAGGCTCCACTATGTATAGAAGCAAGAAATTCCCTTTGCTACGATTGTCTAAAACGCTTAAGACATACTCTCCCCTGTCTCGCCAGGAACTCAGGTTTATTTGCTGGTGGCGTCAGTCTGGGAGGGGTGGGCACAGTGGATGGTCGGACCTATGGTGGCTATCGGCAATTGTTTGTTAAAATCTTTAATCATTGCATTAAAAAGACTGAACCACCCACTAGTAATTATTTTGCAGTCGCGTAAGAGAGTTAGAAATAATTAAACATTTAGTCTGAGAGTCATTTCAGAATTTTAAAAGTAAATGATATGTTACGCAACACATCGTCTATTCAGTAGTGCCATTGTGTTGTGATCATAAACCACAGGAATAAATAAAAAAGAAAAACTGTGTGCTCTTAGTCAAAGATTTCCTACAGTTATCATGAAAGAAGCACTCCGTCTTCAGCCCACAAGTGGACCATCGGGATCATCCGACCGCCGTGTAATCCTCAGCTGAAGATGCGGGTAGCAGGGGCGTGTGGTCAGCACACCGCTCTCCCGATCGTTACGATGGTTTCCTGTGACCGGGGCCGCTACTGTTCGGTCGAGTAGCTCCTCAATTGGCATCACGAGGCTGAGTGCACCCAGAAAAAAGGCAACAGCGCATGGCGGCCCGGATGATCATCCATCCAAGTGCCGGCCACACCCGACAGCGCTTAACTTCGGTGATCTGATGGGAACCGGTGTATTCACTGCGGCAAGGCCGTTGCCCACAGTTATCATAATTACGGTCAAAATTCTATACGAGGCCACTGCAGCGGACAGACATCTTTGGAAGAAACAAGGTGAGTGGATTCAGAGAACAGTCGCGAGTTGTCACGGATTTGCACGTTTCTGTCGGCAGCCCTCACGGGTACGGATACTCTGCTACCAAAAAAGACTGAAGCACGTCTTGTTAACACAACAGGAGTGTTGTGAGAACACAGTGGTTGGCCAGTTCGAGATTCGAACACTCGTTCTGTACATCCACTGGCTTCCTCTTGTTCGCCATGACCAAGAAAAAGATGTCAGTAGCATATCCTGGACTTCAGAACAAGTGGAGAAATTTATTGTGAAGTCCAGAGTATGCTACTGAGCGCTGTACTAAATGGTGTACGTCGCCGGACGGATTCAGCAGGAATTACAAAGCACAGGGACGTCCAAATGCTATTTCCTATTTCTACATATGCTCCCTAAGGAAAGTTCCCCGTAACGCTCGGCATCGTACTTTTAATGCAAGAACACTGAGTTCGGCGTTTCTCTGCGTATCGTAGTCTAAAATGAGTCGTTAACCGTAAACAAACGTGTAAGACGGAACTAAATCTTAAGACTAGTGAGACAAATTAAAAGTCTATCTAGGCAACTGTTAGGACAAAACTGTATTCTCAGTAACAATTAGAAATCATAGCTCTCACCGAAAGAGGAACAAGACGTTCGTATTAAGTGGATGTTAAAATGATTTATGTGTCAACCGTTAACCATGACATCTGCATACGCTACCTGAAAAGCATTTGGGCTACACACAGTTTTACATACGTAAATTAGTTTGTGAATGTCAAAGCTGCTTCTCGTTGTGGTCCTGTTTGATAGCATCACAGCCGCTTCTTGTTGTGAACTTATTTGAAAGCATCAAACATCAAGCGAAGCTATACAGCTTGAAATATAACACGATGTGGACAGGAAACAGACATAAGAAAGTTCTCTTAGCGTGTGTAGAGGATATTCTTCTGACATATGAACGCAGAACCTGTCAGTTAAACCAGCTGCATGGAGAATTCGTCATCCATGAATAGTACAAAAACGGACGTATGTGCAGAGGGTGGTCAAAAACAGTGTGAAAATCTTGGTGTTGCAGGGGAGGTTGTGCTGAGAAGTAATTGTCAAGAAAAAAATTCGATACATTGCGCCGTTTCCGAGTTAATTAGCATTGAAGGTATCCAATAAGGCGCACACTGAAGCGATCCGTAAGACTCATTTAGTGACCGTTGTTATATTAGCGTAGATGATAGCGCACGAGACTGGTCAGCCTTTGACCCTTATTACCGTCCCCAGTCCAGTTTTTCTATCGTTCTTTTGTTCGGTCTTAGGAAACCGAGCGAAAAACATATTTTGCTACACCGCCTCTCGCGGGCCGCGTGAATTTGCGCGCGGAGTTGTGTGATTTGCTAACTTCGATGCTAATTAACACGGAAACTGCGCAGTGTACCGAATTATTTTCTTAACAATTATTTCTCAGGAAACCCGCGCTGTAATACCATTACAAGATTTTCTTACTGTTTCTGATCACCGTGTATTTGTATATATGTGTTGATGTATAAATGTTCCACAGCTCCTCATTACCAGCGGACCGATTTCAACCAGTGTGGAAGACATAACGCTTACTGTCTCGAAAGAATTTCTATGGGGGTATTGCAAATGATCATAAGGCGTCAGTGGCCGGGAGTTCCCAGTCAGGAAGTTCGGCCGCCACGTGTAAGTCTTATTGAGTGCGACGTCACATTGGGCGACTTGTGCGTCGACAATGAGGATGAAATGATGATGATGTCAGCACAACACCCAGTCCTGAGGGGAGAAAATCTCCCACTCCAGCCGGGAATCGAACCCGGGCCCCGTGCATGGCATTCCAACGCGTTGACCTTTCAGCTAATGGGGCGGTCTCTCTGGGGGTGAGAACAATCTACCTGTCAAAGGGGTCGACGTGGGGACGAAGAAGCCGTATAGCCCACGACGCGCGAATAGCCATACTTTACTCATCCAGTATTTGAGAATTAGAGCGCTTAGTGACTTGCAACAAACCTATAATTTCGAATCTCTGAGAATCTTCTTCTCGCTGACGACCTCTTGCACAAAGATGATTTACTGCTAACTCTATTCACAACACATCACGCAGATAGCACCGACGTATACCGCAGAATGTACCTAGAAAAATACAGGGTGTTACTAAAAGGTACGGCCAAACTTTCAGGAAACACTCCTCACACACAAAGAAAGAAAATATGTTATGTCGACAAGTGTCCGGAAACGCTTACTTTCCATGTTAGAGCTCCTTTTATTACTTCTCTTCAAATCACATTAATCATGGAATGGAAACACACAGCAACAGAACGTACCAGCGTGACTTCAAACACTTTGTTGCAGGAAATGTTCAAAATGTCCTCCGTTAACGAGGATACATGCATCCACCCTCCGTCGCATGGAATCCCTGATGCGCTGATGCAGCCCTGGAGAATGGCGTATTGTATCACAGCCGTCCACAATACGAACACGAAGAGTCTCTACATTTGGTACCGGGGTTGCGTAGACAAGAGCTTTCAAATGCTCCCATAAATGAAAGTCAAGAGGGTTGAGGTCAGGTGAGCGTGGAGGCCATGGAATTGGTCCGCCTCTACCAATCCATCGGTCACCGAATCTGTTGTTGAGAAGCGTACGAACACTTCGTCTGAAATGTGCAGAAGCTCCATCGTGCATGAACCACATGTTGTGTCGTACTTGTAAAGGCACATGTTCCAGCAGAATAGGTAGAATATCCCGTATGAAATCATGATAACGTGCTCCATTGAGCGTAGGTGGAAGAACAGACTAGCCGGCCGCGGTGGTCTCGCGGTTCTAGGCGTGCAGTCCGGAACCGTGCGACTGCTACGGTCGCAGGTTCGAATCCTGCCTCGGGCATGGATGTGTGTGACGTCCTTAGGTTAGTTAGGTTTAAGTAGTTCTAAGTTCTAGGGGACTGATGACCACAGAACCATTTTTGAAGAACAGACTAAAATGAGCTCTAACATGGAAATTAAGCGTTTCCGGACACATGTCCACGTAACATCTTTTCTTTATTTTTGTGTGGAATGTTTCCTGAAAGTTTGGCCGTACCTTTTTGTAACACCCTGTGTATCGTTGTTCGACACATAGCTCAGGAGATATGACATCTTAAACATTAAGATACTTGAGAAACTACCACATCATCCATTACGTTTTAATTAATTAGCTTTTTACTGCTATATCTAATTGCAACACAGTTTGCAGACAATAGTGACATACCTGTATACTACCGGATGTACAGCACATAGTTCACGAGGTACGACGTTATCAAACATTAGGCTGCGTAAAAACGAAATTGCAGGGCGGATTTCTCCAGAGATACAGGTGAAATATGTGTATAAATCCGTGTGAAATATCTTAAACATATGTGAAACATACATTGAATAGCCAAGAAATTGGTACACCTACCTAATATCGTGTAGGGCCCCCGCGAGAACGCAGAAGTGTTGCAACGCGACGAGGGATGGACTCGACTAATGTCTGAAGTAGTGCTGGAGGGAACTCACACCATGAATCCTGCAGAGCTGTCCATATATCTGTAGAGTAGGAGGGGTAGAGTTCTGAATAGCACGTTGCAAGGCATCCCAGATATGATCAATAATGTTCATGTCTGGGGAATTTCGTGGCCAGCGGAAATGTTTAAACTGAGAAGTGTGTTCCTGGAGCCACTCTGTAGCAATTTTGGACGTGTGGGGTGTCTCATTGTCCTACTGGAATTGCCCAAGTCCATCGCAAAGCACAATGGACACGAATACTCGAATGGATGCAGGTCATCAGAAAGGATGCTTACGTACGTGTCACCTGTCAGAGTCATATCTAGACGTATCAGGGGTCCCATATCACTCCAACTGCACACGCCCCACACCATTACAGAACCTCCACTACTTTGAACAGCCCCCTTCTGACATGCAGGTTCCATGGCTTCATGAGGTTGTCTCCATACCCGTACACGTCCAACTGCTCGATACAATTTGAAACGAGGCTCGTTCGACCAGGCAACAAATTTCCAGTCATCAACAGTCCAATGTCGGTTTTGAAGGACCCAGGCGAGGCGTAAAGATTTGTGTCGTGCAGTGATCAAGGGTACACGAGTGGGTCTTCGGCTCCGAAAGCCCATATGGATATTGTTTCGTGGAATGGTTCGCACGCTGACACTTGTTGATGGCTCAGGACTGAAATCTGCTGAAATTTGCGGAAGGGTTGCGCTTCTGTCACGTTGAATGATTGTCTTAAGTCCTCGTTGGTCTCGCCCGCATCTCGTGGTCGTGCGGTAGCGTTCTCGCTTCCCACGCCCGGGTTCCCGGGTTCGATTCCCGGCGGGGTCAGGCATTTTCTCTGCCTCGTGATGGCTGGGTGTTGTGTGCTGTCCTTAGGTTAGTTAGTTTTAAGTAGTTCTAAGTTCTAGGGTACTGATGACCATAGATGTTAAGTCCCATAGTGCTCAGAGCCATTTGAACCTCGTTGGTCTCGTTCTTGCAGTATCTTTTTCCGGCCGCAGCGATGTCGGATAATTGATGTTTTATCGAATTCCTGACACGGTACACTCGTAAAACGGTCGTATGGGAGAATCCCCATTTCATCGCTACGTTGGAGATGCTGTGTCACATCGCTCCTCCGCCGACTATAGCACCACGTTCAATCTGATTTAAATCTTGGTAATGTGCCACTTTAGCAGCAGTAACCGATCTAACGATTGCATGTTTACATATCTCTGTGTTTTAATACACATGCTTATACCAGTTTCTTTGGCGCTTCATTGTAGTTTACTTGTGCTTAGTGCAGCCGTAGTAGATTAGTAGTAGGCCTATGGACTTCCGTTAGTTGTAGTACAGGTAATCAGTAAGACCCCATAACAGCGGACTCCAGTAGAAGGTGCAATTCTCGTTTGCACGTAAATACCCAGTTACGAGTTCAGTTAGTCTGCCTAGCTGAGCGAGCGAGGTCAGTCCTACACTTGTAACGTACGCGCAGCAGCCTGTCTCGGAAACGCTGACACAGCCGAGGGCAGTGAGGCTTCGTCGCCCCAGGCTGCCCCAGACGCTGCCAACTGCGGCAACGTGCCGACACTCCTCGCCTCGCTGTCTGTAGTGCTCAGCCAGGCCTCGCGCCTTGAAGAGACACCGCAGCAGGCTGGCCTGTGTTGCCGAGCGGTTCTAGGCGCTACAGTCTGGAACCGCGCGACCGCTACGGTCGCAGGTTCGAATCCTGTCTCGGGTATGGATGTGTGTGATGTCCTTAGGTTAGTTAGGTTTAAGTAGTTCTAAGGTCTAGGGAACTGATGACCTCAGAAGTTAAGTCCCATAGTGCTCAGAGCCATTTGAAACATTTTTTGAACACCGCAGCAGCTGACCAAAGCAATGAGTGTTCAGGGCTGCCCAAGCAGCCGCGCCCAGAGACGGCACCTCTAACGTATTCCCAAAGCGTCCGTGACGGCAGCAGCGAGAACTGGTCAGTCCAGTGGCCTACATGCCCTGTCATTCTTGTTACAGTACAGTAAAGAGTATTGTTTGATCCCGAGGGGCAAGTTCAGCCGCCTAATTGGAAAGGTTTTTCGTAACCTTAGCTAAGTGGGAGAGCTGTGTACGTAAGTGTATCTGAGGTGACTGATGGGTGTCTGTGTGCAGCGTAGTGTCATGTTCATGTTGAAGATGATGAGAGAAGGGAGAAGGTGAAATGCGGCCCCGGCCACATAGCCTACTCCCGTAGAATAGCACTGAAGTGCCCTATGAGCTTAGCATCCCCATCAGACGGACGGTTCACAGTGTCGCATGCCCTCAATTCACGAGACTCTTCGGAGAACTTTGGAATTGAATTTAGGACATTTGTCTCTAAAACTGGTGATCAGGGATTTCACGCCACCTGAGCCATGCTGCGGCTCGAATTGGTGCTTTTGCAGGTTTCCGTCCTTCCTCTGTTGGAGGCCAGACTGTATCGTTTAGTTGACATGGTTGCGGTTGTTTGTATACTTTTTGTGTTGACTGGCGCCACTTGGTTTCGCAAGTGTTTCCTGTCCACTAGTGGCAGCTGCGGCGTTATCGATACGTAGTAACTGTGGCCCCATCTTTGGGGTGGCGTCGATGTTCTTCCGGGTCGTGTGAGTGAGCAGATCGGTTGGGGACTCTGGAGGAGCCAAGAGGGCAGTGCGACAACACGCCGGGACCACTGGCGGCACGCATGCACTGTCGAATGGAAGGGCTGTGGTCGCGGGGTATATGACCTACTCGTCAACCAGACCGAACAAGCTTTAAGTTGAGTGGATTTTAATCCTAGCAGTGAAACCTCCACTATTGTGATATCTCGCGATTCTCCAGTGACTTGGGTTCATGTTGCTGCTCGCAGTGTCGCTGAGACGAAGATCAGCGAGAGGAGTGCTTGGGGAGGCGGATCTGATTAGCTTTCCTTGACCTCTTGTCACTAATTGCTGCGTTCTATGTGTTACTATTAGTTAATTTCAACTAGCGGTATTATTCCTGCCTGGTGACCTGGCTTGGACATCAGTTTTATGTAACAGCAGTGTACGTTTTCTCGCCCTCCCGCTGCTTTCCGGTAAGGTGTGTAGTTCTGACAGTTTCCTTGATTTTTAGGTCGGTTGGTGTTCTCCTACTCTGATAATAGTGGTTCCTTTCTCCTTTCGGACGCTCTAAACACAGCATTCTGAGGACGTAGTGCTGACCGCCAGTTCCGACTTGGGAGTGGTGTCCCATCGTTGCATCGGTTATCGGACGTTAGGTAGCTTCAGCAGATTATCATTAGTCATCTGCTAGACTGCCACTAGTCTGAGTTACCATCTTGTGAAGTGAATGCCTTGGCTGCCTTTCTATTGCTCGCGAAAGTGTTTTTGGCCTGACCTATTCAGAGGTCGATACCTGGAGCACCGTCTGTGACTAGCCCTTGTGTTTTATTATTGTGTTATTATTTTATTATTGTATTGCCAAGTTACCATCATTTGTCTCACCTGTTTGGTGATCAGTTGCCTGTATTTTAAATTAACTTTTGCTATTGCCTTCCTGTTTGACAGTATGTTTGTTAAATTTTTTTAATAATTGCCATTATTGGCGTTAAAGGCCTTCAACCGTGACTGTTACTACTTGTCTTAAAATTCTAATGTGGCAATTGTATTTTGGCAGTTAACGTTTAAGACCTTGGTGATTTGTTTTCAATATTTTAACGGCTGTAGTTTGTAAGTTGGAACAAGTTAAACAATTCTTAATTTATTGCCATTAAGGCCTTCAGCCGTGAAACAATTCTTAATTTATTGTCATTAAGGGCTTCAGGCGTGAGTGTCGTTCTTTGTCTTAAAATTTTGATTTGGGAATTGTATTTTTTTACAGGAAGCGTTAATACCTCGGTCAGTTGTCTTTTATGTTTTAATAGCTGTAATTGTAAGTTACAGCAAGTTAAATCAGTTCCTAATTTATTGCCATTAAAGCCTTCAGCCGTGAAACAATTCTTAAACTATTGCCATTATTTTAATTTGTTGTTGATTTTAAATAAATTGTGTGTGATTAAAAGAAAAGCCAACCAATAGTCCTCATTACGGCCACGTCCACAATCGTAACCGAATCCTGCCTTCCTTGACCACCAGGTCTTACCACAGTCCCTCCTGTCCCATCTACCGCAAAGGCGAAGGGGAGAATGTCACCAACGCTTGGGGTACCTTGACTATCGATCACCCAGCGAAGTACTGGCCACGTCCGACGGTGCTTAACTTCGGTGATCAGACGGGAACCCATGTACCCACCTCGCCACGGCTCCTCAGTCTTGCTGAGGAGAGAAGCCTGAGAAGGACGGACTAAAAGAAAACTACATCAACCAAAAAGCTTTTCTGTTTTTGCAATGTTTCAAAATTAATTTTTGCAGGAATAACAGGTGTTTATTTTTCGGCTGTACAGCGGTTGAGGATGCATATCCTGTGAAATCCCGTCTGGTCTGGTCCGATCCAGCGCGAAAATTGTGTTCGTGCAGGATACAAACAAAATATCACAAACACCATATTTTGGTGACGCGTCGTGCGAAAAACCTTACAGCGACGCAAGGACAGCAGACATAGATGAATGTAGATGAGAGCGGCGTTTTTGTTAACTCTACGCTTCCGTGGTTGGCGGTGGCAACTGTTTTCCGTGCGGGTGGCTGGCATGTCCAGGGCGGAAGCTATCTAGCCCCGAGCAAACACGCTTCGGCAGTCTACTCGCGGTTCTGATCCCACGTGCGCCCACTACAGCTGGCAGCTCAGATGACAGGCGGAGAGTACAGGGATCGATAGCGTGCTTCACCGACAACACGCTATCACCTTGCCGCTTCTCCATCGCGGAAGTCAGCCCCCGCGCACACTCCTGCACTAGCGGCTTTCACCGTAAGTCAACGGATCGGAAGTACTCTACAGCTGCTGGCACTCGACAAATGGGAGAGAGGTTAACTTCTAAACCCCATCGACAAGAGGCCGTTAGAGGTTAAGCTGTAGCTGTCGTGGAACATTACAACGCAGTAAATCTGCTACTGCCATATTGCCATTTCTACAGGAACCCCACTTCCATTCACCTAGAATAGTTCAGACAATCCACGAAAACTGCAACCAGTTCTTCATCTTTAGATGATATTTTCTTTATTAAAGCTCGTTATTTGTGCCCGTATGTTAACGAAGTCCAAAATAACCAAGCAACAGAAGTTTTAAATTATGGGTACCTTTTTTTGTCCCACACAAACCACAGTGCTTCAGACATATCCTTTTAGGCTGCAGATGACAAACTCTATTGAAATATCAGCTCTAGGACGGGAGAAAGAGACATTAATTCGAAACAAACTATGATATACGCACATCAAAAAAAGTTTTGCGTCACCACAGTTCCGAGAGTTCCGGAATCTGTACAGAAAACTGGAATAGAGATCAACATAAACATCATTTCCGCACTTTTTATTGATCATGGAGGCCATACATTACATGTTGTACCACCTTCAGAGGTGGTGGTCCAGATTACTGTACACACCGGTACCTCTAACACCCAGTAAGTAGCATGTCTTCTTGCATTGATGCATGCCTTTATTCGTCGTGGCACATTATCCACAAGTTCATCAAGGCACTGTTGGTCGAGATTGTTCCACCCTTCACCGCCGATTCGGCGTAGATCCTAAGCGTGGTTGGTGGGTCACGTGCGTCCATAAACGGCCGTTTTCGATCCATCCCAGGTATGTTCAATAGGGTTTATGCCTGGAGAACATGCTGGCCACCATAGTCTAGCGATGTCGTTATTCTGAGAGAAGTCGTTCAAAAGATGTGCACGATGGGGGAGCGAATTGTTGTCCATGAAGATCAATGCCTCGCCAATATAATGCCGATATGGTTGCACTATCGGTCCGAGGGTGGCATTCACGTATCGTACAGCCGTTACGGCGCCTTTCATGACCACCAGCGGCGTACGTCGGCCCCACATAATGCCACCCCAAAACAGCAGGGAACCTTCACCTTTCTGCACTCGCTGGACAGTGTGTCTAAGGCGTTCAGCCTGACCGGGTTGCTTCCAAACACGTCTCCGACGATTGTCTACTTGAAGGCATATGCGACACTCATCAATGAAGAGAACATGATGCCATCCGCCAAGTTGTTGGGCCCATATGTACCACGCTGCATGGCATCTTGGTTGCAAAGATGGAACTAGCCATGGACGTCGGGAGAGAAGTTGGGCATCATGTAGCCTATTGCTCACAGTTTGAGTCGTAACACGACGTCCTGTGGCTGCACTAAAAACATTATTCAACATGGTGGCGTTGCTGTCAGTGTTCCTCCGAGCCACAGTCCGTAGGTACCGGTCATCCACTGCAGAAGTGGCCCCTGGACGGCCTGAGCGAGGCATGTCATCGACAGTTCCTGTCTCTCTGTATCTCCTCCATGTCCGAACAACATCGTTTTGGTTCACTCCGAGACGCCTGGACACTTCCCTTGTTGAGAGCCCTTCCTGGCACAAAGTAACAATGCGGACGCGATCGAACCCCGGTATTGACCGTCTAGGCATGGTTGAACTACAGAGAACACGAACCATGTACCTCCTTTCTAATGGAATGTTTGGAACTGATCAGTTGTCGAGCTTCCTCCGTCTAATAGACGCTGCTCGTGCATTGTTGTTTATATCTTTGGGCAGATGTAGTGACATCTCTGAACAGCAGAGGGACTGTGTCTGTGATACAATATCATCAGTCAACGTCTATCTTCAGGAGTTCTGGGAACCAGGGTGATGTAAAACTTTTTTTGATGTGTGTGTCGTGACAAAGAAACTTTGCCAGTATGCAGCATGTGCTATACAACTGCTGCTTGTAGAAAAGATCTAGACAAAAAGATACGCCATAGGCCTACTTTGCTCAGAGAAGTAATTTGTTCTTGTTTACATGTATTAAAGTCGATACAAGGGCAAATATTTTAGTAAGACTGGGCATAACATGAGAGCATAAAATAAATAAATTAATTAATTACTACCAGAACAAACTTCAAGTGATCTGACGTCCTACTTCCATTCGTACATTAACGTATAATACAGTCATCTTATGATGTAATATTTTAACCAAGATTGACCTTAACACGAATACCCAGCAATAAAATAACACAGAGATATAATATCTGCAATGAGATACAGCTGTCTGTATGACCATGAACTTTATACGTAAATTTAAAACAATAACAAACCTTCAAATGAACTGTTGACTTATTTCTGTTCTTACGTTAACATGATCTGGAATATCAGTAAGAGTAGATTCTTTTTATTTTAGCTAAAGGTAATTTGTATAAAAGTTATAGTTTTTGTAATGGACTAAAGTTGTTTGTGTGCGTACACTTTATATTTAAAGACCAAGAACAAAAGTTCAAGTGAACTGTTGACTTACTTCTGAACTTATGTTCTTGGTTTTCAAACATAAAAATTTCTAACATTATGCTAGAAATAATGATTTAACTTCCAGAAACGATCTGAAGTTAAACCTGATAGGTTCGTTCATGGAATAACAAACAATCTTTCGAAACATTGACTCGTTGCAAATTTATGTATTTACAATAAGGCCAGCGCTTACAGATGTGTCGGAAACTTGGTCATTAATATCAACATCAACATCTGGATTACTGGAATGATAGACGGCTAGTGGTAAATGCGTTCCGAACGATCATTTGACCAACTTGTGGAAGAAGGAGACGGAGGTACAGTCACTAACTGTACACTGTACATATAGAGATCCAGCTATTAGAATACTAAAATCAGCCAGCCCGAGATTGGCGGACACGTGGCAGGGATGAGTGATGCGGAAGTAGTATAAGGATGTTAAATCAATTTGAGGAAGACAAAAAGGTCGGGGTCGACCGAAAACCCGATAGACGGATGTTGTCACGGAAGACCTGCAGAAAGTGGGCTGTAGGGGACTGAAAGCTTCAGCGCTGGATCGTGGTAACTGGCCGAGAATTGTTGAATAGGCCAAGCTTCCGAACAGAACTATGGAGCCACAGAATAAGAAGACGGCACGAAACACAGAGCGACAAGAATAACAACACGTGTTGCCAAAGAATATGTTTTTCTTGTAAACTGTATTTCTAAAATGATACGCTTCTAAGGCTCTTCCTCGAGCAAATATATAATTTCTTGTTTTCTCTCTTCACACATTTATGTTTCAGGGAGTTTTCCTTTATTTTGCTGTCGAACGATTAGTAAATATTGAATAAGATTACGTACCACTTGTAATTGTGCTGATCGTACTTCTAAAAGTTTTTAAGAGAAATATGTACCTTTAGAGCACATGTTATCGTCCACAACGTTTCCGCTTCTGCAATAAAGCTGATTTTCCATAACAGATTGTTATTTGAAAACAACGAAGTATAGTGCTTTTTTGCAAGGAACGAAAAATGAAAATTTTGAGAAAACACATTTCTCGTTATGGATTTTGTAAAATTCTTGAGTGTGATGGTTGGTTAAAATTTCTCTGAAATATACTTTGGTTCCTTGGAGTTATGGTTTCTACTGTGCCAAAACTTTATGAACTGTATTCGCCGCAGGCATTGTTTCGTTTGATTAATCGCGCTGTTATGACAGTTTCTAGTAATTGAGCACTTGTGCTGCAATCCATCAATTACATCGCTTTCCACGAGTCTGCACAAAGTGAACTGCTTTGCCGGCCGGTGTGGCCAAGCGGCTCTAGGCCCTTCAGTCTGGAACCGCGCGACCGCTACGGTCGCAGGTTCGAATCCTGCCTTGGACATGGATGTGTGTGATGCCATTAGGTTAGTTAGGTTTAAGCAGTTCTAAGTTCTAGGGGACAGATGACCTCAGACGTTAAGTCCCATAGTGCACAGAGCCATTTTTTGAATTGCTTTTGTTCACAAACAAGTCCTCATGACTTGCATAGTCTCAGTTGTGCGACTGGTTTCGAGATTTTCTCTCAGAAAGGACACAGTTCATAACAATTCACGGGAACTCATCCAGTAAAACAGAAGTGCACCACAAGGAAGTGTTATAGGCCCTCTGCTGTTTCTAATCTATACAAACGATTTAGGAGACCATCTGGACAGCGCCTTAGATTGTTGCAGATGATGCTGCCATTTATCGCGTAGTAGAGTCATTAAAAGGTCAAAACCAAATGAGAAATGATTTAGATAAAATATCTGCAAGTGCGAAAGATGGCAATTGACTCTCAGCAATAAAAATTGAGAGGCCATCCACATGAATACCAAAAGGAATCCACTAAATTTTGGTTACACGATACATCACACAAATATGAAAGTCTGTCAGTTCAGCTAAATACCTGGGGATTACGCTTACGAACAAATTAATGTGGGACAACCAGACAGAAAAAGTTGTGGGGAAGGCGAACGAAAGACTGCGTTTTATTGGTAGAACGCTTAAAGGATGCAACGGGTCTACTAAAGAGACTGCCCACAGTACGCTCTTCCGGAGTATAGTTCTGCGCCACGGGATAGTTACCAGATTGGATTGATGGAGGACATCTACAAAGTTCATAGAAGGGCAGCTCGTTTGGCATCGTCGTGAAATAGCAGAGAGAGTGTCGTGAATATGATACGCGAATTGGGATAGCAGTCATTAAAAGATAGGCGTTTTCCGTTGCGCCGTTACCTTTTCACGAAAGTTCGATCACCATCTTCTCCTTAAAAGGCGAAAGTGGTTTTTTTGGTGGCCGCGTACACAGGGAAAACTATCATTCTAATAATATAAAAGAAACCATAGCTTTTACGGGAAGTGTTCGTTTTTCCATCGCACTGATTGGGAATGGAACGGTAGAGAAACAGTCGGAAGATGTTTCAATCAATCCTCGGTCTGCCGGCAGGTGTGGCCGTGCGGTTCTAAGCGCGTCAGTTTGGAACCGCGTGACCGCTACGGTGGCAGGTTCGAATCCTGCCTCGGGCATGGATGTGTGTGATGTCCTTAGGTTAGTTAGGTTTAAGTAGTTCTAAGTTCTAGGGGACTGATGACCTCAGTAGTTAAGTCCCATAGTGCTCAGAGCCATTTGAACCATTTGAATCCTCGGTCAAGCACTCAATTGAGAAATGCTAAGTAGTCATGTGAATGCAGATTATAGCTTTTTTATCGAGAAATTCAAACATTCATTTGCCCATGGAAAATCACTACGTGTAACGATATGTGTAATTGTGATAACAGTAAACCTGGAGTCCAGTACATTACATTAGGACGCACTCTGTCTGCAATCGCAAACGCAGCATTATGGTTTCTGTACGCTGTTCGGTCTGTCAACAAGAGTCGAAGTAAATGGGCAAGCATTGTCACTTTTAGGCAGGAAGGATTATCGGCAAGGGAATTTGTCGGACAAACTGGCACACGTCACAGCGATGTAGCTCGTGGTATTTTGGTTGCATCTGACCATTCAAGACAGCCTGGTATCGGTATTCTGTTTTTCATCCATCGTACATTATGACAAGGAAGTTTGTCTCCCAGAGTTAGTTCTGTTCGCCAGCAGAAGGTAGTGTCAATCACTTTAATGTGATGCATCAAAAGGTAATCCAAATTCGCAGTGAAGAGAAATGAACAAAACTGCAGACAGTTTTTCTAAGACAAGCTGTGGGGCGCATGGCACGATACAGCAAAAGTAATACGTAAATATTAACAAAATTACAATAAGCTTAGAAACAACACGCAGATTTCTGTAATAGTCACCGGACAATGAGGTTCTGTATTCTGTATTGAACTGGGGACCTAGAAACGACAAAGAGACTTCGTCCCACTGTAGCCCTAAGTGGTTCACAGCCCCAAAACAGGCCCACCCTACCGCCCCCCCCCCACCCCCCGTCGCCCACACTGAACCCAAGGTTATTGTGCTGTTCGGTCCCCAGTGGACCCCCCGGGAGCATCTCATACCAGACGAGTGTAATCCCAAATGTTTGCGTGGTAGAGTAATTACGGTGTACGCATTGTGGAGACAGTGTTTGCGCAGCGGTTGCCGACATAGTGTAACTGAGGCTGAATACGGCTCTGAGCACTATGGGACTTAACTTCTAAGGTCATCAGTCCCCTAGAACTTAGAAATACTTAAACCTAACTAACCTAAAGACATCACACACATCCATGTCCGAGGCAGGATTCGAACCTGTGACCGTAGCGCGCCGCGCGGTTCCAGACTGTAGCGCCTAGAACCGCTCGGCCACTTCGGCCGGCTGGGGAACCAGCCCGCATTCGCCGAGGCAGATGGAAAACCGCCTCAAAAACCATCCATAGGCTGGCCGGCACACCGGACCTCGACCCTCATCCGCCAGGCGAATTCGTGCCACGAACCAGCACGCCTTCCCACTCGGGAAACAGCGCGTTAGACCGCGAAGCTAGCCGGGTGGACTGGACAATGAGATACTAACAGCGATACTAGCACCACAAGCTTTTGTGTCAACTGAGTGGCTTAGATGTTCCTGAAGTCCGCTATAAAGAGGCTTTCGATGATAAACGTAAATAGAAAATTTCTACGTCACACTTGGGATGAATGTTTTGATAACGGGTGGTAAACGCAATAAGAATAGTATTCACAATAAAAGGAAAGCAGTTTTGTCACTCATGGCCTGCTTTAAGGGGACTGCATATAAATTAGAGCGGCAATAGAAGAATGGTTTCTAATATAGGCCCATATCTCTACTGATATGCAGCCTTGCTTGCATCTTTCAGCGTTTGGGAGAAATCAAAATAATCAGAAGTTCGATAATGCTAACACTTCAGTCTCGTGACTTTTGCTAAGAAGTTTCAGTCGGCCTGGAAAAGTAGAAAGTTGTTAACAGCGTGTTCCATCTCCTTTTTCGGTCCCAGTCGATACACACTCCATTAAAACTTAGAAGTCACGCTGAATCGCAGAGCCGTGCCATGCCGTAGTCCACTCTACATCTACATCTACATACATACTCCGCATTCCACCATACGGTGCGTGGCGGAGGGTACCTCGTACCGCAACTAGCATCTTCTCTCCCTGTTCCACTCCCAAACAGAACGAGGACAAATGACTTCCTATATGCCTCTGTACGAGCCCTAATCTCTCTTATGTTATCTTTGTGGTGTTTCCGCGAAGTGTAAGTTGGCGGAAGTAAAACTGTACTGCAGTCAGCCTCAAATGCTGGTTCTCTAAATTTCCTCAGTAGCGATTCATGAAAAGAACGCCTCCTTTCCTCTAGGGACTCCCACCCGTGTTCCTGAAGCATTTCCGTAACACTCGTGTGATGATCAAACCTAACAGTTACAAATCTAACAGCCCGCCTTTGAATTGCTTCTATGTCCTCCCTCAATCCGACCTGATAGGGATCCCAAACGCTCAAGCCTTACTCAAGAATAGGTCGTATTAGTGTTTTATAAGCGGTCTCCTTTACAGATGAACTACATCTTCCCAATATTCTACCAATGAACCGAAGACGATTATCTGCCTTCCCCACAACTGCCATTACATGCTTGTCCCACTTCATATCGCTCTGCAATGTTACGCCCAAATATTTAATCGACGTGACTGTGTCAAGCGCTACACTACCAATGGAGTATTCAAACATTACAGGATTCTTTTTCCTATTCATCTGCATTAATTTACATTTATCTATATTTAGAGTTAGCTGCCATTCTTTACACCAATCACAAATCCTGTCCAAGTCATCTTGTATCCTCCTACAGTCACTCAACGACGGCACCTACCCGTACACCACAGCATCATCAGCAAACAGCCGCACATTGCTACCCACCATATCCATTTATGTAGATAGAAAACAACAGCGGACATACCACACTTCTCTGGGGCACTCCAGATGATACCCTCACCTCCGATGAACACTCACCATCGAGGACAACGTACTGGGTTCTATTACTTAAGAAGTCGTCGAACAAAGAGTACTGGAAGGCGCAGATAAGTATGTAGATACATGGTACGATCTACGTTTAGTAACAGGGCGTATAAGAATGAAGAAAAAAAATTTCTGCGTTTTTTAACAGTGAGTTAATCCCTTTACTAGTTCCATCACTACGTCACATAACAGTAACTGTCATTGCGTTACCCGTAATAGGGAATTATAATATCTTACAGAAATATTAAACAGGACTAACAACCAAGATTCAGTTTCTTGTACCGAACAGTAATATTGCCATACGATATCTGATCATGCTTAACATTGAGGAGCGTAATTATGAAATTCCTGTGCTTTTAGCTCTTTTTGCCACAGGGAAAAGAATTTCCCTGAAATGAACTACTCGCTGGCACTGGTAATCCCCTACAGTAAATCTCGAAACAAGACAAAACCAAAAGCGTAACTCTGTATCTGGCGCTAAGGGCTTGAAGCGAGGAGAAACAAAGAACGAAGATAAAAATGAGGGAAAGTTCATCTATCGAAGCAAAAAGCAAACTGCTTCTAAGCACAAAGTGCTGTGGAAGAACGTGTTTTGCCTTTGAAGTGTTTTACTGCCCCGTGGGTTGTAACTGACAGAAGTGCGGCTGTATCGCTCAACAAAAGAGAAACGATTGTTTTGTCGTTTGCTGTGAGGCGCTGTTTTAACGTGTGCCAACAGGCTACAAGTTTGTTTTTTCGCGCCGTTCTCTTTCAAACACAGACAGTTCGATCAGCAGGCTACACGACGAAAATACTTCACACAGAATGACACTGAACTATATGTCAAACGACTGTATTTCGTAGCTAAGTTTCAGAGCTTTTCGAAAAATCTCCGTCTGTGCACACGACTTTAGCCTGCGCGTACGTGGGAAACACACAGATTTCTATTGTCCACCAGCCAGTTAAGTGAAAATTATACCCAATGTATACATTTTTTATCCGAACTACGTAGAAATAAATTGAACTGATACAGTGAAAAATCATCTCATTTTGCATTATGTTCCCTTTGTCTGCTGCATCGAAAGAGAGGGAACAAACCAAAGAGTCCACATGTACATATTACACTACTGGCCATTAAAATTGCTACACCAAGAAGAAATGCAGATGATAAACGGGTATTCATTGGACAAATATATTATAGTAGAACTGACATGTGATTATATTTTCACGCAATTTGCGTGCATAGATCCTGAGAAATCAGCACCCAGAGCAACCACCTCTGGCCGTAATAACGGACTTGATACGCCTGGGCATTGAGTCAAACAGAGCTTCGATAGCGTGTACAGGTACAGCTGCCCATGCAGCTTCAATGCGATACCACAGTTCATCAAGAGCAGTGACTGGCGTATTGTGACGAGCCAGTTACTCGGCAACCATTGACCAGACGTTTTCAGTTGGTGAGAGATCTGGAGAATGTACTGGCCAGGGCAGCAGCCGAACATTTTCTGTATCCAGAAAGGCCCATACAGGACCTGCAACATGCGGTCGCGCATTATGCTGTTGAAAAGTAGGGTTTCGCAGGGATCGAATGAAGGGTAGAGCCACGGGTCGTAACACATCTGATATGTAACGTCCACTGTTCAAAGTGCAGTCAGTGCGAACAAGAGGTGACCGACACGTGTAACCAATGGCACCCCATACCAGCACGCCAGGTGATACGCCAGTATGGCGATGACGAATACACGCTTCCAATGTGCGTTCACCCCGATGTCGCCAAACACGGATGCGACCATCATGATGCTGTAAACAGAATCTGGATTAATCCGAGAAAATGACGTTTTGCCGTTCGTGCACCCAGGTTCGTCGTTGAGTATACCATCGCAGGCGCTGCTGTCTGTGATGCAGCGTCAAGGGCAACCGCAGCCATAGCCTCCGAGCTGATAGTCCATGCTGCTGCAAACGTCGTCGAACTGTTCGTGTAGATGGTTGTTGTCTTGCAAACGTCCCCATCTGTTGACTCAGGGGCCGAGACGTGGCTGCACGATCCGTTACAACCATGCGGATAAGATGCCTGTCATCTCGACTGCTAGTGATACGAGGCCCTTGGGATCGAGCACGGCGTTCTGTATTACCCTCCTGAACCCACCGATTCCATATTCTGCTAACAGTCATTGGATCTCGACCAACGCGAGCAGCAATGTCACGATACGATAAACCGCAATCGCGATAGTCTACAATCCGACCTTTATCAATGTCGGAAACGTGATGGTACGCATTTCTCCTCCTTACACGAAGCATCACAACAACGTTTTACCAGGCAACGCCGGTCAACTGCTGTTTGTGTATGAGAAATCGGATGGAAACTTTCCTCATGTCAGCACGTTGTAGGTGTCACCACCGGCGCCAACGTTGTGTGAATGCTCTGAAAAGCTAATCATTTGCATATCACAGTATCTTCCTCCTGTCGGTTTAATTTCGCCTCTGTAACACATCATCTTCGTGGTGTAGCAATTATAATGGCCAGTAGTGTACTTAGCCTTTCCGATTCACAGTCGTATCACCAGCAGTAGCTTTGGGCAGCCTTAGAATGGTTGAGATGCGTCTGATAGATATGTTACTCAGGTGACATACAATGACTGATGCACGTTTGAAGTCACTGAGCTATCTTGATCGACCTATTCTGCTGTTAACTACCTCACTGCTGTCGACGCAATACATTACATATGGGGGGAGGGGGGGGGGGGGGGGAGCGTCCGGATACTTTTGATCTCATTATGTTTGTGTAGTAGTATGCGACATCCTACCACAAAACTTGCTCGAACTCTTGTGAAAGAGCTTTTTTTCTGCCAACAGGCTACTGTCTTTGGTGTCCCATGGTCAGCAAATTCGTTCCCGCTTGGTTCTCAGAAGTGAAAACAAAGAAACCAGATGGGTCTTAAATATATCACCGAGCGAAACAGTGTGCTGGTTAGCCACTGGACTCGTCCTCAGAAGGACCGCAGTTCAAATCCCCGTCCGGTCAATAAGATTTACTTTTTCAATGGATTCCAAAAATCACTCAAGGCAAATGCTGTCTCAGTTTCTTTGACATAGCCAATTTTCTTCCTTATCCAGCCCAAAACCAAGTGTTTAACTGGAAGTGAACGTTGCTATGACCTCCACGCTGCCTTCATTTCGGCTCAGGTGGATCTAGACTCTTCTCGAACTTCTGTCAAGTCAATTATATTGGGAGGCTCTGCACTGTTTTCGCATCTTGTGCACAAGGGAAAAGGAAAGAAAATGAATTATTTCTTCGTGAGTATGATGGAAATTTTCGTAAAAGACTATATCGAGACAGAGAGTGAGTAGGTATCGCCAAGACGTGTAATATTAGCAATATATGTAGTGTCTAGGACGGGAACCCTTATTATAAATCCATAATTAGTAAGTGTCAAACTAAGATAGCTTTCATTTAGAAGATGAAACGGCTTCTGGAATAGTAAATATCAACACTGATACATGAAAAGACATTTGTCTGTAAACGATTAATTATAATTTAAAAAAGCAGAGACCGTCCCAACAGGCCATGCTGGTCCAGCAGTACCGACCGGCCGTCGTGTCATCCTCAGACCTTAGGCGACACCGGATGCTGATACGGAGGGGCATGTGGGCAGCACACGGATCTCCCGGTCGCTGCCAGCTTTCACGATCGGTGTCGCTACTTCTCAGTGAAGAGGCTCCTCAGTTTGCCTCACGATGGCTAAGTACAGCCCGCCTGGCAACAGCACTCAGCAAACCCGGAAGGTGACCCACCCAAGTGCTAGCCAAGCCCGACAGTGCTTGGCTTGGAACCAGTGTTACCACTGGTTGATCAATTATATATCGACTGCGGAAATTTCCTCTCCTTCCAATTCACTACTTTTGTGTTGGTTATAAACAAAGCTAGGCTAATAAGAAACTAAATGTGCATATATTTCAGTTTTTATCTACATTCGCATTTGCACATCAGTCACAACAGACGTTGGTATATAATTAAGGAAAGAAAGGAAATGTTTTTACTTACAGTATAAATGTGAACAGAAGATACAGTTCTACAGAAGTACGGTACCTGAAACAACGAAACATGTCTTTTAAGTTGTGCAGAATCTTCCACTAATTAAGATTCAAAACTGTATTTGGTTTATTATCAGCCTAAATAAATAAATATTAACCAGCTCATTTTGTTCAGTCTCTCAAGATGAACAGACGGTGCAATATCGAACAGGCTAAAATATGTGCTGAATTTAATTTTTCCACGTCAAGAGAAGTATTGTGAGAGTGGACGTCTGCAGTGATGTTATTCTGGGTCTTTCACCGCCAGTCAGCCAATAGACAAGGCCTATTAATAACTTTTTGCCGCTGTCTAAAGATACAAATAGCGGCGCTGTCAGTTACCCACGCATCGCAGTTTAGAGGCCCCACTGAAACCACGGTAAGATATTACTGACACAAACCCAAGCGTTGCAGCTGAAGATCAAGTATTAATCTTCGATATGTGTCATTTATTACAATAAACTACAGTTTACTTTTCTTTCTTTTCGAATATTTCTTTACACAGCGGAGGATTTCCTAATGTTAAATACATGTACTCAGTATTTGGATGGCTGCTGCAGAGAAAAGTTAATGAATTCTTTTTCGAAGTTATATCCAAGACAAAAATCTTACATATTTATTAGAAATAATAAACTACAAATCAATGTTTCTCTTTCATTTGTTGGAACCTTCCTCAGTATCCATGCTCCATTATCAAGTGGGAAATTTTGTATTTGACTTTGCTGTAAGAGCCTCTAATTAAAAACCATAAAACTTTTTTCTATCGCAGTGGATACGTGGAGAGAATTTATTGGGTTAGTACCTACCTTGAGAGACCCATGCTAGGCCACTATGTTATAAACTTTTCGTCGAAGGCTATATTGTCCTTCACGTTATTAAGAAGTAGAAATGGCGGGGATGTAAACTAAGCTGTTAATTAATTGCTAGACACTGAGAAACTCAACAGCGTAATTTATAAAGTACCTTTGTCAACTGTTGCAGAGGACTAATACCTGCAGCTCCAGTACATGGGTCAGTGACACAGTGATCCGTCGAGAGGTGGTTATGAGGTCCACAGTACCACACCACAGCCGTCAGTGGTCCCTGGAGTACACGAAGCGAATGTGGAGTGTTGAGCGGCGGTGCGTGATGATGAATTAAGTTGGTAGATCAGTTGCAGTATTTTACTGAAAATCTTAGCGTAAAGAGTGTGAGCGTTTACAGGCGGATTCTGCTCAATACGAACAAACTGAAGAAAACGATGCATGAGAGGATAAGGAACAAATCATAACGACATAAGGCTGAAAGTGCGTGTTCCAAAGGAAAAACATCCACTTGAAGCTGGAAATGTGGTTTCTTTGGCAGCACGTATGGCCAGACATCAGAGAAGTGGTAATGTGCTGTGAACTAGTGTTTCCGCTCCACACACAACTCGGTACGTAATATATAAAAAAATACCACCATGTCTTTATTCTGTAACACGACTAGTTTCGGAGGCACATTACCGCCATCCTCAGGCGCCACCACTGCCAAAAGGATATTTGATTTCGTTGGCACATTTACCGTGAGATGTTTGTCACTACACTACTGGCCAATAAAATTGCTACACCACGAAGATGATGTGCTACAGACGCGAAACGTAACCGACAGGAAGAAGCTGCTGTGATACGCAAATGATTAGCTTTTCAGAGCATTCACACAAGTTTGGCGCCGGTGGCGACACCTACAACGTGCTGACATGAGGAAAGTTTTCAACCGATTTCTCATACACAAACAGCAGTTGACCGCCGTTGCCTGGTGAAACGTTTTTTGTCATGCCTCGTGTAAGGAGGAGAAATGCGTAGCATCACGTTTCCGACTTTGATAAAGGTCGGATTGTAGCCTATCGCGATTGCGGTTTATCGTATCGCTACATTGCTGCTCGCGTTGGTCGAGATCCAATGACTGTTAGCAGAATATGGAATCGGTGGGCTCAGGAGGGTAATACGGAACGCCGTACTGGATCCCAACGACCTCGTATCGTTAGCAATCAAAATGACAGGCATCTAATCCGCATGGCTGTAACGGATCGTGCAGCCACGTCTCGATCCCTGAATCAACAGATCAGGACGTTTGCAAGACAATAACCATCCGTACGAACAGTTCGACGACATTTGCAGCAGCATGGACTATCAGCTCGGAGACCATGGCTGCGGTTACCCTTGACGCTGCATCACAGACAGCAGCGCCTTCGATGGTGTACTCAACGACGAACCTGTGTGCACGAATAGCAAAAAGTCAGTTTTTCGGATGAATCCAGGTTCTGTTACCGCATCATGATGTGTCGCATCCGTGTTTGGCGACAACGAGGTGAACGCACATTGGAAGCGTGTATTCGTCATCGCCATACTGGCGTATCACCTGGCGTGATGGTATGGGGTGCCATTGGTTACACGTCTCGGTCACCTCTTGTTCGCAAAGACGGCACTTTGGACAGTGGACGTTACATTTCAGATGTGTTACGACCCGTGACTCTATCCTTCATTCGATCCCTGCGAAACCCTACATTTCAGCAGGATAATGCACGACCACATGCTGCATGTCCTGTATGGGCCTTTCTGGCCAGCACATTCTCCAGATCTCTCACCAGTTGAAAACGTCTGGGCAATGGTTGCCGACCAATTGACTCATCACAATACGCCAGTCACTACTCTTGATGAACTGTGGTATCGTGTTGAAGCTGCATGGACAGCTGTAACTGTACACGCCATCCAAGCTCTATTTGACTCAATGCCCAGGCGCATCAAGGCCGTTATTACGGCCTTAGATGGGTGTTCTGGGTACTGATTTCTCAGGATGTATGCACCCAAATTGCGTGAAAAAGTAATCACATGTCAGTTCTAGTATGTTTGTCCTATGAATACCCGTTAATCATCTGCATTTCTTCTTGATGTAGCAATTTTAATGGCCAGTAGCGTACCACACGTGGGCTACATTTAATCACAAGTACGTACTCGACACCGTGTTGCCTCCAATGCAGTCCTGGATTGCTGAAGTGCTCGGATTGAACAGAGTGTTCTTACATTATTTTTAATCCGAGCCCTTGGTTCTTGTTCGTCCACTCTTATCACTCCGTCTTGGCTCTTGTACAAATTTTATATTACCCGTGTCTCCCTACAGCTTACAATGATTTTTCTCAGAAATCCGAACATTTTGCGCCATTGTATACTGTCGAACGCTTCTTCCGGTCAACAAATCCTATGAACGTGTCTTAATTTTACTTTAGTCTTGCTTCCAATTTCAACCGCAACGTCCGATTCGTCTCTCTGGTGCCTTTACCGATCCTAAACCCAAACTGATAGTCGTTTAACACGTTCTCAATTTCCTTTCCATTCTTCTGTATATTATTCTTGACAGCAACTTTGATGCATGATCTGTTAAGCTGATTGTGCGATAATTCACGCACTTGTCAGCTCTAGCACTTTTCGGAATTGTGTGGATTATATCTTTTCGAAAGTCATATGGTATGCCGCCAGACTCATACATTCTACACACCAACGTGAATGGTTGTTTTGTTGCCACTTCTCCCAATGATTGCAGAAATTCAGATGGAATGTTATCTATCCCTTCTGCCTTGTTTGATCTTCATTCCTCCAAAACTCTCTTAAATTCGGATTCTAGTACTGGAACACGTATATCTTCTAAATAGACTCGTGTTTCAGCTTCTATCGTATCAGCCAAATCTTACCTCTCTTAGAGGCCTTCAACGTTCTCTTTCCACCTATCCGCTGTCTCCTCTGCATTTAACAGTGGAATTCCCGTTGCACAATGTTACGAACCTGGCTTTTAATTCCACCCAAGATTGTTATGAATTTCCTATACGCTGAATCAGTCCTTCCGACAATCATTTCTTTCTCGATATCTTCACGTTTTTCATGCAGCCATTTCGTCTTACCTTCCCCGCACTTCCTATTTATTTCATTCCTGAGCGACTTGCATTTCTGTATTCCTAAATTTCCCTGAACATTTTTGTACTTCCTTCAGTCATCGATCAACTGAAGCGTTTCTTCTCTTATCCATAGTTCCTTCGTAGTTACCTTCTTTGTACCTACGGTTTTCTTTCCAACTTCTGTGAATACCCTTTTCAGAGATATAAATTTCTCTTAAACTGTACTGCCTACTGAGCTATTCCTTATTGCTGTATCAACAGCCTTGGAGAACTTCAAGAGTACCTCGTCATTCGTTAATTACTTTCGTATCCCACTTCATTACCTGTTTATACTTGCTGACTAATCTCTTAAACTTAGGCCTATTCTTCATCACTGTTACATTGTGATCTGAGTCTACATCTGCTCCTGGATACGCCTTACAATACAGTATCTTCGGGACCTCTACCTCACCATTATGTAACCTAACTGAAATTTTTTCGAATCATCCGACCGTTTCCAAGAATACCTTCTCTCGTCGTTTTTGAACAGAGTATTTGCTGTTACTAGTGAAATATATCATAGAACTCAATTAGGTTTTCTCCTCTCTCATTTCTTGTCCCAAGCCCATTTTCTCCTGTTACCATTTCTTCTACTCCTTCCCCTACAACTGCTTTCCAGTCCCCCATAACTATCAGATTTTCATCTACCTTACGTGCTGTATTACCCTTTCAGTATGCTCATATACTTCCTCTGTCTCTTCATCTACAGACTGCGACGGCAGCGTGCATAGATAAACTATTGTTGTCGGTGTTGATTTGCTGTCGATACTGATAAAAACAACCTTATCACTGCCAAGTGTTCACAGTAACATACCCTCTGACCTACCTTCCTATTCATAACGAATCCTATTCCTCTTATACCATGTTCTGCTGCTGCTGATATTACTCTATACTCATTTGACCAGAAATCCTTGTCTCCTTTCCATTTCACTTCACTGAACCCCACTACATCTAGACTGAGTCTCTGCGTTTCCCTTTCCAGGTTTTCTAGCTTCCCCGCCACTTTCAAGCTTCGAGGACGTTTTGATTACTACCCCTAGACCACGGGTGTTTTTATCAATAGTGAGTTTTAAATCGAAAAATCGTTCCAGGCTTGCTGCTTGACTTAACCAACGTACTTTGCAGTAATATAGGAAGGCTCCATACTCCTGGTTCAGCTGCAACTCACAGTGGAATAATGCGTTCGACATGAGAAATTTTACTGTTTGTACCACTAATAACTTCACGTGCTGCATACCTGTACATTTAGCGCAAAGTGCTTCTTGATGTACCGGACAATGAAACCTATCGGTCGATCGTTGTAACTCTTTACTCTTCCATTGTCAACTAAATATGTAAATTCTTTCTGGGTTGTATTACAATATCGTTTCCTAGCAAATTTGCAGTATCCGTCGCTTATGCGACTGTATAAGATATATTGAGAGTTCCCATCGTTCTCTTCTGTCGTTGAAGGCTTGTGATGATAGATCACTAGACGTCTCTTTTTCTCCAAACATCTGCTGGATCTGCACTGCCCTCGTACCCACGGCGATGGACATCAGACGACTGAACGGCTCGCGGCACAGCACCGAAATAACGGGAACCTCGGGGGCAGACTATGGAGGTAAACAAGTCTACACCAGCGTCATGAATATAGAAATCGCCCTTTGTTTTAGATCGTACAAAAATGATAATTATATTGTGTATTTTAATTTTTACAAGTACAGATATTTAACCTTGACATCTACAGATTTTAATTAAGTATTTTTAGAGATAAAAGTAAATTACAAAAATCTACTTAATACAGTATGCGCATATGTAATGTAACAAATGAACCAGACGCCACCTGTCGGTGATAGTTTTATAATTAATATAAATGATGTGCATTATGCCAACCACTTCTATGTGACGCAGCATGTGAAGGTTGCTGTGTGTGGACGGGTTACTCCTGTACGTTCTGGTACATTTGATGTTGATCGGATAGGATGAAAAAAGTTCTGCATTTGTGAAATAGTAAATTAGTATCATTATCTTTTCAGATCTGAAGATGGTTCTAAAGGAACCGAAACCTGTTATGTGAATAAACATTTTTGCAACCAAGACGGATTATAAGTAACATTGTATAACCAGTGATATCGTATCCCATGAGACATTATGTCTGTTTTTGCAAACTCCTTCATTGCTCCATAATTCTGATTTTTATAATTTCGGCTCCACGTTTTTCTATTACGGCCATTTTCATCACTGATGAGTTGTTTTGGAATTCAGGTCAGCCTGTAATTCCCCGCTTACGAGCTCCCTTCGTGTGGTTTTGGTGCTGAGATGACAGGATGAGTGCGCCATTCAGTCCTGCAGTGCCCCTCCTCCTTATCTTTCGCCACAATCCTCTTCAATGGCCGTCCGCGACGATCACTCAGTACACACTTTCGTCAGCGACGGGATTTAGCCGATGGTATTTTTCCACTTTCCCTGTTTGCAGTACAAAGCTTCGATACCGTACCTCTTGAAACATCGAACACTTCGGTTACTTTGGTTACGGTAGCGCCCATCTTACGAGCACCTGTAATTTCTTCCCGTTCTAATTCACGAAACTCCAACATAATACACCCACAAAACTACAAATTACACCGTTCTGACCACGAATGACACTCGCAAAGTACTGAGGCCATTACACACGCGCTGTTCGTGGTCAAATACAGCAGCGCAATCCGCAGGCTTGGCCAGCATCTGCATTTATGTTAAAGCATGCATTTCCCGTGGTGAGCCATATTTTTGTCCAACCTCTGTACCTCTGCTTCGGAAGTGCGATACGCTAAAACTGCACCACGCAGCGCACAGGTGGAGAAGTTTTTATTCCCAGAGCGCTACTCAACAGTCGAAACACCATACGTAAAAGTAGCTGATTCCTCCTGGCGGGAGTTGCAACACTCTACTTCCTTTCCTGATGCCGCCCTCTTACGGCGGTGGCGGTCTTCCATTAAGAGGCATCGCTTTGTCGCCGACCGTTGCCGCCGCGTTCCAAAGAGCAGTCGCTTAAGCTGCCTCGTGGACAATGCACACTAGCCTGCGCGAACAGAAATTCCGTTTAGGCGAAACGTACGTCACCTCTTCTGATGCTGAGGTATGCGACTTCCATTAACCTTTAGTTCTCGAGGGCGCTTGAATGTCTGCTCGGAACATAGGTTGTTTTTATCAGTCAGCTTGGGTGACCCTGGTCAAAACAGAACATCGCCATTAGATGCTCATCCGATAGTGTGTACACGTAGGGAACGACATTTCATTTTCATTAGTGGTTCAGTGTTGCAACGTGAAGAGACATCTGTTACATTTTTGTCATTTAGAAACCGTAACACATCAGGTATGAAACCAATCGTTCTATATTCTACATACATATTTCGCAAGCCACCATACGATGCTTGGCGGAGGATCCCATGTACCACTCCAAGTTACACCCGTTCCTGTTTCACTTGCAAATGGGGGGGGGGGGGGGTCTACATGCTTACTTAACAGGGCTGGTTTCTCATTTTTCGCCGTTCTTAAGCGAGATGAACGTTAGCGGCAGTATGATCGTTCTGCAGTCTGTCGCAAATGTCGCTTCTTTAAAGTAACTCAATAGCGTATCGCTAAAGGAACGTCTTGTTCCCTCCAGTGATTTCAATTTAAGTGCATTTCTGTAATACTGGCGTGATGATCGGTAACAAATCTAAAGACATGCCACTGAACTGCCTCGGTCTTCCTTTAACGGGGTAGACCAGGACGACACGCAAGTTTGGAAGCGATAATCATGATTTTTCTCAATAAAATAACAAATAGCAAAATTCATATTAGATTTTTACCGTAATCCATAAAATTGTGTTATGTATTTTTTTTTAAGGAAAAAACTTGGACGCAGAGGACACTACATGACAACGACGAAAGGCCTTCCCAGAGTGCGGTAGCGGTTGGTGGCCGCTCTGAACACCACAATTTTCAATTTGAAACAAAATTTCAAAAAGTGCTTTGAAGCTGATGTTATGGTCTGGATTTTAACAAAATGGGGGCACTCTCACAAAATGGCTCTGAGCACTATGGGACTCAACTGCTGTGGTCATAAGTCCCCTAGAACTTAGAACTAGTTAAACCTAACTAACCTAAGGACATCACACAACACCCAGCCATCACGAGGCAGAGAAAATCCCTGACCCCGCCGGGAATCGAACCCGGGAACCCGGGCGTGGGAAGCGAGAACGCTACCGCACGACCACGAGATGCGAGCACTCTCACAAAAAAGTCAATTTTTTCAACAAAAACGTCATTATAGAAACGTGTGCCAAAAATCGAAATTAAAATACATCACAAAAATCCTAAGCATTACACTAGAAAAAACGGTGACCCACAAGTTATAAGCAAGTATAACGTAATTGCGTGTGTATTTCGTGAGTTCTAGCTCCCGCCGACTTCAAAAATGTTCTTTTCAAGTTTCAACTTGTGTTTCTAATACTGAAACTGAACAAACATTTAATTAGTAGTGCCAGTAGCGTACAGTTGTCCTTTTCTTCGCCGATGTCAAAGCATTCTCATTTCGTCGAAATTATATCGATTAATTGGCTTCCACTTAGCAATCGAAGCGTTTCTTGCACGATTGGGATTCCTTTTCTATCCATATCAATACGTTTGTTTTTCATTTTCAAACACGCGAGTTTTACTACGTATAAAAAACAAGCGAAATGGCAACTCAAGCAGTCATAAACGAATCATGTTACGGAGAGAATTCTTCTTGAGAATAGTATTTTAGTTGATACTAATCCCCTCTGTGATATTATCCGAAATTAATAGGTCGACTATTCCGTCGGTTAACTGTTATATTATTACATCAGTTGCATTCAAGCGCTCGGATGCATCAGACCCCTATACAGTAAACCGCGGTTTTAACATAGTTTAACATTTATGGCTCACTTTATATGAACGCATCTTAAATATAGACTCTGTAAGGAAAATTTTAAGCCAATAAAAATTATCTTCCCTTGTCTACCCCCTTAATCCGTCTGGTTGAGATGTTAAATGAGCAGTCCTCAAGAATGGGTTGCACGTGTTTCGTACGCGGTCTCCTTTGCAGATGATCCGCAGTTTCCTAAATTTCACCCAATAAACCGTTGTCGACCGTTCGCATTCACTACAACGGACCCTAAGTTCTCTTTCCGTCACATGAAGCTTTGCATCGTTGTTACTGGATATTTAATGGAAGTGACTTTGTCAAGGAACATAACAACATACCAAATCGCCGATACCAATATTCAACTGAGTGATTAGATCACGTCAGCGTATTACGCACAGAGTTAAGAATGGGGAAAACATAGACACTAGCACAGGAACCTGGGAATATGAATTTCCTTGCACAGTAAGCTGGAAGATGCCGAAAAATACAACATCAGATACAATTATTTTCTTCAGCTGCGACCATGGCTCTAGGCACCGCTACTCAGTTACTTTCAACTTACTCTCTTCGTCCGTTGTGGTAGCTCCAGGACCGTGGAGAAATACAACGCTACATCATTTTGACACCTTTCTCTTCCAAAAGCACGAATGCAGTGTGCCGGATTGATAAAGGAATTGTCTTTCAATATATTTGTGGCAGTAGCACGCAAAATAAAGAAACAAAAATACCAAACAAGAAGGCTGTCTTGCTAGTTGCTTCTAGTTATTGTCGAGATGATATCGAGTGAGGATGATCATTGGTAAACATATTGGATTCACATTCAATAGGAGCAGCGCTCGAAATCCTATCTTGCTATCGAGGTTTGTGTTTCCCGTGCCATCCTTAAATCTATTAAAGAAAAACCTAGGATGCTTCCTTGGAAAGGACTATGCAGGTTTTCTTATTCACTTTTGTGCTCCGTCTCTAATGACCTCGTTATTGACGGGACGTTAAACCCTACTCTCCCTGTGGATATTTTGTGACTGAAACAGTCTTGATCGGATAATATAGGTTTTTATCTTCATTAAGCACGCAGAGATGAACAACCAACCGATGCTAAAACATCAAAAGTTTGAAGTGCAGTCACCAATCAGTTTTTGCACTTTTTTTGGTTCATCAGTCTTGTGACTGGTTTGATGAAGCCCGCCACGAATTCTTCTCCTGTGCCAACCTCTTCATCTCGGAGTACCTCTTGCAACCTACGTCCTCAATTATTTGCTAAATGTGTTCCAATCTCTGTTTACAGTTTTTGCCCTCTACAGCTCCCTCTAATATCATGGAGATCAGCTCCTGATGTCTTAACAGATGTCCTATCATTCTGTCCCTTCTTCCTGTCAGTGCTTTTCGCATACTCCATTCCTCTCCGATTCTGCTCAGAACCTCCTCATTCCTTACCTTATGAATCCACCTAATTTTCAACATTCGTTTGTCGCACCACATCTCAAATGCTTCGATTCTCCTGTGTTTACGGTTTTCCCACAGACCATGTTTCACTACCATACATTATGTATACCAGACGTACATTCTCAGAAATTTCTTCCTCAAATTAAGGCCTATGTTTGAAACTAGCAGACTTCAGTTTGCCATTGTTAGTCTCCTTTTGATGACCTCCGTGCTCCGTCCGTCGTTGGTTATTTTACTACCTAGGTAGCATAATTCCTTAACTTCATCTACTTCGTGACCATCAATGATGATGATAAGTTTCTCACTGTTCTTATTTCTGCTACTTCTCATTACTTTCGTCTTTATTTGATTTACTCCCAGTCCATATACTTTTATCATTACATTGTTCATTCCATTCAGCACTTCACGAAATTCTTTTTCACTTTCACTCAGGATAACAATGTCATCAGAGAATCCTGTAATATCATTTCCCCTTGAATTTTAATTCCACTTCTGAAACTTTCTTCTATTTCCATCATTGCTTCTTCGATATACAGATTGAAAAGTAGGGGCGAAAGACTACATCCCTGTCTTACATCCTTTTTAATCCGAGCACATCGTTCTTGGTCGTCCACTCTTATTATTCCCTCTTGGCTCTCGTACATACTGTACATTACCCATCTCTCCCTAAAGCTTACCCCTATTTATCTCAGAATTTCGACAAATCCAATGAACGTGTCTTGATTTTCCTTTAGTCTTGCTTCCATTATCAACCGCAGCGTCAGAATTGCCACTCTCGTTCCTTTACCTTTCCTAAAGCCAAACTGCTCGTCATCTAGCACTTCCTGAATTTTCTTTTCTATTCTTGTGTATATTATTCTTATCAGCAACTTGGATACATGGGCTGTTAAGCTGATTGTGCGATAATTCACACACTTGTTAGCTCTTGCATTCTTCGGAATTGTGTGGATTAAATTTTTTCGAAAGTCAGACGGTCTGTCGCCAGACTCATACATTCTACACACCAACGTAAATAGTTGTTTTGTTGCCACTTCCCGCAATGATTTTAGAAATTCTGATGGAATGTTACCTATCCCTTCTGCCTTATTTGATCTGAAGTCCTCCGAAGCTCTTTTAAATTGTGATTCTAATACTGGATCCCCTGTCTCTCCTAAATAGACTCCTGTTTCTTCTTCCATCACATCAGACAAATCTTCCTCGTCATAGAGGTTTTCGATGTATTATTCCTACCTACCCGCTCTCTCCCCTGTATTTAAAAATGGAATTCCCATCGCACTCTTAATGTCACTACCCTTGCTTTTAATGACACCGAATGTTGCTTTGACTTTCCTGTATGCAGGGCATGTCCTTCCGACAGTCATTTCTTTTTCGATTTCTTCACATTTTTCATGCAGCCGCTTCATCTTACCTTCAATGCACTTCCTATTTATTTCATTTCTCAGCGACTTGTATTTCTATATTTCTGAGTTTCCCAGAACATTTTTGCTCTTCCTCGTTTCATTGGTTAACTAAGCACTTCTACTGTCACCTACGGTTTCTTCGCAGTTACCTTCTTCGTACGTTTTTTTCTTTCCTACATCTGTGATGGCCTTTTTTAGAGTCGTCCTTTCCTCTTCAAGTGTACTGCCTACTAAGCTATTCCTTATTGCTGTATCTATAGCCTTAGAGAACTTCAAGCGCATCTCGTCATTCCTTAGTACTTCCGTATCCCACATATTTGCGTATGGATTCTTCTTGGCTAAAGTCTTCAGCCTACTGGTCATCACTACTATATTGTAATGTGAGTCTGTACCTGCTCCTGGGTACGACTTGCAATCAAGTATCTGATTTCGGAATCTCTGTCTGACCATGATGTAATATAACTGAAAACTTCTCGTATCACCCGGCTTTTTTCAAGTATACTCCCTCCTCTTGCGATTCTTGAACAGAGTATTCGCTATTTCTAGCTGAATTTTATTACAGAACTCAATTAATTTTTCCCCTCTCTCATTTCCTGTCCCAAGCCCGTACTCTATGGTAACCTGTTCTTCTACTCCTGCCCCCACAACTGCATTCCAGTCCCCCATGACTATTAGATTTTCATTTCCATTTATGTAATTTATTACCCTTTCAATATCCACATATACTTTCTTTATTTCTTCAGCTTCGGCTTGCGAAGTCGGCATGTAGGCCTATACCTGAACTATCGTTGTCGGTGTAGGTTTCCTGCCGATTCTAATAAGAACAACTCTATCACTGAACTGTTCTCAGCAACACACTCTCTGCCTTAGCTTGCTATTCATAACGAATCCTACTCCCGTTATATTATTTTTTACTGCTATTGATGTCACCCTATACTCATCTGGCCAGAAATCCTTGTCTTCTTCCCATTTCACTTCACTGACCTCTACTATATCTAAACTGAGCCTTTGCATTTCCCATTTCAAATTTTCTAGTTTCCCTACCACGTTCAAGCTTCTGGCATTCCATTCCCCAACTCGTAGATCGTTATCCTTTCGTTGATTATTCATTTTTTTTCTGAAGGTCACCTCTCCCCTTGCAGTTCCCTCACAGACATCCCAATGCGGAACTATTCCCGAATATTTTGCCAATAGCCTTCTGCATCCTCATGCCGTTGATCATTGCTGATTCTTCCGCCTTTAGGGGTATTTTCCCGCCCCTAGGACAAGTGAGTGCCCTGAACTCCTGTCCGCTCCTCCGCCCTCTTTGACAGGGCCGTTGGCAGAATGAGGGTGACTTCTTATGCCGGAAGTCTTCGGCCGCCAATGCTGATTATTAATCAATATTTAAGCAGTGGCGGGATTCGAACCCGGGACCGAAAACGTTTTGATTATGAATCAAATTCACACACATTTGAACATGGAACATGTTGCCGAGCCGGCAAAGCGCGTTGCGTGCAGGTAGCACGCAGCGGTGCCGATGCGATGCGGTCTCTTTAGGCCTTCTTCTCGGTCTTCTTTGGCAGCAGGGCGGCCTGGATGTTGGGCAGGACACCACCCTGTGCGATGGTGACGCCCGACAGGAGTTTGTTGAGCTGTGACCTCAGCAGTTTGGTCCCTTAGGAACGATAATCTTTTGTAAATGAGATGACTGAGGCCCCTAGAAATGTAACAGTCGTTAATGGCCAAGTTTAGTGACGCACACTTCCATCTCCATGCGAAAGTCAACACACAGAACTGGCTCCACTGGGGTGCTGTGAATCCATGCGTTCAGGCTGCCGGAAGTGGTCTGAAATGACCTCTCACAGTCCCAATCTCGATCCATATAATTATATCCTTTGTGGTTATTTAACTGCATAATTTTTAATGAGTCTTCATTCGCTTGGAGAAATACATATTAAGTAAATTTTATGTTTACTGTATAACTTGTTCGCTAATCTTTTCTACTCGTGTCCAGTTTTCCTACATGATAGTTGCTGCACCACTCTATAGCCCACCTCCACTTACCATTGTGTATGAAGTCGTTGACAACAATCACAACTGGACTTGTTTCAGTGCTGTAATCTCGTGGAGAAATGCTCATATCAGATGGTGCTGTTCTTCCATCAAATGTGCTGCTGAATGCGTGTCTCACCATAAAGTATGTCCATATTAGACTACATTAGATGTAATTTTCATTACAATTGATCCACAGCGAGAACAAAATTACGCAATAAATATTTACAATGAAAACAAATATGCTACTACTGTAATTTCCATAGATCAAAAGTGGAATCGTCGTCATTGGTGTGGAATGAATCAAAATTTTTCAAACATATTTTCGTTTATGACTCTGAATAGAAGAATCATTTTATAACATTTATCTACAATGATCTCATTACTACACTGAATTTGTACAGAAGTCAGAGTGTAAAAATATTCGCCTTATTTTGTATTATCAGTAACACACTGATGCATCAGTTGTTTCTAATAAGAAAATCATCAGTGGAGTAGAAGGAGTTGGTCGCCTACGCATCCTTTAGGCTCCTCTTAAACGAAATTTGTTGGGAGTTAAACTTTTTATGGCTGCTGGCATGTTAATGAAAATGTGTATTCCTGAATAATGGACAAAGTACGTGACTTTAAATCTTTCTGAAGGTTATTCTTATTTCTAGCACTGATTTCATGAACTGAGTTGTTGGTTTGAAAAATAGATATATTTTTAATGACAAAATTAATTAAGGAATAAATATATTGTGGAACAGTAGTTAAGGAACTAGGGAGTTCCCTAACAGGCTTCTGAGTTCACACAACAAATAATTCTTATTATGCGTTTTTGTTCCTGGAAAGCTTTAACTAGACTTGATAACTTATCCCAAAAAAAACCCAATATGAGCTTATGGAATGAAAGTAAGCGTATTACGTCAGGTTTTTCATTTTTATATCCCTTATGTCTGACAACACCCACATGGCAAATAGAGATTTGTTTAGGCACTTCAGCAATTCTGTGGTATGCTCCTCCTAGCTGAATTTATTATTAAGCTGTAATCCAAAGAATTTAACACTGTCTTCTTCTGTTTGTCATAATATTTTAGGCTTATACTGGTGGGAAACCCCTTACAAGTTTTGAATTGCATGTAGTGAGTTTTCGAATTTTAGTGGCAAAAAATTGGCTAGGAGCCATTTATTAATATCCACGAAAATTTTATTAACTGATATTTGTAGGACTACGCTCGGTTTGCTATTGATAGGAATGATTGTATCACATGCAAACTAGACAAACTTGGCATATAGTCATGTTATTGATGAAAGGTCATTAATGTAGACCAAAAAATGCAAGGGCCCTAAGGTGGAGCTCAGTCGAACGACACAAGTAATTAGCTCCCACTTGGACGATACTGATAGCTTAATTCATTCTTTCTCCTAATGACATCCTTTTATTTCTGTCATTGCTATAGGAATGGAACCATTTTGCAGAATTGCTTGTTGTTGTTGTTGTTGTTGTGGTCTTCAGTCCAAAGACTGCTTTGATGCAGCTCCCTACGCTACTCTATCCTGTGCAAGCCTTTTCATCTCCGAGTAATTACTGCAACCTACAGCCTTCTGAATATTTCAATTTAAGCAAAAGGATATTGTGACTTACGGAGACAAATGCATTTTACAGATCACAAAGTATACCAGTGGCCTTTAGTTAATTGTGTCATGAATTAAGTTCATTCTCACTGTACGTGTTGATAGCCGTCTCAATATCAGAACCTTTTAGAGATCCGAAGTGAGGCATGGACAATATATAACATGTTGTCAGATGGTTAAGAATTTCTAAATTGTTTTAGAGTGCTGGCTAAAGTGAAACTGGACGGAAATTTGACAGTATTTCTTTATCTCCTTTCTTAAACTAAGGCTTAACTACAGTATACTTATATACTGTACAGTATACTATATACTATAACTACAGTATACTATATACTGTGTAAAATGTCTTTGCGATAGCAAACTGTTCCGTTGTTCGTGCAAGCATTTTGAGAAGTGAACTGAGACACCGTCGAGTAAACTACAGAAACCGGCCAGAGTGGCCGAGCGGTTCTAGGCGCTACAGTCTGGAACCGCGCGACCGTTACAGTCGCAGGTTCGAATCCTGCCTCGGACAGGGATGCGTGTGATGTCCTTAGGTTATTTAGGTTTAAGTAGTTCTAAGTTCTAGGGGCTTATGACCTCAGAAGTTAAGTCCCATAGTGCTCAGAGCCATTTGAACCATTTTGAACTACGGAATTTTCAGAGCTACAAAAGAACAATACGATAAGGAGACTTATTTACGATATACGATTAAACGGCAGTAGACGAACAGTTCATAACACCTGTTTTGCGTCATCCTTCATCTGGTGGAAGGTTCATGGACAGCGTCAGCAGCTGTCATCAGAAGCGACATCAACGCCAGCGAGGTGCTCACGCACGAAAGTGCTCCTGATTGCCAGTCACCAGCGAGTGCTGAACGGGCGTGGCCAAACACTCGAGGCATAATCGCGCACGGTTCGAGCTCGATGGCTTTCTGGAGTGGATGAGGAACAAGCGGTGCGCCGTCCGACGGGGCGTGGACGCCAGCGGCAGTACGGGTGTGTGGTGGGGGTGGGTGAGGGGGGGGGGAGGGAGGGAGTGGCCGGGAACTGGGGCACGGGCCGGCCGCTCCCCGTGTGCCTCTGACGTCGTTCAGCACGCCGCGCAGGCCAGGCCGTTCCTTTCCGGGTCAAGGCTGAAGCCTGCACGCAGCCGCACGCACCACGCACTGACGCACCAGCTGCCTGCGAACTAGTGTTGTCTAAATTTTCAGCCACGAGTATAACGCTATAATACCGGGTGCCGCAGGAGGAATTGTCGATATTCAGGGATATGACGGGAACGGTCATTCGAAGCTAAGAAGGTGGGCAAACATGGGCTGTAAAATAGATACTTAAAGAGGTACGAGCATTTGTTCAGTAGAAGAGACGTACTTCAAGGCAACGAACAAGTGCTCATAGCTCCTAGGACCGATGCACACGAGCGGGTAACAGCCGCGCGTGCTCGCAGGGAGGCACCGGCGTCAGAAATCGTTTCGATGGTGCACACACTGGGGCATCGCAGCGGTAACCGCGCGGCGGTAGATTGGTAGCCAACCATTACACGCACACGTAGGCACAAGAAAACAGGTATATTTCCGTATTTCGCTTAAGAATACATTAATATACGTAACAGGAGGTTTTGGACTCACCCAGTCATCAGTTCACAGCTGCTGAAAGGAGAGTTCGTGAGACTGTTTATAGAGTGATACTGTCTATGGAGCAGATGAACGTAAATTATTTTTGAATGAATGTACAGTCGTTTCATGAATCAACGGTAAAACAAAAGCTGTAGCGCTGTTCATCTTATCCAGATACCTAGGTGGCTGCACTCTAACTGATCTACGTCATCAACACAGAATCAGTCACACAACATTGAGTGATACAGTTTGGGAAGTTTGTAAACCTGTGTGCACAAAGAATGCGGGCGAAATTCGTAGAAGAAAGGTGATTGAAAAATACCAGCGGATTTGAAAAGCATGCTTTGTGGTCTGGACAATGAAATCCCATTAATCCAGTGAGGAAGTTAACAGTAGAATAAATATTTTCGCTGATTTCTTCAACAACGATAGCAAAGCACAAAGGCAAAACAAATACACTGGTCTCCAAAATTAAAGCAACAAACCACTATTTCCCCGTTCTGTGTCTAATTCACGATATAATCATTCAGACTGTCAACAGACGTCAGTGCGATCGTGTTCTGCACGGAAGATGGCATTCCGGTCAACGGGCAACCACGTCAACGATGACGTCAGGGCACCTATGAAACAGGATAATGAAAAAATTAAATGAGCGTATGGCATCGTTGGCCGGGAGGCCCCTGTTCGGGGAAGTTCGGCCGCCAAGTGCAAGTCTTATTTCATTTGACGTTACATTGGGCGACTTGCGCGCCGGTGAGGAGGATGAAATGATGATGATGAGGACAACACAATACACAGTTTCCGAGCGGAGAAATTCTCTAATCCGGCCGGGAGTCTAACCCGGGCCCGCTTCCATGGAAGGTGAGCACGTTACTACCCAGCTAAACAGGCGGACACATCGTAGTGTTTGCCTTGTAGTCCCACTTTCAGAAACGCTGTGTTTACATTCACAGACGGTACAGTATGGCACAGAGAAGATGCCTATTAGACTCTCTGCAACGGAAGGCCATAGGAAGAATGGAAGCAGGACAGTCGCAAACTGATGTGGCCCAATGGCTTAACGTGAATCGCTCTGATGGTTTTCGGATGTGGCTACACTTTATAGAGACCGAAGTTGTATCCTGAAGACCATGGCAGGACCGACCACATGTAACACCAGAAAGAGAGAACCGTTTTCTGGCCAGAAGAGCAAGACTATACTGCCCTAGAACTGCAAGGCAACTGGCACCTGACCCCAACATCCACTGGAAGTGCTGTATCGAGGCAAATGGTGTACAGAAGACTTCGGCAGAGTCGCCTTTATTGTCAGAGACCTGCTCTGTTTGTACCTCTGACGCATCATCAGAGAAGGTTGGTTGGTTGCTTTAAAGAGGGGGGGGGGGGGGGGAGGGACCAACCTGCTAGGTCATCGGCCCCTCACAGAAGGGAATGTCTAGAGTGGAGTCCTCAATACGCCACTTGGATGGTCGAACAGTGGGCCAACGTTATTTTCACAGAGGAGTCCCGATTTCGACTAGACAGTGATTCTCGACGGATTCACATTTGAAGGAACACGATTTCAAGCCTCAAACATTGTGGAAAGACACCGATATTGAGCAGTATCGCTAATAGTGTGGGCAGGTATTATGCTCACAGGTCGAACACATCTTCATGAAATTATTTGGGTGAATCGGCTAGGTTTAAATGCTGTCAGGTATTGTGACGAGATCTTCGGACCTCATGCGCGGCTGTCACGAGGTGCTGTTGGCCCAGACTTTGTACTGGTGAACTATAATGCTCTACCTCACAGAGCACGAGTGCTATTTTTCTTCTTCAAAACGGAAGATGCTGCAAGCTTGACGTGGTATGCTCGCTCTCCCAATCTGAATCTCAAACAGCATTTCTGGGATGCACTAGGAAGACGGGCTCCATCACGTCATCATCCACCAATCATTCTCTAAGATTTGGGAGCAGTTGTGCAGGAAGAATGGTCGTTATTGCCTTAACGCGAGATTGACGCCGTTGTCAAGCCTCTATTGCTGCCAGAGGTGGTCACGAGCCATATTGAGCACATTCACCAGTTGTCAGAATATGTGTACAAATCCGTTAAGTTGGAGAAAAATGAAGAAAGTTTTTGTCTATTGTTATGCATGTTGCAGTTGCTTACTTGTACTCGGTACATTGTTTCTACTTTACTATCATATGTTTCTACAGTTTTGTGGCAAAATAAACGCAACTTTGCAAAATTTCCGATTATTGCTTTAATTTTGGACACCAAACTGTATGTAAGTCTGTTAGGAGACGAACATACTGAACACTCGATTTATTCCCGAAAGTGAAAGACTAACCACTTTATATCACCCCTGAAATGTGTACAATTATGTATTTTGTCGTTCCAATACACCGAGGTGGCAAAAGTCATGGGATACCTCCCAATATCGTGTCGAACCTCCTTCTGCCAGCCATAGAGCAACAACTCGACGTCGCGTGGACTCAACAAGTATTAGGAGGACCCCTGCAGAAAGAATTAGCCATGCTGCCTGCATAGCTGACCATAATTGCGTAAGCGTTGTCGGTACTAAATTTTGTGCACCAATTGATCTCCCGACTACGCCCCATAAATGTTCTGTGGGATTCATGTCAGGTGATCTGGGTGGCCAAATCATTCGCACAAATTGTCCGGAATGTTCTTCAAACCAATCGCAAACAATTTTGGCCCAGTGACATTGCGCATTGCTAGCATGAAGTCTATGAATAGGTGCAAATGGTCCCCAAGTAGCCGAACATAACCATTTCTAACCAATGAAAGGTTCAGTTGGACTAGATAACTCAATTCACTTCATACAACACAGTACACACCATTAATAGAGCCACCAACAGCTTGCACAGTGCATTGTTGACAACTTGGGTTCATGGCTTCGTGGGATTTGTGCCACATTCGAACCTTACCATCAGCTGTTACCAACTGAAATCGTGACTCATCTGAACAGTCCATGGTTTCCCAGTTGTCTAGGATCCAAACGATATAGCCATGAGTCCAGGAGAGGCGATGTCGTGCAGTTAGCAAAGATACTCCAGTTAGTCGTCTGCTGCCATAGCCTGTTAACGCAAAAATTCTGCACACTGTCGTAATAGATACATTCATCGTATGTTCCACACTGATTTCTATGGTTATTTCACGCAATGTTGCTTCTCTGTTAGCAGCGACAACTCTACGCAAACGCCGCTGCTCTCGACCGTTAAGAGAAGACTGTCGGCCACTGAGCAGTCCGTGGTGAGAGGTGATGCCCGAAATTTAGTGTTCTTGGATTCTTGGCACGTTCTTGACACGATGGATCTTGGAATATTGAATACCCCTAACGATTTCCAAACTGGAATGTCCCATGCGTCTAGCTCCAACTACTATTCCGAGTTGGGAGTCTGTTAATACCCGTTGTGCGGCCATAATCACATCGGAAACCTTTCTACGTGAATCTCCTGAGTACAACTGACAGCTCCGCCGATGTGTCGTCCTCTTGAATCGAGTATGCAATACTGCCAGCATCAGTGTTTGCGCATTTCGCTATCATATGACTATCTGACGTCAGCGTACAATAAAGCATTGATTACGCTGAACTGGCTGAGGTAATATGATTTATTTTAAACGGTTATTGTTACCTGAAGATTAGTTCATTCAGATGAAAGGACTCTCGTCAAGGAGTAAAGCATTTGCGTCTAGGCACTGTTCCAATTTTTAAATGGCCAAAACGCAGCCTCTAGAAAACAAACACAAAATAATTTAATAGAGATGTTTAAGTGTATCATTTCCTTCTGATTCGGTTCCACAGCAAAACCTTCAGAAGACATAACACGTGCATGAAACAATGTAGGTCTCTTCTTAATCTTATCATGATACTCCTTGTGAGTTGTGTCTCACATTTCAAGGAATTTTTCAGCTCTTCACTGAACAGTTCCTCGCCCAAACTGGCTGTCAGGTTGACGGCAGCTGGACATTGCGTTGCCAACGCTTGTGCGCTGCCCCACTCACCTGCAACGACTGCATGACAGCTGAAGTCCATCACTGCTTGGCATGTGAACAAAAATTGCAGCAATAGACAACCTCATCACAATTACAATATCTGCAGAAAACCTATAACCTTGACAGAGAAATTCAATACCTACATGGCTCTTCACCTCCAAACATTTTCCAATAGTCGCCCCCCTTCACCTGACTCCACCGTAAGAGAATAACAGGCCATGAATCTACACCTTCACACCATTGAAATGCTGTCTGACTCAGCCAGACAGCTGGTTACCCACATACAGAATACAAGACAAAATAATTCTGTTCAGATTTATTTGGAACGCTGGAATCACCAAAGAACTAACACTTCCCTGTCTCTCACTTAGTAAATGCCCCCTTATATCTTCAAACTTCAACACATTCCATTGCGTTTGTCATATCTGCAGCACGCTGCTTCGCGGGGATAGACGAGATCGTTGCGATGCAGCAGTGGCTGGCAAGCACAACTCTCTACGCGACGTCCGCCGTAGTTGCGCGGCTCCGTAGTTTCGCATGCACTGCTGAACTGCGCGAGAAAATGACGCTGCGAGCTCGCGATAATAAATCGACCGTGTGCATCGAGCTTTAAGGTTTGCGTTTTAGAGCCTGTTTATTGGATATTTTTTCCTTGTTCAGGTCCACTGTTCCCAAAATATGGAAAGCAAAGAGCTTGCAGTAGCAGAGATTTGTTTCACAGTATCGAAGACGAAGAGCTGCTCATACCTCTTAAGTTATGCATTTTACAGCCCATGGTTATTACCCTTTTTGATTCGAAAGATCATTCCTAAAATATTGACTATTCTTTCTGGGACACCCTGTGAATGTGAAGCAAATAGGTAAAATCTGACTATGTAAGTACTAACGTAAGCCTAATAACAAACAAATTTCGACACACTTCAGTACAAGCTCTTATCTTCGGGTGTAAGCTATTATCCTTGAGTCAGTACAACCCCGAAAGGGATTTCTCCTGACGTAAAGTTTCTATACACTTTAAGATAAAAAATAATGCACAGTGATCGAATTATCCAAATAGAACGGAAATCAGTAGATATGATACCCATATACAGACAACTGAATGATTATAATTTTAGGAGAATTGCACTATTCATCCAAGAGAAAGAGCTTCACAAGATGAGCAAGTCGGGAAATCGTCGGTCCACCTCTGGCTCTTATCAAAGCAATTATGCTGCTTGGCACTGATTGAAGTGTTGCTGGATGTCCTGCCGACGGATATCGTGCCAAATTCTGTACAACTGGTGCTTTAGATCATTAAAATCCCTAGCTGTCTCGAGAGCCCCACCCATTTTGCTCCAAAATTTTCTCAATTGGGGAGGGATCCGAAGACCTTTCTGGCCAAGGTAGGGTTTGGAAGGCACGAAGACAAGCAACAGAACCTCTAGCGGTGTGCGTGTGGGCATTACCTTGCTCAAAAATAAACCCAGGACGGCCTGCCCTGAAGGCAACAAAACGGGGCAGAATTTCGTCCATACACTGCAGTGCTGTAGGAGCGGCGCGGATGACAGCCGAAGAATCTTGCTATGAAAATAAATGGCATCCCAGACCACCACTTCAAGCTGTCAGACGCTGTGGCGGGCAATAGTCAGGTTGGTATCCCATCATTGTCCAGGGCAACTTCTGACATGCCTTCAGCCAGGAATCTCATTGACTGGAGTAGAATTGCCCTCAGTGGAAAGTCCAGCTTCGAACTGAGCCCCGATGACCAGCGAAGAGAAGTTTGGGGACACCCCAGGCAGCGGTGGGTTACCTAGCTGAATGTCGCCCATCATAAGGCCTGACAGACGGGAGTGATGGTCTGGGGTGCCATTCCTTTTCATGGCAGGACCCCTTTGGTTGTCATCCGTGGTACCCTTACAGGACAGCGATATATAGCTACGAAATTCTACGCCCCATTTTGTTGCCCTTCGTGCAAGCCATCCTGGGGTTACACTTCAGCAAGATAATGCCCACCCATACACGGAGAGCGTTTATATTGCTTGTCTTCGTGCTTGCTAAACACAACCTTGGCCCAATAAAAAACTTTGGAACATTACAGGCAGCGCCCTCTAACTAGCGCACCAACTAGACAAACTTGGCACGATATCCCTCCGGAGGATATCTATAGCCAGCCGGTGTGGCCGAGCGGTTCTAGGCGCTTCAGTCTGGAACTGCGCGGCCGCTACGGTCGCAGGTTCCAATCCTGCCTCGGGCATGGATGTGTGTGATGTCCTTAGGTTAGTTAGGTTTAGGTAGTTCTAAGTTCTGGGTGACTGATGACCTCAGATGTTAAGGCCCATAGTGCTCAGAGCCATTTGAACAATTTGGTATCTATAAACTTTGACAACTGAAGCCAAGTCAAGCCGAATAACTGCCTGCGGAAGGGCCAAAGGTAGACCATCGTGTTTTTGACATGCTTAATTTGTGAAGCTCTTTCGCTGGAAGAAATCATCCAATTTTTCTGAAATTATAATCATTTGTTCGTATGTACATGTACATTTGCGCCCAGTTCGACTAATTCCCTTGTGGTCGTCCTGGAAGCCGTTAGGTAGACAACCTCAAACTACTGAGCTCCGGGTTTCACGATAATCTTTTAGAATCTACACTGCACAATAAAGTTTGAATGTGCTCCGAAACAGTAACACGTTTTTATGCTGTTTCATCCCTCCGTTTTCGCGCCATCCTGTAGTGTGATGACGGGAAGGTTTGACATTGACACTTACGTGAATAAAATGACCAAGTTTCCCACTAAGATCACCCAGTTCCGCAACTTCCTCGGTACTACCGTTGCACCATTGTTGGCCACGTTAAAAAGTTATCTGTAGGAAACACCACTTCAGCCTAGCGGCAGCTATAGCACCTGGAGGCTTAGCCAACCCCTTTGACAACCTTGGGTCAGATATGACGTCTTCAGGCGCTAGAGAAGCTGCGAGTTTGAACTGATGTCGAAGTTCCTGACAGGTAGATTTTCAACCTCCTCGACAAAGCTACAAGAATGGCGTCGAGGTTGTTGCCGAACTGGATGGTCCTAGAAAAACACTGTCATTTTATTTACGTTTGTGTCACTGCCGAACCTTCCAGCGCCATCTATTGGTTAAATTTTCCTTGAAGTTTTTTGTTCCATGACTTTTCCCCCTGCGTCAATAACATGCTGTTCGAATTTGACGTCATTCGAAGCGGTGGTTCTCTTTCTACAGCGTGTTTTGACACTGGAACTTAAGTGTGGACACTCTGCATTGAAGCTAACACAGGCGGATTGGGCATTCTACTTTGACGGAGGGCAGAATTTTACGACTAAGCGCCTGAGAACAAGCACTTCTGAAACGGAAAAGCTCATGAGCTCTTTGCGTGGTACTGTCTTGGACAAGTGTGAGAAGCAGCTGAAGTGAATCCACGAGAGGGCGACAAAGAGTTGGACATCCACACTACATGAGAAACCGTGCAGATCGGAGGTTAGCTCGTTCTGCAACGGCAGGACGGGCGACGTTATGGCAATCTGACGACAGAGCACAGCGCTGGGGAAGGTACACGTGCTGGGGAACACACCATTTACCACACATTCCGGGGCTCTCCATCAGAAAACCACTACGTGTTCTCATCTCGCAAATTGTGGTTGCAAAGTGCCCAGGAGAATCGAGTTTCGGTTTTGGTTCAATCCAGTTACCTGTTCGCATGAATCAAGTTTCTTGTTACACCAGTTCTACTGTCTTGTCTGAATAAGCCGTCTGCAGACGAACAGCCGCTGGAGAAACGCACCGCACCAGAGATATAGGCCAGTGAGTGCAGTATTGCGCTACAGGGTCATACACCTGGGCTTCTATGAGACCCGTTGCAGTAACAGAATGCATCACGATAGCCGCGGGTTGCGTGAACATTACTGCGAACTTCTTGCATCCCTTCATCGTTGATGTCTTTCCGGCGATAGGGTAACTGCCCACGTCACAAGGCCAGTATTGTTCTACGGTGGTTTGAGCAGCATAATAGTGACCTCAGGATCTCGGCCACCGATTTCGCCTGATCTGAATCGAATGGAAGCAATGGGGCGTCAGCTCTCACCCTCAAACCAACCGCCCGTAATTTAGGGGAATTGCGTGACCTGTGAATTGACATCTGGTGCCAACAAGGAAACTACTAAAGACTTGTCTGCTGGATGCCACGCAGAATCACTGCTGTATTGCGTTCCAAAAATGGCCCAACAAGCTATTTAGCAGCTAGTCATGTCATTTTAGCTCACCGGTGTACTTCGCAGCATGACATGTTTTCACAAATGGTAGCTTCTCTGTTGGCCTATTGTTTTCGGATTCAGTGAAATGAACTTTTTAGTTGCCCAGCGGACGCTTTAAGACTATGTCTTAATGGACGATCTCTGTCATCAGCAGTAGATCTCCAACTAGTCCAAATACAGATTCGAACGTAAATTATTCTTGCTGTAAGGATAGGACAAAACGAGGATTGTTCTCTACGCATGTTGCGCAGTAACACCCGACAATTGCTGATGTTATCTGCCAGCCAACAAGTCCGACAAAGATGGACAGCATCCAAGAGATGTTATCTAGGAGAGAGAGGGCCCCTGTTATTGCGTTAGGTACGTCAGCAGCGGAGCAGGTAGCGAGCACAGGTCTGGCGTTGTCAAGGCAGATGTATGGCCGCGCGCTGCCCGGCGCCCCGTCTTGTTAACAGCGGGCTTATCGTGATGGGTGGTCGCAGCTCCTCCGGGCTTGCGTCACGGACGTGGGAGCGGCCAGTGACAGCAGACGGAGGGCTGTCAGTCCCGCTCCGCCGCGGAGACCTATCGACCCGACCTTTCCACCGCCGGCGTCGTCTCGGGGAAGACAGGAAGTGACCCACTACCCGGACAGCTTACGGATGTCACGAAGTTCTCGCTCTACCAAGTTGCATATGTTACTACGTTTTCGTTCTTTTTCTTGCGAGGTCGTCTGTCTCTTGAGTTGGCAGCGGCCAGATACGAATTCATTCCCTCTTACAACCTTTTAATTTCATAGTAACAACGCTCAACGACCTCAACGACCTCAGTTGTTAGTTGGTTAGGGGAGAGTTTCCTAAATTGTACCACTTTTGATATTTTATTTATTACAGCCCAACAGTAAGTTACATTATTTTTCAAACAATGCAATCACCATCTGCAGTATCTTGTTCTTGTTATCTGATTTACAGAATGGGAAATCTGAGAAAAATAAACACAATACTCTCAAGTTTTTAAACAGTCGCAAGTCGTACAAATTAAGAATTTCGTTTCCGAGTTTGTATCAGTGGGTTGCGTAAATTGTAACACCCTTACGAACTACGTTCCTGAGCTTAAGGGCGTGTACTACTCTGAGGTTAATGAAATGTTCCACATTATAGTTCTTACATCGCTATTTGCAGGCATGCAATATAAATTTTTTCATCCTTCTCAAACTTCTGCACACACTGCATGAATCCACGTTTTGTTTCATGCATCTCATCATTTCTTCCATTCCATCTTCCTGGCACAGTTCACTATATCATTCCTCTGAGGTACAAATGAGTTAAATGAGTTTCTGTAGAGACTCCCCCGCTGAGTCTCCAAAATATTACCTTTCCACAGGAGGAACTGTGGTAATACTTTTTTTTTTTTTTGCATGGACTGCTAGGTTAGGGTTTTTTTTCTTTTTTTTTTTTTTTTTTTTTTTTTTTGCATGGACTGCTAGGTTAGGCGTCAAAGATTTGCTTGGAGCTTTCGTCTATTCCCTCGGATTCAGCAATATTTTTTGGCTGGGAGCCTCGATCCCACATTTTGAGTATCACAGCTCCTTCATTGAAATTATGGGGCAATACGCTTCGTTAATCAACGTCAAACTTAAGTTTTCTTAAGATCGATATGCTTAAATCGAGTGTAAGTATTCACTCTTCCAATTCGTTTTCAATCTCGTTGGAAAATATTTTACTGCATCCAAATAATAATAATAATAATAATATCGACATAAGAAACCTACATTATGGACAGGTAGACAATTTAAGAAAATTCTTTATAGAGAGAGCAGAAACTAGCAAAATACACAAAGCAATCACTCATATAAATACATCGGCTACACCATTGTAATTTCATAACCACTTCTACAACCCTTTAGGTCATATAACATCAACAGAAACGAAGAAAGTAAATTGGAAGAAGAAAACACTACATGGCAAGCACCCGTATCATCTAACATAGCCACACATCGATCAAGACGCATCCAATACATGGCTAAGAAAAGGCAATATATACAGTGAGACGGAAGGATTCATGACTGCAATACAGGATCAAACAATAAACACCAGATATTACAGCAAGCATATTATTAAAGATTCCAATACCACAACAGATAAATGCAGAATTTGCAAACAACAAATAAAAGCAGTAGAACACATCACAAGCGGATGTACAATACTAGTAAATACAGAATACACCAGAAGACATGACAATGTAGCAAAAAATAATACATCAACAACTTGCCATACAACATAAACTAATAAAACAATACGTTCCCACATACAAGTATGCACCACAAAATGTACTGGAGAATGATGAATACAAATTATACTGGAACAGAACCATCATAACAGATAAAACACCACCACATAGCAAACCTGACATCATACTCACCAATAAAAAGAAGAAATTAACACAACTAATCGAAATATCCATACCCAATACAACAAATGTACAGAAGAAAACAGGAGAAAAAAATGAAAAATACATCCAACTGACTGAGGAAGTCAGGGACATGTGGCATCAGGATAAAGTTGACATTATACCAATAACACTATCAACTACAGGAGTCATACCACACAATATCCACCAGTACATCAACGCAATACAGCTACATCCGAACGTGTATATACAACCACAGAAATCTGTAATTATTGATACATGTTCAATTACCCGAAAGTTCTTAAATGCAATGTAACATACACCGTACAGTTAAAAGGAAGTCACGCTTCATCAAGATCCACGTCACTATCCTTTCTTAACCAGACGTAACGTCTGAGAAAGGAAAGAAATAAAAATAATAATCTGTAATGAACGGGCTATGAAAAAGGACATTACTACCCAGACGTCCTGTTCGGGTTTCCCGTTTGACACGAGAACATCCTGTAGCTCGCGTAAAGTTCTGCCGTTCCCTCGTCAACCGGCAACTTCGTCACTTGCGAAACACTTCATTCATAGACGAGTCCACATATCCTTTGACGCAAGGTGGAGGCCATGTGCGGACGCCCGTGGTGAGCGATACTTGCCAAATTATGTCCAGGACATCGACAGATTTCCAAGGTTCTGTAATGCTGTGGGGATGCATCGGTGTTGATAGACATATGGATTTGTCGTTGCCCGTGGTCACCTTACCGCCAGGCAGTACATTGAAAAGATCCTGATGGACCATGTGGTGGCTGCTGCATACGGCGGTGGTCCTGAATTCCTTCAAACGCCAGGGCTCATGAGGCGGGGGGGGGGGGGGGGGGGCAGCAGGGGTGCCTTACGAAGTCTGGACATGGCAATAATGGAACGGCCGACGGTCAATCCCGGCCTAAACCCCTATATGTGTGAGACAGGCTTGACAGACATGTTCGTGGTCGCACTGGTCCACCGCAGTCTCTCATTAATGAATGAGAACGGATACCTCAGAGTGTTCTCCGTGGGCTTACAGGGAGTGCGCCAGGTGGTGATAACGCTCAGGCATACTCGATGTTGAAGCTCTCAAAGTTCAATGAAAATCGCCCAGGACGACGGGATGAACGATTGTTTCCACTTTGTTTTGAACACTTGTCGGGCATTTCGTTTCGTTTTATGTAATCTATAAAGGATGTAACAATGTTTTGTTGTGTGCTTCATTTCTGACAGATAACAGTATGATATGGTAACATATCCAGTCGTCATTTATTGCTCAGTGGATCATGGCAGACGCCCAATGTAATATACCCCTAATTCTTCTGAGCAATGTATTATTTTATTAGACAAAGCGTCTTCTTAACACACTAGTATTTGCTTGTGAAACAACTGATCACGAAGAGACATACCTCTTCACAAATGCAGAGAAGTGATTTTTTTAAAGAATCAGCCAGTACAAAAGAGGCAGATGAAGATAAAATCACGATATTTTTAACGTGACGAGGCGATTGTTGATAAAATAAGTTTTATTTCCAGGTTTAAACATATTTATATTTTTCTATTGCCATTAATCTGTGACAATGCATGGCCTCCAATGCGGTTAAGTCTTCTGTGCTGCACCCTATTCTACAGATGATGGTTGGACATGATTCAGTATACTATTTCGATACGTTGGAAAGGTGACATTTTGGTTCAAAGGCTACTGCAGATGGACGAAACAAATATTTATTCACAATATTGCCGAGTAAGTTCCGGGAGTAATTCCCGTCATCTGCAGCATCAGATGAGATTCTGTCTTCCAGAAAGGGAAAGAATGTAACTTTTTTGCTGGAATAAGATTACTGAGACGAATAGAGCTACAGGATAGTAATCAAGGATGTCTGCAAATAAAATGGTAGCAGATACGAATGCTAGGATTAAGAGATGCTGTTTGTAGTTTATAAGAAGACGGTCTTGGAAGAGTGGTACAGAGTATGGACTGAAAATAAACAAAGCTAAGACATAAGTGATGACTAACAGTAGGAAACAGAATGTTGTCATACATAACATAAAAATTGGGAGAGGCGCACTGATAGAAGAAATAATACTAGTCTTCACTCTATGTAATCTATAAAGGATGTAACAATGTTTTGTTGTGTGCTTCATTTCTGACAGATAACAGTATGATATGGTAACATATCCAGTCGTCATTTATTGCTCAGTGGATCATGGCAGACGCCCAATGTAATATACCCCTAATTCTTCTGAGCAATGTATTATTTTATTAGACAAAGCGTCTTCTTAACACACTAGTATTTGCTTGTGAAACAACTGATCACGAAGAGACATACCTCTTCACAAATGCAGAGAAGTGATTTTTTTAAAGAATCAGCCAGTACAAAAGAGGCAGATGAAGATAAAATCACGATATTTTTAACGTGACGAGGCGATTGTTGATAAAATAAGTTTTATTTCCAGGTTTAAACATATTTATATTTTTCTATTGCCATTAATCTGTGACAATGCATGGCCTCCAATGCGGTTAAGTCTTCTGTGCTGCACCCTATTCTACAGATGATGGTTGGACATGATTCAGTATACTATTTCGATACGTTGGAAAGGTGACATTTTGGTTCAAAGGCTACTGCAGATGGACGAAACAAATATTTATTCACAATATTGCCGAGTAAGTTCCGGGAGTAATTCTCGTCATCTGCAGCATCAGATGAGATTCTGTCTTCCAGAAAGGGAAAGAATGTAACTTTTTTGCTGGAATAAGATTACTGAGACGAATAGAGCTACAGGATAGTAATCAAGGATGTCTGCAAATAAAATGGTAGCAGATACGAATGCTAGGATTAAGAGATGCTGTTTGTAGTTTATAATAAGACGGTCTTGGAAGAGTGGTACAGAGTATGGACTGAAAATAAACAAAGCTAAGACATAAGTGATGACTAACAGTAGGAAACAGAATGTTGTCATACATAACATAAAAATTGGGAGAGGCGCACTGATAGAAGAAATAATACTAGTCTTCACTCTATGAAGCAAGGTATCGTATGAAAATCTGAGATGCGAAGGTATGAGAATAAAATGAGACTAGTTAAGTAAGTTTCCATGAGCAAAAGAGCGCTACTGATATCAAATTTTGATGTGAAATCAGGGAGAAATACCTTAAAAAACATGTATGGAGCAAAGAGCACACCATAGAACGGAAGTCGAACATTTGAAATCTGAAAACGAGAGATAAGGGAAATAGGTGCTACAGAAGTCTGTACAAATTAACTGGACAGTAAAGTACAACATGAAAAAAGAACAGAGGAAAGAAGACTACAGAAAAACAAAATAATGCCGCATCCAGTCGGCCATGAAAGGAGAGGTGCGGGTGGGGTTGGAGGGGTGGGGAACTGAAATGGCAGACAAAGATTATCTAAAATTGTAGGATGTGAGGTCCCCCAGTTATGCAAAACACCGTTTTTTCTCAGTACCCAAACATGTATCAGCACCACTGTGCCATCATCTGTGGGTTTCCGTTTTATTTATTCTGTAATGTGAACATTTTTGTTAAATGATTACAAAATTATGTGGATGTTTAGTTCAAACAATAGATGGTTTTTGTTAATACCTTTCACTTGGTGTGCATGAATTTTCCGAATCACTTGTGTATTATTTATCGCGGAAAACTAAATTACATTCTAGATGATAGGTTAAACCCCAAAAAAATTTTCTCATCAACATCGTTTGGTTGCAAATGACAAGCTACCTGTAGTAAATAATACACAAGTGACCCGTAAAATTAATGCCCACTAAGTGTACAGGTATTAACAAAAAGAAACGAACTATTGTTTGAACTAAAAATTCACATAATTTTGTAATCATTTAACAAAAATGTTCACATTACAGAATAAATCAAACGGAAACCCACTGATGATGGCACAGTGGTGCTGAAACATGTTTGGGTACTGAGAAAAAACGGTGTTTTGCATAACTGGGGGACCTCACATCCTACAATTTTAACTGCAAACACAAGGAGCTGCAAATCCAAATGATGAAAGATTATCTAGTATAGTTGGAGTAGAAGATAACTTCGAAACGACTATAAAAATAAGAAAACCGGTTGTGAACCCATCAGACAAAATCTGACTACTTTAGAAAAGATAGAAAAACGGAAATACGAATAGCTGCGGCAGATGAGTTATACTTGAATTCCCTTAACATGTTAAATCGATAAAATAACTGAGGCACACTGTAAGATCTACGATAAACCGCTTCCCAATTCACAAAATTTGCCGGACCAATATCAATGTCATTTTAAAGATAGCAGTCCTAGCTGTAGTTCGTCATCATGGGTCTCATCAATGCAAAGAAGTTAAAGTTTCAGCAGTTTTGTCTTATTTACACTAACTATCCTGAAACACTCTGCGCCTTAACCTTATACTGATAGGGATTAGGACCAGATGTGGCTAAACGCTCAAAACTCCATCTGATTAGTGAATATGAAATTTACTAGCAAGAACAGAATGAGTGCTAAGTTGTACCAAGTTTTCGACTTACGTATGTAAACGCGGTTACTTGCCACACAAATACGATTGTGAGTAAAGTTCTTAATACGAGAAATGAGAATGTGGTGCCAAATAGTATAAAAGAAGAGAAATCACTTACCTCTCTTTGGTCTCTTCTAACTTAACATAGAGCACGTTCAGTAGAAACGGAATACCAATTGATTTATTGGTCGACAGCGATTATTTACTTTACAAACTAAACATTGGAAACGTTATTGGACATCAAAATTTGGTCAAATATTGAATTGTGTTGAATCAGCCGCATGTTAAGTGATGCCCGATTAACTTACACGGTACGAACGCAGTGCACGAACATACGCGAGAGCTACCTTTTGTCTTTGATTCAGACTCGTGAAGTCAACTGCCGGGATTATACCGATTATTTCGTCACTCTTGAATTAAAAGTGTGGAAGTGCGATGTAAGATTAATAGTCTCAACTCCATGCTTTGACCATGTATTGTATTTCGCAATGTCGAAATACAAGATTAAATCGTAGTTGAATTACCATAACCAGACACACATTGTCCTGTCACAGGCAGAGACCTGAGCAAATGTAGTTATTTTATCAGATAATTACTTTCGTCAAATGTTACAATTATTTTTTGTTAAAGATATATGAGCCTTGGGCCTCACGAACAATATAAAGCAAGGCCTCTTGATTTCCTACTGTCATGGTGACAACTTGAGTACGGTGTTCTTTGTTGATACCGACAGAATTCATTAACTAAGTTTTGCTAATAATATAAAATCTCTTTAATTTAGTTTGTATTGGAATTCGAGTCCATAAAATTATATTATTTCTCAACAGCACGAGACGAGTGCAAAACACACACACACACACACACACACACACACACACACACACAAACACACACACACGACACACTGACGTCACAGTCAGGGAAGTTGTGTGCGCGATCTGTCCGTGAATCTCGTAAACTTCCTTCTTTGTGTGATCGCATTTGTAAGTGATCAACGGCAATAGGAAACAGAGTGATGCCCTGGTTAACACAAAATTGGGAAGGCACGCTGATAAAAAGAAATATCAAATAAACATCGACAATCATTAGAATGGAAACTTACATTTGCTGTTATGCTGTGAATGATCGCGCTAACCGGGTTTGTATCTATACAATAAATAAATGAATAAGAAAATCTTTATAAACGAAGAAGAAGTATTGCAGCAGAGGCAAAATGAAAAGTGCCGGCATTACCTTCGATGCATACATGATTGCAGGGGCGGCGGTTCAGAGACAGAATCACACTTACAGAATTACAGACCTGTGGCTTCAGTTAAACACACTGTCGATTGGTCAAGTATGCAAACAGTTACGCATTGGCCTAGGTGTCTCGTGGAGTTTAGTGGCAAAATGCACATGGAAGAAATTAAAAATTGTGGAAGAGCAAGTCATGGCTTCTTAAAGCGCATTCTCTGTTGAAAGGTTTCTGGCGAAGTGTAGCATCCGGAATTCCATATTCCATTGTTAGACCACCCATTTTATTCGCTTGACCTAGCACCATATGACTTTTATCTATTCCCCAAGGTCAGATCTGCATTAAAAGGAACAAGACTTCGGACCGGTGAAACCGTGTAAGAAAAAGTGGCACCCGTTTCTAGGAACTCGCTGAGGAAGACCTGCAAGCACTGTTTCTAAGAATAGTAAATTCGCCAGGGGAGTTTTCGGGACAGAGGAGGGGAGTATACTAAAGCTGACAGTAACGAAATTTGTATGTTTCTGAAATACAATGTTGCACAGCAATACTCTCGTTATTTTATAGCGACACCTCGTATGCGTAAGCGTGGAAATACTGGGATATGAGCTTAGTAGCGTTATTCATGGTGGTCGTAATGGATCATATCCTATTTTCGTAAGTGTAAAGTGCAAACTTAGTGAGTAACTTTTCTGAAAAAGATAAATATGTTAACTTCGGAGATGAATTTGAGTGGTATGAAGTGTTTTCTGAAAATATTTTTCTGGAGTGTAGCCTTATGAGGAATTGATGTGTGAGTGAAACGTGAACACTAAACAGGACAGAAAAGAAGAGAATACAAGCTTTTTAAATGTGGTGCTATAGAAGAATGCTGAAGATTATATAGGTAGATCGGATAGCTACTGCAGCGGTACTGACACTTACTGGGCGAAGAGGAGAGTTCGGTTGACAGGACAAACCTTGAGGCTAACATGGAACGTTTGGTAAGTGAGGGAAATATGGTCAGGTAAGATCGTAGAGGGATAATAGGTCTTGAGTATCGTTTAGAGGTTCAAACTGATGTGGGCTGCAGCTGTGCAAACACACTACTGGCCATTACAATTGCTACACTGCGAAGATGACGTGCTACAGACGCGAAATTTAACCGACAGGAAGAAGATGCTGTGATATGTAAATGATTAGCTTTTCAGAGCATTCACACATGGTCGGCGCCGGTGGCGACATCTACAACGTGCTGACATGAGGAAAGTTTCCAACCGATTTCTCATACACAAAAGCAGCAGTTGACCGGCGTTGCACGGTGAAACTTTGTTGTGATGCCTCGCGTAACGAGGAGAAATGGTTACCATCACGTTTCCGAATTTGATAAATGTCAAATTCTAGCCTATCGCGTTTGCGGTTTATCGTATCGCGACATTGCTGCTCACGTTGGTCGAGATCCAAAGACTGTTAGCAGAATATGGTATCGGTGGGTTCAGGAGGGTAATACGGAACGCCGTGCTGGATCCCAAGGGCCTCGTATCACTAGCAGTCGAGATAAACAGGCATCTTATCCGCATGGCTGTAACGGATCGTGCAGCCACGTCTCGATCCCTGAGTCAACAGATGGGGACGTTTGCAAGACAACAACCATCTGCGCCAACAGTTCGACGACGTTTGCAGCAGCATGGACTATCAGCTCGGAGACCATGGCTGCAGTTACCCTTGACAGGAGCGCCTGCGATGGTGTACTCAACGACGAACCTGGGGCGCGAATGGCAAACGTAATTTTTTCGGATGAATCGAAGTTCTGTTTACAGCATCATGATGGTCGCATCCGTGTTTGGCGGCATTACGGTTAACGCACATTGGAAGCGTGTATTCGTCATCGTCATACTGGCGCATCACCCGGCGTGATGGTATGGGATGCCACTGGTTACACGTCTCGGTCACCTCTTGTTCGCATTGACGGCACTTTCAATAGTGGACGTTACATTTCAGATGCGTTACGACCCGTGGCTCTACCCTTCATTCGATCCCTGCGAAACCCTACATTTCAGCAGGATAATCGACGACCGCATGTTGCAGGTTCTGTACGGGCATTTCTGGATACAGAAAATGTTCAACTGCTGCCCTGGGCAGCACATTCTCCAGATCTCTCACCAACTGAAAACGTCTGGTCAATGGTGACCGAGCAACTGGCTCGTCACAATACGCCGCCAGTCAGTACTCTTGATGAACTGTGGTATCGTGTTGGAGCTGCATGGGCAGCTGTACTTGTACACGCCATCCAAGCTCTGTTTGACTCAGGCATATCAAGGCCGTTATTACGGCCAGAGGTGGTTGTTCTGGGTACTGATTTCTCAGGATCTATGCACCCAAATTGCATTGAAAATGTAATCACATGTCAAAAAAATGGTTCAAATGGCTCTGAGCACTATGGGACTCAACTTCTGAGGTCATTAGTCCCCTAGAACTTAGAACTAGTTAAACCTAAGGACATCACAAACATCCATGCCCGAGGCAGGATTCGAACCTGCGACCGTAGCGGTCCTGCGGTTCCAGACTGCAGCGCCTTTAATCACATGTCAGTTCTAGTATATTTGTCCAATAAATACCCGTTTATCATCTGCATTTCTTCTTGGTGCAGCAATTTTAATGGCCGGTAGTGGATCTACATCTACATTTATACTCCGCAAGCCACCCAAAGGTGTGTGGCGGAGGGCATTTTACGTGCCACTGTCATTACCTCCCTTTCCTGTTCCAGTCGCGTATGGTTCGCGGGAAGAACGACTGTCTGAAAGCCTCCGTGCGCTCTCTAATCTCTGTAATTTTACATTCGTGATCTCCTCGGGAGGTATAAGTAGGGGGAAGCAATATATTCGATACCTCATCCAGAAACGCACCCTCTCGAAACCTGGCGAGCAATCTACACCGCGATGCAGAGAGCCTCTATTGCAGAGTCTGCCACTTGAGTTTATTAAACATCTCCGTAACGCTATCACGGTTACCAAATAACCCTGTGACGAAACGCGCCGCTCTTCTTTGGATCTTCTCTATCTCCTCCGTCAAACCGATCTGGTACGGATCCCACACTGATGAGCAATACTCAAGTATAGGTCGAACGAGAGTTTTGTAAGCCACCTCCTTTGTTGATGGACTACATTTTCTAAGCACTCTCCCAATGAATCTCAACCTGGTACCCGCCTTACCAACAATTAATTTTATATGATCATTCCACTTCAAATCGTTGCGCACGCATACTCCCAGATATTTTACAGAAGTAACTGCTACCAGTGTTTGTTCCGCTATCATATAATCATACAATAAAGGATCCTTCTTTCTATGTATTCGCAATACATTACATTTGTCTATGTTAAGGGACAGTTGCCACTCCCTGCACCAAGTGCCTATCCGCTGCAGATCTTCCTGCATTTCGCTACAATTTTCTAATGCTGCAACTTCTCTGTATACTACAGCATCATCCGCGAAAAGCCGCTTGGAACTTCCGACACTATCTACTAGGTCATTTACATATATTGTGAAAAGCAATGGTCCCATAACACTCCCCTGTGGCACGCCAGAGGTTACTTTAAGAGAGGTGCACAAGGGAGACCAGCGCATTGAGCTACAATAAACCATTCGTCGAAATGAAGACCATAGGAACAACACATTTTAATTGGAGACAGAAATTTGAAACCATTAATGGTACTGTATTTGGCATTAGTGTGAATGACGGTGCGATCCAATTTGAGACGTTGTATTGACTGTAGAAGGGTCCTTGTCGCTGCCGTCTTCCAGTTAGTTTGCTCGCCCGTGGAGCGGACCTCCTGCAGCCCGGCACAGACTTGGGTGTGTGCTGCACGTAGCGTCCCGGAAGGAAGCGGGCAGATAGCGCCAGACACGGCCGGGACGTTAATTGCTGCCGTCGCAGCAGACGCCGCCGTGCGTGCCACAATTAGCGACACAATGGCAGCAGATCCGTGTCCCGCATAAATCGGCGCCTCCTCTCGCGTGCGGACTGCACACTACAGGTGGGCGGGTTAGGCCCTCCAGCAGGCACGTTTCACCACGGTTTTCGTACCACAAGTGTACGAGTGAACAGCTAAAAGAGTTAAGTTCTGCTCTCCACAGGCCAACTGTCAAACAAGTATGTGTATGGCAACGATTCAAAAATAAATGCGAGTCTAATACAAAAAAACGCCAACCTTCAGAAGAGAGGTAAATTACACTACTGGCCATTAAAATTGCTACACCAAGAAGAAATGCAGATGATAAACGGGTATTCACTGGACAAATATATTATACTAGAACTGGCATGTGATTACATTTTCAATGCAATTTGGGTGCATACATCCTGAGAAATCAGTACCCAGAACAACCACCTCTGGCCTTAATAATATGCTTGATACGCCTGGACATTGAGTCAAACAGAGCTTGAATGGCGTGTACAGGTTCAGCTGCCCATGCAGCTTCTACACGATACCACAGTTCATCAAGAGTAGTGACTGGCGTATTGTGCCGAGCAAGATGGTCGGCCGCCATTGACCAGACGTTTTCAATTGGTGAGAGATCTGGAGAATGTGCTGCCCAGGGCAGCAGTCGAACGTTTTCTGTCTCCAGAAACGCCCATACAGGACCTGCAACATGGGGTCGTGCATTATCCTGCTGAAATGTAGGGTTTCGCAGGGATCGAATGATGGGTAGAGCCACGGGTCGTAACACATCTGAAATGTAACGTCCACTGTTCAAAGTGCCGTCAATGCGAACAAGAGGTGACCGAGACGTGTAAACAATCGCACCCCATACCATCACGCCTGGTGATACGCCAGTATGGCGATGACGAATACACGCTTCCAATGTGCGTTAACCGTAATACCGCCAAACACGGATGCGACCATCATGATGCTGCAAACAGAACTTGGATTCATCCGAAAAAATTACGTTTGCCATTCGCGCCCAAGTTCGTCGTTGAGTACACCATCGCAGGCGCTCCTGTCATGGGTAACCGCAGCCATGGTCTCCGAGCTGATAGTCCATGCTGCTGCAAACGTCGTCGAACTGTTGGTGCAGATGGTTGTTGTCTTGCAAACGTCCCCATCTGATGATTCAGGGATCGAGACGTGGCTGCACGATCCGTTACAGCCATGCGGATAAGATGCCTGTTATCTCGACTGCTAGTGATACGAGGCCCTTGGGATCCAGCACGGCGTTCCGTATTACCCTCCTGAACCCACCGATACCATATTCTGCTAACAGTCTTTGGCTCTCGACCAACGCGAGCAGCAATGTCGCGATACGATAAACCGCAATCGCGAAAGGCTAGAATTTGACCTTTATCAAATTCGGAAACGTGATGGTGCGCGTTTTTCCTCCTTACACGAGGCATCACAAAAACGTTTCAGCAGGCAAAACGCCGGTCAACTGCTGTTTGTGTATGAGAAATCGCTTGGAAACTTTCCTCATGTCAGTACGTTGTAGGTGTCGCCACCGGCCCCAGCCTTGTGTGAATGCTCTGAGAAGCTAATCATTTGCATCATCACAGCATCTTCTTCCTGTCGGTTAAATTTCGCGTCTGTAGCACGTCTTCTTCGTGGTGTAGCAATTTTAATGGCCAGTAGTGTATAAAAACGCTTCTCTTTGTGATACGTTGTAACTGTTTTTTTTGTTTTGTTTTGTATACTGCTCTCCTGTTCATAAGTTCCGTGTATGTATTGTAATGTGAACACACTGTAGTTTGAGCAATGCAAGTGGTGGCTTACGTAAATGCTAAATGAAGAAAAGAGTCACCAAGTCCATCTAAATTGTATAATCGTATTCCAGTCAACTTTTTCTAAAAACAATTAGAACATCTAAAACTGTATACCTCAGAAGCTTTCCCGCTAAATTGGACAATTATTCAGATTGATGGATGTTGTATTACACTCTGAAGGTACTGTTTCAGAGTATACATTATTCATACAGAATTTAAATAATTCATTAGGTTTCCTTTAAAATGTGGCTTTCAGTACTGTGTACTGCAATGGATAGCGTTGCAATGCGTGACGTCATAGTACGTGTCCTGGAATACTAACACACAGAAGTGACAGAGTAGAAATTCAGCATAAAATTACAAACTGAACTTTGAAAGAATAAATGCCCAAAATCCTTCTGATAAAGTGCCCTGCAAATTTACGTAACCAAAACCGACCATATAAAATTCCGAACATTAAGTCACACAGACGCTAACATGTAACACAACACCGCAAGAGTAAAAATGTGTGTCGAAAAAATTGATATCTGAGCGAAAATTTAAGTGAACTTATCCTGACGGTAATTTTGAAATGTAGTGCTTGGCTGTAAACGCTCTTAATCTGTCCTAACGTTTATGTTGAACTGGCCCTTACTTTCATGACTTGTTTTGTGTCAATGGAAAAATGTTCAAATGTGTGTGAAATCTTAAGGGACTTAACTGCTAAGGTCATCAGTCCCTAAGCTTACACACTACTTGAGCTAAATTATCCTAAGGACAAACACACACACCATGGCCCGAGGGAGGACTCGAACCTCCGTCGGGACCAGCCGCACAGTCCATGATTGCAGCGCCTCTGACCGCTCGGCTAATCCCGCGCGGCTGTGGCAATGGAAACTCGGTACTGCTCGCAAATAGTGAATATTAAATGCAGCGCAGCAGCAAACCAGCTGAAGGAAGGCCTCGCTCAAGTGCAAAGGAAGGGAAGGCAAATATGCTAAACACATCATACATTAAACTTTAAGTAACTATTTTCCGACACACGATTATAAAAATAAAACTTCAGTGAGGGGACGCTGAAAGAAAACGAACTTACTGAATGATATAGAGGAGACTAGCATTTCAAAACTGCGTTGTGAAACTCACTTTTATTGTTTTTTAAAGGACATCATATTCGCCGTTGAGTGCATAAATTATTTATTTCACAGTCGTAGTTTCGGCTTTTGGTTTGTTTTCAATTGGTACGACAGAAGACCTTACTTCAGTACTTTAAATCCAGCAGAATGTACACATGTCGGAGGATTTTGAAGTCTGACGTATGCTGAAGCAAAATCTTCTGCAACACTACGTGAAACGGCCCAAAGCCCGAAACTTCAATTGTGAAATAAATAATTTGTACAATTAACGACGAACATGATATCCTTTAAAAAATTCTACATAACTATGAACCCGACCATGATAAGTTAATCACTTTTATCTATTAGAACAATCTTTACAAAAATCAAAAAAATATAGCTCAGCCAGATAATTCTTTAATGAAGTGGTGAATGTATAACTCTGAGTCCATTACCATGTAAGCAGATGATTTTGTCTTCTTGACAATAAAATTAACAGAGCAGATACAATAAAGAAAGACCATACTGAAAATTTGGCTTTGAGAATCTTATAAAATACGAGCGATCAAGCAATGCTGCGGCAACGTTAGTAAAATATCTTCACACTTCCAAAATCAATGTTTACAAAACCGTATTTCCAAAAATCAACATCCTCTGCGTATGTATATCTGTGTCCTGCAAGTTATTCCCAGACTGCTTAAGTAGCGTGACCAACACCAGACTCTGTGACTTAATACTCGCGAAAGCTATACAGGCAACGACAATACACTGACAATTAACGATCACATTGCTTGTACTCAAAACCCACGATATCGACTGCTGAACACTTCTGTTTAAAAAAAAATCCAGTGTACAAGTATGAAGTAAGACTCATCGAATAAGAAGAGAACCTGTATCACCCCCATCGAATACCAAAAATAAGCTAGAAAGTTATGAAGAAAAGCCAACAAGCTTTCTCATTATAATGACACAGCTCAATGAAACTCGTCAATTCAAATTCATGAAGACATTAAATTCACTTCCACACTCATGTCAAATAACATAAATATACTTCAGGTGCATTTACAAATGGCTGTTAGTTCTGCTAATTTTTGTACCTTTCCCGCTAAATTGGACAGTTATTCAGATGGATGGATGTTGTATTACACTCTGAAGGTACTGTTTCAGAGTATACATTATTCATACAGAATTTAAATAATTCATTAGGTTTCCTTTAAAATGTGGCTTTCAGATGTACAGCATTAATTGATGTGACCTCTGACTTTTAGAAGCCTAAACCGACGCCGAATCTCCGGAATGAAACTCTTTCTGCACCGCAGTGTGCGCTGTTTTAAATTTCCGACAGGTAAAAACAGTGTACTGGACCGAGACCCGAACCTGGAACTTTGTCTCTGGTAGCCAGGCTCTGAAGAATAGGAGTGAGGTACTGGCAGAAGTGAACTTCCTGTGTTAGTGAACGGATCGAAGCCATCTGTCTAGACACTCTGTGACAGTAATGGCATCGGAGCGAAAGAGGACATAAAGAAGGCCGACATATTAAATAGTTTTTATCAAAACTGTCTCACAGAGCTAGAGAGCACTGTAGTACTTCCAAAATCGTTGCTCGTACGACAAAACGGCTGATATCGAAATAAGTGACCACAGGATTGCAACTGAAATCGTACAATAGGGGGAAGACCACTTGTCCTGACGTGGTACCAATACGATCCTACATCGAGTATGCGAAAGAACCTGCCCCCTCTTATCAGCAGCGTACCGTAGATCTGTGGAGGAGCGATGTGTTCCTGACGATTGGAAGAAATTGCCGAGAATTCCCCTTTCAAGAAGGGTCATCGAACGGACGCGCAAGACTACAGGCCTCTTTATCTGACGTCGGCGTGTTGTAGAATTCTGGAACATGTTTTATGCCCTCGTGTTTTAACGTTTCAGGAGATTTATAATCTCATCTGTATGAATGAAGCCGCGCGGGATTAGCCGAGCGGTCTAGGGCGCTGCAGTCATAGACTGTGCGACTGGTCCCGACGGAGGTTCGAGTCCTCCCTCTGGCATGGGTGTGTGTGTGTGTGTGAGTTTGTCCTTAGGATAATCTAGGTTAAGTAGTGTGTAAGCTTAGGGACTGACGACCTTAGAAGTTGAGTTCCATAAGATTTCATACACATTTGAACATTTCTTTGTATGAATGAACATGGGTTCCGGAAACAGTAGTTGATACCGGCGCACAGATAGATGCCGTGTTCCTTAACTTCCGTAAGACGTATGATACACTTCCGCGCTGCGACCTAGTCAACAAAATATGAGCGTACAGAATAACAGGACAATTGTGTGACGACTGAGGAGCTTCTAGCAAACGGAACACAGCATGTCGTCCTCAATGGAGAGAGATCTCCAGATGTGTAAATATTCGCAACACACAGTGATTTTTTGCTGGATGAGTTTTGAACTTTACGTTTACGAAGAATGATACTGCCCAATATGGATGTGGGTGGATAAGAGCCACAATTGTATGTTGTGATAAACTTGGGCTAGAATCTTTCAGCGCCCGTGACATGATTTCTGATGGCACATTTCAGATATTAGAAGTGAAAAGGGACAATGGAACATCATATTTTAGCGCTAGCACGCCCAAGAAGCGATTCTTTGCGTAGGGCAACCTGGGATGCCATCTGTATGAGGCATCTCTGGGCACATTTGTGAGTCATGGCTCATGATTTGTTGCGACACTGAGTTCTACCCTAACACGGTGTCGTACGTCGAATACTTTTCAGAATATATATGAATGGCAAAGTAGACCACGTTGTAAGTATCATGAGGCTTTTCGCGGATGATGCTGCTGTATAGAGATAACTCGCAACGTCGGAAAATTGTAGCGAAATGTAAGAAGAGCTGCAGGGGGACGACTCTTTGTGCAGAGAGTGGCAGCTGGCCCTTAACATTAACAAATGTAACGTACTGCATATCCATTACTCTACGATTAGAACTTTGTAGGACGAAACAGTTGCATCCATAACGCACGTAGGAGCATGCGTACGGAGTAATTTAAAGTGAAACGATCACAGAAAACTAATTATACGAAAGGCAGAAGCCAGACAGATTCACTGGAAAAATTCTCAGGAAATGTAGTTCGTCAAAAAAGGAAGCGGTTTACAAATCCCTCGTTCGATCAATACTTGAATATTGCTCGCCAGTATGGGATTCGAACCGGATAGGAACTAGTGAGGAAATTCAGAGGAGAACAGCGCTTTTCTTTACAAAAAATGATTCAAATGGCTCTGAGCACTATGGGACTTAACATCTGAGGTCATCAGTCCCCTATAACTTAGAACTACTTAAACCTAACTAATCTAAGGACATCTCACACATCCATGCCGGAGGCAGGATCCGAACCTGCGACCGTAGCAGTCGCGTGGTTCCGGACTGAAGCGCCTAGAACCGCTCGGCCAGTTTCTTTACAGATTCATTTAATAAGCACGAAAGCGCCTCGGAGATGATCAACCAACTCCATCGGCAGGCTCTGCATAAGAGGCATTCTACATCAGGCTGTGGTTTACTGTTAAAGTTCCGTGATCGTAGGTTCCTACAAGAGTCAACAAATTTATTGCTTCTTTCTGTGTATATCTCGCGAAAAGACCACGAAGATAAAATTAGGGAGATTCGAGCCAACGAGGAGCCCCTACCTGCAGTCGTTCCTCCGCGAACAATTCGCGACCGGAACAAGAAAAGAGCGGGAGAAGGGGAGTGACAGTGGTTCACGTACATTCCACCCCACTCCGCCATATAGTTTTCGGAGTGCATAGTTGTAGAAGTAGATGTAGATGCAGAGAGGAGAGTTATCCAGAAAACCGAGTCACGTGGCGTACTGGATATGGCAGTGGGATCCAACCATTCCTAGTTTCCTAAAATCAATCCACTTCCTCCATATTCTTTTGCAGTCCAAAATTGACTCAGATAACCTAGTTAGCGAAGACAAGTTAAAATCTGTAAGAGGTACTACTGTCGATAGTGTCATTGCGTACACAGTCGTAAACCTTGCGCATCGCTGGTAGGATAAAACATTCAGATCTGACTGCGCGTTTTGCGGCTGGAGCCTTTGTCTTCCTATTTCGTTGGGAAATGACCTAGGCAGTGATCGTTTAGCTCTCGTGTGAAGCAGTTGTTTGCAGTCGAGTTGCCACAAAAATGTGGACAGTTTGCGGATGTTGACAAAATATGAGTACAGAAGTTTTCCAACGAATGGTAGGTAACAGTGGGTGATTAATCGGTTTATTCGCGGAGAGTGCGCGTAATTACAAACAGACTGATTGGGCAAATCGGTATAGTCATTCTTATCCAGCACCATCAATTGGCAGGCTACTCTTTTACTTTAACGGTTATTAAGGCTACTGTCGACTTCTATAACGTGATATTTCTTGTGAAAGCGGAACTAGATTTAACTACTAAAATGAGCATGGTTGGGTCTAGGCATTGTCGTTTACTTACGAACTCAATATACGAAGTGAATGGTATGAAAGGCATCCTTTCAAAGTAACTTTGTCAGTTAAATCGAGGAACTGATGATTTCAATATTCGTCATATGATGTCATGGTAAAAATGAGTCTTTTTACCAAGTAACGACGTGTTGTACATTCACTGAAATACTGTAGTTGACTTCGACGCAGGTATATACAGTACATCTGTACGAAGCTTTGTAGTGGATTTCACCACATACGAAGATGGCATCTGTTTGCTGAAACCGGAAACGTGAATATATAATGCATATTTAAGATCAGGACCTAACAATTACACAGACTCTTGTTAACATAAACAAAACGATTCAATTTTCTCAAGAACAGCGTTTTGTAACAACAGGCCCGAAAGCCGGATGCGATGCTTCCAGTGAAGATTTCGCGAGCGTCATTTGGTAGCCTTTCCCATACAGCGCCGATTCGGGTCATTAAATTCTTTTGTGTTCGGTCATTCAGGACATCACAACATTGTCTGGAGTTTCATAATAATAACCAACATGAAACAAGTAGAGAAAAAACAATTCGTAAGACTCGTACATCGATTACAGTGGGGCTGGGGCTGTACGAGGGCTGATCAAAAAGTAAGGTGACTTTTCAAATTGCGCGGACAACGTACATTGGATTATCGATCTTTTTTTGTTATGTTAGTACGCATGTTCCGAACATATGTTCACAGTTTCAAGTGTACAGCAGACACCGTTTGTTTTTGACATATAGAAAGGTTAGATATGTTTTAGTAGACTCGGCAATTTTCTATTATTATAAGAAATGGAGCAAATAATTTGCATAAATTTTTTTGTGATAAATGGAATCAAGTGCTCTAAAACACTTGAAATGTTGTCAGTGGCATACGGTGAGTCTGCTCTAAGTAAAAAAAATGTGCACAAGTGGCACAAGCTCGTCGAAGGTGGCTGAGAAGATGAAAATGACGAACCTCGCTCTGGGCGCCCCAGCACATCAACAACAGATGATAACGTCGAAGATGTGAAGAAAATTGTTTTGAAAAATCGACGAATTACCTAAGAGAAGTTGCTGAGAATGTTAGCATATCGGTCGACTCGTGTCATGCAATTTTTTCGGGTGTTTTTGGCGTGACACATGTGTCAGTGAAGTTTCTTCCAAAACTTCTCAATTTTGATCAGAAGAACCGTCGCATGAGCATCGCTCAGGAGCTCTTGAATGTCGGCAATGATGTTCCTGATGTTCTCTTTAGGGGATTAGGTTATGATATCAAAATCAAAGCCCAATGGGCCCAATGGAAGCATCCCAGAGAGCCAACGCGGAAAAAAGGACGCCAAGTTCGATCAAATGTCAAAGTTTTGCTCACTATTTTTTCCATTACCGTGTCGTAGTTCATCATGAATTTTTGCCTCAAGGTCGTACGGCCAATAAGGAGTATTACCCTGACGTTATGCGCCGTTTGCGAGAAGCAATACGCAAAAAACGTCCGGATTTACCAGTTGATGGCTTTTGCACCACGAGAATGCACCTGCTCATACATCGTTGCTTGTGACAGATTTTTTGGCCAAAAACAACATGACAGTCACGCCTCACCCACCATATTCACCGGACTTGGCCCCCTGTAATTTTTTCCTGTCCTCAAAACTGAAGAGACCTATAAAAGGACGAAGGTTTTCAACGATTGAGGAAATAAAAACTGCATCGCTGGAAGTACTCAAGGTTGTGCCAAAAAGTGCTTATGAGAAGTGATTCGAGGATCGGAAGAAGCGTTGACACAAGTGTACTGTATCTGACGACGATGTCTTTGAAGGAAACAACATGAATATTGATGAATAAATAAATATTTTTTCATAAAAATATAAAGCCACCTTACTTTTTGAACACACCTCGTACATGAGAGCATTGTGTCGCGAAAAGAACAGTACACTGGTGTGCAAAGCTTAAGGACGGAAGCAACTTTTGTATGATGTGTCACTACTAAGTAACATAACTCGATGAAACACTTGTACCATATGTAGTAAGAACAGCTACAATAGAGTACGGAATATAATCGAAAGAAATGCACCATGAGACGAACAGAAATAACACTTTTATTCAATGACATTAACTACACTGAAATAGCCGCGATTCATGATGGTCCCCTGGACATCAGAAAAGGCGGGACATGGTTCGTAGTAGGATATGTGATCACCACAGACGGTCTGTACTGCATCAGAAGTTCTGTTTGTGTATGGTCAAGTTTCATCGAGCTATGTTAATTGGCAGTGACACATCATGCGAATGTTACTTTCACCCTTTTGCGCAACAGCGCATTGAACTTTCCATGTAGCCACGCGCACCACAAAATTTAAATTTGCTTTATGACTTTCACATATTTTTGGCCATAATGGCTACATACTCTGCAGTGACTACCGCAAAATAGTGCAACATTTTTCTTAGCTATTCATTCTTGTGCTATCAGTCTTGCTAACCTTAATCGTATGCCAATGGTTTCGGCGTTTTACCAGCGTGAACTTATGTTTCACAAGCAAGCCATATATATTGCTACGGGGCAAGCACAATGAAAAATATGTTTTTAATTATATTTTAATGTATAAATCGACGTCCGCGGAACGACATTCCGGGGTATTCCCGTTAATGCTAGACGTCTCACGAGAGCAGAAATGTGGATGTAGCAAGAATCTGAGCGCACCGCTGTTCCTTTCGAAATTTAATGTGCTGCTACTGGCTGTGGGCCAAACGGGCCAGGACAGACGGGCCTCGAATTGAAACATGTGACATTTGCAAGCGTCTTGTATCTTGTAAAGCTGCAGAACACGAATATAATGTCCTCACCAGAGCAAAGAAGTTACGACTGTTGAGAAACCCCAACGCGTCATGTAGAAACCAGTATTAGGTTCTCCTGATCGGCGAAAGTGTTACGTAGGCGAAACGAAAGTGTAAATGAAAGGAAAGTAGAATATGAAACCAGTGGAAATGTGATAAGTGAAAGTATTTTTTTATGATATTTTTACAGGCGGTAATAGGTCTATTGATCAAGACAAGAAATTTGGGCCTCCAAACATACGCTACGTAGCAAGTATTAGTTGAGATATCGGCTGTTTCATCCTATGGTCGCCACATATTAACACTAAAGCATTATTGAATTAGGTTGCCACTCGAAAGTCTTGCACATCCTTCAGCCATTCTCTCAAAGAATCGCTAACTTGTGCCAACACACTTGGCTGCACTTGCAGAAAATATGGTGTACGAATTTTTTTTAGCTGCAACTGTTGACCCTACCACCATTTGGTGTAATTTTTCCGATAGCCTGATCCGTTGAGGCATGCACCGTCAAGTTGGAACACATTCTGACTTATCAGACGGCACGCAGAGACGCCGAGTCGGGCGTCATGGATTTCGAACAACGCGTGAACATATTAAATTCTGTCCAAAGTTTCAAGAAAGTGCCAAATAAATTTATGACATTTTGAAAATGGTGTACGACGGCAACGCTGTAATTTTGAACACCGTTTACAAGTGGTGTGAGCGATTTAGAAGCGGAAATGAGTCGGTAGAAGACAAACAACTTTCGGGACGTCCATCAACATCAAAAACAGAAGGAAACGTGCAAGTGGTGGCAAACATTGTTCGTTCATAGAGGCGAATAACTAGCATTTTGAGCAGATTCATACAAAGCATTTTAACCGATAATTTGCGAAAGAGACGAGTCAGTTCAAAATTTGTCCTCACACTTTTGAATGATAAACAGAAGGAAAATCGTCTGTCACTTTGCACGGAGTTGAAGGATTGTCTTCATTCAGATCCGGACTTCATGTACAAACTGCATCTGGAGATGAAAATTGGGTCTGTGGGTATGACACTGAGTCGAAAATTTAGAGTTCCCGATGGAAAGCCAGTGAATCTCTTCGCCTTAAAAAGGTACATCAGTCAAAATCGAGTAACAAAGTCATGCTCATTGTTTTTTTGTTCCGATTTTGAGGGCAAAGTGCGAGCAGAGTGCATTCCAAATGGAACAAATGTAAACGCCGTATTTTACAAGAGCGCACTGTAACGTTTTCGAAACGGTGTACAAAGAAAGAGGCCAGAAAAATTGGCCAATGGCTTTCTTCTTCAACAGAACAACCCGCCGTGTCACAACTCGCTTTTGATTCGCGAATTTTTGGGTGGAAAAAAAGTTCCTGTCTGTCCACGTCCACTTTACTCACTAGATGCGACTTCTGGCTATTTCCAAAAATTAAAACCGTGGTTAAAGAAAAGCATTATGACATAATTCCTGATATTGAGTGGGCCACGACAGAGCAGTTGAACGCCCTTCAAAAAAAAGCCTTCCAGTAATACTTCCAGTCATTGACTGAGCGTTGGGGTAAGTGCATTGCTAGCCAAGGACAGTACTTTGAAGAAGATTAAATCAAATTTAAAATGGTTCAAATGGTCCAAATGGCTCTGAGCACCATGGGACTTAACTTATGAGGTCATCAGTCCCCAAGAACTTAGAACTACTTAAACCTAACTAACCTAAGGACGTCACACACATCCATGCCCGAGGCAGGATTCGAACCTGCGACCGTAGCGGTAGGGCGGTTCCAGACTGTAGCGCCTAGAACCGCTAGGCCAGCCCGGCCGGCAAATCAAATTCCATGGAGGCTTAATATTTGTTTCGAATAAAATTACTCACCGTATTTTTTGATCACAGCTCGTAAACTGTGGTTGTGGTTGTGGAATGCACCAGCGACTTTAAAATGCAGCCATAGTCAGAAATGTAACGATGATTCAGGTAAATAGGGATGCCATGCGGCCGGATTTCCTCGACCAACCCATCACTAATTAAACGTTTGTGTCAGATACTGACGCGTCCACCTCCGGAGCTGTGTAGTCAGCGCGGCTGGCTGTCACGCGGAGAAACTGGGTTCCATTGCCGGTATTACCAGGGATTTTTCCTTCGTGGACTCAATCTCGTGAGGTCAACTGAGGAGCTACTTGAACGAGTAGTATCGGCGCCACGTCAAGAAAACTGAAACAACCAGGAAAATGGTGTAAAGACCCCCCCCCCCCCCCCTCCGATATCGCATCCAATGACGGCGTTCGGTCGGTAACGATGGGCCCGCCAGGGGATGAGGACGGAGTTTACGTTAGGTACTGACATACGAGGAATAGAAAATACGGTGGAACACCGTCGTGCATAGTGGAACACCGTCGTGCATATAGCACATCCGCTGTCTTTGTTAAGGGTTACATTCCCAATAGCATGTCCGTAAGTTTCCCGACTCCCAGGCACGTAAAGGCATTATTATATTCCCCATCTATTTACTACGTGTTCCCAGGAGTTCACGATTCTTTGACAAGTATGGATGAAGGACGTGCAAGAATGAGCATCTCCTGTAGTCTCAACAGACAAAGGGGTATCACAAATGAGAATGGCCCGTGGTTGATCTAGTATTTGCTTCCGGACTTACAGTTATGGGGCTTCTTTTCTATTACTGACCTTTACTGTCTTCCGTGAGAATACAGTACACATTTTTAAACACCATTTAAAAATACATTAGGATTAGCATGGTGATTTATAACTTCGATGGTTTCTCTAAATTAATCCAATTAATCCTTGTATTGTTGATGCGTTTCCCACAATTTCATTAGAAGTATCTGCTCATCCAGAACCAGTCACACTGGGATCCTGCTCCCTCCAACAACTTTACAGGTTAAGAGAACACAGCAAGATGCAGCTTTACCAAATATAATTAGTATAATGCGATTATTATACTTATCATCGCAACTATGATTGCGAATTCGAACCATGTCATTGTCACTTGTTGATACACAGAATCTGATGCAATAGACCACGATTTAGAGCTGCGAGTAGCTTCTCAACAAATTCAGTGCTTAAGATGCCGGATGACTAAAATTTGAACCCTCGTTAGGAGCTACGAGCCAGAACTGGCACTGCAAGGATAACAGTTCAAAAGCTGCAACACCTCACACGTACCCGTTGCCTTCCGTTCGACACGCGCCGCTGAGTTGTGAAGCGCTGTTTGTTGTTGACAGTGCTGTACGGCATTGACGCCAGGTCGCTCGAGACTTTATCCGTAGAAAAATCAAATGCTTTTGATACCTAGATCACTGCGGAGTGGTTACGTCCGTAGTCAAGAAGAAGTACATCTTGGTTCCGTAAATGTGCTGAACAGCTACGCTCGCAGAAACTCAGCATATTTTACCATTTTTAAACGAGAAACATAATACTAAGGAACTGTCCACCAAAGAAAAGACACAAGATAAACGTGGATTTCGGCAGAAGAATTTCAAAGCCACAAAATGTCAACATGACAACAGAGAAAGACATTCTGTTGTCGCCAAATTTGTGTCGTTAGAAGCCGTGGGGGCGACTCTTCCCTGCGAACACTAGTTGTTACTTTTCATCCCTTCACAATATTCTCAAGACAATATCCATGATGGTCTGACAGTGCACGCTGCCGTGTGTCCCCCTCGCATACCTGTGCAGTAAACGGCTTTTTTATTTATTTCCAGAATTGATGTTCATATTGTTATTATGGAAATAAGTTCGAAGCGGATAAACATAGATTTCATAGCTATCCCTCTTCACTGTCTACTTGGAGCTCAGCCTGGTTAGTAGACGGATAATAAAAACTCTCTCTCCAATGAGCACTGGAAAGATTTGCAGTTTTATCTAATAAACAAAGTAGCTGTTGAGTATAATGGAATGTAAAATGCATTTTTACTATCACAGAAATATAAACGACAGAAATGTCGTTCTCTCAACACTTAACGGTATAGTTAACTTGTTACAACGAATTCCATACGTCCTGTACAAAAGAGACCATTCCTTATTCTAATCAGTAGTCCCAGTGTTGCCTGGCCCTGGAATTCTTCCTGCTTGTGCGAGAACGAAGTGGCTTCTCCTGTCTTCTGATACCAGTCACTCTGCCTTTGTCCGAAAGCATGCGTGTAGCTTCGAGAATTCTAATGATGTCACCGTATTCTCCATGGCCGAGCGAGGTAGTCAGGTCTTTCATCTGTAAATTCCGCAATAAACAAGACTGAGTCGTCCCAATTGAAAAAAAAAAAGATTTTGAGTACCACTCCGACTAACAACAGCGATTATATCCAGTGATTTCTAGAAGACGACAAGGTATCGTATGATTTAAAAATAGTTCTCTACTTAATAATGCAGTTGTGAATATATACGCTATGAACAGTGTTCTAAAACTAGTAGCAATTCACAGTAAAGCCTTTCAGCGCAGTTGATATACAGAGGGTTTCACAAATCCTATTACAGATTTCTAGAGGCAGCAGGGGAGGGGGCCTTAGTAGAAGAAGTTTTTATGAAGAATCCATGACTGAAAATGCATCGTTTGGATACAAAACAAGTTTGCAGAATCTCCCGCTTCACGGTATGCACACAAACTGACAAGGAACCCCTTGAGTGCGAGGTCGCAAAGGCCAATAACTTTTACGCCATTCCACGTCCCACTTATTGTCTACCATGTAATCACAAGATTGGCTGCTAATGGAAACAGCGAGCGGGACTGAAGGTATCCAATGGTGAGCACAGCATGAGGCTATGGAGCGTTAGTCGACGAGTAACTCACATCAATGCACACAAAGCAGAACAGTGGCAACGGTAAACAAAGCAAACACTGCATTATATCTTCAACAACACTTGCCGGAGTTTACATTTTGTCAGTAACAAAACCAATTTCGCAGAGTGAGAAAGAAATGGAAGAAAACTCAATGGAATGTGTGCTCGACTGTGCGGACAATGTACGTGAGGAGTTCAGTAATAAAGATACGTAGCTCATCATCCTTCTCAGATACGGTGCAACGAATCCCGTCTCCAGTGAAACGTAGTGAGAAACCATCGTTGTCCAGCGAGAGCAGTGAACATAATTACGTACATGGAAGATCACTCGCAATAAAATAAAAGAACAATTAGGAACAGATTTCAAATTATTCTGCAGCAATATGAACGGGTAGTGCGTAAAAATACTACGGATATTCAAATGCCGGCCGGAGTGGCCGAGCGGGTCTAGGCTCTGCAGTCTGGAACCGCGCTGCCGCTACGGTCGCAGGTTCGAATCCTGCCTCGGGCATGGATGTGTGTGATGTCCTTAGGTTAGTTAGGTTTAAGTAGTTCTAAGTTCTAGGGGACTGATGACCTCAGATGTTAAGTCCCATAGTGCTTAGAGCCATTTGAACCATTTTTGATATTCAAATATTGAAGGGAGAACAAGGCGCACTTGCTACAAAAACAGGTGTTTGCGCGTTTCAAGAATGCCCGGCACAATTTACAGTATGTGCTTGTTGTGACCTACTGTGTTATGTACATCAAACTGCGCGCGACATACACTCCTGGAAATTGAAATAAGAACACCGTGAATTCATTGTCCCAGGAAGGGGAAACTTTATTGACACATTCCTGGGGTCAGATACATCACATGATCACACTGACAGAACCACAGGCACATAGGCAACAGAGCATGCACAATGTCGGCACTAGTACAGTGTATATCCACCTTTCGCAGCAATGCAGGCTGCTATTCTCCCATGGAGACGATCGTAGAGATGCTGGATGTAGTCCTGTGGAACGGCTTGCCATGCCATTTCCACCTGGCGCCTCAGTTGGACCAGCGTTCGTGCTGGACGTGCAGACCGCGTGAGACGACGCTTCATCCAGTCCCAAACATGCTCAATGGGGGACAGATCCGGAGATCTTGCTGGCCAGGGTAGTTGACTTACACCTTCTAGAGCACGTTGGGTGGCACGGGATACATGCGGACGTGCATTGTCCTGTTGGAACAGCAAGTTCCCTTGCCGGTCTAGGAAGGGTAGAACGATGGGTTCGATGACGGTTTGGATGTACCGTGCACTATTCAGTGTCCCCTCGACGATCACCAGTGGTGTATGGCCAGTGTAGGAGATCGCTCCCCACACCATGATGCCGGGTGTTGGCCCTGTGTGCCTCGGTCGTATGCAGTCCTGATTGTGGCGCTCACCTGCACGGCGCCAAACACGCATACGACCATCATTGGCACCAAGGCAGAAGCGACTCTCATCGCTGAAGACGACACGTCTCCATTCGTCCCTCCATTCACGCCTGTCGCGACACCACTGGAGGCGGGCTGCACGATGTTGGGGCGTGAGCGGAAGACGGCCTAACGGTGTGCGGGACCGTAGCCCAGCTTCATGGAGACGGTTGCGAATGGTCCTCGCCGATACCCCAGGAGCAACAGTGTCCCTAATTTGCTGGGAAGTGGCGGTGCGGTCCCCTACGGCACTGCGTAGGATCCTACGGTCTTGGCGTGCATCCGTGCGTCGCTGCGGTCCGGTCCCAGGTCGACGGGCACGTGCACCTTCCGCCGACCACTGGCGACAACATCGATGTACTGTGGAGACCTCACGCCCCACGTGTTGAGCAATTCGGCGGTACGTCCACCCGGCCTCCCGCATGCCCACTATACGCCCTCGCTCAAAGTCCGTCAACTGCACATACGGTTCACGTCCACGCTGTCGCGGCATGCTACCAGTGTTAAAGACTGCGATGGAGCTCCGTATGCCACGGCAAACTGGCTGACACTGACGGCGGCGGTGCACAAATGCTGCGCATCTAGCGCCATTCGACGGCCAACACCGCGGTTCCTGGTGTGTCCGCTGTGCCGTGCGTGTGATCATTGCTTGTACAGCCCTCTCGCAGTGTCAGGAGCAAGTATGGTGGGTCTGACACACCGGTGTCAATGTGTTCTTTTTTCCATTTCCAGGAGTGTAGATTACAGTGATTTCAAGGGAAGTAGTGGATGGTTGCACAACTTCAAACTCTGCTACAGAATTGGAAGACGTTAAATAAATTTCAAACTATTCATCAACTTGACGATGTGCAGCAAACTACGGAGTCAGTTCGAAAATTTGTAGATGAATAAACAAACTTATCCCATTGTTCAGAGTGGAATTTGTTTTCAACTCGGACCAGTCGGGATTTGAAGAGGAACTACATATGAAAGGAACACTGGAAATTAGAGTTAACAAGAGAGTTTTATCAAGGTCAACTAACAGAAATGCCTCAGGGCAGTTGTATATAATTATGTTTGTTAATCTAAATGGTTGGCTGAAAAGTTATTTACTGTGCTGCGAGAAGATGGAGGTACTCTACCCCCTGCGATTCTTTCCCGTGTGCTTGATCTTGGAAGGGCAGTAGGGAATAAAGCGACAGTGGGAAAATGGGCCAACAGCTAGTCAAAATAACTCGCTTTTGCTTGATTCCTGGTCTGCGCATAAAAATCATATTCCTTTAGAGCAACCTATCCCTCCTGATTATCGCACTCTCTGCAGTTACACTTTAAGGGATAGCCAGTTTCACAATAACCTCCATGATAGATTGTTTCGCAATCTGTTGCATGCCATTACATAACGTTCTCGTCACACCATTGTGACTCTTTACGCTTCTTTAACCCTTAACTGCTCTAGTGGGGTCCCGAAGAATCACAGACGATAGAATACAATACATAGTACGTGAACGGAACAACAGATGGCACTTGTGTTCTTGGTAATCCTCAGTTAAGTGCTGCCTTTTAACGCGGAGTGTTGAATGCGGTGTTTCCAGTATTATTGTGTGAGATAAAGAAAAAGAGGTCTCAGAATACCCCACCAGAGTATTAACGTAAGTTGTTTTTGACTATCTCAATTAGTGTTTTACGTGACTGAAATCTTAGAGTACTTCGAAAACAGCACACTTTCCATGATAACGTTAATTGTTAAGGTTATGTGAGTATGAATGCATTATTTTTCAGAATGGCATCATCGAAGTCATTAACAGATGACAAGATGGAAAGAATAGTGAATGATCCTGCGTTTTTGCAATTTGATGAGCAAACCACAGCAGATGAGGATGAATTTATACAAAGTGATCATGATCCCACCTCTGAAGCTACATCAGGAAGTAGTTGTGAAGAATCAGATGAAGAGAACTGCTACAAAAGCTTGGAATGGATTTAGTAAAGCCCCATATACAACGACGAGATGTCCGACCCCTTTCTCGTGAACTGAGAGACGTTATATTGATAATTTTTACTTATTGTTGTTAAACTTGGTGGTACTCCTCTTACCTCAACATCTTCAGAGCCAGAACCCATGAGGAAAGCAAGATACTACATGTGCGCAAGAAATGTGGACAAGAAAACCAAAATAGTGTGTAAAAAATGCTCAAAACATGTTTGCCCCAACCACAGATTTTCAGTGTGCCAAAATTGTTTGTAGTCATATCTCAAATATGTAAAAATGTTTATAATATTCAGTGATAAAAGTGCAATTCAAAATAAAATTTCCTTAAATTACAGTTTCGTTTTTCTTATTGAGGTACTCCGAGTATTAGTGTATGAGCATTTCACTAGAGTAGTTAAGGGTTAAGAGTGGATACCTAGCTGAACGTTACGCACGGTTTGTAACTCCCAAGAAGTTTGCCTTAGATCTTGATGGTGTGAATTTTTGTTGTCACTGTGGCGCGCCGGTTTTCATTCCATTTTCATGATGCAATTCTTGAATGTCGACGGTGTTCATGTTGTGAAGTTGTAATACATACATTCCATAGATGACTGATTTCTGCACCTCACGGAGACTTATTTTCTCTCGAATTCCTGATATAAACTGTTAACATGACAGAAACTTGTAAAGGGAATAGTCACAAACACGCGACCGTGGACGCACAGGTGGCGGCTAAGATCGGGACATATTTGTGTTGACAGCTGAAACCAGCTTTGCAGGAGCATGTGGAGAGGCAGTTTCACACTATCCGCCACAGGTAAGGATTACCTCTGGCTTCACCGGCCGCTAAGACTACCGCGTGACCGGGAAATCCCTTCCGTTGGACAGCACAATGGCTGCTCGTTTCTCTTGTTTGTTTTTCGCGCTCACTGCAAAATTAAAGCTTACCCCAAAATTAATAAATTTTGAACCATATGTGTCACTGAAGAGTCAGTAGGCTCATTTGAAGCGGAAAAGATGGACGAGTACAGTGCGAAGACACGCCATCGATATCCAAATTAGATTATAAGTTGCTGTAAGTTAAATGTTACAGATAATTCCTTAACTGTAAAAGCGAGTATCTAGGCAACTCGTTATCCGATTGCAATGAACCACATGGTTCATTGCTATCGGATAACTGACATACGAGGAATAGATACAACTGTATCCGACTGTGATTACTGAAATTATTCGCATATTCAAATCAGAGGCCGAAAAGTGGACTTCACAAGTTAAAAACAGCTATTCTTACAAAATAAATAGAGAAACATTAAAAGTAGCGGCAGTACTGTATATAAGAAATTATTTAATGTATAATTCAAATGGTTTGTTAATATTTACTCTTGTAAATCAGAACGTGGAGGAAAACCATAGACATTATTGTTTATAAATAAAGTATGGTAGATAAAAGAAAACTGGTAACAGCATAAGATTTTTCGGAAAATTTCTGGGTGATTTGATGTATCATTTGTGGTTAGAAGGTTGCAATTCAGAATTTCAGCAATTTTCGTGTTCAGTAGCTTAACTGGTTTCAGTGGTGCTTGACCGAGGTTTCGTAGGTGGACAGCGGCAATTTGGAGGGGAATCTAGGTTCGGACGCCACTGGAGGCGGTCAGGCTGTTTAGACGAAAGTTCTATCTGATGAGCTGTGAAGTAGCTGCTAGTTCATGTGTTTGAATTATTCACAGTTCCTGCTTTCGGACATAGGTATTTTCCGGCATCTGATGAACTTGTTGCCTTTCGTGTTGCGTATGTCACAATCCGCAAAAGGTTTCAGTGTGACGCAATTGTGGGAATTTTAGTTTGAGATACTGTGGAACTTTAACGGTTTTCTAAAGATAACTCACGTAATTAATCATGGTTTATTCAGTCCAAGATCTTTGAGACACTCGCTGAGGCTCTGATATTAATGGATTGTGAACGGCGACTTTTGATTTTATATGTTATTATTGGAAATATGCCTGAATTTTTGGAACTTTAAAAAATACGTTAGTGCGTCCATGATCTTTGCATAGCAATTCCTTACTGCATTTATATTACTTTTGAGGATCATTGGGTACATTGTGACGAAGTGAGTTGGTGTCCCATAGACGAACTTGTACGTTCAACCACATTTACGGGGACCCATTGAAGTGTTTGTGCTGTGTATTGTGTGGGCAAATGTAGTATCACGTGGGGGCTCCGCACTGACATAGAACTTCTGAACAATTTAGAACTTTGATTTGCGGAGAGTGATGAGAGAGACTGTATTTCATTTCGTCATCCACACTTTCCCATACACGCCGTACAGTCGTAACGCGTTGAGTCATTAGCAGCTAATATTTTTTCCTGTGATAATTGTTAACACACCACTTTCAAATGAGCCTTACTAAAGATTGGACTTGCGACCTCATACTCAATGGGTTCCTCGCGAGGAGAGTTCACCGTCAGCAGTCCCTGTTGGAAGTGCGACAGCATATACCACTTAGGTCCAAATACAACAGCGGCCGCGAGAAACTGATACTAGGAGAGGAGACCGTGCTGCTCCACGGTCTCTTGACTTGGACGTTCTTCGTCACGTATAAGAGAACGCGACGAGTACGAGTCACATTGCCCATGCCATGGGCTGCTCTAGAGCACACAGGTCGGGGACCATTGTCACCACTGTGTCTCTAGAAATAACATCAGAAACTCCCTAAACAAATTAAAAGCGCCCTGACTGCGATGCCTTGGTTGAAATGTGTTGTCGGTGTAGGCCTCACAAATCCGAGACATAGACACATGCTGTATTCGGCGTCTCGGTGCTAACCTTTGTGGTGAATTCCACGCACAGAACTTATTCTTAATCATTAATAAGAGAAAAAGATGGCCGCCTGAATTTCTGCAGTGAAAGTCACGGGAGTTTTGGTATTTTAATTCTTTAGAGATCCGCTCGTACTTGGCAACGAAGCAATGCTCCATCTGTCTGGAAAGGAGAATCTAGACAATTCGCTCCAGCAGAATACCGAAAATGCGCTAGGAGTCCTAGAACATTGCAAGACTTATCTAAGATACAAGTAATCTAGCAAATCGCAAATACTTGAATACGTCGGAGAACTAGCTAATGCCACACTTTAATGAGGACAGTAATGCCCACACATTCTCACCACCAAAGAGATTTACAAGGGTACCTCAATCATAGTGTGATAGATGAGTAGTACAAAGGACAGAGAAACGACGCTCTCATGTCGTGGCCCCTTTGGTACCTCGATATTGTCTGATGCGATTTCTTCCTGGGGGCTTTCCGAAGCACGCCGTTTCACACCACTTTTGTTCGCAAATCCTCAGGATTTTTTAAGTGTTATCACCACTGCAGTAACATGTATTGAGTGTGATACGATACGCTGCCTTCTGGAACTCTACTAGTAGCACGGTTATGACGAGAGCTGTTCTTACTCCAGCACATAAACACTTGCCAACACTTTCTGAATGTCAAGTTTACTACAACTGTTTGCTACTCGCAGAACGCATTGGGTGAGTGGGCGCTGTGATAAAACACTTGACTCGTGTTCGTGAGGGACTTCAAATACTTATCCGCCAATCCGGATTCTGGTTTTCATCATTTTCCAAAATCACTTAGCGTAAATGCCGGGATAGTTGCTTTGAAGGACACGACCTATTGTCTTCAACAATCCGAACACGTGTTCTGAGTCTCATAACATCATCGTCGACGGGATGCCTTTATCTTCATTTACTGTCTAGTTGCAACTCATAACATCCCTGCGCGGCTCCACAGACTTCTTGAGTACAACGAGATTTGTTCCCTCCATGACGTGAGGCGTAATTTGATAGTTAGTTACACAGTTAATTGGCAGTGTTTTATGTTTTGTAAATAACGATATATATATACTATGGGGTGGGAATCGACCCTGCAAAGGTGTCCGTTTTTGTGTCACGAAACATAGAGAGCGTAATGAATCCACGAGGAGATCCAAGAGATAGAGAAGATCCCAAAAAACAAACTTGATCGGGAGAGGGTACCGACTACACAGTCATCGATACAATCTGTCGGTCTGCTGGATTAATTTGAGTAATGGATATACTTACTCTAGTACGAGGATTTGGACCCTAGTGCTCTTAGTGTCAGTCCAGTGTTTTAAACACAGCGTCACAGCTCTTAACGAACGTTAAGGACTTCTGACGTAAAAGTTGATACTATCACAAACGATGGCATTTCCTATCGAGGTCACTCTGCAAGGAAAAAAAATACGAAAAAGTTCAGAAATAATGCTCATTTTTTTACATGGTTGCGCTGTTTAAGAAATTCCTGGATTAATAATTGTGTCGTTGCATAGATCGGGTAACTGAGTGTGCAAAATTTCGACGGAATATTTGATCATTACGCTTAGTTGAGTACTTTAGGACTAAAATTTGGAAAAGTAGGTATGGGGATCAAAAATGGAATTCAATGACGTAAGGAGAGTGAAAAGAAGTACGGCAACAAAATGGAAAAGTGAGAGGACCTGTCTAATTGTATAGACTAGTTCCCGCAATGGTCTGTACATTCCAATTTTTATAACATTGAAAATGACACTTGGTTACAATCTCGAGGGCTGCAATTTTGCATCAAGTGACGTCCATTCACCCAGTGAAAGCAGATACGAAATTTGAAGAATCTTAGGTGATTTCAGCTGCGAAGTGATAAGATCTAATAGTAGGAGAGAGCTAGAAAACGAAATTCGTACCTGCCTGTATGGTTAGGAAAGAGAAAAATTTAATTCCTCACCACATAGCTGACGCTTAACGATGGCAAGCATTTAAGAACCATACAGGCTCGTTTATCGGGTCCAAAGCTGCTTGAAACTAATTACATTTTCTTCTGGGTTAAATGACGCGTCGCAATATGATTAGCACCGTCAAGCTTACGTAAAATTTAAAATTACCTAACTGCTACAAGCGATGCACTGTCAATTACTCGCGTAACAAGAACACCACAGTTAATTTACAGAGATTCAGTCATGTGAAGGCTGCAAAAGCAGTTGCAATGTGCTGCACGCCGAGTGAGGATTGTAACTCTAATATAACCGCTTAATTGAATCACGCACTCGGCATCGGTATATGCAACGCCAAAGACGATCCATATGTGAATCTACAACTAACGGTTGCGAATGTCACTGTGCTGGATTCACAGAATTAGAAACTTTGTCCCACTGCCCCCTCGTATGCCCCATTTGGAATCATGATACACAATTCTCGTTCATTAAACTTAAGACAATAATGTATTAGGGATTAATAAAATATCAAAAGCATATCAAGGAACAATGACTAAACAGTGAAAGTAGTTGACAGTAGTTACATCAGAGCGCAGAAAAACACCAACATTAAAGATGAATGTGTGTTAACACCCCATACCTACGTCACCAGCTGCTGTTAACTCCTCTTAGTTTTAAATTCTCACTTGCAGATAACAATAAGCTGGGAACTCTATTACATCATGACGCAAAAATACTTAAGAAAAAAGTCGGGAACGTAAAAGATACGTTTCTGTTAATCCATTGTGGACGTGGGACAGTGGCTGGTCAAATATTTAACAAGGAAATTCGCCAAAAAGCCGCGCAGTTCGAGAAGTTATTTTATTTTGTTTCCACAGACGGCAGTCAAGTCTTCGAAGGAAGCACTTGAGAATTTACGACATCCAGAAACAGATGACCTCAGTATGTTAACATCGATAATATTTAAGAGCTGCATATGGGGTCTGAAAATGGCATATTGAATTGCCGAAAGTGGTAGAGAAAACAAAATGAAACAACTTCTCAATTTGCCCTGGTGTTTGGCGAATTTATTTGTTAAACAGAAGATACCTTGCCAAAGAAACTCGCGAACTGTAAAAATCATATACTTGATCCTCGGCAGCTTTAAGGTATTTGCATTTATATGACAGTTATATGTGGTACATAGTGTAAGCAGACTTACCTTTTTGTTATTATACATACAGTTGTCAAGTGATAACAAACGATGTACATACAGTTGTTTGTACCTCTGTATTAGATACCGCTGCCGATGGGTTATACATCCAGATACCGGTTTGACAAATGAACATTTCAATTGCAGCTCATGGTGTGTAGAAGATGTTCTTTAATAAGCCGGTGAACTGTTTTGGAAACATAGGCAAAAGAAGAAAAAAGTTTCTTACATAGACAATCAATTTACAAAAGTTTATTCAGCCAGGTTATTGTATCACCTTGACTGAATTTCCATTTCTTCTCTTTGTTCCTCTTCTTCTGCGTCTTTTCTTGGCTTAGTTTTACTGACCCTGTATTTCGTTCTCTGTCAGCTCTTTTACCCTCTAGTCCTCTCGAACGCAGTCCACCCACCTCCTTTTAGGCCTTCCTATTTCTACTCCCATCTCCATTACTCTCCTTGCAACATGAATTTACACTCATACCACTGGAATCTTATCCCCCCACTTTCTTGGACACGTAAACATCTCTTACGGTACCTCGTATTTACTCATTTGCGATTCGGTCCTGATGATTCCATATATCCACCTCAACTTCATCTCAGCTACATCTCAATTGTACTGATTTTTGGTTTCGCCCATTCTCTGCTCCATACAGTAACTCTGCTCCACGACTTTATAGAGCTCTTCGTGGGTGACTGTCTACAGCTGTTACATAGTTTGAAAAAAAAGTGTATTTGCGCCTTCAGCTGTACAACAGTATCTTTATCCTCTAAAAGTTTCGACTATTACAATCATCTTCACAGGAGAAGGAAAAAGTTCATCAATGGATAAAGCATACAATTTCGTCATAAATGAACCAACCAAATTTAGAACATATATAATTGTCATAACAGTCTGTATTGACACTGTCCATATAAAGGCGCTGGGCGTTGGCACAATTACAGTAGTACAAACTTGGTGGTAACTTCATACTTAAAAACTAACACTTAACTTATTAAGTGCGGAGCTATCACAAAGAGTGCGCTACTGTAATTACACCGAGGCACAGCGCATTTATATGGACTGTGGTGAGAGAGAGTATTATGACAGTGATATACGTTCTACATTTGGTTGGTTCATTTGTGACGAAAATTTATCCTTTGATGCACACTGTTTTTATCCTTTGATGTACACTGCTTTTGTCCTGTGAAGATGATAGTAAAAATCTAAACTGGTAGGGAGTAAACGTAAAATTGTACAGCTGATGCCATAAATATGGTTTTTTTCCATATGTATTTTGTCATAGGTGATTACAGATTTAATTGAATAAACATTTGTAAATTAAAATATTAAGATTATTGATTTCTATATCAGACGATATGTGAGAGAATCCTACATGTCCACTCGACAGCTACAACCTTCGCCACAAATATACTCGCATAAAATTGAAAGGACTTCAAGTTAAATTAGCAAGTACTTTTTGCTAGTCACATATTCGATAGAAGTTTTAAAAACCTGCTTTTATTTCATGTCATTTAATTAACACAAATCAATAATAATACGAAGGCAGTACCTTGCTGTACGTCGTCTTTATTGTTTTGTTTCTAAAACGTGTATGACTTGGGTGGTTCATATCTCTAGCCGGCCTCCCAAATTTCAGTTTTCCACGATTTCGCTAAATCTTTCCAGGTGAATGCCACGACGCTTCAAGGGAGCAGCCGATTTCCCTCACCTTCCTTTCCCAATCCGAGACTTTTCTCCAACGCTAACGAACTCGTCATTGACGAAACGTTGAGCTCTAATATTCCGTCCACTACTACGAAGAAAAGGTCGTACCATTTTTCCAGTATATTGTTCTCACACGATGCTTACTTCCTTGCCTTTTCTTACGTGTTCAGTGATTCGCATTTTCCAGGGTCTAAAATAATCTGTTGACTTCATAAATTTACTTTTCCGCCTGTTCGTGAGCAAAATAAAAGGTGCAAGAAGACCAAATTAACCTGAACTTGGGCGAAATGCACTGTGCAATGTAGTAACAAAAGAATATTTGTGATTAAACAATGTTTTCTTTCATCCTCTGCGTTTCCTTTCATTCGTTACTTACATTATAGAAGAAAAAGAAATACTTAAATTATGATTATTGATCATGACTCTTGTTGTTAAAGTTTTGGAAGAAGATGGAAGTAAGACATCTAACGTGCATAGGCGTCTGCAAGGGGTAGAGCTGGGGAAGGGGGCAAGAGGGGTTGCGAATTTGAGGTGCAGACTTTTTTCGATTACAGGATTTCCTGTTATTTTACTACACGGTAGATATAGGATTGCCGAATGCGAAGGGAAATTGTGTGGCTTTAGCAATTACTGTATAACTTATGTTTGCTTAGGTTTTAGGCTGGTCAAGGAGAATTAAGCCCTTTGTGCGGCAATGGTTTTGTCGCAGTCCTACATTCGTAGTGAATGTGGAGATTTACAAAACACTGCGAAAATAGTCCCCAATACATTCCCTACCACTTCCTGGTACAACCCTTATGGAGCAGAAGAAAACGATCAATCGAACGCGCTGGCACGCGGATTCTAACGCCTCTTCTCAGCACAAAATAAGCATGGCTGAAATCTACCTGCCAAGCATACGTCCCTAAATCCAACAACGTCTTGCTGCAGCACAACTTAATCATCGCAGTCATTTAAGGTTTGTTTGTGGTAAAAGAAGACCCGCCACGGCTAGCTAACACCACATTCTATTGTACAGTCGCCTACTGACCGTAGTAGACTCCGTAAAGCGTGATTTTCCTGAACAGTTGGTGTGTTCATCTTTATTTCAGCTAAGGAACCAAATGCATCAATGGAACAGAAAAAATACAATTCTCTGCGCTGGAAGAGAGGGGGGGAATGAAAGATTTCAGGGTAGGAAACTTCTCCACTCCAGGAATCTGGACCTCAAATTGCACGGAATGCAACACATCTCATTATTCAGGTACAAAGGTATCACTTCAACCGTACAGCAGTCAAGTGAAAGTAGTGAAATACGACTATCATCTTAGTTCACCAACCCCAGACTGTTACGATTTGGCTGTTCTGGCCAATCAGAGGTTGTTTTAGGTTTCCCACACTAGTCCAGACAACTCAAAAATTGTAGCTTTGAAAAGAGATTTTTTTAAACTTTAAGTACACTCTACGGCAAAAGAAATCGACTCACCACGAAGGAATTATCCGAATGGGACAGAAATCGGTAGATGCGATGTACATATACAGACAAGATGAGCAAGTCAATAACGCATTAGTCCATCTCTGGCCCTTATTAAAGCAGCTATTCCCGGCTTGGCATTGATTGACAGAATCGTTGGATGTCCTCCTGATGGATATTGGGACAAAATCAGTCAGATTGGCGCTTTATATTTTCGAGTCCGCAAATGGTTGGAGGGCGCTGATCATAATGCTCCAAAAGTTGTCAGTTGGGGAGAGATCTGGCGACCTTTCTGGCCAAGGTAGGGTATGGCAAGCACGAATAGAAGCAGTAAAAACTCCCGCTGTACACGGGAGGGCATTATCTTGCTTAAACGTAATCCCAGGATGGCTTAACATGAAGGGTGAAGAACAGGCCTTAGAATGTCGTCAACGTACCGCTGTGCTGTAAGAGTGCCGCAGATGATAACCAAAGCGATACTGCTATGAAAAGAAATGGCATCCCAGATCATCTCTCCTGGTTGTCGGGATGTATGGCGGGCGACGCTCAGGTTGTTATCTGACCACTGTCTGGGGCTTCTACAAAAACGTCTTCGCTGGGCATTGTGGCTCAGCTCGAAGCGGGACTCATCAATGAAGACAATTCTACTTCAGTCAATGATATTCCAGACTGAAGAAGTGTCTGGAGATGCCTCGGACTGCGGTGGGATAACAACCTGAGTGTCGTCCGCCATACATCCCAATCTGGGATGCCATTTCTTTTCATAGCAGTATCTCTTCGGTTATCATCTGCGGTTCTCTTACAGTATAGCGGTACGTCGACGACATTCTACGGCCTGTTCTTCACCCTTCATGTTAAGCCATCCTTGGTTTACGTTTAAGCAAGATAATGCCCGCCCACACTTGGCGACAGTTTCTACTGCCTGTCTTCGTGTTTGCCAAACCCTGACGTGGGCAGCAATTTCGGCCGATTTCTCCCTACTTGAGTATTGTGGGCAGGGCCCACCAACCAACTAGGGATTTTGACGATCTAATGCGTCAATCGAAATTTGGCACGATATCCCTCAAGAGGACATCCAACAACTTTATCAATCAAGGCCATACCCAATAACTGCTTGCATAAGAGCCATAGATGGACCAACGCGTTACTATCTTGCTCAGTTTGTGAAGCTCTTTGTCTATAATAAATTCCACTTTTTCTGAAACTGTAATCATTTGGCCGGCCGTTGTGGCCGAGTGGTTCTAGGCGCTTCAGTCCGGAACCGCGCTGTTGTTACGGTCGCAGGTTCGAATCCTGCGGCCGGCCAGAGTGGCCGAGCGGTTCTAGGCACTACAGTCTGGAACCGCGCGACCGCTACGGTCGCAGGTTCGAGTCCTGCCTCGGGCATGGATGTGTGTGATGTCCTTAGGTTAGTTGGGTTTAAGTAGTTCTAAGTTCTAGGGGACTGATGACCTCAGAAGTTAAGTCCTATAGTGCTCAGAGCCATTTGAACCATTTTGAATTTGAACCATTTCGAATCCTGCCTCGGGCATGGATGTGTGTGATGTCCTTAGGTTAGTTAGGTTTCAGTAGTTCTAAGTTCTAGGGGACTGATGACCTCAGATGTTAAGTCCCATAGTGCTCAGAGCTATCTGAACCATTTTTTTTTGTAATCATTTGTTTTCTGTACGTTTACATGACATCTACCTGCTCTCGTCCTTTTTGGATAGTTCCTTCGTGGTGGTTCTTTTTGTGCTAGTCACCTGTGGAAACGGAATACATGAAAAGTATTAAGCGACTAATATAGTCTGATGAGAGGTTTTGTAAACAACCGAAGCGATACAGATAGCATCAAAATTGAACAGCCGTTTTTAAAGTTTATATCCTATCTTTGTACTTCGAGAAACATTAATTGTATTGCTGGAGGTTGTTTTTATTAGTAACGAACAGAATTGTCTCAAGTTTTCAGAGATTTTTGCCTTTTATAGTTTTAATTCTCGGAGTCAAAGAAACATTTTTGCCATGTGGCCAGAAATAGGTTGTCTCAGTATTTCTTGCTTTACATTCCAACTTGTTGAATGCTCTGAATTAAATTACACGAGGGATGTAATTTGATATTGTTGAATTGGAAAAGTGCAGTATATATTCATACTGATAACACAAAAAGATGTGAGGGGGGTGTTGTACCTAGGCGCACTTTCAGTCTCTAGCCAGTCTTTTAATAGAAGTTTACTATGTTTTCTTATTCCATTCTTAAATGATAACATTCACTTTTTATGTGCTGCAGTCTGCTTCTCTAATTACAAAAATTAGTCCGGAAAATTAGGAGTTTTAAAAATATGAAAACATGTTTCAAAATATAACATGGTTTTATACCTGTGAATAAATATTCGATTTGAGTGTAAAAGCTCTTGAATCGACAAAATCTTGTCGCTATTGTATTTAATATTCTATCTGTTAGAGTATTACTCTTCTACACTGCAATAATCAGTAAGTGTAATCAAATTAAGCAGGAGTATTATCAAATACCAGTTACAAGTTAACTATATTTCAATTAGAAGCTATTCTAAGCTAAAACAAATTTCCAAGGTAAGTAAATTTTTAAGACAGTGAAGAAACTCAGTAATCTGCAAACATCACTGGTTCCATGGGGAATACATTATTCCGTTTCAAGGTCAAAGCTGGTAGAAGAACGACGAAGTGTGGCTTAGCCGTCCGCACCTTACGTAACTAGTTTAAAAAAATGTTTACTTGCCGTAAAACTCTGTTCTCAAAATCGTGGAATCAATTATAACAAAAATGGCAATTTTGGAATTTTGTCCCTCTTTACAAAAGTTTCCGTGGGCGTTTATGCCAATGCGCAGACAAAACAGAAATGTGATGACTTTCTGGTCTGTGCGTATAAGCTGAAGCAGTAACTACGAGCGACATTTTTTAGTATTAAAGAGTTAGACAACCATCACCGCTAGTCCAATCGTGCGTTAATGCTGAAGAGTGCGGACCCGGCCTGGGAGCGAAATCAATCAGCACAGTCACGCCAACTAAAACACCAAGGCCGCCGGCTTCTTTGCTCGCAACAAAGCACATCCGGCAGCGCGCCCCGACTACGTGTCCGGGAAGTACACGGCCCATTATGACGGGCGGCTCCACTGTCCAGTCAGCTAGCCGGACGGTCACCTGCTGCGCGGCAATGGGTGCGTCGCGAATCCCGCGAGAAAAAAGGCCGGGCACTACTTCTTTGTAAGGGCATTGCGTTCTTTCTGCAGGGCTTTGTCGGTGAGGTCAGCAAATACTCGCACAAACGGTTCAGAAGATCAGCAAAAACGCTTCGTTAATGGAACTTGAGGATCTGCTGGCGTATGGACTGTTTAGATAACTCAAATTAATACAGCTGGGCAATATCGTCGGGTACAACCGATATTATGACAGGTGAACACTCCGTAATTCTCAAGGCTCAAATGAAACTAAGGATCGGAGATACACAGGGTATTCCTCCTAAGTGTGGTCAGTCGCATTTTCTTCGGTGTTTCGGCAGATATTTGCAATTTAGTTTCTGCAATGTGTGGCTGGAATCATCTCAAGCAAATACCACCCATCACGTCTTTCATGCGATGCCCAGTGTCGACGGAAAACATTGTTTTTTTTTTCTTGTTACAGCCAAAATTATTTTAAAGCGTAATTTTACGTGCCCATTAATGCGGTCCCAAAGTTGTCTAGTGCGATATTCGTTTTATCGATAAGTATGAACAGGGATAGGATAGCACGAAGAACAATTAGTATTCCAGTGGCGACAGCATTGCCCTGGCCCACCCTGACTGTTCTCCAGCACTGTCGTTGTCACTGCTATTATTTTTCGTGTTTTACTATAAATAGCAACGAAGCAGATGTCGTACTAGACTAATGTGGGACCGCTCTATCGAAAACACATGTAAAATTGTACTGTAAAAATCATTTAATTTGTAAAGCGAAACAGCCGATGCTTGCCGTCGACAATGGGCGCCATAATATTTTTTTTAGGGTTAACTCCATCTGAACAGGGCAAAAATGAAATTGCACACATCCGATGAAACATCAGAGAAAATGAACCTGACTACTGTTAGCAGGAGCAGTCGGTATATGCGAAAGTGATAGGGTGTTCATATACTTTAATTTGTCTTATATACTGGTTTTGTAGCGCATATAACACATGGATGCTAGTGACAGTCATATAATTATAAACAGTTTTAATCAGCATATTAATTTTGGATATTGTGACCATGTCATTGGTGATCTGCTTAACAGCCAAAGATTCCATTGTTTATTCTACAGATTATATACTTTCAATTCTAAATTGTGTTACCTGTGGTAACGAAATTTCTAAACAAAGAGACGTATTATTGTTCAGTAATATCAATTTATGAGTACACTGGTGAAACTTTCGATGAATTTTCGTTTGTTTTTTACATCGATGTGTCCGTCCAAAATAATATCAGAATGTTTCGTCAAAAACGCGAAATTTCTATTTCTTCCAAAATATTTAGCAAGCCACTTTCTTCAGTTGTATGTAGGATGTTTCAGGGTAGGTTGTCCTACTAAACAATTGTTAAAAAAGAAAATTCGATACGTTTCGCCTTTCCCGAGTTAATTAGCATTGAAGTTGATACAGAGGCCGTTACGTACCAAATTCGGGCGGCCTGCCAGAGACACTGTCCCCAAATATGTTCTTCGTTTTGCTTCCTAAAACCGAACAAAATGATCGAACCCGCGGCAAAGGCTGACCAGCCTCGTGCCCTGAGTCTATGCTAATTAGAGCAACTCACACTGATTGTATCCGGTGGGCAACTTGAATTTGCGCGCGCAACGGGCTGACTGGCTAAATTCAAAGCTAATTAACTCGGAAAAGGCGCAACGTATCGAATTTTTCTTAACAATATATTTTTTCTGAGCACAATGTATCGAAATTGTTCAAATGGCTCTGAGCACTATGGGACTTAACTTCTGTCATCAGTACCCTAGAACTGAGAACTACTTAAACCTAACTAGCCTAAGGACATCACACAAATCCATGCCCGAGGCAGGATTCGAACCTGCGACCGTAGCGGTCGCGTGGTTCCTGACTGAAGCGCCTAGAATCGCTCGGCCACTCCGGCCGGTCCATTGTATCGAATTTTTCTCAATACTATAGTATTTCTCAGCACACTCTGCCCTACAACATCCTTACAAGCTTTTCTGACTTATTCTGACTATCTTGCATATAGGAATATGAAGTTGGTGTCTGTTCTTTCGGACATGTGATCTTGAGCTCTCGGAGAATGGAATTACATTGAATCCAGACCTTTAGCTGCTGACAGGCGTTGATAAACATCAACGGGAATAGCTGACAATGTGTGCCCCGAAATGTGTGCCGCGACCGGGACAGCCACCGAGGACACAGAGGATAGTGAGACCCACATTCCCAACTTACTGTCCACACACGACATTTGTAGTGCCCCTGCCCACTATACTCATTGCTCGCTGCAGTCAGTCTACCGATTCCCGTAATTGTTCGGGCAATTTGAGTGCATCCGCACTGAAGAAGATCATTGGCCGGTTAGCCTTATCTATACGAACATAAACCGATGGTTTAAGCTGTCATGCACAGCGATCTCTCGTTTCATTTGTGCCTTGAAAATTCGGGATGTTCGTCTCTCGATTGTCGAGGACATTACCCGGCTGCTTTCCCGTCAGTTGACTCAACATTGGCTCATATATATAGAAATAAACCTGTATTACGTCTTTCCTCGCTTTCGTCGATGAATCTTACATTATCTCTGAAGTCCTCTCCAACGACGGGCGCATTAGTCAACCCAGCCTGTTCACATCGTAAGGCATAGTGCACAGTGTCGCTGCGGAATATGTTTAATATAATTTTGTCGAAAACTAACGTGGTGATCCCGCGACTGTGTGCAGCTACGAGTCGGTTCTTCTAAGAATATAATATATTAAAACAAAGTAAGCAACTTTGCAGGGTAAGAACTGAGTTGTTTTGAGACTGCAAGAAACACAAAGATAACCGTTCTTTCTTAGAAAGATATTTGTGTTGTTTTAGTGTCTTTTCTTAGGCTGTTTCTTTTACAATCGGGCACCGCCACCGAAAGCGCTTTTAGCATTATAAGAAACTGGAAAAAAGCGAGTAGGACTTGCGCTCTGAGGGTTCCACGCAAGTTAATTATGTATGTAATAATAATAGTAATAATAATAATAAGAAGAAGAAGTTGATGCAGCTCTGTGGCCTGGTGCAAGTCTTTCTGTTGGACGCCACTTCGGCGACTTGTTTGTCTCTGACACACCCGGGTTATCCACCGGGGAAAGGGGGCCCCACAGATTAACTTCAATCCGTGTTGTTTCTGGCGACTCCTCACATCGTTGAGAGGCAAAGGCTAGGTGAAAATGAAAACAGTAAAATCCGTGGACCGACCAAGATTCGACCCCGTCCTCTCAGTTTCCAGGCATGCGCACTGTCGCTAGACCACCGATCCCGACGTGCATACAGATGCTTCATATACAGGTTTTGATGAGGATTGCGACTATTATAATATGTGAGATATGTAGCCGTATATTTCGATCGTTTAAGTTATTTACTCTACTAAGGGGCCTTAGACCTTAGTATATGGCATGAATTTCAACTTGATGCCTCTAGCCAGCAGTCAGACAGACAGAAAGACGGACAACAAAGAGATCCAATAAGGACTCCGTTTTTAGGGACTGAGATACATAAGTCTAAAACACCCAGCATTGTATTTACATCGTGAACTAAACGTAATTTTAAACATGGATAGCCGTCTGGGGATGAACCTGTCTGAACGAATCCTCTATTCAATTTAATAAGTACCTTTATTGAAAGTGGCTGGTAGCTTTCACTTCTGTAAGAATCAAACTGGAATATGCTTAGTTATTCCTGTTGTCCGCATGCATTATACAGATCAGTTCGTCTTACTTACGTATGTTCTGTTTGGAAACTTGTGTTCATCTAATATGTTTTCTACCACATACGCCTGACCTGTTACATACAAGCTAACATTGGGTGTTATTTCACAATAGTACTGAAAAAATCGTACAAGTTCACTGAAACGTTACTGTAGAGTCGCTTCCTAAGAGCTAGCCGAGGTGGCCGAGCGGTTCTAGGCGCTTCAGTCTGGAACCATACGACAGCTACGGTCGCAGGTTCGAATCCTGTCTCGGGCATGGACGTGTGTGATGTCCTTAGGCTAGTTAGGTTTAAGTAGTTCTTAGTTCTAGGGGACTGCTGGCCTCAGATGTTAGGCCCCATAGTGCTCAGAGCCATTTGAACCATTTTTTCGCTTCCTACTACTTCTTGTCCCATTTGATTCTGTTTTCGTCATTCTCTGCACCGTTTGTGTCCAGTATAGTTCCATTAACTATCGCAGAAGGGCTGACAGTGGAGTGATGAATCTTCAATGTTTATCTGACGTTAAATGCAAGCAACTTGTGCTTTGCATCAGTATGTGAATACTTTATGTCATTCAAGTGTAATCCAGATCCACATTTATCATGTCCTTCCTTTTTTTACCCCACCTTGTTTGTTCTATAATGTGAGTGAATGGGTGTTTTCGTGTTTCTTTTCGGGTTTGCTTTGCGTTTAGGAGTTGCTATTCGTCTTCTGAAACAACAAGTTAACCAACCTTGAATCTCTTACCTAGGAGAAGGGGTCTATCTCATTTGTTTGAGAGTTGTTTGTCTGTTAGCTGGGTAGCGGAAAAGACTTCTCTGGTCACTTTCGTTTCGCGCATGGGTTTTCTGGCTGCTCCGAGCGGAGCTTCACTCTTCTGTTAGCTGTTGATGAGTGTGGTTCACAGCTCTTAAGTAACCCTTAAACTACCAATAAAGAAAGAGATCGTAGCTTTAACCGTGGTCTTCATGTGTTAAGTCGTTGAGAATACTTAAATCTAACTGAAGTGTTCCGACTAATTCTTCGGGAAGTCCTATGCATTACTGATGGTAGGCAATGGATTTTATCGTTTATCCTGGTCGAAGTTTTCTCTGTTCTTTTGGAACATTGTGATGTGGAGTGCGCTCCACGGAATATGGTTAGGCTCGGCTAGGGTGCTTTTAATCTTGTCTGAATGTGAGCGAAATTATTTCTTTGTGTGTCTGCTACATTTTTTTCCATTTTCTCTCACCTGTTACAGTGTCTGTCTTATTTTGCCGTTGTACTAAGTATTCTTTATTCTGTGAGCCTACAACTCCGTTATTCCATCTCTATACGGTGTCCTTTCTAGTTTAATTGATCAGTGCCGAGTGCATTAATTAAGCTATCGCATTTTCGTGTTTTGTGGGAACTTTTGGTAAGTGCCTTTGTTTAGTAGGAATCACGTGTTCCTTAAACCCTTGGGGTCTTCCATCTTGCTGGTTTTGATATCAATTGGCGGTGATTCATGATCTATTTGTTCTAGTAGGCGTGTTTCCTTATTGATTTTCTTTTATTTCTGTTTGGAACTGTTAAATGTGTGAGTGAGTCCAACACATGGTCAATTCGGTTTATTGTACATTGTGAGTGCGAATTCTCGCGTCGTGTGTTTATGCTAACAAGTTAGTTAAATTGTGCAACGTAATGTCATTTTATCAAAGCAGATTAATTTATTTTATATTCAGGCACCAGTTAAGAATATTGATAGGATGTCCACCCACGATTTTTTGGGGCTATCTCTGGATAAACATGTTTAGTAAATTGTCATGTCGTGTGTCCTTTTACCTTCTTTACATCTCGCCAAATAACTACGTAATTTGCAAGTTAATGCTTTTAGTGCCCTTGGTCTTTAAAATATTAGACTGATTTCACATGCTGCACAAAGACAAGTTATTGATAAATTTTTTGAGTTTACTTAACAGTATTACCTACTATGACTTTTTATCTAGTTCACCGCAACTGAAATTTTATTACTTTTTCTTTTGAAGAAGCAGTCTAATTATTTCCAGTAAAGTCTTTTATCCTATATTAGGAAAGGCTTGGGCTGGTGAAGACAATAGGATTTAATTTGTCCCTTGTACGTGGGTTAACCACTGCTTGCGAACAAATTTTACGTGTGCATGCAAACCGGCACTTGACATGCGTCGATTCATTCAAATGCCAGCAGGAAGATATAGACATGTGGCTAATATCATTCAGATAAAAGGTTGATAACATGTTTCCTTAGTATTTTAACAACGTGGCACAATTTGATAGTGCATACAGAATGAACAAACGTGAAATAGGATTGTATAGCTTACTATCGGGCAACACGCCTATAACTTGTTTCTTGAGCAGTACTTTAAATTTACTTTTACATGGAGGAAAGAATACTGAAATGGTAGAACTGGTTTCCCATGGTCTGGGCCGCCACCACAGAACTTTAAGCGTTTCAACTTGCAAATTCCCTACGACTTAATGTGTCCTCTACTGGTAAACTGTCCTATAGCTGTGTCTTTACATCATTAGAAACATTCTGTTACTGGTTTCTTAATGCTAAAATACGCTACAGTGGTGTTAATTTACTGATATTTAAATGACGCTATGCCGCAAGGCTGACAGGCGCTATTATCATCGGAAGCGTGGGGGGCGAGGGGTGACCTTTCCAGAGAAGTAGTTTCCTTGCAACTGTTTCCTCGTCTTTTAGCTGAGTTTCTACAGAACTTCGCAGAGAGTTTATCAGTGTCTGCAGGGCTTTTTCCTCTCTGTATAAGGAGGAAAGAATGTTACGGGGAACGGAGCGGCATTTTTCATGGCTGCATTGTGGCTAGGTGGCGGCCGGACGGAGTAAAAACGCTTTTGTCTCTTAATGTCTAAGGCTGTTCATTATGGCGCGTGCGCAGTTCTGAGCGTCTCTTGGAAAGGCTTGTCGTCTCCTTTTGCATGACGTACATAACGTGATCAAAAATCTCTAAATACCACGCTGAAAACACAGTGTGTGTCACCATCCGTTGCTTTTGAGGGGAGGGAAGTACGTACACAAGTCGTTCACAGCATCATGCTCGAAGAGCAGAATGATTTCGAATAGAGATGACCGCAACTGTTACACAAGAGAGATGTCTGCCCTGTTTCACTGGTACTTATGTTATTGTGAAGTGGAAATTATAGACAAACTGTAAACCCAATCATCGCTGTGATGCAGCCCAACTCCTGAGATCTATAATAAGACGATTTGTGGAAGTGCGAAGAGACGGCTTTCGTGGTCCCGCTGCTGCCCTTGTCGTAAAGGCGACCCTTACTCGCAGTCAAACCGTCAATTTATTGACCGTCTGAGTACAGATTCTAGAAATACTGTCGAGAAGTAATGATAGCTCTAAAAATATTCTCAGTATTGACGATACATAGTGAGCGTTTGGGGTCGAGTGTTGACAGTTTGACAATATTCTCTAGTCAGGTGTTGACAGTTTTATGAAACAGCCACACGGCTTTAGTTGCCTTGGATTCAGTTTCTCGAGGACGCTTTTAAGACTAATCAGTTTAACAGACCTATAAAAGGGTGATCATTGTATACACCACATTAGGATGGTCAACAAAGGATTCTCTATGAGATTGCTTACTTTAATTATTTGAAAATATAGTGTAGGTAGACGAATTACATATGAGTTATGAAAAAGGCGTCCACTTCGAATAATACGTCTTATATCTGCAATGACTAGTAAGAGTTCCACGAAATGTATGTCGATTTCACCAAATTATCACAAAATGTAAAAGAGCATTAGATACGTCAATTATATGACACAACTTTGCCACACAAATAGAATTGGTTCACGGGTTTCGATACTATTTTAATATTTGCGTCTGCTGATATTACATAACTAAGCTTCAAGCATTCGAATGACCTGAGAAATCTCGTAGTTACTCCTACTCTCTCGTCCACAGCGACTGATCCTTTAACCTACTTCTTTCTCTACTTCATTACGTACCATACCTACATTGTTGTACGATGCAGGACTGATACGAAAACAGTTTATGGAATCTTTCGGGAGCTTGATTCTGATTTCAGTCAGTGAGTTAACATACGACAAATCGCTCCACTTTTTCTGCCATTTTCCTATCAGCTTCCTTTTATTCATTATTTTTTCTTTTGTTACATCTAATATAATTGCGGGACGTGCTTTCTTTCTCGCTTTGCGACATCTTAACCGTACAAAATTTCGTTACAAACTAAGAATATTGATGGTATGTGGAATGATTCAGTATTTTGAAGGTTTAACAAATTTGTATTGTCAATAGATATTGAACATGTGCAGGCCCCTAAGAAAGTCTTGGAATCAAACAGAGCCGTCGTTACTCTCTGGAGCATTGGAATAAAGCGGTGGTTTACAGTACACATTATTGTCGCTTGATTATTGCCTTGATTGTCTATTTCTGGAATGCAATACAATTATCATGTGCTTCATTCGAAGGCTTGATTGCAGTCAAGTCTTCAAAGGAAGCACTTGGGAATTCACAACGTTCAGAAACAGCTGACCCCAGTATGCCAATATCGATAATTTTTGAAGGGTGCATATGGGACCTTAAGATGACATATTGAACTGCCGAAAATAAAGTGAAATAACTTCACGATTTGCACAGCTGTTTGGCGAATTTCTTTGTAAATATTTGACCAGGTGGTGTCCCACGTCCACAATGAATCAACAGAGACAAGTCAAGACTGCCACAAGCAACAACGGAAAGGAGAAGAGGGCGTAGGCCCTTCCTCCCCCCCCACCTCCACCCCCGAAAGTGTATCCTTACGCCTTTGCTGCCAGAAAGTTATTTGTGCCAGAGCGCAGTGCCACTCAGCACGATTCTCTATGTAATCAGCGATGAATTGTAATCATAGCTCACGACACCAGTATCGTAGTAGTACAGATCCGGTTGTGTGTGAATAGAACAGTTATTCTCAGCATATCAGTTAAAGGATTGTACTCCGATGTGAAACTATTATTCTTGATCAAAGCGCTAAATGTCTTAACTGTCAGCGACAGTATCTCTCTCCTGTCATGTGTGTGGACCCAACTTGTTTCCAAATTGGTTTACAGTGTTCAAGTTTTAATAAATTACTAATAGTTTGTGTGTGTTGCTCGACCTCCTCCTGAATTAGACTTGCTACAGTCCGCCGGATATGTTTAATATTAGTTACCGTGTTTCGAAAAAGACTCTGTAAAATAACAAAGACACTAAATTCGAGAGGTTTTCTGCACAGCTTTGAAATCTACTTCGTTCTTACATCTCACCCCTGTCGATTAGCGTGGAGACACAGTCATTTCCTGGGATAACTCATGAAATCACATGTTCAAAAACTCTATTTTCCCTTGATGATACCATTGCGACATACATAATGGAGTTCTGCGACATTCACCTAGGTCATGTGTATTGTCTAGTGAACCGGGGACCTGGAAACGATGGAGAGGCTTTGTCCTGCCGTAGCCCTCAGTGGTTCACAGTCCCACAACAGGCCACAGCAGTCCACCCAAATCACCGCCGCCCCACACCAAATCCAGTGTTGTGGGGTTCGGTCCTCATGGCAGCCCCCCGTTCCCTCCTGGGGAACGTCTCATACCAGACGAGTGTAGCCCCAAATGTTTGCGTGGTAGAGTAATTATGGTACTTGGCGCAAGCGGAAAGCTGTTTATCTCCAAATGCTGAAGACTTTGTGTACGACGTAATAAATTCACTTTTCATCTATTTCCTACTAAACCGGCCTGTTTTACAGTATCATCGGTTCACATCGGTTTTAGATTGACAAAATGTTCCAAATGTGTAATTATTTGTAATGTTCATAACAGAATTATCACTTTTTCAATTTTTTTTATTTAACCAGATAAGATTAGCGTCTGCAGGCCCTATCTCACATCGGACCAACGGTTTAGATACACAGTACTTCAACACCATAGATTCTGAACAAATGACATTTTAATGTGATAAATATCAATAAAACTGTATATTATGAATTTAAAATTATTTGACTGTATCTATTATAAGGTTATTACTAGCAGTGCTGCTACTACTACTATTGATGCTGCAGCTGCTGCTATTATTATTATTATTATTATTATTATTATTATTATTATTATTATAGCAGTAATAGTGATAGTAGTAGACACGAAATGAATCTATAAGTGAATTAAAATCATATTTTACGACATAGCAAGTTCAAAAATGGTTCAAATGACTCTGAGCACTATGGGACTTAACATCTGCGGTCAACAGTCCCCCAAGACTTAGAACTACTTAAACATAACTAACCTAAAGACACCACACACATCAATGCCCGAGTCAGGATTCGAACCTGCGACCGTAGCAGTAGCGCGGTTCCGGACTGAAGCGCGTAGAACCGCTCGGCCACAACGGCGGACTAGCAAGTTCTGAGAAAGAAAATTTTGATAGACACCACCAGCTGAGGTCTTTGGTAACTGACGGAGGTATTGGTTGGAAAGATGGGTGCTTAGTTGTAATGGGGTTAGGGCTGCGCACAAGAATAAAGATAGACATTGTCCGAAGGACTTTTGTGACCTTTGTCACTGAAGATAAAATCTTCTACGCCAGTGTTTGTCAAATTGCCGCACGCGTCCCGAATCAGGTATTCTTCCTTCCTGCGGTTCTCAGCCACTTATTACAACAATATGCGTCTAGCAACAAACAGCCAAATCCAGATAAGTCAACTTAAGTTACGAGCTTCTGAAGAGCGTAGTTTTCCTACACACTAACTCACAAAATACGTACAGCGGTAGTAACACTTTAAGTTCTGCTTAATTTCAATTGACTTTGGTGAATTCGGCAGTGAGCTAATAAAGCTGGCCGACTACTGCAAGGGCAGGGGGGTAAGTAGCTCGCCCACTGCGGGGTTAGAGGATGTGACACGGGGAATATTTTATTATTTCTCTTCCACTGCTGTCAACTCATCGACGTATGTGCCTTGTACATCAGCTGGATTGGCATAAATTTCAAACCGAAGTAACACAGATTCGTAAAAGTGTAATACAGACGTAATCTTTAATGTGATGCAGGTTTGTAGCAAGGAGTACGAAATTAAATTTAGACTGCTACAATACATTGCAATAAGTAGAAGAAAAATGACATTCAGCACAGTACGTAAACGTTTGTGATCTGGTCTCATACTGCATAATTCACTTAACATAAGTACAATTAGATGAGAAACCCAGCACTGCCCGAGTATTTACTTATTCGAATCTTCCTCTCTCCATTTGTCATTCCCTTCCCCCTGTCTCTGTCCTTCTCCTTTTGCCCCCTCTTTGTCCCTTCTTCCCCCATCTCTGTCTCCTCCTCTCCCCTCCCTCTGTGCATCTCTTCCTTGCCCTCAGTTCACCTCCTCCTGCTTCTTCTCATCCTCCATCTCTCTGCCTGTCTTTTCCTCCCCTGTGTGTCCATCTCTTCTCTTCCACCTATCCACCCATCTCAGGTCACCTTCTCTATCCGTTAAACCTCCCCCCCCCCCTACATCTGCCAATCTTTTCCTCCTCCTATCTGTGCCTATCTTCTCCTTCCCATTTTCTGTCTGTCAAATCTCCTTGGCCACCCTTCTCGCTTCGCGTTATCATTCTAGCTCCAATAGGAGGACGGTAGTTCTTACTCTTACAGTATTTTTTTCCAGATTATAACTAATATGTACATCGAAATTACTTGGAATCGTTCCAGGGGCTTAGGACGAGTTTTTTACCTATGGCTTTGCTCTCTTACTCACATGTTAACGATTTCACACATATTTAACGCACCTCACCCGTATTTGTACACCTATTTTACCTGTATGACTGGCGAATCTCGCCCTGTAGTTCCATTTTCACGTAGCTTAACGTTTATGACGTCGTCTCTCCTGAACCGTGTTCTGACAATGACATAGTTCTGCAGGGACATCCAGTAGTACACGTGCCTGTCTGCGACACGTATTGCAAATAGAGTTAGTAAAAGGAAGTAATAAATTAAAACGCCATGAATGACATGGCAGTTCTTCACGCATCCCGGTATTTGACGTCATATCTGCTGAGCTATGAGTCGTACAACGGTGTATTGTTGTAGGTAGAGTCAACAGTATACGTGGATACTGTCTGTGAAATTTGTTCTAAAGAGAGTTAGTAGCAAAGATGTAATAAATTAAAACGTCATGCTTGATGTGGCAGTTTTACTACAGAAACAGCGAAAATGTAGAAACCGATCAACTTTTTTCGTTTCATCAATTTGAGGGAGTTGTCAGCAAGAAAATGTCTCTTAAAGGTTTGAAACTATGTGTAAAGTTTGTTGCAAAGTCTCTAAGTGGCCTCACAGTCAAATAATGAATAACTAAGGTGTGGGTATTCTCGCGTCGTCGGCTACACTGCTTTTTCACCCCAAGCAGCACCCCTTCGATAGATGGGTGGTTATAACCCCCACAGCGATTCTTCCCAGACAGTAAATGATATGTTTACCATGTTTGGTTGAAAGAGGTCCAGTGGTTTAGGAGGAGATTTAGAACATACAAACATACGTATTTCCATTTTTATAATTTGTGTATATGTATGGACTACACTTATTAACCAGTCAATCATCCGCTCACACAAACAAGCCAAGGGCACTTTATTAGGCAACTACAAAGTCACAACTTTGGGCTTACTGAGAGAGACAGCAATTTGAAATAGACGACCGTCTCCGCGAAGTTTTCTGAACGCTACCGACTTTCAACGATCATACCTTGAAGCACCGGCGGCCACCTTATCGAGCCCTTACTAGTGCTTGTCTTTTAGAGATCATAGCATACTAATTTATGAAGATAACCAATTAATAATAAGGCAGATACATATGCGGTGGCAGGTGCGGCCCACAATGTCAGTATTGGCTCTTGAGCGAAGAAGTTTGACCACCATCGTTCTAGGTTATTAGGTTGAATCCTTTAAAATTTTTTTTCTTCAGAAACTACTTTTACACTCCTCTGTTGCGATCTTATCCAGCATCTTCTGGTGTCTCTGATAAGCTCAACACAGGGACTATTTTAGCTTCGCAAGTATTATTGTTGTTTTAGTAGACATACTGTGGTCTCCTGAAAATGAAAAGGACTTAGAGAAAGCTGCTGAATGATGGAGCGCAAAGGAAATAATTTTGTTCTGATTGGTACAAGTGTTTGTTCTGTGTTGTTGCAATGTTAAGTACGTTGTCACTAAACGAAATAAATGTGAGGTAGCTTTGATTTCAACAATTATCTCGTGTGGTAGCTGAACTATTCACCAACTAGTGAACTTGTCAGTGATTTAACATTATCAAACAGTATGGTGACCGATCTTAACTATACTGCTCAAAAGAAGTAGGACAACTTGACTTTGGGCGTCTGTCATAGTTCACTGAGCAATAAGTGAGGACTGGGTACATTACGAAATTATACCTTTACCTTCCACAAATATAGAACACAAGAAAACATCATTACATTATCGATCATTTACATAATAAGAAATGCAATGTCTGAGAGTAGTCAAAAACAATTGCAAACAATCATTCATCCTGTCATCCTGGATCCATTTCATTGGACTTCAAGAGCTTCAATGACTTGTATGCTCTCCATCAGCATTTATCACTGCCTGACACCTGTGTGGCATGATCCATATGAGTGCCCATGGGTGGGCCCCAAGGGGTGGCCCCCCACAGGTGGCTGCCCCATGGGTGGCTGCCCCATGGGTGCCCCCCCATGGGTGCCCCCCCACATGGGTGCCCCCCCATTGTCTGTCCCTATGGGTCGGTCCCCCTTTGGGTGCCCCCTCCTTTAGGTGCCCCCTCTTTGGGTGGCCCCCCATAAGTGCCCACCCCCTTGGGTGGCCACCCATGGCTGGGCTGCTCTTACGCTAATCCCTCCTTACACCTGCTGCATAGGCCCTGGTATTAGAAGGAAGTCAGAGCTACCACCGTATGCAGCAGCCACCCCATGTTCCAAAGGGATCTGCTTGATGTAAAGCCTGGCGGTAAGGCGACCACAGACAATGACACAATCTGTACGGCTGCCACCACAAGCCTCCTCACAACATCATAGAACCTTCAAAATCTATCGACTTTCCTCGACGTCATTTGGCATATACCGCTTACTATGGCCATAACCTTGAGTCAGAGGATATATGTAGAGATGGGGGATCCGCTACTGAACTAATTCATAGAGTTGAATCTTTCAAAGGAGTGAACGATCAGTGATTCAGAAAAAAAGAACGGTAGCTCCAAACGTTTCCCACAGCAGAGAGAGAGAGAGAGAGAGAGAGAGAGAGAGAGAGAGAGTCGGAGCAGACCAGTGGGGCCTCTGCTGGTCAGAGCACACTGCACGCCACACAACACAGCCAGCGCCGGCCTCTACCCTGCTTCTGCCTTGGCTGCTGCATTGTGCAGTGTCCCATTGGATTTTGTGTTTCACACATGCCGTGCCGTCTCTGTGCTTCCTCTGCCGCGTGCAGTGTCTGGCGCACCTGAACTCCGTCAGCGATCGTTTCAGTCGCACATCCTGCCCTCTGGGCAGTTGATGCGAGCAACAGGACAGAGAGCCTCCTAGCGGAGAACATAAGAACTACTTGCAACAACCTGCTCGCAAGAGAACGGACGATTTGTCTCTGAGCGGGTGAGTGGTGGCCGTTCACCGCTCCCCCTACCCTCGGAACTCGCCCGCTCAACGCTCACGTTCTCGACTCTGCCAGAGCGTTGAGCAAAGCAACTCAGGTGTCACTCTGGCCTCTTAGCTCGCGCAGTAATACAGCTCGCAGCTCGACCTGCTTGACTCAGCGCCTCTGCATCGGAGTTAGTCTCTACTGGATATTGTTCTTCGTAGTAATACCGTTATGTATATTACATAATTATGTTATGTATACATCATTTGTTTTTATTTTATTTTTATTTGTTTAAACTGATCAGATTAGATTCCTGATGGCTCCTCTTACTATAGGATTTTTTATTATGGTCACTCGAATTTACACTTTAATTACGAGCGAACTGATAAACGTATAGCAAAAGTGATACACCAATTTTTCCTTGTTTTATTCTGCGGAAGGCTATATGCAGCACATTGGTCTTACAGTCAAATTTATATATTTTTTTCTTATTGTAATACGGATTTTGCGATTTTAGGCGTCTTTGGAAGGAAATGTTCACTTTAAAAATATATGGCTTGCGATGTATTTGTACGAGGTTAATGAAATTTTAATACATTATAGCCAAATATATTGTTAATGTAAATCTCAAGTTACAACATTTTCCGATCACCCAAAAAACCACGATAGTGCCAAATAAATCAATAATCAAAAACTTTGTCATATTGTGGAAATTTCAATAAACAATACAAAATTCTTACTCATTATCTGTGTTACTTCAAAATAGGATCAAATAATATCAAAATACAGGTATAATACTGGAATAAACCAATTTTAAAGGGCAATGTGCCTTCCATTTATTTTCTGTTGTGAATGAGTGGTGAGTCATGAAAAAGAGCTAATTCATTTCAGGGAGTGAACAGTTCTGATCCGATCTCTGAAAAGAACAGTTTTGCCCATCTCTAGATATATGTACTCATCTGAGAATAACACGTATGGCCAGTTACGAAATTGACAGTGGACATGGGAATGGCGAAACTGAAGGCGAGCTTACAAGATGTTGTCTCGAACAGGACGTCCGGGTAGTCGTTTCTCGTAACCTCTTTATTACAGTCTGAACGGTCACAGTGGCTCCAGTGGCCCTTCTGATATCGTCTTGCAGTGCTCTGGCGGTATCCGTAGGAAGCCGCGACGCAGGGAGGCCAGATATCTGCCTTCGCGTGGGGTTGTACTGCGTCGGTAACCTTGTCCAGCTCGCCTTGCATACTGACCTGTTTCCCTCTAGCGTGACCAGAACCTACGAACGATACATGGCGAGGCACTGGCATCTACAGCAAACCGACCGAACACCCATCCTTTTAGGATCAAAGAGACCGCCCTTGCAACTTGCACTGCATTAAAACGCATCGCACGCATTTGGCTGAGCACAACGTCCACAAATGACAACTGCCAAAAGTGTACGTCACTAAAAAATACCAGTACTAACTTCCTTCTGATGGGTCACCTGACACTGTAAAACATAACCCTGCCAATAGTTGGCGAATGACTTTAATTGTTGCCTACACTGAAAGCGAAGATATCAAGCCATGCAATAAGACCACATGTACCACGTGTATCGAAATGGATTCAACATACCGTAATTCTTTTGAACAATGTATATTGTGTCACACTCTTTTCTGTGGCATTGCAGCATAAAGGACTAGTGACGCAGTTCCTCTAACGATGACAATGTACTTGTATTCCCGGAAATAGTACTGTACCAGTGTCGATCTGATACGAGCGAGCAGCACTGGAAAACTCCTATCAAATCGCAGTTCGAACTTTGGTGCGGAAAACCTGGGACGCCGCCGCAAACTCGCCTAGCGACCGTCTGCGGTGACCCCGTTCTCAGTGGACTTCACGTCATAGGAAAGAGGGGAGTGCAGCAGGTACGGTAGGTCATGGCGTCCGTTGCGGTGCAACTTCTGGAGTACTTCCGGTTGCGAATAATCACAAAATGTGATTAAGCCTCTTCAGTATCATTGTGAATTAATGCCTAAGTTCACTTGTCCTTTAGAGGATACTTGAAACGAGCTGACAGTTGATCACGTAGGCTAAATGTAAGCACCGTGAGTGCATTATAGAAATTAAAATAATTACCTATGTATTATGCCACCGCTCACTACTGGCTAGAAAAACATTAAACTGGAACCCATTCCGACCAGGTTCATGTGATCATCTGACACAAAAGTAACACCAAGGAACTTAGGCAGCAATGCACTGCGTGGACAGCGGTGGAGTGGTGTTAGGAGTTCCACACTTTTTTATGCTTGTTATGATGTCTTCTTCAACTGCATTTTCAATGTCGAAATTAATAAGAAGGTGACACTGCCATGTGTTCTATCCATTCATATTATGAAAATGTATGTGTGTGTGTGTGTGTGTGTGTGTGTGTGTGTGTGTGTGTTTGTGTATGTTAAACATCTCCTCCTAAACCAGTGGTCCGGGTTCAACCAAACTTACCGAGCGAGGTGGCGCAGTGGTTAGCACACTGGACTCGCATTCGGGAGGACGACGGTTCAATCCCGTCTCCAGCCATCCTGATTTAGGTTTTCCGTGATTTCCCTAAATCGTTTCAGGCAAATGCCGGGATGGTTCCTTTGAAAGGGCACGGCCGATTTCCTTCCCAATCCTTCCCTAACCCGAGCTTGCGCTCCGTCTCTAATGACCTCGTTGTCGACGGGACGTTAAACACTAACCATCACCACCACCATCAACCAAACTTGGTACACACATCCGTTACTGTCAGACAACAATCGTTATCGGGGTAAGTTTTCAGTTGTTTGTTAAAGTTGAGGAGATATGACGTGATAAACACTAAGATTCGCGAAAAACTGCCGCATTGTGCATGACATTTATATTTACTCCTTTACTACCAATTCTATTCGCAACACATTTTACAGATAGTATTCATATATTCCGCTGTATGTACTTACACAGTAACATCACTGTAAGACACCTAGTTCAACATATATGACGTCATAAACATTGAGATCGCGGAAAAAGGCTGCGTTTTGCACGAAGTTTTAATACAGTTATTGTTTACTGCTAAGACACTCCTGACATAGAGTCACCTTGAAAATTCCTGACAACTGGCAGCGTTTTTAACAGCTTTCAACTTCGAAGAGCAAACGGCTGTAGGCGAATATAATAGCGATGTATAGGGCTATGAAGAGGCATTGAAATAGAAACGTATACAAAATCTCATTGTAGTCACCCGAACCTGCTGAACCCAGCGTACAAAAACTGTGATACTGTACTTATACGTTTGTAAATTACGTACATTTCTTTGTACGATCATTCCATAATTTTAAAGGTGTTTTCACGAATATATGGAAATGAACTTTTTCCATATCAAACTACAAATGCAGTTGGTTTCCTGTTTTCTTTTCTAATAGAAAATAGGCAAAACGAACACCCGGGCAATGCCGCGTTTATTAGATAGCGTTCTGTAAAGTGCCCAACTACAGTAAATACCGCCTTTACCCTCTTAAATGGACACCGCCAACGAATTACTAGCATCAGTTTCCTTTTATCCTACACTTTCGACTGCCTGTTTATTTCATTCTTTATAAAAGTATCCTTCGTGAAAATATCAAGAAATTTGTTGATTACCCGCTATGGACACATTAGCGCACCTCGTAACGTAACTGTAGTGGTAGCACTCTGTTATTAGAGACGAGATCCAAACTATAAAATGTAAGTGCTCTGAGTTAACGATGGGTGTTAAAATTCAGTAATTTGAAACGACAAGAGATCCATTAAACGCAAATGCACTGCGACCGTGCGTGCTCGTGCAGTACTATCGTAATCTGGAGGACAACGCCTCAGTCCATGTCCGGCCCTACGAATTTATGTTTTCCCTAAATGACTTACCTTAAATCTCTTGAAGATGATGCTAGAAGGTAGATTTCCATTCCGATTCTTCCCCAGTGCAAGACTTCACTCCATCTCTAATGACCTCGTCAACCAGAGGACGTTAAGAACTAATTTCCCTTTAAAACGTTTTCTAAGAGCACTATATAAGCCATCTGGCGTGTTTAATGCCACGCCACAATCTCATGTCGACAGCCCATGGTTCTTTAATTTTTCCATGACACGCGCAGCACATTCAGCTACACGTTCCGACAATCTCTTTTACTACACTGGTCTGCAAAACTTGAGAACGAAAGTAGCTTTTGCATGATGTTTCACTGCCAAGTAACATGGTTCGATAAGACTTGGACACACAGAGCTGCTACAGGCTACTACAGAAACTAACATAAGGAAATCCGCAATAAGACAAACAGAAACGACACCTTTTTCTTTCAAAGACGATACTTACCGGGACAATGAATTCACTGCGATCTACACTGAAGCGCCAAATAAACTGGCATAGGCATGCGTATTCATACACAGAGATATGTAAACAGGCAGCATACGGCAATGCGGTCGGCAACGCCTACATAAGACAACAAATGTCTAGCGCAGTTGTTAGATTGGTTACTGCTCCTACAACGGCAGGTTACCAAGATTTAACCTAGTTTGAACATGGTGTTGTAGTCGGCGCACGAGCGATGTGACGCTGCATCTCCAAGGTAGCGATGAAGCGTAACGTGAATATAAGGAATCTGGTAAAATATCTAATCTGCGACATCGTTGCGTCCGGAAAAAAAGATCCTGCAAGAAGGAGACCAACGACAACTGAAGAGAATCGTTCAACGTGACAGAATTGCAACCCCTCAGCAAATTTCTTCAGATTTCAATGCTGGACCATCAACAAGTGTCATTTAAAGATTCAACGAAACATCATCGATATGGACTTTCGGAGCCGAAGGCACACTGGTGTACCCTTGACGACTTCATGACACGAAGCATTACGCCTCACCGGAGCCGGCCGGGGTGGTCGAGCGGTTCTAGGCGCTACAGTCTGGAACCGCGCGACCGCTACGGTCGCAGGTTCGAATCCTGCCTTGGCATGGACGTGTGTGATGTCCTTAGGTTAGTTAGGTTTAAGTAGCTCTAAGTTCTAGGCGACTGATGACCTCAGAAGTTAAGTCCCATAGTGCTCAGAGCCATTTGAGCCATTTGAGCCTCACCGGAGCCCTTCAACACCATCGGACCGTTGATGACTGGAAACATGTTGCCTGATTGGACGAGTCTCGTTTCAAATTGAATCGAGCGGATGGACGTGTTCAGGTATGGAGACAACCTCATGAATCCATGGATCCTGCTTGTCAGCAGAGGACAGTTCATGTAGGTGAAGGCTCTGTAATGGTGTGGTATGTGTGCAATTGGAGAGATGTGGGAACCCTGATACTTCTAGATACGATTCTGACAAGTGACACGTACGTAAGCATCCTGTCTGATCACCTGCATCCATTCATGTCCATTTTGCATTCCGACGGACTTGGGCAATTCCAAAATTACTACAGAGTGGCTCCAGCAACATTCTCGCTGGCCACCAAACTCCCCACACATTGAGCACATCTGGGATGCCTTGCAATGTGCTATTCAGAAGGGATCTCACCCCGTCGTATTCTTACAGATTTATGGACAGCCCTGCAGGATTCATGGTGTCAGTTCCCTCCAACACCACTTCAGACATTAGTCGAGTCCATACTGTTGTGGCGTAGCGAGACAGCCACGCCACGGAAGTAGCCGAAAGGCACGCGTTTAGTTCACGCAGGCAAGAGATAGGTCTGTAACAGGATACGTAATGAATGCTATAAAGAAAAATACGTAGCTTCTGGAATACTTAACTTTAATCCATCCTTGTTGGATACATCGCTCTTGACGATACAAGTGAGACTCCATAGATACATGCAATGTTACTAATGGCGCCTGGCTAGGTCGTAGCCATTGACTTAGCTGAAGGCTATTCTAACTATCTGCTCTGCTAAGGAGCGAGGCTTCGTCAGTGTGCATCGCTAGCTACGTCGTCCGTACAACTGGGGCGAGTGCTAGTCCCTATCTCGAGACCTGCCTTGTGGTGGCGCTCGGTCTGCGATCACACAGTGGCGACACTCGGGTCCGACATGTACTAATGGACCGCGGCCGATTTAAAGCTACCACCTAGCAAGTGTGGTGTCTGGCGGTGACACCACACATACCACGTCGTGTTGTGGCACTTTTCGCGGGGTTCTACGAGATATTAGGCAGGTGTACCAATTTTTTTGGCTCTTCAGTGTATGATAGTCTCTCGGACGTTATAAAAGGCGGGACATTGTTCTTAAACGGGTATGTGAGCAGCCACAGACGGCAATCCATGCTCGGCAGCGTGCTCTCATGCTGGCCACAAGGTGGTGGAACGGCGCTCCAGCTCGGCTGACAATTGCCAGACGGTCGCTGGTGCATGTAAACGTACTCCTCAGCGTATCCTACACATGCTCGGTAGGATTTAAGTCGGAGGAACGGGCAGGCTAGTCCATTCACGTAATATCCACTCTTTCCAACAACTTCTTCACTTGCGCTGTTCGATGCCGCCACGCTTTTTTATCCATAAAAAAGAATTCTGTGCCGAATGCACCCCTGAAAAGACGCACATTGGCAAGAGTACCGTGTCACAGTGATGTTGGCTGATAAGTGTACGTAATTGAACACAGTGCCTCCTCTCACCATAATACCTGGACCACCATAACGATCATGTCCCAGTCTTGAAGAATGGTCGCCGAGCAGATGCGCAAAACTATAGACCTATATCTCTGACGTCGATCTGTTGTAGAATTTTAGAACATGTTTTTTGCTCGCGTATCATGTCGTTTCTGGAAACCCAGAATCTACTCTGTAGTAATCAACATGGATTCCGAAAACAGCGATCGTGTGAGACCCAACTCGCTTTATTTGTTCATGAGACCCAGAAAATATTAAATACAGTTTCCCAGGTAGATGGTATTTTCCTTGACTTCCGGAAGGCGTTCGATACAGTTCCGCACTGTCGCCTGATAAACAAAATAAGAGCCTACGGAATATCAGACCAGCTGTGTGGCTGGATTGAAGAGTTTTTAGCAAACAGAACACAGCATGTTGTTCTCAATGGAGAGACGTCTACAGACGTTAAACTAACCTCAGGAGCGCCACAAGGGAAGTGTTATGGGACCATTGCTTTTCACAATATATATAAATGACCTAGTAGATAGTGTCGGAAGTTCCATGCGGCTTTTCGCGGATGATGCTGTAGTATACAGAGAAGTTGCAGCATTGGAAAATTGTAGCGAAATGCAGCAAGATCTGTAGCGGATAGGCACTTGGTGCAGGGAGCGGCAACTGACCCTTAACATAGACAAATGTAATTTATTGCGAATACATAGAAAGAAGGATCCTTTATTGTATGATTATATGATAGCGGAACAAACACTGGTAGCAGATACTTCTGCAAAATATCTGGGAGTGTGCGTGCGGTACGATTTGAAGTGGAATGATCATATAAAACTAATTGTTGGTAAGGCGGGTACCAGGTTGAGATTCATTGGGAGAGTCCTTAGAAAATGTAGTCCATCAGCAAAGGAGGTGGCTTACAAAACGCTCGTTCGACCTATACTTGAGTATTGCTCATCAGTGTGGGATCTGTACCAGATCGGGTTGACGGAGGAGACAGAGAAAATCCAAAGAAGAGCGGCGCGTTTCGTCACAGTGTTATTTGGTAAGCGTAATAGCGTTACGGAGATGTTTAGCAAACTCAAGTGGTAGACTGCAACACAGGCGCTCTGCATCGCGGTGTAGCTTGCTCGCCAGGTTTCGAGAGGGTGCGTTTCTGGATGAGGTATCGAATATATTGCTTCCCCCTATTATACCTCCCGAGGAGATCACGAATGTAAAATTAGAGAGATTCGAGCGCGCACGGAGGCTTTCCGGCAGTCGTTCTTCCCGCGAACCATACGTGACTGGAACAGAAAAGGGAGGTAATGACAGTAGCACGTAAAGTGCCCTCCACCACACACCGTTGGATGACTTGCGGAGTATAAATTGGAATGTAGAATAATCCTGGGTGCATTACGTGTTCCCACATTTCACCATGAAAGGGTACGCCCAACTTTGTTGATCATGGTATTTATGGAGGTCCAGAGCATATGGAGTGCATAGTCCTTAACGTTTTGCACACCAATTTCTGTACATATTCGCCGCCGTTATCATTGCTGAGGGAGAAATAACTTCGCTAAAGCCAGTCTTTCTCGCATGTAAAAATGAATTTTTAAAATCGCCTAAGAACCCTGTAAATATTTATTTTTTGAGTTAAGAGATAATATGACAGATCCTAGAAAGAGTTAAAAGTGCATGAATGTCTCGCTAAGGAGAGTTGACGTTTCGGGTGAGAATAAAAAAGTCAATCGAAAAGCAAAGCGCTGTCCACTGTTGGTACGCAATGCGAAACACTAGACACACGATGTTTAGGCCTGAGGTGCTTTCTTCAAATTCGTTATACTATAGTCATATTTCTGTGCATGGTACACATTCATGTTTCTTGAACTCTCCAGTTTGATCATAACACTTCTCACATCGAAATGAAACATTTTTAATCTCGAAATAATTTCCCATAATGAGTTTTCAACACTCCAGGCAGAGTCCCAAGATGCTGGGTCTGGAAATCATGCATGTCACAGCACAACTGACAATAAGAGATGGACATCCTTCAAAAGTTGTCGTGATGCTATATTATGATGCCCTTTTCGTGTGACACGAGAACGCAAGTTTCTGACGTTCTGTTTTTTGACCTCGTAAGTCTAAACGTTCAACGATTTCCCCTGTCGATAGGGACTGACAGCTATAATATTTATGGTTTAAAGTCGGCAGACGTATTTCATTGTGTTGCAACGACCAAAGTATTAACAAGTGCTATAAGAGACTGTATCCATTTTTGCGATATGGAGGCTGCTAAAAAAAAGCTTCGCCAATTTCGTTGGAAAGTAAATAAGTCGACGTATTGCTTTGCAGCTCCTCTGCATCGGGTACTCACCTGGAACACCACTGTCGATATAACCAACGTCACGAATGACACTCTTCATGCAACAACCAGTTTCAGTAGCTTCCTTGATGATAAAATCCTTGTGGATAGATGAGCGGAAAACAATAGTGTCTCGTGAAATAGAGTTTTCTAATTGCTTATGAGGACTGTGACAGGCGAAGTTCAGCTGTCCCACAATAATGTGCATTCGGTATTCTGCACTAAGTGGCTGGCTCTGAGCACTATGGGACTTAACATCTTTGGTCATCAGTCCCCTAGAGCTTAGAACTACTTAAACCTAACTAACTTAAGGACATCACACACATCCATGCCCGAGGCAGGATTCGAACCTGCGACCGTAGCAGTCCCGCGGTTCCGGACTGCAGCGCCTAGAACCGCACGGCCACCGCGGCCGGCTCTGCACTAAGTCTCACAGGTAATTACTTCCGGAAAAATAACTTTTCTCTAATACTATTGAGAGATTTAGTTAGTGATTAGCAAACACTTGGCACAACCGTAAGTTTGATCACGTGACACGAAGTACTGTAAAGAGAGGTGATTCAAATTGTCGTACGTGGCGACCGGTTCACACGAGGGATCGAGGAGGGCAGGGCAAAGTTACGGTTAACAATCATTGCACAAGACTTCGTGCATATGTGACGCCATTTTGACGGCACACGTTCTATTGAAGACAGGAAGTGTTGTTTATAGACTTTCGTGATTGTACGGTTCACATCACGACAGGCATACGTAACGTCCAAAACAATAACATTCCTCTCAATTACACAGAACTGCAGGTAAGCATTTTCTTTCCTGCAGGGTACGTTAACATCGAAGGTATGTTGTTTATTAATGTGCAAAGTAGTGAATTCGTGTGAACTGGGCTGTGGATAGGGGAGAGATTAAAATTTTTGCAGGGATTAATTCTAAAATTTATTTTTCCTAAAGAGCTTTCATCAACCTCGACTGTGTGACTATTTTCTGATTTACAAGTAAAAAGCAAGTCGAAGCCATCCAGCACTGAATCCATATAACGTACCGTATACACTGAAGAGCCAAAGAAACTGGTACATTTCCCAGATATCGTGTAGAGCCTCCGCGAGCACGTAGAAATGCCGCAATATGACGTGGCATGGACTCGACTAATGTCATAAGTAGTTCTGGAGGGAACAGACAACATGAATCCTACAGAGCTGTCCATAAATCCGCAAAAGTACGAGGGGGCGGAGATCTCTTCTGAACAGCAAGTTGCGTGGTATACCAGGTATGCTCAATAATGTTCTTGTGTGGGGAGTTTGGTGGCCAGCGGAAGTGTTTAAACACAGAAGACTGTTCTTGGAGCCGCTCTGTAGCAATTCTGGAAGTGTGGGTTGCTGCTGGAATTGCCCTAGTAAGCCGGAATGCACAATGGACATGAATGGATGCAGATTATTAGACAGTATGCTTAGGTACGCGTCACCTATCAGTCGTATTTAGATGTATCAGGGGTTACACATCACTCCAACTGCACACGCCCACACCAGTACAGAACCTCCACCAGCTTGAACAGTTCCCTGCTGGCATGCAGGGTCCATGGATTCATGAGGTTGTCTCCTTACCCGTAGACGTAAATCCGCTCGATACAATTTGAGACGGGACTCGTCCGAACAGGCAACATGTGTCCAGTCATCAACGATCCAATGTCGGTGATGAAGGCTCCGGTGAGGCGTAATGCTTCGTGTCGTGCAGTCATCAAGGGTACACCAGTGTGCCATCGGCTCCGAAAGTCCACATCGATTATGTTTCGTTGAATCTTGTTGATGGCCCAGCATTGAAATCTGCAGAAATTTGCGGAAGGGTTGCACTTCTGTCACGTTGAAAGATTCTCTTCAGTCGTCGCAGGTCCCGTTCTTGCAGGATCTTTTCCTGGCCCTAGAGATGTTGGCGATTTGATGTTTTACCGGATTCCTGATATTCACGGCACACTCGAGAAATGGTCGTACGGGAATATCCACACTTCATCACTGCCTCGGAGATGCGTGTCCCATCGCACCACGTTCAAACTCACTTAATTCTTGATAATCTGCCATTGTATGAGCAGTAACCGATCTAACAACTGCGCCAGACACTTGTCTTGTATACGCGTTCCGACTGCAGCTCCGAATTCTGCCAGTTTAAATATCTCTTTATTTTAATAAGGTAATTTTAATACTCATGCTTGTACCAGTTTCTTTGGCGCTTCAGTATATATTGACCATTTTACATTAATTGTAAACGTTGCGCCGGCCAAAGTGGCCGTGCGGTTAAAGGCGCTGCAGTCTGGAACCGCAATGCCGCTACGGTCGCAGGTTCGAATCCTGCCTCGGGCATGGATGTTTGTGATGTCCTTGGGTTAGTTAGGTTTAACTAGTTCTAAGTTCTAGGGGACTAATGACCTCAGCAGTTGAGTCCCATAGTGCTCAGAGCCATTTGAACCATTTGTAAACGTTGCTGACAGCGGCAACCGTAAATAGGGTGAATTTTTTCCACCGTGTACTAACTCTAGGGATTGATCGGTAAGAGGATAGGAAACAAAAGTTGTCTAATGAAGTTATGTCTGGGAAACCGTTATTCCCATGCTAGAGACCATATATTCAGTCACACTTTTTTACAGGGACTGAGATGTAATAGAGGCTGTACCAAGCAGCCACAATTACGGTATGCGTGGTTTCCTCCTAGATGTTGGTACGGTTCCTCATACGTCATGTCCTAGCGTCTTCTCTTGCCATAGTAACTGGTAATGTGTCCGATTCACTTCTCTAGCTGACTCACATTGTAGTTAATGTGATACAGCGTTTTACACAATGGTTCTATTTTCGAATTGAGAGCTTGCCGACATGGTTTTTACTTACGGAAAGGCAAATGGCAATGGCCGGCAGGCAGTAAGGTTGTATCAGGAGACCTATCCCCGCCGACAACAACCACAGCATTCAATGTTTGCAACAGTGTTTCGCCGTTTGTCTGCGATAGAGTCCTTTGAGGAAGCAGGAAATCACGAACGACGTACCAGAAATGTTGGGTCATCAGGTTCGGAGGAAAATGTGGTTAACACTGTAAGGTGACCGCCGTGGCAGTACCAGGCAGTTGGCCCGCCAGACGACCGTGTGGAACATTCTCCGTGTCAGTTGTTAGTAACCTTATATCTTACGGTGTGTACAGAAGTTACTCGTGACAGGCTTTCCACTTTCTCACTGGCTTCCTCAACAGGCAAACATAACGCCAGGATTCGTGACATCCATCCTATTCACAGATGAGGCCACTTTTGCGCGGAGTGGTATCTTCAACTTTCATAACAATCATCTGTTCGATAGTATGCCGAACCACCATGGTATGATGATAGCGAATCATCAGCATCGTTGCAGCCTGAATGTGTGCGCCGGGATAATTGGGACCGTATTTTGGGAGCAGTCTCCCTTTCACATCGGCTAACAGGCCGGAAGTACCGGCGTTTCTTGCGGCTGACTTCGCCTCCCCTGCTCGAAGAAATGCCATTGACGATTCGAAGGGTTATGTGTGTTCCAGCCTACTACGCTTTTAACGACTGAACGTTTCTCATTCTTGTCTTCCCTGGTCGATGGATCGGACGAAGGGTGCAGCCGCATGGCCTGCTCGTTCACCGAATCTCAACCCGCGAGATTTATGGTTACGGGGCCATCTCAAAAGTATCGTGTATGCAGAGCCCATTCCAGATGTGGAGACACTGCGTATTCATGCTGCCCCTGACACTGTTCGGATGCAGTCTGGCCGATGTGAATGTGTGAGACAGATCATGCTACAGCGCATATACGCATGCGCTGAGGCACACGGAAACCATTAAAAACACGTACTGTAACTGTGGCTGTATGGTACAGCGGTTATTAGACCACTATCTCTGTAACAATGTATGACTGAATAAATGGTCTCTAGCATGGAAACCACGCATTTCTGAACATAAGTTCATTAGACATTTTTTGTTCCATATCCTCTCATCAATCAGTCCCTAGAGTTTGTACACAGTGGAAAATAATCACCCTGCATATATTATATATGTTTATTGTAAAAAACTTGACCAGGTTTCAATATCACTAAGGGTATCTTCTTCAGAAGGAAAGTCACCTATAATGTTTTAAACATATTGTAAAATAGAATAAAACACTAAATACTTTTCAACATTGAAATGGAGTTCAAGGAATAGAGCTGGTACATAATTTTACCAACAACTGAGAAGTGACACTTATTTCACGGTTTATTGTTGATTTAAATGGATGTCAAACTCACCTAGACATTACTTGACAATGGCAGTGAAAGCCGAAATAGATCTGTCGTGAAATAAAGATTGATCATTACATTGCAGCTAGTTTTGACTTGCTTTGTAATAATGTCTTTAATTTCATTACGTTCGTAACTCCACACTCATAACATCTACACCGCGATGATCTGACAGAACATCAGGCCGGCCGGAGTGGCCGAGCAGTTCTAGGCGCTTCAGTCTGCAACCGAGCGACCGCTTCGGTCGCAGGTTCGAATCCTGCCTCGGGCATGGATGTGTGTGATGTCCTTAGGTTAGTAAGGTTTAAGTAGTTCTAAGTTCTAGGGGACTGCTGACCTTAGATGTTAAGTCCATAGTGCTCAGAGCCATTTGAACCATTGAACAGAACATCAGACTTAAAGCTGTAACTTAGATTTCAAGAAAGCTATCACTGCCGATATGTCATTTGTATAGTTTGATTGTATAGAAACCGTACCAAGAACGATATGACTTTGAAACCCTTGTATGTGTCATTGCTCCGAAACGGCATACTTTCATTACACGTAAGTTACAATGTGAAACCCACAATGGGGGACCCACGAGCATCCCACTCTGAGAACTAACGAAAGTCGATAGCAGCTCCTCTGCCTTCGATGTTGCCTGTGACGTGAAACTGACGTCAGATGTACATGAAGCCTTGTGAAATTAGTGTTACCCAACACTGACAAAGTGGTGGAAGACACAGTGGGCGCATGGGACGAGGCGCTGGGAGAATATGGACTTGCCAAAATTCGTGCTATTCCCAAATGTGACATTACGTTTGCCTGGCAGTGCTTAAAAAAAGAAGTGCATAGCGTTGTGGACATTGTACACATGCAGGCAAACTGTATTAATTACGGTGAAGTGTGGTACCATAGATCGATGTCAGCCCCACCAGCCTCTCACAATCTCCAACGGAATCGCACGTTTTCGATAGACGCCTGTAGTGGTCGCGTGGTGACCCAGTGGATCCAATGATACACGCCTGCTGAGCCACACCTTCAGCGGCCCAGACTACAAGCGCACTCTGCCGCCGCGATGCGGGATGGCAGCTGCACGGCACAGTCTCAGTCGAAGTCTGGCAAAGCCTTTGACAGCTTGCATGTGCATCAGTAGTGAGAGCTTCACACTGCTTCATGTAATATTTGGACTGTTATGCTGTTCGTTCTTTTTTTAAAGTTTCTTCACAGTGTTTGGAGGAAGCTACAGGTTGACTAAAACTTCCGTTTACTGTATTTACTTGCTCGCTACTCATTTCTGCTCCTATCTAGTTTCTCTACAGCAACAGATGTTTTACCAGTCTATAGAACACCTGTCCTTATCACTGTGCACAAAGTAGTACATAACATGAAGAACGGTGAGCCACCTTAAAGAGGGGAAAAAGACATCTCAGCAGGTATGTAGATAGAGTACATAAGTGATATGTGCAATTAGTTGCAGGGCCGATGAGGTTTCTATAACGATTTTCCTGTAAATATTTAATGACACTTGCAATTCTGTTTCCACAAAAGTGATGGACACATCAGATTAAAGTGCTCATCGATATGCATGGAACGAGCTATTTATACGCTTGATTGTACATGTAATTAACCACTGAGAGGCAGTTTAATCACACACGTAATTAATGTCAATTCAGTGAATCAATGAAAACATTTACACTATCAGCATTGCAGTTATTGGCAAACTTATAGACACAGTGTTTAAATCATAATTTTTTCATATTTAATTTTCAATTTCATTTAACTGCTCAGAATTTTGTGTAGTCACACCTGTAGTTTAAATTAAGTTAACGATACGTGAATTTAGATTGCAGCAGTGAAGAGAGAAAGTCATTTCGTGTATGATAAACATGCCATACATGCATGTAAGATGATTATTCGAGGCACAGTGAGCGAAGACTGAAAACTGATCACAGCAATTAAAACATGTAATTATTCAACTTAGATTTGTGCGAATACTACTTATTTAGTTCAAAAATGGTTCAGATGGCTCTGAGCACTATGGGACATCAGTCCCCGAGAACTTAGAACTACTTAAACCTAACTAACCTAAGGACATCACACACATCCATGCCCGAGACAGGACTCGAGCCTATGACCGTAGCGGTCGCGCGGTTCCAGACTGTAGCGCCTAGAACCGCTCGGTCACTCCGACCGGCACTTATTTAGTGTAATATGTCAATTTAGTCAGGTTTTTAGCGTGTTTCTAATAACGCTTGTAGATTTAAGAAGGTATTTCTCTGTAAAATTATGTTAAAAAAGACTGGTGATTTCTCTATCACGTTTAATGACGTGGGTTCTTCGAATTTCCGGCACATGAGGGACAAACATATAAAAGGCGGTTGCCATGTTGCATCTTTTGCTGTTGCTTGGACGGAGATGAAGAAGCAGGAGCTATGCTGGTGTGGGCGGTGTCCTTGCCACACGTGTTCGAGAACATGGAAGTTTTCCGAGACACCACTTACAACACTTTGAAATATTTTGCACAGGGTATAATTAATTTGTAGTGGTCAACACCTGGAAGTATTAAGATTGATTTTCGGTGAAACATAATTTTCGTGTGTTTAGCTGATTCGGATTTAGAGTGATCTCGTCCTGAGCTAGACTGTAGCTCAATCTGCTTAGTGGGGGGTCTGATTATTTTAGGGCTGATCGACATTAAGAATCGTTTCATCGCATGTTTATCAGACTTCCATTTATTGTGCATAATCTTAACCTGATCATAAATCAGTTTTCAGCTGTGAATACATGTACTGTTATAACTTATTTAAATATACACACATCAACAAAACTTTTGAATCAGCCCAGTTCCCTGAACTCCTTAAGATAGACATTGGCTGAGGATATCGTACCACAAACACTGTCCCTTTGACTGTCAGAGATGTCACTAAACCCGCCCAAAGATGTAAACAACCGTGCATGAGCAGCTAGTGTTAGACGGATGGGGTCCGACAGCCGATCAGTTCCATTTCACCAGGAACAAGATACACGGCTCGTGTTGTCAGTAGTTCAACCATACCTAGACGGTCAATACCGCGGTTCCATCGCGTCCGCATTGTTACTTTATGTCAGGAAGGGCTCTCTACAAGGGAGTTGTCCAGGCGTCTCGGAGTGAACCAAAGCGATGTTGTTCGGATATGGAGGAGATACAGAGAGACAGGAACTGTCGCTGGCATACCTCGCTCACGCCACCCAAGGGCTACCACTGCAGTGGATGACCGCTACCTACGGATTATGGCTAGGAGGAACCCTGACAGCAACGCCACCATGTTGAATAATGCTTTTCGTGCAGCCACAGGATGTCGTGTTACGACTCAAACTGTGCGCAATAGGCTACATGAGGCGCAACTTCACTCGCGACGTCGGTGGCGAGATCCATCTTTGCAACCACGACACCATGCAGTGCGGTACACATGGGCCCAGCAACATGCCGAATGGACCGCTGAGAATTGGCATCACGTTCTCTTCACCGATGAGTGTCGCATATGTCTTCAACCAGACAATCGTCGGAGACATGTTTGCAGGCAATCCGGTCAGGCTGAACGCCTTAGACACACTGTCCAGCGAGTACAGCAAGGTGGAGGTTCCCTTCTGTTATTGGTGGCATTATTTGGGTGCCGACGTACGGCGCTGTACCATCCTCTGACCGATAGTGCAACCATATCGACAGCATATTGGCGAGGCATTCGTCTTCATGGACGACAATTCGCTCCCCCCATCTTGCACATCTTGTGAATGGCTTTCTTCATGATAACATCGCTCGACTAGAGTGGCCAGCATGTTCTCCAGACATGAACCCTATCGCACGTGCCTGGGACAGATTGGAGAGGGCTGTTTATGGACGACGTGACCCACAAACCACTCTGAGGGATCTACGCCAAATTGCCGTTGAGTAGTGGGACTATCTGGACCAACAGTACTTTGGTGGACTTGTGGGTAGTATGCCACGACGAATAGAGGCATGCTTCAATCCAAGAGGACGTGCTACTGGGTATTAGATGTACCGGTGTGTACAGCAATCTGGACAACCACCTCTGAAGGTCTCGCTGTATGGTGTTGGAACATGCAATGTGTGATTTTCATGAGCAATAAAAAGGACGGAAATTATGTTTATGTTGATCTTTACTCACAGGCTCCGGATCTATCGGAAGCGAGGTGATACAAAACTTTTTTGATATGTGTGTATATAGTGAGGTTACAAACAACTGTACTTGTGACTCAATCTACTTTAAATTTGTTTACCAAAAGAGACTAGTTAATCACTAGTCTGCATTTTAACGTTGTAAAGAAGCTGGATTAGCTATTAATATTCAACTTTAAAAATTGTAGCGTGTCTTCAGCCCAACATTTATTCTGACTTATACACTGTGGAAAATAATTATTTTTATTTAATAAAGCATCACGTACAGTTACAGCATCCCCTATGACGATGACAGAGCTGACCAGTTAACCAAAACTGAACGTGTCACAATAATCAGTTAACAAATAACCAGTTTCAACCGCCACAGACCATCTACAGATCAAGAATGAAGTGGTAAATAAAAATGATAAAATGGAAATAAACCAAAAACTGAAATAAATTTAAAATAAAGATAACAGAATAAAATTAACTACAGCATTTCTGGAATTTTACATTTGTGAGCTCAACTAAAACTGTCGTATTGTGTTATGGTCAAACTACAGCAATGCAAATGAGCAGCACACAGCCAACAGGATTACAAACATAACTGTAACTCATTAGTTGGTTAACAACCATATAATCAATTATTTTTTTGCAATATTTCACCAAGTGTTTCCATCAAATGCAACTGTAATGCTCTTTCCCGCCCTACGCATATATGGTAACACAATATGGGATTCTGACTACGTACTTTCCATTTGCTAATTTTTATCTGGCAGTTTGCTGCATTGTCAGTCTTACACTGAAGTAATAATGTATATTTGCTATGGTGATTATGTTCTGCCATTTTAATTTTGATGCCACTTCTGTATCTCTATTTTCTATTCTTATATTTACCATTTTATTCTAGATAAGAAAGGCCACTGGTGGCTTTAATCGGTTACTAATTAATCAGCATTTGTGAAAACTATATCGTAGTAGGTCTCGTACATAATATCAGACCAACACACAAGCTTCAGCACGCCTAGGAACACTAAGACAAAGATTATTACCGTTTGCAGAATATGGCTTATCTTCAAGGCTGGGTGTAAAATGGTTGAATACATAGTATGCGACTACTCTTGGATATTCTGGATGTAGCGTCCCAGACCAATCCTTTCAAGGAGAACTGCAGGTTCTTTGCCATTTTCGTTCGTTAATAATACATTGCAGACGTCAAATTATGGAATTCAGGTGGTCCCTCAAAATCGATGTGGCAGACTGCATCGGTGGGAAAATTTTTGAAGTCATTCAAAACCAACTGCTTATATTGACGACAATATTTACTTTCCGCCTTCATTAAAAGTGCACATTTTTAGCGATTGCGGGTTTATTTTCAGATGACAAATCATCATCAAATGTATGATGAAAAGATAGAAATTATATAACATTAAAATCTTTACTTGTGATGACAAAGAATAGCAATTACTTTGCTTAAAATGTAAGCGATCACGTTCCCACAGACGTCTTTATGCACAAAATTACGTCTAGTCTTCGTATTCGTCCCATGCACTAGTAATAACTTACTGTGAAGCGAAGTAGTTGAGTTCTCCCCAGATTTTCAGAGGAATTGTATCATTCTGCCTTCCAAAGAGGCTCACCTGAAACAGTAGGAAACAGAGATTAAGTGTATGTTTTTAAGGCTTTTCCAATACCATTTACAAAATTTAAGGCTTTTGCGTTACTAATTACAAAATTTTTAATTCCTTAGCGTTTATCGTTACTGGGCTACAATGCGTTACTCACTGATCAGCTTATGGAATACTGCGCAGAATTTCTAGGCTGTTGACTTACCACGATCAGATGAAATCCCTGGCAGATGTTTCATGGTTTGACTACGAAACCAGGACGCGGAATGCAATGCAGCAGCCACAATAAGTAGGGAATGTGTGGATGAATTATGAGGCACAAACACGCCTATTTAAACAACAATCAAAGACCTTTCGTTCTTCTCACAGTAGAAAGTCTCCATCACTGAAGTACAGCATTGAAAAAATATGTAAGATGAAAAGGAAACATTCATATTTATTCCTCATCTTTGTCCATCTGAAGTGATGTGGTCAAAAAATTACAAAATTCGAACCGTCTTATTCTTCCGCTTTCGTCAATAGTGAGCAAAATGAGGTGCTACAATTGTTTCTCTTGCGATGTTAATCTGTGGGAACAATTCGGATTACACATCCATTTCTCTATAGGTTCTCCGGTACAGAAAATAAAAAGTTACACATTATTCTGTTAAAGTTAATTCCACTGACATTTGGAATTAGCATAAGTCAACGGTTTGTAATTTTTATAATCAGAAGTAGTTTGCTAGGAGGACCGAGTGTCAGTTCATCTGATCTAACTGTAAAAGTTTTCTTATATCACGTACATTTCCTGAAAAGCGTAAGTTGACGCTAAAGCATTGTCATTCGCCGCCGTGAATGGCTGTGATGAGTGTGTGTTACGTACAGTGTCGTGTTTGCGCTTCTTTAGAATAAAAACGGAATGAGGTAGTGGGCTGTATTTCTGGAAGGTATAGAACATTAAACAGACCGTAGTTTAGCGTCCTTCCTCGTTCGGCACTCTTCCGTCAGGAGCGTCTAATGCCTCCTGTCTACTGTTTTAGACATCGGAGGATAATCTGAAATTTAAATCAAAATATTGCCGTATATATTCTGGCAGAATATGTTTTTCGACTTCGGGTTTCGAAATACTGTGTACCTGAAAGTTTTAAAAATTCACAACGGCGTCTTCCACTTCGTCCAGCTACAGAACATTACTGTTTTGAGTATTTCATTAACTCCTCTATCAGCTACTCTACTAACAAATAGCAGTTTGTTAAAATTTGCAGACATTTTTATTCAACTACTACTCAGATTTAGCTTTATTAGACATACAAGAAAAAAATGTTTTTTTTTTTTTGTATCTGGATGTTTCATTGGTTTGTACTGAACACTATTCATCTATTAATACTAGGGATCTCCTATGATCTATAGGCATAATTAAATAATTCCATTTACTTACGATGCCAAGCTTGAATAGGTAAAACTTGTTTTTTTACACACAGATAAACAATTAAGTTGAAAGAAAAGCACTCCGTCGTCAGGCCACAAGTGGCCTACTGGGACCATCCGACCGCCGTGTCATCCTGAGATGAGGATGCTGATAGGAGGTGGTCAGCACACTGCTCTCCCGGTCGTCCTCAATAGGCATCACGAGGCTGAGTGCACCCTGAAAAATGGCAACAGCGCATGGCGGCCTCAATGGTCACCTATCCAAGTGCTGGCCAATCCCGACAGCGCTTAACTTCAGTGATCTGACTGGAACCGGTGTATCCACTGCGGCAAGGCGTTGCCATATTGCAAAAGACGTAATTAATTTTTATCCATACGACGGAGCATACTTAAAATATAGCAATTTAGCTAATTTACAGCAGGCGCCAGATTCTTTCTCGAAACGAACATCCATCTACAAAACAGCCACAATTGTCTATTATTTGATACATGAGTTGAAGTGTCAAATATTTGACTTTAAGAATATAAGTGGGAAGAAGATTAGAAAAGATTTGAAATTATATTTAAAGTTTGTATGAAGTCACTAAGCGCTCTTATTACCAAACCCTGGATGAGTACAGTCCGGGTATTTGCTCTACATTTTAAGCAAAACCTAGTTTTCACTCACTTCAGTGTACAATTGTCCTATAACAACATAATGTTGCAGTTTCATGTAGTGGTGTATGTGGCTAAATTTTCTGTTGATGTATAAGGGGCAGCCAAGTAAAAGCCGACTATCCGACACAGCGTTGCCACGGAATGGGCTCCATTCAAGAGTAATCACCACACGCATTAAGAAATTTATCACAGTGGGAGACGAAGAGATTAATTCCTATTTCTCAGAATGGGGTCGGTCGCTGACGGCTCGACAACCGCACCCAGTCTTGTGCTTCCTCGTCCGACTGACGCCGACGCCCACGTATGTCTTCAGGTAGCCAAAGATGAAAATCACACGGTGAAAGATCCGATTGTGCGGAGGATGTTTCAGTGTTTCCCACGCAAATCGCTATAGTGTAGCCTTCGTCCGATTGGCAGTGTGGGGTGGACGTTACCGTGCAACAGGATGATTATGTCCCATAGCATTCCTGGGCATTTTGATTTTATGGCGTGTCGCAGTTTTTGCAAAGTGTGTTCACAGCGCTCCCACGTTCGATGACCACTACGAACGGAGGGCCCCTGCAGTTTAAGATGGAGGTCATCATGACCTTACCGGAACTTGTGTGAACAAGATTGGTTTTCTTTGGAGGGGAGATGGAGGATGTTTGCAATGTCAGCTATGCCATTTTCCCTCTGACTGTCGGAATGCAGTCAGACGGAATCACCAAGTTGCACAATAACGCCCATCCCCACCCTAACAATCGGACGAAAACAGTTTATGTGGTGTCACCGCCAGACACCACACTTGCTAGGTGGTAGCCTTTAAATCGGCCGCGGTCCGGTAGTATACGTCGGACCCGCGTGTCGCCACTGTCAGTGATAGCAGACCGAGCGCCACCACACGGCAGGTCTAGAGAGACGTACTAGCACTCGCCCCAGTTGTGCAGCCGACGTTCATAGCAATGTTTCACTGACAAATACGATCTCATTTGCCAAGACGATAGTTAGCATAGCCTTCAGCTACATTTGCTACGACCCAGCAAGGCGCCGTATTCAATTGATAATTAATATTATGAAGCATGTACCGTAACGAGAGACGTTCTACAATTGTGGATTAAAGTTAAGTATTACTTCATCTACATACTTTATTTGCAAATTCTCTAGATATTGTCCTATTCCAGACCTCACGCCAGTCAGCGTGTAATTAAACGCGTGCATTTCGGCCTCCGCTAGAAACACAGTGTTGGCTCTTCTGCCAACACTACAGTTTATACTTTCAAAAAAGAAAAAAAAATAATGGCTCTGAGCACTATGGGACTTAACTGCTGAGGTCATCGGCCCCCTAGAACTTAGAACTACTTAAACCTAACTAACCTAAGGACTCACACACATCCATGCCCGAGGCAGGATTCGAACCTGCGACCGTAGCTGTCGCGCGGTTCCAGACTGTAGTGCCCAGAACCGCTCGGCCACCCCGGCTGGCTTTTACTTTCAGTTTAGATTGTTTCAAATACTGATTATTTTCAGTGTCTCGGTTGGAAAACACTGCAACATCCTCCGAATCTTTCACCATGTGATTTTCACGTCTTTGGCGGCCAGAAGACAGACATGCGTAGACATACTTTTCAGTCGGACGAGGAACTGCATGAGTGGGTGTGTTAGCGGCTGATCGCGTTCTACGGAACAGAACTTGATCGTCTTGTCTATTACTGGGATAAGTGTCTTAATCCGTGTGGTCATTAATTTTGAACGGAACCATTAGATCGTCCCGATGAGGCGATTGTTCGGTTTTCATTTGACTGTCCCTCATGTATCATGAAGACTCAAACAAAAGGATCTACTTGAAAGAATGCAGAACAGCAGAAAATCCTGTTGTTTTCATTTTCAATTCCTATTGTTGCAAGTACTGACTATTTTCATTTTGAATAAAGGTAAGCTCATTGGCTTCAACAATTTAAATGAAAATTATATTCAAGCCAAAATTATTATTGTTGGTTAACGGCGCTCTTGGTAACGAAACCTTGTACGTAATTAATGTTACTACAAAGGAAATTATTTTGTAAAAAGTTAATCGAATCTCGGATTGAGACGCAGGTTCGGCTTTCAAAAGTTTAAATAGCTAACGACAGAGCGCTTATGGAACTAAATCACTTCCGTCCTAATTTTAAGGCCTAGAAATTACTTGTATTACATAATTAAACTTGGAGAACTGAGAGTTTTCTCATTCTCCAAAATAAAACAGATTTCGAAATATACTGGTCGAATTATTATTCCTAAAACTTTACAATGGGTCCACTTACATCTGTGCCGTGCCGCTGTCAGAAATGGAAGAACGGAAGATACATGACTACACATTCGTAAAACAAAGGTTAGTACAACGGCAGGCGTATTCAGTTGTTAATTTTCAAAACGACTTTCCTTTTTTACAATACATATTTCTGTACTGTTCACTCAATGGGATCACAATTAATTTGAAAATGTTTTAATCGAAATAACATCAGAATTGTTAAGTAGTAGTTTATAAGCAGGAATATCACCTGACTTTGCCGGCCGGAGTGGCCCAGCGGTTCTAGGCGCTACGGTCTGGAGCCGCGCGACCGCTACGGTCGCAGGTTCGAATCCTGCCTCGGGCATGGACGTGTGTGATGTCCTTAGGTTAGTTAGGTTTAAGTAGTTCTAAGTTCTCGTGGACTGATGACCTCAGAAGTTAAGTCCCATAGTGCTCAGAGCCATTTGAACCACCACCTGACTTTAGTATTATTATCACGCCTCCAAACGACTATTCTATCACGCACAAGAGTTTTAATGTGTGGTTTTATCAAAATATGCGTTATATTGCGCAATGTATTGAGAATAGAGTTAGTAGTAAAGAAGTAATAAGTTTCGAATAAAAACGTCGTGCCTGATGCGGCAGTTTTACACGATGAACAACGAACATGTAGTAAGTGATACACTTTTCCCCTTTGATCATATTGTTGGGGGAGGGGATCTCAGCGAGAAAAAAATTTCATTAAAGGTTGAAATTACGTGTACAGCTTGTTGGAAGTTGCTATGTGCACTCATTCTCAAGTACTGACTGACCATAATCTGGGTATCTACAAGTGGCGTGTAACGCAACCTGAAGACATACACAGAATTTCTAAGCGTAATACACGTCCTACTGTGATGCATCTTTACCATAACATAATACTTTTTAATGAGGTTATTATGACAGCATTTTACTTTTTTAATATTCGGTCAATAACTACGGGAAATGTATAAAATCAATTTTTTTATTGCTCCTGGAAGCCACTAGATAAGCAGTCTGCTCTTAGGAATGAGAATCATGAACCGAGTTAGCCGTGTAATACTGTAACATAGATATCCACAATTTTTCAGATGGTACTAGTAATAGTAACTGAATACGTGTATCAGCTCCTGAAGTACAGCCATTTTTTCACATTGACCTGCGTTCCAACTTAAATCATCCTGTGATCACGGCTTGACAATGTCGTTGTTTCAACATCGGAACATGTATGGGTCGTCTGCTGCGCAGCCTTATGTTCAATAATGTGCGCTGAATGGCACAGCCCGAAGCTGCCTGCAACAGCATTGTATGCTATCCCACTGCACAGTGCGGGCGTGCCTTTGACCTCCACGTTCTGATAGGCGTGGACGTCTAATACTTTGGCAACTACTCGTGGTTCCACCATCCTTCAACCACTTTCCATAGATGATCATAAGAGTAGCACGCGAACAGCCCCTCGCTGCTGCTACGGTCGCAGGTTCGAATTCTACCACGGGCATGGATGTGTGTGATATCCTTAGGTTAGTTAGGTTTCTGTACTTCTAAGTCTTAGGGGACTGATGACCTCCGATGTTAAGTCCTATAGTGCTTGGAACCTTTTTTTTACCGTTATCTAGACGTTTGTTTCGATACACAAGCCAGTTACCTGCCCTTTGACGAAGTCGCTTATGTCAGTGGATTTCCCAGTTTGCGGCCCGTATCATCGCTACTATGATCTCCTTTTCGTCTCTGCTCCACTTGTATATAATATTTTTCTTACCGCGTCACGCGTGGCCGTGGTGCCGATTGAAACTGAGGGCACTGGTGCAATAACGAGAGATGTCCACTTTTGGCCGAAAATGATATTTTGTTACCATTTGAGAACTGTTCTATCTTTTGGTGTGAGAATGAGACCTGTCGATGGGACGAATTCAGAATAACATAGGGATCATACTTGTCGACATTGTGTCTCTGGGGCAACAACCAGAGGTGTCTAGGGCTTCCTTTCTCATTGCACCAAAAATTAGTCAGATTCTGGAATGCGAAATACATCCAATTATTCACTGTGATTGATGTTAAAGACCTGTTTTTACACTTCTTGTTCCACCCTAAACAGCTGTTTCGGTTTAACATTACGGGTGCTGATAATGATATGTTTACTGTCTCCAAGTATATGTTCCATGAGTAGTCGCCAACACACTTAGGTCCCTGAAGTGCGTCATTATCAGAACTAGCAAGATTTTGCCATTTAGAAAACACAGGTTATAATGATGGGTTCTTGATGAAAAACCTCTGTCGGCTAAATCTGAAATAAAGGTGTCGTGAAGGTTGCCAGAAAGTATGTGCCATCCTCAGATATATGATTTTGTAAGAAGGTGGTCTGTGACAGAACTATTACTGGTGCGACACACAAGTCATCAAATCGAGAAGCACAGTGACCTTATTATTAACCTCCCACGCCCATAACATTTACTAAGGTACACAATTTTTTTGCAATTCTCAGACTCCTCATCATGTTCAATAAACTGTAAAGTGGTGGTAGTTGTTTCTATTGTTAAGTGTTTACTTTTTGACACCATATTCAATAACAAGTTATTTTTGAGAACATTTCTCCTAGATAACAGCGTTTTTTTATAATTTTAAAATGAACGTAAACAGTCTAGACCGCAAAAACTTTTTTTTTTGGTGTTACATAACTAAAAAAAGTTACGTAGCCTCAAAAAAAAAGTAAAAGTTTCTTGATGTTGAGACTGTTTATGTTCATTTTAAAACAACAATATGTTCTTTGGTGGAAGAACGAGGCTAGTATCTATTTAATTCAGTCAGTAAACCCATAACATTATAAAGTGGAATTTGTGTGTGTGTGTGTGTGTGTTTGTGTACTTTCCACATATCGTAATCCACTGGACCCATTTCAGCCCAAAAAAATGGTTCAAATGGCTCTTAGCACTATGGGACTTAACTGCTGAGGTCATCAGTCCCCTAGAACTTAGAACTACTTAAACCTAACAAACCTAAGGACAACACACACATCCATGCCCGAGGCAGGATTCGAACCTACGACCGTAACGGTCCCGCGGTTCCAGACTGTAGCGCCTAGAGCCGCTCGGTCACTCCGGCCAGCCCATTTCAGCCCAACTTGGTACACACATCCCTTACTCTCAGGCAACAATCGCTGTGGTAGTAAGACTCACTTATCTAACGTAGTTCAGGAGATATGACGTCATAAACACTGAGAGGCGCGAAAATCTGTCGCATTCTGCATGACGTATAAATTTATTACTTCTTTGGCACTAACTCTATTCACAACACATTTTCGGACAGTATCCACTGTTGACACTGAATGTATCTACAAAATTATATCACTGATTGACACATGGTTCAGGAGATCTCACGTCATAAACAATAAGACTCATGAGAAACTGCCGCATCGTCCATGACGTTTAAATTTATCACTTCTTTGCTATTACATTCATCCGCAACATATTTCGCAGATAGTATTTTCATATACAGCTGAATGTACCTATACAAACATATTATTGTCCAACAGTTCTGTGATATGAAGTCATAAACACTCAAATGCGTGAAAAAATACCATATCGTGTGTGAAGTTAATACATACACTCCTGGAAATTGAAATAAGAACACCGTGAATTCATTGTCCCAGGAAGGGGAAACTTTATTGACACATTCCTGGGGTCACATACATCACATGATCACACTGACAGAACCACAGGCACATAGACACAGGCAACAGAGCATGCACAATGTCGGCACTAGTACAGTGTATATCCACCTTTCGCAGCAATGCAGGCTGCTATTCTCCCATGGAGACGATCGTAGAGATGCTGGATGTAGTCCTGTGGAACGGCTTGCCATGCCATTTCCACCTGGCGCCTCAGTTGGACCAGCGTTCGTGCTGGACGTGCAGACCGCGTGAGATGACGCTTCATCCAGTCCCAAACATGCTCAATGGGGGACAGATCCGGAGATCTTGCTGGCCAGGGTAGTTGACTTACACCTTCTAGAGCACGTTGGGTGGCACGGGATACATGCGGACGTGCGTTGTCCTGTTGGAACAGCAAGTTCCCTTGCCGGTCTAGGAATGGTAAAACGATGGGTTCGATGACGGTTTGGATGTACCGTGCACTATTCAGTGTCCCCTCGACGATCACCAGTGGTGTACGGCCAGTGTAGGAGATCGCTCCCCACACCAGGATGCCGGGTGTTGGCCCTGTGTGCCTCGGTCGTATGCAGTCCTGATTGTGGCGCTCACCTGCACGGCGCCAAACACGCATGCGACCATCATTGGCACCAAGGCAGAAGCGACTCTCATCGCTGAATACGTCTCCATTCGTCCCTCCATTCACGCCTGTCGCGACACCACTGGAGGCGGGCTGCACGATGTTGGGGCGTGAGCGGAAGACGGCCTAACGGTTGCAAATGGTCCTCGCCGATACCCCAGGAGCAACAGTGTCCCTAATTTGCTGGGAAGTGGCGGTGCGGTCCCCTACGGCACTGCGTAGGATCCTACGGTCTTGGCGTGCATCCGTGCGTCGCTGCGGTCCGGTCCCTGGTCGACGGGCACGTGCACCTTCCGCCGACCACTGGCGACAACATCGATGTACTGTGGAGACCTCACGCCCCACGTGTTGAGCAATTCGGCGCTACGTCAACCCGGCCTCCCGCATGCCCACTATACGCCCTCGCTCAAAAGTCCGTCAACTGCACATACGGTTCACGTCCACGCTGTCGCGGCATGCTACCAGTGTTAAAGACTGCGATGGAGCTCCGTATGCCACGGCAAACTGGCTGACACTGACGGCGGCGGTGCACAAATGCTGCGCAGCTAGCGCCATTCGACGGCCAACACCGCGGTTCCTGGTGTGTCCGCTGTGCCGTGCGTGTGATCATTGCTTGTACAGCCCTCTCGCAGTGTCCGGAGCAAGTATGGTGGGTCTGACACACCGGTGTCAATGTGTTCTTTTTTCCATTTCCAGGAGTGTATAATCCTTACTACTATTGCACTTACGAAATCGAACCAAAGAAATCCGTGACATCTAGCAGCGCTTGTGACGCTTTTCAACTGCGAAACGCAAACGGCTGTAGGCGAAAACGATAGCCTTGTATAGAGCTGTGAAGAGGCGTTGTCATATAAACATTTGCTGTATCGAATTACAGAATCGGGAAGCAGCCGTACGGAGCATACAGAAACCGTCCAGGATCAGCGTACGCCAAGTCTACCGCAGGAGTACATTCGAAATTTCGTTTCTAACACAGAATTGCTAAATGAATACATAGTCAGTGCGGGATTTGACAGTTAGTATCATAATAAATCTTTGTTTGGCTGTATAATAAGCTATTACAATATGGTGGTGGCCTAAGTGAAGGTTGGAAAAGACAAGGCCGATTAATAGTTTTCCAGTATCTAGACAATTTTTTGTGCTTTACTAGAAAGTATGTAAACGTGACTTATCTGATTATTCAACCAGTGCTTTCAGCTTCTGCGTGACTGACGGATTGCAGTGGTGGGGGGCAGCGTTGCCGGTTGGCAGCCAGCCAGGCTTCACAAAGCGGTGCATATAACCCACAAAATAGGGAACACAGCGATAACGTGGCACTCGAGGAAGAACTGCGATTGGCTGGCGACTGTCCGCTTACCACTCGGCTCGCTGAAACGTCACTCACAAAGTTATTTTAACTCGAGCATATTTCTGGAGTTCACGGGTTCGTTACAGGAGAGTGGAGAGGAGTTTTCCTCGTCCCAGTCCCTCCTGGACGGACCCAGTTCCACTCAGCACACTATCAAATGACTACCGAGAATCTTCCTGGACGTTAAAAGCTGCGGGAGCGACGAGACGCCAACTTTCCCCTTCTAAGGCTACGCCGAAGAAACGCTGCACTCTGCGTGCAGTTAGGCAAATGGCCCGGTCATTGCCACAGATTTTATTTCAGCGTGTCATCTGCCTTCAAAGCCACGAGGCGATGTTCGGTCTCATAGTGCAGGAATTCTCAATTTTTTTCCCGTCGCACCCCATTTCCGAAACATAAATTATTTGCCCCACGCCGCCCTATTTCTCTTTCCTTCCTCCGCACTTTTCATAGTTTGCTTTAAATAGTGCCCATGATACCTATTTCCTTCAGTCTAATCATTGCAACTGTCAGTAACAACAGCAGCAATAATAATAATTAGAGAGTGTCTTTCAAGTACATCAAAGCGAAATATTACTTTAAAATCATCAAGCATTTGTAATGTTCAAAGGTGATGGTAGTTAATAATTACAATTATCATTATAGTGTGGAAGCGCTGTAACAAATACGTTCGAGAAGGCCGCGCACGGATTGGTAGTTTCAGTGGGCCTTGGTGCTTGGTTCCTATTTGACCTAGGAACATGGGGTACAAAGTCTTTGCTTTAACAAGGACCAGAGACCGTTCGTATAGACATTCGAACATCTATCTTACCGTAGCATCTATCCTTTGGTCTTCCTCTTGGCCGTTTCCTTCACGTCTCCATTTAATGTATCTTCCTGGGAATCTTCTTATTTTCTATGCTCTTTAGGTGACCATACCATCCTAGCCTGCTCTTTAAGGGTTCCCCTTTCACTATTGCCCTTACCCTTTTATTCCTCACCCTTCATCTCCTTGTTACTCCTATGTTAATTTTGAGGAAGTTCGTTCCACACTCCTAAAACCTGCTTACATCTCTTTTTTTCATTCCCCCATCTTTCAGATCCATAGTTCAGTACTGGGATGTCGTAACTTGTGTATATCACTTCTTTGCTTTGTTTGTGGGAAGGCTTTGTTCCAAACTAGGCTCCTGATACTTTGCGGGGTATGATTCAGCTTATTTGTCACGTCCGTTGATCTCTTTCTCATTTCTTCCCTTTGTCACACTTCCCACGTACTTGATATTTTACGCAATCTTCAATTGTTCACCCCCAATTCCAATTCTTATCCCACTAGTTTTTCTGTCTTTCTTTGTAGTTGAGACTAAGATCTCACAGTCGTTCACATTAAATTTCATTCTGTTCTGTCTCAGGGTTTCCCAGAATGAGCAAGAGAAATTAAGTAACGAGTTAGTGTTGTTATCTGCAAAAGATCAGGTAAGAATTTATTAAAACATCAAGAGAAACTGAATATTATGGCTTAAATACAACCATCCCACCACCTTCCTCCAAATCGCAGCATCTCGTAGCGTGTAGCCAACGCATGCACATTAGTATTGCGTGACCTCAACAGAGTGCATGTTCCATTTTGTCGGGTGTGTCTCTCACTCGCAATTTGTGCGTGCGATGCCCTGTGATAGTGGGCAGGCCTTGCGACAAAATTTACAGTAAGTAAAGGGAGAGGTGTATTCGCATTTACCCTTTACAAACGGTGGCATTCTGACAGTTCGTTACAATATTTACAGCACAGACAGATGTAAACAATGAAGTTGAGATTCGTAAATGTAGAAAAAGTTCGAAAAACTAGAACTATTCACAACTTATACTATTGTGGTTCTCCTTCCGATGCCTTACTCCTGCCATTTTATTGCACGAGCTTATTTGTATGTAAAATCCATTAGTCTCATTTGACGGAGTTGTAGTGTTTACTTCTTCAAGTTACTATGAAACAATAAACACTACAAAGCACGCGTGCAGAACCTGAAAGGCAATCTTACTTCTGGGACCACTGAAATGCTGTCATGCTGTGAGAAGAGTACCATAGTACTCTACGACGAGGTCCTATGTTCCCGTGGGAAGTGTGGTGGCAATCGCAGACATCACGACTGCATCATGATGCTGGTAGCGATGGCATATTCCAGCTGCAGCCGGCCATGGTGACCAAGCGGTTCTAGGCGCTATATGCTGGAACCGCGTGACAGCTACGGTCGCAATTTCGAATCCTGCCTCGGGCATGGATGTGTGTGCTGTCCTTAGGTTAGTTAGATTTAAGCAGTTCTAAGTTAGGGGACTGATGACCACAGAAGTTAAGCCCTATAGTGCTCATAGCCATTTGAACCATATTCCAGCTGGATAACAGTCCGTCATAGGGCCAGAATCGTGCTACAATGGTTTGAAGAACTTGACAGTGAACAGATTCGCATGCTCTGGACCCAACGGAATGCACTTGAGATGCTATCGGGCGCTAGATCCGAATTCGCAAACTGCCAGCCTGTAATTTGCGAGCATTGCGTGAGCCATGAGTAGACATCTGGTGCTGCATACCTCAGGAAATCTACCAGGGATTTGAACAGCCCATGGCAAAGACCTGTTGTATTTCGTTCCAAAGATCGACCAATTAGCTTTTAATGATTATAATATTTTCGTTCATCAGTGTACTTAAATGGAAATGAGCGTTTGACGTCATTGGCTGGGAGGCCTCTTGCGAGGCAGGTCCGGCCACCTTGGAGCAGGTCTTATTACATTCGACGCCACATCGGGCGACCTGAGCGCCGGATGGGGATGAAATGATGAGGAAGACAACACAACACCCAGTCCCTGAGCGGAGAAAATCCCCGACCCATCCGGGAATCGAACCCGGGCCCGTAGAACGGCAATCCGTAACGCTAACCACTCAGCTATCGGGGCGGACAGTGTACTTAAGACGCTCGGACTTCAACTTGATCACAGCTATAGTATTGACGTAATTTCATTCATGAAAATGTTTTCAGAAAGACACATATTACGCAAATACCCAACTCGCTGCCGCATTTCTGTTACACTCATTCTTCTCAGCGGTAGTCAGTCCTTACGTAAACCTTTGACTTGATAGTACGTATTCAGAGACTGGACATCGGATATTGGGTGTCCTGTTCATCAGGCACCCACAGTCTGACCATATCAAGCCACACGACATTTCCATTTTTTTTCAATGCCCTGGTATCAGGCGCCTCGTCCATCTGATGCCTGGGAATAGGTACACTGACTTCAAACATTCGCTTTGCTGATGGGAGTGGATTTTATCCAATACAGCAGCTGCCTCCAAATCAAGTGCTCTCTTGTCTCGTTCTTTTCTAAGCAATGTATAATCCTGTGTTTGGTCTGACAATGGATCATCTCACATGACTGGTCCCGGATCATGGAAGCATGTGGAACCCGCATGGCGAGAGGTAAACTACTGTCTGACACAGGAATACGATGAAGCAATAACGTATAGAAGGTAAAGGCTTAGAGATTTGCCTATAACATAGCGATTGTGCCAAGGACTTGGTAGATCACTTGAACGAAAAGGACATGGTTTACAAAAAGGTTTCATATCTTAGCAGAACTCAAACCGTTTCACGGGATCTATCTAGATTTGATCATGAGAATGTTTCTAAACTTTTTTGTTTCATTAAATGAAAGAGGGGTCTTCAATATGTACGTTGATCCAAAGGAATTTGACGGAAAAAAATCACAACACCAAAAAGTAATTAATGTAGAGTAATGAAATTTCGGGAATACATTTGTCTATGTAACATATTTAAGTGATTAACAGTCCTAGATCGCAGGTTCTTGTAAGCGCGAGATAAGCCATTACAAATGTAAAATGCTAGTATATTAATAACCGGTGTAACCGCCAAAATGTCGAATGCAAGCACGACACGTGCGTGCATTGAAAAAAAATGGCTCTGAGCACTATGGGACTAAACTTCTGAGGTCATCAGTCCCCTAGAACTTGGAACTACTTAAACCTAACTAACCTAAGGACATCAAACACATCCATGCCCGAGGCAGGATTCGAACCTGCGACCGTAGCGATCGCGCGGTTCCAGACTGTAGCGCCTAGAACCGCTTGGCCACTCCGGCCGGCGAGGCATTGAATTCTACAGGTGCCGGATGCAAGTTTGTAGGGTGGAATTCCACGCCTATTACATTTTGTTGGTCAATATAGGACAGTTTGAGGATGACGCTGGAGTTGTTGTCCAATGACACCCCATATGTGCTCAATTAGACCTGGTAATCGAACAGGCAGAGGTAACATATCAACACTTTGAAGAGCATTTTGGTTACAACATCGGTATGCCTGGAAGAGATGTTCATGAATGGTAGCACAACATGTTGAATCAACACGTTCACGTACAAATCTGCGGTCACTAATGCGTGGGATAACCGCGAGAGTGCTCCTACTGTCATACAAAATTACATCCCAGACCATAGCTCCAGGCGGAGATCTAATATGTCTAGCACGCATACAGGCTGGTTGCTGGCCCTCAACTGGCTTCCTAACCAACAAACTGCCTTCACTGGAACCAAGACAGAACCAGCTTTCATCAGAAAACACAAGAAATCTCCAAGTTGCCCTCCAATGAGCTCTCACTTGACACAACTGAAGCAAATGCCGGTGGTTTGGGATCAGTGGAATGCACGCTACAGGGTGTGTGGCCCAGAGCCGTTCTTGAAGTAACCGATTTGTAGCAGTTCGTTGGTGGCAACTGTTGCTCTAATTGCTGCTGCAGATGGGGTACGATGCGCCATAGCCCTCGGTAGTGCTACGTGGCTGTCTGGAGTTCCATCTTCTTGCGACCATACGTTCCCGTGAGCACCGGTTGCAACAGTCATGTTCAGTGGTAACATTCCTGCCAAGTCTTTCTGCAGCATCGCAGAAGGAAAATCCAACTTCTCGTAGCCCTATTACACGACCTCATTACAACGCCGCGAGGTGTTGATAATGGTGTTTTTCTCACATTAAAGGCATTCTTGACTAACACCAACTCACGACGTCAAATCTCACGACTGATAGAGCATGTACTTAAAGCAAACCTGGCACAAAATTTTAATACAGATCATCTTTCAGATGTAGAAACATGCCTCTCAACTTTCGTGTATGGCGCAAAGCTCCTGCTTGGTGTTGCGATTTTTTCCGTAAGTGTATTAATGGTTGCCAGCATGGGTGGCCGAGCGTTTCTAGGCGCTACAGTCTGGAACCGCGTGACCGCTACGGTCGCAGCTTCGAATCCTGCCTCGGGCATGGATGCGTGTAATGTCCTTAGGTTAGTTAGGTTTAAGTAGTTCTACGTTCTAGGGGACTAATGTCCTCAGAAGTTAAGTCCCATAGTGCTCCGAGCCGTTTGAACCATTTTGTATTAATGCTTATTGAACGCTGAATGCAAACGTGACTCAGTTTATTTTTAATTTCCTTCTACTGCCAGTGTAATTTCTGAGATGAAATATATATCTAAGTAAATTTGCGCCTCGTGAAGTACGAAAGTGGCGAGTGACGCATTTGATCGCAAGGCTTGTTTACTGTTCCTGTTTTTCAATGTGACACGCCCTTGTTGTGGACAATGACAGTTATTTTGGACAAAACAGCTCCTTCATGGTGGTGGTAGAGTTCTTTGATAATCTCTGCAACGTTAACAACTGCCATTTACGTATCTGACTTCGTCATGTTTTCTGTTTTCTACTGTGCAGATTCCTCTGCCATAACAATCAATTACTTTGTAGAAAGAAAGGTTTCCATTCTGCTTTTAAATGTCTTCGATTGACTCGATCAGGAAAGCTTAGACAGGAAATTATCTCGGTATGTTCACGGAATGGCTTTACTAAGTCACCTAACAGCTTTATTGACAGGCATGTTAGTGAGCGCGCATGCGCGCCGCTCGTGATGCGATAAGATAGAACTTATCTCGAAGTGAGAGCAGCCAGTTCCATGACGTCACCTGGCGTGCTCTGCCCTGTGAGCGCAATGACACGCAGCTCTGTTTTCTGAAACGCAACTTCAGGAAAACATATAAATGTCAAGGCATGCCGCGTCGCTCATCCCAGTCTCTTAGCGACGGTTTCTCGGCAGCACTACGCATTAACTCTGGATACAGCTTCCCCTGTACGAAACTGCACAGTTATTACCCGTGTAATAAGTGCACTAACTTACACATAAGATGATAAATCATGACTCACATGTGAGTGCTGACTAATGGAGATCTATTCTCGCTATGTCAATGAACGCCGTAGGATGTGTATATACACCTTTAAATTGAAGAGCAACAGTTCTGTCAAGGAGCATGTGGAGCCCATGGTGCTGCTCTTTTACCAGGTAGTTCCACACTTCAGTAAAACTACGCCGTGTTGCACTGCATGTGGAATTTGTAAGGCTTCACCGACGAGTCACGGGATATTACTGTTCACCTAGTCTGATCATTCTGCTGACATCACGAGCATCAGAAATGGCGTGCGGTTGGTCACAAACTCGTCTGTCGCGCTTTTTCTTGGAATGAATCACATTATTTACACCGAGCGATAAGGTGCAGTTATGAGACACTAGTATCTTGGAGAACGGTGGTTCGAATTCCCCTTCGGCCATCCAGATTTAGGTTTTCCGTGATTTTCCTGAATTGCTTAAGGTGGATGTCGGGATGGTTCCTGTGACAAGGCATGGTCGACTTCGTTCGTAATATTTTCCCAATCTGAGCTGTTGTTAAAGTCTCAAAAGGCCGCATTGTCGACGTGCTTTAAACTCCAAAATTCTTTCTTTTCCCAAATACTAAGTAGAACGCAGGAGGGTAATGTCCTTGACAACCGCCGACATTTCGTCTCGTGAACTTTCCACCATTTTCAAAGCACAAGTGCAATGACAAATCGCCGTGGAATGGAAATTGAAACTCTCGCTGGACAGGACAGCGCCGAGAAATAAAAATGACGGCGAATGCAGAAGAGCAACGCACAAAGTAAACAACTAGCGCCGGAACACATATACATATTTGTAAATTGGATACTACAGGAAAAGCTCAAGTTCGTGTGGTTTTCCTCTGCGGCGAATAGCTGTATCGTTCCCTACGGAGGATAGATGAGCTTCGCAGTTGAAGCGAGATGGCAGCGCAGTTTCGTTTTTGTTGCGGTGTGAAAACATTATTTTGCTCCAATATGTGTTAAAGTAATGCATCACATTAATTATCCTGCCAGGTGACTCATTAAGCAACGGATCGGTTTTGCTCTTGTTACACAGAAATCCATTTTACTTGCCATCAGTTTGATCCTGTACGTAACTACCACTTCAGCTTCAGTTAAAGGTTGACTGTACAGTTTCAGCATTATCTTGGGATTGGTTGGACGGTGCTCTTTGGACCCAGCCTGGTTGCATCTCAGCACGACATTTGGTTACGACTAACCGTTTTCATGAGTTCCAGTCCGATATTCTGTGATCAAATTTTTAGATGTCGCTGCTTTATTCGCGCTGTAGAGAGGTTGGAAGTTTGTACCGAAGACCAAACGCATTAAGACTTAAATTTTACAGAGCAACGTCGGTCGATATGTTTACGTACGTCAGTGAAAATTAAATGTTAACTAAAAGAAGGCCAAGAAGCCTCGAAACTTTGAGATGAAGACTGTTAAAAGAGTTAGAGGAAATTTTAAATGAGAGAGAGAGAGGGAGAGAGAGAGAGAGAGAGAGAGAGAGAGAGAGAGAGAGAGAGAGAGAGAGAGAGAGAGAGAATGCACAATGAACTGGATAACACATCTGCAAGAAAGAAATGGATAGTCAAAGTTATCTTAATTAAATACAATCAAATAGATTAATAGGTAGGCGATGGCGACGGCAATGGCGAAAACGACGGATTAATACGTTAGATTGTAAAGTCGGCAGGAGGTTTCTCCTTGAAGATAGGCTTCGTTACGTCCCGGTTCAATTTTTCTTACAAAATCCACGTTTCGACCCGTATGCTTCGTTCTTTAGGATAATCTGGTGTCCCAAGTTAGCTGATCACCTCACGATTATCCCAACAGAAGAGTCGAAAAGTCAGTTGTGTCAGAAGAAACTGAGAGAACGTAATACATCTACATCTACATCTACATTTATACTCCGAAGCCACCCAACGGTGTGTGGCGAAGGGCACTTTACGTGCCACTGTCATTACCTCCCTTTCCTGTTCCAGTCGCGTATGGTTCGCGGGAAGAACGACTGTCTGAAAGCCTCCGTGCGCGCTCTAATCTCTCTAATTTTACATTCGTTATCTCCTCGGGAGGTATAAGTAGGGGGAAGCAATATATTCGATACCTCATCCAGAAACGCACCCTCTCGAAACCTGGCGAGCAAGCTACGCCGCGATGCAGAGCGCCTCTCTTGCAGAGTCTGCTACTTGAGTTTGTTAAACATCTCCGTAACGCTATCACGGTTACCAAATAACCCTGTGACGAAACGCGCCGCTCTTCTTTGGATCTTCTCTATCTCCTCCGTCAACCCGACCTGGTACGGATCCCACACTGATGAGCAATACTCAAGTATAGGTCGAACGAGTGTTTTGTAAGCCACCTCCTTTGTTGATGGACTACATTTTCTAAGGACTCTCCCAATGAATCTCAACCTGGTACCCGCCTTACCAACAATTAATTTTATATGATCATTCCACTTCAAATCGTTCCGCATGCATACTCCCAGATATTTTACAGAAGTAACTGCTACCAGTGTTTGTTCCGCTATCATATAATCATACAATAAAGGATCCTTCTTTCTATGTATTCGCAATACATTACATTTGTCTATGTTAAGGGTCAGTTGCCACTCCCTGCACCAAGTGCCTATCCGCTGCAGATCTTCCTGCATTTCACTACAATTTTGTAATGCTGCAACTTCTCTGTATACTATAGCATCATCCGCGAAAAGCCGCATGGGACTTCCGACACTATCTACTAGGTCATTTATACACTCCTGGAAATGGAAAAAAGAACACATTGACACCGGTGTGTCAGACCCACCATACTTGCTCCGGACACTGCGAGAGGGCTGTACAAGCAATGATCACACGCACGGCACAGCGGACACACCAGGAACCGCGGTGTTGGCCGTCGAATGGCGCTAGCTGCGCAGCATTTGTGCACCGCCGCCGTCAGTGTCAGCCAGTTTGCCGTGGCATACGGAGCTCCATCGCAGTCTTTAACACTGGTAGCATGCCGCGACAGCGTGGACGTGAACCGTATGTGCAGTTGACGGACTTTGAGCGAGGGCGTATAGTGGGCATGCGGGAGGCCGGGTGGACGTACCGCCGAATTGCTCAACACGTGGGGCGTGAGGTCTCCACAGTACATCGATGTTGTCGCCAGTGGTCGGCGGAAGGTGCACGTGCCCGTCGACCTGGGACCGGACCGCAGCGAAGCACGGATGCACGCCAAGACCGTAGGATCCTACGCAGTGCCATAGGGGACCGCACCGCCACTTCCCAGCAAATTAGGGACACTGTTGCTCCTGGGGTATCGGCGAGGACCATTCGCAACCGTCTCCATGAAGCTGGGCTACGGTCCCGCACACCGTTAGGCCGTCTTCCGCTCACGCCCCAACATCGTGCAGCCCGCCTCCAGTGGTGTCGCGACAGGCGTGAATGGAGGGACGAATGGAGACGTGTCGTCTTCAGCGATGAGAGTCGCTTCTGCCTTGGTGCCAATGATGGTCGTATGCGTGTTTGGCGCCGTGCAGGTGAGCGCCACAATCAGGACTGCATACGACCGAGGCACACAGGGCCAACACCCGGCATCATGGTGTGGGGAGCGATCTCCTACACTGGCCGTACACCACTGGTGGTCGTCGAGGGGACACTGAATAGTGCACGGTACATCCAAACCGTCATCGAACCCATAGTTCTACCATTCCTAGACCGGCAAGGGAACTTGCTGTTCCAACAGGACAATGCACGTCCGCATGTATCCCGTGCCACCCAACGTGCTCTAGAAGGTGTAAGTCAACTGCCCTGGCCAGCAAGATCTCCGGATCTGTCCCCCATTGAGCATGTTTGGGACTGGATGAAGCGTCGTCTCACGCGGTCTGCACGTCCAGCACGAACGCTGGTCCAACTGAGGCGCCAGGTGGAAATGGCATGGCACGCCGTTCCACAGGACTACATCCAGCATCTCTACGATCGTCTCCATGGGAGAATAGCAGCCTGCATTGCTGCGAAAGGTGGATATACACTGTACTAGTGCCGACATTGTGCATGCTCTGTTGCCTGTGTCTATGTGCCTGTGGTTCTATCAGTGTGATCATGTGATGTATCTGACCCCAGGAATGTGTCAATAAAGTTTCCCCTTCCTGGGACAATGAATTCACGGTGTTCTTATTTCAATTTCCAGGAGTGTATATATTGTGAAAAGCAATGGTCCCATGACACTCCCCTGTGGCACGCCAGAAGTTACTTTAACGTCTGTAGACGTCTCTCCATTGATAACAACATGCTGTGTTCTGTTTGCTAAAAACTCTTCAATCCAGCCACACAGCTGGTCTGATATTCCGTAGGCTCTTACTTTGTTTATCAGGCGACAGAGCGGAACTGTATCGAACGCCTTCCGGAAGTCAAGAAAAATAGCATCTACCTGGGAGCCTGTATCTAATATTTTCTGGGTCTCATGAACAAATAAAGCGAGTTGGCTCTCACACGATCGCTGTTTCCGGAATCCATGTTGATTCCTACATAGTAGATTCCGGGTTTCCAAAAACGACATGATACTCGAGCAAAAAACATGTTCTAAAATTCTACAACAGATCAACGTCAGAGATATAGGTCTATAGTTTTGCACATCTGCTCGACGACCCTTCTTGAAGACTGGGACTACCTGTGCTCTTTTCCAATCATTTGGAACATTCCGTTCCTCTAGAGACTTGCGGTACACGGCTGTTAGAAGGAGGGCAAGTTCTTTCGCGTACTCTGTGTAGAATCGAATTGGTATCCCGTCAGGTCCAGTGGACTTTCCTCTATTGAGTGATTCCAGTTGCTTTTCTATTCCTTGGACACTTATTTCGATGTCAGCCATTTTTTCGTTTGTGCGAGGATTTAGAGAAGGAATTGCAGTGCGGTCTTCCTCTGTGAAACAGCTTTGGAAAAAGGTGTTTAGTATTTCAGCTTTACGCGTGTCATCCTCTGTTTCAATGTCATCATCATACATACAGCGTAACAGCGTAACAACCTACCCGGGGACTGGGTGTTTGTGCTGTCCCCGTCATTTCATCTTCATCGTCATCATTCGTGACAGTGGCTAGATTGGACTGTGTAAAAACTGGACTGCGTAAAAATTGGGACTTCATACGGGCGGTGATGACCGCGCAGTTGAGCGCCCCGCAAACCAAACTTCATCATCATCGTCATCAGCGCAACAACCTAGAAGTTGCACATGTTGCTGGGCGCAATCTAATGTGTACTGCCAAATAAAAATTTTTGTAGCCAAAGCCGCTTGTTGAAATACTTTTATTTGGTCAGTGGCCAGGTTTTTGACAGGTATAGCTGTCATCTTCGGATATGGTGGAAATAACATTATTCTACATGAATCGCACAACCACAACGGGAGCTCTTCTTACGGTAGTACGGTTCGTGCACAGTACTATTGTTTCCAGAATATTCGAAGATGATTCCTATACTTGTCGATAGCGATCATTAAGGGAAAATAATATTTAGTTACGGAATCTTGCCTGAAAAAAATTGTTATATATCACTAGAAGGTTTTTACCTGCATTGGCAATGCCATGAAAGGCCTCGTGTTGTTTTTCTTTTTTCGTATGTGTACCAATAGAGTGAGAGCTACACCAGTAAGTTACCTGTTTAAGTTTGTAGCAGTGACGAACTTACTTTCGGGTTAGGTGTGTTGAAGTAGATGCCCCTTGAAAATCAAATTTAATTTAGGAAGCTAGCAGACGCGACTGACATTAGCAGTTTCTACAGAATTGTTAGTTTTAATGCTGCGACCTTTCTCGCGTGGTTAAACTATGAGCTCTCGTTGCCAGTAAGGGAACAGCAATTGCTGGCAAATGATTGAAAGATTGGATTGTGTCTCAGTAGACGACGTCTGCATCTGATTTCCGTCAAACGTCTGCTGGTCGTTACCCGTCACTGATGGCGTAACGAGCAGCTCATTTTTTTCCCCCTTCGTGAAGCAGCGAATCATCGGCGCTTGTTACGCGGGACAGTTTTTATGACGGACGCTGCAGCTGACAGCAGGTTGAGCCGAGTGACGAATGACTCCCGGCACTTCCTCACTTCAGATCGGGCGCGGTCGAACTGCTGCTCATTTCTGCACAGTTCGGTTTGTTTCTATTGCACGTTCCCGTTTTATGGGACCCGTTTTCTTAATATGGAGGCTCGAAATGTTTCGCTTTTCTTCAGAGCCTACCCTTTTAAAAACTGTTCGAAAATGACTACAGGTTAATTTCTGTTTCGTTGCTAGCATGGGAGGCTATTATTTTTGATGGTACCATCTGGTCGGTCCAGAAGACATCGCTGTACCGTATCAGTCTAGATTCTGCAACTTTTCTATAAGAAGTAGTTCTTTAGAAGTATCCCTTATGTATACACTCTAGGTCCGTTTCACTTGCACATCAGGATGGAATAATTGATATACAAGAAAGGTTCATGATTATGATTGAAATTCAGAGGTAAGGATAATAATGATAAGAATCTTTGTTGACATTGTTGTTCTCAGTCAAAGTGAGAAATAACTGTAGGACCTAATGAATGGAATGAACAACCTACTGAGTACAGAACATTTATTTAGAGCAGTCGAAGGAAACGCGAAAGTATTGAGGAGTAACGGAAATGAGATGAGCGTTAATTTTATCAAATTCGAGGACTGTGGTGTAAACGAAGAAATTATGCTACCTTTGAAGCAAAATAAAGCGTGACAGACGCTGTAGGAAGGATATAAGATACAGACTAGCACAGGCAAAGAGGGCATTCCGCACTACAAAGCGTCTAAGACATAGGTGTTTATTTTGAGGAAGAAATTTCAGAGAATTTTGGTTTCTAGAGCACAGCATTGCTCGAAAGTGATTCATGGACTGTTGTGGAAAAACCGGAAAAGAAGATAGTTGGTTTCATAGGTAGATGGGTGCCAAATATTAAGTTGTCTGATAAGAGACGAGAATGTCCTCCGCAGACTCGGTGAGGAAAGGATGTTTCTGGTAAACAGTGACAAGAAGAGAGAGCGTGATAGGGCGTTATGGAACATGTTCCACGTTTCTAGTGGAACCAGTAGAGGGTAAAAGCTATATAAGGAAGAGGGAATACATGCAACAAATAATAGAGGATGTTGGTTCAGTCAATCACGGCGTCAGAATGTACTGTAACCGATCGTGTCTTTGTCGCACAGTAGTCCTCTGAACGTGCCAGTCTTAATCCCAAACTTTTCTTCCTATGAATAACATCTGCGCCTGCAGTTCCTTCAGCCGATGCTATTACTGTGCCTAAGCACTGAATTTTTTCGGTCTTGGCAGTTTAGTCTGGTAAAGCCTGATATCATCATCGCCCAGTCTCTATCTACTCAAATCGAAGTTGTACAGTATATTTTTCCTCTCATATGCAATCTTCAGTTTTCTAAATCCTCTTCAATTTCTCGTTTGTTTTAAGTTAGTAAGAGCATGTCATAAGTTCACAGGCAACACTAGTTTGCGTTATATATTTTCACACAGAGGGTGGTCGTAATACCGGTTCAAGACAGTGCCGGAAATTGTGCGTATGAATCCTTGGACGTCTAACAAAAATGCTTGCTAGAAACATTAAAGCAGAAGCTTTGAATGGTGTGCTCCGGAACACTTATGCTTGCTCCAGCATTGTACCCTCTCTTCATATCTGCCACAGATCCCGACCATCTCAGTTTCCAAGGTGCTCGTCTTAAGGTACCGAGCCATAAAAATTTGCCCTTGTTAAGATTTTAATAGCCTTAATGGCAACAAAAAAAAAAATTACAATTTTCCGATCACCGGTTGACTGGCAACCGTCCTCAGATCATGCTTGTAGGATAATCAGTACCTACGTACAATATTGGGCGCAACACCATAGTAACTCTGATCAAGCTTACTAAAATGCTAGTAACTAACTATATTGTTGGCCACAGCTCCATCGTTACTAAGTATAAATCGTCAGTACTTGAAGACTATTGAAATATTAATAGATAATACAGATCGCAGTATCTCTTTCACCCGTGATATCAGCTCTTACAAATCTGCCCCTTCTCAGAGTCGCTGACGCCAGTGCATTTTCCCACTTGCAGTCGGAGTGGCTGTTTGAATTATTCCTCATTGGTCTCTGCTCCACTTCTGTGTGACAGCTGCTAGACACGAGAAAAGCAATGCTTTGATCACGAAAGCTAGCGCATCCTCTACTGGTTTGAAGTAAGAGCTCCTTGACAACTGCTGAATCTTTTTCAGGAGCACGACAGCAAGTAAGGATCTTAAAGTGGTGGGGGAAACGTCAACATTTGGAGAAATGGGTAGTTCCAAGTTTGGTCATTCGGAGAAATGGACAACATGGAAGTCTCTCAACAGACTACGCCCTAGTATCACGAGATAGACCAACTTGCAGAACTTGGACCTTCCTGTGCATCGTTTTTGCAACAGTGGTGCTGTGCAACTAACAACCATTTACTATAGTGTTATTCATCTCTAGTCACAAGCACCTAGCGAGACCTGATGTGGGCGACAGCGAACGCATTACTCGTGGTTAGTTTCTGGTCAATGAATACTTTTTTTTTGTGGTCAGTCTACTGACTGGTTTGATGCGGCCCGCCACGAATTCCTTTCCTGTGCCAACCTCTTCATCTCAGAGTAGCACTTGCAACCTACGTCCTCAATTATTTGCTTGACGTATTCCAATCTCTGTCTTCCTCTACAGTTTTTGCCCTCTACCGCTCCCTCTAGTACCATGGAAGACATTCCCTCATGTCTTAGCAGATGTCCTATCATCCTGTCCCTTCTCCTTATCAGTGTTTTCCACATATTCCTTTCCTCTCCGATTCTGCGTAGAACCTCCTCATTCCTTACCTTATCAGTCCACCTAATTTTCAACATTCGTCTATAGCACCACATCTCAAATGCTTCGATTCTCTTCTGTTCCAGTTTTCCCACAGTCCATGTTTCACTACCATACAATGCTTTACTCCAGACGTCCATCCTCAGAAATTTCTTCCTCAAATTAAGGCCAGTATTTGATATTAGTAGACTTATCTTGGCCAGAAATGCCTTTTTTGCCATAGCGAGTCTGCTTTTGATGTCCTCCTTGCTCCGTCCGTCATTGGTTATTTTACTGCCTAGGTAGCAGAATTCCTTAACTTCATTGACTTCGTGACCATCAATTCTGATGTTAAGTTTCTCGCTATTCTCATTTCTACTACCTCTTATTACCTTCGTCTTTCTCCGATTTACTCTCAACCCATACTGTGTACTCATTAGACTGTTCATTCCGTTCAGCAGATCATTTAATTCTTCTTCACTTTCACTAAGGATAGCAATGTCATCAGCGAATCGTATCATTGATATCCTTTCACCTTGTATTTTAATTCCACTCCTGAACCTTTCTTTTATTTCCATCATTGCTTCCTTGATGTACAGATTGAAGAGTAGGGACGAAAGGCTACAGTCTTGTCTTACACCCTTCTTAATACGAGCACTTCGTTCTTGATCATCCACTCTTATTATTCCCTCTTGGTTGTTGTACATATTGTATATGACCCGTCTCTCCCTATAGCTTACCCCTACTTTTTTCAGAATCTCGAACAGCTTGCACCATTTATATTGTCGAATGCTTTTTCCAGGTCGACAAATCCTATGAAAGTGTCTTGATTTTTCTTTAGCCTTGCTTCCATTATTAGCCGTAACGTCAGAATTGCCTCTCTCGTCCCTTTACTTTTCCTAAAGCCAAACTGATCGTCACCTAGCGCATTCTCAATTTTCTTTTCCATTCTTCTGTATATTATTCTTGTAAGCAGCTTCGATGCATGAGCTCTTAAGCTGATTGTGCGATAATTCTCGGCTTGTCAGCTCTTGCCGTCTTCGGAGTTGTGTGGATGATGCTTTTCCGAAAGTCAGATGGTATATCGCCAGACTCATATATTCTACACACCAACGTGAATAGTCGTTTTGTTGCCACTTCCCCCAATGATTTTAGAAATTCTGATGGAATGTTATCTATCCCTTCTGCCTTATTTGATCGTAAGTCCTCCAAAGCTCTTTTAAATTCCGATTCTAATACTGGATCCCCTATCTCTTCTAAATCGATTCCTGTTTCTTCTTCTATCACATCAGACAAATCTTCACCCTCATAGAGGTTTTCAATGCATTCTTTCCACCTATCTGCTCTCTCCTCTGCATTTAACAGTGGAATTCCCGTTGCACTCTTAATGTTACCACCGTTGCTTTTAATGTCACCAAAGGTTGTTTTGACTTTCCTGTATGCTGAGTCTGTCCTTCCGACAATCATATCTTTTTCGATGTCTTCACATTTTTCCTGCAGCCATTTCGTCTTAGCTTCCCTGCACTTCCTATTTATTTCATTCCTCAGCGACTTGATTTTCTGTATTCCTGATTTTCCCGGAACATGTTTGTACTCCCTCCTTTCATCAGTCAACTGAAGTATTTCTTCTGTTACCCATGGTTTCTTCGCAGCTACCTTCTTTGTACCTATGTTTTCCTTCCCAACTTCAGTGATGGCCCTTTTTAGAGATGTCCATCCCTCTTCAACTGTACTGCCTACTGCACTATTCCTTATTGCTGTATCTATAGCGTAAGAGAACTTCAAACGTATCTCGTCATTCCTTAGTACTTCCGTATCCCACTTCTTTGCGTATTGATTCTTTCTGACTAACGTCTTGAATTTCAGCCTACTCTTCATCACTACCATATTGTGATCTGAGTCTATATCTGCTCCTGGGTACGCCTTAGAATCCAGTATCTGATTTCGGAATCTCTGTCTGACTATGATGTAATCTAATTGAAATCTTCCCGTATCTCCCGGCCTTTTCCAAGTATACCTCCTCCTCTTGTGATTCTTGAACAGGATATTCGCTATTACTAGATGAAACTTGTTACAGAACTCAATTAGTCTTTCTCCTCTTTCATTTCTTGTCCCAAGCCCATATTCTCCTGTAACCTTTTCTTCTACTCCTTCCGCTACAACTGCATTCCAGTCGCCCATTACTATTAGATTTTCGTCTCCCTTTACATACTGCATTACCCTTTCAATATCCTCATACACTTTCTCTATCTGTTCATCTTCAGCTTGCGACGTCGGCATGTATACCTGAACTATCGTTGTCGGTGTTGGTCTGCTGTCGATTCTGATTAGAACCACCCGGTCACTGAACTGTTCACAGTAACACACCCTCTGGCCTACCTTCCTATTCATAAAGAATCCTACACCTGTTATACCATTTTCTGCTGCTGTTGATATTACCCGGTACTCATCTGACCATAAATCATTGTCTTTCTTTCACTTCACTTCACTGACCCCTACTATATCTAGTTTGAGCCTTTGCATTTCCCTTTTCAGATTTTCTAGTTTCCCTACCACGTTCAAGCTTCTGACATTCCACGCCCCGATTCGTAGAACGTTATCCTTTCGTTGATTATTCAATTTTTTTCTCATGGCAACCTCTTCCTTGGCAGTCCCCTCCCGGAGATCCGAATGGAGGGACGATTCCGGAATCTTTTGCCAATGGAGAGATCATCATGACACTTCTTCAGTTACTGGCCACATGTCCTGTGGATACAGGCCCTGTGGATACACGTTACGTGTCTTTAATGCAGTGGTTTCCATTGCCTTCTGCATCCTCATGTCGTTGATCATTGCTGATTCTTCCGCCTTTAGGGGCTATTTCCCACCCCTAGGACAAGAGAGTGCCCTGAACCTCTATCCGCTCCTCCGCCCTCTTTGACAAGGCCGTTGGCAGAATGAGGCTGACTTCTTATGCCGGAAGTCTTCGACCGCCAATGCTGATTATTTATCAAAATTTAGGCAGTGGCGGGGATCGAACCCGGGACCGAAGACGTTTTGATTATGAATCAAAGACGCTACCCCTACACCACGGGTACATCAATCAATGTATAACTTGATATTACCGATCGGTTACCTTTTATTATATATTTTGTATTTCTGTCACGATAATGGACACTGGCTGTAACTTTACTGATCATAAAAGTAAAGTTTGTCATTATTGTATCCTGTCTGGGCACATATGAAGTCAGACGCAACATTGTCATTACGTCATGGGTCAAAGCCGACGTCTGGAATCGGTAGGATCAACTTGTCCCATGCACGATATTGGCGGTCACTACTACTCATGAGAAAGTACCGAGCGGAGGTCTGGATAGCTAACTGGTCACTCCATGCGAAGGATATAATCACCTGCGACAAACTCATCACTGTGAACAGTTCGACGATGGCGGGCAGCTTCGCCCGCGACGAGACTGGATCAGCTGGTCCTCTGAGAGTCCTGCCAGCCGTTGCCATACTCTGTACATCTTTGTGTTAACACTACTCCTCCGATCAATAGCGAAGGTCTGAAAGCCGAATACTCATCCAACAAGATCTCTTATCAGGTTGTATCGTCAACTAGTTTCCCGCGCCATTCATTCATGGCTCAATCTCGAGGTTTCTTGCTTCGTAATAATCTGGCCCACCTGCTCTCGCTGTTTCACATTCTTGACCACGTCAAGCCTTATAAAATCAAGAACTTGCACATCAGTATGACTAGTGTCTGTGTATGATCTGCTACAAAGTCTCTGAAGACCTATCAAAATGGTTCAAATGGCTCTGAGCACTATGGGACTCAACTGCTGTGGTCATAAGTCCACTAGAACTTAGAACTACCTAAACCTAACTAACCTAAGGACATCACACACATCCATGCCCGAGGCAGGATTCGAACCTGCGACCGTAGCGGTCATGCGGTTCCAGACTGTAGCGCCTTTAACCGCTCGGCCACTCCGACCGGCCTCTGAAGACCTATCGTCCAAAACAAGACTCACATCGCTTCTTTATGGAAGACAGTGGTAAATTTCCAAACCCATGACGAAAGTGCAGACATTACTGAGACACTAACAGCTTACTGAAATTTCTTACACTTTTTCTTTGAAACTCGCAACTCTTCAGAGCAGGGAATTTTCCTATCTGTCAAAAAATGACATAATTTGGATTTGCGGGGAAATTTAGGACATTTCTTTTAAGTGGTCACCATCTGTCTTTCCATTCCTCTCATTTCCTGGATACGATTAACTGCTGAGCACTCTTTCAGAACATCTAATATAGTAAAAGTACTTTAAAATATAGAGTGTGGTGACGTACAAAGTGAATGCTACGAAGAAAACATTATTGTAATGATCAAGACATTTTTTGATTTGTTTATCTCCTTTTTAGTGCATAGTATGGGAAGAATAAAAATTCATCTGTGCTTAATCAGTGCTCATCAGAAGGGCTACGAACTGTAACTGACAATGTGACCCACTCATATAAATAGTGTGAAGAAATTCCTCTTAAAAAAATTTTAGCATTGAAGCGGCTACTGAACAGTTAATGTTACGAATAACATTGTAAAGCCGAACAAGTACCGTTTTGTTACTATGAAAGTAAAACTAGGTCATGTGTCAAAATCTCTGGTCTCTTCTGACCAATTCCACGGCCGCTACCGTAGAATGTTTGTACTTGTAGCGATATTATAAAGTGGTTACGTCAAGAAGTCTCACAGGAAACAATATCGAGCGAAATTAAAACCAATGATTGGGAAAACACGAAAATTATGAGCATATTTGGTAATTTTTGGCTTAAAAATTAGCTGGAAAGCAATAGCTGCATGAGAATTCCTTGTTTTCCTTAAATACGATAATCAGACGGACATCATTTCAGTCTCATAAGAGTGATAGCAAATAACAAAACTGTGTCACCTTGAATCAGGTTATACATTGAATAGTCATTTTAGAATAATTAGCTATCTGCATTCTACATATTTGATGTAATCTAATCACTAAATGTTAAGACAGAATTGGGGAAAGTTCAAGACGTGCTTACGTAACACGACTCTTGTACCAATAACTTTTCTCATGTAAGAACATACAGAACTTTCTGCTTGTACTGTGAAGTGATACAAAATACAGTGCTGAAATTCGTACCTATTCAGAGGAACGTTACTTCTAGTTGTTAGTCGCGAAAAGAATGGAAAAGCACGAAGTCATTAGGTTTACTGGTTTCATTATCGAAACATGCTTTACCGATTGGTGTGGGATCAACAGACAATGTCGCTGTCTGTGTGCGATCTTTGGACAGAAATACTCTCCTGCATCCTCCCGTATACAAATATCCAATTTTAAATTATGGACACAAATGAAATTCATAGAATGAACCGGCAATCTTGATGGACTTATTAAAAAGCAGTTTTCATTCAGCATTTCTAGGTCATGCCTATACGTTTGCTTCGCATAAAATTTCTATTGATAGAACTACGCAGTTTTGGTGACATCGTGACAAAAAATAGCTCAGCGCTTTGTTCAGAACTGGATGCTCTGCTTTCTGCGAAAACCTATTTCCGACCTCATCGCACTTCCTCGTAAAGACTATTTCGGAATCAGTGAACCACTGCACTAAACAGTCTTCTGAGTTCCTGCACGTATCTCGCTGAAATGAAAGATATTTTACACTCTTCAAAATGGTTGCGGTATGCTATATAAGTGGAAATATGTGCTGATCGATTGATCGGAAAGTATACAGTACCACAATGAGCTATTAAATCATAAATGTAACATTTTCAATCTATTCGCTAATCATCACGCAACATAAAAATTATCATTGCAGCTTAAATGTCATCATTTTTGCGATGGCGTCAATAACGAAAATGAAATTACAAGAAGGGATTGTCAAAAGTGTAAAATTCACTCACTCTCTTGCACAGTCCTATTACAACATCAATTTTCGTACTCATTATTGCTTTGTGGAGTGCAGACTGGTTCATAATAGCATTTTACAGTTTTGTCGTTAGCAGCACACGATGTTAAATAAAATGATTTCCTTTACATATTTATGAGCTGCGAGGCTCTACCTAAGATCAAAGACTGTTATAACTAGTTAAAGACTGTATTATGATTTTGTTCATAGTTGTACTTCAGAAGCTACAGAATATTTCAATAACGGTAAAAAATTAGTCGTCAGCTGCACAAGAAAACCTTTATTTAGTTCACTTTATTGGTCTCGACTGTTTAAACTGTCATCTGCAGAAGTGAAATAGGTTCAGATCGTTAGTAAGCCAACGTCAAAATAAAAATTGGACAGTGGTGTCCTACAAAGGATTGGCAAAAAATACGTACATAAAGCACGTATGTTAGAAACGAATGTACTAAGATTCAACAGCAGAAGTAGAACAAGTTAAGCTTAAGACAGACATATAACTTTGCCACAGGAACAATAAATCTGAGTGAGACGCTAAAAATATATATGTGCGATGAGTGGCAAACAATTATCTATCAAATTCCAACATAGTACATAGTATGTGCGACAAAGGTCAACCACCAGACCGATGATATCAATGCCATTGAACACGCCTGTATACAAAGTGGGAGAGCTGGTGTACGTACAAACTGTAATAAATTCTGTGACAAATGAAACGTAACTACACTCCTGGAAATGGAAAAAAGAACACATTGACACCGGTGTGTCAGACCCACCATACTTGCTCCGGACACTGCGAGAGGGCTGTACAAGCAATGATCACACGCACGGCGCAGCGGACACACCAGGAACCGCGGTGTTGGCTGTCGAATGGCGCTAGCTGCGCAGCATTTGTGCACCGCCGCCGTCAGTGTCAGCCAGTTTGCCGTGGCATACGGAGCTCCATCGCAGTCTTTAACACTGGTAGCATGCCGCGACAGCGTGGACGTGAACCGTATGTGCAGTTGACGGACTTTGAGCGAGGGCGTATAGTGGGCATGCGGGAGGCCAGGTGGACGTACCGCCGAATTGCTCAACACGTGGGGCGTGAGGTCTCCACAGTACATCGATGTTGTCGCCAGTGGTCGGCGGAAGGTGCACGTGCCCGTCGACCTGGGACCGGACCGCAGCGACGCACGGATGCACTCCAAGACCGTAGGATCCTACGCAGTGCCGTAGGGGACCGCACCGCCACTTCCCAGCAAATTAGGGACACTGTTGCTCCTGGGGTATCGGCGAGGACCATTCGCAACCGTCTCCATGAAGCTGGGCTACGGTCCTGCACACCGTTAGGCCGTCTTCCGCTCACGCCCCAACATCGTGCAGCCCGCCTCCAGTGGTGTCGCGACAGGCGTGAATGGAGGGACGAATGGAGACGTGTCGTCTTCAGCGATGAGAGTCGCTTCTGCCTTGGTGCCAATGATGGTCGTATGCGTGTTTGGCGCCGTTCAGGTGAGCGCCACAATCAGGACTGCATACGACCGAGGCACACAGGGCCAACACCGGGCATCATGGTGTGGGGAGCGATCTCCTACACTGGCCGTACACCACTGGTGATCGTCGAGGGGACACTGAATAGTGCACGGTACATCCAAACCGTCATCGAACCCATCGTTCTACCATTCCTAGACCGGCAAGGGAACTTGCTGTTCCAACAGGACAATGCACGTCCGCATGTATCCCGTGCCACCCAACGTGCTCTAGAAGGTGTAAGTCAACTACCCTGGCCAGCAAGATCTCCGGATCTGTCCCCCATTGAGCATGTTTGGGACTGGATGAAGCGTCGTCTCACGCGGTCTGCACGTCCAGCACGAACGCTGGTCCAACTGAGGCGCCAGGTGGAAATGGCATGGCAAGCCGTTCCACAGGACTACATCCAGCATCTCTACGATCGTCTCCATGGGAGAATAGCAGCCTGCATTGCTGCGAAAGGTGGATATACACTGTACTAGTGCCGACATTGTGCATGCTCTGTTGCCTGTGTCTATGTGCCTGTGGTTCTGTCAGTGTGATCATGTGATGTATCTGACCCCAGGAATGTGTCAATAAAGTTTCCCCTTCCTGGGACAATGAATTCACGGTGTTCTTATTTCAATTTCCAGGAGTGTATGTATTAAACCTAACAAAACCATATAAAATGACTAATACGGTTTAACGCATAATTATAAGCTTTGTCTTATATACTATGTACGATGTGGAATTTGACAGTCAATAGTTTGCCGCTCATCGCACATAACATATATGTTTAGTGTGTATCACTCTGTTTTATTGATTCTGCAGCAAAGGTATGTTGCGGCTCTTAAATTTAATTTACATCTGTTTTAACAAACTTGTTCTATTTCTGCTGCTCAATCTCTGTACGTTTGTTTTTAACATACTTGCTTTATATATGGAGTTTTTGCAGATCCTTTGTAGGACACCATCGTCCAGTTCTCGTTTTGACGTTGGCTACTAATGATTTGAACCTATTTCACTTCTGAAGATGAGAGTTTAAACTGTCGAAACCGGTAAAGTGAACCAAGTAAAGGTTTCCTTCTGCAACTGATGACTGACTGTTTATCTTTAGTGTCAGAAACTATATAGTTTCATTTTTATTTCTTATGCCTCCAAAACAGGTTTGGTTTGATGCCTCTCTTGCAAATTTCATTTTTCCGCTTCCACAGGTTATTTTCTGCACCACGCAGATGAATTGAACTCCCAGAACCCATCAACATGTCTCAATCAGATTTTATTTAAAAACTTGATCCATGAATCTTACCACTGAACGTGTGTTCTTTTAAACATTTGTTTAAATGTTTCATTTGTTTTCATGTGCATTACTGCTTTTGTTAAATTTTCAGTCGAAGTTTGACAGCCAACTGTATCGAAGCTTTCTTTGCAAACTACAAGTACGACGTTCTTTCCACACCCGGTATATGTAGATTCCCCGCTTAATAAAATAATCTTTCGAAAGATTACGTGAAATATAGACAGGGAGAAGGGGGGGGGGGGAGGGGAGGAAAGCCCAGGACGCGCTCGATATGTTAGGATGATTTCTGTGAAAACGTACGCCGTCATGACACGAAGAACCAGTATGATTTACATTGTAAGGACGCAAGGCTTATGTAGTTGTGTAATGCGTTGGACGAAGTGATAGGAAATCTGACCTCATGTCTGACAGACATGTTACAGTGTTCTCTCTGTAATTTGAATAAACACACGTGCTGATAACGAACCGTAACTGATAACATCACGTACTGTAGCAGATGGTGTGTGAAAGTACTGCGTATATGACTCATGTACTGCGGTTCTTCCAAGTGTAACCGCGTATCCTGTTCCGTGCAGCGACTGTTTTGAAAGGAGATACCTAACTTTTCCCACAACATTCTTTGCCCTATGACGTGACAGAGTGTGCCTATAGCACAAGTCACACGGGGTAGACGAAAACTAAGCGACTATTGCGAGGAACCGAACTCGACCCATTTTCATGTAGCTAAGGGGTTCCGGGACAAAAAACTTTGATTCTAGATATTACATGTAGTTAGTGACCGAATTTAACAATTTAAAATGCTGACAGAATCTACTCATCAAGAGGTATAATGGTATGTCAAAAGTTTAACCCATTAAGACAAGTATTATAGCTCCAGGGTGTCCAGCGAAGGAGTCTCAGATATCAGAATTAAACACCTCGAAAACTATCGACAGACGAGTGCAACAAACGTTATGTTTATTGTGAAAGCATTAAGAATTTTATACAGAAGTTGCTAACAAATAGTGCTGTATACTGAGTAGCTCGTACCGAATCAGAGCTTTTAGTTACACTCGTCCTCTGCAAGTAGTCTTTGCTATCAAATCACAATTGTTTCGAAATGACCACCACTCGCAATACGGAGGTGCGTAAACGAACAATGAAATTTGCCACCATACCCTGTAGCGTTTCAAAGGAAATGAATTCCGATGCCACACAGATCGCCGATTCTAGCTCGTCCAGCATGGGGGGATGGTTCCGGTAAACAGTTTACATCACTGTACCCCACGAAATGTATTCAAAAGGAGTGATATTGGGAGAATATGGAGGCCAATCCATCCCTGCGCCGGTAAATTTGGAGCAATAAAGCGCAGTGACTCTGTTCTCGACGTATTCATCAAGAAAGCGAAACATCTGTTCGGGGCGATGTGGTCCGGCCCCATCTTACGTGAATCACTCGGTGGCTGATCGATGCTCCAAAGCTAGCTGTGTAGCAACAAATTGTTCCAAAGTTATAGTCGTTTCTCGCCTGAAAAAAGGGCCATTCATCCTCTGTTGCATACTGCAGCCTAAAAAATAACTCTGGAAGAATACAGTGGTTTCGTTTCACAAAAATTGGAATTTTCCGAATCCCAATGTCGTCAGTGTTGCTTAACCACGACTCCGTTGAGGTTGAAGCGTGGTTTATCTGTGAACCCAGATGCAGCCAACGTCAAATCCTTCCTTATTATTCCGAGAATTTGCTTCGCGAAGTCAGTCTTCTGTAGCATGGCTGGTATAGGTATGAGCTGATGGCTTTGGATTTTGAGTGGAAACATGCGTAGGCTCCGTTTCAGCATTTTCTCCGTGCAGTAGTGCTTCGAACCAGTCTTTGCTGCAATTCTTCGGGCGAATTTCCTTGGATTTTTCAGCATAATTCCAGAATCTGTGATGACGTTTTCTGGGGTAGCTAAAGTTTGCCTGGGGCCAACATTCCCCACTGTAGCATCGCCCACACTGCCTGTCCATTGGAATTGGGCAAACAACTTATGAATTGTTTTCGCATCGGGTCCATTTGGAACATTAAATCGTCTTTGGAAACTGCACCTTATTGACGGCGGACTGTGTACTAACCTGTGGAATTCCAGTACCAGAAAAACACGTTGTCCAGTGGAATGCATGATTGCAACCACTTCCTTCAGCACTCTAACTTCCTTTTACGTTTCAACGGTGGAACCCATCACTCTGCTGCTGTTGCAGACGACGGAAGCAGCTGAATTCCCGACTGGCAGTGGAGTGTAAACTAGTCGGTTATGCTTCCAAATCAATGGAATTATCGTGTTGTTGTCCTGATTGATAGGGGTGTCCATTCGCGTCTGCTACTGATGCTCTGAGCTGAGGAACACTATTTATAGACACTATGTACGACTACTGCGATTACAGCATCATCTGTTAGCAGCTTTTCGAACTATTTCAGAGCTTCTGCGTAACTTACGGTGACCAGACGTCCCTTATTCATAAAATAAGGATCGTCCCTTACTTACGGAAGTATCTTGTTCCGTTTTTCATTAATCGTCTGATACATTCAATTATATGAAGAGCAAATGCAGTTCTACGCGAAGAATAAAGAAGAATCACTCTTTCATTAAACCAAACTGAACTAAGTCAATCATTTTTATCTTACTTACGTCTTAACATAATTATTGCAAGAACTTAGAGCTCATTACTGCGTTTCAGCTAGCTCCACCCCGCACTAATGCTGCTGCAGAAAATGTGTTCTCGATCACAAACGATTTATTAAAAGAAGACTTTAGTGTCAAACCCATTAAGGAAACAGTTATAACGAACATTCATTTCCAGCTAAAATGACAGAAGATAAATAGTAACGCAGGCAAACAGAGTGAACCACTCTCGAGAATGCCTTGTAACATTGCAAAGAAAATAAAAAAACGGTGACGATGGATTACTATTTTTATAAGGGGCGTTCAAAAAGAAACGAGTCTGGATCTGGAATGCGCAAACCGGTGACAGGAGGGTAATATCGTGACGTGTGTAACGAGGTGTGGTTCCGACCAGAGCGAGGAAGTTCACAGCCCGTCGCTAGGGGGCACACGTGCACGTCACGTGCCAGCAGCAGCATGCATCAATAGTCAAATGCTGCCAGTCGCATTGCAAACAGTGACATGGAGGCGTCAACAGGAGAGCAAAGCGGTGTTGTTCGTTTTCTGACAGCGGAAGGAGTAGGAGGAACGGACATTCATCGACAAATGTCACAAGTGTATAGCGAACAGTGCATGTCCCTTGCAAGGGCCATGGCGTGGCACAAACGCTTCAGGGAAGGACGGGTGTCCTTAGCCGATGATGCACGGTCTGGAGCACCACAGTGCATTACCGATGACATCGTCCAGCTGCTGGATGCACTCAATTCCCAGGACCACCTAGTGACAGTGAAAGCCATAGCCACCGTCGTCGGATTGAGCGTCGGAAGTGTTCACACAATCATGAAGGAACGACTGCACATGCGCAAAGTGTGTGCCCAATGGGTGCCCCACAGTCTTCAACCACACCAGGAAGCAGGTCGATTGGCCCACTGACTTGCTCATCTGCAGCGCTATGCTCGGGAAGGGAATGCGTTCCTGGCTCCAGTGGGGGCTGGAGATGAGTCAGGGTTTCATCATTTCGAACCAGAATCAAAACGAGAAAGTCTGCAGTGGAAGCATCCAGGGTCACCACCCCCCAAAAAAAGCCAAGGCCATCCACACAAGTACAGGAAAGGTTATGCTGACGTTCTTCTTTGATCAAGATGGCCCACTTCTGATTCACTTCCTGCAGCACGGGACAACAGTGAGCCGGCCCTTTGTGGCTGTGCGGTTCTAGGCGCTTCAGTCTGGAGCCACGTCGCAGGTTCGAATCCTGCCTCGGGCATGGTTGTGTGTGATGTCCTTAGGTTAGTTAGGTTTAAGTAATTCTAAGTTCTAGGGGACTGATGACCACAGATGTTAAGTCCCGTAGTGCACAGAGCCATTTGAACCATTTTTGACAACAGTGAGTGCCCAGCGTTTCTCGCAAACCTTGACCACCCTTCACCAAGCGATCAAATCAAAACGACCAGGCAATCTCATCCATGGGGTCATTCTGCTCCACGACAATGCAAAGCCTCACGTGGCCAACACAGCCGCGACACTCCTGCAGAAATTCAAATGGGAGGTTCTCGACCACCTTCCATACAGTCCGCACCTCTCTCCCTGTGATTACGTCATTTTTGGTCCCCTTAGATAGGCCCTGAGGGGCAAACGATTCACCTCGGATATGTCCAGCTGTACGTGCGGAACTGGTTAACATCGCAGCCCCGTGAATTTTATGAGACATTCACCGCCTTGTGTCACAGTGGGACAAGTGTCGCAACAGCCAGGGTTAATACTTGTAACATACAGGTACCGGTTCCTGTAATTATGCCTCCAGCTCTATTCTTTTTTAACGCTTCTTATATAACGTTCGCCTACCTATCCGTTAGGCGATGGTTTTCGTAAAACCCCTACCCACCTTGCAGAAATGACAGATTTTATCACTCCTACAGTTTAGGAGGGTATGTCTTTTCACTTTCCTATCATCACTGACTATGGTTTGCTCCCCTCGCGTCTTCTAGAATTGTCTCGTAGATCTCGTGTCGATTGGCTTCTTCGCGGTATAGGCGGAGTGGTCGACGAGCAAAGAAACTTTGCGAAACTGAACTGGCAGTGTGGGAGAAAATCCTGTGCTACGAAATAAATTTATCAAAACGTAGGATGCCACTTGATTTACCTTTAGCGGCAATCAAGAAAAGCAGATAAGAGCCTGGTTAGGCTCATTCAGTAAATCAAATTCTGCGGAAACTATGTTCATAGCACCGCAACAAGACACAGTCTAATGATTCACAATATTACAAAATGTCTGAAGCTGCACAAGACCGTTCACCAAATCACTGTTCAACACGAGAAATGATTTTCGGTAACTCGTTACACTATACCGTCCACAGCGCGTGTTGCATTTGCTTATGCGTGATATAAAACTTATAATGAGGTGTTACACACAAACTTATTCCGAGGCGCTGTTAATTGCGACGAATAATTATCGGCTTTGTATTCCATTTCACAGCCCTGATGCTCGTACCAGGTAGAAGACTCGTAGTGAGTTAGAGTAATAATTTGGCGCCTGCTTCCTCACTGCGCTCTTCTGACTGGTCCATCGTCTTCTGCCAGTAGTTTCTAAGTTAAAATGTTGTACTCATTTACGTTTTTTACTGTGAAATTATTAGTAACCTTCTACCAGTACAACTAATGTTGACAGTATGGCCGGGCGAGCATGGCAATGTTCAAATAATAAATATTAACTAAAAACTAAAAGCTCGACACGCTCAGTATGTGATTCCCGGCTGTCTATACTGAACTCCAGCCTGATACAGTCACAGCTAGGTGGCGCATTCCCATGCTCTGAAACCATCGGCCGCACAAATCAATGCACCGTACTTTCTCCCTGTCTTGTTGCTATTGAATGTTCTTGTGGGACTGATATCAAGTACAAGTGAAATAAAAAAGTAATGTGAGCGAAAAATGTGGCAGAAACGCCACAGTCTCCAGAAGTACTGCTACAATATGAACCTTTATTTCTGCTGCTGCGTCTCTTTGTTTTATTTCTGTTTCCGTCACTTGTTGTCCAGACTTGTCCGTCTTCAGAGTATGTGTGTTCGTGGACCTCCAAGCCTTTCTCATAGTGGAACTTATTTCAACGTACAACGCACTATCTTTCCACGAGACCGGTGCAGGCACAGAACCGATCCACCACATCACATGGCACGTGCGCGTTAACGTGTTCTACGACCCCAGCGCTCGCCAGCGCGTTACTGCAACACCTGACGTGTAAAATCACCTGTAACTTCTTCGTTTGCTCTTAAAGCTCTAACAGCCATCGTGTTTACGGATTAATTTACTGGAATTCAGGTCCTCCTATTACGCAAACAGTCCAAAGATGCGGATGCACATGCTCTATGTCTTACGAGGATCGTGAGCAACAGGTTCATGGGTGGGTGAGGCTACATCAGTAGTGAGTAAGAGGCTGGTAATTTGAGTCAGCTCGTAAGTGTGCTCGGATATCCGAGGCGGTTAAGGCGAACGCTCACGTTAAGCGAGAGGTAAGTGTTAGTGTCCCGGTACGTGACAGATTTTCGTTTGCTACCATTTCAATGCCCAAATGCGGCAAACACCATTAGGAAAGACCTTTAGTTAAACATATTTCGGCAGACATGTGACATAATCTACGAGTACTTCTACTGAAGTCTGTAAAACACAAATATATTTTAAGCAGTAATTATCAGAACAATGTTTACGCCTAGAATATTATTTTGTCTCTTATGATTATTACATTGCCACTAGAGTATTAAGTTCCTTACGACCAACTTTACATAATAAGAATGCGTGTTTTCGCGGCGATATTTATTGATAAACTTCTCTCAAGCTTCCAGTCGCATGAGGTGGCTTGAAATTCACGATATTTCGGCCGAGTACTCCGCAGTAAGCAATTATGAATTGTAGAAACGGAATGTTGTCGTGCACCAAAATTACATTTAAAAGCAAAGTGCTTCGATAACATCTAATAGTCCAGTAAAGAAGGTAATAACCACAGTAAATAAAAAACCACCTTAACCCTACTTAATACACGTTTATACGCAGACGGAAAAAATCGCAATGAAGTTGGCTTTATATACACGAGTTAATTATTTCAGAGATTGGACACGGTGAGATGATGTTTGTCAATAATGCCTTCAAGGCGACAAAGACTTCATTATCGACACCTCACTGAGTTTAAAAGAAGTAGTGTAATAGGACTAAGGGAAGCGGGATGGTCCCTCTGAAACACTGCAGAAATACTTGGCAAGAATGTAGCCGCTTTATGTGATTGCTTACAACGGAGGTCACAAGAAGATCGAGCTCTGGACGGCAATGTGGCAATATCGAGAGGGAAGACCATAGTGTTTGGCATATGGCTCAGGTGCATCGAACTGCAACTGCAATTTGAGGAGCAGTAGGCACCAAAGTGACAGATCAGCTCTGAGCCAGACGCCCTGTAGCTTGCATTGCACTGACCCCAGGTCACCTACATTTGCGACTTCAGCGGTGTCAAGCAAAAGCTCGTTGGAGGGGGGAGGGGAGGTCTGTTGTGTTTCCTGATGAAAGCTGGTTCTACCTCGGTGCCAGTGATGGCTTTGTGTTGGTTACAAGGATGCCATTCGACGGCCTGCCCAATCTGTCTGTGTGCTAGACACCCTGGACCTATGCATGGAGTTATGGTCTGGGGTGAGATTTCGTATGACAGCAGGAGCACTCTCATGGTTTTCCCACACACCTTCACTGCAAATTTGTACGTCAATATGTTGATTCAACCTGTTTTGATGCCATTTATGCACAGCATTTCGAGGGGTGTTTTCCAACATGATAACGCTCACCTACATACAGCTGTTATAACCAACATGCTCTAGAGAGTGGCGACATGCTGCCTTGGTCTGCTCGATCATCAGGTCTGTCTCCAGTCGAGCACATACAAGGCATCATGGGACAAATTCAGCCTCATCCACAACCAGCATTAACCTTCCCTGTACTGACCAATCAGGTGCAACAGGCATGGGACTCCATCCCACACACTGACATGCGGCACCTGTACAACACAATGCTTGTAAGTCTGCACGCTTGCATTCAACATTCTGGCGGCTACACCGATTACTAATGTAATAGCACTTCACATTTGCAATGGATTATCTCGCGCTTACATTGTCTTGTGATCTTGCAATGTTAATCACTTAAATATTTTACCCAGACAAATGTTTCATTCCTGTACCTTAATTATTTTTAGGTGTTGTGATTTTTTTCGTCAATGTAGACTTGGGAGAGCCAGGCCTAACAAAACTCTACCACCTAGTGAGCAACATGTATGAGACAGGCGAAATACCCTCAGACTTCAAGAAGAATATAATAATTCCAATTCAAATGAAAGCAGGTGTTGACAGATGTGAAAATTACCGAACTATCAGTTTAATAAGCCACGGCTGCTAAATACTAACATGAATTCCTTACAGACGAATGGAAAAACTGGTAGAAGCCGACCTCGCGGAAGATCAGTTTGGATTCCGTAGAAATGTTGGAACACTTGAGGCAATACTGATCCTACGAATTACCTTATAAAATAGATTAAGGAAAGGCAAACCTACGTTCCTTGCATTTGTAGACTTAGAGAAAGCTTTTGACAATGTTGACGGGAATACTCTCTTTCAAATTCTGAAGGTGGCAGGGGTAAAATACAGGTAGCGAATGGCTATTTACAATTTGTACAGAAACCAGATGGCAATTATAAGAGTAGAGGGGCATGAAAGGGAAGCAGTGGTTTGGAAGGAAGCGAGACAGGGTTGTACCCTATCCCCGATGTTATTCAATCTGTATATTGAGCAAGCAGTAAAGGAAACAAAAGGAAAATTCGTAGTAGGAATTAAAATCCATGGAGAATAAATAAAAACTTTGAGGTTCACCGATGACAGTGTAATTCTGTCAGAGACACCAAAGGAATTGGAAGAGCAGCTGAACGGAATGGACAGTGTCTTGAAAGGAGGATATAAGATGAACATCAACAAAAGCAAAACGAGGATAATGGAATGTAGTCGAATTAAATCGTGTGATGCTGCAGGAGTTAGATTAGGAAATGAGACGCTTAAAGTAGTAAAGGAGTTTTGCTATTTGGGGAGCAAAATAACTGATGATGGTCGAAGTAGAGAGGATATAAAATGTGGACTGGCGATGGCAAGGAAAGCGATTCTGAAGAAGAGAAATTTGTTAATATTGAGTATAGATTTAAGTGTCAGGAAGTCGTTTCTGAAAGTATTTGTATGGAGTGTAGCCTTGTATGGTAGTGAAACGAGAACGATAATGAGTTTAGACAAGAAGAGAATAGAAGCTTTCGAAATGTGGTGCTACAGAAGAATGCTGAAGATTAGAGGGGTAGATCACATAACTAATGAGGAGATATTGAATAGAATTGGGGAGAAGAGAAATTTGTCGCACAACTTGACTAGAAGAAGGGATCTGTTGGTAGAGGATATTCTGAGGCATCAAGGGATCACTAATTTAGTATTGGAGAGCAGCGTGGAGGGTAAAAATCGTAGAGGGAGACCAAGAAATGAATACACTAAACATATTCAGAAGGATGTAGGTTGCAATAGGTACTGGGAGATGAAGAAGCTTGCACAGGATAGAGTAGCATGGAGAGCTGTATCAAACCAGTCTCTGGACTGAATACCACAACAACAACAACAATGTAGATCCTCACTTTTGCCTTTCCCCAAAACAGCAAAGTGTGCTTGAAGATTTATTCGAGTAGATTAAGTTGACTCAGGAGGCTCTGACAGAAGCAAGTCCATTCCAAAAGAAGTCTCTTCTCAAGCTATAAACAAATACATGATAGCATTAAATGAATCATATTTTGGATGAATAGTAAAATCTCATATGCTTATGATTTTGGATTTGTCATTTACTAAGTTGGCTCCGTACATGAAATGATTAATTGCCTACTAAGACTACGATTGATTATGGACTGCCGGATTATTGTATGACCAGGTTTTCTGGGATGCCCATGTGTCAGTTGAATGATTGGATTGCAGACAGTACTGAAATGATGGGAGAATCTGATATTTCTCGCCTGAATACCACAAAATTTAGCCCTCACAGTGCTACCATTGGGGCAAATAAACGATTAAAATTTTCATAATAATTTAGAATAAATGAATAATCGTGCCATAGGCGCTGTTTATCTCTTCTGTCACGACTGATGTACCAGAAGCATTGCAGCTTTGACTGAGTCCCCATCCGATACAAAGTATTAATCTGTTGGGCAGCAAGGCTAGAGAGAAGCTCTATGATTTACCAGTGTCATGCAGACAAGGTTCAGTGAATTCAGTCTGCCTTCTGACCTATTAAAGACGTACATTAAAGCCGTCGCTTCAGACCACAGCGTTGTCGCGTTACGAATATTATTTTTAAAATCATTAACTTTTCGGCTTATATGAACTCGAACAAAATCTCTTCACATCCTGTACTTACATTTTTATCCCAGTTCCATCTCTCATATCCCATAAGCTTTTTTCAAATATTCAAATAACTGTGTGGCCCTGCAATTTTTTCCGTTCTGTTGTTCCGTCCAACACCAAATTAAATTCTCCTGAAAGCCTTGGAAGATATGTTATTTAACGTGCTGTTCTGTCGGTGAAATGTGTTCACTCGTCCATCACCTACTCTACCTGGTAGTTCTTCATTTCGTACCGTACCCATTCACTGAATTTTAGCACTGTTCTGCAAAACCACATTTAACACGCCTCGAGATTTTTCTCCAATTTTCACAGAATCTGAGGTGTTCTGCTTCAGAAGCACATTTGCGTGAACTTCTTCCACAGTACCATGTCAATAATTTCTCAACGAATGCTTTGTTCATCAGCGCCAGTCTGTTTCCGATATTGTCGGTTTTCCATATTTCATATAATCATGTTTCACTACCACAATTCCATCAGTTTTTCTGATCTCTACAAGGAAGTAATGAAAAGTAATTTTTCCGAATTTTTTATGCGAAAACCCTTAAAGTTGTAACTTCTACAACTATATTCTTCGTGGCTACGTATTTGCAGCCCTTTGCCGCTAAAGGGCTCCGAATTGTAGAGTGTAACATGGCGGTGTGTAACTAACTGTGCCGGCCGGGGTGGCCGAGCGGTTCTAGGCGCTACAGTCTGGACCCGCGCGAGCGCTACGGTCGCAGGTTCGAATCCTGCCTCGGGCATGGATGTGTGTGATGTCCTTAGGTTAGTTAGGTTTAAGTAGTTCTAAGTTCTAGGGGACTGATGACCTCAGAAGTTAAGTCCCATAGTGCTCAGAGCCATTTTTTTAACTAACTGCACCGGTGTGTGAGAAACAGTGTGCTGTAATCGAGTTTAGTATTTGAAGACTTCGTCCACACATGAAGCACCCTCTCCTTCAGCTTGAAATGCCAGAACACACACGATTTCTAGGGAATCTGCAACAATCTGACGCCTTGGTTTCACTGTCGTCGATCATACTCCATCCAGTCCTGACTTGGCCCCACTCGATTTTTATCAACTTCAAAATCTTAAAAATAATTCACTTTGATATAGCAGAGGTGGGGTTGTGGCTCCGTCAAGAAAGTCAAACAACCCACAGTGACCGTAAAAGCAAACAGGTCTCTCACTGGGAGAAATGTATTAGTCACCAGGGCGACTATGTTGACAAATAAAACTGTACACATGAAGAATAAAGATGTAGAATGATAATAACAGATATTATTAAAGAGCTTTAAGAATTTTCACGTAAAAAGTCGAAGATAAAAAAGACCTTTCTCTTGTAAATATCAAATTTTATATGCATATAGTCTGAATGACTGATTACTTTGTCCATATTCTCTAATCACTGTGCCAGGTGGTTCATAATTTCTATCAAATGCTTGGTCTCCTTCTGAAGAAACACTGACGATTATTGATCTGTTCACCTGCCAAATTCCGAAAATACAAACCTACATACAGTGGGAGCACAAGTCAAATTAAAACACACTTTAAAACTGAACTTTTTGCTAATGAAATGGTGCTATAAACAGTACAATTTAGACTGACAATTACAAATAATATTCGAAGTAAGCAAATTTAGCATTACATCCGATGCTTGTCAGAGCGTGGACAAAAGTACCAACTAACAGTGTTGCCGTTGGACCTAGACAAACTAATTTTTTAATGGAGTTTCCATTTGTCTTCCGACAAGACAGCAGTGGACGTTTTTGAAAGTTTCGTTTCTGTTCACTCTCTTGTTTCTATTTACCCATTTTATGGTATATGCCGTACGAGGGTTTTGTAAGGTACCTCCTTTGTCGGTGGGCTACATTTTCTCAGGATCCTTCCAATGAATCTGGCATCTGTCATTTCTGAGATTTTTTTTTATATTGCCGTTTCATTTTATATCGCTCCATTAAGCCTGCTCTTAGGTATCTGATAATAATTAATGCAACACTTTTTTTCTCGGACACTTACGGTTGAAAAAATATCGAGTTTGTTGTGCGACCTCGTGGAATATTACCTCTTCAGCCCCTATAGTATCATTAAGCGCCATTAGGTAACGTAGCCTTCGAACAGGCGTCGGTAACAGAGGTTCATTCCCAGCAGAGAGCTGTCATTGAGTTTATTTTAGCGGAGAGAGCATAGCAGATATTCAGAAACGCTTGCAGAATATCTATGCAGACCTGGCAGAGAACAAAAGCACGGTGAGTCGTTGGGCGAGGCGTCTGTCATGATCGCAAGAAGATCTCGCAAACGTGTCCGATCTCCCGCGTGCCGGCCGGCCGCACACAGCTGTGGCTTCTTTAATGTTGGAACGTGCTGACACTCTCAATCGAGGCGATCGACGGATCAAAATCAAGCAGCTCACTGCTCAAGTGGACAACTGTTTGATAGTCAGTGACTGGAAGATTATTAATGCAGCGTGACTTCAGATCAATATCGACCAGTAGAATGGTACCATGCTGACATAAAGGCTCTCCCGATAAGGTGGCGTAAGGCTGTCGCGTTGAACGGAAATTATGTTGAAAAATAGGATTTTGTATCCAGAAGAGGGGGAACAATATGGTGCATTGGAAATCCTGAATAAAACCAACCTGCTTTCAGAAAAAAGAAATGTGTTCAATTAATTATTGAACGCCGTTAGTACACTACTGGCCATTAAAATTGCTACACCAAGAAGAAATGCAGATGGTAAACGGGTATTCATTGGACAAATATATTATAATAGAACTGACACGTGATTACATTTTCACGGAGTTTGGGTGCATAGATCCTGAGAAATCAGTACCCAGAACAACCACCTCTGGCCGTAATAACGGCCTTGACACCCCTGGGCACTGAGTCAAACAGTGCTTGTATAGCGTGTACAGGTACAGCTGCACATGCAGCTTCAACACGATACCACAGTTCATCAAGAGTAGTGACTGGTGTATTGTGACGAGCCAGTTGCTCGGTCATCATTGACCAGACGTTTTCAGTTGGTGAGAGATCTGGAGAATGTGCTGGCCAGGGCAGCAGTCGAACATTTTCTGTACCCAGAAAGGCCCTTACAGGACCTGCAACATGCGGTCGTGCATTATCCTGCTGAAATGAAGGGTTTCGCAGTGATCGAATCAAGGGTAGAGCCACGGGTCGTAACACATGTGAAATGTAACGTGTAACCAATGGCACCCCATACCATCATGCCGGGTGATACGCCATTATGGCGATGACGAATACACGCTTCCAATGTGCGTTCACAGCGATGTTGCTAAACACGGATGCGACCATCGTTATGCTGTAAACAGAACCTGGATTCATCCAAAAAACGACGTTTTGCCATTCGTGCACCCTGGTTCGTCGTTGAGTACACCATCGCAAAAGCTCCTGTCTGTGATGCAGCGTCAAGGGTAACCGCAGCCATGGTCTCCGAGCTGATAGTCCATGCTGCTGCAAACGTCGTCGAACTGTTCGTGCAGATGGTTGTCGTCTTGCAAACGTCCCCATCTGTTGAATCAGGGATCGAAACGTGGCTGCACGATCCGTTACAGACATGCGGATAAGATGCCTGTCATCTCGACTGCTAGTGATACTAGGTCGTTGGGATCCAGCACGGCGTTCCATATTACCCTCCTGAACCCACCAATTCCATATTCTGCTAACACTCATTGGACCTCGACCAACGCGAGCAGCAATGTCGCGATACGATAAACCGCAATCGCATTAGGCTACAATCCGACCTTTAATTAAAGTCGGAAACGGGGGGGTACGCATTTCTCCTCCTTACACGAGGCATCACAACAACATTTCACCGGGCAACACCGGTGTTTGTGTATGAGAAATAGGTTGGAAACTTTCCTCATGTCAGCACGTTGTAGGTGTCGCCACCGGCGCCAACCTTGTGTGAATGCTCTGAAAAGCTAATCATTTGCCTATCACAACATCTTTTTCCTGTCGGTTAAATTTCGCGTATGTAGCACATCATCTCCGTGGTGTTGGAATTTTAATGGCCAGTAGTGTAGATGTGACTGACACGAAAGTAGCGCAAAAAGTGGGCTACCGTCCACTAGACCTGCAGAATTTGTATCAGTTTAATTGCATCCCTTGCACTGTAGACTCTTGCACAACGTCCGGGTTATATGAAATTCGTCCGAGTTAAAAACTCGAGGAGATAATGACTTCACGAAAACGCCTGTTCCTTAAGGCTAATGAAAGATATGTTGAGACATTTTTTTCTCTCGCTTCCGGTAACTGAATCAACATAGAAGCCCTTGAATATCTCATTGCCACGACGGGCACCGGAGCCGCGTGGCTCAAGACGCAGCAGGCCACGGCGGTGTCTGGCGTTGCCATTCGTACCCTACACCCGCACTCTGTTACGTAAGCGGCGGAGGAGGAGCTTTGACTTCTGCCACTGAGGACACGCCGTGAACCTGCGAGTGCGACGCGGCGGTATTCTGCGCAGCTCTCCCGAGCGGGTTGCGGAGCGTCCCTGTTTCGAAACTCAGGTGTCAGCTGCTGTCGCGATTAGATATGCCGGGTAAGTGCGGCAACCCAGTCGGCTTATGCCGTCACTCACGATGACGTATCGCGACGCGCGGCACGACTGCATCCTCTTTGAGCTAGCGCTGTGGTGAAGGCTCTCGCATGTTCATTTCCCACAACACTTTCTTCCGCATAGGATGATGATGGTTTAAAGAGGCCATGGATCCTGGTTATCAGTCACCCATTTCACTGGTAAGCCAACTAAACCAACGTAAAGCGAGAAAAGGACGATTGTCAGCTCCTTGGTCTGCGACCTTGTCTTGGTTCAAAATTTGCGTCATATGGTTAAAAGTAAGATAAAACCCGGATGAAACATGGTATGGACGGGGCCTTAGTCAGTTACCGTTGATTGTTCAGTTTCTTTTTTTAATTGACATACACTTCTTTATTTGAAACCAATTGCAAATGAGGTTGACAATAAGGAACAATCATGAAATTTGAATATTAATACACAACGTCTTAATAAAGAATTCTTAAACAACTTACACTCACGCCTGAAGGCCTTATTGACCACAAATTCAAATTATTGAGCGGCTGAAGGCCTGGATAGAAAATTCTTAAGAACGGTTAAACTTCTCCAAGAGATACTAAAATACTTTTTTAAAAAAACACAGTCTTCAAAATTTCACTATTAAGAGACAAAATCTAATTAAAAATTCTCTAGACAAATTGTATTCACGGCGAGGGCCTTATTGATCAGAAATTCAATTATTTGCCGGCTGAAGGCCCCAATAGTAATAACTCAAAAAAATAAATAAATAATGGCTGAAGGCCTGGGTAACAAATCTTAAGAACAGTTAAACTTGTCCAAGAGACCCTAAAATATTCTTTTAAAAGAAAACAATCATCATAATGTGATCAACCAAGAGAGAAGTGGGCCTCAGACAGTGCTCCAAGGATCGTCCTGGGAAAAGTTGCTCATCTTTGTAACTGACGGGACAAGCAGCCAAGAGTTGTATTCACTTAACCGGATGGCAACTCAAATTAGTGACAGTTTAAAAGCTGACCATCACTCTTGCAAAATCTACCTAACGCTTGGTAACCAACAAAACCGTGGAATAACCCAGGCAAGGCGGAACTGGTGGAGAGCACTGCGTGTTCAGAATCCGGTGTTTAGAACATCGAGAAGCAGAAGGAACCACTACGACCAAGGTAGTCCTAAAGAACAAAATACGCAAACCACAATCAAGGAGGCTGTCAAACTACACCTTACCAGACAGCAGCGGCAAGGTGAGAAAAAGTACACTGCAGCGAAAATACGCTAACCTCCAGGGCAGGTAACTGGGGCGTTAGCGGGCACTAGGCAGAAAAATACCGCTGGTTGAACTTCATGAATAAACACAAGGAATTCAATGATTAATAATAAGAAAAGGAGGATGGCTAATTAATTTCGCCAACTCCGAACACTCAACTCGTTACTCATCGTCTCAGCGACCCTGCGAGCAGCAACGTACGAACAAAAATTCGTAATCTCAAAATAGTGGAGGTTTCACTACTGGGTTAATGTTCACTCAACTCAAACGTCCTGGGTCTGGACAACTACCGCCCCTCTATCCGCCAATGCCTGCGTGCCACCAGCGGTCCCGGCATGTTCGCGCATTGCCTGACCTCCCTCCAGCTCCGTCCCAACCGAACTGCCGACACACCCGACCCGGAAAACACTTAACGTCCTTCCAAAGATAGGACCACACTACTAGATACCGATAAACGCTGTTGATGCCACTCGCAGACAGACAACGCTAGCAATGTAGTGGCCCCACTAAACACAAGAAGAGAACGAGATGGTTCAAATTGGTTCAAATGGCTCTGAGCACTATGGGACTTAACAGCTATGGTCGTCAGTCCCCTAGAGCTTAGAACTACTTAAACCTAACTACCCTAAGGACATCACACAACACCCAGTCATCACGAGGCAGAGAAAATCCCTGACCCCGCCGGGAATCGAACCCGGGAACCCGGGTGTGGGAAGCGAGAACGCTACCGCACGACCACGAGCTGCGGACAGAACGAGATGCTACTATCCTTATTTCACGATGCCAACCTACCAACTGCACCAATGCGATCTGCACTCAATTCACCAGAACTAGAAACTGAAGGATGCAAAAAGAAAAGGTCGTCACCGCACAGCTAAAATGGGGTGAGAAAAAGAAGAATGTAAGCGTTAGGGAGGGAATTAGCTTAAAACAATAAAATAAAATACGTTCATAAAAATTTAAAAATGGATCTCAGTGCAAAGGAGGAAAACAGCTGCAAGCCACACGTACAGCGAGAGGTACTCCTAACACACCCAGCACTGACACCGAATGGTGAGGTGCACTAAATTTTGCTTTCCTTCAGGAAACGTATGACTTTATTAGCTCCATTGTCTACAAGTATGTGGTAGGGAGGCAGATAGGTTAATGGCTCGTTTCAACTCATCCGGCAGGCCACACTGTGAGTACCTAGGCTGTTGTCAGATGACTACCACAGCTACATCGTGGGAAGTGTTCTTGACGTAAAAGAAACTTGTGGATAATTCTGGTGTGGCCGATATGTAGTCGCACAGTACGAAGGCGTCCTTCGGAAAAGCTTGAAGTGAAGTGAGGCTGTCCTCTTGATCGCTTTCAGCTTGTTGAGGATTGTGGTATTCTGCCATTTGATATAGCAGTTGCAACCACAGGTTGTCTCCCGTGTTTGCTTCTTTAGCTAATTTGTCAGCCAGTACATTTGCCGAAATAGCTACATAGCTTAGTGAGCAGATGCCTTTTGCATAAAAGCTTCTCGGATGGACATCATATTAAAGAGACCTCATTTTCCGCCATTGTTCCAAATGCGAGTGGAAGCAGAAACAGTGAAGGCAGAATATCAAGAGACAAGTATGCAAGCTGTTTCAAAATGATGAAATTGACTTCACAAGACTGTATCTTTTGCACGATTAAAAGTAAAAACTTAGCGTGAATTATAACTTAGGACAGCAAGGTTCTTATTTTCTCAAATAACCCACTCTTTTGCATAAGTATGTTGGAACAGAGCTTCCGTCCTCATTATTTGAACATTTGAACAAATTCACTAGTTACTGGTTCAGTACAGGTTAATAGTTCGACACATTGTGAAATACTGCATGTCCATGAATAAAGTCCAAGTTTATCGTACTGCTATGAGAAATGCTGCAAAAGACCAAATATATTACAAATTAGCATCTTAGGTCGTCAACAAGAGTGTAGCTGATGCTTGTGTTGCAAACATGTGAACTGGAGGTTCAGCTAGAGCAATGTGAAACGAGAAAAGGAGTATTGTCATTTGCATGGTCTGTGACCTTGTCAACGTGGTTCACAATCTGCGAGACAGTAGCTTGAGCCGGGTAGTTAATACGACACTGGCTTGTTGGCAGTGTGTGGGCAGCTTTATCTCGATCCAGAGACCACTGCATCACGCCACATGATGTGAAGCACAGACAGGTGTATCTCCGCCCCTTTTCGGTGTGCTCGCTACCTTCTGCGCGTATCGGATACTGCCAGTTGTGGGAGCCAGTGAATAGTCTCGCCTTTACTTGCATGTACATACAAGCTTGGGGTAATTTTTGCAGTTATGCTTGGGATTAAAATTTCTATCTTCCACCCATATTCGTTGTGCCCTCTATCCGCTGCAGGACAAACGCTGAGATACACTCACTGAAAAAGTCGCAACACCAAAAAATAATTAATGTAGAGTAACGAAATTTCGGCAGTACATTTGCCTAGGTAACATACACTCCTGGAAATGGAAAAAAGAACACATTGACACCGGTGTGTCAGACCCACCATACTTGCTCCGGACACTGCGAGAGGGCTGTACAAGCAATGATCACACGCACGGCACAGCGGACACACCAGGAACCGCGGTGTTGGCCGTCGAATGGCGCTAGCTGCGCAGCATTTGTGCACCGCCGCCGTCAGTGTCAGCCAGTTTGCCGTGGCATACGGAGCTCCATCGCAGTCTTTAACACTGGTAGCATGCCGCGACAGCGTGGACGTGAACCGTATGTGCAGTTGACGGACTTTGAGCGAGGGCGTATAGTGGGCATGCGGGAGGCCGGATGGACGTACCGCCGAATTGCTCAACACGTGGGGCGTGAGGTCTCCACAGTACATCGATGTTGTCGCCAGTGGTCGGCGGAAGGTGCACGTGCCCGTCGACCTGGGACCGGACCGCAGCGACGCACGGATGCACGCCAAGACCGTAGGATCCTACGCAGTGCCCTCTCGCACCGCCACTTCCCAGCAAATTAGGGACACTGTTGCTCCTGGGGTATCGGCGAGGACCATTCGCAACCGTCTCCATGAAGCTGGGCTACGGTCCCGCACACCGTTAGGCCGTCTTCCGCTCACGCCCCAACATCGTGCAGCCCGCCTCCAGTGGTGTCGCGACAGGCATGAATGGAGGGACGAATGGAGACGTGTCGTCTTCAGCGATGAGAGTCGCTTCTGCCTTGGTGCCAATGATGGTCGTATGCGTGTTTGGCGCCGTGCAGGTGAGCGCCACAATCAGGACTGCATACGACCGAGGCACACAGGGCCAACACCCGGCATCATGGTGTGGGGAGCGATCTCCTACACTGGCCGTACACCACGGGTGATCGTCGAGGAGACACTGAATAGTGCACGGTACATCCAAACCGTCATCGAACCCATCGATCTACCATTCCTAGACCGGCAAGGGAACTTGCTGTTCCAACAGGACAACGCACGTCCGCATGTATCCCATGCCACCCAACGTGCTCTAGAAGGTGTAAGTCAACTACCCTGGCCAGCAAGATCTCCGGATCTGTCCCCCATTGAGCATGTTTGGGACTGGATGAAGCGTCGTCTCACGCGGTCTGCACGTCCAGCACGAACGCTGGTCCAACTGAGGCGCCAGGTGGAAATGGCATGGCAAGCCGTTCCACAGGACTACATCCAGCATCTCTACGATCGTCTCCATGGGAGAAAAGCAGCCTGCATTGCTGCGAAAGGTGGATATACACTGTACTAGTGCCGACATTGTGCATGCTCTGTTGCCTGTGTCTATGTGCCTGTGGTTCTGTCAGTGTGATCATGTGATGTATCTGACCCCAGGAATGTGTCAATAAAGTTTCCCCTTCCTGGGACAATGAATTCACGGTGTTCTTATTTCAATTTCCAGGAGTATATATAAGTGAATAACATTACAAGACCGCATGTTAATGTTAGCGCGAGACAAGCCATTGCAAATGCGAATTGCTGTTTCATTAATAACCGTTGTAACCGCCAGAATATCGAATTCAAGCACGCAAACGTGTGTTCATTGTGTTATACAGGTGCCGGACGTCAGTTTGTGAGAAGGAATTCCATACATGTTGCAGTTGGTTAGTCAATACATGGGCGGTTATGGCTGTTTGTGGATGACGCTGGAATTCTCATTCGATGATGTCCTCCATGTGCTCGATTAGAGGCGTATCTAGTGATCGAGCAGTCCAAGGCATCACGTCTGTAGTTCGTAGAGCATATTGGATTACAACTAGTAGGTAGGCGAGCGTCATCCTGTTGGAAAACATCCCCTGGAATGTAGTTCTTAAAGAGATCGAATCACCAGACTGACGAATAATTTTTCAGTCAGAATTCGCGGACTACCAAAGAAAATGCTCCTGCAGTCATGCGAAATCGCATCACAGGCCATAACACTAGGCGTTGTGTGTAGCATGCAGACAGGCTGGTTTCAGGCAACTGAACCGGTCTCTTCCTAACCAACATGCGGCCATCACTGGCACCGTGGTAGAACCAGCTTTCATCAGGAAACACAACAGACGCCCACCCTGCCCTCCACTGGGGTCTCGCTTGGCACCACGGAAATCGCAAATGGAGGTGGTCTCGGGTCAGTGCAATGCATGCTACAGGGCGTCTGGCTTGGAGCTGTCTTTGAAACCGACCGAGATGGCGCAGTGGCACACTGGACTCGCATTCGGGAGGACGATGGTTCAAACCCGACCATCCTGATTTAGGTTTTCCGTGATTTCCCTAAATCGCTTCAGGCAAATGTCGTGATGTTTCTTTGGAAGGGCACGGCCGACTTCCTTCTCCAGCCTTCCCTGATCCGATGGGACCGATGACCTCGCTGTTTGCCCCCTCCCCCAAACCAACCAACCAACTGTCTTTGAAGTAACCTATTTGCGACAGTTCGCTGTGTCACTGTGGTGCCAACTGCTAATTAGGTTGCTGCTGCACATGCAGTACTTTCCGCCAGAGTCATACGCCGAAAACGATTGTCTTCTCTCTCGGTAGTGCCGCGTAGCGATCCGAGCCCCTGTGTTCTTGCGACCGTACCTTTACGTGAGAACCATTGCCAGCAGTCATGAACCGTCGCTACATTCCCACTAAGAAGGAACATTCAGATTGCCGTAGCCCTATTACATGCCTTCGTTGAAACTCAGTCAGCTGTTGACAATGCGCCTTTGCCAAAAAAAAAAAAAAAAAAAAAAAAAAAAAAAAAAAAAAAAAAAAAAATTGTTCAAATGGCTCTGAGCACTATGGGACTTAACTTCTGAGGTCATCAGTCCCCTAGAACTTAAAACTACTTAAACCTAACTAACCTAAGGACATCACACACATCCATGCCCGAGGCAGGATTCGAACCTGCGACCGTAGCGGTCGCTCGGTTGCAGACTGTAGCGCCTAGAACAGCACGGCCACTCCGGCCGGACGCGTCTTTGTCGCGTAGAGGCATTCTTGAGTAACATCAACTCACGACGTCCAAACACTAAGGTAACTAACACTCTCGATCGTTACAGCGACTGACACGAAACTTGAATTCATCATGTTTAAGATGTAGAAACACGCCTATCAAGTTTCGTTTATGTCGTACAACTCCTTCCTTTTGTCGCATTTTTTTTTTCTTTTGGTCAGTGTATAGTGAATGACATCAATTTCCTGCATTGGGGTCACCGTAAGGAAATTTGGAAATTTGTGGTAAGGTCTTATGGGACCAAATTGCTGAGGTCATCGGTCCCCACTTAATCTAACTTACGCTAAGGACAACACACACACCGAGCGAGGTGGCGCAGTGGATAGACGACTCGAATTCGGGAGGACGACGGTTCCATCCCGCGTCCGGCCATCCTGATTTAGGTTTTCCGTGATTTCCCTAAATCGCTCCAGGCAAATGCCGGGATGGTTCCTTTCAAAGGGCACGGCCGACTTCCTTCCCCGTCCTTCCCTAATCCGATGAGACCGATGACCTCGCTGTCTGGTCTCCTTCCCCAAACCAACCAACCAACAACACACACACATGCCGAGGGAGGACTATGCTATGCTATGCTATGCTATGCTGTGTCGCAGTCCACGCAAAGTCGTTGAAAGAGGAGCCACATACATGTAATCTTACACAGCCTCCGCCAAGTAAAAATCGCGTACCATAACGTCCGGCGATATCCAGTGCAAGATTGCCACTTGCGGCCTATCCATTGTTGAACGACGTCATTGTTAAAAAAAAAAAATAACTTTGCACAGTAGTAACTGAATATTACCGGGTCAAACGAGGAACGTGAAACGTGTTTTATTTCTTTCATATTGCTATCTTGTCTCATACTCACTTGATGATAAACGAGCGAGCGAGTTAGCTAGCTGCATCCGGACGACCCCTACCAGCAACTACGTGAACAGAAGAGTCATAGCTGGGAACAAGGGAAATATATATTCTCTTCATAGCTGGAAACAAGGGAAATATATGTTCTCGATGCGTAAGTTAAAACTCATCCATCCAAATGATCAAACGCATCAAACTGTCCGCTCCCGAGACAAAGGGATGAGTTTTGGCTTCGGATCAAATTCGCCTCGTGCGGCAAATCAGTTCAACGTCATTATTGTCACGGCTTCGTACACTGGAAAACCTGGAAAAGCAGCAATGGGGTCCCAGCACTAACCTCCATGTGCTCGATGTAATTAAGTTAGATGTTTGGATAACATGGTTATGGATTAACAGCGATTAATAAAAATTGATTTAGTATTTAGAAAAGAGTGTTAATCACGTTTTTTATTTATTTAGTGCCGACCGATTTCAGCCCGTCACAGGGGCCATCTTTAGGGCAAACATACCACTGGTCGAGTGCTGGTGGCACACCTTGGTTGACGTGACGCCACCAGCAATCGACCAGTGGTATGTTTGCCCTAAAGATGGCCCCTGTGACGGGCTGAAATCGGTCGGCACTAAATAAATAAAAAACGCGATTAACACTCTTTTCTTATTACCGAGATGATTAAGTTAAGCTACCAATGTGGAAGTCAACATAAACGTGTCCAGAATCAAGTGACAGTCTGGTATCTCACGTAACGAGTTGGCGGAACATCTGGCGAAACAAGGTGTGACTAATGATTAACCTTACTTACTACACTTGCCTGGAACGTACACATTTAATTGGTGGCATAAAGAAGAAAGTCCATCAAGAATGGTCACAGACGTGGGAGAGCTCAGAACAGTCGAACGATATACGCGATGCAGCAATGCCGCCTGGTATTCCTCCAAAAAATCTGGTTCTCACAAATTAAGCTAACTAGACATCGTACCATTACTATAGCGCTCACCCGGCTGGGTCACGGCTGTTATCCTTTACATCTTTATACGATGAAAATTCAGCCACCTCTGTACTGCGAAGTCTACTCAGCTGAGATTGCAGGTCTCAACCGCTATTGCAGACAACGCTGCAAGTTTCTCAAGGCCTTGATCAGAGCAGGAATTCCCCAACTTACATGTGTGGCGGACCTGTTTCGGAAGCTGTCCACAGCACACTTCATCAGTACTGACCGGTTTCTGCAAAAAGGGGATATCCAGTTATAAATCAGACAGAAAAGATCCAGCGTGAGAAGTTGTGGTATGTGGACTGTGTTGAGTTTCTGAACGTCCCAAGTGTATCACAAGGTTTAACTGGAATTAATGCAATGTCTAACGCCTATGCTACATATACGATATTGTATACCAAATCTGTAGTTACTCACTTGTCTGGTTAAATGATTAATGCCAAAGCCCAGTTGTAACCCCTTTACACAGGATGGAAGGATAAGGAAACGTGAGCGGGGCAACTCAGAGCAGAAATGTCATTTGTCGTTTGGTTACATATATTCAGATAAGAACAAATAATATTAAACACAATAATGATCAAACATCCTCTTAACAACAATCAAAGGGCAAATATGTTAAAATGTATAATAGAGATATACACACAGTAAAGAACAGTAATATTTCACATTAAGAAAATCATAAAAATGAGGCATTGGGGCCTATTCCCACATTTAGTCTGCACCTGACCAAGCTATGCTGCTAATTGCAGAAACTGCTTCAATTAACAGCACAATCAGTAATTTAATGAAAGGCAACAAGTTATTTCATAGTAACGTTAACAGCTGCTTATACCAAGAAAAGAAGCGAATATATTGTTAAAGCAAATTATTTCCCATCTGTCTTTTTTATAAAATTTTTTGAAATAAATAAGCTAAAGTGCCTCTTGAGGGTATTAGGTGAAAGCAGCACATTGGCAACTCAGGCTAAAGCCAGTTAAGATAAACTCCTTCAGATATATTATAAATCCCTACTGGTTGAGAGAAAACTGGTACAGTACAGTTACCTAAATCTAAAACTCTAATAAGAAGATGTTGTGAGCGAGAGGGTACAGTTCTGAATAAGAATACTGAGTGTAAAATACACAAGAGAAGTTAAGTTTCTCATTCCAATAGACGGCCTGAATTACTGTGCTTAGGCCAACCAGCCGCACCATGAGACTAGTAAACAGACAACTAGGCGGCTTGTAAGATCGACAGGTCCTCGCGCCGTGAGGAGCAGAGAAGTCGGCCGCAAGTTGAGGCAAGTTAGCGCTGTTAACAAAAGGCACTAAGTAAGTGAGGGCCAAAGAAGCGGTTTAACAGTTATAAATGGTGCTCTTCATACCAAAGAGTAGCAACGTGTCTTTAACTCTTGTCACAAAGATCTCTGTTCAAGAAAAGATAACATGAAAATTAAAGGCAGCCTCAAGCTTTAATCAACTGGCTAGTTGTAATTACAGTCAAAGGCTCAGCGACAAATACAACCGATGACTGTCAGGCCTCCAAGCCGTTTGTTGGCGTATTTCACAGTCAGGCGAGAAGGAACGAGCTTACCTATACAGAACTGGAATTAAATAGATTCTCAAGCCAATTAGCTGCTTTTTTAAGTAAGGAAATCTACAACATAATTCTCATATACATTAGACATGCAAGGTTCAGAACCACTCTCTCCTCAAATAAAAATAAAGAAATAAAATAAAAAGACAACTGCTTAAATAACCAGCAGCAGAAAATGAGACTAGTACATTTAATTGACCTTGGACTCAGGTGCACATATACAAACTAAACATTTGAGTTCAATAAGAATTTCACGTAGCCATCCATCAGAAAACTCTGACCCAGTTACACCATAAAATTGTCTAAAGAACACCAAAGGGCTAACCTACAATTACCAACACTCTTATTTGAAAAAGAGTGTCTCTAGCTCTCAGCACTATGGGACTTAACTTCTGAGGTTATCAGTCCCCTAGAACTTAGAACTACTAAAACCTAACTAACCTACGGACATCACACACATCCATACCCGAGGCAGGATTCGAACCTGCGACCGTAGCGGTCGCGCGGTTCCAGACTGTAGCGCCTAGAACCGCTCGACCACACCGGCCGGCAAAAAAGAGTGGCCACCAAGATTTACATACACTACTGGCCATTACAATTGCTACACCAAGAAGAAATGCAGATGATAAACGGGTATTCATTGGACAAATATATTATACTAGAACTGACATGCGATTACATTTTCACGCAATTTGGGTGCATAGATCCTGAGAAATCATCACCCAGAACAACAACTGCTGGCCGTAATAACGGCCTTGATACGCCTGCGCATTGAGTCAAACAGAACTTGGATGGCGTGTACAGGTACAGCTGCCCATGCAGCTTCAACACGATACCACGGTTCATCAAGAGTAGTGACTGCCGTATTGTGACGAGCCAGATGGTCGGCCACCACTGACCAGACGTTTTCAATTGGTGAGAGATCTGGAGAATGTGCTGGCCAGGGCAGCAGTCGAACATTTTCTGTATCCAGTATCTCTTGTATCCGTACAGGACCTGCAACATGCGGTCGTACATTATCCTGCTGGAATGTAGGGTTTCGCAGGAATCGAATGAAGGGTAGAGCCACGGGTCGTAACACATCTGAAATGTAACATCCACTTTTCAAAGTGCCGTCATTGCGAACAAGAGGTGATCGAGACGTGTAACCAATGGCACCCCATACCATCACGCCGGATGTTACGCCAGTATGGGGATGACGAATACACGCTTCCACTGTGCGTTCACCGCGATGTCGCCAAACACGGATGTGACCATCATGATGCTGTAAACAGAACCTGGATTCATAAAAAAATGACGTTTTGCCATTCGTGCACCCTGGTTCGTCGTTGAGTACACCATCACAAACGCTCCTGTCTGTGACGCAGCGTGAAGGGTAACTACAGCCATGGTCTCCGAGCTAATAGTCCATGCTGCTGCAAACGTCGTCGAACTGTTCGTGCAGATGGTTGTTGTCTTGCAAACGTCCCCATCTGTTGACTCAGGGATCGAGACGTGGTTGCACGATCCGTTACAGCCATGCGGGTAAGATGCCTGTCATCTCGACTGCTATTGATATGAGGCCGTTGGGATCCAGTACGGCGTTCCGTATTACCATCCTGAACCCACCGATTCCATATTCTGCTAACAGTCGCGATACGGTAAACCGCAATTGCGATAGGCTACACTCCGACCTTTATCAAAGTCGGAAACGTGATGGTACGCATTTCTCTTCCTTACAAGAGGCATCACAACAACGTTTCACCAGGCAACGCCGGTCAACTACTGTTTGTGTATGAGAAATCAGTTGGAAACTTTCCTCATGTCAGCACGTTGTACGTGCCGCCATCGGCGCCAAGCTTGTGTGAATGCTCTGAAAAGCTAATCATTTGCATATCACAGCATCTTCCTCCTGTCGGTTAAATTTCGTGTCTGTAGCACATCATCATCGTGGTGTAGCAATTTTAATGGCCAGTAGTGTAAAACAGAGCAACCCTCGATGTAATCAACAATACAACAAAAGAATAAATAACATGAGTTAAATAACTGCCTTTGGCCATTGTAACTGGTCTTAAGCGACCAAATTATACATGCAATAAATAACGCAGAAAACCCCCTTAGATAGGAGCTGAAAGGCACATATAAACAATCAATAAAAATAGCAATAAATAAAAAAAGGGAGCTCGATCCGTAATCACATTAAATTCAGCCCTTCAGGGAGCCACCAAAACCAGGTAAAGCCAGAAGCTATCGTAGTACGACCACTGAGTATCAAAGGTGCAAAAGGCGAAGGAAGTTGAATACTGTCGTGGTAGCATTAAATACCCAGTCACACATAGCACTAACTCGCCTGAATCACAAATTAACGGACGTCAAGACGAATGGAATTAATACAACAGTATGCTGTCTCCCCAAAAATTGAAGCCGGCGAGAAACGCTAAGGTTGTGACCAAAACAATCACCCGAGAAATGTAGCTGCCGCTGGTCGTAGTGGTCCGCCGCACCCAACTATTTGCTTGGCCTGTCATACTGCCCACCACCACGATCCGCCGCCTCTTCGATGCAGCACCAGAGATGTTGCTTCGCAAGGAGAATCGACACAGAGGGAAATGTGGTTCCACAGACTACATATGACAACAGAAGGCAAGGAAGAATCGTTGCCACAGCACACCAACCAATTTTCAAAAAATCCGCCTCGCGGGTTAACGGTGGGGGCCGGTGTGCCAGCTTGGATGTGGTTTTTAGGTGGTTTTCTGTCCGCCTCGATATCTGAGTGGTCAGCGAGACGGAACGCCATGCTAAGGGGCCCGGGTTCGATTCCCACTGACTCGGAGATTTTCTCCGAAAGTCGCCGAAGTGGCGTCATCTTAAAAGACTTGCACGAGTGACGGGTCTACCCGACGGTAGGCCCTAGCCACACGACATTTCATTTCAGTCACGTGGTTTTCCACACCCTCCTAGGTAAATACCGGCGTGATTTCCACGTGCTGACTCAGATACCCGATGTGCGATCACATCGGAAAAATAATAAAAGATTACACTAAACACAGACAAAACTATTATTCTACCAGTTATGCTGTATGGGCGTGAGACTTGGTCTCTCACTGTGCAAAATGAAAAGCCGTTTCGAGTATTTGAAAACAAAATTTTGAGGAAATTTTCGGATTTCTCTGCCTCGTGATGACTGGGTGTTGTGTGTTGTCCTTAGGTTTAAGTAGTTCTAAGTTCTAGGGGACTGATGACCATAGATGTTAAGTCCCATAGTGCTCAGAGCCATTTGAACCAAATTTTCGGAGCAAAAAGGGATGACATTAGAGGAGAGTGGCGAAAACTGCATAACGAAGAGGTTCACGAACTCTATTGAAGCCCTGTCATAATCAGTGTTATTAAATCACGTAGGCTGCGATGGGCGGGTCACGTAGCGCGAATGGATGCGGGCAGGGCAGCGCGCTGAGTACTGGTAGGGCACCTAGAGGATAAACGTCCTGTGGGGAGACCGAGGCTTAGATGGGAGGACAATGTGGAGGCTGATTTGAGGAGCCTAGGTATTGAAGGTGAATGGAAGGAAATAGCCCAAGACAGGGACAGATGGCGAAAATAGGTTGCTGCGGCAATGGGCTCTCGAGTCCGGTATGACCAGTGAGTATAGTAATGGCAGACAGAAAGGATACACGGATTCTTCCACCGGGGCTGGCAGTAGCAGCTTTAAAATACCTTTGTGGTTGGCAACACTCTCCTAATAATAGACTATAAAAGTGTATGATTACTTCTCTGCGGAATTTAAGGAGCATTATACCAGTCCTGAACATCATTCCCGACCTGATTTTGGCCGAATAAAGGCCATTCGAAGGAATGTAAGGAACTCAAAATCCATCCCAAGTTTTTGTCTTTCTTCAAGTAGAAGATATAGTCCTATGAAATTTGATGAAAGTTTTTGAAATACCCTGTATTGCGTGACAAAGTATTTCCCACAACAGTTGCTTCTATAGTCTGTAAATTTTACAAACCGTGTGACAGGGACATTGTAAGCAGAAGACGAAGTTCAAAGTTCGAGCTCCATCCCGGCATGCAGCTGTAATCTGTCACGATGTTTTGAACGGACGTGTTTTGTACACGTGGAAGGGAGCCGTCGCCCCTACGGGCCCTCGACGTAGCACCTCTGAGGTGAAGAATTTCCGTCGAGTCGCAGTGACCCGGTGGTGCGCGGTATGGCGGCCGGCGCCTTTACGTCAGCCGAATTCCGATCGCGGCGCCGCATCACCGGAGGAAACAGACGGAGACTGGCATCCGGGCGCGCCAGCGTTGCTCGTGCCAGGAATCCGCGACGCCTCCGTAGCCGCGCCCACATCGGCGACGCCTTTCATATCAGAAACGCAGCTAGGCGTCGGCATTGTCTGCTGCTGACCTGTGTGTGTGTGTCCGCGCGCGCGCTATGCGCTGCGTTGGAATTACTCGCTCCGCGCCTTTGGTCTCACCACCGCGGAAGCCGGACACAATATTCCGCACAGTGCGGCCGCCGAAAAAATGCAGACAATTCGTTCTGCCAATAAATTCACTGCATGACAAAACTGAATAAGTGAACGAGGAAACGAAATTGAAGTTCACGAGCTGAGAGAGTATGCGATGTTATTTCAGTGATTACAAATCGATTCATATTTACAAAAAAGCATTAGCGGTATGAGTCGAGAACATACCTTCACCGAGGAGTCAAGCAGTATATTGCTCCCTGCTACGTATATCTCGCGAAGAGACCATGAGGATAAAATCAGAGAGATTAGAGCCCACACAGAGGCATACCGACAATCTTTCTTTCCACGAACAATACGAGGCTGTAATAGAAGGGAGAACCGATAGAGGTAATTAAAGTACCCTCCGCCACACACCATCAGGTGGCTTGCAGAATATGGATGTAGATCAGCATGATATTGGAACCACAGTGAACCGTAAGGATGCACCGATTCGGTTGGGAAGGATGCCACGAAGCCGTTCCGACCTCTCCTGAGGGAAGCTGGCCCAAGCTGCTGTAAACGGTCGTCGGTATTCTGACACGGCGTTGACGTACGAGCTGGTCCCACATGTATTATGCTGGCTACGGAGTACCTCATCATCACAAAATGCGTAGTTAGTCCACATCGACCTCTTTACTAATTTTCCAGCAACTTCAAAAAGAAATGTCGAGGATTTAATGTTCTGTTCTCATATGCGTCTACGCACATGACTTTAGATACGTTGTGGAAGTTATTTTTCTTTTTTTAATTTCTGTATTATTCTGCCTTCAGAGTAGTTTTATGCAGTCGGTTAGACTACCCCAGCGCTACAAACTTTTCTTCTCGGAGTAGCACATCACTCAACGTCCTTGCCGAGAGAAGCCTACTGGTACAAAAATAGGCCTAATTTTAGGGAAAAAATTCTATGAATGTTCCTTTGGGAGCTTGGAGCATATATTTTTATGGGAGTAACTCAAGGGCTGTGAGCAAATCGGGAAAAAGCAAATGGGATGTAGTTTCATACAGTCCAAGACAAATGAAAAAACGCACCAAAAAGGAATTATGCAAATGGGACGATAATCGGTAGAAGTGACGTACATGTACAGACCAACAAATGATAAATATTTCAGGAAAACTGGATGATTTATTCAAGAGAAAGAGCTTCACAGACTGAGAAACTCAATAACGCGTTAGTCCACCACCGCCTATCATGAATGCAGTTACGCGGCTTAGCATAAATTGATATTGTTGGATAGTCTCCTGAAGGATATCGTGCCAAATACGGTCCAATTGCAGCGTTAGATCGTAAAACCCCCGAGCTGGTTGGATGGTTCTGCCCATAATGCTCAACTGGGGAGAGATCTGGCGATCTTGCTGGCCAAGATAGGGTTTGGTGAACACGAAGACGAGTTGTAGAAACTCTCGCCGTGCACGGCCGCGAATTATCCTACTGAAATGTTATCCTGCTGAAATGTAAGCCTTGGATGACTTGTAAAGAAGAGCAAGAAAACGGGGTGCAGAATACCGTCTACGTAGCTCTGTGCTGTTAGAACGCCGCGGATGACGACCAAGAAAGCGGTACTGCCATGTATTAAACGGCGTCCCAGACCATCATTGCCGGCTGCAGGGCCGAATGGCGGGCGACAGTTACGTTGGTATCCCACCGCTGACTCGGTTGTGTTCAAAATGGCTCTGAGCACAATGGGACTTAACTTCTGAGGTCATCAGTCCCCTAGAACTTAGAACTACTTAAACCTAACTAACCTAAGGACATCACACACATCCATACCCGAGGCAGGATTCGAACCTGCGACCGTAGCGGTCGCGCGGTTCCAGACTGTATCGCCTAGAACCGCTCGGCCACTCCGGCCGGCGACTCGGTTGTCTCTAGACACGTATTTGCTAGTCATCGGGGCTCTGTTCGAAGCGGGACTCAGCACTGAAAACAATTATACTCCAGTCAATGAGATTCCAGGCCAAAGACGTTTCTAGGAGACGTCCTGGACAGTGGTGGGATACCTGAATATCGCCCACCATAAGGCTCGACATTCAACAGTGATGGTTTGCAATGCCATTTAATTTACGGTACGACCGTTTTGATTGTCATACGCGGCATCCTTAGGCACTGAACTACGTCGACGACATTCTACGCTCCGTTTTGTGGCCCTTCGTGGCAAGCCATCCTTGGTTTATACAAACCTCAAAAAAAGTTTTGCATAAACTCGGTTCCGAGAGTTCGGGAACCGGTACAAAAAATGGGAATAAAGATCAACACAAACATCTTCCCCACCCTTTTTATTGCTCATGAAAACCACACATTGCATGTTGTACCACCATACAGCGAGACCTTCAGAGGTGGTGGTTCAGATTGCTGTACACACCGGTACCTCTAATACCCAATAGCACGTCCTCTTGCATTGATGCTTGCCTCTATTCATCTAGGCACACTATCGATAAGCACATCAAGGCACTGTTGGTGCACATTGTCCCACTCCTCAACGGCGATTAGGCATAGATCCCTCAAAGCGGTTGGTGGATCACGTCGCCTATAAACAGCCCTTTTTCCGTCTATCCCAGGCATGTTCGATAGGGTTCATGTCTGGAGAACACGCCGGCCACTCTAGTCGAGCGATGTCGTTATCCTAAAGGAAGTAATTCACAAGATGTTCTCGATGGGGGTGCGAATTTTCGTCCATGAAGACGAATGTCTCGCCAGTATGTTGCCGATAGGGTTGCAACATCGATCGGAGGATGGCATTCACGTATCGTACAGTCGTTACGGCGTCTTCCGTGACCACCAACGGCGTACGTCGGCCCCCACATAATGCCACCTCAAAACAGGGAACCTCCACCTTGTTGCACGGTGTGTCTAAGGCGTTCACCTGACCGGGTTGCCTCAAAACACTTCTCCGACGATTGTGAAGACATGTGCAACACTCATCGGTGAAGAGGAAGTGAAGCCAATCCCGAGCGGTCCATTAGGCATCTGTACCGCGCTGCGTGGTGTCGTGGTTGCAAAGATGGACCTCGCCGTGGACGTCGGGAGTGAAGTTGCGCATCATGCAGCATATTGCGCACGTTAGAGTCATAACACGACGTCCTGTGGCTGCACGAAAAGCATTATTCAACATGGGTTCGTTGCTGTTAGGGTTCCTCTGAGCCATAACCCGTGGGTAGCGGTCATCAACTGCAGTAGTAGCCCTCGGGCGCCCTGGGCGAGGCATGTCATCGACATTTCCTGTCTCTCTCTCTGCATCCCCTCAAAGTCCTAACAACATCACTTTGGTTCACTCCGAGACGCCTGGACACTTCCCTTGTTGAGAGCCCTTCCTGGCGCAAAGGAACAATGCGGACGCGATCGAACCGCTGTGTTAACCGTCTAGGCATGGCTGAACAACAGACAACACCTCCTACCTGGTGGAATGACTGGAACTGATCGGCTGTCGGACTAACTCCGTCTAATAGGTGCTGCTGATGCATGGTTGTTTACATCTTTGGGCGGGTTTAGTTGGATCTCTGAACAGTCAAAGGGACTGTGTCTCTGACACAATGTTCGTAGTCAACGTCTATCTTCAGGAGGTCTGAGAAATGGAGTGATGCAAAACTTTTTTTATGTGTGTATTTCAGCAAGATATCACCAGCCCACAAACAGTAGGAGTTTACTGCTTGCCTTCATGCTTGCCAAACCGTACCTTGGCCAGCAAGGTCGCCGGATCTCTCAGCAATTGAGAACATTTTCTGCATTATAGGCAAGGCCATCCAACCAGCCCGGTATTTCGACGATCTGACGCTGTATTTGAATCGAATTTGGCACGATGTGCCTCATGATAACATCTAAAAGCTCTATGGATCATTGTCAACACGAGTACCTGCTTGCATGACGGCCAGAGGTAGAATAAGACGTTACCGACTTGCTCAATTTGTGAAGTTCTTCCTCCTGAGTGAATCATTAATTTTTTTTCTGAAATTTAATCTTTTTTTGTATGTACATGTACATCACATCTATCTATTTCCGATCCGTTTGGATAATTCCTTCATGGTGCGTCTTTTTTTGTCTTAGAGTGTAGAATGATATTGAAAATTATGTGGTATAGCAAGAAATGTGGATGTTCTTTGCAGAATCAGCGAGGAAAGGGGTATATGGAGAGCACTGACAATACACAAGATTATAGGACAGCTGCTGTCATCAGGGAATAACTTCCATGATACTGGGCTATGGAGATTTGTAGAGGGAAAAAATCTGTATGGAAAGACAGACTTGGAATATATGCAGTGATTAATTCAAGACGTTAGGTGTAAGGACTGCTCTGAGGTGAAGGCAATAGATTTGAAGTTTTCTTGCATATATTAGGTTTCGTTTCCTTTCCAATCGTGACGCGAGCGCAGAAAGAATGACCGCCTAAATGCCTCGGCGCACGATTTAATTTCACTAACATTGACTCCGAGACCCCTACTAGAGTTATAGGTAGGTTGCTGAAGTACAACACTTGTTTTTCAATCTTAGTTGGTGGACTTTCGTGAGATAGTTTGCGCCTATCCTCAGACGTCTGCCAATTGAGTTTCTTCAGCAACTCAGTGACGCTGTCCCGTGGGTCAAACAAACCTGTGACCATTCGCGCTGCTCTTCTTTGCAAAGTTCAGTGCGCTCTGTTAGTCTTATTTCCTATGAGGTGTACGCACTCGAGCGTTATTCTAAGAAAGGATGAACCAGTGATGTGTAAGCAATATAGTTTGCAAATTGATTTTTCTCGGTATCATACCAATGAACCGTGTGCCTCTCGCTTTGCCTTCCATTCCATTTCATACCCACCAATTTTTTTACACCCAGGTATTTGTATAACTCCATGATTCCCATTGTGAGTCACAGATATTGTAAACAAAAGAGGGTGCTTTTCCATGTTTTGTGAAGTGCACAATATTATACATTCCAGTACGACACGATTTTCTCGTTTTGAGAGAACTGAAGGGCGATCTGTTTAATTGTTAAAAACCATTCAACAGCCAAGATCGCACAAAATATTTCTTTATTTAAGATAATCAGTTATAGCAAACATTTGCTGTCATCTTCAGGTCTTAAAACGCTTTTTGTTTCAAAACATGTTCATTTTGCGATTAACCTCAGGCATAAGATGTCAAATGGATACAACTCAGCACAGTATAAAAGGTTTGTCATCGATAAAATATTTAAAAACATAAAGCACATATTTCAGCTATGACAAACCTATTGTAATGTGCTGTGTTTTATCCACTTGACATCGTGTGCGTGAGATGAAGCGCAAAACGATCATGTTTTACAACAAAAAGAGTTTTAAGAGCTGAAAATCACAGAAAATGTCTGTTGAAACTGGTTGTTTTAAATAAAGAAATATTTTATGCGACCTTGTCTGTTGAATGATTTTTTACAATTAAAACAGATCGCCCTTCAGGACTCTAAAAATGAGAAAATTCGCTGATTCTGCGCAGAATCTCCTATTAATTATCTTATTAATCGATTTAATTTTCTAGATCATTATCTAGTAGTTCATCTCACTTTTCGATTACTTTTTCCGGGCTCCTACAATCCATTATTCAGTTACGTACAATATTGTACTCCAGACGAACCTCTGTCGGTTCATAATGTTTCGATAATGGATTAATACAAAACAGAGGGAAGTTAACGTGCTGGTTTTAAATACTTAAAGTGTTCTACATAGTTGCACTTGGTTATAACACACAGAATTTTCAGCTGCGTGAAACTGCCAGGAACGTCCTTCTTTGTGACATTGTCCAACTCGCGTGTGATGTTAGCTGGGATGTCGGTTATGTCGACAAAACGTTGATCTTTCATGTGAATTTCTGTAATCTGTCGATTTGTGGTAGATTCGTATTGATAAGACCAAGTTTTATCACCCGTGACTCTATACAGAGCAAAAGTGTCCATTTTTGCATTATAATCAATTTGCGGTAGGCGACCAAGCACAGTTATTTTCCACTGGAATGAAAGTGTCTGGGACAAACTTTAAATACACTTTTCTGGAGAATGTCTCCAACCTTTGATTTAGAGATTTTGCTCCACTGCTACTTGTGACACGAGTTGACACACTATAGCCGCACGTCCACTACTCAAAACTGCCTGCTGACAACTGACTGTTCGAAATGACATTGTTTTTTAGAGTTGTTACTTCAAGTTGCCCGAGCAATTACTGCACTGTCGTCCCTTATGCCTCAGGAATGAAATCAGTCAGCGACTTCTTTTCTCTGGTTAAAGCCTATGTTTGACACCAGTACACTTACCTCGGCGAAACATTCCCTCTAGGCTTGTGACAGTATGCTGCTTACACGTTCCTTGGTTCGTTCGTCCTGCATTATTTTGCTGCTATTGCAGTTGCATTCCTTCACTTCGCCAACCAGGTGGTTTATAATTTCGACATTAAGTTTGTCACTAATCTCCTTTCTCCAACTCCTATATCTTTCATCTTTCTTTGTTATGCTCTCAATCCATATTTTGTGTTCATTTCATTCAATAACCCTGTAAACTTACCCCAGAGAATATCAATGTCATCACTGTATCTTAGATTCTTTCACACTGAATTTTAATACCATTTCTGATTTTTTTATTGCCTTCATTACTTCTCCGATATATAGGTTTAACAGCAGAGGAGAAAAACGGTATTTTCTGCCTTATGTATTTTTTATGCGAATATTTGTCTGTTTATTTCCCATTTATCCATTGTTCCCCCTTGGTTTTAGAAAATATTGTATTTTTGTCATCTTTCCGTAGGTTATATCAAGTACTTTTTGTACTAGGTTCTCTTTTCCTGGTACAGTAGGGAATGGTGCATGGGAATGTCTGCCGGCAAGCCAACATAGGAGTTTTAATTTCTCAGATTTTCCCGTCGTCTCCATCATTTCGAGCCATGTATGCCGACTTAGGCAAACAGACCATCTCGGAACAACGGTCGTGCCGAAAAGCGGCGCTCTTGTTCTGGTTTTCTCTGTCTTCCCTAGTGATCTTACCTGCCATGCGTCCCAGAATCAAAAATTTTAGTTTTATCATTTCTTTTGAGAATGAACTAAAAATCGTTAATATTCTTGCACTAAATCTCATATTGACGTCTATTTCTCGCTCAGTTAGTTTTTGTGGTAATTGTCTTTTGTGACACACCAACTTATACACCTAGATCGTATCACCAGTAGATAACTGAACAGTAATAGGTATTGACATCTAGATATGTGTGATATGTTACGTTCATTTACTTTTAGGCTCAACTGTCAACCACTTCAACAGTCAACGGTCCTCTGCAAGCCTCGTTGCATTTTGGTACAGTTTATGGATACTTTCCTGAGTATAACATTATTATCTGTGAACAGTCACGGGGCGTCCTAAGTTATCCACCAAGACATCTACCTACCTAACATACAGTAGCAGCCCCGTAACAGTCCGGCATACTGCTGCTGCTACGTTCACATCCTACAATTTCTGCCCGTTAAGACTGAAGTTTTGAATTCTGTTTCGAATGCTCAAACTTCATCGTTAGTGGGGAACGTTATCTTATGACCGATCAGAAAACAGAAGAAATTTGTTTCAGAAATATCTCATGATAACGCTAAAAGCCTCGAAGTAGATTATTATATCATAAAATGAATAACATTTAATTGCCGTCTCAGGCGCTTTTCTTTTCTTCCCAATACAGCCCAGAACACAAGGAACGCAGCATCAAATGGTGCACCATTTCTCTATTTCTGAAACTCATGGACCGAAGGGGAGAACTGGGTTCTACAAGCTGTCTGTTTCTGGAAGCCGTATTTATTTCCATAATGATTTTCGTCCTGCAGTTACGTAATAACACGCAAGCCCATAAGATGTTAAATAAAACAGACTGATTTGCTGCGATGTAGCCGTAATTATTATGTGCAGCTGTCTGACAACCGTTGGTGAGTCGATATTGCTAATTCTTTTTTCCAATCGCCACGAACCAGTCCTTGCTTCGGTGACATACGATAAGCCGCTGCTGGAAAGGAGCTAATTTCTCGGCATAATGACATTACAGACGGAATACAAGCTACATATGGGCAGCAGCTGGGGGAATATTAACTCTGGGTTTCTGGAGTAAACTATCAGATATTCACACTAATATATCGCGAAATCTAAATCAAAGTGTACTACCACTGATCTGGGTCACTATCCTCTTGAATACTAGGCGGCTTTCGGACATCCCGCCTGATGGTGAGATGAGATATCGCAGGATGTCACCGCACGATACTTAATTAACGTCTGTATCTCACCGGAAAAGTACGTACAAGGGTATTTATTGTGGCTGTTAGCAAGTATCTGATGATGTATCTCGTAGAAAGTCTTTTCTAGTAGTTTCAGGGGCTGCTATTTAGTTTTGATGTTGCTATCTTCGAATTCTATGCTATAATGTCTCGGAATCCCAGGGGTAAGGTACACATGACTGCTGTTATTTCCGTAACTCACACTGAACTCTTATTCGCTTAGCCATTACTTTAAACTTTGTACCGACAATAAAGAATACTATACTGAATATCGTAAGATATGAATCTAATTGTCAGAAATAAATATTTCAGGCGGCTAGAGGTCGTGAATGAAAAATATACACTACTGGCCATTAAAATTGCTACACCACGAAGATGACGTGCTACAGACGCGAAATTTAATCGTCAGGAAGAAGATGCTGTGATATGCAAATGATTAGCTTTTCAGAGCATTCACACATGGTTTGCGCCGGTGGCGACACCTACAACGTGCTGACAGGAGGAAAGTTTCCAATGATTTCTCATACACAAACAGCAGTTGACCGGCGTTGCCTGGTGAAACGGTGTTGTGATGGCTCGTGTAAGGAGGAGAAATTCGTATCATCACTTTTCCGACTTTGATAAAGGGTGGATTGTAGCCTATCGCGATTGTGGTTTATCGTATCTCAACATTGCTGCTCGCTTTGGTCGAGATACAATGACTGTTAGCAGAATATGGAATCGGTGGGTTCAGGAGGGTAATACGGAACGCCGTGCTGGATCCCAACGGCCTCGTATCACTAGCAGTCGAGATGACAGGCATTTTATCCGCATGGCTGTAACGGATCGTGCAACCACGTCTCGGTCCCTAAGTCAACAAATGGGGACGTTTGCAAGACAACAACCATGTATACGAACAGTTCGACGACGTTTGCAGCAGCATGGACTATAAGCTCGGAGACCATGGCTGCCGTTACCCTTGACGCTGCATCACAGACAGGAGCGCCTGCGATGGTGTACTCAACAACGAACCTGGGTGCACGAATGGCAAAACGCCATTTTTTCGGATGAATCCCAGTTCTGTTTACAGAATCATGATGGTCGCATCCGTATTTGTCGACATCGCGGTGAACGCACATTGGAGGCGTGTATTTGTCATCGCCATACTGACGTATCACCCGGCGTGATGGTATGGGGTGCCATTCGTTATACGTCTCGGTCATCTCTTGTTCGCATTGTTCCGCTTTGAACAGTGGACGTTACATTTCAGATGTGTTACGACCCGTGGCTTTACACTTCATTCGGTCCCTGCGAAACCCTACATTTCAGCAGGATAATGCACGACCGCATGTTGAAGGTCCTGTACTGGCCTTTCTGGATACAGAAAATGTTCGAGTACTGCCCTGGCCAGCACATTCTCCAGATCTCTCACCAATTGAAAACGTCTGGTCAATGGTGGCCGAGCAACTGGCTCGTCACAATACACCAGTCACTACTCTTGATGAACTGTGGTATCATGTTGAAGCTGCATGGGCAGCTATACCTGTACACGCCATCCAAGCTCTGTTTGACCCATGTAATCTCATGTCAGTTCTAGTACAATATATTTGTCCAATGAGTACCCGTTTATCATCTGCATTTCTTCGTGGTGTAGCAATTTTAATGGCCGTTAGTGTATGTGCGGTAACGAATGTCATGGAATTACGTACATGTTGTTCTTTTATGTCATAACTGGTCGACAGTACTTTGTCTTGCTATGGAATGGTTTTCCCTCAAATCATGATATCGGGCTACCCGTTGAAGACACAGTGGTTTATCAGAATGGAGTACTGTGACATACTGTCAACAGGGTGCTTATATTTAATAACAAACAACTGCATACTGCATCAATGCTCCAGAATATTCTCGTCGCAGCGGTAGTCTTCTTATTCATTTTCATTTAACTGTCAGTTCAATATTACAATTAATCTTCTTCGATCAGGATCATCTTCTTCATTTCACGGATTGCACGGCCCCTCCGGCCGGAGGTTCGAGTCCTTCTTCGGGCATGTCTGTGTGTGTTGTTCTTAGCATAGGTTACTTTAAGTTATTTTAAGTAGTGTGTAAGTCTAGGGACCGATGACCTAAGCAGTTTGGTCCCTTACGAATTCACACACATTTGAACATTTTTTGAACCAAACACCTATCACCCAATATTCCGGCTCAGATATTGATACCAAATCGGACTTGATATCCACTGCCGCGGGTGACATGCAGGTTAACCTCACACCACTGGTGGTCATTGTGCATACTGAAGACACCCTCACGAGTGAATGCTGCTTCATCCGACCATATTACAGTGTTCACAAAGTCATCGTTGGCTTCCTGTTGTTGTTGGAACCATACGCAGAATTGCAACCGTTGATGGCGATCTGCAGGATGCAGGTGTTGCGTGAAAGGATAATGATAGGGGTGCAGCCTATGCTCACGCAGCACTTTAACAACCGTGCATTGCGAGACACACAGCTGTCTTGCTACGCTACGTGTACTTTGCTGAAATTCTTGGTGTATGACCTCCAGAATAGCTTCCTAAGTAGCTGTAGTATGACGAGTCCGTGGATGACCGCTGTCACACGATGGTGGAAGGAGAGAACTGTGACCCGAAGGCACAGCTCCAGACGACGAAAGACATTTCTATCTGGATGGCGTCGACGAGGATACCTAGCAGCATATTCACGAGTGGCAACACCAGCCCGGTTGTCAGATGCACCAAGGACCTGAAGCATATCCACATATTCATCGTTTGTGTATGCCATATGGCTGCCACACTGGTTTAGAGGTTTACAATAAGACAATTCGGTACGTAGGCGCACGTACTGTGCATCCCGTCATAGGCTCGTTACTTCGCTCGCAACTAGACCCTGTCTGGTGGACAGTATAAACACGTCGTCAGTCCTGCGCGTTGTTCCATCTAACAGCATTACCACTCTGACACAGATATTGTTGTGTATGATTCATCCTGACACCGCTAATTGTGAAATGTTCGGTTTCGAATTATACTGTTACCCTAATGGTAATAGACGTGATGTTTCCACAGTCCCATCGATAGAATAATACTGACAATAATAATAATAATAATAATTCATTGAGAAAGTACTAAATAGCATGCGGTTACCAGACTTAATGTTGAAAGGCATAATTAGTGGGACCATGGTGATAACACATACAAATAGAAACCGAGTTTGGACATTATTTGCAAAGCACGTTGCTAGTCCTACTGCTAACGTAAGGTCCTAACAAAATGTAATGTACCTGAACGAGGCAAGAATAATAGGTGGTACTAATCTACGGGACCACTGGAGGAGGGTACGAAGAAAACAGGTTTCGCATCTAGTAGATGGCGTGAATAAATTCACGCCCACGACGTGGAAAAGGTTTCTTTCAAAGCTGATCAGTCTCCCATTTCTACGACTGTAGTATGTAAGTACAAATGTTTTCTAGAGGACCCGCTGCAATCGCTGTTGAATTTACCAAATAAAAAACATGTCTCGACCCAGGATCGAACCATCGACTTCCAGCACGCTATCCAAAAACTCTATCCACTGCACCTACTGTAGTGCACAACTAAAACGTGCTGTAGTTACCATACAAGTGGTTACTGTGTTGCCAGATTGGCACTCTTTAACGTCCTTTCCCTGCTGGATGTACTCGCCAGACGAAATTTTGCGAGAGATATTTTTTTATCGCAGGCATGTGAGGAGTCGCGCTGCGATGCCCGAGTGCGCGAACTGTGTATATATATTACTTGACAAAATAAGTGTGGCACGCAAAAAGTGGAATGGAAACGAAATGAAACTTCGCGAGCTCAGAGGACACTTGATGCTATTTCAGTGATTACAAAATCCAGTCAGATTTACAAAGACGGTGTAATCCCACCTATCAATTTGACGTTGGACCCCCTGTCGCTTGGATGCATGCACTGATTCGGTTTGGAGTGGTCTCACAAAGCCATCGTATCCTTCCTGAGGCAAGATGACGCAGAACTGTGGTAACTGGTCCTTGAGATCCCGGATACTGACACTGGGAGCGAGATGACATTTGAGCTAGCACCACATATAAAATCAGAATCCCCTTATATCCAGTACCATAATTTTTTCAGGAGAAGAAAAAGTGTTACTATCAGAAGAACTGATAATTAAAAGTTGTTGAGAAAAATCACACATTTTGTACTAAATGGTACGTTATTCTACATCAAAAGCTTGCACATACAGGAGCCGAAATATTAAAATGTATAGCTACTGGACATGAGGTTGCTCAAAAGTGTGGACATGAGGTCTTTATATAAAAAAAATGAATTGCAACAAATAGCGTTTTAGTGAGCTTTATTAATGTAGAATAACAAAACAGTGCATAATATGTGCTGCATTGTAAACCATGAGCTTTGAGCAACACGTGCTTTCCCTTGTAGTTTCTATATGGTATTTTCTGTTTCTCAGTCTCGCTTCCTTTATAATATCAGATTTATGTCCGCTGTGGAGTCCTATTTTTTCGTGGTGGTTATACACCACTCATATTATAAACATTGTAACAGTTAAGAAGAAACAGTTAAACAATGTAATAATGTAATGAAAACTGAGTATAATATTAGTTGCAGTGCACTCGTATAGCGTTTATGTATGTTATTGTCAGTTGTTTAGAGGTCAGGTGCAACAACCTTAGAAAAAGAAGTATACTACCAAGGAAACAAACGAGAATTCAAAGGAAATGATATTTCCACTCATTTAGTGTAGAAACGCCTGACATCACTGAAAATAAGGCATTTCTGAACAAAACAGTAAAATTTACCCTCTCATAACATGGAAACCATTAGGTGGGCAAGAGGTATTTCTATGACAATCTATGTCGCTATATTCAAGATACATAATCCGCCAGTATCTCATTTTGCAAAAAAAACATATGGAAATGTGGATTTCTGATTTTATCGATTCAAATGTTCTATCAAGGACACATTTACGGATCTTGTTGCACAGAAGTACCTCAACATTCCACAGACAGTTCACAGAGACTAGTATCACGTGTGGATGAGCATTGTCCTGTTGAAAAATGACGCCACGATACTGTCGCTTGAGAGTTATCACAGGAGGAAGTAGGATGTACATTAAGAACCGCGACGGTGTTGCAATCGCATCAGTCCCCATCAGCCTGATGTCACACCCTATAGCTCCCCACATCATGGTATCAGCAGTAACACCACCGTGGCTCTTCAAATATTGGCAGAATGGTATGGCTAGGCTGCCGCCATACTCGCCGACGATGGTAATCGTAGATAGTGCAGAAGTGCGATTCGTCGCCGAACATAATGCTACATCATTTGTCAGCAGTCCACGGTTTCCAGTCATGACGACACTCCAAACACAAGCGTTTGTGTTGGTGTTAACAGCAGATTAAGAGTTAAACTGGTAATCCATCTTCTGTCTTCTGGTGGTTGGGTAATGCATTAGTCCGGCTGCTGTTAGTATCCAACCAACTGTGCGGCATGACACAAAAATTTGCAGTTAGTCCATTACTTCTTGTCGGGTGGCAGGCAAAGATGTGAATGGGACACGATGCGCTTGGTGCACAATACGACGTGATCTCTTGTGAAGAACAAACTGGGTCGACCGGAACGATGGCGACGAGTATGCTTCCGTCACTTTCCCATCCAATACAACAATGGACCACTATCACATCCAGATGTCTTAAAAATTTAGGTACTGGACAATTCGACCAGCCCACCGAACGGAGAATCACAACGAGGCCACTTTCAATCTCTGTCACTGTTGATGGCGCTGTCTCACCCGATTATGCGGTATCTCTGTGTGCTACATAGCGATCATTCAACACCTAACGCTATTCATGCCCTTTACATTCCCTTATCGAGCCTAACGACAAAGAAGCCTAATATATTCTGGTGGCCGAAGACTAATATATTCTGGCGGCCGTGCTGTGACAGAAAATGGCAATTCTAGTCATTAACATACCTGCTGATGGTGTTTACGTGACCGAAGTGACATAGATATCCTACCATGTCTTGGGGTGGTTCATTCTTTTGTCAGGCAACGTATTTACATCATGTCTGGCGTCGGACTTGGAAAATTCATCTGTCGTCTTTGTGTTAGCTTGATGTGAACGTAAAATGCACATTAAAAGTGGTAAGCGTAACGACATAGGTCATACAATTGTTCAGAGCTCTGTTTACTAATAAATCAAAATAGTCACGTGTCAAGAACGCACATCTGCTTAATGAATGCTGAGCATGGACTGTTTGTACTACAGTATAATATATAAATTCATATATCTCATGTACTATTTGCACTTTCTAGTCAGCATATCTCTTAATAACTTGTCACACGTGCTTCGAATTAATGAAAGCATTGTACTTGCAGAGATGCTGAGGTAGCAGAGATAGTCTAATGAAGCGGTTTATTAACACTCAAGTCCAATGTAAATCTGTTGCAAACAGGTTGAACATAAGTCTTTCCTAGTGCGATAGAGTACAAAACTGTTTTGGAAAGAAATACGTGCGATTTACATCAACAGTAGAGTACGCAGATAAACTTCAGGTTGTTATGATGATTATCTGTGAATAAATGGACAATGCAATTGTCACAGGGTGACAATTATTGAACTATATGAAATAAAATCGTCATAACTTCTGAACGATTTTCATTAGGACGTTCAAACTGCACGCTTGGCCGCGCGGCATGATGGTAAGTAATATGTGCTGTATAATTTGGTTTAGCAACGAAGTTCACTTTCATTTGGATGGGTCGTTAAAAAGCAAAATCTGCGCATCTGGGGCAATGAGAATCCGCATTTCGCGATCGAGAAGTCTCTTCACCCTCAACGGGTGACTGTGTCGTGTTCAACGTCCAGTCATGGAATAATCGGTGCGATAGTCCCTGATGGCACGGTGACTACCAAACGGTACGTGAAGGTTTTGGAAGATGATTTCGTCCCCGTTATCCAAAGTTACCCTCATTTCGAAAAGATGTGGTTGATGGAAGACGTAGCTCGACCCCATCGAAGCAGGAGAGTGTTTGATGTCCTGTAGGAGCACTTTGGGGACCGCAATCTGGATCAGGGGTATCCAGAAGACACCGGCATTGCTCACGATTGGCCACCACATTCTCCGGATCAGACCATATGCGACTCCTTTTTGTGGGGCTAGAACAAAGACAAAGACATCAATAATCTCAAAACCATAGATGAGCTGAAAACAGTCATTCAGGTCATCGACAGCATCGATGTTATGATATTTCAGCAGGTCATGCGCAATTTCCTAATCGTCTTCGCCATATCATCGCCAATGATGGCATGTGTATCGACTTGTCATAACCTAAATCATAATATCTATAGTGACGTTTACATGTTAAATAATGTGTGTACACGCCGCAGTTTGTAACTAATTTACTTTTTTCATATAGTTCAATAATTGTCACCCTGTTTGTGTATCTGAAGAAAGAGAAGCTATATTTTGTCGTTCAGCAGCATATTCTTCGTGTGAGATGGATACACAGAACCCTTAAGAACATCATAAATTTCGTTATGTTCCTCATTGTCCTGAGAAGAAAGGAAGATACACAAATTTGTAATTATCTTAAGTAGCAGACCCGTGCATTGCAAAGAGACCCATCGTGATAGCCATGTATGTTAACGCGACGGCCTCAAGGACATCAAGATGCTCCTACCCTCTATGAAATCCATTCAGTGGATAGACGACGAGGGGTCGGATGGCCGGCAGGCATGGATGTGGTTTTTAGGCGTTTTGTCACGTCCCTCTAGGTGAATACCGGGCTGGTCCGCAAGTTCTATCTCGGATACATGCTATGTTAACATTATGAACACTTTCTCACATTTCCACAGAGTATTTACTCAAAACGCAGACAAGTTGGATACACTGCTTCTGTCCTTGGGGGAGGGGTGATTTAGTCTAGTCTCCTTAGACATTTACTCAGCATCAGCACATTGCAAAGATACATTCTGTATCGAGCAATCGTTGTTTGCAACCGTTACTATCTTCTGCACGTTCGATACGATGACTGGAAGCATTTTTTGAGTTTCCATTTCCGGGGGACTGTCAAATTTGTGTGTGTCGCGTGGCAAGCGACGAACGGCTTGTTTAAGGACACAAAAGCGGGTTCTATTCTAGTCTAGTTTCCTGGAGTTGGTCAGAGAAGGTGACTGCAGAACCGCAGTGTGGCAAAATGCTACATCGCTGTATAGAAGCTGGGTGCATTTTCGATCGAAAACGGATGGTCATTCACAGACATGCACGTAATATGTTCGTATTTTTTTGGTTCATATTACAAAGCTTAAAGTGGAGATTTTCACCGAATAGTTCCGGACTTTAGAGCTTGTTTTCCATTTCTGGGTGTTAATTTTGTGGCCTTCTACGCACACTAGAGAATCTGTTTTGTATTAATACGTTCGCATAGTATGGCATCTTAACTCGTCACGTGCTCAGTCAGTGAGCTCCATTCATTACTTTTCGATGTATGTACATTTTCTTTTGTTTAAAGATTTCATGTGCTGCAATTTCTGTACCACGAGTTTTGTGCATTAATGTCGTGTGTTTCATGGCGGCTTAACTGTATTACTATATTTTGGAAATAAAATGTTTCTCTACTAAACATTTTCGAAATCATTACAAGTCCTTGCTACAATTTTCCATCTCTGACGAATTTACGCCGAGCTACACTCTGCCATTAGTACTGAACCACTAAACATTGAGAGCATTTCACCATCAGCAATAACAGCTGTCTCCTTTAATTGTCTCTGTGGCCAGCGTGAAATTACTAAGCAACTACGGTGAACAATAATCGCCGTCTTCCAATGCAGGCTTTATGGAAGACGGTATGTCAGGTTCTGACGAAACTGCCGTTATTGTATATAAAGTGTGACGACCTCACGTCTTGCATTTGTGAGCTACGCTAAAAGACCGCAAACATCACGCGCAGTGCACACAATGAGTTATAAAATTCGTTGCTTACACATTTCTCGTGCAAATTCATATGTTTGTAACGACTGGCCAGGTTCACTCATATCAATTAACTGCTTGCTATGCCCATTGTAAATACGCTGTACCAAGTAAGTCTCTCCCACACTGCGTCGTATTTTCTTAATATTGCAGTCATATCGTGTTACCATATGAACAATGCGTCTAAACTTTCTATATGTAATAGCATTTCAATTCAGAGCATACTGTGAACTTACATTTGCATGTAATACGGTTTCAAAACTAGACAGTGATCTTAGAACATTACACTACTAATAGAGCCACACGCCACGACATATTAGCGTATGGAAGCCGTCTGACTAAGGATATCCCTGATACAAACACAACCATGAAACGAAAAGAAAAACTTCAGCCACACTTTTGCTGAAGTTCCGATTTGAATAGATACCGTATGGATCGAGAGGACGCCATACTGACGGCGCATTTTCATTTTTACGAGGACGTGCTGAAAAGTAAAACACCTGAGTTTTTATGTGAAAACTTTTAAATCTTTTTCCATGAAACATAATTTATTAACATTCCACATCTTTATTCTTGATGTTTACATATTTATTTCTCAATAGTCACCCTGGCAATGAACCCATTGCTCGCGACGAAAGACCACTTTGTTGATACCGTCACTGTAGAATGTTTGACTTCGTTGACGGAACCACAACCTCACCCTTGCTTGCACCGCTTCATCACTGTCAGAGTGAAGTCCTCGAAGCTGTTCTTTAAGTTTTGGAAGCAGATGAAAATCGAATGGGGCCAAGTCTGAGCTGTATAGAGGATCCTCGATGGCAATGAACTTAAGGTGTCGGACTGTTGCAGATCGTCGCAGCGCTCGTGTGTGGTGTGGCGTTGTCGTGCTGAAAGAGAGGGTGTTCCATGTGTGGAAGAACTCTTCGAACTCGTGCTTTCACTTTTCTGAGGTTCTGCTTCTCATGCACCGACAAAGTTACCTAACACAATGCAACGTTACACGCTGAAATTCCGAGCCCCCTTGCGGCAGAGGGTTGCCGCTTGCGTCAGCGGGGAATGCGCACGAAATGTAATAAACCAAACGATACTGACAACAGAATAAAAAATTCGGAGGCACTACATTCCAGCACTCTCTCATATTACTGTAAGGAATTCGAAAACATTTATTGAGGCTAGAACCATATATCTGCTGCTAAATCTACAGTTTATGCAATAAACCTACGACAGAAATATCTTAAATGACTGCACTCTGCTTTCATGACCACTACTATGCTTTTATACAAAGGTCGAAATGGATGTTGCATACTGTCGAAACTTTAATACTGAACGTTGTGATCCAAAAATTAGTTATGATATCATTGTTTATTTGAAATGTAATTGTCCACAGCTCGTGGTCGTGCGGTAGCGTTCTCGCATCCCGCGCCCGGGTTCCCGGGTTCGATTCCCGGCGGGGTCAGGGATTTCCTCTGCCTCGTGATGACGGTGTTGCGTGATGTCCTTAGGTTAGTTCGGTTTAAGTAGTTCTAAAGTCTAGGGGACTGAAGACCATAGATGTTAAGTCCCGTAGTGCTCAGAGCCATTTGAACCATTTTTTGAAATGTAATTATAGGATATAATGGCCTGGTGCTTCTTGTTGGAAGATTCAAGAGGGATCTTGGAGACATTTTCTGTCGTGGCTCAGAAGTCCGATGCGAGAGCCGACTTGGCGCCCACAAGCGAGGCAAATATGAATCGCTCCAGCAGGACGGTTAGTCATAAGCTCATGTCTGCGCCATCGTTTTTCAGCTAAGTTGTTAACCCATACTTGGTCGTGCATCGTGCTACCACCTGCAGTCAGTTTCCTCCATTTGCTGCGATCGTCAGCGAGCTGCTCCCACTTGTCACTGTCAATATTAAATGCGCACATATCACGCTTGACGCAATCTGTAAAGCGTAGTGAAGGTCTTCCACGTGGTCTCTTTGCTCGTGCTGTTTTCCCTGAGTAATGTGCTCCGGGCAGACGAGAGTGGTCCAAACGATGCAGGTGTCCTAACTACCGCAGGCGACGTTGCTTGAGCGTGACAGTGATACTCTGTTGTTTTGCAGTTTTCAGAACAATATCATTTGTCTCGTGATCCTTCCATGATATTCCCAAGATGCTCCGTAACCACCGCAGGTGAAAGGCGTTGAGCTTTCGTTCCTGTTTGGCATACGACGTCCCAGTTTCAGCTCTATACACGAGAGTACTCAGCACACATGATTGATACACAAGTATTTTTGTCGACAGTGTAAGATGTTTGTTGTCCCATGCTAGTGTGCGGAATTTTTCCGAAAGTACTGGCAGCCTATCCTATTCTTGCATTTATCTTACCATCCAGGGAGAGTTCTTTTGTCATTATTGAACCAAGATAGCAGAATTTAGTATTGGAGGGCAGCGTGGAGGGTAAAAATCGTAGAGGGAGACCAAGAGATGAATACCCTAAGCAGATTCAAAAGGATGTGGGTTGCTGTAGGTACTGGGAGATGAAGAAGCTTGCACAGGATAGAGTAGCATGGAGAGCTGCATCAAACCAGTCTCAGGACTGAAGACTACAACAACAACAGCAGAATCTATCGACTACCTTCAACAAGGAACCCTCCAGTTTGATGACAGGCCGGTCTGTGTATCCTTGTGCCATGACAAATTTCTTCTTTATGTTTATAGACATGGAGAAGAGTTTGCATGCAGTATAGAATTTATCCACAAGCTCTTGCATATCGTCTTGAGTATGCGCTACAAATGAAGCATCACAGCAAATAAAAGGCTATTTACAAGAAAGTCTTCTCGGAAGCGCTTGGATCTGAGTAGGGAAATGTTGTAAACCTTCCCATCAGCTCTGGTATACAGATTAGTTTCACCAAAAGCAACTTTGAGGAGAGCTGAGCAAAAAAATATTGAACAGAGTGGGAGCCAATACGCAGCCTTGACGTACCCCTCTTTTCACAGCAAACGGGTCAGATGTTTCCGTCGAAATCCACAGCATCTTCCATATCTTCGTGAAAAGCCTTAATCGTCTTTAAGAGCTTTGGAGGACACCCTGTCTTCGAAAGTACTGCACACAGTCCTTCTCTGCTGCCTGTGTCGAAAGCCTTGTTTAGGTCGATAAAGGCATTGAACAGAGGGTTTTTCTGCTCGCTTTACTTTTCCTGAATTTGCCGGAGTGTGAAAATCATGTCAACTGTAGATCGGTGGGGACGAAACCGACACTGTTGCTCAGGGTATACGCGCACCGCAAGCTTCTGCAGTCTGCCTAACACCAAACGGACAAATGTTTTTCCAGGTATACTCAGAAGTGAGATTCCACGGTGACAATTGCATTCGCCGCCATCACCTTTGCCTTTGTATAAAGTAACAATATTGGCATCGCGCATGTCTTGCGGCACAGTACCCTCAGCCCAACATTTCAGTAAAGGTTGAAAAGCAGAGTAAAAACTGGTTTAAATTTTACAATTTCTGTGGAGATGTTGTCTTTGTCAGGGCACTTTTGAGCTGTACAATTGCTCTCTGAAGATCCTCCGTAGTAGTTGTGTCATCCAAGTCATGGGTAAGATGTCATCTGAGGAATTTCATCCATTGCGTTGGACTAATGTTGATGGGATGTGAGTAGAGGCTGGAGTAATATTCTACCCAACGGTGCAATTGACAATATTCGATCTGTGGTGACTTTTCATCTATTTCCTTGAGTGGTACGCTCTTCTTTGGAATGAGTCCAATGGCCTGTTTGATTCCCGAGTACACACTACCAATGTCGCCAGCACTGAAAAACTCCTGTATGCCAGTGCAAAGTTGCTGCCAATAGGAATTGATGCAGTTGCGGACAGTGCGTTGAACAGCTGCCTTTGTTTTGTTTAGCTCCCTGCGTGTAGATTTGCATGAGTTTTTATCCCAGATGACTGTGGCCTGACGCTTAGCCTGAAGGAGACGTTTCAGGACATCTACGTTCTCGATGAACCAATCCCGGGATTTTGCCTCCAGATCAGCGAACACATTTCCAGCCGTGACGGTAAGAAGAGATTTTATCTTCTGCCAGTCTTCAGAAATAGGAACGTGTATGAAGGCAGTAACGCATATCTTTCCTTACAATAAGATCTTATTGGTGCCAATTTTTTGAGCGGGGGTGCATCTAGGAAATGTTGTGGTTCAGTTTGCCTTTAAGGTATGTTTTGGTGACACACAACTGATACTTTGCACAGAATTCAAGCAAACGTAGTCCATTTTCATTCATCTTGCCCATTCCGTGTTTGCCTAGGCAGTCAGGCCAAGTGGCAAAATCACTACCAATAGGAGCGCTGAAATCCCCAAGGATGCATAGATGGTCCCCGGAATGCACTCGTTGTACCACATCACTGAGTTGTTCATAAAACTGATCCTTGACATCTGCAGCTGAGGTAAGTGTTGGTGTATATACAGATATCAGCGTCAGTGGTCCTCTATTTGTTGTGAAATGTAGAGTCATAACGCGTTCCGAGATCCCAATCGGGTTTTCGGTACAACACAGCAAGTCACTGCGGACAGCAAAACCGATTCCGTGCTGTCTGGGGTTAGCAACATCTTTGCCCTTCCAGAAAAAAAGTGTAGTTTTTTCCCGTATTGAGCCTTTTTCTGGTAGCCTGGTTTCCTACAGTGCTGTTATAGCGATATTGAGTCTGACTAGCTCTACGTCTATAGCAGCCGTTTTGATCAGCTCTTGTGAGCTTCCACAGATGTCCGGGAAGCCTTGCAGCATAATGCGGATGTTCCATGTACCGATGCGTAATGAAATATCTTTACTTTTTATATATTTTTTATTTTTGTAGTAGCGGGTGTCGATATTATGGTGACGACTTCTAGCAGTGGTAGTGTTCCATACATCCAGTGGAACAATCGGCACCAGGACGGTCCAGTACGTTACTGACTGGAGTTTGCCCAGCTTGAAGCGGGCGGTGACTGGCCAGTGGAATTACGATGGGCCCTCCCACTGTCAATAGCGACCCCTGGCGCCCGCTCCTACGCCCTTTAGAGCGAGCTTATGACCGGTAACTGCCGCTATCCGTGTTGTTTTCACATGGATGGAGTGTTCTCTCCGTGGATGCTACTGCGCCTGGGACGCAGATTTTAGCTGACGGCGAGCTTGCCCACTACTCGTGCCACCCTCTCGGCCTGACTGTCCACAGGAGCGAGAATCTGCGACGTGCGGAGTCAGGTTGGTTGCAGGCAATTGCCGTTCATTTCCGGTTGGACCGTACTTGCGTCTACCGGAAGCGCCGGTTCTGGGTGCCAATTTGGAGTTGTCACTCTCCTATACGGATGACATGCCAGTGCTAACGAAGGCCGCATGGGAAACAGCATAGGATAAGACGAAAGAAAGGGCGTTGTGAGACACACTTAGCTTGGCTCCTCTGCAGAGGCGCGTCCGGCTTGGGAGACCCTGCCATTAGCAACGCTACCGCGGAATGGCCCTCTGCTTCCCTGGAGCACGCAAACCCTCTCGCCCGCACGGACAGTGCTACTCTAAGGCGGTGTCTCCTGTGAGGCTCCTACTCTATTTCGGACATGTCCAAAAGAACAGACAAAATATCCATATAAGTATATATTTCTGGCAACACCGGCCATGACCTTCTTCTTCTGTGCGGATGCACACATATTCCCCGAACTCTTACGGTACTTGGTAAGAATGTCTTCCACGAGTAATGAGTGTGTTGGGGTGGGACACTGCGAACACATAGTGTGGACATACAAGGTGGGAATGTGGGTCTCGCGGGAGGCGTGCGCGAGGTAGTCCCTGCAGTCGCGTTATCTTCTGTGCCCTCGGTGGCTCAGATGGATAGAGCGTCTGCCATGTAAGCAGGAGATCCCGAGTTCGAGTCCCGGTCGGGGCACACATTTTCAACTGTCCCCGTTGATATATATCAGCGCCCGTTAGCAGCTGAAGGTATTAATGTAATTCTAATTTCTTTTTACTCTAATTCTAGCGGAAACAGTCCATGTATCTAGAGTCAACGGGCAGTACGTGCAGTCTATGAGACCTACGTCACCTGTAAACATAGTGGTACTTGTGATGTGTGTCATTATTAGAGTCGTTTTGCTTCAGGATGATTCTCTCAACAATAACGTGTGATCAGAGACTCCGTAAGGTCACTGTAATGAAGCAGGGAATGAGACAGGTGGACGTCGCAGGGAATGTCTCTATAATCTGAGACAAGTTTCCAGCGACATAGTCAAATGAAAAGTGTTACAGAAGCGATCCTGGAAGAAAAACAGCAGGTGTGAAGGACCGATATATAGGTATAATAGCAACCAGGAACCCACAAAACAATGCTCTACAGCGGCATTTCCAAACAGCCGCAGAACTGTAGGTGCTAACACAAACGGTACTAAATAGACCCCATGAGCAGGGATTACTTGTCAGAAGGCCTATAAAGGCTGCTACTCTAAACTGGGATCGGAGAGGGTATCGTGTCGCCTGGCCACTAGACCACTCTTTGTGGGCTAGGCAGCAGTGGGACGGAACTTTGTTTTCTGATGAGTCTTCAGCATGACACTACTGTATTCGTGTGTAGAGACAATGAGCACAACGTTTACACCGTATCTATATCGTAGACTGCCACCCTTATCGAATCATGTCTTGGGGTAGAATCATGTATGGCCGCAGGACACCCCTCTTGTCAATACATCGAAGGACGACTGGTGTGAAGAATCGGACATCCCTTCACGCTTTGTGGTTCCATTTGGTGAACATATTGGAGCGGAATTCAAGCCGATGGACGACAATGCACGCCCGTTTCGTCACAATCTTGTGAACATCTTCCTATTAGAGCACAGAATCAGTTGGATGCATTGCCCTACGTATTTCCAGACGTCATCTGCATTCAGAATGCATGAGCCATGCGAAAACGAGCGGTTTGCAATTCTGTCCCACCTTACAGGGCATTATAGAGGCCGCTGTGGAGAAATGGGACAGTATCCCACAAGCTTATTACGAGAAAGACCAATTAGTTCATAAACAATGTGTTATGCAAGACGACAGTGACAAGAAACTGTAGTGCTTGAAATGGAATACTTTGTACGGTTTTGTTTTTGTTTTTTGTTTGTTCGAATTGGAAATGAGTTCATCTTCTTTATTTTTGGTTTCTCATGACTCCATATGACAGAGCAAAATCAGTTTCCTTTACTGTTATGTCTAGCACTGGCAATAAAGCAATATGCAAAATTTATTTTGACCGCTGTATTATCAGAGACGAAACTGTAAAATGTAAATTACTATCATCATTTACTCTAAGTTCTCAAACTCTCGACCTAATTGGAATAAGACAAACATGGTAGGTTACGAGCTCTCTTCGTATGAGGTCATTTCTGACGATAATGATGTAGACTGTCTGCATGTATAACTTACAGTCCTTACAAGAACAGTCATCCGAAGAAACTACATTTCTACTCTTTTCTTTCCCTTGCTAGTAAGGATTCATGATTATTTACCTGCTTTATCACGCTTTTTTCCTTTTTTTAAAAAAAATCCATATTCAGTTGGTACAACATATACATTTAACGACTTCCTTTTCATCTTCTCACGTAGTGGAACCTTGAAACATGGACAGCATTCTTGAGTCTAGTCGTCCTTCAATTTTTCTCTGTGACGGCGACGTTTTTCAACGTCCTTCCGAGCTTCCTGTGCTGCAAACGGGCTTACCAGGTGCTGCACTCGCTTTCGTGGTGTTATTACCATTTTTTCCTGTCCGCACAGAGCGCGCTCTCGCCGTTCCGTAATCGACAGTAATTGCGTTTCTGTGGCGTGATAACACTACCTTCGACTCGTCGTCTGGCGCTGAGATGGAAACCTTGAGCGTCATATGACTGCGAATCGCTAAGACTTAATTGGGGCTATTTATTTGTTTTATCTATTTTTGTGCTGTACGTCCGCGGCACAGAGGAAAAATATCAAAATCTGTTAAGAAAGGCGCCAAAATCATCTACGAAAGACATTAATACCATCTTGTGTGTCAGATCGACGGTCATTAAATCGGCAGGTACATTCCTGTTGGTTCACTTCCGCTTCTGACAAGCTCAGCTACAATTTCTACAGGTAGTTCAAATTGAGCACTATGCGACTAAACTTCTGAGGTCATCAGTCACCTAGAACTTAGAACTAATTAAACCTACCTAACCTAAGGACAGCAGACACATCCATGCCCGAGGCAGGATTCGAACCTGCGACCGTAGCGGCCACGCGGTTCCAGACTGAAGCGCCTTTAACCGCACGGCCACACCGGCCGGGGTTCTACGGGTAGTGTTCCTCTGTCAGCAACTAATTGAGGGCATTCCCAGCAGAGATGCAAATTTGCTGGCTCCAATTGAGGATGTCTATCAGTGGGCGTAGTCCCATCCAGTACGATTATCAGCATGACTCAGTGCGAAATTCGCGCTACGCAGCAGGTGATAAATTGATACCACCATGCGATTTTGTTATCTTTCGAATTCTACTGAATCTCTTTATGAACTCATGACCCAATTTCCGTAAAGTTATGACGCGGAACTAAAACACGCGGTCTTAGCATGTCATGCAACGTCATGAGAACTAGATAATAGCTCTAATACCTGCCCTATGCGGCCCGTAGCGGTAAGTAACATGTATAGAGACAGTGAAATTTCCACAACATTATTTTCGAAATGTCTAACCATCCTGACATCTAAAATTTATATCGTTGCAGCCTACGAACAGTTATTCTAGAATTCCTTAGAACTTACAGCTGTGACCGCCTTTGGTCGAAGTAGCAATGGACATTTCTTTTCAAAAATAAGATCTGTAATGAGTTGTCCTGTGATTAACTGGACGTTTGTTTGTAACTAGAGAATCAGATTAATTTGCCTTGTTTCTTGTTTCTAGAGGCTTCGCAATTTTCAGATGAACCTTTCCACACGTGGCTCGTGGCCTGACTTTGCCGTCGACAACGAGCTTCCGGCTGTTTTTAAAATGCACACTCTGTGACTGGCCTGTTTAGAGTACACGCGTGAATCTGTGGAAAGTTTCACTGTGTTTTACATTCGAGTTTTGTGCGGTAGCCTTCGGCGGGATCAAGGAATGTAATTTTTGGCAGTTTCGTAGCACCCTCCGAATTGGATGAGTGCCTGGAGCCGCTAGGGCGTGTTTTGTGATTGTGTGAATACTACCCCCACATTGTAAAAAAAAATAGTAAGGCTAGGGCTGAGGTGGTTTGCTAAAAAGTTGAGAGAGAGAGCGGAGAAGTTGTGGCCACGAGGTGAGTAAGACGTACGGGCATTCCTAGTGTAAGTGGACTCTGGGCAGGATAGGTTCAGCTTTTTTTTTCGTATTCCGACGCAGGCGTTTACTGAGTTGCCTGAATTCAACGTCCAAGAATGATAATACCCCCGGTAGAGAAGGAAAGGTAAAACCTTGCAAAGATCTGCTGCCTTTCCTCTTGCACGGCACGACTACGTTCCTATGCATCAATTTCTCTTTAACAGTCAGCTCTTTAGCTGCTCAGCAGGATATATTTTAGGGTCGAATTCCAATTTGCGTGCGATGACGTTTACTAATTTTCTTTTTTTTTTTCTTTTTTTTTTCTGTGGAATGTGTTTGGGATGTCAGCTCGGTAATAATGCTGCCATGCCAGAGATTTGAACGGCAGTCTCGGATCGTAATCAATGCCGACAAGCCTAGGAAACTTGAGTAGTTTTGTGATTGAGTGGGGATCATTAGAATCCCACCACTACGGTGAACTTAGTTTCTAGGCTTTTTTTTCCTTCACTTGCGATGCTATTACCCAGTACTTGAGCTTTTTATTCATGTAGTTTTACTTGTTTATTCGAGGTAATTGCTAATACATGCAGCTCATTATGTTTCCAACCTTTACCAGTGCCAATAAATATTTTAAATTTAAGCCCACTCCCTGTCTCTTAACGAAACAGAACGATAATTTAATCTTTTTATGTTACTTTGTGTTTGAGTCTGTAATGATATAGTGTTTTCTAGGCTGTTCCATCTGCAATCGTCCTCCACACGATACATGGACATGAAAAAGATATAAGTTTCGTAACAGTAATGAAAAAGGTAGGATTTCGTATTTTTTTTTTTTTTTTTTTGTTATTGAGTGTGGAGTGTGGTAAAGGAGGAGGGACCCCTGATTCAGTTAAGGCGCCGTCGTCATTGCTGGGCAGCATTGGCGTAGAATCGACGGGTGTTTTGCAAAGAAGTAGTCCTGAGCAAGTCGCACGACACTGCGTCAGTAACGATAACAAAATAAAAATTGTTCTCTGAACAGAAAAAAATAAATATACGATGCATTAAGTTAATGTTCAGCTTTGGCCATGGTTAGTTGGAAGGTTCTTAATAGATTTCGTTAGTGTTTGAGACGTGGCTGTATCACAGGAGTATGTAATACTTGTGTAATAAAGATTTAAAAGGTGCACAAAATTATTTTCAAGATTTTGAATTGTACTTGAAGGACATTTGTACTTGATGAACATTTCATGAATTGTTGATAGAGAGTAAAAGTTCTTTCGGATCGAGTGATTTTTTTTCTGTAAGCTGAAGTTTATTTAAAACACATAGAATATTAAAATCTCTGAATTAGGGGATCTACGCTACTGAGTTCGGTGTGACTTTATTTAATGATATTTAAGTGAAAGTGCTGTATAGAAGGCTTTTTCAAGTATATTTCACTTTATTTACATTCTGAAATAAAAGGATATGAATTTGACAGTGAGAAAAGCATTCAAGTGACAGTCCTTAAATAACAAAACAGATAATATCTTTGCGATTAAATCGAAGCTTGTACGATCGACAATACTATCACCGCTGGACGCTATAAATTACATCCACAGACATTCATTACTAGACCGGAAAAGGCGCAAATGCTACCGAAGCATGACTGTAAGATGGTGGCGTCAAGAAGTTTTTGTATGGTACTGCTACGATTTTCCGGAACGAAACAACATTGTAAGCATTACGAGGTGGTTCAAACAAGTTCTGTAGTTGAGCTAATATTTGCGAACTAGGTGGGTTTAACACATACATTGTGGAATCGTGTAATGAGAAGAATTTATATATACATACGTCTTAAGCAGACTATAGTTTTCGTAAGAACAATCAAATGAATAAAGACACTTGTTATCAACGACAAATAGCACATTCTACGTATAGGAGTACTTTCTTAACGAGTAAATCCGTAGCTGATCGAAACTATTTAAACGTTGGTGGTGCTTCAGGTGAGACAAACTCTAATGTAATTATTTAGGCTTACACACAGTAGAAACGCAAATATACGTACAATGTTTCCGCTTACGTGACACGTGTTTTGACTAATATGTCAAAACTCTCCTTTGAGCCCGCCGTCTGAAGCGCTGGTTTCAGTGAAACTAATGATACTGTACATTATATTTCCAGCATAGCAACGTATGTTTGTGAATGCGACAGATGCAATATTAATGCAGAGTATCGTCCTATATAGGAAATAACTATAATAAAATAATATCTTCGAGCCAAAACCATTTCCTATAAATGACTGTGCAGCTTAATTGAGCTTATATTTCATAAGTTGGTTCCAGGTTATTCCAAGTCTGAGCATCGACGGAATAAACTGCATCGAGAGCGCACGAAGTCAGTGTCTCCAACAAATAAATAAGATTGTCATAGGCAATCTTCCAAATCTCGAACATTACAATAACCATTAACGATCAAAAGCTTAAGCTCACGACAGTCAAACTAGAACATGCAATTTAGTAAACTTTATCTTCGGAACTAGACAGTAGTGGGTGTCTGTTGTACGAGTTGAGCATTACAGCAGAAGCAGCTCTTTAGTTACAGAGTAGCACATCCCGATACGGTGTATGGAGACCTATGAGCCACTGTAGCTTGTGAAAAATTATCTCGAAAAATAACAAGTGTCGAATCTCACGGAAGGAAATTCATTTATTCATTTTTCCTCACACACGCATGCCACTATTTTCCCAGTCCCGCTGGAAGATCATTGGAAATGATCCTGTTTGCTGAAATAGAGAAAGCCTTTTAGACTGATCAATAAAATTCAGATACCTGATTAAATCCGGCCTCAGACACAACTGAAAACATCTTCTATTAAAGAAACCTACAGTGTAGATTTGCGAAGTGAGAGCGCGTGTGTGGAGGTAGATCACAGAGAAAGAAGCAGTTAAGCAGGTAACCAGTCAGTGCACCCAACGCAGGCCTTCTCAAATCACTGTGTTTCAGGAACAGCTTTTGTGCTTATTTTCACAAGCAGCTTCTGTTGTATCTCGGGTGGTCACAATAGTAATTCGTGGACTAGGAAATTGGTGGCAGACAATGGTAGCTGGGCACGCTACAGAATATCAATAGCCAACGCTATACTTACATAAACAAATTTACTTATCATTTGAGAAGCAGTCATGTGGAACATAAAGTGTTTTGTCAAGTCAACAGTCAGTTATCTTTCTAGTTGCGCTGGTTCTCGCAGACCTAACTATGGCGTCGGTACCCGCTGTCCCATGGAGCCGAGCTGTCGAAATGGCCCCCGAGCGCTGTTGTCGACATTGTTTATGCCAGCACCGGAAGGGGCGCTGGTGCCGTGTGGTCTTACCGGAGAGGGGAGGTGCGACACCTGATTTGCGTATATTGCCACGCTGGCACCACCCCTTGGATTCCACAGACGCTGACGTTCGCGCTGGCGAGCTATTGACAGCCGGCGCACAAGTGGTATCTTCCGATATCACCAGAAAGCAAAAAAAAAAAAAAAAAAAAGCACTCTGTCTTCAGGCCACAACTGGTCCATCGGGACCATCCGACCGTCGTGTCATCCTTAGCTGAGGATGCGGATAGGAGGGGCGTGTGGTCAGCAGACCGCTCTCCCGGTCGTTATTATGGTTTTCTTTGACCGGAGCTGCTACTATCGGTGACTAGCTACTCAATTGGCATCACGAGGCTGGGTGCACCACGGAAAATGGCAACAGCGCATGGCGGCCCGGATGGTCACCCATCCACGTGCCGGCCACGCCCGACAATCCTTAACTTCGGTGATCTTGTAACCTCCCCCCTCACTTACCGACCTTAATGACAGTGAAAAATGAAACCGCGTGTACCTAATGGGAGTTTTGGAAAAGCAATCGTCACCGAAGTTAATCTATCGGTAAAGAGGGAGGAAAGGGTTACATCTAAATGAAAGGAAAAATGCAAATGAAACTGGTGGAAATTAATTTTGAAAAGGGGTAAAGTTAATAAGGAAAGTAAATGTGCGGCCGTTACGTTAACAATTAACTAGCGGTAATTAGATATTTGAGATTTGGGGGAAATTACGGTCGCCAGTCCTAAGGACAATTACTATAGTAACTGAAAAAGAAAGGTAATTACACATATAATTAGCACTAGAAGCGTGGCAACAGAAAGTTGACACGTGTAGTGTGAAAACTGAAAGTTTGTCAGAAGTAATAACTTTCGCTGCACTCTGACTTAATTTAGCAAAAGAATTAATAAAACCAGAAAACTGAAAGTTAATTTAGTGACTGAAATTAACAAGAAGCCTTCTTTCTTAAGCACATCGAAATTCAGTAAAATACGGTTACCCTTGGACTACCTCAACAATCATTTCAAAAGCTACTTGAATCTACGCAATTTAGAAATAAGAGATTTAACTTTGAACTTGAATTAAATGATTCTGAACAATTAACAATAGTAAAATTTAGTACGTACCAAGCTGAGCTGCAGTCACAGGTAAGCTAAAATACGGTAACAAAACTCGCACTCTTAATTTGTGCTTGTGTAATCTAACTATTGTAGCCAGCTAATGCTTGAATTGAACTTTGAAATTAAAGCAGTGAAATGGAATTATGCTGGCGTTTGAATTTCAACGACACTCGGGTTCATTTCGGAAAAGGAAGGGACCCTGCTTGGCAATGCAATTGGGACAATGAGCAACAAAGGTTCATGCTAAGTTGCTGTAATTTTGCGAGGCAAATGGAACAAGATTAAAAGCTGAGGTCTGCCATACAGTTCTAAAACTTTACGTGCTTCCAGTCTTCCTTGTTGGTTGATTGAAGGTTCGAAGCCGTCGATCGAGGAGGTGGCGACAGTCACTCATTGTCGGCCGTCGCTGTTGCAGAAGCTGGATGTTGGCAGGCCTTCTTCTCGACACGGTCACCAGACGAAACGGGCTCTTGATGTGCGCTAGTTAATGTTTCCCGTCCGCGACACCATGTCAGAAACTATCATCGCAAGTCGAGCGCAATTACATGCTGCCAAACCCCGAAAGCGCGGCAACTCGCGGGAGCGTCACACAACACACCTGCTCCACTCGCTACTCCCGCCACACTCTCACTGTTCCGCCCGCGCTCCACACGGCAGAGTTAACACTACCAAAGATCCTACAAACTCTGATTCTTCACATGACCCATCGATGTAATCGTTCGATAGCAGTTTTCCCTAGGCAAGACCCAGCGTAAAAATACAAATAATATTTACGAAACAAACCAATTATACATCGACATAAGTGCATAAATATATATATATACCAACAGTAAAACAATTACAATATATAAAGAGACAGAAATGTCATATCTTGAGGTAACAAAACACGGAAAAAAATAATAGTACAATAGATGAAAATAGGAGGATATGCATTTCCGGCGTTACACGTGCCCCACATTGTCTGAGGATGTTCGTGTAACGTAAACAGACTCAGAAAATGTCCCAAAAAAGAAACAGCGGAAATGCATATGCTCAAAACATCAACAAAAGTTAGCATTCGTTTAATTAACCATAAATCAATTTTTAGACCATAATAATTGAGTGGAGACACTCCTAATCTTATTCCACTCTGTCACCTTGCACAAAATAAAACAGGTTGACAACATATTAAAATTCATAGAAAATATAGAAAATGGTTTAGCTATTCCAAAATCATTAAAATTCGTAACACTATGAGAAATGGAATACTATTTGCAAAATTAATTAGATTGCATGGTCATAAAAACAGGTAGATCAAAATACGCAAATAAATAATTAAATAGACTACACATTTTATATAACCTTTTCATAATTAATATTCCCGTCACGAGAATCTACTTAACGCTAAACAAGAAAATAATATTCAGTAGATAAAATAAAACATAAATATTGACAGCAGAATCCTTTCACATCAGCTGTCCGGGAAGAAAAGCAACTCCACATTCCGTACTCGCGAGTACAAAGGATGCCGACAGCGGCCCAAGAGCCAACAGCGGCACAAGAGCCGACAGCGGCTCGCCTCGCCAGTATTGTTGCGCCCGCGTGTGCGGCACGCTTGATCTCACTCGCCCTTGTGACGGCGTTTCCAGAACGTCCGTTCCACTGAATTCTTTTGGAAAAACTCACTCCCGAGTAATCTCAAGGAGTCCATAAACACTATCACAGTGGATAACTCAACACTGTCCATCATCACACACATGTACTAGCCTGAAACTTAAAACAGCGTCTAAGTACATCGGCAATGACTAGTAAATCACATATTTATGAAATCTTACAGCTATTTACAAAATCATATTTACATTCCTTAATCTACTGTGACTCAGCTGAAAACTTAAACTAGCAGCTTGGATTTTTCAGTTGATTAGATCATGATTAAATTGATTAAAATTAAATTGATTAATCAAAATTAATTACTTATTAATTACAACTTCTTTAATGACCTCGGTCAGTCAAAAGCATGGCAATCTAGCAAATCGTTAAATCTTACACTCTATTTTACATACTGTATAAATTACCCATTGTGTGGTATTAATCGATCCTAGGTTGGTACAATTTCAAGTCTACAATATTCCGTAAGCATTTGTGTGAGGCATACCAATGACTTTATATGGTCCATTATAAACAAACTTAAATTTAGAGTTTTCATGGTCTATCTCGCTCGATTTCTCATGAGCTTTTACAAGTACTAAGTCTCCGATTGCAAACTTAGCAAAACGCGCTTTAGCGTCATGACGACGTATGCGAGTATCGGCTTTTAGCTTCATTACTTCTCGCAAACGATCTTTTTTCACACCAATACTAATGTTAATCCGTGGAGGGAATTTGATTATCTCTTCCAATTCACTTTCTACACTTTTGTCAATGCCGAAATTGCTCATGTTATGGCAGTTCAAACTCATTCCTACGTCAATGTCATCCGGCCAGTTAACAATGTGTATAGGCTGGTATTGCCTATGCACACCGTCTCCTGCCTCGTCAAAACCAACTACCATTGTTTTATCTAGTGACATACATGTCAAAGTTTTGCTTTCGCAGTTAATCACTGCACGGTACTTTAATAGCCAATCTAACCCGATAATTACTTCCGTAGTTAAGTCTGGCACGACGACAAACTCTTGTTCAAATCGTGCCCCACATATCTCGAAGTTGACAAAAATCTGTTTTGTGACCGGTTTACTGGCCTTCCCAGTAGCACCGATAATTTTCACTCCTGTTACTGGCATAACTACGATGCCAGGTCTGTCTTTCAGTAACTCAAATATTTTCCCAGATACAGCACTCAATTCTGCACCGGTGTCAATCAACACGTTTAGTTGTAGGTCGTGCATATTAACAGACACTACTATCTGTCTACACTTGTCCTCGACTGTTTCTTTATTTTCCCACAGTAAATCCTCGTCTATATCCAGGTCATTCCAGAAAAAACCATCCGGCTTTGATCCTAAATCCGATTTATCTGGCGGCTTTTTCAGCCTCGGTTTACATACAGTTTTAATTTTAACACGTTTGTCCTGAGGCTTAGTCTGTAGCTTCGCCTCCAATACCGAAACCTTTTCCTGTAACTCGTCAACTAGTGAGTGTTGCTTTGCTATCAATTCACTAATCGTCACCTTCGTTGATTCCACTTTGGTCAGATTAATCTCATCCGCCAATCTACCTGGAGGAATGTGTCCAGTAGTTTCTGCAATTACTTCCGCTAGATCTGCGCAACCCACACTGCTATCGTCTGACCGTATAATGTCAGCTCTAACCTCATACACGTTGTAATCTATGTGCTTTTCTACTAATCGTGTCCGGCTATCACTAAAATTTTCGCAATCTTTCTCCTTAATACTCTCGCAATGTTTAAACTGGAGGTTTGCGTCGGATGGGTCGGTTACTTCTACCCCTGAAACTTTCGGTAAGGTCTGCCGGTTAGGGCCAGAACTTTCCGTTACTACTTCAACATCTAACTCCTGCGGGACGAAACACGACGAATCTTGCTCGTGCTCCCCCTTAACATCAACTATTTCTAGTAAAGTCTGCCGATTAGGGCCAGAACTTTCTATCATTTCACAAACACTATCTTCCTGCGGGACGAGACGCGGAAAATCCTTCACGCGCTCCCCATAAACGCTTCTCCCATACAGACCCCTATAATCTCTTAGTTCGTCGTGTAAGCGACCGAACTGCCTTAACCAGACCTCATCCCTCTCTGCATCCCCTCGCTCGATGACGGACGTGTTATCCGACATCTGATCTTCTCTCAACAATTGCGAACCATTCTTAAACTCAATCTCCAGTTCCGCTGTGGGTATTACAGCTGCCACTTTATAATCGATTTCCGGAACACTACTTAAATTGTTCTCACTGACAGTGAATGTACTACCTACTGCCGTGTATACTGCTGATCTACTACTTGTGGGCGCACTCCTTTCTCTTAACACTGGCACACTCTCCCGCCGTTGATTATTCCATACGGAATTTTCATAACGGCGACACCTGGGTTTTCTCTTGTTATTGGGCCGCCAAAATTTCTCCACGCCCGCTCGGCCCCTCACCGGCGCGGCTAATGGTTTCCCTGTCTCGTCCCAGCAGATACGCTCCCCGGATGCTGCTGAGGCGGCTGATCACACCCTCTGGCGTTATTACTATTCTGTGAAGCCCGTATCACGTTAGTATGATACTGGTTTCTGTCATTCCTGTTATTATTTGCATTGTACCGATTGTTATTACGGTCCGAACCATTATTGTTATTGCTGCGGTATGCATTATTCCCATAGTTATCGTTGTTGTGATTCCTGTTGTTGTTACCACGGCATCCACCACTGTCGCGATTATTGCGCCAATAGTCCTCGTCCTCAACTCTTTCCAGGAAATCATTGATTGTCCTGTAATTGCTTCCTACGTAGCGTTTTGTATCATCTGGAAGCTTCTTGTAGAGTTCCCAGACTATTTCGGATTCCGTGCGGCGATCACGCAAATATCCCAACTTGCGGATCCAGCCCTCACAAAACTCCCTCATCGAACCGCGCGAATTCGCATCGAAAGGCCTCGATACGACAAATTCGCGCCAGACACTTTGCTGTTTTTGCTCTGACCAGTATTCAGCCAGAAACAAATTTTTAAACTCGTCAAAAGTCAGGTTCGTAATGTCGAGGTTTAAGCCCCAACGCTTGGCATCACCAGCCAGCACATCAATAACCGCATTAATTTTTCTCTCATTAGTCCATGATCTGGGTAAAACTCTTTCACAATTTTTAATGAAATCCGTCGCGTGTATACCGCCTTTTTTCAAGGGGTCGAACCGCTCCTCTTTCGTCAACAATTCCGAACTATGTGCACAGATTGGCACATAGCTCTGTTTTTCGTCAAGTTTCTTTTCTAATTCCGACACTCTCGTAATTACTTGGCAAGTGGTTGTCGCAAGCGTTTCCACTTCCCTCTTTTTCTCTTCGCAGGTATTAGCCTGCTCCCTCACTTTAGTGTCTACTTCGGACACTAAAGCCTTTAAAGTTTCCACCTTCTTTTGATCCTCTTTTTTCATTAATTGAATTTGTTCCGTCACCTTATTCTCGATGATCGGAGCAACTGCTTCTCCTACACTTTTCTCGATTCTGCTAATTTCGGAATCAAAACGAGTATTTATGCTCGCAATTTCCGCCTGAACGCCTATCATATCCTGTTTAAGATTACCGATTTCGGTATTAATTACAACAATATCTTCTTTGATTTTATCAACTTTTGTATTAACAACTCCAACATTGTTGTTAACAACATTAATAGCTTTGTTCTGATTGTCTAGCTTTCGTTCAATTTTTTCAGACTGAGCTTCTTGCTTGGCAGACAGAGCTATAATTTCTGCCGATTGACTCTTGATTTCATTAATCAAAACATTCAATAAATCAGTTAAATTCCCGGAGACTACCGGTTTTACTTCCGTAGCTGGTTCCTCTATATATGTTCCCCCGTATTCATCATCAAGGGGTACAGATTTGATTTTCGCTTCCGATTCCGAAACATTTTCTAAAGTTTGGAATTCCATTTCTGCTCTTTGTTGCGTTTCGGCGGTCGCGTCTTTCATGCTAGCCGCCTGCCCCTGAACAATGGGAACCGCCGTGCGCGTTTCCCACTGTTCGACGGATTGTTCCGTATCCAAGTCTACCAAATTTTGGTAATTGTTGCCTTCACTCATTTTAATAATTTTCAATATAAATGCAAAATCTCAACTCTAATTAGGATTCCTCACACGAATATTCTCGCTGACGTATCGACCATTTCGTAACCAGTACTTTGTTACGAGATTTGCACAATGCAAAATTCGTGTCCAGAACAACCTCAAATTTGAAGATTGTCCTGTCACCAGGTCGCCACGTGTAACCTCCCCCCTCACTTATCGACCTTAATGACAGTGAAAAATGAAACCGCGTGTACCTAATGGGAGTTTTGGAAAAGCAATCGTCACCGAAGTTAACCTGTCGGTAAAGAGGGAGGAAAGGGTTACATCTAAATGAAAGGAAAAGTGCTAATGAAACTGGTGGAAATTAATTTTGAAAAGGGGTAAAGTTAATAAAGAAAGTAAATGTGCGGCCGTTACGTTAACAATTAACTAGCGGTAATTAGATATTTGAGATTTGGGGGAAATCACGGTCGCCAGTCCTAAGGACAATTACTATAGTAACTGAAAAAGAAAGGTTATTACACATATAATTAACACTAGAAGCGTGGCAACTGAAGGTTGACACGTGTAGTGTGAAAACTGAAAGTTTGTCAGAAGTAATAAATTTCGCTACACCCTGACTTAATTTAGCAAAAGAATTAATAACCGGAAAATCGAAAGTTAATTTAGTGACTGAAGTGAATAGTGAGCTTTCTTTCTGAAGCACATCGAAATTCAGTAAAATACGGTTAGTCTTGGACTACCTCAACAATCATTTCAAAAGCTACTTGAATCTACGCAATTTAGAAATAAGAGAATTAACTTTGAACTTGAATTAAATGATTCTGAACAATTAACAATAGTAAAATTTAGTACGTACCAAGCTGAGCTGCAGTCACAGGTAAGCTAAAATACGGTAACAAAACTCGCACTCTTAATTTGTGCTTGTGTAATCTAACTATTGTAGCCAGCTAATGCTTGAATTGAACTTTGAAATTAAAGCAGTGAAATGGAATTATGCTGGCGTTTGAATTTCAACGACACTCGGGTTCATTTCGGAAAAGGAAGGGACCCTGCTTGGCAATGCAATTGGGACAATGAGCAACAAAGGTTCATGCTAAGTTGCTGTAATTTTGCGAGGCAAATGGAACAAGATTAAAAGCTGAGGTCTGCCATACAGTTCTAAAACTTTACGTGCTTCCAGTCTTCCTTGTTGGTTGATTGAAGGTTCGAAGCCGTCGATCGAGGAGGTGGCGACAGTCACTCATTGTCGGCCGTCGCTGTTGCAGAAGCTGGATGTTGGCGGGCCTTCTTCTCGACACGGTCACCAGACGAAACGGGCTCTTGATGTGCGCTAGTTAATGTTTCCCGTCCGCGACACCATGTCAGAAACTATCATCGCAAGTCGAGCGCAATTACATGCTGCCAAACCCCGAAAGCGCGGCAACTCGCGGGAGCGTCACACAACACACCTGCTCCACTCGCTACTCCCGCCACACTCTCACTGTTCCGCCCGCGCTCCACGCGGCAGAGTTAACACTACCAAAGATCCTACAAACTCTGATTCTTCACATGACCCATCGATGTAATCGTTCGATAGCAGTTTTCCCTAGGCAAGACCCAGCGTAAAAATACAAATAATATTTACGAAACAAACCAATTATACATCGACATAAGTGCATAAATATATATATATACAAACAGTAAAACAATTACAATATATAAAGAGACAGAAATGTCATATCTTGAGGTAACAAAACACGGAAAAAAATAATAGTACAATAGATGAAAATAGGAGGATATGCATTTCCGGCGTTACAATCTGACGAGAATCGGTGCATCCACTGCGGTAAGGCCGTTGCCACGATGACACCAAAGCTTCAGTGATAAAGTACAATGAAAGAGCCGGGAAGTAAGATGATTTACGACCCACAATGACGTGAACATTTTCATATTTTGAGTTATACAGCAAAAGGTAAACAGTACTCAGGGATACTTTAGAAAGGATTATTCTTAGCAAGTACATTTCTTTTTAGGATGTTGCGGCGACATGAGTCTTTGCTTCTTGGGGAATTTACTCACTTACCTCGGTGAGTTCCCGATATATGGGCATCAGATTGCATCCTGCCTTAGTTAGGTTTAAGCAGTTCTAAGTCTAGGGGACTGATGACCTCAGATGTTAAGTTCCATAGTGCTTAGAGCCATTTGAACCATTTGAGCGTCCTGCCTTGAAGCAACATGTGTGATGTAACCTGGATAACTGCTTAAAGGACAGCCTGCACTATTCGAGTCAGCGGAAGGAATATGTTTTCTGACTCATAACCGAAAAGCAGGTTAATTACACCGGCGGACAACCTTGTAGGCAGGGCAACCCCAAATGTAAGTAGTCACCTTGGGTGTTAATAACCGCTTCAATTGTATTAATTCCTTTATTACTGGATCACTACCGGTTTCGCTGCACTAAAAGCCACATCTTCAGATGAACTCATGACTAAAACGTTAGAGCATAAAAGCTCGGAACCTTTTTACCCAATATTCTTTGTCCACCAGTACAAAACACCGCTAAAAGGCGGTATGTCATAAAATAAAACAGCCGGATTCCAATATAGTGGATGGGTCCGCTTTTCCATTCTATACGGAATCGCGACCAGGGCACGCAGCCGCGTGCTCTGTCATACTGCAATGTTCGGTAAAAAGGTTCCCAGCTTTGCTGCCCTAATGTTTTAGTCATATGTGCACTTGCAGATGTGGCTTTTAGTGCTACAAAACCGGTAGTGATCCAATAACAAAGCAATTAATACAGCTGAAGTGGTTAATAAAACCAAAGATGATCATTCTATGAGGTGCGACTGAAGCTACTGCTGGAAGAAACAGATCCAACATCCTCAGGGGCAAGGGGAATGTCACAGATAGGACAGTCACTGTAAGACTAAATGATGATAAATTCAGACCAAGTGAAACACATGGCACACTAAACGGGGCCAAACAGTTGCATCAACACACACTTCACCCATTCTGGCGGCACCGCAGACATGTATTCTCGTATCCAAACGGTCGTAAAGGTGCCGAATGGCATTCTACGATAGATTGTACCAAGTTCTTGCACCTTTTGTTGCAGGCCAGGAAAGTTTCTTGCAGTCGCTGGAGAGCGAGAAAGTTCCCGCATCAGCATATCCAGTCGTATTTGAAAATTCGGACAATGTATATCAGTTTAAAATGTTCAATCAATACTATACCGTCAAACATTATTTTGAAATTTGAAGTTTCTTAAATACGACTACATAATATGTCACGCGAAATTGTTTTGACCAACGGGAGATAAGTCACAACTATCTCTAAAATTCCAAAACTTACGGAACTGTTGTAAACAACAGATCGCAATGGTTTCCGATCTACTCAGCTTCTCAGTAAAATCGAATCAGAACGTTTTGACGAAACTAGAGCTATGAGCCCTCGCACCATTAACGCTGAATCACAACTCCCCGGTACGAGAGCACGCCAATCTCCTCCGCTTCCAAAATAAGACATCGTTTACCTCTTCCACTGAGTGGAACATATTGGAGCCGATCAGCTTCATAATTTTTCTCGGGCAGTATGGTAATTTGTACGTTGGCTAACCCTCAACTCCGAATTTCATTTAATGAGATGCCTAAAATTTTTTTTCCCAAAAAGCGAATAAACTTAAAACAACCCCAATCTGTCTTAAGGATGGAAATAAAGATTTCATTTACAGCACACCTAAGCTGGCTACTTCACAACTAGCATTGTATATAGCACATCGAACAGTTAAACAAGTCATTTACATACTCATTCACTTTTTTTTTTTTTTTTTTTGAGTCGTCAGTCTTCTGACTGGTTCTATGCGGCCCGCCACGAATTCCTCTCCTGTGTCAACCTCTTCATCTCAGAATAGCACTTGCAACCTAGGTCCTCTATTATTTGCTGGATGTATTCAAATTTCTGTCTTCCTCTACAGCTCTCTCTACTACCATGGCAGTCATTCCCTCATATCTTAACAGAAATCATTCAATGAATTTTATCCATAGTGGATGCTGTCGAACTCCGTGACTGTTCCTATATAGGGTGTAGAAAAATATCCGCTACCAGTCGCAATAAAAAGTTATTTATTTGTCACACGACCGATTTCGGGCTTGCACCCATCCTCAGGTGTGACAAAAATGTGAATCAAAAATTTCATAATGTATATCAGAAACGTCGCAGTCTATACCAGCTTTTTAATTTTCTATATATGCAACACCTTTGCACTTCCAGTGGCGAAGTTCTTTGACCATAACCTACAAGTTTCTGAATAAGCAACATCTTAACATCTGCCACATCTAAGTTCTTTGACCACAGCCCACATGTTTGTATGTAAACATAGTGTATTTCACAAGTGCACATCATAACAGTGAAATATGAAGGTATACTGGGTAAAACTGAAATATGGACGTGAAAATGTCAATAAGTGTGTAACTAAGTGGGAAAACTATCACCACAGCATAACTGTAATAATGGTGCTTCATCTTTATGTAAGTACAGATATATTTTCGTGAAATGCTGCCTTACCACTTACAGTTGTCCCACATGTATCTGTATAGTCACCAGCAAATAATCTTTTTTGTATTTAAACAGTGATCTCCAACAGTATAAACATGTACATGAATGTATAAACACCTGAGGATGGGCGCAAGCCCGAAACCGGTCGTGTGACAAATAAATAACCTTTCATTGTGACTGGTAGCGCATATTTTTCTACTCGCTAGAACTCATTCACTATTAAATGTTAATAGCCCGCATCTCGTGGTCGTGCGGTAGCGTTCTCGCTTCCCACGCCCGGGTTCCCGGGTTCGATTCCCGGCGGGGTCAGGGATTTTCTCTGCCTCGTGATGGCTGGGTGTTGTGTGATGTCCTTAGGTTAGTTAGGTTTAAGTAGTTCTAAGTTCTAGGGGACTGATGACCATAGATGTTAAGTCCCATAGTGCTCAGAGCCATTTGAACCATTTTTTTGAAATGTTAATAATGTCCAAGATTCGTGAGTCACATACATGCTGCATTCAGCCCCCCACTCATTCTGATAACATAATAAATGACAATAATAATGTCAAAGATCCGTCAGAGGCCTAAAGGTACCGAACGACCGCCGTGCCATCCTCGGCTGACTGGCTTTATCGGATGCGGATATGGAGGGGTGTGACGCCAGCACACAGCTGTCTCAACCGTTGTCTGTTTTCTTGATCTGGAGCCGCTACTTCTCAATCAAGTAGCTCCTGAACTGCCATCACGTGACCGAGTGCACCCCGGTAGCTGAACAGCCTATGGAGGCGTGGATGTCGCCCACACAGGTGTACACCAAGCCCGTTGGTATTAACTTCGGCGATCTGACGGGAATCGATATATCCACGCCATTGACTTAATAATAATGTGCAACAACTGAAAAAATAACAGCCGTTTGAAACTTAAATATTACGCAAAATGTACTTTTATATTGTAAATACGGTTAACTATCAAGCACCAAAGTATTTAGCTGAAATGCTCTCCTACGTATTTACAAAAAAGATACTTACGTTTCAGGATTTTTATTTTTATAGAGAAGGGCAGTTTTTTTTTTGTTAATTCCGAATATCTCATCAGTGAAATTAATTTTAGGCACCGTTCCGTAACACCCAAACTCAAGCGCTTCGATTCCCATCTCTTCCGGTTTTCCCACAGCCCATGGTTCACTTCCACACAAATATGTGCTTAGGCGTACATTCTCAGAAATTTCTTCCACCAGTTAAGGTCTATGTCTGATGTAGGCAGATTTCTTTTAGCGAGGAACACTCACTTTGGATGTGTTAGTCTTCTTCTCATGTCTTCCTTACGTTGTACGTCATGCTTCCACGTTGCTTTCAAGGTGGCAGAGGTCCTTCACTTAGTCTCCTATATGGCCCCTAATAGTAAAATTCGTCGCTAATGTCACTTCTTCAGACAAATGCGCAAATAATGAGAAACAAAGAAACGACAGCACACGTAGTCTAGTGCTAGCGACTTTGATTCATAATCGTCTTCGCTCTCAGGTTCGAATCCCGCCACTGATTAAATTTTGATTAATAATCAGCATTGGCGGCCGAAGACTTCCGGCATAAGAAGTCACCCTAATTTTGCCAACGGCCTTGTCAAAGAGGGCAGAGGAGCGGAAAGAGGTTCAGGGCACTTTCTTTTCCTAAGGGTAGGAAACTGCCATTAAAGGCCGAAGAATCAGCAATCATTAATGGTATGAGGGTGCAGAAGGCAATGGAAACCATTACATTAAAGACACGTAACGTGTATCCGTAGGACATGTGGCCTGTAATTGAAGAAATGTCACGATGATCTCTCCATTGACAAAAGATTCCGGAATAGTCCCCATTCAGACCTCCGGGAGGGGTCTGCCACGGAGGAGGTAACCATGAGAAAAAGACTGAATAAGAAAAGGAAGGACAACGGTCTACGAGTTGGGGCGTGGGTTTTCAGAAGCTTGAACATGATAGGGAAACTAGAAAATCTGAAAAGGAAAATGAAAAGCTCAATCTAGATATAGCAGGGGTCAGTGAAGTGAAGTGGAAAGAAGACACCGATTCCTGGTCAGATGAGTATAGGGTAATATCAGCAGCAGCAGAAAATGGTGTTACAGGAGTAGGATTCGTTATGAATAGGGAGGTAGGGCAGAGCGTGTGTTTCTGTGAACAGTTCAGTGACAGGATCGTTCTTATCAGAATCGACAGCAAACTAACTCCGACAACGATAGCTCAGGCGTACGTGAGAACGTCGCAAGCTGAAGATGAAGAGAGAGAGAGTCCGCAGCTCTTAATCGTGCGGTAGCGTTCTCGCTTCCCGCACCCGGTTCGATTCCCGGCGGGGTCAGGGATTTTCTCTGCCTCGTGATGACTGGGTGTTGTGTGATGTCCTTAGGTTAGTTAGGTTTAAGTAGTTCTAAGTTCTAGGGGACTGATGACCATAGATGTTAAGTCCCATAGTGCTCAGAGCCATTTGAACCATTTTTGAACCATGAAGAGAGAGAGAGAGAGAGAGAGAGAGAGAGAGAGAGAGAGAGAAAGTGTATGAGGATATTAGCAGGGTGATAATGAAAAGGGCGAAGAAAATCTAATAGTCATGGGCGACTGGAATGCAGCTGTAGGGGAAGGAGTTCGAGAAACGGTTACAGGAGAATATGGGCTTGGGACAAGGAATAAGACAGGAGAAAGATTAATTGAGTTCTGTAACAGGTTTCAGCCAGTAATAGCGAACACCCTGTTCAAGAATCACAAGGGGAGGAGGCATACTTAGAAAAGGCCGGGTGATACGTGAAGATTTCAGTTAGAGTACAACATGGTCAGAGAGAGATTCCCAAGTCAGATACTGGTTTGTACGGCGTACCCAGGAGCAGATACAGACTCAGATCACAAGTGTAGGCTGAAGTTAGAGACATTAGTCAGGAAGAACCAATACGCAAAGAGGTAGGATACGGAAGTACTATGGAATGACGAGGTACGCTTGAAGTTCTCTGAGGCTATAGATGAAGCAAAAGTAATTAGCTCAGTAGGCAGTACAGTTGAAGAGGAATGAACATCCCTAAAAAGAGCCATCACAGAAGTTGGGAAGGAAAACATAGGCACAAAGAAGGTACATGCGAAGAAACCCTGGGTAACAGAAGAAATACTTTAGTTGATTGATGAAAGTAGGAACTACAAAACTGTTCCGGGAAAATCAGGAACACAGAAATACAAGTCGCTGAGGAATGAAATAAATAGGAAGTGCAGGGAAACTAAGACGACATGGCTGCAGGAAAAATGTGAAGACATTGGAAAAGAAATGATTGTCGGAAGGACAGACTCAGCATAGAGGAAACTCCAAACAACCTTCGGTGATATTAAAAGCAAGGGTAGTAACATTAAGAGCGCAGCGGGAATTCCACTGTTAAATGAAAAGGAGAGAGCGGATAGATGGAAAGAATATATTGAAAGTCTGTACGAGGGGGAAGATTTTTCTGATATGATAGAAGAAGAAACAGGAGTCGATTTAGAAGAGATAGGGGATCCAGTATTAGAATCAGATTTTACAAGAGTTTTTGAGGGCTTAAGGTCAAATAAGGCAAAAGGGATAGATAACATTCAATCAGAATTTCTAAAATCATTGGGGGAAGTGGCAACAAAACGACTATTCACGTTGGTGTGTAGAATGTATGAGTCTGGCGACATACCCTCTGACTTTCGGAAAAGCATCATCCACACAATTCCGAAGACGGCAAGAGCTGACAAGTGCGACAATTATCGCACAAACAGCTTAACAGCTCATGCATTTAAGTTGCTTACAAGAATAATATACAGAAGAATGGAAAAGAAAACTGAAGATGCGCTAGATAACGATCAGCTTAGCTTTAGGAAAAGTAAATGCACGAGAGAGGCAATTCTGACTTTGCGTTTAAAAATGGAAGCAAGACTAAAGAAAAATCAAGACACGTTCATAGGATTTGTCGACTTGGAAAATGGGTTCGACGATGTAAAATGGTGCAAGATGTTCGAAATCGCGAAAAAAGTAGGGGTAAGCTGCAGTGAGAGACGCGTCATGTACAATATGTACAACAACCAAGAGGGAATAATAAGAATGGACGACCAAGAACGAAGTGCCTGTGTTAAAAAGAGTGTAAGACAAGGATGTAGGCTTTCGCCCCTACTATTCAATGTGGATATCGAGGAAGCAATGACGGAAATAAAAGAAAGGTTCAGGAATGGAATTAAAATTCAAGGTGAAGGGACATCAATGATACGATTCGCTGATGACATTGCTGTCCTCAGTGAAAGTGATGAAGAATTACATGATCTTGTGAACGGAATGAACAGTCCAATGAGTAGACAGTACGAACTGAGAATAAATCGAAGAAAGACGAAGGTAATGAGAAGTAGTAGAAATGAGAACAGCGAGAAACTTAACAACAGGATTGATGGTCACGAAGTAGATGAAGTTAAGGAATCTGCTACCTAGGCAGTAAAATAACCAGTGACGGATGGAACATGGAGGACATCAGAAGCAGACTAGCTATGGCAAAAATGGCATTCCTGGCCAAATATCGGCCTCAATTTGAGGAAGACATATATGAAAAATGTACGTCTGGAGTACAGCATTGTATAGTAGTGAAACGTGGACTGTGGGAAAACTGCAACAGAAGAGAATCGAAGCATTTGAGATGTGGTGCTATAGACGAATGTGGAAAATTAGGTGGGCTGGTAAGGTAAGGAATGAGGAGGTTCTACGCAGAATCGGAGAGGAAAGGAATATGTGGAAAACACTGATAAAGAGAACTGACAGGATGATATAATATCTGTTAAGATATTAGGGACAGACTTCCATGGTACTAGAGGGAGCTGTAGAGGGCAAAAACTGTAGAGGAAGACAGAGATTGGAATATATCCAGCAAATAATTGAGGATGTAAGTTGCAAGTGCTACTCTGAGATGAAGAGGTTAGCACAGGAGACGAATTCGTGGCGGGCCACAAGAAACCTGTCAGAAGACTGATGACCAAAAACCAAATACCTCTTTGTAGGCCGGCCGGTGTGGCCGTGCGGTTAAAGGCGCTTCAGTCTGGAACCGCGTGACCGCTACGGTCGCAGGTTCGAATCCTGCCTCGGGCATGGATGTGTGTGATGTCCTTAGGTTAGTTAGGTTTAATTACTTCTAAGTTCTAGGCGACTGATGACCTCAGAAGTTAAGTCGCATAGTGATCAGAGCCATTTTTGAACCTCTTTGTAGTTTAGAAAAAGCGATGGCTGCTGCTTTTATGTAGCTACTGATTACGTAAAGCAACATAATGATAGCTCACCACTGCAATTTATTAAGCAATCTGAGTTTCTCGCGACCATTGTGAGTTTATATTAGTTCACTCTCTTCAGTAACAGCTTCAAAGTAAAACACGTTGACGTTGAATCTGACAGCGCAAACTAACCTCTTGTTTGCAGGAGGCGGTGGTAATTGGGTGGCTTTCCGAGCACGCACCGCCGACCTGTTCGCATTAATAGCGCAGCAGCTGCGGCGCCGCGCTGCCCTGCGACGTTCGACAGCAGCCTGCTATTTGGCTAATGACGGAGCAGTGTAGGGCGGTAGAGCGATGCATCGGCCAGATGCGCTTGCTGAGCCGCGCGTAACGCCAGCAACAAAGGCCTGTCACGCACGCACGCTCGCAACGTCAGCGGAATATGCGCGGCCCCGGGTATGAGCCCTTCCGCTAATGAGTGGACACTTCCACGACGAGCCGTCTTACATCATAGCTTGTAGCGTGGAAATAATTTACTCCGAGATGCAAGACTCTTCTAGAGAACGTATTTCTTAATGGCAGATGCAGTCTTAATGGAAGAAATAATGTAGTCCAAATCTTTGATGCAAAGTACATACTCATCTATTTGTCCACAATGTAATGGAATGTGCCCACTCTTCCCATTTCTGACTGTGCTGGGGATATTTACGGTGACGAGTCTGAATGTTGCTAGAGGAATGACAGCCCATTCTTGCTCAAAAATCAAGGGAACGGAGTGATGTTGGATGCAGGGTTCTGGAGCGAAGTCTGCCTTCTTACACATCTCAAAGGTGTTCCGTTGGATTCAGGTCAGGACTGCGAACAGCCCAGTCCATTTTAGTAACGTTGTTGTCCATAAAGCAACGTCTCACACCTACTGTCTTATGCCCTATTGCATGGTCCTCTGGATGCAATCGTCGTCTCTGAAATGCTCGTTAATACTTTTTTTATCTTTTTTTTATTTTAGAAGATATGTGATGTCTTATTAGATGTCCATCATCCTGTTCCTTCTTCTTGTCAGTGTTTTCCAAATACCCTTCCCTCCTGACTCTGCGGACAACCGCCTTGTCTTATGAGCCCACCCAATTTTCAATGTTATTGTGTAATCTCAAACGCTTCGATTCTCAGCTGTTCAGGTTTCACTAACATACAGTGCTGTACTCCAAACGTCCATTCTCTGAAGCCGGCCAGGGTGGCCGAGCGGTTCTAGGCGCTACAGTCTGGAACCGCGCGACCGCTACGGTCGCAGGTTCGAATCCTGCCTCGGGCATGGATGTGTGTGATGTCCTTAGGTTAGTTAGGTTTAATTAGTTCTAAGTTCTAGGGGACTGATGACCTTAGAAGTTAAGTCCCATAGTGCTCGGAGCCATTTGAACCAATTGAACCATTCTCTGAAATGTCTGGTAGCAAACTTATCTCGACCGGAAAATCCCTCCTTGAGAGCGCTGGTCTGTTTTGCTCCACCCGTTATGGGTTATTTTGCTGTTTAGGTAGTAGAATTCCTTACCTTCGTCTACTTCGCGACCTTCAGTTTCTGCTGCTTTCATTTCTGCTATGTCATTACTTTCGTCATTCTTCATTTTTACTCTGTCTATATTCTGTACGCATTAGACTGCTCATTCTATTCAACAGATCCTGTAATTATTCTTCTCTTTCACAGAGGATAGGAATGTTATCTGCGAATCTTATCATTGATATCCTTTCACCTTGAATCTTAATACTACTCTAGAAACTTTGTTTTCATCCACCATTGCTTCTTCGATGTATAGACTGAATACTAGGGGCGGAAGGTTACATCCCTGTCATACACCCTTTTTAACACGAGCACTTCGTTCTTGGTCTCCCACTCTTATTTATCATTCTTGGTTTCCATATATATTACATATTACACGCCGCCGGCCGAAGTGGCCGTGCGGTTAAAGGCGCTGCAGTCTGGAACCGCAAGACCGCTACGGTCGAAGGTTCGAATCCTGCCTCGGGCATGGATGTTTGTGATGTCCTTAGGTTAGTTAGGTTTAACTAGTTCTAAGTTCTAGGGGGCTAATGACCTCAGAAGTTGAGTCCCATAGTGCTCAGAGCCATTTGAAGCCATTATTACACGCCTTTCCCTACAACTGACTTCGAAAGTCTTACACCATTCTGCTCTGTTGTGTGCAGTACATAATGTTCACATCCTTCCATATTTAGCGTTTTCTCGAGCACAATAAAGGGATCACAGCCTAACGACGGAAATCATCCCCAAACCATAACACCACCTTCCACATATTCTCTGTTTGGACTACACATGATGCCAGGTAATGTTCTGCAGCACGTACAGTTAGCCGTACGGTCTAAGGCACTGCTTTCCGGAGGGAAAGAAGTGCCGGTCCCCGGCACGAACCCACCCTGCGGATTAGTGTCGAGGTCCGGTGTGCCGGCCAGTCTGTTGATGATCTTTAAGGCGGTTTTCCATCTGCCTTGGCGAATGCGGGCTGGTTCCCCTTATTCCGCCTCAGTTACCCTATGTCGGCGATTGCTGCGCAAACACTGTCTCCACGTACGCGTACACCATAGTTACTCTACCACGCAAACATTTGGGGTTACACTAGTCTGGTGTGAGATGTTCACGGGAGGTCCACAGGGGGCCGTACTGAACTATAACCCTGTGTTCGGTGTGGGGTGGGTGGACTGCTGTAGCCTGTTGTGGGGTTGTGAACCGCTGACAGCTACTGTGGGGACGAAACCTCTCCGTCGTTTCTAAGTCCCCAGTTCAATACAATACAAAATATTTTGCAGGTATTCGCCAAATCCAAACTCTTCCATCGGATTTCCACAGGGTATAGTTTGCTTCATCACTCCAAACGACTCGTATCTAGTCACCCACTGTCCAGTGGCATCGCTGTTTACACCACCTCAAGTGTCGCTCAGCACTGACTGCAGAAATATGTCGCTTATTAGGACCTACTCGATTACTGTACACCATCCTCCTCATCCGTTGCGCCAGGTGGACTGCTGGTAGCTCTTTGGAACTCTCCCTCTCTCTCTGCAGTGCTTGACGGGACTCGCCTGTCTGTCAGTACGTGACATCTGCCGGGCCTTGGTTTAGGTGTGGTCGTTCGCCGAGTTTGCAATAGACAGACACATCACCGTCAGTCGACTTTGGCAGCTTTAGAAGAGTTGAAATTTTCCTGGTGCATTTCTTACTCATGTGACGTCCAATAACTGGTCAACATTCCAAGTCATTCTGCTGTTACTGCTTCTCTATCGACTACACGTCACTAGCCGCCTCCCCCACGCCTACGAGAAAGACAGGTGGGGGCGCGTGCAAGGTAGGCGTGCGCTCGCTCGCTCAACTCAGCAGACAAACTACGTTTATACATCTGTTAACTCGTAACAGGTGTGTACGTACGAATGAGAATTACATCTTCTTTTGGAAAACGGTATTATGGAGTCTTACTGTTATTAGTCCTACAATGATCGGAAGTCCATAGGCCTACTTATAATTTGTTACGACTGTACTGGGGTGCAATAAAATTAAAATCATGCCAAAATGATTATCAGTTGCGTGAGGCACCACTTCTTGTAGGTCATTCATATCGAGTATTGACCTTAAATTAAATTTTGTTCAAAATGGTTCAAATGGCTCTGAGCACTATGGGACTCAACTGCTGAGGTCATTAGTCCCCTAGAAGTTAGAACTAGTTAAACCTAACTAACCTAAGGACATCACAAACATCCATGCCCGAGGCAGGATTCGAACCTGCGACCGTAGCGGTCTTGCGGTTCCAGACTGCAGCGCCTTTAACCACACGGCCACTTCGGCCGGCTAAATTTTGTTGTAGTACAGTTAATCAGTGTGACTTTATAATAGATTTCAGTAGAAGATGCAATTGTCGTTAGTACGTACACACCCATCCGCGAGGTAACTGGTATAGAAAAGCATTTCCTTTGCTGAGCTGAGCGAGTGTGTTCAGGCCTACCTCAGTGACGTATGTTATTAGTGACGTATGTTATTAGTTCCAGGCACAAAATTTCTCCGCTCTGGCCAAACTCTCACACTCCAATGTGTTTTCCTTGCCCGACTGTCCCATTCACGTATAAAGCAATACATTTTTGTGAACCCACCTTGTTGTCCTAATTTTATTCCGATAATTTTGAGGTCACTGCAGATTAGCCATTTGTGTTCTTCATAATGGATACTTGTTAAGAGTATCTTCTTTTTTCAGTTGAAGTGAAGGGCCCACAGGAATGTACCCATACACGTTCCACTATGCAGTGACGCGCCTTGAGGCTCCTCGTTGGTGAGTAGTCTGCCCCGCTGGGAAGGATCACATTCAGAGCCATAGAAGTTAACGTTACTGCAGTAAAATAAGGATTCGGTGTGCCAGAAAAAAAGAAACTAGTTCTTCCTCTCTGTGTCTGTATCATGAGTAATGTGTTCTGGTTGCAGAAGATTCTTACTTTTTAACCGGGAGCCAAGTAGTTCCACAGATTCCTTAGGCATATTCAAATCTCGTACAAGATCATTAAGTTCGCTCTGAGAGAATAATTGTGGAGTAAAGTCGTATTCGGGCTGGTAGACATCACTATCGTATTTCTTAATTGCATCAGCTTTATTTTCATCATCGTCTTCTGCCATTTTCTCTAAAACAGCTGGGGGAAGAGGAGTAATCAGATCATTTCCATGTGCAACAGGTGTAATGGCTGAATCAAAGTTTGGATACAAAATTTCAAATGGTTCAAATGGCTCAGGGCACTATGGGACTCAACTTCTGAGGTCATTAGTCCCCTAGAACTTAGAACTACTTAAACCTAACCAACCTAAGGACATCACACACATCCATGCCCGAGGCAGGATTCGAACCTGCGACCGTAGCGGTCTCGCGGTTCCAAACTGCAGCGCCCAGAACCGCGCGGCCACTTCGGCCGGCCCCGCTCGGTCACTCTGGCCGGCGGACACAAAATTTGTTTCTTATTTTTGGAACTGTATCCTTGAACATTAACTAAACAGAAGGAACAGCCATTAAGGTAATTTTTAGGCTACCTCCACACCACTGGAATCGCAAATGACATGCATGTTTTGTTTCCACACTTCTCAACGCAACAGTGGCAAACTGTCTTTGGTGCCCGTCACTTGTCGTGGTCAACGAGTTTCATTATAAATAAGCATGATAAGCTTTTCTCATGAAGTCTGTTTTAACGATTCTCTGCTTAGGCACTGTATAATTTCCACAAATGCAACGTAAAACATTTGGGTCTTTCACACACTTGCGTGTTGACATTGTAGTGCCTAGAAACAATAGGTGAACTGTTTTATTAACAGTGTCTTAAATATAGAGAATAATCAAAACATAGCTCTGGTATTGCAAGCCTGTGAGATAAACAACACTTTCAAGGTCACACAATAACATCTATCATCAACAAGGAGTGCAACCCAAAGGCTTACAGTGCAGTATTGACAAAATTTGCCTGCAACAACACGCATGACCTACTGGCACAGCAATATACTTTGAAACAGACTGCGGCAAACCTGTACGTGATAGGAAAAATCTGATAACAGATTTGGAATCGGAATAAAAACATGAGGTAGTGTCACAGATAAGTTTTGTAATCTGATGCCTTGCAGACTAGTGATAATTACGGGCCACCCTGGACCTCCTTGGGTAACTACACTTTAATTATACTCGTAACTACCGGGTATCTGAGGAGGAGTCAGTCGGATTGCTCAAAGGAGGAAGTTGGCGCAGCAAATCACAGGTGGCACCCCGGTGAAGTCTGCGCTTGCGGTGGCTTTCTGTCAACGCGGAGCATCGGTTCCTGTCTGGGCGAACGAACGGTGTTTGCTTCTTGGATCAAAGGAAGGCGCCGGTGCTGGCAAGATACAAGCTGACGTTAGCCGAGGTGTGTGATCGCCCACGACGTAGGTAGAAAAAGTTGTGCCGGTTGTGTTTGGCGCAGAATTTCGGTATTCCAGAGGCTTCAGATCAGCACCAAAACATTGGGAAATGAAACACAAATGGTAGACATATATTAAAACGATACAATCTACCACAGTGAAAAGTATTACTTCCGTAGATGTGGAAACATGTGACGAGGCATACATGTTTTACAACACGTCTTAATATAATGAAGCCCCATGTTGTGGCTATTGTACTGTACTGCAGTTTGTTACGAACGGTAGCGCTATTGACAGTATGACTCCGCCGGCACTCTGACGTACTTTACACCCCTTTTTAAAAATGTGCAACGATGCTAGGCTCATTTTGTTTGTATTTTGTGACGACGCCACAACGACTCCATTATATTAGGACATTTTGTAAAATAGTTATGCAAATGGCTCTTAGCACTATAGGACTTAACTTCTAAGGTCATCAGTCCCCTAGAACTTAGAACTATTTAAACCTAACTAACCTAAGGACACCACACACATCCATGCCCGAGGCAAGATTCGAACCAGGGACCGTAGCGGTCGCGCGGTTCCAGACTGTAGCGCCAAGAACCGCTCGGCCATTCCGGCCGGCAATAGGTATGCCTCGTCATATTTGAAGCGCATGTTTCCATTATTTATGGAAGTAACACTCTTCGTTACGGCAAGTTTTATTGTTTTAATATGAAAACTGCCTAGTAGTTGTGTTTAATTTTCCAACGTTTTGCTGCATATCTGAAGACGGACATTGCTGACCGAAACCAGTAGTCTCAGCCCCAAAATTTGTGTGATTATTGATGGAAATAAAAGAAAGTTATTGTACACTTCACTGATTTAATTTGCTACCATGACGCAGTTTACGAGAGACTGCTGCGTCTGACTGAGTTTCGGTTTGAGCTGTGCAAATTATTATTTTCCGCCCCACCAAGGCTGCTGCAGGGCCTGGATTGTTAAATCCTAATGATTATGTAAATTCTAAGGAAAGAAAGAGAGAAATATGCACTGCAAAGCAATTATCCAAATGGGACGGATATCGGGAGATGTGATGTACATGTGCAGACAAACAAATAATTACAGCTGCAGGAAAAATTGGAAGATTTGTTCAAGAGAAGGAGTTTCGCAAATTGAGGAGGTCAATAAAGCGTTGGTCCACCTCTTGCCCTTATGCTAGCAGTTATTCGGCTACCCATTGATTGGTAGAGTTTTGGAATGCTCCTGAAAGATGTCGTGCCAAATTCTATCCAATTGGCGCATTAGATCATCGAAGTACTGTATTGCGTGGATAGCTCTGCCCATAATGCTCGAAGGGTCTGGCAAGCACGAAGACAAGCTGCAGAAACTCTAGTCGTGTGCGGGTGGGCATTAGCTTGCTGAAATGTAAGAGTGTGATGGCTTACCATGAAGATGGTCGCGCATACAGAGAATAAGAGCGGAAATGTCTCCTGACTCTCTGTCCAGGATAACGTACTGGGGTGTATTGCTTAAAAAATCTTCGACCCATTCACTCATCTAGGGACATAATCCGTATGCTCGACCTGCAGTGGGACAACGCTCCAAATCTTTACCTGTTTACAGCCCCATCCGTACACAACCTCTTCCATCAACTAAATAACGGAAAAGCTAACAATTTTGTGCCCCTTGAGCTGAGTGTGCCGACAGATAGGGTACGCAGCCTTACACACAGAACGCGCCACATGTCAAGGCCAGTCTCCAGCGTAGCGCCATACAGTCATGGTCCGAAGGCACACAGAAGACTCAAAACGCGGGCTGTATTCCGCTTGACGTCAAGGAAATAGTTCGCAAATGAACTTGCATCTGCCAACCGCGGATTTCAGCGAATGCACAATTCCACTCAGGCAGTATGTCCATGGTCTCACAGCCTCGCAGCATGTGTGTTATCAACAGACAGTGCCAGGACTCATGTACTGTCACCGCCAACAGAACCATTGTTGACATGCTACTAGTTTAGTTAATCATCGTTCACTGGAATGAGAAACTAGATCAGTGTTCATAATTAGCGAATAATTTGCGAATTTAAAGTTACCTCGCCACCTCGTCATACCTAACTTAAGTATTTCTAAAGTTCTTTTAATAAAATTTTACGAATTTTCACATATTCGCATTGCGAGCATCAGTCGGTCGTAGCCACCTCAAATACAGCAACTACTTTCTGTGGTTGGGGGTTTACTTCCTTGCCACGATTATGTTGGACGCCAAGTCTATTTAGGTGAACATAACTACCTGGCCTCGAGGAAGAATATGTCCATGTGTGGCAGTCCGACCTGTTCTTCAGACTCCAATCACAAGCATTTCCAGTTAACTACGTCTGCCTTATTGCCATATTTCTGTACAATCGCTCATCGTTGGTAAACAATAACAAGTCCCGTACCTCCCACTCCACTGCAACTCTGTCTCAAGCCTCTGTCCTCTCTCCCCTCCAGTATACCTACACTAAACGTATGTGTCAACCGACTCCCTACAGTTCACCTCCCTCATTATGACGGCAAAATAGCTTTTACAGCCATCTACGGTCTAGTCTCAATAGTCACTCCAATTTCGTCATACCATGTTCAGTTCGTAGCACGACCAACGGTTCCTCAATACGCCCCCTTTCAAAGTCAATTAAGAACTATAGAATGAGGCACAAAAATATACGCAACCACGCGGGGTAGCCGCGCGGTATTAGGCGTCTTGTCACGGTCTGCGCGGCTCCCTCCGTCGGAGGTTCGAGTCCTTCCTCGGGCATGGGTGTGCCTGCCGTCCTTAGCGTAAGTTACTTTAAGTTAAATTAAATAGTGTGTAAGCTTAGAGAGCGATGACCTCAGCACTTTTGTCCCATAGGACCTTACCACAAATTTCCCAAAATATTCGCAGACTCCAAGACCTCATCTACATGTCACACGGTTGTTAGGCGCATATCGTCACAAACAATATTAAGATTAAATGCATCGACCATCGGTCACGTTATGTCAACAGGCGCACAGTAATATTTTTGAAATCTTTCCCGAACTACATACCCTTCTTTTTTGGAACAATGTGAAGACGTTATCGCAGTTGTACTAGCAGTTGGCAACTATTTACATGGCTAAACATTTTTTACGCTACAGACTTACCTTCCGTGTATTGTACGATAAATTGTAGCTTTATTTAAAAGCAGCAGGCACCAGATAAATGTTTCCTTCGCAAAGCGAACATACCTGTAAAAACAAACAAAAAATAACATTAGGCGTATTTCCTGACCAGTAACTGGTATTTACACAGTATTTAATATTACGACCTTAAATGTGATGTGATAAAGTTACTATATGAAATGTCAAAGACAGTTCTGTAAACACCCTATGGAACATATGTAGGCTTCTACTTTTAAATGGAATTCAGAGGACGTAATAAGAGGGTACGTTTAATTCATTAATGAAGTTCGAGTCGTCACGTCATTATGTCATGATCAACATCGATCGCTTAACGCTTCTGCAGTGTTTAATAGTACCGTAAGTTCGTAGTCTTTTAATTCGAATAGGAAAGCGTACGCATTCTGCTGAACTTTCTAGCTATTGGTTCAAATGGCTCTGAGCCCTATGGGACCTGACATCTGAGGTCATCAGTCCCCTATAACTTAGAACTACTTAAACCTAACTAACCTAAAGACATCACACACATCCATGCCCGAGGCAGGATTCGAACCTGCAACCGTAGCAGTCACGCGGTTCCGGACTGAAGCGCCTAGAACAGCTCGGCCACCGTGGCCGACTTTCTAGCTATTAATCCCGATCAGAGACACTCCAATTTTGCGTGCAACAAAGTTTGTATGCACTAGAACGTTTTCTATGACAATTTTCCTTAATATTTCGGCACTCATAAGGCGCAAAAGATAATATGGCTGGCTCAATCTATTTTCAAGACAGATACTTATAAGAAAGTTCAAATGGCTCTGAGCACTATGGGACTTAAAATCTGAGGTCATTAGTCCCCTAGAACTTAGAACTACTTAAACCTAACTAACCCAAGGACATCACACACGTCCATGCCCGAGGCAAGATTCGAACCTGCGACCGTAGCGGTCAAGGGGTTTCAGACTGAAGCGCCTAGAATCGCTCTGCCACCCCGGCTGGCCTATAAGAAAGAAGAAAACCATCAACTGCTAATACATTTTACGAACTTCTAATGGCTGAGGCTCAAAGTCGTATAGAATTTTTTAAAGAATGTCATATTCATCGTTGACTGTAGAGATTATTTACTTCAAAACTGCAATTTCGGCCTTAAAGCCATTATCAAGTGATAATGCAAAATATTTTGGTTCAAATATTCGACAAACCGTAATGTCTCCAGACATGTGTACGTGTCACGATGACACGTGGCCTTTTAAGGGTATTGTCATTATAACCAAAGTATAATCTTCCTGTTTGGAGTATTGTTCTTCGTAAATCTGTCGCTATCTCCAGAACATGACTGACAGTGTGTTTATCCCTCGATCTCTTTTCAAATTTTAATTTGAATGACTCTAGAAACGTTTCCTTGGGTATGTGTCCTTCAAAGTGTTCATAAATGTCAAGTACATTGAGGTGACTAAAGCCATTGTACAGCATTATGTACTTGTACAGATAGCGGCAGTATCACGTACACAACGTATAAAATGGCGATGCAGTGGCGCAGCTGTCATTTTTACTCAGTGGATTCATGTGAAAACGACGTGATTAAGACCGCACAACATGAGTCAGCAGACCTTTAATACGGAATGATAGTTTCAGCTAGATGCGCAGGACATTCCATTTCGGAAATCGTTAGAGAATTCAATAATCCAAGATTCACAGTGTCAAGAGTGTGTCGAAAACACAAAATTTCAGGCATTATCTCTCACCATGGACAACACAATGGTCGACGGCCTTTACTTAACGACCGAGAGCGGCAGCGTTTGCGTAGAGTTGTCAGTGCTAACAGATAACCAACACTGCTTGAAATAACCGCAGAAATCAACATGGGGCACACGAAACAAATCCGTTAGAATAGTGCGGCGAAGTATTGCACTAATGGGCTATGGCAGCAGACGATCGACGCGAGTGCTTTTGCTCTCAGCATGACATCGCCTGCAGCACCTCTCCTGGGCTCGTAACCCTATCGGTTGGACCATAGACGACTGGAAAACCGTGGCCTGGTCAGATGAGTCCAGATTTCAGTTGGCAATAGCTGATGGTAGGCTCTAAGTGTGGCGCAAACCCTACGAGGACATGTACCCAAGTTGTCAACAAGGCGCTGTTCAAGCTGAAGGTGGCTCCATAATGGTGTGGGCTGTGTTTACATGGATCGGGCGGGCTAATCTGGTCCAACTAACCGATCATTGACTGGAAATATATTCAGCTACTTTGAGACCATTTGTAGCCATTCATGGACTTAATGTTCCCAAACAACAATGGAATTTTTATGGATGCCAATACGCCGTGTCACCGGGTCAAACTTGTTCCCGACCGGTTTGAAGAACATTGTGGTCAATTCGAGCGAATGACGTGACCACTCAAATTGCCAGACTTGAATCCCATCGGACATTTATGGGGAGTAATCGATAGGTCAGTTAGCGCCTAAAATCATGCACGGGCAACATTTTCGCAATTATGGACCGCTATAGAGACAGCACGGCTCAATCTGCATCTGCATCTACATGGACACTCTGCAAATAACGCTTAAGTGCGTGGCAGAGGGTTCATCGATCCATCTTCACAATAATTCTCTATTATTCCAATCTCGAATAGCGCGCAAAAAAAAAAACGAACACCTATAGCTTTTCGCGCGACCTCTAATTTCCCTTATTTTATTATGACCCTATGTAGGTCGGCGTCAACGTAATATTTTCACACTCTGAGGAGAAAGCTGGTGATTGAATTTTCGTGAGAAGATTCTCCCGCAACGAAAAACGCTTTTGTTTTAATGCTGTCTGCCCTAAATCCTGTGTCATGTCAGTGACACTCTCTCCCCTGTTTCGCGATAATACAAAACGTGCTGCTCTTATTTGAACTCTCCCGAGGTTCTCTGTTAATTCTATCCGGTAAGGCTCCCTGACCGCGCAGCAATGCTCCAAAAGACGGTGTACAGGCGTAGTGTAGGGAGTCTCTGTAGTAGATCTGTTGCATTTTCTAAGTGTTCTGGCAATAAAACGCAGTCTTTGGTTGACTTACATATTTTCTGAATGTTCTTTTTAATTTGACGTGTTCGTGATTATAATTACTAGGTATTTAGTTGAATTTACGGCCTATAGATTGGCCCCATTTATCATGTAACCGAAGCTTAACGGATTTCTTTTACCACTCTTGTGGATGACCCCACACATTTCATTATTTTTGCAGGGTCCATGCCACGTCCAGTTGCTGCATTACGCTGTCGAAAGGAGGTCCGACAGGGTAATAGAAGGTATCATATGACTTTTGTTACCTCAATGAATGTACATGTATGATGGAACATCATAAAATGTCGTGAGTGGTCTCCGCTTTCGCAGAGGTTCTCATACAAACTTATCTTTCAACTTCTTATCACTTAGTAATTTTTTTCTGTTATGGACTGTCGCACCATCCACAATGCAATTTTGGCTGTTCGAGCTGTGCTAATTTTAACCTTATCTGTCTTGCAATTAATATGTTTTTCAATGTCTGTCTTCATAGTTTTTATATCTTAACCTTGCTTTGGCTTGATAAAGACAGTGGGCACTCTTTTTTGTATATTTAGGTCAATTGTTTCAGCTATTATTTGTTTAGGTGCACCAGTTGCTGCTGTAACTACTGTTGCTTAAGTTTTGACCTTTGCTGGCTGCTTAGGTAGCCTTTCATTGTTTTCTTTTACTTCTATTTACCTTCAGGATGTGCAAAGGGAAGTGTCCAGTTCGCTATAGGCTCTTTTAATAGACTGTCCTTTCCATTGCTGGTTTTCACATGCAGCACACTGCAGTCGAATAATTTTACAAAATTCGAACGCCGCTCTACAACATTCAACTCGCCCTCGATTGGAACTCCAGGCTCCAAAAGTGCATCGTTGCTCTCTTCATTAGTCATCAGCACGATTCAAGAGAGCGAAAAAGTCAGGGTCCGCCTCTTACCCCGGACCGGCGCCTCTGGCTTGGAAGGGAGGGGGGGAGGGGCTAGTATAGGATGTCCGTTCGTCCCGTTCTTCATTTACAAAATATTCCGCCGTCCCGACAGTTTTTCTGGGGATGCTCAAATATCCCGTTCTTTTGTGATTCCGCTTCGCCAAAGTATTTTATTCTGTCGGATATTTGATTTGCAGTTAACTGCGCAATTATGTACGCTACGAAGCAGCACTAGGAGAACTTGTTTTCAAACTTCCGGGTATTACGTTCTACAATTAACTAAAGCTGTGATGACTTTTAGCACTTTACTTCCTCGTTAACTCGAAGGAGTCACAGACAACTAACAGCAAGAAAGAAATTACATAAAACTAGGTTACGAATAACAAGAAAAATTATCATCGCTTAAACCCTCTCTTCGGTTCAGATATAATTTACGCCACTGTTACTTGCTTTAATGTTTTACACTGTTGGTAATACCGATTACTGTTGTAAGCGGTCTGAAGACGTTATAGTGGATACGTGACAATTTTAAATCTACGTAATCACCAGTTTTTTATCATGCCAAAACGAAAGTGTAATTTTACCAACAATAAAAAAGTGAGTTTCTTTATATCAGTGGGAGTGGAGAAGCTATAGACTGTACGTAGTGCAAATCCAAATTTGCAATTGGACATGGTGGAAGGTCTGACACTGTGAATCATATTAAGATGAAGTAACATCACATGGCTCTCCAAAAGAAAAAGTATGAGCGACTACTACGTAAAGTTAAAAACAACAACTAAAATGAATGACAGTTGGCAGCACATTTGAATACCACAGTGCAATCCATACTTTAGGTTTAAATCAATAGATTGTACTGCACCATTTCTTAAAAAACTTTTTAGTCCAAAATTCACATGTGGACACACAAAAATATAATGCAATCATTTCAAAAGTTACTGCACCGTATGCCACTCAGCAGGTTTTAAATGAATTGAAATGTGCTCAATACATTTCTGTAATGACTGATACATCGAGTCATCTGGATTTGAAGTTAGTTTCTCTCCTTCTCAGACATTTTCGCTCAGATAATGGAATCATAATGAAAGTGCTCGAATTGATTAATTTTTCCGGAGAGCCTTTAGATTTACTTCAGAATTACGTGATGGAGATTTTAAGGAAATATTAACTTGAGGGAAAGGTTGTTGCAGTTTCTGTGGACAACACTAACACCAATTTTGGTGGTAAACAAATGAAAAGGGAAACACAATATGTTCGGTAAAGTGCAAAAGATGACAGTGAATTATATTACAGGGTTGGCTACCCAGCACATGTGGTGCACAATACTCTACAACCTGGCTCAGATTGCTTACCTATCGACTGCCAATCAATTCTGAACACAAGTTTACTGGCACTGAATACAAAACGGTACTCGGCATAGCAAGACAAGATGGCTACCTCTGCTACCAGAATTTGGAAGGATTATAGAGATTTTTCGTGCTTTTTAAAATCCTATTTCATTTCCCTTGGTAAGTGTTCCGTTATCCTTAAACAATTCATTGAAAACGATTTTCCTTCTACATTTTCTTGTGAACGAGCTAAAACCATTCTCCACAACAGTTAAATGTATTGAGAAACAGGAAATCACAGTAGTGGAAGTGCATCAAGAAATAAACAAATTGTTGAGCAAATAGCAGTGTAGAAAGTCTGAAAGATTTCTCACGTCATTTGTGCATGAGCAACTGAGAAATTTGGGAGAAGAGGGTGAAATTAGAGTTGAAGAGGTTCATAGTTCTGCTGACATCTTCTATGAGTCTTGATCTGTATATGCTAATGAATGTATTTGGCTGGGTGATCATTGAAAACGAGCAACTACAGTGGAAGGGTGTTCGGGACTGCTGTAATTGTGTTGGAAGTGTTGAGCCAAATTTTTATGTTGATGGAGACGAACTTTCCGATGAATTTTCGTGTGTACAGAACTTAAAAAAATTGAAGGAGGAAACAATGAAAGTGTTACTGCAATGTGATGTAAAATATTTTCCTATTTCAATAGTAAATATATTAACGTGAAAAACATGATTAATTTCCATTAAAGGCTTTTGCAGTTGCGAATGTGGGCGACCATCAGCTGTCTAATGGGGAACAACGACAATGAAAATTTGTGCCGGACCGGGACTCGAACACGGATATCCCGCTTATCGTGAACGGTCACCTTACACAAATTTTCACTGTCATCATTCCATTATACAGCTGATGGTTGCCCACATTCGCAACTGCAAATACCTTTAATGCATTTCATAACGGCTGTAGTCACCGCAGTGTCATTCCTTCGGGTTTGCATGCATGTACGGAAGAACAACGCAGTAACTTTTTCGAATAATACCCGCGCTGCAGTATCTTATTACTTATTTGGGAGAGTTTTGCCTGGCAATTCCCAGATGTAATGCTGCTGTGGAATGTGTGTTTTCCTTAGTGAACTATTTATGATCAGATGGAAAAAAAGAACAGAACGAATGTTGGAAAAACGAAGGCCTTGTACATTGTCAAAACACACTTTAATGGTGTTCATTGCATGAGGGCTTAATTATTTAAAATGCAAATATTTTTTAAATTTTTAGTAGCTGTATGTCCGATTACGCTGTTTCGTAATCGGTTGGCCCTGACTAGTATTTGTCCGCAATCTGACTGCATAGAACAACAACAAAGAATGAAATGAAAATTTTCGTTAACACAATTAATTAATTAAGTCCCCAGCAACTATAAAACCTACGAACCCAAAGCACAAGTGTAATTGTTCTGTGTGTGGGAGTGTGACTCAACGTACACATCTGGCACGGTTTTTCTTCAACAAGACAAGAAATTTTAAATATCATTTATACTGAAGTAATTAAAAAATAGAAATACTATAATTGCGTAAGAAAACCAGAATTACACTCTAATACAAGAACACAAGCCAGATGCTTTGTTGACTGAACCTGTAATGACGCATTATGCAGGACATTGAAATAATGAGAAAAAAAGAAACGGAGTTTGTTACCTCATTTATATTGATGAAAATCACTCTAATCCTTACAATATATCTCTACACCGACTCTCTACTACCACATCTCAATAAGACTCTTCAGTATCACATCTCAGCAAGCACTGCCTACTAGCACATCTCAACAAACACTCTCTGCTACGAGTTCTTAACAAGCACTGACTACCACGAGTCCTCGACGGGCACTGACTACCACGAGTTCTTAACAGGCACTGTGTAGGCGGCTTAATAATACTCTTTGGCGCAATCTCTGGCGCAGTGGCTCAGTGTAGCCACCTTTCAGATGCCCCTCCTCCACAGGCCAGAATTTGATGGTATTTTTGGCAGCATTGGTGGTGAAAATACCACCAAATTCATCCACAAAAATACAGACAAAAATAAAAGATAAATTAATACCTAAATATCACATAATTAGATAAAATTTTGGCTTTGCACTGACCTTTCAATAACCTAATATATAAAATACAGTAGGCAATACAAATTCTTACATACATGTGGCTTTACATAATAGTTTACACAATACACAAAAAATCAGTTTATACAAATGTTCACATAAAATGCTTTCAATGATTAGTTCCAGTAGTAGCACCCAGCGATGGTCAACAGGTGCAAACACCAACAAGTGACATCATTTTAGTAAAAGCAGTTTCATCAGTGGCACCCTGTAAAGTTGAGCAGGTACACACAGCAACAAGTCACATTATTTCAGTAAAAAGCAGTCCATCAGTGGCACCCAGTAGTGCTGAGCAGGTACACACAGCAACAGGTGACATTATTTCAGTAGAAGCAGTTCATCAGTGGCACCCAGTAGTGTTGAGCAGGTACACACAGCAACAAGTGACATTATTTCAGTAGAAGCAGTTCATCAGTGGCACCCAGTAAAGTTGAGCAGGTGCAGACACCAACAAGTGACATTATGTCAGTAGAAGCAGTTCATCAGTGGCACCCAGTAAAGTTGAGCAGGTACACACAGCAACAGGTGACATTATTTCAGTATAAGCAGTTCATCAGTGGCACCCAGTAGTGTTGAGCAGGTACACACAGCAACAAGTGACATTATTTCAGTAGAAGCAGTTCATCAGTGGCACCTAGTAGTGTTGAGCAGGTACACACAGCAACAAGTGACATTATTTCAGTAGAATCAGTTCATCAGTGGCACCCAGTAAAGTTGAGCAGGTGCAGACACCAACAAGTGACATTATGTCAGTAGAAGCAGTTCATCAGTGGCACCCAGTAAAGTTGAGCAGGTACACACAGCAACAGGTGACATTATTTCAGTAGAAGCAGTTCATCAGTGGCACCCAGTAGTGTTGAGCAGGTACACACAGCAACAAGTGACATTATTTCAGTAGAAGCAGTTCATCAGTGGCACCTAGTAGTGTTGAGCAGGTACACACAGCAACAAGTGACATTATTTCAGTAGAAGCAGTTCATCAGTGGCACCCAGTAAAGTTGAGCAGGTGCAGACACCAACAAGTGACATTATCTCAGTAGAAACAGTTCCATCTGTGGCACCCAGCAATGTTGAGGAGGTGCAGACACCAACAAGTGACATCATTTCAGTAGAAGCAGTCCATCAGTGGCACCCAGCAATGTTGAATAGGTGCAGACACCAACAAGTGACATTATCTCAGTAGAAACAGTTCCATCTGTGGCACCCAGCAATGTTGAGGAGGTGCAGACACCAACAAGTGACATCATTTCAGTAGAAGCAGTCCATCAGTGGCACCCAGCAATGTTGAGCAGGTGCAGACACCAACAAGTGACATCATTTCAGTAGAAGCAGTTCCATCTGTGGCACCCAGTAAAGTTGAGCAGGTACACACAGCAACAAGTGACATTATTTCAGTAGAAGCAGTTCCATTAGTGGCACACAGCAATGTTGAATAGGTGCAGACACCAACAAATGACATTATCTCAGTAGAAACAGTTCCATCTGTGGCACCCAGCAATGTTGAGCAGGTGCAGACACCAACAAGTGACATTATGTCAGTAGAAGCAGTTCATCAGTGGCACCCAGTAAAGTTGAGCAGGTACACACAGCAACAGGTGACATTATTTCAGTAGAAGCAGTTCATCAGTGGCACCCAGTAGTGTTGAGCAGGTACACACAGCAACAAGTGACATTATTTCAGTAGAAGCAGTTCATCAGTGGCACCTAGTAGTGTTGAGCAGGTACACACAGCAACAAGTGACATTATTTCAGTAGAATCAGTTCATCAGTGGCACCCAGTAAAGTTGAGCAGGTGCAGACACCAACAAGTGACATTATGTCAGTAGAAGCAGTTCATCAGTGGCACCCAGTAAAGTTGAGCAGGTACACACAGCAACAGGTGACATTATTTCAGTATAAGCAGTTCATCAGTGGCACCCAGTAGTGTTGAGCAGGTACACACAGCAACAAGTGACATTATTTCAGTAGAAGCAGTTCATCAGTGGCACCTAGTAGTGTTGAGCAGGTACACACAGCAACAAGTGACATTATTTCAGTAGAAGCAGTTCATCAGTGGCACCCAGTAAAGTTGAGCAGGTGCAGACACCAACAAGTGACATTATGTCAGTAGAAGCAGTTCATCAGTGGCACCCAGTAAAGTTGAGCAGGTACACACAGCAACAAGTCACATTTCTCAGCAGAAGCAGTTCCATTAGTGGCACCCAGCAATGTTGAATAGGTGCAGACACCAACAAGTGACATTATCTCAGTAGAAACAGTTCCATCTGTGGCACCCAGCAATGTTGAGGAGGTGCAGACACCAACAAGTGACATCATTTCAGTAGAAGCAGTCCATCAGTGGCACCCAGCAATGTTGAGCAGGTGCAGACACCAACAAGTGACATCATTTCAGTAGAAGCAGTTCCATCTGTGGCACCCAGTAAAGTTGAGCAGGTACACACAGCAACAAGTGACATTATTTCAGTAGAAGCAGTTCCATTAGTGGCACACAGCAATGTTGAATAGGTGCAGACACCAACAAATGACATTATCTCAGTAGAAACAGTTCCATCTGTGGCACCCAGCAATGTTGAGCAGGTGCAGACACCAACAAGTGACATCATTTCAATAAAAGCAGTTCATCAGTTGCACCTAGCAATGATGATCAGGTCCAGAGAGCAGTCCATAATATTCACTATCATGATCACACTGTTCATCACAGTTTATTAGCAGAAATTAAACATGTCCTAGTGGCACTAATCATGTAAAAAAAGTACAAGTAACAGTCCATAATATTCACTATCACTAATCACACAGTTCATCAGCAGAAATTAAACATTTCTAAGTGTCACACATCAATGTTGAATAAGTGCAGGTAACAGTTCATAATATTCACTATCACTAATCAGACAGTTCAGGCATGAACAATGGTTTGAGTGCACATAAAAATGCTTTTGCACTAAACATACAAATCATAACAAACACACAAATGATGTCAGATAATTGTCATATTAACTATTACAAAAACACAGACATCAGTAAACCTATAATATTTATGGGTGTCAGTGCAAGCCACTACAAACAAATAAAATAATATTTAGGAGATAGGTGGTTAGGATTAGGAAAGGAAAACACACAAAACACACTCACTCACCTTTCATCCACATTAAGTACTACTGTGTAATTGAATAGTGTTAACTGTGTAAATGCAATTCTGTCAAAATTTGATGTTCATCATGTGTATCAAGTAGTAGTGGCAGCAATGTATAACAGTCAATAATAGTTAAGTGAACGTCGTAGTCATCATGTCAAGACCAATGTTTGCCAAGCCAGATCAAAATGTACTGCTGCTGAACAACTGTCAGTGTGCCAAGATATGCAAATACTTCCTCTCTTCAAAAAAAAGTGTATACTGCTTAGTGATTTAACAAAGTGTGTGTATAGACTATCTTCCTTCTACTTTAGTGTTCTAGTCTGCTATCTTCATCCTCCTTGTTCCATAAGACCAACAAAAAAAATATGCACCTCACTTACTTTACCTCTTATCCACCAAAACTCCAATAATCATCAGCATCACATAATCTCAATACTTCAATAATACCTCTTACGTCGATACATATAAATCTTATCATCAATATCATTTACCTTACCTCTTGTCCACAAAAACCCCAATAGTCATCAACTTCACACAATCTCAATAATACCTCAATAATACCTCTTCAATACGTCGATACATATAAACCTTATTGCCAATATCATTTCACTTCCATAACAACTCTTTCCTCTAGTCAGTCTCCTCGAACAAGTACAGATAAAATCCTAATCCAAACCTCATCATCCTATACAATCCGAAGACACACTGTCAACACACAACCTCTGTGTAATCCATCTGACCCAAATCTTCTACTCATTATGAATTATAAACAAAAGAAATGCATACATGACCTCTAACAGACTTAGTTCGAATTACTTTCAGTAATTAAGTACGATTACGGAGTGTGAATGATCATAATATTTCACAGTGTGTACACCACTTCAAGAATTATGGCAAACAGAAGCAAACATGTGGAGTATTTCTGTGTCAAGTGTCACTATTTCAGTTGCTCACGAAGAATGCAGGGTAATAACTGCCAATGGTCTAAACCTAGTTTTGGTATGTCATGTCTTTAGCTTCCTTCCTATTAGTATAAATTTATACAGCTTCCATAAAACCTCCAGCTCATGTGACATCTATGAAGTTTCTTGTACTAATGTCGTTCGTCGAATTATAGCAGTTCATTTTCCTATCTTAAAAAATATAAGGCACTGAGTGTAAGCAAAACAAGCAATAGCGAGTAAATATACCAGTAGAGAACAGAATGTCAACAAGTGGATGTAGCACAATTCTTACAACGAGGCTCTGCCAAGCGAACAATCTATAATTAATACAATAATGTGACCTAAACTCTATGTTCATACACAGTATATCAACATTTCTATATACCAAATTAAAGAGTAGTTATGACAACAAAACAGAAATGTGTAAATATGCAATCCATACGCATAGCAGTAAACATATATCTTACGTAATAAACAGGTCATTAGCATCATATCAGCATAAGCAAATAAATGTTCATATGTCTTCTTAGTAAGTAAACATGAAGGCGCAAGCAGATAAATCACAAAGTATACCTTACATACATAACCACAGTCAGCACAATTAATCAGGTGACAATTATAATTTAAACAAATAAGCACAGCAGGCACATAATTAAAAAATATGACATCAGCGAAAAAGCAGTGCAGCCAAGCGATGCATAATATACACAAGTTACAATCCAGTTCATTAATAATCATTGTCAAATTCAGTTAACGTACGCAAGCACGTCGCTTCACAAGTAATTTCATAGAACATGAAATTTAGCACAAAGTATGAATCACGTAATCGCGAGCAGCAAATTACGTCTAAAGTACGTACCTACGTGGAAATATGTTACCTGAAAAAATAAACTCAATTGATAGTTACCCTTTTTAGTTTATTAGTTTCTTCTTAGAAATTACATTCTTCCTGAAAATTTCTCGATAGTAAGTCGTCTTAACGTCGGACACGCACAGAATTTACCTGAAGTTCTTAAATATTTTATAGAACCGTATCCTGAAAAATACTGAATGTTAATAACATAATTCATCAAATCACTATAGCTTTATACTGAATTTAATCGGAGAAATTAAACTGTGTGTTTGTTTACGGCTGTCAGTACATTCGCACTGAGCGCTCGATCAGCTGTAGGCGCGTGACGTAGGAAGTAATTGTTTGCGGTCAACGACTGCCTTGTGCGGCGCGCAGACTTGACTGTTGCTTTGAGTATGTGCCGCCGCCAAAACACAGCGCGGTATCCTTGTATTCTCTGCGTGTTTACATGTAGCTGTTCGTTTCTCACAAGTATGTCATTCCACAAAAATTTTAACGTTTGATATATGATGTTGTGCTCACTCCAATAACGTTTCGCAATAAGAATATCGGCAACATATGAAGTAATATTGTCACGAAGATAAACAGGTAAAATTTCGTTTAAACTAGGAATGAATGCTGCTGAAGGTACAGTAAGTCCAAACGGTAATTTCCGAAATCACATTTAGGTAAATAGTCATATCCGGTTACTGTTTACTTACTCACTAGATAGATTGATAGTCGAAGAGTTGGTTTGACAGATGCAAAGAATAGTAAAAGAGTAGGCAGCGGTGCAGAAAACTAAAAGGGAAATAGCATCACTACAGCTCGGGGCCCTATGCTCGCTACGGCACATATTCACTTAGAGTAGTGAATCCCCTGAGGACATTAATAGCCGCACATAATTTCTAGTTTGTGACTTTGTGGCACATCTGGCGGAAGTGCGTACGTAAATTGATCTAGCCATGAACATGGATGTATGTCATTCTTAGAATTACGGAAGATCTTAAATTTCCGAACAGTCAAAAAGTGTTTATAGTCAAAGTTTTCGCCTCGTGGCGACAAAGACCTACCCCGTCTGTCCCAGTCCGAATGTCGATTATTGTCAAGTTCACGCACCTGGCGCTCTCTTGTTGCTTCTCGTAAATGAAATAAATTATTTTCTTCAAAGCCCTCTGCTATCCGTGATTCTAAATATCTTCTGCTGTCTTTTCCTACGATTTCGCCTTCAATTTGTTTGACTTGCTTTCGTAATGCCTCAACTTCTCTTTTCACGCGTTCATTAAATTTTCCCTGATTTTCAACATGCTTATTTATGTTCTGGTACTCTTCGGTTTCTGCAAATGGTAATGGAGCTGTATCATCCGAATCTCTGTCCCCATGTAAACTAAGATTTGTCAATTTATCTGAAATCTCCTCAACTCTTTCCGATAAGTCACCTATTTGTTCTTTCTGTGTATTTACGTCTTCCGTAACATATTTAGTAGTTAACTGTTCATACTGTTGTGTTAGGTTATTTAATCTGTCATTTGGTACGGATTCCTCGATTCTTTCAATTATTTCTTCCTTATCGTGTGCACGTTGTAAATTTAATTCTGAAAATTTTTGTACTATCACGCGATCTCTTTCTTCCTGTTCTCTATCCTGTTCCCTTTGTCTAATCTCTACTGCAATTAATCTATTATTGTGAGAATTCAAAATCGGTTGTACTTCTTCTCTGATTTCTTTCTTTAATTCATCTTTCATATTTTTGAAACATGTCCCTATTCGTGAGTCTAACCGTGTTTCCAGTGTTCCCATATCAGTTTTTAATTCAGATCCCAAAGTTCCCATCTCGGTTTTAATTGTTCCTACTTGTGATTTTAATTCAGATCTAAACCGTGTTTCCATTGTTCCCATATCAGTTTTTAATTCAGATCGTAACTGTGATCCCACATTTAATATAGCACTCATCAACTGCTCCATAGTAACTGTTTCAAAATTCTTTTCACCCCTAACATTTCCCACAAAACCAGCTTCCTCCGTCATAGCTGTAAGGCTATCTGTGTTCGATACTATTTCAGAACCTTCTATCGTTAATCTCGTATTCTGTGAATTTTCTGATTGAGAAAAATTTTGAAATGGTTCCGGACTATTTTCTCGAATGATTAAATTGTTTTCCACTTCATTATTCATCATACTGTTTTCCTCTGTTGGCGGGTTCGCCATGTTAACAATTTCGTCATTCTCACTATTCATCATTTTCGCCTTTTTCATCGATCGCGTAATCATTTACAAAACATACAAAACTCGTCACTGTACGAAAATTACACACAATGACTCCTCATCTCCAACAATACCATTCACACGAAATGTTTCCCTCAAACACGATTAATCGAACAATTGAAATAATTGCTCTAAATTGTCAAACGCGTATACAAGACAACAAATCAAATTCTGAGAAAAAATACCATTAGAAGAATGACAATTACCAAATCTACACATGCAAAATAGACTACAATTACTAAACTACAAATTACTACAACAATACTACTGTCTACTATTTTTACAATCAGAAGAATTCCAAGGGACGATCCGAAGCAGCGGTCGCCACGTGCATGTGGGCTTAATTAAATATAATGCAAATATTTTTAGTTGCTGTATGTCCGATTACGCTGTTTCGTAATCGGTTGGCCCTGACTAGTATTTGTCCGCAATCTGACTGCATAGAACAACAACAAAGAATGAAATGAAAATTTTCGTTAACACAATTAATTAATTAAGTCCCCAGCAACTATAAAACCCACGAACGCAAAGCACAAGTGTAATTGTTCTGTGTGTGGGAGTGTGACTCAACGTACACATCTGGCACGGTTCTTCTTCAACAAGACAAGAAATTTTAAATATCATTTATACTGAAGTAATTAAAAAATAGAAATACTATAATTGCGTAAGAAAACCAGAATTACACTCTAATACAAGAACACAAGCCAGATGCTTTGTTGACTGAACCTGTAATGACGCATTATTCAGGACATTGAAATAATGAGAAAAAAAGAAACGGAGTTTGTTACCTCATTTATATTGATGAAAATCACTCTAATCCTTACAATATATCTCTACACCGACTCTCTACTACCACATCTCAATAAGACTCTTCAGTATCACATCTCAGCAAGCACTGCCTACTAGCACATCTCAACAAACACTCTCTGCTACGAGTTCTTAACAAGCACTGACTACCACGAGTCCTCGACAGGCACTGACTACCACGAGTTCTTAACAGGCACTGTGTAGGCGGCTTAATAATACTCTTTGGCGCAATCTCTGGCGCAGTGGCTCAGTGTAACCACCTTTCATCATGTACCGACTTTAATTATACATTATCAAAAGAAAATGCCCTTCTAGCCAGAACGCGTAAACGTGAGAAGTACGGTAACAGTGCAGCAGAATAACTATAAACAGTTATTTGGATGATCTGAGTGCATGATGTATAGGTAAACTATGTCCATAAAATTATGGCAATATAATTTGTGTCCAGTTTTCTCCTTATTTGTCCCAGTTCTTTTGTGAAATTTTTTAAATGTCCCCTATTTTAATAAAAATGAAAATAGACACCCTAGGCTAATAGCAGCTCACCCACGGGTCTTGGCCCGGACTGGGGCTCTTGAAAGAGCTGGTTTTCCTCGACAGCCGCGCCGCCGATGATTTCATCCGACTCCCAAAGGTACGGTAAGCGGCCGTCCCTGGTCTATTGCCAACCATTCGCGCCCTCGCCAGCCGCACCGGGTGAATCCATCAGTAGGCAGAAGTACCCGGGAGCTTCCGGCCGATCACGGTATGAGACACTCGCGGATTATTCCAGTACGGATCCGATCGCAGATGGCAGAAATGGACACTAACACTGAGCAGACAGCAGGACCAAACCGATAGCAGAAATAACATGTGGCTGAAGCTAGCCAACTATCCGATCCATTAGCCGAGTTATTTAAAAAATTCCAGTCTTCCATTAGTCCGTCTCATATTTGCCCCTCTCGCTGTTCGTTTCCTGCTTCCCCCCCCCCCCCCCCCCTCTTAATCCATCTCCTCCTGCACCACATGATCTCTGTCCACCACCTCCTCTCCATTTTTTCTGTCTATTCCCTCTCCCTGTCCACCTCCTCCTCTCTTCCCTGTTTATTTCCCCCTCTCTTCTCTATCTCCTCATCCTCATATTCATCTTCTCCTTCCTCTTCTTGTTCCAGGGATTTGCAATGAGTTTCTTACAAATAGCTTTGCCCTCGGAAGCGTATGTGACATATATTTCACCTATGTCTAAAAAATTTCGTATGTCCCTTTACACATATTTGAGATGTTTCATTTTAACGCAGCTCAATGTTTATGACGTCTATCTCCTGAACTAAGTTTCTTACAATGATATACTTTTGGAAGTACATTCAGTGGCATACAAGGCTAGTCTCTGCGAAATGTGTTGTGTGTAGAGCCAGTAGTAAAGAAATAATAATTTAAAACGTCACGGACGAGTATCAGTTTTACTGCATGAACAGCGAAAATGTAATAAGCGACAAATTCTTATCCTTTCATGATTTGTGGGGTTCTTCGGCGAGACAAAGTTTCGTCAAGGCTTGAAATTATGTGTAAAGTTATTTGCAATTCTACAAGTGCTCTCTTTCTCAAATACGGATGAATAAATTGTGTGCATTGGCGCGCTGTTTCACTCACACCCCTTTGATATGTAGATGGTACTTATAGAAGTGTACACATTTCGGAGCTAGGCAGGCAAGCTGTCGCATGTTATCAGCAGAATGGGCAGGCTCCCTTACTCCCATCCAAGTTAACGTATGCCCAACCAAAGCAGGCTACTGAAATATTTCTTGCCTGCCCATCTTCCCGCTCTGCTAGGCCACGTAGCAGTTTCTTCTATACGATTTCATTATAGTGTTATGAGTAGCTGATGAAAATAACCAAGTACCACAAGACGAGACTCAATGAAACATTTACTCATTTTGGGTAAATGTAGGCCAAAAATGGTGGATTTTATTTTTTTTAGTTTTCGGCGTATTTCTGGCTTATTTACTTATTTCAGTATGAACGGTTTCTCTGCAAATTCACCATGTTTCGATTACTACTGGCTATTATCAATTCAAATCATCATCAGATCAGCTCTAGTACATGTTCTCTGTGTTAATGGGAACTATCTCTTAAAGTCGAGAGCCTTTGCACCTAAGAACCTGAGATGTCTATTATACTACAACGTCAACTAAAGCAAGGTTTTGGAAGACCAGACTCCGTAACCTTAATGTGTTCCACCCAAATATGACCACAGTTATAGCAAATTAAATTACTTTTCCCATGATTTGTATTGCAGGTTCGTTGAATTCATTCTAATTGACTTAAAATAGTTCATTCTAAATTTCCCAAATGCGTTTTAGCACATATGAAATTCAATTTCCTTATTATGTTAATTTAAAAAGTACTTGCCTGAAAGAAGAATCTTTTCTTCCATACTAAACTTTCTTCGCGCTATGATGCATACTACCAGAATGTGGTTTTTAATATCCACTGAGCCATATAGATTTTTCTGGTTCAATAAACGTTTGCCCTAAATTTAGGAAGCCTATATATTGCTAAATAACCTCAAGTACTTAGCATACACTTCCACACACTTGTCCACTTGAAAAATATTTGTGGAGTGGTGAAACTGCTTGTCGTGCCATACTCGAGGTTCCCGAATGAATGTATAGTAACATTTTACACAATTTGTATTGCGAGATACCTAGCGATTTGTCTGAAGCTGCCTCAGACACACAAGACAAATTTTGCCCTCCTGAGCTTGCACTCTGTTTCGTGCCTGCTGTATATTCCTCAGCTCTTAATTCCTCCTCAATCTCCTTTAGGTTTGGTTTGCTCATTTTGCTGCTCCCCCGATTATTATAAATGAGCTGCAGTTAAACTCCATACGTAAATATAAACCTAGCTAGTCACGATTTATTGATACCGCAACCTGTTGTCAGGTGCAACAGCCTGCCAGGCTTGCGGAAACCCTATTTGGCCTGTTTTAACCACAATCCTTCAGTACACTTGTACTTTTGCGTCTCCGTTGCGGCAACTTGAGCTGGTTTAATGGTTGCGAAGGGGCAGGCAGGCTGGAAGAGGAATTTGTACATCTCTGGTCCCTATTCCTGCAGAGATTCTGTCCAGACAGTAAGTAATATGTGTACCCAATTTGGATGAAATCAGTCAAACGGTTTAGGAGATGCGGAACATACATACACACGTACATCAGTTTTTATGGTATGTGTGGGTATGGGTTTGAATTGGTTTTCCCAACGATGTCGATTGTATTGAAGCGACTGAAGAATTTACGAAGAAACAGAATGGTATGACATCAGAATTTGCAAATAAAAATGATGAAACATCGAAAAAGCAAGACGCAGTTGTATCTTCAGTTATCGAGATTTGGATGAAGAATCACCAAGTTGTAGACTGAAACTTCCTTGCAGATTAAAACTGTGTGCCGGACCGAGACTCGAACTCGGGACCTTTGCCTTTCGCGGGCAAGTGCTCTACCAACTGAGCTACCCAAGCACGACTCACGCCCCGTCCTCACAGCTTTAGTTCTGGCAGTACCTCGTCTCCTACCTTCCAAACTTTACAGAAGCTCTTCTGCAAACCTTGCACAACTAGCACTCCTGAAAGAAAGCATAATGCGGAGACATGGCTTAGCCACAGCCTTGAGGATGTTTCCAGAATGAGATTTTCACTCTGCGGCGGAGTGTGCGCTGATATGAAACTTCCTGGCAGATTAAAACTGTGTGCCGGACCGAGGCTCGAACTCGGGACCTTTGCCTTTCGCGGGCAAGTGCTCTACCAACTGAGTTACCCAAGCGCGACTCACGCCCCGTCCTCACAGCTTTACTTCTGCCAGTAAAGTTTGGAAGGTAGGGGACGAGGTACTGGCAGAAGAAAAGCTGTGAGGACGGGGAGTGAGTCGTGCTTGGGTAGCTCACTTGGTAGAGCACTTGCCCGCGAAAGGCAAAGGTCCATAGTTCGAGTCTCGGTCCGGCACACAGTTTTAATCCGCCAGGAAGTTTCATATCAGCGCGCACTCCACTGTAGAGTGAAAATCTCGTTCTGCAAGTTGTAGACTGTTTCAAAGTCACGCGCGAGTGCCGGTGGAGCGCTCACGTTGTGCTGTTGCTGCGCCTGATACTGCGGCAACCCGTAACGTCGCCTGAGGGTACAGTTGCAGTGCAGTAGGCGATACAATGACCGGATCAAGTTTTGCGCGCTCGTTTTACATTTTACGTTCCAGAAGACTATGTGTTACCTTAGGCTTGAACGCCGGTATATGGTACCCGTAGACCAGAGCGGAGTAAAGCGCGCGCTAAGGTGGTAGCGGGCCCTTTCATCGGCAGTCGCCGGCGCAGCTACTTGCGATTTCGCTCGCCCGGCGCGCCCCACTGGTTATGACTGCGCCGCATGCATTATGCATGTATTTAATCTGGCCTGTCCCTGCCTGGCAGCCTAGCGCCGATCGAGCGCGACGGCGCGGGGTTACCGCCGCGGACGCATTACTGACAGTCGTGAAAAGCTGCACCCACTACCTGCCGGCGCCGCTCTGCGAGCTGTGTAAATCGCTAACCTCAGCACCTGTCGCAGCCGGAAACACGGCCGCACGACTGCACCGACACTGTCGCGGAACTCGCTAATCTGACGCCACCAGAGACGGGGTGCCGGGCTAGATTAAGCCGACAAATTCCACGAAATCGAGAAGCACCTCAAGTTTTTTAAGGACGACTGGTGCACAAAATTGTGAATTTCCACTACATGTACACTCAAAGTCATTGGCAGTATTACACTAAATGAGTGTAAGGACAGACAACTTTTAATAACCCTACCACAACAAAGGTCAAAATTTAATAATGACTGTGGTGTTGCTCACGCTGCTAAATACTGCATTTTCGGGCAACAACAAAGCTATTATGTGGCAGGTGTCATTAGAGCACAGTTAATAAAGTCATTTCATGTAATAATGAATAAACTAGGCACTCATCTTTTCGTGTTTCCCAATGAAAAATCATGGCTCAATCGTCGAAAATCTAGGTGGTGATGATTCCAAGCTCCGATGCAAAGAGGCCTAGGTTTTATTCTGCTATATTCAAAAGTTTTATAGATGTGTTTCACAAACCATTCTTGAGCATTAAACCTTTGAAAGTAAGCACAATGGTGATGTAAAAAACAATCAGCACTCCGAATTTAAGTTACACTTCCTTTTTATTGCTTTTGTTGCAATATCGCGTAACACACAAAACATCACAATACAAAACATACTTGAAAACATCTTCCTCACTGTTAAAGTTCACATTTTATAAGATGAATACGTTATGCGTTTTTCCAACATGACGTCCAAGACTTGACCTTCTCAAGGTCCGGCTCTCTAACAACTAATAATTGCTTACGCGCCCAAAAATCAGAGTTACAAGTACGCCAAAGATCATAGTGGCAAAAGAAAGAATACACATAAGAATAATATCATTGTAATATAAACATATCGATGTATCAAATGGTTGCGTAATTCAAGTACCATCACAAACTCGAAAAAAAAAAAAAAAAAACAACGAAGTACCCAAGGACTTGGTCGTTTGTCAGTATAGCTTCGCACACATATGCATACACACCATGGGTGGGTCGGTAAATCATTAGAGTTACAATTCTCTCTGACACGCAGAGCTGCGACCCGAATGTATTAATGTTGTTCGTATTTAGCGTTGTTATCAGGCATGCTACAGGATATTGGGGGCGCGAACAACATCGGATATTGAGCACTGTGAAGGACACGGAGGTGCCGCGTAGCCGAGTGTGAGCTGTATCTCACAATTGGGACCATTTGTATACCTAACAGAACAATCGTCTTAGTGTCACTACCCTACAGTGCAGAGTCAAATGTGAACATTACATCATATTCACTCCAGACGCAAGCATCCAACATCACTAAAGTGTCTGGTTTCTGCTCTAAAGAACTTGCTAAGTGAGGACACGTCCCACATTACTGTCCACTAATTGGTGCCCAGTTGCTTTTGATCAGATAGTACACTGTTTCCTGCTACGTAACTAAGAAAGATATGACATAATATTAGAGAGATCCGAGCATACTCAGAGGCTTACCAACAGGTTGATACGCTATTGCGCGCAAGTATGTGTATGTGTATGTGTGTGTGTGTGTGTGGGTGTGTGTGTGTGTGTGTGTTTTGTGTGTGTGTGTGTGTGTGTGTGTGTGTGTGTGTGTGTGTGTGTGTGTGTGTGCACCCGCGCGTGCGCGTGCGTGTTTATACAGGGTGTTACAAAAAGGTACGGCCAAACTTTCAGGAAACATTCCTCACACACAAAGAAAGAAAATATGTTATGTGGACATTTGTCCGGAAACGCTTACTTTCCATGTTAGAGCTCATTTTATTACTTCTCTTCAAATCACATTAACCATGGAATGGAAACACACAGCAACAGAATGTACCAGCGTGACTTCAAACACTTTGTTACAGGAAATGTTCAAAATGTCCTCCGTTATCGAGGATACATGCATCCACCCTCCGTCGCATGGAATCCCTGATGCGCTGATGCAGCCCTGGAGAATGGCGTATTGTATCACAGCCGTCCACAATACGAGCACGAAGAGTCTCTACATTTGGTACCGGGGTTGCGTAGACAAGAGCTTTCAAATGCCCCCATAAATGAATGTCAAGAGGGTTGAGGTCAGGAGAGCGTGGCCGCCTCTACCAATCCATCGGTCACCGAATCTGTTGTTGAGAAGCGTACGAACACTTCGACTGAAATGTGCAGGAGCTCCATCGTGCATGAACCACATGTTGTGTCGTACTTGTAAAGGCACATGTTCTAGCAGCACAGGTAGAGTATCCCGTATGAAATCATGATAACGTGCCCCATTGAGCGTAGGTGGAAGAACATACTGACGAAACTAAAATGAGCTCTAACACGGAAATTAAGCGTTTCCGGACACATGTCCACATAACACCTTTTCTTTATTCGTGTGTGAAGAATGTTTCCTGTAAGTCTGGCCGTACGTTTTTGTAACACCCTGTATATGTGCGCGCGCACGTCTAGCGGCTGCAGAGTTCCTGTTCATCTGCCAGTGTGGTGCGAAGCGAGAGCTCATGAGGTCCCCCTTTTTTTTTTATTAAGATTGATGAGACAGGCAGAAGGTTATTGAAACGAATAGCGGAAGTCGTGGGAAGTAGCGTTGTCTCGTTAGCCAAAACTGAGTCCAGGCTGGGCAAACTGTAGTCGCACGCACGGCCCATCCGTTTAACAAGCGACCATCATGTATGTACCACATCGCGGATATTCTTTACCCTGAGGTAGAACGGCTACAGAAGAAAGAATATGTCTTTTGCTCCAAGGAGAAGAAAGGTACATTCTTAAACTAAAATTCACAATAGCAGAAAAGGAAGGAAGATCAGAATTTGACATCCCGTCGACAGAGCGGTCATTAGAGACCGAGCGCAAGCTCGAATTACAACTTCCAAACACTTGAATGAACGTTCCTCAACGTTACGGAGATGGTAGTACTCACCTCGTACTGACGCACACCGCTAACGGAATATCGAACTACTCATTCGACGGTTCGTGGACCCCTGTATAACACCAGTCCGTTATCAAGGACGAGAATAATTATAGGAGCCGGAAGTGTGACAGCGTCGTCGTTTGTAACTTTCAATTTATTTAGCGACTTTTACTTGCTTCTTCAGTTATTTAAGTCAACCACCACACGACTTCAAAGTTCCTTCATGCATCGGATCAAATACCTTACAATCTACTCTGTAAGTATACATTTTATAGCTGATCGTATTACATGAGAGAATGCTTTCAAACAGTATCATAATTATTACAAAGAAACACTAAACTACTAACCCACAAGAAGGTCCATCGCACAACTCATTCTGATAATCCCCAGATTACGTAGATGATTGCAGTGACAAAATTAATCTGTGATATATATAAAGGAGCTTGTAACGCCGGAAATGCATATCCTCCTATTTCCATCTATTGTACTATTATTTTTTTTCCTTGTTTTGTTACCTCAAGATATGACATTTCTGTCTCTTTATATATTGTAATTGTTTTACTGTTTGTATATATATACACTCCTGGAAATTGAAATAAGAACACCGTGAATTCATTGTCCCAGGAAGGGGAAACTTTATTGACACATTCCTGGGGTCAGATACATCACATGATCACACTGACAAAACCACAGGCACATAGACACAGGCAACAGAGCATGCACAATGTCGGCACTAGTACAGTGTATATCCACCTTTCGCAGCAATGCAGGCTGCTATTCTCCCATGGAGACGATCGTAGAGATGCTGGATGTAGTCCTGTGGAACGGCTTGCCATGCCATTTCTACCTGGCGCCTCAGTTGGACCAGCGTTCGTGCTGGACGTGCAGACCGCGTGAGACGACGCTTCATCCAGTCCCAAACATGCTCAATGGGGGACAGATCCGGAGATCTTGCTGGCCAGGGTAGTTGACTTACACCTTCTAGAGCACGTTGGGTGGCACGGGATACATGCGGACGTGCATTGTCCTGTTGGAACAGCAAGTTCCCTTGCCGGTCTAGGAATGGTAGAACGATGGGTTCGATGACGGTTTGGATGTACCGTGCACTATTCAGTGTCCCCTCGACGATCACCAGTGGTGTACGGCCAGTGTAGGAGATCGCTCCCCACACCATGATGCCGGGTGTTGGCCCTGTGTGCCGTGGCATGCGTCGTATGCAGTCCTGATTGTGGCGCTCACCTGCACGGCGCCAAACACGCATACGACCATCATGGGCACCAAGGCAGAAGCGACTCTCATCGCTGAAGACGACACGTCTCCATTCGTCCCTCCATTCACGCCTGTCGCGACACCACTGGAGGCGTGCTGCACGATGTTGGGGCGTGAGCGGAAGACGGCCTAACGGTGTGCGGGACCGTAGCCCAGCTTCATGGAGACGGTTGCGAATGGTCCTCGCCGATACCCCAGGAGCAACAGTGTCCCTAATTTGCTGGGAAGTGGCGGTGCGGTCCCCTACGGCACTGCGTAGGATCCTACGGTCTTGGCGTGCATCCGTGCGTCGCTGCGGTCCGGTCCCAGGTCGACGGGCACGTGCACCTTCCGCCGACCACTGGCGACAACATCGATGTACTGTGGAGACCTCACGCCCCACGGTTGAGCAATTCGGCGGTACGTCCACCCGGCCTCCCGCATGCCCACTATACGCCCTCGCTCAAAGTCCGTCAACTGCACATACGGTTCTCGTCCACGCTGTCGCGGCATGCTACCAGTGTTAAAGACTGCGATGGAGCTCCGTATGCCACGGCAAACTGGCTGACACTGACGGCGGCGGTGCACAAATGCTGCGCAGCTAGCGCCATTCGACGGCCAATACCGCGGTTCCTGGTGTGTCCGCTGTGCCGTGCGTGTGATCATTGCTTGTACAGCCCTCTTGCAGTGTCCGGAGCAAGTATGGTGGGTCTGACACACCGGTGTCAATGTGTTCTTTTTTCCGTTTCCAGGAGTGTATTTATGCACTTATGTCGATGTATAATTGGTTTGTTTCGTAAATATTATTTGTATTTTTACGCTGGGTCTTGCCTAGGGAAAACTGCTATCGAACGATTACATCGATAGGTCGTGTGAAGAATCAAAGTGTGTAGGATCTTTGGTAGTGTTAACTCTGCCGCGTGGAGCGCGGGCAGAGAGAGTCTGGCTGGAGTAGCGAGTGGAGCAGGTGTGTGGTGTAAAGCTCCCGCGAGTTGCCGCGCTTTCGGGGTTTGGCAGCGTGTAATTGCGCTCGACTTGCGATGATAGTTTCTGACATGGTGTCGCGGACGGGAAGCATTAGCTGGCGCACATCAAGAGCCCGTTTCGTCTAGTGACCGTGTCGAGAAGAAGGCACGCCATCATCCAGCTTCTGCAACAGCGACGGCCGACAATGAGTGACTGTCGCCACATCCTCGATCGACGGCTTCAAACCTTCAATCAACCAACAAGGAAGACTGGAAGCACGTAAAGTTTTAGAACTGTATGGCAGACCTCAGCTTTTCAAACTTTTAAAATTGTTGCATCACAAAATTACAGCTACTTAGCATGAACCTTTGTTGCTCATTGTACCAATTGCATTACCAAGCAAGGTCCCTTCCTTTTCCGAAATGAACCCGAGTGTCGTTGAAATTCAAACGCCAGCATAATTCCATTTCACTGCTTTAATTTCAAAGTTCAGTTAAAGTATTCATAGCTGGCTACAATACTTAGATTACACAAGCACAAATTAAGAGTGCTAGTTTTGTTACCATATTTTAGCTTACCTGTGACTGCAGCTCAGCTTGGTACGTACTGAATTTTGCTACTGTTAATTGTTCAGAATCATTTAATTCAAGTTCAAAGTTAAATCTCTTATTTCTAAATTGCGTAGATTCAAGTAGCTTTTGAAATGATTGTTGAGGTAGTCCAAGGGTAACCGTATTTTACTGAATTTCGATGTGCTTAAGAAAGAAGGCTTCTTGTTAATTTCAGTCACTAAATTAACTTTCAGTTTTCTGGTTTTATTAATTCTTTTGCTAAATTAAGTCAGAGTGCAGCGAAAGTTATTACTTCTGACAAACTTTCAGTTTTCACACTACACGTGTCAACTTTCTGTTGCCACGCTTCTAGTGCTAATTATATGTGTAATTACCTTTCTTTTTCAGTTACTATAGTAATTGTCCTTAGGACTGGCGACCGTAATTTCCCCCAAATCTCAAATATCTAATTACCGCTAGTTAATTGTTAACGTAACGGCCGCACATTTACTTTCTTCATTAACTTTACCCCTTTTCAAAATTAATTTCCACCAGTTTCATTTGCATTTTTCCTTTCATTTAGAGGTAACCCTTTCCTCCCTCTTTACCGCCAGATTAACTTCGGTGACGATTGCTTTTCCCAAATTTCCATTAGGTACACGCGGTTTAAATTTTTCACTGTCATTAAGGTCGATAAGTGAGGGGGAGGTTACAAGCTTACACGGAATATGTCTTCCCTCCAATTATAATAAATGGAACAGAAAGGACGGTAGCTGACCGTGCACTCAACTGTATGGTGTATGACGAATGGTGTTGGGATACCACGATAATTTTACCCCTTTATGCTAATGGATGGCAAGTGTAAAGAGTGACTGTGGTGTCACCGCCAGACACCACACTTGCTAGGTGGTAGCTTAAATCGGCCGCTGTCCATTTAGTACATGTCGGACCCGCGTGTCGCCACTGTGTGATCGCAGACCGAGCGCCACCACAAGGCAGGTCTCGAGATACGGGATAGCACTCGCCCCGGTTGTACGACGACATTGCTAGCGACTATACTGACGAAGCCTTTCTCTCATTTGCCGAGAGACAGTTAGAATAGCCTTCAGCTAAGTCCATGGCTACGACCTAGCAAGGCGCCATTAACCGTATCTGAAGATAGTCTTATTTGTATTATCAAGAGCGATGTACCACAAGGATTGAATAAAGTTAAGTATTCGCGGAGCTGCATACTTTTCTTATTAGCTTTCACTACTTATCCTGTTCCAGAATTCACGCCCGTCTGCGTTAGATAGCGTGCATTTAGGCCTCCTCTATCTACAAGGTGTTGGCACATTTACCAACACATCAGTGACTGTCGGTTTCACCCCCTATATAAGCCCAAATTGCTCCAATTATTCCTTCGTTACCCTTACGTGGAGTCGTGAGGGGTAATATAGAGTGTAGCTAAATTCTCGTAACAGACTACGAGGACAGGTTATTTACACCAAACCAACATAAAAAGTCTAGTAAGCATAGGCTCTAAAATGCATATATTACGAGCTATAAACACTTGTTTATATTCGTTACAGTGAAACACATCTCTGCTACCGGAATCTGCTGAGTATCCTTCTGATGTTTTCGTGCTGACTAGGCTGGCAACAGGCACACAGCACTTATCCCAATCTTCTCTCTGTCTCTCTTCCTTCTTCGGTTAACCCAACTTGGTAAGGCAACTGCGGTTAGCAGTCTCATCAGTCCATATTACCACTGATATCTTTTCTCCTTGTGTGTTAACCCCACTTCTGAACCTATTTTTTTTAATTCCTCAATGTCATACTGAACAACTGTGCTTATACCCTTTTAAATTGAACACTTTTTCGTTTCGTACAGATCATCAATCTTCTTTTTCATTTTTCTGTGTATTGTTCTTGCCAGCAACTTGAATGCATGAGTGGTCAAGCTGATTGCGCGATAGTTCTCGCACTTACCTGCCCTTGCTATCTTCGTCATCGTCTTGATACTGAAAGTACGATGGTATTTTTCCACTTAGATTTCACACACTCACCTGAATTAGAAGCATTAAATCGTCAGGAAGAAAAATATCACAGCATTCTATTAAGTGACTTAAACAAACCGTTTGAAAGCAAAAATATAACGTATAACACTGGAAAAGAGATATTGCAATAAATATCGAAACTAATGACCGAAGATCACAAAGAAAATGAAGAGAAAATAACAAAAATATGGTCAGCCACTGTGATTTTTAAGGTGATGTAACTTTCTGGCGCCCAAATGAAGATTGAAAGTCGATAGCAGACACAAACTACCGGAAACACTGCTCATACTTTACTAAGACTTCAACGTCTTGATTACACAACAGCTACACCGTAGAATCGGATAAAATGAACCACAATAAAACTTTATTTACTAGGGTTTGCACGCTGAAAGTAGAACCTACTTGGAAACAAGGCGAGAAATATACTGCTATCAACTCCTGGCAGTTTGTCCTCGCATGGAGGGACTTCGAAGGATATCAATAATGAAACGATAAACAGGAAATTGCGGCGGTAGCGCTAAGGGCCGGATCCAGAGATGCGGCGCTGGTGTGGCGGTTGTAAATAGTAATGAATTGTCTCGGTGGAAATCAATTCGAGCAGTTCTTTTACGCTTATTTTTGCTGCGCGTTGTATAGAATAGTGTCCCAAATAACAACAGTAACTTTCACTTGACATATCTGTTATTTCACTCGAAAAAGGCTATCGAAGAAGTGTATTACGTTAAATATGCTAAAGTGTTAAGTCTTTTGTCTGTTTTTCTCAACTACAGTCATTCACATAGTCAGTAGAGAGTGAAGCATCTTCAAAATGTGGCAAGAAGGTGGGAACCAGAGAAACTGGTGGAAATGAATTATTCTGAAAGAATGTTGTGGTACTGATGTTCAAAAAATGTTCAAATGTGTGTGAAATCTTATGGGACTTAACTACTAAGGTCATCAGACCCTAAGCTTACACACTACTTTACGTAAATTATCCTAAGGACAAACACACACACCCATGCCCGATGGAGGACTCGAACCTCCGCCGGGACCAGCCTCACAGTCTGTGGTACTGATCCCTGTGGCTTTGGAACAGAGCATTGCACTGATAACCTGACTCGCATTTTTAAATTCAGCTTCAAATGTAGGTGTACGGCTCCAGTGTATCAGTTTTATGTCCATACACAGACCGAATTATAAGTTAAATACGAGGGTTGGAACTTTAATAGTGGCAACAATTTATTTACTGCTCGTACAAAATAGATACATGTTTCAAAGTTTTACTGACCTTCAAAGTAGTCACCAGCATTGTGTATAACCGGTTGCCAGCGATGTGGAAGTCGTAGGATAATCTTAGCAGTGCCAGTTGTGTAGACAGTTCGAGTGGCGCAGTGTATTGCCCGACAAATTTTTAGCAGTTCTGAAGCGAATGCCGTGAAGTGCTTCTTTCAGTTTAGAAATCAAGTTGAACTTACGAGGGCTTAAGTCAGGGGTGTGCAGTAGGTGGTACAGCACTTAGCAGCCCCATCAGTCAAACATATCAGTAACAGCATCCACTGTACGTGCTTGGGCATTGTCCTGCAAGATGATGGTCAGGTCCTGCAGAAAGTGTCATCACTCCTGTCTCAATGCTGCTCATTACTGGAACACAACCTACGACCATCTTAAACACATAAGTGATGACACTTTCTGCAGGACTTGACCATCATTTTGCAGGCAATGCTGAAGCAGGTACTGTGCAAGCTGTTACTGGTTTGTTTGACTGATGGGGTTGTTAAGTGCTATACCAACTACTGCACTCCCCTGACTTAAGGCCTCGTAAGCTCAACTCGATTCCTAAACTGAAGGAAACATTTCGCATCATTCGATTCAGAACTGCTACAGATTCGTCGGGCAATACACCGCGCCGCTCGAGCTGTCATCATAACTGGCACTGCTAAGAGTATCCTACGACTCCCGAGTCGCTGGCAAATCATTATACACAATGCTGGTGACTACTTTGAAGGTCAGTACAACTTTGAAACGCGTATCTATTCTGTACGAACTGTAAATAAATACTTGCCACTATTAAAGTTAAAAAAAAAAAAAAAAGAAATGTGTGTGAAATCTTATGGGAATATTGCAATAGCAGAATAAAAAAGCCTACAACCAAAAGAGAAACACACTACTGGCCATTAAAATTGCTACACCACGAAGATGACGTGCTACAGACGCAAAATTTAACCGACAGGAAGTAGATACTGCGATATGCAAATGATTAGCTTTTCAGAGTATTCACACAAGGTTAGCGGCGGTGGCGACACCTACAGCGTGCTGAAATGAGGAAAGTTTCCAGCCTATGTCTCATACAAAAACAGCAGTTGACCGGCGTTGTCTGGTGGAACGTTGTTGTGATGCCCCTTGTAAGGAGGAGGAATACGTACCATTACGTTTCCGGCTTTGATAAAGGTCGGATTGTAGCCTATCACGATTGCCGTTTATCGTATTGCGACATTGCTGCTCGCGTTGGTCGAGATCCAATGACTTAACAGAATATGGAATCGGTGGGTTCAGGAGGGTAATACGGAACGCTGTGCTGGATCTCAACGGCCTCGTATCACAAGCAATCGAGATGACAGGCATCTTCGCCGCATGGTTTTAACGGATCGTGCAGACACGTCTCGATCCCTGAGTCAACAGATGGGGACGTTTGCAAGACCACAACCATCTGCACGAACAGTTCGACGACGTTTGCAGCAGCATGGGCTATCAGCTCGGAGACCATGGCAGCGGTTACCCTTGACGCTGCATCACAGACAGGAGCGCCTGCGATGATGTACTCAACAACGAACCTAGATGCAGGAATGGCAAAACGTCATTTTTTCGGATGAATCCAGGTTCTGTTTAGAGCATCATGATGGTCGCATCCGTGTTTGGCGACATCGCGGTGAACGAACATTGGAAGCGTGTATTCGTCATCTCCATACTGGCGTATCACCCGGCGTCATGGTATGGGGTGCCATTGGTTACACGTTTCGGTCACTTCTTGTTCGCATTGACGGCACTTTGAACAGTGGACGTTACATTTCAGATGTGCTACGACACATGGATGCACCCTTCATTCGGTCCCTGCGAAACCCTACATATCAGCAGGATAATGCACGACCGCATGTTGCAGGTCCTGTACGGGCCTTTCTGGATACAGAAAATGTTCAACTGCTGCCTGGCCAACGCATTCTCCACATCTCTCACCAACTGAAAACGTCTGGTCAATGGTGGACGTGCAACCGGCTCGTCACAAAACGCCAGTCACTACTCTTGATGAACTGTGGTATCGTGTTGAAGCTGCATGGGCAGCTGTACCTGTACACGCCATCCAAGCTCTGTATGACTCAATGCCCAGGCGTATCAAGGCCGTTATTACGGCCAGAGGTGGTTGTTCTGGGTACTGATTTCTCAGGCTGTTTAAATCGAACACTTTATTGTTCCGTACAGATGGTCAATCTTCTTTTCCATTTATCTGTGTATTAATCTTGCCAGCAACGTGAATGCATGAGTGGTCAAGCTGAGTGTGCGATAGCTCTCGCACTTACCTGCCCTTGCTATCTTCGTCATCGTGTTGTTGATACTGAAAGTACGATGGTTTTTCTCCAGTTAGATCCCATACACTCACTTGAATTAGGAGCATTAAATCGTTAGGAAGAAAAAAATATCCCAGAATTCTATTAAGTGATTAAGGAAACCATTTGAAAGCAAAACTATGACGTATAACGTCAGTTTTGAGAGCACTGGAAAAGAGATGTTGGAACAGATATGGAACCTAATGACCGTAGCTCACAAAGAAAATGAAGAGAATATAACAAATATGTGGTCAGTCACTGCGATTTTTGAGGTGACGTAACTTCCTGGCGCCTAAATGAAACTTTAACGTCAATAGCAGACACAAACTCCCGGAAAAAACTGCTCGTACTTTGCTAAGACTTCAACTTCTTGATTACAAAACAGCCACACTGTAGATTCGGATAAAACGAAGCAGAATACAACTTTATTTACTAGACTTTGGGCACTGAAAGTAGAACCTAGTTGGAAACAAGGCGAGAAATATACAGGTATCAACTACTGGCAGTTTGTCCTCGCGTGGAGGGAATTCGAAGGAAGTCAATAATGGAGTGATAAACAGGAAATTGCGGCAGTAGCGCTATGGGCCGGATCCAGAGATGCGGCGCTGGTGTGTCTCTTCGTAATTTACTAACGTAAAAATGCAAAAATGTAACAGCTATTCCGTTAATTAAATAGAAAATAATTAAAAACAAACTTTATCCATACTAAGCTTGTGACTGTCTACTGCCCCACCGCTTGGAGCACTAGTGTCACACCGATTATCAAATGGCTCTGAGCACTATGGGACTTAACATCTGAGGTCATAAGTCCCCTAGAACTTAGAACTACTTAAACCTAACTAACCCAAGGACATCGCACACATCCATGCCCGAGGCAGGATTCTGACTTGCGACCGTAGCAGCCGCTTGGTTCCGGAATGAAGCGCCTAGAACCGCTCGACCACAGCGGTGGGTTCCTTTACTTTAATAATTACTAGTATAGTCCTAACAGAGTACACAATGCTTCGTTTGGTACATTTCTATAGGCTTTGACAATCGTGACGTAAATCAGTCGTTTTACTCGTTTGCACTTATGGGAATTGCACCGCCTTGTTAGAGTATTATTCCGTACTCGAGATGTATATTCTTAGAAACTTTGAGCGAAGTTCGCAGTTAAATCTGGTTAATTTTGATAATGTGTGTATTAATCCTGTACGTTTGTTTGTGACGTGCTTGTCAGAATCATTGAGTCTGAACTTACTGTTCCACGCTAAGATATTGTAACCGGTCAGCTTGCTCTAACTGTTTGACAATGATAACGATAATGATAGCTCTATTAACATCTGCAAGAGCGAGTTTCTTCCATTCTCTCGTGCTAACAACACAGAAATTGTTAGCTGCAGCAGTGTCGCTGTCAGCGACAGGTGGTGGGCGGTGACAGCTTCGTTACATGCCTGGTGTCCATTAGCAACAGAAGAGAGCGGCGGTGTCGGCTAGAAGCCTGGGCGCGCGCGCAGCCGAGTGGATGAGGAAGGTCGCGTGCCACACCCGTCGTCTGCAGCACAAATGAGCGCCGTATTAAATTCCTCCAAAGGCTGCCACCGTCTTGTGCCGCAAATAACGAAGCCCGCTGCCTTTTGTGGCGGACCTGCTGGCCTTGCGCCTCTTTCCTCTGATACCCAACACGCCGCGGTCGCCGGCCGGGGACCAGATACTTCTGTTGGGGACCTCAATGCTTTCCCGACGCGTCACACATGCATGCATACAAACATTAAAACTTTGAGGTTCGCCGATGACATTGTAATTCTGTCAGAGACAGCAAAGGACTTGCAAGACCAGTTGAACGGAATGGACAGTGTCTTGAAAGTAGGATATAAGATGAACATCAACAAAAGCCAAACGAGGATAATGGAATGTAGTCGAATTAAGTCGGGTGATACTGAGGGAATTAGATTAAGAAATGAGACACTTAAAGTAGTAAAGGAGTTTTGCTATTTGGGGAGCAAAATAACTGATGATGGTCGAGGTAGAGAAGATATAAAATGTAGACTGGCAATGGCAGGGAAAGCGTTTATGAAGAAGAGAAATTTGTTAACGTCGAGTATAGATTTAAGTGTCAGGAAGTCGTTTCTCAAAATATTTGTATGGAGTGTAGCCATGTATGGAAGTGAAACATGGACGATAAATAGTTTGGACAAGAAGAGAATAGAAGCTTTTGAAATGTGGTGCTGCAGAAGAATGCTGAAGATTAGATGGGTAGATCACATAACTAATGAGGAGTTATTGAATAGAATTGGGGAGAAGAGGAGTTTGTGGCACAACTCGACAAGAAGAAGGGACCGGTTGGTAGGACATGTTCTGAGGCATCAAGGGATCACAAATTTAGCATTGGAGGGCAGCGTGGAGGGTAAAAATCATAGAGGGAGACCAAGAGATGAATAATATAAGCAGATTCAAAAGGATGTAGGTTGCAGTAAGTACTGGAAGATGAAGAAGCTTGCACAGGATAGAGTGGCATGGAGAGCTGCATCAAACCAGTCTCAGGATTCAAAACCACAACAACAACAAATTCAACCGCTCCTACTGCTGTCGTTTTCTGCATGCCGCAGTGTTATATCCGGCCTTCTTAAACCACGCGCTAGAGTTTCGTATTCTGTGGCTCGCTAAGATCAAACTATTATTCCTACAAATAAAATGAACAGGACCGTTTTGTGGCAGATTTAATTTAGCTAGATTTTATACTGGGACGTGTTTCCTTTATAGGCTGTCAATTTCGAATTATTCAAGAAAAACGTACAGAAGTGACCTTGAAACGCACCCCCACACTCAGCCAACTCCTGTCATGGCACCCTCCTCCCCCTCCCTCTACCACTGCGCAAATACTTGCGACTGCATGAATTATTGCGCGTATCCGCCCTTTTTTGTTTTTCATTGACTGGTCTTATTACGCCACAGGTTTATTCGAGCACTTAGAAATTATAGATCTGACATTTGTATAAATTTTATCAAACAGTTTTGTGAATTTTAACAGCAAAAAATAAACAAATACAGGGTTGCATTCGTCAGACCTTCTGAGTACGAAGGGTTAAGTTTGTATGCAACTATCAGCGTAATTAGTTTTAGCGTAACGCTATCCTCAGGGGCTCTTTTACATTAATAACTTGAACGAAGTAGCCTATTACGAGGGTAATCCCAAAAGTAAGGTCTCCTATTTTTTTATAAGTACATAGACCTGTTCATTTCTACATCGTTTACATCAGCTTACAGCTTGAACATTTAGCTACTTTTCGACACAATCACCATTTCTGTCGATGCATTTTTGTAGACGCTGTGGCAGTTTTTGTATGCCCATGTCATACCAGCTCGCCGCCATGCTGTTCAGAAAGTTATGAACCACTAATTTCACCTCGTCGTCGGAGCTGAATAGTTGGGACCACAATTAACGATGACAGGTACTGTGAGACTCTGAAAAAATTCAAACGGGCAAATCAGAATCGGAGAAGAGGAATGTTGAGCAAGGGCGTTCACATTCTCCATGACAACGCTCGCCCACACATCGCTCGGCAAACCGTTGCTCTCCTGCAACAAACTGTGTGGAACATGATCACCCACCCACCCTACAGCCCTGACTTGACGCCCAGTGACTATCACCTGTTCCCTAGGTTAAAAGAACATTTGGCCGGAAAGCGATTCAGCTCTGACGACGAGGTGAAAGAAGAGGTTCATAACTTTCTGAAAAGCATGGCGGCGACCTGGTATGACATGGCCATACAAAAACTGCTGCAGCGCCTACAAAAATGCATCAACAGAAATGGTGATTATATCGAAAAATAGCTAAATGTTCAAGCTGTAAACTAATGTAAACCATTGTAGAAAGAAACAGATGTACATATAAAAAAATAGGAGACCTTACTTTTGGGATTACCCTCGTGTAACTTAATAGCGCTATCAATAGAGACCAAGAAAGATCGAATATCGGGAATACTTCGCGTAGTCTGAAATTTTTGTTCAGTGGCAGGAGAGAATTCCACGAACAACATACTAGAAATCTTGAATGGTGAGGGATGAATGGGGTGGAGGTGCGTTTGAAGGTCCATTTTATACGTTTTTCTTGAATAATTAGAAAACCGCGCCCTTAGCGAAAACGTATCCCAGTACAAAATTTAGCTACATTAAATTTCCTACGAAAAGGACCCGTCCATTTTTTTCTGTATGCCTAATGGTTTGCACATAGTGAGCGAGAGAATATGAAAATCTCGCGCGACATTTATGAAGGCCGGATACAACGTTGCGTGTTGCGTAAAGTGGTAGTGGTAGCTAAATCGCCCTACATATATAAACACACCCTGCCAAGCAACAAGGATATGTTCCACACCACCTGCGTTTTTACTCTTTTCTTAATTTTTTTTTCGTTCTGTTTAATGCTATCCTGTACATCTTCATGTGGTGTGCTAAGCTTTTCATTTCTACATAGCTGCTCCACCTAAAATTTATTATCCCTAGAGCTTTCTCCATTTGTCAAAGAATTTCTTGATAACACGTCGGTCTCGAATTTATGATGTCTTAATTTTATTTATCACTCGAAAAACTCAAGCTGCGACCGTGAAACGTGTTCATGGTGTTAGATCTTCTCTACGTGTTCACCATTCAGTGGGACACATTTTTCCCATAGAAGGATAACTTGACGTAGACCTTGGTTTCTGACGCCCCCATTTTAGCCGTTCGATACACCACCCACTTTAAAAATCATCACGTCATCATTCTGGAAAAGCTCGCCACGTAAGGAAAGAACAACAAGTCATACGATGTCAGGTCAGAAGACTCTGAGGGATGAGGCAAAACTTGACACCCCCCAAGAAGCAGCATGCGTGACTGTGTACTGCGTGCTGTGCAGAAAGAGCTCCGGCTTTGCTCTGCATGAAAATCTGTCCCTTGGACAGAGTCCCGCGACACTTCGACAACCTCCTGCAACCACATTAGGAGATTTCAGTAGTATGGTAGCACGCTCCTATTTCCACACTTTGCTTTACTCTTTTGTTTCAGCTTCATATTGATACAGCAAGCATTCGTCCACGGCGATTAGGTGGCTAAAGAAATCACCTGGCTTGGCCTGACATAGCTATATTCCCGCTGCTACCACGGTAAATTATAATTTTTTTCTTTAATTTTTGTCTTTTTTTAGTGATTATGAGCAGTTCAGTAGCGGAAGGTAGCGGGCGTCGACCTCCGTTATGTTCAAGATGCCGAGCAAGTTGTTGGAAACTAACCCACGACTAATTTTCACCTTTTTCACTACAACCAGAATTGCGATACGCTAGTCTATTAACGCCTTGGTCCCTATTGATTTTGCGGTTCTCTTTCTGCACTGAGATACCACTTCGTTCTTCGTCATTAATGGAGTGGCAGCGCGGATAGAGACGCCATGTCACGGATTGCTCCCGTCGGAGTTTCGAGTCCTCCCTCGGGCATGGGTCTGTGTGTTGGTTTAAGTTAGTTTACGTAGGGTATAAGTCTAGGGACAGATGACGTCAGCAGTTTGGTCCCTTCGGAATTCACACACATTTCTTCGTCATTGCATCTGCGCCATATCATGGTTAACTACACTCAACATACACTGTCGAATAGCTTGGTGACCATTTGACGAACGTACACGCTGCGAGGAGTGCAAAAAGAGAGTCAATGCGGTTCTGGAAAGCAATGGCAGGAATGTGGAGCCATGCCGTCTCCTGTGTCGAAGCCAGTTGCGCTAGGTTTTTCACTGGATGATTCAAGGCACGAACAGACCAACTGAGGTGGTCCCACAGTTTCTCGACTCGGTTTAAACCCGGGGAGTACGGTAAACGCATCCTAGTACTCTTCGAATCACCCAAGTACTCTGCGAGCTGTGTGACCCGTTGCACACTCCTGCTGGTAGATCCCATCATGATGGCATCAAGCGAACGAATAACGAATGAAACATTTCGTATTAGAAATAACAGGTGGAAGAAGAAGTCTACAGAACATTTTTACGGTCGGACATGTAGAGGACATCGCGTGCAGTTTGATCTAGCAGTTGAGGGAAAAGTAGAAGGGAAAAATTATCACGATGCGCTGAATAATACGCAAAGCACAGACCGCGAAGGATACAGGTTATCAAATGAGCATACACCGATCGTGAGTAAAAAGAAATGGAAGAAATGGCTTATGAAACTGTCGAATTTCGAATCGACTGACGGAGTCGAACTTCAAATCGCCAGAAGATTCTGCAGAATATGGCACCTTTCCTGCGATATCGGTCGGCTGGAAAGTGGAGAACTTGATAGTATTTCAGCTTTCATGGAAGGCCTGTATAGTCACACAAAGATATAAAACTAATTAAAGGAATGTTTCTGTGTATTGATGAGCGAATTACAGCTATGGTGGAACCTTAAATAGTGACTAGTATTATAAAGAACAGTTGGTTTGTTCGGCAGGTAAACGGCGTTTCCCAGCTTGCCATACATATTCTTGGGTAAACATGAAGAAATGAGGGTGGAAGACTAGTGCTTAACGTCCGTCGACGTCACCGGCTGAAAGAAGTGCAAAATGAAGATTGCATGTTTGCCACAGTGAACTGGCTAGTAGATCTACCAGTCGGAATGACACAAGAAGTTAATGAATAAAACGAATGAACTGAACGTTACAGTAAGAAAATATTCAAATGTATGTGTTCATCTCCGATCCTCCCCTAATCAACCATCAAACCCTGTGTTGAAAGGAGTATGCGTTACGCTTACACGCAAGAAGAACAGATTCTTATAAACACACAGATACACACACACACACACACACACACACACACACACACACACAAACACAAACGCGCTGGCGCGCGCACACACACGTGTAGGCTTACCACTCTTCCAATCCCTCTCTCTTCACTCCTCTGACGTAGGCATGCACGTCATTGCCAAACACAGGCCAGGTAAACAGTATTGAAGGCGAAAGCGCGCGGAACATCAGAAGTGTTTTTTATATAAATATTATTATCTTTGTAAGCCAACATTTGGTCCTCATTTCGCAAATGCTTTGCTCCGTTTTCATAAAAGCGAAAAGGGTGCTTTGACAGCCAAGGCGAGGAAATATTTGCTCACCACTTTGAGTCGAGAATATTTGCGTGTTTCATTATACACATATAACGTTTCCCAAACATAACCCATCGCTGTCAGCCTGCAATATTTTTACCATGTTTGTCAGTGACCGAGACCGCTAGATACTTGTTTTGAATCGGGAGAGAAATAACGTCTGTCAGAGGATTATGGTATGAGGTACTGTGGGTTTCCTGCGTTAAAACATCCAAGTTAGGGGCACAGACGGCAATATGCACACTACACTTTTTATTACATACACGATTTTGTCTCGCTGCATTGCAATAATTGCTCTTGTGTAACCAGTAGTTTTCGAATGCTTGCCACTGCATCGTGAGGCAATAATGTTGACACAAATGATTGGTTGGATACTGTCGGAAGAAATCGTTTATAGCGAGGGCACTTAAATAGAACTGACTAATTCTGCTGTCAGATGGAATAGTTTCCCGTTTGTATTCTTTTCTTACGGAGGCGTATTTAGTTCTAGTTCGTTGTAATGACACGGCGTATAATATTGGTAAAAGGGAGAACACGAAATGGCTGAGACGATAATCAAAAGTTGCCGAATCTCTGTGATAGCAACACTATTAACGAAAGTCGTAAAAAAGAGACAAAATGTTATTAAAAAAAAGAAGGGGGCATTAAAAACGGGTACTATAGATCTAAGAAACGCAATATGCAATGTCCATATCAGAGCATGTCTACTACAAAAATTAGAAATGGATTTTTAATTATTTACAACATTTATCTGTAACTTTTTGATGTCTACCCTTGTGATCGATGGTTCGCGGGACTCCGGCAGTTACAATTGCGTAATAAAATGAGACACCTACAGCCGTCGCTTGGATGTTATTTTATTACATTGCAATCAGTTTCGATGGCTCGATAGACCATTTTCAGGCCTTAAATGACGCTGAGGGCGCGAAGTACAATCGCATATAAGGTCTCATCAGAAAGGAGTTCACCCCTTTACGTCAATCAAACCTTGAAAATGGTGTACTGAGTCACGGAAACTGGTTTCAGTGTAACAAAATAACATCAAAACGACGGCTGCAAGTGTTTCATTTTGTACCGTTTATTTTAATGATGTAAAGTACCTCTGCTCAAAATTACGTCGGTATGCACGCTTCCTTGAAGAAAGCAGATTTTTAACGCCTCGTCGACGGCAAGGTAATTTCAGATGGAGCACGAGCTTGCACAGGGCAAGACTAGGAAGGTAATCGACTGTGCTCGAAGAACTCTGGATACATACCAAGCAAAACAAAATCTGTTATGGGTGGGATGCTCACTGATTTGAAACCCGCTTTTCCCTACCGAAGAACCTAAATCACTATGCCACCACGATTGACTAATCGGTAACGTTTCAAGCATATGTAACAACCTACCCTTACATTATGTCATTCTGTATTGTGAATATATTCCAAGACAACTGCATACTTCTTTTCAGTTAAATGTCCTGTACTCTGAATTAACATTTTTGCTTTTATCGTTACGTAAAACTAACTATAGGACTACTCTGCATAACTAGGCAATAAATTCCGTCTACATTTACCCAATCGACACGCCATTCTTCAAGACATTTTTTCTTCTAGCTTAGCGGCTCAGGAAGGCAAACAGGAGAAGACAATGAAATAGCAAAAGAGAGGTAGAGATAAGTTCTAAGTCTGAAAGGCGTTCTTCGATGTATCGTATGCTGTATTCGAAATGTAACAAATTCATTTTCTGTTCGTCGGATTCATTTCAGATTACTCTCTACTACGTATTGATGTGTTTACTAAGGAAGAGAAATGCAGTTTCAGGGTCGTAATTATTTAAGAATGTCCACTATCATCTGCTGCATGGAATTTAGAAAAAAGTCCAGAAGGTCCGTAAATGACAGATAAAATTGTTTTTACGTCAAAAAGTCAATTTCTGAATTGATAACATCGCTGCAGGTGTCGCGTTCAAGATATCTCAATTTGTTTGCCCAGTGCCTACCATTTTGTCAAAATAAACGACTTAAGAACGAATATATATGACTTAAATCTGGAAAGACTTCAGGGAACTGACCTGATACGCAGTTCCCTCAGGATACCAAACACGAACTGTGAGTTACACGTGGTGTTTTCTTGAATAAATGAGGATTATCTAACAGGAACTGACCATTGCGGCTCCCGGATCATATGACGGCAGTTACGAGCTCTGCTCTACCCCGTTGTGCATTTGAGAAACGGAGGTTCGAATGTAGGCCACTTTCAAGCAGTCTCAGAACCCAGATGCCCCTCGCACATCCAGTTTTGCTTATGATTCTTCGATCTGATTGGTAATTTTGCATGACTTTTGAATCGACTGACCTACAAAAAAATGGTTCAAATGGTTCTGAGCACTATGCGACTTAACTTCTGAGGTCACCAGTCCCCTAGAACTTAGAACTACTTAAACCTAACTAACCTAAGGACATCACACACATCCATGCCCGAGGCAGGATTCGAACCTGTGACTGTAGCGGTCGCGTGGTTCCAGACTGTAGCACCTAGAACCGCTCGGCCACCCCGGCCGGCACTGTCCTACAACTGGTAACTTTATTAATGTGGAAAAATTAAATAATTCTTTTATCCGTCAAGGACGAAACGGCATTTTTACTATTTTATTAGGATATTTATTTCTCACTTTTCGTATCTATGACGAAATTTAGGACAAGAAGTAAAAGGAACTACACTGGTATGGTGCAGCAACGCTTCCATAATTCCATCCAGCATACCATGTACGTTTTTGAAAACCTCATAATACTGATGTATTATTTACCTTAGACTGGTCTTCATTTGGTGACTTGCTTAGGCACGGACGTTCCCACAAGACATTAAGTGTCCTTACCTCAAAACACATAGCAGTTTCTGCTGGAAATAATTGTCGTTTGTTTTTGTGACAGCGAGGCGAAGAATACTGACAATACAGGGTGCCGGAAGGGATATGCAACACTTGTATAATTGAGGTGAAAGGAATGGAAAGGGAACGGAATGGGAAAGGAATAGGAAGGAAATAACGACTTCCAGTGGCACAGGACATTGCGGTAACGCAACGGCGAGAGCTGAAAACTTGTGCCGGATTTGCAATCGAACTAGGATTTTCCGCTTCTCTAGACTGGTTACCTTAACTGCCGTGGTCATCCGGACACGCCTTCCGTCAGACCCAAACTCCCACGCCGCATCGCAACGAACCCGCCTATTAACCCTCTACTCGCAGATTTGTGATTTCCATAGACGTTGGTTGTGCATTCACACAAACTTTTTCATCAGACAGCCCTAACGCCAATAGAAATATAAATATGAACGGAGTGCGATATTCTTACAGGAGATGTTACTGGTCGTAAACTAGAAAAACACTTATCCAAGCATACGTCCACAAATACTTGTTGAGATATGAGCCGTTGTGTCCTATGATGGACGTCTGTTGACACTACAGGGAATGCTCAATGTCGTTACCACTCACTCGTTATCTTTCAGCTCTCCATCTCAAAGAATAACGAACTCATGCAAACACACCTGGCTTATCCTTGATTTGGTATCTGCGTGAGACACATATGACGTTCATACCCTGCAGGGTGTCCTCGGAGAGTGGTAGCCATTCGGTAGTGTGACAGGAACGATCATTCGAAGCAAAAAAAGTCTAGTAAACATGGGTTGTAAAATACCGTAAGAGCTATGGGCACTTCTTCGTCTTCGCTACTGAGAAATACGTATCTTCTACTGAACAAGTGCTCAGAGCTCTTAAGGAAAGTATTTTAGAGCCTGCTTCGGAAGATCGTCCCTGTCGTATACCTGAATAATGACCGTTACTCCGGGGACACCGTGTGTGGTGTGTACACGGTTTCGATGAATGTGGAATACATCAGTGCTATTACATGTTTCTATAGCCAGAAAACTAATGGGTTAAAGTCGTATGAATGGTGAGACCATACTGCTGGATCTCTTCCATCAGTGTATCACTCTTTAAACTTTTGTGCCAGGTATTTATTACGAAGGGGTAGAAAATATAGTTCGTCGTGCATAAAATGTTGAAATGTGCGTGAATTCCTAAGGGGCCAAACTGCTGAGATCATCGGTCCCTAGACTTAGACACTACTTAAACTAACTGAAACTAACTTATCCATGCCCGACGGAGGACTCGAACCCAGGGCGGAAGGGGCCGTGCAATCCGTGACATGGCGCCTCAAATCGCGCTACCACTCCGTAAGACATTTGTCTTTCTGCATAGGTAACGTTCGTCAATACAGCGAGGGTGTACTGTAGCACAGCAATTGATTTATTAACAGCACCTGTTAATTTTTCCTGTGACGTGTGTGTCTCTACGAGTGTATCACCCACAAGTCCTACCCGCACGTGATTTTTCTGCATGGGAGCTCCAACACCCTGTAAACGACGAGCCATAAAGTAACTGTTCTTGCAGAACTTATGTATTCCTTCAGCAGTTCCAGTTCTTCGCACACTTGTAAAAGAACATATTCTACTCTTCCAAACACTCGCTCATCCATATCCTTCATGAGAACAGTACCAAGTGTATCGCGACCCGTTATCCTTGTTGCCAATGGTTCTGTGACAACATGTTGTTGCACCAGACCGCTGAAGATCTTTGCAGTTGGGCTGAAACGTTGAAAATGTCGTTCAGAAATATTTAATGCTGGTAGCTCTATGGCTGAAATTTCGGAAAATAAACTTATTTGGCGGAACGGGACATCAGTGCACTTGTCCAGTTGGAACTAAGGATCAAACTTCCGTACGACTCAGTAGGTTCATTTGGGATCGGCAGTCGCAGCCACGACAGCTACGGACCATACTCTTCTTGTTCAATGACGGGACCTCGTTCATTGCGTGTAGAAATCTGGGATGTAACACTTCCACTTTGCTGTCTTCAAAATTCGCTGAACGCTTGAGCGACTCACTTCAGTTTCACCGGCCACCTGTCTCACAGACTTCTGTGGTGAGCGAGTGGATTGTTGTAAGACACGACGGGAGTTAGCTGTACTTGTTACTGTTATAGGTCGTCCAGATCGTTGTTTGTGTACATCTTTAACACAGCTTTCGGCTTCAAATTTGTCTTGAATGCGACGAATCGTTAAACGTGTCGGCGTCTCTGTTTGATACTCATTTCGCCATTGCCGTTGAACCTCATTAATGATTTCGTACTTAAAATACCACTTCAAAACTGACTTCCTTTCATCGAATGTAAGCCTTGCGCCAGCCATATTTACTCGAGTAATTAGGAGCAACTAAGAACAAAACACTGACTATGTGGCGACTGTCATCTGGCAAAACAAAATAACGCAATACAACGCTTGTGTGGCGATTGCCGGAACTAATAACTATTACACTACCAAAGATGAGACAACTCCGTCAATTAGTTTGCCAGTTGTTGACTTTTAAACAGGGGATACATTTTTTTGGACCCCTCTGTATATTATGTAGCAATACATTCTTAAACAGTATCAGCATTACACCGAACAAACAAACGTCTTGGTTGTATTTAAATACAGGTTGGCGCAAAAGTGTTTATATTTGAAATCTACCCTAGCTACACATTCGTTGCATAGTGTTTAAAGAAGTAATTAGTTTTCAGCATGCGGCCTTGTAAGCCTTACCGCAGTTCAATTTCAGCGCGGAAAAAATTTCATGGATTCGCTTTGCGTTCCCATCTGACGCTCACGATCTCTCTGAGGTCTATTGAGTTACGTCTCATTGGCTTTGGGCTACAGCCAGGCCGCTATATTTCGGCGACCGGCCGAATTTTACCTCGCTTTTCGTTGATGTCATCAGTGTTTCAAAAGCCGGCCACGCCGAGTAACTCAACGGCACGATGTTATAGCTTGATCAGAGAGATTCTTGTGGCGATAATTACGCAAGCGATATCCCTCTTTGATGTATCACAAAGAGGCGACGCGTGTCAATGTAAACCTGTAGTCCTGTTAATGTTACTGCCTTTGCTCACATAACGCCATTTGCGATGCGAAAACAGCTTGGTTGGTTGAATACAGCGCACATTAAATTTCTGCTGGTAATACTTGTTTCGTTCCCTAAAAACTGCGATAGTGCACAAAATACCTTTTGCAGAGTAAATGAGTGCAACCTTCAGTTTCTATAAGAGAACGAAATTTTCCGTTATAACAGGATCATTGTCAGTAGACAATTTCCACAACATCAACATCGAGAAGTGTGTGAATGCAACTTTCAGTGTGTGCTGCAATTTGAACTGAATATTCATCGAAGTTGTCGTTACCGATTATGAATTTTTGAACGATTTGTTGATCAAATAAAGTTTTAATGTTGGCGTATTACGCGAGAATGTGTCGTTCGACGTCAGAATGCTTCTTAGATCACGCAGTTATTCAACGGAAATGTTAACGTTACATTTGCCCATTGTTTCAATATATCTGGCAACTCTATGCAAGGCCCACCCTAAAATAATGGCGTTGCGAGTGAAGACGAGAACCTCACCATTGTAATGGATACCTTCCTCTCGGCTTGAAACCAATTTATTCCATTAATGTGGTTGAGGGGAAGCACAGGAGAGTGAAACTCGTATAGGGACTTCCAGTAACACTACCTTGGTTCGCTGCCAGGCCACTTGGAGCGCTGCAAGTGTATCAGTCTGTCATCTCGGGTTTCTTATTGGGTGATTTAAAGTCTTCCATATTTGTTTTCGTTTCATAGTAAACGGAAACTGGTTTCATCGCACTGTGTCCCCGATTTGACTTCTTGTGTTTATTGCACTCTTTGAATTGCATTGTGAATACGTTGCTAGTATTCTGAATTATTTTTGCTCATGTCTATAATATTGTGTGTATTTAACGATTGTGTAATTGTTTTTGTTTCGTCTGGTAGTGTTCTGTAGATAATTGTCGCTCCCTTCGAATCCATGTGTAAACTTCTCGATTTAAAAGTGTTGTAAGTATATTGCTATTACTTTGTTTTATTTTTGTTCACAACCGTTTTTCTACTTTCTCGCATTTAATGGAGAACACCATCCTAGCAGCTTTTGACAAACTTGTTAGTCTATTTTGTTAAGTTTTGCTACGGAATCAGTATGTATTTCTGCTTTGAATGGTGTTGTTTCGTGTCGATAGGTGCGCTTTGTACGAGGGTGAGTCAAATGAAAACCTTAAATATTTTTTTAAATATTATTTATTGTGCAGAAGTGGTACAAAGCTACATCACTTTTCAACATAATCGCCCCCACGCTCAATGCAAGTCCTCCAGCGCTTACAAAGTGCATAAATTCCTTTAGAAAAAAATTCTTTTGGTAGTCCGTGCGACCTCTCATGCACATCGTGGCGTACCTCTTCATCAGAACGGAACTTCCTTCTTCTCATTGCATCTTTGAGTGGTCCAAACATATGGAAATCACTTGGGGTTGGGTCTGGTGAGTATGCTGGATAAGGAAGACACTCAAAATGCAGGTCTGTGATTGTTGCAACTGTTGTGCGGGCAGTGTGGGGCCTTGCATTGACATGTTGCAAAAGGACACCTGCTGACAGCAACCCCGTCACTTTGATTTGATTGCAGGCCGCAGATGATTTTTTAGGAGATTTGTGTATGATGCACTGGTGACAGTGGTCCCTCTAGGCATGCAATGTTCCAAAATGACGCCATTTTCGTCCCAAAAGAGAGTCAGCATAACCTTCCCTGCTGATGGTTCTGATCGAAACTTCTTTGGTTTTGGTGATGAGGAATGGCGCCATTCCTTGCTCGCTCTCTTTGTTTCTGGTTGGAGGAAATGAACCCAGGTTTCGTCCCCAGTAACGATTCTTGCAAGGAAGCCATCACCTTCTCGTTCATAGCGCCGAAGAAGTTCTTCACAAGCATCAACACGTCGGTCTCTCATTTCAGGAGTGGCACCCATCTTGCAGACACTTTCTGAAACTGGAGCACATCATGCACTGTGTGGTGTGCTGACTCATGACTAATCTGTAAACATACTGCAATGTCATTCAGTGTCACTCGGCGGTTTTCCTTCACTATGGCTTCAACTGATGCAATGTTCTGTGGAGTCACAACTCGTTGTGCCTGACCTGGACGAGGAGCATCTTCCACTGAAGTCACACCATTTGCGAACTTCCTACTCCATTCATAGACTTGCTGCTGTGACAAACATGCATCACCGTGCTGAACCTTCATTCTTAGATGAATTTCAATAGGTTTCACACCTCCACTACGCAAAAACCGAATAACAAAACGGTGTTCTTCCCTGGTGCCTGTCACAAGGGGGGCGGCCATGTTTATACTGATACTGCGACTGTATGTGTGCATCTGCACTATTCTGCCACCTACAGGCCATTCTGCACGCTGTTTGTAGCACGCTCACCAACTTACAGGATAACGGCGCGAAATTTAAATTTGTTATTACAACTTTAAGGTTTTCATTTGACTCAACCTCGTAGTATGAGTGGCAGAATATGTACTTATTGTGTCTGGTAGTATCATGCACCAAAAACTTCTACATCGAAGCGCATGTTAGTACTGGGTCTGTATTGTAAGGTGTGTACTTCCTCCATATTGAATGATGTTACGTTACACAGAACTCATTAGTAGATCCAATGATGAAAGCATGAGAATGTGTATCATTTACTTCTAAATTTTCATTGGATTGGGGCAATGGTTCTACTACACTGATTTCTGCCACCAACATGTTGTTTTTAGTACTTGTTAATAATATATGAAGACAACTGAGTAACTATTGGTGCATTTTTAGCATTTGCAACTAAGAAAGCCTTAGGCAACAAGACTAAACACCTAGGTATTACAAGTAGGTATTACAACTACGAACAACTTAAATTGGAATGAACACATCGAAAATGTAGTGGGGAAGGCTAACCAAAGGCTACGTGTTATTGGCAGGGCACTTAGAACATGTAACAGATCTACTAAGGAGACTGCCTACACTACGATTGTCCGATCTCTTTTAGAATGCTTCTGCGTGGTGTGGGAGCCTTAGCAGATAGGACTGACGGAGTACTTCGAAAAAGTTCAAAGAAGGACAGCACGTTTTGTATTATCGCAAAATTTGGGAGGGGGTGTCACAGAAATGATACAGGATTTGGGCTGGACATCATTAAAAGAAAGGCGTTTTTCTTTTCGACGGAATCTTCTCACAAAATTGCAATCACCAACTTTCTCCTCAGAATGCGAAAATACACTCCTGGAAATTGAAATAAGAACACCGTGAACTCATTGTCCCAGGAAGGGGAAACTTTATTGACACATTCCTGGGGTCAGATACATCACATGATCACACTGACAGAACCACAGGCACATAGACACAGGCAACAGAGCATGCACAATGTCGGCACTAGTACAGTGTATATCCACCTTTCGCAGCAATGCAGGCTGCTATTCTCCCATGGAGACGATCGTAGAGATGCTGGATGTAGTCCTGTGGAACGGCTTGCCATGCCATTTCCACCTGGCGCCTCAGTTGGACCAGCGTTCGTGCTGGACGTGCAGACCGCGTGAGACGACGCTTCATCCAGTCCCAAACATGCTCAATGGGGGACAGATCCGGAGATCTTGCTGGCCAGGGTAGTTGACTTACACCTTCTAGAGCACGTTGGGTGGCACGGGATACATGCGGACGTGCATTGTCCTGTTGGAACAGCAAGTTCCCTTGCCGGTCTAGGAATGGTAGAACGATGGGTTCGATGACGGTTTGGATGTACCGTGCACTATTCAGTGTCCCCTCGACGATCACCAGTGGTGTACGGCCAGTGTAGGAGATCGCTCCCCACACCATGATGCCGGGTGTTGGCCCTGTGTGCCTCGGTCGTATGCAGTCCTAATTGTGGCGCTCACCTGCACGGCGCCAAACACGCATACGACCATCATTGGCACCAAGGCAGAAGCGATTCTCATCGCTGAAGACGACACGTCTCCATTCGTCCCTCCATTCACGCCTGTCGCGACACCACTGGAGGCGGGCTGCACGATGTTGGGGCGTGAGCGGAAGACGGCCTAACGGTGTGCGGGACCGTAGCCCAGCTTCATGGAGACGGTTGCGAATGGTCCACGCCGATACCCCAGGAGCAACAGTGTCCCTAATTTGCTGGGAAGTGGCGGTGCGGTCCCCTACGGCACTGCGTAGGATCCTACGGTCTTGGCGTGCATCCGTGCGTCGCTGCGGTCCGGTCCCAGGTCGACGGGCACGTGCACCTTCCGCCGACCACTGGCGACAACATCGATGTATTGTGGAGACCTTACGCCCCACGTGTTGAGCAATTCGGCGGTACGTCCACCCGGCCTCCCGCATGCCCACTATACGCCCTCGCTCAAAGTCCGTCAACTGCACATACGGTTCACGTCCACGCTGTCGCGGCATGCTACCAGTGTTAAAGACTGCGATGGAGCTCCGTATGCCACGGCAAACTGGCTGACACTGACGGCGGCGGTGCACAAATGCTGCGCAGCTAGCGCCATTCGACGGCCAACACCGCGGTTCCTGGTGTGTCCGCTGTGCCGTGCGTGTGATCATTGCTTGTACAGCCCTCTCGCAGTGTCCGGAGCAAGTATGGTGGGTCTCACACACCGGTGTCAATGTGTTCTTTTTTCCATTTCCAGGAGTGTATTTTGTTGACACCGACCTTCATAGGGAGAAACGATCACCACGATAAAATAAGGTAGATAAGAGCTCGTACGGAAAGATATAGGTGTTCGTTCTTTCCGTCCGCTATACGAGGTTGGAATAATAGAGAATTGTGGAGGTGGTTCGATGAACCCTCTGCCAGGCACTTAAATGTGATTTGCAGAGTATCCATGTAGATGTAGATGTAGATGACTGAGGCATACTCAGTGGCAAGGAGCAACAACATTGAGGGTAGCAGCACATACTCATTTCGTGATAAGATGTAATAAAGTTGAATATAATTCTGTGAAAAGATGCTAACATGGAGTCCTCCATTAAAAGCGAGATAGAATGGAAAACACATGTGAAGTAAAGTACAATATCAACGATACACTTACAGATCATTTAAATTTAGTAGCTTATACACAGATTAATGGGCAGAAACAAATGTATGTAAATCCACAGAACACTATGCGACAAAAACAGCCTCTGTTTTACACGAAACAAAAAAAATGTGGAATCATTACTCCACCAAATATTATAGATGCGAGCAAAAATAAAGCAGAATACAAGCAACATATTCACAACAATTCCAAGAATGCAGCACACACAAGACGTCGTAATCAGGGATACAATGCGATGAAACCAGTCTGCATGCCGGCTTGTGTGGCCGAGCGGTTCTAGGCGCTTCAGTCTGGAACCGCGAGACCGGTAGGGTCGTAGGTTCGAATCCTGCCTCGGGCATGGGTATGTGTGATGTCCTTAGGTTAGTTAGGATTAAGTAGTTCTAAGTTCTAGGGGACTGATGACCACAGATGTTAAGTCCCATGGTGATCAGAGTCAGCCTGCGTGTCGTGTTAGGTCAGATCATTCTGATGATTTGACATGCGCTAAGGTGCAGTTATTTCTACAAGGTCAATACTGCAATACTGGGTCTTAGCAATAAATGATTTTACAGTGGAAAGGCGACCTCTAAATCATTTACAAAATATTACTTGACTGTGAACCCCAGACGTCAGTAGTTAATCTTATTTTTCTCGAATATATTACTTTCCAGTGTCACAAAATGCTTTGTGTACAGGCATACATTATACTGCTGTTGGCCCACCCACGAAGTGTGAATGAAAAGTATTGCCATGTAAATGCCTATTTCGAATTAAACATACGGCTTTTCGCGCCATACGTTCTCTTACAGTTCACCGCCAGGCCATTATTGACATCTCTGACTCCGCACCGTAACATGTGCCTTACACCCCTTTTTCAGTGTTCTCTACCGCATTGGCTCGATCTCAATGTGTTCGGAGTTTTCGCGCAGCAGCTGACGAGTTCAGGAAATGCCTAGTATCTGCGGCTATCGGTCCACTGTTCACACTAGTCCGTTGGTGGCGACGAAGTGTCTCGGTTGCATTTTTAGGAGTCATATTGTAGTCCAAAGGCTCCGGGGAGTGCCAATTCAAGGAACTGGTTGTTGACTACTCGGCAATTAAACCGGTGTGAAGTCTCTCAGAATAGTCGCCGGCTGCGGTTGGTGCTCCGCACAAAGCGCCTGATGCTTTTGTACAAGAAGAATCTAAGCTAAACTAATTTTGTTGCCAGACTTCGTCGGCTTCTGCAGTGATAGGGAAAGGTGTCTAATATTACGCTCTTAAGACAAAATAAAAAAGAGAAAAAAACAAGAAAGAATTACCCGAATGATGGAATGAAAATCGGTAGATGTGCTGCACATGTACAGACAAACAAATGATTGTAATTTCAGAAATATTCGGTAATTTACTAAAGAGAAAGAGCTTCAGAAATTCAGCAAGTCAATAACACGTTGGTGCACGTCTGACTCTTGAGCAAACAGTTATTCGAGTTGGCATTAATTGATTTATACAGTTGTTGGAGACCCTCTTGAGGGGTATCGTCCCAAATTCTGTCCAGTCGACGCATAATACCGCCAAAATCATGGGATGGTTGGAGGGATCTGCCAATAATGTTCCAAACGTTCTCAACTGGAGAGAGATCCGCGAATCTTTCTGGCCAAGATAGGGCTTGGCAAGCACCAAGACACGCAGTAGAAAATCTCTCCGTGTGCGAGAGAACCTTGTAACCTAAGATGGCCTATAATAAAGGACAACAATATGGGGCGTAGAATGTCGTGGACGCAATGCAGTGTTGTAAGGATGTCGTGGATGACAGCAAAAGTGGTCCTGCTATGAAACGAAATGGCGTGCCGTATCATCACTCCTGGTTCTTGCGCCATATGGCGGCCGACAGTCTAGTCGTTATCCTGGGGAGTCTCCAGACTTGTCTGCGGCCTGGAAACTCATTGACTGGAGTAGAACCGTCTTTAGTGATGAGTTCCGCTTCGAACTGAGACCCGATAACCACGGAAGTCATGTCTGCAGATGCCCCAAACAGTGGTGAGATAACAACCTGACTTTCGCCATTTCGTTTCATAACAGGACTCATTTGGTTGTCGTCCATGGCACCCTTACAGCACAGGGGTTCAGCCATTCTGGGCTTACAGCTTAGGAAGATAATGCTTGCCTGCATACGGCGAGAATTTCTACTGCATGCTTTCGTATTTGCCAGACCCATCTTGGTCAGCGAGTTCGCCGGATCTCTTCCCAAGTGAGAACGACTGGAACAATATTGACAGAGCCCTCTAGCCAGTTCGGGATTTCGTCGATCTAACGCGCCAATTGGACAGAATTTGGCGTGATATCCCTCAGGAGGAATCCAACAACTCTATCAATTAACGCCAAGCTTAGTAACTGCTTACATAACGGCCAGAGGTGGACTAACACGTTATTGACTTTCACAATTTGTGATGCTCCTTCTCTTAAATAAATCATCCAGTTTTCTAGGATATTTGTAAAATTCTGAACCACTGACACTGAGAGCCAAAGAAACTGGTGCAGCTGCCTAACATCATGTAGGAACCCAGCGAGCACGAAAAAAAATTGCAACATAACATGGCATGGACTCGACTAATGTCTGAAGTAGCGAAGATGGGATTAACATCATGAATCACGTAAGGCTGTCCATAAATCCGTAAGAGTACGAGGGTTAGAGATCTCTGCCGAACAGCACGTTGCAAGTCATCCCAGCACGTTGAAGGGCATCCCAGAGATGTTCAATAATGTTCACGTCTGAGTAGTTTGGGACCAGCGGAAGTGTTTAAACTCAGAAGAGTTTTCCTAGAGCCACTCTGGAGCAATTCTGGACGTATGGGGAGACATGCAGGGTCCGTGGATTCATAAGGTTGTTTCCACACCCGTACACGTCCATTCGCTCGATACAATTTGAAATGAGACTCGTCTGATCAGGCAACATGTTTCCAGTCACCAACGATCCAATGTCGGCATTGATGGGCGCAGCCGAGGCGTAAACCTTTGCGTCGCACAGTCATCAAGGATACACAAGTGGGCCTTCGGCTCCGAAAGCCTATATCGATGATGTTTCGTTGAATGGCTCGTACGCTGACGCTTGTTGCTGGCCCAACACTGAAATCTGCAGCAAATTGCGGAAGCGTTGCTCTTCTGTCATGTTGAACGATTCTCTTCAGTCGTCGTTGGTACCGTTCTTGCAGGATCTTTTTCCAGCTGCAGCGATGTTGCAGATTTGATGTTTTACCGGATCCCTGATATTCATAATGGTCGTAAGGGAAAATCACCAGCTCGGAGATGCTGTGTCCCATCGCTCGAGCGCTGACTGTAACACCAAGTTCAAACTCACTTAAATCTTGGTAACGTGTGTAAGTAGGCTGTTTAGGTTTTTATGTTGGTAATGCCACGTAGCGCTCTGTATGAAAATCACTGGCTGTGCTGTGTGCAGTCTGTGGCTGATTGGCATTGTTGGAATATTCGCTATTGTAGTGTTGGGCAGTTGGATGTGAGCAGCACGTAGCGTTGCGCAGTTGGAGGTGAGCCGCCAGCAGTGGTGGATGTGGGGAGAGAGATGGCAGAATTTTGAGAGCTCACCATCTGGACATGTGTCCATCAGAAAGAGTAAATTTGTAATATTGAATATCATGAAGTGATATATATATATACACTCCTGGAAATTGAAATAAGAACACCGTGAATTCATTGTCCCAGGAAGGGGAAACTTTATTGACACATTCCTGGGGTCAGATACATCACATGATCACACTGACAGAACCACAGGCACATAGGCACAGGCAACAGAGCATGCACAATGTCGGCACTAGTACAGTGTATATCCACCTTTCGCAGCAATGCAGGCTGCTATTCTCCCATGGAGACGATCGTAGAGATGCTGGATGTAGTCCTGCGGAACGGCTTGCCATGCCATTTCCACCTGGCGCCTCAGTTGGACCAGCGTTCGTGCTGGACGTGCAGAGCGCGTGAGACGACGCTTCATCCAGTCCCAAACATGCTCAATGGGGGACAGATCCGGAGATCTTGCTGGCCAGGGTAGTTGACTTACACCTTCTAGAGCACGTTGGGTGGCACGGGATACATGCGGACGTGCATTGTCCTGTTGGAACAGCAAGTTCCCTTGCCGGTCTAGGAATGGTAGAACGATGGGTTCGATGACGGTTTGGATGTACCGTGCACTATTCAGTGTCCCCTCGACGATCACCAGTGGTGTACGGCCAGTGTAGGAGATCGCTCCCCACACCATGATGCCGGGTGTTGGCCCTGTGTGCCTCGGTCGTATGCAGTCCTGATTGTGGTGCTCACCTTCACGGCGCCAAACACGCATACGACCATCATTGGCACCAAGGCAGAAGCGACTCTCATCGCTGAAGACGACACGTCTCCATTCGTCCCTCCATTCACGCCTGTCGCGACACCACTGGAGGCGGGCTGCACGATGTTGGGGCGTGAGCGGAAGACGGCCTAACGGTGTGCGGGACCGCAGCCCAGCTTCATGGAGACGGTTGCGAATGGTCCTCGCCGATACCCCAGGAGCAACAGTGTCCCTAATTTGCTGGGAAGTGGCGGTGCGGTCCCCTACGGCACTGCGTAGGATCCTACGGTCTTGGCGTGTATCCGTGCGTCGCTGCGGTCCGGTCCCAGGTCGACGGGCACGTGCACCTTCCGCCGACCACTGGCGACAACATCGATGTACTGTGGAGACCTCACGCCCCACGTGTTGAGCAATTCGGCGGTACGTCCACCCGGCCTCCCGCATGCCCACTATACGCCCTCGCTCAAAGTCCGTCAACTGCACATACGGTTCACGTCCACGCTGTCGCGGCATGCTACCAGTGTTAAAGACTGCGATGGAGCTCCGTATGCCACGGCAAACTGGCTGACACTGACGGCGGCGGTGCACAAATGCTGCGCAGCTAGCGCCATTCGACGGCCAACACCGCGGTTCCTGGTGTGTCCGCTGTGCCGTGCGTGTGATCATTGCTTGTACAGCCCTCTCGCAGTGTCCGGAGCAAGTATGGTGGGTCTGACACACCGGTGTCAATGTGTTCTTTTTTCCATTTCCTGGAGTGTATAATGACCCTTGGACATCTTTCATTTGCTAAATATGCCTATCAGTAGTTAGAATCTTTTATTTAGCTGGCAGTATTGGCGCTCGGTGAATTGCAGTAGTTCGAGTAACGAAGATTTTTGTGAGGTAAGTGATTCATGAAAGTTATAGGTTATTGTTAGTCAGGGCCATTCTTTTGTAGCGATTATTGGTTCAAATGGCTCTGAGCTCTGAGTGCTATGGGACTTAACATCTGAGGTCATCAGTCCCCTAGAACTTAGAACTAATTAAACCTAACTAACCTAAGGACAACACACACATCCATGCCCGAGGCAGGATTCGAACCTGCGACCGTTTCGGTCGCGCGGTTCCAGACTGAAGCGCCTAGAACCGCTCGTCCACACCGGCCGGCAGTTATTATTGAAAGTCAGATTGCGTTGCGCTAAAAATATTGTGTGTCAGTTTAGTGTTGATCAGAATAAGCAAAGAGAGAAATGTGTGAGTACGTTCAGTTCTGCTCAGCTGTTTGAAAATCAAATAACGTAAGAGGTTTATCAGCACAGTAATTCATTAATTTTTCAAAGGGGACGTTTCACGTGCTATTGTAGCAGCAGTAACAGATCTAACAACTGCGCCAGACACTTCTTGTCTTATACAGGCGTTTCCGACAGCAGCGCCGTATTCTGCCTGTTTACATTTCTCTGTATTTGAATACGCACGCCTACAGCAGTTTCTTTGGCGCTTCAGCGTATATTCCTCGCTGTGTTCTGCCAATTTCGCTCAAAAGACACCAAGATTTTCCTTTCTTTAGATTACAAGAGATATATCGTCTGCGGGCCTTATAATTCGTCCCCTCCCACCATATACTGTAATTCAAGTTTCTCCCACTCCATTTCCTCATCGACAGGCTTTGTAAACGGTAGTGACGACAAGCAGGAACCGCGGGCAACGCAGAATATGATCCGTTAGTCCATGCCCAGTTTTTTCTTGTAGTGGGCTCACGACCTCTGATTAGTTCTCAGTCCCACCACCAGAAGACGTTACCTCGGAGGACGATACGCAGTTCTGCGTAGCATGTAAACAGCTGCCGCACGTGATGGAGAACAGCCACACGGCCTCCCCTGTGTAAACACGCTTATCTTTAATGGCAATCCCTGAGGTTGTCGCCGAAGCGTTTCTGGCGAGAACGTTTACCGTTAATGAGGGCCTAACCGTGCGCCGAGGAGAGCTTACGTATCGGTGGAGACGTCACACAAGGGACATTAGCCGAATGACAGCCAGAATGATTATCAAACAAGCTGCGTAACGGTCACACGTGACACACAGGTTGGGTATCGTTCGTAGCTACCAAAACTGAGATTGCATGAGTAGCTTCAGCACGGTGCTACACAATCAGTTTGGTGAACGTAGTAGTAGTTTCTTTAATATGCCTCACATGCTAAATCCGTCAACGTAAAGGGGGTTTCCAAATGGATTTTTACAAGAGGAGCGAGGCTACAGTAGCCACCGGGTTAACGGACCGAATGGGTAAAATTACTCGTTGAAACGACGTAATTCCTACATTTGTCAGTCAATAAAAAGTAAAAGTCTACTCAGGCTATAACGCATAAATGGTATGCTTCCAGGTGTTCAGCTGAGTTGTTATTTAGGCACAGTATTTAGACAATGGGCCGAAAAATCTTCATAAAGTGCTGTAAGCTGTGCTGTATGACTCATAACATTTGAAGTCGAAGTTGGTGTACTCACTGACTCTCTACGCCAGCAACATGCCAAATACGAATATGGGTTGGAATGACCAGATAAGGCAGTTTGCACACTTCGGTTTCTTGAAAGAATACGAAGAAAAATGCTGTCAGTCTGTACTTGTGCGTCCCATCCTAGAATACGGCCCAAGTTTGTGGCGTCTGTACCATATAAGACTGACAGGGGATATTGAACGTATACAAAGAATGGCAGTGCGAATAGTCACAGGTTTGTTTGACTCACAGGAGGGCGTCGCGGAAAGGATGAATAATCTGTACTGCTTATTGGGACACTCGTGAGAATCGATGTAAATTATCTGGTGAAACCCAACTTACAAAGTTACGAGACACTGTATTAAGCGAAGAATCTTGACATTTTCATCTGCTTACGTATTGCATCCGTAGGGTTCGTGAATAAATGATCAGATTAATTACAAGCATGTATTTAACAGTCATTCTTTCCGTGCTCCATACGTAGTTCTAACGACGAGACACTAGGGCGTTGTTCCCACTGAAACGATAGGACATGCGTTACGATACGCGATGCGAACTCGCGATACAATGCAGAAACAGTTCAGAGGTGGAGCGCATAGGAAAGTAATTGCAGTGACTGCAGTGGTTCAAACCACGACGACAGCGATAAAACACCAACAATTATATCTATCGTACCGCCTGGCGCATACACGCCACACGGGGAGAACCAGATTTCATCCGTCAGATGTGCCTCGAAAAAAAGAGAAATGTTTTATGTAAATGACCTAAGGCTACATACGTCTCTCTCTACTTAATTTTTCAGTCAAGTTTTCACTTTTTGCGTAAAAAATTAAAATCCATTGCTTTTATATTCACATATGTTCTCCACTATGCAACCTTTCTCATTAGAATCTAATGAAACTGCTCGTTAAAAAGTTGATTTTTCTGCAGGGAATACAGGAGGACGGCGTAGGTTATCTTCAACCAGAAATATTACCAAGAAGTAGTAATATAATGATGTTTATTAAATATGAAAAAATACTCGACGTAAATGATGCTTCTTCTTGTGAAATGTCCAGCACAATTAGAAGTTTGAAATTACAAGTGCTCTAAAATATTAAAGACTTGTCTCTCTGACGCGCGGGTTAGCCGCGTGGTCTCAGGCGCCTTGTACGGTTCGCGCAGCTCCCCGCGTCAGAGTTTCGAGCCCTCCCTCGGACATGAGTGTGTGTGTTGTCCTTTTCGTAAGTTAGTTTAAGTTAGGTGAAGTAATGTGTAAGCCTAGGGACCGATGACCTCAGCATTTTGGCCCCACAAATTTCCAATTTCTTGTCTCTGTGTCTCTGAGTGATGCATACGTAAAGTCCAGAGTTGGCCTGCGATGCTTATGGAACCTAAGTCTCGGAGACGACGGACGAACACCGCAGATTGTAGACTCGGCGGTAATTGGAGACTGTAAACGACTCAGCGCACTGAAGAAAACTCTGCCGTTGCTCGATGGTCCGGTATACAACGAGACATCGACCAATCGCTATCCACACACGTGATGCCCAAGGTTTGGCAGCTGCGGCTCCTGACGGACCTCGGTATAATTCGTACTGCCAACACATACATCAGCTGCGCACCGGGTGTTTCGAGTGCGGCCTATCAGTCAGCGGTAATCTCCGGTGTCGTGAGTACCGTCACCACATTCTCAGCTTTTTTTTTTTTTAATCATCAGTCTCCTGACTGCTTTGATGCCGTCCGCCACGAATTCGTGTCATCCGCCAACCTCTTCATCTCAGAGCAGCACTTACAGCCTACGTTCTTGACAGAATTGTGCTGAAGTTTGGTGCCAGTGTGACATCATTAACCTACCTCACATCTCACGTAACTTCTGAGCTATATCCCTTTTCCGCATGTAACGATACCTTGATGTTTGAAGTGTTGCCGAGCCCGTAGCAGACGTTACAGTGCACCAGGCTTTTGCACTGTTACTGAGGAAGTTTGAAGACACCTTTGAGCCAAATTTCAAACTTATGAGTTGCATCGGGAAACACTGACAGGGTCTTAAAAAAGTGATCCTTTAACTGTGTTGCACAGTGTAGATAGTGAAACGAACAGAGAATAAGTAGGTGAAAGTGCCGGAAGTTGCAGTGAAAGCAAAGCCACTGACGGTACACCAAGTGGTAGGTGGCTCCAGGTAACCTCTAACCGCCCCGCCAGAGCTACCGGACCTGTTGCGGGTGCAGATCGGTTTGTGTGATGCCAGCGCGGAGGCGCCGGCCCACACTGACGTATCTGACGTTAATATTCCGGCCGAACGTAAGCACGGCTTTTGTATAGCCATGAATCACGCCGTCGGGCGCCTGTGCAGATGACGGGCCGATACTGTTGCACGTCGCCAGCAGGTTGCCTATCGCCGAACTGCACCTGCCTGCAACGGTAAACTGGATTCAGCACTGCTCTGGTTGGTGCACTGTGGCTGCGAGGTACCCGCCGTCTCTGTCGGACATGCGGCCATTATCAAGGGTAACTGACTGGAACCCTTGACGACTATTTTGCTCGTAACTTTGTTATCCACTGCGGCGGCAAAAGTCATGGGACACCTCACGGTGTCGGACCTTATTTTGCTCGGCGTAGTGCAGCAATTCGATCTGGCATGGACTCAATTAGTCGGTGGCAGTCCCCTGCAGAAATATTGAGCCATGCTGCCTCTATAGCCCTCCATAACTGCGAAAGTATTGCCTGTATAGGATTTTGTGCACGAACTGACCTCTCGATTATGTCTCGTAAATGTTCCGTAGGTGGCCAGGCCACTCTGGCCATTCACTCAAATTGTCCAGTATACTCTTCAAATCAGTCACGAACAACTGTGATCCGGTTACATGGCGGCCTGCCATCCATAAAAAATTCATCGTTGTTTGAGAACATGAAGTCCATAAATGGTTGCAAATGGTGGCTGAACACAACCATTTCCAGTCAATGAATCATTAAACACAGCCCACGCCATTTCGGAACCACCACCAGCTTCCACAGTGCCTTGTTGACTACTTGGGTCCATAGCTTCCTGGAGTCTGTGCCACACACGAAGCGTACCGTCAGCTCTTACCAACTGAAATTTGGACTCATCTAACTAAGTCAAGGCTTTCCAGTCGCCAAAGGTCCAACCGATATGGTAACGAGTCTAGTTATTTCACGCAGTGCTGCGTGTCTGTTAGCGCTGACAGCTGTACCCAAACGATGCTTCTCTCGTTCTATAAGTGAAGGCCCTCAGCCACTTCATTCTTGCGGTGAGAAGTAAGGCCTGACTTTTGATTTTCTCGGCACGTTCTTGACACTGTCCTAACGATTTCCGAAATGGAATGGTTCAAATGGCTCTGAGCATTACGGGACTTAACTTCTGAGGCCATCAGTCCCCTAGAACTTGGAACTACTTAAACCTAACTAACCTAAGGACATCACATACATCCATGCGCGAGGCAGGATTCGAACCTGCGACCGTAGCGGTCGCGCGGTTCCAGACTGTAGCACCTAGAAGCGCTCGGCCACTCGGGCCGGCCGGAATGGAATGTCTCTTGGGTCTGTGTCCTACTGTCATTCCGCATTCAGGGTCTGTTAATACCGTCGTGCGACCATAATCACGTAGAAAACCTTTTCATAAGAATCACTTGGGTACAAATGACCTTTCGCTATTTCACTGCCCTTTTACACGCGATACTGTAACAATCTGGGTACGTGCACGTCTGTATTCCATAACCTTTGTCGCTTCAACGTGGCCTTCGCTCTTCATGTCTAATTATTTTGTTGTATTTTGTGACTCATATTTCAAGTTTCGTCTTCTGGTGCTGATGAGCCAATCCAGACCGACCGACCGCCAAGTCATGCCCTGCCAATGGCGTCACTGGAGGCGGTACAGAGGGACGTGTGGACCCGGACACCGCTCTCCCAGCCATTGTCGGCTTTCTTGGCCTTGAAGACGCTACTTCTCACCCAAGTAGCTCCTCAGTTGGTATCACGTGGCTAGGTGCACCCCGTTCCCCGTTCCATCGAGAAAAAATCCCTGGAAGTACCTGGAATCGAAACCGGTATCTCCGCATAACAACGAGACACTCTGATCATTGAGCAACAGAGGCGGACTCACACATATTTGCAAGTACATATATACTTCGTACGCCACAGTACAGTGCACGGCGGAGGATACTTTGTACCAATATTACCGATTTCCTTTCCCATTCCATTCCATACTGAGCAAAAGGAGAATAACTGTCTATATTACTCTGCACGTTCTATAGTCTCTCTTATTATTCCCACGCGAGATATACGTTTGTGGCCGTATAATTACTATTTTCGAAGGCAGGTTCCTTACGTCGTCTTTCTACCAAGGATTCCCATTTAATTTCCCCGAGCATTTCCTTTACATTTTTATGGACTGTGCCAATCTGTAACACGTCTCTGACTTCGTTCGATGTCTGTACGATACTGCTTTGGCTGTGTTATTCCGAATTATGATCGAAGTTCCTTCGCACACTACAATATCGTTATTTGTCCGCTGACACCGGACAAGTCAGTTTCGCGCAAACTGGACCCCCTGTATGGAAATATACGCAAGAGATGTACAAGTTGTAGACACTTGACTGACGACATGCAGAAGTTTGAGTCTGGTCGTGAGGCGTGCTCGGATAGCCAAATGGTAAGGCGACTGCTTGCGATAAGCGGGAAATCCGGGTTCGAGTCCCGGTCGGCACCACTCTTCATTGTCATCATTCCATTACACGGCTGATGGTTACCCACATTCACAACTGCGAATACATTTTGTGTATGTCGTTCGATGTCTGTCGTCGTGCTAGGCTGATAAGCAACCTAAACGCTGCAACAATACTCGCACTAGAGTCTTGTATTATTTAAGATGCATTACATTTTCCAGAACAGTTACAACAAATCTTCCATTTGCCTTCACTAACGCTGACTTTATGTCACCGTCCTATTTCATGCGCTTGTAGAGGGTGTGTTGGTTGATTGGGTGAACAGCTGCAGATGTGGCTGGGGTCTCTGTCATTTCTCCCCTTGAGTCTGAATTAATTGTACGAACTATTAGTGTACCCCAACGGATCACTCAGTTTTTGATTCGCCAGGGGTCGGAATCCGTTTCTTACTGCAGGTGTTCCATCGCCTAGGAAGAACTGATTAATGGCGCAGCAGGGATGCTACAGATCAATGAAAGTCAAGATCCTCTGCGAATGCATCTATTCGGAAACTCATACGTAAATGAGAGGTAGTCCAGTCACAAGTTTGCTAACGCATCACCCACAGTAAAGCAGCCGATAGACTAGCAATGGATTTGCTGTAGGACACGTAAAAAAGAACAGAAGTACACACAAAGAATAATGTCTTCAGCATAAAAACGTCTCCCTAGAGAGATCACAAAATGAATTAATGTGAATCACTGTAATAAAGAAGCTAGCCATCACTCAAGACAGCGGTCACAGTAACAGGAATCGGGCAAAAGATTTCAATGCGCTACACGTCGATTTGCAGCGTCGTTATCTCGCGGTTCAAGTAGAACAACAGCACAGACGCAACCAAGGAAACTCCAAACATCACGAGCAACTGGCAGATGGTTAATATTGTAAGTAGGCTGTTTAGGTTTTTATGTCGGTAACGCCACGTAGCGCTCTGTGTGAAAATCACTGTGCTGTGTGCAGGCTGTGGCTGGTTGGCATTATTGGAATATTCGCTAGTGCAGTGTTGGGCTGTTGGATATGAACAGCGCGTAGCGTTGGGCAGTTGGAAGTGAGCCGCCAGCAGTGGTGGATGTGCAGAGAGAGATGCCAGAGTTTTTAGAGGTTACTATAAGCGGACGATTTGGATGTGTGTCCGCCAAAAAAAGGAAATTTGTAAAGATGGAGGTCATGAATATATGATGACTTTCGAACATCATTAAGGTAAATACATTGTTCTCTATCAAAATCTTTCATTTGTCAACTATGTTTATCAGTAGTTAGTGCCTTCAGTTAGAATCTTTTATTTAGCTAGTAGTATTGGCGCTCGCTGTATTGCAGTAGTTCGAGTAACGAAGATTTTTGTGAGGTAAGTGATTCATGAAAGGTATAGGTTATTGTTAGTCAGGGGCATTCTTTTGTAGGGATTATTAAAAGTCAGACTGCGTTGCACTAAAGATATTGTGTGTCAGTTTAGTGATGATGAGAATAAGTAAAGAGAGAAATGTCTGAGTACGTGAAGTATTGCTCAGCTGTTTGAAAATCCACTAACGTAAGAGGTTTTCCACTGTCATTTTTCATTCTTTTAAGGGTACGTTTCAATATCATGCCACTCCCAAGGCAATGGAAGACAACATTTGCCACAAACTGGCGGCAGCTGCTGCACGAAGAATCTTGCGATGTCGACACGTTCAGTAACTGCAACGGAATGGGGTGGACAGCTTTGATCCGGACAATTCAAAGCCTCTTTCGACGAACTACGTTGCATTTCCGTGGTATACGAAAAGGTCTTTGTAGGCAATCTAAATTGCAAGTGTAACCGTTACTGGTGTTGTGGCCGCCTGGAGCGGCCGAGTTCTTGCCTTCAAGTAGGGTGACCCGAACTGACGCAAATTCCCAGAACGCGATAGAGCTTGTACGTCTACGCTACCGCGTGACTTTCTCGACGATCCGAAATAACAGCCAGCGAACCAACCTAGATATAACCATCTTAGACTTTTTCTATACTGAATAAACGGGGAATGCCAAAATTATCCTGCCCCCTCCAACCGATGATCCTCTACATACACAATACCTCCGTAGTGTCTTCGGACCTGCTAAAATTAGTTTATTAGTATTAATTAAGTAATTAAGAGCAACGACGTGTTAAATAATGTACCAACTGGTCTCTATTTGGTATCATTTCAGTCGGAATTTTATTGGGAGTCCGAATCTGTGATTAGAATGAAAGGAGTAATTTTATTACACTCTTTCCCTTTGTGGTACGGACAGGTGTGTGCAGAGGCTGTGGCCTCGTCACGTGCGTTATATGCCAGACAAAGTCACTGCATTACACCTTAAAGTTTGTAAGAGGTCCATGATTAAGGAATTTGTTGCTAGCGCACTCGAGCAGATGTAATTTCGATGGATTGCTCACGCGCTGCCTGCGATATTTAAGCTATAAGAGAATCTCAGACCAAAGAGCAGTGTTGACTGCAGTAGGAACTGTGTGTTAGTAGTAGTAGTAGCGAGCAGTCTGGTGTGTGAAGTTGGCTGGGCCGGTCGTGTGGAGTGATGGCGGAGCCTGAGCGTTGTGGTGTAAGATAAAAGCAGCGTCGCGCATATGTACTATTGTTATGTCAAGCCCCATGTAAATGCTTTTAAAAAATTCTCTTAATAATAATCTTTCTTATGAAAATTAACTTTTGACCACTATTCATCTCAATTTAAAGAATTTACTAATTTCTCCAATCCATGGTCATCCCGATTACTGTAAAGAAAAATCAGTTGTTTCTTTTTATACATGACAAATCCATCGGCCAGCAATGCACTGGGCTGTGCCAGAAAAGTTTAGTTTCATATAGGAGCAGATATATATGCGTTATCCGGTGACTAGACTGAGGTAAGAATTTCCAATTTATTCAGAGTGATCTTTCAGGGCCATGACGCAGCACTGCTGACGTCCAAAATTTACCAGGTTAAACTGACAGTCAATTATTGAAAGGTTATAAGTGAGTCACATTTTTTATTATTGAGAGATTAGTCACATTTTATTATTGATAGGTTACGCAATTTTTCTGTTGGTAGGTTATATTGAATGTGAACGACATAATTATATTTTTTACTGTTGGGAGGTTTAGGAATTTTTCTGTTGGGAGGTTACACTAAATGTGAATATTATTTATATTATTTTATTTTCTGGGGAGGTTACAAGTTTGATTTTTAACACTATTTCATGATAAACAACAAACATATGGAATTTAAATAGAGACAAGTATTCACAGCAGATCCGCCGAAAGACGGATGGAAAGAGACGAACACACAAACACACACACACACACACACACACACACAGAGAGAGAGAGGGAGAGAGAGAGAGAGAGAGAGAGAGAGAGAGAGACAGAGACAGAGAGAATAATTGTGAGGTATGGAAAAACGCTGACGTCAGTCTCCTGGTCATGGAGAGTGCCACAGCGGCTAAGATGTAAGTGTTACATGGAGATGCTTTTGCATCTTTTGTTGGCTTTCTGAAGACGGGTCACTCCAGTATGGAGTTGGCTGTATACCTAGGCTCATCTCCTCAATAATTGCAGCAAAGCAACAGGTGACTTCTGAGTCTGTCTTATGCCGGCTTCGTACACATACACTACATGATGAAAAATATCCCGATACACCTAAGTGATGTGGAGTCCACAAGGTGTCACGCCAGGTGGACCCACTAGTATAGAAGGAAGCAGCAAGCGTTGTGTTGTCAGGAGAGAAGCTGTAACGGCAGAATGGGTTGGTCGGGAGAGCTCTGTGACGTCGAAGTGGACTACACACTGAATGCTACTTCAGCAGCAAATCCATCAGAGACATTCCCACGCTTCTAAAGCTGCGAAAATCGACTGTTGGTGTTGGGACTGAGAAGTGGAAACTCGATGGAAGAATCACAGCTAAACCGAGACCTGGCAAAGCTGTTGTACTGTGATAGACTATCGAGCGTAACGGAGAGTGGTTATAAAAAATCTCGAGAGACCAGCAGAAGGAATCAATTGTTAGTTTTAAAGTGCTAGCGAAATAACAGTGAGGTCGTCTGACTGGTTGGATGCGGCCTTAAGCTTCGAAATCGGTCGTGGAATAAATTTATAAAATGAAAATTACTAGCAAATGAAGCGGATTTTTATTTCATAAATATTCTCCTCAGTTGCATATGTTCACCTGATCATATATTCTGTTACCATGATCAAGTACTGCGCACATCACAGGTTAAACAGAACATCTTCCAGATATGAAATTTACTTACGGGAATTCAAGCGAAACAAATTTCTAATGGCAATGGCCAGAACAGAGGTCACATTAGCAACACGAATCACAAAATGAAAAACGGAACGCCATTAAATGGGCCATGGATGCATACGGAACCTGGAAACACAGAGGAGGAGCACACAGACAACACACAGCAATAATAAACTGAACTAGAAACACGATGAATAAACAAAGACCCGAAACACCTATAGAACAGACAACTAAACACAGAAAAGGCTAAGGACAAACAGTAGATTTCCGAAAATATTCAGGAATGCTGGAAATCACGAATCCACCAGCATTAATTCCCAACTTCGCTATTTTAACACAGTGTGTATGAGAACTTTAAGAGCCACATTTCACACTAATCGTGCAATATACACTCCTGGAAATGGAAAAAAGAACACATTGACACCGGTGTGTCAGACCCACCATACTTGCTCCGGACACTGCGAGAGGGCTGTACAAGCAATGATCGCACGCACGGCATAGCGGACACACCAGGAACCGCGGTGTTGGCCGTCGAATGGCGCTGGCTGCGCAGCATTTGTGCACCGCCGCCGTCAGTGTCAGCCAGTTTGCCGTGGCATACGGAGCTCCATCGCAGTCTTTAACACTGGTAGCATGCCGCGACAGCGTGGACGTGAACCGTATGTGCAGCTGACGGACTTTGAGCGAGGGCATGCGGGAGGCCGGGTGGACGTACCGCCGAATTGCTCAACACGTGGGGCGTGAGGTCTCCACAGTACATCGATGTTGTCGCCAGTGGTCGGCGGAAGGTGCACGTGCCCGTCGACCTGGGACCGGACCGCAGCGACGCACGGATGCACGCCAAGACCGTAGGATCCTACGCAGTGCCGTAGGGGACCGCACCGCCACTTCCCAGCAAATTAGGGACACTGTTGCTCCTGGGGTGTCGGCGAGGACCATTCGCAACCGTCTCCATGAAGCTGGGCTACGGTCCCGCACACCGTTAGGCCGTCTTCCGCTCACGCCCCAACATCGTGCAGCCCGCCTCCAGTGGTGTCGCGACAGGCGTGAATGGAGGGACGAATGGAGACGTGTCGTCTTCAGTGATGAGAGTCGCTTCTGCCTTGGTGCCAATGATGGTCGTATGCGTGTTTGGCGCCGTGCAGGTGAGCGCCACAATCAGGACTGCATACGACCGAGGCACACAGGGCCAATACCCGGTATCATGGTGTGGGGAGCGATCTCCTACACTGGCCGTACACCACTGGTGATCGTCGAGGGGACACTGAATAGTGCACGGTATATCCAAACCGTCATCGAACCCATCGTTCTACCATTCCTAGACCGGCAAGGGAACTTGCTGTTCCAACAGGACAATGCACGTCCGCATGTATCCCGTGCCACCCAACGTGCTCTAGAAGGTGTAAGTCAACTACCCTGGCCAGCAAGATCTCCGGATCTGTCCCCCATTGAGCATGTTTGGGACTGGATGAAGCGTCGTCTCACGCGGTCTGCACGTCCAGCACGAACGCTGGTCCAACTGAGGCGCCAGGTGGAAATGGCGTGGCAAGTCGTTCCACAGGACTACATCCAGCATCTCTACGATCGTCTCCATGGGAGAATAGCAGCCTGCATTGCTGCGAAAGGTGGATATACACTGTACTAGTGCCGACATTGTGCATGCTCTGTTGCCTGTGTCTATGTGGCTGTGGTTCTGTCAGTGTGATCATGTGATGTATCTGACCCCAGGAATGTGTCAATAAAGTTTCCCCTTCCTGGGACAATGAATGCACGGTGTTCTTATTTCAATTTCCAGGAGTGTATTTAAAGATCGTCGCTTACATACAGAAACAGACCCCAATTTAAAACGCAGTAATAGCCGACATCGTGAATTAACACGCGAGAAACGTTATTGTGAACAAACTGGACTAACTGAAGTGAAGAATGTAATAAATGAACATTCAGTGCTGTTGATCAGTGTCTGCTAATTACATTTCGCCAGCATTCCACGTCAACATTCAAAAGCAACAAAAATAGCATGGCCTGTCAGTTCAACGTAACGCTGTTACATTCCGAATGGACTAGCCGAAGTGAAAAACGTAATAAATGAGCACTAAGTGCTCTAGATCAATGTCTAATAATTAGATTTCGCCAGAACTCAACCCCAGCATTCAAAAGTGTTCTGAAGTAGCCACAAGCGCCGGAACGAAGACGAAGATCGCTATATCAGAGAAGGCTGTGAAACGAAGTCTACCAATTGTGCGCAGAATAAGACCGTACAACAGGAGCGTCCTCAAGCCGAAGTGAATATAAGTTCGCCGGCCGGTGTGGCCGATTGGTTCTAGGCGCTACAGACTGGAACCGCGCGACCGCTACGATCGCAACTTCGAATCCTGCCTCGGGCATGTATGTGTCTGATGTCCTTAGGTTAGTTAGGTTTAAGTAGTTCTAAGTTCTAGGGGACTCAGAAGTTAAGTACCATAGTGCTCAGAGCCATTTGAACCAATTTTTTGAATATAAGCGCAGCTCCTGCCAACCTCGGCCGCTCAGATTGGCTGAGTATACGGACATTACTGGATAGTATAGGCACAGCTGTAGACCAGCACTCGCAGATTACTTATCAGTGATGTGTGTCAACTTGCAGGAACTTTGTATACAGCCGAGGATTTAATTATGTTGCATCTCACCCATCGTTTGCAACACCTTAGTAAATACAAGTTAAGTATTGTCGATCTGATTTATAGAAATAAAACTACTAATGTTATTTTCTTGAATTTTTGTATAGCATTTCGAGAACGCATCATGCCTTAGGCAGCGTATACGGGACTAGTGAGCAAGACCCAACAAAAAGCAACAAATACAAGCTGGCGTGACAGTTAAACTTTTGTCAACAAGTTGTGTGACTGTCGAAGAAACAGTGCTTAATAAAGGTGTCCACAGGAACAGAAAAATATATACTGTCTAAGCTTGTTTTCTGTTACTCATATTATGTCAGCCGAATGTTACAAACTGGCCTTACATGCAAACAGGTCTTCTCAAAATAGAAGTGCGCGCGCAGGCAGCATAAAGGAAACTCTGTTGTAAAATAGATCTGTCGTAAGCTGACTGTTACGTCAAAAAAGTTGCAGTGTAATACAACAAAATATTATAACAGCTTGGTGTGGTTATTTTAAAACAAAATTGCCAATTGGCGATGGTTACGCAAACAGTTATGATAACACGGAAGTTGAGAGGACCGTTTTGCCGCGCTTTTAGGCGCAGCGATATTTTCAAAGTTCGTAGTACCTCGAGGCCAAAGCGTCAGTTAACACAGATTACTTTTCCCTAAATCACAGAGTCTTCACATTACTGTTGTAATTTCGCTGTTTTTAAGTGGACATATTACGTAAGACGAAAAAATAAATTTCGTTAACAAAATGTGTTCATTTGATTTATAAGAAATCGAGAATATATCATCGGAACAGTAACATATGGGAATAAAAAAGGGAGGAGCTATAGCATTAGAAAATTAGCAAAAACTATTAAGCCAACTTTTAAAAATTAACTGGTTCCACTAAGAATAGAATTTACAGTGTTCCACTTGCGACAAGCACTGCCTCTTTTTTCCATGCCATGTTTTCATAGCCCGGTCCTCCGTCTTATTTTTCCATCTCCGACCAACTGCATGTGCCGCTCTCAAATGGTTCAAATGGCTCTGAGCACTATGGGACTTAACTGCTGTGGTCATCAGTCCCCTAGAACTTAGAACTACTTAAACCTAACTAACCTAAGGACATCACACACATCCATGCCCGAGTCAGGATTCGAACCTGCGACCGTAGCGGTCGTGCGGTTCCAGACTGTAGCGCGTTTAACCGCTCGGCCATTCCGGCCGGCTGTGCCGCTCTCCGACGAAACGAGAACCACCTTATTCTCTCCATCAGTGTAGGGTTTACACAGGCCAGGACCAGGGACACAGCACAAACTATGGGATTCGCCCAAAACAAGGACGGATAAGAATACTTTCAGATAAATAAAAAATAAAATCTATTATTGACGTTTTATTTCCAGAAAAATTTGAACGCAACACGTGTATAATTTCCTTTTCTTCTCCTCGTCTGTCCCATTTTAGAGCAGGGTCCATTTGTTTGCGCACTAGCTTTCATTTTGCATGATCTTTGGCGTGTTGATCGGTAACTCCGATCGTGGATAAGTCGATATGGAGAGTGTCAATGCAGCAGTTCCTTAATAATTTGTCTAATGATAACATAATAACAATCGTCACAAAGTTTTTAAGTAATAGTGAGTTAATGCACATGGTTTGGTAAGAGTAAAACCATAACGGACATTCTCATTCAGTTCCAGTGGTGGATGTTGCAAGAAAAGAGATAATCATCATCGTATGGTTCTATACAATGTACAGTGAAGAGCACGTGCAACAAGTGTTAGTATGCAGTATTTTTCCTATTGTTTGCACCTTTCAAGTACACTGTACAGTAAAGATTCATGTTTTTAATTTTAACAGTGCATTTTCTGAAAAACCAATTTCATTACCTGCGAAGGACGCAACTTAACCTACCTTGCTATTAGTTTGTTGCTGTGAAATTTAATTACACAATTCTTCACCTGTAGATGATTGTATGAACCATCGAAACGTGCAGTGAAAAACAAAACAGGTGACTTAGCGGTAAACTGTTTTATTTATAGTATGGTTACTTTCTAAAATTACGAAATCGTACGTTCTTTCAATAGTCAACCAACATATTGCTTCCTCTTTGACGTAACCCATGAAAACACCAGTGAAGTAAATTTAGAGAGGTTCTAACATAGGAAGACTTTCCACGTACCATTCGTGACTGAAACAGGAAAGGGGAATGTGATGGTGCTACACTAACTGCCCTCCTCCACATGCTGTTTTGTGGAGCATAGAAGCTCACGATTATTTAGTGCCGGTTTCACACGCACACTTTTTGTAGGACGTATCAGCGAATTTTCGAGATGATAGTTACTGTACATATTTTCCTAGTATGAAACTCAGGAGTTAAAGCAGCAGAAAAAGGCCATACAGGTTTCAAGATGGTGAAAGAGTACTACAAAAAGGTAAACACGCTTAACTATGTTTTGCCTTTCCGTAATAATTTCTACAGACTAATTCCTTCTTCGTAAAAACCATGCAAATGTTTATCGTATGACTTAAATCGTAAATGTGAACTAAAAGACTAGATTTTGTGGAAATGAAAAATATGAAGGTATTTACATACAACTTTTACTTGCTTTCCGTTTTATGACGTTTTAACTTCTTCGAGATCACACTCCATAATTTGAAGCAGGAGCTGTGACCTATGCGTTGTTGTTTAATCCATCAACGGAAAGCAACAGTTAACTTCCAGTTCAAGCACAGTAGATAATACACCCGAACAGTGCGCCACTAGACATGTGTGTACCACAACAGTTCTCGCTAAATTATTCCGACTTCAGGCTGCGCTGCTCCTCTGCTGTTTCATACAAGTAGCAACTAATTTTGTAACTGGGTACTTGTAAATGGTCCATAATCCACGCTCAAGAAGAAAATAGCAATTACAGGCAAGAAACAGTTTGTTCCAAGAAATGTTTTACTTCCTACAAGACGTCTTATCTAAACATCAGTTGTGAAAGCTATGGCAGCGCATGAGACACTGGACATGCTAACGGAATGCTTACACGGGAAAAAATGTTTTAACTTTCATTGTACATCTGGCGACGTCCGCAGCACACAGCAGACTCACAAAACTGGTTGTTGGGATGGTGCCAACAAATGTTGGACTGTCGCACATTATCGTCAGCGTAATCTATTTCTTAAATGCCGCCATCCTTTAGACTACTGCAGGAAACATGCCTTTCCTCCCGCATTAATTTCTCTCAAGTTTCCAACACAAAAACGGAGAGGGAGAAAATCCCGAGAAATGGCATCTATTATACTAGCTAAAGGGAAGTTTAATAGTCCATTAAAAGCGCCACTTTAACGACGTAACTACTCCAACAGCACTGTAAAATGACTTCAAACTCGGAGTGAACAAAATAAAAGAAAAAACAAGAGAAAATAACTCATTAGGTGTGAACCGTCGCCCTTAACGACGACTTCTTAAATTCGTGGCACGTATTTCTAATCATGTATGAACTACTGTAAGCACACGTGTAATTTACAGAATACAAAATGAGGCAAATGATAGAGGAGCCTGAACTAAATACTCTGAGATAAGGAATTAACAGTCTGAAACGAACATTCAAGCTTGTATTGATTTAAACAACATAAGCGTTATAGCAAAAGCTTGAGCTCATTAAAAATGTTCAAAATTACGATTGCCAGTATAAATTCATTCATTGTAACATTATACACTCACAAATTTGAACTGTAGGGTGAAAATTATTTGGTTCCATTGCATACAAACGTTGTTTCGCGTAAACGTGTCACATTAAATCTTTCGTTTTCGAGTTATTAATGAAAGCTCACGTACAACGGCTGTCGAAGTACAAACCAAAAGCTTCACTATCCTCATTCAAAGAAGAATTTGACATTATATGTTTCCTTTGAATGTAAAATGTGGCAACGTTACAAGTTCCCAGAAAAACTGGTGTGAAGTGTAGGGAACACAAAGTGTGTAAGAACTCAAAGCAACATAAGAATGGAAGACCAAGAACAAAGTCTTCTATGCCTGGTTTTCTCCTGTATCACCACCTGATCAGCACGATAATCTGGATTTAGCAATGTTTGTGGCAGAGGATGGGCAGATACCATATCTTACACCCTTTCCCATACCCCACCTCCCTGCCCCCTTACCCCATCGGTACAGAGTTTGTTTACCCCACGTCTCTGAGTCTAGTGTTATTTCATGGGAAACAGTGAGAACATTTTAGAAATGTAAGTGAGGCGGGACTTGGGCAACAAGCCAGGTATGAACCTAGTCGCATGTCGAAAACCAGCTACAAACCACACCTACTTGTCTCCCCGAATGCTGGAAGCGGTATGCAAAGACGCTTGGCCCTGCGGGTGGGTCAAGATTAATAACAAAGAGCCAGGATTGAAAGAGAGTGTTGACTCTATACACCGAAGGAGCAAAACGTTCAAAAGTGAAATTAAACTTCAGCCTGAAATGATATCAATGATAATATTTGCTGATGACAGTACCGTTCTCAGTAAAAGTGATTAAGAATTGCGGGACCAGTTGAATGGAATGCCGAGGCTAATCAGCACATAATATGGACTGAGAGTAAATCGAAGAAACGTGAAACCAATATGAGGAACAGCAGAAATGAGATGAGCGATAAACTGAACATTGAAATTGATGACCAAAACCTAGACGAAGTGAAGGAAGTCTCCTAGCGCGTGGCGAACGAAGCAACGAGGACATACGTAGCACATTAGCAGCGGCAACGAGGGTAAAAGAAGTGTACTAGTGTCGAAAGTTGGTCTTAATTTGAGGAAGAAATTTCTATCTCTGAACCAGAGTACTGCATGGAAGAGAATCATGGATTGTAGGCAAATGACACAAGACGAAGAGCTTGAGGAGTGGTGCTACAGAAGGATGCTGAAGATTCTATGAACTGTTAAGATAAGAAATGAGGTGCTTCTCCGCAGAATCGGGGCGGAAAGGAACATGTGGGAAACATTGTCAAGAAGAGGGGGAGAACGTTAGGGCAAGCGTTAAGACGTATGGGAGTAGCTCCCAAGGTTCAAGAGGGAATTGTAGACGATAAAAAGTCAAGGGGTAGACAGAGATCGGAATACATTGAGGTGACAAGTCATGGAGTAGCGATATGCAGATACACAGATGGTGGATACACAAGGTACAGAAATGGCTGGCATTTCCGGATCTATGTGAGAAGGTTGTGACCGCACGGTGGGAACTGATAAGAATCTGAATGCAGAATGTTAGTTGAAGCTACAAACATGGGACATTCCATTTAGGAAACCTTTAGGGAATTCAATACTCCGAAAACCACATTGTCAAGAGTGTGCCGAGAATACCAAATTTTAGGCGTTACCTCTCACCACAGGCAGCGCAGTGGCCGACGGCCTCCACTTAACGACCGAGAGCAATGACGTTAGTGTAGAGTTGTCAGTGTTAGCAGACAAACAAAGTAAATAAAAAGCAACAGCGAAATCACGTAATAGTAAATATTTCTAGAAATCAGAACAGATCGGCTGTACTTGTACGGTATTTCAGCGACTGCATTTTATTTCCAGAAAGAAAACGAAACGCTTTAACACGTGGGTGTTAACAGATCTTAAGTAGTTAATCAGCTCAAGTAATCGATGGATTTCACTGGATCAATAATTTTGTTTGCAAAGGTGAAAACAGGTATAAGCAAGGTGGAAAATTGAGGAAGTAAGACAGACAGGTGGTCGAGTGGTTAAGTCAGGGGACACGTATTTTGCTGGACTGGACACCCTTGATCGGACATCCTGATTTAAATGTCCCTATGCAAATGCCTAGACGATTTGTTGACTCAGAATACAGTCAACACTTTTTCCCGCAACTATAACAGTTTGTGCCCTACGAATATTCAAAAGGAATACATAGGTATCACGTAGGAACAACGTCGCACTGCGTGACGTAGAGACGTATTTGGAGACAGAATAACTCATATTTTATGGCTAAATATGTAATTATTTGTATGTATTACGTAATATTATGTGAACGTGTTTTTATGTTGCAAAAGTTTTGTGAGGTGGATGGAACGTCATGACAGTTTTTGTGCAAAGCTGAAGCTAACTGTAACCGTGCGTGACTCATTGTTAAAAGTGGAGAAATGAAGCTGTTCGTTTTCGCATGTACCATTCTATTCTGAGTAGGTTCTGAGAGTTGCTCCGTTTGATGAGTGTGCATTATCTGAAGCGGAATTAAGGAAGTATTCTACGGTTCATGCTAGCTCAACCGGTAATGCGGTCAGTATGAAATTTCAGTAGATTTCTCTAGGAAAACAATCAATTTCAAGTTAATTTTAAGCATAGTGTTACTTAGTCAATGATACTGTAACGTATCATTATGAGTATAATGTCTCTACCGCATTTTGCTGAGGGAATATAATAGATCGTAGTTGACAATGATTGTATCGAACATTACTGAACTGATGCTCATTCATGTTGAGTGCCGTGTTCATTATGAACGGAAACTATGTTTTTAATTGGGACAATAATTCTGATAGCGAAGGGGCTCAGAATTTAGATATTTGGTGAATGATAGAATCGTAATGGAATCAGACTAGTCGAGATTTTTGTAACTCAAGTTATTCCCTAATACGTTACAGACGTAGACAAAATATTACTTCGGACCCTTTGAACTGTACGAAGTGTTGAACAGAATTATTCTCGTGATAAAGAAAACTGGTTTGAGACATTACACTTGCATGCTCCAAGTTATTCTGGGGCCCTGAGTTAGCTAAGAGCCACCACTTGAAGTGGTTTAAATGTTTCATATTTGGTCAGATAAAAATCGACGGCGGAAAATTCGTAAGCCTTTTATTTTGATTTTTTTATGGACAGGAGAGGCCAAATAAATAGGTTAGTAGGAGAGGTACAATGTACAATTTAAGCGCAGTAGATGTATAAAAAGAAAGAGCTGCGCTGAATAATGGTATTGTTCCTGTGTTAGAAACGATAAACTTTGTGTCAGATGTCGTAGATTTCCCACATAGAAACTTGATTAAGAGAAAATTATTCTCTTTCGTAAAAGATTTAAACTAGAAAGGTTTACTCATAGGAAAGAAAAAATAGTTTATAGTCAAATTATCATTAAAAGTTTGGGCATAAACAAAGGCATTAGTTTTTCACAGAAAATTATATCGTAATTAGAGAAATAATTTTATTGAAAAAGATTCAGTCGAAAAGAAATAATAATAAATCTGCTTTATACACAACGGGACAGGTAAATATGAGTAAGTAAGAGTTAACATCGCTGTCTAGCGGAGCGTTCATAGCGCACGTAAATGCGAATATTAATGCAAACTGAAAACTTGTTCATACAGTGCATAATACTGAAGAGTAGTTACAAGAGACAAAGGGAATTAAATTATATTCCATTTATTTTAGTGTCAAAGATTAATTTAACGTAATCTTAGTATTTGAGGCAAATCGCAGAGTTACTTATCAGTATTTAAAAGCAGAGCATATAAGAAATGAAGTTGTCTAATCTTGTTTACAACTGACTGAAAGAAAAATTATTTGTACCACTGATGTATTATATAGACAATATTATCGGTATATATCATTAATTTAAAACTCAAAAAGTAAGTTTTGCATACAGAAGCGAATGCTTCGCATTTCTAAATACAATATACGAGTTTGAACCTTCCGTTAATATTAAAAAGCGTATCTGATAGCTTTCGTGTTTACTATATGTGAAGCTCCTGTCGGTAGAAATTGAGCAATTAGCAACAGGGTACATCCACAGGACGTCGCAGGCTAGAAGTCTCTGAACACACGTTGATGTTCCTTTCGAAGACGCCATCGGTGCCTGCACTAACGTGCTATAACATAGCGTTTACTTTTCGAGGTAGAATTTACACTACATCTACACCGATACTCTGATACAATGATGGCAGAATTTGTTTCTGTTCTCCCTGTGAAGCATGGTGGGCAGCTGCTGCAGCAGTTGTGACCGGGTTGACTTAACTGGCAACAACTTCATCCCGAATATCACTATGGGGTGTATGTTGCAGCTTCGAACACGCCACTCAATCAAATTCTCGTAATGTTCTTCGAGTCATTAAATCTTTGTTTGTAAACGGCAGCACTGGCATTATCCAACAGGAAAAAAACATCTAATTCGAAAACTATTGCTACGGCGTGGGAAGCGTGTTATCGTCACAAAACCGTTTTGTTAATGTCAGCCTTCAGGTTTATCATTGCTCAAAAACAACGATCCGAAGCCAAACGTGGTAAAACAGTTGCAGAAGACAACCCTCTCTCTAAATGTCGCAAATTTTATTCACAACACAAGTGCCCCATTCATTACCCGCTAATATCGTCTGCAGCTGCTCTGCCCTACAGACATGTGAGGACTTTATTTGCACCGTCCCAAGTAATTTCTAGGATTCAGTGTTGCAGTCAGCGGCCTCTGAAATGCAGCACGACGGTGTAAAGTAAGTCGTGTCACCTTTTAAGGGATCTTTATGACTTATGTATAAGAACATCCACGGAGCCCTCGGGAATGGTCGTCTGACTGCTGGTTCGTGCAGCGTATTTTAAGTATGCGGCCTTGCATTTCGATTGGCTTCTCGTACCGACTGGAGCGATAACTGCGTAGTACAATAGTTGATTGATAGATTTGAATGGAATAAACACTGAAACTAATCACAACAATCGTCCTGTTTTGTGCCATAGGTCGTAGAAAACGCCACTTCGATAGTTTCAACGTTTTTTTTTTAAATATTACTTGTCGCAGATAGTACATAGGACAATTTGCTGGGAAAGTGGTGCAGGAGTCTTCAGGAAACTTGTATTTATAATTTATATTTAGCCACGGTCTCTGGCAGTTTCCACGTTTACTCCTTGCAAGATTGTACTAGGTGTCTGCACTCATCTCTCATGTGTTATTTTTTTTTTTTAATAATGGACATCTGAACTCGGAGATCATAAATATAGTACATTTCTTTCAGAGTCTAGGGTCAACTGTGGAAATTAACGAATATCTAGGCACTGTCATATATTAGACAATGTGAACTGTATAGAGTGATTGGAAAATTTTCTGAAATTCTCTACAGAAACATTAAGAAGAGAAGGGCACTTACGACAGGCGTTAAGTCATCATTGCTGTACAGTTAAGAAGTACCAAAAATGTTGGCCAGATGTATCTGGTGTGAAGGATATGTGGAGGCGCCATTATGGACAGTATTCCGAAAGATCAAATCTTAAAAAGTTTGAAAGATGCTACGAACATCTTACAAGAAGATATCAGATTCGTACTGCAAGAAGAGTGGCGTATATAGCTGCCGGCCGGAGTGGCGGTGCGGTTCTAGGCGCTACAGTCTGCAGCCGAGCGATCGCTACGGTCGCAGGTTCTAATCCTGCCTCGGGCATGGATGTGTGTGATGTCCTTAGGTTAGTTAGGTTTAATTAGTTCTAAGTTCTACGCGACTGATGACCTCAGAAGTTAAGTCACATAGTGCTCGGAGCCATTTGAACCATTTTTGTATATAGCTCCATGGAAAGTCGAAGGTCATTGGGATGGTAGATCTTCAGCGTTCTGGACCAGCGGAGGAGATGCAAGTGACAGGGAGTGACACACAAGACCGGGATAGTAACAAGCAATTTGACAAAAAGAGTCGTCTATGCGTAATACGGAAAATAAATAATAGGCCTATGTCTGTAAATTTGTAAAATATGTGACGGTGTTGACAGTAAACGCGAATTCTTGATTGTGTTTTGAAAGGGATTTGCCACTTCCGATTATACGGTAATAATAAATTTAATCAGTTTTCACAAATTACAGTAATGAAGCTTAATTAATATAAGATAACAGTTAAACGTCAAGTAAATAGTTGATGATACCAATCAGTCCCCAAACCTTGTTCTGATATTTTGTTTATCGACTCTCGTTTTGTGCTAAAGTTACTATCTTGAAATCCAGCCTGTAAATGAATGGACTCGAAATAAAAAGATTAGAAGAAAAAACCATTCAGATTTTAGTACGAAGGTTCTCTAGATTGATAACTATTCATTTGGTTTCTTCCTATAACCTAAATCTTAAATTGGACACTTAACAACAATGTCTGCAAACCTATGTATTTGACTACGGATATTATTTGTGAAGGTAATTAAAACTGATATTATGGTACTGACGCACAAGCCAAAAGTTTTTCCAAAATGTATGTGTTAATGCAGCCATTGAATTTCTTGTATTTCTGGCGATTAACTTCTAAGTTTTTAGTACATATATAGATTTCTTTGTAAAGGTGCGGCCGATTCCTTCCCTACCCTTTCCCAAGGGAGATTCTGGTCCATCTTTAAGATCTTCGCATAGTCAGGAATTAAACCCCAACCTTTCTTTACCTTCTGCTCTTTGACTTTCTTGTAGTCTATTACTTCATGCCTCTGAAATCAAATCTTTCATAGCCATTGCTTCTCGATAGTTTGTCCATATTTCCATGTTATATGTCTTGCATTCCTTTTCCTATTGTCATCCGAAGGTGGTTTAAACTATTTGTCAGTTGTATGTCTTTTGTTTCCAGCTCTTCGATCTTGGAGCGTGCATCGAGTATTTGGATAATCTCTATCAAAGCGTAGCTTAGACCATAAGGTTACAGCTCTTACTGTTTAGCCCAGACATCAGTAGTAATCAGTATCATTGAACGCTTTCAATGGAAAGTAAGTGTTTTGGGAGGATATAATCAATGACCGATAGTTTTTATCAAGAGGGTCGTCATTCCGAAATCTATCTGAATTGTTGCTACAGATACTTTGTTAGTTTTAAAGAGACCAACAGCCTTGTTTCTTTATCTTCATACTGATCAACTGAAATCAGGTAACAGCTTTCTTTTTTACTTTCTTTTTTGTTTTCTACGTTCCCGTCCGCCACCTTCTCCCTATAACAGTGGTTCCCAACCTTTCTTAGACCATTACCCCTCCGTGCAAGCAGACATTAGCCCCCCAACCCTCTCATCCACATTATCACCAACTTTATGTGTGTGTGAGAGAGAGTGTGTGTTAGAATGAATGATGAGGCTGTCTGTGGTGGTTTGCAAGTGCCACTCACTCCTCATTGTCAGATAAGAAAGCCAACTACCCACAGTAATGGTTCACACTCGTTACAAAACATACTTCCCCCGCATCACTCCACTCCATTGTGGACCTTGCTTGACCTGAGCGCTCCAACCCCATTTAAAATCGAACAGGTTCAGATGTGTGCACTATACTAACTGTTTGTAAACCACTTGGTTGCTACAGTCCTTACTTCTGAACTGGCAGAAACTGGGTGATTTCAGGCTGCTAATCCTTTTCATCTAACGAATCTAGTAATAATGATGATAATAATAATAATAGTAGTAGTAGTAGTAGTAGTAGCAGTAACACAGTATACAGCACTACAGTAGCTCTTATGTAGTTACTGATGTGTCGTGCTGTGAATTAATTCATTTATCTCTCTCGAAGAGAGCACTGAAGCAATTTCTGGACTACTACAGTTACTATCTACAACTTGGGGAAGCCATTTCCTTGAGATATATACACTCCTGGAAATTGAAATAAGAACACCGTGAATTCATTGTCCCAGGAAGGGGAAACTTTATGGACACATTCCTGGGGTCAGATACATCACATGATCACACTGACAGAACCACAGGCACATAGACACAGGCAACAGAGCATGCACAATGTCGGCACTAGTAAAGTGTATATCCACCTTTCGCAGCAATGCAGGCTGCTATTCTCCCATGGAGACGATCGTAGAGATGCTGGATGTAGTCCTGTGGAACGGCTTGCCATGCCATTTCCACCTGGCGCCTCAGTTGGACCAGCGTTCGTGCTGGACGTGCAGACCGCGTGAGACGACGCTTCATCCAGTCCCAAACATGCTCAATGGGGGACAGATCCGGAGATCTTGCTGGCCAGGGTAGTTGACTTTTCTAGAGCGCGTTGGGTGGCACGGGATACATGCGGACGTGCATTGTCCTGTTGGAACAGCAAGTTCCCTTGCCGGTCTAGGAATGGTAGAACGATCGGTTCGATGACGGTTTGGATGTACCGTGCACTATTCAGTGTCCCCTCGACGATCACCAGTGGTGTACGGCCAGTGTAGGAGATCGCTCCCCACACCATGATGCCGGGTGTTGGCCCTGTGTGCCTCGGTCGTATGTAGTCCTGATTGTGGCGCTCACCTGCACGGCGCCAAACACGCATACGACCATCATTGGCACCAAGGCAGAAGCGACTCTCATCGCTGAAGACGACACGTCTCCATTCGTCCCTCCATTGACGCCTATCGCGACACCACTGGAGGCGGGCTGTACGATGTTGGGGCGTGAGCGGCAGACGGCCTAACGGTGTGCGGGACCGTAGCCCAGCTTCATGGAGACGGTTGCGAATGGTCCTCGCCGATACCCCAGGAGCAACAGTGTCCCTAATTTGCTGGGAAGTGGCGGTGCGGTCCCCTACGGCACTGCGTAGGATCCTACGGTCTTGGCGTGCATCCGTGCGTCGCTGCAGTCCGGTCCCAGGTCGACGGGCACGTGCACCTTCCGCCGACCACTGGCGACAACATCGATGTACTGTGGAGACCTCACGCCCCACGTGTTGAGCAATTCGGCGGTACGTCCACCCGGCCTCCCGCATGCCCACTATACGCCCTCGCTCAAAGTCCGTCAACTGCACATACGGTTCACGTCCACGCTGTCGCGGCATGCTACCAGTGTTAAAGACTGCGATGGAGCTCCGTATGCCACGGCAAACTGGCTGACACTGACGGCGGCGGTGCACAAATGCTGCGCAGCTAGCGCCATTCGACGGCCAACACCGCGGTTCCTGGTGTGTCCGCTGTGCCGTGCGTGTGATCATTGCTTGTACAGCCCTCTCGCAGTGTCCGGAGCAAGTATGGTGGGTCTGACACACCGGTGTCAATGTGTTCTTTTTTCCATTTCCTAGAGTGTAGTATTTGTTACGTATACGTATCACTTTTATGTTCAGCGATGTATAGGACAAAGTACAACATATTTTTGTAGTGGGTGGAGTTTGTGAGGAGCCTCTAATCTCCAACACATTAATAATACTAATTGAGAAAAAAGTATTTGTTGATAACTTAGGCAATCAGTATCATCGTCTTACAAAATTGTGATAATACTACTGATCTTCTGAAAATAATTTAGTTTTGTGAGTGTAAAAGAATCAATTGGTTTAATGTTTACCCCTCAGAAAATTTCATTTTACCCCTCAGGAGGTAATTACCCCAAGTGGATAGCCACTGTCCTATGACGTCTTCTCATTTATGTCGATTTTGTTCCCGTTTCCTTACTTTTCATACCTTGAAAACCTTCTAAATTTAGTACTACTTAACATAAAATTACGAAAAATGACATAAAATTATGTAAATTTAGTGCAGTGGTGTGCAAAACTTAAGGACGTAAATAACTTTTCGCGTGATGCGCCACTGCCAAGAAACGTAGCTCGATGGCACATTTCCCATATATAGAAGGAACTGCTACAGCATAGCGTAGAAGGTAACTGAGTGAAATACGCAGTAAGATGAACAGAAACTACTTTTATTCGAAGACAGTAATTGCACTGAAGGAACAGCTATTCATAGTCCCCGAGATTTTACAAATGGCAGGACATAATTCTTAACGCGGTATGTGATCATCACGGACGGCAGCGCATGCTCTGCAACGTGGTAATCTGTTGGCCACAAGGGTGATGAGGAGTTCTTGTGCTAGGGTGTTCCATCCCTCTACCGGCGCGGCTGACAATTGCTGGATGGACTTCGGTGCACGTGGCCTTAGTGCAATAAATCTCCCCTACGCGCCCCAAAAGTGGTCGATGGGATTTAACTCGAGGGACGGGGATACCAGTCCATTCGCCGAATATGTTCCAGGAGCTTCAACACCCGCGCAGCTGGACGCGGTCGCACACTGTCATCCATAAAAGTGAAGTCATGGCCGAATAAACCCTGAAAAGATTCACACGGGTAAGGCGTAAAGTGTGTTAATAACACTGACCGGTGACTGTACCGCGTACAGAGATTTGTTGGTCAGTACGCACACCCATCACATATACCACCAAACCGATCATGTTCGATAATGTTCCTGGATGGATTACGGCTTCCCACCCCTCGCAATATGAGGGTACGAACAAAAAGTGGTCGTTTTGGTGTTGCCTGTGTTATGATGTGGGCACGCAGAATGTTACATCCGCGCACTGATCGACAAATCTTTAAACACGGTACACTGAGTAGGCAAGATTATTGGTCGGCCGGGGTGGCTCTTGCAAAGAGAGGATGTTCGGCCAATGGACTGGTCTGTCCCTTCCCCCGACTTAAGTCCCATCGAGTAAGTGTGGGATGTGTTGGGGAGACGTATTGCAGGACGCCCACTTGCACCAACGGTCATCCAGCAGCTGTCAACTACACCAGTGGAAGAACGGAATAGCCGGTCACAAGATGTCTCATTGCGCATTTCATTCAGATACCTTCTATACTATACTGCAGCAGTTCTTTCTATCTTTCTTTTGCTTGTGCCGGTTTTCCCGCGGATACGCAGGGAGGGCATGGTTAGTCGGATGTGGCACTGTTAGTGGAAAGGGTGGCCGGATGCCCTTCCTGCCGCCACCCCGTACTCCCCGGGAACGAATTAGTGTACCCCAATTGTCTGCGACTAGTGTAAGCCATGGAATAGTGCGAAAGTGTTCAGATGTCTGCGAGGCGTGTAACTGAGACGGGACGTGGGGACCAGGCCGATATTCACCTAGGGGATGTGGATAACCGCCTAAAAACCACATCCAGGCTGGCCGGCACACCAGCCCTCGTCGTTAATCCGCTGGGAGAATTCGATCCGGGGCCGGCGCGCCTATCCGAGTCCAAGAAGCAGCGCGTTAGCGCGCTCGGCTAACCTGGCGGGTCTGTAGAAGTTCTTTCTATGAATGGTCTAAATTTCATAGAGCTATGTTTATTGGTAGTGACACATCAGGCGAAAGCTACTGTCGTATGTAAGTTTTGCCTAGCGGTGTACGTATTTCAGAATGAGATTTTCACTCTGCAGTGGAGTGTGCGGTAATATGAAACTTCGTGACAGATTAAAACTGTGTGCCGGACATAGAGTCGAACTTGGGACCTTTACCTTTCGCGGGCAAGTGCTCTACCATCTGAGATACCCAAGCACGACTCACGCCCCGTACTCACAGGTTTACTTCCGCCAGTACCTCGTCTCCTACTTTCCGAACTTCACAGAAGCTGTCCTGCGATCCTTGCAGAACTAGCAATCCTGGAAGAAAGGTCCCGAGTTCGAGTCTCGGTCCGGCACACAGTTTTAATGTGCCAGGAAGTTTCAGTGTACTTATTCTTGAAAATAGTCTTTCCCCCTTATTTCTGATTCCTTAATTTTGTTTTTTATCCTTTTTTTCAGAAATAATGTATTTGTTTCATTACCCATTTCACATTCGTTCGGCAGAGTTGTGGAACAATAATTAACATTGTCTTTACTTGGTATCTATTGTATAGTCCTTCTTTTTTTTTAATGCATCTGTTAAGCAGCTGTATTCTGTACAGCTTATACTTCATCGTTAAGAGAACATATGCATACAGTCATTCTAGTCTTACCACGTTATTACTCTGTTTTAATATTTACTTTATCTAAAGTTCTTTGTTTCTTCAGTTACTGAAGGATTATGATATACTGTAAGGTGTACCAAAAAGGATCATCCGATTTGGCACGTCTACATTTCTGAAGCTAATGAACATACACGATGAACTTTGTTATTTGATCAACGGGAAACTAAAGAAGTTTTTTTCTTCATACCTTTTCATACCTGTTCAATATGCCCCCCTTTAGATGCATTGCATTTGTTAGTGCGTTATGCAAATTGTTCCCACACTGTAGAGAGCGTGTTTGGAGTTACAGCTTCCATAGTTGCGGTTATGCAATGTCTCAGTTCATTCATTGTTGTCGGTTACGGAGACACATAAACAAAGTCTTATATAAACCCCCCCACAAGAAATAATAACCAACAGTCTGATCGGCTGACCTCGGAGGCCAGGAAGGTAAGGCTGAATCATTGCAACCGACCCATTATTCAGTAATCCTTTGATTTAAAAATACAGCTACTTTCAGATGTCAGTGTGGTGGTGCCCCATCCTGTTGGTAAATGAAGGCGTTCGAATCAGTATCTAACTGCGGGAAAATAAAGCTCTCAAGCATATCGAGATACGTGCGTCCTGAAACAGCGTTCTCGGCAAAGAAAAATGGACCACACTCCTTTTCCAGCGAAACTGGAAATTTTGGAGAGTCACTCTCATGTTGTACAACTTCATGTGGTTGTTCCTTATCCCAAATTCTCACATTAAGATGGCTCACCTTTCGCTACGAATGGAACGTTGCCTCGTCAATAAGAACAAAGGGTGGAAGAAAACTGTCACCCTCCATCTTGCCAAGAACGAAATGGCAGAACTCCACAAGTTGTTCTTTGTCATTTTCGCGAGGAGCCTGAAGTAGATGAAGTTTGTTTGGTTTCATGTGTAAACGTGGACGCAACACACGCCAGACGGACATCGGGGGTATGATGAGCTGTCGAACTCAACGGCGAACGGATTTCTGAGGACTTCTTGAGAAACTATGGCGGGTGCGTTCGACGTCTGTGTCAGACACGCGGGGATGGCCTGGCGATTTGCCTTTTCACAAACAATCTGTTTCTCAGAATTGTTCATGACATCGTCTAGTGATCTGTGCTGTAGGAGGATCCACACCATACCTGGTACGAAAGTCACGCTGAACAGTAATTACCGACCCGCACTGCGCAAATCGCAGAACACAAAACACTTTCTCTTGTCCCACCACAATTTTTACTAGAATTGAAGAGGGTGCACACTGCTGCTGCCTAGCGTGAACCATGTAAGACTAGAGAGTTTGCTCTTTCCAACAGTATGTTGTTCGTGTACATATCTGAAATAACATAATAGTTACGATTTTTTTTAAAAAAAATCGGATGATTCCTTTTGATAAACACTGTATTTTGGAATTGCGGTCTGAATGGCAGGATGTGTCACACACTCTGGGAAAGTTTTGGCAGCACAGCTTGTGAGCGGAACTTGGGCACCCGTAGGACCAGTGTGAGGAGACCGGCTCATTTTAAGAGCAACGCGGATGACGTATGGGCTGTCCGTCGGCCGGTGGTATTAACCAAACAGCTGTCCCGGCGCTGCTCCGCTATTACGGCAGCCAGGCGCGGCAACATCAATCACATTTCGCCCCCAGCACCAGCTCAGCTCAAGCCCACTAGGCGTACTGTCAACACGCCGCCTCTAAACCGCCGCGGCCAGCCCCTTGAACATTGTCTTTCGGTTGTCCGGTACCAGTGATGTGAAAAATAGTAAAAACGCCGGAAGAGGTCGTATTGTCACAAAATGTGCACTCATATTTCTACCGCTTCGGTAGTAGCCGATCATGGGAACAAATAACATGGAATATTGATATTTATCAATTTCTGCAGAGCGCACCAAATGGTTTCTCGTTTTGCTTTATCTTTCATCTTCACCGAGTGAGACTGCAGCCAAAAGAAGTCCAACGTGCGTAAATTAAAAATAGTTGCAAGAGCATCACCTTCGGTCGACTACGTAATTAGAGGACATTATGAACTTAAATGACTACCAAGAGCTCAGATGGAAACCCAGTTCTAAGCAAAGAAGGGAAAGCAGAAAGGTGGAAAGAGTATATAGAGGGTCTATACAAGGGCGATGTTCTTGAGGACAATATTATAGAAATGGAAGAGATTGCAGAAGAAGATGAAATAGGAGATATGATCCAGTGTGTAGAGTTCAATAGAGCACTGAATGACCTAAGTCGAAACAAAGCCCCAGGTGTAGACAACATTCCATTAGAACTACCGACAGCCGTGAGAGAGCCAGGCCTAACAAAATTCTACCATCTAGTGAGCAAGATGTATGAGACAGGCGAAATACCCTCAGACTTCAAGAAGAATATAATAATTCTAATCCCAAAGTAAGCAGATGTTGACAGATGTGAAAATTACCGAACTATCAGTTTAATAAGCCACGGCTGCAAAATACTAACACGAATTCTTTACAGACGAATGGAAAAACTGGTAGAAGCCGTCCTCGGGGAAGATCAGTTTGGATTCTGTAGAAATGTTGGAACACGTGAGGCAATGCTGACCCTACGACTTATCTTAGAAAATAGATTAAGGAAAAGTAAACCCACGTTTCTAGCATTTGTAGACTTAGAGAAAGCTTTTGACAATGTTGACTGGAATACTCTCTTTCAAATTCTGAAGGTGGCAGGGGTAAAATACAAGGAGCGAAAGGCTATTTACAATTTGTATTTACTTATTTATTTATTGTTCCGTGGGACCAAATTAAGGAGAAGTCTCCATGGAACGAGTCAATACATGGAATCACAACACGATAGTAGAAACAGATAAAATGAAACATATGTAACATATTCAGGCAACAATTCGTAAGTGTAAATAAAGAAAATCTACAATGTAACACTGGAATTTCCTTAATTTTTCTGCTCTTCCAGGAGCTCCTCGACAAAATAGAAGGAGTGAGCCATGAGGAAACTCTTCAGTTTAGACTTAAAAGCGTTTGGGCTACTGCTAAGATTTTTGAGTTCTTGTGGTAGCTTATTAAAAATGGATGCAGCAGAATAGTGCACTCCTTTCTGCACAAGAGTCAAGGAAGTGCATTCCACATGCAGATTTGATTTCTGCCTAGTATTAACTGAATGAAAGCTGCTAACTCTTGGAAATAAGCTAATATTGCTAACAACAAACGACATTAAAGAAAATATACACTGTGAGGGTAATGTCAGAATTCCCAGACTATTGAATAGGGGTCGACAAGAGGTTCTCGAACTTACACCACACATAGCTCGAACAGCCCGTTTTTGAGCCAAAAATACTTGAATCAGAAGAATTGCCCCAAGAAATAATACCATATGACATAAGCGTATGAAAACATGCGAAGTTGACTACTTTTCGTGTTGAACTGTCACTTATTTCAGATACTGTTCTAATGGTAAATAAAGGAGCATTTAGTTTCTGAACAAGATCCTGAACATGGGCTTTCCACAACAGCTTACTATCTATCCGAACGCCTAGGAACTTGAACTGTTCCGTCTCACTTATAATATGTCCATTCTGTCTGATCAAAACATCGGTTCTTGTTGAATTTTGAGTTAGAAACTGTAAAAACTGAGTCTTACTGTGATTTAGCAACAAATTATTTTCCACAAGCCATGAACTTATTTCATGAACTACGTTATTTGATACTGTTTCAATATTACACACAAGATCCTTCACTACCAATCTGGTGTCATCAGCAAACAGAAATATTTTTGAATCACCTGTAATACTAGAAGGCATATCATTTATATAAATAAGAAACAGCAGTGGCCCCAACACCGACCCTTGGGGAACGCCCCACTTAACAGTGCCCCACTGGGACTGAACATCACTACCACTCTCAATATTGCGGAGAATTACATTCTGTTTTCTGTTCTTAAAGTAAGAGGCGAACCAATTGTAAGCTACTCCCCTTACTCCATGATGGTCCAACTTTTGCAGTAATATTTTGTGGTCAACACAATCAAAAGCCTTCCTTAAATCAAAGAAAACACCTAGCGTTCGCAACCTTTTATTTAATCCGTCCAAAACCTCACAGAGAAAAGAGAATATAGCATTTTCAGTTGTTAAACCATTTCTAAACCCAAAATATACATTTGACAGCAAATTATGTGAATTTAAATGCTCCAGTAACCTTGTATATACAACCCTCTCGATAACCTTAGCAAACACCGATGGCACAGAAATAGGTCTATAATTGTCAACATTATCCCTGTCTCCCTTTTTATAAAGTGGCTTCACTACCGAGGAAAAGTTACAGATATGGTTAAATACTGGGCTAGCATGCATAGAACAATACTTCAATATTCTGCTAGATACCCCGTCATATCCATGAGAATTCTTGGTCTTTAGTGATTTAATTATTAACTCAATCTCCCTCTTGTCAGTATCATGGAGGAGCATTTCAGGTAACAGTCTTGGAACACTTTTTTCTACGAGCGCTATATGATTCCCTGTTGCGACTAGGTTTCTATTTAGTTCACCTGCTATATTCAGAAAGTGATTATAAAATACTGTACATATATGCGACTTACCAGTAACACGGATATTCCCGCTACGCACTGATTCTATGTCCTCACCCTGTCTCTGCAGACCAGCCACTTCCTTTACGACTGACAACATGGTTTTAATTTTATCCTGAGACTTAGCTATTCTATCTGCGTACCACATACGTTTTGTTTTCCTAATAACTTTTTTAAGCACGTTACAATACTGTTTGTAATGGGCTGCTGCATTTAGATTTTGACTATTTCTAACGTTTTGATATAATTGCCACTTTTTTCTACAGGATATTCTTATCCCTTTAGTCAGCCACCCAGGCTGCCTGTTTGTGCTAGTACCCTGTTTTGAACGTTCTAACGGAAAGCAACTTTCAAAGAGCACGAGAAAAGTCTTGAGGAAAGCATTATATTTATTGTCTACTGTATCAGCACTATAAACATCTTGCCACTCTTGTTCCTTGATAAGGTTTACAAAGGTCTCTACAGCAACTGGATCAGCTTTCCTAAAAAGTTGCTAACTATGTTTAACATGTGTTGCAGCACAAAAATCTTTTAGAGTTAAAATTTGTGCATCATGATCTGAAAGGCCATTCACCTTTTTGCTAACAGAATGCCCTTCTAGTTATGAGGAATGAACAAAAATGTTGTCTGTGGTTTTTCTATTGTTCCCTTGCACTCTCGTTGGAAAGAATACGGCTTGCATAAGATTATATGAATTAAGGAGGTCTACCGGCATCCTTTTCCTTGCACAATCACTTATACAATTAATATTGAAGTCACCACATATAACTAACTTTTTGTATTTCCTGTAAAGTGAACCAAGAACCTCCTCTAGCTTTAGCAAAAATGTTGTGAAATCGGAGTCTGGGGATCTATAAATAACAACAGTTTAGCTCCATTAAATTTAACCACTCCTGCACAACATTCAAACACCTTTTCAGTGCAGTACTTTGAAACATCAATTGACTCAAATGTGATACCGTTTTTCACATACATGGCTACTCCCCCACACCGCAAAGAGCTCCTAGAAAAGCTGCCAGCCAACTAGTATCCAGATGGCAGTTATAATAGTCAAGGGACATGAAAGGGAAGCAGTGGTTTGGAAGGGAGCGAGACAGGGTTGTAGCCTATCCCCGATGTTATTCAGTCTGTATATTGAGCAAGCAGTAAAGGAAAGAAAAGAAAGATTCAGAGTAGGAATTAAAATCCATGGAGAAGAAATAAAAACTTTGAGATTCGCCGATGACATCGTAATTCTGTCAGAGACAGCAAAGGACCTGGAAGAGCAGTTGAACGCAATGGGCAGTGTCTTCAAAGGAGGATATAAGATGAACATCAACAAAAGCAAAACGAGGATAATGGAATGTAGTCGAATTAAATCTGGTGATGCTGCCAGAATTAGATTAGGAAATGAGACACTTAAAGTAGAAAAGAAGTTTTGCTACCTGGGGAGCAAAATAACTGATGATTGTCGAAGTAGAGAGGATATAAAATGTAGACTGGCAATGGCAAGGAAAGCGTTTCTGAAGAAGAGAAATTTGTTAACATCGAGTATAGATTTAAGTGTCAGGAACTCGTTTCTGAAAGTATTTGTATGGAGTGTAGCCATGTCTGGAAGTGAAACGTGGACAATAAATAGTTTCGACGAGAAGAGAATAGAAGCTTTCGAAATGAGGTGCTACAGAAGAATACTGAAGGTTAGATGGATAGATCACATAACTAATGAGGTATTGAATAGAATTGGAGAGAAGAGAAAATTGTGACACAACTTGACTAGAAGAAGGGATCAGCTGGTAGGGCATAATCTGAGGCATCAAGGGATCACCAATTTAGTATTGGAGGGCTGCGTGGAGGGTAAAAATCGTAGAGGGAGACCAAGAGATGAATACACTAAACAGATTCAGAAGGATGTAGGTTGCAGTAGGTACTGGGAGATGAAGAAGCTTGCACAGGATAGAGTATCATGGAGAGCTCCATCAAACCAGTCTCTAGACTGAAGACCACAACAGCAACAAACGACAGTGAGGTGAAATGATTCTCTTTGTGCTCATAGTCGTTGTTGAGTGGATTTTCTATCGCTGTTGCGATAGAATCGTATACCATTGTATTCCAGATTATGGTTCATGGTTATTCGATACAATATTGCACCCTTAAACATTAAAAGTATATAAATGTTATTGTTGTACTCTTCAGTCAGACTGCTTTCATGTAGCTCTCCATCTCAATCTATCTACCTTCTACACCTCCCTCCAGTGCTAAATTGATGATTCGACACCTGCTAATTAGTTACATGCACTCTTAAGTACTGCTACGTTTCAAAAGCTTCTATTCCCTTCTTCTCTGAAATGCTTGTTGTTCACGTTTCACTTCCACGCAAGGCTACACTCCATACAAGTGCCTTAAGAAAAGATTTCGAAAATGGTTCAAATGGCTCTATGGGCCTTAACATCTGAGGTCAACAGTCCCCTAGACTTAGAACTTCTTAAACCTAACTAACCTAAGGACATCACACACACCCATGCCCTAGGCAGGATTCGAACCTGCGACCTAGCAGCAGCGTGTTTCCAGACTGAAGAGTCTAGAACCGCTCGGCAACAACGGCCGGCCAGAAAATATTTCCTAACACGTAACTCTACATTCGATGTTAACGAATTTCTTTTCTTCAGAAACGCTTTTCATGGCATTGCCAGTCTACATTTTATGTCCTGTCTATTAAGACCACCCTCACGTGTTTTGCTGCACAAATATCAAAATTTACCTACTACTTTAAGTCTCTCGTTTTCTAATCCAATTCCCTCAGCGTCACCTGATATAATTCGACTACATTCCATGTTCCTTGTTTTGGTTTTGTTGATATTCTTATTATATCATCCTCACTAGTTATGTGATCTACCCATCTAATCTTCAGCATTCTTCTGTAGCACCACATTTCAAAAGCTTCTATTCTCTTCCTATCCAAACTATTTATCGTCCATGTTTCACTTCCATACATGGCTACACTCCATACGAATACTTTCAGAAACGACTTCCTGACACTTAAATCTATACTCGATGTTAACAAATTTCTCTTCTTCAGAAACGCTTTCTTTGCCATTGCCAGTCTACATTTTATATCCTCTTTACTTCGACCATCATCAGTTATTTTGCTCCCCAAATAGCAAAACTCATTTACTACTTTAAGTGTCTCATTTCCTAATCTAATTCCCTCAGCATCACCCGACTTAATTAGACTATATTCCATTATTCTCGTTTTGCTTTTGTTGATGTTCATCTTATACCTTCCTTTCAAGACACTGTCCACTCCGTTCAATTTCTCTTGCAAGTCCTTTGCTCTGTGACAGAATTACAATGTCATCGGTAAACCTCAAAGTTTTTATTTCTTGTCCCTGAATTTTAGTTCCTACTCCAAATTTTTCTGTGGTTTTCTTTACTGCTTGCTAAGTGAATAGAGTGAATAACAATGGCGATTGCCTACAACCCTGTTTCAATCCCTTCTCAACCGCTGCTTGCTCTTCGATTCTCGTAACTGCCGCCTGGTTTCTCTACAAGTTTTAAATAGCCTTTGGCTCTCTATATTTTACCTCTGTAACCTTCACGATTTCAAAAATAGTATTCTAATCAACATTATTAAAACGTTTCTCTAAGTCTACAACTGCTACAAATGTAGGTTTGCCTCTCCTTAACCTATTTTATAGGAGAAGCCGTAGGGTCAGTACTGCCTCGCGTGTTTCTGTATCCCTCCAGAATCCAAAGTGATCTTCCCGGGAACAGGCTACTATCTGTTTTTCACTGAAATTGTGTAGGTACCGGTTCAAGACCAATTATTCAAAATGACCATCACAATCACATTATTTATTTTGCAGCCAACCGGTTTGAACCCGCGATGGGGTCACCTTCAGGACAATTTACACCGTTTGGTCGCTCGCTGGAGTCGTCACCCTGTCTGTGCACGGTTGGTAACTTAAAATAGATAACTTAAGATATGCAGTGAGCGACCAAATGGTATAAATTGCCCTGAAGATGACACCAACGCGGTTTGAAACCGGTTGGCGGCAAAATAAATATTGCGATTGTGACTGTCATTTTGAATAATTCATTATAAGTAAACCAATCGCTGTTATCTCCACACAACTATGTTGTCTAAAAACTTACAGGTTCAAGAAGCGCATGAATTCACATTGATTTTGTAATTATAGTGTACGTTTATCATCATGCAGAGAAGCTTCGACAGTTATATGCCAAATTAATCGCCATCGTAATAAGAACTTAGTCTTTAAACTCAGTCGTACTACAATAATGGCCCACTTTGCTGCCTGTATATATGCACCAAATAGAGTCTGATGAATTAACTAAAATAATTTGGAACCATCAGTCTAGTAAAGGATGTTGCTATAGAAGAGTCACCGGATACTTACTTATCAGATACTTTGGTTTACAGAGTCTTGGAAAATACTGCAGTGTAACTTCCGTGTAAAACGCAGCTAAAATATTTTAATGCAAACATTTTTATCCCCATAGATACCAGAACAAACTGAAGAAGTCACAGATTTTAATGAAGTCAGCTTAAGTACGTTGTGGACTCTGCACCTAAAGTAACATCGTAATTTTTTCAGCATTGCAATAACGAAATAGGGACAAAACATGCGTTGCACATTGTTTCTTGCACAAGTTTAAGTTTTACGACTCTGAGCCAGAGCAAATACTTCGACAGACCGGTGGAATTAATGCTTTATATTAAGGTAGTATCCCAAGAAGGAGCGTGTAAAACCGCAAGAGTTTCAAGGACCAAAGAGACAAGAAACATCTGTATAAACATATTGTTCAAATACTTTATAGTCTCTGAAAGTATATTCTGCTTCCACGCTCATTTCAAAACGAGTTATCATTCCAATCCACATACTCCAGCAGAAGTTTCGCAACAGCGTTGCACCTCTTCTTAATGCTGTAGATTGACTGGACTGTTTGGCTAATTACTTTACGGCAAATACAAGGCGACCTCGTGTGTGTGTGTGTGTGTGTGTGTGTGTGTGGGCGCTTGGGCGTGTTAGGGCAAGGGGGAGGGGGATAAAGGTAACGGGATTGGGATTAAACGCGAGGGGATTACCAGTTGCAGCATTTGCTTTACAATCATGGGAGAACTCCAGAAATTGTCAAAAAAAGGGCATGGGAAGCGTTTTCAAGATTTTGACATGTATGAAACAAAAAACATAAAAAACTCGAATGTATGTTTAAGTGTATTAGTGTATATACAGATTTAGGTCAGTGAAATGCTCGACATATCTAGTGTACTTCTGTTCCTGCGTTTACTCCAGGTAGCCCAAGAGTCCAGGTGCACATTTAATCCTACTCAACACATAGGTATTCAGATGCGACACATTGTCCACTTAATTCACTGGTGTAGTGAGCCGTTTATTGGCTCGTGAACCTGTTATTGATAGAAGTCTTCGCTCTGTCTTTGCAGGTTGTACCTAGCAAACGAGTGCTGTTGGGTCACGCTAGAATGCGCAGCATAAGACGGCTGCCCAATTTAAGAGCACTACGAGCGCATTCTCGGCTTGAAGTGCGTTCCTCGCTTTCAAACGATTCAAAGGAGAGACAGTTTTTTTTTTTTTTTTTTTTTTTTTTTTTTTTTTTTTTTTTTTTTTTTGTGTCCTCGTCTACCTTCTGTCAACTTGAGGCACGCAGGCTTGGTACTGCCACCTTCCGGCTGGTGGAGGAGACGCACTCGGTGTATTGCATCTATGGAGACCTCGGCGAGGAGATGCGATAGTCTTAGGGATCGGGCTAGTGGCACACTGATGGCAGGTGTGTGTAAAACTTAACTTTCCAAGCTTTTTCAGCGTCGTTCCAGTGCTTCCTAGCTTTGGTTGCGTTTTCCATAATAATGGTTATAGCTCCCCTACCAGAATGCTGAATGCTTGTTTTTGTTGGGATTACATACACAAGTTTCTATAACCTAGGATTCTGTCATTGTATGCTGCCGCTGTATTTAAAAAGTGTTTCTATATGTATGTATATGTACCGTATATTTGCACACTAGGTCGACTGTGTTTTTGGTGCCGGCATTAATTACTATAAGAGCGAGTTCTATGGTACTGAGTCTAAATCTAGTACTTTTTGCGAGTACTTATTTTCAAGTTGGATGTCTATAACCTTAATAGTTCTTTTACTTCCTATTATCAGCTCTTATGGATTCATAATTTTTTAGTTCAAATGGCTCTAGGCACTACCGGACTTAACATCTGAGGTCATCAGTCCCCTAGACTTAGAACAACTTAAACCTAACTAACCTAAGGACATCGCACACATCCATGACCGAGGCAGTATTCGAGCCTGCGACCGTAGAAGCAGCGCGGTTCCGGACTGAAGCGCCTAGGACCGCTCGTCCACAACGGCCGGCGTAATTTTTTAGTCAGAATTCTGAAAGGGATTCTTTTCATTTACAGCTAAGCTCCATTAAGCACGTCCGCCTCCATAGATGAGTGGTCAGCTCAGCTGACTGTCATGTGTAAGACGCTGGTTCGATTCCCGATATTGCCAGAACTTGATGGGAAGAGTGGAACGGTATGAACTCAGCCTCGTGATGCCAGCTGAGACGCTACTTGCAGAGTACTAGCGGCTTCAGGTCACGAAGACTGAGAACGGCAGGCATAAAGCATCGTGCTGAGTCCCATGCCCCTCCAAACTGCATCCAGCGATATCATTTGCGGGGGCTGACATGGCGGTCGGTCTGTACTAATTTGCCCGCCAGAGCCTGTAAACGGTATTTCTGTTTGTGTTTTCATATTTATTTATTGCGTGATTCTCACGTGTATCCATGAGAGTTTTTCAAATGCTGAAGACTTTGTATTCAGGACAGTCATTGCCTTGATATATCATTCTGAAGACAGAACCGCTTCAACTGCAAGCACTTTATTTATAAACGCGATCGGTTTCGCAGCATTACAGCTGCATTATCAGGTGCACTAAAATCCAGTCATGTTCTGATTAAAAATGAGAGTGGTATGACCCAGCGTTCCAAGACAGCAATTTTTCGCTATGTAGCGGACGTCAATATAAAGCAGCATAAAACATCATAGAACGCTACCGTAATACGCTCCCGTGATCACGGGAGCGTTCTATGTTGTTTTATGCTGTTTTATAATTGACGTCCGCTACATAGCGAAAAATTGCTGACTAGGAAGGTTGGGTCATACCATTCTTTCTTTCATCAGACTATGACTGGATTTTATTGCAGGTGATGATGCAGCTATAATGCTGCAAAACCGATCGTGCTTATAAACAAAGTACTTACAGCTGTAGCGGTTCTATATTCAAAATAATTTTTTTCAAATATTTTAGTTGCCGCATATGGACAGTTTAATGCCATGTAAAAGTCATAAAATTCTATTATCTTGCCAAGCGGCGCGCATGTGAAGGCTGTCTGTGACACAGGTAGCTGCTTACTACAAATTCTGAAGGCACTGACCTGGCGTCAAAAAATATAATAATTATTATTATTTTTACGTGTACATATAAATGAGCTTTGACTGGCTGCTTCATTCCTGGCTCCTCGTCTCTACTTTTCCAGCAGTATAAACCGAAATCTTGCTACATCTTCAAAAGGGTAAGTTATGTGACTAACCAACAACTCTGCTTTGACCTGCCCATTGAGTACACAAGTAAGTGTGTCCAGTTGCATCTTATTAAGGGAACAGGCTGATCGTACACTGGGCGTGAACCTCATTGTGTGTTCCACTAAAGATTCACAGGACGGCAGTTAATATAACAAGAAGTTTAGGTAAAATATCCTTTTCAGTGTTTCTTTTGAAGTTAGTTACCCCCAACCATGAATCCTGCAGTAATTCCTTACTTCACTCTCTCGGCCCCAGAAACTGAACCCGGTATTTGTGCTTGCCAAGTAACCTCCTCCAAAGTGTTCCTTCCCTTATTCCAACTACCTGAACATCATTGGCAAGCTGGTCTCTCCGCCTTATTTCCGGGCTGCCTAAATGTCCTCCTCCTTTAGGTTTCTTCTCTGACACTTCTCTCACTACTGATCCGTTCTCTCTTCTGTAGACGTAACTGGCCCAAACCAGTTTCCTTGTCTTGGCTTCTGCAAGATTATCTGGCTTATTATGTATCTCCCTGAGCTCCCTATTCTTCCTTCTTCACGATCCTGCTCCCACACCAGCTTGTGAACATATATTTAACAGGATTTTGTTTTCAAAAAGACCTTTCTATTTGTATACTTACCTGCTCCCAATATTTCTGAACTACATAGCAATACTCGTTTGATTGCAGTATTACACATCCTTATTTTGGTTGCTCTTGAAAAATTAGCTTTTATAGTAATTTGTTGAGTGAATACGATGTTTTGATCCTCACTTCTATTTCTTATTTCTGTAGTAAGTAAGCCGGCCGGAGTGGCCGAGCGGTTCTAAGCGCTACAGTCTGGAACCGCGCGACCGCTACGGTCGCAGGTTCGAGTCCTGCCTCGGGCATGGATGTGTGTGATGTCCTTAGGTTAGTTAGGTTTAAGTAGTTCTAAGTTCTAGGGGATTGATGACCTCAGAAGTTAAGTCCCATAGTGCTCAGAGCCATTTGAACCATTTTTGTAGTAAGTAACACAATCTGAAAAAGGTACCAATTGGGGGCACGTACCCACAGAACGTCCAGGACAACATCATGGCCCGAGGCTTAATACTCGAAGTACAGCTTGCATGATACGGCCGCATTTTACATTATTATTTTGGTGTTCTTCATACACCTCAATTCAATTGAACCCCTAACACGGCACATATAATAGTACTAGCCTGAACCAGAAAATTAAAATAGCTGCCAGTCATTTAGTTTCTTGTTATTGTGAAACATTTAAAATTCACCAGCAACTGCGGTTCGTAGAATTTACCAGATGCTGCATTAGGGGCCAGTAGTTTTCCATAAGGAAGATAACAGAACAAGCAATCACTTGGATGTGTGAGACAGTGGAACTTATTTTCAGTCTTATATATGGAAGGTGTCTGTTCTTTTGGACATGCATTTCCGAAAGAACAGACGTCATCCGCTGAATCAGCAGCTATATTCAATACATGACGAAAGAAATATCCGACGTTTAGCTGCAGTACGACATTGAGCGAACCTAACGGCCACAGATCAAAATTTATGCCCGTATTTCCCGCGGTTAAGGCGACCGCTCGCGTAAAGCGGAAAATCCAAGTCCGACTCTCAGTCCGACATAAATATTTATCTGTCTCCGTTGGGTCCGCTCGGTGTTCCAATGCAGCTAAATGTCGGTTATTTATTTTATCATATTTTTAATCTGTTGAACTAAAAATAAATTATCTAGCTTTTTTTTCTACTGATTTCTAGGTAAGGAAATATGTGTTAGTTATTGTAGTTTCATTTCGCGTAGAATGTCCCTAGATCCCTATGATATGTTGAACATAGGAGAGAAGTTACGCGGAGATGAAAACCTTGGCGCAAGACAGGAATAGCCAACGATGCAAATAACTAGTAGAGGAAAATATATTCACACGTTGTAAAAGAAAAAGGTTATTTGGTTCCACCTTTGGGGCAAATGACAGGTTGCAGTTCGGATTAAATCCGGTAGGAACACATTATATTATTACATAGGGGCTTTATATCATTCTCCATAACCGAGAATCATAATATTATGGCTTCAGATATCTTCCTGCAGTATTTAGAGAAATTAGACTATTCTATCTCCATCTCTCTCCTTCTAATGCTCAAAATTCAAAAAATTAAAGTCTGGAGACTATCATGATATAGCAGTTATTATTTCTTATTATCATTGCATCACAGTGGATGGTCGAGGGGCGTGAAACAGCTTCCACATTATCCAGGTGCAAGAACGCAGGACTTTAAACAGCTCTAGATATAGAACACGAGACCTCTGCAGTAAGGCAGACAAAGGTCAAGGTTTACTGTTTGCGTGCACGAAATAATTCGAATCTGTTACGAAGCAACACGTAATGCGCCGCGAGCAACGCTGGGGGCCTCAAAACGAGAAAGGCACTATTCCGCAGTCTGGTTTATGTGATTAAACCGTGAAAATTGTGAGAGGAAATTTAATTATCGGTTGATGGAAATCAGTTTGTACATCAGACGTGCCTTGTCAAAGTCACGCACGAAATTTGCTTTGTTATACAGTTATTTCATACTTCAAGAAAGACGCATTGGAGGCAAAAGGTGTGTTTTGCTTCTCCATATTTGGATTTTTGGTAGTTTATATTAATTACTGTTTAGAGCATCTGATTGACGGAGGTATTCTGCCTCGACCGTGTGAAAATTTAATAGTAGGCAAGGAGCTGGATAGCAGCTCAAGTGGTAAACTTGTACAAAGTAATAAATCAGCTAAGTTACGGTGCATGCTTTGATCTACGTGTTGTTATTCCACGTCATTCGAAGCAAATGTTAGAGCACATTCTCACTGAGTGACCCGAACTGGCTATCTAATCAGCTTGCGTCCGACAGATCGATAAATTCCATCTGTTTTGTATCCGGAATTACCACATCCGAAGCATTATCACGAGGCGAAATGTGCAAAATACGATTAGATCTTCTCCTTCTTCTTCTTCTTATTCTGTCTAGGACTTCACTGTCTGTCGGCCTCATTCCGTAGATGAACTGGGTCAACTGCTGTCCCATCTCTTTGGCGGTCGCCCGGGCAGTCGTTTTCCTTGTGATTGTCCATGTTTAAAACAAAACTTTTAAGTTGTTTCGTGGGATCCGTCCACCCCCCCCCCCCTCCCAATTTCTTTTTGTTGTCTTCATCCAGTTCCTTACATCTTGCTTTTCATACTGATCACTTACCGACACTTGTTCACTTGTCCCACATCGTAACTCCTTCGATCTGACTTAGTACCTTTATTTCCATTGCCATTAGGTGTTTTATCAGTTTAGTTTCCACTCTAGCTTCTGCTGCATGTGCAGAACGCACCATTGTCTTATATACTGCTATTTTTGCGACAAATGTCATACATTTCTTTCTGCATACAGTATTTTACAGAGGTCCGGCTACCCTTACCACCTCCATCACTTGGTTTACCGCCTCCAAGATTAAGTCTTTATAGTTGGTGGTAATAGTCCGTAGATAATCACTTGTTCCACTGACACATCATCTACTTCTAATTTGTATTTTACAGGCGCTTCCGATAATACCTTCGATTTTTAGATGAGATTTCCCGATTATATTACTTTGCTGTTTTATTGACTTAGTGAAATAAACTTTGTAAATTATCCTTATTATTTGCATCATCAGTATAACATATAATACTTACCACTTCATTTCTCATTTTATATTGTGGTTTCTTTCTTATGGCGACAGTGATAAGATCCATTATTAAGCTGAACAGTGGTGTGCTTAATAAAGGGAGGGAGGTTAAGGTTTAACGTCCCGTCGACATTGAGGCCATTAGAGACGGAGCACAAGCTCAGATTGCGTCAAGGATGAGGAAGGAAACTGACCTCTCAAAGTTCCATCGTGGCATTTGCCTCGAGAGATTCAGGGAATTCACGAACAATCTAAATCTGGATGGTTGGACGAGAATTTGAACCGCCGTCCTTTCGAAAAACAGGTTGGCGTATCAAGCTAAAATTGTTTTCCTGTATTGACGTATGTAGACCTTTGGAGGAGTAAAAATGTTACACTTTTAAGTCAATGCAGTGTAAAGATATCGGCATTTATGCCACATATTTCGATACTTGCTATCTTAGTCATTAAAACCTATAGAGTACTTCCCGTTGATGTAGAACCACAAAATTTGGCAAGAAGAAAGGTTTCACAGTAGAAGTAAAGAGTAACATTCAGAAAATTTTTAATTTACAAATGTATCACAGGAAAGAATATTTCTACTGTCGTTTGTTATGCGTATTTAAACTTGAAATTAAAACATTCTGGAAACACATGAAATCCACGAGCCCGGTGTCTTGCTAGAATCAGTGTCGATAACAGGCAAAAATCGTCGCGTCCACGATTCCCGGAATGGATGATCTCCCTATATACATAATTAACATTGCAGTGTGCAACTCCTTTTCGTACCTGGCCTATCAAAGACTTCTGACAAGTCAACAAAACACTGACGGGCCGGGTTACTGAACTTAATGTATATCTGCACAGTCTTGCTTACAGCGAAATGTAGTTTGTGCACGTAATTTATGTTAAATAACATCAGCTCCTTACTTCGTCTTTCGCTCCCATTGTCAATCTCCTTACGCTCTATCTAGTGGTTTGATTTTGGAAACATTTCCACTCTTTCTTTACATTCTGTTCTGTCTTCAATTTGTTGAGTACCTCGGACAACTTGGTCTACAGTTGTACGTAGCTTCCTAAGCCGAAAAGGTTTAAATGTTAAATTTTTAACTGTAGCAACTTTTTTCTTGTTATCATCGTTTCAGCTGCAGTTATGTTCCCTAATGTCTTCCACACAACCTTTCTTTGTTTAATTAAAGATTCGACAAAATGTCGTGAAGGAAGCATGTGACCATGTTACGTATAACCAACAGCAGCGCACAAATGCTGAATAGGCCATTTAATGAAACGTCATAAGTTGGCGGACAAATAACTTTAATATTATCCGTTTCGTGATAATCCATAGTCAGATACGAAATACATCACGCTGTTCAGATGAAATGAAAGTATATGTTGTGTACATCACTGTCAATCTGCCTCTCCCTGTAATGTGACCGAGCGAGGTGGCGCAGTGGTTAACACACTGCGAAACATCCCCTTAAAAAAATTAATGAATTGTTGTGCTGATAAACCTCATCCGTTATTTGATTTTCAAAAATCTGAGCAGAACTGAACGTATTCAGACATTTCTCTCTTTACTTATTCTGATCAACACTAAACTGACACACAATATTATTAGCGCAACGCAATCTGACTTGGAGAACCGATAGAGGTACTCAAGGTATCCTCCGTCACGCACCGTCAGGTGGCTTGCGGAGTATGGATGTAGATGTAGATATAGATGTAGACTTTAAATAATCCCTACAAAAGAATGGCCCTGACTAACAATAACCTATACCTTTCATGAATCACTTACCTCACAAAAAATCTTCGTTACTCGAACTACTGCAATACAGCGAGCGCCAATACTGCCAGCTAAATAAAAGATTCTAACTACTGAAGGCACTAACTACTGATCGGCATAGTTAGCAAATGAAAGATTTTGATAGAGAACAAACAATATACTTACCTTAATAATGTTCAAAAGTCATCATTTTTCAGTTCATGATATCCAGTATTACAAATTTACTCTTTCTGATGCACACAAGTCCAGATCGTCCGCTCTCAAAATTCTGCCATCTCTCTCCCTACATCCACCACTGCTGGCGGCTCACCTCCAACCGGGCAACGCTACGCGCTGTTCACATCCAACTGCCCAACACTACAATAGTAAAAATTCCAACAATGCAAACCAGCCACAGACTGCACACAGCACAGTCAGTGATTTTCATACAGAGTACTACGTGGCGTTACCAACATAAAAACCTAAACAGCCTACTTGCAACTGGACTAGCACTCGGGAGGTCAACGGTTCAAACCCGGATCCAACCATCCTGATTTAGGGTATCCATGATTTCCCTAAATCGCTTCAGGGAAATGCCGGGATGGTTCCTTTGAAAGGACACGGCCGACTTCCTTCATCATCCTTTCCTAATCCGATGGAACACATGACCCCTCTGTTTGGTCCCCTCACTCATATCAATCAACCAACTTGATATGTGCAATACTGAAGTCATTTGTTCATCAGCTGATGATGTTTCATGAATCGATCTCTGTAGTATTTGTGCAGGTTGGTTAGACTTGGTTTTTTAATCCCTCTTTATAAAATCGAAAACCATTCTTTCTGGTGCGTAAATTCGTTATTGGAAAATTAATCTCGTAACATTGATATTTTTGCATTTCACCGGAGTGACAGATCTTTGTAAATATCTTTTCTTCGCTGAAATACTAATTCCATGTTACGTAATAGTGCTCTGAAAGATTTTACGTCTCCATTAAGGTGCTGGAGTTATGGTTGTCCCTCACCGAGAATGAAAGATAGAATCGCAAACTTGTACTAATTATCTGTGTTGTCTCATCCTTTAAATGACTTGTACAGAGCTCGCTACACTGATGCCCAGCGCTCCGTTCCAAGAGAGGCGGACGCCACCTGTAACTTAGTGGCGGCAGTGCGGCGATGTACGCCGCGCCGTCTCGCAACGAACGGCCAGGAAATGTCTGGCACGCGCCGCACCACAGCTACAAGCGCCCAGAAGATGCCACGCTAAATAACGTAAGTGAAACACGGATAGGCTGCGGAGAGCACGCCCATGAAACATGTGCCCTCTCGCGTACGCGATGGAGACGTTAATGGCGAAGCAGATAAGCTTAAAAGCCTCTTGCAGTCCACACACGTAATAACTGCATACAAGGAGTGTTCTAAAGCTCTTGCCGGAACACGGGAGGGGTAAACGGCAGCAGCATGATACACGTCGGCTATAATCGCCGCAGTGCGGACCCCATTGCTTTAATGGACGAGCTCACACGATAGCCGCCGTAATGGCAGGACGTCGTGAGGCAGGGAACACAAATACCGTTTCAAGAAACGCGGCGGAAGAAATTCGATTAGGATAACGGCGATTATTATGGCGAGGCAGAGACCTGCGTCCGGCGCCGGGGTGATGTACTTGGTATCGCACCCACTCTGTATACAGAATGCCGATCCGGCCGAGGAGATGTTTGCCGGAGAACTCGGAATGCAGCGGAGTAATACTGGCAGAGCTGCGAAGCAACTACGGTACGGCCTGCCTCACTGGAATAATGGAGCTGAAATACGCCAGCTCCTTATGCAATCTGTAAAAAACCCAAACAGTGTATGAACGCAGGTGTTTGTTTTATTCAGTGACTGGTTTAGATCCTAAAGATCATCTTCAGATTAAGCTAAAAATGATGTGCATGTTTATGAACAAGAAAATTTTGACTTTTTTCGTTATAGTTGTTTCATCCCCCCCTCGTCCAATATGGGCGTGGGGGGTCTGTCAGCGGTGCGATATTCAGCTCTTCAGCCAAGAGCTTTTAAAAATTTGAACAAAGATGAACCAAATATTAAAAGAATTACTAAAAGGATCAATTCCTTCACGTTTACATTTAAAAAAAAAATAAGGCAGTTGATTTTTCAGTTAAAAAATGAAAGACGAAAACATAATAAGCAAAAAAAAAAATGTACATTTGAAAACTAATCGCAAAACGATGATTCTCTTCTAAAACGAGTACTAAACTTTCACTTAAAATCTGAAGTATCTGCACTGGGAGAACGGGTTTGGAGAGTGTAAAACGTGTTCTACAGTGTGCCTGTTGTCACGATTCTGCGAATCGACAGGGGTTTTGCTATCGATAAGTGTCTAGCGTCTTTTCCCTTCGGGACGGAGCTCGTTATGTGCTACTGTAAACCGTTGAGCGTCACCGTATCTTCTGGTGCTATAGAACCGAAATTGTATGAAATCATATAATACGTAGATTTCAGAAAAGCAGTACGAAGGTGAATCGTTACTGGGGATACTTTTGGTTATTGCCAGTGGCTGATAAGAGTTGTGTTGATGAGCATCTTACTGTAACACGTTTTTTAGAACACTGTCCGGTGGGATAGTGCCGTGAAGTTACACGGTTTCTGAATCTCTGCTAACGTCGCTGCAAGTGAGGGACTATAGTAGATTGCTGTAATGAGCAAACGTGACATGAGTTCTAGTGTGTGAATCTTCGATCTTGGAACTGGGAGCTGGGACGACGTAGTTGTCATTGTCATGAATGAGGAACTACTGATTCTTGATCAGTTGGATGCATGGAATTTTTGGAAATACTCTCACTCAGATACACTGTTACGGAATTCTACCAGTGGAACGTCTCGTCAGTCAAAGAAACATGAGGTTCTCAAAATGGCTCTGAGCACTATGGGACTTAACATCTGAGGTCATCAGTCCCCTAGAACTTAGAACTACTTAAACCTAACTAACCTAAGGACATCACACACCGTAGCGGTCGCGCGGTTCCAAACTGTAGCGCCTAGAGCCGCTCGACCACACCGGCCGGCAAACATGAGGTTCTATTACTGTATTATGTATTTAGTTGTAAGCATTCGTTAATAGCTGTTTTAGTAATACGAAACAAAGCTGTTGTTGCTTATTTTACGGCAGAGTCACCTCTGATAGTTTATTAATTTTAAGTTGGAGGGTGCTTCGGATTTTATGTGCTTTTGGTTTTAATGTACTGGATCAGCTGCTCTCAGAAATGCTTGTTAACATTATTTGTTCCTTTATGGGGCATTGGTTACTATGGAGGGTTAAATTACCCTAAAAGTCAGCTTATGATAATATCTGAATTTTATGATTTCAGTTTGTGGTTTCAATTAATTAAGTGAATGTCACTATGAACTTTCTTCCGGATTAATTCAAGAGTGTTATAAATTTACACGGCGTAATAGAGATACGAAGCGTGGACGGTGAAGTACGGGGTCTACTGGATATAAACAATGGAGAACAGGATGAGAAGAAATATGGGAGGATGTGTTTGTCGTGTAGGCAGAACAATGGAGAAAAGAGAAGAACCGATGAGGAGTCATGGAAATGGGAGACGGGAGCCACAAACCTCACTGTCTGAGAGAGGGAGTCGGTTGAAGTTACATTCGGCTGGGGAATGGAGTGTGTATAGGCGTGGATACGATGGAGTGTGTAAGAGCGCGGTAGCATACTAGGACCGGTGAACAGAGGGTAAACATAGGGATATTTGAATGTAGTTTGTGGGTAGTGTAAGATATGTGAAAGTATTCGATGTGGCCGAGGAGGGGTGGGAATTTGGTAAAAGAATGCAGAATTCGACAGCGAATGCATGACGTTCAACGATTTGGATGGAATTACAGAATTTTACTTGGGTGAATATCTGCGCAACATTAGCTTACGAGAGGATAGGTTGAATCGATCATTACGAGAAGGTAACAACATTATAAATGGTAGCGTTGATTCACTCTGTCTGAGAAGCAACTAACGACTTACATGTCTCCTTTGAAGTTAACAAAAGAGGCAAACAAAATTCATATTCCTGACTGTTATTGTCACATGGTGTAAAAACGTGATAAAATTCTAGTAAACGCTCATTGACAATTAGGTAAGGTAGAGCTAGTGAAGCACAGGGACTTCGATAGCTACGTTTCACCCACTGTTAGAAACCTAAGTAATAAAAATTAGTTGATCGCTTAACTTCTGGGCTTTTATGTATCTAAAGAAATTACTTTTGGTGCAAGTACAATTTACTTGCACATACATAAAACAATATATATAATTATTGCTATTATGTTGTACTTCATAGAACATTCTTCATCATGATCAAAGGCAAGAGTTTCATGTTTTTATTGATAAATATGAAAGTTGTTTATGAATAACAGAAACATGTTTTTGAATAACAGAAATATGTTACACATAAGATCGACGAAGTACTGAAGTGATGTTAAATATATTTTTGTTTTGTATTTTTTCTTTAAATTTAACCTTTTTGGAGGAAACTGCGTTTTGTAGGGCTATATGATAAAACTGTATTGTTTTTTACAATTCTAGATACTCATCATGTAGGTGTAGGAGAAAGGCAGCACGTGGTCACCTAAAAATGTGAAATTTAGTATACACGTAAACTGAAGCGGCGAATGAAAAGTTGTACCAATGCCGGAAATCGAGCCAGGGCCTCCTGATCACTAGGCAGGTGCATTAGCCACTGAACCACGTTGGCACAGCGGTTCACACAACTGAACGGTTGTTCACGGTAACCTGAAAGCGTGGGAGATGGTCGTGGTGCGAAAAACAACCCCAAAACATCACACAACGTCCTCCAGCATGAACTACACCGGCCACACTACGCGTTAAACATTTCATTCGACCGCCGATGCTGTAGACGCCTTGCGTCATCTGAAAAGAAACAAAATTTTTGACTCTTCGGGCCACACTATGTGCCTCTACTCAGTTACAGTGTTCACGTCTGTTGGCATGAACTACAGCTGTAAGCACAGTGTGCTAACGGCAGCCTTGCATTACGGGCCGTGAATGTTTGTTGGTCTCATCTGCATATGACGTACCTGAAGAAATCTGTAGGCTCTCTTCCTCACCGAGGCGATTATCAAGGCTACATGTAATTTTACACGGTATTTACGTGATGTATCCTGATGTGCTTCTATAGTCCATTTCATTATGTTTTGTGTCGCTCTTTCCATTTCTACCTGCTACACCATCCAACATGCTCGCCAATTCCTTTTTTAGTCAATGCAGATCTCTGGATCACTTTGATATAGCGGACGTGACTACCAGAAGACTGACAGTTTAGGTACACTGCACATGTCGAGCAGGTAATCGTCATTGCAGTACACAAACACACCCACCCACCTCCACACACACACACACACACACACACACACACACATATATATATATATATATATATATATATATATATATATATATATATATATACTAGGCTTTCTTTTATCTGTCTGGAACATATTTCCAAAAAATAAAACTCATACTCTTACTGCGGTTCTGAGTAAGGTTTACAGATGGCTTAGTTTGGTTGTAAAACAAATAATGGAACTGGAACTCCCCTCCCAATTTTTTGACTCTGTCCCCCTGTTGGCTGGAAAGAAATTGTCTTGACGGTGGTCAGAGCTCGAAACGCCCGCTCTGCTTTTATGTACAGATCAGTAAAAGTATTACAGTGACGTACATTACATGCACCTCCTATAATGATGAACACCACTACATTAACTTTACGTAACTGTTCACTCTTTCGAGCTAAATCTTTGTAATGTATTTTAATGGTGTTCGTGCAACTAACTGAAATATTAAGGTACGATCTTTCTCATTCTCTTAGTGTGTAACAGTGCTGTCCGTTATCAGCACTCGTGCAGTATTGTGTAGTCTTTGTCTTCTGGCGAATGACCATGAAAATGGGAGAAGAGGGCGGCATCACCTCAGTTGAAAGGTTGAAGACAAATTAAAAATACGTGTAAATCTACTGAGCAGGAAATTTATGGTAAAGAAAATTACTTTCATCAGCAGGATTCGAGCTGGCTGAGCCTGAATTGTGCACTGGGCCGCTGTAGTGGGTTAACGATGTCGGCTATGAAAATGAGTAACTTTAATAGTATGTGTAAGCAGACAATTCACCCCAGGCCTCTGTTCAGTGCTTTGCTTAACATTGCAAAAACAGACATAATGTCTTATGGGATAACAGCAATCAGTGATTTTATAAAGTTACTTAAAATCCGTCTTGATTGCAAATTTTTTTTTATTCATATGACCGGATTCGGTTCATTCAGAACCATCTTCAGATCTGATATTTCAGTTACAGGAGTAACACGTCCAAATCCATCAACTCTCACATGCTACGTCATATCATGACGTAGCATGTGAAAGTTGCTGGATTTGGACGTGTTATTCCTGTAACTGAAATATCAGATCTGAAGATGGTTCTGAATGAACCGAAACCGGTCACATGAAAAAAAAATTGTAATCAAGACAGATTTTAAGTAACTTTGCTTAACAGATAAATGAAAGACAATTTAAAATTTTAGCTCTCTGCTTCTTATTTTTAAGACTCCATCTTCTACGGAAGTTTGTGATACTGTCTGATCTTCAGAGTTTAGAATGGAAAACTTCTGATGTAAAACAGTGCCATCGAACTTCTGCATCTCCCAATGGAAATCTTTTGCTGTGTATCTTTCCTTTAATAATAAATAATATCACTCACCTCTCACAAATGTGTGGTGGCACCAGTAAAGTCTCCATGAATTCCATCAGTATTTGTGTAATAAATTGATATTCCGGAGTGCACTGCAGGAATTAGGGCAGAAATACTATTGGAGGAACTACAACAAACCAAGGAGCCATTACCATAGTATGTGCAAGGTATCAGATCTACAGTGAGTCGGCTTACGGTGTGGTGGAGCACAATTTATAAATAATATTCACAAAGGTCAAGACGATAGTTCTAGGTAGTTGTATGTGTTGAGGGCACAATTACGCAAGGAGTTATAGGGAATGCTTTGGTCGGTTCAGGCTGTTCGTTAAGCTGACACATAGCAAAAACCACAGACTGGGACATGTGAATCGAAGGCGCTAATGAATGGTGGAAAAAGCTGTTATAAAAGGTGTTTTTGATGTGGACCTCAAATACACTCCGCTACCATTGTGTAACCGGGTGACAGATAAGTGGAAGGACTGCACTGATTACATGGTTTATCTTTCACAATATTTATCAAAAACATTTCACAATAATTATCAAGTATCATGGTCAAATTAAAAACAATAAAATCAGATGTCAGTACTAATTAATTGTGTTTAAAAATCAAATCAAGCTCCTCATGTTTTCTTCAAATGATAACAAATAACTAACCTACTCACAGGTTGGTTCCAGCAGGTCCAAAGCTACTAACAAGTAGGTAGTAGCTATTTTGTAACCCAGTTGACATAGCTATGGTGTTGGGACCTCATGATATTGAGGAACACTGCCACCTTGATCGGCAGGCGAGATCAGTGTTCTCCCCTGGCTGCTATTACAGTCTCAAGCACTTGCTCGATATCGTTTCATCTCTCTTCAGCCCAAGAAACTCCGACGCCAGGTGTGTCATGGGGCCTTTGGTCGAGCTGGCACAATTGTGCGCTCTATATGGCTCGGCAGTACTGCTCAAAGCAGACGACAGGAAATTAAAATACCACCAATGGAACAGCGCTGTATCCATGATAGCACAGTAATATATTCCAGGCATTGCACTTTTCTTTGTTTTATTACATATAAAGCAAAGCAAAGCTCTGATTTCTGGCCCTGAAGGATCAGTTGGCATCGACAATCTGGCATCCTTAGACAATGGCGTCATTGGATGCAGTCAGCATACCGTTCTGCCTACCGTTGCCAGCTTTTTTGATCGTGGAGCTGCTGCTTCTCATTCAAACAGCTCCTAAACTGGCCTCATGAGGTTTAGTGCAACGCAGTTCAATCCTCTCGCCAAGGAAAATCCTTGACGGTATCAGAATCGATCTCAGGTCCTCCGCAAACCTGCCAGAGACGCCGATCACTGACTGTCAGCTATGGAGGGGGTTTATTACGTGTATCAGTCCTTTTTATGCATCCGGGGTATGGCACAAAACCATCAAGCATCTGTACTCTGCTATTCCAAAATTAAAAATATGGTTCGAAAGAACAGGGTGCTGAGAAACATATATTGGAGCTCTACGGCGTAGCAGCGAATACTTTACCTTTCTGCTGGTCAGAGCGTCACAACACGATGCCTTTAGCGACTGAAGTCTTGGACGGCAGCAATCTGTTATTAATGGCGCGCACCTGAAAAATGCAAGTACAAAGTCTTCCTCCCGTTCGACTTATTTGGAATGCAGGTAGTTCCCTATGAGCCTCTGAAAACCCGGTGGATTCCAGTGTGCAGATGGACCCATTTGCTGGTGTGACAAACCAATTTGACTCCACCCGACGACTATGCGTGACGGAATATGTCAAAAGTTTAGACGACCGACTCAAGACAAATAAGTACAGCCACGCATCACTCACTGTGTGTGTGATGCTAGAAGCAGTACCTCTGATTGTTCAGTAGCTGACTGGCACAGGCTATAAGTGGCACACTAGCAAAGGACACAATCTCACCATTTAGGTAGAGACCTTCAGGTCTTTACTAGCTAGGCGCCAGTACAAGAGTGTCTTCTCTTTCTCCCCGCTTTCCTCCCCAGATCGGTAGCAAAGCACATTTACATCCTAGATTACTTCCACTTTAGCACAAGCCAATCACGAGCTGGAGTGCCGCATTCGAAGATGGAAGACTGCCCCTTTCTGTGAATACACAGATTTTACCTATCACAGACTTTACAGTTAACTGGGAGAAAAGGAAAAAAAAAGATTCAGCTTCGTGGCCTCTTACCCACACGTTTACACCATGTCTTTTGCTAACAACATGACCAGGATCGAACCACAGCCCTCGATAAAAAGATTGTTATCTCCCCTGTTTCATCCATTTGGAACTTTCCAAAGAATGGCCATAAACTCGCTAAAAGCCTCGTGCCTCCACCGATATGTTTTGTAATAGAGTCTGGACGTATGGGCGCCAGTGACCTGTCCCACAGAACATTCACAGAAAGCTCACAGTTGTCTCGCCGGCTTCCTGCCTAACAAGGGCCCATCCTCCGCTTTATTGCCAGTCTTCAAGGCTTTGCCCATTGCAGCGGCATCTCCTTGGCGCTAGTCAGCCTACTTGGATGCGGCCCCCGACCGACCGGCGCCATCCAACGTGTCTGCACAATGAGACCGCGGAACTCTGCCATCCAGAAATGTTTACATCCAGGTTCCGCAGAAAAAACCCTCCCCTCGGCTCTCAGTCGCCATATGCTTTTACTGAAGTCGTTTAAAGCTTAACACTTTTCCTTCACTAGAGCACACAAGCAAGAGCGTGAACTGCTGCCCACCATTTCATCATATTGTTTGAAGTCAGATCGAATCCAGGTATAGCAACCAAGTAATAAAGATCAACTTCCCTAAGAACATTACACAGCATGACACCAAATCAGAAGTGAGAGTGCTCTGCAATCTCTCAGCACTTATGTCACATATCATGTATACATTGGGTGACACCCTATTTACATTTTTGGTCATATTTTGTTTTTGGTAGTTATTAATTTGCAAAATACATACAAATATTAAAAACTGCATGACAGTTTTGGGGACTATGTTCTTCGTTCTGTTTGTCCCTGTCATTTCCTGTTTAACACTTACACCTCGAGCACTATCCTAGTACCTAAACCTCGAGATGCGAGTTGATAGTTTAATACAGAGTGAATTGTATGTAGCAAGCTACATGGCCGTGTTATAGCTGTAAGGACTTGTTCACGCTTCTTAACAGTAGAATAACTGATTATATTACATAGCAAGGTTATTTTTATTGTATTACATAACAAGTTTCAGGATTACGCTGTTTATTCCTGTGGTCTTGTCAAGCATGTCTTTCACAGTAAGAGCAAAATGCTAGTACCTAAACATCGAGCTACACGTTGTTAGTGTAAATATTGTGATACGCATAACGCCAGCTAAGTGATTTCATTGTATGGTTGTTTGTGGTAGTTATGAGTGGAACACTTAATGTTCCCTTTGAGATTCCTTCATCTCCGCTTAACTACATCGAGGTACCGAACAACAAAGAATATATACCTATCGAGGCTTTATGGTGCCTTCATATTACGACATACATATTTTTATTGTATTCGTTTTATAATACGAACATTCTATATGACAGGCTTCACTTTTTGGGTATTAAAAGAGATATTGAACGTACAGTGTTTCCTGTAACGTTTTTAATGTAGTTTTGAATTTTATGTAAGTTAATTAAAAAATTTTATAACAAAATAAGTGTAAAATACTCTGATTTGGATTATTTATTGAAATGTCAGCAGTGTACATTCTTGGATTGTTGGCTTGCCTTTATATGAAACGACGTATTTTTGCTTGTAACTACTACCACAGTGTCATCTGGTGGCTGACTGAAACGTCTGTGATGTTTACTTGAGAATCTTTCTTCATTCTGCTAATATACAAACATGAGCTTGTATAATCAGTGCAGTATGTATGTTGTTTTATGTTATAGTTATTTTATGCTCGACTTGCTACTGCACTACTGTTCAAACGGTTCAAATGGCTCTGAGCACTATGGGACTTAACATCTGTGGTCATCAGTCCCCTAGAACTTAGAACTGCTTAAACCTAACTAACCTAAGGACATCACACACATCCATGCCCGAGGCAGGATTCGAACCTGCGACCGTAGCGGTCACGCGGTTCCAGACTGAAGCGCCTAGAACCGCACGGCCACACCGGCTGGCTGCACTACTGTTGTCAGGTTCTATGATATGATATGGCATAGTAAGCATTTGATCAAGATTAAGTGGAATGCACTGGAAAAGGTATGCTATTTCCTATGGTACATGTGGTGTCACCGCCAGACACCACACTTGCTGGGTGGTAGCCTTTAAATCGGCCACGGTCCATTAGTATACGTCGGACCCGCGTGTCGCCACTGTCAGTGATTGCAGACCGAGCGCCACCACACGGTAGGTCTAGAGAGGCTTACTAGCACTCGCCCCAGTTGTACAGCCGACTTTGCCCGAGATGGATCACTGACAACTAAGCTCTCATTTGCCGAGACGATAGTTAGCATAGCCTTCAGCTACGTCATTTGCTACGACCTAGCAAGGCGCCATTACCAGTTTATATTCAGTGTAATAATGTCTAAACAAGAGCGATGCTCCAATTGTGGATTAAAGTTAAGTATTCCAAGAACTACGTTCTTTTCTTTATAGGATAGTTACTTTACCTTGTTCCAGACCTCACGCCAATCTGCGTCAGCTAAACGCGTGCCTTTCGGCTACCTCCGAGTGGCTTGGCTGTCTTGCCACGCCACTACAGTACATTACATGTTTATATGAAATCGAATTACGCCCCCTTTACATCTAAACCCAGTGTGCTTGAACATGTTGATTTGCGCTTTATAACTCTATGATGGCAACGTAGTTTGCCGAAACCATTCATCACAATAAATACTGTACAATAGCGATCTTGTCTGTTTGAAGTTGTATTTCTGTTTCTTCTTTAATTAATTTACAACTTTCTCCTAGAGTTTGGGCTCTAGGCAGCGCGGCAGTTAGTGCAAAAATATACTAGTTTTGTGATTACAAGCTGTAAAATATTGTATTATTACCTTATCGTTGCCATCTCATCGTTTCAGGCAGATATTATTGGTTGGCTGTTAATATATAATCTTGATTATATAATATGGCTTGGGAGGGAGATCCCGTACGGAGTTATTTGGCCGCCTGGTCCAAGCCTATTGGACAAAACTTCGGCGACTTGCGCTTCTTTATGATGAAGATGAAATGTTTAGGACAATACAAACAAACAGTCCCCGAGTGAAGAAAATATTTGATTCAGCCAGGAACCCAACCAGGGACCCCCTGATCGAGAGGCTGTAATGCTAATCTCTAGACCCCGAGAGTGGGGTGATTCATGATATTCCAAAACAGTGGTTGAATACGCACAATTTATCTGTACCATAGAATTTATTAAGCTTGCGGAAGTAGAAATTTCCACTTTCTAAACCAGCCATGTCTCTGTAAGTTAGTGACAACTACTATCGATTCTGGAATTCCCTTCGAGTTGTATATTGTGATTTCTTAGTTTACCCAATATTGTTGCATTTCGGTTTCATTTACTCCTGAGTATGCTTTACAATCCATCTTTCCCTGTTTCGAGTTAGGTATGTCTTATGTATTATTTTTTTCCCGCAAACACTTCATGCATATTGTTGCGATGTGCAGTTTATGCCAGCATTAATTCAATTGCATTTTACATCTACATCTACATCCATACTCCGCAAGCCACCTGACGGTGTGTGGCGGAGGGTACCTTGAGTACCTCTATCGGTTCTCCCTTCTATTCCAGTCTCGTATTGTTAGTGGAAAGAAGGATTGTCGGTATGCCTCTGTGTGGGCTCTAATCTCTCTGATTTTATCCTCACGGTCTCTTCGCGAGATATACGTAGGAGGGAGCAATATAGTGCTTGACTCCTCGGTGAAGGTATGTTCTCGAAACCAACAAAAGCCCGTACCGAGCTACTGAGCGTCTCTCCTGTAGAGTCTTCCACTGGAGTTTATCTATCATCTCCGTAACGCTTTAGCGATTACTAAATGATCCTGTAACGAAGCGCGCTGCTCTCCGTTGGATCTTCTCTATCTCTTCTATCATCCCTATCTGGTACGGATCACACACTGCTGAGCAGTATTCAAGCAGTGGGCGAACAACCTACTTCCTTTGTTTTCGGATTGCATTTGCTTAGGATTCTTCCAATGAATCTCAGTCTGGCATCTGCTTTACCGACGATCAACATTATATGATCATTCCATTTTCAATCACTCCTAATGCCTACTCCCAGATAATTTATGGAATTAACTGCTTCCAGTTGCTGACCTGCTGTATTGTCGCTGAATGATAAGGGATTTTTCTTTCTATATATTCGTAGCACATTACACTTGTCTACATTGAGATTCAATTGCCATTCCCTGCACCATGCGTCAATTCGCTGCAGATCCTCCTGCATTTCAGCACAATTTTCCATTGTTACAACCTCTCGATATACTACAGTATCATACGCAAAAAACCTCAGTGAACTTCCGATGTCATCCACAAGGTCATTTATGGATATTGTGAATAGCAACGGTCCTACGACACTCCCCTGCGGCACGCCTGAAATCACTCTTACTTCGGAAGACTTCTCTCCATTGAGAATAACATGTTGCATTCTGTTATGTAGTAACTCTTCAAACCAATCACACAACTGGTCTGATAGACCATATGCTTCTACTTTGTTCATTAAACGACTGTGGGGAACTGTATCGAACGCCTTGCGGAAGTCAAGAAACACGGCATCTACCTGGGAACCCGTGTCTATGGCCCTCCGAGTCTCGTGGACGAATAGCGCGAACTGGGTTTCACACGATTTTATATCATCATCAGTAATTTTACACGCCGTTTCGGTTGTGTTTCCGTTTCTTTTAAAGCGATTGCATCAAAAATAAATGTTAAATCGCATAGGCATAGCCCTCGTCACCAACCAGAAGTCGGAAAAAGAGGAAGAGACAGCCTGTCACGACAAGTGGATACAGCCTAAATGTCGCCAGGTCATCATATAAAGCGCAAGGGTACGATGACAATGAATATCCGTTCACACGCAGTAGCTATGTAAGTTGTCGACAAATACCGGCTAGGGCCAGACAGACGTACTGTGGGACAACAGCAGAGGCAAACAACAAAGACTCCGATGCTATTGTTATGAATAGAATAGATGCCAACAGATGGGACAGGGTGCTGAGCGGTACGTAATTCACGTGAGAAGCCTTTATGAGGAATGCCGGTGCACGGCAGCGAGTGCCACTGGGAGGTACAAAGGGACCAGAGGACCCCCTGCAGTGGGCAGCCGGTTTGTGAGATTAAATGAGGCAGCGCTCTACAGTCCGTTCACATCCGCACGCAGAAGGCTTAACACAGTTCAGCAGACGCACTGAAGCGAATTTAATTATATCCCTTAAAATGCGCGGATCTGCATTTGATGTTTGAAGCTTGTCGGACAACCGAAATAATTCTGACACAACAGCACGCTCAACTAACCGGCTAATAAATGCAAACAAAAGTAAAAGACTTCTATATGATAATGGTTTTTCTTTTCTTTCAGTTCATCAGTATTTACAAGTTTGACTCTGTAATCCATTTTTTCAATCTTAGGCTAATAGTGTCATTTAGACGAAACTGCTGTATCCATTATCCCCTATAACCTGTTTATCTCGTTATCTTCTATCTTTCCCCTTTATCGGCCCTTTCAGTGTCTCTAATCTGTCATTTTTTCTCGAAAGGGTCTTCCATAGATACTTTACGCCATCTACTCCTTTCAGTACTTCTCCATTTCATATTTTGGCTGTCCAATTAACTTTTAACACTCTCTGATAGGACCAAGATTCAAATGCTCGTTTTCGATGGTGCAGTGAGACTTCTACAAAGTGCTGCCCTTTGTTTCAGATGTATGCTTTAAGGAACACCTTCGACATTTCAACATCGACATCTAACACCAAAAAGTTGCTTTACTTAACAAGGCTTTCTTCGCTTGCATCATACTTCTGATGTTTCCCTTCGAGCATCGTGCTCGATGTTGGCTTCTGGATAGCATAATTCTCTCACATCTTCCACTACTGTGTCGGTCAAAGTTGTGATACACTACTGCTTGCGAAAATTGTAACATATAGAAGGAATTGTCTGAAGCAGTCCAAAACAGGAGAATATGTGGAACAGTAGAAACGGAACAAGTGATGAACGAGGGGTGACATTGTCAATTTGAGGAAAACAGCAATGAAATTTTTGACAATACGTAAAAATCCAAACAATTTATGGTCGTTAAGTACTGTATGGTTTAATTAAAGTGCAATATTCACAGAGGCCCTGTATGGGCTATAATTATGGTATGGCAGACAGACTTGGTAGATTTTCCATCGCGTTAATGCGGAACCGGTTTACACTGAAAAAAGGTTCCAATTTTGGCCAACAGGTGCACATTTGACGCTGTGAGTGCAAGAAAGACGTACAGAAATGTTTGCATGTGTAATATATTAAGAAAGAGACGTGGGCAGGAAAGATCAAACAAATGGGAAAGGCATAATGTTGATTTTATAGTTAACAGCCGGTTACGCAGTTTGTTCAGTTCAGCAGAAGAGATGTCGACGAGACGCTATACAGCGCCAGAGTTGCACCTGGTGGCCAAAATTGGCGACAGAAGAGGATGTCGAGGAAGGGCAAGGCGACGTCTTTTTCTAGATTCATAAGGAACTAGAGGGTGCTGTTAAAATTACGAACATGTCGTCAGCTTATCGAGAGAATTAACGGGAAAATTTCATCGAACTTCTGTAAAAAGAGATTTGCAACTGCTAAATCTAATGGACTACACATCGCAGCACAATCCATCCATTTAAAACTGATTGTAATACTAGCCATTGTACAAATAATAAGATGAAGTAAGATTGCGCCTAAACAGACAGATCACGTCAATTTCAAAGATTGGAATACTATGACCAAAGAGCGTTTGATAGACTCATTCGTAAACATCGCAACCACGTCAAAACTGACCATTATGACCTCACAAAGTCGAAGACAGTTAATTTCGACGATAAGATCGACTGAGTTCTTAATATGATTTGCACAGTGGCCTACATGCTGTACGAGAAGACTGACCAAGTGTGATCTAACAAAAACCAAATCTTGTAAACATAGCCTAGACGGATAGAGAGACTATCTATCCAGGTCATCTACAGAGTAGAAGCAGTTGTTAAGTAGAGATGATTTCTATTTGATTTTAAAACTTTAATTCACAACGTAGGCGGTCAAATATTTTTTTCTTTGGCTGCACACGTCATTGCTTTCCGTGAAAGACAAAGTTTAGAAGCGAATAGAGGAGACTGTTTTCTCCCTAGTGTTATGTTTATAAACGCTATTATGATCCAATTCTGCTTAGTTCTTAAGGGCAAGGTTCATAACAGAGTATAGATATCGAGAGACTTTTGTCACTATGCCTAATTTTTCGAATAGTTGCCTGCGTGAATTTCTACGATTAACGACAGATACATCTTACAGTATGTTTCTGTGCAGTGAATTCTACGTATCTATGTATGGACTTTTGCAGCTCTGGTGGGCTTGAGGAGAAAGTGTTTCTTCACTTAGGATCCCATTGAGAAACACATATATGATGGTAGTTGGCTGAAATGGTCTGTGTTAACTGTGGGTCAGTTATTAGGCCCTTTAAATGTATACGCTGAGCACAGGCAACAATATTTATTCAGCAATAACTGAAACGGAAACCAGGAGACCTCCTGACAGCTGTCACACACATTTATGTGGTAACTACGCGACAAGATTTAACTTTCAGACGAGACTCGTGGAAGTAAAATACTGCAGGAAAGCTGCAGAATAATTTATAGTCATATGCTCCTGTATCCTGGTGGCGCACGGTGGACATCAAGTATATTTACGCAGTTACGTGGTCTCGCCTCCCACCAAGTACCGGAGTTGCTCAAACTGAGGGACGCGAACTTCTAGTACAGTTAAGGCGCAGGTGGCTATAACCAGCCCAAGAAAAATCAAGCAGGCAACAGCCTGGTACCATAGATACGACCCCAACGACCTCACCAATGTTCAAGGGTAACAATTGTAATGACATTAATTACAGAAACTTATCAGCTTAGGCCGGCCGGAGTGGCCGAGCAGTTCTAGGCGCTACAGTCTGGAACCTCGCGACCGCTACGGTCGCAGGTTCGAATCCAGCCTCGGGAATGGATGTGTGTGATGTCCTTAGGTTAGTTAGGTTTAAGTAGTTCTAAGTTCTAGGGGACTGATGACCTCAGAAGTTAAGTCCCACAGTGCTCAGAGCCATTTGAACCATTTATCAGCTTATTTCTTTCAGAATTGTTTTTATTGTCGTCAGTTCAAAGACTAGTTTAATGAAGCTCTGCATGCTAGTGTATCCTGAGCAAGCCAGTTTAGCTCTGCATAACTACTACAATTAACGTCCATTTGAACCCCCTTACTTCACTCAAGCTGTGGTCTTCCTCTACAGTCCCCCACCCATTCCCCCCACTATGCCTTCCATTATCGGATTGATCTAATCATCTAACATTCAGCACTCTGGTGTAACAATAAATTTCAAAAGCGTCTATTCCTTCCTTGTCTGCACAACTTTTCATTCAACCTCCTCTTCCGTACAGGGCTATATACAGGGTACCATATTTTGAGAAACGACTTTTGAACACTTAATTTTGTATTCAATATTAACAAATTTCTCTTTTGCAGAAATGCTTCCCTTGCTATTGTTAGTCTGAATTTTACATCTTCTATACATCGACCATTGTCAGTTACTTTGCTACACTAATAATGCAGTTCATATACTATTTTTCGTGGCTCACTTTTAATCTAATTCCTACACCATCATGTGTTTTAATTTGTTGTTGGTTGGTTGGTTGTTTGGGGAAGGAGACCAGACAGCGTGGTCAGCGGTCTCATCGAATTACGGAAGGATGGGGAAGGAAGTCGGCCGTGCCCTTTCAGAGGAAGCATCCCGGCATTTGCCTGGAGTGATTTAGGGAAATCACGGAAAACCTAAATCAGGATGGCCGGACGCGGGATTGAACCGTCGTCCTCCCGAATGCGAGTCCAGTGTCTAACCACTGCGCCACCTCGCTCGGTTAATTTGTTGTACTTTTATTCGTATTCATCTTAAAATCTGTTCTGAAGACATTACTGACTCCGTCCAGCTGATCCTCAAAGCCCGTTTCAGTCTCTCACAGAATTACAATGTTATCGGCGAATACTGCTCCTTGGACTTTGATTCCCTTTCCAAATTTCCGTTTGGTTTTCTTTACTACTTGCTCAGTGGGCAGACTGAACAATTTGGGACAAAGGCTACATCTGCGTCGCAGTCACACCTAACTTATTGTCTCCCATGATAATTTCTAACTGTAGTCTGGCTTCCGTACAGCTTGTAGATATCACGTCGGTCCCTATACCGTCATCGCCGCAACGATCAGAATCTCAAGCATCGTGTATACTCAATTTTGTTAGAAGCTTTCTCTCAATTTTCATATGCTGTGAAACGAGATGGGCCTTTCTTCGGCCCATCTTGTAAGATAAGTCATACAGCTAGTGTTGCGTCGCATGTTCATACATTTCTCTGAAACCAAAACTAATATTCTCCGAGGTCGTCATCTACCAGACTTTCACCAATTAGCATGATCGTCAACATATATATATATATATATATATATATATATATATATATATATATATATATATATATATAGCTTGTGGTGTCACCGCCAGACACCACACTTGCTAGGTGGTAGCCATTAAATCGGCCGCGGTCCGTTAGTGTACGTCGGACCCGCGTGTCGCCACTATCAGTGATTGCAGACCGAGCGCCGCCACACGGCAGGTCTAGAGAGACTCCCTAGCACTCGCCCCAGTTGTACAGCCGACTTTGCTAGCGATGGTTCACTGACAAATTACGCTCTCATTTGCCGAGACGATAGTTAGCATAGCCTTCAGCTACGTCATTTGCTACGACCTAGCAAGGCGCCATTATCATTTGCTATTTATCTTGTGATGCATGTACCGTCAGACCGATGTTCACCTATAATGGATTAAAGTTAAGTATTCCAGAAGCTACATACTTTTTTTTACTAGACTCAACTCCTTTAACTGTTCCAGACCTCACACCAGCCTGCGTGAGCTTAAACGCATGCCTTTCGGCTATCTCATAGTGGCTTGGCTGTCTTGCCAAGTCACAACAGTTTGACGACGAGGATTTTGCGTTCGTATTGATACAGACAGCGTTACTTGTGTAATGGCTTCACCACCATCTCCAGATGTACTGTCCGAATTTTATCGTTTACAGAACCAGCAGACGCAGGCCTTACTGGATGCCCTTGGACAGCTCGTCCAGGGTCAACGTGCAATGCAAAACGATGCGGCCGCCGCCGCTCCACCGCTACCGCAGCCACACCACGCAGTTGCACCACCTTTTCGTCCTTTTGATGCGGCACTGGAAAGCTGGACGGAGCGGTCACGCCAATTTGCATTCCATCTCGCCGCCTACAGAATTCAAGGTAATGAGCGGCAGCCTTTATTATTATCGTGTGTCGGAGTGTCCACCTACCGTGTGATAGTGAAATTATTTCCCCGATGCGACGTAGCAACTCTGTCCTACGACGAAATTTTGTCTGCATTGGATGCATATTTCAAAGAATCTGTCAATGTCGTTGCCAGACAGTATACGTTCTTTTGTACAAAACGTATGGCCAGTCAGACTAATAGGGAGTGGGTTGCAACCTTGCAAGGCCTTACTAGGGATTATGCTTTTAAATGTGAATGTGGACTCCCTTATTCAGATACTATGGTGCGTGATGCAATTGCACAGAACATTTCTGATGTTCGTATAAGGGAACAGATTTTGAAACTAGTTAATCCCTCCCTTCAACAAGTGATGGACATATTGGATCGGCAGGACACACTTGACTTTGCTCAGGAATCACTTGAAACTTCGCCACCCGAGTGTCAGGTTAACTGGCCCGCCGGGCGAGCTGCACGGAACAGTAAACAGTCCTCGCGCCCGGCCGCACTAAAGCCGCCTGCTTGCAGCCACGTGTCCCGCGCCAGCAAGCAAATGCAGTGAAATCATGCCCGCGGTGTGCTACTAGACATTCGCGTGAAAATTGCCCCTTCATGTGAGGCTATTTGCTTTTTCTGTAATAAAAAAAGGACATGTTGAAAGTGTTTGCCAGAAAAAGCTCCAATCGGAAGCTCAAAACCGTTCCAGGCCCTGTGCTTCGCGCCGGTATCAGCATCGAACCCAGGATACTCGGGCTCGTGCACCTTCGCCCATGGAAATTCATGTAGTTCATTCCACTCTGCCCAGTGCCACTCTCTCTAACAGTGCCTGTGTTCGTCCCACAAAAAGTGTGCGTCGACATCGACGGAAATCCCATCAAGTCGCAAGTGATTCTGTACCAGTGTCCGTTCACGTTGCACGAGACAGTTGCTCTTGTCGTCAACAGGACAATAAACTTTTTGTCGACTTGGCCATTAACGGCAAAGTGATCCCATTCCAACTCGATACCGGAGCTGCAGTTTCACTGATCAATCACAACACGTACAAACAGCTGGGCACACCTCCGTTGCGTGCCGCAAATGTTAAGCTCCGTAGTTATTCAGGACAAGCAATCCCTGTGTTAGGACAGTGCAGCCTTCTTGCAACATACAAGGGACAAACAAAACTTGTGTCATTTTACGTCCTTCTTTCTTCTTCTGGAGTGAACTTGTTTGGTTTCGATTTATTTCAGTTGTCTATCGTAAATCAGGTCCTATCAGTGAACCAGACTGTGCCTTCCGACAGTGTTTCTCGTCTATGTGAAGAATTTGCAGACATTTTGCACCGGGTCTCGGTTGTGCTAAGAACTACAAAGCACATTTGGAACTGAAAGTCAATGCGCAACCAAAATTTTTCAGAGCGCACAATGTTCCCCACACATTGCGTGATGAGGTCACAAGAACATTAAACGATTTGGAATCACAAGGTGTAATTTAACGTGTGCAGGCTTCTCTCTGGGCATCACCCTTAGTAATTTTGTAAAAACCTTCCGGAAAATTGAGACTTTGTGTGAACTTCAAGGCAACAGTGAATCCCCAACTAGTGACTGCAACTTTTCCTTTACCCTGCCCGGAAGATCTTTTTGACAAACTGTGCCCGGGTAAATATTTTTCGAAGTTTGACCTAGCAGATGCTTACTTGCAAATACCGGTGGACTAAGAATCCCAGCGCGTTTTGGTGGTTAACACGCATCTTGGTTTGTACAGATTCAAACGACTGCCATTCGGGTGTGCACCCGCCCCTGCATTGTTTCAGCAATAATTACAAACTGTTTGTGCGTCGGTCCCTACTGCAGCAAACTATTTGGACGATATTGTGATCTCCGGAAAGACGGAAGAAGAACATTTCGCCAATCTCAGAACATTATTTCAGGTCTTGCGACAAAATGGTCGTCACTTTACCATCATCACAGACCACAAACCTTTGACATCGCTTTTTCATCCGACCAAGCCTGTACCTCCACGTACAGCGCAGAAATTCATTCGCTGGTCTATTTTCCTCTCGCAGTACCGCTACGATATCTTGTATCGGTCCACTGCTAAGCACGGAAACGCCGATGCGTTGTCCCGTTTGCCTGTTTCTGAGGATAGAGCATTCGATTCCTCCGAACTTGCTTGCATGTTCATTGATTCGGAAACCGATGACGTGGTCGAATCGTTTCCGATTGATTTTCGTCGTGTAGCTACAGCCACAGCTGCCGACTCTGTCCTTGCTACCGTTCTGCGTTTCGTTGCTACTCAATGGCCTTTGTCAAAGTCACGGATCGGGGATCCGTTGGTTCGCCGATTTTTTGCTCACAAGGAGAGACTTTTTGTACGACGTGGTGTTTTGCTGTTGCGTTTAGATAATGATCAGTCCAGGGTCGTGGTCCCACGTTCGTTGCAGTCCTCTGTCTTACGGCTTCTCTACCAAGGACATTGGGGTATAGTGCGAACGAAACAACTTGCTCGTCAGCACTGTACTTGGTTCGGAACCGATGCTGCGATTACGATTAAGTTCTCTTCTTGCATGGCGTGTGCCGAACAACAATCCGCACCTCTGCGGAAATTCTTTGCATGGCCGAAAGCCATTACCCCTTGGCAACGCTTACACATCGATTTTGCTGGTCCATTCTGGAATGCTCGAAGGTTGGTTCTGGTCGATTCATTCAGTAATTTTCCATTTGTTGTCCAGATGTCTTCCACGACGTCATCTGCCACCATCCAAGCGTTATCCGCTATCTTTTGCATTGAAGGTCTTCCACAGACTATTGTTTCCGACAATGGCCCACAATTCATGTCCGCAGAATTTCAGTCATTCTGCAAGGCCAATGGTATTCAACATCGGACGTCCGCGCCGTTTTCGCCACTGTCAAACGGTGCCGCTGAACGTTTGGTCAGGACTTTCAAGTCACAGATGTTGAAGTTGCAAGAGTCGCATTCTCGGGAGGACGCGTTATTGCTCTTTTTGTCCACGTATTGCTCTCAGCCCCGAGATGGTCGCTCGCCGGCTGAGTTGCTTCATGGTCGCCCTCATCGAACCTTGATGTCTTTGCTACATCCGCCGCATCAGGTTCCTGTGCAGCGGCAGACACCTGCTTTTGCCCCTGGCGACGTTGTATACTATCGCAACTATCGAGGTTCACGGCGTTCTTCGCTGCCTCGGCCGCGCGATGTATCTGGTTTTGGGGGCTCTGGTGAGGTGCGCCGGCATCTCAATCAGCTGCGCCTCTGTCGTCGCACGGGTTCTGCCGCTCCCCGTCTGCTTTCAGCGACGGTGCCGTCCGGTCAGCGCCCTGGGGACCCATCTACTGGCTCGCCTCATCCCCAGGTGTTACCGACGCTGCCTCCCATTTTGCCCCATGGCGACGCGCCGCCGCCGCCGCCTGTTCTCCCGCCGGCGACGCCCGCAGTGGACGCGTCGCTGCAACCGCCGGGCGCCTCCCTGGGTCACGCGCCGCCGATCGCTTCCCGTGACCAGTTGTCCTCCGCCATGGAATTCTTGCCCGCTCCGGACCATATGTCGTCTTCGCCCGTCGGGTGCCCCGGCTCGATGGAGGTCGACCCTTCGGCGCATACACCGCATGTTGGCGTGCACCCTGGTTTTCAGGCGTTTCCCAGCTCCCCTCGGACCGAATGGCAGGGTGCGGGTGGCACAGCCTCGCCTGTTGTTAGGCTCCCCACCTCGTCGCATACGTCAACATGGGTTCCTCTCCACGGCGGGCGGAAGCCTTATACCACAACCGTCCGCCGATTTGCGGGGGAGGAAAGTGGAGTCACCGCCAGACACCACACTTGCTAGGTGGTAGCCCTTAAATCGGCCGCGGTCCGTTAGTATACGTCGGACCCGCGTGTCGCCACTATCAGTGATTGCAGACCGAGCGCCGCCACACGGCAGGTCTAGAGAGACTTCCTAGCACTCGCCCCAGTTGTACAGCCGACTTTGCTAGCGATGGTTCACTGACAAATTACGCTCTCATTTGCCGAGACGATAGTTAGCATAGCCTTCAGCTACGTCATTTGCTACGACCTAGCAAGGCGCCATTATCATTTGCTATTTATCTTGTGATGCATGTACCGTCAGACCGATGTTCACCTATTATGGATTAAAGTCAAGTATTCCAGAAGCTACGTACTTTTTTTACTAGACTCAACTCCTTTAACCGTTCCAGACCTCACGCCAGCCTGCGTGAGCTTAAACGCGTGCCTTTCGGCTATCTCATAGTGGCTTGGCTGTCTTGCCAAGTCACAACATAGCTGCCAGTAAAACAACAGTTTTCAGAAACATTTAGAAAATCAGCCTCGGTATTGTATTTGTGTGTATTTCTGTAGTGGGCCAGTCTCTATCCCCCTCCTTCTTTCCGTCCTTCACCCCGTGTTATATTAGTATAACGGATTATGAGTGTCCCTGTATGATTTGGCGTATTACAGTGAAGAGGAGATACATTATTTAAACTACATAAAGTAATAGAAGTACCGACGTTCTTGTATGAAAATGAAAGTTGGACGCTTACTATACAACAGAACGAAAGGGAAGAAGTGCACAGATGCTTTTTCTGAGAGCACCAGTTGGCGCCACATTGCCTGATACGAAGAGAACAGCAAATACAGGGACTGTATTAAACATACTAATTTCAGTGAAGAGATGTATGTAATCTACATTGCGCAGCACAATTGAAAGGTCACTTTTTTAAATCCCGTAATTGTTTCCCATTGCGACGCAGAAGTTTCAAATTTGGTTAATTTCATCTGTAGCGGCGCAAAACCGTGGCACCCTGCGACGTTTGAAACAGGGAGGCGTCGACACAAGCCAGAAAATGGCCAGAGCTCAGAAGTTCATGTGAGCTGTAAGGTGGGTTAATGGTGTCACATTGGCTCCATATTTCACCACGAGTCTGCCCAGTACCACTGTTGACGTGCCATGTGATGGAAGGGCCATCATGCCGCCTCTTACACACCTTCGTTTGACGGCTGTAAGATGGCTGTTAGAACCACGCCACCTAGCCTTGAAGTCACGTGGGTTTCTTATAGGTGGCTAACGTTTTCAACACACCACCACTCAAAATCGACTGGAAAATGCCTCAGGAGGCAATATAGAAGGGTATCAATGAGAACATCCCTTCCCTAGGAGCGTTCATTTCCACACATTTCGCACTTGTAAACGACAGTTCATAGTGCGATGTACAACAGGGCGACATTCTTGACAAATTTTGCAATCCCCCCCACCGGAAGATTAAACCGTTTTCTAAGGACATCGCGGAGCTGCAACATCACGGAATGTGACCTCACCCCTTTGGAGCACATTGTGACCCAAGTTCTGCTTTTGTATACAGTGTTGAGCCATTAGGGACCGTTCAAAACCAAATGGTTCAAATGGCTCTGAGCACTATGGGACTTAACATCTGAGGGTATCAGTCCCCTAGAACTTAGATCTACTTAAACCTAACTAACCTAAGGACATCACACACATCCATGCCCGAGGCAGGATTCGAACCTGCGACCGTAGCGGTCACGCGGTTCCAAACTGTAGCGCTTAGAACCGCACGGCCACACCGGCCGGCCGTTCAAAACCATTCGACGAAATTTTTAACGTGATCCGAAGCAGAACAGCTTGTTCATCGTTTTTCGTAGACTTCTGTGACATGCGCATGGATGGGTGCGACGTTAACACGTACAAAAACGGAAAGGTTCCCTCTAAGATCCTCTCAAGTTCGGAGTCACCCTCGGTACCATTTTAACTCCTTCACTGGGCTCGTTCGTCGGTCCCTAATCGTAGGCGGGCTAAGCAACCCGCTCCAGATAACCGCCTGCTGGCCACTGCGATATCAGAAAGGCGCTTGAAGAATTGCCTGGCTCGTCGGTGGGTGGAGATTGGTGGATCCATGTCTTTAAGCAGGGACATTTTCATCAAGACTTTCCACATTATTCGCGTGTGCTTCAAAGTCGCACATTCCGTACATACACCACAGGAGGGCGGAAAACAATGACACAGAGAAAACACGTTCTCCGCTTCGGTACACGTTCAAATTTTGTTTTTGGGGTTGCGACCCCGAAGTGTCCTTGGAAAGAGTTCGATCGTCTGGGGAGCGTCAGCAGTGGCCTGAGTTTATTAGGAAACTCATCCTGTCGTACATCGCACTGCAAACTGCGTTATCGAGTGCGATATGTGTGAAAACGAATGCTCATAGCGAAGGGGTGGTTTCATTGACGCCCTTTATGGACCTCCAGAGACCTTTTCGTATTGATTCTGAGAGGTAGATTGTCTTAAATTCTTTTTCTTGGGACCCGTAAGAAAACTGCGTGATTTCAGTGCTAGGAGTCGTTGTTCTGACCTCCATCTCGTAGTCGTCACACGAAGGGCTGATATGTGGGTAACAAGTGAGGTAACTACCTTCCCTTCGTGTAACACGTCCAAGGTGGCGTTGGAAGGATTGTGGTGGTATCTGGTGTCAATGTGACATCATTAACCCACCTTACAGCTCACATGATCATCTGAGCTCTGGCTCCTTTCTTGCATGCGTCTACACCTTGCAATCTGAAGTATCACTGAGTCCGAGAACGACGTCACAACGCGGCACGCGTTTTCAACTTTGCAGACGACGGTTGGAGGCATGTCTGGACCAAATTTCAAACTTATACGCTGCAAGGGGAGACAATTACGGGGTTTCAAGGAACTGATCCTTTAATTGTGTTGCATAGTAAAACGGAAATTGCGTGTAAAAAGAATGCAAGAAAAGGCAACAGTAGCGTCCGTGCTCAACTAAGGAAGCGGGAGGATCAATCTGTCAAAGAAAATCTTGATAAAGGAAAATATTTCATGGCGAAACAAACAATTTTATTCTTGGTGTTATTGGTGCCGATGATGATGTTTTCGAAAGATAACTGTGTAAATGAGAGGTCACATGTTCGATCTCACTCATTAGGACAGAGTCGAATTCAATGAATATTTTGCCAAAGCCATATTCAGATCACAATGGAGGCACTGAGAACGATCCAAGAAGACATGTGACGCATTAAGATGATTTATTGTCGCCGAAAGGGGCAAAACGAAGTCGCATGCTGCCATCTAAACCACTCTTGCCCTTTAAAGGCACACTTCCGATAGTAACAGAACAACCATATCCTTAATGGAAAACACTGCAGGCAACATAGTCCGTCGCTGAGATCCCTGGAATGCCTAGCCGTAAGGAGTAGTAGAACTGGGGCCTTTCTTCCAAAAATTGAAGCAGGAAATAACATATTTTTGAACATTGCTATTACATGTAAATCTCTTACAATGGGCTGAAATAGCATAAACATTAATTGTAAAAGGACAAAGATTCCTGGAAGGAAGATTATGATTTAACGTTCCATCGACGACGAGGTCATAAGAAATCAAGCACAAATTCGGATTGATAAAGGATAGGGAAGGAAACCAGCCGTGCTCTTCCAAAACACCTATCTCATCATTTGCCTCAAGTGACTTAGGAAAGCCACTGCAACCTAATGTTGGGTAGTCTAATGGTGATTTGAATCAACATCCTCCTTAATGCGATTCCACTGTGCCATCTCGTTCGGAAAATGCTCCTGCGTAGGAGACTACACGTATTGTAAGAATAATGTCGCCATCACTATGAACAGGAAAGCAGCTAACAGTGAGTATTGATAGGATACAGAAACGGAAACAACACCACATCTTATTCCGTAAAATTACACGCCCAGGTCACTGCTTGATGAAACTGTTAGGATCTATAGAAAAAGTTGATGAACTTTGATAAAAATCTAAATAGCACTGAATGAATGAGGCAGTGTAGTGGAGGAAAAGGGGGCAAATTTCGATTTAGTACGCAATATTCAGATTTTTAAAATCCCTACAAGAATGAGTATAAAGCAGATAGATGTAAGACTCAAGGGGCCTATGAAATAAATTACGAATCAAGGAAGGAACGTTACTGACATGTGTTCTTAGAACTCTCCTGTTTAAATTTATTGCTAAAAAATATTGAAGGGAGTGGAGGAAATTTCCAGAAGCAGAGTAAAAGTGCAACGCAATCACGCCACTCACATATTTGTACAGATCTTAAGATATGTTATGAGTATTCTTTAGCGAGGACTGCAAGGGATTCTGGTATACAGGACAGAATGAGATTTCACCATCTGTAGAACTTCATCAATATCTTTGGTACGATGATTAAAGTGCCGTTTCGCTTTGGACTTCACAGTAACAATATTCGAGGTGAAAATCCCACGTTCCAGCACGCTGCGTGCTGTTTCCTGCGTGGCACACAGCAAGAAAACATTTGTCACCAGGCCGGAAGAGGACTGTCGATGTGATAGTTCCATTGCATGGCGCGCCGCTTAATACTGGGCACTACAAAAACAGATGAAACGGCGTATACTGATTGCTCTATTCATTCATAATGAGAATTCATGAGATAAAATATTTTTTACTGAAATTTATATCCTAAGACACAATTTTCTTTCTCAGTACCTGTATGGAATCTGTAGAATGAGGGCCGCGGTGGATAGCGGTGTGTGTGTTGTCCTTAGTGTAAGTTTGATTAAGTAGTGGGTAAGCTTAGGGACTGACGACCTCAGCAGTTTGGTTCCATATGACGTTACTACATTTCCGAATTTTTTGAAATCTCGTGTAAAGTTTGCTGGGATTCGCTAAGTGCCCTCACTCTCAAATACTGGGTGAATAAAGTCCGGGTGTTTGTCAGCCGTCGTTACGCTGTCGCAACACAAACACACAGTTTATAATTATGATAATTGTCTTATTGTGTTAAACTTTTAACGTAGTGTTATATCTTCTAAAGAGCAGGATACGACAGTTTTTAAAATTTTCAGACTCCCTCAGTAACCACGCGAAACATAGAAAATCAATCTTTTGTTGCCACTGGAAGCTGTTAGATGGGCAACCTGGAACTAGTATCGTTTTCCCGGATAATCGGTGCGTAATAGCGACAATATTTTACTTTTGTCATTATTATTATTATTATACCTAATTTCATTTTGGCTTTTTTATAATTTCATCCCGTATTAATCAGTTAAGCTCTCTTTTCAACAAGATCTATGCCTGTTTCGACGTATTTTACGACATTTTCTCACCGACAAAGACGTAATCAATATATTTTATATAAGTAAGTGTTCAGTGTGCTTGCCGCTAAAACTCAGAAACGAGTCCCGGTACGGTGAAGGGAGTTATATGGTATGGTAGCCCCCTGTCCCCAATCCATTCAGAAGGTTCTCGTTTTTACCTAAAGGGCGTGCTTTTGAAGACGTAACGGCTGGGAAGTTTCACTCTATAGAAATTTCTAGAACATTCCAGAACATTCGAGAGTGCTCGAGAACATTGCAGAACATTCGAGAGCATTCCATAATGTTCCGGAATGATCCACAATGACCCGGGATGTTCTGGAATGTCCGGAACAGTATGGAACATTCGGGAAGATTCCAGAATGTTCGAGAATATCCCGGAACATCCCACATCATTGTGGAACGTTCCAAAACACTCTCGAATCTTGTGAAATGTTCTGGAACATTCTGAACCATTCGAAGCCCTTTTGATGTGTTCTAGAATTTCCCACTGTTTGGGCTATCCATTGGTGGGGGAATCCCGTCGTGGATTACTGATTTGATATGTATTTTAGACAAGCCCCAAATGAAAAAGGGGATTAGCTCTTGCCAGTCCTGAACGTCGAAATCAAAAGTAGCACCTAAAAAAAAAAAAAAAAAAATCACAGATGAACAGCGCGCAGCATGTTTCATTTCCCAAGGAACGAGAATAAGCAGTGAGAAGTAGAGAAACTGAAGAACAACGAAATGAACGGCTTAAAGAATCAAGAAAAACCACAAACACGTCGTAATCAGAAAAACGAATAACATCTGGCAAACTCTTATACCTTAACAAGTACTGCAAATGCACTGGTATATGCATGCGTATTCAAATACAGAGATGTGTACACAGGCAGAATTTGGCGCTACGTTCGGCGACGCTTGTATAAGAGAAGTGTCTGACGCAGTTGTTAGATCGTTTAGTGCAGGTATAATGGAAGGTTATCAAGATTTAAGTGAGTCTGAAAGTGCTGTTATACTTGCGCGCGAACGATGGTATACAGCATCTCCGAGGTAGCGATAAAGTGGGGATGTTCCTGCACGACCATTTCACGAGTGTACCTGGAGTATCAGGAATCCGGTAAAACATCAATCTCCGACATCGCTGCGGCCGTTAAAAGATCCTGCAAGAACGGGACCAACGACAACTGAAGAGAATTGTTCAACAGAACAGAAGTGCAACCTGTAATACTTATTTTTGACCTACTTTGTATCTATATCGATATTTCTGTGTCAATTTGTAGTACTGCTTATGTATAATGTCGTATCTGTCATGGAAAATCTTTGACTATGTGTACATATTTCAGTTATGTGAACTTTTGAACGATGTTGTTTCAATTATGCTTGTGAATTTAAATAACTACTGAAATGATGTTTATACAGTGTGTTACAAAAAGGTACGGCCAAACTTTCAGGAAACAATCCTCACACACAAAGAAAGAAAATATGTTATGTGGATATGTGTCCGGAAACGCTTACGTTCCATGTTATAGCTCATTTTATTACTTCTCTTCAAATCACATTAATCATGGAATGGAAACACACAGCAACAGAACGTACCAGCACGACTTCAAACACTTTGTTACAGGAAATGTTCAAAATGTCCTCCGTTAGCGAGGATACATGCATCCACCCTCCGTCGCATGGAATCCCTGATGCGCTGATGCAGCCCTGGAGAATGGCGCATTGTATCACAGCCGTCCACAATACGAGCACGAAGAGTCTCTACATTTGGTACCGGCGTTGCGTAGACAAGAGCTTTCAAATGCCCCCATAAATGAAAGTCAAGAGGGTTGAGATCAGGAGAGCGTGGAGGCCATGGAATTGGTCCGCTTCTACCAATCCATCGGTCACCGAATCTGTTGTTGAGAAGCGTACGAACACTTCGACTGAAATGTGCAGGAGCTCCATCGTGCATGAACCACATGTTGTGTCGTGCTTGTAAAGGCACATGTTCTAGCAGCACAGGTAGAGTTTCCCGTATGAAATCATGGCGGTGAATCGAGGAAGTACAGTACATACTGACGAAACTAAAATGAGCTCTAACATGGAAATTAAGCGTTTCCGGACACATGTCCACATAACATCTTTTCTTTATTTGTGTGTGAGGAATGTTTCCTGAAAGTTTGGCCGTATCTTTTTGTAACACCCTGTATAATGTACTACAAATAACTTGGTCCATAGTTCAGGGAATGTAGTGTTGAATGTAAAAGATGTGGGGAAGCGCCGCAGCTACGGAAGTAGCCCTGCGGAGTGGAAAAGGTGTGGCTGGTGCACAAGTGGGAACTCGTCCTTTCTGACGGGTAAGGAGTGTGGTATGAGCAGTGCTGTATTTAACATCTCGCTAGCACTAGCTGATCATTGTGGCTCATATTCCTGGAGTATTCATGCCAGAAGAGTTAAGGGCAGTATTTAGCGGGCTCGGATGCTGCATTTGGTGATACCATTACCACGGCCTGTTTTTGGCCCTATAAAAATATAATTCCGGCGCCAAGAAGATATGCAACAGGGCGAAGCCAATAGTATTGCTTTGATTGCACCGCCGCCAGGTTAACATCCCATGCAAATTGCGCCGCCAGTGCCACATGCCTTCCACTAAACCGCGCGGGGTAGTCACGGCGTTTTGTCAGGGCTCCCCCGGCGGAGGTTCCAATCCTTCCTCCGGCATGGGTGTGTCTGTCGTCTTTAGCGTAAGCTAGTTTAAGTTAGATTAAATAGTGTGTAAGCTTATGGACCGATGATCTCAGCAGTTTGGTCCCATAAGACCTTATCAAAAATCTCCAATTTTTTCCCTCCACTAAATTGTTTGTATTTGTATATGGACCAGGTATTTGTGAAATTTGGTTGATTTTAATAATAATCGTGGTGTTGCTAAAAACGCTATCTTACACCGGTGATTATCCCAAACTACAAACCTGGACATGAATCGTATCCTAGTTAATTTAATTCCGAGTGTCCTAAGAGAAAGTGGTTGAACTTGAGTTTAAGGTTGTGTTGTCCTTTGCATAGCCAATTATACTTTTTAGTAGGTCAAAAGACTTCTAATCAAAGCACATTTGTTGTTTAAAGTGTTTAATTTGTTGTACTTTGCTTGATTAATAATTGATGATGAGAACACTTACCATTTCTCATACATACTGGGATAGTTTTGTTAATGAGCATGGTCCTTCAAACCACGAAAGTTTAAGTTGTCCTCATGTACTAGGCTAGTCAGTTAATGAAGCAATGCAAAGGCTCCTTCAGAGTCAGTGTAGTTAGATCTGCATTCCGTTTAGTTGCTTCAAACCGAGTTTAAGAAAGAACTATTTATTGTGTTATCTATTCTAACGCAAGTTGGTTAATGCAAAGGCATAGAGACCCTGTACTAAGCAATGAAGTTATAGGGTATGATCATCAGCTGACCCCTTGATTTAAATTCAGAATCACTTCAAGCTTTTCCCTGTTCAGTACTGCTACTAGCTTCATGTGCGTCGGTAATTGGTTTTATAAACTGTTGCACCTAATTGATTTAAGGTACATGTTGTTGAGAGGCATATGTTACAGTTGGCTATCTCTTTGGCCATTTGTTTGTCTGACTTCCAAGTCAGCAATACATTTATCTGCAAGGTTAGGTTACCGTGTTGTCGTGTGAACGGGTATAAAGAAAGAGTTTTGTGTGTGTGTGTGTGTGTGTGTGTGTGTGTGTGTGTGTGTGTGTGTGTCAGGAAGGTTAGGTTAGCCTTAGCACTGCCTTCTACTTTATTATATTGCTTGACACAAGAATGCCTAATTAGGCTGGCAGCTGATATTAATATGTAAAGTTACAACTTGCTTTTGTGCTGGGAGATCGTCTGTTGCTAACCCTCTTGTTTAGTATTGGTTAGACTGTGCTGCAGTGTTTCAGAAACGAACCCCAGTTTGATTGTTCTGTTTCCAGTAGGTTATCTCACGATCACAACTTCTAAAAAATTCCTCGCAGAGGAATAAAGTTAGCATCGATCGCCGTTTAAGGTAAGAGGTGATACCGTCACAAACCCTTCTGCAAATTGCTGCATATTTCAGTGATGGGCCATCAACAAGTGTGAGCGTGCGAACCATTCAATGAAACACCATAGATAGGAGGTTGTTCAATTTAATGGTAACTTATAGATGTTAGTACACGGATCAAATGTTGAAAATTATTTTATTATCATTTTCGGGTTGGGTTCTTTATTTCAGCTTGTCTTTTTTCTGCGTTTGTAATGGAGCAGAAGGCCCACTCGTGTACTCTTGATGACTGCACGACACAAAGCTTTACGCCTCGCCTGGGCCCATTAACATCAACATCGGACTATTGATGACTGGAAATATGATGCCTGGCTGGACGAGTCTCGTTTCAAACTGTATCGAGCGCGTGGGCATGTACGGGTATGGAGACAATGTTGTGTCAGCAGGTGACTGTTTAAACCGACAGAGGCTCTGTAATGGTGTGCGGACTCGTGCAGTTGGAGTGACATGGGACGCTTGATACGTGTAGATACGACTCATATACGTGACATGTACATTAGCATCCTGTCCGATCACCTGCATCTATTCATGTCCATTGTGCTTTCCGACGGACTTGGGAAATTCCAGCAGGACAATGCGACACCTCACACATCCAGAATTTCTACAGAGTTGCTCCAGGAACACCCTTCTGAGTTGAAACACTTCCTCTGGCCACCAAACTCCCCAGACATGAATAGTATTGAGCATATCTAAGAAGCCTTGCAACGATCTTCACCCCCTCGTAATCTTACGGATTTATGAATAGTCCTGCGGGATTCATGGTGTCAGTTCCTTCCAACACTACTGCAGACATCAGTCGAGTCCATGCCAGGTCGTGCTGCGGCACCTCTGCGTGCTCGCGGGGGCCCTACACGATATTAGCCAGGTGTACCAGTTTCTTTGGCTCTTCAGTGTAGTTAGAATAAGTTTTCAGTATTTTTTTACCTCTTATACTTCAAAGTTTATCGTTTTATTCTTCTTATTCAGTCTTCTTATTCAGTCTTATATCAACTCCCTCAGCGAAGCCGGGTACCCCAACTAGCACTGAATAAAATTAAGTCCAGAATTTACGTTTTTAATAAATTGAAACTGAAATGGACAACGATCTTAACATTTATTAATTAATCTGCTTCTGCTGCAAAACAGGTTTTGTGAGTATAGAATTACTGCTTGTTTTTCTTAAAAAAAGATTAGTTCTCTTTTTGGTGAAAATCGTGGAAACACTGGCTATTTGAAGAGCCACAATCTCCAGAACTCGCGCTTTGCGCGGTGTGAACGACTTGAGTGAGTCATCCGCGCGAGCCTCCGCGGAGCTGCGGTGCTGATACGAGGCAGGAAGTGTGTGAAGTCATTGAGAGAGAGAGAGAGAGAGAGAGAGAGAGACCTGCATCAGCGGCAGCCTGCAGCGCCTACCTTTCTGGATGAATGCAACAAGTGTGGCGACGGTGGCGGCGGCAGCAGCAGATGGAAAGACAAACAAGGCTCCGTCAATTCTGAAGACGTACCTGCAACACAAGGAGAAACGGCCACGTCAGCCATGCATGCTTTTGTTACAGACTGAACAGCGTCTTGTTCCAAGGCGAGGAAAGTCAGTCCGGGTCATTCTCTCGTCCCCAGCTTGCTGGTCTCTCTCTCGTCCGCATTTGTTAGGCAGTTAGTGTCTGTCTGTCGTTCGGAGTGCTAGTATGTGTGTCGTTCGGATCAACCTTTAAAGCCGGCAAAATGAGAGTCTTTCCACTCCGCTAGAAAGAGAACTCAGCGAGTGGTCGCCCGGTCGGGGCTTAGTTCCTGCGTCTGAGTCTGAGCGTTAGGCCGCCAGTCTGCTCGAGTTTGCTCAGGCAATGGTCATTGGCGGTAGGATCGATCGGTTGGTCGGTCGCGCACTGAGACACAAGGTGACTTGTCCGTCTTGAGCGTCGGCGCACGTGAGGTCGCCACGTGAGTGTAGTGGGCGGCGGCGTATCGCGAGGATTAGTGACTTCGCGGTCGACACGAGAGCAACAGGAGTCAACCCGCGACATCGGTCTGGCCGGTGCGAGCTGCGACGTCGTGAGACGGGAGATCGGAGTGCCTTCCTGCGTCCGTTGAAGCGGCTGAGAGCGGACGGTTCGGGAGAGCGATTTGCGGGTGCTGCGCCAGGTCTTCTCGAGAAATCGCAGTTCATTAGAAGTTAAGTGATTGGTGATATGTTGTTTGATTTACTCTTGCTAAATTCGTTTTCTTGGTCAGGTCACTAACCGTTTTGCTTTGGGGTCGTCCCACCATTATTCTCCGTTTGCCCACCCGCAGGAAGGTGGTTGTTTATAAATTGGGTGGTCCGTTTTTCCCTTGTGGAGTAGGGGTGGGTTAGAGCAACCTGCGGTTCGGGTTGTTCGGTAATCTTCCTATCAATCTGCCGTACGGTAGTAGCTGCCTCTGTCATTTATTGCTTGGAGTGTAACGACATACCTGAAATATGTTTTTATCGTTGGAAACTTTGATATTATTACCTATGATCTTGAGAGGCCGTATCTGTGTACTGTAGAGCATCTTAATTATCGTTTGGCCAACCTTGTAGAATTTTATATAAGATTGCATTTCATAGGCTTTTATTTAAATGATCATTTTAGTATATAAAGTTGCCACCCTTTCACCGTAAAACTTTTCTTAGAAGTTAAAATCAAGTTGCACCTTCGGTGGCAAGGTTAATATTTTAATTGTTAGTGTTTTGTACCATTTCCATCCTTCCTACGGGGGGTGCATAGTTTGTGTGCTTGTGTAAATTGTTAAAACTCAATTTAAAGTAATCTGGTGTGTTGCAGATTTGCACCAATGTAGTCTTTCAGAGGCTGTTGTGAGCGGTCGTAACTACGGCCATGTAAAAAGGGAGCAGCAAGGTTCTCTTCCCGAAAGCTCATACAGTCAAAACTTGTTTCTTTCTGCCTATAAATAAATTGTAACTTTGATATTTAGAGGGTGCCTTCTGATTATAATTTCATATCTGTTTCTTTTAAAAAAATGCTTTTAGGCACTATTAAAGAGAATAAAATTTCCATTTGTTAAAAGGAATTTGGTTATGATTTCATCAGTTACTCCCTGGCAACTACTTCCATGCTCACATGGTGTGATTAAATGTGTTCTTCATGAATCGCTAGTAAATAAAATAAATTCTTAAGAATATCCTTTGAAAATAAATCACGGTTCATCGCTGGAGGTTAAGAATTCACACAAAACAGGATGCGGCGCTGAAATCTGGACAAATTTAAATTTAAATTCGACGCCATGTTGTAGTTCCACCAGAGGTCGCGGCTGGCGTTCTTGAAAGCCATAGGCATCTATTAATCAGTCGGGACCTCAAAATGGCCGAGATGTTAAGGACAAGTTCGGTGTACAACCGACGAGCCACAATTATGTAAAGTCATCGCGCTGGGCGTACGCCCCGTGAAATAGTTCGATTCTCTGGGTACTCGAGATCAATTGATTACGATACTACGGCCAAGTGTAATGCATCGGAGAAGTCTGGGGAAGGTTTTGCTAATCCGCTGACGAAACATCATTCGAGGAATCGCATGTCGCGAACTGCGGCAGTCATCGAAAAAGATCAGGCGCTGATTTCGTAGGACCGGGGGCAATTGCTGAGGAAATTGGCGTCAGTATTGTCAGCGAAGAATGCATCGGGTAGCAGAGGAGGACCTCATACGAGCCATTTAGTCCAAAACTGGCGTTCAGCCTGACCGGGTTGCCTCCAAACGACTTCTCCGACAATTGTGTGGTTGAAGGCATATGCGGCACTCATCGGTGAAGAGAACGTGATGGCAATCCTGAGCGGTCCATTCGGCATGTTCTTGAGCCAATCTGTACCGCACTGCATGGTTTCGTGGTTGCAAAGATGGACCTCGCAACGGAAGTCGGGAGTGAAGTTGCCCATCATGCAGCCTATTGCGCACAGTTTGAGTCGTAACAGGATGTCCTGAGGCTGCACGAAAAGCATCATTCAACATGGTGCCGTTGCTTTCAGGGTTCCTCCAAGCCATAATCCGTAGGTAGCGGTCATGCACCCGAAGTAGTAGCCCTTGGGCTACCTGAGCGAGGCATGTCATCGACAGCTCCCGTCTCTCTGTATCTCCTCCATGTCCGATCAACATCGCTTTGGTTCACTCCGAGACACCTGGACACTACCCTTGTTGAGAGCCCTTCCTGGCACAAAGTAACAGTGCGGACGCGATGGAACCGCGTTATTGACCGTCTAGGCATGGTTGAACTACAGACAACACGAGCCGTGTACCTCCTTCCTGGTGGAATGACTGGAAGTGATTGGCAGTCGGACCCCTCCATCTAATAGGCGCTGCTCATACATGGTTGTTTACATCTTTGGGCGGGTTTAGTGAAATCTCTGAACAGTCAAAGGGACTCTATGGAGCACGCATATTAGATCAGAAACGAAGATTGGGATTTTTGAAACTATTGTAGAAAGTACAGCAAGGTATGGCGCAGAAACTTGGGAAATAACTGAAATAATTAAGAGCAGCTTAGTGACAATGGAGGTGGGATTTTGGGGTGTTGCTGTAGGTTGACATTCTGGAATAAAATTAAGAAATTCTTCGGAAAAATGAATATGAGATCAATATAATTAAAATGATCAGAGCAAAATGAAAGATGAGAATGAGATGGAGATGAGATGGGCATGTATGCCGTTTGGGTGAGGACAGATGGTCTAACGCAGTGGTTAGCACTGTGGACTCGTATTTGGGAGGACGACAGTTCGAACCCGCACCCGGCCACTTTGATTTCCCTAAATCGCTTAAGGCAAATGCATGAATAGTTCCTTCGAAAGGGCACGGCCGCTTTCCTTCTCCAGCCTTTCATGATCCGAGAGTGTGCTCCGACTCTAATGACTTCGTTGTCTGCAGGGCTTTAAACACTAAACTCCTCCTACCACAGGGGGCCTATGAAGATGAAAGAATGGCTCCCAGCTAATAGATGAAGGGGAAGGCCGAAAACAACATGGGAAGAGCGAGGCAGAAGTATTTCAGAGAGGAATTTGCAAGAGGAAGATTGGAAAAATAGGAGGCTTCGCAAAGTAGGGTACGAGAAACAACTGTAATGTCGCATTAAATTACAATAAAAGAAACGTTAAAATGCTTTCAGTAATGCAATTTTGTCATACGATGACATATTGGAGACCGTGGCTGTTTTTGAAGACAAATGTTGATCGTGTTAGGACAGCAACCAGCCACAAATTTACTTTGAGTTCCTTTATTCAAAGGAAACCGTTACCGGTTTCGAATCGTTGCAATTCATCATCAGACGGTTTACACGCTTTCTTTCTACATTTGGTGTGTTTTTTACAGATTAATTGTCCTAAAATATAAATAAAACACAATTACAAACACGCCACACACAGATGGTTGCGTTGCAGATTTTTGTTGCATGTGACTTACGTGAAACGTCGGTTTCGAGTGATTGTTTCTATAACGTTCATCCAAACGATGTAAATGGATTCCCACTGCATCCTCGTTGTTGCACACGTAATAGTTCTCACTGTACACTTTAAATTTGTCACTGAGTTCACAAAACATGTGGTGCGTGGTTGGAATGAACTCAGTGACAAATTTAAAGTGTACAGTGAGAACTATTACGTGTGCAACAACGAGGATGCAGTGGGAATCCATTTACATCGTTTGGATGAACGTTATAGAAACAATCACTCGAAACCGACGTTTCACGTAAGTCACATGCAACAAAAATCTGCAACGCAACCATCTGTGTGTGGCGTGTTTGTAATTGTGTTTTATTTATATTTTAGGACAATTAATCTGTAAAAAACACACCAAATGTAGAAAGAAAGCGTGTAAACCGTCTGATGATGAATTGCAACGATTCGAAACCGGTAACGGTTTCCTTTGAATAAAGGAACTCAAAGTAAATTTGTGGCTGGTTGCTGTCCTAACACGATCAACATTTGCTTTCAGTAATTATTTAATTCCGTCCGTTTCCTTAAGAGGAAAAAAACATGCATCGTCACGAAACTCACAAGTACTCATCTCAATCAGAAAAAAATGTGTATACATATTGTCAACATTTGCGGCCATTCCAATACCATTCTGCTGAAAAATGTCATCACTATCTGGGAAGACATAATCATGAAAGACGCAAAATGTTCACGTCGCCCACAGCTGTCAAAGTGCCCATGGAAGCAGAGGTGAATGTCCCCCGTCTCCAACGGACTGCGTTCGTGGCTCGGCGCCTGTATGGAGCAGTCGTTTGCCAGGATTATGGCGTATCCAGACAAGACCATCGACATGTTGAAACAAGGTATGTGATTCATCTGACCCGTTTACACGTTTCCACTGATACACGGTCCTCCCTCGATACTTCCGTGCCCACTACTGTTTAAGTGCTGAGACGAGATCTGTTATTTCAATGAATATTGAGCTTTTACCGCAAAATATTTGTTAGCCAAAATCGCATACAGGAAATGTGGTAATTAGTTTCGATCGTTACCGGTCATCTACAGATCGAAGTACATACAGCAGTGTCTAAGATAAGAGGAAGATCAAAACTAGTTATCACATTTCCCAAATGTGATCTTGGGTAATAAAGATTTTACAAAAGTAATCAACATTTTCCACAACTTTACTGTTGTTGGACGAATAAGGGAACATGTAGGGGTCGTCTACTGTGGAGACTCGCGTTAAACGAAGTGCGCTGAACGTGCCATTATGCCTGCACCAGCACTGTACTCATCAATTGAATTTGTCTACAGCCGCCTAATTGAGATGTTATTTTGACTACCAGTTTCGCGCACTCCACTATGCCTATTCCATCTTCAGGCCCAAATGCATCTTCTAAAAATAAACGATATTGTCATACAGTACCACATATTCCTGGATGTACTGAATTCAAAACCGTATCCCTAGTACTTCATTCGAAAATTTGATTGCAACTCCTATTTTTGAGAGATGTATATGGGGTCTGGAGATGGCATAGTGGAATGCTGAAAGTGGTAGTCAAAATAAAATAAAATAAAATAAGATCTCAATTATACGGCTGTTGGCAAATTTCATTGATAATCAACGTCCCATATCCTGTCTGATAGGGCGTGAAAGCCTCCAAACTTTACGTTCTGTAATATGACGTGGGGATACAAAACGTGTCGTCTACTCTTGTTTTTACCGTCCTCCAACGACAAAAGTATCACACTAAAAGTCGGCCATTCGGCGTTTCCTAGATGCTCGTTCGCAGGCGCTGGATCACAAAAATCTACGCTTGAAAGCGGTAATGCAAGGTAATTATTTGCAATATTAAATAGGAAACACTTGCCGGAAGTTTTGGAAAATGTTAATTTCGTCACGACCCGGCTTTCCGCTGCTTATACCAACGACAGCAGACAACTGAGTGGTGCAAACACAAATAAAATGGTGAGGTTCAAATGGCTCTGAGCACTATGGGACTTAACATCTGACTTAGAACTACTTAAACCTACCTAACCTAAGGACATCAGAAATATCCATGCCAGAGGCAGGATTAGAACCTGCGTCCGTAGCAGCATCGCGGTTCCGGACTGAAGCGCCTAGAACCGCTCGGCCACAGCTGCCGGCTAAAATGGTGTGCTATCTATGTAGATATTACTCATGCAGACAGGCAAGATAAAAAAAAAGATACGCTGTATTTACAAAGGAAAGTAGTACATTTTTATGACAAGCAGTTGTAGTAACATTTAAATAAAACCTAAAAATAAAGTTTGCTTTGTGGATTTGGCTACTGACAGAAGTCGACGATTTTAATGTAAGATGAGGAACCGCAGTCCAATGTGTTTTTATTCCACAGGATGTCCCAGACGTGTTGCTGCAAACTTTCACGGGTTGTACATGGCCTCTTGAAAAACAAAGCGAGGATAGGAACTCGTGTCCAGGAACGTCGTCCAACGACGCTGCGGAGCCTCGAAGTTGCAGGTGATGGCGCCTACCGCTAGGCTGCCCCTCGGCAGCAGACGCGACTTTGTTCGCTGACAGATCATAACATAAGATCTCACAATGTTCCCTGTTCTGAAAGTATCTTCGCATTTGCTGCCGGATCCTAAAATCAACTTGACTCGATATTTCGGCGATCCAACGTCACCATCTTCAGGAGAATGCTGCTTCTGCTTATGAGTCCTGCTGAGAACTGACGCCAGGCTTTTTTTTCTTTTTCTTTGTTGTAAATTCATTCTGCGTATGAGGCGCGCCGGCAGCGGCCTACATATGCCGCTCTTCAGCCAATAGATACAACAGATAGACATAGAAGACATAGAACATAAAAAGCATGGTAATACATGATGATGATCATTACACGATAGATTAGAAGCCGTTCAATGAAAGGCACTGTATACACAAAGGTAGTCATCAGTAGAACAGAAGAAGACATCCAGCTGGAGGCACGAATGTAGGAGGACACTGAAGAAAACACTGTAGCACAAAAAGAAGAAACCCTGACGCACAGAAACACTGGTGACGATCAGTGGCGAAGCACTCACAGACACACCGATGAAAGCGGGGTGGGGAGGCTGCCTCTGGGTGAAAGGGAAAGATAGCAGGGCACGGTAAGGAGGGGGGGGGGGGATGGAGGCAGTGGGAGAAAGAACGGTGAGTGGGAGGGAGGGGAGATGGGAGTGGTTGGAATCCCAGGGAGGGGGGCGGAGTGGGAGACATTGGAGAGAGGAGAGGGGGGAGAAAGGAAGGTGAGGAGGGAGAGAGGGAGCCCTGGGGGAAAAAGGGGGAGGCTGGGAGGGGTGAGTCAGATCTGGTAGGAGGGATAGTTGGAGGAAATAAGGACATGATCGGCGGGTGGGGGGGGGGGGGGGGGGGGGTTGGCAGAAGCCACCTTAGACAAGGGTACTGGGATTGTGACGGACACCAGGCTGCAAATCAACGTCCTATATAAGCCACCGTTCAGTAGCGCATGCGCCGCCCATCACAGTTGCTGTCTCCAGGACTGGGAGGTGGCGCCGCCCTTAGTAGAATGCTGGCGGCAACGATATATCACACTCAGGGCCGCACCGAATAACTTTCAATTTTGATGCGGGATAGTACAGGATGCCACGTCCTGCTAAGAGGAAATCATTGTCTCTGTTAATTAAATTATCCGCCAACCTAATTTCAATCGTCTCTTTATACACACCGTTCCAAAAACCAGAAATGTTGGCAACTACCACAGTTTCGTCAAATATCATCCGTGTGCCACATGTAAGCAGTATTCTGCTACTGCCGATTTCTCCGTACCACAGTATCGTCAAATTTCATCCGTGTCCCTCATTTAAGCAGTATTCTGCTACCGCCGATTTCTCCATCTGCTATAGCCTCGTTCGGGCTAAAGTAATTTAAAACCCCAAGCTTCAGTGGTTCCTTCAGTGCACTCTAGCTGTAGCTTCGTTTTTAGCTGTAATCTATAGAGTTGCAAACCACAGCTATTACCTTTGATAGGGGGCGGACAAAAAATGGAAACACCAAAAATACATTACCACGCCTAGTGCGGTGTGGGAAACACATTCGCCGGCCGGAGTGGCCAAGCGGTTCTAGGCACTACAGTCTGGAACCGCGCAACCGCTACGGTCGCAGTTTCGAATCCTGCCTCGGGTATGGGTGTGTGTGATGTCTGTAGGTTAGTGAGGTTTAAGTAGTTCTAAGTTCTAGGGTACTGATGACCTCTGATGTTGAGTCCCATAGTACTCAGAGCCATTTCAACCATTTGAACACATTCGCTTCCAAAACACCTTCCAGTCGCCTCGGAACGGATAAATACAGAGCTTGTATGGTTTCCAAGACAGTCGTACAACGTTATTGGCGCAATAAAGTGGCAACTTCAGGTAACGATGATGGGGGCCCTTAGGGAAATGGCAGCAAGAGAGGGGAAGAAAACCAATGTGCACTCCGTGTGCATACCGGGGGGAGTCATTCCAGATGTGGAACGGGTCCTTCCGGATGCCATGAAGGGTACAGAGTGCACCCATCTGCAGGTGGTCGCTCATGTCGGCACCAATGATGTGTGTCGCTATGGATCAGAGGAAATCCTCTCTGGCTTCCGGCGGCTATCTGATTTGGTGAAGACTGCCAGTCTCGCTAGCGGGATGAAAGCAGAGCTCACCATCTGCAGCATCGTCGACAGGTCTGACTGCGGACCTTTGGTACAGAGCCGAGTGGACGGTCTGAATCAGAGGCTGAGACGGTTCTGCGACCATGTGGGCTGCAGATTCCTCGACTTGCGCCATAGGGTGGTGGGGTTTCTGGTTCCGCTGGATAGGTCAGGAGTCCACTACACGCAACAAGCGGTTACACGGGTAGCAGGGGTTGTGTGGCGTGGGCTGGGCGGTTTTTTAGGTTAGATGGCCTTGGGCAAGTACAGAAAGGGCAACAGCCTCAACGGGCGCGGGGCAAAGTCAGGACATGCGGGGACCAAGCAGCAATCGGTATTGTAATTGTCAACTGTCGAAGCTGCGTTGGTAAAGTACCAGAACTTCAAGCGCTGATAGAAAGCACCGAAGCTGAAATCGTTATAGGTACAGAAAGCTGGCTTAAGCCAGAGATAAATTCTGCCGAAATTTTTACAAAGGTACAGACGGTGTTTAGAAAGGATAGATTGCATGCAACCGGTGGTGGAGTGTTCGTCGCTGTTAGTAGTAGTTTATCCTGTAGTGAAGTAGAAGTGGATAGTTCCTGTGAATTATTATGGGTGGAGGTTACACTCAACAACCGAGCTAGGTTATTAATTGGCTCCTTTTACCGACCTCCCGACTCAGCAGCATTAGTGGCAGAACAACTGAGAGAAAATTTGGAATATATTTCACATAAATTTTCTCAGCATGTTATAGTCTTAGGTGGAGATTTCAATTTACCAGATATAGACTGGGACACTCAGATGTTTAGGACGGGTGGTAGGGACAGAGCATTGAGTGACATTATACTGAGTGCACTATCCGAAAATTACCTCGAGCAGTTAAACAGAGAACCGACTCGTGGAGATAACATCTTGGACCTACTGATAACAAACAGACCCGAACTTTTCGACTCTGTAAGTGCAGAACAGGGAATCAGTGATCATAAGGCCGTTGCAGCATCCCTGAATATGGAAGTTAACAGGAATATAAAAAAAGGGAGGAAGATTTATCTGTTTAGCAAGAGTAATAGAAGGCAGATTTCAGACTACCTAACAGATCAAAACGAAAATTTCTGTTCCGACACTGACAATGTTGAGTGTTTATGGAAAAAGTTCAAGGCAATCGTAAAATGCGTTTTAGACAGGTACGTGCCGAGTAAAACTGTGAGGGATGGGAAAAACCCACCGTGGTACAACAACAAAGTTAGGAAACTACTGCGAAAGCAAAGAGAGCTTCACTCCAAGTTTAAACGCAGCCAAAACCTCTCAGACAAACAGAAGCTAAACGATGTCGAAGTTAGCGTAAGGAGGGCTATGCGTGAAGCGTTCAGTGAATTCGAAAGTAAAATTCTATGTACCGACTTGACAGAAAATCCTAGGAAGTTATGGTCTTACGTTAAATCAGTAAGTGGCTCGAAACAGCATATCCAGACACTCCGGGATGATAATGGCATTGAAACAGAGGATGACACGCATAAAGCTGAAATACTAAACACCTTTTTCCAAAGCTGTTTCACAGAGGAAGACCGCACTGCAGTTCCTTCTCTAAATCCTCGCACAAACGAAAAAATGGCTGACATCGAAATAAGTGTCCAAGGAATAGAAAAGCAACTGGAATCACTCAATAGAGGAAAGTCCACTGGACCTGACGGGATACCAATTCGATTCTACATAGAGTACGCGAAAGAACTTGCCCCCCTTCTAACAGCCGTGTACCGCAAGTCTCTAGAGGAACGGAAGGTTCCAAATGATTGGAAAAGAACACAGGTAGTCCCAGTCTTCAAGAAGGGTCGTCGAGCAGATGCGCAAAACTATAGACCTATATCTCTGACGTCGATCTGTTGTAGAATTTTAGAACATGTTTTTTGCTCGAGTATCATGTCGTTTTTGGAAACCCAGAATCTACTATGTAGGAATCAACATGGATTCCGGAAACAGCGATCGTGTGAGACCCAACTCGCTTTATTTGTTCATGAGACCCAGAAAATATTAGATACAGGCTCCCAGGTAGATGCTATTTTTCTTGACTTCCGGAAGGCGTTCGATACAGTTCCGCACTGTCGCCTGATAAACAAAGTAAGAGCCTACGGAATATCAGACCAGCTGTGTGGCTGGATTGAAGAGTTTTTAGCAAACAGAACACAGCATGTCGTTCTCAATGGAGAGACGTCTACAGACGTTAAAGTAACCTCTGGCGTGCCACAGGGGAGTGTTATGGGACCATTGCTTTTCACAATATATATAAATGACCTAGTAGATAGTGTCGGAAGTTCCATGCGGCTTTTCGCGGATGATGCTGTAGTATACAGAGAAGTTGCAGCATTAGAAAATTGTAGCGAAATGCAGGAAGATCTGCAGCGGATAGGCACTTGGTGCAGGGAGTGGCAACTGACCCTTAACATAGACAAATGTAATGTATTGCGAATACATAGAAAGAAGGATCCTTTATTGTATGATTATATGATAGCGGAACAAACACTGGTAGCAGTTACTTCTGTAAAATATCTGGGAGTATGTGTGCGGAACGATTTGAAGTGGAATGATCATATAAAATTAATTGTTGGTAAGGCGGGTACCAGGTTGAGATTCATTGGGAGAGTGCTTAGAAAATGTAGTCCATCAACAAAGGAGGTGGCTTACAAAACACTCGTTCGACCTATACTTGAGTATTGCTCATCAGTGTGGGATCCGTACCAGATCGGTTTGACGGAGGAGATAGAGAAGATCCAAAGAAGAGCGGCGCGTTTCGTCACAGGGTTATTTGGTAACCGTGATAGCGTTACAGAGATGTTTAATAAACTCAAGTGGCAGACTCTGCAAGAGAGGCGCTCTGCATCGCGGTGTAGATTGCTTGCCAGGTTTCGAGAGGGTGCGTTTCTGGATGAGGTATCGAATATATTGCTTCCCCCTACTTATACCTCCCGAGGAGATCACGAATGTAAAATTAGAGAGATTAGAGAGCGCACAGTCGTTCTTCCCGCGAACCATACGCGACTGGAACAGGAAAGGGAGGTAATGACAGTGGCACGTAAAGTGCCCTCCGCCACATACCGTTGGGTGGCTTGCGGAGTATAAATGTAGAAATGTAGATGTAGAAGTAGATAGTGATCACGCACCCTTCTCTTCATAGTAGACTACAAAGTCTCGATAATATTGTGTGTCGTGTCGGGCCCACTCGTATAATGTAGAATGCCTAGGAAGGTGTTTTCTCGGATAGCTAATCAACAATTTAAGCATATCTTATTAATGAGGTTTATTACAGTAAACTGAATTGACAGTACTTAGCGGATTCGCAAGCAAATAGCGACTTGGAAATAAGCAATGTCCTTCGATATATGCGATTTCTATGCAAGCAGTCACGGCTCATCTTGTAGTGCGGTTCTCCAAGTGCGGCCGAGGCTAGCTGGAGAGACGCTTATATTCCCTTTGTACAGGGGCCGCTCCTGTTGTGGTGTGGTCCTAGTTAGCATACTATTGGCTGACGTCGTTTCACAGCCTTCTCTGCTGTTACGTTCCAGGCAGACGTCCCGACGCTTGATGTTACGCCGGAACATTGTGATCTGGTGACTGTGGTGGCCAAGGTAGATGCGATAATTCTTCCTCGTGCTCATAAAACCAGTCCTGGATGATTCTAGCTGTGTGAGCAGGGACCCAGTCATCTTGGAACTCAGCAACACCACCCTCGAATACACGATGGCGTTAACTTGATCAGCTAAAGTGGTCACTTAATCCTCAGCAGTAATGTGACCTTGTGGGGTGATCATGAGGCCCATGGAATACCACGATATGGCTGCCCTAATCATCACCGAACCCTCGTCATCTATCAGTCTTGGGATGTAAACTCGGTCATAAGTTGGGAACAGTGTGAACCAACATTCATCCGATTAAATGCTCTCAGTCCAGGTTAGGTCTCCGACGCCACGTTTTACTATTAAGGGGTCTGCCCCCGGTAGCTGAGCGGTCAGTGCGACAGAGCGTCAATCCAGGTTCGATTCCCTGCTGGGACGGAGATTTTCTCCGCTCAGGGACAGGGTGTTGTGTTGTCCTAATCATCATCATTTCATCCCCATCGACGCACAAGTCATCGAAGTGGCGTCAAATCGAAAGACTTACACCCGGCGAACGGTCTACCCGCCGGGAGGCCCTAGTCACACGACATTTATTTACTATTAAGGGCACTTGCAACACTGATGAGTGGTTTTTGAATTCCAGATCACCCTGCGATCCTCTGTCTCTAGAGATCCCTTCGTGGTGTTTGGAGCTGACAGCGATCGCGAGAGCGACATTCAGTGAATTTTGTAGCAGTTATCCTCTTGTTTCTCGCCACAATGGCCTTCAATAACCGTCCGAGACGATCACTCAACACCCATCTTCGTCCGCATTGGGAGTTAGTGGTATAAATGTTCGATGTGGTGCCTCTTGAAACACCAAACTCTTTAGCTACCTTGGTTACGGGAGCCCCCACCATACGAACACCTACAATCTGCCCAGGTTCGAATTCACTTAGCTTCTACATAATGCACTCATAACTATACGGAATGCAGTACTGACCATTACTGTTTCTTACAAACACATTGACGAAATTTCACAGGTGCCTTTTGTGGTCAAATGCAACAGCACGACCTGTAGGTTTGGCTGGCATCTGTATTTATCTTTCAGTGTACATTTGCCGCGCTAGGTGATGTATTATTTCAAGTAAGCCTTATTATGGGCATTACTGTCTGCCTTATCAGTTTAAAATATTAGTAATTTTTCGTATAACGTTGTCAGATTTTTATAAATACTTAATCAGAGCTCCAAAATTTTTGGGGTTTTACATGTTCTATGTGTAATTTAAAGTTATTGGTTTTCATGCTTTTATTTTCGTGTATTCTTTATTCTTTTCTACGGTTTGAACTTTGTATTTACAATGTATGGCCAGTATACTGCATTTCTTGTTTGCTTGCGTCAGTATTGGCTTTAAAAAATAAAATAATATTTCTCTGGAATAAAAGGTTTCACGCGTTGACGAGTTCCACTTCCATCTCCTCATTTCAGCATTTCTATACGGACAGTTTTGTGACAAAAGATGTTCTGAAAAATTTGAATCGGTATTTCCTAGTCTCCAGCTTATCTCGTATTCCGATAAAGGAATTCCCACACCTCCGCTTCCACTGCACATTGACTTTTCCACAGTGCTTGCTAACTACAGACTTGTATTTTACAATAACAGCAGCATATTTAAATTATTATTTAATAAGAAAGATAAATTACAACCTTTGGCACTGAGTAGTGTGTATAAAATCACACGCATCTTATATATTCGTGAGTAGGTCTAACATATGTGCGAGTCGCACGTCACCTTATTAGTGTTTCCGTCATTCAGTTGTCAGCTGTTCTGGGTCTAGGAAGACGAAAGCCGGTTCGTGACCAAATACATAATAACGAACGTTGAAACAATTCAACAGCTACACTTGAAAATTTGTGGTCGGACTGCGACTGGAAACCCGTTTCTCTGTACATCGCGAGAGGTCACCTTGACCATCTCTGTCATCAGGACACGCTTCTCGTTCGACTCACACTCTTAAGCGCTGCTCACCAATGATAATGTGACCCTGCTCATTTTGCCCCGTTGGCTGCAGCCTCACTGTATTCCCGCAAGGGGACGAACGATCTTATGCGTCCGCATTGAAAAAGTATGCCCGTCGAGACATATCTATTGAATTACAGAGATCTGGATTGCAGAGGCGGCCAAGGCGACCGTTCACGAGAAATGGAAAATCCGGGGTCGAGTCCCAGCACCGTCACAAATTTTTCAAGTCCAGCTGCTGAAATGTTTGAACGCCCATAGTAGCTATGTCATACAAATTTCTCCTTAGTTATGGGTATAAAAGCTACTTCAATCGATCATGGGTGTTTGTTCTTTCGGAGATGTGCAAAATAACACTCACATAATTGCACAAATAAACAAATTTTGAGAACATCAGAAAAGCTTTTACCTATTTAATACACACTCCTGGAAATTGAAATAAGAACACCGTGAATTCATTGTCCCAGGAAGGGGAAACTTTATTGACACATTCCTGGGGTCAGATACATCACATGATCACACTGACAGAACCACAGGCACATAGACACAGGAAACAGAGCATGTACAATGTCGGCACTAGTACAGTGTATATTCACCTTTCGCAGCAATGCAGGCTGCTATTCTCCCATGGAGACGATCGTAGAGATGCTGGATGTAGTCCTGTGGAACGGCTTGCCATGCCATTTCCACCTGGCGCCTCAGTTGGATCAGCGTTCGTGCTGGACGTGCAGACCGCGTGAGACGACGCTTCATCCAGTCCCAAACATGCTCAATGGGGGACAGATCCGGAGATCTTGGTGGCCAGGGTAGTTGACTTACACCTTCTAGAGAACGTTGGGTGGCACGAGATACATGCGGACGTGCATTGTCCTGTTGGAACAGCAAGTTCCCTTGCCGGTCTAGGAATGGTAGAACGATGGGTTCGATGACGGTTTGGATGTACCGTGCACTGTTCAGTGTCCCCTGGACGATCACCAGTGGTGTACGGCCAGTGTAGGAGATCGCTCCCCACACCATGATGCCGGGTATTGGCCCTGTGTGCCTCGGTCGTATGCAGTCCTGATTGTGGCGCTCACCTGCACGGGGCCAAACACGCATACGACCATCATTGGCACCAAGGCAGAAGCGACTCTCATCACTGAAGACGACACGTCTCCATTCGTCCCTCCATTCACGCCTGTCGCGGCACCACTGGAGGCGGGCTGCACGATGTTGGGGCGTGAGCGGAAGACGGCCTAACGGTGTGCGGGACCGCACCCCAGATTCATGGAGACGGTTGCGAATGGTCCTCGCCGATACCCCAGGAGCAACAGTGTCCCTAATTTGCTGGGAACTGGCGGTGCGGTCCCCTACGGCACTGCGTAGGATCCTACGGTCTTGGCGTGCATCCGTGCGTCGCTGCGGTCCGGTCCCAGGTCGACGGGCACGTGCACCTTCCGCTGACCTCTGGCGACAACATCGATGTACTGTGGAGACCTCACGCCCCACGTGTTGAGCAATTCGGCGGTACGTCCACCCGGCCTCCCGCATGCCCACTATACGCCCTCGCTCAAAGTCCGTCAACTGCACATACGGTTCACGTCCACGCTGTCGCGGCATGCTACCAGTGTTAAAGACTGCGATGGAGCTCCGTATGCCACGGCAAACTGGCTGACACTGACGGCGGCGGTGCACAAACGCTGCGCAGCTAGCGCCATTCGACGGCCAACACCGCGGTTCCTGGTGTGTCCGCTGTGCCGTGCGTGTGATCATTGCTTGTACAGCCCTCTCGCAGTGTCCGGAGCAAGTATGGTGGGTCTGACACACCGGTGTCAACGTGTTCTTTTTTCCATTTCCAGGAGTGTACATTAACGCTCATAAATTAAGAATTACTGCAGAATGTGGTGACACACAACGTGCCACTACACAAAACTGGCGCTAATAGCAAAGGCACACTGGGAACACACACGGCACAGATCTGTACGTCCATGGTATTGGTGATATGTTGAGAATACCGTCCCGAAACACATGTGCTACAACACGCTACCGTTTCCTGCACACGTACCCCGACATCAATATGTGATATGATCAGTATGCACACGTACACAGGCCGCACAACGGGTTGGCATACTCTAGATCAGGTGGCCTCCCATTCTTGCACCAATGCCTGTCGGAGCTCCTGAAGTGTCGTAGGGGTTTGAAGACGTCAACCCAGAGCGTTCCAGACGTGCTCGTTGGGGTTTAAGTCTGGAGAACAGGCAGGCCACTCCATTCGCCTGATATCTTCTGTTTCATGGTACTCCTCCACGATGGCAGCTCGGTGGGGCCGTGCATTATCATCCATCAGGAAAAGGCGGACATACTGGTGCAAAATGACGTCCCGATACGCCTGACCTGTTACAGTTCCTCTGTCAAAGACAAGCAGGGGTGTACGTGCACCAATCATAACCCCACCCTACACCATCAAACCACGACCTCCATGCAGGCCCCTTTCATGGACATTAAAGGGTTGGTATCTGGTTCCTGGTTCAAGCGGAATGAAAACCTGGACTCGTCCGTGAACGTAACCTGGGACCATTGTTCCAATGTCCATGTACTGTGTTCTTGACACCAGGCTTTACCGGCTCTCCTGTGACCAGGGGTCAGTGGAATGGACCTTGCGGGTCTCCAGGCGAATAAATCAAGTCTGTTGAGCCGTCTGTAGACTGTGTGTCTGGAGACAACTGTTCCAGTGGCTGCGGTAAGGTCCCGAGCAAGGCTACCTGCAGTACTCCTGGCCGTCTGCGGGCACTGATGGTCTTCTTGTGGTGTTGTATACTGTGGACGTCCCGTAGTATAGCGCCTGGGCACGTTTTGTGTCTGATGGAATCGTTTCCATAATCTTGAGATCACACTTTGTGGCACACAGAGGGCCCGTGCTACGACCTGCTGTTTTTCACCAGCCTCCATTCGCCCTAATATTCTACCCCTCATAACGTCAATATGTGTTCTTTGAGCCATTTTCAACACACAGTCACCATTATCACATCTGAAAACGTCTGCACCCTTACTCGCTGCACCGTACTCTGCCATGCACCAACACACCTCTGCGTATGTGGACTGCTGTCAGCGCCACCGTGTGACGACCGCAGGTCAAATGCACCGCGTGGTCATACCTCAAGGTGATTTAAACCATCAAACCTCCCACCATAGCCTTGTTTCACCATATATCAGCATTACCCTATATTATGAGCATGAGTGTAGTTGTTATGTTCTGTCGAGCCTTAGAGAAACTTAATATAATTATTCTCATGATGGATAACTGCTGTCGTCACGGTAGCTACAACAGACGTTTCACAAGAACGGGATGTCGTCAGATCTTGCGCTAGAGATTGCCGTGACTGATTGGTGGAAAAGACCAGTGTATTTGGTCCTGACAACATCATGGTTTCCTGGTGCTTCATATCTTGCATTGTGCAGGTCCAGTGCTTTTCAAGTGCAACTTTGTCGAGTATATATAGTGTATATCTCAATAAGGGGAAATCACCGCTACGAAAGTCAGCTTTCCTGAGTAACAACCTTTTGATGATAAGGGCCACTAACAACTTCCGCGGACTGTAACAGAGAACTGAATGACCTTAGAGCTGAATATCACTCGCCATTTCAATAGCGGACTACGGCTGATGAGCAGCCAAATCATCATGAACCATCACTTTGCCAGATATGCCACCAGCCCACATGCCTACCTCTGCTCACCTCAACTCTACCGGCACTTAGATTAGTGGGTGCAGGAGATACAATTGGGCGTTCGAAACTTGGAAAATGGTCACCTAAGCTTGTAGGAAATACATGTTGTGTACCCATTGGTTGATCGACTGCACTGCACAAGTAATGCTGACCTTCAGCGAGATAATATGTCATCCTGTCGCTGCTAAACTACATTACAGCTGTTTCCAGAATTAATTGAATTTACTTCTATCGTTATTTGAACATATTTTTGTCTTATTAAACTTTATTAGAAAAGCTTTTATTAATGCAATAAAAACTGATGTTCCTAAAACTTTTTAGAAATATGAGAGGATGATAATAATAAATTAAGCCGAAAATGGACAGGTGAGAGGAGATATAGTGAAACCGTGGACGGCACACAGCTGAGAAGCAATGGAAATTGTCGCGAATAGTGCCTGACACCCTCATTACGTTACACACTTCTGACTGGAATTTAACGGTATTTGCAGAACCATCCGCTTAAAAAGCTGTAGTCGCGAAGTACTGATGCGAATTATTTACGCATGAATGGAAAATCTCGGGGAAAAAGGAGTTACAGTTCCACAGAAATGTAAGAACAGGTAAGGCCATAATGACGTTATGACTTACCTTGGAAGACAGTCTGAACAAAGGCAAACTTGTGTTTTTGTGTTTGGAGCTTTTGTAGATGCGGAGGAAGCTTTTGAAAAAGTTAACTGGAAAACACACTTTGAAGTTGTGAAGACAGCATGGGCAAAAATACGGGAAGCCAAAAGTTACCTACGACTTATACAGAAATCATACTGAACTTAGAAACATGAAAGGGGAACAAGGGCTGAGAAGGGTGATAGACCTGGTTGTAGCATCTCATGATGTTATTCTATCTGTACACTGAAAGTTTAGGGAGAAGAAATAAAAACTTTAAGGTTCACCGATGAATTTGTAATTGTTTCAGAGACGGTAAAGGACTTGGGAGAGCAGTAAAGGCAATGGATTCTGTCTTTAAAAAGACATTATATGATGAACATCAACAAAAGTAAAAGAAATGTAATTAGATTAGGAACTGAGACACCAAAAGTTGCAGGTTACGTGTGCTATTTGGAAAATAAAATATCTGATGACGGCAGAAGGTAACAGCAAGAAAAGCCCCTCTTAAAGAGAGTGGCCTGAAACTTAGTACACTTTCAAAATAATTTCCTTGTACTGGGTGAGAAAGTGTAATATCTGAAAGCGACTAAATTCTTCTTTATTAGCGGTAAACAACAACATAGAAAATGCAGATCGTAACAAAGACCGTTTCATGAATACACGTATCTTTCCAATTACTCAAATTCTTCAGCTGTATTACCGCAATAATAACTAGACAGAAAACTAGACAGAAACTAGACAGACAGAAACTAGACAGAAACTAGACAGAAAACTAGAAATCTCATAGATTTAGGAGTTGACGGTATAAGGGGTGATCAAAAAGATTCTGTTTGAGGGAGTTGCTGCGGCGTATATGCTATGTAGAGGGACTCTGACAGTGGCTTACAAACACTAATATGTAGTCAAGGGATTACTGTGGCATTCGTAGCTTTCCGACGCTTGTATGGTAAATGCAGACACGTGAAGTATTTCGACGTCATTACCAAATGCGTACAAACAGAATCAGCGTGTTGCCATTATTTTCTTCGTTGTCGAAGGATGAACACCGGAAGGCCCCCATCAGAGAATGAATACTCTGCATGAGGCACCACATCTGTCGAAAACCACCGTTCTGGAATGCTGCGCAAAGTTTCGTGCTGGTGGCAATTCGACACGGCACGCCGGTCGATCGGGGCGGGACAGCAGAAGTTACGCCAACTCAAGTGCGAAACGCTCGGGCAGCCGCCCTATAGTCCTAATCTCTCCCCGTGAGATTATAGCACCTTCGATCTCTTACACAAGGCCATTATGGGTCGACAATTCCTATCGGACGAGGATGAACTTCAGGTAGCTACGGATTTCATCACGCGGCAGGACACGGGTCTTTACCAAAAGGGTTATCTTCAGCTTGGTATGTCGATGGTATCATTTCGTCAATGCTCACGGTGATTTTGCATGCTAGGCATATCGATTCTGGGCTTTACGGTCTTCGAAGGGAAACTTTTTTGATCCCCCTTTACAGTACATCATACACTATTGGCCATTAAAACTGCTACACCACGAAGATGACGTGCTACAGATGCGAAATTTAACCGACAGGAAGAAGATGCTGTGATATGCAAATTTTAGCTTTTCAGAGCATTCACACAAGGTTGGCGCCAGTGGCGACACCTACAATGTGCTGACATGAGGAAAGTTTCCAACAGATTTCTCATACTCAAACAGCAGTTCACCGGCGTTGCCTAATGAAACGTTGTTGTGATGCCTCGTGTAAGGAGGAGAAATGCGTGCCATCACGTTTCCGACTTTGATAAAGGTCGGATTGTAGCCTATCGCGATTGTGGTTTATCGTATCGCGACATTACTGCTCGCGTTGGTCGAGATCCAATGACTGTTAGCAGAATATGGAATCGGTGGGCTCAGGAGGGTAATACGGAACGCCGTGCTGGATCCCAACGGCCTCGTATCACTAGCAGTCGAGATGACAGGCATCTTATCCGCATGGCTGTAACGGATCGTGCAGCCACATCTCGATCCCTAATTCAACAGATGGGGACGATTGCAAGACAACAACCATCTGCACGAACAGTTCGACGACGTTTGCAGCAGCATGGACTATCTGCTCGGAGACCATGGCTGCGGTTACCCTTGACGCTGCAGCACAGACGGGAGCGCCAGCGATGGTGTACTCAACGACGAACCTGGGTGCACGAATGGCAAAACGTCATTTTTTCGGACGAATCCAAGTTCTGTTTACAGCATCATGATGGTCGCATCCGTGTTTGGCGACATCGCAGTGAATGCACATTGGAAGCGTGTATTCGTCATCGCCATACTGGCGTATCACCCGGCGTGATAGTATGGGATGCCACTGGTTACACCTCTCGGTCACCTCTTGTTCGCATTGACGGCACTTTGAACAGTGGTCGTAACACTTCAGATGTGTTACGACCCGTGGGTCTACCCTTCATTCGATCCCTGCGAAACCCTACATTTCAGCAGGATAATGCTCGACCGCATGTTGCATGTCCTGTACGGGCCTTTCTGGATACACAAAATGTTCGACTGCTCCCCTGGCCAGCACATTCTCCAGATCTCTCACCAACTGAAAACGTTTGGTCAATGGTAGCCGAGCAACTGGCTCGTCACAATACGCCAGTCACTACTCTTGATGAACTGTGGTATCGTGTTGAAGCTGCATGGGCAGCTGTACCTGTACACGCCATCCAAGCTCTGTTTTACTCAATGCCCAGGCGTATCAAGGCCGTTGTTACGGCCAGAGGTGGTTGTTCTGGGTACTTATTTCTCAGGATCTATGCACCCAAATTGCGTGAAAATGTAATCACATGTCAGTTCTAGTATAATATATTTGTCCAATGAGTACCCGTTTATCACGTGCATTTCTTCTTGGTGTAGCAATTTTAATGGCCAGTAGTGTAAAAGCATGAATTTCGTAACTTAATTCTTAGACACCAGACAACATGCCTAAATTTATATGGAGCTCTTGAAAATGGATTGCTTTGCTCCTTAAGCAACATAAAACATGCAAAGCAAATGGCTAGGATGCAGTCTGCTACTGATGGTTACCTTTCAAAAAAATGGTTCAAATGGCTCTGAGCACTATGCGACTTAACTTCTGAGGTCATCAGTCGCCTAGAACTTAGAACTAATTAAACCTAACTAACCTAAGGACATCACACACATCCATGCCCGAGGCAGGATTCGAACCTGCGGCCGCAGCGGTCGCGCGGTTCCAGACTGTAGCGCCTAGAACTGCTCGGCCACTCCGGCCGGCCGGTTACCTTTCAGTTGATTGTGAATGGTTTCGTGTTGCAAAGGTACTGTTTATAATTAATGGCTGGGATGTAGTCTTCTACTGATGATTGTCTTTCAGTTGATTGTGAGTGGTTTCGTGTTGCAAAGCTACTGGTTATAATTAACAGCTGACAGACTTTTCAGTGCCCTCTGTTTCGCGTAACAGCTTTTCTATGACAGCAAAACAGTTTTGTGTCCCTGTAGGAAGGATGTGTTGTAATTTTTTACGTCCCTGCCTACAACTACGAAGATATAAGCAAACTCTTCCATGCACACAGTGCATGTAGCAGAAATGAGGCAGGTAGTGGACTGGGCCTCTTTAACATCGTCTGCTCTCCGCTCCTCTGTTGTGCTACACTGAAACCCGCTTTGTGTGGCCGAATCAATATTGCCTGTCTTCATTGTAATGTATGATGAGTCGCTGCACCTTCATGCATTCCAATTTCACTTTGTACAATAGAGCCGCTACACGGGGCGATAGAAACCTTTGGCCGCGTTGCTCCACTCTCCGACGCAGGACTCCAAAGCGGCGTCATGGAACGGCCAGTGATGAGCTCCACAAAACAGCAGTTAACCAAAGTAACATACGTGTGTGCCGTAACAAGAGTTGTGCTTTTAGCTCTTGTTTCTGCACCGAGCGTTATCGTAGAGCTTTAATCGAAATTAATTTAAATGGAGACCACTTCTGACTGTAACAATTGACTGACAACCAAATCAGTTTAAAAATATATGTAAATGAGAGTAATTGGGAAACATAGCACTTTGTTCCTGTTGGTTTTCCTGAGGAAGAGAAGCTCCGCTCGTGGTCGAACCAACGAATTTCCTTTTTGTAATATCATAAAAAGTATTTACAAATCTTGCGCTGATTCCTCAATTTGCGTATCAGTCATCACTGGATACTGTTAGACGTGCATGTACAGAAAATGGACTTTGTTGTAAGCATTTGCAATACTATACAATTTTGTATATTAACTATTCCCATTTTTCTTTCTCTACTCTTGAAGTAATTTCATGGTTATATTTGTAACTTGAAATTCAAGAAGATTAAGGAAGCGGTTTCAGGAACCCAATGGTCCTTTGGACTTCTACTGTTTCATTTTGTAAGAATACGTTGTCGCCATTAATCTTACTTAGTATTAGAGCCCATGAAGATCTTTTCGCTTCGAAAACATTTAGCACTGTTTACTGTTCACATCAAAAAATGGTTCAAATGGCTCTGAGCACTATGGGACTCAACTGCTGAGGTCATTAGTCCCCTAGAACATAGAACTACTTAAACCTAACTAACCTAGGGACATCACACACATCCATGCCCGAGGCAGGATTCGAACCTGCGACCGTAGCAGTCGCACGGTTCCGGACTGCGCGCCTAGAACCGCGAGACCACCGCGGCCGGCACTGTTCACATCGCTATGTGCTACATAGATTTCTAAAAACTGTTGTTGCCTCGGGAATGAGCTTTAGTAGCTGTTTTAAATCGTACGACCATCGTTTTACTTTCAATCGCTTGGAGCATAGATACGCACCACTGAAATAATGCTGAGAAAAAACAAATTTGTAGCACTAACGTGAAGAGTGCAAGTATTTTAAAGCATTTGTACAACACAACCGGCACGTAAATGGGGCAAATTTATTGCACATTCTAACTGATGTATGAGGCATATTACAAGAATGGGCCGTTCAGCAACAAAAAAATACAGTTCTTAGGAGTAAGTTTTATATGTGGCGTTAGATTCCTAAAACCCTACTTCCTTTTTCCCCTTTGAATTGCAGGCACATCGCATACCATTGTATTATCTTCTACATCTGCTCTGCATTCAACTTCTCTGGGTGTGAACTGAATACACTGCGCAGCCAAATTAATGGATCTCTTCTTCGAAACACGTAATTCTGACGCATAACGTTGAAATTTCCCTCAAAGGAGCCTTCAGTCATCCTCTTTAATGGTGCAAAACCATGGCATCCTGCGATGCCGTATGAAACAGCGAGGTGTCGTCACATGCGAATAAATGGTTACAGCTCAGAAGTTCATGTGAGCTGTACGATGGGTTAATGACGGCACGTTGGTACCAGAGTTCACCACAATCCTTCCAAAGCCGTCTTCGACGCGTCATACATTTTATACCATGTTTTGACACCTCTGTGATGGAGGTCAGAACCGCAACACCCAGCTTTGAAATCAAGCGGTTTCCTTATGGGTGGCTGAGGAAGACATTCCAGACACTCCGGTGCTCAGAACAGACACGAAAAGGCCTCAGGCGGCGGTTTAAAGGGTGTCAATGATACCACCCCTTCCCTTGGTGCGTCAACGCACTCACATTGCGCACTCGAAAATAACAGTTCGCAATGCGATCAGCAACACGACAACGTTCTTGACAACGTTCGACGCTGCTGCCACCCCATGGGTGTTTGAACCCTGCTCTAAGGACATCGTGGAGATGCAACACCACTGAACGTTACCTGAATTCGCTGGTGCGTGCTTATACCGCAGTTTTTGCTCCAGTATACAGGATGGAACCACTAGCGACAGTTCAGATGCATTCGACGAAATCTGAATTTCTGCCTTTACACTCTTCCTAATTCGCGACTGTCGTTTTCTACCGCAAAATATATATGAATCGACACTCCAGTGAAAAGTGTGGTTTAATTGTCGCTCTTTACGCCACCCACTGCGGCTTTTTCGTGCAGATTGTGATTGGCCGTGTGTCTAGATTGTTTTCTTCGGCCACTCATAAGAAAACTGCGTGATTTCAACGCTGGGCGTCGTGGTGCTGATCTCAATTCGCAGAGGCTTCAAGAGAGGGGTGGATTGTGGTAAGAAGGGGTGTGACAGCCTTGCCGTAGTGTGACAAGTCCGCGGTGGCGTTGGGGAGAACTGTGGTGAAATTTTCTGCCAATGTGACATAATCAACCTACTTTACAGCTCAAGCGTCGCCAAACTCTAGGGTGACGTTGCAGGATGCCACGCTTTCGCAACATTACAGAGGAGGATTGTACAGACCTTTGAGACAAATTCCAAGGTTATGCGTCGTAATGGAACACTATCACGGGGTTTCTAAAAAGCGATACTTTAATGTTATTGTCCAGTGTAGTTAACGATGGCGTACTTTAATTTCTCGTCATCTTAAAACGGTTGACCAACAAGCCATTACTGTTTGTTTTCAACAACTATCAAACAACCACTGATAACTTTTGTGACTTCGTAAACAAACAACAGATGGTAATGCATTAGTGAAACTGTGCACTGAATTGTTAAAATATATTTGTTTATGGTAATGTTTGCCTATCCCATGCTTTCTATCCAACGCCCATTTCTACGCCACCATCAATAACACAACTTCCATATCTTCCTTCCGCTGCAGATATGCCCCAAGGCATTAGGTAGAACATGGAGATTGTACCCTTCCACAATTCTCTACACCTATAAATCCTCTGCTACGCAAATGAAACATGGGTTTCCACTTCTCCATCATTCCATCAAGCCCTACATATTCTAGAACGCTATGCACTCCGCCTAGCCTTGCGGATCCGCTTATTCTCCAGTTCTCTCTACTTGAATCCTCTTTCAACTTATAAAATTCCTCACACTGTTCTTCTATACTTAACACTTACGAATTCCTACATTACTCGAAAACATGGCTCTAACTACCCTACAGTTTCGCCCTGCTCTATGATGTTGGCGCTCTGCCACTCCTATAGCACCACATCTGCATTAATACTCCGCAAGCCACCTAACGGTATGTAGGAGAGCGTAATCCGTGGATCGCTGTCACTTACCCCTTTTCCTGTTTCACCCGCACGTGGTTCGCGGGGAGCAAAATTGCTGGTAAGCCTCCGAATGCGGTCTAGTCGCTCTAATTTTATCTTCATGGTAATTTCGTGAGAAATTACAGTCAGCTTCATATCTCACGCATCCAAACTGCTGACAGTAATAATATGTAGAAGAATGGAAAAGAAAACTGAGGATCTATTAGATGGCAATTAATTTGGCTTTAGGAAAGAACAACACAAATGCAGTTCTGACGGTGCGTTTGATAATGGAAGCAAGACTGACGAAAACACGACACGTTCATAGGGTTAATGATCACGAAAAAGCATTCAGCAGTGTAAAATGGCTCAAGATGTTCGGAATTCTGAGAAAAATAAATCATCTGTAGGGAATCACTGGTAACAGAACGATATGTACAAGAATCTAGAGGGAACAGTACGACAGGAAAATCAGGAACGAAAGGACAGTATTGAAAATGGTGCCAGATAGAGCTGTAGTCTTTGGCTCCCACTGTTCAGTCTACACACTGAAGAAGCAATGATGAAAAAAAAAAGGCTCAAGAGTGAAATTAAAATTCGGAGTGAAACGATATCAATGATAAGATTCGCTGATATCGATGCTATCCTCAGTGTAGGTGAAGGAGAATTACAGGTTATGTTGACTGGAATAATCATTCTAATGACTACAGAATGTGGATTGGGAGTAAATTGGAAACTGACAAAGGTAATGAGATGTAGCAAAAATGAGAATAGCGAGAAACTATATTTTCCAACATACTAATTTTATTTAAGCTAGTTACTTCGTCTTCAAAAGTTGAGTGTTTTGAAGTTACTGATATTTGTGGCTCTGATGTTTCTGGATGTGACGTAACAAAAATCATGGAATTTTTTTCTTGTCTATTAGGAGAGAGTTTTTTTGTTTTGTTTCTTGCGTTTTATTAACACGATTATGTGGAATTTTCGCCTTCATAAATTGGTTTGGCTCGAAATATAGCGAACAAAATTTTACGTTATAGAGTAGGAAAAAGGTAATGTTTTCTACTATGTTTTCTACTATTTAATAGCCATTTATTGATCCTAAAAGGAAACTTCAATCTTCACAAAAGTCTGTAGCTGAGAGTTATACGTAAACTATGTTTCACACATGCGTGGGGTCACAGAAAACCTAAAGAATGACGGGTGAGATGTTATCTTTTTGTTATTGCTGAAATTTATTGCGCTACATACGCTCACTTTTTTAAAGACAAAGTTACAACCTAATATATACATTTATTTATTTAACCTGATTTTATTACAACCATCAGGTCCTCTCTCACATTGGACAGGTGTTTTATACATACAGTACCTTTTTTATATCATTTCTTAAGAAATAATTTTAGTTCGACGAACAGTATTAAAATGATTGGAGTATCTGAAGTGCCACCATGAGTAAATAATACCGACTATGAACTAATAAAGTTAATGCTGGCTGTACCATACTACCGTAGCTGCTGCCACTAATATTGATGATAATAATAAAAATAATAATTGTCATAACGATGTTGGTAACAATAATGATATTGGCAGATATAAAAAGAATATATGGGTGTACAACACGTTTCCTGATATAGTGAGTTTTCGGGAAAGGAAATTTAAGAAGATTGCATCATATAAGAGTACTGGGAAATGTGGAGGGTCTGACTGGGAACAAGGATGGATAAGGAGTAATGAGTGCGTGCTGGGACAATTATAATCCTTATTGTTGCTTTAACAGAAACTGGAGATGTTATTTACATTCCCAGAGGTTATTCCATAGTCACTTTGAGAAAGTCGGGAGACAAAAATAATTTTGCTGTGATAGGATCGGGTGTTTCTGCCACGTTGTTCACATATATAAGAGCGTTAAGGTCGAGGAGAGACATGAACAGTTGCGTCGCGACTGTGTTAGACAGTGTTGAAGATCTTCGTTGGACAATAACAGCGCACAGCGGCTTGTTCATCCTGTGTTCACATATCAAGACAAGGGACGATATAAATGAAAGCTTGTCATGATGTCAAGGGAAGATATGTAGCTGCGACAAGTATTATTCTAACATTTTTTTGTTGGTGTCCGTCGTCGCATTCGTCTCAGTAATGATTAAGCGATTCGTTCGTTTCGAACATATTCAGATCAATTGTAGTTGCAGAGCAACCCGTCAGTTCCCGTGAGGTTCCATAAGCCTCATGACAACCTACTCAAAAGCCTCTCTCTCTCTACCTCTTTAGCACAGCAATTTAGTTAATTTGCTCACTAGTGTGCAAATATTTATGTACCTCATATATGCGCATCACCTGCAGCAGTAGATGACTACGGGCGTGCGCTCACGTATAATGAGAAGGAGGTAGCCGGGATCGGGTTAGAAAATATCGACAAAATGAAAACGTGAAGATACTTTCGATACTTTATCAGGAACGCGGGAACTACACGGTGCTACATAAACTGCACATAAACAAGGCCATGGCTTCTGACGTCCTGCTACGTCGATGGACGAGATAGGGTGAATGTGGGGGAGGGTGTTTACGGGTAGCCCCTATCTGTGCCGACGTAAAGCGGCCTCAGTACTGCCGTGTCTGGGAACTCTGCGTTTATCGCACATGTTCACGTCGCGCATCGTTTAGAGCTCAACTGCACGGAAGATTTGTCACTTAAGGCCAATGACGGGATGATTTATACAAGTGTACGCGCTTTCAGCACAGTGGAAGCGATCGTAAACTATGGGACGAGGAGGAATTTTAATGGCTGTCGCGTCGTTATAATTCTAGCTAGGCTGTCACCCACCTCGCTATCTTGGATGTAAGTGTGTACGTGCCTGTCCTCCGGTATAAGGCTCAAACATTACTACAGTGTAACATATGTTACAACTCGCCAACAGCAGATTAGCTAAAAAGTTTGTGATAGTAGTTTTCAGAGAAAATTCGTAATTATACACATATTTCATCCTGAAGTACTGTTTAAAGAAGTGATTTGAAACGGGGTGTCCGCAACATCTGTCTGGTTTCGATCATTCATACCATACAAGGTATAGGAGGAGGAGTCTAACTATGATATTGTCGACGTATTAAAGCGGTAACGTATGTTGCAGGTACAGGGTGAAAAATATTGAACTATATAAAAGAAAATCGTCATAACTTCTGAACGGTTTGCGTTAGGACGTTCAAACTGCACGATTGACCGCGGAACATGGTGAGAATTAGTATGTGAATATGGTTTGGCTTAGCAACGAAGCCCCCTTTCATTTGGATGGTTCGTCAATAAGCAAAATTGGCGCATTCGGAAGACTGGGAATCCACATTTCGCGATCGAGACGGATGAATGTGTGTTGTGCAATGTCCAGTCACGGAATAGTCGGTGCAATATTCCTTGATTGCACGTTCACTACCGAACGGTACTGGAAGGTTTTGGAAGGTGATTTCATCCACATTATCGAAAGTGATTTCGACAAGATGTGGTTCATGCAAGACGGAGCTAGACTCCATCGAAGCAGGAGTGTGTCTTATGTCCTGAAGAAGCACTTTGGGGTCCGCATTCGGACTCTCGGGTATCCAGAATCCACTAGCATGGGCCTCGATTGTCCGTCATATTCTCCGGATCTGAACACATACGACTCCATTTTATAGGGCTATATTAAAGACAAGGTGTACAGCAATAACCCCAAAACCATTGCTGAGCAGCAAACAGCCATTCAGGAGGTCATGGACAGCATCGATGTTCTGACAGTTTAGTGGGTCATGCAGAATTTCGCTATTCGTCTGCGCCACATGATTGCCAATGATGGCAGGAATATAGAACATGTCATAACCAAAATTCGAATATCTGTAGTGACGTTTACGTATTGAATAAAGTGTGTGCACGCGCCGTATTTTGTGACTAATTTGCGTCTTTTTTCATATAGTTCAATAATTTTCACCCTGTATTAAGGGCTATCTTGTTTCAAGTTCCTCTGTCGTAATGCAATAGGTATCAGAGAAGTACGTTCATGGAAATAAGGAAGCGATTATGACAAGAAAAAGCGTTCACTATGTCTGTCCCTCCTCTGCTATGCAAAAGAAACGATGAAATAGCACACAATAAAGATGAAAGGAACGGGAAACAAATATACGGTATTACGTCAGATTTTTCGTGTACTGTTGTATTAATATTCGCAGAAACGTACATGAACATACGACAAGAATTTTGACTGATAGCTGGATGACCACAATTCAAAGATAAACAAAAGAAAACTGTGTGAAACTATAAAAGTCAAGTAAGACGTCGGTCCAAGATAGGAAATACAATTTGAACGTACAGTGAGCAAATATCCTGCTACTTGGGTAACACGGCAACTGCGATAACAGAAACCCATGAATATTGAAAGAATTAATTTAGAAACAAATTTGGGAAAGGAAATCTTTGGAATGACACAATCTGCAGTTGTCAAGAAAATAAGGAAACAAGTTGTAAGCAATATGGATATGGAGTATAGCTACAAAAAAGAGTTGTAGGCTAAAAGATAATTCAATGAGAAAGTACGAAAAACGACTGGAAAAACATGACATTGATTAAAAAATAAATTAACTGATCTGCTAGGTCGTCATAACCCATTCATTAAAAAAAACCATTTCTGATCCAAAATTTGTGGGACGAAAATCACGATTAAGGGCCATGACTTACTTTAGTGAATGTTGGTGTTTGCGCCAGTGAGCTGATTCTCTGGCGGCACAGAAGGGCTCCCACCTCTTTAGGCGCTGTGTACGTCTTATTAAATTGCACTGGACTGGATCCTAGATTCAAAAGTGGCATCGTAAATAATTTTTACCACAGGGCATAGTGGTATGTTTAGTAATGCGTTAGCGCACTGGCTGTTGGCTCCAATCAGTTATTTGTTAGAAAGGTACTGCAAGAGTTAATACGGATATCCGGGTACATATTAGATGGCTCTGAGCACTATGGGACTTAAAATCTGAGGTTATCAGTCCCCTAGAACTTAGAACTACTTAAACCTAACTAACCTAAGCACATCACACACACCCACGCCCGAGGCAGGATTCAAACCTGCGACCGCACCAGTAGCGCGGTTCACATATTAGATGGCGCTAGCACTAGCAGCGGTCGATTTCTAATCTTTTAACAGTTTTTGTATCGGCAACCAGTATTTGCAAGCAATTTAAGACTGCTCTTTCGGGGCACAGTGTAAGTGGTAGTTTGTATAGCGTCATAATAAGCGCTGATTTGTGTCTTCTATGGCTCCACAACCATTGTTCATAGATTTACTGGCTAAACTGAATATACAATGTTCTTAGTAGGTGGTTATCAAATACACCTCCAGCTGTTACAATGTGTACAAGAGCTTCTTCCGCTAGCCTTTCTCTCCTACTCCGTTTCAAACGTATCTGAGGCCTGTGTTCTTACTCCTACACTGGTCTACCTACCGATATTTTGTGGGTAAATGTTTAAAACCACCGCAAGGTAAACTGAAGGAGTAGAGCAGATGGACCCACTGTCTTCATAGCCTCATCTGTCACTGCATATGACCAGTACAAGCAACTCACAGGTTTGAGCACTCCTCGTCCGGAAAGTCTACTAGCGTCAACTTGAGACAGAACTTACTGAGTATGTGCTTATGGAGTATAGGACTGCGTGGAAGTCGATGATGGACTGCGAAAACTGGAAAAGAAGAGAACTGAAGTGTTTGCTGTGTTGTTACAGAACGATATAGAAACTTAAATGGACGTACAAAACGAAGAGGATTCCTCAGAATCGGTGTGGAAACGGAAACATGGATAATGGTGATTAGTAGAAGCATTATGACGATAGAACATTGTGACACTACATTTCGTGTTGTTATCGCCACATGCCGAGTCGCCTGTGAAAAATCAAAATGAAACGGAAGGAGCTCCAAATTAACCAGAACCAGATTTATATTCCTACGAAATATTGATCCAGTGGCTACAACTAACACTCTACTAACACTCTACTGTAGTTCACCTTTTAACATTAATTTTATTTTGATATCCATTTAATTTTGTATGCAGATATTCCCCTCAAAGAATAATCGGAGTGTAAATAGACAATGGCAGCCGGGTTTCTCACTTACAGCACAGCATTATCCTAGAATGTGATCATTCTGATAGACCGTAGCAGTTTCTGAAAAATAGGAATGGCTGTTGGGATCCGCATACAATTTCAACGGCTCATTCTCTTTCAAGGAAGCGCCTCGGTACAGGAAACGTCCTCCTTTGATCGGGGTGACGCCTAGGCAGTATGGGAAACGAGGAACGAAGGCATTATCTGTTTTCTGCGTCCCAACAGGTAGAACTTGGCCGCTGCCCTTCTCAGCAGTTTTGACGTCGGAAGCTTACATATGAGCGGACTCCTCGAGATCAAAAAGCTCGTTTTGCCCGGACGTCAGCGTTTGCAGATAGAGTGCACGGTCGGAGGACGTCAATGGTTATAGCATTCGGCCCCAAACACTCGCCGCCTGGCCTCGTTACAACCCCCTGCAAGTAAGGGCGAATTCGACAGCCTTATACAGTCAAGACAGACTAGATATCACAAGTAATTTTCCAATGTATAGGGCGCAAAGTGGACACACTCCCCTTCCTTCACTTAGACGGAGTGACTCGCTACCAAGCAAAAAACTATAATTAGTTGCCATGTTACAAAACGTAACTCTAGAGAGCAAAAAGTGTGGTGGACACTCAGAGCTTGGAATCTTCATTACTAAGCCGATATCCTGAAACCGAAACCCGTTGCTGGTTTCTATCACACGCTTCCGGAGGCAAAAAAATTGATTTTCAATAGTTTGAGTAGTTCTTGACCAAATTTGAAAATTTAAAATGCCGTTACAATCTGCTCATTAAGAGGTATAACCATACAGTAATGGTTTAAGTTAATAAGTCAACTATTAGTGTTAGTGAATGTATCTTAAGGCACGCAAATACTCCGACTTTATTCATCCAGTGTTTGACAATGAGACCACTTAGCGACGTCCAACAAACTTTAAGCATCATTTCAAACATTTTCTAAGCTTTTTTCCCGGTTCATTGCTTGAAGTGTAATATTCAACACATCTACTCATTTCTGGAGTAATAAGAAGTTTGAAGGTGTTTCAATTTTTTAAGAAAACTTGAGTTTAGCTTAGTGGTATCTCATATAACTGAGGACACTGGGTTTGCTGCTGCTCTGAGATGAAGAGAATAGTTAAAGAGAAGAAATCGTGACGCATCAAACAAAAGAAAGAAGGAAAACCCTAGCTATGCTGGTGAGTTTAACGAGATAAACACAGTAAAGAAAATCATAAAAGGCATCCACACGATACAGCCACACTTTAAACACGTACTGCTGAGGAAAGGAGATTGTATGTCTCAGTGTTTCGAAAAAATTCGTAAAGTCTCAGTGTTCGAATATCTAATGTGGCCTCTGAAATTTTCCCGTCGTATATCTTCTTCCAGTAATTTTCGGGTTTGCAGCCGGATCCCATCAACATTCTGCCACGATATTTCGGCCCAGAGATGTCCGGCCATTCTCAGGTGAGTAGACGAAGTACTGAAGAGACCTGATGCAGTCACGCTGTTCATAGCGAATTCCGCTCATGCGAATCGTACTGGCGGTTTACGGCGCTTGCGTTAGGAGGTGGCATGCGCGAGGCAGCCAAATTGTGTGTACATGAAGATGGTATCTGCAAAGAACAGATACCATCGGTGACAATGCAACTCCTTAGAATGAAATAAAATTAAATAAATACAATTAAATGAATACCCTTAGATGCATACAGGCTTGATATACGTCGACGGGGACAGTTGAAAATGTGTGCCCCGACCGGGACTCGAACCTGGGATCTCCTGCTTTTATGGCAGAGGTCCCAACCATCTTTTTTTTTTTTTTCTTCGTTGTTGATCGTTGGGTTTGGTCGTTGCGGACGTCACATGACATCCGTTGAAGTTCGTTTGTTGATCTTTCCACTCAGTTTTTTATTACAGAGGTCAACCGGCTCTCTGGCCGAACACGCTGAGCTACCGTGCCGACTAACCATCTGAACCACCGACGACACAGAGGATAGTGCGACTGCAGGGACTTATCTGTGGCACGCCTCCCGTGAGACCCACATTCCCAACTTATTGTCCCGTACTATATTCGTTGTGCCCCTGCCTATTACACTCATCACTCGCGGCTTTACCGATTCCCGTAAGAACCGAAAGAACATACATATAGCTATGGCTCACTGGCCATTTGACTATCTTCTGTGCGGATGCACAAACAGTGCCCGAACTCTTACGGGAATCGGTAAAGCCGCGAGTAATGAGTGTAATGGGGAGGGGCACTACGAATATAGTGCGGGACAATAAGTTGGGAATTTGGATCTCACGGGAGGCGTGAGAGAGATAAGTCCCTGCAGTCGCACTATCCTCTGTGTCCTCGGTGGTTCAGATGTTAACTGCCCTCTGTAATAAAAAAAACTGAGTTAATGGATCAATGACGAACTGAAACGGGTGTCTTTCTACGTCCTCCCTGAGAAGATACAGCGAAAGAAAAACGAACAAATGAGATTAAAAAAATATATATGGATAGAGCGTCTGCCATATAAGCAGGACATCCCGAGTTCGAGTCCCGGTCGGGGCACACATTTTCAACTGTCCCTGTTGACGTATATCAACGCCTGCATGCAGCTAAGGGTATTCATTTGATTGTATTGATTCAATTGTAATTTAAAATTGTGTGTGCTGCCCTCAGTGGTTAGATTGCTCTTGCTTCACCATTGAGGGCAGCACACAAAACATGGCTGCAAAACATGGCTGTCTCGCGCATGTCACCTCCTAACGCATGCGCCGTAAACCGCTAGTACGATTCGCATGGACGGAATTCGCTATAAATACCATGACTGCATCAAGTCTCCCCCTCCCCCCCCCCCCCCCCCCCCAATCTGCCTTTGGCTAGGGTGTGTCATCTTTGTGCCGACATTTTCGTAGAGTGTTTACAGTGAGTGTTCAGTGTTGTGTGTCTTTTCGGATGTGTTGCGAACGGACTTCATACTGTTGCTGGGTGTGATTTTTATATCTCTTGCGAACAGAAACCAGACTGTCGCCATGTTTTTTTAATTGTCTGTCTACTATGTTACTTGTCTGATTCCTGTGTATTTTTATTAGCATTGCTAACCCTTTGCTTTATGTTTTAACTTTCCACAATTTTCCGCCGTTTTACAATTTAAGTCACCGTTTTATCGCCTGCTTTTATTGTTTCTTCTCTTCTTCTTATGTTTTAAAAAGTCTGTAGGCTGCAGAGCAGCGTACTAAGCTGTTACCAGCCCGCCCGCTTCGGGGGGAATCGAAATTCAATAAAGGAAAAAAAAAAAAAAAAAAAGAAACATGTCTCCTCATCTGTACTTTCACCGTCGGAGGGTGACACGGAACTTAAAGTTCCACCGCCACGCGTATGATCGGCTGTTATTCAGCCGTTGCTTTCAGTCTCCCCTCACATCTCCACTGAGATGGGATCCGACTGCAAACCCGAAAATTACTCGAATTCGAACATCTAGCCTCCCTCTCACTTGAGTCCAGTATTCTAGTGCCGCCCCTCTTCCGTCAAGGTGATGAAAATTATGATTGAAAGTGGGGTCAGAAATGCTGAAAAGTCGAGAAACGTTTCTCTAGGCTGATGGACAGTGTTCTACAAGTGCCGTACTGCGTATTCGCTGGCCTCGTAGAGTGCACATGTGGAGAAAAAGAGGAGAAGTGCAAAAAGATGGCGTCTGTTGGGATACACTGCCGATCATAGCCTATACCTGGTTGGAGGCAGTGAAGATGCGCCTGTGGATTGTACGGGCGGCGGAGCAGTGCGGCGCACGTCAGCCGGACAGACAGACGGCGCAGGCAGGAGAAAGCGAGCGCCGCGGCGTGAGTCATCTGTCCTACCTCCGCTGCCAGCACGCGCCGCGCCGGACCGACTTTACGTAATACGGCGCCCAGCCGCGTCCGCGCCGCTTACAATACATAGCGTAACGGGCCCAGGTCTTCCGCCACCACTGCTGCAACATCAGCCAGACCGCGAACGGCAGCCAACCTAAGGCGACACTGTGATACATACAGAACCTGCTCTTGTTAACAGGTTGCTCTGCTTTGCACATCAGCACCATAAATCGCACCAGCTGGAAAATATGCGTCTTGAAAAGGACGTCGCAGTTGCTTTGTAATGTATCATTCCCAGTCGTAGCCCGCCGGAGTGGCCGAGCGGTTCTAGGCGCTACAGTCTGGAACCGCGCAACCGCCAGGTTCGAATCCTGACTCGGGCATGGGTGTGTGTGATGTCCTTAGATTAGTTAGGTTTAAGTAGTTCTAAGTTCTAGCGGACTGATGACCTCAGCAGTTAAGTCCCGTAGTGCTCAGAGCCAGCCATTCGCAGTCGTGCAATGAGTCGTCTCTTGGCTGCTAGAGCGGCAGAGCCGGCATGCTGTGGCAGTGACTTTCGTCCAGCCTGGAGCTCGTTGATTCTTTTTCTTCTTTTTTTTCCTAATCATGTAAAGTGGATGGAAGTAGCGGAGCCTACTTGGCTGATTATAAGATACATTAATGACTTTCCCATAACAGCATGTGTTTTAAGTCACCTGTTTGTTACTTGCGATAAGTTCTGTTGAAATACCCTGCAGGTGAAAATCCAGTTAGCAGAAGTTGGAACAGGACGAGGGGAGTGAGTGTCAGGGGCCCCTCTATATAGATTTCAGTAAATGTGTTTATATTTTAACGTAGACTCTTCTTCTTGTTCTTTTTCTTGTTGTTCTTATAACTAGCGGGTGTCCCGTCTTGTATGGGGTCCGGTTTGACAAGATTTGAGAAATTTTATATCATTCGCTGCTGCTACAGTCGCAGGTTCGAATCCTGCCTCGGGCATGGATGTGTGTGATGTCTTTAGCTTAGTTAAGTTTAAGTAGTTCTAAGTCTAGGGGACTGATGACCTCAGATGTTAAGTCCCATAGTGCTTAGAGCCATTTGAACCATTTTATGTTTGACTCTGCCGTCGGGTTCCCCCTCCTGACACCACTGAGATCAAGGTAACCTAAGCGGGCGAAGGAGGGATGATAGTGAGGGAATCCTGTAAACCCTGTTCTGTGTGTAATCATACACATGGGATAGTGACACGTCCATACACAGATACCAGTATTATGCCGTATATGGCCTACAAAAGGGTAGTGCATTGGCGTAGCTGTCATTTGTACTCAGGTGATCCAAGTGAAAAGGTTTCCGACGCGTTAGTCTCACCACGACGGCAATTAACAGACACTGAACGCGGAGTGGTTTTTGTATCCCGCATGGAAGGCGGCGCGTGCTTCTGCTCCTGGAAACTGAAAGGTCGGCCGAATGAAGCAAGTGAGTAGGAGCAGGAAAAGGTAATACACGTCGGTACTGCAAGAAAGTAAAAGTGGTTTACTGGTGCATGAATACATACAGGGCATACATAACTTTGTAACGATGAGCAAGCCTTAAACCCGTCGTAAGTGGAGCAAAGTATATTAAGCACAGCTGAGGCGAAGTGTCCCGGTCGTCTGCTCTTGATCAAATGGGCTGAATCTGGAGCGGATCTCGTAGATCTCTCCCGTTCCGGCTAGAGTGCGCTGTCGTCAGTGTCTATCGTAGTGCCCACCTAGCAGAGCGCACCTACGTTGTGGCATCGTAGCTATCGATACCACAGTGGTTGTTGTAGGTATAGGCATGGGCCATTCCATTTCGACAATCGGTGGGGAATTCGATATTCAGAGATAAACAATGTCGGGAATACCAAATTTTAGGCATTACGTCTCACCAAACACAACGCAGTGGCTGGCGGCCTTCACTTAACATCCGATAGCAGCGGCGTTTGCGTAGGGTTGTCAGTGCTAACAGACAAGCATTTTTTTGTGGAATAACCAAAGAAATCAATGTGGGACGTACGACGAATGTATCCGTTAGGACATCTGTCGTTAATGGGCTATCGCAGCAGACGACCAACACGAGTGCCTTTGTTAACAGAACATCACCTGCAGCGCGTTTCCTTGTCACGTGATCATATCGGTTGGAGCACAAACTTCTGGAAAACCTTGGCCTGGTCAGATGAAACCCAAGTTGTCAACAAGGCACTATGCAACCTAGTGATAGCTCCACAATGGTGTGGGCTGTGTTTACGTGGAATGGACTGGGTCCTCTCGTTACGTTTGACTACTTCACGATCCAAAACAACGATGGAATTTTTGTGGAAGAGAATGCGCCACGTCGTCGAGTCACATTTTTTCGTGATTTGTTTGAAGAACGTTCTGGATAATTCGAGTGAATGATTTGGCCACCCAGATCGCCCGACATGAATCCCATGGAACATAAGTGGGACATAATAGAGACGTTAGTTCGTGCACAAAATCATTCACCGGCAACCCTTTTGCAGTTACGGATCGCTATAGAGGCAGCAAGGCTCGAAACTTCTGCAGGGAACTTGATGAGTCCATGCCACGTCAAGTTGCTGTAGTACGCGGGGAAAAAGGAGGTCCGACATCCTATCAGGAGGTATTCCATGACTTTTGTCACCTCAGAGTATTTTCAAAATGCACTATGGGACTTAACATCTGAGGTCATCAGTCCCCTATACTTAGAACTACTTAAACCTAACTAACCTATGGACATCACACACATCCATGCCCGAGGCAGGATTCGAACCTGCGACTGTAGCAGCAGCGCGGTTCCGGACTGTAGCGCCTAGAACCTCTCGGCCACAGCGGCTCGCAGAGTACTTTCCTTGTGTATCGTATTCACTGAGGAGGAAATTGGCAACGAGCCCAATGGTTCCCTAAACGTGCCCAAGAAACCTGAAAAAACTACACTCATTCTAGCCGGTATAACTTGTGAATTCGATCTGGGTCTGGCTCACCTCCATACCTCGCGAGCTAGTGCGTTGCTAGTTACGCTGCATGACATTACATACACTGATAAACTAATACATTATGAGAAGAATATAATAATTCCAATCCCAAAGAAAGCAGGTGTTGACAGATGTGAAAATTACCGAACTATCAGTTTAATAAGTCACAGCTGCAAAATAGTAACGCGAATTCTTTACCGACGAACGGAAAAACTGGTAGACGCCGACCTCGGAGAAGATCAGTTTGGATTCCGTAGAAATGTTGGAAAACGTGAGGCAATACTGACCTTACGACTTATCTTAGAAGAAAGATCAAGGAAAGGCAAACCTACGTTTCTAGCATTTGTAGACTTAGAGAAAACTTTTGACAATGTTGACTGGAATAATCTCTTTCAAATTCTGAAGGTGGAAGGGGTAAAATACAGGGAGCGAAAGGCTATTTACACTTTGTACAGAAACCAGATGGCGGTTATAAGAGTCGAGGGACATGAAAGGGAAGCAGTGGTTGGGAAGGGAGGGAGACAGGGTTGTAGCCTATCCCCGATGTTATTCAGTCTGCATATTGAGCAAGCAGTAAAGGAAACAAAAGAAAAATTCGGAGTATGAATTAAAACCCATGGAGAAGGAATAAAAAATTTCAGGTTCGCCGATGACATTGTAATTCCGTCAGAGACATCAAAGGACCTGGAAGAGCAGATGGACAGTGTCTTGAAAGGAGGATATAAGATGAACATCAACAAAAGCAAAACGAGGATAATGGAATGTAGTCGATTTAAGTCTGGTGATGCTGAGGGTATTAGATTAGGAAATGAGACGGTTAAAGTAGTAAATGAGTTTTGCTATTTGGGAAGCAAAATAACTGATAATGGTCGAAGTAGAGAGGATATGAAATGTAGACTCTCAATCGCAAGGAAAGCATTTCTGAAGAAGAGAAATTTGCTAACATCGAATATAGAGTTAAGTATCAGGAAGTCTTTTCTGAAAGTATTTGTATGGAGTGTAGCCATATATGGAAGTGAAACGTGGACGATAAATATTTTAGACAAGAAGAGAATAGAAGATTTCGAATTGTAGTGCTACAGAAGAATGCTGAACATTAGATGGGTACATCACATAACTAATGAGGCATCAAGGGATCACAAATTTAGCATAGGAAGGCACCGTGGAGGGTAAAAATCGTAGAGGGAGACCAAGAGATGAATACATTAAGCAGATTCAGAAGGATGTAGGTTGCAGTAAGTACTGGGAGATGAAGAAGCTTGCACAGGATAGAGTAGCATGGAGAGCTGTATCAAACCAGTCTCAGGACTGAAGACCAGAACCACAACAACAACAGTGAGCATTGTGCAATGCGAGAGTGAATGCTGCGCGATGGCGTTGCTGACATGCAACGCAGAAAGGGAAGTACATAAGCGGAGTTCGGATCATTCCAGCAGACGGGGATATGTGGCTCATCAGACGTAGAGTACAATGCTGGAAAACATTGTTGAACATGGAGCTCTGCAGCAGCCTATATTTTCTCATGTTACCCAGTGTGACCTCACGACGAGTGCAGTGGGCACGGAGACACCGCGGTGGGGTGAACTAGCTAATATCTTACTGCGCTCAGAGGTAAGGGCCCGGAGTGGTAGGGGAACACTGAGTGAAGGGACCGCTCGCGTAAAGCTGAAAATCTGAGTGTGAGTCCACGTCTGCACAAATTTTCTTTCATCATCCCATTAAGCAGCTGATGGTTACATTTCATTCAGTAGTGTGTCAGTCCATTACAAAGCAGCTGGACATAACGATTTGGTATGTTGTTCCCTGGTCGGACGAATTTCTTCGAAAAACGCGGTGATTAGTCCTCATTCGAGAGTAAATCTACAACCAAAGATCCAGGTTTAATTAGTTCCGGTTTACAGCCTGGGTCGCTACTGCTTCATTGAAAATTTCATTTCCTTCTATTTTAGCGCAGAAGCGTGGCGCCACATATTTTCAATTCTCAGTCAAACGGGAAGGTGGGAAAGGACTAGAATCATGTCAGAGAAAGATTTATCAGCTGTTGCGAACCACACTATGCAGCCAAGAGACGTTCAGATTTAATACGAGAAGCCACTGGTCCGCACAGCCACAAGCGAATACTACGATGCTGTAAAGAGGAAAGACAGTGGTTACTAAACACGATAGTTATAGTAACAGAAAGGAAGAGGTTGTGAAATGAATGGTTTCTAGATAACGGTGCTGAAGAAAGAGTGTACCAGTCATTCATCATGGGGCGATAGCAATAGCGGACGACAGCAGACAGAGAGACAATTTCGCTCCAGTTTTGAAAACATGAGACGTCACACCACTCTTCGGTAAACTAAATTTTACTGCAGTCATTAGCGATTCAGATTGTGACACTGACGTTCAAAGAAGCTGCAACTCCCTTAAAGAGTCTTCCGCAGACGAGGACGAAACGCTGGGTTACTCCAAGGAACTGATTTGACCACGGCACAGTAGAATATCATTTGCGACATTTATTTTGCAATAAGATTGAAGAAGTCGATATTGTTAAAGTACTTGAGAAAATTTACGATTCCAACGAGAAGACAGAAGAATTATTCCATCTCCTGACAACTGAATAATTACATGAGACGTAAATCTAATCCACACGCGTTAGAATTTAACTAAATTGTGGTGGGACTGCTGTGAGGAAGCAGTACCGTGAAACAATACTGCGAATAAATGTGTAATTGTTAGGTAGAAGTGTGGCGTACGTCAGTGTTCCCTTGTAAAGGTACCGAGTTGTACGCTTTCGCTATCTAGGGAGTAGATAAAGTGATCTTGCTACTCTGAGCACGAGACGGTACTACTGATGAGGGCAATGGATACTAGTGCAGAGCGGGGCACAAGTGGCTAACAGGTGTGCGCTGATACGAAGGACATCTGAGTCCACAGTCCCAGTTACCTAGTTCGCCTGTCACGTGGTATCATACTGCGTTCAGGCGAAAAGCTAATAGACGTTGTTAAAGAAACGTTATTCATTTCCAGTCATTTGACTTACGCTATTCCTAATGTCCCAAAAACATACTAGAAAATTTGTAGAAAAATAATAAAAAGCACTGCGTACAAATTAGGCCACTACATCTACAGCTACATCTTCGCTCAGCAAACCACCATGCGGTGTGTGGCGTAGGGTAACTCTGGTACTATGTCTTTTTCCTCTTACGTGTTCTATTCGGGAATAGTACTTGGAAAGAACAATTGCCTATAAATTTCAGTATTAGCTGCAGGAAAGATGTGCAGAAACCGAAAAAGAAATGATCACCCGGAGGACTGACACACCAACTGTCTGTGAAATTAAAAAGCAAGGTTAGCAACACGAGGCGAGTAATAGGAATTCCACTATTAAACTAAGAGGAGAGAGTGAACAGGTGAAAAATGTATACTGAAGGCCTCTATAAAGGAGAGAAATTGTCTGATGACGTGGTAAAAGAAAAAATCGGAATCAATAAGGAGGAAATAGGGGATCCAGTAATTGAATCAGAATTTGGAAGAGCTCTGGAAGACTTGAGATCAGATACGGCAGAAGGAATAGATAACATTTCCTCCGGAATTTCTATAATCGTTGGAGGCAATTACAACCAAACGACTATTCACGTTGGTGTGCAGAATCTATGACACTGGCGATGTAGCGTCAGACATACGGAAAAACGTAATCCACACAATTTCAAAGAGGGCAAGACCAGATAAATGCGAGAATCATCAGCGTAAGTGCTCATGCATCCAAGCTGCTGACAAGGATAGCATATAGAAGAGAGTTAAAGAAAAGTGAGAATCAGTTAGATAACGATCAGTTTGACTTTAGGAAAGGTAAGGCACCAGAAGCAGTTCTGCCGCTACGCTTGATAATGGAAGCAGGACTGGAAAAAAAATAAGACGCGCTCATAGAATTTGTAAACATAGAGTTCTAAATACAAAATGGTACAAGATGTTTGAAATTACGAGAAAAACTGGAATAAGTTAAAGATAAACACGGGAAATGTATAATATGTACAAGCATCAAGAGGGAACAATGAGATTGGTAGCCTAGGCACGAAGTGCTCGGATTAAAAAGGTGTAAGACAGGGATGCAATCTTTCGCCACTACTGTTCAGTCTATTCATCGAAGCAGAAATGAAGGAAAGGTTCATGAGTGGAATTAAAATTTGGGGTTTCGGACGTCAATGATAAGATTCGCTGATGACATTGTTGTTCTCAGTGAAGAGGAAGAAGAATTACAGGATGTGCTGAATAGAATGAACACTTTAACGAGTAAAGAATATTGATTGAGAGTAAACCAGAATAACACAAATTAATGAGAAGTAGCATAAATGAGAATAGCGAGAAAGTTAACATCTAAACTGATCGCTAATTAGACGAAGTTAAGGACTTCTGCTACCTAGGAAGCAAAATAACCCACTGCGTACGAAGCAAGGAGGACATAAACAGTAGGCTATCGATGAAAAAGATGGCATTTCTGGCCAAGAGAATTCTACTGGTATCAAAAGTTGTCGCTAATTTCAGAATGTTTCTGAGAATCTATGTTTGGAGCACAGCATTGTGTGGTAGTGAAGCATGGACAGTGCTAAAACTGGAATAGAAGAGAATCTAAGCGTTTGCGATGTGGTACTGCAAAAGAATGTTGAAAACTAGATGGGCTGATAAGATGAGGAATGATGAGGTTCTCCGCAAAATCGGCGGAGAGAGGAACATAGAGAAAACATAAGAAGAAAAAAGTTAGCTCTAATTACTCTAATTTTATGGTAGTGATTTTTTCGCGAGGAACATATGGGAAGAAGTAATATGTTGCCTTACTGTTCTTCCAACGTACACCTTCTGTATTTGAACAATGAATCTAACTTCCCCGTGACACACTGCCCTTGGAGTTTGTTGCATGTCTCGGTAACGTTCTCGCGCCGACCAAACGATCCCGTGACGAAACTCCCAGTTGCAGAAAGATGAAGAGTGTAATAGGGCAAACATATACTTTGTAAACTACTTCTTTCGTGAATAAAATGCATTTCCTTACAACGAATCTGAGCCTGACATTTGCTTTTCCTTGACTTTATGACTCTGCGGGTGGTAGCTATTTAACTGTTATTACTGTTTTAAATGAGTTTAAACCAACTGTGTAATCGAACAGTAATCGATCCCTTCAAAACGTTACATTTATTCTCGTTCATCAGCTGCCAGTCTCTACATCAGTCATCCATCCTCCTCAGGTCTTTCGGCATTTCTCTACAATCTCCTAGCGTTGTCGCTTTCCTGTAGACAATACAACAGTCGGTAAAAAGCCTCATGGAGCTTTCGATGTTACGCACTGAATCACTTACGCATACTGAAAACAGTAAAAGCCATATACGGGGTTGGACAAAAATATGGCAACACCAAGACACATCACATTGCCATGCCTAACACGGTGTAGAAAAATCGTTGGCATCCAAAACCGCTTCCATTCCTCTCGGAATGGTTAAATACGAGTCCTGCGTGGTTTTAAATGGAATAGCAAATAGCAATATTTCTCCAAAATAGTGGCAAGTTCAGGTAAGAATGGTGGAAGAGGGTAGCTTGGTTGGTTGGTTGGTTGGATTGGAGAAGGGACCAAACCACGCGGTCGTCAGTCCCTGCGACCTTGGAATAACTAAAACCGATAAAACCTCACACTATAAGAGGGAACTACAATGGCCAAAAAATTACAAACTATGGACAGAGAAGAAAGGAAGAAGGCAGAAGAAGAGAGGAGGGGAAGAAAGCGACGAATGACGGGAGCATGAAGAAAGAAGCACAGTTAGACAAGACAGACACTCAAAATAAAACAGACCCCTTAAGGAAAGGAGTGGGAAGGCAGAGGGCAGGGGTGAACCACCAAGCCCAGGGAAGTGGATAGCGATCACGGCCCCTGTTCTCCAAAGTGGACCACAAAGGATCATTGAGATTGGGTGACTGGTGGTGACTGGAGATGCGGCAATTCATCATCGTACATAATCAGTCCCGGACGATGTAAGTTGTGTGAATTGGGACCCCGCTGTCTTGTAACACACCACCACCATTGGGGGACAAACATTGCACCATGGGATGGACCTGATCAGCGAAAATGGTCACATAATACTCGCCAGCGACGCGACCTTGCATAGTACGCTTGTGGCCAATAGAATAACTCGATATGACTGACCAAATGATCGCCGAAGCCCCACCATATTTCACTCCTGGGAGCTAAAGTCGGCCAGAAGTCGTAAACACTGTGAAATAAAACTCATCCGACCAAATGTCATTCTTACATTGCTCTATAGCTAAGGTTTTATGGCTTCGGCACTACATTATCCTGTTACGGGCATTTGCATAACTAATGCTCTGCAATTCCCTGCTTATGAACTTCCTTTCATGTTACTTTGGTTTTGCAGGGTTCGCGAGTGCGACATTCAGATCTGCAGTGACTTTCGCAGCTGTGGTCCTTTTTTTTTTTTCATCACAACCCTCTTCAACTACCGACTGTCACAGTTATTCAACAGACTCTTTCGTCTGGGTTTGACTTTGCGGATGATCTTTTTCCACTTTCCCTGTATGCGGTATGAATCTTCGATATGCTGCCTCTTGAAACACCTAACACTTGGTTGCCATGGATACGGAAGCACCCATCATATGAGCACGAATAATTTGCCTAAGTTCGCCATAATTCATTCACAACTACGGTACACTGTCCTGACCGTGACTGACACTTGCAGCCATTGGAGGAAATTGCGCAGGTGACATTTGTGGTCAAAACCAAAGTCACACTCAGCAGGTTTGGGCAGCATCTGCATTTATGTTCAAGTATGCATTTCTCACGTTGTTCCCATAGTTTGTGTGATACCTGTAGCTCTCCCTTGGGGTATTCCAGAACATTCCTTTACGTCTGTCGATTTCGTCCCGTTAACTACAATATTAAATTATATCTTCCAGGAAAGTTTTGAAAGTTTGTCCACTGAAAGACAGTACTTTTTTTATACTGTCAACATTGCAGCACAGTCAGTAATAGTAATAATCTAATATGTAAGGAACTGTCAGCCTCGATTGCGATAATGAAACCAACCTTTACCAAGGTTTTAGCCCAAATAATTGAGCCTTCTTCAGAAGATATACCTGAATCTATAATTTGTCTAAGAGGGCATGGTCTAGAAATAAAACTAAAACAGCCTGAATAGGTGCAGTCACATTTTAAAAATGCGGTACATACGTACTAAGTCAACACCAAGACTTAGCTTAAGCTCTGGCGTGCGCCACGTCTCCATGGACGCCGTACAGTGGGCCCCGGGAGCTCACGTGAAACTAACAAGGGAACCTCCCCATCGCACCCCCCTCAGATTTAGTTATAAGTTGGCACAGTGATAGGCCTCAAAAAACTGAACACAAATCAATCGAGAAAACAGGAAGAAGTTGTGTGGAACTACGAAAAAATAAGCAAAATATACAAACTAAGTAGTTCATGCGAAAGTTATACAAAATCAAGGGTTCTGTGAGCGCAGAAGCGCCGTGGTCCCGTGGTCAGCGTGAACAGCTGCGGAACGAGCGGTCCTTGGTTCAAGTCTTCCCTCCAGTGAAAATTTTAATTTTTTATTTTCAGTTTATGTGACAAATTCTTATGTTTTCATCACTTTTTTGGGGGTGATTATCACATCCACAAGAAAACCGAAATCGGGTAAGGTAGAAGAATCTTTTTACCCATTCGCCAAGTGTAGAAGTTAGGTGGGTCGATAACATATTCCTGTCATGTGACGTACATGCCGTCACCAGTGTCGTATAGAATATATCAGACGCGTTTTCCTGTGGAGGAATCGGTTGACTATGACCTTGCAATCAAAATGTTTTCGGTTCCCATTGGAGAGGCACGTCCTTTCGTCTACTAATCGCACGGTTTACCGGTGCGGTCGCAAAACACAGACACTAAACTTATTACAGTGAACAGAGACGTCAATGAACGAACTGACAGATCATAACTTTGCGAAAATAAAGGAATTAAACTTTTCACTGCAGGGAAGACTTGAACTAAGGACCTCTCGTCCCGCAGCTGCTCACTCTAACCACGGGACCACGGCGCTACTGAGCTCACGTTAGCCTTGATGTTGCCTATGTTACGCATGGACTACTCAGTTTGTATATTTTGCTCATTTTTTCATAGTTCCACACAACTTCTTCCTGTTTTCTCGATTGATCTGTGTTCAGTTTTTCAAGGCCTATCCATTGTGCCAACTTATAATTAAATCTGAGGGGTGTGCGATGGGGAGGTTCCCTTGTAAGTAGGACTAGATAACGCGCTGCAATTCAACATGGTGAGGAACATTGCGAATGTCTAACTGAGATCATGAATGTCAAAGATAAAAGACCAACGCAGATATATCTTAAAACAAATACCGTATAGAAATGTTGAAAATCTTAGACATAAAGCCTCTTCACCAGGTTATGACTAAAATGTAACAAACTATGCATGCATTCGAACACACTACCCCGACTTAAACAGCTAGAATATATCGGCCCTTTCACAACGAATGCTGCATAACGCACCCATCGTTATCAATGAAAGATAACGTAAGAAATAAAACAGCGAAAGTTTAGTATGTAAACGCCATACTGCAATAATCTCGGTTAACCTGTGCACAGATGGCCGAGTAGGTGTTTTTATCAGTTGATGTAGATATACTTCTTATCGCTGACACGCACTGAATGAAGAATATTATGAGGATTAATTTTTTTATCTTTTTACTAAAAATAACGTGTGAATGAACCAACAATGCCACTTCATCGCCATGTATTAGCAAATGACTATCATAGGTCAAATTATGTTTTACGTGTAAAAAACATGGTAATTGCGTGAACGGACGTGCAACGCCCTTATACTCTATCAACCGACAGAGGTCAACTTCCGTACGCGCTACGAAAGAGAATTATCGCCTCTTATATTAAGGGCTATTGTTAAATAGATATGATAAAACGTGCTTGACCCGTAAACATAGGAAAATTTTATGGACACTTGATGTGGGAAAGCGGCATGTTCTTCACAGGAAAAAATTAAAAAGAAATAAAAGATAGTTACTAATATGCCCATGTGCATGCCATAAATGGACAAGGATGAAGTCGTCTCTGGATTGCAACTACAAATAAATGTAAAGGGAATTAAATCCCAAAAGGTCGAGACGGGCCAGCTAAACTTCATCTTTTCAACTGAGGCTCCATTTCACCGCTCGTGGGCTAGTAACCACTTATATGAATGTGGCTATTGTCTATGGGATAGATACGGGCATCTCAATCATTTAAAAACCATGTGTGCCACATTATGTAAGCATACGGTGCATGTTGATTTGCAGCGCATCATCTAGTCCTGCATAGTTTCACCTTAGCGACTGAGGCCCACCGTACGGCGTCCATGGAGACGAGGCGCACGCCAGAGCTTAAGCTAAGTCTTGGTGTTGACTGGGTACTTATGTACCGCATTTTTAAAATGTGGCTACGCCTATTCAGGCTGTTTTAGTTTTATTTCTAGACCATGCCTTCTTAGACAAATTATTGATTCTGGTATATCTTCTGAACAAGGCTCAATTATTTGGGCTGAAACCTAGGTAAAGGTTGGTTTCATTACCGCAATCGAGGCTGGTAGTTTCTTATGTATTAAAAGACGCAAGAGCAAATACAATAAATGAGTCCCTTTGTTTCATTAGTTTGCTCTTGCTTTTTCCAGATATACTGTATTTCTGCCTTCCTCTCCTTCGTGTGTTACAGTTTTATCCATATGGAGATTGGGTTTTAACGTCCCGAAACCTGTCGTGGTTTGAATAAATCATTACTGCAACTGTACCGGATCTCTTTCAATCAGTTATGGATGCCCTACATATCAAATATTCTGCGGAATCCATGTAGTCTTTTATAGAGGAGGTATTTCTTTACAAGAAACTTCATGATGTCTGAGAATAGAACATATTCAATAAATCTGAAACAGATTGACATTTGCTGTATAAACCTGTAATTATGTGCGCCTCTTCTTGAAATCGGGAATTACCTGTTGTTTTTTCCACTCGTTGTTCCAGCGACCTGCGATAAACTAGAAAGAGAGAAAGTTCTTTCTCATAAATCTCTGTAAAATCTCACAGGTATCTCATCCAGCTGAAGCCTTTCTGTTATTGAGCGATTTCAGTTAGTTTCCTTTCTGTGACGATTTTATCTGTTTTTCTGGCGTTCGTCCAATGCTTCTCTTTCGTGGTGAAACAACTTCGGAAGACAGAATTCATTGTTTCGGTCTTCTCACCATCATATTTCGTTTCGGTACCATTTTAGTTAGTGAGTGAATAGATGATTTCGATCCGCTTACTGACTTCACGATTGTTAGTGACGTCGATTGGCAAAATACTACTTTTAAATGCATTTAATGATCAGACAACGTATCAAAAATTAGAAGAGTTTAAAGGTCAAATGTCTTGCCTCAGGGAACATATTTGCTGGAGAGGAAGTGACAACTGCGCAAGCTAACTAGTTCGTCAGGCCCCTTGTGCTAAGCAAGGTGCTGGTGATTTTTCACTCGTCAATTGCGCTGTCGGCTCTACGCAGTCTAGCAACATGGAGGACAACAAAGTTCATCTTGTGACACGATGGAGAAAGTGCTTGACCTACAGCGCTACGCCCAGATGTTTAAACGGCGTGACAGAGCCAAGCAGGACGCTACTTATGCTGTATCCGCACATTACTTGTTTGTTTTTCCTACTTATTTAACTTACATTATTCTACATTTAAGGCCAGCAGCGATTCATCAAACTATCTCGGTATTTTTATAAATTATCTTGTATACTCCTATAGTCAGACAACTTCGACAGCCTACCGTACACCACAGCATCATCAGCAAACAAACACTCATGGCTGCCCACGCTGTCTGACAGATTATTTATGTCTCTAGAAAACAATAACGGTCCTGCCACACTTCTCTGGAGCACTGCTGACAACAACTTTGTCTCTGACGAAAAGTCGCCGTCTAGAACAACATACTGGATTCTACTACTTAAGAAGTCTTCGAGCCACTAACACATCTCGAAACCTATTCCATCACGCCCGTAATTTCGTTAAGAGTCTGCAATGGCGCATCGTGCGAAATGCTTTCCAGAAATATGGAACCTGCCCGTTCCCCTTCATCCATAGCTCGCATTGTATCATGTGAGAAGGGCAAGCTGAGGTTTGCAAGAATGATACTTTCTAAAATCGTGTTGATTCGTGAACATTAGCTTCTCGGTCTCCACAATATTTATTACATTCAAAGCGTGAAAATGTCCAGGACTGTGCAGAAAACCGTAAGGATATTGGTCTGTAATTTTTCGGATCAATTTTTTTGCCCTTTTTTACACAAGAGCCACTTGCGCTTTTTTTTCCAGTCGCTTGGGACTTCGCGCTAGGTTCGCGATAAATGCAAGTTGAGTATCCTTTGTAAAATCGAAATGGGATCCCATCTTCACCTGGTGGCTTATTTGTTTTCAACTCTTTCACTTGTTTCCCTACACCCGGGATGCTTATTACTATGTGGTCCATACGGGAGTCTGTGCGATGGTCAAACTATGGTATGTCTGTGCGATTCTCCTGCGTGAACGATTTCTTAAATATGAAATTTAAAACTTCGGCTTTCGTTTTGCTATCTTCAAATATCACACGAAACTGATCAAAGGGTGACACTCTTGTCAGGCAACGGTGCGTGTCTATATATTATTGAACGTTTATGTTTTAGGAGCACTCGTATAGCAATTTAGTTTCAGACACAACTAGTGTGTTAGAAGTTTTCGTTAACTTTTCTTTCCTTCATCAACTTAAAATCGTGCTGCATATAAATTCTTCATTTGCGTGGCCATATTGTCGACAGTTGCTTTACAATTTCTGAGGGTATTTTCGTTTTGTCGTTGCAACTACATATTATTCGTGAAAGGTATTTTGCTGTAAAGGCATCACAAGCGGCTATTTTTTTTTTTTTTTTTTACTTTTGTTATACTGCAGCTAGTCACAAACATTTAGATCATCGTCTAACGTAATTTTCAAAATTTAGAACGGTGAAAATCATATGTCTACCATTTTAAAATGTACTGCTACGGTCGCAGGTTCGAATCCTGCCTCGGGCATGGATGTGTGTGATGTCCTTAGGTTGGTTAGGTTTAAGTAGTTCTAAGTTCTAGGGGACTGATGACCTCAGATGTTAAGTCCCATAGTGCTCAGAGCCATTTGAACCATTTTTACTCCATCTTATGCGGCAAGAATGCCGTGGAGATTTTATTGCTCTGACACGCCGAGAAAAACTTCATACGCAGACAATTATTAATCATTGCGCGTATTCGTGCCTTTCCTGTATGGAAGACCAGTATCAGTTGCAAAGCGATTTAGAAAACATTGCTGTATGGTGTGGCAAGTGGCAGTTGACGCTAAATAACGAAAAGTGTGAGGTGATCCACATGAGTTCCAAAAGAAATCCGTTGGAATTCGATTACTCGATAAATAGTACAATTCTCAAGGCTGTCAATTCAACTAAGTACCTGGGTGTTAAAATTACGAACAACTTCAGTTGGAAAGACCACATACATAATATTGTGGAGAAGGCGAGCCAAAGGTTCCGTTTCATTGGCAGGACACTTAGAAGATGCAACAAGTCCACTAAAGAGACAGCTTACACTACACTCGTTCGTCCTCTGTTAGAATATTGCTGCGCGGTGTGGGATCCTTACCAGGTCGGATTGACGGAGGACATCGAAAGGGTGCAAAACAGGGCAGCTCGTTTTGTATTATCACGTAATAGGGAAGAGAGTGTGGCAGATATGATACGCGAGTTGGGATGGAAGTCATTAAAGAAAAGACGTTTTTCGTCGCGGCCAGATCTATTTATGAAATTTCAGTCACCAACTTTCTCTTCCGAATGCGAAAATATTTTGTTGAGCACAACCTACATAGGTAGGAATGATCATCAAAATAAAATAAGAGAAATCAGAGCTCGAACAGAAAGGTTTAGGTGTTCGTTTTTCCCTCGCGCTGTTCGGGAGTGGAATGGTAGAGAGATAGTATGATTGTGGTTCGATGAACCCTCTGCCAAGCACTTAAATGTGAATTGCAAGGTGGTGATGTAGATGTAGATGTACTACATAGTCGAATTATATTCCAAACAGTACATCGCGACACATTCTTTATTAAATTATCAGAGGTATAACGTGAGTGGCAAGGTGCTATCTTTGTCGTACGTGTGCCAAAAACAAAGCACATAAAAAATACCCTCGGGGCACGTATCGGTTGCCCAAGTGGGAACTCGCGCTGCACGCATTGTAGAGGAGAGTCCGCCGCCTGCCCAGCTGAAACGGGAGTGCAGCCGCCGGCGTGTGCCAGAAGAGACGGCGGCCGCCGCTGCAGTTACGGCCAGCGAGCGCACCAGGTGCAGCGTGGCCGCGGGGGCGCGCTTTCAGCATTCTGGGAAACAACAGACGGCACCTGCTTCTCGTCACTCACACCCGTTCAGCTTACTACGCCAGAGAATTAGCTCCTCCCTCCCTCTCACCCTCACAATCGTAACACGAGCTGTACATCCTCTACACACCTCTTTCACTGCCTTATTTCGCCGCAAGTAACAACAGTTCACTTGTTGTTAAAATTTCTATTTGTTTACGCGTGTCGTACGTGGCCTATAATCAGAATATCTCTCAGAAAAAGGACGGGCTAACCTCTAAACACGTAAACACACAAAAAATTTTAATAACAGCGGAATTGTAGTTACTAGCCACCAAATAAGGCGGTGAAAAGGAGGCATGCTCAGTATTAACACAATGGTTGACTTTAGCTATTTATCAGTCGCCTCGTTAGAATTAGCTGCAGTCGATTGTCTGGAATCAAGGGCGATGGAATAAATCGAGATGCAATGTCACGAATTTATATTAGTGATAATAGTTTAGAAATGCTGAAGCTGCAACGTGGATAAACCAGAGCACTCGATTCCACCCATCGACTTTGACCTGTGGCGTCGTGACAAGACCCCGAAATGTAACACAAACATGATTTTTAAGTGGTGACCCTGGCCTCATATTCACCCGTTCGCCTTGTGCGAAAATAAAAACACCATTTACGGGCTCTTAGTGCTAAACATTGGACCTAACGAGAGAACTGAGGGAAAATGGGAGTTTTGGACGGGGAAAAACTAAAACATAAAATAACAAACATAATAGTAAGAAAATGCTATACTGTAGAAAACAAAGCAACTAACAACAACGGTTGGTACATTCGACGCAAAATAAAGAGCACAAACGAAGATAGCTCAAAATCCCGATACCACTGCAAAAATTGAAGAAATTAATTACACTTCATATCGCTTCATCATAAGATAGTAAACGCTAAGCGGACTTGGCGATGATTTACTAGATAGACCATAGCACTGATACTACTCATCGTATTTGACCATGGAAATCATCACAAGGCTCTAAATGGAACATGGCGACCAGAACGTCACAATCTCCCATTCTAATAGGGCGAAAATTTAAATTTCAGTTCCGGAATAGTACATATTATTAGAAATAAATATTGAACATGACAACCACGGGAAACTGGACAGCCGGCCGCGGCGGCCGAGCGGTTCTAGGCGCCTCAGTCCGGAACCGCGCGACTGCCACGGTCAGCAGGTTCAAATCCTGCCTTGGGCATGGATGTGTGAGATGTCCTTAGGTTAGTTAGGTTTAAGTAGTTGTACGTTCTAGGGGACTGATGACCTCAGATGTTACGTTCCACAGCGCTCAGAGTCATTTGAACCATTTAGATGGGGACAAGCTGAAAGCTAAACTAACAACAACCACAAAATCACGAAAGTACTATAAGATGCACACCAAAACAACCAGTACGAGACCTAATTGCTCTGGTTTCTTGCGGAACTTACACGACGTGTACGTTGGTGGTAGTAGAATCGTTCTGCAGTCTTCCTCAAATGCCATTTTTCTAAATTTTCCCAACAGTGTTTCGCGAAAAGAACGTCTTCCGATCTGAGTTCACGAAGTACCTCCATAATACTCGCGTGTAAATCGAACCTACTAGTAACACGCCTCTGAACTGCTTCGATATCTTCCTTTAATGCGATCTGGTGGGAATCCGAAACACTCGAACTGTACTCAAGAATGGGTTGCACCAGTGTTCCGTAAGTAGCCTTCTCTATAGACGTGCTGCACTTTCGTAAAACTCTCCCACTAAACCGAAGCTTACCATTCGCGTTACCTATCGACCTTATCTGCTCGTTTCATTTCAAATCGCTTTGCAACGTGACGCCTACATAATTAATCAACGTTACTATGTTAATAGTACACCAACAACACTGTATTCCTACATTACAGGAATGTTTATCCAACTCATTGCATTAACTTACAAGTTTCTACATTATGAACAAGCTGCGATTTGTCATACCAAATGTAGAAATGGTTCTTCCTTGTATCCTCCTACAGTCTCTCAACGACGACTCTACCACGTATGGTACAACAAGACGAATCTGTCTGTGTCTGACACAGATTTTGATTTGTCTACGTTGCAGATACAATATTTCTGACCAATTGTCACTGACTTCTTTTCATGTCAGTGTATCTGTAATGATTTCATGCCCACTCATTTCAGTGAATTAATTCAAACACTTTATAATATGTATAAAGGACTGTCGGAATGTTTCGAATTTCGGCATTTATGGTACCAGTTGAGGATAGAATCAATATATAATCGTAACTGTCCTCAAATTATTTGTGAACTACGAGGGCGTGCTGAAAAGTGATTCCTCTGAACTTTTTATGTGAAAGCCCTTAAATCTTTTTAAATGAAACAAACGTTCTTAACAATCTACATCTTTATTCTTCACGTCTTCATATTTATTGCTCAAAATATTCACCCTGGCAACGAACACATTTCTCTCACCCAGAAAGGACTTGGTTGAAAACGTCACTGTAGCTTGTTTGACTTCGTTGACAGAGCCACAATCTCACCACTGTCTGCACCGCTTCATCACTTCATCAAAGTGAAGTTCTCGAAGGTGTTCTTTAAGTTTTGGAAACAGATGAAAACCGAGTTAGGCTAAGTCAGGATTGTATGGAGGATGATCGATGACAGGGAACCCAAGGCGTCGGATTGTTGGAGAGGGCAGAGCACTCTTTAAGTGGTCCGGCAGTGTCATACTGAAAGAGAATGTGTGGACGATCTCCTCGAATTCGAAACTCGATTACAGCACGTTATTTCTCACGCAGCGACATAGTTATGTTACATACTGCTGTGTTACACGCTACAGTTGGGAGCCCTCTAGCGGCAGAAGAATACAGATACGTAGACATAAGGCATAAAAATATGTAGTTTAGAAAGGATTAATAGTTTTCATAGAAAAGTTTCAGAGGCATTAATTATCAGCACTTCAGCTCGTCCTCGTAGTTTACGACTTAACTTCATAGTAAGGGAATTTTGCCGAGATGCAGTGGACTATAATGGAGTTAGTGCAGACGAGAAATGTTGACTAACTTACCTTCGTCTTATGGCTGGATCTGCGAACGGCATTTTCGGGCACTGTGCGTGAAGTTCACATTTAGTATAGGTGGTATGATAGGAGATGATAATGATAATTTTGGTTTGTGGGGCCCTCAACGGCGTGGTTATCAACGCCCGTACAAATTCCCAATCTTTACACTTCCAGTCTCGCAATTTCCTGATTGATCATGAAATGATGAGGACAACAGAAACTCCGAGTCTCCTGTCGGAGAAAATCCCCGACCTGGCCAGGAATCGAAACGGGGACCCCACGATCCAGCGGCAGCAACTCTAATCACTAGACCACAGGGTGCGTTCCGATGACAGGAGAAGCCCACAGAACTCAACAACATATGGATACGTGCAAATATGGGCCACACCGGTGTTCGATCCCGATATCATGCTAAGATAGGATGGCGAGGTAGTTGTAAGAGAAGGGCAGTCTCCGATTAGGGGCGGGTGGAGAAAGTAATTGGAGATGTCCTTTTACAAGGAACCAACCTGGAATCAACCCGAACTTTTCTTGGAAAATGAATGAAAATTTAAATCTGGACGGGCGGACGGGGAATGAAACCCCGTGTTCCCAAACGCGAGTCCATCCTCATGCCAGTGAGCCACGTCACTCGGTAATATATTCGGGATTGCTGCACCTTAAGTTTGGTGAATACTTCCTTTGCCACGACTCATACACCACGCAATTGGTGAGGAAATTCTGTTGTGCTGTCTCTGATACCATATCATTTCATTTAATCGACTTCATCCCCACTAATTCCCTGCATTTGATTGCAGCCAAAATAATTCAAATGGCTCAACACGGAAATTAGTGTTATAGACAGTGGAATACTGCATTAATTTTCTTATTGTCGCGTTTATTTTAATCGGTTACATCATACTCTGTTTTCCATCATGATTAAATTATTATGTTATTACGATTAGTCCATTAGCTTTACAACCCAAAATTATTTCAGGTTTTCAAGATTTTAAACATGGCTGCAGCAGCAACTGTTAAAATTCTTCACAATTCTTCCCTTCCGCTGGAAGGGATTATGTTCGGTGAATGCTCGGCGAATGTAGCCCGTCGTCATTTGTAATGCCAACAATGAAGTAAGGAAAGGTGATGTTAGGGTGTGAGGTGCTTTTCTTGGTTCGAGCGCGGTCCCCTTGTTGGGCTTAAAAAGCAATAAATGCGGAAGAGTGTGAACACTTTATTGTGAATTATTTCAGGTATTCAAATTGAACGTAGAATTGGTCACACTCGACTGAACTTAAAATCGAAGATTTTACAGTTAGTGTGACGATTAATGGATATAATTATAAAATGTATTATTGACAAAATTAATTTAAACAAGTTCCCACCACCACATTTCTGCTATGTAGAAGTCTTCACAAACAAATCACGCCTGCTCGAACTCCAACAGCGATACACACTATCTGTTCAAAAGCAACCGGACGCATGTAACGCCAAACTGATCACTAGATGTCACGAGACGCGGACCTGCCGATATAAACTGAGGTGGGGGTTACTGAGTTGCCTGCAGAAAAGCAGTGATAACAAAATGGGTCAGTCAGGAGAGTTTGAATGTGGCCTAGTCACTGGATGTCACTTGAGCAATAAACCCATCGGCCATGTTTCAACCCTTCTAAAGCTGCCCACGTCGACTGTTGGAGGTGTAATAGTGAAGTGGAAACGCGAAGGAACAACCACAGCCAAACTAAGGTCATGCACACCTCCTGTACTGATGGACAGGAACAATCGAACATTGCAGAAAGTAGATGCGAAAGGTCGCATGAAATCAGCAGAAGGAATCACTTCGCGTATTCCAAGAGCCCAGCTATCACTATGATTGTGCGTAATGAGTTAAAGAGAAAGAGTTACAGAGGTCGAGCCGCTCCTCATAAGCGACACACTTCTGTAGTCAATGGTGAGTAACACGTAATGTGATGTGAAGAGCGATGCTGCTGGTGGGTGGATGAGTGGAAACGGGTGAGCTGGAGTGGTGAATCAGTGTGCACCCGGTGGCAATCCGCTGGAAGGGATTATGTTCGGTGAATGCTCGGCGAATGTAGCCCGTCGTCATTTGTAATGCCAACAATGAAGTAAGGAAAGGTGATGTTAGGGTGTGAGGTGCTTTTCTTGGTTCGAGCGCGGTCCCCTTGTTGGGCTTAAAAAGCAATAAATGCGGAAGAGTGTGAACACATTATACAGCTTTGTCTACCACACGATAGAAGAAAAATACGAAGACGCGGATTGTGTCAGTATGACAATGCAACCATGGTGAAACAGAATCTGTCAGGCAATGGTTTGTGGAGAACAACGTTCCTGAAATGGACTGGCCTGGTCAGAGTCCCGACCTGAAATCAATAGCTACGCTCCTGCGCCTAGCGTCCGACATTACTGCCATTTTGGTTTCGTCTCTTGTGGAAGAATGGACTTCCATTTCTCCACAGACATTCGGACACCTCAGTGGAAGTGTCCCCAGCAAAGTTCAAGTCGTCGCAAAAGCAAGGGGCAGGAGTGACCTATAGCAATCTCCAGTAACAGATGTCCAGATACTTCTGATCAGGTTATGTATTTGAGCTGATAACAAGAGTGATTGTTGTTTTTACATGTAATGCTCGAATTGCTTCCGCATTATACTGCAAATATGGTGTGAAAAGAATCAGTTTCATACTTATTAATTCCTATTAATTTGGAACGAGGTTGAGGAACCTAAAATATGGAATGGCACTGGATGAAAAATATTAGTTAAGTCGAGGAAAGCTGGGAGGTGTAGACCCGTCCACAACTACCATCGAGAAACTTCTGAAAAAAAAGTAACAGCGATAGAAACCTTTTACTCAAATTGTTAAATTACCTTTCAATTTATATTATAACTTTCCTATGAATGAAGGTAAACTATAAGCAGGAATGGTTTATCATTAGTTTTTCTAAGTTTTGGGAATGACTCGGCTTCAGGGAGGCTGTCGCTACTCCCGGTTCAAAAAATGGCTTTGAGCACTATGGGACTTAACTGCTAAGGTCATCAGTCCCCTAGAACTTAGAACTACTTAAACCTAACTAACCTAAGGACATCACACACATCCAGGACAGAGGCAGGATTCGAACCTGCGACCGTAGCGGTCGCACGGTGCCAGACTGTAGCGCCTAGAACCGCTCGGCCACTCCGGCCGGCGCTACTCCCGGCCCTTTAATTCCATTCCTACAGTCATCCTACGTCCTCAGCATCGGAAGCAGTCGAGCTAAACGACAGGATTAGTAAGTGGTGCAAATAGTGTAACTTTGTTTAAACTTCCATAAAAGTGGAACTATGCACTTGCTACAAGAAAAAAGCTAGTATCCTATCGCTACAACACCAATGAGTCGCAGTTGGAACCACTCAACTATTAAAAATATCTGCATGTTACAAATTGTACGGTTATCAAATGGAATGGTCTCATTGATTCTCTAGTAGATAAGTCAGGTGGCAGGCTTGGGATGATTGTTAGGAGACAGGGAAATTTCAGTCTGTCTACGAAGGAGACTCCGCGAAAAATTCTGACCCATAATAATGCTCATGGACCAAATAGGACCATCAGGACTTATACACAGAATGACAGCAGGTGTGGTGACAGGTATGTTCCACTGTTTGACTCATTGGAGATCGTCACGGAGATGTTGAAGAATCTGAACGCTCGAGGACAGTCACCAGCGCTAGTAACAGGAAACAACATTGGAGAGAGGAATGTAGGAATGTGTTCCGACTCACCTCCGTATCGCTCCCATAGGGAGCGTGAAGATAAGAACGAACTGATTAATGTGCGCTCAGAGGCATCAAGCAATCATCCTTCGTTCACTCCATACGCGAACGAGAGGAAGCTTCCCGTAAGTGGTATAATGCTAAGTACCCTCCACCACACACTTCACAGTGGTTTGGAGAGGACAGCTGCAGATGTAAGTAAACGGATATTTGATGGAAGAGCCCCTCATTCATTCATACAGTGGACCGGATCTCACGAAGAATACACAGATTCCGCTAGGGACCTCTCTTTACCAATTGCCGTGACTGGCCCCCGTTCTGCCCCTTCCGGGGGCCTCCGAGCAAAAGCCGAGACGCTGAGCACTGCACGCGTCCTGTGCCGGTGGCGTCGCAGACACGGGTTGCAGGTGTCGGAATGCCGCCACGTGGGCGTTTCCGCGGCCTATCTTAAGGAAGGTACCCTCTGCTGCGCAGTTTCCTTGTCCCGACTTCGGGGACTCCCCGACCTCTCAGGACACCGCCGCCTCCGCCTCCTGTGGGCCACCGGGCCCCGTGCGTCGTTACCTCCGTCCCACTTGCTGCGGGTCCCAGAGCTCATAAGGTTGAAGTCCTGCCTCGAAAAAATTGCTGCGGAAGAAACAAAAGTTCTAGCGCCAGTGAGTTACACTATTTCCCGGCAGAAATAAAGGAATATGTGATCACTGCCCACAAATTCTGTGCTCATTACTTTCTTTCTGCGGAGTTAAAAGAGAGGGTAGAGTACGTTTATAAATTTCTAGCGGTGGCAGAGTGCAAAGACAGTAACACTTATTATTTTACATCGGAAATTAGCATCCAGACGGCAACGTACAGGGCGTTCCAGGAGAAATGGTCAACATTCATGGATATGACAGGAACGGTTTTTCGAAGCAAAAAATTCAAATAAACATCGGCTCTAAAGTACGTACCTTCACAGCGGTGAGCACAGCTTCATCTTAAATACTGTGAAACATATCTCTTCTACAGCAAATTCTTTCCAGCAGGGCGGAGTGGCCGAGCGGCTTAAGGCAGCGTGTCACGGATTGCGCGGGCCCTCCCACCAGAGGTTCTAGTCTTCCCTCGGGCATGGGTGTGTGTGTGTGTGTGTGTGTGTGTGTGTGTGTGTGTTGTTCTTAGCATAAGATAGTTTAAGTAATGTGTAAGTCTAGGGACTAATGACCTCAGCAGTTTGGTCCCTTAGGAATTCACACACATTTGAACATTTGCTTTCCATATTTTGGGAGAAGGCTGTGTGGACAAAAACCAGGAAAATTTTTCGGTAAACATTGGCTGTGAAATGCATACCTTAAGAGCTACGAGCACTTGTTCAGTAGAGGAGATGTGTTTCACAGTAGCGAAGATGAACACATAGTCACAGCTCGTGAGAAATGCATTTTTGACATCATGGTAACGAGACAACTTTGCTTCGAATGATCGTTCCTGTCATATGCCTTTGACCATTCCTCCTGGAACACACTGGATAAGTTCAGTTCTTATTCTGCGTGTCAGTTTGTTCGAAGTTGGTTTGACCCAGTTCCCCACACTAATTTGTCGCGTGCAGGTGTTTTCATATCTGTATAACTAGAACAATCAAGATTTGTTCTTCGTCTACTTCCACACATCCGCCCGTTACTAAATTTACTTCTTAATGCCCCAGCATGTGTCCTATCAACCAGATGTGCCCTAAAGCACTTTTCGCCACCGTTCGGTGGAGTACTTCTTCATTTTCCGACCTCACAATCTAATTGTCAGCATTTTTGTTTAACACATTTCGAAACCCTCTTATCTGTAGACTTTATTGCCCGCGTTTCTCGACTGACTCCAGAGAATCAATATCAGAAGATATTTTATAGCTGATTTAAATTCGATATTAACAAATTTCACTTTATCATAAACGTTCATCCTCTTACATCTTCCTTACTCGGGATTAGTCACTTATTTTGCAGAATGAATAGCGAATATATATATATATATATATATATATATATATATATATATATATATATATATAATTTCCCATTTAACTGATAACCGAGTTATTTGCAGTCTCTCACTCTGATAGATCTCAGTGTCATCAGTAAACCTTTTCTATCTCTTCACCCTGAAATGTTTTTCTCTTTAATAATTTCCTTTTGGTTCCTTCGTGAAGAGTTAGAGGTATTTAAAATCTGCAAAGGCAGCTCAAAGTCTCTTCACTTTCGCATTTTCTAGACAAATGCCATAAATATGGCCTCGTGAAATATTTATGCTGTCAGCCGACAGCGTAGTAGACCATTGTGCATTAAGGCCGTTCGCGGTCAGGATTGTTATCTGGCCGTGTACGCTATATAATCGCGTTAACAATGTCATATGTTGAGTGAACACTGTGAACGACATCGAAATGACGCGTATCCGTGTGGGACAGCCTTAGGAGCACTTGACAGGGCTTGAAAGTGGCCTCATCGTGGGTCTCCATTCGTCGGACTTGTCCAATGTAGATTTGTGGAGCATTCGAATGTGAGAGTGGCCCAATGTTGGACTGCATGGGAACTTGAGAATACGCACATTCGTCGGCAAGGTTCCAATCGAACACGTCTAACCTCCACATGGGAGGATCGCCGTATTGTACACCAAGCGCATAGTAACACCTTCAAATCTGGCCCCGCCATTCGACAACCGGTAATGGATTCCCTTGCAACACTGTGTATCAGCCCATACCATTCGTCGGAGACTCGCAGCAGCCGGTCTAAGGAATTACAGTCCCATGCGTAGGCTGCCGTTAAGGCTACAGCACAAACAGCTGCGTTTGGAGTGGTCCTATGACCGAGAAGCATGGGCTTCTGAACTGGCGTCACATCGTATTCAGCGAAGAACCGAGTTTCTACTCGTACAATAACCTGGATGACCATCGACGACGAATATAGCGCTGGGCAGAGGTCCCATTCTTACAATGCCTTGGAGAGGTTGGTTACTCCTAACGTCATGGTGTGGGAAGCCATCGAGTGTGACTTCAGGTCCCAACTGGTTGTAATTACGGGAACTCTGACGACACAACGATACGTCACGGACATCCTGCTTCCTCACGTGTTACCTCTAACGCGACAGTTTCATAGAGCCATTTGTAAACAGGACAATGCTCTTTCACACACTGCACGTGTCTCTAAATGCTGTCTGGTCGATGTTAAGGTACTTCCGTGGCCAGCGAGATCCTCTGATCTCCCGCCGATGGAACTTATTTGGGATGACTTCGGACTTCAGCTTCGTCCCACTACCAGTATCCAGGATATCAAGGACCAGTTAGAACAGTTATGGACCAGAGTGCCCCGGAGAGTATACAATGGCTTTGTGACCGAATCGATGCAGGTATCTGTGTCAGACGGGGTGCAAAGTCATACTGATTATTGGACTCACATTGACAAGTTCTTCGTAAATTTAATTCGATTTTGTAATCACTGAAATAACCACATATCCTCTCAACCCGTGAAATTTCATTTCTATTCCTCCTCCCTTTCTGGAAACTCCAGTTTTTTATCAGGCGGGGTACTTCGTGATGGTTAACAAAGCCCACAAGTGTGACCGCGTGTTAAAAGTAAAGAGGCAAGACGATGGAACAACATTTGGGAGTAAGGCTGTTTAAACACCTACCAAGTAACTAAACCTCAAGTTTTTAGTTGTTTCCCTAAACTGAGGCGAATGGAGGATTTTCTTTTTCTTAAAAAATGTATTTATAAAGGACACAACCGGTTTACCACCCAATTTTCCACAAGCCGAGCTGATACACCTTTCTGTAAAGGCTTCGTCGTCGACGGGATGTTAAACCCTAACGCTCTTTGCTTTTGTTAAAGATAACAACAGTTTTTCAAAGTTTTACCTTGTGACAGACGTCCGCCGTTGTTCCAGAACACCCAATAGGAGGTTACCTAATAACCTTAATACCGTCTTTTAAGCACTTTAAATGTCTCATATGGACACAAAATGCTGAATGAAATATGACAACTACGAAAATGAAAATACAAGTTCACCTTTCATTTAGTTAGTCAACAACCAAATTATCACAGCTGCTCAAATCTGAGACATACTACCAAAGAATCTGAAACAGTACAGCATGTCGATAAATCTTAGCAAAAGCTGTATTTAAATTTTACTTTCTGTGAATCACAGGTAAGATTCTCAATCTTTTTATCCCACATAGTACTCTGGTTTTTTTGGCTCAGTAAAAGTTCACTTTAGATTTATTTTATTCTAGGGCTTCTAACTTAAATTAAAAGTTATATACCTGTTGCGAAAACGGTGTGTTTTTATGCACATGGGCTGCGTTGTGTTTGCGCTAAATGTTGTTGTTTGAATCAACACTACATCTCAAGAACGTGTCCTAGGTTCTCGTTCCCTGTGTGGAAAACATCAGAATATTTTGTTTCTTAATAATTTGTCTACCGCATCGCCAATAACTGAGAACTCTTTTACCGTTTGTAACCAGTAAAAAAAATTCAAAGGAAACAGTCATGTCATAGAGACAATACACGTTGTATGAGGCCCGGAATATTATCTCAAAGACACAAAAGTCTTTAAATCTATGGAAGTGTGAGTATCTTTCTACTGAAGTGACACCTTCCTGTCTATCGTTGCATTATGAAAAAGCAGACTCAGGACATTTGAAGACGAAGTCAAGCGAGCCCTAACTCATAACCGTATTATCAACTGAAAGAGTGTACGTACACTGCGACAGCAAAGTTACCAGCAGTTACGCGCAGTTCGAAGTTTAATAGTGCCCATTTACTAAGGAAACCAATAAACTAAAAAATAACACAGCACCTACGCAGAGTTCCCATAAATGGTACAAATGATTAATTTTCTCTCTCTCTCTCTCTCTCTGTCTCTCTGTCTGCATGTCTTTTCTTTTTCTTCAGGTGTCACCCATCTACCTCTCCAAGCGCACATTTATCTGTAGTATAATTTTCTTCGTACGGAAAGTCAATCATTTATTTATCTATGTTGTATTTGTGCGATATCACGTCCTGTTCATATCGGAGCTAGTGGACAAGCGGTCGAGACGTCTCTCCCATCCGCTGGATAAATGGCTTGATAATTAAATGGCCATATAATACAGAAAGGTTTCTAAGACACACATGGGTCATCCGTAAACTTGTAGCCTGACTTCCGTTTAATAAAGATGAATAGAAATCAGAAACAAATCGACTCGTATACTTGCGCAACATTCTTGCTCTCTAACCGTCGTTCAGAGGAAAAGTACACCTAGCAGATGAAAGGGAATACACTTTTTTTTAAGAACTTTAAATAGGAGCTCACTTTTCCAAAAAAAAAAAAAAAGTGCCGTTTACGTCTACGATAAAACAAGTATGCTTTCGAGTACAGACAACTGAAGTGCGCTTAATCTTTACTTAATGGAAAACTGGAAAACTTATTTTGGTATTTGAATAAAAATTTGAAATTGTTTCGTTCTCAATATTTGATGCAAACAAGTGAAAATATACTGTAAAAAATGTCACGTTTCCACCGACACATTTCGCTCATTGACTTTTTCAATGAGTTTTCTTTTTCAGTATTATCATTTAAACTGTGTACTCACAGATTAAACAGGAAAAGTGAGAAATGTTGGTAGTATGAGATGTACCATCCACCAACAACCTAGTGGTGGTTTAAGGGGCATAGAAGCAGAAGCGCGGTGCATTAGGAGCATAATTTTGACAATTTGTGTTATTTTTGCCAAGTACGTAACATTCAACCAGCATTATTATAATTCTCATATTTGTGACTTTCAGTGTCACCTTGCTATTACCTGCAAATCAGCTAGAAAAAAGAGTCTAAACAGTGTCTCAGAACATGAAATCACCTAAATAAATATATTTCTTCAAAATTTACTTCGCAAAATTCATCTTGTACCAAAACTTACCATATGTATCAGTGGCAGGACCATCACATATTACATTTAAATGAACTTGTATTTTAATGTCTCGTCGAAAACGTCGTTAGAGAGCACGCAACGGGATTGTATTATGGGAGGGAAAATTGGCTGACTGTTTTTAAAGGAATGATTCGAACACTTTCCTGAATTTGTGGAAGCTTCGGACAATGCAAACCTTACTGCCCAGTCAGATTTGAAATCCTCTCCTCGAGTGTCATCCATTGCGCCATCTTGCTCGGTCCGATTGTATTTTGAAAACTCAATTTAAATCCTGATTTTTGTGCAGGCTCTTTATAGTGAATAAATAAAATTAAAGGTTTGAGTGAAGAACTTAAATCACATACGAGAAAACTGCAAGTTCAAATAGCCGGCCGAAGTGGCCGTGCGGTTAAAGGCGCTGCAGTCTGGAACCGCAAGACCGCTACGGTCGCAGGTTCGAATCCTGCCTCGGGCATGGATGTTTGTGATGTCCTTAGGTTAGTTAGGTTTAACTAGTTCTAAGTTCTAGGGGACTAATGCCCTCAGCAGTTGAGTCCCATAGTGCTCAGAGCCATTTGAACCAAGTTCAAATTATATGTGGTAGTTGGTAATTTTTTAGCCAATAGTGTTCAGGAGTGTAGAACAACGGCTCTAAAAACCAACGGATACTTCACAATTACAAGTAATAACTCTTACACTATGAAGTCGTAACGCGTCTACAGATACTAGAAGGCATGTGAACTGAACTGGTTCAGAGAAAATGGAGGACTGTGAGGAAACTAAATCAAATCAGAAAAGGCTTCCATAAAGTCGTTAAAGTAAAACTGTCTACCTACAACTGTATCGTACGCACTCTCTCCTTTTTGCCTTCGGCCGTGTCAACTTCGTCGTTTTTTCTTTTTATCAGTCGAATTAAAAATATTTCCTTCGAAAGAAAGAAATATTTCAAAGGAGACAAATGATTGGGCCCCTTTGCTTGTTAACGAGTGACTTTATTATTTGCGTAAACCTGAAAGCAGCGTGTCATTAGCGTCAGCTCTAATTGAGAACTATTATCACACTCAGTTTCGAACTACATTTAATTTGGCCTTATATTCCAGTCTATCATTTAATCTGTCGGGTTACATGATAGATTTTCTATTAATAACGTATGTGAGTTTTATTAGTTTCTCCAGTACTTCAACTATGACGTGGTCCGCTTTATTACAGTATGTTTGGGATTTGTGCTTCCTCTCTTTTCGGTAAAGTTTTCGTTACTTATCTATGTATTCGGTAGCTTAATTATTAAAGTTTTTTTTTTTTTTTTAACGTCCGGGGGAGTTGGTTAGTCATGTGAGTTTGTGGTCAAACCCGCCTTGAACATTTTCGGTTACTCGTGATAGAAGATACTTTCATCATAACTATTTGATCGAAAAGGGGAGAGGAGGAGCGGCGCATAGTTGATTACAAGACCACTCGCCAATTTTCTGTGTAAAATTATCAACATCTTATTGAGTGGGGGACGCAAAACAGTCGGCGGCGATCGTTGGAAGTTACTTCACGGGATGATCAGCCCCAGTGGCCTAGGTGTTGCGGTTCGAGTATAAGAAGCTACGTGCCAACAGTTCTCTCTCTCTCTCTCTCTCTCTCTCTCTCTCTCTCTCTCTCTCTCTCGCCCTTTCTTACTTTCTCTTTTATCTATGCAATGGACAGCACAGTATGTGGCGAGATTGTACGTCACGAACTATCACAGCCACAGTTAACAACTGCCTTATTCTTGAAAGTAAGTATGCTGGTAATTATTGTTTTCGTAACACCTGGTGATATGTCTACAATTCTAAAATGAATTTCTTTCATTTCCGCCAACGATCACAAAACTTCTGGTCTTCAGACTAACGGTTTTGGTCAGCAGTGACCATCTCCTGATCTGTTTTACAACATGTCCTCATATAATGAAGCTATAGTGGCGAAGTCCAGCCAACCACGCTCTACTTCTAAAATTCCGTAACGTACAGAAGTACGCTGACTGTAACCCACAAATGTGGGTTTAATGGAGTATCGCTAAATATTATCAATTAAAGTTCTAGGCATTATTTTCTGTCTGTATGTGAATGCTTATCTCAGAAACTACAGTAGGGATACTGACACAGTTTTCACTAATAGAGTGATTCACGAGGAAGTTTTGAGTCAATAATTCATAAATATTTCTTGCAAATCGGCCGAATTACGTAGGGACGTCTCATACTAAGTCAACTGCGCAACAAGAATGGCGCATGTCAGAAGAGAGTGTGTCTTCCGGGTTTGCTGCATACACAATTCCGTTGCGGTACGGATAACAGCTGCATCGTAGTGTGGGACTGAGACGGCGCAGCAACTGGAAACGTGCTCCAAAGTTGAAGTACGCGGCACAATATGATTCTTGTGGGTAAAAGGTCTTAATTGTTCACTGATTCACAGTGGAGTTCTGTCGGTATAGGAACCAATTGCAATCTCGCTTCCAGCCATGGCGAAACGATGCAAATAATATGGCCAAGGGCTTAGAGACGTCGGTGATTCTCATCGTCAAGGAAGGCCATTGACAACGCCCACAGACTAGGCAGTCTTTTCGAGCTGAAACAAAATTTGGGGGAGGGGAGGAGATTTTCCAATAATGATGACGTTCACACAGCGGTTGTCGCATGGTTTCGTGAGAAAGGAGCGAATTTCCGGAGTCGAGGAACTGAACAAGTGGTGGCACTTTCTGGCCGTAGTTCGTAGAGAGTACGTGACTATGTTCAAAAGAAAAGAGTCAGGTATCTGTGTTACTTTCATTTGTAGTGCAGCATTTCATATGTTACTCGGTTTGCCATAATAATGTGCAACCTACATTCACCAGTCCCCTAGAACTTAGAACTACTTAAGCCTAACTAACCTAAGGACATCACACACATCCATGCCCGAGAGAGGATTCGAGCTTGCGACCGTAGCAGACGCGCGGTTCCGGACTGAAGCGCCTAGAACCTCTCGGCCACCGCGGCTGCCTCATGAAGGCTAGTCTCAGGGATTCTGATATGTTTGTCACTAATAGACTGCTTTTTTGTGGCAAGATCTTATGGGACCAAACTGCTTAGGTCATGGATCCCTAAGCTTACACACTACTTAATCTATCTTAAACTAACTATGGACAATATGAACAACACACACACCCATGCTCGAGGGAGGACTAAAACATCCGTCGGGTGGGGGGGGGGGGGGGGGTGCCGCTCGGACCGTGACCCGTGACAAGACGCACTACACCGCTCGGATACCCCGAACTGATTCAAATGGTTGATGTGGCTCTGAACACTATGGGACTTAATTGCTGGGGTCATCAGTCCCCTAGAACTTAGAACTACTTAAACCTAACTAACCTAAGGACATCACACACATCCATGCCCGAGGCAGGATTCGAACCTGCAACCGTAGCAGTCGCGCGGTTCACGACTGTAACGCCTAGAACCGCTCGGCCACCACGGCCGGTCTAGACTGATTCACGGGGAAGATTTCTGAACGCTGGATGCAACAGAATGACGTGAAATTTTGGGAGATTTTACAGGATGAAATTTTGAGTGTCTTAAAATAAGGAACCTATAGTTGGAAATGTGAAGCAAAGATTCTGCAGTCACCACTGGGCTGTTGAAAATCTCTGCGAGAAGGTACCAGGTGATATTCTTAGTGGAGATATTGACTGTAATTCTTGGAGATCACCTTATTGCAGCACAGATCGTTTGAATGGCACATGGTGTTAGAACTTTGTGGATAATGCCTTGCCTGAAATTGACAACGTCCCTGTCCAACTGAATACTGGTTTGTGGTTTCAGAACGGTGGCGCTCCAGTTCACCTTGACCGTCGGGCCAGGGCCCTTCAGGTAGGAGGAAAATCCCATCCCTTGGCCTGTGCAATCATTGGCCTCACCCTCTTGTCGTTTTCCCATAGGGTTATGCAATCTCTCTTGCGTTCTCAAAGCCAATAGGAGCAGTACGTGAGCTTACTGAGCACTTCTTTACAGTGTTTGATACCATCAGACGGGAGCGCAGAATGTTACAGAGAATCAGATAAAACATGGTTCGCAGTTATACATTATCCAACGTAATTGACGGACGTAACAATGAACGCTTGCTCTACAGTAGCGAAACCAAATATTCGGGTTACGGTACTTGGCTATACTACACTGTCAGGAAACTACATTATTCTGGTGTTTCAGTTAACCTTCCGAATGCGTAGAAAGTACATAGTACTGTACAAAATTTATTTCACATTTCTGGCTATGAGTAATTTATTATTAATACACGAGACTTGAAAGTCGTCTGGCCACAGATAGTGCTACCCTTGCGAAGTTGAGCAGGTCGCCAGTACTCCGCTCTTGAGAGTGGCTACAGAGCCGAAACTGCGTAGTAGATAAAAGCTTAAAACGAAAACACCGTTTAATCTTAATAGTGACAGTCGGTGCGACAAACAGATATCAGTCAAGAAATATGTCATTCCTGTGCACGCTATTTCAACTAAAACATGGAAAGTTACTTCATTGTAGCATCACGCAGAAAAGAAATCAACAAATCTCACTGGTACACCGTAAGATTAAACAACTATACACATATAGTCTTCTGTAATTCAATACATATCCGTCCACAATTACTCGAATTACAAATAATACTGCATTGTATCGGCTCGCGGATTAAAGATGAGGGACGATGAGCCAGCCTGCCCGAATGTGGTTTTTTGCGGTTTCCCCCATCCAACTAAGTAAATACCGAACTGGTACCTGTATCCTGACTCAATTACACGCTATGGAAACACTGAGAAAACATTCTACTACAGAACATACACTTATTCTACACGGAGACAGAAGAGATACACATATTTCGTCCTACGGGGAGTTTTCGCGTCATCAAGGGCATCCGGCCTCCAACAGTCACCAACATTTCCAAAAATCCGTATAAAAATGCCGACTCCGTGGAGTAACGGGAAAAGGCAAGGGGAAGGAGAAGGAAAAGGAGAAGAAGGAGAGGAACACACTACATCACTCACAAATATGCGTCTCTTGGGTACTGACAACTCAATGGAGGTCCTAATATCACAACTGCAGCTCTGATGAGCTTATGGAGATTGGCACAGCAAAAACGCGAATGAAAAGAAAGTATGTGAATTTTACTTTTAACGTGCACGTATTATTTAAACACGACGAGGCAGAGGTAGGATCTGAAGACCAAGGAAAAGCGATCGACAATGTAAAATGGTGCAAAATGATCAAGTTTCCTCAGGAAAATAGGCGTAAGCTTTAGGAACAGACGAGTAATACACAATATGCACAAGAATCAAGAAGAATAAATAAGAACGGAGGAACAGGAACGGATGTTCGCAACGACGGAAATAAACGAAAGGTTTAGAAGTAGGGTTAAAATTTGGAGAGAAAGGATATCAACTATAAAATTCGATGATGGCAATTGCTACCTTCAGTGAACCTGAGGAGAAACGAACAGTGTAATCGCAACAGACCATGGATAGAGAGAAATCCAGGACGGACGAACGCAATGGGGAGTAGCACAAGTGAATTAGTGATAAACTTAACTTCAAAACTGAGGACCACAAAGTCCATTGGAAGCAAAACAACGTACGACAGACAAGCAAGGAGGGCATTAAAAGGAGACTAGCACTGGTAAAGATAACATTCCTGGCCTAAAGAACTCCACTAGTAACAAACTTCGGGACGGCCGTAGTGGCCGAGTGGTTCTATGTGCTACAGTCTGAAACCGCGCGTCCGCTACGGTCGCAGGTTCGAATCCTGCCTCGGGCATGGATGTGTGTGATGTCCTTAGGTTAGTTAGTCTAAGTAGTTCTAAGTTCTAGGGGACTGATGACCTCAGATGTTAAGTCGCATAGTGCTCAGAGCCATTTCAACCATTAACAAAAGTCAGGAGGAATTCCTGTGTATGCACATTACGAGCACAGGATTGTGTGGTAGTGCACACTGGAAAGAATCTAACCGTTTAAAGTGTGGTGCTATGGAAGGATGTTAAAAAATCAGGTGGAGTGTTAAAAAATGAGGAAGTTCTCCGTATAATCGGCAAATAGGGGAACATGTGGACAACGTTGCTAAGAAGGACAGAAGAATGTGTCATGTGTTAAGGCGTCAAGGAGTAACTTCCTTGCTGCTTGACTGAGCTGTATGGGGTGGGGGAGGAGGTAATATATCCAGCAAGTGATTGTGGAAATGGTACTCTGAGGTGAAGAGGTTAGCCGCAATCAGAATGACGTCCAACTCCAAAACCCCACCAAAATTATAATAAATATTACAAAGAAACACCTTTCCGTCCTATACTCGCATGAATGCTCGAGACGTTAAAATAAAATTGGCTTTGAACTCACGGATTTTGCAGCAGTGGCGAAATAAAACGGCAGACTGGAAAAACTGGACACAGGGAACCACCCTTCGCACTGGCAGCGAAAATGAGCGCGAGGAGTTTCGGCGGAAGAAGTGAGGCTCACCGGTTGCGACCAGGGTCCTCCGCTGCTCGGAAGTCCGCAAGCGAGACCGCGACAGCCGTCACGCACTTTCTTCGCGGCGGCGGCCGTCCGCTGCTGGCGTTTATTTCGGTCCGCTGCCAGCCTACTGCGCATGCGCGCTCGCGCCTACTGTGCCACCCGCTTCCCACCCCCGGCCGCTAAGCGGATTGCGGGATTCGGCGTCGACACCGGAGTTCGCGCTGCAAGCGGGATCTCAGCGCGGGTCCGGCCGTCTGCGAGAGACAAAGGCGCCGCAGCAGCCGGCTACTTGTAGCACGTCAGACAGGGCGGGCGCCAGAGGAAATCCGCTCACAGCAGCCACTTTTGGAGGCATCTGCTACTGAAATGCCAGCCGTTCATATCATAATTTTTATAAATTTTCTGTTATTCACCAATGTCACGTGTCGCGTCCCGGCACAGCCTCACTATATCAGAATGAAGTAAGTGCGAACTGCGTAGCGCAACCGGTTAGTTATAAATTGCTGTCAACCTTTACATCGGAGATGAAAGGGAATCTCCTTGGTTTGAAGCAAATAAGTTTCCTGAAAAATAGGTTACAGAATTGCAATAGGCAGAAAAGATTGGCCAGTTTCTATGAAGTTTATTCTCACATATACTTATGTGAGGTGATGGACCATAAACCACTTAGTAAGATTCAGTCTGTTTATTCGGACTTGCTACTTCAAAGCTAATTACCGTTACATATAAGAAACAAGTACAAAGTTGTCACTTGTTAGCACTGAAATGTCTCTAACAAGGGAACCTCCCCATCGCTCCCCCTTAGGATTTAGTTATAAGTTGGCACAGTGGATAGGCCTTGAAAAACTGAACACAGATCAATCGAGAAAAAAAGGAAGAAGTTATGTGTACCTATGAAAAAATAAGCAAAATATACAAACTGAGTAATTCATGCGCAAGATAGGCAAAGAGAGTGTAAACTGAGGAGCGCCGTGGTCCCGTGGTTAGCGTGAGCAGCTGCGGAACGAGAGGTCCTTGCTTCAAGTCTTCCCTTGAGTGAAAAGTTTGCTTTCTTTACTATCGCGAAGTTCTGTCCCTTCGTTTATTGACGTCTCTGTGCACTGTGATAAGTTTAGTGTCTGTGTTTTGCGACCGCACCGCAAAACCGTGCGATTAGTGCACAAAAGGACGTGCCTCTCCAATGTGAACCGAAAACATTTGATCGCAAGGTCATAGGTCAACCGATTCCCCCACAGGAAAACACGTCTGACATATTCTATACGACACTGGTGACGGCATGTGCGTCACATGACAAGAATATGTTGTCGGCCCACCTAACTTGTACACTTGGCGAATGGGTAAAAAGATTCTTCTACCTTGCCGATTTAGGTTTTCTTGTGGATGTGATAATCATAAATTAACTTTTCACTCGAGGGAATACTTGAACCAAGGACCTCTCGTTCCGCAAATGCTCACGCTAACCACGGGACCACAGCGCTCTTGAACTAACATTTTCCTTTATGTTGCCTATCTTGTGCATGGACTACTCAGTTTGTATATTTTGCTTATTTTTTTGATAGTTCCACACAACTTCTTCCTGTTTTCTCGATTGATCTGTGTTCAGTTTTTCAAGCCCTATCCACTGTGCCAACTTATAACTAAATCTGAGGGGAGTGCGATGGGGAGGTTCCCTTGTAAGTAATTGAGACAAGGACTGACAGCCTCTGTTCAACACTATTCCAATGAAACTCTAAAAATCCTACTTGACTTCCAGTTTCTGAGTGTCTTCCAGAGTCTATCACCGTCTTCTCATAGTTGAAGTCTTTATCAGCTGTATCGGCTGCTTTGGGCCAACTCGGCTTAGCTGGTGTCTCGCTGCGGAATCTCCAAACTGCCGGCACTGGTTCTGAATCTGCATCTGAATCTCAGCTTCTATTCCGCTGCCTGGCCTTTTATTTCGTTTCTCATGTACTTGGGTGCACACGAATTAATTTGTTTCACACGACCCTTTCATTTCTAAGTGATCGGACTGCACAAGAGTGACTATCGTTCCACATGACACTCTCGTTTGTAATTGGTCAGTTTGCGCAAGAATGCCTTCGGTTCCACACGACACTTTCGTTTATAGCTGCACACAGCCTAATTTGGTTCTACACTAGTCTTTTCCGCACGTGACTGACATTCTCTCTTGCTGTATTATCGCCCTGGTGTTTGCGTTTTCCGTTGCGCAAGTTTGATTCATGCTGCTTCCTCTGGCAGGAAGTCAAACACTAAGTTATTTGATCAACAAGCCATACATGGCAGCCTCCGCTACTTACCTTGTCCCTACGTCCTGGTGGATTATTTCTTAATGTCAGCTGACTGCTTATGGAGCCTGGACTCTTATTATGGTCACAAAAGCAAGAATAAAAATTAAAATTTTCTACGGTCACAACACACGATCACACTTGGTGCATTTAAGACAATTTACCAGTTCCTGGCTCTAATGTGTTATCTTCAGAATCAGTGCCTTGTTACGAAATTAACTCGCTTCTTGCATTCAACATGTTCACCTACATTAACTGTCGTTACTACTCAACAGCTCTCTTATGTGAATAATCGTGAAATTTATCGTTACAGGGCTTCGAATTTTGGTTTTCGGCGGTGGCAGAAGGGGGCGGGGAGGGTGGGGGGGGGGGGGGGGGGGGGTAGGCTCTTGGTGCTCGCTTCCTGTTTCAGTTAGCAACATGGGGTTAAAAGTTTTTGGTTTATCCTGTACCTTTTGTATAGCGATTCGAACTCTCTTCCTCTAGCTATGAGACAGTATAATAAGCAAGGTTTGAACAACGAAACGGAGCTGGCGCGCAGGCAAAATGTGCGAATCCATTAATTGCTTTTGCAAAATATTATATTTGGGCTCAGTTAACTGAACTAATGCTCAGCTGACGACGCTATTTGTATCTGCACCGTTCAGATTTTACGCGCAAAAACGTTGGCCTTCTTTAGGATTTTACGTGCGAGAACAGTCACCCTTAAATACATCCGGACAAGAGCAATATTTATGGTTCAAATTTGGTCCACCCGTGTATCGGACAGACAAATACCTGTAATTAATAGTCGCACTGTTGTTTTGTGAAAACTTTATCTACTGCCACGACACAAGCAATATGGCTCGAAAGAAGGGAACAATACCAGATCAGTCATCGTGAGAGTCAACTAAAATCTACATCTGTTGCCAAGCGAGGGCGGTCTGATATCAAAATTATGGTAAAGTAAAGGTTGGGAACTAGAAGGAAGTGTGCTCCTATTGTAGCACAAAGAAAGGCGAATGTGACCTGGGCAGTGTTAGGGACATAAAAGACGGGAACAAGCTTTTCGACTTACTTGGCAGTTTAAAAGACATTTCAATCAAAACATCTTGACATATTCGCGCTTTTTTACGAGTTAACTCTACATGTCGGCGCAGTAGCTCTCTTAGAGCCACCCCCCGTTACCTGTATGGTATGGGTGTAGCAACAAATACACCCAATTTATCTGCTTGTAGAGCAGGGGTGGTCAATCTGATCCCTACTGCCCAATAGTCAGCTTTCCAACTGTCATGGTGGGCGGTGGCCGGTAGGGGTTTCAAAATCATTGTTATTAGGTTTTCATAAAATTTTGAGAAAAAACATTTGGTAAGTAATTTTTATAATATGGTTTAATTTGCTGTAATTTCACTTTGTTAAAATTATCAAGCAGAGTTACTTCCCCACTTTATTAATCACCATTACTGTGAGACTGGAGGTTCAAAAAAATGGTTCAAATGGCTCTGAGCACTATGTGACTTAACTTTTGAGGTCATCAGTCGCATAGAACTAATTAAACCTAACTAACCTAAGGACATCACACACATCCACGCCCGAGGCAGGATTCGAACCTGCGACCGTAGTGCTCGCTCGGCTCCAGACTGTAGCGCCTAGAACCGCATGGCCATTCCGGCCGGCGAGACTGGTGGGCGGTTAGAAAATTTTACTACTAAGAGATATACAAAAGTGGGCGCTAGGTAAACATACGATATTGCAGTGCCTATGTTGTTACGAGGAACAATGCAGTGTTCGTTCGGAAGTACATACATGTATGTCCGAAGGAAAATAGCGTCGTTCTTCTTAGCAATACAGACACTGCAATACCGTATTTATCCGCCGACATCAGGCAGCGACTTCCAGTTGAAATCGCCTCCCCCGTACGGGAGTTATGTAATGTTTGTACGAGTACAGTTTGTGAAGCAGGAAGGGCGGTGAGTCGTGCACGAATAACCAAAGCGGTTAAGGCGACCGCTCGCGTAAAGCGGGAAATCCGGGTTCCATTCCGAGTCCCGCATAATTTTCACTGTCGTCATTCCCTTGTAAAGCTAATGGTTGTTCGTGTTCGCAACTGCTAAAATGGTTGACTACTCTTGTTGTGCAGAGTGTCGGAGACTGGGGGTGCCTCTACAGGGTGATTTTCTCCACCGTGTACATACTCTAGGGATTGTTCGCCGAGAGGATGCGGAACAAAAAAATGTTTAATAAACTTATGTGCGGAAACACATGCTAGAGACCATTTATTTGATCATACTTTGTTACAGAGACTGCGGTCTAATACGCGCTGTACCATGCAGCTACAGTCACAATATGCATGACTTCCTCCTAGAGGGAGGTTCCTCATACGTCATGCCCCACTGTCCTCTCCTGCCATAGTAATTTGTCATGTTGAGTCCTACTCACTTCTCTTACTGACTCACCTTATAGTGGACGTGATACAGCATTGTACAGAATGACTCCGTATTATAATCGAGAGCTTGCCGACATAGTGTTTACTTACGGAAAGGCAAATGGCAACGGACGGCGGGCTGAAAGGTTGTATCGGAAGACCTATCCGTGCCGACAACAACCACAACACTGAATATATGCAACAGTGTTTCGCCGTTGGACTGAGACAGGGTCGTTTCAGGAAGCAGGAAATCATTACGGCTGTGCCAGAAATGTCCGGATACCAGGCTTGGAGGAAAATTTGATTGACACTGTAAAGGCAACCGCCTGTCTGTACCAGGCAGTTGGGCCGCCAGTACAGGGTAAACCAGACGACCGTGTGGAACATTCTCCATGACAATTGTTACTACCCTTACAACTTACAGCGTGTACAGGGCTTACCAGCGACAGACTTTCCACATTGCGAGCAGTTTTGTCATTGGTTTCTTCACCAGGCAACCACGATTCCGGGATTTGTGTCACCCATCCTATTCACAGATGAGGCCGCCTTTACGCCGAGTGTTACCTTCAACTTTCGTAACAGTCATGTGGAGGACAGTATGCATACCCTCCCCCCGCCCCCCCCCCTCCCCCCGGGGTATGGTGAAAGCGAATCATCAGCATCGGTGCAGGCGGGATGTATGGGCCAAAATGATTGGCGACCGTATTTTGGGACCAGTCTTCCTTCCACGACGCCTAACAGGAACTATCGGCGTTTCTCGCGAGCGACTTTGCCTCCTCTGCTGGAAAAAGTGCCACTGATGATTCTAAATGTTATATGGTTCTACAGCCCGATTCGCCGTTAACGTTCGGACGCGTCTTAATCGTGTCTTCCCTGGTCGATGAATCAGACGAGGGGGCCCATTTCCATGGCCTGCTCGTTTACCGGATCTCAACCTGTGTGATTTCTGTTTATCTCGAAAGTATCGTGTATGCAGAGCCCATTCCAGATGTTGAGACACTGGAGCAGAGTATTCATGCTGCCTTTGACACTGGCCGATGTGAAAGTGTGAGACAGTATAATACGGCGCGCTGAGGCACATGCAGACCACTTTCAACACATACTGTAACTGTGGCTGCTTGGTACAGCTCGCAATTGGACCGCAGTCTTTCTAACAATGTATGATTGAATAAATGGTCTTTAGCCTGGAAACCATACATTTCCGGACATAGCTTCGTTAGACTTTTCTTGTTCCGCATCGCTTCAGCCATCAAGCCCTGGAGTTTGTACACGGTGGAAAATACCACCCTCTAAGAGAAAGTAATCCAAAGTGATGATTCATGTGATTCATGCATCCTAAACTGTAATGTCACGTCGTTTCCTATTGTACGACATGACAAATGTCCTGCTGGATGAAAAAAATGGTTCAAATGGCTCTGAACACTATGGGACTTAACAGCTATGGTCATCAGTCCCCTAGAACTTAGAACTACCTAAACCTAACTAACCTAAGGATAGCACACAACACCCAGCCATCACGAGGCAGAGAAAATCCCCGACCCCGCCGAGAATCGAACCCGGGAACCCGGGCGTGGGAAGCGAGAACGCTACCGCACGACCACGAGATGCGGGCCCTGCTGGATGACATGATGGCATATGTCCAGTTGTACCACATGACATCATGTTACTTTACTTGACACGATGCATTATTACGTGACGTGGGTACTAATATTGACAAGTAAAAATGTCGCTAATATGCCAAGATGTTTTGATTTACATGACTTTAAATCTGTCAGATAAGTAGGAAAGCCAGTTCCCTTCTTTTACATACAGAAATTTGCTGAAGACGTAGTCACCTTTTTTGCTACAAAAAAAATGGCTCTGAGCACTATGGGACTTAACATCTGAGGTCATCAGTCCCCTAGAACTTAGAACTACTTAAACCTAACTAACCTAAGGACATCACACACATCCATGCCCGAGGCAGGATTCGAACCTGCGACCGTAGCGTCGCGCGGTTCCAGACTGAAGCGCCTTTAACCGCTTGGCCACACCGGCCGGCTTTTTGCTACAGTAGGAGCTTTTTTTCATTCTGGTGTCTTTGTTACTCTACTAGGGAGCAACGAAACTGGTGACTAGGGCGCAGCCTCCTCCACTTTCTCTGGGCTCTTCCTCCACTAGTGTTTCCGCCTTACACCTTCGGCCGGCACGCATCGAGATTGTGGTTCAAAACAACTCCCTGTTGCCATAGGACTGCGTTCTAACCTGTGGTATTTCAGTACCAGAAAACATGCTGTTCAATGTAATACATTATTTCAATCTCATCCTTCGGTCCGCTAACGATTCAATGTTGGAACTGATCGCCCTGGGCTGCGGCGCACAATTTATACGCAGTACACAGCAAGATATAGCCGATCGGTTACATGTCACTCAAAGTGGTGTGTCTAAGGTGCGGAGAAAGTACAGAGAGACGGGAAATGAGAACTATAGACCTCGCAGTGGTCGTCCTCGTACGACAACACCAATGCAGAATGGTTTCCTCCAACTGTCGGCTCACAGGCGCCCAACTTCAACCGCCAGAAATATTGGATTTGACTTCTCCCCGGCAACAGGCATTCGTATCTCAGACCAAACAGTGCGCAGAAGATTGCCTCGTGGTGGTGTTCATTCTACGCTGAAGCGCCAAAGAAGCTGTTATAGGCATGCGTACTCAAAAAAAGAGATACTTAAATAGGCAAAATATGGCGCTGCGGTCGGCAACGCCTTTATAAGACAAGTGTTTGGTGCAGTTGCCAGATCTGTTACTGCTGCTACAATGGCAGATTATCAAGATTTAAATGAGTCTGAACGTGGTGATATAAGTCGTTCCACGGGCGATGGAACACAGTATGTCCGAGGTAGCGATGAATTGGGGATTTTCCCGTAAGACCATTCCCCGAGTGTACCGTGCATATTAGGAATCAGGTAAAACGTGAAAACTCCGCTGCTGGGCCATCAGAAAGTGTCAGCGTTCGAACCATTCAACGAAACATCATCAGTATAGACTTTCGGAGCCGAAGACCCATTCGTGTACCCCTGATGACTGCATGACACAAAGCTTTACGCCTCGCCTGGGCCCGTCAACACCGACATTGGACTGCTGATGACTGTAAACATGTTGCTTGAGTCTCGTTTCAATTTGTATCGAGCGGATGGACGTGTAAGGGTATGAATACAACATGAATCCATGGACCCTGCATGTCAGCTGGGACTGTTCAAGCTGGTGGAGGCTCTGTAACGGTGTGAGGCGTGTGCAACTGGAATGATATGGGGCCCCTGATTTGTCTAGATATGACTCTGACACGTGTGTAAGCTCCCTGTCAACCTGCAGCCATTCATGTCCATTGTGCATTCCGATGGACTTGGGCAATTCCAGCAGGACAAAGCGATATTCCACATGTTCAGAATTGCTAGAGAGTGGCTCAAGGAACACTCTTTTGAGTTTAAACACTTCCGCTGGTCACCATACTGTCCAGACATGAACATTATTGAGATCTCCACCCCCTCGCACGGATTTATGGACAGCCTTGCAGGATTCATGGCGTTAGATACCTGCAGTATTACTTCAGACATTAGTGGAGTCCATGCACGTCGTGTTGCAGCACTTCTGCGTGCTCGCGGGGGCCCATACGATATTCGGCAGGTGCACCAGTTTCTTTTTCCTCTCTTCAGTGTAGAAGACCAATGAGAAGTTTTGCCCTGAACCATCAGAACCAAAGCAATCGAAGGACCTGAAAGGGGGGGAGGGGGGGGGGGGGGGGAGGGGGGAGGAGGGGTTGTGAGGGTCTTGTGAATCAACATTGGTCCATTGCAGAACGGGGTAATGTCACATATTCTGACGAGACCAAGACTGGTTTGTGACCGGACACTAGACGTATTAGGGTCTGGAGAAGTGCTAGACGATACCAGGAACGCCAATACTTCCAGGAAGTCCATCCGTCTGCAGGTGGGAGTGTAATGTTCTGGCCGCAATAACGATAGAACGGCAGACCAGTCTAATTCTACGGCTGATTCCCGATACCTCCAAAAGATCCTACAGACGTGAAGTCGGTGACAACCTCATACTAGTCGATGAGAATGCTAGGTCTCGGTTATCTTCAAAGATGCAACATCAACCGAATGAGCCGCGCTGGCTAGCAGCGCGGTCTTGGGTGTCTTGTCACGGTCCGCGCGGCTGCTGCGTCGGAGGTTCGAGTGCTCCCTCTGGAATGGGTGTGTGTGTCGTCCTTAGCGCAGTTTAAGCAGCATTAAGTAGTGTGTAAGCTTAGGGACCGATGACCTCAGTAGTTTTGTCCCATAAGACCTTAGCACAAATTTCCAAATTGCAACCGAATGAATTGACCAGTACAATTCTCAGACACGAGTACAATTGAGTATGCATGAGACCTGTCGAAGGTGGCTATTGCGCAGCATCCGAATCGACCTGACAATCTTCAGGACCTCAATGAAGCCGCCATTGAGGAGTGGGACCTGGTACTTCAAGATAAACTTGATGGTCTTATCCAGAGCACGCTTCGTGGAGTGGAAGGACTCATCCATATGTGGCAAAGACATACTCACGAGTAAAGACTGACAATCATCATCATGAGATATTTTCACTGTTTTTATTTTCAAAATGTACACTTAGGAGGTAGCCTGCTTTGTTTTGTAAATTGTTTATTTGGTTAATAAGGTACTGTACAAAACTCAATGGGTGTACTATAAGAATTCATTGTAGTAAACTCTGTGATGTTGTGAACTTTTGTTGAGGTGTGTATTTCGCGGAATATCCCAAAATTTCTTGCATGGTGGAGAAAAAATGTTGTCCTACCTCAGGGTGCCTGGCTTGTTACGTTTAGTATTCATTACCATATGCTGCAAATTGCAGAAAGTAATCTCGGATGATACACCAGCTGCAGCAGCACACTATCTGATCAAAACTTTCCTGACATAACGCGTAATTGATCACTAGACGTCATGAGAGGCAACCACCCCCCCTCCCCCCCCCCCCCCCCCCCACCAATATAAAATAAGACAGGGAATGTTGTGTTGTCAGAAGAAAAGCAGTGACGTCATACGTGGATTAGTCATTGAATGTCATTTGTGTAACACATCCATCAGAGACATTTCAGTCCTTCTAAAGCTGGTAAATTGAACCCGAAAAAACCGTAAACAGCCGTTAAGCGACGATTTATTAACGACCGGTTTCGCTACCGTAAAGCAACACCTTCAGGCTGTTAACAGTGTTACATACGAGAGATGGAACTTAAATAGTGACAAACCGCTACAAATGAGTTATACGTTTGCACCTGTTACAGTCCTTCAAAGTAGTCACCAGCGTTGTGCAGAACCCGTTGCCAGCGATGTGGAAGGCGTAGTATGCCGTTAGCAGAGCCTGTTCTGTTGATGGTGCGAATGGAGCTGTCTACTGCCTGTCGAATCTCTGGAACAGTTCTTAAGTGAGTGCCACGAAGCCGAAACTGAAACGCCAATCCAACGAATGGCGTCATTAGGAGTCGCCACGAAAGTCTAAAGTGCGTCAGAGCCCCAGTATGGTGTAAGTTACGGTGATTCTCGTGTACGACTGTGATGCTATTATCCTAACGCATTACGTTCCTCCACGGCAGACCGTCAGTGCACAGTATTACTGTTCGTGTTTACAGCATCACATGCGACCAGCTTTGCGAAAGAAGCGGCAACACTGTCTGTGCAACCCACCCATCATTTTGCACGACAATGCGCGGACGCATACAGCGCAAGCTGCGGCTGCCCTGTTCGGTCAATGGGACTGGGAAGTACTGTACCATCCACCATACTCCCCGGACTTAAGTCTTTGTGACATTGATTTGATTCCGAAGATGAAGGAACCACTTAGTGGCATTCGCTTCAGATCTGTTCCAGCGATTCGATAGGCAGTAGACCATTCCATTCGCACCATCAACAGAACAGACTCTGCTAACGGTATACTACTCCTTCCATATCGCTGGTGACTACTTTGAAGGACAGTAATAGGTGCAAACATGTAATTCTTTTCTATCGGTTGTCACTATTTAAGTTTCAACCCTCACAGATAAAGAGACAAAACCGCCCCCACCCAACGTTCGTTGTCACATAATCCAACCCCTTAAGGAGGGGAAGTCGTCAACAAATAATATGCGACAGAGCATTGGGACCAATAGTGCGCCGACCAGGGTGGCCGAGCGGTTCTAGGCGTTACAGTCTGGAACCGCGCGACCGCTACGGTCGCAGGTTCGAATCCTGCCTCGGGCATGGGTGTGTGTGATGTCCTTAGGTTAGTTAGGTTTAATTAGTTCTAAGTTCTAGGGGACTGATGACCTCAGCAGTTAAGTCCCATAGTGCTCAGAGCCATTTTTGAACCAATAGTGCAGCGGATGAGGCACCTGTATTTGGTTGTCGCAAGGGTAAAGCATTGAAGGCGTTCAGCTATATACAGTAGGTCCTTAATAAATCATTGCTTAACAGCTGTTTGGGGTTTTTACAAGTTCAGTTTGCCATGAATTTCGACGGCTGTGGCTGCCCATATTACAAAATCGTATGTCATCGTCTTCAGCTGCCAAAGTCGAATGATGGCAATATGGCTGACAAGTGGACAGGCGAAAGAACAACCAAAGGTAAACCAAAACCAAGCAGACTTCAAATGCTGCACGGTTGTAAAAATCGCATGAAATCAGCGGAAGGAATCCCTCGTGAGTTTCAAAGTGCTACCAGTAGTCCAGCTGGTACAATGACTGTGCGCAGGGAGGTAAAAGGAGGGATGGGGTGGGGGGTTACAGTAGTCGAGTAGCACCTCATAAGCCACACTTTTCTGTAATCAACGCTAAACGACACTCGAGGTAAGTCACCTACTGTCCTGCGACGTCACAGGACAGTAGGTGACTGGAAACCGGTGATTTGGAGTGATGAATCACGCTGCACCCTATGACAGTCCGATGGAAGGGTTTAGGTTTGGCGAATGCCCGGACTGCGTTACTGCCATCATGTGTAGCCACAACAGGTAATTACGAAGGAGCTGGTGTTGCGGAATGGGAGTGATTCACATGGTTAAGTTGTTGTCCGCTTATTGTGCTAATAAAACGCTAAATCACAAAGAACATGAACACATTTTACAGTATTGTGTTCTGCGTACAGTAAAGGAACAGTTTGGGGACGGTGACTGAATGGATTAACATGCCAATGCATCCTGTCCTGAAAAAGCATCTGTGAAGCAATGGTTTGTGGATGATAACATTCCTGAAGTGGTTTTGGCTGCCCAGAGCCCCGAGCTGAGTCCAATGGAACACCTTTGAGATGAGTCAGAGAGTCCACTTCACTCCAAACTCACTAACCTCTCTGGTTTCGGCTCTTGAGGATGAATGGATGCCACTCCTCCACAGACATTCAGCTACCTCACTGAAAGTGTCTTCAGCAGAGTTCAAACAGTCATCAAGACAAAACGTTGGCTCACGCCACATTCACATCCACTAAGACGTCTCCCGATACTTTTGATCAGATCGAATGCAGTAAGGCCAGTAATGATTCAATCATCCGATAGAATGTTGTCTCCCAGTCAAGGTTCCTTGCCGATAAACTGACCTGAAGTTTTCCCTGAATTTCAAACAGGTTTTTCTCGAGCAACTATTTGTCAAAACTGCGTGCAGCGTAAAATAAAAGCGGGTCAACTGATTAACTGCTACCTCTGACCCGCGAAAAGTACACAGTTTTGTTGGGAGTTTATACCTATAATATACGAAACCTGTTAATATTAACTCCTTTGTAAAGCCATCAAGAGAGAAACAAACGCTTAAAAAAAATAAGGGATTTTCAGGATTTCAGACAGTTACTGAATAAACTTAAGAATTTAAAAATACTGTCAGAATTTGTTCATTAAGAGCTGTGTAATCTCGTGTTGAAAGTTTAACACAATAAGTCAAGTATTAAATGTCGTGAGGCAGCGCAACTCACGGCGCGAAACTTACCCACACTCTATTCATCGAGGAACTGAGAATGACTGCTCTTACCAACCTCCTACAAATACTTCACAACATTTCCAACCTTTACGCACTTGTTATATTTTCGCTGTTCCTGCAGGAAAACTGCAGCAAGAAACTGCGTTTTAATTTATTATTTCTTTACTACTAACTCTGTCCGCAACAAATTTTGCGGACATGATGCCACTGAATGTATCTGCAAAACCATATCATTGTCCGACACATAGTTCGGGGATATGACGTTTCATTTCGTGGAAGTTCGGTTCTTTAAGGAACCGGGTGTAGTGAGTTTGGAGGTTGCGTACCCAAGGGCCTTCAGGGGCAACAAAAATTTGATTTTCAGTGTTTCATACACTGTATTACGGGCCGAATGTATAAGTTTAAAACGTTGTCATAATCTACTTATTAAGAGGTAAAAGATTAACGGTGAATATTTGGCACGATGTGGCAAGTATTAAACAAAAACCTGTTTATATGGCTTGTAACAGTGTAATTCATAGCAAACAAATTATAAATACACTACTGGCCATTAAAATTGCTACACCACGAAGATGACGTGCTACAGACGCGAAATTTAACCGACAGGACGAAGATGCTGTGATATGCAAATGATTAGCTTTTCACAGCATTCACACAATTCTGGCGCCGGTGGCGACGCGTGCAACGTTCTGACATGAGGAAAGTTTCCAACCGATTTCTCATACACAAACATCGGTTGATCGGCGTTGCCTGGTGAAACGTTGTTGTGATGTCTCGTGTAAGGAGGAGAAAGGCGTACCATCACGTTGCCGACTTTGATAAATGTCGGATTGTAGCCTATCGCGATTGCGGTTTATCGTATAGCGACATTGCTGCTCGCGTTGGTCGAGATCCAATGACTGTTAGCAGAATATTGAATCGGTGGGTTCAGGAGGGTAATATGGAACGCCGTGCTGGATCCCAACGGCCACGTATCACTAGCAGTCGAGATGAAAGGCATCTCATCCGCATGGCTGTAACGGATCGTGCAGCCACGTCTCGATCCCTGAGTCAACAGATGGGTACGTTTGCAAGACAACAACCATCTGCACGAACAGTTCGACGACGTTTACAGCAACAGGGATTATTAGTTCGTAGACCATGGCTGCGTTTACCCTTGACGCTGCATCACAGACAGGAGCGCCTGCGATGGTGTACTCAACGACGAACCTGGGTGCACGAATGGCAAAACGTCATTTTTACGGATGAATCCAGGTTCTGTTTACAGCATCATTATGGTCGCATCCGTGTATGGCGACATCGCGGTGAAGTGAACGCACATTGGAACGCACATTGGAAGCGTGTATTCGTCATCGCTATACTGGCGTATCACCCGGCGTGTTGGTATGGGGTGCCATTGGTTACACGTCTCGGTCACCTCTTGTTCGCATTGACGGCACTTTGAACAGTAGACGTTACATTTCAGATGTGTTACGACCCGTGGCTCTACCCTTCATTCGATCCCTGCGAAACCCTACATTTCAGCAGGATAATGCACGACCGCATGTTGCAGGTCCTGTACGGGCCTTTCTGGATACAGAAAATGTTCGACTGCTGCCCTTGCCAGCACATTCTCGAGATCTCCACCAATTGAAAACGTCTGGTCAATGGTGGCCGAGCAACTGGCTTGTCACAATACGCCAGTCACTACTCTTGATGAACTGTAGTATCGTGTTGAAGCTGCATAGGCAGCTGTACCTGTACACGCCATCCAAGCTTTGTTTGACTCAATGGCCAGGCGTATCAAGGCGGTTATTACGGCCAGAGGTGGTTGTTCTGGGTACTGATATCTCAGGATCTATGCACCTAAATTGCGTGAAAATGAATCACATGTCAATTCTAGTATAATATATTTGTCCAATGAATACCCGTTTATCATCTGCATTTCTTCTTGGTGTAGCAATTTTAATGGCCAGTAGTATATATATTCTCTTTTCTGGTTTACCAGTTTTGCCTTTGAGTTTTTCATTAGTCTACGGCTCAGTGATCCGAAACTAATAAAACCGAAATAATTAGTGTTTTATATCTTCAACCACAAAGGTTTTACATACTTAACGTCAAGTACTTGAAGATATTAACGCAATTATATAGTACATGGCAAGTCGATTCTTTAAGGAACGGGGGGAGGGGTTAGTGGATGGTTTATAATCGGTTTCAAAGCCATCTCACAGGCGAGCAGTGGCCGCCGAAGAGCACAGGCAGCAAGTGCTTGTCGGCAGTGACGTACACCACTGTGAGTTGTGGCGCATTGGATACGTTAGCGGACACTGTGACAGGTCTCCGTCTCATCATTACCGTATAGTACGTGACGATGTTCGAAATAGCTGGTAACGTATGTTCTGACGCATCTGTGCAGATGGCTCTCGTGAGAAACGAGCAATTGCGGAACCAGCAACTCCCACGATTGCGGAGTGGACACTCGTTGGGTCGTCATTGTGTGTCAGTAGCGCGAACGCCGACTCAGCAAGAAGCTGGATGCCGGTCATTCTGGACTGGTTTGGCCAGCAGTAATACGACCGTGGATCGACTGGCCGCTATTTTCCAGCTCGAGCATTCTCGTAACGTCAGGTGATCCGTCTATTTTGGCCACGGTTTTCAGGAAATTTCTATTTGTAATGTGTATCTCTGTCGTACAGTCCAGAGACCTATGTCCGGCATCTGACAGCAGACGAAACACCATCCAGCTTTCAGCAAAGTTATAACAGCGTCAAGAAAAACTTTCGTGCAGTATGTATTATCATAGGTGGGAAGAAAATTCTAATAATTTTTACTCATCTGAACCTGCTGCGTCGTATATGTCATATAAGGACTTGGTATACTACGCTATGAGGCCAAGACGCTGCCGTGCTCAGTTATGTCTTTATTTCTATAGGCTTATTTGTAGTGACAGCAACTAATGCAGCGGTCACGTGATATAACCTGAAGATCACTCCGAAATAGACCTATAGTAATAAAAATATAATCAAACCCAGCAGCTTCTTCGTAAAATTCTAACGATCTACGGAAAAAAGAGATTAACTGACAACAGAACTGAAGCCACAATAAATCGACAGATCTTAGGATGTTAAGGAGAAAGCGCTTACACGATAGGGCGACTTGGTGTGGTGGCTTTAACTCCAACGTGGCACAAAAAAAAAAAAACCAAAAAAACATCTTTCACAGTATCCGACGTACTTCGATTCTGCATTGAACATATTACCAGTATAAAAATAGGGACTCAGACGCTTCAAGAACAATAGTAAAATTAAAGGAGACCTACTATATTTTCCTTATATTGCGGAAATTCCAGATACATTTCATTATTTATTTGAAGTTGGTGATTTTGGAAAAGAGCTAAAACTGCTGAGAAGGCTCAAGGGTCATAAAAAATTATTAAATTAAGTCTGACAGTTGTTAATTTATTGCTTTACGCACTTCTCTTGCGCATTAAACTCCTGATGTTTTTTGTTGGTCGCAGAATCTCTGAATCTCAAGTTTTTAGCGGGCAAATCGTCGCCAATGGTAAGATTGGGGCAGTCACTACGTCTCTACATTCTTTCTCAGCCGGCTACGACTGATATCATTCTCATCTATACCTTTCAGCTTCTAAACCATCAAAAAGAACTATCAGAAGCCCTTGAACAACTGGCTGTCTACTACAAGGCCACTCAAACCTAACCCCTGTTTTTTCACCTGAGGAATAAACAGATGTCAAAAGGTGTTCGCATGGCATTAGACGCGAAGTGGCAGCCGAGAAAGAAAACATAAGATCGATTACATCCACGGTCCACCCTCTTTTTGGATACTAAGCAGCCAGCCGCCAACGACAAGGAGTTTCCTGCACACAACAGGAAAAATCACACACAGCGACAAATCAGAAGAGAAACGTGACTTAAAAAAAAAAAAAAAAGAATCCATCTCACAGACTGGAATACACCAAGGGACGATCATCCCCCAGGACACAAAGAGTGGAGCATAAGGAGATCTTTGACTTCTTTGATTTGAACAGACTACATTCCGGAGTTGCAAGAATCAGAAGCAACATCATTAGATGGGGTTTATCAGACGAACCGATGCAGTGCGATTATGGACAAGAGCAGACTACTACGAACCTTGTGAAGTGCTCACTATTAGCCGGCCGGAGTGGCCGAGCGATTCTTGGCGCTGCAGTCTGGAACCGCGCGACCGCTATAGTCGCAGGCTCCAATCCTGCCTGGACATGGATGTGTGTGATGTCCTTAGGTTAGTTAGGTTTATCTAGTTCTAAGTTCTACGGGACTGATGACCTCAGAAGTTAAGTCCCATAGTGCTCAGAGCCATTTGAATCATTTTTTTGCTAACTATTCTCAAGCACCTGCTGAGAAGCTCATGAAGGCTACCGCAAATTTGCTAGACTCATACAGTTTTTGGTCCAAAATTTCTTAGCCCATAATATTACAGAATACATGTTTGTGTACACACAATTTATAATTTTAAAAATTTCATCTTGATTAATTTAATCCATCATTTCTTATTATTAAAGTATTTGAGGCTTCTGTCACTATTAAAATAAATGAATCAATTCTAAACCTAGCGTTTTGGACGGAAATAATGTTTACCTGTTCTTTGACACACGGATGCAAAGACTCTCCACAGTCAGGAACTATTCCTTAAATATCGTGAGCAGACGATGATTATGCCATCGAAAATGGTCGTTGAGTAAAGTCTCACAAAACCCAGCAGCCATGTTTTCTTTTTTTCGAATGCACTGATGGTCGTTAAAATTGCAAGAAGCATTAAACTGGCATTAAACTACATGCTTCGATATGTGAATGATTAGCACCGGCGTTCCAGGTATGAGGTATCGGCCTAGCGAGACGCCACATAGTAAAGAGAAGTCAACAAATCAACTGTATTACTGCCACCTAATAACACAAATTACACCCTGAATTAACTAAAACCTAACGGTGTACTTAGCATCAGAGGACAAATGGAGGTGAAGTGAGGTACCATACATGTCTTGTTGATGACTCTGACGAAGAGAAAATAAAACGTGAAACCTGGCGCTGGCACAGACTGTTCCAATACACCTGCCAGAGGAACGTCCCAATCCACTGAAATACCACAATTAACACTGACATCTTGCATTGTATTACGTTTTTGTATTTATAGTAATTTTATTGTATTTCTGTTACATGCTGCTGTGAACTTTGGGTGGACGAATACGTGCTGTTGAAGCCGTGTCCTGGACCGTAATTTGGATCACAAAAATGGTTCAAATGGCTCTGAGCACTATGGGACTTAACATCTGTGGTCATCAGTCCTCTAGAACTTAGAACTACTTAAACCTAACTAACCTAAGGACATCACACACATCCATGCCCGAGGCAGGATTCGAACCTGCGACCGTAGCAGTCGCGCGGTTCCGGACTGAGAATTTGGATCACACAGCGACACACGAAACGAAGTCAGAACACCTGTGTGCTTATTCCCATAGCTAGCTACTACCCCTGTATCAAGCATTCGATTACTGAATAAACTCTGTTGTATTTAACTGATGGTACAGATCTCGTAGCAGTGTTTAGACACCAACAGTAGAATTTCTGTCTATGATAAAAGTAGCTGGTTGCATTGTTGAAACGCGGGACAATGTTAGTTGTTTACTTTTTGTAAGCGAGAATAGTTTTACAACTCTATTCGAGAATTGGTCGAAAGTAGTTATTTGTAATAGACTGGTCGCCCACATTGTGAACGGTATTACAGTGAAATTCCGTGTGAGGGAATATTGATTGTATTTGTACGGAAATAAAAAGTCAAGGAGAGCTAAAACCAACAAACTCTTGTTGAAAAAAAACACCTGACTTACGTCTAGGAAAAATTCTGGAAAAGTCGTGTAGCAGCTTAGTAGCTGCACTTTGAATCCAAGTTTGGGGAAATTTTTCTTTCGGCTCAAATTACAATCGACGGTTGAAAACTATTTCGAACAACCATGCCGTGCCTAACAGTACGTCCGGTCTCGTTCCCAGCAGTACTTATGCGCATTGAAGTGTCAGCTTAAGACTCATATCTATTCTGGATTTAATTTTCAAGTAAATGCAGAGCTTCTGCACGCGTCATATCCTGAAGTGAGATTGACCTAATAATATAGAAATATATCTGCAAGAATTATGTACCTAATTTTAAAGTTAGTAAAATTTAGTTTGAGGAATAACCTTTCAGCCGGCCGGAGTGGCCGTACGCTTCTAGGCGCTACAGTCTGGAACCGCGAGACCGCTACGGCCGCAGGTTCGAATCCTGCCTCGGGCATGAATATGTGTGATGTCTTTAGGTTAGTTAGGTTTAAGTAGTTCTAAGTTCTAGGGGACTGATGACCTCAGAAGTTGAGTCCCATAGTGCTCAGAGCCATTTTAAACATTTGAACCAATAACCTTTCAGATATCATACGTCCTTACAGATATCGTACGTAGAACCGAAATCAGTGCTGCAAAAGAAAGTTAAGCGATATCATATCCACTTAACATTAATCTCAATAATAATTTTGCCGCTATAGATAATACAAAGGGACAATAATATCATTCAGATAAATGTATCAAAAATATTACTTTTCAGCCTCTTTGCAGTACAACCTTCATCTCCCGAAATACTTCTGAAAATTTTGGGATACGTCACACGACATTGGGATATGGGTTTCTCTAATTTCTGGAGAAATTCTAGCGTATATCTTCCATAAGCATGACTCGAACCGACAGTCTCCAGATCGAGGCATTAGGAGCAGGCGTGAGCGCCCTCGGCTGACGAGAGGGCATTGCGGTTCCTCCCGGGCCACGACATCGACCGTGCTGCCCCGTTAGTGGGTTGCGATACAATTTTGCAATCGCCGCCCGAACGGAGATCATCGGCCTAGGCATCCTCCCCGGAAGAGGAATTCCAGGTAAGGCGCTGATACAGGTGCGTCCCCGCGGACAACAACAGCTTCTCGTTACTGCGCTGCCGGTGCAACCAAGATCCCAACGCATCCTCCGTCTCATTTGTCGTCCTAATAATAAAACCCAATGTCATGCGCCGGAGTCCGAGCGCCGCTTGTCGCGTCAGCGGCACTTCTCCGACACGAGTCGCCCGTAATACGATCGCCGGCTTAGCGCCTGCCTTGCGTACCGAGAACAAAGGAAAGCCAGGAGGCTGTGAGCAAAGCCGGATCATCGACAAAGATGCGCGTTCAGTGATCCCACCAGCGCTTCAGCTGCTGCTACTACACTACTGGCCGTTAAAATTGCTACACCAAGAAGAAATGCAGATGATAAACGGGTATTCATTGGACAAAAATAGAACTGACATGTGATTACATCTTCACGCAATTTGGGTGCACAGATCCTGAGAAATCAGTACCTAGAACAACCACCTCTAGCTGTAATAGCGGCCTTGATACGCCTGGGCATTCAGTCAAACAGAGCTTCGACGGCGTGAACAGGTACAGCTGCCCATGCAGCTTCAACACGATACCACAGTTCATCAAAAGTGGTGACTAGCGTATTGTGACGAGCCAGCTGCTCGACCACCATTGACCAGACGTTTTCAATTGGTGAGAGATCTGGAGAATGTGCTGGCCAGGGCAGCAGTCGAACATTTTCTATATCCAGAAAGGCCCGTACAGGACCTGAAACATGCGGTCGTGCATTATCCTGCTGAAATGTAGGGTTTCGCAGGGGTCGAATGAAGGGTAGAGCCACGGGTCGTAACATATCTGAAATGTAACTTCCACTGTTCAAAGTACCGTCAATGCGAACAAGTGTTGACGGAGAAGTGTAACCAATGGCATCCCATACCATCACGCCAGGTGATACGCCGGTATGGCGATGACGAATACACGCTTCCAATGTGCGTTCACCGCGATGTTGCCAAACACGGATGCGACCATCATAGTGCTGTAAACACAATCTGGATTCATTCGAAAAAATGACGTTTTGCCATTCGTGCACCCAGTGTCGTCGTTGAGTACACCATCGCAGGAGCTCCTGTCTGTGATGCAGCGTCAAGGGTAACCGCAGCCATTGTCTCCGAGCTCATAGTCCATGCTGCTGCAAACGTCGTCGAACTGTTCGTGCAGATGGTTGTTGTCTTGCAAACGTCCCCATCTGTTGACTCAGGGATCGAGACGTGGCTGCACGATCCGTTACAGCCATGCGGATGAGATGCCTTTCATCTCGACTGCTAGTGATACCAGGCCGTTGGGATCCAGCATGGCGTTTCGTATTACCCTCCTGAAACCACCGATCCGATATTCTGCTAACAGTCAATGGATCTCGACCAACGCGAGCAACAGTGTCACGATACGATAAACCGCAGTCGCGATAGGTTACAATCCGACCTTTATCAAAGTCGGAAACGTGATGGTACGCATTTCTCCTCTTTACACGAGGCATCACAACAACGTTTCACCAGGGAACACCGACCAACTGCTGTTTGTGTATGAGAAATCTGTTGTAAACTTTCCTCATGTCAGCACGTTGTAGGTGTCGCCACCGGCGCCAACCTTGTGTGAATGCTCTGAAAAGGTAATCATTTGCGTATCACAGCATCTTCTTCCTGTCGGTTAAATTTCGCGTCTGTAGCACGTCATCTTCGTGGTGTAGCAATTTTAATGGCCAGTAGTGTACTTCTGCCCGTAGCGTAGACTCGAACTGTATCACCGGGAACAGTGCAACTCGCTCGAACTTATAAACACTTTCCTTGGCCTACCATTACGGATACATTAAGCGAATTCTTATTCTCAGGTGTCCACATAATTAAATGCAACGAATGCGACAATTATTATATAGGCAAGCCTGGACGGACTTGCGAAACTCGATGCAAGGAGACTGACATTGTCAAGGAACAAACGTATTTGGAAACTGAAAAGGCTTTTGCCAACCGTATATCGATACAAAATTTCTAAGTGACAAACAAGGCACGAAACACGCAAATTTTGCCCCTCGTTTCAAATTGAAGACATTGCAACGTACTAGAGGTGTAAGGTGGCTATAATTTCGCACCTTGCAAGCACTCATCCACATACATTGCCGTGAACTACAGCCACAATTATATGTTATTTGATAGGTTGTACATCGTATATATGAATATTTGAAGGATACTGACATTGTCACGTACGCCTTGTAAATAATTGTTAACGCTTATTGCAAGGAAGGGTTACGGAGTGTCTTTATTATAAAAAACGGCGTAATGAATGATTGCCTATACTAGTAGAGGTTCGAACTCCAGTCGAGGTGAAATGGCAGACTCAAGCTCTGGGTGGAAGGCTCGCAGAGGTGTTGGTCCTGCTTAAATGATGGGCGGCCGCTATTGCAGTAGGGACGGAAGACTAATGAGATAATACTTCCAAACACTGCAAATTTTGGACGCCGGTGAGAGGAACGAAGAAACGGCACCTCAGAAACCACGCAGGCTGGGTTATTTCCAAGGATTTTTACTCAGAAGCGTACCATTGTACGAGTATAGGTTCTTCCTCGCAAACCTTCCGCGCTGGACGACAAAAGACTAAAATATGGTTGGTCGGCCTTCGGAAGAATCTGTAGAGAGGAAGAATATTCCGTGGTTTCGGGAATATGATTCGTTTTCGGAATTATGATGGTAGGAAGCTGAGCCTTGCGGCGAAGCCATTGGTGGGGAGACGAGGTCTTCCGTTGTGAGCGCCTGTGTGTGACGGTCGCTCGATATCAGCTTTGTTGGTACAGACGGACTTGATGTCTTTACTCTCAGGAGAGTTCAGAGTTAGAACAGTTAGGCACTGTACTGTTGCAAACATATACGATTCTGGACTTCACCTCCGGGTTGGAAGTCGTCGTTGAGTACGCAGCTTTCAGTAATTGAGAGCACTTCCTCTGCCTACACTTATGTTGAGACGTTATCTGATCTCCGTCCTTGTGGGTGGGAGTTCGCATATCTCGTCTGTAGAACACAGAGGGGAGAAGACAGTATTAGAGTATATTAGTGAGAGGACCGCCTTCTGCCGTCCTAGTGTTTGAAAGAGTTTATTTGTGGCTGGAGTTCTTCCATCGTCGCAGACGAGTACGAGAACCATCTCTTCGACGCACCAGGCGCAGTACATACGGTGATATCGCAATTGCTTCGGCTTATTAGGGCTACAAAAGCTAAACAACTGTGCTTACGTTAGTTTTTTTGCACTGAGGTTCCACACCATCGTAGATCATCTTTGAAAGTGGTGTCTTCTAGTTTTTGGTACGTAGATGACGTCAGTCATTTCGTTCTATTGATATTAGACCGCGCAGTCATAATAAGGGGCAGAGTTGGCGGTAGATTAGTAATTTTACTTAGGAAATGTAAACTTTGTAATATAAAGGTATTTTTAATCTACAATAAATGTATAAGCAGGAACAACGTTTATCATTTAGTAGGATTAGTTGCCTTCATCATTCATTTATGTTTAGATTGTAATTTATAGAATTAAGAGATTCTACGAACTGCTTCAAGGGGTAGTCAGACAGGGCCAAATCTTCATTTTAGCCTTTATTATATTTCCGTTGCGCATTTTACACCCGCCTGGAGTAGCATCTTGTAGAGGAACTACAGATTTTCTGTAGCAAATAACGACCTCTGGACTGCATCGTAAAGGAACAAAATGAGTTGATAACCAAAACTTTTTTAAAATATTTATGAAGAGCTAATTTCTTGATGATGCCTTCTGTTTAGTGTGTTCGCCGAATCGTCTGAAGTTAATGCCCTTTCCATGGTGAATATGGGCCGTTCACCCTGGCCCATCTAGCCGCTGTCGTACAACTCAAACTGAGAGGAATAACGGGAGCCCGCACGCAGGTCACGATCCCTGATGTCTACACTAAACCTGTGTCATTCAGCTCTACCTTTCATTTTATGGTCCTTTGCTGGGAAAATTGTGTTATGCTCGATTCCTTTACTTTTCATAATTTTCTGTCATTCCTAAGTACGGTACTGAACAAAAATGTTCGTTTCCTTTTAGTGGACGAGTGGTCCCCGTTTACGTTCCTACAAATTATCTGAAGTGTGGTTGACTATATATAGAAGCTAGCTCTCTTACTGGCCTTGACGAGCCTCTGAGTTCTGACTGCCCACCGAGCTACCCACCGCCAACGCTGTCATTCAAATAGAATATGGAAGGGTATGACGGTGATGCGTTTCTCACACCGTTCACTCGACCCCACGTATCAATAATGGAAAATAATGATTATGTTGCACTTTTTTAAACATAAGTATGTTCTTAAATTTCACTTGCCGCACATATAAGCCAGGCATGCTGGGGCGTCATCTGGGATCATAAATCTTCCATTTCATAAGTACGTAGCACGAAGAGCTACAGTAGTTCATTTTCAGTGACCTTGACGGGCGATACATTTTTATTCTAAGCGTTACTTTGATAACGAGATACTGGCTATATTTTTTGTTGCTTTGAATCTTTCACCTTTCAATATTAATGTCATAACTTTTATATTAAGCATTAATTTTGCGTTTTTGTCTTTTCGGGATTTTTCATTCTGTTGCTAACTCATAAGAGTCAAAACAGGTAAACTCTGATAAATAAAACATCTCAAATTGCATTTATCCATTACATTTCGAGGACCTACGTTATGGCAGAGCAGAAATTATCACAGGATTCCTCCACCGGGCGTGCCATTCAAGTGGTTTTCCACATTTCTAAAGGTGCATGATGGGCTGGTTTAGAATTCCGGCTTGTTTACATTACAAGAGAAAGCTACACATTTCACTAGTGTCACTAAAATCACTTTCCTTTCTTCTTGGTTTTGAGACAAGCGTCATTTTAGTACAGAACTACCATGTAGCTAAAGCCGTATGCACATGCCCAGTTACTGTGCATGAAACTATTCTATTTACGGTCGACGAAGATCGTCAGGATTATCTTTCCAGTAATTAGATGGTGACGTTAACATGTTTACTGCACCGTGCACCGCCATCTGGATTACATTGTAAACCTTTCAATACGACCACACAGTACTGCCGACAGTGATGTGCTCGTCTAGATAGATCACAGTGATTCCTTTGGTGTTCAGGAGAACTGCGCTATACCCCCACACCTTACTTCTGTTTCTGCCTTCGTTTCATTTCATAGTCACAATGAATGGCAGAAAATCTGCACTCGCGTCCATGACGTTCATCCTTACGATAAGTTTACACAGTTGGAGTTCCTTACCGTATGGAAGAAGTTGACACACCACATCTACTAAGCAGCAATTAGCGATTAGGATTTCCGCCAGTGTCCCTAACGCTCATGGCGTCAAGGACACGGAATAATGTGACATCATTAAATTTTACGGTACGATACACAGCTAATAAATAATTTGGTATGGCTCAATGGCTGGGTGCAAGTCTCTCAACCGGACGCCACTTCGGCGACTTACGCGTCCGTGTCGTTCCTGGCAACTCTTTCCTATCATTGAGAGGTGAAGGCTACGAATGATACGTTAACATGGTCTTGAATGTAGCCCCAAAGGAAAAAGTTAAAAGGCGTTAGGTCAGGAACAGAACGCCCCTCTCACCATTCGACACAAATCCAATCCAGCGACGGGGAAGTTCTTTGTTCGGGTAGCGATCAACATGGATGCGCAATGAGGAGGTGGTCTGTCTTGTTGGAAGTTGAAATTCTCGAAATCAGCAGCCACTTATGGAACCAACCACAACTGCAACACTTCAAGGTAAGAGGAACCTGTCGCAGTCTTCTCATGGAAGAAATACGGTCCATACAGCTTCGTTTGTGACACTGCAACGAAAACATTAACCTACGGCGAACTCGTCCATGCGCCAAGGTTTGCTGAGAATACTCTTGAGCCGGCCAGAGTGGCCGAGCGGTTCTAGGCGCTACAGTCTGGATCCTGCCTCGGATATGGATGTGTGTGATGTCCTTAGGTTAGTTAGGTTTAATTAGTTCTAAGTTCTAGGGGACTGATGACCCCAGAAGTCAGGTCCCTTAGTGCTCAGAGCCATTTGAACCATTTGATACTCTTGAGGGTGTTAACCTTGCTTCATTGCTGAATATCAGCTTAAAGACGAAATATTCATCCTTCCTGCACTGTGATGCAAAATCGAAGTCATGAGTCGTAATTATCCGTACTTGACTGTTGCACAAGCTGCAGGTGGCACTATTTGAAATGTAACTGTCATCGCAAAGTCTTCCACATAGTTTGCTGCGGTATTCCACGTTCGTGGATTGAGCCGACTGGACTGTTTACGAAACTTTATCTCGCCCTCTCCAAGGTTGTATCTTGCACATTTTGTCGGAGGGTACTTTTCTGTTTACAGAAAACACGGGTCCCCAGACTGTCGATATCGACCTACAGTACTCTGTCTGCGTGGCAGTTCTTTCCCATAATCCCCTCTGAATGTACGCTGCACTGCTGGAACAACTATCTCGTATATTCCGACACAAAAAGCTCTTTTCTTGCGTTGTCGAGCCGGCCGATGTGGCCGTGCGGTTCTAAATGCGTCAGTTTGGAACCGCGTGACCGCTACGGTCGCAGGTTCGAATCCTGCCTCGGGCATGGATGTGTGTAATGTCCTTAGGTTAGTTAGGTTTAAGTAGTTCTAAGTTCTAGGGAACTGACGACCTCAGTAGTTAAGTCCCATAGTGCTCAGAGCCATTTGAACCATTTTGCGTTGTCGCCATTGTCTCAAGGCAGTGTAGTCGTAACACCAGCTGGTAGACACAGTGCAAACTCAGTGACTTGAGGTTCTGTTCATCCATCAGTCGGTACGTGTAATGCACTTTAGAAAATATAAACTTTGAAAACCAAAGATTAATTTAGAGTAGCCCTGTATTCCACTATTCTGCGCATCCCCCCCACCTCCCAGTCCCCCACCCCAGCCCCCACTACCATCCTTCATCCCCAGCACAGATCTTTGTATACCCTTGATTGTTGACCCTGTTTCGTGTATTTTAGAGATCGAACTTATGTACATGAGAGAACAGTACTTCGCCTATTTATAGCGATATTTGGTGACATCTGTATGACGTCACGACGTAATTACCTTCACGCGAATATGGATAAGTAATTTCGTTTTACTCGTATTAATATCTCAGAGTCTTCTAACTAATCAAAAATGGTTCAAATGGCTCTGAGCACTATGGGACTTAACATCTTAGGTCATCAGTCCCCTAGAACTTAGAACTACTTAAACCTAACTAACCTAAGGACATCACACACATCCATGCCCGAGGCAGGATTCGAACCTGCGACCGAAGCAGTCCCGCGGTTCCGGACTGCAGCGCCTAGAACCGCAAGACCACCGCGGCCGGCTTATAACTATTCTTGCCTACAAGCAGTTAATATCAAACACTTTAATTTAGTGTTCCCTAAGCCTCTGACGGAACGTGTCTGCATCAGGTGATGTCACAGCCTCAAAAACCCACTCATCACCTAGGAAGTAAACATCATCTGACTGCAATTTCGTGGCAACATCGTTTTCTCGCAAAACGGCGGTCGCTTGTTCGAGTCCCAGCCGGTGCTTGAGTTTGGACTTTACATAGGGAGAGTAAGTTGCTATTGTCCGTCGCACGTTAAGACCGTTGCGCGACAGGAGTGGCGCATTGTCAGAAGAGAGTACATATTCCAGGTTCTCTGCAGAGACAGTTTTTCTGCATTACGGATAACAGGGGCATCACAGAGCGCGAGGCAGTACGAGTATTGTGAGCATAACGTTTCAAATGGCGCAGATTCACAGTTAAATTCTGAAGGTATATGGACCACATGCAATGTGCGTCCAGCCGCAGTCAAATGGTGCTGACAATTTGACCAAAGCCGCACAGACACGCGTGATGCTGATTGGGAAGGAAGGCCGTCGTTATCGACCGATATCCATGCAATCTCTTTGGCAAACTGAAAGAACATCTGGGGGAAAAGAGATTTTCTAACGATGACCACTTTCACACAGCGGTTCTCGAATGGCTCCATGACCAAGGAGCGGATTTTTACTGTCGAGGCAATGAACGATTGGTAGTACGTTCCAATCGTTTTTGCAGAGACTTGGCAAAAAATATTGTCTTGTATCGGTATAACTTTGATGTATAGTGCAGTTTCCAGTAAAGTTACTTGGCTTGAGTTACCTTTTGAATCCTCCTCGTAAATGCGATACGACTATGTCTTTATCCTCACTTTTTGCTGGAGTGACACTATGTTAGAAGTAATCAGATCTGTAGGAATGGCAAAAGTATTAGTAGATGTGTATGAGAATTAAATCTAAAAACATAAAGAATCATTCCCAGATAAGCAAGTGCCAATGTCCTTACCGTGGTACACTGTCAACTTCAGACCAGGCCGGAGTGTGTGTGTGTGTGTGTGTGTGTGTGTGTGTGTGTGTGTGTGCGTGTGTGAAATCTTATGGGACTTAACTGCTAAGGTCATCAGTCCCTAAGCTTACACACTACTTAACTTAAATTATCCTAAGGACAAACACACACACCCATACCCGAGGGAAGACTCGAACCTCCGCCGGGACCATCCGCACAATCCATGACTGCAGCGCTCCTGACCGCTCGGCTAATCCCGCGCGGCCCGGCCGGAGTGGCCGAGCGGTTCTAGACGCTACGGTCTGGAACCGCGCGACCGCTACGGTCGCAGGTTCGAATTCTGCCTCGGGCATGGATGTGTGTGATGTCCTTAGGTTAGTTGGGTTTAAGCAGTTCTAAGTTCTAGGGGACTGGTGACCTCAGAAGTTAAGTCCCATAGTACTCAGAGCCCTTTGTCAACTTCAGATCGTTTCCTGAGTTCGAAAGTGCTCCCTTCAAAAGTATAAGTCAATCGCGAGAACATTTCCTAAGTTGCAGAACGGAAATGAAACCAACACTTTACGAACCTTGATTGAAGACGCTATCAGAGACGTTTAAAACAATACACTGGTATACGCTTCACAAACTAGTGCAATGAACGAGTACATTCCAGGTTACTTCCAGTTGGTACTGATGGCCAGACTGCACGTAATACATCCGGTGATCATGAGCGGCTGACGCACTATCCCAATTAATCCTCAACTGACCCAAATATTTATACGGATCACGACGGGTGAACTTGACATGGGGTTACCTGTGCGGTTACACGACCCTGTTTGTAAATGAAGACATTTCATACACCGCGATCACATTGTAGACATTTTTTTTGCTCCAGGATAACCGATTTCGGGAGTCTTACGGTGTCGTCACTTGATCTTCTGGAATTTACTATAAAACTACCATATTACATTATATGAAGTCAAAGCATAAAAGGCACTCTTCACGTATACATGTTTTGTTAAAAGTCCAATCGATAAAATACATATAGTTGATAAGATGAACACAAATGGTAAAAAAATGCACACAGCTAAAATCCTCGTATCGGCCGTGCAAGTTGGTGACGACAATGATTCTCACAAGCTTTCCGCACAGCACCAAGCTGTCGGCTGGTCTTTCATTTTCAACCATAACGATTGCCCCGCAGCACAGCATGTGATCCTGTTTACCTCAAGTCTTTCCAATCAACCTCACATTTTTCATGCCTCAGCCGCACAGGCTCTCTCATACTTTATAATTTTCAAAAATGTTCAAATGTGTGTGAAATCTTATGGGACTTAACTGCTAAGGTCATCAGTCCCTAAGCTTACACACTACTTAGCCTAAATTATCCTAAGGGGAAACACACACACCCATGCCCGAGGGAGGACTCGAACATCCCCCGGGACCAGCCGCACAGTCCATGACTGTAGTGCCTTAGACCTTTATAATTTTGCTACGTGACTTGTACGAGTTTATCGTTTGCAATTAAGTAGCACCTGAATCTGGGCTTAGTGTCGTTAAACCCAGGTCCTGTACATACCTTTATCCAAATAAAGGAACTGTAAAATTACAACTGCAGCATATTTTATACAGCACGAACAAATATTTAGGTCCTAAAAGAAGAACGATAATCTGGATTCGTTGCTGAGAATACAGTTTTGTTGAAAACGTTGTCCGTACAAAATTTCAACGTTTTTCGCCACCCACGCATGAACGGTACATCTCTGTCGAGTTCCTATCACTGAAACCATTAAGTGATTATTAATATGTGATGTTTAATTACTGCCCTGCCTCTGCATAACATAGCTCCATTAGTGAACCATTTTGCTTATTTGACTATTTCTCGTCTCTCAGTGATGCTACAGTAATGATTGCACTGGCGCCATTCTGCTCAGACGAAGAGGTGTGGACGTACCCATGAACGTGCAAGGATTGGCACCGGACGGAAAGAACCCACTGAGGCACAGGTACGGCGGTTATCGCCGAAACAACCAGTTACATTGTGTTTTGCAACGTCAGTTTAACCTAATTAGTAAAACCGGTTTCTACAATAACCGATTTGCGGTTTTTTATTGCTATGATTTCCTGTAATAAACGTAGAAATAGAACAAAGATTGAGAAATTTTGACTCTCTTAGTTTCAAGATACATAGAGTCAAAATCTTGAATTACATAGGAAAAGAAAAGGAAACTTAGTCTGTCCACCTTCGCTGCTCTTCTTGAAAACTGCTAAGTGGTTGGATACTACGAAAAATCATCAGTATTCTGCTACTGATTCTAATTTTTCGAAACTCTGGTCAAAAATCATGTTGTGTGCTAGAAGGGTGAAAACTGAGGTTGAAAAACGGTTTGTCGTGTTAATTTTTCGGTATTCAACGGCTACAGATGGATAAAGGCTTATTATGTAGACACAGGCAGCTACTTTCCATTTTCATTGTATATTATGAATGATTTGCTGTTAAGTTTCTAATTTATTACGGTTACCATGTTTTCCTTGCTCTTTTATTATTTCATAGGAATGACAGACAAATCTTTAACCTTTTAAAGCAAATGAAGTATTGTATCTCTTTGCTACTTCACTTCACTAAAATATTTCCAGACTATGGTTGCTGTCATTCTGGAATACAGCGGTGTCCGGCGACTACATCGAGAAACTACTGTACAGACTAGGTAGGACTAAGCCTTGCATATTGCATGTACAGGCGTACGCACAGCAACAGGAACATTATTGTCTCAGCAATACTGTACCAACTCTTACAGCATATGCTTCTTGCTCGTGTCTATCGACATTGTAATTAAAATACCACTCATCACTTTTGTACATAGCATTATAAAGCAATATTTCAAACCAATGCAAATTTTACGCATAAAAATTACTCCTTCTTTTAAAAACTTTGATTTAAAAATTAGAAATTTTACCACTTTTGCTATGGCTTTCCCGGTAGTTAAAAAAAAAGACTGTTCACAATCATGACCTAAGAAATGCCGAAAAATATCTGCCATTCAGAATTAAAATACCGATATCAATTTTAACCTGTCGGTTTTCCCGATCCCTTCTGAGGCAGCTTAGACTGCGGTACGGAGACAGCGTGGGCGTCGCACCACTTTGAGGAATTGCCTCTCACAGTGTTTACCTGCCTCGGGAGTGTTTTGCAAGACCACGAGCCCAGCACGTGAGCATAGGGGCTTCTGCAGGCGCGGAGATGGAGACCGCCCGTCGCCTACTGTTCATTTGGTGCTCCGTTCCCTCCGCGGGCTTCTTTGCCACCTGTCAGCTGCCAGGCCATTTCTGTCAAACTGTTCAGCTTGCACTCATTTACAGGCGACACGTCTGAGCTACAGCACAGCCTTGAATATATATTTACAAATAATTGTAACGGATATGTAAGTGGGCCGGCCGAAGTGGCCGTGCGGTTAAAGGCGCTGCAGTCTGGAACCGCAAGACCGCTACGTCGCAGGTTCGAATCCTGCGTCGGGCATGGATGTTTGTGATGTCCTTAGGTTAGTTAGATTTAACTAGTTCTAAGTTCTAGGGGACTAATGACCTCAGCAGTTGAGTCCCATAGTGCTCAGAGCCATATGTAAGTGCATTAAGATGCAGTAAGTGATAAAGTCTAGCTCACACCCTTCAGTATGTCATTGCTATACACAAGCTGCTTCTCATTTGGCCCGTGTGTAGAACCCTGGTTCGATGTATAGAGGGCCTGATGGACCGAATTAGCTCAAAGTAAATAAATTTTGTTTTCCTTACGGTCTTCAGTCCGAAGATTGGTTTGATGTATCCTGTGCAAGCCTTTTCATCTCCGAGTAACTACTGCAACACACGTCCTTCTGAATTTGCTTGGTCTCTCTCTACGATTTTACCCCTCCCCCCCCCCCTTACCCCGCCCACTTTCATCCAAAAAAATGGCTCGGAGCACTATGGGACTTAACATCTATGGCCATCAGTCCCCTAGAACTTAGAACTACTTAAACCTAACTAACCTAAGGACATCACACAACACCCAGTCATCACGAGGCAGAGAAAATCCCTGACCCCGCCGGGAATCGAACCCGGGTACCCGGGCGTGGGCCGCTTTCATCCAGTACTAACTTTTCATCCCTTGATGTCTCAGAGTGTGTCCTACCAACCGATTCCTTCTTCTACTCAGGTTCTACCATAAATTTCTTTTCTCCCCATTTCCTTTCAATACCTCCACGTTAGTTACGTGATCTACCCATATGACCTTCAGAATTCTTCTGTAGCGTCACATTTCAAAACTTTCTATTCTCTCTTTGTCTAAACTGTTTATCGTCCATATTTCACTTCTATACACGGCTACGCTCTATACAAATACTTTCTTCATACACTTCAATCTATACTAGATGTTAACAAATTTCTGTTATTCAGAGATGCTTTTCTTGCCTTTGCCAGTCTACGTTTTATATCCTCTCTGCTTCGAACATCATCACTTATTTTGCTCTCCATAAAGCAAAACTCCTCTACTACTTTAAGTGTCTCGTTTTCTAATCTGATTTCCTCAGGATCGCCTGATTTAGTTCTACTACATTCCATTAACCTCGTTTTGCTTTTGTTGATATCCACCTTATATCTTCCTTTCAAGACACTGTCAACTCCCTTCAGCTGCTCTTCCAAGTCCTTTGTTGTCTGTGACAATTACAATGTCATCGGCAAACCTCAACGTTTTATTTTTTTCTCCCTGTACTTTAATTCGTATTCCAATATTTTTTTCCTTTACCACTTGCTCAGTATGCACACAGAATAACATCGGCGATAGACTACAACCCTTCTCAATCACTGCCTCACTTTCTTGCTCCTCAACTCTTATAACTGCCACCTGGTTTCTGCACAAATTGTAAATAGCCTTTCCCTCCCTGTATTCTACCCTTGCCACCTTTAGAACTTGAAAGAGGGTTTTACAGTCAACTTGGCCAAAAGTCCTCTCTATGTCCACAAATACTATAAACGAACGTTTGCCTCTCCTTAACGTATATTGTATGAAAAGTCGTAAGGTCAGTATTGCCTTCCGTGTTCCTACATTTTTCTGGAATCAAAACTGATTTTCGCCGGGGTCGGCTTCTACCAGATTTTCTATACTTCTATAAAGAATTCGTGTTAGTATTTTGCAACCCTGACATATAAACGAAGCAAAATATAATAAATAATCGTTCTAGTGCTGCTCTGAAATTAGCAAAATTTAGGTTGAAATTGCTCTCTGCGCGTACTGATTTAGGTTTCCAAGCGAGAATTTTTTTTTTAGGATTCCAGTCGTCACTGTTGTGTTTATGTGTGCTCCAGTTTGTTTTTCCCGAATGTGTTCTTCAGTTTAGTGTATTAGTTATTATTTTAGTTGACCATTCCATTTGCTTCTGAAAGTTCCCCTGATTCTTGCATAGCTACTTAGCTAACGAGCACGTCTGGCCACCATATATAGGTGCTGCGGTGTGTCTTACGACCTGACGCTTGGATATTCGTGTCTGTGGAGTGACGGCATTTGTCAGCAAACGATTGTGCAGTGGTATTACCGAACGGTGTCGTATATTGGTTATTCCGGCGGACCCGCACCCGCGAGAAGCGGCATTCATGCACACTATCGAGTATCTAGATTTCAATTTTTTCTCTAGCAAATTCGATTAAAGGAAATGACGATATGGTTTCTGTTAACAGGCACGGCCGTATTCCTTTCCAATCCTTTTGTAGCACAGATCTGCGCTCCGTCGCTAAACAGGTCGTCGTTGAGCCCTAATCTTGCTGTGCTACCCTATAGCAGAGGCTATGAGAAAACGCTAGTAACATGCTGTACCCAACGAAGGACGTGGTTCTGCGCCGTCTGGAGAAGCACAGCGATGCCCCACGGAACGTCAGCACATTTCAGTACCGCAAAGATTAGCGCTACGAGAAGGTAAAGCGTAGGTGGGCCAGAACAAGTTGGACAGAGAAATGGAGCGCTTTAAAATAATCAAGCCCCTTCCCTCCAATGGTAGTTTAAAATGTTAGGCGACAGTTGAACGAGACGCCTAGGTAGCGCGCAGTTTTGGTCTAATTATTCAGGCTTCCTCCAGAATGAATCATTGATGATGCGGTATCGTCAGGCCTGCGATTGATGGTCGTTTGGATGATCAGGGCGTTAACGGCCAGGCGTCACTTAACTGCCCACTTTGCGAGGCCGTGTTGCGCATACTCGAGGCACCATCCTACGTGATGTGTTCCTTTTTAAGATCGGTCATCCGTGTACAGAACGGTCTACGCGCAGTTTGCCTTTGGCATAACTATGACGCACAGCAGTAATCACTAATGACACAGATCATCGCTGTACGCCTAAGTAGCCGGCCGCCGTGGCAAAGAGGTTCTAGGCGCTTCCGTCCGGAACCACGCTGCTACTGCTGTTGCAGCTTCGAATCCTGCCTCGGGCATGGATGCGTGTGATGTCCTTAGGTCAGTTGGGTTTAAGTAGTTCTAAGTCTAGGGGACTGATGACCTCAGATGTTAAGTCCCAAAGTGCTTAGAGCCATTTGAACCATTTGAACACCTAAGTAGTTAGTCCGCAATCTACCGTTCTTAGTGAGTACACAGAATGTCCTCCCCTCAGGTAAGATCGGAGAAGGCGTTTATGCAACCGTTGAGCCCCTTGCATAAGTAAATGAAAGCACTCGTGCCGTATACCATCAAGCAAGAGAGCAGCAAAGTATTCGTGAGATGCGACGAGACCTCTACAAAATTCGAACTCTTTTCGGGTAGGCTTTCCTAACGCCGCACACGATGGAGGAGTTCAGTGGGGAATATATAAATAAAACCTTTGGGTAAGGTTCGTAGTACAGGTAGTTACATTCAGTTTCGTAAGAGCTACTGTTTCCGTTTGGGTAAGGTGAGATGAATGGACGAAATAGCTGCGTAGTAAACCCATGCCCTTTTTATACTGGGCTCCAAGTGGCGTTTAGGTCTAAGTGGGCCCAGGGCGACTGTTAATTGTGATATTTGTTATTGGATCCGTCAGGAGGGTATTAAGACCACTTACCACATAGGTGGGCATAGCAGGCCTTTAGAATCTAAAAACAATGCACGATCCTATAGCCACACATCTTGTGAACGATCGAACACGTCTCTGTTCAAAATTGCATGGTCGACGAGTGTCGAATGGACTCTGACGAGTCTTATCAGAAGAATTATAGCACGACTTCTGGTGCAGTGGTGCTGACATCATCGACATTGGACTGTGGATCAGCGGAATATTTCAGAGCCTGATGGGTCACGAGATACGGTAGGGCACTTTGACGAGCATGTGTGGATGTGGCAGATGCCAGCAAACAATACTTTCCCTCCTGCGGTGACATCTAGTGCTAAAGTGGGGGTTAGTTTTCCCTTGCTTCGAATGAGCGGGATAAATAAACTTAGATATCTGATCAGCATTGTAGACACTAGTATGCTTCCTACATCGCGACATTTCTGTCGAGTCGGAAATCTGCCGTATGTGCAGTGTTTCTCCGCTATCGGAATAGGAAGGAGAAAATTCTGCTACACTATCTGCTCTTCTCCACACACCACACAGTGGCTTCTCGAGAACGAATCCAGATGTAGAAGAATTCGTATATCCTCTTAGTTGCATGGTTGACGTCATTGGCTGGAACAGCAATGGATGTTCTGAGACACTTGGACACACAGTATAGGACTTTATTGGTTTTGTTGACTACTCTATATGAACATCGCGGAAACATCTGCAATATTTTCCTCAATTTTGTCGTAATATCTGCCGTAGAGAGTCCTAGAACTTCTCATATTTAATTAAATTGATATTGCGTTGGCATAAGAACAGTTCCTGATACATGACCATGGATAAGTCGAGCTTTTGCCAGTTAAATGTGTACGAGAGGAGGATGTTCTTTCAATTAAAACAATATATATCTGGTGGCCCTCAAAGGAAGTCATTTATCACTACTGTATCAAAATTTTATGCTTATTCCTCAGACATAGGGACATATCAGGCACATAGGGACACATTAGCGGAATAAAAAAGCTATCGTAATGTACTAATATATTCGTATGACTACTGATTCTCTGAAAGAAGCTATGATATTAGATATAGCTAAAGAAATTTAAATTACGTCTTAAATTTGGGGTGAATGAAACATGTAAGAAACTAAGTTTATGAAAAAAAAAAAAATAGAATTCCTCAACTATAGAATAGCGTGCTACACGGCAAAATCTTTTACTGGCCTGTATTGATATTCCACATGTTTTGCTAATGACGGATAATTTTGTGTAAAGTTATTCATATGAAGGCGTTCTCGAGTTGTTTCAAGAGCAAAGCGTAGGTGAATACGAGAGGAGACAGTGACTGGAGATGTTACGTGGTGCAAATTCCTTGGCATCTGCTACGCATATTTACACACGAAACGGATGTACTGCCTTGCCAGGAAGAGACCCTCCAGAACATTAGCTGATTCACGCGTTTCCTTTTCGTGAGTGACTACCATTGTTCCCAAACAGCAAAGTACGCGTTATGCGCCATTTGTAAACATGACATTGTAACAGCTGTCCCCCACTGGGGTCATAGTCCGACACTTCTGGTTGTGCTCGACGTACTGAGTTTATTTCATGAAGCTTGTCAAGGCAAATATAAGACGAAATTTGTGTAGCAAGCAAGTTGATTCTTAACGCCATTTGCTAACTTACGTTATATCTTCACTATCGTATATAAAGGAATTACCAGGCAATCTGAAAGTTATAATTTACAGGAGTGTTGTTAATATTACATGGTGTTAGAAACTAAGATCTTAAAATAAATGCCACCCTCCTTTTACAATGACTCTATTTGCCTGAAGTGCTTAGGAAGGAAAGCGTAAATCATTATTTGAGGATGGAGATTTGAACTCACCTCTTACTGAGTACAAGAGGTGATGCCATTTGGTAGAGTTAATTGTATATGAGTAGAAGAAACATTGTCGTGCGTACTGGGGTTTTTATAGATATCTATGTGCTTCATGTGTTCGCTTCGACTTACAGGGATTTTGGTGATTGTGTTTTAATCTGGTTCACTACTTTCCTTCAGAAACGATCTAAGTACTTAAATTGCTGATTGATTATTGCCGAGGGAATTGTTTCTGATGACTAATTTGTTGTTGAAGTAATGATAAAAACTCAATTCCATACTTAACCATTGCGTTTGATACTCAGTGCAAAATTAATTTATCATCTAAGTAAAACACAAGTAAATGTGTCAACACATGCATTATTGTGAAATCATAGTTAACGTACTGCCTGCGTTGTTTTCATTATAAAATTATCTCTGTGGATAATTATCTTCAATAAATCTGAAATAAATAAAAAAAACACTATTTTCTAGAAGAGTGCAATTCTATACTCTTCATCATCCAAAAAAGTCTGAATTCCTTAAATAAATCAACAGTTATTATTTCTTTTCGGTTCTTCGTTTCAAATACGACGCCATGCAATAATGATAGCAGTTACGTATAGTTGAGGATATATCTTTTCGTCGGTGCATTATTTCACAGTGACGTTTACGACACCGATACGATAGTGTAGTCACTATAGGTGTTCTTACAATGAGAAGAAACTGTGCTCTAAAGTGTCTAATGTGCAGTGAATTTTGGTCTCGGTAATCAGCAGTAATTGCTGAAGACGGTGAATGCTGGAGCAAAGTTTCCAACATAACCAGAACTAGGTGGGCGGCGTGAGACGTCCCGTGGTGTCACACAAGATTAAAATACGTTTGATGTTTTACGCTCATCCCATAAAAGTGTACTCACCCGGTGTAGGTACGTAAATGACCATTGTTTTGGGCTCCAATGGACATTGCTCTCATTTCCTCATATCCAGGAAAGACTTATCTTTGAGACTGTTTCATTGGTTCACAGGAGCTAGTTTTATTGCCCACGCAGTATGAGTCACAGTTACCTTTCAGTTTAATTCTGCGAGCTCTGTGCAAACGAATTCCCCTGAGTTCTTCACGATTTGTTAATTTCTCTTCAACCTCTTAACTTTCGCATTACATGATACGCATTAGTGCAGATTCACAGTGCTCCATGCACCTAACCCAATTTATGTAAGAAGATTTCGAGTACTGTCGGTGATTTTATAGTAATGAATATAATACTGCATCGCGGAACAGTGTGATTTCTCTCAACCGCTTCAGGCAAATGCTGGGATGGTTCCTTGAAAGACTACGGCTGACTTCCTTCCCTAAACCGTTGGGGCCGATGACCTCTCTGTTTCGTCGCCTCCCCAAATCAACCAACCAACAACCCCCGAACAGTAACTGCACACTATTTCATTCATTTGATTCATCAGTGGGAGATGGCGTTTGATAACACTTTATTGTCGTACCGGAATATTCAGTGAAACATTGTGACGTAATCTTCTCAGCTTCTTGTTACTGCGGCGTTTCTGCGAATTTCGTTGGCATCATCAGTAGAATAGTGTGTAATGTCATGTAAGCGTGAAGCTACTATTCTCCAGTTGCCCGAGAAAATTTAGGCAGTAAAACAGCTGAGATGGATTGCACTTGCAAATGGAAAGTGCTTGCTTGTAATAATTTGGAAAATTTTCTTTTGTTTTTTAACCGTAGTTATGTTTTTTCTGCCATTCAACTGTAATTTTTACGTGGTCTATAGGAGCACAAGGTGGAAATTGTTTACATAAAGAGAGAACGAAAGCCCCGCACAAATGCACACCACATGTAAGAGTTTTGTCATCGTTGGCCCTCCCAAGGCTATCAGTAGTTCTAGCGGAATATCGTATACTTATTTTGTACGAATATCTTCGTTAATGTTTCTATTAGTTAAACTGCGTTCTGTTTTGTGTGTTTATGAGCCGTTTCTCATTCGAGAGGTGGAAAGAATTTGATTATAGCTTGAGGGATTATTTACAATATTTATTTTGAAGTCAAAGTACGTAGCCTTTATCGTTGATGCTTGCGATATATATGGTATTTCTAAATCTTCCTCGCAAACTCCAGATCGCGAAGCAGATAAGCATACTAATCACGGAAAACTTAAATTAGGATGGCCGGACGCGGGTTTGAGCCGTCGTCCTCCCGAATGCGAGTCCTGTGAAGTCATCTGAGACTGGCTGCCGGGATTTGGTACTTTTTGGGAAAGAAATAGGACTAGATTTGGCGCCGCGCGGGATCAGCCGAGCGGTCTCAGGCCCTGCAGTCATGGACTGTGAGGCTGGTTCCGGCGGAGGTTCGATTCCTCCCTCGGGCATGGGTGTGTGTGTTCGTCCTTAGGATAATTTAGGTTAAGTAGCGTGTAAGCTTTGGGACTGATGACCTTAGCAGTTAAGTGCCATAAGATTTCACACGCACTAGATTTAGCACTGTTTGCTATGGACCGCAAATCTTAAGGAGAAACATATAACGGATATGGTACAGTTTGGCGGACATAACAGTTTTTATTACATATGTTCCAAGTAGCGGTGCAGCCTGTTATCACATTTTTCAATATCTTGGATTTGGTACCTTATGGAAATGTGCTTTTTATACAGGAAACGTGCACACGGAAGACGGACGACAAGACTTGGCCTTTCGAAGATGACGTGTAACCCTGTCTTGTGGCAGCTCGTACTGTTCCGTTCGTACCAAATTGTTTCTGAAATTTTCATGAGGTTTTCAAATATGAGTGACGCGTAGAAGAAGAGTCCTAAGGAAATGCAATCCGAAAACAAAGGAAGTAGGTTACAGTACGTTTGTTCGCCTACTGCTTGAATACTGCTCAACAGTGTGGGATCCGTACCAGATAGGGTTGATAGAGGAGATAGAGAAGATCCAACGGAGAGAAGCGCGCTTCGTTACAGGATCATTTAGTAATCACGAAAGCGTTACGGAGATGATAGATAAACTCCAGTGGAAGACTCTGCAGGAGAGACGCTCAGTAGCTCGGTACGGGCTTTTGTTAAAGTTTCGAGAACATACCTTCACCGAAGAGTCAAGCAGTATATTGCTCCCTCCTACGTATATCTCGCGAAGAGACCATGAGGATAAAATCAGAGAGATTAGAGCCCACACAGAAGCATACCGACAATCCTTCTTTCCACCAACAATACGAGACTGGAATAGAAGGGAGAACCGATAGAGGTAATCGGGGTACCCTCCGCCACACACCGTCGGGTGGTTTGCAGAGGATGGACGAAGATGTAGGCCGATTGTTTTTGTTCAGTCCAGATAAGCAATTCGTGAACAGAGAAGCACTGTCACTTTTGGAGTACTTAAATGTACATTGATTCCTTGTTGTTTAACAAAAATGGTTCAAATGGCTCTGAACACTATGGAACTTAACATCTGTGGTCATCAGTCCCCTAGAACTTAGAACTAATTAAACCTAACTAACCTAAGGACATCACACACATCCATGCCCGAGGCAGGATACGAACCCGCGACCGTAGCGGTCACGCGGTTCCAGACTGAAGAGCCTAGAACCGCTCGGCTACACCGGCCGGCGTGTTGTTTAACATGCCTTAGTGTTTCCATATACACCTCAAGTTTTATTTATTTAGATTGACTGTCGTACATAAGAAAGCCATCTCTCCAATGTGTTACTTAATTTTTTTTTTATTTGATTTATTTCTGTGTTGTCTGGACAGATTTGGAAGCTGTATACATATAACCACTCTCATTCTCGGAGACTGTTTCTGCAACCTCAGCTTGTGAACACGATGTTTCCTGGAAAGAAACGGAATATTCCCTCGTCTCTTTCCACGCGGATCCTACTATAAAGGATAATATCGGGCGCGGAAAATAAGAAAGGTTGGAAGGGCGCCGTTAAGCCGTCTTAATGGATCGGGACGCATAAAACGGCGCTTTACGCTCGCCCTTATACGTGAGGCTCGCTCTCCGCCAGTGTGCGCTGGCAGACGAGTGACGTCAACTGGCGGCAGAATTTCAGTAATGAAGCTCTGCAGCCACGCCCCATTACAACGTCTGTGGACCAGGGCGAGGCGAGCGAACGGGAACTGCAGGGGCAATAAAAACGAGAACGGGATCTCTCGTTCCTCAAAGCCTTATTTGTCACAGCTCCATTTGTTCACATTCATACGAAGCGCTTTAGCGCGCGCTGGTCTAAATATTGGAGCCTCTTAATGAGGTACTCCGGTTCGATCGGCGGTGTTAGACAATTTGCGTTGAAGTTATGAGCAATTGGAATTTCAAAATGATTTGTTTTATTGCCACACACGTACGAGAAATTTGTCAGCATGTTAGATACTGCCTTCTAGGTTGATAGCTTCCGTTCTCGTTCTTCAGACTTCCAACAGTACTTTGGTTTACGACCAGCCGCTATGTGTCCATTGAGTTCGAACACCTGGCACAAAAGAAGCTAAATTTTTTACGCAGCTTCTTCACGTGCCCGTAATTTACCGTATGTGGTATTTTTTATTCACAATCGCAAAAGATATCTGAAAGGAGGTTAAAAAAAGTTGAATGTCTGGGGCCAAGAAATTCTTTTTTCACATGTCCAGGTGGGCCGTTGATTTTACGTGATTAAGGATGGTATAATATTAATGAGATAGCTGCTATTGCCGAAAGCTCACTCTCATACAAACAGCGAAAGTAAGAGATTGGTGCTGGATTTAATTTCCTTCCATTTTTTCTTCCTTTTCACTTCACTATTCAACTTCTTTTCATGTTCATTTGAAATCAAGAATACCCAGAAAACTCTTATGCTGACACGTTACACAGCTTCTCGGTACTGAAGTTCGGATTTTCAAAGTTAATGTTCGTTAATATCTGATACAGAGGATAACAAATAGCTGAAGATACGTTGATATCTACAATACGACAATTGTATGCATAATGGCAGAAACTTAAGTCTACTTACATTAACTATCCCTATATCAATGATATGCGTGTCAGTTATAAATTCTTTGTGAGGTATAACTTGAAGTTCATCTAGAAAGCAAACAAAAGGTGGATATCTAAAATCCAATTACAACTATGTTAGATTACGAAATTCGCATTACCTCAAAGCACACAAGTTATCGTGTATGTTACTGCTGTCAGTTCTTAGACTGTGACAGTTCTTGGTTACATTTGATTCATTGTCCTATAATGCAAACTTGGAACTGACAAATAGGCTACAATGTATGTGTCTCTTGTTGTTTCTGAGATCATATCTGCAGTATCGGTGTCATGCAGTAATAAATGTAAAGCACCATATTTGGACAATCAATGTGTTGAGATAAAATGTTCAAAAAGTATAAAATTGTAAAAATATATACAACACAGGTATAAAGTGATGTTAATTATCACGAACTACACACGGAGCTAGTTGGTCTTAATGCAAAATATATATCTCTCGTTTAATGTGGTTGTCAGTTCAGATTTGGATAGGATGCTGATCGCACACTTCGTGTCAAATTAGATGATTCTTCATGCAGGATATGCAGATACCTCACACCAGACTTAAATGGTTAAAACACTGCCAAAGTTTTGTGCATACATTTCATTACGTAACTCTGTTTGTTCCTCACGTATCTAGTCGGCATGTTACGTCATATGAATGTACATCTCAATTTTTTCTAGGGTGTTTAGTGGTCTGTCTTCTTCTGCTTTATCGGAATGATTACGATTTCATTAATTTCATTAGCAGAATTCTTGTGATCGAGCACTGAATGCTGGTAGACTGGCTCCACTAACATTAATGTGTTCACTAAATCTCGGTTTGTGTGGGAAAACTTGAAACCGAGATTTAGTGAACACATTAATGTTAGTGGAGCCAGTCTACCAGCATTCAGTGCTCGATCACAAGAATTCTGCTAATGAAATTAATAAAATCGTAATTATTCCGATAAAGCAAAGAAGACAGAACACTAAACATCCTAGAAAAAATTGAGATATACATTCATATAACGTAACATGCTGACTAGATGCGTGAACCGTTGCACAACATAAAATTTATCACGTTCAGTACATGTTATTTTATGTATTCCTGACACGTTATGTGATTGGCAATTATCTATACTGTGTATACTACGGTATCTTACATATTCTCTGACCTGAAGCCAATACAAAGCCTAGTTTTTTTCGAAACAAACGACTTATTTTATCGGAAACGTGACCCCAGTGTGGTGGGCTTATAAACTTATCTTTTCCTACTTGCTCGGTCTTTTCTAACGTGGTCTGATTTCTGTTCTTAGTTTTACTTCCTGTTTTTCTTTTTTCATAACTAGTTTCGGGTCGTAGTCATTTTCAGCTGCTACCTTTTCCAGTGTACGTAACTCAGCATCAGTATTCGTTTCATTTTAAGGGTGTTTGATTAAACTGTCAATCGCTGAGCGGAAATGTGCCTCTTTATGTTGTCCTCTGTATCAGACTACGTACTGACGAGGGGCTATACAACCGAATACCGGTTTGTGTGTCAAACGTTTGAAGTGCAGTTCATGGTGTTTACAAGACGTCCTTTAAAATAGATTTACGAAACCGGAAGCTTTCAGATTTTTGCATTAAAGATTTTTAAAATTGCTGTTATGGAGTTCAGTTGCGTTTGTCGCGTAACTGCTAGCATTTGTGTCGTTTGGCTGAATTTTTGTTCTGTATTTGAAGGATGATGACAACCTCTGTCGTCAGTTTTTAAAAAGTACATTTTATAGTGACAGCCCCTAAATAATGTAATAATTATGTTAATGGACATTTTAACCATCACGCTATAGAATTCTACGACAGGTGGGTTTTGAAAATAGAGAAATATTACGAAAGGAAAGAAGAAAGATGAGGACCTTACGCCAGTCGACGACTAGGTCATTAGAGACGGAATTCGAGCTCGAATTGAGGAAAGACGAAAGAAGGAAACAGGCCGTTTTCTTTTCAAAGGAATCATTCTGACGTTTGCCTTCAGCGATTTAGGGAAGCCACTGGAAACCCAAATCAGGAATACCGGTCGGGAATTTGAACCGTCCTCATGCCGAACCACTTCAACGCCCAGCCGCCACGCCTCCCACTCGATACGAAAGGAAGATTTGATTTGTATCCAAGTCTGCCGTACAGCTTCACATTTGCAGAAAATATCAGCTTACAACCAGTTTTTGAATTTTCCCTAACGTCCGTGAGTGACTTAAGACTCGGGCTGAATTTTGAGTTCCTGAACTGGTAGACGTGACTTTCATTCCTTATGGAAGGACATGAAAAAAAGAACACTCTGGAGACTACTTCACTCAGCTGTTATCCTGGAAGGGTTTCGCAAGCGCCCAATGAGACTACCGCCTTTAAAGGAGGACGCAGTAGGATCCAACGAGAGAAGGGGAGCGGAGGAGGGCTACTGAGTTCCCTCTCTCCGGTAAATAATGAATGGAGGAGAAAGAGAAACCGATAGCTGGACGTACTGATTGTCTCCCAAAAGCGGCACATGCGAACAGCGAGACTATAAGGCACGGCCAGGCTCTGATCTCTTTTATTGCGGCACATAAAGGGAGATGAAATTTCACTGTCCGCTACAGAGAGCATTATTAAAAAGGTTGGGACTGCAGCCTTCGCGCTTAGATGTCTGATGCAATAAGCGGGTGAGATTTTTTTCCCTTAAAACTATAGCTTTATGAGTAGGGCACAGAATACACCCCTGACAGTTGTTTTCGGTGATATATGAACACTGGCTTGCGAAAACATACACTGTAAGGGAAAAACACACAATAAAAAATCGCGACAGCGTACCTGGGAGTCCTAAAATTTAATATGTTCAGGTACAATAGAAAAAATTTACAGCAATTAATTACTTTCAGCTTATTTATAAATATATAGTTTATATAGTTTCATCTCCATTCACCTTCAGCAGTCGATGTAGTATGTGCATCTGCATCCACAAGATTATTTTGCAATTCATACGTAAGTGCTTGTCAGAGGGTTCATAAAATCACTTACAGATTGTTTCTCGACCGTTCCACTTTCGAATAACAGCTGGGAAAAATTAACACCTCAATCTTTTCTCGTGAGTTCCTACCTATCTCTTTTTATAGTCTCTTTTTTTACAGCCTTTTATAGTCATTTATCCTTATGTATCTGTGCGTCAGAATGTGGTTTGCCTACAGAGACAAATGTTGGTGGTTGAGATTTCACGAAAAGATTTCGCCGTGCAAAAAACGCATTTCTATTAGTGGTTGCCAATTCAATTCGCTTACCATAATCCGTACTCTCTGTCTCGTATCTCATGATGATGAAAAACGGGCTGCCGTTCTTTGAACTTTTTGGTGTCCTCAGTCAAGCCTATCCGGTAAGGATTTCACACGGCGCAGCAGTGCTCTAGAATAGGATATACAAGGGCTGTGCAAACAGACAGTTTGGTAGACATATTGGATCTTCTAACTGTTCTGCATATAAAATCAGGTTCGCCTCTCCCACAACATTTTCTACATCATTGAAAAATGTCATGTTACCGCCTTGTGCTGCTGATAAAATTCTTTATTTACACGAACAGTTTCGGTCGACTGGCCATCATCAGGCTCACAAAATTATTCACAACATCAGGCGAAATAAAAAAAATCATTAATGTGGGATGTTTTAGCCTAACAAGATGCAGTGAGTTCTTTTATGAGCTTCATGATGGTAGCTAGAACGAAACTAGGTGTGCAAATAAAGAATTTTATTAGCAGGTCAAGGCGGTTATTGTGACATTTCTGAGATGTTTACGGAATGTAGGGTACTATCTCGTGAAAGTTTTCTAAGTAGTAGTTCCAATTTAAAAAGGCATAAAACCAAAGTGTCGACTTCTCGCCCAAATGGATCAATCGGAACAGACCAACTGGCTTGCGAATCTCTGCCAAAGGCGTCTTTTCGAAGCGGTATCGAGGCGCATGAGGTCAATAAAGTCATTTGGATGCATTGTCGAGGGACATGGGGTCAGTACACTACTATACCGGGTTCTGTGCCTTTCTTGACCTTGAAACCTCTTGATGAAGCAGATCCTGTATTGGCAACCCGAGACTTAACACACCGCATTCTAGTCCTCCCACAAAAGATAAATACCTGGCAGTACCGGGAATCGGAGCTGGGTTCCTCTCATAGTAACAGACACGCTGGCACTGAGCCATGTAGGCGTATATTGTTCCAGTTTAAGTTGTTCGTAATTGTAATCCATAGATATTTAGTTCAATCGTCAATTTTTATACTTGTGTGATTTATCGTGTAACCGAAACTTAACAGATTCCTTTTAGCACTCACGTGGAGGTATACCGATTTCATGGAAAATATGGAATCGACTTGTGATTCTGTCAGTAGCACACATACCTTCGTATGAAGAGAGACATATCCGTCTCGTAGTGAAGGACGACAAGAGAATGCACTGTGCTGAGGTATCTTTATTGATGTTAGAGCAAAAAGTACACTGAGCAATAATTTAATTTCGAAAGCTTTCACCGTCTTCAGATGAATAACTTGTAAATCACTTGTAAAATAAATAATTGTCTCATGTAAAAACTATATTACAGTGTCGTTTTCAAGCAATGTATCGACAGAGTATAGAAGGTGAGTAGGAAACTTGCGATGTATATATTAATTCCAAACTGGTAACAGTGATTTTTAAGTAAAATAAATCAGAACCGACTTGTGGTTGATTTCTGTTGTTCTACAGGGAGAGTAGTAGATGATCAGCTCCTAATGTAGAGACAGGAGGAAGCTGCCCAAAACACAAATAAATTTTCTTTCATTTTTTCCCATTATCCATCACATTTGTGTCAAGAGTCATTTCCTTGTTGTGACTAGTTACGGTCCATCACGTTCATTTTCAGGCCAAGGCCTTAGACATAAGTGCAGTCATACAGTTCCCACGAATGGTCATGAGATTAACCAAATGTTCAAATGTACATTGGTGGGAGGTGTATAATTAAACTTATGTGTAAAGCCATGGTTTTCAAACGGACGCGATCGTCCGAAACTAGTCACAGCAAGGAAATGAGTGTTATCGCAGCTGTGACGGAACTGAAAGAAAATAAAAATTTAATATCCAAGTTGCTGCTCCTACCCTCTGCCAGTATGTTGGAACTTCACAAATAAAGATGATGAAATTCGCGTGAACACGAGAAAAGACCCTACGCCGATTGACATCCGATCGACCATCATTCACTGGTATCAGCTACGATCGTCAAGGCTCTCCGAGTATCTGTTCGAACGACCACATAAATCTAGCCGGGGTGGGAGGCAGATGTCGGATAGATTTACCGGGAGAATCCCATGGAGGGCTAATTCACCCACCAAGGACGTCGTTCACGAAACTCTATTTCGGCTACTTCTTAGAGCTCCGTTTCTCCGTCTGAGAACCTTATCAAATTGGTTTAACGAAAATACAGAGGGGAAGAAAGAAAGAAAGAGACAGAGAGCAATTTAAAAGAAAGAGTTCGCAATTCGTCTCTTTCAGCAATCGAAAGAGCATGAGAGAAGATTGTCTGACTTTTTCAAGTCTTCTGACTGCTTTGCTGCGACTTGCCACAATTTCTTTCTTGTGCCATCCTCTTGTTCTCCAATCTCTGCCTTCCCCTACAGTTTTCATCCTCCACAGTTCCCTCTAGTACCCTGGTACTTTTTCACTTTGTATATTAACACATGTACTAGTATTCTATGCTTTTTTATTGTCAGTTTTTCTTATGTTCTTTCCGCAGGCAACATTTTCATTCCTTATCAGTCTACCTAATTTTCAACACCCTTCTGTACCACATGTAAAACCCTTCGATTTTCTTCCAGTTTTCCCCAGGCCACGATTCACTGCCGTACAATGCTCTGCTCCAAACGTACATTCTCAGAAATATCTTCCTCAAATTAAAGCCTGTATTTGATACTAGTAGACTTGATTTGACCAGGAATGCCCTCTTTGCCTTTGCTAGTCGGCTTTTTATGTCCTCCATGCTTCGTCCGTCATCTGTCTTTTTGTTTCCTAGGTGGCAGAAATTCGGCTCCTTCGTGATCACCAATTTTTAAGTTAATCTTCACGCTGTTCTCATTTTTGCTTCTTCTCATTACTTTTCACTTCTTCGGTGTATTCTCAATCCATATTCTGTAGTAATTTCATTCAATATATCCCGTAATCCCTCTTCACTTTCACTGAGGATAGCAAAGTCACCATCAAATTTTATTATTGATATCTTTTTATCCTGAATTTTAATCCCACTTCTGAGCCTTTCTTTTATTTCTGACATTGCTCTTTCGATGTAGTGATTGAACATTAGAAACAAAACACAGAATCCACCGTTTTTAATCCGACCACTGCGTTCCTGGTCTTCCATTCTTATTGTTCGATATTGGTTTTTGTCTTCCCCTATAGTTTGCTCCAAAATTTTTCACGAAGTCAAACATCTTGCACTGATTTACAGTGTCAACCACCTTGCTCAATTTTACACTGTCGAACAGTGTTTCTGGGTCGATAAATCCTGGGAACATGTCTTATTATGTTTTAAGCTTTGCTCTCATGATCAAACGCAACGTCACAACTGTCTCTCTGGTACATTTAACTGTCCGAAAGCCAAACTGATCGTCTTCTAACAGACATCGTCTTCTAACAAACCATCAGTGTCCGTTTCCACCCTTGTGTATATTATTCTTGTTAGCAATATGGATTCAAAAGTTCGTTAAACCTATCGTGCAATATTTCTCGCATTTATTTGCCCTTACTATTTTCGGGATTGTGTGGATATTTGCAGAAAACCTGTTACTGTGTCTCCAGCCTCAATGATTCTACACGCTGGCTTGAATAGTCGTTGGTTGTCAATTCTCCCAGTGTTTCTAAAAAATCCGAAGGAAAGTCTACTATTGCGAGATTATGACCTTCGGCCGACTGCGTCATCGGCGGAAATTGTTACGACAGCGAAAAATTGTAAGGACTATTGTAACTGAAATGCAATATGTCGGTTGGTTTTGAGTAGTTCTAGAGCTTACTTTAAGTAATATTTGCATCTCAACTCAGTACAAGTTCACGTAAAGCGTGTTTTGTGACGAAGCAGGAATTGCACTATGAGTGTACTATTGATTTATTACAAGGTGACTTTTTTTATTTAGTAAAAATGAGTGGCGTGGGGAGAAACCATAAATCTTTTAAACTGCATTACATACATTTTTGTCAAATGAAATGAACTGGTGTGAAAAATATACTTAATTGTATTTAGAATATATTTTATGACATGAAAACCTTTGCAGCAAAGAGATTGATGGGCAGGTTTGGTTTTACTGCGTCGGCAGTATATAGAAATGGATATTAAAAATATCGACATTTCCTCTAATTAAATGCTCAAGAACCTGTCAAGAACGGCTAAATAATTAAAGGTTTATTGAAGTGAATCAGTGCGTTATACTTCGCGGCAAAAATGTGGAGATACAGCCAGGTATGCATATGACGCAATAGCCACGTTTATTATACAAGAAACATAAAAATGTAGAAGGAATGATGGACGTAGAATTTAATTGAAGATCTGTATTAAATATTTTAATACAAGTACGTGGTTAGCTGTCAACTGCCGTAATAATTTCAATCCTAAGTCAAAGTTAAGAACGCGTGCCATGAACTGTTTGTATGAAAATGGTTAAACGTTACTTTGATATATTTGTAAATCCTTTTCATTTCTAATGCTTGAAAATTATTTATGCTAGAAGTCATGAAAATAAATCAATGAACAGATCATCACTGTCTTAAAAACTCTCTGAGGAATTACCGTACACCACATCATTTCTACGACACAAGACTGAATCAATATTTTTACTGGACACGTGCGGATAACATAGTAACTGAAAATAATCAACTTTTTAAGATCCATTGGAAACAGTATGTGGCTGTTACACACATAAAGCGGTACTATATTATTGTGGAGTGGAAGCATTGCTAAATTAACAAAGCAAGAATCATTAAACGCAGACTACTACATGAAGGTAGGGCCAGTTCTCTGTGGATCTGTGGGTACTAAGATATTTCACCATCAAAGTGCGTGTGTAACAGCATGCATAGCACCACCATTAATTACGGCCTGTTCTATGCTTCAATGTTAATAGCTTTCTGCTTAATATTATCAGATTTCCATAAATATTTATTCAGAGCTCTGAAAGTTGTGATTTTTACAGGTTCTCCGTGTAACCTGATCTTATCTGTTTTCATATTTTTATTACTGCGTACGTTTTCCTTGATTCGATGATCAAGGAGCATTTGCAAATATTTGTGGTGGGTGATTTGTTCAACGTGAGAACGGTTTCTACCTTGGTGACTCATGTTACAAGCTCTCTCTTCATTACTCTCCTAAAGAAGACTTCGCCGTGTAATTAAGCAGGGTATCTACAGCAGAGGAAAATGGAAATGAGCACCTCTAAAGATGTAAATTAGAAACATCATATTTGCATGGGGCATTAACAGAGAGCGATGCTGGCAACCACTCAAGCACCATGCTGTAGACAGAGAAGGAAATACGTACCGAGGATGGAGCCGCTGAGCCGTTTTTCAGTCGTCTGTTCGAGCCGTTTATAGGCTCGTATCGGTAGAGATTGTTCCTCTATAGCACCTCTGCAACGAGTGGTATAGCGTCCCACCCGGCCAGTTTTAGATGGCTGGGTCTGCAGTCTCGCTCTCAGTGTGTGGTCCTCGGCTACGAGTATTGGTGCTGCCGATAGATCACCGTATACATGGCCTCTCGCCGAGCTGTTGCGATGCGCCCCACTGTCCACGATAGCCTGACAGAGGAGATGCACTCGGTGGCCTGTTCAGACACGCTATACTCTGAAGGGTCGGGCTCGTGACAGTCAGAGGAGCTAGCACTTGTCTACGTCGCTCGCTGCGCCACCAGCGGATCACAGAAGAAAATCAGTCCGATGACAAGCCGTTTGGTCGCGCAGGGTAGCCGTGCGGTCTAGGGCGTCTTGTCACAGTTCGCGCGGCTCCCCCCGTCGGAGGTTTTTGTCCTCCCTCGGGCATGGGTGTGTGTGTTGTCCTTATCTCACAATTGGTTCACCTCTTACTTTAGCAACAGGCAGCAAAAGGTCATTATTCACAATGTTGATAACGGCTGTGATGTGGCATCTGAGTGGGGTACTGTCAAGTGGGAGTGCCCCAGGGATCAGTGTTGGGGCCGCTCCTGTTCCTTATTTACATAAATGATATGCCCTCTAGTATTATGGGTAACTCTAAAATTTTTCTCTTTGCTGATGACACTAGCCTGGTAGTAAAGGATGTTGTGTGCAACATTGACTCGGTTTCAAATAGTGCAGTACATGACCACAGTTCATGGCTTGTAGAAAATAAACTAACGTTAAATCACACTAAGACTCAGTTTTTACAGTTTCTAGCACACAATTCAACAAAACCTGACGTTTTAATCTCACACAACGGGCATAAGATTAGTGAAACTGAACAGTTCAAATTTCTAGGTGTTCAGATAGATAGTAAGCTGTCGTTGAAAGCTCACGTTCAGGGTCTTGTTCAAAGATTTAATACTGCCATTTTTACTAGTCGAGCGGTATCAAAAGTGAGTGATACTTCGACGCGTAAATTAGTCTACTTTGCTTATTTTCATTCACTTATGTCTCATGGTATTATGTTTTGGGGTAACTCTTCCCATTCTAGAAGGTTATTTTTGGCTCAGAAACGGGCGGTTCGGGCAATAAGTGGTGTGAGTTCACGAACCTCTTGTCGACCTCTGTTCACGAGTCTGGGTATTTTGACATTGGCCTCTCAATATGTATATTCCTTATTATCGTTTCTTGCTACCAATATTAGTTTATTCCCAAGAATAAGCAGCTTTCACTCGGTTGACACTCGGCAGAAATCAAATCTCCATTTGGATCGGACTTCCTTAACAAAAAATGGCTCTGAGCACTATGGGACTCAACTGATGAGGTCATTAGTCCCCTAGAACTTAGAACTAGTTAAACCTAACTAACCTAAGGACATCACAAATATCCATGCCCGAGGCAGGATTCGAATCTGCGACCGTAGCGGTCTTGCGGTTCCAGACTGCAGCGCCTTTAACCGCACGGCCACTTCGGCCGGCGGACTTCCTTAACACTTGTGCAAAAAGGTGTGCGGTATACTGCTGGATCCACTTTCAATAAGCCGCCACTCGAATTCAAAAATCTTAGCAGTAATCCACGCGCTTTCAAATCAAAACTCAAGAGTTTCCTCATGGGTCACTCTTTCTATTCTGTCGAGGAGTTCCTTGAAAAATTAAACTGATTGTTATTGTATTGCTGATAGCGTTTACGTAAACTTAGTCACTGACTTTTTTTCAGGTTCATGTACATTTATTTTTATCTGTTATTACTTTTGTGTTGTAAGTTCATGTACTGACACGTTCCATGACTTTGGAGATTTGCTCCTCAATTTGGTCCTACGGAACTTGACGTGTAAATAAAAAATAAATAAATAAAATAAAATTAAGTAGTGCTTAAGCCTAGGGACCGATGACCTCAGCAGTTGGTCCCATAATCCTTACCACAAATTTCCAATTTTACAAGCTGTTTGAACCACACGCTTTCAGCTTCCCTATGTATCACAGCGGAGTGACGTGTGTCGTGTGTGTGTGTGTGTGTGTGTGTGTGTGTGTGTGTGTGTGTGTGTGTGTGTCGTGGCTGTGGTGGCTGCCTCTGATCGCGTTTTCCATCATAATAATTATAGCTCTCCTGACAGGGGTTAAATAGCTCGTAATTCTCTGTTATCGGGACTGACAAGTCTTTGATATAAGTACATACGTCGGTCAAAAATATCTCGAAAAATGCTTGAACATAGCAGCAGATTCTAGCCAAGCCTGCAGATTGTGCTATAAAATTTGACCATGAACAGCATTCTGCAATGTCCTTAATACGACAAAAGTGCCAGTCGTGGTCAGAAAACTGTTACATCTAGTTATGAGCTAAGTGAATTGGAGAAATGCAAGATACGATATATTTATTCACTAAAATTTTCGAGCATGGACCATCTTCAACGTGGAAAAATATCTCTTGTGAAAATTTCACAAGTCATACATGCTATTCAGCCAGATAACTATACGCCATTGCTGACTTGAAAACGTTAAAATGATACTTAACTCCACAATAGCCGCTTTAGCAACCAAAAAACATTGCTTATTTTTATATACACTGAATCGCCAAAGAAACTGGCATAGACATGTGTTTTCAAATAAAGAGACATAAACAGGCAGAATACGGAGCGGCAGTCGACAACGCCTACATAAGACAACAAGTGTCTGACGCAGTTGTTAGATAGGTTACTGCTGCTACAATGACAGATTATCAAGATTTAAGTGAGTTCGAACGTTATGTTGTAGTCAGTGCACTAGCGATGGGACACAGCATCTCAGAGATAGCGATGAAGTGGGGATTTTTCCGTACGACGATTTCACGAGTGTACCGTGAAAATTAGGAATCCCGCAAAACATCAAATCTCCGGTATCGCTGCGGCTGGACAAAGATCCTGTAAGAATGGACCAACGACGACTGAAGAGAATCGTTCAACGTGACAGAATTGCAACCGGTAACACCTATTTTTGACCTGTTTTGTATCTGTATCGCTATTTTTATGTCAATTTGTAGTACTGCTTATGTAGAATGTCGTGTCTATTATGGAAATTCTTACACTATGCATACATATTTCAGTTATGTGAACTTTTGAACTATGTTGTTTAAATTATCAATTTTCTAATAAAGTAATAGCACTGAAAGACAGGCTTCACTAGACTTCCTTGTGATTTTCATTGTCTTATACTTTGCTCGAATATACTTTGTAGCATCACGGGAGAACTATGCTGAAGCGCCAAAGGAATTGGAACAGGCATGCGTATTCAAATGCAGAGATATGTAAACAGGCAGAATACTGCGCTGCAGACGGCAACGCCTATATAAGATAACAAGTGTCTGGCGCAGTTATTATATCGGTTACTGCTGCTACAATGGCAGTTTATCAAGATTTAAGTGAGTCTGGACATGGTCCAGTCGAAGAGAAGCATCAAGACTAGCGACCTGAATAGAAGGGTTAAAGCTTGTTACTTGCTTGTACATTCTATGTAGCTCAATCTTGGAATTGTTATACTGAAGAAACGTTTATTTCGTATGTTTTCCATTGATTGCGACACATCTGTATTTCCCATATTCAGGTACATCTACATCTACATCTACATCTACATCTATACTCCGCGAGCCACCTTACGGTGTGTGGCGGAGGGTACTTATTGTACCACTATCTGATCCCCCCTTCCCTGTTCCATTCACGAATTGTGCGTGGGAAGAACGACTGCTTGTAAGTCTCCGTATTTGCTCTAATTTCTCGGATCTTTTCGTTGTGATCATTACGCGAGATATATGTGGGCGGTAGTAATATGTTGCCCATCTCTTCCCGGAATGTGCTCTCTCGTAATTTCGATAATAAACCTCTCCGTATTGCGTAACGCCTTTCTTGAAGTGTCCGCCACTGGAGCTTGTTCAGCATCTCCGTAACGCTCTCGCGCTGACTAAATGTCCCCATGACGAATCGCGCTGCTTTTCACTGGATCTTGTCTATCTCTTCTATTAATCCAACCTGGTAAGGGTCCCATACTGATGAGCAATACTCAAGAATCGGACGAACAAGCGTTTTGTAAGCTACTTCTTTCGTCGATGAGTCACATTTTCTTAGAATTCTTCCTATGAATCTCAACCTGGCGCCTGCTTTTCCCACTATTTGTTTTATGTGATCATTCCACTTCAGATCGCTCCGGATAGTAACTCCTAAGTATTTTACGGTCGTTACCGCTTCCAATGATTTACCACCTATGGCATAGTCGTACTGGAATGGATTTCTGCCCCTATGTATGCGCATTATATTACATTTATCTACGTTTAGGGAAAGCTGCCAGCTGTCGCACCATGCATTAATCCTCTGCAGGTCCTCCTGGAGTACGTACGAGTCTTCTGATGTTGCTACTTTCTTGTAGACAACCGTGTCATCTGCAAATAGCCTCACGGAGCTACCGATGTTGTCAACTAAGTCATTTATGTATATTGTAAACAATAAAGGTCCTATCACGCTTCCCTGCGGTACTCCCGAAATTACCTCTACATCTGCAGATTTTGAACCGTTAAGAATGACATGTTGTGTACTGCCATTTACTTTTCGTAACAAAACTCATTAATACGATTTTTCGGAATGTTGTCTTGCGATCCAAGAAAACAGGTTTCCTAGACACCCCATATTTGATGACTAGCCAGGATTCAAAACTTGGCGTCAAGGAAAGGATCCGAACTCAGACGCGCAAAGCATGGTGCAGCAGCTCCTGGCGAACCAATCTACCAACATAGCACCAAAAGCAACGATGGTAGTAGCGAGTGCCATACCGCCATTTCGCCAGTTTAATGAAAAGCAAGAGCAACGGCGCGAGTGGTTGCAACTTTTTGAAGCGCACATAATTTCTCACAACATAACAGGTACTGTGAAACAACGTTACTTTTTGTCAACGGTAGGAAGTTCCATCTTTTGCCTCATTCAGAAATTGTTCCCTAAAGCAACGCCGAGTGAACTTCCCTATGAACAGGTTGTAAATTCGCTAACTAACCATTATAACCAGCAAGTGAATGTGGAGGCTGCTAGGTACCAACTTCTTCGTTGCAAGAAACGGTCCGAACATAGGCCTACTTATCGCGAGTGGGTAACAGATTTTCAGGCTATGACGAGGAAATGCAAATTAAAATGTGCTTGTGGTGCTTTATATTCAGATGCGACGTTGCGTGGTGTGATCATGTACAATGTAACTGATGTCAAACTTAGAGAACAGGTTTTGAAGCAATCAGATCTATCATTTCAGAATGTAGGGCAAATTCTCGATTAGTACGATTCAGGTGCCATGTAGATTGATAAATTTGAGCAGCCACCAGTTTGCCAGGTTAAGTCATCCCTTGCTTGCGAACGGCCCAACGGGCAGCGGGACCAGCTCAGTACGCAGCAGAAGTGCGCGCACGCCGCGCCGCACAAACAGTTCCCTGAACAGGCGAACAGGGTTAAGTCATGCCCTGGGTGTTATTCACGGCACAAACGCCAAGACTGCCCGTCCAGACAAGCACAGTGTCACGCTTGTGGCAAGAAAGGTCACGTACAATCCGTATGTTCGCAATGGAACAAGCATAAGAATTCTTCCTCCTCACAAACATATAATCTCAAGGTCCACGTAATCTATGCAGTGTATTCAAAGCCTGCTGCAGGCATTAGCAAAACTAGCAAGCAAACAGTTTCTTCAGTGCAATGCCAGTCCAACAAACTTTTTGTTCATTTGTATATTAGTGGGAAACATGTGAAATTTCAGTTTGACACTTGTGCCTCTCTCACATTGCTCAGTCGTAACACATATGAGCTGTTAGGCTCCCTACACCTTTCTAAAACTATCACGTACCTGCCGGCTTATAATGGACAAGACATTCCCGTTCTTTGAAAACGTACCTTGCTTGCCATGTATCGATCGTATGCATGAACTGTGACTTTCACTGTGGTACAATCCCACGGTTGTGAGAACATATTTGGTCTTGATTCGTTTGATTTGTTTGGCTTTCAAATTTCACGACAGCGTGTTGTCAGTGACAGCATTCAACGCCAATGACACAGCAGCTAGCTTGCTGAAAGAGTTCCCTGAACCTTTTTCTGAAGGTTTAGCCAAGGCTAACAATTTTGTTGCACTTTCTACTATTAAAGTCCCTCGGACATGGGTATGTGTGTTGTTCTTAGCATAAGTTAGTTTAAGTAGTGTGTAAGTCTAGGCGCCGCTGACCTCAGCAGTTTGGTCCCTCAGAAATTCACACACATGTGACCAAGTTGTCTACTATTAAAGACAATGCTCAGCCGAAATTTTGCCGGGCCAGAACTGTTCCCATTGCATTATGGGGCAATGTAGCTGCTGAACTTAAAGAATTGCAAGCTATCAGAGCTATTGCGCCCATATCAGCTAGTCTGTGGGCAAGTCCACTAGTTTTGCTCCCCAAACCTTCAGGTCGCATTCGCCTCTGTGTTGACTTTGTCTACAATCAAACCACAAACTGTGATTAATACTTTACCATTTCCACGCCCAGAGGATCTTATCGACAGATTAGACGATAGTTGCTACTTTTCAAAAATTAATTTGCGCGGCGAATATCTTCAAATACTACTAGACGAAGAATCTCAAAAAGTGTGTGTTGTGGACACTCATTTGGGCTTGTTTGAATATTCGCGTTTGCCTTTTGTCAGTGCTTCCACACCCGCCATTTTCCAACGGTAATTGGACCAACTGACTGCTGAAGTACGAAACTGTTCAAACTATTTGGACGATATTGTCGTAGCATGTCGTACACCTGAAGATCGTACTGCGAATCTGCGTGCTTTGTTTTATGTGTTATCTGACGCAGGACTAAAGTGTAGGCTGGACAAATGTGATTTTTTAAAATCTGAGTTGCAGTGTCTTGGTCACGTCATAAACAGTCAAGGTGTAAGGCCTTTTCTGTCGCATTTATTAGCCATACGAGATTTGCCAGCTCCTCACAGTGTTCAAGAATTGCAGTCAGTCTTAGGGAAAATAAAGTATTGTATTCGGTTTGATGTGTTGGCAGAAGAGCCAACACCGTGTTGCTAGAGGAGGCCGAAATGCACGCGTTTAAGCTCACGCAGACTGGCGTGAGGTCTGGAACAAGGTAAAGTAATTATAGTAACCAAAAATAGTACATAGCTTCTGAAATACTCAACTTTAATCCATAATTGGAGAACATCGCTCTTGATGATACGTAATTACAATCTCAATATAAACTGGTAATGGCGCCTTGCTAGGTCGTAGCAAATGACATAGCTGAAGGCTATGCTACTATCGTCTCGGCAAATGAGAGCGTATTTGTCAGTACATCATCGCTAGCAAAGTCGGCTGTACAACTGGGCCGAGTGCTAGGAAGTCTCTCTAGACCTGCCGTGTGGCGGCGCTCGGTCTACAATCACTGATAGTGGCGACACGCGGGTCCGACGTATACTAACGGACCGCAGCCGATTTAAAGGCTACCACCTAGCAAGTGTGGTGTCTGGCGGTGACACCACACGGTTCATACCGAATGCTGTACGAATCGCAGCTCCACTGCATCGCTTGCATTGCAAGAGTGTCCCCTTTGTCTGAACAGATGAGTGCCAAATAGCTTTTGAAAAACTTAAAGATGCATTGCTCAGTGATCGGTACTTAGTTCACTTTGATCCTGACAAATCACGTGTATCGCAAGTTAACGCTTCCTCTTACGGAATCCCTGCTTTCTATCAGAATTGGTGATAAAGACAGGCCTATTGCCTTCACATCAAAAGTATTGTCCGAAGCTCAGTGTAACTATTCACAAATTGAGAAAGAGGCTTTGGCTATTGTGTATGGTGACACTAAATTCCTCCACTATTTGTATGGCAGGAAATTCAACTTAGTAACGGATCACAAGCCTTTGCAGTCCTTATTTCAGCCGACGAAAGCGGTTCCTGCACGAACTGCCCAAAAGTTGCAAAGATGGGCTTTGCTGTTGTCTCAATACCAGTACGAGATAGTGTATCGTCCGACAGCTCCACATGGCAATGCGGACGCCCTTTCACGTCATCCAATTGGCCCTGATGCAGACTTTGACGCTTCTGCTGCATCTTGTTGTCACATCGATGCTCACGATTCTGAATTGCTTCAATCGTTTCCGCTGGACTATAGGAAAATTGCTCAGGCCATGGTAGCTGATTCAGCTTTGAACATTTTGCTAACATACATTGGCACATCTTGGCCTCGCTTATTGCATAGCATAAAGAACTCTGTAGTGCGCCGGTATTTTTCACGTCGGCATAGCCTCGGTATACAGAAAGGTCTGATTCTTGTTTAAAATGACAGTGGACAGTCACGTCTGTTGACCCCTAAAGATTTTCAAAAGAAGTGTTGCGGTTACTTCACCTAGGACACTGGAGGATTGTTCGTACGAAACAGTTTGCGCGTAGACACCGTTCTTCGCAGGGTATGGACACCCAAATAGAACAGATGACGTCACAGTGCCACGCATGTGTGGAAAATCAGTTCGCTCCGCCACAAAAATTCTCTGCTTGGCATAAGTCGCAATCACCATGGCAACGTGTGCACATAGACTTTGCGAGACCTTTTGGAACACTCGTTGGTTGATTGTGGTTGACTCGGATAGCAAGTTTCCTTTTGCTGTGCCAATGGACTCGACAACGTCACGTAGCACAATTCAGGTGTTGTCCTCTATCTTTTGCCTCGAAGGTTTACCAGAAGTCATAATGTCGGACAACGGCCCTCAGTTCACGCCAAATGAATTTTAAACATTCTGTGAATGCAACGGCATAAGAATCTAACTAGTGCACAGTTACATCCACTTTCAAGCGGCGAAACGGAACGCTTTATGAGATCCTTCAAGCAACAGATGACCAAACTTCGCACCGCACACACTATAGATCGAGCATTGCAACTGCTTTTTGCCTCCTATCGTTCGCATCCACGAGGTTGACCATCGCTGGCAGAATTGCTTCACAGCCGCCGCCATCGGACATTGTTCCACGTGTTCCAACCTCCTCAGCATCCGGCGCTGAAGGATGGCCGCAAATATCTCTATGGGCCGCATGATACTGTATTTTTCAGCGTTTTTAGCGGCAGCAGACAGTGGGCGCGAAGCGAGATCCTTCGTCGGCGTTGCATGTATCTCTTTCAGGCCCAGACGGGCTGCAACGCCGACATCACAATGAAATTCGCCACTGTCGTGTTCACTGCGATCCTTCTGTGTCTCTCCCCCAGATTCGCGGAAGCCGAGGACAGCGCGACCACAGCAACCGCCAGAGAGTATTATCACGACACCGCGGGCCGTCCTCATCGAGACGGAGACGGAGCCTCCTCCACTTCCTTTCGTCCTACCGGTAGAGCTGGACCCACCCACACCGCAGCAGCGGCGCCTTCTAGATCTTGCAATGGGCCCCAGGAGGTGGACGCGTACCCTTATGGCCGTGTTCCGGGTGACGTTTCCCCCAGAGTGAAAGCTGGATGGTGGGCTAAGACTGGAGGTCTGCCATCAACTGCAGCCACAGCATCCAGTCCATCGCAGCATCCACGCTCCTGCATTCCCAGCCGTTGACGTGCTCTCTATACGACGACGGTAAGCCGCTTTGGGGGGGAAGAATGTTACGGCGCAAGGTCAAGCGCCGGCACGCGAATCGGGAACGAGAGCAAAGAGGGCTGTGGCAAGACGTCAGCCAATTTCACGCCGACTGACCCCTCTCCAGGACGACAACGCGAGAGCAGCAGCCTCTATGCGAAAAGGACATAAGCGCCGCGTCTGACTGGCCGCGGCCCAGTCGAAGAGAAGCATCAAGATTAGCGACTTGAATAGAAGCGTTGGAGCTCGTTGCTTGGTTGTACATTCTATGTAGCTCAATCATGGAATTGTTATACTGAAGAGACTTGTTTATTTCGTGTGTCGCCCTTTGCTTGCGACACATCTGTATTTCTCAAAGTTAAGTATTGTCATTTACTTTTCGTAATAAAACTCAGTAATTGCGATTTGTTTGAATGTTGTCTAGCAACCCGAGGAAGCAGGTTTGCTAGACACCAAATTAGACGATTAGGCAGGATTCAAGAGTAAACATCCTCTTTGATAATCTGCACCCATTCATATCCATTGTGCATTCCGACGGACGTTGGCAATTCCAGCAGGATAACGCGACACCCCATAAGTCCAGAATTGCTACAGAGTGCCTCCATGAACGTTCTTCTGAGTTTAAACACTTCCTCTGGCCACCAAGCTACCCAGACATGAACATTATGCTGTACACAAGAGATCCCCACCTCTTACGGATTTATGGATAGCCCTGCGGGATTCATGGTCTCAAATCTCTCCAGCACTAGTTTAGGCATTAGTCGAATCGATGCCACGTCGTGATGCGGCAATTCTGCGTGCTCCCGGGGACCCTACACGATATTAGGTAGGTGTACCAGTTTCTTTGGCTGTTCGCTGAATATCAGGCGGCAGTACTAAATATTTCGCCTCCTGATGAAACTGTTGTCTCATAATTTATTAGTTGTGTTGGATGTTCCCTTTGATTCAAGTTGCATATATACTGCGTTAGTTATATTGAAGAAAAAAACCTTATGAAAAAGAGTTAGGTCTGTTTTGTGGGAATTTTCGTAAATAACTGTCTCCTTCATTCACCAAATCCTGTACCACATAGCTATAGCGGGTTATACAAGCTCCAGAAATATGTGTACAAAATATTTATTTTTAGTCGCTTGATCCTGTGGCTATTCATGTACAGTTGAAACCAAAATATCATATAAATAAAATTTCATTCATGAGGGGCCATTCCTTCACTAAGTTTGTTTTTCATTTGTCACTAGTATATTACTCCATTGAATGTGATAATTTTTTTCGAGGTACCTTCGCCAAAGAGTCTATCTGATAACATCTTTGACTCTGACTACTAACGTTTCTGAATTACCTGTGCGCCGTTTTGATATCTCTCTGATTGCCTCTAGCTAAATAACCACCTCCTTCGCGTTCCGATAGGGAGCATGAGCGTTCTCTGTCGCGCCCACTTAATCGAGAACCAGATGAGCTCGCTCTGAATCATTCACCGCCGATAATTGCTGGACGGCCATCAAACGGCAAGTGCTGCAGCTACGTGGGACATGGATGCTATAAGCAAACGCCGGAACTGCATATCACTTCGAGCGAGTGTGTCTGCTGCTAATCTGTCTGTGCTGTGCACGAAAGTATTCTGCCGAGGCACCGGCGATCGATCGATCGAGTGCCGCTTTCTGATTTTGGTCAGGGGATTTGCCGCGTTGAGAAGGCCGTGAGCTGTCAAAAACGCTGATCTAGAGGCTCGCGCAGCATTAGCAGAGCTGAGTTTTGTTTACATCTGGAGACAGTGTGGGGTCCCGTTGTAGTGTGTCAGGCAGGGGGACGTCGCTGCAGATATCGGCCGAGCAAGGTCGTAAAGGGGCGGCAGGTACTGGAATAGGCGGTAGTCGTGCCCTTGCAGTCACGTTGGACAGCCGTTTGAAATTGCGCAGACCCAGCTGAGCGTTAATTTGTCGATCATGTTACAGACTGGACTTTATGGTGAGCATCTCAGCGTCTGGTCATTAAGCAGACGCACTTGTGTTCTTTGGCTGGGCGCATTGAGGCCGGTGGAAGTACCTGTTAGTTACCACAAGCCTACTGAACTTTTGTACAGTGTGATCCGAATTAATGTGTGGGCAAATCGCGCATGTTGTAATCTTATCCGATGAGCATTCGGATTTGTGTTTGGTAGTTATTATGATACAATAACGCTTAAAATAGTATTTTTGTCTTGTGGTGACCTTATTTCGAAAACGGGTTGGCTGATTTGTCAGTGGCAGTTCACAGACGATTCTTTTCACCTTGTGCATTCTGATTTGTTTCTGCGTTAGACCATTTGGTGTGAAATTGTTCCTTTCGATGTTACAAAAGGGTACGGCTGTATTCTGAATATTTCGGTAATATCTGTGTAGTGTGTTTCAGTTATGATCAAGTTGTTTTAAATGTAGTAAGGTGGGGTAAATCGGAGAGGGCGTAAAAATTGGTTCCATGACGTGCTATCTATGTGAAAACGGGTATTTGCGTCCACTATTTTAATCTCTGTATCAGCAAACTGTTTCGTTGTGTCCTGGGCGCAAAATTAATTGCTGTTGAGACTAGGTGCTTTTTCGTGTGCCCATTTGCTATGTTTAGATGGATCCCTCCATCGGTTAAGCACTTGTGGTTGTTAACTAATGAAATGAGCCGTTAACTCGCCAATTAGAATTGAATGGCTTGTCATGATTTTCGTTACTGAGTTGTAATTTTAAATGGTCTCATGGACCGAGCGTTGTAAAGTTTAAACAATTTCACATTCTTTGAATAATTGCCTTGGCGATGTTACCTGAAAAACGTAATTAGTATAAACTCTTATTATGAGCTCTTAGGCCTGAAGCAGCTGCTGTTGTCAAAACTTACTTGTATTTAGCGTCTCCCAATTGTTCCTTATGACATTTTGATTTTGTTTTTTCTCAACTAGTAAATCTTTTGCTATTGATTACTGTGTTAAAAATTTCTTGACTACAAGCCTGATGTAAATTTTGGAGCAACCGTCAACTGGGTGTTTCTGAACGCTTTAAAATTTTCTAAGCTTGGTTTAGTTTCACTTAATGACTTTTTATTTATTTGACAAATTATTTCATTCTATTTCAACTTAACTGAATGCTTGTCTTGGTGTAAAGTTTAAAGCAGCCGCTGCTGTTGATCCCGAAAGTTTGAGTAACTTTCCTTGACGACCTCAAAGTAATAAGTACAGTTAAATTTTGTTAAGTTTTGAATCGCTGCGAGTAGTGTGTCATGCACAATTGTTCAATCGTTGACCTCTGTAATCTGCCAAGATATCGAGTTTGTTTGATTCAATCGTATTGTGTACCAGATTGTTTCATTGGGGCACCAACACCTTATCGCTCCAACCCAGCTCCCTATGGCCTGACTGTCAATCAACATGCCTGGAAAACACGTCCGCTCCGATTTGGTGGGAGACGGCCTTTGTATCGCGCCTGCTCTTTGGTAGCCACAGAAATCACGAACAAAGAGGAATGGCTGAGCACCTTAATGTGCAACTGTATAAAATGGTATCCAGAGCTATTCAATATGCCGTAGGAGTGTTTATACTGTGTGTTTTAGGCCTGAGCTTATCCCAGTTTACCGGTTCTCTACACATGTTTTATCGTTACCCATTTGTTTTCCAGTGTTTTTATCACAACGCCTCGTTGCCTATTTTTATCTGACAAACGTTGTCTTATGTTGGATGTTTTATAGTGAAACGTTTGTTAATTGAAATGTTTACCTCTGTTTTAGGTCATACTGCGCTTTATGTAATCTACGTTGAACCAGAACTATGGAAGCGGGGTGAAACTCAACGATTTGATATGTCATGTTAAACTGCTCAATTTCTAATTCTAAAAATTGTATTGTTCCTTTGCCGGCATTCCTTTGAGCTTTTCAGGTTTTGCAAAATGGCTCTGAGCACTATGGGACTTAACTTCTGAAGTCATCAGTCCCCTAGAACTTAGAACTCCTTAAACCTAACTAACCTAAGGACATCACACACATCCATGCCCGAGGCAGGATTCGAACCTGCAACCGTAGCGGGCGCGCGGTTCCAGACTGAAGCGCCTAGAACCACTCGGCCACTCCGGCCGGCTCAGGTTTTGCAAGTAAAATAAAATAAAGAACGATTTCGGGTATCCTTTTAAAAATAAAATTGTCTTTTCTGGTTCAAAAGTAACGATTTTGTGACCTTGCGCCTTACCACTGCCATTCCTCGCTTCCAAAACCATTTCACTGAACACTGAATATCCATCGTGCATGTGCTATCTTACTGACAGAGACTAAAAGCCCAGGCTATGGACGACAGTGATTATCAATCTTTTTTTAAAAAATTTTTGTCTGGGAAAACGTACAACATTGGCCCAGAAATAAGTTAAAAATAGTTCGAATATTCTGGTTCCGATCAAAGAATTCGCGATATATCCCTTGGTTGTAAGGCAAATGCCGAAAGTGATAATCACCTCCCATTTATTCCCAACTGGAAATGCCTGACCCATTATGAACTCCCAGCAACTTACTGAGAATAATCGTGAGCCTATAAAGAGCCCGCCATCTCAGATAGCCCGCCTTACTGAATAGACACAGAAATAGAAATACAAATGGTTCAAATGGCGCTGAGCACTATGGTACTTAACTTCTGAGGTCATCGGTCCCCTAGAACTTAGAACTTCTTAAACCTAACTAACCTAAGGACATCACACACATCCATGCACGAGGCAGGATTCGAACCAGCGACCGGAGTGGTCTCGCGGTTCCAGACTGAAGCGCCTAGAAATACAGATATAATTAACAAAAAGAAGTCAATGACAGCTAGTAGCAGCCGGAAAATTTTATTAACGTTGGATATTCTTTACAAGGAAACGCAATGCAGTCTCAAACTAGCAGGATACTACCATAGTCTGATATAAATATTTCTTTTTTCTCTTAGTTTTTTTCCCACAGAACTGCAATAGTTTTGTTTTGTGTGTCCTGGTATATACGTTGTGTAACTGTCATCTATGGAATTATTTCTTTTTAATTTGTACTGTTGTGTGATTACACATTTAGTAACATATGTCTTTTCAACAAATTTCTATGTGCACAAAAACGAATATTCGTGAGAAAGTTTAAAAGATTTTAATTTATGTAATATTTCAGCAGGTCGGTATGTGAAGTGGTAACAAAGAAATCTGGACATAGGTGAGGTAAATCATTATGGTCATCACTTAAAAGTGCACGGAACATAACAGCGCAAAAGAAAGTGCAACTATTTAGATGTGAAACACAGGATAAGAAGCAAATAATTGTGTTTATGCGTTATTCCTAGCACACAAATTTTCTGGAATTATTACTTAAAATACTAAGAACACACTGTGACATCAAAGCATTCTTTTTAATTGGACACTTCTCCGCAGTGCAACGAACTATGGTTTCAGTTTCTACTCTGGTTACGAATTTATAAGTTTCTGCTGAACTGACATATGGAGTGCCAAATACAGAGGGGTCCAAAAAAAATGTATCCACTGTTTAAAAGTCCACAACTGGCAAACTAATTGACGGAGTTGTCTCATCTTTGGTGGTGTAATAGTTTGTAGTTCCGGCAATCGCCACACAAGCGTCGTATTGCGTTGTTTCGTTTTATCAGATGACAGTCGCCAGACAGTCAATGTTTTGTTCTTAGTTGCACCTAGTTACTCGAGTAAACATGGCTGGCGCAAGGTTTACATTCGATGAGCTTCAGAAGCTTCAGAACTCCATTTTACCTACCATCCGAGACCTGTATGGAGAAGGAAGTGTTTACCTTCAACAAGGTGGTGTCCCAGCCCACTACCAAAATCGTGTTAAGGCGTATTTCGACGAAAATCTACCAGGAAGATGGTAGGCAGTAGAGGATCTGTGGAGTATCCTCCACATTCCCCAGACTCTGGACTTTTACCTGTGGGGAACACTAAAGGTCGTCGTTTATCGACAACAGCCACGCACATTGGATGAACTTCGAGAATCCATCGTACATTCATTTGCAAATATCCAACTGAACACGTTGTAGTCAGTAGTTCGTGCTGCAGTTCGGCGGAATCGTTTGTGTGTGGATATTAATGGTGACCATTTCGAACACCTACAGTGATATCTTTAAGTTCGACTTTAAGCTACACTTTAACCAAAAATGAGGCAACTCAGTTAATTAGTTTGCAAGTTATGGACTTTTAAACAGCGGGTACATTTTTTTGGACCTCTCTGTATAGTATGAAGACATACAAAATAAGTATTCATCTACTGTGCTGTGAACTAAAGATGAGAAACGGAGAGCGTGTGAGTCTGGTACTGAGGGTTGCATACACTAGAAATCAAGGCGTCACTCTTATGTCAGTGCTATAGCTGCTTGCTTGCTTCCTTCCCACTGCAGTTCTGCGATCATGACGAGTCTGAGAAGGATGGCATACGGTCGCTTCCTACTGGTAGACTGGTTGTCTCTGGAGTGTGCTGCAGTGAGGCTAGACGTGACAGTGCTGAAGTTGAGTGCACGACTATGCTGTTGTAAAGTAGCGCTGACACGGCGAAACAACAGATAGTTTCTAACGACGTTTTGTTTTGTGAGACTGTGGAGGGTGTAAGAAGAAAACCAAGTAACGCACTGTATACTATTGCAGATGCGCTCTATTAAAGGATGTTGTATGGAAAAAGTTCGTTCCTACAGTCCACGCTTCAGACGATAAACATAAATTTCGTACAACGCAAACGAAACAGTTGTATTCTTTTTTATTCTGCTTCCACCAAGAGAAAACTTACGTGCTCCATGCAACGAATACTAGGGATAGAGCAGTGTTGCTGTTACGTCCCTGAAACCAAAAAGAGAGTTTTTGCGTATTCTCCTGCTCAAGGCAACCAGCGTTTATGGACCAATAGCGAGTTGCGTAGCTTGTCATTCATTTCTGTAACTTTTTCGAAGACTGCTGTAAATTCATTTGGGTAATTTATCAGTATTTGGGGAGTACACTTGATCCTCGTGTCCCGAGTATCTAAATTATGTGCACATAGACATAATTGTTAGACATTACTTGGATAGAGATATACGTATATGCAAATACATACTTGTATAGACAAGCACACGCGCGTACACGGTCGCGAACTCATAAACTCTCTCTCTTTTCTACGCTGGTGCACCACTTGTACCCGACTGCAGACGCAAGAGATGAGTTTTCAGTAGGGGGAAGGGTGGGATTAATAGGATGCTTCTCTTTGAAAATTTCAAAAACTTAAATGCTCTGCGGGATATCTACTTTATTGTAGTGTTCATCTCAAGTCCGTCAGAAACTACGTTATCGAGTCACAAGGCGATTTGTGAGAAAGTGTCTCCGAAAATCACTCACAGCGGGAAATAAGTAGTCGATATTGCGGCCAGTCTGGGAGCATATGCTTTCAACGCCGGCCTGACAAGCGTTATAGAGAGTATGAACGTGTTCGAACCTGAGATCGGACCAGCTTGTTAAAACTCCTGCACAAAAGCGGACGAAAAGCACATCGAGCGAGCAGAACAGCGTATTACAGAAGCTGCCAAAACCACAATGGCTACGAAGAAGATGGAGGAGGACGTCCTTTTGGATTTGGAAGGATTGCTGTACGGTTCAGGGATCGCTCACTAGATGGACCGCATATTAAACGTAGCTACAAAAAATACAGCTCAAAACTTCAAACGTGTTTTTCTCGAAATTGTATTTTTTCAAATTGGCAGGAAACGTAACTTGAGAAGGGTACATATGATTTTGATCAGAATTTGATTCCGGCATTCTAAATTGATATTTTCGGTGCGCTATTTTGGCTCTGAGCACTATGGGACTTAACTGCTGTGGTCATCAGTCCCCTAGAACTTCGAACTACTTAAACATAACTAATCTAAAGACATCACACACATTAATGCCCGAGGCAGGATTCGAACCTGCGACGTAGCGGTCGCGCGGTTCCAGACTGTAGCACCTAAAACCGCTCGGCCACTCCGGCCTCCTGCACCGTTTTGTTAGAATTTAATATTTTTCAATCATCCTATGTATGCTATTAGAAAATATATCGAAAATTACTAACAAAAATTATTTTGTTATGGGTCTGACTAATGTTCTAGTTGAAAGGGGTCCTTTCACCTAGTGCAGCGATTACAGGGAGCGGCTTATGTGGACACAAAAACGATTTTTTAAACACAAAAGCGCGAGGAATAAATCTATAGCATTAGTTTTAGCGTTACTTTTTATTTTGATTGACAAGAAATGAAGAAAATAACCATTTTTCATGTCCTTAAGGATGGTTATCCCTTTAAATGGACTAGTGGCGTAGACTAGCGAGCCGGCTCCCTGAGCTTACGGCGACAGAGTGTTCGGAGATGCCGTCATGGAATCAGACGGTGAGTTTGGAGCGAGTGTATGGAACTCATTTTTGATCGCTGCTGTGAACTGTGACTCACGCTGTCGCATCTGTTTCGTACACTGTTGTGTTTACTGCTTACAGTTGAATAAATATGCAGGATGCCACAAAGAGTGGGTGAATTACAAGACGTTTTGTAATGAATTATTTCCTACGGTACAACGAATTGTGAGCCGTACCCTTACACTTCGTACTATCCATTATTATTATTCTTTTATAACCTCATCTCTGTTACACTCATTACAATAACTGTGCCCGAAGATAGTAAATCGCTGGTGTGAATTCGTCTCCCTGCTCTTGTTTTACTACGAGTACTTGTTGCCACTATTTTTATTTATTTATTTTATTTATTTATTTATTTATTTATTTGACGTGCTGGTTGGCAGTCCGTAATTTTCAATGCATTCATAACTACACAGATTATTTAGTATTATAGGTTGGATTGCTGACTAGGGGATTCTGCATTATACTCACTAACGTCCAAGTATAATTACTAATAAATAAGGTAAAATTTAAACAGTTTTCGTTTATGTGTAACGCATTATGTATAACCCATTGTCGTTCACGCATTTTCTGTTTTAAAGAAGAATCCCGTTATAGTGGCTCATAATACTGATGTCCATTGCTGCTGTGAGAAAAGTATGATAAGATTATCCTCGCATGTCAGCAAGATTAAGGCAAAGATCGGACCTGCAGTCAAAGCTTTTATTGAGAAAATAATAAATATTAGTAACCAGTACTTACATAGGACGCCACAAAGTGTTTTGTGTTTTGGTTGCTATTGCAAGTTTAATTAAGATGCACAACTTCACATACAGTCTGTGAACTAAATGACGTTTTCAGGTGAATACTCTCGTTCTTTACGTGATTCGTTTTGATATAATTTAATAAATATATGATTATTTTGTCGCATTTATAAGACCTCTCATTTTTATATCTTCATTCACATACTGTTTGTTCCATGACCGTGAATACCAGTTTCATTAATTTCAAACACTTTTCAGTCGTCGAAACTACTTCTGTAGTTAAAGATATTTTCGTAATAACGGTTAAATGCGACAAACGATTCAATATAACGGCGTTCTTCTTACGTCGTTTACTTTCTGGAAATTTCTTGCAGTATTCGTATCATATTTAGGTTTTTGCTATCTTTGTCTTCCCTTACATTTAAGAATAAATTTTCCATTGCTTAAAGGTGTTACTCTTCTATTTGTGTGTATATTCGCAAACGTCAGTAGTTTTATGTTTTCGCGAAGTATTAATAGGATATTTGTGATGTATTGAATCAGACGTCGGGAGCGTTAGTTTCAGCCTGTCAGAAGCTTGTTGCCTTTATTCCATTACTAGTGAATGATTTATATTCGTCGTTATGTTGGTTATTAATTTACACTCACGTTCAGAAAAAAAAACAGAACACAATGAACGACTAGGGATATAATGTTGTTATGCACAGGACATGTACATTAGTAATTTCTGCAGAAATCATCAGCATTTCAGTCACCTCGGTCCAGCATGTGTCCTGTTGTCTAGTACAGACAGGATCTGCCATGGGCCCTGATAACTTCTTCCATGCATGATGGTATCGACGCTATAAGGTGCGAATGGCGTCCTATGGTACACCCACCCAGTCTGCATTCATCCGGTTCCACAGTTCATCTATGCTGGTTGGCGTTGGATCACAGAGCTGCATCGTATCCCAAACATTTTCCACTGGCAAGGCTGGTGAACTGGCGGGCCAGGGCAAAAGGCTGATTGTGACACCAAGAAAGCGTGAGTTTGTGCAGCAACATGTGATTGTGCATTGTCTTGCTGGAAAATCGTTTCAGGGGTGTTGTGCAGAAGGGGCCTGGCCACGGACGCAGGATGTCATACACGTAATTCACACTGGTAACTGTGATTTGTAGTTGTAAGTAATAGCACCCGACACCATAAGCCCTTGAGTTGGCGCTGTATGTCTTTTGCGAATGCAGTCACTATGATTCTGCTCTCTCAGTCTGTAGTGAATCAAAATACGGAATTTGATTCGCTAGAAAACACTACCTGATGCCATTTCTGTCCCCAGTGAGGTCGTTTCTTACACCACTGCCGTCTAGCATGTTTACACACATTCGTCAAAGATAGGCGGAAACTGAACGATGCGCACATAACCTATGCCGTTATCAACGGCGACGGACTGTCACCCCTGATAGTGTACGATGTATACCACGTCCGCAACAGTATCCACTGTCTGGTACGGCGCGCCGCGGAATTTGAGTCCGTGCCAGACGTCATGGACGTCGAAGACCCATAGAGGTCTCTCCACCATCGAGCCGTAAGCTGTGGCGGCCCGCTTTTAGTGTGAGGGCGCCACAGTGGAACACGTGGTTCCATGTGTTTCCAGCGGCCAATAGCGGCGTCCCCGATACCGTACTTAAGCGCCTGCCTCTCGCTCAGCCAGTTGAACATTCGCGCGCCGGAGATCATCGCCATCGGTTTTGGGTGTGTGCCGTCGTGTCTGTGCTTCAGTGTTTTCGCCGCCCACACTCCATTGTTCACGTGTGTCATCTATCATCAGTGTTCGTGTACAGTGCTGACAGTTTTTTTTTATTTTTCTACGCCTTTGAACGGCTTCGTGTTTTTTAATTACTGTGTCTACTGTTTTTTTTTTCCACCGTTATGTTCTGTTATTGTGTGTCTTCATTGTGTCTCTTTGTACTGCCTGTGGCTGAAGAGCGGCGTAATGTTGTCGCTACCAGCCCACCTTTTGCCTTTTTTATAAGGTGTAAAATCACAATGAAGAAAAAAAAAAAAAAAGGCTCAGCGGCAGCCAGTCTAATCTCGCCTACGTCTGTTGACACATCGCCTCGCGTTAGACAGCTTACTTTCTTGTTCTGTGTACGAGTGGACGTGTTTATTAGGTTTCCTTGTGACTCCGTTCTTGTTGTTGTTCGATCTGTCCTTCGTTGGTCGTGTCCGTCCTCTCCCGTTGTGTTGTTGTTCGCGGGCCTCTCCGCGGGTCCCACCGCGCTTTCCGTCACTTCAACCCCGCGACCGTCCCGGCCGCAGTTGCAACACACTGTTCCACTGTTGCACCAGCGCCGGCGAAGAGCCAGATCTGTCCTGCAAAGCCATTCGGATGATGTGTCAGTATTCGTCGTTCAAGGCGTTCTGTTTTTTCTTAACATGAGTGCATTTTATCTGAAAGGTCACTTGTGTAATCACGATCATTTTCTGGTCGAAATTTCTTTAGTTAGATGCCCGTTTTATCACAGACCGAACGAGCATAGAATTCGGGAGTTCTTCGGATGAAGTTCTGGCCGTCTGTCAGCCGCATTTGGGCGCACCAAGGGTCGTTGGTGGATAGCTGTTCTGTTCCGCTATTTTGAGTGACCATGTCCTCATCTCAGACGAGGGGAGGGCCGCTTTGGCCTGTGAGACAGCCCGGCGTGGCACAAGCGGCGGTGATTGCGCCTGTCACCAGAGGTGAGTTCATTAAGCGGCCCGCATTGCTCGCGAGCCTTTGCCACCGGCCATGCCGCAGCCATCCTTGACCCGGCTATTCAGCGAGTGACGTGCTTTCTGCTTCGCACGCAATCAGAGACTGATTCCAACTGACCCACGGTGTTTGCTCTAATAAGGACTAAAATCTACGACCGAGTCTGAAGGCCATGTTGACAGACTTTCCTTTATCTTAAGAGGTGTGGTTTAAATCCTACAGTACTGAGAAGCAGAAGATTCAATTGTTAGTAAGTATTATGTTAAGTAACACTGGAATAAAAGCAAAAATAAGGAAAAATCACGCTTACTGAGGAATTATGCAAATATTTTTGGAGGAATATTGGTAATCCCAAATGGTTTGCAGTGCAACGCTTATTTTTTTAAAAATAGGTGAAAATTTTAAAACCGCAGTGACTCGACATTGCATGGCGCAATGGTTAAATTAAAAAGAGGATATTAACAGAACGTATACAAAGATAAATTGTTCTCGCTTCCCACGCCCGGGTTCCCGGGTTCGATTCCCGGCGGGGTCAGGGATTTTCTCTGCCTCGTGATGGCTGGGTGTTGTGTGATGTCCTTAGGTTAAGTAGGTCTAAGTTCTAGGGGACTGATGACCATAGATGTTAAGTCCCATAGTGCTCAGAGCCATTTGAACCACAAAGATAAATTTAAATAGTCCTGGACGATTAGTTATGCTTCGGGAAGTGGTAGGGTTCCAGAAAAGTCAGTCATTCATTGCTCTTGGTAACGGGAAGAAGATTGAAGAAAAATAAAGACATCGTCAAAACCCGATAGGTCAGCCGGGCTTGTTAAAGCTCTGGGGCTCGAGGATGCTCGCCGGCCCCGGAGCAAATCCGCCCTGTGGATAAAAGACGAAGGCTGGTGTGTTGGCAAGCCTGGTTGTGGTTCTCAGGCGGTTTCCACATCTGACTTGCTGAATGCTGGGCTGGTACCCATGTCCCGTCTCAGTTACACGATTCTAAAGACATTCAGAGAACGTTCTTAGAGGAGCACCTGAGAACACTATACGCAAGCGACACGAGATACATAAAATTCCGTCCCAGGAACAAGTTGCCGCGTCAGGAAGAGCATCCGGCCGCCCCTTCCACTAACATTTCCAAATCCAGATTAACGCGCCGACCCTGTGCAGACACGGGATAAAGACTGGGAAGAAGAAGAAGAAGAAGAAGAAGAAGAAGGAGCATTGTAAACCTGCGGAACGTCATTAAAAACCTAGCTAAGAGGTTTGAAATTCTTAGGTGTTTTGTAACCTACAAAGGCAAGTGCATAATTATAAAAGCTTAAAGCCTTGTCAGCAAGTGTGATAAGAAAAATTTTACGTTATCGAATTTATTGTTCAATTTATATGTCGGTAAAATAAGTAGGAAAAAATCAAAACAGAAGGAAAAGTGGAAGGGAAAAACATACGTAATCTTCCTCATCGAAAGCGATGTATGTTGAATTTGAAGGTATCAATCCGGGCCAAGACAAGGAGCTTGTTCTTTGTCTATTGTGGACGCCACAGCCGGTATTTGGGGGAAAGGGAGGTTTTTATTCAGCCTGCTGATGATGAGCCGGTCTTTCCGTAATCATCCTAAAAGGCTTAAGGGGGAAGAACTTTCCCCTGACGACAGGTGTTTCCCAGCAGCTTTTGATACTTTTGTAAAGTCCTACCAGGAAATAGCACATTGTTGAGCACTGCTGCTGGGAGGAGCGGAAATGGCCAATTAATTGGCCTGCGTTATGCTCCTGAGTCTGGTTGGACGAAAGAGCTATAATTTCTTGAAGTGGTTTGGAACTTGCGAAATCGAGGAGTCGTCCAGTAACCCTTCCGGGTGCAGCAGGGACGTTGCGAGTCTTATGAGGGGAGGTGACGTTTTGATGGTGGTCAATAGTGAGGGAAGTTGTTCTGCCAGTACAGAAACCTCTGTAAGAATTAGGAAGCGTGTTCCCGTATGCGGACGTGGTATCCGTCTTAGTCATTTTCCGGTTTTATCGTTGAGCTTTAGGACTGAGTGAGCGAACACGTGCTCGTAGGCAGAAGTCCCATATCAGATCGAACACGAACCGCTAAATTACATGTGCTTCTGCGGAAACTCGATGAGTTGTGTTCTTGTGCAGCCCTCCTTTTATATGGTTACGTAGTTTTCTCCTGTTCCAACATCTTCATCTCACAGCAGTATTTGCACGCAGTGTTTTCAATTTTTTTCTTGGCTATATGCCAGTCTTTAGCAACAGATCTTTTGCTAACAAATTTAGAACCGATATTAAGTTATTTGGTCAGCAAACGTTTAATCTGCAGCGTATACACTTTAGCAATAGCACAAACGATAAGACCTGTGAATGTGTTTTCCGACCAACTGCTCAGTTGTCATTTATACGGTGTGGACGAGTAATCGTTTGATGTAATTTGTGTCAAAGACGATAACAATTGCGACAGTTTGTTTAATTTATGTCAGTTTCATAATATACATAATCTAGTTCCCGATTAACGTAGACGCATTCTTGCAGTCAAATACCCAATATATCTATATTAGGACGCCATGTACACATGTTATACACTCCTGGAAATGGAAAAAAGAACACATTGACACCGGTGTGTCAGACCCACCATACTTGCTCCGGACACTGCGAGAGCGCTGTACAAGCAATGATCACACGCACGGCACAGCGGACACACCAGGAACCGCGGTGTTGGCCGTCGAATGGCGCTAGCTGCGCAGCATTTGTGCACCGCCGCCGTCAGTGTCAGCCAGTTTGCCGTGGCATACGGAGCTCCATCGCAGTCTTTAACACTGGTAGCATGCCGCGACAGCGTGGACGTGAACCGTATGTGCAGTTGACGGACTTTGAGCGAGGGCGTATACTGGGCATGCGGGAGGCCGGGTGGACGTACCGCCGAATTGCTCAACACGTGGGGCGTGAGGTCTCCACAGTACATCGATGTTGTCGCCAGTGGTCGGCGGAAGGTGCACGTGCCCGTCGACCTGGGACCGGACCGCAGCGACGCACGGATGCACGCCAAGACCGTAGGATCCTACGCAGTGCCGTAGGGGACCGCACCGCCACTTCCCAGCAAATTAGGGACACTGTTGCTCCTGGGGTATCGGCGAGGACCATTCGCAACCATCTCCAAGAAGCTGGGCTACGGTCCCGCACACCGTTAGGCCGTCTTCCGCTCACGCCCCAACATCGTGCAGCCCGCCTCCAGTGGTGTCGCGACAGGCGTGAATGGAGGGACGAATGGAGATGTGTCGTCTTCAGCGATGAGAGTCGCTTCTGCCTTGGTGCCAATGATGGTCGTATGCGTGTTTGGCGCCGTGCAGGTGAGCGCCACAATCAGGACTGCATACGACTGAGGCACACAGGGCCAACACCCGGCATCATGGTGTGGGGAGCGATCTCCTACACTGGCCGTACACCACTGGTGATCGTCGAGGGGACACTGAATAGTGCACGGTACATCCAAACCGTCATCGAACCCATCGTTCTACCATTCCTAGACCGGCAAGGGAACTTGCTGTTCCAACAGGACAATGCACGTCCGCATGTATCCCGTGCCACCCAACGTGCTCTAGAAGGTGTAAGTCAACTACCCTGCCCAGCAAGATCTCCGGATCTGTCCCCCATTGAGCATGTTTGGGACTGGATGAAGCGTCGTCTCACGCGGTCTGCACGTCCAGCACGAACGCTGGTCCAACTGAGGCGCCAGGTGGAAATGGCATGGCAAGCCGTTCCACAGGACTACATCCAGCATCTCTACGATCGTCTCCATGGGAGAATAGCAGCCTGCATTGCTGCGAAAGGTGGATATACACTGTACTAGTGCCGACATTGTGCATGCTCTGTTGCCTGTGTCTATGTGCCTGTGGTTCTGTCAGTGTGATCATGTGATGTATCTGACCCCAGGAATGTGTCAATAAAGTTTCCCCTCCCTGGGACAATGAATTCACGGTGTTCTTATTTCAATTTCCAGGAGTGTATCTATACGGTGTTAAGGAAAGGTATTCACATTTTTGTCAAGAAAAGGTATTCACATTTTTGTGAAAGATGGTAGCATGGATCAAAACAAGACGAGAACGCCCAGTAAACTAGGGTTCTTCAATTCACACATTAAGAGCTATGAGGACTTGCTCATCTTCGCTACTGTGAACCACATCTCTTCCATTACCAGCTATTTGCTGTTAGGATCTACAGAATGCAGTAAGTAAATGAGGATACATACCTCTGAGGTTATGAACTGGCAAAAGCAACGAACGTGAGGGCTAAATAAAAGTTGTGATCTGTAGAGTAACATGATGTTTACGTTCGCACGTATTTCACGCACTTCCCTACATTACAAGCTCTGCTGTTTTACAGTAAAAGAGTAATGTGTTCTCATTTGTTTACGTATTTGCTTACAACATTCTGTAGGTTGTTCGTAATAGCAAAGAGCTTACACCACAAGCTTCACAGTAGAGAAGTTCTTAAAGTGTGCGTTTTAGACCCCTTATTTACTAGATATATTTCTTTTGTCTATAACCCATTCTTCAAAATATGGAATGCATTTTAAAAGGCTGCACTGCATACGCTCTGTTTTATCAGTTCGCAGTGTTCCATTTGATATTGGCCACACGGCCGAAACTACAATAGTCGGTTTCATATATTAATAATTTCGAAGTCAAAGGCGACCATGAAGTGCCCATAAAGTCGAGTAAAAACCCTCTAAGCCTGGGCCTGAGCTACGAGGAGCTTATTTCGAACTATCATTCAGTTTTGTTTTTGGTGGAGAGTCAGGTGAAGTTAATAGGAGGCAGAGGCATTAGCAACGTACATTTTCCAGTCCTGTTACTGGATCACGGAATACATCTGAAAGTAAGTAGACTGCTACAGGATATTCACTAGTGGCATAGCAGTAGTGAGAATTGTAACCGTGTCTCGTGTTTCAAAGTAAGGTAGGTGAGCGTAACATCACTGGATTTAATACCGTAATAGTGCTCGGTAATTATTCCAGTCTGCTACTAACTGTTTCCGAGTAGATCAACGGAGGGTATTGTTGCTGGCTGGTGCAGATCTCCACGCTACTCACTCCTGTGGAAGCCTCCAAATTTCCGAATAACTACTGCAACCTAGAGCCATTTGAACTTGCTTAAAGTATTCATCTCTCGGTCTCACTCTACACATTTTACCCCACACGCTTCCCCCTAATACTAAATTGATGATTCCTTGACGTCTCAGAATGAATCCTTTCAACCAGTCCCTCCGTTTGGTCACGACAGAATATTCTCTTCCTTCCAGTTGCTTCAGTACTTCATTAGTTACGCGATTTATCCACCTAAAGTACTCTTCTGCAGTATATTCCAAACGCTTCCATTCTCCCCTTATCTGGACTGCTTATCGTTCACGTTTCATTTCCGCACAAGTCTACTCTCGGGGCATATAACTTCAGAAATGTCTTCCTACCACGTAATTCTACATTCCATTTAACAAATTTCTCCTCTTCAATAACGTTTTCCTTGCCTTTGCCAGTCTACGTATTACATACTCTCACTTCGGCCATCATCAATAATTTTGGGGCTCAAATAGGAGAACTCATCTACCGCTTTAGTATCCCATTTCCTAATCCAATACCCTCGGCGTCGCCTGATTTAATTCGACCACATTCCATTACCCTTGTTTTGCTTTCATTGATGTTCATTTTATATCGTCCTTTCAAGACACTGTCCATTCCGTTAACTGCTCTTCGAAGTCCGTTGCTGTGTAAGACACAATTACACGAGCTAGTAAAATGAAAACGAGTCAGATGGAGAAAAGCAAATAATTGTTTATTTAAAAAGTAGCCACCATAACTGTTGATACATTTATACCTCTGTGAGACAAAACGGTCAATGTCTTCACGGAAAAGAGTCTGCGGTTGCCTACGGAACCATGGTTGTACCTAGGCGTGCAGCTCTTCGTCCGAACAAATCGATGGGACGAATTTCTTCACAGCTCCAAACATATCGAAATCGCAGGGGAGAGATCGGGACGTTATCGAGGAAGCGTAAGGGCAAAGGTTGTTTCGAGTGTGCTGTAGACTTTTTACTGGAAAGCTCGTACACATCTTCCATACAGTCCTGATCTCTCCCCATGTCATTACCATATTTCTGGCGCTCTGAAGAAAGATATTCCTGAATAAACTTGTTGTTGCTGGGATTCTCAGTCATAATAAATTAGCGATTTTGTCATATGATGACATGGTTGGAGACCGTGGCTGTTATTTGAAGACAAATGATGGTGTTGTGACAGCAAGCAGCCACAAATTAATTTTCATTTCCTTTATTTAAAAAGTATCGTTACCGGTTTCGAATCATTACGATTCATCGTCAGACGGCATTCATGCTTTCATTACATGTGCTGCGTTTCTTACTGATTAGTTGGTTGGTTGGTTGTTTCGGGGAAGGAGACCAGACAGCGAGGTCATCGGTCTCATCGGATTAGGGAAGGATGGGGAAGGAAGTCGGCCGTGCCCTTTGAAAGGAACCATCCCGGCATTTGCCTGGAGCGATTTAGGGAAATCACGGAAAACCTAAATCAGGACGGCCGGACGCGGGATTGAACCGTCGTCCTCCCGAATGCGAGTCCAGTGTCTAACCACTGCGCCACCTCGCTCGGTACTGATTAGTTATCCTAAACTATAAATAATACATAATTATAAGCACGTCACAAAGATGTTTGAGTTACAGATTTGCATTGGGATGTGACTCACGTGAATTGTCGGTTTGGAGTACTTGTTTTGATAGTTTTCGTCCAGCATACAACGTTTGTAGTTTTCGCCGCTTTCACATCACTGCACACATAAACTTGCATAATTGAGCGCTTCAGATTTGTCACTGAATGTATTTTTACCACATTTCTATCGTTGTACACGTAAATTTGTATCACTGAGCACTTCAACTTAGTCACAGAACAGACTTCTAACATGCACCGCATGTTCTGATAGATACATAGTGTTTACAAACATATGAGTGTGAAAGATGCTATGACATATCGTAATACTACAAAGATGCTACGTGTTTGGAAAAAGTTCATATATTCACTTATGCAACTGAAACGCCTTTTACTCCAGTACAATGAGATATTGATTGTGTGAATATTATAATATAATTATAAAGATGTTCCATGTTAAAGCTATATATATATATATATATATATATATATATATATATATATATATATATATATATAATATAATATAATATAATTATAAAGATGTTCCATGTTAAAGCTATATATATATATATATATATATATATATATATATATATATATATATATATGTGTGTGTGTGTGTGTGTATATATATATATGGGTAAGACAGTATATTATTCATTTAATTTAGCATCATGAGAATTGTAGTAACAGATACATTTGATGCTTGATATGCTAAATCAAGTAGCAATCAGATCAAGTAGCAAATTTATCTGTTACTACAATTATTAACTATATAATTTTTGTATGTGTTGCAAAAAAAAAAAAAAAAAGAGAGAAAGTAACGATGGCATCAGGGTGCAAGTATTTAAAGTAACTGAAAATAAAAGTTTGTTAACTAACAGCTACAGCTAAAAGACTTCATTTTGAATAAAAATACAGCTGCAGCCATATGGTTACTTTATCACACAAGCACGACTTTTTTCGTAGCGTTAGCTGCATCATCAGGTGAAGTCCTGAATGGAAAGAAAACGTGAAATAATACCAGAAAAAACACCCTTGGATACACAGAAGGCCATTTCTCTTGCCAAAAGTGGCTGAATGTAAGTAATACAAAAGAGCAACATTCAATACGTACAATTATAACATGATATTGCATCATGTTGTAAGTACTGAAAGTTGCTACATTTCATATTACTTACATTCAGCCACTTCTGGCAAAAGAGATGACCTTCTCTGTATCCAAGGTTGTCACTTCGTGGTATTGTTTCAAGCTTGCTTTCTATCCGGGATTCACCTGATGATGTACCTAACGTTATGAAACCGATCGTACTTTCGTAATAAAGTAAACATAAAGCTGCAGCGGTGTTTTTATTCAGTTTCAAGTAACTATTCTTTCCTTACAAGTACACAGTCATCAAACTTAAAAAAGTACCCTTAAAAAAAAACACGTTAATTATGTTCAGTGCTCCAAACTTTTCACCACACTGGCGCTGCTGAAGGCGGTATATTTGAACTTAGACCAATGTACTGTCTGATGACTGAGACTGTTCTCTGAAAATTCATTGTGCATAATTCCGACAGATGCAATGTCTTATTGCGGTGTTTTATTTCAAGTACAATATGTAAAAATATATCTCATACATTCGAACTCCAGACTGTAGGATCCCTCAGCCTACAACTTCTACGAATCATCATACAATGATCGAAATGAATGTGTACTCCAAAAAATCCTATTTTTTAATGAACGACTCGAAAATCACTGCTTCTCGGCAACCACTGAACGTAGACTTTTTTTTTGGTTCCTCATTACTCCAAAATATTCTTAAGATTATTTTTATTTGTTAAACTGGGTGATTTTTACAACATAGTTAAGCTTTAGCGGTGCCTTGAAGAGCATTTAGATGAACACCAATTTACTCTTGAAATGTGAATTGGAAATTTACCGTTGCGCTTTGTAGTAGGTTTCTAACAGTGTTTCAGTATCAAACGGAGAACAGAACTTCAATTTATTTGTTGTGTGTATTACGGTGAAAACGTTATCCTTGAGTAGTCGATGTCTATAGCAATCTACAGGACATCAGTTGACTGAGGTGGCAACCAACGCACGTCGCATGACGTTTCATAGCGTGCCAGGAAGCTTTATTTTGTACGGAACGATTCTGACAGTTTCTCCCTCTCCTTCGAACGATATATATTGTACTTTACCATTCCGTATTTAAGGTTCCATAGAAGTGAAGTTTCCGAAAGTGAAAACGTAACGATTGGCTGTAACTCTTGTTGCATGTCTGAACTTTTGCGAGACGTACGACCACACCACAGCGAAGATAGCGAACCAACACAGTGGCATACGGCAGGAAGACTGGAGTGCAGGATCGATGATAATCGCCAGTCACGAAGTTACGGACGCACTAGACTTTCATGCGCACTACGACGTATTTTTTTAAAAATCTCTTGCCATATTTACAGAATATTATCTGATACCAGTTTCAGATTTATTGCTTGCTGTATTACTACCTTCCGTCACTGGACCAAACCGGCGAGATATTAGCTTCAATAACGGTAAGGTGTTTGTCATCAACGTGGAAAATTTATAGTCATTCTGTTAGCGCCCTGTTTAAAGCACTTTAATCCTTTTTTGATTGTGTCTCTATTTTTCTCTGCATATTTGCGTAACGATTTCTCTTAGTGCAACTTTTGTCTTCGTCATACTCCAAGACATACAAAAAATGGAGCACCACGAAGAAATTACCCGTTGTACATGTATTGAACATGTACAGAATAAAAAATGATTATAATTTCAGAAAAACTGGATGAGTTATTCAAGAAAAAGAGCTGCACAAACGGAGCAAGTCAATAATGCGTTGGTCTACCTCTAGCCCTTATTCAAGCAGTTACCGGCATTCAGCTCGACATTAATTTCTAGAGTTGTTGGATGTCCACCTGAGGGATGTGCCAAATTCTGTCCAATTGGCGGGTTACACAGTCAAAATCTGGAGCTGGTTGGAAGTCCCTACACTTAATGTTCCAAACGTTCTCAATTGGGGCCGAGGTAATGGTTTGAGAGCACGAAAACAAGCAGTACAAATTCTCGCAGTGTGATGACACGTCATCGCTCGTCATCGAGGCTCAGTTCCAAGCGGGACTCTTCACTGAAGACAATTCTACCCCATGATGATGATGATGATGGTTTGGTTTGTGGGGCGCTCAACTGCGTGGTTATCAGCGCCCGTACAAATTCCCAACCTTTTCTCAGCCCAATCTCGCCACTTTCATGGCTGATGATAAAATGATGAGGGCAACACAAACACCCAGTCATCTCGAGGCAGGTGAAAATCCCTGACCCCGCCAGGAATCGAACCTGGGACCCCGTGCTCGGGAAGCGAGAACGTGACTGCGATACCACGAGACCACGAGCTGCGGACAAATTCTGTCAATGAGATTTCAGACTGGAGACGTTTCTGGAGGTGGCCCGGACGGTGCTTGGATACCAACCTGAGTGTCGCCCGCCCTACAGCCAGACAACCAGGAGTGATGGTCTGGGGTGCCATTTCTTTCCACAGTAGGACTCCTTTGGTTGCCACCCGCAGCATCCTTACAGCACAGCCGCATGCCGATGATATTCTACGTCTTGTTTCGTCGTCCTTCATGCCAACTGATCCTGAGCTTACGTTTTAGCAAGATATAGGTAACACCCGTCTGCTCACGGCGAGGGCCACAGGTGGATCAACGTTCTTGTGACTTGCTCGATCTGTGAAGCTCTTGCTCTTGAACAAATTATCAATTTTTCCCGAAATACTGATTATTTGTTTGTGTGTTCATGTACACCTACTGATTTGTCCCATTTGGATAATTCCTTCGTGGCGCCTCGTTTTGTCTTAGAGTGCATTTTGTGATACAGAAATTATCGTTCCCGTTTTCCCAAAACGAAACTTTTGCCAGACGGTCATATCATCCTCCATGGGTTAGGTCATGGCAGTGATGTATGTTTAAACTGGACAGTAATTTCTGTGAGTGCAGGTTCATGTCAACAAGACTCCCAGCAAACTTCGCGAAGGGAACTACATGCAGTGAATATTTTGAGTGAGATATCTCGCAAAAGGTTATCGCTCACAGCCACACACAAAGCTTCGCGTCTCCAAACAAATTCGTTTGCCGCACTGCACGTCGCCAGGCGGCTGCTGTCCAGTTTGTGCGTCGGTGATCTACCGTTGCCCTTTTTCCGTGACGAGTATCAGTTTCCAAGATGATAACAGCTGTGTTCACTGGGTTGTACGCATACTGGAGAAGACTGTGGCTATGACAGACACACTTCAGTATGTCGCGGTATTTTAACACTCCCAACCGGGTGCAAACCCGAGAGTTAGGTCGGTATTACACTATCAAATTTCTTTGTCCAATATCTTTGTTAAATATCTTTGTCTAAGAAATTTGATGGTGTAATAGGGAACTTTGTCAAATGGCGTCAAATATTTGATCAAATCTAGGGACTCGCTGTAGATTTGATCAAAGAAGTCGCTTGTCTTCTGTTCACTGCAATGTGACATGTTACTACGTGGAACGCTAGCATCGCTGCAGCGTTCTGTCATCTGCAGTGCTTTTATAAACATTGCCGGTAAATACAATTGGTGTGTACCGGCAACTACAAAATTAATAGAGATGTATAAAGCTGAAGAGGCGCTTTACGACGTGAGGCACCCTGAATACAAAGATAGATTAAGAAGATTGGAGACCTAACCTAACTCTCTCCTGTAGCAAGGAATCGGAGTGTTACAGTGAGCCTGTCTTCTGCAGATGTAGCAATTCTTAAGTGAATATTATGCTTTGTGATATGAGGATACACTTCACTGAGCGCATACAGAAATCTATACTCATCCATTCTTAAGTAATTGATGTACGACTTGACGTCCTCCACTATGCTATTATTGTGTCGTCGTAAAACCCACGGCTTCACCCAGGTACGTCTCCTTTTTTTTCCCCCGCTTCTCTTCCCCATGTGCACACTGTGCAATTGTGGTACATGCAACTGCTGCGGTTAATAACAAGTTGTTGTTGTCAGCCATCTTGAACTTTGACGAAAAATATGATGACAGTGTAATACCCCTTCTAGCGCTACGTCCAAGATCTTTGTCAAATATATTTTACGGAATATTTGATCACATCTTTGATCAAATCTTTGACAAAGAAATTTGATAGTGTAATACCGGCCTTACGCATCAGTAGTATACGCCGGGAATGTTACATTCTCACGTTATTCACTAGTAGTACACGACGGGAAAGTCAACATTCTCACATTACACCGTTGTTATCACTGCTCTAGTTGCTAGGATTGCAGTTCAGTGAGAATAATAGTCTGTAGGACTGTTCGGAGCAGTGGGTGAAGCGAGGCACCCTACACGCCCGTAATTTGGAAGCCCAGCGAGATCTGATAATCCATCAGTGGTTTCAGCTGGATATGGTGTACCTGAATAAACTAGTGGAGCCTCCTCCACACCACACTTAGCTAAGTTAGGGATGGTTGTACACGGTATTAGCATAATGTGTCCCGGTGGAGACAGAATTCTTTTTTCCAGTGCTCTTGCTTGATGCGCTCACCTCAAACACTTTTCAAGCCGTTAAAAATATTTGTAATCTCTTTCCACCTAAATTACTAACGACCAGCGGCCCACGAAACACAGAGCATATTTACGCACTGTTAACCACAGAAATTTTTAAAAGATGGAGCTACGGTAATCTTTGCTCCAGACCAGCAGGCTTTTATGAGAGAAATTCAATAATTTCTTATAGATCAGACAACATTTAGAAATAGAAAATGTAATGAATATAGGGATTTTAGTGTCTGCATTCGTCTGAACGGCAGTCCACACAGAACTGATGGAAACCAGTGCCGACGACGTAATTGTTACGGGATCTTCCATCACCCTTTTTTGCCCCAGCCAATTTCTTTTTTATGCAATTCGTAATACTGCACGGGACCTTCAGAAACCAGGCTTGAGATTTTCATATTTTCCCGGCCGTTAAGCGCAAACAATAGGTCCTACACCTTTTAGCAGGAAATTTAATGTTGTTAAATTTCGTACTGGGATACGTTCTCGCTGGAGGCCACCGTTTTCGAGTTTTTAAAGAAAAATATGCAGAAGTGAAATTCGTACGCACCCCATTACCACACTTGTCCTCCATCAGTTAGGATTTTTAGTATGATGTTCGTGACATCCCCTCCTACCACCGTACAAAAATTTCCGACTACACGAACTATTCCCTATATTCGACATTTTTTGATCTCTATTGACTGAACTATTTTGCCACGAGAGCGTAGCCGGCTACTTCGTTAACATTATTGATTTAAACGTGCCCGTTAGGGTATTGAAAGAAAATAGACTTTTCTAAAAGGTGCGTTACAACCAGTTACGTTGATTTTAGATCGAAAGTTAACATTTACAAGCATAATAGTTTAGTAGTGAGAAGGCCTGAAAAATACAGGGATGACATTATTTATTTTGCGCCGTTAAAACTCACAAAAGTGTTAAGTAAAACTTACACAAACGTCAATTTTACAATTTGTACAATTCAAATCGGTGGCGTACTAGTGCCAGTCATTGAAGACCGAAAATGTTCGAATGTGGGAAATAATACGTGCAGTCGCAAACTTTTGTATAGTGGTAGGAGGGAGCGCCACGAACAGTATACTAACAATCCTGTGTGGTGAGCGATGAGAATGGGGTAGAGATGTGTTTGGTCACTTTCATATGTTTTTCTTGAATAACTCAAAAAGTACTAGTTCTAGTGGAAACGTATCACAAGACAGAATTTAACAACTTTTAATTTTCTAAAGAAACGTGTGTTTATTCTTTCTATAGGATGAATAGTTGGCGTGTAGCAAGCGAGACAGTACGAAAATCCCTTCTATGAATTTTTAACATCAGATACAACATTGCAGGTTGCACAAAATGACATCGGTAGGGGCAGCTGTGTCACGTTGCAAATGACGTGAAAAAGTTATAATCTTCACTACATGCACGTTACACGGAACAGCCAGAACATTGTCACCATCTAACTAACAGCCAGTATATCCAACTTTGGCACGGATGACAGCGGCGACGCATGGTGGCAAGGAAGCAATGAGGCCTCAGTAAGTCGGTGGAGGGAGCTGCATCACATCTGCTCGCACAAGTCAACTAATTTCCGTAAATTTCTGGGAGGTTCGTGATGAGCTCTGAGGACACGTCGTGTTCTATTGGGTTCAGATCTGGCGAGCTGGGGAGGCCAGCACATCAGTTTGAACCCGCCACTGAGTTCTTCGAATCACTCCACCACCCTCCTGGCCTCGTGACATTACCATTCTGATCGTCATAAAGGAGTGCACGTGGCCTGCAACCAGTGTACGATGCCCCTTGGCCGTCATGGTGCCTTTCACGAGCTCCACTGGACCAATGGATGCCCTCGTAAGTGTTCCTCAGAGCATAATGGAGCCTTCGCATCGTGTCTACGTCTTGTAGTACAGGTGTCCAGGAGCTGTTCCCCTGGAAGACGACGGATTTGGGCCCTCCCATCGGCATGTTGAAGGAGGAATCGGAATTCATGAGACCATGCAACGCTCTGCCACTGTGCTAACGTCCAGTGCCGATGGTCACGTGCCCATTTCAGTCATAGTCGCCGATGTCGCGGTGTTAACATTGGCACATGCATGGGTCGTCGGCTGCGGAGGCCCATCTTTAGGAGTGTTCGGTGCACTGTATGTTCAGACACTCTTGTACTCTGCGAAGCACTAAAGTCTGATGTTAGTTCCACCTGTCCTGTTTTGGCAGTCTGCCTAGCCTACGACGCCCGACATCTGTAATGAAGGGTAGCGGCCCAACCACACGACGTCTGGATGTGGTTTCACCTTGGTTTCGCCACGTGTTGAGGAGAATCACCACAGCACTCCTTGAAATCCTGACAAATCGTGTAGTTTCCGAAATGCTGGTACCGAGCCTCCGGACCATCACAGTCTGACCTCAGTCAAACTCAGGTAGATTGCGCGTCTTCACCATTCTACACACGGACAGCATGACCACTCATACTACACTGTGCGCGTGTCTGGCCAGTAGTCATTCCTCGCCAGGCGACGCTGATACTGCGTGGACGAGTTGATATCGATGGCAGGTCTGTGGTCATTATAATCTGTAACGTTTTGCTTTACTTGTCGTGTAGTGACACATTCGTGACTTTCTGGTATTAATTACGGTACTTATGGCATATAAGGGGCAGTCAAATGAAAACAAGACAGAGGGAAAAGAAGTAAGTAAACTGTTTATTAATTCAGAAGTAACCACCAGACTGCTAATACACTACTGGCCATTAAAATTGCTACACTAAGAAGAAATGCAGATGATAAACGTGTATTCATTGGACAAATATATTATACTAGAACTGATATGTGATTACATTTTCACGCAATTTGGGTGCATAGATCCTGAGAAATCAGTACCCAGAACAACCACCTCTGGCCGTAATAACGGCCTTGATACGCCTGGGCATTGAGTCGGAGCTTGGATGGCGTGTGCAGGTACAGCTGCCCATGCAACTTCAACACGATACTACAGTTCATCAAGAGTAGTGACTGGCGTATTGTGATGAGCCAGTTGCTCGGCCACCAATGACCAGACGTTTTCAGTTGGTGAGAGATCTGGAGAATGTGCTGGCCAGGGCAGCACTCGAACACGGATGCGACCATCATGATGCTGTAACCAGAGCATGGATTCATCCGAAAAAATAACGTTTTGCTATTCGTGCACCCAGATTCGTCGTTGAGTACACCATCACAGGTGCTCCTATCTGTGATGCAGCGTCAAGAGTAACCGTAGCCATGGTCTCCGAGCTGATAGTCCATGCTGCTGCAAACGTCGTCGAACTGTTCCTGCAGATGGTTGTCTTGCAAACGTCCCCATCTGTTGACTCAGGGATCGAGACGTGGCTGCAACATCCGTTACAGCCATGCGAATAAGATGCCTGTCAACTCGACTGCTAGTGATGCGAGGCCGTTGGGATCCAGCACGGCGTTCCGTATTACCCTCCTGAACCCACCGATTCTATATTGTGCTAACAGTCATTGGATCTCGAGCAACGCGAGTAGCAATGTCGCCATATGATAAACCTCATTCGCGATAGGCTACAATCCGACCTTTAAGAAAGTCGGAAACGTGATGGTACGCATTTCTCCTCCATACACGAGGCATCAGAACAACGTTTCACCAGGCAACGCCGGTCAACTGTCGTCTGTGTATGAGAAATCGGTTGGAAACTTTCCACATGTCAGCACGTTGTAGGTGTCGCCACCGGCTCCAACATTGTGTGAATTCTCTGAAAAACTAATAATTTGCATATCGCAGCATCTTCTTCCTGTCGGTTAAATTTCGCTTCTGCAGCACGTCATCTTCGTGGTGTAGCAATTTTAATGGCCAGTAGTGTACATTTATCTCACACTGCCCGACATGATGGTCAATGCCCTCTTGTAAAAATGTTTCCGGTTACCTGTGGAACCAAGATTGTACCCATGCGTACAACTCATCATCCGAAGCAAATCAATGGCCACGAATGTCCGTCTTCAGGCCTCCAAAAAATTGGAAGGCGCAGGGGAGAGATCGAAACAGTATAGACGATGTGTAAGGGCTTCCCAGCGTAACTTCTGCAGCGCAGTCGAAACAACAGACACGCAAACTCCGGGGAAGTAACGAGGACCTTTTTCTTGACTGCAAGGACCCACTGCTAATTGTGTCTCTGGAACAAGGTTCAAATGGTTCAAATGGCTCAGAGCACTATGGGACTTAACATTTGAGGTCATCAGTCCCCAAGAACTTAGAACTACTTAAACCTAACTAACCTAAGGACATCACACACATCCATGCCCGAGGCAGGATTCGAACCTGCGACCGTAGCGGTCGCGCGGTCGCGCGGTTCAAGACCGACGTGCCTAGAACCACTCGGCCACACCGCCCGGCTCTGGAACAAGGCACCACAATTAACCCACAACGCTACGAGGACACTTTGCAGAAATTGAAGCCCGCTATGAAGTCCAAATGCCCAGGAATGTGGACGGGCAGCATCATTCTGTTGCAGGGCAATGCACGCCCACATGTTGCCAAGGTTCCTCGAACTATGCTGCAGAAGTTTCGCTGGGAAGCCATTACGCATCCCCCATACAGTCCCGACCTCTCCCCGTGTGATTTGCATATTTCTGAAGCCTGGAAAAAATACATTCGTAGACGTCGATTTGCTTCGGAACAAGAGTTGCACGCCTGGGTGCTATCACGCCTCCGTTGGCACCCGCAAACAGTTTTACATGAAGGCACTGACCATCCTCACAACAGGATAAATATATTAACAGTTTTGGCGATTACCTTTAAAATAATAATCAGTTTACTTACTTTTTTCCCATCTGCCTCATTTCAATTACTGCCTCTTGTAACATGCGATTCATATTTCCGTGGCGACCGTAATGTAGTGGTTTTAAGTGATAGGATGCTGTTATGTTTGTTAATGATGGTAGAGCTGCAACTGCTGATACTATAGGTGGTTGTGGTGGTGGTGGTGGTGGTGGTGGTGGTGGCGGTGGCGGTGACGATGAAGACGATTGTGATGATGATGATGATGATGATGATGATGTTGCAGTTGATATTCTGCATTATGACAGTCATGGTCGTGCTGCGGGTACTGGAGAGTGATGCTGTTGGTCAGAGAGTAATACTGGTTTCAGATTTAGAACGTATGATGAATGTGGGAGGATGGAAGGGAAAAAGGACATAAGTGTACGACGGGACAGGGAGAATCATAATTAACAGAGAAAATTGACTATGGTGCTATCTTCTGAGCGCGCGCGTACACACACACACACACATACACACACACACACACACACACACACACAAACACACATACACATTCTGAAAATAGTTAAATTATTTGAAATGAAGAAAGTGATAAATTTTCCGGTAACCGTCAAAGACGTCCTAAATTATATGGCAGGTGAGGTGCCACCCCAGCTCTGCTTTGCACCAAGAGCTTACTGTAGCAAGCACAGCAGGTTCGGCGGCTGCATGCGAAAGACGTCACCCAGCGCTGCCGCTGCCGCTGCCGCCGCCCGCCGTCGCCATCGCCTGAGAAATTGGGTGTAATCTTATCAGCCTCCATGTGCCATGAAAAGCGCACCCTCCGCATTGAACGAAACACCCCGCGACAGCGCTTTTCCAAAGACGCCAGTGAATGAGAAATGCCATTTCACTAGAAAGGAAGACGCCCTACCCAATACATTCTTTTCGCTTTTCCCTGTGACGCAAGGGCCATTTGTAAAATTAGTCCTGCTTTTCTGGAAAGCCTTTACGTAATGAAATGGAGTAGATCCAGACAATAAGTTCACAATGTCTAAAATCGCCCGAAGCAATAATTACAGCTCGTGAAGGAAAAAAGAAGAACGAATAAATCCGAGAAGAAAACTGTTTCTTTCCAGCATCGTACATTTTCGTGTGTAGTGCCTAGTGCGCTTTCCAAAATAACTTAGTGACTCATATTAGTTGGGCACGGGAAATTTCGTATTTTTCTGACTGAAATGTCGTCTTGACAGCTGTATAGGGTAAGAAATAACGACGCTGCAATACCAAAAGATGGCTCTTAGTGATGTATCATATGATAGTGCACAACGCAGGGGATACTTACTACTATCTTAAATGGAGAGAAAGAGGGAATTTTATGCTTCGAGCCAAATGCCTTACAATCAACTGCAGGCAAAGTTTACGACGTTGTCATACAATTTATTGCAAACTGAATCTGCTACGTCCCAAATATCCCCTGCGCATGAGAAGAAAATCCAAACTATTTGTTAACTTTGCACTGACTGAAAGAATTAGAATCGTCATAAGTCCACACAGTCAAACTACAAAGCTGGTTGAACATTCCAAACTACTTTGAGATCAGGAAATATTTGTCGAAAAAGAATATTTAGATTTTTGTTGACACAAGCAATATAGTAGCAACAAGCTCTTAGCAAATGTACAAACCAATGGCCGACAGACTCAGTCCATGCACTGCAACAGCGCATAAAGTTTTCCTCCTCTCTCCATGAAATTTAGTTGCTGCAGAATCAAATGGCTCTGAGCACTATGGGACATCTGAGGTCATCAGTCCCCAAGACTCAGAACTACTTAAACCTAACTTAACCTAAGGACATGACACACATCCATGCCCAAGGCAGGATTCGAACCTGCGACCGTAGCAGCAGCGCGGTTCAGGACTGAAGCACCTAGAACCGCTTGGCCACAACGGCCGGCTGCTGTAGAGTCAGACAGGAGATGGGGACCTACGAACCAGTTCCTCTTCGCTTTATAGTTGGGTTTTACATGCCAACGACAACAGCTAATGCTGTTGAAAAAATACGTACGGTCCAATCTGCCGATTGCGCTAGTCATCGGGTGTGGGTGCTTGGTCACGCATGTGGGGTATCTGTTGATCACGTACTTCCTCTCGTAATGAGCACCAGAGGAAGCACATCTCGCGCGAATCGTAGGTAACGTGCATCAGTTCGCAGGGTGATAGAACATAGGATTCCGTTAACTGATGTTGTACAGTGCCTGCGGAAGGGTTGACTGAGGACTGTTGCTGGCGTTCTGAGACGAGTGCAGCGGATTTGGAACATTCCAGGAACTGGCGTTGCGATAGTTTAAGACATGTGTGGAAAGACACCCCGTCTATGAGCTACACAAACTGTACGAACTTTTACACTTCAATACAGCACGGAATAATCCTCCGACTTGTGAGGCAGGTCCGAAACCATATTACCAAGTATCTATCTGCCTTCACGAAGTATGGTACAGAATCTAAATATTAGTAGTTATGATTTTAGTAGTGTTATTTGTTTAACATGTATTGCTTAATATGTTTCACGTTTACCAGCGGAGGCATGGGGAGTGCGGAAAACTAAGCACAGCTGGCCGACGGCCATCAGCTAAAAGAAAAGGTTGAAGGAAAACCAAATTTCCATGACGCTTCCCTGGACATTACATAAGGAGGTACATGGTTCTTAATACGGTGTCCGATTACTAAGAACGGCAACGTATGCTCTGCAACCAGATCCCATGGTGGCCACAGGGTTGGTACAGACTTCCTGTGGTACTGCATTCCATCCCTTCACCAGCGAGGCTGACAACTGCTGTACGGTCGTTGATCCATGTGGACGTGCTGCAGTAGGCTGGCTGGCTCTGAGCACTATGGGACTTAACATCTATGGTCATCAGTCCCCTAGACCTTAGAACTACTTAAACCTAACTAACCTAAGGACATCACATAACACCCAGTCATCACGAGGCAGAGAAAATCCCTGACCCCGCCGGGAATCGAACTGCAGTAGGCCTCCCAAAAGCATCTCATAAGTGTTCGGTGAGATTTAAGTCGGAGAAATGGGCAAGTTATTCCATTCACCGAATATCTTCTCATTCTAAGAGCTGCCCTACCTGAGCTATTCGATGCGGTAGGGTAATCTCACCCAATAAGAAAAAAAACCGAATTTACAGCCGAATGAACCAATGAAAAAAAGAACATGCGAAAGGAGTACACTGCCACAATAACTTTGATCGGGGAGCGTACCGTATTGAAAAATTTGGAGGTCAGTACGCCCATCCAACATTATACCTCACCATACCATATACCTCTAAACGATTTAACGACAAAGGGCCTGTCCTCGCACCTTTCAGTCGGCAATATTCTTTCATTGTACCACTGTAATTACTACCGTTCACATAAAACAATTTCACTAACAACTCATGATCCCTCGCCTCGACAGCCATAGTGTTCACTCAAGTTACGGTTTTTCAAATGACAGCATGGTTGTCATACCGTCGTACAGACAGTGTTCAACAGCGGATGTGGACCTGGTTGCCGAAACTGTAACTAATTTTTTCCACCTTAAACTGGTTCCTCACTAACGCATTAGCATAACTATGAAGTTTCGCTGTCGTGCAATCATTGGAGACCACACTGGACCTCATTCAGTAGCTGCTCTTTAATTATAACCACCCAATATAATGAGAATGCTTGGATTTATGACAAAGTAGACGTAGACTGAAGTTGTAAATGGCATATGTAACAATTCTACCGTTCTCTTCTTTCTGTCACTTCTGGATTGGAAATATCGACAGAACATCTAATATAAGACCAACTTTCGGGTGGAATGAATGTGGCAGATTATTTTTAGGTATCTTGTCTTCCTCGTCATGTATAATTAAATGGTTCACATGGCTCTAAGCACTATGGGACTCAACATCTGAGGTCATCAGTCCCCTAGACTTAGAACTACTTTAACCTAACTTAACCTAAGGACATCACACACATCCATGCCCGAGGCAGGATTCGAACCTGCGACCGTAGCAGCAGCGCTGTTCTGGACTGAAGCGCCTAGAACTGCTCGGCAACAGCGGCCGACACGTATAATTAGGCGAAGCACTAAGCAAATAGTGATTTTAAAGTCAGTAAAACAGCAGCCGGCTTAGCAAACAAATCAGGAATCTAATAATTAGGATCTATACACATCAAAAGAAGTTTTTCATCACCTCGGTTCAGGGAGTTCCGGAACCTGTACAGAAAACTGAAACAGAGATCGGCGCGCGGGATTAGCCGAGCGGTCTTAGGCGCTGCAGTCATGGACTGTGCGGCTGGTCCCCGCGGAGGTGTGAGTCCTCCCTCGGGCATGGGTGTGTGTGTTTGTCCTTAGGATAATTTAGGTTAAGTAGTGTATAAGCTTAGGGACTGATGACATCAGCAGTTAAGTCCCATTAGATTTCACACACATTTCTTCGCAATAGAGATCAACATAAACATCACTTCTGACCTTTTTATTGTTCATGAAAAGCACACATTGCATGTTGTACCACCATGCAGCGTGACTTCCAGAGGTGGTGGTCCAGATTCCTGTACACACTGGTACCTCTAATACCCTGTAGCACGTCCTCTTGCATTGACGTATACCTGTATTCGTAGCAGCATACTATCAAAAAGTTCATCAAGGCCTTGTTGGCCCCGAATGCCCCATTTCTCAACGGTGATTAGGCGTAGATCCCTCAGAGTAGTTGGTGGGTCACGTCGTCCATAATCAGTCCTTTTCAGTCTATCCCAGGCATGTTCGATAGGGTTCGTGTCTGGAGAACATGATGGCCACTCTAGTCGAGCGATGTCGTTATCCTGAAGAAAGTCATTCACAAGATGTGCACGATGGGGACGTGAATTGTCGTCCATGAAGACAAATGCCTCGCCAATACGCTGTCGATATGGTTGGACTATCGGTCGGAGGATGGCACTCACGTATCGAACAACCCTGACGGCGCCTTTCATGACCACTAGCGGCGTACGTCGGCCCCAGATAATGCCACCCCAAAACACCAGGGAATCTCCACCTTGCTGCACTCGCTGGAGAGTGTATCTATGGCGTTCAGTCTGACCGGGTTGCTTCCAAACACATCTCCGACAATTGTGGTTGAAGGCATATGTGACACTCATCGGTGAAGAGAACGTGATGCCAATCCTGAGCGGTACATTCGGTATGCTGTTGGGCACATCTGTACCGCGCTGCACTGTGTCTTGGTTGCAAAGATGGACATCGCCATGAACGTCGGGAGTGAAGTTGCGCATCATGCAGCCTATTGCGCACAATTTGAGTCGTAACACGACGAGCTGTGGCTGCACGAAAACATTATTTAACGTGGTGGCATTGCTGTCAGTGTTCCTCCGAGCTACAATCCGTAGGTAGCGGTCATCCACTGCAGTAATAGCCCTTGGGCAGCCTGAGTGAGGCGTGTCATCGACAGTTCCTCTCAGTATCTCCTCCATGTCCAAATAACATCGCTTTGGTTCATTCAGAGACGCCTGGACACTTCCCTTGTTGAGAGCCCCTCCTGGCACAAAGTAATAATGCGGAAGCGATCGAATCGCGGTATTGATCGTCTAGGCATGGTTGAATTACAGACAACACGAGCCGTGTACCTCCTTTCTGGTGGAATGACTGGAACTGATCGGCAGTCGGACCCCCTCCGTCTAATAAGCGCTGTTCGTGCATGGTTGTTTACATCTTTGGGCGGATTTTGTGACATCTCTGCACAGTCAAAGGGCTTGTGTCTGTAATACAATACCCACAGTCAACGTCTATCTTCTGGAGTTCTGGGAACCAGGGTGAAGCAAAACTTTTTTTGATGTGTGTATTTTAGAAATTTAATGTAGTCAAACACTATTAATATTTTATATGATACGCACTTAGCTTGGACCCTGCAGTTGACGTACTTCATGGTATGCACAACGAGGAGCACCACTTGATACCATGATCCTCCGCGTTCCACAGCGAACGTACCTGGAACAAACAACAGAAAACAGTAATCTACCATTTTGAATAGGTTTAAAGGTATTTAAAATTAACTGTAATGCCGATTCCACAGTTCCCAACAGAAACATTGGTGGCTTTTATCATGAAGCATCTGATCAAGTCGAAGGCATCCAAATGAAATGGTATAATTCCGAACTTGGGTAGCAAATGAAGCTCGTCATTAGCTCAAAAGTTTATGAGTGTATGTATGGTTCTGGCTGTGCGAAAAACATTGCCAGCAGTTCCAAATTTAGTGGAATTTATATCCAACAGAATATGAAGAAAAATTAACCCAAAAGTTATGCTACTGGTAAAATAGCTCGCATTTTTGAAGTGCTTAGGAAAGGCACCATAATCATATTCACGATGAACATGCAGTCCATCCCGTTGAAATAGAAACTCTAAAGTTACACTCCTACCTCTCCCTCGAGTGTGCTACATCTCTTCTCCCAGTGAGTTTATAAAGCAAAGCATTTTGTAAGTGGTGTTCGTACCAACGGATTTTGTGTTCTATCGCCTTTAATCCTTGTCTGATGTTTTATTTTGTCTTCCCTAGACACCTGAAGCACACAGCATTTAATACAGCTAAGAATGTTTAGAACTAAAAGTACTTTTCCGTGAATGCAAATACCCTCAGAGCAGAATAGTAAGGAAGGAATTTCAGGATGTAACATTCTGTCAAACTTAGCCGGAAAACTACACTAAGCCTAAAGTATATTCCGAATGCATATACGTAAACTAATACTGGTTACGATTAGACAAAATTTTTGAGAAGAGGAATGAGGAGTAACGTACATGATTTACTGTCACCTACAAAGGTGTATAAACTAAGAAGGAGCGATAGATTATATCAATCAAAAATTATGTTTTTGATCGTTTTATAGAAACGAGATAATACATGAGTAGAAATAAATTATGTTTTACGCGTTTCTTGCAAGGTGTACAACTTTCCTTCCACCGTTTTCCCCCAACATTTGAGGCTTTAATGAAAAAAATTGTTTACACAAGGATCATTCCAAGAATTTTCCATCGCTGACCACTACTTTCTCCTATCTTTCGGGCAGTGTACGAATCCCGCGTCGAAAAAATTGTTCATCTTTTGAAGCGATCCACGAATCGATCCAATTTGTGACTTCTTCATGAGATCGGAACTGTTGGTCAGCCAGGCCATGCGCCATTGATCTAAACAGGTGATAGTCAGAGGGAGCAATATCTGGAGAATAGGGCGGGTGGCGTAGGACATCCCAATTTAACGTTTCCTAGTACGTTTTGACCTCTTTTGCAACGTGGGGTCGAGCGTTGTCGTGCCGCAAAATCACTTCATCCTCCCTCTCGCTGTATTTCGGCCGTTTGTCTTTTAATGCTCTGCTCAAACGCATTAGTTGCGTTAGATAACGAGCACTTGTGATAGATTCACTTGGTTTTAACACCTCATAGTACACGACGCCGAGCTGGTCCCACCAAATGCAGAGCATGATCATGGAGCCGTGAATATTCGGTTTGGCCGTCGACGTGGTAGTATGACCGGCATATCCCCATGATTTTTTGTGTTTAGGGTTATCGTAATGAACCAATTTTTCGTCCCCGTTCACTATGCGATGCAGAAATCCCTTCCGTTTTTGCCTCTGAAGTTACTGTTCACAAACTCACAAACGCCATTCAACGTCTCTTGGTTTCATCTCACATGGGACCTAAGTTCCTTCTTTCTGAATCATGCCCATAGCCTGAAGACGTTTTGAAATGGCTTGCTGTGTCACTCCCACTAATCGTGCCAATTCTTCTTGAGTTTGACGCTTCATTCAGCAATGTCTCCAACTATGCATCTTCGAAAACATTCTCTCTTCCACCACTATGCCGGTCTAAGACGTTAAAATCACCGTTCTTGAAGCTTCAAAACCACTCACGACACGTTCTTTCACTAATAGCGTCCTTACCATATGCACTTGAGAGCACTCGATGAGACTCAGCTGCTATTTTATTCATACTGAAGCAAAACAGTAACATCTCCCGCAAATGACGAGAATTGGTCTCGTAAACTGACATTTTCAATCAAGAACAACTTTATGATGCAGACACAAATCGACTAATGTTTGAATGAGGTTATGTTGACCGATGTCCAAGCTAACTGCCTGACGTCTGCGATCTGTTTCTTTCGACAGCAACTTGCCGTTGTCGCCACCTATCGGCAAACGGCGGAAGCAAAGTTGTACATCTTGTAGATGGACAGTACATGGATAAAAACATTCAAGCTGGAAGTCGTCTCTTTTTTGGGTTATTGATTCTTTCCGAAAGTATGGACTTCGCAAGACTTCTTTCGAAAACTTCTAGGTATTTGCCTGATTAACTGACAAACTGCATCTGTCACCATGACTAAGGAGAAAGTAATTACACTACAGTATATGAAAGGTGATCCGCAGCATTTCTCGATAGCATTTTTCTGGTATTCTTATATGAGTCTTGTACTACTCAGCAATTTGGAACAGTATAGAAGAACAGTAAATAAGACGTATTCCTCTTGGCGGAGTTTATGCAGTGTTGATGGAGCAGAGCTAGTTCTTCAAGCCTGCACAGGTGTTAAACCGGAAGGGCAGCGGCCTCCAAAACTGGTATCAGGTGCAAGTCTCAAGCGGGCCCATGTTTTAACCTGTCACACGGTGACCAGCAGGTGAGACATTAATGCTGCACTACATCGATGGGAACTTATGTAGCAGGCCATTTAAGCCGAAACGGGATGGAAAATTTAAATCTTTAGCGAATGAAATCGATTTATTTACCTCTGATAATGCCTACATTGACGGACGAGTTACCTTGTTTACTTTCAGCTTAGCTAACCGATGCAGCATATACGAAGAAACCAAAACCAAAAAACACATATTTGTTGTAGAGTTATCTTAGACCGGTCTAACTTTACCTTGTAAATGCAGAAGGAAACATGAGACTATATTTCCTTTGTGATAAAGGATATTTGAAAATATAGTCGATTTTACGAAAAGTATTGCTACCATTCATACATCTGATCAATCCATCAAAGATATTCACAGACACAGATTACATACCACGCCACGCGAATAACGTGTGTCTTATGTGAAATGCAGCAGAGTTTAAGAGTGAATTAAAGAACTTTCTTTTGGATAACAAATTCTGCTCCGTCAGGGAAGGAAGCTAGGAGTTTAACATTCCGTCTACTGTGAGGTCACTAGAGACAGATAAGCTCTGATTAGACAATGATGAGGAGGGAACTGGGCTGCATCCTTTTCAAACAAATCTTACTGTCATTCATCTTTAACTGAAACAACGGGAAAATTAAATCAGGGCATCCGACGGGAACCTCAACCTTTCTCTCTCTCTCTCTCTCTCTCTCTCTCTCTCTCTTTCTCCCCTCCCCTCCCCCCGCTCCCTCCCCACCCCACCGATTCGGGTCCAGTGTATTAAACATCCAAGCCACACGGAAGAAAAGCCTTAAAGCAGATCGAGGTTTGCACTTGGAAGCTACGCTAGTCGGGCTTCTATCGAGATTCACGAAGACTGACTTCTACATGGCATTAATAAAATCTCTGTCCCTATACAGAACAAAGACCTGGACTCTGATCCAAAAGATAAAGAGGAAACTCTTGGTACTTGACAGTTCTGTACTGAGACAAATGTTTGGACCAGTGAAGTGTAGAGACGACTGGTGGAAAAGGAAAAACTACGATCTGCAGAAGCCTACAAATCGTTGAATATTGTGGTGATTTAAAGAGAGGAGACTGAAGTTGTACTGGCAGGTAATAAGTCGAGAAGGCCAGATCACCAGGCAGTTGGTGGAAGGAGGCATGAGAAGCGACAGATGGAGGTGGCTCATTGACGAGGCCAAACACCGACTGCCGTTTGTATGACAGGCTAGTTGGTAAGCAAGCAAGTAACGCAAAGTTATACAGCGGTGTGCAAAACTTAAAGAAGAATGTAGCTTTCGTAAGCAACATTGCTCGATGAGCCTTCTACCATACACTGAAAGAACAACGACAGTGCCGGCCTCTGTGACTGAGCAGTTCTAGGCGCTTCAGTCCGAAACCGCGCTGGTGCTACCGTTGCAGGTTCGAATCCTGCCTCGGTCATGGATATGTGTGATGTCCTTAGGTTAGTTAGGTTTAAGTAGTTCTAAGTCTAGGGGACTGATGACCTCAGATGTTAAGTCCCATAGTGCTTAGAGACATTTGAACCATTTGAACAACGACAGTACAGGTCAGAAAGTAACAGAGAAATACTCAATGAGAACAACAGAAATGACACTTTGATTCAAAGAGGATTACACTGAAGCCACCGCGATTCATGATGATCCCCTGGGCATTACAAAAGACAGGGAATGGTTCTTAATAGGATGTGTGATCAGCAATGACGGTAGTGCATGTTCTATAACCTGCTCTCTTGATGGTATTCCGTTCCATTAAACAGCAGCAACAGTACGCTTATCATCTGCTGGATGGTCGCTGGTGTATGTGTACGTGGCAAAATATGTCTCAGCAACACCTCCCATGTGTTGCTCGTTGACGTTAAAGTCTGGGGGAGAGGCAGGACAGTCGATTCGTCGAATGTTCTCTCCTTCCAAGACCTCTTCCACCTGTACTGTTCGACGAGGTCACACTTTGCCAGTCATAAAAATTAAGTCAGTGTCGAAAGCATTCTGAAAATACGCACAGGGTGATGGTGTGCAGTGCCCAATAACTTTGAGAGTGAGTGTACCGTGTTCAAAGATTTGAACAACAGTACGCCATGCAACATTATACCTCTGAACAGTATAACGCCCGGACCCCAAAAACAATCATGTTCGACATGGGTACATTACGTGTTGCCACTTCTCGTCATATGAACGTACATCCAGCATTGTCGTACATGATACTTTTGCTAGTCCAGGTGTTACGGTGTCGAGGGTCATAATGATGCATAAGCGTACTAATATCGACGTCTTTGAACACATTACACTCACCAGTCAGTGTTATTGAGGCGCTGTACTCCTTCCTCGTGTTCGTCTTTTCAGGGCCCTGACTTCATTTTTAAGGATGGCAGTCCACGACCACACTGAAAGTGCAGTCGAGGAGCTTCTGGTATGAGAAGCTATTCAGCGAACGAACGAACTTGTCCGTTCCCCCCAACTTAAATTCTGTCTAGTATTTGTGATGCGTTGGGGAGACGTATTGAAGCACGCCCATACTCATCAAAAACCTTCCAGCAGTTGTCAACCGAGCTGGTAGGAATGGAACACTCTACCATAAGAACTCATTACAAACATTGCGACCATCATGGGAGCACGTTGCAAAGCATGCAATGGTGCCCGTGGACATCACACATCCCATCAAGAACTATGTTCCGCCTTCCTAATGTCCTGGGGATCATCACGACCGCGGTGACATCTATGTAATTACTGTCTTTCAATAGAAGTGTCATTTCTGTTCGCCTCATTGTGCATTTCTTTCAGTTTCCTTCTCTGCTCTCTTGCACTGTACCATACTGCTATATTGTATGAGATCCTCACATGCACGTCCCAAATTTCACCGAAATACGCTGCTTGGCAGTGACACACCATGCACCTTGTCCATAAGCTTGGCACACAGTGTTAATTTTCATAATTTTAATCCATTCTGTTGTTTTTCACTTGAATAAAATTACTTCTTCCTATTCTTTCCGCATCCCCTAGACAACTCTCTACAGGACCCTTACAGTGCTACTCGTGCAATGCAGTATTCAAGAAACTAAATCCCCAGCAAAATACTGCTTTTAACACACTAATCCGATGCATGAACCCGTTTCATCTATGAGCTTCAAAGAGAGTAGAGTAATGGAAGCACAAACACTGAAGAGCCAGAGCTAAATCCTGTTTGATTTTGTTCAAAACGTTTCTCGACAAAAGCAGCGGAAGTAAAAAAAAGTCTACAAGTGCCAGGTGCAAGGAAAAATTCTCTCGTGGAGCAGAACGGAGTAAATAAGAAGCCAAGTGCAAACAATCCCCGATAGAATTAACCCTGCTTTGAGTAAATTACATTATGAAAATATATAACAGTACTGAATACTGGAAAGCATAAATCTGAAATCACAACACACATATCTGATGTTCTCCAGTCTCTTTCAACAGCTACGCAAATAATTTGTACAATATGTGATCAAAAGTATCCGGAGACCTGGCTGAAAATGTCTTATAAATTCGTGGCGCCCTCCATCGGTAATGCTGGAATTCTGTATGGTGTTGGCCCACCATTACCCTTGATGACAGCTTCCACTCTCGCAGCCATACGTTCAATCAGGTTCTGGAAGGTTTCTTGGGGAATGGCAGCCGATTTTTCAGGGTGCTGCACTAAGGAGAGGTATCGATGTCGGTCGGTGAGGCCTGGCACGAAGTCGGTGTTCTAAAACATCCCAAAGGTGTTCTATAGGCTTCAGGTCAGGACTCTGTGCAGGCCAGTCCATTACAGGTAAGGTATTATCGAGTAACCACTCCGCCACAGGTCGTGCATTATGAACAGGTGCTCGGCCGTGTTGAAAAATGCAATCGCTATTCCCGAATTGCTCTTTAACAATGGGAAGCAAGAAAGTGTTTAAAACATCAAAGTAGGCCTGTTATGTGATAGTGTCACGCAAAGCAACAAGGGGTGCAAGCACCCTGCATGAAAAACACAACCACACCATAACACCACCGCCTCCGAATTTTACTGTTGGCACTACACACACTGGCAGATGACATTCACCTGGCATTCGCCATACCCACACCCTGCCATCGCATCGCCACATTGTGTACCGTGATTCGTCACTCCACATAACGTTTTTCCACTATTCAGTCGTCCAATGTTTATGCTCCTTACACCAAGCGAGGCGACATTTGGCATCTGCCGGCGTTATGTGTGGCTTATAAGTAGACGCCCGACCACGAAATCCAAGTTTTCTCACCTCCCGCCTAACTCTCATAGTACTTTCAGTGGATCCTGATGCAATGTGGAATTCCTGTGTGATGCTCTAAATAGATGTCTGCCTATTAACATTACGACCTTCTTCAAATGTCGGAGGTCTCTGTCAGTCAACAGACGACGTCGGCCTATACGCTTTTGTGCTGTACGTGTCCCTTCACGTTTTCACGTTTCCACTTCACTATCACATTGGAAACAGTAGACCAAGGGATGTTTAGGAGTGTGGAAATCCCGGGTACAGACGTATGACACCATCACATGACCACGTTCGAAGTCCGTGAGTTCAGCGGAGTGATCCCTTTTTTGTTCTCTCAAGGTGTCTAATGACTGCTGAGGTCACTGATATGGAGTACCTGGCAGAAGGTGGCAGCACAATGTACCTAATGTGAAAAACGTATGTTTTTGGGGGTGTCCGGATACTTTTTATCACATAGTGTACACAAATTTGCTGCTTCTGTTACTGAGGCATTGGAGAAATTTCCATTGCAGTAACATTCCTATTTTACCAATAGACAAAATAAGCAGGCGTTGGCAAGATTATTACTGTTAACTTAGAGTGTGTCGAATGCTGTAATTCAATAGTTGAACATAAGATCACATAGTCACATTCAATGACAAAGAGTTATCCCGTAATCAAATCCGGAGGTATTCGTCAGCGTCATAGTGTAAACGATATTTCACAGATCAGGTAGCAGTTGAAGCGTAAACTTCTCATGCGGACTGGGATGTGCCCCCGTTTAACAATTTAATCCTCGAACTCCTCTGCCAACTCGTTCACATTCATACTAGTGCTGGAATCACAGTGGGTTAAATCGTGTTTGCACTATTAACATTCTTGCGAAATCTACATGTCCCTCTTGTGTGGTGGTATGGTGCGTGTGACACCACAGTCTTCATTACTATGTCTTCTCAATTTAGTATGATTCTGATAATATTTAGTAGAATTCTGGCTTTAAAGAAAAGGACATCTTGGTAAAAAACCTAAATATTTTACGCGTAAAACAACACTAGTGTCCAAAATTAAAGCAACAAACCACTGTTTTCCCGCGCTGTGTCTAATTTACGGCATAATCATACAAATTGTCAACAGATGTCCGTACAATCGTGTTCTGCATGGAAGGTGACTTTCCGGTCAATGGACAACCATGTCAACGATGACGTCAGGGCACCTATCAAACGGGGTAGTGTTTGCCAGGTAGTCCCACATCCACAATCGCTGTGTACACAGTTACAGATGGTGCAGTATGGCACACAGAAGACGCATACCAGACTCTCCGAGGAGGAGGGCCTTAAGAAAAATGGAAGCAGTACAGTCGCAGACTGATGCGGCCCGAAGGCTTAAAGTAAATAGTTCTGTTGTTTCTCGTATGTGACGATAATTTATATAGACCGAAACAGATCCCTAAGTGCATGGCAGGGCCGACAACGTGTGATATCAAAAAGAGATGACCGTTATTTTGCCGTAAGGGCGCGACAATACCGCCTTAAAACTGCACGCCAACTGGCATCTGATGGTTCAAATGGCTCTGAGCACTATGGGACTTAACATCTGTGGTCATCAGTCCCCTAGAACTTAGAACTACTTAAACCTAACTAACCTAAGGACATCACACACATCCATGCCCGAGGCAGGGTTCGAACCTGCGACCGTAGCAGTCGCGCGGTTCAGGACTGAGCGCCTTAACCGCGAGACCACCGCGGCCGGCAACTGGCATCTGACCTCGCAGCATCCACTAGACGTGTTGTATCGAGATAAACGGTGCACAGAAGGCTTCGGAAGAGTAACCTTTATCGTAGGGGACCTTCTGTATATGTGCCTCTGATGCGTCTTCACAGAAGAGAACTTCTAGAGTGGTGTTGTCAACTTGCCATCTGGACGGTCGAACAGTTGGCCAATGTTCTTTTCGCAGATGAGTCCCGATTTGGTCTGGAGAGTGACTTTCGACGCATTCACATCAGGAGGGAACGTGAAACACGATTTCGGAATCCAAACATTGGGGAAGGAGGCCGATATCGAGGAGGTTTGAACACGGATTATGTTGACCACTCGAACACCTATTCATGAAATTGTATGGGTGAATCGGCAAGGTTTAGCTGCTGGCAGGTGTCGCGACGAGATCTTGGGGTCTCAAGTGCGGCTGTTGCGAGGTGGTGTGGGCCTAGACTTGGTCGTGATGGACGATAATGCCCGACCTCCTAGAGCACGGGTGGTTGACGTTCTCATGGAAACGGAAGATACTGCGTGTTTGGGGTGGCCTGCTCGCTCTCACGAATCACATAGAGCATGTCTGGGATACACTAGGGAGACAGGTTGCATCACGTCAGCATCCACCAACCACTCTCCAAGAGCTGTAAGCAGTTCTACAGGAAGAACGGGCATTATTGCCTCAACATGAGACTGAAGACATCACTCAAAGCATGCCCTGTGATTGTCAGGCCTGTATTGCTGCCAGAAGTGATCACACCCCATGCTGAGCACATTGACCAGTTGCGGGAATGTGTGTGCAAATCTATTAAGTTGGAGGAAACGAAGAACATTTTTGTCTACCATTATGCAAGCTGCAGTTGTTTACGTTCTGTGTTCTTTACATTGTTTCTACTTTGCTATCAACTGTCTACACTGCTTTGTGGCAAAATAAACGCAATCCTGAAAATTTCCTTTAGTTGCTTTAATTTTGGACACCAGTGTAGTACAGTGAAATAATAAATTTAAATTTTTTTGCAGCACATGCTGTCTGATGTACAATGAAATATCATTCGTGAAATAATTCACTTAGGCTCCTAACTGCAACTATTTACCAAATACGCAGCAGCGAGACCGTCTCTAAATTGAGAGCACTATTTCTGAGGTAAGAGGCACTAGCAAAGAAAATGTCTGCATGTGACTGACATTTAATCCTTCATCTCGAAACTGATATAAGGTTATTATTTATACGTTATACTTTTCAAGACATAATACTCACAAAGTAACTATCATGTTCTAAATACCCGTCAAACACGAACATGACGACAAAATAGATTGTTTTTGTATGAAAAAAGTAAGCACACTGTATTTACTCTTAAGATGTTGAAAGAATTAGCCAGCCAGCTGCAAAACAAAGGTTTATTAGCCCTTGACCTAGATTTAGATATTTCGAAAAATATTTTCTTCAGAAGGAGTGGGCCTCGTTACACCACATGATGATAGATTAGCTTAGCTGAAGCCGAGTGGCTCTTGTCATCTGAAGAAGATAGTTTTAGAAACGTCAAAACCTAACTCAAGGGCTAATAAACCTTTGTTTTGTAGCTGGTCTACAGATTTTTTCCACTTCTTCAGATTTACACAGCTGCCGTTTCGCAGCCATGTTTAAGATTTTGTCTTTATTCATATTTTTGACATCCACATCCAAGATTACTATCTGTTCATTTATTTGTTTACAGGAAGACAAAGAAATCCATAATCCTAACACCAATATTTTACTTCACATTATAACGAATGAAATTTAGAACGTGCATCAGTATCCTTTCTTGAACGCCATGCAGAGGACCCGGCTCGATTTCCGATATTTTCGAGGATTTACCTTTAGCAGGACTACTGCATCAATTCTACATGAACGTGAAATAGGCGCCACATTTTGGGGAAAGAGATATGAATGGCTGGAATGGGAGTATGCTAAGCACCCATCCCTCTGTACTGATCTGATGTCACAACCTTCTATCAGTACCACCGTCAAGATAACACATCACCGGACACTTTAGCAATTGGGTTTGAAACGTCCCCTTGGAAAAATTAATTAATTACTGTGCTGATAAACCTCTTACATTATTTGATTTTCAAACAGCTGAGCAGAACTGAACGCACTCAGACATTTCGCTCTTTACCTATTCTGATCAACACTAAACTGACACACAATATTTTTAGCGCAACGCAATCTGACTTTCAAAAATCCCTACAAAAGAATGGCCCTGACTAACAATAACCTATACCTTTCACAAATCACTTACCTCACCAAAAATCTTGGTTACTCGAACTACTGCAATACAGCGAGCGCCACTACTGGCAGCTAAATAAAAGATTCAAACTACTGAAGGCACTAACTACTGATAGGCATAGTTAGCAAATGAAAGATTTTGACAGAGAACAAACAATGTATTTACCTTAATAGTGTTCAAAAGTCATAATATATATAGCAGTTCATGACATCCAGTCTTACAAATTTCAAATCTCTGCCATTTCTCTCCCCACATCCACCACTGCTGGCGGCTCACCTCCAACTGCGCAACGCTACGCGCTGTTAACAGCCAACTGCCCAACACTACAATGGCCAACAACAATGCAAACCAGCCACAGACTGCACACAGCACAGCCAGTGATTTTTATACAGAGCGCTACGTGGCGTTACCAATATAAAAACCTAAATAGCCTACTTACAGTTTATCCCTGGGTGCACGTCAATATACGGCTGGAATTTAAACATTCGGAAAGTTCAGATCAAAACAGAATGAAAATTTCCTTATATTGCTTCCTTTCTTTCGCTTCTCAGTGGCCTGAGTTTACTAGCAGAGTAGTTTATATCTCATGACCGGTATTTTCGCGACCCCTATATAGCGAAGAGTGTGTGTACGTCTCGTGTTCACGCTGGTGCTTTGCTGTTATCTAGTAGCGAAGAATGCTGTCATTGTAAACGGAATGCTGACGTATGTGTAATGAGGTACAGTCCTAGTGGCTGTGAAATTTTTCGAGATTAAAATTGTCAGTATCTTGTTAATCTACGTGCGCCATAAAGGGACAAACCACACCTTTACAGTCAATTAAAGACACTTAACCATTATTCTTCGAATGCAGTTATTCTACTTCCGCTTCCTTAACAAAAGGTTGGAAAAACTTGGTGTACTTGCTTGTTACGCCCTAGTGATTGACATGTTTCAGCTTTCCATTTCCTCGGCCTTCCTTATGGTCTCCTGCTCACTGAGTAATAATGCTTTTGTATGCCGCCTGGGAGACGGCGCGTGGGTAAGGAACAGGAAAAGGTACTAATCTCCCCCGGTACTGCAAATACGGTTTAAGCACCTTTACTAGTGGATAAAGATATGCAAACATATTACAGAACTTGCAAGGTGGTGCGAAGTTGAAGTGAAGTGTCCTGGCTGTCTGCACTTGATGAAATGGGGAGAATCTGGAGCGGAGCTCGTAGAGCTCTCCAGCGCCGGCTAGAGGGCGCTGTCATCGGTGTCGGTGTCGTGGTGCCAACTTAACTGGTACCTAAGCCGTGGCATCGTAGCTATCGATACCACAAATGCACCATTACTTTTTGTATTATGTCGTCTTCCATTCTTGCCACATGGACCTTCCACGTGTTTCTGTCTTCCTTGACCTGCTTATTTAAGGTTTTAACTACCAGTTATCCTCTGATGTCTGCATGCATCCTCTGTTGGACAATGGGTACCAACCTACACTTCACATCTCAGATGTTTGTATTATTCGCTCATTTCTCTTTGTTACAGCCCACGACTCACTTACATAGTCATGGTTGGTTGTGACTCGTTTTGTAGAACTTATGTAAGGTATTCTGTCTTGGTTCGGTTCTGAAGGTTCTACAGAATGGAGCTGGTGTAGTGGTGTGTGTGTGTGTGTGTGTGTGTGTGTGTGTGTGTGTGTGTGTGTGTGTGTGTGAAACCTTATGGGACTTAACTGCTAAGGCCATCAGTCCCTAAGCTTACACACTACTTAACCTAAATTATCCTAAGGACAAACACACATACCCATGCCCGTGGGAGGACTCGAACCTCCGCCGGGACCAGCGGCACAGTCAATGACTGCAGCACCTAAGACCGGTCGGCTAATCCCGCGCGGCGTGTAGTGGTGGTCACAGCATAAGCCATGAAATGGAGAAGCCGTTTCCTTGCTTGTCACTGCTGCCTAGAGGGAGGGAATGTTATCGGCGACAGTAAGTGCGGGGTAAATTATTCATCTGTGGGTTGTCTGCGTTGTGGTGGTTTGGTAGTAACGGTGTGCTCCATGACCGGTCTACTTCTAGTCCTCTCAATTTGAACAGTCGTGTTCGCGGGGTTTTCGATTCTCGCTACCTGGTAAACGTCGTCGTTTCTGGTATTCAGATGCAGACGTGGTAGCTGTAGAGAGCAATCGTCGCTGCGTGTGGAGAGGCCGGCCTGAGCTGTGTCTTTTGACGGCAATATGTTGCGAGGGGCGTGGCCCCACGCCACGTGCCGCAGTTGAGACCGCAGGCGCTATCGTGACCGCTGTGGCACTAGAGCTGAGCAGTGTCTACGGACACTGCGTCCCTTTTGCTGGTGACAGCCAGGTACGGCTAAAACCTACACTCCGTAAAATGTGATTTCATAGCATTATCTTAGTTCTTATGTCACTGTCGGTCGACTGTTGCTTGTGCTTCACCTTCGGCAACATTTTTTATCACTACCTTTGAAAATGTGGATGCTGAAAGACTAAAATGCTAGTAATAATATTACTGCTAAGAGCCCAGAAGTGAAGCCTCATTTCTCTCGCAAATGAAATGTGAATAATATCACACTACTGGCCATTAAAATTGCTACACCAAGACGAAATTCAGAACGGGTATTCATTGGACAAATATATTATACTAGAACCGACGTGTGATTACGTTTCCACCCAATTTGGGTGCATATACCCTGAGACATCAGTACCCAGAACAATCACCTCTGGCCGTAATAACGGCCTTGATACGCCTGGGCATTGAGTCAAACAGAGCTTGGATGGCGTGTACAGGTACAGCTGCCCATGCAGATTCAACACAACACCACAGTTCATCAATTCGGCCGGGATGACCGAGCGGTTCTAGGCGCTACGGTCGCAGGTTCGAATCCTGCCTCGGGTATGGATGTTTGTGATGTCCTTAGGTTAGTTAAGTTTAAGTAGTTCTAAGTTCTAGGTGACTGATGACCTCAGATGTCCCATAGTGCTCAGAGCCATTTATTGAACAGTTCATCAAGAGTAGTGACTGACGTATTGTGACGAATCAGCTGCTCGGCCGTCATTGACCAGACATTTTCAATTGGTGAAATCTAGAGAATGTGCTGGCCAGGGCAGCAGTCGAACATTTTCTGTATCCAGAAAGGCCCGTACAGGACCTGCAACATGCAGTCGTGCATTATCCTGCTGAAATATAGCGTTTCGCAGGGATCGAATGAAGGGTAGAGCCACAGGTCGTAACACATCTGACATGTAACGTCCGCTGTTCAAAGTGCCGTCAGTGCGAACAAGAGGTGACCGAGACGTGTAACCAATGGCACCCCATACCAACACGCCAGGTGATACGCAAGTATGGCGATGACGAATATACGCTTCCAATGTGCGTTCACCGCGATGTCGCCAAACACGGATGTGACCATCATGATGCTGTAAACAGACCCTGGATTCATCCGAAAAAAAGACGTTTTGCCATTCGTGCACCCAGGTTCGTCGTTGAGTACACCATCGCAGGCGCTCCTGTCTGTGATGCAGCGTCAAGGGTAACCGAAGCCATGGTCTCCGAGCTCTGATAGTCCATGCTGCTGCAAACGCCGTCGAACTGTTCGTTCAGATAGTAGTTGTCTTGCAAACGTCCCCATCTGTTGACTCAGGAATCGAGACGTGGCTGCACGATCCGTTACAGCCATGCGGATAAGATGCCTGTCATCTCGACTGCTAGTGACACGAGGCCGTTGGGATCCAGCACGGCGTTCCGTATTACCCTCCTGAACCCACCGATTCCATATTCTGCTAACAGTCATTGGATCTCGACCAACGTGTGCAGCAATGTCGCGATGCGATAAACCGCAACAGCGATTGGCTACAATCCGTGATGGTACGCATTTCTCCTCGTTACACGAGGCATCACAACAACGTTTCACCAGGCAACGCCGGTCAACTGCTGTTTGTGTATCAGAAATCGGTTGGCAACTTTCCTCATGTCAGCACGTTGTAGGTGTCGCCCCCTCGCCAGCCTTGTGTGAATGCTCTGAAAAGCTAATCATTTGCATATCACAGCATCTTCTTCCCGTCGGTTAAATTTCACGTCTGTAGCACGTCATCTTCGTGGTGTAGCAGTTTTAATGTCCAGTAGTGTACAATACAGTACTCGGTTGCAGGATACAATTTACCTCTTTTAATATTAATCACAATAGAAAGTTACTGCACACCATGTCACTATGGATTGAAATAAATTTTAATGAAATATGAATAAAAATTACGACTTGTAACGAGTGATTGAGAGTTTGATGTAGAAGATATTATTTGTTCTAACTTTTTCAAATTAAATTTTTAATTAATAATTCACACTAATTGGTGTGTTAATTTCCTGCTGTTGAAAGGATTAAAGTTCTACTGTCTTTATCAGGACGCTCCTTAATATCTGGAACACTGCGGTATAGGTTTATGTACAATCCCATTTCGCATTCAAATATTTAAGAGACTAACTAAGGTGTCGGAGAGCCCATTTCAAAAGCTCTGGGTTTGATGAGCACGCCGTAACTCGCAGAAACGGCCGTTGCACGGAGAGATCTCTTGGGAGATTTCTGTTATAAAAGAAGTGGCGTGAGGCCCTTAACGGATATGCCTCTGCCGTCGCTCGGTCTATTTTTTGTGTCGAACATAAAAAAAGAAACAAGTATGTCACTTCCTAGTATTCGTCTGTTGTCTTGACTTCGGAACGCGACTGAGAGGAGAACTGCTTACGTCACTCGTCTAGTTTGATCTGATTCTCTTTCATTTCGCTCATTTCAGCCCAGATTTCTCACGAGAATCTTATGATGCCGATCAGGTTTGTTTCCCGTACATTATTTCGTGTTAGCACCGTGATAGGCAACAGTCATTGGTATTCCTAAATAACAGGAGTATCAACAAACGATCGTAGCCGCTAAATCGGAAAGCTTTCCGATTCACCACGTTCGTGCTCCGTTGGCAGCTGCCGCAGAGAGTGTACGCGGGGCTTTGCCCGTCGCGTTCGTAAAATGATCACAGGTTTCCAGTTCCCTTTCCCTCGAAATTCTGTTAACGCCAGCTTTAGGCAAAAATAATTCCGTTTCCCCTGTGACTAGTCTATGCTTTTTCCGATACTTGATTCAATTCCTCAGCGTACATACTTCTTGTTCCATCACTATTCAGTATTGATATCTACTGTAATATGATCAACTGTTAAATATCCATCTTAATCTCTAATTAACTGCATGAATCATTTGTTAATGGCAGTGATACAGGTCAAAGCACGATGGACGAAGAACAGCGCTTCTAAAAACCATTAGAGTAAGAAATCATTTTTGTTTAAAGAAAAGTTCATCAGAAATCTGTATGGGGAGAGACTGAATAAACTGTACGGTAAAACAGAAGATAACCAAGATGCAGAGAAGGAATGGAAAAATATTAAAACTGTAACAGAACAGGAAGCTGCAGAAGCTCTAGATTCTAGGACATCTGGAGTCAAAGAAAAAACAAAACAGGATTCAGCTACTAGAACATCAATATAGATAGATTGATGGAGAGAGAAACAGAGGCATATTTAAAATGATTGAAGAACAGGACAGCTGGAAATAGGAGGAATATAAAACACTACCTAAATAATCTAAGAAATTATAACGTAAAATTAATAAAGAATGTTGTGGTAGATTCACTTTGGAGGGGAATTTGCTTAAAACATTATGAAGAAGTTGGATAAAAATGTAAAAGATGATGGGTGAATAGAAGTGATAAGTAAGACACAATCGCTGTAGTACTATAAGAAACAACATGCTGATGCAATGGATCAGTAAATTAAGTTTCTGTACTTATGATTTCAAGGAAGGAATTATTCTTCGAAATTACTCTTTGCTGATGATCACATTGTGATTGCTGACAGCGAGAACACACTCCAAACGACTGAATTTCACGATCTATTAATACCTCAAAAAAGTTTTGGTTTTCATGGGTCAGGGGCCAATTCCTAGTATAATAATAATAAATCAGAAAATAGGAAGAGTAACTCGTTCAACTTCTTAGGAAATATTATCTTATTTATGGTAGAAAGGGACATACAGAAGAAAATAGGGTTTAATTAACGGAACATTCTGTTGAACCTTCAGAATTAAACTGACAGAATACCAGTGATTAATTGTCCACACTGAATTGTGTGTGTCGGGGCCAGAGTGGCCGAGCGGGTCTAGGCGCTTCAGTCTGGAACCGCGCGACTGCTACGGTCGCAGGTTCGAATCCTGACTCGAACGTGGATGTGTGTGATGTCCTTAGATTAGTTAGGTTTAAGTAGTTCTAAGTTCTAGGGGACTGATGACCTCAGAAGTCCCATAGTGTTCAGAGCCATTTGAACAATTTGGGTGTGTCGCCTCGCCGAAGCATGGATGCTGGAACCCTGTAGAACCCCGTACCCGCTCCGGTGCAGGATGTCCTCATCACAAGCGACAGATCAAGACCAGTAACTCCAGACTGGCCCTATATGCCTACGATACGACGCTCCTGAGTCAGAGCAGGAGCCCCCACGTGCTGCAAACCGTCTGGCATACTCCAAATTGTCACGTGTACCAGCCTGAGACGACCCATGCCACATCTTCGCGCAGCACCCCGTTCCGGTCGCTCTGCCAGTTGTTACGGTCAGTGGTACGCCAATATCATGGGCAAAAACCATGAAATTCTTGAAATGTGAAGTCAAAAACACCTTCAACCGTCTGTATTTCCAATTTTTCTACCAGTTTCTGCGTTACAATATTCCATCTTTAGGCACCTGTATAAAGACGACAATATTAACAGTGTAACATAACAAAAAGGGCGATGTAAAATTTAAGAAATAAAATTATTTGCCGGCCGCTGTGGCCGAGCGGTTCTAGGCGCTGTTGCTACGGTCGCAGGTTCGAATCCTCCCTCGGGCATGGGTGTGTGTGATGTCCTTAGGTTATTTAGCTTTAAGTAGTTCTACGTCTAGGGGACTGATGACCTCAGATGTCAAGTCTCATAGTGCTTGGAGCTACTTGAATTTTCAAATTATTTACAGTGGTTATATTCAGTAAGCAAGAAACAGAAATCAAAATGTAGAGGAATTGACATCAAAGTTAAAGGTAGGTTAAGGAATCAATGAGAGGACAGTCGCACACTGTATGAATACAGATCAGAGAATAAAATATATATACCATATAACAGTAAAGAGACACCACTAATCGGGGTCAAAATTACATCTGATGAATAGCAACTAGGGTGCTACATACCGACAAACAACTAGTATGCAGTGCCAATGTCAATGGCCCTGAATCAACTGAAGAAAAACAGTCAGTCATTACTGATGAGTACAATCTCAAGGTAAAATATTTACTTATATGTTAAAATCACTTACTGGAGGTCGACCCTATACGCTAATAATAACTAATAAAACAAGAATATAAAGCTATGCCAACGTAATCTATCAATCAAAGATTCATACGGTAATAAACATTTTAACGAAGCGAACAGTGAAGCAAGTTCCATAACAAGGTGATGTACCAAACTATAAACTGCAATGGTTTCGAGGGGCTAACAGAAGTGGTAAAGGCTGCCAGTCCTGCTTGCGAGATGAAAACAGAACTGACCATTAGCAGCATAGTCGACAGGATCGATTGCTGACCTGTGGTATAGAGCCGAGTGCAAGGTCTGACTCAGAGGCTCAAACGGTTCTGCGACCATGTAGGCTGCAGATTCCTCGACTCGACTTGCGCCTTAGGGTGGTTGGGTTACGGGTTCCGCTGCGTTTAAGTGCTGGCGGTTACACGGGTAGCAGGGGCTGTGTGGCGTGGACTGGGTGGTTTTTTAGGTGGGGGGAGGGGGCTCGAGAAAACAGAAAAAGGACTTCGGTCACAAAAGGTGCAGGCCGAACACGGGAAGAACGTAGATACAGGAACCATCAGTATAACAGTTGTAAATTGTCGTAGCTGTGTTGGGAAAGTACCAGAGCTCCAAGCGGTAGTAGAAAGCACTGATGCTCAAATCGTTATAGGCACTGAAAGCTGACTAAAGCCGGAGATAAGTTCGGCCGAAATTTTTGCGAAGAACCTAACCGTGTTCTGAAAGGATAGGCTAAAAACAGTTGGCGGTGGCGTGTTTGTTGCTTTTAGAAGTAGTTTACATTGTCGCGAAATTGAAGCGGATAGTTACTGTGGATTAGTATAGGCAGAGGTCATTCTTGGCAACCGGAATAAAATAATAATTGGACCCTTTTATCGACCTTCCAATTCAGATGATACAATCGCTGAAACGTTCAAAGAAAAATTGAGTTTAATTTCAAACATGTAACCGACTCACTCAATTATATTTATTGGTGCCTTTAATTTATCCTCTATATGCTGGCGAAAATACACTTTTAAGTCGGTAGGTATGTATAAAACATCATCCGAAATTGTGCTAAACGCGTTCTCTGAAAATTATTTCGAACAGTTAGTTCATTAGATCACGCGAATAGTAAACGGTTGTGAAAACACACTTGATCTCTTACCAACAAATAATCCTGAGCTAATAACGAGCATCAAAACGGATACAGGGATTAGTGTACACAGGGTTGTCGTACCGAGACTGAATATTGTAACTCCCAAATCTCAAAAAAAATATACCTATTCAAAAAAGCAGATAAAAATTCACTTGACGACTTCCTGAGACACAATCTCCACTCCTTCCAATTAACAATGTAAGAGTAGACCAGATATGGCTTGAACTGGAAGAAATAGTATCGGCAGCTATTGAGAGATTTATACCAAATAAATTAACAAACGAAGGAGCTGATCCTCCTTGGTACACAAAATGGGTCAAAACACTTGCAGAAGCAACGAAAAAACATGCCAAATTCAAACGGTCGCAAAATCTCCAAGATTGGAGATCTTCTACGGACGCTCGAAATTTAGAGCGGACTACAATGAGAGATGCTTATAATAGTTTCCACAACGAAACTTGATCTCGAAACCTGGCGTAAAACCCAAAGAGATTCTGGTCGTACGTGAAGAATGCTAGCGGCAAGTCAAATCAGTGCCTTCTCATTGCGATAGCAATGGAGATACTATTGAAGACAGTGCCGCGAAAGCAGAGTTACTAAACCCAGACTTCCGATATTCCTACACCAAAGAAGACGAAGTAAATATTCAGGAATTTTAATCAAGAACAGCTGCCAACATGAGTAACGTTGAAGTAGATATCCTTGGAGTAGTGAAGCAACTTGAATTACTTATCAACAGCAAGTCTACCGGTCCAAACTGTATACAAGTTAGGTTCCCTTCAGAGTATACTGACACAATAGCTCCATACTGAACAATCATATACAACCATTCGCTCGACGAATCGTATCTAAAGATTGTAACGTTGCACAGCTCACACTAATATTCAAGAAAGGTAGTAGGAGTAATGCACTGAATTACAGGTCCATATCATTAACCTCGAAGAAAACGGTCTTTTGAGACACAGTCAACACTGATTTAGAGTGTTATTGACGAGGGATTTCAAATTAATTTAGTATTTCTGGATTTCAGGAAGGACACTGTACCACACAAACGGCTTGTAGCGAAATTGCGTGCTTATGGAATATCGTCTCAGTTTTGTGACTGAATTCGTGATTTCCTGCCAGAGAGGTTACGGTTCGTAGTAACTGACGGAAAGTCATAGAGCAAAACAGAGGCGATTTCTGGCGTTCCCCAAGGTAGTGTTATAGGCCCTTTGCTCTTCCTTATCTATATAAACGATTTGGGAGACAATCTGAGCAGCCGTCTTCGGTTGTTTGCATCTGATGCTGTCGTTTATCGGTTAGTAAAGACATCAAAGATCAAAACAAATTGCAGAACGATTGAGAAAAGATATCAGAATGGTGCGAGAACTGGCAGTTGACCCTAAATAACGAACAGTGTGCTGTCATCGACATGAGTGCTAAAGGGAACCCGTTAAACTTCGGTTACACGATCAATCAGTCAAATCTAAAGGCCGTAAATTCAACCAAATACCTAGGAATTACGGTTACGAACAACTCATATTGCAAAATACACATAGAAAACGCTGTGGGGAAGGCTAACCAAAGACTGCGTTTTATTGACAGGACACTTAGAAAATTTAACAGATCTACTAAAGAGACTGTCTACACTACGCTTGTCTGTCCTCTTTTAGAATACCGCTGCGCGGTTGGGTTCCTTACCAGGTAGGACTGACGGAGTACATCGAAAAAGTTCAAAGAACGAAATTTCAGTCACCAACTTTCTCCTCCGAATGTGAAAATTTTTTGTTGACGCCGACCTACATACGGAGAAACGTTCACCATAATAAAATAAGGGAAGTCGGAGCTCGCTCGGAAAGATATAACAGTCCGTTTTTTCCGCGCGCTGTACGAGATTGGAATAATAGAGAATTGTGAACGTGGTTCGAGGAACCCTCTGCCAGGCACTTACATGTGATTTGCGGAATATCGATGTAGATGTAAATGTAATGTTCTTCGGAAACTCGTTGGTCTGCTCGTCTTGTTGTCGACGCACAGCACAGGCGTATCTAATTTCGCTGGAATCTTCTACGAATTGTCATTGTACTGGATTCGGGATTCATTCAACGACGCTCCTGTACACATATTTGGCGAGAATAACAGCCCACTCATGACGTCATAACTGAGTCTTGGTGAAAGTCTTTAAAACATCGGCATCTTTCAGTTTCAAGATGTTAAATGAATGTAATTTTTTATGTAACAGTATCGATTGCGTTATAGTCATCTACTGTAAGCTATGCCTTGTTAATGCAAATATTCTTCTCTATTTTGTGTTCTTTTCTTCATTTCTAGATAATTTTTATATTTTATTATCATGAATCTACTTATTTCTTTGCTCTCCCGTTGCTTTCTTTCCCAAATTTTTTAACTTCAAGTACATCTTTTAAAAATTTTACGTGTAAAGAAAACTTCGTGTCACACTGAAGCGCCAAAGAAACTGGTATAGGCATGCGTATTCAAATAAAGAGATACGTAAACAGGCAGAATATGGCGCTGCGGTCTGCAACGCCTATATAAGAAAACAAGTGTCAGGCGCAGTTGTTAGATCTGTTACTGCTGCTTCAATGGCAGGTTATCAATATTTAAGTGAGTTTGAACGTGGTGTTACAGTCGGTGCACGAGCGATAGGACACAGTATCTCTGAGGCAGCGATGATGTGGGGACTGTCCCGTACGACCATTTCATAAGTGTACCGTGAATATCAGGAATCGCTAAAACATAAAATCTGCGACATCACTGCGTCCGGAAAAAGATCCGGCAAGAACGGGACAACTTGTCATAACTGCTACCTTTCTACAAATTGCTGCGGATTTCACTGCTGGGCCATCAACAAATGTCAGCATGCGAACCTTTCAATGAAACATCATCGACAGGGGCTTTCGGAGCCAAAGGCCCACACGTATACCCCTGATGATTGCACGACACAAAGATTTACCCCTCGTCTGGGTCGGCCAACACCGACAATGGACTGTTGATGACTGGAAACATGTTGCCTGATCGGACGAGTATCGTTTCAGAGTGTATCGAATGGATAGACGTGTACGGGTAAGGACCTTGCATGTCAGTAGGAGAGTGTTCCAGCTGTTGGAGGCTCTGTAATGGTGTGGGGCGTGCGCAGTTGGAGTGAAATGGGACCCCTGATACGTCTAGATATGACTGACAGATGACACGTACGCAAACATCCTGTCTGATCACCTGTATCCATTCATGTCCATTGTGCGTTCCGATGGACTTGGGCAATGCGACACCCCACACGTCCAGAATTGCTACAGAGCGGCTCCAGGAACACTCTTCTGAGTTTAAACACTTCCGTTGGCCATCGAACTCCCCAAACATCAACATTATTGAGCATTTCTGGGATGCCTTGCAACGTGCTGTTCAGAAGAGATCTAACCTCCTCGTACTCTTACAGATTTATGAACAACCCTCCAGTACTACTTTAGACATTAGTCGAGTCCATGCCACACCGTACTGCAGCGCTTCTGGGTGCTCGAGGGGGCTCTAGACGATATTAGGCAGGTGTACCTGTTTCTTTGGCTCTTCACTTAATATCTGTATCAACTGGTACTCGTTATTCTTCTTCAAAATCACTATTCCATTACCTCAAAGGACTTTTTCTCTTCAATATCGTGCAGTTTTCACAGACATACAGCAGCACATTCTAGTGAACGTCTTGACAAAGTGCTTCTTTTTTCTTTCAATCCTAAACGCCCTTCTGAAACAGTTGTTTTCTTTCAGTGAAAACACTTTTAACTGCAGCAATATTCTTTTTCTGGTTTCAATATGTTATGTTTTGTAATTGTTAAGCCTATGTAATTGAATTTCTTAATTTAGATGTTGCTATATCTTTAATTTTGTTCTTCTGTCTTTCCAGTCTAAGATTTTTCACGTAGTAGTATCTAAGGTCTTTTCTGGACAAATAAAGACTATATAAGAATCACTATTTAATTACAACTTTTCTCTAGCAAATTTTTATATTTCAGTGCTTGCTTCAGCAGTCCGCAGCTTCAGACTAAAGCCAAGCTGACCATCTTGAAGTTCTAGTTTTATTTTATATGTTATTCTGTTTCTATAATTAGAGCAGTCTGCTGTACGATCTTTTTCATGAATGAGTGCATCAGTGGCCAACATCTGTAAATGGTTTTCGCAGGCTGCCTGTTGCAGCGACGTTGTATCTCCAACCATAAACTATCAACTTTAGTTACAGTGAAATAAATAAATGTTGTAAAGTAGATCTGTTGGAAGATCTAGAGATATTTTCGCTCTAAAATATATGTGAACATAATATACCGAATGAAAAAGTCGGAAGTGGTTCAGTGAGTTTCTTCAGATTCTACGACAGTATTCGTAAATACGCAGAATGAAATAGTGATTTACAGAAATAAGTACCCTTATAATAACAAATGTATAAATACGTAATTTTTTAGATTATATGGGCTTAATCCCCTCCGCACTTAAGAGTAGCGTATACTGTATACTCTGTGGGATACTTCGTATCTCCGCTGACAATACGTAACATATTTCTTTGTTTTAAACGTGATCTGTGGACTGTGAACTGCGTAAATGATGTATCATCTGTATGCGTTTCTAAACAAGAGAAGACCAAGAAATCTGTAAGAAAACTCAACTTCAAAAGTCTCCATTATTTATACGATTAATCACAAAATTTCCCATGTTTACGTTACAGTAAAATCACCAGGATAATGTAGTTGCTCACACATTGCAAAACATCACGCCTAAAAATGTCGTAGCATAAGACAAACGTAAGTGCCGAGGGAATTATTTCCAGAAGCGCCCCTTGTGGATAATAATTAATATATAAAACTTGTGACAGGCAATAGAAAAGTTAAATCATGAAACGTCAGAAATTCTTTAAGTGGATTCCGTTCATAATCTTGAAGGCAGTATTTCACAATTTGAGTACAAACGAAACGGCAGAATTTGTAGAGCCAAAAGCTAAATTAACGTAGTAGAAGAATTAATTTAAAAAGAGAGTAAAATCTTAAAACAAGGAGAGAAGCTGGTATAGGGCTGCGTGCTCGGATTAAAAAGGGTGCAAGACGGGACTGCAGTCTTTCGACCCTACTGTTCAGTCTATACGTCGAAGAGGAAATGATGGAAGTAAAAGAAAATTTCAAGAGTGGGAATAAAACTCAGGGTGAAAGAAATCGCTGATGACATTTGCTATCAACAATGCAGGTGATAAAGAACTAAGGATCTACTGAATGGAATGAACAGCGTACAAAATACGGACTGAGGGTAAACCGAAGAAAGACGAAAGTGATGGTAAGTTGCAGAAATGAGAATAGCGAGAAGCTGGTCATGAAGTAAACAAAGTTAAGAATTTCTGCTACCTTGGAAGCAAAATAACCTATGACGGACGAAGCAAGGAGGATATAAAAAGCAGACTAGCAAAGGCAAAGAGGGTGTTTCTGGCCAACAGAAGTCCACCCAGTATCAAACATAGGCTTTAATCTGACGAAGAGATTTCTAAGAACGTTATTTTGGAGCACCACACTGTATGGTGGTGAATCATTAGCTGTGGGAAAACTGGAACAGAACTCAAGCATTTGAGAGGTAGTGCTACAGAAGAATGTTGAAAATTACGTGGACTGGTAGGGTAAGGAATGAGGAACATAGGCAAAAAGCTGACGGAAGAAAGCACATGCGTTAAGTCACCATGGAATAACTTCCATGGTGTTATAGGGAGCTGCAGAAGCTAAAAACTATGGAGGAAGAAGGAGACTGGAACACAAGCAACAAATAATTCAGGACGCAGGGTGCAACTGCTACTCTGAGATGAAGAGGTTGGCACTGGAGAGGAATTCGTGGCGGGCCGCATGAAACCAGTCAGAAGACAGATGAAAAATAAAGAAATGAAAGAAATAAAGCTGTGTCACTGTCGTCGTAATGGCCATTACAGTACATGCTGTAGCAGGAATCAGTTGTTTTACAGCTGAGGCAGTACGTTACATAGAGTTACGCACTAACGTACGGGCAGGGCGTGGTGCTGCTGCTTCTGCGGCAGCAGAGTGTGTGTAACACTGGCCTGTGGCGTTGTAATGGCGCACGGTTTATGCGTGCTGGGAGAAGCCGCGCCCTGCCCCCTGCTGGTCGCACTAGGGGCTCCGTGTGACCCATCCATCTCAGCTAGACACGCCACGCCGTGTCCGCCGACACTAGCCTCAGGCGTTCCTGCATCCAGCACACGCTGCAGCACGTCGATAGACGCCCGTCAAAGCCAGAAACCACCAAGTACTGTATAAATATTCGGATGTATAAGGTCTCCATAATGCAGTCCGAACACACTCTAGGAGGACTCCCAAAGAAGTAAAAAAATTGATATTCTTCACGGGTTTGCAGCCGGATCATGTCGTCGTCCTGACACAATATTTCGGCGGACCAGCTGGCCGCCATCTTCAGGTGAGTTAATGTTAGTGCGCTGCCTCGCCGGAACTGAATTCCAGCCACTTTTTTTTTTTTTTTTTCTTTATTGTAATTTTCATCACCTTACACAAGGCGGGCTGTCAGCAGCTGAGTACGCCGCTCTTCAGCCTTGAGATTTACAAAAAGTAATAAATAGAGGAGACACAGAGAATACAATCAAAAATGGCGGGCAAAACAATGTGGACACCAAAAAACAAAAAAACACGGAGCCGTTCACGCCTGACGAGAAAACAACACTGACACTAGTCGACACGGCGCACAAAACAGGGATCATGGCGATGGTACACGTGAACAGTGGCAGCGTTTCGGCGAACAAACACTAAACACAAACGAAGGCACACACACGAGACACTAATGGCGATGACCTCCGGCGCGCGAATGTTCACTATGCGTGTGCGGGTCCGAGGACCTGCCAAGAGAGGAGGAGGAGGAGGAAGGGGAGCGGGAGAGCGAGAGGGGAGAGCAGAGATACCACAGGCAGGGGAGATGGGGGGGGGGAGGGAGGAAGGGGGAGGGGAAGCCCGGGGGAAGAAGGGTGGATGGAGGGGATGGGGGAAAAGGAAAGAGAAGGGAAGGGAAGAGAAGGGAGGGAGGGTGCCTAAAGGAAAGGACACTGGAAGTGGGGGATGGGGCAGGGTCAAAGTTGATATGAGGGGTAGATGGAGGGGAGGATCACATCAGCAGGGAGGGGGAGCTGGCGGAAGCCACCTTGGGAGAGGGTAAGGAGGGTGGAGAGATGGAGACCGGGTGGGACGTGCGAATACAGGCGCGGCAGCGGGCGGGGGTGAGAGAGGATCGGGGAGATGAGGGGGTGAGGAGGATCGAGTTTACGGGAGGTGTACAGGATCCGTATCCTTTCAAGGAAAAGGAGGAGGTGGGGGAAGGGGATGAGATCGTACAGGATCCGCGTAGGGGAGGGGAGACGGATGCGATAGGCGAGGCGGAGAGCATGGCATTCAAGGATTTGGAGGGAGTTATAAAAGTTGGGGGGGGGGCGGAGATCCAAGCCGGATGGGCATAACAAAGGATAGGGCGGATGAGGGATTTATAGATGTGGAGGATGGTGGAGGGGTCCAGACCCCATGTACGGCCGGAGAGGAGCTTGAGTCGGGAGCGTGCCTTGGCTTGGATTGTCCGGAGGTGAGGAGTCCAGGAGAGGCGACGGTCGAGGGTGACGCCAAGGTACTTAAGGGTGGGAGTGAGGGCGATAAGACGGCCATAGATGGTGATGTAGAAATCAAGGAGGCGGAAGGAAGGGGTGGTTTTGCCTGCAATGATCGCCTGAATTCCAGCCACAATGACGGAAACCTTTATACAGCATGAAGAGAACACCGCGCGTGCGCGAGACGATGGGCAGCGCCTCCTGGCGGCAAGTAGACACACAGCGCGCCGGTGGGAGAGGACGGCAGAAACGATAAATCGCAACAGCACTAGTTGGAAGAATCCAATGATCGAAAAGAAGACCGTTGTTGTTTAATGTCGGACAAAATCGGATTCCATATCTTACTTAGAGGAAAACCTTTATCCGTGTTAATAATATTACTGGATAATCTAATTTCAATCGATTTTGTAAGAACACATTCCCAATAGCGAGAAGCAGGAGAGATCAACCGAGTGTGCCGATGATGTTCCACGCACCGGTCCTGATTAGTTCGAATAGTTTGACCAATATACTTCTTTCCACAGTGACACGGAATTTCATAAACCCCGGGCCTCCTCAAGCCCAAATTATCTTTATCTGAGCCAAGAAGGGCTCCAGTCTTGGCCACCGGCGTAAAATACTTTTAATATTATTTTTTCTTAAAATTCTTGAAATTTTGGATGATATACTTCCCGCAAAGCGTAAATAAGCAACCGATTCAAAAGTATCCTATATTGGCTCGCGTGACGGACCAAACTGAAGAGCACGGCATATTTGTTGTTCAGTATATCCATTCTGTTCAAAAACAAACTTCAAATGATCAAGTTCTTCTTTCAAAGGTTCGTCGTCCGAAATGGCATAAGCTCTTTTGACGAGAGTCCGCAAAACTCCACTACGTTGGTGTGGCGGATGACAGCTGGTCACATGAAGATAGCGGTCAGTATGAGTGGGTTTCCTATACACGCTATGTCCAAAAGTCCCATCATCCTTTCTTTGTTCTAAAACACCAAGAAATGGAAGTTTACAATCTCTTTCGATTTCCATAGTAAATTTAATACTTGGATGTAGACAATTAAAATGATCTAAGAAACGATTGAAAGCATCAGTTCCATGTGGCCAAACCATAAAAATGTCATCAACGTATCTCAAAAAACACTTTGGTTTAAGAAACGAAGTTTTGAGTGTCATGTCCTCAAAGTCTTCCATAAAAATATTGTGTCAGGACGAAGACATGATCCGGCTGCAACCCCGTGAAGAATATCAGAAGTTATTACGCCGGGAAAGTCTACGAAATCACAAGGAACAAAACTATTTTTTTATTTCAGCGACTATTCAGCAAAGTACGGGATGAATTCCTCACTTACTTTCTTTATATTCTTTTTTTTTTCTTTTTACAAGTCGCCTTCGACTAGTTTGATTCTAACATCTTTTTCCTATCTTCAGTTAATTTTTTTCAACTATGTAACTTTACACCAAACTCCTCGACAGTCTATTTAGTAAATTGTAGTTTTAATTTCCCTCAATAGTTTTTCCCCTCTACTGTTCTCTCCAGTGCCAAGTATACTCTTGTATGTCATTGTAGATGTCCTACTAACTTCTTTCTTCTAATAAAAGCCTTTCATAGACTTTTTTCCTCACTCACTGTTATTGGTACTTCTTTATTTTGTTCTTTATCTGTCCAGCGCATTATCAACATTCTTTGACAGTAATTTTGAAGCTGCCCAGAACTATTGATAGTCTTCGTACTAACAGGTTGCTTGGTAATGCGCAAGGATGCGAAATTAGAAATGAGCTAAGGTAGGCTGTTGTAACGCTGCCCCATTGGCGCGGGCAGTGCCAGGAGCTCCTCAGCTCGCTCGCAGGCAGCTGGTATAGGCTACCCGATAAGTAACCCTATTACATTCATTCTAACAAAATGGTCAACAAATGTTACAATCTTCTGGACTATTAGGCCGCGTCATGTTTCTTCTAAAATGATCGACGTTTCGACCCCTCTGCTGGAATCTTCCTCAGGATCTTCTGGTGTCTACTACTGCTAGAGTATTCTACTGAAGATACCTGAAGATACTGAGGAAGATGCCAGCAACGGGGTCGAAACGTCGACCATTTTCGAATAAACATGACGCGGCCTAATAAGCCAGAAGGTTTTAACATTAGTGACAACGGCCACGAGAGTCTGCAGACTTAAATAACATGGTCAGCGTTGCTAGAGATCGGAAGCGGAGCGAGTACGAGTCCAACATTGGAGGTTTCATACTCTGGAACTGAAGGCGCTGCTGTTACATCTCTCCTTACCGCTATTGTGTTGTGCATTTATACAGATGGCGGCACTATTACGTACACAATATACAAAAGGACGGTGCCTTGGCGCAGCTCTCATTTGATGCGTGTGGAAAGGTTTCAGACGTTATTATAGCGGCACTACGGAAATTAACTATGAACATGGAATGGTAGCTGGAGCTATATGCATGGGACATTCCACTTTGGAAAACGTTCAGGAATTCAAATCAGAGACGCGTAGTGTCAAGAGAGTGCCTAGAATACCAAATTTTAGGCATTACCTCTCACTACGAACAACACACTGCCCGACAATCTTCACTGAATGACCGAGAGTAGCATTGCTTGTGTAGCGTTATCAGTGCTAAGAGACAAGAAACAATGCATGAAATAACCTTAGAAATCAATGTGGGACGTACGACGAATGTATCCGTTAGGACAGCGCGGCGAAATTCGGTGTTAATGAGCTGTGGCAACAGACGACCGATGCCAGCGCCTTTGCTAACAGCACGGCAGAGCCTCCAGCGCCTCTCCTGGGCTCGTGTTCATATCGGTTGGACCTTCGAGAACTTGGAAATCGTGGCCTTTTCAGATGAGTCCCGATTTCAGTTGGCAAGAAATGATGGTAGTGTTCGAGAGTCGCGCAGACCCCGCGAATACAAGCGCCCAAGTTGTCAACAAGGCGCTGGGCAAGCTGGTGGTGGTTCGATACTGATGTGAGCTGTGTTTACATGGAATAGACTGGGTCCTCTGGTCCAAAGAATCGATTATTGACTGGAAATGGTTACGTTTGGCTACTTCAAGGCTATTTTCTGCCATTCATGGACAGTCGAGGAACAATATTGTGTACAGCACTGTACAGCATGTCAGTAGGCACGGTGAGAAACTGCCATTCGATGTTGTCTTTCAGCATTCGTAATGAAGTCGGACGATCGCTGTAGACTTGCGATTTCAGTCAACCCCCACATCACACCGATTGAGGTCTGAAGACGTCGGAGGCCAAGCATGGGGCAGTGGCGGCTCAACATGCGATCATTACCAAACGATGCGTGCAGGAGATCCCTGACACGTATGGTAATATGGGATGGAGAGCCATGCTGCATAAGAGTCGTACATTTCAGCAAGTGTTTATCGAGCAGGCTAGGGATGGTGCGTTTCTGTAATACACGGGAGTATTTCGCACCCGTCACGCCGACAGTTTGAAAAGCAGCACCCCCATTTCCTCGAATAAAAAGGGTTCGATCACGGCTGATGTGGTACATTCACACCACACTGTGCGGTTTCCACGACAGTTCTAGGACTTTCGTTAGCCAAATTCTGCAGTGTTGACGGACCCTTCGAGTGTGAAATCGGCTTCGATGGTCCACAACACGTTAGACTACCTACAGTAATATTCCCCATTTTTTGAAGGACTTACATTGCAAATGCTCTCCGCGTCTCAAAATCCGTAGCTAACAGTTCTTGATGAAGCTGCATTTTATGCGGATAACATTGGAGGGTACTCCTTAGTGCTCTCCAAACACTAGTTCCGGAAGTCTGGTGCGACCTACGACTTCACGAACACTGACTTAACCATGTGATGATGGACTCACTAAAGTCTCCGTTTCTTCCTGAACTATCTGAAAAGCAGAAGCACTTATGTTTGGTCACCCACTACGGGGTCGATCGTCTAAACAAACCGTGGCCTCCAACTTCGTGATCATTTTATTCACAAAGACACTTGTCAGAGGACTTCTTATGGCAGTAGTATCGTAAAGCCGCAGTAGCGTACTCCCCATTCTGGTAGTAAAGCTTTCCTACCAATGGTTTTTCAGGTGAAGTCAGTATGCCGCGACTGCTGGCGCAACTGTCTATCCTCTCTATCTTACGTGGCGTCGCCGACGTTTTGCTGTCTTGTGCCATCTGATGGTCGGATTTTGCACTCGTTTTTGATTTCAATAAAATCCTAAGTCATTTCAGGCTTTTGTGTCGCGTTTAATATATCCGTCTACATTATTCTGTTAATTAGTGCATTTGCAGGTGTTAATGGACTTTTGGGTTACTCTGAGTAAAAGCATTATCCGCGAACAGTCTCATGGAGTTCCATCGTTATCTTCCAGTATAGTAATCGACCTGTTATTCTCCCTTGAGCTACTGTACGATGTAGCTTCTTTTTAAGATTTCTCTCCGAGAAGAGTGAAACGTTGCTTTTCATACGCTAGGAACTCTTCAGTCGAAAAACATAGCTGATCTGATATTGAGTACGCTCGTATTTTGTTCATGAGACAACAATGTGAAACTGTTTGGAATGCCTTCCAGAAATCAAGGAGAGTATCTACTCCCTTCTCATCTCGTAGACGACTAAAGCGTGCCTCGTTGCAGATGACAGCTGTGCTCGGAATCCATTTTGATTCCTGCAGATTGGACTATTCGTTTCCAGGAACAAAGCCTACATAACACGGGTGTTGTAAATTTCTATAACAAGCTGACATCGGTGATACTTGGACTTTTACGACGTCTTCCGTCAATCCTCTCTGATAAGGATCCCATAGCGCACAGCAACATTCTAATAGAGGACGAACAAGTGTAGTTTATATAGTATTTTTGTAGACCTGTTTAAATCTGCAGTGTAGCTCTCTTTGCTTTCGGAGTAGCTTCTTAACAAGGCTATTCTATCATGACAAGTATTTCCCATTCCTTAAAACTTGGCTGGACAGATATCTGTCGAAGTTGTACTGTACTTTGTAAACTTTGTCCACTCACAGTAAATTTTTTTTTCAGTTTCCGAGATCAATTTTCATATTGTCCATTCAGGAAAATCTGTTTCTTGTCGCACTTTCTACCTTTGTTTACATTCTCATTAACACCCCCAGTCAGTGACGCCTGGATGCCTGTGCTAGGTGAAATTAGTCGAAACGTTTGAGCGTGTTTGTAACCAGCTGACCTAAAATATTGTACTCACGAGAGGGTTCTCTCATTAACTCCTGAAGGTAATTTTCGGTAAGGCATTTAGAACAGTTGCACACAGCTCACTGTCCTTACTAAGACCGTTTCCAGTGTGGAACAAAGGAAACGCGATACCACCAAAATATTCCTGGATGAATTTGGAAATCACACTTAACTCACTTCGACGTGGTCAGACTTTCGATTACTCGTGTCCTGCGGAAGCGCAAAGATCCCGTGTTTAGCAAACACCAGTTGTCATGAATCACCCCTGATGTCAGTCCCATTGTCCGCAAAACGACACACCTGACAGTTCTGGAATCGGCGTTCACGCCTGCCAGTCACGGCCACTGTTCGCTTGCACAGAGCGACACGCTGCGTCATCGTCATGAGCGATCTTTACTCGTCTAATTATGTACCTCTGCAGTTGTGAAGCTGAGAAAACTGCTTCCATAAAGTTTCCGTCCGAGTTTCCACTAGAAAAGAAGAGAGGACAAAGTTATTTCGCCATTTCGTTGGAGTTTGTAGACGGTGCGAGAAAACCGTCGCTCTCCTTACGGTGTCGGAGGACGGAACTACGGGGAGTGCCGCATTCGTGATGTCTCGGTAGATAATGGTTCAAATGGCTCTGAGCACTATGGGACTCAACTGCTGAGGTCTTTAGTCCCCTAGAACTTAGAACTAGTTAAACCTAACTAACCTAAGGACATCACAAACATCCATGCCCGAGGCAGGATTCGAACCTGCGACCGTAGCGGTTTTGCGGTTCCAGACTGCAGCGCCTTTAACCGCACGGCCACTTCGGCCGGCCTCGGTAGATAATTGTGACGTAAATGAACAATTATTACTCTTTCTTCTGATACGTTGTTTCCTGAAAGTATTCCGAAATGCTGCTCTAAGGTCACCAGTGAAAGAAGCTCGTGGATATTGTACTGAAATCGTAGTGCTACAGGAAACGACAGACACTACACTCCTGGAAATGGAAAAAAGAACACATTGACACCGGTGTGTCAGACCCACCATACTTGCTCCGGACACTGCGAGAGGGCTGTACAAGCAATGATCACACGCACGGCACAGCGGACACACCAGGAACAGCGGTGTTGGCCGTCGAATGGCGCTAGCTGCGCAGCATTTGTGCACCGCCGCCGTCAGTGTCAGCCAGTTTGCCGTGGCATACGGAGCTCCATCGCAGTCTTTAACACTGGTAGCATGCCGCGACAGCGTGGACGTGAACCGTATGTCCAGTTGACGGACTTTGAGCGAGGGCGTATAGTGGGCATGCGGGAGGCCGGGTGGACGTACCGCCGAATTGCTCAACACGTGGGGCGTGAGGTCTCCACAGTACATCGATGTTGTCGCCAGTGGTCGGCGGAAGGTGCACGTGCCCGTCGACCTGGGACCGGACCGCAGCGACGCACGGATGCACGCCAAGACCGTAGGATCCTACGCAGTGCCGTAGGGGACCGCACCGCCACTTCCCAGCAAATTAGGGACACTGTTGCTCCTGGGGTATCGGCGAGGACCATTCGCAACCGTCTCCATGAAGCTGGGCTACGGTCCCGCACACCGTTAGGCCGTCTTCCGCTCACGCCCCAACATCGTGCAGCCCGCCTCCAGTGGTGTCGCGACAGGCGTGAATGGAGGGACGAATGGAGACGTGTCGTCTTCAGCGATGAGAGTCACTTCTGCCTTGGTGCCAATGATGGTCGTATGCGTGTTTGGCGCCGTGCAGGTGAGCGCCACAATCAGGACTGCATACGACCGAGGCACACAGGGCCAACACCCGGCATCATGGTGTGGGGAGCGATCTCCTACACTGGCCGTACACCACTGGTGATCGTCGAGGGGACACTGAATAGTGCACGGTACATCCAAACCGTCATCGAACCCATCGTTCTACCATTCCTAGACCGGCAAGGGAACTTGCTGTTCCAACAGGACAATGCACGTCCGCATGTATCCCGTGCCACCCAACGTGCTCTAGAAAGTGTAAGTCAACTACCCTGGCCAGCAAGATCTCCGGATCTGTCCCCCATTGAGCATGTTTGGGACTGGATGAAGCGTCGTCTCACGCGGTCTGCTCGTCCAGCACGAACGCTGGTCCAACTGAGGCGCCAGGTGGAAATGGCATGGCAAGCCGTTCCACAGGACTACATCCAGCATCTCTACGATCGTCTCCATGGGAGAATAGCAGCCTGCATTGCTGCGAAAGGTGGATATACACTGTACTAGTGCCGACATTGTGCATGCTCTGTTGCCTGTGTCTATGTGCCTGTGGTTCTGTCAGTGTGATCATGTGATGTATCTGACCCCAGGAATGTGACAATAAAGTTTCCCCTTCCTGGGACAATGAATTCACGGTGTTCTTATTTCAATTTCCAGGAGTGTAGAATAGTCTCTGAAGGAACATTCTAGAAACTGGTGTACTTGATTGAGAAGATGAGCTGTTTCTGAACTAATGTTACGATACAGACAATGCGATTACTTTTTGGGAGACACCATCGTCGGAAGTACACTACTGGCCATTAAAATTGCTACACCACGAAGATGACGTGCTACAGACGCGAAATTTAACCGACAGGAAGAAGATGCTGTGATATGCAAATGATTAGCTTTTCAGAGCATTCACACAAGGTTGGCGCCAGTGGCGACACCTACAAGGTGCTGACACGAGGAAAGTTTGCAACCGACTTTTCACACACAAACAGCAGTTGACCGGCGTTGCCTGGTGAAACGTTGTTGTGATGCCTCGTGTAAGGAGAAGATATGCGTACCATCACGTTTCCGACTTTGATAAAGGACGGATTGCAGCCTATCGCGATTGCGATTTATCGTATCGCGACATTGCTGCTCGCGTTGGTCGAGATCCAATGACTGTTAGCAGAATATGGAATCGGTGGGTTCAGGAGCGTAATACAGAATGCCGTGCTGGATCCCAACAGCCTCGTATCGCTAGCCGTCGAGATGACAGGCATCTTATCCACATGGCTGTAACGGGTCGTGCAGCCACGTCTCGATCCCTGAGTCAACAGATGGGGACGTAAGCCAGACAACAACCATCTGCAGGAACAGTTCGACGACGTTTGCAGCAGCATGGACTATCAGCTCGGAGACCATAGCTGCGGTTACCCTTGACGCTGCATCACAGAGGGGAGCGCCTGTGATGGTGTACTCAACGGCGAACCTGGGTGCACGAATGGCAAAACGACATTTTTTCGGATGAATCAAGGTTCTGTTTACAGCATCAAGATGGTCGCATCCGTGTTTGGCGACAGCGCGGTGAACGCACATTGGAAGCGTGTATTCGTCATCGCCATACTGGCGTATCACCCGGCGTGATGGTATAGGGTGCCATTGGTTACACGTCTCGGTCACCTCTTGTTCCCATTGACGGCACTTAGAACAGTGGACGTTACATTTCAGATGTGTTACGAAACCCTACAATTCAGCAGGATAATGCACGACCGCATGTTGCAAGTCCTGTACGGGCCTTTCTGGATACAGGAAATGTTCGACTGCTGCCCTGCCCAGATCTCTCATCAACTAAAACGTCTGTTCAATGGTGCCCGAGCAACTGGCTCGTCACAATAAGCCAGTTGCTACTCTTGATGAACTGTGGTATCGTGTTGAAGCTGCATAGGCAGCTGTACCTGTACACGCCATCCAACCTCTGTTTGACTCAATGCCCAGGCGTATCAAGGCCGTTATTACGGCCAGGGGTAGTTGTTCTGTATACTGATTTCTCAGGATCTATGCACCCAAATTGCGTGAAAATGTAATCACAAGTCAGTTCTAGTATAATATATTTGTCCAATGAATACCCGTTTATCATCTGCATTTCTTCTTGGTGTAGCAATTTTAATGGCCAGTAGTGTATTAACTTATAAAATCCACTATTGCAGTCTTCGTCCTTTAGCCATTTTTAGGTGGAATACAGCTTCAATTTTGTGCTTCAGCACATCTCAGTCATTTTTAAAAATATCAGACAAATGTATACACCGGTGAGCCAAGACATTATGACCACGCTCTTAGCAGCTTGTTTGTCCGTCTTTGGAACGAAATACATCACAGATTCTGTGTACCAGGGATCCGACAACTTTCTGATAGCTTTGTGGAGGTATTTGGCATTAGATGTCTGTGCACAGGTCATGTAATTCGCGTAAATAACGGGCCGCTGATTTGCGTCCGCAATGACAGCGCCCGGTAGCGACTCAGCGCAGGATTTACATAAGGCGAATTTCGTCGCCAAGACATCAACGCGGGCTCATTATAATATTCCTCAGACCACTGTGGCGCGGTTCTGGCTCCGAAACACGGACAATCATTTTGCTGAAAGATGACACCGCTGTCGGTGAAGACATCAAGCACGAAGGGATGCAGGTAGTTCGCAACCGTCAGACTGTCTTTGATTACTATCACAGGTCCCATGCAAGCACAGGAGAATGTCTCCAGTAGCATAATACTGTTCCCAACAGCCTGCGTCCGCGGCGGGCTGCCCATTTCAAGCTGCCGTTCATCTCGATGACGGCGTTTCTGGAGACGAGCAGCGACCTAGTACAGCAAAAAGTAATTCACCCGAAGAGCCGACACGTTTCCATTGATCGACAGACAAATGACGATGGTCCCGTGCCCATGCAATATAACGGACCATAGAGTCCGGTCAACATGTGAACAAGTAGGGGTTATCTACTGTGGAGCTCCATGTTCAACAACGTAAGATGAACGGAGTGCTCCGTACACTTGTGCGTGTACCAGCAGTGTACTCTTTCGGCAGAGATGCCACAGATCACCATCTATCCTACTTTACAGAGCAGACAAGCTACCGACTCCCACTTGGACGTCCAATCATTTAGCGCCTGATGGTAGTTTCACTGCCCTACCTCTTTCCGTATATGCTCACGGCAGTAGCACGTGTACATTCGACCAGCTTTTCCGTTTCCGTTCACAGGCTCTGCGTAATAATAATCTGACCTTTGTCAATGTCGCTTATCACAACGGATATCCCCATTTGTAGTCCATATCTTTGCCTAGAGTGGTTCCCCGTTCGTGTCCGCACGACTTACATACTTTTGTTACCGCGTCACGTGCAAGCAATATCACCAGGCGGCATCCAACATCGTGGTAGGCAAGTGAATATTGTTTGTCTTATAAGTATATGTCACAATACAGGTCTGCTTGTTTTAAATTTTGACAAATTTTGACGCATACTGAAAAACGACATTTCCTCTGTATCCCAATTAATAATGCCAAAATGGACGAAATTACATTAGTGGGGTTTATAAACAAACAATTTCAACAGCTTCATATCCATTCCTGTCAACATATGTGTAATCAGACTTGTCTCAAAAATTTCATCTTTGCCTTTTACATCAACTTGATCTGTCGTTTACAAATAGTCCAACGTTCACATTCTCATAACAGCGTTGGCACTGCCGTTACTTTTCATATCTTAAAAATGCATCCGTTCTATTTCTTTCTTTGTAATATATAAATAAGCTCAAAGATAAAATAAAGACACTCCACGAAGCGGTTATGCAGATTGGTCATAAAAAAGATGTTCATATAGCTATCGACACAAAATGAAAAACTGTAAATTTTGGCTGCATATAGCTGAATGTATGGCGGGTAGCAAGGTCTCTGGATCTCTCCTAATAAATCATCCAATTTTTCTGAAACTGTAATCATTTGTCAGTCTGCACATCTACCGCTTTTCGTCCCATTCGCATAATTCCTTTGCGCTGCGTCGTATTTTTTGTCATAGAGTGTATATAAGAGGAGGACGTACAAGAACAGTTTATGGCCTGAAACTACACTGTTATTATCTATAGACACAAATGTTGCATGTGGATATGTTTTAAACCACTGAAGGTGCTTCACAATAATCTGAGACTGAATGCGTATGAAAGAACAAAAATTGCGTTTATTCAAATTTACGTACACGTAACAGCCAGTAGAGTGCTAGTATCAACTAACTCTTGGCACGCCACGCACTGAAAAGACGAATGTAAATTCATTTTAGACTTTGGCTGTGTTTTATTGAATATAAGAGACATGGGGATATTCGATTAATTTGATTTTCAATTTAATTACGCCACTCGATTCTTGAAGCGGTGCCGGACTGTTTCGGAAATTGACTGAATGCGTAATGTCATTTCCAGCAGACGGCCATTTTCAAATGACATAGCTTTTCAGTTTATTACCAAGTCTCTTGAGAGATGCAGTGAGCTAATTGTTGTTACAGTTCATAGCACACGTGTGGACGTGCTTTTGATTAAATACATTTCTAGTGCGTACACTGCGCCTTTAATCAGTGACTTTCATGTTTAACGAACAGTGATTGCACAACTGGTGCGAGGGGCTTTTCGTACTGGCTTTGGTGGATGTCTCCGTGATTTCTGTATGCTGGTTTACAAATCGGTAGCATGTCCCAATACATTTACCAGATCCATTACTCTGAATTCATGGCCCATGCTTACGATATGAGCCACTGAACGTAACTATTTTAAATATATTGTACACACCATATATTCGTTTTTGTTATTGTTTGTCAAGACATCGGTTAGACTGTTTACATTTCGTGCCCCGCTACCAGGCAGCCCCTCCACCGGTGGGTGTTGCTTCCTGTGCCACTTAACTGATGATTACTAATTTACACCTTAAAACAAACTTCCTGATATTACACTTGCAGAATCTAATAATAATAAATTTGATAACAACAGAATGGAACAATAATAAAAAAGAGAGAAAGAAAACGGGAGGTAAGCTGAAAAGGAATAAATAATATAAGTAGACTTGTCTTCATTATTGGAAGATAGGGTCAGATATCATTAACTTCGTAAACACACGCACCATCTGTAGGTACGTAAGCGATTAAATTTCCTTTACTTAACGTCTATGGTCACAATCATTTTGTCATCAGACTACCGGTTTCAGTCTATAATGACAATTTTTAGAACTGTTTTATAAAGACATGCCCTAATATACTGGAACCATAGTGACATTATCAAATGCTACACAAAATCAGTGCTAGCATCGTTAAATATACATAAATAATAGTATTTACAAGAGTCATCTTATCAGAAGCACTACTGTTTAAAACTGTTTGAGTTGGTTTTGAACAGTAGTGCTGCTGACAAGATGACTCTTGTGTACACTATTATTTATATACCGGAATATTTGACGATGCTGGCGCTGATTTTGTGTTTAGCATTTGACGATGTGACTTGGTTCCAGAATATTAACACACGCTTTTATTAAACACTTCTAAAGATGGTCATTATAGACAGAAACCGGTAGTCTGATGAGAAAAAATTAGTGATCATAGACGTGATGTAAAGGAAATTTATTCTATATTCGAGTAACTGTTCAATTCATGACCAAATCGCAGCTTGTGGAAATAAATGATTGAAGTGGCAATACCCGGTGACAGGCAGGACGGCCACAAGACTGCACTAGTCTCTTACATGTGTAATGTTGTTACCGGGCCTAGTAGGGTATATAAGGAGCGTGGACAATGTCAGATGTTGAGCGACCACTGTGAAGGTGATGCCGTGTACCCATGCGAGAAATCATTATCAGCCCCTGACAGACTGGAAAGGGGTTCATTGTAGGTCTCCATTTGGCCAAACTGTGAAATGTCCAGATTCGTGGGGCATTCGGAAGGAGCAGTAGCATGATACTGAACTGCGTGGGTCAAGGTTCGAATCGACCACGCCTAACCATTACAAGGGAGGATTGCTTTGTTGTTCTCCGAGCTCATCGTAACCCCTTGACATCCACAACTGACATCCGAGAACAAGTAACGGACTCGCTACCTCATTTTGTGCTACCCCGCACCTTTGCTGGCAGGCTAGCAGCAACAAGACTACGGAACTGCTATCCTGTGAGTGGACTGTCGGTAACACAACGGAAACGGCTGCGTCTTTAGAGGTGTCGTGAGAGTGTGAGCTGGACTACTGATAAAGGGCGTCGAATTGTGTTCAGCAATGAGTCACGGTTCTGGACTATGCCGTATGACTAACGTCGATGAATGCCGCGGCGAGCTGTGGAAAATTCCCATTCTTCCCTCCAATGTTCCGGAGAGGCATAGCGGTGTTACTCCAGGCGTCCTGGTGAGGGAAGCCATCGGGTCACGCCTGGCAGTGACTAAGGGAACTCTTGACGGCACAACGGTACGCCAAGGACACCCTCGGTCCTCACGTGATACTTCTCAAGTGATAGTACCGTAGTGCCATTTTTCAACAGGAGGATGCTAATCCACTCACAGCGCGTGTCTCTATGAACTCTCTGCGTTACGTACTCTCGTGCCCAGCAAGATCCTAGATCTGACGTCCATGGAACATCGACCAGCTTGCACATCAACTACGTCGGAGCATTAGTATCCAGGATACTGAGGAACAGTTCACAACAACAGTTGTAGGCCAGTTTGCCTCATGAGAGGATACAACGACTTTATGACACCCTTCTCAACCGAATCAGTGCACGCATCCTGGCCAGAGTGGGAGGGTTGGGGGGGAGGGGGTCAGAATGATAAGTGGGCTCTTACTGCAAAGTTCTTTGTAACGTTACCTCCATTTTGAAATCATCGAAATAACATCAAACATCTCATCAAAACCTGAAGTTTCATTTCGTCCCCTCCTCCCGTTCTGTGAGATTCAAGTTTTTGCCGCTCTGTGTGTGTACATTAAGCGACAAGTTAATTATGATGTTTATTTATTTAATCTTTCCTATTCTGAGCGGCCAGGATACTCAGCGACAAGTATTCACTTCAAACATGCTTCATAAACGTCGTGTATTTTCACGATGGAGGCAGGATGTCAATGCAGAGGTCCGTGAGCATGTTGTTTTGATAATTATGATCATAATTATAAAACTAGTCTCAGACGTTATGTCTGGTTAAAAATGGAAAGTGACGCGGACCTTGATCAAGCGTGACTTCCTTTTAACTGTACGGTATATGTTAGATTGCATTTAGGAACTTTCGGGTAATTGAACATGTATCAATAATTACAGATTTCTGTAGTTGTATATAAACGTTTGGATGTAGCTGTATTGCGTTGATGTACTGGTGGATATTGTGTGGTATTACTCCCGTAGTTGATAATGTAATTGGAATAATGTCAACTTTATCCTGATGCCACATGTCCTTGACTTCCTCAGCCAGTTGGATGTATTATTCAATTTTTTCTCCTGTTTTCTTCTGTATATTTGTTGTATTGGGTATGGATATTTCGATTAGTTGTGTTAATTTCTTCTTTTCATTGGTGAGTATGATGTCAGGTTTGTTATGTGGTGTTGTTTTATCTGTTATAATGGTTCTGTTCCAGTATAATTTGTATTCATCATTCTCCAGTACATTTTGTGGTGCATACTTGTATGTGGGAACGTGTTGTTTTAATAGTTTATGTTCTATGGCATGTTGTTGATGCATTATTTTTGCTACATTGTCATGTCTTCTGGGGTATTCTGTGTTTGCTAGTATTGTACATCCGCTTGTGATGTGATCTACTGTTTCTATTTGTTATTTGCAAAGTCTGCATTTATCTGTTGTGGTATTGGGATCTTTAATAATATGCTTGCTGTAATATCTGGTGTTTATTGTTTGATCCTGTATTGCAGTCATGAATCCTTCCGTCTCACTGTAGATATTACCTTTTCTTAGCCATGTGTTGGATGCGTCTTGATCGATGTGCGGCTGTGCCCTGTAGTGTTTTCTTTTTCCAATTTACTTTCTTCGTATCTGTTGATGTTATGTGATCTAAAGGGTTGTAGAAGAGGTTATGAAATCGCAATGGTGTAGCCGATGTATTTATATGAGTGATTGCTTTGTGTATTTTGCTAGTTTCTGCTCGTTCTATAAAGAATTTTCTTAAATTGTCTACCTGTCCATAATGTAGGTTTTTTATGTCGATAAATCCCCTTCCTCCTTCCTTTCTGCTTAATGCGAATCTTTCTGTTGCTGAATGTATGTGATGTATTCTATATTTGTGGCATTGTGATCGTGTAAGTGTATTGAGTGCTTCTAGGTCTGTGTTACTCCATTTCACTACTCCAAATGAGTGGGTCAATATTGGTATAGCATAAGTATTTATAGCTTTTGTCTTGTTTCTTGCTGTCAATTCTGTTTTCAGTATTTTTGTTAGTCTTTGTCTATACTTTTCTTTTAGTTCTTCTTTAATATTTGTATTATCTATTCCTATTTTTTGTCTGTATCCTAGATATTTATAGGCATCTGTTCTTCCCATCGCTTCTATGGAGCCGCTGTGGTTATCCAATATGTAAGCTTCTTGTTTAGTGTGTTTTCCCTTGACTATGCTGTTTTTCTTACATTTGTCTGTTCCAAAAGCCATATTTATATCATTGCTGAATACTTCTGTTATCTTTAGTAATTGGTTGAGTTGTTGATTTGTTGCTGCCAGTAGTTATAGGTCATCTATGTATAGCAAATGTGTGATTTTGTATGGGTATGTCCCAGTAATATTATATCCATAATTTGTATTATTTAGCATGTTGGATAGTGGGTTCACAGCAAGGCAGAACCAGAAAGGACTTAATGAGTATCCTTGGTATATTCCACGCTTAATCTGTATTGGCTGTGATGTGATATTATTTGAATTTGTCTGGATATTAATTGTGGTTTTCCAATTTTTCATTACTATGTTTAGGAACTGTATCAATTTAGGATCTACTTAGTATATTTCCAATATCTGTAGCAACCATGAGTGGGCTACACTATCAAAAGCTTTTTGGTAATCAATGTATGCGTAGTGTAGCGACCTTTGTTTAGTTTTAGCTTGATATGTCACCTCTGTATCTATTATCAGTTGCTCTTTACATCCTCGTGCTCCTTTGCAGCAGACTTTTTGTTCTTCATTTATAATTTTGTTCTGTGTTGTATGTGTCATTAAGTTCTGTGTAATGACTGAAGTTAATATTTTGTACATTGTATATTGTATAATTATTATTATTATTATTAGTAGTAGTAGTAGTACCGTTATTATTATTTAATTTACATCAACGGCAATAAAACATTTATGCCTTCCCAACCTTTAATAACCAGTACCCAGAACAACCACCTCTGGCCGTAATAACGGCCGTGGTACGCCTGGGCATTGAGTCAAACAGAGCCTGGATGGCGTGTACCGGTACAGCTGCCCATGCAGCTTCAACACGATACCACAGTTCATCAAGAGTAGTGACTGACGTATTGTGACGAGCCAGGTGCTCGGCTACTATTGACCAGACGTTTTCAATTGGTGAGAGATCTGGAGAATGTGCTGGCCAGGTCAGCAGTCGAATATTTTCTGTATACAGAAAGGCCTGTACAGGACCCGCTACATGCGGTCGTGCATTAGTCTGCTGAAATACAGGGTTTCGTAGGGATCGAATGAAGGGTAGAGCCACGGGTAGTAACTCATCTGAAATGTAACGTCAACTGTTGAAAGTGTCGTCAGTGAGAACAAGAGGTGACCGAGACGTGTAACCAATGGCCCCCCATACCATCACTCCGGGTGATACGCCATTATGGAGATGATGAATACACGCTTCCAATGTGCGTTCACCGCGGTGTCGCCAAACACAGATGCGACCATCATGATGCTGTAAACAGAACCTGGATTCATCTGAAAAAATGACGCTTTGCCATTCGTGCACCCAGGTTCGTCGTTGAGTACACCATCGCATGCGCTCCTGTCTCTGATGCAGCGTCAAGGGTAACCGCAGCCATAGTCTCCGAGCTGATAGTCCATGCTGCTGCAAACGTCGTCTAACTGTTCGTGCAGATGGTTGTTGTCTTGCAAACGTCCTCATCTGTTGACTCAGGGATCGACATGTGGCTGCACGATCCGTTACAGCCATGTGGATACGATGCCTGTCATCTCGACTGCTAGTGATACGAGGCCGTTGGTATCCAGCACGGTGTTCCGTATTACCCTCCTGAATCCACCGATTCCATATTCTGCTGACAGTCATTGGATCTCGACCAACGTGAGCAGCAATGTCGCGATACGATAAACAGCAATCGCGATAGGCTGCAATCCGTCCTTTATCAAAGTCGGAAACGTGAGCGTAGGCATTTCTCCTCCTTACACGAGGCATCACAACAACGTTTCACCAGGCAATGCCGGTCAACTGCTATTTGTGTATGAGAAATCGGTTGGAAACTTTCCTCATGTCAGCAAGTTGTAGGTGTCGCCACCGGCGCCAACCTTGTGTGAATGCTCTGAAAAGCTAATCATTTGCATATCACAGCATCTTAAATTTCGCGCGTGTAGCACGTCATCTTCGTGATGTAGCAATTTTAATGGCCAGTTCACGATGAGGCACGCGCATGAAAAAAGAGAACTGACTGAAGACGATGTGGTTCAAGTATCTCACCTTGCTCGTGTACTATCTTTGGTTATTATGCGGTGTTGCGAAACTATTCGTTTAGATTAATACACAATGTGGAGGGGATCAAAACCAACATATTTAGTTGTAGTACGTATGGTCCATGACGGAAATTTCTGGTGCTAGGGACGATTTACAGTTAAGTAGTTTAGCATGCTAATTACAGCAGTTGCGTTCAGAGTAACTGCTTGAACGTGCGACCAATGGTTTGCGAGCACGCCATAAATCGTCGGACTACTGATTACTGCGTCCGTTTGAAAATTCCTGGCATGTTCGTAATGGTATCACCAACGACAGAAATGCTGGCGACGAGGTCATCTTCTGTTTCCGCAACTGTTTCATACACCAGCTGCTTCATATGCTTCCAGAGGAAGAAATCCAAACACATCAGGTAGGTGTCCAGGCCAAAGGGCTACCTCGGTCGATCCATCGATTCCTCACGGCATTGCTTGCTCGCGAAAGCAAAGGTCCTGACTTCGAGTCTCGGTCCGGCACACAGTTTTAATCTGCCAGGAAGTTTCATATCAACGCACACTCCGCTTCAGAGCGAAAATCTCATTCTGATGTGAGATGTGTTTTTCGATCACCATCTGAGATTAGCCGTTTTAGGACCCGGATAAGATGATCTTGGTTTGTTGTATTTCTTGCCGTTGTGGTTTTGTTACATACTGGTCGGATCAACAGGAGCTTGTATTGAGCATAAGCATCGCACAGGCTTGGAACAGCCCAACAAATCTGCTACTACAGAACACTGCCTTGGCACCGGTCATCCTATGAAATACGACAACACTGAGGTTCTGACGTACACCTCCAGACGGAGTTTTTTCCTAAACTTTGCGTGGAATCCTGCTCTCTCCCTGGTAAGGCAACAGAAGGACATCGTTAATGCTATCTCACCGTTGGTTACTGGGGATATTCACTAACGATAACTTCTGAAGTTGGTCATCTTTGCTGAGTAGTGGTGCTGGTGTTTACTGTGTGTGTGTGTGTGTGTGTGTGTGTGTGTGTGTGTGTGTGTGTGATGTCTTTCGGCATATGCTCTCCATATCTAGGTTCTACATTTCCCTGCACAGCGCTCTCGTTGCATTTGTGCATTTAAACTCACACCGTGTCCACATGCCGAAATATTGGCAGTTCTCGAAGAGTGCCCTTGGTTGAATTTCCGTAAGTTTAACAAATAGACAGTACTTTGATTAAAACAATGTTCTACGTAATGTGGATCCTCCTGCCCTCAGCAAGTGAATACTTCTCTTCGAAGGTATTAGGTGACTATTCCCTGACGGCCTGTTGATTACTAAGCACTGTTATTCTCGCACTAGTACTGTGCCATACGTGTGGCGATTAATCTGTCATTCATTTAGTGCTTGCCTAGTAATGATGACTTGACCAGTTATTTCCCTAACGTTTTTTACTTTGCATTTCTAAACCAATACCCCTCTGCAAGACGATCAGGTACATTCTACCGCAATTGTCTTCTAGCACAATCTGTCCTACTAAGTATAGTCCGCTGTATCCTTTGGAGCAAACCTCATATGAGAATGATAAGAGTATCACATTAATCACTGGTAACCTTAACTGGTTATTTTGTGGATCCTACAGACTTTTTCACACACTTTAGAAGTATGAGATTCCCTCGTCCAAATATGTTCTCAAATACCAGTTTATCTCTTTCCAACGAATCGAAACACCATCTGTTCTAACAGGAAGATTCCACAGTCCTTGAGACATTTATGCAACCACAAAGCAATTTGGCTTCACAGGAAGGAATACGCAGCACCGATCTCTGCTAGCTGTGTCTTCCAGAATGACGAGTTCACCAAGGCAATGCTACGAAACATTCCCCAGACCGTAACGCTCGTTCATGGTAGCAGGGTGTTTGCTTTCACTCTTCTCAAGTCGTATACACCAATGGCCTTTTGCCAGATGGAGCATAAAACATGATTCATCTGCAAAGGCCACCTGTCGGTACTCAATGAACTTCCAGTTGTGGCAGTGGCGTCCAAATTTCAGCCTTTGTCTCCGATGAACAGCAGTCAGCATGGGTGCACGAACCAGGGTGCCTATTCTGTATCTTTCCGCCATTGTGCAGATCGTTTTGATACTCAAGGGCACCGAATGGTCTAGTACTGGAATTAGAGTCCCTGCGTTATTCAGTATGCATTTCGGTAGCGATACCGTTCGGGTCTAGAGAACCGAAGCGCTGTTGTCGGTTCGTGTCGTGCAAGCCAATCAAAAGCAAGCGGCCACAGATACACGCACGCGCACTGCAGCGCACACAGCGCCACAAACACAAAGTGGCTAGCAGACGACACAGGCGCGCTATTCTTCCAAGTGCCGAAAACTGCGTTTACGTTGCCATAACGAATGACGCCGCATTCCACCGAGCTGACGCGCCCGCCTTCATCGCCCTCGCCTCCTCCTTAACAGTATCAGGTGCAGTATATCCATTTCCATGAGTCTCAGCTGAAATGCATAAAATTTTTTACAGTTTCTCTGACCGCATGTTTCCATGCATGCATAATAACTATGGCGTATTTGACTGTGTTCTGCAGATCGTCGTAAATGCCGCATTATGTCATCTTATTCTCGTTTACACTGACATCATGTTTTGGATTTTACGTTTCGGGAAATGAGTTAGGAATAGTGTGTAGTACCACATTGTACTAATACATCTATAAAAATACCCGAAATATTTATTCTGAGAGTTTCAAAGAATAAGAAGATAAACAGAATGTGGTTATAACTCACTCCTAGAGACGCAAATGATGAAGTAGCCCCATTCCGTACACGATGTGTCAACGATTTGGGTCTTAAAAACAAAACTGCAGTTATTCGAAGTTTATAACATGCATCTCATGAATGCAAATGTTTCGAATATGGTGCTACAGTCTAAAAATATTACGGCGGAGATCTTTCATCTCTGTCTACTGTGGATGAGGATTCGATCGCAGATAAATACTTGTGACAAGCAAGATTATGAAGATGACTGCTCCTAGTTACATTCCCAGTAATTTAAGTTGTGCTCTTTGATTCCTGTCTAACCACATACTCGGAAATCGCTACATATTCGTCATTGTCGGTTGCTTCACTCACAGCAATTTCATCTCCAACGATTTCACATTTCGTATTTTAAACACATAGAAATCACGAAATCATTACTGAGGAAGTGCGCTCTTACATGTAAGTAACAACGAATATTGCAGAAAAATCTTAACTTACACGAATATCAATGTCGCAGAACGTGTTGCATATATGAAGAAGAAAAAAAATTTTTTTTTGCATCCATCCATGCGCGAAACCGAGTCCCCAAACAACAGAAACAAAATCCTCAATTCTTGTAGTATTGGTGAGAGGGACGTAGGCTGACTTCGTTGCCACACGGTGCTGCGTAGGTCATAAATGCGTGATAGTTTGGAAGGTTTCCAATATCAGGCTTCACATAATTGCTTTCCATTGTTACTTGAAAGTTGTAAACACGTTTCGATAGTCACTAAATAGCCCATTTGTGGGAGAAAGTACACAAGGGCACTAGTAACGTTAGTTCACAATCATGTAATATACGTAAGTAGAGCCGATGTCTTGATATTTAATGATCTTTAAACTCTCATTTGCATAAAAATTACACGTATTTTGAGAGAATATTGACCGAAAACTTTTTTCTTTTGATGTAATCATTCACAGTAACAACCTAACCTAACCATATTTCTAACAACGGAAAATAGTCTATTATGAACTCACTTTCCAACCAGATGCGTCCTCTGGTGATTCTTTAGTGACACAATCACTAAATCCAAAGCTAAAACCGCTAAATATGTTTAAAATAACAAATTATAGGTGTACATAAACCACAGCTCACCGATCGACAGGGCCAGACCGAAATCCAAAACCTCTCGGTACAATTGTCGTAAAATCGGTGGGAGAACTGTTCGGTAACAAGTCTCAAAAGCTTACTGTATAGGATATTTCGATAAAGAACCGAAAATTACGTCACTACCGAGACTAACCTACTACACCGATAGGTATGAACGATACAGAATAGGGCCCCAGGCTCCTGCTGTGGAGGCCCATAAGCACCAACGTTCGCTGAATGGTCGTTGAGGAGACACTGTTGGTCGCCCCTTGGTTCATCTGGGCTGTCAGTTGCGCAGCAGTTGCACGTCTGTTCGGCCGGTCACGTCTCCGCAGCTGTCGTTCACCCCTGTCATCTGTGGCCTATGGTGCATCACAATTGGTTCGGCATTGGTTTTGGATAGCGGCGTTTTGCCCTCCATGGTATACTTTAACCACAGTGGCTCGCGAACAGTTAGAAACCTAGTCGCTTTGGAAATGTTTCCAGTCTTGGCCCGAAATCGAATGATCAAGCCTCTTGGATGTCAGATAAATCGCTCCGCTTCCACTTTACAACAACGACTGCACTGTTTTCAGCGTCCCTCCCCCCCCCCCCTCCCCTCCCCGGACAAGCTTTACATTACCACCACTGCTAATGCTGCCACTTGCCATCTGTGGGTGGTTACTGCACGTCGACGTCGAACATGGTGGTGTGACCAGACCGTTCGTATATAGTTAGTCTACGCGACGAATGAATTGTTACCTTTTTTTGAACACATCATGAGAGCTGTACTATAAAAATGCAAGGTGTGAAATAAAAATTTTATTACTAAAAATCATTGCCTACCAAGGTTTTACAACGCCATTAAAACTAATCCGACTGCTCTGTCTTATTATTTTTTTTCTTTTTTCTTTTTGACGACGGTCACAAATCCAATTTCTTTTTATATGTTTCTTGTGACAGCCTCCAGTGCCTTCACACGGGATTTAGTAGGACGCCGTACTGTGAAGTTTTGTTTATGGGGTAATAGGAATAGAAAAGGCTCGACTGTTTCCGGATGTGGTGGCTCATAAATCACAAGCTTTATTACCTCCGAAAATTTACGAATGTACCCATAACCGCGACAGCACCGACAAATATAACAATAGTAATGATAATAATCGCAGAACGAGAAGATGTCATTTTGGAGGACTTCTTCATTTCCCTTCAGCTTCCGGTCGTATCCGCAAAATATGAGTCGTTGAGTTTCTTAACTTATCCCATTAAAGGTATAGTGGCTTTTGAGAGGCAATAAATATTGGAATAAAGGAGATAAACACAATGCTTGAAAAAAACCGTGCACGGCACTTGGACTTATGCAAGTCTTACGTCTTTATAGGTACAGGACATTACATTTTATCTGGCAGGGCAAAGGAAAGCAGGCCTTGTAGCCTTGCTTTTAGTATTAGTCTCGAGTAAACAATAATGTACAACACTTCATTAATTATGACAATACAACACGAATTAGCAACTCTTCATTACACGTTCATTGTTCTGTAAGTAATCATGTGATCTGAGACTGAATAATGAGACTACATCATTAAAGTCATCCAGAGTACGTTCTTCACACTGCTGAAGCTTGTTCTAATTCAATATTTCAATTCGTCGTTAACTGTTTCGGCATGATTGCCTCCTTTTGGTCCTATCGCTGTTCACATTCTACTTGTATTTTCAACTCTATAACCAATCCCGCATGTTCACCGGCCGTACGAGTACCCCATATCTGCTGCCCAACTTCCTTTACACATAAATCTCCCCTTGCACAAGATTCATGCAATTCTCTACGTTTTCCACAAATATCTACAATGCATTGGTGTAGGCAAAACTACCTATCAATCAGTCCTGTCTTAAACCACGAAACAATCATGACACGAAGCAACCGTCGATCCAACCCCTCGTTTTCCAGTTCACCATGCACAGCATGTTTGTGAAACTACAACGCAGTATATCACACTATCATACAACATTAATTTTGATTTATTGAATTCTATTCCCTTTTACGAATGGGATTTTTCTTTGTTTCCTTGTTAAACACGGTCAATTTCGATAACGCGTAAATTTTACTATAGAAAACACGAAAACTTAAATTGATATAGACGATTAAAGCAATTTTTGTAAGATTTATGTTGTGGACACACTGACAGTGTCAAGATTTGTATAAACTCAATGACAATATGTTGAAACATCCCTTTAGAAAATTTTTATATATGACAGTGCTGAAAACCACTAAGTTATTTGATTTTCAAACAGCTGAGCAAAACTGAACGTACTCAGACATTTCTCTCTTTATTTATTCTGATCATCACTAAACTGACACACAATATTTTTTTAGCGCAACGCAATCTGACTCTCAATAATCCCTACAAAAGAGTGGCCCTGACTAACAATAACCTATACCTTTCATGAATAACTTACAGAAATCCTCGTTACTCAATCTATTGCAATACTGCGTGCGCCAATACTGCCAGCTGAATAAAAGATTCTAACTACTGAAGGCACTAACTACTAGGTGTAGTTAGCAAATGAAAGATTTTGGTAGAGAACAAACAATGTATTTACCTTAATAATGATCAAAAGTCATTATATATATACATCAGTTCATTATATCCAATATTACAAACACACGTCCAGATCGTCCGCTCTCAAAATTCTGCCATCTCTCCACATCCACCACTGCTGGCGGCTCACCTCCAACTGCGCAACGCTACGCGCTGTTCACATCCAACTGCCCGACACTACAATAGCAAATATTCGAACAACGCATAGTCAGTGATTTTCATACAGAGCGCTACGTGGCGTTACCAACATAAAAACCTAAACAGCCTACTTACAATGTGAGTGGGTAAAATAAACTCTCTGGGGCACGCAGGCAGAGTAGTGAGGAGTAAAGCTAGCGCCATACCATTCTCACTGAGATTTGGCGTCAAACTGAGGTCACTTTCAGAACACTCAGCGCAACCGCGAAACTCGATTGCAGACAGCTAATGAAGAACTGATACAGTATAGTACAGCACATACGCAGTAAGATGGACAGAAATGACACTTTTATTCAAATTACTCTGAAGTCACCTGAGCCCTGCGTAGCTCGTGTTCCCGTCATCATGTATTTTACACCCTGTTTTTAACGTACTTCCACCTCACTACGTTAATTTAAATTTCTACTGTCACTGAGTTGCTGCTTTGCCTGACTGTGACCGGCGCTAGCACCGCGTATCGACAAATCCCCTCTCGCAGTATCTTTGCTTGACTGCTACTACTTCCCGGTCGTTGACTGTCGTAACCAGTTCGGGTTGCGAGTTCGGGTCTGCCAGTCAGTTGGAACGCGTCTGGAGCCCAGTAATGACCTGCCTGTCAGGGAGTTGCAATGCGGCGCTAGTGCAGTCGGGTTGGAGCAGTGAGCTCTGCATCGACGTGGCTCGCCCGACCATTGCCGCCAAGCATCGCTTGAGCCGGGCCACGGTCTTGGTGTATCGTATGTCGGTCATCCTCCCGGACGACGCGTTTTGGCTCGCCAATCTTTGATGAGTCGGCTGTGTGTGTGCATCGACTCCCGATATGTCTTCGTGCGTCCTTAGTTACTGTTGGGTATCGTTCAGGTCTTCGTGCAAGTGTTTGTTGTGTGTAGTTGTACGATTATTTTAGATGTTGTCGGCATTCTGACGGAGTCGGTCGGTTGCTGCGGACCAGGGAAGTAATCTCCGCGCGGTGCAGTCGGCTGGATCCGCTGGCAGTCCCTGCGCAGTGTCGGAGCATGTTTGGAGCTGTCCGATTGCTTCGAGCTTCGTGGTTCACCGACCCAGGACGTCATAGCTGAGTAGCGGTTTCAACTACCCAATCGAGATACTTTCATGTTGTGTGGTTCGTTTCCGTGGTTCGCTGTTGGGGAGGTTTTGCTGTGAGCAACACCGAGCGTTTCTATTGCTGAAATTTAACCCCATGCGGTGCAATTACCTACATTGGTTTACTACAAGTGCACCAGCGGAATTTTCTGCCTTTAGGCAGTTAGTGTCTTGGTTACCTGCCCTGGCCACTGACGTAAGTTCAGGCAGTGTCCCTTTTGGCTGAAGTTAACTATATTACTGTATTTCAAATTCAAGTGTACCAGCGGAATTTTCTTCCTTGTGGCCGTTAGTGTTCCGTTTACCTGCCCACTAACGTAATTTCAGGCCGCGTCCTTTCCTCATCTGTTGTCGCTGTCCAACATAGTGTATTGTTTGACAGCTAATACATATTTCACTGGGGATAATCACGTTCATAACTTTTGGTGTTTGAGTTCTCATGTACCGATTGGTGGCAAGCAAGTCGTTTTGTCGGTCGATCCGTGGCTGCCCCTGGTTGGGTGCCGACGGAGCAAGTGTAGTTGGGCTCACCACCTGTCTCACCTAAGTGAACGAGGGAAGAACAACCTCCCTGGAGGCTTCTGAGAGCCGTTTTCTTTATTGTCCTACTCACCGGTGTTTAATTGTCTGTTTATAAAGAGAAATATTTAAAATACTCTTGCTTTTACTGGATTTTATGTATTTTTGAATTTTGGAAAATCAATTGTGGGCCTTCAGCCACTTAAATCCTCTTTCTAAAAAAAATAGAAAAAGAAAAAAAAAAACATTGCGGTCTTCTGCCTTTGAAAGGGGCATCGTAATTTATTTTAAAATCTTGAAAATTTTATTGTGGGCCTTAGCTGTTTGTATTGCATCTTGTTTATATTCGTCTATTCATCCTTGCCTGGAGGCTCTCAGCATATATATATTTGCTAATTTAACTGCATGTTTTTTAACCATTTGAGATTTATCTTGTTGCTTTAAGATTTCAGCCATGAAATAATTGCCTCTTGAAATTCGTAGTTCTAAAGGTGCGTCTATGTGGCGTTTTGATTTTAAGGTGTTATTAAATTACAATAAATCACAATTTTGAGTGAACCTGACCTACACCTTATTTGGCCCTTTCCACAGTCCTAATCACCTGTTCTGCCCAGTGGGTTTAGCGGGCGTATCATCACCGCTACTAATGACGTTCCCCTAGACATTACAAAAGGTGGGATATGTTACTTAATAAAGTGTGTGAACACCACGGCCTGGAAAGCATGCTATGTAACGTGCTCCGTGCTGGCCAGAAGGTTGGTGAGGACTCCCTGTGGTAGTGTGTTCCATTGCTCCACCAGGTGGCTGACATGTGCTGGGGAGTTGTTGGTACATGTGGACGTGATGCGATACGTATCCACAATGCATCCCGATGTGCTCCATGACATTTAAGCCGGGTAGGCAGGCCAGACCATTTGCCCAATCTTTCTGTCATTCCAAGAGCTCCTCTACCTGCGCTGTTCCATCTGGTCGCGCAATGTCATCGGTAAACATGAAGTAAGGAACGAATGCACACCAGAAAGGACGCACGTCGGAGAGTAGTACAGTATCACAGTAACGCTGACCGCTAAGTGTACCGTGTTCAAAGATCTGGATGTCAGTGCGCCCATGCAACATTATGCCTCCTCACGCCATAACGCGTGCACCACCAAACGATCATGTTCGACAACGTTCCAAGGGGCATCACCTGTCCGCACCTCAGGGCTCTCTTACATCTCCCCCTCCCCTTCACCGTCGTCTTTCACGCACATTACCACCGTAAAAATGGGAAACAGTCACAAATTCATCTGGGCAAAAACACGTCGTTTCGATGACACAACCCAGTAACCTTCGATTGAAACTGGCTTCTCCCCTACGAACACCTTCAGAAGACAAGGAACAGTATTGACGGACTTCCATGTCTCACGGACGAACCGAGAATTCTAACTTTCACAAGATCGCCATTTGTGGAATTCATTTTGACTGCTTTTCGACCTTCAGGAAGGTAATATTATGACAGTAGAAAATGTGTGCGGATTTATACAACAGAATGACGTCAGTGATATTGGACAGTAGTTATGTAGACCGTCTCCAAAACGAAAATGACCTGTTTGTAACACTTTGTTGCTCTGACGATCAACAATAAATTGTTTGTACTGTTATGTGAGCTTCACTGCACTAATTTGTGCCTAATTTTATTCTGAGAATCTCAGTAATATATGTAAATACCGTAAATGTAAATTTGATTCAAAAAGTACTTGAAGTGAAGCGCAGCTGGACAGCAAGAAACTCTTTAGCGCGCAATCCCCGCAACGATAGTAGTTGTGAATCTTTGAGTATGCACTCTAAGAAAAAACATTTTTTTAAAGAGGACTGTTAATCTGTATCTTGTGGAAAGGGGACGTGTTGCTAAGCCGTCTCTCAGAACGTATTGTTACATTTAATGAAAATTGATATTTTAGTGATAAAACCGAGTAAAGTATGTGTAAGAGTTACCAAACATTTATGTATACAAATTTTCTGGAAGTGAAGAATAGAAATATCTTTTTTATGGAAAAGGAGGCGATCTTCTTTGTCGTCGCTGGCTATCAATCGACAGAATTGTAAGTGTACAGAGTTCACTAAAATACACGCAAGGAAATGCATTCTCTATAGTTTTCGTTCAATACGTAACAACCTCTCATAATTTCTTAATTACAGTAATTGGATTATGTACTTGTATAATACACTCCTGGAAATGGAAAAAAGAACACATTGACACCGGTGTGTCAGACCCATCAAACTTGCTCCGGACACTGCGAGAGGGCTGTACAAGCAATGATCACACGCACGGCACAGCGGACACACCAGGAACCGCGGTGTTGGCCGTCGAATGGCGCTAGCTGCGCAGCATTTGTGCACCGCCGCCGTCAGTGTCAGCCAGTTTGCCGTGGCATACGGAGCTCCATCGCAGTCTTTAACACTGGTAGCATGCCGCGACAGCGTGGACGTGACCTGTATGTGCAGTTGACGGACTTTGAGCGAGGGCGTATAGTGGGCATGCGGGAGGCCGGGTGGATGTACCGACGAATTGCTCAACACATGGGGCGTGAGGTCTCCACAGTACATCGATGTTGTCGCCAGTGGTCGGCGGAAGGCGCACGTGCCCGTCGACCTGGGACCGGACCGCAGCGACGCACGGATGCACGCCAAGACCGTAGGATCCTACGCAGTGCCGTAGGGGACCGCACCGCCACTTCCCAGCAAATTAGGGACACTGTTGCTCCTGGGGTATCGGCGAGGACCATTCGCAACCGTCTCCATGAAGCTGGGCCACGGTCCCACACACCGTTAGGCCGTCTTCCGCTCACGCCCCAACATCGTGCAGCCCGCCTCCAGTGGTGTCGCGACAGGCGTGAATGGAGGGACGAATGGAGACGTGTCGTCTTCAGCGATGAGAGTCGCTTCTGCCTTGGTGCCAATGATGGTCGTATGCGTGTTTGGCACCGTGCAGGTGAGCGCCACAATCAGGACTGCATACGACCGAGGCACACAGGGCCAACACCCGGCATCATGGTGTGGGGAGCGATCTCCTACACTGGCCGTACACCACTGGTGATCGTCGAGGGGACACTGAATAGTGCACGGTACATCCAAACCGTCATCGAACCCATCGTTCTACCATTCCTAGACCAGCAAGGGAACTTGCTGTTCCAACAGGACAATGCACGTCCGCATGTATCCCGTGCCACCCAACGTGCTCTAGAAGGTGTAAGTCAACTACCCTGGCCAGCAAGATCTCCGGATCTGTCCCCCATTGAGCATGTTTGGGACTGGATGAAGCGTCGTCTCACGCGGTCTGCACGTCCAGCACGAACGCTGGTCCAACTGAGGCGCCAGGTGGAAATGGCATGGCAAGCCGTTCCACAGGACTACATCCAGCATCTCTACGATCGTCTCCATGGGAGAATAGCAGCCTGCATTGCTGCGAAAGGTGGATATACACTGTACTAGTGCCGACATTGTGCATGCTCTGTTGCCTGTGTCTATGTGCCTGTGGTTCTGTCAGTGTGATCATGTGATGTATCTGACCCCAGGAATGTGTCAATAAAGTTTCCCCTTCCTGGGACAATGAATTCACGGTGTTCTTATTTCAATTTCCAGGAGTGTAGTATGGTGCTGAACTCCACTGACCAATTTTGATGTAGCAGGACGTGTAGTTTGAAGGAAGTTTGTGTGCCAAGCAATCCCCTTTTCTCACGAAAAGTAGATTGCTGTTTGATCTTATTTACTTACAACAGTGGTCCCTTAGGCATGAAAAGCTAAAATTATGCGTTTCACTTCTAATGTTCACTTGTTGTTGTAAGCGAACACAAACATCGCGTAACAAAATAAAAATCTCAGCTTCCTTATATGACCTTTCTTCCTGTCTGTTCCACCTCTGTAGCCCACTGTTCCTGGACATTTCTATAACATTCATAGTGACGATCATTTCCTGAAGCTCTAAAGTTTTTGGTATGGTCGTTTACAATAAAATACACGCCTTTTATCTAAAAACAATCTTCATTAGACGTTATGAATCACAATGTTTGAAATTTGGTGCTACAGAAAATGCTGAAAACAAGAATTTATGGCGCAGATTGTTTAAAAGATGGGATCGATTGACAGAACACATCATCTTCAGGCGCGGAAGAATCGGTGACCTGGTAATGTAGGGAAATGTGTGTGTGTCTGTGTGTGTGTCGGTGACGGTGGGGGGGGGGGGGGGGGGGGGGAGTAAAAAGATGTAGAGGGAGTACAAGGAATGAACACAGCCAAAGGCTGAAATGAACGTCAGTAATTATTCGGAGATGAAGAACGTTGCAGCTTGCACAGGATAGAGCGGAGAGCTGCATAAAACCATCGGTCTTGACGGTACATGTTATAATCTCAATATCAAATGCTATGGCGCCTTGCTAGATCGTGGCAAATGACGTAGCTGAAGACTATGCTAACTATCGTCTCGGCAACTGAGAGCGTAATTGTCAGTGTAGCATCGCTAGCAAAGACGTCTGTACAACTGGGGCGAGTGCTAGGAAGTCTCTCTAGACCTGCCGTGTGGTGGCGCTCGGTTTGCAATCACTGACAGTGGCGACACGCGGGTCCGACGTATACTACCGGACCGCGGCCGATTTAAAGGCTACCACCTAGCAAGTGTGGTGTCTGGCGGTGACACCACAGTTTTGAAGCCAAAAGTAGCATAAAATTAATAGCCCAAATAGCTTTCAAAACACTCAACGACAACAGCTTTTAAACAAAACAGATAACAAATATTTGAGGCGTCTTAATTAATGATATCTACATTGTAGGATGGGGAAGGTATTTTGTGTATACATGTTTCGTGGTAGCTGCAGAAGATGACCGCTACAACAATACTTTGTCTAACATCTGATCCATCACACTCAAAGCGCCAAGCATGGGTAAGCCATGTAGTCTAACACCCTTTCAAAGTGTGAGATTGAGAAACTAACCTATGATTCAGTGATACTCCTGCGCCACACAAACATTTGCAGGACAAACACGGCGTACGATTGACGCAAAATTTAAAATAAAGCGTACACTGTAGTACGATGTAGCAGTATACAAGGGAGCCGTCTGACGTAGAACCGCTGGGAGAGCAGACAGGTGCGTCGTTCGTTAATTACCCAGCGCAGCCGGTGGAGAGCCACTCTCTCGCTCGGTGCTTGCCCCCAGAACAGCGCTAATATCTGTCGTCCGTCGTCCCTGAATATAAAGTCGCGGAGAAGCCACCTATTCAACTTGAGAAGTAACACAGCTTCGCGAGCAAGTCTTTCTCGACAAGTGAGCCGTTTTACCCTCACCTGGAACTTGCTTGAACGGTTAAAAACGACGCGTCCTGCAACGTACATGGAAATTTCGAAACAGCAGTTTATGGTAACCAGTCAGTTTTCTTCCTTTTTCTTCTCCTTCTTCTTCTTCTTCATTTTCTTCTCCAATTAGCTTCAGGCTCTGGGCTCCATTGCGGCTTATATTTAGCATCCGCTATATCAATCATATAATCTGCAAAAATTTCTTCTGCATCTGCGTGCAGCTTTAGACAATCCCATATTTAATCTTTCATCCATTACCGTCTGCACGTCACCCAATGACACAGGTATTCTCATAGTTAATGCTTCATTCAAAATCCTACGACGTGGCCCCACCATTCTCGTCTAGAAAGCTCCAGATGTGCAGGTCCCACTTTATGCGCACGTTTCCCATTCACTCTCGTCTTGTGATACAGTCATAAATGATCTTTATTCAAGCGTTTTTACCGGGGGCTTGATTCGAGTTGATATTTGCCAATCTAAAGGTTTACGAGGGCAAAAAATTTGATTTTCAAAAGTTATGAACTTACTGATCGAATTTAAAAATATTAAATGTTGACATAACCTGCTCATTAAGAGGTATAATCTTATGTTTAAAGTTGTAGTTTCTCGTAATGAGAAATGATTAAGAGCGATCTGTAAGCATTTTAAAGAAATTTTCATGCATCTTAACTACTTTCAATCTTGCACGGAATATTACGGAACTATTTAAAGCAGAAAATCGTGGGAGTTCTGACTAACGTCTTGCTCGTTAACTACATTGTTTTTGTTAATGTCGTTTGTGTTGGCAAATAAGCTCGTGAGGCGACTACAGATTACAACATCATCTTATTGCATGTTGTTAGAAGTAAATAAATTACCCATTTCATTTTTGAAGCTAAGGAATTACCCTCATAAGAAAACACCGTTAACTTGTGAGGCTGACCGAAACAGTAAGCTGTGCGTCCAGGTATTCTCTTTCAACCAACAGGTTCTGATTCTAAAGCGTCAGAAAACTGAACATCTATTTCAATTATCAACGAAACATAAAACTACATTTCTCCAGATCTGTGCGCTTTTCGCCCTCCAGGATGCATGAGCATAATTTAGTGGCATAGGTGCAAATAAATCTCAAAGGTGTTTCCCAAGCTTTTATTGCGCTAAGATTTTTGTCAACAGCCGTCCGTTTAAACTGTGACATGTTAACAAATAGAGTCGCAGCCTTAATTAAGACGAACATTCGGTTCACTGATTATTCGAAGTTTTTTCAAAACGTTAAGAAAAGAAAGTTATTGAAAATATGAAATTAAATCTTATTAAAACAGTTGGAAGTATCTTAATTTGGACCTTTCTGTCTACAGATTATCATCAAACATACAATTTTACAAATTATATTCTTAAATCAAGAGTAACGTTCTACATTTTTCGCAGATAGTTTAATTCGAAGAACCCCTATGACTGGTATTTACAAGTAAACCAAATCACATCTTCGGGCATACATCCAAAAAGTTCATTTCGGCTATAAAAGTAAAATTCTATTTGTATTTGGTTCCTTAAGCGAACAATTCTCACAGTACTGGGAGAATTACAGCGTCGGAAACCTTAAGGGCCAAAATTATGTAGACGGTAGAAGATCCTAAACTGGATACACTCAAATAAGGTATCAACAAACGAAAATAAATATTTAGTTTTTATTCACATGATAAACTTCTAAAGTTAAGAAGTTATACTACAGTTCGACATTGGAGAGCTGCGTTGGATATCCACTGATAGAACAGAACTCCTGGGTTCAAATTCATTTGGCTACATCGTTTGCGTACGTAGTTTGTCATGCGGATGTAATCGCTGCTTCCAAAGTACTCTATGCCGTATTCTCTGACATGTGCATTCGACGCCCAAGATGACAGGTGCTTATTCTTCAGTCTTCTCTTATACAACACCATCTAATTAGATACTACCGTTCGAACAATTCTTTGTCAGCAGCTTTGGCTGGATCTCTGTTGCTTTAACGACCCACATTCTCTGAAGTTACTATCGACGGCGACACTTTACTACAGCTGCGAAACTTTTGTCTGTTCGTTCAGCTTTCCGGCGCTGTTGCAACATCCATTAAATACACCCTTGTACGTTCCTACAATGAGAAACGCTTCATCTTAGATAACACGTCATGAACTGTAAGCAATGGTAAACTCCACCTTGATCACATCATAGACAAATGTGTATTGTGTAAGTTTTCAGGTTTTCATGATCATTGCGAGTGATGGTAAAAATGCAGGTAGTTAGGTCATTTCATGTTCCTCTTCAAATCTCAACTTATACAATCAACTTTTCGACGCCTCTGTTTGGATTTTCTTCGGATCTGCTGATGTCTTTGGTCAGCTGGAGGGCTGAACACGACTAACTGGGGATATCAAATTACCCTGGTGAACACCCCAGTAGAAAGAAGGAGAGAAGATTAGTGTGCAACGTTCTTCCACAACGAAGTCATTACAACACAATCTCCGATTAACCCAGTCGCATTATATGAATTTGAATCATATGACGACTTCAACATCCAAATGCTAGCTTCGCTATTCGACCGAACGCAGTTCTGTTTCTAGCTAACAGATGACTCTTAGCGTATTTTAGAATGAAGCATTGGTCATGTGTGTCACGTGGGAGCTGATTTCAGTAAACATCCAATATGGAGAAGAGAGTAGTTGACAGTGATGTTGAGGAGAGTTTACAGCAGCTGCTAGAGTGTATCTAAGTACTCCATTCGCGGGCCATCATTAAAATAGCAGCTCTATGAGACTTCAGGAAAAATCGTCGGCTCATTTCCAAATGCACATACCACAACTGAGAAGAAAGAAAATGTCACAAAAACTGTCTTATGTGCTGCTTAAAAGGAAAAGGAAGTGAAAGCGAATTCCAGTGTAAAAAGTGTGATGTTGCCACATATTTAGAAAACTGTTCTAAGGTATACCATACTTAACAAGCATACTAGCTGATATGTAAACCAATCATACCACCTCATATACATTAAATCTGATTTCACAGCTACCCGTAGGGTAATCGGCGCCCTGCACTCGCCAATTGGCGATTGACCGCACCACATTACATGCCTCCAGTCAGCTACAGCTCGGTTCAAATTGTGCACATGGCTCTGAGCACTATGGGACTTAACTACTGAGATCATCAGTCCCCTAGAACTTAGAACTACTTAAACCTGACTGACCTAAGGTCATCACACACATCCATGCCCGAGGCAGTATTCGAACCTGCGACCGTAGCGGTCGCGCGGTTCTAGACTGTAGCGCCTAGAACCGCTCGGCCACCCCGGCCGGCGCTACAACTCAGTATCTATGGTTTTTGACCCATTCAGTACGAGCAGCCGTATGTGTCACTGTGAGTAATTGCCTATTGCGGGATATCTGATTCCAGACGTTCATTGCAATCCTCGATCAGAAACTGCTTGAAATGTAGCTTCAGTCACTGATAGCAATTTTCCCTAATGGATTTGAAATCGATTTTCGTCGACAAAAGGTGACATTCGTTTCGGTTCTCTGTCGATTAGGATTTTATGACTAGTGTTCTTACAGCGTGTTACATGACTACCAATGATATACCGTTCCTTGAAGAAAGGCTAGGCAGTCCGTGCTGATAACAAATACGGCAACGTCATTCATAGATAGGCACGTCCAAAAACGATAAGATCCTGTCAACGTTAAAATATTTTTAATTTTAAGAAATTGCCCACTTTAGTAACAGCGCATCGTCACTTGCATAAAATGTGGAAAACTGAGTTGTAAGAAAACTCATGTCCATTATAATTATCCGGGCTGTTATGCCGTGGTCGGTTGATGAATTCTGTGGTGATTCCCAACGTTTCGTCGCCGACTGCGGGAGACATCTTCAAGGGGGTCCGTAGCTTGATGGAAGGTCCAACACACACACTGGCTCGCTACGTGGACCTTCCATCAAGCTACGGACCCCCTTGAAGATGTCTCCCGCAGTCGGAGACGAAACGTTGGAAATCACCACAGAATTCATCAACCGACCACGGCATAACAGCCCGGATAATTATAATGGACATGATATTTCCGGCCGTGAAAGTTTACATTGTAAGAAAACTGCCGGCCGAGGTGGCCGAGCGGTTCTAGGCGCTACAGTCTGGAACCGAGTGACTGCTACCGTCGGAGGTTCGAATCCTGTCTCGGGCATGGATGTGTTAGGTTTAATTAGTTCTAAGTTCTAGGGACTGATGACCTCAGAAGTTAAGTCCCATAGTAGAGCCATTTGAACCATTTTGTAAGAAAACTAATAGACTGGAAACTTCTTTACTTCTTACGCTTGATGAAAAAGGCCAAATTTGTTCCATGTGGACGGATATCCTTTCACACATTCTTTTCACATGTCGTGGAAACAGCAATACTTGCAGCAATCTTCTCTGAGAACACTTGACATCCATTCACATCAGTGATAGTCAAGTGCTTGCGCTTCACTTGTCACCGTAACAAAATTTATCTTCCTTGATAATGTCCTGCCGCACAGCCTCTAGATTACGTATCATCTTTTTGACTGCCAATGATTTGTAGTAGTCACCGTCGAATACATATTTTGTAAACAAAAACAAAGAAACTATATGTCGTGACGAAACTAAACTACAGTCACCCAGCTTTGATTACTCTGGGAGTTGACTCTTTTGAACTGTAACGAATTAAATATTATTTCACTTTATTACATGCATGACAAAAAGATTTACTTGATACATTTCTTTGCCAAAAGAATGCTTGAATATTTACAAATTCCGTTGACTATTAAAGCATCACATGGAGCACTAATTAACAAACTGCTGTCATGATGTCTAATTTTCAACATATACGATACTACATTCCATTTGAGATTTTAATAGTCCCACTCAGTAATGTTGACTGCTTCAACTGAGGTTACGAACTAGGCAGAGCGCTTCCGTGCTCAGCCCTATATTGACCTCCAAGAGAGGCCGCTGCTGTGCTCACAGAGAGGGTGTGTCTTCTTCAGCCCCTTCCATTCGGTCATCATTGCAAATTGCAGCGAGACATCGCTAACGTCTGTGATACTGATGTACGCTGCCGACTGTGATGTGGTACCGCGATCAATGGACAATAGCACACTATATGTCATGATATTTTGGGGATCCATTCCAGCTGCTGACGTAAACCACAGGGTGCTTTAGTCTCCAGGTACCGTAACTTGAAGGAGGTCCAACCCTGCGTTTTTCCGTGACATTTTTATTACTATACGTCTTTAATTTCATGGCTGTCAGATGATTATTTTATTCCATTTACACATAATGATACCGAAGTAGGACTGCTTTTCCATAAGTATGAAGCAAAGTTGGGCAGCAACACCGGCACTGGTCATAGATATTTGTAATATGTGTTCAAGCATAGTGGCCTTATCCATAAAAGTGATCCCCTCCATATAATCCAACACTGCTTGCAGGAGTACCGAAAATGAGAGCTTATTTCCTGAACGGAACGCCAGTAGCATTACAAAATTTCACTAGTAGTATGGCAAGATACTTGGCGTATAACAGTACTGAAGTTCTTGGGCTAGCAGGCCAGAGCGGGTTAGGTTGTGGAAAGGGGCCAAAATGAGGTTGCTGTCAGTTGCACTCAACATAAAAACTTTATTTGTTCACACACAATATTACATAAGAATGCAAAACACTTAAAGTTGTAATGGATCTCCTTTGATTAACCTAGGATAGGCTGGAGGCCACACTCAAAATCCAAGACGCAAGGCCTAAGTAAGAAATTGACGTAGAAGGTTCTTCTGAGGTGTCCCCCAAAAATATTTTCTAAATCTTCAATCTAAACAGGCTGAAGGCGTTATCACTTTAATTTTAATGGAACTCGGATGGAGGCCGCATATTAAGCAATAAGAATTGTTTCAATCCAACGGCAGAAGGCCTAATCTTAAAACAACTGCAGAAAATTCGGCTGAAGGCCCCATACAAAAACATCACAACCGTATGACTTACGGGGCAAGACAAGAACATTAATTCAGGATATATAAAACTCGGATGAACGCCACACATCAACCAAAAAACTACAACTCAGAAAGGGAGGGTACTATGTAACAGACACGGAACGGCGCTCGGAAGTTCCAAGGGTTGGCCTGGATTTGTAACACTAACGCCAGTCTAGGCGAGACAGGCAGCCTGACCAACGATCTCTTAATCGGAAGGCAACCCAACCGAGAGACAGCCGACCGACCAGTCAACCAAACCAGTTCCGCTCCACGCAACGAGCAAAAACGAAAACGACCACAAGATTTCAATACAACGACACAGAGAATATAGGCGCCCACAATAACCAACGAAAGCATCCTTCCACCTGCTGGTGCGTCTCCTACTCACTCACTTCCTTCGGACGGATGACGTCCCGGAGACACTGGCTCGCACTCAATCATGTAGAGGGAACACAACCGACATCTCTGCACAGGAAGAAACAGACCCAAATACACGTCGACGAAGAGGCGACCGACCGACCGATCAACCCAACGGTCGTCCCCGCTGGCATTGGCTGTGCGGACCTCACTGGGGCTCCGTCCCCGACTGCACTGCTGCAGCGACCCGACCGCCCTCATGGTACGTCTCAAACTGAACTCCCGACACACGACGCCCGGGAAAGGTTTTAAGTCGCTCCAGAGGTGGTACGACAGTGCACTTATCGATACGCGCTGCTGCTGCCGCTCACGGGCAAGTAAGGCAGGAACTTAGTGACCCCAGTAAATGGAATAAGAAAACGAGGCGGCAGTACCCTAATAGAAGACGACAAACAATAACTGGCATGCACACGAGCCGTGCACGGCTCAAGTACCCGGATCATACAACAGAGGATTTATGCAAAGCTACACTTTTCAAAACAGATAAAAAAAATTGGAACATAGCTACTGATGCCGGAAATGGTTACTTCTACGAGAAGCATTCTACAGGTAGTGCAGACTTTTTATGAAAGTGGGTTGGTTTTATTCAGGATTCGAATAAATCCTATTATTCCCCAGTCTTTTGACTACAAAATCCTATTTTTCAACATAATCAAAAGTGAGACGGTCTTATGCCACCGTTATTGGAGGGCCTGTATATTCACGTGGTACCACTCAACGTCGGAGCCATCGTCTTGCTGCGTCAGTAACCCCACCATCATCCACTTATTGCTTTCCGCGAAGTGCATCCTTCATTGGGCCAAACAGATGGAAGTCGCACGGTGCGAGATCCGAGCTGTAGGGCTGATGAGGCAGAACAGTCTAATAACTTTTCGTGAGCTCCTGTCGGTTGCACAGAGACCTTGCGTCCTCATGGAGAAGGAGATGTTGCTTTGCGCTTTTGTGGCGACGAACACGCTGCAATCGTTTCTCCGGTTTCCTGAGGATAGCACAATGCACTTTAGAGTTGATGGTTGCAACATGAGGGAGAACATCAAACAGATTAACCCCTTCAGAGTTACAGAAGACCATCACCATCACATTACCGGTTGTAGGTGTGGCTTTGAACTCTTTCTCTGGAAGAATCCACTCCATGGGTTGTGTTTCGCCTCTGGCTCGAATTGATGAGCAAATGTTTCATCGCCTGTGACGATGTTCGGACAAAAATTGTCACGATCAGCGTCGTAGCGCAGAAGCAGTTCCGCACAGATGGTCCTTCATTGTTCTTTATAGTCTTCTGTCAGGCGGCGAGCAACACGGCGGCCACACATATTTGAGTACCCCTACTGGTGGACGAGTGTGTCAGCAGAGACGTCCAAGTCTGCAGCGAGGTGACTGATTGTAATCCATCGACCATCTCGAATGAGGGTGTCCGCAAGTTCCAACATCACAGGACTCACAGCTGTGTGCGATTGGGACGCGGGAGATGGGACTGGTTTGCGCGACCTTGTGGTGATCATGACAGACGCTTCGCACGACGACTCACCGTGTTTTTGTTCACTGCCAGGCTCCGTAGGCATTCCACAAGTGCCTATCAATATCTGCGATGCTGTTGTTTTCCGCCAAAAGAAACTCAATGCAGCTTTCTGCTTGGAACTCACCTCCGTTACAGAAGCCATTTTGAAGGCTACTGTAGCGCCGCTACTTATCGGAGCTTATTGAAACTATACGGACTGAAGTGGGAATATTGCACAATGTCCCACAATAAATTCTACATTTTTTCAGCCGAAACTGGCAGAGAAAGAAAATGTGTTGCAGTACTTACTGAATGCCGATTGACACAGAAAAAGTTTCAGCGTAAGTGAAATACTTATACTCATAAGTTGTATCATTCACCCTTGATAATGTAACGTCGTTTATATGCGACATGACCAAAGCAGGAGTTAGGAAAAATCTTTAGCTTAAAAAATGTCTGATGTCGCACTGATTCAATAGCGAATCGCGGTTTCAGACCATATAAAAAAATCCGTTCATCACTGAGAGAGAAACCTTTGCTGAGTTTGTCACAACAATATTACTATCCTTGAATATCTCTCTCTCTTTCTCTCTCGACGTCATTAAACATGTAAACATAAAATATTTCATTTAGCTTTAATTGGCTTGGCTGATAATTTTATGACCACGAATCTTCAAAATTGTAAGCTCGTCAATTTATGTTCTCGCTAATAGATCGAACTCTGTTAAGATAAAAGATGCAGGTTCTGCGTAATAAATGTTAATGACAATTATCTCATTAAGATAGCCACAGTGGCGGATGTGGAAATCGCGAGAAAGCCGGCTAATACTTCTCACAAAAACTCACCAACTGATCCATGACATGAGCTACTATAAACAATAAATATTCAATACTTTGTGAGCGTGTTCTGGTATTGAGATAAAGAGATGTAATACATCTGGGTTTTTAAAAATTCTTTATCATTTATAAACGTTTACATGGATCTTCCATCCCAAAAGTTACAACCAAGAAGGAACAACTGAAGAAAACAAAACTTTTTTACTCAAGGAAACGAAAAATTAATCATCTTTATAGTGGGACTACATGGCCGAGATTTACATATATTTATATACTGTGCCAGTTCTCCACTCGGTGGAAATATCATTTTCTGTTTGATTAAATACCACTGTTCACTCGAGATGAATTACACAGTCCAAGACTTAAAAAAGAAACAATGTGATGTTTCAATTCTGGCGTGACAAATCCTCTGTGAGGTGATCCAAAAATTTTATTGGCACTTCATTCCATTTCGTAAAAGGAGATGAAAATAGTTCTGTAGGAGCACTCGTTGGCGGCGGAGATGCTGCATTCTGTCTCCAAAATGCATCCCAGACATTATGTACGGTATTGAAATTCAGAAATCTCACTAACGAGGTCCCCAAAGTGGATATCTTCCTCGGGGGGAAAGCTCACCAGCGCAGTTTGTTGCAGACGGGTGTTATTGTCGAGGAAGGTCTCGAGAGACTGAACTCCTCAAACTTCACTCACATCGTTGCAGTAACTTATCCACGGAGGATCGACCACCAAAGAAGATGTCCGTACGTCCGTGAAAAATGATAGCTTCTTACATTACGAACCAATGGTCACCAAAAATGATCAAGATGGCAGTTCTCCTTTAGTGTTGTAGCCTAACACAAACTATGCAGACCACTGTAAAGCGGTAATGTCACTATTGATGATGAGTCGATGGCAAAAAATATGGTAGACAGTGAACGTTACAACTAAAAGTAACGTGATAACGAAGCTATAATCGTCTTAACCAGCACGTATACATAGAAAATATCCAGGCGCAAAAAGCGAGGGAACGGCTGTCCTCGTGAATAGGTATAACGTACTGTTTACGAATTTTCGATCCACCCACCATGCCAAAACTTTGGCAGACCAACAGCTAGAGCCATACGACAAGTTTACGGGATCCCTGAAGTCACAGCAGCCCAAGGTGCCCCTACATGCCACGCAAATAATCTCAAAGAATATATCCGTAGCGCTGGAGTGATGTATCAGAGTTACTGGGATCGTACCGGCTTCTATTTCCCAGCAAGCGCGACGACACCCATTCTGAAATGGAGAGATTCATCTGAGATCATATTTTTTCTTCCATTCATGGTCTTATCGTGATGTTGCTGTTTTAGCATTGACCGGACCAACTTCAACAATGCCGCGATCGGCACCGATACTGTCGTATATTTCTCAGTCCAATCAACTATTGTGATATTCCTACACACAGTGTCAGGAAATTGCAGCGCAAAAGCTTTACGGATAGTTGGCTTGCAAGTACTATTGGTTGCAACAGTGAGTATAAAAACCAGATATAAGACCAGTTGTAGAGTGATTACTTTTCATTGACTTTGTACCCTCAGACGAAACTTGAAATGGCAGTTACAGAGACAGTGATCTGTACGTGTTCCAAGGCATCCGAGCATACTATCACACAAGCAATATCAAAATGATACTTTTGTAGCTTACAATTCTGAAAGGGTTTACATTTTACTCACAATGAAAGTGGAAACGTGAATACGACTTACAAGTTTATTGCACTTCTTTTCGTTATCTCATATCGTTGTTGTAGTCTTCAGTCCTGAGACTGGTTTGATGCAGCTCTCCATGCTACTCTATCCTGTGCAAGCTTCTTCATCTCCCAGTACTTACTGCAACATACATCCTTCTGAATATGCTTAGTGTATTCATCTCTTGGTCTCAATCTACGATTTTTACGCTCCACGCTGCCCTCCAATGTTAAATTTGTGATCCCTTGATGCCTCAGAACATGTCCTACCAACCGGTCCCTTCTTCTTGTCAAGTTGTGCCACAAACTCCTCTTCTCCCCAATTCTATTCAACACCTCCTCGTTAGTTATGTGATCTACCCATCTAATCTTCAGCATTCTTCTGTAGCACCACATTTCGAAAGCTTCTATTCTTTTCTTGTCCAAACTATTTATCGTCCATGTTTCACTTCCATACATGGCTACACTCCATACTAATACTTTCAGAAACGACTTCCCGACACTTAAATCTATACTCGATGTTAACAAATTTCTCTTCTTCAGAAACGCTTTCCTTGCCATTGCCAGTCTACATTTTATATCCTCTCTACTTCGACCATCATCAGTTATTTTGCTCCCCAAATAGCAAAACTCCTTTACTACTTTAAGTGTGTCATTTCGTAATCTAATTCCCTCAGCATCACTCGACTTAATTCGACTACATTCCATTATCCTCGTTTTGCTTTTGTTGATGTTCATCTTATATCCTCCTTTCAAGACACTGTCAATTCCGTTCAACTGCTATTCCAAGTCCTTTGCTGTCTCTGACAGAATTACAATGTCATCGGCGAACCTCAAAGTTTTTATTTCTTCTCCATGGACTTTAATACCTACTCCGAATTTTTCTTTTGTTTCCTTTACTGCTTGCTCAATATACAGATTGAATAACATCGGGGACAGGCTACAACCCTGTCTCACTCCCTTCCCAACCGCTGCTTCCCTTTCACGCCCCTCGACTCTTATAACTACCATCTGGTTTCTGTACAAATTGTAAATAGCCTTTCACTCCCTGTATTTTACCCCTGCCACCTTTAGAGTTTGAAAGAGATTATTCCAGTCAACATTGTTAAAAGCTTACTCTAAGTCTACAAATGCTAGAAACGTAGGTTTGCCTTTCCTTAATCTATTTTCTAAGATAAGTCGTTGGGTCAGTATTGCCTCACGTGTTCCAACATTTCTGCGGAATCCAAACTGATCTTCGCCAAGATCGGCTTCTACCAGTTTTTCCATTCGTCTGTAAAGTATTCGCGTTAGCAGCAGTGACTTATTAAACTGATCTCAGATCATGAGCTCATTATCTATACACTCAACACTGTTTTTTGTACAAAAGTCTCAACAGTTGTTATAGGAATTGTCTTTTCTCTTTCCAGTTATCTGCATTTTCTAAGGACTCCCCCAATGAATCTCAACCTGGCACCCGCCTTAATTTTATGTGATCATTCTACTTCAAATCGTTCCGTACGCATACTCCCAGATATTTTACAGAAGTAACTGCTACCAGTGTTTATTCTGCTATCATATAATCATACAATAAAGGATCCTTCTTTCTATGTATTCGCAATACATTACATTTGTCTATGTCACGGGTCAGTTGCCACACCATGCACCAAGTGCCTATCCGCTGCAGATCTTCCTGCATTTCGCTGCAATTATCTAATGCTGCAACTTCTCTGTATACTACAGCATCCTCCGCGAAAAGCCGCATGGAACTTCCGACACTATCTACTAGGTCATTTATACACATTGTGAAAAGCAATGGTCCCATAACACTTCCCTGTGGCACACAAGAAGTTACTTTAACGTCTGTAGACGTCTATCCATTGAGAAAAACATGCTGTGTTCTGTTTGCTACAAACTCTTAAATCCAGCCACACAGCTGGTTTGATATTTCGTAGGCTCTTACTTCGTTCATCAAGCGACAGTGCGGAACTGTATCGAACGCCTTCCGGAAGTCATGGAATATGGCATCTACCTGGGAGCCTGTATCTAATATTTTCTGGGTCTCATGAACAAATAAGGCGAGTTGGGTCTCACAGGGTCGCTGTTTCCGGAATCCATGTTGATTTCTACAGAGGAGATTCTGGGTTTCCAGAAATGACATGATACGCGAGCAAAAAACACTTTCTAAAATTCTACAACAGATCGATGTCAGAGATATAGGCCTATAGTTTTGCTCAGCTGCTCGACGACCCTTCTTGAAAACTGGAACTACCTGTGCTCTTTTCCAATTATTTGGAACCTTCCGTTCCTCTAGAGACTTGCGGTACACGGCTGTTAAAAGGGGGGCAAGTTATTTCGCGTACTCTGTGTAGAGTCGAACTGGTATCCCTTCAGTTTCCTCTGTTGAGTGATTTCAGTTGCTTTTCTATTCCTTGGGCACTTATTTCGATGTCAGCCATTTTTTCGTTCGTGCGAGGATTTAGAGAAGGAACTGCAGTGCGGTCTTCCTCTGTGAAACATCTTTGGAAAAAGGTGTTTAGTATAATAATGTCACCTGTGAGAGGTCAGGAGAAACGGGAGGACAGGGTCAATGTACTCTCGAAGTCGAGCAGGGGAGCGAGGGATGCAGGACACCACACAACCACAAAATCGCTATGCGGGCAGCACAATAGCCGCCAATGAACGCTGGCAGGCGACGTCCAGGCAATTTGCAGCAATTACTGTCCGGGCCCGGGCGAGATTAAGCGCCTCGGGCAGTGTTGCTGTCGCCGTTGCTCGCCTACAACCGGGAGCGCGCCGCGTCCGCAGCCGCAGGTAAATGGCTACGAGCTACGGCGCCGGCTCCACCGGACAATCTCTGCAGCTGTAGCCTGCGCTACACGCCGTCTTTCTCACCCGGTACGAAATGCAACGACGTCAAGCCGTCGCCATGCTCGTAACACTTGTTTTAATTCAACGCAAACTACAGAGGCCGCAGTTGTGTTTCCACAACTACACTACTGGCCATTAAAATAGCTACACCACGATGATGACGTGCTACAGACGCAAAATTTAACCGACAGGAAGAAGATACTGTGATACGCAAATGATTAGCTTTTCAGAGCATTCACACAAGGTTGGCGCCGGTGGTGACACCTACAGCGTGCTGACGCGAGGGAAGTTTCCAAACGATTTCTCATACACAAACAGCAGTTGACCGGCGTTGCCTGGTGAAACGTTGTTGTGATGCCTAGTGTAAGGAGGAGAAATGCGTACCATCACGTTTCCGACTTTGATAAAGGTCGGATTGTAGCCTACCGCTATTGCGGTTTATCGGATCGCGACATTGCTGCTCGCGGTGGTCAAGATCTAAAGACTGTTAGCAGAAAATGGAACCGATGGGTTCAGTAGCGTAATACGGTACGCCGTGCTGGATGCCAACGGCCTCGTATCACTAGCAGTCGAGATGACAGGCATCTCATCCGCATGACTGTAACGGATCGTGCCGCCATGTCTCGATCCCTGAGTCAACAGATGAGGACGTTTGCAAGACAACAACCACCTGCACGAACAGTTCGTCGACGTTTGCAGCAGCATGGACTATCAGCTCGGAGACCATGGCTGTGGTTACCCTTGACGCTGCATCACAGACAGGAGCGCATGCGATGGTGTACTCAACGAATAACCTGGGTGTATGAATGGCAAAACATCATTTTTTCGGATGAATCCACGTTCTGTTTACAGCATCCGTGCTTGGCGACATTGCAGTGAACGCACATGGAAGCGTGTATTCGTCATCGCCATACTGGCGTATCACCCGGGGTGATGGTATGGGGTGCCATTGGTTACACGCCTGTCACCTCTTGTTCGCATTGACGGCACATTGAGCAGTGGACGTTACATTTTGGATGTGTTACGACCCGTGGCTCTACCCTTCATTCGATCCCTGCGACACGCTACATTTCAGCAGGATAAAGCACTACCGCATGTTGCAGGTTCTGTACGGGCCTTTCTCAATACAGAAAATGTTCGACTGCTGCCCTGGCCAGCACATTCTCCAGATCTCCCACCAATTGAAAACGTTTGGTCAATGCTAGCCGAGCAACTGGTTCGTCACAATACGCCAGTCACAACTCTTGATGAACTGTGGTACCGTGTTGAAGCTGCAAGGGCAGCTGTATCTGTACACGCCATCCAGGCTCTGTTTGACTCAATGCCGAGGCGTATCAAGGCCGTTATTACGGCCAGAGGTGGTTGTTCTGCGTACTGATTTCTCAGGATCTATGCACCCAAATTATGTGAAAATGTAATCACATGTCAGTTCTAGTATAATATATTTGTCCAACGAATACCCGTTTATCCTCTGCATTTCTTCTTGGTTTAGCAATTTTAATGGCTAATAATGTAATAAGAGAAACGTACACCATACGGATTACCTAGTTTGTGCATCTTTCACACGGTTCTAAAGTGTATCCCATAAAGAGCGCAACTATTGAAATGTCTTCCATTTCTGTGCTAGTAAGTTGGCAGCACTGAACGTTGCACGATTTTCACCTGTTTTCTTCGTTGATAGTAATGGAGTTCTTCATGACGGAACAGCGTGTAGCAGTGTAAACTCATTACAAAATATGGTAAATGTTGTACAGAGCCTATTCGCAAAATCCGTGGAATGCCTTTGCCCGCATCTCGTGGTCGTGCGGTAGCGTTCTCGCTTCCCACGCCCGGGTTCCCGGGTTCGATTCCCGGCGGGGTCAGGGATTTTCTCTGCCTCGTGATGGCTGGGTGTTGTGTGATGTCCTTAGGTTAGTTAGGTTTAAGTAGCTCTAAGTTCTAGGGGACTGATGACCATAGATGTTAAGTCCCATAGTGCTCAGAGCCATAGCCATAGTCCGTGGAATGTTTGGTCATCATAATGAATCGGATAAGTCTACTGTGATGGGACAATCGCTAAATTTGAGAAAATCGGTTCGGATGTGGAGACTGAATTCCCGGGGCGTCCTTATGTTAGCCATTCTGTGTAAAACGTCGCCATCGTATAGTGTAAATGTTGCTGTAAGTCCGGTGAAATCTGTTCGCCTACGTTCAAAACAACTCGACAAACGCAACTCGCCGACGTGGCGTCAACTCGAAAGACTTGCACCAGGCGAACGGTCTACCGGACGGTAGGCCGTAGCACGCAACGAATTCTGAAAGAAAATCTGCATCTTTGGTACCACAGAATTCAGTTGACACAAAAACTAAATCCAAACGAAAGCGAAAAACTTATCATGTGCCCGTGGGTGGCTGCGAAACAGCGGACAAGAATTTCGCCGCGCGGGATTAGCCGAGCGGTCTTAGGCGCTGCAGTCATGGACTGTGCGGCTGGTTCCGGTGGAGGTTCGAGTCCTCCCTCGGGCACGTGTGTGTGTGTTTGTCCTTAGGATAATTTATTTTAGGTAGTGTGTAAGCTTAGGGACTGGTGACCTTAGCAGTTAAGTCCCATAATATTTCACACACATTTGAACATTTTTGAACAAGAATTTCACCAAGAAAAGAACGATCACTGACGAGGCCTACTTTCTGTTAAATGGCTTCACGAACGAGCAAACCTGCAGGATTTGAGTCACAGAAAACCCTCGAGTAATCGCAAAGAACCCGTTACATCCCCGAAGATTCATTACGCACTGTATATTTTTGCTGGGGCGTATTTCCTCGAAGAAGACGGTGGAAACGCATTAAATGTGGACGGCAAACGCTACCGCAATGTGTTAGAGTTTTTTGGTCTGAACTGGATTGTATGGTTGCTGAAGCGGTTTAGTTTCAACAAAATGGTGGAACATGTCACATATCGATTTCAACCAGGGAAGTGTTACGAGAGAGGTACTCCGGCTGGATGATTTTCCGCAACAGTGACTTGATTTGCCAACCAGTTCTTGTGATTTGACATTATGTGATTCCTTTGTTGTGGTGGTATGCGAAATCTCTTGTACACTCCTGGAAATTGAAATAAGAACACCGTGAATTCATTGTCCCAGGAAGGGGAAACTTTATTGACACATTCCTGGGGTCAGATACATCACATGATCACACTGACAGAACCACAGGCACATAGACACAGGCAACAGAGCATGCACAATGTCGGCACTAGTACGGTGTATATCCACCTTTCGCAGCAATGCAGGCTGCTATTCTCCCATGGAGACGATCGTAGAGATGCTGGATGTAGTCCTGTGGAACGGCTTGCCATGCCATTTCCACCTGGTGCCTCAGTTGAACCAGCGTTCGTGCTGGACGTGCAGACCGCGTGAGACGACGCTTCATCCAGTCCCAAACATGCTCAATGGGGGACAGATCCGGAGATCTTGCTGGCCAGGGTAGTTGACTTACACCTTCTAGAGCACGTTGGGTGGCACGGGATACATGCGGACGTGCATTGTCCTGTTGGAACAGCAAGTTCCCTTGCCGGTCTAGGAATGGTTGAACGATGGGTTCGATGACGGTTTGGATGTACCGTGCACTATTCAGTGTCCCCTCGACGATCACCAGTGGTGTACCGCCAGTGTAGGAGATCGCTCCCCACACCATGATGCCGGATGTTGGCCCTGTGTGCCTCGGTCGTATGCAGTCCTGATTGTGGTGCTCACCTGCACGGCGCCAAACACGCATACGACCATCATTGGCACCAAGGCAGAAGCGACTCTCATCGCTTAAGACGACACGTCTCCATTCGTCCCTCCATTCACGACTGTCGCGACACCACTGGAGGCGGGCTGCACGATGTTGGGGCGTGAGCGGAAGACGGCCTAACGGTGTGCGGGACCGTAGCCCAGCTTCATGGAGACGGTTGCGAATGGTCCTCGCCGATACCCCAGGAGCAACAGTGTCCCTAATTTGCTGGGAAGTGGCGGTGCGGTCCCCTACGGCACTGCGTAGGATCCTACGGTCTTGGCGTGCATCCGTGCGTCGCTGCGGTCCGGTCCCAGGTCGACGGGCACGTGCACCTTCCGCCGACCACTGGCGACAACATCGATGTACTGTGGAGACCTCACGCCTCACGTGTTGAGCAATTCGGCGGTACGTCCACCCGGCCTCCCGCATGCCCACTATACGCCCTCGCTCAAAGTTCGTCAACTGCACATACGGTTCACGTCCACGCTGTCGCGGCATGCTACCAGTGTTAAAGACTGCGATGGAGCTCCGTATGCCACGGCAAACTGGCTGACACTGACGGCGGCGGTGCACAAATGCTGCGCAGCTAGCGCCATTCGACGGCCAACACCGCGGTTCCTGGTGTGTCCGCTGTGCCGTGCGTGTGATCATTGCTTGTACAGCCCTCTCGCAGTGTCCGGAGCAAGTATGGTGGGTCTGACACACCGGTGTCAATGTGTTCTTTTTTCCATTTCCAGGAGTGTATATGTTACCATGAAAATGTCAAAACAATGTGTTGTATATAACGCCTTGGCATTGGATGGAGCGCCTAGACTTTTATGTCAAGGTGTTTAATTTAATTTTAATTTAATACTTTTCCTAGGAAATGTATACGATGCCTAGGTATTTTATAAAATGCTTGTATGAAATGAAAGTTAAATTAGAACATGAAATCATGAAAATAACACACTTGTGTGTGTGTGTGTGTGTGTGTGTGTGTGTGTGTGTGTGTGATAATTGGCTTATTCTGAAGTAGGCGTATTTTAATAGTTTTTAACGTATTACTAATACGTAATGAACAACTGAAACAATTTTTTTAAATTTTTATATACTTGGAAGCAGTACTTCGTTTATTGCAGGTGGCAGAACCGAAATGACATTTTGAATTGAAAATTTCTTTTTACGCACAAACATTTTACGTTGAAAAAGGATCTATAGTTAGAGATCCTGTTCCTGATGTTGATAAAGATCCTTGTAACAATTTGGTTGCCGGGGCTGATGTGTTAAATGATAGTTTTTATAAACTGGGTAACAAAGAACGAATTCTAAAGCAGTTGAACACAAGTTCACATTTAGCAGCAAGCAAGAAATATCTGATTAAGTCTCAAGATGGTCGGGTAAAGTGTGCGCCAAGAGATGTAAAGGGGGCCTATGCCTGCTGCGGTGATTTTGAAGAACGGTGAAGCCGCTAAAGAAATGTGACAAGTGAATCAGTGTATTGCACGGCGGGGTCATGGTACATAAGAGTCATGGCGCATATATTTTTTTGTACTGTGATCTAATTTATCATGGAAAGATTATTAATTCATCAGTGAATACTGATTATAAGCTATTCTGAATTGTACAGCATTTCTTGTCCGTGTGGTAATTAGCTTTGCATAGTTGTGTTGTCTGTTAGCATTTGTTTGGTAGATGATAGAGGTCGATTGTGGTATAAGATAAATCTTTCAACGCTTGTCTCAATTTTTAAGCGTGTTTCTGTGTGCCAGCTTGCAGAATTATTATCAGCTGATACCGATTCTCTTTCATTGGTGTCCACTTGTAGAGTCACCTGGGCTGAACTAGATTCTTTAAGAAGTAGTTGTATTTGTTTAGAATACGTTACTGTGCCCATCTTGAAAGAATTTTTAATACCGGTATATTTCTATGTCGGCATAATACTGTTATTAGTTTGGAGATATTTTGTTTATCTAGCGCAAGGGTTACATTTTGCATGCGCTTACATGTTACGAGGTATGATTGTTAAGAAAATATTTTTGAGATAGTCTCACGCTCACAAAACTCCAGATCCAAACCCCACTCCACCCATATCATGAGCAACAACAATATATACGCATCCGTCGGTTCTACTTACAAGTTCGTCAGACCATCAATAAATCCTTTCTGTTTCTGTTGAACTGAACTTAATTCGTTGTTAAACTTTTTATGGATGCTGGCATAGAGAACATCTTTATGCACCAAATTAAGTGAATTTCATTCTTTGTGAAGATTATTTTTACTTGTAGCTCTGATACCATAAACTGAGTTGTTGGTTTGAAAAAGAGATAAATTACTTACGACACAATTTCATTTAGAAATAAATGTATTGGGATGTAGCTGTTAGTGACTTTCTGCTTGGTATAGGTCTTACTGTATTTTTCGTATTTTTATGATAGTTACCACCCCGAATGCTGTCAGCCTACGAATGACACAAAAGACATACTGGTCTAATGATGACAATGCGATAACTTTTTAACATGCTTTTGAATGCATCGATAAATAGATGTTCATTTCATCACAATTCCTTATTACACATCGGTGATATCCCACCACGAATGTACTACTATGATTATCATTATTATTGGCCCTTTCCGAAGAGTCCTGATTCGTTGTAACAGTAAAAATATTTGGTGGAAGACTTTTAAAAAAGTGGGCAAGACTTGCACATTACCGCCATATACTGTTGTGCTAATGCCGCTGTTTGACGGCCGGCGCTCACGTAACGCATTCAACAGACTCATGATTGCTCGAAAATCATCGTACTAGGCCAGCATTTGTCACGGTTAAGTAGGTACGACAAATGTGCGATAGATTAGCATAATCGTTCACTCGGGTGTATTCTTCCTCTGTAAGCGCTAATTCTATATGTAACTCGCCAACGATTTGAAATGTGTCTTTAAGACGCCAGTTTATCTTGCACTCGGCAATATTTCAGGAGGGACTGGTTGCCAGACACTCAAGAACACAGTTTACTTCAAAGTAATGTGTGGAACAATAATTAACTAACATCCAGAATATATTTATTTTTTCCACCCTTTAAGAAGAGTTCATAGATTAATGTTGTTGTTTCAGACGGGAGGCCCTCGTCACATGACATTTTGTACCGCTATCTGTCGTACCAGATATATTATTTTTCTCGCAGCCGGCTTCACAACTGTACTATATAATTTTCAACTATTGCAATGCATATGTAGTTTAAATTTGTCTTAGTTAATTAATGTCTCTCTAATTTTTGGTTTTAATCCGCAACCAACCCTAACGAAAAGGCAGATGACAGCCACTGTAACTGTGGAGTAGTGTTTTACATTGGAGTGAAAAACATTTTAAATATAATCTTCGCGAAGCAAAACCGTATAGATATATATGAAGGCGAACAATGGAGGCCAAAGACAAATGACTGTACAAAAACTAAAATTCTGATGGGCATAGGAAATATGAGAGGATTAAGAGGTAAGGAACTAGAACACAGTGAGTCATTTAAGAAACAAAAGAGAAAGGGACAAAAGATCTACACGAGTACATTATGATTTACAGTGGAGCACCACAAAATATGTGTAGTGGTTGAGCTCATAAGCAACGACAGCAAGAAGAGCTGTGCCTACGTATATGGAAGAATAATAACGATGAGATTTAAAATTGACCGGTTCCCTCTAAGTAACGTAGGTATATGCACAAGAAGAGGGAAGAAGAGAAAATACAGCCGCGTTCTATACCTACATCTACATGGCTATTCTGCAGTTCACATTGAAATGTCCAGCAGAGGGTCCGTCGAACCACCTTCAGACAATTTCTCTACCTTTCCACTGTCGAACAAGACTCGGGAAAAACGAACACTTAAATATTTCCGTGCGTTCTCCGATATCTTTTATTTTATTACGATGATCATTTCTGCCTGTGTAGGTGGCCGTCAATTCGGAGGAGAAAGATGGAGATTTAAATTTCGTGAAAAGATATCGCTGCAACGAAAAGGTCTATGTTTTAATGATTGCCATCCCAACTCGTATATTACATCCGTGACATTTTCTCACCTATTTCACGATAAAGAAAACGAGCTACCCTTCTTGAAACTCTTTCGATGTCCCCCACCAATCCTATCTGGTAGGGATTTGCTACCGCGCAACAATAGTCCATAGGAGGATGGACAAGCGTAATGTAGTCTCTTCAGTAGGCTGGTTGCATCTTTTACACGTTGTGCTAATAAAATTCAAGTTTTGGTCCACCTCACACACATCATTAACTGTGTTATCGTTCAAATTTAAGTTGTTCGTAATTGTAATCCCTAGATATTTGATTGATTTAACAGTGTTAAATTTGTATACTAGATCGTGCAACTGGATTCCTTTCAGTACACTTTGCATTATGTAGAGCCAACTGCCACTTTTCGCATCATACAGCTATCTTGTGCAATCATTTTGCAATTGCATTTGATTTTCTGGTGGCTTTACTAGACGGTAAACGGCAGCATCATCTGCAAACATTCTATAAGGGCTGCTCGTATTGCCTCCTAAACCGTTTACCCAGATTAGGAAGAGCAGAGGACTTGTAACACTTCCTTGCGGAATGCAAGATCTTTTCTATTTGATGAATTCCCGTCAGTTACTATTAACTTTGATCTTTCAGACTGAATATCACAAATGATAAAGTGCAAGAAACAGTCAGCAATATACCGTCCGGGGTGGCCGAGCGGTTCTAGGCGCTACAGTTTGGAACCGCGCGACCGCTACGGTCGCAGGTTAGAATCCTGCCTCGGGCATGGATGTGTGTGATGTCCTTAGGTTAGTTAGGTTTAAGTAGTTCTAAGTTCTAGGGGACTGATGACCTCAGATGTTAAGTCCCATAGTGTACTCGTGTAGATCTTTTGTCCCATTCTCTTTGTTTTTGTTATGAGCCGGATATCTATCTTTTGTTTCTTAAATGACTCACTGTGTTCTAGTTCCTTACCTCTTAATCCTCTCACATTTCCTATGCCCATCAGAATTTTAGTTTTTGTACAGTCATTTGTCTTTGTCCTCCATAGTTCGCCTTCATATATATCTATACGGTTTTGCTTCGCGAAGATTATATTTAAAATGTTTTTCACTCCAATGTGAAATACTACTCCACAGCTACAGTGGCTGTCATTTGCCTTTTCGTTAGGGTTGGTTGCGGATTAAAACCAAAAATTAGAGAGAGATTAATTTACTAAGACTAATTTAAACGACATATGCATTGCAACAATTGAAAATTATATAGTCCTATAGTGCTCACAGCCATTTTTTGAACAAGCATATGAAGAGCTCCTGCAGAAGAGCACGCCAGAAGCTGAAAGCTGGTACAAACAAAAAAGAAATTATGCTTTAGTCTGTTCATAGTAAGAATAATCCTGATGTAAACATTACACAGCGTATTCTTCCGTGTTTGCTATTACCACATTGAATTTTAGTTTACACGAAGCTCGAGCGGTATAGTGGAGTACAATAATAACCTTACGTTTTATGTGGCAGATTATCTGGACTGCACTAGTCAACGTAAATAACCCAATGCACAACGCTTTATCGGCAAATTTAAAGAGGGAAACCGGTCCAAAAAGTCCGATGTAGTGTGAACAACTGCAGATAATCGTGTGGAAGCTTATTTGTTTCTGTTCGACATTCCACAACTGAATGTTATTAACGTTTCCAAATAATTGATTTTCACACTTGTCACAGTTAGATATTTCTAAATGCTACGAAACTAAAACCATTCGCATCAAAAGTGTTAAAATAAAACTTTCGGAGACAGATTAGGCCAGACATTACACTTTCCGATAGTTAAAATGTCGACAAGCAGACATGTTTTTCGCAGACATGGTTTTCGCCCCTTTTTAGTAGTGTTCCTCTACTACGTTTCACAAAAGAACACGACATAGTTTCAGCCATCTTCACCGTGCACGTTAGACACATAGACACACGAACTCGTGAGAAGATCCACAATGACTGTCTGTGCAATCGTTGAGAAACAGTTTAGGGAGACTTACCGCTATTTTCTTCTATACTCAAAACGGGAGAAGTTTTTTTCACCCTATCACCTTCCAGATGTTTCTTCAGAATAACGTATATAGCTGCACTCTCTATTCAGGAAGATCACCACTCACAAACCGAGAAATTGTGAGCAGTGCATTGTCACATACAAGGTTGATGTTCCTCCGCACACTCCAGTTACTCTCAAAGTGTTCAACACAGAGTATCATTTCGACAATCATTTTAAAAAATTAACTTGGAGTGAAACCGAATCCACAACCTTGCGTATACATGTCAGTTACTACACCCACTACGCTGCCGCAACTATGTAGATTTGGTGATTTTTTGTAATGACACTATATCTTGTTTCTCAAACGTATTGAAAAGAAGGAGAATACTTAAGCTTTTAGTCAGGTTCAAAGGAGAAATTTCGAGAGTATTTACGAATCAAGCCAACATGTACCGATCAGAACTGGCCATAACGTCGTGCACTAAATTGTTCAAAGAAAGTGAGTGCACACTCAGATTCGAAATAAGGAACACATGGCGTGAGCATTTAGAATACTGATCAGCAAAACCATTGCTGTCTGTTAATGCTTTACAACATCTTTTTCATTAGTGGTAGTATAACACAAAGTATGTAATATGCAGCTAGGGTCTATTCCAGTGGTGGAGCAACAGCCGTGAACGTAATATACTATTACCGCTGACAAATCGCCGTGCATGTGTTTGTTTACTTCATGGTCGTTCTTGCGATGAATAGAGTACACACAACATGACGACAGGCCCATCAAGAATCTTGGGACAAATTCATATACCACAGCGAACATAATAGGTAGACAAACTCTATAATAGAACGTATCGAGACGCATAAGCCAGTCAGGAAAACATACAGCAAAATAGAATACAATTAAAGAAGATCAGTGGATCAGACATTGTCAAAAGATATAGTGTAGACAGGATAATGCTGGTAATGATCTACATTTCAATGAGGGAAACGAATTTATAAATGCTGACAATATAACAACGGATGGACTACAAAACACGCTCGGAAAAGCTCAAAACAGGAAAGCTGCAGGAATAGACAGAGTAAATGTAGAGTTAATCAAACACGCAGGAATTTCTTTTCATCTCAGATTCCTACATCTTATCAATAGGTGCTGGCGAAGGTGCAAACCTGAAGCTTGTGGAACACCGCGTAACTTGTCTCTGTTCAAAAAAGGCAATATAATGGAATGTGAAAACTGTAGAGGCGTCAGTCCAAAATGAGTTTGACATACTTGCTGTTAATAAGGAAATAACTGGTTACAGAGTAGTACAACATCGAAATACAATGAAAGATGATAGATTACCCAAGAAACTCCTGAACTATAACCCGAATAGGAGACACGTAGGTGGACGAAGAAAACGATGGACATAAACTTTGTGAAAACGGGACGATCAGATTCCTAGCTCCCTATGTAAGATGACAGCGACAGAACTGAGTCGCAGCTGCGACAGATCGATGGACTCAGTGGCAGACATGGACAGTTTACGATTCAGTACTCCGCTGGAAAGCGAAACCAACAGAAGTACTATGTAATTTTGGGGCCTAATATTTTCCTAGCAATCTTTCTTTCTTTTTAGTTTCTTCAGTATCCCTCTTTCTATTTGAAATTAGAGTTTCTGCTCCATAAAGACATTCAGGTTTGATTACAGTGCTGAATGCCTAAGTTTACTGAATTTAGAAAGTGAATTGTCATTGTAAATACTTGGTGTTAAACTAAACGCAGGGCCATTTCTGAGAGCGATCTTCGTTTGCAGTTTCATCCTAACCGTTTTCTTGTATAATTTCCACCAAGCATTTAAACTGAGAAACCCTTTCCATTTCTCCATATTTCGTGTTCAAAAACTTTAGAGTTTGTTTGTTGCAAGTTATATATTACGTTTGTTCGAATGATATTTATAGTCCTGCATTTTCCGCAACTTCTTTAAGAATTTCAATTTGTTTTTGGGTTGTGGTAATGTCCCTAGCTAAAATTTCCAGATCATCTGCAAATGCGAGACAATCTACTCTAATATTACTTTTACCTAACTTGATTGATTGATCTATATTTTGACTCTACTTTTGCTCTCGCCATTCTCTTATTACCTTTTCCAAAACACTGTTAAACCGTAGTGGGGAGACTCCATCTCCCTGTCTTAACATTAGTCTTTATATCAAATGATTCAGAAATTTCTCCCATGAATTTAGCTTTAGAGCTAGTGTAGGTGAACGTTTCCTTAATCACTGTTAGAGTTTTATTATCTAGCCCTTGTTCCTTTAAAATCTGGAAAATACATTCACGATCAACTGAGTCGTAGGCCTTTTTAAAATCCACAAACTTAATGCGATAATGTTACCAGAAATCATTTGGTGGTTAACGATAAGTTTTAAATTAAGAATTTGTTCCGGACAGGATCTGCTTGGTCTAATGCCTGCTTAGTATTCACAAATTTTAGGTCCAAACTTTTCTTGGGCTCAATCAAGTAAACATTGCGAGAGAATTTTGTATGTGACCGTGAGAAGAGATATTCCTCGCTAATTATTAACATCGGTTCTATCCCCTTTTTCAAGCAATTGATGGATTGGGGCAGTTTTCCAGTCCTCAGGTATTTTCTCAGTTTGCCAGATGTGTCCCATTAATTGAGTGATCTCTTTTATGGCGTTAGAGCCAGCTGATTTTAATAGTTCTGAAATTATACCATCTTCTCCGCATGCTTTATTAAGTCTCTTGATTTGGCCGGCCGCTGTGGCCGAGTGGCTCTAGGCAACTCAGTCCGGAACCACGAGGCTATTACGGTCGCAGGTTCGAATCCTGAATCGGGGATGATTGTGTGCGATGTCCGTAGGTTAATTAGGTTTAAGCAGTTCTAAATCTAGGGGACTGATGGCCTCAAATGTTAAGTCCGATAGTTCTCAGAGCCATTTGAACCATCTTAATTTGTTTAATTATTTCGATTTAGTCAGGTTCTTCAGATTTAGGATTGGTGTGGTTGGAATTCATTCGCTGATTCTGGATAGTTCAATAGTTTTTCAAAATAATTAGCAATAATTTTTTTCATAAAGCAACATAAATAAATAAACAACTTTCAAGTGCAAGCTCTTCTTCCTCTTCTTCTTCTTCATCATCCTTGCCTTGAACTTTGGTCTCAAAATTACTGGAAGCGTTGTCTGCAGATATTGATTGTGACGGGTGTTTAATTGATGCCCCACGAGTATTCTTCACACTACACTCTTTTAGTGTGTGTTTGACGGGCAAGTTCTTCTTCTTCTTCTTTTTCCTTGCCTTGTCCTGTTCGACTGTGGGATGGATATTATCATTTCGGTTAAGGCAACGTCAGTGACTGTGTGGCCAGATGCCCCCTCCACCTTGAAGGAATGCGTATACCCAACCTATCTACGTCTAGAGTACAGCACTTCTTCGAGTGAGAGCTCGTCTTCTAAACGTTTTGTACACCGTGTAACTGAGGCAGAACACTCGTCCCAGCCTGGTATTCACCAACTTCGTTAAATACCTCATCCTGGTTGGATGGGCATAGCGACTCTCGTCGTTTATCCGCCAAGCAGATTCCAACCGGCCGACGTGATTCCCCGTATCCCGGAAGCTCGGCGTTAACACGCTCCGGTATCCAGGACAAAGTGACAGATGCATATTGGTAAATGAACTGCTGCAATATCTAGGACCATCTCCTTGAATTCTACTGTACGAACAACTTGCTTCCAGTTATCTCGTATTTGAACTCTCGTAAGTTTCTATCTACGGCGATTTCATCTAGTTAGGTTGAGGTTCGTTGCGACTCTATTCTCTGTTTTTATGCCGAGCAATTCGACCACTTTCTTAATATCTTATCCTTTCGCAGCATATATTAAACGCTCGGCTGCAAGTTTGTATAACGAGTGATGTCCAGTCTTCGACAAACAGTTATGAACTGTAGTTATAGATATAATGGAAAGACTTATTAAATGTATAACTCACGTAAGTTGTAAACTGAAATAAATGAATTTTTCTGCGCAGTGTTAAATTTCAGTAATAACCTTTTTTACAGACCCAACAAATTATACTCATCGCATTTCAGTTTAATGTACGAGGGCCGTTCAATAAGTAACACAACATCTTTACTGAATGATGTTTTTTTATTCAGGATTCAAATACACATTATTATTCCCCACTCCTTTAGCTAAAAAATCCTGATTTTCAACGTAATCTCCGTTGAATGCGACGGCCTTACCCCAACTTACTGGGAGGGCCTAAATGTCCGTATAGTACCACTCTACTGACCGAAGCCGCAGCCAATGTCTTTTTGCATTAATAACCTCCTCATCACCCACGAACTGCTTCCCGTGGAGTGCATCTTTCATGTGGCCAAACTGATGTAAGTCGGAAGGTGCAAGATGCGGGTTGTAGAACTGACGACGAAGAACAGTCGAATGAACTTCTGTGAGCTCCTCTCCGGTGCGCATACTTGAGTGAAGCTTTGTATTGTCATGGAGCAAGAGAATTTCGTTTGCTTTTTTGTGGCGGTGATCACGGTGAAATCATCTGTTCATTTTCCGGAGGTTAGCACAGTACGCTTCAGAGTTGATCGTTGCAACATGAGGGACGACATCAAACAGAATTACCAACAGAGACGTCAAGTTGCGCAGCGAAGTTTTCGACTGTGATCCGTCGATTACCTCGAATGAGAGTGTCCACACGTCCCACCATTGCAAGTGTGACAACTGTGTGCGGTCGGCAGGCACGCAGGAGACGGGATACGCTTGCGTGATCTTGTTACGATGACGACAGGTGCCTCGCCCAACGACTCACCGTTCTTTTGTTCAAAGTCGGGTCTCCTTAGATATTCTGTAAGCGCCTATGAATATCTGCGATGCTCTGGTTTTTCCACTGCAAGAAGCTCAATGACTGCACTCTGTTCGGAGCGCAACTCAGTTACAGACGCCATTTTGAAAGCTACGTATAGCGCCGGCACATATCGGAACGTCATAAAACTATAGGAGCTGAAGCGAAAATATTCCTCGACGTCCCATAACAAATTATAAAGTTTTTCAACCGAACTGCTCTACCCATTGAGCGCCCCTCGTTCATCTAACTATAATACACATGATGATGGCAGCATGCTGCCGACACGCATCGCACTAATAAACATTAGTAAAATAGATTGAAACAGTAACAAAATTATTTCATAAATTGAAAACTTCATTTTTGAAAGAGGAAGATGGAGGACGAGATACAACCATGAGTTGCATACCATATACAAAGACCAACCCATCAGAAGGATAGTGAAATCATCCAGACTGAGGTGGGCGGGACATGTGGCTCGCATGAATGATGCAGAGGTACCAAAAATAATATTACAAGGAAAGCCAGGAGGGCAGAGAGGACGTGGTCGACCAAGAGCCAGATTGGAAGATGGAGTAATCGAAGATCTTAGGAAGATGGGCTATGGAAACTGGAGAGTATTGGCAAAGGACCGAGAGAGATGGAAGGAAATTGTAGAAGAGGCCAAGGCTCATCATCAGCTGCAGAGCCAAGAAAGAAGAAGGAGAAACTTCATTACTTCCCGCGCTTGTAGTTCGAAGAGCCTACACTTCTCGCCTGATTCTTTCTGAGCTACATCCTTTATTCCGATGAATGCTAAAGCAGACCTCTTTTAATTGATTTGCCGTTGTCTCTGTTCTTTATGATAGGAATTCCAACGGCACTCAAAATTTACATGTGAATAACAAGGACATATGCGCGATGTAGCTCGTCGCGGCAGAGGGAGCCTACTTTTTGGTTCGGCAGTAAGACAATGTTATCTGCGTGACACGGAGCATTAATATGCAGAGGGGCCAGTAAAGCGGACTACGTGACGAGTCTACGGCTGACGGACGTGACCTGCCGCCGAAGTAGCTGCCGACATGCCAACAGCACTAAGCTCCAAACGACTACACCTACTAATACTGCTCTTACTAAGGATTTACAGATGTGCCACGTGGAGAAACGGACTCCATAACGAACAAATGACAAATGGAAATTCATCTTTTCTCAAGATAAAGATCTTTTGTTCTTAACACACAGACGTGTTTCGAAACTACTTTATCATCTACTAGCTGAGTATCCTTCATTGTCCGGCGTATATTTACACCAAGATTCGATTACTCCATCTCCTGCTTTCCCCCCTCTCTGTCCATCCCCTCCATCCCTTCCCCACTCAATCCACCTTCTCCTCCTCCCTCCTATCATCTGCTCCCCACCCCCACCCCACTCGAAGTCCACCTCCCAGGCCCCTCTCTCTTTCCATCTCTTCACTTTCTCTGTCCATTAACCCTTCCCCCCTCTAGCTATCTCCTCCTCTCCCCTATCTGTGTCTAACTCCTCCTTCCCCCTGCTTGTCCATTTTCTCCTCCCCCTGCTCTCTCCAAGTTGTCACCTCCACCCCTACAGGAACTAGCTAGTTCCTATCCCAATAGAATTTCTTTCCAGATAGTGAATAATGTGTCTACCAAATTTAGTTTTTACAGTTTCTAACTCACAATTCAACAAGAACCGATGTTTTGATCAGACAGAATGGGCACATTATAAGCGAGACGGAACAGTTCAAGTTCCTAGGTGTTCGGATAGATAATAAGCTGTTGTGGAAAGCCCATGTTCAGGACCTTGTTCAGAAACTAAATGCTGCTCTGTTTACCATTAGAACAGTATCTCAAATAAGTGACAGTTCAACATGAAAAGTAGTCTACTTCGCATATTTTCATATGCTTATGTCATATGGTATTTTTTTGGGTAATTCTTCTGATTCAAGAAGGGTATTTTTGGCTCAAAAACGGGCTGTTCGAGCTATGTGTGGTGTAAGTTCGAAAACCTCTTGTCGACCCCTATTCAATAGTCTGGGAATTCTGACATTGCCCTCAAAGTATATATTTTCTTTAATGTCGTTTGTTGCTAGCAATATTAGCTTATTCCCAAGAGTTAGCAGCTTTCACTCAGTTAATACTAGACAGAAATCAAATCTGCATGTGGAATGCACTTCCTTGACTCTTATGCAGAAAGGAGTGCAGTATTCTGCTGCATCCATTTTCAATAAGCTAACACAAGAACTCAAAAATTTTAGCCAAAACACTTTTAAGTCTAAACTGAAGAGTTTCCTCACGGCTCACTCCTTCCATTCTGTCGAGGAGCTCCTGGAAGAGCTGAAAAATTAACCAAACTCCAGTGTTACATTGTTGATTATCTTTATTAAAACTTACGAATTGTCGCCTGAATATGTTACTTATGTTTCATTTTATCTGTTTCTACTGTCATGTTACAATTTCATGTATTGACTCGATCCATGACCATGGAGACTTCTCCTTAATTTGGTCCCACGGAACAATAAATAAATAAATAAATAAAATAAATAAATAAATAGTTGAATCGATCGAGAGTTTTAGAGGACCTTTCTACCCGTGGCTTTGCCTGCGTTCCCCTATGTCATACATATTATATTACGCGTATATTTAATATATTTCACAGATATTTGTTCACACACCACCTTCGCCTGTATCGAAAATCACCCGTAGTTTCGTTTGCACACACCTCAATGTTTATGAGGTATGCAACCTTAATAATGTGTCGTACATGGAAAAATTGTAATTGTTCATCACGTGGTACTTGTGAATACTGTCTGCGAAATGTGTTGCGAACAGAATTAGTAGTAAAGAAGTAATAAATTAAAACGCCATGCATGATGTGGAAGTTTATCACGCAACTCAGCGCTTCTGACATCGTATCTGCAGATCTATTCGTCGAACAATGATATAATTTTACTTGAACATTCAGTATGCGAATGCTCTCTGCAAAATGTGTCGTGAATACAGTTAGTAGTAAAGAAATAATAAATTAAAACGGCATGCCTGATGCGGTGGTAGTGGTAAGTTCCTATGGGACCAAACTGCTAAGGTCATCGGTCCCTAGGCTTACGCACTACTTAATCTAACTTAAACTAACTTAGGCTAAGGGCAACACATACACCCATGCCCGAGGGAGGACTCAAACATCCGACTGGGGTAGCCACGCGAACCGTGGCAAGGCCCCCTTAGAACGCACATCTACCTCGCACGGCGATGCGGCGGTTTTACTGCATGAGAAGCGAAAATGTAGTCAACTATAGACTTTTTCCTTTCATCATTTTGTGGGGTTGTCTGACAACCCCAGACAGAAAAAGTTTCGTAAAGGTATGAAATTATGTGTAAAAGTTGTTGAAAGTGAGTAAGTGTTTTCATTCTCAAATACTGCATGAATATAGTCTGGTCATTTGCGCATCGTGAGCTAAGCTACTTTTTCATCCCAGCTCCTGTCCCTTTGATAGGTGAGTGGTGCTTATTTCCACAGCGACTGTTTCCAGGAAGTAAGTGGAATGTGTAGCAAGTGTAGCTGAAATAGGTCCAGTGGTTCGGGAGGAGATGTAGAACATACATACATGCATAGTACATACATCCTTTCATGCATACGTATACCCACTTTTTATAATACATATCCATATGGATGTAGACTAATACTGGATCCTCCAGTAGATTTGGCACGATCATTGGAAAACAGCTAAGTTTTTGAAATTTTTGTACAAACAGACTAATATCGCTGTATGTATGTTTGCTGAAGCATCCCAGAACATACTGACAACATCTCTCGGAGGAAGAAAGGAAGGAAGGAAGCCAGGATTAGGGTTTAACATCACGTCGTCACGCAGTCATCAGCGACTTTGCACAAGCTCAGACTGGACGTGGAGAGCGATTGAGGACTTGCATGTCCCTTTCGCCGAAACTATCTTCGCATCTACACTCCTGGAAATTGAAATAAGAACACCGTGAATTCATTGTCCCAGGAAGGGGAAACTTTATTGACACATTCCTGGGGTCAGATACATCACATGATCACACTGACAGAACCACAGGCACATAGACACAGGCAACAGAGCATGCACAATGTCGGCACTAGTACAGTGTATATCCACCTTTCGCAGCAATGCAGGCTGCCATTCTCCCATGGAGACGATCGTAGAGATGCTGGATGTAGTCCTGTGGAACGGCTTGCCATGCCATTTCCACCTGGCGCCTCAGTTGGACCAGCGTTCGTGCTGGACGTGCAGACCGCGTGAGACGACGCTTCATCCAGTTCCAAACATGCTCAATGGGGGACAGATCCGGAGATCTTGCTGGCCAGGGTAGTTGACTTACACCTTCTAGTGCACGTTGGGTGGCACGGGATACATGCGGACGTGCATTGTCCTGTTGGAACAGCAAGTTCCCTTGCCGGTCTAGGAATGGTAGAACGATGGGTTCGATGACGGTTTGGATGTACCGTGCACTATTCAGTGTCCCCTCGACGATCACCAGTGGTGTACGGCCAGTGTAGGAGATCGCTCCCCACACCATGATGCCGGGTGTTGGCCCTGTGTGCCTTGGTCGTATGCAGTCCTGATTGTGGCGCTCACCTGCACGGCGCCAAACACGCATACGACCATCATTGGCACCAAGGCAGAAGCGACTCTCATCGCTGAAGACGACACGCTTCCATTCGTCCCTCCATTCACGCCTGTCGCGACACCACTGGAGGCGGGCTGCACGATGTTGGGGCGTGAGCGGAAGATGGCCTAACGGTGTGCGGGACCGTAGCCCAGCTTCATGGAGACGGTTGCGAATGGTCCTCATTGCTTGTACAGCCCTCTCGCAGTGTCCGGAGCAAGTATGGTGGGTCTGACACACCGGTGTCAATGTGTTCTTTTTTCCATTTCCAGGAGTGTACTTTAAGACAATTAGAGAATTCACGGAAAACCTAAATTAGGAATCTTGTTATAAGTATTAGCGACAGACTGGCTCCCAAAACATTTTTCTTAATTTTTTTGGCTTGTATAAATAGAATTAAAATGTATTAGCGTCCCCGTACTGTGTAATTTGAATCGAACCGAATGCTTTCCCATTTTCCATTTCGTTAGAGCCTGCGTCCAGCGGAGAAGAAACCAACTGGGACGACAACTATACATCTTAGGGTGGTCCAAGAGGATTTCAACCCCTCCCCATACGAGTCGAGGGTCTTACCACGTCGCAACCTCTCTCAATAACAGTCCCAGAGAGAAACGAGAAAGGATTAATAAAGATTAATAATCTGTGAGATCGTTAGAAGCGGAGTATAGGCTCAGATTATGGAAGAGCGGGTAAAGAAATCGTCCTTCCCCTTCTTAACGGAACCACTTGTCTCAAGTGATGTAGGAGAACCATGACCGGATAGGGGATTCGACTCCCAACCTTCCGAGTCCAATTTCTTATGAAAAATAAGCTTGTCTCACAGAACCAAAGAGCATACTTCAGACTGTTGACTCGTGTGAACAGGAGATTTTTCAACCTTCTGTGTTCCCAAAAGACACTGAACATTGCCGCTCACTCTCGAATGACAACGAAGAAGTAAATGGTATTGAACAGTGGGCTTTTTTGTCTGTGTCATTAGCGCGAAAAGAAAATTACTTTTTACGCGTAACGCTTTTTACTCCAAGGTGAATGTTCATCAGAAAAGAAAACAACCTCTAGCGTGCCAGTAGGAACCTCAATGGGACTTCTGACGTTCTCAGTATACAATTTGTTCGCTAACTATGACTTTGTCAAGAAGAAAGTAATTGCACTTAATGTAAGCAAATTCTGAAGGACGTTAGCAGCAGGACAACTTCGCAGTCAGAACGGCTGCGCTGCTTAAATGCGAAGTGCTGGCTACGGGAATACCTTTACAGCACGCAGACTGTTCATAGAGACAAGTGCCATTGGTGGACGAGCAATGTTGTGCTAAAAATTAGCATGAAGACACTGTCGCATGGATGTCGCAGGATGTCCATGACTTGCCGTTGTGCTATCGGAGTTCCCTCAACAACCAGCAACCGTGACCCGAAGTCATACACGATGGTTCCCGACACCGTGACGACAGGAGTAACTCTGCTGTGTCTCTCCCAAACACTGGAGAAATGTCTCCCCAGGTAGCTATCATTCTCCACGACGATCGTCATTTGGGATAGAGCGGAACCGCGATTCATCGCTGAACTCAGTGTGAAGCCATTCGTGAACAGTCCTTGCTCCCTTGGTCACGGCACCAAACGAAGCTGTGTCGAGATGCTGACTGCATCCTGCGTTTAAGATGATAATACCCTAGTCCGGCTGACGCTAATCTTCGAACAATGGCGCAGATGACCCAAAATCATGTAGGAGGGTCATTTGCTGTTATGGAAAGGCCAACACAGATGTGAAGGGGCTACGATGTGCTTAGTGCACAATACGGTGATCCTCTGTTGTGGTGGTCAGACATGTTTGACTGGAACCTGTTCCCGTCAGCCTCTCACATCCAAATGCCCCACAAATATGGATATTGCACGATTCGGTCAGGCGACCAAATGGATATCCACAATGAGGCCGCTTTCGATGTATGTCATGTGCTGAAACGCTGTCTCTCACGATTACGCGATATTTTCGTGCGCTTCACAGCGACCACTCAATACCCTGTGGTGTTCACGCTCCTTACACACCATAACAGACCTGGTAGCAATATTAAACACGAACAACAGGAATGCACTCAGTTCTGCCTGTAACAGAGAATTGCCACTCTAATCATTTACATAAGCGGCCATGTTGTGTACGTGCACGCAGTCACCTAGACATCCGACCATGTCCTCTTGGTGCTTCACGCTTTTGTAAGGCAGTGTACTTTTTTTCAGCTACCGACAAATATTCAATAAGCACGAAATGTTCTATACTTGAGAGCAGTGAGAAATCTAATTTTTAAGCGCGATTTTTTTAGGGTTTTTCTGATAATTATGTCATATTGTTCTACGAAATTGATGATCGGGCACTGACTTATGAAAATAACGAAGTAGGTCAGAGCGTAACGTTCCCTCGGCGTGGATCCTTTAAAAAAGACACGACCGATATCCCAACCCATCTTTCCCTAATCCGAGCTTTAGCTCCGCCTATAACGAGCTCTTTGTCGACGCTGGGATCGTACAAGGCAGGTGCAATCCGTAGGAGGTGCTCTTGGAATAATTAATAAGTTGTGACCCTAAGGGAAGTTGCTCCCGCGAAACTCTGTTGTATAAATATAGAGAACCGGTGTTCGAGGTATGCTGCATAGCAGTTCTTCTGTCGGCATCGTTTGTGAATGACGAGTTTACAAAAAAAGGAGTATGACACTTTAGAAAAATACAGAAAGTTTGCCGAACCTGGGCCGGCCGCTCTGGCCGAGCGGTTCTAGGCGCTTCAGTCTGGAACCGCGCTGCTGCGTTAGGTTACTTAAGTTTAAGCAGTTCTAAGTCCAGGGGACTGATGACCTCTGATGTTAAGTCCCATTGTGCTTAGAGCCATTTGAAACTTTTTTTTTTTTTTTTTTTTTTTTTTTTTTTTGCCGACCCCCCCCCCCCCCCCATCCAACCACTCACAGATGGAATAAGACCACCGAGTAGCTAATGACGGTACATAATTACTCTTCATCACGCTCTGTTTTGAGGTCTGTGGAGTATAAATGTCAACGGCGAAAAAGCTGATGTCAAATTAAGTATCTCACAAAGTTACAGATTTATTACTTTCACTTTAAAAATCTCCATTTATTATATGAGGGTATTCAATAATTAATCGGTCTGGAGAAAATGTTAGTAGGGCAGGTTTGATACTCTTATGGCTTCAAGTTGACATCACTGGGATGAGCCCTGCTCACCTGATGTATCAACATTGTTTTCTTTATAACCCCAAAAATACGTTTGAAGATAGCGACTCCGCTTGAAACATCCAGTTGGACAACTTTATGTTATTCGTTTTTCAGTTGCTGAAAGCGAGAAACCAGTGAATATATATTGCAGAATGTCTAAAGTTTATGATGAAGCTTTTATGGATCGTGCAAGTTTCTACAAGTGGGTAGAGCAGTTCAAAAATGGTCGCGAGTCAGTGACTAACACCGTTCTGGCCGACCAGTTGCAGTTTCAACTACCTCACTAGAAAGCCGAACTGATGACATTATTCGTGCCGAGCGCCATGTGACTGTGGAAATTATAGCTGATAAGGTTCAAGTTAATACTGGTACAGTTCATAACATTATCTGTAACAAGCTGAAGGACGGCAAAAAAATGTGCAAGATGGGTCCCAAAGGAGCTGATGCGGCTACACAAGGAAACAAGGTTGAGAGTGTGCACAAAGCCATAGGAACGTTATGAAAGAGAAGGTGAGCACTTCCTCAACAAAATTCTAACTTGTGATGAAACTTGGGTTCACTATTATGCCAGAATCAAAAAGACAAAGTATGGAGTGGAAGCGCACCAACTCACCTGTCAAGAAAAAATTCAAAACCCAAGCATCAGCAGGAAAACTCATGTTGACGGTGATTTGGGGTGCCGAAGGACCAGTTTTTTGTGATTATCTAGAAGAGCAGAGTACAATGAACAGCCAATACCACTCGGATTTGTTTTCAAACAAGGTAACCCAGCCATGAGAGAGAGAGACCTCTTGGATCTCAGACGAGAGGTGTGATTCTCCAGAAAGACAATGAACGTCCTCATATTTCTCAACAAACGCGTTAAACCATCGACAAAATGGACTGGGAAGTACTGCCTCATACCCCTCACAATCCTGATTTAGCATCTAGTGATTTCCAGTTGTCTGGTGCACTGAAGGAGGCATTACATGGTAAGAGATTCCAGGACAAAGAGGACGTGAAAAAGTTCATGGGAAATTGGTTCAAATATCAAGATAAAGAGTTGTTTGCAGCCAGAATAAAAAAAGTGTGTAGCCCATTAGAATAAGTGCATAAATGTTCAAGGGATTGTGTTGAAAAGTAGTAAAAGAAATTGTTTTGTAAAAATAAACGCTTTTTTCTCTAGACCAATTGGTCTCTTTAATTATTGAATGGCCCTCGCATATTAGCCTACACCAAATATCCTATTGAGAAATCTGTTGCACACACACTGCTTGACAAAAAAAAAAAAAAAAAAAAAAAAAAAAAAAAAAAAAAAAAAAAAAAAAAAAAAATATGAAGCACCCAGAAGGGGAAGAGGAAACGAAATGAAACTCCACGAGCTGAGAGGGTATGTGATGACATCTCAATGATTACAATATCGAGTCAAATTTAAGAACTTGGCAGTGTGAACCCACTTATCACGTTGCATCCCCTCTGGTGTAGATGTGTACATTGATTAGTTTGGGAAGGCTGTCATACAGCTGTTGTATCCTCTTCTGAGACAACGTACCTCACAACTGCTGTAACTAATTCGTCGTTGATGTCCAGGATTCTACATCACGCTGATGGTCCTTGTAGTGGCACGCAACAATTATGAATATATTCACTGGAATGAATTTAAAAGAGTTGTGCGGTTGCCTAAAAACAGTCTTTCGATTTCTGCTCTTGTTTATTAATAATAAGCATTAATTGTTAATATACAATAGCAAAAGAACGAAAAAACCAGCGACCGTTTTTAAGCAACCACACAGCCTTTTTAAATTCTTTTCAACAATGATGTCCAAGATATTGACACTGAAACGTCCGTGCTGGCTCCACAAATGTTCTACTGGGAACAGATCTGGCGCTTCGCTGGCCACACGAGTATCTCAACATCCCGCATACGGTTCACAGGGACAAGCACCATGTGTGGATGGGCAATGTTCTGATGAAAATTGGCACCAAAATGCTGTCGCATGAGTGGTAGCACACGAGGACACAGCATGTCCGTGACGTCCCGTTGTGCCATTAGGGCTCCGTCGGTCACTTCCAGCCGTGACCTGAAGTCACCCCTGACTGCTCTCCACGCCATGACTCCAGGACTGACACCGCTGTGCCTCTCCAAAACATTAGAAGAGTGAGACCTCTTGCCTGGTCATCGCCATACTCGCCAACGATGGTCGTTCGGAATAGCACAGCAGCGCGCCTCTCTGTACCCAAAGCGATGCCATTCACCAGCAGTCAGTGCGTCCTGGTCAGGGTACTACGCCAAATGCAGCTGTTTGTCTTCCCAAATGTGTTTCCTGCACTGTCTAGATTTTGGCCTTGGGCCATTTTCAAGTGATGCAGCGTCAAAAATCATCCGACTTCTTCGAAACATATAAAAAAATTGGAAACTTCCATGTCCGGCATATGAAATGAAGCTGTGAAGATGGCAGGCACAAGCTTCAATCCACTGTATCCAAAGAATGATCTTCAATAGTGCGGGACGACACAAAAGCTGCAGGGAGTTCATTGTTCTCAGAGGGCAGGCTCAGATATGAAGGGGTTACGACGATCATCCCTTGTGGTGACGACAAGTATGCCTGCTGTCCCGTTCCCATTCAGTCTAAAATTGGGCCACTGTCACATTCGAATGCCTCAGGAATCTGGATACTTGACGATTCGACCAGCTGGCAGAGTAGATGATGATGATGATGGTGGTGATGATGATGATGATGTTTAGTTTGTAGGGCACTCAACTACGCGGTTATCAGCGCCCGTACAAATTCCCAACCTTTGATCAGTCCAGTCTCGCCACTTTCATGAATTATGATGAAATGATGAGGACAACACAAACACCCAGTCATCTCGAGGCAGATGAAAATCCCTGACCCCGCCGGATATCGAACCCGGGAACCCGTGCTCGAGAAGCGAGAACGCGACGGAAAGACCAAGAGCTGCGGAGATGGCAGAGTAGAGACTTCACAATGAAGTTCCTTTGAACCTTTGTCAGGTGCTGATAACGCTGTCTCAAATGAGGTCGCGACATGTCTTTGTCCTCCACAATGAGCATTCAACATCTGAGGCTGTTCTCACCGGTTATACAGGGCGTTCGCAAATTCAGTTACAAACTTCTGGGACATATAGAGCGGAGTACATAATACTTTGAATAGCAGCCTTTGTCCGGCCGTCTGAATAGATGTTAGGTGGGCAGGTATGCAAAGGGGTAGTCGTGATGGGGTGCTTACATCGGATCCGCTGATGTCATTTGACGGCTATTCCACTTCTGTGACCTGATTCGAGCCTCATTCACGTGTTCAAAATGTTCTATTGTGTGTGAAATCTTATGGGACTTAACTGCTAAGATCATCAGTCCCTAAGCTTACACACTACTTAACCTAAATTATCCTAAGGACAAACAGACACACCCATGCCCGAGGGAGGACTCGAACCTCCGCTGGGACGAGCTGCACAGTCCATGAGTGCAGCGCTTGAGACCGCTCGGCTAATCCCGCGCGGCCATTCACGTGTCTGCGAGTTTGAGAGCAATATGGTTGGGTACACGTTTGCGGGATATACCGCCACGATCCTTCTGAATGGCGAAGCTCACGAATGGAGGAGCTGCTTGTCGCCTTTATCGAGATCTTTCTTGACAGTGTCCGACTCTTTCGCACATCATCTTCGTCACAATTACGCAACGGTTTCGAGAAAGGGCACCTTCACCGTCAGCAGGCATGACTGTGGTGCTCCAAAGAAACGCCTCAGACCGAATTTAAGGTCGCACTGCATCACCTTGTAGAGAACCCGTCAACGAGTACATCAGCAATTTATTTGGTTGTTAATGAGTGGAACTGTAAGACAAGCAAAGTACTGGGTCACGCCTAATCAACTACTCGTAAAAGAGCTCGCGTTACCAGCGTATTTTCAAATAGTTGTAGCACGGAAACGGTACGTTTCCTGACATGGGTTCGAATACAAAATATTATCTACTCACTCCAGAGCTAGAACTTTGTTCAAATTCAAATTCAAATGGCTCTAAGCACTATCGGACTTAACATCTAATCCAAGGACATCACACACATCCATACCAGAGGCAGGATTCGAACCTGCGACCGTAGCAGCAGCGCGGTTCTGGACTTAAGGGCCTAGTACCGCTCGGCCACAACGGCCGGCTAGAACTTTGTAATGGAAATTTCCGAACATCATATATACTCTACCATGTTAGGTAACACCACTAAACACGAAGAACACTAACGTACTCTGATGGCTGTCCTACCTGTCACAGAGAATTCTAACACTAGTTTCATACCGGCCGATGGTCGTACATGTAAGAATTTACACTTAATCCATCTACGGTTTCTGGGTGATCCTTATTTTGGTCAGGCTGTGTATTTAGTACATTTCATACTAGTTTGACGTTAGTTGCAAGCCACCTTCGTGGTGCCGCAATTTTAATGACTAACACTGTATACAGAGCCATGTGAAAGTGCTGTACTGACTACTAAAAGATTTGGTTGTGTGTCTGACAGAACTGTTTGTTATCATTAGCTACACACGGTCAACACTTGCGAAAGCCCAGTGATTCGGATCTTGGTTTGTGGGGAACCGTGTTGAGGCGTTAGTGAGCAACAGCGGGCAGGTCTGCAACAGGTGAAATTTGGAGAGGGCGAATAGAAGGGGGCAGGGTTGAGCTTTTGGTGGGTGGGTGGGTGGGGAGGCTGCTTGTTATCAGCCCCAGGCGAGCGGACGCTCGCGGCTGGGGCTGCCAAGCACTAGCAACAGGTCTGCCCGCGGGAGCAGTCTGTTTGCATCCCCCCTGTCTGTCTGTCTGCCCGCCTGCCTGTGGAAAGCGGAGCTCGCCGCGGCTGCCTGCGACTGGCGGGCGCTACAGGCTGCGTTACTGCCTCGGCTATAATTAGTTGCACGTACTCTAAAAGTTTCAGAAAGATAACCTAAGGCCGGCCGGAGTGGCCGAGCGGTTCTAGGCGCTACAGTCTGGAACCGCGCGACCGCTACGGTCGCAGGTTCGAATCCTGCCTCGGGCATGGATGTGTGTGATGTCCTTAGGTTAGTTAGTTTTAAGTAGTTCAGAGTTCTAGGGGACTGATGACCTCAGCTGTTAAATCCCATAGTGCTCAGAGCCATTTGAACCATTTTGAACATCGCTGTTTGGTCTCCTCCCCCAAACAACCCAACCCAACTTAACCTCTTCCGCATATACCTCTCGATATAGAACATGTGCGTCCAACCTTTGGGCCCCACTGGAAGAAGACTAGTGCGTCTGGGCCGTACAAAGTGTACTTAACACTATGCTGCGTTTATGCTGTAACATGGCCCTAGTTTATTACATTTTTATTGCTATGTTTTAATGCACAGTATTGGAAGATTTTATTACGGGAGGAAAGTGAGCAGATAGACTCGATAATAAGGCATATCGTCGAACGGCGCGCCAGATGGTCGCATAGCGTCAGAACGGTCGGGCGAGCAAGAGCCGTATTCTGCTGGAGCAGAGAGTGTGTGGGTTTACCCACCACGCTGGGCGCCAAGAAGCGAATCATTTATTATTTATATTTACTGTTTGAATATTAAAATACAGCTCTAACAGCGCTGTTGACATTACTTGCACTCAGAATTTGTTAATAATAATTTCAGCATCACATAGTTCATCAGGAAATGCTACTTCTTCCAGTTAGTCATAGTGTAACAGTACACGTTCAGCGCCTTATTACACTAACGGTTCAAATGGTTCAAATCGCTCTGAGCTCTACGGAACTCAACATCTGAGGTCATCAGTCACGTAGAACTTAGAACTACTTAAACCTAACTAACCTAAGGACATCACACACTTCCAAGCCCGAGGCAGGATTCGAACCTGCGACCGTAGAGGTCGCGCGGTTCCAGACTGAAGCGCCTAGAACCGCTCGGCTACACCGGCTGGCAAATGCTACTTAAAGACTATTTTAGCTACTTTCAGTGTTTGACAATGGAAAGGTTGAACCAATTACAAGTGCGCCCTGAAAGGGAAGGCACCGATCTGTTAAGATAGCTCGCTAGGCAGTCCACAATTGGTTTTCGAGGTGGCAACACGCGAGATGGTGCGCAAGTGCAACTCACATAAAGACGGAATTAATTGATAAATTTGCTTTGGAGGACTTAATTTTTCGGTCTCATGTTGATTCTATCATGACGTGAAGTATTTCTGTGACTTTTTGCGGCACTTGGAAACTAATGTTTCAGGACCGGGAGTCTTTTTATAAGTATTACCGACAGACTGGCTCCCAAAACCTTTTTCTTGATTTTTTTGGCTTCTATAAATAGAAATAAAATTTATTAGCGCCATAGTACCGCGTAATTTCAATTTTAATAGGACCGAATGCTTTCCCATTTGCCATTTCGTTGTGCACTGTTTACTACGCGCACATTGGAGCCTGCGGCCAGCGGAGAAGAATCCAATTGGGACGACAGCTATACATCTTAACAAAACGACAGGTAAGTAGATTGCCTCCAGTTACGCTAGGGATAATGAGCATGGACCTTATTTCCTGAAACCACCGTGTTAGTTAATCCTGGCACATCTTTTTCGTGGTAAGTGTTATGTTCAGGAGACTGCTGTGTAGTATTTGAGAGTAAGAATTTGCGTCTTTTGGGAACAAGTGCTTTTGTTGCTCTCATGAATACTTTGACTTAGCATCCCTTGTGTGTGGAAACTTACCCTTAAACGGCGGTAAGTTTTAATAGGATGCGTTAAATACTCAGTATACTTTACAAGTAACAAAAATCGCTCAGAAAAAAAGAAATAAAGAAAGAAAGGGACGGGATAGTCGAAGGTACACAGTTAACAACACATTTAAGTAATTTAGAATTTATGATTCTTTTTTTAAAAAAGCAAGATAGAATTAATTTGACATTTTATATGCGAGATTTTATTAATAATTTTTATATCAGTAATTACAAACCATAAAAAATATCACATTTGACTCTGAGTTTGGAAAACTAACGTTATTAGTATCACACTCGATCGAAGTGTTTGCAAATTCTCAGGGTGTTCTCAAAGTAGTCGTCTTAGATTCTCGTTATGTTTTTACTCTTTGTGTCCTTTACTTTTGAAAATAACTGTTCACAAACGTACATGCTTCCAAAGAAAGATGACGTGTATAACGTACGACTGTGCGGCAAGTGATACCTGCGTTTAAATGGTTCAAATGGCTCTGAGCACTATGGGACTTAACTGCTGAGGTCATCAGTCCCCTAGACTTAGAACTACTAAAACCTAACTAACCTAAGGACATCACACACATCCATGCCCGAGGCAGGATTCGAACCTGCGACCGCAGCAGCAGCGCGGTTCTGGACTGAAGCGCCTAGAACCGCTTGGCCACAGAGGCTGACGTTGACAAAGGAACACAACACACAAAACTATGTACTGTGATTGAGTGATGCATTCTGCCTGAATACGAAAGTCTAGAACGCAGTAAAACACTCTGCTATGCACCACGGCCTACGCTTTGCAGTATGGATACACCGTATTTGAAAATACAAAAGGCATCGGCTGTCATCACTACGTTCGGTACCCATCGCGCACTAACTGCATTCTGAAAAAACTTGTCGGTCGTGGAGCTACACAGAGTGCTCGGAAATTCCCGTTGTAAACTTGTAGAACATATAGTGGGCAGTGAGTACATAACATTTTGAATAGAAACCCATGTCCGTAAACGTCCCGTATCCGTGCTAAGCCGTTCGAATACTTGTTTGTTAGGAGGGTACGCAACAGGGTAGTCATAGTAGAGAGAGGGTAAGTCAGATCGGCTGATGTCATTTGACGTCTGTCCTACCTCTATGACCTGGTTCGAGCCTCATTGACGTCTCGGAGAGTGTGAGAGCAACATGGTTGAGTACACGTTTGCAGAATACATCAACATAATCCTTATGAACCGCGAAGCTAGCAGTAAAGGAAAATCTGCTCGTCGCCTTATCAAGATCGTTCTCCACAACGCCCAACTTCATCGCGTGCCCATTCGGCCACAATTACGCAACGGCTTCGAGGAAGAGTTCCCTCACCGTCAGCAGGAGTAACTGTGGAGCTCCAAGGAGACGCCGCACATCCGAATTGGAAGAGGCCGTACTGCACCACGTTGAAGACAACCCTTCAACGAGTACACGAGCAATTTTCTTTGGCTACTGAAGGATGTAACTGTAAAAAAGTGGTGTGCTGGGTAAATTAATTGTAAAAGTGGTTTGCGTTACCAACATTTTTTTCAAATGCTTGTAGTACGGAAACCCCCTCTACAATTCCTAGATGTTTGTAACGGGAATTGCCACCCACACTGTAGATGTAGGTCATGAAAGCACAGCACTTGGTAGTATTAATTTTATCCAAATTTCGCAGCTTCAAGCGTGACTGTACTCAATACACTCGAGGTATGAACTAAAAAACGCCTTCAGTCACAATTTTTCGTGTTTTATTTAGTACACGATGCATTTCGGGCCCTGTGGGTCCATCTTCAGGTGTAATTAGTCTTAATACATGATTTATTTGTTCTCTTGAATGAGATGAAATTCATATTCCTAAATCTTTCAGATCAGTTGGAGATATATCTCCGCAAAGACAAAAAACTAGAATCGATGTTAAATGAACGAACAGATTTCACAAGCCATAGCTATTTCAGTAATTTTAAAGATCTGTTCTAAAGTTATTTCCTGCATATGTCAATTGTTTCCTGCATATGTCAATTGTTCAAATGGTTCAAATTGCTCTGAGCACTATGGGACGTAACATCTGAGGTCATCAGTCCTCTAGAACTTAGAACTATGTAAACCTAACTAACCTAAGGACATCACATACTTCCATGCCCCAGGCGGAATTCGAACCTGCGACCGTAGCAGTCGCGCCGTTCCAGACTGAAGCGCCTAGAACCACTCGGGTACCGCGACCGGCTGTCAGTTGTATAATAATTATATTTTTAGCACTATGAAAAAGTCATCTTTGACAACACAATGTACAAAAACGTCTGTGAAGTGTTTAGAAACATGTGCTTGCGAATGTGCCTCTTGAATGAAGTTATATGCTCGAAAACGATGGAAGAAAAAACTTATACTGTTACTAAAACGCTAAAAATGCTTTTCTTGGATTATTTGGTAAGTTTATAAGTTTACACTATTCATCTTTTCCACTATTTCACACATATTTTCCGCGCCTGGCTTACGAAGTTCGTAACCTAACATCAAACCTTTTAGTGACAGGAATATGCACTTCATCTCATTCAAGAGAACAAATAAATCATGTATTAAGACGAATTACACCTGAAGATGGACCCTCAGGGACCGAAATGCATCGTGTACTAAACAAAACAAGGAAAATTGTGACTGAAGGCGTGACTGAAGGCGTTTTATAATTTATACCTCGAGTGTACTTGCTACTTTGTATACATCTGCAATCTGAACTTTTCACCGTCCCTCGCCACTGGCTGCGGGCTGCCGTCTTCTTCTCAATTCCGTCTGCTGTCCAAGTAGGCAATGCAACGTAAAGCTTGGCCACGCCCCGCTTAAATCCTTATGACCCTCCAAACGGTTCCCAATTTCATATCATACACGTTCAGTCTCTTATCCTTTCTGTCTCGCTTGCTGGCTATCAACAAGCTTCTCTCTCCTACGAACTGCGGACCGCGGCGACTACTTGGGTCAGCAACGCCGAACCCAAAACAAGAGGTGTCAACGCCCCAGGATTGCCCGGCGCCGCCGCCACCGGCACTGAATCAAGGATTGTCTCTGCGTCAGCCCCGTACCGCTTAATAGCACATTCAGCGACACCCGCCGAGAAACAACTCCGGCCAATGCGTTGCCCATGGCGACGCGCCGCAGGACTGTCAGCCATTTGGAAATAACAGCCACGCCGCTGACCTCCAGATAAGGTGGAAGTTACTTCGTCGTATAGTAGACAGCACTTCTGGTCTGTCGCACTGAGGCCTCGGAGTTGGGGTGCCGCAGAGCGCACTTCACCCACGAAGGCGCGACCGCCTGCGGTCCTAGGAAGACTAGAGTGCACGAAATTTTAATTTCACAGCACAGTCTATAATCATGCTCCGGAAGCCACACTATGCTGTGAGAGATGCGTACTTTGTGTGTATATTGTCTCCCGTGCCAGTTGCGCATGGTGCGCGGAGAGAACGATTCTTGGTATTCTCTGCGTGAGCTATAAACACTTTATTTTACTTACTTTCGTTGTCTTTTTGCAAGATAAACGTAGCAGGAAGCAATGCATTATCTGTATTGACTGTTCTATACTTGTGCGCTGTCGGAATTTCAGCAGTAAACCATTCCCAGCCGCGCAGCTCTTGCAGCTTTTGCCACTTGAGTTAAAAGAGCGCCTCACTGACGTTTTAGTGCTTAAGCCGTGACGAAACGTACTGCTCTTCACTCAATCTTCTAGGTTTCCTCTATCAGGCCTGGTGAGGATCACACACTGACCAGAAATGTTAAGGATAGGTCGAACGACAGATTTGTAAACTACTATTTTCCACTGAATCTGTTCAAAATGGCTCTGAGCACTATGGGACTTAACATCTATGGTCATCAGTCCCCTAGAACTTAGAACTACTTAAACCTAACTAACCTATGGACATCACACAGCACCCAGCCATCACGAGGCAGAGAAAATCCCTGACCCCGCCGGGAATCGAATCCGGGAACCCGGGCGTGGGAAGCGAGAACGCTACCGCACGACCACGAGATGCGGGCCACTGAATCTGGCAACAGCGTTTTCTATGATTAGCTTAATGAGGCCGTTCGCTTTAATCACTCGGTGCGCATGCTCCATGATATTTAATGGGTGTGACTACCTTAAGTGACTATTCGGCAGTCGTGTAATTATACACTACTGGCCATTAAAATTGCTACACCAAGAAGAAATGCAGATGATAAACGGGTATTCATTGGACAAATATATTATACTAGAAGTGACATGTGATTACATTTTCACGCAATTTGGGTGCATAGATCCTGAGAAATCAGTACCCAGAACAACCACCTCTGGCCGTAATAACGGCCTTGATACGCCTGGGCATTGAATCAAACAGAGCTTGGATGGCGTGCACAGGTACAGCTGCCCATGCAGCTTCAACACGATACCACAGTTCATCAAGAGTAGTGACTGGCGTATTGTGACGAGCCAGTTGCTCGGCCACCATTGACGAGATGTTTTCAATTGGTGAATTCTCCAGAATGTGCTGGCCAGGGCAGCGGTCGAACATTTTCTGTATCCGCAAAGGCCCGTACAGGACCTGCAACATGCGGTCGTGCATTATCCTGCTGAAATGTAGGGTTTCGCAGGGATCGAATAAAGGGTAGAGCCAAGGGTCGTAACACGTCTGAAATGTAACGTCCACTGTTCAAAGTGCCGTCAATGCGAACAAGAGATGACCGAGACGTGTAAGCAATGGCACCCCATACCATCACGCCGGGTGATACGCCAGTATGGCGATGACGAATACATGCTTCCAATGTGCGTTCACCGCGCAGTATTCAGGCAGCTTTCTCCTTTCAACACTGACGGAAGAAATATCGCAACTCCAAGAAGGGGTTGTGTGACGTAAACGAAGTTCACAGGAATGTTTGTACACCTGAAAGGTGGCCGAACGGTTCTAGACGATTCAGTCTGGAACCGCGCGACCGCTACGGTCGCAGGTTCGAATCCTGCCGCGGGCATGGATGTGTGTGATGTCCTTAGGTTAGTTAGGTTTAAGTAGTGCTAAGTTCTCGGGGACTGATGATCTCAGCTGTTAAGTCCTATAGTGCTCAGAGCCATTTGAACCAATTTGAACACCTGAAAGTAATGTCTATTCAGGTTTCACGCCAATCGCATAAGAGTGGTACTAGGAGCGCCACTCTGAGGATGCAAATCAGGTTCCCTTTAAATATGCGCCGTAATGGTCGTGAGCGTTAGTTACCTTTGAGACTAGACGTGGTGAGCTGATGTTAGTCTAGAACGCCTTTAAGGCCATTATCAGCACCCAACTGAGACTGAACGAGGTCGTGTAATAGGACTACGAGAAGCTGGATGTTCCCTCTACGATACTGCAGAAAAATTTTGCACGAATGTAACCACGGTACATGACTGCTGGCAGTGGAGGTCACGATGATATACGATCGCAAGAAGACCGGGCCTTGGACGGCCACGTGGCAAGACCATCGTGTTCGGCTTATGGTTCTGGTGCATCATGCTCCATCTGCAGCAGTTTGAGCAGCAGTTGGCACCACTGTGTGTGTCACTGTCTCACGAACTGTTACAAATCGGTTACATAAGGGAAGGATTACTATCTTTGTCCCGAAAAAAGAATGTTTTTTGAGAATTTTTTTCTCGGTATATGTTATAGATATAAATGTCAAATTTGGTCAAATTTCCTCTACAAACTGGAATTTTTTCGACCGGAAATGTCGAGCAGCAAAGGTGGAAGTGCCGTCGGAACGAAACAAAATTTCGATGGAGACCTCCACGCGCGTTATGTCATAGTTCAGCTGGCCGGAGTGGCCGTGCGGTTCTAGGCGCTACAGTTTGGAACCGCGAGACCGCTACGGTCGCAGGTTCGAATCCTGCCCCGGGCATGGATGTGTGTGATGTTCTTAGGTTATTTAGGTTTAATTAGTTCTAAGTTCTAGTTGACATACTTATGTCGATTTGGGAAGAGGGCTACACCAGCGTGTGACTGTGGCGTGTCAGAGCTTACGCCAGACCGTGTAGTTTACGAGTGCCCCCTCTTCAATGATGTTGCGCCTACACTTCGAGACAGACTTCCAAACCACGACACATAGCAACCACTTAGACGTGAGGACTCTTCCCAAATATTAAACACATTGGCCAACGAGGTATCACGGAAAGTTTTAACAGAATACTTGAGGGGCATAAGCTAAAAACAAAGACAACCAACACTGATTGCGTCCAGAGCCTTATTCCCCTACCGCCTGTGCGTGGACTGGCCGACTTTCCATCATAGTTGCAATCCGCCACGTGCAGGATTAGGGGGACTGGGGGTCAATACTACCGATAAGGACATGCACCGGAAATGACGTAGGATAAGTTAGTTTGTAGGACTTAGTTTTTAGGAAAATTATGCTAGGGAATTGCAGCGAATCAACAACGTGCCCTGCGCAGTGCCAGGGGTAGGCTCTTCGGGTTTAGCTCGATGAGCAAGGCTATTAAAAGTAGGTTTATATCTTTCACTGGCACACACGTGACGATTCAGGCGATAGGAATTAGTTATAAGAAATAGATATAAGCCGTAGATATTAGAAATTAAATGCCCATTGTATGAAAAACTAACTGTAGCTCACTTGAAAACTGTAACTAGCTGCAAATTAAGTATTAACTGCATAATTACTATGACCCACTAACGAGATAAGGAAGTGGGTTAATTTTGTATAATTATTATGGTTTTGTTAGTAAAGATTTTTTTTAAAAAAAAGTTCTAGGCGACTGATGACCTCAGAAGTTAAGTCGCATAGAGCTCAGAGCCATTTGATTTTTTTTTTTTTTTTTTTGTCACAAGTCAGCCGGCTCGTCTGAAATCAAAATGGAGTTGACGTTAGCGAGTTATATAAGATTCTTTAGGAGTTTTACCTCGCTTATGTTATTTGGACCATAGGAAACAAAATGGCGGCCATTTCATAAAATAGGTTTTTTTTCAGTGATTTTTCGGTCAAGTAAATATTTATTTTATTTTATAGTTGATGGATCGGAATAAAAGTGGTACAACTCCTAGATAATTTAGTTAGCTTCGTCGGAAACAAAGAATCATGCCAATCGCTTAATTAGATTTGAAGTTATCATACCGCGCGATAAAAAAAAAAAAAAACCTGAGCTGCTCCAGATCCGTTCGTACGGCCGGTGACAACCGGTTTTCGGCCGCTTGAATCCGGTGGTCGTCTGAATGCTTGGCGAACTGCATCGAATAGAGTCCCAGGGTGACGTCCATCGTTGTCATGGTCTTCATAATTGCTGGATACCCTTCGTTGAAGCTGTTCACTGCCAGGAAAGTCGCGATCTCCACAGTCTTCGCACCAGAATGCAAATGCTTGGGGGCTAACTTCCAAATACACGAGTTCAAACTTTCATTTGAATTTTGTGTGTTTCCTCCCAAGCACAGGTACAATAACTCCTATACCCCAACAATGTAAGGATTCATCCTCTGAAACGTGAATAAACTCCAGCAAATATTAAAGGAGTCAGCCAAGAAAGTCCACTTTCACCAAAGCTTTTTCATGTTTATATTGACGCGTGCATAAAAAATCGCTTAATACAGTAAGCTACACTGTCATTATGAACAATGTAAATCTTACAACTGTTCTATTTACTGACGACCAGGTCACAATAGACAGTGCTGAAAATGAGTCGCTTCCTGCCACGTATGGTACGACCATTTCCACTAGTAAAACCGGGGTGATTACTTTCCGAGGATTAGGAATAATAAGATTTCCTGCAAGATTCATTCACAGCTGTGCACGTCTAAGCATATTCAGATACACCTGGCGTAAAGTTCGTATATCGATGTTGACAATTTCACGTTTTATGCTGTCTTTCAGTTCCTGCACTGTGTAGGATTTGTTTTCACACTCCTTGCTCTTTCATGAGCCCCCACAGGAAAAAAATCACACGATGTTAGATGCAGGTAACGAGGTGGCCGCATATGTTTGCTGACAGTTTGTTCCTCAGGTGTAGACATCATAGACTCGTTCCAGGAAGATCTCAGACGCGTGGCATGTTGCCTCATCTTGCTGGAAGAAGCAGTATTGTCTTTCATATTCAGTGAGTTGAACACATAATGTATCAGAACTTGCAATATTTATGCAACCTTGCTGAGGGTAGTGTCAAAAAATATCGGTCCAATGATGCTCGTTCGTGATACACTGCACCAAACACCGAGTTTTTCATCACGGAGTTATTGCTAATACACGATTTTAGGTTTCTGTGTTGACCGGTACCTTGTGTGCCGTGAATTCACACGACGGGAAAAATGAAACCATCCTTCGTCACTCATGATGCAATGAAAAGGTTTTATCAAACCATCGTTGATGTTACTCAAAAACCACGTGCAGTAATCTACACGTTTCTGACTGTCGTCGTCCGGTAACTGCTGCACAATCTCATACGATATGGCTTCAAATGAAGAGTTTTCAATATCCGCTGGCAACTCCTCCTACTTATACATGCACCTGTTCCGCCAATTTACGTGTAGACTTCTTTGGGTTCTGAATAATTCTACGGCAAACGCCTGCAATAACTGCTGATGAGCGAAATGAAGGAATTCTTTAACTTATTACATTTTGCGCAGATCCCTAGGTGCACCAATTTTTACACACACTATGTACTGCTCTCTTTCCTGTAATTTGTCCGAATACTTGAGCCCTAAAATTTCATGAGTTTTCTTAATCGAACCTGTTGTCAAACTTCACAACTCCATAACTTCAATTCTTTCTTCTATCAACAATGTCGTTTTGCACACCACAAATACAACTTCACTGATGAAATAAACTGAAATTCTGGAAGTAGAATGCTAACAATTGATTATTGCCTAAAACTGTGCAGAGTTGTAGCTGTTTACTCTGTTTCAGAAGTCGAAATTTTGCGTTCGCATTCAAAAGGGAGCGGGCTTATTTTAACTGTGCCATCCAGTACCACATGCTCTAGGAATAAGCCTGGTTTTATCTAAATAGCTTGTTGGTTGGACTAACATTGTAAAATTCTCTATGTAACAGCTTTGACCCTTGATCATACCTTATGAATATTGTTTGAGTTGCTTCAGTAATTTACTGGGTACTCAGAATAAAGCGAAGTTCGGTTTTATTGCCTGCTGTTTTAGTTGAAGCAATGTCGGCGTACTCGTCCAGATTTTATTTATACATTATTTCATGTATCGACCCGCAATAAAAACTTAAAATCAAGAAATGTACATGTACATTGAGTCTTGTTTGTAATTTATCAGTCTTATTTGTCCTGGCTTTGTGTAATATGTTTTAGTACTCAGTGTTAAATGTACTGTTTGTTGAAACTAGAAATGTGTTGTTCTTTTTTATTTACCGTTAACCATTTGTTTCACATTGGTTTTAGAGTGACTTATTGCCTTTTCTGATCTGCTAACCTAATGTTTATTACCGCAGGATTTATTATTATCAAGCATTTGTTAAGTAAAACGTTTTTCTCTGTGTTCTAGTAATACCTGAATTAATATTGTGCTTTATTTAATTTATGTTGAGACAGAACCATCGGAATGGGGTGAAACTCTACACAATGTTATGATTTTGAATCTCAAGTTAAACTGTTCAATTTCTAATCCATAATCCATATTGTTACTTTGATAGCAAACATTTGAGTTTCTCGGACATAACGTGTTAAAGATATACATAATAACCATTTGGAGTATCTTTTAAAATAAATTTGTCTTTTCTGGATGAAGTGTCACATTGTGTGTGTGTGTGTGTGTGTGTGTGTGTGTGTGTGTGTGTGTTCACAAATGGCTCTGAGCACTATGGGACTCAACATCTGAGGTCATCAGTCCCCTAGAACTTAGAACTACTTAAACCTAACTAACCTAAGGACATCACACACATCCATGCCTGAGGCAGGATTCGAACCTGCGACCGTAGCAGTCACGCGGTTCCATACTGAAGCGCCTAGAACCGCACGGCCACCAAGGCCGGCTTGTGTGTGTTTGTGTGTGTGTGTGTGTGTGTGTGTGTGTGTGTGAACTAACACTTTATCACTTCCAGATCCTCGCAAGATAAAGTATTTCGGAAATGAAGCGTTAAAGACTTCACATTTCTATGTCACAATACGACAAACATGCAAATGTAACGTTCAAAAGGGCACCGTACTCGAGCTATTCGTAGTTACAGCTCTTCCCTTATTGTTGCACACATGTGAAATCTGGACTACGACGCTTGACCAAATAAGACAGAATGAATCATCCGAAATGAGTTTCTCCGCTATTTAGCGGGATAATCCCTAAATCATAAGAAGGAGATTGATCTTAGATACGAATTAAACGTAGGATTTCGATGTGTTATAAATAAATAAATACGGAACAAAATGGAGGAATCACGTTCAAGTATGGCTGAGGCCAGAATCACTAATATTACTTTGTAATATAACCCCAGAGGAGAACGAAATGTAGGCCACACTTAAAAAAAAATTGGCGTTAATATTTGTGAGCCAGAACAGGACAATAGGTATAATTTTGACAATGATGATGATGATGACGACGACTGAAGATAATGAATTATGATGACTTAATGTAGCAATTTGTGTGATTTCTAAGCCCAGGACGACCTGGGCACTCCAGAGGAGTTGCGAAACTCGTGAGACTTCGTTTTAGTGAGCTACAATCCAGGATTATGTAGTTGTTCACAGCTGAATACGAAACCGTCCTAGCAGACTTTCTTAGTAACGACCACGCTGATGTACCGAGATTATCTACACTCATTTCACTCTAAAGCACGGGAGGAACAAAAAGTAACAGGTTTTCAAGCCCTCTCTGCGATCTCCACTGAACAAACTACGACTAGCCTGGTTTTGCTGCCACGTATGAAGTACTAGCCTATTAAACTCTCGCATTTCCTTTTAGCAAGACCATTTCTGTTGCAGGTCAACTCTGCATTCAAATACACACAGAACCGGATTATCGAACTAACAAGATTCCTTTTTGGGTGTGACAAGTCACCAAATAAATAAACGATCCGCCACTATCCACGCCCATCGTGTGTGCGAGATTCAAAAATTCATGGGTGCAGTAATGGTATTGTGGACTGCTATCGCATATGTTGCTCGCATTTTAATACAAATTACGCCGTATAATTTAGCTAAAGGCTTAATGGAGCTAGAAAGGACTGCATAACTGACGACCTATTTCCCACAGCAGCCGTTGAACTCGGTTAAGATATTCCAACTAAATTGCAAGTTAATGGCTATTGCAATTAGCTTCGGCGTGTAACTCTTCGTGGTTATGGCGCAGTAAAGAAAATTTCTGTAGTTACAAACTTGACGCATGAATGAAGCGAAGAAACACTATTTTGAATAAATGTGAAGCTTCCCCAGCAAAAATTTTGCTTTCCTACTTCAACAGTAATACTTAGTATAAAAATCTTAAAGTTCAGCTCCACTTCTTTTATAGAAGACATTTTTATGTGTAGCACGACAAAGCTGCTAAAATCTGTACATACTACAATTAGTTTCGACAATTTGTCTCATCGTCTGTCGTACCTGGACACAGAGGATAATATGAGCATACAATTTTCTGAAGGAAGGACAACTGTAATAATACTGTATCATTAACAATTTACTTGACAGTTTGAAATGGTGTATACCACATGCCCATATACTGCGGAACCTCGTAACAACCAGTGATTTCACGCACCACTCAGCATCATCATCAACTCTAAGAGTTCATGTTGACGATGCTGCAGAGCGCTGCTTGACAGCTCGAACACGTTGCGCAAGCGCAATGAACATCTCAAAATGTTCGCGATTGATGAGGGACACTAGACAGATAAATAAAATTATACGCAACCTGTTTCGGTTTATCTTTACACAGCGTCCCCGGCAGGCGATGCCTGCGCTTGCTAAGATCCATATGGAGTAGACTACCTGATCAAAAGCATTCGGATGTTAATATGGGATGTGTCCACTCTTAGCCTTTATGATGGCTTGATCACTGCTGAGGACACTTTCAGTGAGGTGTTTGAATGTCTGTAGAGGGCCGGCCGAAGTGGCCGTGCGGTTAAAGGCGCTGCAGTCTGGAACCGCAAGACCGCTACGGTCGCAGGTTCGAATCCTGCCTCGGGCATGGATGTTTGTGATGTCCTTAGGTTAGTTAGGTTTAACTAGTTCTAAGTTCTAGGGGACTAATGACCTCAGCAGTTGAGTCCCATAGTGCTCAGAGCCATTTGAACCATTTTTGTCTGTAGAGAAATGGTACCCAAGTCTTGATCAGGAGCTGAAACCAGAGAATGTAGTGATGTTCGACTTAGGGTCTGAAGGGAAGCTGACAAAGGAGATCCACTGGGTTGAGATTATGGCTGTTGATAAAATATCGATACACTGACAGATGGACATATCGATATTTTACTAGTAAATATCGATGTAGCAGGCTTTATTTTCTACACTAGTACATAATATATCGATATCCAAATGGAAATATCGAGTGCCGATATTTTTATTTTATATTACATTTTTTCACAATTTTCGGTAAATATTTGAAATTGTTCTTTTGAAAGTGCAGTAGAACATAATTTTACTTTCACTGTGTAAAGGAGTCTTACTAATATTTGGGCTTTCATTAGGTCCTGTTCATCTCCTTGACTGTGTGAAGCGAGGACAGGTGGCACAAAAGGTAATCCGACTGCTTTGGGGGGTGAGGAAGAGGGGGTGGGGGTGGCGGTGTGAATAGACTAACAAGATTTCCGATTTGAATGCATAGGACAGCAGTGGCGTTAAAAAAAAAAGTAACGCAACTAGTGTGCTATTTCTTCACATCGGCATTCTTCAACAAATAGTTGCTGAAAATGATGAACAAATAGCAAAATGACAAGATTGGTCTTTGCGGTGGGCGGAGAAGTTTGAGGGTAATGTTGACGTAATGGGCACACAGTGCTACCAACAGAAACTGCAACGTTTAACTTCACTACACTATTTTGACACTACTACTGCTAGTTCGTTGGCGTTTGCAGGAATGAGAAAACAGGAAAGTCGACGTGAAGTGTTTCGGGCAAATCTGGTGTGCGACGAAACCTAAGGAAGGAACCATCGGACACCTCTTATTGTGCCACTTACACACTTTCATGCGATTACCATTGTTACCAAAGTGGTTACCGCCGAGCATGAACGAGCATCGTTTTCCTTCCAGTTCATGCTTTAAGAGGGATAAACAGGCTGCTAGCTTGTTGACGTGCAGAGTACCTAATAATAAATCAGTACTTAAATATACAGCTCTCAAAGCGGCAGTATTTTTTACGTTGTGCACCCGATATTTTTATAGACCGGTAAGTCGATATCCTGTCCGACGATATATCGATACATTTATTCGGTTTATCGATGCCCAGTGATGATACCTTTCTCAATATCGATAAATCGGTTCCCCGTTTTTTTTAGAAATATAAACAGTTGTAGTTCAGATCGAGACTCAGGACAGGCCAGTCCATTTTAGAAAGTTATCGTCTACAAAGTATTGTCTCACACATGCTGCTTCATGAGAGGGTGGATCTCATGCTGATAAAATAATGGTATCAGAGCTTTTCATCTACTGCACGCGGTACCTAATGCTGTAAAGTGGGTTCATATATTTCTGCCTTTAGCGCTTTGCCAAGCGCTGTAAGAAGACCACACCTGAAACACAAAAGCATCTCCATATCGCAATACCACCTGTTTCGTACTTCACTATTGGCCCAACACATGATGGCAGGTAACGTTCTCCAGAAATCCGCCAGACCCAAATGCTTCTAAAGGAATACCAAAGGATATAGCATGATTCATGGCCCCAAATCACGTATTTCCAGTCAACCACTATCTTGTGCCTTCACTGTTTACACCACTGGAAGCGTCGTTTAGTATATCTACTGAAACGTGTGGCTTATAAACGTCGTACCACATTCCTTTTAACTCCCTACGCACAGTCATTGTGCTACCTGAGCTACTGGTAGCAGTTTGGAGCTCACGATTGTCTCCTTCCGCCGATATGTGATTCTTACAGTGCTGGAAGGTCCCCGTCCGTCAGTTGGGGAGCTCTGCGTGGTCTTGGTTTAGCTGTGATTGTTTTTTCGCGTTCCAATTTAATATCACTTTACGAATAGTCGACAAGAACAGCTTTAGAAGTGTTGAAATATCCTTGAAGCATGTGTTAGGTGACATCCTATGACCCGTCCACTTTCACTCTCCTGAGCGATCCACTCTGCTTTACTGCTTCTCTTCTGACAACACAATGCTTCCTGCACTGGCGAATCCCCATCTCTTGACATCCAGTGGTCAAATTCGCATAACGTATGGATGTCCGGATATTTATGATTAGATAGTGTACAGCCATAACCAGCGAGAGCCGCTGCGTCGTAGAGACAGCGCCCTTTCGCAACGGCAAATGGAATATTTCGGCATCTCGTGTGGCTGCTACTCTTCGATAGCACGATGTACGGGCATAAACGTTATTCGAGTGTCATTCTGAAAGTATGCTACCTTTTATGTAGTCGCCACTGAAATTTAGTCATTATCGTAACGGTCCACAACTTTTACTATCCCTTCTGAATGTTCAGTTTCCACCAGGTTGTTAAACCGATTACTAATGTCCTCTTTCAAATCGTCATTCCCGTAGTGTTTTCCGCCCAAAAAAATGCTTCAGTATGGGAAAAATCACTCGGAGCCAAGTCTGTGTTCTAAGGAGGATATTCAAGAAGTTGAAAGGTGTGTGTGTGTGCGTAAATTTTTGTAGGAACTTTTCTTTTTTTTTTTTTTTTTGGATTTCTGGAATCGCTGAGACATGCGCACGCAGTCTCGTCAGAGAAGCTGCGCTGCACAGAGATGAGATAGAGGCGATCTTTGCACTGCGAAGATGCAGCCCAGATTTATCTGCTGATCGCGAGGTGAGGTGAGCAGATAGCCAGTGAGCTTTGCTCTTAGATAGAGTTTTGGTTTAGTGGCAGTAAGCAGCAAACAACGGAGATTTTTGGTAATTATATTATGGATTAATGGAAGATTTATTTTTGAGAGAAAAAGAACTGAATTTTACGTTGGTACGGTTATAGTCTTTGTGAATAATGGATTACAGGTAACGATAATGTTTGTTTTATTTGCGGCAGCGGATTGATAATGTAGCTTTCTAGGTTCGTCAGACATCCAGATCAGGAGTCCTTTGTTTTTCACTTTTGTTTTTTGTTAGGATTTGTCAATCACTGGGAGAGAAATGGATTTAAGAATTAGATGGTTGATCGAGCGAGGTGGCGCAGTGGCTAGCACTCTGGAATCGCATTCGGGAGGATGACGGTTTAATCCTGCGTCCGGCCATCCTGATTTATGTTTTCCGTGATTTCCCTTAATCGCTTCAGGTAAATGCCGGGATGGTTCCTTTGAAAGGGCACCGTCGACTTCCTTCCCTAATCCGATGAGACCGATGACTACTCTGTCTGGTCTCCTTCCCCAAACAACGCAACCCCAATCTGTAGTAACAATATGGTTCGAAAACTCCTCGCCATCCTTGCCGTACCGAGTGAGAAAAAGTTATTGCAGCTCGAATTCATTGTTTTTTTGTGTCCATCTGCCAAAAATCGAAGAACCCCCCGTGTACAAACTTTTCTATGGGACAAGTCATCACATTTTGATGAAAATTGTGAAATTTTAGGAATGTACAAGCTCGTCAACAGAGAAATTTCCATCCTGCGGAATTTTTTCCTTAGTTCCTGTTTTGAGTTCGTCTATCAGAACTGAAGGCCAGCCTGATCGTTCTTCATCAGGAATATTCGCTCATCCGCTAGTAAACATGGAGCACCGTTTTCGAACCGAAGCTTCATTCGTCACATTTCGATAATCTTCGTTTAACTGTAAATTTCGAGAGGGTGAAAATTTTCTTGCACTTAGAAGCCGTATTACATAACGTATCTCACACTTGGTGGGACTGTGAAGTTTGTCACACGCTTTAAAATCGCACGATCGACTCGACCGCCATTGGGCTTTTCAGTACCATCTCGTCAATGGTGTACCAGGAGTCAGTAGTTCTCAGCCTGGGCGGATAGGGGAAAAGTCAGTTTCACCCCTCGAGAGAAGTGTGGATCGAAAACGAGGCCTCTTTCTAACGAAAACTGGCACCGGGGGGGAGGGGGGAGGGTCGGACTGTTCCTTCAGCTACAAAGAAAACAAATTTACGTGAAAACACAAGTATTGGTACGATGGTACATGAGTATTGAAACTAATACCGTTGATTAAAATGATATTGCTGTTACTACTTGGTTTAAAATTGCCACCGCAGTAACAAGAAAGGACGTATGAATACGAAAATGTTTTTAAACATATCTAACAATTTAAATTTTAATTTCTACAAGCTGCTATAACGTCAGCAGGTATTTCCTGTTGCAGTTAGTACGAGCGTAAGAAATGGACGAGCTCCAAGACAGGCTTAGCTGCGACTAAGGAATTCCAAGAACCGACTTGGCACTGGCCACCCTTTTACAACAGCGACGTGTTGGTGTTGAGACTACTGAAGCGGCGTGTATGCTGTGGTACATTTTGACCACGTTCAGAAGAGACCAGTGAATAACTATGGCTTCTAGTCAGTCTCATAACCAGAGCATGTTGGAAGCATATTGCCTCAAACCGGCTGAAGAAGTATTCCCACTATTCGAATGAATACTTGAAATATGTTAGAGAGGAAACTTTTCTGCCTTAATTGTTATTAAATGTATTTATCTATCACGATCGTAGTTTCCGTCCATTATTAACAAGTGGCAGCTCATTATGAGGTGCGTCATGCATCGTTCCTTTTAAGAGGAAGCGCTTGCCTCTTCTCAAATACGATCACATATTGTATGCGTGACGTTGTAGGCATGTGGTGAAAATAATGTAAGCTGTTAACGTGAGTTCGATAGCACTTGTTGCATGAAGTGCTACATTCTTCTATTTAAATGACGATGGACTCTTGTCTCATTATAGTCGTGCAATACGTGGAATACGAAAACATGTCTGCGACGAGGACAGTGTTCTTCTAAAAGGAATAATATAATGACGCAGTTCATAGTGAGCTGACTCTTGAAAGTGGCATAGCAGGACGAAATCACGACCGTGATGTATAAATATATACTAGTATGTAAGTTGAAAGACGAAAGTAGCTTTCACTTGATGAATCACCGCCAAGTGAAATAGCTTGATGAAACTGGTCCACACATAGAAAGAACTGCTGCAGTACTCGACAGAAGGCGACTGAATAAACACACAATGAGGAAAGACAATAATTACACCGAAGTCACCGCAATTCATGATGGTTCCCTGGAATATTGCAAAAGGTCAGAGACGGCTCTTATTAGGGTGTGCGATTACCACGAACGGCAAAGCATGCTCTGCAATGAGCTCCCATGCTGGCCACGGGGTTGAAAAGGACCTATTGTGGTACACATACACGCACGCACATAACAAATATGCATACACATACAGTTGCATTAGATTTACAACGTAGTCCCAGAAATAAATTAAAATAGTTCCAACAATTCACTACTGGGGTAGCCTTTAGGCAGAGTTCCTGCGTTACGAGGAGACTGCCGGAACTACTAATCGCCTCCCAAATATCCCCAATGTAGGTTCCCACTTTCCCCTACCAGATCGCCTGGTTATTGGTCGAAAAGAAGAAAGGCTGTATAAGGGGATAGAGTTTAGCCTACAGATAGTCCTGATTTTTGGAGAAGTAAAGAAAAAAAAGAAGAAAACGAAAAAGTAGAAACATAATCGATCAGCTAAACAGATCGTAGTTTTCCTAACCAAAAAGAATTAATAATGATCTCGATAACGAAATAATTTTGAGTTTGTTGGCGCTGTGACATGCCGGGGAGCAGAAAAAAATTGTTCAAATGGCTCTAAGCACTATGGGGCTTAACATCTGAGGTCATCAGTCCCCTAGACTTAGAACTACTTAAACCTAACTAACCTAAGGACATCACACACATCCATGCCCGAGGCGGGATTCGAACCTGCGACCGTAGCAGCAGCGCGGTTCCAGACTAAAGCCCCTAGAACCGCTCGGCCACAGCGGTTGGCGAATGAGGTGCAGAGTTGGACAAACATTTTTATATTAGGTTACTATTTTAGGCCAGTAACAACCATCTTCAGACCTGATAAGTGACACTCAAGACGGTAGCTAACGATGTTTTGATTGAGTTAATGTCAAGTGTTATTTTCATGGACTGAGTAACTTAATCGATATAGCCAGAGATAACAAGCGACAGCGGGAGGCATCAAGCCCGGATATTAGTTTTTCGGCTGACAGATACGAGATTACTGACCGCTGCCTATACATATGAGCTGAATGCAGCATGGAGTGTACAACTGTGAAAAGCAGTGCATCTTTAGTATCTAAAGTACAAAAACAAAATAAAAAAGAGAATAAATTATTTTTCCTTTCCACATACTACTTGCATACCAGGTATTTAGACCTAAATACATAATCCAACAGACTTTCATAAATGAAATGGTACCCTCTGTGCCAATGTCATAACAAATCACCACATAAAATAAATTTTCAATAGTTGTAATACTTTTGGCAAAAAATCACATTCGCAGTTACTTATTTTTACACATTTTTCCCTGTCAGAATAGAGCTTCTAGGCTGTCTTAACCTCATAAATTTTCGGTAAAATATTCAAATATGTGAGAATTCCTAAGGGACCAAACTGCTGAGGACATCGGTCCCTAGGCTTCCACACTACTTAAACTAATTTAAACCAACTTATACTAAGAACTACACACACACCCATGCCCGAGGGAGGACTCGAACCTCCGGCGGGAGGGGCCGGGCAATTCGTGACATGGCGCCTCAAAGCGCTTGGCCACTCCGAGCGGTGGTACAGTATTAAACGCCGAAGTACAGATCGGTAATATGTTTGCCTTCAAATTCATATCTCCTTTCTATTATACGTTTCAATTCCTGTCTTAACTCATTCATTCATCGTCTTCCGCGAAGACATTCCAGTCACTGTTGCCGGACCGTGTGACCGAGCGGTTCTAGGCGCTTCACTCTGGAACCGCGTGACCGCTGTTGTCGCAGGTTCGAATCCTGCCTCGGGCAAGGATGTGTGTGATGTCCTTAGGTTAGTTAGGTATAAGTAGTTCTACGTTCTAGGAGACTGATGACCTCAGATGTTAAGTCCCATAGTGCTCAGAGCCATTTGAACCATTTGAACCTATACTATCACTGAATTAAAGTCCTCCTCCACGTTTTTCTGTCTGTGTGGGAAGGCTAATTGCAAGGTCTACTCTAGAGATTTTGATACGGTTTTCACTGACATAATTACGGGGAAGACTCGTGTATGTAAGTTTTTACCAGTACGCCAAACAATTCGTCCCGTAGTAGATACCTTGAGTCACCCGTACCAAACCAGGAAAGAGTGGCGGGTCGCTAGGTTCCTCTTGTTTTCACAGACGCTCAAGGAATGTATGTACATACCTCAAACTACTTCCTATTACTTTCATCTACATCTGCGTCTACATGGTTACACTGCAAATCACAATTAAGTACCTGCAGAGGGTTCATCGAGCCCCATTCAAAATAATTGTCTATTATTCCACTCTGGAACAGCGCGCGGGAGAAACGAACACCTATATCTTTCCGTGCGAGCTCTGTTGTCTCTTATCTTATTACTATATATCGTTTCTCCCTACTTAGATCGGCGTCAACAAAATATTTTGCCTTCGGAGGAGAATACTGGTGATTGAAACTTCATGAAGTTCCCGCTGCAACGAGAAAGGTCTTTTTTTATGATTTCCACTTCAAATCCCGTATCATGGCCTTGACACTCCCTGCCCTATTTCTCGATAATGCAAAACTTGCTCGATGCACTCCGTTATCCGTATCTGGTAAGGATCCCACACCGCGCACCAGTACTCCAAAAGAGGACGGACAACCATTGTGGAGGCAGTCTCTTTAATAGAGCTGTTGCATATTCTAAGTGTTCTGCCAATAAAACAAATCATTGGTTTGTCTTCCCCACATATTTGCTATGTGTCCTTTCCAAAATTAAGTTGTTCGTAATTGTAATACGTAGGCATTTAGTTGAATTTGACTGATTTATCGTGTAACCAAAGTTTAACGGATTCCTTTTAGCACTCATGTGGATGACCTCACTTTTCATTATTTACGGTTAATCTCCAAGTTTCGCATCATACAGATATCTTTCGAAATGGTTTTTTATTTTTTTATCGTCTGATGACTTAACTAGACGATAAACGACAGCATCATCTGCAAACAAAGATGGCCACTCAGACTGTTTCCCAAATCGTGTAAATAGATAAGAAACAGCAGAGGACCTACAAAACAAAACTACCTTGGGGAACGTCAGAAACCACTTCTGTTTCACTTGATGACTTTTCGTCAGTTACCGTGAACTTCGATGTCTCTTACAGGTAATCACGAATCCACCACGTAACTGAAACGATATTCCATAATATCCGGTGTCAAAAGGCTTGTGGAAATCTAGAAATACGGAATCAGTTTTGAATCCCTCGTCGTTGGCACTCAACACACCGTGCGAGTAAAGAGCCAGTTGTGTTTTTTACCTAATTGAGGAACTACTGCAAAATATAGCTGAGAAGGTCACACATAAATGAAAAGCATAATAACTTACTTTGTTTGTTCCCAAGGCTAGGTAAACGCTCTTCTACCAAATTTAGCGCAAGCCGAACATTTCAACTGTTCTACTATTGGTTTTCTATTTAAAGTTTTCTGCAATACGCCATATCAAGAAATTTGAAATTTCCATCCTGTTTATTCTAAACTGGACGAGTCATGTTTTCTTTTTCACAAAAGCATTTATTGTTTTCCTCTGTTTACACTTCTTACTTGGCCTAATTTTATTGCGTGCTTAAGAGAAAAAAATTCTACCTTATTATTCAGTTGAAATGGAACATATTTAAAAAGAGAATGTGAACAGGGGATCAAAAATTGTGGAATACCCGTTGTACAGGTAGTTTCTCTCCAAGAAGATGGTGCTCCGTCCTCCTATGAATTAGCGTAACGGCCTGTTGTTTCCCAAATATGAAATAAACAAAGCTTCTGTTCAAGCAAATATTTGATGAAATATTACTTTTGCAATATAGTGTAGTGGCTGACATCGTCAAGCGCATTCACTTAGTCGCAGAAGACCTAAACTGGTGATATCGCATAGTTTAATGTCATTAATGTGTGCTCAGTGAAAGTATATATAGAGGTGATGGTAGAGAGACCCTCCTGAAAACCAAACTTTATAGGCAGTTCTAGTTTCAGTCTTCTTACGCAATGTAAACAGTTTGAAACAGCAGTGGGATCACAGGTGTGGTGACCACTGTAAGGAAAACTGCCACTTCCGTCTTGCAAAATCTTCTACTCCGAACAATAATGAGCAATGTTTTACTGCACTCCGCTAATCGGTGGATATCAACTGCAAAAAGAAGTTTTCTGCGGGCACAGCCGGTATTCTCAGTTTTAAACGGTGACGTTCTTTATCTGTGAATTTGTAAACAGAGACTATTTTAAATGGAGAAATATACACGTAATCTATGCATAAAAAGTGCGCTGTACCAGGCAAAAATTATGTTAGTGCATTAATTCATAAAATGAAAAGAATATCAGAATTCCAAATATTTACGAATGAAATAAAAAAATGTTAATTAACAATAACTCTCTTATTGCTGCAGAGCACATGAATCATCAGCATTGAAAGTGGAGTGATTTTTTCCTTTCATTATATGGAACCGTAGTGCTTATGTTAAAATATTTGCGTACGTACAAAAAAATTTTTAATACTCTAATTTATATTGTAACTTATGTGTATGGATTCGCATTATACGCAACAATACTTTCTTAAATCAGATGTAATTAGAGTGTGGTATCATGTAGTATTGTCTTTGACAAATCTTTGTACCACTGTAAATAATGAAATTAAAGGACGCTAATGAATTTGAAATTATGTTTGTTGTTCATACGGGAAATTAACTGCTATCTGCTGTTAACGTGTCGCCTCGAACGATTCGTGAATAAAGCTTTATTAGGAATGCCCAATAAAATATTAAAACTATGATTCCATCAGAATGCTAGCATATCTCTGGAATCTAGCATTCTAAAACATCTCTGAATGACAGTCGTGGTCAACAACATAACGTTTTACAAGAGTGAGGAATTTTGATGTATGGTTCAGAGCAACATCTTTAAGTACGAGAAATTTTTGCAACGATAAATTCTAATTACCACGGCACAGTTTCATAGTACGTGTATCAGTTTGTCGATGAAGTTTTTAAGCTGTATCTCTTCCTCATTTAAGACTACCTGACAATCACGGTCAAAAACATTAACTTCACTCCACTACAGCAACCGTAATTTCTACAGTATAATATAGACGGTTATTTCGTAGCCAGTGGTTTAATGCAGCGCACAATTACACTCAAAGTTTATGAGTCAGAGATCAACAGTCAGTCTCATACCAGTTTCAGTAAGGTGCTAAATGCTTGGAAATATTGCAATACAACTGCAGTGCTCTTGCCTGTCCCACGACCAGAGATACGAGGCTATAAGACGATAGTAAGGATATCTGTGCCCGAGTACGGCCATCTGTGTCTCCGCTTTGTTAGTCCCAACAAGAGCAAATTCTATCATTACTCAGATAACATCTAACTTGTTAAGCTTAAAACATGTACTACTATTCCTTGTAATGGACAGAGCTGACAAAAATCCATCGCGTCAAAATTGCTGTCATAACCAACGGATGATTGATCACTGGGAAATGAAACATGTCCCAAAACTAACCTTCAATATGAATAAAACCTTAAAACGCAAAAGTGAAAGAAACAAAATGCTAATTTTAAAAATCTATGACAGTTCCAGCGCAACGCTTAGTTTACGAAATACGACTCTGTTGCAAAGGTGATGAGAACAAAGTAAAAAACTCAGAACTGGGTATTCTAAGAAATGTCATAGGATGGAATCTTTTACACTGAAGAGTCAAAGAGATTGGTACCCTGCCTAATAATGTGTAGGACCCCCGCGAGCACGCAGAAGTGCCACATCACGACGTGGTATGGAATCGATTAATGTCTGGAGAAGTGCTGGAGAGAATTGACACCTCAGTCCTGCAGAGCTGTCCATAAATCCGTAAGAGTACGAGGGGGTGGAGATCTCTTCTGAGCAGCACGTTGCAAGACGTCCTATAATGTTCATGACAGGGGAGTTTGGTGGCCAGCGGAAGTGTTTAAACTCAGAATAGTGCTCCTGCAGCCACTCTGTAGCAGTTCTCGACGTGTGGGGTGTCGCATTCTCCTGCTGGAATTGCCCAAGTCCGTCGGAAGGCACAATGGACGTGAATGGATGCAGGTGATCAAACAGGATGCTTACGTACGTGTCACCTGTCAGAGTCGTATCTAGACGTATCAGGTGTCCCATATCACTCCAACCGCACACGCCCCACACCGTTACATAGCCTCCAACAACTTTAATAGTCCCCTGCTGACATGCAAGATCCATGGATTCATGAGATTGTCTCCACACCCGTACACAACCACCCACTCGACACAATTTTAAACGAGACTTGTCCTACCAGGCATCGTTTCCTGTCATCAACAGTCCAATGTCGGTGTCGTCGGGCCCAGGCGAGGCGTAAAGCTTTGTGTCGTGCTGTCATCAAGGGTACACTAGTGGGCCTTCGGCTCAGAAAGCCCATATCGATGATGGTTCACTGAATGGCTCGCACTCTGACACTTGTTGGTGGTCCTGCCTTGAAATCTGCAGCAATTTGCGGAAGTGTTGCATTTCTGTCATGTTGAACGATTCTCTTCACTCATCGTTGGTCACCTTCTTGCAGGAGCTTTTTCGGCCGCAGAGATGTGGGAGATTTGATATTGTACCGAATTCCTGATATTCACGGTACGCTCGTGAAATAGTCGTAAGGGAAAATCCCCACTTCGTCGCTAACTCGGAGATGTTGTGTCCCATCGCTCGTGCCCCGACTACATCACCATGTTCAAACTCACTTAAATCTTCATAACCTTTGCAACAGCTGTAACCATCTAACAACTGCGCCAGACACTTGTTGTCTTATGTGTTGCCGACCGCACCGTCGTATTCTGCCTGTTTACATATATCTGTATTTGAATACGCACGCCTATAGCAGTTTCTTTGGCGCTTAACTGTATATCACATCCCGGAAAATGTGAAGAAAGTATGCTGCTTTTCGTTTCTAACAGGTCTTGTTCTCAATCGGCGCTGTAATGAAATGGTACTAATCTGTGTCAACCCCTGTAACACTCTCCTCAAATGCTCTTCTTAACAGCAGATACCCATCAACTTGTGCCTTCTATTGCTGAAGATTTTCCTAAGACTTCTGTCCTAATCCGTTCCTTAAAGCATTTATTTTTAATTATTAGTTACGAATGAAGGCATAGTGCTTGTAGAAAAAGTGATCATATTTTTAACATATACGTTTTATTTTTTTTCAGTCACTTCGGTTATAAAAGTGCAAAGGCTGGAGAAACAAAGATTTCCACAGGTAACAAAAGCATATCGATCAAATGAAGAGAGTGGTGCAAGTACCAGTCTGACTCTTGAAACTGGAGCAAGCTGGGCAGATGATGGCTGTGTTCCTATCCCACGCTCAATACTAGGAATACTCGAGCCACAGATACTGCTGTCCAACTTTCTTCTGCTCTATAATTGATGAATGCACATCAAAAATGGACCACGTTCCAAAACAAAACAGAAAAAGAGTTAAATCTAAAAAATAAACCTGAATGCCATTTCGAACAACCTTAAAAGCAAGCTAAATGCCACGACCATTGATATTTGTACACTGGTGAGTAAAATCTAAGGACGAAAGCAACTTCCGAATTATGTGTCACTGCCGAGTAACATAGCTCGATGATACTAGTAGAATACCGTTACGTTATAGCACAGAAGATCACTGAAAGAAATACGTGATCAGACGAAGAGAAACGCCACCTTTATTCAAAGACGATGGTTACACTGAAGTCATCGAGGTTAATGATGGTCTCCTGGACATTACAAGCGGGGAGACACGATTCTTAATGGAGTCTGTGATCACCACTGACGGTGTTGCATGGTGTTCACACAGTTTCTAAGGAGTTCTTGCGGCAGCGCATACCATCCTCCACCAGAGCTGTTCTCCAGTGCCATATGGTCGTCGGTGCATATGGACGTGCTGCAATACGTCTGCCTAACTTATTCAACACGTCCTCTTTGGGATTTAAGTCAGGGTACTGGCAGGCCAGTCAATCAGCCGAATATCCTCTCATTCCAAGAGCTCCTTCAACTGAGATGTTCGATGCGCTCGTTCACTATAATCCACTAATAATGAAGTCAGCACCCTTGAAAAGATCCATATGGGGAAGATGTACAGTGTTACAGTAACTATGAAATCTGAGTGTGACGTGTTCAAAGATGTGAAAGCCAGTACGCCTATGTAACTTTATGCCTCCCCACGTCATAACACTGGCACTACCAAATGATCATGTTCGATAATGTTCCAGGAAGAATTACACGTCTCGACCTCACGCCATATGAGAGTACGCCTGAGATTGTCTAACGTGGTCGTTTTGGTGGTCTAGGTGTTTAAGTTGTGTCTTTAGTATTCTTATTTATATTTTTACAGTTTTTACCGTTTTTTTAAAATTTGATATTTCATGGATAAGTGTTACAGTATTATAGTATCGAGTTTTTTGCATTAATAAGGTGTAATTTATTGAGATGCCTTGCTTCATTGATACAGAGGTCGATTTCAATTAAGAGTAATTGTATGAACACAAGACAGGACGAAATAGAGGAGAACATCGAACTGGTAGAAAAACTGTCGACTTCTTCAAAAAAAAAATTACTAATTGGTGGGGCGTTATGGGAGAGAGATGATGATAGAAAAAAAGACGGCTTAGACAACAGCATTTGAATTATTTTTTCTGATAATAAACAAGTCGGTTTACAAGTAAGAAAAGAAAAATAAATGTTCAAAATAGTTCAAATGATTCTAAACACTATGGGACTTAAAATCTGAGGTCATCAGTCCCCTAGACTTAGACCTACTCAAACCTAACTAACCTAAGGACATCACACACGTACATGCCCGAGGCAGGATTCGAACCTGCGACCGTAGCAGCAGCGCAGTTCCGGATTGAAGCGCCTAGAACCACTCGGCCACAGCGGCCGGTCAATAAAAATGAAAACAGTGAACTAGGAGCGTTTCACTAAATTAACTTAATCATAAGAAAAAACGGAAAAGCAAAATGATAGAAGGAAATCTTGACGGGAATACAGATGACTAATGATCACTCTTCGAAATCTCTCACGTCCGTCTACATCATGCACTGGAACATTTGTCAGTTCGTCTGTTGAACTCACTCCGTTGCAAGAACGGCACTGACTCAGCAGAATGCCGTTGGCAGTACTCCTAGACAAACATCCATTAGCTGCTGTGCGAGGACCGGCGCTTGTTTTGACACTCTGCAAGCCCCCGAGGGCCAATGGAGACGTGCTTCACGGACGATAGCGTGGCTTGGTGAAACTGTTTGGAACCAGCCGCACTCACATAGGGCAACGAAACGTGTCTGCGAAAAAGTCTGCGCGCTTTCAGGTGGTCTCTCCTCTCATCGGTTGCTTAATTTGCTTACGGCTATTCACCTGGCGGCATGTCCCATCATCCTGTCCCTTTCGCTCATTAGTGTTTCCCACATGTTCCTTTCCTCTCCGATTCTGCGCAGAACCACCTCTCTCCTTACCTTATCAGCCCATCTAATTTTCAACATTCGTCTGTAGCACATCTCAAATGCTTCGGTTAGGCCGGCCGCGGTGGTCTAGCGGTTCTAGGCGCGCAGTCCGGAACCGCGCGACTGCTACGGTCGCAGGTTCGAATCCTGCCTCGGGCATAGATGTGTGTGATGTCCTTAGGTTAGTTAGGTTTAAGTAGTTCTCAGTTCTAGGGGACTGATGTTAAGTCCCATAGTGCTCAGAGCCATTTGAACCATTTTTGCTTCGGTTATCTTCTGTTCCAGTTTTCCTGAAGTCCATGTTTCATTACCATTCAATGCTGTATTCCAGACGTACATTCCTAGAAATTACTTCCTCAGATTCAGGGCTATGTTTGATACTAGTACACTTCTCTTAGCCAGGAATGCCGTCTTTGCCAGTGCTAATCTGCTTTTGATGTCCTCCTTGCTCCGTCAGTCATTGGTTATTTTGCTGCCTAGGCAGGAGAATTCTTTAACTTCATCTACTACGTGACTATCAATCCTGATATTAAGTTTCTCACTGTTCTCATTTCTACTAATTCTCATTACCTTTTTCTTTCTTCGATTTACTATCAATCCATACTCTGTACTCATCAGACAGTTCATTTCATTCAGCACATCATGCAATTCTCCTTCACTTTCACTCAGGATAGCAATGTCACCAGCTAATCGTGTTAGTGATGTCCTTTGACCTCGAATTTTTATTCCACTCCTGAACCTTTCTTCTATTTCCATCATAGCTTCTTCGATGTACAGATTGAACAGCAGGGGATAAATGCTACATCCTTGTCTTACACCCATTTTAATCCGAGCACTTCGTCCTTGGTCGTCCATTCGTATTATTATTACCTCGTGCCTTTTCTGTTACATACATGTTGCTAAACGACTAAGGTTAAGTTCAAAGTGGCACCGACTACAGTCGTCAGACACCGTCGCCGAACGTAGGCTGATAATGTGGTGTCACCGCCAGACACCACACTTGCTAGGTGGTAGCCTTTAAATCGGCCACGGTCCATTAGTATACGTCGGACCCGCGTGTCGCCACTGTCAGTGATTGCAGACCGAGCGCCGCCACACGGCAGGTCTAGAGAGACGTCCTAGCACTCGCCCCAGTTGTACAGCAGACTGCCAGAGATGGATCACTAACAATTACGCTCTCATTTGCCGAGACGATAGTTAGCATAGCCTTCAGCTACGTCATTTGCTACGACCTAGCAAGGCGCCATTACCAGTTTATATTGAGATTGTTATTATTGTATCAACAAGAGCGATGTTCTCCAATTATGGATTAAAGTTAAGTATTCAAAGAGCTTCGTACTTTATTTATTAGACTCAACTCCTTTAATTGTTCCAGACCTCACGCCAGTCTGCGTGAGCTTAAACGCGTGCATTTCGGCCTCCTCTAGCAACACGGTGTTGGCTCTTCTGCCAACACATCAGATAACACGGTCACGGTGCGTCCCGTCTCCTCCTTCAGTTTGTGGCAGGATCATGGAGATTAGGTCAGATTACAATCTATTCTATGTATGAAGAGATTAGATTTTAATCTCCAACGAGGTTATGAATACCGTGATGCCTCTGTGCTTGGACACAAGTGATGCAGTGCGGCGTTCACTATTCAAAAGGTGCTGAATGCATGCAAATAAGCTATACCTGTGTCTAAAAGAAAGTGGTGAGTAATGTATACTCTGTCATCAATTACCAGAAAAGTTTTACGAACATATGAAAGGATGGGAAAAACACCATGCTACAAAAGTTACAAACACTTTAACTTCGTGACACAACTTTCATTCTCCCACAACCGATTACCGTCAGAAGGAGCCGCTACCATTGAACCTGATACAGCTCTCTGGATGTTTTTCATACTTATACGTGCAATCACGAAAATATGTAGTTTCAATGATACACCACATTAAGGATCTCTCCCAAACACGTTGTTCCGAATACGGTTTATCACGCTACGGTCGTAAGCTGAGCAACTTCGGTGTATAAAATGTTTGTCAATGATATAATGATCACATAATGGTTAAATTACGTGGTGAAAGTAGTGTTTCTGTTATATGATGCATTGATAAAATTTGTGTATGAGTAAGCAAGTATTATTTAATTAATGAAAGACAGATTTATGGTTCCACAGCACTTCACTTTATTCTAAAAATGGTTAAGGCACTACTGACAGAAAATTCAGATAATAAGATTCACTGGAAACTTCAAAACTCATTGGATTTGAGAAATGAAGTGACAAGGTTTCTGGGGGCAGTATTACTTCAGACTGCACAAACCATAGCTTCAGCACGCGGTATACATTAAATTTAACACTTCGCAGTATTTGGGACGCAGGATTGAAGGTATTAGCTTCTAAATTAGTCTTTAGGGCATCGAAATAGCATCCAACATACACTCCTGGAAATGGAAAAAAGAACACATTGACACCGGTGTGTCAGACCCACCATACTTGCTCCGGACACTGCGAGAGGGCTGTACAAGCAATGATCACACGCACGGCACAGCGGACACACCAGGAACCGCGGTGTTGGCCGTCGAATGGCGCTAGCTGCGCAGCATTTGTGCACCGCCGCCGTCAGTGTCAGCCAGTTTGCCGTGGCATATGGAGCTCCATCGCAGTCTTTAACACTGGTAGCATGCCGCGACAGCGTGGACGTGAACCGTATGTGCAGTTGACGGACTTTGAGCGAGGGCGTATAGTGGGCATGCGGGAGGCCGGGAGGACGTACCGCCGAATTGCTCAACACGTGGGGCGTAAGGTCTGCACAGTACATCGATGTTGTCGCCAGTGGTCGGCAGAAGGTGCACGTGCCCGTCGACCTGGGACCGGACCGCAGCGACGCACGGATGCACGCCAAGACCGTAGGATCCTACGCAGTGCCGTAGGGGACCGCACCGCCACTTCCCAGCAAATTAGGGACACTGTTGCTCTTGGGGTATCGGCGAGGACCATTCGCAACCGTCTCCATGAAGCTGGGCTACGGTCCCGCACACCGTTAGGCCGTCTTCCGCTCACGCCCCAACATCGTGCAGCCCGCCTCCAGTGGTGTCGCGACAGGCGTGAATGGAGGGACGAATGGAGACGTGTCGTCTTCAGCGATGAGAGTCGCTTCTGCCTTGGTGCCAATGATGGTCGTATGCGTGTTTGGCGCTGTGCAGGTGAGCGCCACAATCAGGACTGCATACGACCGAGGCACACAGGGCCAACACCCGGCATCATGGTGTGGGGAGCGATCTCCTACACTGGCCGTACACCACTGGTGATCGTCGAGGGGACACTGAATAGTGCACGGTACATCCAAACCGTCATCGAACCCATAGTTCTACCATTCCTAGACCGGCAAGGGAACTTGCTGTTCCAACAGGACAATGCACGTCCGCATGTATCCCGTGCCACCCAATGTGCTCTAGAAGGTGTAAGTCAACTACCCTGGCCAGCAAGATCTCCGGATCTGTCCCCCATTGAGCATGTTTGGGACTGGATGAAGCGTCGTCTCACGCGGTCTGCACGTCCAGCACGAACGCTGGTCCAACTGAGGCGCCAGGTGGAAATGGCATGGCAAGCCGTTCCACAGGACTACATCCAGCATCTCTACGATCGTCTCCATGGGAGAATAGCAGCCTGCATTGCTGCGAAAGGTGGATATACACTGTACTAGTGCCGACATTGTGCATGCTCTGTTGCCTGTGGTTCTGTCAGTGTGATCATGTGATGTATCTGACCCCAGGAATGTGTCAATAAAGTTTCCCCTTCCTGGGACAATGAATTCACGGTGTTCTTATTTCAATTTCCAGGAGTGTATAATAGCATCCAACATATCACAGAAAAACTTTGAAATTGTAATTTTCAGAACTTGGTACAGGCCTGAATATTGGAAAGATGTAATCGCCAGTTGCCAAATATCGAAGTGTATCGTCTGGTTTTACGTGAACCAGAACTGTATCTTTAATGTGAATACCGGAATTGTTAATAGAGCTCGATTCACACCTCTACCAGTACTCGAAAGTGTATCGCGTATGAGTCTTCGGCTTTACATACTCAAGATGATCAGCGATGATGATGAGAAGCAAGATTACAAACAGTATGCAGCTAAGGGCATTCATTTCATTGTGATTTCATTCTAACGAGCTGCATGGTCACCGATGGTATCTGTTCTTTGGGACATGTCCGAAAGAACAGATACCATCTTCATATCTTCTTCTGCACGGATGCACAAACAGTGCCCTAACTCTTACGGGAATCGGCGGTAAGGCCGTAAGTAATGATTATGATGTGCAGGGGCACTATGAATATAGTGCGGGACAATAAGTTGCGAATGTGGGTCTCATGGGAGGCGTGCCAGAGATAAGTCCCTACAGTGGCACTATTCTCTGTGTCGTTGGTGGCTCAGATGAATAGACCGTCTACCATGTAAGTAGAAGATCCTGGGTTCGACTCCATCTCTACATCTACATCTACATCTACATTTATACTCCGCAAGCCACCCAACGGTGTGTGGCGGAGGGCACTTTACGTGCCACTGTCATTACCTCCCTTTCCTGTTCCAGTCGCGTATGGTTCGCGGGAAGAACGACTGTCTGAAAGCCTCCGTGCGCGCTCTAATCTCTCTAATTTTACATTCGTGATCTCCTCGGGAGGTATAAGTAGGGGGAAGCAATATATTCGATACCTCATCCAGAAACGCACCCTCTCGAAACCTGGCGAGCAAGCTACACCGCGATGCAGAGCGCCTCTCTTGCAGAGTCTGCCACTTGAGTTTGTTAAACATCTCCGTAACGCTATCACGGTTACCAAATAACCTTCTTTGGATCTTCTCTATCTCCTCCGTCAACCCGATCTGGTACGGATCCCACACTGATGAGCAATACTCAAGTATAGGTCGAACGAGTGTTTTGTAAGCCACCTCCTTTGTTGATGGACTACATTTTCTAAGGACTCTCCCAGTGAATCTCAACCTGGTACCCGCCTTACCAACAATTAATTTTATATGATCATTCCACTTCAAATCGTTCCGCACGCGTTCTCCCAGATATTTTACAGAAGTAATTGCTACCAGTGTTTGTTCCGCTATCATATAATCATGCAATAATACAATGTGTCGGGGGACACATTTTCAGCTGTCCCCGTTGACTTATATCTAAGCCTGTATGGAGCTAAGAGTATTCATTGCATTGTAATTTCATGCTAACGAGGTGCATGGTCACCGATGGTATCTGTTCTTTCGAACATGTCCGAAAGACCAGATACCATCTTTATATATATATAGCACTCAACTACTTTAAACAAACATTACGCATAATTTCAGCTGATACGTGGCGCAACTGGCGCCAGTCGCTTCTCTGTATTCATTTAATATCTCTGCGATCGAATCTGTATCGCTTGGCCGCGGTTTTCCTCTTTGGTCGTTTTTTCGGCTATTTAAGCGCACGACGCTGTGGGAAGAGGGCTGCTTTTGGCCGCTTAGTTGGCGCTCCGGGTTGCAGGTGGTTGTCGGCGGTCGCTCTTTGCGTATGCTGTGCCTCTTTCTGTCACGTGGCCAGTGGGGCTGCGGAGAGACACATGCGTGCGGTAGACGAGTGTGTGCTGTGTCTAGTGAGAGGGCGATGGTCTCGTCTGTGCTGCTAAGCGATGTGATCATGTGAAAGTGGCTTTGGAATGTATCAGCGTGCAATCGGATACGCTACAGAATCAAACGGTGGGAATTATTCAGGCTCTTAAGGTTCTGCTGTATGTATGTATATTGTACACTCCTGGAAATTGAAATAAGAACACCGTGAATTCATTGTCCCAGGAAGGGGAAACTTTATTGACACATTCCTGGGGTCAGATACATCACATGATCACACTGACAGAACCACAGGCACATAGACACAGGCAACAGAGCATGCACAATGTCGGCACTAGTACAGTGTATATCCACCTTTCGCAGCAATGCAGGCTGCTATTCTCCCATGGAGACGATCGTAGAGATGCTGGATGTAGTCCTGTGGAACGGCTTGCCATGCCATTTCCACCTGGCGCCTCAGTTGGACCAGCGTTCGTGCTGGACGTGCAGACCGCGTGAGACGACGCTTCATCCAGTCCCAAACATGCTCAATGGGGGACAGATCCGGAGATCTTGCTGGCCAGGGTAGTTGACTTACACCTTCTAGAGCACATTGGGTGGCACGGGATACATGCGGACGTGCATTGTCCTGTTGGAACAGCAAGTTCCATTGCCGGTCTAGGAATGGTAGAACGATGGGTTCGATGACGGTTTGGATGTACCGTGCACTATTCAGTGACCCCTCGACGATCACCAGTGGTGTACGGCCAGTGTAGGAGATCGCTCCCCACACCATGATGCCGGGTGTTGGCCCTGTGTGCCTCGGTCGTATGCAGTCCTGATTGTGGCGCTCACCTGCACGGCGCCAAACACGCATACGACCATCATTGGCACCAAGGCAGAAGCGACTCTCATCGCTGAAGACGACACGTCTCCATTCGTCCCTCCATTCACGCCTGTCGCGACACCACTGGAGGCGGGCTGCACGATGTTGGGGTGTGAGCGGAAGACGGCCTAACGGTGTGCGAGACCGTAGCCCAGCTTCATGGAGACGGTTGCGAATGGTCCTCGCCGATACCCCAAGAGCAACACTGTCCCTAATTTGCTGGGAAGTGGCGGTGCGGTCCCCTACGGCACTGCGTAGGATCCTACGGTCTTGGCGTGCATCCGTGCGTCGCTGCGGTCCGGTCCCAGGTCGACGGGCACGTGCACCTTCCGCCGACCACTGGCGACAACATCGATGTACTGTGGAGACCTCACGCCCCACGTGTTGAGCAATTCGGCGGTACGTCCACCCGGCCTCCCGCATGCCCACTATACGCCCTCGCTCAAAGTCCGTCAACTGCACATACGGTTCACGTCCACGCTGTCGCGGCATGCTACCAGTGTTAAAGACTGCGATGGAGCTCCGTATGCCACGGCAAACTGGCTGACACTGACGGCGGCGGTGCACAAATGCTGCGCAGCTAGCGCCATTCGACGGCCAACACCGCGGTTCCTGGTGTGTCCGCTGTGCCGTGCGTGTGATCATTGCTTGTACAGCCCTCTCGCAGTGTCCGGAGCAAGTATGGTGGGTCTGACACACCGGTGTCAATGTGTTCTTTTTTCCATTTCCAGGAGTGTATTTCGTGCTGTTTCCAGTTAACGGCTGTCCCAGTGTTTGGACGCCCACGTTACCTGTTTCGTATTGTCCACTGGTGCATACCTTATTAAACAGTGGTTATCTGCGTGAAATGATGGATTTGCGGAGGACTGCATATTGGAAACTTCGCCACCCCGACATCAAATCTGGAGCAAGTGGAAGTTCTTATTATTGAGTATTTTGAGAACATAGCCAGCATCAGGAAGGTGAAGGATGCGCAGGTGATGGTATGGAGGTGATGAGAAAGGAGCAGGAATAAATTAAGCTGTTTGTGAGAAACAGATTGTCTACTCCTACTAAAGACTAATTTCTTGATAATGTTTTGCGTCTGATATACTGTTTCAGTGTGGATTAAGCTGAAAAATAAGAAAGCTTGAGGGTCCCTTGTAGCCGTATTCCTGTTCTGAAATTTTTCTAATATTTAGAAGACTGTGTTACTCTGGACACTGCCCAGTTACTGTGTGGTTCTATGTCGTTGCTTCAGCGGTATAATCAGCGGCGCGCGTCGTCCGTTGTAGCCGGTCGTTTAACTGAGGGACGACGACTTGGCAGCGGCCAGTTTAAATTGTAACCGATAGCGCGGTCGCTGTGTTTATTCAGATTTCAGTTCGTAGGCGAATTTAAGCTGAGTATTTTATTTTTTGTTCCTGGTGACGCCAAAGCGTCCGTCTTTCCTTTCCACCGTTTCTTTCAGTTGTCATTCAGGCTCAATCTGAGTTGTAGTTTCCAAGCACCTCTGATGTGCCACTGAAATTTTGTAATACCTGAAAGATGCCTCTCATTGGTTGGTTGGTTGGTTGTTTCGGGGAAGGAGACCAGACAGCGAGGTCATCGGTCTCATCGGATTATGGAAGGACGGGGAAGGAAGTCGGCCGTGCCCTTTGAAAGGAACCACCCCGGCATTTGCCTGGAGCGATTTAGGGAAATCACGTAAAACCTAAATCGGGATGGGTGGACGCGGGATTGAACCGTCGTCCTCCCGAATGCGAGTCCAGTGTCTAACCACTGCGCCACCTCGCTCGGTCTGCCTCTCATTATACTGGTGGTACAGTCCGGTCTACACCTACTTGCTGGCTGCCAGTGCTTTCAAACATCTGTCCACCAGACCTCCGTCGAAAGGCTGCTCTTTACAACCTCTGTCAGCAAGTTTCTGAAAACAACTCGATCTCTCTTCATGACGATTTGCTATCACTGCCCAGGAAACGCCTCAAATCTAAGAAGACCAGCATATGGAATGGGAGTCCAAATGCTGTCCACAGGATTCGACCAGGACGCAGAGTGGAATCGTGAGTGGCAAGCTACAAGAACCCGAAACCACGAACTTGTAGACAATCCAACAGTTCCAATTCCAGGCTTCCACCAACCAAGAGAGGTGTGGGTGCAGTTAAACAGATATCGGACTGAAGAGGGTAGGTGCAAATACAACATGCACAAGTGGGGCTTTTCAAGTGACAGTGTGTGTGACTGTGGTGACACCCAAACAACGAGCCACATTGTGAATGGCTGTCCAGTCAGACGCTTCCCTGGTAGCATTGAGAAGCTCCATCAAGCATCCCACGATGGACTCCGCTGGATCGAGTCCATCAACATCCGTGTGTAATCTGAGCCGTTTTAAAATCTGTGTACTATATATAATTTCACATGTTCATTTTTATATATATTTCTTTGTTTTGCTAAATGTGTATTACTGTAATTGGTGCATACGATAATAATACTAATAATAATATCTTATTCAGAAAGAGAAATTGTGAGTTGTTTCTGCTGTTATATTTTGAAAGGTGTCCTGCTTTCGTGGAATTTTTCTCAGTAAACCATTTATCATTTGTGTTGTTCTTAAGGTTTATGTAAAGAGGGTTTTAAAATTATTTATTGTTTGGGTGAAGTTTGACGCCCTTAGACATTTTGTCTCTTTAGTAATGTTTCAGATTCCAGGGCAATTATGTATGTTATTCTGGGGTAACAGCAGTTTGCTGCTGTCATACAACTGTTGCATAAAATCTGTTGGAAATTACAAGCCACAGCTGGTGTTTGATTGGTAATTATTGCCTTGTCTTTATTGAGTTGAAGTACCCTTGAGCGTGTGTCCCACGTCTCACCAACCCTTAGCAACTTTTTTCGCTGATCACCCCACACAAAATGAAAGGATATGAGTTTATCGTTTACTAAATTTTCGCTTTTCATGCAATAACTTCAGCATCAGGCATGACTTTTAATTTATTACTTTTTTACTGCTACCGCTATTTGCAACTCTATTGCAGACGATATCCACGTATACCACTAAATGTAACTGCAATCTTATATCGTTGTACGATATATACTTCAGGAGTTACGACGTAATAAGCATAAAGATTGGTTAAAGCGGAACGCTAATTATCCAGACTATATTCATAGAGTGTTTCATAATGAGAGTACTCAGCGATTTCCAACCTTAAATATAATTTCAAACCTTTTCTCGTGTATATGTCTAACATCAAATATTTGACACATTAGCTCATTTGTCAGGTACAACAGAGCGTAGTTTATCCGAATGTTGGTCACCCCAGTGGCCTATTAACCGAACTGTTACTCGCTCGGTTCTACCGCCTTCCCCCGCGAGTAATCGAGTTCTGTTACGTTTAGTTACGCCAAATTTGCCGCGTAATGTAATTTGCTATATAAAGTGCCTCAACGTAAACGTTTCTATGGGACGTAAATACGAGATTAATGGAAGGTTAGGGGAAGGTGAATCTCCAATGAAGTTACCTAATGAGTACAAAATTGGCAAGTCGACATTTACGGATGCAAAAGAAAAAAAAAGAAAGACGAGCATCACAAATTTTATATCTACGTTTGATTGTACTGATGGACCGACAAGTCATAAAACTATGAAGCTTGCCAGAATACGGATGTAGGGGATTATGCTTACAGGAAGAAAAAACGCAAGGAAAATCTATTTCCGGTTCCATTACAAGTGAAAAGGCATTTCAGTTTAATGAAAATCTTAGAGGGTCGTCGAGTTTTAAAGGAAGTATGGCATTCTGTGAGCATCAAATACAAGGAGAAAAACTATCCGATGATTCTTCAGCAGCTCATTCTTTGAATATCGAACTAAGGGGCTTACTGAGGAAAGAAGATTATGCTCTCGAAAACGTTTACAATCCTGACGAAAGTGGACTCAATTGGAACGCTTTGCCAAGAGAAACTCTTGCTTCACGTCGTGAATTAGCAGCTCCTGGTACTAAAATAAGCAAGGATCGCATTTCACTTTTAGCTTGTGCTAATGCTACTGGTAACCACCGATTCCCTACACTCGTCACTGGTTGAAGTAAAAAACCGCATTCTTTCAAACACGTTAACATGTCCGCGATGCCTACGTGTACACTTCACAAAGAGCGCCGAGATGGATAGTACGAGTTTCACTGAGTAGTTTATGGAAAAGTACCCTGTATAACAGCTCATCCGTTAAGGAATGACGAAAGTGAGAAAACATTATTGTTCTTTGATAACGCACCAACTCATCCATCAGGTGACATTTTAAACGAAAAGGATGCGTTCATAAAAGTTATGTTTCATCCACTTAACATAACCTCCTTATTACGGCCCAAGGATCAAGGCGTTATTGAAACTAACACGGTACTACAGAAAATTTTTTTACGTAGGCTATCGTTAGAAAAAGAACAGGAAGGTGAAGAAAGTCTGTTAAGAAATAATAAGAATAGTAATTTAAAAGATGTGTCCTGAAGGATCGGGACATTGGAACAGAATGTGAAAAAAGTCTGGTGCAAAATTTTGAGCATTTCGGGAAATTCTCAAAGTCTAATTGAAAAAATGGTTCAAATGACTCTGAGCACTATGCGACTTGACTTCTGAGATCATCAGTCGCCTAGAACTTAGAACTAATTAAACCTAACTAACCTAAGGACATCACACACATCCATGCCCGAGGCAGGATTCGAACCTGCGACTGTAGCGGTCGCTCGGTTCCAGACTGAAGCGCCTAGAACCGCACGGCCGCTCCGGCCGGCGTCTAATTGAAAACGATGTGTAGAATGAGATGTCCAGATGCTTAATATTCTTAAAGAACTCAATTGCCACGAATATGATGATGGAGACGTTCAAGTACGGATAAGTATCGACGATGCAAATCCAGGGCACCACATCATGCACCATAGTGAAACTGTAAGCTTCGTCTGATAAAGTTCACAGCGCTAGCATCTCATCGACTAGTGGTCGAGAAACTGAAGATGAAAGTATACCGCCTGCTTCTGAAGCGTTTACACGTACCGACACTGCCCTGTGATGGTTTTAAGCTCAAGATGAAAGCGACCAGTATCAGATACCTGTCCTGAAAAAGGAGTGTAACTTAGTTACTCGTAAGCGGGTAGGTTTTCTTAGACAGGTCAAAATTAAGGACTTTTGTAAGCGAGAATTCTATATGTACAACGTACTGTACATGCAAAACAATATGTATTACACATCTTTTGTTTACTAGGCTGTACTATGTACACTCCTATTGTACTTGCTTTTGTAATAACAAAAGAGATTCATTTCATTGTAAACACATGTAATTTTAATTGATAAATTGGTAAGTAGAAGTATACAGTTCGATTAACCGAATAAATTGGTTTTCCGAACACCCATGTACTCCAATTAGTTCGGATAACCGGCGCTCTATTGTAACCAGAAGTTTGGAGCTGTTTTATACATGAGAGTTCGAGTCTTTAAGGAATCGGAAGTTTACCAGTTATGTTAGTACAAGGCTAAAACGTCAGTAGCCCTAGCTGCATTCTGCCTATCTAACGGCTTCCAGGGGAACAAAACGTTGATTATCGAACTTTCGTATATTGACATAATGTAAAAATTTAAAATGTTGTCACTGGTACGTCACGCTGCTGGCGCCAGTACTTCTGTCCCGCTAGTGCCATCTTTTCTTTCGATTTTTCTTTGGCGGGCGAGTGCTGTTGGGTTCATATTGTAATGGTTCGGTGGTAAATGTAAAAATGCAGCGTTTGTACGGTGTGCACGATATTGTAAAACTGATTGTTTTTCATGTTTCTGTGACACTTATTACACTGGTTCGTGTGAGACTACATCTGTGATATAAGAGAATGGACATAGGCCAAAAAAGAGTATTTGGTTTTTCATTTTTGCCCTAAAAAATCAAACAGTTATGTTTTCTTAATTTAAGCAACCTTTCTTAACAATCATAAAATTTCGATACGTAAGAATGTATATTTGAAATGAAAACAGGAATTTATATTGCCATATGTAGTTAGAAACTAGAAGACATTTATTATTTATAAGAAATGATGACGAACTTTACAAATACGAGGCGAAGGTGTTCATAATTTAGCGAGAAAACATGACTAAGGTGAGGCTTGAACCAACGACCAAGAACTGCACTAGGTAAACAATCTAGCGATTCCGTTATAAAATCCAATGTGTATCTGTACCTCAACTGTATCATATATAGTTCCTCGAAAAACTTCAAAGCCAATTTTTTCTGTGAATTTATGAAAAACGTTAAGAAGAACCTATTTCTCGTCCCTTTTTAACCGTGTGCCGCACTCGAGTTTCACTACCGAACACGAAGCAACCTTAGCCATTATCATACCCCGTATTAACAACGCGGCAATCGGAGCACAACAGTGCAGAGACTGTGAGTGTACATGATCTTTGAAATAAAAACTACATACCTAAAGTGTGAATAAGAAAAACGTTGATGGCTGTTAATACACTAGAATGTCTTAAAGTTTCGTTTAACGTAACTTAGTAATAATATATCTAATACATACGTAGGACCTACTTCCAAGAGCGTAACAACATTTGTGTACCTTTGCTACCGCTTCTGACCAAAGGAAAACAGTTCCGGTTTCGACTTTTTCTTTAACTGCGGGTGAATAATCCGAAACTAATAAAACCCACATAGCCCGGGTTTTGTATTTCCAACCATAAGGATTTAACATTCTTAACGTCCAATATTTAACACGTTAAATGATTTGTGAAACAATGTGACGTTAGCTGTTTTATAAATGGGAGTACGATTATTTAAAGAGTAGAAGACGGGGAAGGGGGTAGAAGGGAATGAGGGGCCGTTGCTATTAGCTGACTAAAACATGCTTATGCGAATATATTCGGCCAGTAAACAGCGTGTTGTAACCTGCCAACGTGGAATTTATGTACACATCTGGAATTCGCGCTAGGGGAAGCATAGTGTAGGGGTACGTTCTGTTGACCTCACTGAGCCAGTGCTGTGGCTACAGTTCATGGTGTCTTGACAAAGTGAAAGCATGGGTCATTTTTGATAGTGTTCTGTGCTTGGGATGAGGCAATTAAACTGCGCGACTCTTGGGTGGTATAGGAAATGAGTTGGCTATCCCCAGAATGAATTTTCACTCTGTAACGGAGTGTGCACTTTTTTGGAAACTTTCTGGCAGATTAAAACTGTTTGCAGGTCCAGGTGGTGGCGAGATTTATTTTTCTGTCATCGAAAGGCTATGAACGGAGTCTCTATAACTTTGCATGGAACTGGAGACTATTTGGATAAAGAAACAGGGACAATGGCGGACTGATTAATGCTAATTATAAAATTAATTTTTTGGATAAATAACTTAAAGATATCCCAAGATCTTTCTTTGATTTTTTATTTTCTTTTCACCTTTGCTACTAGCTTTTTTCGCTTAGGCAGCTTATCATATTATATAAAGTCTGCAAAATTTTGATCATGTTTAGTTCGCACAATCCATGTCATCTTAATTATCCATGTGATTTTCCTTATTCTTCTTATAATGAGGATCAGATATTTGTTTCTTCAGTCTACATTTAATATGGAGAGCCATTCTGTTCTCTCGATTCGATTTACCAGACTTGTTTCGTCAAAGTACCGGGTGATCAAAAAGTCAGTATAAATTTGAAAACATAATAAACCACGGAATAATGTAGATAGAAAGGTAAAAATTGACATACATGCTTTGAATGACATTTTATTAGAGCCAAAAAAAACCACCCCATATTGCTAGATGCGTGAAAGATCTCTTGCGCGCGTCGTTTGGTGATGATCGCGTGCTCAGCCGCCACGTTCGTCATGCTTGGCCTCCCAGGTCCCCAGATCTCAGTCCGTGCGATTATTGGCTTTGGGGTTACCTGAAATCGCAAGTGTATCGTGGTCGACCAACATCTCTAGGGATACTGAAAGACAACATCCGACGCCAATGCCTCACCATAACTCCAGATATGCATTACAGTGCTGTTCACAACATTATTCAAATGGTTCAAATGGCTCTAAGCACTATGGGACTTAACTTCTGAGGTCATCAGTCCCCTAGAACCTAGAACTAATTAAACCTAACTAACCTAAGGACATCACACACATCCCTGCCCGAGGCAGGATCAACATTATTCCTCGACTACAGCTATTGTTGAGGAATGATGGTGGACATATTGAGCATTTCCTGTAAAGAACATCATCTTTGCTTTGTCTTACTTTGTTATGCTAATTATTGCTATTCTGATCAGATGAAGCGCCATTTGTCGGACATTTTTTGAACGTTTGTATTTTTTGGTTCTAATAAATCCCCATGTCATTTCAAGCACGTGTGTCAATTTGTACCTCTCTACCTACATTATTTCGTGATTTATTCAGTTTCTATATTTATACTGACTTTTTGATCACCCGGTACTTAAGTAGCGATGTATTAAACTTTCTGATGAAATTTGTGTATTATTATTATTGTTATTGTTACTGTTATTATTAATATTGATACTCCCATTACCGTTAACTACAGCACATCTACTTCACCACAACTGACAAGCACTCACAAATAATCATTGCTGTGTATAGCTTCAAGTGTAACTCCATACAAACTTACAAGATAGCTAACGGTACTGCATTCCAACGTACCCAACACTTTGTAAGTAGGCTGTTTAGTTTTTTTTATTGGTAACGCCACCTCTGTATGAAAATCACTGGCTGTGCTGTGTGCAGTCTGTGGCTGCTTTGCATTGTTGTAATACTCGCCATTGTAGTGTTAGGCAGCTGGCTGTGAACAGCGCGTAGCGTTGCGCAGTTGGAGGTGAGCCGCCAGCAGTGGTGGATGTGGGGAGAGAGATGGCGGAGTTTTGAAATTTGTCATGAACTGCTATATTTATATATGATGATATCAAGGTAAATACATTGTTTGTTCTCTATTAATATCTTTTATTTGCTAACTATCCCTATCAGTAGTTAGTGCCTTACATAGTTTGAATCTTTTATTTAGCTGGCAGTAGTGGCGCTCGCTGTATTGCAGTAGCTTGAGCAGCGAAGATTTTTGTGAGGCAAGTGATTTGTGAAAGGTATAGTTTCATGTTAGTCAGGGCCATTCTTTAGTAGGGAATTTTGAAAGTCAGATTGCGTTGCGCTAAAAACATTGTGTGTCAGTTTAAGCACAGTCGTGCATAAATAGTTCAAAGGGGACGTTTCATATGTCGACCCTTAGCCGAGGATACCTGATTTTTTTTCTTGTAGTTTGTGTAAGTAGTGTAGATTTTGTTTATTGATAGCGCGTAATCATAGAGAGAATTTCCTTTGTAGTTGTAGTTTTTCATTGTTGTACAGTAAAACAGTTGTGGCATGCATGTAGATTTGCACCAAGTATTTCGCAGCTGCGCTGGCAATTAAGTAGACATTATTTGCATTGCTATGTTATTTTATTTTGCTCTTCAAATTGTGCTTTTCTGTGTTATCGTGTGAAATATTGTGACAATTATGGCGTGTGAAAAACGTAATACTAGGCTCCAAAGTAAACTGAGAAATGACAGTGAAGACGAAAGCAGTGTGTTAGCGCCGCAGAGTAATGAATTAACTGATGTTCAAAGTAGTAATTTGATAATTGTGCATAGGGAAATGGAGCGGGCGGCAAACAATGGCGTGGACAGTGAAACAATTAGTGAAGAGGGAAGCATTATCGATCGATCGGTCGGCAATAGCTCGCCTCAGGAAGCCGAAATGACACGACACGATTTCGCAAATACTGTAGATTCAGGTTTTGGATCCTCACCGTTTTCTCAAATAAGTCAAGACACATTTTCTGCTTGTCAAAATGTGAATGTTTCCGGTGCAAATTCACTGCCGAAAAGCACTGAGGAACATGTTTCAGACACCAATGCTTTGTTATTACAGTTAATACAACAAATGGGACAAACACAGCAAAAGCTTCAAAAGTTAGACACAATGGAACAAAATCAGAGACAAACACAGCAAAAGCTTCAAAAGTTAGACACAATGGAACAAAATCTCAAAAAGTTAGACACAATGGAACAAAATCTTCAAAAGTTAGACACTACACTTGAACAAACACGTGAAGATTTAACCACTGAGTTACATAACATTGAATCGAAATGTCAGAAAGTGTGTAATGACGTAAAAACACAAATTTGTGAGCATTTTCAACCTATTTTTTCGCGGCATGAAAATGCATTACAGAATCACGAAGCAGCCATAAAAGAACTGCAAACCATTGTTCATGAAAATCATGAGACCTTGTGGGCTAAAATTGACTCAGTTGCGTCTACGGATTCGGTTACACAACTTGCAAAAACTCAGGAAAACTTAAAGGACACAGTAGATTCGATTTCAACACAAATGGACACTCTGAAGCTTGGTTCAGAAAAACACACTGAGGAAATGTGTTCATTATCAGAGAAAGTAGTTGAACTTTCGGATCAGCTAAATAATTTATCTACGAAGGTAGATGATAATCTGAATGACGCAAAACCGGTAGCCTTTAATGACACAGAAGAGAGCGAACAAATTAGGAAACTGAAACAAAATCTGAATGAAATTGATACGCAACATCAAAGAGAAATCCGGGAAGTACAAGATCAGCTGACACAGGTAATACAAGAATTACGTATTTCAGAGGACACTCGCGTTCCAATACGGGAAGAGGGACATAGAAATACGGAACAACCACAAAATAATAACACAGGACACTTCGGAAGTTATGAAAGAAATTGGCAAGGTGCACCGAATTTTGAAATGGAACCGCCGAAACGACGTAACAATGACCGATATGCTATTCGCCGACATGATGACTTTGACTATAAGCTGTTCATTACTACACGTAAATTCAAAACGTTTAAGAATTCTGCCAACGACATTCATCCACAAGCATGGCTCCATCAATTCTCTCATTGTTTTCCTCCCAACTGGTCGTTGGAACACAGATTAGAATTTATGTGTGGCTACTTAGAGAATGAACCAGCTGTAAGAATGCGGTCGGTCATTCACGATTGCCACAGTGAAGGAGAGTTTTACCATGCCTTCCTCTCAGCATATTGGTCTCAGGCCACACAAGACCGAGTAAAACAAAGCATCATAATGACGAAACGTTTCGAACAATCTGAATTTTCCAGTCTTGTGAAATATTTTGAAGACATGTTGCACAAGAATCAGTACCTGACAAACCCATACAGCCCCTCAGAACTCATCCGCATTTGCTTAATCAAATTGCCTGAACATTTACGACATATTATTTTGGCAGGACGTTGCAAAGACGACATTGAAGCTTTTCAGGGACTCCTACAAGAATTAGAAATTGACACAGACAGTCGCGGGATGCGAAAACAGGAAAACAATCACTACAGGTCACATCCGTCACAATTCCGTGACGACAGAAACAATAACTGGCCACGACAAGCCTATTCTTACAACGCAAATCGTGACCAAAACAGACACCACGCATATGACAACCATTGGCAGAGTAATAGTTACAGAGAAAGATCGCATTTCCGTAGTAATGAATATGACAGAGATAACCATAGAAACAGACAATGTGGTAATCAGAACTATTATTATCAAGGGAGACAGAATAATTTCAGACGCAATAGTTCAGCGCGCAGTTACGATTCAGGGAGAAATTCTCCACCACGTGACCGACACGAAAGAAACTGTGTAAACTACCGACAAAACGACAGACCTGAATTCCATCAGAACTGGCGAGCTTTAAACAGAGCTGGGCCCTCTCGGCAAGGCGAATTTGTGGAAGTTAGGCCTCCTAATCCCAGTAACGACGCGCGGCAACAAAGAGACAGACAATGACTCGCACCGCAGGCGTACACGTGCGCCGGCTGGCTCCGAGAAAAATAACATTATATCTGGTACTGCTAATGAGATTTTAATGCAACATTTTGGTTTACTTGAAAATATACTCTGGATTTAATGTACTTTCAGTGAGATACCAGATGGCACAGTGGTTAGTTTATGTGACAGCTACACGATTTTATCACGATGCTACTAATGAGTGACAATTTACAATGTTGCTTTTGCAGTGTTTCTGTTTTATATCTGCACAGTTTTTCTGTTTTATTCTGCAAAGTAAAACATGTTTTAGTAGTAACTTTTGTGGTATAGCTACAATGAGATTGCCTTTTCCGTAGCACAACAATACGTTACAGCACAGTACTTTCTTCATCACGGCAATAAGCGTAATAACTAAGATATCTATACACAAAGCATTTCACTTTTGTTTATCATGAGGTAAGTACATTGACTTCTGCAGAACTTGGCTTTCGGAGGACGATAACTACGACACTTCCACACAGATTATGTTGCAACAAGACGCACATTTAGCGCTACAGTACACGTATTTGAGTGATTAATTTTGTACTTAAAACATTTATTTTTAAAGATTTTTTGAATTACAAGGAAAGTTTTCCGTGATACATTTCATTCCATTGCTGTAATCTGTAACACCTGAGGGTATAATTACATTTATCCTCAGGGGGGGTATACGCCTACTTTGTGTACCATGTGTGTGGCAACCACAAGGAACCCTAGCTAATATGGTATTTGCTTATACAACTTTACACATCGGTACCATATTTCTCTAACACACAAATTACACAGCTATCTGATCATGTAACTGAGAGATAAACTTTTTTTATTACATCATTGACATATGTTTACGCAATTACAGAGTTGGATTACTTCACACTTACGAAATTGTATTTTGTCTGTACTGTGTGAACTGTTCATATTTCTTTTGGAACTATTGTGATACTATGAGAGCTTTGAATGATGTATTTGGTATGGATTCATGATTTTTAAAGTACATTTGAGGCAGATGACACTTTTGACATGAGCAGAGAATTTTTTTAATTATTGGAGGAAGCTACGACGATTTTGAGATTTGACTGAGGTGTTATGATGTTATTTTTACGATGACGATGTGTATTATGCTGCTGAGGTATGTTTATGATTAATAGGCTGATGCTATATGAGTTATTTGATTATGATACTTATCTGTTATGATGCAATATTGAAGAAGTGTCGACGAATAAGTTAAGGAGTAATGAATAGTGGTTAGGGACGCTGACTTGTGAAAAAGGATGTTGGAAACCGAGAATCGTACTTTAAGAGTTATGAAATGTGTGTGTAAATGCGTGACTGTATCACAATACTGACGAATATTTTATTTGGACACTTATATTTATAGGACTTTCTTTCTACAGATTTGCAACGCTAATTCTTGACCTGTGAAATATTTTTATGTGAGACTGTCACTGTAGCGGAAACTGGTGTCGTAAATATTTCCGTAAGAAAGTTAAGTGACCACCTGCACATAATGCGTTGTGGGCACGCAGCTGTGTCAAACACCTGGAGAACAAGCCATTAGGGTGTGCCTTTCAGAGCACAGGAAGGAAAAAAAAAGGGAGGCCATTATCCTGGCCATTGTCATTCCTTTAGAGAAAGCATCGCAAATCCGACACGCTAATTACTTGGAAACATATCGTACTTTCTGATATTTACTGAAATGCCTAATGAAATGACAAGAAATAGTTTGTCTACACACCTGACTATGACTACTGTCTTTCTAGATGAGAGATTTTTTTACTACTTATGAAATGCCACATGACTATTGAACGATGTTCTTATGCTTTGCTTTGTACATAGTTGCTTATTTCATTTGATATCTAGTTTCTAGCTGCACTGCAGCATTGGTTAAAATAAAATTTTATAGATGTACTAATATAAATATTTTCTGTCTACAGATCGAGTATATAATAATTTTTTTCAAAAAAATGAGGGAGCACAAAGCGACATTTACCTTCACAGGAACTGCATTCATAATTTTCTTTTCAAGTACTTGGTAATTTCTTTTGTAGAACAAATTGTGATGCATCACTCTAGTGTTAAGATGTGACATAGGTATTAGACATGGCCATTTTTAGTGTAATATTTTTTTCTGCTTGAGCTATGTCATGTTTAGATATCTGCTGTTTGCCAGGCATAGTGCTACTGAACTTTAATTTGTGTTACTCTGCTAAGCCAGATTTATTTTTTTTTGCTGCGCATTGCCTCATATTAGTTGTAATGTTGAATTGCTTGGTAATTTAGATTTACTGTAGCTTGCTTTACGATTTTCCATCTTTTTATTGCTTTTTATATTAATTGTTTTATGTGCTGCTGCATTGCCTCGTCCCTTAGTTTAGCATCTGAGCTCAGTAGATTTAAGTTAGCTTAAGAGGGGGTAGCCTCTAAGAGAATGAGTTGCGATGAATTGGAAGAAATGCATTCAGAAGTTATACGAAAAAAAAGTACAGAAAACAGGTTTAGGTAGGATTTTCTTGGAAATAAATGTTGAGGTAAGAAATGTGTGAACATATAAATACAGAAAGCATGCTTAGATAGAATTTTTTTGGTGGAAACAAAGGATGAAATAAGAGGAAAGATATATGAAGTTTTGGGTTGGACTGAAGTACCACATGTTACACTGAAAACGAACCCTGTCCTTTCCTATTGGTGTTATCCCACTATGTGTTTGTGTACCCTTGTGTATTTGTTTTCTTCCTGTCTCTGTGTAGTTTCATAGAATTTTTTCTTCTGTTAATATTAAGCTACATTCACTATGATGAGGAATACTGTTATCCTCGAATATAATTGGCATTAATAATATGTTATTTACTTTGTAAAGATGTTAGACATTATTAATTCTGTTCTGTTAAATGCTCATGTGTGAAGTTGATGTTTCAAAAGTTATTGTGATCTTTTATGTATGTACTCATGTCATAGTTCCACTGATGTATATGTTAGTTCGATTCTGTTGTAAAGCCTGTACTACAAATGTTATCTGTATTGTTATGTTTTTAATGATGTATTTTGTACCTTTGTTATTATATTCTTATGTTATAAAATTGTAATTGTCACCAGTTCATGATATTATTAACTTGTAAGTTCCATTTCACTGCACACGTTTCTGTTGGTCATAGTATATGGACAATATGTGAGAAGTAGGGACTGATAGTGTTTGCACATGTGTTAATAATTCAGCAAGGGACTGGATAACAGCATTGTTGGTTCTAAGGACAGTTCCGAAAACTTTGTGAGTGCACAAGTGGTGGTTTATGGACTTGCTATATTGTCCGCAAGACTCTTCGATGGTGATTGTGCACCTGCACATTTGCAACAGATGGCTGCTGGCCGTCTCTACCAGGACTACAGTGGGTCTGCACCTCTGGTGGCCCACCAATACCGTAATCTCTACCAGGACTATAGTGGGTCTGCTCTGTGATGACCTACCCACCAATATTCTTCAAAACTTCGACTGACTCTGCTGTGGGTTTGCTCTGTTGTGGCGCATTACCTGTCTGCATGTCGAGAGTCAGCACTGTCTTTCCGTTGGAAGGACAACACTACTTCTTCAAGACTGCATGGAAATCCACTACTTCTGTGTGCATTTTCTTTTACTGCTCAGACTTTGAGAAAAACTCTGCATTTTTACTGTAATGAATGATCAGGACTGTCTTTATGGACTGTGACAAAGTTTTAGCTTTTGACCAACATTGTATCAATAAGTGTGTGCATTTGATTTCTTTGTTATTGTAATTATGAAAAATTTTATCAAATCATTATTGGCCACTGCCCAAAAAAAAAATTTGTAAAATTTTTTGTGGGGAGCATGGGGGCTATGTAAGTAGGCTGTTTAGTTTTTTTTATTGGTAACGCCACCTCTGTATGAAAATCACTGGCTGTGCTGTGTCAGTCTGTGGCTGCTTTGCATTGTTGTAATACTCGCCATTGTAGTGTTAGGCAGCTGGCTGTGAACAGCGCGTAGCGTTGCGCAGTTGGAGGTGAGCCGCCAGCAGTGGTGGATGTGGGGAGAGAGATGGCGGAGTTTTGAAATTTGTCATGAACTGCTATATTTATATATGATGATATCAAGGTAAATACATTGTTTGTTCTCTATTAACATCTTTTATTTGCTAACTATCCCTATCAGTAGTTAGTGCCTTACATAGTTTGAATCTTTTATTTAGCTGGCAGTAGTGGCGCTCGCTGTATTGCAGTAGCTTGAGCAGCGAAGATTTTTGTGAGGCAAGTGATTTGTGAAAGGTATAGTTTCATGTTAGTCAGGGCCATTCTTTAGTAGGGAATTTTGAAAGTCAGATTGCGTTGCGCTAAAAACATTGTGTGTCAGTTTAAGCACAGTCGTGTATAAATGTTCAAAGGGGACGTTTCAACTTGCATAGCAAAAATTTAAGCTAGTTGTCTTTTTCTTGTACATCTTCTTTACCTTGATTTCAATTTTATCAAGTAGGAACTATTTTTAATATTTTCCACTATTTTTCTTCCTTTTTTCAGATCAGCTTGGCTTTTTTTTACATACGTTCGAAGCAGGTGTTCAAAATGGCTCTGAGCACCATGGGACTCAACTGCTGAGGTCATTAGTCCCCTAGAACTTAGAACTAGTTAAACCTAGCTAACCTAAGGACATCACAAACATCCACGCCCGAGGCAGGATTCGAACCTGCGACCGTAGCGGTCTTGCGGCTCCAGATTGCAGCGCCTTTAACCGCACGGCCACTTCGGCCGGCGAAGCAGGTGTCTTTGCATCATTGACACTCTGCACTCCTCCTTTTCCTCACGCCCAACCGGTCATACAATTCCTTGACTTCATTTATATTTTTCTGTCATCTAATCTATCAATTACTGTCTCCCTTCTTACACTTCTTTCCGCTAAATGCTGTGTTATTTCCTTCAGACAGTTAATTTGTATCTTATTTCCTTTAAGTATGCAAGAATTCCCGTACATAACTTCTTTTGTCTATGAAGTGTCCACAGTAATTCGATATTGTTCTTTTTAAGCAGTCATCCTTCGCAGTTTTCTCGTGGACTTCCTCGTTTCGTTGAATTGTACATTATTGTCTTACTTTCAGATGTTCTGTAATAGACGATTCGGATGTTCAGTGGGATGTTCTGGCTTGCAAACAGCCTATCTGACACTATCACGTGGGTGGAATGGCCGAGAATGGCACTGCTGGAATCAGTTTATTGTTATAGATCTGTTATGATATTAGTAAGAGTACTACAGTACGCAATTCTAAAGAACTGCCTCTTGCTGGTATTATTCAAAATGTCGAACACAATATTTACGGCAAAGTATACAGCGCCTGATAACGTACAAACCAACACTGGTGGAAAAACTCGAGACAAAACCGAGAACTACTTAGTGCAAGCTTGAGGGCCAAGAGTACAGTGGTCGCCGCGCGGGATTAGCCTAGCGGTCTAAGGGCGCTGCAGTCATGGACTGTGCGGCTGGTCCCGGAGGAGGTTCGAGTCCTCCCTCGGGCATGGGTGTGTGTGTTTGTCCTTAGCATAATTTAGGTTAAGTAGTGTGTAAGCTTAGGGACTGATGACCTTAGCAGTTAAGTCCCATGCCGGCCGCGGTGGCCGTGCGGTTCTAAGCGGTTCAGTCCGGAACCGCGTGACTGCTACTGTCGCAGGTTCGAATCCTGCCTCGGGCATGGATGTGTGTGATGTGCTTAGGTTAGTCGGGGTTAAGTAGTTCTAAGTTATAGGGGACTGATGACCTCAGATGTTAAGTCCCATAGCGCTCAGAGCCATTTAAACCAAGTTAAGTCCCATAAGATTTCAAACACATTTAAACATTTAGTACAGTGGTCGTTATAGTTGCCGCAGCGAGTTAGTGGAACTAATATGTTTCCATACATGAAACACAGAGCGTACCGTCAACATTTACACTGTTGTGCATATATTTTCGGAGCAGTACAGATATAAAGATAAATAGCGGAAAGAAATCAAACGCTTTCTAGCGAATCAGCAGAGACCATGAATCTCTTATACCAGACTACTCGGAAAATATACCAGAAAAAATTTTGTCGCTGGAGGTCTAGTTCACCCTGTATGTGTAACTCTAACCTCGCTAGGTAAATAAATACATAGAAGGTCTATATTATTACGACAGTAGTTCGCAATAAAGCTGATGCAAACTGCTCGTTCACGGTTTCGATGTAATGTTTTATTTTTTTGTGTGTGTGTACCTGAACGCACACAAAGGGACGGAGTGGATGAAAAGCCAAACCGTGTTTTTTGTGCTGCATGAACCAAAAACACTTTGCCTCGGATACGCTGACACGCGACTCCCGGAGGAAAACCAATCAGATACGCTTGTTAAGAGTCACAAAAGCTCCAGATTTCTCTCTCGCGAACTCACACACACACACACACACACACACACACACACACACATACTTACGCGCGCGACAGGACAGATGGACTGTACGTATCGCAGTGAATACGATCAAAGCGCCCCCCCCCCCCCCCCCCAACAGACGCTGTATGCGCACAGAGTGCAAGAGTGCAACTTTGCAGTGTGTCCTCTCTCTCTGGTGCTTTTTACGTAAGTGAAATTTCCCACTGATTCCAAACAAGAAATTTCAATTACTTTACGGATTTGTTGTTTATTTCTTATAATGAGAAGCCAACACGCGGAAAAGTGCCTGGGTGAGAAGAGGCTTCATTTCCTTTGACCGCAAACGACATAATTAACATCAAACAGAAGTACATTCTCAAATTTTACGGTAAATCCATGCTGTACAGCTGGATGTAGTTTTCCGCTTATACTTTGTCACACTGACACAGAGAACCAGAGAACGTGTCTTTAACGAAAGAGGTCTGAATTCCATCGGGCAGGTTATCTAGTAACGCATATTATGTGTCTTCTTTTTTTATTTCACCTTCTCATATGTTTATGAATATTATTGTTCACTGTTAATGAAAGCGTTACCACAGTTGTTTGGAGTGACTGTGTATCTTCAGATGTTTTATTTGGTTTCATGTTCCTTTCTGTTTGGTAAGATGGTTGCCAGACGCAGACCTTTACTAACAGCAATATTAATAACATTATCAATCCCTAATCTTTTGACAAAGATCTACACGCCTCACACAATCAACTGAGGTGTTTACGGCCCCTGTAGTTAATTTTTAGGAAGGCTAAAGCGTAAGAAGGAGACGATATGTTTACGTACAGATACAGATGTGATTTGGACTTGTCATTCATTTTTCTGGCTTATTCACACGTACTGCAGGTACGCTTTTCACTCGTAGATATGTTTATAGATGACATGGGAATGACAAATATGCACCAGAGTTAATTTTTTAAATGTTTGTCTGAGTACAGGGTTCTTAAAAGTGGCCCTAAAGGCCGATATACTACGACTGCGTGAGACGTATCGACTATTGTGGAACAATTACAGACAAGAAAACGAAAATTGTTATTATTACTATTATAATTATTGTTGTTGTTGTTGTTGTTAGTTTTACAGACCATGCAAGCTCTTCGCAGCACAATGAACGATACTGAGCTACTTTGCTCTGTCCTTACAGACGGACAGCGCCTAAATTATGTTTAATATGTCAGAGTTTCATTTAAGTGGGCGTCCGAGACGTCGTCTTTCAGTGGGACATCGATCTCTCTTTCCAAAATTTGTGCTATCACTTTCCAGTGCATTACTATTTTATTAGTGGTGACTTAAGAAAAGTACGTAGTTTGTCTTAATTCGGTCTGAAGACCTGTGCCTCTAGTAGTAAAAGTAAGGGAGAAAGGTTAAGGTTTAATTTCGCGTGGACTTCGATGTCAGAGGGCATCTGGAAAATAATAAGTGAAAGAACATACGGCAAATCAAAACTCCTATTTCAGATTGCAAAGGAAATGTAGGTAAACAGAAACATTATTTCGGAGGAAACCTCAAAGCAGCGCGAAGATCTTTCTTTGCTTAGATGAGTAAAAAGGAAAGCGTAAAAATAATTATTTTTTCTTTACTAGACAGAGCCACAAGTTACTCCAAAGTCGTCACGCAGCACATACATGCCTTATTAATCCACATAGATCCATGTGATGATGGAGGTTTCAAACTTCTAAACGCGTTGTGGAATTAAATACACAGTGACCTGTTCCGATAGAGTCGTTGTTTCATCTGATATGAAGGACATTAATTTTACTCTTCCTCTCAATCACGATACCGAAATAGCTCCACAAAAGTCACATGAAATTATTAAAACATAGATTATATATAATCATCTATCGAAAAGACAGCAGCTGTGTTAGAGAGCAGATCAGGTCACTACAGGAATTGCAATAGCCGAACGCCACACGTGAAGGGCAAGTCGTCGAGACTTGTGCTGGTTGCCAGCGTTCCAGTGTAGTGCAGCGAGGCCAACACGCACATCAGCGAGTCTGATCTCGGTTAGATAGTGGTTCTCCGACGCACGGACCACTCCATCTCCGAGGCCTGCAGCCACTGGGATCTACACGAGCGACCGTATCAGAAGTGTAACACGGTTCGGAGACAACTACCATCGCCAGAATCATCAGCCAGGTAGACTGTTGCCGACGAATATCGTGGACTGTAACAGCAGACAGACGAAGGCAAGTCAGTCCCCAGTTAAATGGCGGACGACAACAACAATTACCTGTTTGAAACCGTACCGTGCATAGGTACTCTTACGCTACGGCTTACAGAACACGTCACCCTCATATGTGAATCTCTGTTCACCACACGTCACAGGTCACATAGTTTAGCTAGGCCGCAGTAATATCGCTGTTGAACGTTTAAACTATGTAAAATAGTCGACTGAACATGCGTGTCGCGTTACACTTTGATATACGTCTGTGGAAGGGTGCGAATACATTGAAAACCACATGAGAGGATGTACATCGTTTGCCAAATTGACACCGTTCACATGTTTTTTTTTTTTTTTTGTCATCGTTCTTCTCATTGATTTGATGCGGGAGCCACAAATTCATCTTCTGTGCCAACCTCTTCATCTCAGAGTAGCACTTGCAACCAACGTCCTCAATTATTTGCTGGATGTATTCCCATCTCTGTCTTCCTGCCCTCTACAGTTCCCTCTAGTACCTTGGAAGTCATTCCCTGATGTCTTTACAGATGCACTATCATCCTGTCCCTTCTCTTTGTCAGTGTTTTCCACATATCCCTTTCCTCTTCGCTTCTGCACAGAATTTTCTCATTCCTTATCAGTCCACCTAATTTTCAACATCTCAAATGCTTCGATTCTCTTCTGTTCCGGTTTTCCCACAGTTCATGTTTCATTACCACACAATGCTGTGCTCCAGACATACAATCTCAGAAATTTCTTCCTTAAATTAAGGCCTATTTTGATACTAGTACACTTCTCGTAGACAAGAATACCTTCTTTGTCAGTGCTAGTCTGCTTTTGATGTCATCCATGCTTCACCCGTCATTGATTATTTTGCTGCCTAAGTAGCTGAGTTCCTTAACTTCATCTACTCCGTAACCATCAATCCTGATGTTAATTTTCTCACTGTTCTTATTTCTGCTACTTCTCATTACTTTCGTTTTTCTTCGATTTACTCTCAGTCCATATTCTGTACTCATTAGATTGTTCATTCCGTTCAGCAGATCATGTAATTCTCCTTCACTTTCAGTCAGGATAGCAATGCCATCAGCAAATTGTATCATTAATGTCCTTTCACCATGAATTTTTCATTCCACTCCTGAAGCTTTCTTCTATTTCCATCACTCCTTCTTCGTTGTACAGATTGAACAGTAAGGGGAGGAGGGAAGACTGTATCCCTGTCTGTAAACATGATGTTTAAAGGGATGAAATGAGGCACTTGATACGCATGTTATTGTATTTCACGGGCGATGGCGTACAGTAACTCGAACGTTAACTGAATCATCAGCAAAATAATACGCTATTCTGTCCCACCCGATTACTATAAGAATGCATTGGGGAGCAAACAGCTATGTTTTTGTGGTGATCGTAAAGTTGAAAACAATGAAAATTATCAGCATATAACAGCAGTTGGTAGTTTTAAAATGTTTACTCTGAATCATTTAGGAGCTGTGGAGCAAAGCTTGCAGATTTCTCTTCGTTTGGTGAGAGATTTCAATCATAAGAAGAAGAATCTATTAAAAGTGAAGTCAACATTAATGAAAGATTCAACGACTTTCGGTACACAAAAGTTTTAATTCATGTCATATTATGATGTTCAGAAGCCAGCATTACTATACACGAATTTACTTACAAGATACTAAGAGACAAGCATTTCAGTAAAAGAGTTATGATATAAAATTGTGTTATTTTGATTATGAGTTCAATTTTGATTTCTTTAAGTTTCTATTTAATTTTACATTTATTGGCCACCTTCAGACACGGTTTTAACGTCAATTAACGAAAACTTGTCAGATCGTTATTGTTTCTAGCTCTCTACTCGACACGCGAGAAACTCTTACAGTCAACATAACACATCAAATATCGTACAATATAGACATTAAATATGCCTAAGTTTTGTTTGCTTAAATTCAATTTTTCACTTGAATAGCATTTTGCACCAGTTTCAGTAGCTGAGGCAGAGCTCTAGTTCACATCTGCCAAACATACTCCACTGAAACTTTCCACAGGTAATGATATCGCTGGAATCTAGAAGTATCAAACGACACGAAACTTGGTGCGTCCAACGTCTCCCGTCTTTTATTTTGTTTGCAGTAAATCAGCTCCAGCTCACGAACAGCTCTCTGCTGCTGAGCAAGAAGTTACATAAAGACCGAGCGCTGAGTCTGTAATGAGGAGCTCTGTCTCCCTCGGATGGAATACGTCTGCCGCGTCTCGTATTTCAGTAGCAGATGAAGACACGAGATGGTCCATTATTTTCTGCTGTTTCCATTTAACTGAAGACATTTCAAATGATTATCATATTCATCATCTTGTTTGGTGCTACTGCTCTAGACGAAGAATTTTAAAAGTACGAATTTCTGGCGTTCTCCACATAACCTGAAATCATCAGATATTGCAACAAGTGTTTCACCAATTAAAAGAATTTCGCATATGGGCACATAACATCGAACGACATCTCAGGACTCGTGAAGGTGAAAGACTGCCTTCCGAGCGCTGTGTTAAGGTTGTTTCATTTAAGTTGCCAGCAGCAGATATTTTAACACGCTGCTTGGCCACTGCAGTACTTTCATGAACCCGAGTTACTCTAAATTTGCGCTGTACCCACTTCAACGTGTTTGTTTTCGCAGCTAAGAGTTTGATGAAATGCTTCTGAACCTTATCTACTTCACAGCCTTATCTTTATAAGTACCGGCTCAGAACGGGCACTTGCTGTGTTGGCCAAGTAACTACGTGATTCCACTGGTAATCTTGGGAAGATCGGTTCCAACCCCATTCGGATCTTCCCGCAACAACATCGAACCAAAGCCATGCTATTTCCTTTAAAGCCAAAGCTAATTCTTTCTTTCATAGAATCCAGCATCTAGGAACTACGTACTTATGAGACCTTCTTGTGTAGGTTGCTCTAGAGACTTCAAATGTGTGCATACATAAACCCCGTACGAGACAGCTTCTTGCATAGTAGTAAACATTCTCTGCTACTACCGACTGGTATGTCCCAAATTCTATCTGAGGTGAAACCTATAGATAAGAGGCGTCATGGCTGTCTACTTTCAGTACAATGTTTTATTTCTCACAATTGAAAAATTTCGACCAAGTCATTATCAAGCTATATGCTAACAGTGGATAGTACCTACCGTGAGCCCAAATGTAAAGAAGGGAGTTAGAACTTATAATCTTACGAACTCCAACGATAAGACCTAACAGGAAATGTTAGTTACACTTGTCACTAAATAAAAGTAAAAAAATTCGAGGGCGTTGGGCCACAGTCAAGCTATACTTTTTAAAAGAATAAATCGCCAATTGTGTATTCTTATCTTACGTACTATCCACATTTCGGCTTTTACGCCATTATCAAGCACAACGCCAGACATTGCTAGACCATTATTAAGGCTCTTCTATAGTCCACATTCTTTGACAGTTACATCTTGAAGACAAGTGTTAGCCTTGCTTGCTGCTTTGGGCAGTCTTAACAAATATTAGTTAATAATTGTCTAAGAACTGTTAACATTGTACTTGATGATGACATAAAAGCTGAAATCTAGACAGTAAAAAAGATAATAATACACAGTCAAATGGCGCGGGCGGAGAGAGCTAAACTGTATGGTTGATGTACAAACTTCTGCAATGTAGTCAAAAAAAGACACGCCAGATCCGGAAAAATCACGATGATGTTTCTCTTTGACTGCAAGGGTCCGCTGCTCATCGACTCTCTAGAACACGGCGCCACAATTAACGCACAGCGGTACGCGGACACTTTGCAAAACTTCAAGCTTGCCATTAAGTCCAGACGCCCAGAAATGACGGACTGCATCATTCTGCTTCAGGATAACGTCCGCTAACATGTTGCCTATGTTGCAGAAGTTTCGGTGGAAAGCCCTTGCACTTCCTTCACACTCGGACGAAGAGTTGTAGACGTGAGTACATTCATAGCTCCGTAGGCAATCGCAAACATTTGTCCATGAAGACATTAACCCTCTGGCCTCACAATGGGTTATATGTATTGTGATTATTTTCGAAATCATAAACCGTTTACATACTTTTGTCATGTGCTTCGTTTGACTGCAGCTTATAGTTAAAGCACCATATATAAACATATACTTGCTACACTGAAGCACCAAAACTGTTATAGGCACGCGTTTACAAATAAAGAGATATGTAAACAGGCAGAATACGGTGCTGCGGTCGGCAACGCCTATATAAGACAACAAGTGTCTGGCGCAGTTGTTAGAGCGGTTATTGCTGCTACAATGGCGGCTATCAAGATTTAAGTTAGTTTGAACGAGGTGTTATAGTCGGCGCACGAGCGATGGGACACAGCATAACCTGGGTAATGGAAATGGAAATGAGCGTTTGGCGTCATTGGCCGGGAGGCCCCTCGCGGGGCAGGTCCGGCCGCCATATCGCAGGTCTTATTACATTCGGCGCCACATTGGGCGACCTGCACGCCGGATGGGGATGAAATGATGATGAACACAACACAACACCCAGTCCCTGAGCGGAGAAAATCTCCGACCCAGCCGGGAATCGAACCCGGGCCCAGAGGACGGCAATCCGTCACGCTGACCACTCAGCTACTGGGGCGGACACCTGGGTAGTGATGAAGTGGGGATTTTCCCGTACGGCCATTTTACGGGTGTACCGTTAATATCAGGAATCCGGTAAAACATCAAGCCTCCGACATCGTTGCTGCCGGAAAAAGACCCTGCAAGAACGGGACCAACGACGACTGAAGACAATCGTTCAAAGTGACAGAAGTGCAACACTTCCGCAAACAGCCGCAGATTTCAATGCTGGGCCACCAACAGTGTCAGCGTGCGAACCGTTCAACGAAGCATTATCGATATGGGTTTTCGGAGCCGAAGGCCCACTCGTGTACCCTTGATGACTTCACGACACAAGGATTTACGTCTCGCCTGGGCCCGTCAACACCGATGCTGGGCTGTTAATGTCTCGAAGCATGTTGTTTGGTTGGACGAGTCTCGGTTCAAATTGTATCGAGCGGATGGATGTGTACGGGTATGGAGACAACCTCATGACCTCATGGACCCTGCATGTCAGCAGGGAACTGTTCAAGCTGGTGGAGACTCTGTAATGGTGTGGTGCATGTGAAAATGGAGTGATATGGGACCCTTGACGCCTCTAGATACGACTCTGACAGGTGACACGCAAGTAAGCATCCTGTCTGATCAACTGCATCCATTCATGTCCATTGTGCATTCCGACAAACTTGAGCAATTCCAGCAGGACAATGCGACACCACACACGTCCGGAGTTGCTACAGAGTGGCTCCAGAAATCCTCTTATAGGTTTAAACACTTCCGCTGGCTATCAAACTTCCCAGACATGAACATTACGGAGCATGTCTATGATGGCTCTGAGCACTATGGGACTCAACTGCTGAGGTCATTAGTCCCCTAGAACTTAGAACTAGTTAAACCTAACTAACCTAAGGACATCACAAACATCCATGCCCGAGGCAGGATTCGAAGCTGCGAGCGTAGCGGCCGCTCGGTTCCAGACTGTGGCGCCTAGAACCGCTCGCCCACCCCGGCCGGCTTCAGAAGAGATCTCCACTCCGTCGTACTCTTATGGATTTATGGACATCCGTGCAGAGTTTATGGTGTCAGTTCCCTCCAGCACTACTTCAGACATTAGTCGAGTCCATGCCACATCTTGTTGCGGCGCTTTTGCTTGCTTGCGAGGCTCTACACTATTTAAGCATGTGTACCAGTTGCTTTGGCTCTTTAGTGTGTAACTGTACATTAGCAATTTTAGAGCATGGTATTTTATTCCGTTTTATATTGTTGCCAAAATCTCGAATGCCTTTTAAGTCTATGTATCCAGTAGTCCATTGTGCTTGCCACCCTTCACTCTCGCCTGTGTGTGTGTGTGTGTGTGTGTGTGTGTGAGAGAGAGAGAGAGAGAGAGAGAGAGAGAGAGAGAAAGAGAGAGAGGAGAGAGAGAGCCAACGCGATATAATGCCTCCCCACGCCACAACATCTGAAGCACCAAAATGGCCATGTCGGACAATTGCCCCGGGGTTGAATTACGTGTCCCCACTTATCTCTATCTGAGGGTGCGCCAACGTGGTAACGTTGGTAACGTGGTAACCAAGAGAGGAAGCATGTATGGAAGACTACGGTGAAAGAAGGGAAGAGGAAGGAGAGACGAGAGGTGGGAACACGTAATGTATCCTGGAACATTGTCAGACGTCATCGTTTTGTTGGTCCAGGTGTTATGGTGAGGGGAAGCATAATGTTACTTGTGCGTACTGAGCACTAAATCCTGGAACAAAGTTTACTCAACAGTCATCGTTATTATGACAGCAGAGCATTTGGCCCAGACATCATTTTTATGGATGAGAATGCGAGACTACACCGAACGACGCAGTTGTATGAACTGCCGCAACGAGACGATATTCGGCCCGCCCGTCTCCACGACCTACACTACTGGCCATTAAAATTGCTACACCAAGAAGAAATGCAGGTCATAAACGGGTATTCGTAGGACAAATATATTGCACTAGAACTTAAATGTGATTACATTTTCACGCAATTTGGGTGCATAGATCCTGAGAAATCAGTACCCAGAACAACCACCTCTTGCCGTAACATCGGCCTTGATACGTCTGGGCATTGAGTCAAACAGAGCTTGGATGGCGTGTACAGGTACAGCTGCCCATGCAGCTTCAACACGATACTACAGTTCATCAAGACTAGTGACTGGCGTACTGTGACGAGCCAGTTGCTCGGCCACCATTGACCAGACGTTTTCAGTTGTGAGAGATCTGGAGAATGTGCTGGCCAGGGCAGCAGTCGAACATTTTTTGTACCCAGAAAGGCCCTTACAGGACCTGCAACATGCGGTCGTGCATTATCCTGCTGAAATGTAGGGTTTCGCAGGGATCGAATGAAGGGTAGAGCCACGGGTCATAACACATCTGAAATGTAACGTCCACTGTTCAAAGTGCCGTCAATGCGAACAAGAGGTGACCGAGACGTGTAACCAACGGCACCCCATACCATCGCGCCGGGTGATGCGCCAGTATGGCGATGGCGAATACACGCTTCCAATGTGCGTTCACCACGATGTCGCCAAACAAGGATCCGACCATCATGATGCTGTAAACAGAACCTGGATTCATCCGCAAAAATGACGTTTTGCTATTCGTGCACCCAGGTTCGTCGCTGAGTACAACATCACAGGCGCTCCTGTCTGTGATGCAGCGTCAAGGGTAACCGCAGCCATGGTCTCCGACCTGATAGCCCATGCTGCTGCAAACTGTTCGTGCAGATGGTCGTTATCTTGCAAACGTCCCCATCTGTTGACTCAGGGATCGAGACGTGGCTGCACGATCCGTTACAGCCATGCGACTAACATGCCTGTCATCTCGATTGCTAGTGATACGAGGCCGTTGGGATCCAGCACGGCGTTCCGTATTACCCTCCTGAATCCACCGATTCCATATTCTGCTAACAGTCATTGGATCTCGTCCAACGCTAGCAGCAATGCGACATCACGATAAACCGCAATCGCGATAGGCTACAATCCGACCTTTATCAGAGTCGGAAACGTGATGGTACGCATTTCTCCTCCATACACGAGGCATCACAATAACGTTTCATCAGGCAACGTCGCTCAACTGCTGTTTGCGTATGAGAAATCGGTTGGAAACTTTCCTCATGTCAGCACGTTGTAGGTGTCACCACCGGCGCCAACCTTGTGTGAATGCTGTGAGAAGCTAATCATTTGCATATCACAGCACCTTCTTCCTGTCGGTTAAATTCACGTCTGTAGCACCTCATCTTCGTGGTGTAGCAATTTTAATGGCCAGTAGTGTAAATCCCATCGAGCACGTGTGGAATGCGTTGGGAAGTACTGCAGCACGTCCACATCCACCAATGACCACCCGGCAGTTGTCAACCGAGCTGGTGGAAGAAACGATGGCCCCACTATAATAACGCCTTGCCTACCCTGTGGCCAGCATGGGAGCACGTTGTGGAACTCACAATGCCACTCGCGGGGACCGCGCACCCTCTTACGAGCCATGTCCCACCTTCGTAATGTCCAGGGTGGCTTCGGTGTAATTATTGTCTCTGAATGAAAGTGTTATTTCTGATCGTCCCGTTGGGTATTTCTTTCTGCTATATCCCGTACTAATCCGTAGCAGTTCTTTCTACGTATGGTCCAAGTTACATCGAGCTATGTTACTTAGCAGTGACACATCATTCGAAAGTTACTGTAGTCTTAGGTTTAGTACACCTGTGCATCCTCGGATTTCGGTGTGTAGCGTATCGGTTTTAGTCGCTTCTTCTGCTTTTCCTTCTTCTACATTTCTGAAGTGTATCAAACGAGACGAAACGACGTTGACTAGAACAACTGAAGGACCTGACGACTTGCTGCTGAAGAATATGCAGAGGTCAAAATAAATGTTGCCTGTTGCTTATTCTCAGTACTGGACATAATACGAAACAAAACTAGTTTTGCTGTGTCAGATACAGTAACAAGAAAACGAAAATAAAGAAGATATCAATTTTCCACTTGACAAACACAAACAAATATAAGTTACAAAAGATCCTACTGCTGACATGACAGTTTCTCCTCGCTGTCATCTTGCGTTCAAGATGGTGCAAATGGCTCTAAGCACTATGAGACTTAACATTTGAGGTAGCCAGTCCCCTAGACTTAGAACTACTTAAACCTAACCTAAGGACCTCACACATATCCACGCTCGAGGCAGGATTCGAACCTGCGACCATAGCAGCAGCGCGGTTCCGGACTGAAGCGCCTAGAACCGCTCGGTCACAGCGGCCGGCTCATCTTGCTTAACACATTGTTTATCAACCAATTGGTCCTCCTCGTAACTGGAGACACTTTTGAATGCGGTTAGGCATACCCGTTACCATTTGTCCAACCAAATAAGCCTGTAGGATTTTGTTCCGTTCCTCCACACCGGCGTCTAAGTGGTTTCTAGTGGGACGAGGCGATTGCCAACCGCTCGTTTTAGCAACGCCCATTCACTTGCAATGCACTTGAGACCTGGAGAATATAGGGGTCATTCCATCCAACTGTTCGTATACTCTATTAGGAAGGCCTTCACAAGATCGTGACGATGGGGGCGTGGACTGTCGTCCATCAGCATGGGTTGGGTTGAGTTGTTTGGGGAAGGAGACCAGACAGCGAGGTCATCGGTCTCATCGGATTAGGAAAGGACGGGGAAGGAAGTCGGCCGTGCCCTTTCAAAGGAAACATCCCGATATGTACCTGAAGTGATTTAGGGAAATCACGGAAAACCTAAATCAAGATGGCCGGATGCAGAATTGAACCGTCGTCCTCCCGAATGCGAGTACAGTGTGCTAGCCACTGCGCCACGTCGCTCCGTCCCATCAGCATGAATCCTGTTCGAACATGTTCTTCAAATGGAGCCACGATGCATGCAAGAATGGCATCGCGGTACGTCATACCAATGTTCTTCCCATGTATTGGTACAAAGGGTGGCTTACGGCCATACGTAATTTCACCCTAATGCACGACTGAACAGCCTTGATAAGGATGGCCATCTACGTAACATTTGGGGTGTAACGATTATCCTCCTTGCCTCCATACACGAATATAAGTACTGTCAAGGTGGAGACTGGTACAGCCCACAAAGTATGGTCTCGTGCCCATTCGACACAATCCCTCTCCGAGTCCCTGAAAGACCTTCTGGCACTAATCCCTGCTCATGGAGCATATTTCGTATCGTTTGTGTTGACACCTACACTTCTGTAGCTGTTTGGAACTACATCCTTAAACATGTCGCATAGCGTCGAGTGCGTCTTCTTGCTGTTATACGAAGATATCGGTCCTGCACACATATTCTTTTTCTTCCGTGGCCACTACTGTGGCGATCCTCAACTGATCGTTTCACTAGAATCTTGTTTTACATTCTAGAAACATTACTTTGACTCATAGCGACATTCTCTGTGGCGTCCGCTAGTCTCATTCGCTGCCCCATTGGAGTGACTATATTGAGCCTCTGATCGTACTTTACTGCTGTCCACACAATTCTGAAATAAGACTCGTAATGATAAACAGCACAAGTACTGTAATGTTGACAGGTGACACGGTTCCCACAGACTGCCCCATCAAGGTAGTAATGTGAAATATTTCCGCTTTAGTTACGTTACAAACAAAGCAATGTATTGAAATCATAAAGTGTTTAAAGTTTCGTCAATATGCTACATTTACTTTGACCACTGTACGAGTGGACATAAAACAAGTGACAATGATACAGGACACTATTTTTCAACCTAGTCACCACCAGTCTGTAAACAACGACCTAGATTTCCACCAGTCGTTCAGTTCTTCGACGACAGAAATCCACACTTTGATCACAGAGCCATTCGAGAACCACTGCTTGAAGGTTCTGCGGTTGCTACGAATCAGTTCCTCGATTGCCTGGATATTGTTGTTTGAGGCCGATGTCGGTGTCCTTCCTTCCCGATCAGCATCACCAAGGTCTGTGCGGCCTTGGTCAAACAGTTGGCAGCATGTCAAAAAATGGTTCAAATGGCTCTGAGCACTATGAGACTTAACATATGTGGTCACCAGTCCCGTAGAACTTAGAACTACTTAAACCTAACTAACCTAGGGACATCACACACATCCATGCCCGAGGCAGGATTCGAACCTGCGACCGTAGCGGTCACGCGGTTCCAGACTGAAGCGTCTAGAACCGCACGGCCACACCGGCCGGCCGCAGCATGTCACTATACCGCGAGAATTTCACGGTGAATGTGTGCAGTTTAGACGTTTCACCCATAATAATCGTACTGTCCATTATGCTCCAGCTTGGCAGTAGATTTCCAGTTGCCGTGACATTTCACTCCAAAAATGTGATGCATCCGTTCTCCGTACCGCGTAAGGCGTCTGCAGGAAATGCAGAGCATGTACTCTGTTCTGACAATGTGCCGTTTTTTGTGCAGGTGTCTTGGCATGGCACGTCTCATGTGACTTACATTTTGAAGTCACCTCCTAATTCAGTAATTAACCAAGTGCAGCCATCTGAAGATGGGTGTGATTGCCTGAAACCGATAATGGCAGTGATATAAAACTTTTTTCTAAAAAAAAAAAGGTATTTGTGGTTGGCTGCGCTTCGCATCAACAATCCTTAACTGAAAAACAGCCATCGAGTACTGACGCCATAGTTTTGAGGATGAGAATTCTTTTTACCAAAACTGGCAAAAATTTGGTACGCCAGAATTTGATCAAAATGTGTATACCATGTTGTTCCACAGCCACATAAAAATCGCATAAGCTCCTCAACTCCTTCTCAGAATTATGCAGCATGGAAAATGTAGCAGATTAACATTATTCCACAGCAGTTTCAGCTGTTCCCAAGACAACACTTACGAATATCCGTTGCATTCATTTTAAAAAATCAATAGAGACAAACAAGATGCATCATACTAGGCAGCTTCTAGTTCAGTAATTTCGAGAACTTTTCTCGTGAAGAAAACCAACGGTCTAGCTAACATACTCTAAAAATGCATTAAAAACACGCTTGACCGCAACAAAATATTTATTTGCAATTGTAATCGGTTTCGGTCAAAATATGGCAATCTTCATTTATACCATGATGGTAGGCGGTGGAGTTCTCAAAAGAATCTGATGCTCGTAGAGACACGACACCTACTCCGTTCACCGCCACCGTTTACCATCATTGTATAAATGGTCTGAAGATGCGCACATTCTGACCGAAACGGGTTACCATTGCAAATAAATATTTGATTGCGGTCAAAAACTGTTTTTAATATAATTTTAAAGCTTCTGGTTCACTTCCATGCAAGTGTACGATAAGTTAGCTTTGATTCATTCCTTACAACAAGCTCTATAAAGGCCTGTGAAGACCATATCCTAATTCCAACTGATTTAAGTTTTGCTAAAGGTGTATTGCAGTTTTGTTCTAAACCACCGATTCTGTTTCACACATTTCCTTCAGTAAATGTATTACAGCTTTAGCTTGAACAGTCTCATACGAGGAAGTCCAGTGTTGAGAAATTGTTCATCACTGATGGCTAAATAGCGTGCCTACTCTCGCAATAATACATCGTGTCCACTGGTGAACGGAATTGCTGTTCCTAGGCTTGGTTTTACCATAGTCTCCGCTGGTTAAGGGTACAAACTGAGCTATATTCCCTCAATCAGAAATTGTGTTGGAAATTCTGAGACTCATAACAAGAAAGAAGAAATGTAGACAACATTATAGCGTAAATTCGGGCGACATGTGCTGATAAATAATGAAATCTATGTAGACGTGATAAGCGAAAGCGAATCGCTGCAGAAGGCAGCTTAGCATGTACGAGATTACAGAGTCGATAAACGGTGTACTTTACCTTTAAACTACTGATATAAATATTAACATACAATGAAATTTCACTATGGCGTTACGATTCAGCAGTTACACAACTTTCCGGGTGCTGTTTATGACATGCCATCCGTGGACCTGTTGCCAAGAATACTTAACGTGTTGGACGCCTCTCTGGTATTTGCTGGCACTCGCATCTGTCAATCAGCACACCTATAAAAAATGTAGCTATCCGTCACAAATTCAATATAACTGCCGAAGAGAGTCATGGACTGAATAAATGTACATTGTCATGAAGTAATGTTGTTGCTTTCGTTTCTAACTCAGACTGATTTAGATATAGGGTTGATGAGGAAAATTGTATTTCAGAGCTGTTTTCGATGGAGAAAGGAAGATTCCATATTCAGATAGTAAAAAAAAACTTGCTGACAAATCTGTGCCTCATTTTCGAGCGCTCGCCTCTCTTAGAATGGTGCCCAGAAGAAAAGAAATCTCTGAACATAAAGGAAGTGTTTAACTTTGCCTCGTCTGAATCACCAAACGGTAGAAAACAAATGGAACCTTCGGTCCAATGCGCGTAAATCTCTGAGCTGATCTTAATTTATGTGACTGGAGCAGATATGTCTTCCACCTAAGATTGAATGACTGAAAACGTAGGTATCTACCTGAAATGTCGGAGTATCACGGAACAGATCGTGACGTGAAAGGCGTTAATTAGTGACTATGTACCATATTAGTGATTCATTCGGTTCTATTAAGAAATCTGACGGCTGTCAATTCTGGTTTAGGCAAACATATAGTTACCTGCAGTTGCTGCTATGGTCATACTAGGAGGAGTGGTAAGTGATCATACACATAAAATCATTTTGAGAATTTATGTTTAGTCAGTAGCAGTCTTCCACAGTCTATTGAGGTGATATACAATATCTCGACACACATCTTGGAAATGAAAATAAATCTCCTTGCTTTCATTATGGAAAGGATACCGAGTCTGAAAAGTACACAATCTACACAGAGTGTTCAGGATCAAGTTACGCATAACTTGTTATATTTACAAAATCAAGTTCAAGGCACCCATGTTATTGTTGTGGTCTTCAGTCCTGAGACTGGTTTGCTGCAGCTCTCCGTGCTACTCTATCCTGTGCTAGCTTCTTCATCTCCCAGTAAGTACTGCAGCCTACATCCTTCTGAATCTGCGTAGTGTATTCATCTCTTGGTCTCCCTCTACGATTTTTACCCTCCACGCTGCCCTCCAATACTAAATCGGTGATCCCTTGATGCCTCAGAACATGTCCTACCAACCGATCCATTCTTCTTCTCAAGTTGTGCCACAAAGTCGTCTTCTCCCCAATCCTATTCAGTACCTCCTCATTAGTTATGTGATCTACCCATCTAATCTTCAGGATTCTTCTGTAGCACCACATTTCGAAAGCTTCTATTCTCTTCTTGTCCAAACTATTTATTGCCCATGTTTCACTTCCATACATGGCTACACTCCATACAAATACTTTCAGAAACGACTTCCTGACACTTACATCTATACTCGATGTTAACAAATTTCTTTTCTTCAGAAACGTTTTCCTTGCCATTGCCAGTCTACATTTTGTATCCTCTCTACTTCGACCATCATCAGTTATTTTGCTTCCGAAATAGCAAAACTCCTTTACTACTTTAAGTGTCTCATTTCCTAATTTAATTCCCTCAGCATCACCCGACTTAATTAGACTACATTCCATTATCCTCGTTTCGCTTTTGTTGATGTTCATCTTGTATCCTCCTTTCAAGACAATGTCCGTTCCTTCCAACTGCTCTTCCAAGTCTTTTGCTGTCTCTGCCAGAATTACAATGTCATCGGCGAATCTTAAAGTTTTTATTTCTTCTCCATGGATGTTAATACCTACTCCGAATTTTTCTTTTGTTCCCTTTACTGCTTGCTCAATATACAGATTGAATAACATCGGGGAGAGGCTACAAACCTGTCTCACGCACTTCCCAACCACTGCTTCAAAAATGGCTCTGAGCACTATGGGACTCAACTCCTGTGGTCATAAGTCCCCTAGAACTTAGAACTACTTAAACCTAACTAACCTAAGGACACCACACACATCCAAGCCCGAGGCAGGATTCGAACCTGCGACCGTAGCGGTCGTGCGGTTCCAGACTGTAGCGCCTTTAACCGCTCTGCCACTCCGGCCGGCAACCACTGCTTCCCTTTCATGCCCCTCGACTCTTATAACTGCCATCTGGTTTCTGTACAAATTGTAAATAGCCTTTCGCTCCCTGTATTTTACCACTGCCACCTTCAGAATTTGACAGTATTCCAGTCAACGTTGTCAACAGCTTTCACTAAGTCTACAAATGGTAGAAACGTAGGTTTGCGTTTTCTTAATCTAGCTTCTAAAATAAGTCTTAGGGTCAGTATTGCCTCATGTGTTCCCATATTTCTACGCAATCCAAACTGATCTAACCCGAGGTCGGCTTCTACCTGTTTTTCCATTCGTCTGTAAAGAATTCGCGTTAGTATTTTGCTGCCGTGACTTATCAAACTGATAGTTTTTGACTATTAGTCAACATACAGTGTTTAACTGACACTGGAGAACTAGTATATATCATCAGCCTGACAGACACATTGACGAACTGCTGAGATTTTTTTTTTTTTATTTAGTCGTCAAGCTCCGTAGGACCAAATTGAGGAGCAAATCTCCACGGTCATGGAACGTGTCAGTGCATGAAATTACAACATAAACGCAATAAGATATAAAAATAAATGTTCATGAACCTTAAAAAAAGTCAATCCATAATTTTAAGAAAACCCTATGAGCAATACAATAAAAATCAGCTTAATTTTTCAAGGAACTCCTTGACAGAATAGAAGGAGTGTCCCATGAGGAAACTCTTCAGTGGATTACTGCTTTTTGAATTCGAGTGGCAGCTTACTGAAAATGGATGCAGTAGTGTACTGCACACCCTTTTGCACAAGAGTTACGGAAGTCCGATCCAAATGCAGGTTTGATTTTTGCCGAATATGAACCGAGTGAAAGCTGCTCATTCTTGGGAGTAAACTAATATTGGTAACAAGAAACGACAAACAGGAATATTCGTATTGAGAGGCTAATGTCAAAATACCCAGACTCGTGAACGGGGGTCGACAAGAGGTTCGTGAACTAACACCACTTATTGCCTGAACCGCCCATTTCTGGGCCAAAAATATGCTTTTAGAACGAGAAGAGTTACCCCAAAATATAATACCATACGACAATAGCGAATGAAAATACGCAAAGTAGACTAATTTTCGTGTCGAACGATCACTCACTTCTGATACCGTTCGAATAGTAAAAATGGCAGTATTAAGTCTTTGAACAAGATCCTGAACGTGGGCTTTCCACGACAGCTTACTATCTATCTGAACACCTAGAAATTTGAGCTGTTCAGTTTCACCAATCATATGCCCATTCTGTGAAATTAAAACGTCAGGTTTTGTTGAATTGTGTGTTAGAAACCGGAAAAACTGAGTCTTACTGTGATTTAGCGTTAGTTTATTTTCTACAAGCCATGAACTGAGGTCATGTACTGCACTATTTGAAACCGAGCCAATGTTGCACACAACATCCATTACTACGAAGCTAGTGTCAGCAGCAAACAGAAATATTTTAGAGTTACCCGTAATACTAGAGGGCATATGATTTATATAAATAAGGAACAGGAGTGGCCCCAACACTGATCCCTGGGGCATCCCCCACTTGACAGTACCCCATTCAGACCCCACATCACAGCCATTATCAACATTCTGAATAATAACCTTTTGCTGCCTGTTGCTAAAGTAAGAGGTGAACCAATTGTGAGCTACTTCCCGTATTCCGTATCGGCAGATTTCACACCCACTTCTCATACCTAAAGGACTGGTGTGTTATCGATGAAGCCGAATAGAGACATTCTCAGAACGTCGATTAAGGACCAACAGGTGGATAGCGTACGGCACTTATTCAAAAGACCGACTACTATATAACATCAACATCCAAGTCCGCTAGCCACAGTAAGGTGTGTGGTAGAGAGTATATAGCGTACCAGTATCATTTTCCATCCCTCCTCACAGCCCCTCGCCCATTCTTACCCCACCTCTCCATACTTCATTCATGAATGTGAATGCGTTTTAATTTAGATCGTATCTGGGTATGACTTAAAATAATGTCACCATGAATTGTCGAAAACAGTTGTGCTTTAACGATTCCTGTGTTGAATGACACGTTCCGAAAGCTAATATATTTTTAAAAAATGAATTTTGATTTCTCTAATTTTAGCGTAGTGGTCATTACACAATATGTATTTTTGTGTTGGACCAGCTAGCGTTATTTTCTTTCAAACGTCTGCTGCGTCTGTAGATTCTTTCTACACCTACATCTGCACCCTGCACAGCAATGAGCGTGACAGACGGTAGTTTCATGGCATTGTATGTAATATATTTTAACCATTGCAAATTCTAATGGATGTTGGGAAGAATCTCCTTAGTTGCTGAGCTACATTTTCTCAGTGTGCTATGTATAAATCTATCCCTAGGAATTGTATTCCTACATACTTTAACGACTCATTAAGCGTCTAGTCAAAGGCTGTTACATTACTTCCTTTGCAAGATGAACAACTTTACATTCCTTGTAAAATGAAATGTTCAATATTTGTCTAGGAAACATGGGCTCTGAAATGCATGCCTTAAGAGTCACGATCATTTGTTCATCTTCGCTAGTGTGAAACGTATCTTATCCACTGAACAAATTCCCATAACTCTTGTGGTATGCTTTTTAGAGTCTATGTTTGCTAGACGTTTTTTTGTTTTGGTCCGCACTATCTCCTCCAAAACTATGGAACCCGAAGAGCTAGTCATACAAGAGATGTGTTTCGTATTATTGAAGATGAACAAGTGCTCATAACTCTTCCTTCAGCTATGCGTTTTAGAGCCCATTCTCTTGTTTTGGTCCATCTCTACACGTTGCCTACCCTACAATCTTAGCAACACCACCGGTACATGTACTCCACTGAAGCTTCCTGGCAGATTAAAACTGTATGCCGGACCGAGACTCGAACTCGGGACCTTCGCCTTTCGCGGGCAAGTACTCTACCAACTGAGGTACCCAAGCACGACTCACGCCCCGTCATCACAGCTCTATTTCTGCCAGTACATCGTCTCCTACCTTCCAAACTTTACAGAAGCTCTCCTGCGAACCTTGCAGAACTAGCACCCCTGAAAGAAAGGATATGGCGGAGACATGGCTTAGCCACAGCCTGGGGGTTGTTTCCAGAATGAGTGTGCGCTGATATGAAACTTCCTGGCAGATTAAAACTGTGTGCCGGACCGAGACTCGAAAAGAACAAAAGTAGAGCTGTGAGGACGGGGGATGAGTCGTGCTTGGGTAGCTCAGTTGGTAGAGCACTTGCCTGCGAAAGGCAAAGATCCCGAGTTCGAGTCTCGATCCGGCACACAGTTTTCATCTGCCAGGAAGTTTCATATCAGCGCACACTCCGCTGCATTTGAAAATCTCATTATGTACTCCACTGTTAGACGTGTCAGAGAGGGCTTCGCCTATACGTTTACGGTCCAGGGTCCCTTACCTCAAATGGAAACATTTATCTTTCTCCAACACCCCTGAAAGTTTTTAACACCATCACCGACTCACTCCATATATTATAAAGAGTGAGGGTTCTGTAACACTCCCTTGGGATAGTCCCGAAATTAGCCTTACATACATCGATTTCGTCCCGCGGAGAACAACCTGTTGAGCTATATGTGTTAGGTAGTCCTGAACCCGGTCACTAAATCTCTTCCATTACTCGATAAGCTCGTATTTCGCTCCATTACAGATTATGTGAAACTGTACCGAACGCCTACCGTCAAGAAACAGAGCATCAACCCGGGCGCCCGAGTCATCACCGCTGTTTCACTGACAAACGAAATGAGGTGTGTTTTGCATGATCTATGAATCCACACTTATTTTATCCAGCAGATTTTCGTTCCGTGAAAAGTCACAATGCGTGAGCATAAACATTTCCCTCAATTCTACAACAGATTGATGTCAGCGATATAAACCTCTAATTATGCGTACGTATCCTTCGCCACAAACAAGACTTGTTTCTCCTGTGATGTCGGTCTGTTTGATATAAGATATGACTGTCCGTATTCTAAGACAAATTGTTTGTACAGTTTCACTGGATAATCTCGATATTGTTCAGCTTCAAAAGAATATGGGATGCTTTTAACTAATCTATTGTGCCCTACATCGTAGATGATGGTTAATAACCGAAACCGGTAGATGACTAATGGGACAAATAAACAGTTGACGGTTAAATGCATTTTACAAAATACTTTACAGCTGGCGAACCTCACCTTATGGAAACATTACACGTAAAAAATACTAGAAAATGGCATAAAAGGTCGAAATCTGGGGTGTACTTCAATAACAATAAGACAGTCAAATGGCGGAGTGCTCAACTGGCTCTGAGTACTATGGGACTTAACATCTGAGGTGATCACTCACCTAGAACTTAGAACTACTTAAACCTAACTAACCTAAGGACATCACAAACATCCGTGCCCGAGGCAGGATTCGAACCCACGACCGTAGCGGTCGCGCGGCTCCAGACTGCAGCGCCTAGAACTGGCGGAGTGTTCCTTCAAAAAATATTGTATGACCGTTGCTCAGCAATATCAAAAACTTTATAAAAGATATCTAGCCCCTTTGACTATACATTACTTTTACCCTGTTCTACACCTTCACCATCACTATTTTATATGTCTAACGTCACTGCTCAGTAACTTACTTGTCAGTACTAATTTCAGCAGTGCTGTGCTTATCTCTAAGCAGATATTTGTCGGTAAATGCGCTCACCATCCTCGATGGTAGGGAGTATGTAACATGTTGTCTCGGATGGATGATCTTCAACAAACGTAAAAGTAAGTTGACATAAGCGTCCACGGAAGTGGGCGAACTCTCACTCTTCATGTTCATGTTCTTGCAGACAACGTTAGAAGTAACTAGAATTTCCACAGATGAAGCGTTATCTATAATGAAGTAATATCTGAAAAAAGTTGTGCACATTTTCAGGCGTATCTTGATAAATTTTAAAGTTGTGCAGACATTGCAAACTTCCTTTAAAGTTCGGAAATGTAAAACAGTACACTTCATAAAACGAAAAAACTTGATACCCTAAGAGGACGATGTCAGTGATTAACAAAGTAAGTTCGTCAACTCATGCAAAAATAACTGGGTATAACAATTTATAGAGACCACTAGTTGCAGATCGTTATTATTTTATTACTAGTGAACTAGTTCCGGCCTCGAGATCATCATCCAATATAACTTTCAAAATTTTTCATTGACAAAGTCGCATGTCTACATTCCCAAAATTTAATTCATAATTATAATACTGCTTGCATGTGACACTCTACCTAGGGCCACGTGAACGCATAATCATAAATAAGTATGTCTTTTTAAACTTATAGTCATTTTGGGATTCATGTTACACGATTACTGCATCGCCAAAACTACTGTAGTTTAGAGTAATAAAATAATAACTTTTAGCAGCTTGTGGTTGTTATTTTTATAAAATAAACGTCTCATACGAAGACTGTGATGCAAAACTTTAAAAAGAATTTATATGTATATGTAATGAACCGTTACACACTCGCAGTCATAGGTAAATCAGTTGACAGGCTCTGGTTCATTGGTAAGGTACCAGAAAAATCCCGTAAAGCTAGAAATGAAACTGCCTACAAAACACTTAGGCGACCTGTCATAGAATACTGATGTAGTGTGTGGGACCCACGTCAGATAGTGTCAACAGGAGTAATGAACATATGTGAAGAAGGCCAGGTTTGTATGAATAATGTGACAGCGTCACCGAGATGCTGAACAACTTAACTGGTAGACGCTTGAATATAGAAACAAACTACACCGTGGATACCTACTAGGAAACCTTCAAGAACTACCTCCAAGTAGTGACTGTAGTAATATCGCCAAATGAGGGCGAATGGATCTACGGAGGAGACCGGCAACCTTGCTATCTGCTTATATTATAAGAGTAAGAGTCGAGGTCAGGTTTGTTTATCGGTTTCGGCTTTGCAGCCATCATCAGATTTAACGATCACAGCAACGACACTTTTAGACACGTGGTCAGAACATAGTATCGACTACGCACCTACGTGTCAATGCTGTAGTCGTTAAATCTGATGTATGATTTTGGGCTCTCCTAGCGTATGATGCTTTCTAAATCTTCTCGGGTTGCTGACCCAAATAACGCAACATTTCGGCACGCAGACTTGTTGCCATCTTCAAGCATTTCTGATGACGACGCCATCCTAAAGAACCATTCAAAATTAGGTCTGATGATGGCAGTAAAGCTGGAAGCAGTAATCAATGTTAATGAAGTTGAATGTGGATGAACACTGTAATGGTTCCACATCGGACTCTGCTACCGCACATTTTTTTTATTTAGTCTCGTACGACGACCAATTTTAATCTTACAGGCTGTTCTCAATTGCTACAGGCGCCAACATGCAATATATCCGACTTCTCGAAGTGTCAAATTCGCTGCAAAAGGGAAACATTAGATGTTGACATCTGTAGCATATGAGAATGGTTTTAAGGCCAAAAATGGTCAGTTGTCGAAAATAAATCAAGAAACTGCCAATGAGCAACAGCCACGGTGGAACCATTACAATGTCGTTTAGCAAATTTGAGGCTGTGGTAAGCCACACGAAGGAAATGATATAGCTGAATGTGACCAAAACGTTGACTTTCATCTAGGAGTATGTAAAGGGCTGTCAAATGAAAATGGGGGAGATGGAAGAAACTCAAGTAAGTTGTTTGTTACTTGAAAAGTAATCACAATACTGTTAAATTTGCACCAATGCGAGATAAGACTGTCAGTGCCTTCAAGAAAAACTATTTACTGTTTCTTATGTAACATGAATATACCCAGGCGTCCATCTCTTCGCCCACGAATGTCTTTCTTCAGGGCTCCAAAAGTACGGAGATCGCATGGGGAGAGATAGAGGCGGTATAGAGGATGTGTCAACGCTTCCCAGCGAAACTTCAGTAGCGTAGCCGAAACAATAGGCTCTCCAGCTCCGGGAAAGTCAATATGACCTTTTTCTTTGACTGCTCATTGGCTTTCTGGAGCACGGCGCCACAATTAACGCACAGCGGTACGTGGACACTCTGCAAAAATTGAAGTGCGCTTTCAGCACCGAACGCCCAGGAATGTTGACGGACGGGATCATTCTGTTGCAGGATAATGGCGGCCAACATGTTGCCAAGATTGTTTCTACTACACTGGGAAAACTTGACACATCCTCCGTGCTGTCCCGACCTCCCTCCCGTCTCCCCCCCCCCCCCCCCCCCATGCGATTTCCATATTTTTTAAGCCATGAAGAATGCCAATCGCAGCCGACGATTTGATTCGGTGCACGCCTTTGTGCAATCATGTTTCCGTGGGCAAACGTGAATATTTTGCTATGAAGGCACTGAGCGACTTGTTTTACAGTGGGATAAATTTATTAACAGTTATGCCAATTACTTTGAAATAATAAATAGTTGAGTTAGTCTCGTTTTCTTTTGACTGTCCGTTATGTTGTAATCTCCCACGTCATGCTAACGCAGGGCTAGGCTTTTCACAGAGTGCAGAGGAATATAAGCTGTCATTATTTGCGAGCTACATATGTGTACAGAACAGGAAGAAGCCCTAATTATTAGTTTGGTGCCAAACTTTGTGGTGGTATTCAGGTTGCTATGCTTTTATTTATCGATTGCCATTTTTAATTAAAACTCACTGTTGCTAACTGAGCTTATATGTTGTCATTTTGTCGTTTGGAGATAGTGAGTAGTGCTGTGGATGCTAGAAAATGGAGAGCAAAGTGGAGAAATCGGAACATTTCCGACATTTCTTCTGTTTCAGTTCAACAGAGGGGCGACTGCAGCGGAGGCAGCTAGAAACATTTGCACCATGTATTAGTATAAGGCCACTGGACGGATCACGGCAAGAGAAATTGTATTCTCATTTTAAGGAGAATCGTTTTGCATTAGTAACTCTCGAAGTTCAGGTAGACCTTCGGTGTTTGATGACGATCGTATAAAAGTATTAATTAACAATGATCTGCGTCAGTGTACTCGAGAAGTCAATTATTCAAAAACATAAAGGTAGGAAACTATGTAGACAGGAGTGACACCACCAGCAGTCGACCAATGGTGTAAATGCCCAGAAGATGACCCCTACGTCGGGTTGAAACCGGTTGGCGGTATAAAAATAATAAATGCGATTAATGCTGTGTTTGAATAATTGATTAATCATATTAATCGCTGCTTCATCTCCACAACCATATTGTCCAAAAATACTCGAGAAGTGGCAAATGTGATGAAATGTGAGCATTGCACCATTGTGCGGCATTTGCACGCAGTGGGGAATATTCAAAAATGGCGTGTATGGGTACCGCACGCTCTAATCCAGAATCACAAAAATCAGATGGTGGCCTTTGTGTACCTCCGCTCGCTCGTCAGCAGTTGGCTCGTGAACAATACCGACCATTCTTATCATGAAGCATTACTGGTGATCAGAAATGGCGTGTTTATGCTAATATAAAAAAAAGAAACGAATGATTGAGCCCTAACATAGGAGCAATCCCCCGTACAAAAACATGACCTCATCCACAAAGGTAATGCTACGCATCCGGGAGCAGCGATAGTGTGGTGTCCTACGAATTGCTTCCGCGAGGCGTAACCCTCCCTGCTGACACTTACTGTCAACAACTGAGACGTGTAACAGACACATTCCAAGGACAACGACGAGAAAGACTGCGTGGAGTGATGCTATTCCAATGTAACGCCTACCCGAATTACGCTTGACTGACACAGTACAGGAGTTGGGATGGGAAGTCATTCCGCACCCACCTTATCCATCTGATTTTGCGCCCTGAGATTTTCACCTTTTCCACTGTCTATCGGAAAGCCTTCAACGAACTTCCTTTCCGGACAGAAATGCGCACAGAACAAGGCTCGACGAGTTCTACGCCTGAAAAGCATGTGATTTCTACAGTCACGGAATCTAAAAGTTCGGCGTTGGCAGGTTGTAGTCGGTAGTGAAGGAGAATACAGGGTGGGGCACGCAATATCTTACCAATTGTTCCTTTCATAATTTGCGACGTTTATTAGATATCCCGCTGGGATCCCTACAGCAGTACCAGCACAGCTTGGAAAAACAAATGAGTTACGAAATGACATGTAATTCACGATACTGCCGCTAGGAGACTAGTAAGTAGCAGTGGCTGACAATGGAAGACTGACGACACAGCAACGATCGGCAATTGTGTTACTTTCTCATGAAACGAAAAGCCTTGTTGTGACTCAGAGGCGTTTTCGACAACAGTTTAACACACGATGGGTCCCTTGCAAGAAGACCATCCACAGGTTGTATGATAAATCTGTACAGGAAGGAACAGTATTGGAAGCGAAGCGACCTCGGCCTAAGCCTGTTTGTTCGCCGGCGAATATTGAAGCGGTACGAGTTGCTGTACAGAGAAGTCTCAGGAAATCGTGTGGAAAGGCAGCAGTGCAACTGGGAATATCCAGATGCTCCATTCAAAGCATTCTTAAAAGTGATCTCCGTATGTACCCATACAAGATGACCTGTGCACAGAAGCTCACTGAAGAACACAAGCAGAAGAGACTACTGTTTGCTCAGTGGGAGGAGGATAGGGAAGAGACTCTCACCAACGTTCGGTTTTCAGACGAGGCGCACTTTCATTTAGACGGTGTGGTTAACAAACAAAATGTACGCTTTTGGGCCACTGAAAACCCACAAGTGCTTCATGAACGACAACATTATGATCCGAGGATTACAGCGTGGGCAATAATTTCCAGTCACGGGCTTCTTGGACCCTATTTTTTTTGAAGAAACTGTGAACAGCGGGCGTTATTTGAGCATGCTTCGCAATAGCTTCATTCCACAGCTTCTTGCTACTGCCTTGTCCTTCAACACGCAGTGGTTCATGCAAGATGGAGCAAGACCACATACTGCAAACACTGTGTTGGAGTTTTTAGACAAGTACTTCGACATGCGGATCTTTTCACGCAGGTTTCCAGGTCGCTCCAATGACGGACAAAATTGGCCCCCCAATAGTCCAGACCTCAATCCGTGTGACTTTTTTCATTGGGGGTACCTAAAGGAAAAATTTTTCCCGAAACGTCCACGTGATTTAACGGAGCTCAGAAGACTTATTCTTCAAGCTTGTAGTGAAATTACGGAAGACATGTGCCGTAGGGTAATCATTAACTTCAGTGTTCGTTTTAAGGAAGTTAGGAAACGAAATGGTGGACATATTGAGCATGTGCATGGACGGCTCTTCATTGTAGTATATGTTCAAATGGTTCAAATGGCCCTGAGCACTATGGGACTTAACTTCTAAGGTCATTAGTCCCTTAGAACTTAGAACTACTTAAACCTAACTAACCTAAGGACATCACAAACATCCATGCCCGAGGCAGGATTCGAACCTGCGACCGTAACGGTCGCGCAGTTCCAGACTGTAGCGCCTATAACCGCACGGCCACCCCGGCCGGCTAGTATACGTTCCTTTCAGATTGTATTGACAGTAAAGTTTATATTCAAAAACAAAATGGTAACACATTTCGTGCGCCACCCTATACAGGGTGTTACAAAAAGGTACGGCCAATCTTTCAGGAAACATTCATCACACCCAAAGAAAGAAAATATGTTATGTGGACATGCGTCCGGAAACGCTTACTTTCCATGTTAGAGCTCATTTTATTACTTCTCTTCAAATCACATTAATCATGGAATGGAAACACACAGCAACAGAACGTACCAGCGTGACTTCAAACACTTTGTTACAGGAAATGTTCAAAATGTCCTCCGTTAGCGAGGATACATGCATCCACCCTCCGTCGCTTGGAATCCCTGATGCACTGATGCAGCCCTGGAGAATGGCGTATTGTAAAACAGCCGTCCACAATACGAGCACGAAGAGTCTCTACATTTGGTACCGGGGTTGCGTAGACAAGAGCTTTCAAATGCCCCCATAAATGAAAGTCAAGAGGGCTGAGATCAGGAGAGCGTGGAGGCCATGGAATTGGTCCGCCTCTACCAATCCATCGGTCACCGAATCTGTTGTTGAGAAGCGTACGAACACTTCGACTGAAATGTGCAGGAGCTCCATCGTGCACGAACCACATGTTGTGTCGTACTTGTAAAGGCACATGTTCTAGCAGCACAGGTAGAGTATCCCGTATGAAATCATGATAACGTGCTCCATTGAGCTTAGGTGGAAGAACATGGGGCCCCCTCAAGACATCACCAACAATGCCTGCGCAAACGTTCACAGAAAATCTGTGTCGATGACATGATCGCACAATTGCGTGCGGATTCTCGTCAGCCCACACATGTTGATTGTGAAAATTTACAATTTGATCACGTTGGAATGAAGCCTCATCCGTAAAGAGAACATTTGCACTGATATGAGGATTGAGACATTGTTGGATGAACCATTCGCGGATGTGTACCCGTGGAGGGCAATCAGCTGCTGATAGTGCCTGCACACACTGTTCATGGTACGGAAACAACTGGTTCTCCCATAGCACTCTCCACACAGTGACGTGGTCAACGTTACGTTGTACAGCAGCAACTTCTCTGACGCTGACATTAGGGTTATCGTCAACTGCACGAAGAATTGTCTCGTCCATTGCAGGTGTCGTCGTCGTTCTAGGTATTCCCCAGTCGCGAATCATAGGCTGGAATGTTCCGTGCTCCCTAAGACGCCGATCAATTGCTTCGAACGTCTTCCTGTCGGGACACCCTCGTTCTGGAAATCTGTCACGATACAAACGTACCGCGCCACGGCTATTGCCCCGCGCTAATCCATACATTCTAATCAGAATCGACAGCAGACCAACACTCACAACGATAGTTCAGGTATACATGCCAACGTCGCAAGCTGAAGATGAACAGATAGAGAAAGTATATGAGGATATTGAGAGGGTAATGCAGTATGTAAAGGACGAAAATCTAATAGTCGTGGGCGACTGGAATGCAGTTATAGGGGAAGGAGTAGAAGAAAAGGTTACAGGAGAATATGGGCTTGGAACAAGGAATGAAAGAGGAGAAAGACTAATTGAGTTCTGTAACAAGTTTCAGCTAGTAATAGCGAATACCCTGTTCAAGAATCACAAGAGCAGGAGGTATACTTGGAATAGGCCGGGAGATACGGGAAGATTTCAATTAGATTACATCATGGTCAGACAGAAATTCCGAAATCAGATACTGGATTGTAAGGCGTACCCAGGAGCAGATATAGACTCAGATCACAATATAGTAGTGATGAAGAGTAGGCTGAAGTTCAAGACATTAGTCAGGAAGAATCAATACGCAAAGAAGTGGGATACGGAAGTACTAAGGAATGACGAGATACGTTTGAAGCTCTCTAATGCTATAGATACAGCAATAAGGAATAGCTCAGTAGGCAATGCAGTTGAAGAGGAAAGGACATCTCTAAAAAGGGCCATCACAGAAGTTGGGAAGGAAAACATAGGTACAAAGAAGGTAGCTGCGAAGAAACCATGGGTAGCAGAAGAAATACTTCAGTTGATTGATGAAAGGAGGAAGTACAAACATATTCCGGGAAAATCAGGAATACAGAAATACAAGTCGCTGAGGAATGAAATAAATAGGAAGTGCAGGGAAGCTAAGACGAAATGGCTGCAGGAAAAATGTGAAGACATCGAAAAAGATATGATTGTCGGAAGGACAGACTCAGCATACAGGAAAGTCAAAACAACCTTTGGTGACATTAAAAGCAACGGTGGTAACATTAAGAGTGCAACGGGAATTCCACTGTTAAATGCAGAGCAGAGAGCAGATAGGTGGAAAGAATACATTGAAAGCCTCTATGAGGGTGAAGATTTGTCTGATGTGATAGAAGAAGAAACAGGAGTCGATTTAGAAGAGATAGGGGATCCAGTATTAGAATCGGAATTTAAAAGAGCTTTGGAGAACTTACGGTCAAATAAGGCAGAAGGGATACATAACATTCCATCAGAATTTCTAAAATCATTGGGGCAAGTGGCAACAAAACGACTATTCACGTCGGTGTGTAGAATGTATGAGTCTGGCGATATACCATCTGACTTTCGGAAAAGCATCATCCACACAATTCCGAAGACGGCAAGAGCTGACAAATGCGAGAATTATCGCACAATCAGCTTAACAGCTCATGCATCGAAGCTGCTTACAAGAATAATATACAGAAGAATGGAAAAGAAAATTGAGAATGCGCTAGGTGACGATCAGTTTGGCTTTAGGAAAAGTAAAGGGACGAGAGAGGCAATTCTGACGTTACGGCTAATAATGGAAGCAGGGCTAAAGAAAAATCAAGACACTTTCATAGGATTTGTCAACCTGGAAAAAGCGTTCGACAATATAAAATGGCGCAAGCTGTTCCAGATTCTGAAAAAAAGTAGGGGTAAGCTATAGGGAGAGGCGGGTCATATACAATATGTACAACAACCAAGAGGGAATAATAAGAGTGGACGATCAAGAACGAAGTGCTCGTATTAAGAAGGGTGTAACACAAGGCTGTAGCCTTTCGCTTCTACTCTTCAATCTGTACATCGAGGAAGCAATGATGGAAATAAAAGAAAGGTTCAGGAGTGGAATTAAAATACAAGGTGAAAGGATATCAATGATACGATTCGCTGATGACATTGCTATCCTGAGTGAAAGTGAAGAAGAATTAAATGATCTGCTGAACGGAATGAACAGTCTAATGAATACACAGTATGGTTTGAGAGTAAATCGGAGAAAGACGAAGGTAATAAGAAGTAGTAGAAATGAGAACAGCGAGAAACTTAACATCAGGATTGATGGTCACGAAGTCAATGAAGTTAAAGAATTCTGCTACATGGGCAGTAAAATAACCAATGACGGACGGAGCAAGGAGGACATCAAAAGCAGACTCGCTATGGCAAAAAAGGCATTTCTGGCCAAGAGAAGTCTACTAATATCAAATACCGGCCTTAATTTGAGGAAGAAATTTCTGAAGATGTGCGTTTGGAGTACAGCATTGTATGGTAGTGAAACATGGACTGTGGGAAAACCGGAACAGAAGAGAATCGAAGCATTTGAGATGTGGTACTACAGACGAATGTTGAAAATTAGGTGGACTGATAAGGTAAGGAATGAGGAGGTTCTACGCAGAATCGGAGAGGAAAGGAATATGTGGAAAACACTGATAAGGAGAAGGGACAGGATGATAGGACATCTGCTAAGACAAGAGGGAATGACTTCCACAGTACTAGAGGGAGCTGTAGAGAGCAAAAACTGTAGAGGAAGACAGAGATTGGAATACGTCAAGCAGGTAATTGAGGACGTAGGTTGCTACTCTGAGATCAAGAGGTTAGCACAGGAAAGGAATTCGTGGCGGGCCGGATCAAACCAGTCAGTAGACTGATGACCAAAAAAAAAAAAAAAAAAAAAAAATCCATACATCAAATGGGCATCTGCCAACTCCGCATTTGAAAACATTGCACTGTCTGCAAAACCACGTTCGTGATGAACACTAACCTGTTGATGCTACGTACTGATGTGCTTGATGCTAGTACTGTAGAACAATGAGTCGCATGTCAACACAAGCACCGAAGTCAACATTACCTTCCTTCAGTTGGGCCAACTGGCGGCGAGTCGAGGAAGTACAGTACATACTGACGAAACTAAAATGAGCTCTAACATGGAAATTGAGCGTTTCCGGACACATGTCCACATAATATCTTTTCTTTATTTGTGTGTGAGGGATGTTTCCTGAAAGTTTGGCCGTACCTTTTTGTAACACCCTGTGTACTGTTGATTACTAAATTCTCTGTTACAAGTGCCTGTTGCGTTTATTAAACTTACGGAAAAACGCTACCAATAATTGCACCGACCCAGCAGCAGTAGAATGGGATGTACTCTCTTCCGTGCACCTCGTAATGGTTTGCCTAGATCTAGATGTAGACAGTTGGGATGGGGGGATTAGTGGAGCCTCCATCGATCTTTTCTGCTCATAAAGAAGTAGCTGTGTGATTCCGGCAGCCTGCTTGTTGCTATGGAGGAGGTCGGTCTGCAGAGCAGCAGGTAGGTCATTAGACAGTAGGCTGGCCGCTCCAGAGCAGCGCGCGGCGCGCGGACCGGCGCAGAGAGAAAATACCTGTTGCACGCGCGCCACGGCCGGCCGCCTGTCCGGGTATGGGCATGAGTGCGGCCCGCGATCGCCCACACCGCCGCCCGGCGCCGCCTGTTGGCAAAAGTAATTCGCGCCCAATTCCGCGGGCGCCGGCGCGTCACTCCACCAATTTAGCGCGTTAGGGCGCCCGAGGAGCGTCTGCCCGCCCGCTATTTCCATATCTCAGCGGCCGTCGCTCGAGTGGACTCCGTTGGCGACCGGGGGCGCTCTCCCCACCGTCTGACTCACTTCTGTAGAGTTCCGAGCTCGGTAATAAGACTGCGGGAAAGTATTTCGTCACAGAGTGGTGGTGACTGCGTAGGATTTATTTTTCTGCTGGCCATGCGAGTGCCGACGGCGACGCTGCCCTCGGGTCATACCGCTAGACCTCTGGCGAGAGACTGACAGCTGTCAAAACACCTGGCAGTCTGTCAACAGCGACGCACCACCTCTGGCGAGAGCGGCGATGCGCCGTTACGCAACGGTTAGTGCGTCGGGAACCAGAAGCGGAGCGACAGCCGCGGTGACACGGCCCCAGCCGCGGTTGTGCAACGTGTTTACAGTCGGCGAGGTTTTTCCGCGGCAATGCGACGCTCTCCGCCTCGTCGCCAGAAGTAACGAGGCTATTACTTTAGGTTTTTTTTATTTTCTTTTTTACCTTTCATGCGCGGGTGCGTGGCTGTCGCTGCCGGTCCGTTGCGCGCGCCGCCCGTCGGATTGCCCCCTGCGTGTCGATCTCCCGCTCGCACAGAAACCTCTTCTCAGCTAGCGGCCGCCTATACCCCGTGCGGAGCAGCTACGTCGTGGCTGATCGCCGCGGACAGACTGGCGGCAGCCACCGGCCCGAGACCGCAGCTCCGCGAAGCGCGCGCGCTCTCGCGGCCGGCCAGCTCCCTCGCGCGCGCTCTCGCGGTTGAACGCCGGAACCACTCCCCTTTGCCGGGCAGAAGGCTTCGAGGCTTCGTCACCTTAAGCCGTCGGCACACGGACCGTGCTGTCGAACGTTAACGTTGAGCGTGCCAATTTCAACGTGCTGCTGAACGCTCAGGAACGATGCGACTTGTGCATACGGTACGTGGGCCCCAACGTGGTATACGCGATCGCAACCCACTCCAGCGGCAGTTTGAGGGATGTTTCTAGTTCGTAAATCTCATTTTACTCAACGGGCGCGTGTAAATTTCCCACGTTAGCTCCATTAAAACGCACATTTCCTCCATCGACCACGAAAAGGGAAGTACCATGTCCAATCAATAAGGACACAGGCTTATAAAAGTTCCATTACAAACAGTGCGTTACAAATTTGGAATACTTCTTCGCATATGATAAACATTATTTCATCATTTCCACATTTTAGTAAAACCCCCAGGTCAGCCTTACTTGATCACTGTTCCTATCCGGTAGCAGAATCTTTGCAACATGTGAATTACGAAGCGTAAAAGAAAAAGGAGCAAAATATCTTTATACAAGTAGCGCAAGCTGTCCTGTAGATTAAGTCAATCGAACCAAGCCACCCCTCAAAAAAAGGTCAACTTATATTTACGTAACATCAAATATAATTGCATATAATTATATTAAACTAGTAATAAAGTATCAGAACCTAATAAAAACGCGAATGTTAGAAAAAGAATTTGGAAGTGTTATAACGCGAACCACCGCCCCAACACAAACTCATAGCCGCGCAAGGACGCTAGTCATTACACTTTTTTTTTTTTCATTTAGTCGTTGCTGATAGTTGTGTTTGATCGCTGCGGACGTCAAATGACATCCGTTCAAGTTCGTTGGTGGTGCTTTCGCTCAGTTCTTTTATTACGGAGGCCAACCAGCTCTCTGACCGAACACGCTGAGCTACCGTGCCGGCACTAGACCAATACCGCACGCCATGTGTTTATTGAGATTATGTTACCCCTTGCAAAAAACGTTAATCGTAGATAATTATGTTACTAATTGAAATTTAATTATAACAAATTGTATCAAGAACAATGCATTTTGGGTGGATCTTCAGTGTGTCACTGCATTCAAATAGCCTACTCTCACAATAAGCAAGTTACAATAATTCTTTTGCCACAAATATGTTATTTCTCATTATTTTATTGGAACGAATCACACCACTAAGAACGGGTTTTCCAGTAATTCTCAATTTGCTGGTGTTCAGTCAGAAACGGCAATCGTTGATAATTATGTTACTGATTGAAATTTAACTATAACAAATTGTACCAAGAACAATGCATTTTGGATGGATCTTCAGTGCAGTGTGTCGCTGCTTTCAAATAGCCTACTCTCACAATAAGCAAGTTACAATAATTCTTTTGCCACGAATATGTTATTTCTCATTATTTTATTGGAACGAATCACACAACTAAGAACGGGTTTTCCAGTAATTCTCAATTTGCTGGTGCTCAGTCAGAAACGGCATATCTGCATATAGGCTTCAAATGAATGCCAATATGGTGCCTCACAACTCTGTACTGAAGGGAGACGGCGTCCGTGTGACGTAGGTGGCGATGTGCCATCTCATTGGTCAACGCTCAAACACACGCTCAGAATATCTGACATGCCAGATATTGCTCTGCACATTCGGAAAGACTCCTGAACGTGATGTTCCACGCTATAACGTCAGAAACTCGGCATGCTCAACGCTCAACGTTCGGATGCACGGTCTGTGTGCCGACGGCTTTACGTCGCTGCACTTACACGTACCAACTGAAAGTGGTTAATCGCAATGGAGAGAAGTCTTCCGAAGTAAGAGTGATTTCAGGTGTGCAGCAGGGGAGTGCCGTAGGACAGTTACTATTCACAAGATATATAAATGACCTTGTGGATAACATCGGAAGTTCACTGGGGCTTTTTTGGATGATGCTGTAGTATGTCGAGAGCTTGCAACAATGGAAAATTGTACTGAAATGCAGGAGGATCTGTAACGAAATGACAAATGGTGCAGGGAATGGCAACTGAATCTCAATGTTGTTGTTGTTGTTGTTGTGGTCTTCAGTCCTGACATTGGTTTGATGCAGCTCTCCATGCTACTCTATTCTGTGCAAACTTCTTCATCTCTCAGTACCTACTGCAGCCTACATCCTTCTGAATCTGCTTGGTGTATTCATCTCATGGTCGCCCTCTACGATTTTTACCCTCCACGCTGCCCTCCAATGCTAAATTTGTGATCCCTTGATGCCTCAGAACATGTCCTACCAACCGGTCCCTTCTTCTAGTCAAGTTGTGCCACAAACTCCTCTTCTCCCCAATTCTATTCAATACCTCCTCATTAGTTATGTGGTCTACCCATCTATTCTTCAGTATTATTCTGTAGCACCACTGTAACCTCCCTACAAAATTACAATAAATAATATGAGTATGATTCTAATTTAGTGTAACCTCCCCACAAAATTCTTTCTCATTTGTAACCTCCCTACATAATTCTTTCTCATTTAATCTAAGCTCAAAATTCATTCACATTTAGCGTAACCTCAAAACAGAAAAATTCCTAAACCTCTCAACAGTAAAAATTATAATTATGTCGTTCACATTCAGTATAACATTCCAATAAAAAAATAAATTCAGTAACCTGGTAATAAAACAATGTAACTAACCTCTCAATTAAATTGTCGCTCACTTATGACTTTTCAATAATTCACTGTGAATTTAACATGGTAAATTTTGGACGACAGCAGTGCTGCGTCATGGCCCTGAAAGATCATTCCGAATAAAAAAAGGAAAAATTCTTACCTCAATGAAGTCGCCGGAAATATCTGCTCTTACAATAAATTTTTCCGGGACAGCTCTGTGCAATGCTGGCCGACCTATCTGTCATTTATGAAAGGAAGCAACTGATTTTTCTATTGCAATAAACGGGATGATCATGGATGGCAGAAATCAGTAAATTCTTTAAATTGAAATGAATGGTTGTTAAAAGTTACTTTTTATGAGGAAGATTATTATTACAAGAGTTTTAAAACATTTACATGGGACTTGAGATAACATTACTACATATGCGCCAGGCTGCTTTTTTTACCCTATACATTAATACTCAGGCTCCGACATCGCTGCACCGCGACTAGGCCAGCCAACACGGTACACCATACCAGACCAGAGCTGTCAGTATAAAACATATTAATAAATGACATAAAGTGCACACGCACTGTATATGTCTCTACCATTTTACAAGAACTAGGAAAGGAAAGGGAAGGATTGCATCATGGTTGTAGCACAGTAGGTTGCACGTAGCTGCACTGAAAGTCCATATCTTTCTACAGAAGCATAACACCAAGTGAGACAATCTAAAGTTCTCTTCCCTGAAGTATTAATCAGTGTAGCCAAGGCACTGAAATGTCGTATTAATATTCAATGTTATAATTTTGGTAGTACATTAGGTACACCAAACAGTGGGACCATAATAACATCTCCATCGTTCAAGGTGGTGGACAGCATGATGTGTCAACACCACGCTCCTGCAGAATTGATACTTTTTCACCAACGTAGAATTAGTGCTCCATGATCATGAGGATGGACAGGACAAACGGATATTGCAGTAATTTCTGGTAATTAGGTCAGAAGGTGAAGGATATTAAGTCTTATGCTAGTCATCATTGAGAATTACACTAGTCTATCAACTGATTTGAGTAATTGTTGGCACTCATTGCCTAGTTACTAAACATGTCTGTACTATGTATGGAGTATTACAGAACATTATTCATAAGTCATCTTATTACAGCCAACATTGGCACTCATTGGCCAGCTACAAACCATTTTTATGCATTATTCATAAGTGATCATTCAAAGCAAGAGCTAATTAATGGCATAGCATTTACATAATTCATCTAATTATAGTAATCATTGGCATTCATTGGACAGTTACTAAACATGTAGCAAGTATTGAATATTGCAAAACACTATTCATAGCTCATCTGATTGTGGTAATTATTGGCACTCTTTGGCCAGTTACAAACCATTTCTTATGCATTATTCAGAAGTCATCATTCAAAACAGGAGCTAATGAGTGTAGCATCAAGCTACTGGTATTCATATATAATATCATGTAAGTGACATAAGACAAATTTAAAATACAAGAAACAGTGGCATTCACTGGCCAGTTATTAAACATATAGCATATAGCAAGTATTGAATATTACAAAACACTTTTCATAACTCATCTGATTGCGATAATTATTGGCACTCATTGGCCAGTTACATATAGTTTTATAAAACATTATTCAGTATTATTCAGAAGTCATCAATCAAAATAAGAGTTAGTTATTGGCATAGCATTTATAGAGCATAACAAAAATATTATTTACAGAAATTGTTGGCATAGCATTTATACATTATTACAAAACATCATTCAGTATTACTCAGAACTCATCATTCAAGTGACATAGGACACATTTAAAATGTAACACACTGTAACTATTACTCAAGGTCCGTGGTCCAATAATACATAGATATAATGGATTCAATACTTCTGACAAATCTGCATTATATTTAGTACTATAAATATCTCATAAACTAGTAGCATTATTTGGGACTGGTTATACTTTTTTTGTGTGTGCTAGCAATGCATTGCGTTGGGATCGATAATTAATTGCTGGGGCATGAAAATATTTGCTTTTGACTTATTGCTGCAAACAAGGATTAGTAACATCATTCGTCATGAGTCAGCTGTAGCAAGGTTATGAAACAAGTAGAGTATATGTGATCACATTCATAAATGACACACACAAATGGGTAAAAAAAATGCAAGTACTAGAACAGGTTTAATAACTAACTGCTTATAGCACATTAATTTCATGAATAGCTTCTCCTGGAAAAAATACAAAATGGATTATTAAGCTGAAAGAAGAAACGCATATTATGCTGAAAAGTAGTGAACTTCGAATTAACAGGTAATGAAACGTGTACTCAATATGTATGTACTCTAGCTGTCCTTTCCAAAACATTCAGTCATTATACCATGCGATATAAGACATACTGTCAAAACAAACTGCAACAAATACTTAAATAACTACATAGCATTTCTTAACTAGCAGTAAATATATAACCTTCATCATTATCCTCATCTGCAAAGAAAAACTTCATTATTCATATTACCATAACTTCATCACTATCATCAGCTGCAAAGAAAAACCTCATTATTCATATTAGCATATTCTTCATATAACTATTCATCGTCATTCATTATCATCTGCAAAAATAGACACTTCATTATTCATATTACCATTTACTTCACACAACTATTCATAGTATAGAGTTTCTTATTTCTAGCATATTTCATCACTAAAACTAAGATGTGTAGTTCTGTCTGACAGCCTACATCAATTGCCTCGTATTCTGAAAGAAAAATAATTAGTTAAGACTGCTATCATACGATGTGTATAGTATATTCTTGTTAATTCTGATCCATTTACTCTTCACCACAAGGTATTCCATTTTCTTTCGTTCATTCCGAAGGTCAAATTCCCATTTCATAGTAATCCACTGTGGTTTGTTTAAGTTATTTCTTTTACACGTTATTGCTTTCTGAAAATGATGAAAAAGGATTAATATCTTGCATTTAAATCATATACCCATTAAATAAAAACTTGTTTCTAGTAATATAATTAAGCATACAGCATAGCATGACAGAAAAAGTATTATGTCAAAAACGTAGACAGTGTTCAGGTGCAAAAATGTACACAGAGTATCATAATGTAGTAGCAAAAAAATGCAAAATAGTCACGATGTTGAGATATCATAAGGCAAAGTGTCAAAGTCAACTGGTGTTTGTTATATCTTAAAGATTACATAGTGCATACAAACAAAACAGGAAAACAATCTTACATACACGAAAAATGGAAAATGTGCACGGTACGATATATAACGACAAGAAATGACTTTCTTTGTGTTCAGCTTGTATGTTGTGTAGTTGATAGAGGCAAGAGTTGAAGACTTTAATGGAGAAAGAATTTGATAAAATTAATATATCACTAGATAAATTGTGTAATTGGTCATAAAATATGTAAGTTTATCTGTAAAAATGTGCACCGTCTGATGTGTAACGACAAGAAAAGCGACCTGCTAACCTTATCTTGCCGGGCACTTGCCAAGAAAAAATATGATAATCATCAGTAAGTAGTCATATAAATATAATTGCACAAGTGGTCATAAAAATATGTAAGTTTATCTGGAAAAATGTGCACGGTCTGATGTGTAACGACAAGAAAAGCGACCTGCTAGCCTTACCTTGCCGGGCATTTGCCAAGAGAAAATATGATAATAATGAGCAAGTAGTCACATAAATATAATTGCATCATTGGTCATATAAAAATCAGAAAATGGCATTACAGTGTGATAAATCATAAAGTATGTTCATTCAATACAGGGTTTAATATTACAGACATGGTGATTGCCTTTACTTTTTCTGGTTCTCAGAGTTTCGACGTGTACTACATTGGGGTGAGGAATGCTGCGAATTCTGTATGGACCTGCATATAGAAGCTCAAATTTACTACATCTATTCTTTCCTCTGTTGGATAAATAATGTGTGCATACTAATATCTTCTGCCCAATGCGAAAGTCACGGCGTGTACAAACCTGTTTTTGCTGTCCTCTTCGGCGCTCTGCGGCACGTTTGATGTTGTTGAGTGCAATGTCAATTATTTCATGGTGGCGTAGTCGACGAGATGTAGGAAAGGATACTAATTCTTTAATTTTGTTAGGTGGTTCAACATTTTTCAGTATAACAGTCGGAGATAGCATAGTAGATTCATTTGGTATTGAGTTAATTACATCCTGGAATGAGAGTATGTGTGTGTCCCAATCAACATGTTTTTTATGTCAGTATATTCTACATAGTTTACCAATTTCTTTCATTAGACGTTCACAAGGGTTCGAAGAAGCGTGGTACCTGGATATATAGATTGGAGGAATGTTTCTTGATCGTAACATACGTGTCCATATAGCAGATCGAAACTGTGGTCCATTGTCGGAAATTACTTTCAATAAATGCCCTACATGAAACAGAAAATGTTTTATAAATGCTTTCGAAACAGATTTAGCAGTAGCTTTGCGTAGCGGAGTGAAGGTAACAAATTTCGAAGTGAGTTCAACAGCGACAAAGATGTAACAAAAACCTCTATTAGATCTGGGAATCGGACCAAAAATGTCTACAGCGGCCATGTGTCTCAATTTAACAGGTACAATGGGATGTAATGGAGGAATATGTGAGGTCGTGTCTGACTTAGCTTTCTGGCAGATTTTACATGACGCTAAAACTCGTCGAATACGTTTCTCCACGTTGGCAAAATAACAGTTCTGTCTGAGTATAAGAAAACATTTTCTGGCTCCGTAATGTGCGTAACTTAAATGAGTATACCAAATTAATTTGTTAACAAGCTCGTCAGGAATACATAGTAACCAATTGTTGCTGTCAGGGTGAGAGCGGCGAAACAGAATATTATTGCGTACAGTGTAATAGTTTCTGATGGTAAGATTATTCCTATCTTGCCAAAGGTGTTTAATTTCTTTCCATACGTTGTCTTTACTCTGCTCTTGTGCTATGTCTCGTAATGACGCCGAAATAAAATTTTCGAATACAACTTGTTGAATACACATGACGTTGAAACTTGCTTGGCAGAAGTTGGTTGCGATGTCTTGCTGATTTTTGCTGAGAGAACGGGATAGTGCGTCTGCTACAATATTTTGTGTACCGGGAATGTGAACAACTGTAAAATTAAATTCCTGTAAATAAAGTTTCCATCTGCTTAATCTGTCATGTGTAAATTTTGCGGAAAGTAAAATCTGTATCGCTCTATGATCTGTGTAAACGGTCGTATGTCTTCCGTAAAGAAAATGCCGAAATCTCGTAAATGCCCATACAACACATAATGTTTCAAGTTCTGTAACAGAATAATTGCGTTCAGCAGGTGACAGAATGCGACTCGCAAAGGCGATGTTTTTAATTACTGTAGTACCGTCTTCTTCAATTTCCTGAAAAATGTGTACGCCTAAAGCGGTGTTAGAACTGTCGGTGGCAATGGAAAAATTTCTGGTAAGATCTGGATGTGATAAAAGTGGTGCATTCAACAAAGCTTGTTTCAGATTAGCAAATTCAGACTACTGGTTTTTCATGTAAAAGTGTGTCTCAGATGTCGTCAAAAGTAATAACATTTTCGTGAACAAAATTCTCTGTGTCAAAAATATTGCTTGCGTTGCTGGAAGATTCATTCTGCACTGTATCTAGTCAAATTCTTTCTGACGTGCTATTATTTGCGGGAGGATGCTGTGGCATCTCGACTATTTGTACTGTTTTGTTATTTCGTCCTGACGTATTACGTTCGGGATGATGCCGACTGTCTGGTTCATTCATGATAATCTGTTGTTGCGGATGATTCTGTTGCTGGTAAGACCGGTTACGCTGAAAATTGTGCTCATTACTTTTATGTCTGTCATGATAGTCATTACTATACGGCGCGTTGCGGTACGAGTTAAAATGATGTGTTTTCTGTACGTAGTTATTTCCTTGTTGCTGTGCGTTATTATTTGGCGGAGCCGACGCTATACGTGTAGGCGGTGAAACATTAAAGTTTGGTTGACCTTGCAGACTACATTGTTGGTTAGGTATGCTAACCGGCTGGCTTTGATGCTGTTGCGGGGAAAACCCTCTATTGTTCCCAAAAATGCGTCTGCGATAGCTGAAAATTTTGTACATACTGCTGATTACACTTCTGTCTTTCATTAAAATTACACTGATAGTTCTGGAGTGTCTAATGAAAATGGTCACTTTCGATAAAACTTGTCATACCGGGTTTTCTTCATTCATTCTTAATCCTAGATAGATCGATAGTTGAAGAGCTGTTTTGATAGATATAAAGGATAGTAAAAGAGAAGGCAGCAGTGCAGAAAACTAAAGATGAAATAGCACTACTACAGCTCGGGGCCCTGTGCACGCTACGGCACATATTCATTGAAGCGTAATGAATCCCCTGAGGTCAATTACGCGCTACAAATAAATTTTAGTTTCTGCGTTACAGGCAATGCCGGTGAAAATTCAAAAACAAATTGTTGTATCCAGGCCAATTCTAGTTTCTGCATTACAGGCCAAGCTGATGAAAATACAAAAGCAAATTGTCGTATCCAGTCCAAAGCGTGAACCTGTGTTCTGTCATTATTAAGCACTTTAAATTTCCTAACAGATGGAAAGTGTTTGTAATAAAAATTATCGTCTCTGTATGTCTGAGCAGGTTCAGGATTGCATGATAATCTATTTGCCTGTGACTGTCCGGAATCTAAGTCACGTAGTCTCTGTAAATTACCTAAGTTACACTGGCTGTGTGAGTGTGAGAAATGTTCAGAATTTGGCGTATGCTGTGACGTGTTAGAGACTGAAATATTTTTCATCTCCGTCACTTCTTGCTAAAGATGACAATTTTCTACGTAATGTATTATTGGACGAACCTATCTCACTGATCGTCTGCTGTAAATTTTGGAATTCGGGTGTTTGACTAAACGAAACAGGTGACGTATCGTCTGATTTGGTGTCATTATTACTTTCGATAACGTCAATACGACTGGCCAATTCATCATATTTTTCAGTCAGTGCTTTTACGTGATCGTCGTTTTTAGTGTCACAAGCATTAATTTGTTTTTGTATTTTACGTGTGGTTTTGTTCAATTTCTTAACATCTCCTTTGATGGCATCGGGATCCTGTATTAGTTCCAACTTTTCAGGTCTGTTGGTCATTGTCTGAAAGTCTAATGTGTGTGTGTCTGTTTTTGTTTTAAGATCGGAGATTTCATCATGCAATTCGGTGTTCAACTGTTTGATAGTATTAATTTCGTCTGATACTGTAGCAATATTGTTGTTTACGTATGGTTTTGCTTTCGTAAACAATTTACGCTTATCTTCCTGTCTTTGTGCAGTAATTGTTTCCATGACTTGTTGCTTTACTTTATTCTGTTGCTATATAAATTTACGGTAACGCGTTTCACTGTTTTGTAGGTGGTGATTGAAACGTTCGTCAATTTGGCTGTTCTGTTGGTCAAATTTCGCGCCTACTTTCGCATCCAGTGTGCGTGAAAGTTCTGCTGACATTAATTTAAACTCGTCGCGTAACTGTGTTGCGTTCTCAGAACATTGTTTAGCGACTGCACTAATTTCGTCTCTAAGTAATTTAGTTTTGGCTGCATGTGTATTACTTAATTCTTGAACCACAGATCTAATTTCTTCACTACTACACCTAGCACAAGCCTTAATTTCCTCACGTAATTGTTCTTTACTATCATGACATTGCGCGGCAACGGCTGTAATCTGTTCACTAAGTTGTTTGTTCTGTTCATTAAGTTGTTTGAAATTGTTATCTTGCTTATCATTTGACTGTTTGTGACTTTCATTCAACTGTTTGGAATTGTTATCTTGTTTTTCATTATGTTCATTAATTTGTTGTTTGAGATTTTCATTAAGTTTTAGCATTAATGCTATAACTCGATCCATGCCAAAATTAGCTACTGTATTCTCTGTGCTGTGTGATGGTGTATCTGCTTTTGTCGCGTTTTGTGTAACCATTTGGTCATTCTCTGATTCTTGAACAGGTTCGCCAATTGGATGTGCATTATTAGTCACTACCTCGGAATCAAATACATCTGACGTACTTTGAGTACATTGTTCTCCTTCGTTAGAAACAATTATCTGTTCGCTACGTAAATTTTGCAAATTAGGCGTGTCAAACTGGGCAGCGTTCATTGTAACGCAACGTGCCGCGTCATCAATTGTTACATTAACTGCGGACATAACTGAATTTGTTTGTTCATCATTAGGATCAAAATCATTACTAGTGATCGGTAGCCATTGATTATCTGTAATTAGAGGATTATCACTATTACACTGAGTGTCGCAAGTATCATCGGTCAAATTATTCGAGTCGGCTATTTCACTCATTGCACATCGCGATGTAATGTTAACAGTTTTTCGCGGCATTTTTCACAAATCAAAATTAAGCACAAAATGAAACAAAGTCAAAGCAAAAATGGAACAAACACAATTACAATAAAGAGCAATAAATTGCCGATGATCTGTGAAAGAAAGCGTGACAAATTAGTAAATGCGTTGCGCCAGATGCAAACTACATTTAAGTAAATAAGAGCAGATATATGACTACTTCTCAGAGATTCACAAAGAAATACGATCCTGGCCGGTTGTCGCCAAGTGTAACCTCCCCACAAAATTTTAAATAAATAATAATAATATGAGTATGATTCTAATTTAGTGTAACCTCCCCACAAAATTCTTTCTCATTTAATCTAAACTCAAAATTCATTCACATTTAGCTTAACCTCAAAACAGAAAAATTCCTAAACCTCTCAACAGTGAAAATTATAATTATATCGTTCATATTCAGTATAACATCCCAATAAAAAAATAAATTCAGTAACCTGGTAATAAAACAATGTAACTAACCTCTCAGTTAAATTGTCGCTCACTTACGACTTTTCAATAATTCACTGTGAATTTAACATGGTAAATTTTGGACGACAGCAGTGCTGCGTCATGGCCCTGAAAGATCATTCCGAATAAAAAAAGGAATAATTCTTACCTCAATGAAGTCGCCGGAAATATCTGCTCTTACAATAAATTTTTCCGGGACAGCTCTGTGCAATGCTGGCCGACCTATCTGTCATTTATGAAAGGAAGCAACTGATTTTTCTATTGCAATAATCGGGATCATCATGGATGGCAGAAATTAGTAAATTCTTTAAATTGAAATGAATGGTTGTTAAAAGTTACTTTTTATGAGGAAGATTATTATTACTAGAGTTTTAAACCATTTACATGGGACTTGAGATAACATTACTACATATGCGCCAGGCTGCTTTTTTTACCTTATACATTAATACTCAGGCTCCGACATCGCTGCACCGCGACCGAGCCAGCCAACACGATACACCATACCAGACCACGTTTCACTTCCATGCATGGCTACACTCCACACAAATACTTTCAGAAACGACTTCCTGACACTTAAATCAATACTCGATGCTAACAAATTTCTCTTCTTCAGAAACGCTTTCCTTGCCATTGCCAGTCAACATTTTATATCCTCTCTACTTCGACCAACATCAGTTATTTTGCTCCCCAAATTGCAAAACTCATTTACTACTTTAAGTGTCTCATTTCCTAAACTAATTCCCTCAGCATCACCCAACTTAATTCGACTACAGTCCATTATCCTCGTCCACAGCTCGTGGTCGTGTGGTAGCGTTCTCGCTTCCCACGCCCGGGTTCCCGGGTCGATTCCCGGCGGGATCTGGAATTTTCTCCGCCTCGTGATGACTGGGTGTTGTGTGATGTCCTTAGGTTAGTTAGGTTTAAGTAGTTCTAAGTTGTAGGGGACTGATGACCATAGATGTTAAGTCCCATAGTGCTCAGAGCCATTTGAACCATTTTTCCATTATCCTCGTTTTGTTTTTGTTGGGGTTCATCTTATATCCTCCTTTCAAGACACTCTCCATTCCGTTCAACTGGTCTTCCATTTCCTTTGCTGTCTCTGACAGAATTATAATGTCATCGGCGAACCTCAAACTTTTTATTTCTTCTCCATGGAATTCCTACTCCGAATTTTTCTTTTGTTTCCTTTACTGCTTGCTCAATATACAGATTGAATAACATCGGGGAGAGGCTACAACCCTGTCTCATTCCCTTACCAACCACTGCTTCCCTTTCATGCCCCTCGACTCTTATAACTACCATCTGGTTTCTGTACAAATTGTAAATAACCTTTCACTCCCTGTATTTCACCCCTGCCACCTTCAGAATTTGAAAGAGAGTATTCCAGTCAACGTTGTCAAAAGCTTTCTCTAAGTCTACAAATGCTAGAAACGTAGGTTTGCCTTTCCTTAATCTTTCCTCTAAGGTACGTCGTAGAGTCAGTATTGCCTCACGTGTTCCAATATTTCTACGGAATCCAAACTGATCTTCCCCGAGGTCAGCTTCTACCAGTTTTTCCATTCGTCTGTAAATAATTCGCGTTAGTATTTTGCGGCTGTGACTTATTAAACTGATAGTTCGGTAATTTTCACATCTGTCAACACCTGCTTTCTTTGGGATTGGAATTATTATATTCTTCTTGAAGTCTGAGTGTATTTCGCCTGTCTCATACATCTTACTCACCAGATGGTAGATTTTTGTCAGGACTGGCTCTCCCAAGGCCTTGTTTCGACTCAGACCTTGTTTCGACTCAGGTCTTTCAGTGTTCTGTCAAACTCTTCACGCAGTATCGTATCTCCCATTTCATCTTCATCTACTCTCTCTTCCATTTCCATAAGATTGTCCTCAAGTACATCGCCCTTGTATAGACCCTCTATATACTCCTTCCACCTTTCTGCTTTCCCTTCTTTGCTTAGAACTGGGTTTCCATCTGATATTCATACAAGTGGTTCTCTTTTCTCTAAAGGTCTAATTTTCCTGTGGGCAATATCTATCTTACCCCTAGTGAGATAAGCCTCTACATCCTTACATTTGTCCTCTAGCCATCCCTGCTTAGCCATTTTGCACTTGCTGTCGATCTCATTTTTGAGACGTTTGTCAATATAGACAAGCGTAATGTGCTGCAAATACACAGGAAGAAAGATCCTTTATCATTTAGCAACAATATAGCAGGTCAACAACTGGAAGCAGTTAATTCCATAAATTACCTGGGAGTAGGTATTAGGAGTAATTTAAAATGGATTGATCATATAAAATTAATCGTCGGTAAAGCAGATGCCAGACTGAGATTCATTGGAAGAATCCTAAGGAAATTCTTGAATACGGCTCACCAGTGTCGGATCCGTACCAGATGGAAGAGATAGATAAGATCCAACGGAGAGCAGCGCGCTTCGTTACAGGATCATTTAGTTATCGCGAAAGCGTTACGGAGATGATGGATAAACTCCAGTGGAAGACTCTGCAGGAGAGACGCACAGCAGCTCGGTACGGTCTTTTGTTTAAGTTTCGAGAACATACCTTCACCGAGGAGTCAAGCAGTATATTGGTCTCGCGAAGAGACCATGAGGATAAAGTCAGACGGATTAGAGCCCACACAGAGGCATATCGACAATCTTTCTTTCCACGAACAATACGAGACTGGAATATAAGGGAGAACCATTAGAGGTACTCAAGGTACCCTCCGCCACACACCGTCAGGCGGCTTGCGGAGTATGAATGTAGATGTAGATGAAGATATCTACAGCAGTGGAAATCAATATGAAGGCTGGGTTCCTACAATAGTAATATACAACTTCTGAATCATACATGTATCGAATTTATTATGAAAGTAGTAGATACGCGTAAGTCATAAACAACCATGACGAAATTGCATAGTTTCTTCCGTAACACAAGTAAGGAAATAAGGCGTTTGCATTTCGTGGATGGAAACTGGTATAAAGGCAATCACTGTCCTGTAGTGTGATTGCATTGTTAGTAGTTTGTCGAAGCTCCGTTCTTCACACTTACTTCAAAAATTCTCTTCGGCATTGATCTTGTTAGGGTTTGTAGTTCTAGCAGCGAAATATCCACCTACTCTTCTCGTACCGGTCTTTCCAGCTCACATGCGGTATCAAATTGCTTTCCATTGCGATAAACATGTCTTGCAAGTACTCCTTAAATGTTTTCCACTCCGTTCAAATCAAGGCTACGTGCAGGGCCGGGCAAGATATCAACATATTTATCTATAAACCACTTTTCTGATGTGCAGAAACCTGCACAGATAGATTATCTTGTTGAAACATTAGACTTTAGTTCCATAGGTAGTCACACATTCTAATCAGTTTTGTCTATAGCGTCTTAGTCTACATGTTAGAGTTCATTCTAGCGTTCAGCAAAGCAATGCATGATTTATCTTCAGCGCAAGAGATTGTCCAAATCATAACACTTCCACCACAAAAATTTCTGCTTATTCTTACCAGCTGGTCTGTTCTCAGATCATGCCAATAATATCGATTCTGCCCATTTAAACTGAAACTTCTTCTCGTCAGTGAAAATCACTATATCCCATTCTGACGCCCATATGTTTTTCAGCAAACTCCAATGTAGCGTTTTATGTTTGAGTGTGAGAGCAGGCTTCTGCAATCTTTTCTTGAATGCAAGATGTTCTTCATCCGATAAAATTTGCAGTATATATCTGGAAGTTACTGACAACCCAAAGTCAGCAGCAATTTGTAGGGAATAACAGTTTGTTACCACTGCTTTGCGTAAAACGAAGCGTTTAGATTGTTCAAAGAATTTTCTGCTTAACCCATATTCTCTATTCTGTCCCTCTCGTGCGCCCAATTTAATGAACTTGTCAGGTACTATACCTGAATGGTTCATCTTGGAGATTTGAAGATTACAGAATTCGTCGCACGGTATTAGCCGAGCGGTCTAAGGTACTGCAGTCATGGACTGTCCGGCTGGTCCTGGCGGAGGTTCGAGTCCTCCCTCGGGCATGGGTGTGTGTCTTTGTCCTTACGATAATTTAGGTTAAGTAGTCTAAGCATAGGGACTGATGACCTTAGCAGTTAAGTCCCGTAAGATTACACACATATTTTAACCATTTTTCTTTTTTTTTTACAGAATTCCATTTCCTTGTACGCACAAATTTTTGCTTTTACATCTCATAACAACTGTTTTCTGCGCGGTGCTGTCACACGTGTTGTTTATGTATACAACATGCACTCTCACTAATAGTGTGTTTCCCATCTGCAGTAAAGGCACATACGAACACACTAACACCACTGCCTTCATAAAGAGTTCACCTTCTAGCACCTTCGTCGCCGATGTCTTGTTACATACTGTACCAGTGACATCAAATGCTATACCATCTGACTGCATTCGTCAGTATACTGGATCTCATACTATATATACTGTGCACAACTATTTTCGCTGACAGTGTTAATTTTCCTAGAAAGATCCACGCCTTTATGCTGATTTCCACTACTGTATGTACCTATTCCGTTCCAGATTCTGGAAAAAAAAGTTTCTTTGCGTGCAGCTCGGATCCGCGCCGTAGACTTCTCGTGAAAATGTCGGGATAAAACCATAATAAGTGTTTCGTACTAATACTTAACATAATTATCAACTTCTTTAACGCAATAGTTATATGGAGTAGGACACCCGGTGGACCAGCTACATAATCACTCACTATGTTTACATGCGTCACAAGTTCCGAAAGACAAAAGCCAAATTACGGTAACCGTTTTTCGCTGTCGTGTTTACATGTTAAGACTTGTACCCACATCCCACAGGGTGTTCCAACACAGCGATTACAAATTTTCGGGAGACAGTACAGACAATGGAAAATCACCTAGAAATGCACAGTCGGAAACGCCTTCCTGAAGCGGTAGTGGCGACACAAAACACAAGAAAGAAAATATACAGGCAGGTCGAGAAAATATGTTTATTACGCTTAGCGCAGCACAAACCAAAAAGTAAGGAAAAAAAAAACAGACACGATCGTCATCAAAGATGATATCAGAAATTACGACACCGTACAGTGATGCAACTCTCACATATCGGACGCATGAAAGCCCATATGAGGGATGTGACAGGAAGAATCATTTATAGCAAAAAAACTTCGTGTGGATATATGCCCAATTCCGAATGTGTTCCGAGACAGAACACATTTAATGTACATTGTTATTTATTTTATGTATTATTTAATACGTTGTTAAATTCACACATGTACACCAGTTAGTAAACTATTCTTTCTTTTTCTTTTCTGACTGGTCTGATGCGGTCCGCCACGTATGACTCTCCCGTGCCAACCTCTTCATCTCAGAGTAGCGCTTGCAAGTTAGACCCACAAATATTTGCTGGATGTATTCCAATCTCTGTCTCCTTCTACTGTTTTTACCCTCCACAACTCATTCTAGTACCATAGAAGTTACACTATGTGATCAGAAGTATCCGGACGCCTGGCTGAAAATGACTTACAAGTTCTTGGCACCCCCCATCGGTGATGCTGGAATTCAGTATGGTGTTGCCCCACCCTTAGCCTTGATGACAGCTTCCACAGACGCACACATACGTTCAATCAGGTGCTGGAGGGTTTCTTGGGGAATGGCAACTCATTCTTCACGGTGTGCTGCTCTGAGGAGAGGTGTCGATGTCGGTCGGTGAGGCCTGGCACGAATTCGGCGTTACAAAACATCCCAAAGGTGTTCTATAGGATTCAGGTTAGGACTCTGTGCAGGCCAGTCCAATATAGGGATGTTATTGTCGTGTAACCACTCCGCCACAGAGCGTGCATTATGGACAGGTGCTCGATGATGCAGAAAGATGCAATCGCCATCCCCGAATTGCTCTTCAACAGCGGGAAGCAAGCAGTTGCTTAAAGAATCAATGTAGGCCTGTGCTGTGATGGTGCCACGCAAAACAACAAGGGGTGCAAGCCCCCTCCATGAAAAACACGACCACACCATAACACCACCGCCTCAGAATTTTACTGTTGACACTACACACACTGGCAGATGACGTCCACTGGGAATTCGCCATACACACACCCTGCAATCCGATCGCAATATTGTGTACCGTGATTCTTCACTACACAAAGTTTTTCCTCTGTTCAGTCGTCCATTGTTTACGGTCCTTACACCAAGCGAGGCGTCATTTAGCATTTACCAGCATGATGTGTGGCTTACGAGCAGCCGCTCGACCATGAAATCCAAGTCTTCTCATCTTCCGCCTAACTGTCATAGTACTTGCAGTGGTTCCTGATGCAGTTTGGAATTCCTGTCTGATGGTCTGGATAGGTGTATCCCTATTACACAATACGACCCTCTTCAACTGTCGGCGGTCTCTGTCAATCAACAGACGAGGTCGGCCTGTACGCTTTTGTGCTGTGCGCGTCCCTTCACGTTTCCACTTCACAATCATATCGGAAACAGTGGACCTAGGGATGTTTAGGAGTGTGGAAATCTCGCGTGCAGAAGTATGACACAAGTGACTCCCAGTCACCTGACCACGTTCGAAGTCCGTCGGTTCTGCGGAGCACCCCAATCTGCTCTCCCACGACGTCTAATATCTACTGATGACGCTGATATGGAGTACCTGGCAGTAGGTGGCAGCACAATGCACCTAATATGAAAAACGTATGCTTTTGGGGATGTGCGGACACATTTGATCACATAGTGTATTATTTGATGTCTTAAAAAGTGCTCCTATCATCTTGACGCTTCTTCTTGTCACCGTTTTCCAAATATCCATTTCCTCACCGATTTTTCGGAGGGCCCCCTCTTTCCTTACCTTATCAGTTCACTTAAATTTCAAAATTCTTTTGTAGCACCACATCTCAAGTGCTTCGATTTTCTTCTGTTCCGGTTTTCCCACAGTCCATGTTTCACTACCATACAATGCTGTGCTCGAAACGCACGTTTTCAAAAATTTCTTCCTCAAATTAGGGCCCATACTTGATATTAGTAGACTTCTTTTGCCCAAGAATGCCCTTTTTCCGGTGCTAGTCTGCTTTTTATATCCTCTTGCCCCGTCCGTCGTGGGTTATTTTGCTCCCAAGTTAGCAGAATCCCTTAACTTCGATTGCTTCATGATCACCAAGTCTGAAGTTAAAATGCTCGCGCTACTCATTTCTGCCACATCTCATTTATTTCTTCGATTTACTCTCGATCCATGTTCTGTGCTCATCAGAGTGTTCATCTTGTAGTTCTTCTTTACTTTCACTGGGATGGCAATGTTATCAGCGAATCATATCACTGATGTCCTTTCATCTTGAATTTTAATTCCGCTTTTGAACCTTGAAAGGTGGCTACACTGAGTCACAGCGCCAGAGATTGCGCCAAAGAGTATTATTCAGCCGCCTCCACTGGCAGTGCTTGCTGAGAAGTCGTAGTGGAGAGTGCTTGTTGATACGTGGTAGTGGAGAGTGCTTGTCGTGAAGTCGTCGTGGAGAGAGCTTATTGAGAAGTGGGCGGTAGGAGTTCTGATGTAGCCGTGACTAGTTGTGAGCACGTTGTATGCAGTTGTTCTGATGGGCTAGACAGCCGATGCTGTTCGATTGCGGATGTTGTAATGATCAGAGTGTATTTTTCGTCAATATATATGAAGGTAAAGAAAATCTTTTATTTTTTATTTCAAATGTGCTAAATAACAATGCCTCTTGGTCACAGGTTCAGTCAACAAAGCATCTGGCTTGTGTTCATGTATTAGACTGTAATTCGGGGGTCTATGTGCAATTGTAGTATTTCAGTTTTATTTAATTAATTCAGTGTAAATGGTATTTAAAATACCTTGTCTTATTGAGGAAGAACCGTGCCAGATGTGTACGTTGAATCACACTTCCACACACAGAACAGCTACATTTGTGTTTTGTTGTTTCGTAGGTTTTATAGTTGCTGGGGACTTAATTAATTAATTGTATTAACGGAAGTTTTCTTTCATTTCTTGTTGTTAGTCTATGCAGTCAGATTGCGTACTAATACCAGTCAGGGTCAACCGGTTACGAGACTGCGTAATCGGACAGTCAGCGACTAAAAATCAAAATTATTTGCATTCTATTTAATTAAGCCCCCATGCAACCTTCCGTCGTTGCTTCTTCGATGTACAGATTGAACAGTAGGGCCGAAAGGCTACATCCCTGTATTACACAGTTTTTAATCCGAGCACTTCGTTCTTGGTCTTCCACTCTTACTATTCCCTCATGGCTCTTGCAGATATTGTTTATTACCCCCTTTCTCTAGAGCTTACACGTATTTTTCTCAGAATTTCGAACATCCTGCACCATTCGACATAATCTAATAGCATAAATTCCGTCGATCTTGGTGGCCAGTTAATTGTACTGCCATGACCAATCCACCAATTAGGATAAGTGTTTCTGATAAAATGTCGACGGTACCGTCACAGTGGAAGTCCATTGAATTCCAAAAGGCCAAAGAAACGTCCTCAAGGTATTCAACAAACGAATTTTCCAAAAAATACAACTAATTCTGTCCCCCCACTCCCTCTTTTAAAACGACTGGACCTATTAACGTGTTACTGACCATGACAAACCAAAAATTGATTGAAAAACGAATTTGTTAATTGGTTTCCACTGTGGAGTGTGGGCCGCGTGGGGTAGCCGTGCTGTCTAAGGTGCTTTGTTACCATCCAGGCGGCTCCCCCCGTCGGAGGTTCGAGTCCTCCCTTGGGCGTGGGTGTGTTTGTTGTCCTTAGCATAAGTTACTTTACGTTACATTAAGTAGTGTGTTAGCCTAGGGACCAATGGCCTCAGCAGTTTGGTCCCATGGAACTTACCATAAATTTCAAAATTTGTAGAGTGTGGATTTTCCTGCGACCATCGACGATCATTACGTGTGTTGTTGATTCCGTTCAGTGTCAACGCAGCGTCACCTGCGAGTGATATTAACAGCAAGAAAGGACGACTGTCTATTAACCAGTGAAAAAATTAATGTCAAGTGACATTGTCGCCTATATGGAGATAATGGTCTCGCTGTACGTGAAAAGGGTACAATTCTTCGACATGTAATGTTCGCCATACACGTATTCGTGGGACACTAATAAATGCAGAAAGTCGCCGTGTGCTGGTAGTAAGACCACGTTGCACCATTTCAACAATGTGTTGCTGTTTCCTCCTGAGTTGTTGAGCTACTCGTTCTGATGAAAAATGGGAGCTTAGAATAATCCCCGTTTCATAGAATGTGCTGAAAACTATGGTAAAAATTACGGTCAGCAATTCGACGTGTCGAAAAGCGCCGACGGTACTCTTTGATTGTGGCAGGAATACTGCCATCGCAGAAGCCATAAACATGCACCATATCTGCATATACTTCATTAGTGTAGATATGTGTCATTTTAGCCAGTGCATGTATAAACACAGTTAACCCATGTTTCTCGCTGATACACTCTGAACCCCTCCCATTACTTCACTCATAACACCCCATGGACAACAGCGCGTTTAACGGGCTAGTACGAGGGTCACTCCAAAAGAAATGCACACCATTTTTTTTTCAATCCATCTTTTATTCTACACGTTTGAAAGTTTTACAGTGTGTAGATACATCCTTTAGGAACAATATTTTCATTTCTCTACATAATTTCCATCCCTCTCAACTGCCTTACGCCATCTTGGCTCAAATGGCTCTGAGCACTATGGGACTTGACATCTATGGTCATCAGTCCCCTAGAACTTAGAACTACTTAAACCTAACTAACCTAAGGACATCACAAAACACCCAGCCATCACGAGGCAGAGAAAATCCCTGACCCCGCCGGGAATCGAACCCGGGAACCCGGGCGGGGGAAGCGAGAACGCTACCGCACGACCACGAGATGCGGGCTACGCCATCTTGGAGCCAGCGCCTGTATACCTGCACGGTTAAATTCTGTACCAAACTGTTGGAGCCACTGTTTGGCAGCGTGCACAAGGAAGTCACCATCTTCAAACCTTGTTCCGCAAAGAGAGTCTTTCAGTTTCCCAAAGAGATGATAGTCACATGGAGCCAGGTCTGGACTGTAAGGCGGGTGTTTCAGTGTTGTCCATCTGGGTTTTGTGATCGCTTCCATCGTTTTTTGACTGACATGTGGCCATGCATTGTCGTGCAATAGCAAAACATCCTGCTTTAGCCGATGTGGTCGAACACGCCTCAGTCGAGCCGGAAGTTTCTTCAGAGTCGTCACATATGCATCAGAATTTATGGTGGCTGCACTTGGCGTGATGTCCACAAGCAAGAGTCCTTCGGAATCGAAAAACACTGTAGCCATAACTTTTCCAGCAGAAGGTGTGGTTTTGAATTTTTTTTCTTGGGTGATTTGGCCTGATGCCACTCCACTGATTGCCTCTTCGTCTCTGGTGAAAAATGATGGAGCCATGTTTCATCACCTGCCACAATTCTTCCAAGAAATTCATCTCCACCATTCTCATACTGCTCCAAAAGTTCGCTGCATACCGTTTTTCTTGTTTCTTTGTGAGCCACTGTCAACATCCTGGGAACCCACCTGGCACAAACCTTTTTTAACGCCAACACTTCCACTATTCTGCAAACACTTCCTTCCCCTGCCCAACGCAGCGTGACAATTCGTTCACTGTGATGCGTCTGTCAGCAGTCACCAATTCGTTAACTCTCTGCACATTGTCTGGAGTGTGTGCAGTACGAGGCCTGCCGCTGCCAGGACAATCCTCAATATTGCCGTGCCCACTTTCATCACGTAACCTGCTTGCCCACAGACTAACTGTACTGCGATCGACAGCAGCATCTCCATACACCTTTTTCAACCTCTTGTCGATGTTTCCCACTGTCTCGTTTTCACAGCACAGGAATTCTGTGACAGCACGTTGCTTATGACGGACGTCAAGTGTAGCAGCATCTTGAAGACGTGCTGTGACGGCGCCACTCACGGAAACAGCTTGAACTAAGTTTGAAAACAAGCGGGGAGGATATATCTACACACTGTAAAACTTTTACACAAGCAGAATGAAAACTGTATTTTTACAAAAAGACTGTACATTTCTTTTGGAGTGACCCTCGCATAATAGCAGAAAATATCTCGAGAAAAGAGGTAAGTAACGACGGGCGTTGGGCTAGGGTAAAAGAAATGTATGTTACATGTGTTCTGTATGGGACGTATGTCCACGTCAACTTTTTTCCTTCAAATTAACTTTCCTGTCATATCCCTGATTATTGACCATTCCTCTGGTGCACTCTGTATTTGGTGAATCACTTCTACCGACAACCACTTATTTTTCGTATTCTTCTCATTTTTCTAGCAACTCTTTTAATTTAGCTTCTTAACAATTCCTGTTAATTTTTTTCCTAAGAACCGTATTTTGATGTACTCCAGTTTTTCCCTGAACATTTTTGCGTTCTGTTCTTTCTTCGAGCAACTGAAGTACATTGGTCAGCCAGAACATTACGACCACTAACCCACTATCGGTATAAACCCGTCCTGGCGGTAGCAGTGTCATCTGGCGAGGAATGACTGCTGGTCAGACATACGCACAGTGCACATGGTACCAGTGAGCGAGCTGTCCGTGTGCAAAATGGGGAAGGGCGTGCGATCTATCTGCGTTTGACCAGGAGCAGATTGTGATGACCCAGAGGCTCGGCACGAGCATTTTAAAAACGGCACGACTTGGTCGGGGGTTCGAGGAGTATTGTAGTGAGCGTCTTCAACACGCGGCGATACCAACGTTAAACCATGTCCAGACGTCGTCAGGTTGGGTGGCCACCCCACATTATACATGTCAGACATCGTAGGCTGGGCAGAGTACAAGTGTGTCTGAACATACAGTGCACTGAACACTCCTAACGATGGGCCTCCGCAACCGACGACCCATTCATGTGCCAATCTTAACAGCACGACATTGGCAACTATGACTGAAATGGGCACGTGAACATCGGACTGGACGTTGGCGCAGTGACAGAGTGTTGCATATTATGATGAATCCCGATACCTTTTCATCGTGCCGATGGGAGAGCGTGAATCCGTCGTGTTCTTGGAGTACTGCACTTTGAAACCTGCACTGAGGGACGGAGGCAAGCTGACGGCGGCTCCATTATGCTCTGGAGAGCGTTGACGTGGGCCTTCATGGGTCCACTGGAGCTCTTGCAAGGCACCATGACGACCAAGGAGTATCGTACACTGGTTGCATACTACGTATATCAGTTCATGACGATCATGCTTCCCGACAGTAGTGGTACTTTCCAAAAGATCATGCGCCATGTCCCAAGGCGATGAAGTAGTTCGAGGAACACAGTGGTGAGTTCCAATTGACGTGCTGGCCCCCAATCGCCAGATCTTAACCCGATCGAACAAATCTCGGATGTGACTGAACATGGCGTCAGAGCTCATCACCCTCCTCCCCGGAATGTTCGGGACTCAGGTGACTGTGTCCAAATGTGATGCCAGGGCCATACCAAGGCCCCATTGCTTCCATGCCACGACAGGTCGCCGCTGTTACCCGTGCCAAAGATGGATATACCGACTGTTAGTAAGTGCTCATAATGTTCTGGATGATCAGTGTATTTCATTAATTATCCAAGGTTTTTTCGCAGTTACCGGCCTTATATTTCTTCTGTGATTTCTTCTTTTAGAGATCATCGTGCTTCTTCAACTGAACTGCGTACCGTGGTGTCCGTTACCGCAGTATCTGTAGCCTCGGAGACCTTCGAACGCCCAATTGCATTCATCAGTACTTCAGTATCTCACTTCTGTCCACATCCATTCATTTTACTGAATTGTGATCTGAATCTGTATATGTTCCTGGGTACGCCCTACAACCCACCATCTGATTTCCGAATCTCTATTTCATCGTGCTGTAAGATGGGATTTTCCCGTGTCTCCAAGCTATCTACGTATACCTCCTCTTGTGATTTTTCAACAATGTATTCACTATGACTAGCTCCAATTTATTGCACAACTCAGTCTCTTTCCTCTCTGATCTCTACTACTAAACCCATACTATCCGGTAACTCTGTTTTCTATTACCCCATACAACAGCCTTCAGTCCCCCATAGTTATTAGATTTTCATAAAGACAGGGAACACTGCTTATTTCAGTACAGTCCTCTTACCCCATGATGTTATTTCATTTAAACGTAGTCATATTGAAAGAGAAGAAAAAAGAACAATTGAGATAAGAAATCTAAATTGAAAATGATAAACTTTTCAAAGCGCAGTTTTTAAGGGTTTACGCATTCTACGTGATATAATCTTTGCGGTATTACTACAGTTCCCAGTATATATGTTTTTTCATGAATGAGCAAATGAGCAAAAGTACAGATGAAGCAGAAATGATTTTTGTCAGACGAACATGTCCTGAATCCAACACGTTTTAGCACGTATCGGCATTTCACATTTACAAGTGTTGAAATTATTATGTCAGTATGGTTTGTACAGCATTTCCACCAGTTTATGGGACTCGTTACACAGTGATCGTGCTCGGCAATTGGAAGTTCGACAAAGGGTAATTGCTAATTGCAGATTAATGTCATACAGTTTACTGTTTCACGATTAACGCATTTAGCAACACCCCTAACTCACATCGTTGATGTGAAGTACAAACACTGTGTATATCTATTTTCCACATCAGTATCAGAGTTTCTATTCATCCCATTAATTTTTACCAACTATATTTAAGAATGATTAATATGCACTTAAGGAGTGCTACCGTTCCTCATCTGATGTTTCGGCGTATAACCAGCGGATGCGGTGGCTAGTCTCTTTGTGAATCTCTGGTCCTCACTTGGCAAGGGGAGGCACCCGTAGACAGACACTAGTTCGATGATCAAGTGGAACTAGTTGCAGACAGAAACGTAGCAGAAGCCTCATAATGCCAAGTAGGTTAATTTTTTAATCAAATAATTAAAATAACCGAGCAAAACAGTAAATTTATAGGACGCGAAGTTTGCTGGGTACAGTCGACAATGCACGATTAACTGATTTTGACGTATCCCGTCCTGAAGGCAGCCAAATTGCGTTTTAATGTTAACAAACCACTCATTTTGTAAAATGTTTGAACGTTAAACTTTAGTTCAGTTTTCTCTAAGCCTTTCTATAATTAGTCACTAATGATCTGGCAAACAATAATTACAGATTGCGAATGGTTTATTCTCTTTTGAAAATATTAAAGATTGGTACGAATGTAGTTACCCGTATTGATAAGAACTTCATGAAGATAAACAAAAGCTTTAAAACATCCCTAGTTTATATGAATAATTCTATCTTTCTCCAGGTACTATTTAAAAAGTCATCCATGAAAGATTTTTCTCAATGCTCTCTACTCTATCGGAAATCAGCCTGTGCCTGGTGTTTTATAAGCGCTTTTTGTGCATGGCTGTGCTGGTGATGGTGAGTTTCCCGTACAAACAAAATTGATATTGGTTGTTGGTTCTGTGTACTGTTACTTCCAATAAATTTAACTTTTTGTCATTTCCTGATTCGACGGTGAATTTAGTCTGTGGATGGACTGCGTATGTCATTTTGGACTTATTGTATGATATAGGGTGTTTAATCTGGAAAACATGTGAAATCATATGCATTACGAAACGAGTTTATTTTGTAATCTTTGCGTTTCACTACGGTTTCAAAAAATACAGAATAATGTGCTGGCATTGTTATGTAAATGACGTCGTATGTCATTTAGATAAAACAACTGATCAATAAAAATGTTCAAATGTGTGTGAAATCTTACGGGACTTAACTGCTAAGGACATCAATCCCTAAGCTTACACACTACTTAAGCTAAATTATCCTAAGGACAAACACGCACACACCCATGCCCGAGGGAGGACTCGAACCTCCGCCGGGACCAGCCGGACAGCCCATGACTGCAGCGCCTCAGGCCGCTCGGCTAATCCCGCGCGGTTCTGTTAGTCATATCGGTATTCTAAAAAGAAAAATCCTGTCACTGAACTGTTCATGGTAACTCGTCCTCTGCCTTAAGTTCCTAAAAATGAGCAATCCCACTCCATTTACACCATTTTCTGCTGCTTTTGATCATACACTGAAGATCCAGAGAAACTGGTACACCTGCCTAATCACGTGTAGGGCCTCCAATAGCACGCAGAAATGCCTCAGTACGACGTGGCATGGACTCGCCTAATGCCTGAAGTAGTGCTCGAGGGAACTGACAGCATGAATCCTGCTGCGCTTTCCATAAATCCGTAAGGGTACGAGGGGGTAGAGATCTCTGCTGAACAGCACGTTGCAAGGCATCCAGATATGCTCAATAATGTCCATATCTGGGGAGTTTGGTGGCCAGCGCAAGTGATTAAACTCAGACGAGTGTTCCTGGAGCCACTCTGTAGCAATTCTGGACGTGTGGGGGTGTTGCATTGTGCTGCTGAAATTGCCGCAGACCGTCGGAATGCAGAATGGAAATGAATGGTTGCAGGTATCAGACAGGATGCTTACGTACGTGTCACTTGTCAGAGTCATATCTAGAAGTAGCAGGCGTCCCATATGACTCCAACTGCACACGCCCCCCAGCCTCCACCAGCTTGAACAGTCCCGTGCTGACTTGCAGGACCATGGATTCATGGGGTTGTCTCCATAGGCGTACACGTCCATCCGCTCGATACAATTTGAATCGAGAATCGTACGACCTGGCAACATGTTTCCAGGCATCAACAGTCCAATATCGGAGTTGACGGGCCCAGGCGAGGAGTAAAGCCTTGTGTCGTGCAAGCATCAAGAGTATACGAGGGGGCCTTCGGCTCCGAACGCTCATATCGATGATGTTTCATTGACTGGTTTGCACGCTGACACTTGTTGATGGCCCAGCATTGAAATCTGTAGCAATTTGCGAAAAGATTGCATTTCTGTAACGTTGAACGATTCTCTTCAGTCGTCGTTCGTCGGGTTATTGCAGGATCTTTTTCCGGCCGCAGTGAAGTCGGCGGTTTGATGTTTCATCGGATTCCTGTTATTCATGGTGCACGTGTGAAGTGGCCGTACGGGAAAATCTCCACTTCATCGCTATCTCGGAGATGCTATGTCCCATCGTTCGTGCGCCTACGCTAACACCACGTTCAAACCCACTTAAATCTTGACAACCTGCCATTGTAGCAGCAGTAACCAATCTGACAACTGCGCCAGACACTTTTTGTCTTATATAAGGGTTGCCAAGAGCAGCGCCGTATTCTGCCTGTTTACATATCTCTGTATTTGAATACACATGCCTATACCAGTTTCTTGGGCGCTTCAGGTTAGCTTATACTCCTCTGTAGAGAAATCCTTATTCACTCCCCACTTCCACCTCACTCTATGTCTAGACCTGGCTTTGCAGTTCCCTTTTAAAACCTTTTCAGATTTTGTAGCTTGCATACCACATACAGAATTCCGACATGCTGCGTACCAACTCGTAGAATGTTACCCACAGTCGTTTTCAACTTGTGCCGTTTCATTCTATCACAAGCCTGATACAATTTGGATGCACAAAAACTCCCATTAAGAAAATGGTGGATTATGCGGTCGCGGCGCAGCGTATTGCTGAACTGGTTTATTGACAGTTGCAGACATCACGGCCAACGACGATTTTGTCGGAAGTACGACAGAAACACGATCATGATGGACTCTAACCGCAGACTTAGGCACAGGCCCATGCTTAATATCCGATTCCTCTACAAGGTAGGAATTCTTACAGGACGTCAGTGCTGTTCTTTCTAGTCCCTTTCATCTACAACCACATAAACACTTCGCAAGCCACCATAAGGTGCGTGACGGAGGGTAACCTGTACCAGTACTTATCGTCTCCCCTCCTGTTCCACTAGCAAATAGAGCGAGGGAAAGACTACTGTTTGTACTCCTCCGTATGAGCCCTAATTTCTCCTACCTTATTTTCGTAGTCCTTACGCGCGATGTATGTTGGCGGGAATAGATACATTCGGCAGTCAACTTCAAATGCCGGTTCTCTAATTTTTCTCAGTAGTGTTTCCCGGAAAGAACGTCGTCTTTCCTCCAGGGATTCCTAGTCGATTTCCCGAAGCATTTCCGTAACACTTACGTTTTTTCCGAACCTGCCGGTAACAAATCTAGCAACCCTTCCCCGAACAGCACGAAATGAATTGCACCACGTGAACATTTGGACCACAAATGAACTTAAAATGTACCCGACTGCTCGTTCCGTCATACTACCTTAACAAAGAAACACCAGTAGCGGAGAAGTTAAACGGAGAAGTTAAACGGTATTATCTGCTCAAATGAATCACATTTACGCCTGTATTAAAATGACGTGTGTTCATTGTAGATGCCTTGAATTCATCTAGTAAGACTTTTTCTAGACAAGAAAACGCTAATATTCTGGTATTACCGCTAATATTACGGTAGTTACCGTGATGAAATATTCTTGTATCGTTTTAATTATGTGGCAATGGGTCCTTAATTTGAGGTGACCGAAAATTTCAGTAAGACAGCTATATCAATGTGAAGGACCACCGATATTTTTTCCTATGCCCGTTTTCTCAATGCGGACCGGAATCTTTTCATCTTTGGATTTAAAGGACAATTTTCACGCCCATAGTTTTGAAACATTTATCACGTGTGACGAAACGTTCAGGAGCATGCATAAGTTTGAACTATCCCTGAAAGTTTCCGGATGTAGTGCCCCACTGAAAATCTTTGAGACTGTCTGAGGAAATGAGTTAAACAAAACGGGGGGCATCAGTGCAGTCGAAGAGGTCCGAAATTTAGCGAGATGAGAGACGTAATATAGGGCACTGATGTCTCGTCCTTACAGATTCCTCTTCATTCCATATGAAACTGCAGCCCATTATCAAGGTACGTAGCAGTGAAAGGATAAAATTTTCTGTCCAGTGAGGTGTACCATAAATCTAGTGTGTGATCCTGACAGACGAAACAGAACAAGCTGTGTGAGACGGATATCACTTCACGTGTTCTAAGACCAGGTTCAAATGATTCAAATGGCTCTGAGCACTATGGGACTTAACATCTGAGGTCATCAGTCCCCTAGAACTTAGAATTACTTAAACCTAACTAACCTAAGGACATCACACACATCCATGCCCGAGGCAGGATTCGAACCTGCGGTCGTAGCGGTCGCGGGGTTCCAGACTGAAGCGCCTAGAACCGCTCGGCCACAACGGCCGGCTCTATGACCAGGATGAGGTTTAAGAGACACGTGCAGAAGAATCAATGTATAAAGCAGTGAGACCCTGAAGTACTGAGAGAAGATAAGGATTACTGCACAATCATGCATTCACGTTGCTGCCAGGAATAGGAATGGAAACTTACATTGAGAATCTGTTATATGATGGTTAATTTGGATTTTGGATAGGTAAGGACACCAGAGAAGCACTTCTGACGTTGCGATTTATTATGGAAGCAAGATTTAAGAAAAACCAACACAAGGATGTAGCGTTCGTGTACCTGGAAAAAGTTTACGGCAGTGAAAAAAAAACAAAAGAAATGTAAACTATAAGGAAAGACGGATAAACTACAGTACGTGCAGAAACAGAGAGTGCAAATAAGACTGGAAGGATCGACAACGAAAAATTTGGAATAAAAAGGATGTATCTCGAAATTGCAGTCTTTCGTCTCTAATGTTCAATCTGTTCATTGACGAAGCAATTACGAAATTAAAACTATGTTTAAACAGTGGGATTATAATTCAGTGTGCAAGAATATCTCTGATAAGATTCGCTGTTGACCCTGCTATACTCACAGAGTGTGAATTGGAATTACAGGATCTGTTGAATGGAATGAACAGTCTTAGGAGTACCGAACATGGACTGGGAGTTAACCGAGGAAAGAAGAAAGTCATGAGATGCAGCAGAAATGAGAACTATGAGAAACTTAAAATAGATATTACTTAAAATGGATATTACGAAGTAGACAAGGATGCGAAATTTTATTACTTTGAGAGCAAAACAACACATCATAGATGAAGCAAGGAGTACATAAAAAGCAGATTAGCACAGGCAAAGAGAGTATTCCTTGGCAAGAGAACTCTGCTAGTATCAATTATCGTCCATAATTTGAGGAAGCAATTTATGAGCATGTACGTTTGTAACAGAGCATTGTATGGCGGGGTATCATGCAATGTGGGAAAACCGGTATATCGTCTCTTTCTCTCTCTCTCTCTCTATCTCTCTCTCTATCTCTCTCTCTCTCTCTCTCTATCTATCTCTCTCTCTCCTTTTTTTAACTTTTTTATGAAAATAAAATTATCAGTTTGATACTTTTTTAATTGTGGATCAAAATATTTAAAAGTCGTAACGTCACGTATATTTCGTACACTCGTGTTAGTGCTAAATTATACGTTAATAATCATCAGTGATGCTACGTAGGCAAATAATTCTGAGAAAATTACTAGGTCGGGTTGTAACAACACACATGACTAGTTCAAAAACACGCGTGGTTTGTTTAAAACGGTAGTAGTCAATGCCCGATAAATAAATATTATTGCAGAGAGAGAGACAATTTAATCATCTACGTAGCTGCACTATTATTCTCAATGTTACGTAAATTATTTGTTAAACACTGAACTTTTATACTGTTAATTATGATTTGAATAATATTTACGGCAGTGGAAGCAAGATATTTTACCCGTCAACAAATTACTCGTAAGCAGGCCTGAGCTTCATCTTATTATTTATTATCGTTGCGTTCGTCGTGTACATTTAATGAAAACTTTTCTGCAAAAAATAGTTTCTTTCCCTGACAGCAACATATTTAAAGGGTGTTTTTGTTATTTTGTGGGTGTAGCTCGAAAATCATGTGATTAATTTTATTTCATTACAACAAAACAGTGGGAGATGGTCAGTGACAAAACTTGAATTCCAGCGATAATTAAGTATTTCCAGTTAATTATATTCACATGGAGGGAGAGATATTAAATGAGATGAAAAGGACAAACACTGTTTATACGCATATTGTGAAAAAAAACTTACGTACAAATAACAAAATCGTACAGTCGGAAGCAACCTCTTGCAAAAGCGTCTGATAGGTTCGAGAGCCGACACCAGAGTGATCATATTATCCATCCCAGTCTTTGAAACACAAATACACAGAAATTCCATGACGTGACATGCTCATAGTCTTTCTTGTTCTTAATATTTATTACACAGAATTATATTTATTATTAATATTTTTATGTTCAAAACATGTAAGGGTAGAGAGTTTTCTCGTTCCAAAATAATATTTCATCACTGATAGCACATTTACACACAAGAACACACATAGCTTTATCCGTTATTGACATAGTTTACCTGAGGTTATCATAATATTTTACTACGGTTTTTACTAGGCTTTCCAGGAGACAGTACAATGCCCCTTGAAAGTTAAAAGCATGCTTGTCGCACTAGTCCTGCTTTTAATTTCCTCTCAAGAGTCACTTCATAAAGTTTATGCAGGATCAATAAGTCATTATAAATATTTCATATTTTTCTGAAGGCCATTCAGACTTACTATGTTAGATTCTGTGACTTACTATTCCTTGACTAGTACCGTTATCTTGTCACTTACTACACTGTGACCAATACAGTTATTCCGGAATTAAGTTACCTAGTTGTCAGGGATTAGAATACTTTGCTTCCTCATTCGGCGAGGCACAAGTAAAACCCTACCGTAAAACCTGGGCAGAAGCCTTCGGTCTAATAGTATCTGACTTTCGCAACAAAGTATTTAAAATCAGTCATACATATGAGAATACATTAATTTCCAAAGCTACAGCAATGTACAATTGCGTTTCCATGAAGGATTCATTAAAATGGTTAACTTGTTCCGAGCCCTTGGCACAGTATGTAATCCATGTGCACGGTAATGGATAATTATGGTTTGATTGATGAGTCATAAAAGGTATTAAATGGTTTTTTCCACAACAGCAAGGTATAGTTCATTTTAAAAGTTTTGTCGTTGTTATATTTTTGACGTGACAGTAATGTTCAAGTCGTTACACAGTCTAACACGTTGTTCTAAGTTAGTGATATGCTAGATTTATACATTAAACAAGTTTTCAAATCTCGTCGCCTGCTTGTGTCGTCGGCATGGAACATCGATGATATGGAAGTAGTCGTCTGCGCATGCCTGTGGTTGAGCGCACTGGGCAGCCGTTGGCGGTGAGTGTGGAGTCAGGAACACAGCATCCGGACCTGCTGCATAAGCTCATCACTGCTTCCTGCTGACCTTGGCAACAGCTCATCCGAAACAGCTCATCCAAAGAGGCGTCAGAATTTCTTTATGAGATAATGTCCGCTGGAAAGACTTTACACAGGTTAGTACACAGTTAGTGTCACGCAAAAATGTTAATCACGTCTGTTTATGGAGTATTTACGTTATTTAAGAAGATTTTTTGTAGAAATATAGCACCATTGGATTCACTTCATGGAATTCGCTCACTACTTAAAATTGAGGGGTACCCGTGGTCTAGGGGTAGCGTCTTTGATTCATAATCAAAACGTCTTCGGTCCCGGGTTCGATCCCCGCCACTGCCTAAATTTTGATAAATAATTAGAATTGCCGGCCGAAGACTTCCCTTATTCTGCCAAAGGCCTTCTCAAAGAGGGCGGAGTAGCGGATAGAGGATCAGAGCACTCTCTTGTCCTAGGGGTGGGAAATTGCCCCTAAAGGCGGAAGAATCAGCAACGATCAACGACATGAGGATGCAGAAGGCAATGGAAACCACTGAATTAAAGACACGTAACGTGTATCCACAGGGCATGTGGCCTGTAATTGAAGAAGCGTCATGATGATCTCTCCACTGGCAAAAGAGTCCGGAATAGTCCCCCATTCCGATCTCCGAGAGGGGACTGCCAAGGGGGAGGTTACCATGAGAAAAAGATTGAATAATCAACGAAAGGATAACGTTCTACGAGTCGGGGCGTGGAATGTCAGAAGCTTGAACGTGGTAGGGAAACTAGAAAATCTGAAAAGGGAAATACAAAGCCTCAATCTAGATATAGTAGGGGTCAGTGAAGTGAAGTGGAAGGAAGACAAGGATTTCTGGTCAGACGAGTATCGGGTAATATCAACAGCAGCAGAAAATGGTATAACAGGTGTAGGATTCGTTATGAATAGGAAGGTAGGACAGAGGGTGTGTTACTGTGAACAGTTCAGTGACTGGGTTGTACTAATCAGAATCGACAGCAGACCAACACCGACAACGATAGTTCAGGTATACATGCCGACGTCGCTAGCTGAAGATGAACAGATAGAGAAAGTGTATGAGGATATTGAAAGGGTAATGCAGTATGTAAAGAGGGACGAAAATCTAATAGTCATGGGCGACTGGAATGCAATTGTAGGGGAAGGAGTAGAAGAAAAGGTTACAGGAGAATATGGGCTTGGGACAAGGAATGAAAGAGGAGAAAGACTAATTGAGTTCTGTAACAAGTTTCAGCTAGTAATAGCGAATACCCTGTTCAAGAATCACAAGAGGAGGAGGTATACTTGGAAAAGGCCGGGAGATACGGGAATATTTCAATTACATTACATCACGGTCAGACAGAGATTCCGAAATCAGATACTGGATTGTAAGGCGTACCCGGGAGCAGATATAGACTCAGATCACAATATGGTAGTGATGAGGTGTAGGCTGAAGTTCAAGACATTAGTCAGGAAGAATCAATACGCAAAGAAGTGGGATACGGAAGTACTAAATAATGACGAGATACGTTTTAAGTTCTCTAAGTACAGTTGAAGAAGAATGGACATCTCTAAAAAGGGCCATCACAGAAGTTGGGAAGGAAAACATAGGTACAAAGAAGGTAGCTGCGAAGAAACCATGGGTAACAGAAGAAATACTTCAGTTGATTGATGATAGGAGGAAGTACAAACATATTCCGGGAAGTTTCCAGAATGAGATTTTCACTCTGCAGCGGAGTGTGCGCTGATATGACACTTCCTGGCAGATTAAAACTGTGTGCCCGACCGAGTTCGAGTCTCGGCCGGGCACACAGTTTTAATCTGCCAGGAAGTTTCATATTCCGGGAAAATCAGGAATACAGAAATACAAGTCGCTGAGGAATGAAATAAATAGGAACTGCAGGGAAGCTAAGACGAAATGGCTGCAGGAAAAATGTGAAGACATCGAAAAAGATATGATTGTCGGAAGGACAGACTCAGCATACAGGAAAGTCAAAACAACCTTTGGTGACATTAAAAGCAACGGTGGTAACATTAAGAGTGCAACGGGAATTCCACTGTTAAATGCAGAGGAGAGAGCAGATAGGTGGAAAGAATACATTGAAAGCCTCTATGAGGGTGAAGGTTTGTCTGATGTGATAGAAGAAGAAACAGGAGTCGATTTAGAAGAGATAGGGGATCCAGTATTAGAATCGGAATTTAAAAGAGCTTTGGAGGACTTACGGTCAAATAAGGCAGAAGGGATAGATAACATTCCATCAGAATTTCTAAAATCATTGGGGGAAGTGGCAACAAAACGACTATTCACGTTGGTGTGTAGAATATATGAGTCTGGCGATATACCATCTGACTTTCGGAAAAGCATCATCCACACAATTCCGAAGACGGCAAGAGCTGACAAGTGCGAGAATTATCGCACAATCAGCTTAACAGCTCATGCATCGAAGCTGCTTACAAGAATAATATACAGAAGAATGGAAAAGAAAATTGAGAATGCGCTAGGTGACGATCAGTTTGGCTTTAGGAAAAGTAAAGGGACGAGAGAGGCAATTCTGACGTTACGGCTAATAATGGAAGCAAGGCTAAAGAAAAATCAAGACACTTTCATAGGATTTGTCTACCTGGAAAAAGCGTTCGACAATATAAAATGGTGCAAGCTGTTCGAGATTCTGAAAAAAAGTAGGGGTAAGCTATAGGGAGAGACGGGTCATATACAATACGTACAACAACCAAGAGGGAATAATAAGAGTGGACGATCAAGAACGAAGTGCTTGTATTAAGAAGGGTGTAAGACAAGGCTGTAGCCTTTCGCCCCTACTCTTCAAGCTGTACATCGAGGAAGCAATGATGGAAATAAAAGAAAGGTTCAGGAGTGGAATTAAAATACAAGCTGAAAGGATATCAATAATACGATTCGCTGATGACATTGCTATCCTGAGTGAAAGTGAAGAAGATTTAAATGATCTGCTGAACGGAATGAACAGTCTAATGAGTACACCGTATGGTTTGAGAGTAAATCGGAGAAAGCCGAAGGTAATGAGAAGTAGTAGAAATGAGAACAGCGGGAAACTTAACATCAGGATTGATGGTCACGAAGTCAGTGAAGTTAAGGAATTCTGCTACCTAGGCAGTAAAATAACCAATGACGGGCGGAGCAAGGAGGACATCAAAAGCAGACTCGCTATGGCGAAAAAGGCATTTCTGGCCAAGAGAAATCTACTAATATCAAATACCGGCGTTGATTTGAGGAAGACATTTCTGAGGATGTACGTCTGGAGTACAGCATTGTATGGTAGTGAAACATGGACTGTGGGAAAACCGGAACAGAAGAGAATCGAAGCATTTGAGATGTGGTGCTATAGACGAATGTTGAAAATTAGATGGACTGATAAGGTAAGGAATGAGGAGGTTCTACGCAGAATCGGAGAGGAAAGGAATATGTGGAAAACACTGATGAGGAGAAGGGACAGGATGATAGGACATCTGCTAAGACATGAGGGAATTACTTCCATGGTACTAGAGGGAGCTGTAGAGGGCAAAAACTGTAGAGGAAGACAGAGATTGGAATACGTCAAGCAAATAATTGAGGACGTAGGTTGCAAGTGCTACTCTAAGATGAAGAAGTTAGCACAGGAAAGGAATTCGTGGCGGGCCCCATCAAACCAGTCAGTAGACTGATGACCCAAAAAAAAAAAAGTTAATTAATTAAAATTAGTTAATTAGTTACTCCTAGGAACGCACTGAAGGTTAGTTTCATAGTGTTGACTGTCCCTATGAAAATTATTCACATTATCAATACACAATAGCCGCTACAAATATTTGCACTCAAAAGTTTTCATAATTCATTTTTAACATTGTCAGACGCCGTTACCCACCGTTGCGTAACAGTCCATCACGTACGTATCGACACATTCGCACCGCTGCTGTTATCAATGCATCACACTCGACGGGAAATTTCACAGTCACTTTTCAGTGTGTTCACACGTCACTGTTTGTTCTTGATATATCGAACATACAATTTTCTTACGTCAGTTATGACATCTTTTTACATGCCGTTCGTGATTAGACGATGTACAAACATTAGAGGTCTGTATATTATAATCATGCATACGTGTACGTCGCTTTCCTAGATACATATTGTGCTCACATAAGCTTACATATGTATCTCTCCACCCAATGTTTTATGATCAGTAGACCATCCGAATTCTGCCACTCAAGGGTTTGGCTTGATTTTCAGAAAATAATGGCCAGTGCATCATTTCTCGTGATCAAGAATACAAGTGCATCTGTTGAGGACACCAACCCATGTTGCTACTGACTCAGAAAAGCAAGCTAACTGCCAATAATGTTGTCGCCAGGGCATCAGAAAAACGAAAACTAATCGACAAAACTGCCATTAGATCCAGTAAGAAAAACTTCATCTCAAATCAGTTCAGACTCTGATAATCCATGGTGCATCTTGTAATGTTTGTCTAGGCACACAAGGACCTTTAAGTACATAATGAATCATTGTTTAATTCTGTGTGCAAAATGAAACTTATCATAACATTCCTATATTGTAGGTTTGTAAAACGTAAAAAAAAAGTCTACTACTCTCACGGAAATTTCAGAGAAAAGAATCTAAATTAAAAGATTTATTAACCAGCAGCAGTTCTCATTTAAAGTAAACAGCATTTAATGACATTCTATACCTGTTCAGAATATTATACTACAGACATAATTTAAAATGTTTGAAAAGCTGTTTCAGGTGAAGTGAAGTGAAGCCAAGTCAAGTCAATTATTAAATGCGATAGACGTCACTTGTCTAGACTGATTTCTGCTTTGGTTGCTCCTGGGCATCCTATTCACAGTCATATTGAAAATGTTACACAAGATAAAAACGTACAGTCTACTACTCACATAATAGAAATATTTACATGACGAAACACAATACATATACACACATCAAAAAACGTTTTTGCATCACTTCGGTTCCCAGAACTCCTGAAGACAGACGTTGACTGTAGATATTGTGTCTCAGGCACAGTCCCTTTGACTGTTCAGAGATGTCACTAAACCCGCCCAAAGATGTAAACAACCATACATGAACAGCACCAATTAGATGGAGGGGTTCGACAGCCGATCAGTTCCAGTCATTCTACCAGGAAGGAGGTGCACAGCTCATGTTGTCTGTAGTTCAACCATGCCTAGACGGTCAATACCGCGAATCGATCGTGTCCGCATTGTTACTTTGTGCCAGGGAAAGCTGTCAACAAGGGAAGTGTCCAGGCGTCTAGGAGTGAACCAAAGCGATGTTTTTCGGACATGGAGGAGATGGAGGAGATACAGAGAGTCAGCAACTGTCGATGGCATGCCTCGCTCTGGGCGCCCCCGGGCTACTACTGCAGTGGATGAACACTACCTACGTATTATGACTCGGAGGAAACCCGACAGTAATGCCACCATGTTGAATAATGCTTTTCGGCAGCCACAGGACGTCGTGTTACGACTCAAACTGTGCGCAATAGGTTGCATGATGCGCAACTTCACTCCCGACGTCCATGGCGAGGTCTATCTTTGCAACCACGACACCACGCAGCGCAGTACAGATGGGCCCAACGATACGTGAATGCCATCCTCCGAACGATAGTGCAACCTTATCAGCAGCACATTGTCGAGGCTGTCGTCTTCATGGACGACAATTCGCGCCCCCATCACGCACATCGTGTGAATTGTAACCTCCCCACCGGAATTTTAAATAAAATGACAATACTTAATAGAAATGGACATTGCGCTAAGTGTAACCTCTCCACCGAAATCTTAAAGACAGAAATAATAAATGAATGGGAGCCAAGTGTAACCTCTCTAGCAATTACATTTAATGACAATAAAAGTGAGAATCGCGATCTGACTCAAATATAAGTTCTTCACAAAAAAAAAAATTAAAGTCTATTCAGTGATAAGAAAATCTCAGTGATAATGATAATTCAACTAAACCGAAATATCCGTCTTTGGCCCTGTGCAAAAAAAATCAGAATTAAATTCTTACCTCATTGTAACTGCTAGTCAAATTTCTGCTCTTATTCTTGCGCACGGCTTGGAGGAACTGCATTGCAAATAATAATATTCTTTTTTTTGTAATTGAACTGAAACTTTTCTTTAAGGGAAGTGGAACGAAATCGTTAGTTCAATTAAATAAATTTTTTTGTAAAATGCTTTTGAAATAAAAAATTATTATTGGGGCACTTGTTGGAAATTAATTACAATAAATAAACTTTGCATTATCTGATGATTACCTTAATTAACAATATACCTCATTCAGCATCTTGACCAGTGTTGCCGACAGACTACATCACACAACCGCACTGGGCTGCTACTACTGACCGACTGCTCTGCATGACGACTACTAGCGTACTGCACTACATGACGACTACTAGCGAACTCCACGACGACTACTACTACTGTACTGCACGACTACTACTAGCGTACTGCTCGCAACACTCGCGCGGTCAAGCGCAGACTAACTACGATAATAGGCTCTCTGGTCAAAGATTTTTAACGTGCCTCACCATCGCTGCTACGTTACATACGTGTTTCATAACCCTCCACTGGGGGGGTGGGGGGGCAAAAATTTGGCAGCGATGTTGAGTCATTTGGACTTGCCATCGCAAGAAATTCTTACAATTTACAGAATATTCAAATTTAGTACATAAATTAAATGTGGTGCACACGCACCAAGTACAAAATATATCAGACAAAGACAGGATGTGAGTACAAAAAATAGTAGTACATCAGAAAAATGTATATAAAAATTATGTGACAGATAAAGTGCACAGGCACTGAAAAAAAAATTCTTTAGCATAAACAGAATGAATAAACAGAATGGCAAAAAAATTATGTTGATAAGTGACATGAGTGCACATGCACTGCAGTTGAGAACATATCAGTAAATGATGAAATGTATATACAATGAGTAACAAATGACATAAGTGCATACGCACTGAAGAATTGAACATACAGAATGAGTACAAATCATATTGAAAATGAGAGAAGTGCACAGGCACTGAAGTTCAGAACATATCATCAAAATAAAAAACGTATATACAATATAAAAGACAAGAGTGCACATATACTGTACTTCAGAACAAATCGAAAAAATGTCTTTAGCATTTTCGCTATAAATAAACATAATGGCAAAAAAATCATATCGACAAGTGACAAGTGTACTCGCACTGGAGTTCAGCAAATCTAAAAAAATGTATAACCCATGAACATAAATGATGTTAGCAAAAAAAATGATTTTCACTATGTGACAAGAATTAGGATAGGAAAGGGAAGGATTGCATCATGGTTGTAGCACTTTAGATTGCACACAGCTGTTCTGAAAGTCCATATCTTTCCACAGAAGTACAGGGTGGCGCAGATGGATCGGGTGGTTTTGAAGTGAACTGTACGTCTGGAGGGGGGGAGCCAGGTGTTCGGCGACTTCGTCCTGTGGTGGTGGGGGGGGGGGGGGGGGACGGGAAGTTTCAGTTGCAGGCTGGCAGTCAGTCGCGATGGCTACGTGGTCCGTTGAGCATCGTGTTTTCGCAGTGGAAGAGTTCATACGCAATAACGAGTCAATTGTTGCTGTGACGCGTGCCTTTCGCCGGCGTTTCAACATCCCACCTCGCGGTAGTGTTCCTAAGCGAGATACGATATTGAGTTGGGTGCATAATTTCCGCACTACTGGTTCATGTGCTCCAAAATGGACGCCTAGACCGCCAACAATAACAACGCCTGAGAACGTGGAGCGTGTGAGACGCGATGTCACTGCGAGCCCACGTCGATCAACGAGACGTCGTGCTCAAGCTCTTGGAATGTCACGTCGGAGCCTTCAAAGGATTCTTAACGAAGAACTGAAATTCCACCCCTATAAAATCCTGTTGGTACAGAAGATTCTCCCAACAGACCATCTTCAAAGGCTTCAGTTTAGCCAACAGATGTTGGAGTTATTGGAAGATGTAAACCTGATTATCATGATGTCTGACGAGGCTCACTTTCACATTAACGGATACGTAAACAAGCAAAATTGCCGTTACTGGGCCGACACTAACCCAAGAGATCTACACCAACGGCCTCTCCATAGTGACAAAGTGACGGTTTGGTGTGGGGTTTCTAAGGTAGGGATAATTGGTCCTTACTTTTTTGAAAATGAAAGGGAGCAGGCGGTTACTGTTAATTCGCAGCGTTATGTGAACATGATTGAAGATTTTCTTCTCCCACAACTTGAAGAGAACAATTACGACATGGGCAATATGTGGTTCCAACAAGACGGGGCAACTGCACATACCGCTAGGATATCAATGCAAGCTGTACGCGCTCTGTTCCCTGGCCGTTTGATTTCCCGTAATGGAGATGTCCATTGGCCCCCTCGCTCGCCGGACCTCACGGTATGTGACTTTTTCTTATGGGGCTATTTAAAAGCAAGGGTCTACATGAACAAACCCCGGACCATTCAGGAGTTGAAGGCAGCAATTCACACCGAAATCACATCAATTCCTGGTGATGCGCTTGAGCGGGCAATGCGGAACGTTAAGGACCGACTCCAAGAATGCGTCGCTCGAGAAGGAGGGCATTTGATGGATGTAATTTTTAAAAACTAACATTACTATTTTTTTGTTAATAAACTTCCATTGTAACTACACGTTTTGCACTTTATTTCAATCCAATACCTTTACAATTGACAGTTTGACAAGTATTTTAAAACCACCCGATCCATCTGCGCCACCCTGTACAACACCAAGTGACACAATTTGAAGTTCTTTTCCCATCAGAATTTATCAGTGTAGCCAAGACACTGAACTGTCGTAGTAATGTTCCATGTTTTCATTTTGGCAGTACACTAGGTACACCAAACAGTGGGACCATAATAACGTCTTCATCGCTCACGGTGGTGGACAGCATGTCGTGTCAACACCACGCTCTTACAAGGCACACCAACGTAGAATTAGTGCAAAACCAAAGATAGTGCTCCATGATCACTAGGATAAACAGGACAAATGGACATTGCAGTAATTCAGGGTAGTTAGCGCATGAGGTGAAGGACAATAGGTCACATAATATTGACAATTACAGTCTTCATTAGTAGTTTGCGGCATTCATAGCCCAGTTATTGAACATTTCTGTACCAAGTATGTAGTATTACAGAAAAATGTTCATTAATTGTTTTACATAGAATCAGTAGCCTTCTTTTCCTAGTTACAAAGTATGGCATAGTTAATTAATCATTTGTCATTCCAATAGTAATAATCATTAGCCTTTTCCTAATTACAAACCATTATTAAACAGTCACATTCCTTTCCAGTTACAAAGTATGGCATCGTTAATTAATCATTTGTCATTTCAATATAGTAAGAATCATTAGCTTTTTCCTAATTACAAAGCATTATGAAACAATCACATTCTTTTCCAGTTACAAAGTATAGCATAGTTAATTAATTATGTGTCATTGCAATCTAGTAAGAATCATTAGCCTTCTCCTAATTACAAAGCATTATTAAACAGTCGCATTCTTTTTCAGTTACAAAGCATAATTAAGAATCATTAGCCTTCTTCTAATTACAAAGCATAGCATCATTTGTCATTTCAATATAGTAAGAATCATTAGCTTTTTTTTCTAATTACAAAGCATTATCAAACAATCACATTCTTTTCCAGTTACAAAGTATAGCATAGTTAATTAATCATCTGTCATTCCAATAGTAATCTCATTCTTGTCCAGTTACAAAGCATAATTTTATATATATATATATATATTTTATTTTTAAGAAGTCATTACTCAAGTGACATACTATTCAGAGCTAATCAGCATTACTCAGAACTTTCTCAAACTGGTATCACTATTTGGGACTGGTAATACATTTTTTTGTTAGCAATGCATTGCGTTGGGATCGATAATTAATTGCTGAGGCATAACACTATTTGCTTTTGACCTATTGCTGCAAATGAGGATAGGTAACGTCATTCGTCATGAGTCAGCTGTAGCAAGGTTATGTAGCAAGGCAGTATATGTGATCACATTTATAAATGATAAACACAAATGGGTAAAAAAATAAAAATGCAAGTACTAGAACAGGTATAATAAGTAACAGGTTTAGTAAGTATCATGAAAAACTTCTCCTGAAAAAAAAAAAACAAAATGGATTATTGACCTGAAAGAAGAAACGCACACTATGCTGAAAAGTAGTGAACTTCAAATTAACATGTAGTAAAATGTGTATAAAATGTGTTCCATAGCTGTCCTTTCCAAAACTTTCCGTCATCCTACTATGCAATATAACACCTGCTGTCAAAACAAACTGCAACAAATACTTAAATAACTACATAGCATAAATATATAACTTCAACATTATCCTCATCTGTAAAGAAAACATTATTATCAGCACCTGTAAAGAAAAACTTCATTATTCATAATAGCATATTCTTCATCATTATTCATCAGCATTCATTACCATCTGCAAAAAAAAAAAAAATCACTTCACTACTCATTACACAACTATTCCGTATCTCTAGCATATTTCATCACTAAAACTAAGATGTGTAGTTCTGTCTGACAGCCTGCATCAATCACCTTGTATTCTGAAAGAAAAAATTAGTTAAGACTGCTATTCTACGATGAGTATAGTATATTCTTGTTAATGCTTGTTAATCCTGATCCATTTACTCTTCCCCATAAAGTTATTGCATCTTCTTTCGTTTATTCCGTAGGTGAAATTCCCATTTCTGTTGAATTTATTTCTTACACGCATCATTTCTTTCTGAAATTGATGAACAAAGATTAATGTCCTGCATTTAAATCATATACCCACTAAATAATGACTGGTTTATGGTAACATAATTAACCATACAGCATAACATGACAGAAAACGTATGTCAAAGACATTGACAGTGTTCAGATGCAAAATGTACAGAGAATATCACAATGCAGCAGCAAAATGTAAAACAGTCACGATCTTGAGATGTCATAGGGCAAAAAATGTCAAAGTCAACTAGTGTGTGTTATATACTAACTATTTCACAATACATACAAACAAAACTGGAGTACAATCATATACACAAAAAAAAGTGGAAAATGTGCACGGTCTGATGTGTAACGACAAGAAGAGCGACCTGCTAACCTTACCTTGCGGGAACTTGCCAAGAAAAAATACGATAATCATCAGTAATTAGTCAGGTGAATATAATTGCATTAGTAAATGGCATCATAGTGTGTTGAATCATAAAGTGTCTTCATTCAATAAACGGTTTAATGTTTGAGATATGGTGATTGCCTTTCGATTTTCTGGTTCTCAAAGTTTCGACGTGTACAACATTGGGGTGAGGAATGCTGCGAATCCGATATGAACCTGCGTATAGCAGTTCAAATTTACTGCACTTACCTTTTATTCTGCTGGATAAATAGTGTGTACCTACTAATACCTTCTGTCCAACGTGAAAGTCGCGGCGTGTACAAACCTGTTTTTGCTGTCTTCTCCGGCGCTCTGCGGCACGTTTGATGTTGTTCAGCGCAATGTCAATTATTTCGTGGTGTCTCAGTCGACGACATTTAGGGAAGTTTACTAAGTCTTTAATTTTGTTTGGTGGTTCAACGTTTTTCAATATAACAGACGGAGATGGCATAGTGGATTCATTTGGAATGGAATTAATTACATCTTGGAATGAGAGTATGTGTGTATCCCAATCAATATGTCTTTTGTGGCAGTATATTCGACACAGCTTACCAATTTCTTTCATTAATCTTTCACAGGGGTTCGAAGAAGCATGGTACTTGGATATATAGATCGGAGAAATGTTTCTAGCTCGTAACATACGTGTCCATGTAGCTTTCTGTAAAAGAATTTTGCGTAGTTGCGTGCGTTCGTCGTCTGTATTTGCACTGCTTTGTCTAACTTTATCGGAAATCATCTGCATTACGTCGTAGTCAGTTTCGTCTGGAGTATTATAGTTGTGTACGTACGTACTCGTGAACAATGTGGGATTACAGTATGTCACGTGTTGCGGAAATGACCTCTGTGCGATTAATTGTTTGTTCTTCCGCAGATAAAGAGTGCTGAAATTCTAAAGCCAATTGTACATTTTCATCCTTTAACATTAAATAAGAATTCTGAAAAATCAATAACTGCGTCGTGTTGTACCAGAAAATTCGTACCTAAAATAACGTCTGTTGTCAATAAAGGAACAATCCAAAAATTTGAGAGAAACGTGTGACCTCCAATACAAAATGATAAATGCGTCTGTAATTTAACGTCTACTCCTTTACTCGATACTGCTCCTTTCACTTTTGTTTTGCCTAATGGTAATGTCGGATACGTATTCTCTTTGTTACACTTGTTAAAAGTTTCTTCATTTATTACTGATATAGGTGATCCGGAATCGATTACTGCTGAAAATTTCGATGAACCAATTTTAATTTCGATGACAGGATGTGAAATGGTTTTCTGAACAACTGGTCTTTCCTGTAAAAGAGTGTCTCTGATGTCGTCAAAAGTAATTACATTTTCGTGAATAACATTCTGCGTGTCTAAAGTAGTGCTTACGTTACTGGAATATGCAATCTGTACTGTGTCTGGTCAAATTCTGTCGTACGTGCTATTATTTACGGGAGGATGCTGTGGCATATCCACTATATGAACTGTTCTGTTATTTCTTACTGACGTGTTACGCTATGGATGACACCTATTGTCTGTTCCATTCATGATTATTTGTTGTTGCTGATGTTGTTGCTGCTCATAAGATCGACTGTTATTAAATGTACGCTGAAAATTGTGTTCATCATTTTTTTTACGTCTGTCGTGATAGTAATTTCTATACGGCGCATTGCGATACGAGTTGAAATAGTGTGTTGTCTGTACGTAGTTATTTCTTTGCTGCCATGCGTTACTATTTGTTGGAGCTGGGACTATACGTGCACGCGGCGGAACATTAAAGTTTGGTTGACCTTGCAGACTGCATTGTTGGTTAGGTATGCTAAGCGGCTGACTTTCATGCTATTGTGGTGAAAAACATCTATTGTTACTAAAAAAATGCGTTTGCTGTTAATTTTACACATACTGATGATTACGATTTTATCTGTAATTAAAATTACGCTGGTTTTGGAGTGCCTACTGAAAATTGTCACATTCGGTAAAAGTTTGTCACATCGGGTTTTCATTACTCGTTTCTTAATACTAGGTAGAGCAATAGTTAAAGAGCAGTTTGGATAGATATAAAGGATAGTAGAAGAAAAGGCAGCAGTGCAGAAAACTAAAGATGAAACAGCACTACTACAGCTCGGGGCCCTATGCTCGCTACGGCACATATTCATTAAAGTGTAATGAATCCCCTGAGGTCATTTACGCACTGCAAATAAATTTCAGCTTTTGCGTTGCAGGCAATGGCGGTAAAATTCCAAAACCAAATTGTTGTATCCGTGCTAATTCAAATTTCTGCATTATAGGCAATGCTGTTGTATATACAAAAATAAATTGTCGCATCTGGTTCAAGGCTAGTTTCTGCATTACAGGCAATAGCGGTGAAAGCACAAAAATAAATCGTCGTATACAGCGCAAAGCGTGTACCTGTACGCTGTCATTATTAAATTCTTTATATTTCCTGGCGGATAAAAATTGCTCGTAATCTACGTTCTCGTCATTGAATTTGAAAACACGTTCAGGTTTGTGTGTGAATCTGCTCGTCTGTGTCATTTCGGATTTCAAGTTGCGTAGCTTTTCAGATTTTAAGTCGCGTGGATTTTCGGATTTTACGTCTCGTAGTCTCTGTAAATTGCTCACATTATACACGCTGCCTGACTGACAAATGCTCGCAACGTGGCGGATTCTGTGACGTGTTGGTGACTGAAATAGTCTTTAATTCTGTTACTTTACTACTTTCGTCAATTTGGTTGTTGTGTCGTTCACTTTTATTAACAACTTCCGTATTCACAGTGTGTGAAACTTCCAGTGGCTCTAAATTAAGCTCGTCGCTTATCTGTACTGCGTTTTTAGGGCATTGTTCAGTGACTGCATTAATTTCGTGTATCAGTGTTGCGTTTGCTGAACATTGTTCAGTGACTGCATTAACTTCGTCTTTATGTGATTCTGTTGTGCCTACACGTGTGCTACTTAATTCTTGTGCAACAGTGCCAACTTTTTCATTACTGTTATTAGCACAAGTCTTAGTATTCACACGTAATTGTTCTTTAATGTCCTGGCATTGCATGGTAACACCTGTAATCTGTTTGCTAGCTTGTTTGTTCTGTTCATTAAGGTTATCGTGTTTTTCTCTCGGCTGTTTAATACTTTCAGAAAATTGTTTGTTCCGTTCTCTAAATTGTTTGTTCTCTTCTTCCAGTCGTTTGTTCTGCTCATCAAGTTTTTCATTAAGTTGTTTATACTGTTCATTAAGTTGTTTGAAACCATCATCCATTATTTCCTTCCGCTGTTTATACTGTTCAACAATTTGTAGCAATATTGCCGTAATTTGACCCAATGTAACATTATCTACTCCATTCTCTGTACCGTTTGACGGTGTATTTGCAAGTGTCGCGTTTTGCGTGACCATTTGGTCATTCTGTAATTTACAAAAACGTTTATCAGTCGGATGTACACTGTCAGACACTATTTCGGAATTAAATAAATCCGTCCTACTTTGTGCATCCTGTTCATTTTCGTTAGACAAATTTGTGTGTTCATCACGTAAATTTAATAAACCGGTTGTGTTAGGCTGGGCAGCGCTCATTACAATAGAGCGTCCCGCGTCATCGATTGTCGTCAAATCAACAGAGGACATAACCGAGTTCGTTTGTTCATCATTAAGATAAAAGTCATCATTAGTGGTTGTAATGCACTGATTGTTAGTGAAGGCAGGATTGTCATCACTACACTGCGTGTCACAATTACTATCGGTCACGCTGTTTAAGTCGGTAATTCCATTCAAAATACCTCGCGATACACTATTCACAGTTTTTCGCGGCATTTTTACAATAGTCACAAATATTCACAAAACAATAAGCACAATGCAAAAACAACACACAAATACAACAGAGCAACGAATTGCCGTTGACCTGTAGAAAGAAAGTCACAAGATTAGTAAAAGCGTTGCGCCAAATCCTAATTATACTTAAGCAAATAAGAGCAGATATCTGACTGTTGTTCAAAAGATTCTCAACGAAATTCGATCCTGGACTGGGTGTCGCCAAGTGTAACCTCCCCACCGGAATTTTAAATAAAATGACAATACTTAATACAAATGGACATTGCGCTAAGTGTAACCTCTCCACCGAAATTTTAAAGACAGAAATAATAAATGAATGGGAGCCAAGTGTAACCTCCCTAGCAATTACATTTAATGACAATAAAAGTGAGAATCGCGATCTGACTCAAATATAAGTTCTTCACAAAAAAAAAATTAAAGTCTATTCAGTGATAAGAAAATCTCAGTGATAATGATAATTCAACTAAACCGAAATATCCGTCTTTGGCCCTGTGCAAAAAAAATCAGAATTAAATTCTTACCTCATTGTAACTGCTAGTCAAATTTCTGCTCTTATTCTTGCGCACGGCTTGGAGGAACTGCATTGCAAATAATAATATCCTTTTTTTTGTAATTTAACTGAAACTTTTCTTTAAGGGAAGTGGAACGAAATCGTTAGTTCAATTAAATAAATTTTTTTGTAAAATGCTTTTGAAATAAAAAATTATTATTGGGGCACTTGTTGGAAATTAATTACAATAAATAAACTTTACATTATCTGATGATTACCTTAATTAACAATATACCTCATTCAGCATCTTGACCAGTGTTGCCGACAGACTACATCACACAACCGCACTGGGCTGCTACTACTGACCGACTGCTCTGCATGACGACTACTAGCGTACTGCACTACATGACGACTACTAGCGAACACCACGACGACTACTACTGTACTGCACGACTACTACTAGCGTACTGCTCGCAACACTCGCGCGGTCAAGCGCAGACTAACTACGATAATAGGCTCTCTGGTCAAAGATTTTTAACGTGCCTCACCATCGCTGCTACGTTACATACGTGTTTCAGAATGACTTCATACGCGATAACAACATCGCTCGACAGAGTGGCCAGCATGTTCTCCGGACATGATCACTATCGAACATGTCAGGGATATATTGAAAACGGCTGTTTATGTACGACGTGACCCACCAACCACTCAGAGATCTTCCCCGAATCGTCGTTGAGGACTAGGACAATCTGGACAAACAGTGCTTTGATGAACTTTTTTGATGTGTGTACAAAGAAAACAAATATCTTTTTGGAAATAGACCTTTGACAGACATACTGCCAGGTTGTGCGTGACTGTAACTGCTTCCGAAGGGTAATCTCTACAACATTGTAGGGACCAGTGTATAAAATGTACCATTTTTTGTTCCGTCTCTTAAGGCTCGAAGCCTTGGGTGACTTCGTAGGAGCACTAATTCTCCAGATTCATAGTTTCTTGCTCTCTTTACATTCGTATGATATTCCCTCTTGCGTTTGTACGCTTCTTGAGTTGCTTTACTTAAAGTTTGACTGATCTTTGCTTCCCGAGTTACTTCTGAATAGACTAACTTAGGTATTGGTGTTGTCCACTCATTCTCTTCCTTGGCAGCTATCATCTCAGGTGGGTATACCCAGTGGAAGAATGGGGCCACTATTGCATATTTGCTGAAATTCAGCTACATTGTCCATCCATCGCGTATGTTGTCTAGAGCTGTAGGTTCGTATAAACATGTATATATCCCTCGCATCCAATACAAGCCTTACCTTTGCTGCAGCCAGTAGTGTACTGCTATAAGAGGAATAGGAAGGCTTTATAAACACATCAAAAAAAGTTTTGCATAACCTGGGTTCCGAGAGTTCCTGCAACACTGAATCGCTTTCATCTGACTTACAATACGTCTGATAAGGTCTGTATGATGAAGGTTGAAACGCCTGCTAAATCACGCAGGGCTAACAGGTAATTAGGGTTGCGGAAAGGGCCAAGGAAGTTGCTGTCGGGCCCATTTCACAATTTTAATTTATTATCATTTAGTTCACAAATACGCCTTCGAAAGAATTAAATTTGCTTCGCAGCTGAAGGCCTACAAACAGATGCTACAGAATAGTTTTAATTTTGAAAAGACATGACACAGTTAAATTTACGAATAAGATAAATCTTATACATATATGGGATCAGCATGCGGACCGGCTGAAGGCCGCCGGATTAAATCTTCAAAATTCGAAATATACTATGATGATTACTGAAGGCAGAGGGCCACAATGTTTTAAGATGCTAAAAGGGCTGATGGCCCGGAAGGTGCACAGAAAGAGATAAACGAACGCAATAAGATGGCTGAAGACCGCAAAGTTAAATTCTGATAATTAACGAAATATATATATTGCAATAATCGGTGAAACAATACATTAAGTTTACAAATTTCCTTTTTGCAACACCAACGGCGGAAGGCCCACAATAACTTGTAAAATCTTTCAGAGTAAGTTACAATAACCTTTCAAGAACAGAAGGCAACAATATTTGGACTTGAAGGAAACTCTGAGAACATGTTTCCAGGGCTGAAAGCCCTCAATTAACATGTTTCCAGGGCTGAAGGCCCTGAATTAATCTTGCCCGATTGAAAATATAAAATGCAGTAAAGCCGCAAAAGAACCTTTTAAAGTAAATTACAACAACATTAACACTGCCAAAGAATAATTAAGGGAATAACACTCAGGAGCCTCCTGAGGCTCGGGCTGCCCTCCTTCACTTAGGCGAGACAGGCGGTGAGCCCAACTACACTCGATTCGTCCGAACCCAACCAAGGGTCAGCCACGGACCGACCGACCAACCGCTTGCTTGCCACGACGGAGTACACGATAATTCAAGGCCCCAAAAAAGTTACAAGTATCACTATCCTCAAACAAACGCGTATGTGAACTGAGGTACCATAATACACACCCTGTTGGGCAGCAAAAACAGTTGAGGAAGAGACACTGCCCAAAAATTACGTTTGCGTCCAGGGCAGGTAACCAGAACACTAACGGGCACAAGGCAGAAAATTCCACTGGTGCACTTACCTATGGATAAATTAATTTAATCAATTCCACCTGACGACGGCTATCTCTAACACTTCACTCGTTGTTGCTCACAGGAAAACCTCCGCAACAGCAACGCCGGAACTAACAACGTGATGCTCAAAAGCACTTAAGCTTCACGTCCTGGGTCGGCAAGCGACGATGCTCATACCGATCGGACAGCTCCAGACAGATTCCGACACTGCGCAGAGACAGGCACCGGGCCCAGTCGACTACGCCGCACGGAGATGTCCTCGGACCAACCGACCGACCAACAATCTAGCAAAAGCCAGGCTTTAATTGATGCATGGTGGCAACGGTCGGGCGGGCGATGTCCATGCAGGGCACACAGCTGCTGCAAGCCGGCGACTGGCTGGCCCGGGTTGCGTTCCAGACGCGTTGCAACTGACTGGCAGGGCCCAACTCACGACCCGAACTGCCGCCGTGAACTCTCCTCCCCGCACGTTCCGACTCACTCCACGACAGATGACAATCGGGAAGTCACAGCAGCCGAGCAAAGATCCTATCAGAGGGGATATCGATACCCGCTACTAGCGCCGATGACGGTCAGGCAAAACAGCAATTCAGTAAAGACAGTAATTTAAATCACTGTGGTGACATGGAAATACGTTAAAACAGGGTGTAAAATAACAAATGGTGAGACGGCGAGCCATGCACTGTTCAAATGTTTAAATTGCACCGATCAAGTTGCAATACTACACTGATGATAATTGATTAGTGTGGTGCTCAACTGCGCGGTCATCAGCGCCCGTATAAAGTTCCAATTTTTCACAGTCCAATTTTTGCAGTGTCCAAACTAGCCACTGTCAGGCAGAGATAATCCCCAACACGGCCGGGATTTGAACCCAGGACCCTTTGATCCAGAGGCAAGAAAGCTAGCCAGTAAACCACGAGCTGCGCACCAATACATCTACATCTACATCCCTACTCCGCAAGCCACCTGACGGTGTGTGGCGGAGGGTACCTTGAGTCCCTCTATCGGTTTTCCCTTCTATTCCAGTCTCCTACTGTTCGTGGAAAGATGGATTGTCGATAGGCCTCTGTGTGGGCTACACTGGTCTTGTGGTATGATTTGAAAGGCTACAGGTGACTATGAGTTTACGCCCTGACAGCAATTACCGAGCGAGGTGGTGCAGTATTTAGCACACTGGACTTTAGCTAGTAAGCCTTTTACTTGAATACATGGCCCATGTGTCTACTAAATTGATTTTGCCCTTTGACTATCGTTGTTATTGATAGCTTACGATACAGACTGTCGTATTTGTCAGAATCTAAATGAACTTGTATGCTGAAATAAATTAAAGAAATTGTGACCCTGTAATTACTGTAGTCAGCTGTTGATGAGTGTTTATCACTGTGGGATTGATCCTTTATAAAAGATTACGGCAGAAATTTATTGATAGTAAAACAGTACAAACAATATAAGTTAAGTGTGATGAAAAACAAATCAAGAACTGTTGGGAACATAAATAGACACAACAATTACTTAACACTCCACTGGGTGGTGACTGGTTGTCAAAGACTAAGTTTTGTGTGATTAATCTATTTACTCTGGCTCAGAACATGGATAATGCATCCTGAAATTATCTAAAGGTGAATAGACTTTGATGAATTTATTGTACACAGATGTTATACTACTTTGGTGCAGCTGACAACAAATGGCGAGACTGTGATTCTGATTGACCTAACAAGCTGGATCAGCAGTACTGCACCCCTTTCTCTGTTTCAGGTGACGGTCGTGGTTCAGGCACCTGAAGAACTGCGATGTAACGCGTCTGCAATTCGTTATTACGGGCACAAAAAATTCAAAGTCGCAGCTGGCTACCTGTTGATGGAGCGCGATTACTCTCTATGGGAGCCCTCAAATCTCGGCAGATTCTAGAGTGAGACACTCCCATTTGCCGGCCATACCATGGACCAATTTGACTCACTTATACACCAGTGAATCAAGGGGATCGAACGTCAAGGTAGCAGATCTGAAATGAATAAGATTGCCTTCGACACAGTGTGTTGTCCAAGATGACTGAGGTCGAAACAGTTGGAACAGCTAAGTCTTCACTACAGGCTCCCCAGTCGAGACCAATGGTAGTGTGAAGTCATGCCCAGGGCAAGTGTCCCAAATGCAGCCCACTTACAACAAGAGTCAAAGCTAGAATTATCTGCATGCTTGAGTCTGAATCGGAAGACCCAGTTTCTCCTCACCTCACCTTATATCAAGCTTCAGTAAACCCTACAAAACATCTTAGTATAAAGTACCACATGCACATTTGAATTTGCATTTCCCCGCCATACCCTGCAAGTCTGTTACCCATTCACGATAGGTTTGTTTTGACCATTTCTTTTAACGAAAGAATTGGTACCTAGTTGCCACCACATTCACTTGTTGGCTATAAACGTTAGTTAGTGAATCTACAACCTGATCGTAGGAAAGTTCACTCGTAGTGGTGTTAGGGAATAATTTCGGAATGAGGCGAAAGACTGCACTCCCTACCGTTGACAAAAAGTTATGTAGTTTCACAGTACCTTGTACGTGAACAACGATGTGGGCTTCATACTGTTGCTACCTCTCTAGTTATTTCGTTTTCGTTACACTGGCGAAAAGGTGGAATGGCACTCGTAGCTACTGTTGTTGCTTGTGGCGCTGCGTTAGTGGCTTAGTTCGCTAGTAGCTGTTGTGCCTTGTTTAGTAGAGTGGCAATCTGTTGCATCTGAAACTGAAATATCTGTGTTAGCTGCGTCGCATCCATCGCTTGCAGCTGAGGCACCTGAGCAGGGAGTGGGAGAGGCCGGTTGCTCATTTTGGAACAGGCAAATGCGATTAACAGGCAAAGCATGCAATAAAAATAAGCAAAAAGCATAGAAAATATCTGAAATACCAAAAGTACACAGAAGGAATAGTTAAATTGATCGACGAAAAGAAAGACGTATAAAAATGTTAACGGAAATTGAGGAATACGGAGATATAAGTCACTTAGCAATCCAATGAAAAGGAAATGCAGGGAATCTAAGGCGAAATGGCTGCAGGGAAAATGTGCAGAAACTAAAAAAGAAAGATTCGTCAGAAGGACTGATTCAGAGTATAAAAAAGTAAAAAACAAAATAGCCTTCAGTGAAATTAAAACCAAAGGTAACAACATTAAGAGTGCAATGGGAATATGACTGTTAAATACAGAGGAGACAGCAAGCAAGACCAAGTAGACAGAGGGAGTGCATACAAGGCCTCTTCTATGGTGAGGCGTTGTCGTTTGATGGGGTTGAGTAAGGAATTGGAGTCTATACGAAGACGTATGGAATCAAGTATTACAATCAAAATATAATACAGCCTTGGAAGACTTGCGATCAAATAAGAGAGAAAGGACGGATAACATTCCTAATGAATTTCTGAAATCATTGGGAGACGTCGCAATCATACCACTATTCAAGTTGGTGTGTAGAATCTTTGAATCTGGAGACGTGTCACCAGATTTTTCGGAAAAAATATCATCCATACGATTCCAAAGATAGCATGAAAAAGAAAACTGAGGACCTGTTAGGTGACAATCAGTTTGTCTTTCGGAAAGTTATGGGCATCGGAGAGGAAGTGTGACGTAGCGATTGTTAATGGGAGTAAGCTTAATAAAAATGAAGACACGTTCTCAGGCTTGTCAACCTGGAAAAGCGTTCGACAGATCAAACGGAGAAAGATTTTCGAAATTATGAGAAAAATGCGACTAAGCTGTAGGGACAGAGGAAAATTTAGAGTATATGCCTGAACCAAGAGGGGAAAAATAAGAATTGAAGGTCAATGGTGTAAGAGAGGGATGTAGCCTTTCGCCTCTACTGTGCATCGAAGAAGCATTGAAGACAATAAAAGAAAGGCTCAAGAGCGGTTAAAAAACCAGGATGAAAGGATACCAATAATAAGATTTCTATCCTCAATGAAAGTGTAGAAGAATAAGAGGACGAGTTGAATGGAGGTACCTATATAATGAGTACTGTGTGTGGACAGAGAGTAAACCGAATAAAGACGAAAGTAATGATAACTAGCAGATATGAGATATCGATGAACTTAACATCAAAATTTGGGATCACAAACTACATGGGGCGAAGCGATTGCGCTACCTTTGAATTAAGCTGGCCGGAGTGACCGAGCGGCTCTAGGCGCTACAGTCTGGAACCGCGCGACCGCTACGGTCGCAGGTTCGAATCCTGCCTTGGGCATGGGTGTGTGTGATGTCCTTAGGTTAGTTAGGTTTAAGTAGTTCTAAGTAGTTCTTCGCCGGTTATGCTGAGAACCTGATCATTCCTTACCAGTCCACCAAATAGTCAACATTCTTATGGAGCACCGCATATCAAACGTATCGATTCTCTTGCTTTGTGATTGTCCCACAATCCATGTGTCACTACCATACAACTCTGTACTCCAAACGTACATGTTCTAAGTTCTAGGGACTGATGACCTCAGAAGTTAAGGCCCATAATGCTCAGAGCCATTTGAACCATTTTTTTTAAATTAAAATAACACATGGACAAAGCATGCAGATTAGTGCAGGTAAAGTGGAAATTACGGCCAAGAGCTGTCTGCTAGTATCAAACATCGGCCTTTATCTGAGGAAGAAATTTCAGAGCATGTACGTTTGGAGTACAGAGTTGTATGGTAGTGAGACATGGAATGTGGGACAATCACAAAGGAAGACAATCGATGCGTTTGATATGCGGTGCTCCATAAGAATGTTGACTATTTGGTGGACTGATTAGGAATGATCAGGTTCTCAGCATAATTGGCGAAGTAAGGAAGATATGGGAAACATTGACGAGAAGAAAGGACAAGATGACAGGACACGTTTTAAGGTATCAGGGAATATCTGCCATGGTATTAGAGAGAGTTGTAGAAGATAAAAATTGTAGAGGGAGACAGATATTGGAATACACCCAACGAATAACTGAGGATATAGGGTGAAGAGTTCGACACACGGAAGGAATTCGTGGTTGGTCACATAAGACCAGTCAGAAGACTGTTGATCAAAATACAATGTCCAATGTATGGATCTGAGATTTTTATACTGTATTATTCACATTATATATCCAACTTCCGTAAGTGGCATATAATGCTGGTCATCTGTCAGTTTTAACCGTTGCGTTGGTGCGATAATGTGGCACAACTTGTCGAACAATGTCATTGCTTGTCACTAAAACGTGCCATTCTTGTACATTGATATACACTCCTGGAAATGGAAAAAAGAACACATTGACACCGGTGTGTCAGACCCACCATACTTGCTCCGGACACTGCGAGAGGGCTGTACAAGCAATGATCACACGCACGGCACAGCGGACACACCAGGAACCGCGGTGTTGGCCGTCGAATGGCGCTAGCTGCGCAGCATTTGTACACCGCCGCCGTCAGTGTCAGCCACTTTGCCGTGCCATACGGAGCTCCATCGCAGTCTTTAACACTGGTAGCATGCCACGACAGCGTGGACGTGAACCGTATGTGCAGTTGACGGACTTAGAGCGAGGGCGTATAGTGGGCATGCGGGAGGCCGGGTGGACGTACCGCCGAATTGCTCAACACGTGGGGCGTGAGGTCTCCACAGTACATCGATGTTGTCGCCAGTGGTCGGCGGAAGGTGCACGTGCCCGTCGACCTGGGACCGGACCGCAGCGACGCACGGATGCACGCCAAGACCGTAGGATCCTACGCTGTGCCGTAGGGGACCGCACCGCCACTTCCCAGCAAATTAGGGACACTGTTGCTCCTGGGGTATCGGCGAGGACCAGTCGCAACCGTCTCCATGAAGCTGGGCTACGGTCCCGCACACCGTTAGGCCGTCTTCCGCTCACGCCCCAACATCGTGCAGCCCGCCTCCAGTGGTGTCGCGACAGGCGTGAATGGAGGGACGAATGGAGACGTGTCGTCTTCAGCGATGAGAGTCGCTTCTGCCTTGGTGCCAATGATGGTCGTATGCGTGTTTGGCGCCGTGCAGGTGAGCGCCACAATCAGGACTGCTTACGACCGAGGCACACAGGGCCAACACCCGGCATCATGGTGTGGGGAGCGATCTCCTACACTGGCCGTACACCACTGGTGATCGTCGAGGGGACACTGAATAGTGCTCGGTACATCCAAACCGTCATCGAACCCATCGATTCTACCATTCCTAGACCGGCAAGGGAACTTGCTGTTCCAACAGGACAATGCACGTCCGCATGTATCCCGTGCCACCGAACGTGCTCTAGAAGGTGTAAGTCAACTACCCTGGCCAGCAAGATCTCCGGATCTGTCCCCCATTGAGCATGTTTGGGACTGGATGAAGCGTCGTCTCACGCGGTCTGCACGTCCAGCACGAACGCTGGTCCAACTGAGGCGCCAGGTGAAAATGGCATGGCAAGCCGTTCCACAGGACTACATCCAGCATCTCTACGATCGTCTCCATGGGAGAATAGCAGCCTAAATTGCTGCGAAAGGTGGATATACACTGTACTAGTGCCGACATTGTGCATGCTCTGTTGCCTGTGTCTATGTGCCTGTGGTTCTGTCAGTGTGATCATGTGATGTATCTGACCCCAGGAATGTGTCAATAAAGTTTCCCCTTCCTGGGACAATGAATTCACGGTGTTCTTATTTCAATTTCCAGGAGTGTATTTTCATGTAAACTTTCTCAATAAGCGACTATGCAAAACATTGCGAGTGATATACTAAAGCGCCAAAGAAACTGGTATAGACCGGCGTATTCAAATACAGAATACAGAAAACAGACAGAATATGGCGCTGAGCTTGAACTTGGTGTTATAATCGGTGCACGAGTGATGTGACACAGCATCTCCGAGGTAGCGCTGAAGTGGGGATTCTCCCATACTACCATTTCACGTGTGTACCGTGAATATCAGGAATCCGGCGAAACATCAAATCTCCGACATCGCTGCAGCCGGAAAAAGATCCTGCAAGAACGAGACCAACGACGACTAAAGAGAATCGTTCAACGTGACGGAAGTGCAACCCTTCCGCAAATTGCTGCAGATTTCAATGCTGGGCCATCAGCAAGTGTCAGCATGCGAACCATTCAACAACACATCATCGATATGGGCTTTCGGAGCCGAAGGCCCACTCGTGTACCCTTGATGACTGCACGACGCAAAGCTTGGCGCCTCGTCTAGGCCCTTCAACATAGACTTTGGACTGTTGATGACTGGACACATGTCGGACGAGTCTCATTTCAAATTTTATCGAGCGGATGGGCGTGTACGGGTATGGAGACAACCTCATGAATCCATGGACCCTGCATGTCAGCACGGGACTGTTCAAGCTGTTGGTGGCTCTGTAATAGTGTGGCGCGTATGCAGTTGGAGTGATGTGGTACCCCTGATACGTCTAGATACGACTGTGACAGGTGACACGTACGTAAGCATCCAGTCAGATCGCCTGCATCCATTCATGTCCATTGTGCATTCCGACGGACCTGGGCAACTACAGGACAATGCGACGACCCACAGGTCCAGAATTGCTACAGAGTAACTTCAGGAACACTCTTCTGAGTTTAAACACTTCCACTGGCCACCAAACTCACCAGACATGAACATTATTGAGCATATCCGAGATGCCTAACAACGTGCTTTTCAGAAGAAATCTCCACCCTCTCGTACTCTTATGGACTTAGGGGCAACACTGCCTGATTCATGGTGTCAGTTCCCTCCAGCACTACTTCAGACGTTAGTCGAGTCCAAGCCACGTCGTGTTGCGCTACTTTTGGGTGCCCGCTGGGGCCCTGCATGATATTAGGCAGATGTGCCAGTTTATTTGGGTTTTCAGTGCATAATATTACGCATAAGTTAATTATCGCGACAAAAAAGCACGTGTCAGTGACGATGGGAAATGTTGCTCGAGGCTACAGTCTGGAACCGAGCGACGGCTACGGTCGCAGGTTCGAATCCTGCCTCGGGCATGGATGTGTGTGATGTCCTTAGGTTTTTTTTTTTTTTTTGGTTGCTCGAGTCTTTCCCGACGGACTAGTAAATATGCTTCTCGGGCGAGACGTCGAATGTCGTTGTGAAAATTCCACAATAAAATTCCTTTTTCATCGAAGCACCGTGAAGGAACGTGTGTAGTTTTTCTTTTTAGTGACTCCGAGCGGCTTTTTGTGATACAAAATGTTAAATAACATTTGCAATAGTTATTAAGCTGAGAGAACAAAAGTTTTGACTCTAAAGTATCCGGGCGTATTTCTGCGTATTAAACTCGCTGGCTTGACACTTACAAATAAAATCTTTCTTTAAACAATAAAATTACGTACTTTAATCCCGAGGATACCAGTGTTCTCTGCCCGCATGCAACGAATTCTAACACATCTAAGAAGGACTCAGAAAGAAAAGTGGATAAAAGAATCCCGCACATGAATGAGGACATGGATCGAGATAAGCGTGAAAAACGTCTGACTTCAGCCACCATCAAGTGCGCAGAAAATAATTCACTAGTACCATGATGTTAGTTACTTACATGTAAGATAGTTGAGGGATCTTTAGTTACTACAAACAAAAATTAAATATTGAAATCAATTTAGTTAAAAATATAAAGCGCAGTTCATGGGTAACTACACGCCAAAAATTTTGCCTGGTTTTTATGTACCTTAAAACCAATGTGATTTCGCTTGAATTTTTTGTACATTATTCGTTATTTGACCAAATATGATTCTGTTCTCAACCGTACCATTTCCTAATTGCAGGATGAAGCATATTAAATTTTGTGTGTACCAAAAAGTTCGTATCATGCCTCAGAAGCGTTATAATCCACTCAAAGTGTCCATCCGTTATGAGTTCACATTCACATTTACATTCACATTAAGGAAAAGAAATATCTGTTTTCACGTAGCATCTAAATAAATATTTACAAGAACTTAACGGACAAAGTAAACTCATTGTCTCTTGCTTGTGACCAAATATACAAGGGCTGTCCATATACGCACAAAAATGGAAGTTTTATAGTTCCATGTAGATTTCTCTTGCAAACTATATAAGCTTCGTCAGTTATTACGTAGATACATATGCAACGTATAGAAATGGGTATGTGCTGCTTGAATATCATTTTCACGTACACAGATACTTCCTTTGCAAGCACTTTCTCTACATTCGCATCTAGAAGACAAATTCATTATATCACATACACATAAATAACTGAATGCATAAGATATGATAGAAAATGCTCATCGTACTGTACTGGTTGCCCTGGGGAGAACAATATTTATTCGTTTGGAATTGCGGAGAGTGCTATGAGCCAAGACTTTTATGATTCTTGAAAGATGTACGAAAAAATGTGCAGAAAAAAAAATTAATCATTCAGCGTAACAGTACTTAAAAACAAATTCGATTTATTATTATATTATTCGTTGTTTTATGTTAAAAAAATTAATGGCTGTGAAACAGTCGAATAATTTTATGTAATTATCTACTCCGGTCTTGAACTTGGATGATGATAGATGTAAGAGACATAAGTCTGCTTATGTTGCATTTTGATTAAACATATGTGTTTATTTGCTCTTAAAACCTTTATTATATATCTTTAGCGCCCCTACATGTTATTAAACTAATGGCGTTCTTTTTTTTCAGAATATCAGAAAGCGCAATACAGCGTGAGCCCACGAGTGATTGTTGTCGGCCATTTGCACGGACGCAACGTCTTATTTGGATATTGCCAATATTAAACGGCACAGACCCACGGCAATAGCTTACGAAGTTTGCATTTTAATTATATTATTTAACTTCATTGTCATTTTAATTATTTGCAAAGATTAATAGTAGTTTTCATTAAACTCAGTGGTTGCGCATAACGTGTATCTTTTACCTCAGCTACGTAAATTCACAGAAATTATCTTACTCCGAAATGATCAGAGATAAATACGCCACACAGTAATATTTCTCTACACAAACCCATGACATTAAAGCAGTATTAATTTCGATGAAATTGCAATGCAAAAACAATCTTACATATTTTGTTGACGGAGCTAAGTACGGTGCTTCTCACCGCTCTTTACGTCCTTCATATTGCGGGCATTAAACCTTCAGATGATATTTCCATAAAAAAAGACTGTTTAATCTACGCGTGATAAGTTGTGTTGTCATTTAAATGTGTGTTGATGTGTAACTATACGTATATGTGCCTACAAATCAAGCAGTTGAGTGAACTGCACATGGGCACGTAATTAAAGCACAACACTAGACGTACAGAACAGAACCCGACATACATATTAAAAACAACACACTGGCGCGTTCCGCGTGACCGGAAATATTTTTTTGTTTAAGTTATACGTTATTTGTACTTTATTGTAATATGAATTGTATTTTCTTTCATGTACCACTTCGACTACAACAACTCGATAAATATTGATTGACAAGGATTCTACAAGAGAGAGGACACGTTGCTAATTCAGATTGTGAGAAAATTTGCAAGACGACAGAACATTCAAGGTAAGCAGACGGTTGTATGCCCACCAAGCTTCAAGGATACATGCCATTATTGCCCTGGGGTCATGCAATAAGTGATTTGAGTGTGTTCATATTTCTAAAAGTATTTCTTGTTGCTGCTCGTACTGCAGTGCTATGGGAGACTGCTGGAGAGTAGGTTTAGTAAAGGAAGAAAAAATTGTTTATTCAGTTTATTGCAACAGTTTCAGTGTCTTGCTATTGTTTGAGTTTTGTGAGGCAGATTTGTGTATATCTAGTGAGTGCCTTGTACTTACTTGTTAGTCATCATAGATGGGTAGGCCAAAGGCAAGGCATAGAGCAGAAGGTAACAATATCACAGATTTAGAGGAGTCTGACAATATTAGGGAATTGCCGTGTACTGGTACAGATGATTTTAGCCGGAATTCCAAACTTTGGAAACTGAAGAGGGTGAATTAAAGAACTTAATGTCTAGTTCTAATGCAGAGACGCTAGAACTACAGACAAGCGCCAGATCAGCTCACGCCAAGGTCAGTACCGAACAGGCTGAAAATGTGATACCGCGTACGGTCGTAGGAAATGAGTTTCTCTCTTCGTTAATCCATTGGGTAAAGGAAATGCTAACTGATAAGTAGTTAGAACGCCAGGAGAAAGAGAAAGCGAAAGAAAGGGAAAGCGAAGAGAAGGAAAGGATTAAGGTGATATAACGCGAGGAGAATGGGAAGGCGAAAGAACGGGAAGGAGGAAACAGGGGAAGGATTAAGCGGTTATAACGCGAGGAGAGAAAGAAGACGAAAGGAAGGGAAAGAGAAGAGAGGGAGAGAATTAAGGAGCTATAATGTGAGGAGAAAGAAAAGGCGAAAGAAAGGGAAAGATAAGCGAAGGAAAGGATTAAGGAAATGGAACGCGAGGAAAAAGAGAAGACGAAAGAAAAGGAAAGAGAAGAGAGGGAAAGGAATAAGGAGCTGGAAGCGAAGAATACAAAGGCTAAGACGAACCGAAAGAGATACGAGGTTAGCAGAACAGTTCAATAAGGTCCTCGATACGCAATGTATGCGGATCGTTGACCATATTAAAGATGAAGTAAGCAAAATGCTCTCCCAGGTCCAAGATCTTATTACGAAACACAAAGATCTGCCTAACAAAGTGGGCGAACTAGACGCACTTCAGGGGAAGCGCATCAGGCGCCTGAACAACAGGTTAAAAAGATTATGATGAGTGTAGACGACATGTCTATCAACTTATATAGAAAAATTGAAATCTAAGTAGTCGCGACTCTGCATTGTATGAACATTGCAGCAAGTTACGACGAAAACGAACATATTACGCGACTGTCACGGGATTGACATGAAGTACCGCAGCTTATACCAGGAGCAGAGCGTGAGAACAATGACAGTAGGTATCGACAAATTACTGAGACTCCACATACGAGTTATCAGTATGCAAACAGTCCAATCGATGATAACGCGTTGCGAGAATTTGAATCGCAATGCTGCTCTTAGGTACAGACCGTGTAGCGAAGAACACATTGTTGGGGCGGCGAGAGCTGGACCTGTTGTGTCAACATTGCCACATACGAAACACGAGGAATCTTTAATAAACCCCGCCAGATCCAAACCTTCCCGGAACAGAAGAAAACTGTGCATCTCGGAATGTACTGCCTACGTTATGGACTGGAAGACAAAAGATCCAGCACGTGATCTCATTTATAAGTGGCGAAGCAGCTCTGTGAGCAATGGAGATAGCTGGTAGCTGCCAAACATTTTTCGAATATGAGAAGGCATTTTTGGGTCGCTTCTGATCGCAGAGTGCACAAGAACGCTTAAGAAATCAAATTTATAATACTGAGCAGAACAATCCAAAGCAGGGAAACCTGCGGAAGTACTTTGAAAAGCATTTGAACAAAACGTGATACTGGGATGAAGCCATGTATTCGCGCGACGTGTTAAGAATTTTAAAAGGTAGATTAGCGATCACTGTACGCGAGGAAGTATTCCACGTTCCTGACAAGGACCTGGAATTGTTTATGGCCACAGTTGATTCGCTCGATCTTATCCAAAAGGATACCAGGCAGTGAACGCAGGTCAAATCAACTACAACAAAAACAAAAACCAGAATGGCAACAATCCACATAAGAATTGTCAAAAGAGAGCTAATGATTACTGTACACAGAATAACAGTAATCAATCAAATCGACATGTAAATTAGCCTAACTATAGCAACAAGCATATAAATCGAACGAACGAAAATCAGTTTCGTAATGGAAAAGGTAATATTAACAGAAAAAGACGGAACGAAGATGGTTATAATGCCCAATTCCAATCTAAAAACATGCATGAGATGAACGACCCTGGGAAAAGAACCGGTCCAGTAAACTGCCTCTCGAATCCACCACGGGATAGAAACCATCCTGAAAATAATGTCAATGTAATACCAATGCCACCTCCTAACCAGCAACAACAATGGATACGGCCACAAAACAGGATGCAGCAGCACATACAGCAGCAACCTCATAGCGTTAGAATAGTTGAGGTTGTTGACGAACCCCAGCTCAGCACGTCACAAGCGTCAAAATTCACACGACCCATGTAAGCTCTCCGCAAGGGGTCGTGGGGGCACAAGGGGAAAGGGGGGAGAGGAAGGCAATTGTCAAATAAATATATCCATGCTCACGTACAACGAGGGGTTGGACCTGAAGGAGGAATTGTACGCTGGTCCACGCAAATGTGGTCAGCGCAAAATTGCACTGGTGCAAGCTGCGATTAAGGAAACTATTCTTGAAATACCTGTGAATATTATTATCGACACTGGTGCACGTCTATCCGTGATGGATTATGATTTATTCAGGTGCATAAACTAGGTACCAAGTTACCGTCACTGCCGGTGCAGAGCTGCAGAATTTTCGGAGCCATTCGTGGACGAATAAAACGAATCCAGAGCCAGGTGTAGACCGTTATACAAGTAATTAAATGTTCATTCCTAGGTGTAAGGAATTTGGAGGTTCCCTGCAACCTGGGATGGGAAGTTTTGAGAGAGGGGGATGCAAAAATGGACCTTCCTCGGGCTGTCTGGTCGCTAAGGATTGCATGCAGAATTGGAGAACTGCCAAATGATAAAGACAACCGGCCTGCACGTACAGTTTTGTAGGGGTTTATAGGTTATTTATGACCGATCGAAGTTATTGCACATCGCCTACGAGTATACGAGGAACGACTACCCACACATACGGTGCTGCGATAATGAGATAGACGTCATAAAAAAGGACATCGATACTAAGATCATCGAGTCGAATTATCTCGACGAAAGTCAGCAGCATAATAAAAGGGCATAATAAAAGGATACATTTATGAGATGCACGAGACATATTGCCGAGCCTTGGAGCAAGAAAGAGGACGATAAAGTGGGGTATAAAAGAGACTTACTTATGCTCGTATACCAGCTCGTTCGTTGCCGTCGCCAAGTCGGACGATAGCATTCGCCATGTGCTTAACGCGCGCGAAATAAATAAGACAATCATTCCCGTGCGAACACGACCGGAAAATGTGAAGGAACAAATACAGAAGTTGCAGGGAGTGAGGTATGTTACGAGCTCGGAGATACCAAGACGGGTGGCAACAGAGGAAAATATCGAGCAACCTTTCACACCCTTAGGCGAACAGGCGCAAATCAGAAGTCGCCACCCTAACAAACATCTGAGGGCTGTTCGTTAAGTACCGAGAGGGCAATCTAGTCTTGCTGAGGACTCACCCGAAAGCCTTTGGTCTAAAACGAGTCACTAAAAAGCGGCAATTGTTATACACAGAACCACACTTCGTTGTAAAGATACCGCATCACGGTTGCTATCTTCTTGCAAATCCAGGAACTTTAACAGTGAAAGGATTATACCCGCTCCGTGATTTGAAACCTTTCATTATTGCAGAATAAATGAACGTTAATATGCCATGTCGTGTGATAGAAGAAACAAAATTTTCACTCATGTAAATAGTAGTTTAAGTGTGATTACTGTGTTTTGTTATTTGATATTTACCTTTGTTGTCAGTAGTTTTAAGTTTTTTCTGTGTTTGTGTAATTGTATGTGTGTAATGTTTTGTTTGACTTTGAGGTGCTGGCTAAAGTCACAGACTTTTCCATGTTTTTTTGTAGGATGCAACCGTGTCCTGTATGTGATAGGATTTTGCAGAGTGAGTCAGTGCGAATGAATGTAAAACTACAACAATTAGTCTAGAATGACCAAATGATCAGGTTTCCGGCTTGAAGGGGTGCTATGTTACTTCTGATGTGATCATAAGGAACGAAAGCTCAAAGCATTGTAAATTAAAAACCGCAACATGTAAATGCAAGTCACATTTTCTATATATGGTCATGAACTGCAGAAATTTATCTACTTACAATACTTCTTTTTCATCATGTACAATGTACAAACTGAATGATGCGAAGACATTCGAAGTATTAATTTGTGAATACAAATTGTGCTTTTAAGAGCATGAACGCTCTATTCGAGTGTGTGACTCAAACAGACAAAAACTGCGTAATCACAGAAAACAAGTGGTTGAGTTCGATAATTCAGTTAAGCATTTACTTGAGCAATGCTTCATCTCATACGTCTAAACGTATACGATTTACGAGAAAGAGACTGAAACTGTGTCGCGCGAGTGGAAACCAGCTGTGTCTACTCGCGAGGTAGACAGTTCAGTCAAAAATAATGTATCTGAACGCTGCAACGCCAGGTGAACAGAGCATGAAAACTACAAGTACTACAACCCGACAAACCGTTCACCATGATATCTAAAGACAATGCGGGATGTTAAAAGTGCTGTGCCAAAATAAAAAGTGATGCTTTATGTAGTTTCTTGAAAACAATGTGTTCCTATGGCCCACGCCTGTACGAAACCTATACTGAAATACACCTTCATGGTACATATGAGACCATTTATTCACACACAAGAATAACCGTGGAATGAATGCAGACTAACAAAACTTCTTTACAGCTAAACCACCATTGCTGTGTTCGGTACTATTTCATGTTCTCGCGGGAGCAATCACGGCAACAAACGGAGCGCATGAAACCAGACCATATAATCGCCTCTGAGGGCGGAGCCGGCCGTAACGGCTGATCGCCGACGGGAGTCGTGTTCCTGACATCGAGCCATCGCACCTCACCGGCCAACCACACATTGGAACCATGGACTTCTGTTCCACTGCGCCGGCCGCTGTGGCCGAGCGGTTCTAGGCGTTACAGTCTGGATCCGCGCGACCGCTACGGTCGCAGGTTAGAATCCTGCCTCGGGTATGGATGTGTGTGATGTCCTTAGGTTAGTTAGGTTTCAGTAGTTCTAAGTTCTAGGGGGGCTGATGACCTCAGATGTTAAGTCCCATAGTGCTCAGAGCCATTTGAACCATTTTTTTTGTTCCATTGCACCGCACACACGCCGCCACCACCAACGCAGCCGACGAAGAATTAGTTACGTATTCACGAAGTAAGATTTAGAAACTTCGTACTTCCGCAAACATTAGCAGGGTGGACTGTTTACCATGGCAAAGACTTGAATTCATTCATGTTTCTCATACACAAAAGACAATCTTACAAACGGATTTTGTAATGTTCTTTATATAAAAAATATGTTCTTGTAAATTTTCTAACCATGACGAAATAATTTTGATTTTTTACCACATTCTCAATAACTGGAAGAACGTAACCTATGAAGGCCTTAGTAATTACAATGTAAACTTCAATCATTCAGTCTGAAGAGCCCGGGCAGGGTTTTCAATAGTATCCGGTTTTTCCCGTTGGCTGAAACCCTGATGGTGCGTCAGTCAATATCTTTCCGGGGAATGTAAATTTGCCAGAAGGCTTTCGATAATTGTAACGTATAATGGCGCCATAAGACAAGAATGTAGTGCCCACATAAACCCAAATAATTGTGCAAAGATTGAATATAACCAATAATCTTTAGTTGAAACTTCCGTATTGAGAGGCCGTGGTCGATGTACAAAATTTCCACCTAACGTTTCGTCTCCATCTGCGGGAGATACCTTCTGAGGTCGTCCGGCTACTGCCACTGCGGCTCCTGGACCTCAGAAGATGTCTACCGCAGATGGAGACGAAACGTTACGGAGCCGCAGTGGCAGTAGCCGGACGACCTCAGAAGATGTCTCGCGCAGATGGAGACGAAACGACAGGTGCAAATTTTATACATCGACCACGGCCTCTCAACCCAGAAGTTTCAACTGAAGACAACACCGGCCGTGAAAGCCTATATTGTATGAATAACCAGTAATATCTAGTGTCAGCTGATATCTAAAAACTTTTAAAAACTTAGAATCTTCGATTAATATAATCATTCATAATTAATGATGAACGTTCTGAAAAGGAGATTATACAAACAACCTGATGTAAATGTCTCTTTCACATGTGCGAACAATTGATCAGTTATGACAGTGCAGAACCAGTGCTAGTGGAATTACTGTTCACCAAAACTATGTGCATTTGTGTGACAATAATCACATGAGGCCATTGTTCTGTTTGCCCTGAGGAGAAAAATATTTATTCGTATGGAATTACGAACAATGTTATGAATTAAGAAAGACGTACGAAAAAATGTATAGAAAAAATATTTATCGTTCAGGGTAATTGTAGTTAAAAACAATATCGGTTTATTATTATACTAGTGGTTGTTTTATGTAAATATATTAATAGCTGTGAAACAGTTAAATGATTTAATGTAATTACGTACTCTCTTGTTTCTTGATGAGGATAGACGTGAGAACGTTGTACCTGTGCTTACATTGGATTTTGGTTAAATATATGTGTTTATCTGCTCTTAAAACCTTTCTTATGTATCTTTAGCATCCCTACATGTTATGAAACTAGTGACTTACTTTTTCAGAATATGAGAACGCGCAATACAGCGCGAGCCTCTGAATGTTCGTTGTCGGCCAATTGCACGGCCGCAAAGTCTTATTTTGATATTGTCAATATTAAACGGCATGGAGCCGCGGCAATAACTTAAAAAGTTTGCATTTTAATTCTATTATTTATTTTAATTTCTTTGCAAAGATTAACAGTAGTTTTAATTGAACTCTAGTGGTCGCCGCGTAACGGATATCTTTTATGTTAGCTATGTAAATTCGCGGAAATTAACTTAATCTGAAATGATCGTTTTGTTAACATACTAGCTAGTACGGCGCGTCACACTGCTCTTTACGTCTTTCATATTGCGGACATTAAACCTTCAATATAATATTTCCATTAAAAAGACTGTGTAATTTGCACGTGATAAGTTGTGTTGTAACTTCCGTGTTTGTGGCGTCATTTGATGCGTAACTATATGTATTTGTGCATACAGATCATACAGTTTAATGAGCTGCACATGTACACACAATTAAAGCACACTATGACGTACAGAACTGAACACAACATACAGATTAAAAACATTATTTTTTCGTTTCAGCGTCTCCCTCTTGGATTAACGGATGTTTGTAGCTGTACGTTTCGCGGGGGACCATATGGTAGTGATATCCTTTTATGATTCCAGGATGACTGGAAAAGACTTTGCCACATGATAATAATAAATTAGCTAGTTCGCCTATTTGTTGGTCTCTTAAATATTTTGATTCCACAGTCTTCCTGTGGCTGTGGGCTGAGTTGCATTGCACATAGTTATAATTTTGTGGCAATGGTGCACTACAGGAGCAGAACTGGTGACTGTGAGTCCATAGCACTTTATTTTTAGTATGTTGAGTTTCATCCCTTGTCAGAATCTGTCATGTCATGCCTTGGTTCGCAATAAACCTGAAACAGTACTTCTCCCATCTACCATCAAATAGCCTTTCCCCCTCCCCGAAAATCCATTCCGATCAAACATTTCCCAGACAGTCCATTTACCACGAGGAACGTGAATCTTGTAGCTCTGCCCTCGAATTCTGTTTCAATCTGTACCTGCTTTTTTACGGCTGACCTCTGATACCAATAGCACCTGACGCTGCACAATTTTGAACCGTTAGAGAGGGTACTGTAATGTATTTTTCCTTTATTGCAGATAAAAGTGAGAAATACATGTAAATTCTGAAAAACAAATGCGGTGCATGAATAAATGTTTGCCTTGGTAAAGACATACCACAACTGCGAATGTATGATCTGGTAAATAAGATGACACATCAGGACAAAATGGTTCAAATGGCTCTGATCATTATGCGACTCAGCTTCTGAGGTCATCAGTCGCCTTGAATTTAGAACTAGTTAAACCTAACTAAACCTGTGGTCTAGGGGTAGCGTCTTTGATTAATAATAAAAACTTATTCGATCCCCGCCACTGCCTAATTTTTGATAAATAATCAGCATTGGCGGCCGAAGACTTCCGGCATAAGAAGTCAGCCTCATTCTGCCAACGGCCTTGTCAAAGAGGGCGGAGGAGCGGATAGAGGTTCAGGGCACTCTCTTGTCCTAGGGGTGGGAAATTGCCCCTAAGGGCGGAAGAATCAGCAATGGTCAACGACATGAGGATGCAGAAGGCAATGGAAACCACTGCATTAAAGACACGTAACGTGTGTCCACAGGACATGTGGCCTGTAATTGAAGAAGTGTCATGATGATCTCTCCATTGGCAAAAGATTCCTAGTCCCCCATTCGGATCTCCGGGAGGGGACTTCCAAGGGTGAGGTTACCATGAGAAAAAGATTGAATAATCAACGAAAGGATAACGTTCTGCGAGTCGGGGCGTGGAATGTCAGAAGCTTGAACGTGGTAGGGAAACTAGAAAATCTGAAAAGGCAAATGCAAAGGCTCAATCTAGATATAGTAGGGGTCAGTGAAGTGAAGTGGAAGGAATACAAGGATTTCTGGTCAGATGAGTATCGGGTAATATCAACAGCAGCAAAAAATGGTATAACAGGTGTAGGATTCGTTGTGAATAGGAAGGTAGGGCAGAGGGTGTGTTACTGTGAACAGTTCAGTTACCCGGTTGTTCTAATCAGAATCGACAGCAGACCAACACCGACAACGATAGTTCAGGTATACATGCCAACGTCGCAAGCAGAAGATGAACAGATAAAGTGTATGAGGTTATTGAAAGGGTAATTCAGTATGTAAAGGGGGACGAAAATCTAATAGTCATGGGCGACTGGAATGCAGTTCTAGGGGAAGGAGTAGAAGAAAAGGTTACAGGAGAATATGGGCTTGGGACAAGGAATGAAAGAGGAGAAAGACTAATTGAGTTCTGTTACAAATTTCAGCTAGTAATAGCGAATAATACCCTGTTCAAGATTCACAAGAGGAGAAAGTATACTTCGAAAAGGCCGGGAGATACGGGAAGATTTCAGTTAGATTACATCATGGTCAGACAGTATAGTAGTGATGAAGAGTAGGCTGAAGTTCAAGACATTAGTCAGGAAGAATCAATACGCAAAGAAGTGGGATACGGAAGTACTAAGGAATGACGAGATACGTTTGAAGTTCTCTAGCGCTATAGAAACAGCAATAAGGAATAGCGCAGTAGGCAGTACAGTTGAAGAGGAATGGATATCTCTAAAAAGGGCCATCACAGAAGTTGGGAGGGAAAACATAGGTACAAAGAAGGTAGCTGCGAAGGAACCATGGGTAACAGAAGAAATACTTCAGTTGATTGAAAGAAAGGAGGAAGTACAAACATGTTCCGGGAAAATCAGGAATACAGAAGTACAAGTCGCTGAGGAATGAAATAAATAGGAAGTGCAGGGAAGCTAAGACGAAATGGCTGCAGGAAAAATGTGAAGACATCGAAAAAGATATGATTGTCGGAAGGACAGACTCAGCATACAGGAAAGTCAAAACAACCTTTGGTGACATTAAAAGCAACAGTGGTAACATTAAGAGTGCAACGGGAATTCCCCTGTTAAATGCAGAGGAGAGAGCAGATAGGTGCAAAGAATACATTGAAAGCCTCTATGAGGGTGAAGATTTGTCTGATGTGATAGAAGAAGAAACAGGAGTCGATTTAGAAGAGATAGGGGATCCAGTATTAGAATCAGATTTTACAAGAGTTTTTGAGGGCTTAAGGTTAAATAAGGCAAAAGGGATAAATAACATTCAATCAGAATTTCTAAAATCATTTGGGCAAGTGGCAACAAAACGACTATTCACGTTGGTGTGTAGAATGTATGAGTCTGGCGACATACCCTCTGACTTTCGGAAAAGCATCATCCACACAATTCCGAAGACGGCAAGAGCTGACAAATGCGAGAATTATCGCACAATCAGCGTAACAGCTCATGCATTTAAGTTGCTTACAAGAATAATATAAAGAAGAATGGAAAAGAAAACTGAAGATGCGCTAGATAACGATCAGCTTAGCTTTAGGAAAAGTAAAGGCACGAGAGAGGCAATTCTGACTCTGCGTTTAAAAATGGAAGCAAGACTAAAGAAAAATCAAGACACTTTCATAGGATTTGTCGACCTCGAAAAAGCGTTCGATAAATAAAATGGTGCAAGCTGTTCGAGATTCTGAAAAAAGTAGGGGTCAGCTATTGGGAGAGACGGGTCATATACAATATGTACAACAACCAAGAGGGAATAATAAGAGTAGACGATCAAGAACGAAGTGCTCGTATTAAGAAGGGTGTAAGACAAGTCTGTAGCCTTTCGCCTCTACTCTTCAATCTTTACATCGAGGAAGCAATGATGGAAATAAAAGAAAGGTTCAGGAGTGGAATTAAAATACAAGGTGAAAGGATATCAATGATACGATTCGCTGATGACATTGCTATCCTGAGTGAAAGTGAAGAGCCGGCCGAAGATGCCGTTCGGTTAAAGGCGCTGAAGTCTGGAACCGCAAGGCCGCTAAGATCGCAGGTTCGAATCCTGCCTCGGGCATGGATGTTTGTGATGTCCTTAGGTTAGTTAGGTTTAATTAGTTCTAAGTTCTAGGGGACTAATGACCTCAGCAGTTGAGTCCCATAGTGCTCAGAGCCATTTGAACCATTTTTGAAAGTGAATAATTAAATGATCTGCTGAACGGAATGAACAGTCTAATGAGTACACCAGTATGGTTTGAGAGTAAATCGGAGAAAGACGAAGGTAATGAGAAGTAGTAGAAATGAGAACAGCGAGAAACTTAACATCAGGATTGATGGTCACGAAGTCAATGAAGTTAAGGAATTCTGCTACCTAGGCAGTAAAATAACCAATGACGGACGGAGCAAGGAGGACATCAAAAGCAGACTCGCTATGGCAAAAAAGGCATTTCTGGCCAAGAGAAGTCTACTAATATCAAATACCGGCCTTAATTTGAGGAAGAAATTTCTGAGGATGTACGTCTGGAGTACAGCATTGTATGGTAGTGAAACATGGACTGTGGGAAAACCGGAACAGAAGAGAATCGAAGCATTTGAGATGTCGTGCTATAGACGAATGTTGAAAATTAGGTGGACTGATAAGGTAAGGAATGAGGAGGTTCTACGCAGAATCGGAGAGGAAAGGAATATGTGGAAAACACTGATAAGGAGAAGGGACAAGATGATAGGACATCTGCTAAGACATGAAGGAATGACTTCCATGGTGCTAGAGGGAGCTGTAGAGGGCAAAAACTGTAGAGGTAGACAGAGATTGGAATACGTCAAGTAAATAATTGAGGACGTAGGTTGCAAGTGCTACTGTAAGATGAAGAGGTAAGCACAGGAAAGGAATTCGTGGCGGGCCGCATCACTGACATGGAGATAAGATACTTTATTAAATGACTAAAAATGCCTTCGCGAAAATTGGGAAGCCATCCTCCCCGAGTATGGGTCAAATGGCTCGAAGCACTATCGGACTTAACATCTGAGGTCATCAGCTTCAAATGGCTCTGAGCACTATGGGACTTAACTTCTGAGGTCATCAGTCCCCTAGAACTTAGAACTACTTAAACCTAACTAACCTAAGGACAGCACACACATCCATGCCCGAGGCAGGATTCGAACCTGCGACCGTAGCGGTCGCTCGGTTCCAGACTGTAGCTCCTAGAACCGCACGGCCACTCCGGCCGGCTCAACGGGACATAAACACCATCGTTCAGATACCTATAATACAGTGTATCATGATCATTTGATGTTACATGCCCTATCGGCCATTGAACATCATTGTCTAAAGGCTCACTGACCGTGAACATACTATACTGACTTCCACGTAAAAAATGGTATTGAATATTAATTCTGATTTCGTAAAAATAGATCAGCAGCTTGGATTTGTGGAAAATATAATGCTTAAATGACACGATGCCATAAGCAGTCGGTCGGTCTGCCTTCAAACAATGTGTGGATACTTTTCTGATACATCTGCCTGAGACATACGAGGCCATGAAATAAAATTAGTGTGATAATGACGAAGATTTCTACAGAAAATGCAGTCACCAATAGTAATAGATAAAAGTATTATCAGATAAATAATATATGACATAAAAATAACAACACGTAGCTTCTAATATATCGATATCTGAAACATTTAAGTAGCCAGAAGAGGAAGTCTCATCTTTCTGAAACATCGTTTGTGCCTCAAAAAATAAGTTTGATTATTACTTTTTGTGCATACTGTTTGTGAGTTGTAATTGACATCTGTTCTTCAATCCTTGAGAAGACGCATACATTTTGCGACATTGAGTTTCTTATAGGATGATGGTTTTTTTCGAAAAATAATAAATAAAAATATGTTTTTATATGATCACTCCAGTCGCTTTATCATATCAATTATACTTTAGAAAGAAATTGTTCGCCATGACATTAATTTGGCCACAATTGCATTAACTACTGCCTGCACTAACTCTACTGCGGATTCTTCGCATGACCCAAAGTCATCATAGAATTTATGTAGGACGTCAGTGCTCTCATTAAATGGTAGCACGCAAAGCTGTTCATTAGAACTGGTGCCCCATTTCACCCCGTGACCAACAGGGAGCGCGTTGCGGTCACGTCCAGTTTGACTTGTTGTTCGTAGTTGAGGGTGTTCCTCTGCCACCACAGCTATATGAACCACTTGGTTTTGAGGTGGTGTCTAATTCTAAGATTGACCCGAATCTGACACTGGTCTACTTCCGTTGTTATTGTTTTGGTGTGGTGGCGGGTTCCCAAAGCTCAGGTGCCACTGATTACCATAATGCGGGTGGCACTGGCTTGTGTATGGCCCATTCTGATTAACATTGTATCTTGAATTGTATGTTATCTTTATAACTTTGCCGTCTACTAGAGTGCGACGAAATTTTAAATTTTTACATGTCTGTTTCGGTTCGCAGGACTGCCGTGCGCTGCTGCATCGTTGCCAGGATGTTGGCTGATATAGATATGATTGCTGGAGGGCCCATTGAAATGCACTGGATGTGCACAACCGTTGCTGTTCCATTAGTGTTCCACATCACTGTTGGAACATTGATCTATTTATCATGAATACTGATACGTAGTAGTATTCTCACTATGTCTGTGTGCTATGGGCACATCCCAAAAGCGCGTTTTCCTGATGTACCATTAAAAACGTTTCCGGTGACTACCTCGTTTGATGCTATACTCTTCAGGATTGAAAACCTCTCGGAGTCACTCCAGCCGGCCGGTGTGGCCGAGCGGTTCTAGACGCTTTAGTCGGAACCGCACGACCGCTACGGTCGCAGGTTTGAATCCTGCCTCGGGCATGGATGTGTGTGATGTCCTTAGGTTAGTTAGGTTTAAGTAGTTCTAAGTTCTAGGGGACTGATGACCTCAGCAGTTAAGTCCCATAGTGCTCAGAGCCATTTGAACCATTTTTTTTGGAGTCACTCCTTTATGTATCTTGACCAGTATTTAGCAGAATGCCCTCTTAAACTAACCGTAGCTAGTGCAGTTTTCTGCAGTTTCATTCGCCCAGAGGAGAAACTAATCTTTTGTTTCTCATTCGAGATCTTGGGAAGTATCCCTCTAAAAGCATTCTAAAAACCACGTGATGGGCTGATCGCTTCTCCATAGAGTCTAATGACCCTCACTTGGCCACTAGAAAAATCATTAATTATTTCTGAGAAGAGCAAAAAGAATAAACAGACAGGTTGCCTCGAAACAGTCTGCAGGAAAATTAATTATAACTGCTGTTCCCTACCCTTAACCAGGTTCTCTTTCCTTCCTAATGCTGAATAATTTAAATAAATCTGTCCTTTGGTGTTACTTTTGAATACGATAATTGCAACTGACCTTTTCATCAGAATTAAAATATTTTATGCCGTGTATCTTAATTACTGTCTTCTTGGCTGAAAAAGAATAAATTATTAATTTTGCAGTAATGTGTGGCGTCTCCGGAGTACAATCGAGAGCACCCAAAGATAAAGTTCACCTTTGTAGCCAGCGTAAGAGACAACTTTTCAAGATCTCCGTCGTACTGTGGCTCTGAAAAATTCTTGACGCTGTTATTGAAGAGCAAGTCAGACGGATACGATTCTGAACAACTATATAGTCTGTGTCGGTAGGGCGAGTTCCACAAATTGTCGCTTTTCACAAAAGAGAATCTGTTCATTCCAAAATACCGTTTTGTTAAACAGGGATTGCACAGTACTACCTAGAATCCAGAATCATGGCTTCTGCGTGCTTGCACATTGTACCGTAATTACTAGGAGAAGAAAGATGTGCATCATACTCATCTCAAAAATGAGAAAAATTCTACCTTTCAAGATAAGAATTATTATTTCATAAAAATATTCTTCTCAGTGCTCAACTATTACAGTATAAATTAAGCTCCGTACAAGAGGGTGTATTGACAAAAATTAATATTTTCTGATATCTCGCAGCAATGGCGGCTGTCGTTTATTTTTTAACAATAGAAATACAGCTCCTTTGAAAATATGTCCTTCCAAAGGTCAAGTCTACTATCAGAAAAACATCATTAGTAAAGTCACGGTATGCACGTTTGTTAAAATTCACGGAACGCTAACAAACCAACGATCTTATTTACAATGATGCGCTGTCGCAGGTGAAAACGATAATTCAGGCTACTTACAACTAAGAGTTGCTCTCGTGCTTGTACCTCACAATATTCCACTGAACGATTAAAATACAGTCTTGCTTCACCTAACCCACCCTCCAACAATACCTCACCGGTAAATACACAGATCATTAGTATTGGAAAATGTCCCTCGAGCCGTCGCAGTACTCAAAATTTAGATTTAAGCTGCCCGTTATGGTTCAAATGGCTGTGAGCACAATGGGGCTTAACATCTGAGGTCATCAGTCCCCTAGAACTTAGAACTACTTAAACCTAACTAACCTCAGGACATCACACACATCCATACCCGAGGCAGGATTTGAAACTGCGACCGTAGCGGTCGCTCGGTTCCGGACTGAAGCGCCTAGAACCGCTCGGCCACACCGGCCGGCTGCTACCCGTTATGAAGTTAGTAATAAGAGAATATTTGAAAATGGCGATTCTGTAGAAGATTTTCTTCTAGAAATGTAGCGATTGAAGTGGGTGCTGCCACCACCAACTTAGACCAACATTCGATGTGCAGGGCAGCTTGTCCCACTTCATTGAGACAGACTCCACATTAAGGACTAATTGTCTCGTACATTTCTCATGCGCGAACAGGTAAAGTATCATGTGCCATGGCTTTAATTACTGTAATCTCGTGACGCAGGTCAATGACCTGGGTAGCCACGCTGCTGCTCCATTCGGGTAGGTCTTGTGCTAATGCACACTTTATATGCCCTAATGCATATCGGATAGTTTCAACCGAAGCACGTGGTTCTAGCGAGACTTCTGTATCAACATACTGCACAGCTGCACGTAGCCTTGTCTCAAGCCTTTCGGTAGCCAGAGAATCTTTTCTCTTTATATGACTGTTAACCTCTTAGGAAAATTTTGTTCCTTGTACAATAGGGCCTTCGCTGATTTTGTATTCATATTTAACAGCCGGATGATGAAATTGCTCGGTCAAGAGTTTGACATCGTTCTGCAGCGCGATGGGAGCCTTTTTTAGTACGCTGACGTCAGCTGTTTTAACGGCTTCTGGCACATTTATGGGCTTGTTTTAAATCGGATATCTCTGTTTTAATGCTTTCGAAGCTGTTACTGAACAGTGCCGCTTGTTTCTTTGGGACCGGGTGAAATGTTTTATCGATACGTTCAGCTTGCTCTCTAGCAGTTTGTTCAAAATTCATTTTTAACTGTTCCTTTGTAACCCGCTCAATAGCAGTGTTTATTTGAACGGGCTGCTCTTGCGCTAATCGATGAAAATTATCGTTCATCAGGGTGGCTAATTTGTGAAACAGACCCGTAAACGAATCAGCAATTTTACTCGTTTGCGGAACTTTGTCACTACATTGGGATTGCACATCCGATTCACGTTCAGAAATGGCAAGATTCATGTCCTGCCTTGTCCTATCGACGACACTGCCGCTATCGACAGTAGATTTAATATCTACATGATTTATCATATCCATCCCTACTGACTTTCCAAACTTAGTCATACTACACGACAGGAAATGTTATTAGAATTTTTTGCTCAATAACACACGAAGTAATTCAGCAAAATGACGCGCAGTAGGATTAACTTCACACGTAAAGAGGCAATGTACGCCACTATGTAAAACAACAGAGGTGCATCGTCTGTCTTGTCCTCTTGCCGTGCAGGCTGTCACGTTGTACACGATTTTTCACAATGAAATTTACTAATTAAAATTTTTTGCAAATTAAAATGTATTAACCATTCAATTAACTGTTTGAAAAATCGTGATGAGCACACGGAAGCGATATAACTATGGTGTCCTTACTTACCTTTATTAATGATGTACCATTGCTACATTTAGTATCAGAAATTTTTTATCTGCCCCGAGGAAAATTTGATTTTACTGTTGTGATATTCAGTGCAAGCAGTAATTCATAATTTCTGTCCAACGTTGGTCAACAAACAAGCAACATAAAAATAATACAGCTTTTAATTACAGTGTATAAATGATTTCACTTCTTCGAAACCCACGTTGGGTGCCAGATGAAACGTTTCTTTCTCGTATGTTGTGATATTTAAATGAAAAGGTTTTCAATAAGCGACGATTTAAAATACTGCAAATGAGATAAGACTTTGCATAAGTTAATTTTCGCGTCAATAAGGTACGTCGCAATGAAGATGGAAACACTTGTTTTTCATAGATACACCATAAAATGCAAAAGAGCTGATAATTCCTAAAAGTGAAAATTATTTGCACTTAAATATACTACCGCCAGTAAAAAAAATGTGGAAGCACATCATGTCAGTGAGTATGTTGGGTGTCGTCATTTTCAACTATGTGTGATCGATCATCTGAATATTAATACTACTCAGAAAGTTACGTAAGAAAAAGAAAACGATCGGCAAGATAATCTCAGAGGTGTTCTTCGACTAACGAAGAGTTAATGAAAGAACACGTATAATGCTCGGTTCTTCCATCGACGAACAATCCGCTTACAGCTTCACGCCATCGGCCGCAGTAATCATATAGAAATGAAAATTACGTTCATGACAAAGGAAAATTATGAACTAATTACACACGACTAAGCATAACAAATGGTCAACTGTTACCAGCGAACAGGAATACATTACATGTACAGTCGTGCTCAAAAGTATCCGAACGACCAGAACTGCATTTCGCCTGATTCGCATGCAACCGGCATAACGCGGCTGTCTAGCAGGTTCTCTAATCGCTCCTTGGTACAGTCGTTTGACTATTGAAAATGGTTCCAACAAGTCACCACTAGAAAACATAGCTGTGTATCGCAGTAACTCAAGATATAAAGTAATACCACAATGCTACAAATATCAGGGAATACCTTATCACAGATAAGACTGTCCTTAAGGTCTGTAAGCTCACATTTATTACAATAAATGACATACCTGAAATGTTACCACTCTCATTATAACGTCAGGTAGGTAACGCACGTAGTAAGATCGTCGTATTCATGATTTCCTCTTCAAAGTAACATACAGCACTTATTATTTAACACAAAATGACATTAAAAATTTAAGTTATCCACGAGCAGTAAGTTGAGAATATGTATGAACTTCAAATGTCACGACGAACCGTCTCGTTCTGCATATGGATCCAAAACCAGGTCAGGCAGACAAAGGAATGTTTTCGTGACTCACGCAAACTAACAGTCATTCCTTATTAGGCATACAGAGAGATACACCTCGATTTTAGACAGTATCAGTTAGCAAATATCAACTTTAAATTACATAACGCAAACATTTTTAACGGACGCGAATTCCTACCCAGCATCTATTGACCCCTTTAACGAACTACGAGAGACGTTAAATATTGCTTCTTCACAAGTAACTTACATGAAAGGCCGTGAGGTAAAGCTTTGTGTTGGACAGGGATTCGAACCCAGAACCTAATCGGATTGATATCGAAGCACAACCAACCGTGACATATCGGATTTTCTAGGCTGTAGCTAGATGTTTTAACTGAAATGACGAGACGAAAAATTAAATTCTTCCTTCCCAGGACTCCAACCCGGCACCTATCGCTGTTATATTCTAGAGAAAACGAACGTTAAATATGGGTTTGTTGCACCAGCAGCGACATGTGAGCATGTTTGAACTAGAAATAATATGTCGAAGAGTTCAGTGCTCACTGGGAATAGAGCCCCGCACATATCGTTGTTGACTACACACAAAGAGACGTCAGCTACCGAATTTTTCTCCACCAGCAACTCGGAATAACATACAGTGATCTCGCAAATAGTTCTGTGTCCCACTGGGAATCAAAAACGTCAGATATCGTTAGTGTTGACAACGAATGAAAAAACATTAAAAATCAAAATTATTATTCACCAGCAGATAGGTGTTCTCATGCTAGAGCTTGATAATACATAATGAAATTTTTAGTGCCGGGCCAGGATTCCAACCCATTCACCCGTAATATGTGGAGATGTTGAGGAATCTGCAGTTTTGAACAAGCAACAAATTGTAGCCGAGCTGTATTGTCACGAAGGGATCAAATTCCGCGTTAAGGGCGGTCTGATTTGCATTCTCGGTTCAGAACCAATTTTATCGACATACAGAAGCTCAGATAAAAGATGGAATAAGTGTACTGTGACCCTACATAGCGTCTGTTTCGTCACTAGAAATAAACAACTAGTATAAGAAAGGTTACTGGTGATAGAGTTTTTACATGTCGCCACTCCAGATTTTATTGTGGTTCAACTTAAAGTCTACTTGGGAGAGATGGAATATCATCTTTAACGTGAATTTCAGACCACACTGCCATTATATCTTCTTCACTTGGTGTAGTGAGAAGAGAATGGAATCTTTCTATCCGTATCTAAAATCATTGACTGAAGTGGTTATCGAACCCAGACCAAAGGTATAAGAAATTACCATCAGCCCAACAGACCACCAAACCCTCTTTTCTGTGACTCATTTTTCTATCGTAACGCCGTTGCGCCACACTGGATGAGAATTCTGACGCACAGGCTCCCTGTAGTAAATTGCAGCATGTTCAGTAAATTCATTTACTTCTTTGATCGAATCACCATGAACTAGCTGCCTCGGCTACCCAGTTGCATATATTCAACTCTATTTTGTAATCACCGAAATAAAATCACGTAACTGCCACCTACACAGAACTACCAACAGTGTAGGATGCAGAAATTTAAGTAGGAAGTGTTCCTTTCCACTTGAGCTATTCTATTGCGCTATCTGTTTGTAAAAAACGTCATGCAACGCAACAGAAAAGCTGTAACTGTTTCTCTCAGAAGTCTAGACCCGGCCATTTGCATTATCTCGCAGCGCTGTGGTATGCAGAAGTTCTGGAGGACTTGTTGTTCAGCTCTGGAGGTGTTGTAGCTGTGTGTCAGCTAGTAGCGTAATGGGTAAGGGTAAGTGTCGTGCACCATAGATAAGATGTCGCGAGTTCGAATAAATTTACTGCTAAATTTTTTCAAAACGCAATTCTGCTGTCTGCTGAAGTTACCAATCTAATGGAACTTTGAACTTAATACCTTCACTTCTCAACCCAAAATAGTCGCATGTGGAAAAAGGGCTAACTTCTGTGACATTTTGTTCTGTTCAGGTTTAATAGACAACCAGGCAGCAGATGCATCTCAAAGCTTTTGTATTATGTGTGGGGAGAGCGCATCGTGCCCAAATACGTCAGAAAAGCATTTTCTACATTAGACATTAGCTGTCGTGTGGTAGTGGCATTTTATTCTTCTTCAAACATTGTTTGACAACTTTAACTCAGAACAAGTTTTCTACATGCATGTAATCGATAAACTGCATGTGCATCGTCAGACTGGTATAGATAACATCAGGGAATTCGCATATATCGTTGATGATTAATTTCGCTCACAAGTTTACTATTGTTTCAACAGCACTAAAGGAAACCTTACGAAAATTGTGCACTGTATTATAAGAAATGAAATAAAACTACCCACGATAACCTTACGACGAAAGTCTGTTTTACTAAAACTGAGTATCTGTACACAAGCACTCCTTTATCGACACGAATTAGTAAAATACTACTCACTTACATTTTGATTGGATCTGTGTTTAATTGGTATGCTGTTTCATACTCAAGACGTGTGCAAATGTGGCATTTCATAAATATAGTTATGTATTTCTAGAATGCCAAAATTTGCTTGTCAGCAGCGGACAGAGGCGGTTTTCACCATTGCACTATGAGCCGAAAGTATTTTTTTGCGATTTCCTTATTGATGTTTGATCTGACTGCTTGTAGCTCTTTCACAGAAGGGGTAAAAACGTTGAAGACAGTAGGACTGGAACTGCGAACCACAACACACGGTTTTTCACAGGCCAGCGCATTACCACAGAGTTGTCGAAGAGGTATGGGTATTAGCTTCCTCTTACGAGGCCAATAGTGGATAGAACTCATAAACCGCTATTTAAAGGACGAGATTAGTTGCGATATCCACCTGCAACGACTTTCCTGGGCTGAAAACCGTAAGTTTACAATCTTTTGTTACACCTCCAGCGATAATAACTGAGATTATTCAATAGAAATGTCAGGTAAAATCAAGTGATTTTGAGGCTTAATTCCGTGCACACAAGGAAGTAACTCGTCGATCACAGAGTTGCCAAACATACGTTGCCTTGTTGCCAAATCTCAGTTACAGTACCAGCAGGAAGAAGACGATCCGATGTAATCCTACGGCGGGCTGGGAAGTGACCATAGCTGGTGTCTCCAAGTCGCAGCTCCTGCGGCCTGGAATACGTAATGCGTATAATTCGCATTTCTGTAACTAGGTTTAGGGACTGGAGCGAAGTTACTAAAAATACTCAGAATTGACTGCAAACTAAGCATCATAAATCAGTAACTCTCACAGTTGTTTTTATATTTCTTTCGTAAGCGTACTCAAAACTAAGAAACTCATTCACAGGCGTTTTTGTGCCTCACCGATAGTTGAGCACAACAAGCAAATAAAAATAAGAATAGAATGTGTGTGTGTGTGTGTGTGTGTGTGTGTGTGTGTGTGTGTGTGAGGCAGAGAGACAGACAGAGAGAGAGAGAGAGAGGGAGAGAGAGAGAAATAAAAAAGAATAAGAGAGAGAGAGTGTGTGTAAAAAATTGTTGTAAAGAAATTGACTCATGGTATGTAAAGACATCTTTCATTCAAAATGACACGTTCCACATCATTACGAAGTGTCGTATTCATGATCTATGAAACAAGAATCCATCTAATCTAATCTAATCTAATCACATCATATTGATGACTAGCCATGAAGAGTCATGAATTACCGAAATTTTTGCCAATACCGGTAACCAAATCTAAACTTGACAATAAAAGACGACAATTTTTGTAATAAACCGGGACTCCTATCAAGACCCTTTCGTCCCTGTTAGCTAACCACGAAAGATGTCTGATATACATTCTGAAGTAACAAAGTGTGCATGCAATTAAAGATGAAGTGCACGATGTGAAGTTCTGTGACGGAGGTACGAACCCAACACGTAATTGGGTTGTTAACTAAGAAAAATCAAATGTTACGTATCGGTTTTTCTTACTAGCTGCCAGGTGTTTGAATCTAAAATAAGGATACAAACTTTTGTGCCTAAGCGACAGTCGAACTGCACACCTACCGTGCATCCACGAATGTAGCTTAAGTATCAGTTGCTTACTCACCAACAGTAAGATGTGTGCGTGGTTGACCAGAAATAACGACACCTATTGCAATTGTTGGCAACACATCAACAGACATTAAAAATGCACGTTAATTTTCACTAGCAGGTGGGTGTGTACTTGATGGGGCTTGAAATGATATTATGAATATTTATGTACTGGATCCTTTGGAGGAGACCTAGAGAAGCTTGCAGTCTTGGGAAAAGGAACTAAATGATTGAACTATACTGTTCTGAGAGATTCAGATCCTCGAAAGAGGAGATACGAATTCGAATCACAGTCCAGCATCAAATTTTTCAACGTCTCTTGTTTAATCAAGTACAAGTAAAATCAGAGACCTGTTCCTTTAAATATCTATCGGTTCATCAAATAAAATAAAATTTTCTAATGTAAGTAAGTTTACTAGCGACTGTATTTCTTTTTGCCATGACTTCCTCTATGTCATTTCCCAACGTAAACCGGCTCTGCTCAGTTGGTAATGAAGATACGTGATGTTTAATGTGGTTTATGGATTATAACGTCTTTGTCTTGAGGTTACTAGAGGTAAAATAAATCTGTTTCTGCCTATTAAAAGTAAATTCCTGAAACAACGTAGAGCACCTGTGATAATTCGTTCCACCAGACCATTGTGGCCACATTTCCCAGGCTCAAGAGTGTGCTGAAACGGATGATGTGCTTAGCTTACAAAATTAGTCACGGTGGTAAAAATGCGAGTCTATTAAATGGTTAAGTAGAAGCAAGCTTCTGACGCGGAGATTATGCTATTCTCATGTCAGCAAGATGTAAAGACTCTTCTAGGGATCATAGGCTCGAAGTAAGGCCATTTTGAATTTTCACAAATTGAGCAAATTTCTTAGTTCGAGAAAATCCACTGTGAAGTGTGAAGTTAACGGATAATTCGATTATTGTCGTCATTATTACTATCATTTTATTCATACCGCTGCTGGAGCACACGTGCTTGAAGATCATTTAATGCCTTTTGGTCAATATAGAAGTTGTTTCCCAAGAACAGGTTCTTTCCCTGTCTACGGAATCCTTTTCATGTTAATATCAAACATCAACAATTACTCCTAGATTGCATTAAAACTAAAGTAATTGATGAAGACGTTACTTGATAACAAAAACGCGCTGCCTTTCTTCATTTAGTTGCGCCTAGAAATGGCTATCGAGTACTGCCAATAAAGTGTGGATGGCGACATGTAGGAACTCAAGTAGCCTTTCTTATACTAGTTATTTATTTCTAGTGACGAAACAAACGCTATGTAGGGTCACAGGACACTTGTTCCATCTTTTATCTGAGCTTCCGTATGTCGATAAAATTGGTTCTGAACTGAGAATGCAACTCAGACCGCCCTTAACGCGGAATTTGATCCCTTCGTGACAATACAGCTCGGCTACAATTTGTTGCTTGTTCAAAACTGCAGATTCCTCAACATCTCCACATATTACGGGTGAATGGGTTGGAATCCTGGCCCGGCACTAAAAATTTCATTATGTATTATCAAGCTCTAGCATGAGAACACCTATCTGCTGGTGGATAATTATTTTGATTTTTAATGTTTTTTTATTCGTTGTCAACACTAACGATATCTGACGTTTTTGACTCCCAGTGGGACACAGAACTATTTGCGAGATCACTGTATGTTATTCCGAGTTGCTGGTGGAGAAAAATTCGGTAGCTGACGTCTCTTTGCGTGTAGTCAACAACGATATGTGCGGGGCTCTATTCCCAGTGAGCACTGAACTCTTCGACATATTATTTCTAGTTCAAACATGCTCACATGTCGCTGCTGGTGCAACAAACCCATATTTAACGTTCGTTTTCTCTAGAATATAACAGCGGTAGGTGCTGGGTTGGAGTCCTGGGAAGGAAAAAATTAATGTTTCGTCATTTGAGTTAAAACATCTAGCTACTGCCAAGGAAATTCGATATGTCACCGTTGGTTGTGCTTCGCTATCAATTCTGGGTTCGAATCCCTGTCCAACACAAAGCTTTACCTCACGGCATTTCAAGGAAGTTACTTGTGAAGAAGCAATATTTAACATCTCTCGTAGATCGTTAACGGGGACAAGAGATTATGGGAGGAATTCGCCTCCCTTAAAAATGTTTGTGTTGTGTAATTTAAAGTTGATATTAGGTATCTGATACTGTCTAAAATCGAGGTATATCTCTCTGTATGCCTAATGAGGAATGACTGTTAGTTTGCGTCAGTCTCGAAATCTTTGCTTAGTTTGCCTGACCTGGGTTTGAATCCATATGCAGAACGAGACGTTTCGTCGTGTCACTTGAAGTTCATACATATTCTCAACTAGCTGCTCGTGAATAGCTTAAATTTTTTTGTGTCATTTTGTGTTAAATAATAAGTACTGTATGTTACTTTGAAGAGGAAATCATGAATACGACGAACTTACTACGTGCGTTACCTACCTGACGTAATAATGGGAGTAGTAACATTTCAGGTATGTCATTTATTGTAATAAATGTGAGCTTACAAGCCTTAAGGACAGTCTTATCTTATCTGTGATAAGGTGTTCCCTGATATTTGTAGCATCGTGGTATTACTTTACATCTTGAGTTACTGCGATACACAGCAGTGTTTTCTAGTGGTGACTTGTTGGAACCATTTTCAATAGTCAAACGACTAAACCAAGGAGCGATTAGAGAACCTGCTAGACAGCCGCGTTATGTCGGTTGCATGCGAATCAGGCGAAATGCAATTCAGGTCGTTTGGATACTTTGGGGTATGACTGTACATTAGATCTTTCCGAGATCGTACAGGAGAAGGTACGGAGTCATTTAAAAGACAAATGAAGTTACGTACCCGTTTCTAATAAGGCGTATAGAGAAATAATTCTACAAAACTGCAGAAGCTTGGCTTCTTTGACAAATATTTACTTTAATTACGAAGAGAAAAACGTTTCATCACTCGCTAGTCTGTAATTGATGCTGACCATTCCCAGGTCTGTAATCCATGCTGATTACTATTTCAATGAGACATCTTTTCAAGACGAAACTGTTAGATCGTTAGAGGCAACATTACACAACCCTGTGCCTAGCTTCAGCTGAAGCTGAACTCATGTCTAGGATTTATTCGAACAGGGCAGTGTGTTTCTAAGAGATATGTTATTGGAGGTAGCATCCCTAGCCTTGCTCTGAACTTGCTTTGTTCATTTATAGAGAAACTTAAAATTTAACATGAACTCTGAATCGCGGTGCCGCTTGTAATTTTCCAAAGGCACAAATAAATGCTAAAACTGAAAGAAGCAATAAGTGAGAAAAAATCAAATGATTGACTGAGGATTGGACTTAAGAAGGTTTGGATTTGTAACCTCGCAGTTACCCACTACACTTAACATTATTTTCAGTGAAAAGGTAAACATATAATCGTGAAAATTTGGGTTAAAGCAGTCTAGCTTCCATTGCAAAAATACTTTTCTTGAGTCAACAGTTTAACATCACTACCTAGATCAGAATAGCGGTAATGCGCTACTTTTGTTTCAGAATCTTCGTTTTTTCCAACTCCGCACGCTAAACTACCAAAACCATTATACAAATTTCTGATGTGAGGATAACGTCTATCTGATTATTCAAAATTCCAATTTTACAGTTGCTAAAGCAGTACTAATTACTAAAATAGATACACAGAATACATATTTCACGAAAAGAAAATTCGCCTGACTTCTACAGAAACAGTGACGCAAGTTTACAACACACCAAAATATCTAGAAATTATCTTCGATAAATCCAGAAGGTAACTGTCAACGCGAAAAACTGAAGCATCTAGTAAACGTTTGCTCTATCGCCCTAGACAGCTGGTTCAGATACTCCAATAGTTACTGCTTCACTTACCTCGTCCGTGACTTCTGAGCGATGCTGCTCGAAGTCACTGAAAGTTAGTCCCTCCAAAGAGACAATTATGTCTGTACTTGTAGAGTGGCGCGATTAACTATGGACCGCGTATGCTTTCTAACAGCAACGTAACTCACCCGTCAGCGGTATCGACACGTATCTTGAGGGGAAAAAATACACAAAATGGGCCTGTGGTCAAAGAACTCGACAAAAATGCGGGAGGAAGAAGGTTCAAATCCCCATCGTTACATCAGGCTTGGGCATCGCGAAATCGCTTGACATATACGGTAGAATGGTATTCTACGAGAAGTGTAACTGGTTCCTTTTCCAGCCCTGTCTGGGCTTGTATACCGCCTCTGATAATCTCGCATTCGGGTGAACATTAAATCTAACTGTTTCTTTATTTAAAATAAACTCAAAATACAAGCTTACGAAAACAAGTAAATAAGCGCCGATTTACATTCACCAAAAATAAATTTCTTACCATTGTCCATCACCGGCGTCTTCTTTCATCTGACATGCACTGTCGGATGAAGGCTTTCTATTGACATTTCTTGCATTATAGGTCCCTACAGGCCTTCTGCAGCCATATACACTTGTTCCTGAAAGGTTTGGGCCATGGGGTATATAGTATAAGGCTACCTGACTCCGAAAAATTATGAATTAGTGTAGGATATGCCTCACTACCTAAATAACCCTGTCGGTTCTGCGCTAGTATGTTTGAATACTGATATTTCCTTGATACTGATTTGAAGGAACGCCTGATGAACTGCACTGTCTTTGCCAGTAACTAACACTCGAAATACTACAATTCCACCAAAATAATTCGTACTATACAAGTGCTTTCGCAAACTCTATGTGTGATTAACCTCACTTCTGCTCTGCCTAAGACATGTGACAATTACACACTTACATACACACGGTCATATTTACATAAAACAGGTGAAAATGTAAAATCACAATATTTGTTATTTGAGTTTTTATATTACTTTTCTGTTTCGACTGAATGGTTATGCATTAAATTTTCTTGTGTAAAATTAAAAATTCTCTAAATATGATAAATCTATTGCGTGACGTGTACTAAATCAAAAACACTCTGAAATATACGTTGCGTGTACGAGAAAAAGATTGATAATCAATCGGTAACTGTGCCATGTGACGACTCTCTCTCTCTCTCTATTCGTTTAGTCGGTTCCGACTCTTCGTGACCCCATGAACCAAATCACGCCACTTTTTCCTGTCTTGCACTTTCTCCCGTAGACTTTCCAGGTTGGAACACATTGCTTCTGTGATGCCATCGATCCATCTCATCCTCTGACGTCCTCTTCTTCTAGTTCCTTCAATCTTCCCCAGCATTAATGTTTTTTCCAGCGAGGCATGCCTTCGCATTGTGTGTCCAAAGTAGGTCAGCTTTTGTTTTAAGATTAGACCTTCCAGGGAGAAATCTGGTTTAATTTGCTCCAATATCGATCTGTTGGTTCTCTTTGCAGTCCATGGAACTCTAAGAAGTTTCCTCCAACACCACAATTCGAAGGAGTCAATTCTTCGCCGTTCAGCCTTTCTAATGGTCCAGGTCTCACATCCATACATCACAACTGGAAAGACCATAGCCCTCACAATACGGATCTTTGTTGCTAGTGTTATATCTCTGGACCTTATAACCTTGTCAAGGTTTGACATCGCCTGTCTACCGAGCAACAGGCGTCTCCGGATTTCATGGCTGCAGTCACCGTCGGCAGAGATCTGGGAACCGAGATAACTGAATGTGGTCACTACCTCCATGGTTTCTCCTGCTATATCCCACGAATTGGTAGGTGTAGTTGCCATAATTTTCGTTTTCTTCACATTCAGCATAAGACCAGCCTTTTCACTTTCGTCTTTCACCTTCAGTAAGAGTGTTCTCAATTCTTCTTCACTTTCTGCCAACAGGATCGTATCATCCGCGTACCTGAAGTTGTTTACATTTATTCCAGCTATTTTTTCCTGTTTCTCCTTCATCTAGCCTCGCATTCCTCATGGCATGTTCTGCATACAGATTGAATAAGTACGGTGACAGTATGCAGCCTTGCCGGACCCCTTTCTGAATGTGACGACTAATTAGTGTCTTTTTCTTGTCTCTGTGGGGGGAGGGGGGGGGGGGGTTTGGGGATGATTGGTTGCAGAAGGGCATAGCCCTTTTTAGCCAATGATATCGGTATAAATTAGTGGTTGTCTGATTTGCCACAGCTTATTGTATTTGTGGGAAGGGGATGTAGCAGAGCATAGTCCTTTCCAGCCAATAGTTGTAGCTTGTGCTATTGTGATACCATGTATTGAGGACAGTTGGGTGCTTATTTAACTTTGTAGGATTTTTAATTGCGTATGGATGGACAGTTGAGTGGAAGATGTTGTTCACTAAGTTTCTTCCGTTCCGAATCCAAGCATTTGCCGTGGGTCTGAGGGAAAAACCTCTCGGTCGAAAAGACCCAAGCGGGTATTGGTTGCAGATTGTTCGGCTTTTATACCTTCATATTACCTCAGTCGTCTTGATGGCGTTATATTGTGATCTTGGAATTTTGTGGATGTGGAAAATTTCCATCTAATACTGTAGAGGACAAGAAATTTGATAACCTAGTCGATGTAGAGAAGATTATCTTCTTCTATAGGAGCTGACTGAAGTAATTTTGCTCAGTAAGTTGTTCTTTCTACATAAGGCTGCTACATCATCCCAAATCCTTGTAGGTGCTCTTGATCTGTTGACAAGTTTAGTGATTTCTTCGTTTTCCAAGGAATTCTGTTTGATTGAATTCGATACTGCTTCGAGAATACTGTAGGGAGGCAATGCATATTTGAATTTCGGAAAATTGATCGTTGCAGGCCCGTGCTGCAAGAGCGATTTTTTAACTCCACTGTTACGTAGTCTGTTCAGCCGGAATCTGGTGATTTGTTTTTTCTTCTGTCTAGCATGTTCATGGTTTTAATTGTTTCGTGTGCGGCTGGTCCCGGCGGAGGTTCGAGTCCTCCCTCGGGCATGGGTGTGTGTGTTTGTCCTTAGGATAATTTAGATTAAGTAGTGTGTAAGCTTACGGACTGATGACCTTAAAAGTTAAGTCCCATAAGATTCCACACACATTTGAACATTTTTGAATTGTTTCGTGAGGGAGCTAGCTGGAAATTCATAGCGTAGATCTCCCACTACTAGAAGCATTCTCCAGCCAGCAGATATAATTTTTTTCGTTTGGTTATATGACATAATCCATGCTGTCTACATATCTATTGAATAATAATTTTATGATCCACATTCTTCGAAAAAGGAGCGCTTGGAAAGGAAAGAACAATAAGAAAGGACTAATAACAGTAACTGCATACATAATTTTCTTTTCAAGTACTTGGTAATTATTTTTGTAGAATAAGTTGTGGTGCACCACTTTAATGACATAGACATTAAGATGTTATCTGCATTGTTGTCTTTAGTGTACTATTTTTTCTGCTTGTGGGTGTGTCATGTTTAGATATAAGCTATTGCATTTGCTGCTGCTGTTTGCCAGGCATAGTGCTACTGAATTTCAATTTGTATTATTCTGTTAAGCCAGTTTTACTATTGATTTATTTTTCTTTTTGCTGCACATTGGCTCATATTAGTTGTAATGTTGCACTTGCTTTGCTAATTTACGCTTATTACTGCTTGCTTTGCCAATTTGCATTTTTGTCATTGCTGTTCGTGTTAATTGTTTTGTGCTGCTGCATTGCCTCGTCCCTTAGTTTAGCATCTGAGCTCAGTAGATTTAAGTTAGCTTAAGAGGGGGTAGGCTATATAAGAGAATGAGTTGTCATGAATGGGAAGAAATGCATTGACAAGGTATAAAAAAAAGGTGAAATAAAAGGAAACATCTATGAAATGAAGTTTTGGGTTGGACTGCAGTACCAAACGTCACACTGAAAACAAATCCTGTCCTGTCCTTTTGCGTTATTCCACTATGTGTCTGTGTACCTTGTGTATTTGTGTTTTTCCTGTCTTTATGTGCTTAGCTAATAAGATTTATGTTGTAGAATTTTTCTCATACTCAACTACATTCACTATGATGAGGAATACTGTTATCCTCAAATATAATTTGCATTTGTAAAATATTATTTACTTTTTAAAGATGTTTAGACATTATTCATTCTGTTTTGTTTTAATGCTCACGTGTGAAGTTGATGTTTCGAAAGTTATTCAGACCTTTTATGTTTGTACTTATGTCATAATTCTTGTAACAATGATGTATATGTTATTTCGATTCTTTTGTAAAACCCCTATTACTACAAATGTTATCTGTATTGTTATGTTTTTAATGATGTATTTTGTACCTTTGTAACTGTATTCTTATGTAGTAAATTTATAATTGCATAGACACCAGTTCTTCAAATTAAGTTACATTTCACTGCACACGTTTCTGTTGGTCATAGTATATGCACAATAGATTAGAAATTGGGACTGTTAGTGTTTGTATGTGTGTTGATAATTCAGCAAGGGACTGGTTAACAGCATTGCTGGTTCTAAGGTCTTGCCAAAAAGTTTGTGAGTGCAGAAGTGGTGGTTTATGGACTTGCTATATTGTCCGCAAGAATCTTCGATGGTGATTGTGCACCTGCACAGTCGCAGCAGATGGCTGCTGGCCGTCTCTACAAGGACTGCAGTGGGTCTGCACCTTTGATGACTCACCAATACCATTATTTCTACAAGGATTGCAGTGGGTCTGCACCTTTGATGGCCCACCAATACCATACTCTCTACCAGGACTACAGTGCGTCTGCTCTGTGATGACCTGCCTACCAATATTCTTCAAAACTTCGACTGACTCTGCTGTGGTTTTGCTCTGTTGTGGCCCATTACCTGTCTGAATGTCAAGAGTCAGCACTGTCTTTCCGTTGGAAGGACAACACTACTTCTTCAAGACAGCATGGAACTCCACTACTTCCATGTACACTTTCTTTTACTGCTCAAACTTTGAGAAAAAACACTGCAATTGTACTGTGATGAAGGATCAGGACTGTCTTTATGGATTGTGAGAAAATTTTAGCTTTTGACCAACATTGTATCAATAAGTGTGTGCATTTGATATCTTTTTTATTGTAATTATGAAAAATTTTTTCAAATCTGTATTGGCCACTGCCCAAAGCAATTTGTAAAATTTTTGTGGGGAGCATGGGGGCTATGTAAGTAGGCTGTTTAGGTTTTTAGGTTGGTAACGCCACGTAGCGCTCTATATGAAAATCACTGACTGTGCTGTGTGAAGGCTGTGGTTGGTTTGCATTGTTGGAGTGTATGCTATTGTAGTGTTGGGCAGTTGGCTGTTAACAGCGCGTAGCGTTGCGCAGTTGGAGGTGAGCCGCCACCAGTGGTGGATGTGGGGAGAGATATGGCGGAATTTTGAGAGCGGACGATCTGGACGTGTGTCCATCAGAGCGAGTAAATTTGTAATATTGGATATCATGGACTGATATATATATTATGACTTTTGAACACTATTAAGGTAAATACATTATTTGTTCTCTATCAAAATCTTTCATTTGCTAACTATGCCTATCAGTAGTTATTGCCTTCAGTAGTTTGAATCTTTTATTTAGCCGGCAGTAGTGGCGCTCGCTGTATTGCAGTAGTTCGAGTAACGAAGATTTTTGTGAGGTAAGTGATTTGTGAAAGGTATAGGTTAATGTTAGTCAGGGCCATTGTTTTGTAGGGATTATTGAAAGTCAGATTGCGTTACGCTAAAAATATTGTGTGTCAGTTTAGTGTTGATCGGAATAGGTACAGAGCGAAATGTCTGAGTACGTTCAGTTCTGCTCAGCTGTTTGAAAATCAAATAATGGAAGAGGTTTATCAGCACAGTAATTCATGAAATTTTCTGAGGGGAGGTTTCATTCTTTGAAACCATAGTGAAACACGAACATTACAAAATAATACACTCATTTCGCAATGCAGATGACTTCACATGTTTTCCAGATGAAACACCCTATTTCATACAATAGCTCCAAAATGACAAACACAGTCCATTCACAGACTAAATTCGCCGTCGAATCAGGAAATGAGAAAAAGCTAAACTTACTAGAAATAACAGTACACAGAACCAACAACCAACATGAAATTTGTTTGTACAGAAAACTCAACATCACTAGCACAGGTATGAACAAAAAGCACTTATAAAACACCAGGGCTGATTTCCGATAGAGAGCATTGAGAAAATCTTCCATGGATGAGTTTTTTTATAGAACGTGGAGAAAGAATTATTGATATAAACTCGGGATACTTTAAAGCTTTTGTTTATCTTCATGAAGTTCTTATCAATACGGGTAACTACTTTCGTACCAATGTTTACTATTTTCAACCGAGAATAAATCATTCGCTATCTATAATTATTGTCTGCACAATTATTAGTGACTAATTCCAGAAATGCTTAACCTACATCTAGAGATAACGTTTGAACATTTTACTAAATGAGTGGGCTTGTTAACATTAAACATTTGTATGTCTTGTAACGTGAGGACCAGACATTCAACAAGAGACTAATTACCGCATCCGCTGGTTATACACCGCAACATCAGATGAGGAACGGTAGCACTCCTTATGCGCATATTAATCATTCTTATACATAGTTGGAAAAAATTCGTGGGATGAACATAAACTCTCATACTGATGTAGAAAATGCATATACACAGTGTTTTTACTTCACATTAACGATGTGAGCTAGGGATGTTGCTAAATGCGTTACTCGTGAAACAGTAAACTGAATTACATTAATCTGCAATTAGCAATTACCCTTCGTGGAACTTCCAATCGCCGAGCACGATCACTATGTAACGAGGCCCATAAACTGATGAAAATGCTGTACAAGCCATAATGACATAATAGCTTCAACACATGTAAATGTGAAATGCCGATACATGCTAAAACGTGTCGGATTCAGGACATGTTCGTCTGACAAAAATCATTTCTGCTTCATCTGCACTTTTGTTCATTTGCTTATTCATGAAAAAACAATATCGCAATGATTATATTACGTAGAATGTTTAAACCATTAAAAGCTGCGCTTTCGTTGGCCAAGTAACATCATGAGGTATGAGGACCGTGCTGAAAGTAGCACTGTTCCTTGGAAAATTCAGACACAATGTATTTTGCGCTTGCTGCCGATCACAAGAAAACTGTTACATCAAGAAAGTTGAATATGTTTTTAATTAAGTGAGCTGTAATTTATATTGCGAATTAAATCTCTTTTTTTATACTGTAGCCTGTGGCCATGCATAATGACTGTTTGCCACTGCCTCAAAACAGTTTTAAATTGTATACAATGAATTCTAAGGCAGTTTCTAAACCACACCTCCATTGAACTACCACAAGACTCTCACTCATTTAAGTACTACGTGAGAAAGCTTGCTCCTTGTGATAATGCGTTCAGCCATGAGCCCAAAGACACAATGACCAATAGTGTACAATGAAGAGTTATTATCACATATGTTTTATCAGTGTTCGGACTAGTCTCTCTCTCTTCCTTCAGTGTAATTCTTTAATGTAAGGAAGTTATTTAATCTCATAACATGAAAACGTCAACTCAGGTGTCAGTACAGTACGTAACGTAACCGATTTGCGCATGTCTCTGTTGTGAAGAGATACATCAGACAATGTTGGAAATCGATCATGCTGTAGTAAAACAAAGACCATTTAATTATGACCTCGGGCAATTACTTATTTCCCAGTAATTCGTCTCCGAAAACTACTTATAGCGGGAAAAAAGTAGTCGACATAATTTCAACGACGGCCTAACAGGCTTTATGGAAATTATGAACGTGCTGGAATTTGAGATCGGACCAGCCTTTTAATTATGCACAATAGTGGCAGGAAAGCATATGGAGCAAGCCAAACAGTGGATGACGGAAGCTGCCAGAGAGTCGCATAGGGCCGCCATGATTACGAAGAAGATGGAGATGGACTTCGTTTTGGATCTGAAATTATTACTGTATGGCTCAGGGATCGCTGACTAGAGGAATGTTTAACTTAAATATAAAAAAATGTAACCCAAAACTTTAATCTCGTTTTTCTCGAAATCATGTGCTTCAAATGGGTCGTAAATATAACCTCAGAACAGTACGTACGACTGTAATCGGAATTTGATGCCACTATTCTAAACAAAATTTTCTGTCATTGTGCGTAGCAACTCTGGGATATCTTCAGAAGTCTATTTTCGGTGCTCGCTTTTGTCTCGATTTTGTGGACGAAGAAAAAGACATGTCTTTCAACACATTACCGAATTTTTGGAACTTAAAATTTCATGCTGATAGAAAATAATTCGAAATCGCTTTCATAAAATTGTTCTGTTACAGGTCCGATAGATGGGCCTAGGGAATTCCTGACGGATGGAAGGAGTCAATTCACTCGGTACAGCGGTTATATGGGGCGTTAGATGTGGACACAAACTGATTCCATAAAGACAAAAGCGTAAGGAATGTAGGTATGTCATAACATTTACCGTTAATTTTTATTTTAGTTGCAAAAAGAGTCGCCAAAAACATCTTTTTCGTGGGTTCGAAGAGGGCTGCTCCCCTAAGAAGACACTGTTTATCCCACAGCTCCATCAAACATGAAAACTTTAAAAAAACAATGTAAATTTCTTCTGAGCAGTTGATATGTTTACATCTGATGTTCATTTCGCAGTTGTGGTTCTCAACAACATGAACAAACCGAAACATTGGTCTATAGGCACTGGAGCACCAAAGAAATTGGTGTAGGCATGTGTATTCAAATACAGAGATATGTAAAAAGGCAGAATACGGCAGTGCAGTCGCCAGCGCCTATATAAGACAACAAGTGTCTGGCGCAGTTGTTAGATCGGTTACTGGTGCTACAATTGTAGGTTGTCAAGATTTAAGTGAGTTTGAGCGTGGTGTCATAGTCAGCGCACGAGCGATGGGACACAGCATCTCCGAGATACCGATGAAGTGGAGATTTTCCCGTACCACCATTTCACAAGGGAATCGTTCAACGGGACAGAAGTGCAACCCTTTCGCAAATTGCTGCGAATTTCAATGGTGGGCCATTAACAAGTGTCAGCGTGTGAACCATTCAACGAAACACCATCGATATGAGTTTTCGGATCCGAAGGCCCACTCGTGTACTCTTGATAACTGCACGGCACGACGTTTTGCGCGTAGCCTGGACCCGTCAACACCGCCATTAGACTGTTGATGACTGGAAACATGTTTCCTGGTCGGACGAGCCTCGTTTCAAAATGTATCGAGCGGATGGACGTGTAGGGGTATGGAGACAACCGCATGAATCTATGGACCCTGCATGTCTGCAGGGGCCTGTTCAAGCTCGTCGAGGCACTGTAATGGTGTGGAGCGTGTGCAGTTGGAGTGATATGGGATCCCTGATACGTCTGGATACGACACTGAGAGGTGACATGTACGTACGCATCCTGTCTGATCACCTGCATACATTCACGTCCATTGTGCATCCTGACGGACTTGGGCAATTCCAGTAGGACAATGCGACATCCCACACGTCCAGAACTGGTACAGAGTGGCGTCAGAAACACTCTTCTGAGTTGAACACTTCTGCTGGCCACAAAACTCCCCAGACACGAACGTTATTGAGCATGTCTGTGATGCCTTGCTACGTGCTGTTCACAAGAGATCTCCACCCCCTCGTACTCTTACGGATTTATGGACAGCCCTGCAGGATTCATGGTGTCAATTCCCTCCTGCAGTACTTGAGATATTAGTCGAGTCCATGCCACGTTTTGTTGTGGCACTTCCGCATGCTCGCGGGGGCCATACCCGATATTATGCAGGTATACCAGTTTCTTTGGCTCTTCAGTGCATATCCCAGTCTGTGACGCTAAGGGCTACTGAATTATTACGGACGTTATTGTTCGGATTGTGATCTGACAATATATTTTCGTTGACGGCAAGCCAGGACTAATATTCTCATTATTTAGATACGTTCAAGAAATTTCAACTGATCTTAGTATATCATTACTATATTCACACCTTATTCTGAAACAAACAGATATCACATAAAACTGAAAACCTTCAGTAATTACTAATTACCTGGTGTTAAGTTGTGTCGCAGTTATAAGTACATAATTGAACAGCTGAAAAGCTCGATGCTGCAATCGAGCAATAAAAAAATATCACTGAAAGGAAGAGTGAGCTACAGCCACAAATTAATTAACTTCAAAAATCTTCAGCTTATTGCAGAACACAGGTATTACATTTAAATGATCTTCTGAAAAAAAAAAGATGGTAGTGGCAGAAGACAAGTAACTAAAGTTTACGAACCACTGTATTTGGGTGCTTGGAAAAGATTTTGAGAGTTTGGTTTAGGCTATAAAGTCTTAAATGGAGCCTATCGGAGGTGAGGTGTCGCCTCTTACTTATGGAATTGTGGACGCTCCGCGCCTGATCGAGTGAGATGGAAAAGGTGCTGTACACCACTATATGTGGAGCTCTATCAAATGGCTCTGAGCACTATGGGACTTAACTTCTGAGGTCATTAGTCCCCTAGAACTTAGAACTACTTAAGCCTAACTAACCTAAGGACATCACACACATCCACGCCCGAGGCAGTATTCGAACCTGCGACCGTAGCGGTCGCGCGGTTCCAGACTGAAGCGCCTAGAACCGCTCGGCCACACCGGCCGGCGGAGCTCTATCCACCTACATTGGCGTCTTCTAGCCCACCATCTCGCATACAACTGTCGATCAAAATAGTCCCTAGCGGCATCTACGTATGATGCACAATGCCCGCCATTCCCTTGTAACAGCGCATGCTTAACCTCCTGCATATTCATAACATTCTAAACATGGGAAATATCTACTTTACATTGGCTTGCAATTATACAGAAATGCCGAACCAACCGCTACCGTCGGATATTTAAAACAATATTCCACGTAGCTGCAAGAAGTTACAGAATTAATCACCGTGTGCCTACACTATGATACTCAAGCATCGTACGACTTTAAAAATTTCAAGAAAATGCCATAGACAGTATCATGCGACTCTTGTAAATAGAAATCTGTGTTCAAGTAGTGTCGCTGTAAATTGTGTGGACTTAGGTTATTCAGAAGTCAATTATTACCGTAAAATGAAGATGATATGATAAGCTCATGAGACAAAATGTTAGTCATCCCTTTGAAGAGAACATTTGCCGCTTCGGGGCGCTGTAGATGGTGCACAACTTCTAAGTTGTGGGAGGGTAGTGTTGTGTATGTTCAGGTCATTTGTTCGACTCTGATGACCACCTACTTAGCGTGTTGGTCCCCCTTTGGAAAGCAGTAACGCAACGCAGCAGCGATTCAGCGTTACTTGGACTATAAAAGTCCATGATAAGTTTGTGGAGCAGTGTGACACGAGTAGTCTAAGCGCCGGTGCCGCAATTCCCGTAAATTATTGCCGCGTGTTTTGTAGGGGCGCAGCTGGCACCCGATCGCGTCCCAGATGAGTTTCATTGGGCTCAATTCTCTCGAATTCGGTGGCTAAGACATAAACGTGATTTTATTATCATACTCTTCAAACAGTTCTAGCACGAGTATTGTGACACTGACAGTTACCCTTGCGGAAGATGCAACGGTCGTCGGGGAGGACAAAAGCATGGAGGGGCTCAGGTGATCCGCAATAATGTTCACATAATTCACAGCTGCCAAGTTGCCTTCAGTTTCTGCTTCAGACCTCATGGCAGCACAAGTGTTTGTCCCCCATTGACACTGGTCAGCGTATGTGGCGTGGTGCATGTTTCGAGCTGTTGTTCGCCGAACTTGACGGCGTATGACACGTCCTGGTGTAACAAGAAAAGTGATTCATTCGACCAGGTTACAGGTTCTTATTGTCTATCCCGTACCCACTGTAATCATTATTGTATGTCCAGGTTCTGTAATGAGGCGTGGAAGTCCGGAATTTTGTCGTCTACTCATGGTCTCACCTCATTCAAGCTCTTTCCAAAGATGCTCAAATTTATGTCCTGAATGGTAGGTACAGACACTGAAAATGACGATCCCAGACAGTGTGTAAGAAACACTTTTTTAGCATGGCACGCGAAGAACGAAGTTGAATGTAATGTTGACGCTGATGGACACAGTTCAGATCCACCTAATCCAATAGGAATACGACGAAGTCCTTCTTGACGTAAGCCGTGACAATCGCTAATTCGCACAGTTTCACGGTCTAAGTTCCACAAAAGTATACGAGTCCTGGGACACATAATCTGGTGAAGACCTGTGTCTGAGGATTTCGAAGGCTCCTAGGGTGATCTCTTGTTGTTCAGTATGGGTGCTGATGGATATCTTCCATGATGCCTGTTGGTTTGGAGACACGGCACGGTGTAAATTCAAGGACTAGGTTCGGCTGGACGAAGCCACTTGGCGTGGCTGGCGTGAGCTGCCTGCTAGAGGTTAGCCAGTGATTAAATACACATCTGGCAGATATCCGGGTGGCTCTCAGGGAGCTCATGACTCGCGTATGCAACGTAGGGCCCGCGACTACAGCGCCGCTGTCGTCAGTGCGCACGCTGCTGGTGGCGAAGCTAGTGCCTCTGGTGGTGCCTTCTAGACACTGGCGTGTCAACAGGCTTGCTTATGTTCGCCGGCTGTAATGATGACATACACGTGGTCCACCCGTCAACAAATGTTTCGAATTGACTGGCGTGTGTACTATCTCCGACAGAAGGTGCCTACCGTATCGGAGCATTGCCGCCCGCTGATCGCGAGTGTTGTGCCGGTAGCTGTAGTAGCAGGCGAGAGGTCAGGAAACAATGATCACGATAGTAGCACGCGATCGGCGGACCAGTTCCTCCGTTCACGAACGCTCACTCGCACGCGCCGGGTCATAGAAGTCTGCCCTCTGACAAAGTTACTTAAGTCGCTTGATTTCCCCTATTACGACTCGTTATCTTCTCCAGAGTGATTCGCCATTCGTCTCCGCTCCGCTTATACGTATACACTATGCAACAAAATTAAAGAATCGCTTTTTCGAAATTCTCTAATTGGCACCCACTGCGGCGCATAAGTTTGAAATTTGGCTCGAAGGCGTAGACAGCCGTCCTCTATGAAGACGCAAAAGCGTGATGCCCTCCGACGTCTATCTCCGGCTAGGCGACGCTTCAGACAGCAAGGTGTCGGCACTTTCGAAAAAAAGCCACAGCTCAAAAGTTCATGTAAGTTGCGTTTATGATGACACATTGGCACCAAATTTCGGTACAATTCTACCCAACGTCTCGGTGCACGAATCACACGATAAGAAGGTGGTCATAGACCTTCATACCCACGTTTAGTGCCTTCTTTGAAGTCTCTGTGATGGATGTCAGAACCGCGACACCCAGCGTTTAAATAGCACAGCTTTCTTATGGGTGGCAGAGCGAAACATTTCGGACACACAGCCGCTCAGAATCGACACGAGAAGGCCTCAAGCGTGTGACATAAAGGACATCAATGAGACCAACCCTTCCTTTGTGGCGTCGATTCCCACATATTTCGCTGTCGAATACGACAGTCGACAGTGCGATGAGCAAGAGGACGACGTTCTTACAACCTTGACACTGCTGACAGCCCTGGACGCTTCAGCCCTTCGCTAAGAACATTGTGGGGCTGCATCCCACTGAACGTGATCAGCTTTGGAGGGCAACGCGACTGCGCTTTTTGCTTTATTGTACAGGGCAGAACCACTGCGGACCGTTCAAATCCATTCAACAAAATTTGATCGTGATCCGAAGCATCAAAGAGAACTTCTGCTTTTTCAACGGTCCTATTTTCCGCCCTCCTGTGACGTGACCACGGAGGAGTGGAAATTAAGACGTGCGTGTATAAAACGCAAAGAGTCCATGTAAGTCCTCCCCAGTTCGGCAACGCCATAGGTGCCACACATGCAGCTTTGCTGAGCACATAGGAAATGTACCTTCACAACTTTCGACAAGAAATGAGCCTGGTGGCTACTCCACCGTCTGAGGCATAGGCAACACCTTCTACACTCCTTTGGAGCAGTTTGCCGTGGCCTTTTTCTCGCGTGTATCCACACCTTTCTGTTTGAATTTTTGCCGAGTCTGAGGGCGAGGTTTCAGGGCGCCACGCTTTTGCATTACTACAGAGGAAGGCTGAATGCACCTTTAAGACAAGTTTCAAACTTATGCGCCGCAATGGGATGTTCTTACGGGGTCTCGAAAATGTGGTCCTTTAATTCTGTTGCGCAGTGTACGTTTCTTACTGTTTGGAGTGCCCATAGTGCCACCAGGCGCCACTCGAACTCGCTGAGCCGTGTCGGGTAATTTCACCTTCCCACTATCGATAACTTTTAGCTGGCGTCTCACCAGGGAGCGCGGGTTACTCCCTCGTGCGGTTATCACTGCATCGCCTTATCCTCAAAAGCGGCCCCTAGAGCCGCATATAGGGAGAGGCTCTCGACGGGCAGTTCTCGCACACTGTGGAGTTGCGGCCAGCAGCAGTGTTTGGAGCAAAGGACGCGATGCAGATTGGCACGACGTGTCTTCCGGGTTGTCGTTCACTCTTCTTCGCCAGCAGTGGACAGAAGGCAAATGTCTGTTGTTCAGCCTTGTGCTCCGATTTCCCTCTCCGCAAGCTCTCTGAGCAGACGTTTGTGTTTATGTTCATTGAGTTATTAAGTGGCTTATTACTTCGATCTGTGATTTTCGGACTCGTACGTTGCGCTGTCTGCTCTGTGTGATTTTGAAGTAACTTGTGTTTATCTGCTAGCAAGCGTTCTCTCTCAAAAATTTGCCATGGTTGATGGCTGGTTCAAATGGCTCTGAGCACTATGGGACTTAACTTCTGAGGTCATCAGTCCCCTAGAACTGAGAACTACTTAAACCTAACTAACCTAAGGACATCACACAAATCCATGCCCGAGGCAGGATTCGAACCTGCGACCGTAGCGGTAGCGCGGTTCCAGACTGAAGCGCCTAGAACCGCTCGGCCACACCGGTCGGCCGTGTTTAATGTTATTATGGTTATGTAATGTGCCCAGTTAGTAGGTATACCTATATCAGGGGCCTATGCCTTATGCAGTTTAAAAAAGTGTTTATTTTAAAATTATTATGCAAGAGAACAAGCTGTTCCTTAATTTTAACATTTGTTTTCACGATCTTTTAGAAGCTGGTGGGCTCTCTAGTATCACGTTTATCCAGGCGTTTAGACATGTTATGAGCTCCAGCTAATGGGGAGACCCTAGCGATTGTTATTTATATTTCTTCCAGGATGAAATTACAACTCCATTTCAGTAGTTCTCTGTTAGCAAAGCTCATTTCCTGAGGCGTATCAACTAATTAGAAAGGCTCTATAAGTGCAATCTCACAACTTTACTTTAGCATAATCCAGTAAGTCACTTACCTGTCTTGTTTGCGAACAGCAATTACTAAGTTTCTGGGAGAGTGTTCCGTGTCGGCGGCTTCCTGCTGCGTGGGCCTGGCTTACTTGCGGCCGTGTGCACTGCTCTCGAGAATTTCCTAGTGGCTTGCTATTTGTTTACAGTCGCTCGTCCTGGCTGTCTGTGCTCAAGCTGAGTATCTTGTCTTATCTGACTTGCACTGTAAACGATCAGCCAAGAGGCCTCTGATAAATTTGCTTCGCACAAGAAATTTTCCCTTTAACGTTTAATACATATTGTAACCTTGTTTTCAGTTTCATTGTAAATGTTTTAGCGTAGACCATTTGGGTAATTCCTAAAGACCAAGTGTTATCTTTGTTAATATATATCTTATGGCGGCGGGGGGGGGGGGGGGGGGGGGCGGCTCTGCCTAACGTCTTGGTTTTGAATTCGCTTGAAGAAGCTTGTCTAGAACTGTTTTAATTACTTTAATTTGCTGGTTAATTCAAAATCATTTAATTTAAAAATTTTATAAAAGCCAATTTTGTTAAGATCTTACATCTTCAATTTGTTTGAGATTATTATTATTGTAAGTCAACGGCTGTCTCCTTTACCATTGTGAACGTTCAAAAATGTTGTTCAAATGAGTGTGAAACCCTAAGGGACCAAACTGCTGAGGTCATCGGTCGCTAGACTTACACACTACTTAAAGTAACTTATGCTAAGAACAACACCCACACGCCCATGCCATAGGGAGGACTCGAACCTCCGGCGGAAGGGGCCTAGCAGGCCGTCACATAGCGCCTCAAACTGCGCGGCCACTGTGAACGTCTTCATGGCTGTAATGGCAAATTAACTTCAATGTCCGTATTTGGTTTCAAATGAGTCTTGTTATTATTCTTTCGTTGTCATTTACCTAATCTTGGTAAGTGCAGATTTCAGTCGCGGTGAACAGTAGTCAGAATCTTTTGCTCATCAGAGTATTTTTTCAGTGTCACCTAGTTTTTATTCTACAGGTATACACAATCATGCTTTAGCAGTCCTATACGTTTCACAAGATCTTCAGTACTATATTCAAACATATTTTCAAGAGCATGCAAGAAGCAGGGTTCAAGATTTCTCCCACCTGAAAGTGTCAAAAAAGCGTCGCTAACATGAAGGTACAGGCAACGGAAGTGAAAATCCCAATTACAATGGCTACCGTTGCTAGTATTTCTTTAACAAAATTGGTCTGAAGTAATGTACGTATCTCGATTTTAAGTTTATACCTGCGGAACAGTTCATGAAACGTTTGTGTTTGTCGGTTAGGTAGAATTTCCAGTCGGCTTTGGATTTGTGTGTGTGTGTGTGTGTGTGTGTGTGTGTGTGTGTGTGTGTGTGTGTGTGTGAGAGAGAGAGAGAGAGAGAGAGAGAGAGAGAGAGAGAAAGAGAGAGAGACAGAAAACGCATGTTGTATTGTGGTTCAATGTCTACGTAAAGCTGTAAGTCCCTCTACAAAGGAGTAAATCAATTAGAAGATCATTTGAGCCGGCCGGAGTGGCCGTGTGGTTCTAGGCGTTACAGTCTGGAGCTGAGCGACCGCTCCGGTCGCAGGTTCGAATCCTGCCTCGGGCATGGATGTGTGTGATGTTCTTAGGTTAGTTAGGTTTAATTAGTTCTAAGTTCTAGGCGACTGATGACCTCAGAAGTTAAGTCGCATAGTGCTCAGAACCAAGATTATTTGAGGCAAGGGCATATAACTTCGTCACCTGTATCATGCATAGTGAACCACTGCATCGGTCAAATTAATCTGCAGCTGGGAGACACCATTTGAGTCTGCATGATAGTGCTATTACCTTAAAAGATGCTTAGTTCCAACAAAAAGGTACTCTTTAGTCAACAAAACAATTCTCAAAGACGTTCCAGAACCATAAAAGTTTGCCAATGATGTATAAGTTCGCTCGAACAACCTGTTTATGGCTGCCCTCTTCCTTATCCATCTTCAAAACGACACGAAAATTATTGATACAAAGTATCATAAATTCAATGCAAGATGTTGGAGAAAGGCAAGTCTTTTTGGACCAGACAGACTAGGAGTCAGTGGTAAAATTAATTCACCTGAAACCAAGCCTTCTAGAACCTCGACATGACAGTTTTATGTGACACAATCACTACTCTAGATGACGTTCTGATAATGACAAACGAAAATGGGTTTCAGTACCTTACTTAGGTAATATATCGTATAATATTCAGCGTTTGTTAGTTAAGAAATTTGGATGGAGGATTGTTTTCTCCATAGATAACCTATTACAAAAATTTAATACATAACTTTAAAACTTCAAATGAATTTTTACGCGGCTCATAGTTTAAAAAATTACTTGGGGAATGTTCCCGGTGTTTTACATCGGACAGATCCGTAGGGCTTTTAAAATAAGGTAATAAGTAACACTTGCTAGGGTAGAAAGTTTCCAACGTTCACAATTATCCTTTTGCGGAGTATTTATTAATATCGGAACACAATCCAAAAGAATTACACGAAATAACGATACTTCATGGAGAAAATAGGATGGAAATCTGATGTCTTGGGAGAACTTGAGATCCTTAGACATATAGTCAGTAACGATGGCCTCATCTTAAACGAACAACTAGTGTTAAGAAACAAAAGCTTTAACGTTTTTAAGCCATTGCTCGCGACTATATGATGCTTTGGTTCACGTTTCTGTTCATTTTCATTTCGCAAACGTTGTTTTTCCCTTTCCTTTACGGACTCTGTGCTGTTTTATTGATAGCTCACCAGACGGCATTGTACACCAAATTCCGTTTTCCGGATTTCATGTAAGGTATACTCCCTCTTTTTACGTATAGTAACTTCTTGATAAAATCTTGCAACAGTACGTCGTTCATTCTCAACATGTATTTTAACTAAGCACTTTATACATTTTATGCTACATATTGTAATGGTAATTTTTGTTGAAATTATTTTATTCCTTTTGTATCTTTCGTACATCTTTTCTTTTATACCAAATACAATTTACTCTATTTAAAACATCTAAATATGTATCATACAGATTTATTGCTGTAACAGTTGCGTATTTCGTACAGTTGAGCGTTTATCATGCTGCTAGCACCCAGTAAGGGCGTGCTCTACACCACATTTACCTAGCATCGCAACCAGTACATGTTCAGTCCAATGTCTGCTCTTTGGTTATACCAGTATAATAAATTTTTACTGTCCCCGTGGAGAACTTAATTCGAAATTGTCTGCTGTTTGACTTTAGCTTCTTAACTCATCATATACGTTTAAAATTTTAGCGTCATCTAATTTATGTAGCTACAAGTTTTATTCCATGTGCTGAATTTCAATGTTGTAAAGTTTTAAGTATATTAGACGTTTATTTTATAATACGTTTAAAACATTATACGTGACTTTCGTTCTGAAGTATATACCCTTCGTGGTACTGAAACCTGGTCAACGTTTTTGCAATAAACTTATGCAACCTGTTCGCTGTATACTTTATTTACTGACAATCATGAAAACCTGTTGTATGTATGTTGGTATACATTATTTCTAGCCATACGACTGTCGAAAGCTACGAAAGGTAGCTAATATTTTTATCTTGTTCTTCGTTACACATTTTCGAACAGAAAAAAATTAGAGCGTCCACTAAAATTGCTTTCCAATGTGTTTTGGCATATGTGGAAAGCTCGGGTAAGGCGTCGTATTTGTAGTTAATATGATGAAAAGCTAGGCCAAAGTTTTCTTTCTTCTGATTATTATCCTTGAACGAATTATGAAGTTTCTGCACGATCATTGTTTCCTTCCTGCCAGGAGTTTATACCAGTACTACGGTAACATGCCCACACAGTCAAGATGTTAGAACGAATTATTTTGAATCAGTCGACCGAGTGGAAAATATATGGCGAGACACTTGGCGTAATGATACAGCCTATTTTTTCCTTTGCTTTTAATTAAAATTTCCTAGACTAACTGCTGTGTAACAAGGTTTGAGTGAAGGTATTACGTCAAGCCAGGACCCTTAACTTGTTTTACTTACAGGACCTCATACTGAAGCTTCACTTTGCGAGTAATAAACAAGACACACATCATACTTGAATAACGTAGTATACGTGGTGTTACAGATACGATAGCATTCAACTGGTAACTTTCGTTGCGGCATAATTGCAACTAAATTGTCAAAATCTGCACACGTGACAATACAGTGTGGAGGGCCAGTGGCCGGCCGACGTGGCCGAGCGGTTCTAGGCGCTACAGTCTGGAACCGCCTGACCGCTACGGTCGCAGGTTCGAATCCTACCTCGGGCATGGATGTGTGTGATGTCCGTAGGTTAGTTAGGTTTAAGTAGTTCTAAGTTCTAGGGGACTGATGAACTCAGAAGTTAAGTCCCATAGTGCTCAGAGCCAATTGAACCATTTGAAGGCTAGTGCCTTATGGGTCCGCAACACATAATACACATCAGTTAAGCGGGAACGTTGAGTCTGTTGCTCCAAGGATACTCTTTAATATGGTTCTTATCAGTCTCCAGCGAGGATTTTTACTATCGACAAACTGTGCTGCAATGCCTATAATTCTGAAACTATGTGTAAGGGAAAAAAATTAGTAAAAAATAAATCCAGACCAACTAATCAGTATTTTGTCACAGCTTCATCCGTCTGTTCTGTTGAAAGTTGTATGTGCCAAGTGCAACGTTCCACTCCTTAAAGTGGCTTCATTGGTTGTTCTTACGTCATTATTGATGTCTCTACGACTTAAGATTCGAGGCTGTTCCATGCTGTATGTGCTTTCGGGCTTAATTTTCAGAACTTATTTTTTGCTTACTGTGCTAAACTTCTATCAAATATCCTTAATTGCTTCATAAAATACGTCAGACTGGTTATATTTCTCCTTTTACTTTTTAAAGAGGAAGTTAAGGATTGTGTACTTAAGTTCGTATTTTATCTGTTAGTTTTATTTTCGTGACCAGCATATAAGGAACACACAGGATGAGGTGCTTAAATCCGGACAAAAAATGGCTCTGAGCACTATGGGACTTAACTGCTGAGGTCAACAGTCCCCTAGAACTCAGAACTACTTAATCCTAACTAACCTAAGGACATCACACACATCCATGCCCGAGGCAGGATTCTAACCTGCGACCTAGCAGTCGCGCGGTGCCAGACTGTAGCAGCTTGAACCGCTCGGCCACAGTGCCGGCCAAATCCGGGCAAATGAAACCTTTTTTCTAAAAGCAAATTTAATAACATAAAATACAAATGAAAATGAAAATCCTTTTACATATGTGTACTCTTTCAAGAGTAACATTATTCGATGTAACTGCCTTAAGCCGAAATGACCGCCTCCACTCCTGTCCTGAAGCGTTCGCACGCACTCTTTCAAACAGTGCTCTCCATATTCGCAAATGCTGCTTCGACAGCGGTGCGTAAAGATGCGACATTAGCGTGCCTCTGGTAACTCTTTCGACTAATCTCCAAACATAGTAGTCGAGGTGGTTCGAATCCGACTCCAGAAATTGTCAACGTTATCCGAGACCCAGTTTTGGACTAAATGGCTCGTATGAGGGCCTCCTATGCCATTCGACGAATTGCTTGCTCGCTGACATTCGGTACTGATTCCAATTTCCTCATCGATTGACTCACCCTTTTCGAAGACTGCCACAGTTGGTGACACTCATTTCTTCGAATGATGTTTCCTCGCTGGGTTAGCGGACCCTTCCCCAGACCTCCGAAGCATTATACAGTACTTGGCCACAATATTGTGAACAGTTGATCTCGAGAGCCCGAAGAATATTTCGTTGGGCGAACGCCCAGCTCGAAAATTTTCGATAATCGCTGCTCTTCGGTTTACTCTGCACTTGTCCGTAACACCTCGGCCATTTTTAGGTTTTGACTGTTCACTACATGCCTATGGCTTTCAAGAACGCCAAGCTAAACCTCCGGCGGAACAACGATATGGCGGGAAATTCAAATTGAAATTTGTTCGTATTTAAGCGCAGCACCTTGAATATTAATTACTGCAAGCAATGACCTAATGAAAGAAGTTCATGTCTCCTTTTCTCCAATTTCTTAGACTACGTAGCATGTCTGTAGGGACTTGTAATCTTACTCTGAATACGAAATACAGTTCACGTTGTGATGGTACAACTCCAGATAAGGTGTCCACAAAGTTTAAGAGCGGACGCGACTGTGCCCGCGCCGTCTGTTGTGGGTTGAATGACAGACGTAGCCGCGCGAGCGCGAGTTTGACAGTAAAAGAGGGGTGGAAACGGGCCACGTGGGTACCGTGCTGAGCTGCCCAAAGGGGCACCGGTTTTGAAGTTCCACCGCTAGATGTAGGCGCTCTTTGAGCTTCTGTTATTGGGTCGTTCTGGAAGTATGAGGGATCCTGGAGACTGGCAGATGTTCAGGATGCTCTGAAAACACGTGTTCGAAATTTCCTGTGGTCGCTTTCCGCTGGAGACAAAGAACGGCAAAAGAGGCCGCTACAAGTTGTCAGAGAGACCAGCTAAATTGCTGATAAAAAGATATCTAAAAAAAGAAGTGAGACCATTAAGATAGGGGAAAACTAATACCACAAATAAAGGTAGAAATTTATGACGAGTGCGAGGGTTTAGTCGCGCCCTCGAACCATGTATAGCTTCTAAGTTATTTTGCGTAAAACATTTTGTGAACATCGTAACCTTTAGAAATTAATAAACTTGACGACATCTCTACCGATTTTTATAAGCGAAGTGGCTACGAATCAATTTCCTAGAAATCTATCAAAGAATCGAAACAGAATTGTTATAAACGTTACCAGTTTTGAAATAAAGGCTGGAGATGTGTATTACGCGTGAAAAAATAGTGCCCTTTTGCCATAAGATTAATTAATACGTTAAAAGTAGTGGCAGTATTGTAAAATAAACACAGTTAGGGAAGACTGAGTATACTGACTGTTAAGGGTTTACATCTACTAACGACAATATAACATCAAATAACCTTCTCCATAATAGATATCGAATTTACGAGAAAACTAGTGAATATAATGAAAAACTGAAGGCACCAATGAATAGCTGAGAAAATTTGGATGCAGCTTCATGTATGATACATATGTATAGAGATATATTTATAGATTTTATGTGTTCAGGAAGGAAGAAAGTATGTGTTTTGACTCATGTTACTATGCGAGCACATAAAAACACCGCAGCCATCTTGGAGCGGGCAGTCTGATTTTGGCGACACTAGGAGACGAATAGTCTGATTCTGGCAGTATTCGCAGGCGGTCGTTGTATTGAATTTTGTATGCGCGGTTTCGCGAAATTGTTGCTGTTTTCTTGAGTGTCTAACCGCTGACTTAAAAACCTTACACGTGTATCGTTAGCATACACTTAGAAATATTTTTGAACAGTGAATTCTGACGAATGTTTGTCATGGAACGATTCCTAAGTTTGAAATTTCACTGCTGACCTTTCCGACTGATTTTCAAGAAACCTGAAATTTTGGTATTTCGCAATTGACGAACTATAACTTAAATTTTAAGTGAGTAGGACATAGAATGGTTGCGAGATTTTGGTCTGCGCGAGACACTGCCCGGGTTTGTTTCGTTCTAGCATTGGTCTAATAAAATTCGGTATTGCTGATTCATAAAATTGTTACTGTGAGATAAACAGGAAAAAATCCAGCTTTTATGATACACTTTAATCCGTGAGTGTAGTGAACTCCCTTTACCCAAATTCCTGCCTGCATTTACTTAAAAGTTTACTTTCCTTTTAGTTGATTTTGGAGCGAGAGCGACGAGTGATTGGCTGTCCGCAAAACACGAACGCAGCCAAATAATATATACAGGATGGTCCACTGATCGTGACTGGGCCAAATATCTCACGCAATGAGCGTCAACCGAAAAAACTACACAGAACGAAACTTGTCTAGCTTGAAGAGTGAAACCAGATGGCGCTGTGGTTGGCCCGCTAGATGGCGCTGTCATAGGTCAAACGGATATCAACTGCGCCTTTTTTTTTTAATAGGAATCCCCATTTTTTATTACATATTCGTGACTGTTTTAGTTGAACCACTTTTTTCGCTTTGTGATAGATGGCGCTGTAATAGTCACAAACATATGGCTCACAATTTTAGACGAACAGTTGGTAACAGGTAGGTTTTTAAAATTAAAATAAAGAACGTAGGTACGTTTGAACATTTTATTTCGGTTGTTCCAATGTGATACATGTACCTTTGTGAACTTATCATTTCTGAGAACGCATGCTGTTACAGCGTGATTACCTGTGAATACCACATAAATGCAATAAATGCTCAAAATGATGTCCGTCAACCTCAATGCATTTGGCAACACGTGTAATGACATTCCTCTCCACGGCGAGTAGTTCGCCTTCCGTAATGTTCGCACATGCATTGACAATGCGCTTACACATGTTGTCAGGCATTGTCGGTGGATCACAATAGCAAATATCCTTCAACTTTCCCCACAGAAAGAAATCTGGGGACGTCAGATCCGGTAAACGTGCGGGCCATGGTATGGTGCTTCGACGACCAATCCACCTCTCATGAAATATGCTACTCAATACCACTTCAACCGCACGCGAGCTATGTGCCGGACATCTATCATGTTGGAAGTACATCGCCATTCTGTCATGCAGTGAAACATCTTGTAGTAACATCGGTAGAACATTACGTAGGAAATCAGCATACATTGCACCATTTAGATTGCCATCGATAAAATGGGGGCCAATTATCCTTCCTCCCATAATGCCGCACCATACATTAACCCGCCAAGGTCGCTGATGTTCCACTTGTCGCAGCCATCGTGGATTTTCTGTTGTCCAATGGTGCATATTGTGCCGGTTTATGTTATCGCTGTTGGTGAACGACGCTTCGTCGCTAAATAGAACGCGTGCAAAAAATCAGTCATCGTCCCGTAATTTCTCTTGTGCCCAGTGGCAGAACTGTACACGACGTTCAAAGTCGTCGCCATGCAATTCCTGTTGCATAGAAATATGGTACGGGTGCAATCTATGTTGATGTAGCATTCTCGACACCGACGTTTTTGAGATTCCCGATTCTCGCGCAATTTGTCTGCTACTGATGCGCGGATTAGCCGCGACAGCTGCTAAAACATCTACTTGGGCATCATCATTCATAGCAGGTCATGGCTGACGTTTCACATGTGACTGAACACTTCCCGTTTCCTTAAATAACGTAACTATCCGGCGAATGGTCCGGACACTTGAATCATGTCGTCCAGGACACCGAGCAGCATACATTGCACACGCCCGTTGGGCATTTTGATCACAATAGCCATACATCAACGCGATATCGATCTTTTCCGCAATTGGTAAACGATCCATTTTAATACGGGTAATGTATCACGAAGCAAATTCCGTCCGCACTGGCGGAATGTTTCGTGATACCACGTACTTTCACGTTTGTGACTATTACAGCGCCATCTATCACAAAGCGAAAAAAGTGGTCCGACTAAAACATTCATATTTCTTTACGTACTACATGAATATGTAACAAAAAATGGGGGTTCCTATTTAAAAAAAAACGCAGTTGATATCCGTTTGACCTATGGCAGCGGCATCTAGCGAGCCAACCATAGCGCCATCTGGTTTCCCCCTTCAAGCTAAACGAGTTTCGTTCTTTGTAGTTTTTTCGTTTAACGCTTATTTCGTGGGATATTTGGCCCTGTCACTGTCAATGGACAACCCTGTATATAAAAAAATCCAACCATTCACTGTGGCCGTTGTTTACCTTAATAGCCTACTGACAACGACAGAATTGGTCACAGATATCAGTTGGAACTTAAATAGTGGCAACAGTGCTGTGGATACACTAGACAATGGAATCTACTATTGTCGTTGATAGCACACGTTGTTGACATACCTACCTTACTTCCGAGCAAATGGATTCGCCCGTACCACGTCATCGGCGTGCGCGTGAGGGAAACGCAGTCACTTGTAAGCTAGTGTGGTCTATCGCAACAGTGTCACTATGTTTTCTAAACAGGAACAACGGAGTTGGATCGATATTGAACGTGCCTGAGGTCGTACAGCACGACAGTGTAATCAAGGTCTTCAAGAGGCGTGCGGGAAATCGGCATTGCCGTACAGAACAGTAGCCCGTTGGGTAAAAGCCTTCAATGAAAGTCGGCAAACGGTGACAGACATGCATCGAGTAGATCGTCCTAGCATCTCTGAACAAGACGTGCATGCTGTTGCCACGTTAGTGGACAGTGATCTACGCCATACGATTCGTGAGCTCGCCCACGAAACCGGATTAGCGCATACGACTGTGCTTCGCATCCTGAGGGAACGCCTTGGCATGCGAAAAATTGCATCGCGATGGGTTCCACATGACTTGACGGAAATGCAGAAATGGATGCGTTACGACACTGCTCAGACGCACTTGGAGCGCTCTGAGGGCGAAGGAGAGGCTTTTTTACGCCGTATCGTAACACTGGATGAGACATGGGCCACAGCGTACGAGCCAAAACTGAAACGCAATTCTAACGAGTGACGTCATTATGGGTCGCCGCGAAAGTCATAAGTGTGTCAGAGCCCCAGTATGGTGAATGTTATGGTGATTCACGTGTACGACTGTGAAGGTATTATCCTAACGCATTACGTTCTTCCATGGCAGACCATCAATTAACAGTATTACTGTTCGTTTCTGGAGCATCACGTGCGACCTGCGTTGCGAAGACAGCATCAAAAAGACAAGTACAGTGTAAGACAGGCAGAAAATTGCACATGCAGACATAAAAAAATCTTTATGTAAACAAATGCACTTGAAAATGAGAATAAATTCTCGAAACGCACTGTGCTATGCACGAAGAAATGCATAGCTGGTGCAGTTTTTCATCGTTGCAGGATTTCCCGAAACTTCGATTATGATGCACAAAATTACGAAAAGAATTTAATCATACATAATTTTTTTTGTAAATTTGTAGTGCTTTGTAGCAACACATTTAAATTATCTACATAGATAATTTAAACGTGCTACTGGGAACATTCAATCGCCAGGAACCGTCAGTCACAAAAGAGCGATTTGTTCGTATCTACATGATAAACATGACAGAAGAAGTACATTTCATTACCATGTCGTGACAATGTCTGTTAAAGTTCTTGTTATCATATCACCAATTGTTTCCTTTCGCTTTTTGATTTCACATTTCCATGCTTAACGAAGATGCGAAACAAACAGTTTGTCATACATTTCGGCCTATTCAGACCTCTTAATGAGGAGAGAATCACAGTTATAACAGTGATTTACGCCACTGAAATCGCGGAAATTGTTTCTCAGAAATCAGTTAAGGTTCAACAGACAGCATCCGTCTCTAAATGTGATGCTACTGCCAGCAGAGCGCCTTTTGAGCTGCTGCTACCCGTAAAGATTGTGAGCCTGAAGTCGGCGAACTGAGGTGTTACTTGATAACATCATACAACAGAAGCGAAGCGCGCTGGCGGTATCAGGCTGCAGGTATCTTCTTTCGAACGTCTTGACTGTCGGCTGAGGTAGAGAGGACGCTATAGGGCTGGATTGCTTTTTCGTCACAGCAGCACAGTCGAGCGCTTCGCCTTTGTTTCTCCGAAGACGAGCATCACGTATCGTTTCTTGGAAAGAAGGGGATTCCTACCTCATCTCTTCACTGAGCCACCTCGTTGCGTGCTGCTTCTTCCGGATACTGAACCACACTCAGACTGAAAATAAGGTCTGGTAAACACGGACTACTTTATAAGCACAATAATTCAAAACAATCGAATAGTAGCTTCAGATGTAAGACATCTTATTTATTTAGGGGTGATTTGAATTGAACTGAAAGAAGTGAAAAGTGCGGTAGATGATGTCCATAAACAGTATAATATAAAATTATGTATGTGCATGTCTGAGCACTCTCTCGATTCCAAAATGTCGGTATACACCTCCATCATATCGCTTATTGCAACATTAGTAGGAGGAAGATCTATAGATATTGGATTCCACGTTCATGCTGTATTCCTTCACTTCCGGAAGACGTTCGGTACTGGTCCACACTGTCACGTAATCGATAAAATACCAGCGAGAGAAAATCTGACAAGCTATATCATTAGACTGAATCTTCAGACGCAAAAGTTATTTTCAAGAAATTGTTCTAAGACTTTAATTGTTCACAATATACATAAATGGCTCAGTGGGAAACGTCGGACGCTCCATGAAGCTTTCCACGGATGATGCTGTTGTACACCGATAAGTCACAAAACTAGAAAATTGTAGCGAAATGACTGAAGACTGCAGAGGATCGATGCTTGGTGGAACGACTGGCCATTAACCATCAACATGTGCGTTGTGCATGAGTAGGCGGAAAGCCTCCTTATGCTGTGATAACACTCTAATAGAACAATCAATGGAAGTAACCACATGCATCAAATATCTGAGAGTGCGTGTACGGAGGGTTTTAAAGTGAAACGACCAGGAAATGCAGATGTCATTGGTAGTCAGACCGTGTAGTCCACCCACGGAGCAGGTAGCTTACGATACCATCATTCAACTGATGCTTGAATTTAAGAACCTTCAACATCGCAGCGCGTCAGCAATCGTTGGTTAATATATTAAAACACTAGAAACCCGCCTCGATTGCACTTTATGGCGGGTCGGCCCATCTAACATAGGCCGGTGTGAGGTGGAGGTTACACCATTAAGTTAAGACTTTGTACACATGTATTGTTTGTGTTTCCCTTTTTTTCGTTTATAAATGTGTAGCTATGGTGTTCTTTTAATCATTGACAAAGACCTTCTTAGGCACTTGTGGGTTTTATTGTTCTGAAGTAGGTGTAGTTATCTACGCCGAAACGTAGGTTAACACTAGGTGTTTTTTTTTTTTTTTTTTTTTTTTTTTTTTTGCAATCGAGGCGGGTTTCTAGTTTTTTAATATGATGCTTGAATGTTGCTCGTCATTGTGGGGCCTATACCAGATACCGTTGAACCAAATGGGAGCAGTGCGTTTCGTTACAGGTTTATTAAGTGCTAAAGCCCCACAGAGACGCTCACATCAGTCAACTCCAGTGGCAGTCATTGCGAAGGAGGCGTTCTGCATCACATTATGCTTTACTGTTAAAGTTACGAGAGCGTACGTTCTTAAAAGCGCCAGACAAAATTTTACTTCCTCTTCGTATGCGAAAAACTCATGAAGGTAAAATTAGAGAGCTTACAGGTAGCATGGAGACTTACCGACAATCGTTCTTCTCGTGAGCTATTCGAGATGGAACAGGAATATGTAGATGGTAATTTTAGGAATAAGCCAATTAGAGGACCTCTGTAATGGATGCAGGAACATGAGTACGTAGCGTACTTGGAACAAAGGCCAATACCAATAAGTCAATATTAGTCCGTCTATTAAAACAGTAGCTAAACGAAAGGAACAGTTCCAACGCGAGAACGACATATTAAATTCTCCGTAAAATACTTTTCTTTTGTCACAAGCCGTCTGACTTGACCGCGGCCCTTCACAAAATCCTCTACTGTACCAACCTCTTCATCTCAAGGCAGCACTTGCACACTACGTCTGCATTTACTTACTGGATGTATTCAAATCTCTGTCCTCTATCACGACATCTGATAACTCCACCCACTCGTAGAGGCTTTTAATGCACTATTTCTGCCTATGTGTATACTCCTGTGGTTCAACAGCAGAATTCCTCTTGCTCTCTTCATGTTGATGCCCTTGCTGATAATTTTACCGAAGAGCTTTTGTGTGCTCTGAACCTGTCGTTCAGAAGAAAATTTATTTTTCTCATCATCATCATCATTTAAGACTGATTATGCCTTTCAGCGTTCAGTCTGGAGCATAGCCCCCTCATAAAATTCCTCCGTGATCCCCTATTCAGTGCTAACATTGGTGCCTTTTCTGATGTTAAACCAATTACTTCAAAATCATTCTTAACCGAATCTAGGTACCTTCTCCTTGGTCTGCCCCGACTCCTCCTACCCTCTACTGCTGAACCCATGAGTCTCTTGGGTAACCTTGCTTCTCCCATGCGTGTAACATGACCCCACCATCTAAGCCTGTTCACCCTGACTGCTACATCTATAGAGTTCATTCCCAGTTTTTCTTTGATTTCCTCATTGTGGACACCCTCCTGCCATTGTTCCCATCTACTAGTATCTGCAATCATCCTAGATACTTTCATATCTGTAACCTCAACCTTGTTGATAAGGTAACCCGTATCCACCCAGCTTTCGCTCCCATACAACAAAGTTGGTCGAAAGATTGAACGGTGCACAGATAACTTAGTCTTGGTACTGACTACCTTCTTGCAGAAGAGAGTAGATCGTAGCTGAGCGCTCACTGCATTAGCTTTGCTACATCTCGCTTCCAGTTCTTTCACTATGTTGCCATCCTGTGAGAATATGCATCCTAAGTACTTGAAACCGTCCACCTGTTCTAACTTTGTTCCTCCTATTTGGCACTCAATCCGTTTATATTTCTTTCCCACTGACATTACTTTCGTTTTGGAGATGCTAATCTTCATACCATAGTCCTTACATTTCTGATCTAGCTCCGAAATATTACTTTGCAAACTTTCAATCGAATCTGCCATCACAACTAAGTCATCCGCATATGCAAGACTGCTTATTTTGTGTTCATATATCTTAATCTCACTCAGTCAGTCTATTGTTTTCAACATATGATCCATAAATAATACGAACAACAGTGGAGACAGGTTGCAGCCTTGTGTTACCCCTGAAACTACTCTGAACCATGAACTCAATTTACCGTCAACTCTAACTGCTGCCTCACTATCCATGTAAAGACCTTTAATTGCTTGCAAAAGTTTGACTCCTATTCCATAATCTCGTAGAACAGACAATAACTTCCTCCTAGGAACCCGGTCATATGCCTTTTCTAGATCTATAAAGCATAGATACAATTTCCTGTTCCACTCATAACAATTCTCCAATATTTGCCGTAAGCTAAAGATCTGGTCCTGACAACCTCTAAGAGACCTAAACCCACACTGATTTTCATCCAATTGGTCCTCAACTAATACTCGCACTTTCCATTCAACAATACCTGAGAAGATTTTACCCACAACGCTGATTAAAGAGATACCTCTGTAGTTGTTACAATCTTTTCTGTTTCCATGTTTAAAGATTGGTGTGATTACTGCTTTTTTCCAGTCTGATGGAACCTGTCCCGACTCCCAGACCATTTCAATTATCCTGTGTAGCCATTTAAGACCTGACATTCCACTGTATTTGATGGGTTCCGACTTAATTTCATCCACCCCAGCTGCTTTATTGCACTGCAGTCTATTGACCATTTTCTCCATTTCCTCAAATGTGATCCTATATCCATCATCATTCCTATCCCATTCTACCTCGAAATCTGAAACATAACTGATCGTATTTTCACCTACATTGAGCAACTCTTCAAAATATTCCCTCCATCTGCCCAAGGCATCCAGTGGATTCACCAGCAGTTTTCCTGACCTGTCCAAAATACTTGTCATTTCCTTCTTACCTCCCTTTCGAAGACTTTTAATTACACTCCAGAATGGTTTTCCAGCAGCTTGACCCAACCTGTTTCCAAAGTCTTCCCAAGATTTCTTCTTGGATCCTGCAATTATCTGTTTGGCTTTGTTTCTTTCTTCAACATAACTTTCTCTGTCTACCTGAGTTCTAGTATGTAGCCATTTTTGATACGCCTTCTTTTTCCTTTTACAGGCTGCCTTGACTGTGTCATTACACCAAGCTGTTTGGTTCATCCTACTTTTACGCACTACTGTTCCAAGACATTCTTTAGCCACTTATAGTACTGTGTCCCTGTACCTTGTCCATTCCTTTTCCAATGACTGTAATTGACTACATTCAACTAACTGGTATCTTTCTGAGATCGCTGTTATGTACTTGTGCCTGATTTCCTTATCCTGAAGTTTCTCCACTCTTATCCTCCTGCATATGGACCTGACCTCCTGCACTTTCGGCTTCACAATCCCAATTTCACTGCAGATTAAATAATGATCAGTGTCATCAAAGAACCCCCTGAATACACGTGTGTCCCTCACAGTTTCCTGAATTCCTGATCTGTTATTATATAGTCAATGACAGATCTGGTTCCCCTGCCTTCCCAAGTATACCGGTGAATGTTCTTATATTTAAAAAAGGAGTTTGTGATTACTAAGCCCATACTGGCACAGAAATCCGAAAGTTGTTTCCCGTTCCTGTTGGCCTCCATATCCTCTCCAAATTTACCTATAACCTTTTCATACCCTTCTGTTCGATTTCCAATCCTGGCATTAAAATCACCCATGAGCAGAACGCTGTCCTTGTCCTTGAACAACTACATCACTGAGTGCCTCATAAAAACTATCCACCTTATCTTGATCTGTCCCTTCACAATGCGAATATACTGACACAATCCTAATTTTCTTGCTAGACACTGTCAAATCTATCCACATCAGTCGTTCGTTTACATACCTTATTGCAACTACGCTGGGTTCCGTTTCTTTCCTGATGTAAAGCCCTACACCAAATTGTGCTATTCCTGCTTTGACTCCTGACAGGTAGACCTTGTATTCTCCCACATCCTCTTCTTTCTCACCCCTTACCCGAATGTCACTAACAGCTAAAACGTCCAGCCCCATCTTACTTGCAGCCTCTGCCAGCTCTACCTTCTTCCCAGAGTAGCCCCTATTGATATTAATAGCTCTCCATCTCATTACCATTTGTTTGCCAAGTCGTATCTATTTATTCATATTTTCCCTGCTTCCATTTCACTTTAGCTTTCTTGAACATCGTATTTATTTCACTCCTAAAAAACTTATACTACTGTATACCTGGCTTTTCCTGTGCAGATCAGTACTTCCTTCGTCCGGGGCCAATTGATTTCTTCTGTTACCCAAGGTTTTCTCGCGGTTATGTTCCTTTGACCTACATTTGTTTGTCAAACTTTGTGAATGCCCTCCTCAGGTACGTCTGTTCTTTCCACCTGAACTGCCTATTGTGGTGCCTTAGAGATCTTCAAATGGATCTCATCATTCCTCAGTGCTTCTTTGCATACTGATTTTCTCTGGACTAGTCAAACTCCAGCCTCATCTACATCATTACTAAATTGAGATCCGAGTCTATATCTGCTCTTGAGTATGCCTTACACTCCAATATCATGTTTTGGAATATCCGTCTTAGTGTGATGTAATCCAAATGGAATCTGGAATCCAGGCTGTCTTCAAGCATACGTTCTCCTCTCACGGGTTTTTTAACTGCGTAGTCCATGTTACTATCTGAAATTTGTTACAGTACCCAATTATAATTTCTGCTCCCTCCTTCCTACTACCATCCACATTCTCCCGTTACTCTGCCTTCTGTTCCCTCCTCTACTATAGCGTTCAAATCATCCACGATTATTAGATTTTCATCTCTATTTACGTACCGAATTACTCGTTCAGTGTCCTCATATACTTTGCCGGCCGCAGTGGTCGAGTGGTTCTAGGTGCTTCAGTCTGGAACCGTGCGACCGCTACGGTCGCAAGTTCGAATCCTGCCTCGGGAATGGATGTGTGTGATGTCCTTAGGTTAGTTAGGTTTAAGTAATTCTAAGTTCTAGGGGACTGATGACCTCAGATGTTAAGTCCCATAGTGCTCAGAGCCATTTGAACCAATCCTAATATACTTTCTCTATCTCTTCATCTCCTGCGTGAGATATTGTCGTGTGCAACTTAAGTATTGTTGTTGGCGTTGAATTGTTGTTGATTCTAATAAGAACAATCTTGTCACAGTAACCCGTTGTTTGCCCTACCTTCGTATTAATAATGAATCCTACTTCCGTTACACCATTTCTGGTGCCTTTGATGTTATTCTATATTCGTCTGACCAGAAAAGCCTATCTTCTTTTTATTTCACTGCGCTAACGCTCACTATATGCAGTCTGAACTTCCGAATTTTCTTTTTCAGATTTCTTAGCTGCCCTTCCACCCTCAGATTACTTGTATTTCACTCGCCGTTGGGAAAATGTATTGGCCTAGGCGATATTATTTTATACTTTTCAGTCCAATTTTAAAACATTAGTACATTAAAAATTCATTTTTATTTAAATAATTCTTTAATTCCTGGTCACATGCCCTGTTGGTACACACTGTGTATCTTTAATGCGGTGATTTCCCTTGGCTTCTGCATCCTCATGCAGTTGATCTTTGCTGACTCTTCTGCCTTTCAGGGACATTTTCCCGTCTCAAGGGCCAGAGGATGATCTGAACCTTTGTCAGCTCCTGCGCTCTCTTTGACAAGGCCATTGGCATAGGCGAAACCCGATGGAGAAACCAAGAAAGAGATGTCATCACGCCAAACTAAACTTACACATTACTGAATGATAGTATCGCCTCCGGCAGTGTAGGGACTTCGGGTTACACTTTGTAGTCGTCAGGGATTAAAGACTCTGAAACCTGAAGCAGCATTTATCAACACGACTCGACTTGGTAATACTGCAGCCGCAGCATCTAACAAAGTCAAGGATGACTTCTGGAGAAATTCAATCATATTTCTCATTTAACATACTTGCCGGGAACTGTACTGATTACCAAAGCTGCTGCAAAGAACAGTACTTGCATATATATATATATATATATATATATATATATATATATATATATATATATATATATATATATATACTCCTGGAAATGGAAAAAAGAACACATTGACACCGGTGTGTCAGACGCACCATACTTGCTCCGGACACTGCGAGAGGGCTGTACAAGCAATGATCAAACGCACGGCACAGCGGACACACCAGGAACCGCGGTGTTGGCCGTCGAATGGCGCTAGCTGCGCAGCATTTGTGCACCGCCGCCGTCAGTGTCAGCCAGTTTGCCGTGGCATACGGAGCTCCATCGCAGTCTTTAACACTGGTAGCATGCCGCGACAGCGTGGACGCGAACCGTATGTGCAGTTGACGGACTTTGAGCGAGGGCGTATAGTGGGCATGCGGGAGGCCGGGTGGACGTACCGCCGAATTGCTCAACACGTGGGGCGTGAGGTCTCCACAGTACATCGATGTTGTCGCCAGTGGTCGGCGGAAGGTGCACGTGCCCGTCGACCTGGGTCCGGACCGCAGCGACGCACGGATGCACGCCAAGACCGTAGGATCCTATGCAGTCCCGTAGGGGACCGCACCGCCACTTCCCAGCAAATTAGAGACACTGTTGCTCCTGGGGTATCGGCGAGGACCATTCGCAACCGTCTCCATGAAGCTGGGCTATGGTCCCGCACACCGTTAGGCCGTCTTCCGCTCACGCCCCAACATCGTGCAGCCCGCCTCCAGTGGTGTCGCGACAGGCGTGAATGGAGGGACGAATGGAGACGTGTCGTCTTCAGCGATGAGAGTCGCTTCTGCCTTGGTGCCAATGATGGTCGTATGCGTGTTTGGCGCCGTGCAGGTGAGCACCACAATCAGGACTGCATACGACCGAGGCACACAGGGCCAACACCCGGCATCATGGTGTGGGGAGCGATCTCCTACACTGGCCGTACACCACTGGTGATCGTCGAGGGGACACTGCATAGTGCACGGTACATCCAAACCGTCATCGAACCCATCGTTCTACCATTCCTAGACCGGCAAGGGAACTTGCTGTTCCAACAGGACAATGCACGTCCGCATGTATCCCGTGCCACCCAACGTGCTCTAGAAGGTGTAAGTCAACTACCCTGGCCAGCAAGATCTCCGGATCTGTCCCCCATTGAGCATGTTTGGGACTGGATGAAGCGTCGTCTCACGCAGTCTGCACGTCCAGCACGAACGCTGGTCCAACTGAGGCGCCAGGTGGAAGTGGCATGGCAAGCCGTTCCACAGGACTACATCCAGCATCTCTACGATCGTCTCCATGGGAGAATAGCAGCCTGCATTGCTGCGAAAGGTGGATATACACTGTACTAGTGCCGACATTGTGCATGCTCTGTTGCCTGTGTCTATGTGCCTGTGGTTCTGTCAGTGTGATCATGTGATGTATCTGACCCCAGGAATGTGTCAATAAAGTTTCCCCTTCCTGGGACAATGAATTCACGGTGTTCTTATTTCAATTTCCAGGAGTGTATATATTACACAGTGTCTTTAAATGAATACACAACTAATTTAATAATTACGTTGTTATTCGCTCTGCTGTCTAAATACAGCATGGTTGCGCGTATATTGCAAGTGAACTACACGTTTAGAGTTATACCTATTTAGGATGAGGATTATGACGAATCAAACACCGTCAAGTGGCTTTTGACTTTTATGCTGAATATTTTTTCGTCTAAACGTAAGAGATGGAGTAATATTTCACCATAAAGTTAATTTTATAGAAATTATTCTTTCATTTTCTGCTCCCGTTGCAGCAAAGTTCACACACGTTCTCAGATAGGCAGGTTGTACAAAACTTCTATGAAGAAGTTTTTTTTCAATTTTTTGAATAAAATTCCTATTCCTTCTGAGTAGCCAGTGACATAACATTACCTCCAATGTTTCCTTTAATCTTAGCTATTTTACTTTGTAGATAAGCATGGTTTTTCAGTTTTCAGGCAAATCTAATATTAGGAATTCTATTATTCTGGGCAGTTTAAACAAATCCACTGTTACCCTTTTTTTAGAACCTTCTTAGAATGATAAACAGCCCCTTTATATTATGTCTTAAAGCCTCACTGCTCATTCCAAAAAATCTGGAGAAGCCGCTTATTTCAATAGTTTTGATGTATTACAGAGAGGGTGTGTTTTCGGCAGTCTTGATTAAATAAAATGTCTTGTTTGATTCTCTGGGCCTTTCTTTTGTTATTTAAAAGTGATCTGCTTTATTTGGCGCTCTACATACACTAATGTGCGAAACTTAAGGAAAGTAATAAGTTTCACATGACATGTCACTGCCAATTAACATGGCTCCGTGAAACCTGAACCATACATACAAATAACTGTTACAGTATAGTGAAGAAGGTAACTGAAAGAAATAAGCAGTGAGACGAACAGAAATGACAATTTTATTGAAAGAAAGTAACTGTACTAAAGTCACCGCGACTCACGATGGTCGGCAATGCATGATCTGAAACGTGCTCCCATGTTGGCCGCAAGATTGGTAATGATTTGTATAAGGCGTTGCATTCGTCATTTGGAAATTTGTGGTAAGGTCTTATGGGACTAAACTGCTCAGGTCATCGGTCCCTAAGCCTACACACTACTTAATATAACTTAAGCCGGCCGGAGTGGACGAGCGGTTCTAGGCGCTACAGTCTGGAATCGCGCGACCGCTACGGTCACAGGTTCGAATCCTGCCTCGGGCATGGATGTGTGTGAATGTCCTTAGGTTAGTTAGGTTTAAGTAGTTCTAAGTTCTAGGGAACTGATGACCTCAGATGTTGTCCCATAGTGCTCAGAGCCATTTGAACCAATATAACTTAAACTAACTTACACTATGGACAACACACACACCCATGCTCGAGAGAGGACTCTAACCTCTCACGTGGGGAAGGGGGGGCGGGGCGCACGGACCGTGACAAGACGCCCAAGACCGTGCGGCTACCCCGCGCGGCCATTCGTCCCTGAGGTTGGCAACTGCTGAATAGTCGCTGGTACATGTGGACTTGCTGCAATACATGTCCCAAACGCATCCCACACAATGGGATCTAAGTCGGGGAAACAAGCAGGCCAGTCGATTCGCTGAATATCTCTTGTTTCAAAGAGATCCTATACACTGCCATCGCCGGCCGCGGTGGCCGTGCGGTTCTAGGCGCTTCAGTCCGGAACCGCGTGACTGCTACGGTCGCAGGTTCGAATCCTGCCTCGGGCATGGTTGTGTGTGATGTCCTTAGGTTAGTTAGGTTTAAGTAGTTCTAAGTTCTAGGGGACTTATGACCTCAGATGTTAAGTCCCATACTGCTCAGAGCCATTTGAACCATTTGAACACTGCCATCCATAAAAAGTCAGTGTCGAACGCATCTCTGATGAGACGCACTTGGGGAAGGAGTACAGCGTCATAATACCGTTTCCTGGTGAGCGTACCGTGTCTGAAGATTTGGAGATCAGTACGCTGGTGCAAAATAATGCTCCCGTGATCCTGGACCATCACAACGAGCATGTTCGACAGTGGTAGACGTACCCTCACATGGCGAAAGATGGCAACATGTAATGTGCCCAGGAACATTGCCGAACACGCTTGTTTTGTTGGTCCAAGTGACATGGTTAGGGGAAGCATAAAGCTGCATAGGGGAACTGACATCCAAATCTTTGAACCCGGCACACTCACCAGTGAGCCTAATCGCGTCGCAGTACTCCTTCGTAATGTGCGTATTTTCAGGCGTACATTCATGATAAGTTCTTATCGACAAGCTAGCGTCGGTGCCTTGACTAGTGGTGTCCGGAGTTTCCTTGGTACATCGCGAGAGGGGACGAGTTCCGTAAGCGCTGGTTTCAAGAAGGTGCGCAAGCGACGTATGAAAAAGATGAGGTTTGGAAATACATTGGCCAAGGGGTCTTGTGGAAGAGGCGAGAACGTCAGCATAGCCCACGCACCATAAGGACAGCCAGCTTGGAAAGACGAAGAGTTTTTTTTATTACGGAGCTGGCACTGTGATTGGTAGCCGCAAATAAATTCTTCAGTTCTTTCGTGGCATTTCTATTGCTGATATGGAATAGTTCCATCTAGTTTTTGATCCTGCCATGATAGTATTTCGTTGAGTTGCAACATACTGTGAGATTATTGTGGCAGTCATCATCATCATCATCATGGTCACCATCATCAGATAATGAAAATTGATGGTGAGGTTCCGTCTGCTGAGTTCCTTCTTAATTGCGCTCAATTTTACCAAAGCGAGTTAACGTAGTACATGCGTGAGTTAACTTCTTTTAACCTAATTGTTCCATAATACTTATTTAAATCTTGTGAGAAGGCCTGTTGAGACTAGCGACGAATGAAAATAATTCTTGTGTCAGCTTATGAACGAAATTTTTCGGAATGAGTCTTTAACTTCTTTAGTCAGCAGCTGGTCTGCTGTTTTGGTACTGTAATTAAGTCGTGGTTTGTAATTTAACCCTTATTCTATCAGTTACTAGTTTTGAATTAACTGAACGCCTAGGCAGACATCTTTATAAGGGAAAGTATTTTGATGTTTAAAGTCTATGATTCACTTGATGGTGATTTGAAACAATTTACTGAGTATCTTACGAGTATTAAACTTAATAATCAAGTGTGATTAGGCGCCCAGGTTGTGTCTTATGTAAAATTATTAGTATGAAATAAATTGTGAAATTTTATTTTTCTTTGAGTGTGGGCTTGGCAATTTACCCGCATACTTACCATTTCAAGCAGGCTTCACTTCATTCTTATGGATCACAGTGCGTGAGTGCATCGAGGTGTAGGAGCTCTTGGAAAAAGAGGATATCCGGCGATTAGACTGGTCTGCCCTTTTCCGCAACTTAAATCCAATCGAGCACAAGTGGGATGTATCAGTTGAAAACAGTCTTGGTTGCAATTTTAGTTTTTTTATTTTTCAACTATGCGTTTCACCTTATTTAGGTATCTTCAGGTTGATCTACATAGAAAACAGAGAACAAATACATCTATTTAAGAATAGCGATACCGTTGTGCAGACTTGGATATCCTAAAAGCATCTATAAACAGATCAAATACTGAAAGAGTAAATACCTTAATTTGGTATTTCTTAGAACGATCCTCTAGACAGTGTACCCAAAGGGCATCGTCGAATGCATCAGGCCAACATCGCATTCGTTAAACTCAGTAAAAACTACGAATATAAAATAGTAAAAACAGATAAGAGAATTCACCAGTGATCGGACACTCAGAAATGCAAGCCGGCCGAAGTGGCCGTGCGGTTAAAGGCGCTGCAGTCTGGAACCGCAAGACCGCTACGGTCGCAGGTTCGAATCCTGCCTCGGGCATGGATGTTTGTGATGTCCTTAGGTTAGTTAGGTTTAACTAGTTCTAAGTTCTAGGGACTAATGACCTCAGCAGTTGAGTCCCATAGTGCTCAGAGCCATTTGAACCATTTCAGAAATGCAGTCATATTGCCGAAGCCTTATGATAAGGCCTTACCTTTCTAGATGGTCGTGAGTGACTCCCAGACTGCATAACGCGTTCCCGTTCACAGGGGTGAGTAATAAAATAAGATGAGGCTCAAGTAGTAAGCATAATGAATACACCACTGTCGTGTGCTAGTACTGACGCCTAATACAGAATCTGTACCATACTATCCCTCCCCCTCCCCCTCCCCCTCCCCACCGCAACTTCCTCCTTATCCCCATCCAGTCGCTACTCCAATCAGCACTGGTGCTGCTGGTTTCATATGCCTGAGACAGCAGTTGCGTGTGCGAGTTGCGTTTCCGCGTGTATATATATATGTTGTTGTTGTTGTGGTCTTCAGTCCTGAGACTGGTTTGATGCAGCTCTCCATGCTACTCTATCCTGTGCAAGCCTCTTCATCTCCCAGTACCTACTGCAACCTACATCCTTCTGAATCTGCTTAGTGTATTCATCTCTTGGTCTCCCTCTACGATTTTTACCCTCCACGCTGCCCTCCAATACTAAATTGGTGATCCCTTGATGCCTCAGAACATGTCCTACCAACCGATCCCTTCTTCTGGTCAAGTTGTGCCACAAACTCCTCTTCTCCCCAATCCTGTTCAATACTTCCTCATTAGTTACATGATCTCCCCATCCAATCTTCAGCATTCTTCTGTAGCACCACATTTCGAAAGCTTCTATTCTCTTCTTGTCCAAACTATTTATCGTCCATGTTTCACTTCCATACATGGCCACACTCCATACAAATACTTTCAGAAATAACTTCCTGACACTTAAATCTATACTCGATGTTAACCAATTTCTCTTCTTCAGAAACGCTTTCCTTGCCATTGCCAGCCTACATTTTATATCCTCTCTACTTCGACCATCATCAGTTATTTTGCTCCCCAAATAGCAAAACTTCTTTACTGCTTTAAGTGTCTCATTTCCTAATCTAATTCCCTCAGCATCACCCGACTTAATTCGACTACATTCCATTATCCTCGTTTTGCTTTTGTTGATGTTCATCTTATATCCTCCTTTCAAGACGCTGTCCATTCCATTCAACTGCTCTTCCAAGCCCTTTGCTGTCTCTGACAGAATTACAATGTCATCGGCGAACCTCAAAGTTTTTATTTCTTCTCCATGGATGTTAATACCTACTCCGAATTTTTCTTTTGTTCCCTTTACTGCTTGCTCAATATACAGATTGAATAACTTCGGGGAGAGACTACAACCCTGTCTTACTCCCCTCCCAACCACAGCTTCCCTTTCACGTCCCTCGACTCTTATAACTGCCATCTGGTTTCTGTACGAATTGTAAATAGCCTACCGCTCCCTGTATTTTGCCCCTGCCACCTTTAGAGTTTGGAAGAGAGTATTCCAGTCAACATTGTCAAAAGCTTTCTCTAAGTCTACAAATGCTAGAAACGTAGGTTTGCCTTTCCTTAATCTTTCTTCTAAGATAAGTCGTAAGTTCAGTATTGCCTCACGTGTTCCAGTGTTTCTACGGAATCGAAACTGATCTTCCCCGAGGTCGGCTTCTACCAGTTTTTCCATTCGTCTGTAAAGAATTCGCTTTAGTATTTTGCAGCTGTGGCTTATTAAACTGATTGTTCGGTAATTTTCACATCTGTCAACACCTGCTTTCTTTGGGATTGAGATTATTATATTCTTCTTGAAGTCTGAGGGTATTTCGCCCGTTTCATACATCTTGCTCACCAGATGGTAGAGTTTTGTCAGGACTGGTTCTCCCAAGGGCGTCAGTAGTTCCAATGGAATGTTGTCTACTCCCGGGGCTCTGTCAAACTCTTCACGCAGTATCGTATCTCCCATTTCATCTTCATCTACATCCTCTTCCAGTTCCATAATATTGTCCTCAAGTACATCGCCCTTGTATAGACCCTCTATATACTCCTTCCACCTTTCTGCTTTCCCTTCTTTGCTTAGAACTGGGTTTCCATCTGAGCTCTTGATATTCATACAAGTCGTTCTCTTATCTCCAAAGGTCTCTTTAATTTTCCTGTAGGCAGTGACTATCTTACCCCTAGTGAGATAAGTCTCTACATCCTTAGATTTGTCCGCTAGCCATCCCTGCTTAGCCATTTTGCACTTCCCGTCGATCTCATTTTTGAGACGTCTGTATTCCTTTTCGCCTGCTTCATTTACTGCATTTTTATATTTTCTCCTTTCATCAATTAAATTCATTATTTCTTCTGTCACCCAAGGATTTCTACTAGCCCTCGCCTTTTTACCTACTTGATCCTCTGCTGCCTTCACCACTTCATCCCGCAAAGCTATCCATTCTTTTTCAACTGTATTTCTTTCCCCCATTCCTGTGAATTGTTCCCATATGCTCTCCCGGAAACTCTGTACAACCTCTGGTTCTTTCAGTTTATCCATGTCCCACCTCCTTAAATTCCCACCTTTTTGCAGTTTCTACAGTTTTAATCTACAGGTCATAACCAATAGATTGTGGTCAGAATCCATATCTGCCCCTGGAAATGTCTTACAATTTAAAACCTGGTTCCTAAATCTCTGTCTTTCCATTATATAATCTATCTGATACCTTTTAGTATCTCCAGGGTTCTTCCATGTATACAACCTTCTTTCATGATTCTTAAACCAAGTGTTAGCTATGATTATGTTGTGCTCTGTGCAAAATTCTACCAGGCGGCTTCCTCTTTCATTTCTTAGCCCCAATCCATATTCACCTACTACGTTTCCTTCTCTCCCTTTTCCTACATTCGAATTCCAGTCACCCATGACTATTAAATTTTCGTCTCCCTTCACAATCTGAATAATTTCTTTTATTTCATCATACATTTCTTCAATTTCTTCGTCATCTGCAGAGCTAGTTGGCATATAAACTTGTACTACTGTAGTAGGTGTGGGCTTCGTATCTATCTTGGCCACAATAACGCATTCACTATGCTGTTTGTAGTAGCTTTCCCGCATTCCTATTTTCCTATTCATTATTAAACCTACTCCTGCATTACCCCTATTTGATTTTGTATTTATAACCCTGTAATCACCTGACCAAAAATCTTGTTCCTCCTGCCACCGAACTTCACTAATTCCCACTACATCTAACTTTAACCTGTCCATTTCCCTTTTTAAATTTTCTAACCTACCTGCCCGATTAAGGGATCTGACATTCCACGCTCCGATCCGTAGAACGCCAGTTTTCTTTCTCCTGATAACGACATCCTCTTGAGTAGTCCCCGCCCGGAGATCCGAATGGGGGACTATTTTACCTCCGGAATATTTTACCCAAGAGGACGCCATCATCATTTAATCATACAGTAAAGCTGCATGCCCTCGGGAAAAATTACGGCCATAGTTTCCCCTTGCTTTCAGCCGTTCGCAGTACCAGCACAGCAAGGCCGTTTTGGTTATTGTTACAAGGCCAGATCAGTCAATCATCCAGACTGTTGCCCTTGCAACTACTGAAAAGGCTGCTGCCCCTCTTCAGGAACCACACGTTTGTCTGGCCTCTCAACAGATACCCCTCCATTGTGGTTGTACCTACGGCACGGCTATCTGTATCGCTGAGGCACGCAAGCCTCCCCACCAATGGCAGAGTCCATGGTTCATGGGGGGATATATATGTGTGTGTGTGTGTGTGTGTGTGTGTGTGTGCACGTGAATATATGTCTGTCATCTATTGAACTATTGTTGATGAAGGCCTTAACGGCCGAAAGCTTTAATTGTGATAATCTTTTTGTTGTGCCTATCTGCGACTCAGCATCTCCACTATATGGTGAGTAGTAACTTTCATTTTCATAATACTGTTACATTCCATCCTGAATTTTCCATTGTTTGATTTTTGAAAGTGGGACTTAACAGCTGAGGTCATCAGTCCCCTAGAACTTAGAACTACGAAGCGCATTCAAGTTCTAAGGCCTCCGATTTTTTTTCTAATTAACTACTCACCCAAAATCGAAGAAACTGGCGTTACTTCTCGACGTAATCGCCCTGCAGACGTACACATTTTTCACAACGCTGACGCCATGATTCCATGGCAGCGGCAAAGGCTTCTTTAGGAGTCTGTTTTGACCACTGGAAAATCGCAGAGGCAATAGCAGCACGGCTGGTGAATGTGCGGCCATGGAGAGTGTCTTTCATTGTTGGAAAAAGCCAAAAGTCACTAGGAGCCAGGTCAGGTGAGTAGGGAGCGTGAGGAATCACTTCAAAGTTGTTATCACGGAAACTGTTGCGTAACGTTAGCTCGATGTGCGGGTGCGTTGTCTTGGTGAAACAGCACACGCGCAGCCCTTCCCGGACGTGTTTGTTGCAGTGCAGGAAGGAATTTGTTCTTCAAAACATTTTCGTAGGATGCACCTGTTACCGTAGTGCCCTTTGGAACGCAATGGGTAAGGATTACGCCCTCGCTGTCCCAGAACATGGACACCATCATTTTTTCAGCACTGGCGGTCACCCGAAATTTTTTTGGTGGCAGTGAATCTGTGTGCTTCCATTGAGTTGACTGGCGCTTTGTTTCTGGATTGAAAAATGGCATCCACGTCTCATCCATTGTCACAACCGACGAAAAGAAAGTCCCATTCATGCTGTCGTTGCGCGTCAACATTGCTTGGCAACATGCCACACGGGCAGCCATGTGGTCGTCCGTCAGCATTCGTGGCACCCACCTGGATGACACTTTTCGCATTTTCAGGTCGTCATGCAGGATTGTGTGCACAGAACCCACAGAAATGCCAACTCTGGAGGCGATCTGTTCAACAGTCATTCGGCGATCCCCCAAAACAATTCTCTCCACTTTCTCGATCATGTCGTCAGACCGGCTTGTGTGACCCCGAGGTTGTTTCGGTTTGTTGTCACACGATGTTCTGCCTTCATTAAACTGTCGCACCCACGAACGCACTTTCGACACATCCATAACTCCATCACCACATGTCTCCTTCAACTATCGATGAATTTCAATTGGTTTCACACCACGCAAACTCAGAAAACGAATGATTGCACGCTGTTAAAGTAAGAAAAACGTCGCCATTTTAAGTATTTAAAACAGTTCTCATTCTCGCCGCTGGCGGTAAACTTCCATCTGCCGTACGGTGCTGCCATCTCTGGGACGTATTGACAATGAACGCGGCCTCATTTTAAAACAATGCGCATGTTTCTATCTCATTCCAGTCCGGAGAAAAAAAATCGGAGGCCTTAGAACTTGAATGCACCTCGTATATCGTAACCCATAAAGAGGTGAAATAGGTTGTGAAACTTTTTATGAAAGTATTTCATTGCGAAAGCATTTTTTAAACTAAATCTTTGAAAACTGGTATTTGGCTTCTCCGTTAGGGATGAAAAAATGGGTGTTTCATAGTTTTAGGAAATTTAACCCAGAAGGGGGTGAAATAGAATCAGACTGATTCACTGACTGATCATCGCCCAACCCAGACCGCTAAGGATAGAATGTCGCTATTAAGGGAGTTTTGAAGCTGGAACTACGAAAACTTCTAGTTGGTTTCTCAGTCAGATAATAAAATATAAGTTTTTCGGCATTTTTGGAAACTCAACCACTAAAGAGGTAAAATAATGGGTGAAATTCATTTTGAAATGATTACCAAAGAACTACTAAAGGTTTCCATAGGAGGCATCTATGACAGCTGGTATTCGACTTCTCGCATATAAATAGAAAGATGCGTGTTTCAGTGTTTTTGGAAATTCTGCCCCTAAGGGAGTGCAATAGAGGATGAAAATTTTTAAGAAAATATTTCGTTGCGTTAAAAAAATTTTGAAGCTGAATTTGTGAAAACTGGTTTTTAACTTCTCGGTTAAATACAAAGAAATATTTGTTAGGGGATGAAAGTTGCTATGGAAATACCTCCACAAGAATGCCAAAGACTCGATTAAGAAAAACTTTGGACTCCAGTTACCAGAATCGCTTTTAGGACATAAGTACATTCGGAAAGGACTATGCTTACATGGCCTTCATGAGCGTGGAAAGCTTAGAAAGAGTTGCGGTTTTGTGAACAACACAGAAATTCGACTAAAAAAACAAAAAACTCTGCAGGTCATACAGTCAACGCAAGCGAAGCCGCGGGCAAGTGTACCCACACATCAGTAGTGACAACTCTATTTTAGCTTGAAAATTACATTTTTAAAATTTAGTAAGATTTCTCAACAATTTTTTTTCAGTGTCACTATAATATTTATGTAATAATTATCTATATACGACACCTAGTATATGCTTCTGTGGAGCCTTCGAAAATGTTCTAATATCGAAAGGTGTAAGGAAATTATCATCCAGTAAAAGGTGTGACTGAGATAAATGGAGTTTCAAGTCGAAACTACGCTTGTTGTAGCGCAATTCCCAAGTTTAGGATTACAATCTTCCCATTCACTACTGGCAGTGATTTGCTTATGAGAAATACGTGAAGCAGTTTTGTTCGGTATCCACATTTAACAGTAGATCCCACTGTAAGTGACACAACGCAGTTCAAAAGAGGAGAAGCGCAGGGCAATACCACCCCCCATTTCGACCATGTCGATAGAGCACTGAGGTGCTCAAATCAACTTCCCTGATAAGGGACAGCTTTAGTGTTAAGAGGATTCTATGCAGCGATGGAAACAATTTATTTTCTGACCCAGTGAAATGGTAGTCGCTGCATCAAACGCACCGAGCTCAACACAGATAAATTTTTGTTTTATGAAAACATATTAAACACAGAAAGCTAGATTAACGGTGGGAGATAGTCATCTGTTGGTGAATTTATTGAGTGGAACACACTTTCTTTTCAGCTGAATGCTTTACTACATGGTTCAACTTACAACTGACAACTGAACCTGTGGTCAGTCAACCGATCCGCATTGTCAGACACCACAGAACCCCATCAATCACGGATTCAGGTTCATGCAGCATATATCAACACTCCTACAAGAGCATTAGAAGTTCAGCTTAATCAAATACAGTGCGCCGAAACATCTGTACGAGGGAAACTGGGAACAATTTTAGAATGTCATTGTACTACATAGAAATAAAAATGGTTTATGTTTGACAGCTACTGCCTGAAGTTTTTTTGAGTTGAATACTGTGTAGTCTGTTCGATTTACTCCAATAGTTTGTTAAGTATCATCATTTACACATTCTAAATGCAATGAAAAAAGGAATTTGACTACAGAACATTACCGGGCTACGATATTTTATTATTTTAAATGGTCATTACCGCTTAAACAACATGAAGATAGGCTTAGAAATGCATTTGGCGAAGAAAATCACCCAAGGCAAAAATTTATAGCTGGTACAGAGAACTCCAAAGAGATCAGCTTTTTCTTAGCGATGAGTTTCGTGAAGGGTTCCAACAACTGCTGTTACAGATGAAAATATTGCTCCTTTTCGAGAAATGCTTAAAGAAGATTGACAGTCATCTTCAGAAATTATACAGGTGACTTTGAGCATGGGTACGGGTCAAAACCAGAACTCTTAGGTCAAACGTTAGACGTGATAAAACATTTTTCGTCGATTCCACGTAAACTGACTCCCGATAAAAAACAACAACGCATTACTTAGGACATAAATACGCTGGATAAATTCCAAACCTCTACTTCAAATTTGATTTGCAATATCGTTAATGGCGATGAATCTCGGATTTATTGTTATGATCCTGAAGAGAAAAGTCAGTTGGCTCAATGGGTCTTTCGAAATATCCCAAGTCTACAAAAGTCTGATGAATTCGCAGTACTGGCACGAAGATGTTTGCTAGTTTTTTGTCTAAAAAGGGCAACATTATACTACAGCATTAGAAGATTGGTGTACCGTTACTTTAGACCGGGATACAAATGTAAGTTAACCACCCATTTTTTAAGAAGTTCGTGAAAAACGCCCGAAAGCAAAACTGATTTTACATCGCATTTACCAAAATACGTTTACAACAAAACTAACAACTGAACATCTGGATGCCCTAAATTTCAGTACCATGACCCTCCACCACACAGCCCTGCCTGGCTCTTTGTGACTTTTTTTTGTTCCTAAAATTAAGGATAAAACACATGATTTTTGTCATCAGATGAAGCAGTGGAACATTATAAAAACTAGTACTTGAAATGCCTCAGGAAGAGAGGTATCATTTCTTTAAGAAGTGGTTTCATTGAATGCAAAAACTTACTGATGTTAAGGAGGAATATTGTGACAAACAATAAAATAATTTAATTGATTTTTTGAAACAAATCGTTTGTTTTGCTACACACTTATGGTGTCGCCCTCTTATAGACAGACTAACCACATTTCACTGGACTCGTAAAATGATCATCATAATAACGAATTGCGGATGAAATGCTGCGTTTTTTATCTTTTGTCTGCGTAAATGGCAACATCGGGTCGCTAGAAGCAGCTTGACTTTCACCGTGCTTGTAAGCTCATTCGTAGACGCTTTCGGGGTTTCAACCCGTGAACTTTTGACTGTAGCGGAGATTTCCTGCGCAGAGTATCTGTGGTATGTTGTTGAGGCTGTAGTAATACGACATAAATATATTTGAATTGTTAAACTAATACCGCAAAAATAGAGAAGCACTGTGAAAGAATATCTGTTTTGTAAGAAAACATTTTTTCTTTTACCGTGTGTTTAGCAAATGTATCAGTCCACTGTCATGAAGTATTCCAATGAAGGTAATGGCTTCTGAATAAACACTTTTTGTTCATCAGCCCGCAAAAAAAGAAAAAAAACAGAAGTTTGTCACCAGACTACCAAAACAGAAAAACACAGATAGGTGTGGTGAAACATGTCGGTCGATATCAATTTATATATATCTACATCTACATATGATCCGCAAGCCATCGTACGATGTGTGGCGGAGGTTAGCCTGTACCACTACCATTTATTAAAGAACGTTCGCTAAATACAATTCGCATTTGATTAAAATGTGAGGGTGTGATCATGCGCGAATAACATACACGCCAAACATAAAATAGGACATCTTTGAGTTTGACATTTCGTTAAAAAAGTCGTATACGATCGTCCTGTTACATGACCAGAAAGGAAAGTATGTCTTTCCTACATTCGTGACTGATGTTGGTCATGCATTCCCTCAGATCAATGAGAAATTTTATGGAAATCGAAGATTTCAGTTCTGATTAGTCTGGCGTTGTCATTAAAATTCACATCTGCAGCAGGAATATGCATGCACTGAATAGCAAAACAGACTGGGGGGAAGAAATCGTCGCTCGTAAAACTATGGGGACGAAGCGAAAAGTTTTTCACTTAACAGGAATTTTTCAGGTCAAAAAAGCACTTTTTAACGTAATCCTCGTTTAGGAAAATTTATGTTTTCTCGGCTGAGTATGGGCACTCTGGTTGTAACAAACAGACTTCTTTCAAAATCACAACAAAAGAACGTTTAGTTAGAAAAAAATAGGAGACTGAGATATTAACTGGACTAATTCATAGTAAGACAAATATGTAGAAATTAAATCCAGGATGAGAAAGGCTACTGCGAACGGCTACTGCGAACGGCTGAAAGCAAGGGGAAACTATGGCCGTAATTTTTCCCGAGGGCATGCAGCTTTACTGTATGATTAAATGATGATGGCGTCCTCTTGGGTAAAATATTCCGGAGGTAAAATAGTCCCCCATTCGGATCTCCGGGCGGGGACTACTCAAGAGGATGTCGTTATCAGGAGAAAGAAAACTGGCGTTCTACGGATCGGAGCGTGGAATGTCAGATCCCTTAATCGGGCAGGTAGGTTAGAAAATTTAAAAAGGGAAATGGATAGGTTAAAGTTAGATATTGTGGGAATTAGTGAAGTTCGGTGGCAGGAGGAACAAGACTTCTGGTCAGGTGACTACAGGGTTACAAACACAAAGGCAAATAGGGGTAATGCAGGAGTAGGTTTAATAATGAATAGGAAAATAGGAATTCGGGTAAGCTACTACAAACAGCATAGTGAACGCATTATTGTGGCCAAGATAGATACGAAGCCCACACCTCCTACAGTAGTACAAGTTTATATGCCAACTAGCTCTGCAGTTGACGAAGAAATTGAAGAAATGTATGATGAGATAAAAGAAATTATTCAGATTGTGAAGGGTGACGAAAATTTATTAGTCATGGGTGACTGGAATTCGAGAGTAGGAAAAGGGAGAGAAGGAAACGTAGTGGGTGAATATGGATTGGGGGAGAGAAATGAAAGAGGAAGCCGTCTGGTAGAATTTTGCACAGAGCATAACTTAATCATAGCTAACACTTGGTTTAAGAATCATGAAAGAAGGTTGTATACATGGAAGAACCCTGGAGATACTAAAAGGTATCAGATAGATTATATAATGGAAAGACAGAGATTTAGGAACCAGGTTTTAAATTGTAAGACATTTCCAGGGGCAGATGTGGACTCTGACCACAATCTATTGGTTATGACCTGTAGATTAAAACTGAAGAAACTGCAAAAAGGTGGGAACTTAAGGAGATGGGACCTGGATAAACTGAAAGAACCAGAGGTTGTACAGAGTTTCAGGGAGAGCATAAGGGAACAATTGAAAGGAAAGGGGGAAAGAAATACAGTAGAAGAAGAATGGGTAGCTTTGAGGGATGAAGTAGTGAAGGCAGCAGACGATCAAGTAGGTAAAAAGACGAGGGCTAGTGAAAATCCTTGGGTAACAGAAGAAATATTGAATTTAATTAATGAAAGGAGAAAATATAAAAATGCAGTAAATGAAGCAGGCAAAAAGGAATACAAACGTCTCAAAAATGAGATCGACAGGAAGTGCAAAATGGCTAAGCAGGGATGGATAGAGGACAAATGTAAGGATGTAGAGGCTTATCTCAGTAGGGGTAAGATAGATACTGCCTTCAGGAAAATTAAAGAGACCTTTGGAGATAAGAGAACCACTTGTATGAATATCAAGAGCTCGGATGGAAACCCAGTTCTAAGCGAAGAAGGGAAAGCAGAAAGGTGGAAGGAGTATATAGAGGGTCTATACAAGGGCGATGTACTTGAGGACAATATTATGGAAATGGAAGAGAATGTAGATGAAGATGAAATGGGAGATACGATACTGCGTGAAGAGTTTGACAGAGCACCGAAAGACCTGAGTCGAAACAAGGCCCCCGGAGTAGACAACATTCCATTGGAACTACTGACGTCCGTGGGAGAGCCAGTCCTGACAAAATTCTACCATCTGGTGAGCAAGATGTATGAAACAGGTGAAATACCCTCATACTTCAAAAAGAATATAGCAATTCCAATCCCAAAGAAAGCAGGTGTCGACAGATGTGAAAATTACCGAACTATCAGTTTAATAAGTCACTGCTGCATAATACTAACACGAATCCTTTACAGACGAATGGAAAAACAGGTAGAAGCCGACCACGGGGAAGATCAGTTTGGATTCCGCAGAAATACTGGAACACGTGAGGCAATACTGACCTTACGACTTGTCTTCGAAGAAAGATTAAGGAAAGGCAAACGTACATTTCTAGCATTTGTAGGCTTAGAGAAAGCTTTTGACAATGTTGACTGGAATACTCTCTTTCAAATTCTGAAGGTGGCAGGGGTAAAATACAGGGAGCGAAAGGCTATTTACAATTTGTACAGAAACCAGATGGCAGTTATAAGAGTCGAGGGACATGAAAGGGAAGCAGTTGTTGGGAAAGGAGTAAGACAGGGTTGTAGCCTCTCCCCGATGTTATTCAATCTGTATATTGAGCAAGCAGTAAAGGAAACAAAAGAAAAATTCAGAGTAGGTATTAAAATCCATGGAGAAGAAATAAAAACTTTGAGGTTCAGCGATGACATTGTAATTCTGTCAGAGACAGCAAAGGACTTGGCAGAGCAGTTGAACGGAATGGATAGCGTCTTGAAAGGAGGATATAAGATGAACATAAAAAAAAGCAAAACGAGGATAATGGAATGTACTCGAATTAAGTCGGGTGATGCTGAGGGAATTAGATTAGGAAATGAGACACTTAAAGTAGTAAAGGAGTTTTGCTATTTGGGGTGTAAAATATCTGATGATGGTCGAAGTAGAGAGGATATAAAATGTAGACTGGCAATGGCGAGGAAAGCGTTTCTGAAGAAGAGAAATTTGTTAACATCGAGTATAGATTTAAGTGTCAAGAAGTCATTTCTGAAAGTATTTGTATGGAGTGTGGCCATGTATGGAAGTGAAACATGGACGATAAATAGTTTGGACAAGAAGAGAATAGCAGCTTTCGAAATGTGGTGCTACAGAAGAATGCTGAAGATTAGATGGGTAGATCACATAACTAATGAGGAAGTATTGAATAGGATTGGGGAGAAGAGAAGTTTGTGGCACAACTTGACCAGAAGAAGGGATCGGTTGGTAGGACATGTTTTGAGGCATCAAGGGATCACCAATTTAGCATTGGAGGGCAGCGTGGAGGGTAAAAATCGTAGAGGGAGACCAAGGGATGAATACACTAAGCAGATTCAGAAGGATGTAGGTTGCAGTAGGTACTGGGAGATGAAGAAGCTTGCACAGGATAGAGTAGCATGGAGAGCTGCATCAAACCAGTCTCAGGACTGAAGACCACAACAACAACAAAGAACGAATTAAATAGGAATTACTGGAAAGCTAAGGCAAAATGGCTGAATGAAAAACGCGAAGAAAACGAATAAGGAATGACTCAGCATACAGTTCAAACAATCGTTGGTGAAATTAAAAGCAACATTGAGAGTGCAATGGGAATTCCATTGCTAAATACAGAACAGAGAGGGGATAGGTGGAACGAGTACATTGAAGACCTCTATGAGAGCGAAGACTTGTCTGATGTCGTGATAGAAGACGAAACTGGAGACGGTATAGAAGAGATAGGGGATCCAGTATTCGAAACAGAATTTAGAAGTTCTTTTGAAGACTAAAGGTCAAATAAGTTAGAAGGGATAGATAACACTCCATCAGAATTTGTAAAGTCACTGGGGGATCTGGCAACAAAACTATTAATCATGTTAGTGTACAGAATGTACGAGACTGACGATGTACTAAGAGGCTTTAGGAAAAACACCATCCACACAATTTTCAATACTGCAAGAGCCGGCAAGTGCGAGAATTGTTGCACATTCAGGTTCACAGCTCATGCATCCAAGTTTCTAACAAGAGTAATATACAGAAAAATAAGAAAGGTAATTGAGAATGGATTAGCTGACGATCAGGAAAGGTTAAGTAACCAGAGAGGCAGTTCTGATGTTCTGGTTGATAATGGAGGCAAGACTGAAGAAAAATCCAGATACATTAATAGAACTTGTCGATATGGAAAAAGCGTTCGACAATGTAAAATGGTGCAAGATGTTCGATATTCTGAGAAATATAGGTTTACGCTAAAGGGAAAAACGGGTAAACACGATATGTACAAGAACCAATAGGCAACAATAAGACTGGAAGAAAAAGAACCAAGTGCTCGGATTAAAACGTATTTAAGACAGGGTTGTAGTCTTTCGCTCCAGCTGTTCAATCTATACATCGAAGAAGCAATACCGGAAACGAAACAAAGGTATAATGGAATTAAAATCAAGCTGAAAGGATATCAGTGGTAAGATTCACTGATCATATTGCAATCCTGAGAGCAAATGCAGAAAAATTACAGGATTTGTTGACTGGAATGATCAGTCGAATGAGTTCAGAATGTGGATTGAGGGAAAATCGAAGATAGACGAAAATAATGAGAAGTATTAGGAATGAGAACAACGAGAAGTTTATCACAGTCGGTGATTACGAGGTAAATGAAGTTAAGGAATTCCGCTACCTACGCAGCAAATTAACCCATGACTGAAGAATCATGGAGGACATAAAAAGCAGACTAGCACTGGAAAAAAGTGTATTCCTGGCCAAGAGAAGTCTACTCGTTTCAGACATAGGCCTTAATTTGAGGAAGAAATTTCTGAGAATGTACGTTTGGACCACAATAATGTATGGTAGTGAAACGTGGACTGTGGGACAACCGGAATAGAAGACTATCGATGCATTCGAGTTGTGGTGTAGAAGCATGTTGAAAATATGGTGGACTGATAAGGTAAGGAACGAGGAGGTTCTCCGGAGAATCATCGAACAAAGGAATATATGAAAAATACTGACAAAAAGAAGGGACAAGATGGTAGGTCATCTGTTACGACATTATAGAACAACTTCCTCGGTGCTAGAGGAAGCTGTAAAGAGTCATAACCCAAAACAATCAGCAAATAACTGACGACGTAGCTTGTAAGTGATACTCCGAGATGAAGAGGTTGGTACAGGAGAGGAATTCGGTGCGGTCCGCATCCAACCTGTCAGGAGACTAATGAAAAAAAAAACCTTAGTAAACAACAAGACAAAAATTTAAGAGGACGACGAAAAGGAGTATACAATGATGGAATCGTCTGCTGCTGATTTGGTACAAGATGGGACGATGGGACGAAGTGGATACTCTATGTATTCTCTGAGCAATGGCCAAGAACTTAATTAAAAGCGCCAAGAGAAGTTCAGTATATATGAAGTAGAATATAGTTAGATGAAACAGGACAAGATATCGCAGAATAGCGAAAGTAGAGTGAAATAAGATGCAAATGACTCAGAAAATTGGAGGTTATGGATGTAAGAAAAAAAGATTAGGGGCTTACGAATGAAGTAGGAAGGCAACAATGTAGCGTGCTTAAGAATAAAGTGAACGAGAAGTGTACGCAAATTCTGAACGGATGAAACGTGTAATGACATTGTAGCGAATTCGACATGGCCTACCGGAAAATTAAACATAACTAAATGTAGACTGCAGATGAATTTCCACTGCTAAATGTAGAAAAAAGAGCGGACAGCTGGTGGTATAGTGAAGATCTTTACGATGGGGAGGAACCATCCAAGAATCTAATACAATAGAAGGAGGTTTTTGTGGAGTAAATACGCGATCCAGTATACAGCCAGAATTGACTAAATGATCAACAGATCAGCAAGAGTCTATTGTCTTTGGAGTTACTAAAATTAATGCGATGTGTAGTGAACAGATACTGGGCTGATGACTTCCCATCGAAAATTGTTGTGAGCGTACGTGAAGATTCCTTCGGCGAATAGGTGACTACCCCTCAGCAGGTGACCTGTGATGGAACGGATCGATAACTTACGCAGCTTGTATTCAGTTTTGTGCAGTGATATGGAACTACAATCTCTTTGGTCGATGTGACTCCTGAGTTGCAACACAGTTGCTGTTATGCTGGATACTTTCGTAGTATACCTTTCGGATTGCTGGAGGTCTCGCTCCGCCTGATGATTAGGCTGCCCCGTGCAACCTGCGTTGCTAGAGGGAAGGCTAGCCTGTAGTGGACTTGCGAACAAACGACTCGCGGTCACAACACTGTCCTAGTATTTTTAAACGAAAATGTAGGTTGGAATAAGATGTTAACAATTCTTATAAGATCGCAACTTTAGTACAGAGAGAATCGAATATTCTATACGAAACCCATGTGGGAGTAATAAACGTGGAAGGTTAAGAAAGGTAAGTTTGTGTTAAACTGCAATTTTGCCCTATGTCCTTCCTGTCACCATAGTGGCTCTAGGTGGACGAAGCAATAAAGAAAATGCAAGAAGATTTCACAGCAGGAATGGAAGTTCGACGGAAACTCATATCTTTGCTAAGCTTTACAGACGAAATAGTCCTTCTGGCCGGATGTAAGGAGTACCTAGAACTATTGTAGAGAGGGATGGAATGGATAACATAGTTGGGCGGTATTAGAGTTAAATCTAAGGTGATGATTAGTAGAAAGAAGAATGAAAACTTACTTGACACCAAATTTGGAAACAACGCATTAGTGGAAGAAAAGCAAGAGTCACATCATACAGAAAGCAACATTTCATATTGTGGCTGAAGGAACGACATATCAATAGACTGACACAGTCGAAGAAAGATTCTTTAATTAAAGAAGCTCTCCTAATACTAAATATTGATATGGAATTGAGAAGAATGTGCGTATGGGCGTAACATATGGAAATGAAGGTGGAGATGGACCACTGAAAATCCAGAGAAGAAGGAAGTGGAAGCACTTAAAATGTGATGCTGTCGAAGAGTATTAAGAGTTGAGTCTGACATACTGGTATGAAATGAAGAAGGACTAATTAGAACAAGTGAGGATAAATGTGTATTGAAGACACTGACCAGAGGAAGGGACAATTTAGTGGGACATCTAGCACCATCCTTATTGGTGGAAGGAGCAGTAGGAAGGATAAATAGTAGATTTGTAATGAGACTAAAATATGCAAAACACAGAGTTACACTGTCTGACACATAGCCTGAAGCACCCAGAATTGAGGTGAAAAAGAAATGAAACCACAGGAGTATAATGATATGCAATCTCAATTTAGTGATTACAAAATCCAATCAGGTTTGTAAAGAACTTGACAGTGAGCCCACTTATAAGCCTGATGTTGCACTCCGTCTAGCCTGGATGCATGCACCGGTTCGAGTGTCAAAGACGTAGTATTCTCTCCTGAGGAAAGCCGATCCCTAACTACTGTATCTTGTCCTCGATATCCAGAATTCTGGCACTGGGACGCAGTTGAAGTCCGAGCTGTTCCCACATATTTTCCATCGGGGACAGATCTTTGGATACTGTTAGCCACTAGAGTACGTCAATACCATGCAGACAATTCATAGAGACACGTGGAATTCGTTGGCGAGTACAGGAGTTTTGAAAATGCCACCACGATACTGTTGCAGGAGAGGTAACACATGAGGACACAGAATGCCCATGGCGTAAAGACGCGGTGCCAGAGTTCCCACAGTCGCTACCACCTGTGACGCAATGTCATACCCGATGAGTCTCCGTATCATGATGCCAGGGGCAATACCGCTGTGCCTCTCTAAAACATGGGAAGAATGGGACCTCTCCCCAGATCAGCGCCATACTCGGAAGACGATAGTCATCCGGGGTAGTGAAGAATGCCAATTTATCGCTGAACAGAATGCGATGCCATTCATCAGCAGTCCATGCTGCCAGGTTACTTCACCACTCTAAACACAGTCGTGTCTGTTGTGGTGTAAGCGGCAGCTTAAACACGGGACGAGTATTTCCTAGTCCAGCCGCTGCTGGTGTCCCACTAACAGTGCGGGCTGACACAGAATTTTGCACACAGTCGAGTACTCTGATTGTAGGAGATGTGAAGGAGCTACGATGTGCTTAGTGCACAACACGGCCATAACCACTTGTGGTCACAGACGAGCTCTACCAGAAGGTTGACGGCGAGTATGCCGGCCCTTTGGTTCCGATGCAGTCCTATATCGAGCTACTATCACATCAGAACGCCCGAAAAATCTCACCATTCAATGAGGAATTGACCACGTGATTTCAATAGAACTGGAAACCACCATGATTAAAGTAGTGGGGGAATATCGTGTTGTCGGTAGAGAAGCAACAAGAAAATAATGGTTAGGCCAAGAGAGCTCAGTGATGTCGAAAATAGTCTACTCATCGGGTATCACTTGACTGACAAACATTTCAAACGTTCTAAAGACTACCACCTCAATCGCTGATTATGATATTTTGAACTAGAAACGCAAAGGAACAACCACAGCTAACCCAAGACCAAGCAAAATCTCTTGTACTGACTGAGACCGTCGAAGGTGACTCTAAAAAATCATATGAAACCAGCGGAAGAAATCGCTCTTGAGTTCTAGTTACGATTGTACGTAGCGAGTTAAAAAGAAAGGCGTATGATGGTCGTGATGCTCCTCTGCCGTCAGTACTAAGCAACGCTTGAGGTGGTACGATTTGGAGTAATGAATGACGCTATACCCCTTGGTAATCCGATGGAACGGTTTGGGTTTAGCGAATTCCTGAAGAACGTCACCTGGCTTCAGGTGTAGTGACAGTAGTGTAGTACAGAGGAGGTGGTGCTACAGGACGAACAGTTCTGATACGCTGATTGTGTGTACTAGTCTGACATTGCACCGTGTCATAAAATATCTGTTACACAATGATTTGTAGACAATAACATTCTTGAAATGTAGTGAAATACCCAAAATCCCAATGGAAAAGCTTTGGGCTGAACTAGAACATGAATTCGCTTCGTACCCCAATATCCAACGTCGCTACCCTCTCTCGTTTCGGTACATGAGGAAGAATGGGCTGCTATTCACACACCTCGTCGGAGACGCCTCAGTCGAGCTGAGGCCGTCGTAAAGGCGAAGGGTGGACGCAACGCATATTCGTAAACACAGTACACATACTTTCGGTATGACAGTGGATAAATCCCCCCCCCCCCCCCCCCCCATGAACCATGGACCTTGCCGTTGGTGGGGAGGCTTGCGTGCCTCAGCGATACAGATAGCCGTACCATAGGTACAACCACAACGGAGGGGTATCTGTTGAGAGGCCAGACAAACGTGTGGTTCCTGAAGAGGGGCAGCAGCCTTTTCAGTAGTTGCAAGGGCAACAGTCTGGATGATTGACTGATCTGGCCTTGTAACAATAACCAAAACGGCCTTGCTGTGCTGGTACTGCGAACGGCTGAAAGCAAGGGGAAACTACGGCCGTAATTTTTCCTGAGGGCATGCAGCTTTACTGTATGATTAAATGATGATGGCGTCCTCTTGGGTAAAAAAATTCCGGAGGTAAAATAGTCCCCCATTCGGATCTCCGGGCGGGGACTACTCAAGAGGATGTCGTTATCAGGAGAAAGAAAACTGGCGTTCTACGGATCGGAGCGTGGAATGTCAGATCCCTTAATCGGGCAGGTAGGTTAGAAAATTTAAAAAGGGAAATGGATAGGTTAAAGTTAGATATTGTGGGAATTAGTGAAGTTCGGTGGCAGGAGGAACAAGACTTCTGGTCAGGTGACTACAGGGTTACAAACACAAAGTCAAATAGGGGTAATGCAGGAGTAGGTTTAATAATGAATAGGAAAATAGGAATTCGGGTAAGCTACTACAAACAGCATAGTGAACGCATTATTGTGGCCAAGATAGATACGAAGCCCACACCTACTACAGTAGTACTAGTTTATATGCCAACTAGCTCTGCAGTTGACGAAGAAATTGAAGAAATGTATGATGAAATAAAAGAAATTATTCAGATAGTGAAGGGAGACGAAAATTTAATAGTCATGGGTGACTGGAATTCGAGTGTAGGAAAAGGGAGAGAAGGAAACGTAGTAGGTGAATATGGATTGGGGCTAAGAAATGAAAGAGAAAGCCGCCTGATAGAATTTTGCACAGAGCACAACTTAATCATAGCTAACACTTGGTTTAAGAATCATGATAGAAGGTTGTATACATGGAAGAACCCTGGAGATACTAAAAGGTATCAGATAGATTATATAATGGTAAGGCAGAGATTTAGGAACCAGGTTTTAAATTGTAAGACATTTCCAGGGCCAGATGTGGACTCTGACCACAATCTATTGGTTATGACCTGTAGATTAAAACTGAAGAAACTGCAAAAAGGTGGGAACTTAAGGAGATGGGACCTGGATAAACTGAAAGAACCAGAGGTTGTACAGAGTTTCCGGGAGAGCATAAGGGAACAATTGAAAGGAATGGGGGAAAGAAATACAGTAGAAGAAGAATGGGTAGCTCTGAGGGATGAAGTAGTGAAGGCAGCAGACGATCAAGTAGGTAAAAAGAAGAGGGTTAGTAGAAATCCTTGGGTAACAGAAGAAATATTGAATTTAATTGATGAAAGGAGAAAATATAAAAATGCAGTAAATGAAGCAGGCAAAAAGGAATACAAACATCTCAAGAACGAGATCGACAGGAAGTGCAAAATGGCTAAGCAGGGATGGCTAGAGGACAAATGTAAGGATGTAGAGGCTTATCTCAGTAGGGGTAAGATAGATACTGCCTACAGGAAAATTAAAGAGACCTTTGGAGATAAGAGAACCACTTGTATGAACATCAAGAGCTCAGATGGAAACCCAGTTCTAAGCAAAGAAGGGAAAGCAGAAAGGTGGAAGGAGTATATAGAGGGTCTATACAAGGTGAACGCACTTGAGGACAATATTATGGAAATGGAAGAGGATGTAGATGAAGATGAAATGGGAGATACGATACTGCGTGAAGAGTTTGACAGAGCACTGAAGGCCCCCGGAGTAGACAACATTCCATTGGAACTACTGACGCCCTTGGGAGAGCCAGTCCTGACAAAACTCTACCATCTGGTGAGCAAGATGTATGAAACAGGCGAAATACCCTCAGACTTCAAGAAGAATATAGCAATTCCAATCCCAAAGAAAGCAGGTGTTGAGAGATGTGAAAATTACCGAACAATCAGTTTAATAAGCCACAGCTGCAAAGTACTAACACGAATTCTTTACAGACGAATGGAAAAACTAGTAGAAGCTGACCTCGGGGAAGATCAGTTTGGATTCCGTAGAAATACTGGAACACGTGAGGCAATACTGACCTTACGACTTATCTTAGAAGATAGATTAAGGAAAGGCAAACCTACGTTTCTAGCATTTGTAGACTTAGAGAAAGCTTTTGACAATGTTGACTGGAATACTCTCTTTCAAATTCTAAAGGTGGCAGGGGTAAAATACAGGGAGCGAAAGGCTATTTACAACTTGTAGAGAAACCAGATGGCAGTTATAAGAGTTGAGGGACATGAAAGGGAAGCAGTGGTTGGGAAAGGAGTAAGACAGGGTTGTAGCCTCTCCCCGATGTTATTCAATCTCTATATTGAGCAAGCAGTAAAGGAAACAAAATAAAAATTCAGAGTAGGTATTAAAATCCATGGAGAAGAAATAAAAACTTTGAGGTTCGCCGATGACATTGTAATTCTGTCAGAGACAGCAAAGGACTTGGAAGAGCAGTTGAACGGAATGGATGGTGTCTTGAAGGGAGGATATAAGATGAACATAAAAAAAAGCAAAACGAGGATAATGGAATGTAGTCGAGTTAAGTCGGGTGATGCTGAGGGTATTAGATTAGGAAATGAGACACTTAAAGTAGTAAAGGAGTTTTGTTATTTGGGGAGCAAAATAACTGATGATGGACGAAGTAGAGAGGATATAAAATGTAGACTGGCAATGGCAAGGAAAGCGTTTCTGAAGAAGAGAAATTGGTTAACATCGAGTATAGATTTAAGTGTCAGGAAGTTATTTCTGAAAGTATTTGTATGGAGTGTAGCCATGTATGGAAGTGAAACATGAACGGTAAATAGTTTGGACAAGAAGAGAATAGAAGCTTTTGAAATGTGGTGCTACAGAAGAATGCTGAAGATTAGATGGGTAGATCACATAACTAATGAGGAAGTATTCAATAGGATTGGGGAGAAGAGGAGTTTGTGGCACAACTTGACCAGAAGAAGGGATCGGTTGGTAGGACATGTTCTGAGGCATCAAGGGATCACCAATTTAGTATTGGAGGGCAGCGTGGAGGGTAAAAATCACAGGGGGAGACCAAGAGATGAATACACTAAGCAGATTCAGAAGGATGTAGGTTGCAGTAGGTACTGGGAGATGAAGAAGCTTGCACAAGATAGAGTAGCATGGAGAGCTGCATCAAACCAGTCTCAGGACTGAAGACCACAACAACAACAGTGGATAAATACTACCGTTTAGCCAGATGGCTGATTGTACTCATGCGCTACAGACAGGCTACGATCAGAAAATGACAGATGTTTGTGGCCATAAAACTGGCTAGTTTTTTTCTTTATTTCGCTGCCATAACTCTACTGGAATTCATTATCACATAATGCAACAATTAATATGGATAGGACATTTGTGCAAATGGTTCAAATGTCTCTGAGCACTATGCGACTTAACTTCTGAGGTCATCAGTCGCCTAGAACTTAGAAGTAATTAAACCTAACTAACCTAAGGACATCACACACATCCATGCTCGAGGCAGGATTCGAATCTGCGATCGTAGCGGTCGCTCGGTTTCAGATTGTAGCGCCTAGAACCGCACGACCACTCCGGCCGGAAGAGGAGATTTGTGTTCGCAAGCAACTACACAATAGCTTTTGTATTGCCCACATTCTGATGCCACAGAAATATATTTGGCCTGAACTGTTCGCAGTATCAAGTATCCTTCAGTTTTCAGCGAAAAAATTTGTCCTGACAATGCTACCAGAGCTAGTCTGTAGTTGTCTTGTGCCGTATGAAATTTCCAGGCACACATTTCACCATAATAAATTCGAATGTCACAATAAAAAAATAGTTAAATTTACTTTTAATTTTTGGTGGTTGCTGTTTCAGAGTTCACAAGACTTGTAACAGGTGGAATCCATGATTCACTGTTCGTTAAACAGAAAAAAAATTCTGGCGCGTTACTAGCAAATTTGACAAACATTTCTATTAATGTTTTTTTATGATATTATTTTCACGCGTAGAAGAATAAGTACTGGTGAGGTAAGTATTGTAAGAGCAGTTTATGCAACATGCTATGGATGCTGAGCGAGCCACACTTGCACCTATCTTCCATTCACCCATCTCCCATGCGTCGCATGTGTTTCCGTGTGCGAACAATCGCTGTATTAAAAACTACGATACTCGATAAGTACAATATAAAGATGCAAATACGTCTTACTAAACAGTTTAGTTGCAGTTGGCTTTGTTTTAAACCGTTTTATAACAGGTTTATTTGGTTGTTTCAATTTCTGTAACGTGAAAGGCCTATGTTCCTGGGGTAGGAAAACACCTCTGGATAACGAAAGGTTCCTGAGAAGAAGAGCTAGAAATTTCTGGACGTACAGTGTAGAGTCCAATGAAACTCAGGCGTGTAAATCCGAGGAAATGACCCATTGTATTATATTTATGAAGCCTTCTACAATGTTGCACAACCTGCGAAAAGAAAAAAAAACAGAGGCAGCTGCAAATAGAAGTTGATGAAGCTGATAGGAGCAATGGTGAACCTACGGCTACCACAGCAGTGAGCATGTCGTGGTCTATAGGAGCACGCAGGCTGACTCATGTACCACTTCTCATAATAACGTCTGCCGTTCAATCTATAACCGCCACAGGTGAAGAAGTTGAGGAAAGTATTGCTAGAGCAGTGTATGCAACAGGTGTACTACTTCCTCCCTCAGAAAACAATTACTGGAGAAACTATCTTCCAAAAGGCAGGGCCTATTAACTTCCATCTAAGTGTCATTGAACCAACATGTGCAAAGAGCTGTCATGCGAAAGATCAAGAAATCACATTCGCTCGCATTACTTGTTGGTGGCTAGACGGATGTTGCGCGCCATGGAGCTCTAAATTTCGAAATAACCACTGCTGATGCAGTTCTTTAGAAGAGCATTCGTCCTAGAGAGCAAAAGTAAAATTCTGAGTACTGTACGGATACTATCACCGACGTTATCGAAGACTTTGACAACGAAAAGGTCGTTGCTGTTGTAACAGACAATGCTCGAAATACGCCGGCTGCAGTCAACATTTTACGCCAACGACATTCGCACATCGCCAGCATAGGCTGCCAGTGCGCAGTGTCTGTCTACTGACAAAAGACTATATAGCTCTAGAAGTTGGTTACACAACCATATAGCCAAAAAGGTAAATAAATCTGTATACAGCCATGTCCCCAGTGCATGATTAGAAGCTGGCGAAAGGGAAGTACGCTACATTGTCTGTCGCTCTCGAACATCTAACATGATGGGCTGCTGTAATAATGTGTTTCGATAGGTTGTTAAGGGGAGATTGAACATTCGTAGGGGACAAAATAAAAATTTATTTTGCTCATAAACATTCCTTGGAGTGTACTTTACTAGATAAATGTTTTCTAATGGTACTGTAGCCTTTAAAGGCTTTAAATATTTGTTTACTTTAAGGGCAGCACAAGTTGTCACGCCTCCCTTTAGCCTTCTATCACCTTATTGAACGTCAAGTACTCTATTTGTTGGTTTATGAAGATATTTCGTGCTCATGGTTGGCTCCCCCGCTCGCGCGCAACTTTCACTTGTTCCTTATGTTTCCGACACGTTTTCTGCCCATGTTTACATTGTAAAGTTTGTTTTTGTGACAAAATGCCACGGATTGGCATATCATAAATGAAATGCAAAGAAGGGCCTGGAAGAAAGTCGAAAGTAAATGTAGTTACTGATGATAATAGTGCAGATAGTAGGGATTTGGTTAGTGAGAGTGCTCCAGGTTCTCTTAGGTTAGACTCAACATCTACTTCCACTTCCTCAGTGATTGCGAGTAATATTTGTAGCAGTAAATATATTAGTACAAATGCTTCCAGATGAAAACTGAACACTAGTTCAAGCGTAGGCGCCTTTGTAAGTACTAACTATACTAGTGAAGAACAGACAAGTGACATTGTTTTCATACTATTGAATCACTGTCGTCCGTCATATCTTCATTTGCAGTTTGCAAAGTATGTCTAGTTAGTGACAGTTTATTTTGTTATGAAGATACTACTGCAAGATATTGACTTGCTAGTAAACCATTTCTGAAATATAGGAACTATAAAGCTCAGTAGCCCACTAGTAGGTAGACTGACAGTGTGTATGAAACTAGTATTAGGTTTGTGTATGGATCGCATACGATACGTAAAGATGAATTAGCTCGTAAGACACTATATGCAGTTACGAAGTGGCCTGACAAGTTGTCAGAAGCATACAGGTGTAATACACGAAGTAGCAAAGCACTGTACTATTGCCTCTGTGAAGACTGCTGTTAATGACGCAATTGAAATTAATGACAATTCTACAGACATTACTGTGGTTGTTGATGGCATGTATATATGGACATGATGCCAATAAAAGGTTCAGATTAGTTCAGACGATATTTTCACCTTTAATCATCTTTGGTTTTTGAAAAATACGACGACGGAGCTCTTGTTTTGTTTACAGTTTCATAACGCTCTTTTACAAGTCCCGAGCAGTAGTCACTCAACATCTAAGGATTCCAATGGCCTTGGTAACGGTGTTCCATGGTAAGAATGTCTTAGTTAAAGCGTTCACCATGCTCATCACTTAGGGTCTCCCAAACTTTCCGGGAAGAAATCCAGGTGAGAATGTAAAAAGTGAATTTTAGGCGACATTCTACGCCCCATGTTCTTATTGTTGTCCAACAGATCACTCACAATGGAAACATGGTTTTTGTCTTTTATGTTACCCAAAAAGCCCTTCACAATTGCTTTAAAAGAAGACGAAGCAGCTAACTGGGTATCTGTCACATTAGTATCAAAGTTTGGATCTTTCAGCAATTTTCTTATTTGTGGTCCAAGAAATGTACCCTTTTTCAGCTTTGCCTCACTTAATTTCGGAAACTTTTCTCTTAAGTGATTGAAAGCCTCACCTTATTTATCCAGAGCTTTTACAGAGTTCTTGATAAGGCCCAACTTGATATGAAGGGGAGGCAAAATGATTTTATCAGGTTCAACCAATGGGGTATTTTTCACATTTACGTTTCGAGGAACGTATGACATTGCATGACTGTATGGCTCTTGGTATCACGGCTGTCCCAAAGGCACAAAAAGCAGCAGTATTTAGTGAATTCAGCAGGTAAACCTATAAGGACTGTAAGGAGTGCAACAACTTTTAAATCACAGCAAATCTGCCATTCATGATCCTTGTATTTTATTGCCTCTAGCAGCAAAGCCATGGTTTCATAAGTTTCTTTCGTGTTTACTGCGTAAGCCAAAGGTATCGATGGAAATTCATCGCCATTATGCAGTAGTACTGCTTTCAAGCTGGTTTTACTGGAGTCAATATAGTCGCCACTCCTGTGGATTATGTCGTACAACTAGCTGCATCATCAGACCATTGACATCTCTACATACACATATTGAATTTTGCTTATCGAAATATTGAGAAAAGGAAGCACCTCTTGATCTGAAGCAGGAAATATTTGTCCCAGGAGCTAGAATGTTCCGTTGTAGTCTCGACCCCAAGCGTTCAGCTTGCTGTTTTGAAAGTTTTAGGTCGCGAACCAAATCCTTCACTTCCTTTTGAGTAAAGAACTGAGGCGAAGTGTCATGATATTGAGGGCAGTACTCTTCTTTATGTTCAATACTTTCTGATTCACTTGACATGGTGTCTGGTTCCGTAGCTTTCAAGTTACAGACAGGAACAGGCAACCCCTCAACATGGGGCACAGGCAAATGCACTGAAGATACATTTGGATACTTTATTTTATGTCTAGGTTTGCTTGAATGTCTCGAAATATTTGTAAGACAGAAGTAACAGTCTGAATAATGGTCATTAGGCTCACACCACACCATCGGCACAGCGAATGGCATGGCTCGGCGTTTTCCTTTCAGCCACTCGGTTAAGGTTGTAGTAGAGACTACGCAGGCAATATGAGGTGGTTTTCTTTGTGCTTTTGGAGTGAATTTCCCACACACATAACAAAAGTTGTGAGGGTGGTTTAGACAGCAACGAGATTTAGTAGCTGCCTTTTTCTTAGTGTAAGTTTTGAACTTAGAAGCTTGCACAGGATAGAGTAGCATGGAGAGCTGCATTAAACCAGTCTCTGGACTAAAGACCACAACAAAAACAACAACAAATTTTAAACATAAAAAGTTTGCACTGTCTTTCACAGGAAACACGCACCGAGGATCTCTTTCACACCAATGTATTACCACACCAACAAATTTACTGACGATTTGTAGATCTTCTAGCTCTCCTCTGCAAATCAAAAACGAACAATTAAACATCAAAACAGAGGAACAGTAAAAAGCGAAATACTGATTACGAAAAATAAAAAGCCTTTAAAAACTCAAATGGTATGTGCTAGAACAGCTTGAAAGGTATATTCGGATTATACACACCAAAATACATACTAGTTGATGTATCACATCCCAAACGCAAAATGGCTTTTGACTAGCGTTATTGATCCAATTTAGAAATTTTCAATGCTGTCATAGTTTACCCATCAAGAGGTATAATATTATGTTATAGGTTTTGAAGCGTTGGCAGAAGAGCCAACACCGTGTTGCTATAGGAGGCCGAAATGCACGCTTTTAAGCTCTCGCAGATTGGCGTGAGGTCTGGAACAAGGTAATTATCCTATAAAGACAAGAACGTAGTTCTTGGAATACTTAACTTTAATCCACAATTGGAGAACATCGCTCTTGATGGTACATGTTTTATAATTTCAATATTAACTGGTAATGGCGCCTTGCTAGGTCGTAGCAAATGACGTAGCTGAAGGCTATGCTAACTATCGTCTCGGCAAATGAGAGCGTATTTGTCAGTGAACCATTGCTATTAACGTCGGCTGTACAACTGGGGCGAGTGCTAGGAAGTCTCTCTAGACCTGCCGTGTGGTGGCGCTCGGTCTGCAATCACTGATAGTGGCGACACGCGGGTCCGACGTATACTAGCGGACCGCGGCCGATTTAAAGGCTACTACGTAGCAAGTGTGGTGTCTGGCGGTGACACCACAGGTTTAATACAGTAAGGGAAATATCACAGTATGTCGTGAGAAAACTTAAATCACGGCAAGCAAATAGCTCGAGTAGACCCATTCAGTATTTGACTATACGAGAGCGCTTAGCGACCTCCAACAATCTTTTTTATATAAACGTCTTCTAAATATTTTCTCGCTTACATGCTAAACGGTAAATATTTAACATATTAACTCATGTGTCAAGTAATCAGAAGCATGGAGCTTTATCGTACATGGGAATTTGATTGTGTAAGGAATCGGCGGTTTACTTGTATTTTACTAATCGGGTGTGGTGTGGTGCCCTGAGATGTATACCAAATTTCGTATGTTTAGTAGCATGTACATTTCTAGAGTTCAGCAAATCACAGTTGCCAACATCTTTCACTATCGCTTGTGAAAATTGTAACGTCTGAAAAGAAACAGGAGCTAGTGTGCAACTGATCAGCAACAGATAATTTAAACTGAAGACAGAGGCGTCGTGTAGGCTTAGCAGCGTTTCTGCATTCAAAAGTTTAGCACGATGCCAAACTCAATTAGTAACGAGTCGTCAAACGAATTGGAAACTTAAAATAAAGTGTCAGTGTGTCTCATCAACATGTAAGAGTACAGTGTCACCATGAGAGTTTGTGTGGAGTGGATTAGAGTAATTGTGTTGTGGCATATTGATTCAACATTCCTAACATTTTAGCTGCTGAGAAGTTTGTTGCGACTGGTGTGGGCCACAGAGTTGGCTCTACATTGTGAAGAGTTCTGGACCAGTATAGTATCCACCGTTCTAAAAACATTTTCGTGAATTCAGTTACTTCAACTCTGTGAATGTGGCAGATTAATTTTTTTTTCGCTTGTATCTTGCCTACAGTTTGGGATATAATGTGGGCATACTCGTTCCACAAGAAGGTTTTCCTTTGGCGCTGGTGCTGTAAATTGTAATAAGAGAAAATGATAGTGTGATGTCACCGCCAGACACCACACTTGCTAGGTTTTAGCTTTAAATCGGCCGCGGTCCATTAGTACATGTCGGACCCGCGTGTCGCCACTTTCAGTGATAGCAGACCAAGCGCCACCACACGGCAGGTCTAGAGAGACGTACTAGCACTCGCCCCAGTTGTACGGGCGACTTCGCTAGCGATGCACACTGACGAAGCCTCGCTCATTTGCAGAGCAGATAGAATAGCCTTCAGCTAAGTCAATGGCTACGACCTAGCAAGGCGCCATTAGCCTTACAAAACTTGTATCTAAAGAGTCTCACTTGTATCGTCAAGAGCGATGTACCACAAGGATGGATTAAAGTTAAGTATTCCAGGAGCTACGTACTTTTCTTTATAGCATTCATTACGTATCCTGTTGCAGACCTATCTCTATTCTGCGTGAGCTTAGCGCGTGCCTTTCGGCTACTTCCGAGTGGCGTGGTTGTCTTGTTACGCCACAACAGATAGACCATAAAAGGCGAACAACGATCACAGAAAGCCTGACAAAGAAGTCTAAGAAGGCAATATTTTCTCAATTCGATATCTTGATGTAACTTCTTTTCTCTAGGGAAACACCAAAGATGCCAACTCATCGCCATCTATCCATCACTCAGTTAAAAGATGTCACTCAGTAATAAATTATTTGTTCTTTATTTTTATTAACCATACAATTTAACCTATAACTTTTGCCACAGTGTATACTGAATTACAGGAAACGCAGAGAATCGCGCAGTTGGCGGTAAGCAGAAGTCTGCAGCAATATTTAATCTGAAAGTTACCAGTCGAAAAAGAGCATATACACTGCGCTATGAGTTTATTTCAGATTTCTAACTGACGACCGGACATGTAAATATCTCACAAGAACAGCTGTGATGACAGGCTTTTTATTTCCTTTACAACCATTTTCATCTTCTGTATCGGAAATGGTTGCGATGGTGCAGCTTCTATTGAAGTTCCTTGTGCATTATTTATCACGTATTGCGATGTTACATTGCGCTAAACCGGAAATACAGAATATTTAAACCAACAGCAACATCGAGGAAACGTTCGCAATACAATGGACCGCATAGCCGTAAGCAAATTTGTGCTTGGTTACTCATGTTAAAAGCCATTGGCTAAGAGTTCACTTTTTGTTCGTCAGATGGCAGCGTGCTGTGGCTTAGCCGCGACGACTACTGCGGGAAAACTTTCCGTGAATGCGTAACAGATGGCGCTGTTGGGATATGAACGGCCGCAGGTTGGTATGTACAGGGCTTTCCTCAGTTATCACAATAAATTTTCTTACGATGCATAGAAGAAAATGTTGCAGTGTTAATATTTCATTCGCTCGCCTCTCCACCAACGCACGATATGCAACAATGAAGTATATATTCGGTTGTTATGTAACTATTACATCCTACAAGGCCATAAAAATTCCCTGAAACCTGTCCATTCTATCCTCTGTATACTATCCGTTGTGTCCCATCACATAATAGGGTTCTAACACACCCACTTCCATCCCAGCTGAAATCTTACGCCTCCTAAATCCTGTATCCCATCAATCAGTTCTTTTCTGGTATACATTTTACAACTTTTCCAAATCATGTTCTATCGAATACCTCCCACATAAGAAATATCTTGCCTACTGTTACCAGAAGTCTCTGCCATAACTATCACAGACACGGAGAAAAACTCACATTACCAACAACCTAATTATCACGAATGGCACAAATGTTTCATCACCTTATTATATATGTTCGTATTCTCATTTTATTTATTGGTCAGAGGGTAAAAGCAACAACTTTGCCACTACCGTCTTCTAAATCCAAACATATTAAAAAATGTGTGTGTGTGTGTGTGTGTGTGTGTGTGTGTGTGTGTGTGTGTGTGTTCCACATCTCCTATCCTCCTAAACCACCGGACCGATTTCAGCCGAACTTGGTACACATATCTCACCGTCAGGCGACAAATGTTGTGGGGGTCAGAACCAATTACCTATCCAACGACTCGGGTGGGATGAAAAAGAAGCGTAGTCAGCTACGCGCGAATTCCCAGATTTTATTGATCCAATATTTGAGAATGAGAGAACTTAGCGACTTGCAACAAACATTACAAATAATTTCAAACCTTTACGAAACTTTGTCTCCCTGACAGTCCGACAAAATGATGAAAGGGAAAAAGCTTATTGTTAACTACCTCTTCGCTGTGCATGCAGTAAAATTGCCACATAATGTATGCCATTTTAATTTATTATTTCTTTATTACTAACTGCATTCGTGACACATTTTGTAGACATTTTTCAGATATACTACCGAATGTACCAGAACAATTACAGAGTTGTGCGAAACTTAGTCCAGGAGATACGACATCATAAACAAAGAAGCGTGAAAAACTACGGCATCATGCAACACGTTTAAATTTATTGCTTCGGTGCTACTTCCTGCATTCACAATACACGCCGCTCAATGTAGCTACGTATTACACCATTGAACGACGCAAAGTTAAGGATTAATGACGTCATGAACATTAAGCACAAGGCCAGAGACTGCGTGGTAAGGGCGTGAACGGACAGCTATAGTTAAATACCTGGGAAGTGACAGGTTTCTCCGCTAGTAACAAATAAAGTAAGAAATACTATAAAATAATTTTGTTGGAATTATAAACTCAATGAAAAATACGAGCTCCTAGAACAGCTCAATATGTTTATTCTGGCGCCTAGATCACCATTTCTCTTTCAGATGCGTCATCTGTCGTCACGAAAAATGTCAGACAAAGCGCTGTTGCTGTCCATCTCTACGTCAACAATGTTTACACTGCTCTGCTTCATTTCATACTTCTGCGTTTTTCTCTGTCATCATTCCAGCATCAGAGCTAAACTTTTCTTTGAGGCTCATCATACCTACATCTACATCCATTCTCTGCAAACCGCCGTGAAGTATACGGCAGGGGGTACGTCCCATTGTGCTAGTTATTAGAGTTTCTTGCTGTTCCATTCACTTATGGATAGCGGAAGAATGATTCCTTGAATGCCTTTGTGCGTGCTGTAATTACTCTAGTCTTGTCTTCATGATCCCTACATGAGTGATACGTAGGGGGTTGCAGTATATTCGTAGAATCATCATTTAAGCCGGTTCTTGTAACTTTGTTAGCAGTCTTTCTCGTGATATTTTGTCTCTCTTCAAGAGTCTGCCAGATCAGTTTCTTCAGCATCTCTGTAAGACTCTCTCACGGATCAAACAAACCTGTGACAATTCGTGTTGCACTTTCGGGTCCTACACGCTTTAGCAATATTCTAGAGTGGCATGTAAGCAATCTACTGTGCAGACTGACTGAACTTCCCCAGTATTCTACCAACCAACCGAAGTCTACCACCCGCTTTACCAACAATTGGGCCTATGTGATCAATCCATTTCCTGTCCCTACAAAGTAGTACATACAGGTATTTACTATTATGGTCATACGATACGACGTTTTTTTGTTTTGTGAAGTGCATTATTTTACATTTCTCAACATTGAAAGCAAGTTGCCTATCTTTGCACCACTTTGAAATATTTTCGAGATCTGACTGAATAATTGTACTGCCTCTTTCAGACGGTACTTCAGTACAGATAACTGCATCATCTCCAAAAGTCCGAGGCTACTACTAATACTGTCCGGAAGGTCATTAATATACAACATGAACGTAAAGGGTCCCAACTCATTTCTCTGGAGCAGATCGACCTTACTTCTATATCTGATGATGATCCCACTCTCTTCATCTCCTCTTAGAGTTCATCTCTACACCGCGCTCCTAGCATCAGCACTGACATCAAATTTGCCCATTAAAACACCGGCTGCTGTACCACGTTCTCGATTCTTGTCTGTGTAACCTAAAGCGCAAATATTATCCCTGACGTCACGCCCTCGTGGTCTGCCGTCTCGCCCGCATCTCGTGGTCGTGCGGTAGCGTTCTCGCTTCCCACGCCCGGGTTCCCGGGTTCGATTCCCGGCGGGGTCAGGGATTTTCTCTGCCTCGTGATGGCTGGGTGTTGTGTGCTGTCCTTAGGTTAGTTAGGTTTAGGTAGTTCTAAGTTCTAGGGGACTTATGACCACAGCAGTTGAGTCCCATAGTGCTCAGAGCCATTTGAACCATTCTGCCGTCTCGTAGATCTCTTCCTTCTCTCAGGATGCAGTATGAATCACGAAATTAATTTAATTGCCTTACACGAGTTTTCCAATTGATAATGGCCATTTATTGTTACTGTTCGTTTTTTTCGGTAAAACTTAATTGAATACACTGCTCTGCAAAACTTAAGGAAGAGCTAAATAAAGTAATGTGAAACATTTACTACTCCACTGAAATCAATGAAAGGGCACGAGCATGTTTCCTCACGTCTCTCAGTCGTGTAAGGAAATTTGAACGACGCATTGCGTGCGGTCGGCGTGACTATAGCGCCAAATATTGCTAGCTGCACAACAGAAGGTGATTGACGGAACTAGAAAAGGCAGCGTTTTTCAATCTGCGAACATTTACGATGGACTTTCGGGATGTACTTCATTACAGCGCAACCGGGAGATAACATATGGATGACTTCTGACGGGGAAGAATCATTGGGAACCTGGAAGAAGGACGGGCTGTGGCGAGTGTGGGCCAGGAGTTTGGTACTGTTCACAGGATTGTGTTCTGTGCTTGGCGAGCGTTCCAAGACACATGAAGGAGCCGAGGTGGTCGACTAGTCAACTACAGTGTCAGATCACTACATTGTGCACCGGCAAGAAGGGACCGACATCAAAAACGGTAGCAATGAAACCGCATTCTACAGGACTGCGTGGCACGCAATTTCACGCTATGCAGTGGTACGGAGACTGCATTGGGTGGTCCCATTGTGCGAGGACTAGTACTGTCATCACCCACACATCGGGGGGCATCGTTTGTGATGGTGTCATGAAAGAGGGACTGGACGAACGGGAAATGGCGTCGTTTGCTCTTCACGGATAAGCGCAGATTCAGTCAGAGTAGCGATTCTGGACTTACCACAATATGGCAGGTGGTGGGAACACGCAATGCAGGACGGAACAGAGGACAACATGATCGTGTTGGTGGGCCAGGAGTTACGTTGTTGGAAGGTGTAATGTTGCATGGTCGTACTGACCTCCGAATCTTTCAACATGGCACACTCACCGCTCAGTGTCATCGTTACACTGTACTCTTTCCCCATGTGCATCTTATTAGGAGTGCATTCGTCCCTGACATAAATTTTGTGGATGAGAATTCGCGACCGCATATAACAGCGCTGGTGGAGTAGCTCTTCGAACGAGAGACCGGCCGCTGTGGCTGAGCGGTTCTAGATGCTTCAGTCCGGAACCGCGTTGCTGTTACGGTCGCTGGTTCGAATCCTGCTTCAGGCATGGATGTGTGTGATGTCCTTAGGTTAGTTAGGTTTAAGTAGTTCTAAGTCTAAGGGACTGATGACCTCAGATGTTATGTCCCATAGTGCTTAGAACCATTTGAAAGATTTGAACGAGAGGATATTCGGCAAATGGACTGATCTGGCCGTTCTCTGGACTTGAACCCCTTCAAGCACGTGTGGAATACGTTGGTGAGACATATTGCAGCACACCCACATCCAACGACGACCATCCAGCAGTTGTCAAACGCATTGGTGGAGAATTGGAACGTCCAACCCCAGGAACTCCATACCAACCTCGTAACCAGCACGGCAATACGCTGCAGAGCAAGCACTGGTGTCAGTGGCCATCACGCACCCATGTCCCACCTTTTGTAATGACCAGGGAACCACCGTAAATCGTGGTGACGTCAGCGTAATTATTGTCTTTGACTAGATGTGTCATTCGTGTTCGTCGCACTTGAGCTACCTTCTACACGACACTATACTACACTGTAGCAGCTTTTTCTATGTATGGTCCCATTCTCGTCGAGCTAGTGACACTCATACGAAAGTTATTGTCATGGTTAGGTATGGTACACCAGTGTACTATATGCCACTGCTTTCAACGGACCTACAACGGACCTACACTATGTGATCAAAAGTATCCGGACACCTCCAAAACACACGTTTTTCATGTTAGGAGTATTGCGCTGCCACCTACTGCCAGGTAGTCCATATTAGCGACCAGTAGTCATTTGACATAGTGAGAGAGCAGAATGGGGCGCCCCGCGGAACTCACAGACTTCGGACTTGGTCAGGTAATGGGGTGTCACTTGTGTCATATGTCTGTACGCGAGATTTCCACTCTTCTAAGCATCTCTAGGTCCACTGTTTCTGATGCGACAGTGAAGTGGAAACGTGAAGGGACACGTACAGCACAAAAGCGTACAGGCTGACCTCGTCTGTTGACTGATACAGACCGCCGACATTTGAAGAGGATCGTAATGTGTAATACACAGACATCTATCCACACCATCACACTGGAATTCCAAACTGCATCAGCTCCACTGCAAGCGATAGGCGAGAGGTCAGAAAAGTGGGATTTCATGGTAGAGCGGCTGCTGATAAGCCACACATCACGCCGATAAATGCCAAACGACGCCTCGCTTGGTGTAAAAAAATGGTTCAAATGGCTCTGAGCACTATGGGACTTAACTTCTGAGGTCGTCAGTCCCCTAGAACTTAGAACTACTTAAACCTAACTAACACACATCCCTGCGCTTGATGTAAGGGGCGTAAACATTGGACGGTTGAACAGTGAAAAAACGTTGTGTGGAGTGATGAATGACGGTACGCAGTGTGGCGATCCCATGGCAGGGTGTGGGTATGGCGTATGTAGTGACAACAGCAAAATTTTGGAGACGGTGGTGTTATGGTGTGGTCATGGTTTTCGTGGTGGGGACTTGCACCCCAGTATTACAGCACAGGCCTACATTCATGTTTTAAACACCTTCTTGCTTCCCACTTTTGAAGAGCAATTCGGGGATGGCGATTGCATCTTTCAACACGATCGAGCACCTTTTCATAATGCAAGGCCTGTGGCGAAGTGGTTACACGATAATAAGAGACCTGTAATCGACTGGCCTGCACAGAGTCCTTACCTGAATCCTATAGAACACATTTGGGATGTTTTGGAACACGGACTTCGTGCCTCGCCTCACCGACCGACATCGATACCTCTCCTTAGTGCAGCATTCCGTGGAAAATGGGGTGCCATTCAGCAAGAAACCTTCCAACACATGACTGAACGTATGCCTGCGAGAGTGGAAGCTGTCATCAAGGCTAAGGGTGGGCCAACAACATACTGAATTCCAGCATTACCGATGGAACGCTCCAGGAACTTTTAAGTCATTTTCAGCCAGGTGTCCGGATACCTTTCATCACATAGTGTATCTGACTAGCTATTTAACTGCACCTTGGACAATTTCGCGCGACCAGCTTTCTTATCATCGACAGTCGAATCATCTAAAGTTTAATTCTCGCGACCGACGAGTACTATCATTCACTGCGACCACCCACCGACGACTCTGCCGACTGATTCCTTTTCTTCGTGGCGCTAAATACATTTTAGTGGCCAGAGATGAAGTTTCACTTATGCTCACAACACTCGGAGGCGACTGCGCGCTACGTTCATCTACCCATATCGATTTTCGGGCAAGCTGTTGAAACGATAACCTCACAAGCAACGGTTTTGATTCTGCACTTCTGACTCACCATTATTAGAACGAACATTTTTCTATTTTCCATTTTTATTAATGTGCTTCTCTATCTTAGTGCTAATCTTTTAAGGACTGTGGGCGACTTTTTCCATCTTATATTGTCGAAGGTTTCCTTTAGTTTCAGAAATGCCAGGAAAGTATTAAAGTTATTCTTTGACATCTTTTACTACTAAATGTAATGGCAGTAGAGTTTTTGCGGTAACTGATGTTTTTGAGAAACCAAACTGATTTTCGTCCAATTACACTTTTGCAATTTAGGCTGGTCAACAGTTCAGAAACGCTGCACGTCTGCCACATCTTCCGATATCTTTAATATTTAATCACTCACACTTATTCCGCAAAGTGATAAAAATGATCTTCAGTAAACTGAAAGTAAGTCATTCATTTCTTAAAAAGCTCCTCGCTCCTGTACTTTCCGAAGGCATATCATCTGCTCCCGCTAATATGTTTGATCTACGATCGTTCAGTGGTCTGTCAAACTAAGTGGTTCAAATATTTTTTTCCCACATTGACTTTTCCTCGCTTCGGAACAATTTTTTTCCGTTTTTGCAAAGCACTGCTGTTACCGTCGACATCTCTGTGTCAACACGAGTGCAAGACATGACAATCGACGTCAGCTTTCAGTTCTAGGAAGTTCTCTAGTTCACAAGGGGTACAAGGATAAATGCCTCCTCCCACATAGCACAATATGATACAGTTTACCCCCCAAATTCTAATTATTCACCGTCTCTTCCCTTCGTGTCAAAGTTTGCATATAAAGTCGCAAAAGACTTAGGTTGCCCCGAATTCAAATATTTCGTGTAGGTCCCAAATCTTCTCATTCATTCAAAGCATAATTAAAAGCAAGAGTCTGCAGAGTACTTTTCATACGAAATTGTGTTCAGTATGCTATGCAGCATTGATATACGAGTGTTGTCCAGAAAGTAAGCCCCGATCGGTCTCGAAATGGAAACCACAATGAAAATCAGAAACGTTTTATTTGCAACAGTTAGGTACACCTTCCACCTGCTTCTCTACATAGTCGCCGCTCCAACTTCGAGTTTTGTCGTAGTGTTGTATCAACTTTCCATTATCCTCGTAATAGAAAGCAGCCGCCCTTGCTTTCGGCCAGTTATCTCCACTGATCAGCAGCTCGTTGGCGGTAGACAAATTTTGTCTTCATAGTCAGCGGTTCTTGTGAGCAGAGATGAGACTTAGGGGAAGCCAATTACGGACTGTCTTGTGCGTGATCAAACACTTCTCATCGGAAACGCTGCAGGAGCGTCTTCATTGCCCCTGCAGTGCGCGGCCGAGAATTGGCATGAAGAAGGAACTGCTCGACAGTTGTGTTATGTGGGCTGCATGCCACAGGGGAAATCTCTAACCAGGCCCTCATACTTGGCGGGAAACGCTATTCCCTATGCATCTTCACCTGCTCACTGTTCACTCAAAACTGAAAAGAGCGCCGCAACACGATCGGCGGGCATACTAGAGACACTACCCAACACATCTGTGCAAAGCTTTACCAGATTTTCCCAGTGGTTCCCATATCGCGACCGATCGGAACTTACTTTCTGGACACCCCTCGTATTACGCAGGTGGTTCTCTGGATAGCTTACTGGATCACAACCTGGATATCAAAACCTGTCAGGCACGGATCCAAAGTGGGGTGGGGGGTCCGAATCAACAGAAGCGTTTATATTTCTGTATACATCAATTTCCATACACCAGCTTCCAAACCACATTTACACCAAGACCAGGAAGACCTCATATATTGATGAAGAGGGACCGTCGAGCATTGTGGATTCTTCTAAAAAATCGCATGAAATCAGTGGAAGGAATCACTACAGAGGTTCAAAGTGCTGCACTGTCCAGACAGCACAATGACAATGCATAAGGACTTGCAAAGAATGGTGTCAATGGTCGAGCAGTTCCTCATAAGCCATATGTTTCTGCAGTCACCGCTAAGCGATGTTTGATCTGGTGTAAAGAGCGACATCTCTGGACAGAGGACGACTGGAAACAAGTGAAATACGGAGGAGATGGTGTGTTGTTAATTAACACACTGTCCCCTTACTGCGTTTATGAAAACGCTAAATGCCAAAGTATGTGGACACTTTTTACAGCATTGTGTACTGTTTACAGTAGAGGAACGATCCCGGAATGATGATTGCATCAGCGTGACGATGCACCTTGGCACAAAGCAGAATCCACGAGGAATTAGTCTGAGAACAATAAAATTCCTTAAACAAATTGGCCCGCGCTGAGTTCCGATCTGAATACTATGGAACACCTTTGGAATGAGATAGAACGATGGTTTCACTCCAGACGTCTGTGTCCAACACCATTTCCTCCTCCAGTCTGGGCTCCCGAAGGAGACAGGCTGCCGTTCCTCGACAGACACTCGGACACATCACTGAAAATGTCCCCAGCATATTTTTAGCCTTCATAAAGGCGAAAGGTGAATACATCTGATAGTAATGTCTGCTAATAGCTGCCCGGATACTTCCAATCAGTTTACTGAAAAAAATACTGCATAGGACAGAAAAATTCTGTTGTGACAGAAGTCTGAATCTGAACCTAAAAACATATCAGAAAGCCCCCATTAATGTAAAAGATATTTTCTCCAAGAACCGCTTTGCCCATCACTAAAACAGTTTGCTACTGATATAAGGCTTTCCGATGGGGCAAGGAACGAGCCTCCGCAAGACCATGCTATCACAGGGTTATTTGGTAACCGTGATAGCGTTACGGAGATGTTTAACAAACTCAAGTGGCAGACTCTGCAAGAGAGGCGCTCTGCATCGCGGTGTAGCTTGCTCGCCAGGTTTCGAGAGGGTGCGTTTCTGGATGAGGTATCGAATATATTGCTTCCCCCTACTTATACCTCCCGAGAAGATCACGAATGTAAAATTAGAGAGATTAGAGCGCACACGGAGGCTTTCAGACAGTCGTTCTTCCCGCGAACCATACGCGACTGGAATAGGAAAGGGAGGTAATGACAGTGGCACGTAAAGTGCCCTCCGCCACACACCGTTGGGTGGCTTGCGCAGTATAAATGTAGATGTAGATGTATAGCAACATCATCAGATCATAGCACGGAGGTGCCCGCTGGAAGGCCGGCCGGTGTGGCCCTGCGGTTCTAGGCACTTCAGTCTGGAACCGCGTGACCGCTACGGTCGCAGGTTCGAATCCTCCCTCGGGCATGGATGTGTGTGATGTCCTTAGGTTAGTTAGGTTTAGCTAGTTCTAAGTTCTAGGGGACTGATGACCTCAGGAATTGAGTCCCATAGCGCTCAGAGCCATTTGAACCATTTTTTTGAAATTGGAAACTTTACAGTAACATCCATGCACAAAGTAGGGGACTGCCTATAGGGGCGATGTACAGCGGGGACTTCGTGTGCCCCAGGACCGCTACGGTAGCTGGGAAGCCCCTATGGGAACCCTGAAACGTGACGGCTAACGGGGCTCTGGTGAACCTGCGATAGGCCTAACAAGCCAGTAGTGGATAAATCAACTGCTTTTAAAAAGGGAACATGCCTCGGATCACGGAACGGATTTAAAGGAAACCGACCAAGCAATGGAAAAGGATTACGAGATGGTTTACGACTGGGCACCTTAAACGTAAGGACTCTAACTGGGAAGTTAGAAGAAATTGTAGAAATGATGGAAAGGAGGAAATTGGACATCTTGGGACATGCTGAGACTAGGTGGAGAGGAGTTGGTGAAAAACCACTAAGTAAAGGATGTAAACCGTACTGGATAGGGAATGAGAGGGGAAGAAATGGAGTGGCAATAGTGGTCAGAGAGGGTCTGCAGGAGGAGGTGGAAGGTATCAATGATCGAATGATAAAAGCCAGAGTACGAGTGAAAGGAAATAGCATTGAAATCATCCAAGCATATGCCCCACAGGTGGGGTGTACAAAAAAGGAGAAGGAGGAATTTGAAGATGACATGCAAAAGCAGCTAAATGGAGGTAATCAGATTATAATAGGGGACCTCAATGCACATGTCGGCACAGACAGGAAAGGATTCGAGGAGATAATGGGACCAGAGGGCCGGGGGAACCGAAATAGAGAAGGAAAATTGTTGCTGGAATTCTGCAAGAGGAATGGGCCGGCGATCGCAAATTCCTGGTACAAGAAGAGAAGTAGCCACAAAATAACTTGGTACAGTGGAGACTGGTCCCAAACTTCAGTAGTAGACTATGTACTAGTGGATAGGCAGATGATGAGCAGCCTCACAGATGTTAAGGTCATTCCATCTGAGGCCTTAGACAGTGACCATCAGCTGTTGGTAGCCACCCTGAGAGAGAACAAAGATAGGAGGGCAACAGATATACAGGAGAAAAGGTTGAAGACATGGATGCTGAAAGAGGACGAACGGAGGACCCAGTACCAGACACTGATCAGGAAGAAGCTGCCAAAGGAAGATCAGAGAACAGTGGAAGAAGAATGGGGAGATTTTAAGAGGGCTGTAGTTGAGGCAGCTGAGACTGTGTGCGGAAGAACTAGCACAAAGAGGAGAAGTAAGGAAACCCCATGGTGGAACAACATATGTAAAGAGGCAGTACTTCGAAAGAACAAAGCCTTCAGAGAATTGTTCCAGACCCGAACAGAGGAAGCTAGGGTAAAATATAAGGAAAGCAAGAAAGCGGCACAGACCATAGTAAGGGCGGAGAAGAAGAAGTGGATGGAAAAATGGACAAGAATGTTAGAAGAGGACAGTGAAGGGAACAAAAAAGTACTTTACACCATGGTAAGAAATAAGAGGAACGACAGAAGCGAGTGCCTGAGGATCATGGATAATAATGGAAGAGTTGTGGAGGAAATGCATGAGCTCAAAAAGATTTGGAAGGAGTACTTTGAAGATCTGTTGAATGCCGCCAAGCGGGTAACTAACAGCGATGGAGAGCCTAAGGTAGCAGACGATTATAATAGTGGGGAAATTGATGATCTAACTTGGAATGAAGTGGAAGAAGCCATAAAGAGGATGAAAGGGGGCAAGGCACCAGGTTGGGACGAAGTAACAGTGGATATGATACGAGCAGCAGGAGAAGTAGGAACCCAGTGGCTATACAGAGCGCTGAGGGTGGTGTGGAAGGAGAACAGAATTCCTGAGGATTGGAAGAAAGGAATTATAGTCCCGATCTTCAAGAAAGGGGATAAAAGGAGATGTGAGAACTACAGAGGAATCACCCTGCTATGCCACTGTGGAAAAATCTATGAAAAGATCCTGGAGAAGAGAATAAGAAGCAGTATTGAAAGTAGACTGCAAGAGGAGCAGTATGGTTTCAGACCGGGAAGATCAACAACGGACCTCATATTTGCTGTAAGGCAACTGCAGGAAAGGCACTATCAGTACGGGAAGGACTTAATCATGGCCTTTTTAGATATTGAGAAGGCGTATGACAGTATCTGTAGGGACAAGCTCTGGGATGTGCTGAACGCAAAAGGGATAGATGAAGAGATAACACGAAAAGTCAGAAAAATGTATGAGGGAAGTGAGAGTTGTGTGAAAGTGGGGAGGGAACGTACTGCATGGTTCAAGCTGGAAAATGGGCTGCGACAGGGAAGTGCACTTTCGCATTTATTGTTTATTTTTGTTATGGATGAAATCCTACAGTAAGTATCAGATGCAATTGGAGATCATAAAATGAAAGCAGTGCTTTTTGCCGATGACCTGATGTTATGGGGAAATTGCGAGAAGGAGGTGCAAGAGCAGTTAGATGTTTGGGAGGCAACGGCAGCACAATATGGAATGCATTTCTCTGCAAAGAAAAGTGAAATAATTGTCACAACAAGGAAGAAGAATAGGCCAAATGTGGATATAACTTGTGGAGGGGAAAAACTACAAGTGGTAGAGAACTTCAAGTACCTGGGAAGCATGATTGAAAGTAAGGGGGGAAACGCAATGGAAATAAATGAAAGGTCCAGAAAAGCAGGGCAGTTCTACAAATGCATTAGGGGGCTTATTTGGAGCAAGGAGGTGCCACAGAAATCCAAGGGAATTATATACCGAACCTACTTTGTCCCCATATTGGCATACGGAAGTGAGACTTGGGTAATGCACAAAAGCGACAAAAGTAGAATACAGGCTAGTGAAATGAAGTTCCAGAGGAGCAGGTTGAGTGTAACAGGACGAGACAGATTGCGAAATGTGTATGTGAGGGAAAGACTAAAGGAGGAACCAGTACAGGACAGGATAGAAAAATCAAGGCTGCAGTGGTTTGGACACATGAAGAGAATGGATGAGGGAAGAATTCCAAAGAGGATGTTTGATCTGCAACTGGAGGGGAAGAGGCCCAGAGGAAGACCAAGAGATAGATGGGTGAAGGGAGTGAAGGAATGTGTGACGAGAAGAGGAGAGAACTGGACGAAGGTGGAAGAGAGGGAATGGTGGAAAGACAGAACACGATGGAGAGGCTTGTGTTCCCGACAGACCCAGCCAGTGGCTGGAAACTGTCCAAGATGATGATGATGACAGTAACATCCATGTATAAACCTCCAGGAAAAAAATTTGCTCTCACCCCGCCAAAAACTTCACAAACCAAAATACCAAATTCATTGTAGGGGATTTTAACTTCCACTGCGGTACTGGGGGATACAGTGAAACAGACGGAGAACGGACACCTGTTGGAGGAATGGATAGAAACAAGGAACCTAAATATCTTTCATGATTCAAAACTTCCCTCCTCCTTCACAAGTAAAATATGGAAACGTGGATATAACCCCAACAACTGCATTACCAGCTCAGACATAAGAGACTGTTGTACTAATGCAGCATATCAACCTATACCTCGAACACAGCATAGACCAGTCGGGGTACAGATGTATACAGCAGTCAAGACCAGTAGAGTACAGTTACGCATAAGATTTAATTTTAAAAGGTCCAACTGGAAAACCTTCGCAGGCGAACTGGATAAAGCCACAATAAACCTCGCCCCAACCCAAGAGGACAACCTGCCATTTGTGCGAATGCGACAGAGAATCTCCAGACAACATATACCACGAGGCTACCGACAGCAGTACATCCCAGGTCTGTCACAGGACTCCAGGCGACTCCTAGTCAAGTACGAGGAATTATACCAAAAGGACCTCTTTAATCAAGAAACAATAGCATGTGGTACGGCTTTGATGGAAATGCTAAGTGAAACTCGGCAGAATAGATGGATGGAGACCCTGGAGAGGATGGATATGACACGTAGCAGCAAAATACTCTGGAATGTCATTAAAAAACTTGACTGAGGCCCAAATGGTCCCAAACAGTCTGCCGCAGTAGCAAATAATCAAGTGGCTCATCATCTGCTCCTGAATGGAAAGAGTAATACAAAACAACAGAAAATAAAAATTAACAGGACTCTAGAATCAGAAACTAATAGCTTTTTAACGCCCTTTACAATGAAGGAATTCAACAAGGGTCTCAGCAATATGAAAAGCGGGAAAGCAACTGGGGTGGATGACATGTGCACGGAGCAGATCAAACGCTTTGGACCAGGCGCAAAGAACTGGATCCTGCGACTCTTCAGTCAATGTCGCGAAACATGTAAGATCCCCAAGATGTGGAGAAAGGCAACGATAGGGAACTCTTAAAACCCGGGAAGGCACCTGATTCACCAAAGTACCATCGCCCAATATCTCTCCTGTGTCATTTTTACAAGCAGTATGGGAGACTTATTCTAAATCGTATAATAGACTCTGTTGAGATGAAACTTATCCCTCAACTGGCTGGTTTTAGACCTGAAAAATCATGTACTAGCCAAATTCTGCGCTTAACAGAACACATAGAGGAGGGATATGAAAATAAAAAGGAAACAAGGCTAGTCCTGGTCAACCTTAGCTCTGCATACGATATAATTAACCACAGGCTGCTGCTCCAGAAGATCTATAATTAACTAAGAGACTATCAATTTGTAAAGATTATCGAGTCCCTATTACAAAATATACAATTTTGTTTTGTCCTCAATGGGAAAAAGAGAAGATGGAGAAACCAGAAAAATGGTCTGGCCCAAGGAAGCGTTTTGGCGCCCTCCCTATTTAATCTGTGCACCAACGACCAACCGATGCCTAAACATACAAAACATTTTCTGTATGCGGATGACCTGCCAATTACAGCACAGGGGAGGACCTTTGAGGAAATAGAGCAGAAGCTGGAGAAAGCTGTTAGAGAAATGTCAGAGTATTATAAAAACAACTTTCGTAAGCCAAATCCGTCCAAAACACAAGTCAGCGCCTTCCATCTCCGATTCTGGTAAGCTAACCGTAAACTTAATGTCTGTTGGAATAATACCACACTGGAGCATACCGACAAACCAACTTACTGGGCGTGGTACTCGACAGATCTCTGACATACAGGTGCCACTGCGAAAAGACGCGACAAAAGGTAACTGACAAACAATATTCTGCGGAAACTAGCTGACAGCAAATGGGGTGCTAAACCTTTCACATTAAGAACCACCACACAAGTCTAATGCTTCTCTACAGCCGAATATGCCCGCCTAGTATGGTCCAGACCAACCCATGCAAAGAAGGTCGACATAAGTCATAATGAAACATGTCGATTAACAACGGTATGCAGGAAACCTACTTCCCTACCAAAACTTTACAGAGCTGCCGGGTTTGCAATTCCCAACTCTCGGAGAACATCTCTTGAATTCACAGAGAGGCTCAGACAAACTATTGATGATCGGTACCCTCTTTTTGGCAGTGAGTGCAAACACGGGCGATTGAAATCCCGCAAACAGAAGAATCACCAGTTTATTACTCACCCTCACAGGAAGTGCCCAGCGGATTTAGCACAAACTGGAAGACATGGAGAGCACTGAACCGAATAAAGACAGGTGTGGCCCCAGTGAAGACAAATATGATTAGGTGGGGTCTTGGAACCACGGATGATTAGTTTCATTGTGGCTCTGTGCAGGATAAGGAGCATCTACTTGCCTGCCCAAACTGTCCTTATAGATGCAACCCCGACGATTTACGGCTGGACAAGAGAGAAGCCTTGGACGTGGCTCTATGCTGGGCTGAAAGATTGTGACCTGGCTTCTGGAGACGAAAAAGTAAAGTAAGTCCAATTTCACCTTACAGTCACGGCTAGCTTTGTAGAAAGTGATTTCAGTGAAGACGCTTCATCTGGTCTTCAAGACAGAATCTGGTACTGTTAATGAGCAGCTTCGAGTAATGAGAGAAAGCAGCTCCAAGAGTGAAATTGCCAGAGACCGTTACCCAGGGCGTGAATACCTGAAACCCTAATGAAAACTTCCTCACTCGTTTATTTAGTCCACCTATTCTTTCCGCTACAATGACTGACTTTTCGATAGTGTCTATTAGATTTAGGTCAAGGTAATTCTAATTACTGTGTTTTAAAGCCAATATTGAGTAACAACAGAAACGATATGAGTAACAAATTGTACATCAAAACTGAGGACTACTTTGGAAGAAAAATAAAGCGTGACGGACGAAGCAACGATAGAGTAAGAGAGAGAGACAATAACTAGCAAATATAGCATGCCTCCCCAAAAGAAGTCTAATAGAATCAAACGTATGCCTTAACTTCAGAAAAAAAATTCTGAGACTGTTAGTCTTGAGCACACCTTATATGGAGGTCAATCACGAACTGTAGGAAAACCATAAAATAAGACAAAAATAAGAGAAGAATAAGAGAAAAGTAAGAGAAGTAATATGAAATTGAAAGGGTCTTGTAGAATCGTAAAGGAAAGAAATATTAGAAAAACACTCACTAGAAGACGTTCCATGGCACTAGAAGGAGCCGTAGAGTGCTAAAACTCTAGAGAAAATCAGACTGGACTATATTTAACGAAGTACTGAAGAAGTTGGATGCAATTGGTAGTAAATGCTACTCTGAGATGAAAAGGTTGACTCAGGAAAGGAAGTCATAGCGCGCAGCATTAAATCAGTCTTCAATATTATTTATGCAGCATTTCTCAGGTCTGCTCTTCATTTCGTTCGTTATTCCATGTTCTGCATCGATTCATCCAAGATTCTGATTCGCTTCCTTCCTTCCTTCCTGTGAATATAACCCAAAAAATGTTTTTTAAGGAATCTTTTGCCTTAGAATGTGCCGCTTCTTCCAATTGCTTTGAAGCGATTTTCCTGTGCCTTATTCCTGTGTGTCATTTGATCTCAAAGATTTCCTTGGCAAATGTAATGGTGAGTTTTAGGATGTTAAGGCCAGTTATTGATTCTGTGTTTCTGCTCCATATTCTGACAACCGACTCATTCATCTTCTTCGGGTACTGCGAGACGTATTACTTTTTAAGAACTGACGTGTTGTCAGAGGGAAGCATGGATCTTTACAAACGTTCATACAATAATTTTTCTGTGAAACTCACCACTAATTACTCTGAACAAGCACAATACCCGTTTTGGGATACTGAAAGCCATTTTCAGCTGTGACAATAATCCAGAAACAGTTTCGTCATAATCTGTAACCACTACGTGCATGCGTACTGAACATGCTGTAAATTGTGCAAATAAAATTGCGTATACGTTCTGCCTCACGTGATAAGACCGACTGATATTAAAATACGGTCGTTTGTTTGTGGAACGGAGCGCGCACAAGAGGGTGGGGGTTTGGGAGAGGGAGGCGCTAAGGACATAAGTGAAGAGAGGTTAATAACAGTGCACTCCGTATCCATTCTTGTTTTCTATGTGCAAATTTTAAAGCTAAAAAAGTTAAATGTTATTTTCTAAACGACTTACGAGGGGTGGGCAATAAGTAATGCCACACACACACATTTTTTTTCAGAAAGCGGGTTTATTCTATTCAGGATTCCAATACGCTACATTATTCCCCACTCTTTTGATTACAAGCCCCTATTTTTCCACATAATCTCTGTTCAATGCGACGGCCTTACTCCACCTTATTGGGAGGGCTTGTATGCTCACATCTAAACAATCAACAGGCCGATGTCGGAGCCAACATCTTGCTGCATCAATAACCTCCACATCATCTTACTGCATCAATAGCCTCACCATCATCCACGTACTGCTTCCCACGGCATGCATCCCGCATCGGACCGAATGGAAGTCGGAAAGTGTGGGATCCAGACTGTAGGGTGGATGAAGGAGAACACTCATTTTGAGCGGGTGCGCAGCCTTGCGTGAGGCCTGCGTTGTCGGAGAGAAAGAGAAGTTCATTTGCATTTTGGTGTCGTCGAACACACAGTGAAGTCGTTTCATCAATTTCCTGAGGGTAGCACAGAACACTTCAGAGATGATAGTTGCACCATGAGGGAGGAAATAAAAGACAATAACCCCTTCAGAGCCCCAGAAGACCGTAGCCATAGCTTTACCGACTGAGAGTGCGCCTTTGAAATTTTTCTTCGGACGAGAGTTGGTGTGGCGCCACTCCAAGGACTGCTATTTTGTATCCGGTTAGAAGTGATGAACACATGTTTCATCGCCTGTGACGATGGTCGACAAAAATTGTAGCGAACAGCCTGGTAACGCGCAAGCAACTCCTCACAGAAGGTCGTTCGTTGATATTAATGGTCTTCTGTTAGGCGGCTAGGAAGCCAGAGCGGAAGAACCGTTGATTACCCCAAAACGAGGACGAGTGTGTCAGCATTGCCAACAGAGACGTTCAGTAGTGCAGCGATGTATTTGACTACGTTCCAACGCTGGAACAGTCACAGCTTGTACAGCCGGTCGGGGCGCGGGAGATTGGGCAGGTTTGCGAGACATTTTTTTGATGACAGACGCCTTGCCCAAGGACTCACTGCGCTGTTGTTCACTTGCAGGCCTCCGTATACATTTTGCAATCTGCTATGAATATCTGCGATGATGTGGTTTTCCGCCGGAAGAAACTTAATGACACCTCTCTGCTTGGAACGCACTCCATTACAGACGGTATTGTGAATGCTACTTATAGTGCCGCCACCAACCGGAACTTCATAAAACTAAAAGGTGCTGAAGCGGGAATATTCCACATGTCCCACGACAAATACCGCCTTCTTTTTTTTTCTTAAAAAAAAAAACTGGCCGAGAAAATAAATTGTGTTGCAATACTTATTGAACGCCCCTTGTATATAAAACGTAAATGCATATGCCAAAGACTGACATATCAGAAGACTATATGTACAGACTTTTTGCATCCAGGTTAGCATTTAAAGTCAATTTCTATAGATGAAGACAGTAACTGTTCTCGAAAGAACAGAAACCATTGACGACCGTGCAGCTTCTCTTAGAATAAGTGATAATTAATTGAAACCCTCAGCTGCCGACAGGTGTTGTTGATACGCCTCGGTGTGTGCCCCAAACGCGACTCGAACTCGGGATCTCCTGCTTACATTGGAGACGCTCTATCCATCTGAGCCACCGAGGACACAGCTGAAAAGCGCGGCTCAGGGACTTATCCCGTCCACGCTTCCCGTGCTAGGTTAAGGCTATCCGACCATTGACCTTCGTCTACATCTACATCTACATCCATACTCCGGAAGCCACCTGACGGTGTGTGGCGGAGGGTGCCTTAAGAACCTCTATCGGTTCTCCCTTCTATTCCAGTCTCGTATTGCTCGTGGAAAGAAGGATTGTCGGTATGCTTCTGTGTAGGCTCTAATCTCTCTGATTTTATCCTCATGGTCTCTTCGCGAGATATTCGTAGGAAGGAGCAATTTACTGCTTGACTCTTCGGTGAAGGTATGTTCTCGAAACTTCAACAAAGGCCCGTACCGAGCTACTGAGCGTCTCTCCTGCAGAGTCTTCCACTGGAGTTTATCTATCATTTCCGTAACGCTTTCGCGATTACTAAATGATCCTGTAACGTAGCGCGCTGCTCTTCGTTGGATCTTCTCTATCTCTTCCATCAGCCTATCTGGTACGGATCGAACATTGCTGAGCAGTATTCAAGCAGTGGACGAACAAGCGTACTGTAACCTACTTCCTTTGTTTTCGGACTGCATTTCCTTAGGATTCTTCCAATGAATCTCAGTCTGGCATCTGCTTTACCAAGGATCAACTTTATATGATCATTCCATTTTAAATCACTCCTAATGCGTACTCCCAGATAATATATAGAATTAACTGCTTCCAGTTGCTGACCTGCTATTTTTTAGCTAAATGATAAGGGATCTATCTTTCTATGTATTCGCAGGACATTACACTTGTCTACATTGAGATTCAATTGCCATTCCCTGCACCATGCGTCAATTCGTTGCGTATCCTACTGCATTTCAGTACAATTTTCCATTGCTACAACCTCTCGATATACCACAGCATCATCAGCAAAAAGCCTCAGTGAACTTCCGATGTTATCCACAAGGCCATTTATGTATATTGTGAATAGCAACGGTCCTACGACACTCCCCTGTGGCACACCTGAAATCACTATTACTTCGGAAGACTTCTCTCCATTGGCAATGACATGCTGCGTTCTGTTATCTAGGAACTCTTCAAGCCAATCACACAATTGGACTGACAGTCCATATGCTCTTACTTTGTTCATTAAACGACTGTGGGGAACTGTATCGAACGCCTTCCGGAAGTCAAGAAACACGGCATCTACCTGTGAACCCGTGTCTATGGCCCTCTGAGTCTCGTGGACAAATAGCGCGAGCTGAGTTTCACAGGATCTTCGTTTTCGAAACGCATGCTGATTGCTACAGAGTAGATTTCTAGTCTCCAGAAAAGTCATTATACTCGAAAACATAATACGTGTTCCAAAATTCTACAACTGATCGACGTTAGAGATATAGGTCTATAGTTTTGCACATCTGTTCGACGTCCCTTCTTGAAAACGGGAATGACCTGTGCCCTTTTTCAATCCTTTAGAACGCTACGCTCTTCTAGAGACCTACGGTACACCGCTGCAAGAAGGAGGGCAAGTTCCTTCGCGTACTCTCTGTAAAATCGAACTGGTATCCCATCAGGTCCAGTGGCCTTCCCTCTTTTGAGCGATTTTAATTGTTTCTCTATCCCTATGTCGTCTATTTCGATATCTACCATTTTGTCATCTGTGCGCCAATCTAGCGAAGGAACTACAGTGCAGTCTTCCTCTGTGAAACAGCTTTGGAAAAAGACATTTAGTATTTCGGCCTTTAGTCTATCATCCTCTGTTTCAGTACCATTTTGGTCACAGAGTGTCTGGACATTTTGTTTTGGTCCACCTACCGCTTTTACATAAAACCAAAATTTCTTACGATTTTCTGCCAAGTCAGTACATAGAACTTTACTTTCGAATTCATTGAACGCCTCTCGCATAGCCCTCCTCACACTATATTTCGCTTCGCGTAATTTTTGTTTCTCTCTCAAGGCTTTGGCTATGTTTATGTTTGCTGTGAAGTTCCCTTTGCTTCCGCAGCAGTTTTATAACTCGGCTGTTGTACCACGGTGGCTCTTTTCCATCTCTTACGACCTTGCTTGGCACATACTCATCTAACGCATATTGTACGATGGTTTTGAACTTTGTCCACTGATCCTCAACACTGTCTGTACTTGACTTTTGTTTTGAGCCGTCAGGTACTCTGTAATTTGCTTTTTGTCACTTTTGCTAAACAGAAAAATCTTCCTACCTCTTTTAATATTTCTATTTACGGCTGAAATCATCGATGCAGTAACCGCTTTATGATCGCTGATTCCCTGTTCTACGTTAACCGTTTCAAATAGTTCGGGTCTGTTTGTCACCAGAAGGTCTAATATTTTATCTCCACGAGCCGGTTCACTGTTTAACTGCTCAAGGTAGTTTTCAGATAAAGCACTTAAAAAAATTTCACTGGATTCTTTGTCCCTGCCACCCGTTATGAACGTTTGAGTCTCCCGGTTTATATCCGGCAAATTAAAATCTCCACCCAGAACTGTAACATGGTGGGGAAATCTACTCGAAATATTTTCCAAATTATCCTTCGTCTGTGCGAATACGCGCAGGTTGCCCGAACCCTTACAGGAATCGTCACCTAGTTGGCGAGAGTAATGAGTGGATGGGAAATATCTGTTAGGAACATTACGTATGTAGATTGTGTACAGTTGGGAATGTGGGTCTCGCGGGAAGCGTGGAAGTGATAAGTGCCTGCAGTCGCGCTATTCCTCTCCGTCCTCGGTGGCTCAGGAGATTCCGCGTTCGAGTCCCGTTCGAGGAACACATTTTCGGCTGTCCCCATCGAGGTATATCAACAACACCTGTCGGCAGCTGAGGGTTTCAACAAATTATCATTAATTTCTATAGAAGTGTGGTATACCCAAAGTACCGAAATTTAAATGACCAAATTAAAAAAATTTAAATACATATTAAATATAAATTTTAAATTAAATAAAAATATTAAATATATATAATTGAAAGTGCAATACATATGTATATATGGGTTTTTTAAATTTTATATGTATAGGGTGTCCCAACATAACGTATGCGCTCCTTGAAATTGGAAACTCTTCAATTAAAAGGGATAGAAATACAGTACATTGTTTGTAGTGTATCTTAAGATCCGACTAGAGGTGGTAAATGTTCAAAATGGCTTCCTGCCGCCGCAGTACACCATCGACAACGACTTTCAATAGGGTGGCATGCCAACAGTATTGTTCCTAATGGAATAGCGTCACATCCTTGCTCAATTTTCTCTCTAAGATCATCCAATGTCTGTGGCTTTGCAGTGTAAACTGTGTTCTTCAGAGTACCGTACAGACAGAAGTCTAGATGAGTTAAATAAAGAGATAGAGCTGGAAACTACACATTGCCTCTCCGATCTAACGATCTGGCAGGAAATGTACAATTGAAAAAATGTCCTCACATCACTGTGAAACTGAGGTGACGCCCTATCCTGTTGAAAGTAATAATCTTCACTTTCGAAAAAGTCGTTAATCCCTGGAATTATCACACGCAGCATTTCTAAGAGTCACCTGTGTGCGGCCCGACTGACCCTCTATAAATGGTTCAAATGGCTCTGGGCACTGTGGGACTTAACATCTGAGGTCATCAGTCCCCTGGAACTTAAAACTACTTAAACCTAACTAATTTAAGGACATCACACACGTCCATGACCGAGGCAGGATTCGAACCTGCGACCATAGCGGTCCCGCGGTTCCAGACTGAATCGCCTAGAACGGCTCGGTCTCAATGACCGGCTGACCCTCTAGAAAACAGACCACACAAGAAGAGTAGCCTTCGTAGATTAACATGCCTTTTCTCTTTTACGTATGGATTCTCGCTGGCCCAGTACACGCAATTATGGCGGTTAAATGTCCCGTTAAGTTTAAGGTCGCTTCATCCAACCAAAGACTTAGATCTTGGAAATGTTTCTCTTCTTTACATCTGTTCATGAACCACTTACAAAATTCATTTCGGCTATCGGGATCACCTTCGTTAAGGGCATGGAAAGGTTTTGGTATGAAAAGTTTACATTTCTGAGGCCTCAAAATTCCGTGAACACTGCTTTTGTAGATCCGAGTCTCACGAGAGCCTTGCCTCACAGATTTCTTCAAGATTGCATGTACGTCTGGATCACTACATCAAAATTTTCATTTTCTGTTGAATGTCTCTTTTTTCCGCAATGTCTCTTCTTTATATCCTGCTTTGTTCCGAGACTTACCTGCTATTCTTGTAATTGTTAGTCTTGTTGGTGGTTTTGGTTTTGTTGCAGATTCAACCGTACAACGTCCTCGTACCTCACTCATATTCTCTATTTGCCAGTAACACTTAAGCACCCATTTCCATTGACCCAACGATAACGCCATGTTTGTTTGCAATTATGAAACAAAAGAAAGCTTTGTTATGTTTTTCACCGCTTTCTGAATTACTGCACGGAAAACTGTATTTCTGCCTCCTTTAAATAAAGAGATATTCAGTTTCAGAGAGCGTATATATTATTTTGGGACACCATATAATGTGTGTGTGTGTGTGTGTTTGTGTAGTGTGTGTGTGTGTGTGTGTGTGTGTGTGTGTGTGTGTGTGTGTGTGTGCGCGCGCGCGCGCGCAAAATAAGAGATTACCCAACGATAGTCAAGTACATTTTTTAAATGTGTGATTGCTAAGTACAGCGAGTACACTTTCCTGTGTTTTAAAGGTATTACTTTTACAATTTGCAAATAGCAAATAGTGGACACATGGCTACGAGGTCTTTTTCAACGGAGTCCTTCGACAAAAAACACTCGGTAAACTTGATGTGTCGAATTCGAATAAAATCCCAAGCTTTTGATGATTACCTCCATTATAGTCGCCAGGGGTTATGCCTGACTGTCTCGAAACTGATTAGACTCCAACTATTATACCCAAAGGACAGGATCTGTTTGAATGGAGTACGTCATGATTACATCGTGGAAATGGCGCGTATGAGGTGTCTGCCGTAATATCCTCCATGGATTATATTCACGCAGCCTACCCAGCGTCGCTTGCAGTGACATTACTCGCATCGGGAGGTAAACTACGAGAGATTGAGCAATTTCAATTACACACTTTTTTAGCCTTTTCGGTTATACATGGGTCGTGGTTAAGTATGCGAAGTAGCAAAAAATAGTGGTATCTTGTTTCAAGAAGAGGTGAATCAGAAGAAAGCGAAGTTTTTAGCAGGATGTATGCATTTCTTTACTTGAATACGAAATTTTCGTACTTCTAGTATTAGGTAAAGGATTTGTGATTGTTAATAATTGGCGCTACATTGTAAACTTATGTTCGAATAAATGAAAATTTGTCTTTCACTTATATTTACTGAGGTTCTGTGTTCCTCTTTGCACTGGTTTTCACCAATCACCGATAATCCCTTTTTGTGAATGCTGAAGTGACGTGAACTGAAGCATATACAATACATTTTTTTTTAAATTTCTTGGTGACTTAGTCACTTACTTTTGAAGCACATACTTTCATATATCGGAATTATATTTTTCCGCAAGAAATGTTTATCATCGTTTGTTCACTTTCTTTGACGTTCCTTAAGTAAAACAGTTTGAGAATATGAATCATCCTTTCAGATATAACGCATTGAATTTGTCTTGAGTATTATTTTTTATACATTTCCATGCTACTAACCGTTACGGCATTTCGATCTGGATACAATTAAGTAAACACCTGTTCATAAAGGAAACGGAATTGAAAGCTATTTATTGGTAATTAGTTCAAGCTAGATAATTAGTTAGCAATGCGAAAGTTGTCTCGGTTGTTTTCATAAGGTTGGTGCCACAGATTGGTTTTAGTCTAAGCAAATGAATGAATAATAAGACAATTGACACGTGAAGCAGGAATCTACTGAATCGATAGTTTTCATTCGGCTGTTTCCACAGATTGATTTTCCCTCAATATAAAGAATTAATAATTCAGCTGACACGTAAAACTACAACCGAATGAGTCGACTGTTTTCCAGCAAACCGACTGAATCGATTGTTTTCAATCGATCGTTCCTATTACTGGCGTTAATTGTAGCAAAGTTCGACCACCAGCATTCGCTGCGGCCTTTGCTCAGCTACTTCAGATTTGTTTCGTAGAGCGCGCACCATTATTCCGTGAAATGCACATTCTTTCAGCGTTTTCGAACTTTGATGAATGAGACGGGGCCGAGATCTTAATCACCTGAGTGCCGTATCCCAACCATTGCTTAAATTGATACCCCACTTAATTATGTTTTCAGACATCAATAGACTCATTAATTACGCTTTCGCAGAAACTTGGCGTTTGCTCTGCAATGGTGGCCCCGTCGTATTTCATTTCATGATTACGTTCGAGGCAGTAACCGGAGACAGCTAATTTTCTTGGTTGTTGTAGCTAGTTTGTTCAGCCACCGACGTCCTCCACCCACAACTACATTGTTTCTAGATACTTTAAGCATTCTCTGCCCAAGTCCAGCTTCTGCTGTAATACAAGAACTTAGTGCAGACATAGATTCTTTCAGAATCGTCCGTTTTCTCGTTGCTTGAAACTTCGTTCTTTTGAAAGCTTTTTCATATCTGCAAATACTATCTTAGCCACAGTAATCTTTCTAATCTTTCTTGTCGAATTTGGGTATCAAAACTTGTCAATTTGATTTATTCTGTTCCTTCAAACTTCAGTATTAACTACTACTTTTTGCCTTTCTTTCGTAAGTATCAGGATATTAGCTTTGTTTGGATTCTACCTTAAGCTAGACTCCTCCACCGATGGCGAGTGCTACTAGAAACTCCCGTTTTACGCTTGTGGGAAACAGAGGTATGAATTAATACCTAGTGAAATACTGAAACGATTTTCATGCTCTACGCCTAAATAAGGGCAATTCGATGGAAAATTCGCCGTTAAAACCTCCGCTGTGGTCTGTGGTTTTTATTCCTCACGGAGACTCGGTTTCAGGTCGAGTGTTTACCGTAATAAAAGACTCCCGCTAACGAGCTGTCAGATAACGGCACCCAATCAGCAGAAGCTTCAGCTTTCCCCTCGGAGCGCAGTTAAGGTCTGGCAGAAAATACGCCACAACTCTGTGTTGAATGGCAAATAACGTCTAAAATCCGCACTCTGTACAAAAACCTTTGGATTTTTCCCCGAAGCTATTTTAAATCTATATTGCTTCGTCAGTGCTACGTAAAATCATACTTAATTTTAGTATTGTTATTATTTGGAGTTCACGAAATCAGTCTTCATTAGGTTCAAAAATGGCTCTGAGCACTTTGCGATTTAACTTCTGAGGTCATCAGCCGCCTAGAACGTAGAACTAATTAAATCTAACCAACCTAAGGACATCACACACATCCATGGCCGTGGCAGGATTCGAACCTGCGACCGTAGCGGTCGTTCCGTTCCAGACTGTAGCGTCTAGAACTGCACGGCCACTCCGGCCGGCAGTCTTCATTAGGCCTTATGTATGAGTATACATTAATTCATACAAATTAATTAACAGTCCACGTGAAGTTACTCACGGAACCAATCACAGTAAATAAAATAAAATTCTAAAATAAATATCAGCATAAAACGTGTACATAATAGTGTAATCATCTCCAAAATCGGAAATATTTTTGTATAGGACTGACTCACCATATAGGAAAGTCAAAACAACGTTCCGTGAAATTAAAACCTAGGGTGCTAACTTTAGATGTGTATCGGGTCTTTCGTTGTTTAACGCAGAAGATAGAGCGGATGTATGGAAAGACTACACTGAGGGCCTCTTCGATTGGGACTACTTGTCTGCTGACGTGATAGAAGAAGAAAGAGGAGTCGATAGGGAAGACACAGAGGATCCAGTGCTAGAATCGCAATTTAAAGGGGCTTCAGTGGACCTGAGATCAAGTAAGGCAGTAGAATTTCTAAGATCATTGAGGAAGTGGCTACCAAATAACTGTTCAAGTTGTCATGTATAGTCTATGAGGCTGTGTAATGTCAAAACTCAAATAATATTTTATGTAACTAACATGAATGTTTCCGAGTTATCTGAGTAGTAATAAGCGAGCTACATTCGCTGAAATAATTCCATACGTCTTTCGTCTCTGGAGAACATTAGAACTCTTGTAGGTTATTCTTTTGTAGCTACCATAACATGTGTCACTATTAATCATCACTTGCTTATGTTAAATTAATGCTTTACAAGCAAGGTTATTATCATCAACTCACTTGTGATGTGTTTAAGCAGTTGCCTGATAGAAACACAGGTAAGGATAGAGAGCTATACTTTTACTTCTACGCAGACTGCATTGTTCCAATACGCTGAAGTTGTATCGTATCACTTTATACTGGATCCATTAAAGTTTTCCTACGTCTGTACAGCTATCATTTAGAGTCAGAAATTAAAATTGTTGTGGAACACTGGAAATAAGGGAGAAGGTATAGATTACATTCCATCGGAATTTCTAAAATCATTAGGGAAAATTGCAACCAAACGACAATTCAAGGAGATGTGCTGAATTTATGAGCCTGGTGACGTGTCACCAAACTTTCAGAAAAATATCATCCTCGCGATTCCGACAATAGCAACGGCTGATAAGTGCGGGAACTGTCGCACAGTCAAATTAACAGCTCATGCATCCAAGCTGCTGACAAGAATAATGTACAAAGAGAGGTAAAAACATTGCCCGGCCCGAATAGGCTGACGGTTTAGCAACGTAAACGACGAGCGTTAACTGGAGTCAATTATTATTTTTTATTTAGACCTGTGTAGGTTATGTTTTAAATCTTAATTAGCTACAAACTGTGCAGTTGTAGGCCCTTCTAGGTTCCACGTTCTTTCAAAAGATTCAATTTTATAAGAGTCTAATCTTTAAACATAAACAAACAAAAAAATGGTCATAGTAAATGTTTTGGAAATCCATACATTTATTTGTATTTACTTCGAAAGCCATCTTGTGTCTCTATAGTTTCCAGTTAAGAGAAATGTATCACCTCATTGGCATACGCCATATGTTGTTGTTGTTGTGGTCTTCAGTCCTGAGACTGGTTTGATGCAGCTCTCCATGCTACTCTATCCTGTGCAAGCTTTATCATCTCCCAGTACCTACTGCAACCTACATCCTTCTGAATCTGCTTAGTGTATTCATCTCTTGGTCTCCCTCTACGATTTTTACCCTTCACGCTGCCCTCCAATACTAAATTGGTGATCCCTTGATGCCTCAGAACATGTCCTACCAACCGATCCCTTCTTCTGGTCAAGTTGTGCCACAAACTTCTCTTCTCCCCAATCCTATTCAATACTTCCTCATTAGTTATGTGATCTACCCTGAAACACGTATGTAACGCAGCAGCGATGGCGAGGCATTGTAGCATCTGTGACCAGAGAGTATGCGCTTGACCGCGCGAGTGTTGCGAGCGGTTCTCAGTCAGTTAGTCTGTCGTTGCGACTCAGTCTGTTAGTAGTAGTCGTTGCGAGTCTGTCAGTACTCTGTCTGTAGTCGTCATGCAGAGCGGTCTGTCAGTAGTAGCAGCCCAGTGCGGTTGTGTGATGTAGGCGGTCGGCAACACTGGTCAAGATGAGGAATAAGGTATACTGTTAATTAATATAATCATTAGATAATGAAAAATTTTATTTATTGTAATTATTCTCCAACAAGTCTCCCAATAATAATTTTTTTATTTCAAAAGCATTTTCTCAAAAATTTAATTTTTTATTGAACTCAAGATTTCGTTGCACTTCCCATTTCATTCCACTTCTTTTGAAGAAAAACTCCACTAAAATCACAAAAAAAAAGAATATTATTATTTGCAATGCAGTTCCTCCAAGCGGTGCGCAACAACAAGAGCAGATATGTGACATCCATTTATTCTGAGGTAAGACTTTAATTCTGATTGTTTTACACAGGGCCAAAGACCGATATTTCGGTTTAATTGAATTTTTTTTTTGTCACTGAATGGACTTTAATTTTTTGAAGGATTTATATTTGAGTCAGATTGCTAATTTCACATGTTTAATTGTCATTGTCACTAGATTCCATTGTGGGCAGGTTACGTATAGAGCCATGTTCATCAGCATTTCTAATTAGTATCGTCCTTTTCTTTTAAAATTTATGTAGGGAGGTTACACTTGGCTCCCATTTCTATTAAGTATTGCTATATTTTCTTTAAAAAAAATTGCGGTGGGGAGGTTACACTTGGCGACACCCAGTCCAGGATCGTATTTCGTTGAGAGTCTTTTGAACAACAGTCAGATATCTGCTCTTGTTTGCTTAGATATAATTAGGATTTAGCGCAACGCTTTTAATAATATTGTGACTTTCTCTCTACAGGTCAACGGCAGTTTGTTGCTTTGTTGTATTTGTGTTGCTTTTGCACTGTGTCGATTTGTTTTGTGAAAAATTTTGACTATTGTAAAAATGCCGCGACAGACTGTGAATAGTGTATCGCGAAGTATTGTGAATGAAATTACCGACTTAAACAACGTGACCGATAGTAATTGTGATACGCAACGTAATGATGACAATCCTGCGTTCACTAACAATCAGTGCATTCCAACCACTAAAGATGACTTTCACCTTAATGATGAACAAACGAACTCAATTGTCTCGTCTGTTAAGTTGACGACAATTGATGACGCAGAATGCTCTATGGTAATGAGCGCTGCCGAGTTTAACACACCCGATTTAGAAAATCCAAGTAATGTACAGACAAATTTTTCGAATGAAAATGATCAGTGTAGTGAGAGTATGACGGATCCATTTAATTCCGAAATAATGTCTGACAGTGTACATCCGACTGATAATCCTTTTTGTAAGTTGCAAAATGACCAAATGGTCACACAAAGCGCGACAACTGCAGGTACACCATTAAACAGTACTGAGAATGCAACAGCTACTTTAAGTTTGGATCAATTTATGACAATAATGCTACAGTTTAAGAACGATCTTCGGGAAGATATCAAACAAGATAACAAAAAACTCAAACAACAACTTGATGAAATTTTTGACAACCATTACAAACAACTTAGCGAAACAATTGATAAAAGTGTCGATCTCACAAACGAAAAACAAGACGACCGTAAAGAACAGAACAAACAAGTTAGTGAGCAGATTACAGCTGTTACCGTGCAATGTCAGGACAGTAAGGAACAACTACGTGATGATACTAAGACTTGTGCTAATAACAGTAATGAAAAGGTTGGCACTGTCGCACAAGAATTCAGTAGCACACGTGTAGGCACAACCGAATCACATAAAGACGAGATTATTGCAGTCACTGAACAATGTTCAGCAAACGAAACACTGATACACGAAATTAATGCAGTCACTGAAGAATGTCCTAAAAACGAAGTACAGATTCGCGACGAAGTTAATTTAGAGTCAGTGGAAGTTTCATACACTCCGAATACGGAAGTTGACGAGAAAAGTGAACGACACAATAACCAGATTGACGAAAGCATTAAAGTAACAGAATTGAAGACTATTTCAGTCACCAACACGTCACAGAATCCGCCACGTTGCGAGCATTTATCAGAGTCACGCAGCGTGTATAATGTGAGCAATTTACAGCAACTACGCGACTTAAAATCCGAAAAGCCACGCGACTTAAAATCTGAAAAGCTATGCAACTGGAAATCCGGAATGACACAGACGAACAGATTCACACACAAACCCGAACGTGTTTTTAAATTCAATGACGAGTACGTAGATTACGAGCAATTTGCATTTGTAAGAAAATCTAAGGAATTTAATAATGACAGCGTACAGGTACACGCTTTGCACTGTATACGACAATTTGTTTTTATGCTTTCACCGCTATTACCCTTAATGCAGAAGCTAGCTTTGAACCTGATGCGACAATTTGCTATTGCATTTTCATCAGCATTGCCTATAATGCAGAAATTTGAATTAGCACGCATACAGCGATTTACTTTTGGAATTTTACCGCCATTGCCTGCAACGCAAAAGCTAAAATTTATTTGCAGTGCGTAAAAGACCTCAGGGGATTCATTACGCTTTAATGAATATGTGCCGTAGCGAGCATAGGGCCCCGAGCTGTAGTAGTGCTGTTTCGTCTTTAGTTTTCTGCACTGCTGCCTTCTCTTCTACTATCCTTTATATCTATCAAAACTGCTCTTTAACTATTGCTCTACGTAGTATTAAGAATATGTAATGAAAACCCGATAAGACAAATTTTTACCGAATGTGACAATTTTCATTAGGCACTCCAGAATCACGAGAACTTAAATAACAGATAAAAATCGTAATCATCAGTATGTGTAAAATTAACAGCAAACGCATTTTTTGGTAACAATAGACCTTTTTCACCACAATAGCATGAAAAGTCAGCCGCTTAGCATACCTAACCAACAATGCAGTCTACAAGGTCAACCAAACTTTAATGTTTCGCCGCGTGCATGTATAGTCCAAGCTCCAACAAATAGTAACGCATGGCAGCAAAGAAATAACTACGTACAGACAACACACTATTTCAACTCGCATAGCAATACGCCGTATAGAAATTACTATCTTGACAGACGTAAAAATAACGAGCACAATTTTCAGCGTACATTTAATAACAGTCGATATTATCAGCAGCAACAACATCAGCAACAACAAATAATCATGAATGAAACAGACAATAGGTGTCATCCATAGCGTAACACGTCAGTAAGAAATAACAGAACAGTTCATATAGTGGATATGCCACAACATTCTCCCGTAAATAATAACACGTACGATAGATTTTAACCAGATACAGCACAGATTGCATATTACAGTAACGCAAACATTACTTTTGACACGCAGAATTTTGTCCACGAGAATGTTATTTGAAACATGCTCTGTTGAATGCTCCACTTTTATCGCACCCAGATCTTACTAGAAATTTTTCCATTGCCACCGACAGTTCCAACACCGCTTTAGGTGTACATATTTTTCAGGAAATTGAAGAAGATGGCTCTACAGTAATTAAAAACATCGCATTTGCAAGTCGCATTTTGTCACCCGCAGAACGAAATTACTCCGTTACAGAATTAGAAACATTATGTGTTGTATGGGCTTTTACGAGATTTAGGCACTTTCTTTATGGCAGACATACCACCGTTTACACAGACCACAGAGCGATACAATTTTTACTTTCGGCTAAATTCACTCACGACAGATTAAGTAGATGGAAACTTTATTTACAAGAATTTAATTTTACAATAGTTCACATTCCCGGTACGCAAAATGTTATAGCAGACGCACTATCGCGTTCTCTCGGCAACAATCAGCAAGACATAGCAACCCACTTCTGCAAAACAAATTTCAGTGTCATGTACATTCAGCAAGTTGCGTTTGAAAATTTTATTTCATCGTCATTACAGGACATAGCAAAGGAGCAAAATAAAGATAATGTGTGGAAAGAAATTAAACAGCTTTGGCAAGATAAGAATAATGTTACGATTAGAAACCACTACACTGTACGCAATGACATTCTGTTTCGCCGCTCTCATCCTGACAGCAACAATTGGTTATTATGCATTCCTGACGAACTGGTTAACAAACTAATTTGGTACACTCATTTAAGTTACGCACATTACGGAGCAAGAAAATGTTTTCTTATACTGAGACAGAACTGTTATTTTACCAACATGGAAAAACGTATACGACGAGTTTTAGCGTCTTGTAAAATTTGCCAGAAAGCTAAATCAGACACCACTTCACATATTCCTCCTTTATATCCCATTATACCTGTTAAATTAAGACACATGGCCGCTGTAGATATTTTTGGTCCGATTCCGAGAACTAACAGAGGTTTTTGCTACATTTTTGTCGCTGTTGAGCTCACGTCAAAATTTGTTACTTTCACTCCGTTACGCAAAGCTACTGCTAAAACTGTTTCTAAAGCATTTGTAAAACATTTTCTATCTCATGTAGGGCATGTAATGAAAGTAATTTCTGACAATGGATCTCAATTTCGTAGTACCGTATGGACACGCATGTTACGAGCCAGAAACATTTCTCCGATCTATATATCCAAGTACCACGCTTCTTCGAACCCCTGTGAAAGATTAATGAAAGAAATTGGTAAGCTGTGCCGAATATACTGCCACAAAAGACATATTGATTGGGATACATACATACTCTCATTCCAAGATGTAATTAATTCCATACCAAATGAATCCACTATGCTATCTCCGTCTGTTATACTGAAAAACGTTGAACCACCGAACAAAATTAAAGAATTAATAGAATTTCCCAAAAGTCGTCGCTTACGACACCACGAAATAATTGACATTGCGCTGAAGAACATCAAACGTGCCGCAGAGCGCCGGAGAAGACAGCAAAAACAGGTTTGTACACGCCGCGACTTTCACGTTGGACAGAAGATATTAGTACGTACACACTACTTATCCAGCAAATTAAAAGGTAAGTGCCGTAAATTTGAACTTCTATACGCAGGTCCATATCGGATTCGCAGCATCCCTCACCCTAATGTTGTACACGTCGAAACTTTGAGAACCAGAAAATCGAAAGGCAATCACCATATCTCAAACATTAAACCGTTTATTGAGTGAAACCACTGTATGATTCAACACACTATGATGCCATTTACTAATGCAATTAATTCACCTGACTAATTACTGATGATTATCGTATTTTTTCTTGGCAAGTGCCCGGCAAGGTAAGGTTAGCAGGTCGCTTTTCTTGTCGTTACACATCAGACCGTGCACATTTTCCACTTTTTTTTGTGTGTATGATTGTACTCCAGTTTTGTTTGTATGCACTATGAAATAGTTAAGATATAACACACACCAGTCGACTTTGACATTTTTTTTGCCTTATGACATCTCAACATCGTGACTGTTTCACATTTTTTTTTTGCTGCTGCATTGTATTATTCTGTGTATATTTTTGTTTTTGAACACTGTCAATGTTTTTGACATATTACGTTTTCTGTCATGTTATGCTGTAGGGCTAATTATGTCACCATAAACCAGTCATTATCTAGTGGGTATATGATTTAAATGCAGGACATTAATCTTTGTTCATCAATTTCAGAAAGGAATGATGATTCTAAGAAATAAATTTAACATAAATGGAATTTCACCTACAGAATAAACGAAAGGAGATGCAATAACTTTATGAGGAAGAGTAAATGGATCAGGATTAACAAACATTAACAAGAATATACTATACTCATCGAAGAATAGCAGTCTTAACTAATTTTTTCTTTCAGAATACAAGGTGATTGATGCAGGCTGTCAGAGAGAACTACACATCTTAGTTTTAGTGATGAAATATGCTAGAGATAAGGAATAGTTATGTAATGAGTAATGAAGTGATTTTTTGCAGATGATAGTGAATACTGATGAATAATGATGAAGGAAATGGTATTATGAATAATGAAGTTTTTCTTTACAGGTGATGATAATGGTGAAGTTATGATGATATGGATAATGAAGTTTTTTTTTTTCTTTACAGATGAGGATAATGTTGAAGTAATGTATTTATGCTACGTAGTTATTTAAGTATTTGTTGCAGTTTGCTTTGACAGCAGGTGTTACATTGCATAGTAGGATGACTGAAGGTTTTGGAAAGGACAGCTATGGAACACATTTTTATACACACTTCACTACCTGTTAATTCGAAGTTCACTACTTTTCAGCATAGTGTGCGTTTCTTCTTTCAGGTCAATAATCCGTTTTTGTAATTTTTCCAGGAGAAGTTTTTCATGATACTTACTAAACCTGTTACTTATTATACCTGTTCTAGTACTTGCATTTTTATATTTTTACCCATTTGTGTTTATCATTTATAAATGTGATCACACATACTGCCTTGTTACATAATCTTGCTACAGCTGACTCATGACAAATGACGTTACCTATCCTCATTTGCAGCAATAGGTCAAAAGCAAATAGTGTTATACCTCACCAAATAATTATCGATCCCAACGCAATGCATTGCTAAAAGAGGTATTACCAGTCCCACATAATGTCACTAGTTTATGATAATTCTGAATAATACTGATCAACTCTGAATAGCATGTCACTTGAGTAATGACCTCTTAATGAGACTATATTCAAAATAATGCTTTGTCACTAGCTAATAACTGCCACTGTTTATTGTAATGATACTACTTATAATGCCTGTGATTACTAATGATTTGACTGTAATTAACTGATTTTAATAATGCCTTTGTAATGATCTGAATACTACTGAATGAGGAACACTGTTTATTGTAATGAGTACTTGTAATGCCCATGATTATTAATGCTATGACTGTAATTAACTGATTTTTAATAATGACTTCGTAATAATCTGAATAATACTGAATGATGATTTTATTCAATACTTGCTGGCCACTGAGTGCCAATAATTAATGTCACTCCACGAATTGTTATTAATTATGCCATTGATTAGCTCTTGTTTCCAATGTTGATACTTTGTAATTTGAAATGAATGTGACTGTTTAATAATGCTTTGTAATTAGGAGAAGGCTAATAATTCTTAATATATTGGAATTTCAAATGATTAATTAACGATGCCATACTTTGTTGTTGGAAATGAATGTGACTGTTTCATAATGCTTTGTAATTAGGAAAAGACTAATGATTCTTAATAGATTGGAATGACACATAATTAATTAACTATGGTACTGTTTAATAATGCTTTGTAATTAATTAAGGCTAATAATTCTTACTATATTGAAATGACAAATGATTAATTAATTAACTGTAATTAGACAAATGATTAATTAACGACAAATGATTAATTAACTGTAATTAGACAAATGATTAATTAACGACAAATGATTAATTAACTGTAATTATACAAATGATTAATTAACTGTAATTAGACAAATGATTAATTAATGACAAATGATTAATTAACTGTAATTAGGAAAAGGCTAATGATTCTTAATTATACTCTGTGACTGGAAAAGAATGCGATTATTTAATAATGTTTTGTAACTAGGAAAAGAAGATTACTGATTCTATGTAAAACAATTAATGAACATTTTTCTGTAATACTACATACTTGGTACAGAAATGTTCAATAACTGGGCTATGAATGCCACAAACTACTAATTAAGTCTGTAATTGTCAATATTATGTGACTTGATGTCCTTCACCTCATAAGCTGACTACCCTGAATTATTGCAATGTCCATTTGTCCTGTTTATCCTAGTGATCATGGAGCACTATCTTTGGTTTTGCACTAATTCTACGTTGGTGTGCCTTGTAAGAGTGTGGTGTTGACACGACATGCTGTCCACCACCGTGAGCAATGAAGACGTTATTATGGTCCCACTGTTTGGTGTACGTAATGTACTGCCAAAATGAAAACATGGAACATTACTACGACAGTTCAGTGTCTTGGCTACACTGATAAATTCTGATGGGAAAAGAACTTCAAGTTGTGTCACTTGGTGTTGTACTTCTGTGGAAAGATATGGACTTTCAGAGCAGCTGTGTGCAATCTAAAGTGCTACAACCATGATGCAATCCTTCCCTTTCCTATCCTGATTCTTGTCACATAAAGAAAAAATTTTTTGGTAACATCATTTATGTTCATAGGTTATACATTTTTCGATTCGCTGAACTCCAATGCGAATACACTTATGTCACTTGTCAATATAATGTTTTTGCCAGTCTGTTCATTTGTTCTGAATATGCTAAAGAATTTTTTCAGTGCCTGTGCACTTTATTATCTGTCAAATAATTTGTATATACTTTTCTGATTTGCTACTATGTTTTGTACTCACATTTTGTCTTTGTCTGATATATTTTGTACTTAGTGCGTGTGCACAACATTTACTTTATGTACTACATCTAATTATTCTTGCCAGTCTGTTTATTTGTTCTGCATATGCTAAAGAATTTTTTCAGTGCCTGTGCACTTTGTTATCTGTCAAAAAATTTGTATATACTTTTTTCTGATTTGCTACTATGTTTTGTACTCACATTTTGTCTTTGTCTGATATATTTTGTACTTAGTGCGTGTGCACAACATTTAAATATTCTGTAAGTTGTAGAATTTTGTTAATTAAAGAAAAATTTTGCCGCGCTTGGCAAGTCCAAATGACTCACCATCGCTGCCAAATTTTTGCCCCCCCAGTGGAGGGTTATGAAACACGTATGTAACGCAGCAGCGATGGCGAGGCATTGTAGCATCTGTGACCAGAGAGTATGCGCTTGACCGCGCGAGTGTTGCGAGCGGTTCTCAGTCAGTTAGTCTGTCGTTGCGACTCAGTCTGTTAGTAGTAGTCGTTGCGAGTCTGTCAGTACTCTGTCTGTAGTCGTCATGCAGAGCGGTCTGTCAGTAGTAGCAGCCCAGTGCGGTTGTGTGATGTAGGCGGTCGGCAACACTGGTCAAGATGAGGAATAAGGTATACTGTTAATTAATATAATCATTAGATAATGAAAAATTTTATTTATTGTAATTATTCTCCAACAAGTCTCCCAATAATAATTTTTTTATTTCAAAAGCATTTTCTCAAAAATTTAATTTTTTATTGAACTCAAGATTTCGTTGCACTTCCCATTTCATTCCACTTCTTTTGAAGAAAAACTCCACTAAAATCACAAAAAAAAAAGAATATTATTATTTGCAATGCAGTTCCTCCAAGCGGTGCGCAACAACAAGAGCAGATATGTGACATCCATTTATTCTGAGGTAAGACTTTAATTCTGATTGTTTTACACAGGGCCAAAGACCGATATTTCGGTTTAATTGAATTTTTTTTTTGTCACTGAATGGACTTTAATTTTTTGAAGGATTTATATTTGAGTCAGATTGCGAATTTCACATGTTTAATTGTCATTGTCACTAGATTCCATTGTGGGCAGGTTACGTATAGAGCCATGTTCATCAGCATTTCTAATTAGTATCGTCCTTTTCTTTTAAAATTTATGTAGGGAGGTTACACTTGGCTCCCATTTCTATTAAGTATTGCTATATTTTCTTTAAAAAAAATTGCGGTGGGGAGGTTACAACCCATCTAATCTTCAGCATTCTTCTGTAGCACCACATTTCGAAAGCTTCTATTCTCTTCTTGTCCAAACTATTTATCGTCCATGTTTCACTTCCATACATGGCTACACTCCATACGAATACTTTCAGAAATGACTTCCTGACACTTAAATCAATACTGGATGTTAACAAATTTCTCTTCTTCAGAAACGCTTTCCTTGCCATTGCCAGCCTACATTTTATATCCTCTCTACTTCGACCATCATCAGTTATTTTGCTCCCCAAATAGCAAAACTCCTTTACTACTTTAAGTGCCTCATTTCCTAATCTAATTCCCTCAGCATCACCCGACTTAATTAGACTACATTCCATTATCCTTGTTTTGCTTTTGTTGATGTTCATCTTATATCCTCCTTTCAAGGCACACAAGACAATACGCCATATGTCTTCTTCAAATTGGCTGATGTGAGTGTTCGCGAGTGAATAATTACTTTCTTTGAAAACTGTATTAGTGCATTTGAGGAAGGAAGTCGTTATGGTGTTGATGCTTTCACAACAAGGAAATGGATTAGACGCCTTAGAGATAATGGTGAGGTAGCGAGGCGTCAAATGTCTGGAAGAACACGAGTCTGTACACGGAGACGAGATGAGGAATTGGTCAGGAGGGCCAGAATGCGCCTTTTTCATTCATCCGGGAACTAAGGAGAGGTTCATATTTCCAGGGCTCGTCGAAAACTGCTCTCAGAAGTTAAAGGACCATGGAATCAGGTCCCGCCGTGCTCTTATGAGAGAATCGTTGTCTGACGAACAAGCCGTGAGTTCCTGGGAACATGTCGATTGGAGAAAAGTCATTTTCTTGACAAGAACACAACTGAGTCGTGTTTACCGCACAGATGGGCAACGATATGAAGTGCGCTTCGTAGCCACACGCGCTAGAAGCTGACGCATAAGTGTGAAATGTTGGGGCTGGATATCTTACATGGGTGCGGGAGCCTTAGAAACGTATCCAGGGCAAGTTCAATTCAGCACGCCATGAACATTTCCTTGAAAATGTAATCATCCCTCGAGCTCGACTTTGGTACGCCGAAGGATGTCTCACTTACCAACGCGATAATCATCCATGACACACTAGCATTAGGTTTCAGAGCTGGTTTAAAGGGAGGGAGAATATTATTCAATGCCAGCCGTGGCCTCCAGAGTCACTTGATCTCAATCCCACAGAGCATGTATGGTCTCAGCTTAAAGAAGACTCTGCGGAACAATTGGCCAGACTGTCCTCAAGGAATTGTGAATGCCCTATGGGATTTGGTTCATTCTTCATGGGAGAGAATTGCCGTGGATGAGGACTTTTCCCAGAGACTTGTCAGTTCTATGCCTCGAAGGATCCAAGCTGTCCTTGATGCCAATGGCGTGTGGACAAAACACTGAAGCTATACGTAACCTACGCTTGAGTTTATTTTATTTCATTGTTCTGTTATTAGGCCAACAACATTAATTTCAAAACACAAATCTACCTGCTAATATATTACTTGAACTTTTATGGGAGGTCAGATGAATATCACCCACCAAAGAAGATTATATTTATGAGAGTTCAGATGAACAATACCTTCAAGGAAGATTATGTTTAGACATCTAATTTACAAACCATAATTAGTTATTTACTAAAAAGAATATTGAAAAAGCCGGCCGGAGTGGTCGTGCGGTTCTGGGCGCTGCAGTCTGTAGCCGGGCGAAAGCTACGGTCGCAGGTTCGAATCCTGCCTCGGGCATGGATGTGTTTGATGTCCTTAGGTTAGTTAGGTTTAAGTAGTTCTAAGTTCTAGGGGACTGATGACCTCAGAAGTTAAGTCCCATAGTGGTCAGAGCCATTTGAACCAATACTGAAAAATGTAAAAAAGAAAATTTAATTTAGTAACAAAAAGTAAATAAAGCACGAAATATTTACGACCTGATAAAAAAAGGGACTACGGTGAGACTCTATCCGACGCATACTGCAGCTGTAACTATAGGAAACTGACACGCCACCAAAGAGTTTCCAATCTCTTTTTTTTTAGGTTAACGATCGAATAGGCCTACCGTAGTTGAAGAACGAATATTAAACAACAGATACTGGAAGGCACATCTACTCGCTCGTGTAAACCGCGCGTAAGGACTTAGAAAAATATGCCAGTCCTGATACGTTTCTCTTAACTAAAAACCAAAGAGGCACCAGGTAGAAATCGAAGAAATTACATATAAATACATCCATTTTCAATATTTTTGTTATGGCCATTTGTCTGTTATAAAATGGAATCTTTTGAAAGAATGTGGAACCTAGAAAAACCTACAACTACACACTTTGTAGTGAATTAAGGTTTAAACTATTACCTGCACAGATCTGAATGATAACTGACTGCAGTTAGATTCGAACGCTCGTCCCACTTGTTTTATCTCATTTTGTTTGCTGCATTTGTTCGGGGAGGACATCACGCGATTCCCGTTGAAGTTCATCGTTGAGTCATTTACTCAGTTTACTTTAATGATGAGTTTCAAAAGAATTAATACGATGTGTTAAATTGCAGTGAACCTCGACATCTACTGTATGCTAACTACTATTCTGTGCTTATTTGACAATGTAAACACCGATCTGAAGCTCCGCAGACTGCTAGTGTTGTGAACACTGGTAATTCTGAACTTGGGCATGCGCAGCGCTCTTCTTCGACTCAAAATTATTCGGACCGGGCAGTCTTTTTGCCTCTCATTGTACAGAAGATCGTAAAAGAACATTGGGCATCTGTCAGATGATCATCAGTTTAATTTTACGATAGAGACGCAGTTCTGACAATGTGCTTGATAATGGAAGCTAGACTGAACGAAAATCAAGATGTGGTAATAGGCTTTGTCGAACTAGAAAACGCGTCAGATAATGTAAAATGGTGCAAGATGTTCGAAATACTGAAGAAAACAGGAGCAGGCTATAGGGAAGACAAGTGACGTGCAAAATATACAAGAACCAAGACGGAACAATAAGACTGGAAGAGCAAGTACAAATTGCGCGAAATAACAAGCGTATAACGCAGAGGTATAGTATTTCACCCTTGCTGTTCAATCTATATATCGAAGAAGAAATGACAGAAATAAAAAAGCAAGGTTCAAGAGCTGGATTACATTTCAAGGTGAAATGATATCAACGTTTAGATTCTCTGTCGACGATGCTATCCTCAGTGAAAGTGAAGAGGAATAAGAGGCTCTGTGAAGTAGAATGAGCAGTCCAGTGAGTACAGAACACTGAGTAAGAGTAAGTTAGAAGAAGACAAAAGTAATGAGAAGTAGCAGAACTGAGATTAGCGAGAAACTTACGAAAATTGATCACTAAGTAGACATAGTTAAGAAACTTACCAAAATTTGTCATCATTAAGTTGTTGTTGTTGTGGTCTTCAGTCCTGAGACTGGTTTGATGCAGCTCTCGATGCTACTCTATCCTGTGCAAGCTTCTTCATCTCCCAGTACCTACTGCAACCTACATCCTTCTGAATCTGCTTAGTGTATTCATCTCTTGGTCTCCCTCTACGATTTTTACCCTCCATGCTGCCCTCCAATGCTAAATTTGTGATCCCTTGATGCCTCAAAACATGCCCTACCAACCGATCCCTACTTCTAGTCAAGTTGTGCCACAAACTTCTCTTCTCCCCAATCCTGTTCAATACCTCCTCATTAGTTACGTGATCTATCCACCTTATCTTCAGCATTCTTCTGTAGCGCCACATTTCGAAAGCTTCTATTCTCTTCTTGTCCAAACTGGTTATCGTCCATGTTTCACTTCCATACATGGCTACACTCCATACAAATACTTTCAGAAACGACTTCCTGACACTTAAATCTATACTCGATGTTAACAAATTTCTCTTCTTCAGAAACGATTTCCTTGCCATTGCCAGTCTACATTTTATATCCTCTCTACTTCAATCATCATCAGTTATTTTACTCCCTAAATAGCAAAACTCCTTTACTACTTTAAGTGTCTCATTTCCTAATCTAATTCCCTCAACATCACCCGATTTAATTTGACTACATTCCATTATCCTCGTTTTGCTTTTGTTGATATTCATCTTATATCCTCCTTTCAAGACACTGTCCATTCCGTTCAACTGCTCTTCCAAGTCCTTTGCTGTCTCTGACAGAATTACAATGTCATCGGTGAACCTCAAAGTTTTTACTTCTTCTCCATGAATTTTAATACCTACTCCGAATTTTTCTTTTGTTTCCTTTGCTGCTTGCTCAATATACAGATTGAATAATATCGGGGAGAGGCTACAACCCTGTCTCACTCCTTTTAATATTGTCCTCAAGTACATCGGCCTTGTATAAACCCTTTATATACTCCTTCCACCTTTCTGCCTTCCCTTCATTGCTTAGAACTGGGTTGCCATCTGAGCTCTTGATATTCATACAAGTGGTTCTCTTCTCTCCAAAGGTCTCTTTAATTTTCCCTAGTGAGACAAGCCTCTACATCCCTACATTTGTCCTCCAGCCATCCCTGCTTAGCCATTTTGCACTTCCTGTCTATCTCATTTTTGAGACGTTTGTATTCCTTTTTGCCTGCTTCATTTACTGCATTTTTATATTTTCTCCTTTCATCAATTAAATTCAATATTTCTTCTGTTACCCAAGGATTTCTACTAGCCCTCGTCTTTTTACCTATTTGATCCTCTGCTGCCTTTACTACTTCATCCCTCAAAGCTACCCATTCTTCTTCTACTGTATTTCTTTCCCCCATTCCTGTCAATTGTTCCCTTATGCTCTCCCTGAAACTCTCTACAACCTCTGGTTCTTTCAGTTTATCCAGGTCCCATCTCCTTAGATTCCCACATTTTTGCAGTTTCTTCAGTTTCAATCTGCAGTTCATAACCAATAGATTGTGGTCAGAATCCACATCTGTCCCTGGAAATGTCTTATAGTTTAAAACCTGGTTCCTAAATCTCTGTCTTACCATTATATAATCTATCTGATACCTTTTAGGATCGCCAGAATTCTTCCAGGTATACAACCTTCTTTTATGATTCTTGAACCAAGTGTTAGCTATGATTAAGTTATGCTCTGTGCAAAATTCTACAAGGCGGCTTCCTCTTTCATTTCTTCACCCCAATCCATATTCACCTACTATGTTTCCTTCTCTCCCTTTTCCTACTGACGAATTCCAGTCACCCATGACTATTAAATATTCGTCTCCCTTCACTACCTGAATAATTTTTTTTATCTCGTCATACATTTCATCTATTTCTTCATCATTTGCAGAGCTAGTTGGCATATAAACTTGTACTACTGTAGTAGGCATGGGCTTTGTGTCTGTCTTGGCCACAATCATTAAGTAGATAAAGTTAAATAATTCTGCTAGCTTGGAAGAAAAATTATCCATGATGGACGAAGTAGGTAGGACATAATATGAAGACTTATACAGGCAAAGAGGGCATTCCTGTCCAAAAGACATCTACTAACATTAATTTTCTGAGAATGAACGTTTGGAGAACAACATTGTATGATAGCGAATCATGGACAGTGATAGCACTGGAACCGAAGCGAATCGAAGCGTTTGAGATGTGGCGCTACGGGATAATGTTGCAAATAAACTGCTCTGATAAGGAATGAGGAGGTTCTCCGCAGAACCGATGAAGAAAAGAACATACGAGAAACACTGACAAGGAGGAGGAATGAGATGGGAGGACACTTGTTAAGACATCGGGGAATAATTTCCATAGTACTAAAGGGAGCAGTAAAGGAAAACAGATATTTGAATATATCCTAAAAATGATTGACGATGTAGGTTGCAAGTGATACTTTGAGATGAAGAGGTTGGTACAGGAGCTGCAATCATGGCGGGTTGCTTCAAATCAATCAGAATACTGATGACTCAAAAAAAAGCTTTAAGAGACAGCCTGAGTAGTGAAAAGAGTGAGTCTTCTTAATATTGTCAGTACCAATTGAGTAGGTAAAAGAAAATTGATTAATTTTCGTAACAAGGTTAGTATCACGGGGCAAAGTAGAGTGCAAGTGGTCAGTTAAACCATAACATACTGATAATCTTATATCACGAACAGTCCACATTAGCCAATGTGTCAACGAGAATTAAACATGGATCTGGGGTGTTCAGTTACCTGCAAAACTCATTTTGTGAATATAAACATTTTTTAAGAAAACAGATGAAGAACAGCACAGTTAAAAACGATAGGTAAGCTATACACCCCAAATAGTACATCTGTAAAAGTACACAGACAACAAAAAACTAGTTGCTGCAGTGATGAAGTCCGAGCCAACCGCTATTGCGATGGAAAAATTGATCACAGTTTTTCCATAATTCATGAAGTGACACCAAAAGTGTTCAAAGAATTATTAACACAAGTACTGTTCCACAACTACTTTAGTCATAGCTACAAAATCTATGTGCAGACACATGGATCTGGGGTGTTCAGTTACCTGCAAAACTCATTTTGTGAATACAAACATTTTTTAAGGAAACAGATGAAGAACAGCACAGTTATAAACGATAGGTGTAAACGATAGGTTGATGACTCTCTGTTGTGTTTGATGACACAGTTGATGAAATTCAATCAGTTGCAGATGAGTCAAACAAAATGCGCCATAAGTGTACCATCCTAGTATAACACTAAAGTACATTAAGTTACCATGACATCAAAATAAATAAAGACAATGACAGATCTAAGTACCACATCTTTAAGAAAGCTACCACCACAGATGGAGGGGCGCGTGAGTCATCATGTCACCCAAAATAGCACAAAATGGCTTACTTCAGGGAAAGTTGAAGAGTATGTAAAATGCCAATGAAGCAGAAAGAACTACCTGCACAATACAACAGTTACAGCTCTGTTTTATTTCATAATCTTCACGGTATCGTTAACAAGAACTTACATAAGACTAACAGTAACTCTACACGTAATATCAAGTCCCACAAAAAGCCTTTTGTATCAGCATCTCATTCATAGGAACCCCATCATAAAATTTCAAATATATTTTGTCGTACTAATGTGAACATCAGATTCTCTAAGAGCAACAAATTACGTAATCGATGTATACATACTTTTAACAAAGATCTCCACATACACAATAAGTCAGGAACTTATATGCTTGATTGTAATTTCTGTAAATACCAATAGGGGATCAATATGAAGAAGTTTACGTATCCGGCTAAGAACATGCACAGGTACTACATCTAAGCAAAGTAGGATAGCCTTTGCTTACCCCTTAACTGAGAGCAAACATACCGTCACAGATATTGAAAATAACAGGGGAATACTTCACATTGTCAGCAAAAGCAACAAAAGGACATTCGAGAAGAAACTGAAGCCTATAAACGTACATAGCCATCTATCAACTGTTTATACGCCACTGTACGTTAAAATTTCTACACCACGAAGATGACGTGCTACAGACGCGAAATTTAACCGACAGGAAGAAAATGCTATGATACGCAAAAGATTAGCTTTTCAGAGCATTCAAACAAGGCTGGCGCCGGTAGCGACACCTACAACGTGCTGACATGATGAAAGTTTCCAACCGATTTCCCATACACAAAAAGCAGTTGATCGGCGTTGCCCGGTGAAACGTTGTTATGATGCCTCGTGTAAGGAGGAGAAATGCGTACCATCACGTTTCCGAATTTGATAAAGGACGTATTGTAGCCTATCGCGATTGCGGTTTATCGTATCGCGACATTGCTGCTCGCGTTGGTCGTGATCCAATGATTGTTAGCAGAATATCGAATCGGTGGGTTCGGAAGGGTAACACGGAACGCCGTGCTGGATCCCAACTGGATCCCAACGGCCCCGTATCACTAACAGTCGACATGACAGGCATGTTATCCGCATGGCTGTAACGGATCGTGCAGCCACGTCTCGATCGCTAAGTCAACAGATGGGGACGTTTGCAAGACAACAACCATCTGCACGAACAGTTCAACGACGTTTGCAGCAGCATGGACTGTCAACTCAGAGAACATGGCTGCGGTTATCCTTGACGCTGCATCACAGACAGGAGCGCCTGCGATGGTGTACTCAACGACGAACCTGGGTGCACGAATGGCAAAACGTCATTTTTTCGGATGAATCCAGGTTCTGTTTACAATATCATGATGGTCGCATCCGTGTTTGGTGACATTGCGGTGAACGCACATTGAAAGCGTGTATTCGTCATCGCCATATTGGCGTATCACCCGGCGTGATGGTATGGAGTGCCATTGGTTACACGTCTCGGTCACCTCTTGTTCGCATTGACGGCACTTTGAACAGTGGACGTTACATTTCAGATGTGTTACGACCCGTGGCTCTACTCTTCATTCGATCCCTGCGAAACCCTACATTTCAGCAGGATAATGCACGACCGCATGTTGCATATCCTGTACGGGCTTTTCTGTATAAAGAAAATGTTCGACTGCTGCCCTGGCCAGCACATTCTCCAGATCTCTCACCAACTGAAAACGTCTGGTCAATGGTGGCCGAGCAACTGGCTCGTCACAATACGCTAGTCACTACTCTTGATGAACTGTGGTATCGTGTTGAAGCTGCATGGGCAGCTGTACCTGTACACGCCATCCAAGCTCTGTTTGAGTCAATGCCTAGTCGTATCAAGGCTGCTATTACGACCAGAGGTGGTTGGTCTGGGTACTGTTTTCTCAGGATCTATGCAGCTAAATTGCGTGAAAATGTAATCACATGTCAGTTCTAGTATAATATATTTGTCCAATGAATAACCGTTTATCATCTGCATTTCTTCTTGGTGTAGCAATTTTAATGGCCTGTAGTGTAGAATTAAACATAGACCAAACAAAAAATTCATTTAGAAGTTTCAAGAAGTTTTATTTATAAAAAAAAGACAGACTACCAACATTTTACGCTTGCTTTCAGTGTCTGCTTTTGTTAAGATATGGATTGGATCACAAAAGTAAAAGGAAACTTGCACAGCTGTTCAAACATTTATGTCCCATTAACACTTTGTAAAAATTTAGTTCTAAGAATGTCTCTGTCAGTATTATCAAAATAGCTATGAGAGGTTGTTGTTCCATAACATTTTGGCCGTGCAGCCTCATAAATTTCACTCATACTTCTGATATTTCAGCTTTATACCGTCCAGCTATCTTCTTCCGAGTGAGCCGAGGTGACTGTCCCTCCAACACTTGCTCTCTCCTTTTAAACCCGCGGTCCGCACGACTGCAGTACGCGGCCACAGGTACACATGACGCCAGAGACGTTGATCGGCGGTAAAGACGTACAACATATGCATGAAATTAGGTCTATGGCTGCATAGTCGGTCCACATGGTGATATCGATATATCACTGTGAGCTGCACAGTTATGCTGTCTTTGTGAGTTTATTACAGGAAGTGCCGGATTCCATTACTTGTGCAAGCTGAAGCCTCTATCTGTATTAATTAACTACGTCGCTAACCGAATTTCAATTGGTTTTTCACTGCTGAGTCCCAGAAATATGTGTTGAGGCTAAAATTTCTACGTTATCGTATACCATAGAGTGCACCGTGGAAAGGACGAGCTTCTACATTTGAGAAGAGTTTTTGAAGCCAACGGGTATTCTCCACAGCAGATACGTAAATCACTAAGAATGAAACCAACAGTGGGCATAAGGAATGCTGAAGAAGACCCGGAAAGTTTTAGATCCATGGCTTTTCTTCCATACGTGGGTAGCCTATCGTCAAAAACAGGAAAGTGACTTTTCGGCCTCCACCAAAGACAGCAGTACCCTTGGGTTCCGTGAAAGATGAACTGGTACTTCGAAAGCCTGGGATTTACAAGATCCCCTGTGAGTGTGGCCGTTCATACATCGGAGAGACGACACGTACAGACTATGAGAGATGCACCGAGGACCGCAAGTACACCCGGCTCTTACAAACTAATAAATCGGCGGTAGCAGAGCACTGTATTACACTGGGCATTCTATATGTACGATAACATAGCACTTTTAGCCTCTACTTCGTTTTTCTGAGACACAGTAGTGAAAGAAGCAACTGCAATTCAGTTGGCGACGAATTTAAGTACTAGAGGTAGCAGCTTCAGTTTGGACAAATCATTGAATGCGGGACTTTCTTAATAAACTCAGAAAGACGTCGCAACGGTGCAGCTCGCAGTGATACGTCGCTATCAACGTGTGGTTCGACTGTGCAACCATAGATCTAATTTCATGCATATGTTGTACATCTTTGCCGCCGATCAACGTCTCTGGCGTGAAATAGGTTCAAATGGCTCTGAGCACTATGGGACTTAACAGCTGAGGTCATCAGCCCCCTAGGATTTAGAACTACTTAAACCTAACTAACGTAAGGACATCACACACATCCATGCCCGGGGCAGGATTCGAACCTGCGACCGTAGCGGTCGCGCGGTTCCAGCCTGAAGCGCCTAGAACCGCTCGGCCACACCGGCCGGCTCTCTGGCGTCTTGTGCACCTGAGGCCGCATGCTGCAGTCGCGCGGACCGCGGGTTTAAAAGGACAGAGCAAGTGCAGGAGTGTCAGTCACCTCGACTCACTCTGAAGATGTCTGGACGGTATACAGCCCAAGATCAGAAGAAGAAGTGAAATTTATTCGCCTGCACTCCCGAAATTTTATGGAACAATCATTCTGCCACGAAAATACGAATAGGCACACCAGGGAGTGTTGTTTACCATAGCCAGTTTAAATCAAATAAATTATGAGTACGTAGATTGTAATATAAGCTAAATCTGTTACAGTATCCGATATCAGAGAGATAATGCTGCTCAAGAGCGAACTCATCGGCAAAATTCGTGCAAGTCGATAATGAAAAACAAAATCGACTGTAACTACAGGGTTCCTGTTAGGTATGAGCTATCGTGTTTGCGATACATTTCGCACAGATATCGGTAGCAAGACTTTAGAAAAACAGGGAGAAATGCAAGTGTTTAGATCAAATATCGGACCTATTTGTTGTGTGTAACATCCTAAGTCTGCGCCTTCCGAAGATTGGTATGGGATCATCCTGAATTGGTGAAAAAGAATGACATGAAATTGGTCACGTAAGTGCGGATTCGTCGCTACGAATCCTTTCACAGCGTTTATAAGTTTGACCACAGCTCAGAAGTTTAAATCTGACATCTTACATATGGTGCGAACTTGTCAATCTGCGGCAGTTTGTGGAAGAAGTGTAATCTTTTGCTGGAACTATCCTTGGTGTTTTTGCCAAAGAGCGGGATTTGTAAAGCGTTTGACGGTATTAGTCCGTAATTATTTCTTTTTTATGAAATAATAATGCATGCAGTATCAAAAAAATTCTCACACTGCAGCGGAATGTGCGGTGTTGTGTAACGCCGTCGAAGGTTAAAACTATTTCGGACCGGGACTCGAAACCTGCACCTTGCCTTTGCCTTTCCCATACCTACTGACCTAACCAGGCATGACTTACGACCCGCGCTCACAGCTTTATACCCGCCACTAACGCTCTCCCAGCTTCCAGGCATCTCAGCATGTCTCCTGCTCGCCGGCCGAAGTGGCTGTGCGGTTAAAGGCGCTGCAGTCTGGAACCGCAAGACCGCTACGGTCGCAGGTTCGAATCCTGCCTCGGGCATGGATGTTTGTGATGTCCTTAGGTTAGTTAGGGTTAACTAGTTCTAAGTTCTAGGGGACTAATGACCTCAGCAGTTGAGTCCCATAGTGCTCAGAGCCATTTGAACCATTTGTCTCCTGCTTACGCCACGGGGCTAGAACACGTGGAAGGTAGGGTACTAGGGAGGAAAGGTGTAGGCACACCTAAGGGATTGTTTCCAGAATGAATTTTTCAGTATGCTGACGAATGCGCAGTGGTCGGAAGTCTCCTGCTAGGCTAAAACATCGTGCCTTTTGCTGCCAGTGATGTCTCCTTCTGCTGTTGGAAAGACGACAGGAAACCAGTGGAGATTTTACGGTGGACTACGTACAGGGCGTATCCGGAAGCTCTAAGGCCAAGCGCTTGACGACCAAGACAAAAAATATGGTTTAATTGCAACGCTATTTCATACGCCCAGCTGAGGTGCCGTAGTGAAAATTGCGCTCTACAGCTGAAAAATAACTGAACTGAGAAACAAAGATTTGCAGCTGCAGCTAACATTTTTTATTTATGTAATGCAATGATGGTAGCAGGCAGTCAATAAATATCTCTGATTTATTTTGCCACAGTATCTTTTGATGTGCCGCCCACCGTTTACACAGTTGCTTTTAGAGTTTGAAGAATTTGGAAGCGCATATCGGCCAAGTGACATGCTTGTTGTGTGCTACTACTAAATCAGTGGTAGAAATTCTAAACTTTGTTTAGCTCACCGAACATTATAACAGTCACTCCTTTGAAACAGCCTACTGATTGCTTTGGACCATTGTTGATAGTTCCGGTACAGAATTCTTATCAGGCTGTAATACGATTCTCTACTGCTGACGAAAGTCAATGCAATGATGTGCTCTTATGTGCCATAGGTTGTATGCAATCGGCGCATGAAGCAATAGGGTAGACACTGTTTAATTATTTAGCGGACTATGCAATAAATTTGCAGAGAATCGTCCGAGCTGCTCATTGTTACTGGATGATTAGTTTCGAGCCTAAGCTCATTATTAAATCATCCACTAAGGTATGTAACCACATCAGTTACGACAGGCACATGACTATACATTCCAGTCAAACTAAGCTTGTAAACTATTGCAGGGCTGAACTTCAGTCACCAAATTAATTATTAATGATGATATGGTTGCTATAAAGTATATCTTATGTCATCACTTGGGCGTCTTATTTGCTAACGCCGATTCAATGTCTCCTGTATCGTGTCGAAATTCTTCTTCTTTCGTCTTTCTCTTTGACCTTTGTCCCATACCTACACTAGATGGGCCTGTTATCTGGATTTGGCACGTTAGTGATAAAGGGTCGCTGTATGTCCTCCGTCTCGCCATCACTATCTCCCTGGGAACGATATTTTCTGGCGATATGTTCACGTCGAGTGCTAGCCACGTGAAAATGTTAGAACTTGTTCGAAATGTTGGTGAACCTCTTAACTGAGGCAGGACGTGGGTACCACCCCGATATTCAGCCATTCGAACGTGACAAACCGCCTAAAAACCACTTTCAGGCTGGTCGACACAAATGCACTCGTCGTTAATCCGCTGGCGGATTCCTTCTGGGGCCAGCAGTTCTCCCCAGTGTTCTAATGCGTGAAGCTATTCGAGCGGGTCGTTGCCCCGAACTTCGCCACCCGCAGTTGCCTAATGCGTGCGCTACATCACATTAACCAAATTATTGAATCCTGAAAATGAAACATGCCGTTATGTGTAAAAACTTAACATACATATTTTCTCCTCTGTACTGCAGTACTACTCTTAGCCTACTGTCTTTCAACGTATCATTAATACGAGTATATCATTCTTGTCTGTTCCCAAACTCATCTCGCATGAGTTGACGTTTTTAGAAAAGCTGTAGCTTCCTAGAAATTCAGCTTTCTTCTGACCACCAACTTCACGTTCCTCGCAGTTTCAACTATGCGCGCCAAAGCAGCTGGTGTCGATTTGGCCACTTCGTTTTGGTTGCGGTGACCTCCGTTTACACAGAAGACACACTTCGTTCCTCGTTACACAGTGTGCACATGAAACAGAAAAAAAACAGAGCATTATGAAAAATAACGCTGTTTCACCTTGTTCACTTTTACCATGTATTTTCCAAACAAGTGTCGTTTATTTAATATCGAAAACGATTTTCGGCAGCCTCACAAGATATGGAAACGTGCCGTACTGAGCTCTAGCGTTTTTAAAGTGCCAATGACCAGTGAAACATGTCAGGCTGTAGTCAGGAACGTGTTTTAGTCTTCTTTTCTACTCAGTACTCTTAATCGATAAGGTAGTCTAATTAATCAGTAAATTCTGATATATATGCAAAAGAGCAGTATTGTCGATGTGAGTGATGCTAAATTCATTCTGGTAGTTAGTTAGCGGGGATCATCACACAATATTTATTTTGCAAAATTCAGAAATCAAGCCACGATCGACTGTGGAGGGAAAATGGAGAATGTGTAGTTATTTATTTTTTCATTGGCACATCCTTTCCCAATCCCCATACTCCAAAATAGATGTTTTTGTGTTGGATAATTTTCTGGTATTTGAGTTGAGTGTGGTAATATGTGTGCTTCTCCGTGAATGTCTCGTCTGCTGTATGTCGGGGCGCATGTCACGGATTCTGTTACTGTAATTCAAACTTTTGACCACCACGGAGCAGCAGATGCAGTGTACCATGTTTGACTACCCTTAAGAAGTCCAGCTCTCCCCTCCACAATGTCCGGAAGGAGAACTGGTCTTCGAGGGTGCTGTGTTAGGCACTTGGGCTCTGACTGCGAAGGAGTGAAATTGAGTTTTGTATCTGCTCCGATTGATCTCAAGAATGTTGGTATCGTATGTGTGATCTGTAAGATAAACTAGACACTCATCCTTTCTTTCACAGGAAATGCTTGGAGAAAACAAAAGGGAAGATTTGTTCTGTTATTTCATGTTGTGTCTAGACAAGACAGCCTAGACACAATGAGAGGAAGCCGAAAGGCATGCGCTAAGCCAAAGCAGGGTGCGTGAGGTCTGAAACAGGATACGTTATGAATGCTATAAAGAAAAGTACGTAGCTTCTGGAATACTTAACTTTAATCCATCATTTTGGTACATCTGGAGATTGTGGCGATACAAGTGAGACTCTTTAGATACATGCAATGTTACTAATGGCGCCTTGCTAGGTCGTAGCCATTGACTGAGCTGAAGGCTGTTCTAACTATCTGCTCGGCAAAGGAGCGAGGCTTCGTCAGTGTAGTCGCTAGCTACGACGTACATACAACTGGGGCGAGTGCTAGTCCATATCTCGAGACCTGCCTTGTGGTGGCGCTCGGTCTGCGATCCCTGACAGTGGCGATACGCGGGTCCGACATGTACTAATGGACCGCGGCCGATTTAAAGCTACCACCTAGCAAGTGTGGTGTCTGGCGGTGACACCACATTCCTCCCCCGCAAATCGGCGAACGGTCGTGTTATAAGGCTTCCGCCCGCCGTGGGGAGGACCCCATGTTGACGTATGCGATGAGGTGGGGAGCCTAACAACAGGCGAGGCTGTGCCACCCGCACCCGGCCATTCGGTCCGAGGGGATCTAGGAAACGCCTGTAAACCTAGTCCAGGGTGCACGTCAACATGCGGTGTATGCGCCCGTAAAGAGACAGGAGGGGCCGAAGGGTGGCCTCCGTTGCGTCGGGGTACCTGATGCGCGAAGACGCCCTGTGGTCCGGAGCGGGCAAGAGTTCCATGGCGGAGGACAGCTGGTCACGGGAAGCGATCGGCGGCGCGTGACCCAGGGAGGCGGTTGGCGGCTGCAGCGAAGCATCCACTGCAGTAGAAGAACGAAGAACGTAAAATGATACAAGTTTTGTTTGTCCCTTATATGTTACAAGAAGAGATGCACTGTCCTAACACAGGGATATTCTGACCTGAATAACTATTTAACTGAACATTTGCGGCACGCAACAGAGGTTTGCCCAGTTGTTTGTACGTGTCGTGATTGAGCAATGAAACTGCAGCTCCGGTATGGAGCTGGAATGGGATCACTCTGCCTTCAAAGTCCAAGTCTACAAAAAGTTTATTGTCCTGCCGACGACAAGAGCGACTGTCTCGTGCAATTTGAACTGATACAGGTACAGCATCACTTGCTAATTGATGTGATTTCCGGCGACGTCGACGCACACTTTTTGTGGGACGAACACAGTCACTGTTAGAGACTGTGGCACTGGACAAAGCGGAATTAACTACATGAATGTCCATGGGCAAAGGTTCACGAGCCTGAGTATTCTTGGTTCGATTCCGGCGCGAAGCAAAGGGCCTGGAATGATTGTGATTGTCTGATCTGAGCTTTTTCTGGCAAACACTTTGAACATGTCCTTTCTTATTACAGAAAAAGCAAATAGCTTGGCGTGACGGGCAATTGTCACGTGAATGTCTAGTAGCACACCGCGGTCATGATTTCACTGCATTTGTATGCTGGCGCGGCACACCTGGTTTAGAGCGTGGCGGCAGCTGCGCGGACGTGTGCGAGGGCAGTTTACCGGGCCGTGCAGCGCGCCCGGCGGGCCGGTTAATGTGACACACGGCCGGCGAAGTTTCAAATGATTCCTGTGCAAAGTCAAGTGTGTCTTGTCTATCTAATATGTCTATCACTTGCTGAAGGGAGGGATTGACGAGTTTCAAAATCTGTTCCCATATGCGAACATCAGAAACGTTCTGTGCTATTGCATCACGTACCATAGTATCTGAATAAGGGAGTCCACATTCACACTCAAAAGCACAATCCCTTGTAAGGCCTTGCAATGTTGCAACCCACTCCCTATTAGTCTGACCGGCCGTACGTTTCGTACGAAAGAAAGTATACCTCTTTGCAACTACATTAACTGTTTCCTTGAAATAGGCATCTAAAGCAGACAAAATTTCTTCGTAGGACAGAGTTGCTATGTCGCGACGGGCAAATAATTTCACTATCACACAGTACGTTCGCACCCCTACACACGCCAATAAATGAGGCTGCCGCTCCTTACCTTGAATTCTGTAGGCGGCGAGATGAAATCCAAACTGGCGTGACCACTCCGTCCATGTTTCCTTAGCTGGTTCATATTGCCGGAACGTGGTGCAACAGCATGTTGTGGCTGCGGTAGCGATGAAGCGGCGGCGGCCGCATCGGTTTGCAGTGCACGTTGACCATGGACGAGCTGTCCAAGGGCATCCAATAACGCCTGCGTCTGCTGATTCTGCAAGCGATAAAATTCGGACAGTACATCTGGCGAAGCCATGACACAAGTAAATGTAAGCAATTAGAAAGAACAAGACCCTTCCCGTTGACTCATTGTCAAAAATTGTTGTGTCTAGACAAGACAGACTAGACACAATGAGAGGAAGCCGAAAGGCACGCGCTAAGCCAAAGCAGGGTGCGTGAGGTCTGAAACAGGATACGTTATGAATGCTATAAAGAAAAGTACGTAGCTTCTGGAATACTTAACTTTAATCCATCCTTTTGGTACATCTGGAGATTGTGGTGATATAAGTGAGACTCTTTAGATACATGCAATGTTACTAATGGCGCCTTGCTAGGTCGTAGCCATTGACTGAGCTGAAGGCTATTCTAACTATCTGCTCGGCAAAGGAGCGAGGCTTCGTCAGTGTAGTCACTAGCTACAACGCACATACAACTGGGGCGAGTGGTAGTCCATATCTCAAGACCTGCCTTGTGGTGGCGCTCGGTCTGCGACCCCTGACAGTGGCGACACGCGGATCTGACATGTACTAATGGACCGCGGCCGATTTAAAGCTACCACCTAGCAAGTGTGGTGTCTGGCGGTGACACTACATTTCATGGTAGGATTTTCAGCTAGGAAAGACTTTGTTAGATAGGTTTTTGTCTGGATAATGGAGGATAAATCATGTGTGTGTGTGGAGATAAATTTGAATTATTTACTCCGTGTGCTAGAATAAGTCCTAGATTTAATGCATGTGTGAAATATTTTGCTAGGGCAAGCACGATTTCATGGTGAGTAATGGATTATTTTGGCTCCAGTAGGCTTCGTCGTGGTCAGGGTCCGGGCAGACAAGGTGAAGGGTGCGCGCGTACTCCGTATTAGTTCAACTCAGGATGCACAGTATTAAATAATTGCGTGTGGAGTAATTGTTGGACGGACGTGCACGATTATTTAGTACCTGGGCCACTGCCTCTTCCGGACCAAGTGGCCATCAGTCGCACGGACAGTGGAAATGAACCGCGCTTGCACCGTATTGAAAGAGATTCTTTTCGTGTGTTGTATATAGCTTGCAAGTGACTTCTTTCTACCTCCCAGGAACGGTCATACGGTGAGTAAATGCAACAGCTCTCACAGGCCATAGACGGGCAGGACGCAAGGAAATGTGAAGCGCCATTCCTGAGGCATGCAAAGAATGATAGTAGGAAGGGAACGAGTGTGGTATACTTAAGGAAAAAAATCGTGTGAAGATTATTCATCCAGGTCGGCAACAATACGAGTGACATGGAGCAGAATTGGCGTGCTGGTCGACACACTATAGAATGTGCGAATACGCCATTCTTCGCTGTGTCCTAAAAAGGACTTATGGCAAGTGAAAGGCTTTGTTTAATTTGGGGGAAGAATTTTTGTTGAATCTCTAAAGTTGATCATGAGGCACAGATTATTGTGCAGTGCGGATGCATGCGTTGTAAGCTCCTTGGTTATGTATGCAGTGGGACTTACTATGACTTATTAACACTTCTGAGCTAGAATAAATTTCAGTGCATGATTCAGTACGAGTCTGTTGAAATGTGTGTGAGGGTACAGGAGAGAGTGGACAATCCCAGTTACCTAAGAATGAGGACACGTCCTGATCAGTATTTTCTTGTGCAGTCACTATTAATATAGGGTGGTCTATTGATCGTGACCGGGCAAAATATCTCACGAAATAAGCGTCAAACGAAAAAAACCAAAAAGCACGGAACTTGTCTAGCATGAAGGGAGAGACCACATGGCGCTATGGTCGGCCCATAGATGGCGCTGCCATAGGTCAAACGGATATCAACTGTGTTTTTTTAAATAGGAACCCCCATTTTTATTGCATATTCGTGTGGTACGTAAAGAAATATGAATGTTTTAGTTGGACCACTTTTTCGCTTTGTGATAGATGGCGCTGTAACAGTCACTAACATATGGCTCACAATTTTAGACGAACAGTTGGTAACAGGTAGGTTTTTTAAATTAAAATGCAGAACGTAGGTACGTTTGGACATTTTATTTCGGTTGTTCCAATGTGATACATGTACCTTTGTGAACTTATGATTTTTGAGAAAGCGTGCTGTTACAGCGTGATTACCCGTAAATACCATATTAATGCAATAAAAGCTCAAAATGATGTCCGTCAACCTCAATGCATGTGGCAATACGTGTAACAATATTCCTCTCAACAGCGAGTGGTTCGCCTTCCGTAATGTTCGCACATGCATTGACAATGAGCTGACGCATGTTGTTTGGCGTTGTCGGTGGATCACGATAGCAAATATTCTTCAGCTTTCTCCACAGAAAGCAATCCGGGGACGTCAGATCCGGTAAACGTGCGGGCCATGGTATGGTGCTTCGACGACCAATCCACCTGTCATGAAATATGCTATTCAATACCGCTTCAACCGCACGCGAGCTATGTGCTGGACATCCATCATGATGGAAGTACATCGCCGTTCTGTCATGCAGTGAAACATCTTGTAGTAACATCGGTAGAACATTACGTAGGAAATCAGCATACATTGCACCATTTAGATTGCCATCGATAAAAGGGGGGCCAATTATACTTCCTCCCACAATGCCGCACTGTAAATTAACCCGCCAAGGTCGCTGATGTTCCATTTGTCGCAGTCATCGTGGATTCTCTGTTGCCCAATAGTGCATATTATGCCGGTTGACGTTACCGCTGTTGGTGAATGACGCTTCGTCGCTAAACAGAACGCGTGCAAAAAATCTGTCATCGTCCCGTAATTTCTGTTGTGCCCAGTGGCAGAACTGTACACGACGTTCAAAGTCGTCGCCATGCAATTCCTGGTGCATAGAAATATTGTACGGGTGCATTCTCAACACCGACGTTTTTGAGACTCTCGATTCTCGCGCAATTTGTCTGCTACTGATGTGCGGATTAGCCGCGACACCAGCTAAAACATCTACTTGGGCATCATCATTTGTTGCAGGTCGTGGTTGACGTTTTGCATGTGCCTGAACACTTCCTGTTTCCCTAAATAATGTATTCTATTGTATTGTATGTTGACCGGGGACCCAGAAAGGACGGAGAGGCTCCGTCGCCACCGCAGCCGCAGGGGTCCATAACCCAACGACGACTACCGCAGTCCACTTTCCCCCCTCTGCCGCCCCACACCGAACCCAGGGTTACCGTGCGGTTCGGCCCCCGGTGGACCCCCTAGGGAACGTCTCACAGCAGACAAGTGTAACCCCTATGTTTGCGTGGTGGAGTCCTGGTGGTGCACGCGTAGGTGGAGAACTTGTTTGCGCAGCAATCACCGACATAGTGTAACTGAGGCGGAATAAGAGGAAACAGCCCGCATTCGCCGAGGCATATGGAAAACCGCCTAAAAACCATCCACAGATTGGCCGGTTCACCGGACCTCGACACAAATCCGCCGGGCGGATTCGTGCCGGGGACCAGGCGCTCCTTCCCACCCGGAAAGCCGTGCGTTAGACGGCATGGCCAATCGGGCGGGCTTAAATAACGTAACTATCCGGCGAACGGTCCGGACACTTGGATGATTCGTCCAGGATACCGAGCAGCATACATAGCAAACGCCCGTTGGGCATTTTGATCGCAACAGCCATACATCAACACGATATCGACCTTTCCCGCAATTGGTAAACGGTCCATTTTAACACGAGTAATGTATCACGAAGCAAATCCCGTCCGCACTGGTGGAATGTTACGTGATACCACGTACTTATACTTTTGTGACTATTACAGCGCCATCTGTCACAAAGCGAAAAAAGTGTTCTAACTGAAACATTCATATTTCTTTACGTACTACAATAATATGTAATAAAAATGGGGGTTCCTACTGAAGTATCTACACTGCCGGAAAAAAATTCAAACGGACTCTGTTCAGTTGAACTAGGCTGTAATATGTGGATATTGATGGGCTATACTGTCAGTGACTCATTTGTCACCCTCATCACAGAAAGGTGGCGTTCAGGAGGCCTGTCTGTGTGTCCTTTGTTTTGTCTTAGCAGGCAATAGCTCCGTCGAGACTAGAGGTGAACAGTGCTTGAGACATTCATTCACTTTAGGATTCGACTGTACCCTGATGTCAAGTACGTACGCCTTTTGAACGACTTCAGCCACATGAACGGGGTAGCACTGTGGGACTGCTGGAAGCTGGATGGGTGTGTCGAAGAATTGCTGCACATGTTGGGCACAATGTATTGGCGAGGTATCGCTGCTTTCAACAATGATGTGTGGAATATTCGCACACCCGTAGACCAGGTCCTGCACGTCCATGGAGCACGCATGTATGTCAAGATCCAGGGAAGAAATTCGAGAACATGTTGCTCCTTCTGTGTAGTCGGGACAACTGGGAAATGTCTGCTGGCAGCTGGATATACGAGTATGTCATGCATGCCTCTGGCCAGCCTACCACTGACGCTAGGCACGGATACGCTGGTATTGCGGACGAGTCACCACGACAGTGGAATGACGCCGTGTTGTCGTTACGGACGAGAGTAGGTTATGTCTGTATGCTATGCGGGTGATAGAAGATCGCGTGTATTGCGTATATCTGGTGAGCTGCCTGTTAGAGAGTACATTCACCGACAACACTCAGGTCCAGACCTGGCTCCATGGTGAAAGGGGGGGGGGGGGAGGGGGCTAACAGGGACAACTCGCGGTCACATCTACTGTTTCTGCGTGGTAAAGTACACAGCGCCCGCTACACTGCGCAAGTTTCTATTACCGTGCTACTACAATTTTTTCGACAAGATGGTGATGTCCTTTTTCAACAGGACAATGCACGTCCACATACGGCTGCTGCTACGCAACGTGCTCTTCGTGATGTAGAGTTGCCCTGGTCAGCAAGATCGCCAGATCTTTCGCCAGTGATATACATAAGGGACATGAAGTGGGAACATCATCGTTCTCCAGAACCGACAAGAATCATTGGCGAATTGCAAGAAAGGGTCCAAGATGATTCTGACGGTCTGTTTCAGGATGCCATTGAGCACCTTTATGATCGATTTCATGCGAGAACACACGCCTGCGTTACCGCCAAACGGGGTTAGACTGGGTATTGATGCGACTGTATGGGCACCCCTTTTTTTCTTAGTATGCATATGTTACAATGAACCACATTGTTGCGTCCTACAAGTACGCCGCGGGGTCATTCGCTGGTAGCCAATTCTTGTTTAAGAATTACAAGACAAACGCCAGATATGGACTATGGTTGCTGGACTACATTTTGCTTACATAGATTTTGGAGCAGTTAAGACGTCATGCGGGAAAGTACAGGTTACGTACAGGTCTCCTGATGTGATTCGAAAGACGGTTTGCGTGTATGAAATAGGATAGCAAGATATACAGCGTGAATCACGTAAAATTTGCACCGACAACACTTCCGAAATGGAACGAGCTATTAATACAGTGTTCCATAGTAAAGAAGCGCGACTAAGGGACCACAACTGCAGAGTGCACGCCGATTTCAGTAATCACTATAATCTGTATTTATGTTAGAAATTCACATTTTATTAATACGCACTGTCATAATCAAAATGAAACTAAAGTAGATCAGAATTTTCTTTTTTGTCCTAAATGATTCTTAGTGGAAGTAGTCAATGAACAATCCAACAGTCGCAGCTGGAAAACTTTAAATACCGGCAGTATCAGCCCTAACTTAACAAGAAAAGCACATAAAACAATGCTTTGGGCAGTGGTGAAGAAAGGGAAATGGTCTTCATATCTGAAGTTCAAAATTCCGACCATCAGGCTCAGTAGAAGCTTCTGGCTGCCATGTTAAGGCACAATGCATTTGAGCAGAAATTTCATCGCAGCAGCAGTAGTTTCATATATCTGGCATAGCAAGTATATCATTGTAAACAGCGTGATTCACCCTCCCCCAAAGAAAAAATTGTATTCGGGTAACCTCTGGTGAACAGTCAAAGTATCTTTTGGTTCAAATGGCTCTGAGCACTATGCAACTTAACATCTGAGGTCATCAGTCGCCTAGAACTTAGAACTAATTAAACCTAACTAACCTAAGGACATCACACACATCCATGCCCGAGGCAGGATTCGAACATGCGACCGTAGCGGTCACGCGGTTCCAGACTGAAGCGCCTAGAACCGCACGGCCACACCGGCAGGTTAGCATCTACTGGCAAAAAAAAAAGAAGAAAAAATTAGATATCAACGTTCTTTCACTGCGTATAGCTCGAGTTAGCCCAAAAAGTACTGCACATCACGTCCTTCATGCGATACACAGTGTCGACGGAAAGTATCAAAAATGGCTCTGAGCACTATGGGACTTAACATCTGAGGTCATCAGTCCGCTAGAACTTAGAACTACTTGTACCCAACTAACCTTAGGACATCACACACATCCATGCCCGAGGCAGGATTCGAAACTGCGACCGTAGCTGTCGCGCGGTTCCAGACTGAAGCGCCTAGAACTGCTTGGCCACACCGGCCGGCGGAAAGCATCAGTTTGTTTCCAAACAAAATTATTTTTAAAGTGGAATTTTACGCGCCCATTCGATAGAAAGGTTGCAAATTAGTCTCGTGCAGCATTAGCTTTATCGATACGTATTAAGAGGGGCACATACGGAGAATAACCATTATACCTGTGGCGACAGCACCGCCCCGGAACACGCTTTACCGTCAAGCAGCAGCGCAATTATGACGCTGCTTATTATTCGTGTCTGTCTCTGTTAATACACATCGATAAAACTACTATCGAACGAGACTAATTTACTAACGTGCCATTAAATAGACACCAAAAATTCCGCTTTAAAACCATTTTTGTTTGTAACGGGAAACAAACCGATGATTTCCATCTGCACTGGGCTTCGCATGAAAGACGTGATGTGCAGCACAGAATGATTCAAAAAGGACGTTACAGATTTGAAAATTCATATAAATTAATTCATAGTACCTACAGAGTTGATTTTAGTGTCAATTTGTAGGGAATTGCATCACGGTTTGTCCCGAGTAGTTCGCCAGTGCCGGATCGCACCGTAAGGAACGCTAGCGGCAGTTGCGTTAAAGATGGAAGCCTTCACTGAACCAGAGCGTGCTAGCTGTGTGTTTTGGTATGAAGAATCGAAGTCGGCGACAACAGTTCAGCGCAATTTCCGTACCAAGTGCGCTAAAGATCCTCCTAGGAGGCCTACAATTTATGAGTGGCATAAATGTTTTATAGAAACCGAGTGGTCAGTAAGACATGGGAAATCATCAGGTTGTCCAAGCACATCTGACGACGTCGTTGAGCGAGTGATATGTTACAACAATTTTTTACACCACAGATCGATAAGGATGACCAAGAGCGAAATGTTTACTTCGTGCAAGATGGTGCACCACCCCACTACCTGCCTGACGTCCGGCATTTCCTCAGTGACTGCTTTGCAGGTCAATATATTGGCCGTAATGAGCTAACCGTATCACCCCCACGTTCCCCAGACCTGACCACCACTCGATCTTTTTTTTTTATGGGGATTCTTCAGCGATATCGTGTATGTACCTCCTGTGCCGGCTTATCTACCTGAACTTATAGCAACAATTTACGCAGATACTTAGCAAGTAGCACCTGCAGTGATACAGTTAGTTTGGGAAGAAACTAACTTCTGATGAGAAGTGTGCAGGATAACCAACGGAAGCCACATATAACATCTTGAGTTTAGGACAGAAAAACTTGATGTGTTTCCCTACAAAATAACGCTAAACACAGCTATATATCTTCTTTCAATAAATTTATATCAATTTTTAAAATTTTGAAGTCCTTGAAACACCCTGTACTTTCTGGTCCGACTCCTTGTACATAAAGCAAAAACTAAGTTGCAAATACTGTCGAAACATAACAGAAAACGCATCTGAATATTCTTCGGAAGGACACCCTGTGTAAAAACGATAATTAAATGACAATTCCCTCCGAAGTTGATAGTTCTTATGAAATAATCATCACTGGCGTTAAAGAGAAATAGGAGTATCATTTAACTAGAAAAGACAATATTCACAATCGATATGGGAATTCGGTATACCGCAGAGAAAAAAAAACTGTTTCCCATTTTTTTATTCGGTTACATTGTTCCGTTTGATTATCTGTGACATTACCGAAGACATGTAGAATATATAGCCCCATGCAAGCAACGTCATTCCTTTACATGCAGCGTCTACGTGCCATCTTGTTTCGAACTACTTTGTGAGGTCGTCAGATTCGCTTTATGTGTATACGTGATGTCTCAGATAATAACTTAGCCGGAAACGTTTCTTGATCGTGCCATCGCTAAACAGCTTAACCGCTCATGCGTCCAAGCTGTTGACAACAATAATATACAGCAGAATGGACAAGAGAAATCAGTATCTGTCAGACCACGATCAGTTTCGCTTTAGGAAAAGGCGCGAGAGAGACAGTTCTGACATTTCGCTTGATAATGGAAGCAAGGCTGAAGAAAAATCAAGACAAATTTATAAGGTTCTGTCGACCTGGAAACAGCTTTCGACAACGTAAAATGGTGCCAGATGTTCGAAATTGTGAGAAAAATAATAGTAAGCTACAGGGAATGACGTGTAATATACATCATGTACAAGAATCAAGAAGGAACAATAATACCGGATGACTAAGAACGAAGTGCTCGGATCAAAAGTTATATAAGAAAGGGAATCAGTCTTTCGACTCTACTGGTCGATCTATGCATCAATGGAGCAATGACAGAAATAAAGGATAGATTCAAGAGTGGAATTAAAATGTAGGATGAAAGGATTCAATGATAAGATTCGTTGATGATACTGCTAACTTCATGGAAAATGAAGAAGAATTATTGCAGGATCTATTCAGTGGAGTGAACAGTCTAAAGAGAAAAGAATATGGATAGAGAGTAATCCGGAGAAGTAGCAAAATGAGAATAGCAAGATAAAGTAGACGAGCTTAAGAAATTCTGCTAACTTGGAAAATAACCCATGACGGGTGAAGATTGGAGAACATTCCTGGTCAAGAGAAATCTACTGGTCTCAAACGTAGTTGTTTAATTTGAAGAAGAAATTTTTGACAATATAGTAAACTTCCTGGCAGATTAAAACTGTGTGCCCAACCGAGACTCGAACTCGGGACCTTTGCCTTTCGCGGGCAAGTGCTCTACCATCTGAGCTACCGAAGCACGACTCACGGCCAGTACTCACAGCTTTACTTCTGCCAGTATCCTGTCTCCTACGTTCCAAACTTTACAGAAGCTCTTCTGCGAACCATGCAGAACTAGCACTCCTGAAAGAAAGGATATTGTGGAGACATGGCTTAGCCACAGCCTGGGGGATGTTTCCAGAATGAGATATTCACTCTGCAGCGGAGTGTGCGCTGATATGAAACTTCCTGGCAGATTAAAACTATGTGCCCGACCGAGACTCGAACTCGGGACCTTTGCCTTTCGCGGGCAAGTGCTCTACCATCTGAGCTACCGAAGCACGACTCACGGCCGGTACTCACAGCTTTACTTCTGCCAGTATCCTGTCTCCTACGTTCCAAACTTTACAGAAGCTCTTCTGCGAACCATGCAGAACTAGCACTCCTGAAAGAAAGGATATTGTGGAGACATGGCTTAGCCACAGCCTGGGGGATGTTTCCAGAATGAAGCATGAAAGCATGGAAGCATGAAAGTACTCCACACAGGAGCGTGGAAACCGAATGTGAACGCATACTAAGATTATTTAACTGTATTAACTCATTTTAACGATAAGAACAGTTTCAGTGACGCAAAGTGCTTTTTATTTTATTCTTTGATGCCTCAGTAATAACAATATCATGGAAAGCGTTGTAAACAGTTTTATGTTACCTGACTATGATTGGCTGGTAGAAACTATCAGTGAATAAGATTTTCTTCATCAGTATTTCTTAGTGCCTATTAAATGGACTTTCTTCACTAACCATTCACGTTGAAGATGAAGGTATGTTTAGTAGACGAAATATTTTTAAAAACCTAGTATGTTACTACATATCCACGAGCACACTTCAAAATGTCACATAGTGAGGAAATGGCTTCGAATCTGGTTACTGCCCCACTTAACACAGTACGCCCTTCACCTACCCCGGCAGTTCCCGTTCCCTGCATATGCATGGATCTTGACTCACTTTCCACCGGCTTGACATCAGGCAGTTTCGTCAGAGAGAGTGGTTGGTAGCCTCTCTGAATTCCATGTCAGCATAGAAGACGCTCGTATCAGGAAAAGGATCTGCCGCACAGAATGTAAATGATTAACCAAGGGATAATATCTTTCTTCCGCGTGCAGTTGTTTCCTTATGGCTGAACTGTCATACTTTTTTTTTGCGTTCTCGTCATCTTTCAACAAGAACGTCTGTTAATTACACACATTTCCTTTTTTGGCAGATTATAATGTCTGTAGATTTCGTTGGCATATCTTTGGACACCTGTAGGTACATCCAAAAGGATATCTCTCTTCCTGTTATGACGCCCGCAGATAATGAGCGGATAATGTCGTTATCACTACCGTCTGTCAAGGACTCTACACACAAAATGCAATCTGATATAACTTTAGGCTGAACTACCACAATGATTGATAAGTGTTACTCCAGTGTCTAAATTTCAAGTACAGCTTAGATTTATTTTAGCTACACAACGTATAATGTTAAACTATATTTAATTTCAGCACAATACGGAGGTCTCACTACGAGAAAAACTGTGATAATACAAGCATCGTAACTCGAGATTATTCACGAGCGTGATTTTATTACTCAGACTCGGAAACATGGTCGGAACAGACCTCCATCACTGCCAAATCTTCACATTCATATACGCAAAGACAATAAATATGTAAAACTTCCAGTCTATCAGAGACATCACTGCAGTTTAATATACAACCTCTGAGACGTATTCGCTATCCACAAACTTCTGCGTTTTCAAGTTCTTCCAAATAAGAACGGCACGTACAAGTGTCTTCTGTCGTTAGATCTCTGGATAGATAAAACACTTTGATCCTTCCTCCCTTCCCGTACAGGATATATGACTTGTTAAATAGTGGAACAGGAACATCACAAGAAGAGAAGACACCTAATGCACAATGCCACTCATTAATATTGTACATTTCTTTTTTTTTTTGTATTGCCTCTATTGGTATAACATTTTATAGTTATCATACGATTCGATCTATCAGAAGAAGTAGACTGTACGTCCCTGATTTACACTGCTGGCCAGTCGAGGAAGAACAGGAAATAAAGAAATTCTGCTTATTGTGTTTATAGAGTAGAGCAGGGAGAATACATGATTACATGTGTAGTTTGTTTGGGGACATTCAGGGTGCCAAAATTAGTACACAGTGCAGCCAACACAGGAAGCAACAATGGGTCTAACATAGCTGGGCACGGACTTCACAGCTCTTGGATTACAGAAACGGATAGGTCACTCTGTACTGTTTCAACTTTATGCCGCAGTTCAGCAATCGAATCGGGTGCGAATGGCGCCATGACAATCGCTTGACAAGCGGTGGCCAAACGTTTTGTGTGACTGACAGATCAGGAGAACGTGGGGGGCAGAGAAGCTGCCTAAATGCTCCGTCGCCAAGGGTAGCACTGTGCTAGGCCGTGTATCAAGGTTGCTAACACCCTGTGTCGACGTGTCAGTGGACAGAGATAGTGCATGTTCCCTCTGGGGATAGTGCGATGTATCGTAGCTCCGAACGCGGTGGAGCAAGTTTGTTGTGAGCCGTATTTTTGATTATTAGCTTCAGAGTGCATGGGGCGACCGGCGACAACAGGCAGCAAGGACCATGCGCTATCGGGCAGTGTACACAATAGCCGCCTTGGAATGTTTGGCTAGCTGGTGTTAAATGCGCAGTTGTGGCTGAGATTTCAGAAACTTTGGACTCGGTTCTTTACGGAATCACCCGTAAGGAAACGTGATTAGCATGTGCCCAGCAATATTGTGCTTCGTTCGAGTACTTTAGGCTGATGTTTTGCTAATTCTTCTCTCGCTTGGATTGTACATTCGAGCTCACTGGAAACTGTAACTTGTCTGTTAGACGAATTAGTCGTTAGTAATCAGGTTACATGCCACATTGAGTGAAGTTTTCCTCACTTGTCAATGGGTATAACTTTTCAGAAGCAATTATTATTTAAATTAATATAAGCTGATGTTGCCAACATGTTTTTGTGTCTTGTGTCTAATGCTGAATTGTCTCAGGTAACATTTTAATACTAGTTGGTTTTTATGTAAGCTGTAAACGCAGATGAGGATCGGTGGTTTACACAAAATTTTATCTATCCAGTGCAGGTGCAAAGGAAGCAGGTGGATGTTAATAGCAGCCAAGCTCAAGCAGGACTGTCTGGGATCCTGACCATCGAAATTCCTTCTGAAAGGGAAGCTACCTTGTTTGAATGTTTGAGTATTAAAACTGTGTTATTCAAATGTCGCCGACCAGAGTGGAAGAGTGGTTCTAGGCGCTTCAGTCTAGAGCCACGTGACCACTACGGTTGCAGGTTCGAATCCTGCCTCGGGCATGGGTGTGTGTGTTGTTCTTAGCTTAGTTAGATTTAAGTAGTTCCAAGTTCTAGGGGACTGATGACTTCAGCAGTTAAGTCCTATAGTGCTCCGAGCCATTTGACCATTTTATTCAATTGTCGCCGTCCTTAAGCACTCCAAAGTTCTGTTTTCAATATTAGTTTTACTACCATTAAGCTGTGTCTTCAGAAATGCTCTGGTTGTTTAACATAGTGTTTTAACACTTGTTGTCTTTAAATTCTTAATAGGATGAGGTACCTGACTAGTGAGCCTAGCTTTTAAACTTAGTTAACGCATTTGATCTTCTCTCTGTTTAAGTTGTTAATTATTTGAATTCAAGTTACACTTATAAACGGTCAAAGCAGTTTGTTTTGTGTTGCAGAATTTCTTATTTAAATAGATGTATTAATTGTTACAATTTCTAACTCAACTCGATCAAACGGTCCCTGCCATTCTTCCTATCAGACAGTACTCCCACAGGATTGGAACTGCACAGGATAGCATGGCTCACCAAAGTCTTCGTTATCCTTGTTGAAAGTCAGTTTTATCGAGGCATCGAAGATAGAGCGAACTTTTTGAAGCAAATCTACAATTCTAGCAAGGTGAGAAACGATCCCCCGGATTATTTTAAAGAAAACGTGCCCAGGTGCATGTAGAATGCTGTGATATATACTATTTTTTTTGTAGATGATCTGTGACTCTGTTCTGTATCTTAGAAACAATAAAAAATTTGGAAGACGGAAACGGCTTTGGTGGACACAACAGATTGACAAAGAAGATAATAGACTCTCTTCAAGTGTATTATGGCAATGCTATCAGACACAACCTATCCAGCGTAAGTGACATGAAAAGTGCAATATGGGCTACATATTCCACATGGTGCCAACAGGGTAGGGAGGACTGAAAAAAACTAACTCTTAAGATAGTTTAGGATTGAGACAAACATTCAGTTTGAGAAAGAAACCAAAATACATAATTCTATCTTATGACATCAGCATAAACAGCTGTTGGTTAAGAATTTTCAAAAATCAGCAGAAATTTCAACGCTACCCAATTTTAAGTCAGTCAGTGTGAAATGTCAGCTACCTTTATTGCATCAAAATATTCCAGGACCGAGAAATAAAATTAATGAATTAATTATCCTGCTTAGATGAATCAAAAGTCATCAAACCCAATTGACATAATCTGCCTCTCTGAACATCATGTGACCGCTAGTATAGATCTTTTAAGTGTTACAAGATTTAGGTTAGCTCTCACTTTTGTAGAGTAGAAATGGAGGAGGGAGGAGTTGCCACATTTATCAGGAACTGTCATAAATTTAAGAACATAGACACTCATAAATTTTCCCTGGAACAGCATATGGAAGCATATCCAACAGAAGTAGAATTTCACAAAAAATCCTTCATAATATTGATTGTATATCGAGCACCTGCAGGTAACTTTAATCTGTTCATAAACTACCTTGTAGCTGTACTGGCCCATTTACCAACCGAAAACAAAGAAATAGTGGTTGCTGGTGACTTCAATGTAGATTACCTCAAAGACTCTCCCAATAAGATCTTATTTGAGTCAGTAACACTGTCATTCAACTTAATTCCCATCGTAAAACTTCCAACTAGGGTAGCCAATTGCTCACAAACAGCCAATGATAATAGCTTTATAGAAAAGTCCAATGAACAAAATTATATTACAAAACCTATAGTCAATGGCCTCTCAGACCACGACATGCACTTCCTTCTGTTAAATGTTAATACTGAACAGGATATAAAATCTGTTAAATCTGAACTCAAGAGCCAAAAATTGATTATTTTAGGACACTCCTCAGAGACATTCACTGGAGTGATGTTTACAGTGTTCATAGCATGAATAAAAAATATAACACTTTTGCTAATAAAGTGATTACATTATGTGAACACTGTTTTCTCCCAAAACTAACCAATGTTAGACCAAAGTCTACAAAGAAGCCATGGTTTACTCAGGGAATAGAGGTATCTTTTAAAACGAAACGAAAACTCTATCTGTCAACCCGAAATAGTTCTAATGTTGATGCTATAGCACATTACAAGAAATACTGCAAACTATTAATGACTGTAATATGGACATCAAAGCAAATATATTGCAAGGAAAAGATAGTCACATCAAACAACAAAATAAAGACAATATGGGATATAGTGAAGGAGGAGACCGATAGAACCAGACATGAAGAGGGGCAAATGGCATTAAGAGTAAATGATATATTGGTGACAGATGTGTGTAGTGTTGCAGAACTTTTCAACAAACATTTTGTAACTGTTACTGAAAAGATGGGTTTGTCATGTTATGTAGATGCTGCCTTGGGATACCTCAGACCAGACATTTCAAGTAACTTCTATAATATGAATTTGACCCTCACTACCCCAGCAGAAGTTATGTCTATCATAAAATCTTTAAAATCAAAAACAGCTAGTGAGTATGATGAAATATGAACAAAGTTAATTAAAGAATATGATTCTGAGTTAAGTAACACATTAAGCTACCTGTATAACCAGTCGTTTATCATAGGAATATTTCCTGAATGGTTGAAGTATGCTGAAGTTAAGCCACTGTTTAAGAAGGGAAATAAGGAAATTGCATCAAATTTCTGTCCAATTTCACTTTTGCCAGCATTCTCAAAAATTTTAGAAAAGGTAAAGTACAGTTGGCCATATAACCATCTCATCACAAATAACATACTGTCAAAGTCACAGTTCGGATTTCTAAAAGATTCTGATATTGAGAAGGCTAGCTATACTTACAGAGAAAATGTACTTCAATCATTAGACAAAAAATTGCAGGCAACTGGTGTATTTTGTGATATGTCAAAGGCATTTGACTGCATAAATCACAATATCCTTTTAAGTAAACGCTGAAAAATGATTCGCATAGTATATCTCTAGCAGTAACAAAGGATGTTATTAGGAAAGAGACATAGTTTTCAGACATCATCCAACTGGGAACTAATTACATATGGGGCCCCACAAAGTTCCATCTTAGGGTCCTTACTTTGTCTTGTGTATTTCAATGACCATTCATCAGGAACATTACCAGATGCCAAGTTTCTTTTGTTTTTGCCAGTGATACAAACATCGCAATACATAGCAAATCAAGTGCAGTCTTAGAAAGATAGGCTAATAAAATATTTGTGGACATTAATCACTAGTTCACAGACAATTCTTTGTCCCCAAACTTTGAAAAAACACACTACATGCAGTTCAGAACTTGTAAGGGGTGTCCCACGAGTATACACCTAACATATAATGACAAGCAGATAGAAGAAGTGGACAGTGTTAAATTCTTGGGATTACAGCTGGATAATAAATTCAACTGGGAGGAGCATACCACAGAACTGCTGAAGCATCTAAAGGTGTGCGTTATTCAGGAACACACACAGCAGCGATAAAAAGCGTAACAACTGCTGAAATTCAGTTTAAGAGAATCCTAAAAGATTTATTTGTGGCCAACTCCTTCTATTCCACTGATGAATTTCTCAGTAGAACCAACTCATATATATGAAGTACAATCCAACCTCTGCATCATTTCAGTGCAGTAATTTGTTCATTGTAAATAAGTACTGTAGTAGTTCTATTATATGTTTATTACCTTTGAAATAAAAAAAATTAAATTTAAATTCAGTGCATTAATGTGATCTTTGTAAATGAGTGTTGTAAAATGACCCTTTCATATAGTATTCATTAAAAAAAATGACTGTCATTCCACTTGGCACCTGTGGAAGGTACATTAGCTTATTTGTTTTAGTTGTAAATATTTGTCATTTATTATTGTTTTTCTCCCCCCCCCCCCCATGAGCCATAGACCCATAGACCTTGCCGTTGGTGGGGAGGCTTGCGTGCCTCAGCGACACAGATGGCCGTACCGTAGTTGCAACCACAACGGAGGGGTATCTGTTGAGAGACCAGACAAACGCACGGTTCCTGAAGACGGGCAGCAGCCTTTTCAGTAGTTGCAGGGGCAACGGTCTGGATGATTGACTGATCTGGCCTTGCAACATTAACCAAAACGGCCTTGTTGTGCTGGTACTGCGAACGGCTGAAAGCAAGGGGAAACTACGGCCGTAATTTTTCCCGAGGGCATGCAGCTTTACTGTATGGATAAATGATGATGGCGTCCTCTTGGGTAAAATATTCCGGAGGTAAAATAGTCCCCCATTCGGATCTCCGGGCGGGGATTACTCAGGAGGACGTCGTTATCAGGAGAAAGAAAACTGGCGTTCTACGGATCGGGGTGTGGAATGTCAGATCCCTTAATCGGGCAGGTAGGTTAGAAAATTTAAAAAGGGAAATGGATAGGTTAAAGTTAGATATAGGAGGAATTAGTGAAGTTCGGTAGCAGGAGGAACAAGATTTTTGGTCAGGCGAATACAGGATCATAAATACAAAATCAAATAGGGGTAATGCAGGAGTAGGTTTAATAATGAATAAAAAAATAGGAGTTCGGGTAAGCTACTACAACATAGTGAACGCATTATTGTGGCCAAGATAGACACGAAGCCCACGCCTACAACAGTAGTAGAAGTTTATATGCCAACTAGCTCTGCAGATGACGAAGAAATTGACGAAATGTATGATGAGATAAAAGAAATTATTCAGGTAGTGAAGGGAGACGAAAATTTAATAGTCATGGGTGATTGGAATTCGAGGGTAGGAAAAGAGAGAGAAGCAAACATAGTAGGTGAATATGGATTGGGGCTAAGAAATGAAAGAGGAAGCCGCCTGGTAGAATTTTGCACAGAGCATAACTTAATCATAGCTAACACTTGGTTCAAGAATCATGAAAGAAGGTTGTATACATGGAAGAACCCTGGAGATACTAGAAGATATCAAATAGATTATATAATGGTAAGACAGAGATTTAGGAATCAGGTTTAAAATTGTAAGACATTTCCAGGGGCAGATGTGGACTCTGACCATAATCTATTGGTTAAGAACTGTAGATTAAAACTGAAGAAACTGCAAAAAGGTGGGAATTTGAGGAGATGGGACCTGCATAAACTGAAGGAACCAGAGGTTGTAGATAGTTTCAGGAAGAGCATAAAGGAACAATTTACAAGAATGGGGGAAAGAAATACAGTAGAAAAAGAATGAATAGCTTTGCGGGATGAAGTGGTGAAGGCAGCAGAGGATCAAGTAGGTAAAAAGGCGAGGGCTAGTAGAAATCCTTGGGTGACAGAAGAAATAATGAATTTAATTGATGAAAGGAGAAAATATAAACATGCAGTAAATGAAGCAGGCAAAAAGGAATACAAACGTCTCAAAAATGAGATCGACAGGAAGTGCAAAATGGCTAAGCAGGCATGGCTAGAGGACAAATGTTAAGGATGTAGAGGCTTACCTCACTAGGGGTAAGATAGATACTGCCTACAGGAAAATTAAAGAGACCTTTGGAGAAAAGAGAACCACTTGTATGAATACCAAGGGCTCAGATGGAAACCCAGTTCTAAGCAAAGAAGGGAAAGCAGAATGGTGGAAGGAGTATATAGAGGGACTATGCAAGGGCGATGTACTTGAGAACAATATTATGGAAATGGGAGAGGATGTAGATGAAGATGGAATGGGAGATATGACACTGCGTGAAGAATTTGATAGAGCACTGAAAGACGTAAGTCGAAACAAGGCCCCGGGAGTAGAAAACATTCCCTTAGAACTACTGACAGCCTTGGGAGAGCCAGTCCTGACAAAACTCTACCATCTGGTGAGCAAAATGTATGAGACAGGCGAAATACCCTCAGACTTCAAGAAGAATATAATAATTCCAATCCCAAAGAAAGCAGGCGTTGACAGATGTGAAAGTTACCGAACTGTCAGTTTAATAAGTCACGGCTGCAAAAAACTAACGCGAATTCTGTACAGACGAATGGAAAAACTGGTAGAAGCCGACCTCGTGGAAGATCAGTTTGGATTCCGTAGAAATATGGGAACACGTGAGGCAATACTGACCCTACGACTTATCTTAGAAGCTAGATTAAGAAAAGGCAAACCTACGTTTCTAGCGTTTGTAGACTTGGAGAAAGCTTTTGACAATGTTGACTGGAATAATCTCTTTCAAATTCTGAAGGAGGCAGGGGTAAAATACAGGAAGCGAAAGGCTATTTACAATTTGTACAGAAACAAGATGGCAGTTATAAGAGTCGAGGGGTATGAAAGGGAAGCAGTGGTTGGGAAGGGAGTGAGACAGGGTTGTAGCATATCCCCGATGTTATTCAATCTGTATATTGAGCAAGCAATAAAGGAAACAAAAGAAAAGTTCGGAGTAGGTATTAAAATCCATGGAGAAGAAATAAAAACTTTGAGGTTCGCCGATGACATTGTAATTCTGTCAGAGACAGCAAAGGACTTGGAAGAGCAGTTGAACGGATTGGACAGTGTCTTGAAGGGAGGAGATAAGATGAATATCAACAAAAGCAAAACGAGAATAATGGAATGTAGTCGAATTAAGTCGGGCGATGCTGAGGGAATTAGATTAGGAAATGAGATACTTAAAGTAGTAAATGAGTTTTGCTATTTGGGGAGCAAAGTAACTGATGATGGTCGAAGTAGAGAGGATATAAAATGTATACTGGCAATGGCAAGGAAAGCGTTTCTGAAGAAGAGATATTTGTTAACATCGAGTATAGATTTAAATGTCAGGAAGTCGTTTCTGAAAGAATTTGTATGGAGTGTAGCCATGTATGGAAGTGAAACATGGACGATAAATAGTTTGGACAAGAAGAGAATAGAAGCCTTTGAAATGTGGTGCTACAGAAGAATGCTGAAGATTAGATGGGTAGATCACGTAACTAATGAGGAAGTATTGAATAGGATTGGTGAGAAGAGGAGTTTGTGGCACAACTTGACAAGAAGAAGGAATCGGTTGGTAGGACATGTTCTCAGGTATCAAGGGATCACCAATTTAGTATTGGAGGGCAGCGTGGAGGGTAAAAATCGTAGAGGTAGACCAAGAGATGAATACACTAAACAGATTCAGAAGGATGTAGGCTGCAGTACGTATTGGGAGATGAAGAAGCTTGCACAGGATAGAGTAGCGTGGAGAGCTGCATCAAACCAGTCTCGGGACTGAAGACCAACAACAACAACATTGTTTTTCTGACATGTTCTACATCCTGGAGGACCTCCTCACTATGAATCATTGGAATGAAAGTAAATCTAACCTAATCTAACATCCATTCATCCTCTGTGCCACATTAGCTGGTTTAAGTACCTACAGGCTCAGACGGATAACAACCCTTAAATTCAAAAGAAGAGGGTTCCAAATTGTATCCTGGATTTTCCTAAGCCCACTTACAGGTTTATGACCGATACCGAACTTCTAAAAAACTGTATTCGTGCCAAAACGCAGAATCCAAGTTAGTCTCTAAATTCATTTCTACGGAAACAATGCCTTAAGATTACATTTTCATCTACTACAGTTGACAAAATTGCAACTTATGATGCAGTTCTTGCACTTGATGTGGTAACATGGGGAGGAAGAAAGTATTGCAGAGATTGAGTTTTAAGATAGGACATTTCACGCAAGACATATCCAGAAAAATACATTTACAGCTAAAAGTCATTTGAAGACCTGATGAAGGAAAGAAGGCAGGAAACAACTCAGAAGGGAAGCCTTCAAGGGAAATAGGGTATTGAGTACAAATCTGGGGCTTGCTGAAGAGGTGACAAGGAGAAACCATTGGACTGATCTTTAAGAAACATCATTTTCAGGAAATGCAATTTAAAGTTTATGTACCATGTTCTCAGACTCTATGAAGACTAGCAATATGAAATTTTGTACCCTTATTTCTGTAAATGCAATAAATGTTATCTCAACAGAAAATTTTGAAATTCTGAGTGTAATCCGAGATACGGAGCAAAGTGTTTGGATTTATACATGAGTTTTATAATAGACTTACACAATTATGCTCAAAAATTATTAAAATTTCCGATTAGATATATTCAAAGAATCTCGTGACGGAAGCTTACCGTATGCAAAAATATTAAACAGAGGAAATTTTGTAGTAATTTCTTGAACAGCTACTGAGAGAAAGCTACATACATCTCTTTAAAAAATAAAATTTTTATGTTCCATATAAAGTTAAATACATAAAACGCAAGGAACTTAACAGTAGGTGTGTTAATTTCATGAAAAGCAAGTACAAAATTTCTTTGCAGTATCTTCAAAATAGTTGATTTGGTGCGTCTTTAAAGTAGTGTGTGTTTTTCATGAATGTCCATCCCCAGAACGTCAGGAATTTAAGGATTCCAGTTATGAGACCTAGGGGTGATGGTGTTGTGCATCAAATGGAACCGTAATCCACCACGGAAAGTCGTGGAAGTGTATGACTTAATGGACTTTCCTGCTCACGGTAAGTCTGTCAGCACACACAAACAGAAGTCATATGAAAAGATGAAAGTGTCACTCCTGTGTCAAATACTGTCCTTGGGCGTACCACGGCACTATGGCGACAGTTCTTGGTGGCTCCAGACGTCGTCGCACTGTCCGTGAGGATATTTGTCTTGATGTAAACAAGCCAGTTCCTGAGTCGAGGAAAGTGTTGTGGGTACAGGGCCGAGTAAACAGTGTGTTCTTTCACGTGCTAGTCTTGAGTACGATACTCCTGAACCCATACCTTCCATGTCTGCAACATGGTCATGGGATCCCGACCAATAAGGGTAGCAATACTGTGGGATTACAAATCGCAGTCTCAATAAGCCACCATAGCGCCTCATTCGCGTTCTGACTCATGGCGATTTACAATTCTCCTTCTTACTTGAGGCTCAACACGACCTCTCAAAACCATCAATATACATGCAGCACGTGGATGGCGTTACTCGTACCTGATCTGTGCAGTTTCTCTGAAGTTTTAAACATTTGCAAACCAAAGGGTGAACCGGATGGTTGTAATTAAAATGCAGCAACTCACAGAGATCCAGTGTGGGCTTAAATCATCGCGTGGCAGTGATGCTTGGTAGATATTCTAACGCGCTAATGCGGAATCAATTCACGGTAGAAAGAACATTACGAAACTGTTAAGGATTCCGTGGCCACTAGTTGACAAACTGCCTGTTGGCTTCTGTCCCGAGTTCTTCGACCGACGTCCGTTTGATGATTTTTCTGACGTTTCGCCAGCACGAGTGGCTGGCATTGTCAAAGTTTCACTCTCCATTGCTGGTGGTGGACTGGAGCCGAGCTGTATGTACCTGGCGCTCCAATGTCCAAGCGCTTCTCCGCAGTCATTTCCTGTGCGGTTCTCTTGTTAACTGCAGCGAACGATCGTCGCATGAAACAAGAGAACCGCACTGGAGATGACTGCGGAGAAGCCCTTGGACGTTGTCGCGCCATGTACATATGGTTTGCGGCCGCGATCTCGGCTCCAGTCCACTGCCAGCAATGGAGAGTGAAACTTTGACAATGCCAGCCACTCGCGCTGGCGAAATGTCAGAAGGATCATCAGTCGAACGTCTGTCGAAGAAGCCGAGACAGAAGCCAACAGGCATTTTGAAAGAACAGTAGTTCCAATTTTGGCTGTGAACGCTAGAAAGACGTACAAAATCATTTACACTTGTAATGGTGTTTAGAATGGGACATGGGCGAAAAGTTCAAACAAGTGAGAAAGGCACAATGTTGATTTTGTTATTAACCGCCGTTTACAAAATTTGTTCAGTAGGAGCACCGGCGACGTGGACAACACGCTGCGTACGTAAAACGACATTCTCAGTGCTCTGATTAGTTCCGGTGGAATCGGAGCAACGTATTCCTGTATACTGGCCTCCAGATTACGCAGAGAGCAAACGTTTCCTTGGAAACAAGTTCATTTAGATATCCCCAGATCATATCGATTCAGATGAGGTGATATTGCAAGCCATGCATCTGGAAACCTTCTGTGTTCGTGGAAGGTTGCATTAAGCAGATCTTTCACTGGGCGAGCGACTTGAAGTGTTGCCCATTTTGCATGAAAGAAATGGCTTCCACCCAGGTGTGCTCTTCCAAAGCAAGAATCACATGTTGTACAAGATGGTCTCGATAACGTACATACGCCACAGTACACTTGACAGATCCTCTGGGTGTATTCTCTTCAAAGAAGAAAGGACCAAGAATAAAGCCGCTTGTGAATCCACACCAAGCACTCACATATGAGTGCAATTTCTCTTTGTGCACCACACATGGTTTAGTAGTACCGCAAATTCGACAGTTCTGTGTATTCACTGCATCCCATAGCCTCCATAGAAAATTGGCTGGCCACATGTCATCAGCTTCGATCCGCTCCAGAAACTGGAGAACGTATTCAGAACATTGCTGCAGATCATGAGGTTTCATTTGCTGCATCGTCTGTATCTTGTATGGGTATCAATTTAATACAAACTGCAAAAATTTGCATGCTGTTGACCACGGCATGGTCAATTCCCCTGGCAATACAGGAGCAGTAGCACTACTCAGGGCATATGCTGCATGCAGTTACAACAGCAACAGTAACTTCGTCAGTAACTTCCACCATGGTAGGACTCATCCTCTACCAGGTGGCAGACCAAGATCACCAGTGTTTTCGAATTTCATTATCATCACCTTCAAACGATCGAATGATGTAGAGCCTCTACTCACACCTTTCTGTCAACGGTACTCTCTCAGTGTAGCACTGTAATTGCTGCCGTTCACTTAAAACGGTTTCATTAACAGAGCACAGTCCCTCTTCTCGATATCCATACTGTTGATTTACGTTATGGCTTGTCAAATGACAGTGTGGTTGTCATACCGTCATACAAACGGTGTACAGACCCAGATTTCCATCTGGTGGCCAAACCTGGACCTAAATTTTTCCAGAGCAAATCAGTTCCACATTAACGCATTAGCATATCTAACTAGGTTGGTTGCCATACGATAATTACAGCCCACATTGGACCTCCGCGGGTAGGCGCACTGTAATTATGACCACCCGGAAGCATACTTAACGCCTGTTTGGCAATTGTTGTATACCACCTTTAGGGTATCGTAATTTCAGTGGCCAGAAGTGTAGTTTCATGTAAAGATGATTTTAATTAATGTTAGCTGTTACCTGAAGCTGTTCCCACATATCAGTAGCTTTGTTTGAATGATGGTAATAAGTGCGATAACGTAGCTGCTCTCACGTGTATGCCTATTCAGGAAAACCGTAGTCCGTGACATGTGGCCACAGTCCCCCCCCCCCCCCCCCCCCCCCCAACGTTTATTCAGACTTTTGACAGGTGGTCACATTAATACGACTGGACAGTGTATTATTATGAGATAAACCTTTAAATTAAGATACGCATCTTTTCTCTGTGATCCGATTTTGATGAAATAAAGACTGTACGTAGACCTAAGCTACGCTCACGCTACCTGTAAAAACCCCATGAAAACTGGTTTTCTTGTTATGGAAGTTATCGTGTTCAAACAAGCAGAAAGATACGATGGTTTCATAGTTTTATTATTAGTAATATTAATATATAGATATTAGTTAACATCAAGACATTGAATGCATCGCCTTTCCTGGTCTCGTGACGATATTGGTTGGACTTTAGACGACTGTAAAACCGTGGTCTGGTTAGATGATTTCAGTTACTACCAGGAAGTGCACCCATGGTCTGGGGAAAGCGTCTTTGGTTAACAATCAAACCCTCCTCCGTCCCGGGTCCGAAACCGCCACCGCTTGAATTTAGATTAATAATCAACATTGGAAACAGGTATAAGAAGTCATCCTCATTCTTCAAATGTGTGTGAAATCTTATGGGACTTAACTGCTAAGGCCTTCAGTCCCTAAGCTTACACACTACTTAATCTAAATTATCCCAAGGACAAACACACACACCCATGCCCGAGGGAGGACTCGAACCTCCGCCGGGATCAGCCGCACAGACGATGACTGCAGCACCCTTTTTTTTTGTTTATATGAACCAGCCAACCATGAAATGCAATAATTTATCAATCTATCATGCTGCCGATTCCGCTTTTTTTTCCACAGGAAACACACCGAAATATACACTCAAATGGCAGTGTATTCCTTCAAAAAACGAAAATATTCTTGTTTTTCCAAAACACTTCTTGAAGCCACTCAATTAAAATAAAACAAATGAAGTCATTTCGACAAAACAAAAGGGTGAAATCAGAAAAACGTATAAGAAGGAATGAGACGTCAATTTTAACGTGCCCACACATTCTTTCTTCCGCCACTTCTACATCGTGGAACATCTAAATCCATAGAAGTGTTCACAAAACAAAAAGAAATAAAAAAGGGGGCATGGCAACTCATCCAACGCCTTGGCGATGAAAAACAAGATACAACATATTAGATAAAAATTCATGATAATGGGGCATCCGAAGCCACGTCCAACGTGCGGTGGCCATATAGTGGGAAAAGGCACACGGCTCTGCGCCATATCTACTCACCATCACGTAGTGGACATAATGGCCAACAAGCCACATGACAGTATTGTTCTTCGATCGAGGAAAGAAGGTTGAATCGGGACGCACGAGAATCTCTCCCGAGATAGCCGCCTCTGACGTCCTGAGTAGAAAAGCCGTTGTCGGCGAAGCCATCTCCAATGGTCATGACAGCAGGAAATCAACCGATGAGATAATGTATCAGTTTCATGGCAACGATTGCAGCGATCCGTTACACTGAGGCCAATACGAAAAAGTCGCACGTTGGTAGGTACAATATCATGAACAACTTGGTACCACGAGGACGGCACTTCCATCGGGAAAAATCTGGAGGCTGATGTTAAACCAAACAATCTTCCAGTTCGTTTCTGGCGACAGGGCTTCCACAGAGGGAAGACTATAAGGAACTGGCCAGGGGCTTAATAGCATTTTTAGGGAGAGATTCGCTTGGGAAAGGATATTTACTCCTAAATAACTGACCTCAAGAAAAAATTCCGTGACGTTCCGTAACTTATAACTAATCCTTCCTACCAATATCTACTGGATGTGTTAAACTCGCCGGTCGGATACAGTCATAAAGGCGAGCTGTAAGTGACGGGGGGGGGGGGGGGGGGGGGCGTTGACACGTTAACACGGTGCGACGGATGAATAAGGCAGAAGCCTTAACCCGAATGTCAGGGACGCCCAAAACCTCCCTGCAAACGGGGCCGCGCCATGACCCAATAACGCACGCGAAATACAGAGTGGCGCCAGATAAACCTACCAGTTAAACCTTGCAACTTGCGGGACATCATCGCAGGAAGTGGAAGGATCTGTGCAATAAAATAAGCCTTACTTAACACATACATTTCCATGGCCCGAACCTTATGAAGAAGTGAGAGGGAGGGATGCTCGTGTTCAATGATTGCACCCTGAATCTTATCCGTGACAGATTTCCAGTTTATCGTAGCCATCTTTATTCGACAGCTGTCAATTATAACACCCAACGATCGATATCGGGTGACCTTCGAAGCCCATGGAATTTCAACAGCGTCAAATCCTCGCAAATTGAGTAAACGACATTTCTGGTCATTAACCCGCGCTCCCGTAAGACGACAAAAGGCATCCAAAACTTCCTTAAGCAGTGGTACATCATCGTGGGTACGGAGAAGAACCATAACGTCATCAGCATATGCACGAACGGTAAACCTCTCTCCTAGCAGCGACCAGCCACTCAAACGAGCATCTATAGTTCGCAATAATGGTTCCAGAAACAGCACGTAGTGTGACATTTATAATGGACTCCCATGAAGGACGCCCTAACACACTGCGATGGGGGAAGTAAGACGGCCATTTACGTCAATGGACGCCCGAATACCAGTGATGAGAGAGCTAAACAGCCGTCATGCAGCATTGTTAAAACCAAGAGTCGTCAGTACTCACATAAGAAATCCATGATTGACGCGGTCGAACGCTTGGAGAAAATCAATGAAAAGCAAAGCGTTTGGTACGGGAATGGTGGACGCAATCCAAATTAAGTCTCGACATTCAGCAACGGGAGTCAGGAGAGTACGACCCGGAAGACAACTTTGATGACTCGCGATGATGGTAGTAAACAATACCGATAGTCGACTATTGACTGCTCGCGCCACTATTTTATAATCATGGTTGAAGAGGGTTATTGGGCGGACCTGATCCACACGCAAACGTCTCGGCTTTTTGGGAATCAGGAATATTTTAGCAAACTTAAAGCTGGGTGGGAGAAGGCCTCCCTGGAACACTTCATTCACCATGGAAGTTACCGTATCTCCTATTAAGGGCCCAAATCGAATATAAAATTCTTTGGGAAGGCCATCGGGGCCAGGTGATTTGTGGGGGGAGAACGAGCCACAATATCAAGTATATCATGGCGATGGAATGCAGAGAAAAACTCTTCCAGGAGAGCTGGTGTAAAAACACGATCAAGGAGGGATGTGAAATCAGCAGACGGTGGACCGTCTGAATCCACTTCAGCATAAAGCTCGGAATAGTACTGGTAAAGTTCACGCATGATATCAGATTGGGAGGACCACTCACGCCCATCTAGAGAACGAATGGTAGAAAGACACGTCCTTTGAGATCGCTTGTGAAGCCGGAGAAGATCATAAAGAGAGGTCAACTCATCCTCTACGATTGAACGAGGCTGGGAATGCAGTCGGACCCCATCCATTTGCCTACGTTTGAGCTGGAGAAGTTTTGCCTTCACACTGTGGACTTAACATCTTTGGTCATCAGTCCCCTAGAACTTAGAACTACTTAAACCTAACTAACCTAAGGACATCACACACATCCATCCCCGAGGCAGGATTCGAACCTGCGACCGTAGCGGTCGCGCGGCTCCGGACTGAGCGCCTAGAACCGCGAGACCACCGCGGCCGGCACGATGTGTAAACAACACTTTAGAACCAACCCGGGAGAGAAGTCTTTCTACTTGAACGGGATCATGAAACTTCACAAAGAATGCATACAAATCAGAATCAAAGCAAGCAATATCTAACTGATCAGGTGTAACACGGATAACATCATCCAACCAATCGTGAATTTCTAAGGAGCCAGGTTGAACACGACCCGTACTCTAGTCAAAACTGAAGCGAACAGTAGCTCGACGAGGAACAGATTTAGGAGACTCGACAGACATCATGGGGCGGGCAGAAAACACCGCCACCAAGAGGAAAACGACGACAAACTCCGCTACGCAACTACGATGTGACTCCGGCCGATACACCAACAAGACTGAGTAGCTTCGACACAAGCGGCGCTGCGGCACAGGCGGAAGTTAACGACAACCTGCTCGCTCGACGCGCAAGGCGACACTGACGCCTCAAACCGTTCGGCTAATCCCGCGCGGCTCACCCTCATTCTCTCAACGGCCTTGTCAAAGAAGGCAGAGGAGCGGAAAGAGGTTCAGGATACTCTCTTGTCCATGGGGAGGGAAACCTAAAGGTGGAAGAATCATCAATGACCAACGGCATGAGGATGCAGAAGGTAATGGAAACGACTGCAGTAAAGGCACGTAACGTGTATCCACAGGACATGTGCCCTGTAATTGAAAAACCGACACGATGAACTCTCCATTGGCGTAAAATTCCAGAATACTCCCCCATTCGAATCTCTGGGAGGGGATTGCCAAAGGGGAGGTGACTAAGAGAAAAAGATTGAAAAACCAACGAAAGGACAAAGTTCTATAAATCGAGGCGTGGAATGCCGGAAGCTTCAATGTGGTAACGAAGAAAGAAAATCAGAAAAGGAAATTACAAAGGCTTCATCTAAATATAGTAGTGGTCAGGGAACTGAAATGGAAAGAAGGATTTCTGGTCAGATAAGTATAGGGTAATATCAATGGTAGCAGAAAATGGTATAACAGGAGTAGGATTCGATATGAATAAGAAGGTAGGGTAGAGAGTGTGTTACTGTGAACAGTTCAGTGACACGGTTGTTGTTATCAGAATCGGCAGGAAACCAACACAGACAACGATTTTTGACGTATAGATGCCGTCGTCGCAAGCTGAAGATGAAGAGATAGAAAAAGTATATGAGGATATTGAAAGAGTAATACAGTACTTAAAGGGAGGCAAAAATCTAATAATCAGGGGGACTGGAATGCGGTTGTAATGCAAGGAGTACAAGAAAATTTAGTTCTGTGATAAACTTCAGCTAATAATAGCGAATATTCTGTTCAAGAATCACAAGAGGAGGATTTATACTCGGAAAATGTAGCCAGATTTCAGTTAGATTACGTCATGTTCAGGCAGAGATTCCGAAATCAGATACTGGATTGTAAGGCATACCCAAGAGCAGATATAGACTCAGATCACAGTTTACTGGTGATGAAGAGTGAGCTGAAGTCTAACAGATAAGGCAGAAAGAATCGATACTCAAAGAAATGGAATACTGATGGACTAAGGAATGGCGAGATACGTTTGACGTTCTCTATGGCTATAGATACAGCAATGAGGAATAGCTCAGTTGGAAGTACAGTTGAAGAAGGACGAACGTGTCAAAAAAGGGCAATCACAGAAGTTGGAAAGGAGAACATAGGTACAAGGAAGGTAACTGCGAAGAAACCATGGGTAACACAAGAAATACTTCAGTTGATCGATGAAAGAAGGAGGTACAAAAATGTTCAGGAAAATGCTGGAATACAGAAGTACGAGTCGCTGAGGAATGAAATAAATAGGAAGTGCACTGAAGGTAAGAGGAATGGCTGCTTAAAAAATGTGAAGAAATCGAAGAAGAAATGGTTGTCAAAAGGACTGATTCAGCATACAGGGAAGTCAGAACAATTTGCGGTGAAATTAAGACCAATGGTGGTAACATTAAGAGTGCAATGGGATTACACTGTTAACTGCAAAGGAGAGAGCGGATGGGTGGAAAGGGTACACTGAAGACATCTATGAGGGGGAAGATTTGTCTGATGTGAAGAAGAAGAAGAAACAGTAATCGATTTAGAAGAGATAAGGAATCCAGTATTAGAAGTAGAATTTAAGAGAGCTCTGGAGGATTTAAGCTCAAATAAGGCTGAAGGAATAGACCACATTCTATTAAAATTTCTAAAATTGCTGGGGGAAGTGGCAACAAAATGGCTACACTCGTTGGTATGTAGAATGTATGAGTCTGGCGACCTACCCTCAGACTTTAGGAAAAATATCATCCACGCATTACCGGATACTGCAACAACTGACAAGTGCGAGTATTATCGCATAATCAGCTTGATAGCTCATACCCTCAAGTTGTTGACAAGCATAACATCGACAAGAATGGAAAAGATAATTGAGGAGCTGTTAGATGACGATCATTCTGGCTTTAGGAAAGGTAAAGGTACCACAGAGGCAATTCTGATGTTGCAATTTACAATGGAAGATATACTAAAAAAATCAAGACACTTTCATAGCATTTGTCGACTTGGAAGAAGCGTTCGATATTGTAAAATGGTGCAAGATGTTTGAAATTCTGAGAAAAATAGCGTGAGATATGGGGAGAGACGGGTAATACGCAATATGTACAAGAGCCAAGAGTACACGAGCAAGAACGAAGTGCTCGGATTAAAAACGGTGAAGACAGGGATGTAGTCCCTCGCCCCTACTGTTGAATCTGTACACTCCCCTCTTGAGGCTTTATCAATGATTGATTCGCTGATGACATTGCTATCCCGAGTGAAAGTGAAGAAGATTTACATGACCTGCTGAAAGGAATGAAGAATCTAAAGAGTACAGAATATTGATTGGGAGTAAACCGAAGACAGGCGAAGGTACTGAGTGAGAAGTAGCAGAAATGAGAACACCGAGAAAATTATCATCAGGATTGATGGTCGTAAAGCAGACGAGGTTAAGGAATTCTATTACCTAGACAGCGAAACAGCCAATGACGGACGGAACAAGGAGGACATCAAAAGCAGACTGCACTGGCAAAAAGGGCATACCAGGCCAAATGAAGTCTACTAGTATTAAACATAGGCCTTAATTTGAGGAAGAAATTTCTGAGAATGTACATTTGGAGCACTGCATTGTATGGTAGTGAAACATGGACTGTGGGAAAATCGGAACACAAGATAATCGAAGCATTTGAGATTCAGTGCTACAGACAAATGTTGAAAATGAGGTGGCCTGATAATGTAAAGAATGAAGAGTTCTACGTACAATAGGAGAGTAAAGGAATATGTGGAAAACAATGACAAGGAGAAGGGAGAGGATGATAGGACAGGATGATAGGGAACTTTAGAGGGTAAAATTGAGGACGCAAGCTGGAAGTGCTATTTGGAGATGAAAACCTGTCAGAAGACTGATGAATAAAAAGAAGAAGAAAAAGCTGATGGTATTGTTCTAGTGAAGCGGAGACCCCACGAAACCATGGACCCCATTTGCTACAAGGCACTGTGCAAACTGGTGGGGACTCCATAAAGGTGTGGGTTGTGTTTATATGGAATTGACTGAGTTCTCTCGTCCAGCTGAACCGATCATTGAATGAAAATGGTTAGGTTCGGCTACTTAGACACCATTTGCAATCGTTCATGGCCTTCACGTTCTCAAGCACCGATATAATTTTTATGAAATGCATTGCGCCATGTATTCGGGCCACAATTGTTCGCGTTGTTGAAGGATGTTCTGGGAAATTCGAGGGAATTATCAGGTCACCCACTGAACATTTATGGAACATAATCTAAAGGTCTGTTCGTGCACAAATTCCTGCACCGGGAACACTTGCACAACTATGGACGGCTATAGAGACAGCATGGCTCAATATTTTTGTAGGTGATGACCTTTTGAGTCCACGCCAAGTCGAGCAGCTGCACAACGCCGGGCGAAAGCACGTCCGACACGATGTTAGAAGGTATCTCATGATTTTTGTTACCTCAGCGTATGTTTGTGTCGTGTACTGTAATGGTGCAGTGAGCGTAATCTACTTTGTAGACTAATGATCCCGCGCTTTCGTTCGCATATCATAATACAGTAATAGTTAAGTATTATATTGTTTTGTGTTTTCAGTGAAATCAGACAAATGTACTGTTTGTATCATTACATGACATAAATGTATCTAATGTAATGGGGTTTGCCTGAAAAACAATACAAAACGTGAGAATGTCGGGTCGGTCCGATTTCTTGACAGCCGCGTTAACGAGTTCTGCGCTACGTGTTGATTCAGTGCGCACATTTTGCCTTAAGGGGACCACACCCTACCTATCTAACCCATGTTAATTTAGGCAAGTATTTGACCCATTTCTGAAAAAACTATTTGATGCAGGACCTTAATATTTTTACTGTATGTTACATGATGCCAGTAGAATCAACTCTACTAAAATCTAGTTTATCAATTTTATGGTTTTTAAGAAATACTTTTTTAAATTCATTAACAAAAAATATTAAGTATTTTCTGCAGAAAATATTTTTTTGTGAATTTCCTAATGGGGGAATATTAGTGAATGTAGTACCAGAGGTGGCTTTTTATGTTATGCAGAGTCTCTGAAACTTTCATTCATTTATCTATGATAATTTCTGATATAATGGGGCATATGTACTGAAAATTTTAGTTTGCGGGAAATTGACTCTAAAGAAAAAACTTTTGAAATTGGTTACTTACAGTTAATTAAAACTGTCCTGCTGCATATGATGGCCCTTCTTTGGCCTCTAGCAGATCTTCCAGCTTCTTTTTCACCTTCCTGCTTTCTTGGCCATATTAGATGCAGACCTGTCTGCATCGGCTATCCTCATTTTATCGCAATGTTGCAGCCCAGTGATCATATTTTCACCAGGGTTCTGTGTCTGCCCTTGCAGACATTTCCTTAGCAGGTCAGGATGAGCCAGGCCTCTGAAAATAGGTTTAATTGCTGTAATAACAGCAGCAGGAAGAGAATGCTGGTGAGAATAAGATTCTCCAATTGCCTGAACCGTATTGTATTTGCACCACGAACTTTCTCCTGATGGATACAATCCATGACATGGCTTATCATCAGTAGAGGACTTATGGAAGAATATGGCCCAAACATCTCTCTTCATTGCCTCCAGATTTTCTTTAGTTCTCCTAATTGCCTGCCCATAGTATACCTGCAAGATTTCTGTAACAACTACTCGCAATCACATTTGAACAAATCTAACCGCGTGTTTGAAAGCGTGTTGTTTACAAACAGCAGAAACAAAAGTATACCGACCGTTGCATTCCAAGGATAGCCAACACACTCGGGAGTAAAAAAAAATCACTAACGTGCAATGTAGGAGATATGAAGATCTAAAATACAGGGTGAAAAGTATTTAACCGACAAACTCTGGAAGGTTGTAGGGCACATAAAAACTAATATATTTCCCTAATGTCATTTTTCCCTATGAGGAGTATTTAAACCGGTAGAGGAAGATTTCGCTGGCGGCAGATTAATTAAACCAACAAACACTTTTCCATTTCTTTATGACCAAGAGACAAGACATTAACACAGCCCAATTTCAATTACAGTAGATTTTCAAAAATGCCTCCATTGACACGTAAACAAAGGTTACACCGTCGGATCATGTTCTGTCTGACATGGGCATAAACCACGGGAGTGTCCTGAATTGTTCCTGCTGCTGCTACTATCCGGGCAACCAGATATTCTTCTGATGCAAAAGGGGTTGCGTAAACAAGGTTTCTCATCCCTCACCACACAAAAAAGTCCAGAGGAGACATATCTAGGGATCGAGCAGGCCTTGGTACAGGACCACCTCTGCTAATCCACGTTTCTGGGAACCGTCGGTACAGGAATCGACGCACACGACGACTGAGATGTGCCGGCGCCCCGTGATGTTGGAACCACATGCGTTGTCTTGTATGGAGCGGGATGTCTTCCAGCAATTCTGTCAATGCTCTGGCGAGAAAATTGTAATAGTGCCTGCCATTTAATGGCCTAGGTAGCAGATACGGCCAAATTAAATAGTCCCCAACAACACCGACCCAAACATTAACGAAGAACCGCACTTGATGACCGTTAGTAACTGTGGCATGTGGGTTATCCTCACCCCAAACATGCGAATTGTGCATGTTGAAAACTCCATCACGCCAGAACGTTGCTTCATCGGTAAACAACACAGAGGATGGAAATGCAGGATGCATTTCACACTGTTCCAGATACCACTGCGAAAACTGTGCTCTGGGTGGATAATCAACTGGTTCCAGGTTGTGGACGCGCTGTAAGTGAAATGGACGTAACAATTGCTCTCGAAAGACTGTTCTTACATTCGTCTCATTCGTCCCCATGTTACGTGCAATTGCACGAGTGCTGATTGAAGGATCCCGCTCCACACTCTGCAAGACAGCTTCCTCAAATTGCAGCGTTCTTACCGTGGGAGGGCGTCCCTGTTCAGGTAATTCGCTAAATGACCCGATCTCATGCAGACGTTGGTACACAGCAGCAAAGGTCGTATGATGCGGGATACGGCGATTAAGATATTGCTGTTGATAAATCCGCTGTGAAGCTCGTCCGTTGTGGTGCGCTACGTAACACGCACCAACCATATCAGTGTACTCACTCCAGGTGTATCGCTCCATTAGTAAACAGAGGCAATGAACTACTTACACTGGTGGACAGCAGTTGCCTACAACTGAAGACCGTAATAGCCCTCTAACAACTGAAGATCGTAATACGGCCTCTAACAAATGAAGAGCTTAATACAGCCTCCACCGGTTTAAATAATCCTCATAGGAAAAAATGACATTAGGGAAAAATATTTGTTTTAATGTCCCCTACAACCTCCCAGAGTTTGCGGTTTAAATACTTTTCACCCTGTATATGCAGAAAAGTGGGCGTGCTACATAAACACACGTGGTAGGAAAATGCTCTTTAAATGCACGAAAAAATATTTTTTTCAGCAAAATCCTTTTCAGGGTACCTAAATAATACCTTTAATCTATCGAAATATGATGAAAACCGAAAATCGATTTTTTTCGACCTGAACCACGGTGTGGATCCCTTAAAACTCTTTCTGTCGGAAGTGAATGTCGCTTGGCCGTCTGTGTCTTGACTCTGTGTTTCAACAGGGGGCCAACTGAGGTGGCTGCGTGTGATCATGCAGTCGGCTGCTCCTGCCCAAGTAATTTGACGACCGCAGAAAGAAAGCGCTTCTTATGCCGGCAGGCGGTGGAACACAATACCCGCTTGAATTCCGCATTGTTCTCGTGATCACGTTTTAATCCCGCGGCCCGTAATGAGTGTGAAAGTAAGAGCGGGTGAGTGTGCCGCCGCACAACACATAGACGGGCCTCTCCACAACACGCAGGGCCTCCACCACGCTGCACGTAACGAAAAAAATCCCATTAACGGCAGTTACTGCACTTTCCCTCTGCTGCTTCTGTCCTGTTATTTCCTTCCTATACATAATTTTCGTTTTTGTGTCAGACTGTATCTTTCACATTGAAATTTTTTCTGAACTTTTCTCAGGTCCATCAAGTTATAACGATCGTGAGACTTATTTTAGCGAGGAGGGGTATTCAAATCTCAATTAAACTGTCTTGATTTAGATGTTTAGTGATTCCATTTAATCACTGCAGAGAATGCTGGTATGTTTCCTTAAACAAGTCAGTGGCCAATTTCGTTTTAGAATTGTGGAATTATTATCAGGTCCTTCCTGCTGATAACACATATCACAAAGAAAATAGTCACTAAACCCTGGTTTCTGTTTTACTAATTTATTTATTCATCCAGGAAAATAAACGAAATTCTTGCCAGTATACGTATAATTGTTACTTTTGACAAGAATGAAACAATATAATAAAAATATTATTCAATTTTCTGGACATACCATTTCAATTCCTTCTTCACAAAGTATTGTGGGTGATAGTGACTGTAATTTGTCTTTTATGGTTTGTTTTAAAATTACTTTTATGTAACTCGTGAAAAAATTTGTAAATAAAATGAATCACGAAGGCGAAGCTTATAAGCATTTAATAGAAGAGTCTTACCATTTAGCGAATCAAAAGTCAAAGGGGACATCCTATTTGGTGCACAATTCCGGGGGCTTTACAGTGACAAGCAGTCTGATGAATTGTTACTTGTTGTTGAGAAGGCTGTCTCTGATATTTTTAAAAATATTTGTTCCATATCTTAGGAAATAAGGGAGCATAAAATTACGAAGTGTCCTAGGTGAACTGTTGTCATATTACGAAAAGTGTAGACTTAACTTCCTTCACATCCAACTGTTCTTCTTCCCTGAAAATTGCGGAGCAGTTTCTGGCGGCCACGGCGAGCGATTTCATAGGGACAATGCAGTCAAAGAGAAGAAGTATGCAGTGAAGTAGCCTGATGTTTTGGCAAACTACTGCCGGTCTACTGTTAGCTACGAGTCAGACGTAGCTCATAAGCGATAAGACACACGGTGATGAGCACTCATTTCATTATCTGACCAAAAATCCTTCAGAATGTCAGGTAAGAACATCCTAAGAGCGTGCTTGGTTTTTCTTCAAACTTTAAGCAATCGAAGGATTTGTTGCCCTAGAAAAAGTGTCGGAAAAGTAAAATGGTGCAAGATGTTCGAAATAGTGAGTAAAACTGCAGTAAGTTACAGGCAAAGGCGGGTAATATACAATATGTGCAGGAACCAAGAGGGAGCAATAAGACTGGAAGACCAAGGAAGAAGTGCTCGGATTAAAAGTGATGTAAGGCAGGGATATACACTTCGATTTACACATTGAAGCAGCAAATACGGAAATAACAGAAAAATTCAATAGTGGGATTAAAATGCAGGGTGAGAGGTTACCAATGATAAGATTCGCTGATGACATCCTCAGTTAAAATGAAGAAGAATTACAGCATCTGTTAACTGCAATGAACAGTCTAAATAGAACAGAATATGGATTGAGAGTAAACCGGAAAAAAACAAATTAATTAGAAGTAGCAGAAATGTGGACAGCGAGAAATTTATCATACTTGGAGATTACAAAATAGGGGAAGTTAAAGAATTCTGCTACTTTGGATGTAAAATAATCCAGGAAGAACGAGAAAAGGAAGATATAAAAAGCAAACTAGCACAGGCAGAGGGCATTCCTGGCCAAGAGAAGTGTACTAGTATCAAACGTAGGCTTCAATTAGAGGACAGACATTCTGATGATGTACGTCCGGAACACGGAAAACTGTTTCAGAAGAGAGTCGAAGGGTTGGAGACGCGGTGTAACAGAAGAATGTTGAAAATTGGGGGGAGTGGAGAAAAGGAATGACATGTTCCGCGGAATCGGCGAAGAAAGGAACATATGGGAAACAATGACAAGAAAAAGAGGCAGGATGACAGAACTTATGTTAAGTCATCAGGAAATAGACACCATAGTACCAGAGGGTGCTTTAGAGGGTAAAAACTATACAGGAAGACAGAGCCTGTGGTACGTGCAGCAAGTAAATTAGTATTGTGGTTGGAAAGGCGAATGATCCATTTCAGCTTATTGGGAGAATTTTAGGAAAACATGCGACAGGATTACAATTCTTGAACTATAGGGGGAAAAACGTAAATTAGTTACAAACTACGAAGTGCACACCCTTTATTCAACTTGTAAAAGTCACTACATTTATTCTGATTTCGGTTATGACATGTTCCATATGCCTGCCGAACATTGACGATGATGTACCGCAAACGAATAGCGAAATTTTGCATGATCCGCTGAAGTGTCGGAAAATCGATGCTGTCGATGACTTCCTGAATGGGTGTTTGCAGCTCAGCAATGGTTTTGGGGTTTTTCTGTATACTTTAATACAGCCCAAGAAAAACGAGTCGCATGTGTTCAGATCAGGAGAATATGGCGACCAATCGAGGCCCATGCCAGTGGATTCTGGGTACCCCAGAGCCAGAATGCGGTCTTGCAAGTGGCCCTCCAGGACATGGTACACTCTCCTGCTTCGATGGAGTCAATCTCCGTCTTGTATGAACTGCATCTTGTAAAAATTAGTGTCACTTTGGATAATGTTTATGAAATTGTCTTCCAAAACTGACAACTACCGTTCGATGGCCACCGTGCCATCAAGGAATATCCCACGGATTATTCCGTGACTGGACATTGGACACCACACAGTTACTCTTCCATCTTGAACACCTCCTAATATTCTGCATTCCCTTTGAACTTGACACTACCCGTCACCTAATTTCTCCCCTGCTCACTGCTCCAGTTACTCTGTCGCGCCTCTAGCACCACATTCCCCCAGCACTACACTTCCAAACTCTCCACATCGTATCCCAAAGAAACTTTAATCTCCTTCCCTTACCTGACCGTGAAATCTGCCCTGATATATACCCCTTTACGAGATCTAGAAGATCCCTACCAACCACCCCTTGCCACGGCTCGCTTCCCCTCCACTCTTCTCCGCCCACTTTCTAAGTCTTGGTTCAGAACCCTCCAACCACTTCCTAAGTCTTGGTTCAGAACTGCATCCCTCTCGACTCTTCCCTCATCCCTCCTCCCAACATCCACACACACAAACCCCCTCCTACACACTACCTTTAAATGTTACATTCCCATGATACCCTTACCCTGGCAGTCTACATCCACTCATCTCTTCGCTCACCTATGTAGCTATTTTAATCACACAGCTCGTCGGCCCCTCAGATTTATTTTATGCAACTGACTATGTGTTTTTATACATTTGTTTGCGACACTCATTTGTGTCTGTATTTTAGTTAACCACCAAATTAATCTTTTATAATTATGGAACCGACGATCTGCCTTTTATTGTTCAAAACGTTTAGTTTTCTCAACTGCCATGTCCAGCTTTTATATTAGGTTTTTTTTTTTTAATTTTACTCTCATGTGACTGAAGAGCGGCAAATTGTATCCGCCGACAGCCCGTCCCCCGCCCATAAAGCGTGAAATGACGATAAAGAAAAAAGAAGAAGCAACCGGCGATTTATCTAATACGTGCTGTATCCAAAGTGACGTTGATGCTTCACGCAGGGGTCGGCACCAGTCCGTATAGACTGGCCCATATAACTTTTGCCACACTTTCAAAGAATATTATAAATTCTCCGTACTCTCAGGTCGAGATTGCCTTTAACTGGACACAACATTTCTTTAATTTTTCTAGGTGGCCGGAAGACTCGTCTGATTCCTCGCCTATTTTGGATCTACCCATCTTGATAGTTGTTGCAGAGCAGAATGAAAGCTGCTGTCTTGGTTTCTTCGAGAGCGTTTATCTAATATCACGGACAGAATAACCATTCCTTGTGAACATCGTCGTCAGATGGTTAATCAAGGAACCGATGTGGTCCTTGCCCTAAAGAATACTGGCTACATGTATCAAGGTGTTCACCATACTTCTCTTCTGAACTGAAGTCTGAAAGCTAAGCCCGTTGAAATGCAGCTCTGCATGTGTCGGTTTCTGTATAGAAAATGACCGAGGCGTCCGATTTCCATTCGACTAACACACCTCAGAAAGATAACTTCCTGTCCTCCCTCACCTCCACTTGTAGATCTTATGTTAGGATGTATACCATTTAAATATCAACGAACTGCAGCAGCACATCACTGCCAGATTAAAACTGTGCAGTTAACACACCTGAAGAGGTAGGATGGCAGGAAGCTGCTCAAAGCTCGTTCTTCAACGTTCTTCATGAAAAATTTAGCTCTGGCTGTTCCACCAGCCATTCCATTATAATTCTCGTACGGTGGAAAAAGCTTCCTCAAGACGTTTCGATGCACTGCGATTTTCAGTTATACAAATCCTGTTGCTTCTGAATATCTTCTAACGTCATCGTTCTACCTTCCATTTATTTCTATTTTCAGTCTTCTGTTATATCTTGGAATCAAGAAAAGAACTTTTTTGGCTATCTACCTACTCCTGTTGCAATGTGAAGGTGTGGTCCTCACAAAGTGCAACACTACAGCAAGTTTCGACATGCATAGAAAAGAAAAAAAGTTATTTATTAATAACGTATTATCTGTACTCAGGATTCAAATTTCTAAGTCAATTGAATGGTAACTGATACAGAATTTTATCGTGTAGCAGATTTGTATGACTGGAGGTTCGACAGCTGATAGTCTCCATATAAGAAGACAAGTCTACATCTAGCCATTTTTTGTTCCATAGTTTGACGGCACTGACTCAACTGAGCATTAGCTGTGTTAGTTCAGTGAATAGTTATATTTGTAGCGATTTCAGAGCATTGTACTTTGGGTGTCAATTTGTCCATAAGCACCGAGCCAGAAAATTACTTGAAAGGAGTAAATTTGTGAATATTAGTCTGAGAACGTTGTTGCACAATGGGAATAGGTGTCTTTTTGGCGTTTCCAATGGACGAATCCACAGACTATCATAGAAACAGGAATACGAACTCGTCAGTTCACTAAATCACATCTTGCTAAATTGTAATTAGTGAACTGACTGGTAACTGCAGTAACGAAATGTGCAGCCTGGAGACGACTGCGATATGTGGTTGAAATCGGTTGCATTGTATAAGGAATGTGTAGAAATCTAGACATTATAATAAAAAAGTCCATACATCAACTGACAAACTGTTTATTGCACTGCCAAGACAATCAAAAGATTTTAGTGACGTTTACATCTACATCTACATCTACATCCATATTCCACAAGCCACCTGACGGTGTGTGGAGGAGGGTACCTCTATCGGTTCTTCCTTCTATTCCAGTCTCGTATTGTTCGTGGAAAGAAGGATTGTCGGTATGCTTCTGTGTGGGCTCTAATCCCTCTGATTTTATCCTCTTGGTCTCTTCGCGAGATATACGTAGGAGGGAGCAATATACTGTTCGGTGAAGGTATGTTCTCGAAACTTTAACAAAAGCCCGTACCGAGCTACTGAGCGTCTCTCCTACAGTCCTCCACTGGAGTTTATCTATCATCTCTGTAACGCTTTCGCGATTACTAAATGATCCTGTAACGAAGCGCGCTGCTCTCCGTTGGGTCTTCCCTATCTCTTCTATCAACCCTATCTGGTACGGATCCCACGCTGCTGAGCAGTATTCAAGCAGTGGGCGAACAAGCGTACTGTAACCTACTTCCTTTGTTTTCGGATTGCATTTCCTTAGGATTCATCCAGTGAATCTCAGTCTGGCATCTGCTTTACCGACGATCAACTTTATATGATCATTCCATTTTAAATCACTCCTAATGCGTACTCCCAGATAATTTATGGAATTAACTGCCCAGTTGCTGACCCGCTATTTTGTAGCTAAATGATAAGGGATCTATCTTTCTATGTATTCGCAGCACATTACACTTGTCTACATTGAGATTCAATTGCCATTCCCTGCACCATGCGTCAAGTCGTTGCAGATCCTCCTGCATTTCAGAACAATTTTCCATTGTTACAACCTCTCGATACACCACAGCATCATCTGCAAAAAGCCTCAGTGAACTTCCGATGTCATCCACAAGGTGATTTATGTATATTGTGAATAGCAACGGTCCTACGACACTCCCCTGCGGCACACCTGAAATCACTCTTACTTCGGAAGACTTCTCTCCGTTGAGAATGACATGCTGCGTTCTGTTATCTAGGAACTCTTCAATCTAATCATGCAATTGGTCTGATAGTCCATATGCTCTTACTTTGTTCATTAAACGACTGTGGGGAACTGTATCGAACGCCTTGCGGAAGTCAAGAAACACGGCATCTACCTGTGAACCCGTGTCTATGGCCCTCTGAGTCTCGTGGACGAATAGCGCGAGCTGGGTTTCACACGACCGTCTTTTTCGAAACCCATGCTGATTCCTACAGAGTAGATTTCTAGTCTCCAGAAAAGTCATTATACTCGAACATAATACGTGTTCCAAAATTCTACAACTGATCGACGTTAGAGATATATGTCTATAGTTCTGCACATCTGTTCGACGACCCTTCTTGAAAACGGGGATGACCTGTGCCCTTTTCCAATCCTTTGGAACGCTACGCTCTTCTAGAGACCTACGGTACACCCCTGCAAGAAGGGGGGCAAGTTCCTTCGCGTACTCTGCGTAAAATCGAACTGGTATCCCATCAGGTCCAGCGGCCTTTCCTCTTTTGAGCGATTTTAATTGTTTCTCTATCCCTCTGTCGTCTGTTTCGATATCTACCATTTTGTCATCTGTGCGACAATCTAGAGAAGGAACTACAGTGCAGTCTTCCTTTGTGAAACAGCTTTGAAAAAAGACATTTCGTTATTTATTTGGTTGCTGGTTGGTTGGTTGGTTTTGGGGAAGGAGACCAGACAGCGTGGTCATCGGTCTCATCGGATTAGGGAAGGAATGGGAAGGAAGTCGGCCGTGCCCTTTCAGAGGAACCATCCCGGCATTTGCCTGGAGTGATTTAGGGAAATCACGGAAAACCTAAATCAGGATGGCCGGACGCGGGATTGAACCGTCGTCCTCCCGAATGCGAGTCCAGTGTCTAACCACTGCGCCACCCCGCTCGGTAGACATTTCGTATTTCGGCCTTTAGTCTGTAATCCTCTGTTTCAGTACCATTTTGGTCACAGAGTGTCTGGACATTTTGTTTTGGTCCACCTACCGCTTTGACATAGGACCAAAATTTCTTAGGATTTTCTGCCAAGTCAGTACATAGTACATAGAACTTACGTAGGGAACTGGCGTACTTACAGCTGGCGCGAGGTCGCAGGCGTAGGAGGCCACAGTCGTCGTTAACAGCTACCTTCTGAACTGCGTCTCCTGGTACAAAGATCTGGCGGTGCTGCCTAGTGAGCTGCATGCCGCATTCAACGCTGAGGGTAGCGCCGCGGTAAACTGACTGACACCTTCCAGCAACTGCGAGGGCACGACCTCAATCACACGGTACTGGCGCCCAGTCCACGACCTGAAGGGAGAATCGAGTGTCGCAATATATATTCTCTCAAGTAGTTACCGTAATAGATTTTAACAACTGAAATATAGTAAAGTAATTGGACCTAGAATCATCAAACAAAGGACGAGGTACTGGCAGAAGTATAGCTGTGAGTACCGGGCGTGAGTCGTGCTTCGGTAGCCAGTCTGCCTTCGGCAGTGACACAGTGCGGACCGTGTTCCCTGCCGGCCGCGCTGTGGTGCGCGCGCCTGTTTGTTTACGCCGGAGCAGCTTCGCGTGTGCGGTGTTGTGAGTTTAGAACGAGATGGCACACTCGTACAGAAAAACGACTTTGAAGTTCAGTTTTGCGAACGACTATACACGACCAAAGGCACACGAGATTGAACGTTTCTTCAGAGAAGAGGTAAAAATCGATCCACAGGAAATCGTGGGAATCAATTTATCGCTCGTTTCAAGCGTCGTCTATGTCAAGCTTGTTGACGAGGCTGCTTGCGAAAGACTTCTACAACGATCACCGAACGGGTATCGTTTCTGTCATGCCGACGGGAATGTTGGTGCGGTTACAGTCGATCACGCGGGAATGGGGATCCGCACTATACGAGTCTTCGAACTTCCGTTTGAGGTCCCGTCTGAACTTGTTACCGACGCCTTTCGACCATATGGTACAGTTCTATCCAATGTGGCCGAAAAATGGACGAGTTTTACCACGTACCCCGTTTTAAATGGGGTGAGACAAATACGGATAGAACTGCGCAAGCACGTCCCCTCTTATTTGTACATAGGAGGTTGTCGAGCGATTATAATCTATGATGGGCAACCTGGCACTTGCTCGGGGTGCGGGAAAGAAGGTCACGTCCGCTCGGAATGCCTCCAGCGACGTTTAGTGCAAACTCCACGGGATGACGTTCAGGCGCCACAACCGACGACTGTCTTACCGTTGACCTTTGTGGAAGCCCTGAGAGGCGACGTGAGGGAGACTTACGATGGGCACCAGCAGCTGCCCCCTATAGAGAACATGGACGCCAATGGGCTGGAACTCCGACCACCGGTCCCACCACAGCAGACACAGGACACCACAGAAGAGATGCCGCTGACGGCCGCTCCAGGCTCACCCGAGGTGGCTGCCAGTGCTTCCACCGAGAGCGTGATAGGCCAGGCCCAAGACGGAGGATACGCAACCCCAACAGCCGATGCGGAAGCAAGGCAACGGAAACAGCGTTCGCCGAAGAGAAGAAAGAAGCGTCGACTGACTTCTGCTGACGATAGCCATAGTCCCGAGGGGACAGTGGACGACAACGACAGTATCGACCTGAGACCAGTGGATTCCACAGATACCGAGATGACGATGCAGGAACTACAAAGCGACGATAACTTGAACTCTCCTTCTGGTAACCGGAAGGCGGAAGTGGAGATGACAACTGTCCAACATCAGAGCGATGACAACGTTACCTCCCATCCTTCGACCAGTTCCGGAAATATGCTGGGGGACTGGGCGCAAGAAATGGACCAACAGGAACAGGATGAAAATACGAACGCGACGATTGAGGACAGTCCTGGCCAGAGGCCGGGAGGGGTCGGGAAATGTTGACCAACTTAGTGTGTTGAGGAGCGCCGGGGGTGCAGATGGACGCTTAATGACACCGCCCTACAACTGATGAACACAAGCCAGGCGTACCGCATTGCCACGATAAACATTAATGGCATACGGACACCGCTTAAAATTCAAATGCTGAAAGATATGTTACGCGCTGCGGACGTGGATATTGTACTCCTACAAGAAGTGCGTTTCACATCGCCGCCAGAGTTCTACGGTTACGAGGCACATTATTCAGTGCACGATGAAAGTGGATGCGGTGTGGCGATTCTCACCAGGGAAGGAATAGGAGTGGAGGACGTCAGGTCTCTCCCTTCGGCACGCGGCATAGCGATCACTGTCGACGGCGTTCGTTTCATCAATTTATACGCACCATCTGGCTCCACAAAACGAAGAGAAAGGGCGACTTTTTACACCGAAGAGATAGCACCGTTGTTCGCTGGCCGCTTTGATAACTATATAGTGGGCGGCGACTTTAATTGTGTCGTCGACAAAAAGGACCAAGTACCTCATTATGTGCCATGCATGGAACTGCGTGCGTTGATTACCGAAATGGCGCTTCTGGATACCTGGGAACTGCAGCATGGTGACAGACCGGGTTATACGTTTGTCACAGGACACTCGGCGAGTAGACTTGATAGAGTGTACGTGACACGCGCTCTACGGACGACGCTACTGGATGCCGAAATCTGGCCAGCGGCTTTTACGGATCATATGGCGTACGTCTGTACGATTTCACTAACGCGTCAGAAGATATGGCGGAGTAAAGGTCACTGGAAAATGAATTGTGCACTTTTACGTGACACTGAATGTCACCGGTCGATAGAGGCGGCCTGGGAGACCTGCGTTCGCCGCCAACGAGCATACACCTCGGTTCTCCAGTGGTGGATTAAATGCGCAAAACCAACGTTACGGCGAACGTTGATACGATACGGGCAGGACAAATCGCAGTGGAACCGCACAACGGCTGATTTTTATTTTACAGCCCTGAGGGAGCTGATGACCCAACAACCATCGCCGGAAAGGCACACGGCCATGCGCAGGATAAAAGCCAAGTTATTACAGCTGACGAGACTAAGAATGGAAGGTATAATAGTCCGGGCGAGACTGGCGGACACAGTTGCTGCCGAAACCCCCTCCATGCACCACGTGGTACGTGAACGCCAACGACGACGCAGGACTTTGATCAGGGAACTAATCTCTGAAACTGGCCAGCAAGTTGTGCACCAGCGTGATATTGCGCATGTGTTTACCGACTATTTCCGCCAGTTATATGGACCTGTACATGTGAACCACGAGACACTACATGATGTCATCTCGGAAATGCCAGATAGAGGACCACCTCTGGATGCAGAGACTTTCATCACAGCGATAACAGAGGACGAGCTGACAGACGCAATTGCCAGGGGGGCTCCGAACAAGTCCCCAGGACAGGACGGCTTCCCAATTGAATTTTACCGCGCCTTTGCATACCTCATGGGACGGACCTGGATTCAGATGTACAACGAACTCCTGTTACCGCAGACTGAGATACCTGCCGAATTCACGGAGGGTATCATCATCCCAATACCCAAACCACGCGGTGGCAGAAATCCAGGAGATTATAGACCACTCACTCTCTTGAACTGCGACTATAAGATTTTCGCGCGCATCCTTGGGGCTCGCCTGCGGTCTTCACTTTCTGATAGACTCCTCATAGATCAAACTTGCCTCGGCGGTAAGAGCAACGTACATACGGCGCTCAGTGACTACCGAGATATCATCGCGTTAGCAGCGGCATGCCGAGTGCGTGGGGCACTCGTCGCTATTGACTTCGATCATGCATTCGACAGAGTGGATCATACCTTTTTGCATGCGGTTATGGGCAGATTGGGAATCCCACAGGCCTTCATCCTAGTGATCATGCGACTGTTACACGGCGTACGATCCAAGGTCTCGGTGAATGGGCGGGGCACTGACTACATCGCTATTTCAAGGTCAGTTCGTCAAGGTTGCCCCCTTTCGATATTTTTGTATGCAATGGCTTTGGAACCCTGTCTATATGGTCTCCGAAGACGGTTGGAGGGAGTGCCGTTGCCACAACTGACCTTTCATTGCCGCGCTTATGCTGACGATATGATGCTGGTGGCACGGACAGGCGACGAAGTACGTACGGCGTTGGCATGGATACAGCGATATGGGATGGCGGCAGGAAGCGTGCTTAATCTACAAAAAACACGCTGCATGAATGTCGGTCGAGGATTACCACCGGGGGAGGAAGGCCCGCTCATCTTGGTTAAGACCATAAAATGCCTAGGTATTACGTTCCACACGGATGTGCAGCGGACAGCAGCGGATAACTACCGACGCATATTGAAGCTGATGCGGACAATGGTGCTGTTACAGAAATTAAGAGCGTTGGATATGATTCAGAGGGTGACCTATGTTAACGTATACCTGGCACCGAGACTCACTCACGTAGCGCATGTCCTGCCTTTAACGCGCACAATGGCATCACGGATACAAGCAACTTTCGGAACCTACGTGAGTGTGGGACACCTGTTTAAGATCCGATACACAACGCTTACGCTACCACCTGGAGAGGGTGGACTTGGTCTAGTGAACGTATATGAAAAGGCACGGGCGTTATTCGTCAGTACGATTTTCCGACAGTGGCGCGGTCAATTTCGCAATATCTCGGGTGCGTTGGCCGACGTACTAGCGCCCACTTCAATGCTGCCCCCAGTCGATGTGGGCCATATTTCACCGAAGCTGTCACATTTCAAGTCTTTTTTTTTGGAGCTTAGCTATGTCAGAGATTTCTTCCCAACAACACGACTACCGACGACGCGAGACGTATACCAACTCTTACTGCGCCGGTGCCCCAGGAATACCCTGGAAAAGAAGTACCCAAACAAGAACTGGCGACAGATATGGCGCGTTATACGGAACGTTTACCTCCCAACGTCTGTACGCTCAAATGGTATGTGGTGATAAATAGGAAGTTCGCAACGAATCAACGGCGGCACGCGATTCATTTGGCAGACACTCCACTATGTTTAGGCTGCGCAACAGTGGACACTGATGAACATCGTTTAACATGTAGTGGGACGGCTCTAGTGTGGCACTTGGCACAACAGATATTGGCGTTCCTGTTACGCTCCGCCCCTCACACAATTTCATCAGACACGCTTTTTTTCCCCCAAGAATATTATTTCCCGGTCCAAAAAACCAATGCAGTGACATGGGTGCGGGGAATGGTGGTGGGCTACGTGTATAACGAATCGGAAAAGGACACAATTGATTTTTGGCATTTTCTCCTGGATGGACACACGAAGCTGCAACAGCATAAGAAATATAGACAAGACTTCGCTAATTACTTGCGACTTACATTTACCGACCCGCCGGCCAGATGGGGTGTGACGGGTGAGAGATGAGATAAACGAAGAAGCCGAGATCGACATCGATCACACTTACGGACCCTTAGTTCATTTCGAGAAGACGACCCAGTCTTACACCAACGTCTGGAGAACGAGTCGATAGATGGCTCTCTTGCTCTATCGAACGTCGGGTCGTGAGCAGGTGTCGCCCCCGACACGAATTTCATTTCATTGCTACAGGAGCATGTTTCTTTTGTATTTGTACTATCCGCAATGTCTTCATGTCTTTCATTTGGGAATTTTCAGTTTTATTCATTTCATTAATTAATTAATTTTCTAAGTAGCCACTATTTGTCAACATATGGACTTTGTAGACACTATTTATATTTATGCGATAGTACAACAACATGTATGTCAGCAAAGGTGGTAAGCCTGACATTGGACTAAAAAAAAAAAAAAAAAAAAAAAAAAAAAAAAAAAAAAAAAAAAAAGATGGCAGAGCACTTGCCCGCGAAAGGCAAAGGTCCCGAGTTCGAGTCTCGGTCGGGCACACAGTTTTAATCTGCCAGGAAGTTTCTTATCAGCGCACACTCCGCTGCAGAGTTAAAATCTCATTCTGGAAACAAAGATTTGTATCTGTGGTGGAATATGCAATATTCTATTATAACTATATAAGCACTCATGAGCTAAAACAATCAGATTACTACCCGCATGAGACTGAATCAGAGCTGATGTTAGCCGGCATAAGGGGCCGAGCGGTTCTAGGCGCTTCACTCTGGCACCGCGCGACCGCTACGGTCGCAGGTTCGAATCCTGCCTCGGGCATGGGTGCGTGTGTGATGTCCTTCGGTTAGTTAGGTTTAAGTAGTTCTAACAAGGAAATCTCCCCCCCTAGATTTAGTTTCAAGTTGGCACAGTGGATAGGCCTTGAAAAACTGAACACATATCAATTGAGAAAACAGGAAGAACTTGCGTGGAACTACGAAAAAAATTAGCAAAATATACAAACTGAGTAGTCCATGCGCAAGATAGGCAACATCAAGGAGAATATGAGCTTAGGAGCGCCGTGGTCCCGTGGTTAGCGTGAGCAACTGTGGAACGAGAGGACCGCCGTTCAAGTCTTCCATTAGGTGAAAAGTTAAGTTTTTTATTTTCAGACAGTTATTATCTGTCCGACCGTCCACCCGATGCGAGGTAACTGCGTCGTAGCATGGGGACGCTATACCTAAACAAACACACGACTTCAGTCGACTACAGCGCACGGAAGAGAACTCGGGCAAGGTAGAAGGATCTTTTTACCCATTCGCCAAGTGTACAAGTTAGGTGGGTCGACAACATATTCCTGTCATGTCACGCACATGCCGTCACCAGTGTCGTATAGAATACATCCGACGTGTTTTCCTGTGGAGGAATCGGTTGACCTATGACCTTGCGATCAAATGTTTTCGGTTACCATTGGAGAGGCACGTCCTTTCGTCCACTAATCGCAAGGTTTTGCGGCGCGGTCGCAAAATACGGGCACTAAACTTATTACAGTGAACAGAGACGTCAATGAACGAACGGACGGATCATAACTTTGCGAGAATAAAAATAGTAAACTCTTCACTTAAGGGAAGACTTGAACCGCGGACCTCTCGTTCCGCAGTTGCTCACGCTAACCACGGGATCACGGTGCTCCTAAGCTCAGATTTTCCTTGATGTTGCCTATCTTGCGCATGGACTACTCAGTTTGTATATTTTGCTTTTTTTTCATAGTTCCACACAACTTCTTCCTGTTTTCTCAATTGATCTGTGTTCAGTTTTTCAAGGCCTATCCACTGTGCCAACTTATAACTAAATCTGACGGGGGTGCGATGGGGAGGTTCCCTTGTAAGTTCTAGGGGGCTGATGACCTAAGATGTTAAGTCCCATAGTGCTCAGAGTCATTTGAACCATTTTTGAAGAGCTGATGTTATTGTGAACATATGATGTGGGCAGCATAGTTCCTAAGTGGAACGTAGACAAAAGGGATATCGTTCTAGCGAAAATATAGGGTCGAAATATGGAAAACCACTGTCATAATCAGTTGAAAGAGCATATGTTATAGTGTGAGCCCTTGAGACGAGCCTGTCGTAAAGTGCACGAGCTACTACCATGAGCACCTGTGGAAAGTGGTTGCAGTTTCGATCCGTGATACCTTCTGAGTGTTCGAAAGCTTCTTCACAAAATTTATTATCAATTTTTGAAAAAAAAAGAAAGAAACAGAAACACCATTTCCAGTCACTCCATAATGCTAGCAGTCTGGAGTCAACAGTTGTACTTCCCCACGTCCCTGTTTTTAGTTGCCTTCTCTACCATCGTTTGGGGTTTACTCGTAGTCGTTTTTAACTCCTCTCGTTGCCTCCAAGTTCTACAGTTCTGACAAGGTGCGAATGACCCTAGTTGTTTTTGTGGCCTAAAACGAAAAAAGAAAAACGACAGTACCAAGATATTTTTCCAAGTTTCCCAAGCCATTCAATTTGTTGTGTACATAGTTCCGCTTAGTAAGCGAGTACACAACTTTCCCACTAGAGCGCGCCCCGCTAAGCACAACAGCGCAGGCGCAGCGCTCGTCTGTCTCCGCAGTACGAGATGGCGCTGCTTTAGAGACGGACCAAATTCTGCTTCCGCCGATCCGCGTATTAATATGTAACGCAGCCAATGAGATTGCTGCTAATGTAGAACCTTTTCTCTTCACGGATCACACTCGCGCAGTGATACCTGAACGCGCGAGGTATTATAATGAGTGTACAGATCTCCGATTAGTCAGTCTGCATTTGTCTGCACCAGTCTGTACCAGTCTACATTTGTCTGTACCAGTCTATAGTCAAGTTTCAGTCTGCGTCTAATAAGATTACCATATTCCTGTACATAGCCATGAAGATAAATGAATAGACACTTTGTCAAGTATCAGAGATATGTGAGAATAAGATTAACATACCAAGACCACAGGAACTTCAGATTGTCAATTGTAAACAGCATCCAGAATCAAGTTACGTAATGTCTAAGCTTTTTATTATTTTAATAAATGTGTGTGAAAATTAATCAAGTTCTGTTTAAAGTTGGTCACCGTCAATCTGCTACTCTAAGTGTGCAAGTGGCATTTCTATCATCTGACCTAATGGCAGAAGATAAACACGCCATGATAAGACCACAAGACATATTGCTGACACTCGTCTACTTCGTTAGAGCGACAAGTCAAATAATCTGATGGTGTGTGTACTGAAGGTCTTACAGTACGCACACCACACAATTATACCTCCGTAAGATGTAAATCGCCGAGTTCCGATCATAGTAGCACGCCCCTGAACTCGTTCGAGGTCTACTGTTATGCCTACTAGACAAGAACTTCAAATGCAGGAACAATGCTCTGGCACCGACCGCACTAGCATATCCTATACCAGTTTACAGCACTTTCCCAGTACCCTTCCTAAAATCTAATACATATTTTACGCTATCGTCCGATTTCATATCGTACCTTGGTATTACCTCCAAATATACAATGTGACGTGCTTAGCATGTTTACTCTTGGTCTTGTCTTCAGATACAATCGGGATCTTTATCCATATTATAGGTTTTACCATGAATTTCACCACATCTAAAGAGAGAAGCCTTTCAATACATGAAGGGCAAATATTGCTTAAATCTTGAAGCATTTCTTCCAGATTGTCCTACCAGGTACTTTCCTATAGGCATGAGAAGCGTCAGCGAATAATCTTATGGTACTGCTGGTCCCCTCTGAAATCCGATTATGTACATTAAGAACACTAACGGCGGTGCTATACTTCGTCAAGCCCGTCATAATGTACTGAAATCTGTTGCTCAATTATTCTTCGAGCCAACGGCATATTATCCCTGAATATATCTCTTATGGAACACTAGCAAACAACTTTTACCAAAAAACAAAGTAACTTTAAACCGAGCTAACATTCTATTTGCTGTCATGTGAGTGGCTCTCCCTACACATCACAGCAGCTCTATGCAATTATGCTGCTTGATGCTTACTGCGATAGAATCTTTGCCTCCAATGAAGTTGAATGCACCTCAGTGATAGCAGTGATAAATTACAGCTGGGCACTCGTAGGGTACTTACGTCTGATCTAGTAGTACTGCATCGTAAGCAGCAGCTCGGTGTATATCTTGACCTCCTTCCTGCTGCTACGCGAAGATGTGGTCCCCCACAGAGCGCCACACTATACCGCGTCTCGGCATCCATCATTAAGAGAAGAAAAAGTTGTTATTAGTATTGTAGTACCTGTTCTCAGGATTCAAACTGCATTATGCAGAATTTTATCCAGCAGCAGATTTGTATGTCTGCAGGCCTGACAGGTTAAGGTCTGCATAGAAAGACACAAGTCTACAAGCGCCTTGTTGGTGTGTAAACCTGGCTTAGCTGTACTTCGGGGCGATTCATTCACAGTGAGCAATGGTCTTTTGCGTTTTGAATTATCTTAGAGGACAGATTTTTTGTCTCTAGTGATAAAGTGATAAAGAACCGCTTCCGTACTGTGCCACTTAAGCACAAAGTTTCGTATAGTGAATCGATTGCCTTTGTTTGTCTTCCCCAATCTGCTGCAAATCTTCTTTGACGGTCGACCAAGATTGGTTAAGACTATCACCCTGCCTTCCTTATCGGAAACGAGTGGAAGAGGCTCAGGCGATACCCTTCTCTTCTCAGAATCGTGAGTACTACAACGCCCCTGTATTATGAGGGAGCCAGATCATGCTCTCACTTCATCCCCATCCTCCAACCCAGGGCCGAGTGATGTTCACAGTCAGATGTTTGCAGAACCTTTCTCTCGTGGGCAAGCACGTTCTCCTTCATAAGCACAATCGCATCTGGGCGCAGGGTACGTTTCCCAGACGCTGACGTGAAGCCACTGTCATACCCACACCTAAGCCCAGCAAGGACAAACACATCCCTTGTAGTTATCGCACCCACTTCTCTCGCCGGCTGTGTTTGCAAGGTGATGGAACGTGTGATTCGTGACCAGATGCTGTGGTGGCTCGAGTCTCGCAGTTTACTAACCACTGCACAGTCTATATTTCGAGTGCGCCGTTCTGCGGTAGACCATCTCCTCACTTTGTGAGCACATGTCATGAATGGTTTTCTGTGGAAATACCAGACTATGGCCGTGGTTTTCGATTTCGAAAAAGCTTACAACACCTTCTGGAGGACTGGTAACACAGTACTCTTTACACGAGGGAATTCCGTGGGCACAACCCCATTTCCTTCAGGGAGTCTTAAAAGACCGACTTTTCAAGGTATGTGTGGTTCTGCGTTGCCGGACGCCTTTATCAAGAAAAATGGTGTGCCTTAGGGTTTCGTCCTGAGCGTCGTCCTCTTTGCTATCGCCATTAACCCTATTATGGAATGTCTCCCGCCAGGCATCTCTGGCTCCCTTTGGGTTGACGATCTATTGCAGTTCTCCACAGACTTGTCTCCTTGAGCGGCATCTTCAGCGACGTCCCGATCGTCTTTACTAATGGAGCTTTGACAACGGCTTTCACTTTTCCACTGACAAAACCTTTTGTATGAGTTTCTGACGGCGCAGTTGGATTTCTTCCACCGTCTTTACATATTGGTCCTGTTGGTCTTCCGTTCGTTGAAACTGCGAAATTGCTGGGGCTCATGTTCGATAGGAAACTTTCTTGGTCCTCCCACGTGTCTTACCTGGCAGCCCACTGCACGCTGTCCGTTAATATCCTATGCGTTCCTAGCGTTACTTCCTGGGAAGCGGATCAGACCACCCTCCTCCGGTTGTATCAGTCCCTTCTCCGTTCGAAACTAGACTATGGGTGTTTCGTTTATGCACCTGTTCATCCGTTACTGTTAGCCCGCCTCAATACTGTCCATCATCGTGGCATCCGTATGCCTATTGGCGCCTTTTACACTAGCCCTGTTGAGAGCTTTGATGACGAGGCAGCCGAACTACCGCTGTCATACAACCCTGACTTTCTCCTCGGCAGATAAGCAAGCCTTTTGTCTGCCATCCTATGCATCATTCTTTGATGACTCCTTTGATCGCCAGTACGGGGTCCATGCCTAAAGTTCGCTTCCGGCTTTTGCTCCAGCAGCTTAACTTCACGTTACCTGCAGCTTTCGAGATGGCTGTTAACCCTTCACCACCTTGACTTTGTACGACGACCTGTGTTCACCTTGGTCTCGAATCGCTTCCCAAAGACACTACTCCAGCCTCGCTCTGTCAGTTTCACGGAAATTCGCGACAGTACCTTTGTGTACACAGATGGCCCTCGGACTGACGGTGGTGTTGGGTGTGCTTTCGTCATTGGGACGGACGATTTTCGGTATCGGCTTCCAGAACACTGCTCAGTATTTACATCAGAGCTAGTAGCCCAGTATAAGCCCACAGAGAACATCGGGCGACGAAGGCTTTTCAATTCCGTCTCTGCTCCGAATGTCTCAGTGCTCTTCAGAGCCCCAGTGTGCTGCACACCGTCCATCCCTTAGTGCAACGGGTCCAGGGAAGCTGTCACTTGCTAACTCTAGATGAAATCACTGCGATGTATGTGTGGGCTCATGGTCACGTCAGTCTGACTGGAAACGAGGCCGCTGACACCTTGGACGACCTCCTGAACTAGGCTGCATATTGGGCACTGTCGTTTTAGCCATCGCCATTTGTTAAGTGGTGCTGCCCCATCACTATGTGCTTATTGCCCTCAGCCTCTAACGGTTCACCATTTCCTGACGGAATGCCCTTTTCTTAACGACTTACGTTCACATTTATGTTTGCCGTCTGAGTTATCGGCCGTTTTAGCGAACGACGCAAGGGCTGTCGACCGCCTTTTACTTTTTATCCGTCGTAGCAATATGACGAAGGACATTTAATCTTTAGTTCAGGACCTCCGTTTCTCTATGGCGTATTTTATGAACCTTTCTCCACGTCCTTGTTTTTAGCTGCCTTTCCTTCCGTCGCTTGGGCTTTACATAGTCCTTTTTAACTCCTCTTTTTGCTTAGAGTTCTACGGTTCTGATGTAACCGCGTATGATCCTGCTTGTTCTTTTGCTCTAAAACAAAACAATCAAACAAGATTGTTTAAGAATGTGGTTAAGGATGTTTGACAATTCTTAGATAATCTGACATGGATTTGCTATCGCTTCCTCCGTTAATATGTAATTGTCTAAAGATGTTGGTGTTCCTCATCGATCGGAGAGATCAAATTTACTGGGTCTGAACTTAGAAAGCCACCACTTGGATAAACATTGCAAATGTTTTTGGTTGGCTCTGAGCACTATGCGACTTAACTTCTGAGGTCATCAGTCGCCTAGAACTTAGAACTAATTAAACCTAACTAACCTAAGGACATCACACACATCCATGCCCGAGGCAGGATTCGAACCTGCGACCGTAGCGGTCACGCGGTTCCAGACTGAAGCGCCTTTAACCGCACGGCCACACCGGCCGGCAATGTTTTTGGTAGCAACTGATTCGTTACTACCATTACCAAGCTCAAAAAGCATACGGTGCCGGATACGTATCTCTTCTGGTATTTGAATGGCCATTTTCCCATTAATTGCAAAACAAAATTCAGATGCAATTATTTACGAGTAAAGAAGTCACTACAACCTTAAATTTTCTTTGGTACGACTTGGAAGTACACGTGAGCTAATAGATTACTACAGAATATCGACATGCGCAGAAACATTACCTTCAGGTCGCCCTAATATTTCAAGTCGCTTCGAAATTTGATTCCTAAGGACAGGCGCTTCTTTTCTTTTTACTTTTTGTGATGGATACCGAGACTCGTGGGGGACAGCACCTACGAGTTGCAGCAGGAAGGAGGTGAAGACGCACACCACGCTGCTCCTGGCGATGATGATCTATTGGCTAAGACGTAAGTACCTCAGAGATTCTACTTGTGACTGACCGTGCGTATTTTAGAGATAGATTAAACTTCATTGGAGGCCGAGCTTCCTTCGCAGCAAGCATGTGAATTACGAGGGGTACTTCTTTTTGTCAGAGTCCGATCGGTCACGAAATTAAAACCAGTGAAAATCAGATGAAGCTTTGAGCAGATGCGTTAAGCAGTGTCTCTAGTATGCTATAGATCGTGTCACGTCCCACTTCTGTTTTGAGCCCACAGTGAATACGTAAAGACGCCTAGGACAATAATGTCTCCAGCCAAGTATGAAGTGTGTGCTGTCATTCGATGACTTTATGCTAAGGTGTTCCAACTTATTTCGTGCAGCCCGCATAACATAACTGCATATCGTGATAGCGAAGTGTTGGCAGTGGTGCAGGAACTTTGAAGCAGGACGTATAAAGACTTTGATGATGCAGGCTGTCGGGGAAGATAGCGAGTGCCAACCGATGATCTTGTTCAGCGAGTGGATCAAGAGATTCAAGAAAATCGTCTATGAAGTGCAATTCATGATAGGCAAAGACAAAATGTTGTCATCAGGCGTTGTTCTTCATCATGACAGTACTCGTCCGCACTCTGCAGCTGCAGAAGAGACACACATGTACCGTTTTCGATGCCCGGACTTGCCTTCCTGTGATTTTCATCTCTTGGATCACGTAAGGCACTGGATGTAAGAAAATCACTTGGATACACCAAGCTGCAGACGAAAATAAAGAATTCCTGGAAAGCAGAGACGGCTGCTCTCTACGACGAGGCTATTGGAAAGTTGGTACCAACCAATGACAAATGTGTAAGAGCGACGACTACGTAGCGAGGTAGCTGAAAGGTGAAGCTATTAGCTGCAAATAAAAAATACTTTTTATTTTCTATGTGGTTTTCATATCGCTACCTATCGCACACTGAAAAAAAGCCCCCGCATATAGAGCTGTTACGATGTAAAGAGAGTGCTGTTCTCATCACAGCAAACAATATTAGCTCGATTTTGAGTGAATTTTTTGGCAAAAAATCGTGATTGTAATCCTTTCGGAGCACATTCAGAGATGGGTGATTGGCTCACAGAATAATTGACTAATAGGCTTCTGCACGTTATAACTTTGTTGAGGATTCTTAAAAGGACGATTAACGTTCACTGTACACGTAATCGAATAACAGACAGGATCAGCAACATGATAAGATCATTTGCTAAACCTTCTGTTGTCTAGAGGGAAGTACAATGGTAGGACGATCTTGAAAAGTTTATAAGGATTTGGACAGTGTTTGCGTGAGATAAATCATATAAGAAAGAAATAGAACCTGGTTGATTTGGGGGTAACTCTAAGAAGCGATATGAAGTGAGACGACACATAAAATCAGTTTTAGGATCGGCGACTGAAACACACAGATTTACTTAAAGGGTTGTGTCAAAATGAAGTATGTCTGTAAAGGACATAGCACACAAACGGTACTGCGATCAGTACTACAATATTGTTCCACTGGTTGAAGCCTGTACAAGTATGCATGACAACAGGCATCGAAAGAATTCAGAGGCGCGCTGCTACTGTCCTAACAGGACCGTTAAGCCGTTATGAAATTATGATACAAATGGTAGGGAGACATAAACGAAATTCTGTGGATGGAATCAAGTGTTGTTTTCGTGAAATCCTGTGAACAGATTCAAAGAACTTGTATTGAGGGAAACTGTGTGACTATTCAGCTACCATCAATGTATATCTCGCTTAGAGACCTTGAGAGTGGGACTCGTGTCAGGGCATGCAGCAATTTTTCTACCCATCAATGCTGCAATAGAAAACAGATGAAAGAACAAATTTTGATGTAAGCAGCCCCCCATATGGTACTATGTTTGATGCAGATCTTCGAAGTAAGTATCCTATGCCAGAAATACATGATAAGTGATATATTGGGAAAGGGAGAGGACATACGTGAGGAGAAAGCTATCGATACGACAACTGGCTGCTGATTGCTAGCGGTGAAGGCTATGTAACGATTGGAAATGGTGAATCTGATTTAAAGACTTTGTAAAAGTGTTCGTAGACCTGGAATTTATCATGGATCGAAACACGGTGTCAGTGTTTCTCGACTGTGAAACTGACACTACCGGCAGTTTTTGTCAGTACTGACAATGTAGAACATTGTATAGTTGATCAAAATTTCAACGGCTTGGAGGGTGCACATAACACGTCAGTGACGACGTTATGGAGTAGGAATGGCTATTCGGTATGGAGAACCGTTGCTTTAGCATTACAAAAGTCTTACACAACTCATTGTTTATCATTGAAACTGTGATGGACCATCGAAAATATGGACGCGGATATCTCAATTCAGATGTTCACCTGATTCAAGAGAATGCTTCCCCTCGTTTGGAATACTGCACATTTCCTGCAGGCATATAATCTGTGAGGTGTATGATCATACACCCTATAACTGTGTTGTTCCTTCCAAACTTTTCCATCCACACAACAAACGCTAATGCTTCCAGTTCTACGCAGGAGACATCTAGTATGTAAGCGAAAGGAGACGATCCTATTTCAGGTACCTCAGTTCCAGTGGTGTCATAACAAGAAATACTCGATTGTGGTATCGGTTTCTGTATGTGTTGCCTAACAGGAGTGGTTGTGGATTGTTTAAGCTGTGAGGTATATACTGAGATATCAGATGATTCTAGTATTTGTATATAAATTTCTTCTTTTATCTTAATACTGGATGGTAATCTAACATTTCACTTCCGTTTGATGTATCACATCGTAGCATCACGTCTCTGTGCTTTAGCCGTATTTGCCGGTTATCACAGGTACTGAAATATGTGTAACACGACTCAAAATATTTCGTGACTATACTTCAGTTTGTAATAATATAGCCTATTGGTTCAGCTTTAGTACTCATTACTGCAGTGATTCTGCATGTTAAGGGTCCGACAGTCCTTGTTAGGTTTCCGGAGGTATTTGGTACCATGCGGATATCGCGTTATTCCAGGTAATCTTAGGCTAGTGGCGCCAGAACTGCAACTTGATACACTAATGTGTTCCATGGAGTCCAGATCAGGCTAAGTTGGTGGCCAAAGCACCAACATGTGTTCACTGTCACGCTTCTCAAACCCCTTTACCACGTTTGTAGGCATGTGACAGTCATCCCGCTGGAATATATCGTCGCTTTCGGGGAAGATATAAGCAATGAGGGATGTTGGTGATCTGCAACAATGTCATCTAGTTTAGAGCTGCCCTGCTGTTATCGATTAGTACCACAGGTTCTATCGCACCCCAGGCGAATGATGTTAGGGATAACCCCGCTAAACGCTGGTAAAAGTGTTGTTTATTAACAGGAGTTCTTCCTAACTTCAAGCCCTTTAACAGCTGCAGTTGCCTGGAATATAAAATAGATGTTATAAAATCACAGGTGAATGTTCGACATACCATAATACTGCCCCACTCAGTCTGTGTCAATGGTGCGATGTATGTTTCAGACAGCCGTTTGCCTGGATGACCTTGCAGTTTAGTCCCTTTCACTCCAAACCAATCAACTCAGCCTTCAACCTGGTGTAACAAAGAACATGATTAACCTGACCACGTGACGCGTTACCCTCAATCCACGTCCACTGGTTTTCCCCAATTTGACCCTATAATTTGGCTAGAATTATTTCCCTTTCGCCTCTGTTGCCAGACATACTTCCCATAAGTCGTCTTGTGTTCATAACACCATCTGATCTCATTCAGTTACTGCAGTGTTTCAACTCATCAGCGCACGTATATTCATAAATGAGTATCGTAGATTCCGCCATAGAATACGTAAGTTAACTTCAGTGCTGGCTGTATTAATTTACTACAAAAATTTTTTTTAATTCGTACTGTGCATCATGGAACCTATTCCATCTTGAGAGCATACTTTGCGACACTTTATTCACTCTTCTTTCACGCAGGAGGAGCAGTGGACGGCAATGTCGTGTCAGCGAGAGCTGGTGATGCCCGAGGACGCGTTTTCACAGGTGCGGGCAGCTGTCGCAGTCTACTGCAGCACCACCCACACCGCTGACAACGGAGCACCGTGCGGGTTGCTTGGCTGCACTGCAAGGGCTGCATAAGAGGGGACGCAATTCCGGAGGCAGCTGCGAGCGACGTCTGCGGTTGTCCTCTCCACCCAAGCCTGCGGTCTCGAGGTTACGTAAGTATGCTTATTGTTCCCTAAGTAAACGTCACTAAAAGCCTTTAGAGTGTTGCTGACCCATGATGAGGAGCTCTTCAGTTGATGCATTCATATTTTTAGGGTTCTGTGCCTCAGTATGTAAAAACAAAACGCTTATACACGGTAACAATTGTTGAACTACATGAAATCAAATCGTTATAGCTTCTGAACAGTTTGTCTTAGGACGTTCTAACTGCACGGTTGGCCGCGGGACATGGAAATTAGTTTGCGCATGCACTTGCACCTTGTTGTTGCCGGCTATTTGAACGCGAAAATGTCAAAATTGCCACATTTGGGGGACTGAGAATCCGCATTTCGCGATCGAGAAGTCTCTTCATCCTCAACGGGTGACTATGCGGTGTGCAGTGTCCAGTCACGGAATAATCGGTGTGATATTCCTTGATGGCACAGTGAGTAGCGAACGGTATGTGAAGGTTTTGGAAGGATTGAAGTGCACTGACCTGACAATTCCGAGCAAGTCGCAAGAGAAGTTTTACAAGTCTATTATGTGGCTTTTGTATTTATGTGTAGGTGCCAGACATTAAAGTTCATAGTGGTCAAGTGATTAGTGTTTGACCTTCATAAGGTGAACGTGTATGAGGCTACAGTTCGACTCGCGCTCAAATTTAATTATTAATCTATCTTTTTCATGACTGGTCATAATATTTAATTTATATGTCATTAGAGGAGTGATATAATAAAGACACACTTGTGTTTGCATGACGTTTCAATTTGTGTTTCCCATGTCTGTATGACAAACAGCATTAATCAATGTGTGATGTCGAGAGCACATCCGATGAGTAACTCTATGTTACTCTTGTGATCTGGAGCATTGTGACTTACTATATTACTGATTGTGAAGAAGATCATTCGTATCATTATTTATCGGCATTGAACTTGGGCTTTCAAGACCAGCCCCCGTTCTTGAAAATTTAATTACAATAATAAATAGCCAAATAACATATGAAATTCACTACAAATTCATGAAAAATATACGTACTTTTTTCACTGATTAAATAATGTGACTATTCTATTGCTTGAGTCTTTGTCCCGCAGTAGGCAGGGTCGGCACTGTTTTAATAGGATTTGGCATGAGTAATGCGAAGGGGTGGCTGGATACCCTTCCTGCAGCCACCCTGTACCCCCAGAGACGGAATCAGTGTACCCCAGCTGTCTGCCTCTAGTGTAAATCATGAAATAGTGCGAATGTGTTGCAAATGTCGGTGAGTCGTGTAACTGAGACGGAACGTGGGGACACCCCTGTATTCAACTAGTGGGATACGGAAAACCGCCTAAAAACCACATCCAGGTCAACCGGCACATAGGCCCTCGTCGTTAATCCGCTGGACGGATTCGATCCGGAGCCGGCGCGCCTGCCCGAGTTCAGGAAGCAACGCATTAGCGCTCTCGGCTAACCTGGCGGGTACGTTAAATAATGTGACCAGTAATGAAAAAAGAAAGATTGAAAAATAATTATTAGCGGGATTTGAACCGTCGCCTTGAGGTTGACTCTCTTGCGAGGAATGTACGAAAACCCTTCCTTTTCTTTTTTTCATTGTATTTGGTCGTTGCGGACGTCACATGGCATCCGTTTAAGTTCGTTGTTGATTCCTTCACCCAGTTCTTTTATTACAGAGACCAGCCAGCTCTCTGACCGAATACGCTCAGCTACCGTGCCTGTATTTAGATTCCTTTGATTTCATTCATTAATTATTTTGGAAGTGGAATAGGAGTGGGAAGGACGAAGGTCACGTGAGGAGCACCTGCGTTCAACCACAGGAGTGGACAAGGATTGTGCTGTTGTACATGTTTGCATGAACTATTTGACCACACTGACTTTCTACGCGCAGATACATCAGTCACGTAATGGAAGTGTAAAATTTCACTTGCGATTTTCTCAGAATTTCCAGAGAAGTGCACCTTACTAATTGTACATTATGTTGTTTTAATGCCCTACTAAAGATGTACGAAGTTTGAAATAAATCCGTGATCCCAACGTCGTGCCCTCCCTTTGCCAGTTGAGTACTTGCCCGCGAAAGGACAATCAGTCACGGTCCGGCAGCAGCACACAGGTTTTATCTGCCAGTGAGCTTCAAACAAGCGTACACTCCGCTGCAGAGAGATAATTCATTCTGCGAAATATCTTCATTGGCTGCGACGTTCGTACAATATAAAATATAATAATCAGTCAGTTTAAAACTAGACAGACAGAAGAAAGCAAATTAAGTGTTTATTATTCCCAAAGTAATCGTCTTAACACATTTATCCTGCTCTGAGATAAGACAGTCATTTCCTTTATGGGAAAACGTTTCCGGTTGCCTACCGTGCCACGACTGTACCCAGGCGTGCGTCACTTCGTCTTACCAAATTGACGTCCACGAATGTCTTCCTTCAGGACCCCAAAAATATGGAAATCACATGGAGAGAGATCGCGACTGTGTGGAGGATTTTAGGGGAAACATGTGGACATGTCCATGGTTGGTGTCAACGTTGTTTCGACTACGCTGCCTATGTCGCTGGGAAGCCCTTACACTTCTTCCATTCAGTTCCGATCTCTCTCGATACTATTTGTATATTTTTGGAGCCCTGCAGAAAGAAATTCGTGGCCGTCATTAGCTTTGGAAAAAGAGATGCACGGCTAGGAACAATCATGAATCCATAGGCAACTGCAAACTTTTTTCCATGAAGGCACTGACGGCTCTGTCTCTCTGTGTCATAAATGTAGCAACATTTATGACGATTACTATTGAAATAATGAAGTTTACTTACTTTTTTTAGGTCTGACTGCAACTTATAAAGACTGGTCAGAAACAGTCTGAGGAGCTTGTAAGGGCGTTGCACGATGAGAGGCGCTGTGAAGTAAGTTTTAAAGGAAAACGCGATACGTGGCGTCGTTTCCGATTTAATTAGCGTTGAAATTAGCGAATCAGGTCTTTGCGCAGGTAAATTCAAGCAACTTTCCAGATGCAGTTAGTGTCGGTTGTTCTCATAGTGTGGACGATAGCGCACGAGATTGCTCAGCTACCTCTGACAGGTCACTTGAATCTGCGCTAGCAGTGAATAGACTGGCTAACAATGAAACGTCCCCAAGTGTAAATAAACGATCTTTATGAAAGCTGGCGGGTGCGAAGAGCGGAAAAATACTGAAATACGCATTTCTTTTTCTGCTCAATTGCACTTCTGAGAGGTAAAAAACATTCCATAAGGTAATTTGGCATTTTAGGTTCAGAGCGGATATCTTCGAAACGATGATACGTATGTAAAAAATGGTTTTCATATTAATGTTGACATCTAATTAATGTTTTTGAAAACTGTTAACTAACTTTTGTGATAATTTGAAATTTTTCAAAATACCCCGCAACAATTAACTAATTTTGAGAAACATAAGTTAAAGAAGCTGTGAAGTCATATACATCCATGTGTAAAAAAATCTGGTTTCTGAAATACCGCTTTTGGAATATAAGCTGTACATAATGTGCTCTCTGAGCATTTTCATCATACCTAAGTAAAATATCTAAACATGTATTTCTGTTCTAATTGTTTACTTATATTTGTTTCATTTTTAATTGTTACTTTACATTTTAACATTCATGGCTCTTTTTTAGTTTACCGATTCACATACGTGTATTTTGTTTATCGAAAATAATAAGTAACTCATTGCTACGATAGAACATAATTACAATAATGCTAATCTGTAAAGAAATGCTTGAAGCACAGGTATTTTGCACCATGCACATAAAATGAACGGAATTTCTTCATGTCATATGCACGACGGAGAAGACTGCTGTGTCGTCCGAACAAAACACAGCGAGGGAAAAACCACCGGTCGGCCGCAGTGGCCGAACGTTTCTAGGCGCTTCAGTTTGGAACCGCGCGACGGCTACGGTCGCAGGTTCGAATCCTGTCTCTGGCATGGATGTGTTTGACGTCCTTAGGTTAATTAGGTTTAAGTAGTTGTAAGTTCTAGGGGACTGATGACCTCAGATGTTAAGTCCCATAGTGATCAGAGCCATTTGAATTTTTGAAAAACCACCACAGGCGCAGAGGTGCGAGCTGGTGCCAGTGCCATAGAGAATCGCCACTTGCGCCAGTTCTACCTGCGCCACGGGCGGCGCTGAGGATGAAGATATCGACTTCGCCTCGGCTAATTGCCGACCGAGAACAATGTGCCAAAAACCGGACGACAACGGACAGAAGACTACTCGGAAGAGAGAGGAGCAGCTCGCACCCACGTGGCTATAGATCATCGTCCAGCTGTAGCGGCGAGGCCTTTACAATACTGACTACGAGGGTTTACAAAATAAGACAATGACAGTAACATTCAACAGGATTTCAAATTTTCACAGGTGGTCCTCTAAATATCCTGATTCGTAGCAGGCATATCACAGTAATTGGTAAGCCTTGGCGAAAAGAACTGATTATATACAAATGCATTATTACGTTGTTTCTCAAGTGGACATTGACATAAATGTCATTCAACAGAACTAGATCCGAAAATTTTCTCTCAAACTCCTTCCAACATCGAAAGGTGTTTACGTCCCCAGTTATACCTTTCCCACCGTGCCATTTGGGATAGCCAGATGAACAAGTTCTTTGTCCTCAGGTGCGATGCTGTCAACGATTCTTTCTCACTGGCCACACCATGACTCAAACAATAATACAAATGTTTGTCCCTTACTGGGAAAGAAAACGTCTTCCAAATATCTCTCGACCTGGTGAGACGTTTACCAGATTTCGATACTGTCACGAGGACATTTGCGGCTTCAAAAAGAGATTCTGAAATTCTCTGTCCAAATTCACAATTAGTTTGTTTTAAAGCTAGGAAATGGCGGGTGGATAGAGTAAAACAAAACCGATCTGAGCGTCTTACCGGAGGACAAAGGAACATCTGGTGATCCCAAACGGCCGGCCGGAGTGGCCGAACGGTTCTAGGCGCTACAGTCTGGAATGGCGCGACCGCTACGGTTGCAGGTTCGAAACCTGCCTCGGTCATGGGTGTGTGTGATGTCCTTAGGTTAGGTAGATTTAAGTAGTTCTAAGTTCTAGGGGACTGATGACCTCAGAAGTTGTCGCATAGCGCTCGGAGCCATTTGAACCATTTTTGATCCCGAACGGCTGTACAGCACAGATACAGCCGTGGGACGTATATGGCTTTCGGTATTGGAAGAACTTTTTGTGAAGATTTTCAGATATAGTTCTGTTGAATATTTATGACGTCAATCTGCACTTGCGAAACAGTATAACCAAGCTGCAGTCACTGGCACATAATCAGTTCTCTTCGCCAAGGCTTGCGAATGTACTGAAATATGCTTGATACAAATCAGGACATTTAGAGTAATACCGGTGACAGTTTGACATGTTGCTGAATTTTGTTTTATATTGTCTTCTCCATAGTGTATATTACGTCAAGAAATTTCGATTAGTTTATGTGGATGGTGTGAAATACGTACGTTTCAAACATTCGTATACCGATTAGAATTATTGTAATTATTTTGCGTCATAATAATGAGTTACCCATTTTCATTTAACAATATACACCTAAGTGAAACAATAGACTAAAAAACAATAAACTGAAAAACAAAAAAACCAGAAATGTAAGAAATAAAATACAATTAAAAACATAAATATAAGTAAGATAAATAATTACAATAATGCTGTATGTTGAAATATTTTAATTAGGTATGTTGAAAAAACTCAGAAAGCGCATTGTGTGCAGCTTATTTTCGAAAATGGTATTTCAGAAACCAGCTTTATTACACATGGATGAATGTGGCTTGAAAGCTTCTTTAATTTATGTTGTAACAAAAGTTTTCATTTTTCAAAATTAATTAACGGGGACGGAGTGTTTTGCAAAATATCATAAATTCGATTCTTCATTTTTCATTTGTGTGGCCATGTTGCCCGTAGTTGCTTTACAATTCCCGAGGGTATTTTTGTTCCGTCGTTATATCTACACAGCAACATAACTAAATAGAATAACACAGACACAATGTTCAAATGTGTGTGAAATGTTATGGGACTTAACTGCTAGGGTCATCAGTCCCTAAGCTTACACACTACTTAACCTAAATTATCCTAAGGACAAACACACACGCCCATGTCCGAAGGAGGATTCGAACCTCCTCCGGGATAACACACGTAATTAATACAAAAAAGATATAGGTCTAAGACAGGTTAGTGGCAATGTTGGCAACACTACAAAACACAACACGCACTTAGAAATGCACAAATAAACAGAAAAGTAAACAAAATGCATAGCTGTGGAAAGCAGCGAAAAATTAGACTACACGTTTCAGTGTCTAATGAAGAAAGAAACCAGAGATGTACTTGCAGACAGCATTTCCCGATGTAGGAGAGAAATCAAGCAGAAATTACCTTAGGTAAAAACCAAAAAATTGTTAACGAACCGTGTTTCTATCTTAAAACAAATCAAACTGTAAATATGTTTAATTACAGACCACTGATAACGCTTTACCTCAAAAACGTGAGAAAAAAAGACTCATTTACTTGTAGTTGTAACGACGGAACAAAAATCCCCTCAGGAATTCGATTAGTCAGCTTCCGTGAACATTAATTACATGTGAACTTTTATATGAGCAACCATTTTTATATATCATCGTTTCGAAGACATTCTCTACACACCGAAAATACCAAATTACTTCTCGGGGTGCGTTTTACCCCTTAAAAGTGGACTTGGGCACAAACAAGAGAAATGTGTACGAACTGTTTCCCCCCCTTTACTCACCAGCCAAGTTTAAGACCGTTTATTGACACTTGGGATTGTTCCCTTGTATGTTTAACGCTAATTAAATCGGAAATCAAGCAACGTACGTAGTTTTTTCCTTTCTTTTCTCTGCACAACCTACCTTGCAACACATTTGCAAGCTTTTCAGACTGTAGCTGATCACCCTGTATTTGAATGAGTGGCAGCTGTGCACTTATCTCCAGTACCACTAAAATTAAAAGCCTATACACGAAAACATGTATATCAAAGATAAAAATTTCTGAGTAGTGTGGTCGGAACGCAGTAGCAGACCCTGACTGCTACCTTACCTTGACAGTAGACGAGTCAGTGAAAGCGACGCTGGACGATTCGCCACTTCCGCCGTCTTAAGCGTCACTCGCAGCGGCGGCGCCGCCAGTCAAAATAATAAGCCCTCGTTTCTCAAACGATTTCCGGGACGAAGCATTTTCTCCTGTCTTTTCAGTTCCATAGCCCTACCGTTCTTCCAATTTACCGTCGGCCACGTAACTGCGAAATATGAGATTTTCATTTCTACTTTGGCATCTTGTGACTCTTTCTCGCGGATTATAAAAACATCTCGGTGCGCGAGTCAGGAAAGTGTAGCTTTCTTTTTTCGCCTTCTTGATGAGCTCTGTTCCAGGTGTCTTCCTTGAAATGTCGGCGGCAAGAGAAAGTGATGAACGCTTTTCCATCATATATCTGGGGACTAAATGTTTATTTTAACCTGAATACTATGTTTTACTAATTTTTGCACACTGTAAGAAAATTAATATAGATAACTTACGAAGTGTTGCTGAAATTCCTTCTCAAAAGAAGATCTCGTCAGCAAGATGTATTTAGAGTTTTTCTGTAATTAAGTCTCTTGTAATTTTCAACTACCAAATTAATGTATGTAGTATTATTTTCTGATTGCGGACTAGAAACTATGGGAAAACTACGCTTAATTCGTCCAGTGCTCCATAATGACAATTCAGGATGAAAACACAAAATCACAAGGAGGGCATTACCTGTGTCTTTAAACACATTGCTCATGAACAGCTTTCGGAGTACCTTTGAACTTACAGTGTCGACGATAAGTGTCAGTCGTGTTTTAGGGAAGAATGTAGCATAATAGCTGCGTTAAAGTGACTGACGAAACATACCATGGTCTGCATTGCGACCATTTTAGCATTACGATTTTCGGGAGTGTAGTCTGTCGGCCGTTAATGCTAAACAGTGATTTCCATCTGTTGGGCGCCTGCCAGACATGCTCAAATGAGCTGTCAATAGCTGAACTCAATGTATGTGACAGGTGCCCAGATGCTCATATCGTCGAGCATTCGGTAGTCCGGGAAGATTTCAAGTTTGTTATTTTAACACTGCTTTCAGCATGGCTTTCCATGCTATTAATCTCGACATATCACTGACTACTAGCTACTTTAAATGCAGATATCAGCGAGTAGTCTGTGGGTCGTAGTAGTCAGCATGAATATATGTACTCTTAGTAGTCCCCCAGGGTTCAACCATTCGTCCACTGTTTTTTGGTGTGTATTGATCACATTTCATCACTGCTGTGTCCAAGTACCTAGACCGCTGCTGCAGTGTCAGGTACGAATGATTACCTTTGTTCAGTATTACGATAGGCACAAGAAGGTGTTAAAAACTAAGAAATCACAGATCGCCGAGCAGGGTAGCCGCACGGTCTAGGGCGTCTTGTCACGGTCCCTGCGGCTCCCCCTGTCGGAGGTTCGAGTCCTCCCTCGGGCATATATATATATATATATATATATATATATATATATATATATATATATATATATATATATATATGTGTGTGTGTGTGTGTGTGTGTGTGTGTGTGTGTGTGTAAGCTTAGGGACCAATGACCTACGCAGTTTGGTCCCATAAGATCTTACCACAAATTTACAAATCACAGATCATCCTCGTATCACACCGAAAGTTGATCAGTCAACACTTTAGTAAAATAATTTCTCATATACTCCTTGGCGGTATTAAATTACCCCATCAAAAAACTGTAAAGAAAGACCTTGGAATCTTCTTGGACGGGCTTTTAAACCGAGAAGAACCAACTCTGTTGTATACATGAAATCCAAAAGTTTAGAATAAAATTCAACCCAATATAAAGCAGAAACTAGTCCGATCTTTAGTTCTGCGGAGTATTGTTGTTCAGCACGGCAAAAATAGTGGAAAGTTTCGGCGCCTCGAGGTAGCCGTGAATAGTTGCGTAAGGAAGGCGTGTAACATTTCATTATTGAATATATCAGCACAATAAAGGATGGCAGCCAAAAACAGTTGCAGGATAGAATTTTTTTATTAAAATTCTTGACCAAGGTTTCGGTACATATAAATATACCTTCATCAGAAGTAAACTTCCTGAATAGAAAGACACATTCATTAGAAAAGCCATATCAACGAAAGTGAGAAACAGAAGCTTAAATAACGGTGAAATTGCTAAAGTAATACAGGCACACAATCTTTAGTACTTACTAAAATTACATCATGCACTGGAGAATAATGAAACAATTATGCCAAAAGGCGTCGTCAGTAATTAAAATATCATCTCCATTTGTACAACATGTGTAATGGGCACAGGATCAATTACACATGTTGTACAAATGGAGATGATATTTTAATTACTGACGACGCCTTTTGGCATAATTGTTTCATTATTCTCCAGTGCATGATGTAATTTTAGTAAGTACTAAAGATTGTGTGCCTGTATTACTTTAGCAATTTCACCGTTATTTAAGCTTCTGTTTCTCACTTTCGTTGATATGGCTTTTCTAATGAATGTGTCTTTCTATTCAGGAAGTTTACTTCTGATGAAGGTATATTTATATGTACCGAAACCTTGGTCAAGAATTTTAATAAAAAAATTCTATCCTGCAACTGTTTTTGGATACCATCCTTTATTGTGAAGAATTTTAACAGTTGCTGCTGCAGCCATGTTTAAAATCTTGGAATATATCAGCCCCTTCTTTGCTGATTTACGTTGGATGACACCGTATAGACTGCCACTTGTGCCCTCAATATCTCCCCTTGCGTATCAGTTATCTATCATTAGATACGTACAACAATTTTATTGTACCTATGCATAGCATATGATTTCTCCTCTTCCACCTCCTCCTCCTCCTGACCCTCCTGCATTTCAGCCATACGCATCCGGAACAAACCTGCGTTTTATACAAAAATCACTTCTCTTTCAAGAACAAATCTTCGGCATAGTCACCGCCTCGGTATATTCCATATGTCTGCCTTATATTCAGCATCGAACCTGTGTGTCTGCTACATCGAGAACACTATCCGTGACTTCCTTGCTCCATTTCATCTGCTAACTTTAGCGTACTACTTATTGCTCTTCTCCAGACGAATCGACGAAGGCGTGCTGGAAAGCAATGCATCAGATTTCTTTTTTTTTTTTTTAGGTAAACTCTTGAAGGTTTTCAAATGAATAAACTTTATTAACATTCAACATCTCTATTTCTCAACATCTTCAGTCTGGCGACGAACACATATCTCCCACTGGGAGACTATTTTGTTAATACCGTCACTGTACAACGTTTACTGAGGGAGCCACAACTTCACCTCCGCTTGCAGCACTTCATCGCTGTCAAAGTGGAGTCTGCGAAGGTACTCCTTCAGTTTTGGAAACAGGTGAATATCTGATCTGGTCAACTTGGGAATGTGTGAAGGATGATCGGTGACAGTGGACACAAGGCTCGGGATTATTGCAGGTATCTCAGAGCTCGTGTGTGGTCTGGAATTGTCATGCTGTAGTATAGGTGCTTCGTATGTTGGCGGGCTCCTCGAATTCTGAACTATTGTACGCTGTGTCTCACGAAACTACGTAGTTACAATACACACCGCCATGTTACACGCTACAATTCGGAGCCCTCAAGCGACAGAGGTCTGTACATATGTAAGCATACCAAAAATTGGAAGTGATTATTTTTCAGCACACCCTCTTACTACTTCTACAATTGTATCAATTGTATTTTTTCTATACTGCAACGATATCATTGCTCCCATTCGATAAAACGCGCTTATCACTTTCCTCGCCCCCACCAACTCTGCCACTATAGTCCCAAAATAATATTGATACGAGTTTTATCAAGAGACTTGGTTGTTTGGTTATTTCCTATCTGTACCATGAATACCTAAAAAGAGTTTGTTTTATGTATAATGTCCATAGGCGGCAGCACCCTCGAATCGTTAGGATGCTAGCAATGCTCTATTTTGCGGTGTTTACGCTTGTGCACCACTGTTCTCCTAGCATTCTGCATTTTGAAATCGGCGTGTGACAATATATAAGAGTTTTCACTCTCTGCTGCACTTTCTGCGTAAGTTACACTCCATAAGCCATCTTGTGACGTATGGCTAAAGGTAATTCCGGTACCACTAACTGATTGCCCCTTCTGTTAGCGAACGGAAGAAATATTGTTGGCAATCCTCTGTTTTAGCTCTAATTTGTCGAATTGTCTCGTTGCGATTATTTCGCGAGACGTATGTAGGAGGAAATAATACGATGGTTGAACATTCCCAGAACGTACTCTATCGGAATTTTAACAGTAAATCTCTTCTTAATTAACTTCCGCCCCTCTTTTAGAGTCTGCGAGTGCAGTTTGTTGAGCATCTCTTTAACTAAAAGCGCCGATCTTCGATGGATCTTATTCGTCTGATTCTTGATTATTGTTCTCAGACAAGTGTTTTGTAAGTCACTTCTTTCGTGGATGAATTACGCTTCCTTACGATGCTCTCTATGAATCTCAGTCTGACATGCGCTTCTCTTAGTATTTGTTTTATGTGGTCGTTCCACTTAAGGTCGCTCCGGAGGGATACTCGTACGTATTTCACGGTAGTTACTGTTTTCAGTGATTTGTCATCAATAGTTTAAATTTGCAGCACTGTAATTTTCTCTCGTTGACATTTATTTACATTATAGATCAAATACCAGTACCTGCACCATTCACCAGTCCTCTGCATGTCGTTCTGCAAATCGATGCTGTCTTGTGACGTTGATACTTTGTTACAGACAATTGCATCATCTGCTTAAAACTTCATTGATCTTCGGATGTTATCTGCCACATCATTTATACATACCCTAAACTGTAACGGTTCTAGAACACTTCCTTGGTGTACTCCTGAATCTACGTATAGTCTGTCGATAACATCAGGTTAAGAGCGACTTTTGACGTCTATCTGTAAGGAAGTTTTGAATCCAGTCACATATCTAATCAGATACTCGGTAAGCTTGTATTCTCTTTTCATCTGAGCGACGATGTTGCAGAGCTGTGGCTCTCATGAAGGAACAAAGCGAGCTGAGTGTCGGAAGACCTCTTGTTTGTGGGATCCATGTTTACTTTTGTAGAGTCTTTCTTCCTCCAAAAATCTCATTTCTTAAAGTAAAACATGTTTCATATTTCTACAACATATTGATAGAGATATAAGTCTATAATTATGTGCATGTGCCCTATGACCCTTCTTGAATCCGGGAATTACCTGCTCATTTTTCCAGTCGCTAGGCACCCTTCATTGCTCCAGTGTCTTCTGTGATAAACTGCTGCAGGAAGAGGAGCAATTTTTTTGCATAATCTCTCTAGCATCTCACAGGTATCTCATCTGGTCCAGATGCCTTCCCTCTACTAAGAAATTGTAGTTGCTTTTCTATTTCGCGATCGCTTATCTCAATATCCGTCAATTCGGCGTTCGTGCTTTGACTGGCAAAACAGCTTAAGGTAAACAGTCTCTGAGGGCAGAAATCAGTATTTTGACCTCCTCTCTCTCATCTTTCTTTTTGGTGCCAATAGGTCTCTCAGTAAACGAACATACAATTCGATCCGAACCGTCTCATGGGTTTTAGTCACCCGGATGGTAAAACTGAATTTCCAAAATCACTGAACGTTTCTCTCGTTACTCTCCTTTCGCCTATTTTCGTTTCGTTCCGTTTCTATTTGCCAGCTGTGTTTCGACCTCTTTTGAATCTGCGATGTAGCTCTCTTTGTTTCTGTAGCTATTTTCTGGCACGGGTATGAAACATGGTGGTTCTCTCCCATCCCATACGTTACTCGGAACGAATGCGAATTCAGCGATGCCTTTGCTTTTTTTCCATTTGTGCTCTACATCTCCGTCGTGATCACTGAATATTTGATGTTGACTGCTACCTTTCTTGGCATTCCTTGTGACACTCGTAGTCACTGATGCTAACGCCCTCCTCTACATTATCTCAATCAAAACTATCAGATCCATTTGTTGCTGGGAAGTCTGAGGCGTTATCCTCACACGTTGGTTGTCTGTCTGCTCTAAGTAGTTTTCGTACAAGATATTCAGAATAATATTCCACGAATCCCTGTCCCTGGCACCAGTTTCAGTCGGATGGCTCTCTTATTATGTAGCTGTAAGTTGAAATCTCCGCCCATTCCCCACCATTACAGATGAGAAAACTTGATACTAATACAACGTCCGTTGAAGTGATTTAATGCGTTTTTAAGTAATTTCATTTCTGTGTCATAATATGCTCAAGATGCACGTATTAAATGTTTCTTCATATTTCATATCGAGCGCCAGAAAGATGTAACAATCGAAAGACAGTACATTCGCTACTTCAGACGTACATGCTATGCCGGCGTCCACAACAATTTAAGCGCCGGCCAGATATCGGCAGATGATTACTCCGTTCACTTTTGCACACCTCTGACGTCATTTTTAATTAAATACACATTGTAATAAAAATAAATAATTGAAGGAGAACATGTATCATACGTCACTGTGAGGATGCACACTTGTCAGTCTTCGTCAGAAACAGTCGCACTGAATTGTTACGTGCAATATACAGCGTGTCGCAGAAACGTTGCGACAAACTTTGAGGGGTGTAGAAGGTGTTTTGAGGAAATAATGGAGGATAAGAGACTACGTCCAGAAATGTCATTCCATCTTTTGTTATACAAATTCTTCATTGCTGTGACTGTGGGCCAGAGCGTAGGTACATTTATTTCCATTGACAGAACCAGTGTAGCAATTGCAGAATAATTGGAAGAGTCTAATTGGTTGCCTCTATCTCTGTAGTCGCCGAACACGGTGCTCTTCTCGCTGCTTGCTGTAGACTAGGCGTTGACTGGAATGTATCCTGGCATAGAACTGACCTCGTGTCCACGTTTCAAGACAGCCCATCGATTTATATGGGCATGTCTCGCTACTTTCGTCTCATTGGTGTGGGCCGCGATGCTCCGATAGCAAGCAGCATCTTTGTGTTCTCTGGAACGAGTCGACACATCACAATTTTTTCTTAACAGTTATTTCTCAGCACAATTTCCCTTGCAATATATTACAAGTTTTTCAGAATGATTCTGACCACCCTGTAACAGACCTGTAAAACAGCGGTGTCTGAACATACGAATCTCCAAAACTGCTAGACCAATTTTCGTGGGGTTTTCACCGGTAGCTTGAGCGCAGCTTTGGCTAACATACAAGTCTTATTTCATCAAAACCTGATCCTGTAAATAAAAGATTTCGTAACTTAGCGCGACGTAGGAAAACATTTAGTTTTTGATCTTTGAACTTTATAGTAGGTATAGTTATGAAAATGCTTTTATTGACGGATATACACTACATAATATGACCCAATGTAGCTTGAATCTGATGCCATTTGGTGTGGTCTCGACCTCTACTGCGTCCTGGAGGGCGAGCCTAAGTTCTTCCCAGTCTTCCAAGTCGTCTTCTGGGAAGGAGAAAGGGGTGGACCACAATGCCCACCCTCCCCCCCCCCCCCCCCCAGTGTTTCTATTCGTGCTTGGGGACTGTAGAAGTGGGGAAGACAGAAGAAAACTTTCTGGCCTAGTAGCCGCGGGCTGGTCCCATGTGAAGGGAGCCCTGGACAAAATCAGTCCCTAACAGCGCCCTAAGTGGACTGTAAAATATCTCTGAAGAATTTACAGCTCAACCGGAAGAGGGATACGTGTGCAAGCACGCAGGCGCTGCGAATGAGTGACACTTCATGGCAATTTGCTTTAACTGCACAGTGTATGGATTTCACAGTGATCCCCAAGTTTTTACAGATTTCTTTAAGAGTAATCTCGAGGTTCTTGACGATCCTGAAGACAGTTTTACGTCTCTATGATCTCGGCGAGAATATTTTCCGATTTCTTTTAAAAGAGGGGAGGTCGTCTGAAATGTAGCGTGCGCAATATCGCTGGGTTCCTACAAACTGACCGGCCGCTGTGGCCGAGTGGTTCTAGGCGCTTCAGTCTGGAATCGCGCGACCGCTACGGTTCTAGGGGACTGATGACCTCAGATATTAAGTCCCGTAGTGCTCAGAGCCATTTGAACCTACAAACTGGTTGGTGGAGTTTTGAGCCCTTAGGGCAGTGCCTTCGGAAGAGCTTCTTGGTTTCTTGTTTGTCTTCACTTTTGGGTGGCCTGAGGGGTTTGGTAAGGGTAATAAATACATAGAGGACGTATGTGAGAGAAGTAAGAATTTTGTTGCACACACACACACACACACACACACACACACACACACACACACACACACACACACACACCTAAACATCCACCATACTCCACCTCACCCCGACATCCCATGCCAATCTCACCCTCTCTTAATCACTGTGTCAGTCCTAACAGTTGACAGCAAAAATGTGTAAATTGTGATACAGTATATTTATATATTATATGCAAAAAAGTTTAAATGTGACATATCAACTGGAAAAAATATATAATTTTGATCTGCACTGGGCTACACAGTTCAAGTATCACATTTTCGAAACCCTTGAATTGTCTCCCACCGCGACGCAGAAGTTTGAACTTCGGCTCAAAGATGCCTATAACCTTGCTCTCTAATGTTCATCAGCATGACGTCTTGTTACGTCACCTGTAGGCTCCTCAACGCATGGAGGAGCGAGGTGTTGACACATGCGAAAAAAAGGGCAGAACTCAGAAGTTCATGCGAGGTGTAGAGTGAGGTAACCCCATCAACTGAGCAGCATTACATTATTGCTCTATGGACTACTTGTGGACGTGATGGATCTGAAGGATTTAGAAGGGGTTGCCTGCCTACAGGTGCCTAGGTCTCGTTCATGGATTGTTTCTGTACAAGTACATTTTTAATGTGCTCAATAAAGGAGAATGTGAGTCACTGATGGTGTTGCCCAACTTAACGGTTTTAGAGATTTCTTTTTTTGTCATTTTGTTCATACATGTGTCAATGTGCCACCACTCCATGGACACGCCAGAGGATGGCGCGAAACTCCAAGTCTAAAAAATGGGGAACACCATTAGCTGCCGCAGATCATGTCCAAATCTCGCGGAACAGTTTTTGGAAAATGTCTAGTTGTTCTTCTCTGTCTGCCAAGTCACCTCGACGAGTTCTATCATACATTTCAAGACTTAGACAGACAGACAGGCACACAGGCAGACAGACAAGTAATACAACTGTCTGAGACCTAGCTCAAACCAAGTTCAGTACATCTAGACTGCTATGTAAAACACAATATACTTGTGGACGTGATGGATCTGAAGGATTTAGAAGGGGTTGCCTGCCTACAGGTGCCTAGGTCTCGTTCATGGATTGTTTCTGTACAAGTACATTTTTAATGTGCTCAATAAAGGAGAATGTGAGTCACTGATGCGAGACATGCGCGAGATTCGGCATAAATACCGCGACTGCACCTGGGCTCTTCAGTAGTTGTGTACTCACCTGATGATGGCCGGACGTCTCTGGGCCGAAATATCGTGGCAGAATGTCGACGGGATCCGGCTGCATACCCGGAAATTATTAGAAGACGCAATATACTTAACCGACGAGAGAGTGGAGTAGGCGAGTGTAAGCACTGTGATTTATCACCTACTGTACTACAGACATCCAACATTAATGAAGATAAACAACTGGAATATACGTTCATTAAAGTCAAACCCCTTGGAAGAGCAAACATAGCTAGATTGGGTTCGTCATCGTTAAACTGGCCCAGTACTTCGCATAATGCTATAGAGTGCCACTTGGCCACAACACGATCACCTCTGCTTCGCGTAGCCGATAATTTGAACAGAAGCTAATGTGTTTCTGAGATGCCTTATCTTCGACGTCTCTGCGCCGTACCACAACAAGATATAGGGAGATCACTTGTTGCTCGTGCTGTTCTGACGTAATTACTGTTGCTCCAATCACCATGTTCTCCAGAACTCTCACTCGCTCAAAACATCTGGTTATGGACTGCCGAGACGTTGACACTGTAATACTCACCAGCCAGTACGACTGATGAAGTTGAAGCAATGAGTTGAAGCAATATCTAATTTAGTTATTCCGACACTGCTCCAATGTTAATGAGAAGATTATAGCGTAAATAAGGATATATAGGAACGAAACTACTCTAAGCACTACTGATACCAAATATTGTGGGTTCTGTCTCACCAAGTTTCTACGAACACCAATGTCGTTATGGAAAAACTCTCCCTTTCCACCATCTAATGGCATTATGCAATGGCTTGGAGCATCTAAATGTATTTATACCCTGTCATTAACTGTGATGGATTAGCGCTTTAAACTTTGACCGTCCCGCTTGGCTGGTAGAGTAAGTTATTTATCTATTTCAAGGGCATTTCAGTGAAACTCGAATAAGTCCATGTCCTGCCTTATCCTATCAGCATATCTAAAAAATTCTTTCTGGCTCAATAAATGGAGCTCCCACGTTCTCGGCTCATCCATTCACTGAAAATTATCTTGACATCCCTCATTAGTTATGTAACGTGACTGATCTACAGTTTATTTGTTCGTAGGTGTACTGTAACAATCCAGATCCTAAGCATTCCGTAACTCTTGTTGATTCGTAACAGCCAAAGAAACTCGTAGACCTACCTAACATCGTGTAAGGCCCCCGCGAACACGCAGACGTGCCGCAACACGACGTGGCTTGGACTCGACTAACGTCTGAAGTAGTGCTGGAGGCAACTGACACCACGAATCCTGCAGGGCTGCCCATGATTTTGTAAGAGTACGAGGGGGTGGAGATCTCTTCTGAACAGCACGGAGCAAGACATCCCATATATGCTCAATAATGTTCATGTCGGGGAAGCTTGGTGGCCAGTGTAAGTGTTTAACGTCAGAGGAGTGTTCCTGGAGTCACTCTGTAGCAATTCTGAACGTGCGGGGTGTCGCATTGTCCTGCTAGAATTTCCCAAGCCCTTCGGAATACACAATGGACGTGAATGGATGCAGGTGATCAGACAGGGTGCTTAGGTGCATGACAGTCGTATCTAGACGTATCACGGGTCCAGTATGACTCCAACTGAGCACGTCCCACACTATTACAGAGCCTCCACCATCTTGAACAGTGCCCTGCTGATACGCAGGGTCATTAGATTCATGAGGTTGTATCCATACCCGTACACGTCCATCTGCTCGATACAATTTGAATCGAGACTCGTCCGACCAGGCAACGTATTTCCAGTCATCAACAGGCCAACGTCGGCGTTGATGGTCCCAGGCGAGGAGTAAAGGTACACAAGCGGGTCTTCGGCTCCGAAAGCCCATATCGATGATGTTTCGTTGAATGGTTCGCACGCTGACACTTGTTGATGGTCGAGCATTTAAATCTTCAGCAATTTGCGAAAGGGTTTCACTTCTTTCACATTGAACGATTGTCCTCAGTCGTCGTTGGCCCTATTCTTGCAGGACACTTTTCCAGCCGCGGCTATGTCGGAGGTTTGATGTTTTATCTGATCCCTGATATTCTCGGCACACTCGTGAAATGGTCGTATGGAAAAATCCCCACTTCATCGCTACCTCTGAGATCCTGTGTCCTGTGTCCCATCTCTCGTGCGACTACTATAACCCCACGTTCAAACTCAAATTTTCATAACCTGCCACTGTAGCAGTAGTAATCGATCTAACAACTGCGCCAGACACTTTTTGTTTTATTTAGTCGTTGGTGAGCGCAGCATCGTATTCTGCCTGTTTACATACAGTATCTCTGTAGTTGAATACGCATGCCTATACCACTTTCTTTATCGTTTCAGTATAGTAGTGAGCTATGAATTACAACGACGCTACTTACAATGGTTTGACAAAAATATGGAAACACAGCGAGAAATGCCTGCCTGAACATAAATGGAGATGCTAGCAAATCCTGCTTTTCCACTTTTATATTTGAGCATGCACAGCAGTAGTTGTGAGTGCATTACGTCGGCGTTGAGTGAAATCGAACGTGGCGACATTGTTGGTGGTCGTATGGTGGGTGCTTCCATAACAAGGCAAAAGTCACTATAGAGGGAAACGTTTCACTCGCGAACCCTGTGATCATCAAATCAAAACGACGGGAGCTCCATAAACAGGGGACTGCAGAGCAAGCTGGAATTCTAAAACCACTGATCAGTGTTCCAAATGTCCATAACAGGAAAACCATGTTCCAAAGCTATGAAACCTGTACTATGGAGCAATGCAAGAATGTCATTTTGTCGGAAGACTCTTATTCCAAACAGTTTACAAGTTCTGGCCGAGTTTACGTCCCAAGAGCAAAACATTGTGGAGCTTCGGCTATGATTTGGGCAACCACGTAGTGGTATTTCATGAGTCCTATTCGTACTTGGGAAGGTAGCATTACTGCCAGGTTTTCTTGACCATTTTGGCTGCTTAGGTCAATCCCATGCTACAATGTTTGTTCCCCAGGGGGATACTATGGTCCTAGAGGACAGGGCCCCTCTTCACACAGGTCGCGTCATCCAGCACTGGTTTTGTGAGCACGAGGGTGGATTTTCTTATCTTCCCCCATTGCCATTCATCAAGATCTCAATATTATTGAGCCTTTGTGGTCTTCTTTGGAGAGACGGGTGCATGAGCGCTATCCCCCTCCATCATCGTTACCTTAACTGACCAGTATTTTCTAGGAAGAATAGTTTAATATTCCCTTGAAAATCGTTCGGGACCTGTATTTATCCATTCCTAGACGAATGGAAACTTTTTTAATTGGCAACGGTTTTCCTACACCGTGATAGGTATGGTAATGTGTTTTGCCTTTGGTGTTCCCGTATTTTCGTCCTCTGTCTCTAAATTTCTGTGTGTAACCTATCGTATCCCAACACTGGAGATACCTTAAGAGGTTTACTGGGGTGGTTTAAGTTTGAAACTGCTCTCTGAGTCATTACAGCTGCTAAACACAGCCATCACATCTGAGGGGGTTGTTGCTTATAAACCGTCTAGCTGCGACTATTCCTCGCTGTTTAATGTTAAGAGTGGCCTAAATTCGCCGTAACGAGAGAAATCTCTCTTTAGCTGTTACGGGGTTTTACCCGTAAACAGAAATTCACTGTGACCCGATACGGCGGGACACTAAACTTTGCAACAGTCTCGCATCATTACTTGATTTCCTGCTTGATTTTCTGCTCATACTCTGTAACTACTTATAACTACTTACAACTAATGATAGCTACCGCTGTGAACAAGCAAAGAACTCGATTGCAGTCTTTCGTGAGAACTGTTTTTGAAGTAAAAATGCGAAACACTATCCAAATTTGGTATGAATCTTACGTTACTGAATACCAGAACAAGTCAAGTCTATCGGTAATTTTTGTATGTAGAAACTACTTTTAATTGCTTTTACTGAAAGAGTAATTTCCAATTTTGCGAAAATATGCAGAAAGTTGTGGCACTAATCTAACGTATGTGGACAGCGAAAAATTTTCTCGCTAACGGGGAGCTGTGATGATAATGATGATGATGATGATGATGATGATGACTGGTTTATGGGGCGCTCAACTGTGGGGTCATCAGCGCCCGTGGGCAGTCCAATTTTTTACACAGTCCAATTTTTTACGCAGTCCAATCGAGCCACTGTCAAGAATGCTGATGAGGATGATGAAATGATGAGGACAACACAAACTGAAAGCGGGACCCCACGATCCAGAGACAGCATCGCTAGCCACTAGCGTAGAAGTAAACTGAAAGTTCCAAAACGTTTAACCTTATGTTGACAGTAATTTCTCTATCATGTAAACGACTTACAATTACTACACTATAAGTGAAACTAATTCATTCTTCACATGAAATAAGTACATAGAGTATAATCAATTCATGCAGACGTATGTAGCCAGAAGAGATTACAACCGATGTCCTCTGAATAAACGACTGATTTTCTGCAGATGTTCTCTTCCATTCTGTCAAAAACACACAGCTTATTAAATTCTAGACATCAACGGGTACAACGCTAATCACAAACATAGTACATCGTCCGATTCTTTTATTTTTTTTTCATTTATTGAATTTCAATTCCCCCCGAAGGGGGCGGGCAGGCAGCAGCTTAGTATGCCGCTCTTCAGCCGACAGGTTTTGTGACAAAGATCAAGAGAACAAATAATAAAAAACAGGCGATAAAATCGGAGACTTAGAGAGTAACAAGGCGAAAAGAAATCGTGGAACTTAAAACAACAACACAGGGATGATGACGCTAATAAAAATACATACGAAGCAGACACGGAAAACAATAGACAGATAAAAAAAAAAAAAAACACGGCGACAGTCTGGATTCTGTTCGCAAAGGACATAAAATTCACACTTAGCGACAGCATGGTTTCTGTTCGCAACACGAGAAAGACAAACAACACTGAATAGTCACTGGAACACTGCACTAAAAAGTTGGCAAATGTGACACCACAGTCGAGAGCAGGTGGGGGGAAACTGGACAGAAGATGGGAAAACAAAAAAGGGGGGAAAGGAGAGTAAAAGCGAAGGGGGGAGCCGGGAAAGGAGCTGAAGGAGGATGAGGACCCATAAGAGGGGTGGGGGGCAGACGCGACAGGGAGTGGGGTAGGCAGAGGAGGGGAATACAAAAGGACTGAGGGGGAGAAGGGAGGTAGGGAGAGGTTTAGTGGGGAGAAAAACAGGACGGAAGGGGGGGGGGAGAGGGAGTCCAGGGAAAGGACAAAGGAAAGGAGGGGGATTGAGGATCAGAGTTGATAGGAAGGATAAATGGAGGGAGAGAGGGCATCATCCGGGAGGGGGAGTTGACGGAAGCCACCTTGGGAAAGGAGATGGAGGGTGTAGAGATGGAGGGTAGGGGGGACACAACGGTGAAGACGTGGCAGGGGGCGGGGATGGGAGAGGAGAGGAGCAACCAGGGGGTGAGGGGGTTCAAGACGGCGGGAGGTGTAGAGGATGCGGATATGTTCGAGGAATAGGAGCAGATGGGGGAAAGGAATGAGATCATAGAGGATTCGCGTGGGGGAATCGTCAGATTCGTCAAAACGTGGGATATGTATTGATGAGAACTTAATTAGCAAAGAAGACGTTATGAATAGTTTCAGTCCGCACAGTTCGATGGCTATTTCTTCTCTTTTCACTGCAAGTTTCTGAAGCAACGAAATTCTCGAATGACACTTATTTGTATTATACAGGGTGATTCAAAAAGAATACCACAACTTTAGGAATTTAAAACTCAGCAACGACAAAAGGCAGAGCTAAGCACTATCTGTCGGCGAATTAAGGGAGCTATAAAGTTTCATTTAGTTGTACATTTGTTCGCTTGAGGCGCTGTTGACTAGGCGTCAGCGTCAGTTGATGCTAAGTTGGTCCCTTTTTCTTCAAAGGTGCTACAGTAACTGGACTACAGTATCTGGAGATGTTAGAGAATTGGCTGTTCCCTCAGCTCGAACAAGAAGCACAACAATTCATATTTCAGCAGGATGGAGCGCCACCACATTGGCACTTATCTGTCCGTAACTACCTGAACGTCAACTACCCGAAGCGATGGATCGGCCGCCAGGCAGCCCGTGACAGAGCACTTCATCACTGGCCTCCAAGAAGCCCTGATCTTACCCCCTGCGATTTTTTCTTATGGGGGTATGTTAAGGATATGGTGATTCGGCCACCTCTCCCAGCCACCATTGATGATTTGAAACGAGAAATAACAGCAGCTATCCAAACTGTTACGCCTGATATGCTACAGAGAGTGTGGAACGAGTTGGAGTATCGGGTTGATATTGCTCGTGTGTCTGGAGGGGGCCATATTGAACATCTCTGAACTTGTTTTTGAGTGAAAAAAAAACCTTTCTAAGTACTCTTTGTAATGATGTATAACAGAAGGTTATATTATGTTTCTCTCATTAAATACACATTTTTAAAGTTGTGGTATTTATTTTTGAATCACCCCGTATAGTATGACACTAATATTGGGGAATGTCTAGCAACGTTTTTCAGCTGTATCGCGAAATGCAACTCTCTCTCTCTCTCTCTCTCTCTCTCTCTCTCTCTCTCTCTCTCTCTCTCTCTCTCTCTCTCTCTCTGTGATAAGTACGTTGGAAGAGACATCCTGTCTCTGCGAGGCATCCTGTACATCTGCTCAAGTCACACTGATCCTTTACCTTCGGTTTATTGCGACAACGACAGTCGCAGGTACATTTTACCAGAGGGTGGTGTTGTGCAGCTATATCTTTTTTTTTTGGGTCAACATTTATCTGTCGTCAATGAAGTACATTAAACCTGCTCAGCGTAGTGCAGTTACCAAAGAGTCGCTTGAACATTCATTTCACTTCCATGCAAACTGAATTCTATGTTGCATAGCTTGTCAAGAACAAGTTAAATAAATCTAACCTGAACTTTTAAATACTTCATCAACGTAACAGCAGTTTCAGAAGAAAAAACTAAATAAAAACCATAGTTATAAAGTTACGCGTGATGATTATGTCTAAGGAGGCTCACGATTCACGCTGAAAGATAGTCGTCCCTGCTGTTCGCCGGCGCAGCTGTGGCGACAACGCAAAGCCGCACGGCTACAGTTTTGAGAGGCAAACTATAGCTGGGGGGGGACGGCTCACGATCTGCGCTTTACCAGGCCTGTTGTACACCAATAACCGCTTCCTCATAAATTGTTAATACAATTTGTTTCCATCTCTTTGTAGGACCTGGATATTTATCGTACGATCATTCGTGCTTTAAAAACCTCCTTCGAAATGTTTCCTTAAGAGTGTAAGTACCCGTTTTTGGATTAACTTGACCAACGACTGAACTGTATTACATGATCACATAGTGGATGCTCCGTATAATTTCTAGGTCCACTTTCCTCCAATTTTCTATCCTTTCTTTCAATTCTAAATAACAGTTTTGGGACAAAGGAATTCAAACTATTACCGTACGTTTTTGGCACCATCATCGGTGCTGCTGTCTCGAGATTTCCGTGTAAGAGAACCGTCAGTGATATGGTCTATGCACAGATGTTGGTTGCTCGTGGACGTGTGTTTACCCCCGTACAGCATCGACCCACAGCGACGTTACGACGTGTTCTACGGTATCAGCTTTCCGCCGTAACACTGACGTGCTCTGTTTGGGCACTGAGGCAGAAATAAGCAAGGCCTCTCCTAGGCAGACCGCTGATACGTATACTTGTACATGACAGACCACGAGTAGCTCTTCACTTACACGTGGCACATAACGGGAATACGTACCATCGTTAAATTACTTAAGCTTCGACTTTGTTAGAACAGCAAAAAGAACAGATCAGTGGCAAATACGTGCGATCCCTACTCTAATGATTCAGCATTTTTAGAACTTCCATCTCATGCACTGGGTTGGTGCGCTGTAAAACATTTCCGGAGATTCTGTGGCTGTAGTTGAAACATTCCTTTACCCTTACTCAGCTCATATTACCATGTGTTTACTACAAAATCCTTTCTTTTAATGGTTGTGAACGAAAAATGTTCGATATCTTGTCTATGGAAAATGTAAGTTGGAAAACAATGTTCTGTGATATTACAAGTAGTTCAGTATCTGTTCTGATTGTTAAATTGACTACACATGAACGAAATCAGAATTGTGATCGTCGTCGTGATCACATGTGATGCCACCAATGACTCCTCGACCGTCAGTTCGTGCGGGACAAGACCTGTCGTAGTTAGGAAATGCTATCAGACATAATTACTCAAAACGTCCACGGATATTTGCGTGAACCACTTGTGCAGCCTATGAGAGCTCTTTCACTTTGCTTCATCACAATATGTCTATAAGATAGTTACCGAAATCAAGTTAGGTACAGTAAAACTGACAAAGGTCGGGAGAGCGGCGTGCTGACTACATGCCCCTGTACATCTGCGACCACTGACGTCTGAGAGCTGAGGTTGACACGGCGGTCGTTCGGTATCGTCGGGCCTTCAAGCCTAGGTCGGGCTGAGTAGTTTGTCAGTATTAAGTAGTGTCTAGTTCCTGAGACGACCACAGAGGATTTCTTACCTTCTAAACTCTGAACTTAAAAGAGTTACAGAATGAATTCGTTGAGATGAATAATTTTCTACGTATAAACCTACTTTTATACACCTTGTAACTTCGACGCATTTTTTATGAAAGCTCGGATTTACAACGCTACATGGAGCTGATTCTAATTCGTTTCAATTGTGCGAGATGAAGGAAGTACATAGCTCCTATCTTCTCTGCCCTTAACGATTGATAATAGAGATCTGAATACAAAGGACTACCAAAGAAATCTACTTCTCCACTCTCACTGGAACTCTAGAATATCCACCATTCTCAGCATATTAGTAATTACAACCGATTCTCAAAGATACGATGCAAGAAAATTAAAGATTTTCATTATGTTATTAATCTGGATCCATTTTTTCTGCTCGGTTTATTGTATACATTCTAGCAGTTACTTGAAGAAAAACTACTCTTGCTGTAAAATGATAGTAACTCGGGTTCACATCAACTGAGGGTATCTTTAAATAGATGTCCTCACTTCCGGTCTACTCGAGTACTTTCTTCTTATCGACGAGTATTGGAGTGTATTGGTTTGTAATATAAGTATGTTCCTGTGCCACTGAAAACATTTATGTAAGTCTAAAAACCTCAAGCTTTGGGACATCGCAAAGATGTGAAAGCATTAATCCCATACCATCAGGAGACCATATTTTGTATATTAATTCATCACTCCTTCGTATCTCATGAATAATTTCTGTTTTGTACTAAAGGGGGACGAAAATCTAATAGTCATGGGCGACTGGAATGCAGTTGTAGGGGAAGGAGTAGAAGAAAAGGTTACAGGAGAATATGGGCTTGGGACAAGGAATGAAAGAGGAGAAAGACTAATTGAGTTCTGTAACAAGTTTCAGCTAGTAATAGCGATTACCCTGCTCAAGAATCACAAGAGGAGGAGGTATACTTGGAAAAGGCCGGGAGATACGGGAAGATTTCAATTAGATTACATCATGGTCAGACAGAGTTTCCGAAATCAGATACTGGATTGTAAAGCGTACCCAGGAGCAGATATAGTAGTGATGAAGAGTAGGCTGAAGTTCAAGACATTAGTCAGGAAGAATCAATACGCAAAGAAGTGGGATACGGAAGTACTAAGGAATGACGAGATACGTTTGAAGTTCTCTAACGCTATAGATACAGCAATAAGGAATAGCGCAGTAGGCAGTACAGTTGAAGAGGAATGGACATCTCTAAAAAGGGCAATCACAGAAGTTGGGAAGGAAAACATAGGTACAAAGAAGGTAGCTGCGAAGAAACCATGCGTAGCAGAAGAAATACTTCAGTTGATTGATGAAAGGAGGAAGTACAAACATGTTCCGGGAAAATCAGGAATACAGAAATACACATCGCTGAGGAATGAAATAAATAGGAAGTGCAGGGAAGCTAAGACGAAATGGCTGCTGGAAAAATGTGAAGACATCGAAAAAGATATGATTGTCGGAAGGCCAGACTCAGCATACATGAAAGTCAAAACAACCTTTGGTGACATTAAAAGCAACGGTGCTAACATTAAGAGTGCAACGGGAATTCCACTGTTAAATGCAGAGGAGAGAGCAGATACGTGGAAAGAATACATTGAAAGCCTCTATGAGGGTGAAGATTTGTCTGATGTGATAGAAGAAGAAACAGGCGTCGATTTAGAAGAGATAGGGGATCCAGTATTAGAATCGGAATTTAAAAGAGCTTTGGAGGACTTACGGTCAAATAAGGCAGAAGGGATAGATAACATTCCATCAGAATTTCTAAAATCATTGGGGGAAGTGGCAACAAAACGACTATTCACGTTGGTGTGTAGAATATATGAGTCTGGCGATATACCATCTGACTTTCGGAAAAGCATCATCCACACAATTCCGAAGACGGCAAGAGCTGACATGTGCGAGAATTATCGCACAATCAGCTTAACAGCTCATGCATCGAAGCTGCTTACAAGAATAATATACAGAAGAATGAAAAAGAAAATTGAGAATGCGCTGGGTGACGATCAGTTTGGCTTTAGGAAAAGTAAAGGGACGAGAGAGGCAATTCTGACGTTACGGCTAATAATGGAAGCAAGGCAAAAGAAAAATCAAGACACTTTCATAGGATTTGTCGACCTGTAAAAAGCGTTCGACAATATAAAATGGTGCAAGCTGTTCCAGATTCTGTAAAACGTAGGGGTAAGCTATAGGGAGAGACGGGTCATATACAATATGTACAACAACCAAGAGGGAATAATAAGAGTGGACGATCAAGAACGAAGTGCTCGTATTAAGAAGGGTGTAAGACAAGGCTGTAGCCTTTCGCCCCTACTCTTCAATCTGTACATCAAGGAAGCAATGATGGAAATAAAAGAAAGGTTCAGTAGTGGAATTAAAATACAAAGTGAAAGGATATCAATGATACGATTCGCTGATGACATTGCTATCCTGAGTGAAAGTGAAGAAGAATTAAATGATCTGCTGAACGGTATGAACAGTCTAATGAGTGCACAGTATGGTTTGAGAGTAAATCGGAGAAAGACGAAGGTAATGAGAAGTAGTAGAAATGAGAACAGCGAGAAACTTAACATCAGGATTGATGATCACCAAGTCAATGAAGTTAAGGAACTCTGCTACCTAGGCAGTAAAATAACCAATGACGGACGGAACAAGGAGGACCTCAAAAGCAGACTCGCTATGGCAAAAAAGGCATTTATGGCCAAGAGAAGTCTACTAATATCAAATACCGGCCTTAATTTGAGGAAGAAATTTCTGAGGATGTACGTCTGGAGTACAGCATTGTATGGTAATGAAACATGGACTGTGGGAAAACCGGAACAGAAGAGAATCGAAGCATTTGAGATGTGGTGCTACAGGCTAATGTTGAAAATTAGGTGGACTGATAAGGTAAGGAATGAGGAGGTTCCACGCAGAATCGGAGAGGAAAGGAATATGTGGAAAACACTGATAAGGAGAAGGGACAGGATGATAGGACATCTGCTAAGACATGAGGGAATGACTTCCATGGTACTAGAGGGAGCTGTAGAGGGCAAAAACTGTAGAGGTAGACAGAGATTGGAATACGTCAAGCAAATAATTGAGGACGTAGGTTGCAAGTGCTATTCTGAGATGAAGAGGTTAGCACAGGAAAGGAATTCGTGGCGGGCCGCATCAAACCAGTCAGTAGAATGATGACAAAAAAAAAAAAAAAAAAAAAAAAAAAAAAAAAACCTAAAATTCCGAGTTCGCAACAAAGAAAAATGGACTATAATGGCCGGCCGGGGTGACCGAGCGGTTCTAGGCGCTTCAGTCTGGAACCGCGCGACCGCTACGGTCGCAGGTTCGAATCCAGCCTCGGGCATGGATGTGTGTGTGTTGTCCTTACGTTAGTTAGGTTTAAGTAGTTCTAAGTTCTAGAGGACTGATGACCTCAGATGTTAAGTCCCATAGTGTACAGAGCCATTTTGGGCTACAATGGCTTGATGACAGAAAAGAAAAACATGACCACAAACTAAGATTCCATAAAAGCTGTTTTACGACTTAGAAGTTACAAGAAGAGACCGAAATAATAATGCAAAAACTAGCGTAGTAGAAAACAAAAGGAACTGAAAGTTCGTTAAACAACTAATTATGTATTCACGTTCATCTCGTTCACAAGATGTTCATTTCTGATCGTAAAAATAATAGAACTCATAAATATAGAAAAACTTATGATTCTACTTAGACTGAATTAGTTGCTAGCTTCTGAGGGCACACTTATAACAAGAAACGTCGAATACCCTGCTAAATTACACAGAAAGATGAGCTACAAAAGTAACTGGCAAAAAGCGCAACCCTATCCAGTTTACAAGGCGGCGATAAGAATGGATTTACAGAAATGCAAAACCGTATCTCTAACGTCATTCTGCGTAATTTTGAAACGTATTCTAAAATCCAATGTATTACGTGATTGGCTCGTTTACCAACCTAACTGCGAAAGGTTTTCTATGACTGAAATTCCTTGTGAGGCGAATGTTGTGGCATAAATGTTTGTTTGTTTTGTTTTTAGGACGTAAAAACAACTACGGTCATACGCGCCCACGTCAGAACTATACAACACGAAGATAAAGAAGAGCTAAAAAGACACACACTAATGCTAATCGACGGAAGAGGAGGCAGCTGAAAACGGCACGTGGAGAAAGGTCTATAAAATACGCCGTACAGAAACGGAGGTCATGAACTAAAAATTAAATGGACCACGGCATATGTCTATGACAGAGAAAAAGTAAAACGCGGTCGACAGCCCATGCGTCGTTCTCTAAAACGACCGATAACTCAGGCGGCAAACACAAACGAGAACGTAAGTGGTTAAAGAAAGGGCATTCCGTCAGGAACTAGTGGACAGTCAAAGGTTGAGCGCATTGAGTACAAAGTAGTGGGGGAGCACTACTTAACAAATGGCGATGGCTAAAAAGACAGTGCTCGATATGTAAATTATCTCCACACGGCGGGAGGACCGAGAGGAGGTCATCCAAGCCACTGGGAGAGGTTTAATAACCCGGAGCTTGTTCCCATGAAGGAAGGATCAGCGGTGATGCCAAAATGACACCACTTGCTACCACACGGCAACACAGAAATCATCGGAGGGACTGTAAGAACTAGCGAGCTGAAGTACGAGGACAGCGGCCTTGGCAGCAGCGTCAGCGGCCTCGTTTCGTGTCAGACCGAAGTGACCAGGAACCCACATAAACATCACAGTGGCTACATCACGAGTGAGCGAGTGACAGCTTTCCTGGACCCGTTGAACTAAGGGATGAACGGTATACAGCACACAGAGGCTTTGAAGGGCACTTAGAGAATCGGACCAGATGACGCAATTAAAAAGCCTGTGTTCCCGGATGTATTGCGTGGCCTGATACAGGGCGAAGAGACCTGCTATAAATACTGAGCAGTGTTCCGGAACCCGATACAGAAAAACGTTGGTGTCAATGATGAAGGTACACCCGACACCACGGTCAGTCCGAGAGCCACCAGTGCGCACAAAGGTACGATCGTGAAGTTCCGTGCGAAGGTCGTGAAACTGAGGGCGACAGAGCGAGGCTCGAGCAGTGTTCTTAGGAAGCGAATAAAGGTCTAGGTGAACACGGTGGCAGTTTAGTCTAACTGATTGTGAGTAGCGCGTTGGAGTGGAGGTTTCGCTATATATTTGGAACAGTGTAAATTCTACATGGTTGTGCCATGTCCCGTCACCCCCCTATAAACATGTCAGATAGTTTTAGAACATTTTTATTAATATTGAACCTCTATTAAGAACATGCTGGTGGTGCCTTTAACTGGCCGCGACATCGGTTGGCATCTCGTGCACATTTTTCGCAGCATATCTGGAGTAATCCATTGGCATGCCAGCCTCAAATTCGTTCAAGTCATCAACCATTACGTATCGTTGCTCTACAACAATGCTCTTGAAGTAACCCCGGAACGAATTGTCACATACGAGGTCGAACTGCAGGTTGGCCAGACAATTGGAGCTGGTGTTGTAGGTGATCCACGCCGAATGCACCGTTCTGGGAAAAACTTCGCTCGGATATTTGCACACTAAAATAGGAAAATTGAGGGGGAGGGGCGGGGGTGGAAGGGGGGCACACTGTCCAGCTGAAACCAGTGGTCCGCTTCAATTCCTTGGCGTTGGTACGGGGATATGAACCATGTCCTTAACATCTGAAGATACTAATTTCGGTTGACGGTATCATCAAGAAACTACGGAGCGTAAATCTATTTGCTATCGAAGACAGCCAATAGCGTAACATGGGGAAGGCTATAGGTATAGTAAGTCAAAACAGAAAAGACACATCAGATAACACATTAACGCCAATTCCTGTCATCCTGAAACGCAAAACTATGCATTCTTTCATGTGATGATACACTGATGAATCTACCATTACAACAGTCCGCACAACAGAAGGAATTGGAGATCTCAAATACATAGTACAGCAAAACAAGTTCAGTCCTAACATAATCGACCAAATCTCTGATAAAAATAACTAACCGATACATATTAAGATTAATAGCGACATAAAATTAAATAGAGGTACTAACAAAACTAACATACATCCCACAAACACATATAGGAAATATATCAAACAAACTTAACGTATTACTAAAGAAAACTGTATTAAGATTTGCACACCGCACTGCACACATTCTAAGCACAAAAATCCACTACGAAAAACGGGGACCACCAGTGCACTGTAGAGAACTGTCCACTAATTTGTATGTGCACTGGCTAACTTGAAAATGTAAAGGTAAAATTGAAGTATTGAACTAAACAAATGTCACATGAAAGTCAATGTCCAATAGATCACTGAAATAGCTTTGAGCCCCGGGCACTGTGCAGATTATCTTTATTACAGTTTTAGTTAGTAGCACACCGTCACGGGCCACAGTGAAAATTAGATTTTTCTGAAATCTGGCTGCTTTAACTTCTAGGAACCAACCGTTCACACGTTGCATTTACCTAAATTATTCAACAGAATGCAGGAACGGATTTGCATAATAAAATTCACAACTTACAAGGATCTGAGTTTCACGAAATTATTGGCTTTTTTCCCTTATGACCCGCAGCAACAGGTTTAATCAACTTCCAAGGATGAATGTTTATCCTTGGCGAGAACGCAAATAACTAGGCAATATCTCAGCTAGGTCCCCACTTATTCGAAAACCTTGAAAAATTGTGAGTCCACCTTGGTTCAGTTTCGAATTAAAGTACTCACATGCTAACTGGTAAAAATCACAAGTCCGCATCCACACTATAAATCGGAGGTAAAATTTCGTAGTTCGGAATAGTTCCCAGACCAAAAAGTGTCCCACAGCCCGAAATTATTACTAAATATTAACTGGCGATACTCAATTTTCACGAGACGACCAATTCGCTGCCCATCCAATTCGGACGGAGATTTCTCGCGAACACTGTACAAAGCAGCCTGCATGAGCCAAGATGGCAGCCGGGTATTTATATTCTTGCATAGGTCAATGAGTCTAATGAAGATTATTTGTTTCCTGATCATGTAAAAATATAAACCTACTGATATATACAACTATTATCCACTCCTGGAAATGGAAAAAATAACACATTGACACCGGTGTGTCAGACCCACCATACTTGCTCCGGACACTGCGAGAGGGCTGTACAAGCAATGATCACACGCACGGCACAGCGGACACACCAGGAACCGCAGTGTTGGCCGTCGAATGGCGCTAGCTGCGCAGCATTTGTGCACCGCCGCCGTCAGTGTCAGCCAGTTTGCCATGGCATACGGAGCTCCATCGCAGTCTTTAACACTGGTAGCATGCCGCGACAGCGTGGACGTGAACCGTATGTGCAGTTGACGGACTTTGAGCGAGGGCGTATAGTGGGCATGCGGGAGGCCGGGTGGACGTACCGCCGAATTGCTCAACACGTGGGGCGTGAGGTCTCCACAGTACATCGATGTTGTCGCCAGTGGTCGGCGGAAGGTGCACGTGCCCGTCGACCTGGGACCGGACCGCAGCGACGCACGGATGCACGCCAAGACCGTAGGATCCTACGCAGTGCCGTAGGGGACCGCACCGCCACTTCCCAGCAAATTAGGGACACTGTTGCTCCTGGGGTATCGGCGAGGACCATTCGCAACCGTCTCCATGAAGCTGGGCTACGGTCCCGCACACCGTTAGGCCGTCTTCCACTCACGGCCCAACATCGTGCAGCCCGCCTCCAGTGGTGTCGCGACAGGCGTGAATGGAGGGACGAATGGAGACGTGTCGTCTTCAGCGATGAGAGTCGCTTCTGCCTTGGTGCCAATGATGGTCGTATGCGTGTTTGGCGCCGTGCAGGTGAGCGCCACAATCAGGACTGCATACGACCGAGGCACACAGGGCCAACACCCGGCATCATGGTGTGGGGAGCGATCTCCTACACTGGCCGTACACCACTGGTGATCGTCGAGGGGACACTGAATAGTGCACGGTACATCCAAACCGTCATCGAACCCATCGTTCTACCATTCCTAGACCGGCAAGGGAACTTGCTGTTCCAACAGGACAATGCACGTCCGCATGTATCCCGTGCCACCCAACGTGCTCTAGAAGGTGTAAGTCAACTACCCTGGCCAGCAAGATCTCCGGATCTGTCCCCCACTGAGCATGTTTGGGACTGGATGAAGCATCGTCTCACGCGGTCTGCACGTCCAGCACGAACGCTGGTCCAACTGAGGCGCCAGGTGGAAATGGCATGGAAAGGCGTTCCACAGGACTACATCCAGCATCTCTACGATCGTCTCCATGGGAGAATAGCAGCCTGCATTGCTGCGAAAGGTGGATATACACTGTACTAGTGCCGACATTGTGCATGCTCTGTTGCCTGTGTCTATGTGCCTGTGGTTCTGTCAGTGTGATCATGTGATGTATCTGACCTCAGGAATGTGTCAATAAAGTTTCCCCTTCCTGGGACAATGAATTCACGGTGTTCTTATTTCAATTTCCAGGAGTGTATATGAAATCACTTCCAAATTTTATTAGCTTTTCGCTACTGAAATTAGATTATTAGTACGTACACTGGTTTTTGCATGAATTACACTTTTAAAATGAAAAATGTTACTTTTGGTGATATTATTGTTAACAAATATCAACAATTAATTTTCAATTTATTTCTACTTTCCTAACCATTGTTACTGTTTAATGCTGCCGCTCCTTTGACGACATATATTAATTTTGTGGCTAAATTTGCCGATTTTTCAGCACGCCATACACATTGTGGCCTATAGTTAAAAATGTAAATATTTATCAAAATTTTGGTTCAATTCTCTGATAGGCCTCTACGAAATCTAACTATTGACTTTTCGTTTATGAAAATCGTTGTATGAGGGTGGGAACTTTAATTGTGGTAACTATTTATTTACAGCTCGTACAAAATAGATACGTGTTTCAGAGTTTTACTGACCTTCAACTTTGTCACCAGCATTGCGTATAACCCGTTGCTAGCGATGTGGAAGTCTTAGGATATTCTTAGCAGTGCCAGTTGTGTTTACAGTTCGAGCGGCATGGTCTATTGCCCGACGAATTTGTAGTAGTTCTGAAGCGAATGCCGTGAAGTGTTTCCTTAAGTTTAGAAATCGAGTTGAGCTCACGAGGGCTGAAGTCACGGGAGTGCAGTAGGTGGTATAGCACTTAGCAGGCCCATCAGTCAAACAAATCAGTGACAGCTTGCACTGTACGTGCTTGAGCATTTTGTTGCAAAATGATGGTCAGGTCCTCAGAAAGTGTCACCACTTCTGCCTCTAAGCTGGTCGTTGGTTGCGTTCCAAAAATGAACAGCATAGAGACAGAAGTGATGACACTTTCTGCAGGACCTGACCATCATTTTGCAGGACAGTGCTCAAGCATGTACAGTGCAAGCTGTTATTTATTTGTTTGACTGATGGGGCTACTAAGTGCTATATCATCTACATCTACATCTATACTCCGCGAGCCACCTTACGGTGTGTGGCGGAGGGTACTTATTGTACCACTATCTGATCCCCCCTTCCCTGTTCCATTCACGAATTGTGCGTGGGAAGAACGACTGCTTGTAAGTCTCCGTATTTGCTCTAATTTCTCGGATCTTTTCGTTGTGATCATTACGCGAGATATATGTGGGCGGTAGTAATATGTTGCCCATCTCTTCCCGGAATGTGCTCTCTCGTAATTTCGATAATAAACCTCTCCGTATTGCGTAACGCCTTTCTTGAAGTGTCCGCCACTGGAGCTTGTTCAGCATCTCCGTAACGCTCTCGCGCTGACTAAATGTCCCCATGACGAATCGCGCTGCTTTCCGCTGGATCATGTCTATCTCTTCTATTAATCCAACCTGGTAAGGGTCCCATACTGATGAGCAATACTCAAGAATCGGACGAACAAGCGTTCTGTAAGCTACTTCTTTCGTCGATGAGTCACATTTTCTTAGAATTCTTCCTATGAATCTCAACCTGGCGCCTGCTTTTCCCACTATTTGTTTTATGTGATCATTCCACTTCAGATCGCTCCGGATAGTAACTCCTAAGTATTTTACGGTCGTTACCGCTTCCAATGATTTACCACCTATGGCATAATCGTACTGGAATGGATTTCTGCCCCTATGTATGCGCATTATATTACATTTATCTACGTTTAGGGAAAGCTGCCAGCTGTCGCACCATGCATTAATCCTCTGCAGGTCCTCCTGGAGTACGTACGAGTCTTCTGATGTTGCTACTTTCTTGTAGACAACCGTGTCATCTGCAAATAGCCTCACGGAGCTACCGATGTTGTCAACTAAGTCATTTATGTATATTGTAAACAATAAAGGTCCTATTACGCTTCCCTGCGGTACTCCCGAAATTACCTCTACATCTGCAGATTTTGAACCGTTAAGAATGACATGTTGTGTTCTTTCTTCTAGGAAATCCTGAATCCAATCACAAACCTGGTCCGATATTCCGTAAGCTCGTATTTTTTTCACTAAACGTAAGTGCGGAACCGTATCAAATGCCTTCCTGAAGTCCAGGAATACGGCATCAATCTGCTCGCCAGTGTCTACGGCACTGTGAATTTCTTGGGCAAATAGGGCGAGCTGAGTTTCACATGATCTCTGTTTGCGGAATCCATGTTGGTTATGATGAAGGAGATTTGTATTATCTAAGAACGTCATAATACGAGAACACAAAACATGTTCCATTATTCTACAACAGATTGACGTAAGCGAAATAGGCCTATAATTATTCGCATCTGATTTATGACCCTTCTTGAAAATGGGAACGACCTGCGCTTTCTTCCAGTCGCTAGGAACTTTACGTTCTTCCAGCGATCTACGATAAATTGCTGATAGAAAGGGGGCAAGTTCTTTAGCATAATCACTGTAGAATCTTAAGGGTATCTCGTCTGGTCCGGATGCTTTTCCGCTACTAAGTGATAGCAGTTGTTTTTCAATTCCGATATCGTTTATTTCAATATTTTCCATTTTGGCGTCCGTGCGACGGCTGAAGTCAGGGACCGTGTTACGATTTTCCGCAGTGAAACAGTTTCGGGACACTGAATTCAGTATTTCTGCCTTTCTTCGGTCGTCCTCTGTTTCGGTGCCATCGTGGTCAACGAGTGACTGAATAGGGGATTTAGATCCGCTTACCGATTTTACATATGACAAAACTTTTTAGGGTTCTTGTTTAGATTGTTTGCCAATGTTTTATGTTCGAATTCGTTGAATGCTTCTCTCATTGCTCTCTTTACGCTCTTTTTCGCTTCGTTCAGCTTTTCCTTATCAGCTATGATTCGACTACTCTTAAACCTATGATGAAGCTTTCTTTGTTTCCGTAGTACCTTCCGTACATGATTGTTATACCACGGTGGATCTTTCCCCTCGCTTTGGACCTTAGTCGGTACGAACTTATCTAAGGCGTACTGGACGATGTTTCTGAATCTTTTCCATTTTTGTTCCACATCCTCTTCCTCAGAAATGAACGTTTGATGGTGGTCACTCAGATATTCTGCGATTTGTGCCCTATCACTCTTGTTAAGCAAATATATTTTCCTTCCTTTCTTGGCATTTCTTATTACACTTGTAGTCATTGATGCAACCACTGACTTATGATCACTGATACCCTCTTCTACATTCACGGAGTCGAAAAGTTCCGGTCTATTTGTTGCTATGAGGTATAAAACGTTAGCTTCACGAGTTGGTTCTCTAACTATCTGCTCGAAGTAATTCTCGGACAAGGCAGTCAGGATAATGTCACAAGAGTCTCTGTCCCTGGCTCCAGTTCTGATTGTGTGACTATCCCATTCTATACCTGGTAGATTGAAGTCTCCCCCTATTACAATAGTATGATCACGAAACTTCTTCACGACGTTCTGCAGGTTCTCTCTGAGGCGCTCAACTACTACGGTTGCTGATGCAGGTGGTCTATAGAAGCATCCGACTATCATATCTGACCCACCTTTGATACTTAACTTAACCCAGATTATTTCACATTCGCATTCGCTAATAACTTCACTGGATATTATTGAATTCTTTACTGCTATAAATACTCCTCCACCATTGGCGTTTATCCTATCCTTGCGGTATATATTCCATTCTGTGTCTAGGATTTCGTTACTGTTCACTTCCGGTTTTAACCAACTTTCCGTTCCTAATACTATATGCGCACTATTTCCTTCAATAAGAGATACTAATTCAGGAACCTTGCCCTGGATACTCCTGCAGTTTACCAATATTACGTTAACTTTTCCTGTTTTTGGTCTCTGAGGACGGACGTTCTTTATCAACGATGATAATGTCCTCTCTGGTAAGCCGTCAGGTATTTTATCGTTTCGCCCAAGGCCCAAGGGGGGGTCCCTCTAACCTAAAAAACCCCCGTGTGCACGCCACACGTACTCTGCTACCCTAGTAGCTGCTTCCGGTGTGTAGTGCACGCCTGACCTGTCTAGGGGGGCCCTACAGTTCTCCACCCAATAACGGAGGTCGATGAATTTGCAACCATTATAGTCGCAGTCGTCTGAGCCTCTGGTTTAGACCCTCCACACGGCTCCAAACCAGAGGACCGCGATCGACTCTGGGCACTATGCTGCAGATATTAAGCTCAGCTTGCACTCCGCGTGCGATGCTGGTTGTCTTCACCAAATCAGCCAGCCGCCGGAAGGAACCAAGGATGGCCTCAGAACCCAAGCGGCAGGCGTCATTCGTTCCGACATGTGCTACTATCTGCAGCCGGTCACACCCAGTGCGTTCAATAGCTGCCGGAAGGGCCTCCTCCACATTACGGACGAGACCCCCCGGCAAGCACACCGAGTGCACACTGGCATTCTTCCCCGACCTACCCGCTATTTTCCTAAGGGGCTCCATAACCCGCCTAACGTTGGAGCTCCCTATAACTAATAGGCCCGCCCTCTGTGACTGTCGGGACCTTGCCGGAGAATCGGCCACTGGCCCAACAGGCGAGGCATCCTGTGGTGGCTCGGAAACGATGTCATCACCACTAGGAAGCACCCCGTACCTGTTGGAAAGGGGTAAGGCAGCTGCCACGCGGCCAGATCCCACCTTCGCCTTTCGGCCAGGCACGCGCGAGCCCACCACTGTCCGCCATTCACCCTGGAGTGATGGCTGACCGGTAAGATGCTCACTGCCGGAAGACGCAGCGACATCAGGGGTTCCATGTGATTCCAAGGCCACCGAAGTAGGCATAGGTCTCACCACAGTTGCCCCAACGCCACTACGAGCCGACGCCTGCGCCTCGAGCTCGATGAGCCTAACAGACAAAGCCTCCACCTGCCCCCGAAGAGTGGCCAATTCTCCTTGCGTCCGCTCACAACAACCACAGTCCCTACACATGACTATGTTTACCCTACTCTATACGGTGACAAATTCCCAAGATAATCTTCTGATGAGCTACTCTGATAATCAAGAAACACTCACTGAAATACGAGACGCGAAAACTACGCTAGGTTTTCCCAGAAAAACTATTTAAAAGCTAAGCGCAGCAAATAAGTACAAAAACGCTTTATATAAACAGTACTCGCTGCTGCTGGTGCTCTCGCTCTGGCTGTCACAAGACAACTGCTGATTCAAGTGACCTGTGGCTAACGGCCGCGAAACAAACAAAAGACGGTTTTAGGGCGCTTTCTGTTCTAAACGATCAAGAAAACACTAAGAAATCTAACACGAAAACTACGTAAAGTTTTATCAAGAACTGTTAGTTACTATGCAGAGCAGATAAACACAAATAGAATCCCTTCCTTAGTGGAAGGTCGTAAACAAAATGCAAAATAAACGCTTTATACAAACAGTACTCGCTGCTGCTGGTGCTCTCGCTCTGGCTGTCACAAGACAACTCTGCACTCCCCTGGCTTAAGCCCTCGTGAGTTGAACTCGATTTCTAAACCTAAGGAAACACTTCACGGCGTTCGCTTCAGAACTGCTACAATTTCGTCGGGCAGTAGACCGTGTCGCTCGAACTGTCAACGCAACTGGCACTGCTAAGAGTATCCTACGACTTCCACATCGCTAGCAACGGGTTATACGCAATGCTGGTGACAACGTTGAAGGTCAGTAAAACTCTGAAACACGTATCTATTTTGTACGAGCTGTAAATAAATAGTTACCACAATTAAAGTTACAACCCTCGTAGTTGTCACCGAGTTACAATTTCTTAAATTTCGTACACTTCGTAAGATGTTTAACACAAAATAACTTAAAAACTATTCATCGCACCGAGGACACACTAATACCCTCGTATTCGCTATAATTCTCCCTTTATTGCTGTGGAACTGGAGTTCCAGTATATTACTGCTTCCACATGATATTAGAACATGCCTGATTTTTCAGTTTTTAACAAGACCCTTTAGTCACTCTTAGCGGCTTTTCCCACTGTTTTTCTCCCCAACGACCTTCGAGCACGGTCGTCTGCTAGCATCAGAATTTCTCATACATCGTGTCCGCTCCAATAGCAGAGCTCAATTAGCGCCACATCTAACGGACGAACTACAAGTAGACCAAAATCCCAGGACCGCCAAACGTCACTTACTTTCTGAGTAATAAAAAGTGTCGTACAGAGAAGTATCAACTGAAAGCATACCTACCTGCTGGATTGGGTCTGCGGCCAATTTACAGATACCAGTTGCGAAAGGTACATAAAAATAGTGATCACTTTTCTTAAAGTCTGAATGCTGACTGTTATGAATAGGTTAATTAAATTAATAGTCAATATTGCCAGGCAGTCTCTGTCGGCGGTAATTACTGACAGATTCTTAGAAGTTAGCGAAAAGATAGCGTAAGTTTACCTACAATCTGCGAGTTGATTTTTATACATGATGCTTACGGAACTATTTCAGTACTATTTGTAAGCAGCCAGACCAATTATAGGAACTAAACATCCGCCAGACATTTAAAATGTCGCCATTAGCATGACCGCGTGTTTGGTTATCTGATGGCTTTGTAAGACAGTCTCACTCAATTTACTTTTTTATGGTCTAATGAAGTTGTTCAGCAGGAATCAAACAATATTTTAATGCCAAATTACAAATTACAGCATGGTAATAAATTGTTGACCTGCAGAAGAAAGTTATATACTAAAATGAATGTTTGTTACCGTCATTTAATGCTATCAAGAAATATTGCTTTTCATTGTTTTCTTACAAGTTATAAAGAAATGTGTACAATAAGTGTGTTAAAAACTTTATTTAAATATTAAGTACTTTTCATTAACAAGTATATTGCGGTTGTTTAATTTTCGTCATTGTCATCGTTAATATTTGATAACTCGTCATCCAGGCATTCTTGGCAGTGAATATCTGAGTCATCATCATCAGCCTTATTTGTGTCGTCTTCTGTAAAAACAAATAACATTATTAAGAGTCGAGTAGCCTACAAATTTACAAACGAAACCTTACGTTGAAAAAGAATACCCGAATTTGTCTCAACTGGTCTCCGTCGAACTAGTTGAACTGATACTTGTTGCCTTCTGACTTCTATTATTTTTAGGACTGGAAATACCACGAACGTTCATATGGGCACTATCCCAGAGACTAGTGAAGTAATTTGCTCTCCGGAACTGCTGTCGAAGTTCGATCTTACACGGTGTTAAGGTGCTTGCATCAACGTTTTTAATATTTTCCGAATAAAGTCTTCATTTACGTCGGAGGCATTGCAACTGTTGAGGGTGCACTGAACTCTTGCATTGCAGCAACTGTATCAATAATTCCTACCATTTTGTAAACATCACAAATTTCTGTATTATAATCAAGGTCTTTTCCTGTAATTTGGCATCACTTAATAACTCCAGCTAGCCGAATCTGGTAAATGCTGCTTGACACACTTGGTTTTTTGTAAATATATTAAATGGCCTTTGTTTGCGTTTCTTGAAAAAAGGCTGGGTTGTAATCACAGCCAGTGGTCGCATGAAAGTCTGATAAGCTCAGAGGTAAGGACAGTCCTAAGTTTTCGTAAATGTTTGAAATATCAAAGAACTCAGCTTATTTCCAGTGCCAGTCAATATCCAAATGCGAATCATACTTTTTTAAAGGATGCTTATTGCCTAGCATGATTGCTGCAGTATTATTATCAGAATATCTTATCACAAAACTAGACTGAGCATCAGTATTACAAACACGGCAAACGGTTTTGCTGTCAGCCTCCTCTTGATCTGGACGCGATAGACTTACATCGATATCAGAAACAACTGTGTTATTGGTGACGGTGTAAGAGTGACGATGTTTACAATTAACGAAAGCCCGTTTATTGCCAATGTATGGTACCACCTCGTTAGAAGCTCAGTGAAAGATAAGAAAATCAAGAAGAGCCAGTTTGAAGCTCGTGTTTTTCAATTCTTTTGCGAAGTCAGTTGGTTGAACTTCATAGGGTCCAATCTTGTTGAACTCCTGCTAAGGTGATTCATTTAGAAGGCATCGCTGATGGGGAAAGGTATTGGTCGAAAAAGACGTCATATCTTGCCACTTTTAGTTGTGTTACAGTTTGCATCATTTTCTTTGAGATATTCCCAGAGCTTTTAGGAACATTTGTAATAGTATGAAGCAAGTTATCACTGTCTCTGAGGAGGTGGATTGTGTTCTACGTAATTTTCCAGATTTTTCATTGAAATAGATTTTTGGGTTTTGCAAAGATCACGATCGAAATGGCACTTAGATATTGGCACTTGAGTTATGGGATGTGACAAAATTTTGGCTATGTCGATTTCATGACCAATTGATATACCAAATACGTCCAAATTAATCTCTTTGAATACATACTTCCTGCACTTTACCACGAATCTTTTTTTTTAATAATCCTCAGAAAATGCCTCGTGATGACTGTGTGTTGTGTGCTGTCCTTAGGTTAGTTATGTTTAAGTAGTTCTAAGTTCTAGGGGACTGATGACCACAAATGTTAAGTCCCATAGTGCTCAGAGCCATTTGAACCAATCCTCAGGAAAGTTATCTACCATACTTTTTTAAGCTCTTCTCAAACCTTTTTGTGTCTTCTGTACATTCTGCAATAAAAACTAAGCGTTTAATCTCATCATTTTGTTCAATATTGAATAGGAATTTTTCAACTGGTTCTGAGGCTGCTTAACTGGACGAAATGTTTATTAAGAGATCTTTAGGTACTTCAGCCCTGAATGGTTTTATAAACTTATCAAAGGTATCAACAAATTTTAGTAATTTCTTACTATTCTTTTTCCTATTATGATTTGCTAACTCTACTGTAACGTTGAGTTATTTATGGAAACACAAATCCTTATAAACGTAATTAATAATGACTGATCGTTTATAATCGCGGAGAGCCCATCGTTGACGTCCTGAAATCGAATTGGTGAATTGTATTATATCTCTGAGACTCCTAGCTTCATCTGCGTCGATTGATTGTTCCAGAATTAAATCAACTGGTTGTTTTGAAAACAGTTTATTCTTCATTAAATGTCGAAGAAACCTCGTTTTCGTTGGAACTGCTCAAACAAATCAGGGTGAGATTCGGCAAAACATCTGAGAAATAAGTAGGTGATTTTTGTAGTACAAAATTAAATGTATCAAAATTTCCTGTGCGGGCTCTTCTTGACAGATTTAAATATTAATGAATAAGAGTAATACAGCGTAAATTGTGTTTCTCCGAATTCACCGTTGAGAGTTTTTTGTCTATAAATATTCTTGATCTGTAATAGTTCATTTAGGGCTTCATTCTTTTACTGTGAATAAAGATAATGACGACTTTCTCAGTATCTCATATAGTCCGGTCATTTTATGTGTGATCACGGCATTATTTACTTCTAGAATCCTACAGCCATCAAAGGGTGAAGTCTGTTCCATGTATTTAAATGTTTTCCATCAAGAAACCCATTTATGGAGTAAAAAGCTGACAGATTATTCTGGACCATAATGTTGGTTGAACCATAATCTACTATGATTTTGCCTAGAGCTTTGAATAAGCCATTATGGTACGAAAAGATCTCATATATATGAATAGATTATACAGATCTGGCTTACTATCAGGCTGAATTTGTAAAGCTGCTTTCGCAATTGCGAGGTCGTATGTGAATTGGATGAATTATTTCCCACTGCCTTCGTTCAGTAATATTAAAGACTACTCATTCTTTAACGGGAAGTATTTACGAAACTATTTGTTTCGAATTATTACGGTTGCTCAGTAAGCCAATGAAACCAACCCACGTTGGAACATTTGGTAACTGCAGAGCATGGTTAACATCCGCATTGTATCAATCACTATGTATAATGGTAAATTTCTAGGTCCTGCATTTTCACTTGCATGGTCTAACAAGTCTAAATTGTTTGTCTGTACTTTTTGTTGCCGTTGGTTGTTCCTCCACATCTGAAGATATAACTGTTCGTTTCCGTTTCTTCATGTGTGAGGTTACCTCGCTATTGACAATAGGTAAATCTATTAACTGTACTTCTTCTGACGCATTTACAGCAACTCTTAGACAAATAATGCCAACAGTATCGTGTAACGTATCTTTTCTACTCTTTATTTCTACGAATGTGCTGCTTTGTTAGTTGTTTCAGGACATACACATGACATCTGTAATGAAATATGTGTCGATTCTGTTTCCAGCTCTTCCACTCCTGCATGACTAATGCAATGGCCACATCTTTGAGTAACATCAATAATTTTTCGTCTGCTCGTTAAACTCTTCAAAGACATTCCAAGCATGATAAGCTTTGAAGCTTTGACTTTAACATTGTGGACAGCATATACGATGTCTTCACAATAAGATTTGACTTGACGAATACATTTTGGGTTTTCTATGTAAATTGAAGATGGATGGGAGAGAAAGGAAAGGAAAGGGTTTACTGAAGTTAGCTGCATCTGGACATTACACGCAAATAGCGGCGACGAGTGAAAATGTGTACCGGACTTGGATTTGAGCCCGAGATCTCCTGCTTACTAGGCAGGTGCGTTAACCACTGTGCTATCCGGCACACAGCGATTTCGCAACTGCGCTATCTCGGCACGCCACACGACCGACATAATCCCCAACTAGCGCCACCTGTACAGATCCTCTGTCCATTTACTACTCCACGCATACAAAAGTTTAGGATTTTCTGTGCGTTTTCGATTGCTACCGGCTATTAAAGTGTAATAAAATCCTTTGAATCTTGTAGGACTGATACTTCTCCTTCCTTTAAATTTTGTACTGATGTATGTTGTGGTAATTTTATCTTCTAGATTTGGAAAACAGATTTTCTTAATAGTAAAGGAGGTTTGTATAGCACCTCTTGATCTTTGGTGGAACTCGTTTCGAGTGCCGCACTTCGAGGATTGCATTCGCAATTGTCGAAGCGTTAGGTGTTTCTGCAGCAGCCGACGCAGCAGACCAGTCCCGCGGCAGCAGCAGCAGCAGCAGCAGTGGCAGCCTCAGTCCCGGCGACCGCAGCAGCGTCGGCAGCTTCCAGCAGCGCCAGCCAGTCCCAGGAAACGCCAGCCGGTCCCTAGCGACGTGAGCCGGTGCCAGCGCCGCCCACCGGACAGCCCAGCAGCCCAGCACCCCAGCGGTCCTGCAACAGCAGCGGACGCCGTCAGCCCATCGCCGCCCCCGGCAGCAGCTCTCCCACCCCCCCTCCCATGCGGTCGCCCTCCCGTCGACGGCCGCGGAGTGAGGGCTTCGGCCCCAGCTGGAGTCTTCGTCTCTGTCTTCGTCTTTGTCTTCATCTTTGTCTACGTCTTCATCTTCGTGTGCGCTCCATAGCTGTCTTCATCCCTTGTTTATCCTTTGTCTCCTATCCTGTTTTTCCCTTCTGACCCTCATCACCTTTGCCAAGACTACCCCCACCACCACCGCAACCACCACAGCCATCGTCTACACTTCTCCCTCTGCCACCACCAGCACGATTATGTGGTGCACCCAGTCGCCCCCCCCCCCCCCAAATCCATCCCCCCGCTTTTAACCCTTCCCTCTCCAGCGGCCTACGTCGCCCCATCCCCAACTCCTTTCCACCAAGCTACCTCCTCCGATCCCTTCCCTCCACTCCCCCATGCTGTTTCGACCACTCCTGCGGCCCCCGCCAGGGTGGTGGCCCAGAGGGCCACAGGCCATGCCACACCATCGCCATCACCATCACCAGCACCTATGCTGGGACCTGCCACCTCCCGCTATCTCCCAGTTGCTCCTGTCCCCTATGCCTCTTCCCACCCTTTCGCTGCTGTTAAGCACCTCAGCGCCACCTCCACTTCCTCAGCCCCCAAGGAGTCCCAGCCTCTTCCTCCTCCTCCCTCCCCTGCAAGATGCCATGGATGTCTCCCAGCCTGTCCCTTGTAACACTCCGGTTTATTCTACTGACTTATCCCGCTCGATCGCGATCTGATAGCAGCCCAAATAGATATTAATTAATGTGACCGTGTACGTACTGGGGCTGGCAATCGGATTGGACTGCTACGGAGTTGTTACATTCCATCTTTGTCCTTCTCAAATGCTGTAATAAAGAAATGTCTGGTGCCAAGAAGAACGACAACACAGCTTCATTAATCAACAACCTATATTCATCACAAAAACACATAGTAAGGAGACAGCCACTGCCTTCGTCGTACAGAATTAATAACGGCTAATCTCAGCACAGGCCCTTTAGTTATTCACTATTGTCACACGCAATTTCAATCATTGTAATTCACCACTACAATCCAACACTGCAATCCAACACTGCAATCCAAATGATGCCGGCGTGGTGGACGCGTAATTACAATATCGGCACAAAAATGTCACTGAATCACACTAGTAATTGCACTTGTTCACTTTCCTGAATATTCCTAACACAAAGGGGTTAAACCACGGCGATGGCCTCCCCCTTTGTCGGTACGGCCTTGCATTACGGCCACTGGCCGCCCCACGGCCCGGCCCGCAGCCTGGTTTCCACTCTACTGTCTCAACACTCGCTCTCGCTCTCGCAACCCGACACACACTATCGATTGTTTGTCCTGTCGACCTGTGCTGTCGCAAAACTTATAGTAAGGGCCTACAGACCCCTTACACCCTTCTGACCCCTCCTCTACCTCTCCCTCCTATAGATACCTCCTGTCCCGATCCCTCTCTCCTAGAGGCCCAGAACGTAATCCTGCTCCTCCACCAACACTTTCCCAGAGCCCCTATCTCCCTCCTCACCCCCTGTAGGGACTCTGTCCTTATCTCCTCCCCAACCCCACCCTCCATCCTACAATCTCTCCAGAATCCCTTTCACCCACTTTGGTCCAAATGCCTCCCTCACCCTGCTCCTTCACCTTCCTCCTCCCACCAACAACAACCCCCATGTCGCTCACTGACCCTCACCACCATGATCTGACGATCACGGAGGAGGAGGTGTTGGAGGTGGTCAAGGCGCACCGCTACCTGGAGATGCGTCCCACATGCCGGATCTATAATCCTGCCGGCCCCACCTGCCTTATGCAAGTTTTCTCGGAGCACGCTTCCTCTATAGACCTTCCCCTAAAGGAGGGTGCCCTCCTGTTTCATCACCGGTACAAGGTTGACCCCTCCCGTTCCCCTCCCCAATCTGCTGGCAGAGGTGTTTCCTCTACAATGCACATCTGAGTGCTGCGAGGCCCCAGTTGGCCTACACTGTAAGCAGGCGCACTTCCTCCAGCAGTGTCCCGACCTGCAGTCCCCTCCTTCCTGTAACACTTGCAACCTTCCCTACCCCACCTACTCCCAGAAGTGCAGGGCCCAACCCCCCCCCCTCCACTCCTGAACTCACTGTCCCCGTCTGCCCTCTGGATGCTCCCACTCCTCCTGGTAACTCCCTTCGTCCCCCAACTGCCAAAGACATCATCAGGTTCGTTACCATCGTCCTCTAAAACGTCCAACCTTCCCAGCGCCCCCACACCCTCCAGCAGGTATGCCTCGCCGCCCGCTCCAGTTTCCATCTAAATACCTACACCACCTACTCCTATAACCAATCCAACTTCACCCATCTTGACACCCTCATCTAAGTTGCATTATGGTGTGGCAGCACTGTATCTTGTTCAACAACATCCGCTCCCTTCTAATTAACAAGAACCTCCTCGTGCATTCCCTCATGACCCATCATGTGGATGCCTTCCTCTTGAACGAAACCTTTCTCCAGCCCCAACATACCATGCACACATCACCCTACCTCCTTCACTGCTCCGATAATCCCCTCCCGATAGTGTGTGGCAGGGTAGACATTGGCCACCACTGCTAGATCCCTGTTCGGCTCCAACCCCTCCTTCCTGACCCCACAGAACACCTGATCCTCATCTCTTCTACCCTGGCCTTACCATTACCTGCGCCACCATCTATGGCCACCCCTCTGCCCCTATTCCTTTCGACTTCCTTTCGCCACATCAACCATACCTTGCATAGTCATTCCTCTGCCCAACTCTGGCAGTGGCATCGTTTCCTGACCACCCTCCAACGTGACCTCCTTCCCATTCCCCAACACACCTGCCCCAAATCCAATACCACTCCTCATGTCATCCTAGCCTCCTCTAACCTCCTTGGCCACATAGCGGTGGATGTCCTCAACCCTATAGGCAGTGACAATCTCCCTGTCCTCCTCACCGTATCAGACGGTAGTCACCTCCATCCAGACTCTCGCCTCGACCCTCCCTGAAATATGTCCATGACCATTCCTGTACCAAGTGGAATGCCTACTGGTATACCCTCACCATCCATTTCGATAGCCACCCCCTCGCCTACCACCACCCTGATGACGTTACCCATGCCACCTCCTTTCTCCAGCAGACCTTGTCTGAGGCCTTGGAGGCCCACATCCCTACTGTCGCCATCCACCCACACTGCACCACTTTACTCCCACGGGTCATCGTCCTCCTTTGTGAATCACACCGTCTATACCATGCCTTTCTACACACATGGGACCGAGACACAGTACGATGCCACCAGTAACTCCAACGACACATCTGAAACTTGTTTGCTGCCAAGAAATGCCAGGACTGGCGACAGACAAGCACCTGTCTCAATGCTACCCTGCCTATTAACTTGTCTGGTCAGCCTTCCATCGCCTTACCGGATCTAAACCCGCCCCTACTACCCTCTCCTTCATAATGACCACCCCTTTTCTGATACCCTTAGTAAGGCCAACCATTTTGCTTCCTATCTCTCCGATATCTTTACCATCCCTGATGATCCTCAGTTCGATTATACCCTTTTCCCTTTTGTCCACGATCGAACTGACACCTCTGACACTCCCCTCGCTCCTGGTTTCCAGTACTTGGACAACACATCCCATCAGCCTTACCCCAGTCTTCAGCAAGGTCCTGGAATCCATCCTCACCTGATGCATCCACCAGCATCTCCACCAGCACTGCCTCCTTCCCTCTACCCAATGTGGCTTTCGACCATCCTTCACTGTCAATGACCTTCTCCTCCACCTCACTCACCTCCTCTCTGAACAACTCAACTCCTGTCACTCCACCATCTTCCTCTCCCTCGACCTTGAACGAGCCTACGACCGTGTATGGCATTCCGGTCTCCTCTTCCAGCTCCATACCTTCGCCCTTCGTATTCACTATGTCCATCTGATCGCCTCCTTCCCTCCCACCGTCCTTCCTATGTCACCATCCACAACACAGATGCCTACACTTTCTACCCCTCTGTCAGTGTAACCCAAGGTTCTCTCCTTTCCCCTCTTCTCTACCTTCTTTACACGGTGAACATGCCTCTGCCTGCACCCCCTTTACACCTTCTCCAGTATGCCGATGACATCGTCTTCCTTGCCCTCGCCCCCACCCTGCAACGTTCCCAGCACCTTCTACAATTCCATCTTGACTGGTTCACCACTTGGTGTAACCAGTGGCTGCTCAAGGTCAATCCTTCCAAGACCCAGGTGGTCATTGTAGGCAACACCACTTCTTCCGTCTCCTCGATTTCTATCTTACTGTCTATGGCCATCCTATCGTCCTTACCCCCACCCTCAAGTACCTTGGTGTCACCCTTGATCTTCGCCTCTCCTGGACCCCTGATCTCCTCACGACCCAAGCCAAGGCATGCTCCCAACTCCACCTCCTCAAGCTCATTTCTGGCTACACCTGGGGTCTGGACCCCTCCACACCTACAAATCCCTCATCCACCCTATCCTCTGTTAAGCACATCCCACCTAGATCTCCACTCCTCCTACCTTCTACAAATCCCTTGAAACCCTGGAACGCCATGCACTCCACCTCACCTATCGTATCCGCCTCCCTTTCCCCATGCAGATCTTCTATGACTTAATTCCTTTCCCACACCTCCTCCTTTTCCTTGAACAGATAGATCCTTTACACCTCCCCCAAACTTGATCCCTCTCACTCGCTTGTCTCTCCCATCCTTTCCCACCCCCATCCACTGCTGCACCTGTACTCCTGCATCCCACCTGCTCTCAATCTTGCCACACTGCATACCCTTGCCCGAGGTGGCTTCCGCCTACTTCACCTCCCTGATGATGCCCTCGTCGCCTCCATCTACCCCTCCTACCAACTTTGATCCTCCCCTTCCTTCTCCTGTGTTTTCCTCCAGGGCACCCTTTTTCCCTTCTCTCCCTCCTGACTTCCTTCCTCCCTCCCTCCCTCCCACCCTTCCTCCTTCCCCCCATCACCGGGCTTACAAACACACCCCCTACCCTCTAGCCTCCCCCTTCCTTCTTCTCTCCGCTGACATCAGCCCCTCCCCCTCTCCCTCCTACCCTCACCTCTTCCCTCTGGCAGGCCCCGGGCTTTTTTGTGTGAACAGTGCGTCTTCGTGCGCCGGAGAACGTCGCCACAGTGCTCATGTTTGTCGTCCCGTCAGTGCATCAGTGTGTCTCCATCCGAGCTCCTGCGTTCACGTGTGACATTCTGTATTCTCCGGTGTGCAGTGTTGGATGTTTCTTTATCCTAGCAGTACATCAGTGAACGACTTCGTTTATTTTACTATGTTTGTCTCCCGTTTTTGTCCTCCATGTATGTTTGTTTTTCTGTATTCCCGTTGTACTGTATGTCTTTTCTATAGCCGAAGAGCCGAATAAGTAGGCCGCTGCCGGCCTACCTTGTTTGTGAGGTATAAAAATGACAACAAAGAAAAAAAAGCATGTCTTCATCCTTCAAATGTTCATATGGTTGCTCATCAATAGTTATTAACTGTTTGGGAGCTAATAATTTTTTATTTTGAATCACAAAAAATCTAATCTCTTTATCAAATTATTGTATCATCTTATTTTATAAATTGTGCAGTTTGAAATTACCTTTGACTTCCCCAATTACCACCGACGGAAACTAACTGGCAATATTACCTATTAATTTTAAATGATATTGGGTAGCATGTTGATAAAAGTCAGCGCTCAGACGTTAAGAAAAGTGACCAATGTTTTTATGCACCTTTCGTACCTGGTACCTGTAAATAGGCTCCCGGCCCAGGCTAGAAGGTACGTATGGATTCAGAGTATATACTAATACTACTCTGTACGAGACGTTTCGGCACTCAGAAAATAAGTAACGCGTGGCGGCCCTGAGATCCTGCTCTAAAAGCTGTTACCGCTCAGTCACCACGTAGCTTGCTAGCATCCACTCTTATCTGTCAAACGTGAGCTCGCGCGCCGACAACTGTCACTCTGAGCGTAACCAACTCGACGCTCTCGGCCGCGCCCACTCCCAAAGTTCATGAGGTGCCTTCTTGGGCGCTATACCGTCACAACATATACCAAGGCGAGTATTAAATAAGATAGAATTTTTATACATCGGCATTACACTTTCTGACACTGCAGCACAACAAACCGAAAAAAAGAACGTGTTTAGGAAAGATCTATAATGCGCTGTAGCACTGGAACTGCGTATTTACGCAATAATCAAGTATAAATATGAATCCAGGAAATGCGGCATGATAGCTTCAGAAACGGAAATCAACATTGCACTGTACACTGTGCTTTTGTTACACAGTCTGGGAACAGGACACGTTGTCTCCTCAGCCAATCAGAACACTGAATGAGAGCAGATTACACGTTATGTAATCAGCCATCCCACCAACACGTTTTCGATCCACGAACACACCAACGACGAAAAAAGTTTAAGAATGGAATACGAATAAAGTAGATAATCAATGTAATGTAGAAAGTGTGCAGTATCATTAAAAGCAGTACTGTAACACACCCGTAATCCTGGAGAAATCGAAGGCGCCGGTTTCCGCGAAAGACACGGATGTTTTAGTCGCTAGTCGTGTTCGCAACATTCTTGTAATGAACTATTGCATCTCAGTTCCGCCTCTTCAACAAAAAAGAGATGTAGTATTTATTTCTGGTGATGTGCTCGGCGGAACATATACTCAGCTAGATAACCTGCGAAATGTTCGATCTTTCTGCCATATCGCGGGATGGCAGCTCTGACGTCCCGCCACATCCTGTGTGTGAACTGAACGACCTTCCGCATTGAACCTTCAGTACCTACATCTACATCTACATACATACTCCGCAATCCACCATACGGTGCGTGGCGGAGGGTAACTCGTACCACAACTGGCATCTTCTCTCCCTGTTCCACTCCCAAACAGAACGAGGGAGAAATGACTGCCTATATGCCTCTGTACGAACCGTAATCTCTCTTATCTTATCTTTGAGGTCTTTCCGCGAAATGTAAGTACTGCAGTCAGCCTCAAATGCTGGTTCTCTAAATTCCCTCAGCAGCGATTCATGAAAAGAACGCCTCCTTTCGAGTTCCTGAAGCATTTCTGTAACACTCGCGTGATGATCAAACCTACCAGTAACAAATCTAGCAGCCCACCTCTGAATTGCTTTTATGTCCTCCCTCAATCCGACCTGATAGGGATCCCAAACGTTGGAGCAGTACTCAAGAATAGGTCTTATTAGTGTTTTATACGTGGTCTCCTTTACAGATGAAACACATCTTCCCAAAATTCTACCAATGAACCGAAGACGACTATCCGCCTTCCCCACAACTGCCATTACATGCTTGTCCCACTTCATGTCGCTCTGAAATGTTACGCCCAAATATTTAATCGACGTGGCTGTGTCAAGCGCTACACTACTAATGGAGTATTCAAACATTATGGGATTCTTTTTCCTATTCGTCTGCATTAATTTACATTTATCTATATTTAGAGTTAGCTGCAATTCTTTACACCAATCACAAATTCTGTCCAAGTCATCTTGTATTCCCCTACAGTCACTCAACGACGACACCTTCCTGTACACCACAGCATCATCAGCAAACAGCCGCACATTGCTATCCACCCTATGCAAAAGATCATTTATGTAGATAGTAAACAACAGCGGACCTACCACACTTCCCTGGGGCACTCCAAATGATACCCTCACCTCTGATGAACACTCACCATCGAGGACAATGTACTGGGTTCTATTACTTAAGAAGTCTTCGAGCCACTCTCATATTTGGGAACCAATCCAATATGCTGGTACCTGAGTTAGGAGTCTGCAGTGGGGCACCGAGTCAAACGCTTTCCGGAAGTCAAGGAATATGGCATCCGTCTGATACCCTTCATCCATGGTTCGCAAGATATCATGTGAAAGAAGGGCGAGTGTTGTACGAGCTGAAACAATCACTAACAATCGTCGTTCCAGGGAGAATCTTCTGTTTTATAATTCTGAACAACATTTACTTGGTCCGAAATTCAACAGAGTCAAGGAGGCATTTTTTCGAACCTAATTGAACTCCACCGAACACCCTATTTCCTACAATTTCATGGCCTTTGTTCTGTTTCCTTTGCTCAAATTTCGCTTCACCGACTCACAACAGAACTGTTGCGTTCCAACCTAACCTAGACCTCTGCCTACGCTATAGATCTGTGCATCACCACAACCAGGTTCTTTTTCTGCCCATTCAAGCCGTGCTCTTACATCCCAGCCTCATGATATCTTTGTAAATCTCAAGATATCTGGAAAAGACAGCCGAAAACAGCTTAACCACGCTCCTGCGAATCGAGATTAATTCGTAGATCAGCCAAGTATTTGTAACGAAGGATATACAAGTCACCGCTTCACTCCCAGTAATTTAAATCACTAAACTCTCCTAGAATTTAAAAGTGTGGTTGATACAAATTCATGGTTCCCACCAACATTTTGAGCAGTACAGTTGTCAGTAGGGGTATGGGGAAGGGTCCACTGGGGGCCGAACAGCACAATAACCCTGGGTTCGGTGTGGAGCGGCGGTGGGGTGAGTGGACTGCTGTAACCTGTTGTGGGATTGTGAACCACTGAGGTGGTAGCCAAGCGGTTCTAGGCGCTTCAGTCTGGAACCGCGTGACCGTTACGGTCGCAGGTTCGAATCCTGCCTTGGACATGGATGTGTGTGATGTCCTTAGGTTAGTTAAGTTTAAGTAGTTCTAAGTTCTAGGGGACTGAATGACCTCAGATGTTAAGTCCCATAGTACTCAGAGCCATTTGAACCATTCTACGGCGGGTTCGAAGGCTCTCCGTCGTTTCTAGGTCCTCAGTTACATACACTACACAACAATACTGCAACAGAAATACGCAAAATCGTTATTAGTTATGAATGGACATATATAACTGTTCTGTATATTTGCTGATAGCCGACAACGGCCTTGGAGTTGAATTAAGCTTATAGCACCAGAAAACCACAAATTAATAAAAAGTCCTTGAATACAACAGCGTTTTGGCTTGCTATATATACGGTATAATATTCTTAGAAGACATGTGTGACGGTACATGTATAGAAGAATTTAAAATGGGGAGGCTTATTCTCCACTTTCTCATAAAAATATAGGTTCTCCTTCGACCAACAGACAACAATGCATGGCCAGGAAGTCTGGTAACTGACAAATTAGTAATTCAAGCTCATTTTACTACGCTTCGGTATTGCGTCAAAGACCTGCGGGAATGCATCACATGTATTGTTCCTTTGTGTTAAATCATTGTTCGATAATTCCTGAACATACGTTGGTCAATATGCGCGTAAATTTAATACGCTTGTGTAAAGTTTGCCAAGGCACGCCCGGTTCAACTGGCCTTTTCCGTGTAGACTCCATTGACGAATTTTTCACAAATGTCACCACGTCTATCCATTGTTTTGTTGATGGCCAGCCACTCCTCGTTTTATCCTTTACACTTCCGGAAGTAAACAGTTTTGTACCTGCTGCTGAAGTATTTTCTTCGGAGGTGGCTCGCGCCGGATGGGATCTGGCAGTTCGTTGTTCCAACGGCTGCCCAATTCTTGCAACTTTATGGATCCAGATGCTTGCACTGGTATCAGCCATTGTCTACGTAATCTACAACACGTCAGCTCAGGAGGAGAATACGCAAGTGCCAAAACCCGATATGAAACTTCGGTCTGTAGACGAGGGTTCAAAGTAAGCGAACACGTGTCTTGGCTTATCCGTAGATACTCTCTACCTTCTGGAAGAAAAAACGCAAATTTTTCGAGGAAATTTCCAGGTACTTTATGTATCTTTTACCGTGCAGCATACACAGACGAAATAGTTGCACAGCAGTTAGCGTCAAAGCTTCTTAATTTTCCTCCTCGTGTTTGAAACCCGATCATTATTTTTGTTTTCGTTGTATGTAGAACATTGCGACACAACCGTTTGCCAATGTACACTCCTGGAAATTGAAATAAGAACACCGTGAATTCATTGTCCCAGGAAGGGGAAACTTTATTGACACATTCCTGGGGTCAGATACATCACATGATCACACTGACAGAACCACAGGCACATAGACACAGGCAACAGAGCATGCACAATGTCGGCACTAGTACAGTGTATATCCACCTTTCGCAGCAATGCAGGCTGCTATTCTCCCATGGAGACGATCGTAGAGATGCTGGATGTAGTCCTGTGGAACGGCTTGCCATGCCATTTCCACCTGGCGCCTCAGTTGGACCAGCGTTCGTGCTGGACGTGCAGACCACGTGAGACGGCGCTTCATCCAGTCCCAAACATGCTCAATGGGGGACAGATCCGGAGATCTTGCTGGCCAGGGTAGTTGACTTACACCTTCTAGAGCACGTTGGGTGGCACGGGATACATGCGGACGTGCATTGTGCTGTTGGAACAGCAAGTTCCCTTGCCGGTCTAGGAATGGTAGAACGATGGGTTCGATGACGGTTTGGATGTACCGTGCACTATTCAGTGTCCCCTCGACGATCACCAGTGGTGTACGGCCAGTGTAGGAGATCGCTCCCCACACCATGATGCCGGGTGTTGGCCCTGTGTGCCTCGGTCGTATGCAGTGCTGATTGTGGCGCTCACCTGCACGGCGCCAAACACGCATACGACCATCATTGGCACCAAGGCAGAAGCGACTCTCATCGCTGAAGACGACACGTCTCCATTCGTCCCTCCATTCACGCCTGTCGCGACACCACTGGAGGCGGGCTGCACGATGTTGAGGCGTGAGCGGAAGACGGCCTAACGGTGTGCGGGACCGTAGCCCAGCTTCATGGAGACGGTTGCGAATGGTCCTCGCCGATACCCCAGGAGCAACAGTGTCCCTAATTTGCTGGGAAGTGGCGGTGCAGTCCCCTACGGTACTGCGTAGGATCCTACGGTCTTGGCGTGCATCCGTGCGTCGCTGCGGTCCGGTCCCAGGTCGACGGGCACGAGCACCTTCCGCCGACCACTGGCGACAACATCGATGTACTGTGGAGACCTCACGCCCCACGTGTTGAGCAATTCGGCGGTACGTTCACCCGGCCTCCCGCATGCCCACTATACGCCTTCGCTCAAAGTCCGTCAACTGCACATACGGTTCACGTCCACGCTGTCGCGGCATGCTACCAGTGTTAAACACTGCGATGGAGCTCCGTATGCCACGGCAAACTGGCTGACACTGACGGCGGCGGTGCACAAATGCTGCGCAGCTAGCGCCATTCGACGGCCAACACCGCGGTTCCTGGTGTGTCCGCTGTGCCGTGCGTGTCATCATTGCTTGTACAGCCCTCTCGCAGTGTCCGGAGCAAGTATGGTGGGTCTGACACACCGGTGTCAATGTGTTCTTTTTTCCATTTCCAGGAGTGTATATTAATATAACGTTCTCCTTATTTGACTATTAACATTTTAGATCAGACAATTGAATTTAAAAAAATAGAAAATAATCTGTAACTGTTATTAGTCAAATTCCTGTAGTGTATCTTGATTCATAATTAACTGCTGCTAGCGCCAGTGTCCGGAAAAGCGATCCGTTATGCATGGTTTGCAGCGGAATTATTCACACTGCGCGAAATTGTCATCAGTTTAATCACATTTCTTTCCTGAGTGAGATTCATACTAAGAAATGTCACTGTGGCAAACCTGCCTTCAGGTGATGCTCCCGGTGCTCGGAATATCTGTGTTTCGAATTTTTCTGCAGTCGATGCCTTCCAAAGGAAATTCAACAAATCTTCCTCAACAATGGACATATGAAAAACAAACAAAAATTAATTAAGAACTGATATCAGAATGAAACAGAGGAGTGAAAATTTAAAAATATTGTGCCGCTCAGCATACCATACACACATGAGTATAAGAAACGTGTGATATTTACTGCTAAATCCAGTCGTAATTTTACACTTAATATAACGCACTTGTATCCGCTAATTTGGTAACATTGGTGTAGTAACCTAAGTACATGGCTAGGTAAATGAGAACAATAAAAATAAAGTAAGTGAAAGCAATTATCTGGTTTCGAAGGCGGGGCGCAAAACTAATAATCGGCGACGCAAACCACTGAGCCACCATTTCGGCCAAGAATATCTAGACGTAAAAGGAACATAAAGTACCTCGAAAATACGTCAAAAACTTAGACTGTATTTTTTTTGCAAAAATGGTCTAGTATCTGCGGATAAGCCGAGACACGTATTCGCTTATTTTGACTCCTCTTCCACTGAGCCAAGTTCCTGGGAAATCTGGTGATGGGGCTTGTCGTGTTCTCCTCGTCAGTGCAAGACTGCTAAAACGTAAATGTGTCTGTTTCTGGACAGGGGGTTAGGATTGACGAGACGTTGTGCCCACCCTTCATCTATGGAGAAGAGCGATTAGTGTACCGTACTACGAAGTGTAGAATCTGTATATATCCAATGTATGGCCGATACCCCGCGTCATGATTGTGATTCTATCCTGTGACTGAATCTAAAATAATAAGATCATGACTGTGATATTAACGATTATGAATGAGGAGCGAGGGGGGAAATCGTGCCGGTGCATAGGCTAACTCTCTCTAATAGCAACGATGAGGCAGCAGAGATCATCGCACTCATGTATCATGACTTCATTCCATGAGACACTGACGGTATGCTCTCAAGTTAACCCAGTCAGAGATTTCAGGAACTCTGTGGAGCAATGTCTCCCGTTGCCGGTCAAATACTGCCTGTAACATTTTCTTACGACGCCAGGAAATCAAAAAGCTTCCCCCGAATCGAGCGCCACGAACGATCGCGCTTTGGCAGACTCCTCTATGGAAACGAATTTCTTAGATTGACGGAAGCTCCTACCGAAGATTCAGCGCGGATGAAAGTAACACTGCTCGTGCTTCGCATCGTATCTACGTACCATACCTTAGAAATCATTTTGACAGCTGTAACTGGAAATTTCCAAGTTGAATAATTACACGAGTTTTCTGAGGAGATAAGTTCTAAATTCTACATTTATACCTCACTCAGAATCCGTAAAAAGAGACTACATCGATATAAACAGGTTGAACGAGCTGCGTTATTTTTAAATCAACTTCCTATACACGAAATTAAAAGTGAATGAAAGGAGTATTTTAAAAGCTGGTATACAGGTCTTTATGGAGTCCAAGATGAGAATCTGAGCACAACGACGGGTGACAAAGTTGAAATTCGTTATAGCGGGCGCAGCAAGGCATTGAAACCTCGCGTTTCGCTTTGGTTGAAGAGAAATTCTGATGCCTCATTCTGACTCGTTGGTAAGATGACCTTCAGAGATTGCTTGTTTACGCTTTTGTATCCTTTACCTTGGACTGAGTAGTTTTTTTGTTTGTTTTAGACTGATTATATGCCGGTATGGCCACCTGCTACTTTTAGCCGACATTTTGTTCAGCTCACCAGCAAGTAGGATAGAAAGTACATTACGATCCACATACAAGAAATAGTACTACTTTGTGAACATCCTATTCTTTCCAAATTCTTGCCCTCTCGTATACTGTACTGGTGGTGACCGCGAAGTTCTAAGAGTGATTCAGATTGCCATATGGAACGGTAATTAAATTTTGCCTCTGTTCAAGCCTACTAACATCAAAGACGAAGTATCTGACTTACGTCTTTATATCAGAAAAAAATCTCACTATGACTCCAATATCCACATGAGCAAGTGTCAAAACTACAATCGAGACTAAAATTTATGATATCTGACGGTGCTTAAATGTTGTGTCCTCCGATGTGCGTTCTACAACTTGGAAAGCAAGAATGTTCCTCTAAATGGATAGATGCTTTTAGATACGCACGTCCTGAGCGTGGAATGTTAGGTCCTTTACTCGGGAAGATAGATCAGAGAATTTAAAGAGGGAAATGGATATGTTGAACATAGATATAGGAGCAATTAGTAAAGAGCGGTCGTAGGAAGAACTTATTATCATTTCAGTATGAGATTATAAACACAAAAGCAGATACGTAGGCCTAAAAATTGAGTAACAAAACAGAACAGAGGTAAACTATCATGAACAGCCTAGCGAAAGCAGTATCGTAGTCAAGATATACATCAGCCAACACACACCACTATAACACAAGTTTATATGCCAACTAACTCAGCAGATGAAGAGATCTGAAGAATGTATGAGGAGACAAATGGCAGTATTCAGATATGTATTTATTCCACTGTAGCCTGTTACCTGTAATTTAAACATAGGCTGTACTGATTCTTACACGTTAGGCAATATACATTATTAGTTTTATTCTACACAATACTACCTCCGATCACCGAACATACCACACTACTACTACTATTACTATTAATAATTAAACAAATTCTACTATAAATAAAAACCACACATATTACATAATCTATGTCTACTATTATTATCGTAGCATCATTTCTGGTCTGTCACAATCCACAATGCACTCCATCGCTTCCTGGGCCAATGAATGTCCTGCCGATTCCTTGGGCGCTGTAGAGGATGTCGTGGATGCATATGACTCTTCTATTGTTTCTTGGTTCCTTGGTTGCAGAGAAAGATTCCTCTGTTCAGACAGAGCATCGTTGTTGCTGGTAAAGAGCGCAGCCACACGCCGACCCCTGTAACCCCGCTTCTAGCTCCTTGGGCAGCGAGACACGGCCATGCATGTTGTGCTGGCAGTTCTGCCACAACTGTTGACCTAAGCTGCCTTCACTGAGTTGCTTCTCGATCTATCTCAACCTCTCTTAGTGCAGTAGGCCGGGTTGATTGGTAACGTAAATCGATAACCAATACTTTCTTAAAATGGCGTCGGCTGTGGTTGTCCAAGAACTGCCATTCTGTCTCAATACATTTCGTCCTTGACACTGAGTCTTCCGTGCCGATTCAGCTGCTACCGATCAGTAACAAAAAAATGGCTCTGAGCACTATGGGACTTAACTAATGAGGTCATCAGTCCCCTAGAACTTAAAACTACTTAAACCTAACTAACACACACATCCATGCCCGAGGCAGGATACGAACCTGCGACCGTAGCGGTCACGCGGTTCCAAACTGTAGCGCTTAGAACCGCACGGTCACACAGGCCGGCCGATCAGTAACAGCAACATCGATATACAGCGGACGTCGAAGGTGCATACCTTCTGCACCACAGGCACACTCAGAGGTCTGTCTATGCCAGTAGGCGACGAAGGGCCCATTACCAGTCAGGGAGATTCTCAGGCCTCTTGAGGGTTTCAGGTCCTCCTTTCCCAGTCTGTTTTATATATGGCAGAAAACCACAGATGCGCCTCGCTGTTTGGACGTCATCCTATCCTTTCTGCCATACGTGGAGAATCTGATTGTGTAACTTCCTGGCAAATTAAAACTGTGTGCCGGACGGAGACTCGAAATCGGGACCTTTGCCTTTCGCGGGCATTTGCTCTACTATCTGAGCTACCCAAGCACGACTCACGACCCGTCCTTACAGCTTTAATTGGGCCAGTACCTCGTCTCCCATCTCGTCTCCTGCCTTCCAAACTTCACAGAAGCTCTCCTGCAGACCTCTCATAACTAGCACTCCTGGAAGAAAGGATATTGCAGAGACATGGCTTAGCCGCAGCCTGGGGGATTTACCAGAATGGAATTTCCACTCTGCAGCGGAGTGTGCGCTGATATGAAACTTCCTGGCAATATCCTTTCTCCTAGGAGTGTTAGTTCTGCGAGGTCTGGAGGAGAGCTTCTATGTTTGGAAGGTAGGAGACGAGGTACTTGCGGAATTAAAGCTGAGAGAACGGGTCCTGAGCCGTGCTTGGGTAGCTCAGATGGTCGCAGGCACGGTAGCTCAGTGTGTTCGGTCAGAGGGTTAGCCGCCACCTGTAATAAAAAGCTGAGTTAATGGATCGACGATGAACTTGAACAAGCGTCATGGGACGTAAATAGAACGAACAGTCAAGAACCAAATGAGATAAAAAAAAGATGGTAGAGCACTTGCCCGCGAAAGGCAAAGGTCCCGAGTTCGAGTCCCTGTCCGGCACACAGTTTTAATCTGCCAGGAAGTTTCAGATCAGCGCACACTCGCTGCAGAGTGGAAATTTCATTCTGGAATCCGATAGTATATAGCTAGCTTATAGCTCGTATTCATTTTTAATTTAGAATTTTATGATACTGTTCTTTCCTTCAGCCAGTACACCGCCGCTTTATCCGTATCTGTGGATATATTCCAAGTATTATATGCAAAGCCTTAACTGACAGTGCCAAAACCTCTCGTCAACCGAAGGAGTGTTCCACGTTGCAGCCTGTTTGCTATCCGTGCTGGTGCCTGCGCACTCACGCAGTATTCTACGATCGTGGTTAAGACAGTTTTATGACACGTTCTTATTTTTTTTCATTGCCAGCTTATAACCTTATGTGGCGAGAGTAATAATTTTGTTCGTTATGTTCCTGGCTGTCTTGCTCATTTCTTCAATATGCTCACCATAGTTTTTTCTTTCGTCCAAGGCGACACCGAAGCATCTGGTGCTGACTTTCTCTTTATGTTATGATCGGGGTCTCTTAAAAGACTCACTTTAACATATTCTTAGGCTTTTCAGGAGGTACAGACAATATCTCCTTGACGTCACTGATTTAACTGTTGAAGGACTGTGTTACATCCATCTTCGAGGTTGCTTCTGGAGTTTTCCTTCATCTACATCACTACATCGCAAGCCACCGTGCGGTGCGTGGCGGAGGGTACCCTGTACCACTAACTATCATTCTGTTTCGGTTCCTCGCAAATCGAGTGAGAAAAAAATATCTCAGCGCCTCCGTATGAGCCCTAATTTCTCGTATCTTATCTTCGAGGTACATACGCGTAATGTATTTTGGTGGCAGTAGAATAGCTCGGCAGTCAGCTTCAAATGCCGGTTCTCTAATTTTTCTCAACAGTGGTCCTCTGAAAGAACGTCGCCTTCCCTCCAGGGATTCCCATTTGAGTTCCCGAAGCATCTCCGTTTACGCTCACGTGTTGTTCGAACCTGCCGGTAACAATCTAGCAGCATCCCTTTGGATTTCTTCGATGTCTTCCTTCAATCGGATCCCAAACACTCTAGTAGTACTGAAGAATAGCTCTCACCGGCGTTCTATATGCTGTCTCCTTTACATGTGAATCATTCTTTTCTAAAATTCTGCCAATAAACCGAAGGCAACCATTCGTCTTCCCTACTACAGTTCTCAAATGCTAGTTCCACCTCATATCGCTTTGCAACGTTATGCCCAGATATTTAAACGACTGTACTGTGTCAAGGAGGACGCCAGTAATACTGTTCCCGAACATTTCAGGTCTGATCTTCCTACTCATCCGCAGAGACTTACACACTTACACATTGAGGGCTAGAAGCCATTCATCACACCAACTGGGAATTTTATCTAAATCGTCTTGTATCTTCCTACAGTCACTCAACCCCAGCACTTGATGGTACACCACGACATCATCACCAAACAACCGTAGATTGCAGTCCACCCTATCTGCAAAATCATTTGCGTGTATGGAGAACAGCGGACGTCCTATCACACTTCCTTGGCACACTACTGACGAAAAGACAGTATATTGGGTTCTATTATTTCAGAAGTCTTCGAGCCACTCATGTATCTGTGAATTATTCCATATGCTCGTACCTTCGTTAACAGCGTGCAGCGGGGCACCGTGTCAAATGCTTTCCGGAAATCTAGAAATATGGAACCTGCCTGTTGCCCTTCATCCATGGTTCTCAGTATACCATGCGAGAATCAAGCTGAGATTTGCATGAGCAATGCTTTCTAAAACCATGCTGGTTCGTGGACATACTTTCTTAGTCTCAAGAAAGTTTATTATAATCGAACTGAGAGTACGTTGAAAGATTCTGCAACAAACAGAAGTTAGGGATATTGGTCGGTAATTTTGCAAGTCCGTTCTCTTACCTCTCTTATTTACTGGAGTCACCTGCGCTGTTTACGAGCCGCTTGAGACTTTGACCTGGGCGAGAGATTCACGATAAATGCAAGCTAGGTAAGGGGCCAGTGCCGGAGAGTATCCTTTGTAAAATCAAACTATGATTCCATCCGGACTCGGTGATTTATTTGCTTTCAAATCTTTCAGCTGTTTCTGTGTGCCAAGTAGGATTATTACTGTGTCATCCCTAAAGGAGTCTCTCCGACTGTCAAATGAGATATGTTTGTACGATTCTCCCGTGTGAACGATTTCCTGAAAATGATATTTAAAACGTCAACTTTCGTTTTGCTGTCTTCAAATGCCACACCAGTCTGATCAACAATGAACTGAATGGAAGCCTTAGAAGGGTTTAGCGATTTTACATACGACCAGAATTTTCTCGAGTTCTTTGCTAGACGTTTTCTAAAGTGTGACGGTGGCAGTAGTTGTACGCTTCGCGCATAGACCTTTTCACAGACGTACAAATCTCTACCAACTTCCGCTTGCAGTCATTTATGTGTTCTCTTTTTAACCGGGAGTGCAACATCCTCTGCTTTCTCAGCATGCGCCGAATTTCGTTATTAAGCCATGGTGGATTTTTTCGAGCCTTTAGCCACTTACTAGGCAGATAACCCCCAAGACCACAATTCACAATCTGCTTAAGCTTTGCCCATAATTCATCTACATCCATCACCTAAATGATGCCAAATCACTGTCTAAATGAGATATTAATAACTGTTTATCTGCTCTCCTACCCTTCTCGACTGATTTATTAACTTTCGTAAACATAGTTGCTACAACGACATCATGATCGCTAATCCTCGTTTCTATACTGACATTGTCGATAACGTCCGACCCATTTCTAGCTAAAAGGTCTAAGATACTTCCATGTGGGCTCCCGTGCTAGCTCCCCCCCCCCCCCCCCCCCCCCCCGCCTCTAGCACTGAATCCATAGACATCCCAGTCTTTTACTAGATAGGTGAAAGTTGCTTCTGACCACCATTGCATGATCTGAGTATCTACGTGTGTAGACTTTCTTTGAATGATTCTAGAACTGTCACAACAGAGTCGGGTGGCCGTCAAAAACATCTAGCAATTAACTTGGTTTCACCTACACCTGTTATACGCGACCAGATGACTTCATTAGCACACTCAAGTTTGACCTCAATAGAGAGACTATTTTTATCACCTGCAATGGACACTCCCCCTCCTATGGCCTCTGTCTTTCCGGTATAGGTTCCACATGTCACTAAATATCTCAGCGCTTCCCACTTCGGGTTTGAGCGAGCTCTCGGTCCCAAGAATAATTTGGGTGCGAGAGCTTTCCTGGACGGCAGTAAATTCGGGAACTTTATTACGAATACTTCGACACTTTAACGATAAACTTGTGGCAGTCGAAGCGTCTTTATTCTGATCGCCTTTCATCAGAGCACGTCGAACTACTTCAAATGTCCAAATGTAGGTGAAATCTTATGGGACTTAACTGCTAAGCTCATCATTCCCTAAGCTTACACACAACTTAACCTAAATTATCCTAAGGACAAACACACACACCCATGCCCGAGGGAGGACTCGAACCTCCGCCGGGATCAACCGCACAGGCCATGACTGGAGCGCCTCTGACCGCTCGGCTAATCTCGCGCGGCACCTCGATCTACTGCCTAGCCTAGAAAACACTCCTGTGCACTTCAAAGTACTCTGCTTCACTAGGATAATCAGGTAGTCGGCATACGCCATTACTCCTACGACCTGTTCATTATCCTGCAACTTTCCTAATACCGGGTCGAGTACCAGATCCCAGAAAACAGAGACCTTATGGATCCTTGAGGGCAGCTTTTTGAAATTTCTTTGGGTCGTGTCTCCCCTGGGCACGACAGTGTTGCTTCTCTATTTTCACAATGATAGTTCTTAAGGCAGTTGTATAACGCTCGTGGGCAGTCCATGTCTCTCAGACGGTAACAAAGTGCTGGCCACCATAAGTAGTCGACTGAAACGGCGATGTGCAACATTACGGCTATAAAATGTTTATACGGATCGTTTTTCCCAAGTCTTATTACCTCAATTAAAGCGTCCTCAGTGCATTTCCCGCTCCTGGTACCATACTGTTTCGAGTTCATTCCATAAAGACTTTTTTTCTCCTATAGTCTTCCGTGTAGCAGCTTCTCCAGAACTTTCTCTAAGTTGTCGAGAAGGCCGTCCGGTCTGCAGGTCTCCGAAGCTAGGGGATCCTTGTCCTCACCCTTTTTCAAAATAAACTCATTTGCTTTTCTTATGTATCTGGTATTCTTCCCTGTAACAATCACGAGTTGTCTTCTTGGCATAAATATAGACTTTTAAGCATTCGGAGGTCTTGTAGAACTTCAACAGGGATGCTTCAGGGTCAGGTGATTTATTCCGTTGTTTCAAGATGTCTATCCTCACCTATTCCGAAAACGGACAAACTACCCTTTTCCAAAATAGGTGCTACCAACTATTGTTCTACAGCTCTCTTTGCTCATCAAATTTGTCCTCTGCAGTGTCGTCTGGAATGTCTGTCGATCAGAAAATGTGCAGATTTGCTGCTAGTTTTCTGTCATGCCGTCGTCTGCTCGTTTTACAGTTGGTAACACTGTCAGAGACTTTTATCTTTTGATAGACCATTTCATACTGCGTACCCCATGGATCAAGATGTAAGTTTTGTGCCACTAATCGGTTCCAGCCTGTTTTTGCTTGTCGCAGGGGTCTTTCTGTTTAAGGTTCCTATATGTGCCCAGTCTGCGAGATCTTTCTGCCGCAGCGCGGCCTTTCTGGTGGAATCATCTTGACCTGAATTCTCGTTCCATGGCACATGGGCCCGTTTGTGGTATGACTGGTACTGAACCTTTTGTCGCCTCTTTTACTGCCGTGACGAGTTCTTGGGCTTTTGTGTCTACGTTGTCATGTACTTCTACCGGGTCAGACAGCGCAAAACATTCCTCAGATGGTTTCAATAATTGCAAAGCGCTTTGACCTGTTTAACGCGGCGTCATTATTGAGCTCGTTTTTGCAGGAGTAAACTGTGAAAATTATAACGTTGTGGTCACTCGTGTTGATGCCTCCTGCAGCTCTTCAATTTCTTAACTTTTCAACCGCATTTTCTTGAACTATTATGATGTCTATATTGGACTGCACACCAACTCTCCCTTCATATGTGGGTGGATTTCCACTTCGCTATTTCCCTGTTTAATTCCATTATGGCTTCCAGAAGTATGATGCCTCTTTTGTCCTGCACTGAGGTGAACCATAACGTGTATTAGCGTTGGTAGGTTGGTTGTTTCGGGGAAGGAGACCAGACAGCGAGGTCATCGGTCTCATCGGATTAGGGAAGGACGGGGAAGGAAGTCGGCCGTGCCCTTTGAAAGGAACCATCCCGGCATTTGCCTGGAGCGATTTAGGGAAATCACTATTAGCGTTCTTGTCCATTGTATAGAGTAGTGATTCCTTTTGGCCAAGGTGACTGATGTCTTTTAATTGTACAACGTGCTCATCTATGGTGTCACTGAACAGGAAATCAAAAATCGAACTTCCCGTGGCCGTCAGAATCTCAACAAAAGTCACGTGTTATTTTCACAGCTCTGATTTTCTTGCTATAAAACGCATGACTATGATCTTTTTTTTTGAAAATGTGTGATGACCTGAGCTGCAACCGCGATTCCAGGAATTTTTTCACTTTTTGCGTGTGGTTTCCCTAAGCATAGAATCTAATGTCATTTTCAAGGCTGTTTTGCCTATTTCACGCATCACATCCTTATTTTTCACGTAGTTTAGCTGGGCTGTTTTTAAGCAACTTGTGTCCGTCTACAGGTGAGATATATGAAAACAGCAGTGTGGCCATCGTTCTGAGGGACAAGTCCTACTCTGCCATGCGATATAATGAACTGCTTACTCAGTTCCTCAGTACCGTATTCTACATTTCTACTATGAGGAATTTTAAGCGCTTAGTGCTCCAGAAGATCAAGGTCAGTAGCCAGGTTCTTCAATCCCAGTTGAACACAATCTACGAACAACGTTATAGATTTTCCCTTCGGCTGTTTGATTCTTGTTATATGCCTCAGTGCTGTTAGCAGATTTGAATGACCTTCCAGTCTGAAGGCTACGAAATAAATGACATCTTAGACGGCTGTAGGTTCTTCACTTTCTTAAAATGGTGAACGGCCGCAGTCCCACAGACCTCCGGCCTAAACGTTGGACATAAAAAAAGCTATCTGTGTTGTACGGAAACCTTCAATTCTGTTGTCACCTATGATACACCAGTAGTGTAGTATCGATACGCGATACGATACACCGAGTCCACAACAACGCATTAAACGACTTCGTATTACAAGAGTTCCCGTTTCCAAATTTCCAGTTCATGTCTATCGCGAAAAAACTTCTAGCAGCAAAACTACCCTCCTGAATTAGTTACTATGTCGCGTGATAGATCACACCTTTCCCAGTACAGATGCGAAAATAAATGGAGCGCACCCACTCCACATCACCACTACCACAACTACTCCGATAGCCAAAGGAGAGCAAAATTTAATCGTGGTGGGTGACTGGAAGTCTGTAGCATAACATGGGCTGAGGCGAAGCAATGAAAAAGGAAGCTACCAAGTAGAATTTTGGTAACTCTTTCTTTAAGAATTATGAATGAAGGTTGTATAGGTAGATGAGAACTAGAGACACTGATTGTAAAGAGGTAAGACATTTTCAATGCAGATTTTTAACCGTACAATATTTCCAGGAGCATATGCTGCCTATGATCATAATGTATTTGTTATTAATAGCAGACTGAAACTGAAGAAACTGCGTAAAAGTAGGAGTTAGGACCTGTATAAATCGAAGAAACCGGGAGTTGTGAATTTCAGACGGAGCATTAGGCAACGTTGGCTTCGAACAGAGGAAAAGAATGAGTACAAGACTAATGGGTAGCTTTGAGAAAGGAAATAGGAAAGCAGCAGACGTCTCACAGGAAGAAAGACAAGGGATAATGGAAATACCTAGATAAGTTAGGAGATATTTCATTGGTGAAATATCCTGCCTACAGGAAAATTAAAAAGGCTTTTCGAGAAAAGAGAAGCAGCTACATCAATCAGAAGTTCAGATAGCAAGCCAGTACTAAGCAAAGAAGGGAAGGCTGAAAAGTGCAAAAATATACTGAAGGCATATACAAAGGAAATGAAGGCAATATTATACAAGGGGAGGAGGATTAAATGATGATGAGCTGGGAGACGACATTGTGAGAAAAACGTGACAGAGCACTGAAAGACCAAAGTGGAAACAAGATCCCTGAAGTAGATGGTACTCCATCAGAATTATTGATATCGTTGGGAGAACCAAACGACATAGTTATTCCAACTGTCGTACAAGATATGTAAGATAGGCGAAACACCATCACACTTCAGGAAGAAAGCAGTAAGTCCAATTCCAAAGAATGCTGGTGCTAACAGGTATGAAGACTCCCAGACCATCAGCGATGGTTGCAAAATGACAAACTTTCACAGAAGAATGGGATGAAGCCCACTTTTGGGAGGACAAGTCTGGGTTTCAGAGAAATATAGGAAATGAAATCGTTCACAAGCCAAGCGTGAGTTCAGCTGAGTCACCAAGCGAAACAGTGATACTTGGCTTCACTTGGCACAGAAGCACCGTGAAACGCTTGCGCCAGTATAAGAGACATGAGCAAAACTTCCTATGCCTTGTGTTTTTGACAATACAGGAGACGAAATATGTAGAAAATCAATCATTCGGAGGACGTTATTTGTAATATCTTCTGGCTATAGATGTCTATGGGAATCGACTGTGTTCTAAATACTCATCTCGTATCAAGGAAGAATTAATTTCATTTACTGTGTACTAATTGAAAATTCATTTACGTGACAGCGAAATAATTGTGAACCTAAGATGAAACCCAGCTAGAAAATTCTCCGCTATCCACAAACGTCGGATTAGTGCAACTTTTTGCACATTTACTTTCAGCACGAAGTTACTGTTTCGATAAAAGCAATTAAAAATAAAGTTGTTACGTATACGGATTAGGGAGGATTCGCCTTGCTTTGGCGTTCAGTACGATATGGCTCATACCCTATTTGAACTGTTTCGTACGTACTTCGTCAACTGTAGTTGTCACGAAAGACGGTACTGCGTTCTCTGACAGTCGACAGTGTTGGTTACAGATTATAAGTGAGAGACCAAATAATGAAGCCAGACTTCTGCGATGTTTAGCGTCTTGCCGTCTTGTTTCACACTTAATTGGTAGCGAGTGATTTCTCTCGCTAAGGGGAATTTAGGCCAGTGGTAGCATTCAACGGCGGGGAGTAGCCACAGCTAGCCGGAATGACTGCAAGAGCCCCTCAGTTGTAATGGCTGCACTTAGCGGAAAACCGGTTGTCCTAAGATGCTAGCGAGTACACGGAGAACCGTTCGACAAGCAAGCAGAGTCAGGTAGGTGCGCAAGTCGTGCGTCATGGAAAATTGGAAATTTGTAATAAGTTCTATGGGACCAAACTGCTGAGGAAACGGTTCCTAGGCTTACACACTACTTACTCTAACTTAAACTAACTTGCACTAAGGCCAGCACACACGCCCATGCCTAAGGGAGGTGCGTGACAAGCCGTCCTAGACCACGCGGCTACCCCGCGCGGCCATGCGTCATGTCAGCATTGGATATCATACGGACAACCTTTAGCGAAAACAGGCACAATGTTACGTCGAAATGCAGATCGGAAGATCACGTGTATAATTTACAGCATTGATGCTGGGAAACTGACTTTCGTCAGTTACTCATAGACGAAACAAGCATATACCTAATGAAACGATCGTTCATCATTCTTCTGAAGCGTTATCCTCCCTCAACTTCTGCTCTGTTTGTGCACACGTTCTGTTGTTTTCCTTCGTAGTTCATGCGTGCTTTGTTCCATAGCATTTGCGTACTTAAACTTCCTTCTTTTTATCTCTGGACTGCGTGAGCTCTTAAGTTATAGAATGTTTCTTCCCACCTTTTGAATGCTCATATCTATTCTATATTCACTACTCACAATAAATTTCGAATGTTCAAATCCTCCTATGCTCATTGGCCCACTTTCCTTGTGGTTCAGACTAGATATCAGAAATTAGCTCTATGCATTTGCTTTAAGAAGGGTGGGGGGGGGGGGGGGTCTCCTACAGTGCAATAATTACGTTAAACACACACACACACACACACACACACACACTTACTTCCGACACGTTACTGAATCTGTGCCGACAGTACAAGGAAACAGAACACGAGGATTTTGTAGTTTCTGTAAATGGTGATTCATTATTAAAATATATTTATAGCATTTTTCGAAAAGTTACAGAGATGAATGATAAAGTACGCAATTCGGTATTACCAAAAACTACACAAACAGCGACCCGTTTAGTCGTAGGGACGTAACAGTGTCAAAAATGGTTCAAATGGCTCTGAGTACTATGGGACTTAACATCTGAGGTCATCAGTCCCCTAGAACGTAGAACTACTTAAACCTAACTAAACTAAGGACATCACACACATCCATGGCCGAGGCAGCATTCGAACCTTCGACCGTAGCGGTCGCGCGGTTCCCGACTGAAGCGCCTAGAACCGCTTGGCCACACCGGCCGGCGTAACAGTGCCGTTCTGAGTCCGCGGTTCGGAGTGTTCAGTGCTCTGTATGTTTAGACACACTTGTAATCTGCACAGCATTGAAGTCTGATGTTAGTTCCTCCACTATTCGCAGCCTGTTCTGTTTTACCAGTCCGCCCAGCCTACGACGTCCGACATTCGTAATGAGGGGTGGCACCCAATCTCATTACGTCTGGACGTGGTTTCAGCTGGACGCTCAACATAAGTATTTCCGAAACTGCTCGGCTTGTCGGGTGTTCGAGAAGTGCTAAGGTGTCTTCAGCACGTGACGAAACCAAGGTAAACCTTTCCAGAAGTCGTGGGGTTGGGCAGCCACTCCTCATTAGAGATGTCTGACGTCATAGGGTGGACAGACTGGTAAAACAGGACAGGAGGCAGACTGTGGAGGAACCAACATCAGACTTTAATGCTGGGCGGAGTACAAGTGTTTTTATACGCAAAGTACACTGAACACTCCTAACGATGGACCTCTGCAGCCTGCGACCCATACGTGCGCCAATGTTAACACTACGACATTGGCAACTACGACTGAAATGGACACGTGACCATCGGCACAGGATGTTAGTGCAGTGGCAGAGCGCTGCATGACCCGATGAATCTCGATACCTTCTTCATCATGCCGATGGAAGGGTGCGAATCTGTCGTCTTCCAGGGAAACAGCTTCTTGAAACCTATATTGCAAGGTGGAGACTAGCTGGCGGTGGCTGCATTATCCTCTGGAGAATATTCACATGGGCAGCCGCGAGTCAAAAGGAGTATGACGGCCAAGAAGTATCGTACATTGGCTGGAGACCACGTACACCCGTTCATGACGCTCACGTTTCCCGACGGCAGTGACATTTTTCAGTAAGCTAAAGCCGTGTCACAAGGCCAGGTGTGCTATAGAATGGGTCGAGGAACACAGTGGCGAGTGACAGTCGATGTGTTTACTTCCCAACTCGCCAGGTGAGAACCTGATCGAACAAATCCGGGATGTGATTGAACGTGGTGTCAGTGTTTATCTCCCCCTCCCCCCGAATTTACGGAAATTTGGTGACGTGACGTACGTACGTGTGTGTGTGTGTGTGTGTGTGTGTGTGTGTGTGTGTGTGTGTGTGTGTGTACGTGTGCGCACGCGAAGATGTGGTGAAGTTCCCTCCAACGACCTTCATTGCTTCCATGCCACTATGCGTCGCCCCTGTTATCCATGCCAAAGGAGGACATCGTAGGCACCCAGCAGCACCTCAAGACTGGCTAATCTGTAGGTTCGATGTTTGCAGACTGGTACGTTAGTCTTTGTTCTGTTGAAGATACTGCATCTTTGTCATTGGACAGATGGACATCTTATTACGTAAAGAAGTCGTTTAAGTAATAAGTGAACTTATCCTAAAAGTTCCCGTTCCACAGTGTTTCAATACCTGGAAGGTGAGTTGATGTCATCGAATGGAAGCTACGTACCAAAAGGGTTTCTGCGAAATAAATGCTCAGTGTTCAGAACACTACTAAAATTTACCAATTTGTGTTAGCTTATCAAAAGATATTTTGAAACTGCGTTCGTTGCCTCCAGTTTCCACCAAATGTGTTGACAGATGTGAAAATTACCGAAATATGAATTTAATAAGTCATAGCTGCAAAATACTAGCGCGAATTCTTTACAGACGAATGGAAAAACTGGTAGAAGCTGACCTCGGGGAAGATCAGTTTGGATTCCGTAGAAATATTCGAACACGCGAGGCAATACTGACCCTACGACTTATCTTAGAAAATAGATTAAGAAAGGCAAACCTACGTTTCTAGCGTTTGTAGACTTAGAGAAAGCTTTTGACAATGTTGACTGGAACATTCTCTTTCAAATTCTGATGGTGGCAGGGTGAAATACGGGGAGCGAAAGGTTATTTACAATTTGTACAGAAACTAGATGGCAGTTATAAGAGTCGAAGGACATGAAAGGGAAGCAGTGCTTGGGAAAGGAGTGAGACAGGGTTGTGGCCTCTCCCCGATGTTATTCAATCTGTATACTGAGCAAGCAGTAAAGGAAACAAAAGAAAAATTCGGACTTGGAAGAACAGTTGAGCGTGATGGACAGTGTCTTGAAAGGAGGATATAAGATGAATATCAACAAAAAGAAAACGAGGATGATGGAATGTAGTCGAATTAAGTCGGGTGATGCTGAGGGAATTACATTAGGAAATGAGACACTTAAAGTAATAAAGGAGTTTTGCTATTGGGGAGCAAAATAACTGATGGTCGAAGTAGAGAGGATATAAACTGTAGACTGGCAATGGCAAGGAAAGCGTTTCTGAAGAAGAGAAATTTGTTAACATCGAGTATGGATTTAAGTGTCATGAAGTCTTTTCTAAAAGTATTTGTAAACAGTGAAGCCATGTATGGAAGTGAAACATGGTCGATAAATAGTTTGGATAAGAAGAGAATAGAAGCTTTCGAAATGTGGTGCTACAGAAGAATGCTGAAGATTAGATTGGTAAATCACATGACAAATGACGAGGTATTGAATAGAATTGGGGAGAAGAGGAGGTCCGCAGCTCGTGGTCGTGCGGTAGCGTTCTCGCTTCCCGTGCCCGGGTTCGATTCCCGGTAGGGTCAGGGATTTTCTCTGCCTCGTGATGACTGGGTGTTGTGTGGTGTCCTTACGTTAGTTAGGTTTAAGTAGTTTTAAGTTCTAGGGGACTGATGACCATAGATGTTAAGTCCCATAGTGCTCAGAGCCATTTGAGCCTCTTTTTTTTTTTTTTTTTTTTTGTTTTTTTTTTTTTTTTTTTTTTTTTTTTTTTTAGAAGAGGAGTTTGAGGCACAACTTGACTAGAAGAAAGGGTCGATTGGTAGGACATGTTCTGAGGCATCAAGGGATCACCAATTTCGTATTAGAGGGCAGCGTGGAGGGTAAAAATCATAGAGGGAGACCAAGAGGTGAATGCACTAAACAGATTCAGAAGGATGTAGGTTGCAGTAGGTTCTGGGAGATGAAGAAGCTTGCACAGGATAGAGTATCATGAAGAGCTGCATCTAACCAGTCTCAGGACTGAAGACCACAACAACAACATCAGGAGTAATCGCTCGTCCTTTCTGTAACATTTGTTTCATCTCGTTTGACTATATTTCTGAGCGCAGTTTTGAGCATAAGACACAACAGACTAAGTTTGGAGTGGGGATAATTATTATAGTTCATGTACACTAGAAAGGTGACGTTTAGTCACTTTCATGTTGATTAACGAAATGTGTGGGTCACGCCAGTGAAGCTGTATTGAGTGTGCCACGCGAATGGTGCATTGAGGAGAAGGCGTCAACGGCCTTCTGGAAGGAAGATGGTATAACACAACAACCCGGTGCCTAATAAATTTTTATGCATGCAGATGCTATCTGTTCTTTCGGACATGTCCTAAAGAAAAGATACCATCTTCATATACATATGTAGTTAAGGCTCACCGGCCATTTGACCATCTTCTTCTGTGGGGATGCACAAACAGTGCCCGAACTCTTACGGGAATAGGCAACAAAGCCGCGAGTAATGAGTATGATGGGCTGGCTCTATGAATGTAATGTGGGACAATAAGCTGCGAATGTGGGTCTCACGGGAAACGTGTCGGAGATAAGTCTTTGCATCGCACTCTGTTATATGTCCACGGTAGCTCAGCGTGTTTGGTCAGAGGGTTTAGCTACCCTCTGTAATAAAAAAACTGAGTGAAAGGATCAACGAACAACCTGAACAAGTGTCATCGGACGTCCGCCAGGAGCAAATTCAACGAGTAATATTGAACAAAATAATATCAATGAGGAGAAAAAAAAGATGAATAGTGTGTCTGCCATGTAACCAGGAAATCCCGGTTTCGAGTGATAGTCGGGGCACACATTTTCAACTGTCCCCGTTGACTTACATCAACGCCTACATGCAGCTAAGGGTATTCATTTCATTGTAATAAATTTTTCAAATAATTAATTCTGTGACTGTAATAAACTGATGTAATTTCTGTCATACGTACCTTTTATTATTTTACTAACGTTATAATATAATTAAAGGTCAAAGAATTAATTCGAACTAACTACTTAAAAATAATATTATGATTGTGATATAGTAGGAACGCTGGCCTAGTCAGGGAGTTTGCTACTGTCTAGAGCCAAAGAAGACGCTAAAAGTATGGGGTCTTGTCGGTGGGTGCATAAACTGAATAGCGTAGTGTTTAGTGCAGCAACTGTTATAGTACAAATGGACTTTACATCAACCATTTACCTAGCACGATCCTATACTATCAACCATTATTTATTCAAAGAACGCCACCAATGAAACAGTAGGTAAATATTCAGAATGATGAGCTTATTTTATTTTGCTAACTAAGAAAAAGAAGTGCAGTTTATAAAACTAGGAACTATTCAGAACTGTCATAGCAAAGCAGTGATCTTCGTTGCTTGGTAGAACAACAAGTTAAAGAATAATGATTAACAGTAGAAGACTAGGAGCCTCATTTAAATGTTCACAAAATATTACTTCAGAGTAATGCATTTCATTTTTTGTATGCACTGAAAACTGTGCTCACACTTGAAAATTACGTAACAGTGTAGTGTAAAATTGCTTATTCTTCGTTAAATTAATCATTATGAACTATCCAGAAATGGCTTACTTAATAGAAAAAAGTATTTATGAAGATTTAAATTTCTAGAATTGGTAACAAAATTACGATGAGTAATTCATTATTCTAATTGTTTTGGAAACAACTTTTACATGCGCGTGTTCCGTACAAATTATTATGGTTTTTTTTATTCAATCGTGGTGGTAACTGTGGTTTTACTTCTGAGCTAGAGTCAGTGCCTTTGGTTCCGTCCCCGCTTCATTACAATTCGATGATTAGTTCATAATAAGACTTTAAAAAAATGTTCAAATGTGTGTGAAATCTTATGGGACTTAACTGCTAAGGTCATCAGTCCCTAAGCTTACACACTACTTAACCTAAATTATCCTAAGGACAAACACACACACCCATGCCCGAGGGTTAACTCGAACCTCCGCCGGGACCAGCCGCACAGTCAATAAGCCTTTATAAACAGTTAATAATCAGATAGTAATTTTTGCTCACACAGTCGGCTGCCGACGGTTTTTAAGTAATTTGCAATCTAAAATTATGAAAGATTGACTTTATTTATTCCTAATGTCACTATTTCTTACTTTTATACTTTTTGTTTCGATCGTTATCGTGCAAAAGCAGTCTGTCGATAAGGATTCTGTTATAACTGCACTTGCACTTATCCGGATTTTAAGTATCCTTGTTTGGTTGTTTTGGGGGGGAGGGGACCAAACTTCGAAATAGATACATTTTTCAAACAACAGGGAATACTATATGCATGTGTTATTTAAAAATCCTAATAACCGGAAGTGTAGGTCTGTTATAATGGAACATAAGTGTTTCAAATAGAATAATTTCGTTTCTTGCACCGAGCGAGGTGGCGCAGTGGTTAGCACACTGGACTCGCATTCGGGAGGACACGGTTCAGACCCGCGTCCGGCCATCCTGTGGGGCGGCGGGTGGAATAAGAAAATAAAAAATATTTCTCGCCGTCTGTTACGAGAGCCTGAAAACTACTTTTGCCGTCATCCAGAAAGCGATGGAGAACATACTGACAATCGTTTCCAGTCTGGAAGTCCACATTCTTCTTTTTGCTCACTGAAACAAACGTTTTGCTCTCTTACTTACTCAGTGGGGTCAGGAACTACGATTATAAACAGAAGTTTTGAGTTTTGAGTGATTCAACTGTTCAACTATCGTGTGCAATCTTATGGGACTTAACTGCTAAGGTCATCAGTCCCTAGGCTTACACACTACGTAACCTAAATTATCGTAAGGACAAACACACACACCCATGCCCGAGGGAGGACTCGAACCTCCGGCGGGATCTGACTGATTCACAAAAGTGGTTCAAATGGCTCTAAGCACTACGGGACTTAACATCTGGGGTCATCAGTCCCCTAAACTACTTAAACCCAAGTAACCTAAGGACATCACACACATCGATGCATGAGACAGGATTCGAACCTGCGACCGTAGCAGCAGCGCGGTTCGGGACTGAAGCGCCTAGAACCGCTCGGCTACAGAGCCCGGCTTGGACTGATTCAGTAATATTCAGAAAAAGTTCACACGCAAAACATAATAATATTCCTGATATTAACAATAACGATGTCTTTATTGTAAACAGCACTAAGAGCAGTTCAGAGGTCACCTCTACGGTTAGTTACAATGAAAATGGTCTTTAGTCCTGACTTGTATGGATCAAAATTAATTGTTCGCCACAGAAGTGGAAAATAACATCACCACCCGCCACGCGGTTTTGTGAACATTACGCGCGGCACACAGACAGTTACTTCTGTGAAATCTAAACGATACAGGACGATGTAAGTCCTCGCGAGTTCACTTTCTACACCGAAACCGTGTTTTGGTAGCAGCCTGGCTGTGACGTCATCCGAGGCTGCGAGTAAACTAGCGTTTTACTGAAGCGGTTCGTATGATAGCCGGGTGCGGAGAGAGAGAGAGAGAGAGAGAGAGAGGGAGAGAGAGAGAGAGAGAGAGTATGTATGTATGTCTGTGTGTGTGTGTGTGTGTGTGTGTGTGTGTGTGTGTGTGTGTGTGTCACTGACTCTCAGGCCGTATTTATGCATGAGCACAGAGCACAGCGGACGACCGAAGGGAACATCTGCCGTCATCTGCAGTATGCCCAAGCTGCACCATCTAAATGGCCGCTTTCTCGGACGTATATACACTCCTGGAAATGGAAAAAAGAACACATTGACACCGGTGTGTCAGACCCACCATACTTGCTCCGGACACTGCGAGAGGGCTGTACAAGCAATGATCACACGCACGGCGCAGCGGACACACCAGGAACCGCGGTGTTGGCCGTCGAATGGCGCTAGCTGCGCAGCATTTGTGCTCCGCCGCCGTCAGTGTCAGCCAGTTTGCCGTGGCATACGGAGCTCCATCGCAGTCTTTAACACTGGTAGCATGCCGCGACAGCGTGGACGTGAACCGTATGTGCAGTTGACGGACTTTGAGCGAGGGCGTATAGTGGGCATGCGGGAGGCCGGGTGGACGTACCGCCGAATTGCTCAACACGTGGGGCGTGAGGTCTCCACAGTACATCGATGTTGTCGCCAGTGGTCGGCGGAAGGTGCACGTGCCCGTCGACCTGGGACCGGACCGCAGCGACGCACGGATGCACGCCAAGACCGTAGGATCCTACACAGTGCCGTAGGGGACCGCACCGCCACTTCCCAGCAAGTTAGGGACACTGTTGCTCCTGGGGTATCGGCGAGGACCATTCGCAACCGTCTCCATGAAGCTGGGCTACGGTCCCGCACACCGTTAGGCCGTCTTCCGCTCACGCCCCAACATCGTGCAGCCCGCCTCCAGTGGTGTCGCGACAGGCGTGAATGGAGGGACGAATGGAGACGTGTCATCTTCAGCGATGAGAGTCGCTTCTGCCTTGGTGCCAATGATGGTCGTATGCGTGTTTGGCGCCGTGCAGGTGAGCGCCACAATCAGGACTGCATACGACCGAGGCACACAGGGCCAACACCCGGCATCATGGTGTGGGGAGCGATCTCCTACACTGGCCGTACACCACTGGTGATCGTCGAGGGGACACTGAATAGTGCACGGTACATCCAAACCGTCATCGAACCCATCGTTCTACCATTCCTAGACCGGCAAGGGAACTTGCTGTTCCAACAGGACAATGCACGTCCGCATGTATCCCGTGCCACCCAACGTGCTCTAGAAGGTGTAAGTCAACTACCCTGGCCAGCAAGATCTCCGGATCTGTCCCCCATTGAGCATGTTTGGGACTGGATGAAGCGTCGTCTCACGCGGTCTGCACGTCCAGCACGAACGCTGGTCCAACTGAGGCGCCAGGTGGAAATGGCATGGCAAGCCGTTCCACAGGACTACATCCAGCATCTCTACGATCGTCTCCATGGGAGAATAGCAGCCTGTATTGCTGCGAAAGGTGGATATACACTGTACTAGTGCCGACATTGTGCATGCTCTGTTGCCTGTGTCTATGTGCCTGTGGTTCTGTCAGTGTGATCATGTGATGTATCTGACCCCAGGAATGTGTCAATAAAGTTTCCCCTTCCTGGGACAATGAATTCACGGTGTTCTTATTTCAATTTCCAGGAGTGTATTTTAATAACTCCATCATGAATCAATTTAAAATCTTCATAATTTTTGTATGAAAAGTTGGCTTTAATTACAGAGAAAGTTTTAGCTCAAGTGCACTTAAACTTTGCCGGCTAGAATTTTTAGAACGGAACCGACAGTAGAACATGACCTCTGAACCACATCTTTAAGAGACCTTAACTCTTGAAACTTGCTATATCTCCGTTATTTAATAGATAGAACCAGGTGCTGTAATTACAACCTTCTGTCACTAATATAAATGGTACTTAATCTATTTCAAGTAAGTAGGTTTTTGTTCCAAATTTAGTTTTCAGTAAATTACTCACAAACTATTGGAGGTAGCTCAATGGGGTTCCATAGTTAAGGTTTTTATATCAAAATGGCGCATCATATCAATTTTTATGTATGTCTAATAATCAGCTCCTTCAATTTTTCGTAAAAACCCCGATTTTCACCAACTTATTGGTCCAATAAATTTGAGAACTGAAACAGTTGACTGTGATACACATTTGCACATTCTGAACAATTTTTGGCTTTGTATCTTTATTATTTAGCGGCACTTATTTTTGTCTTAAAACGGTGTATTTAAGGAAACATATTCGTCTGATTAGTATGAGATTTAACTATATACACATTAATATACGGAAGAATATATTGAAAAAGTTTTGGGAAAGCAACTTCAATTTTTAATTTCATCCGTGCAACACTTGTATGCCACGCACAGACGCGTTATGGTGACGTGGCGCTAGTAACAGAGAAGTGGGCTACTTCCCGACACACTCGCTCGCCTCTGATCTCAAATGATACAGTGCTTGTTTCGCTACAATTTCCCTAAACCACTTCAGGCAAATGCCGGGATAGCTCCTTTGAAAGGGCACAGCCGACTTCCTTCCCTATCGGACGAGTCCGAAAGAACAGATACCATCTTCATATAGATAAGGCTTACCGGCCAATGATCCTCTTCAGTGCAGATGCACTCACATTGCCCGAACTCATACGGGAATCGGTTTTCAGAAATTACTGCAACCAGTCGCCTTTTATGTAGATGTATTTTATTTAACCATGACCGGTTTCGAGCTGCCTAGCAACTCATCATCAGATGGTATATACATTTAGTGCTTTTTTGTACCCATTGTGTGGGTGGTTGAGTATCTGTGGAGATAAATCTTTCTGCAGGTATATATATATCTCTTTTAGGACGTATTTTTGAAACCATTGTGTCTTGTTTTTCACAATTTCACAAGTTAAAACTTTCACTAGATGTATATTACTTTTATGAGGCACTGTTGGAAACATATATCTTGTTTTTCGTAAACATCGCTGAACACACTTAGCCACAGATACGGCTAAGTGTGTTCAGCGATGTTTACGAAAAACAAGATATATGTTTCCAACAGTGCCTCATAAAAGTAATATACATCTAGTGAAAGTTTTAACTTGTGAAATTGTGAAAAACAAGACACAATGGTTTCAAAAATACGTCCTAAAAGAGATATATATATACCTGCAGAAAGATTTATCTCCACAGATACTCAACCACCCACACAATGGGTACAAAAAAGCACTAAATGTGTATACCATCTGATGATGAGTTGCTAGGCAGCTCGAAACCGGTCATGGTTAAATAAATTACATCTACATAAAAGGCGACTGGTTGCAGTAATTTCTGAAAACCTTTTCACACCACAGTCGCAGTGTTCCACATCCACAATGGATAAAAGTCTCATACGGGAATCGGTAGAGCGACTGCCGCAAGTGATGAGTATAGTAGGCAGGGGCACTACAAATGCAGTGTGTGGACTGAAAGTTGGAAGTGTGGGTCTCGCGTGGAGCGTGCCAGAGATAAGTCCCTGCAGTCTCACCATCGTCTGTGTCCTCGGTGACTCAGTAGGACAGAGCGTCTGCCATATAAGCGGGAGATCACGGGTTCGAGTACCGGTCGGGGCACACAGATTCAACTGTCCCCGTTGATATTTATCAACGCCTATAAGCAGCTAAAAGTCTGGATTTCATTGTAATTTCATCCTTCTCTATCCATCCCTTATCTGATGGAACCGATGACCTCGCTGTTTGGTCCCTTCCCCCGAAGCAACCAACGAGCCTTCCCACCACATTTTACGCTACTGTGAGAGAGACGGAAATGCGCTTTACGTGAGGAAACCTTAACGAAAATCTCTCCCCACCACCTGAGTTTCTTTGCGAATGAGAGAGAGGGCTCTGGATGCGGGAAGTAACAAAACGTGAGACTGCCAAGGAGACAGTCACTGGCGTGTTCGAATTCTAACGAAAATTCCTTCCCGCACTTGGTAGAGAGAGTTAGCTGTGCACTGGATAAACGCAGGACATGAAAGAGACGGAGAAAAGCATGTCGTGCACGGCCGTCGTTTCGTGTCCTTCAACCCCACCTATCGCCTCTTCCTCCTCTACCTGCGGCCGACCGCCATTCTGGAAAAGATATGGAAGACAAAGTGTGGGACAGAGACGCCCTTGTAGTGGCTGGGCGCTGCCAAATCTAGCGAGTTTCACGCTCTTCCTTTGTACGCGAAAGTAACACTCGGATGGGGATGGCGAACGCAAGAGCTAGATACGGAATCAGATGAGGATAGGAAACTTTACGTCATACAGGAAACATTATTATTGGTATTTTTCATATTCAACTGATTTTGCTTTCCCCCAGTCCTAATTACCATGGAATGACCTGACTTGTACGAGTGGTTCTTGGACAGGCGGAGACTGGCCTTTACGCTGAGTGTGCAGGGATTATGGGAGCGCTGACAGCCGTGGCACAGCGCAAGCAGTACAACGGCTGAATGTTGTAAGCAGGGGCGGGGAGAGGGGGCAGGTACAAAATCGTGTGGGCTAAGTTGGCGAATATCAGACTGATAACCTAAAATAAATTTTGTATCATGTAATAAACAAAAAACATTACCCCGGCGCCAGTATAACCAATCTTCCTTTGGACTTCAGTTTTTTAGTTTTATGAGTTATACAGACCAATTGCATACATTTCTATTTCGTGTTTTATCTTAAATGCACAGAATTTTCTTTACGCACCGTGAACTGAAACCACCTTGTGACAGAGATGAAAATGCGATTTCTTTAAATGTTGTTGGAAATCCTGTCAAAGCATTTCCACAACAAATGTACGGAGCGACAACTGTGAAACGTTGAGATAATAACATTCAAAGATAAGGCACTTCCGATTCCCTCACAAGGTGATTTTACGCCTAAGGCGACTACCGTTATGTACAGTGGCCATGCTGATGTACGGAAGTAATGAGGTAATGTTGTTCTTTTGTTGGTATGTAGAATAATCAGCTTACATGGGAACTGGTTCAAATGGCTCTGAGCACTATGGGACTTAACTTCTGAGGTCATCAGTCCCCTAGAACTTAGAACTACTTAAACCTAACTAACCTAAGGACATAACACACATCCATACCCGAGGTAGGATTCGAACCTGCGACCGTAGCGGTCGCGCGGTTCCAGACTGTAGCGGCTAGAACCACTCGGCCACTCCGGCCGGCTTACATGGGAACTCTCACGTTACTTGATGTGACATCATTCCTTGGTCAAAGAGGCATCAGAGGTTCAGCTCAGAAAACTGGCGATCCAAATAACGGAAATTTCCTTGGAACATTATACGTCTTTAAGCACTAAGAGCCATTTCTTGCAAACCCATCAATGTCCGAGACCACCAAGAAGCTAGAAAGCGTTTAAAGTGCATTATCCGTCAAGTGATACTCAGAATGAATTTTTTCCTAGTTGTGCCCATATTGTCAGAGGTGCCATCCAGGAACCGAGAGAAAAAAGCAATTTTATTGAATTATTGTTAATGCAACTCCAGATTCAAAAGCGTACTGAGCAAACAACATTCATCTTGCGTTGTATTTCCTTCAAGAAGGAAATTCATAAATATGAAATAAATGAAAGGTTTTTGGAATTCGTAGATTATTTTCACAAAACGGAACTTGCTTTTCCACACATAATTCGATCGCCACTTGTGAAACACTCAGTTTCTAGCAGTGAAGCCATAGACAAGGTTATAGTAACGGAAGTAATGTTAGAGGGACTTATAAAGGAGCTCAGATACATTTCCTTCAGTGAAACCCTCTTGCAAAGTTTTCTCTGTGTGCTTGTTATAACCATATGTGGAGTACATGCAGCTGGAAGGGGTCATTCAGCGCGATACTTTTTACGGAATGATTCTAATTCCTTACAACCTGTTCAGCAGAATGTTACAACAACGGAAAATTCTGAAAAAGTGTGTTGCAAGTTCTTTGTATTCTATGCCTGACAACCGTTTGAGTGTTCTGGTTAACGCTGCAACACCAATTGCAGCTCACTTGCATAAGATAGTCACTGCTGTTGAAACCCTGGGTAAATTTAATTTGTCAGCTGAAACGTTCTATGATACGGGGAGTTTCGGATTATGTGCCATCATTCAAGTGTTTAGTCATGACATCAGTTTAGCTTAATTTATTGGTATCAACTGGCCACACAAGCAAATTACTACAAGGTCGAAATACTACCACTGAAATGGCGATAAGACACTTTGAAAGCTTATTAAATGACTAAAAATGTCTTCGCGAAAATTGGGAAGCCATCCTCCCCGAGTATGGGTCAAATGGCTCGAAGCACTATCGGACTTAACATCTGAGGTCATCAGCTTCAAATGGCTCTGAGCACTATGGGACTTAACTTCTGAGGTCATCAGTCCCCTAGAACTTAGAACTACTTAAACCTAACTAATCTAAGGACAGCACACACATCCATGCCCGAGGCAGGATTCGAACCTGCGACCGTAGCGGTCGCGCGGTTCCAGACTGTAGCGCCTAGAACCGCTCGGCTATCCCGGCCGGCGAGGTCATCAGCCCCTGGACGTAGAACTATGTAAACCTGACTAACCTAAGGACAACACACACATCCACGCCCGAGGCAGGATTCAAACCTACGACCGTAGCAGCAGCGCGGTTCCGGACTGCAGCGCCTAGAATTGCTGGGTCACAGAAGCCGGCTCTTCCTGAGTATAAAGATGTTGGCAGTGTAGTTAATATCGATTCTGAATTTCCGGAGGTGCGCACTAAGAAGAGGAAATCATTTTATGATGAAACTAGGAATGAAGTGAGAGATGTGCATTTATTCGAGATAAACGTATTGCACGCCATTATTGACAATATAGTGTAACTGATAAACCCAATATGAAACAGTGGGGATTTCAGATGAAACATTTGGATTTTATGGAAATATTCGAAGGTGATTGACAATCAGGTCACTGAGGCATGCCAGTTACTTATCAATGAATAGCATAATCATATCATAGCAGAGTTAGGTAAAGCAATTAAATATTTGAAAACAGTACATACTTAAAACCTAGAATACATTATTTTAGAACCATTAAAACTCTTGAATAAAAGGCACAAGCTTAAAAATTTAAGCTTGTTTCAAAATGTATGCATAGCTATGCGCTTCTTTTCTACTCTTCGAGTGACTGTAGCTGAAGCAGAAAGGTCATTCAGTACGCTGGCTCGTGTCAAAAAGTTGTCTCAGATCAACTGTGCATCAACAGTCTCTCTCTCAGATTTGGAAACCTTGGCAACTGAATGTAATTAATCAAGGCAGCTAGACTTGATGCTGCGATCCAACTATTTTCAGACCGGAACGCTCGCAAAGCGCCGTTGACAGTGTTATAGGCAAGCTGTTCGTTGCACGACTAATGCTGGAATACACGCGAGCACGCTAATGTCTAATTACGGAAGTGTACGGACACACCATGGAACGAGGGGGGGACAGAACATCATTTCGCAGCGTTAGGCGTTTGGTCAACGTACATATCAGTTTTAAAGCGAAGTGAAAGTAAATTAAACCAAATTAAAGAATAAAATTAAATAGAACATACATACATTTTACAATAATTCATTATTAAGTATCATCCGAAGCCAAACTTGTAAGTTCGTCATTCACATCAGTTTTCTCCCTTGCTGTGTGGGTCATGGTTGAGATATCATACAGTTCCCTAGTTGTGATGGTCTTTGGCACCTGATAATTGTCTTGCTCACTATTTTTCAAACCAATTTATTATTTCTCTATATATTTAACCTTTGAATTAACTGGTGAGTAATTCCAAGCCGCAGTGGGAAACTGGAAGCATGATTTATGACATTAAAATTGTTTTTATGCATTCCAAATAATTTTGATTGTAATAGAGCATTGTGCAAGGGGAACCATAGTAATTGTCACCAGTTTCCTGAAGTAATATAGGGCATGAGGTTAAACATTTTTCTTAATAAGCAAAGACCAGTAATGTGTCGGTTTGAACTTGATCTGGGATAAAGGAAGCTGGATATTGTAAAAAAAGTGCTCGAACGACTTCACTGCAAAACGAGTGTGAAATTTAGAGCGTAATCTTACCAAGACATATAACGCAAGCGAGCCAATAATTTTTCTTTCTGCGAAATTATTACAATTAAATGCAATGAAAACTTAAAATATATTTAAAATTATTGTTTGCATTTGTAGCTACCGCGGTCTACCGTAATGCTAATTTAAAATGTTAGTAGAAAACAGAAATGTGAATACAGAAAATGTGCTCGGAAAAAAATTAGGTACCGCAGGCAGAAAATTTAATTTCAATGTTAGTTCTGTAACTAGGAAGCCTGTCTACTTCCACTTTTGTAGAAAATCAATGTTACGTGTTTTATTACCCGAAACTAAGTAAATAAATTTCACAGAAGATATTCTGTGATCAATAGTAACGAACTAACTTCAATAGTTAATTGTTTCCGTCCTAACTATTACAGCTGAAGTAAAAGTATCTAAACTTGGAGTGATGAGCATTGGCCTTTGTACAGAAAACCACCCATTTGCAGACACTGTATTACTGGTAAGGAATGTTTACATCTTTTCAACGACATCAGAAAATTAACTCTGATACACCTGTATATGAACTTTTTGCGCAGCATTGGAACACTTCGCGCTATTTCTTCGGGACATCCGCTTTCTAAATACAATACAGTGACAGTGTCACAGCCTGTGCAACTTCCTCGAATGCTCACGTATTCTGTAATATAGTATAACCTGCATTCAACATTAATCGAAGTTTCTATTGTTAATAGAGGCTCGATGATACCCGTGCGTATACTGCCGCGCGCTCTCATTAACCCATTGCACCATGAACAGCTGCCGGCAGTATCTCGTGTAACGCAAAATACCGCAGTATAAAGCAGAGGAAAAATGCTCCTGTCGCACCACAATAAGGGGATTCAGAGAAGTGGGGAGCGAGTTGTCGCTATCTTCATTTCGGTTTCCACACCAAAAATTGTATTGTCCGAACGTATTTGCGCTTTTACACAGAACACACTAAATCCTTTTACCCACTTTCTCTCTCTCTCTCTCTCTCTCTCCCTTCATGTAGTTAAGTTTTCATACTCAATGTTGTGTTCTGCCTACTCGTCTAATACAGGGTGCCTACGAAATCTGCTTTCTCGGATCGCTAGACAACAACTAAAGCAAGTCGTATTAATGGAGTTTATTACGGAAGGAAATGATCACAATACTTTGTGGGATATAGACATGTGGCAAGCAAAGGGTGACAGACAAACATAAGCAAGCTTTTCAACATACACAATTCGTAATACAAGCACCAATACAGTTTCCAAGTTATCGCCGTAGCGTTCGTAGGTCGGCTCAACTTCGACTCGGCTTCGGCCAGGAGGAGCTTCGCTTATATTCTCTTGGCCTAGATGCCGCACCTGTCTCGGTGTCTTCCTAGAAGGGGATCTATTAGCACGCTATTGGCTGAAGTCGTCTCACAGCCCTCTCTGCTCTTCCGTTCTACATCGACGTGCCCGCGCTTGACGTTACGCCGGAATACTCAACATGTCCTGTCTGGACTGTCTGTCTACATCTCTTTTCCATAGATTCAGTTTTCTCCCATTCATTTACTCTACAGGGTGTTCCTCACACACAAAGAAAGAAAATATGTTATGTGGACATGTGTCCGGAAACGCTTACTTTCCATGTTAGAGCTCATTTTATTACTTCTCTTCAAATCACATGTATCATGGAATGGAAACACACAGCAACAGAACGTACCAGCGTGACTTCAAACACTTTGTTACACGAAATGTTCAAAATGTCCTCCGTTAGCGAGGATACATGCATCCACCCTCCGTCGCGTGGAATCCCTGATGCGCTGATGCAGCCCTGGAGAATGTCGTATTGTATCACAGCCGTCAACAATACGAGCACGAAGAGTCTCTACATTTGGTACCGGGGTTGCGTAGACAAGAGCTTTCAAATGCCCCATAAATGAAAGTCAAGAGGGTTGAGGTCAGGAGAGCGTGGAGGCCATGGAATTGGTCCGCCTCTACCAATCCATCGGTCACCGAATCTGTTGTTGAGAAGCGTACGAACACTTCGACTGAAATGTGTAGGAGCTCCAGCGTGCATGAACCACATGTTGTGCCGTACTTGTAAAGGCACATGTTCTAGCAGCACAGGTAGAGTATCCCGTATGAAATCATGATAACGTGCTCCATTGAGCGTAGGTGGAAGAACATGGGGCCCAATCAAGACATCACCAACAATGCCTGCCCAAACGTTCACAGAAAATCTGTGTTGATGACGTGATTGCACAATTGCGTGCTGATTCTCGTCAGCCCACACAAGTTGATTGTGAAAATTTACAATTTGATCACGTTGGAATGAAACCTCACCCGTAAAGAGAACATTTGCACTGAAATGAGGTTTGACACATTGTTGGATGAAACATTCGCAGAAGTGTACCCGCGGAGGCCAATCAGCTGCTGATAGTGCCTGCACACGCTGTACATGGTACGGAAACAACTGATTCTCCCGTAGCACTCTCCATACAGTGACGTGGTCAACCTTACCTTGTACACAGCAGCTTCTCTGACGCTGACATTAGGGTTATCGTCAACTGCACTGGGGCAATTTCGTTCGCTGCAGTCATGGACTGTGCGGCTGGTGCCGGCGGAGGTTCGAGTCCTCCCTCGGGCATGGGTGGGTGTGTTTGTCCTTAGGATAATTTAGGTTAAGTATTGTGTAAGCTTAGGGACTGATGACCTTAGCAGTTAAGTCCCATAAGATTTCACACACATTTTAACACACAGTTTCGTTAGTCTAAGGTCGCCAGGGAGGAATAAAGCCTCCAGCCAGCCTTAGACAGTTGCCATTTGTGAGTGCACGTAGGTGAGGTAGGAGTTAGAAAACGGATAGCACACAGGAAATGATCGCTCGTTTATGTGTCACACAGAACGGACCGCTCGAGACGATGGGCAAGCTGAAAGCAGAAGGATTCTCCAAAAGCAAAGTGCCATTGCTTAAACGAAAGCAGGATTTCACAGGGCTAGTATCTGCATCAACACCTTTCTGAATAAGAAACGGATTTACCTTAGTGAAGGACTGACCGTCTTCAGTACGTGGAACCACGAGGAACCTTAGTTCCTGGGAGGGTCACTGAATCGTTATCCTCATTCTATTTACGTTTCGTAACTATTGTCCGTGAAGATGATTGGTTCATAGCGAGAAAATCCCCCGTGATTGCCAGTGTGTCCGACGGCGAGCTCCTTCCATCTAGGGGGGGGGGGGGGGGGGGGGGGGCGGGGCTTCAGAAGGGGGCACACCTGCCTTAGGTGATCGTTCACACCTCAGGTCACATCTGCCAAACACCTGACAGAGGGAGCAATCGGCAAAATGGGAGGGTAGCTGCTCAGGCAATCACCCCTCCCCGGATCTGGCCTGTACCAGGGGTTACGTGCGAACCCTGCCTGTCAGACTTGGACTGGGAATCCGTGTTACCCAGTCACCTGTTACGCGTCAGACGCTTGGGCTGGCCTTCAGGAGCACTCAGGGAGGAAGAAGAAAAAAGAGGAGCCTCAAACGCCGAAGCGAAGAAAGGATAGGAGAAGGGGAATGGAGAAATAAATGCAGAATGGGAAACAGTAGAGAGACTGTTCTGATATTGGCCACTGAAAATGCAGAACACATTTCCAAAAACATCCCAGACATGCTCCGCAAGGGAAGGGAGAAAGAATAGCAAGAGGATAGACATGCAACACGGAAGGGAAACTATACTGCAAAAGCTGGGACTCCGTGATAGCCAAGCACGAACCCGCCAAAGAGCGGCGAGCCCCGTGGGGCGATTTGGAGGTGGGACCGAACCACACTTCTCACCAGAGGCCACTTCATGGCTCTCAGCGGCCCTCATGGAGAGAGTGTCTTCATTAGTGCATGAAGTCTTCCGTCGTTCTCAGGAAGTTGGTATTTAGGCCACGTTCTGCCAATGGCCTTGCCGCAGTGGTAACACTGGTTGCCGTTACATCACCAAAGTTGAGCGCTATCGGCCTTGGCTGGCAAGTGGATGGGTGACCGTTCGGGTCTGCTCAGTTCTGCTGGTACGTGGGGTGTACACAGCCCTAGTGAGAGTGGTGTGGTTCAAATGGCTCTGAGCACTATGGGACTTAACATCTGAGGTCATCAGTCCCCTAGAACTTAGAACTACTTAAACCTAACTAACCTAAGGACATCACACACATCCATGCCCGAGGCAGGATTCGAACCTGCGACCGTAGCGGTCGCACGGTTCCAATCTGAAGCGCCTAGAACCGCTCGGCCACAAAGCCCGGCAGAGTGGTGTGCTGACCACATGCCGATCCATAATCGCATCCAGTAACAGCTGTCGGCTGAGTGTGTCACTGCGGTTGGTCGGTACCGTTCGGCCTTCCGAGGCCTGTTCGGATTGAGTTCCTTAGGCCCCGTTCTGCCGATTTCGAGTTTTGCTCAGCTGTTTCAGACAAATGTTGAATGCGATCGGGGTATTCTTGTGTCTTAAATGACAGTGGGTTCAACAGAAGCATTACCGAATATCTGTTCTCGCCGCGCGGTCTTCTCTGCTCACTGTGTCATCACCAGTGTTCGAAATAGTAGTCGGTAGCTAGCAGAGAAGCACGATTCTCGGGTGTGTCTACGAATTATGTGAGAGAATCACAGTTTTTCTATCTCATACGTAACGGCCTCGTCATTTTCTAGCCACGTGAGTGTCAACCCATATGTTCGCAGAATTAATGTGTTAAAAGAACCACAACATTCTCTGTAACGTTTCACCAATCCTCCATTGTCCGTGATGTTTTCTTGGGGTTCGTCTTACGAGATACGGACCATCTGTAGTGCTAAAATCGACATTCTCCCCCACTCCATTTTCCGCCCACCTGCAAACGAAAACACTTTTCTTTTGCCCGAGATTTCGATGTTTACTACCTGAGTCGCAATTTAACCGCTTATCCTAATTTCTAAAGCGGCATGGAAGGAAGTTGGGCTAGAGGAGCATACGAAAGTTACTATTTCATTTAGTTTATCCCATTGAAAGCTATTTTAAACCAATTAGACATCTGACAGAAGTACTTCTAGTATAGTTTTCCTAGTAGGATGAATATTAAAGATAGAACACTAAGGTTTCACATTAACTGTCAACGTGTGGTTTGATGATGAGGCACTCTCTGTCGTTGCTTAGCTTCAGGGGGCGTAACAGGATAAAGCTACTGAAATGAACTTGAGAAGTGATATTTACTTTAACGTTAGGTTTTATGTAAGAATTATTGTCAAGAATGTGGAATAGTGACCTTAATTTACAATATAACCTTTATTTGTGTAGATCGTGAGTTTATTAACCCATTAAGCCCCAAATTATTTAAAAAAATTGAATTTTTTATTCCTGAATTGTAATGTACATAGTGTATGAACCACAATAAGTACAAAAATAGCCAAAGTATATTTATATATGCTGATATAATGGCCGTCCTCAAAATATGACACTGGGATCTAACAATATCATATAGTATACTAAACTGTATTCAAGTTTTAACTATTTATCTCTTGTGAAATGTTACACAACACTTCACACACAGTGTTACACGGCATTTAACACAATATGTTTTTGGTTTCCTGTTGTATTTAGCTCTTACACATCATCTTTGCATGCTTCATTTGTCAATCATATGACCAATTCCATCAAACCTGATGTCCGGTATCACTCTCAACTGACTTGATGGGTATTCCATTGGGCATCCAATACTCGGTCTTCCAGTGTCCAATTTCAGGTATGTAACTGTAACAGCACGTATGAAATCCAGTAAACCCAGTGCATTTTTCCCACGTACTAGTCTGTAGAAGAGCCAGACATTTGCGAAGGCCATTCTTCGATTTACTTCTGGAAACTTGGGATGTACTTGGCAGTGAAGTTTTACATACAGTTTCTTCGTTATTCTCTGATGCAACATAATGTAATTCAATAGCCCCTGGCACATCTGAGACTTCCATGGTTCCAGTAATATCGTCTGGACCTTCTTCTTCGTTTATCATACAGTCTACTTCAGGAGGACATACGGTGATATCAATATGGTCCTGATCATCTGACACCACATTATAGAATGCGTCACTGTTTATTATTTCTTCTATTTCTTCGTTAGTGAGGTATCTATCTCGTCAGAAGGCCATTATAATCTATATAAAATGAAATGAAATAAAACGTAATAAAATAAAGTGAAATGGAAGAATAATACATTATCACAAACTACGGAAAAGGGAATGTGTAAATACCTCTATTCCATCTGGAACTGTATTATTTACTAATGGGTAACGTATTCATAAATACACTTACATAATACGCTGTAAATTTCAAAGTAACTTCATATCCTGTAATATATATTTATAAAAGAGGGGCCGTTACTTACCTCAGGAACAAAATCTGCTAAAATTACCACGTTCTAAAAAGAAAATACATCCTCAGTAGCAGTTTCATATTCGAACGTGCTGCAATACAAATAATTGAAATGATAACACCAAGTCCCAGTGTCCTATTTCGAGAACACCAAATTTTATAACAATGGAAAACAATGAATATAATTCCAATTGAGCTAAAAATGCAAGTAGTTTAAAAGACACATTCTTGACTATAAACAATCACAAAAAGATCTTTGCCACATATTTCAAATATTACTGAATTGTGGATAAAGTAAATACCTGTAATAACGAAAAGTGTGCCTTAGTATTCAATAATCAATTAATGATAGGATTTATTGCTTTTAATTTCCTTAAGCATACATTTGTTATAAAAAGCACCAACAAATGACGTAGAACAGTAATAGTTGCAAATTAATAATGTATTGTGTATTTATAAATAAATATGTGCTCTGTCCTCAAAATAGGACACTGGTACTTAATGGGTTAAATTATACGGCCTTTTTCGATTGTGCTAGTAATCTTCTTCATATATGAAGCAGACAGGAAAAACATTATTGATAACAACTTGTATCTACTTATAATACGTACGATATAAAACGAAAAGGAAGTGACAAAGATGATACCATAGAACAACGCCACCGAGTGTAACCTGACACATACACAATCAATTACCGTGTCATAGCAACTACTGTGCGTTTCATGATGACTGTGTATTAAACAGAAAGAGGTGTGTATTTGCTAGGGGACACCTCTCTAAACAGTACAGTGCTGCCCTCTAGCAAAGGCACACCTCTTTGTATCTCAAACAGCATCTTCACGAAACGCACATTAATTGTAATGAGGTAGTACCTGATTGCAAATGTGACGGGCTACTCTCCGTGATCATATTTTATACTATGTCTTCTGTCACTTTCTTTTTCTGAGTAGAGGGAACGTATTTGAACGATATTGTTCGGTCCGTTTTAGATTTGAAGATGATTCCTAGCACAGTCCGAACAGGTCGTATCATTTTAAAACTAGCTATATAGACAGGTAAACGTTACATTAGAGGGCATATTTCTCCATTTAACAAAAATTTAAACTACGGGAAAAAACGACAGAACCACGACGCCGTTATCCGAATGGGCTGGAAATCGGTAGATGTGATGTACACGTACAGTGAAACAAATCATTAGATTTTGAGAAAAATGGATGATTTATTCAAGAGAAAGATTTTATAAACTGAACAAGCCAATAACGCGTTGGTCCACCTGTGACACTTATGCAAGGCGTTATTTGGAGTGGCATTGACTGATAAAGTTGTTGGATGTGCTCCTGAGAGATATGCTGACAAACTGTATCAGACTGGAGCGTTAGATCGTCAGAATCCAGAGATGGATTGAGGGCCTTGATCGGCGGATTTCATTCGAAGCAGGACTTATCACTGAACACAATTCTATCTCCAGTCAATGAGAGTCCATCCGAAAACGAGTCTTGTGAAGCTCCGGACACCGGCAGCATACCACCCTGACTGCCACCCGCCATACGGCCCGAAAACCAGGAGTAATGGCCTGAGAAGCCAGTTCTTTTCATAGCAGGACCGCTTTAGTTGTCATCGCTGCACCCTTACAATACAGCGGTGCGTCTACGATATCCTACGCCGCGTTTAGTTGTCCTTGATGGCAAACCATCTTGGGCTTACATTTCAGGCAGATAATGGGTTCCTGCACATGGAGAAAGTTTCTACTGCTTGTTTTAGCGCATGCCAAACCCTACCTTGGCCAGCAAGGTTGCTGGATCTGCTCCCAGTTGACAATGTTTGGAGCATTACGGACATGGCCCTCCGGCCAGCTTGGGATTTTTATGATGTAACGCGCCAGTTGGACAGAATTTGGCACAATATTTATCAAGAGGACATCCAACAAATTTGTCAATCAGTGCCAAGTCGAATAACTGCTTCCGCAAGGGCCAGAGGTAGACTATACCCATCCTTTCACAGTTTCAGTCATTGACTCTGGACTGAAGGACCTCAAACCTCTTAAGGTGCCTGGATTCGATGGTATCCATCCAGAATTCCTTATTCATATAAGAGGAAAAGCTAAGAACTGGATGGCAGAATTCTTCACTGACATCCTGTTGGCTGGTCAACTTCCATTGGAGTTTAAAAAAGCTAAGGTAATATCACTTCTGAAAACTGGAAAACCCAGCAACGTGGTACAAAGCTATCACCCCATTTCCCTACTTAGTTACTGCTGCAAGCTTTTTGAAAGGCTAATTTATAACAGAATAAGTAGCACTGTCCTAGAGAACGTTCCAGTTGATCAGGCAGGCTGCAGACCAGGGCGTAGCTGCTGCGACCAAGTATTGTCTTTCACATTCTTCATAGAGTCAGGATACCACCTTTAAGTGGAAGAAGCTGCCTGATCCAGCCTGTGACTGTGGGGCTCCATACCAGACTGTTCACCACAGTGTCAGTGAATGCAGGATTTGAGCCTATCACGGTGCTGAAGAGGACTTCCTGCTAGCAACTCCAGATGCAGTGCGCTAGATTGAAGGACTGGATATTCAGTTGTAAAGACAGACTGAAGTTTCTTGTGTCTCAATATGTACTTACATATACGTAATTTAATTTTATATGTCTGTATTAGCCAGACGCTAAATAAAATAGACTAACACGTTATTGACTTGTTAAGTTTGTGAAGCTCCTTCTCTTGAATAAATCATTTATTTTTTCTAAAATTGTAATCATTTGTTTGTCTGTACATCTACCGAGTTTTGTCTCGCTCCGATAGTTCCCTTGTGGCGTCTTTCTTCTTTTTTTATCTTAGAGTGAAGTAGCCCCTTAATGTAAAACAATCATGCCTAGCAGTTAACCATTGTTTACTCTAAAAGGGGGCTGTCTTACATGCTATGACGATAAATGTGAATGAAATCGAGATCTGATAAATGTACTCAACATCTGTAACATCGATATAATCATATTCTTTGTAAGACTGTGTGGGACAGGAGATGTTGGTCAGAGAGATTAACTTTGCTTTGTCAGAGTAAGTCTGAGTGTAGCAGTTGCAGAGTGCATTGGGCAGTCTGGCAATGTACCTGGTTTAAAAAGGGTGGAAGCTGGCCTGTTGTTTATTTATAAAGGATTTTGAATATTTTTTGAGTAAAGAGATTGAGCAAATGAGATTATTTTAATGTAAGGATTATAGAAGTCAACATTCAAGCTAATCCAGTTTTTTATGCTTGTAACAATGTGGCTTCTCACGGTTAAGACATTGGATATGGTTGAATTTTGCTGGAGAAATTTTGTAATGAAGGAAATGGTTTTGTTATGTATTTAAAACAACTGTCAATGTAGGCATTGTACACAGGAGAACTATTAAGAAATATTTTGCTAACTTGTCTGGGTGTGAGAACTTTATGAAAAGGTGTGTTGTTGCTATGGCTTAATGAAACGCAGTTAAACTTGGAGTTTTCTTATGTATCAGTCGTTAAGGTTAGTTCCCCATTTTCATTTACTTTCACGACTGACTGCACACTCAAATTGCTCATCTCGAGTTGTCTACTAAGAAGCATTTGTTAAAACTGGTATGATACCATCTTGCACTGCACATCGCATGTATGGTAAATGAAATTTGATTATTGACAGTCACATCATTGTTCCTAATAGCAACAAGTTGCAGAGCAGACGAGCCTTCCATGCGCACAGGTAGGCCAATAAATTTAATTTCCATCAAAGTTCATGTCAACTGTATGGTACACTGGCGGGAAGAGTGTATTTGTGAGTACAATATCAGTATCAGATCATAGGCTTAATACCAGAAAGAGATTTCAATAAATTGTTGTCTTGTGAATTTTTAAACAGTTTTATCAGAAACTCAAATGCGCGAATTTTTACATTCACTTGTTTTGTAATTGCAATAACAATTGTGGTACAGTGATTGATTGCAAGACTGAAGATAAAGATTAGCAATATTCAGGGCAAATTTTTTCTGAGTCATTATATTTTTCAGTCAGATGGCGTATGTAAATTTCATTGAAAACGGATGGCCTTCTCCCAGACGAATTGTTTGATGTACCGGCTAGCCTGGGTTCTGCATCGTGCAGCGGAAACTCCACATATTTCCGTTCAAAAATAAATTTTCACATTATTCTGTTTCCCTGCACCGATATTTCCATAATTCGATGTAAGAAAAATAAGCTCTACACATTTCTCAGATATCAGCTTCACACAAACACGAGTTTAAATGCATAAGAAACTTTCGCCTTTTACCCATGACCGATACTATACAACAAAGAGCCAATAAAGCACAATGAAGAGCCACTCGCACAATATTGGAAATACATGAAATTGAAAAGTTCTTCTGAAATTAATTTCATAAATATTTCTGCAGCTAAAAAAACTTTGTTAACGAAGCGATTACAGTTTAACTATTGCTGGTTGAGGTAATTTTCAGCCCGTCAATCTCCACTTCATTATGTCAAAAACATACTGGACTCTAAGAATTATTCCAGGTATAAACTGTCTTTTGAAAGAACCTTTCAAAAGTAGCATTGTCAGCGAACACTTTAGTCCCATGCTGCTTATCGCCTTACTTTGAGTCCGTCGACGTAAGGTTTCTCTCAGCAAGCTCCTCACGCTATCGGTTCCCCTGTCTCGCGCTCTCTTAAAGACGTTAATATTCGTCGAGGCACAATTTTTTTGTTTAAATGTGTTAAAAGAAGTTTTGTGAGGTTAGTATCCCAATTCGTCTTTGGAGTTATTTCTAAAACACATTTTACATGAAGAAGTTCCTACATTCATCTCATATGGCGTAAGAAATGATGTTACGGAAAGTTTGGGACACAGTGTATGTTTGACAGATATTGTGAGAGAAAGGAAATATTTAATATCTTATTATTTTCATCTCCCAATGAACCACAGAACTTGCCGAGGTACGGTGCGTTGCGAGCCTCAGCGATACACCTGGCCGTACCGCAGGTGAACCACAACGGAGGTGAATCTGTTGAGCGTACAGCCGCGCCTGTGATTCCTGAAGACGGCAGTAGCCGTTCCAGTAGTTACAAGACCAGCGGTCTGGATGGTTGATTTGGCCTTGTAATATTAGCCAACATAGGCCTGCAATATATATACTGCAAACGATGGACGGACATAGAGAATTGCAGCCGTTCTGTGGGTCGGAGCGTGGAATGTTAGATCCATTAACACAGAGCGTAGATCCCCAAACAGAGGCAGTGCAGCAGCAGGTCTAATAATGAAGAACAAAATAGGAATGCGAGCAAGCTACGCTGCTCTAAACATGTCTTCAAGAGCTTTAAAATAGCAAAGATAGACCCAAAGCAAAACCCACCACAATACAAGTTACACCTGCTGACGACGAAGAGATTGAAATACTGTACAATGAGATAGAAGAAATTATTCAGATCTTTAGGAAGACTAAAATTCACTCACATGGGGAAACAGAAGAAACTGAGAACGTGGGATTTAAGTTCAGGGAGAAAAAATAAAAACCTTGAGTTTTGCTAACAACCTTACAATTTTGACAGATACAGTAAACGGATTAGGAGTGCAGTTCGACACAATGGACAGCGTCACGGAGAGGGGCTGTGAGATGAACAGCAACAAAAGTAAAAGAAGGGTATTAGAATGTAGTTGAATTAAATCAGGCGATGCTGAGGGAATTACGACAGTAGACAGTAGACGAATTCACCAATTTGGGCAGCAAAATAACTGATGATTATAAAGTAAAGAGGATATTAAGTGCAGTCTGTAATCAGAAAAAGAGAATCATTTCAGAAGAGAGAAATTTGGTAACATTGAGTATAAATTACAGTGACAGGCAGTCTTTTTTAACAGTAAATGTCTTGGAAAATAAACGTTTTAGACAAGAAGATGACGAAGAAGATGACGAAGAAATTGAAGAAATGTATGATGAGATAAAAGAAATTATTCAGATAGTGAAGGGAAACGAAAATTTAATAGTAATAGGTGACTGGAATTCGATAGTAGGAAAAGGAAGAGAAGGAAACGTAGTAGGTGAATACGGATTGGGGTTAAGAAATGAAAGAGGAAGCCGCCTCGTGGAATTTTGCACAGAGCACAACATAATCATAGCTAACACTTGGTTCAAGAATCATAAAAGAAGGTTGTATACATGGAAGAAGCCTGGAGATACTGACAAGTTTCAGATAGATTATATAATGGGAAGACAGAGATTTAGGAACCAGGTTTTAAATTGTAAGACATTTCCAGGGGCAGATGTGGACTCTGACCACAATCTATTGGTTATGAACTGCAGATTAAAACTGAAGAAACTGCAAAAAGGTGGGAACCTAAGGAGATGGGACCTGGATAAACTGACTAAACCAGAGGTTGTACAGAATTTCAGGGAGAGCATCAGGGAACAATTGACAAGAATGGGGGAAAGAAATACAGTAGAAGAAGAATGAGTGGCTTTGAGGGATGAAGTAGTGAAGGCAGCAGAGGATCAAGTAGGTAAAAAGACGAGGGCTATTAGAAATCCTTGGGTGACAGAAGAAATATTGAATTAAATTGACGAAAGGAGAAAATATAAAAATGCAGTAAATGAAACAAGCAAAAAGGAATACAAACGTCTCAAAAATGAGATCGACAGGAAGTGCAAAATGGCTAAGCAGGCATGGCTAGAGGGCAAATGTAAGGATGTAGAGGCTTATCTCACTAGGGGTAAGATAGATATTGCCTGCAGGAAAATTAAAGAGACCTTTGGAGAAAGGAGAACCACTTGTATGAATATCAAGAGCTCAGATGAAAACCCAGTTCTAAGCAAAGAAGGGAAAGCATAAAGGTGGAAGGAGTATATAGAGGGTACTTGAGGGCAATGTTATAGAAATGGAAGAGGATGTAGATGAAGATGAAATGGGAGATATCATACTGCGTGAAGAGTTTGATAGAGCACTGAAATACCTAAGTCGAAACAAGGCCCCGGGCGTAGACAACATTCCATTAGAACTACTGACAGCCTTAGAAGAGCCAGTCCTGACAAAACTCTACCATCTGGTGAGCAAAATGTATGAGACAGGCGAAATACCCTCAGACTTCAAGAAGAATATAATAATTCCAATCCCAAAGAAAGCAGGCGTTGACAAATGTAAAAATTACCGAACTATCAGTTTAATAAGTCACGGCTCCAAAATACTAACGCGGATTCTTTACAGACGAATGGAAAAACTAGTAGAAGCCGACCTCGGGGGAGATCAGTTTGGATTCCGTAGAAATATGGGAACACGTGAGGCAATACAGACCCTACGACTTATTTTAGAAGCTAGTTTAAGAAAAGGCAAACCTACGTTTCTAGCATTTGTAGACTTAGAGTAAGCTTTTGACAATATTGACTGGAATACTCTCTTTCACATTCTGAAGGTGGCAGGTGTAAAATACAGGAAGCGAAAGGCTATTTACAATTTGTACAGAACCAGATGGCATTTATAAGAGTCGAGGGACATGAGAGGGAAGCACTGGTTGGGAAGGGAGTGAGACAGGGTTGTAGCCTCTCCCCGATGTTGTTCAATCTGTATATTGAGCAAGCAGTAAAAGAAACAAAAGAAAAATTCGGAGTAGGTATTAAAATCCATGGATAAGAAATAAAAACTTTGAGGTTTGCCGATGACATTGTAATTCTGTCAGAGACAGCAAAGGGCTTGGAAGAGCAGTTGAACGGAATGGACAGTATCTTGCAAGGAGGATATAAGGTGAACATCAACAAAAGCAAAACGAGGATAATGGAATGTAGTCGAATTAAGTCGGGTGATGCTGAGGGAATTAGATTAGGAAATGAGACAAAGTAGTAAAGGAGTTTTGCTATTTAGGGAGCAAACTAACTGATGATGGTCGAAGTAGAGAGGATATAAAATGTAGACTGGCAATGGCAAGGAAAGCGTTTCTGAAGAAGAGACATTTGTTAACATCGAGTATTGATTTAAGTCATTTCTGAAAGTATTTGTATGGAGTGTAGCCATGTATGGAAGCGAAACATGGACGATAAATAGTTTAGACAAGAAGAGAATAGAAGCTTTCGAAATGTGGTGCTACAGAAGAATCTGAAGATTGCATGGATAGATCACATAACTAACGAGGAGGTACTGAATAGAATTTGGGAGAAGAGGAGTTTGTGGCACAACTTGACTAGAAGAAGGGATCGGTTGGTAGGACATGTTCTGAGGCATCAAGGGATCACCAATTTAGTATTGGAGGGCAGAGTGGAGGGTAAAAATCGTAGAGGGAGACCAAGAGATGAATACACAACAGATTCAGAAGGATGTAGGCTGCAGTACGTACTGGGAGATGAAGAAGCTTGCACAGGATAGAGTAGCATGGAGAGCCGCATCAAACCAGTCTCAGGACTGAAGACCACAACAACAACAGACAAGAAGAGAATAAAAATATTTGAAATGTGTTGCTGCAGATGGCTGCTGAAGATTAAGTAACTACTGAAGTGGTAATAAATCGAATGGAGAAGAAACGAAATTTATGACCTATGCTGCGTAAAGGTAGGTAGGACACATGCTGAGGCATGAAGGAATAGTCAACTTGATAATGGGTGGGGGGAAGTCTGTGGGAGGGGATTGTGGGGGGGGGTGTCTGCAGGAGGGGATTGGGGGCGGGGAAGCCTGCAGGAGGGAATTGGGGAGGGGGAAGTCTGTGGGAGGGGAATATGTAAGGGGAAGTCTGTGGGAGAGGATTAGGTGGTGAAGTCTGCAGGAGGGGATTGGTGGGGTAAAGTCTGCAGGAGGGGACTGCGGTGGTGTAGTCCATGAGAGGGGACTGCTGGGGTGAAGTCTGCAGGAGGGTATTGCAGGGGTGAAGTCTGCAGGTGGGGATTATGGGGGTGAAGTCTGTGGGAGGGCATTGCGGTGGTGTAGTCTGCAGGAGGGGACTGCGGTGGTGTAGTCTGTGAGAGGAGACTGCTGGGGTGAAGTCTGCAGGAGGGTATTGCAGGGGTGAAGTCTGCAGGTGGGGATTATGGGGGTGAAGTCTGTGGGAGGGCATTGCGGTGGTGTAGTCTGCGGGAGGGTACTGCGGGGGTGAAGTCTGTGAGAGGGGATTTGCAGGGATGAAGTCTGCAGGAGAGAATTGCAGGGTAGAAGTCTGCAGGAGGGAATTGTGGGGATGAAGTCTGTGGGAGGGGATTGCGGGGTAAAGTCTGTGGGAGGAGACTGCAGGGGTGAAGTTTACGGGAGGGGATTGCGGGGGTGAAATCTGTGGGAGGGGTTTGTGGGGGTAAAGTCTGTGGGAGGGAATTGGGGGGAGAAGTGTGGAGGGGATTGGGGTGGTGAAGTCTGCCAGAGGGAATTGGGGTGGTGAAGTCTGCTGGAGGGGATTGGAGGTGAAGTCTGCCAGAGGGGATTGGGGTGGGGGGAAGTCTACCAGAGGGGTTGTGGGGGGAAGTCTGCCAGAGGGGATTGGGGGGAAAGTCTGCGAGAGGGTACTGGGGGGAAAGTCTGTGATTGTGGACATGGCAGGGGGGGGGGGGGGGGGAAATCTGCCAGAGGGGATTAGGGACAAAGTCTGCCAGAGGGGATTGGGTGCGCGAAATGTGGCGGAGGGGATTGGGGGGGGGGGGGGGGCAAATGATGTAGAATACTGAAAGCAAGTAAAGAAATGTAGGTTGCAGTCTACATCTATATCTATATTCCACAAGCCACCTCCTGTTCCACTCGCATACAGTTAGTGGGAAGAACGATTGCTGGTGAGCCCCCGTGTGCGCTCTAATCTCTCTAGTCTTATGTTTGTGTGGTAGGGTGACTCACTCTCCCATACTCACAGTAATCTCCTGTGTAACAGCAGCTATTTAATCCTGCCGTTTCTCTTATTGACTGCCTGTTTTTCCTATGTATTTCGTGAATGATCATTCTCTTAAATATTAATCCCGCGAGGTACCATCGAAAAATTGAATTCCCTGACCGACAGGTTTCTAGAAGTTTTCACAAAATAATTGATACTGTTCTTAATGGTGTACATACTTTTACGGAAATTTAGAAATTTGTGGTAAGATCTTAGGGGACCAAACTGCTGAGGTCATCGGTCCATAAGTTTACACGCTACTTAATCTAACTGAAACTAACTTACGCCAAGGACAAAATACACAACCATGCCCGAGAGAGGACTCGAAACACCGACGGGTGCAGCCGCACGAACCGTAGTGAAACGCCTAAGGCCGCTCGGCTACCCCGCGCGGCAACTTTTACGGAAAGAAGACGGCTTGGCTCAAGGAAAAGCGAGAAGTGGTGGAAGAATGACATAGCCTATGCGTGTAGAGTGCTCTTGGGAGGGTGAATATCTACTTGTTTCTTCGTCGGTACTGGCAACCTACCGATGCGCTCGCCTCGTACCGATCAGCAGCTATGTTATGAGTATAAATAACACATGGAAGTAACAAGGATTCACGAAAGTATCTTGAGAATTATTCCTCAATTGATTGAGAACACAACGCAATATAACTCATTTTGAAAGTGGAATGCCGCGCGGGATTAGCCGAGCGGTCTCAGGCGCTGCAGTCATGGACTGTGCGGTTGATCCCGGCGGAGGTTCGAATCCTCCCTCGGGCATGGGTGTGTGTGTTTGTCCTTAGGATAATTTGGGTAAAGCAGTGTGTATGCTTAGCGACTGATGATCTTAGCAGTTAAGTCCCATAAGATTTCACACACAATTGAACATTGAAAGTGGAAATTGTCCAAAAATATTTAAATTTTTAGTGAGGAAAATTTAGATTTTTATCTTTATATCTCCATTGTCATCCATTGAGGTTTAGCTATGCAGTTTAAATTTATTGCGTCTAAACCTCCCTTCAGCCTCCCTTAAGTCATGGTTGGATGCCTTTTGGTGAGATATACATAGGAGGAAACAATGTATTGGTTGACTCTCTTAGGAGCGTGCCGGCCGGAGTGGCCGTGCGGTTCTGGACGCTACAGCCTGGAACCGAGCGACCGCTACGGTCGCAGGTTCGAATCCTGCCTCGGGCTTGGATGTGTGTGATGTCCTTAGGTTAGTTAGATTTAATTAGTTCTAAGTTATAGGCGACTGATGACCTCAGTAGTAAAGTCGCATAGTGCTCAGAGCCATTTGAACCATTTTTCTTAGGAGCGTACACACTCTGAATTTCAACAGTAGACCATACCGTGAAGAAGAATGCCTCTCTAGCAGTGCCTGCCGTGTTGAATGAGCATCTCCGTGACGCTTTCGCGCCTACTGAACGAACCTGTAGCGAAACGTGTTATCTGTTTTTAGATCATGTCTATGCCATCTATCAATCTTATCTGGTACGGACCTCACACTGGTGAGAAATAGTCAAGTCTCGGTCGAATCACTGTTTTGTAAGCTACTTCCTCTGTTGATGCACTGAAAACAATTAGATAGTTATAGCGGAAGACGCATGCATAGGTTGTCCTCGGACAGAACACCAACACAACAATATTACTTACAGAAGCTCAATGCAAATATGAAAGAAACTATTTGAACGCTTTTTTACGCTGATTGACCGAATGGTTGCCGGTATTTCGCACTGTAAACTTCCTCTGATGTTCTTTCAATAGATGTACCATTGCACATAGGTGATTTATTTAGCTAACTTTTAACGAAGTGAAACTCGAGTCTGTGTACTGTGCTGTCCATCTAGAGAGCGAATAGCATGAGAGCGTTGTATCATTCGCCTAGAAACCCGCTGGGCGGCTAGAGAGCTCTGCCTTTCACCACCTGTCATTCGCACTGAACCGGTGAAGAAAACTAAGAGGAGACCCGCCAGTTCTTTAAGTAACTAACTCTGTATAGTAAGTTCATCAACCCTTGATCGCTGGAGTTGTTATATTTTTTGTGATGACTGGTTTCGATAAGTGGTGATCATCAGACGAGTATGCCACCTTTTCTTCCACCATACGGGTCATGTACAATTTTTGGTCCATCAGTTTTAGCAGGTATTATATTTTGTGATACTGCATTTCTTGGCTCAGATGTTCTTTACAACATTTTGTTTACACAGACTGAACATGAACGTTAGTTATCGAAACTAGATATCAAATAAGATATAAAGAAGCTCTTGCAAACAATGAATGTTACAAATACTTCGATTTCTGAAGAAAGTCATGACTACCGCCAAGAGCGTCTGATAAAATTTACTTAACAGCCAGTTCGGTTCACAGTCCATCAGGTTCATGAATGCATTTAAATTATATTAGGCGATATAAAATCATTGGCATCAGATAGTGAAAAACACGAATTGTCGTTGTTGTCACATGGTAATATTAATAACATCGTTCATTGGCATCAGATAGTGAAAAACACGAATTGTCGTTGTTGTCACATGGTAATATTAATAACATCGTTCAGTCAATCTGTGCTAGACAATGTACACATTGAAACTCCCTGGCAGATTAAAACTGTGTGCCCGACCGAGACTCGAACTCGGGACCTTTGCCTTTCGCGGGCAAGTGCTCTACCATCTGAGCTACCGAAGCACGACTCACGCCCGGCCCTCACAGCTTTACTTCTGCCAGTATCTCGTCTCCTACCTTCCAAACTTTACAGAAGCTCTCCTGGTGTCTCTTCAATGTCTTGTGCAGCGGCCAGAACTCGTGCCAGCAGATCTTCCTCTGTCTCTACAGGTGTCTCATAAATTACGCTCTTCATACGACCCCACAAGAAGTAGTCCGTAGGGGTTAACTCCGGCGATCGTGGCGGCCACGCCGTTGGACCACCACGGCCTATACATCTTTCACCATACCGTCTGCTGAGATGTCACCGGACAGCCAGCGAAAAGTGAGGTGGTGCTCCATCGTGCTGAAACCACATTTCCTCACGGACATTCAATGGCACAGCTTCCAAGAACGGGTCCATTACGTGTCGTATTAAGACTAAGTATGCGGGACCCGTGAGCTTGGATGGAAGGAGGTATCGTTCAATCACATGACCGTCCAGAATACCTGCCCACACCGTAATTCCAAACCTGTCTTGAAATCCCTGAACATGAATGGCATGAGCGTTTTCGTCCGCCCAGACATGGCTATTTCGAGCATTCAGAACTCAATCCCTTGTGAACCTACATCCATCTGTGAAGAGAACTCGACATGGAAACAGGGACGCGTCGATGCAACGGCGCAGGAACCATGTACAGAAGGCGACGCGTTGTGGAAAGTCTGCTGGACCCGTATGGTGTACCCTTTGTAAGTGGTACGGATGTAATTGTTGCTCATGCGAGACGTCCAAGACGGTACTGTGACTAACAGCCATTGCACGGGCAATTGTTCGTGAACTCGTTGGCGGGCTATCTTCAATGCGACGCAGTACACCTTCTTCAAATTCGGGAGTGCGGCGTCGCCGTGGAGCACCACAGTCCTGCCTCCTCACGGTGGAGGTATCCGTTTCTCGAAGCCGTTGTGTAACTTGGGCAAACAGTTTGTGCGATGGAGTGTGACGGTGTGGAAAACGTTCGTGATACAGCCGACTAGCAGCTCTTCCGTTACCTCCAGCTTCGCCATACACAAGGAGCATGTCTGTGTCTTCCGCAAACGTGTACTGCACCATGTTTCCTCTATCGGTGATGCACAGCAAAGCGGACAATAAGTGACATCTGGGGATCGTTTGACGTAGTACACGTCGTCGTGTCTACCCTGTTGCATACCAGGACAAGGAACTCTGAGGCGTTTCTCTTGCTCTAAGCAGACATTGACGAGGTACACATCCGAATTGCAACTGTCGCAGAACGGAAACGATACGATTCCGGACATGGGTTCCTATTCAAAATGTTCTGTACTCACTACCTTCTACATGTCCTAGAAGTTTGTAACGGGAATTTCCGACCACCCTGTATATTAACGGACAGCAAGTTTTCTTAGACAAGCAGTCTTTAAGACAAGAGAAATATCAATTTAGACAACAAGCTTCATTTACACAAGCAAACTTAAAAACGGAGAAACAATCACAATAAGTTGGCCGAAGCCACTCTAACCCCCGCAGGGGCACTCTTAAAACTCAGAATACAAGTTAAAGTCACCTAAAATTTTAAACGCCCGTGAGGCCCTTAGATAAAAACCGTATAAGTATAAAAGTGGAATAAAATAAGGTTCCTAAATTAAATTACACAACAACCAAGCACAAGAATCAATCCTCGGAGAAAAAGGGCAAATTTACCACTATAAGTCTGGTAATCTAGCAAAGAATTAAAAGAAGTGTGCAACTAAATTATACAAGCTGACTATAAAGAGCAGTAAAGTACAGATGGAATTTAAACCTTCAACAACTTAAGTGCAGTAAATGTTCGTAAACTCTAGTACAGAAAATAGACTCTTAACTCAGTTACGGTAGATCACAAGACAGGGCAAGCTCGAAAAGGCAGTTACTTAAAAATAGCCATCAACTTAACTTGTTTAGCAGCTGCAGCTGGAATCAAACCTCCAGGGAGAGGTAACGGCCACCGGAGGCGCCGTCCGCGTATGCAGGAGTACGTACGCGCGGGCACACAGAGTGTACCAGAACATGCTTCGGGGGTACAATGTGTGTAAGAACGTTGGTGGTCGCCACATCGAGCCGCTGTTGTAATGCGTCGGTACGTTGCGGCTGGTGCCGTACATGTTGGGTTCTTGTTGTTGTTGACTAATGTAAACCATAAGGTGTAAGTTGTTATGCAAATGCGTAAGTAATATCGGAACGAGTCAGTATTCTTTTCAAATGGATTGCAATAATTGTACTGGGTCACGCCTAAGTACATTCCTCAAGTGGGTGTGGATGAGATAATCATGTGCATTGAAGCTGTCGTAGAACGGAAACGATATGTTTCCGAACATGGGTTCCTATTCAAAATGTTATTTCTCACTACAGTCTGCATGTCCTAGAAGGTTGTAACGGGAATTTTTGACCACCATGTATATTAGGTACAAGAGAAGACTGTGGTTTTAATCTTCCTTATGATTGCTGGCATATTTTGAAATAAATTCGTTATTTGTTAAGGAAAAGTGATGGGTCCGCCATTACACGTCTCCTATCCTTTGTCCATCCTATGTCTGGACATTTTAAATCTACTGAAGTTTCATACGTGCATATCGTCTCTAACAATGAAATCCATAACAATCATCTATAAAATTAAAAAAAATATGTAAGATAAGTTCTTTGATTACTAATCTTGACACACAGTGCCAGATTTTATTACCCTGGACATCGGGAAGCCTTTTTAAATATGAAGCTTGCTCCTACGTGACACTATGGCCTGTCCAACAGAGCACGCAGGTTTGTTTCAGACTTTGGCGTGGCCCCCGCCGATAACGTAGATATAGTTAAAAGGGAGTCTTTTTACTGTTAGCTTGAGAACAAGAAGGGTTGCCCAAAGCTGCAATTTTCTGTTGCTACATCCTCATCGCAATCTCTTCCACCTAAATACAGCCACAAACGAAGCAACGAGTTGTTGGAGGGACTCATATACTAATTAGAATGAGACAGACTGCTCTGTGAGTCACAGATTTATTTACATGAGAATGACAAAAAAACTCGCGTTTTACGACAGCCTTGAGTTTAATGCTTCTCGTTCACATTCAAGAGTTTCATTCAGATATTATATGGGTTCTACACCATTATTTTCACGCATGACAGGACCATATATCTCGCACACATTGACTTTAACAACAATTTGAATACCTCGTTATTTTTTTTGCGATGAAGTCTAGCAGTAGTTTGTAGAGACAATAGGACAGTTGGCAGTATTATCTAAGCAGACAGTGTTTCACACGAATATACTGTCGCAGTAGATCGTAGGATGCTATCGCTAACGCAGATGAGACTTCATTCTACCACATCTCACATGTGCTCGATGGAATGGTGATCTGGATTGCAAGGTAGAACGACAGAAATCTTGAGGAGCACGCTGTGTGCGGTTAGAGCTATGCGCTTGGATATTGCCTTTTCTTTCCGTAAAAAAGTCTTTCGACATGTAGCTTTATAGTGACAAAGCTGTCCTGTAGGAAGTGTTCCATTTCACGTGGACGCATTGTCACGACTGGCCATCGGATGTTGGCCAAAACGCACGTTGTATCGATCTTCTCATACAAGGAGAGTGGAAAATTTGCTAATTCTGTCTGCAACAAAGATCTAAGTGCATCTTTGTCAGACGTACTATTAGACATTGTACTGCTGGAAGATAACGTCTCCTCTGCTTTGTAGAAACAGCAACACAATGGGATGAGTGACGTACTGGACGTATCTTCAACAAACACCATTGGCGTATGGACATGGCGGGCTATGGTCCAACACAGCATGATGCCCGGACTGTATGCATGGGAAATGTCCGGAGAGAAGTGGTCGTCTTCTCAACATGTAGAAACGACTCGTAGAAGACGTGCTGGATGTAACCTCAACAAACTCCAGTGGTGTATGGACATTAATGCTAGTGCCCCACACCCCTTGACGCCGCCTGGATTGACACAGCAGATCTGTGTTACTGCCCGATTGCTAGTTGCTACTCCCCTGTATGGCGCCGCACTCACAAGCGATCATCAGTAACGTCGAAGCCAAATTATTTCTCACTACTACACACCATTTTACTCAATTCGTCTATCCAATCGCATGCGTTAGAGACAAGCAGCGTGATGATGAGGCGTGAGAGGGAGGCAAATGAGCAACACAGTGCTCGTGGCGCAGTATCCAGCACACAGTTCCAGATAGTATTAGCCGACAGTCTGTGTGCACACAGGCCCTAAACTGCGCTGACGTGGTCGTGCGACACCAATGGAAACTCATCGTATGATGAAGCTCAAGTATTCACGTTTGTCGCTACATCTGGAACCAGGCGAGTAGCATGAATGCCATCCTTAGACTATGGCACCGTCTTACAGTTGCCATTTACTTTGACGTCCGGGGAAATGGGGAATTTTTGAAACGGTTGTCTAACAGTAACAGGCGTACAATGCGACGTTATGTGAACGAACTATGCTAATCGACTCCGTCCTGGCATATCTTCAACGTTTACTAAATCTCTAAGATGGTCGAAGCAGCAAATATGTTTTTCAAAAAGTCATACGATGGGCTCGCGTATTTTGTACTCCCTCCAGAGCACTGTGCTTAGAATCGTCGCATTTGATGCTTTCTATCAGCGTTCCATAGGAGTATGAAATTTCTACACCATGTCTTTGACAGTGTTTTTTTTTTTTCCAGTACCATGTTTATATGCTCAATGTATAACATCTTAAAACGAAGCGTAGATCACCTTATTTGACGTATTTCTCTGTTTCCTGACAGAGAAATTATTCACCACCCGTACGGCCCCGGCCACGAATCCCCCCCCCCCCCCCCCCCCGCCATCAAAAAAAAAAAAAAAATTCTTACTGATTCCCTTTGTTGGCGTCAACAAATGTAACCCATGGTTTCTCACCTTTCTTTATCGCCCTAGTCCACTTCGACGAACAGTGAAAATACTATTTTAAAAGCATTATCTATAACGATTTTTCGCCCATAGTTAGCTTACGAAATATGTTTTATTAATAAATTTGTAAATTATTGCCAGTGGTAGAGCAGAGCTTTGTATCACGAGTCATTTTCTTGTTACTGAATTCTCCTTCAGCTACGAATGATAAAGGAAGTGGGATGAAAATCATCTTTCCCGCAGCACGAAGAACTACATACAATACTAGATTTGCCTTCGAAGCCAAAATTGACGTCACATTTTTAAACTTCAATTTCAACTTTTCATTTGTTGTAAATTCTATAATCTAGCCCCTCAACGAAGTTCTGCTGCTCAAAAATGGTTTAAACGGCTCTAAGCCCAATGGGACTTAACATCTGAAGTCATCAGTCCCCTAGACTTAGAACTGTTTAAACCTAACTAACCTAAGGACGTCACACACATCCATGCCCGAGGCAGGATTCGATCCTGCGACCGTATCAGCAGCGCGCTTCCGGACTGAAGCGCCTAGACCTGCTCGGCCACAGTGACCGGAATTCTGCTGTTCATAGGTTCTAGTACCCAATTTGCAATGATCACATGAACAAAATTTTGAAATCGACATGTAAAATCTTTTTTGAGTACTTCCGAATCCTGACAATAGTAGAGAAGTCATTTGATTCCACAGGAAACAGATCCGTAAAATGTTAGAACTTTCTGTGATTCTAATGTGCTTTGCGTAAGTTTTGATTTGAACACAGGAACAGTTACCTTTGTTTTTCAGCTTAAATAAGTTTATTGTATAAACCAATTAAATGAGCAATATCATCCCCAAATTTCAATAAATAATCTTATCGGATCACCATTGTTTTCAAAAAATGTAACTGAGTCAAAGCGATCAGAATGTCTTGTTAGACAAGTATCATATGACAGCCAATGAAGTCCTGTCTGCCTTCTTAAAAAATTCAAATCTTCGATTTCATCATAAAGTTTTTGAAAATAATCTATCTCTGGGAGGAACACTTTGGTTTCCTGAAGTATTTTAGTCACATACTGTTGTCTTCAACTGAAGCAATCGTTAAGTGTTTTGCAGACAAATGTTGCCAGTGAGTTACATAATGCACGGATACTCCACTTGGTATCGCTTTTTTAACATATGGTGACAACCAACGGTATTGACCAGCAATTGCCGGAGCGCAGTCTGAGGCAAAAGGCTCTATATTATGCAAAAAAGCAACTTTTTCTTAAAATAGTGTTGCAATGAACTGAATGTAAATTTTACTTCAGTATCACTTTCCAATTATTTTTTTTTTTTTTTTAGTTTTTGATATTTTTATACCATGAATGTGTATACAAGGCCAGAAGATAGGAACACAAAGACTTACAGTGAGGATAGCGTTTATTTCTGAAAGAAAGGAATGTAATCAGAGTTCATAAAAGAAAATGGGTTAAGGAAACGAAGCAAAGACGAAACGGAAGATAGGTCCAAAATGGAAATCAGCGAGTTGTTAAAGGTAAGATCTTAAAAGAATGGAAATAATTATCCCATCTTTGATGTAATATGACATATTCGCAGATGTTTTCTGCAATAGATGTGGTTTGTTGATATCAGATATTAATACGGAGCTGTGACTATTTATAATGAGCTGGAACAAAGTAAGATGCGGTACAGAAGAAAAGAAGGTGGTTGAAAAGAGAAAAATTTGTGAGTACAGCAGGGGACATAAGAAAATGCAGTTATGACAACTGAATTATAAACATACAGAACTACATAGAAATTCAGGACAGAATCGACAAATAGCATACCCTAGTCAACAGTTTTGTTCTTAATACAATACGCCACAGCCACAAAGGGGATGTAGGCCATTCGAACGATCAAAGAAAATGTTGAAAGACGACGCAGTTGTTCGGAACGCGGCATTATGTGGAAGTTGAAGAAAGAGAAGTCTGGAAAGAAATCTTTCCAGAGGAAGTCACATTTCAAAGCGTATGCCAGAAGAGGGGGGGTTGTCTGGCGGAAGAGACCAAACAGCGAGGTCATCGGTCTCATCGGATTAGAGATGGACGAGGAAGGAAGTCGGCCGTGGCCTTTCAAAGGAACCATCCCGGCATTTGCCTGGAGAGATTTAGGGAAATCACGGAAAACCTAAATCAGGATGGCCGGACGCGGCATTGAACCGTCGTCCTCCCGATATGCCAGAAGACATCCAATAATAGCCGACAGCAGCTAAACGTCTAGAGCATAGAATGCTAAATGATATGTTAGATGAATGAATGTCAGTATCATGTTCCTTGGATATCCAATTAATACCTAAAAAAAGTACAACACCCAGAAAAACTGGAACACAAAATAACAGATGGACTCAACAGATTCACGCAGAAAAAAGTCATTATCACCGATTAAGAATGCTGAATACATTGCGATTAATTGGTGTGTCTACCGTTACTGGAAATTTTAGGCTGGAGATTGAAAGACAGCATACCTAAAGGACGTGAACAGACAGCTTCTCACTGTCTTTCATACTATGAGGAAGTTCGAATAAATGACATGAGAGTCGTGGGAGTATCGAGACAGTTGGCTGTAGCACATTGACTCAGGACTGCAGTGTGGCAGCAAGAACAGCACGGGTCCCTCCAGATGGACTACATCACAAGCACATTGTAAGATTGTTCGACTACGTTTGACGACCAGATTGATGACAACAGCTTAAATCCTGACAGAGGTTGCAGGCACTGTCACCACGAACCGGCGTGATCAGTTTACTGGAATCCTCTACCATGCACCCTACGACGGCTTGCAGAATTTATGCGGTATCGTCTGAAGATTAGGGTGGCACCTTAAACGAAATCACTGAAGAGTATACCCGCCGCATGCCGCACCGACGAATGAGGAACATTGGTGTCGCCACACTCCTTAGATGTTCTCTACGCCACCGCAACGGTTCGTTGCCTTAGAGTAGAGCAGAGAAATGCTCGCCCCAGCGCGCAATCCATGCTGAAGACTACAGCTTTGTATCAGATAGGCCACCAGTGTACTAAATTTCTTTAGGCACAACATTATTCTTCAGTACCCCCATGAATCACGGACCTTGCTATTGGTGGGGAGGCTTGCGTGCCTCAGCGATACAGATAGCCGTACCGTAGGTGCAACCACAACGGAGGGGTATCTGTTGAGAGGCCAGACAAACATGTTGTTCCTGAAGAGGGGCAGCAGCCTTTTCAGTAGTTGCAAGGCCCCTGGATGATTGACTGACCTAGCCTTGTAACACTAACCAAAACGGCCTTGCTGTGCTGGTACTGCGAACGGCTGAAAGCAAGGGGAAACAACAGACGTAATTTTTCCCGAGGGCGTGCAGATTTACTGTATGGATGGAGAGCTGCATCAAACCAGTCTCTAGACTGAAGACCACAACAACAACATTCTTCAGTAAAGAGTCTTGTTAAATAGTCTTTATCAGGTGATACCTTAGTATTCGGAGACAGTAGTAAATACTCAGAATCCTCCTGTGAGAACCAAATCCACAAAAGTAAGTAGATCTTGATATCTCCATTGCAACAAAGTAAAGTAATACACACATCAAAAAAGGTTTTGCATCACCCCGGTTCCCAGAACTCATGAAGATTGACGTTGACTGTGGATATTGGATCACAGACACGGTCCCTTTGACTGATCAGAGATGTCACTAAACCCGCCTAAAGATGTAAACAACCATGCATGAGCAGCGCCTATTCAACGGAGGGGTCCGACAGCCGATCAGTTCCAGTCATTCCACCAGGAAGGAGGTGCACGACTCTTGTTGTCTGTAGTTCAACCATGCCTAGACGGTCAATGCCGCGGTACTATCGCGTCCGCAATGTGCCAGGAAGGGCTCTCAACAATGGAATTGTCCAGGCGTCTCTGACTGGTCGGACAAACAAGAGACACAGAGAGACAGGAACTGTAGATGACGTGCCTCGCTCAGGCCGTCCAAGGGCTACTTCTGCAGTCGATGACCGCTACCTACGGATTATAGCTCGGAGGAACCATGCCAGCAACGCCACTATGTTGAATAATGCTTTTCGTGCAGTCACAGGACGTCGTGTTACGACTCAAACTGTGCATAATAGGTTGCATGATGCGCATCTTCACTTCTGACGTCCATGGCGAGGTCCATCTTTGCAACCACGACACCATGCAGCGCGGTACTGATGAGCTCAACAACATGCCGAATGGGCCGCTCAGGACTGACATCACGTTCTCTTCACCGATGAGTGGCGCATATACCTTCAACCAGACAATCGTCAGAGACGTGTTCGGAGGCAACCTGGTCAAGCTCAGCACCTTAAACACACTCTCCAGTGAGTGCAGTAAGGTGGAGGTTCCCTGCTGTTTTTGGGATGGCATTACATGGGGCCGACGTACGCCGCTGGTAGTCATGAAAGGCGCCGTAGGGGCTGTACGATACGTGAATGCCATCGTCCGACCGATAGCGCAACCATATCGGCAGCACATTGGCGAGGCATGGGTCTTCGTGGACTACAATTCGCGCCCCCATCGTGCACATCTTTTGAATGACTTCCTTCAGAATAACGACATCACTCGACTAGAGTGGCCAGCATGTTCTCCAGACGTGAACCCTATCGAACATGCCTTGATAGATTGGAAAGGGCTGTTTATGGACGACGTGACCCACCAACCACTCTGAGGGATCTACACCGGATAGCTGTTGAGGAATGTGACAATCTGGACCATCAGTACGTTGATGAACTTGTGGGTAGTATACCACGACGAACTCAGGCATGCATCAATGCAAGAAGACGTGCTACTGGATATTAGAGGTACCGGTGCGTACAGTAATCTGGACCACCACCTCCGAAGGTCTCGCTGTATGGTGGTACAACATGCAATGTGTGGTTTCCATGAGCAATAAAAAGAGCGGAAATGATGTTTTTGTTAATCTCTATTTCAGTTTTCTGTACAGGTTCCGGAAATCTCGGAACCAAGGTGATGCAAAACTTATTTTGATGTGTGTATTTTATATGTTACAGTTCCGCTGACGGGTGGAGTGGCCGCGTGATTTAAGGCGCCATGTCACGGATTGCGCGGTCCCTCCCGCCTGAGGTTCGAGTCCTCCCTCGGGCATGGGTGTGTGTGTTGTTCTTAGCATAAGTTAGTTTAGGTAGTGTGTAAGTCTAGGGACCGATGACATCAGCAGTTTGGTCCCTTAGGAATCCACACACAGTTCCGCTCAGTCTCCTCACTGAGCAAACCAAAGAACCCACCGTTGTGCTGGTGAGTAATTTTGTACCGCGAAACACAGGCGACGATGCTGGTCGTAAACTAACCTTGCCTCGCCTGCAGAATCTTTATAGTGTGAGAGAGTGCATTATCTTTCGCTGCCTGGTGTTACCAGCTTTCTGTTCTTGAATTTTATTTATCCTATACAGTGTTTCGCCATGTCAGTGTGAGTCGCCACATGGCATGTTTGTAATTGGAATTTTTCAGAATCAGCAGCAGCAGATCTAACATCTGCTGCTCAATGTGCAGCAACTGACGTCACTACTTTGTCCCATGCATTATCGCCACAGGTTACTGCAGCCCAATTTCACACACACCACACTCAGGAAGAAGGATGGTCGGATTATCAGGTGCAATTCAGTGCATATTTCTGCTTGCTACTTACGACATAACACATACGGAACACAAAGGTTATTTTTTGTCGATAGCTGGCACCGTCTGTGTGTGAAACGGTGTCCAGACACTAGTTCCGAATTAATGGAGGACGACGACTTTGTTAAACTGCTAGATGAACATTTCTATAGTCGGGCCCATGACGCAGTATCAAGGTTGACATTTTTTCGTCTCGGGTAGCAACCTGTTAAAACTCACAGTACATTGCCGTATTCAGAAGGTAACAAGGCACTGTAAGATTAAGTGTCCTTGTGATGTCATATTAGAGATTTTCGTGTTACGTGATTCAATCACACAGAATGTATCAGAGTCACAAGTTCAAGCTGCAGTTCTAAAAGTGCCCGACCCTGATCTAAAAACATTCCCTCTATTTTGGACATTGGAACTATTGTGGACTGAACAAACGTTCATTTTGAGGCTCCTTGTATATCTGTCATTCAAAATGCATAACAAGATCATCAGTCAGACAAACAGTAAGCGTAGAAGTGAAACATCCAGTCTCGCAGTACACTGCGTGCGCTACAAAAATTCTGTGTGGAAGTCTTGTCCTCAGTGCTTTTAGAACCACAGCCAGAAAGCTTGTCATCGCCACGGTGCAAAATGCTAGTAGTGTTGACAGCAAGATCACATTAAGACGCTGTATTTACGTGGCAACCCACAAATAGCCAACAGCCGCCGCTTTGTGAAATCGCTGCTCCCGCCGCAAAGCAGTCAATAAATGCATGCAGTTAGGAAGAAGCCATTAACAACAGCACAAACCAAATCTCGCACTTTTGGATCGCGCAAATCTTCCGCTGTAATACGTAGATGGGCCAACAAACCTTTTATTCAGTTATGAGTGAAACGAAGACAATTAAGCGACATTTGGACACTGATGCTTCTCTTTCCCTCATTAATGAAGACGCATATGACAGACTCAGTATCCCACTGCTACAACAACTACCTACTTCCATTTTGTCTGCCTACAGTGGACAAGAAATTCCAGTACTTGGTTTGTGCAGTTTGCTTGCAATGTTTTGTGGAGTGACAAAATGTGTTTCGTTTCTTGTACTCAGTTCTAGGAACAGCGCCAGAATTTTTGGGTTAGATTTGATTTGTTGACCTGTGCATACAAGCCAACGTACTACAATTTTTCAGTGCCTCACGATAATGTTTCTGACTTATGTACTAAGTGCAAGGAACCGTTTGAACCTTGTTTAGGAAGGACTGAAGACTTTGAAGCGCACATTACTGCGACAGACAACGCACATTCTTGATTTTTTTCGTGAATTGCTTGTTGCCGATGCAATACGAGAGCAACTTGCCCAGGAATTCCGAACGTGGAAAGACAATGGGGTTATTCAACCCGTTTCTGCAAGGCAATGGACATCACTCTTGCTCTTTCTGAAGAAGCCTTCAGGTATCACTCTTGCTCTTTCTGAAGAAGCCTTCAGGTGGCTTATGCCTGTGTGCCGAGTTTAAAGCAACAGTAAACCCATACATGTCACGGATTCTTTTCCTCTTCCACGTCCAGAGGAATTGATGGACAGATTGGATAGGGCATATGCTTCTCAGATACTGATTTGCATGGGACATAATTATCATTACCAGCAGACGAGTACTCCAAGCAATACTTTCAGCCGACTGTTCCATCCTGTGAAGCGTGTCCCACTTCAGACGGCACCTGGAGTGCAACTCTGGGCTCTGATATTGCCTAATCATCATTATGCGTTGTTGTCCGTGCCCATTGTCCAAAGTTCTAACACTGACTTCTTGTCTCTGTTACAAGCCGGTACCGACACATTTCATTCCTCAGAGGAATCTTCTTTTCAAATTGATACACAAGATTTTGAATGTCTTCAAAATTTTCATCTCGCTTTTCGGCATGTTGCCACAGCAGCTTCTTCTGGTCCAGCCTTCAGGTCGTTTTGCAACACGTGTGCTGTGGATGGCCACGCAGTATAGAAGAAATTGAAATCCGATGGTGCGTAGCTACTTTTCGTCCCGTCAGTCTCTGTCTGCGTGATCAGGTGTTCCGCTGTTGCTCGCGGAGAACGATGACGCTCTTGTTGTGATTCGTCACTCCTTTCTGCAGGAGGCCTTGTCTTTATTGCACCATTGGGACGTAGTTCGCACGAAGCAACTCGCCAGACGTATCTGTACTTGGCAGGTAATGGAAGATGAGATTGAACAAACGACATCTCCTTGCAAGGTTGTGCGGAACATCAGTCAGCTTCACCGCAACGCCTTTCTTTTTGTCAGGTATCCACGTCCGTTCGGCCCGTGGCAACACATTCATATTGATTTCGCGGATCTGTTCTGGAACACACGATGGTTGCCAATAATAGACGCTTGTAATAAGTTTCCTTTCGTTGTCCCCATGACATCCACAACTACTGCAAGTACAGTTTCGCCGTTGTCTTCTGTTATTTGTCCTTAAGGTCCCTAGTGCCACTGTCTTGGACAATGAACTACAGTTCATGTCAGCGAATTACCAACAGTTTTGTACCGCTAGTGGCACGCACCATGTGACAACTGCACCCTTTCACACTCAGTATCACGCTGAAGCAGAGCGACTCGTTCGGACTCACATGGAGAAACACAGTTTCTCCCGCACGTGGGAGAATATCTTTGAAAAAATTCTGACCTACCGCTGCCTGTCATGTGAAGGGACATCGCTGGCACATTTGTCACACGGTCGCGGTCACTATACTATTTTGCGTCTTTCGAGGCATCCGAGGAAACAACTTGTTCCGCCAAGTCAGACAAAGTTTCAACCGCAACATGGAGCCTTTCAGAAAGTTTTTTGAAAGAAAAACCGCTGGGAGTTCAGAGTCATTACCACAGCCAACTTCCAAGATTCTGCTGGGCTGCAGTAGCGCCAACAAAACCAGCTGCGGCACTCATCTGAGTACGTCAGTGACTCTGCTGCAGAAGTCTTGTTCTCACACCCAGCATGTCGCTGGGGTCCACACCATCTGTCGCTTCCGCCTCTATGCTAGTCGTGACCAGCATCATCCACAGTTATGCCCATGGAGATCGACGCCCGTCGCGCAGCATTAACCGATGTCCGTGGACGCGCCATTTCCATAATATGTAATATTGTGACATAATTACTTGAGACAAGCTAACAGTAAAATCAAGAACTGAATGGCTCCAGGTGGCCTCGTACATGAAATACATGCAGATCTTAAAATCTAAAACAACTGAACAGAAAATATCAATCAGAGGCTCCAAGTGGCCTTTCTACATACATAAAGGCTGACCTTAGTAGCTAAGAAAGTGTTAAAGAAATCATCTTAGAGGCTCAAATTGGCCTAGTTTTACATGAAATAAATACTGACGTTAATAGCAAAAAATGTGACAGAGCTTTTGCTTGTGGTCCACAGTAGCCTGGTTTTCCATGAAATAAATGTTGATCTTAATAGCAATGAAATGATTGAGACTCCAAGTGGTCTAGTTTTATGTGAAATAAATGTTGATCTTAATAACAAAAAATGTGACAGAATTTGTCTTTGCGGCTCAAAGTGGCCTAGTTTAACATAGCATAAACATCAGGCCTGGGAAAGCATCATAAAATATTATTTACCTATAACTTTATGTCGCACTCAGAAGCCTATGCATAATTCATAATGAGAATATGTAACTCTGTATGGGTTTAACAAAAAAAATGCATAAATAGCAGTATTATATGGAAGTGCGGCTGTGCTTCGCCTGTGCAAGTACATATTAGACAAACAGAATCATCGAATCAAAGTATGGCATCGTATGAGTAAAGACACAATAGTTGTAGTTTGTGTAGCACCCTTGGGGCTTCATAGATTTCAGTTCCAGTAAATAGCCTATATCCCTAACAAGTAGTTACAGGGATGGATATAGTAATGATTGATAAGTGCAGCGCACTTTATCTATAAATAAAATGATTAGCAGTCAATTTTCATTCGGCCTCAGTCAAGAACTCCAATGGCCAAGCAAAGAAAAACTGATTATAGTATATGCAAGCATAAATACAGGAATACAAAGTGCAATATAGCTTACCGACTCGTTAAATGTAACACATCACACTCAATCATGAGGTAAATACGCAAAGATAAGGGTGAATTGCAGACATAGTGGAACCTGGAAATGTGATTATTATCCTGGAAAAAAGCAGTCATGCATACTAACATAAAAAGGCAGTATCATATGCAACCTCATAAGGAACGGTGAAAATATGTTTTTAGATGTAAAGCTTGTGTGACAGTCTGCCACAAACACCTCCAATCATGTGGCACAAGATAAGACAGATTTTCCTAGAAAGGACACAACATACACAAAATACATATTAACTTCATACAATGTCATTACAGAAAAATCATCAATATGTCAATATAATTCTAATTATTGGAGTGCAGCTCAGGGCATTATCATTAAACATCAATATTCCATCATTGTTCCAAAAAAATTGGTACAGCACATGGAATGAACACTCAAAAAATAATCTAACAATACCCTTATACCTAACACAAAATGCAGAGAAAAAAATGTCCTTAATACTAAACCTTTACATGCAATCTGCCTAATTTACCTAATACACTAACAGGAAAATGTTTATAAAGGCCAGCCAGGAAACAGTGTGAGAAGAGTCAATGGTGTTTTGTATTTCATTTAAGTTGCTTATGTCAGGCTTTCCATGTAATGCATTTCCTGCACACCTTTGCGGGTGGCACATTTTACACTTTCATGTGCTTGTATTTATGAGCATAATATCTCGTTTGGATACAATGAGACTTAGGTACGTATGTAGGTTAAAGAAAGTAAATTAGCGACATCATCAAGCAAAATAGATATATAGCAAAATAGAGCGCAAGCCTGTGAGTAAATGAAACATGGCAACATTATAAAATACAATGAGTGACTAACCTAGCAAAAAATATGATAGTAGTTATGAGAACAGCATAAATGCCAGTAGTAATAGTATCTAGTAAAGAGAGTGCAATAATGACAAAGTGAAGTAGTATAGCATCATAAACACAGCTTGTTTTATGGTATCAGTAAAAAAAATAGCTTCAGAAATAAATGAACATGAAGTGTATACAACCAATATACAAAAGGACAAAAACTCTTATTATAAAAAAAATATTTTAGTTAGAGTTTGCAGCGGTCAGACCACCCAAGGGATGTGATCTGCTGGACACATGTCAAACAAAATGTTGTCTCTTTCAGTTGTTATTTTCATGTACAAACGTATGAAAGCAGAAAAATGCGCAAGGCCTAAACTAAAAGAACTGACCTGCAAAATTCTCCCTACCGGGCATGTCGCCACCTAATAAAATGCTGAATAATCAAGGAATCGTGAAAACAAGGTACCAATAGAATTTGTATAAGAATGGGAAATATGTCAAGTAAAAGTTTGGTGTGTTTTATACGTATGTGGACTCTCATGTAGAACTAAAATAAGGTTAAGTTGAGACATAGTGGTAATGCAAATAACGGCTTCTGCAACACAATTGACAAGTATCATATTTCCTGCAAAGTAGCAAAAAAATTTATACAAAGCTTAAAGGAGGAAAATAAATATTTGTGATATGTGATCTTCAAAATTCTATTTAGCTATGTGAAATGAACCAAAGGAAGAGTTATTCTATGAAGTACTTGACGTCGCTAATGTGATCATTGCCTCGCGATTTTCTTGTCCGTAAATTTCAATATGTATCACTTAGGGATGGGGAATATTACGTATCCTACAAGGTCCAAAACATAAAAGTTCAAAATTACTGAAACGATGTTGTTCTCTGTTGGATAGGTAGTGGTTGCGTACCAACACTTTTTGTCCTATGCGAAATTCCTGGAGGTTACTCACCTGTTTTTGTTTACGTTTGCGGCATTGTGCTGCACGTTTAATATTGTTAAGTGCGATGTCTATAATTTCACCATGACATAATCTTCTTGTAGTAGGAAAAGAAAGAAGTTCACGAATTTAGTTACGTGGATCTATGTTTTTCAACTCAAGATACGGCGAAAACATGATAGAGTCGTTTGGTATGGAATTGATGACGCCCTGAAAATCAGAAATCTGCTTGTCCCAATCAATATGTTTTTTGTGACAGTAGATATGACAAAGTTTTCCAATCTCGTTCACGATGCACGCTGATGGATTGGAAGAAGCGTGGTTTCTCGAAATAAAAATGGGTGTAATATTTCTAGCTTGCAGTGTGTGTTTCCGTATTATTGATCGAAATTGTGGTCCATTGTCGGAGATTACCTACTGAACATGTCCAACATGAGGAAAAAATGTTTAGTAAAAGCATTAGAAACAGTTCTACCAGTGGCTTTACGTAAGGGAGTGAAAGATACAAAATTCGAAGTTAGTACTGCAGCAACGAATTTGTAACAGAAGCCAATCGTTCGGTAAAGATCAACAGTGTCTTATTTGCCTTATTTTCATGGGTACAGAGGGGCAATGGGAGATATTGTAGAAGATTACCTTTTTGACAAATTTTGCAAGTCGCTAAGACTCGTCGAATACCCTTTTCCATGTTTGTAAAATAAGAGTTCTGTCGTAGGATCAAAAAGCATTTGCGAGCACCATAATGGACGTAGCTCAAGTGTGTATACCAGATTAATTTATTGACAAATTCTTCGGGTATGCAGAGAGTTTAATTAGCGCAGTCGGAGCCAGCGCGGCGAAACGGGATATTATTGTGCACGGTGTAGTAAGTCCTGATTATTGTCTGGCTCGTGTCACGCCACAGAAGTTTGATCTCTTTCCAGACGTAATCTTTGCTCTGCTCTCTGGCGATGTCTTTTAATGATGCTGAAATAAAATTTTCAATAGCTACCTGTTTAATGTAGAGAAGGCTGAAACTACACTCCTGGAAATTGAAATAAGAACACCGTGAATTCATTGTCCCAGGAAGGGGAAACTTTATTGACACATTCCTGGGGTCAGATACATCACATGATCACACTGACAGAACCACAGGCACATAGACACAGGCAACAGAGCATGCACAATGTCGGCACTAGTACAGTGTATATCCACCTTTCGCAGCAATGCAGGCTGCTATTCTCCCATGGAGACGATCGTAGAGATGCTGGATGTAGTCCTGTGGAACGGCTTGCCATGCCATTTCCACCTGGCGCCTCAGTTGGACCAGCGTTCGTGCTGGACGTGCAGACCGCGTGAGACGACGCTTCATCCAGTCCCAAACATGCTCAATGGGGGACAGATCCGGAGATCTTGCTGGCCAGGGTAGTTGACTTACACCTTCTAGAGCACGTTGGGTGGCACGGGATACATGCGGACGTGCATTGTCCTGTTGGAACAGCAAGTTCCCTTGCCGGTCTAGGAATGGTAGAACGATGGGTTCGATGAGGATTTGGATGTACCGTGCACTATTCAGTGTCCCCTCGACGATCACCAGTGGTGTACGGCCAGTGTAGGAGATCGCTCCCCACACCATGATGCCGGGTGTTGGCCCTGTGTGCCTCGGTCGTATGCAGTCCTGATTGTGGCGCTCACCTGCATGGCGCCAAACACGCATACGACCATCATTGGCACCAAGGCAGAAGCGACTCTCATCGCTGAAGACGACACGTCTCCATTCGTCCCTCCATTCACGCCTGTCGCGACACCACTGGAGGCGGGCTGCACGATGTTGGGGCGTGAGCGGAAGACGGCCTAACGGTGTGCGGGACCGTAGCCCAGCTTCATGGAGACGATTTCGAATGGTCCTCGCCGATATCCCAGGAGCAACAGTGTCCCTAATTTGCTGGGAAGTGGCGGTGCGGTCCCCTACGGCACTGCGTAGGATCCTACGGTCTTGGCGTGCATCCGTGCGTCGCTGCGGTCCGGTCCCAGGTCGACGGGCACGTGCACCTTCCGCCGACCACTGGTGACAACATCGATGTACTGTGGAGACCTCACGCCCCACGTGTTGAGCAATTCGGCGGTACGTCCACCCGGCCTCCCTCATGCCTACTATACGCCCTCGCTCAAAGTCCGTCAACTGCACATACGGTTCACGTCCACGCTGTCGCGGCATGCTACCAGTGTTAAAGACTGCGATGGAGCTCCGTATGCCACGGCAAACTGGCTGACACTGACGGCGGCGGTGCACAAATGCTGCGCAGCTAGCGCCATTCGACGGCCAACACCGCGGTTCCTGGTGTGTCCGCTGTGCCGTGCGTGTGATCATTGCTTGTACAGCCCTCTCGCAGTGTCCGGAGCAAGTATGGTGGGTCTGACACACCGGTGTCAATGTGTTCTTTTTTCCATTTCCAGGAGTGTAGTTTGACATAAATTAGCGGCGATTTCTAGCTTGTTACTGCACAGTGAGCGTGAAAGTGCATCTGCTGCAGTATTGTGGGTTTCCGGGACGTGGAAAATCGTAAAATCAAATTCCTGCAAATAAAGTTTCCAACGACTAAGACTGTCATGTGTGAATTTAGTTGCTAAAAGAAATTGAATAGCTCTGATCTGCGTATACTGTTGTATGTCAGTGACGAAATTTAGTGAAAGCCCAAACAACACAATGTTTCGAGTTCAGTGATGTAATTTCTTTCAGCTGATGTGAGGATGCGAATAGCAAAGGCGATGTTTTCCTTAACAGTTGTACCATTTTCCTCTATTTCCTGAAATTCATAGACACCAAGAGCAGTTCTGGAGCTGTCTGTAGCAATTGAAAAATTCTTAGTCGGGTTAGGATGTGATAATGCTGTTAGCCGAAATTACGTGACCTGGAAATTTAATGGAAGCCTTGCCAAAATGAGATTTACTGAGGTTCGCGGTAACACCTGCTTAAGAAAGTTTGCAATAGCATGCGAAGAACAGAATTATGTTCCGACCAAGAATGCTCCGCAAGTAGAATATCGTCAATGTATGTGGTGATTCTGTCTTTTAATTCATTTAGAAAAATAATATTCATCGCACGGATGAATACAGCGGAGCTAATTGTTAAATCAAAAGCCAATTTACAAAATTGCTAGCAGTTACCGAAACATGGGAAACCAGTTTATTTTTTGCAATTATGATGTAGTTGAATTTGCCAGAATCCAGATTTTAAGACCAAAGTAGAACAGATTGACGTTCCATGAAATTTTTGCAAGAGCTCTTCCAGGGTTTGCGGACGATCAGCTTCAGTAATGATAGTTTCGTTGATCTGACATGAATCCAACAAAAGACGAAGTGAGCCATCTTTCTTGTTAACAGTGTGAATAAGGTTAATATATTGACTAACGGCTGGTTCAATTATACCTTGGTCTAAAATAGCCTGAATTTCTTGCTTGACTTGATCACTGTAGATGAACGGAATGGAATAATGTTTTGCCTTAAATGTTTCATAGAGTTTTACTTGGAATTCGTAAACAAAACTGGACATGGGCCCCGGTACATGTCCTGCAACTGTTGGCGCTCATCATTTGTCGAAGCTTCACATTCAGTTACCTCACTGTTGGTGGTCTACACAACGCCGTAGTCAAATTCATTGCGGATATTGTTACTACGGAAATACGTGTCTGTAAAGAATGTTGTATGTCAATTGGTATTCTTAGATGCTGAAATGACCTTTACTCTGTTAATGTCTTGTTCCTCAGCTTACAAAGTATTATGAAAAGTAAAAGTATCGGATTTCAATATAAGCAATGACTTTTAAATTCGATAACAGTGTTATGCTGGACGAGGAAATCAATACCAAGGATTACGTCGGCGTTTAAGAGGGGAACGATCCAGAAATTAGCGTAAAAATGTGTGCTCAGCAAGTAAAAAAGATAGGTGGGTTTGCAGTTTCACATCTACGCCCTTATTAGAGATTGCGCCTCGAACTTTCGTTTTACCGAGTGGAAAGGTAGGACAGGTACTGTCAGCGTTACATTTTTGGAATGTTGTTTCATTTATCAGTCACTGTTACTGGTGAACCAGAGTCGATCACTGCAGAAAATAAATACAAACAAATTTTAATTTCAGCTCTGGGATGAGAAATATTCTTTTGAGTCTGGTGTCTCTCTTGTGATAGTGTGTCCCTCATGTCGTCGAAGGTTATGACTTTTTGCTGAACGGTATCATGAGTACGAGAATAATACTGTATATTGTCCGATTGAACTACGTTGATAGTTTCTAGTCATACATTACGAGTGGGCTGATTGGTGGTAGAAGATTGCTGTGGCAGTTCAGTTGTTTGTACTGTACGGTTGTTTTTGTCTGCAGAATGCTGCAGTGGATGGAAACAAACATTAGGATCATTAAGAGTGATCTGAGGTTGATTCTGATGAAAGCTGCTGTTGCCGAAATTACGCTTAAATTGGTGGTCATTCCCTTTACGTTTGTTGTGGAAATTACTTTGCTGTTGACCGTTTCGTTGTGACTGCGACCATTGGTTTTTGTGGGAGAAATTATTCCCTTGCGGTCGCGTGAAACTATTAGATTGGGCTGTACTGACGAAGTTTGGCGGCAGCACATTCACCTTCGGTTGAGCTTGTAGACCGTATTGTTGTTGAATATTTCTGGGCTGTTGCGGCTGCGGCAAGAATTGCGGCTGGAAACTATGACTGTTGGCCTCCAAATTCTGATATTGTTGCTGCTGCTGAATATACAGGTTGTCAAAATACTGTCTCTTATTAAAATGTCCACGAAAATCGTTATCGGAATCAAATCTTTTATTTATATTGTTATGGAGTGGGCGGGCTTGCTGGTTGTTACCGAATGAGTTATTCCCTTCATTGTTGTTATTAAAGTTCTTGTTGAAAAGTGAGTAGTCCGATTGAAGATTTCTAATAAATGTAATAAGTCCCTGAATGTTGAAATACTTTCCTTTTGCTGTCCAGCGAGAAGGGAAACTCGTAATGAACGCGGAAGTTTTGAGATGCATAATTGTATGAGTGCAGATTGGCTATATGGTTTGGTCAGGTACTGGTTTTGTTGAACCAAAGACTGAAAAAACTGGGTGCTAGTGGGAAAACTGGGAAGTTCAAAGTTGGGTAAACTGATTTGTCGGTTTTTGACGCCTCGCTGAGTCGTTTCCGACCAATACGAAGACAGAAATGCATTTGGGCACCCTTCGACGGAATGGCTTTGCCTTGCTATGGGTCTCATAAGCTTCGGAGGTTCTCACTCTAAAAAGCTACAGATAAATTCGAGCTTGTGTGTCACTGGCCAGTTTACTAGCAGCGAAAATGAAAATTGCTGCACCCAATCGAGAGGATGCAGATCTGTGCGGTTATTTCTAAATACTTTTAATTTCTTTACAGACAGGAAATGTTTATAGTAGATTCCTTCGTGTTGTAGATTTTGAGAAGGTTCGGCGGCGTAAAAAAACTAACTGAGATGACGCACTCTGTAGTCTGCTCATATTATTGTGAGGTTGAAAAGTAGGTGACTGTTGCTGATGCATTTATTTTCTTTATTTATTTATTTCTTTATTGTTCCGTGGGACCACATGAAGGAGAAGTCTCCATGGCCATGGAACGAGTCAAAACATGAAATTGCAACACGATAGTGGAAACATGGTAGGACATGTTTTGAGGCATCAAGGGATCACAAATTTAGCATTGGAGGGCAGCATGGAGAGTAAAAATCGTAGAGGGAGACCAAGAGATGAATACACTAAGCATATTCAGAAGGATGTAGGTTGCAGTAGGTACTGGGAGATGAAGAAGCTTGCACAGGATAGAGTAGCATGGAGAGCTGCATCAAACCAGTCTCAGGACTGAAGACCACAACAACAACAGTGCAAACAGATAAAATGAAATACAAGAAACATATTCATGTGACAACTCGTAAGTTTAAATAAAGGAAATGTTAGTTTGAAACAGATTACATGGAGAGAAATTTCTGATATTGGCTACTTCATGATGTAAACTTACCTTTCCTATGTAGCGAACTGTTACGTGCTCCAAGCTGATGTAATGTTTGCGGCATGGACTGATATTCCTGAGATTCAGTAAACAGAATGGGAGCTCTGTTGTTTGATTTGTTTTCAGTTAGGTTTTCAAGTGTTTCTGAATTTGCTGATAACACATCACATCTTTCCGCGAGTGTAAGAATGTGTGGAATTGTTTGAGTCTAAAAGGTCGACTTACTTCTGCAGTTTGCGTGTAGTTTTGCTCATCTTTTTCAAATCTCCTTTCATTGTATCTGGGTCCTACACTAGCTGTATTTCTTCAAGACGATGTCTTAACGACTCATTGTCGTCTGTGCACTTTTCATCAACTTGCTAGATTCGTGCGTCAACAGTGGTTTTGAAATCAGTTACATCTGTCTGTATTTGGTTCTGTGATTGTTTTACTCTGTTAACCTCGTCTGTAACGGAATTCATACTAGAGTCAACATGGGTTGTAAGACTAGTGAGCAACTGCTGTTCTGCTTCCTGTCTCTATACTGCTAATGACTGTAAAAACTAATTATTTTGGTCTGAGTGCTTACGGAGGAAGTCCTTGAAGCGCTTTTCTGAGCTCTCAATGTGAACTTTAAGACATGCCTCTAACCGACTCTCTTGTTGATCTATTCTGTAATTGACGGATTGTATTTCATCTGTAAGCATTTTGTAGCTTTCACTACACTCATGTGTTAAAGCATTAATGTCATCTCTTAAAGGTTTGGTACTGTCTGCGCATTGCCTGTCTAGGCTCCAATTTTATAGGAAAGTCGCTTTTCCTGGCCTTAATTTCTGTATCTACCTGTTTGAAACGGTTATCAGTCGTTTCTGTACACGATTTAAGCTCGTGGCGTATGCTGGAAAATTGTTCGTTGAAGTGAGTGAAGTTGTCATCTTGTTTTTCTCGTATACCGGAAAATTCTTCATCTTGTTTCTTTTTTCGTATGCTAGAAAGTTGTGTATTGAACTGAGTATTCAGATTAACCATCATTTGCATGCGATTTTGAAGCATCGCTTCCGTATTCTTTTCAACTGATGCGTCGGGTGTTACCTGCATTGTAATTTGTGGTGCGGAGACATCATCTCCAACAATTGACGTCTCGTTTGTTGCATTATCTGTATAATAACTGCTAATGGAATCCGACGAATCTTTTAAAACAGTCTGAGCACTTGGCACTACTGTGTCCTCTGACATACTGTTGATATTCAGATTGCTGTACTATAATTAGAAATTTCATTGACCTGATTCGGTAAAATAATCCTATTCTGACACCTGCGCGTTAGCAATATCTACCTCAGTGTCGTCCACTACAGCGAAATCGACAGTCTGATCAGATGATAAACTGGCTGAAATTATACTGTCAGTTAACTGTACAGTATTTCGGGGAATGAAACTCACGTTATCTGTGGTGCTTGGTAACTGTTGCACCGCAGAGTGGTTACTATCATTCTCAACATTGTTGTCAATAATAGGAAAATCGTCTATTTAGGTATCTCTAATTGTCAGTTTACGTGCTGGAACCTTGACACTTATGCGCGGCATCGTAAATCAAATACGGAGTTCAAATCCAAAGACAAAACTTCAACAATCAAATCAGTGGAAAAAAACGCGGAGCATAAGATTGCCGATGAAACGTGGAAAAATATTGTACAATTTAGTATATTGGGTTGCGCCAAAAAAACTCTGACTAGTATTATCGCTACAGAGTGGTTGAGAGAACGCAATATGTATACCTGACTATTTTCATAAAAAAGATGTCACAAAGCGAACGACTGGCCAAGTGTGACGTTCTTTCAAAAAAATAAGGCTAAGGATTACGTTGAATGAACGTCTGAGCTGTGGAATCGACACATAACTCGAATTATCGTGTAGCGTGTTGTAACTGCAAGTGGTGTGCATACTTCTTGTTACTGTTAGCAAAATTTTTATACACATTGATTGGGCAATGCAACTTCCAATGCCAATAAAGAGATGCAGTCACTGCAAAATACATGCAACCCCTTATACATTGAATCCTCTGGCCCTGTTCAAAACTGATAATTTCGGTCCCTATCCACATAACAAATAAATTAAATTGTCTTACCTCTAAAGCAGCAATGGCGGAACGCAATATATTCTGATCTCTCATTAAAGAAAATCAATATGCTAGCTACTGGCTCAGTGATGTGCAATGCTGGCTGTGATACTTTGAAATGCACATGAAATTGTTTTGCCTGATGAAACATTTATGAAAATTCCAACGTCTTTGAAAAACATATAACCTGGACAGGGGGCGGTACTGATTGTGGTGAATTACTAACACTGAGTTTTTTTTAGCAAAATTATATTGAAAATTGAGTTTGTCTTTTCAAAACATTTGAATTTGGTGAGAAAAATACATCATATTTACTAATTGATTCACGAACAATGAGATTTATACAGCAAGCATTATCTAACCTCATTAAACCAGCATAAATGCAGATCATCAAATTACATATAGCTCGGTTGTTGTTGTTGTTGTGGTCTTCAGTCCTGAGACTGGTTTGATGCAGCTCTCCATGCTACTCTATCCTGTGCAAGCTTCTTCAACTCCCAGTACCTACTGCAACCTACATCCCTCTGAATCTGTTTAGCGTATTCATCTCTTGGTCTCCCTCTACGATTTTTACCCTCCACGCTGCCCTCCAATACTAAATCAGGCGAAATACCCTCAGACTTCAAGAAGAATATAATAATTCCGATCCCAAAGTAAGAAGGTGCTGACAGATGTGAAAATTACCGAACAATTAGTTTAATAAGTCACGGATGCAAAATACTAACGCGTATTCTCTACAGACGAATGGAAAAACTGGTAGAAGCTGACCTCGGGGAAGATCAGTTTAGGTTCCGTAGAAATATTGGAACACGTGAGGCAATACTGACCCTACGACTAATCTTAGAAGCTAGATTAAGGAAATTCAAACTTACGTTTCTAGCATTTGTAGACTTAGAGAAAGCTTTTGACAATATTGACTGGAATACTCTCTTTCAAATTCTGAAGGTGGCTTGGGTAAAATACAGGGAGCGAAAGGCTATTTACAATTTGTACAGAAACCAGATGGCAGTTATAAGAGTCGAGGGGCATGAGAGGGAAGCAGTGGTTGGAAAGGGAGTGAGACAGGGTTGTAGTCTCTCCCCGATGTTATTCAATCTGTAGAGGGTAAAAACTGCAGAGGAAGCTAGAGATTGGAATACATCCAGCGAATAATTGAGAACGTACGTTGCAAGTACCACTCTGAGGTGAAGGTTGGCATTGGGGAGAAACTCGTGCTGGGCCGCATCAAACCCGTCTCCTCATGGCTAACCACATTTCTTGTTATTTAGGTCCCAGAGTTCATCACAGTTCTCCAAATACCCCTTTCTAGGGACTGGAGTAGCGGTCGACATAAATGGCCCGCGACTGTTTCTTGAAGACCTTATCACTGGGAATTACTTTAATTTCACGCCAAAACCGAAACACGATCGACAACGACCACCAAAGGGAAGGCCAGCCGGGAGAATTTGGTTCCGCACTCCACGAGTTTCTGTCGATAGAATAAACTGGTTAGAGCTGCCAACTTTAATTGGAGCTAAAACCGGACAACTCAAAAATTTATTATTATTTTATTTGCAACACATTACACAATACATACATTATAGCTGCTGCGACAGGAGGCATGCATTTATGTAACATAATACTCATTATTAATACGCGAATCCAGCCATTACTGCGAGCCTCTAGTTGAATTTTCTTTTCTGACTTCACAGCTTTAAGAATTTCTTTCCCGTTATCGGATTTGGCGAATTTATCAAACTTGGCACATTTCAAACACTAGTTAAAAGTCACAAATATTTTGGCTTCAACATTTCCTCTTTCTGTCTTTTTCTTTCACTGCACCGGATATTTAGCATCACACTAAAAAATTCGCTCTACAAACGCATTGGACGGTGATACTGCTAACACATGTAGAACAAACTTCAGCAAATTACGTGCTTTGTGTCTCTTAAAAAATGTCACATACTTGTTAGAGGTGTGAGTCTGGTTAGCCCTTACCGAATGGAAAGACGTCAGTCAATGCACATATTTCAGAAAACAGTTCGTTATCTTTTATATTTACGTGTGACCGCTCCAATAAGAACGAATTTGGAAAGACAGGTCAATAATAACTTATTTTCTTATGACAGCTGCATGCCACTTTCACATTGACAACAAAGCAGAGTTATAATTCAGTTTGTTCTTCTGTACAATTATATAGCGGCAAAAAACAACTAACAAAACAAGCCGTGACAATGTCGTATTGTCATTTTATTATCGATGCTTGCAATAAAAACCTACTGATTGTAAAAAGAATACCACTGTTGAACAAATGAACGCGTGAAATACACCCATTGATGCGCGCGGCTTATTGTTATAGTGAAGTATTTTGTCGTGGAGGTATTAGGTTGAGATGCACACAGCATGCGTTTAGTTTAAAATTGATATATTTAAGAACGGCATTGTAGTGAGTGAGTGATACGGGTACGCATGTAACATCCTATTATAGCGAGCTTCTCAAATGCAGCAGGCTAAAGAGCAACGCTGTGTCATTTCGGCGACAAATGGCTACAAGAAACGGACCTTTTGGGGTGTTTTCGAAACAGGAAGATTATACTGGGTATTGTAAAAGATGCCGTTTAAGTTTATAGTGAAAAACGACGCAGTGAAAGCGGTAAAACGACAAGACTTACGTTGACAAGGTGCGGGATGTGTTAAGCACCTCCGCTGTTCGAAATTGTGTGTGTGAAATCTTATGGGACTTAACTGCTAAGGTCATCAGTCCCTAAGCTTACACATTACTTAACCTAAACTATCCTAAGGACAAACACACACACCCATGCCCGAGGGAGGACTCGAACCTCCGCCGGGACCAGCCGCACAGTCCATGACTGCAGCGCCTGAGACCGCTCGGCTAATCCGGCGCGGCGCTGTTCGAATGTACGAGGGTTGGAACTTTAATAGTGGCAACTATTTATTTACAGCTCGTACAAAACAGATCCGTGTTTCAAAGTTTTACTGACCTTAAAAGTAGTCACCAGCATTGTATACAACCCGATGCCAGCGATGTGGAAGTCGTAGGATACTCTTAGCAGTACCAGTTGCGTTGACAGTTCGAGCGGGGCGGTCTATTGCCCGACGAATTTGTAGCAGTTCTGAAGCGAATGCCGTGAGGTGTTTCCTTCAATTCAGAAATCGAGTTCAACTCACTCGGGCGTAAGTCAGAGGAGTGCAATAGGTGGTATAGCACATAGCACCCCCATCAGTCAAACAAGTCTCTAAGCTGGTCGTAGGTTGTGTTCCAAAAATGAACAGCATAGAGACAGAAGTGATGACACTTTCTGCAGGATCTGACCATCATTTTGCAGGACAATGCTCAAGCACGTACAGTCCAAGCTGTTACTGATTTCTTCGACTGATGGGGCTGCTAAGTGCCACCGACTACACTCCCCTGACTTAAGCCCTCGTGAGTTCAACTCGATTTGTAAACTGAAAGAAACACTTCACGGCATTCGCTTCAGAACTAATACAAATTCGTCGGGCAATAGACTGCGTCGCTCGAACTGTCAACACAACTGGCACTGCTAAGAGTATCCTACGACTTCCACATCGCTGGTAAGCGATTATACACAATGCTGGTGACTACTTTGAAGGTCAGTAAAACTTTAAAACACGGATCTATTTTGTACGAGCTGTAAATAAATAGTGGCCAGTATTAAAGTTCCAACTCTCGTATTTCGAGCCAGCGGGAACTAGTCAGGAAGAGAAAGTGTCAGCAGTGGAACAAATTTTAACATATAATGAAGTGAAAACATCGTCACAGTTACCTTTCACAAGACTGTGGAAACGCTCTCCTATCTCACTTTTCGTTTCAGGATTCGAAACTATCATCCGAAATTCACTTTGGACGGACTAACGCTGAAGCTGTACTGACTCCACATTCTCTGCAACCAATTCCGAAAAACTATGGTACAACTCCATTCTGAATTGTATATTATTCTTCAGATAAAGCAAATATGAAATTATTTCCAGTTCCTATCCAGTACTTTGACCAAGTAACGGGAACTATTTCACCTGTTACGGATTTTTATGAAGACGCTGACGAAACAACTTTTATATCAAAGAAGCTCAAAGAGACTGATCTTGCAGGATCGCAACTAGTTACCGACGACGCGGATAACTGTTCGTCAGTTAGGTAAAGACCATTCTGTTTTCGTGGAGTTGAACAAAGTGTCTGAAGCGCTATATCTTATTGTAGGACATTGTCACATGCCTGTACTGCACAAAACAGCGAAACATGGGCTGAAACCACTGTCATACGATGTTGAATCGTTAGTGATTAAGGTATTTAATGATCTTTCTCCAAGCATGGTGAAGCTAAGTGAGCTAAAGAACTTTGGGTTCTTGCAGTCAGAGTAGTCCACACAATTCTGGCATGTTCCTACAAGCTTTTTGACTCTTGCTGTAGATAGGTCGCTCCAGAACTGGCCATTGTTTACGTCCTATTTACTAAGCCAGGGTGAAGACAACACTGCCAAACTATTTCGAGATTCGTAGCTCATGAAAATGACAGTGAAGCGGACGATGAAGTAACATTCCCAGAGATGTACATTTATTTTGTCCACAATGTTATACATTTATTTACTACAACCATAAAACACGTGGGATGTGATTATGCACAGATAACAAACATATTCTGTATTCCTAAAGCTGCATACAGAACTTATTAATAGACAAAGAAATAATTTCTTCACATTCAAGGTATTACAGGAGCTGAAAAAATGTCCACAATATGATCAAGCAAAATTTGTCCGAGAAGCCCAGAGAGTCTACACTAGGATTCTGGAGTATCTAGAAAAATGGTTTGACATCAGTGAAGATTAAATTTTCAAGCTCATTTCTCTTAAATCTTGAAGAGCGCCTTAAAATGGAGAACATAATGAAACCTTTAGGTTATAGCAGCATAAAAATGAATGGTGACTATTTTCTGGAATATGTGCACTGAATGACGTCTTGCCATTTATTAAGGACTTACCAGATTCAAACCCTCCAAACAAATGGGTGACATTTTTTAAGAGATGCAAAGCACATAATTTGCTGTGATACTAAATATCTGGAGCAATGAAAGAAATAGACTGAAAGTGGAAATCGTGAAGCCGAACTATTTGTGAATTCTAACTACCGTAAGACATGTGCTGAATTCGTTAAATTTGTTAAATGCGGCAATGGGAAACAAATTGTTAAAGATGTTAAGCCAGAAAAGAAGTGTACTTCAAAATATATCCAGCAAAGAAAGTAGAGGTTCGCAGAAATGGCTGAATTCGCTTTATTAACTTTGAGTATCTTGTCAAATAATGCACGCTTCCTGTTGTAGTAGCCATAACGTACGTACTGTGGGATGTTTTGTGAATAATAATAATACATTTTTCAGTTGTCCGGTTTTGGCTCCAGTTAAAGTCGGCAATCCGAAATGGAACTGATCAAAACTGATTGAGGAACTTTTACAGGTATGCAGTTTCAACAGAATGACTGCAGGGTATGATTTGTTTCGTCACAGAATAAGTGTTAATATCAATGCAATTACCATTTCTAAAACTGAAGGAGGCTGAAACATGAGTGAACAAAACAAGGGTCTCGTGGGCTGAATTAAAACTAAGCTGACAGAAATATCCTATTATTTTTCTGTTGTGTTGTAGGCTACACCAAGAAGCCTTATGCTGCAATTCTTCAATTTAACGAAGTACTAGACATAGTGATATCCATCGTGAATGTCAGAAAAAGATTGATTGATACATCACCGATTTCAGAGATGGAATTTTATCACCAAGATATCCTATATTATTCTGAGAGTAGAGGTGCAGTATTGGGAAGATTTATTGGCCTCAGAAAATAAATCAACACATGGTGATAGAAAAACGCAAATGTGTTTTAGACCTTACAGATCCTGAATGGTTAAACGAGTGTAGTTTTTTGAGATATTTAACCAATGAATTTAATATGCTGAGTATGAGGCCTCAACAAAAAACCAATTTAACATCTAATATGCTAACAGATGAAAAGGTACTCCAAATGGAAACCAAGCTCCTCACAAAACGTACTGACGAGAACGTGAACAAATCCCAAATTTTAAAAATAACTGCCGAGGAAGTTGGAATAAATTTTCATTGAAAGAACGATAAAAATGCATTTTAATGCAGCTAGAAGGTAAGTTCAAAGAGAATTTGTTATTTCGAGAAAGTTTATGGTAATCTGAAGATTTTTACAAACACTTTTCCGTGTGGTAGTCAGAACATACAGAGAAACCGACAAATGAATGTGATTGATCGTCAGCCTAATGACTCTAAGAAGCCGTTTTTATGAAATCAGTGATCTTGTTAAATTGTATGGCAGATTGCCATCTAATTTTGTAGAACTCAAAAGGGTTGCTCAGCTGATACTTACAATTTTTGGTAGCACTTACATGAGCAAATTTTTTCAATCATCAACTACAGGAAAAATAAATATTGCTCTCTTCTCACAGATGAGTATCTGAGCGACAATCTTCGAAATGCTACGACAGAAATGAAAGCAAACATTACACAAATAGCCAGTCAAACACAGCCTCAAAAATCACATTAAATTTTGATTTGTCTTGCACCATAATTATTTTGAAGTTCTAATTTAAATTTTTACTCCTTTTTTCGTGGTTACTATTAGTTAATAAAACGACGAATAAAATTCGAAAGTACATATTTGTTTTGCATTTTTAATTTCATAGAAACAGCTATAGCTACACTAAAGTATTAATTAGTGCGGCCCACGTTTGTTTCATTTTGCCTCTATGTTGTCCTTGCTTGCTACAAGGCTTCCAAGCACTGGGCCGAACGACTTATTTTCGTTTTATAGTACTTCCAGCTACCCTTTTTTTCGTACAGCAAAACGGCCGCGTTCCAAGTTATCCAGAACTGTGTGTATTTCTTTCCAATTCTGTATGAAGACTACCTCGCATTTATTCTGCTTTAGACGAACAACATATTTGGTTCCTTTCAACTACTGTTACTTGCCTGTAGCTTCCCACTGCCTCTTTATTTCTTTATATCAATAATTCTGGCATTCAAATCACTTGCAGTATGAGAATATGTCCGTAAGTCCGTCAGCGGACAGCAGGCCGGCAGGGAAGAATTCCTTTATCTGCTAACAGGAAACGGTAACAAGCGGAGTAGCTGATCCTGTAAACGCTACTACAGCATCTACAATATAAATGACCGTGTATAAGGGGCTACAAAATGAAATCGAGACACGTAGAAGAAAATAAGTAAGCTGCTTATTATTTCAAAATTAATAGCCATAAACGCTAATACATTTATCTCAGAATTCGACAGCACTGGCAATTCCTTTATGGAGAAAGGTCTGCAGTTGCCTACGGAACCATGTCTGTACCTAGGAGACCACCTCTTCAACCGAAGCGAATCGACGGCCACAAATGTTTCTTCAGGGCTCCAAAAATGTGGAAAGCGTGTGGGGAGAGATTGGGTCTCCATGGAGCATGTGTAAGGGCTTCCCAGCCAATCTTCTGCAGCGTTCTCGAAACGACTAAGGATACATGAGGGTCCGGCTGAATAAAGAAGTCCGTGGCGAGGATTTGCTTTGGACGAGATGGTAGACGCAGGGGTAGAAGCATGGTTCCGTAGGCAAGTGCAATCAAGTTCTAGGAAGGCACTGACTGTATTGTCTCTCCCTATTTGCTCGCCCTATTTGCCCAAGAAATTCACAGTGCCGTAGACACTGGCGAGCAGATTGATGCCGTATTCCTGGACTTCAGGAAGGCATTTGATACGGTTCCGCACTTACGTTTAGTGAAAAAAATACGAGCTTACGGAATATCGGACCAGGTTTGTGATTGGATTCAGGATTTCCTAGAAGAAAGAACACAACATGTCATTCTTAACGGTTCAAAATCTGCAGATGTAGAGGTAATTTCGGGAGTACCGCAGGGAAGCGTGATAGGACCTTTATTGTTTACAATATACATAAATGACTTAGTTGACAACATCGGTAGCTCCGTGAGGCTATTTGCAGATGACACGGTTGTCTACAAGAAAGTAGCAACATCAGAAGACTCGTACGTACTCCAGGAGGACCTGCAGAGGATTAATGCATGGTGCGACAGCTGGCAGCTTTCCCTAAACGTAGATAAATGTAATATAATGCGCATACATAGGGGCAGAAATCCATTCCAGTACGATTATGCCATAGGTGGTAAATCATTGGAAGCGGTAACGACCGTAAAATACTTAGGAGTTACTATCCGGAGCGATCTGAAGTGGAATGATCACATAAAACAAATAGTGGGAAAAGCAGGCGCCAGGTTGAGATTCATAGGAAGAATTCTAAGAAAATGTGACTCATCGACGAAAGAAGTAGCTTACAAAACGCTTGTTCGTCCGATTCTTGAGTATTGCTCATCAGTATGGGACCCTTACCAGGTTGGATTAATAGAAGAGATAGACATGATCCAGCGAAAAGCAGCGCGATTCGTCATGGGGACATTTAGTCAACGCGAGAGCGTTACGGAGATGCTGAACAAGCTCCAGTGGCGGACACTTCAAGAAAGGCGTTACGCAATACGGAGAGGTTTATTATCGAAATTACGAGAGAGCACATTCCGGGAAGAGATGAGCAACATATTACTACCGCCCACATATATCTCGCGTAATGATCACAACGAAAAGATCCGAGAAATTAGAGCAAACACGGAGACTTACAAGCAGTCGTTCTTCCCACGCACAATTCGTGAATGGAACAGGGAAGGGGGGATCAGATAGTGGTACAATAAGTACCCTCCGCCACACACCGTAAGGTGGCTCGCGGAGTATAGATGTAGATGTAGATACGAGGTGTGATAGTAACGTGATGAGACTGATTTTCTTTGCAAGATGTGGTAATCCTGAAGGCTTGCGTAGGCACAATATCTTTGACCTTGGTCTATAAGCTGTTTGTAGGCCAAGTGGCACATCGATGCAACTGCTCAGTCGTGAGTTGTGCTGTAATACGTTAACACGCGTTTGTGTCTCTCGGCACGGAAATGGAACCGCGTAATGTTGCGCAACGGGATGCCATTTCTTTTTGCGTTAAATTGGGTGAAAATGCGACGACAACTTACGGTAGGCTTCAGAAGGCTTTTGGAGAGGAGGTTATGTCAAGAGCTCAAGTTTTGTGTTAGCATAAAATGTTTAGTGATGGCAAAACGAATGTTAAAGATGAAGACCGCAGTGGACGACTATGAAGCCGGCCGCAATGGCCAAGCGGTTCTAGGCGCTTCAGTCCGGAACCGCGCAGCTGCTACGGTCGCAGGTTCGAATCCTGCCTCAGGCATGGATGTGTGTGATGTACTTAGGTTAGTTAGGTTTAAGTAGTACTAAGTTCTAGGGGACTGATGACCTGAGATGTTAAGTCCCATAGTGCTCAGAGCCATTTGAACGACTATGAAGCTCACAGACGGATGTCAACTTGGCCAGGGTGCGTGAACTCGTACGATCTGATCGAAGATTATCCTTGAAAATGATTGCAGAAGAACTGAACATCAGTCGAGGAACGGTTAATCTAATAATAACTGGTATGAGAAGGATTTGTGAAAAAATGGTCCCCAGAAATCTCACACCGCAACAGCAACAAACACGGAAAAATGTGGCAGCCGATCTGTTAGAGCAAACGGAAATCAATCCAGAAGTGTTGAGCCATTTTATCACTGGTGATGAAAGTTGGTTTTTTCAGTACGATCCACAGACAAAACGCCAAAGTTCGTAATGGTGCTCAAAGGGATCGCCGAGACCAAAAATGCTCGCATGTCAAAGTCAAAAGTGAAATGCATACTTGTGTGCTTCTTTGATTCCAATGGAATTGTTCATAAAGAGTGGGTACGTCGTGGACAAACAGTTAACCAATATTGCTACAAAGAAATTTTAGAAAGAGTTCGTAAAAGAGTTCTTCGTGTCCGTGCCAATATTGCTGACAATTGGATTCTGCATTACTATAACGCGCCATCCCATACTGCTCTGTCAGTACAGCAATTTTTAACCACAAAACAAATTTCAGTACTACCACAGCCACCTTATTCACCAGATATCGCTCCGTGTGACTTTTTTCTATTTCCAAGAGCCAAAACGGCGGTCAAGGGACACTATTTTCAAACAACACAAGATGTCCAAAAAGCTGTGACGGAGGTCTTGGAGGATATTACAGAAGATTGTGTGATTGGATTGAAGAGCTCCTAGATAACAGAAAGTAGCATGTCATTCTCAATGGAGAGAAGTCTTCCGAAGTAAGAGTGATTTCAGGTGTGTTGCAGGGGAGTGTCGTAGGACCGTTGCTATTCACATTATACATAAATGACCTTGTGGATGACATCGGAAGTTCACTGAGGCTTTTTGCGAATGATGCTGTGGTATATCGAGAAGTTGTAACAATGGAAAATTGTACTGAAATGCAGGAGGATCTGCAGCGAATTGACGCATGGTGCAGGGAATGGCAATTGAATCTCAATGTAGACAAGTGTAACGTGCTGCGAATACATAGAAAGAAAGATTCCTTATGATTTAGCTACAATATAGCAGGGCAGCAACTGGAAGCAGTTAATTCCATAAATTATCTGGGAGTACGAATTAGGAGTGATTTAAAATGGAATGATCACGTAACGTTGATCGTCGGTAAAGCAGATGCTAGACTGAGATTCATTGAAAGAATGCTAAAGAAATGCAATCCGAAAACAAAGGAAGTAGATTACAGTACGCTTGTTCGCCCACTGCTTGAATACTGCTCAGCAGTGTGGGTTCCATACCAGATAGGGTTGATAGAAGAGATATAGAAGATCCTACGGAGAGCAGCGCGCTTCGTTACAGGATCATTTAGTAATCGCGAAAGCGTTACGGAGATGATAGACAAACTCCAGTGGATGACTCTGCAGGAGAGACGCTCTTTAGTTCGGTACGGGCTTTTGTTGAAGTTTCGAGAACATACCTTCACCGAAGAGTCCAGCAGTATATTGCTCCCTCCTACGTATATCTCGCGAAGAGACCATGAGGATAAAATCAGAGAGATTAGAGCCCACACAGAGGCATACCGACAATCCTTCTTTCCACGAACAATACGAGACTGGAATAGAAGGGAGAACCGATAGAGGCACTCAAGGTACCCTCCGCCACACACCGTCAGGTGGCTTGCGGAGTATGGATGTAGATGTAGATGTAGAAGATGAGTTCCAGAAATGTTACCATCAATGGCAGAAGCGTTGGAAAAAGTGTGTGCAATCAGAAGGGAACTACTTTGAAGGAGACAACACTAAAATTGACTAAAACGGTAAGCAACATTTTTTTTCACTTCAGTCTCTTTACTTTACTGTCGCACCACGTATATCAACTATTACGGCGATTACTTTCATTACTTTCGAAATAACAGTTTACTTGTTTACTGACTTTTTTCATTCTGCCTCGTTTTGATTTGACTGCCCTTTATACAAAAAACAAAGTGGAAATGTAATTGTCCTTCAATGGTGACGCAACACGCAAAATTAGGTGGTACAGAAACAATTCGACGTTTCATGTGCAAAGATGTTCCCGAAGTCTTATACTTGTGATTGTACAGCACCAACAGTGTACCTTCCCGGGCGTGGGCCACCGTTCCATCAGCGAGTAGCGTCGGCGGTGGGGGCTCGCGGCGGCGCGGTCTCTGCCGCTCACCGCTGACCCACATAGGACAGGTACTTATCCCAGAGAGCCGCGCGGCCGCAGGCTCAGTCCTACCACGGCCGCTCGCCAGTCAGGAAGGAAGGAAGGAAGGAAGAGCGACGGAAGCTACTGAACCAGCCACAGCAGAGACGCCCAACCGCGCGCGGGCTCCACTCTCAGACTGCACACCACGATGTCCCGCACACACGGGCTGTCCGCTATGCGCCGGCCGTTGCTGCCGCTACTGTTGCTGATCGTCTGCTGTCTCACGTGCTCCGCGGGGAACACCGAGTTCGCCCAAGTTCCACAGGTAAGCAGCCACGAGGTCACATTGTTCTGCAGGAATTTTCTTGCCTGAAGATTCGTCCGGAAATAACGCGGTATCGTGTACACGCTACGTAACAATGGTTTCTCTGTGCGTTTTTCCAACATCGAGAACGTGTTCATGTGGAAGCATATTAAAGACACTCCCAGGTGAAACTGAAAGATCTTCCTCACAGAAAACAGTGAAAATTTCGTAGTTTGGTCTATGTGCCCACTTCTACATCAACACCTGTGCTCAACGTGTGGCATGTGAGAAAGGCGATTTTGTGTACCTGCAGTGTTCGTCGCCCATTCCTCTTCGATCCGTGTGTCGATAAGCCTTTGTGGAAGCACAAATTTCTTAACGCCTACCTTCATCATCATCAAATCATGATACAAACAACAAGATTTATATTCAGAATTACACGGATCATGGAGAATGCTTAACAGAACTTGTTCACAACGGCAACCAACGTTTGGTAACGAATATTTCAAGAACTGCAATATCTTGGATGAGAAATGTATTTGAAGCATCCGTTAGTGAACTGTACCGTAGCAGTGCGGCATGTCGGTGGCCCCTTCAATCAGTTTATATATACGGACATTTTGAGCAATGCCTTAAATGAAACTTCCTGGCAGATTAAAATTGTGTGCCGGACCGAGACTCGAACTGGGGACCTGTCAGGACGGGCGTGAGTCATGCTTAGGTAGCTCAGTTGGTAGAGCACTTGCCCGCGAAAGGCAAAGGTCCCGAGTTCGAGTCTCGGTCCGGCACACAGTTTTAAATGCCAGGAAATTTCATATCAGCGCACACTCCGCTGCGGAGTGAAAATCTCATTCTGGGAATGCCTTAAATATTTCTAACATGGACAGCGATCTGACTGGAAACAGTAAATCCTAACCGATCTTACTGACTGGCATCTGTCGATAAAATTGAGTTCATATACACAACCATGCGTTTGGGTTCTCCACAGTGTATGGAAATGGACGATACTCGTGCATCTCCTCTTTCCGTTAAAATAAGGATAAAATCAAACATACCAACATGCCTTCGGAAAAAAAATTCCAAGTTATGAGAATGCCCTGCCCATTATGTAGCATGCTCACCACTTGCTACACCTTACGGATGGTTAAAAAAATGTCACACAAAAATTTTTAAAGCGAATACCTAAAGCTGAATGTAGACTGCAGCACGCCGAATACAGCCAGGGTAGTGCGTTCAGTGTCATCCATTCTTAACCGGCGCACCAACAGCTAGGGGCGTCTACAGCTTACGGATGGTATGCCAAGCGTCCATTTGACTTTTTTATGGCCAGCCTTCTGTTTAGTTTGATGCAACCCGCCACGAATTCCTCTCCTGTCCCAACTTCATGTCAGAGTAATGTCTCAGAGTAGTGCTTGCACTTAAACTCAGAGAAAGAAGACCTTTTTCATTAATGTCAGCTGAATGCTGATACTACCTCGTCTATTCGCTGATCAGGCTAGTGCGCTCTAAGGCATAATGGAGCACGCACATTAAAATGTATGAATTAAATCCTTCCACTAAGTGTAAGCGCTCTGGTAGGTGACAGTGGTGACTCATTCGACTCACACTCGGGAGGACAGGTTTGAAATCACTACACAGTCATCAGGACTCTGGTTTTCTGTTTTCCTAAATCATTTAAAACAAATACTCTTAAGATTTCTTTAAAGAGGATATTGCTGAATTTTTGAAACGTCTCTAGCGGCCTCGTTATTGTCGACTGGAAGTTAAGCTCTAATTTCATTAATATAAATGGCATATAACACCGAAGTCAACGGGTTTTCCAAGAAACGCTCGTAACTCTTCATGTAAACTTGTTTAAAACTGCCAACGTAATTGGCTGTCTCATAACTCTGAAAGTATTTCCAAACTTTTGTTTATACGGCCTCGCCTGCTTACTTTTGCGTGAAGACTCTGATCCCTTATAATTGAAGCATTACCCATACACCCTGTATATGCCAAATTAATTAAATGAATTAAAGCATAAAGTATGAACATTTGCCGGCCGGTGTGGCCGTGCGGTTCTAGGCGCTTCACTCTGGAACAGTGCGACTGCTACGGTCGCAGGTTCGAATACTGCCTTGGGCATGGATGTGTGTGATGTCCTTAGGTTAGTTAGGTTTAAGTAGTTCTAAGTTCTAGGGAACTGATGACCTGATGCTAAGTCCCGTAGTGCTCAGAGCCATTTGAACCATTTTTATGAACATTTCTCGAGTAAATAAACCTTCTACAAAGGCTAAAAGCAAAACGAGCAAGTAAGCGCTATTTATCCCTTCCTATTTTTAGCCTACTCGTACTCGTGGTAGAGACCAGAGTCTTGTAAGCAACATAGTGACGCCGTCACTTACCGGGAACCGTTATACTGAAAACTTTCGGCATTTTTTTCAACACGTAGTACCGGTCTTGGTTAACGATCCATACCGTAACAGGCGAAGTGTGCGAAAACTGCTCGGATCAGGAAGTTTTCTTCACAAAAAACCGGTCTTTCGCCGCTGCCGCAATCAATCAGCGTCTATGTTTGTCCTCCGTTTGCAAGGTCATATTTCTGAATGCGGTTTGTCATGAGTTCTGATGCTGCGTACGCCATCACTTCGTGTTCAGGAGAAAAGACCGTTACGACCGCCAGTGGCCCGCCTACGTACCTTGTCCGTCAGCGAGTCTGACTGCAATGCGAAGGACCTGGAAGCAGTTCCCCACAGGGCCATACATTTTCCTTGATACAGGAACTAGAATAGGGTGTACTTAACCTCTTGACGCCAACTGAGGAGCTACTTGAATGAGAAATAGCTGTTCCAAGGTGTGTGAAGCTAGCAGCAGCCGGGAGGTCGGTGCACTGACCGCTTGTTCCTCCATACCGCACCCGAAAGACGCCACAAGGCAGACGATGTGGCATTGGCCGTTCAGCCTCACGTGGTCTTCGAGGTCTCATGGTGGCATTGTTGTATTTATTACATACAACTACCGTAAGAAACGAAACTAAGACAGTTATCGTCTAGAACATGGATGGGGAACTGGTGACCAGCGGAAAAAGTTCGTGGGCGGAGGGAGGCGCTCACATTGTGCTCCGCCAGAACACATTTGTGTACATCTCCGCCGACGCTCGGCTCACCTCAGATATACAGCTCATGGCGCAGACCAGTGAAAGTATTGCGTACTCCGCGCCTGTGCAGTGCCACTTCGCCGCCACTTGATCTGAACTACGAAGAGAAACATGTTACCAGTATGAGCGCGAAGTTATGGCCGTGTGCTCATAGGCGGGTAGAGAGTGGGGGAGACCGCTGTTTACTGGCGGCAACAGCTGATTATATTAAAAGGATGCGTAGAGACGTGTGGTAGAAATGTCACACGGAAGTTAAAGGGTCCTCATACATTTATTTTTACTATCAATACGTGAATATAATGACCGTCTGACGATGGGTATTGTTGTACTGTCTACTGTCTAATAGAAATATTGAACACTGTTGATGTCTACCAAAATATTCTCACCATTGTCAGTATGTACCGAGGTTGGAAGGGCAAGTGTTATCCGTTTGGAAATCGATCCATTCTGTCGTCTGCGTTTTTCCTGTTTGGCTTCTGTATAATACAGCCGACAAATATTAAGTTCAAGGGATTACGACTTTTGAACTTTTTAATATGAGCAAAGCAATTGTAGCTTAATTTATTTAGTGTTATTGAAACAACTCATGCCTATGGGATCGTTCAAACGCATTTTTGGACAAGTATTTAAAAATGCTAACAAATATTGAATTTTGGTATGTTAATGTCCACTAACGCTCGTCCTCGGTGTGGCCAATGGCTTCTCGACTGCGGCGCCCTACGTCATTCTCATATTTTGTTTTTCTATTATTTCTCGCCGGCCGCTGAGGCCGAGCGATTCTAGGAGCTTCAGTCCGGAACAGCGCTGCTGCTGCGGTCGCAGGTTCGAATCCTCCCTTGGGCATGAATGTGTGTGATGTCCTTAGGTTAGTTAGGTTTAAGTAGTTCTAAGTCAAGGGGACTGCTGACCTCAGATGTCAAGTCCCATAGTGCTTCGAGCCATTTGAACTATTTTATTAACCGGCCGGAGTGGTCGAGCGGTTCTAGGCGCTACAGTCCGGAACCGTGCGACCGCTACGGTCGCAGGTTCGAATCCTGCCTCGGGCATGGATGTGTGTGATGTCCTTAGGTTAGTTAGGTTTAAGTAGTTCTAAGTTCTAGGGGACTGATGACCACAGCAGTTAAGTCCCATAGTGCTCAGGGCCATATGAACCATATATATGAACTATTTTATTCTTTCTCGTATGAACATTAGTAAATAAGTCTTGTCCATTCTGCTCATATTAGAACATTACAACTGTTGGAATTACAAGGTAATTCGTAATGAATTACCTGCAACTAGTTGCCTTTGTGCCAACGGCCTTGCCGCAGTGGTAACACCGGTTCCCGTCAGATCAGGACTCGGATGGGTGACCATCCGGTCTGCCGGGCACTATTGGCAAGCGGGGTGCATTCAGCCCTTGTGAGGCAAACTGAGGAGCTGCTTGATTGAGAAGTAGTGGCTCCGGTCTCGTAAACTGACAAACTGCCGAGGGAGCGGTGTGCTGACAACACTCCACTCCATATCCCCATCCCGTGATGCCTGTGGGCTGAGGATGACACGGCGGCCGTTCGGTCCCGTTGGGCCTTCCAAGGCCTGTTCGGACGGAGCTTAGTTTTTGTTAAGTTGCCTTTGTAGCTGTTTAATTTGCCATGATATTTCATGACACCTGGCACCCCATCTTCAGATGTTTACGTTTATTTGTGTGACGTAAACATTTTTTCGTTACTAACGGCGTTGCAGAATTTTGCAACGGAACTTTAAGACAGCTACCGTAAAACTTAAGTATACAAAGAATGGAAATTTGGAAATTTGTGGTAAGATCTTATGGGACCAAACTGCTGAGGTCGTCGGTCCCTAAGCTTACACACTACTTAATATAACTTAAACTAACTTACGCTAAGGACAACACGCAAACCCATGCCCGAGGGAGGACTCGAACCTCCGACGGAGGCGTCTTGAAATATCATGGAAAATTAAACGTCTATTAAAGCATCTGGTTGCAGTTGTTGTTGTTGTTGTTGTTGTGGTCTTTAGTCCTGAGACTGGTTTGATGCAGCTCTCCATGCTGCTCTATCCTATTCAAGCTTCTTCATCTCCCAGTAACTACTGCAACCTACATCCTTTCGAATCCGCTTAGTGTATTCATCTCTTGGTCTCCCTCTACGATTTTTACCCTCCATGCTGCCCTCCAGTACTAAATTGGTGATCCCTTGATGCCTCAGAACATGTCCTACCAACCGATCCCTTCTTCTAGTCAAGTTGTGCCACAAACTCCTCTTCTCCCCAATTCTATTCAATACCTCCTCATTAGTTATGTGATCTACCCATCTAATCTTCAGCATTCTTCTGTAGCACCACATTTCGAAAGCTTCTATTCTCATCTTGTCTAAACTATTTACTGTCCATGTTTCACTTTCATACATGGCCACACTCCATACAAATACTTTCAGAAACGACTTCCTGACACTTAAATCTATACTTGATGTTAACAAATTTCTCTTCTTGAGAACCGCTTTCCTTGCCATTGCCAGTCTACATTTTATATCCTCTCTGCTTCGACCATCATCAGTTATTTTGCTCCCCAAATAGCAAAACTCCTTTACTACTTTAAGTGCCTCATTTCCTAATCTAATTCCCTCAGCATCACCCGACTTAATTCGACTACATTCCATTATCCTCGTTTTGCTGGTTGCAATTAATTCATTATAAATTGCCTTTAGTTCTAACAGTTCTAGTGTTCTAATACGTCTACAACGGACAAGTCTTTATTAACGTTAAAATGAGAACGAACAGAAAAACAAAATACGACAAGTAATTAGAAGTACCTTTAATATTTTTGGGCACTGGCTTGTCGTTCGTGTGTTCGTAGATAGTAACACATTAAATTTCATACTCTATTAGGAAGCATTTATGAATATTTATCCAAAAATACTTTTGGTGACTGGACATACAAATTCCACTGTTGATTTTAAAAAGTTTAAAAGACCCTAAATGTGTTTTGACGCATTTTTTTTTGGAGTGATTTGTCGGGAAAGGGGCGTTTTTCCTATCGGTACGTTACCCAATAAACATTAACGTCCCGGACGTTATAGTTATGCGCTAGGAGTGAAGCTGTCGCGTTACGCGACGAGGCGGCCCATGAGCTCAAATAAATATGTTAATCAGATCCGAGGGTCAACAAACGGTTGGCTAGGGCTGAACTATAAAAAAAAAAAAGCACGTGTAGCAAATGATATTGGATATTTTCTCGCTTTGTCCCCGGTTTCGTTTCAAACTAATTAAAATAGCACACATCTATTTTTAATATATTTCGAAATTGTTTCCATCGTTTGTAATACATGGAAACTGTTCACTAGCGAAAATTAATTAACAGTGATATTTTAATTTATATTACCCGCATCCAGTGTTCAACGTACCGTCAGTTCTCAAGGGAAAAGTAAATTCTGAACCACTTCAATCACATGTTAGCCCCTGTAGGCCAGTGTAAGTAGCTGGCTGCCTGTACGGGTAAGTTTTCAAAAGAGATCAGAAAGTAAGAGTCCCGCAATTGATTTTACAATTTATGTCTGGCACTAACTTTAATTTGTAGCCGTGGTGACCTAGAGGGTAGAGGCCTTGTTCCAGTCCCTCCAGAAAGGCCCCAGGGGCCATCCGTCTGCTACGAAGTGAGTATTGGGGGTCTCTCCCGGGGATAAAAGGAGTCTGGGGAAGTGGGACCGCCACCCACCCCTCTTAGTGCCGCGGCGAAGTAAGGCTGCACTCTATCTGTAGTTCATCCAGTAATCTGGTCACGAGCTTGTGCGACACAATTGGCTCCTTAATTTCAGTCTGATTCATCTATGTAAAAAAGGTTGATTCTTGGTCCGGTTTCCACATTAAACTAGGCCCACTTGAATGGCTTCGAGAACCGTTTTACATATCGGAGGGAGCCAACAGGACAGCGGCTACAATAGTGATGTTATAATCATTGTATTTCTGGTGGTTTTACTAATTACTGAATAAACTACAATGACAAATTAGAAAGCAAGTAGTAAATAAGTAATTAATACTAAACGATTTACAGATTCTTAACTTAATGGTGCATTCCATTGCATGGAGAGGCACTGACTATACTAACGGACTACAAAAAGTAAGCATGTCGTCCCATCATTAGACCACTGTGCAACAGGAATGGCGGATTGGCAGAAGGGAGTAAATGTTCACAGTTTCCCTCAGACACAGTTCTGTCCTGATACGGTTAATGGACTCATCAAGTGTAGGTGTGAACTGGCGCGCCATCTGGAAACGTCGTCTGTAGTTTTAGGCCATAGTTTAAGTACGTAGGGACAATATGATTCTTGTGGGCAAAACGTCTAAATTGTGCACCGATTCACTTTGAAATTCCGGCGACGATACTGGTGCTGATTCCGCATTTAACATTTGACGATGACACTATGCCTGCAGAACATTAGGACTTTGTTTTTATGAAACACATCTGATGATGGTCATTAAAGACCGAAACCAGTAATCTGTTAAACAGAAAAGATTGTGACCATAGACGTAAATTAAAGGAAACTTAAATGGATTAAATACAATATTGCGTCCAGCCGCAGTGAGATGGTGCCAACAATTGACCAAGGCCGCACAGACGGGGTAACGCCGACCGCGGAGGAATGTCATCCTCATCACCCACAAACTCCAGCGTCCATGCAGCCGAACAACTGATTCGCAGCAATCGCAGGTTCTCGAACGACGACGATGTTCACACAGCGGTTCTCGAATGACACTATGACCAAGGAGAGGATTTCTGTCGTTGCGGGATCGAATGATTGGCAGAACGTTCCGGCCGTTGTTTACAGAGACTTGGTAACTACACTGAAATAGTGTTGTGTAGCTGCGAAAATTTGAACTGTAGTGCGGAATTCAGTAAAAGCTACTTGACCTGCCGTAATGATGTGTAACTTACTTTCTGAAGTCCCCTCACAGGTTCATCTTCATCCTGAAAAACATGGAAGTGACTCCAATGATTCATTACCTAGTACCATATGTAAGGAGACTAAGAAAACCTGTTGAAAGGAATGGATAGCATACTAAGCACATACTACGGCTTAAGAGTAAGTAAAGCTTAGACGAAATTCTCAAGTGTAGTAAAAAGGAGAATAACGGTTTTCTAAAAATCGAAATTGGAAACGGCACGTTACCGGAAGAAATAGAAGAACTCTCCTATCAAGGAAGTAGTGCTACACTGAAGAGCCGAAACAAGGACGTCACAAGCAGAGCGGCACAGTAAAAGTAAGATTTATTCGGTAAGAGATCTGCAGATACCAGATCCTGATAGGGAAATGAAACACCGAAAGTGTACGTTCGGAGTACAGAACAGAAATGCGGATCATCGCAAATCCGGAGAAGAAAACAGTAGACACGTTTGAAATATGTGATGTTATAAATTAAGTGTATACAGAAATAAGACGCTTAGAAGGGACACGTTAGAGTGACGACTGCTACGCCTTGCGGGAATGGTTAACTTGGCGACTGAAGGAATAGTAGAGGACAAAAAAGGTAAGGATAGCCAATGACTAAAATATTCAAAACAGAAGTGTAGAAAATGTTGTGCACCAGTGACGCAATGATACAGGGATTAGAGCAAGATTCGAACTGGTGGACAGCACCAAAACTAACTAAAGGTTGATGATTTTTAAGGGAAGGTCAGAATCGCACAGTAACTACATTTACGATTCACGTCAGTGTCACAATTTCTAGCATCATTTCAACAAAAATCTATCAGGATCTTTTACGCAGGTTAAAGTATCAATGCCAAAATTTTCAGCTCACCGTGGCCCCTTGTTTTATTTTTGAAAGGGTCTTCGAATACTTGCATCTTAAGAGAAAGGATTTGAGAAACGACAGGTCTTCCCGAGGCAGGTCTAGAAAGCTAACAGACAGAATGCGGATGAAAATGCTTCCATATCTTTTGAGACATGATAGAGTACATCCAAACAAAACTACTTAAAAATAGGCCAGTAACGTCTCGTCATTTCGGTAGACTCCGGAGGCTGTTGCTGTCTAGTTACAAATGTAACTAGATTTTATACTAGTTGCCTGCTTTTAAGGGACCTTGTGGCGGATGGTTTTTTTTTTTTTCTATTCATAATCTATGGTGACACCTTAAGATCATGTGTCTCTAATTTAAGCAGGTTTCCTACGGGTCAAACAAAACGAAGAATTTTTTTTTGGTCAAATATATCACAGGGTGGCCTATTCTCAATAGATGCACTTTCTTCTTGCTGAAGGTAATTGTTTTAATACTGTATCGGTAGTAAAAAGTACTCATCATTGTGACTGTTAGCGCCGATATTACAATTTATCAGGTACTTATAAATCTATATATACACACCTACACCCCGCGATCTTCTTTGTGGCGTGTAGAGGAGGGTAATTCTACTATATTTTCCCCCATCCCTGTTCCATTCACGAATGTTACTTGCGAAGAACGGCTGACGATGTTTCTCCCTAAGATCGCAAATTTCTCATATTTTCTAGTCGTGATCATTTCGGAAGACGTACGTGGAAGGAAGTAAGATGTTGCTGCACTCTTCTTACAACATACACACTCGTAGTTTCAACAGTAACCGTCTCCATGATTCGCAACGCCACTTTTGTAGCGTCCGCCACAGTTGTTTGTTGAGCTTCTACGTAACGATTTCGCGCCCACTAAACGACGTCGTGACGAATCGCGCCCTCCTCTGTTGATCTCTGTCTCTTCTATTAATTGGTAAAGATCACGAGGCTGATGCACAATACTACAGAATTTTTTAGTAAGTATTTTGGAGGACACTTCTTTCGTGGATGAATTATATTTCCTCAATGTCCTTCCAACGAATCTAGCCTGGCTTTTGCTTTTCCTATCATTTGTTTTATGTGGCCACTCCACTTTAGGTAGCTACGCGTGGTTACTTCCGAGTACTTTATAGTAGTTGTGGTTTCCAGTGATTTACCGCCAATAGTCTAATCGTAGAGTAGTTTTTTTTTTTTGGTCATCAGTCTACTGACTGGTTTGATGCGGCCCGCCACGAATTCCTTTCCTGTGCTAACCTCTTCATCTCAGAGTAGCACTTGCAACCTACGTCCTCAATTATTTGCTTGATGTATTCCAATCTCTGTCTTCCTCTACAGTTTTTGCCCTCTACAGCTCCCTCTAGTATCATGGAAGTCATTCCCTCATGTCTTAGCAGGTCCTATCAACCTGTCCCTTCTCCTTTTCAGTGTTTGCCACATATTCCTTTCCTCTCCGATTCTGCGTAGAACCTCCTCATTCCTTACCTTATCAGTCCACCTAATTTTCAACATTCGTCTATAGTACCACATCTCAAATGCTTCGATTCTCTTCTGTTCCGGTTTTACGCGCAGTATATTATATTTATTCACGCTCAGGATCAACTTCCAGTCCCTCCAAGAGTCATCGATCCTTTGCAGGTCTTCGTGAGCTGGCTGGTCTCCTTGCCTTGCAACCTTCCTGAGATACATCGTATGTGAATAGCCTTATACAGTGTCTTACGTTACGCACTAGATGATTAATGTGGAATGTAAACACTAATGGTCCAATAACAGTGCAGTCGGGTATTCTGGAATTTACCCCTACATCTGGCGACTTTGTACCTTTTAGAATGACGTCTTGAGTTACACCTGCTAGTACTTTTAGGTCCAGTGAATACAGCTCAACATGGCTTGCACCCTGTCAATCAGCCTGTCGTCAGCCCTCAGACGCGCTACAGCTGATAAACGTTGAGAGAATGTGCTTTTTACAAGAGCACTAAAGGGCGTACTGGGCGTTGAGAGCCGAAATCAGCTATAAACAGCGGCCGAGTCCATCAATAGTTCACAATCTGGTTGGAGTTCAGCCACTGACTACACTTAAAAGCACAACTTTCAGCATCACATGAAGATGACGGCTGGGCGGGTCGTCAAAATATTGCGCATAAAATGGAAACAACCTCGGCTGAAAACCCAGAAGCACACCTTTAAGAAACTAATAGCTTTCGAACCTTACTTTCCTGTGTAAATCAGTTTCCTTTCGTACATTTTGTTGACATTCGAAGTTCGCAAAATCAGTTTGTTCTGCACCTTGTAGAGGCTTGAATATTGTTCTGGTCTTGGTCGTAGTTCACCACTGCAGTTGATTTCCAAACAGGCGTTCACAAAGCGATGTTTCAAGAGGCTACAACCCGGCCGCCGCGGCTAACACAATGCAGAGGACAACAGTGGTCGGGCCAGAAGAAAGTGCACGCTGGGACGCCTCGCGGGCGCGCTTCGTCGCGAACGCACTCTCGCGCTCTGTGACTTTATGATTACCACCCGCGGAGAAAGGGGCAGCGAAAGTGCGACTTTATGCAGGTTAAACGCGGCGAGACGCTAAGAGCCTTATGTGCCTGCGCGCTGCAGGGGGCAAAAACGTCCATCGAGCTACACAGAAGGATCTGCCGCACAACCTTCTCCTTCCTGGTAGCTCGCCAGATTTTTTTTACTTCACGATGAGAAATTTAACGACTTCAGATGCCGTCTTCTCCACTATCATTTACGTTTCTCATGCATACTGCATACCCGAATTAAATACTGGAAATCAGTCCTGATGAAAGTACTTTCACCGGTCTTTCCTCGGCAGTTGGTAGTCACGTATTCACGGCGTAAAAAAAGCGATACGGGCAATAACTGAAATTTACTTAATACGTCAGCAAATTACGAAGACTAAGGAAAAAACTACATGAGTAATCTATGCTTCTGAGAATCGCGGGCGAGACATGATCAAGATTTAACAATTCAAGGAAACAATGACGGTACTCCCTTCAGTATTTGCAATAAAATGCTGTTGCTAAATTTGTAGAGTAGGCAACTTGAGGTAACAGTACGGACCAAAGCAAGAAAAAATCAAAATTGGCTCTAAAATGCAACAGCTAAGGGCACTTGTTAAGTAGAAGAGAGAGTTCACATCATCCAAGATGAGCAGGTGCTTATAGTTCTTAATATATGCATTCTAGAGTACAATTCCTGGGCAGTTTTTCCCTATCAGACGTATCGCAACGATTTTCGCTTTCAACTTTCCACTTTCTGGCCCAGGGTCATTAATACATTTACCCTTCTTCATCATCCCTGAAAATCTGTAACATTATCACGGAGTCACCCCGTGTATATGTGTACATGGTAATACGTCTAGCTCCAACCCTTACACACTACAGTACCATATAAATGTCGAACGAGAAACTAACTGTAAAATTTTATAAAACTGTGAGACATTATGTCGATGAAGGACATGTTGTGTTGGCAGAGGAGCCAACACCGTGTTACTAGTGGAGGCTGAAATGCACGCTTTTTAGCTCACGCAGGCTGGCGTGAGGAGGGAAGAACTATACTGACGTGAGGTCTGGAACATGAGGAGGAATTAGCATTCAGAAAGCGAACGTAATTAGTTTGCTACTTAACTTTAATCCATTAATGATGAACGTCGCTCTTGACGGTACATGATTCACAATATTATCTGTTCAGATTATAGTAAATGAATATGGCGCCTTGCTAGGTCGTAGCAAATGACGTAGTTGAAGACTATGCTAAACTGTCGTCTCTGCAAATGAGAACGTATGTAGACAGTGAACCATCGCTAGCAAAGTCGGCTGGACAACTGGGGCGAGTGCTAGGGAGTCTCTAGACTAGACCTGCCGTGTGACGGCGCTCGGTCTACAATCACTGATAGTGGCGACACGCGGGTCCGACGTATACTAACGGACCGCGGCCGATTTAAAGGCTACCACCTAGCAAGTGTGGTGTCTGGCGGTGACACCACAGAACATAAGCAATGAAGGCAACAGCAGAATGATGATACGATGAATTTAATCTTTGTGAAACTGTGTCAAATTAAAGTTAATGAGCCATCCAGAAATAGTTTAGCTAAAACGTGTAGACTATTTCTAAGATTAATATATATCAAACATAATATCTAACTTTAAGTGCTGTACATCTGTACTAATTTACGAAGTTACCCCTCTACAGAAAGAGATAGTGTAATAGTCGAAAGAATAACAGTTTTACTTTGAAGCCAGTGTTGCAAAGCATATCGTGCAATCATCAAAAGCATTTTCTCCTATAAACAGTCGGTGGAAGTCTGCGACTGTAAAAACAAAGGGGTTTGTTCATAAAAATAAATGTCTCCTACCAACCACGATTTTGTTTTTATTTGTATTTTGCACGACGCGTTTCGGGAAATGATTCCTATTGTCAATTGCGTTTTTCTGTGTGATATGTCATTCATTCGTAATGTTTTCGATGTGTAAGGTGCTGCAGAGTTTTGTCGTCTTTAATGTATCGGAACACCGTAGTTTTTAATTAATGATCGATGTTTGTAGAAACTTAACAACGAAATTGGAAAGCTTCTCTACTGACGGTATTCTGTCGGTCACCTTGTGCAGGAACTCACACGGATTAAATATCACACACAATTTTCGGTGCGGATTACACAATGAAAACAGAAAACCTACTTAAATAAACAGATATTTTTACATGTAGTCAACAGAGTAAACGATATAGGGTGTCTATTCATTATAATATTCTTTCGTAGAGAGTATTACATTAATAATCTGGGCCCTTATTTGCTTGTGTACATTCACAATAGTAACAATTTCTGTGTGTCATTATTTTCATTTAAGTATACTATCTAAGTATCTGAAGAAATTCATTGATTATTTTCCAGTTTTTCGTTTAGCGTTTCACCTTCATATTTGTTGTATTGAGAATGTTTCCTCAATTCCTGCAGCTGATCCACTTCATGACCTGTAATTAGTTGGTGGCGTACTTTGACATTTTTCCCTTATAAACCACTAAGCAGGGAACTTACGGCTCAAAACCGAAAAAAGCAATTATACAAGAGGGACCTACTAAACAGAACAGCACTGAATATGCAGATAGAAGCAGCAATCCATCGAACCCATATTGTATGACGGTAGGAAAGCATTTCCAAGACTTAGTCGATAAGGAGAATTTTAACATTAACTGGCTTTTCCGTCGGTGTTCGGCAGAATATGGTAGTATTAAAAATGAAAATGCTTTCTATTGTTCTGCAAAATTATATTACTTTGGTCACTAACTGACTTTCAGGTTCGCAGTCCATCTTCAGGTGGCAACTGAACTTCGCAAACACCGAAACACAGTGACCAACCTGCACAGATACTATTTGTACTGAAGATACGAAAATGACAATGTGTCTACATAAGAAAATATTACATAAATTACAAAGACTAAAAAACGTGGGTAAACGAAGTTTCATGTGGAGATACATACAACAATTGGTGAGAAATAAAATGAACTTACAGTTGGAATCTAGTATTTGTAACGAAAAATTAGTTTAACAATGGCGACAATGGAAATTTAAAACTAGGCTATTTTCGCAGTAAACTATATTTTCCTTTGGTCGAATTTTGTCCCTTTGGTGTTAAACAGTCTGCCCGTCTAAGAGGTCAGTTTGGTTATTTCGTTTGGATCTCAGAAGTCTGCAGTTTGCTATAAAGTTCATTTCAAATGTTCAAATATTAAAAAGGAAAACACTTTCTAATGTTCTGCAGAGTTATATTTACCTGGTCACGAACCTGCTTTCGGCTCCTCAGGCCATCTGCAGGTGACATCTGAATGTCGCAAACACAAATAAACACGATGAGTAACTTACTCAGATTTATTTGTACTGAAGATACGAAAATGACAGTATTTATATAGGAAACGTTTACAAAAGTTACACTAACTAAAAGACCGGGGTAAGCGAAGTTCTTTCGCGGAGATACATCCAACAAATGGTGAGAAGTAAAATGAACTTACAGTCTGAATCCAGTATTTATAAGGAAAACCCAGTTTAAGAAGGAAGGAAATAGAAATCGATCCTGACCGTTTAAAACTAGGCTGACATTCTGTATCATGTGTTCGTCGATTTCCATTATTTCCAGCAGGCTCATCTTTTTGCTTTTTTTCGACAGGATATAAAACACATTCTACTACATACAAAAATGTCTTTGTAATTTATTATTTACGTACCTTTGCTACATCCATCGCATACTTTGCACAGAAAAATGTGTGTGATGTTCAACATTTGAGTTCTTGCACACGTGGACCACAAGAAAACGGTAATAAGTAGTTCTTTCCAAATTTCGTTGTTTACTCTGTATAAAGATCGATCGTTACTTAAAAATTGCGTTTGTTTCTATACATTACAGTGAATAAGACAGAACATGGGAGCACCTCACCAATCAAGAGCATGACACACAGAAAAACGCAATTGATACCTGGAGTCAATTCCTGTAACGCACCATGTAAAATATAAATACAAACGAATCAAACGTTACCCGAAAAAGTTTTTGTAAATAAATCCTTTATATAAAACATGACACACTGAGTTATGGAACTAAACGACAAATTGCAACAATTGTTCGGAGAAAAATAAAAAGAGAACAATACAGTAAATTTTGGTGACATGTTTCAAGGCCAATTCTAGAAGTGTCTCAAGTATAATTTCATAATTCAACTACATGATATTAAACTAGTAAGCGAAAAAACAACTGTAATTATAGAAAGTAACATTATAGGGTAAATGAAATATCAGTAGCTGAAATCAAGTAAAACTGGAGGCATATAAGTAGGAAGGATAATTTACAAACTAAACTGGATGTTTTATTTGCAGCGTTTGCAGTTAGAAGCGGAGATTACGGGAATTGTATCTGTTCATTCAGTACTAATTTGGGGCAAATAGCGGTGTTTTATTGATTTCCATTATTTCATTATAGTTTCTCTACCTCCGTTTGCGTATGTTTTGTAGGATTTCATGTTGTACCTAGTAACTTTAGGCAGGTGGACTGGAAAAATAGTCTCCGTTTCTATGTACCGAACCTTAATGGTTTTCCTTCAAGAGAGTGAATATTGCCCTGCCAAAGTTAACAGTGTTTTGTTTAAAGGTTCAGTATCGCAAACGTCCAACGCCCCAATCACAGCCCTTCTTTTGTATACAGAGCGAGGTGGCGCAGTCGTTAACACACAGGACTCGCACAGAGAAGGGAGGGAGTGTGCGGCTTAAACACCCCACTCCCCTCCGACCGGCCATCCACATTTAGAGTTTCGTGATTTCCCTAAATCGCTTAAGACAAATGCTGGGATGGTTCCTTCAGAAGGGCATGGCCCATTTCCTTTTTCATCTTTCCGTGACCCGACAGGACATAAAACATGAGAACATTAGCCCTTCTGTTTACTTGCCCACCCCCCCCCCCCTTTTTAATTTTTTGTACTTTTTTTTAAATTTTTGTTTTTAGGAAGCGGTGTCAGTTTTCTCACTCAGAGTAGCACTTGCACCTACCTCCTCAATTATTTGGTGGATGTATTCCAGTCTCTGTCTTCCTGGCCAGTTTTTACACTCTGCAGCTCCTTCTAGTACCATGTAAGTTATTCCCTAATGTCTTAACAGATGTGCTACCATCTCGTCCCTTCTTGGCAGCGTTCTCCGCATGTTTCTTCGCCGATTGTACGGAGAACCTCTTCATTTCTTGACAGTTTACCTAATTTTCGACATCGTTGCAAGGCACTAGCTGTCGAAAGCTTAGATTCTCTTTTTTTCCGGTTTTCCCACACTTCATGGTTCAGCAGCATACAGTGCTGGGCAGCAAACTAACAGTCTCAGAAATTTCCTCCTCAAATTAAGGTTCAAAATGGTTCAAATGGCTCTGAGCACTATGGGACTTAACGTCTATGGTCATCAGTCCCCCAAAACTTAGAACTACTTAAACGTAACTAACCTAAGGACAGTACACAACACCCAGTCATCACGAGGCAGAGAAAATCCGTGACCCCGCCGGGAATCGAACCCGGGAACCCGGGCGTGGGAAGCGAGATCAAATTAAGGCCTATGTTGGATACTAGCAGACTACTACTGAGTAAGAGTGTCCTCTTGAGCTGTGCTGGTCTGTCTGCGACGCACTTGCATCGTTCCTCAGGTGTTATTTTGCTTTCAAGGTAGCAGAATTTCTGGACTTCGTCTTTCGCTGTCGCCAATTTTTATGTTAAATTTTTTGCAAATCTCATTCCTGCCATAGAGTGTTTCTTCGTTTTACTCTCAGTCCACATTTCATTACTAACGAAGAAATGTCGGTGCAATGGCGATAGCTTTTTCTTTTCTGTGTAAGACACCGTTCATACCTATGACAACTTGGGTTCATTGCCTCTCGCACCCTCCATCACCGCCTCCCCCCCCCCCCCCCCCCCCACTCTCGCCTTTTCCTTTTCAGAAAAACATTGCCATCTGATAGCTGACAGACACAGGCAGAGAGGCAGTGCAGTGTGCGGCTAGCCGCTGCCGCTGCTGCTGGCGTCGCCTGACGCGGCCCCTGCGTCGCTGCCTTGTGTCGGGTCAAGGGCAGCCGCGGCGTCGGCCGCCAGTGGCCACACCCGCACGCACAAGGACGGACCACGCCCAGCACCTCCTGGCCGCCTCTCATTCATTATGCCGCGCCGAGCCGGCCGCACAGTGTCATTAGTCGTCTGCTCAAGGGCGCCTCTCTGGTATGAACATCCGCGATGGACGCACCCCCGTGACGTCTGTACGATAGGCTCCTAGTTGCCCTTGCCACTTGTCATGTCTGCGTCGTCGGTTTCACTTAGGAGCCTGTCACTGTGAATTCTTTTTTGCTCCGTCTGTGACCGTTCTCGCCAGGTAGTAGGCGGCAGTGGCTCCGTTTTGTTGTTCTCTTGTGCTATGCAGCCACTTGAAGTACATACTTACAAATAAATCAGTTACTTGAAGGGCTAACGCATTCGTGTGTGTGTGTGTGTGTGTGTGTGTGTGTGTGTGTGTGTGTGTGTGTGTGTGCATGTGTGTGGTTTGAGGTTTTCGGGCGCTAAACAGCCTGGTCATCAGCGCCCAAACGCATAGAAACAGGAACACATGCGGTGAAGGGACGAAGACGGACAGCGAACAAGGAGAACGGCTGAAAGACACAGACCTGACGCAGTTCCAAATCCTCACATACAGAGGCAAAACAAGAGGAGAAGAAACGCACTAAAAGGGAAACACAAGGAAAAGAGAACAGAATTCGAAGTGAAACAAGTAGGTAATCGTGACTGGCGGACCTCTTACCTAAAGCCTGGGTGAGCCAGTCACCCAGCAGCACATTAAAATCCTCTCCCGCTAATCCGAGGCAACAAATTGGACAGGACACAAAACCGTAAGACCATAACCACAGTCGTTGCGTCGTCTTGCAAAATAGAGGGCAAATCCGGTGGCGAGGAAACCGCCACCCTCTGGTCAGATAATAAAAGACAGTCAAGTAAAATGTGGCGGACAGTAATCTGGACGCCACAAGCACTGCAGATTGGGGGGTCCTCCCGCCGGAGTAAAAAACCATGCGTTAAGGGACTGTGCCCGATGCGGAGGCGAGTGAGAACCTCATCCCGCCTGCATGACTGGTAGGACGTACGCCATGGACGCGTGATGGCCTTGACCAGAAGCAGTTTATTTTCACCGACTGCCAGCCACTCCTCTTCCCATTGACGCATAACACGAAAACGCAAAAGAGAGGTAACAGCATGGAGGGGGACGGCACATTCAACAACGTGAGGGAGGGAACATGCATCTTTGGCAGCCACATCCGCCAGTTCGTTTCCCCTAATACCCACGTGCCCCGGCACCCAGCAGAAAGAAACCTCCTTCCCCTGCCGCTGCAGGTGGAGTAGGGCATCATGGATGTTCTGGACGACCGTATCCGCTGGGTACAAGTGTTGCATGGTCTGAAGGTCACTCAGGCAGTCAGAACAGATGAGAAACTTAAGACTGGGAACACATCTCATCTGCTCCAATGCCCGCAAGATCGCAAACAATTCGGCGTCAATGATGGTAAACGCCGCAGGAAGCCGTAACTTGACGACTCGATCAGGGAAAACAACAGCACAACCAATAGAGTCTCCCTGTTTAGAGCCATCCGTAAATACTGGTACATGGTCGGGATGCTGGTTTAAACGCATTCGAGAAGACGCCCGAGTCACACTCGTGTACTGGCGTAACCACTACCCGAGTGAGCCTCGGGTGCCGGATCGAAAGAGTACGCCAAACACAAAATGAATCACTCACAAGAGCAGAATCACTTCCATCGTTATTGCCGGAATCACTTGGAAACACTGCCAGCGTACGCTTCTTTACAGGTCTAACGATGTCACTGTCACTGTAATCGTCCTCAGAACCAAAAAGCGTTCATTCACATAATAACCGAACCTTCATTCTCAGAAGGGACATGTCAATAACCATCGTCACAAACGTACCAACGTATTTCACGTTCGTTAATTTCCTTCTGTTTTCAGAATAGGGTCATCTCTAAAGGTAGGAGGAAGTCGAAAATAGTAACTATATGAAGTATCGAAATACATAAGCAAATAGTTCATGAAGGCAGTGAAGTTTGATGCGCTAACTACTGGTGTAATGAAATGGAAAAGTTACTTAAAATGTATGGCATCTACAGACAGCGTGCGGAAAACAGGAGGTATCGAGATCCGTCCTTAACGGATGGCACGCGAAACACGAATAAACTTGGGATACGTCCGCACTTCCATGATTCTCAGTTTACTGAGGTAAAAATTCGCAATTTTTTCTTTGTGAAACACTTCAAAGTTAAGCTTTATTGAAATTTTATGAAATATGAAGTGAAAATTAGGCACCCACCATAACAACGCGAAAACAAAACAAAATACGTGTTGTATAGAGGAGTTTCCCAAATAGGCTCTTGCGGGATAGTTACAAGATCAGTCAATAGTTGCATGTCTCCTGTTTCGTGGACAGAAGACTTTAAATGTCAATCTGCAGTATGTTTGTAACTGACTCTTCCGCATTGGGATAAAAATTTCTATAATACAGACATCAGGCCAAAGGATTTCGCCATAGAACTTCCCGAGGTGACAGATTGCTGAAAAAAAAATCAGTGGCAACCGAAGGAGTAACTCAGATATGTACAAGCAGAAGACACGTACTTATGTAACTGACAACTGGACTAAAATACTTTAAGTAAAGATCACAGCTCAGTATTTTTTGAAATTATCTTTTTTTGAGACCTGAAAGGCAAACAAAAACCTACAGTTGTTTCGTTGCAGACCATTAGCGATGTTTTCTCTCAATAAAACAAAAGACGCTCTCTATTAATAGTATTGTCGGATTTATATATCTGTAACAATTATTGTAAAGCAACTATCCAAATGAATAAAACTCTAGATGGTGATTTTGAAAATAGCTACGAACTGCAGGAAACGATCTCCGAGACGATAAGGAGATGTAGGAGGAGGAGGAAGAGTAGGTGAAGGAGGAGGAGAAGGAGAGTGGCTGACAGTGAGGAACAATAAGCTGTAACTGGTGAAGCCAACTATCCGGCCGTGGCGTTCCCCATGCCGGTCACTCCAGCGGGTTGAAATAGCCGCGACCTGCCTTCGAACTGCGAACTGTCCCGAACACACGGCTTCAAGAGCTCCCATACGATAGTCTGAGAGGGGGCTAGACCTGAGGAAATGAAGTATCTTCCCTGTTCTGGAAGACAAACGGTGACATAAGTAGTGGTAAAAGTGTTAGTGTTAAAAACCAGCGTAATACTGACTTGTAAATCATTTTGTTCAAAGAAAAACACCTCCCCAGTCTGTGATGCCTGTGACATACATTTAAAAAAAAATGGTTCAAATGGCGCTGAGCACTATGGGACTTAACTTCTAAGGTCATCAGTCCCCTAGAACTTAGAACTACTGAAACCTAACTAACCTAAGGACATCACACATATCCATGCCCGAGGCAGGATTCGAACCTGCGACCGTAGCGGTCGCGCAGTTCCAGACTGTAGCGCCTAGAAACGCTCGGCCACCCGGCCGGCCATACATTTCACTGTATGTCATAACAAATGAGTGCTTTTTATATTCTGACGAGTGGCTGAAAGCAAATTTGATTGAGGAACTGCTCTCTGTTTCAACTGCTGACAGAACGAGTGTGGTAACGCTGTCAAAATTTTGTTAAGTGTCTGCACCCTGGCCTAAACTCGAGACGAGATTGCGATTTGTAGAGTGGCTGTCTCATCTCTTTCTTCCAGCGGGTGAACTAGCAGCTTATATTTATTTTAATTCCTTCCAATGCTTTTCACTTTTTGCTTTAAGTTTTAGATCTCGCTGAATACCATTAGACAAGATGTTCGAAATGGTTGCCACAGGCCTCTAAACGCGTGCGAACGCGACTCAGCTGCGACTAATGTGTATGTTCAAATGTGCCAAGCTGCAACCAAATGGCGTCATAGGCAGCATGAATGCGTTCTTCCGGTGTCTGCTCGACCCGGATGCGCCTCACCTACATGACTTCTTTCAAATACCGCCCAAAGGTATAAATCAAACGGATTGAGATCTGGCAACTGGGCAGGCCGTGCCACTGGATCACCTCGTCCGATCTAGCGGCTGGGGTAGATGCTGCCGAAAAGCTTCTTGACTTAAATGCGAAAGCAAGCTAGACTGTCGTAGTACTCACATGACCCTTTGCACAAGCAAGAGGCAGGATCACCCACAATAAGTGCACATATATCTCGGCTGGACTGGTCAAACGAGACAGTCACCAATAATCCCCAACCAGACATTTTACACTAGCAAATACATCTGGACGCAGCTAGCTGCCTTACAGTTTGTGGTGGGGGTCGTTTTGTGTACCACTGTCATTTTCCCTTTTTTCTGTTCCAGTCACAATTGGTTTGCAAGAATAACGATTGCTGCAAAGGCTCCATGTGGTCTCTGATATCTAATTCTATTTTCACAATCTCTTGGCAAGATATAGGTAGGAGGAAACAACGTATTGGTTGTCCTTTCAAGTAATGTACACACTCCGAATTTTAACAGTAGGCCATACCGTGAAGCAGAACGCCTCATGCAGCATCTGCCACAGCAGTCGACTGGTTGGCTGGTTTGGAGTGAAAGGGACTAAACTGCGAGGTCAACAGTCCATTCTTCAGTTAAGTGGCAAACCAGGAATGTTCGTCAAAGGAAAGAAGCGAAAGGCAAATCCTGCAAACCATAACTGTAAGTAACACAAAAAGAAACAGATATAAAAGCCCAGAAAAAGTCAGCACAAACAAGTCATTAAAAGATCAGGAAAGCCAAGGCATTAAAACAAAGAAATGAAAAAGAATAATGAGAAGAAAAGGTGGAAAGCGTAGAGCCCAGGCTGGGCTACTGAGCAAGGGCCGATAACGGTCCCTTGGGGGAAGAGAGGAAGGGGCGGTTGAGGAGAAGGGTGGCTCACCAACACCTCAGACGGTCAATGACGTCAAAAAGGCCTACCTTACAGGGATGAATAGAAACAATAGAAACCACTTTCTCAGTTAAAAGTAACACCAGGTCAGCCAAGTTGGCATCGTCTGCTAGAACCAGAGGCAGCATGTCAGGAAGATTAAGATTCCATCTCAAAGTAGTCAAATTAGGGCAGTCTATTAGTAAGTGAGCCATCGTCAGTCAGGCTCTGCATCAGCAGTGAGTGGGATCCTCACGTCGAAGGGTGTTGCCATGGATCAGCGAAGTGTGGCGAATGCGGAGTCGACAGAGGACGGTCGATTCCCTGAGACAAGCATGCAGGGAAGATTGCCATGTGGTCGTGGTCTTCTCAGTTGTCCTCAGCTTGTTTGAGGGGGATCAGGAGAGACCATTCTGAGTTCCGAACTTGCAGCAACTGATGATGTACAAATGACCGAAGGTACGGTTCTGGAACCCCCATTTCTAGAATCGGCATCCTGGTTGTCAGCTTGGCCAAAAAGTCAGCTCGTTCATTTCCCAAAATACCAACATGTCCAAACGAAAACTACTGACCATCCAGCTTGATGGATCATCTCCGTGACGCTTTTGCACTTACTGAATGGACTTGTAACTAATTATGTTGCTGCTCTTTGAATTGTGTCTGTTTTCTCTCTCAGTACAACCTGTTGTGATTCCTAGTATAACAGCCACTACTCAACTATCGATGCTGAATTGATCTGGTAATTCGCTGGCACCTTACCATGAGGATCGTCCATAGCTCTCAGGTTGGTGTTGCGATGTTGACAATATCTAATTACTGGCCACATCCTTCAGCTCTTGACGTCGGTGATACGACGGGAGCAAGTGTATCCACCTCCGCACGGATATAGACTGGGAGACTCAAAAGTTCATAACGGGAGGCAGGGACAAAGAATCCAGTCAAATTTTTTTAAAGTGCTTTATCTGAAAACTACCTTGAGCAGTTAAACAGAGAACCGACTCGTGGCGATAACATATTAGACCTTCTGGTGGTAAACAGACCCGAACTATTTGAAACAGTTAACGCAATCGGATTTTGGGTTAAAAAATCGAATTTTTTTTTATTGGCGTATTATATTCTGCCATGTTTCCTCTTTAAAATGACGTATCATACATAGCTCTACTACAATTATAACTATTTTATTTTTATATATTTGTGAGATCGGGTATTGCGCTATAGTTATACACGTCTCTCGTGGCTGACCATGAACTTTTTGGCAGTACCTTTAAAGTGACATGAATTCAAATATCCCGGTTTCCAGCGACTATTTATACACTAGTTGCCCGAAAATGTTTCTCTCTGGTTTCCTCAAGTTACTCTTTGACTTTGTGGCGGGACTGTTTTGTAAACAGTGTGATATAAGAAAGTAGTTGTTGTTGAGTTATTTCGTATTTAGTGCTTCATTTTTCGCAGTGAAAATGCCTAGAGCTAAAGCAAAAGTATTTAAAAAGCGTGTGAACTGGCAAAAGAAAAGAAATAATGATTCATTAGCAAAGCAAAGCAGTTCATCATCATCATCACTGTTGGAAAATGTGAATCCACTTATTACTGATTTGCCGAACGAACTTACACCAAATGAAAACAGTGCTTCTCATAAAAAACTAAGAGATTTGGAAGAGAAATATAATTTACTTGATAGAGGGAATGAAGTTTTTGAACTCATTGATACGAATATATTGTGTGAAGCTCTTGAAAACAGTTTGTGCTGCAAAAAATGTCATGGAAACGTTTCTCTGAAAGTAGAATCCCATGTTGGCCTGGCTGCCCAGTTTAATTTAATATGCAGTGTTTGTAAATACAGCTGTAAGTTTCCAAGTTCGGTTTCAGTAACTGTAAATAATGGATACAAGAAAACTGAACTTTATAGTGTAAATATTAGGTTAGTTTATGGATTGCGAGCAATTGGTAAGGGCAAAGCAGCTGGTGATATGCTATGTGGTGTTCTAAATCTTCCAAGTGCACCTTCAAAGTTTGAAGCTTACAATTATGTACTAGGATCTGCAGTTGAAGATGTAGCACAGAAGTCAATGCAGGTTGCTGTGGAAGAAGCAGTGGAAGAAAATGACGGCAGTCGTGACCTCACAGTGGCGTTTGATGGCACGTGGCAGAAAAGGGGCCACACCTCCAACAATGGTGTTGTAACAGCAACTAGTGTTGATACTGGCAAGGTTATTGATGTTGCAATAATGTCTAAATACTGTAGGTGCACAGGCAGGCTGAAAAATGAACACAGTGATGACTGTATTGCTAATTATTATGGTAGTAGTGGTGGCATGGAGGTTGCTGGGGTGAAGAAAATTTTTCATCGCTCTTCACAGTGGTATAATGTTCGCTATGTCAAATATCTGGGAGATGGTGACTCTAAAGCATTCAAAGAAGTTTTGGAAAGCAAACCATATGGGAACAGTGTAAATATAAGCAAACTTGAATGTATAGGACATGTGCAGAAGAGAATGGGTGCCAGGCTGAGAAGGTTAAAATCAGTTATGAAAGGGAAAAAACTAGATGATGGGAAAACCTTGGATGGCAGAGGAAGATTGACTGATTCCATAATAGACCACATTCAGAACTGCTATGGCCTTGCAATCGGGCAAAATACAGGCAATCTTGAAGAAATGAGGAGAGCTATATGGGCTTTATATTTCCACACCGCATCCACGGATGAGCATCCACAACATGGTTTGTGCCCCAAAGGTGAAAACAGCTGGTGTAAATACAATAGGGGACTAACAACAGGAGAGAAATACATTCACCACCACAGTCTACCATCAGCCATCATGGCAGAAATAAAGCCCATTTTCAGAGATCTGGCTGACAGAAGTCTTCTGATGAAATGTCTTCACGGAAAAACGCAGAACCCCAACGAGTGCTTGAATAGTGTGATATGGCATCGTCTCCCAAAAACAGTGTTTGTCGGAATTAATACACTACATTTTGGTGTGTATGATGCTGTGGCAACCTTCAATCTTGGAAATATAACTAAATGCCAGGTCCTTCAAAAGTTGGGTATGTGTGTTGGTTCCCGTACGGTACGTGCTATGTTCTTTTTAGATCAGCACAGACTAAGGCATGCTGATAATATAATCAAGACATTAGTGAAAAAAGCAAGACAGGTGCAGAGGGGTGCCAAAAGAAGACTTGAAGATGATTATGAAGACTGTGAAGGGGGTATTAGCTACGGATCAGGAATGTTTTAATCTTCTTTCTCCGTTTCCCGTAAGTTTACTTTTTACTTCATCTAGGAACATTATCTCAGGTACTGGTCAACCTAGAAGTCTGAAATTTTTATGACGTAGTGACATAGGTCCCTATTACATACTGAAACAACGATTTTTTAATTACTTGATTTACAAAAGACTTAGGGGTGATAGTCTAGTAAAAAGCGATGGAAAAAATTTACTTAAAAATAAATGTACAATATCTCTGTAAGAAAATACTTTGACAATAAACTGTTGTTTCAGTATTGTTGTAACATATGAATGCACATACAGTAAAATTTTTACCTCTCTGTCTCCAGTAGTTTGTGAGAAAATGTTCCCTATAGTAGGCATATATTAACATTGCGGGGATAGGTGATTCCGTATCCCCTTAACGCAGAACAGGGAATCAGCGATCATAAAGCGGTTACTGCATCGATGATTTCAGCCGTAAATAGAAATATTAAAAAAGGTAGGAAGATTTTTCTGTTTAGCAAAAGTGACAAAAAGCAGATTACAGAGTACCTGACGGCTCAACGCAAAAGTTTTGTCTCAAGTACAGATAGTGTTGAGGATCAATGGACAAAGTTCAAAACCATCGTGGAATATGCGTTAGATGAGTATGTGCCAAGCAAGATCAAAAGAAATGGAAAAGAGCCACCGTGGTACAACAACAGAGTTAGAAAACTGCTGCGGAAGCAAAGGGAACTTCACGTCAAACATAAACATAGCCAAAGCCTTGCAGACAAACAAAAATTACGCGAAGCGAAATATAGTGTGGGGAGGGCTATGCGAAAGGCGTTCAATGAATTCGAAAGTAAAGTTCTATGTACTGACTTGGCAGAAAATCCTAAGAAATTTTGGTTTTATGTCAAAGCGGTAGGTGAACCAAAACAAAATGTCCAGACACTCTGTGACCAAAATGGTACTGAAACAGAGGATGACAGACTAAAGGCCGAAATACTAAATGTCTTTTTCCAAAGCTGTTTCGCAGAGGAAGACTGCACTGTAGTTCCTTCTCTAGATTGTCGCACAGATGACAAAATGGTAGATATCGAAATAGACGACAGAGGAATAGAGAAACAATTAAAATCGCTCAAAAGAGGAAAGGCCGCTGGACCTGATGGGATACCAGTTCGATGCCAGAGTACGCGAAGGAACTTGTCCCCCTTCTTGCAGCGGTGTACCGTAGGTCTCTAGAAGAGCGTAGCGTTCCAAAGGATTGGAAAAGGGCACAGGTCATCCCCGTTTTCAAGAAGGGTCGTCAAACAGATGTGCAGAACTATAGACCTATATCTCTAAAGTCGATCAGTTGTAGAATTTTGGAACACGTATTATGTTCGAGTATAATGACTTTTCTGGAGTCTAGAAATCTAATCTGTAGGAATCAGCATGGGTTTCGAAAAACACGGTCGTGTGAAATCCAGCTCGCGCTATTCGTCCACGAGACTCAGAGGACCATAGACACGGGTTCACAGGTAGATGCCGTGTTTCTTGACTTCCGCAAGGCGTTAGACACAGTTCCCCACAGTCATTTAATGAACAAAGTAAGAGCATATGGACTATCAGACCAATTGTGTGATTGGATTGAAGAGTTCCTAGATAACAGAACGCAGCATGTCATTCTCAATGGAGAGAAGTCTTCCGAAGTAAGAGTGATTTCAGGTGTGTTGCAGGGGAGTGTCGTAGGACCGTTGCTATTCACAATATACATAAATGGCCTTGTGGATAACATCGGAAGTTCACTGAGGCTTTTTGCGGATGATGCTGTGGTATATCGAGAGGTTGTAACAAAGGAAAATTGTACTGAAATGCAGGAGGATCTGCAGCGAATTGACGTTGACGCATGGTGCAGGGAATGGCAATTGAATCTCAATGTACATAAATGTAATGTGCTGTGAATACATAGAAAGACAGATCCCTTATTATTTAGCTACAAAATAGCAGGTGAGCAACTGGAAGTAGTTATTTCCATAAATTATCAGGGAGTACCCATTAGGAGTGATTTAAAATGGAATGATCATATACAGTTGATCGTTGGTAAAGCAGATGCCAGACTGAGATTCATTGGAAGAATCCTAAGGAAATGCAATCCGAAAACAAAGGAAGTAGGTTACAGAACGCTTGATAGCCCACTGCTTGAATAATACTCAGCAGTGGGGGATCCGTACCAGATAGGGTTGATAGAAGAGAGAGAGAAGATCCAACGGAGAGCAGCGCGCTTCGTTACAGGATCATTTAGTAATCGCAAAAGCGTTACGGAGATGATAGATAAACTGCAGTGGAAGACTCTGCAGGAGAGACGCTCAGTAGCTCGGTTCGGGCTTTTGTTGAAGTTTCGAGAACATACCTTCACTGAAGAGTCAAGCAGTATATTGCTCCCTCCTACGTATATCTGGCGAAGAGACCATGAGGATAAAATCAGAGAGATTAGTGCCCACACAGAAGCATACCGACAATCCTTCTTTCCACGAACAATACGAGACTGGAATAGATGGGAGAACCGATAGAGGTACTAAAGGTACCCTCCGCCACACACCGTCAGGTGGCTTGCGGAGTATGGATGTAGATGCAGATGTAGATGTGTGATTTTCCAGGTACGCCATGTGCTATTGACAATTTTCCCTTTGACTTTACAGCAGAAAGAACACTAAGGGGTGATGGCGTAAAACGCTTGATCTCCAGTCTTTGTGCGCATGTCCTGGAATAAATTCCAAGCCCCACCACTGTGTCTCATGAAGTGAGGGCGTGTCACATTGTTGATTGTGATACATCTATTACTCTACATCTACATACATACTCCGCAATCCACCATACGGTGCGTGGCGAAGGGTAACTCGTACCACAACTAGCATCTTCTCTCCCTGTTCCACTCCCAAACAGAACGAGGGAAAAGTGACTGCTTATATGCCTCTGTACGAGCCCTAATCTCTCTTATCTTATCTTTGTGGTCTTTCCGCGAAATATAACTTGGCGGCAGTAAAATTGAACTGCAGTCAGCCTCAAATGCTGGTTCTCTAAATTTCCTAGGTAGCGATTCACGAAAAGAACGCCTCCTTTCCGTTAGAGACTCCCGCCCGAGTTCCTGAAGCATTTCCGTAACACTCGCGTGATGATCTAACCTACCAGTAACAAATCTAGCAGCCCGCCTCTGAATTGCTTCTATGTCCTCCCTCAATCCGACCTGATAGGGATCCCAATAGGTCATTTTAGTGTTTTATAAGCTGTCTCCTTTACAGATAAACCACATCTTCCCAAAATTCTACCAATGAACCGAAGACGACTATCCGCCTTCCCCACAACTGCCATTACATGCTTGTCCCACTTCATATCGCTCTGCAATGATACGCCCAAATATTTAATCGACGTAACTGTGTCAAGCGCTGCACTACTAATCAAGTATTCAAACATTACGGGATTCTTTTTCCTATTCATCTGCATTAATTTACATTTATCTATATTTCGAGTTAGCTGCCATTCTTTACACCAATCCAAGTCATCTTGTATCCTCCTACAGTCACTCAACGACGACACCTTCCCGTACACCACAGCATCATCAGCAAACAGCCGCACATTGCTATCCACCCTATCCAAAAGATCATTTATGTGGATAGGAAACAACAGCGGACCTACCACACTTTCCTGGGGCACTCCAGATGATACCCTCACCTCCGATGAACACTCACGGTCGAGGACAACGTACTGGGGCGTTAAACTGTGTGTCCACCTTAGTGCTCCTAGACAGCCAGCGAGTTTCACCCTTTCCCCTCTCACTTATCCAACACTATACACACCCCTTACAGTCACCTGCACGTAACAGATACCCTTCTCGATACAGCTCTTGTCCTCTCAAAGGGAAGGCGCCCGAGGCCGCGGAGAATACGTGAAAACTTTCCAATTAGGCAGCTGAACCTGCCTTTCAGTGTCTCCCAGCATTTAATGCCATACGATTTTACTTTATCTTATACGGGTCCATAGTCTCATCACCGCACTGTACGAAACGCATCCTCACCAGAGTGTGTAGGCGGCAACAGCATAGCGGATGCCTCTGGTACCTCTCTTAGCACACTGCAGTCATGGAGAACTTTAAAGTCCTCTTGAGTGTGGAGCTAGAACGATAGTACAATCGGGTCATTCCCACTTTTGTGATGTGTTCTAGCGCATGCTTTAACCACTGAAACCGACACTGTCGAAGATCTTTCACTTCCACCATCAAGTGGATGTAACTACCTCGGAAAGCATCACCGGCCATATTTCAATGTGATCCTTTTCCTCCTTATCCTGTAAGTGTCATTTCCTGCAGTTTGTCCCCGTTCAGCAGAATTACCCAGGTGTAGGCTATGTTGTTACACTACCGGCCATTAAAATTCCTACACCACGAAGATGATGTGCTACAGACGCGAAATTTAACCGACAGGAAGAAGATGCTGTGATATGCAAATGATTAGCTTTGCAGAGCATTCTCACAAGGTTCGCTCCGGTGGCGACACCTACAACGTGCGGACAGGATGAAAGTTTCCAACCGATTTCTCATACACAAACAGCAATTGACCGGCGTTGCCTGGTGAAACGTTTTTGTGATGCCTCGCGTAAGGAGGACAAATGCGTACCATCACGTTTCCGACTTTGATAAAGGTCGGATTGTAGCCTATCGCGATTGCAGTTTATCGTATCGCGACACTGCTGCTCGCGTTGGACGAGATCCAACGAATGTTAGCAGGATATGGAATCGGTGGGTTCAGGAGGGTAATACTGAACGCCGTGCTAGATCCCAACTGCCTCGTATCACTAGCAGTCGAGATGACAGGCACTTTATCCGCATGGCTATAACGGATCGTGCAGCCACGCCTCGATCCCTGAGTCAACAGATAGGGACGTTTGCAAGACAACAACCATCTGCACGAACAGTTCGACGACGTTTCCAGCAGCATGAACTATCACCTTGGAGACCATGGCTGCGGTTACCCTTGCAGCTGCATAACAGAAAGGAGCGCCTGCGATGGTGTATTCAACGACGAACCTGGCTGCACGAATGGCAAAACGTCATTTTTTCGGATGAATCCAGGTTCTGTTTACAGCATCATGATGGTCGCATCCGTGTTTATCGACATCGCGGTGAACGCACGTTGGAAGCGTGTATTCGTCATCGCCATACTGGCGTATCACCCGGCGTGATGTTATGGGGTGCCATTGGTTACACGTCTCGGTCACCTCTTGTTCGCACTGACGGCACTTTGAACAGTGGACGTTACATTTCAGATGTGTTACGACCCGTGGTTCTAACCCTTCATTCCATCCCTGCGAAACCCTACATTTCAGTAGGACAATGCACGACCGCATGTTGCAGGTCCTGTACACGCCTTTCTGGATATAGAAAATGTTCGATTGCTGCCCTGGTCAGCACATTCTCCAGATATCTAACCAACTGAAAACGTGTGGTCAATGGTTGCCGAGCAACTGGCTCGTCAGAATACGCCAGTCACCACTCTTGATGAACTGTGGTATCGTGTTGAAGCTGCATGGGCAGCTGTACCTGTACACGCCATCCAAACTCTGTTTGACTCAATGCGCAGGCGTATCAATGCCGTTATTACGGCCAGATGTGGTTTTTTTGGGTACTGATTTCTCAGGATCTATGCACCCAAATTACGTGAGCATGTAATCACATGTATAATATATTTCTCCAATGAATACCTGTTTATCATCTGCATTTCTTCTTGGTGTAGCAATTTTAATGGCCAGTAGTGTACATTCCTCAGTAAGACGGAAGGAACAAACATCATCGCATTTAGAGCGTCCTAGCACAGACGCCACAGAGTTGCTGCTCAGAGCTTGAGTTCGGAGAGGAAAGCGTCGCGGCCCCGTCGTCACACTGTCGTGCCACGCCTCCGTCGTTTCCGCCGGTTGGCTCCGCCTCACGTTTGACGGCACAGCCCGGCCGCTGGAAACCGCAGGTCGGCGTCTCGCCTCGTGTAGCTAGCCGGCACGTTTCGTAATCGCCGTGGCCGGTGACCATCCCCCCCGGTCTGCATTTCCGCAAGTCGTTCTATAAAGACGAGGCCAGTGACGACCACTTTCCGGCAAAGAGTCGCACAGCGCGTAACGGAGTTCCTCGGCTGGCTCAAAGCCGGTCGTGCGTATCCTCATGGAAGATCGAACGCTGATGTAATTAGCCTTTCGACGCCGTCCTCGAATCGATCAGGGTTGCGCTGTGTTTAAGATGTTAACTCGTGTTCGAAACGAAACTCTTTCTCTGCTTTTCTTTGCCAGTTTTCAGAGAGGAAAGAATAGCAGAGAACCTCCTGAAGAAACGGACTCCGCTGTTGCATAGTCGAAGATCCATCAAGAGAAATTGTGAGAATGTTTTCCAGGGGTTCTGTAATCTGGTAAGGATATAAGCTTCCCAGGGATAAAATCAGAAGCAAATCCTGAGATTTCGATGAGTAAAGAGGTAACGGTAGGATTGAATAAAATCTTTCGGGTGTTAGACTGCGTCATTATACACTGAAGCGCCAAAGAAACTGGTATAGGCATGCGTATTCAAATACAGAGATATGTAAACAGGCAGAATACGGTGCTCTCTTGGTTGTTTACTAAGATTGCCTACCACGTGTCACACGGCATTTGCTTCGATTGAGAACACTGAAGAGCCATCTATCGGATAGAAACTGAACTCTGGATTCATGCAGTGAAGCGCGGATTTATGAGTTGAGTTCGTCACGTGATTTAAATACCACAGCAACGTTCTGTGATGACAGTTTATCTTTTCATGCGATTGTTTTATGAGCATTTGAGGACAACATTTTTGATGTGGATTGGCAAGAGAGCCAACCCGGTTTTGAGAGCAAGCCGATTGGCACACGTTTTAGCTCACGCAGGCTGGCGTGAGGTCTGGAACAGGTCAAGGAAATTAGACGTAGCTGTGGAATACTTAACTTTAATCCATAAATGGTGAACATCGCTGTTGACGGTACATGTTTTACAGCATCAATAGTAACTGGTAATGGCGCCTTGCTAGGTCGTAGCAAATGACGTAGCTGAAGGCTATGCTAACTATCATCTCGGCAAATGAGAGCGTCTTTTGTCAGTGAACCATCGCTAGCAAAGTCGGCTGTACAACTGGGGCGAGTGCTAGGAAGTCTCTCTAGACCTGCCGTGTGGCGGCGCTCGGTCTGCAATCACTGACAGTGGCGACAAGCGGGTCCGACGTATACTAACGGACCGCGGCCGATTTAAAGGCTACCACCTAGCAAGTGTGGAGTCTGGCGGTGACTCCACAATTTTATTAAGGCGTCGAAGCTTCAGTATCGCTGTAAGACCACCGCTGACCCATCTATTACGCTCGGTTTCGCCGTGAGATAACGGTAATGGTGGTAAGCGTGACAAACAGCGCGCTGCCTAGGACGGAAATTCTGTTCCGCTCCTCACCTCACTCTTCCTCTCTGCGTGTGTTTGTTGCCCACAATTTCCATTAACGTCATCACGCGAGGCTTGTCGACGAAAGTGAAAGTCAACGCGCTCTCTCTCATACTGATCTGGCACCTGCAGTCGCTATCAATCCTCACGCAGTGCAACAGCTGGGAAGCCCCATTCACGACCAAAACGAAGCAATCAAGACGTCTGCCGTCGGTAGCACCCGACAAGGTCGACTGTCATCTTCTCCAGTGGCAGCACAATTATTTGCGTTCGAGAAAGGCAGATGTGGACACAAACTGGGTACGCTCTGTGGTAGCTGAGCGTTGTGCCGCGCTAGTGAAGCAAATGATGGCTAAAGTGACCTCTGATTTCTGTAATAAACACAGTTTTCTTATCTTTCTGTTCACGTCTCTTTTTTACAGTATCCTCCCATTATATCCGTTTATTTCGAACAAGTGTATCAATACTCCGCAAGCTATCTTATGGTGTGTGGCGTAGAGTACTTTGTGTACCACTGTTACTCCTCATTCCTAGCTACAAGTGGTGTGAGACGTCTTGTTTTCAGGGTGTTATACGAGAATTTTTTAGGTCTGTTCGGCAGCGGAATGGAAACCACATCGTCCGGCTACTTTTCTTAAATAGTCGCCCCTCCTGCTTAGCCATATGTCGTAGCGTGGTACCAACTTTCTCACATCTTCGTCTCAGAAGGCAGCCACATGTGATTTGCGACAATTCTCTACGCTGATCTGTGCCAAAATGCTGTCCCCATAGCCAGCGGTTCTCGTGAGTAACGATATGCAAACCAGAGGAAGCCAAGTCTGGGTTACACAGTGGCTGATCAAACCCATCGCGAACGCTGCAGGAGCGTCTGTGTTGCACCGGCAATGTGCGGCGGACCATTGTCGTAAACCACAATGCCTGGTAACACTCTGCCTGTTTCGAATTGCCCCTCGTAAACGATTTTCTCTAATCGCCTGAGCCAATCGCTGAGCAAGATCATCGGTTTACACTTTCTTGCTTCCCTGACAGTCCGCAACATGCATTCTGCACATCCTGATTCGAAGTTCCTGCACCATTTCCGCACTTTGCGGTCACTCACGGTAGTTACTTAATGTGGGCTGCATGAAAATTGGGTGTAATCCCTCATCATGAAAAAAATCTAATGACAGCAAGCACTTCACACTTACCCATGCTTCTGTGCTCACTGTGCGCTCAGAAATGAAAGTGTCACGTGATGCGATCGACAGACGTACCTAGAGACATTGCACAACAGAGCTGCGCAAATCATCTGATTTGCACTGATTTCAATTTCGCGACCGATTAGACCTATACGGAAAAGAACTTCCCCCGTACTTCGTAGGAAGTAATATATTGGCTGTCTCATCTAGGAATGTACGCCCTCTGAATACTAAAACTAAAGCAGTTCATGAAGCACAATGCCTCTGATGCATAGTGTCACTGGAATACGGTGAGCATCTTTGGGGCACTTCCTACTTACTAAACGAACCTGTGACGCAACGCCCTTTTGTCCCTATATCTTGTTTATTTCGTGTCTCAATTACTCCTGTTACGGGTCACAGACTGACGAGCAGTACTCAAGTACCGGTCGAACGATCTCCAGGAGTGGCTACACTTCCACAGCATTCTCCCAATGAATCTCAACCTAGAATCTGTCTTTTTTTACTTTTAGTTTGTATGCGTTCCACTTCCAACTGCTCCTCACGCATATTTCGAGAGACATTGGGTTGTTTTCTGTGACTGCACGGCATTCGTATAACCATATACTAACTAGTCTCTACGCCTTATTATTTCTCAGTCTCACGATCTATTTCATCTCTGGAATAGTCTTCTGCCACTTCAGTCGTGGACGGTAATGTTGGTTCTCTATTTGAATGCATGCCACCTTATAATGTATGTTCAGTTACATTAATTTCCAAAGTATAAGCAAGTCAGTAATTATCACGCATTTTTGTAGCATCTATCATCTTTTCCTAGTCTTTTAATGCGACTATAAACTGCTCATACCACAAATTTAACTGCTTGCCAGGCTCGACATAACGGTATTAAATCAGTAGGAGGTACAGGAACTAAACAGCAACTGTCACTTTAGTTTTAGAGTACCACTGTAGATTATCGTTTTTCCGATACCAATTCGCCACGAAACATGCAGATTCATTTCTCATCTAAATAAAAAAAAAACTTTGTTACGGTTCTGACGTTTAGTTTTCCACTAAGAATTTAATTCAACTAAATCGTGTAGTTTGCATATGCACATCAAAACGAGATCTCACGAGCGGAACATTCGTTTCATTTATGATCCTTAAAGCTCAGTAGTCAAGTTCACAGGTAACGATTTTTCGCAGAACCAGGGAAACAGCTGTCCCAAAGCACATATGGGCGGATCAGTAACAAGACACTTAACACTGTCTTCTGGGAATCCAGTTTCGTCCATTTACTTCCCTCGGCATTCGTTTTTCTCTTGTGATCTTCGCGAAATGACTTCGACGGCAAGGTGTCTTTTATATGTGCACGTCTCATTCAGGAAATGATCCAGGATTCGGTTCTGGGGGTCACGGTCTTCTCCTGAAGATAATTTGCCGTCAGACATATTTTTAGCGCCACAGATGTCGACGATTTTGCTAATAACAATAAAATACTTTAGATACTATTGATTTGTTTACATAGTTGGTTGTTAGTACGATACTTTTGCTTTTCTTGTGAGTGTAGCCAATCGATTCTTGCGTGGGCGTAAATTGTTTAGTGCAGTGCTGAGGCGATGGTCCGTTTTATACCAGACGATGGCGACGTGATCTTTGTATGCGGACAGACGAATGGCAATGGACGGGTAGCCGGACGACTGTACAGGGACAAGTATTCCCCCCCCCCCCCCCCCCCCGACAGCAACCGCACCATAAACTGTTTGTAACAGGTTTTTGTCGTTTGTGTGAGACATCGTATACGACTATGGGTAACCGTACGCCCGCCTGGTTTACTGAGCGGTCTAACGCACGGTTTTCCGGAGCGGGAAGGAGCGCCTGGTCCCCGGCACGAATCCGCACGGTGGACTTGTGTCGAGGTCCGGTGAGCCGACCAGTCTGTGGATGGTTTTTAGGTGGTTTTCCATCTGCCTCGGCGAATGCGGACTGGTTCCCCTTATTCCGCGTCAGCTACACTATGTCGGCGATTGCTGCGCAATCAAGTTCTCCACGTACGCGTACACCACCATTACTCTACCACGCAAACATAGGGGTTACACTCGTCTGGTGTGAGACGTTATCTGTAGGGGTGGGGGGGCGGGAGTTCCACCGGGGGCCGAACCGCACAATAACCCTGGGTTTGGTGTGGGGCGGCGGTAGTCGTCGTGGGGTTGTGGACCACTGCGGCTGCGGCGAGGACGGAGCCTCTCAGCCGTTTCTAGGTCCCCGGTTAACATACATACATACATGGGTCACCGTAAAAGGCGGAGCAATCAGTAAGTACACAGGCATTTGTGGAAAAGGTGTTTAACACTGTAGGGTATGATTCCGGCATCGGCATCCTGTTGGGTGACCGACCAGGATGGGGTAAGGCAGACAAAAGTGGAGAACATTCTCCACACGCGAATAATTGTAGAACTGCGAATAGATGAATGGTAAAGCTATGATAACTATTCGAGCTGACATTTCTCATCTTCATAAGAAAAAGGCGAGCCTTGTGACGCTGCATGTATGAAGGTGTACCGGAAAGGGCGGAGTGTACAGAGCAGCGTCCGCCTGAGTGACGGTTTCGCCGGCTGCAAATGCCAGCACCCCGGCCAGTTAGCGCGTCGCTTCCGATTTCTCCGGGACAGTTATCGGTCCCCCGACACGGTTCCGCGTGGAGAAAACGGCGCCGGAGATTATCAGCAGCTCGCCGGCACCTCTCGCCGGGATCTTCCGACACAGGGAGCCGAGGTCTTGGGAGAAAGCAGCGGGCGTGCCTCTCTGACCGCGTGAACTTCGGTGGACCTGCGACGTCCAATGTCCGAAAAGTGGCCAGGGCACCGCCACACGCGGAGCTCGTGGAATGTGGCGGCGTGTGAGGCCTCTCCTAAGCTGGGAACGGCCGCTCTTCCCACGGCGTGGCTCTCAGTCTGGATGTGGGCCGGCGGCGCACTCTCGCCATTGTTACCAGTCACAGGTGTTGCCTGCCTGCGTGAGATACGGGGCTGCTCACGCTAAGCGAAAGTAAAATTAACCACAGCCCATTAGTCATGCAGTGTTTCATCAGTGTCATACTCCGAAACACCTTGCGTATTTCACATGAGTTGCCTCCCACCGTGCACACATCACATTACTCAGAAGCTAACTGGAATATAATGTAAATACTTGCGTTCATACTATCAGAAGTTAATATTGTAACTTTAGTCAGACGGTAAAATACGCAAACCTGGGTAACTGAGATGTTGAGCTACACCATGTGAAAGCCAAGGTAATCGGTCAATCATAAATGACGACTGCTAGAAAGAAATCTTACCCCAATAAAATTTACGCACTTTATCTGACCCATAAAAATGACTATGTTAAATTTTGGCCCCCAATGTTGCGAGTCTGTTAGTTTTTGAAGACAGTGGCTGTACCACAACTATTATCGTTACTACACAACAAATGATCACTGAACAAAACGCATCTGACTGTGTCAAATACACTCCTGGAAATTGAAATAAGAACACCGTGAATTCATTGTCCCAGGAAGGGGAAACTTTATTGACACATTCCTGGGGTCAGATACATCACATGATCACACTGACAGAACCACAGGCACATAGACACAGGCAACAGAGCATGCACAATGTCGGCACTAGTACAGTCACCTTTCGCAACAATGCAGGCTGCTATTCTCCCATGGAGACGATCGTAGAGATGCTGGATGTAGTCCTGTGGAACGGCTTGCCATGCCATTTCCACCTGGCGCCCCAGTTGGACCAGCGCTCGTGCTGGACGTGCAGACCGCGTGAGACGACGCTTCATCCAGTCCCAAACATGCTCAATGGGGGACAGATCCGGAGATCTTGCTGGCCAGGGTAGTTGACTTACACCTTTTAGAGCACGTTGGGTGGCACGGGATACATGCGGACGTGCATTGTCCTGTTGGAACAGCAAGTTCCCTTGCCGGTCTAGGAATGGTAGAACGATGGGTTCGATGACGGTTTTGATATACCGTGCACTATTCAGTGTCCCCTCGACGATCACCAGTGGTGTACGGCCAGTGTAGGAGATCGCTCCCCACACCATGATGCCGGGTGTTGGCCCTGTGTGCCTCGGTCGTATGCAGTCCTGATTGTGGCGCTCACCTGCACGGCGCCAAACACGCATACGACCATCATTGGCACCAAGGCAGAAGCGACTCTCATCGCTGAAGACGACACGTCTCCATTCGTCCCTCCATTCACGCCTGTCGCGACACCACTGGAGGCGGGCTGCACGATGTTGGGGCGTGAGCGGAAGACGGCCTAACGGTGTGCGGGACCGTAGCCCAGCTTCATGGAGACGGTTGCGAATGGTCCTCGCCGATACCCCAGGAGCAACAGTGTCCCTAATTTGCTGGGAAGTGGCGGTGCGGTCCCCTACGGCACTGCGTAGGATCCTACGGTCTTGGCGTGCATCCGTGCGTCGCTGCGGTCCGGTCCCAGGTCGACGGGCACGTGCACCTTCCGCCGACCACTGGCGACAACATCGATGTACTGTGGAGACCTCACGCCCCACGTGTTGAGCAATTCGGCGGTACGTCCACCCGGCCTCCCGCATGCCCACTATACGCCCTCGCTCAAAGTCCGTCAACTGCACATACGGTTCACGTCCACGCTGTTGTGGCATGCTACCAGTGTTAAAGACTGCGATGGAGCTCCGTATGCCACGGCAAACTGGCTGACACTGACGGCGGCGGTGCACAAATGCTGCGCAGCTAGCGCCATTCGACGGCCAACACCGCGGTTCCTGGTGTGTCCGCTGTGCCGTGCGTGTGATCATTGCTTGTACAGCCCTCTCGCAGTGTCCGGAGCAAGTATGGTGGGTCTGACACACCGGTGTCAATGTGTTCTTTTTTCCATTTCCAGGAGTGTATGTTTGAAACCACAATGCAACACTTTCATAAAATATTTCACTCGCCTTAAGCCTCTGAATTTATGCTGATGTCATTCTCGTAAATACGCGGTGATAATCATTGTACCTGACTGACTACGATCTACAGTGATAATGAAATTTGTGGCGTATGTTTGCGCAATGGACCGCTCGTCTGCTCTGCAACCTCGTTTTTTTTTTTTAATAAAATAACGATCTGACTGTCAAAATTAAGTTTCTCTCACCGTACTCGCAAGGTGCGGTGTGAGGCGGTATTTCATCAGTACTCAGAAATGTTACTCAGCACACAATTCGCGGTGTGCAATGCGAGTGTGCAGTCAAAACCACGAATGCAAATGAAAAATCGAGTACTGATCTCAACGACGAAGAAGTAACTGAATCGACATTAAGTTTTAACTGAACTTCATAAAGTCATACCAACAATACAACTTTCCATATTTCACACACATGAAATAATTCGCAAAATCTCTCTTTAGCATTTATCACTGCAGTGAAAGAACCATACAACTTCATTACAAAAACCTTAAAGAAAATCAAAACCACAACCACTGTTTTAACAATCAGCATACTAAGTAATTACAGATATAGCAAACCACGTTACCTTTTAATGTTTGTTACCTTTTCTGATTATTCGGTTTCATATCTCTCTTTGAACGTTGCTCCAAAGAATGCTGCCTCTACTTCAGAGCAAGGCCGGCTGCCGCAATTTCCAACCAAGCACAGTATCACACACTGACTACTCCGACAAAGTAAAGCTAATCTGGCCATCTCTGGGCTCTAACAATTTGAAATTGTATAATTATAAAGGCAATATTAAAGCGATATTACAAAGCTTGAGAGCATTTATCAATTTACAAATTATTTGTGGCCCATAATGCATACTCAACATTATCACAGCAAATACGACAGCCACCTTTCAACCTAACTGTCTTCTCACAAAGACATCACATAACTCACTAGCTTATATTTTCTGCGTAGTCTTAACCATAAAAGGATCTCGGATGTCGGTATGGAACGATCCGTCTAGTACCGTGGAATTTCTTCCCTAATGTTTAAACACTGATCTTGTAATCCTATCGCTTCTTGTCAGTGTTTCCCAAATGTCTCCTTCGCCGACTCATACGAGAATATCCTCATCTCACCACTACCTAATTTGCAGCATTATTCTGTAGCCATATCTGAAGCTCTTCTATTCTCTTCTGTTCCGTGATTCTCTACCATACAACGCTGTGCTCCAAAGGTACATTCTCAAAAATGTCTTACTCAAAATAATGCCATTTCTTGGACAGGAATGCACGCTTTTTCTCCACTAGCCTGCTTTTTACGTCGTTCTTGCTTACTCCGTCATGGGAAATCTTGCTTCCAAGATGGCAGAACTCCTTAATCGTCTGTTCCGTGATCACCAGTTTCGATGCTATGTTTCTCGCAATTCTCATTTCGGCTAGTTCTCATTGCTTTCGTCAATCCATATTTTGTACTCATTACATTGTTCACTCCATTCAGCAGATCCTGTAATTCTTCGCTTTCACTGAGTAGAGCAATGTCATCAGCGAATCTTATCATTGATATTCTTTCACCTTGAATTTTAATTCTGCTGTTGAACGTTTGTTTTATATTTGTCATTGCTTCTTCTATATGTAGGTTGAACAGGAGGGGTGACATCCTTTTTTATCCAAGCACTTCGTTTTTGGTCTTCCACTCTTATTGTTCCCTTTTGGTTCTTGTACATACTGAATATTGCTAGTCTTTCTTTATACCTTACCCCTGCTTTTATCAGCACTTCGATCATCTTGCACCATTTTATATCGTCAAGCCGTTTTCCTAGGTCGACAGATCCCATGAGCCTACCTTCATTTTTCTTTCGTCCTGCTTCCATTATCAAGTTCGGTGTCAGAACTGCCTCTCTCTAACAGATCAATTTCCTTTTCCATTCTTCTATGCACTATTCTTGTCAGCATTTTTTATGCACGAGCTGTTGACCTGATTGTGCGATATTCCTCGCACTTCTCTGTGCTTACTGTTTTCGTAATTGTATGGATGATATTTTTCCGGAAGTGTGACGGTACATCGCCAGTCTCTCGGACTTAACACACCAATATGAATATTATTTTGCTTGCCATGTGCCAAAACGATTTCAGGAATTCCGATGGAATATTTTCTATCCTTTCTGCCTCATTTTATCTTAAGTCTTCCAGAGCTCTCACAAATTCTGACTAATATAGGAGCCCCTATGCCTTCCATATCTATTCCAGTTTCTTATTTTATCACTTAGGACTAGTCCTTTCCCCTCAGAGGCCTTTAATGTACTCTTTCCTCCTATCCGCTCTCACCTGTGCTTTTAACAGTTGAATTCCCATTGCGCTCTTAACGTTATCATCCTTGCTTTTAATTTCACCGAAGTTTCTTTCGTCTTTTGTATATGCTGAGTTAATCCTCCCGACGGTCTTTTCTTTTCGATTTTTTCACATCCTTCATTGTACCTATGTTTGTCTAACATCCGGGATTGTCCTTTTTAATATGTCCACTCTTCTTAAACAGGAACTGAATATTCTGGTATTCCTTATCGGAGCAGCCACATCCTTAGCGGACATCTAACGAGTCTTCCTCAGTATTTCAGTGTCCCACGTCCTTGCACATTGATGGTTCCGGACGATTCTCTTTAACTTCAGTCTACTCTTCAACAACATTAAATTACTATCTAGTGCTCGGAACGTCTTACAATCCAGTATAAAATAGCTAAATCATTGTCTGACCATGATTTAACCGAGCTGAAATCTTCCCGTCTCTCCGGGTCTTTTCGGAGTATACCACCACCTCTTGTGATTATTGAACATAGTATTCGCTATTACCATATGAGATTCATTGCAGAACTCAATTAGTTTTTATCAGCTACCATTTTCACTCCCAAGCCGACGTCCTTCCGGAACCCTTTCTTGTATTGAAACTTCTTGGCAGATTAAAACTATATGTCGGACCGAGACTCGAACTCGGGACCTCGGTCCGACTCATAGTTTTAACCTGCCAGGAAGTTTCATATCAGCGCACACTCCGCTGCAGAGTGAAAATCTCATTCTCCTTTAGTGTATTCTTTGCGCTAACACGCTACGCTAATCCCAATTACTACTGGATTTCCATCTGACTTAACAAAATGAATATCCTCATACTTCCTCTATCTCTTCAAATTATGACATCTGAGTGTACACTCGGACGATTGTTGTCGGTGTTCATTGCTGTCTATTCTGACGAGAACAATCGTATCAATGAATTGCTAACAGTAACTCTTTTTCTGCCCTATCTTCCTACTCATGACTATTTCCACTCTCGTTCCACTATTTTGTGCTGCTATTGATATTACCCTATACTCGTCTAACCAGAATCTTTCCATTTCAGTTCACTGACCCGCACTAAATGTAAGCTGAGCCTCTGCGTTTCCCTTTTCAGATGTAGTTTTTCCACTGCGTTATAACTTCTGACATTACAGGAGCCGCCTCGTGAAATATTGTCCCATCGTTGGTTATTGCGTCTGTTTTGTCGTAATCACCTTCCCTTGACGGTGCCCTCCTGGAGATCCGAGGCCGGGCGCGGTGGTCTAGCGGTTCTAGGCGCTCAGTCGGGAACCGCGGGACTGCTACGGTCGCAGGTTCGAATCCTGCCTCGGGCATGGATGTGTGTGATGTCCTTAGGTTAGTTAGGTTTAAGTAGTTCTAAGTTCTAGGGGACTGATGACCACAGATGTTAAGTCCCATAGTGCTCAGAGCCATTTTTTTTTTTTTTGGAGATCCGAATGAGAGGCTATTCCAGAATCTTGCCAATGGAGAGATGAGCATGACACTTCTTTATTACAGACCACATGTCCTGTGCATACACGTTATGTGTCTTTAATGCAGGAGTTTCCATAGCCTTCTGCATCCTCATGTCGTTGATCGCCTCTGATTCTTCCTCATTTAAGCGGCTGTGGATCACCTGCGTCCCTTAATGCTTGATCTCTTTACCGACGGCAATGGCAACGTTGCTTTCAAAGCGCAGTTTTTCAGGTACCCTGAAAAATGGCTTAAGTACAAAAGCCAACGCTGGTGGTGCAGTGAAGAACGTAAAGAACGGTTTAGCAACTAGAGCGGCTAGCCATTAATTCAATATACAGCTTCGGAACCGGAGCACTTCCGTAACATGGAGAACCTAATAGCTGAAATGCTAGTAATAAGTGTTTCCACGACATAAAATGCACAACTGAGTAAAGACTGTTAGCTTGTCGCAGCACACCATGTCTCTCAGAATGATAGAAGAATGAACATATGCTTCACACCACCGCGGATAACCTTTGAATTTATCTATGACATTGCCTTACAGTGTGAAAATCAGAAGAGTACACAATCTTTCCCCTCCCTTCGGATAGGGTGTCTCCGTGCTAGTGTGCCTGGAACAGATCCGCTACGTAGTCTGGTTGAGTACGTGGCACTGGACATTCCTCCAGACGAATAAAACTTAGGATTTAAGAGCTGGGATCGCCTACAGTAAGCTAACGTTTGTGGCTCGATTTCTCTCAACATATGGAGAGGGTACACCTGTAAAAAGTGAGACACCGCCCCGGCAGCCATGTGTCGGGTGACTTTCCCCAGACGCAAGGTCACTGCGAGCGCGACCCCAGGAAAGCGGGACCGGACGCTTGCCGTATCCGTAGGAATGAAAGCGATGGACCGCATCGTCGCGAAGGTCATCACCTGCCAAACATTCCTACCAGCGTTCCAGTGTGTCCGGTGTGCTACATAGGATAGGGGCTTTTGTGACTAACGCGATCTGATGGCGTGCATTATATGGAGACGGCATCTGCGGAGTTTCTGCTTGTATGTCTCAAAAATGGTTCAAATGGCTCTAAGCACTATGGGACTTAACATCTGACCCCTAGACTTAGAACTACTTAAACCTAACTAACCTAAGGACACCACACACACCCATGCCCGAGGCAGGATTCGAACCTGCGACAGTAGCAGCAGCGCGGTTCCAGACTGAAGTGCCTAGAGCCGCTCGGCCACAACGGCCGGCTTGTCTGTTTCAGCTGTAGATGTCTTTCATATTACAGAATTTCTCTTAGTTTTTGCAGGTGGTGGCTTAGCTCGTGTTATCTACTAGCCCTATATACGTGTCGTGCAGTAAGTAATCCATGGAGGAGGTGACGGTGCTTTCCATCGCTTTGTACATTAGAACTATAGATAGGTCTGGTGCAAATGATGAATCTATTTGAAATCCCAGTACCTTTTTGTGGTAACACACTGAACTGTAGAGTAGCATGAGATCTATATTAAGGTGGGAGATTTGTTGCGAGCTGGAGAGGCCAATGAACGAATGTTTGAGGACAAACTTTAGTATTCAATACTTAGCATGTTTCACAGTTACATGTACGTCACTAATGGTAACAGCTACTTTCTCGCTGTTGTCTGATATTTTCAAGTTTTTAATACGTTTCAAGGCCATAATAACAAGACTATCCCCGTGCAGGACCCCTGCTGATGTCTGTCCCATGTGAAGCACATCATCGATCTACCCACGTGTTATTGCACTGTTCACTAACGCCTGAGGAGGGATGTTATAGACGATTCTAAAGAAGGGTCTGAAAAATCTGGGAGAAACTTCTAGTTTTCTTCCTAATATAGCTCCTTTATGCAGGCAATGAGAAAATCGAAAGCGTTGAAGCACAAAGCTCGTAACTTACTTTAAGAGCGATCAGGCTTAGTGTGATTTGATCTGCCACAGACCTGGACGATAGAGGAGAGGTGGAAAGTTTGGAGATGACGTGCCTTTGAAGTTAGTGTCAGTACGGGACGGTTAGTTTGACGGGAGAAGAGAAGAAAAAAGAAAGGAAATCGGCGGTCGCCTAATTGAAGGGTTAGTGCCTTGTCTGCTGATTGCGCTGTTAGTCGGTTATTCGCCTGCGTGTCACACAAGTTCGTCGCCTCTGCCACTGACTATGGAGTACAAATCGTCCAGCATTCTATTCCATAAAGGCAGTTAAAATATTAATATCTGTGCGTATGTTATTGTGTACAAGTATGACTTAATTTGCCTTGAAACGAAAACAATTCATAAATATTATACCGACTACTCTGAAGTGGTAAAATGTTTCTGCGCTTCCACAAAAGTAAAACTTCACCATGCTTATTTTCTTTTTTCCCATTTCGTCAACTATTATAGTTTTCTTTATTTTGCTATCGTCTGAAGACTGCTTTGATGGAGATATTTATGTGAGGTTATCCTGCACGAGTCTTTTCATTTCTGCTTTACTGTGACCTACATCCTTTCTAAGCTGCTTACTATGGTCACCCCGTTGGGCTCCATTGCAGTTTTCATTCCCTCATCATGTTGACGCTGAAAGTGTGTTCTTCGTACAACCGAACTCTTCTTTGTCATATTTTGCTATAATTTTTTCTTCTTAATTCCATTTCATTAGATAGTCCACCCATCTGAACTTCATTTTTCTTCTGCACCACCATATTTCAGAAGCTTCTATTCCCTTCTTGTCTAAAACGACGGCCCACGTTTAATTTCCGCACGAGACTACACTCTTTTCTGAAGAAAAGATTACTCAGTTCTCTTAAGAAGAGACTACTTTACATTTAAGTTAATATTCTATGCTGATATATATATTTTTTTCAGAAATGCTCTTATTGCCCTTTCAGGAAGAGGAAGGACGATCTCTCTAGTAGATATGTTACATCTTCTAGATGTTCTGCCAGTAAAACGGAGTTCGCCTTCTCAACAAAATTTTCCATATTACGGTTCCAATTTACGTTGTTCGTAATTCTAATTCGTAGGTATTCAGTTAAATCGAATTTATGATTTATTATGTAACCGAAATTTAATGTACCTTACAGTCGGTTATTTACGGACAAATGTCACTTTCCGCACAATACAGATATACACTCCTGGAAATGGAAAAAAGAACACATTGACACCGGTGTGTCAGACCCACCATACTTGCTCCGGACACTGCGAGAGGGCTGTACAAGCAATGATCACACGCACGGCACAGTGGACACACCAGGAACCGCGGTGTTGGCCGTCGAATGGCGCTAGCTGCGCAGCATTTGTGCACCGCCGCCGTCAGTGTCAGCCAGTTTGCCGTGGCATACGGAGCTCCATCGCAGTCTTTAACACTGGTAGCATGCCACAACAGCGTGGACGTGAACCGTATGTCCAGTTGACGGACTTTGAGCGAGGGCGTATAGTGGGCATGCGGGAGGCCGGGTGGACGTACCGCCGAATTGCTCAACACGTGGGGCGTGAGGTCTCCACAGTACATCGATGTTGTCGCCAGTGGTCGGCGGAAGGTGCACGTGCCCATCGACCTGGGACCGGACCGCAGCGACGCACGGATGCACGCCAAGACCGTAGGATCCTACGCAGTGCCGTAGGGGACCGCACCGCCATTTCCCAGCAAATTAGGGACACTGTTGCTCCTGGGGTATCGGCGAGGACCATTCGCAACCGTCTCCATGAAGCTGGGATACGGTCCCGCACACCGTTAGGCCGTCTTCCGCTCACGCCCCAACATCGTGCAGCCCGCCTCCAGTGGTGTCGCGACAGGCGTGAATGGAGGGACGAATGGAGACGTGTCGTCTTCAGCGATGAGAGTCGCTTCTGCCTTGGTGCCAATGATGGTCGTATGCGTGTTTGGCGCCGTGCAGGTGAGCGCCACAATCAGGACTGCATACGACCGAGGCACACAGGGCCAACACCCGGCATCATGGTGTGGGGAGCGATCTCCTACACTGGCCGTACACCACTGGTGATCGTCGAGGGGACACTGAATAGTGCACGGTACATCCAAACCGTCATCGAACCCATCGTTCTACCATTCCTAGACCGGCAAGGGAACTTGCTGTTCCAACAGGACAATGCACGTCCGCATGTATCCCGTGCCACCCAACGTGCTCTAGAAGGTGTAAGTCAACTACCCTGGCCAGCAAGATCTCCGGATCTGTCCCCCATTGAGCGTGTTTGGGACTGGATGAAGCGTCGTCTCACGCGGTCTGCACGTCCAGCACGAACGCTGGTCCAACTGAGGCGCCAGGTGGAAATGGCATGGCAAGCCGTTCCACAGGACTACATCCAGCATCTCTACGATCGTCTCCAAGGGAGAATAGCAGCCTGCATTGCTGCGAAAGGTGGATATACACTGTACTAGTGCCGACATTGTGCATGCTCTGTTGCCTGTGTCTATGTGCCTGTGGTTCTGTCAGTGTGATCATGTGATGTATCTGACCCCAGGAATGTGTCAATAAAGTTTCCCCTTCCTGGGACAATGAATTCACGGTGTTCTTATTTCAATTTCCAGGAGTGTAGTTATCTTGTCTAAAGCCTTTTGCAATTCGTTTTGATCTTCTGATGACTTTACTAGACGTCAAACGACTACATCATCTGCAGACACTAAGAGGGCTGCTCAGACTGTCTCCTAAATCGTTTATATTTTTTAAGAACATCAGAGGCCCTACAACAAGGAGCCCTACATACCACTTCGGATCCATTACATGACTTCCCATCAACTACTGTGAACTGAGACTTTCTGATAGAATATCATGGCTGAATTTCACATTAGAGACCACCATAGGAATCAGTTTCGCTAGAAACCGCTTATGAGGCACATTGTTAAAAGCCTTCTGGAAATCTTACAAATATGGGATCAACATGTATCCCCTGTCGATAACACTCATTACTTCACATGAATAAATGCACTTCGAAGAGGTTCGCGTGCTGGCTAGTGTGACATACTCTTTCAGTGGGGGTTATACGGTTATTCGTCACTTTACGTAAAACTGAAGGTAGTCGCCCATATTGATAAATTATAAAAACCAATTCTCAGCAGGTTTTATGTTGTCTTCATTGTCCTCTGGCGGGCTACGATTGTTAATAGACGGCCTCTCTGTTCTAAGAAATTACCTACGGATTGCAATTTTCGTAGTTGTCCTTCTGCGTTTGACTTCTGTATTTTTTATAGTAAACAAGTAAACAGTTTCAAAATGATTAAAAATGATTAACTTGCAGAGAAAAGCACTCCCGAGGACAGCACTACTGTCCATTCCAATCATCTCTCGCTATCTCTCACTCTCACTTTCACTCTCTCTCCCTCTCTCTCTCTCTCTTTTCTCTCTCTCTCTCTCTCTCTCTCTCTTTTTCTCTCTCTCTCTTCGACATGACTCACTAATATTACATCCCTTTCGGCCGTGCGCGCGGTAGAACATAGGGACTATAATTGTAAGGGCGCAGTCCATTTACATACCTGGGGACGACATTGTTTAAACTTACTATACCCAATTTTTTACGTAAATAGATGAAATATATCCGCAGTTGCTTATAGGAAACACTATCTGGTGTATAATGGAATGACAACAATGAAAATTTGTGCCAGACAGGGACTCCAGCTCTCATTTCTCGCTTCATACGAGCGGTCACCTTAACCGCTTTCGCTATCCGTGCGTGACTCACGGCCAGACCAAAACTTCTATGGAAGATCCTGCGTCACAATGTGCACTCTTACACATGCAATTCCCACAAAGGGCAGGACATTTTCAAAGAAAGTCGGCGCCCGGTATCGGCAGATAACTACGATATCGCAACACCTGTGTTGTTAAGGAGAATGATGCCATGTTCCTTCGGACACTTACGCATGTGAGAAGGAAAATTGCATCGTTCTTCTCAACACAGGCAATGTAATATCGTATTTTACGTAAATATTACAAAATTTAGTGAAAATATTGTTGTAAATAACTTTAAAAATTTTTTTTTTTTATTAACTACAAATTCGTCCAATTTATATCAGATAAAACGCAGCAGTTCACAAAGTACATCGCTCACGTAGAAATCAATTACACACAGTAATTGTTTTTTATGAATGAAATATTCGATACCCATCAATATCTAAAGGTTCTTGATACAGGTTAGGCTTTATTTTTTCACACTAGGCATCCACATACCTTTGACGATGCAACAGGCGATTGAGGTAGTAAATCGACCCACCAACATGAAAAGCTGTGATGGTTACAGGCTTTCATTGTCTTGATTGCTAGCAATAGCCAGCGACGAATGGAGCGCTCCCGCGAGGTTGAACCACCTTTCGCTGCGTAAACACCCCCACGAAAGGCACATGAAGTTCTGACCTGTCCTAACCGCCACCAGACGCCGCGAGAGCAGCACCACTTCACAAATGCAGCTCCCCACGAATCGTCAATATGAACTTACAGCCGGCCGCGGTGGTCTAGCGGTTCTAGGCGCTCAGTCCGGAGCCGCGCGACTGCTACGCTCGCAGGTTCGAATCCTGCCTCGGGCATGGATGTGTGTGATGTCCTTAGGTTAGTTAGGTTTAAGTAGTTCTAAGTTCTAGGGGACTGATGACCACAGATGTTAAGTCACATAGTGCTCGGAGCCATTTGAACCATGAGCTAACAAAATTCAGTCCTATATTACTACCCATATAGAACATCTTCGCCCTTCCCCCCAATCCAGATATCTAGTCATATCATAAATTTTATTTTGGAACCTTCTAAGGAATTATAGAGGGCGGGAACGAAATGCACATAAGAGACGAGTTACACTGTCGCATTATTATTGCACATCCCCATGAAGGTCACAGGCAGTACTGGCCGGAACGTCGGTTAAACGTTTTACGAATGACGAGGTTCACAATTCAGGCGAATTTGGTGTACCGTAATTCGAAAAAAATCCTTTCGCTTGATGCGACGGGTCAGTGTCGAAGCAATTCTCATTACGTTATATTAGGAAACGATGAAATTATTTGCCCTCATCAGTGACTTCATTACTTACAATTCGGTACTTTTTAAACACTTTAAAGAGTTCAAGGTCACAAATATTAATAAAATTCTTTCTCTTAACTTAAAAATAAAACTTACCTATTTAATTCCTTCGTCAATATTTCCTACAATTCAGAAGGAAATTTGAACACATTATGGAATTTTTGCACACTTATTTTCAGTTATTTGGTGAGTTAAATTATCAGCTGTATCATCATCAGATGAAACTATATTCAGCAGGGTTGTCACAATCACTAAGAAAAAGTTTATTCCACTTCGTATAGCTCGTAATTTAACCTGAACTTTGTACCCCAAACATATTTACAAATCGCGTAATCAGTGTGTTTTGCAGTTGGGAATTTGACTAATTCAGTCTAAACATTAATACTTACGTTGAACTGGGAATATCGTGAAACTTTACTTTCAGCGTAATTTTTTAGGATCGTATTGTTTGGTGCTGCTTGTTTTGATTCTATAATTTTCGTTCATCACGTCAATTAAACTTCCCACCTTTTAAGGACAATCCATCAACGTTATTTTTAACTGGCTTCTACCTACAAAAGGATACTGAAAATACTCTATTTAAATCAGTATTGAACGTTAAAACATACTGTTCAGTTGTTATTTCGGCAGCAGAATGCACAACTACGTAAATGAAATGAGCTGGATTCACAATGCATTGGGATGGAAACGTCAAGTGGTGCGCACATACTTGCTCCTTTGTCAGACCCTCACCCATCTTATGAAATTCAAATTTGTAATCTAGAAAAAGTTGTGTTATAGAAACGCAGTCCTATTGCCTGAACCGGATAAATCTTAGGAAAGAATATGGACTTATACTTGAGACTGAGCCTGGTTTCAGCCTTTCAATCCAGAATCAATGATCCTGAATTCAGGATAATCAGTCTGGAATATGAACTCCGGTCTTCTTACCACTAATCCAGCCGCTCAGCCTTTAGGCCACTATCGCCAGTTCGCCTGGGATTGGCAGTTACGTACAACGGCTGAGATATGGTACTGTTTGAGAGACATTGTTGGATGCTATAAATTGCTTAACAATGGTGCCACAGAGCGTTCAAATAAAGCAGCGAATGAAATAAACCATTGGATACAATCTCGTCACATTCGTAAATATTAAATAAAAACGTCTTCAGTGGCCTGATGGCAAACCAGAGAAAATTCGAAGAGGGTTTTGATAGGAAAAGAAACTGAGCGTGACGGTGAGCCTTAATGGAGAAAGGCTGCACTCGTTTCTCGGTTTCACGACAATCCCTGGGGCGAAGTAGGTTCAGGTTAGTGGAACTGTTTACTAATGCAACAGCTCTCTCATTCTGTGTCACTTCATTGCAGAAGAGTCTCAGAACGAAGACTTACAATGAAAATATCCATTTTTACGCTTTAGCGAGGCAGCGTCCACAGCACGAACTATGCAGTAGAGGCGGGAGAAAGGAGAAAGCAGTAATTTCCCAGCCGCATTCAGCAGTGTCAAAGCGGCACGCTGACAGCCATGTTTCACACCATGTCATGGCCTTCATGCAGCGTTTTCCTGAACAGAAGTTTTCTTGAATGGAGCACCGCGCGCGGTTGTGAAACTTGCGCTAAGATAGACCGAGATGTACCAATTCTCCGGGTACCCTTTGTACCACTGACACTAGACATGCGAAGTACACAATGCTAGGTTCGGTGTTGGGCAGCGGTGGGGTGGGTGGACTGCTGTGGGATTTGGACCTCTGCGGGCTACGGCGGGACCAAGCCTCTCCGTCGTTTCTAGGTCCCCAGTTCCATACAGTACAGCACCTCGAAGATTCGGCAGCTATGTAATTATACTCTTGTTAATCGAAGTGCACTCATGATGATGATGATGTTTCGTTTGTGGAGCGCTCAACTGCGCGGTCATTAGCGCTCCTACAAACTCCTAAACTGAACTCAGTTCAATCTGGCCACTTTCATGAATGATGATGGATTGATGAGGGCAACACAAACACCCAGTCTCCTTGCAGAGAAAATTTCCTACCCCGTTCGGGAATCGAACCCGTGACCCCGTGATTCAGAGGTAGCAATGCTAGACCCCTAGACCACGAGCTGCGGACAAGTGTACCCATCCGCCCACACACTGCTCAGTAGATAACATTATTTTCTAGCTGTTTCTATCAAAAACATGAGAAAATATCGACGGCAGGCAGCTCTATTTTGTGCCAGTGTCGGTGAAAAGTACGGATTTTTTTTATTTTTTTACTTTCTCATCATTAAAACCAATTACATGTATCGACATTTCAGTGAAAAGGCAAACGCGATTCAAACGAATCTTATAAATGATAAATTTTAGACTGCCTATTCTGGGAAAACAAATACAACATTGATAATCCTCCAAGGGAGCACAATTCTTTGATGTGACAGGGGCTGGAAGACTTTACCTTATAATCTAGCGCGATTCGAGTACTACAGTTCAAGAAGTCAGAACGCAGGGGGAGTTCTGAAATAACTAATTCTCGGTTTGATCAACAGTTAATAGGTATTATTTCCTCTTTCTTAATTAGTGGGAAAAAAGTTAAAATATGAAGGAAGTGAGACAGGGAGATTCCATATCACGAAACTATTTACAGCATTTCTGGAAGTCGTAAATAAAACCGTGAACAGCGAAAAAGAAAGAATTCGTCTTTATATCATACACAAGATCAATTCGTTCTGATGATATTTTACAGTTTGTGTTTAGCGTACATAAACGTAACAATGGCTGGAAGAATTTAATATAGTAACTGAAATTACGCCGGGAAATCAATTGTAATAATATTAAAATCATGTATCAACAATTCATGTCGAAAAATATAGCACAAATTGTCAATGAAGTCATAGAAGAGACAGTGAGTGAGTATGCAGTGCACTCAAGACAGATTAATCGACAGCAAAAGGAATGGCACAGTAAAGAGGACTAGAAATGCTTTTAGCTAACTGGACAGTGTTTCTGAATCTGATAAGAAACTCTTACGGTGGGTATTGGGTGTTACCAATTTACACTTGTTACAGTAAGGCCTGAACTTTTAATAAAAAAACGAGTCAATTCCACGGGTTGCTCAACGAGATACAGAGAGATGTTTGTCTGCAAAATTTTAGGAGAAACGGACAAACAAATGTATCCACGTAGACAGGAGTGGAAGATTTAATAATGATTAATGAAAATGAAATGGGCGTGGGTAGAACATGTACAAAGGCGAAAGTGTGCTAGACAGACCGGGTTCGAGTCCCGACCTGGCATAACTTTTCATGTGTTGCTATTTCTATACGTATCTCTGCCAAGATATTCCCTCTCAGCGAATTTATTTCTTACTAATTTCGTACGGCTGTAGATCTTCAGAGTGTTTGCCCTTTCGAATTAGAAGTGATTAGGTCTAAATAAGTTAAGAGTATTGTTTGCTCTGTTCTGCTTCCATGTAAGCGCATTCGTAATCATTGTACTGTTGTTAACATTCTTATGCGATATCTGTGGAGTCATTCGGTCACTGGACGCCACTCATGTACACGTCTATTGCTGCAGCAGTTAGAGTGCACGCCATTTACTAATGAGACACGGTTTCACGTTCCATTATCCTTGACAACTCGATAAGCAGGAATTTTTATTGCACTGCATTTTACGGCAGCCATGTGAGTTATGCGATATGAGAAACATGAGTACCGGTACCTCTCAACTCAAACACTCAGTATTTGTCACGCAAAAGAAAAAGTGACCTATTTAGTAGTAAGGCTCTACGTGATAAAGAACTCTGCCGTTAATCATGAATTCAGAACTGGATTCCGATTTAATTAAATGTTTTTTCTTCCAGTTAGAACGCATGAAGAGTCATATTGGACGACCTGTCTAGTATAAATGCTGATATTTCAATTGCTGGTGCTTAGCAGGGCAAGTTACGGACGTAGTGAATGTTATGCAGTTCCGGGTACTCACACATCCGTCTCAGTGTTGTGTTGATTCGCCAGACAGACATTGCCAGGTTAAAAGGATTAAGATAACACCTCAACCTGACAGAATAACAAGTATAAATACAACTATTTGAAGTTGTTATTGCCTGTCTCAGTTTTGAACAGCGACTTTCACACATAGCGTAAACAATGTTACGTCTCATTTAATAATGACGACTTTGACTCTACCCAGCCACTGGTTATTCCTTGCTCATTTCAATGTCAGTCATTGTAGTGCTATTCTCAGCTGTGCGAAATAAGCAACGACACAAAAATTGAATAATCACGGCAGCAATAAACTCTGAACCTCCCTTTCCTGGAGAAATTTTATGTTCATTATCAGTTTCGATTGTTTCTGTTCATCATCGTCCGGTTTCGAATGACACGTGAACATGATCACAATAAGGATGTTACATAATGATATAACCGCCATTTGGCTGTGTGATAGGCTTTATAACGCGATCCAGATTTCAAACTCAGCCCATCATCAAGTGTTACAAATGTCTACAATCATATGAAACACAAGTCATTGTTAAAGTATGTATCTTCAGTTATATAAAACAGATGTTTCGTAAGTAAAAGTGAGAAGTGAGAACATTTTTGTGTATATATTTTAACGATGGCTTGTGCTCCACACAACTCATATGATTTTTGACATTAGTGATACTTAATCATAGCCTAAGGCTGAAATATGGATCGCTTAATAAAGCATGTCATACAACCAAATGGCGGCTCTTTCATACCGTAAGTTTTATGACAGTAGCTCCACATCAAGAAAAAGTCATCAATAATCAATTTTCTATTCCCGTAAGCATGAAGGACACAAAAACCTACATATTAGTATCAGAAGCTATTATCAAATTTTGATCAAGTCAAATGAGCTGTAATTCCGTATTTGCATCACAGCTGGCGAAATTAGTCGTCTGATACATTCGGATGTATGATCTACCCGTTTCTTAATATTACGAGGGCTATTCAGAAAGTAAGATCCGATCAGTTGCGAAATGCAAACCACAGTGAAAACCAAAAATGTTTTATTTCCAACAGACTTTTGCCGTAGCAATGTATCCACTTTCCAGTACCTTCGTCTTAGAAGGCAGCTGCCCGTGCTTTCTGCCAAATATCTACGGTAATCTGCAGTTTATTGTCTCTGCCAAAATGTTGTCTTCATAGTCAGCGGTTAGTACGAGCAGAGATGTTAACCAGAGGGAGCCAAGTCCAGGCTGTGTGGTGGGTGATCAAACACTTCCCATCGAATGCGTATGGCCAGGAATTGTCATGAAGGAAGTACACGACGGATACGTTGTGTGGGCTCCATGAAGTCACGCGAAATCCGTCACCAGTACTTGGGTGGGTACAGTATTTTCAAGGCATCTTTACGTGCTCTCTATGGGGTCAGAACTGAAAAGAGCGACGTGAAGCGATCTACGGGCGTACTAGAGACGTCTATGAAAATCTTGGGCAGATATTCACTGTGGCTTCCATTTCGCTATCTATCGGACCTTATTTTCCAAATAGCCCTCGTATAATTACTAACACGCGATTTGTAAACAGAAAGCTGTGTTGTGATCCTGATCTCTCGTCCGTTAATCAGCTCGTTTTGAATTTTCAACTGAATTTAGCTTCTTTATAATATAACAAATCAGAGGTATACAGAATATGTAAGATAAAAGAGAAACGATGGGAAGCATATTTATCCTGTCGTCGATATTTTGGCTTGCATTCATTCTCCGAGTTGCCTATCTCTTGAAGCATGACCTCAGTGGTATGTACTGAAAACACAGCCGAAAAAAAAGAACAGGCATCATCAAGAAGACACACACACACACACACACACACACACACACACACACACACACACACACACACACAAAGAGACACACAAGCATTTCACTGCAGTGAACGATATGTCGAGCTCAAGGAAATGGAAAGGAGTTAATCAGAGATTCTGAGCATAGAATTTCACAATAAGTGTCACTGAACTATTCCAGTTTACTATAGAATGGCACTTTATTTTTATATAATGCTAATTTTTTAGCATTCTGTATTCTCTAAATAGTTCTTGAACGGCGTGTTTTAACTGAATTCTTAAATATCCACACGTTAGTCGTATGCTCTCCCTCAGCAATTTATAACAGAATATTATTCCCCTGCAGAAAATTGTTTTGTATTCTTTGTTTGTTTACCGTTGTTAAACTGAGTTTAGTCTGGATTTTGTTCATCATAAATAGTGCAGTTTGTGAGGTAATTGTTGGTGTTATTGATATGCATAACAATTTTTTAAAAAGAGTCTCTCTAGCCGTATGTACGAAAACTCAGACAACCGTGTGAACGAACTGCAGAATACTAACACTGTTTTTGCTTCTTGATTTGGCTGTCACGAAGTGTCCAGAGCTCACACTGATTGTTTTTACTTTTATTTCATTTCCAGCGCCGCGATAGTGCTCTCACATATACAAATTTCAGTTCAGCTAAATGAAATAAAAACAAATTAATGCCGTTTACACTAAAATTATTTAATATTTATGGAGAGCAAGATTTACTACTTAAATCTGGAGCGTGATTATTGCTGTTACTGAAATATACTGCTTATAGCAGATGACATCATATGAAGGGGAGGTTTCACACTAAAAGGTGATTTGGGAGAGAATAGATTTGTATTAATATTAATAATTATTACTTCAACCCATTCTGCTTTAACTGAACATAAGAATCCCCAGATGCCTAACCTTTTCGGAGTTACTGTAATTATGTAGTCTGAGTGTACACGAAACGCTCAAATAAAGTTCAGATAGGACGAAGGAATGCCAATGAGGGAAAATATGGATGCTACGAGCTCCCCTACAAAAACCAAGATACCCTCGAATTTACTGGTAATTTCAGTTGATAAAACTTGTATCGACGGACGCTATAAAGATTCCAGGGTATTCAACTTGAATTGATATAAGCGAGAGATTAGAAAGTGTTCCGATACTCAAACATATTTTGTATCCAAACGGTTTATTTCTGGACGTAGGTTCCTTCTAAAAACTTTATTTACTAAGGCCCCTCTACAACCCCTAGCAGCCCACAATAGGGTTTTTTAAATTTTCTGTATCACAAATACAATTTGCATGCGAAACGAATTTGTGAGGGACTCCGAATATAAATTGGATGCTCTGAATTATCCGCATAACTGTCCATCAGCTTAACCTGAAATTATACGAAATATAATTTGATTCGTAAGACACGCCGTAACTCTGACGCAGTGCTTTCTTGACGCCTTGGGAAAATCGTCACAAGTCACAAAATAAAAGGAGAAGGAGCAGCAGCAGCCGAAGGTGGATAGCTGTACTAAGAAACTTGTCACGACATCGACGGAAGTAACAGGCAGACGCTTTGGCAACTGCCGATGTGTATATTTTTCAACATGGCGCTCTACTGTTTTTGCTTACCGTTAATGTAGCCATACAGATCCAGCGAGATAATACAGTGCATCTCAAATGGTTCAAATGGCTCTGAGCACTATGGGACTTAACTGCTGAGGTCATCAGTCTCCTAGAACTTAGAACTACTTAAACTTAACTAACCTAAGGACATCACACACATCCATGCCCGAGGCAGGATTCGAACTGTAGTGCCTAGAACCGCTCGGCCACTCCGGCCGGCACAGTGCATCTCCCTTGTGTTTGTGCCTGGGTGCGAAATAAAAATTCCGCGAGGTTTTGTTTGTTAATACGATCTCAACTACCATTTCGAACATGAAATGGATCCATGAGCCCGTATCCCTGGGCAACAAATACCTAAAATAGTTTGTCCGTAGGACAGTGGATACGAGATTCTACGTTACTGGATGAGTTTCGTATTAAAATCATTTCAAATAAACATTGCTAGATTTTAACGTGTAAAAAAAAAAAGAAATACGTTTAGACCGTCTCTACAGGCTCCCACAGGTTAATGCCAGCGACCAGGCCAAACCTATTTAGTCACGGTGTCGAGTTAGTCGTCACTGAACAGAAGAAATAACTAGTTCTGAGAAGAAGAGTTGAGGGAACAAGTGGCGTGGAGATAGGGGAAGACCAGCGACCAGCTAACGTCTGCGACGCTTTCTACGGCCGCCGCCGCCGGCGCTGCGCGCATTATACGCTAGATTTACGGTCTGGACGGACGCGGTTTGCATCAGTCTCGCGAAAGGAAGCTCCGACGCTGCCTTAAACTAGCGGCAGGAGCCTCACTTCCGCCTAAGAATGGGTCCTTTCGCCCGGCAGATCCCTGCATAGAGAATGGCCTTCCGTCATCTTGAAAGGGAAAAAGCCGCGCTCACTTTTACTTCACGCAATGAGAAGATGTACACGAGAAAAGTTAATCCTGTATCCAATTATACACGCTGGGCTAATGGTTTCCGGCTTACTGAAGCTAATTTGCAATTACTACCAATAAGAGGGTACGACGGAACTTTTGAAAATTATATATACAAACACGTTATTCGCGCGGAATGCCAGCTACAGGGGCAATCTTCGACTAACAAACCGTTGTCTGCTGAAGTCGTCGGGCAAAAGCTAAATCGTAATCCAAGTAACTAAAATGAGTTGTCATTACAATTCCACGATCACTGCTTTCGAGGACGTCGTTTAGGGTAGCTTCCTCGTCCCGTGTTGTACTTTCTGCCCCACTCACTACAGGAGGAAGTGTCTCCAGTAAATTTGTCATTAAAGAATATATTGCGATACAATTTGAAGCTAGCTGAAATTCGTGATAATACCGCACTCTGTAGGAATAACATATTGCGGATATTTTAAGCAAAAGGAGTGTAATTTACTGCCGATTCCTTCAATAAAGGCCAACGGCATTGCCGCAGTGGTAATACCGGTCCCCGTCAGATCACCGAATTTAAGCGCTGTTGGTCTGAGCTAGCAGTCGGATGGGTGACCATCCGGTCTGCCGAGCGCTGTTGGCAAGTGGGCTGCACTCACCCCTTGTGAGGCAAACTGAGAAGCTCCTTGATTGAGAAGTAGCGGCTCCGGTCTCGGAAACTGACATACGGCCGGGAGAGCGCTGATTACGTGCCCCTCCATATCCGCATCCAGTGTCGCCTCTGGGCTGAGGATGACACGGCGGCCGTTCGGTACCGTTGGGCCTTCATGGCCTGTTCGCGAGGAGTTTAGTTTAGTTTTTTTCCTTTAGTAAAGAACTATTTCCAGTGGTTGGAAAACCAACTGGTTAAATCTATGTTGGAAAATATTAATAAAAACTCGTCAAATGTTTTGTGAAGTGATTTGACTAAAAGTCAGAAATAAACATTAGAGAAACAGTTGACGAGCCTTTGAATGATTCCTCAAGTCATGTACAGCAGCTGAGATGCTGAGAAGCTTATACGTTAGTGTCATAAGGAGATGAATTAGTAGATCCAACCAGGCAAATATTGTCTAATACCCTTTAAAATTCTGAAATTATAAGTTATATATTAAACTTTAAATTCTCAGACTCCATCACATATGCTGTACATGATTTAGAATATCGTGCAAAGGTGTGTGACCGTGTCTCGGATATATTTTCTTACTTTTACATAAATCATTTCACAGAACTTGACAGCTTTAATTTCAAAAAAATGGTTCAAATGGCTCTGAGCACGATGGGACTTAACTTCTGAGGTCATCAGTCCCCTAGAACTTAGAACTACTTAAACCTAACTAACCTAAGGACATCACACACATCAATGCCCGAGGCAGGATTCGAACCTGCGACCGTACCGGTCGCGCGGTTCCAGACAGTAGCGCCTAGAACCGCTCGGTCACTTCGGCCGGCTAGTTTTAATTTTTTCACATTTTGTTCAGAAAGCATGATTTAAAAAATATATATATTGGTCTTTTTTCTATTATTGTTATTACTATTAAGAACATTTAGATCAATAGAAATCCGTTTATGCTGTGATTTCATATTTTCTGATATTTACATAGCTAGCAGCAGCTCTTCGTGAAGTATTTGAATCTTGTTTTGGATCATTAATTGAGCTTTCCTTATTTACCTTGGCTACCTTCACACAATTAAATCCTGGTCTGCAGATTTAGACCTCACACTGGTTAATTTCATGCCCAATTTGTCTATTTTCCACTCATTTGGGTGTGAAAATTCCGAAAAAAATCCATTGTGCATTTTCTAGATAGTCTTTGTTTTGTTCCACTCAAACATTTCACCGAAAAAGACGGGTCCACGATTTACATACGTATTTCAAAAATATTAAACCAAACTTAATTCACGCTCTTTTGACATTACGATCAGTGGGCATCGATCAGAGATTTTCACAATACCGGAAAAACTTTAGATTCAACAGCACATTGACTAAAGAAATTAAGTTTGAGCGGAATATACAGAGTGTTCTGAAATGTCATTAAAAACTTCTGGGACTTGCAGAAAGGAGTGAGTAAACAATATTTTGAATAGGAACTCATGCCCGGGAGCGTTCCATTTCCGTTCTACGATTGTTTCAATTCGGATACGTAAGGCATCCACGTCTGCTGAGGGGAAGAGGAAATTCTTACAGTTCCTGTCTGGAGACGAGTGGGTCATGATTGCTCTGACGACACTCCCACTGACGTTTGTCGATGTTGTTACAGATATTGTGCCCACGGAGCATGTTATCGTGCACACTCTCACACCTCGTGTATCTTCACTTTCCAGTGCAGCGGCCAGAACTCGAGCAAGCAGGTCTTGCTCTGTCTTTATAGGAGTCTAGTAAAGTAGACTTTCCATACGAACACAGAAGAAGTAGTACATAGGAGTTAAATCCAGCGATAGCCGCGGCCACGCGGTTGGACTACCTCGGCCTATCCCTCTTTCACCAGGTCGTCTGCTGAAGTCTCCCAAGCGCATGTGTGAAGTGAGGTGGTGCACCACTATGCTGAAACGATATTTCTAGACAACGTTGGTGGTCGCACATGTAGCCGCTGTTATAATCCATCGGTACTGTTCTGTACGTATAGTATGCTGGTTTTTTGTTGTTTTGGGTTAATGTAAATATGTTATATTTACGTGTTAATGTGCTGAAGTGATAAATTGATATTTCGTTATTTTTTTCGAATTGTTGCTTAGTAACTGTACTGTGTTACGCCTCATTCAATTCCTCAGTCAGAAGTGTATGAGTTGAACATCCGAACTGTTGTCGTAGAACGGAAACGGTGCGTTTCCGGACATGGGTTCCTACCCAAATGTTATATACTCGCACCTCGCCCCCCTCTGTAAGTCCTCGAAGTCTGTATTGGGTATTTCCCAACGCTCTGTTCAGATTTTTTTTTTTTTTTTTTTTTTTTTTTTTTTTTTTTTTTTTTTTTTTTTTTTTTTGGAAGGCAGAATGCGAGAAATCTTTGATGCATGATTATACGCAGCTCTGAGCGCTGCTCAGGCAAATGTTGATGCCTGACATCAATAATACGTTATATATTCGTAGGGACTTCAGAAGGTAGTCGCTAAGACCATTACGCAGCAGGAGTGGTGGTTTCTCAGAAGAGTGTACGTATTCTAGGTTTCCTGCAGATACAGTTCTGCTTCGCTACGTGTAACAGGTGCATCACAGTGTGCGACTGATGTGGCGTACTACAGAGCTGAAGTACACAGTTTCGGTACGATTTCTGTGGACAACAGGTCCAAACAGGTTCACCATGAAATTCTGGCGGCCTATGGACAAAAAGCAACGAAACGTCCAACCGTAGTGACATGGTGCCAGAAATTTGACCGAGGCCGCACAGACGTAGGCGGTGCCGCTCAGAAAGTCCAGATCTCTCACCATGGAGTTTCCCTTTTTTCCGCCGAATGTAGGAACATTTGGCGTCCAGAGATTATCCAACGTTGATTATGGTATCACAGCGGTTTCGAATAGCTCCGTGATCAAGAAGCGGATTTCTTTTTTCGAGGAGTCTAGCGAATGGTACAACGTTCCGAACCTTGTTTAGAAACAGTTACTACTAAAAAATAATGTGATGTATCGGTACTTTAATAGAATGCTGCGCTACACGTCACAGTTAAATGGCCTGCCATAATCTGTAACTTACTTTATGAAGTTCCCTCGTATTAATAACTTAGAAGATGATATTAATTTGCAGCCTGTGACTTTTCACACATTTCCGTCGTGACTCGGCAGCCATAACGGTTAAAATTACCCGCATATGCCGGAGAATCCGTCAAATTCATCACTGTCACTCAGCGAAACACAGCATTCGATCTATTTACTCTTTCTCTGTGTACCCTGTATGGTCAGCCGTAGTAGCCTCACCCTGTCTAATGTAATCAACTGAGTAGCTTTCTTTGTTAAAGGTATGAATGGACTGATCGCATGAAATAAGTTCCGACTTCGTTGTGAAAGAATCGGTTTGTGAAAACATTACACACGGCCAGCTAGTTTATCTCTAAGCCATACCTCAACTGTCGATTTTAACTGACAACTGTAACCAGCTGTAGTATTTCTACTTTTCTAATGCGTCGCAACGCTTTCTGGGACCAGTGCTGAATCGTCGGGTGGGGGCCCAGCTATAGATGTCCTATTTACAGCTAGTCTTCCTTAGTTTCGTCACTAGCTCGGCGTAACTGTTGCTTCACATGAAGACTGCGAATAGAACCAGGGGCGCTTTGTAACACATTAGAAAGGTGAAAAAGAATAAATGGTTACGATTTTAACATCTTGGCCTTCATTATCATCAATAACAGTCTGTAACAGTGATTCAGTTGGTGTTGGTACCACTGTACCAACGGGCGTTTCCTTAAGCTTAATAAGGAGACCACACCCTAACCACGGAAAACACCCCCACGCCGTAACATAACCTCCTCTGTACTTCAATGTTGGCGGGTAACGTATAGGCATTCGCCAAACCCAAACACTTTCAGTGGATTGCCGCAAGGTGTAGGGTGATTCATCACTCCAGATAGCTCGTTTGCAGTCATCCATTGTTAAGTGGCGTCGCTGTTTACACCACAACAAGCGTCGCATAGCACTTATCACAGGAATTTGTGGCTTATGGAGAGTTGCTGGACGATTGTACCCCACTCTTTTAACTCTGAGTCCTCTTTCTGACTGATTTGATGCGGCCCGACATGAATTATCCTCCTGTGCCAACATCATCTCAGATTAGCACTTCCAACAGATACCTTCAATTATTTGCTAGATGGATTCCAATCTGTCTTTCTCTACAGTTTTAACCCTCTATAGCTCCCTCTAATACCACAGAAGCTATTCCCCTGTGTTTTAACAGATTCCCAACCATCCTTACCATCCTTATTAGTGTTTTCCATGTATTCCTTTCCTCGACGATTCTGTGGAGAACCTCATTCCTTACCTTATCAGTCCACCTAATTTTCAACTTTTCTGCAGCACCACATCTCAAATATTTCGATTCTCTTGTTATCCCGTTTTCTCATAGTCAATACTTCACTACCATGCAATGGTGTGTTCCAAACGCACATTCTCAGAAATTTCTTCCTCAATTCTCCTGGCCGGGAATGCCCTTTTTGCCTCTGTTAGTTGCTTTTTATGTCTTCCTTGCTCCGTCGGTCGTGCGTTGTTTTTCTGCTTAGGTAGCAGAATTGCTTAATTTCATCCACTTAGTGATCACCATTTACCATGTTAAGTGTCTCGCTGTTCTCATTTCTGCTACTTCTCATAACTTTTGTCTTTTTTTTTCACATTACTCTCTATCCATATTCTGTACTTATCAGACTTTTCATTCCATTCAACTTTCACTGAGGATAGCGATGTTATCAGCGAATCTTATCAGTTTTAATTCCACTCCCGAACTTTTCTTTTACATCTGCCATTGCTTCTTGGACGTATACATTGAACAATAGGGGCGAACCACTGCATTATTGTCTTACACCCTTTTTTATTCGAGCACTTCTTCTTCACCTCTGCCTCTCCCTCTTATTACTCTCGCTTGCCTCTTGTATATATTGTGTACTAACCGTATTTTCTCAGAATTTCGCACATTTTGTACCATCTGACACTGTCGAATGCTTTTTCCAGAAACGCAAATCCTATGAACATGTCTTGATTTCTCGTTAGTCTTGCTTCCATTATCAACCACAACGTCAGAACTGCCTTTCTCGCGCCTAAAGCCAAACTGGTCGTCATCTAACACATCCTCAATTTTCTTTTCCTTTCTGTGTATTGTACTAGTCAGCAACTTGGATGCATGTTCTGTTAAGCTGATTGTGCGATAATTCTCGCACTTGGCGGTTCTTGCAACCTTCGGATTTGTGTGGATGATATTATTCCGAAAGTCAGGTGGTGTATCACCAAACTCATACATTCTACACACCAAAGTGAATAGTTGATTTGTTCCACTTGCCCCAATGATTTTAGAAATTCTGATGAAATTTTATCTATCCATTGTGCCTGATTTGATTTTAACTTTTCCGAAACCTTTTAAAATTCTGAGTCTAATACTGTATATCCTATCTCTTTCCTGCCAACTCCTGCTTCCTCTTCCAACACTTCATCAGACAAGTCATCCCCCTCAGAGGCCTTCAATGTACTCTTTCCACTTATCCGCTCTGAATTAAACAGTGGAATTCCCATTGCACTCTTAATGTTATCACCCTTGCTTTTAAATTCACCGATGGTTGTTTTGACTTTCCTGTATGCCGAGTCAGTCCTTCCGGCAATCATTTCCTTTCCAGTTTCTTCACATGTTTTATTCTGCTATTTCATCTTAGCTTCCCCGCGCTTCCTATTTATTTCATTCCTAAGCGGCTTTTATTTCTGCGTTGCTGAATTTCCATGAACATTTTTGTACGTCTTTCATCGAACAACTGAAGTATTTCCTCTATTACCCATGGTTTTTTCGCAGTTACCTTCTTCGTACCAACGATTTTCTTTCCAAGTTCTGTGAATGGCTTTTTAGGGATATCCATTACTCTACGCAGCCATTGTTCTAGCTGGACTGCTGACAGCGCTGTGGAACTCTTAAGTGATTCCTCCCGCTGATTTCACGCAATTTTTTTACAACCGATCTCCGCGGTGCTCTACCACGGTGTCTGCCCGTTAGTAGGTGAGTTCTGTCTGGACTAGGTGTTCGTTAGCTGTCCATGAGCCTTCACGTGTTCATTTAATCAGAACAACAGTCGAATTGTATAGCTGTAGAATGGATGAAATGTCCGTGATGGATTTGTTACTAAGATGACTTGGAATGGCTAGTCCACGTAGGAAATCACTGAGCTCTCTCCATCGAGCCATTCTCCTGTTACTGCTCCTCTACCTGGTACTGGTAACACAGTATTCTCCGCCTACTTCTATACTAAGTTCTGCCTCTGACTTTAGCGGTCAGTTCCATATTACAAAGGGGTGGAGAGCATTTACTTTTTTTTCAGATAGAGTACTACGACAACAGTTTCTTGAAGATAGTATCGTTTTGCATGATACAATGCCACCAGTATTAATTGTGACACCTTTGCAAATGGACTACACTCATAAGCAAATGGTTCAAATGGCTCTGAGCACTATGGGACTTAACATCTATGGTCATCAGTCCCCTAGAACTTAGAACTACTTAAACCTAACTAACTTAAGGACAGCACACAACACCCAGCCATCACGAGGCAGAGAAAATCCCTGACCCCGCCGGGAATCGAACCCGGGAACCCGGGCGTGGGAAGCGAGAACGCTACCACACGACCACGAGATGCGGGCGCACTCATAAGCAGCGACAACAATCTGCCACTGCCAATGTTTTAACTTAAGTAAAATACTTTTGGCGCAACGTACTCTTCATTAGTTGCGCAGATAACACGTAGACCCACTATAACGCCATGAGGCTGGACTGCTCAATCAAATTGCTGCAAAATAGATTTGGTAAATGATTTCTTCGGAGAGTGAGTTTCGCTTTGATCGAATTTTCAGACAACTGAAACATTAAGCCCTAACGGGAGCTCATAATTCCCTACCCACTGGAGAAAAAGAAAGGAAAGAAACTGTCCTCTTGGGCGCAAAATACCTAATCGGAGCCGACAGATCTCCTCCGTAATGGAATTGGCGAAAGAAATTGTTAGCACAAAGGTGAAAGCTCAACGATGCTTTCACGCTTGGGCCGTTGAGCGTTTCCTCGGCTGTTGAGCAAGGTCTATGCCCCGGGACCTCCACAGTTGCGCCTTGACCCGCCAAGGTCGAGCTTGCGATCAGGCGGCAGTGCTGCGATACCGCTCCCTCCGCCCAGCAGCTTCCACTCTCGTGGCAGTGTTCCGAGCCTAGACGCTAAGTTTCGTTTCCGATATAGGCACACTCATTATTTCGAGACCGAACGCTAGGACACATTTTCAAGGTTCTTCGTGAAACACTGACGGAAGGTCAAACAGATTCATTCATCAGTGATACGTCGATGGTGTATCTTATCAAGATAAGATAGTGGCCAAGGCTCGACGACAGGAAATTTTTTGATCATTCGCAATTTATGTACAACTATCGATATGATTGGGATGTCCAATAAAAAAAATAGGAAACCAGTTATCTGTTACATCACCGAAATTACGTCAATCATATCTTACGGGTCGACAATAAATTAAAGTGTCTACACTGCGATCGTGGGGTATGACGTGTGTACATTTTTAACCATACCCATTGCCCCACAGCACAGTATTTGTACCTTTCAAAACGCATAATTTATTAAGATTAGCTACAGCTGCATGTGAGCGGATCTGAGAGCTCTTTAATTGCGCATCCCTTACTCCTGGAGTAGTGAGTGTAAAGTAATGTCTTCTCGGCAAATATTTCATTACTCACACAATACTTCCGTCTTCTTGGGTCGGAAGAATAAAAAATTTGCCTTTGCGTTCGAAAAAACTTACTTTTCGTCAAAATGAGGTAGCGAAAACACAGTTACGCCGTATGAAGGTAACAAGACAGCGAATTTGGGCTCAACTGGCTCTGAGCACTATGGGACTTAACATCTGAGGCCATCAGTCCCCTAGAACTTAGACCTACTTAGACCTAACTAACCTAAGGACAGCACACATATCCATGCCCGAGGCAGGATTCGAACCTGCGAAAGTAGCGGTCCCGCGGTTCCAGACTGTAGCGCCTAGAACCGCTCGGTCACACCGGCCGGCTCTTAAGGTATTTTCGGGAGGTGTATGTAGGAGCAAAACCGAGCGGTTCTAGGTGCTACAGTCTGGTACTGCGCGACCGCTACGGTCGCTGGTTCGAATCCTGCCTCGGGCATGGATGTGTGTGATGTCCTTAGGTTAGTTATGTCTAAGAAGGTCTAAGTTCTAGGGGACTGATGACCTCAGCAGAAGTCCCATAGTGCTCAGAGCCATTTGAACCATTTTTAGGAGCAAAAAATACGTTGCTTAGCTCTTCCATGAACGTAAGCTCTGGGAAATTTAACGGTAAACCACACTATGACGTAATGTGCCTCTCATATAGCGTCTGCTACTAGAGATGGATAAGCCCGTCCATGACGCTATCGTGCTTACTGAACGAACGCGTGTCTTCCTCATTTCGAGCATCTATTCTACCTACTAAGGGTCCTGATTGAGCAGCAATATTCAAGTAATGGACGGAAGAGGATTTTATGAGGGTGCACTGAAAAGTAATGCCGCCTCCGAATTTAAGCGGAAAATCTTAAAGTGTTTTTTTTTTCACGTTTACAAATTTATTTTGCAACATTATCGCCATGGCGACGAATCCATTTCTCCCAACTGGATGCCTGTTTGATGATCCGTCACTACAGAATGTTTCGCTTTGTTGCGGAGCCACAACCTGACCTCTGCTTGCACCACTTCATCACTGTCAAAGTGAATTCGGAGGTGTTTTTAATTTGTGTAAACAGTTGACAGTCGGATGGTGTCAAGCGGGAAGTGTAGGGAGGATGATCGATGACAGTGAACCCAATGCATCAGGCTGTGACAGGTGTCGTAGCGCTCCTGTGTTTGGTCTGGGCCTGACACTGTCATGCCGCAGAAGAGTTGTTCCACGTGTGGACGAACTCGACTGCAGCACTCTGTTACATTACACATCGCCGTGTTACACACTACAGTTCGGAGCCATCTAGCGGTAGAGGGTTTTAACTTTCGTCAGTGAAGCGATACGTCGAGCGATTAATATGTACGGTATGTAATACTTCAACCGATACTGATAACAGAATAAAAAAATTGGAGAACTAACTTTTCGGCACACTGTCATATTCGCTCTCTACTTCATGGATGGAGTATATTTCCTGATAATCCTTCCAATGAATGTGTCAGCCATCTTCCTTTCCTATGATGAGTTTTATGTGATTCTTCCACTTTGAATCTACACGCACCCCCCATGTATGTAATGAATGTTACGCTTTGTGATTGGTTAGCAATAATGTAATGAAACAATGACGTCTTTCCGCCTATTTATGGGGAATAAGTAATATTTTTTGATGCTGAAAGTCAATTGTCAACCCCACCACCATGCATCGATCCTCTGCCCATCTTCCTAATTTCGCCACAGATTTATTGAGCTGAGACTCCTCTATGTACAGCAGCAGCAACCGAGAACATCCCCGAGACATGTCGGTTCATCCACCAGGTTTGTGTGCATTATGAACGGTAATAGTCTTCTTCTCTGATTCCGTGATCTGTGATATTTGAATTAAAAGGTTCCGGCCGGCTGGAAACCAGTCGTTGAGGTAAAAATGTTAAAAATCTCACCAAATCTTCCTGGTGGTGTGCAGCATTTCGGTGACGAACTTCGTTGACCGAATAACTTCGATAGACACGTAGTGCACAGTCCATCCTTAAGCTATTGTAGCAGAGCCACACAGAAGATTCGCAAAGACCCTTTTTCTAGTATGATATTTTTGAAGTAGTAACAATGGAAAAACCGACTCTTAAGTTGAAACCTAGGTGTAAAATACAACAAAACTGTATGAAACATATGCATGTGTTTTCATGTTTAGTTGTCTGTAAGAAATACCGTGTGAGTCCACGTAGTGAGAAGAATGGAAAAAAACTGACAGTATCCAACAGTGGCTTCGTAATTAAAAGGTTATTAGAGTACTGTTTTACTTTTAATAATCTCTTGGTCCTCCTAGACCAATTTACGATTCTTCGTTTTGGTTCTAAACAGTTGTACCAAAGGACTTTAAGTATTATTACCAAAGCAAACTATTTCACAGTTTTGAATGTGGATATTTTTGAAACTGGGATCTTGAGGGACAATAAACTTAGAAGTGTTGCAAGTGGTTTGAATGCAGAAATGTAGTTGGTGTACTGTGCAAAAGGTGATAGATTACAAATTAAGCTGACGGAGGAAAGCGGAAGTGGCGATGGAGTGCCGTAACGCCTACCACAAACCGTTAATTAACGAAGCGCTATATATTAATTGACATCATATTTACACATTTGGTGGATACGTGTTATACGTCCAGCTCTAACCTAACAGAACTGATTGTTGATAGAATAAAAACTGTAGATCAATTTAGCTCCGCATTCTAGTTTCATTTCGAGTGACTCAACAATTTTCTCTCTCTCTCGCTCTCTCTCTCTCTCTCTCTCTCTCTCTCTCTCTGTGTGTGTGTGTGTGTGTGTGTGTGTGTGTGTGTGTGTGTGTGTATGTGCGCCCTTTTAACAGCACAGGAAATATTGATTTCTGAATTTCACATCTTAAGATGTCCATTAAAGTAAGATACATCTGGACTTCTATTATTATCAAACGGTTAAAAAGGTGAGAAAGAAGGAAGGAATGATGTTCGCATTGTACGTCGATTTTAACACAATATTAGAATAACAATAAAAAAATTCCTTTTTACCATGTAGCAGTGTCACAGAACAGCATTATTAGCATTTCCTGAATTTACTAGGGACTAACCTTAATTATCCTTTGTTAATAGATCTACAATTCATCGCTGTTAAAGAAGAAACACTGATTATAGGCTGATTTGAACTGGAGGACTATAAATCCTAGATTTTTCTCTATTCCATACTGCAGTAAAATTACGAAAGCTGTTGGAATGCATCGTCACGAGTTACATGCCACTACATACCCAGACGGTCTGGTGAAATCTGTCTTAAGCACAACACAGCAGTTCCCCGTTTGTTCACAGGCGCTTCCAGGAACTTATTCACGACTCTCACGAGTCTGACCGTTGCCGTCTGTCGACGAAACGCGAGAGGTACTGCAGAAAAACGCTGACTAAAGCTTGTTGTCTTTGGGTGACGATGCAGGAGAACGTCTTACTGTTTCTCCAACACAGAATGTCGTAACTCAGGCTAAAATACGTGAATCATTACTGAAAGTCTTCAATACAAAGCCTCTGATGGCCTTGCACCGTACAACCTGAGCGTAATCGTGGACTATCAGCAATACGTAAACCTTCGCAACCAATCGTCGACTGACAGCCACAAACTTCTGCGAATACTCGAAGACTCGCATCCCAGTAGAAAGCCACTAACAATGTCCGAGAACACGCCAAATCAACGGATAAATTCACCGGAGACTAGAGACATCATCAATGAATAAACAGTGACTGCCTGTGTTGTCGTTGTCAAGAGTCTTACTCCGCATCGAGTCACAGCATAAGACGAAGTGACTTACTGTTAGCGAGTGTCAGCGGTCAGCGCCGCAGCCGGTAAAACTTTGCAGACGAAATCGATATCTTCGTCGGACGCCTTGTCGTGTACAGCACCTCTCCCTCCCCATCCCAGCTGGAGCGTAAGTAAGGGAGGAAGCGGCGCATCTTGTGCTGAGTTAAGGTTTGTATGTTGATCTCAGGTGTTGGCGGACGGCAAAACGTGTATGTCTAACGTCGTCAGTGTTAGTGATGGACACATCTCTCAATAGGTGACGATTTCAGTCAGGGGTATACTATGCTCCAATCATGTAGTACTTGCTGCCGCCGACGCTGCTACTGCTTCAGGAGCTGAAAACGGTTTCAGGGGTGGTAGAAGAGACATATCCATAAGGACCTTGCAATTCTTCGTGTTGCGGGTTGCTGCATTCTATTCTGCAGCCGCCAAGACAGGGCGCGGCCAATGGTTGTATTGAGATTTAGCGTCGGTGGTTCCTGCTCCTGCCTGTATGACCAAGCTGGGGCGTAACAGAACCCAGTGGGTTTTCCTGGACGAGGAGCGTTCTTCAGAGACAAGGGTACCCTCAGGAATGCCCCATGATAGTGTACCCCATGGTAGTGTGATAGGACCATTAGTTTTCTTTAAATACATAAAAGATCTGACGGATAGGGCGAACAGAAATCTGTGATTATTTGCTAATGACGCTGTAGTGTACGGGGAAGTGTCGTTGTTCAGTGATTGTAGAAGGATACGGGATAGTTTAGAAACAATTTCTGTTTGGTGTGACGAATGGCAGCTCGCTCTAGAAGTAGAAAAATGTAATTTAATGCAGATGGGTACTAAAAACAGTCCTGTTATGTTCGAATATAGTATCAGTGATATGACCTTGGCAAAGTTACGTCGATTAAATATTTAGGCGTAACGATGGAAAGCAATTTGAAATGGAACAAGCACTTATGATCGGTAGCATGGAAGAAGAATAGTCGACCTCGATTTACTGCGAGAATTCAAGGGAAGTTTAGCTTATCTATAGAGAGCACTGCGTAAAAATACTGTTGCGACCCAATCTTGAGAACTGCTCGAATCTTTGGGATCCGCATTAGGTTGAATTGAAGCTTTGCGAGTGCAACAGGAAATGAAATTACTAGTAGTAGTAGTATGCGGTACCCTTCACTATGCACCATAAGGTGGCTTGCGCAGTGTGTATGTAGATGTAGAACGAAATAAGTGTAGTAGCGTCCTCAATTGTCCCTCCTGCAACACTTTATTAGCCTTAAAGCTGCCCGGATGTACAGTAAGAGCCTCTGATGAAGATGACTTGGGCACCCTCCTCGTTTTTTTCTAATTTGCTGTTGAAAGATAATTACCAACTGCCCAACTTCTTCGTTTGACATAGTATATGAAAGAAAGCTGTCGCCAATACTGCATTCCACGGTGTGAAATGAATTACTCGGAAACCTCTGCTTTAAGCTGATGTCGGTTACCGAAAACTGCAAATCATTGAACACAATTGCAAAAACTTTTCACAGCATGTGGAGTGTTCCTTCTGCCACTGCGGACAGTGACAAACTTAGAAAACGCATTGGAAACTTAAAAAACGCATTGACAATAATGAGCCATATGAAATTTTGGAATGGATACTTTGCAATCGGCAGATTGTGGCCACACTGAAAAAAGCCTTTGATGGGCTGTTTGGTGCATCCCACATGAACTAAATCCCCTTAGTACGCTCTCGGCAAGTCGCATTTTACAGCATTTTTCGTATCTACGTACAGATGTCTTCGTCTGTGAGATGCCCCAATGCCGTACATAGAGGATACTCCACACTTTCTTACCTAACTGTAGTGGGATGAGTGATTCCGTGCAGAGTAACGAAGTCAGATTGCACCGTTGTCAGTTGATGCCAGGAAGAAAAGTGCTAAGTTCTGCTGAAAAACCAGTTGTCAGGGCAGCCTTTCTAGCCCATAGTTTCACTATCGTAGCACGCCTTAATGCACGGGAGACATAATCGGATAGTCCTGTGAGACATGGTGAAGGCCATTGTCGATCTTCGGGCAAATTCTAGGCTATGGACGTCGATAAACTGAAATTCGGGACAAGTTTGGATCCACACTGCAGCTTAGTGGATTATATTGCACGATGAAGGTGTATTGAGGATTCAATGATGAATTTTTTGAAATGCCCTATCAGAGAGATGAGCTCAGCCTGAACAACGCTAGCATACGCTTTTAATGCAGAACTAAGCGAAATCTCATATAATATAGGAATGGGGGAAAATGCATAGACAAGGATGGGCTAAACCTTTCTTTTCGAACTTTATTTTTAGTGGGCATGATACAGCATTTGTGAAATATTGGCTATAAGGTACTCTGAACTATCCTTTCTACGAGTTTCTCGTAGTTTACACAGTACACAACCAATACCACACTGTGACCACAAGCGTCTGATATTACCGTTTCCCTCAGAGCGTAAGGCACAAACTGCGTGCGAAAGGCAGCATTTTCACATACGCTTTATCACAGTTTGCGTTTCACTTAAAGTTACAACCCTTTTTTCAGAAAAATATTCTATCATGATCGGAGCAAAACAGCCACAATAGTTCATCTTCCCCATTAATGTTTTACTTCCTATAAATATGTGTGCAACGCATTTTATAAATGGCCGTGCGATGACATCTGATAAGTGTGATCCCTTTCATACACTACTGGCCATTAAAATTGCTACACCATGAAGATGACGTGCTACAGACGCGAAATTTAACTGTGTGATATGCCAATGGTTACCTTTTCAGAGCATTCACACAAGGTTGGCGCCGGTGCCGACACCTACAACGTGCTGACATCAGGAAGGTTTCCAGCCGATTTCTCATACACAAACAGCAGTTGACCTGCGTTGCCTGGTGAAACGTTTTTGTGATGCCTCGTGTAAGGAGGAGAAATGCGTTCCATCACATTTCTGACTTTGATAAAGGTCGGATTGTAGCCTATCGCGATTGCGGTTTATCATATCGCGACATTGCTGCTCGCATTAGTCGAGATCCAATGACTGTTAGCAGAATATGGAATAGGTGGGTTCAGGAGGGTAATAAGGAACGCCGTGCTGGATCCCAACGCCCTAGCATCACTAGCAGTCGAGATGACAGGCATCTTATCCGCATGGCTGTAACGGATCGCGCAGCCACGTCTCGATCCCTGAGTCAACAGATGGGGACATTTGCAAGAGAACCACCGTCTGCACCAACAGTTCGACGACGTTTGCAGCAGCATGGACTATCAGCTCGGAGACCATGGCTGCAGTTACCCTTGACGCTGCATCACAGACAGGAGCGCCTGCGATGGTGTACTCAACGACGAAACTGGGTGCACGAATGGCAAAACGTCATTTTTTTCGGATGAATCCAGGTTCTGTTTACAGCATCATGATGGTCGCATCCGTGTTTGGCGACACCGCGGTGAACGCACATTGTAAGCGCGTATTCGTCGTCGCCATACTGGCGTATCAACCGGCGTATGGGGTGCCATTGGTTACGCGTCTCTGTCACCTCTTGTTCGCATTCACAGCACTTTGAACAGTGGATGTTACATTTCAGATGTGTTACGACCCGTGGCTCTACCCTTCATTCGATCCCTGCGAAACCCTATATTTCAGCAGGATAATGAACGACCGCATGTTGCAAGTCCTGTACGGGCCTTTCTGCATGCAGAAATTGTTCGACTGCTGCCGTGGCGAGCGCATTCTCCAGATCTCTCACCAACTGAAAACCTCTGGTCAATGGTGGCCGAGCAACTGGTGCGTCACAATACGCCAGTCACTACTGTTGATGAACTGTGGTATCGTGTTGAAGCTGCATGGGCAGCTGTACCTGTACACGCCATCCAAGCTCTGTTAATGCCCAGGCGTATCAAGGGCGTTATTACGACCAGAGGTGGTTGTTCTGGGTACTGGTTTCTCAGGATCTATGCACCGAAATTGCGTGAAAATGTAATCACATGTCAATTCTAGTATAATATATTTGTCCAATGAATACCCGTTTATCATCTGCATTTCTTCTTGGTGTGGCAATTTTAATGGCCAGTAGTGTATTAACAATAAATCCTGTGTATCATTAATAGAACTATTCGCTAAATTGGATTTTAAGTGTGAAAGACGGCAAATTCTGAGTGCTTGTCTTCATTTCATTATAATTATTATTATTATAATTATTTAGTGTTACGACGTTTAATGAGATGGCATGACAGTAATTGAGTACTGTTTGCGTTGGCATCTAGCTCCACTGATCCGTAAGTGGTGACGGGTCCCGTCTTCTGTTGACTAAGGTTTTGAGTTGTCTGTACCGCCTTTACGTGGAGAGAAACGCGCTACTCAGAGTCTTCCCCGAGGGCTACTTTAATGAGTCTAATTGGAGGAAAGCAGACGTGGCTAGCTGCGGGCAGAACGCTGGCGAGTATATGGGGCCCCGTGACTGCTCACACGTTACAGGAGGCTGTGAAAGAGCCGAGGAGATCACCAAGTGTCCAACAGTGCCGTGCTGCTGAAGTGAGCCGGCGTATTCTCTCGGACGCTGACCGTAGTGATTTTACGACTTTCTAGCCCTCTGGCACAATGGGTCGGTGCCTTCAAGTTGTCCGCGGTCATAAGGTTTACTTTTCAGTATCTGAAGATATCTGTGGACCACATGGCCGCCGATTTTTTTAGAGAGAGAAGCGTATTCGCTAACATAGTAGAACGCTCCTCTCTGAATCTGAGAAAGTTCTGTGGTGCTGAATGTCGATTAGTCCCGACTTCGCCTATGTATTTTTTGGCAAGTTGGGTTCGGATGCCAAGTTATTTCCCATTAGCACTAAAATATAAGTGCCACGATGGAGAACCAAACGGTGCCATCAGACGTACATGTAGCGTCAGTAACTTTTGGCTGCAAGCCTTACTATTGTCGGAGTGTCTTTTGGTCGCCTCCTGGAGGGATAGGGTAAGGCTGGCTTTGATTACGCGATTGGCACGGAGTAATCTTGCTTCGTGCAGTTGGTATGACGAGTTTCAGTGGCGCTCCATGTGAAGTAAGCTTTTTTCGGAAGTGGAGACTTCGGAGGGAGATCGAGAGATCTCTTCGGGCATAGGAGTGAGGAGTTCGATCGGGGACGATGTGATGCACTCTTGGCGTTGTTTCAGGAACTCCAAGGTGAACATTTAGTTCGGAGACGACGTTGAGTTCGTCTTGGAGAGTTGGATCCGCGGGTGGCGACTGAGGTGAAGTCCAACGTTAGAGCATGACACTGACGTCCTGAGCGCGGACTTCCAGATTCTTCACAGCATTGAGAATGGTATTCACCCACGACGGGCAACCGTCTATGGTGAGCATCTATGTGGCTCCGGCAGATAGCAAATTTCCCGTCTCGCTTCACATCCTCAGTGCCCCGTTCTTTCAACTTCCGGAGCAGTCAGTCAATTAATGCATCTTTTAGAGATGTTCAGTTTTGTGGTCGACTATCACTGACATGTCAGACAGCCAGTCAAAGAGCGTTATCGTTGTTACACAAGGGGGAAACGTCGCATAGAAAATCACATCCCTTCATGTAATGTCTTGAACTGAGTATTACTTTTCAGGTAACTGATCTGCAGGTGTTGTGGTATCTTTTCTATATTGCTTACAATGAACATCATATTTTACGTACGATTCGTTTTTAATAAATTAGTAGTTTCAATGTACAGCGTTTCTTATTTCAATAAAGAAATAACCAGTTCATTTAATGATTTTTTGTGGGACATTACATGTTATTGTTTTATCAGAAGTTGCCAACTTGGGTCTCACTACTAGAGTCAGGAAACATTAATAAGCTTTAGATAGTCTGTTGTACATAGGTTTCAGTGGTGTTTCTTACGGGTGGTTCTGTGTCGAGAGTCATTCCGGGGCAAAAATTAATCTTGGGTTAAGGCCCACATTACCAAACCCATTGGCATCTTGTGAGTCGAACAGATGCTTCTATGTGATGGCCTTATTATGATAATATTGTCTAGGTAATTATCATAATAGCATCTCCTTAATCAGTTCTTACACAAGAAGTTTAAGAAATTTGCTATTTCTTATAGGAGATAGCACTGGTCAAATTCAGAAAAATATCCTACAACATGTCCGGAAGCATACTCCTTGGAATATCGGCCACTCTGTCCTATGATAGCAATCTGTCTTGATATTATAAGACTGCTGAATTTAGTTGCCTCTCTTACTCGTATATCCCCCCTCACCCTCAAAAAATCATGAACTCTTGTAAATAAACCTGGCTGGTCCTGAATTCGATTACATGCTTCGGCTACACCCTCCTGTATCGTGTGCGCTTTATCGACAATTTTGGATTATACCAGTGCCACCATTAGTGAAACCTAAGTGATTACAGGAAGCTGAATAGGGGATACTGGACTTCCTTGACAAATCCATCACCCTCTAAACAATTCTTCGGTACTGCTGCACGAGGGTAGAAAATACGTTGGTGTCATTTTGTGCATGAAATACGTCCGTTGTCTTTCTGCGAGATTAACGTTCGCCAATGTGGTAATTTGCAACGCAGGAACTAATCATAAGCAGAGCCTGTTAATTTGTCTGGTGTGTGGCCTTATAAATAATTCCGCCCCATACTGCTGTCCAGATCCCTGGGTCATTTGAGGATTTGTTTCTTCCCACACTTCGTTATTGTGGTAATTTGTTCTGCTACTCTGTTTCATTACACATCATCCGTAAATGCAAGCTGTGAATTACAGATCTTCACCGATTTATTTTACAACTGCAATTTGATAAGCTTCTCTTTTGACCTCAGAGTACGCAAAGGCACAGATAATGTAAATGGCCGTTCGCAACTGACGTCGCGAGAGCGTGATTTATACCATCGGCAGGTCCAATAGTTGGCATGTTTCTTTCAGAATCATCATCTGGCCTCGACACGCGATGTGAAGTTTACGAGATCTGTCACGTTCCCTGATCGTTGTTGCAAATGATTGCGTGCCTGCAAGACACTGGTAGAACCTGATGAACACTTTTTTCCAGATGAAATCCCTCGTCGAGGATGTCATTCAGCGTAAACGGCCTTTGTCTTTCGCTTAACGAGCTTGGGTAAAACTAGCATAATATCGTATCTGTCATTTCCAGTGTGAAATAAACTCTCTTTTACTGTTTACGATGTTATCATGGAATGAGTAATTTTGTTCTGGTGCCAACACAATCTCAAAACGATGTATAGCGAATGGCTGAATTACAAAACAGTTTTATGTGATTTGTCTCATAACGTGACAGCGGCCAAAATACAGGGGAAAATACAACCAATAAGAATACAGACAGCCTACACCACTGAATACTGACGATTCTCGACATGTAAAATGGTCCATGTCTCAAACTGTTTTTCCCAGCATATGTTTATAGAATATTTCCTTCTGTAAGAATATACGACAGTTATTTTAATGCTCTCTACGTATCGCCAAAAATAGGTGAGACACAAGAAATGATAAAATGTAATCTTTTGTAGCGATAAAACCTGAAAGATATTAGAGTATTAGGCAACTCTCCGACCCCGAATCTAGCGCAAGCTTTAAAGTAGGTATCAGATGGGTGAATTTTCGGTTCATTCGCCTTCTTTAAGTATGGAAAACATATTCGGGATGGTGAGTTTCCTAAGACTCAACTGCTGCCTTTAAGTTTCCTGCATCAAAATCGGCACACAAACAGGGGGAGGGGCATTCAATTTCTCGACAGCCAGGAGTAGAAGAGATTGGTATAATCACCCTTTCTGCTCGGAGTCTGTCCATAGGTGCCTGGAGTTGTCTCGTAAAATGTGAGATATCGAGTGAACGCGTGTAAGGCATGACACTGCCGCCAGTGACACAACGTGAGCTTAAAAACTGCTTGCAATGCCAAGGCGCACCAGGACCTGGTAAAAGGACTCTCTTTATATCAAACGTAGGTCTTAGTTTGAAGAAATGTCTGAGCACAGAATAAATGGAAGTAAAACATGATCACTGAGAAACGCCTGATAGAAGAGAATCGAAATGTCCGAAATAAGCTGTTACAGAAACATCCCGAAAACTACGTGGAATGTGCAGAATCAGAGAGAAGAGGAATATGTAAAAAAAGACAACAAGAAGGGACAGGATGGTAGGATATGTGTTAAGATATCAGGAAACAGCTTCCTTGACACGAGAGGAACCCGTAGAGGACAACAACTATTGAGGAACACAGAGATTTGAATACATCCAACAAATAACGAAGGATGTTAGATGTGCTCCTTCAATATGAGACTGTTGGCACAGAACAGAATGCCGTGGTGGGCCACATCAACACTGTCTGAAGACTAATGACCCAAAAAGTCTTTTCTCTGACCTCGTCGATGGATCTTTAAGCACTAACCTTCCTGCCTTCTATTCTCTTTTTTTAACAAAAGGTTGTCCACTCCTTACCTGTGCACCTATGAAAGTTTTAACCCTCAAGTGGTTGCAGCCTGATGAATTTGCTTTAACTGTCGACATACACAGGAGCTTACTTACATGCACACATTTTAAACTATCTTCGTTCAGCTATCGCTTCATTAACTTTTTAGAGTTTACGGAGTCCTAAAATATCGAATAGGTTTAACTGGTGCCGTAGAAAAATTACCACGCTAAACTTCGTGTGGGCGGAACAGATTACTAAGGAGAAGCAATATAATCGTCGACTGAAATTTAATTAAAATTGCGCTAAAAGTCATATTTCAAAACTCTCATGAGTTGCTGGTAAAATATTTGCATAGAACTATGAAGTGAATCACAAATATTAATCGTTGAATTATTATATCGTGCGATGTAACATGGTCGAGAACTTATCGTAGTATATGAAGTTGAGCCGGCCAGTGTGGCCGAGCGGTTCTAGGCGCTTCAGTCTGGAACCGCACGATCGCTACGGTCGCAGGTTAGAATCCTGCCTCGGGCATGGATGTGTGTGATGTCCTTAGGTTAGTTAGGTTTAAGTAGTTCTAAGTTCTAGGGGACTGACGACTTCAGATGTTAAGTCCCATAGTGCTCAGAGCCATTTGAACCATTTTTTTTTATGAAGTTTTCGCGATGGCCAAAATATCTAAATTAAAGAAAACAGGTCCTTAGTCGGATGTATTCTAGACGATCTTTATTTAAATCGCGTGAGTAGCTGATTTCGAAGACTTGTCATTTTCAAGCATATGGAGGGTAAAGGAGATGGGTGTTTAAAGTCCCAACGAAACCGAGGTCACCAGAGACGGATCAAAAGCTCGGATTACGGTAGGAGCCGGCAGCTGTGGCCGCGCGGCTCTAGGCGCTCCAGTCCGGAACCGCGCTGCTGCTACGGTCGCAGGTTTGAATCCTGCCTCGGGATGGGTGTGTGTGATGTCCTTAGGTTAGTTACGTTTAAGTAGTTCTATGTCTATGGGACTGATGACCTCAGATGCCAAGTCCCATAGTGCTCAGAGCTATTTTAGCCATTTGAATTACGGAAGGATGGAGAAGAAAAGCGGCCGTGTCCTTTCGGAGGAACCGTCGTCCTACCGAGTGCGGGCGCAGTGTGCTAACCATTGCGCCACCTCGCTCCGTTTCAAACACATGTGTAATATTAGTATTACATGTCGTAATATTGCACATGACAAGTCGTCGAAATCAGTTACTCGCGCGATGCAAATGAAGACCGTCTACATTACAGACGACTGTGGACCATGTTTTCTTTTACGAAGTGTTTAGAGGCTGTGGATCACCATAAAAAAGAAATTTTATGGACAAAATATCCTTGTACTCAGGAGAAATCAGTTGCCAGACTTGTGCGAAGTGGCTATGAGAAATTCTAATGTTCATATCATATCGGTATGAGAAGACTGTAGTCATGCGAAGTAATAAATATCAAGCACTATCAGAACGGTGTTACTTTCAGTAGTAGAGCAGCAACCGTTCCCTCTGTGTTAGATTGTTGCCTTGAACTGTAGCATTATAGCATCTTTAGTATCGGTAGTGCCACGGAAGAGGCAGCCTGAGGACTGTGGAAGGAGGACTTAGGTCACGGCGTTAAGCATTCCCGTCGCTTGCTTGTGCACTAAAGAGAGAGAACATTATTATATGTAACATCGTTTATCCTAGAGTCGGCCACTTACATACTGTACAAAAAAGCTGCCAAAAATGTAAAGCACCCAGAAAGCATGGCCGGAACTCACTTTAACTTTATACACATACACGCAGTCGTTAAGTATATAACTTACTAATGTTACAATTTTCTATGCCTAGCAGGACGGTCACCAGATTGCGTTAGTGCTGTTAGTGTTTAGTGTTGTCACTAGGGCTAGTGGGGTATACAATGGATGTGATAAGTCATTTGTTGAGTGATCACTATCAACGATACTAAGATAACACGTACCCTTGTGAGACAGCGTTATCAGCAGCTGACAGGGGCTAGAAAGAGCCGCACTGTAGATCTCCATTAGAGCGGCTGGTCAAATTGTGCAAAACCCAGATTAGTGAAGCATTGGTATGTTACAGTTCCCTTCAATGGAACGCTAGGGCAGGCCTATTCGCTGTCAAGGCTCCATTCGATCACATCTGAGCAACACACGGTAGGATCACCGTATCGTGCACCAAAGGCATCTGCGCCTGCCGTCCCTTATCATTCTGTATCATCCCGCAACACTTGTCACAGACTAGAAGCAGTAGGACCTGGGAATTACCGTAACAAGCGTTAACACCGTAACACAACGGCTGTGTTTGTGTGGAGTCGTGACCGGAAAGCATGGGCTGTTGATAAACAGCGCCGTATTGTGTTCAGCGATAAATCGCAGTTCTATACTACGCCGGATGACCATCATCTGTGTGGAGGATCTGAGGTGATGTCCCATTTTTCTAACGTTTCGGAGAGGTAGAGCTGTTTTACTCCGCCGGCTGCTGTGGCCGAGCGGTTCTAGGCGATTCATTGTGGAACCGTGCGACCGATACGGTCGCAGGTTCGAATCCTGCTTCGGGCATGGATGTGTGTGATGTCCTTAGGTTAGTTGGATTTAAGTAGTTCTAAGTCCTAGGGGACTGATGACCTCAGATGTTAAGTCCCATAGTGCTCAGAGCCATGTGAACCATTTTTGTTTGACTCCTGGCCATCGCGTGTGACAAGGTCACGGCTGATAATTACTGAAGGAACTCTGGCGATACAGTGTTACGTCACGGACATTCTGGTTATTAATGTGTTACTTCATGCGACAGTACTGGGGTGCCATATTTCAACATGACAATCAGGGAAGGCTGTTATCGCTGAAACAACTGGCTTTCGGTAATATCGGATTTTTTTCCACCCCCGTTCCATCTGACTTAAAACCGCTCAAAATAATTGCTTTTTGAAATAACAGATCTTATGTTTTTTAGTTCTGTTTTTTTCCTGTAATAAACGTAGAAACTAGACAAGATTTAAAAATTTTGACTCAATTTCAGATTAAGATACGAAATCGAACAGGCAAATGAAGCAAAAGTTTGTCCATCCACAGCTCTATGCTTTTCTCGAAATGTGATAAGTGGTTAAATACAACAAAGAATCACCAATATTCCATTGATTCTAACTTTTTGAAGCTCTGCCCAAAAATCGTGTTGTAATCATGGATGATACCACTGTTTGGACATTACGAACAGTCAGTGCAAAATAATGAAAACTGAGGCTGAAGAACTCTGTTTTTCGTGCTAACTTCTTTTAAAGGTCTACAAGCAGATGGAGGCATATCATGAAGATACAGACTGCAGATGAGCTACTTAGTATTTTTATTGTGTTATTGTGTACTGTGAAAGAACTGTCGTTAAGTCCATTACTGTCACCATAACTTCCCTCCCCTGGCAGAAAGATCTTTAATCTTTTAAAGCAAATTAAGTATTGTACTTCATTACTGCGTCACATTTCAAAAATATTTCCAGACTAAGGTTGGTACGATTCTGCAATGCAACAGATGTCCGCCGATGTCAGCGAGAAACTACGGTACAGACCAGGTGGGGGCAAGTCTTGCCCACTGGAAGTACACACGTACCTTAGGTCACGACAGACGGCAAGAGATACATGATTGCCTTAGCAATGCTGTACCAATTTCTACGTCGTGTACTTATTGCTAGTTTCTGTCGGATTGGTTATTAAAATAACGCCGATCGCTTTTCCTGTTTTCTACAACAACGCAATATTTTAAACCAATGCAAATTTAAGTACAAAAATTAGTCAGTTTTTAAAGAAGTTTATTTGAAAATGAAAAATTTTAGCACTACTGCTACGGCTAATTGATGTTTCGGTGTTTTTACTCGGTTATTTGTAAGATATAAAAAATAAAAAAACAACTGTTACTATCTAGACCAAACAAATACCGAAAAATATTGGTTATTCGGACCTGAAATAACGGTATTTGTTTTAGCAGATCGGTTTTTCGCGTGGCTAATGACACAAAGCTCATCCACACATGGCACGTGAGTCTATGAACTGTCTGCGTGATACTGAGGCACTCTTGTTAGCGAGATCACCATGCCTGTCCTGATAAAATGCACGTGCGACCAGCTCAGGCGTCCGTTCCTTGTCAGTATTCTGGACATCAAGTACCAGTTACAACAGTTGTTGTCCAGCTTCCCGCAGGAGAGTATAGAACGCCACCATGACATTTCTCAACCAAATCAGTGAATGCATCGAGGACAGAAGGGGTGAAACGTCATACTGATAAGTGGTTTCATGCTGCTAAGTTCTTGACTCCATCATTTTGCAATCACCGAAATAACACTTCTTAAGTAATAGAACCCTGTACGTTGTCCTCGATGTTGAGTGTTCATCGAGAGTGAGGGTATCATCTGGAGTGCCCCAGGAAAGTGCGGTATGTCCGCTGTTGTTTTCTATCTACATAAATGATCTTTTGGATAGGGTGGATAGCAATGTGCGGCTGTTTACTGATGCTGTGGTGTACGGGAAGGTGACGTCGTTGAGTGACTGTAGGAGGCTGCAAGATGACTTGGACAGGATTTGTGATTGGTGTAAAGAATGGCAGCTAACTCGAAATATAGATAAACGTATATTAATGCAGATGAATAGGAAAAAGAATCCCATAATGTTTGAATATTCCATTAGTAGTGTAGCGCTTGACACAGTCACGTCGATTAAATATTTGGGCGTAAATTGCAGAGCGATATGAAGTGGGACAATCATGTAATGGCAGTTGTGGGGAAGGCGGATAGTCGTCTTCGGTTCATTGGTAGAATTTTGGGAAGATGTGGTTTATCTGTAAAGGAGACAGCTTATAAAACACTAAAATGACCTATTGTTGACTACTGCTCGAGAGTTTGGGATCCATATCAGGTCGGATTGAGGGAGGACATAGAAGCAATTCAGAGGCGGGCTGCTATATTCGTTACTGGTGGGCTTTATCATCACGCGGGTGTTACGGAAATGCCTCAGGAACTCGGGTGGGAGTCTCTGGAGGAAAGGAGGGGTTCTTTTCGTGAATCGCTACTGAGGAAATTTAGAGAACCATCATTTGAGGCTGACTGCAGTACAATTTTACTGCAGTCAACTTACATTTCGCGGAAAGACCACAAAGGTAAGATAAGAGAGATTAGGGCTCGTACAGAGGCATATAGGCAGTCATTCTTCCCTCGTTCTGTTTGGGAGTGGAACAGGGAGAGAAGATGCTAGTTGTGGTACGAGGTACCCTCCGCCACGCACCGTATGGTGGATTGCGGAGTATGTATGTAGATGTAGATGTAACATCACATATTCTGTGCATCCGTGAAGCTTCATTCCACTTTTTGCACACTTTCTGGATGCTTAACTCTTTTTAAGGGTGTATATCGAATTTAATTTCAACCTCATCGAAAATTGTGCTGTAATTCAGTAGTCAGATATGTTGTGCCGAAAGGGTTTCGACTCCATGAGGGAGTGGTAATACTGCTAGCTCTTGCCCAGAATGTAGTGACTTGAGGTGTAGAAGCGGGAGAGAAATATAAGAGGGACGAGAAGAAAAGGAAAGAAATAGACAGCACGCAAAGAAAGGACCAGCAGCCGTAAGCTTGGAGCCACGTAAGAGGCAGAGGTGGCGTTATGGTTAGCGCGCCTCTGGAGCGCTCGTCTGCTGGAGAGAGTGGCTCCTTTCGCTGCCCCTTCCAGGTCACGGGCCGGCCTTGCTTGCGCCACACAGCCGAAGGCGGCGCGTCTCCCGTTTACACTCGCCTCGCCTGTCTCACTCCTCTCGTGAGCTGCAGCCGCGCGCTATAGCAGTGGCCGCGGTTTACGATCGCACGGGCTCTCCGCTCTGGGAGTTTCTCCCGCCTCTTTAGAAACGGCTGGCTTCGGACAGCCGAGGTTACTGCAACGGCGTCCAGCTGCGCTGCAGAAGGTCGGCGCGCTCCACTGCCCACAGCCGGTGGGAGACACTCTGCCGAACCGGAAGCGAAACTCTGACAGCAGACTGCTCTTGACGTTCTGTGGTCACTAAGATCTCCTTCCGTATGAATCAGACATTTATGCAGGGTAAAGTAAAGGCAGCAGAGGTGGAGTTCTGACGTTGCGGTTGATAATTGAAGGAAGACTTACCAAAAACCGAGACAGTTCACAGGATTTGTCGACCTGGAAAAAGCGTTTAACAATGTAAAATGGCGCAGGATGTTCGAAATACCGTGAATAGGTGTAATTTATAGGGGAATATGGATAATTCACAATATTGATTGGCGGCTCCATGGCGTGTTGTGTGCACCACGACCAAATAGTGGATAGAATTGGAAGGAAAATCAGCATTGGCCGTGTTTTGTTGTTTTATTGTCACCAAAATCGATTTTCGGTCACTTAGTGACCATAAAAAAAAATGGTTCAAATGGCTCTGAGCACTATGGGACTCAACTGCTGAGGTCATTAGTCCCCTAGAACTTAGAACTAGTTAAACCTAACTAACCTAAGGACAGCACAAACATCCATGCCCGAGGCAGGATTCGAACCTGCGACCGTAGCGGTCTTGCGGTTCCAGACTGCAGCGCCTTTAACCGCACGGCCACTTCGGCCGGCTAGGGACCATCCTCAGTGGTGTAACATACAACTAAAATTGGTAGGCACTGGTGTCAAGCTATAACCACAAGCTTAGAGCGATCCCATAAACTGAGGTTCGCTCTAAGCTTGTGGTTATAGCTTCATACCAGTACCTACCAATTTTAATTGTACATTACAGCACTGAGGATGGTCACTAAGTGACCGAAAATCGATTTTGCTGACAATAAAACAACAAAATACGGCCAATGCTGAATTTCCTTCCAATTCCCAATATGTACAAGAGCCTAAAGGGAACAATAACAATGGAAGACCAAGAACGAAGTGCTCGAATTAAAAGGGATGTAAGAAGCGATTGTAGTCTTTCGCCCATACTGTTCAATATATTACATCTGAGAAGCAATGACGGATATAAATAAAGGTTCAAGACTGGAATAAAAACTCATGTGAAGCGATATCAATGATGACATTCCTATCCTAAGTGAAAATGAAGAATTACAGAATCTGTTGATTGCAATGAACAGTTTAATGAGAACAGAATATGGACTGAGAGTAAACTGGAGAAATACAGATTAATGAGAAGTGGCAGAAATGAGAAGAGCGAGAAATTTAATATCAGAATAGAGATCACGAAGAAGTAGTTAAGGAATTCTGCTACCTTTGCAACAAATTAACCCTGTATGGACGGGGCAAGGTGGACATAAAAAGCAGACTAGCACTGCTTAAAAGGGTATTTATAGCCAAGAGACGTCTACTAGTATCACACATAAGCTTTAATTCGAGGAAGTTTCTGATAACGTACCCTTGGAGCACAGCATTGTGTGGTAGTGAAACGGACTGTGGGAAAACCGAAAAGTAAGAGAATCAAAGCAATTGAGATGTGGTTGAAAATCAGGTGGACTGTTAAATTAAGAAACGAGGAGGAGGAAAGGAATATATGAAAACCATTGACAAGAAGGGACATGATGATACGACATCTAACAAGACCTAGGGTGGAAGCTTCCATGGTACTACACGGGGCTGTAGAGAGTAAAAAGTGTCGAGGAAGACAGAGATTAGAAAACGTCTAGGAAATAATTAAGAACGTAGGCTGCAATCGGTCCTCTGAGATGAAAAGTTTAGCACAGGAGAGGAATTCGTGGTGGGGTGCATCAAACCAGTCTGAAGACTGATGACACGAAAGAAAAAAAGAAGTCCAGTCTAACCATTCTACATAAGCTTCATACAGAACTTGAGCTTTGGTTCAGTCTTATTTTTTACTCCGTCTCTGATCTGTTTTCTTTCCTTTATAAGTTTCAACAGTTCCATTGAGTGGGAGTGGCTGGTCATAAGATACACATCACGCCGATAAATGCCAAACGACGCCTCGCTGTTTTATGGAGCGTAAACATTGGACGATTGGACAGCGGAAAACGTTGCGTGGAGTGATCCATCACAATGCGGCGATCCGATGGCAGGATGTGAGTATGGCGAATGCCCTGCGAACGCCATCTGCCAGCGTGTGTAGTGTCAACAGTAAAATTCGGAGGAGGTGGTGTTATGGCTTGGTCGTGTTTTTCATGGAGGGGTCTTGCACCCCTTGATGTTTTTGCGTGGCACTGTCACAGCACAGGCCTACATTGATGTTTTAAACACCTTCTTGCTTCCCAATGTTGAAGAGCAATTTGGGGATGGCGATTGCATCTCTCAACACGATCGAGCACCTGTTCATTGCGCGCGGCTTGTGGCGTAGTGGTACACGGCAATAACATTCCTGTAATGGACTGGCCTGCACAGAGTCCTGACCTGAATGCTATAGAACATCTTTGGGATCTTCTGGAACGCCGACTTCGTGCCTGGCCTCACCGACGGACATATACCTCTCCTCAGTGCAGCACTCCGTGAAGAATGGGCTGCCATTCCCCAAGAAACCTTCCATCACCTGATTGAAAGTATGGCTGCGAGAGTGGGAGCTGTCATCAATGCTAAGGGTGGGCCGACACCATATTGAATTCCAGCATTACCGATGGAGGGCGCCACGAACTTATAAGTCATTTTCAGCCAGGTGTCCGAATACTTTTGATCACATAGTGTAAAACTTTATGATACGGCCAACGTGAGGAAATTACAGTTCACGAGCATTTAACTGTGTGACGTTTGAGTAATTAGATCTGAAACCCTACGCCTTTTACCAAAACGGTACCATATGATGTTATGATAACTGTACCATCCAGTTGCGTCTGTCATGCTGGACTTCAATCATCTTACTACGGGAATATCATTGTCTTAGAAGGATATCGGACTCTGTAGTTCGATTAAAAATTCTTATTTACTATCCACAAGTGATTTTTGTTTTACTTTCTCGTATGAGACATCTTACCACATCTTCCTAATCAGTAGGACCTATTATTTAAAATATTCAAGCTGGCCTCGTTTGGAAGGTGAAACAGCAGAGCGAAAGCCAGGAACAGCGGGCCTCGACGTTAATTTGCCGTCCCTACAGGGGCGATCAGCGAGATTGCCCTCCACGGCGACGGGTCACCTACAAGCCCGTGCTATTGCGTAACCTGGCAGTTCACCTGCCGCTTATTACCAGCCAGAAACCGGTCCCGCTGTCATCTCACTTCCTCGTTTAATAGCACACCAACTCCAGCAGGAACCTCTGGGTCCTCTTCCCTCTGTTATTTTGTTGTTGTAGTCTTCAAACCGAAAACTGGTATGGTTCTCTCTCCATGCTAATGTGCTGTGTAAGCCTATTCCTCTATGTGTAAATATTGCGATCTACATCTATTTTTATCTCCTTACTGTAGTCAAGCTTTGGCCTGCCTATGCAGCTTTTACCTCCGACAATTACGTACATTACGAAATTTACGATTTTTGATGCCTCATGTGGTGTTCTATTAACCGTAACTGACCCCGTCTCTTACGCGTAAGTGCCGTAAATATCTTTTTTCCCCAGTTCTATTCAGGAGATTCTCATGTTTATCCGATATAATCATCTAATCTTCAGCACACGCCCGCATCTCGTGGTCGTGCGGTAGCGTTCTCGCTTCCCACGCCCGGGTTCCCGGGTTCGATTCCCGGTGGGGTCAGGGATTTTCTCTGCCTCGTGATGGCTGGGTGTTGTGTGCTGTCCTTAGGTTAGTTAGGTTTAAGTAGTTCTAAGTTCTAGGGGACTTATGACCGTAGTAGTTAAGTCCCATAGTGCTCAGAGCCATTTGAACCATTTTTTTTTTTTTCAGCACACTTCTGTAGCACCGTATTTCAAAAGCTTCTGCTCACTTTTTGCCTGAGCTGTTTATCATCCATGTTTCATTTCCTTTCAAGGCAACACTCCAGACGAATACTTCCTAACATCTTGATGGCAACTAGTTTCTCTTTTTCAGAAACGCTTTTCTTAGTACTGCCAGTCTGAATTTTATGCCGTTTCTACTTTTGCCATTGTCAGTTTTTTTGTTGTTCGAGTAGCCAAACTCCTATACTGTTTTTAGTGCCTCACTTCCTTTTCTCAGTCTCCCATTTTATTCGATTACATTCCAAAATGCTTGTTTTTATCTCATTGAGACTGATGTTACAATCTCTTCAAAGTACTGTCCATTCAACTTGTCTTTTTAGTACGTTTCCTTCTTTGACATCCACAATGCCATCGCCAAACCTCAACGTTTTTTATTTCTTCCTGAGCTGTAATTCCTTTTCCAAACTTCTCCTTAGTTTCCTTTATAACCAGCTCAGTGTACAAATTAAATAGCATAGGGGATAGGCTACAGTCCTGTATCACTCGATCCTCAACTACTGCTTCCATTTCATGTGCTTCGACCTTTATAACTGCAATTTGTTTTTTTTTTTTTTTGGTAGTTTAAAATCACTTTATTCCCTGTATTTTATCCCCGATATCTTCAGAATTTCGAAGAGAGTATTACAGTCGACACTGTCTATACAAAGTCTTCTCGAAATTACAAATTTTCATCTGAATTATTATTTGAATGCTTGTTTTGGGGGCAGGCAAACAGCGGCTGTATTCAGAATGAGATTTTCACTCGGCAGTGGAGTTTGCGCTGATATGAAACTTTCTGTCATATTAAAACTGTGTGCTGGACCGAGACTCGAACACGGAACCTTTGCCTTTCGCGCGCAAGTGCTCTATCGCGAAAGGCAAAGGTCCCGAGTTCGACTCTCGGTCCGGCACACAGTTTTAATCTGCCAGGAAGTTTCAGCGGCTGCATCTCTCCTCAGCCATATATCAACAAATAATGAGTCGTCATTACAGTAATAGTAACACCATAGATGCCGATACACATCATACTGTGTCAAAGATGCACAATTTAGAGCCCCAATTTATCGATGATCTTGCGACGATCTTAAGGTTGCTTTAAATGTTACAGAAGTATGATGGCCATTATGCTTAATTCTGCTGACTCTGTTACTCATTTACGCTGACGCAGCTGCAATATCAAGAGAGCAACAGGGGCATTATGGGAAGCCAATAACGATGACAATTATGATAAGATATTAAATGGTGCGCTGTCAGTGGAAAATGTTAAGACACCAAGACAGTCACGAATACAGTGGTAGCAAAGCTTGGAATATCTTCTGTGTTGGTTACAGAAAAATTATTCCGGTATATTGATTTCAATGAACAGAAGCGATCCCGATTAGACGGGTGTACGATGTGAAAGATCGCAACGGGAGCTTACAGTTAGAGAAATTAAGTACAGCGCATGAGATGTACATGAGGAAATGTATTCAGGAAACAGCTTTCAACTTCTGCTGGAGTGGTGGGCGGCCGAAATTGTTTATATGAAGGGGAGCACCGCTAGACGCATTTAGACAGCTCTAAGATGAGATTGTTTCCATTTACAATTATAGGAACACGTGACAGGGAATCAATTTCAAGCGTTTCGCTAACCAGAGGAGTGAAGGGTGAAGCAATGTATGAGGTACTGAGAATTCCTGCAGAAAAGACTGATATGCGATTACGATTTTCGTTGACTGTGAAATCCCTCGAAGCACGGCATAATAATAATAATATTTTATTAATTGTAACAATTCCGGCCGTGAAAGTTTACATTTTACAACTCAGGGCAGCGTTAGTCTTAGGAAACACCTTTAGATGATGCGTATATGTGCATTTGTATTTACGTTAGGGTACGTTATATGAGTATTTTTGAATGTTAACAACTTTATAGCCCAATTCTCAGTGTGTTACGAACCATGGAAGTGGTTTAAGAGCCGCAAGTACTTCCACCACAACTAACTTCACAATAAGCTTCACTTACACTCCCTGAGTATGGTAATATACATGAAGCTAACATATATCGCTTACTTCTGTGGTCGATTAACGTAAAAACCTCTCACAAGATCTTTGTAAGTCAGCTGATTTCTCACAGCGTCGGCACCCGTGGAAAAATTGTAATTCGCTGGAGGATGTCACTCGCCTAAGTTGGTTCACAAATTGTACTGCACTTGAAGGTGACAGATAGTTCATCGGGCCCCCAATAATCGCTACAATCAGAATTGTTGCCAGTGGGTCATATAATAGGTATATGTGAATCAATATAACATAGAGGTTAAGAGAAAATAACTAGCAAAACTCAAACCAAGGTTTGTCACCAATGTGGATGAAATAATAAGTAACACTGAAATGGAAACTATATAAAACAAAATTAGTAGAGAACAAGTATACATTGAATCCAAGTCATAAAAGGTACAGAATAACATGAGTCAGCCGGCCGGTGTGGCCGAGCGGTTCTAGGCTCTTCAGTCTGGAACCGCGCGACCGCTACGGTCGCAGGTTCGAATCCTGCCTCGGGCATGGATGTGTGTGATGTCCTTAGGTTAGTTAGGTTTAAGTAGTTCTAAGTTCTAGGGGACTGATGACCACAGATGTTAAGTACCATAGTGCTCAGAGCCATTTGAACCATTTAACAAGAGTCAACACGTGTCAGTTGGAATTTAACCAAAAGTAAACGACAAATCTCAAATGACGTATGGTGTGTGGCCTCTTTAATAATAAAATAATTTGTTCCAGGCTTCAAGACTTTGTAACTAAAAGCTAAGAAGCTGTCCTCGCCTAAGGCATTGGACGGGTCACAGGTGACGGATAGTGAACTTTCCATCGGATTTGGTGGACAGTTGCGAATACAGAATAAGCAGTCGCGGACCAAGGCAAAACAAAACCAAATCCACTTTACATCTGTCTTGCAGCAAGCGGCAGAGTGGTCAGCGTCTCTTCAACAATGGCGCGGCTGAAATTTATATTCTGGAACTAAACCTTCCAGTCTTCTCAACCCCATACGGTTCCAGGTACAATCATCATGGAGCATTTTGATAATCACAATATTACTCCAGATCGCCAACCCACTGCCAGTATTGCTGCTACAACTGATCATTCGGATTCTGGGGCAGCCAGGTTAAAAAATAGTGTAATTCAGCAGAGGAAGTCTGATCCCTCTGGACAACTTAAAACCGGAACAAGTACATTTTTTCAACACTTAACATACACTTTTCCAACCAAGTAAACTTCATAAATTATTGTATACATTAAAACAACAGAAGATTCAAACTTTGGCACTTCAAGAAACACAAATGATGGACAATAACACCATGGATTTCGGCAATCTGAAACTTGTAAAAGAATACTTAATACTACAACACATCTGGGAGATGCTTTTGCAATCTCCAAAAATATTTTAAATTCAATAACGGAGGTAAAACCTAACACTAATAAATTAGTGACAGTTTCTCTTGAACGTGCAAAACTTTGTATTACTTAGAAGAATGTGTACCTAAAGCATTTATAAAAATGTACAATCGACGATAATCCATCAAGGAAAACGAAGAAGTCGTATACATCTGTTAGAAATAACGTACAGACAGTTCGTCGTCGCTTAATGTGAGGCAGGTGCAAAACGTGTTATAACTGTATCAGTTAAACAATGTCTTCAAAAAATGAGGTAAAGACATTGAATACTTATCGGCGAAACAGTTACAAAAAATGGTTCAAATGGCTCTGAGCACTATGGGACTTAACTGCTGAGGTCATCAGTTCCCTAGAACTTAGAACTACTGAAACCTAACTAACCTAAGGACATCACACACATTTATGCCCGAGACAGGTTCAAATGGTTCAAATGGCTCTGAGCACTATGGGACTTAACATCTGTGGTCATCCCCTAAAACTTAGAACTACTTAAACCTAACTAACCTAAGGACATCACACACATCCATGCCCGTGGCAGGATTCGAACCTGCCACCGTAGCGGTCACGCGGTTCCAAACTGAAGCGCTTAGAGCCGCACGGCCACACCGGCCGGCCTCCCGAGGCAGGATTCGAACCTGCGACCGTAGCGGTCGCGCGGTTCCAGGCAGTAGCGCCTAGAACCGCTCGATCACTCCGGCTGGCAAACGGTTACACACATGGACTTGTTGTGAGTGGTCTGTACATTAAGGTTACAGTTACCCCTTTTGGATTACCAAGAGCAAAATAACAGTACATCTACAAACATTAAAAAGAAGATATATAGTAAATGTGAATGCAAAAGTAAAACATTACAGTATCCTAACGTCAGAAAGTAATAAACCTATCGCCAGTAAAATACACTGAAAAATTAGGTAACATGTGTGAAAAATTAAAAATTTGGTGAGGAACAGTTAAAAATTACGTACACACAAATTACGAAAATAGAAAAATAACCGATTTTTCGATTCGGTGTGCTCATTTAATAATTTCATGAGTTTTCTATATGAGTAGCTACAAATTTCTAGCTTCTAAAAAGGTCCATTGTACCCCCATTATCTGTAAAATATAGTACTTTGAGATTCTCATCGAAGCTTGTGACAGTATGTATCTCTGTTTTTAAATGCTCTTTAAATGCTTTCTTTTTTTTTTGGTCATCAGTCTGGTTTGTTGCGGCCCGCCACGAATTCCTTTCCTGTGCTAACCTCTTCATCTCAGAGTAGCACTTGCAACCTACGTCCTCAATTATTTGCTTGACGTATTCCAATCTCTGTCTTCCTCTACAGCTTTTGCCCTCTACAGCTCCCTCTAGTACCATGGAAGTCATTCCCTCATGTCTTAGCAGATGTCCTATCATCCTGTCCCTTCTCCTTATCAATATTTTCCACATATTCCTTTCCTCTCCGATTCTGCGTAGAACCTCCTCATTCCTTACCTTATCAGTCCACCTAATTTTCAACATTCGTCTATAGCACCACATCTCAAATGCTTCGATTCTCTTCTGTTCCGGTTTTCCCACAGTCCATGTTTCACTACCATACATTGCTGTACTCCAGACGTACATCCTCAGAAATTTCTTCCTCAAAGTAAGGCCAGTATTTGATATTAGTAGACTTCTCTTGGCCAGAAATGCCTTTTTTGCCATAGCGAGTCTGCTTTTGATGTCCTCCTTGCTCCGTCCGTCATTGGTTATTTTACTGCCTAGGTAGCAGAATTCCTTAACTTCATTGACTTCGTGACCATCAATCCTGATGTTAAGTTTCTCGCTGTTCTCATTTCTACTACTTCTCATTACCTTCGTCTTTCTCCGATTTACTCTCCAACCGTACTGTGTACTCATTAGACTGTTCTTTCCGTTCAGGAGATCATTTAATACTTCTTCACTTTCACTCAGGGTAGCAATGTCATCAGCGAATCGTACCATTGATATCCTTTCACCTTGTGTTTTAATTCCACTCCTGAACCTTTCTTTTATTTCCATCATTGCTTCCTCGATGTACAGATTGAAGAGTAGGGGCGAAAGGCTACAGCCTTGTCTTACACCCTTCTCAATACGAGCACTTCGTTCTTGATCTTCCGCTCTTATTATTCCCTCTTGGTTGTTGTACATATTGTATATGACCCGTCTCTCCCTATAGCTTACCCCTACTTTTTTCAGAATCTCGAACAGCTTGCGCCATTTTATATTGTCGAACGCTTTTCCAGGTCGACAAATCCTATGAAAGTGTCTTGATTTTACTTTAGCCTTGCTTCCATTATTAGCCGTAACGTCAGAATTGCCTCTCTCGTCCCTTTACTTTTCCTAAAGCCATTCTCAATTTTCTTTTCCATTCTTCTGTATATTATTCTTGTAAGCAGCTTCGATGCATGAGCTGTTAAGCTGATAGTGCGATAATTCTCGCACTTGTCAGCTCTTGCCGTCTTCGGAATTGTGTGGATGATGCTTTTCCGAAAGTCAGATGGTATGTCGCCAGACTCATATATTCTACACACCAACGTGAATAGTTGTTGCCACTTCCCCCAATGATTTTAGAAATTCTGATGGAATGTTATCTATCCCTTCTGCCTTATTTGACCGTAAGTCCTCCAAAGCTCTTTTAAATTCCGATTCTAATACTGGATCCCCTATCTCTTCTAAATCGACTCCTGTTTCTTCTTCTATCACATCAGACAAATCTTCACCCTCATAGAGGCTTTCAATGTATTCTTTCCACCTATCTGCTCTCTCCTCTGCATTTAACAGTGGAATTCCCGTTGCACTCTTAATGTTACCACCGTTGCTTTTAATGTCACCAAAGGTTGTTTCGACTTTCCTGTATGCTGAGTCTGTCCTTCCGACAATCATATCTTTTTCGATGTCTTCACATTTTTCCTCCAGCCATTTCGTCCTAGCTTCCCTTCACTTCCTATTTATTTCATTCCTCATCGACTTGTATTTCTGTATTCCTGATTTTCCCGGAACGTGTTTGTACTTCCTTCTTTCATGACTCAACTGAAGTATTTCTTCTGTTACCCATGGTTTCTTCGCAGCTACCTTCTTTGTACCTATGTTTTCCTTCCCAACTTCTGTGATGGCCCTTTTTAGAGATGTCCATTCCTCTTCAACTGTACTGCCTACTGCGCTATTCCTTATTGCTGTATCTATAGCGTTAGAGAACTTCAAACGTATCTCGTCATTCCTTAGTACTTCCGTATCCCACTTCTTTGCGTATTGATTCTTCCTGACTAATGTCTTGAGCTTCAGCCTACTCTTCATCACTACTATACTGTGATTGGAGTCTATATCTGCTCCTTGGTACGCCTTACAATCCAGTATCTGATTTCGGAATCTCTGTCTGACCATGATGTAATCTAATTGAAATCTTCCCGTGTCTCCCGGCCTTTTCCAAGTATACCTCCTCCTCTTGTGATTCTTGAACAGGGTATTCGCTATTACTAGCTGAAACTTGATACAGAACTCAATTAGTCTTTCTCCTCTTTCATTCCTTGTCCCAAGCCCATATTCTCCTGTAACCTTTTCTTCTACTTCTTCCCCTACAACTGCATTCCAGTCGCCCATTACTATTAGATTTTCGTCCCCCTTTGCATACTGCATTACCCCTTCAATATCCTCATACACTTTCTCTATCTGTTCATCTTCAGCTTGCGACGTCGGCATGTATACCTGAACTATCGTTGTCGGTGTTGCTCTGCTGTCGATTCTGATTAGAACCACCCGGTCACTGAACTGTTCACAGTAACACACCCTCTGCCCTATCTTCCTATTCATAACGAATCCTACACCTGTTATACCATTTTCTGCTGCTGTTGATATTACCCGATACTCATCTGACCAGAAATCCTTGTCTTCCTTCCACTGCACTTCACTGACCCCTACTATATCTAAATTGAGCCTTTGCATTTCCCTTTTCAGATTTTCTAGTTTCCATACCACGTTCAAGCTTCTGACATTCCACGCCCCGACTCGTAGAACGTTATCCTTTCGTTGATTATTCAATCTTTTTCTCATGGTAACCTCCCCCTTGGCAGTCCCCCCCCCCCCCCCCACCGGAGATCCGAATGGGGGACTATTCCGGAATCTTTTGCCAATGGAGAGATCATCATGACACTTCTTCAGTTACAGGCCACATGTCCTCTGGATACACGTTACGTGTCTTTAATGCAGTGGTTTCCATTGCCTTCTGCATCCTCATGTCGTTGATCATTGCTGATTCTGCCGCCTTTAGGGACAATTTCCCACCCCTAGGACAAGACAGTGCCCTGAACCTCTATCCGCTTCTCCGCCCTCTTTGACAAGGCCGTTGGCAGAATGAGGCTGAATTCTTACGCCGGAAGTTTTCGGCCGCCAATGCTGATTATTTATCAAAATTTAGGCAGTGGCGGGGATCGAACCCGGGACAGATTATGAATCAAAGACGCTACCCCTGGACCACGGGTGCTTCATAGCACAAAATGTGTGCTCTTCGTAACTTTCTCTAAAGGCTCCACCAGTCCGCCCGATTAACATACAGTCGCAGTCGTTACGGGTAATTTTATACACACCTGGTTTCTGAAATGGGTCAGCATGTTCTTTTGAGCATGTCAGTAACTTGAACGGTGTGTTATTATTTCCAAACTTATGCTAATATTTATTTTGCGAAATATATAAGCGATCTCGGCAGAAATCTGGCCAATGTAATCCACATTAGAGAAAACCTTTTGTTTGGTTATGTAACGCTAAAGAGAAATGTCATTTAATAGATCAGAATTTTTCCTAGTTATCCTTGAATGTTTGTGCTCATCTATTTTTGGTTGAAACCTAGTACTGAATGCTATGTCCCTAGGCACAAGCTTTTGATGTTCTTCCTCTTCAGGCTTTAAGGCATTTCTTGTTAACCTGCTAGTCATACAGTAGAAAAATGAGTTTTTATATCTGTCAGACTGTGATGAACAAAATGGCATTATTGAATCTGTGGCTGTTAATTTTCTATCAGTTGCAAACTTGTAATTACAGTCATTGTTCGTTATTTTAATATACAAAAATTGGTTTTACCGTTTTCTTCCTTTTCATATATGAATTGTATGTTTTGGAGTAAACTACATAAAGCACATTGGGCACACGTCTCTTAGTGGTAACCATGGATACATAGTTCTTGTGCGTTTTAGACTGCCACTTATGATCCATTCATAATCTCATCCTTGTCCTTTAATCTTCTAATTATTTGTTGGACCACTGTCACCTTATGCAGACAATTTATGCTCCTCTAGCTTTCTTACATAAGCTATGGCTCGATATAGTTGATGTGCTAAGTATTTTGCGTTGTGTATAACATTCTTATTTTATGACTAGTTTATTCATTCCATTACATTACGTTATTTATCTAAGTGATTATTTATCTAAGCGATTATTTGCTGATGTACTTAGACTGTTTATACATAGGTTCCGTTTATTTTTATTGAATGTAACTTCAATGAGATGTTACATCGCTGTGTCCTCTACTACATTTCGTTGATTTCTGTTGTATAGGCTGTTGACTAATTTATATTTGTAATACAGTTTATATACGTTGCCTTATTCAACTAACACATACTTCTTTCATTTCATCTTGACCACTTTGGTTCCTTTAGTATGTAGAATGTGATGAATTTAAGGATTTTTCTACTCATGGATAGTTTTCTAATTGACATTACATTTTTCCATTATTCCTACATAATCACCATTATCATAGAGACTATTACATCTATTACATTGTTGCATGACATACACACTCCGATTTTGACTCTTGGTGATCCGTACAGTATGATTTTTATAGAGTTGTTTAATATATGGTTACGTTCATGTTTCTCATGTCATGAAAGGTCTTACATTCCCCTTGATGTTTTTTCTCTGTACACACAACTATAAATTATAGTTACACGTAATACTACATTTTTATTTATTGTTGTAATTAATCATACTCAATTAATAATCCATTTTTTAACTTTCAAAACTTTAAATAATCTACACTGTAGAGTTTTACCCAGTATTTAGCGTTTTATCGTCTTTCACATTATTTTTCGCTTTCTATCGATATCTATTGCTCTTTATCCACAAATCTATACAGAAGATGTCATATTACTTTTTACAAAGGACCATTTCTATAGTTGGGACTTATTCTATTTCATGATTGTCTTGTTTTCTACCTAGTTTTAGAATTCGTTTTTCTCTTTACCTTATAAGACCAATTAGCTGTCTCCTTGGTTTACTCTTTTATTCTGCTGAATATTTCATTTTCCTTCTTATCTCCTATTATATGTTCTGGAATGGGGTTAATTCCTGAACATGGATTAGTCGCTTCATATACAAGCAGTTTTAACTTTATCTGCTATCCATCTGCCCAGGCATGATTCATTCAGTCAATCAATTCACGTTTTACCTAGTTATGATCTTATTTGCGATTTTACCTATTTATCTTCTACATGTTTCTTAGGTATATTTACCGTAAATAGCGGATGTTTGTTACAGTTACCCCTGGCAAACCATTACAAGTTATTATATTGTTCAAATGTGTATGAAATCTTATGGGACTTAACTGCTAAGGTCATCAGTCCCTGAGATTACACATTACTTACCCTAAAGTATCCTAAGGACAAACACACACACCCATGCCCGAGGGAGGACTCGAACCTCCGCCGGGACCAGCCGCTCAGTCCATGGCTGCAGCGCCTTAACCCGCTCAGCTAATCCCGCGCGGCTATTATATTATTACATAGACGTAACACCATACATTGCCTGAGATTTTTCATTTCCCATCTGTTAATTTCCAACTTATATGTGTTGACACTTCTTATTCAACACTTTTTATATAGCTTGGGAGGCGGAAATGCTTACTTGTTCCCTATTACTTTTAATTAATATTATATGGATTCCACTTAAATATTACTAATTATTATATCTACATTGGTGAAAGATATTATATGAATTCCACTTAAATCTTACTAATTATTACATCCAAATTGGTGAGACGCCTTGCCTTAACTGAATTTTGACAATTATTTTTTGTTAGCGTCCCCCCATTACGATCCATTGGCAGTACTGACATATGCCAAGCTATTGTCCATTAACCAGATAATTGTCTTTTTTCAGTATTACAATTGATTATATTGTTGTTTATACAGGGGCCTGATGACGATGTAATGCAACATCAAAACCGGTAGCTTAGTAAAGCGTTCAAGATTTATGCCTGAAGTTGTACTGCTGTTTGCTTCAAATTGACCAGCCGATAGCCTAGTCACCATCTTCTACAAGGAAGTACATTATGTGCATAATCACAGAACAATATTTACACAGAAGCAATATGGATACAACATATCAGTCAGTTACCAAACGGAATGGAAAACTGACTTTGGTATCGTTCGGAACTCATACATCGTTTTCCAACTTCTACTGAAACACCTCTCCCTCCAGACACTGTTCCAAAAGCGTTCAGATGTGTGTGAATTCCTAAGGGACCAAACTGCTGAGGTCATCGGTCCCTAGACTTACACTTATGCTAAGAACAACACACACGCCCATTCCCGAGGGAGGACTCGAGCCCCGGCGATACGGGCTGCGCAATCCGTGACATGGTGCCTCAAACCGCTCGGCCACTCCGCGCGGCAGGCACTGTTCCTAGTATCTTCTTAGAATGAACTATTAATATATAACGTGAACAGCATACCCACAAATATCGAATCCAACTGGTTACCTATACCCGTTACTCTAAGGGTATCCCGCATGAGGAGGTCGAGATGAATTACCTGTGATCGGTATTTTTGGAATCCATGCTGGTTTCCACTTCAATAAGAACAGCTAATCAGCCGGTGAACACGTCGTACGACGCAGTTAAAACCGTGGAAACGTGGGAGCAGGGCATGAAAGGGGACGCTGCACTCCGTGAATTGCACGTAATATCGGAAGTGGCCAGGTCCATCCGCTGTTTAATCAGGGCACGAGCTAGCTGCAATCGCCCCGTGCATATTCCATGAAATGTTCGCTCTGTTTACACGTAGCCTGCTAGTGGCGCTGCAGGGCCTCAGTGAATAGGGACGCTTACTAAAGCTTCCCATGTGTTATTAACGAGCAGCCAGTTACATCAGGTAGCCCATATTAGGCACGCATGATCATCTTGTGGTCACCTCCTACTATGTGTGTGTGCTCGTGTGTTTGTGTGTGCGTGTGTATGTGTGAGCGCACGCACGCTCGTGTTTCGAGGGGGTGGGGGAAAAGGATGACGGTGGGGAGTAGAGAAGGAAAGACAGACAGTTTAAAGAGGCAAGGAACTCAGCGAACTGAGAATTTTGCTTGAGAAGAAAATAAACAGAGAGTGACACGTATTACGGTATGTGAGTATAAAACGTCACAATATAGCAACAAGGCAATAAAAATCTGTGCAGCTACATCATGATTTTACCAAAGGCGTATAAATCTAGCGGAGCAGTGAAAATCTGACAAAACTATTGATGGTTTCAAGAAAGAGGAAAGTACAGGACGACCTATAATGACCGAAGATGCTAAATACATCTACAAGGCAACGAAATCTGACCTGTTTCCAGCAACTGATCTGAATTAATGAAAGAGGACTGAAGAAGAATATTGTCGAATGTAGCAACCAAGAAAAAGTCACCATGAAGTAGTAGCATATACGTAACTAGAAGTTACTTGAAAAATACTGGCGTAAGGTACATTTAAAGAGAAAATTGTCCGAAACCTTATCCAGAAGAATTTTTTAAAAAAAGGACTAGAGGCAGCTGCTTGAAATGACTCATTTTGAAAGAGCTCACTTTCCTCGGTTTAGATGTCTTGCTGGTGCAGTACCGCAGTGTAAAGACTGATGAAAGTTTATCATCAGGTACCGGAAAGCTGAGAAAGTACATACTGCAGAAGCTGAGTGCACTGTAAAATTGCAGAAGATGTCTAAACATGGAGTTGTATGGCCTCGAAATCGATAGCATTATGAATGTAACAGAAGAACAGAAAATACAGTTTTAAGGAAAATAGGACTAATAACATGAACCGAATAAATTTTTAAATGTAAATTTCGATAAACACATGCCAATGAGAGACTTCAGAAAGTACTTTGTATACATATGTAACGGTTTAACATGGAAATCATTTTTTTGGTGTTGTGTTGGAACTACTCGTCTTAAGTCAGCAAATTGAGCCGTTACAGGCTGGTGCCGGTGCAGCCAGAAAAAAATGCTGTAATATGATGCTGATCGGGAGGCTAAACCACTAATAATGTTAGTTGACGAATCCAGTTTATATCAGTTATCTGGATTCGTGTCAGAAATTTGGTTCCTCAAATTTTGTGATCCTATGTGACAGCATAATTCTCCTACAAAATGAAAGCCAATTCTTATGGTGTGACTATGCCGCATATTCCAACTAAGAGTTACCATAATTTCCAGCAATGCCAAGAGGAAAACGTCTTAGATGTGGAATAAAAATTGAAGTGGACGACTATCACTGATACGATTTTCATAACATAGATTACGCATTGAAAGTATGCCAAGAAGACGAAAAGGTTGTGGGTTAGCTGAAATTAAATTAGTGAAAAAACTCAACCATGTCAAATCAAAATGGTTCAAATGCCTCTAAGCAGTGTGGGACTTAACATCTGAGGTCATCAATCCCCTAGACTTACAACTACTTAAATATAACTTAACCTAAGGACATCAAACACAACCACGTCCGAGGCAGGATTGGAACCTGGGACCATAGCAGCAGCGGTGTTCCGGAATGAAGCACCTAGAACCGCTCGGTCACAACGGCCGGCCATGTCAAAATGGTAGGCATCATAGTAGACTAAGTGATAGAGAATTCTGATGTTGGGTGTAAGTGTTACCCTAAGATAAAGGGACTGTAACATGAGAGGAATTGTCAACCGCTTAAAATCGACCAAGAAACCATCTCTGTGAAGCAGAACAATACTCACTGCGACTCCCCAGTCGGTCCGAAAATAGTGTAACTTCCAAATCAGATGTGGATCCAAGCAAACCATGTTAACCAGTGATGTACAGAGATTATTAAGGTTTTGTTAAAACGTTTTGTATGTTTGTTATTATTAAATCCTAGGCATCTGTGAAATTTAAATATAAGAGTGATGACAAATTGCATTTGAGGAGGGGGTGGAATGAGGGGGATGCAGGCGGTGGGGTAGATGTGTGGGGGGAGGGATGAATGAAAAACTGTGACCATTTCCCAAAACCGAATCCTGGATTTACACTTGTTTTGCATTGTATGTTAACCGGGGGCCTAGAAACGACGGAGAGGCTCCGTCCCCGCCGCAGCCGCAATGGTCCACAACCCCATAACGACTACCGCAGTCCACATCACCCCTCCGCCGCCTCACACGGAACCACTCTTTCAGGGTTATTGTGCGGTTCGGCCCCCGGTGGACCTCCTCCCGCCGCCCCCCCCCCCCCCCCCCCCCAGGGAACGTCTCACACGAGACGAGTGTAACCCCTATGTTTGCGTGGTAGAGTACTGGTGGTGTACGCGTACGTGGAGAAGTTACTTGCGCAGCAATCGCCGACATAGTGCAGCTGAGGCCGAATAAGGGGAACCAGCCCGCATTCGCCGAGGCAGATGAAAGACCACCTAAAAACCATCTACAGACTGGCCAGCTCACCGGACCTCGACACAAGTCATCCGGACAGATTCGTGCCGGCGACCAGGCGCTCCTTCCGAATCCGGAAAGCACTGCGTTAGACTGCTCGGCTAACCGGGCGGGCGGAATTTACACTTAGTAACTTTCCAATTATGCAACGAACCGCTGAATAACCAAAATTAGTGTACTCTTCAAGACTAACGGATATGTAGCAAGCTACGTAAAATATATCAGTTGTAAAAAATCGAAGTGCAATTTATGGCTGAAGTGGAAAAATTATTTACGTTTTATAATCGTCACGGATCTTCAGTGTTCAAATCCCATTATGTGCTCTAAGAGGGGCCATACGGCCGGACATCCGGGAGTGATGGTCCAGGGTCCAAGTTCTTTTCATAGCAGGACTCCTTTGGTTGTCACCCTTACAGCGCAGCGGTACGTCGACAATGTCCTAGGCCAGTATTGTTGCCCACCATGGCAAGCCATCAAAAATGTTCAAATGTATGTGAAATCTTATGGGACTTAACTGCTAAGGTCATCAGTCCCTAAGCTTACACACTACTTAACCTAAATTATCCTAAGGACAAACATACACACACCCATGCCCGAGGGAGGACTCGAACCTCCGCCGGGATCAGCCGGGCAAGCCATCCTGGGCTTACATTTCACCAAGATAATACCCCCCCACACACACAGTGATGGATTCTACTGCTTGTCTTCGTGCTGGTCAAACCCACCTTGGTCAGCAAGGTCAGCGAATCTCTCCCGAATTGAGAACTTTTGAAGAATTATGGGCAGGGTCCTTCAACCATCTCGGGATTTCGACAAGCCAGCGCGATAATTTGTTTGGCAGGATATCGTTCAGGAGGGCACCCAACGACTCTATGTATCAATGCCAAGCCGAATAACTGCTTGCGTATGGGCCAGAGGTTGAGCAACGCGTTATTGACTTTTTTCCCTCTAGAATAAATCATCCAGATTTTACCGAAATTGTAATCATTTGTTCGTCTGTACATGTGCTCACATTCGGATAATTCCTTCGTGGTGCGTCGTTTTTATTCCTTTTTTTTCAGTGTAATTCTTTCCCAGATCTATGTCACCCAGTCACCCAGTAATGTATTCGATACAGTGACCGTAATTTTCCTCAATATAACTTTTTTTTATTTATCAAAGCTAAACATTACATGCACGATATAACAATCATTCTTTACATTACATCCGCTCTCGTTGAAGTACATCATACAACTATTTCTAGGCATGCTCTTCATGAACTGCTTTATAAAGCATATGCCTGCAAAAGCTAGGCCGAGAACAAAAGCAGTGGATACAACTGAAGTATTTCGGCAAAAGTGATTAACAAAATTTATTGACTTGCATTACAACTCAGTTACTCTTATCTAAACTAGTCTGCAACTACTTGTTACTTTTCTTCCAGTTTTACATTTGTAGACTTTGATTTGATGAACTTCGTAGCCGTTTTAATTGAATATTTGATGTCACAAAACAGATTAAATTATTAAATTAACGTATTTTTAGTAAAATTATGATAAATTATTAAATAATTGTATGACAGACTTTATTCAAATCTTTGCAACATGAAGCATGTGACTGAATATATATTACTGAGTTTTGTTTAGTGTGGTACCTCACTAATTCGGACAAATGAGTGCGAGTCCCAGTCTGTATTACTAAAAGCCTGAATTACAGAAATGTTCCTATAACAATTATCTGCTCTATTAGAAATAAATACTGGACGTTCTGCAATATTATGTAAAAAAGTATACAGTATATTAAATTTAAAACAGTTCTTTCAGTGCTATAACGGTAATGGACTATAGGATTAAACAAATGAAAGTTACAATACAAATTCAAAGGTCACATTAAACAAGCTTGATCTATACTCTAGTGCAGATATCGATTACTGTATGTATTCAAAAAAGAAAGACTGCACTGCACTGGAAAATTGTATACTACGTTTACTGCGGAATTGTATTTACTTTACTGGTTATTGGCTGCTGTCATCTGGATCTACGATGGTACTGTAAACAACTGACGAAGAGGCAGTATTAAACCGCTCGATATTGTTGCTGTGGTAATGTTTTCATCCCAAATGTCTTATAGACTTAACCATTTAAATTTATTCCCAGGACACGTAAATACACTAAGCAGTGATAGAGATCGAAATTGAACACATCTCCTCATGTTGGATTCAGCAAGCAAACTGAACAAGTTTTCACTTCGTTGCGTGCTTGTGACCAACAATTGTACATACATCACTCATTATCAGCCAGTGGAGAAGCGTATGGGAAGAGAGCGGATGCGTTCAACACTACAATAAATGAGCTTGGAGCAATTAACGTCTGGGAGATCAAGGCGGCGCTTCACTTTACAGTGAAAGAACAGTCCGAATTATCGCTCATTTCAAATTGTTGTTGTTGTTCAGGTCTTCAGTCCAAAGATCGGTTTGATGCAGCTCTCTATACTACTCTATCGTGTGCAAGCCTCTTCGTCTCCGAGTAACTACTGCAACCGACCTCCCTCTGAATCCGCTCACTGTATTCATTTCTTTGCCTGTCTCTAAGAGCGCTACCCCACACGCTTCCCTTCTTCTAGTCAAGTTGTACCACTAATTTCTCTTCTCTTCAATTCTATTCACCACTTCATCATTAGTTACGTGATCTACCCACCTAATCTCAGCATTCTTCTGTAGTGACACATTTCAAAAGCTCCTATCTCGTTTCTGTACATATTGTAAATAGCCTCGCGTCCTGTATTGTACCCTTGCCACCTTTGGAATTTGAAAGAGAGTATTCCAGTCAACACCGTCAAAAGCTTTCTCTAAGTCTACAAACGATATAAACGAAAGTTTTCCTTTCTTTAACCTATCTTCTATGAGAAGTCGTAGGGTCTATATTGCCTCATGTGTTCCTACCTTTCTCCTGAATCCAAACTGATCTTCCCCGAGGTCGGCTGCTGCCAGTTTTTCCATTCTTCTGTAAAGGATTTGTGTTAGTATTTTGCAACGGTGACTTATTAAACTAATAGTTCGGTAATTTTCACACCTATCAGCACCTGCTTTCTTTGTAATTGGAATTATTATATTCTTCTCGAGGTCTGAGGGTATTTCGCCTGTCTCATACATCTTGCTCACCAGATGGAAGAGTTCTGTCATAGCTGGCTCTCCCAAGGCTATCAGTAGTTCTAACGGAATGTTGTCTACGTCAGGGGCCTTGTTTCCACCTAAGTCTTTCAGTGCTTTGTCAAATTCTTCGTGCAATATCATAGCTCCCTTCTCATCTTCATCTACGTCCTCTTCCATTTCCATAATATTGTCCACAAGTACATCTCCCTCGTATAGACCTTCTGTATACTCTGTCCACCTTTCTGTTTTCCCTCCATTCCTTAGCACGGGTTTTCCACCTGAGCGCTTGATATTCATACAGGTGGTTCTCTTTTCTCCAAAAGTCTCCTTAATTTTCCTGTAGTGATATAGCGTGTACATCCTTACATTTGTCCTATGGTCATCCCTAGTCAGCCATTTTGCACTTCCTGGCGATTTGATTTTTAGACGTTTGTTTTCCCATTCGCTTCTTTCATTTACGGCGTGTTTATATTTTCTTCCCACATCGAAGAGACTGAATATCTTTCCTGTTACTCAAGTATTTCTAGTAGCCCTGGTCTATTTACCTACAGATCCTCTGCTGACTTCCCTATTTCATCCCTCAAAGCCACCCATTCTTCTATTACTGTATCTCTTTTGTCTATTGTTGTCAATCATTCCCTAATGCTTCATCTAAAACCGTCTACAACCTGTGGTTCTTCCAGTTTGTCCATGTCCCATCTCCTTAAATTCCTGTCCTTTTGCAGTTTCTTCAGTTTTAATCTGCAGTTCATAAGCAATGAAGTGTGATCAGAGTCCACATCTGCCTTTACAAACGTCTTACAATTTATCATCTGGTTCCGAAATCTCTTAGCATTTTATAATAAGTCTGAAACCTTCCAGTGTCTCCAGGTCCCTTCCACGTATTCTTTCATGATTCTTAAACCAAATGTTAGCTACGATTAAGTTGTGCAAAATTCTACCAGACGGGTTCCTCATCATTCCTCACCCCCCACTCCATATTCACCTACTACTTTTCGTTCTCTTCCTCTTCCTACTATCGAATTCCAGTCCCCCATGACTATTAAATTTTCATCTCCCTTAACTACCTGAATAATTTCTTTTATCTCATCAAACATTTCTTCAATCTCTTCATTATCTGCAGAGCCAGTTGGCGTATAAACTTGTACTATTGTGGTAGGCATGGGCTTTGTGTCTATCTTGGCTACAATAATACGTTCACTATGCTGTTCGTAGTAGCTTATCCGTGGTCCCTTTTTTAAATTCATTATTAAAGCTACTCCTGCATTACCCTTATTTGATTTTGTATTTGTAACCCTGTTTTGACCTGACCAGAAATCTTCTTCCTCCTGCCACCGAACTTCACTAATTTCCACTATATCTAACTTTAACCTATCCATTCCCCTTTTTAAATTTACTAACCTACCTGCCCAAATAAGGGATATGAGATTCCACGCTCCGATACGTAGAACGCCAGTTTTGTTGCTCCTGATAACGACGTCCTTCTGAGTAGTCCCCGCCACCAGATCCGAATGGGGAACTATTTTACCTCCGGAATATTTTACTCAAGATGACGCCATCATCATTTAATCATACAATAGGGCTGTATGACCTCTGGAAGAATTACGGCTATAGTTTCCCCTTGCTTTCAGCCGTTTACAGTAGCACCACAGCAAGGCCGTTTTGATTGATGTTACAAGGCGATATCAGTCAATCATCCAGACTGTTGCCCCTGCAACTACTGTAAAGTCTGCTGCCACTCTTCAGGAAGCACACGGTTGCCTGGCCTGTCAACAGATACCCCTCCGTTGTGGTTGTACCTGCGGTAAGGCTATCTGTATCGCTGAGGCACGCAAGCGTCCCCGCTAACGCAAGGTAAAATAAATTACAAATAAGTAAAGGTTTACTGCATTAGGAATCTAGTTTAGATTGACTGGATCACACTCTGTAAGTACGAATTTGTGAAGGTTTTCTCTTTTACGAAACTGAATTACACGGGCTAAGTCAGACTCATTCAATAAATTGCGATACCTCACCTCTTGAAAAGTGTGAAAGAAATAAACAATACCCGTGTCTCGAAAATGTTGAAAGATATGTGTGATACATAGCGTTTCGAGAAAGAGGGTGGAGTGGCCGATACCTCGGATGACGTTACGCTCACTCGTCGCTCCTGTTTCCTCCGGTAACAGCCTGTTGCCGTGGAGTACGTTTAGCGTGGCGTGCAGCTGACCGGTCCGACCCCGCGCTCTGCTCTCACCGCGGCTCTGCCCCTGGCGGGGTCGTCGCCCGCCACGCCGCTATCGGACAAGCAGCTCTCGCCAGCGCGTTCCCACCTCAGCTCGCCTCACCACTCTGGCAGAGGGGCCGTCTCGCCGCGGGCGCAGCAGGAAATCGCCTCTTACAACACGATCGGCCTGCAGCCAGTACGACAGGCGGAGACCTATTTGTTGCGCTAGAGATGCTGTAATCGACAACAAAAACATGAGGTACCATGTGATAATAGCTCTCTGCTGCCAGTTCAGTTGTTATGACTCATATTCTTTCTTCCCTTTCAGTTTCTACTCTCTACAGCTCTCTGAAGTACTATGGAAGTTATTCCTTGATGTCTTAATAGACATTCTACCACCCTTTCCCTTGTTCCTGTCAATGTTTTTCTCTTCGCCGATAATGTGGAAAATCTTCTCATTTCTTACTGCATCAGTTCACCAAATTTTCAATATCTTTCTATAACATCACATCTCAAAAATGTAGATTGTCTGCTTTCCTCTCTTATTCATGACGAATCCTACACTCGTGACACCAATTTCTGCCGCTGTTTCCCGAAACGCCGTGCGTAAAAACCGGACTTTCAGGCGCTCGAATCTCAGTTTCTACTGGTGATAAATAGTTAGGGTCAAGTGGATAGCCCTAGGGCTATTTGAATACCCAATAGAAGAACAGAAGGATGGTCTCAGTGTCAATATCTTACAATACAGGGTCGAAGAGCGAATAGTACACAATGGCTTCTGCTTACGCAAACGGAGCAAATCGGTTGGTTCTTTTTGCATTTGATGGAACCTATGGAGGCACCAGTATTTCATGGACGGTTCCTCGGAAAACCCCAAAAACGGTATTTTCGGTATATTTTCGCCATCATCCGTGGACGAAAACCCAGCCGAGCATTCCAGAACGACTATGCACAGCAAATGGCTGTAGCCTTGTATGGAAGTGAAACATGGACGGTAAATAGTTTAGACAAGAAGAGAGTAGAAGCTTTCGAAATGTGGTGCTACAGAAGAATGCTGAAGATTAGATGAGTAGATCACATAACTAATGAGGAAGTATTGAATAGAATTGCAGAGAAGAGAAATTTGTGGCACAACTTCACTAGAAGAAGGGATCGGTTGGTAGGGCATATTCTGAGGAATCAAGGGATCACCAATTTAGTATTGGAGGGCAGCGTGGAGGGTAAAAATCGTAGAGAGAGACCAAGAGATGAATACACTAAACAGATCAGAAGGATATAGGTTGCAGTAGGTACTGGGAGCTGAAGAAGCTTGCACAGGGCAGAGTAGCATGGACAGCTGCATCAAACCAGTCTCTGGACTGAAGACCACAACAACAATTCCTAAAATCACGATCTTGTCCAGCACTGTTTTCTTGATGTCTCTATCCGTTTCCAAAATACAGTACAAATGTCCTACGTTCCCTATTTCTTCAGGTAAAATCTGGTACGGGATGATATACCCACTCTTACGCTATATTCGTCTGAAGGGATATCATTATCTTCTTTCCAGTTCACTTCACTGACCACCGCTATATCTAGACTTAGCCTTTGCGTTTCCATTTTCAGATTTTCTAGCTTCCCCAGGACGTTCGACGCTCGACTTCGTAGAATGTTACCCTTTCATAAGTCTTTTCCTCGTAGTCACCTACCCCTTGCAGCCTCTCCTGGAGATCTTAATGTGGGACAAATCTGGAATCTTTTGTCAGTGGAAGTCATTGTGACACTTTCTTCAATTCCATGTCTTTTCAGCTATGATTTCTGTTCTCTTCTACATCTTCATACCATTGAACATTGCCCTATCCTCTTTATTGTCGGGACAGAAGAGGCTCCTCGAACTTCTGTGCGCTCTTAGGCCCTGTTCGGCAAGGTCGTTCTCAGAAGAAGTTAATTCCTTGTAACGAATGTCTTCGGCCACCGTTGTGATGATATTTATTCAAAATTTAAACAGTGACTGGGATCGAACCCGAATACATTTTGACTTGGTGTTACCCTTTGCCCACGGTGGCTCCGAGGACATGAAAAGGAAGCGGTGATTGAAAAGGGATTTTGACAGCTCTATCCCCCATTATACTAGATCCGTACATGAACATGGGCGCACCCAGCGGCCGGCAGGATAGTGCAGTCTCTCGCCCCTAACTTCATCCGAGATTTCTTTTGGAAGGAGGACAGGTTAAACCGACTTCGCACTGTATTCATCAGACAGACGTATCAGTGCAATGCGTTTCAAGAAAGCCATTGCATGTATCTGATATTGACTAGTAGCATATGAACCCAGATAGTTTGTTGTGAAATCTCCTGACTACTTCGTCAACCTCTATGAAACCGACGTAAATGCCCCTCCCCAAGCCTTTCTCTCGCACGGCGACTAGAACGGATGGAAAATAAGACGTTGGATGTAGTAAAAGGGTTTTGCTGTTTTGGCAGCTAAATAACTGAGGTTGGCAGAAGTAAAAATGATATAGATGGCAGACTGGCAATAGAAACAAAAGCGTTTCTGTAAAACAGAAAAGTATTTGACGTTTTGCAGCGCTCGAAAAACTTGTACTCATACTGTCAAAGGGACTATGACACGTCATTTTGATGTTGCACTTCACCAGATTAACCCCATAACTGGCAAAATCTTTTTTCCAGCATAACAATGAAATACATGCCAATATGTACTTGTTGGAAATAACAATGAATAAATCTTCTCAATATATTGTGTATTTTTAAGCCTACCATGGATATGCGGCGGTAAGCATTCTCAGCAATGAATTAGGAGAAGACTTTTTTTTGAGTCATCAGACTGATTTGATGCGGCCTGCCGCAATTTCCTCTCCTGTGTCAACCTCTTCATCCCAGAGTAGCGCTTACAACCTACGCCTTCAATTATTTTTTGGATCTATTCCAATCCCTTCCTTCCTCTACATTTTTTGCCTTCTAAAACTCCCTCTAGTACCATGGAATTCATTCCCTGATATCTTAATAGATGTTCTATTATCCTGTCCCTTATTCTTGTCAGTGTTTTCCACATACTCCTTTCCTCTCCGATTCTGCGCAGAACCTCCTCCTTCCTCATCTTATCAGTTCACCCAATTTTCAACATTCGTCTATAGCACCACACCACAAATGCTCCGATTCTCTTCTGTTCTGCTTTTACCACAGTCCATGTTTCACTACTATACAATGCTGTGCGCCATTCTCAGAAATTTCTTTCTCAATTTCACACCTACGTCTGATACTTGGTGAGGAATGCCCTTTTTGTCAGTGCTAGTCTGCTATTGATGTCCTACTTGCTCCGTCCGTCACTGACTATTTTGCTGCATAGGTATCAGTCTAAACTTCATCTACTTCGTGACCATCAATTCTGCCCAATTCATAAAACGGATACATTCTTGCATTCATTCATTTTGAGGCAGTTAATGAGTATCATGATCTAAATACATATATGATGATCGGACGCACATGCTGTAATCAAAGCCATTTTTATGACTGAGGATGGTTTGTTTTATGACAGAGTCATGTGTAAAGAGCAATCCAAATCTTTCCGTTCGAAGGCTCCACACCAGAATGGGTACACCAGTCAGAGTAAATCGCCGTGAGCAATGAGGCTATCGCCCACCAACGCTCTACGTGGTGAAACATCGTATTCTGCTGTGTGAAGAAGACAGTAACTGCCTCACGCCATTCGACAGGAATCATTGCCCCTTCATTGCCTTTTTAAGGGACCGAAGATGTCAAATCAAGTGGGGAGAGATCAGGACTATGGTGGTGGTGGTGGGGGAGGGGAGGGGGGGAGGGGGGGGGAGGGAGTGTGCGTTTACCACATATTGTTCTCCGTAATGGATGAAGCTTGCCTCCCAGATAGAGCGAGCGGCGTCTTGTGTAGAATCGCGACCAGCAGGGAACTTGGCGCACCATTCCACATTGGGGGTTTTCGACAGACATTCTGTCCCGTATACGTTCTTCATTCTTCGATTGATGTCTACTGGGGTTTGTCCTTCGATAGCCGTGAAAATAAAACAGTACGTTGGTCCTGTTTGAAGGCATCTGATAATAACTTCGCCATAGTTCATGTTTCCGCATTTACTGCACGCAGGTCGGAGGGACACGAAAACCGCACTAATACCTTGCCCACGTGTCGGTTCTTAAATACCTGCATGGGAGTCGTGCTAGGCTGCATACACGCAGCAACAAAGTCCGCAAACAAAAATTTTTTGATCGCCCCTTATAGTTTTAATAAAGCAACAATCAGCTATGACATGACCTTTTTTTAATGTTTTAAAACTGTAACTCACCGCATTCATAAAACAAAAAGAATGATGTTTCTCTGAACCAAACACATCGATCTCATGAGAATTGTGTTTCCAAGACACAAATGACATTTTTATGCTTCTCTTTTGTTGTTTGATGTCATTAGACGGCGATTTTACTGTTATCTACGTAGAATTTCTCGCAAACTTTACAGCAGAATTCAACTACTGTAAACCCTCGATAATTCAAAGCTCAAAAGATTTTTGAAAAAGTTCGAACAATTGCAAGTTCGATTTAACGAAACCTTGACTGATCAAGATGGAATCAAGAAATAGTGGAAAGACGGTTATACAGTAAAAAAAAGAAAAAAAGCTTGATCTCTTTCTACTTCAGTGACATCCAGAGTACTTGGGCAAGCGCATTTTTCATGGTGATCAAAGTCGAAAATATCTCACCGTCTACCTTCGTTCTGTGGACGTTTTTACGGAACGTCTCCAATGACGGCTTTGCATCTTCTGAGGTCACAGATGGAATCGGTTCTTCTTCTTCTTCGTCTTCTGCTTTCTCCATTACCGTTAAAATGAATGAAAGCATCGAATTTTCTATTTTCTCCTAAATCAGGAAGAGGAGACCTGCGAGAGTAAAGCTTTCATACTTCTTTGAATTCATTTTTACAACTGATTCATGTGCTGCAGTACGATATTCATTGTTGATTAAACAAAGAAACACCGCGGAAAGTTGAACGTCGAAACAGTTACCAAAATAAATGACAACAGTTCAGTCACCGAGTGCTAGACAGCCGCTGACTTCTATTATAGTAGAACGAGATTTTCGCTCTGCAGCGGAGTGTGCACTGATATGAAACCTCCTGTGTGAGGCCCGAGACTCGAAGTCGTGATATTTGCCTTTCGCGGGAATGTGCTCTACCGACTGAGCTACCCAAGCACGAATCACGACCCGCTCTCAGAGCTTCAATTCTGGTAGTACCTCGTCTCCTACCTTCCAAACTTTACAGGAACTCTTCTGCGAACCTGCTTCTGTGAAGTTTCGGATTATAGTGTTTGTTGGAAGTATATAGTGTAATCACTTCGATTCATCGAGCGTACCAGAACGCAGAATTTCTTGGACATATCGAGGTTTTGTCAAAAGACAAGACAATTAGTTAGATTTATCCATAAATTCTGTTCATGGAGGTCTGAATTAGCAATTGTCGACTGTGCATGCTTTCATATCACCGTACCCATTACGATTATTCGTATTTCTTAACGTTGCGATACTAAGACTCGTGAAGAATGCTCCTCGCAGACACATGCGCACATTTCGGAAGAGGAACCCCCGCCCACGATATCGGGAAGCTCATATACACTCATCCGCTTCGAGGGAGGCACCAGCTGAGTGAAAGTTCGCCGTTGCGCCACGTTCAAAGCTGCTCGGTGATATACGGACGGAGCCACTGTATGTCCCGAGACGCCGTGCAAATGACCTACATCGCGAGCTTCCATTCACTCGTCCCCAGGGGACCTCTGCTCTTTCCGAGGCCAGCGAACTCCCTCATTAGAAAGGCGCACATCTTGTTAGCGCGCCCGTCAGTGGTCGTACCGTTTTTTATTAACCTACAGAACCAATCAGACACATTGTTTTTTTCATACTAGTGTTGCTCAGTGCAGATAGTTTTTCTGAGGCTCTTTAGTTCAGAGCTGGTGTTATTGCGAAAAACAAATGATTAGGTAGACAAATTTCGTTGTCGTAAATCGATCAAAGATTTCTTATTTGCTTTCTAGCTGTATTTATTGATTTTAGTTTTACACAATACTGATTACAAAGATACTAAGGGTCTTCAGAACCGTTTCTAGGGCATTTGAATCTATCGATATCTGCAGAATTCTGGTGTCTCATTCACACCTTGAGTATGTGCTGTTGATCTCCAAGTACCAGATTTACTGTATAGCGATGGAACTGAAAAATTGCGGGACAGCTCTCGGACAAATGGTCCGTACCGTATAGATGCGACATCAGCTTCTGCCCTTGTTAGGGAACGTAACGGTTTAACGTCTCGTCCGCAGAAATGTATTCGAGAGGTCGCAAGTTTATAGAATTGCCATTTTTGACATAACTGATTGGATCAGTTTGAAAACGTGTAGCGCTCCATGAAGTAAATTTTACAGCAACTATACAAAACTTACTGTATCTCAAATGATTAGTTTTTATTCATTTGGTACTTATAACGTCGGTAGCGTTCTCTCTTCCCGAGCACGGGGTCCTGGGTTCGATTCGCGGCGGGGTCAGGGATTTTTCTTGCCTCGAGATGACTGGGTGTTGTTGTATCGTCTTCATCGTCATCATTCATTCCCATTACGGTAGGAGGAACGCAACGGCAAACCACCTCCATTAGGACCTTGCCTAGTAAGGCGGTGCGCGTCTCCCGCATCGTTCCCCTACGCTCTGTAAAGAAGCATGGGACTTCATTTCCATTTTTTTCACTTATAACGTAGGTTGCTTTGATACAGAAAGCATATTTCAGTAATAACTCTTCTCATATTTTTAATATCAATATCGATGCCATCTTTTTGATTCAACTATCTGAAATTGTATCCTCATATGATTATACAACCAATATGTAACATAACAAGAAAATATTCACAAAAAGTTATTCATATTCAAATAATACTTGGTTGACACAGTTAAAATTAAAATCTTGAAATGTAGACAATTCAGAACGACAGAGCAAAATCTGCGAGATATCAATAGAAGTAACCAACAAAATGTATCTCGAAGGGGAAAAAGAGGGAATAATTTAAAAAAAACGCATTTTTAAGTATGAAGATATGCATAAAACTTCCGTTGCTCACAAGACTTCACATCTGATCACATTAACGGATTATACTGCACTACTTTCAAGCTATGTATATTTTAATGTTGACAGTCGTAACTAAGGCTGAACAAAATGTGTCTTGGAGTGATTGGTAAAGCGTAGCTAAAAATGGTTCAGATGGCTCTAAGCACTATGAGACTTAACATCTGAGGTCATCAGTATCCTACACTTAGAACTACCTAAACCTAACTAACCTAAGAACATCACACACATCAATATTCATAAGCCGTAATCGATCACTTTATGCAATTACTTAATTATCCCTGGCTAACTAATGCCTCAGATGGATGGCTCCTACATCGAATGGAGGGAGCAGAGAAATTTCCACATTCGTCATTAGCAAAGAATGTGCTCAATATGACGAAATTCCTTAAAAGTTCTTGGCTGTTACATTTGAATTTAAGTTGAAGCGATGCGGTAGAAGAGGCATACAAGGTTACTCCCTCGTTCAGGGAATGGCAGTCAAACAGGTGTCCCAACTTGAGAGTCAAAGAGACCGAGCTGTCTGCCAGAGTGAGACTCCGCCAAGGGTTCGATTCCTCCCCCTGTCATGCTGACTGCGCGAACCTACTTGTTAACTGCGGACGCACACCACGGAGCGGCGTCCGAGTTTACAGACAGCATACAGAGCCATTCACTAGCCCCATTTTGGTAGCTGACCTCGGACGATTACACATTACAGATAGTAGCAGTACGGCAGTTACGGCCATTTTGGTATGCAAGCGTTACCTTCCAATAACTTGTGTTAAGACAGTCCACTTTGTCAGCATGTTTGTGGTTAGGAAAAGCACAGCGACTACGGTGGTTCTTTTAGTACAATCACTATGTTTTTTACAGCGAGCATCCTACATCGCACCTGCACTGACAGCATTGCGGTAGGCTCTGTCGTTCAGCCTGTGCCTGTGTATACGTAATACGGAACTCATGGCTAGAAATTCTCAGTTTCTTGTTTCATTTGTCACACATTCCTCGCTCTCCCTCTAGGAGCTCGGCCTATTCCCATTTACATTTCTCATTGCGTGTGTGTGTGTTTTCTTTTTTCTAGTTCCTTGTTCTGCAGCAAGGCGAATCTTGCCAAGTCACACAGAACTGCCGATGCTATCTATTTTTTATTCGTCTCATTCATCAACTATAGATCAGTGGCTGCACTCTGACGATGTCTTCAGCATAGGAGGACGAAACGTTATTCAGAGAGTTATGCATTGCGTCACGGTGCCATTTCCTAGTGCCCATAAAAAAGTCACAAAGGTCAGAAGGAATTCCGTGAAGTAATGGAATAAACGTGAATTTCCTTTTATTTCAAGACCATTGTCATCCTGGATTGTTTCGCCAACAGTCATCACCACGACAATTCATGAATTTCAGGGAAAACATCCAGCGTAACTACTGTGAGCCCCAGCAGCAATTTTCATAGTGTTGTCTAACGATAACTCGCAACCACTTGTCGAGATAGATGAGGCTCGAAAGATGTTGTCAAAGAGTAGTGACTACGTCCTTACTGGCACCCAATGGAGTGGCATTGGATGTGATAGCGCCGGCATGTGACAAGGTAGACTCTTGCAGCTAGCCGCCATTCAGCAGTCACCAGTCGTGCTGAAAGCGCCGCCTTGATCCTCCTCTCCTCGCCTCACCTCGCGTGTTTGTTGCGACGCTCGTACGCTTTTCTGCTGCCAGTTGGGTACGGCAACTGTTTGTAATGTCTCTTGCAGCGGTCTCTCCGCGATATTTTCAGAAATTTTATAAATTATATAACTCAGTACATATCTCGAAATATCTCTTCTTATCTTACCGATTCCTAAACTTTAATATACGATGATTATCAATGCAAAGTAGTTTCAAGTCCTATTATTCCTTGGAGCGTCCATTTACTCCATGGAATAGCTTCTCTGCTATCTATTTTCTCTTATGAAAATAATGAAGAGATCTTGCCGATTAGCCGGGAAAGAACGAAGACTTATATGTATGTATTGTTGAGCTAGTCGCCATCTTGATGAGATTCTATATGAGAAGGAATTTAATACATGAACTAAACTAAAGTAAGTGTGTTCCCGTATTATTTAACTGATTATTATTGACAGTGTCTGCTTATTACGCTGTGTTGCACGGGATCAGTGGGGAACGTCTGATTTACACTGGACGAACCTGCCGTTTTGTATGCTCAAGATATCCAGTTACTTCAAATAAATAGGCTAACACGGTCTTATCAGCAGATCTCCGGTCTTCCCCACGTGATCACCGAAAATTAATAATTATTACAAATGTTTTCAGGCGATCGACTGACAATTTTCGTCGCACCGAGACTTTGAAATTGCTTCACTCCCTAATGGAATTTAAGTTAAGCTCAATTTAATCAGGATAGAATAGTATTGAACTGTGTGAATGTGATAAGCCTGCTTTGTGTATGAAAATTCCCTTAACATACGCATGTTTTTACTATCCTGATCAGTGAAGCTAAATCAGGCCGGTGTGAGAGAGGTTTTTAAATTTTTTTGATACCACAAAAAAAAATTAAATGTTGTCACGGCAGCTGACACCTCTTTTGAGTTCTTGCAACTTACCGCCATGTTTCAACTGTCACTACTGTGCTCTTGAAACAACTTACGTCGCCGTTGTAGGAAAGAACAATTCAGATGAAATACATCAGAAATGGACAGTCTCCGCAAAAGGTGTGTCAACAGTTACATATGAAGATTACTTCCATCTATTCAGCAAGCAGCGCCCGGCTTTGGCGCTGCCGCACTGGCTCTGTCAGTCGCCTTCACGCTCCAGTGATCCCTGCCTCCCTGCGGGCACCAACACCTGTTCCAGTTGGTGATGGCAGCACCTGCCGTGTCCTTGGTGAAAGTAATTAAAAGCAGCCGAGTGTGAAACACAACACGTACAAGTCAAATAATTTCGATTAAAAGTGGAAAGTTTGTGTTACTGGTTATCTATCTGTTTATTTTAAGACATGGAGTTATGTAACTTTTTAGTTGAGACGTTCACGTAGATTCACTTTTTACGCTCACTTTTCGGTGCTAAGCAACCGCTTTGTCACATAAATGCACTAAACGATATAAATACCTACTTTCATTCTGATCACTATTAGTTATTTTTACGCCCTTTTTTCCGTTCGTTCCGTGATAGATCCATGGATTTTTCTTTTGTTAGAAACGTTATAAAGCCAACATCGTGTAAATATTTCTTTACTTAAAACAACCGGTTTCGGCAGACTTTACTGTCATCTTCAAGTCTTAAAAATTTTTTGATTATGAAACGTGTTCACTTTAAGTATGACCTGACTCCAACTTGTCGAGCACATTATAAAAGGTTTGTCACAACTAAAATATTTAAAAAGATAAAGCACGTTGCTTAAACGGCCATGGGCATGTCCATATGCGAGTATATACCGCTTACAGATGATTGTAACGTCACAAAAATACAGTATACAGTAGCGTGACACAATAGTCATCCGTGACTGGTATATGACAACTTGCCGTGAGGTCCAACTTAAAATGAACATGTTTCATAGCAAAAAGATTTTTTGAAGACCTGAAGATGACAGCAAAGTCTGTCGAAACCGGTTGTTTTAAATAAAGAAACGTTAATGCGATCTTGGCTTTACAATGTTTTTAGCAAGTAAAACAAATCGTTCCTTCTGTCTTGGCCCAAATGGCTCTGAGCACTAAGGGACTTAGCATCTGAGGTCATCAGTCCCCTAGAACTTAGAACTACTTAAACCTACCTAACCTAAGGACATCACACACATCCATGCCCGAAGCAGGATTCGAACCTGCGACCGTAGCAGTCGCGCGGTTCCGGACTGAAGCGCCTAGAACCGCTCGGCCACCGTTGCCGGCCCTTCTGTCTTCTCAAAATGGATTTTTGTACTGAATGGTAGAACCTCCCATCTTTCAATTCTCACTCTACTTCATCAACCGAGCGACATTGCCCAGTGGTCTACTCACTGGACTTACATTCAAGAGAAATGTGGCTTTATTTTACTTTCCAAAATATATCCGCTTCTCATGGTGACCATAAACGTAACAGAACCAATGCACCAAGTCAGGAAGAGTGCACTGAGGTGGCAAAGGTCACGGGATACCTCCTAACATCGTGTCGGACCTCCTCCAGCCCGGCGTAGTGCAGCAACACGATGTGGCATTCACTCAACAAATCGTTGTACGTTCCCTGCAGAAATATTGATCCATGCTGCCTCTATAGCCGCCATAATGGCCAGCGTGTAGCTGGTGCAGAATTTTGTGCACGAAATGGTCTCTGGATTATGTCCCGTAATCTTCGACGGGATTCATACCGGGCGACCTGGGTGGCCAAATAATTCCCTCGAATTGTCCACAATGTTTTTCAAACCAATCACGAACAGCTGTTGCCGAGTGACATGGTGCATTGTCATCCATAAAACGTCCATAGTTATTTGGTAACTTAGTCAATGATCAGTTCAGCTGGTCCAGAAGACGCAGTCCATTCCAAGTAAAAACAGACCACACCATAATGGAGCCACCTCAACTTTGACAGTGCCTTCTTGACAACTCGGGCCCATGACATCGGTGGGTTATGCGCCCTACTCGAACCCTACCATCAGCTCTTACCAGCTGAAATCAGGACTCATTTGAGCAGACCTCGGTTTTACAGTCGGTTTACAGTTTTACGCGAGCCCAGGAGAGGCCTTGCAGGCGAAGTCTTTTTTGTTAGCAACGGCACTCGCGTCGGGCATCTTCTGCCATGGCCCATTAACGCCAAATTTCGCCGTACTGTCCTAACGGATAAGTTCGTCGTACGTCACACATTGATTTCTGCGTTCACTTCACACAGGGTTCCTAGTCAGTTAGCACCGAAAACTCTGCGCAAAACGGCGCTGCTCTCGGTCGTTAAGTGAAGACCGTCGGTCATTGCGTTGTCTGTGGTGAGAGGTAATGCCCCGAATTTCGTATTTTCGGTACACTCTTGACGCTGTGGATCTGAGAATATTGAATTCCCACACGATATCCGAAATGGAATGTCCCAGCCACCAGTCCGCGTTCGATATCTGTTAATTCCCGTCATGCGGCCATAATCACCGTCGGACACATTTGCACACGAATCACCTGGGTGCGAATGACAGCTCCGCCAATGCACTGCCCTTCTATACTCTACGTATCCGAAACCAGCATATCGCTGTGCCAAGACTTTTGTCACCTCAGCTATTTCTATGAACGGAAATGGACATCAGGCGATGGAGAGAGTCCCGATGCAATTTCTCCTACATTAACCTTAATCGCCGCGATGATTTCCTCCACAAGGTTACGGGGATGATCCTCTCTTGATCCCTGATTACCAGAGATATGCATGGCTTCTGATGAAGTCACAATATAAGGTTAAATCTTCAGACTCCAGAAACGTTTACCTTTGTTACGAACGTAGAAGCTATCTCAGTACTACTTACTCACCCATACTGTCCCACGTTTCTTATCTATTTATCTCTGAAACATTTATTTTCATTATTACTGTGCTATGAAAGTATTTTCGGGTGCTACATTCTTTATGTTGCCGTATTGGTTTGTAGCTTTAAAAAATCATTTACCGAGTCCCACACAGCAGAGATTTTTGATTAAATGTAGTGAAACAATGGAAGTATTCGACTGGGTCCTCAGTGTTCGAAGTATGAAAAAAAAGACCATGTGCTGGTGACTACGAACATAGAAAACCCGACCAGCTTTTTTTAACTGAAAAGGAGTAATCACAAAGTTTTAAGTAGAAAAAACAAAGGTATGTAAATAATTCTGTTTGATTTCGGATTTATGTTTGCAGTCTTAGTTCATGTCGAATTTCCTACGCCACAGTACTATTGTATTCCGTTAAATTACGCAAAACAAAACAGCGCAGCCCACTGATACGGTTGAGTATCTTACGGTAAATTATTTTCTGCATCTCGGGGTGAACAACGTTGTAACAATCCTTACTGAATTGATGGAACTGTGCGGCAACATCACAATATCCTAATATGACAACAGTGGTCAGGCGGCGCAGACGTTCCAGTATAGCCAGAAAAGTCTCAACGGCGAAGAACGAAGTGGCTGATCAGCTATCTGTAAAGCAAAAGAAGTAATGGCTCTGGTACCCGAGGACCAGCTATCCCAATAGCTCGATAGTGAAAAAAAATAAAAAATCAGTCATAGATCAGTTTTCAACATGTTCATCTTCACTGACGAAGAACGAAGTGGCAAACTAGCTCTCTAAGACCAGATTCGAATCACAACAGAATTGGTGGCTCCTAAGTTCGGCGTATAAAAATCGAGGTCTTAGTGGAAAAGTCATGGAACAATGTTTAACATCGCGCCCATCATTTTAGACATGACAAACGTAGCGGCCACTACTCGCACCGTTCAACAGTGGAAATGTTACAATCATGTTGGGTAAATCAAGATGACGTCTTTAGCTACCTAATTATGAGTGCTGGTGGCGTCTATATCATCCGGAAACACAGGGGCAAAAGCTGCAGTGAGCTCATGTGGATTCACCAACGTCATCTGGCATGGTGTTGCTGAGCCCTCTTCACGGCTGCTTAGGTGTGATCTTCTCAGTGCTGCTATCGTCTAGTATTGGGTCCTCCGTACTCAAATATTGGCAAATTTATTTTTATTTAACTTTTCTGAAGTGGAAATTTGGAACCAGCCCAGCGTTTTCCAAAACGAGAGTAGGAAACGGCCTTAAACCACAGTCGTAAAACGCCTAGTAATCGATTCATCCGAACACCATGCAGGTCGCGCGGACAGTCGCCCCGCCATGATGAAGAGTGTAAACGACTTTCATCAACACCGAGATATTTTCCTTGTATGGTCAGGGCAGCTTACCACGGAGTTACACGATCCGCTCTCGACTATTTAGGTCACCGCCGGACCGTGCTAGGTGAGTTACGCCCTACGCCTCAAGTCGGCACTACTAGCAGTTCCGTCCGGCCGCATTAGCAGTTCAGTTCCAGTGCATTCAGTAGGCAGTACCAGACGTTTCGTCTCAGTGCTACACACAGCCAGACCCGGCCCAGTTCATACTGGTCTTTACCCGCAGGAACTCAGCTGCCACACGTCGTCAGTACAGCCCTGCAGCGTCCCGGATCTTCACGCCGCCGTTTACCACGAGTCTAGGGTTCATTGCGTACGCAGATCCCAAACAACGTCACAGGAGAGATATTTCTGTTGTATGTCATTATATGGACATTCTTCTAAGGACTGAGTTTCTTTATGATAGTAAGCTTCTTCTTTTAAAAGTGTCTTCGACCACTCATCAGGGCGAGGATACTTCTGTCGTTAATCCTCTGTGTGAGTTCAGTAACGTCTGGCTGCAGTGGTGTAATGCTAACAGATTTTTTTCGTAAGAGGAAAACTGTCGCAGGAGCGTACTACCAAAATCTCCAGACGAGGTTACGAGTGATGGGAGGATGTCAAGACAAAGTGTTGTAGGAAGCTGTACGCTACAACACCCAGCTGATTCTGTACAGATCACAGTTCCACATGCTGCTTCTTTAGGCCCTCAGATTTTGCTTCACTCTCCATCTATAGACCCAATGATTTTTCCCCTTTCCTCTTCGAGCGGAAAGTATTCCCATTCTGATGACGAGGGGCCTTTGAGGAAGAACTTTTAGAACTTTCCTTAATAGGCAAAATGCAGACTTCTGCAACCAAGTTCTCCGCCAAGTAATTCATCGTTGGAAAAATGAAACGTAAATAGGTAGAATATTTTGAAAACTAACACAGCATCACCAGATTTCACTGTCGCAGGTTTTTTTTCGATATACGTAATACTTCGTTACTACTCGTGAAATTGATCGTAGCGATAAGTGTACCTTCTAACAATACCACCACTTGCAAAGTAGGTTAGAAATCAGATTAATAATGTTGCTCACGCAGCATATGTTCGCTGTATCGGGCAACAACAATGTTATTGACTGTGGATGGTATCGTCAGAATGGAAATAATGAAGTCACCGTAAAAAAAAGTCAGTAATTTTCGCACTTATCTTGAATGGATTCCCACGTAGATTTCGTCGAAGTTGTTATGGCTCATCTTGTTGATTCTAGGGTGATTCCACTTTGACTGCTAGAAGGTCCAGATCTGTATTTTAGCAATATTTGATGACCTAACAAATGCGTGTTTGAGGAAATTCTTAAAGATCAAACAATTCCAGATAAGAACAATGGTATGGTAGAAATAATTTTTGGCTTGGTGTTCACGATCCACATTTTTATTAAACTTCTTGTAAATTCACGTATACTTCTTCTTAATTGTCCCATCATCAAGAAAACAGTTTTGTATCAATCTTCAAATATTTAATTTCCACTTTAAGCAAACACAAGACTTGACTGTTATTTTGCAAAGCGAAATAACTACTTAACTTCTGCAAAGTGAAACAAAAACTGCTCTGTGCGCATTCGCGCCAAAAGGGTTACAAGTAAGTCAAAGATTATGACAGTCTCACAGAAATGAATACACACAAGAACCATACCACTGCAATAAATCGATACATCGGAGTACCTATACATTAATAAAACCAAATGTGAATATTGTCACAAAAATATGTCTGTTACTTCGCAGAAAAGTAGTACGATATTACTGGTATCGAGAACTGGGGTTGGAGGGCCGTAATGGTCACGTAAATAAAGAACCATTACAACCTGTTTCCAGGTAGGCTCTATCGGAATGAACCAGTGCCATAGCAATTTATTCTACGACCGATGGTTTATTTAATAAATACTACTGTCGGTGTCGACCGCCTCCTCAGCTGGACAGTTTCCACGGCTGAGTGCAATGCGGAAGACCCGGGTTCGATTCCTAGTTCTGCCATGGATTTGTCTTCGGTGGAAGGTCTGGAACGTGGTGCACTAAGCCTCGTGATGCTAGCTGAGGAGCTGCTTGCTCGATCGAGTAACAGCGGCTGCAGGTCGCGAAAACTGACACCCATTCAAGCCACATCCAAAGACGCCATTGTCGGAGGACGACACGGCTGTCGGACGGTAGCAATGGAGCCGGCATGGCTTGTGGACGGAGTTTACATTTACTGCCTGTGCCATTGGCGTTAATGAAGCGGTAAGCCGCTACTGTAGCCATCCACGTCACGTGACTCAGCCTCCCAACAATACTACGTAAGGGATAAAACAAACTAGTAAGACGTATGATTCACTGTACTTAGTATAAAATAAGTAAAACATTCGCCAAATGTATAGGACGGCAAAAGTTTTGAAAAGAGGCAACGTAAAAATAATAATAACCTATTCTTAATAGTGGCCGTGCTAGCTAAATTTAGGAAACCTGAGTGAGGAATAATTGGTTCTACTTTTTTCTACTGTCGCTTGCTCCAAAAAGTGCGTGCTTACGGTCTATACCATGATAGGTCCGCTGCTTTTTACGATTTACATAAACGATCTGGTTGATGGTATTGACAGCGGCATTAGATTGTTTGCCGATGTTGCTGTAGTCACAGGAAAGTAGTGTCACACGAAAGTTGTGAACAAATCAATAAGGATTTGCAGAAAATAAATGCGTGGTGTAATGACTGGCAGTTATCTCTCAATATTAGTAAGTGTAACCTACTGCGTATAATAAGGCGAAAATCCCCATTAATGTAAGAGTACAAAATAAATGCCCAGTCTTTGGAAGCGGTAACATCCGTCAAATATCTGGGTGTGACTATTCGAAATGATCTCAAATGGAATGATCAGATTACACAAGTAACGGGAAAGACGAACTCTAGTTTGCGGCTTATTGGTAGAATCCTGAAGCGATGCAGTCCTTCAACAAAGAAAAATTGCTTATAATACGTTAGTTCGTCCAGTCTTAGAGTATTGTTCGTCTGTACCAGTTGGCTCTGATTCAAGAGATTGAGAAGGTCCAAGGAAGAGCAGCAAGATTCGTGACCGGTACATTTAGACATCACGAGAGCGTTGCAGATCTTATAAAAAGTTTGATGTGGGATACACTTGCAGATAGAAGACGCGCTAAACGGAAGGGGCTGCTCACTAAATTCCGAAATACAATCTTCGCCGAGGATGTAGAGCATATATTACTACCTCCAACTTTCATATCGCGCAGTGATCACCATTCAAAGATAAGGGAAATTAGTGCTCGTATTGAGGCGTTCAGACAGTCGTTTTTCCCTCGTGCGATCCGCGAGTGGAACAGTGCGGGGAAGGGGTGGTGGTGGGAGGGGGGGGGGGGGGGGGGAATATGACTTTGACGCGAATTGTGCCCTCCGCCACACATCACTTGGTAGTACTAGCGGAGTACATATGTAGATGTAGACGCACATGTACTAGTCGAATTTACTTATTTTATGTTTAATTCAATGAACTGTAGGGCGTTTTGAGGATTCAAGTATGTTTTCTCATCTTCAGACGTTTGTACATAAGGATAAATGTTACTTAAAGACAAAATGTCTTAATATAAATTGACAATGAGCTGTTCCGTTGACTGGCCGGCCGTGGTGGCCGAGTGGTTCTAGGCGCTTCAGTCCGGAACCGCGCGACTGATACGGTCGCAGGTTCGAATCCTACCTCGGGTAAGGATGTGTGTGGTGTCCTTAGGTTAGTTAGGTTTAAGTAGTTCTAAGTTCTAGGGGACTGATCACCTCAGATGTTAAGTCCCATAGTGCTCAGAGATATTTGAACCATTTGTTCCGTTCACTCATCGGTTGCTGGAGTGATTATTGAACATTTGAGGGTAGGGTGGGTCAGTGAATGGCCAGAAAACGATATCCAGGGAAGCCTTCCGCTGGCGTGCAGATATATTTCGTTGTTTGTTGTGATTGACAGTACGACCTGTGGTGTGAGTTAATCGTGTGACAAACTGTTTATGCATCAGTTGCTCACTTACGATTTTGGCGTTCCAAAGGTTCATTTCCATCGTTGGCGCACTAGCAACAATGGTTTGTATCGCTACGCTATTGCACTGTTTAATCTAACACTGATTTCTAGGTACTTCCTCGCAAAAACTTTTCTACATAACAGGCCTTGCAGCACGTGGATGAGTATCGACTGTGGTTTCTTTATAGCGATATTAGCGATACTGACCTAAGCGTCTTCTTCTCACTGGCATATCTTAGTTTGAACTGGCTTACGGTTACTGAATAATTATGAGTTTTTCAATTCAACCATCTCATTAACAATATTACTTCCATTTTTGTACTTCAATGAATATTTTCTTTTCTTCAATGATATTCATCCTTTTACTTCTTTATGATTTTGAGCAAACCTTCAAGGTTGACTCCAGTTTTCAGAGGGTGGCCTGTGTCTTTAACGTGCGTTGCTACAGCGGATTTGTTACGTTAATCCAGTCTGTAGCTGAGTAAATGTTTTTTCAATCAAGTTCTTTTGTATCTGCCTCTCTGGCATAATCGTCTCAATCACTGAAGGTAATTCTGTAAATGCTAGATGCCTCAACATGTGTATCTGACAGTTTTTTATTGTGAATAAGCCTCTTACTTAAGTTGTTTGTGTCGGGACGCCAAAATCTTAAGTGGACATCTGACATATAAAAAGCCTATCACACGATTATCACGGTATACCAAGAGATGCAAAACTTTCTGCATCCCACACAGGCCATAATATCAGTCACACCAAACAACGAGGCACAACTCCTCATCAGCAGAGATCATTTCCTGGTCAAGCAGTGATCCACACCTTACCCTCAAACGTCCCAATAGCCGATTCAGCAACAGATCAGTGAATAAAACGTGTATGTTAATTTAGATTAAGAAATTTCATCTTTAAGTAACATTTACATGAGTGTGTAAACGGTTGGTGATGAGCAAAACACGCCTGAAACGCGTTGCAATATGTTAAATTAAATATAAAATAAATAAATGTGACTGGGAGCAGAAAAATACGAATAATGGCTATGTTATTATTATTTGGTGTTACCTGGTCCTTCTTGATGACCGCAGGTACTGTGTTGCAGGCAATGCCACGGGAAGCACCATATAAGCACGTAAAACGTTGGAGATTTCTACACCACAAAGAGAATTAAAAACATTATTGTACACAATAACATATTTGTGCGTCCAGTTCTGCAGATAAATAGACTTTCCGTCGTTCTTCCCAAGAACGAGATTCGAGAGTTTATTTCTTCTTGCTGTCTTGTAGCTGTCAGTGAAACAAACTGAAGGAAAGTCTTTACTGTTGAATTTTGTATCCCAACAAAGCTAAGCACAAGCACACGGTGACAGAAGCAACTGTTTTAAATTATCGTACACAGAGGAGAATATCAGTATAATTCCTTGTTTCTCCTGCAGGAAGCACGTGCATATAAAAACATACGGCGCTATGACCACTTTCAGGGTAGCAAAATTACACGCGTTTTGTAAGCAAACTGATAGTGGGAAACGCCTACAATTCTACAGACACGCTACGATAATGGTCTCCTATACGTGGTTCTTTTGGCACGCTACGAAAGCTTTGATCTCAGCTGAGAACTCCCCTTGTAAACTAGAAACAATGGAAACGGTAATACGTATCGTTCTCACAGAAATTTGTTTTCTACTTTTACAAATTTCTCATTACATTTGCTTTCATTTGTGAGAATTTGTACATCACTACAATTAAGGAGAATGTAGAAGGTACGCAATAATAATACTGACCTCAACGGAGTGGAGGAAGCAACGAGGAGAAATTGTCCGAAGAGATCACGCAACGTATCTGCTGTTTCTTCCACCCAGGTAGGAGCGGGAAAGTTTCAGGCCTTTAGTCGGAAAACCTCTTACTCGCAAATTCCATTTAAAATCTAAACGTGGAAATTTCGTCAGTTGAGCTCCTCAGTCGTTAACCCAACTGATACAGGCACTTTGCAGCCTTCGGCTGGCTCATTCCAAATACCGTCCATAGGTTCAACAAAGACAAACTAGATAACAGTTCCAAGTGGTTAAGTAATAGGTCACACAAAAACATATAAACAAATGTAATTCATTGGCTTTAGTTAATCCTCGCCTAGCCTGACACTTTTATTAAACGCCACATCCAGCTAGTTAATAAGCCTATGCTGTGATATGAGACTCCCCCCCCCCCCCTCCCCCGAGCACCCGCGAGCTCGCCAAACTCTAAAAGCTAGATGCAGCTATGCAGAAGTACATCCCCACTCTCGAATTCTTGTAGGCTATCCGTATTAGAAATGTTACTTTGTTGACGGTAAAGGTCACTAAGTCCAGATTTCAGAAATCTGAAGAACACTGAAACACCTCCTCTACTCCACTACCGAACAACTTGCCTCCTATACCCATGAAAGATAGTAACCGATTCCTCGACTTCGCGAGCTCTGAGCTGCTACACAAAATTTTGTCAGTATCTAAGCCTTTCAGCAAAGCAGCCTTAAGAAGGAACTGAGCTCCAGCACACTTTCGGTAGCCATTTCCACAACTGGTGGGAACATCTCCCTAAAGAGAAAAGTCACAAGTCCTTAAAATTGCATAGTAGTTTCTGAGCACAAACCGCTTTAGACGGGATACGTAAGGATCCCATCAGCTAAAGTCAGGACACTTTTTCAGCAAAATAACAAAAACTGTCACTATCGTCCCACACTGTCAGTAATTATATATATATATATATATATATATATATATATATATATATATATATGTGTGTGTGTGTGTGTGTGTGTGTGTGTGTGTGTGTGTCGTGTACATAGTTCCGCGTAGTCAGCGCGTACATAACTTTCCCAATAGAGCGCGCCCCGCTAAGCACAACACCGCAGATGCAGCGCTCGTCCGTCTCCGCACTACGAGATGGCGCTGTCTTAGAGACGGACCAAATTCTGCTTCCACCGATCCGCGTATTAATATGTAACTAAGACAATGATGTTGTTGTTGTGTTTGAGGATTACGGGCGCTAAACAGCGTGGTCATCAGCGCCCATAAGACAATGAGATCGCTGCTAACGTAGAACCTTTTCTCCTCGCGGATCACACTCGCGCAGTGATACCTGAACGCGCGAGGTATTATAACGAGTGTACAGACCTCCGATTAGTCAGTCTGCATTAGTCTGCATTTGTCTGTACCAGTCTATAGTCAAGTTTCAGTCTGTGCCTAATAAGATTACCATATTCCTGTACATAGCCATGAAGGTAAATGTATAGACACTTTGTCAAGTATCAGAGATATGTGAGAATAAGATTAACGTACCAAGACCAAAGGAACTTCAGATTGTCAATTGTAAACAGCATCCATAATCAAGTTACGTAATGTCTATGATTTTTATTCTTTTAATAAATGTGTGTGGAAATTAATTAAGTTCTGTCTAAAGTTGGTCACCGTCAATCTGCTACTCTAAGCGTGCAAGCGGCATTTCTATCGTCTGACCTAACGGCAGAAGATAAACACGCCACGATAAGACCACGAGACATATTGCTGACACTCGCCTACTTCGTTAGAGCGACAAGTCAAATAATCTGATGGTGTGTGTACCGAAGGTCTTACAGTACGCACACCACAATATATATGCCGCTATTATATGATCACAAGTATCCGGACACCCATTAGTGACATTAATATGGGCTGTGTCCAGCCTGCGATTCTCGAATGACTCCGTGAGAGAGGAGCAGATTCATGTCATCTAATAACTAAACAATCGTTGCAATTTTGTCATATGACGACATGGTGGGAGACCGTGGCTGTTATCTGAAGACAAATGTTAATGGTGTTGGATTGATAAGGCGTTCCGAGCTTTGTCGCCAGAGACTTGATGACTGTGATGAAAAATACACATATCAACAAAAGTCTTACATCACTCCTTTATTTCAAAACAACACAGAAAACAAAAACTGGCTCTGAAGCATGCATATAGATTCATGCAATACGTCCAGATCGTCAGGTAAGAAAAGCATCTATGTAACTATAAAATCGTCTATTAACCATGTGGGAGGAGGGAGGGATTTACTGCAGCCGCGCGGGATTAGCCGAGCGGTCTAAGGCGCTGTAGTCATCGACAGTGCGGCTGGTCCCGGTGGGGGTTCGAGTCCTTCCTCGGGCATGGGTGTGTGTGTTTGTCCTTAGGATAATTTAGGTTAAGTAGTGTGTAAGCTTAGGGACTGATGACCTTAGCAGTTAAGTCCCATAAGATTTCACACACATTTGAACATTTTTGATTTACGACACTCCAACGTCAATATGTCGTGGAAAGTCCCCTTTCTCGGATTGCAGGTTTGAATCCGTCATGACATACCATCGATAAGATCATGAAACCAGCCGTGATCCAAATTGTCCCTCTCTTAAACGGCGATTATGCGTAAGTCGCGTGAAGTAGTTAGTTGTCTTTGTCCAAAAACAGCTCGCTTCAGTCGATACCACACATGGTCGGCTGGGTTCATGTACGGGAAGCCGGCAGGCTCCTATATTATGACGACCCTAGCATGCGAAAGGAACATGTTCACGAGAACGCGTGTTATCATCCATCAAGAGGAAGTTGTCACCAAAATGTGTGTGATATAGTTCCACTGTTGGTTGCAGAAGCCCGTCCCTGTACTGTAGAACAGTGAAATTTCCACTGACAACCACGGGAAGTGTACTGTGGCCCCACGCAAAGCCACCACGGAGTATCATTCCGCCACCACTTTGTTGCACATGTGGGACTCAGTGTTGGAGGCGTTCGATATTACTGGGTTGTCTCCAAACACGCTGTAAGCGATTAACAGAATACAAACTGATCCGATTTTCGTCCGTAAAAAACACACGACGCCAATCCTGGGGCGTTCATTCTGCATGATTTCTTGTCTTTCTGCAAAGGAGTCAGTGGTGTTACAGAGTGCAACGTGATGCTCACCATGGTCGTCAGGAATGGAGATTCGCACCATGCGATCATCTCCTAGAAATGTGATTTGATAAATGACGTCCTGTAGCCTCTTCGAACGGCGAATTCAGTTCTGGGGAACTCAGCCCACGGTTCCTTTGGCTCAAAAGTCGTAGACATCGATCATACTGCGCATCTGTCAAACGTATAAGGCTTTTCCGGTGTAAGTACTTAACACTGCATGTCAACTGGAACCGATTCCACGTCTGCACGGCATCGCTTTGACTTTTGTACACGCGTCGAACAGTTTCCTTGGTTACGAAATCTTACGTGCGTAACGTGATGAAGCGGGCCCGATCGTTGGTTGCGACTTTCCTTCGTGGCATGATGTATATTCACTCCACCATTCCACAGACTTCTGTAATGCGTCCCTGCTGGTGCTTTACGTTCAGCTGAAATGCTGCTGTCCTTTCGAGTGCGACGTTCTGCCCCTAGGTAGTGCTCAAACTAACTATTTGTGTGTTTACAAATAACGTCGAGGGTGACCTTCCCATTGGTACAGGAACAGAGTATCTACACGCCTGCACGACATATCGGGGAGATGCAAAACGTTTTTTTATTTGTGTAGTATCGTGTACTTGTCTTACTTTGAAGTGTAGCACAGCGTTTAATATAAGTTGCTTGGCCTGTCATAGCTTATTTTTGAAGCCCGCTCGTACATGTGATTGATCAATAGTTTAGCCAGAGACAGCCAAACCTTTTTCATTTTTTCATTTGATACGCAATTTTACGTTTCTCTACAATCTTCGCGTGAATTTGATACTTCTCCCAGAGCGAAGTGAATGTTATAGTTCTCATCATACACTGAAGAGCCAAAGAAACTGGTGCACCTGCCTAATATCGTGTAGGGTTTCCGCGAGGACGTCCGCAGATGCGCCGCTACCCGACGTGGGACGGACTCGACTAACACCATGATTCCTGCAGGGCTGTCCTTAAATCCCCAAGAGTACGAGGGCGTGAAGATCTCTTTTCAGCATCACGTAGCAGGGCATCCCTGACATGGTCAATAATATTGATGTCTGGGGAGTCTGCTGGCCAGCGGAAGTGTTTAAACTCAGAAGAGTGTTCCTGGAGCCACTCTGTAGCAATTCTGCCCAAGTCTGTCGCATTGCACAATGTACACGAATCGATGCAGGTGATCAGACATGATGCTTACGTACGTGTCACCTTTCAGAGTCGTATCTAGACATTTCAGGGGTCCCATATCATGCCAACTGCACACGCCTCACACCATTACAGCGCCTCTATAAGCTTCAACAGTCCCCTGCAGACATGCAGGATCCATTGATTCAGGAGGTTGTCTCCATCCGCTCGATACAATTTGAAACGAGACTCGTCTAACCAGGCAACATGTCTCCAGTCATCTACAGTCCAATGTCGATGTTGACGGACCCAGGCGAGACGGCCTGCCGGGCTGGCCGAGCGGATCTAGGCGCTACAGTCTGGAGCCGCGCGACCGCTACGGTCGCAGGTTCGAATCCTGCCTCGGACATGGATGTGTGTAATGTCCTTAGGTTAGTTAGGTGTAACTAGTTCTAAGTTCTAGGGGACTGATGACCTTATAGGTTAAGTCCCATAGTACTCAGAGCCATTTTTGAGCCAGGTGAGACGGAAAGCTTTGTGTCGTGCAGTCATCAAGGGTACACGAGTGGGCCTTCGGCTCCGAAAGCCAATATCGATTATGTTTCGTTGAATGGTTCACACGCTGACACTTGTTGATAGCGCAGCATTTAAATCTGCAGCAATTTGCAGTCGTCGTTGGCCCCGTTCCAGCAGGATTTTTTCCCAGCCACAGCGATGTCGGAGATTTGATATTTTTACCGGAAACCTGATATTCACGGTACACTCGTGAAATGGTCGTAGGGGAAAGTCCCCACTTCATCGCTACCTCGGAGATGTGTGTCCCATCGTCGTGCGCCGACTGTAAGAGTACGTTCAAACTCACTTAAACCTTGAAAATCTACCATTGTAGTAGCAGTAACGCATCTAAGAACTGCGCGAGACACTTGTTGTGTTACATAGGCGTTGCCGACCGCAGCGGTGTATTGTGCCTGTTTACCTATCTCTGCATTTGAATACGCATCCCTATACCAGTTTCTTTTGCGCTTCAGTGTATAGCACATCGTCGTTAACTCCATATAGTACCTCTGGTGGCAGTCTTGTAAATTTTCGATTTAATTTGCATCAGCTCCAGGACGCTCAAATGTATTGCCATGTCATTATCAGATGATGGTGCATTCACGTAGATGATGGCTTGGAAATAGACGAATCAGGTAACGATACCACCTGAGTTACATGAGGATGAAACATTGTTATTAAGAAAAAAATAATCGTCGTCACGGATGATCTCGTCATCTGCGGAAAGTTTGAGATTGCAACTAATGAAGATACGAGAGCGAAACGAAGAGCGGCAGGCCCACGTGTGGAACACCCGGCGGGACCGCTCTCTCCCGGCGCTGCTCTGCGCTGCTCTTCCCGGCAGCAGACGAGAGCGAAGACGAGCCGACGAACCCGCTAAGTGGGGCGGCCGGTCGCGGTCGCGCCCACACGCGCCTACGCCGCTGGCCTTGGCGGCTCTCGCTTTCCACCTGCCGGCAGCCAGCTGGACCGCGACACACGCACCGGCCACACCGGTTCCGGGGTGCTCGCTCAGCCAGCGACCAACTGAAAATATATCAGCTTATTATATTAGTACATACACTACTGGCCATTAAAATTGGTACACCACGAAGATGACATGCTACAGACGCGAAATTTAACCGACAGGAAGAAGATGCTGTGATATGCAAATGATTAGCTTTTCAGAGCATTCACACAAGGTTGGCGCCGGTGGCGACACCTACAACGTGCTGACATGAGGAAAGTTTCCAACTGATTTCTCATACACAAACAGCAGTTGACCGGCGTTGCCTGGTGAAACGTTGTTTTGATGCCTCGTGTAAGGAGAAGAAATGCGTACCATCACGCCTCCTTCTTTGATAATGGTCGGATTGTAGCCTATCGCGATTGCGGTTTATCGTATCGCGACATTGCTGCTCGCGTTGGTCGGGATACAATGACTTTTAGCAGAATATGGAATCGGTAGGTTCAGGACGGTAATACGGAACGCCGTGTTGGATCCCAACGGCCTCGTATAACTAGCAGTCGAGATGACAGGCATCTTATCCACATGGCTCTAACGGATCGTGCAGCCACGTCTCGGTCCCTGAGTCAACAGATGAGGACGTTTGTAAGACAACAGCCATCTGCACGAACAGTTCGACGACGTTTGCAGCAGCATGGACTATCAGCTCTGAGACCGTGGCTGCGGTTACCCTTGACGCTGCATCACAGACAGGAGCGCCTGCGATGGTGTACTCAACGACGAACCTGGGTGCGCGAATGGCACAACGTCATTTTTTCGGATGAATCCAGGTTCTGTTTATAGCGTCATGATGGTCGCATCCGTGTTTGTCGACATCGCGGTGAACGCACATTGGAAGCGTGTATTCGTCATCGTCGAGATAAGGAAAAGAGATAAGGAAAGGAAGAACACACTCTATTGTCTATAATAAGTCATACAATCACCGTTGATCTTTATTTTACAATTGCCATTGCCAACTTTGGCCCATAAAAACAGGTACTCGTCGGCATTTAACGTGCCACAGCAATGCCTCTGCGACGTGGTTATCGTCGTCGCTGGCGGCGCAGTGTACCTGTGTATCGCAGTTTGAAGACGATTGATATCGATTTGGCTGGGCAGTTTAATAAACAGCAATTGATAGGAGGTCCAAATGTTTTTCGTGGACTCCATCTGAACTTTACCTGTGATGTACAAGCAGAGTTTGGAGGTAGTACCTGGCTGACACTTGTTGTTGTATGGGGCAATCAAGCAGATTATTGTGGCCTTGAAGCATTTCCAGATGCTAACATTTTGGCTTGGCAGACATGGAGTATTGCTGAGACTACAGGACTGTTGGCTAAACAGCCTTATGGTACTCTTGTTCCAAGCATGCCATTTGTTTTGACTACGAGAAGGAAGAAGAAGTTAAATGCCGATGAGTACCTGTTTTTATGGGCCAAAGATTTTATGGCATATCACCCGGCGTGATGGTATGGGGTGCCATTGGCTACACGTCTCGGTCACCTCTTGTTCGCATTGACGGCAGTTTGAACAGTGGACGTTACATTTCAGCTGTGTTACGACCCGTGGCTCTACCCTTCATTCGATCTCTGCGAAACCCTACATTTCAGCAGGATAATGCACGACCGCACGTTGCAGGTCCTGCACGGGCCTTCCTGGATACAGAAAATGTTCGACTGCTGCCCTGGCCAGCACATTCTCCAGATCTCTCACCAACTGAAAACGTGTGGTCAATGGTGGCCGAGCAACTGGCTCGTCACAATACGCCAGTCACTACTGTTGATGAACTGTGGTATCGTGTTGAAGCTGCATAGGCAGCTGTATCTGTACACGCCATCCAAGCTCTGTTTGACTCAATGCCCAAGCATGTTAAGTCCGTTATTACGGCAAGAGGTGGTTGTTCTGGGTACTGATTTCTCAGGATCTATGCACCCAAATTCCGTGAAAAGGTAATCACATGTCAGTTCTAGTATAATATATTTGTCCAATGAATACCCGTTTATCATCTGCATTTCTTCTTGGTGTAGCAATTTTAATGACCAGTAGTGTATTATTTTCTTCTCGAATGGATCAACTAAGGACCAACTTCAAGTTTCAGTTTCTTGTTCCCTGGTCTCTCCTTCTCTTCCTGGACCCTGTCATCTGTTCACTACTTCTTCCTGACTTTTGACCACTTCATACAACTTTTTCATTCCTTTACCTTGGAATCCTTCGATATTCAATACTTTTTCCGTAAATACTTTAATTTCGTAAGCTTTAACAATTTTTATTTTTAAATCCTATTTTGCTTCATGGATCCAACTTGTTGTTCACTTCTTGTACAACAGATATTTGAAGACCTGTTTGGAGAAGCTACTCTCTTGCATTCTATATGAATGCCCAAAAAAACCAGTCTTCTTTTCTCATTACTTCAGATACACGGACTCATAAACAGCATTCCAGGGGGTGTTTTCCATCAGGATAACACTAGCCGACATACCACTGCTGTAATTCAGCATGCTCTACAGTGTGTCAACGTGTTGTCTTTCCGTGCTCGATTTTCGGATCTGTCTGCAATCGAGCAGATATGGTACATCATCGGATAACAACTCCAGCGTCATCGACAAATAACATTAATCGTCCTTGCACTGACCGATCAAATGCTACAGGCATAACTGCATACCACAAACTGACGTCCGGCACCTGTACAACACAATAAATGTGCGTTTGTATGCTTACATTTAACATTCTGTCGGTTACACCGGTTAATAATGTACCAGCATTTCGCATCTGCAATGGCTTATCTCGCGCTTACATTAATCATATGTTACCTGGACGAAAGTATTCCCGTAATTTCATTATTGTACATTAATTACTTTTGGTGTTGCGATTTTTGCCGTCTGTGTATCTATATGACAGTGCAAGCACACACAACTTTCTGTTCTTATTGTCATGTTGCCTATGCGAGATGTATATTGGTAATAGCATAATTGTCGCTCAGTCATCTCTCAGTACATGTTCTTCAAAATTTTTGCAAGAGGGTTCGTGAGAACTACGTCGAATTCCCCGAGCATTTCTGTTAGACTTCGTTTGAGTTACACCGATCTGTTACGATTCTAGCAGTGCGTACCTGTATTCGTTAGTTGCCGGTTGCTGTGCCTACTTCGTACGGACGCTGTAACAATACCTAATAGTTGATCACACTAGTGATTTCTATCAGAGTACACCGCGCTTATCCAGGACGTTTTCAACAATCCTAAGTCTTCCATTGGCGTCCATTGCCATCAGAAATATTCCTTCAGTCTCGAACAGAATGACCTCTTTCATGCCAACCATCATGAATTGCGAAAACATCGTTCTCACTAAACGCAACACGCAGTTTTGCCACATGACCTCCAGAAAGCCGTGAAGACTCTGCAAGAGAGACGCTCAATAGCTCGGTACGGGCTTTTGTTGAAGTTTTGAGAACATACCTTCACCGAGGAGTCAAGCAGTACATTGCTCCCGCCTACGTATATCTCGCGGAGGGACCATGAGGATAAAATCAGAGAGATTAGAGCCAACACAGGGGCATGCCGACAATCTTTCTTTCAACGAACAATACGAGGCTGGAATAGAAGGGAGAACCGAATGAGGTACTCAAGGTACTCTTCGCCACACACCGTCAGGTGGCTTACAGAGTATAGATGTAGATGTAGAATCGTGGCAGTCAAGTACGTGCAGTGTTTCTTAACATCCGCAAATCATGTGACTACGTTTATTATCGCATGTCATACCAAGCGAAATTTGTTATTGTGTTAATGTTTTCTTGGCAGGGCGGGCACAACATGGTATCTTGGGTGGGGTCATCGACAAATGTAGAAGTCACTTCAGGCAGGGACCAGGGAGGTGTGTAAGGACCCTTGCCGTTCGTGTTGTACAGTAACTATCATGCTGAAAATGTTAATAGTAACAGACTTTTCACAGGTAATGTAGTTACTTATAATCAACCAACGACTGGCGAAAGCTTCACAGATATTCTACCAGATCGTTATTATTTTTCAGAGTGGCACCGTGATATGCAGTTTGCTTGAAATGTTTAGAAATTTAAAATTGTTCGCTTTACAAGACAAAAAATGGTATCTTATGACTATCATCTCATTGAGAAGCAACTGGACTCAGTAAACTCACGCAAATATATGAGTGTCGCAATTTGTAGGGATATGAAGTGTGATGATATTTGGTAAAGCTGGTGACAGATTTCGGTTCATTGATGGGATACTAGGAAAATGCAAACTCTACAAAAGAGTTTTCTTACAAAACACTCATGCCATCCACCCTAGAATGTTGCTTAAGCGTGTGCAACCCGTATCAAACAGGGATATCGGACGTTGTAAAGAAGGGTAGTACGAATGGTCACTGGTTTGTTTAATCCATGGGAGAACGTCTTGGAGATGTTAAAGCTAATTGCAGACTATCATGGAACCCAACTTACAAAGTTTCAAGGAATATCTTTAACAAGAAATCTAGGAATATACTACAACACTCTTCGTGTCGCTTCCCTAGGGACAGCTAAAACAATACTACTTACAGGGCGCTCGGAGACGTTTCAGCCATCATTCTTGCCCGTGCTCTAGACGTGAATGGAACGGGAAGAAGCTTTAATGTGTACCCAGTGCCATGCTCTTCACAGTGGTTTGCAAACACGAAGATGTGGAAATGAACAGTCTTCGTCTGCGCCATTCTGCACGAGAGACTTAATGTACTTTTTGTGCTTTGCAGGCAGTGTTCCCCGGAAGGGCACCAGTGAACAGGGCGCTCTCACTGCAGCAGCAGACGCAGATCCTGAAGGACATCCAGCACCGCTTCACGCCCCTGCAGCTGCCAGCCAGCACGCAGCAGGGGCCGCTGCTCTACTCGCAGCAGTCCACCTTCCCCGGAGAGCCTCCGTCTCCGACAGCCTCCGCCGCACCATCCCAGCAGCCGCCTCTCTCACCGACGCCCCAACAGGTGTTCCCTACAGCTCAGCAAACACTGGCCACTGCTCAGCAGACGTTTGCTGCGAACACGCAGTCCGCGCCTCAGCAGGTGTTTGTTCCTTCCAACGGCGTGCCTCTACAGTTCTACAGCTCGCTACCGCAGCCCGGCGGAACATTTTCGATTACTCCTCAGCAGAGCAAATACTCTGTCGAGGCAGCGCAGAACGCCCCACCGCCTCCCGCCGCTAGAGTGGCGCCGACAGATTCCTCGAACCGAGTGCGACTGCTGCACAGTGAAGGTGCTGGCGAGCAAGTATTTCTCCAGAGCGACAGACAGCAACTGTTCCAGCAGATCAAAGATTACAGTGGCGGGAGCGATGTAGCTGAGACGAGATCTGCTGGAGCGGAGCCGACGCTCCAGCCGCAGGCTTCGTCCTTCAGACCGACCCCTGCAGCTACTCAAGCGTCGTCCTTCACACCGACCCTGACCTCTGCCCAGCGGGAGGAACAGAGGCGGCAGCCGCTACAAACACTCCTCCAGGAGCAGCCGTCCCGCTCTCAGATTCGACAGACGACTTCGACACCCCGACCACAGCTCTACACCTCCCCATCGCCCGCACCGGAGCATCAGAAGAAGGCCGTAGAACAGTTGCAGACCCAGTTCCAGACACAACTGCAGCAGCGACAGGAACTCATTCGCAAGCTGAAGTTGGCTATTGCAAACGCTGAGGTCCCCATCACCGCCGACCGTTCGCAAGTGGAGCCCAAACCTGGAAGTTCCGGCTCTCCTCCTCCAGTTATATATCTGGCCAATGGAAACAAACTCCAGCTGGTAAACTCCGCTGACGAGGCCGCGCTTGCTGATCCGTCGAAACTGGAAATCAAAAAGGGACCCTCTGGGACTCCTCCTCCAGTTATCTACCTCTCCAACGGCAACAAACTTCAGCTGGTAAGCTCGCCTGAAGAGGCTGCACTTCTGCAGTCGTCGATCCAGTCGACTACACCAACTCCTGTCACAACTCCACCACCGCCAACAGTCTCGTTCGAGGAGCTGACCAAAGGGGTATTACCACCTGGAGCTCAATTCGAGGTAATAAGGCACAAGCAGGATGGTGGCCTCGAGGAAGTCGGGAACCTACCTCCCACGCTGCCACAGAAGAAAGTGACTTTTGTCTTCCTAGAAGAGCAACCGGACGGCACTCTCAAGGTTCAGGGAGTGAAAGGAAACACGGGAAATGCGCAGAACGACGGACAGTCATCTCCTCCAGACGTAGATCAAATCATCAAGAAGCTCCAACAAGGAGAACTTAAGTTACCTCCGTCGAGCAAGCAGCCTGAAGTTCCACAATTTCTTCCATCACCAGGTACTACTCCACAAGAATCGTCTCCCTCAGCCACATATATTTCAAGCAAACCATCCATTCAAAATGCCCGGCCAACTGTACCCAAAAATACCGTGATTCCCTCCCAAGTAAAAGAGCAACAGTTTACTCCAACAGACGGAATTGCCAACCAAGTTTCTTACCAGTACTTCAACATCCAGCCCTCTCGAGGCACGCAATCATTCTCTTCCATCTCCTTCTCCCCGAGCGTGGACTCCCAAGCATCGCCGTCGGCGTATCCTGAGATCGAAGCGACGAACCATTTTGGCAGCACTCCCACCATCCCGACGCCGGTTGCGCCTGGTTTAGCGAGACAGAACTCCCCTACGATCCAGGCGCCTACGGATGCCAGTGCAGAGTCGGTGTTTGTCTCAGCCTCGTCCTCACAGACGGCTTCTCCCATCAGAAACCAGTTTGTCGACTTCGACGCAAAGCGACACAAAACTCCACGCTTCCGAGTGGCCACGACTACATCCACCACCTCAGCGCCTTTAACGTACCGTCCGCAAATTTCATACCGCAGAACAACGCCTGCATCGGTTCGAGTGCCATCGTTGCAGAACTCCCGCAAGGAGTCGCCGATACTCTACAGACCGCGATACCGCTCGACAACGCCAGCGACCACGTCAACTACGGCGGTGTACAGCACGCAGAGTAGCACTCCGTTCGAGGACCACACTGTCGCCCTTCTGAACCAGGTGAACGGCCAGGAGACAGTACAGAAGCAGTCCGTCAAGAGTCACCACGTTCCGCCCGTTTCCAGAAATGCGACCAAGTCCCTGTACGAGAGCTCCAGCTTCCTGAGAAACGCTGCCGAAGCGACCTCGCAGGAATCCGTTTACCAACAAACCTCGCAGAACCAGACTCTGAGCGACGTGCTGAGAGCTTCCGGCTTGTACGCTATGGCGAGGTTTCTGAAAGAATCGTCGTTGGACAGCATCCTCAATGACACTGGTAAGATATTTTCGTTTATATTTCCCTGGAAAAGCTATTTACAAAATTCTCTCATTTGAGAAGAGCAAATTTTGAAGAACAATACAGTTGTAGTATTTTGGAACACGTATTATGTTCGAGTATAATGACTTCTCTGGAGACTAGAAATCTACTCTGTAGGAATCAGCATGGGTTTCGAAAAAGACGGTCGTGTGAAATCCAGCTCGCGCTATTCGTCCACGAGACTCAGAGGGCCATAGACACGGGTTCACAGGTAGATGCCGTGTTTCTTGACTTCCGCAAGGCGTTCGATACAGTTCCCCACAGTCGTTTAATGAACAAAGTAAGAGCATATGGACTATCAGACCAATTGTGTGATTGGATTGAAGAGTTCCTAGATAACAGAACGCAGCATGTCATTCTCAATGGAGAGAAGTCTTCCGAAGTAAGAGTGATTTCAGGTGTGCCGCAGGGCAGTGTCATAGGACCGTTGCTATTCACTATATACGTAAATGACCTTGTGGATGACATCGGAAGTTCACTGAGGCTTTTTGCAGATGATGCGGTGGTGTATCGAGAGGTTGTAACAATGGAAAATTGTACTGAAGTGCAGAAGGATCTGCAGCGAATTGACGCATGGTGCAGGGAATGGCCATTGAATCTCAATGTAGACAAGTTTAATGTGCTGCGAATACATAGAAAGATAGATCCCTTATCATTTAGCTACAATATAGCAGGTCAGCAACTGGAAGCAGTTAATTCTATAAATTATCTGGGAGCACGCATTAGGAGTGATTTAAAATGGAATGATCATATAAAGTTGATTGTTGGTAAAGCAGATGCCAGACTGAGATTCATTGGAAGAATCCTAAGGAAATGCAATCCGAAAACAAAGGAAGTAGGTTACAGTACGCTTGTTCGCCCACTGCTTGAATACTGCTCAGCAGTGTGGGATCCGTACCAGATAGGGTTGATAGAAGAGATAGAGAAGATCCAACGGAGAGCAGCGCGCCTCGTTACAGGGTCATTTAGTAATCGCGAAAGAGTTACGGAGATGACAGACAAACTCCAGTGTAAGACACTGCAGGAGAGACGCTCAGTACCTCGGTACGGGCTTTTGTTAAAGTTTCGAGAACATCCCTTCACCGAAGAGTCAAGCAGTATATTGCTCCCTCCTACGTATATCTCGCGAAGAGACCATGAGGATAAAATCAGAGAGATTAGAGCCCACACAGAAGCATACCGACAGTCCTTCTTTCCACGAACAATACGAGACTGGAATAGAAGGGAGAACCGATAGAGGTACTCAAGTTACCCTCCGCCACACACCGTCAGGTGGCTTGCGGAGTATGGATGTAGATGTAGATGTAGATGTAGAGATCATATAGTAGCATGTACTACTCTAAGCAATTCCAGTTTACGCTCTTATGAAACTTCCTGATACATTAAAACTATGTACCTTTATCTCGCGGGGTTCACCGTGACTATTCCTGACAAACTGAAAGCTTAAAAAAAAACTGTCTACGGTCCTTTATAAAGTTTTTGTCATGGCACTGTGTACAGTCATTCCAAAAGTTCCGAGACGGAGTTTGTTCGTGGTGTATTAGAAACGTCAGTGCTGCAACGATTAAGGTGGCAGCTTGACGCAAGAACTGTAAACAACAGATGTGCATTCGACTTGTTAGTTGTGGGCAGACATTCTCCAGAAAGTTTTGAAGACGAGAAAAGTGTGTGCAAAGTTTAGCACGCAGACCTTGACTCCCGAACAAAAAATAACGCGTGGATACCTGCCACAACTTGATCGAAACGAAAAACGTGACATTTCTTTTCTGGAAATAATCATCACGCGGGACGAGATGTAAACACGAACCTACCACGAAACAACAATATGCAGAATGGATCTCTGATGTGTCTCCAAGACCCTAGAAGGTGCGAATGAGACTCCCGAGTTGAACAATATTTTAAGAAGGTCTTTCATGACAGTTTCATATTGTTGTGTGAATCATGTGCATTATGTCCAATTGGGGGCAGACTAAGTAGAACAAATGAAGCACTGAAGCCACCATAAAATTTTTTCTCTAATCTTTACTAATTCACTCTCTAAAGCTTTTGGGCAGACGGGGCACATTTCGACATCACAGCTTCATTGTCGGGGCTACTCTTGTTATGTAACGACCTTCACTTCGATGTCTGATACACCGGTTCCCGTGAACTCACCGAAGTTAAGCGCTGTCGGGTGTAGCCGACACTTGGATGGGTGACCATCCAGCCGCCATGCGCTGTTGCTTTTCGGGGTGCACTCAGCCTCGTGATGCCAATTGAGGAGCTACTCGACCGAATAGTAACGGCTCCGGTCAAAGAAAACCATCATAACGACCGGGAGAGCGGTGTGCTGACCACACGCCCCTCCTATCCGCATCCTCTACTGGGCATGACACGGCGGTCGGATGGTCCCGATGGGCCACTTGTGGCCTGAAGACGGAGTGCTTTTCACTTCGATGTCAACACCGCAAAACCGCATATATGTGTAAGCTAGAGAGCATTCTTAATTGTCGCTTGCGCAACTGTAGTGGAATGTGTACCGAAATTCAGGAGAATGTGTGTAAATTTCATTTTCGTAGCCCGTACTGTAGCTGTGAATGTAATTGGTTTATCTTGTAAACAACATCACAATGAAGCATCTTCGACGTATTAAACGTACACAGTTTTCAAAAATAATGCCAGAAGTTTTCAAAGAACACGAAATTTGGATATTTGTGGTAAGGTCATATGGGACCAAACTGCTGAGGTCATCGGTCCCTAAGCTTACACTCTAATTAATCTAACTAACTTACACTAAGGACAACACACACACCCATACCCGAGGGAGGACTCGAACCTCCGACGGGGGAAGCCGCGCGAACTGTGACAAGACGCATCAGAGCGCTCGGCTCAAACAACATGACAGAGATAATGACTTACATGTTATGAAGCATTATCTTAATCTTAAAACTATATTTATTCACAAATTCTACAGAAAAATAATATTATCATTCATTCTTTTCAATGGCTGAAAATAAACGGAAAAATTAGTATTACAGGCTACAAAACAAAAGTCACAGATAAGCCAACGCTGTAAATTTCAACAAAAAATCTACATATGTTCTTCTCTATCTCTGGTTATATTTCACTACCATTACGCAAGTTGCAACTAAGAACGCACTATGACTCCTACGAAAACGAGTTTGGCGTGTTTGCATCGCAATGAAGGTCCTTCCATGACAACTGAGCCCTATTAATGAAACTGTGACTTTGAAAAGTACTTTTGCATATTATAATCGCTCAAAGACAGTAAACATATTTCATTATCAAGTTTTCCAGGATATTTATTGCTGCATCCAAATGAAACTAAAAATCAACTTCAGAAAGAATACATTTATTCAGTTTCCTTATTTCATTTATTGTGGTCTTCAGTCCGAAAACTGGTTTGATGCAGCTCTCCATGCTAGCCTATACTGCAACCGGCATCCGTCCGAGTCAGCTTACTGTATTCAAAACGGCCCCCTTTTACAATTCCCCCACACTTCCTTCCATCACCAATTTCACAGTTTCTTAAGTTGCCCCATAAAGTTATTTTTTCGCCAATCCGATTCAGTACCTCCTCATTTGGTATTCGATCTACCCATCTAACCTTCAGCACTCTTCTGTTTCATATCTTATAGTCTGAATTGCCTATCGCCCACGTTGCATTTGCACAGAAGGCTGCACTCCAGGGAAGTAGCTTCAGAAACGACTTCCTAACAATTACATTTATTTTAGGTATTAACAAATTCTTCTTTTCCACATACGTTTTACTGCTATTGGCAGACTCCGTTTTATATCTTCGGCCTGCACTGCCCAGATAACAAAATTCGTTTACTACTTTCAGTGTCTCATTTCCTTATCTAAGTGTCGCCTAATTTACTTCGGCTATTTCCGTTATCGTCGTGTACTTTTATTGATATTCATCTGATAATGTCTTTCCAACACGCTGTCCATTCGATTAAACTACCCTTCCAAGTCCTTACCCGTCTCTGACAAAATTGCACTGTCGTCAGCAAACCGCAAAGTTATTGTTTCTGCTCCCGGAACTTAATTTCCTTTTTCAAATTTCTCCTTGATGACCTTCAGAGCTTGCTCATTGTATACATTTAATAACACTGGAAATAGGCTTCAACCCTGTCTCACAACTTTCTAATGTCCTTCGACGCTTACAATTGCAGTCTGGTACAAGTTGTAAATAGCCTTTCACTAACTGTATTTTATCAACGATACCTTCAAAATTTCAAAGAGTGTACGCCAGTCCATATTGTCAAAAGGTCTCTCTAAATCTACAGATGACGTATCTTCTAAGGGAAGTCACAAAGTCAGTATTCCATCGCGTGTTGCTATATTTCTCCAGAACCCAAAATAATTTTCTACCCAGGTTTCTCCATTCTTCTGTAAATAATTCGTGTCAATATTTTGCAACCATACTTATTAAACTGATGGTTCGTTTGTATTCACACTTGTCAGTACCTGCCTTCTTTGCAACTGGAAGTATTACATGCTTCAAGTCTGAAGGTATTTCGCCTGTTTGTATCTTGCACATAGTTGAAAATCTTTGTCTTGACTGACTCAAGGATCTCAGTAATTCTGAGGAACTGCCACCTACTCCAGGGGTTTTGTTTCATTTAAGTCTTTCAGCGCTTCTTCTTGTAGTATCAAATAATCCATATCGTCTTCACCTACTTTCTCTTCTGTTACTATAATATTGTCAACAAGTTTTTCCACCTTTTATAACCTCTCTGCATATTCCTCTGACCTTTCAGTTTCCCCTTCTTTGCTGAGTATGGGCTTGCCTTCTTAATCCTTGATATTCTTACAGTTGCTGCACTTTTTTCCTAAGGTCTCTTTCACTTTCCTGTAGGCAGAATCAATCTCTCCCTCAGCTAGGTATGCTGTTACAACCTTGCACATGCCCAAGCTATTCCAGCTTAGCCAGATTTCACATTCTGTCAAAATCTCGTTTTCGTCATCTGTTTACCCTTCGCCTGCTTCACATGATATATTTTTGTATTTTCTCTTTTCTCCAATAAAATTCCATGTCCTCTGCCTAATCCAAGGATTTCTAATAGTTCTTCTTCCTTTACCTATTTGCTCCTGCGTGCCTTTACTATGTCATGTGTCAAAGATACCGATTCTTCTCCTATTCTATTCCTTTCCCAAGTTTCTGTCAATTTTTGTCTAACACTCCCTCCGAATCTGCCAACAACCTCCAGTTCCTTCAATGTACTCAGTTCATATCGCCTTAATTTCCTATTTTTTTCTTATTTCTTCAGTTTGAGTCTGCAGTTCATAACCGATAAATTATAGTCAGAGTTCACAACAGCCTCTCGAAATGACTCACAATCTAAAATCTGGTTTCGAAATCTCTGTCTTACCATTATATGCTCAATCTCAAACCGTCCAGTGTGTCCAGATCTCTTCCACGTATGAAACCCTTTTAGTCTTGCCTTTTCACAGACTCGTCTTTGTTGTAGTTGCATATACGGTACAGAAGTCGTTATCACTAAGGCACGCAAGCAATCCCACCTTAGAAACGTCTGTGGTTCATGGTGGGGGAGGGGGAAAGGGAAGAGGGGGTTTGCAGTTTACATACACAGAAATCAGTATCTGCCTGCTCATCTTTAAAAATTCAAGTCGAACAATGAATCCCTCGAATACGACGGAAAAAACGAAAAGAAACTTGTGTTTCTCCTCAGCGTAACAAAGTAAAGAACTGTCGCGTGAAATGTAAACACAGTAAGTATCTTACAGTAACTGGAATGAGAATAGGTAAGATCTTGACAATAGAAATAAGTACAATATTGTGTCAGTGCAGACATTACTGCCAAGGATATCATAGTGAATAACGAGTCTTAGGACCAACGTAAAGGCTTAGGTAGCAACAGCAAGTGTAGTGACGGTCAGTATAAGGCCTCGCCTTGAGTCCCCGTCCAACACATAGTTTTATCTAGGAAGTCCCATAAATTCGCTAACTTCATAAATACATCTTTGCCAATGACACCCATCTTCCTTAGTAATATTGCATAGAATCTTGTTCGCGATTCACAGGCAAACCAGCATACTGGCATGAGGGATACGTAACCAGTCGATAACCTACTTTCAGATCTATTGTCGGGTCTGTTCCAAATAATATCATCGTCATTACCAATTCCGGACGGTTGGGTAGGAGACATACTTTTCCAGAACATCGACTCTCTCATGCATAGACCTGGAAACTTTCAAGAGCAAGATGCACACGTATTGTCAAGATTTAATGAATGAATTTAAAAATGCAATAAAGTTTCGGAAAAAATCTTTAACTCTGCAGCAGATAGTGCACTGCCGTGAAATTTCCTCACGTACTAAAATTTTATATCGGATCAGGACTCAGAATTGGACCCTTGAACTTTGGTGAAATTTGGAAAGTAATGGCAGAACAGGAGCTATGAAGGTGGTCAGGTGAGTCGTACCTGCATAGCTTAGCGGGTTAGAACGACGAATTGCGAGGGTTTCGGCTTTAATTGGTTCGCGCCCACAATTTTAACCTGTTAAGATGTTTCAGTTTACGTATTCTTTTCTAGGACAGATATTTCAGAATCTCGCTACATGAAAAACTCAAGAATATTAATTTTTCACACTGAATTTGCCACTGGTTTCGAAGCTCTGTGACTTCGACAGGAAATAAACAAAACGCAATAAACACAGGTGAGTGGAGACAAAATAATAATAGAAATTTTTTATCGTTTATAGTAAAATATTTAATAGATGACGTTTCCAATTTGCAGTACTATGGCAGGAACAGAATTAAAAATATTAACACTACAAGTATTTCTCACTTGTCGGGTACCTTGTTATACATAAATGAAATATTATATTAATATTTGTGAAGTATTAAATAACGATTTACTAGCTAGCATATTGTAAGACTGTAAACATCAGGATGAAAATCGTTATATTTATATTGTATGAATGATTAAATAACGATATTGCGATAGTGATGTGATTCACAATAAGTTACAAATACTTTTTTTATTTTATTTTTTTTTTTTTTTTTTTATTTGAGCCGTCAGTCATCTGATGGGTCCGATGCGGCCAACGTCTTCAGTTAGTTCTTCGATATATTGTAATGTCTTCCATACAGTTTTTACCCTTTACATCTCTCTCTAGTTCCGTGGACGTTATTTCCTGATGTCTTAACAGATGTCCCATCATCCCGCCCCTTCTTCTTGACAGTGATTTCCACATATTTCTTTCTTGGTTGTTTTTGAGGAGAACGTTCTTACGTCTTATCAGTAAACCCAATTTTCAACATTCTTCTGTAGTACTACATCTCAAATGCTTTGATTCTCTTCTGTTCCGGTTTTCCCACCGTCCATGTTTCGGTACCGCAGAATTATGTGTTCCAAACGTACATTCTGTTAAGTTTGTTCCTCAAATTAAAGTGAATATTTGATACTAGTTGACTACATTCGGCCAGTAATACCCCCTTTGCTGTGCTAGTTTCTTTTTAAGGTCGTCAGTGCTTCATCCATAATGCATTTTTTTGCTTATAAGAATTCCTCCACTTCGTCTTCTTTCAGGGACCCAACTCTGATGTGATAATTATCGCTAATCGCATTTCCACTACTCCTCATTACTTTCATCTTTCTTCTGTTTATTCTTAATCCATTTTCTGCACTCGTCAGACTGTTCATTCCATTCAACAGCTCCTGTAATTCTTCTTCACTTTCACCGAGGATAGCAATATCATCAGCGAATCTTATCACTGATATCCTTTCGCCGTGAATTTTTATCCCACTCCTCGATCTTCCTTCTATTTCCGTGATTGTTTCTTCGCCGCACAGGTTGAACAGTAGGGGAGAAAGGCTGTTCCGTTTCTTACATCTCAGCGCTCTGTTCTTGGTCTTCCATTCTTATGATTCCTTCTTCGTTTTATACGTGTTATATATTACCTATCTTTCCCTAGAGCATACACCTATTTTTCTGAGAATATCTAACACCTTGCAAAATTTGGTATTATCATCATCATCTACATTCATGGATCAGGTTTGAGGTACCTGTCCTGGCTTCAGTGTCTTAGTTCCGTCGTTTTCTGAGTGGACTTACATCGCTTACTCCTTTGGCCATACATTAAGAAACTTTTTTGGGACATCCGCCTTGTTGCGTTCTGTCTACAGACGGCTTCCACTTCTGCTTATATTTGTCGGTTTCTTCTGTTACTGCAAGTATTTGAAGCTCATTTCTGACATGTAATTTACTTTCTTTTTCTATCTCCTAGTTTACATCCTTTAACAGATCAGAGAATTTTCATTTTGACCTCACTATTCGTTTTACGTCCCTTTGTTAGCTATCCAAGCCTGAAGTCTGTAAAGCAGTATTGGTCAAACGCGTCTGTTTCGTTGTCTTTTTATTGTTCCACAGACACCCTGAAATTCTATATTTTATTCTTTGCATCTGTATCATAACGAAAAGAAATGTCGCTGACCAAATGACATGCTGGCTCGACTATTTTGTTTTCTATTACTATTTTTGAGCGCACCTCTTGTTTTTCTCGGGATGCTATTACTTTTGCGATTTGTATAGGTATTCTGAAATTATAATTTTTGCCAATATGTTGTAATTTGAAAGTATTCTTTGTAATTCTTCTTACTGAGTGACTGTTATAGTCTGGCAGTCAGTATATATTATTTTTATATATATATAATGGTCGTTAACTAGGCTTATTCCTTTGTTTCCCCCTTCCATTTTTAATCATGTAATTTACATATAAATTAAATGAGGTCGTAGAACGACTGCAACTCACTGGTTAATTATAATGCCATTCTTTCTTATTTTGCTACTTGTTTTTATTAAAAATATAGTTTCATTACACGCTTTTTGTACATCGACAAATCCTATGAAGGTTTTGTGTCTCCATTAGCGAGCGCAACGTCACAGCTGCCTCTATGTGGTTTTGCCTTTCTTTAAGTCCCACCTAATCGCCACTAACACCCTTTCGTAAACAGATAAGATTCATTTTGCTGTCTTTTCCAGGACCGTACACTCTGTTTGCGCCGACGGACAAGGCTTTCGAGGCGCTCCTTGTGCAACTGGGAGGACCTGACCGTGCCGCGGAGAAATTCCAGGAGAACCCCAGACTGCTCAGCGGGGTAAGTCGCCGTATCCCTGTTGTCTGCGCAGGTGTGGGAGCAGGCTGCTTACACTTCTCACCACGCGCTCACACTGCTCACTGCATTCATCCTGACAAGTGGTTTATCTGTAACTATGCATTCTGAGCATTATGCTAAACAGGAAACAGACGACAAGAACATTTCATGTAAGGTATTTGTAAGTCATTGTCAGTAATTGAGAAATGCAAATTAGAAACTCATAAAAAGTAGCAAATGTTCCGGTTCACAGTTGTCTGCAAGTGAAATGTTTACTTACACGGACAGCATCAACCATAGGATAGGTTGCAGTAGAAGGTGTAATTACACATCTAGTACTTGTGCAGCAATGTAAACAGCAGTACATTACTGACCACCCTCCAAGACTGTGTTTCTTACCGTGACTGCAAGCAGGACACCTTTCCCAGCCTTTTACAAACACATCTTCAAGGATGAATCTCTGTTCTCCCGTGTGCGATTCTAAATGTCTAACAGCAGTACTCTTGCGCTGGGATTTGTCATCCAATGCACTCATGACATCATCAGCATTTCCCTCTTAATGTTTGTGCAAGATTGTGAAATGTGGCACTACTGATGATGATCCGTCCCCCGGATGGGAACATTAAGCTCGGCGACTTCCTTGGTGCCAAACAATACAAACCTGCCTCTGTGACATTCCTCCAAATGACGCAGATAAAGCCTTGACGCTTCGTAACAGGTCGGAGGAAGACAATGCCATACCACGCCCGCTACTAACTTGCCATGAACGGCGATGCAGGAATATTCCGTCTGTTCCCCTACACTCATCCCTTAGTATTAGATCACTTTGACTTTTGATGTAGCAGAAAAGAAGAAAATCGAAGCGTTTGCGATGTGGTATTACAGAAGGATGCTGAAAACTGAGTTTCTTCGTTGTATTTGCGAGGAAAGGAATATGTGGTAAACACTGAGTAAAGAGAGGGACACGGGACGCAGCATGTGTCAAGACAGCAAGGAATAACTTACACGATACTAGAGGGAGCTACAGGGGCAAAAACTGTAAGGGAAGCCACATACCGAAATTTATTAAACAAGAAATTGAGAACGTATGTCCTAAAACTACTCTGAGATGAAGGCGCTGTCCCAGGATCACTCCTCGCTCACCGCATCAAACCGGTCAGAAAACTGACGACGAAAAAGAATCTACTGCAACACTTTTTGTAATATTTGCTGAACGGTATTTTATCACATTACTGATCTCTGTTGTGCTCCTTAATGACTCACAACGTGTTTGTTTTCCTTCTTCTAAAACTAAACTCCACCCGAACAGGCCATGAAGGCCCAACGTTACCGACCGGCCTCCGTGTCATCCTCAGCCCACAGGCGTCACTGGATACGGGTATGGAGTGCCATGTGGTCAGCACACCGCTCTCCCGGCCGTATGTCAGTTTACGAGACCGGAGCTTTACTTCTCAATCAAGTAGCTCCTCAGTTTGCCTCGCAGGGGCTGAGTGCACCTCACTTGCCGACAGTGCTCGGCAGACCGGATGGTAACCCACCCAAGAACTAGCCTAGCCCAACAGCAATTAACTTTGGTTATCTGACAGGAACCAGTGTTACCACTGCGGCAAGGCTGTTGGCCTTTCGTTCTTCTACTGACCCTTAATTTTGAAGCACACTGTATCTCGAAGTTACGGGTCAAAAATTTTAAACTTAGGACACGAAAAAAATTGTTGTACGTATCTGGCAAAATAGCATCAAACTGAGGTATCGCAGCGGTCAAGACAACAAGCTTGTATTCGGGGAGTGTGAGACTAAAATCCCTCCTTGGATTTCTAGATTTGGGTTTCCTGCCGCTTACCTATCTCACTTAAGGCGAATCATCCGGTACTGCGTCCTTGGCTGCCGCTTGCTTTAACGTTTCCACTTTGCTTTTGAGCAACGTTTTTCATCTCCCAAGGGAGTGAGTGCACTCGGCATAGGTGTACGCCGTTCCTCCACAGTCTTTATATCTCACATATGGAGCACTGTTCTATCCATCCGTCGTGTTATTCTACCTGTGCGTTTCAGTTTTCAAAGACTCGTTTTCTATTGTGGTGGTAGTGGTTGTAAGTTCGAATATGACCAAACTGCTGAGGTCATCCGTCCCTTCCTATTCTGGTACACTGTTCTAAACCCGAAGGTTAGTTCAAACACTACAGTACTTATCTAGGTGTGGGGTGTTATGTGATGGCATGCCCTTTCCTTTCACTGTCTCATGCAGCCACTTACAGGAGATCTTCAGTTTAACATGGAATCTGAATCACAGGGTGTAATTATTTTTAGCATGCCTTTCGCGCTGCCAACGCAGAATGTCACATTAACTTCAGTATAAAAATGAATGGGCAGTCAGGGTATCGAATCCAGGAGGTTTGAATTTTTGTCTGATGTGCCCAATGACCACTAGCATTACTGCATATTTCATTAGCAACACCAGATCTAATCAAAATGGGAAATGAAAGTGATTTCAGTCTATTTAGCGGAACCATTTCTAGTTTCGTCTTGACTATGAGAATGTCTAGCAACTTAAACACTGTTCCAGTTCGCTCGGTCATGATTGCACTCTCTGTCAGATGTTTGCGATGTAGGGGAGACCGGAACAGGTTGTCACAATCTGTGAGCTACAATTTTTGAAGAGGCAGTGTTTACAGTTTTCCTTTCTACCATTAGTGTATTTCATAATTTCATATTTCCCACAAACTTGAGGCCACAGCGATGTTTGACTTATCAGAAAAGAAACTATCTGGGTACGTTTTCGTGACAACCTGCGTCGATTCCGGGTTCATTGTCAAAGTCATTGGGGTTGGTTGTCGCAGGTTACTTAGATTGGAAAAACCTATTTACTGAAAAAGAAGTTCTACTAAGAATACAAAAGTCGAGCAACGATATTAATAAAGCATTGATAGATATTTAGGATAAATGTAGACTCTAAACTAGTAATTTAATTGAATATTTAAAAAATTTCCTCTATTATTGAAGTCATTTTAGAGCGCACTCACAATTTTGTAATGTACAACAGTTATTTGGCCTGTTGGTACGTAACTGATGAAACCACTTCTTATATTCTGTACACTGACTATATTCTTCCTTATCTTTACTGATACAAAGTGGTTTGGGACAAACTAAACAAAAATAATCATCATCCTCTTCGTCACTAATTGAGATTTTTCGTTCTTTCTTGTTTTCACTTCTTTTCTGTTTTTTGTATTCCAGTTATTTTCGTTTATTTCCTGAACAGATATTTTTTTCACTTGCATTTTTAGCTAGCTCTTAAAGCTTTTTTTAACTGGTGAATCTGTTAAAGTTACTGTATTTATTTTTCAGGAGCTATTTCTATCTTTATTTCTTTAGCAAACGTCTTACTACAATATTGCTACTACTTGACTACATTGGAGGGTTTTGCTATGCAAACTTTTCTGGGAACTTGTCCACAAGCTTTTATCTGTCGTTTACACACTTCGCGGGAAATTTGCATCAGTGAATACTTCAAGACTTAATCGATATATTCCTCTGCACGGAAATCCTAAAGAAATATTGGACGGAATCATTGTAAGTCACTGTATGAGGATATGCACGAGAAGCAATTTGTTGCATATCGCATATTGTCACCATGCTCCCTGGTTTGTTAATCATCCACTCCTCCTGAGTTACAGAATTTCTTAAATTGCCCATAGACAGTGTGATCAAGAGACCGGAGCTTATGTGGACAACGTGGACAGGGGAGGGGGGGGCGGGAGGGGGGACGGACGATAACATGACGATTCCATTGGATCTAGCAAATCTTAGTCTTCATATGCTAAGATGGGACCCATAATTCTTGCTGAAGTTCGTTTACTGATCAGATAAGCAGTTACAGCTTTACGACTTGATAATTTTTTCCTTTTTTGATTTTCTCACTGTTAGTTACATGAAGTATGGAGTAATATCTCTTCGGTTTGTCTTTTATGATTTCTCACCATCTTTACCTGAGACAAACGAGCTAGAAAATAAATCCCTTGCCAGTGCAGGCTGCCCCGTGTAGCCCCTCCGAAATTTTTGTGACAGCTAACCCCGGAAGAACATTTTCAATAAAGAACCGGGCTGGAAATGTAGACTTTGAACCTAACCTCAATACTGATATCGAACAACAGTGTGCAACTGTTATAAAATACAAACAAAATAGTTGGAATGTAGATTTCGTTTAGTACAGAGTGCTTAATGAGAGTTGTTCAATGAATGAGCGTTTGTAACTACAAAAACACATAAACCTGTTAAATTCAGAAAACTATAACCAGGAACTATAAACTACGTACTCCCTACTCAGAGTATTGTGATCGTGCTGTGGTTTGAGTTATGACCGCCAGGAATCAACAACGACGGAAAACTGAAACTTGTGCCATCCAACTCTTGTGACAACATACCCTGCCTCGGACTCCCTTACAAGATGGTTTTTGTTTCGGAATGATAACCGTTAGTAAAAATAGTTATAAGGAAATGAAAAAAAACTTGTGCACCGGAGTGAAATCTATGAACCTGCGTTCTTAGAACACTACCTGCTTTTGTAGACGAGGTCGGTAACAACCGTCAACACACACAATCTGGAGCTAGTCGATTCGAATCGTGATGACAGGAAATTTTCACCACCGGTACTTCGCGACTAGGGGAGGAAAGCTCATAGTGTGATGTTCCTGGTCACCATACTTTGAGCCGATCTCCTGGATTAAACACCAAACATAGCAACAGTGTCTCATGGAGTGAAGAAGTCTTACAATGTTGATGATGATCCGTCCGCCCGTTTTGGACGTTAAGGTAGTCACGCCCCTTGACGCTAAGCGAGAAGAGTAGGTAAACTATGTGCTAGCAAAAGGAAGGTTCAACACACACACCCACACACACACACACACACACAGATACACACACATCTTGAAGTCATTTAAACTCAATAGATACTTAAGACAACCCTCACTCATCACGCGGAGGAAGAAAACTTCTAGTAATAAAAAAAATTTCTGTCTCGATTGCAAAGTAATTTTATAGTTTTTTTAATGCATCTGTAAAATGATTCGCTACTGTGAACTGCAGTATCGCACTCAGCAGCCAGTATGCTGTTTACGATATTGAAGTTCGCCTTGATGTGCTATTTCCAGTCAAGCATTTTGTATGTGATGACGGTACATAACACATTTACACTGGTCATCCATTAATAAAAAGAGTTCGCGATGGAGATATAAAACTGTTCTTTTACTAAACGGTATTGCGATCGCTACATCACAGTGACGATGTCACCATTTGAAGACAATGCTTTCCAGTTTTGCCTCCTTTCTTTCCTAGGATATTCTAGCGCACACTTGCGAAACATCTTATTGCGTCAAGCAAAACTAGCTGCATAACATTTGGCCAAATAGTAAGTACAAACACAATACACACTCCGTAAACATATCTTCAATATTGTACGGTTAAAAATCAGAAGTAAGCATTTTTCATTCAGTTTGTAGTTTTCATGATTATTCTAAGAGCTTATTTCTGAATAAAGAAAGCCATCTGGGTCGCTAAACACATTTATGCACTTTTAACGACGTTTTCGCTATTGGCGTCATCAGATCAAAATTGAAAAAATCAACTGCATACAGTCTCGATCTCGTTTTGAGATTTTTATTCGTCAGCAACCAGTTCCAGCCCTTTCCTCAGACCAGCTTCAGGCTTTTCCCTGTTGCTGTACAGTAATAATACATATTCAGTATAGAAGGATGAATATATGGCTGAACAACGTCTAAAATATGAGCTAGAATAATTAAAAAAGTACGATGTTACACCCGTTATGACTGCTGGTGGCGGCAGACAAAGCGAGATCCTTAGAAATAAGGACGTCACTGCTTAATATACTTATATACTATAAGCTCCGCCCATGGCCTACAGCATTACATCGTCGACAACCAACCAAGTGTGAGGTATGCTACATTGATTGGTATGGTCAAATTTATTAAAAAAATTGATACAGAAATGAAATCGAGAATAATACCAACATAATTAATTTAAACAAAAGAAACAAAATGACAGGCATGTTGTAATCGCTGTTGTATGCCTTGTGGGCATTCGTATATACTCCCTGCAACAGAGACAGGGGTAGGGGGAGGGGGTCTTACAGCTTATAATCTCTACTAAAGCTGCCTCATTCAGCAGTGATATCCTTATTTCTATGGATCTCGCTCCGTCTGCCGCCACCAGCAGCCATAATGCATATAAAATCGTACTTTTTAATTACTGTAGCTTATATTTTAGACGTTTTTTACTGTATTGGAGTAGGAAAAAGCCTGAAGATAGTCTGAGAAAAGGGCCAAAACCGGTTGCTGACGAATAAAAATCTGAAACCGCGATCGAGACTTTTTATTTGATTTTTAGCGTTTTATACCGGTCGCTGTTTTACTCCAATTCCAGAATGCTTTCGAAAATTTCATAACTTGGAAGTTGTAAAACAAAGTTCATTGACAGTGACAATAAAATCTGTGCTTAAGCGGGTAATCAACTAATAGGTGCCCGCATCTCGTGGTCGTGCGGTAGCGTTCTCGCTTCCCACGCCCGGGTTCCCGGGTTCGATTGCCGGCGGGGTCAGGGATTTTCTCTACCTCGTGATGGCTGGGTGTTGTGTGCTGTCCTTAGGTTAGTTAGGTTTAAGTAGTTCTAAGTTCTAGGGGACTTATGACCACAGCAGTTGAGTCCCATAGTGCTCAGAGCCAGCCAACTAATAGGTGTGGGTGCTATGCAACTGATTCTTAACTTTCTTTTACAAGTTCTAATTTTTGATCCGATGGTCGCAGCAGCCAAAACGTCATTTTAACCTCCTCAGTCCTCGTGTGCTACACGCAACTTCCATTTTTTTTCTAGCTCAGGAAATTAACTAAATTTCGTGTTTCTGATTGTAGCGTGTGCACTATGTGCTTCCTGTGCATCACTTGTTTGCGTTTCTGCAAGCTCCCACTATGTTTCGGCATCTGATTGAAGAAAGCCGTTTACCGCAATGTTAGCGAGAAATGAATGTAATTTCTGCTTGTTTTGAGAAATTTTAAACTAGAATGTGTTTTTAATACGCTTTAATATGCTAATATACTCCACCCTATCAAATGAGTGATTGTTTATTTCCTCCCAACAATAAGACTATGCATTTTATTCGATGTAGCACTATTGTCCACATTCGGCGACAACCTATACTTTCACATACAAGAGAGACTGCAAGACGGAGAAGAGTCTGAAGAAAGACAGGCATAACGCGATGATAAAGAAGTATTTTCAAAGAGGAAACGCCCTGGAACACCAAAGTCTGTATCAGAACCAACAGCAAGGATGTTCCACGCCATGCATGTACATGATATGATGGGGGTGGCGTGTTGGGTGGGGGGGGGTGAATGGCATGACGTGGTGAGGAGATGCATCTATGATACGAGAAAGAGTAATTGGCATGAAATGAGGTGACTAGTGAATGTGGAGTCATGGGGGGCGGAAGAGAAGGTCAGGCCATCGAGTGGTGGCCAGACGGTGGACTCGGGTGCCAAGGGAAAGGATTGAAGGATTGGGAGAGTGGCGGGTTTGCTGGTAAAAGGAAGTGGCAGCGGAGAGGATGCGGAATTGAAGGAGCAGCACCTCGGCCAGGATGTGGAGTTCTTGGGTAGGGAAGCTCCACGAGAGCCTATACAGCCACTTCTTAAACCAACGGGAACAGCCCACTTTTCCCCTTTCCCGCTAGAGGGAGACAACGAAGCCTTCAATTGCGACAAAGGCGCCACCGCCAGAAAACGGAGGGCGACTGCTTTACTCTACGCGCTGCGGCGCTCTTTTCAAAGCTACTAACTTTACTACGGCTCATCTAACATTTTCCAAAACGGAATATTCCATGCGTCTAGCTCCAACTGCCATTCTGCGTTCAAAGTTGTTAATTTCCGTCATGCACCGTAATCAAGTCGGAAACCTTTACCTGAGTACAAATGACAACTCCACCGATGAGCTGCCCTTTTATACCTTGTGCACTCGATACTACCGACATCTGCATGACTGCGTATCGCTATCACATGACATCTTGTCAACTCAGTCTGTTATGATGTTCTCGAACAAGTTACCATGCTGTGAGATGGTGTAACGTGGTGCGGTCTGTTGCAGCTGCTGCTCCACCACGTGGTCCCCGGGGCCTTCCCTCTGGAGTCGCTGCAGGACGAGATGACGGGCGTCAGTCTGGCCGGCACGCAGCTGCGGGTCAACACCTACACCACCCAGGACGAGCAGTGGAACGACGCAAAGGTAAGGCGCGCCCGCTTACTATGCGATTTTGTTTTCGTTCCTCACAAGCGCCAACAAATTAAATTGCTTGACTCTGGAGTATCGTCTCAACTGGGGGGGGGGACTGGATTCGTGATTTGCTTACAACAGGGCCGGCCAAACGCTGCACAGTGTGCAGACGTGCGGAAGCGCTGCACATGTGCGCACGTGTGCGACAGCGAGTGACAGCGACATCTGTTATTAGACATGTGTCCTAAATGAACGGCGGCGGCTCCTCTTCCCTGTTTATGTGGTACAAGCAAGAGCGCATCATACCCAGTCTCGTTTACCCCTGGTGACCGTAACTTTAACAGAGAAGTACTGAGAAATGGCAGGTACTGTGAAAAAGCAAAGAACGGAAGATCTATGTTCTCAGTCGTTTCGATCAAGCATCAGTGATGAAAATCTCCCGCAACTGCTTGCGTTTGTCAATGAGCCGTGCTTTTGTGTCCGATATTAACTATATAATTTCTCATGACCAGTGATAAACGTCATTGGATTTATTCCTTTCATAATTAAAAAATTGATGAAAGATATAGCAATAATGGTACAGGTTCTAACATTCTGCGTGGTGTCTGTTTATTCTAAGTCGTGTCTCCCTACCACTTTCGCGCAACGACGCTCTGAGCGTGTTTTTTAGGGAATTGACAAGTTTGCTGGTAAGGAGACGCCAGACCACACATGACATGTAAAGTTCAGAAGAGTTCAGTGAGACTAGCGATGATATAATAACCAAATACTTAATGATTTCAGCGTCAGCTCCACTGCACTCCCTGTAAAAGAATCTTAATACTAACTAAATTTAGTGGAAGGGGTTCAAGGCTTTCCTATGTTTAGTTAGCTGGTAAAACAACGTCGGAAAAGCAGTTAAGTTTACCATTAGAAATTTTATTCTACTCACAAAACATTGTTTTTTTAAATTGCACTATTGATAAAAGGAAATATTTTAATACAGGATGATAAAAACCAACTGCGTTCAACAAAAATGTGAACGAATATTCCCTGAATGGGTTTCCAAGTTCTACAATGGATCGAAGGATGACCTATGCCATATCACATCTATAATCTAGGTTTAAATTAAGTTTCACATAAGAGAAAACTATCAAAATTGTCTACAGTGACCCTCAATTATCTTTAATTAGTTATCTGACTTGTCGTAAATTACAGTGGCTGATGTGGCTTCTCAATAATTATATAACAGAAAAATCATCGCATTTCAGATTTTAACTTCAAGTGGCAAATGTGAACACCATGAGCTTTAATTGACGATCGACGTAAAAAGGGGATGTAACAGATGAGACTTCTCCAGTTCTGAGTGAAGCCTTATGCGCTCAAAAATGTGGCATCGCGTGCGTTCATTACGTTGTCGGTGTTCGTCAGGGGGCGGCGGCCGGCGCAGCTCCGCTCACCTCGCCGTCTCGGAAGAAACTCCCTCCTAACTTCTCCTTACTACAATTTACCAAAGTTGGTTAAAAACAAACTATATGGCTGTGTTTTCATCTGATCAGTCAGGGTCTCAATGTTAACCTTAAGCTCCGCCTACAAAAATGCTGTCTATCCAATGAGAAACGTTATACTTTTCGTGGTGGGGCAATGTTTTTAACGTTTGCAACGTAACAGAGACGCGAAAAAGTCTCACGCTAAAACTTGCAGCTGGTGTGGCTCTTTTAGTGTTATTGTAAGATCTATACTGTTCTTCTGGAGGGCTCTCTCTTTTAACATGGGCTGGCGGGTGGTCCTGGCGGCTGGCTGGCGACGTGGGTGTCCGTCCCTTATCGTAGGGCCTTCTAGCTTAACACGGTTCTGCTCTCGGCTTCTGTTCTCGTTTCTCCCCTCAGAACTGCGTCTGTTTCACGGTGGGAAGTTATCACATGCATTTAGGCGTTCTTGTGTTAGTCAGTGGTATTCCATTTGCTCACTCGTCGATCGTATTACTTTGCTTAATTTAATGTCACGATTTATTCGCAGCTATGTGACATACTGCTGGATTTGCTTATCATGTCAGGGTTTTCATGGAAGGTGTTGGATTTGCCTGACACCTTACAAGGTCATCATCGAGAGGTCTGTTCAGAGGTCAGTGAGACAGAAATTATGTGGGTGTAACTGAGGGCACCGAGAATTAGTTATAGGAAACCTTGCATTGGTTTAATGTTATTTGAAATCATGACTAAGGTTCGTTGGAAGTCGCTAAGTGCTCTCTTTCTTAAATACTAAATCAAAAACATTACGCGTATTTACGTGCCGTCAGTCAAGCTGCCTTAATAAAAACCCACGGTTGTTAACTGTATTACTTGTCTTACTGGGTTAAAAGTAGACGTCTCAGTGAGTAGACTGTGACAGTATTATAAATGTTTAATACGCGAAATACCTTCCCATGGATGGCTTGGAAGCTGTGGAAAGAGCACTAGAATGCGCCGGTACAGAGTATCTCAGCAAGTGGGTAAAGCGACATCTGTGCGTAGAAACATGCACTACATGAACGTCGGCGGCTGCGGCGTGCACGCTGTGACCCGGAAGTTGCACATGTGCAGGAGCTCCGCAAGCGTGCAGAGTTTCTGGCCGGCCCTGGTTTACAGGAAGGCCATAGTTCGTAGTCATCTAGCGTCGCAGAAGTGATACATGGGTTTCCCAGAGGAAGTGTTATATGCCAACTGCTCTTCTTCAAACGCGTACGTCTCATATGTACCAGCGATGGCGAGGCATGACAGAATCTCTGACCAGAGAGTTGTTTATCGTTGCTAGTCTGCGCTTGACCGCGCGTGAGTGCAGTTGTTGTACGTAGCGAATCGCGAGAGCATGTAGTTCAGTTCCGAGTTGGACGCTGTTGCGTGTTGGACTCAGTTGCGAGTCGGTGTTGTGTGTGAGGAGTCGGCGGGCGTCGACATGGGTCTATGGTCAAGGTTCGGGACGAGGTATATTGTTAAATAAGGTAATGAAGCAGCATTGCGCTCAGTCAATAACATCTGTTAATTGTAATTAATTTGTTCAAGAAATGCCCCAATAATAATTTTGTTTTCAAAGCAATCGTTTTTAAGAAAAGAATCATTCCAATTGAAACAATATTTCCTATGCTTTTCCTTCGCAGAATCAATTTATCAGATTGATTATTGCACAGGGCCTAATGTCAGCGATGCTGCCCTTCAATTTATCAGATTAATTATTGCACAGGGCCTAAGGTCAGCGCAGCTGCCCTTGTAAAATTTATCAGGTTGATCTTAACGTTAATTTTGTGGGGACTTAACAGTTTTGCACATTTTTATTATCATTGAGTTTTATTACTGTGGGAAGCTAACATTTGGCATTATTTGCAATTCTATTCAATCCTTTTCACTTTAATATTTTTAACGGGAGGTTACACTTAGCACGATGTCCATTAACATTTAATTAATTATTTTCTTTCATTTTTGTGGGAAGGTTACACTTGGCTCTATTCTCATTAACATTTAATTTTTGTCATATACAAAATTCCACGGGGAGGTTACATTCTTAATCTACAGAAACGATTAAGGTGAAAATATGACGTACCCTCTTAAATTCTTTGTTAGTGATGCTGTCGTTTATTGTCGACTAAGGTGAAAAGTTCAACGCGAATTGTTAAATGATTTTGACAAGATTATCCATAGGTGCAAACATAGAAACTGACCCCACACAAAAGTAATACTAGTGTGAAGTCCATCCTCATGAGTACTAAAGAGAGCCCGTTAAATTTCGGTTACACAATAATTCAGACAAGTTTAAATTCAACTGAATACCGATTATTATACTTATTAATAACTTAAGTTGAAGCTACCAAACATAAAATGTGGGGAAAGCGACTGTGGTTTTTTGGCAGAAGATTTAGAAGATATAACAAATGTATTAAAGAGACAGCGTACGCAAGGTTTGTAGGCCCTCTTTTGGAGTACTCTGCGCGCTGTGGGATTCTTACCAGATAAGATTGTCGGAGGGTATCGAAAAACTCAAAGAAGGACGGCTTGTTTTATATTATCGTGATACAAAGGAAAGAGTACCAGAGACATGATGCACGACTTGGCTGGTTTTCCTTAAAACAAAGGGGTTTTTCGTTACGAATAGAACTTCTCACGAAATTTCAATCACAAACCTTCCATTGTGAATGCCGAAGTATTTCTTCGACTCCCACCTACATACGGAGAAATGGCTATCGTAATATAATAGGATAAATCCGCGCTTTCACTGTAAGATTCAGGCGTTCACTAGTCGCACGTGTTATTCGAGAGTGAAACGGTTGACAAATAGTCTGAAAGTAGTTCTATGAACCCTCTGCCTAACACTTAAGTGTGAATAACAGAGGAGTCGTGTAGGTGTAAATATGTGGGTAGGCTTGAAAAATTATTTATTACTGGATTAGATTAAGATATTTATCGATATGCAATCAGAAAATGATGAGATTTCCTATTAGAACTGAGAGCCTTCTATTGTAAACTGCGAACGAGGAATACATTTTATGATCACTTGCACTGGTAGAGACGCAGAGACCTGTGGAACAAACTGGTGCTTCATGTGATCGATGACAGCAGACTTCACGATGCGAACAGCTATCCAGAAGCAAAGTCCAAAGCGCAGCGAAAGTCGCTGTAAGCGTGCGCAAGCATCCCAGGGTCCAATCCGAATCTAAAATTGTAAACACAGGCAAAGTCAGTTAATCTATTATCGAAGGCGTGTACCGAAGACTTCAAGGAAAACAGAGACTTGCCGCATGACTATTTATGGGTCTCTCTCATAACTGGACGGGACCACGTGACATGTCCCTGGCGGCAGCGTCCTCTGCCGCAGAAGTCCTTTTGAGCATATCGGTGATCAGGCTGGGTGGATGGAGGATGCGAATCACTGTCTTGGGTGCTAAGGAGATTTTTCTACACTGCAATATGGCTTCTCATTATGAGAGAGAGAGAGAGAGAGAGAGAGAGAGAGAGAGAGAGAGAGAGAGAGAGAGAGAGAGAAAGAGAGAGAGAAACTAATTCCTAATTTTCCTTCCTAATTTATTAATCAAACAGTTCCCGTACTTCTAGAACTTCATATATTGTGAGATTTCTTCATATAACACCAAAACTCATCAAAATAGGTGTTACTTCACACTCTTGTTTGCCGAGCCGTTCTAGGCGCTTCAGTCAGTCAGGTCGCAGGTTCGAATGCCTCGGGCATGGATGTGTGTGATGTCCTTAGGTTAGTTAGGTTTAAGTAGTTCTAAGTCTAGGGGACTTATGACCTCAGCTGTTAAGTCCCATAGTGCTCAGAGCCATTTGAACCATTTTTGAACACTCTTGTTTAAGACTTCCACCGACGGATCACGTTCACACGCACTATGTCGCAAGACTCACCTACTAAAGTCCGACACACTGATGGGTACTCAAAACCTGCACTTGCTCATCCTGATAATCTTTCTGTACTAAAAGAATAATGTCAGCGATAGTAATGAATAACTTAATTTCTAAATTCAGAAACATGTATCACTTTGTAGTACAACTTCTCCCAAAAGAGTTCCCCTCCTACATCACAGAGGATCACTCCCAAGGTTGACGCACTTCAAGCGACTTTCAAAATTGTTTAGGTACTGACCACGGAGGTACATAATGGTTGGCTTTTGTTCAAATGCAGGTGTTCTCGTTGGTCATCCCCATTCTCCCGCAAATAGCACTTCCCTGGTAAGTGACAGATATTACAGGGTGAGCGTTCAACTGTGGAATTTTTACAATTAGATATATTGTAGTTTTATTGTTCTAAATGTTATGACGAATGCTAGCAATAGCTTGTTGTGTAGCTAATGAATAACTTAATTTCTGAATTCAGAAATATGTATCACTTTGGAGCACAACTTATAATTTAGGCGATATGTTTCATAATTTTCGGAATTATTTCACCCCTGTTGGATAAGCTCTACTGTTTGCTAACATTCTCTCTGAATAAACTGATTATAATATCGATATGAGTCAGTAGATTTTAAAGTGAATATGAATTCAGTTTTGTGTTAAACATTACGGAACATATGTTAACTGTACTGTAAGAGTCAACAACAATAAGAAGAAATAGTAACAGGTGGACATACAGCCCCTTTTTCTTTTCCTCTCCCCCCCTTTCCCCCCTCATCGGTCCGGGTTCTCCCCCCCCCCCCCTCCCCGCCACCTGCCTTCGTGTCTCCTCTATGGTGCAGTTTTTAAGTGAGTGTTTAGTGTTGTGCGTCCCCTTCCACTGTTGCGAAAAGACACCATACTGTCGCTAGGCGTGTTTTTGAACTCTTGCGAACACAAACAAGACTGTCGCTGTGTTTTTTTTCTTTTTTAATTGTACCTCTCTAATTGCTATGTATTTTACTCAGCATCACCAACCCTTTATTTTTTTTATTTTCACTTCGCAATTTTTCACCATGTCACAGTTTTAACCAGTCACCGTTTTATCACCTGTTTTTATTGTTTTATTATCTACTCATTATGTTTTTGACTCCTATAGGCTGCAGAGCGGCATGTTGAAATTCAATAAAGAAAAAAAAAGTGGACATGCTGGAAGACTAAATGTTACAAATCTTGACGACACAGAAACGTTTTGATGTCAGGGAAGCAGAATAAACATGATAGGAACAAGTAAGGCATAAATGCAAGGACGAGACGAAACTGGCATTTATAACAAGGAGTAGCAGATAATCTCAAAAAGTAAACATCGTCCCTAGTTTTTAATGTAGCAAATGAGTCTGAAATCCGGACAGATACTCGTAAAACGAACTATCATCCGCCCAAAGCATCAGAAAGTACGTGCCGAGGGTGTCGATATACTCGTAATCAGCTCCTTATTAACTTAAACACAGAAGGCAACAACTGATTTTTCGTTTTACGGTATTTCGATGGTAAGATTACGACTCTGCTATTGTAAGCAGGATGTATTATATTGCACTCAGATTTTATATGTTGACATTGAGAGGATACGGGATATTACTTTAATTACTTCGTATTGGAAAAGTCACCGGCATTTTTGTGAATGGGAATTGTGCAAGTAACATCTTTAAAAACAGCATACCATGCCATTCTTCTGTTATTACACGCCAGCCGCTTGGAGCGCTAGCATCGCTTCAACGGTCATGAGGTTGTATATTTTTATACTTTTTATTTTTTGCTCTGTAGTGTTTCGCGACTGTTCCTCATGTGCTGTAGTGCTGTACTGTAAACTACTCGGTTGCATCAGTTTTTTGGAGATGTTCCCACATTTTCACGCGCGAAGAACACGCGTCTCATTACTGACCAGCACTACTGTGCTTTAATGGCCAGTTTCGCGCTTATTTTCACTTCGCGCCCTAATTACCAGTAACAAAGACCTGGTCAGTGAGAGACAAGAACGAATTACTCCTCTTTATCGCAGACCGGAGCTCCAGTCCACGCACGCCACAGAAGTAATTGAATCAACGGCTTTCTCCCTAAGTCAGCCGGACGCCTTTGCTAGAAAGTGTGGTAAGCGGTGCGGGCATCCATTTCAGAGCACTAGGGATACGGAGAGCCGTAAATTTTGGTGGTGAACTCATTACGTGGCGCTGAGTAGACAGCGGGAAGACGCATCATGGGCGGAAGAGGTGGGGCTCACTGCTGCAGCGCTAACGACTGCGGGGCTACTTACGAATTCACGTGGCAGTCTGTGTGCTGCAAGCAGGCAGACGGCTTCCAGCACAAATGACCAAACATTTTACAGCCCATTAACGCAGGCCAAATAAATGAATGCAATGAAAACAAGCAGAGAAAGCGTCGTTGATAGTAAGTAGCCTGACCCATTGCTCAGGAGAAAGTACTGTAAACGAGAGTGCCGCTGAGTAGGTATCGACGGAATGCTCAAGGAAAATCACCCACCTCACTTCTTCACAGAACAAGAGTTGGACACTATATCCGTATGGTGGAATATACACTACTGGCCATTAAAATTGCTACACCACGAAGATGACGTCCTGCAGACGCGAAATTTAACCGACAGAAAGAAGATGCTGTAATATGCAAATGATCAGCTTTTCAGAGCATTCACACAAGGTTGGCGCCGTTGGCGACACCTACAACGTGCTGACATCAGGAGAGTTTCCAACCGATTTCTCATACACAAACAGCAGTTGACCGGCATTGCCTGGTAAAACGTTGTTATGATGCCTCCTGTAAGGAGGAGAAAAGCATACCATCACGTTTCCGACTTTGATAAAGGTCGTATTGTAGCCTATCGCGATTACGGTTTATCGTATCGCGACATTGCTGCTCGCGTTGGTCGAGATCCAATGACTGTTAGCAGAATATGGAATCGATGGGCTCAGGAGGGTATTACGGAACGCAGTGCTGGATCCCAACGGCCTCGTATCACTAGCAGTCGAGGTGACAGGCATCTTTTCCGCATGGCTGTAACGGTTAATGCAGCCACGCCTCGATCCCTGAGTCTCCAGATGGGAACGTTTGAAAGACAATAACCATCTGCATGAACAGTTTGACGACGTTTGCAGCTGCACGGACTATCAGATCGGAGACCATGGCTGCGGTTACCCTTGACGCTGCATCACAGGCAGGAGCGTCTGCGATGGTGTACTCAACGACGAATCTGGGTGCACGAATGGCAAAACGTCATTTTTTCGGATGAATCCAGGTTCTGTTTGAAGCATCATGATGGCCGCATCCGTGTTTGGCGACATCGCGGTGAACGCACATTGGAAGCGTGTATTCGTCATCGCCATACTGGCGTATCACCCGGCGTGGTGGTATGGGGTGCCACTGGTTACGCGTCTCGGTCACCTCCTGTTCGCATTGACGGCGCTTTGAACAGTGGACATTACATTTCAGATGTGTTACGGCCCGTGGCTCTAACCTTCATTCGATCCCTGCGAAACCCTACATTTCAGCAGGATAACGCATGACCGCATGTTGCAGGCCCTGTACAGGCCTTTCTGGATACAGAAAATGTTCTATTGCTGCCCTGGCCAGCACATTCTCCAGATCCCTCACCAATTGAAAACGTCTGGTCAATGGTGGCCGAGCAACTGGTCACAATACGCCAGTCACTACTCTTGATGAATTGAGGTATCGTGTTGAAGCTGCATGGGCAGCTGTACCTGTACACGCCATCCAAGGTCTGTTTGACTCAATGGCCAGGCATATCAAGGGTGTTATTACGGCCAGAGGTGGTTGTTCTGGGTACTGATTTCTCAGGATCTATGCACCCAAATTCTGTGAAAAGGTAATCACATGTCATTTCTAGTATAATATATTTGTCCAATGAATACCCGTTTATCATCTGCATTTCTTCTTGGTGTAACAATTTTAATGGCCAGTAGTGTATGTAAGCTGTCTTTAAATCTGGAGAAATGCAAGATCAGGCCAATAAAAACGACAAACTAAATCTCATAGTGTACGATTACAATATTAGTGAATGGCTGTGGAGCTCATCAGATCGTTTAAATACACTACCTGACGAAAACTGAAGCATTCAGATGGGGAGGAGAGAACAAAAGTAACACTTCCGGGTTGAGAAGCTGTGTGATGTTATTTCAGTGAATACAAAATCGAGCCAAATGTACAAACAACTTGTTAATGTTAGCCTCCTTATCATTATAGTGTTGCATCCCTTCTGGCCTTGATGCATGCATTGATTCGGTTGTGAATGATGTCGTTGTACCCTTTCCTGAAGCAACTGCTGTATCTGATCCTTGCTGGGTACTGGCAATTGGATGGATTGTCCGAGCTAGTCCCACACATAGTCTATAGGAGAAACATCTGGCATCAAGTGCCATGTGTGGACGAGAATCGTCCTGTTGGAAAAAGGCACCACAATACTGTCGGATGGGAGGTAACACATAAGGACGCAGGATATCCACGATGTACCGTTGTGCCATCACAGTCCCCTCTATCATTACCCCGTTAGCACTGAGGCTCCCGTCTTATTGGATACATTCAATGTACACTGGGCTCTGACGAGTTCCAATAAGTTTACGAATTTTGGATTTACGAGCAGGCTGAGAAACAAAAAACATTATAATTAATTTGGTATTAGGAGCAAATACAAGATACAATTCGTCAGCAAATATTAAATAACTTGTGTAACTTTGAATCTAATAACATAGACAGAGAGAGAGAGGGGGGGGGGGGGGGAGAGGTAAGGAGCTAGGGAGGTGAACAGCTCCCTGTTTAAGTTACCCTAGTGGATTACTTCAAGACAATAAAAATGCAGTTCATAATGAAAAGAAGCTACTAGTGAGAAGGGCTTACAGTTATCTCTTTTGCCAAGTTATTCCAAGGAATTACATGTCAAATGGAGAGCAATTCGAGAAACGTAAGTAAATTTTAACCATCTAGTTTTTCAGACGTAGTAACATTATGTTTGTGACAAAAAATTTCGGGGAATTACAGTTTGTCCATGATTATATGCCACACATACACAGCGTTTAGGATCGCTTTACAATAGTAGATCTACAGTGTACATATGCACATACTTCAGCCTAAAATTGAACAACACAGTGTTAATGATTCTGACTGTACACTTGCGAACAAACGTTGGTATGGTCAGAATTTAAGTTACGTCCTTTATATGGGAAGATTCTCTAATATTTTCTCACCTCTTTCTGCGTGATTATAGTTGCGTCCTTGTGCTTCGTATCCTCGTAAATTTTCCTTCAATTAGCATGAAGACTATTCGCTGCCACTCAGAGTTTACTGTTACCACTTGATTCCGGCAACTGCTCACTAAAGAAAATTCATTCTTGCCGGATTCAGCTAACGTAAAAACCGTGAATCTGGTATTTCCATTAGCAAATCCAGAGCAACCGTGGTCAAAATGTCGGTTTTATTTATTTAGTGGCTTATTTTAAAACACGACGTGGCTCTACAACCAGAAAACTTTCAGTTAACAAATGGTTCAAATGGCTCTGAACACTATGAGACTTCTGAGGTCACCAGTCCCCTAGAACTTAGAAGTACTTAAACCTAAATAACCTAAGGACATCACACACATCCATGCCCGAGGCAGGATTCGAACCTGCGACCGTAGCGGTCGCGCGGTTCCAGACTGTAGCGTCTAGAACCGCTCGGCCATCCCGGCCTGCTTCAGTTAACAGTGCGGAGGTTGGTCTTCAATGTACTCTCTATCTATCCGCTCTCTCCTCTGCTTTAACGCTAGAAATTTATTACACTCTTAATGTTGCCGCTCTTGCTTTTAATTTCACGAAAGGGTATTCTGACTTTTCTGTATGCTCAGTCAGTCCTTCCGACAAACTTTTTTTACTATTTCTCCCTGTTTCTCCTGCAGCCATTTGCCTTCGCATCCCTGCATTTCCTATTTATCTCATTCCTAAGTGATTTGCATTGCTGTATTCCTGTCTTCCCTAAAACATTTGTACTTCCTTCTTTCGTCAATTAATTGAAGAATTTGTGTTACCCAAGGTTTCTTCACAGTTACGTTCCTAATACTTATGTTTGTCTTTCCATCTGTGATTGTTTTTTTAAAGACATCTTCAACTCAGTTGCCTCTTCTGCTATTCCTTAACGCAAAATTCACATTCTTAACGAACTTCAAACGAATCTCATCCTTGCTCAATGCTTCAGTATCCCGTTTCCTTCCACACTGACTCTTCCGTACGATTATCTTAAACTTCAGACTACCCTTCATCAATACTAAATTGTTATCTAAGTCTATGTCTATTCCTGGGTACGCCTTACAACACAACATCCTACTTCGGAATCTCTATCTGACTATGATGTAATCCAGCCGTAATCTTCCCGTGTCTCCGAGCCTTTTCGACATATACCTCCTCTTCTTGTGATTCTTGAACAATGTGTTCGCTACCACAGTCTGAAATTTGTTACACATCACAATATTAGACTTTCTCCTTTCTCATTGCTTCTACCAAGACCGTATTTGCGATAAACATTTCTCCTAGTCCTTCCCCTACTATAGCATTCCAATATCCAATAATTATTAGATTTTCATCTCCTACTATGAGCTGAATTACCCGCTCGGTATCCTCATAGTTATACTTTCTCTATATATTCATCTTCTGCTTGTGATGTTGCCATGTATACCTGAACTATTGTTGTTGGCGTTGGTCTGTTGCCAATTCTGGTGAGAGCAATCCTTCCTATTAACAACGAATGCTACTCCCGTTATACCATTTTCTGATGTTGTTGATATTACCCTAGATTCTTCTGGCAATAAATCGCTGTATTCTTTCCATTTCACTTCACTGACACCCACTATATGTAGAGTGAGCCTTACAATTTCCCTTTTCAGATTTTCTAGCTTCCATACCACGTTCAAACTTCTGGCATTCGACGCTCCGACTCGTACTCGTAAAATGTTACCCTTCCGTTCAGTATTTTTCTCTCATGGTCACCAAGGAACAAGTGCTAAGATTAAAAAAGGGTGTAAGATAGGGATGCAGTATTTTGCCCCTACTGTTCAATCTACACATCGAAAATGCAATGACGGAAATAAAAGAAAGATTGAAGAGTGGGATTTAAACGCAGGTTGAGGATATCAATGATAATATTCGCTGATGACATTGTTACCCTGAGAGAAGGTGAAGAAGAATTACAGGATCTGTTGAATAGAATGAAGAGTCTAATTAGTACAGAATATGGATTGAAAGTAAACCGAAGAAAGACGAAAGTAATGAGAAGTAGCAGAAATGAGAACAGCGAGAAAATTAACATCAAAATTGTAGATCACAAAGTAGGTGAAGACAAGGAATTCTGCTACCTTGGCAGCAAAATAACGGATAACAGACGAAGCACGGAGGACATAAAAAGCAGACTGCATAGGCAAAAAGGGCATTCCTGGCCAAGAGAGGTCTACTAGTATGAAACATCGGCATTAATTTCTGACAATGTACATTTGAAGCACAGTACTGTATGGTAGTAAACATGATCTGTGGGAAAACTGGAACTGAAGACAATCGTAGCATTTGAGATGCGATGCTAACAGAATATTGTTGAAACTAAGATGGTCTGATAACGTAAGGAACGAGGAAGTTCCCGGAAGAATAGGCGAAGAAAGGAACATATGGAAATGTACAGCAAGACAGTGATTGGAATACATACAACAAATAAATGAGGATGTAGGTTGGAACTGCTACTCTGCGATGAGCAGGTTGGCATGGGAGAGTAATTTGCGGCGGACCGCATCAAATGAATCAGAAGAATAATGACAATCTAATACTACAGATCATGTGAATGGCGATACATACGTCGCTAGAGTTGCGGAACGGTAGGTCTTCAGACTTAAAAGAATACAGTCTAGCATGAAGCCCTGAAGATCACTATCAGATCCTCTTACTGTCGTGGTATGGAACTAAATGTGCCTGGGTGTGTCCAGGCACTATGTTAGTCATGTGATTTACTTAGGTTTATGGGGACAAGCGTTACAGAAAATGAACTCACAGGGCTCGAATTTCGTCTGAATAGTCAGATTTTGATTTTATCTTGAATTCCAGTAAACCAGTATCTCCAAATACTGTGGTGCTTCCTTGTACAAAGAGACGGCCGATTTTCTTTCCAACCGTTGTCCACTCAGATCTTGAAACTCCGGGTCTCATGATCTCGTCATTGACGGGAGATTGAAACCTAATCTTGCTTCGAAGCATGTTTGTATGAAACTCGACGAAGTAACATTAATATTGTTGCTAAAGGACTGTATTAAAGACAAATACTGACCAGCCCCTGCTTGCACACTTCGATAGGCAACATGTCAGAGGATTACACTGGCCAAAAAAGGAGTGGTGCCTGCATTGCTCACGTATACTATCGAACCAAAAGTATCCGGACACCACTATGTAAAGCGGAACTGACCACTAGGTGTCCAAGAACCGGACCGGCTAGTACAACAGGAGGTGGGGAGTATTGTGTGTCAGTAGACAAGCAGTAACGGCAGAATGGCTTCGTCAGAAGAGCTCAGTGAATTCGAATGTGGCCTACTCAATGGATTTCACTTACGTAACATACCCATCTCAGACATTTCAATCCTTCCAAAGCTACCCAAGACGCCTAGTGGTGATGTGACTGTGAAGTGGAAACGCGAAGAAACAGCCACGGTTGAACCAAGACCAGGGAAACCTCATGCACTGACGCACAGGGGTCCTCAGGCATTGCAAAGAGTGGCTATAAAATATCACGTGGAATCACTCGTGAGTTGCAAAGTACTACTAGCAGTCCAAGTAGCACAGTGATTGTGCGTAGGGGTACACTGGTTGAGCAGCTACTCATAAGCCACCCATTACTGTAGTCAATAGTAAGCGACGCTTGAGGTGGCGTAAAGGGCAGCGCCACTTGAAAGTGAATGACAGGAAACAGGTGGTTTGGAGTGAAGAATCATGCTGTATACTGTGGTAATCCGATGGAAGGGTTTGGGTTTGGCGAATGCGTGAAGAACGGTACCTGCCATCATGTGTAGTGCCAGCAACGAAGTGTGGAGGAGGTGACGTTACATTATGGGTGAGTTTTTCGTTGCAAGCGTGTGCTCCTCTTACTGGGCTTACGGAAACGCAAAATGCAGGAGGAAATGATTTTACAGCATTGTCTGCTGCGTACGTTAGAGGTACAGTTAGGAGATGATGATTTTTTTATATCAGCATGACGCTTTACTCTGTCATAAAGCAGCATATGTGAGATGTTAGTATGAAACAATAAAATTCTTAAAACGCACTGGTCTGCCCCGAGTCTAGACGTGTACCGAATGAACACCTGTAGGATGAGTCAGAATGTTGTCTTCGCTCCAGGGCCCAGCATCCACCATTACTTCCTTCTCTGGTTTCGGCTCTTGAGGCAGAATGGGCCGTCGTTCCTCCATAGACATTCAGACATGTCATTGAAAGTGTCCCCAGCAGAGTTCAAACCGTCAAATACGAAGGGAGAACACACCTCATATTAATTCACACTAAGAGGCGTCTGTAAACTTTTGATCAAACTGATTCTTTACTACACACAAACGGATATTGCCTAATTTAAATTGGACCTAAAGTGGAGGAACAGAACTCCTCTGTAGTGGTCCACTTTGCCCTTAAGAAATGGAAGTCAGGATCACATGCTGAATAAAAGGACAGCAAAGGGCCGAATGAGGAGAAGCAGTGGTAAGACCCTGGACTCGTGCTCAGACGGTAGTTGCTTCCAATCTCCATGGGGCCATTCACATTTAGGTCTCCCCTCATTTCTCTATACTGCACGATGGTTCCTTTGCGAGGGCAAGGGACCATTTTCAAATAACTTAGAGGAATGCAGAAGGGGGACGTCGTCGACAACCGCCGATATTTCGACAGAAGCGTGCCCTGCTACGTTCAAGCCATAACTGCAGCAAGAGCGCTCTACAAGGGAATTTAAAACCTCGGTTCTCAGAGGAACACCGGAAAGGTAACATTCACACGCACTGTAAACACTAGCGCCATCACAAACCAAAGATGACTGAGGTCAGAAATTACCGACAGTAAAATTAATAATCAACAGGTGAGGTAGCATTAACTCTGCGCCTCTCTTTTTTGACAAGAGAGAGAGAGAGAGAGAGCAGGATTCCGCGCAGAATTTAAATGAAAACCATGATCTCTATTTACAACGTTACCTGCTAATTTAATTTCAACAGCTTCCTTAATAACACTATCCCAGTAGCTGGAAGTGCATACCAGAATCTCCGATTTGTTATATTCCATTGTATGACAGGCGCCAAGACAGTGTTCTGCAATGAGGAATTTGCTCGGCTGCTGTAAGCGTGTGTGACGCTTACGCTCAGTACACCAATCCTCCACAGTCCTGATACTCTGACCAATGTATGACACGTGTCCTCGGACTCTTTCGCTACGGCATACATGACTACAACGTTCTCGGTGTTCAAGCCGCGTCAATTCGAATAAAATCCTCGAGCTTTCGATGACCATCCCCGCCATCGTCGTCGGACTTCACTGACTGCCGGGGCTGCTACGGTTTCTCGCATATATAGGCATGATGACGTCATCAGCAGACAATCAGACAGACCCACTGTGGCGCGCGCGCGTAAGTCGGACACTCGAAGAGCAATGTCGTCTTTAATAGTCTTTGACGGTGACGTCAGGCGGCGTCATGGGCAGGCGCCACCTTTGAAACTGCCGCTCCCGCGTCGCGCATGTGTCTTTGCTTTCTTTCGATGTCCAATGCCCGCCTCCAAGCCCTACTGAATGTGTACCCCTGGTCTCTGTTGAAAATGTTGTTGTTTAAACGAATGTCGGCTGCTTCCTTTATAACGGAGTCCAAATATGTAGATGCATGAGCCAACACATTTGTATTTTCGAACTGTATTTTATGTCCGTTTTCTAGGCAATGCTCCGCTATGACCGACTTGTCAAGCTCCCTTCGTTTTATAAGGCGCTTGTGCTCAGTTCAAAGCTCCGCAACCGTGCGAATTGTTTGTTCTACATACATGCTGCCACATTCACAGGGTACACCATACACGCCGGACACTCGAAGATCAATGTCGTCTTTAACAGGGCGCAACATATCTCGTATATTGGGGGCGGGCCCGAACACTAGTCTTAGCCCATGTTCCTCCTGAAGACGTCCTAACTTGCTGTTAGTTGCTCCACAGTAAGGCCGGAATGCAGTCCGTTTGGCCTCTTCTACTGATTCACCAGGTGTCTTTCGTCGGCTACTCTTGAAAGCGTTTGCGATGTCTCTTTTGCTGTATCAATTTTCCCCGAAAACACGTTTTAAGTCTGCAATTCAGATTGTAGGTGGTCGTCGTCAGAGATAATTTTGGCTCTATTAACCAATGTTTTCAGAACCGCTTCCTTGTGTACAGGGTGGTGGAAACTATTGGCGTTCAAGTACCGATCAGTGTGTGCTGGTTTCCGGTACACTGAATGACCAAGCTGGCCTCCTGCCTTCCGCTCAACCAAAACATCCAAGAGTGGTAGCTTGCCGTGCTTCTCCATCTCGACAGTAAATTTAATGTTAGGATCGACGAACTGAGGTAGTGTATCTTCAACATGAGGCCATATCAGGAATGTGGCATCAACGTATCGAAGAAAGCAAGACGGCCGTAGTTTCGCAGTTCGCAGAACCTGCTCCTCAAAGTGCTCCATGAAGGAATTTGCGACTGCTGGAGACAGTGGTGATCCCATGGCTGTGTCCTCCGTCACCTCATAATATTCATCGCAGTACAAAAAGTACGTTGTCGTTAGGACGTGACGGAACAACTTAATGATTCCAGATGGAAAACGTTTGGCCAAAAGATCCAGCGTATCCTGTATTGTTACCCTCATAAAAAGTGACACAACGTCCAGGCTAACCATTAGGTCGTTTGCACCTATCTTCATTCTCCTGAGTGTCTCAACAAATTTCTGCAAGCTGACAACAAGGTGTTCACAATGTCCCAATTTTGATGCTAATAATCCTGCCAGATGCTTAGCAAGTCTGTAGGTGGGCGAACTGATTACACTAACAATGGGCCTCAGAGGAACACTTTCCTTGTGTGTATCATTGGTAATCCATAAAGCCTGGGAGGTCTGGCGGCACGAGGCGTTAATTTCTTCACCACTTCATCTGGTGCACCAGAATACTTTAATAACTTCCCTGTCTTTCTGACAATGGCCTGTGCGGGAACACGACTAAGTTTGCGGTACGTGGCGTCTTCTAATAAATGTAGCATCTTCAGGTGGTAGTCTGCAGAGTTCAGAACCGCGGTGGCATTCCCTTTGTCAGCTGGCAAGACAACCAATTATCACGTAATAACCGTAAGCAACATCGTTCCTCCTGGCTAATATTAGATTTTGGTGGCTTAGCTTTCGCCAGGATATGGTTGGTAGTTGGCTGGTTTCTCCAGCTCCACGACGTCTGCCAATATTGGATATAATTGGTGTAATAGAGCAGTGCATTAGGAATCTTTCGCACGATGCAGCTGAGGACGTCAGGCTGCCTATGTAAGCGAGAAACCTTAGCAGCCCCGGCACTCGGTAAACTGACGACGATGGCGGAGATGGTCACGGAAAGCTCGAGGATTTTATTCGAATTGACGCGGCTTGAAAACCGAAAACCTTTTATTAATATAGTACATGCCACATCTTCAAGAAATACGGTCGATACCCGCCTTAAACAATCAAAATCATCCTTTACGGAACCTAAATGGACTCTGATCGTACACGGTGCTCGAAAACCGCACTTCAGATAATATTTCCGCAAAACACGACAAATCTTCTTCGAAATGCTCCCTGCATAACGCAGAAAGGCCGTAGACTTTGGTGCCTCCTGGGTATTGTCACCACTCACCCGGTGCGGTCGACAGCGCAACGCACGTCTGATCTGTGTTTTACTATATCCGTTCTGACAAAACGTGACTTCGAGATGGGCCAACTCAGGTGACAAACTCTTAGGATCCGGGATGACATCAGCCCTGTGAACCAATGTACGAGGCACCCCTTCTCGTTGAGCCGGAAGGTGACAATTCTCAGTCTGCAGAAACTCAGGTCTCACAAGGGACGATTTCCTTCCCAATCCTCTCTCAATCCGTGCTCGTGCTCCGTCTGTAACAGAGAACCGGCACACCACGCGTCGAGGTGTGACAGACTGGCAGAAAGGAGTTATCATGTTTCAAGGTGCCCACGACCACACCGTGAATGAAACTGACCGATTTGTTAGTGTATCAACGCGAACTGTAGAAGTCTGTAAGGAATGGTATACATCTCGCAATCATGCAATACGGCGAAAGAACAGTGGTCCCAATAAGATCTTACCCGAAAGAGACTATAAGCGAGTGTTACGCCATGTCAATGATCATCGATTGCAAAACCGAAAGATGTTGCTGCTACCAAAAGATGCACGTCCGTCTCAGCCAATTACCGAGTGAAGGCTACAAACGAAATGCATACAGTAGTTATTTGGAGTCGGGTACCTCGTAAACCGCTACCGCTCACAGCAGCACATAACCTGCACGTCTTCAGTGTGCCAGATAAGACAGAAACCGGAGATCTGACTGGAGCCGTGTAGTGACGTATGACGAGTCACGATTTACACTGTTTTCAGATAATGCAAGGCATCGAGTGCAGCGACGACCTAATGAGCGAAACTTGCAACTTTGCCTAGCCTTGCGTTGTACTGATTTGTTATTCAGGTGACATCCAATGACTACTTCACGTTCGAAGTCACTGAGCTCTCTTGACCGATCCACTTTGCTGTTAATGCTTCTCCAATGACAATAAAGTACTTCCGACTTCCTTTTATTTTTATTTATTTACTTTTATTGACTTATTTAACTTCTTGGTAAGATTAATTAGTGCCAGCAAGCCGTATCTCACATCTAGCCCGCCTTCTATACGTTTTACATTGCATATGTTACAGTAAGCATATTATTTATTTTTAAATGTAGAAAGTAGAAATTACGATACTACACATACGAGGGTCGTCCACAAAGTAAGTTCCGTTTCTATTTCTATCCGCGGCAGCGCTACGATCGCAGTTCCGAGCACACACGTCAGTTACTCTGACTCAAGGAGATTACATGTACGCCATTTTCAGATCGCTGCTGCCGACGTGCGCTTTGTAGTGCTTCTTTACAATGTCAACCGTAATTGAAAATGCCGCCGCGTGTGAAATTAGATCTGTGATTCGGTTTCTAAATGCAAAGACCAAAGGAAATTCATCGGCAAATCTGCGAGGTTTACGGACAAAATGCTACGAGCGATTCCATGGTTATAAGGTGGGTCAGACTGTTCAGTGAAGGACGTGATCAAGTGCACGATGAAGAACAAAGTGGACGTCCATCTGTGGTTGCTCATGAACTGGTTCACACAATTGAAGAGAAGATTGAGCACAACCGTAAGTTTACACTTAGTGCCCTTGCTATGGAAGTTCCGCAAATCTCACGATCACTAATTCATGAAATTGTTACTGAAAAAGTGAAATTTCGAAAACTTTGCTCACGTTGGGTACCCAAAATTCTTATTGATTAACACAAAACACAATGTGCAGTGCACTTCAGATTTTGACACGCTACAATGAAGAAGGCGATGGTTGTCTTTCTCGGACAGTCACGGGGGATGAAACTTGGGTATCGTACGACACCCCTGAAACGAAATCAATGGAGAGGAGGCACACTTCATCCCCAACGGAGGTTAAGCCTAAGCAAATCTTGACACCTCAAAATGTCGTGTGCACCGTTTTTGGGACAGAAAAGGCATTTTTATGACTGATTTACTACCACGAGGCCAAACAATCAATGCACATGGTTTCTGCGAGACCATTAAGAAATTGCGTCGAGCAATACACAACAAGCGCCGAGGATTACTGTCAAAAGGTGTTATTTTTTTCCACGATAATGTCCGACCTCACACGGCGAATGTGACCAAACAACTCTTACAGGAATTTCACTTGGACGCGTTTGATCATCCTCCGTGCAGCCCGGACCTCGCTCCTAGCGACTTTCTCTCTTCTTGCACGTAAAAGCTGTCCTTGGTGGTCTACACTTCAACGATGATGACGAGCTGAAAGAACATGTTACCACATGGTTGAATACACAAGCGGCAACCTTCTATGAAGAAGCCATACAAAAGCTTGTGCCACGCTACGACAACTGCCTACAAAATTTCGGAAGCTATGTACAAAAGTAGTATAACAGTTGTAGATTTTTGTACAATAAATATTTTTCCTGTATCTGTAGACGTCTGTTTTATAGAACCAAATGGAACTTACTTTGTGGACGACCCTCGTAAAAACACATACACGTATTTTGCATTTACGTGTGATAACCACAACAATAATTACATCTACATCTACACCTATACTCCTCGAGCCACCTTACGGTGTGTGGCGGAGGGTACTTACTGTACCACTATCTGATCCCCCCTTCCCTGTTCCATTCACGAATTGTGCGTGGGAAGAACGACTGCTTGTAAGTCTCCGTATTTGCTCTAATTTCTCGGATCTTTTCGTTGTGATCATTACGCGAGATATATGTGGGCGGTAGTAATATGTTGCTCATCTCTTCCCGGAATGTGCTCTCTCGTAATTTCGATAATAAACCTCTCCGTATTGCGTAACGCCTTTCTTGAAGTGTCCGCCACTGGAGCTTGTTCAGCATCTCCGTAACGCTCTCGCGCTGACTAAATGTCCCCATGACGAATCGCGCTGCTTTTCGCTGGATCATGTCTATCTCTTCTATTAATCCAACCTGGTAAGGGTCCCATACTGATGAGCAATACTCAAGAATCGGACGAACAAGCGTTTTGTAAGCTACTTCTTTCGTCGATGAGTCACATTTTCTTAGAATTCTTCCTGTGAATCTCAACCTGGCGCCTGCTTTTCCCACTATTTGTTTTATGTGATCATTCCACTTCAGATCGCTCCGGATAGTAACTCCTAAGTATTTTACGGTCGTTACCGCTTCCAATGATTTACCACCTATGGCATAATCGTACTGGAATGGATTTCTGCCCCTATGTATGCGCATTATATTACATTTATCTACGTTTAGGGAAAGCTGCCAGCTGTCGCACCATCTATTAATCCTCTGCAGGTCCTCCTGGAGTACGTACGAGTCTTCTGATGTTGCTACTTTCTTGTAGACAACCGTGTCATCTGCAAATAGCCTCACGGAGCTACCGATGTTGTCAACTAAGTCATTTATGTATATTGTAAACAATAAAGGTCCTATCACGCTTCCCTGCGGTACTCCCGAAATTACCTCCCCTGCGGTAGAGATTACAGTAAGGTAGCGCTAGCAGCAATGGGCCTGGAGAAAGGGTTGGAAGAGGGAGGAAAAGTGGACTGTGATAATACATAGTTGAAGAATATAAGGAAGGAGGAGGTGGCGTCACATAGAAAGGAAAAGTGGAGGAAGTGTAAGTGGGAGATCGCAGGAGCTCTGATTTTACTATTTGACAGAGGATAAGCTGGCCTTATAAGTTACTTTTGGGGAACGCTAAGAGAGTGACAAAAGGAAGTGCTTCAACTTTTTCTTAAAAGCAGCAGGGCTTCGAATTGTGTGAAGAATGCAGGGCAGCTTGTTCCAGAGACGGACAGCAGCGACAGCGAAGGAGTTTGCAGAAGTTTTTGTGTTATGAATGAGCACAGCTAGAATATTAGATCACCTTGTGTTTCACTCATGTGAGCTCGAAAGCTGCCTGTGTAGTACACACAGCGCATGGTAGTCTCGTAACTTGTCTGGCCGCAACTACCCTAACTGAGCGTATAGAAGCACCGACATGGCCATATCGATGAATGTTGCAGATGTAATGAACACAAACATTCATGTCTAGTTCTAACCATCTTCTGTTTTCACTGCTCGTGCGGTGTTGAATCACATCACGATAGTGAAAGTTACGCATAACGAGAGATTACAGAAGTTTGTGTTTTACATCCCTTGAATGTAAGTTCTGAAAATTTTGTAGGCATAGAGGGTAGCGTCGGTGCCGAGTTTAGAAGCTCATTCAAAGCTGCATCCATTCTCTCTCTGCTTTCCGAGGCGGTGCTGTGATATGGAAGAGTTAAAAGGAGGGCATCAGGTCGCGGAGTTCTGAACTTATTTATTTGCATTATCCACTACCACACTGAAGCGTCAAACAAATTGATATAGGCATGCGTATTCAAAAACAGAAATATGTAAACAGGCAGAATACCGCGGTGCGTTGGGCAACGCCTATATAAGACAACAAGTGTCTGAAGCAGTTGTTAGATCGGTTACTGTTGCTACAATGTCAGGTTACCAAGATTTAAGTGAGTTTCAACGTCGCCGCACGAGCGATGGGACACAGCACTCCACTACCACACTGAAGCGCCAAACAAACTGATATGGCATGCGTATTCAAAAACAGAAATGTGTAAACAGGCAGAATACCGCGGTGCGTTGGGCAACGCCTATATAAGACAACAAGTGTCTGAAGCAGTTGTTAGATCGGTTACTGCTGCTACAATGTCAGGTTACCAAGATTTAAGTGAGTTTCAACGTCGCCGCCGAGCGATGGGACACAGCACTTCCGAGGTAGCGATGAAGTGGGGACTTTCCCGTATCACCATTTCACTAATGTACCGTGAGCACCAGGAATCCGGTAAAACATCGAATCTCCGCCATCGCTGCGGCCGGAAAAAGATCCTCCAAGAACGTGGCCACTGACGACAAGAGAGAATCATTCAATGTGACAGAAGTGCAACCCTTCCACAAATTGCTGCAGAATTCAATGCTGGGCCTTCAACAAGTGTCAGCGTGCGAACCATTCAACGAAACTTCAGCGATATGAGCTTTCGGAGCCGCAGGCCCATTCGTGTACCCTTGATGACAGCACGACACAAAGCTTTCTGCCTTGCCTGGGGCCTTCAACATCGACATTGGACTACTGGTGACTTGAAACATGTTGTCTGGTCGGACGAGTCTCGTCTCAAATTGTGTCGAGCGGATGGACGTGTACGGGTATAAACAACCTCATGAATCCATGGATGCCACACGTCAGCAGGGGACTGTTCAAGCTGATGGAGGCTCTGTAATGGTGTGGGGTGCGCGTAATTGGGGTGGTATGGTACCCCTGATACGTCTAGATTAGACTCTGAGAGGTGACACATACAAAAGCATCCTATCTTATTACCTGCATCCATTCACGTCCATTGTGCATTCCAGCAGGACAGTGCGACACACCACACGTCCAGAACTGGTGCAGCAGAGTGGCTCCAGGAACACTTCTGAGTTTAAGAACTTTCAACACTGCAGCGCGTCAGCAATCATAAGAATCGAAATAATTATGAAAAATCCGCCTCGATTGCACAAACTACCTGGTGTTCACCTAGGTTTCAGCGTGGGTAAACCACACCTTCTTCAGAACAAATATAAAACAGCTTGCCTAAACAGGCATAGTCAAAGGCTAAAATCAACACCTACAGCGGCAACTCTTCGGTGGAGAGCCGGTGACCATCGTACGTTGGCTGGGGCGAGGCAGCACACACAGGGTTGAGATAAGTAATATTACTGACTTCGTACATATGTGCCGTGTATTTGTAAAAAAAAAAAAAAAAAAAAAAAAAAAATTATGGGGTCTTGCCGCTGTAGGTGTTCATTTTAGTCTGTGACTATGCCTATTTAGGCAAGCTCTTTCATATTTGTTCTGAAGAAGGTGTGGTTACCCACGCTGAAACCCAGGTAAACACCACGTAGTTTGTGCAATAGAGGCAGATTTTTCATAATTATTAACTCAATTAAAACATTTGGACGACAATGATACGTAAGATACGATAATTCAGACTATATACACTACTGGCCATTAAAACTGCTACACCACGAAGATGACGTGCTACAGAAGCGAAATTTAACAGACAGGAAGAAGATGCTTTGATATGCAAATGATTAGCTTTTCAGAGCATTCACACAAGGTTGGCGCCGGTGGCGACACCTACAACTTGCTGAAATGAGGAAAGTTTCCAACCGATTTCTCATACACAAACAGCAGTTGACCGGCGTTGCCTGGTGAAACGTTGTTGTGAGGCCTCGTGTAATTAGGATAAAGGTCGGATTGTAGCCTATCGCGTTTGCGGTTTATCGTATCACGACATTGCTGGTCGCGTTGGTCGAGATCCAATGACTGTTAGCAGAATATGGAATCGATGGGCTCAGGAGGGTATTACGGAACGCAGTGCTGGATCCCAACGGCCTCGTATCACTAGCAGTCGAGGTGACAGGCATCTTTTCCGCATGGCTGTAACGGTTAATGCAGCCACGCCTCGATCCCTGAGTCTCCAGATGGGAACGTTTGAAAGACAATAACCATCTGCATGAACAGTTTGACGACGTTTGCAGCTGCACGGACTATCAGATCGGAGACCATGGCTGCGGTTACGCTTGATGCTGCATCACAGACAGGAGCGCCTGCGATGGTGTACTCAACGACGAACCTGGGTGCACGAATGGCAAAACGTCATTTTTTCGGATGAATCCAGGTTCTGTTTACAGCATCATGATGGTCGCATCCGTGTTTGGCGACATCGCGGTAAACGCACATTCGATACGTGTATTCGTCATCGCCATACTGGCGTATCACCCGGCGTGATGGTATGGGGTGCCAGTGGTTACACGTCTCGGTCACCTCTGGTTCGCATTGACGGCACTTTGAACAGTAGACGTTACATTTCAGATGTGTTACGACCCGTGGCTGTAACCTTCATTCGATCCCTGCGAAACCCTACACTTCAGCAAGATAATGTACGACCGCATATTGCAGGTCCTGTACGGGACTTTCTGGATACAGAAAATGTTCGACTGCTGCTCTGGCCAGCACATTCTCCAGATCTCTCACCAATTGAAAACGTCTGGTCAATGGTGGCCGAGCAACTGGCTCGTCACAATACGCCAGTCACTACTCTTGATGAACTGGGGTATCGTGTTGAAGCTGCATGGGCAACTGTACCTGTACACGCCATCCAAGGTCTGTTTGACTTAATGGCCAGGCATATCAAGGCTGTTATTACGGCCAGAGGTGGTTGTTCTGGGTACTGATTTCTCAGGATCTATGCACCCAAATTGCGTGAAAATGTAATCACATGTCAATTCTAGTATAATATATTTGTCCAATGAATACCCGTTTATCATCTGCATTTCTTCTTGGTGTAGCAATTTTAATGGCGAGTAGTGTAGATGTAGAATTTGACTCCTACACGACTCCACAAAAGACCTGGATAATGATGGACTCCGAGTACTGGTCGTAAACAATAGAACAATTTTGCCTGTAAATACAGAAGTACCAGTATATTAACAAGAGCTACTTTTTTTTTACACTGACAGGTCCGACTCACATGACGTCTGGTAGTCAAATCCGCAATACTTAGAGACAGCGTAAGTAGACGCAACTACGGTATGAAATCAGCTGTTGCTGGAACACTGTTGTGCACAGTTTCTGACTTTGCCATTTCATGGCTTTTCTTTCAAGTATTACAGGACACCTCCGCATCTACGTGCTCCCTAGGAGGTAACGATATGTCGGACCGGAGAGAAACGGCCCCCTCGGCGATGGAGCAGGTGGACGTGTCGAGGATGGTTCCGCCAGCCTCCAGGCGGCGTGTCGGCCCGCCTGTCGGTCGCGGCCCGCCGACCTGCACGGTCCGCTCCGCTCGCTTTGAACGCCGCGCGTGAGGACCCGCAGACCGAGAAATTAGCCTCGCCCAGCGCTGACTGACGCTGATGGCCGGTGCTGTTAGCGAGCCACCGGCCTCCACCGGGTCCGCTCCTAAGCCGTCGGCACGCGGACCGCGCATTCGGACGTTGAGCGTTGAGTGAGCCGAGTTTCTGACGTCATAGCGTGGAAAAAGCGTGTTGGCGAGTCTTTGCGCGTGCAGAGCAATATCTAGCAATTGAGATATTCTGAACGTGCGTTTGAGCGTAGACCAGTAAGACTGAAGAACGGGGATGACTCAAGGATACACACCCGTCGGCTTCGACCAATGACGTCAGAAGTTACCACAGTTGGTGTACGAGGTGCGTTCAGAAAGAAACCGCACTTTTGCTGTATCAGCTTTATTGCTTATTGTACAACATTTTAAGCAGTGTCCACTTCAAAATAGTCCCCTCTACTGGCAATACAGCTTTCCCGTCGTATATTTCAGTTCTGGAACGCCTCCTGGAACACATGTTGTGGGATGGCGCGCAGGTTTCTTGTCGCATTGTCTTGTATCTCCTCTATGGTTTGGAAACCACGTCCTTTAAACGTGTTTTTCAGTTTTGGATACAAGTAAAAGTCTAGTAGGGCTAGGTCCGGAGAATACAGTGATGGGGCACAAATAAAATGTGGTGTTTAGCTAGATACCTGCAGACAAGAGGCGACGCGTGTGTTCAGATGTGTGTGAAATCTTATGGGACTGCTAAGGTCATCAGTCCCTAAGCTTACACACTACTTAACCTAAATTATCCTAAGGACAAACACACACACCCATGCCCGAGAGACGACTCGAACCTCCGCCGGGACCAGCCGCACAGTCCATGACTGCAGCGCCTTAAAAATGGTTCAAATGGCTCTGAGCACTATGGGACTCAACTGCTGTGGTCATCAGTCCCCTAGAACTTAGAACTACTTAAACTTAACTAACCTAAGGACAGCACACAACACCCAGCCATCACGAGGCAGAGAAAGTCCCTGACCCCGCCGGGAATCGAACCCGGGAACCCGGGCGTGGGAAGCGAGAACGCTACCGCACGACCACGAGATGCGGGCTGCAGCGCCTTAGACGGCTCGGCTAATCCCGCGCGCAGGCGACGCGTGGGCTGGTGCATTGCCATGATTCAACATCAAACTCTGGTTTTCACACAATTCAGGCCTCTTCCTGGGCACAGCATCCCTCAAGCGCATGGTAGACTTCCTTGTTTACCATCTGACCACGTGGCACAAATTCATGATGGAAAATGCCTTTGTAGTCAAAAAATGCAACGAACATCACTTTGACCTTTGACCGACTCATGCGTGCCTTTTTTGGACGAGGTGGCCCTTTGCCCACCCACTGCGACGACCGCATCTTCGTTTCAGCGTCATAGTTGTGCACCCACATCTCATAGCCTGTATATGTTTTCATTGTCATTAACAGCGGAAAGCAGTTACTCGCACATTTCAACACGGGTATGTTTCTGATCTTCAGTCAACACTCAAAATTTGATGGCATGGTCCTACGCTGATGCCCACCTCCTCAGCAACTGCCCAAACGGTTAAACGATGATTTCCGCGAGTCACACCACCAACGCTATCCACATGGCCATCATCTGTTGATTTGGAGAGACGTCCAGACTTGAAATTCTCACAGACCGACATTCTGCCCTGTTGAAGATGTTTAGACCACACGTAGCACTGCGTGCGCCTCATACAGTCCTCCCCGTACGCTTGGCTAAGCATTTGAAATGTCTCTGTGAAAGATTTGCCAAGTTTGTAGCAGCATTTCACACACACACACACACACACACACACACACACACACACTACTTCAGGCTCCTTCATTGCACTAATCCAACGAGCAGGCTGTACACTTGCGTACTTCAGCAGCTGTGGTTTGCTTGCTGATTGTCTGAGCGAGACGAGGCAAATGGCAGTTTGTTGTCTAAACCTGCCGCTAGGTGTGCTCATTAACCTCAGCGCGCTGCCTCTGATAGTCTATTTCAATAGTTCGGTTTCTTTTTGAACATACCTCGTATTTCGCAGATTTAACAGCAATGTCGACTGTTGAGAAAAAAAAGGAATGCAGGATAGAGAAAACAGATGGTAGACGCATATCACGTACATTCATATTTCGAACATAATGTTAACTACACTCCTGGAAATGGAAAAAAGAACACATTGACACCGGTGTGTCAGACCCACCATACTTGCTCCGGACACTGCGAGAGGGCTGTACAAGCAATGATCACACGCACGGCACAGCGGACACACCAGGAACCGCGGTGTTGGCCGTCGAATGGCGCTAGCTGCGCAGCATTTGTGCACCGCCGCCGTCAGTGTCAGCCAGTTTGCCGTGGCATACGGAGCTCCTTCGCAGTCTGTAACACTGGTAGCATGCCGCGACAGCGTGGACGTGAACCGTATGTGCAGTTGACGGACTCTGAGCGAGGGCGTATAGTGGGCATGCGGGAGGCCGGGTGGACGTACCGCCGAATTGCTCAACACGTGGGGCGTGAGGTCTCCACAGTACATCGATGTTGTCGCCAATGGTCGGTGGAAGGTGCACGTGCCCGTCGACCTGGGACCGGACCGCAGCGACGCACGGATGCACGCCAAGACCGTAGGCTCCTACGCAGTGCCGTGGGGGACCGCACCGCCACTTCCCAGCAAATTAGGGACACTGTTGCTCCTGGGGTATCGGCGAGGACCATTCGCAACCGTCTCCATGAAGCTGGGCTACGGTCCCGCACACCGTTAGGCCGTCTTCCGCTCACGCCCCAACATCGTGCAGCCCGCCTCCAGTGGTGTCGCGACAGGCGTGAATGGAGGGACGAATGGAGACGTGTCGTCTTCAGCGATGAGAGTCGCTTCTGCCTTGGTGCCAATGATGGTCGTATGCGTGTTTGGCGCCGTGCATGTGAGCGCCACAATCAGGACTGCATACGACCGAGGCACACAGGGCCAACACCTGGCATCATGGTGTGGGGAGCGATCTCCTACACTGGCCGTACACACTGAATAGTGCACGGTACATCCAAACCGTCATCGAACCCATCGTTCTACCATTCCTAGACCGGCAAGGGAACTTGCTGTTCCAACAGGACAATGCACGTCCGCATGTATCCCGTGCCACCCAACGTGCTCTAGAAGGCGTAAGTCAACTACCCTGGCCAGCAAGATCTCCGGATCTGTCCCCCATTGAGCATGTTTGGGACTGGATGAAGCGTCGTCTCACGCGGTCTGCACGTACAGCACGAACGCTGGTCCAACTGAGGCGCCAGGTGGAAATGGCATGGCAAGCCGTTCCACAGGACTACATCCAGCATCTCTACTATCGTCTCCATGGGAGAATAGCAGCCTGCATTGCTGCGAAAGGTGGATATACACTGTACTAGTGCCGACATTGTGCATGCTCTGTTGCCTGTGTCTATGTGCCTGTGGTTCTGTCAGTGTGATCATGTGATGTATCTGACCCCAGGAATGTGTCAATAAAGTTTCCCCTTCCTGGGACAATGAATTCACGGTGTTCTTATTTCAATTTCCAGGAGTGTATATCCCGTCTTTGGGTCCTAGTATCCTATTCTTCAGTCGACCTACATAGCTCAACTGAAGAAGTGGATACTAGATCAAAAAAGAAAGAAAAAAAGATAGGGAAAGAAGTAAAGTTAGCATCAAATACCTCAGTTGAGGTATGCGAGTTGGATCCCGAATTTCAGTTGATCTCTATAGGTTAGCTGCAGTACGGGATACAAATGTAACGTATGTCGACTTCTTCGCCTTCCCTAGCACTATTAATCCAATCCTTCAGTTGATCTATGTATGTCAACTGAAGTACGAGATACAAATTTTGCAGGTGTTGCTTTTTCGCCTCCGCTACTACTAGCATCCTGTTCTTCGGTTAGTGGTGCTAGTGAAGGCAAGAAGACCGACATACGTGAGATTTACATCCCATACTTTAGTTGACCTATATGGATCAGCTGAAGAATAGGATACTAATGCTATCAAAGCAGAAAAGATCGACGTACGTAACACTGACATCCTGTACCTCAGTTGAACTATACGAAGGCGAAAAAAAGCAACATATATAAAATTTGTATCTCATACCTGTATAGGTCGACTGAAGGGCAGGATACCACCTTCGTAGTTTAACTGAGATGCAGGGTGCCAATGTTACATACATCGGTTTTTTGTTATTTGCTAGCACTAGTATCCTATTCTCCAGTTTACCTATATAAGTCGACTGATGTACGGGATACAAATTTTTCGTATGTCAGTCTTTTCGCCTTCGATAGTACTCACATAAACTGAAATATATCGCAAGCCCTAGCGAAAAAAAAGCGAAAACCGTAAAACTTGTATTCCGTGTTTCAGTTGACGAGCTCTGCTTCAAGTCGCCCATTTCGTAGGAAGAGATAAATCCATACCTACCAACGAAAATCAAAAAGCAAAAATTGTCAAGAATGAAAATCAATTTTTCCAAAATATCTAAAATTCACTAAGAATGAAAATTAGTACAGACTGAATTGGAACGAACAAATGATTTAAATGAATACAAGCTACAAAAATCGGGTACAATGTTTAGCCTTGTATTTTAAAAACACATTTATTTATTTCAATTTACAATGATGAAACCTCGCGACAAGAGGTAACTGCTTTATTATCTATAGCTCGAAAATAAAGACATTAATATCTACGAGTAAACTATGACGTCATTGGTCAAAGCCGATGGGTTGTATCCCATTCTTCAGCTGACCCGAAGAAAGCCACCTACGCCACATGACGCCATCTCTCTTCAGTACAAACTCGCAAGACACAATATTGGCTTTCACTTGAAGCACATTTGAATATAAATATTATCCGTTTCTAAGCATCATACAATTGGGGAGCTCTCGAAAATCCGTCATTATTGTGTGATCTGTTGTAATAAAATGACAGAAAACGTCGTATTGGTGGTTAAAGTATTACTATAGCTTGCTTGTTATAAAAGTATGTCGTTTCAAGGTAACGGCACATTGAGAGTCCATCAGAAACGCACTGGTCTTGGTAAAAATTCTTATAATTAAATGTCAGTTAATAACACATTTACGATTAAAGCTTTCAGAAGATGGTAAGATGGATAGTATGGTCGTATATCATTCAAGGCCGGTATAGTGTAATGAGTAGCGTTGCAGACTAGTAGGTCCACCGGTAATGCGATGCTAGTTGGTGTCTCCGTGGATCCAGATATTTCTTTACGTTTCCTGAAGTTCTTCATGTTTCCTGATAGAATGATACTTTCTTAGTAGTTTAATAGAAGTTTGTTCTATAATATTCGATGTCATCCACATATCAGAGCACTCTATCTGAGGAGTGAATTTGTTCGATTGGCTTTATGTATAAGACAGCTTACTACCTACGGTAAGATATTTTGCACTTTCTTGTTACAAATTTTGTGTTTCACATGTTGCAGAGATTCTGCTACTGAATAGGAACAGTGATCAAATAAGAATGTCCTTGGGGTTTTACTAAAAAATGAGAATGATGAAATAAATTTTATCTTATGTGAAGACCTATTGCCTATTTGTATCGCACTGTTTGTAATGAAACTTTTATAAGCCGGATTGCACGTGGCACTTTCCTCTTTCCCTTATAACATGTTCAAGGATATTGAAGATTTTATTTCTGTGTACTATAGACAAAGAAACATGACTAGCATAGGGACAAGGGGGGAAATGTGTGTTTCAACAGAACTAACGTAGGAATTTTACGCCCGTCCAATTCGCAAACGGTGTGATCTGCAAGCCATATACAGCCACTGGAGCGCGCAGCGATCGCGTATTCCACGTTCAGGCACACGTATCGTATGCACAAGCCACATCGTCTCTGAGCTTTCATCAGCACGTTGAACTCGGCACGCTCGACATTTACTTTAGAAAGCACGGTCCGTGTGTCGATGTCTTTAGCCACTGCTTGGTTCCAAACGCTCCACCGAGGAGACATCTAGTCTTTATGCGCTAAGAGAAAGGTGCAGAGTCTTCTTAGTCGTGCTCTCTCGGTACGTTTTCTCTGCAACTTTGTCTGCTTACTTCATAGACCTCAGTCCAGCGTACGGCGTATGGTTGTCAATGTTAGCGTCACCTTACCTACCTTCTTATCCCAACACTTTACTGCACATCTAACTGGAATCTGTACTGTAAGTTCAGTTATTTGCTGACTTTAACGCATGTTGGATCGATTATACGTACATGAAGAGTAAGTGACTGACGCCTGCAGACAGCACACTGAGGTAACAAAAGTCATTGGATACCAGCTGTTATCGTGTTGGACCTCCTTTTGCCCGGCATGACACAGCAACTTGACGTGGGATGGACTCAACAGGTCGCTTGAAGTCTCCTGTAGAAATATTGAGCCACGCCGCCTCTACTGACGTCCGTAACTACGAAAGTGTTGTCGGCGCAGGCTTTTGTGCACGAACTGACATCTCGATTATTTGCCATGAATGTTCAGTGAGTGCTCGAACTATCCAGAATGTTCTTCAAACCAGTCACGAACAGTTGTGACGCGGTGACATGGCGCAACGTCATCCATAAAAAATCCATCGTCTTTTGAGAATATGACATTCACGAACGGCTGCAAATCAGCTCCAAGTAGACAAACATAACCATTTCCAGTTAATGATAGGTACAGGATCCACGCCTTGTAAACACAGCCCACACCATTATGGAGCTACCACCAGCTTGATGATGTCAAATTTTGCCACACTGTCCTAGCGGATACGTTCGTCATATGTACCATATTGAGTTCTGCGGTGACTTCATGCAGTGTTGCTTCTCTGTTAGCACTGACAACACTACGCAAACACCGTTGCTTTCGGTCGTTAAATGAAGGTCGTTGCTCAGTGCTCTGGCCGTGGTGAGAGGTAATGTCTGAAGTTTAGTAGTCTCGTCACACTCTTGACACTCTGGATCTCGGAATACCGAATTCCCTAACGATTCCCGACATGGAATGTCCGATGCGTCTAGTTCCAACTACCACTACCCGTTCAAAGTCTCTTAATTCCCATCGTGCGGCCATAATCAAGTCAAAAACCTTTTCCCTGAATCACCTAAATACAAATGATTGCTTCGTCAATGCGCTCCCCTTTTATACCTTGTATATGCGATAGTACAATAATCTGTGTATGTAAATATCGCTATACCATGACTTTTTATCAGCTCAATGTAATGCCACTAGCTATTAACCAAAACATAGGTAATACTGTCATGCTTCCTGTTTCCAAGGTTTACGCTGAAATTACACATTTTCATCTTCACTGTCTTGTCATCAGTCTGAATAAAATCTTAACTTTCAAGCCACGTCACTGCGAATAAAACACTCGTGCTTTCGATGGCTGTCTCTGCTATCGTCACTAGGAGTAAAAACCACTGACTACCAGCTCTCTGCTGTTTAGTTATCGTGCTGGTATTCGCATGTCCAGAGTTAGGACGGACGCAACGCCGTTTGGTTATTCCTGCTATCTTCGTGTTGGTTTCTGGGGCAATTTCATGTGCCTGTTGTGACTGCCAGGGTTGGAACGGTGATCCGTTATAAGAGCGAGGTAGCAGCGTCTGGATCTTTCCATAAGGGGCCGACATGGGGCATGCGGAGGAAGGCGAGTTGGGTAGCTCTTAGCAGATCCGACTCGCCGTGGCAAGGATTCACGTCAGGTGGCTTGAGCGGCCGCCTCCATGTTTGAAACTGTCGCTCTCGCATCCCTTCAGGCGTCAAGCACCCGTATTTACTTTCGCTCGATATCCAAGGCCTACACTTATCCTCTACTAACAATACGGCAAGTGCTATAACTCTATTTCCGATAAACTTCGCTCAGTGGAAGAGGGTCAAAATAAGGGAACACTTGTCTCGGTTTATCCGTAGATATTGGACTGCTTCTCGGAAAACGACGGTCAAACTTTTCATTGTACTTCATATGCCTTTTAGCGAGTAAATAGATCGACTGTAGTGGTGGTACAGTGGCTAGCGTCGCAGTTTCAGAGTTTTCCGCCTCGTGTTCGAAACCCGATTATTATTTTTACCTTCGTTTTTCATTAACCTATCCATGTTCATAGGACATTACTACATCAATGTTTCCAATGTATATTGAAATAACGTTCGCCTTATTCATCTACTAATTGTAAGTCTTGAGAAAGAATTAAAAGGAAACAAATAAATAAATGAATGACAATATTATTTGAAATTGTTTTCGGTGAAATTCCTGTGGTGTATCTTGATTCATAATTCACTGCAAACGTCCGTTTTCTGTAAACTGATCCGAAATGCGTGGCTTGCTACGAAGTTATTGCCAACGTGTGAAATCATTAACAATGTTACATAATTTCTTTCTCGAGTGACATTCGCGCCAAGAAATTTCACTATGGCAAACCTGCCTTCGCACTATGCTCGTATTGTTTGGGATTTCTATTTTTTGAAGTTTTCTGCGATCAGTATATCCAAGAACATGCACCAAATCTTCCTGGAGAATAAACAGAAGAATAAAATATAAGAAAAATGCAGCAATTGGCGTAAGAATGATACATAAGAATACGAAAATTTAAAAAGATTGTAATCCCTGAAACACCATATACACATATATTATACAATAAACGTATGACATTGTGAAAACGAGTTGTAATTTTACGATTAATATAATGCCTTTTTGTCCTCTTACTTGATAAGAAACATTCGTGTAGTAACATTTTACGAACATGGACAGATAAATGAAAAAAATATAAAAAATTATAATTGGATTTCGGACACGGGGCAGAAATCTGACAAGCTGTGACGCTAGTCACTGTGCCACCATTTCGGCTGAGATCAATGCGAGCAAAAAGACATAAAGGAGCTTGAAAACCTTACCATCGTTTTCTCAGAGACGGTTGAGTATCTACGGATAAGCCGAGACACGTTTTCGCCTATTTTAACCACTCTTCAGCTGATCGAAAATTCTGTGAGATCGGGATATGGCATTTGCCATGTTCTCCTCGTAAGTGTGTACCATCCCAAAGTGATGACGCATTAGGCAAGACTCTCGTCTATTGCTGTGTGTTGTGCTGAGCATACACGACATGTTAGCCAAAGGGAGCTTGAGAAATCGGCCATAGCTGAACACTGCCTGGAAAATGGACGCAAAATACAATTTGAAAATTCGGGATTCTTGCCTCACACTGAGCTCCCATCAAAGAGGAAGTGGCCGAGGTTAGAATATACAGCAACGGTTTTAACAGAGACTATGGTGGCACAGTTAGTACGAGGGGCTGGAGGAGGTGGTGCTTTGGATATGGACTGAAAACAAAGGTGGGTCTTGATGCATATATGGAGGCGGGAGCGCTAGTTTCAAACACTGCGCCGGCTTCTCGTGTCACATGACGTCACTCGGTCCCCCGGCAGGCCTTAGATCGTATGAGCTGCCCAACTTGTCTTCCTGTGCATGCGTCATTTCTGCCCTCTTTCGGAGGTTCCAGACGCCACTATCGGCCCTATACAAGCGGAACACAGTGCCAGCCACGGCAGCTCATGGTTTTCACACCTGATGACGATAGTGGAGACAGCCGTCGAAACTTCGAATGTTTTATTGGAAGTGATGCAGCTTTAAAATCGAAAAAAGTTTATTCATGTATGCCACCGCGAAAGACTCCGAGGACATTGATTTCCTTCCCTAGAGTTTTATTATTAAGGCTTGCTTTAGGATCCTTGTCTCCATCAAACACAGACCACATTCCTTTCTTTTATTTTTGATCTGTGTAACTTCCACGATATAGATTTCACACCTAATTCAGTCCTTATGTAGATGTTCTTGATTTTATCTTCTCTGTGCCAACCTTTTACAGGCACGAGAAACTTCACTTCTGATGTTTCCAGCTGCCGATCATTTTAGTTCTTTGGGGACCAATATTCTGTTTTACATAACAATCTGTAAACCGCTGATTCTTAAAAGACTGGAACTCCCATGTTTAAAAAGGCTTCTAACGTCTGGTTATTTTAAAAATGAGTTAATATTTGCCTATAAGCATGTAAGCGAGAAAAAATGTAGGAAGGTTTGGAACTGCTCTTAAAGCCTGTTGGAAGTCGCAAAGGGTTGTCAGTATGAAAAACTGGATGAATATAAACTGGGTAATTTGTGCTGCATTTTAAGCAAAAGCTAGTTTTCCACTCGACTCATGTCGTACAGTGATATAATTTTGCCGATTCATTCGCTGATATATGTAAATTCTGTCTACAAAGTATGTTTCTAATAGATTCAGTTTGAAAGAAGTGGTAAACTAAAACAACATGTGAGACGAAGTTTAGCTGGATGATCAGCGAAAAAGTAATAAGCGGTGAACTTTTTTCCTTTCATTATTTTTTGTGGGCGATCAGCGGGTAAAAGTTTTCTAAAGATTGGAAATTACGTGTAAACTTCGTTGGAAGTCGCAAGTGCTCTCATTCTCAAATATCGGATGAATAAATTCCGCGCATTTGCGCGCCGTCAGTTACGCATATGGCATGTAGTTCTGCCAAAGTATTCATTTTTCTTGAGATTTTCTGATCTGGTTGATACTAGACACACTTCATTTACTCTTGCAGATATCTTTGAATGAATCCTTGGGGTCAGTTTTCTGTACTCGCCAATTACAGTAAAATTTATTTTTGACGTGCTTGACCATCCCGTAACAAACCTGTCAAACGCCACGAATGCAGGAATGTCCATCTGCACAATAGTTGAAAATCCTTATCTTGGTTCTCGATTGTGTAGTCCAGGTTTGTATGATCACTGCTAGAAAATTTCTGCTTTGTTGGGTGTCAGCTCACTAATTTGAAGAAAAGCGGTCAACTTATTCAAGTGTTTACTTTGTAAATAATCATACGTGATACTTTCTTACAAGCCAATATGTCTAATACGGCTCACTTAAGATTTCTAAGGAAGCTACTACGTTCAGAAGAACTTGACATACATAGGGTGGCTTCGCATCAACAGCGTTTAATTTCTGTGCTTCGGACAGTAGAGTTTCAGGAAGTATTGTAAGAACGGATGCGTAGTGAAATGATAAGACTGTCTGTTGCCTGCCCTCTTGCCTGTCCTCTTGCAGGAATACATTTCGTGGTATCAGCTATTTGAAGATATAAATTAAAGTAAACTCTTAGCATTTGAGTAAGCGTACACAACATGCTTAATGTATCATAATTTCTAAAGTTATATTTTATACAGTCTTCTAGGATAGCAAGATACGCCGTACCTGGCTCGTAATTACTTTGCAGAAAAAGGAAGATGTCTTTATTATACTCCTAAAGAACTAAAAAGTGAGCAATGTGAGTTGAAGAACCTAATTTGCGTAAATTTTGTGGAAATCCTTTCAGAAATTGAGCCTCCAAATTTTGGACACCTCGGTGCTTCCTTAGTTACCTTAACGTACAGAAATGACCCTGATGTTGTGTATGACATTTTTTAACGTGATCCTCCCAGTTCCACAATGAAAGAACTTCACTGTACTAGCTGTAGGAAAGCCATGGAAAACCTGTCTCGATGGCCAGATGGACGTCTGAACCCGTGTCCTCCAGAATGTGCGTCCATTGCCGTAACCTGAAGAATGCAGGTGCATGGCCTTGCCGCGTGTTCTTTCTTCACATGTGGTGCGAGAGCGAGAGGCCAAAGCAACGTCAATACATGCCAGCGTACCTCTTCTAGTGAAACATCCATGCACTCAGCACGTATAGCCACGCTGTGTCCACTCGGCTGCACTTGGTTGCGCGAAGGCTGCAAAGTCACGAAGTCCGCAGGTGCATTCCGACTGCTTTACTCTCCACTATACGTCGCGCTGCGTTTTGACGTAACTAACAGCCATGTTTTCTTAAGGCCTCGTCGCACGGGGCGATTTTTGTCGCCGCTACTTGAATAGCACCAAAAAATGGTTTCATGAGACAAAGTGGTCCCTGTTACTCACTCGACTAGCAGCTATTAAAAACTAGTGGCCACTGGATTTGACCGTGCGGTTAAAGGCGCTGCAGTCTGGAACCGCAAGACCGCTACGGTCGCAGGTTCGAATCCTGCCTCGGGCATGGATGTTTGTGATGTCCTTAGGTTAGTTAGGTTTAACTAGTTCTAAGTTCTAGGGGACTAATGTCCTCAGCAGTTGAGTCCCATAGTGCTCAGAGCCAGCCACTGGATTTGAACATGTTCAATCATAGTAGCCGCGTGTGGGCGTCATGTTACACAGTCGCCACTGCACAGCGCTTTTTGTTGTCTCATCTGAAAGCACAATCGCTAGTAGCTCTCCTGTTAGCAGACTTAGATGTCAACGTTTCTTAGTTTCGTAATTGATTTTGTTTTGTTTTGTTACTTTGTCGTAATGACGAAGAACCAGGAAGGAAATGTGTGCACCTGGTCGGACAAGAACGTGTTGTAATATTTGGGCGTTTATCGGAAATATGAAGGCCTATGGAATACAAATAACGACAGCTGCATAAAGAAGAGGGAGTGACAAAACAGTTGTAGAAGTTGATTGTGGAACTGAATGAAATTCTCTGTGAGGAACATCTGAGAAAAAAATTGGAACATTAAGGACGCCTGCAGAAATCAATTAAAGAAAGTGAAGAAATCCTCAAAAGTGACAAGAGAGCTGAATACGTCTATAAATCCAAATTACTTTGGCTCGACGAAGCAGATTCTTTTTTTGAGCCATTTCGTGAGAGGTCATCAGTCGAGATCACTGGCTGGGGAAAGTAATACATCAGTTTTTTTCACGTAACTGCAGAATATTCTTGTAAGCAAGTGGATCCTCCTAAGCTAGTTCTCGCAGAAGTAGCACAGCAACATCCACTATCTCTCTTCGACTAATCCAATCGCCGACCAACTTTTTTTTGTTTCACTTATCCGATTTTTTTCCAGTGTTGCGGAGCACGAAGTTTTTACTAATTATTTTTTTCACCAAGTGTTAGACTATTTGTGAACTATATAAAATATAGACAGAGAACTTGTGAATGCCTTTTGATACACTGATAATCAGTTTTATATAATTCATTCTGACTGCATTCTGTGGAGTTAAACATCTTGTTGCGTGTACGCGTCACTGGAGAGAAATGATATGCAAATATTTACCCAACTGAGTACAAACCGAACGAATCAGTCGTTTCAAAACTATACTAATCGATGTGTTCGACATCATAAATGAGGAAAGAGGTTTGTACGTCACTCCGCTAGCTACTACCTACTTGTACAAATCAGCAGCTCAGGTGACTAGCTAGTATTGGCTAGAAATAGTGGCGACCACTCGCCACGAGTAGTAGCAGCGATAAAAACCGCCCTGTGTGACATCAGTGTTCGATCGAGTGAGGGAACCGTCATCACACTACTTTTCAGTATGAAGAATTCGACTTCTCCTGTGTGTTTATCTGTCATGGTAAGTACACTCCTGGAAATTGAAATAAGAACACCGTGAATTCATTGTCCCAGGAAGGGGAAACTTTATTGACACATTCCTGGGGTCAGATATATCACATGATCACACTGACAGAACCACAGGCACATAGACACAGGCAACAGAGCATGCACAATGTCGGCACTAGTACAGTGTATATCCACCTTTCGCAGCAATGCAGGCTGCTATTCTCCCATGGAGACGATCGTAGAGATGCTGGATGTAGTCCTGTGGAACGGCTTGCCATGCCATTTCCACCTGGCGCCTCAGTTAGACCAGCGTTCGTGCTTTACGTGCAGACCGCGTGAGACGACGCTTCATCCAGTCCCAAACATGCTCAATGGGGGACAGATCCGGAGATCCTGCTGGCCAGGGTAGTTGACTTACGCCTTCTAGAGCACGTTGGGTGGCACGGGATACATGCGGACGTGCATTGTCCTGTTGGAACAGCAACTTCCCTTGCCGGTCTAGGAATGGTAGAACGATGGGTTCGATGACGGTTTGGATGTACCGTGCACTATTCAGTGTCCCCTCGACGATCACCAGTGGTGTACGGCCAGTGTAGGAGATCGCACCCCACACCATGATGCCGGGTGTTGGCCCTGTGTGCCTCAGTCGTATGCAGTCCTGATTGTGGCGCTCACCTGCACGGCGCCAAACACGCATACGACCATCATTGGCACCAAGGCAGAAGCGACTCTCATCGCTGAAGACGACACGTCTTCATTCGTCCCTCCATTCACGCCTGTCGCGACACCACTGGAGGCGGGCTGCACGTTGTTGGGGCGTGAGCGGAAGACGGCCTAACGGTGTGCAGGACCGTAGCCCAGCTTCATGGAGACGGTTGCGAATGGTCCTCGCCGATACCCCAGGAGCAACAGTGTCCCTAATTTGCTGGGAAGTGGCGTTGCGGTCCCCTACGGCACTGCGTAGGATCCTACGGTCTTGGCGTGCATCCGTGCGTCGCTGCGGTCCGGTCCCAGGTCGACGGGCACGTGCACCTTCCGCCGACCACTGGCGACAACATCGATGTACTGTGGAGACCTCACGCCCCACGTGTTGAGCAATTCGGCGGTACGTCCACCCGGCCTCCCGCATGCCCACTATACGCCCTCGCTCAAAGTCCGTCAACTGCACATACGGTTCACGTCCACGCTGTCGCGGCATGCTACCAGTGTTAAAGACTGCGATGGAGCTCCGTATGCCACGGCAAACTGGCTGACACTGACGGCGGCGGTGCACAAATGCTGCGCAGCTAGCGCCATTCGACGGCCAACACCGCGGTTCCTGGTGTGTCCGCTGTGCCGTGCGTGTGATCATTGCTTGTACAGCCCTCTCGCAGTGTCCGGAGCAAGTATGGTGGGTCTGACACACCGGTGTCAATGTGTTCTTTTTTCCATTTCCAGGAGTGTACAAACCAGTTCATCATGAACAATGTGACTGCAACCCAACACGTATAAAACCAAGCGATCCCTCTAATTTTCAAGAACGTATCCTGCAGAAAAGCTACAAGAACATCCTGAATAAAGAACTTGTAAACAACATCTCGAAGACGTGATAGAACATTTGGAGGTACTTATTCGCCTACAATCCTACCTCACAAATTTATGTTCTCTGGCGTTCGTGTCTAGACTTAATTCTGTGAGAATTTTTGTTCGGCCAAACCTCTTGTCGGCGTGGATACACATATTGAAACAAGCGAAGTAGATTTTAAATATTTGTTGTCTGTTTCTGGCCCTGGGCGTCATTAGAAACGTATCCAGGGAAAGATGGGCGAGGAGAGTGAAGTGGAAGTAACACTCTAAAATTTCCATTTTTTATGCAGATGAGTTAGTCAGTTTCGATATGTGTCCATGATACAAGAACCTAATTTTATAAGTGACGAAGAAATTACTATATCCCAGAGAACTAATGAGTAAAAACTCTTTAAAAATTGTTCCGTGACAGGGCGCTATAGTAACCAGTATCGAATTATTTCAAAATAAAAACAGTCTTGGTTTCGAAATTATTGAATATCAGTGATGCGTTTCACCCTTTTGAGGTATCATCAGGTTGTGTGAAAGTAGCTGGATGTGTAAACCATTTGTCATAAGGCCACATGGAATGTTGCCCGTTTATTTTTTAATTAATATTAAATAATTTTGCAACCAAGACTGTTCTTATTCTGAAATAAAAACTCCTTACTCCAGATTCCTGGGGTGGGGGGCGGTGGACTGGGGCGAGAAGTACGCTCTGTTAGCCCCTTCCCTCAAACCCCCTTCCCACCTTCTCTGTTTGCGGGCGCCATAGTTTCTACATCAATTGTTAGCGGGTGGTTCAATCAATACGCGAGTATACAGAGATGATCCACGAACCCAAATGGAAATCCCTCGACGGACGATGACCTTCTTTTTGCGAAACACTATTGGGAGAGTTCAGGGAATGGGCATTTGTGGCTGACTGTAGAACGATTACACTATCTTTAAAGTAAATTTCGCGCCAGGAACGCGAAGAAAAGAGACGAGACGTTAGGGCTCGTACGGAGGTATATAGATAGTCGTTTTCCCCTTGCTGCATTTGCGAGTGGAGCAGGAAAGGGAACGACTACTACTGGTACAAGGTACCCTCCGCCAAGCACCATATGGTGGCTTGAGGAGTACGTGTGTAGATGCAGAATTATGTAGAAAGATCTTCCATCAGTACTTCAGAAACAAATTATGTTTGTTCTTGTGTTAATAAGCACGTCTTCTCTTGTTTTGTGATGATGAATGCTCCACTAAAGTTTCTGAAGATATTTGTACCACACATTTTATAGCTATAATTAGATGATAAAAACTTAAAATTATTTTATATAGTTGTTTTCATGTTGAAGTACCGTTTTCTTATTACAAAATAATCAAATTGGGGTAAGTTAACCTAATACTTGGCAAGTCATTCACCTCCAGAGCTGAGTGGTCAAAATGTCCATTTCCAATTCATAGTATCGCTATACTGCCAGGGAGCCATTCACTTTTCTTTGTGGTGTAATTATATCCATGATGAGCTACCTGAATGAGGTATAGCGCCTCCAGTGTTTACCATACTGACAAACGACTAGAAGAGTGTACAGCTTACTCGGTGCTCTCGATTTTAATTTTTTTTTCTTTTTTAGTCATCAGTCTCCTGACTGGTTTGATGCGGCCCGCAACGAATTCCTCTGCTGTGCCAACCTCTTCATCTCAGAGTAGCACTTGCAACAAATGTTCAGTTATTTGCTGCATGCATTCCAGTCTCTGTCTTCCTCTTTTGTTTTCGCCCTCTTTTCCTCGCCTATTCTGCACAGAACCCCCTCATTCCTTACTTCGTCAGTCCACCAAATTTTCAACATTCGTCTCCAACACCATATCTTAGATGCTCCAAGTCTCTCCTTTCCCGGTTTTCCCACAGTCCATGTTTTACTACCATGCAAAGCTGTGCTCCAAACGTACATTCTCAGTAATTTTTTCCTCAGATTAAGGCCTATTTTTGATACGAGTTGACTTCTCTTGGCCAGGAACGCCATTTTTGCTAGTGCTACTCTGCTTTCTATGTCCACCTTGCTCCGTCCGGCATGGGTTATCTTACTGCCTAGGTAGCAGAATTCCTTAACTTCATCTACTTCGTGATCAGTCCTGATGTTATGTTTCTGTATGTTCTCATTTCTGCTATTTCTAATTACTGTCGTCTTTCTTCGGTTTACTCTCAGTCCATATTCCATTCAAAGGATCCCGTAATTTTTCTTTACTTTCATTGAGAATAGCAAGTCATCAGCGAGTCGTATCATTGATATCCCTTCACTTCAATTTTAATTCCACTCCTGAACATTTCTTATAATCGTCATTATTTCTTCAGTGTATAGATTGAACAGTAGGGGCGGGAGACTACATTCCTCTCTTACATCCTTTTTAATCCGAGCTCTTATTCGATCTTAAGTCTTATAAAGTTTTTTTTTAATTCTGATTCCAATAGTAGATACCCTATCTCTTCTATATCGACTCGTGTTCCCTCTTGGCTCTTGTACATACTGTATATTACCTGTCTTTCCCTATAGTTTACCCATATTTTTCTTAGAATTTCAAACATATTTCACCATTTGACATTGTCGAACTTTTTTCCAAGGTCGACATATCCTATGAACATGTCTTAATTCTTCTTTAGTCTTGCTTCCACCATCAAACGCAACGTCAGAACTGCCTGTCTGGTCCCTTCACGTCCCCTAAAGTCAAACTCATCCTCATCTAACATATCCACAATTTTCTTTTCCATTCTTCTGTATATTATTCTTGTCAGCAGCTCGGATATATGAGCTGTTTGCTCGCACTTGTCGACTCTCGCAGTCTTGGGAATGGTTTTTCCGAAAGTTATATGGTATATCGGCATATTCATACATTCTGCACACCAAAGTGAATAGTCGTTTCTTTGTCACAGCCCCCAATGATTTTAGAAATTATGATGGAATGTTATCTACCTGTCTATCCCTTCTGCCTTTTAAATTCTGATTCTAATATTAGATCCGCATTCTTCTATATGGACTCCTGTTACTTCTTCTGTCGCGTCATCAGACAAATCTCCTCTCATAGAAGCGTAGAGGCTTAGCATTTCCCTTTTCAGATTTTATAGTTTCCCTACCACGTTCAAACCTCTGATATTCCACACCCCGTGTCATAGAACGTTTTCCTTTTGTTGGTTATTCGATCTTTTTCTCATGGTCACCTACCCCTTGGCAGTCCCCTCCCAGTGATCCGAATGCGGGAATAGTCCGGAATCTTTCCCATGGAGAGGTCATCATGGCACTTTTTCAGTTAGAGGCCACATGTCCTGTGGATACACGTTATGTCTCTTTAATGCAGTGGTTTCCATTGCGCCCTCGTGCCGTTGGTCACTGCTGATTCTTCCACCCTTAGGGGCAGTTTCCCATCCCAAGGACAACAGAGCGCCCTGAACCTCTGTCCGCTCCCTCTTCGACAAGGCCTTTGGCTGAATGAGGGGTGACTTCTTACACTGGAAGTCTTGGGCTGCTATTGCTGACGATTTTTATTCAAAATTTAAGAAGCGGTATGGTTCGAACCAGGCACCGAGGACGTTTTGATTATGCTACCTCTAGACCACGGAAGCGGGTTCGCCCTCAGTACGCTGTACAAATAAAGCTATTGACATTTTACACATTTTCTTTTAGGTTTAATCTTCTCAGTACTGTAACAGGATGAAAGTAAACTGGTGTCCCCAACATCAAATTCCTGCCAAATAATTGCTTTTGCATGGTGATTAGGCAGGACATCAAATGGCGTTGTACACTGTTTACAAATTATCGGCTCACATGTGCTTATATTTATTTAAAACTGCAGATTTCCCTGTGTATTAATAAGTTGCGTAATGCAGCTACACCGATGGGATGTTACATGTATAGGATTATGTCCAAGAAACAACTTTAAGGTTTTATCAGGTAGCAAAAATAGCGCAACAGCTGTCTGTAATATCTGTTTATAGGTATCGCGTAAGTAGTTTTTCTTGATATCCCGGCTTCTTCATTCTGAAGTACTTAATGTCAAAAGACAGTAAGTCTGTAGTGTTTATACCCCAGTCGCTACCATAGGTTGGCACTGAAGCAGTGTTGTAGAAATACGTGATTACTAAGATCACTGTACAAATTTAGTCCCAATCACATATAACGTTTAAGTGTTCTCAGCCTCTGTACATCACTTTTGCCTTCAGAGGCGCTTGATACCACGAAAAAACCATGAAATATGTCCCGTTTGTTTTGTGGCTGTCCTGCATGAAAGAGGTGGAGATAAGTGCCTCCACACCGCTCCTCTCCTCAAGGCAGAATGTCTGAAAGCGTAGCTGCTTTCGTTCCCCTTCTGTCTGTGTGATCCTCTAAAATCGGCTTTGACAAAGCGTCTTCACCGTATCCATTTCTCTCCGAAATCCAAGCATGGTAACTCTGACCCCACCGTACATATTGGTTACAAGAAGCCAGTATTGCAGACAGTTGGTTGTTTTATTACCAATTCTAAACGTCATCTGTCTCTGTTCGTCGAGTGAAGTTACTACTGAGTCGTTGAAAAATGCAAAATAAGAATAACGCTCTGACACAGTTCATCTGGTGCCACAACACTGATACTGGCAGCTAACTACGCAAAATCCTGGGCAGAAAAGTCGGCTGTTGTTGTTACAGTACATCTTTTTACAAATGAGTAAATAGTTATGACCACCGACAGCATTCGTGTAGTGGCCCAAGACTCCAGCCAATGGTAGATGTGCAGTAGCGTGGCTGAAACCGAGTCTCCCGCAGCATGCTGCGAGCAATTAGCAGTCCCCCTTGCTGCTATTAACTCACTAACTACCCCAGAATTGGAGGGCGCTCTCCGGAGAGAAGTTAAGAGCCCAATATCCTGCTCTTGTACTGCTGCCGTCGCCCACATGCGGCCCAGCCGGTACACAACTCAAAGCACAATGGGGCATATGATCCTCCTCTTGTAATTGTAGACACAACAGCAGTTCAATATTGTGAGAATATCGTGTCACTTTCAAAAAGGGACATCGTATCACAACCCAATCTCATCTCTTATTGTTTCAACAATTTGGGCTTTTCGACGTGCTTGACGTACTGCGCAACTTTTACAATCACTGAAGTATTTTCGCAAGACGCTATTTTTACGCTTTCAAAGTGAGTGTGAGTGTGAAACGATGCCTTTAGCCTTTGACTGTGGATCTGGGTGTATTTTTTTTAAAAACTCTCTTTATTATACGAGGTGTATTTCAAGTTCTAAGGCCTCCGATTTTTTTTCTAATTAACTACTAACCCGAAATCGATGAAACTGGCGTTACTTCTCGACGTAATCGCCCTGCAGACGTACACATTTTTCACAACGCTGACGCCATGATTCCATGGCAGCGGCGAAGGCTACTTGAGGAGTCTGTTTTGACCACTGGAAAATCGCTGAGGCAATAGCAGCACGGCCGGTGAATGTGCGGGCACAGAGAGTGTCTTTCATTGTTGGAAAAAGCCAAAAGCCACTAGGAGCCAGGTCAGGTGAGTAGGGAGCATGAAGAATCACTTCAAAGTTGTTATCACGAAGAAACTGTTGCGTAACGTTAGCTCGATGTGCGGGTGCGTTGTCTTGGTGAAACAGCACACGCGCAGCCCTTCCCGGACGTTTTTGTTGCAGTGCAATAAGGAATTTGTTCTTCAAAACATTTTCGTAGGATGCACCTGTTACCGTAGTGCCCTTTGGAACGCAATGGGTAAGGATTACGCCCTCGCTGTCCCAGAACATGGACACCATCATTTTTTCAGCACTGGCGGTTACCCGAAATTTTTTTGGTGGCGGTGAATCTGTGTGCTTCCATTGAGCTGACTGACACTTTGTTTCTGGATTGAAAAATGGCATCCACGTCTCATCCATGTCACAACCGACGAAAAGGAAGTCCCATTCATGCTGTCGTTGCGCGTCAACATTGCTTGGCAACATGCCACACGGGCAGCCATGTGGTCGTCCGTCAGCATTCGTGGCACCCACCTGGATGACACTTTTCGCATTTTCAGGTCGTCATGCAGGATTGTGTGCACAGAATCCACAGAAATGCCAGCTCTGGAGGCGATCTGTTCAACAGTCATTCGGTGATCCCCCAAAACAATTCTCTCCACTTTCTCGATCATGTCGTCAGACCGGCTTGTGCGAGCCCTAGGTTGTTTCGGTTTGTTGTCACACGATGTTCTGCCTCATTAAACTGTCGCACCCACGAACGCACTTTCGACACATCCATAGCTCCATCACCACATGTCTCCTTCAACTGTCGATGAATTTCAATTGGTTTCACACCACGCAAATACAGGAAACGAATGATTGCACCCTGTTCAAGTAAGGAAAACGTCGCCATTTTAAGTATTTAAAACAGTTCTACATTCTCGCCGCTGTCGGTAAAATTCCATCTGCCGTACGGTGCTGCCATCTCTGGGACGTATTGACAATGAACGCGGCCTCATTTTAAAACAATGCGCATGTTTCTATCTCTTTCCAGTCCGGAGAAAAAAAAATCGGAGGCCATAGAACTTAATGCACCTCGTATACTGAAACGCCAAAGAATTATGTATAGGCATGTGTATTCAAATGCAGATATGTGTAAACAGGCAGAAGACGGCGCTGCGGTCAGTAACGCATATATGGTATCAGACTACAAGTGTCTGGCGCAGTTGTTAGATCGCTTACTGCTGCTACAGTGACAGGTTATTCAGGTTTAAGTAAGTTTGAACGTGGTGGTATAGTCGCCGTACGAGCGATGCGGCACAGCAGCTCCAAGGTAGCGATGAAGTGGGGATTTTCCCGTACGACCATTTCACGAATGTACCGAGAAGATCAGGAATCCGATAAAACATCAAATCTCGAACATCACTGCGGCCGGAAAAAGAATAGGACCAACGACGACTGAAGAGAATCTTTTAACGTCACTGAAGTGCAGCCCTTCCGCAAATTACTGCAGATTTCAATGCTGGGCCATCAACAAGTCAGGGTGCGAATCATCCTACGAAACATCATCGATATGGGCTTTCGGAGCCAAAGATCCAATCGTGTACCATTGATGACTGCTCGACACAAAGATTTACGCCTCGTCTGGGCCCGTCAACACCGCCATTGGGCTGTTGATAACTGGAAACATGTTGCCTGCTCGGACGAGTCTCGTCTCAAATTGTATCGAGCGAACGGACGTGTACGGGTATGGAATCATGAATCCATGGACCCTGCATGTCAGCAGTGGACTGTTCAGGCTGGTGGAGGCTCTGTAATGGTGTGGGGCGTGTGCAGTTGGAGTGATATGGGTCCTCTGATACTTCTAGATACTGACAGATGAGACGTACGTAAGTATCCTGTCTGATCACCTGCATCCCTTCATGTCCATTGTACATTCCGACGTACTTGGGCAATTCCAGCAGGGCAATATGACACCCCACACGTCCATAATTACTACAGAGTGGCTTCAGTAACACTCTTCTGAATTTAAACACTTCGGCTGGCCACGAAACTCCCCAAAATCGAACATTTTTCGTCCCTGGGGACATGGAAATTTTAAACTTCATATTTGTTATTGGTTAAATATTGACGATGTTGAAAACAACTGTGTTTCTGCACTTATCAAAAGTCTCTTATTATTTTATTTCGGGGAAGGGTTGTTTCTTTGAAATAAAAGAAATTTTGGCGTCTGGGGGGAACGGGGCTTAGGGAAGAGAGCGTAAGAAATAGCACCAAAGACAGGAGCAACAGGGTGGGGGTTACCGTGCCACACATTGTTGCCAGAATACATAGTCCTGGCCTAGTTCAAGTGAAAGGAGCAGATTTATCGCCATGGATCACACATGCCTTGGTACAAATGAAATTTGGCTTTTTTCGTGTTAGTAAATGTTTCAAAATCAAGTAAGTTAAGCGCCAGTTTGACGTGCTGTGTAGTTTTGCAAATTATATCATTTTAAAAATAGTAGCAAACTGATTGAAGACAACAGAGAAATACTTCCTTCGACAACTAACTAGCAGGAGACACAGCACAAACTCGGGTTGCGGGAAGAGAAAGGAAATGGGAAGTGCTTCTTTCACAAAACTCATACTAGTATTTGCCTTAACTAGGTTAGAGAAACCTCGGCAAACCTAAATCTGAATGGCCAAATAGGAAATTAAACCCCAGTCCTCCCGAAAGCAGGTCCAGAACATTAAGCAATACACCGCCTCTATCGATCAAAGCATACAAGTTTCGAGTGTGCTTTGGAAATATACACTGGAAACCATGTTATTGATGTTTTGCCATTTCACCCAAAGTTGGTGGGGCATTATAAGGTGGTTGTTCCCACAGTGTCATCAGTTAAGAAATGGGAGGCAGCATTCAAACAAGAACGTATTGTCTTAAAAGAAGTTCTACGTGAAGTGCCTTCCAGAATCGCAGCCACTGACGAAACAATCATGGAATTAGAGACCATATTTTATGAAACACCTAAAGCCAACGCACTGCTAGAAGAAAGAATGCGATACGTTTTCCGTGAGGAACTAACTGTGATAAGGCGTCACGACCGGGCGAGGTGGCGCAGTGGTTAACACAGTGGACTCGCTTTTGGGAGGACCACGGCTCAAATCCGCTTCCGGCCACACAGATTTAGGTTTTCCGTGATTTCCCTAAATCGCTTAAGGCGAATGCCGATATGGTTCTTTTGAAAGGGCATGGCCGATTTCCTTCCTCATCCTTCCCTAGTCCGAGCTTGTGCTCCGTCTCTAATAATCTCATTGTTGACGGACGTTGAATACTAATCTCCTCCTCCACAAAGCGTGACGCTAGATGACTAGTTTTTGTTGAATGTCGATCGGGACAAAATGCACCGGTTTGGAAATAATATAACTTACTTTGTATGTCGATTTGTTAATGCGTACGTGACTTGGGTTCGTCACTTGAGGCTGGAAACAAAATGTAAATAACAGCAATGGATGGAAACCGTAAGGCCCTATAGTAAAAAGGTGAAGGTATTATCATCTGTCGGAAAAAAGTATTGCCAATGTTTTCTGTACGGAGAAAAAGGCTTATCGTATTGATTAGGCAGCAAAGGATAAAGAGAGAATTGGTCAATATTACACAAATCTTCCCATTAATTTTCGGTGGTCATTGGCCCGGAGAGTAAGGAAAAAAGTTATCATTTATCAGGCAGATGATTCTGCGTTCAGAAGTGCCTTGGAAATGTGATAACCGATCAACTGGAACTGAAATTTGCATCAGTCTCCGCTATTTTGACATCCCCTCTATTCCTCCTATCTCCGCATTTGAAGTAATTCGTGGGCAATGTGTGGCTATAACATTTGACGCTCCACTTCGCGTCGAATACGCTTCACAATCTTGTGTTGAAATAAACGTTTGTTTTGTGAAGACTTACACGTAGTTTAGTTGCCTGAGTGTCCATGTGAATGATTATGCGGTTGACATCAGCTAAGAATAACATCAAATAAAATGCAGCCCACCCAGGAAAAAAAAGAAACGTTCTCAGACAAGAAAATCAGTTCGGCTGTGGGCACAAATACACTGAAAAGCCAAAGAAATTAAAACACGTGGCTAATATCGTGAAGGGCCCCGTGAGCACGCAGAAGTGCTCTCCATAAATCCGCGAGAGTACGACGGGGTGGAGATTTCTTCTGAACAGCACGTTGCAACGCATACCAGATATGCTCAATCAATAATGTTTCTGTCTGGGAAGTTTCGTGGCCAGCGGAAGGGTTTAAACTCAGAAGAGTGTTTCTGACGCAACTCTGTAACAATTCTGGACGTGTGGGGTATCGCATTGTCCTGCTAGAATTGCCCAAGTCCGTCGGAATGCAGAATGGACATGAATGGATGCAGGTGATTAGACAGGATGCTTATGTACGTCTCACCTGTCAGAGTCGTATCTAAACCTATTAGGGGTCCTATATCACTCCAAATGCATACCCTCCATCATAACAGAGCCTCCGCCAGCTTGAACAAAGTTAGTTGATTATTTTGCAAGATATGATGTGATAAGTTGAAAACAGCAAATAAATTCATATTGAAAAAGAAAAATAACGTAAGTCCGGCCCCAATTAAAATGTAGAACCGGTTTTTAACACGCTTAGTGACATCATAGAGATTTACAGGGCACTGTAAAGTAAAATGAACAATCCGCCATTTTGAATCCCACGTTGAAGGTTCTCGTTTAAACTCTACGGAACACTAGCACTTTTTAATATACTCATAAGGCTATCAAATGTACATTCCTTGCGCAGATAATATTACAGAGTAATAAGTGTATTGCCTTACATTTACTTTAAGAGTTAAGCAAATTAAAGCACGTGATTAGACGAGTATTTCGAGATTTGATACATTCACTTACGTTCCATGTAAGTCTTACGTTGCTGTGCTAAATATTTACTAAATATAGTTAAAACGGGTTACCAGTTTCTTATTTTCTGGTTTACATATGGTACACCCATTTACGTCTAAGGTAAGTAAGAGTTGCATTCGTAAACTACTACGGAATAATGTTAAAATGAAACAGAACAGGCATAAAAATTTCGTGGCAGCACAACAGGGAATTGCTTGAGTACTCAAAATATATTACTGATCCCAATTTTATTGACTGCTTCGAAGCTTTAAAATCAATCTGTCAGAAGTTATTTAAAAAGTAAAAATGGCGGATTGTTCATCTCGGTATTAGAGATTTATGCTGCATGTGAATTTCAAATTTTTTATATGATTTTTGTAGGTGAAACCATTAACTATCGCAGCGGGTACCACTTCCATACTATATCTGCCTGCCGACTGTTCTTGCCGCAAATTTGGCGCTTAAGCGTCAGGTGCCAACTAATTTAAGAAACTGAAGTTCGCATGCTTCCACGACCAGTATAAATTAGAATGAAATAAATTTTGGAATTAGCCCATGTCATTACCAATTACAAAAACAATTAAACAACCGACTTTTCGACCTTCTTTGCAACGGTTCTCTGCAGTGTGACTAAGGTTTAGGTATCTAGACATTTCGACCGTCCTTGCTGCAGTCCTCGTCAGGTCGACTATCTGTTACATACCTAGAGGTTTCGGCCGTCTTTGCAGCGGTCTTCTTCAGGGCAGCTTACCGCTAGATATGTAGACGTCAGTCGTCCTGAAGAGGACTCCTGCAAAGTCCGTCGAAACGTCGGTATTGTTAGTTGTTTCGATGTTTTACTTTGACGCATCCTACTACCCAAGATTATATTACATGACAGAGTTGGTAGCAGTATTGGCATGTAGTGTATCCCACTTGCAGGTGACGACCATCAACGGGGCGCGCGTGCTGTCGCAGCAGCACGACGTGCCGGTGCCGCAGGGCGTGCTGCACGCGGTGGACCGCGTCATGTTCCCGCTGCCCGTGGGCGACGCCTTGCAGACGCTGCTCGCAGACCGCGAGCGCCGCTTCGAGTCTTTCCTGCGCGCCGTGCGCACCTCGGGGCTCGCTCCCGTCCTCTCAGGTGAGTCGTGCTTGCTCGCCTACACCTCCCCTACCAGGAGCGGTGTGATAACCCCCATTCTAATACCTCTGATACCAGTGTGTATCGATATATTTGTATGTATCGACACTGAGCGATTAATAAACGGTATCGTAAGAAATTTCAGAGTATCGATATCGGAACTGTCGAATGATTTTGCGGTGGACAATAAAATTTCTCTTTAATTAAATGTAGGCACTACGTTTGAGTATACAGAAATCATGTGTCCAGTAGTAAGAAATACGTGCGTTTTCCAACCTGTAATCAACATCGTACGACACTGAGCGATTAATAAACGGTATCGTAAGAAATTTCAGAGTATCGATATCGGAACTGTCGAATGATTTTGCGGTGGACAATAAACTTTCTCTTTAATTAAATGTAGGCACTACGTTTGAGTATACAGAAATCATGTGTCCAGTAGTAAGAAATACGTACGTTTTCCAACCTGTAATCAACATCGTACGTAGTCAAAATACCTTTATACTAGTAATAACATGTACACTATCCAGCCAAAAGTATTCTGACATCTATTAGTGGACAATAATATGGGGTATGTCCACCCTTCGCCTTTATGACGGCTCGAACTCTGCTGGGGACACCTTCAGTGAGGTGTGAGATTTTCGCAAACGCGATCGGCAACCCTTCAGGCACGTCGGACACGCGTGCAGCCTACATGGCCCCTGCATGCCACAGCGTCAGGAACTCGCCCTGACGCAGGAACGGACGGACACCAGACGTCGGTGCCAGCGCTAGCAGAGGCCGCCACTTCCAAGGGACCTATTCGCGTCCGCCTCCCACGTACACCTTTTACGTTCTAACCAACAACCGAACGCTCCAAAACACGGTCTCTTATTGCAGCTATACTATTCACATAACTAGAATAAATCATTCTACAGACAACAGTTGTGTTTTGCTTGGGAATGGCTCATACCGTTTGCAGATGCTCTAGATGTTGAATGAATCAAAGAATCAGCTGTAATTCCTGTCACCGTTTCCCTGTTAACAGGTAAAAGAATTCTCGCCTGCCAGTCTTCTGTCCACTGACTGTGGAGATTTCGGACCTGTTCACTTAATGCAAGTAATTCGACAGCCAGATTCAATAACACATAGAATGAAGGGGACGAGGGGGAAACTACAGACCAGCAACAGGCATCAATTTGGACAAATCAAAGTATATTTTTCGTCTTAAAATCAAATACATGCGAGGTAGTCTTGCTAGACATCTGAAAGGAACTTAGTCCACAATTGGGGGATACTTTGCACTCAGCCGTCTTGGAGTTACGGATACGTACGGAAAGTCAAGAGTAGCGCAAAATACTTACCACGTCAGCATTGGTGAAATCATGGTACCAGCCGCTCGCGGTTCAAACAACGTAAATGCGTAATAAAGGTGATCGAAAAAACTGACTGCCTCCTCACAAGGCAACGTCCAAGGTGATGGAAACCAGCTCATGTATAATTAAATGATATCAACTCTCGCACTACGACTAGTGACTAAGAACTGCAACCGAATAGTGCTCTCGTAGATATTATAAACTCGACAGTAGTATCTTTCTTTGGAGTGAGGAAGGTTCCAATACCCAATTTCACTGGGGTTGACAATGGAAACGGTTCCTGCTGCTTCCGGCCAGCTAGGCGGCCCGACCTCCTGTCGTTTAAATTTGGTAGCCTGTTGTGAAGCCAGGTCAACGAGTGCGGGACAGACTAGTGTCCCCGTGCAATGGCGCGTCTGCAGCAGAAATTTAAAGTAGCGTCCCCGAAATTTAAAGATTTTCATCTCTTTTCGTTTTCTACTTTAACTGATCGGTGAACATGATAAATGATCAGCCCTTAGCATTCGATGGTCCTCTACTTAGGCAAGCCATTGTTGTTTTCCACTGGCTGATGAAAATGATATTAATCAAGCTCGTGATTACTGTTGTATTGGCAGAAGAGCCAACACCGTGTTACAACTGGAGGCCGAAATGCACGCGTTTTAGCTCACGCACGCTGGCGTGAGGAGGGAAGAACTATACTGACGTGAGGTCTGGAACATGACAAGGAATGACAATTCAGAAAGCGGGCGTAATTATTTTGATACTTCACTTTAATCCATTAATGATGAACGTCGCTCTTGAAGGTACATTATTCACAATATCAATCTCAATAGTAACTGAATATGGGCCTTGCTAGGTCGTAGCAAATGACGTAGCGGAAGGCTATGCTAAACTGTAGTCTCGGCAAATGAGAGCGTAAGTAGACAGTGTACCATCGCTAGCAAAGTCGGCTGTCCAACTGGGGCGAGTGCTAGGGAGTCTCTCTAGACTAGACCTGCCGTGTGGCGGCGCTCGGTCTCCAATCACTGATAGTGGCGACACGCGTGTCAGACGTGTACTACCGGACCGCGGCCGATTTAAAGGCTACCACCTAGCAAGTGTGGTGTCTGGCGGTGACACCACAATTACTATCTCTGAAATCGTAGTTACGTATCCAGTACGAATCTGCGACTGGAAACATAATTATTATATAATACTACTGTCTTTGTTTGGGACTGGAATGGGCAGCTACTGAGGTTTCCCCACGGCAGTTATACGTCTCACAAGGAGAGACTCCCAGCGGTGCAATCGACTTTTAGAAATTATCTATACGGTGATGTAGATTAAGATCCCAGGTATCACACACTGCAGCCATTCACTCTAGTCTGTCCTCGTTTGCCAGTAACTGACGAAAAAAATGGGAATTATGTGTGACACTCAGCAGCGTTAAAAAAGTTGTGCTGTCAGTGTGTGTGCATGGTGTAACGGCTAGGATAACATCTTTACATGCGGGAGATTAAGGGCGCCATATTGTCAGCCGCATTAACTTATTTTTATTTTTAAATCTTTATCGAAATGAGATTGATTATAATTTTTATTCAACTGATTGATTTAAATATTATTTTTTTTTAATTCCATTCATTTGTCACAAAATTTTCATCAAAATATCAACTTCTTCATTCGCTCCTATCATTCATTCTCCACTTGAAATCTTAGTTTCTGGGTTTTTAACTAGTGTTATGTATTAATTTCGATTTAATTTCTTTTGTTTTATCACCCTGTTTTGTCGTCCACGTTATTGCGTTCATTATATCTATTCCTCATTTTGCTTGAATTTCGTTTTACTTATAAACCTGTCATTCACTTTTTTTTATCTGTGTTACTTTGTCCATAGTGCAATAGGTATTTAGGTTATGTTCTTAATGTTTGTATGATGACGATTACCGTGCAAGCAAATTGCACTTCCGGCAACAAGTATACCTTGTTCACACCACTGCACAAATATAAATAGATTATTTTGTCGTTTCTTTATTAACTGATATTCACAAAAATTCCGACTGGAAAAAGAATGATAGAAAGGGAAAAATGAAACAAATGAAAAGATTCGTACGGTGGTTAAAATGATGTGACAAAGGAAAAGAAATAAAAAAAATACATTTAAACTAATTAATTTAATAAAAATAATGATCGAAGTAATTTCGATAAAGATTTAAAGATAAATTTAGCGCACCTGACAAAATTCGAACCCACAACCTCCTATGTTGAAGCTGTTATCCTCTCCATTTTTTTTTAAATCTCATTTTGTTCGTTAGTTTTCGTTCTATGTGTTCGGGGTGGACGTACCATGACGCTTATTCAAGTTCATCTGTGATCCACTTACTCAGCATTTTATTACAGAGGGCAGCTAACCCGTCTGAGAGAATACGCTGATCTACCTTACCGCCGGCCGCGGTGGCCGTGCGGTTCTAGGCGCTGCAGTCCGGAACCGCGGGACTGCTACGGTCGCAGGTTCGAATCCTGCCTCGGGCATGGATGTGTGTGATGTCTTTAGGTTAGTTAGGTTTAAGTAGTTCTAAGTTCTAGGGGACTGATGACCTAAGATGTTAAGTCCCATAGTGCTCAGAGCCATTTGAACCATTTCTACCTTACCGGCATCTCCATTAGACCACATAATCAAACCTGTATACATGGAAGAAGCCTGGAGATACTGACAGGCTTCAGATAGATTATATAATGGTAAGACAGAGATTAGGAACCAGGTTTTAAATTGTAAGACATTTTAAGGGTCAGATGTGGACTCTGACCACAATCTATTGGTTATGAAAAGTAAAACTAATGTAACTGCAAAAAGGTGGGAATTTAAGGAGATAGGACCTGGATAAACTGACAGAACTGACAGAACCAGAGGTTGGAGAGAGCTTCAGGGAGAGCATTAGGGAACGATTGACAAGAATGGGGGAAAGAAATACAGTAGAAGAAGAATGGGTAGCTTTTAGAGACAAAATAGTGAAGGCAGCATTGGATCAAGTAGGTAAAAAGACGACGGCTACTAGAAATCCTTGGGTAACAGAAGAGATAATGAATTTAATTGATGAAAGGAGGAAATACAAAAACGCAGCAAGTGAAGCAGGCAAAAAGGAATACAAACGTCTCAAAAATGAGATCGACAGGAAGTGCAAAATGGCTAAGCAGGAATGGCTAGAGGACAAATGTAAGGATGTAGAGGTTTATCACACTAGGGGTAAGATAGATACTGCCTACAGGAAAATTAAAGAGACCTTCGGGGAAAAGAGAACCACTTGCATGAATACCAAGAGCTCAGATGGAAACCCAGTTCTAAGCAAAGAAGGGAAAGCAGAAAGGTGAAAGGAGTATATAGAGGGTCTATACAAGGGCGATGTTCTTTAGGGCAATATTAGGGAAATGGAAGAGGATGTAGATGAAGATGAAATGGGGGATATGATACTGCGTGAAGAGTTTGACAGAGCACTGAAAGACCTAAGTCGAAATAGGCCCCGGGAATAGACAACATTCCATTAGAACTACTGACAGCCTTGGGAGAGCCAGTCCTGACAAAACTCTACCATCTGGTGAGCAAGATGTATGAGACAGGCGAAATACCCTCGGACTTCAAGAAGAATATAATAACTCCAATCCCAAAGAAAGCAGGTGTTGACAGATGTGAAAATTACCGAACTATCAGTTTAATAAGCCATCGCTGCAAAATACTAACGTGAATTCTTTACAGACGAATGGAAAATCTGGTAGAAGCCGACCTCGGGGAAGATCAGTTTGGATTCCGTAGAAATGTTGGAACAAGTGAGGCAACACTGACCCTACGACTTATCTTAGAGAATAGATTAAGGAAAGATAAACCTACGTTTCTAGCATTTGTAGACTTAGAGAAAGCTTTGGACAATGTTGGCTTGAATACTCTCTTTCAAATTCGAAAGGTGGCAGGGGTAAAATACAGTGAGCGAAAGGCTATTTACAGTTTGTACAGAAACCAGGTGGCAGTTATAAGAGTCGAGGGGCATGAAATGGAAGCAGTTGTTGGGAAGGGAGTGAGACAGGGTTGTAGCCTATCCCCGATCTTACTCAATCTGTATATGGAGCAAGCAGTAAAGGAAACAAAAGAAAAATTCGGAGAAAGAATTAAAATCCATGGAGAAGAATTAAAAACTTTGAGGTTCACCGATGACATTGTAATTCTGTCAGACAGCAAAGGACATGGATGAACAGCTGAACGGAATGGACAGTGTCTTGAAAGGGGGATATAAGATGAACATCAACAAAAGTAAAACGAGGATAATGTGATGTAGTCGAATTAAATCGGGTGATGCTGCGGAAATTATATTAGGAAATGAGACGCTTAAAGTAGTAAATGAGTTTTGCTATTTGGGGAGCAAAATAACTGATGATGGTCGAAGTAGAGAGGATATAAAATGTAGACTGGCAATGGCAAGGAAAGCGTTTCAGAAGAAGAGAAATTTGTTAACATCGAGTATAGATTTAAGTTTCAGGAAGTCGTTTCTGAAAGTATTTGTATGGAGTGTAGCCATGTATGGAAGTGAAGCGTGGACGATAAATAGTTTAGACAAAAAGAGAATAGAAGCTTTCGAAATGTAGTGCTACAGAAGAATGCTGAAGATTAGATGGGTAGCCGGCCGAAGTGGCCGTGCGGTTAAAGGCGCTGCAGTCTGGAACCGCAAGACCGCTACGGTCGCAGGTTCGAATCCTGCCTCGGGCATGGATGTTTGTGATGTCCTTAGGTTAGTTAGGTTCTAGGGGACTAATGACTTCAGAAGTTGAGTCCCATAGTGCTCAGAGCCATTTGAACCATTAGATGGGTAGATCACAAAACTAATGAGGAGGTATTGAATAGAATTGGGGAGAAGAGAAATTTGTAGCACAACTTGACTAGAAGAAGGGATCGGTTGGAAGGACATATTCTGAGGCATCAAGGGATCACCAATTTAGTAATAGAGGGCAGCACGGAGGGAGACCAAGAGATGAATACACTAAGGAGATTCAGAAGGATGTAGGTTGCAGTAGATACTGGGAGATGAAGAAGCTTGCACAGGATAGAGTGGCATGGAGAGCTGCATCAAACCAGTCTCTGGACTGAAGACGACAACAACAAACAATCAGATCTGTATGCTGCCCTCTTTCTTTTTCATGCTCTTGAGCGTCACGGAAAATTCCGACCTTTTTTTTTTCTCGATTACTCGCAAATGAGGGCCCACCAGGGTGAATGGCTGCAGTGCGTGGTACTGGGATCGTAACCTACATCACCGTATATACAGTTTCAAAAAGTCCTTGTCAGAAAAGTCTCAGGGTTAGACGGTGTTTCTGGGATGAGCGATTTATATCCTAATCACATTTTATTGTGGTTTTGAGCGTTCGAGGTCACTTGCTTCGATTCGGTACATGAGCAGAGGCCAAAGACGGGCATATTCGTCTTGGCCACTTAAACGGTTAAGGAACCTGATTTAGTTGGAGTGGATTGTGTACACCGATGTGGTGAAGTGCGAGTGCCCGTGCTGAAGGCGGCGTGCCGGTGTGTCGCAGGCAGCAAGACGCACACAGTGTTCGCGCCGACGGAGCGTGCCTTCGCGCGGCTGTCGGCGGCCAAGCGCGCGCGCCTGCTGTCCGACCCGGAGGCGGCGCGGCTGCTGGTCTCGCGACACGTGGTGCGCGGCGCGCTCTACAGCGCGGGCCTGCGCTACTACCAGCTGCGAGACGCGCTCGCGCCCGACAGCGCGCTCACGCTCACCGTCAACGCCGCAGGTGAGTAGGCGCGCCGGCGCTCGCTTGCTCTTCGCATCTCGGACACCACTCACCGTACAGGAAAAGGCTACGTCTCATGTCGCAAGTAACGTGGTACTTATTCCGTTTATCATGACGATGTGAAGTTTATTTCGTACAGATGAGTTTCTCTCATATAAATGATTAAGCTTTCTTAAAAGCCACCTTAGGCATTCAACTTTATTATGCAATGTCCCCTTATTGAAGCCCTTTACATGCAGGGTCTTCCAAATCACAACCTACTTCCAACCACACATTACACAACACCTCATCTAACAGGTAAGTGAAAACACTACCAGAAGCTATCCCCCTGGTTCTTGAATATTCATTTAACGACATAAGTTCTTTTGCTTCCTTACACAGAAACGTACAGTCAAACATTATGACCACCTAGCTAATTGCAGGTATCGTCACGATTAGTACTTATACACTACTGGCCATTAAAATTGCTACACCAAGAAGAAATGCAGATGATAAAAGGGTTATTCATTGGAAAATATATTATACTAGAACTGACATGTGATTGCATTTTCACGCAATTTGGGGACATACATCCTGAGAAATCAGTACCCAGAACAACCACCTCTGGCCGTAATAACGGCTTTGATACTCCTGGGCATTGAGTCAAACAGAGCTTGGATGCCGTGTACAAGTACAGCTGCCCATGCAGCTTCAACACGATACCACAATTTATCAAGAGTATTGCCTTTCGAATTGCGACGAGCCAATTGCTGGGCCACCATTGACCAGACGTCTTCAATTGGTGAGAGATCTGGAGAATGTGCTGGCCGGGGCAGCAGTAGAACATTTTCTGTATCCAGGAAGGCCCGTACAGGACCTGCAACATGCGGTCCTGCATTATCCTGCTGAAATGTGGGGTTTTGCAGGGATCGAATGAAGGGCAGAGCCACGGGTCGTAACACACCTGAAGTGTAACGTCCACTGTTCAAAGTGCCGTCAATGCGAACAAGAGGTGACCGAGACGTGTAACCAATGGCACCGCATACCATCATGCCGGATGATACGCCAGTATGGCGATGACGAATACACGCTTCCAATGTGCGTTCACCGCGATGTCGCCAAACACGGATGCGACCATCATGATCCTGTAAACAGAACCTGGATTCATCCGAACAAGTGACGTTCTGCCATTCGTGCACCCAGGTTCGTCGTCGAGTACACCATCGCAGGCGCTCCTGTCTGTGATACAGCGTCAAGGGTAACCGCAGCCGTGGTCTTCGAGCTGATAGTCCATGCTGCTGCAAACGTCTTCGAACTGTTCGTGCAGATGGTTGTTGTCTTGTAAACGTCCCCATGTGTTGACTCAGGGATCGAGACGTGGCTGCACGATCCGTTACAGCCATGCGGATAAGATGCCTGTCATCTCGACTTTTATCAAAGTCGGAAACGTGATGGTACGTATTTCTCCTCCTTACACGAGGCATCACAACAACGTTTCACCAGGCAACGCCGGTCAACTGCTGTTTGTGGATGGGAAATCGGCTGGAAACTTTCCTCATCTCATGTCATGTCACCACCGGCGCCAACCTTGTGCGAATGCTCTGGAAAGCTAATCATTTGCATATCACAGCATCTTCTTTCTGTCGGTTACATTTCGCGTCTGTAGCACATCTTCGTGGTGTAGCAATTTTAATGGCCAGTAGTGTAGCAGCGGCGACGCGTCGTTGCATGGATGCTATGACACCTTGATTCATCGCTGGAGGGAGTTGGCACCACTTCTACACAAAAAAGTCATATAATTCCCGTAAATTCCGGGTAGGGAGGCGATGAGCTCTGACGCCACGTTAAATCACATCCCACATGTGTTCCAGCGGGCTCAGATCTGGTGAGTTGAGGAGCCAGCACGTCAATTGGAACTCGCCACTGTGCTCCTCGAACTATTCCATCACACTTCTGGCTTTGTGACTCGGCGCACTGTCTTGCTGAAAAATTTCACTGCCGTCGAGAAACATCATCGGCATGGAGGTCTGCTAACAGAGTACGATACTCATTGGCCGGCATGGTGCTTTGCACGAGCTCCACTGGACCCATGGACGGCCACGTGAATGTTCCCAAGAGCGTACTGGAGCCGCCTCCGGCTTGTCTCCGTTCCGCAGTGTAGGTGTCAAGGAGCTATTATCGATATAAACCCGTCCAGGCGATAGCAGTGTCACTTGGTGACGAATGACTACCAGTCAGACACGCACGGTTCATGTAGTATTAGTGAGCGTGCTCTCTGTGTGTAGAATGAGGAAGGAGCGTTATCTTTCTGAGTCTGACCGAGCACAGATTGTGATTGCCTGGAGGCTCGGCACGAGCATTTCGGAAACTGCACGACTCGTCGGGTGTTCGAGGAGTGTTGTGGTGAGTGTCTTCAACACGTAGTGAAACTGAGGTGAAACCACGTCCAGACATCGTGGGGTTGGGCGACCTCTCCTCATTACAGATGTCGGACGTCGTAGGCTGGGCAGACTGGTAAAACAGGACAGGAGACGAATTGTGCTGGAGCTAACATCAGACTTTAATGCTGGGCAGAGTGCAAGTGTGTCTGAACACACAGTTGTACCGAACACTCCCAACGATGGGAGGCTGCAGACGACGACCCATGCATGTGCCAATGTTAACAGCACGACATCGACAACTACATGACCATCGGCACTGAACGTTGGCACAGTAACAAGGCGTTGCATGGTCTGATGAATCCCAATATCTGCTTCATCATGCCAATGGGATGGCGCGAATCCGTCATCTTCCAGGAGAACACCTACTTGGCACCTGTACTGCGGGACGGAGACAAGCTGTCGGCGACTCCATTATGCCCTGGGGAACATTAATGTGGGCATCCATGGGTGTAGTGGAGCTCGTGCAAGACACCATGACCGCCAAGGAGTACAGTACACTCCTTGTAGACCACGTACACTTCTTCATGACCATCATGCTTCCCGATGGCAGTGGCATTTTTCAACAACATAATGGGCCATGTCACAAGGCCAGAAGTGTGATGGAGTGATTAGAAGAACACAGTTCCAGTTGGTGTGCTAGCTCCTCCAACTTGTCAGATCCGAACCCATTCAAACACACCTGGGATGTGACTGAACGTGACGTCAGAGCTCATCGTTTCCCTCGTCGGAATTTATGGGAACTGCGTGTGCAGACATGGTGCCACATCCTCCAGCGACCTACCAAAGCTTCATTGCTCTCGTGACACGACACCGCTGTTAGCCGTGCCAAAGGTGAACAAACAGGCTACTAGGTAGGTGGTCAAAATGTTCTGGATGATCAGTGCATTTTTCAGCATAATCGTTCAGTGCGACGGCCTTACTGGAAAGTTATGGATGTGTGCATAGTACCACTCTACTGTTCGATGCTGAAGCCAACGTCGTGCTGTATCAATAACCTCCCCACCATCCACGTACTGCTTCCTCCGGAGTGCGTCCCTCAATAGGCCAAACAAATGGTCTTTAATCGCTCTTTATGATCTTTTCTTAGGCGGCCAGGAACCAGCATCCACACAGTTTTCAGTACCCCACTTGGTAGACGAGCGCGTCAGCACTACCAACACAGACGTCCAATAGAGCAGCAAATTGTTTGATTTTGTTCCTTTGATCACCTCGAATGAGAGTGTCTGCACCGCGCGGGATTAGCCGAGCGCTCTAAAGCGCTGCCGTCATGGACAGTACGGCTGGTCCCGGCGGAGGTTCGAGTCCTCCCTCGGGCATGGATGTGTGTGTTTGTCCTTAGGATAATTTAGGTTAAGCAGTGTGTAAGCTTCGGGACTGATGACCTTAGCAGTTAAGTCCCACAAGGTATCACATTTGATTTGAGAGTGTCTGCACGTTCTAACGTTGCAAGAGCCACATCTGTGTGTGGCCGGCCGGCACCCGGGAGATCAGACAGGTTTGCGCGACCTTGTTGTGATGATGAAAGACGCCTCGCCCAACGACTCGCCGTGCTTTTGTTCACCGCCGGGTCTCCGTAGATATTCTGTAAGCGTCTAAAAATATCTGCGACGCTCTGGTTTTCCGCCAAAATAAACTCAATGAAGCTCTGTGCTTGAAAAGCACCTACCATCTCAGTTACAGGCGCCACGTATAACCCCGTCACCTATCGAAATTTCATCAGACTGAAGCGAGAATATTACACGATTTTCCACAACAAATTCTGCATTTTTTTCAACCCCAATTGGCCGAGAAAAGAAAGTGTTGCATTACTTACTGACCGCCGTTCGTATTACATAATGAACTTTGGAAATACTTACAACTATTACTAATATAATCGATTATTTGTTATTGTTATATAGATGCCTCGAGGTGTTATTAAATCTTTTTAAATTTTCTTTTATTTTTTTTTACATGCCATTGCTAAAAGCGGTCTCAGCACACTTTGCCACTACACAAACCGTACAGTGGCAAGTCACTGTCCCTCACCACTGCAATAAAAAAAGTCTTTATATTTGATTGAAAACACTATTCCACGCAAATCTGTGAACTCTTAAAATTATTTACAATACTGTCAAATAATGAAATAATTTACATACGCTATTGCCATTATTGCAGTGTAAAAACAGTAAGAGACTTCTAAAATGGTCTCATCCGTTCATTTTCCCTAACGTTTTCTTGCAGAACGTGTGTGCCACTTTTTTACTATTCTAGACAGCGTGATTTCATCATTTTTTACTAACTGTTCCGCTTTCAGCTTTTTCTGGTACATTTCGTTGACCATATTTAAATCATTGCCGTTATTTGTTGCTATGACTTCTAATATTCTTAGCTATTTCGCTATTTTGTCTTTTAGGTACAAAAGCCCGTTGAATCGATAAAAAAATTTTATAGAATCGTGACAGTCCACACAATACTACATAAAGAAGAGGTGTTGGACCCTGGCAGGAGAAAAAAAGTATTCAGGTAGCAGAAATGAGGGTTCTGCAGTCGATTTTGGGATAACATTGTGTCGATCGCATTCTGAATGTAGATATGAGACTCAGATTACGTGTATGCCTGTAGAGTATACTGGAAGAAACACACAAAATGGAATGATTGAATCGTATGGAGAGAATGTGCGATAGTAGTAATCCGCAAATAATACGTATTTACGAAACCACAGAGTGAAGTAATAGAGGAAGACTATACAGAAAAGAGTGAAAGATCAATTATGAGAACCTTGAAGACAAAATTGTTTCAACAAGGCTAATCCTTGGCGACTATGGAGATGAAGGTAATACGTATTTCCGAAAGCAGCCAGTTCAGATTCGAAATCTTAGGTCGATTATGATTAAAATAAAACTAGAGTATCTGCAATATCTGTAAAACCAATTGGAAGACATGTAAGTAGATGATCAAGAAAGAGACGTTCCTATTAAGAAATATGAGCAGTGCTGTTTAAGACGCCATGTCACGGATTGTGACGCCCCTCCCACCGGAGGTTCGAGTCCTTCCTCGGACATGGGTGAGTGTGTGTGTTGTTCTTAGCATAAGTTAGTTTAAGTAGTGTGTAAGTCTAGGGGCCGATGACCTCACCAATTTGGTCCCTCAGGAATTCACACACACAAGAAATATGAAAGGAAAACGTGTAACTTTTCACCACTGTTTTTTAATTCGTACGCTGAAGGAACAGTTAAGAAAGTGAAAGTAAACGTTAGGGAAGAAGTAAAAGCACGAGAGGAACAGATTCCCAGGCTCCAGCAGAGTTTTTCAGATAATATGGTCCAAAGAGAAATAAAGCGACTATGAAGGTAATGAAGAGTACTAGAGAGTGAATAAGGGTCAACAAAGTTACACGTATTGTGTACTGAACCGGGAACCTAGAAACGACGGAGAAGCTTCATCCCACCGAAGCCCCCAGTGGTTCACAACCCTACAACAGGCCACAACAGTCCACCCACCTCACCGCCGCCCCACACCGAACCCAGAGGTATTGTGCGATTCGGCCCACAGTGGAACCCCCCTCCCACTCCTCCTCTCCCCCCCCCCCCCCCCCCTCTCCCGGGAACGTTTCATACCAGACGAATGTAGTCCCAAATGTTTGCGTGGTAGAGTAATTGTGGTCTACGCGTACGTGGAGACAGTGTTTGCGCAGCAATCGCCGACATAGTGTAACCGAGGCGGAATAAAGGGAACCAGCCCGCATTTGCCCGAGGGAGATGGAAAAGCGCCTAAAAACCATCCATAGGCTGGCCGACAGACCAGACCTCGACACTAATCCCCAGGCGGATTCGTGCCGCGGACCGGCACGCTTTCCCGCTCGGGAAGCAGCGCGTTAGACAGTGCGGCTAGCCCGGCGGGCGAATGGTGTTGACTAACATTAAAACTAGAAATGACACAGTAGGACAGTAAGAAAGTTTTCCTATCTGCGAAGAACCTGGAATGCCTGAACCTAGGAATACCTTTAAGTAGATTGGTGTCAGCAAAGAAGGGTATCTTCGATAATAGATCATTGCCGATATCATACCGAGATGAGGAACTAGTTGATGAAAGTGTACGTCTGCAACATAGCATTGTATAGACGTAAAACGTGGACCATGGTTATTAGAGAGGACAAAGAACTGCAAGCATTTGAAATGTAGCTCTAAAGCAGTGTAAAAATTAAGCAAACAAAAAATCATGAAAATAAGGATCAGGATCAAAATTAGAATCCTTATGAGAATGAAGGACAGTGAGGAGGAGGACGACAGAGAGAGGGTAACGCTGCGTACGCATCTAGTTTAAAAAATAATATACATGAGACTTTCCAGTGATTACCGTTGAATAACAACTGTCATCTGTGGTTAGTGTGGTTGTGATGACACAGCATATTGCAGCACTCGCTGCCATATAACGCGGCGAAAAAACAATGGTAAGGGGAAACTTAGCAATTAGTAACGCCTTAGTTTCTTAGCTCTCGGAATGTTGTTATTGAGTGGCTTCAGTTGGATGTGGTATATTTGAAGACACGTGTGGGCACTCTTCCTCGCCAGATGCTGGCAATTGTCAATGCTAGAGGCGGTATTACGCGGTAATACCGCGACTGGTCCTACAGTTGAATAATTCTTTGTCCGGTGTATTTACTATTCAGCAGTAGCAGGACGCTTATGATTAGATACATCACGTTTAATAAATTGACACTGTTAAAATAGTTTGTTAGGGAAAAAAGTTTATGTATTTTATATTACAGCGATACTGACGACACAGCAGCTGTTTATAAATTCAAGAGTTAAACTTTTATGTCTTGAAGAGCTTGTGTATGTGAGCATGTTTGTATGTAATTAAGAAAGAGAGAGAGAGAGAGAGAGAGATAGAGAGAGAGAGAGAGAGACGGGGCTGTCGACTTTAAAACAAGAATCCGAGCCCTTACAAGGGACATTCGTTCGATAAATAATGCAACACGATTTTTTTCTCGGCCAGTTTCGGTTGAAAAAATGCGGAATTTGTTGTGGGACATCGCTGAATATTCACGCACCATTCCCTATAGTTTCATGAAGTTCCAGTAGGTGGAGGCGCTGTACGTGGCGTCTATAATGCGTTCCAAGGGGGTTATTCAGCTTGACATCCTCCCTCATGCTGCAGCTATGAACTCTGAAGTGCATTGTGCTTTTTGTATCCCGCCTGGATAGGCGGCGCGCGGATCTGCTCCTGTGAACTGCTTTTGCAAAATAGGCCGAGAGTGAAGGACGCGTGTAAGAGCAGGAAAAGGTGAAGTACTTTTACAACTTTACTATAGACTTTTTTCTTTATTGTTATTTTAACATCTTATACAAGGTAGGCCGGCAGAGGCAATACTACGCCGCTCTTCGGCCACAGACAGTACAAGCGGAATTATAGGAAGACATAGAAACACAAAACAAAATGATGGACAAAAAAAAAACAGTAGGCACACTAGGTAAAAAAACATGGAGCCGTTCACAGGCATAGTAAAATAAAAGAAGTTTAGTACTGGTACACGAACACAGATGATTTTTTTTTTCTTTATTGTATTTCAATTCCCCATCGGGGCGGGCTGGCAGCAGCATATGCGCTGCTCTTCAGCCGAAAGACATAGAACAAAACAATAGAAGACATTTAAAAACAGCAAAGGAGAGAAGAAGGCGAACATAGATATAAAAAAGGGAGAACATCATGGAAGGCAATATACAAAAAACGGGGTGACTGTAAAATGGAGATAAAAAACTGTTTAAAAGTAGCACACACAAAAAGCCACACACTGCGACGATTAAAAGAACACAAGGCACAGTATGACTGGAGCATAAAGGTGTTGACGGATGGCATAGAACACAACGTAGCACTGACGGCGAACCTCAAGGCAGTACACAATTAAAATCACACCTCTTGACGCACACGAGAAACAGCACGAAACACAACACTGACGTGGCACACTGATGATGATCAATACAGAGGATCTGCCAGGTTCAAGGAGATGAGGGAGACCTGAAGAAGGGAGGGAGGGGAAGAGATGGGGGAGGGGAATGGGGGGCGCTCGGAAGAGGGCCAGGTAGGGAGGGATGTGGGAAGGAGAGAGGCAAGGATGGGGTGCAGGGTCTCAGGGGAGGGGGGGATGGAGGAAAATCCGCTCTGTTAGAAGGAGGAAAGAGGAGAAGGGGGCCCTGGGGAGGGGGGGGGGGAACAAGGCCGGGTTATAGTTGGAAGGAAGGGTATATGTCACGGCGAAGTTCGTCATCCGGGAGGGGGAGGCGTTGGAAATTGCCCTGATGAAGAACACAGATGACTGAAATGACACACGTGAACGATTTTTTGTATAGGCAAAAATATGAGTACTTAATTGGTTACTTAACTTTGAGATGAGCACGTAGGTGCGAAGCCGTAGAGGTATCAAAGCCATCAGCTACTGGAAGTTACAAAGGCAAAATCTGTAGTGGCTCGCCCACTATGAAGATGAAACAATGTTGCTTGGTCGTCTACTCGTGAACAAATGGGCTGCATGTGGAGCGGCGCTCGTCTAGCTCCACAGCGTCGGCTAGAGGGCGCTGTGGACGGCGTTGTACGTCCGCTCTCGTAGAGCCAACCTACGAGAGCCAACCTACGTTGTGGCATCGTAGCTATCGATACCACAGTGCTACCCCAAGGAAACTAAAGAAATGACTTCAACGTGTTCGTCGCCACAAAAATACAACCAACTTCTCCTTCTCCAAGACAACGCAAGGCCTCACCCAAGTTTGCGCATCCCACAGGACCTCACAAAGCTTCATTGGACTGATCTTCCTCATTGACCATACAGCCCGGAACTCGCACCTTCAATCTGTTTGGCCCAATGAAGGATGCACTCCGCAGGAAGCAGTACATGGATGATGGGGAGGTTATTGATACAGTGACACGTTGATTCCGACGTCGACCAGTGGAGTCTTACCACGTATGCATACAGGCCCTCACAGTAAGGCGGTGTACGGCCGGTGGATTGAACAGAGATTATGTTGAAAAATAGGATTTTGTAGCCAAACGAGTGGGGTATAATGTGGTGTATTGGAATACTGAATAAAACTAGCGTGCTTTCAGAAAAAAATGTGTTCCATTACTTATTCGACGCCCCTCGTCACAAAACTATACTTGAACTGTAAGTAAATGTACCAGACAACAGAATAATGCTATGAAACGCACCCTGGAATCATACACTACTGCCCATTAAAATTGCTGCACCAAGAGGAAATGCAGATGATAAACGGATATTCATTGGACAAATACATTATATTAGAACTGACATTTGATTACATTTTCACGCAATTTAGGTGCATAGATCCTGAGAAATCAGTACCCAGAATAACCACCTCTGGCCGTAATAACGGCCTTGATACGCCTGGGTATTGAGTCAAACAGAGCTGGGATGGCGTGTACAGGTACAACTGCCCATGCAGCTTCAAAACGATACCGCAATTCATCAAGACTAGTGACTGGCGTATTGTTACGAGCCAGTTGCTCGGCCACCATTGACCAGACGTTTTCAGTTGGTGAGAGATCTGGAGAATGTGATGGCCAGGGCAGCAATCGAACATTTTATGTATCCAGAAAGGCCCGTACAGGACCTGCAACATGCGGTCCTGCATTATCTTGCTGAAATGTAGGGTTTCTCAAGGATCGAATGAAGGGTAGAGCCACGGGTCGTAACACATCTGAAATGTAACGTCCACTGTTCAAAGTGCCGTCAATGCGAATAAGAGGTGACCGAGACGTGTAATCAATGGCATCCCATACCGTCACGCCGGGTGATACGCCAGTATGGCGATGACGAATACACGCTTCCAAAGTGCGTTCACCGCGATGTCGCCAAACACGGATGCGACCATCATGATGCTGTAAACAGAACCTGGATTCATCCGAAAAAGTTACGTTTTGCCATTCGTGCACTCAGGTTCGTCGGTGAGTACAGCATCGCAGGCGCTCCTGTCTGTGATGCAGCGTCAAGGGTAACCGCAGCCATGGTGTCCGAGCTGTTCGTGCAGATGGTTGTTGTCTTCAAACGTTCACATCTGTTGACTCAGTGATCGAGACGTGGCTGCACGATCCGTTACAGCCATGCGGATAAGATGCCTGTCATCTCGACCACTAGTGATACGATGCTGTTGGGATCCAGCACGGCGTTCCGTATTACCCTCCTGTACCCACCGATTCCATATTCTGCTAACAGTCATTGGATCTCGACCAACGCTAGCAGCAATGTCGCGATACCATAAACCGCAATCACGATAGGCTACAATCCGATCTTTATCAAAGTCAGAAACGTGATGGAACGCATTTCTCCTCCTTACACGAGGCTACACAACAACGTTTCACCAGGCAAGGCCGGTCAACTGCTGTTTGTGTATGAGAAATCGGTTGGAAACTTTCCTCATGTCAGCACGTTGTAGGTGTCGCCACCGGCGCCAACCTTGTGTGAATGCTCCGAAAAGCTAATCATTTGCATATCACAGCATCTTCTTCCTGTCGGTTAAATTTTGCGTCTGTAGCAAGTCATCGTGTAGCAATTTTAATGGCCAGTGGTGTAAATACAATTAATGATTTCCCATTTTTGTGTGTCTTAACATCGCTCATCCAGTGTGTTTCAAAGGGAAACGTACTCACAGGTTTCCAGTGAGGATCACTCTCCAGGGAAGAGGTCATTTAAAAACATGTACTATTCCTAACGGTTATCGAGGTATTATTAGAAAGTCATGAGGTTAACCATAGTGGCCACTTAAATGTGTACATCACTTCCACAGCTATATGCTCACTGTTTAGAAGCAAACACGCGGTAGTAAAAGGGTTGTAATAGTTCAATAGCGTAGTTCGTAACTGTGGCAAAGAAGTCATGTGTCTCAAACTCTTAAGTAATTCATCATAAAAGTATTTCAGACATAATTTGCAGTCAAATATCACGATCATTCAATATTGAATTTGATTTCGTCTTCAGAAAATGTATTTCCTAGCACTTACAGATGAAACAACAAAATTTCAAATACGTTACCCACAGGAAATAAAATACTATTCTGACCTGAAAGCTGTGTTTTATTCCACATTTCGTTTATAGTCTACTTCCAATGGTAAAACAATCGAATGCAAGAAATTAAAGAAAGTAAAAATGAAATCTGAAACATTTCTTACTTCGTTCAAATTCCATCAAGATGATTCCATTTCACATACGTTATTAACCTGCTCCTCTCAAGTGAAACGCAAATAGGATTCTAATTGCAGAGAATAAACCCCACTTTTCCAACTTTCCTGGAGTTTACTTCGTTCATAGGCATGTAATTAAAGTAAAAATGAAATCTGAAACATTTCTTACTTCGTTCAAATTCCATCAAGATGATTCCATTTCACATACGTTATTAACCTGCTCCTCTCAAGTGAAACGCAAATAGGATTCTAATTGCAGAGAATAAACCCCACTTTTCCAACTTTCCTGGAGTTTACTTCGTTCATAGGCATGTAATTACTGAGAATGGGAACTGCTATGAAAAATTGAGCATTATTAATGACATCATCGCTAGACAAACGAAAAGAGTAGGTTGTACTAGGTATTCATTTTCATGCCATAACATTTTTTTAGCTTGTTTCACATTTGCTTTAGTTTTAAACTTCGTGTATATCACGAGAATAGATACTTTACTTCCGGAAGATACTTGTAAGGGAGGGAGAGTGTGTGTGTGTGTGTGTGTGTGTGTGTGTGTGTGTGTGTGTGTGTGTTTGTGTGTGTGTGTGTGTGTGTGTGTGTGTGAGAGAGAGAGAGAGAGAGAGAGAGAGAGAGAGAGAGAGAGAGAGAGCGAGAGTAGGTGCTATAAAGTACAGTGATGCAATTTTCTGACCTCGTTGTCGGTAACAATAGAATTTAAACCCTCCATCAATCCTTTTAAATTCAACTGTTTTAAACACCGTGACGTTTCTTTCAGTAAGGCCCATTTCCTATCCCATATGTGCCCCTAATGTCTTCACTGTCGACGAGATGTTAAAATTTTCTCATGCTTTTTAATGGAAGTGACGTGTTACTACTCTTCACTTGACTCTTTGCTGCTCTGGCCCTAAAATTATTAGTTTCCGTACTCACGTAAGCTGTGTTAACCAAGATCACATCCCTGTAACCCTCAGTAATTCTTGAAGTATTTGTGCTTACTATCAGTAGCCAAAATTATAGCCATTTTCCGTATCTCTTCATGTATTCTATTAGCCCTTCATGCTCACACACACACGGTATTTTGTTTCACGTGCAGCGTACCTGATTGGTGCAAAAATAGTGTAGATAAATAAAGTTAGAGAAAAGGCAAGTAATTTCTTCGTGTGATTCTAGTTAAAAAATTCTTTATTTTGAAAAATACTTGAAATACACAAATGAATTGTGCCGGATTGAGCAATAGGAAAGAAATGCGTAAGTGTTTACTCGTACATACGGTATTTTATCTGCATCGTTGAAAATAGATACACTTGCGCGGGTAGGTATGTAATAGAAAGGAACCCACAAAATAGAGCAACAATAATATGTTATTACGAATAATGATTTCGATTTCTGTCCCTTCACAGCGACTGTAATTGAGATCTCACATCCTGGGAGGAAAATTTCACCATCGTCGGCGAAAGTATGAAACAATAGCCGTGCATCTCGGTTTACATCTAGTTCGCTGCTTTCATCCAGAGCTCTTGATCGTTAGTTACACTCACCAGTAACTGATCGTTACTTTCGCCAGACAGTCGACGACTACAACAGCAACGGATCTTAACGTCTTGTAATACGAGGGCAATTCGACCTTTCACCTCGGTGAAGTACGCGCAAGTCTTTCAGCTAACGTTTCTCTGCAAAACCATATCTGTGCAGGGACCACTTCCTTCATAATAATATACGTGGCTTCTCATGGATAGGAGGACTCACAAGTGTCAGGCAGTATAAAGCGATATTTTAAGCGATATAGTTAATCTTTTGTTTTCACTGCGTAAAATGTCATGTAGTTTGCGACGGATGTAGAAAAGTGAAGCAAGTTTCTGTTTTTGGACGGGTTGGCTGAACGGAAATCAGTTCACTAGGCCATTCAATGTACACATTTTTACCTAAATGGCGGTTAACCCTAAATAATGAAAAGTGTGAGGTCATCCAAAAGCAAACAGTTAAATTTTGGTCATATGATAAATCACAGAAATCTAAAGGCTGCCACTACATGGAAATACCTAGGAAAAACCACTACGAACAATTTAAATTTGAACGATCACGTAGATAATTTGGCGGCGAAGACGAACCAAAGACTGCGTTTTGGTAGAGCACTTAGAACTTGCAACAGATCTACTTAAGAGACCGTCTGCGTTACACTTGTCCGTCCTATGCTAGGGTACTGCTGTGCGATATGGGATACTTACCAAATAGGATTGATGGAGGACATCGAAAAAGTTCAAAGAAGGGAATCTCGTTTTGTATTATCGCGAAATAGGGGAGGGAGTATCACCGACATAATACGCCAGCTGGGGCGGCAATAATTGAAACAAATGCACTTTTCGTTGCGGCAACATCTTTTCGTGGAATTTCAATTTCCAACTTTCTCCTCCGAATGCGAAAATATTTAGAGGAAAAATGATCATTGCAATAAAATAAGAAAAATCAGTGCTCACAAGGAAAAATTTAAGTGGCCGTTTTTCCCACGCGCTTTACGAGAGTGGAACGGCGGAGAAATAGAGCGAAAGTGTTTCGGTGAACCCTCTGCCAGGCACTTAAGTGTGAATTGCCAGATTACTCATGTAGATATAGAAATCAACGCAATTTACACCATACGAAACAGAAGAATTTCGTTCCGAGCACATTAATACACAGAGTGGACGTTACATTTCAGATGTGTTACGACCTGTGGCTCTACCCTTCACTCGATCCCTGCGAACCCTACATTTCAGCATGATAATGCACTACCGCATGTTGCAGGTTCTGTACGGGCCTTTCTGGATACAGAACAAGTTCGACTGCTGCCTGGCCAGCTCATTCTCCAGATCTATCACCAACTGAAAACGTCTGGTCAATGGCGGCAGAGCAACTGGCTCGTCACAAAACGCCAGTCACTACTCTTGACGAACTGTGGTATCGTGTTGAAGCTGCATTGGCAGCTGTACCTGTACACGCCATCCAAGCTCTGTTTGACTCAATGCCCAAGCGTATCAAGGCCGTTATTACGGCCAGAGGAGGTTGTTCTGGGTACTGATTTCTCAGGCTCTACGCACCCAAATTGCGGGAAAATGTAATCACATGTCAGGTCTAGCATAATATATTTGTCCAATGAATACCCGTGTATCATCTGCATTTCTTCTCGGTGTAGCAATTTTAATGGCCAGTAGTTTAGCTGGTTCCAAAAAAAAATTTTTATTTGTGGTTACTAGTTTCGGACTACGTTAGCCAGTTTCAAGCCATAGCATTATTGATAAATGTTAACGTACATTGCCATTAGTGCACACGTAAAATAGCCATAACTATTTCTTTTTTAATTTGTAAACTGAATCCAGTAACTTTATTACACCACGTTCTTTTGGATGGGGCTAACACTACTTATCTTAGTGGAGTTAATGTATCCTAAATTAGCATTACTATTCTGTACTTATGCTAAAGTACCATTTATGGTTGTTGAATATGTGTGCACTAGTGGAAATGTACGTGAACATATACGTCGATGACTATGGTTTGAGAATGGGCAATGTAGTTTCAAACTAATCACCACAAATAAACGTTTTTGAACGTAACTGTGACATAAACTGAAGAAAAAACCTTCATAAGAACTGTCATTTTTGTTCGTCTTTCTTTCGGTTATCTTCTGTGCGATGCTGCAGCAACTCTTTTTGGATTCGGTCCTTTTATCGGGTTCTGTTACTTGGCAATGACACATCAAGAGAAAATTACTTTCATCCTTAAGTTTCGCGCACCAGTGTATTTAGATCGCTCCGGCACCCGTTCTGTGGCTGCAAGACTGCGTTAGTATGTCGTTCTTGCAATAATCTTTCAGCTGTTCTCACTGACCTGAGATCAGTAATTTCATGTCGCCGTCCCTTATCCTCTTTCCAGCTGAAATATCTTCTTCAGTTTGAGCCAGCTACTTCCGAGTCGAGCAGAAAGACACGGGCGTGCTTTAGCGATAACGACTACAGTGTCAGGATGAGATAACACTAAGTGTGCTCTGCTGAAGGGTGCTACGGTTGCCGAGCCAGTCTTCAGTACAGCAGTGCGATGTTAGGGAGGGGGAATGCTTTGACTTTGCGGAGCATGTTTTGTGACGGCAAATTTCGTGCGTCCATCGTGGTTCCGAGTCTACGTTAAACTGTGGATCCACTATTTTTGACGGGGTGCGCCAGTCCGAAGGTTGGCGTGTGGCAGTAGGATCACGTTTAGTAAGGCTCTAGTGTTTTCAAACCAACCTTTAGACTGATGACAGCTTCAACTTATCTTGATTCGTCGGAGCGAGGACGAATGAAACTGCCTCAAGGGAAGTAACATTAAACGAAATAAGAAATGAATAAAGTCATGACTGTCCGTAATACATCTATTATCAGCTTCCTTACGTTTCTATGTCTTCTTGTTCCCTGCAGATAGGATACCGGTAAGGTCCAGAAGCTATCTGCCTTTCAACAGTGTAACTCACTATATTGGTGCACACAGTCTTTGGTCTTACTCCAGTGTTTAATATAAAAAATAATACTAACAAGTAGCTTCCAAAACCAGACAGCACAATGCTCGCTGCAGACTTCCGCTGAAATATAGAGGCTATAACCTCAGAACTAAAGGAGCACGCTACCCCTAAATTACGGGAGGAGCTCCATAAGCGTGTAGTACATTATTCGGCTTTCACTCTCCGATTAAAGCAACCTGAAGTGGAACTGTGGGAACAGCTCCACATTGTGCGGCTGGTAACACCGTGCGTTCCGACCATTGTTGACTATGAAAACCACTTGAGGAGCCGCAGCTGGAACTTGGCACGTTTCCGAGCTGATACCGGAACTGCGGGCGTGATGGCTCTTTGTTCTCCTTCGTCAGTACAGTACAGAGACATCAAGGAAAGTCCTCCCAAGGCGCAACCTGTTTTCCGTCATTTGTCGCCGTCCGCCTTTCTGTCTCTTCAGATTCAAAGGTTATCTCTTTCTCATGCCAAAGATATTGTTACAATTATGACATATTTACAGTTTTAATACATAATATAAGAAGTAATAATAACACAAATATTTATCATATATCTTTGTTGTTGTAGTAGTAAGTAGTGGTTGTTGTTGTTATTGTCTTCAGTCGGAGGACTGGTTTGATGCACCTCTCCACAGTAATCTATGCTGTGGAAGCCTTTTCACCTCCGAATAACTACTGTAACCTGCATCCCTCTGAATCTATTTACTGCATCCATCTCTTGGTTTACCTTTAGAATTTTTAGTCCCCGTGCTTTCCTCCAATATTAAATTGGCGATTCCATGATGTCTAAGAACGAGTCCTGTCCACCAATCCTTTATTTTAGTCAAGTTATGCCGCAAATTTCTTTTTTGCCAGTTCTCTTCAGTACTTCCTCAATTAGTTACGGGATCTATGCATCTGATTTTCAGCATTCATCTGTAGCACCACATTTCGAAAGCTTCTGTTCTCTTCTTGTCGCCGGCCGCTCTGGCCGAGCAGCTCTAAGCGCTTGAGTCCGGAACCGCGATGCTGCTACGGCCACAGGTTCGAATCCTGCCTCGGGCATGAATGTGTGTGATGTCCTTAGTTAGTTAGGTTTAAGTAGCTCTAAGTTTAGGCGACTGATGACGTCAGATGTTAAGTCCCATGGTGCTTAGAGCCATTTGAACCATCTCTTCTTGTCTGAACCGCTTATTGTCCACGTTCCAATCCATACAAGACTACACTTCAGAGAAACACCTTCAGAAATGACTTCCTGACACCTAAATCTATACTCGATGATAACAAATTTCTCTTCTTCAGAAACGCATGGTTTAATTTGACCACATTCCATTAACATTGTTTTGCTTTTGTTAATGTTCATCTTACATTCTTCTTCCAAGTCACAGTCCACTCCGTTCAACCGCCCTGCCAAGTGCTTTGCTGTCTCTGACAGAATTACGCTGTCATCGGCGAACTTCAAAGATTTTGTTTCTTCTCCCTGGACTTTACTTCCTTCTTCAATTTTTTTCATTTCCTCCTTTACTGTTTGCTCAATGTACAGGTTGCACAGCACCACATTTCGAAAGCTTCTGTCTCTTCTTGTCGCCGGCCCTCTGGCCGAGCAGCTCTAGGCGCTTGAGTCCGGAACCGCGATGCTGCTACGGCCACAGGTTCGAATCCTGCCTCGGGCATGAATGTGTGTGATGTCCTTAGTTAGGTTTAAGTATTTCTAAGTTTAGGCGACTGATGACCGCAGATGTTAAGTCCCATAGTGCTTAGAGCCATTTGAACCATCTATTCTTGTCTGAACTGCTTATTGTCTACGTTCCAATCCATACAAGACTACACTTCAGAGAAGCACTTTCAGAAATGATTTCCTGACACTTAAATCTTTACTCGATGATAGCAAATTTCTCTTCTTCAGAAACGCTTTTCTTGCCATTACTAGTCTACATGTTATATCCTCTCTACTTCGGCCGTCATCATTTACGTTACTGCCCAAATAGCAAAATTCGTATGGCACTTTCGTGTCTCATTTCCTAATCTTATTCCCTCAGCATCGCATGATTTAATTCGATCACATTCCATTAACCTTGCTTTGCTTTTGTTAATATTCATCTTACATTCTTCTACCAAGTCACTGTCCACTCCGTTCAACTGCTCTTCCATGTGCTTTGCTGTCTCTGACAGAATTACCCTGTCATCGGCAAACTTCAAAGATTTTATTTCTTGTCCCTGAACTTTACTTCCTTCTTCAAATTTTTTCATGGCCTCGTTTACTGTTTGCTCAATGTACAGGTTGCACAGCCTCGGGGACACTGGAGCCCCGCCTCACTCCCTTCTCCACCACTGCTTGCCTTTCGTGTCTCTCGATCCTTATAACTGCCCCTTGGTTTTTGTACAAATACTATATAACCGAAACTTCCTGACAGATTAAGACTGTGTGCCAGACCGAGACTCGAATTCGGGACCATTGTCTTTAGAGGGCAAGTGCTCTACCATCTGAGCTACCCAAGCACGACCCAAGCCCCGTCCTCACAGCTTTACTTCCGCCAGTGCCTCATCTCCTCGTTCCAGTATACAGCCGTTCGCTCCCTGTTTTCGATCCCTGCTATGTTCAGAATTTCGAAGAGAATATTCCAGTCAACATTGTCAGACGCTCTCTCTAAGTCTACAAAAGCTACAAATGTAAGTTCCCCTTTCTTTAACCTACGAGAACCCAAACTGATCTTCCGCGAGGTCGGTTTCTGCTGATTTTTCCATTCTTTTTTTTAAACAATTCGTTCCAGTATTTTGCAACAAGGACTTATTAAAATGAAACTTAGGTAATATTAATACCTGCTCTCTTTGGGATTCTAGTTATTACATTATTCTTGAAATCTGCAAGTATTCCCCCTGTCTAATATATCTTGCATACCAGGTGGAACGACTTCGTCATGGTTCACCCTCCCAAGGATATTAGCGAGAAGGTCATCTACTCCAGGAACCTTGCTTCAGCTTAGGTCTTTCAGTCCTCTGTCATATTCTTCTCTTAGTATCTTATCACCACACCTTCATCTACTTCCTCTGCTCTTGCTGTAATATTGCCGTCATTTCCCTTGTATAGCCACTCTGTATCTTCCTTTCACCTTTCCCTTCTTGCTTAGTACTGGTTTTCCATCTGAGCTCGTGATATTCATACAATTGCTTCTCTTTCCTCCAAAAGACTCTTTTATCTTCCTTTCGGCGGCACTATCTTGTCTTAGTTACACATGTCCTCTAGCCATACCTGCTTAGCCACTTTGCATTTTCTGTCATCTCGATTTTAGACGTTTGTATTCGTCTTCGTCTGCTTCATCATAATTAAGGATACCTGAAAACATTCGCATCTCAACTTTCTCGCTGACGATCTTGTCAAAATCGCCACTCTGGCTCGAAGTCGCTTCAAGGTTTCCCTCTGTCTGAGCCGGGAGGCAACATGTCGGAGCGCTTAATTTTTCTAGCGAGAAATTTAGCGGTTTTACTGCCAATTTCATCATCTAGGCCATTCATGGCGGATCTATATAAACTTCCCGTGGGTGCCAGAATAATACTCCTAGATTTGAATATCTTTACTTTTGTGGAGGATTTCAGCTGTTATTTATTTATTCCAATGAATGTGAGTCTTCTTGCAGTTGTATTTATTGTTTTATTTTGATGACATACACATCCAAATAAAATAAAAAATCACAGCTGCATGGAAATTGACTTTCACTGGAATAAATTAAATATCTTAGGTGTTGCATGGTGATTGTTCAATGGATATGGCGCCTCCATTTTAGTTGCAAAGTTCTTTCTCACTGAATGTTGCTTTTGATCCCCCGGATAAAATTTATGTGCATGTTCTTTAGTTCTGTTGGTTAGTGATAATTTCACAGGATTCATTCAGTCCAAGTTCCAAGGCCGGGCGGAAAGCCTGCAGCCTAGAAAAAAAATACATTTTATCTGCCAGGAATATCTTGGTCACTGTTTCTGAAATTTGTTAAATTGTTGGTTATCGTGACGCAGTGATTAAATAATAGCTCGTGAATACTGCAAAAGTCTGAAAGCCTACTTGGTCAACAAGATGCGTGCGAATAAACTTAGATTGACAAAGAAAAATATATACATTCTCTTATAAGGACAAGTAACTGCTCACGGAGGTGTTTTGGACAAAATATCTACCCGTGAAGATGCTTTGACTGTGGGAAAACAGAGCGTTCATGTACGTCTCGTACAAGTCTGTTCACTAGATTTGGAATCCTGTGATTTCTACCTATTCCCGCATGTACAGAGGTATGTCCTTCAACACATTTTAGTCAAACGTCGATGTGTACAGTGCACACCTCGTAGGTGCAGACTTCATAGGCTCTCAGCTCGCCTATGGAGTCTACTCACTGGAAAAAAGCCGGAGAAAGTCAGTTGATATTTTGAGTGGGCTACGTCGATTACCGAAAAAGACTAATTGTCGTTTGAAATGGGGTGCTTAATTTTGGCCGCTAGTCTTTTTAGGTACCTTAAAAGTGGTGAATATCACTGGAAAAATATTTTATCTAATTTACTGCTTGTACGCAAAAGGTATAACTTCGGTAAAAGTTAAACGTTTATTTCAGCACAGATCTAATTAGCCAGGACGTTGCTCTTTCAGTGTAGCCTCTTGCTAATTACTAACGCTCTCACAGAAAGGAAAGTGCCAAAGGATGGTCAGATAGCTCTCCACCGTGACTAGAGATAGTTTTCGATGTACACAAGCAATAATCTGGCACTCGCTGCTGCTGATAATCACTCTTGACCACAAGATATTCCACGCCGTCGTGAATTTCATATCTTCCTTTCACTGTAGAGTTATTATCGAAAGTGGGTTGGTGGCGCACTGTTCCGCGCATTACTACTTTTGCATCGAGTTTCTAATAAAAGACAAATGCGCGGGTGTATTTTCGTGCTGTCTGCGAGCGACGGGATCAAAGCAATCTTTCGCTTGAAAAGCTTAGTTACTAGAGACTCGGTTTCCCTTTCTCCTTTCATAAATATATCTGTAGCGCGAACTGTACCCGCGTGAGATCATACAGAAGGCGGTCTAACTGGATGCAGTATAGTTTCTTTTTTCCTCGGTTTTCTGTGAAATGCTAGAGTTTCTTGAAAACATCTAACAAATACTGGAGGTAATTGATAAATTTGCTAATAAAGTGCATAACATTTCCTTACTGGGCAAAGTTAACACACTTCTGTGTGGGAAAATGAAACATACTCGCATTTTAAGGAGCAATTTATGGTGTTGTATAACGTGTGAGCGTTTCTCACTTTTAACTGTGTTTTAAGGGGTGTCAAATATTATCATATTGGATCGACTCAGTGGCAGTGAACAAGCAGTTTACTACAGACGTGGCCTTGCATGGAATGTGTCTCACTTGTCACAGAACGTCCTAAAATAAATAGAATGACAGTCAGATGCCGGACATAATATTAACAACATGTTTGTGGCCGTCTATGTGAAACTAAATCTATTGTATGGGAGACCACTGGACACGTGTTCGAATTTTTTTTCGTAATCATCCTACGATATACGCGATATGGTAGATTACACACTGCAAATATGCAGGTAATTAAACGGGAATTTGAGTCACTCAGAGACGGTGCTGTATTACAGTCGTACACGGCGACGTAGCAGCAGAACCGATAAAAGGTATTGAATCAGGGCCGGTTTAAAGCGCAAGTGACACAAAGGGAGTCAAGTTGCACGGGTGCCAGAAGCGCCAGTGCTGTAAGACTTCTATACGGGACGTGTCACAATTAGTAGCAGTCGCTTGGGAAACCAAAGTGAGAGGAGCACCAGGGGTGCCAACGTGCAACATCTGTATAGGGTCTACAGTGCCTATCACAAATTTTAGCGAAAAAGTGATAATAGAGAAAAGCGGTAAGGGGTTGAAGGGACGGGGAGCCAAATGGTAAGTTGCTTGTGTGAAAAATGCTTTCACGTAGACCTGTATCCACTGGAAGCAGTTTAATGAGGAACGGCAACGTCATTGTAAATGTGACTAAGGGTGGTACGCAATCGATCCAGGACAGGTCCAGAAACACATTGCTTACATCCTGTGTGCATGGCGCACAACGACTGTGACGATGCAGTAACGAATATTCTTGGCTGTTCCGCCGCGTACAGCGCTTTCCGCACATCAGCAGTAAACAGGATAGGAAAAAGGAAAAATTACACCTGTAGACTACGTTACTTCCTTCAAGCACCTTTCGTGGCTGTAAATACACTCGTGGAAATGGAAAAAAGAACACATTGACACCGGTGTGTCAGACCCACCATACTTGCTCCGGACACTGCGAGAGGGCTGTACAAGCAATGATCACACGCACGGCACAGCGGACACACCAGGAACCGCGGTGTTGGCCGTCGAATGGCGCTAGCTGCGCAGCATTTGTGCACCGCCGCCGTCAGTGTCAGCCAGTTTGCCGTGGCATACGGAGCTCCATCGCAGTCTTTAACACTGGTAGCATGCCGCGACAGTGTGGACGTGAACCGTATGTGCAGTTGACGGACTTTGAGTGAGGGCGTATAGTGGACATGCGGGAGGCCGGGTGGACGTACCACCGAATTGCTCAACACGTGGGGCGTGAGATCTCCACAGTACATCGATGTTGTCGCCAGTGGTCGGCGGAAGGTGCACGTGCCCGTCGACCTGGGACCAGACCGCAGCGACGCACGGATGCACGCCAAGACCGTAGGATCCTACGCAGTGCCGTAGGGGACCGCACCGCCACTTCCCAGCAAATTAGGGACACTGTTGCTCCTGGGGTATCGGCGAGGACCATTCGCAACCGTCTCCATGAAGCTGGGCTACGGTCCCGCACACCGTTAGGCCGTCTTCCGCTCACGCCCCAACATCGTGCAGCCCGCCTCCAGTGGTGTCGCGACAGGCGTGAATGGAGGGACGAATGGAGACGTGTCGTCTTCAGCGATGAGAGTCGCTTCTGTCTTGGTGCCAATGATGGTCGTATGCGTGTTTGGCGCCGTGCAGGTGAGCGCCACAATCAGGACTGCATACGACCGAGGCACACAGGGCCAACACCCGGCATCATGGTGTGGGGACCGATCTCCTACACTGGCCGTACACCACTGGTGATCGTCGAGGGGACACTGAATAGTGCACGGTACATCCAAACCGTCATCGAACCCATCGTTCTACCATTCCTAGACCGGCAAGGGAACTTGCTGTTCCAACAGGACAATGCACGTCCGCATGTATCCCGTGCCACCCAACGTGCTCTAGAAGGTGTAAGTCAACTACCCTGGCCAGCAAGATCTCCGGATCTGTCCCCCATTGAGCATGTTTGGGACTGGATGAAGCGTCGTCTCACGCGGTCTGCACGTCCAGCACGAACGCTGGTCCAACTGAGGCGCCAGGTGGAAATGGCATGGCAAGCCGTTCCACAGGACTACATCCAGCATCTCTACGATCGTCTCCATGGGAGAATAGCAGCCTGCATTGCTGCGAAAGGTGGATATACACTGTACTAGTGCCGACATTGTGCATGCTCTGTTGCCTGTGTCTATGTGCCTGTGGTTCTGTCAGTGTGATCATGTGATGTATCTGACCCCAGGAATGTGTCAATAAAGTTTCCCCTTCCTGGGACAATGATTTCACGGTGTTCTTATTTCAATTTCCAGGAGTGTATTTAGCTTGCGCGAGGATCTAAATACACAGAAGTCAACTTAAATCACTTAATAAAAGCAAGTCTTCTGGTCCAGACTGTATACCAATGAGGTTCCTTTCAGTGTATGCTGATGCAACAGGTCCATACAACCATGTACAACCGTTCGGTCGACGAAAGATCCGTACCCAAAGTCTGGAAAGTTGCACAGGTCATACTAATATTCAAGAAAGGTAGTAGGAGTAATCCACTAAATTACAAACCCATATCGTTAACGTCGATATGCAACAGGATTTTAGAACATATATTGTGTTCGAACACTATGAATTACCTCGAAGAAAACGGTCTATTGACACACAGTCGACATGGATTTAGAAAACATCGTTCCTGTGAAACACAACTAGATATTTATTCACATGAAGTGTTCAGTGCTATTGACAAGGGATTTCAGATCGATTCCGTATTTCTGGATTTCCGGAAGGCTTTTGACACGGTACCACACAAGCGGCTCGTAGTGAAATTGCGTGCTTATGGGATATCGTCTCAGTTATGTGACTGGATTTGCGACTTCCTGTCAGAGAGACCACAGTTCGTAGTAATTGACGGAAAGTCATCGAGTAAAACAGAAGTGATATCTGGCGTTCCCCAAGATAGTTTTATAGGCCCTTTGCTGTTCCTTATCTATATAAACGATTTGGGAGACAATCTGAGCAGCTTTCTTCGGGTGTTTGCAGATGACGCTGTCGTTTATCGACTAATAAAGTCATCAGAAGATCAAAACAAACTGAAAAACGATTTAGAAAAGATATCTGAATGGTGCGAAAAGTGGCAGTTGACCCTAAATAACGAAAAGTGTGAGGTCATCCACATGAGTGCTAAAAGGATCTCGTTAAACTTCCGTTACACGATAAATCAGTCTAATCTAAAAGCCGTAAATTCATCTAAATACCTAGGTATTACAATTACGAATAACTTAAATTGGAAGGAACACATGGAAAATGTTGTGGGGAAGGCTAACCAAAGACTGCGTTTTTTTGGCAGGACACTTAGAAAATGTAACAGACCTACTAAGGAGACTGCCTACACTACGCTTGTCCGTCCTCTTTTAGAATACTGCTGAGAGGTGTGGAATCCTTACCAGACGGAACTGACGGAGCACATCGATAAAGTTCAAAGAAAGGCAGCACGTTTTGTATTATCGCAAAATATGGGAGAGAGTGTCACAGAAATGATACAGGATTTGGGCTGGACATCATTAAAAGAAAGGCGTTTCTCGTTACGACAGAATCTTCTCACGAAATTCCAATCACCAACTTTCTCCTCCGAATGCGAAAATATTTTGTTGACACCGACCTACATAGGGAGGAACGATCACCACGATAAAATAAGGGAAATCAGAGCTCGTACGGAAAGATATAGGTGTTCATTCTTTCCGCGCGCTATACGAGATTGGAATAATAGAGAATTGTGAAGGTGGTTCGATGAACCCTCTGCCAGGCACTTAAATATGATTTGCAGAGTATCCATGTAGATGTAGATGTACATCAGAAAAAAGAGAAAGATACTCTGCCGTGACTAGGTTAACAGGCACTCAGGGCAAACTTCGATACATCCTCCCTGCAGACATCTCTTTTTTTTTCTATAAGTCTCATCGTCGCTTTTTCCTCTTCTTTACTTCGTTGAGATTAGCGCGGCTTGACATGTAAGTAAAGCATTTAGAATCATGAAACCACACACAATCCAAAGCAGCATAACTTGCAACAACATCGCGATTCGTCTTTCTTCGACTGATTGTCAAACGACGCAGAACCGCAACAAACAAAAGAACATACGTAAAATGTAGTCTTTAAACTTATATTGTGTTGGCTCAGTTGGCATACCGAGATTGGTGGCTCCATCTAGCAGCCAAAACTAAAAGAAACGAGCATTCCATACCAGAAAAATGTAGCTCTTAAGGTGCTGTTGCTTAACAAAATCCAGTTCTGATATCATGATTTCCCTCCTCTTCCTCCAACCTATGCCCTCCCTCTGCCCCTTTTCCTTTGCGCTTCCTCACTTTTTTCGCCTGTCACAAAACTGTGCCTTCGCGGAAACGATGCCAAGGGAATCCTCATTTATTCCAGTTACGCCACTTACAACGCATTAGTGTTGGACAAGCTTTGAGTTGATCCATGACTGACGCATGAAACTATAAACAGTTTGGACACTGAAGTGGAAATTATACATTCGGATACCATTAGCAGTTTAGCAGTCCTACGTACATCTCATTAATCTACCAGCCACCTGCCTCATGCCCTACCCCCACCCCTTTCCGTCACATTCCTTAAAGAATCGACCTCACGCGTCAAAAGAGCTTCAACCGTCTGATTACTTTACAAATGAGTTAACATGGAAAATATTTGACGTTAAGTATGTAAAACTTTTGTGTCTGAAGACGCAAAACCCTAATTATTTTGATTTTTCAGCTGCAGATTATTTGTCCACAGACTAATGAAAAACTCAAAACCAAAACTATAATAAATTAAGATGTCATCTTTGACGCTGAAGAGTTTTTCTACATCACCAATGAACATTTGTAGGTGAATATAGAATTTGCCGGCGTATACTGCTGACGAAACTTTCTCGTGCTTCCATTCGGGTGGTCCCGAAATTTCATTACAAACGCCCAGATGGAAGTCCGAAAAGATTTGGTCAACGAATATTTAGTAAGCGAGAAACTGTTATACTTTCATTAGTTAGTGGCACTTTAGCCGAGAAAATGGTAGTAAAGGCTCGAAGTAATTCTTAAAATTTGTTCGAAGTGCTCTCCTTATCAAACACTGGATGAGTATAGTCTGAGTACCTTTCGCTCCATTATAGGCAAAAACTAATTTTTCACGTATCTCAAAATTTACAGCATCATATCTCCTGAACTAAACTCATGCTCATAAATTAAGAATAATTGCAGAATGTAGTGCCACACAACGTGGCACTACACACACCTGGTACTAATAGCATAGGCACATATGAAGCACACACGACACGGTATTGGTGATAAGTTGGGAAAACCGTCCCGAAACACATGTGCTACAAAACACCACAGTTTCCTGTGTATGTACCCCGACATCAATGTGGGATATGATCACCATGCACACGTACACAGGCCGCACAACGGGTTGGCATACTCTGGATCAGGTGGTCGAGCAGCTGCTGGATATAGCCTCCCATTGTTGCACCAGTGCCTGTTGGAGCTCCTGAAGTGTCGTAGGGGTTTGAAGACGTGCAGCCATACGTGGACCGAGAGCATCCTAGACGTGCTCTATGGGGTTTAGGTCTGGAGAACAGGCAGGCCCCTCCACTCGCCTGATATCTTCTGTTTCAAGGTACTCCTCCGCGATGGCCGTGCGTTATCATCCATCAAGAGGAAGGTGGGACCCATAGCACCCCTGAAAAGGCGGACATACTGGTGCAAATGACGTCCCGATACACCTGACCTGTTACAGTTCTTCTGTCAAAGATGTGCAGGGGTGTATGTGCACCAATCATAATCCCACCCCATACCATCAAACCACGACATCCATACAGGTCCCTTTCAAGGACATTAAGGGGTTGGTATCTGGTTCCTGGTTCACGCCAGATGAAAACCCGGCGAGGATCACTTTTCAGGCTATACCTGGACTCGTCCGCGAACATAACCTAGGACCACTGTTCCAATGACCATGTACTGTGTTCTTGACACCAGGCTTTCCGGGCTCTCATGTGCCCAGGGGTCAGTGGAATGCACCTTGCAGGTCTCCGGGCGAATAAACCATGTCTGTTCAGTCGTCTGTAGACTGTGTGTCTGGAGACAACTGTTCCAGTGGCTGCGATAAGGTCCCGAGCAAGGCTACCTGCAGTACTCCATGGCCGTCTGCGGGCACTGATGGCGAGATATCGGTCTTCTTGTGTTGTACACTGTGCACGTCCCGTACTGTAGCGCCTGGACACGTTTCCTGTCTGTTAGAATCGTTGCCATAATCCTGAGGTCACACTTTGTGGCACACGGTGGGCCCGTGCTACGACCTGCTGTGTTTGACCAGCCTCCAGTCGCCCTAGTATTCTACCCCTCATAACGTCATCAATATGTGTTCTTTGAGCAATTTTCAACACACAGTCACCATTATCACGTCTGAAAACGTCTGCACACCTACTCGCTGCACCGTACTCTGACATGCACCAACACACTTCTGCGTATGTGGACTGCTGCCAACGCCACCGTGCGACGACCGCAGGTCAAATGCACCGCATGTTCATACGTAGAGGTGATTTAAGCCCGCAAACTGCCCACCAGAGCGTTGTTTCATCATGTATCAGCATTTATGAACATGAGTGTTTGTGTCGTACAGTGACGTAATTTTGCAGTACATTGAAAAGTATATGCGGATACTGTATGCAAAATGCGCTGCGAATAGAGTTAGTAGTAAAGAAGTAATAAATTAAAACGTCGTGCTTGATACTGAAGTTTTACCGCATGAGCAACGAACTTTTCGTATGCGATAAATTGTTTTCCTTTCATTATTTTGTGGTGCTGTAAGCGAGAAAAAGCTTAGAAAAGGTTTTAAATTATGTATAAAGTTTTTCGGGAGTCGCTAAGTGGTCTCACTCTTGAATAATGGATGAATATACTCTGTGTAATTTGGTTGCGGTGAGTTAACGCAGCCTCGAGAAATACACACATTTAATAACTGTAATACTTGTGTTATTGTGTGTTAAACATTTGACGTAAAATTATACCTGTTAATGAGTAGATTATGAAGGAATTTTAAATTTTTAAATTCCATGAATAATTCTATGAAATACTGAAATTAAAATTTTTGTTGTCCTTTGCAGCCATTTATGTAGACTACGTGCAATTTAAACTGAGTGACGATTTTAACCGTTTAATAATTTACAACGCGGTGTTTCACTTCAGCGTTCACTCCGCCGTTGAGCGAGAAATTTCATTCTGCGGCACATTATTATTAATACAAAACTGCACCGATAAAAGCATATTTGTGGTCGTTTGTTTATTCGACAGAATTGCACCCTTAATGTGGATTGGCAGTTTCGCCCTTTGACTGAAGCTGATGCATTTGCTGCGCCGCTACATGCAGAAACAGGATCCCGTTTTCCGTCGATTGGAAGGTTGGCTCCGGCGAAACCGCAAACCCGCGAGAGTAACGTAATTTATGCGGCGCGTTATCACAGAACGGTCGCGGCTAAATCTCTGCCGGCGACGCGACGTTGCTCAAAAAGCGGCACGCTCTTCAACTGCTGGCTCAGAAGTGAAAGTGCAGCTCGAGGACCGACAATTAGGCTCGGTAATTGCTGCGCCCGCGTCCTGCAGAGGAGCCAGAATGAAAGGGACAATGGCTCCCGAGGGGCGCGCTGCGCAGGAATGTTCCCAAGCCTCTTCGCGGACCCCGCCGCTACTGGACGCTTGTGTAACGTTCTGCTCTATGGCCTCAGAGATAACCTCTTTCGCTCTCGCTTTCTAAAACATCTACATCTACATAAATACTCCGCGAGCCAGTGTGCAATGCAGAGCAGATGGTACTTCGTACTGCCGTTTGTTGATGCCTTTCCGGTTGGGCTCGGGAAATATTATCATTCTGGTTCCTTTGCAAACAGCAGACCTACACCCTTACACATAATTGCTTCAGCCTTGCTAAACCTTTCTTATCGAACCCCCATCCCATTATTAGCACTGACCGTCTTAGTTTCCAGTTTAATGTAGGTGTTCCCCTAGGATCGATCCTCTCTCCAATTCCTGTGTATGATTTACAATGCCGACGTGACGACCCATTTCCTCTTGTCTCTATCAATCAGTACATTAGCGACATCTCTTTTCTAGCCCTCTACCGTGTACGAAAGGTAAAGGTGCCAGAGATGCATTCTGGCATTGCGATTGATAATGAAAGCAAAACTAAAGAAAAATCAAGACACCTTCATAGGATTTGTCGACCTGGAAAAAACGTTCGACAATATAAAATCAAGCAAGATGTTCGAAATTTTTTACAAAAATAGGGGTAAGCTGTAAGGAAAGACGGGTATATACAATATGCACAAGACCCAAGAGTGAATAATAAAGTGGATGACCAAGAACCAAGTGCTCGGATTAGGTGTTCAATCTAACACTGAAGAAGCAATGGTGGAAATAAAAGAAAGGTTCGGAAGTGGAATTAAAATTCAAGGTGAAAGGATTTCAATTCGCTGATGATATTGCCGTCCTGAGTGAAAGTGAAAAAGAATTACATGATCGGCTGAATGGAATGAACAGTCTAATGACTACAGAATATGGATTGAGAGTAAATCGAAGAAAGAAGAAAGTGAAAAGCAGACTAGCATTGGCAAAAGGGGTATTCCAGTCCAAGATAAGTCTACTAGTATCAAACATAGGCTTTACATTGAGAAATAAATTTCTGAGAATGTACGTTTGTATGGCAGTGAAACATGGACTGTGGGAAAACCGGAACAGAAGAGGATCGAAGATTTTGAAATGTGGAGCTACAGATGAATGTTGAAAATTAGATGGACTGATAAGGTGAGGAATGAGGAGGCTCTGTGCAGAATCAGAGAGGAAAAAATAGGTGGAAAACACTGACAAGGAGAAGGAACCGGATGATAAGACATATGTTAATACATCAGGGAATGACTTCCATGAAGGGAGCTGGAGAGGGCAAAAACTGTAGAGCAAGACAGAGGTTGGAATACATACAGCAAATACTTAATTGAGGACGTAGGTTGCAAGTGCTCGGCTGAGATGAAGAGGTTGGTACACGAGAGGAATTCGTGACGGGCCGCATCAAACCAGCCAAATGGTTCAAATGGCTCTGAGCACTATGGGACTTAACATCTGAGGTCATCACTCCCCTAGAACTTAGAACTACTTAAACCTAACTAACCTAAGGACATCACACACACCCATGCCCGAGGCAGGATTCGAACCTGCGACCGTAGTGATCGCGCGGTTCCAGACTGTAGCGCCTAGAACCGCTCGGCCACCTCGGCCGGCCACATATTTCATTTACTATCTGTAAAGAATCACTGTGTGGCAAGATCACCCACCTACCAAACGTGGGGGAGGGGGGGGGGGGTGGAGGGGGAGAGGGTGAGAAAGCAGTGTAGCCCACGACGCGAGAATACCCATACTAGTCATTCATTATTTGTGAACGAGAGCAATTAGAGACTTGCAACAAACTTGACACACAATTTCAAACCTTTATGAGATTTTTTTCTCACCGACGACACACACAAAATGATGAAAGCAAAAAAAGCTTATCGCACTAAAATTGCCACATGAAATAAGACGTTTTAATTAATTACTTCTTTACGACTAACTGTATTCGTGACACATTTTGCAGACCGTATTGTACCAGAAAAATTACATCATTGTACACTTAGTTCAGAAGACATGTCATAAGCACAGAAGCTTGAAAAACTACAGCATCATGCAAGACGTTTAAATCTTGCTACTTCTTTACTACTAAATCTATTCACAACCCATATCGCATACAGTAGGCACTTATACCAATGGCTGTACCTGCAAAATTATGTCGTTGTACACCACATCCTTCAGGAGCTACATTACAATAAACATTGAGCTGCCTGAAAGTAAGACTGCTGGGCGACATTCGCTAGACATACAGGTGAAATATGTGGGCAAATACGTGTGAAATATAAATATATTTGACATGAGCGCATTGACCAAAGCCACAGGTAAAAAGCTCATTTGATATCCCTGAAATGATTTCAGTCGAATTTGGTACATATATTAGCTACAATCTGGAAGAAATACTGGGGGGGGGGGGGGGTAAGAACCCCTAGCCTCCTACTGGAATGAATGAAATACTGTGAAGAGAGAAAGGAGAACGATGAGACGGACAGACAAAAGGAGGAAGGAGGAAATACCACATATGGGAGGAGGAGGAGGTGGTGGTGGATATGGATATGGATATGGATATGGATATGGATGTGGACAGACGTAGGCGAAGGGAATATGGGCAGAGAATGGAGAGAGGAGGAGATGGACAGAGAATCGAGAGGCGGAGGTGGACAAAGACGGGGGAGGAAGGGCTAGGCAGAGAAATGGTGGAGGAGGAGATGAACAGGCAGAAGGGGATGAAGAAATGGATATAAAAAGGGAAGAGGAGGAGATGGACACAGAAAAGAAAGGGGATGAGGTGAATACAAAGAGTGGGGGAGGAGGAGATGGACAGACAGAGGAGGAAGGTGGAGATGGACAGAGAGAAGAGAGGAGAAGATTGAGAAGAAGAGGGAGAGGAAGAAATGGAATTAGATGGGTGAGGAAGAGCTGAACAGAGGAGGAAGGTGCAAAAGGCGGGGAAGGAGCAGCAGAGGAGCAGATTGACAGAGAGAGGGGGAGGGGGAGATGTATACAGAGAGATGCAGGAGGAGATGGACAGATAGCGGGGGAAGAAGGAGATTGAATTAAATACATATCTGGGCAAAGCTGGATACTCACGGTACCTTTCCGTATAAAATTTATTTTTCTTGATCGTACATTTGTAAAATTTCCACCTGTCTCGTGTGCTTGACCAATCAACTTAAGGTCATTAACATTTCATTACAGTAAGTAACTCGTCACATTTATAGCAAACACATTATTGTGTCATTGACTAGTGGATGTTGCTTACTTAAGCAATCGAAAGTGGCCAACATTTTGTAAATGTGCGATCAAGGCAAATACATTTTGTATCTAACTAACTGTTCACAGCCGTCTCAGCCAACTAAATAAATCACTAAAGCACTTCATGCGACTAATTCTCGCTTTGATAGAGGATATTAATGTTTTGAGCGGGTCTTTGATATCTTTTCACAGCGAATTTTAGTCCCAGACCTGAACGTTTCTCCCAGTATTGCTACAACAGACTAAAAGTACTGCCATGAAGATTGAATTTTCTCACCATCCTCTATACCAACAAACCCTTGGACCAATCTTTCCTCTCCTGTATATTTGTTCCTCTAAATGGTTGAACATCACGTCTTGGTTTCTGTATCCACTCATCTACACTGTGCCATAACAATCCCATTACCTTCCCCTTGCGTCACGTTCCAGTCCAGAGAACAGATGGAGGTGACGCAGTGGTTAATGTACCGAACTCACATTCGTGAGGAACAGAATTATATCCCCGTTCACGTATTCAAATGTGAGTTTTCCATGGTTTCCCTAAATCGCTTAAAGTAAAAGCCCAGACAGTTCTTTTGAAATGGGTGCGGCCAATATGCTTCCCTCTATCCAACTTAGTGCGTTTCATCTGACAACCTCGTCCTCAATAAGACAGTGAACTCTATGTATCCTAGCTTCTTGCATTCCTGGTATACTGCCACACATCCCCACTTCCTAATACGCCCCCCTCGTCGATAAACAAGCAACAAGCTATTCGCCCACTGAATCGCTGAAGCGTTCCGCCCTCATTTTATCTTTTATCAGTGCAGATCCTGTCTATTCAGAGCAGTGAACTACTTCGACGGCCATTTTCGCCCTCCCTGTATACTGCTTTCTCTTTTAAATAAAGTTTGCGATTTCATAATGATCTATCTTACATTCGTGGATGGTTTATTCACCGATAACAGCCACAATCGCCTGACGAGAAAGTGAAATTATAATAAGAAAAAATAGCCGATTTTATTGCCTGTACACTCCCGTATGGGCCCTAATCTCGGTTCCACTTTCGTTTCGGTCCCTTCGTGAATTATAATACGGACTAAGTAGAATATTTTTATATTTGGTCTCGAAATTGGACTTTTAACTTTCGCAATAACGGCGATTCTGGCAAAATCAGCAAACAGTCGTGACTTATTGTCTCGAAATGTTTACTCTCCCGTAAGCTAGCGCTCAAGATACTGCAGCCTCATTGCCAGAGGGTGGGCTTCGGACAAAACAGTACATCGTGAATGAAGTGCAGATCGTTGTCAAAATTGTACCAGTGGAAGAAAATTAAATTTAAATCTCACCAAGAACTTCGTGCACTGACTTAAAAGTGATTCGTTGTATCTGAAGACCTTTCGAAGCGACTTCTATGGCTGGCTCCGGAAAACCATTAATTCACGTTGACGTTCTTGTCAATCTTTCTAGGCCGGTCATTATGGCCCGCCATATTCTCCAAGAGCCTCTGTAAACCTACTGTGCCACTTTCGTGATGAAGACGGAGAGAGTATTTTCTTTACGTAGGCCTATCATTTCCTGAACTTTCTCCATGCCTGTGTGTTTCATACGGTAATAGCACAATGGTGTTGAAATAAATATAGTCGCTCTCTGGTAGCATGTCTGGAAGAGAATACGTTACCATCCTTATGTCACAACATGTCATGACCACTATCAATGACTAAACAGAAATGATGCCTCACATCTGCGGATAAATTACAGCAGCAGTTGCGACGGCTGCACTCAACTTTTTGATACTGACTTGTGGAGGTTTTCTTTGCAGCAAGCCTTTTTTGGCACCATCATTCTTGAAGAAGCGGAGAGTAGCTGGATACGGAAGCGCTAATGAGTACTGTATCAGTAGAGTCTTTTCAGTCTATCTGTCGCCCACACAGTGTTTTATCGACGCACGCTCTGACTTCAGAATGGTAGCAATGTCGAGCACCACCTTGTTGTCATTTAAGTCGATCATTTATGAACAGTGGCAATCGCCTTGCTGCAGTCGTAACACCGGTTCCCGTCATATCACCGAAGTTAAGCGCTGTCGGGCTTGGCTACCACTTGGATGGGTCACCGTCCGGGTCTGCCAAGTGCTGATGGCAAGCGGGGTACGCTCGGCCCTTGTGAGACCAATTGAGGAGTTACTTAATTGAGAAGTAGCGGGGCCAGTCACGAAAACTGCCAATGGCCGGGAAAGCGGTGTGCTGAACACATGCACCTCCGTATACGCATCCGGTGGCGCCTAAGGGCTGATGATGACATGGCGATCGGTCGGTACTGTTGGGCCTTCAAGGAATGTTCGGAGGCTGTTTTTGTGGATAGCAATATATATATATATATATATATATATATATATATATATATATATATATATATATATATATATATATATATATAGCTTAACTGGTGATCGGTATTTATATATTTATATACATTCTCTAGACATCGATTTTCCCTCGCATTAAATACAGCTCACCAGTTATGCTATCTTGAAAGAAAGCAGACCAGACAAGTAGTGCTTAGTGCTATACCAGAGCACATTACACATTGACACCCGGTGAATTCAGACAAAAACGTAGATCTGCAGGAACCTAGTATACACAATTGTAGCTGATTACAGTGTTTGTACGTATGAAGGAAGGAAGATTAGAGGTCTAAAGACTAATCGTTATGTCTGAACTATACCTCGTCACATCAGATCATTTTACTAACGAACTTTCATTCTCGTAAACCAAGCCTTGTTGCGAATAGCGGGACTGAAGCATTCGACCTGGATCACCCACTTCTTGTCATCCTGTAGACACAGTCTCCAGACTTCACCACATACATTTGATCGGATTACCTCACTTTTGCGTGCACACAGATTTATAAATTTTTGCAGATTATGGTATGGACTATTGCAACTCCCACATCACTGGCAGCTGGGCTTGTTACTGTTGGTAGTTATCCAAGAGTTTGTTTATGCATGCAGTCAGCTTCAAATTAATCGAGAACTGACAATATTTCTATGTATCACTGGCTAAGTTCCAGACTTCCAATCCCATTCAACATACCGTTTCGTTGCCCAGACGTAAATTTATGTTCAAAGTATTATCTTCGCCATTGGTTGGAAAAATATCAGACTACATTAACTCGCTAGAGCAGAAACAACTTTTAATTTTGTCAAAAAGGGAATATCGTTTCTTAGACACCGTGCTTACCGTTTGACGGGTTATACTTTTATCATTTGCTGGTGTTACATAATCAGTTCCAATGACCTGTAACTTTTGCTGTTGGTGCAAGAAGTTGCGAGCTAACATCCCAAAGATTTTCGGGCTCACAAGCGGTTCCTCTTCGTTGAAATGTCTTGGCTCAAACTCGTCGAGGGGTTGAACCGCACGTGTCGCATTACACGCCCTAAATTAGACACTTGTGACCCTTTGGTTAAATTGTCTGGCGAATGGCAAGTTTGCGAAAATGTATGAAACAAAGTTAATATAACGTATAATAACAGTAATAATGGGAACTAAATTAACGATCCACAAATGATGTAGGCCACACAGTTGCAATTTGGTTAGAATAATGTTTATTCAGAAAGCAAACTGATGGCTAAAGTGGTCGTATTTGGAATTAATATTACACTATAGCGCATATCCATTTGACACAGTCCGATCATTCACAATCTCATCGTGAATTGCAAGTCCAATACTCCACCGAATTAACTACGCGAAAAGTTAAGAGTTCACACCAGGCGCGCGGCTGCTCACCGCTCAGAGACTAAGTCCCTAGATACCACACAATACGAAATTTTCTAAGTCGTTTCACTTCCTAGCTACCTAAAGACCGACCGTTCGCTTTCGCGTCTTCACCAGCACTGTACCCTTTGGTGTCTAGGCCAGAACTGCCCTCTGCCTGTTTCCGGCCGCGTCTCCCGCGTGCCGAACACCGTCGCTCAACTGGCTAGGGCAGTTCCCTTTCCTGAAGCCGTCCACCTGATTGGCTACAGCTTATTCTACATTATTTTACATTTTAACATATTTAAATAATCAAAGCTTGACCACTTTCACGTTCTAAATAAAGTAACAATAATATCCATTACATAATAAACGTTAAACTTTTTTACATAAAGCCTATACAATTTCCTTCTTAACCTTGAATGTCACGGCTAATAGCCTTGCAGCAATGTGCTTTCTGGTAAATAAAGAACAAAAGTAACTATTACGCACTAAACTTTACGGCAAATATTCTATTACGTAATGATTCAATAAGGTGTCATGCTGTCAACGTTCAATGTGTTTTGTGTGGAGGAAACGATGATCTGATGCTTAACTGAAAATACTGATAATTTAAATTTACTATATCTTTCAAACAAATAAAATTACAGAGTTGATATTTACAATATTTGTCATTTTAACGATGCGCTTCTATATGAAACGTCGATCGTTAAGATCGACCAAAGCGTTCAGATTTTATCATTCAGCTCTTTGTTACAAAACTTGTTAATTTCACTTTAACAGTAAATCCTAAACTATTACAGATATGATCAATATTCAAGTTTGATTGGGATCGCCATGAAAATTTATGAAGGATAGTGGATTAAAATTACTGTGACTTCATTCTCAGAATTACTACAGATTTAAATAGTTTTTTATAAATGTTTCCCTTTATGGCAAATCTTAGGTCCACCATATTTAACACTTCTACATCTCCCATGCCATAAACGTCTTCTACGGGGTTTCTTTATTACGTAGGTTCTCGTCTGTCTCACTCACACACTACATCGCTTAGGTCTCATTCAGCACAAAATACGTCTGTGAATTTCCACATCTCGTGGCGAATCTTCGCTCTTTGTGGCACTCGGTCCTGGATGAAAGGGTTCGTTTCACAATTCCTGAGGGCTGACTCTTTCGGCCATATACTTAAATGAGAGCGAAATGCTCGTTAACTCACAAAGTACTCCATAGCTCTCTGTCTTACATGTGCTGCAGGTTACGGTATAGAATTGTGGCATTTGTAGCAACTTTTGACATACGTTATCCTTCTTCAGGTGCAACTTTAACTTGCAGTTACTCACTACGAGCTAACTCTGTCTATAAAAACGCCGCAGTGGTTCGCTTCTGTACACTGCGCCTTTCGCTGGCTTCATTTCTGATGATTCCTCCCGCCTATCTCAAGACTTTCTACCAAAAGTTTTCTCTAGCATCTGATCCTACTTCATTAATTATACCGCTAGAAGTAATCTTTGTTTACCCTCCTGTTCAGTTAATGTGGTGACTGCGATGTCTTACCATGGCTGTCATGTGCTACACAGCCGGCTGGAGTGGCCGAGCGGTTCTAGGCACTTCAGTCTGAAACCGCGCGACCGCTACGGTCGCAGGTTCGAATCCTGCCTTGGGCATGGATGTGTATGATGTCCTTAGGTTAGTTAGGTTTAAGTAGTTCTAACGACTAGGGGACTGATGACCCCAGATGTTAAGTCCCATAGTGCTCAGAGCCATTTGAACCATTTTGTGCTACACATTTTCCTGTACTTCCGTGTGTGGAGACTTGAGCAGTACGCACATTAACGGAGTTTCCTCTGTCTAGATGAAACTATTATGATACTTCTTCACTGTCCTGATGAGTTTACAACTATGGTTCTTCTTTATTTACTCCTACACCTCCTCTTCCTTCCTTCGAGTCGACAACAACCTTCCATCGCGAGCAAGCTGGACAACAAAACTGCTACACCAAGGAGACATCCCAGAAATGCCATTTGAGATGATCTCTTGTCTTCATAATGACCTGAATTCTGGCAGGCAGAATGTCCACAATATTCTTCAGGTACGTCATACTCAGCTGAAGCCACTCGTAAACTCCAGGCTTCCGGAGCATCAAATCATCTTTCTGAGTTTTAGAAGACAATGAGTATTTTCCATAACAGAACGTAAGGCGCTACGAATGAAAGCAAAGACGGCCATAATCAGTGCAGAACAAGACACAGAAAGACTTAAATCAAGGGCTTTCTTCCATATGTGGGAAACCTATTGTCGCAAATAGGACGGATCCTCAGCAGCAAACACACAGTAAAAGTGATTTTTCGTCCTCCAACGAATACAACAACACTCTTGGGTACCGTTAAAGATGATTTCATGCTCCGGAAAGCTGAGGTTTACAAGATCGCCTGTGAACGTAGTCTCATGTACATCGGACAGACGATTCGTACAGTCCATGAAAGATGTACGGAACACCTCAGGTACACTCCTCTCTTTCAGCCAAATGCATCGGCTTTGGCAGAACACTGTATTGCTACTAAACGCCGGCCGAAGTGGCCGTGCGGTTAAAGGCGCTGCAGTCTGGAACCGCAAGACCGCTACGGTCGCAGGTTCGAATCCTGCCTGGGCATGGATGTTTGTGATGTCCTTAGGTTAGTTAGGTTTAACTAGTTCTAAGTTCTAGGGGACTAATGACCTCAGCAGTTGAGTCCCATAGTGCTCAGAGCCATTTGAACCATTTGCTACTAAACACATTAGCGTTGTACGAAAACGTCGAAATGTCGAAATTTTAGTGTCTATATATAATCTTACTGGAACTCAGTGGTGAAAGAGGCAACTGAAATTCGCTTGACGACGAATTTAGTTCGGCCACTCCCGCCAGAGGTTCGAGTCCTCCCTCGGGCATGGGTGTGTGTGTGTGTTGTTCTTAGCATAAGTTAGATTAAGTTAGTTTAATTAGTGTGTAAGTCTAGGGACCGATGACCTAATCAGTTTGATCCCTTAGGAATTCACACACATTTGAACATTTTTTTCTTTCGAATTTAGTTAATAGACATGGCAGTTTCAGCTTGGGTAAGTCATAAAATCCGGCACTTTCTGTTAGAAACATAGAAAAACGTCGTGACAGTGCTTCTCAGAGTGATACATCGACATCCCAGCCTGGATCGATTGCGCAGCCACAGATACAATTCGTGCACACTGTACTTCTTCGCCGCCGATCAGCGTCTCTGGCGACTGTGCATCAGTGGCCACATGGGCAGTGGCGCGTTCCGCGAGTTCAAAAGTACGGAGTGAGTGCTGGAGCGTCGACTCACTCTGAAGATGGTTGAACGATACACAGCCGAAATATTAGAAGAAGAAGCTTAATTTATGCTGCTGCACACCCTAAAAGTTATGGAGCTTATGCTGAAGTCCATTTGCAGTGAATTGGAGTCCATTGTTCGATATACAGTTCGGGAAAGCCCTTCGATGGCTGGAACGTGGACTTGCACTTTTATTGTGGTTTCTGTTGTGGCGGACGCTATATTCACCACATTTGGGTATTCACACTAGATGTCCACGACTATTAGCGACATAGAGCTCAGAAATTGGCCAACAGATTCGAAATGAATGAGATCTGGGCTGTAGGGTGGATGAGGAAGAAGAGTCCAATGAAGTTTTCAGAGCTCTTCTCGGGTGCACAGGTTTGTGTGGGGCCTTGCATTGTCATGGAGAAGTGGAAGGTCGTTTCCACTTGTGTGGCTACGAACGTCCTGACGTCACTTCTTCAATTTCCTGAGGGTAGCAGAATACCCTCAGAGTTAGTCGTTGCACCATGAAGGAGGACATCAGACAGAATAATCCCTTCATAGACCAGTTGTGCAGCGAAGTGTTGGTGGTTGTGATCTGTCGATCATCTCGAATGAGAGTATCGGCACGTTCTGACGTTGCAGGAGTCACAGCTGTGTGTGGCCGGACGGCACACGGGAGTTTGGACAAATTTGCGTGACATCGTTCCGATGATGACACAGATCTCGCCCAACAACTCACCATGCTTTTGTTCATTGTCATGTCTCCGTAGATATGCTGTAAGTGCCTATGAATATCTAAGATCCTCTGGTTTTCCGCCAAAACAAACTTTATGACACCTTCTGCTTGGAAACACCTCTCCACTACAGACGCCTTTTTGAAAGCTACTTATAGCGCCATGACGTGCCGGAACTCCACGAAACTAAGGGACTGAAGTGGGACCGTTCCACGATGTCCCACAACAGATTCTGATTTTTAACCGAAATTGGTCGATGATAAATATTGCACTTTTTAATTAGTGAACGCCCCTCGTAAGTAGACGTAGATGCAGGTATTGGGTGTCTCGCACATCTTCAGTTCGATTGTTATACTGACTATTTTAACGCCTCCTGTAATTATAGACAAGCGACATTCCTACACTACTGGCCATTAAAATTGCTACACCAAGAAGAAATGCAGATGATAAACGGGTATTCATTGGACAAATATATTATACTAGAACTGACATGTAATTAAATTTTCACGCAGTTTGGGTGCATAGATACTGAGAAATCAGCACCCAGAACAACCACCTCTGGCCGTAATTAGGGCCTTGATACGCCTGGGCATTGTGTCAAACAGAGCTTGGATGGCGTGTACAGGTACAGCTGCCCATGCAGCTTCAACACGATACCACAGTTCATCAAGAGTAGTGACTGGCGTATTGTGACGAGCCAGTTGCTCTGCCACCATTGACCAGACGTTTTCAGTTGGTGAGATGTCTGGAGAATGCGCTGGCCAGGGCAGCAGTTGAACATTTTCTGTATCCAGAAAGGCCCGTACAGGATCCGCAACATGCGGTCGTGCATTATACTGCTGAAATGTAGGGTTTCGGAGGTATCGAATGAAGGGTAGAGCCACGGGTCGTAACACATCTAAAATGTAACGTCTACTATTCAAACTGCCGTCAATGCGAACAAGAGGTGACCGAGACGTGTAACCAATGGCACCCCATACCATCACGCTGGGTGATATGCCAGCATGGGGCGATGACCGCAGCCATGGTATCCGAGCTGATAGTCCATGCTGCTGCAAACGTCGTCGAACTGTTCGTGCAGATGGTTGTTGTCTTGCAAACGTCCCCATCTGTTGACTCAGGGATCGAGACGTGGCTGCACGATCCGTTACAGAAATGCGGATAAGATGCCTGTCATCTCGACTGCTAGTGATACGAGGCCGTTGGGATCCAGCACGGCATTCTGTATTACCCTCCTGAACCCACCGATTCCATATTCTGCTAACAGTCATTGGATCTCGGCCAACCGCGAGCAGCAATGTCGCGATACGATAAACCGCAATCGCGATAGGCTATAATCCGACCTTTATCAAAGTCGTAAAAGTGATGGTACGCATTTCTCCTCCTTACACGAGGCATCACAACAACGTTTCACAAGGCAACGCCGGTCAACTGCTTGTTTGTGTATGAGAAATCGGTTGGAAACTTTCCTCGTGTCAGCACGTTGTAGGTGTCGCCACCGGCGCTAACCTTACGTGGATGCTCTGAAAAGCTAATCATTTGCATATCACAGCATCTTCTTCCTGTCGGCTAAATTTCGCGTCTGTAGCACGTCATCTTTGTGGGGTAGCAATTTTAATGGCCAGTAGTGTAAATAATGCATCCACCCTGACAAAAGGAGCACGCTCTATCTCCAACGCAGCAGAGGTCTCCAATTCAGTTGCTTTTGAGCGTACTAACTGCTAGCACCAGCGTTTCGCAAGCAAGCGCAAGTAGAGTGTGGATTAAAGGACGCAGTATTATGTTCTCAAAATAACTTTCCTCATTAAGGATTAGCGCTCACGTCCGGAATATTTTAGTTGGTTCCCAGCTACAGAACGAAGGTGCCGAACAGTGGGATGGGATGGTTGGAGATTCAGCGGGAAAGCTGATAGCGCGGCGGCGAGCGCCTCTGCTTTCACCCTTTCGCCCGACCCTGGCGGGAGCGCGAGTATAAAGTGAAGCCCACCTTACCTTTCATTTGTGACCCGGACGGCTGGGATGTCTTCAGCTGAGAGTGAGTGGGCGAGAGTCCGGGCGAAAGTCGTCGGGCGCGGGCAGCGGTTCTGCCGGTCCAGCAACCGCCTGCAGACGCCTCGCCTCCCCACGCACTGTGCCACAGTCTGCCACAAGGAAGGGGACTGGAGTACCTACTCACCTCCGCCACCAGGAAGGTTACCTGCACCGGAATCGACACGCCGGTGTCATTTAAATCATGTCTCGGTCGCGGTCGTTTGCCCAAAGAAATACTGGGTGGTCCATTGATCGTGACCGGGCCAAATATCTCACGAAATGAGTGTCAAACGAAAAAACTACAAAGAACGAAACTTGTCTAGCTTGAAGCAGGAAACCAGATGGCGCTATGGTTGGCCCGCTAGGTGGCGCTGCCATAGGTTAAACGGATATCAACTGCGTTTTTTTAAATAGGAACCCCGTTTTTTTATTACATATTCGTGTAGTACGTAAAGAAATATGAATGTTTTAGTTGGACCACTTTTTTCGCTTTGTGATAGATGGCGCTGTAATAGTCACAAACATGGCTCACAATTTTAGACGAACAGTTGGTAACAGGTAGGTTTTTAAAATTAAAATACAGAACGTAGGCAAGTTTGAACATTTTATTTCGGTTGTTCCAATGTGATGCATGTACCTTTGTGAACTTATCGTTTCTGAGACCGCATGCTGTTACAGCGCGATTACCTGTAAATACCACATTAATGCAATAAATGTTCAAAATGATGTCCGTCAACCTCAATGCGTTTGGTAATGCGTGTAACGACATTCCTCTCAACAGCGAGTAGTTCGCCTTCCGTAATGTTCGCACTTGCATTGACAATGCGCTGACGCATGTTGTCAGGCGTTTTCGGTGGATCACGATGGCAAATATCCTTCAACTTTCCCCACAGAAAGAAATCCGGGGACATCAGATCCGGTGAACGTGCTGACCATGGTATGGTGCTTCGACGACCAATCCACCTAACATGAAATATGCTATTCAATACCGCTTCAAACGAACGCGAGCAATGTGCCGGGCATCCATCATGTTGGAAGTACATCGCCATTCTCTTATGCAGTGACACATCTTCTAGTAACATCGGTAGAACATTACGTAGGAAATCAGCGTACGTTGCACCATTTAGATTGCTATCGATAAAATGGGGACCAATTATCCTTCCTCCCATAATGCCGCAGCACACATTACACTAACCCACCAAGGTCGCTGATGTTCCACTTGTCGCAGCCATCGTGGATTTTCCGTTGGCCAATAGTGCATATTATGCCGGTTTACGTTACCGCTGTTGGTGAATGACGCTTTGTCGCTAAACAGAACGCGTGCAAAAAATCTGTCATCGTCCCGTAATTTCGCTTGTGCCCAGTGGCAGAACTGTACACGACGTTCAAAGTCATAGCCATGCAATTCCTGGTGCATAGAAATATGGTACGGGTGCAATCGATGTTGATGTAGTATTCTCAACACCGACGGTTTTGGTATTCCCGATTCTCGCGCAGTTTGTCTGCTACTGATGTGCTGATTAGCCGCTACAGCACCTAAAACACCTACTTGGGCATCCTCATTTGTTGCAGGTCGTGGTTGACGTTTCTCATGTGGCTGAACACTTCCTGTTTCCTTAAATAACGTAACTATCCGACGAACGGTCCGGACACTTGGATGATGTCGTCCAGGATACCGAGCAGCGTACAATGCACACGCCCGTTGGGCATTTTGATCACAATAGCCATACTTCAACACGATATCGACCTTTTCCGCAATTTGTAAAGGGTCCAGTTTAACACGGGTAATGTATCACGAAGCAAATACCGTCCGCACTGGCGGAATGTTACGTGATGCCACGTACTTATACGTTTGTGACTGTTATAGCGCCATCTATCACAAAGCGAAAAAAGTGGTCCAACTAAAACATTCATATTTATTTACGTACTACACGAATATGCAATCAAAAATGGGGGTTCCTATTTTAAAAAACGTAGTTAATATCCGTTTGACCTATGGCAGCGCCATCTAGCGGGCGAACCATAGCGCCATCTGGTTTCCCCCTTCAAGCTACACGAGTTTCGTTCTTTGTAGCTTTTTCTTTTGACGCTTATTTCGTGAGATATTTGGCCCGGTCACTATCAGTGTATATTCGAACGTAATGCGGCTGCGCTAACTTGCTCTCGTGTTCGAATGTGAATCGATTGATGATTCAAATGGCTCTGAGCACTATGGGACTTAACATCTGAGGTCATCAGTCCCCTAAACTTAGAACTACTTAAAGCTAACTAACCTAAGGACATCACACACATCCATGTCCGAGGCAGGATTCGAACCTGCGACCGTAGTGGTCGCGCGGTTCCAGACTGAAGCGCCTAGAACCGCTCGGCCACAGCGGCCAGCCTGTGAATTGATTGAAACGGGGGGAAAAGAACCTGGGTGGTGGTAGTAGGACTCGCGCTCTGGGGGTTTTGTGCAAACTTAATTGTGCATGTAGGAGATAATAATAATAACACCTCAAAACTTGTGCTTCAAGAAACAAGATGACAAACTTGCACTAACTAATCAAGTGAACGGTCTGGAACTGACACATTTTTCTCTGGTCTAATTGTCCTGAAACTGAAACAAGATCCTAACACAGGGCTGCGCCTCCATTCGCCTAGAATCACTCCCACCAACATGTGGAGGAGATCCAAAAACATACACTTAAATTAACAAACAACAAGACATCCGGTGACGACGGTATCTTTGCAGAACTAGCAAAGAACCTTGGACCAAAGTCTTTACAGAACTTACACGAATAATCACAACCATCTGGCGAACAGAGAAACTTCCTGACGTCTGGAAGTGTGCATTTATCCACCCTCTATGCAAGAAAGGAGATAGGACAGATACGAACATCTACAGAGGAATCCCCCTGCTACAAGTCATCCACACAATTTTCTCAGCGTGCTTACTGCAGAGAACACAAGAACAATTAGGACGCAAAATTTGTGAATACCAGGCAGGCTTCCGCCCCGGTCGTTCAAACACAGAACAAATTTTGAATACGAAAATAATTCTAAAATACGAGGCTATCAGGAATACTCCAGTCATTTGCACTTCCATAGATTTGAAGAAAGCGTATGATTCTGTTGTCCGTCAATCGTTATTAAACGTCTCAGAAGAACGATGACTCGACCCAAAAACACTACGACCGACCAAACAGACTGTGGCTGGCAAAAACTCGAAAGCTAAATTCATGAGTGCTGGTGCTTATCTATATTAATGTTCCACCGAAGCACCACAGGGCTTTGCCCGTCTGACTTCTAATATGGCTGTATGGCATTTAGAGGAAAAGCTTTTGTAGTTTATCTAAATCATGTTTGCATGTCTGCCTGTTTTGTCTGTAACTGTTGTGCCCTGAATCCTCCGGTTAATGTTGATATTGGACGCTTGTCTGTAGCATCAGGTTAATGGGGTCCTAACTGATTTATTAGTTGGTGGGTCGAAGTAGATGCCTTTTCATAGAGTTTTTCTGATTTTCTTTTAATACAGGTATAGATGGATGGTTCCTATAAGAGGTCCTTAATGTGAGTGTTTGGCGAGTAGCGGTCTGCTTCGGCGATGACGCGGAGGATTCTGTTTTGGAGTCTGAATTTTTTGCAGATGTCCGTCTGCTGCCATTGACCAAACTTCCGATCCATATAAAATACTTGGCAGGATAACTGACCTGTTATAATCTAAGTTTCATTTCCGTGATGAGTCCTCCACCTTTTAAGAGTGGGTACAGTTGGATGAAACCAGTGTAGCCTCTACCTCTGTATCTGTTTATCTGCTTTGCGAAGGTTAAGCGTTTGTCTAGTTCAAGGCCTAGATATGTAGCTGAGCCACTCCATTCTATTTCCTTTTCAGCTACAAGAATACGTCTGTTTGGGGGGGGGGGGGGGGTCAGTTTCCTCGTAAACATAGCTGCTACTGACATTTCAGGATTTATTTTCCAAATATTGCACTATTTTACGATTTCGTCCAAGTGCTCCTGCAGCTTTTTTGTTATGAAACTGAGGTTGCTGCTACTCCTGTAAACCGCCGTGTCATCGGCATACAGCGCTATCTCACCTCCTGCCGACTTTGGCACGTCGTTTGTGTATAGAGAGTATAATATGGGGCCAAGAACTGAGCCCTGCAGAACTCCTGCCACAGCGTCCCTGATCGCGCTTACATGTCTGCCGCACCTGACGCAGTACTGCCTCCCCACCAGAAACGAGTCAATCATGCTGATGATATGTCCTGGAATGACTACTGGGATAACTTGTATATTAAGTCATCATGCCAGACTTTGTCGAATGCTTTCTCGATATTGAGAAAGACTGCTTCTGTGCTGTGTTTCCAGTCTTTCGCCCTGCATGTGTGTTCCACCAGGCTCAGGGATTGATGGATGGTGCTATGTTCATGGGTGAAATCTCTGACCCCCTCGTGATCAAACTGGAGTACGCCAAGGCGACGGATTCTCTCCACTATTGTTCAACACAGTCCTCGAGAGAGTAATGAGAGAATGGAAAAAGAACTGAAAATCCAGGGACACTGGAAATCAACACGAGTAGCACGATCCCGGGACAAGATGGAAATCTCAGACCTAACTTTCGCAGACGACCTGGCCACACTTTCGGATAAATAAGCAACAGCAACCAGACAAACAAAAATACTAAGAGAACGTGCAGAAAAAGTTAAGCTGCAAATCTCTTTCCAGAAGACCGAATTCTTCTGCTCAAAATTAAACTTACAAAAATTAGATACGAAATACGGCAAGATAAACAGAGTTACACATTTCAAATAACTAGGAGAAATCCTCGAACTTATAGGAGTAGAAAAAAATATCACAGAAGACAAGGGTACAAAAAGTGAAGAGAGCTTACGACAGAACATAAGACTTATACAACAAGAAATGCATGTCCACTCAAACAAAGATCAGGCACTACAACATAGCAATCAAGCCCGAAATATTGTGTGCAACTAACACACTAACACTCCATAGCCGGCCACGGTGGCCGAGCGATTCTAGACGCTTCAGTCCGGAACCGCGATGGTGCTACGGTCGCAGGTTCGAATCCTGCCTCGGGCATGGATGTGTGTGATGTCCTTAGGTTAGTTAGGTTTAAGTAGTTCTAAGTTCCAGGGGACTGATGACCTGAGATGTTAAGTCCCATAGTGCTCAGAGCCATTTTTGAACACTCCATACAAAAAGCGAAAGGGAAAGCATACCGAAGGAAGAACGCAAAATCATGAGAAAAATTCTCGGCCCAAAGCTGGCAGAAGAGGGACACAGATTACACTCTAGAAAAACCATAGGTAAGATGTCAAACCCAGCAGCAGTTGTCAGAGAAAATTCAAATGGTTCAAATGGCTCTGAGCACTATGGAATTTAACATACAGGTCATCAGTCCACTAGAACTTAGAACTACTTAAACCTAACTAACCTAAGGACATCACACACATCCATGCCCGAGGCAGGATTCGAACCTGCGACCGTAGCGGTCGCGCGGTTCCAGACTGTAGCGCCTAGAACCGCTCGGCCACCCCGGCCGGCCGTCAGAGAAAGAAGGTTAAAGCTCTATAGACACATCAGCAGGCTACCTACAACAAGACTCACCAACAGAATCCGGACATACAGTACGTGCAAGAGGTCGAGTCAACAATACCATGGATCATGTAAGTCAGACTTGCCCCACAAAAAGCATAAATCGATCGAATAGAAATTCAAATGGTTCAAATGGCGCTGAGCACTATGGGACTAGACATCTATGGTCATCAGTCCCCTAGAACTTAGAACTACTTACACCTAACTAACCTAAGGACATCACACACATCCATGCCCGAGGCAGGATTCGAACCTGCGACCGTTGCAGTCACGCGGTTCCGGACTGATAGAAATTCAAGACATAAACATATACAGAGAAAAGATATACAAGTGGAATGTTAGAGAATGAAGTCCTAAAAACCCAGAGACAAAGTGGGCTGAGGATAGAAAGAGACTGTATGGAGAGAATCGTGGAAGATCAGAAAAAAATGCTCAAACGAGGCAGAATGCTATGCCTGAACCTAACGGGGTCTCGATTAAAAATAATAATAGTAATAATAATTTCTTGCACCTCAATAGCCTGATGCAAGTCTTCCTATTTTAGGCCACTTTGTGTGACCCTAATAGAGTGTTGCAAAGCTCTAAGTTTAACCTCTTACGAATCAACTACTGAAGGGGAAACCGAGCCGCTAATGGTCAGCCCCACAAGACTCTGCTCGGTCACGTTCCATGTCTGTTGTCCTGATCCCGGCCGTGTGAATAGGCGAGCAAGACTGGTTGGTTGGTTGGTTTGTGGGATTTAAAGGGACCAGACTGCTACGGTCATCAGTTCCTTTTTCCAAAAACTAGAAACACCCACAGGGAATAAAAAACGAACAACAGAAAAGACGGCAGACGACTGGTCTTCCAAATGGTTCAAATAGCTCTAAGCACTATGGGACTTAACATCTGAGGTCGTCAGTCCCCTAGACTTAGAACTACTTAAACCTGACTAACCTAAGGACATCACACACATCCATGCCCGAGGCAGGATTCGAACCTGCGACCCTGCGACCGTAGCGGCTGCGCGGTTCCGCACTGAAGCGCCTAGAACCGCTCGGCCACCGCGGCCGGCACTGGTCTCCCGCCGACGTCTCGCCTCCACCTGATTTCGCCTCGCCGAAATACACTAATAGAACGCGTCTCTGTCTCTGTCTGTCTGTCTGTCTCTCTCTCTCTCTCTCTCTCTCTCTCTCTCTCCCTGTGTGTGTGTGTGTGTGTGTGTGTGTGTGCATGTGTGTGTGTGTGTGTGTGTGTGTGTGTGTGCGTGTGTGTGTGTCTGTCTTAACATCATACAACACTCGGGAAATAATGTGGCATTTTAGTAGACTCACAGAAACAAAGATAAGGCTCATTTTCAAACAGAAATTATATTCTGCATGTCATTAATAGGAAACTACGTACGCATTAAATAAATACTATCCTTGAAATCTAGGAGACGACTGTCTTTGTATAGAAAACAGGAAGAACATTATGTATTTACAGAAGTAACTTTCCATGCTTTTCACTTGTTTGCAAGAGAAGAAATGTACATTTACTGTTGATCAGCGGTAGATTACTAAAACTTTCTGGATTTAACTGGCTGCGGCGATTTCTTAGCAAGATCCCGGCTTCACTAAAGCATTGTCCTCTATGTGCGCTTGCTGCTAGGATACATAAAATATGTCTTGCAGCTACAGCCAGGACTGGTAGATCCTTTACAGGCCTGCTCCACCACTTTAAGATGTCATCATTATCGGCGGGATGCGTTAATATCCAACCAAAGCCCTACTTTATTTGCAACGGATGATTTGTTATTCTTCCAGTTACTGAAACGATGCGTCTTTCCAGGTGACGATGAAATTGTAGTGGAAACCACTCTGTCAGTAAACAAAAGAGACACACAGAGAAAGACAAAGGAATAATAGGCAAATGATGTGGTAATAATGAAGGTGTACTTGGAAAATGTGTTTCACTTTGATGTAATATTATATGGCTATAAGACACTATGCGCTAACTACACAAAAACATTACGCTAACTATTGCATATTACACTTCCGAACTTGTATATATCTCTCGCACACTGTTGAGAGTTTCCTTCTTTTCATTTATAACAACCATATTCAGAACACAGAAGGACGGCCAAAGGAAAGTAACAGTATCAGGCTTGTAAGTAATTTATAACCTTCTCATGCAGAAAAGTCAAGGCTTGATTTTTAATTCCTTGCAATTCCTTTTAAATATATATATCTGCTGGTATACATCAGTAACACTATTTCATTACAAATGTATACTTTCCTCACAGGATAATGAAATAGAAGGTGATGACGTCATTTATCGCCAAGTAATTTCATCTGATGACCAAAGCGAATTTCAAATTGGTTTAGACAAGATCTGTATGGTGCAAAAAGTGGCAATGGACTCTAAATCTTGAAGAGTGTGAAGTCATCCACTTGAGTACTATAAATAATTCGCTGAATTTTAGTCACACGATCACTCACCAAGTCTAAAGTCTGTCAACTCAATTGGATACTTAGGGAGTACAGTTACGAATAACTTAAACTGGAATGATAGCATGTTGTGGGGAAAGCAAACCAAAGACTGCGATTTATCGACAGAACATTTAGAAAGTAACAGGTTTACTAAAGGGTCTGGTTACACTATGCTTGTTCGCCCTCTTCTGGAGTATTGCTGTGTGGTGTGGGATCCGTATCAGATAGGATCGACGGAGGACATCGAAAGAAGTGCAGTTCGTTTTATACCATCGCGAAATAGGGGAGAGAGTACCACGGATATGGTACTCAAATTGAAGAGGCAGTCACTAATATAAAGGCGTTTTCCGTTGCGACAGGTTCTCATGAAAATTAAATCACAAACTTTCTCCTCAGAATTTAGAAGTATTTCGTTGGCTTCCACCTACGTAGGGAGAAACGATCATCACAATAAAATAAGAGAAATCAGAGCTAGCTCGGAAGGATTTAACTGTTCACTTAAAGCTTAAAGGTTGTTCGATGAACCCTCTGCCAGGTACTTCATTTTGAATTGCAGAGCAATCATGTGGATGTAGATGTACTTGTAACTGCATCAATTAAACTCACGTCACTTTCATTCTCATTGAGTTAACGCATTTGTTGTAGTATGTGGAACCAAAGAACTAACTGCATTTTACTTTCTGTTCGTCTTCTAATTCACCTTTGGCTTCCTTAAATAGTTTCAGGAAACCTACGTTCTTCCTGCAAGCCCATTATCATATCACTGCGATCTGTAAGAGGAATTCTTTTCCCCGGTATTGCAGTGCCGCTATGAAATACATTAAATGTATTCGCAATTGCGAATACGAACAACCATCAGCTTTGTAAGAGATTGAAGACTGAAAATTTGTGACGGACCGGTGCTCGAACCCGGATTTCCAACTTCACGCTTCCCGCTTAACGCTTCCCGCTTAAGGGGGGTAGGACGTCAAACGGGCCGACCTGGAGCAGGAGAGGCATCACAGGACTTTTTAATTTCCACTGTCTATACTTTTACAAATAAATTCATGAGACTTTGTCAGCATCACCAGGAAGTATTCATGATTCACACTCATTGCAGTGGAAGATCGAAAACGTAACAAAATAAATTTTTTACGTGTGAAATTTCATCACTCTTTCACTTACTAATGGCTGCATTTATTGCTATAGGTACACTTTTCTTCATAAGTTAGAGAGATTCTTCGATGAATTTTGCACAGCTTACAAACCCTACTTACAGGTGTATGAAACTCTAGAATTTATTTAAGTTATGAAAAAACGAATGAGCTGTTATATTTTAAACTTCATGTTTAGAAAAAACACAAATTTTCTAGTTAATTACCTCAATTTTTACCACAGTTTTTAACAGATTTGTAAAATTCTAGAGTTTCATACACCTTTGAGTATGGTTTGTATGCTGTGCAAAATTCATCGAAGAATCTCTCTTACTTTTGAAGAAAAATGTACCTATAGCAACAAATGCTGCCATTAGTAAGTAAAAAAATGTTGATATTTCACATGTAAAAAAAATTATTTTGTTATGTTTTCGAACTTCCCCTGCTGTGAGTGTAAATTATGAATCCTTACTGGTCATGCTGACAAAGTTTTATGAATTTATTTGTAAAAGTATAGACAGTGGAAATAAAATGTCCTGTGATGCCTCTCCTGCTCCAAGTCGGCCCGTTTGACGTCCTACCCTCCTTAACCGCTTTGGCTACGCGTGCACGAGCCACAGCCATATCTAGACTCCCATGCTTGCATGTCCGAAGGAACATTGCATAGTTCTTCTTAACAACACAGTCAGAGCAATATCGTATTTATCCTCCGATTCCAGGCAGTGACTTTCAACTAAAATATTCCCTTTCGAACGGGAATTACATAACAATTGTAGGAGTACAGGTTGTGACGTAAGAACGACGACGTATGGAAGTTTGGGCCTGGCAGTTGGTTGCGCATAGATAGTCAAAGCGGCTAAGGCGACAGCTCGCGCAAAGCAGGAACTACGGCTTCGAGTCCCGGTCCGGCAGAAATTTTCATTGTCGCCATTCCCTCATACAGCTGACAGTTATTCGTATTCGCAACTGCGAATAAATTCCATGACTTCTTTTCCTACAGTAAAGCAGCAACTTCGTTGTATTGAGAATGTAAAGACTTCAGCATAATCTACAAGATGTTCCAACGTGTGCTCATTTCTTGTTTCATAATTGAGCAGAGGCCACTGTTCTTCATATATCGTACATTGCATTGCGAATTACTTACTGTTGCTGCAGTGTTCGGGACATGATTTAACATGATTCTGTCTTCAACGAAGTCCGCCACCGTAACTAAGTAGTCAGCATGGCTGACTATCTTGCGGAGAACGCGGGTACGATTACCGGTACTGCCAGGGAGGTTTCCTTGATGTTGGATGCTACGGGACGCACTCAGCCTCGCGAAGCCAACTGAGTACGTGCCTGACCGAGTAGTAGCCGCTCCACGGCAGGGGAAATCTGCAAAACGGCCGGGAGAGCGGTGTGCTGACCTCACGCCTCTCCATACAGCTTTCGATGACGCCATAAGCAGGTAGTGACTCGGCCGTCGGTCGGTACCGTTAGGCCTCCGGGTCTATGGGACTGAGTTTTTTCTAGAGTTTATCTTCATCGAAAGTGTGGCTAAATGCTGTATTTATACAATGAGCAGCACAAGGAAGCCTTTTGTGATTTTCCAAGTCTTTTATTAGGCGTCTATTGGCACTCTCGCCAGAGACAAAAACAAAATTACGCATCATGTCTGGTGAAACGTTTCAGTCGGCAATCGTTCTTTTTGTTTCTTTCGTAGTATTTCCCGCTGTCTTCTCAACGTTCAAATAAATAACCTGATTGTCCATGTATCAACTGTTGTTCCTTAATAACTTCTGTAATAACAGAAGGCATTACATTGTTTTTCACCTTCGATGCAATCAGAGGGCTGTTCAAAGTTGAACGTGTGCCTCTGTCTCTAGGACCGTAGCTCCCAAACGAAAGATGCGATTTTAATACAGCTTTTTTATTTGAAAGCTGGTTTAATCGGAATGGTTCTTGGCTATGTTCCATGAAGGCCTGTTGAACCGTTTAAATTTCATCACGTAAATTAAGTAAAAACGTTTTCCGCCAGCACGCTCTTTTGATTAACGCAACGTATTACATAAGAGCTACATCAAGTTACGTAGTGCCAGATTGTAGGGCTCTAAAATATCTAAAAAGTCCGCGAGAACATTATCTTTTACGGCCGACCAACAATCATGAGTTTTGCTTTAGAAACCGCAAGTTTCAACACCTAAAAATAAGAAAAAGACTCAACTGTAGTAGATAAACATTTGCTCTCGCATACTTTCTCATAGTTCTTTTTGAAGACTACAATTCAGTACTAAATCAAAATGATTTTGCCAGAACATTTTAGGAAGCTTATTGCAAGAGAGCGCAATGACAGTTGACTTTCTTCCGACTTGATTTAGAATTATTGAGACTCATTTTTGCTTATGTTACTTAAATTATCTAAATGTATACTAAAACAGTCAATGAATATATATGTGAATTAAAAATGAAACACGTAAATTGCTTAAGTGAAAAAGATCTCGCGTCACAATTTCGTGTTTCGTGCCGGAAAGTACACTCCTGGAAATTGAAATAAGAACACCGTGAATTCATTGTCCCAGGAAGGGGAAACTTTATTGACACATTCCTGGGGTCAGATACATCACATGATCACAGTGACAGAACCACAGGCACATAGACACAGGCAACAGGGCATGCACAATGTCGGCACTAGTACAGTGTATATCCACCTTTCGCAGCAATGCAGGCTGCTATTCTCCCATGGAGACGATCGTAGAGATGCTGGATGTAGTTCTGTGGAACGGCTTGCCATGCCATTTCCACCTGGCGCCTCAGTTGGACCAGCGTTCGTGCTGGACGTGCAGACCGCGTGAGACGACGCTTCATCCAGTCCCAAACATGCTCAATGGGGGACAGATCCGGAGATCTTGCTGGCCAGGGTAGTTGACCTACACCTTCTAGAGCACGTTGGGTGGCACGGGATACATGCGGACGTGCATTGTCCTGTTGGAACAGCAAGTTCCCTTGCCGGTCTAGGAATGGTAGAACGATGGGTTCGATGACGGTTTGGATGTACCGTGCACTATTCAGTGTCCCCTCGACGATCACCAGTGGTGTACGGCCAGTGTAGGAGATCGCTCCCCACACCATGATGCCGGGTGTTGGCCCTGTGTGCCTCGGTCGTATGCAGTCCTGATTGTGGCGCTCACCTGCACGGCGCCAAACACGCATACGACCATCATTGGCACCAAGACAGAAGCGACTCTCATCGCTGAAGACGACACGTCTCCATTCGTCCCTCCATTCACGCCTGTCGCGACACCACTGGAGGCGGGCTGCACGTTGTTGGGGCGTGAGCGGAAGACGGCCTAACGGTGTGTGGGACCGTAGCCCAGCTTCATGGAGACGGTTGCGAATGGTCCTCGCCGATACCCCAGGAGCAACAGTGTCCCTAATTTGCTGGGAAGTGGCGGTGCGGTCCCCTACGGCACTGCGTAGGATCCTACGGTCTTGGCGTGCATCCGTGCGTCGCTGCGGTCCAGTCCCAGGTCGACGGGCACGTGCACCTTCCGCCGACCACTGGCGACAACATCGATGTACTGTGGAGACCTCACGCCCCACGTGTTGAGCAATTCGGCGGTACGTCCACCCGGCCTCCCGCATGCCCACTATACGCCCTCGCTCAAAGTCCGTCAACTGCACATACGGCTCACGTCCACGCTGTCGCGGCATGCTACCAGTGTTAAAGACTGCGATGGAGCTCCGTATGCCACGGCAAACTGGCTGACACTGACGGCGGCGGTGCACAAATGCTGCGCAGCTAGCGCCATTCGACGGCCAACACCGCGGTTCCTGGTGTGTCCGCTGTGCCGTGCGTGTGATCATTGCTTGTACAGCCCTCTCGCAGTGTCCGGAGCAAGTATGGTGGGTCTGACACACCGGTGTCAATGTGTTCTTTTTTCCATTTCCAGGAGTGTATTTATGTGAATATGGTCTAGTGGGTAGATCGTACCGTGTCTATTAGTAAAATATGAAGTTTAAAAAACAGGGATGAAATTGAAACTAAAAATTTAAAAAACTCTAAAAAGTAATATGTACTCCCTCTTTAAGTTTAATATAAGTAGTAATATTTTGATCCATGCGTCGTCGCGACGCAAGTAAATAAAACAAAAATAGAAGACATCTAAAAATGATAAAGTACGACAAGTCAGGTGCCTGGGCAACGTAGGTAAATATCAAAACAACGATCTCAGATCACTGAGTCTAAATCTCAATCAATTTACACCGAAAAAAATCACGACATAGACAGAACCGTCAACGATGCATGCCCTCATGCGACTGCCTGTTCTGGTCGCCGCATATCGCGCTCGCGGTTTAATGAAGCTTGAGTTATTACACTATCCTCAGACCACTGCAAGTAATTAACGCATCACGCTAAGGTCGTACTTAATTATGAAAAATATGGTATAAAACAAAGAGGTAACTCTATTCTTTAACAATGTTGGGCTAACTAAAGACGGGCTGGGTTTCATATTTTATGTAATAGTTCATTACGAGTTTACTGGCTACTTTGAGGTGTGGAAGAGATGACGCCAGACAGAAGAGGTTTATACCCAGCAATAATGAAAGTATGCTGTTGTGCAAAGCATAGCTGTTGTTAGTTTTATTTGCTTAGCGGTCCCCTGACGCGACGACGCTTGGATCAAAATACACTACTGGCCATTAAAATTGCTACACCAAGAAGAAATGCAGATGATAAACGGGTATTCATTGGACAAATATATTATACTACAACTGACATGTGATTACATTTTCACGCAATTTGGGTGCATAGATCCTGAGAAATCAGTACCCAGAACAACCACCTCTGGCCGAAATAACGGCCTTGATAGGCCTGGGCACTGAGTCAAACAGAGCTTGGATGGCGTGTACAGGTACAGCTGCCCGTGCAACTCCAACACGATACCACATTTCATCAAGAGTAGTGACTGGCGTATTGTGACGAGCCAGTTGCTCTGCCACCATTGACCAGACGTTTTCAATTGGTGAGAGATCTGGAGAATGTGCTGGCCAAGAGATGTTAAACTCTAATTTTCCTTCCATCCTTCCTTCCTATCAGCCAATGTTGCTGGACCGTGCGAACATTGGGCAAAAGCGAAAGTGATCCAGTTTATCACGAAAAAATGTGTTCGTATACCAGGATACTGTTCCCATTCACACGTCGGCTGCTATGATGGCAAAATTGTGCGAGATGGGCTTTAAAATATTTACCCACATAGTATTATCCAGACAGTTTGCTTCATGCAACTTTTATCGTTCCTATCATCAACAGTCGGCTTGGAGGAATGAAATTTATGTACGCGGCCACATCAAGCTGCGGCTCAGTCTGCTTAAACGGAAAAGAAATAAAAGAGAAAACACACGTGTCTAATATGTGTGGGAACTGCAATACGTCGTAACCTCTCTCTCTCCCCTGTCTCTGTCCATCTCCCCTCCCTCTTTCCTTGACCATCTCCTCCTCCTTCCCCCTCTCTCTATCCACCACCTCCTCCTCTCTCTCTGTCCATCGTCCTCTTTCTCTATCTATCTTCTCCTCCCCATCTCTCTGCCCATCTCGTACCGCCCCCTCTCTTTCTTCACATCTCAGTCCATCACATCCTCCTCTCTTTGCTCTCTCCATGTTCTTTCACCTCTCTCTGACCATGTCCTCCTTCCCGTTTTCTATATCCATTTCGTCCCATCCCTCTGTCCATCTCCTCTTCATCCATCTCTCTCCCTGACCTCGAGCCTTGTTTATTGTTATTGCAAATTCTTGTTCTGTAGCACCATTCTAATCACAAATAAATCAGCCATAAATACAACCTTCATGTTTGCTGCCAACGTTTCATCTAACATTACCGCTGGATGTATTTCGTAAACCACATCAAATACTGACGAATCGATTCCACAGACCGAACGTGAGGAGAGGGGCTAGTGTAATTGGTTAATGCAAACCATACAAAAATGCACGGAAGTATGTTTTTTAACACAAACCTACGTTTTTTTTAAATGGAACCCCGTTAGTTTTGTTAGCACATCTGAACATATAAACAAATACGTAATCAGTGCCGTTTGTTGCATTGTAAAATGTTAATTACATCCGGAGATATTGTAACCTAAGGTTGACGCTTTAGTACCACTCCTCCGCTGTTCGATCGTGTGTGAGTACCACTCCTCCGCTGTTCGATCGTGTGTATCGGAGAGCACCGAATTACGTAGGGATCCAAAGGGAACGGTGATGGACCTTAGGTACACAAGAGACTGGAACAGCACATTACGTCCACATGCTAACACCTTTTTATTGGTCTTTTTCACTGACGCTCATGTACATTACCATGAGGGGTGAGGTACACGTACACACGTGGTTTCCGTTTTCAATTACGGAGTGGAATAGAGTGTGTCCCGACATGTCAGGCCAATAGATGTTCAATGTGGTGGCCATCATTTGCTGCACACAATTGCAATCTCTGGCGTAATGAATGTCGTACACGCCGCAGTACATCTGGTGTAATGTCGCCGCAGGCTGCCACAATACGTTGTTTCATATCCTCTGGGGTTGTAGCACATCACGGTACACATTCTCCTTTAACGTACCCCACAGAAAGATGTCCAGAGGTGTAAGATCAGAAGAACGGGCTGGCCAATTTATGCGCCCTCCACGTCCTATGAAACGCCCGTCGAACATCCTGTCAAGGGTCAGCCTAGTGTTAATTGCGGAATGTGCAAGTGCACCATCATGCTGATACCACATACGTCGACGCGTTTCCAGTGGGACATTTTCGAGCAACGTTGGCAGATCATTCTGTAGAAATGCGTTGTATGTTGCAGCTGTTTGGGCCCCTGCAATGAAGTGAGGACCAATGAGGTGGTCGCCAATGATTCCGCACCATACATTTACAGTCCACGGTCGCTGTCGCTCTACCTGTCTGAGCCAGAGAGGATTGTCCGCCGACCAGTAATGCATGTTCCGTAGATTCACTGCCCCGTGGTTTGTGAAACCCGCTTCATCGGTAAACAGGCAGAACTGCAACGCATTCTCTGTTAGTGTCCATTGACAGAATTGCACTCGATGATTAAAGTCATCACCATGTAATTGCTGATGTAGCGACACATGAAACGGGTAAAAGCGGTGACGATGCAGTATGCGCATGACACTACTTTGACTCAGTCCACCGGCTCTCGCAATGTCCCGTGTACTCATGTGTGGGTTCATGGTAACAGCAGCTAACACACCAACTGCACCCGCTTCTCCTGTGACAGGCCTGTTACGGACCCGATTGCGTGCTACGACCATACCTGTTGCATACAGTTGGCGGTAGATGTTTTGCAATGTGCGGCACGCTGGATGCTCTCTGTCCGGGTACCGTTCCGCATACACCCTGCAGGCTTCACCTGCATTTCGTCGACACTCGCCATAGATGAGTATCATCTCCGCCTTTTCAGAGTTCGAATACACCATTGTCACAGTTCCTACAACACTACACTATCACAGACGTCTGGTAACACGGTGTACTACAGTTAGTCTGCGTGCGGAGACGAATGCAGAATAACAATAGCATCAAGCGCTACATGCGGACACTGCGACAGCTAGACCAAACCACAACAGTGCACTACAGCCACACTCGTAAAAACGGTCGTCATCGTAAACATGTCCCTGCAGATGCTGCTCGCCGACCGTGGCCCGTGTTTGTTACAACACGCAACTGAACGTCGGAGGTTTCAAGCGTCAACTTTAGGTTACAATATCTGCGGATGTAATTAACATTTTACAATGCAACAAACGCTACTGATTACGTATTTGTTTATATGTTCAGATGTGCTAACAAAACTAACGTGGTTCCATTTAAAAAAACGTAGGTTTGTGTTAAAAAACATACTTCCGTGCATTTTTGTATGGTTTGTATTAAACAATTACACTAGCCCCTCTCCTCACGTTCGGTCTGTGAAATCGGTTCGTCAGTATTTGATGTGGTTTACGAAATATATCCAGCGGTAACGTTAGGTGACTCACCATATATATACACTCCTGGAAATGGAAAAAAGAACACATTGACACCGGTGTGTCAGACCCACCATACTTGCTCCGGACACTGCGAGAGGGCTGTACAAGCAATGATCACACGCACGGCACAGCGGACACACCAGGAACCGCGGTGTTGGCCGTCGAATGGCGCTAGCTGCGCAGCATTTGTGCACCGCCGCCGTCAGTGTCAGCCAGTTTGCCGTGGCATACGGAGCTCCATCGCAGTCTTTAACACTGGTAGCATGCCGCGACAGTGTGGACGTGAACCGTATGTGCAGTTGACGGACTTTGAGTGAGGGCGTATAGTGGACATGCGGGAGGCCGGGTGGACGTACCGCCGAATTGCTCAACACGTGGGGCGTGAGGTCTCCACAGTACATCGATGTTGTCGCCAGTGGTCGGCGGAAGGTGCACGTGCCCGTCGACCTGGGACCGGACCGCAGCGACGCACGGATGCACGCCAAGACCGTAGGATCCTACGCAGTGCCGTAGGGGACCGCACCGCCACTTCTCAGCAAATTAGGGACACTGTTGCTCCTGGGGTATCGGCGAGGACCATTCGCAACCGTCTCCATGAAGCTGGGCTACGGTCCCGCACACCGTTAGGCCGTCTTCCGCTCACGCCCCAACATCGTGCAGCCCGCCTCCAGTGGTGTCGCGACAGGCGTGAATGGAGGGACGAATGGAGACGTGTCGTCTTCAGCGATGAGAGTCGCTTCTGTCTTGGTGCCAATGATGGTCGTATGCGTGTTTGGCGCCGTGCAGGTGAGCGCCACAATCAGGACTGCATACGACCGAGGCACACAGGGCCAACACCCGGCATCATGGTGTGGGGAGCGATCTCCTACACTGGCCGTACACCACTGGTGATCGTCGAGGGGACACTGAATAGTGCACGGTACATCCAAACCGTCATCGAACCCATCGTTCTACCATTCCTAGACCGGCAAGGGAACTTGCTGTTCCAACAGGACAATGCACGTCCGCATGTATCCCGTGCCACCCAACGTGCTCTAGAAGGTGTAAGTCAACTACCCTGGCCAGCAAGATCTCCGGATCTGTCCCCCATTGAGCATGTTTGGGACTGGATGAAGCGTCGTCTCACGCGGTCTGCACGTCCAGCACGAACGCTGGTCCAACTGAGGCGCCAGGTGGAAATGGCATGGCAAGCCGTTCCACAGGACTACATCCAGCATCTCTACGATCGTCTCCATGGGAGAATAGCAGCCTGCATTGCTGCGAAAGGTGGATATACACTGTACTAGTGCCGACATTGTGCATGCTCTGTCGCCTGTGTCTATGTGCCTGTGGTTCTGTCAGTGTGATCATGTGATGTATCTGACCCCAGGAATGTGTCAATAAAGTTTCCCCTTCCTGGGACAATGAATTCACGGTGTTCTTATTTCAATTTCCAGGAGTGTATATACATATATTCTCGGTTGTTAAATGAAGGCCGTTGGCCACTGCGTTGAAATATCCTATTGTTCTTCACAGACTGCTTTTAAATTTTGGCGCAACATTGCATTCAAATACTCATGTATTTTTTAATTACCTACTGGAACGGCATCTCAAATTCAATTGGTTCAAATGCCTCTCAGCACTATAGGTCTTAACATCTGAGTTCATCAGTCCCCTAGACTTAGAACTACTTAAACCTAAGTAACCTAAGGACATCACACACATCCATACCATAGGCAGGATTCGAACCTCTGACCGTAGCGGTCGCGCGGTTCCAGACTGAAGCGCCTAGAACCGCTCCGTCACAGCGGCCGCCTGTGAATTGATTGAAACGCGGGGAGGGGGGGGGGGGGGGGGGGGGGGAACGCGGGTTGGTGCAAGTACAACTCGCATAATATATATATATATATATATATTAAAAGTATGTAGTCTCTATGCGTCCAAACATTTATTAGGCAACGTATAAAATTTGAAGTAAATCGAAAAGGTACGTTTTGACATTTTTGGTAACAACAGGTATCTAGAAACACTCGTATTGGAATTCATCATTGTGACAAAATTTCAAAGGAATCGTTCAAGAACTTTCAGAGATTAACGATTTTGAACAAACCAACATTTACATTTTTATAAAGTTTCCCCTTTTATTAGACTTATACGAGATGCCGTTCCGCCGGCCGTTGTGGCCGAGCGGTTCTAGGCGCTTCAGTGTGGAACCGCGCGACCGCTACGGTTGCAGGTTCGAATCCTGCCTCAGGTGATGTCATGTGTGATGTCCTTAGCTTAGTTGGGTTTAATTAGTTCTAAGTCTAGGGGACTTATGACCTAAGATGTTGAGTCCCATAGTGCTCAGAGCCATTTGAACCATTTGATGGAGCCATATTTCATCACCTGTCACAATTCTTCCAACAAATTCAACTCCACCTTCCTCATACTGTTCCAAAAGTTCGCTGCATACCGGTTTTCTTGTTTCTTTGTAAGCCACTGTCAACATCCTGGGAATCCACCTGGTACAAACCTTTTTTAACGCCAACACTTTAAGTATTCTGCAAACACTTCCTTCCCCTATCCCAACGTAGCGTGACAATTCGTTCACTGTGATGTGTCTGTCAGCAGTCACCAGTTCGTTGACTCTCTGCTCATTGTCTGGAGTGTGTGCAGTACGAGGCCTGCCGCTGCGAGGACAATCCTTAATACTGCCGTGCCCACTTTCATCACTTAACCTGCTTGCCGACCGACTATCTGTACTGCGATCGGCAGCAGCATCTCCATACACCTTTTTCAACCTCTTGTGGGTGTTTACCACTGTCTCGTTTTCACAGCACAGGAATTCTATGACAGCACGTTGCTTCTGACGAACGTCTATTCTGGCAGCCATCTTGAAGACATGCTGTGACGGCGCCACTCACGGGAACAGGTTGAACTAAGTATGAAAACAAGCGGGAAGGATGTATCTACACACTGTAAAACTTTCACACATGCAGAATGAAAACTGTATTTTACAAAAATAGTGTGCATTTCTTTTGGAGTGACCCTCGTAACTGCACAAGATAAATGGTGTTAAAACACTTAAAATGTAGTTATGTCAAAAAGCGTCATAAGGCCTCACACTCTTTCTCACATTAGTACTGCACTCCCTCTGAACGGTACAAATGAGCAAAGCGATTCGAGACACTCTATTAAAATATTAGCACCAGACGAAAGAAGCAACAAAGTGGCAAGCCCATCACTAATAATGTAATTAGGGGAGCCAACCATCCTCTACGCACACTAAAGGCTTTTAAGAGCTTAGAACTGCCGAATTAGAGGCACAGTTAAACCTCGTTTTGTGTAGGAAGAGCCACTATACTTTCCGCATGTGCCTGTGTGGTGTGGATTCACAAACAATTTTACTCTCCATCCGTTCCTCTTTGAAGAGAATACACTCAGAGGGCCTGTCAGGTGTACCCTGACAACTGCAGGTTAACGAGGCCTTCTTGTACAGCATATGATTCCTGGCTTTTGAAGAGCGCAACTGTGTAGGCACCACTGTTTTTGTGCACACTGTAGTGGCGGAAGTTTATCTGTTAATAGACTTCAGAAACTCATGCCATGATCACTTCTTGCTCTCCTTCTCTGTTCGCCTAGCTTTCGCTCTCGCTAGCCGAAGGGCTCCAAGGTTCCCTGCCGGTGGACTGTGCTTGAATCTATGCTGCGCTGTCCGCCTGTGCCGTGTAGCATAAGCTTGCCTCTTGTTATGTCCTAACGATTGTAGTATAGACGCAGCAGCAGCATCAGAAATCACATCGGTAACGTGCCCCGCCCAGTCTCAGACGCTGTCCAATTACCCAAGTATACTTAACTACCCATATAGGGTCCAGATTGCCTTAAAGAGTATCCAATTGGGTAGTTTTCTCTCAGGCTCCGTTCTTTGTAAAATACGGACAGAAATAAGAAGTGGTCGCTGTAGTGTAGAACGTCCGCTACCTCCCACAGAACAGAATCTGGGAAATCTGGGGAGTAAACTGTCAAATCAATGGCGGAAAATTGCGCTATTGCTGTGCAAAAATGCCTTGATGTGGCCATTACAGGAGGCGTGTTGTTTTAGATCTTAATACACTTTCAACCATTTAACCTCTCGGACAGGTGAAGTGACAGCCCACACAATAATATGTGGACTGAAATCTCCTAAAAGAAGGAACAGTTGGGGAAGATGGTTGATTAGCTCGAAGAGTGCTGTTGTGTACATAGTTCCGCGTAGTCAGCGCGTACACAACTTTCCCACTAGAGCGCGCCCATTAAGCACAACAGCGCAGGTGCAGCGCTCGTCCGTCTCCGCACTACGAGATGGCGCTGTCTTAGAGACGGACCAAATTCTGCTTCCGCCGATCTGCGTATTAATATGTCACGAAGCCAATGAGATTGCTGCTAACGTAGAACCTTTTCTCCTCGCGGATCACACTCGCGCAGTGATACCTGAACGTGCGAGGTATTATAACGAATGTACAGACCTCCGATTAGTCAGTCTGCATTAGTCTGCATTAGTCTGCATTTGTCTGTACCAGTCTATAGTCAAGTTTCAGTCTGCGCCTAATAAGATTACCATATTCCTGTACATAGCCATGAAGATAAATCTGTAGACACTTTGTCAAGTATCAGAGACATGTGAGAATAAGATTAACGTACCAAGACCAAAGGAACTTCAGATTGTCAATTGTAAATAGCATCCAGAACCAAGTTAAGTTATTTTTATGGTTGTTATTATTTTAATAAATGTGTGCGAAAATTAATCAAGTTCTGTTTAAAGTTGGTCACCGTCAATCTGCTACTCTAAGCATGCAAGTGGCATTTCTATCGTCTGACCTAACGGCAGAAGATAAACACTCCACGATAAGACCACGAGACATATTTCTGACACTCGCCTACTTCGTTAGAGCGACAAGTCAAATAATCTGATGGTGTGTGCACCGAAGGTCTTACAGTACGCACACCACACGTGCCTTGCTATCCAGTGGTGTCTGCGGCGGTAGATGAACAAAACACAGTGTTACCAGGAATGACATAAAATACACTGTGACAGCAACTGGTTGCAGTGTGATGATTATGGTCGTAGGTGAGAAATAATGTGTGTCAATGACGAGCGTTGCCACTCCTCCTTTGGCCTTTCTTTTACTTAGGTCATCTTTTCTACATAGGTGATAGCCCCTCAGGGCATGGGTACCAGAGTCCTTGAAATGCGTTTCCTGAATGCATAGACACGCTGGTCTAGCGTATGTTAACAGCTTAGTTCGTTTACATGATTTCTGAAACTATTTACATTTCACTGTAGTATGGCCAGTATCTGTTGGTGAGGTTTGCTTTCCCCTTCTCTTTGCATCTTGCTAGGTCAATGTAAGTGGACTAGTGGGACTTGGAGGCCAAATCTTCAGCAACGGTGCCTGTGTAATGTAACTAAATTAAAAAAAATTCATTTGTTTTGTGACTATTAGTGTAATGTAATAAAATAAAATATGAGCCGTGACTTATACAAAAAAGAAACTCACATTAATGCAATGGCTCAGCATAAAAGAGAAATAACTAATGTAGGAATATTATTAACAGTGTAATAGGTTGTTTAATTTAGCCCGACGTGTATAAGCACTCAGTAAACTAGCTCAGTTCTCGGGGTAGTTACGTAATCGTCGATACATCGTGGTTTCGTCTCGATTCCCCAATATAAGATAACAAGAGTAGCATCTACAACAGAACTCCTATAATGGAACTGGAATCCTGTGACCAGACCTTCTCTGCCTGGGATGTTATCTCGTTATATAAAGAAAATCTGTAAATAAAATTGTTAAATTATGAGTAGCTGCGTCCGGTCTCGTGGGATGTGAAATAAAGTTAGTTGTCCTAACCGACGGCACGTCTCGTAGATGAGCTAAAAGAAAATTCTTAAAGATTTTTCTAAGATGGCGCCTAAAAATGAAAATTCTTTGTTAAGGCCCATATCTACTTAAGACAATAAAGGTATCAGATTTACGATGGATTGACAACATACACAAATTCTTTTGACAAAATAACCATTATATTTTTCGGGTTTTAAGTACAACTTACATTGTCAGCTGGTACAAGAACGTCCTCTCAGGTCCGAATCCAAGCAGATAAGATAAGCGAATGGCAAAGGAAAGATATTTCATGCATAGACGCGCAAGATTCCATGGAATAACATATCCGTTGTAGTTCTATCTCTTTTTCTTTGGCGTACTTGTCGATTATTTATAAAATCTATCGTACTATTTAGTTTACATTTTTTTTAAACCCAAGTCCACCCAGGAGAAACAGTACACCTGCTAATATCGGCGCTGTTGCTCAAGGTTCCATTCCATTAAACTTTGACTTGGTCATCGTGGTAACGTTCCCTTTTTGTGTAGAAAACGGGAAGTTACGTGACAGACAGTGCAAGTGGAACATTTTCTGTTGGGGTAACGGCTGCCTCAATCTGAGAAGTATGGAAAACTGATTCCCTGGCAGCCCAGATTTACTGGAGCCTGTCATTCGGCATGTGCAGCAACAGGAGCAGGTGTTGGTAGTGGTGGGCGCCGCTTCCATCTGTATTGACACAATAACTTTAAATGTGGACTGTTTCACTGTTGATGCAAAACAGGTAACGAATTTTGGGGGCTGAATGGCTTTAATCAGTTCCTTCGCTTCTGCACAAGGTTGTTGTTGTTGTGGTATTCAGTCCTGAGACTGTTTTGATGCAGCTCTCCATGCTACTCTATCCTGTGCAAGCTTCTTCATCTCCCAGTACCTACTGCAACCGACTTTCTTCTGAATCTGTTTAGTGTATTCATCTCTTGGTCTCCCTCTACGATTTTTACCCTCCACGCTGCCCTCCAATACTAAATTGGTGATCCCTCGATGTCTCAGAACATGTCCAACCAACCGATCCCTTCTTCTAGTCATGTTGTGCCACAAGCTCCTCTTCTCTCCAATTCTATTCAATACCTCCTCACCTACCATACCATCTAATCTTCAGCATTCTTCTGTAGCACCACATTTCGAAAGCTTCTATTCTCTTCTTGTCTAAGCTATTTATCGTCCACGTTTCACTTCCATACATGGCTACACTCCATACAAATACTTTCAGAAACGACTTCCTGACACTTAAATCACTACTCGATGTTAACAAATTTCTCTTCTTAAGAAATGCTTTCCTTGCCATTGCCAGTCTACATTTTATATCCTCTCTACTTCGACCATCATTAGTTATTTTGTTCCCCAAGTAGCAAAACTCCTTTACTACTTTAAGTGTCTCATTTCCTAATCTAATTCCCTCAGCATCACCCGACTTAATTCGACTACATTCCATTATCCTCGTTTTGCTTTTGTTGATGTTCATCTTATACCCTCCTTTCAAGACACTGTCCATTCCGTTCAACTGCTCTTCCAAGTCCTTTGCTGTCTCTGACAGAATTACAATGTCATCGGCGAACCTCAAAGTTTTTAATTCTTCTCCATGGATTTTAATACCTACTCCGATTTTTTTTTGTTTCCTTTATTGCTTGCTCAATATACAGATTGAATAACATCGGGGATAGGCTACAACCCTGTCTCATTCGCTTCCCAACCACTGCTTCCCTTTCATACCCCTCGACTCTTGTAACTGCCATCTGCTTTCTGTACAAATTGTAAATAGCCTTTCGCTCCCTGTATTTTATCCCTGCCATCTTCAGAATTTGAAAGAGAGTATTCCAATCAACATTGTCAAAAGCTTTCTCTAAGTCTACAAATGCTAGAAACGTAGGTTTGCCTTTCCGTAATCTTTCTTCTAAGATAAGTCGTAGAGTCAATATTGCCTCACGTGTTCCAACATTTCTACGGAATCCAAACTGATCTTCCCCGAGGTCGGCTTCTATCAGTTTTTCCAATCGTCTGTAAATAATTCGCGTTAGTATTTTGCAGCTGTGACGTATTAAACTGATAGTTCGGTAATTTTCACATCTGTAAACACCTGCTTTCTTTGGGATTGGGATTATTATATTCTTCTTGAAGTCTGAGGGTATTTCGCCTGTCTCATACATCTTGCTCACCAGATGGTAGAGTTTTGTCAGGACTGGCTCTCCCAAGGCCGTCAGTAGTTCCAATGGAATGTTGTCTACTCCGGGGGCCTTGTTTCGACTCAGGTCTTTCAGTGCTCTGTCATCTACATCCTCTTCCATTTCCATAATATTGTCCTCAAGTACATCGCCCTTGTATAGGCCCTCTATATACTCCTTCCACCTTTCTGCTATCCCTTCTTTGCTTAGAACTGGGTTTCCATCAAAGCTCTTGATATTCATGCAAGTGGTTCACCTTTCTACCAAGGTCTCTTTAATTTTCCTGTAGGCAGTATCTATCTTACCCCTAGTGAGATAAGCCTCTACATCCTTACATTTGTCCTCTAGCCATCCCTGCGTAGCCATTTTGCACTTCCTGTCAATATCATTTTTGAGACGTTTGTATTCCTTTTTGCCTGCTTCATTTACTGCAATTTTACATTTTCTCCTTTCATCAATTAAATTCAATATTTCTTCTGTTACCCAAGGGTTTCTACTAGCCCTCGTCTTTTTACCTATTTGATCCTGTGCTGCCTTCACTATTTCATCCCTCAAAGCTACCCATTCTTCTTCTACTGTATTTCTTTCCCCCATTCTTGTCAATTGTTCTCTTATGCTCTCCCTGAAACTCTGTACAATCTCTGGTTCTTTCAGTTTATCCAGGTCCCATCTCCTTAAATTCCCACCTTTTTGCAGTTCCTTCAGTTTTAATCTACAGTTCATAACCAATAGATTGTGGTCAGAGTCCACATCTGCCCCTGGAAATGTCTTACAATTTAAAACCTGGTTCCTAAATCTCTGTCTTACCATTATATAATCTATCTGATACCTTTTAGTATCTCCAGGGTTCTTCCACGTATACAGCCTTCTTTTATGATTCTTAAACCAAGTATTAGCTATGATTAACTTATGCTCTGCGCAAAATTCTACCAGGCGGCTTCCTCTTTCATTTCTTAGCCCCAATCCATATTCACCTACTATGTTTCCTTCTCTCCCTTTTCCTACTGATGAATTCCAGTCACCCATGACTATTAAATTTTCGTCTCCCTTCACTACCTGAATAATTTCTTTTAGCTCATCATACATTTCATCAATTTCTTCGCCATCTGCAGAGCTAGTTGGCATATAGACTTGTACTACTGTAGTAGGTGTGGGCTTCGTATCTATCTTGGCCACAATAATGCGTTCACTATGCTGTTTGTAGTAGCTTACCCGTACACCTACTTTTTTATTCATTATTAAACCTACTCCTGCATTATCCCTATTTGATTTTGTATTTATAATCCTGTACTCACCTGACCAGAAGTCCTGTTCCTCCTGCCTCCGAACTTCACCAATTCCCACTATATCTAACTTTAACCTATCCATTTCCCTTTTTAAATTTTCTAACCTACCTGCCCGATTAAGGGATCTGACATTCCACGTTCCGATCCGTAGAACGCCAGTTTTCTTTCTCCTGATAACAACGTCCTCTTGAGTAGTCCCCGCCCGGAGATCCGAATTGGGGACTATTTTACCTCCGGAATATTTTACACAAGAGGACGCCATCATCATTTAATCATACAGTAAAGTTGCATGCCCTCGGGAAAAATTACGGCTGTAGTTTCCCCTTGCTTTCAGCCGTTTGCAGTACCAGAACAGCAAGGCCATTTTGGTTAATGTTACAAGGCCAGATCAGTCAATCATCCAGACTGTTGCAGCTGCAACTACTGAAAAGGCTGCTGCCCCTCTTCAGGAACCACACGTTTGTCTGGCCTCTCAGCAGATACCCCTCCGTTGTGGTTGCACCTACGGTATGGCTATCTGTACCGTTGAGGCACGCAAGCCTCCCCACCAACGGCAAGGTCCATGGTTCATGGGGGGGGGGGGGGGGGGCTGCATAAGGTACACGTCATATAACTTCTTGAATTTCTTCTTTGTCCTGGTGGCGGGCCACGCAGGTCCAAACTGGATGTAAGTTGAAGCAGTTAACACATACTGGTGAAGACGTGCTTTCTACACCTGGCTCATGTACTCCTTGGCCGCAGATCCTACAAGTAGCATGACCATTACATGCAGCAGTAATGTGACCAAATCTTTGGCACTTTAAACATAGCAATGGATTTGGAAAATACGGGCGAACAGTTAAGTATAATAAACCAGCCTTAATGTGACTGGGTAAGACTTGCGAATTGAAGGTCAAAATGAATGTTCCATTCACTCTCGTCATCCCTTTCTGAACTTCCGTAATGCCTTCGACAGCCCATTCCTTTTAAAAGACAAGTGTCTTCATCCATGAGTTCTCTGCATGACACCATTCCACAGCTGGAATTTAGGGTCCTATGCAGTTCGGCAACAATGGGGTATTTTCTCAATGCCGTTGATTTAAAAAGTTTCAATCCATAATGTACCACTACAAAGCCTCTTTATTGACTCCAAACCGTTCGTAACACCATCAACACCTTTCTGAATGTAGAATGGAGCACCTTAGCAGTCACAAAAGTATTTTGATTCGCCAGTGTCCTGTTACCGTTACTGATCCTAAATTTTTGAGGAGCAAGCTCAAGAGAGCTACCTTCATGGGATCTCTTGTTTGGTGCGGTAAGAGTGGTCACCAGCAGTCCACCCGATCCATTGAAAGCAGTGCATGAGAAATTAATAATCTCCATAGGCGTTCCAAGAGCAGCTATGGTGACAGATGTCGACCTAGACAGAGCCCGCTTGCCAGGATAAGCATTGTACAAGTGCGGTGCGGCAGGTTCCACAGAGGTCACTGGCTAACGACTATTCTGCCTCAACAGCCATGCTTCCTGAGTTGCTCAACATTTAGAACGAAACAGCGGGCAGAGTGGCTTATGGGATTCCACGGACGCAGCGAGCTGTACTCCCGCTAATTAGCTTTTATTCCGGTGTTTGGATCATCTGACACGAAAACAAACTTGGCAGTGTTACTGTTGAAAACTCATTCATACACTCAAAAAAAAAAAAAAATGCAAGGGCCCTGAGATGGAACCTTCTGGGACACGACCTGTAATTAGATCCCAGTTGTACGGCGCTTGACGGCTAACAACAGGTCTACTTCCTACTGACACCCTTTCTTTTTCCTGTCAGGGAGGCACGATCTGAATATTTTGCAGCATTTCCTGTTGCACCGTGATATCTTAATTTACTGAAAAGGATATTGTGGTTCACACAATCACATGTGTTTGACAGGTCACGAAATATACCTGCAGCCTTTACTTTATTTTCTAATGAATCAAGTACATCCTCACTATATGTATAGGTAGCCTTCTCAGCATCAGAATTCTTTACAATACGAACTGTGACTAACTGATTAACTAAATAACTTATTAAGTTTCTATGCTCAGAAGCACACACTCAAATTAACTTCGAGGATTTTTAATGCAAACATTAGAAATTTTTGATTTTAAAGATTTTATGGTAGATATTACTCCTACTGGTCTAGTGAGGATCATATTCATATCGATGAAGTTGTTTGTAATTGCTGATTCCATGGCAGCATCTATTGAACCAGACAACCCCGCCTTATCAAAAATTGTTGGGAACGCTTGCTAAAGTTTTAAAACAACTCACGCATTTGATTTCATTGTATCATTTACTCTTAATGGTGTCTGTCCCTCTTTATCTCTGGTTCTATCAGTCTCCTCCTTTACTACATCCAATATTGTCTTTGTTTCGTTACTTGATGTGACTCTATTCCATTGCAATGCATTTTATTTGCTATCGATATTACTACCTTCAATAGTTTGCAGCGTTTCTTGTTATGAGCTACAGAATCAACATCAGAGCCTTCATTTCTATTGGGAAGGAAGGAAGACTAGAGTTTAACTTTCCCCGTCGACATCGAGGTCTATAGAGGCGGAGCACAAGTTTCGACATATGGGGAAGGAAATCGGTAGTGACCTTTCGCAGGAACCGCCCAGGTATTTGCCTGGAGTGGTTTGGGGAAAACACGGAGAACCTAAATTTGGATGGCCGGACGCGGATTTAAATCGTCGTCCTCCAGAATGCGAGTCCTGTATGCTGACAACTGCGCTATATATTGTTCGTTGTTTCTATTAGGGCTAGTATAAGCATTAGAGATTATGTTACAAATACACATTTTCATTCATCAGAATACGGAGTGATATAAAGTTATGTAATTCACTTGATCTTTTATAAGATGAAGGTAAATATTCATCTTTCGTGAAAGAAAAGTGATGCTTTCGTCTATCGGCTGTGGAAGTATTCCTAGTAATAGGATGAGCTAGGCAGAACCTTCGTATGCAATCGGCAAACAAGCTCTGTACTTCTTGGAAACCGGATGTATCATCAGATACAAATGCTTTCACCAGTACGACACGCTCCACAAAGCTTCGGAAATAATTCACAAGACCCGCCGAACGACCGTGAAAGGGAACATCTAAGTGAATGTACCCTGGACTTTCACCTGTTTCGTAATAACTTTCCGTGTTCTCTTCGGAACTAAACGTAATAGAATCGATGACATTGGTCTCCCGTGGAGAAAGTTGGAATGGACAAGTTTAGAAAAGAGTTTCTGTTTACAGTCTCTTAACACACGTGACGTGTGGTACTTACCAGGGACGCCAGAAAATGCAAGTCAGTAGCGAAATCTACGCGAGCTGTTGACTGGTGTCCAGCCCAAAGAGCAGGTCTTCTGCTGTAACCCTAGTGATTGAAGAAATTTTGTTAACGGCTGAATTACAACAATATGGTACCTCCACATATGTGGAGTATAATACCCTAACTTTTTAATGCAAGTTACTGAACGATGTTTGAACATGTTAAAGGATGGGATGTTCCTCCTCTTTTTCAAGTGTCTTAGAAAATACGATAACAGTAAACTCAGCTGTGGGACCAAATGCATATAAGCCAGCATAATCTTCATCAACATCACAATCATAAAGATGCGCCAACTGAACCGAATGGTGTCTTCTAAACCCCAGTTATACAAAAGCAAGGGGGGCAAAGAATTTTTCCTTGTGACAGAGAACTCCTGTGAATCCTGGTCCAGCTATGCTATGTCAATGACGTATTTCTAGATTTCCGGAAAGCTTTTGACACCGTTCCTCACAAGCGACTTCTAATCAAGCTGCGGACCTATGGGGTATCGTCTCAGTTGTGCGTCTGGATTCGTGATTTCCCGTCAGGAACGTCGCAGTTCGTAGTAATAGACGGCAAATCACCGAGTAAAATTGAAGTGATATCAGGTGTTCCCCAGGGAAGCGTCCTGAGACCTCTGCTGTTCCTGATCTATATAAATGACCTGGGTGACAATCTGAGCAGTTCTCTTAGGTTGTTCGCAGATGATGCTGTAATTTACCGTCTAGTAAAGTCATCCGAAGACCAGTATCAGTTGCAAAGCGATTTAGAAAAGATTGCCGTATGGTGTGGCAGGCGGCAGTTGACGCTAAATAACGAAAAGTGTGAGGTGATAAACATGAGTTCCAAAACAAATCCGTTGGAATTCGATTACTCGATAAATAGTACAATTCTCAAGGCTGTCAATTCAACTAAGTACCTGGGTGTTAAAATTACGAACAACTTCAGTTGGAAAGACCACACAGATAATATTGGGGGGAAGGCGAGCCAAAGGTTGCGATTCATTGGCAGGACACTTAGAAGATGCAACAAGTCCACTAAAGAGACAGCTTACACTACACTCGTTCGTCCTCTGTTAGAATATTGCTGCGCGGTGTGGGATCCTTACCAGGTGGGATTGACGGTGGACATTGAAAGGTTGCAAAAAAGGGCAGCTCATTTTGTATTATCACGTAATAGGGGAGAGAGTGTGGCAGATATGATACGCGAGTTGGGATGGAAGTCATTAAAGCAAAGACGTTTTTCGTCGCGGCGAGATCTATTTACGAAATTTCAGTCACTAACTTTCTCTTCCGAATGCGAAAATATTTTGTTGAGCCCAACCTACATAGCTAGGAATGATTGTCAAAATAAAATAAGAGAAATCAGAGCTCGAACAGAAAGGTTTAGGTGTTCGTTTTTCCCGCGCACTGTTCGGGAGTGGAATGGTAGAGAGAGAGTATGATTGTGGTTCGATGAACCCTCTGCCAAGCACTTAAATGTGAATTGCAGAGTAATCATGTAGATGTAGATGTTGAAATCTTTCATAGAGGCTTCGAATATCCAGGATTTTAGTAACCTTATTTTTCCAACGAATTGGGAGAATTTCTCATATGTCAGCATGATGAAAAAATGAGACTCTAGTGGCAAATCATTGCATTCCAAGCAAGGTTCAAGACGGTTGTTAATGTCTTTCTAAGAATCTTCCTCATACATTTTGCGGCGTTCAGTTGCAGCTGTAGCGGTTATAAAGCTAAGTACTGACAAAGTTATTTGTGCGCTGTTATACAGATATTAAATTTAATAGTTTTTAGCAGTCTTTTGCGCTGCTTGTGGTGAAATAACGATTTAATAAACGTTTGGAAACGTTCGCTCGCTGTGTTTTTAGAGTTTTCTGTACGCTGAAGTCATTTAGTAAATGTCGTGCTTTAGTTTTTAGCTAGCGTATCTTATTGTTTCTAGTGAAATATTTCAGTAAATTTTCATTCAGGGTTTTAACTTCGTTGAGTGTTCCAGTGGCCGCTACACTTTTTGGTTTTAGCTACTAATTTTTTGAAGTTTTGTTGGTATTGGTATTAGTTGGGGTTTAGTAGTATTAATACAAGTAGCTGCTTTCTTATCAGACAGAGAATTTCGAGACCGCTATTGTTAGTTCTATATGTAGTTTTACTGGTGTAACTGAACTTAGGAAGCAGCAAAATTTTACCAAGAGCGAGAAGTGTGGGCTCTGTCGTAGGTTTGTCATTAGTGGGTTACAGTGTGGGAGGATCAGGTAGTGATAGTGGATGGAGCAGGAAACAGCCTTGATAGGGACGGGAAATATGATGTAGGTGGTGGCCTGGTAAAGATAGCTACTCAAACTGGTGGCACTAATGTGCATTTCGTGCAACTGCTTCAGTGTCGTGACCGCCCTCATCTAAATGCGGCTGATAGGCACGTTAACATGGGGCTGGGAAGGCACTCATGGCAGAGAGCATGGATCACATTTCCATGGTGCCTGCTGAGTCTATCATTAGATCGGGTTTCACTAGGCACGACCTGCATCTCAGTAGATATGGGAAGTGGAGGCTGGCAAAGCTTGTAGGTGACAGTGTGGTGGGTGGTGGTGGGATCACTCATGGAAAAATTCCTGTAGTAGATGGTGTTAGAGCTGCACCATTTTTAGATTGAAGTCAGCTGATGGGTATACCTGCTTAAAGGAAGTCCCTCTAACCAAGGGCTCACCTTCAGAGGACGTCATGTTTCCAAGTATGGAAGGAATTAGCATATTTCATTAAAATATAAGAAGTATTAGAGATAAAGTTAATGAACTGCTTATAGATGTTGACTCTGAAATTATTGATATATAGGAGCACCACGTAAACAGTTTGACAATTCAGATGCTTCCTTTACCAGGATACGGATTAGCTGGCTGTTTTTCGAGGTGTTCCTTGTGGGGTGGGGGAGTGACTAAGTACGTAAAAAGACAGTATTCCAATTGAGTCCATAGACGTAACACGACACTCCACTGATCAGATATTTGAATGTTGTGCAGGGGCATTTGAATATAGTGAAACTAAACTGCTAATTGTTGTTGTTTATAGGCCCCCCAACTCTGATTTCAGAGCATTTCTGCTGAAGCTAGAGAGGATTCTTGAGTCACATTATAGGAAGCACCAGAAATTAGTTATACGTGGTGACTTCAATCTTAATTTTTTATATGATGGTGCAAGAAAAAGTATGTTGGTAGATCTCCTAAATTCATATGATCTGATGCAGACAGTGCTATTTCCAACTAGGGCGCAGGGGAACAGTAGCACAGCCATAGACAATATTTATATTCATTCTTTATTACTAGATAGTCATTCTGTTAGTAAAAGGGTGAATGGCCTTTCTGGCCACGATGCGGAAATTTTAACATTAAAAGGTTTTTGTAGTCAAACAAATGTCACATATAATTACAAACTATGTAGGAAAGTTCATCCAACAGCAATAGAGAGTTTTTTAAACCTCATCAAGGAACAAGAGTGGCAGTATGTTTATAGTGCTGATAACATAGATGATAAATACAATACTTTCCTTAACACATTTCTCATGCTCTTTGAGAGTTTCTTTCACTTAGAACGTTCTAAACGTGGTACTAGTAGTAAAAGGCAGCCTAGGTGGCGGACTAGTGGGGTAAGCATATCATGTAGAACAAAGCGGAAATTATATTAAAATTTTAAAAGTAGTCACAATCAAGCTGCAGTATCCCATTACAAACAATACTGTAAGTTGCTAAAAAATGTTATTAGGAAGACAAAGAGTATGTGGTATGCAAATAGAACAGCTAATTCACAGGATGAAATTGGAACCATATGGTCTGTTGTGAAGGAAGTGTCTGGTCAGCAGCACAAGGTCGACAATATAAAGTCAGTCTGTAGTAAAAAGTATTTCTGTTATTGATAATCAGATTATGTACAGTATTTAACAATCATTTTCTGAGCATTGTGGTGAATTAAATAAAAATTTAGTTTCTACAGGGAACCATATAACCCTCTTGGCAAATGCTTTTCCGAGATTGATGAGCAAAGTACTCCTCTGTGATACAGACAAGGGGGAGATTGAGTCAATAATTAAATCACTGAAGACTAAGGACTCTCATGGATATGATGGAGTGCCTAGCAGAATATTAAAGTACTGTGCTGCTCATGTTGGCCCTTTATTTAGGCATATTTGTAATTTTTCCTTTAGGAATGGTCAGTTTCCTGAACGATTAAAGTACTCAGTAGTAAAGCCACTTTATAGAAAGGGAGAAGGGATAATACAGACAATTTTAGACCTATTTCTATGCCATCAGTGTTTGCTAAAGTTATTGAAAATTTGTGTATGTAAGGATAATTGATCATTTTATATCTCATGATTTACTATCAAATGTACGGTTCAGCTTTAGAAGTCATTTTAACAACTGAAAATGTTATATTCGCTTTTCTCTGTGAGATACTGGATGGGTTAAACTAAAGGTTTCGAGCGCTAGGCATATTTTTTGATTTATCTAAGGCATTTGATTCTGTTAATCACAAAATATTGCTCCAGAAGTTGGACCATTACGGACCACGGGGATTAGCTCACAACTGGTTCACCTCTTACTTTAGCAACAGACAGCAAGAGGTCATTTTACACAGTGTTGATAATGGCTGTGATGTGGGGTCTGGGTGGGGTACGGTTAAGTTGGGAGTGCCCCAGGGATCAGTGCTGAGCCACTCCTGTTCCTTATTTATGTATATGATATGCCCTCTAGTATTACAGGTAATTCTAAAATATTTCTTTTTGCTGATGACATTAGCTTGCTAGTAAAGGATGTTGTGTGCAATATTGGCTCGGTTTCATATAGTGCAGTTCATGACACAAGTTCATGGCTTGTAGAAAATAAACTAACGCTAAATCACAGTAAGACTCAGTTTTTACAGTTTCTAACACACAATTCAACAAAACCTGACATTTTAATTTCACAGAATGGGCATATGATTAGTGAAACTGAACAGTTCAGATTTCTAGGATAGATAGTAAACTGTCGTGGAAAGCCCACATTCAGGATCTTGTTCAAAGACAATGCTGTTATTTTTACTATTCGAACGGTATCTGAAATGAGTGATCGTTCTACACGAAAATTAGTCTACTTTGCTTATTTTCATTCGCTTATGTGGTATGGTATTATATTTTGGGGTAACTCTTCCCATTCTAAAAAGATTGTCGACCCTCTTCACTAGTTCGGGTATTCCTAAGTTAGCACTATTAACACGCAGGTTGTCTCCCTTTCCCATGTGCTGCTCATGTTGTCCTGTCTGTCTTATAAATAAATAAAAGCTTCAATATCCACTAACGTGTTATAAGGAAAGAAAGAAAGTTCCATGTCCAGTCACACCTTATAAAAACTACACAAAATCGCACAAACTCACTCCTGAGAGGGAGTGCACTTATACTTACATAATGTCGAATATTACAGAAAATATTTCCACTAATTTAATAATGAAGTCCTACAACGTTCTACAAATGGCGAAAGAAAACAGTTTGCCTGCAGCAAGACAGAAACACACTACTTATTGTTTAGTAACTATAGTCTGATTAAATTGATAGTTGTCATTTCACATGTGGGATGTGTCTCCTTCCAGTGACAGCGCTCAGCGTCACTCCCGAACTATTTGCCGTCGCCAAAACTCCACAACAAACAGTTCAATTTCAATTCTTTGTCTGGCTTTTATTCATGTTGTGTTTGGATCCTGAATACTGGGTCCGGCCCTTTTATTTGTTATTTCATCACACATGATAAACACACCCAAAACAACACACATAAAATGAGGCAACGAAATAACGCACATTTCGAACACACTACTGGCTGAAGATTACTGGAGTCTTTCGCATTAGATGCGGCTCAGCTTCACATATTCAATCAATGTCACCACAGAAATCAGGTTATAATAGGTAAACTTCATAGGACATGTAAAACCGAAGGCGGTAAATGATTGTTGTAACTGCTTTTATAGATAAGTAAATATAACATTAGTTACCAACACACTTTCGTAGAGCAGTAATAACATAACAGTTCAAGAGGCAGAAACTCGTGAGTTCAAATCCTGTCAGGTGATAGTTGTTTTTTTTGTTTTTTTTAACCTTAATCAATATGACTCTAATTATTATTATTTTCACTTACCGATAACTGGTTTCCATGTATTTTTTTTTAATTTTTAATTTCCAGTCTTTTGTCACATCTTTTTCGTCATCGTATTGACTCTTTCCTTTGCTCTTATTTTTCTTCCAGTCATTCTTTTTTCGTTTGGAATCTGCCTGTAACTGAGTTCCACCCAGGACTGCTCATCAGTCAGGATCACGTCACCTTGGGTAGCAAAACTCATATGTCACCTCGCTTTTAGCACTGAACCTGAATCTTTTCTTGAGTTTGCTTGTACAGGTCAGCTTTAATCGCTGTGAGCAAAGCGAGCGTGATTAATAGTTCTGCCGCAGATGTTGTGTTTAGGTTAGGACACGAGCGTAAATTCAGGGCTATAAAACGCGTTCTCTGCCGCAATTCAATCACTGGTCATTTAAAATCAGCTATAGACAGAGTACCTCATGCTTCCACCATACCTGAAGGCAGTAGCTTCCAACATCGCTCCATGTTACATGAACAGCATTTCAGCACTTTTGAAGTGATCCGCGATGTCTTCATATTGGCTTTAACCAAATGGTATACCGTGGGAACACTGTAGCGCCAAGTGACAGACATCCACTATCAAGTAATTTTACACTGAAACGCCAAAGAAACTGGTATAGGCATGCGTATTCAAATACAGAGTTATGTAAACAAGCAAAAAATGGCACTGCAGTCGGAAATGACTATATAAGACAACTAGTGTGTGGCCAAATTGTTAGATCGGTTGCTGTTGCTACAATGACAGGGTATCTAGACTTAAGTGAGTGGGACACAGCATCTCCGAGGTAACAATTAAGTCCCTACTTTCTCGAGTGTACCGATAAAACATCAAATCTCCGACATCATGGAGGGTGGAAAAAGATCCTGCAAGAATGGGACCAATGACGACTGAAGAGAACCATTCAACATGACAAAAGTGCAACCCTTCCGCAAATTGCTGCAGGTTTCAATGCTGGGCAATCATCAAATATCAGTGTGTGAACCATTCAACAAAACATCATTGATATGGGCTTTTGGAGCAGAAGGCCCACTCGTGTACACTTGATGACTGCATGACACACAGCTTTATACCTCACCTGTGACCATCAACTCCAACATTGGACTGTTGATGACTGGAAACATGATGCCAGATCAGATGAGTCTCGTTTCAAATTGTATCGAACGGATGGATGTGTATGGGTATGGTGACAGCCTCATGAATCGATGGACCCTGCATGTCAGCAGGGGACTGTTCAAGCTGATGGAGGCTCTGTAATGGTGTGGGGCGTGTGCAGTTGGAGTGATATGGGGCCCCTGATACATCTATATACGTCTCTGACAAGTGACACTCAACTCAGAATCAAAGGGTCACAATCAATTCTGATGACATTGCTGCAAATTGTGAGCTTCGCTGAAATTCCATGCTCAAGTCTCGCCTTCTGAGTCTTCTCTACCAGTCATTGGAATGATCCAAGTGTGACCTCAGAGCCCAGCATCATTTATTCCGAAGTGTGTTACAATATGCAGTTAGTTGCATCCCGATCCATCAATGGCTGCCAGAATAGCCTCTTCAGCATCTGAATGAGGCTCTAAGATATAACTGAGTGCACCTGGTGTCCTTTCCTGCCGCTTGCTCCATAAGGGGTACCATTATCAATTGCAGGATCCATCTTTCAAGAGAATGCTTAGATATGCATTGCTTGCTGTGAAATTATCACTAGAGCACAAGGTGTTTAGGAATGTTAATGAGGTTGCTTTTTACAATAATATTAACAACAAAATCTGACTTTGGTGTATGTGCTTTACACGATGCTTGTAGTGCTCTGAATTTCTATGCTTTGAATATTTTTGTGACACACATCACCCTGGAGAATACATAGGTTCTCCTGAAGTGTGAAAGTAAAAAATTAAAGCAAACATTGATATACTAGTATTTACATGTTTTTCATTTTCAGTTACTTTTGATTTTATAGGCAATAGTTATATAAGATTAGCGACGATAAAATCTGTTTTTAATAAGAATGGAAATGCATTTTTCTTTTGTCAATAACACCATTGCATTTCTCAATGTCACAAAAAGTATTGATGTCACATAAGCCTATTTCTGCAACAACAAAGAAACGCAATATACGGATTGGAAAAATTCGTAACTGTGTGTGACGTAGCAAGCTGGAATATTTTTTACTTCCCCTCTTGTTTCGCCATCTGCCTCCTTAAATTCAGTTTTTCACTTGTAAATAATTACCATTAACATATGTGAATGAATATAATCTGCATTTCCATAAAAGAGAAAGGTTGTCCCTCAGTTTTAAAGAATCTAACATCAGATCTAATTTTGTGCTTAGTTTTATGTATGTAATTGACTTTCTCATTTATTTTGACTAGTACTTGTTAATATCTTTTGTTGTAGGGTGAAATCAGTAATTGTTCCGTAACTTAAATTCTATTGTTGACGTATAAACAAATACAAATTCTTTACTAATTACAACCATTTGAGAGACGAAACAATAGCATTCTTAAAGGATCTATGTGGCGCTATTCGAAAACATATTAGCAAAACAATTGCAAAGTAATTAACAGTTCTGTCAAAAGTAGTGTTTACATAACGATATACGTTAATTTCTTCATTTAAACAAATAATACGGGCTAAACCTTGTAGTTTAAACGAACGAATTTTTCGATGAATTCAGTTAATTTAATGAGTGATGTTTCAATTGTAATTTCTGTAAATTTAACATTGAACAATGAGTAGTTTCAAGTACGTATTACTGTGAGGATATATAAGGACCTCAGTTTTTGTCAAAAAAAAAAAAAAAAAAAAAAAAAAAAATGTCCCGAGGCAGTCAGTCCACTACCAAGTTTCAGACGAGAAGCCTGTGTTGGTTAGAGCAACAAATTTAACTGTGAAATAGGTGTTACATAATTAGGCCGTGTGTTAAAACAATGGCAGTGTCAGCTCCATACATATCTGTTTATTCTTCAAGAACAGTGAACTTTGTGGTTAGGTTTTTAATGCTCGTAGATGTTCAGTAGTAAACTATTGTAGCAGTATGTGGAGGTTTGCCTGCAAACTATTAATTAGGCCTACGTAAAGTTTAAACAGTAGTGCATATGTAACTGTGTATTATTGGGAGCTTGTGAACAGTGAATGTAAAAGACTGTGAAACGCAACTGTGCATCTGTCGGCTACATCATTTACAGTAGACAGTAGTTGCACTTCCACCCCCTATTTTTTCAGCCAGTACATCGACACTGAGGACAATCCAGAAAGAAATAAAAAGCAGGCAAAACAGTCACATGTGCTCCTAGCCACTATGCCACCAACTAGCTTAGGGTAATACCATGTGCGCAAACTGATGAAACAGTATCAAAATCTTTGACTGTCATTTTCTCAGAAACTAATGACTGTTGGCAACGAAGACAAAGCAGGTGTTCACTTATTGTCACCTTTCTTTCACCCTGCAAAGTTTCTACTGTATCAGAGAGCTGCCTATGGTGGGCTCCTCTCATTAGTCAAGAACATTGTTGCTTTCTTAGTGGCTTTGTATCATAAATCTCTAAGAATTGATTGTAAACGTCTGTGTCACATTTTCAAAACTCTAACAACTCCTTAACCTTGTGTGTATCAGTTACTTCTACTGTGTAAGCAGTAAGTGGCAGCTTTTGTTTATACCAAGATTCATCAATAGGTCTCAGTTTTTAGTGGCCTTTTAAACCCATTGCATCAAATGTCTCTGTGGCTGGAAGACCATTTACATCAATATGTGATCGTGAAACCAGAAGCACTTTACACACACTGGCTCTACCTGGAAAGAGTATTAGCATATTGTAGTATATTGTCATTGCAGGAAGTATTTGGCAAGGGGTAAAGAAATAATTCATAAGTAAAAACATCTCTTCTTAAATACACTAACATTTGTGAGAATTGTAACACCAAAAATGATACATGCATGTAAAATGAAGTTTATACCAAATATCAAGTGCATGACAACTCAAAAATGATTAAATTCACAGTATTGTACAAAATCATTGTGGTGTGAATCCTACACATGCTGAAATCAAAAACCCTAAACATCATGAACCAGAATCAAGAATGGTCTCTCTCCATGCACTTTATATGTATACTAGTTGAGCTGGCAATGCTTCACAATTGAATATACATCCTAATGTTCTTCTCCCCCCCTCTCTCTGTTCATCTTCTCCCCTCCTCTGTATTTGTTTATTTCTGCCTCCCCCCTCTCTGTCCATCACCTACTCACGTCTCCCCCTCTACGTCCATCTCCTCCTCCCCATATCTCTCTCCAACTCCTCCCCCTTCTATCCCTGTCCATCTCGTCCTTCCCCTATCTGTTCATTTCATCCCAACCTTTCTGTCCATCTCCCCTCCCCCTGCCAGATGGACATTGAGCTTTGTTTATTTTTGTTGCCAATATTTTTACTATGATTTGGAACTGAAGTTGATTAAAATAAATAGTTGGGATTGTTGTCATAAGGTGTATGAGAGACCTCTCATTTTGCTAGATCTGTGAGGATAATAGCTTCAATAAAAGTATTTCATGTAGTTCTAATCTGTAAACAAGCAGGAATACCAAGTTTCAGATGATTCAGATTCTATATTAGTATTCTGATCATAGGCCAATAAACCATAAATACAATTTTCTTGTTAAAAGAGACTGTGAGAAACAAAACAGCACACAGTTGTCTATAGAAGTTTTGTTCAAAGTTATGTATAAGGAGAAAGAATATATATGGGAGAAGCAATTTGTCTAGTAGTTTAAATGCGCTACTATCATAGTCAACATTGACTGTGAGAAAGAAAATGAAACTGTACATTTTCACAATGCAGCATTTACTTTCTCACTGTCATTTTTAACAAAAAACCTGTACATTTTTGTTTAAAAATATATAGGCTATATCCATCTGATTGTTTTTTAGAGTATTATGTAAAAATCTGAAATACGTCAGTAAAGAACTTTTCAAGATTTTTGCTAGCAACTTTTATCTGTTATATATTATACTATATATATTAAAAATATATTGCCCTTAAATGTTTATTAAAATGGTACTGTTGTGGTCAGTCAAAAGACTGGTTTGATGCAGTTTCCCATGCTACTCTATCCTGTGCAAGCCTTATCATCTCCGAATAACTACTGCAAGCAACATCATGCTGAATCTCCTTACTGTGTTTGTCCCTTGGTCTTCCTCTACAATTTTTAGCCCCTGCACTTCCCTCCAACACTAAATTCATGATCCCTTGATGTCTCAGAATGTGCCCTATAATTGATCCCTTCTTTTGGTCATGTTGTGCCACAAATTTCATGTCTCCCCAATTCTAACCAGTACCTTTTCATTAGTTATGTGATCAATCCATCTAGTCTTCAATATTCCTCTGTAACATGAATTTTTATTAAAGTATCATTTAAAAATTTGAAGCAATTGGTCAAGAAATTTTCAAGATTTTTGTTAAGATTCCCCATTTCATAGTATATGATTTTTATATACCATGTAAATTTTTTTGAAACTTAGCCTATATCTGTCAAAACATTTCTTAGATTATTGTGCAAAAACCTGAAGTAAATCAGTCATTTACTTCTTGAGGTTTTTTGGTAACAATATTAAACATCAACTTTCTTTATACAGTTGTACAGGTTTTAAATACATATATTTTTACACCATATAGTCTGGAGGTTTATTAGAGTACCATTTAAAAATTTGAAGTAAATCAGTTAAGTACATTTTGAGATTTTTGGTAACAAAATTAACATTGACATGTCTTTATATAGTAGTGTAGATGAGACCACAAAGCACAAGTAGTGGCTAATGGAGAACCATGATGAACGTGTTTACGATCAACCGCATCCTAGACTGTTCAGTGGGTGATTGGCTAGGCGGCAAATGTGAAGATTTGGAAAATAGTGCTACCTATCACCTTTCAAAGAAGGCTTGCATCACATGTGGCCAGACACTGGTCTGCTGATCTGAGGCATTTGGATGTTCCTGAAGAAGGGACAATACCTCAAGCTCTTTGAAGTAGCAGCTTCTATTCATATTGTTCTTACTATGGAGCATCCAACAATGCATTGTGCCACATCCAATGACTCATTAAATGTTACTTTGATGCCTGTTTGCTCTGTCACACAACAGTGTACACCTCCATATTTCACTCACCAGGACTGGTTAAAGTGAGACTGGTTCAAAACCACCAGACCGTGTCAGTCAATACACCAGTGATTGCATTTAAAGGCTTTAGAGGTTTCGGAAGTATGGAAAACATCAGAGTGGCACACTTATCAGAATTGTTAAGTGTTGATACTGACAGGTTCATGCCCATTGGAGTGACCAATGTTGAGACAGCACTGTGGACAAAGCTGTACTGTTTGTTGTACTTATGTGAGCAAGATGGTGTTCAACAGTGATAAGCCCCAGTCCTTCTCTTTGCTACTTATTATTCTCCCTCTCGTCTGCTGCCCTCTTGTACACGCCTCTATCATGGCAGTATGCCCGGGATAGGAAAAATATCACAGTATGACAAACTCATTACAAAGAGATCAATCGTTCTCCCTCAGCAAAACCCATAAAAGTGCTATTTTGCCCTTTGACACTTCTTTTCGTGTTTTCATTTCATTTAACAGCCCTTCATTGACTGAGCTGTGTGGAAAACTTATCTTTTCAATCACCATTGGGTGTACACATATCTTCTCTTAATTACCTGCTACTAGTAAACTGCTTAACAAATCAGCTTTCTGGATGGTGAAATTTTAGCAAAATTTGTATTATCTGTTTGTATATTTTGTTCTATAGTTTTTATATTCATATTTATTGTTATGCTTTTACTGATTTTCATTTTTTATTAGCTGTCTAACTATGTTCCCTTGTCCCCAGGTCAGCTAAAGGTAAATTCTGTTCTGGTTGTGACACAGAACATACCTACAACAAATGGCGTTATTCATGCTATTGACAGCCTTTTATGAAGCTACTAGCAAGTGTGCACAGACAGAAGAAGCTGCCATGATTTTCCAGGTGCACAATTCAGTGAGCATGCCTGGAAATATAGTCATATGGGACAAACAAATACCGTGTTGTAGACCAGAAACTACTCCACAAAAAATGTTGTCATGCAATAGGGAATCAGTTTTAAAGGAACATTTATAAGTCTGAATGTGATATATGAAGAGACTCTCTTACAAAACATCACAGTATTTTATATTAATTGTGTATGCATTTGCAATGATCAATGATTGTTCATTGTTATGACAAAATATATTTTTACCTCATGATCCTCCTGCTGGAGAGTGAGCTGCCTGAGCATTACATAAAATTGCTCATAATTCAAAACTACTTGAAACTTTGGCATAATCATAATTTTTTGAACATTGGCAAGTCACCTACAAAAGTATACACTGGTAATAGATTATGAAAGCATGTTTTAAATAATAAGTTACTTCAGGTTTTGTGAAGTCATCCCATAAACAGTTAAACTATATTTTAATGCAAAAACTGATACAGCAATCAGTAAAGCCATTTTCATTTCTAATGTGGATTTGTAGCCCTAAGAATCAAAAGAGTCAAAATCATTTATTTCTCTACATATCTTAGAGTACATGGTAAATCAGATATGAATACTACAACTGCCAGTGCTCTAGTATGAATAATGTTCAAATGAATGTATGCTTTTGATTTCCATTACCTACAAAGCTGGTGCAATTTTTGAATGTGTGATGCTCCCAATAATGTGTGAATGATGTAAAATTTATAGATGTTAAGTAGAAAGTATATGTAGTAAATTATGACTTTATACAAACTGTAAATGAAGATTTTTTAATAAACAGTGAGAAATAAACAATTGTTTTTTACTTTGAATTGTAGTCAGTGGTTCACGTTTTCATTACATTCACTGCATCAGGTAGCTATGTTTATTCAAATTTACCTCTTATGAAGCAAATGGCTTACAAGTCCATGATCAAATTTAACTTCCTATTAACAGCAAAGAACAACAGTGAAAAACAAATTACACATCAAGAATGAGCTATGAACACAGGGTAAATGTCATCTTTGACAGTACGGTGGTAATGCATTTAAAGAGGTTAACATTAAATAGTAAATAAATTTAAATGGAACAAACAAGAAGAAACATCTGAACTATACACAAAAAACACGGCCTATATAATAATTTTAATTAAATTAACAATCACAATAAAAGAAAATTAGTATGTGATGAGACTATTAAAGAATAGTCTGAAGATATATTACATGTGGAAGGTGTCCAGAAACAGAGTAAAACATAAAATTGACAGCTGTAACAATAGTATGTGTGGTGTACATAGACAATCACAATAAAATGAATAAATGCATGGAAAATGGAAGAATAGAAAGGAACATACAGTGTGGGAAGTATTGGAAAACTGCCAGGAGTAAGTGAAATTTAGAAGAGGGAAAATATTGAGCTGTGTTTGGTCATTTAATATTAAATAGTTAGGGCTAAATAAAGTTTAAAAGAAGGGAGGTGCTGGAGTTGGCAGTCATGTGTGCTTGAGGTGTGCTTGTTTGTGTGTGTCCCTCTTTAACTGATGAAGGCTGTGGTCAAAAGCTTTGTGTAAGTGTCTTTTAATTATGCCTGTCTGCTACTTAACATGTCTTCTATACAGTAGGTATCAATCTGTATTTTCCTACATTGTTGATATCCATAAGTGGCATTGATGTGTATAATATATTGAGGTGCTGCCTGTGCATAGACAAGTTTACCAAGCAGTCTGAGTCCTGTTTCCTTGTCGCTTAGAATTCTTTCACATTGTAGTCATATTAACATGCTGGTGGGATTACTTTGCATTCTTTCACTTGTCCTATAGCACCATCATCTCAGACAATGAAGTAAAGTGAAAAAAAGGTATTTGTTCTATAGAAGTGTGCAGTAAGCATATGGTGTGAAGCCAATAACTGAACATATTCCACAAAGCTCCCCAGGGACAAAGGAAGTCTAATGCTTACATGCCAATTTGTATACTTCCTGTCGATATTTGTGATTAAGATCAAGTCTGAATTTAGGATGAAGCTCTCTGTGGCTTTAATCACTGTGTGAGCATGTCAATGCTGTCAAGATTCACTGTCAATTGTATTGTCTGTTAGAGATCAGGTTATGTGTGATTGAGTTGTGAGGGGTTGATGTAGAAAATTCAAGGCTGGTCACACAGATTTACATGATGAAAATAATCAAGAAAGACATGCAGATGTAATTGATACACTCATGTAATATGTTACCAAAATTTTGTGTGTGGGACATCAGTTCACAATTCCCAAAATTTCTGATGTGCTGCAGATTTCAAGGATAATCTTTTTTAACACTGGCATGGATAGTTTAGGTCACCATAATTTTTGAGCAAGGTGGGTACCAAAATGTCTAAAATGTGGGCCTTGACATTCCCCGTCACTGCTGTGAAGAGGGAGGGAGGGGGGTGGGGGGGGGGGGGTGGGGGGGGGGGGGGGTATTTTAACAGAATTATAGCTTCAGTTACCAGAAACTTGCAGTTGTGTGTGTGAGAGTTGTGTTCGTGTGTGCCTGTGTTGGTTGTCTATTTTTGACGAAGGCCATGCTGGCCAAAAGCTAATTTGTCGCAGTCTTTTTGTTGTGCCATCTCCGACTCACTGTTTCCACTATATGGTGAGTAGCAACTTTCCTGTTTATAATATTGTTACATTTCATCCTGGATTTTCCAATGCTTGATTTGCAGAATTGTGACTTAATATGAGACATGGATGCAGTATGTGAACTCTCAAAGTAAGTGAATGCATCTTCATTCTCCCAATAAGCCCAAAAAATTAAAGCAGACTCTGTTAAACTTTAAAATGATGGTTCCAGTTTTTTGAGATGACAAATGGAACTTTGACAACAGATTTTATGATAGAAATCAGTGAGACTACAGTGACATCACGAGTTCATTATGAGAAAGTTGTGAAACTTGAAGGTCAGTTAAACACACAGTGCAACATGGTTACCAAAGAAACAATTCTCCTTCCTGAAAATTTGTACCTGCCTACTGTGAATCAAGAGAAGGAAAAAGTCAGACTTTTTATCCCTATAGTCCAACTTGACACCAAGCAACTTTCACTTCTTCCTCAAGATGAACGTCCAATTGGCTCTTAAACACTTTATGACTGACAATGAGCTGAAAGATGCTGTCAGCAACTGGCTGAAACACCAAATGGTACTATTCTTTGATGAGGAATAATGGAGCTGGTGTCACTATAAGACAAATATTTTTATTCACGTGGCAGCTGTATGGAGAAGTAATGTCAACAAGTAAGTACAGATTTCATGCTTTTTTTTTAACAGGCAGTCAGAAGTTAATTAATGAATAGCCCTTTTATGTAGTAACAGTTCCCATAATGATCAGTGTGGGTAGATTAGCACTCCTCACAATTAGCTGTCAGTATACTGAAGTAGCATGCAGCAGCTGCTTCTGCCTGTTAACATACTTTCTTGTTTGACATCATTACAGGTTCTTCTTCATTATGAAACTTACATAAGATGATAAGTAAATGAATAATATATCAGTAGATTTGTTATGCTTAACTGAACATCACATGTAAATCACTGGAACAGAACAGTCTCCTCAAGTACTGGTCAATCATAGGTCATTTGCATGTAAGAAGGTGACATACTATGTGCAGAGAGGGATGAAGAACACTTTTGAGGTGTCACCAATGTGCTCTTTTTTATCTTATTTTATTTATTTTTTACACATTTCATGAATACAGATTATGATAAACCAGAAAGATGTGGAATGAGGTGGGACTGCAAACAAAGACATACAATAAACACATGTACAATATACAAAATATAATACAGAATTGTGAGTAAGCTTAAATGTAGAAGTAAAATGAATAAGATATTTTTCAAGTAACATCATGTAATTGCTGAAAATAACGTAAGGAACAGAAAAAAATTGTCATATATTGTCCACATTAAACAAGTAAGATGATTTATGGGTAATATATTAAAAATTGACCAGGTGCAAGTAGGACACACACATTAAGGGTTCCATACAAACTTAATTATGTATACTGACAGCTAATCCATTCCAGCAGTTGAGGATTTCGATTATTTTTGCCTGTTCTGGACGTCAACACTGGCAAGATATCAGCCCCAGTCATTCCAAGACCTTTGAAAATGTTTTAATTTCAAGCTTGAAGTCAGATAACAAAAGACAAAAGAAAAAGATTTCATGAGAGACAATTAAAATTAACAATTTTCTGATATTTTTCCTATACTTGCACAATGAAACCTTTCCTCTCACCAAATTTCATGGTTCTACGTCAGACCCATAGGTTTTAATTAGTCTGTTTGCAAGTATGAAAATGTGTGACAGAAATGGCTGTATCTTTTGACTGCAATGAAGTATAAGCTAATGTTTATTATGCTGTGTTTCCTCCTGTGTGTGCACAGCAACTTGACTGTAACACTATGAGCAGGGAACATTGCCTGGCAGATCTGTCAATGTTATGAGGTTTAAGTTACCTTTTGTTATTGCTCTTCCAATGTGGTCACCTTCTAGTTCTGATCTCAAGGTCCAATTGCTCTGTACCATGGCTGTGCATGAATTTATTCCTCTTGACTTTGTATCAAGACAGGGTGATGATGTAAGAGAGTGTCTCACTACTTCCAACTACTGAATGATGAATATGTCTGCAATGACAACCTTTTGTGTTGTTCCAACTAATTACATCAGTTGGGAAGAATGTTACAAATATCAATAAACTCAAACACCTCAGTTAACACATCTGATCACATTGAATTCAGCTTAAGGTCTAAGATTTACACATCACTTGTCTTGAATGTTTACACTGTAGTATGTCCATTTTCTCTGAGGTGATCATGACACCTTCAAGGGGCATCACCAGGGCATAAATGCCAACGTCCAGCAAGCGCTACTGTGCTCACCACACTGCGCTTGCCCCCGCAATGTTATGTCACTGCTTACACACCATCTGTACACATCACAGATAGGGGTGTGCACAGTGGATCGTTCCCACTGAAAAACATGTTTATAAAAGACACAGCCACCTTTTGCCATCATGAGTGGAAGGAATTACTTCACTTCTGTTATTTCTTTATCACTGTTTTAAAGCAAAGTGCTCCATACTCCCTACTCAAAATTACGTTTGATTATGTTTCTATTGCTGTGCAAAACACGTCTAGAGTTAGCATACAACTTTGAGTAATGATATTCCCACATTCATTTCCTTTCCTCGTGATCATTTAGATCCGCTACTATGTTTGTATTTAAAATAACCCAAACCAACACATCCAGCTCAATTTATCATTACAAATTCCACAACATATAACAAAGCAGAGACTGGAATCACCATTTTCATCCCTTGAAGACTCAGTGGATTTTATGTTGATGACAAAAACTGCTAGGATAATCAAGATAAGTGTAGTCTATTAAATTTTTGGCATGCAGCCATGCAAACAAAATTTCTTCCACTGATATTTCAGCCACATATTGTCCAGGTATGCTCAGAGTGAGTTTCAAGACTGACAACAAGGTGCCAAGTGCGGCCTTATATGCTCCTCCGCAGTGGTACACACCTGTGAGTACCCTATGCACCCTATCCACTAAGATCTTAAGGACACCTGTGGTCTGTGAAGGGTGAAGGCAGCTACTGGCACGTAGATATAGATTTGTATGTGTAAGTTTACGATATATGGCATGTGTTAATGTGCCATCAACTTTATGGTGAATGACAACATCCAAAACGGGGAGGTTACCTTCTTTTACTACTTCCACAGTAAATTTGATACTAGCATCGATAGAATTCAAATGCTCAAGATATCAATGTAATTCATCCGTCCTGCATTTGATATTGCTACATGCAACTCTGACAGGTGACGTCTACGTATGCATCCTGTCTGATCACCTGCATCCGTTCATGTCCATTGTGGATTCCAAAGGACTTGGGCAATCATCATTCTTTGATCCTGCAGGAGGAGGAGACCCAATTTTATACCAACATCTACTCTGATTCTTTGGGCACCCAGAAGTTTACAGGCATACAGATGTTTGATTCACTTATCAATGTATATTCGGCAGCAATGACACCATGATGACTTCTCTGCAGGTTAATTATCCCAAGGGGCAGATTCACTTTAAAAATGCTCTTGAGGTATGTGAGTTCTTACAAATTATCTTCATCAGATACACAGTGCACCCTATCCACTAAGATCTTAAGGACGCCTGTGGTCTGTGAAGGGTGAAGGCAGCTACTGGCATGTAGATGTAGATTTGTATGTGTAAGTTTACGATATACGGCATGTCTTAATGTGCCATCAACTTTATGGTGAATGACAACATCCAAAACGGGGAGGTTACCTCCTTTTACTACTTCCACAGTAAATTTGATACTAGCATCGATAGAATTCAAATGCTCAAGATATCAATGTAATTCATCCATCCTGCATTTGATATTGCTACATGCAACTCTGACAGGTGACGTCTGTGTAAGCATCCTGTCTGATCACCTGCATCCGTTCATGTCCATTGTGGATTCCAAAGGACTTGGGCAATCATCATTCTTTGATCCTGCAGGAGGAGGAGACCCAATTTTATACCAACATCTACTCTGATTCTTTGGGCACCCAGAAGTTTACAGGCATACAGACGTTTGATTCACTTATCAATGTATGTTTGGCAGCAATGACACCATGATGATTTCTCTGCAGTTTAATTATCCCAAGGGGCAGATTCTATGTTTTGACCAAATTAAAACCATTATAACTATTTATTAAATTTTTAGCTGATGTAATCTCTATAGCTTCCTTGAAGACAGAATCCTGAAAGGAAGAGGTAGATCATAGAATCTTCAGATCACTGTAGTTCATGGAATTCCCTGTATCAATTTAATGTTCAGGCACAGCTGACTTGTCTAGCTGTGATAGGTGTGTATATCTTCAATGTTCCACACATCTCTCATGAACGGTCCGTGTTGTTTGACCTATATGTGACTTCTCACAATTTCCTCAAGGAATCTGATATACACCTGCCTTATGAAACAATAAATCGTCATTCATAGGGCCAAGTAAAGCTGCAATCTTTGTGGGAGGCCAGAAGATCGTCTTAACTACAGTGTTTCTTGAGAATTGAGAATATGGCCTCTCTTTGAGTAAAGATCACCCACATAGGGCAAAAACGCACTTCTTCCCCATAACACACCTGCGTTCTAGGTTTTACATTGACTGCTCTACAAATTTGCCATGGATAAAATCCATTCACTTTAAAAATGCTTTTGAGGTATGTGAGTTCTTACAAATTATCTTCATCAGATACACAGTGCACCCTATCCACTAAGATCTTAAGGACGCCTGTGGTCTGTGAAGGGTGAAGGCAGCTACTGGCATGTAGATATAGATTTGTATGTGTAAGTTTACGATATACGGCATGTCTTAATGTGCCATCAACTTTATGGTGAATGACAACATCCAAAACGGGGAGGTTACCTTCTTTTACTACTTCCACAGTAAATTTGATACTAGCATCGATAGAATTCAAATGCTCAAGATATCAATGTAATTCATCCGTCCTGCATTTGATATATCTACATGCAACTCTGACAGGTGACGTCTACGTAAGCATCCTGTCTGATCACCTGCATCCGTTCATGTCCATTGTGGATTCCAAACGACTTGGGCAATTCCAACAGGACAAGGCGACACCCCACACATCCAGAATTGTTACAGAGTGGCTCCACGAACACTCTTCTGAGTTTAAACACCAAACTCCCGAGACATGAACATTACTGAGCAAATTTGGGATCCATTGCAACGTGCTGTTTGGAAGAGATCTCCACCCCATAATACTCTTATGGATTTATGGGCACCCCTCCAGGATTCATGGTGTCAATTCCCTCCAATTCCTCCAACAAACAGTTGCCTCAATTAATGTAGACAACTATGACTATTTATCTTCCGGCTGTGAAAATTTCTTGTTATCTTCTTGTAATCTAGAATATTATTAACATGTTTTGATTAGACCACTTTTCGGGGCACTACACAGTGTGTGCTCACTCATTTAAGTTCGAATGTTGATTCTTGAGCTGTGCCTGGCAACCAAGTATTTCTTCAAAATAGTTCCAAAAGCTTTACCGAATATATCTCACTACCAGCACCAGAGTTTTTTCATCCCTTAGGTGGGTCACCAAATGTTGCATTTCCCTCTCTGTGTGTACTGTTATTTATTTATTTAGATTCTTTTGCATGGAATCATAATGACGGTTTTTGTATACATCAAGTACAGTTACAAACATAAAATACATTTAGATCTTAGCCTTACAGGTAGTAATTAAACAGTAAATTGATGCTTGTCAAAATGCATTACATCTTGCACATATTAATATAGCCGATTATTTTTTATCCATTATTTTACAGCTCATAAACTAAACCATTTAAAATTCGTTGAGTGATTAGAGACACTTTTCAATTAAGAATTCTTTTAGTTTTGATTTGAATTGCTTTTTATTACTGTTTCTCTAGCAGTTTATTACACTGTAAAGATATGTTTATTATACTGTTAAGTCCCAACAACCAATGTAAAGTTATACAGAGACTAATGTCCCACTTCTGGTCACCAATTGTAAAGGAAGTATGTGACGGAAAAGGGGATATAATTGTTACATCCCACTCCCCACACCAATTGTAAAAGAATTCGTAGTTTGGGGATGGAAAGAGAAACTTCTGATACCAATGTTAATGTATAAAATGGCACGGAAGGGGGAAGATGGTTGTTAATTATGCCTCGTGGAAGCAGTGTGCAGGAGGTCGATTGGTCAGGATTTGATAGTGAGCATCCAGGGCAGCTGTTAAATGACAAAACAGGGAATTAAGTACAATGAAGAGGATGTATTTCGATATACGGAGTACAAAAGGTGCTCCTAGTGTCGGAAGTTAGCAGGTTTAGGCCAGTCTAGGAGGTCTAACAATTAAATGAAACGAGTAATGGAAGGGGAAGCAATTCATGTTAACTTACATTGATGGCTGGTTGCGAAAAGCAGAGCCAGAGGCTCTGCCTTCCAAAAAGACATCTGTTCTGCTCGAGGTCTGGATTACAAGAGAGAGAAGCAAGTGTGTTCTGCTTCGCAGGATGCTACTATTCGGTCGAATAACTCCTCAATTGGCATCACGAGGCTGACTGCACCCCGAAAAATGGCAACAGCGCATGGCGGTCTGGATGGTCACTCGTCCAAGTGCCGATCATGCCCAACAGCGCTAAACTTTGGTGATCTCATGGGAACCGGTGTATCCACTGCAGCAAGGCTGTTGCCTTACATGCAGTCACATTTATCAACTTTCATGAGTAAGAAAATAGTAAAATATTAACTTGTTCAAATTACAATACAATATTTCCTGCAATAGTTGAAATCATCACTGTCCATATAATTAAGTCTTAAAACAAATGAAGTTAAAATGATGCCATAAAGCTTCACAAAATAGGAATGAACTATAATGTTTTCTGTTAGTTTGAGGGAAAAATCTGCTATTGTAACAAAATACTTAATGCTATGGTAATCAAAATATTTGGGTAAAAAAGATAATAAATTGACTTACTGCAGGACATTAACACTTAGCTTGGTTTACAACTGGGTTAAGTACATTTAAAGAAGAGTGATAAGAAATGTAAAATCATAGTACATCCTCCATGTATTAGTTACAGGTAACGGTTATGTAAAGTTCCACAGGGACAACATATACTTCAAATGGTTCAAATGGCTCTGAGCACTGTGGGACTTAACATCTGTGGTCATCAGTCCCCTATAACTTAGAACTACTTAAACCTAACTAACTTAAGGACTTCACACACATCCTTCCCCTAGGCAGGATTCGAACCTGCGACCGTAGCGGTCACACGGCTCCAGACTGAAATGCCTAGAACCGCACGGCCACACCTGCCAACCAACATATACTGAAAAATCACTGGAATTAAGGATGAAATCAGGGAACTGTCATATGTCATAAAATAAGCTTGTAAAACAAAGTTATACACATGGAGAACACAATGGCAAAACTTTAGAAAAGATAATTAAAAAGTGTGTCCATAGTGACAAAACAACTAACAATATTCAAAACTTCATATAAAGGAAGAGGAAGAATGCAGTGAGTTTATAATCAGATCATAAAATACGAAAAGGTTCACATCTAGAAAGTAGTTTTGTGCGAAATAAGTGCACGCACTGTTTGTAAACAAACTTTGACTGACGGAAGAAGAGCACGTGGCTTGTCCGGTAGGGAAGTGTGACGTTGACAGCCTTTAATGGCCGTTCTCTCTAGTAGGGTGATGGACGGGGTATTATCTGTGGCGTTACGCACGTCTTACGGGAGGGGAAAGAGTGGAGAGGTAAGCACAAGGGATGAGGAATGGCGAGAGGGGCGAAGGGGAAGTGCCAGTAGTGGCACTTTCAGCACATGGCACAGCTGGCGGCATGTGCCAGTGGAATTTAGTGGTTTCATAAGTGATTCGCTGAATCGGAAGCTTTAGTACTGAATGTTGGGGCTTAGGAAGAAAAGGGATTTGACTAACAGGAAAAGTCATGTTGTATTCAATGCAGGGTTTGTTCTGGGTGTAATCATGGACAGCTGTCCGCGATCGCAACGCCAGGGTAGCCTGACATATTGAACATTTATGCTGAGTGGCACTCTCGTGGCGAACCAGAAGGGTGCTCACGTTAAAGGATAAGGAATTGGGTATAATCGTGAACAAATGCAGGTAGACGAGCGACTCAGAGCAATGGTAGTAGCCCAGTGCAATGCATGGGCGAGGAAGACATACAACGATTACATCTCGTGGGGGTTAACTACTACGAAATTTCCAAAATCCCTGAAGTAACAGGGTGAACTACGGAAAACAGGGAAAGGGGGGGGGGGGGGGGAGGAGGGAGGCGTGATCTACTGCGACATTGTTCAATGAAACTTTTTATTCATTTGGGCGGAAGTCTCTTGCTAACTAAATTATCAGCAAAATAACACGTTACTGCGCTTGAGCGATGACGTCACGTCATAGGTGCTAAACATCAACAAATTAGTGCTTATTTCAGCGGGAGCTTTAATCTTGTAACATCATGGGTGTGTTTGAATAAACAAACTGGTGTCTCTCATTTCCTAAACACATGGCACGACACTGTATCCAAATGGTAGCAGTGTCAGTTTCCGTGCTTGCTCGTAACATCTTCACTTCGTCAATAAATTACTTCGTAATAACAACGAAACTTGTGTTCATCTGGGTGAATTCTATATCTCACTTACCGCTCTACAGCGAGAGGGTAGCACACTTCTTCTCGACTTCAGGGACGCATTCAACTCTTCTCTATTGAGTAGATAAGTCGGATGCTTCATTTAGCAAATATTTCCACGAAAATGTATGTCATAGTGGGCATGTTAAGCTTTTATGGAAGGTGGTACTATACTTCGGAGGAGACTCGGAAGTGCAAAGCGCCACCAAACTAAATGGCGGTCCACGGGAAAACATCCCATATGGCGCACTTCGTTACTATGGTTTGTTTCAGCTTCATGTTCCATCAGCTGGAGCTCGCTTGCTTCTAAACTTCACTCAGAATTATAGCCTGGTCAGTGGGCTTGAGAATGAAAAACTTGCAATCATTTTTTAATCTTAGGCAGCTTGAAAGAAAACAGGGAAATAAATGCTTCTAAAAAGGCAGTAGACTTAGCTAATCTGCAAAGCAGTGGAACAGTGGAGTATTAGTTACAAAAGTTAGATGAAAATTCGGAGTATCACAATCTATTGAACAATAAAAGACAAATAGAATGGACAATGCAAGGAGGGGCTCCACATTCTAGTTTTGATACCAAAACGAAATGTTCAATGACATAGGCTTGTAAAAAGTAGAATTGTAGAAAAACCTTTGTAGGGTAAACTTGATGCATTCTTTCGAAAGGCAAAACAAAATCATTGCCGATAAGGGAGATCTAAAAGTGAAATATAGTACAATACAAAAATTCTGCAACAAAGCTGAATATAAGGCAAATAGCCTAATACAACACACCACTAAATTACTTCATAAGAAGCAAGGTGAACAATAACGAAACTTTTATTCGTCTGGGTGAATTCTTAAATGTACAAAACGCACATGGGGTGCTAACTACTATTCTTCATTTACTTGAGTGAAACTTAATTACTTCTATCCTATCACAAAATCTATCTTGCTTACCGCTCTACAGCGAGAGGGTAGCGTACTTCTTCTCAACTTCAGGGGCACATTCAACTCATCTATATTGGGTATTTTATATAACTCGAGTGCTTCACTCACTTCTAAGCATACCAGTTTGGCTCTGGGCACGAACATGGCCCATATTAGAATTCTGGAATCATTAACTCATAAAGTTGGGTATCACGACTGAAGAGGAATCTTATATAATGAGGGGGGTTGCTGTAGGGCATCATATCTAAAATCCAGGGCTGTGGTGGGTCTTTATATACTGGGGTTAGCAATATAAAGTACAAGTACATATTATACAACAGAAATGGCATGAATTATAAAAATAGAGGCGTGAGATAACGTATATAGTAACTTAGGGGCTTTGCTACACAGCAGAATGATTAGGCCTATGATATGCTTAAACCTAACATAAAACCATACAGGGAGAAAAAATACAAGTTATTTGGTACCATCAAATGAGAAATACTTATACACTCAAAATTTATACAATAAATTGCTTATAAATCAAATGGAAATTAGACTTAATTTATGACAGGCAAGACGAAGAATAGGGAGAGAAGTGGTAGCATTTGGGGCGTAACTAACCTATCGCAAGGCAACAACTGTGCTAGTCCATGTGGTTGTGTCATGTGGTCTCTGCTTATAGTAAGCATTCACCGGGAACATAGGCCGCAGTTTAGACAACTAGAAAATATTGTCTCAACTGGAAACTCGCTGAATGGTAAAGTGAATCTTGGCTAACAGTTTTGCTCTGACCTCAGGTTGATGGTATAAAACAGACCCATTAGCACCACTTAAAACAACACACACAGAACCTCTTGCCTGCTCACCAATCAACTTACAGGGGTAAAACAAATCAATTCTCTTTCATCATCAAAAAACCTTCGCTGCCCTCTGGGGGTTAACAGCCAGAAGTCATCTCGTAGCTTTGTGCATTGAGTTAACCAATCAAGGAACTACCACTTATGAAAACAGAAGGCATGGACAGAAAAAGAATAAATGGTCAGGAAAGAGGATGTAGGGAGACAAGAAAGGAAAGAAAGAGAAGATATAAAAAGTTCATTTAGGGCACCAACATTTCGGATACCTTGCAGACGCAGTATGATGGCACAGGGCGTTACAGAGCCCCTAAGTGCTCACGTCTGTGGGGCATGGTTAAGGAACTTACTTTCATTAATAGGGTAGAGAAATGATGCTTATAGGAAAGATGAAAAAGAAAGAGTTGATCAGGACATGAAAATGAAACAGAAGAAAATGCCATGAACAGCGAGGAGACTCTGTGGTTGCCAAACACGTTGTGCAAGCTGCACATCCCTGGAGATAAACTAAAAGCTATACAAAAATAATATCTTAAAACACTTCTCATCACAACAACTAAGCAAGAGATACTTCTTCAACCGCAGAGTTGTGTTTTTAAAATACACAGGCAGTAACTGTATTATGGATGCGAAATTTATGCAATAAATGAGATCTGGGTAAATGGCCGCACATGCTTCAGTATATATCAACAATCACAGTACAGCAGAGATGGTGGTGGTGGCAGTGCGGTGGCGGAGGGCCGTACGCACGTGGTACTTGTGCAACAGCAGCATGGGCGGTGGAGTGGCTGGCTACAAGGCGCTGAAAGTAAGCACCCTAACGCACCCTAGGTGTTGGTGCCAAGACCTAAATGCAGATTGCACTGGGGGAGGGGGAGGGGGGGGGCTGACTGGCAGCGAACATGGGGTGGCAGACAGACGGGGGCAGGTGGGCAGCGGCAGGGAACCCGCACCGACTGTGAATAGCGCACCCGTGTGCTTTGTGTAGCCACAGGAGCGGTAAGGATGCCTCGCGTGTTTTCTTCATGTCTCGGTGCCCGGCTCAGAGTTGGCAGATAGCTACTGACAAGCTGGGCTGGCTGCGACCATCAAATGGGACTGGAGTGCACGCAGTATGCATGTGCGTGGTGAGTCACATCTCAACGGACTGGCGATATCAGGTGTGAAGGAGGTGGGTGGGCAGCAGCAGCAGGGGAGCTGTGCCAGCTGTGAACAGCTGGAGCCACGGCAGTGCCTCGGATGTCCGGCACACACATGTTGGTGCCGTGCTGGGTGAGATGTAGGTAGACTTTGCCCCGGGTGCTGGTATGTATGGATGCAGCTTCTGGCGAGATGTCAAGTTGACACACTGCGGCACCCAGGCTCGGCTCGTAGAGGAATAACAGTGGCAAATATTGATCAACCACACAACGTCAAACATGAACGAAAATAGACGGCCACCCTATGGATTGAACAATGGAAACGGATCCTATTTCTGACACCAATTGTAAAGTTAGGGGAAGTTTACTAGGGACTTCTGCAACCAATGTAAAGTTATACGGATGCTAACATCCCACTTCTGGTTACCAATTGTAAGGGAAATATTTGCTGGGAAGTTGGGATACAATTGTTACATCGCACTCCTCACACCAATTGTAAAAGAGTTCGTGGTTTGGGGATGGGGAGAGAAACTTCTGATACCAATGTTAATGATTAAAATGGCACGGAAGGGGGAAGAAGATTGTTAAATATGTGTCGTGGCAGCAGTGTGCAGGAGGTTGAGTGGTCAGGATTTGATAGTGGGCATCCAGGGCAGCCGCTAAATGACAAAACAGGAAATTAAGTACAATAGATTGGATGTATTTCGATATACGGAGTACAAAAGGCGCTCCTAGGGTCAGAAGTTAGCAGGTTTAGGCCAGTCTAGGAGGTCGAACAATTAAATGAAATGGGTAATGGAAGGGGAAGCAATTGATGTTAACTTACGTTGGTGGCCGGTCGTGAAAAGCAGACTCAGAAGTTCTGTCTTCCGAAAAGACATCTGTTCTGTTCAAGGTCTAGATTAAAAGAGAGAGAAACAAGTGTGTTCTGCTCTGCAGAACGATCTGGCGTCCACACATGTGACCGGTATCCCGCACACGCTATTGGCTAAAATCAATGGCGTGAATTCCCTAGCAGTTTCAGCAGAGGTCTCAGGGCGTCTCCTGTCAGCAGCTTTAACTGGACATTACTGCCTCAGTTTTGAAAGGCAAGCAACTTGTGTCACGTATACACAGCATGAATTACTCTAGGAGAAAACTTGTAAAGATTATACTGGGCCTTTGAAATAATTTTTTTTTTTAAATAAATCCTAAAATATTCCTTGACTGGCTGCCATCCTGTACAATACCTTATCAGTCCATTAGTGTATGGGCTCTGGTCCGTCATTTTTAATCTTGCTCTTTTTCAGTAGTAATTCTCTTTGGACCTGGTGTTGTGGTCATATATATCACTACATTTAATTACTTCAGTTTTCTGTGGGACAAAAAAGTAATTAATTTATAAAGACACAAAGAGTATATGGTGAAGTACTTGTGTTGTCTGAAAACACCACAACAAAATTCTTTACAGCCTAGTCCATGTACAATCCTTAACCCTCCTTTTTGTAGCAATAGTACTCTGTTAACAAAATGTCTGCAACACAACCCCATATTTCTACAGAGTAACTAAGTTGGGGATAGATTGTCCGATAATACACAGTCCTATGCATGTGGGTGGGTACCATTTTGGACAGCTGTTTAAGAAGATGCAGCCCATTGCTGACTTTTTTACATACAGATCTGAGTCCAGATGGACCCCTACAAATTTACATTCGTTTTCTTCCTCTACCACTATGCCACATACTTCATTTATGGGTGAGTGGTGTGAGCTCACATTTGTAAATATTAGCATCTGGGATTTATTTACATTGACCTTTAAACCTTGTGCATGAAAATATTAACTTAATTCCAGTATCCCATTACTTGCTGAAAATTTCAGTTCCTCACAATCTTTACCAGGAAATAAAACTGAGGAGTTATCAGCATAATACAGTATACGAGTTAATGGGGTGTACAACATCATTAATATATGCTAAAAAGGTGAAAGGTCCACGAATTGAGCCTGGGTCACTGTTTCACTTGTGGATTTAAAAGTTTCGTGCACTGTTTCCAATTCGCCGATAGGTGGATAGAAGTTTCATTGATGCATTGCTGATATTGTGCACCCACTGTTTTTTTAACAGAGAGTCATGGTTTACTGAGTCAATAGCTTTGCTCAGGTCAAGGAATATTCTAGCTGTGTGCATAACCCATTCTATATTGCTATATACTTGATGCAAGAAACTGGTAACAGCAGTGGCCATGCTTAGGTCTTTCCTAAAACCATGCTGTGATTCGGTAAACATTTTGTGTCTTGAGAAACAAATTGTGAGTTGTGATAGGATAACTGTTTCAAATGTTTTACTGAAGGTAGTAATTAGTGATATCGGTCTATAATTTGAAACTTCTTCTTTACTTCCCTTCTTATGGATTGACTAAATTACAATTATTTTTAAGGCATTTGGGTATATGTTATCATTAATACTACAGTTGACAAGATAAGTAAGGGATTTAGTTATTTCATTGGCACATTTCTTTAACACCACACTTGAGATACCATCCCATTCAGATGAAACCTTGTTCTTTAGCTTTTGTATTGTGTTAAATTTCTTCTTTTGATTCATCTCCATAAATTTGAGCTGTATACCATCCATAATATCGTTTGGTGTGCCAGCCTGTATATCTATAATAGGGGCTGGTTGGTCAAAAGGACAGATAAAATGCTTATTGAATAAATTACATACTACATTTGGATCTTCCACTAGATGGACCTCATGTCTAATGCTAACTGGTTCACTCTGTCCCTTGCTGGTGGCTTTACAATGTTTATTGATTAGTCTCCAGGGTGCCTTACCTATGTTGACTGAATGCTCTGTTGCATCATTGTTTATACGTTTCCTCAGGTGTAAAAGGTCTGCCTTAAAAGTTTTTTGGCTTGATTGTACTTTTGTTTCAATATATGTACCTATGTTTCCTTATACAAACAGTCAAGATCATATATATTCTGCCTTAACTTAATCAGCCTAGGTGTAATTTTCAGCCTAGTACTACTTTCAAGATAAGAGTTGGTTCTTACCCTGATTATTTCTTTGAGAGGGCAGCAGCAGTCGAAATGCTTCATCATTGTCCTACAAAATTTTTCCCATTTGTTTTCTGACCCTTATTAATAGTGTCCCATTTCTCCTCCGCTAACTCGGTTTTGAAGGCTATGATGTTGGTGCTATTCAGGATCTGCTTCTTCTCAATTATCTGGCTGTGTGCATAACACGTTCTACATGGCTACATGCTATATTCTAACACCTGACAATAGTGATCTGAGTAATGAAAATCAACACTTTTAAATTTAACACTGTCTTTTACATTTTTGTTGACTATTACATAATCTATTTTACTGGAGATTTATTCTGTTACTCTAGTGACAGAGTTCACTATATTTGTGAGATTATATGAGATTAAGTCTGCAGCTCATGGTTTTGTGGTAGCATTCTTGCTTCCCGAGCATGGGGTCCCAGGTTCGATTCCCAGCAGGGTCTGGGATTTCCACCTGCCCCGAGTTGAGATGTCTTATCATCATCACTCCCCATTATGGTCAGAGGAAGGCAACAGCAAATCACCTCCATTAGGACCTTGCCTAGTATGACTGTGCAGTTCTCCTGCATCATTCCCCTATGCGCTGTCAAGAAGCATGTGACTTCATTTCCCATATGAGGTTAATATATCTGTTATTTTCAAATAGGTTATACTACATGAGTTTGTATCAATATTTAAGTCTCCAGCTATGCTAAGGCCAGTGAGGCCTGTTTGTCTAATTGCCCTGTGAAGTGTTTCAAGACAATACAACACATCTGTATTTGGTGGGCAGTATATACCAATAACTTTATGTTTAGCTAACCTGCTTGAATGAGTGTTTTATGTGGAGCACAACGCCAGCAATTTCAATTGTTCTTTCTTTGCGATATTGTTCAACAAATGAGATTTTCTTAAATGGAAGATGTTCATTTACAAATATTGCCACCCCACCCCCTTTGTGTTGTTGCCTGCAGTAAGTATCTGCTAACACATAACCATCTAGTTTGTAATAGTCAATTTCATTGTCTTTTAGTTCATGTTCTGAAATTACTAACAGGTGTGGTGAATTCTCATCCTCAAATACTTGCAGAAAATTGAGTTTATTCCTAAGATACTGCACATTTAGATGCATTATCCAAATGGGCACTGATATTTCACAACACTTTGTGACATGGTTTTCTGAATCAGTCCAATTATTACATTATTACACAAGTGTTTAACAGTGCACTGTAATGACAATTTACCCACTTCCACGTTGGTTTCTTCAGCATGTGAACAGGGTTCTTTCCAACCCAAAGGGTTTAGTTCAGTAAAATGGTGTAGCTTGAAATTGAGCCTAAAAAAACTGGCTGATTATAATCTAAGATGATTGGGTCCGTGGTTTTATGCAGCTCTTTACAAAGTTATTTTATCTGGTTCACTGACTTGAGCTTTCCATTTCTGTTTAAGTGAAGTCGTGCCTGGTATGTTCTTCATGCTTCAGTTTGCTTATGTTACATGAGTGCACATGATTTAGATTTTTACATAGTTTCTGAAGTTCTAAATTATGGCGCTCAATTTCTGTATTAATACACGATCACTGTGGGAGATCATGTCACACTGGCAGGTGTATTAGGCTAACATTTGTGTTGTACAGTTTTGGCAATAACTTCCTGTAAACTGGGAGTGCTGACTTGCTCTGTGTGTGTGTGTGTGTGTGTGTGTGTGTGTGTGTGTGTGTGTGTGGTTTTTTTTTTTTTTTTTTTTTTTTTTTTTTTTTTTTTTTTTTTTTTTTTTTTTTAAAGAAACATCATTTTCACCGCCAATGATTACAACGTGGTCGTCTTTTTTCAAATTGTTTGTTTCAGATAAATTTTCGACTACAGCATTTAATGTAGCTCCAGGTTTAAATTTTGTGAATACAGAATATTCATTATGTAAAGCTTCATGAAGGGGAGCTGAAAAGCTTTTTCTGTGGCTGTCTACATACAGTAATAACGTTTTTGTGCTTCCAGGATAGATTAGATTAGTACTTGTTCCATAGATCATGAATACGACACTTTGTAATGATGTGGAATGTGTCAGGTACACCTTTTGTGTGTGTGTGTGTGTGGGGGGGGGGGGGGGGGGGGGGAATTACCCACTTACTATATCCAAAAATTCAGCTAATGAGTAAAAGGAGTTGTCATTCATAAATTTTTTTAATTTCCTTTTAAATGCTATATGGCTTTCTGTTAGACTTTTGATGCTATTAGGTAGGTGACCAAAGACTTTTGTGGCAGCATAATTTACCCCCTTCTGAGCCAAAGTTAGAGTTAACCCTGAGTAGTGAAGATCATCCTTTCTCCTAGTGTTGTAGCCATGTACACTCCTATTACTTTTGAAATCATTCGGATTGTTAATAACAAATTTCATAAGTGAATATATATATTGTGAGGCTACAGTGAAGATCCCTAGCCCTTTGAACAAGTGTCTGCAGGTTGATCCTGGATGAGCTCCAGCAATTATTCTGATTAAATGCTTTTGTGCAATGAACACTCTTTAACTCAATGATGAGTTACCCCAGAATATGATGCCATACGAAAGCAGAGAATGAAAGTAGGCGTGGTAAGCTATTTACTGAGATATATATCGCCAAAATTTGCAATGACCGTAATAGCATTAGATATACAGTGTGTTTTTTCCAGTTCAACCCCTCATCAATGCATACACCTAGAAATTTTGAATATTCTACCTTAGCTACCGATTTCTGATCGAGGTCTATATTTATTAATGGTGTCATTCCATTTACTGTGTGGAACTGTATATACTGTGTTTGTCAAGTTTAATGACAGCCCATTTGAAGAGAACCACTTAATGATTTTCTGAAAAACATCGTTTACAATTTCATCAGTTAATTCTTGTCTGTTGGGTGCGATAGCTATATTTGTATCATCGGCAAAAAGTACCAGCTTTGCATCTTTGTGAATATAGAATGGCAAGTCATTAATATATACCGGTATTAAGAATAATTTTTTTTCTGTTTCGCCATTTATCGAAGAATTCGTTACATTTACTTTCGCTTACACTATTCGTTGTTTTGATGGCTGAGTTTAGTGTTGACAACTTATTCGATGTAACTAGTGCACCGTTTCTTGTGCTTTGTTTTTTACTTTCTTGATGGTTTAGTGTTCTGTTTTTGGACTTTACTGCAGTCCATGTAAATTTATTTGTAGTTTCGACATTTTCTGAGTTCGATGTTACATTTGTTTCATCATAACTAACACGTTTTTTTGTTTACAAATCACAGTGAACAATATCAATACGACTGTTTTGTGGCTATTTTACGCTACTGTTTTCACTGGACCACAGAAGTTTTTTTCACTTAAGAGGTTTTCTTTTTTTCTTGTTTCAGTAATTCTATTTCTTTATTGAGGGTTTCAATATCACTATTTAATGACTTGATAATTTCGTCTTTCGTGTGTACCATGTTGAGATCTTCACGTTCGTCACACACACAATCACCACAGGTCCAACAACCATCGTCATTTACGAACTTGTGGTTTATGTTCGCACACCCCTCGTGTAACCAGAAGTTGCACTTGACACACAGGATGCCCTTCATCACACGTTCTTTACATTTTTTACTCGACGAGTTATAATAAATTGCTTTTCTACTCAGACTGATGCAGCACTGCACTGACCTACCGACGCCATCTTACCTTATCTACGATCTACCCCTCCCTTTCTAGTTGTTCCTACTGTCCACAATGGTGAAGTCTTTACAGAAGATTCGACAGGAGTAAGATTTACGATAAACTTTTTATTTATATTTTCTCGCACAGTTGGCTCCAGTTCTTCATGTCTAGGGGTCTGATTCTTGAAGCTGAAATTCTCACATTTTGGGTCCTCATGGTTAAATTGATCTGAACAATATTGAAGACTGTCTTAACAGAATTTTGTTTTCACGACAATTTATTTTTTCCTATATGACACTGTCTTTTGAATTTTCACATTAACAAAGCTGAAATTACATTGTTCGCCCAAAATACAAAAATACGCCCCATCACATCAGAGACATGCTGACTACTACTTCACTCTCCGGTCTCCGGTAATAACAATGTTCCAAAGGGTTTACAATTTTTCTTGACAAATTAATTTCTATTAGTTTAGATTACTATTTTATAAATGAATACAGAAATAAACATGATCAACAGTATGAGATTGCTTAGTTAATAACAGAAATTTTAAATGTTCCAAATATTTTGTAATTTCAAATGTTTCTATAAAAACAATTTTAACTGAACATGCAGAGCTTGTACATATCGATTGTAACAACGAAAACAAAGTAATTCATTTTCATAAATATTAGCTTGAATATAACATATCGGTATTGTGTATAAAATGTTATGAAATTTTTCAGAAAAACAGCTGAGATAATATTGACCCACTCAAAATTTGAAAAATATTTCTGGTGTCGACTGCTACTGTTGAAGAAAGGTAATGCTTGAAGAGGATGTCTCTTTACTCTACTCAGTAACTTGGCTGTAACACCATGAGAAGAGAACACTGCATGGTGGATCTGTTAGTGATAATAATAATAATAATAATAATAATTTTACTGTCATTCGGCCATTACAGCAATAGACAACGTCACATACATACTAAAATACAATTAATAGTTTGAAAGAAACAAAAGGTTTGTTGTTAACATTATAGTATTATACTACAATTGATAAATTCTCTTATATCATAGAATGGGTGGAGGACTAGCCAGTCGTGAATTGTTTGTTTGAATAATTGTTCAGGCAATTCTTGAACAGGTTGAGGAAGATTATTAAATAATTTGTACCCCATGATTTCATAGCTGTTGAGTGACTTTGACAATCTGTGGTAAGGAATATAGAGGCACCTATTCCTTCTTGTATTGTGGCTATGTACATTTTCTCTGGTTTTTGTTTCTGGTAATTTCTACTTCGTATAAATTAGAACATAGTATATGTACAAGTTTATCACAGTCATGATTTTTTGTTCACAGAACAATGGTTTACAGTGTGCCTTATATGCAGAACCAGTAATTATCCTAATAGCTTTTTTTGCAGTGTTAATATGTCATGTACACAGCTAGAGTTCCCCCACAAAATAATTCCATATGTTATTATACTTTGAAAGAATGAAAAATAGGATGTTCTAACATATTTTTCAGGAACACAATCCATGTCGCCTTAAGAGGCAACTAACTCTTGACAACTTACCACTAATATATTGTATACGTCGACCCCAAGATAATTTATCATCTATGTACACCCCCAAAAATTTGACGTAACTTGGATCACCTGACACAAGCTTATCTCTAAGACTACAAACCATCTGCTGTGTTTTGTTTTCATTCAGCAGGAATCCATTTGCCTTGAACCAATAGGATGCTTGGTCAATTGTCTTTTCTGCACAAGTTTTAAGGCTATTGATATCATCACTAGCATGAAGAAATGTTGTATCATCTGCATACAACAGAGTGGTGGACTCGATAAATGATGGCAGATCATTTATCATTATCAGGAACAAAAAGGGTCCCAGTACAGATCCTTGCGGAACACCTACCTTGACCTGTTCTATACTCGACATTTCTTTCCCTACACAAACAACTTGCTTACGATTCTGAAGATATGATTTTATTAATTTACGGCTGTTGTGTCTAATGCCATAAAATTACATTTTTTCTAGGAGTGGCTAATGCTTTACACAGTCGAAAGCTTTGCTTAGATAACAAAATGTGAGTTGTGCATAGCCCTTATCCTCAAACACTTGGTGTAAGTATTTGACTACAAAGTCTATAGCATCCACAGTAGACAACTTTTTCCTAAAACCGTATTGGGATTCACTCATTATTCCTAAGTTTTCAAAATAAACATATAGCTGTTGGTAAATTACATATTCCAGTATTTTAGAAAAATCTGGGACTATGGAGATTGGTCTGCAACTGGAAGGTGAGTCTATATCTCCCTTTTTATATATTGGAACTACCCTAGCCACTTTGAGTTCTTCGGGAAAATATCCATCATATACACATTTATTTATACAGAATGTTAAGGGGTACACAATATAGTCTATTACTTTCTTTAGTATATTACAGGATATGTCATATATATCTACACTGTCTGAACAAGACTAGGGGAGACCTCAGAGAACAGAAATATTCCTGTGTCTGTTGGTGTTCTGCAAACATTTTTAGAAAGTAACTCTGACGAACTGACATCAGGTTTGATTATAGTATTTCCTGCATCTTCAACAGATTTAATAAAGAAATCATTGAATTTTTGGGGACTTATATTAATTTTTTGCTTCTTACATCTTTAGCAACACCATTTATTAACTTCCATGAAGCTTTGCACTTATTTGTGGAATTATCAATGGTATTGAAATTATGTGCTTTTTTTGGCTTCCACAATGGCTTTTTTATACTCATTCCTGCATTTTATGTAAGCTAATCTGGAATGTTCTCTTTTCTGATTGCTACTTATATTGCGCAACACCATAACTTGGTTTTTCATATTTGGTAATCATTAAGTTACCATGGATTTTGTCTGTTTGTAGCCCTGTTTGTAAAACCTTTGTCAGTTAATTTCCATTTCTTTATGGGGATGTTGTCATTAAACTGCGTCAGAAATGTTTTAAAAAATCTCTCAAATAATAGTTTCCCTGACAAATCAGCACTAAGACTATAACTTGTGTCACCATGACATTGGTTAAACCAGTCTCTCTCAGCAAGGGACTTACAGAGCTGAACAATTTTGTCATCTGTGACAGGTCTGGTGATTATAACTTTTGGGACAGGTTTAGGAATATTACTCTTATCAATACAGAGCCTACTTATATAGTTAAAAGATACAGAGTCATGATCTAAAAATGGAAACGCTGTAACATCACATGATTCTTCTGTAGTTTTAACGTTGAGAAAAATATTGTCAAGGCATGCTTTATCTCTTGTGGGCCTGTTACTGATTGAGTGCAAATTGCACTGCCTTAGAAGGTTTTTCAACTCAGACACAATACGTTTGTGTGTTGTTATATCAAAATCTGCATTCAGATCTCCACCAATTACTACATCATAATGTAACCATCTGGTCCCTCTTAGTATATCTAACAGTATGTCCAATTTTTCTAGAAATACATTGATAATACTCTTAGGTGACCCGTAAAGGGATACTATTACTAACTTAAAACTGTCCATAACTATACCAGTTTCTTCAAAGTTCTGTTCCTCACACAAATAATCTAGGTCCAACTTAACAATGGAGCAGCTGAATGACCGGTTAATATATATTGCCACACCACCTCTTGTATGCAATTTTCTTCAGTAACTATTTGCTACATCATAGTTATCAAGTTTGACAACTGGAAGTACACTCTCAGTAACCCAATGTTCACTCAGACAGCAAATATTAAATTTGTTATCTAGTCCAAAACTGTTTACAATAAATTCTTTATCTATTAGTCCTTGAACATTCAGATAGCAAATTTTAAGATCATAATTGTTGTTTATTTTAGACTGAACGTTTTGGTGAGGTGTTATGAAATTTGTTACACTATTTATCTCGTGGGCTTCTTCATCTTGCTGCCTTCCACTAAAAAATCATTTAGATAGAGAGGAGGTGCTGTTTTCCGTCTATCTGTAACACTTGATGCTGCTTCCCCTGCTGTAGTTCTCTTTTCTCCTTTTAGAGGTACTGTAGTTACTGTTGCTGGTGAAACTTCTGCTGTTACTGCTACTGTTACTTCCTTTTCCACTGCTGCTACTGATAATGCTACTGGTGACTGTGACACTTTACATGTTTGCACAGATTTAGTTTCTTCACCATCGAGTGTATCTGCAGATGTTTCTTCCTCGTATGCTGTTGGTACACTTTTCTTTTCTGTTGTCATCGGCAGAAAACCTGTTGCAGGTAGAGATATTTTTACATAGGCATCCACTCCTGCTGTCTTTATCACCTGGAGAATTTCTTTGGCCAGCACTTTCTTGCCTAGGTTGTTTCTGTTCAGTCCATGTCTAGTGAAATGCTCTCTTACTGAACTCGTTGCTTCAATGAAAGTTGTGTGCACAAAACCGCTACAAATCTTCCTAAATTTCCGATTTGTTGCGATGATTTCTCTGTTTACACACAAGTCTTCTATTAAGTCGTGTCTGTAGGAAATGTTTACAACAAATACCTTCACCTGTGAAATTTTTCCTAGCGATTCTTTCAGTGTTCTTACAGCAAGGCTGCTTTCATTTTTATAGACATCATTTCCTCCTCCGATTATGACACAATTGATGTCCCTTTTCACGGCACTTTCACAGCTTTTCAGCACTTCATGTAGAGGAGCGCCAGTTTTGATGTGGTCTCAGTTACTTTTGATTGTTCTTATTCCAGTATGTTTGCCTTTTTAGTTTTGTGTTCATGGTCCATCTACTCTGTACCATAGCCATGCACTACCTTACTCTTCTTGACTTTGTATCCAGGCAGGGTGAGGCTGTAAGAGAGTGTTTCACTGCTTGCAACTGCTTAGTGATGAACACATCTTCAATGACAATCTTCTGTATTTTTCCACCTATTTACATCAGTTGTGAGGAAAGATCCAAATAGCACTCACTCATAAATTCAAACATCTCAATTAATACACCCAACCACATCAATTGACTTAAAATCTAAGATTTACAATCTTCACTTATCTAGAGCTTTTATATTGTAGTATGTCCATTGTCTCTGAGGTACACATGAAACCTTCAAGGAGCATCACCAAGGCATAAATGTCCATGTCCAACAAGTGATAATGTGCTTATCATGCCGTACCTTGTACCTGCTATATTACATCACTGCATATGCACCCTCTGCACAGATCACAGATTAGTGCACAGTGGATTGTTCCCACAACATAAAACATTTGTAAGAGAGACATCCACAGTTAGCCAGCATGAGCATCCTCAATGGAACACAGTTCATTTTCATGAACAACACATGTTACACTACATTTAAAATGAAGCGCCAAAGAAACTAGTATAGGCATGCATATTCTAATACAGAAATATGCAAACAGGCAGAATATGTTGCTGCAGTTGGCAACCCCTACATAAAACAACAAGTGTCTGGTGCAGTTTTTATATCAGTTACTGCTGCTACAATAGCAGGTTACAAGATTTAAGTGAATTTGAAACATGGTGTCACAGTCAGCACATGAGTGATGGGACACAGCAACCCCGAGGTAGCAATGAAGTGGGATTTTCCTGTACGATCGTTTCATGAGTGTACTGCGAATATTAGGAATCTAGTAAAACATCAAATCTTAAACACTGCTATGGCCAGGAAAATATCCTGCAAGTACAGGATTGATGATGACTGAAGAGAATCATTCAACATGACAGAAGTGCAACCCTTCTGCAAATTGCTGCAGATTTCAATTCTGGGCCATCAGCAAGTGTCAGCATGCGAACCATTCAACAAAACATATGGGCTTTTGGAGCTGTAGGCCCACTCATGTACCCTTAATGACTGCATGACACAAAGCTTTACACCACACCTGGGCCCCGTCAACACTGACATTGGACTGTCGATGACTGGAAACATGACACCTGATCAGATGAGTCTCGTTTAAAATTGTATCGAGCGAATGGACGTGTACAGGTATAGAATCCATGGACTCTCCATGCCAGCAGGAGACTCCAAGCTGGTGGAGGCTCCATAATGGTGTGCACCATGTGCAGTAGGAGTGTTATGGAACACCTGATACGTCTAGATACGACTCTGACAGGTGACACATATGTTAGCATCCTGTCTGATCACGTGCATCCATTCATGTCCATTGTGCATTCTGACAGACTTGGGTAATTCTAGCAGGACAATGCAGCACCTCACACATCCAGAATTGCTACAGAGTGGCTCCATCAATACTCTTCTGAGTTTAAACACTTCCACAGGTTACCAAACTCCACAGATATGAACATTACTGAGCATATCTGGGATGCCTTGTTATGTGCTGTTCAGAAGAGATCTCCATCCCCAGTACTCTTACGGATTTGTGAACAGACCTGCAGGATTCATGGTGTCAATTCCCTCCAGCATTACTTCAGATATTAGTAGAGTCCATGCCACGTCATGCTTGCGGGGGTCCTTTGGTATATAATGCACAGCGACTGTAGTTGTACCTTAGTATGTGTCATGAATTATATGAATGTACCAAATGTTTTGTAAAGTACAGAATGATAAAGAAAAATAACACTGAAAATATGATAAGGGAACTAAAATTAATGGACCAGTACTACAAATTGAACACTCAGAGAACTACTGATGAACACCCTACTTTGTTTCTAGACAACTTTCAAAGTATACTAAATAGCTACTGCCCAACTATTTAAAAGGAAAATATGAATGACACTAAATGTAGACCACAAAATACTAAAATGTGGTATACTCTGAGATGGAATAAAATAAGAATAGTCCTTCTTATAGCTAAAGGTAGATCTATTAAAAGTGGTAAAGTTAAGAAAATATACACCAAACTAAAAGAAGTCTACAAAACTGAAATTATAATAGCCCAATGTGAGGCAAATGATAGCTAAATTTTGAAATCTAAAAATAGTTGTAAAGGTACACGGAATGTCATTAAAGTGAAATAAATCAATGCAAAAGAGACAATATAATTTCCATAGACTCTAATATATTAAATGAATAAAAAAATCATAAGCATCTTTTCACAGCCTAAATTACTCTGCACAACATTAGCAAAGCAGTTCACAAGCTTGGAAATTCTAAAACAGAGGACTGCTATGGAATTAGTAACTTTGTCAAAAAAAATATCAAATGAAATTAAAATACCATTGCTTTATCTAGCCAGCAGAACTGTGCAAAAGGTATTTTCCCTCAAGATCTTAAAATCATTGTTACCCTCCTTGTGTTTAAGATAGGAGAAAGACAACACCCTAGTAATTATAGATGATCTCAGTTGTTCCAATTGTATCGACAATAATAAAAAGTGGTCTATGTAAACAAATATGTAACTATTTTGAAAACAACAGATTACTGAATGCAAATCAGTTTGGCTTTAGATCAAATCTGTCAACAGTAAAAGCAGTAGCAAATCTGTTAGGTGTTGTATATGAGGGCACTGAAAAGAAATATGCTACGTAGGCTATGCTTATAGCCTTGAACAAAGCTTTCAACTCAGTGTCACACAAGACCATATTAGTAAAATCAGCTCACTATGGGACTAGAGATAAATCATTAAATATATTTAGAAAGTTTTTAATTGACAGGGTACAGTTACCATATGCATATAATCAGGTATCACAGTTGTTGAAAATAAATCATGGAATATCACAGGGATTGGTTCTTGGACCTTTTCTCTTCACTGAGTGTATAAATGATTTCTCAAATTACATACCATGTGAGAATGTGGTGTATACTGACGACATCACACTGACAACCATGGGTGAAAACTTACAAAATGTTCAAAATTACAGTAGAGAAATAATTGTGATGACTAATCACTGGTGTCTGGCCAGCCAGCTGTCCATTAACAAAACAAAAACAGAACTTCATTTCAGCCTCAGAGGAATGAAATCTGAGAATAATAATGTGAAATTAGTTGGATATGAGACTGATAAAAGACAGGTAGACAGGCAAACACACAAATTACTTAAGCAGAAAACTAAAAAAAAGTTTTATTTTTGTTATATAAATCCAAAAAAAATGGAGACACTCTTATTGTGCTGTCTTCCACTCACATCTGCAATGTGGAATATTGTAGGTAAATACACCAGAGTCAGCTCATATCTTTCAATGGCAGAATAAAGCCATTAGATATATGCTAGGTCTGATGAAGGCTGTGGCCAGAAGCTTTATATAACTGTTTTTTGATTGTGCCTGTCTGCAACTTCACCTGTCTTCTTTACGATAAGTAGCAGTCTCTCATTTCCTACATTGTTGATATTCCTACCTGGAGTTTCCATTGTTTGATTTACATCAAGTAAAATTTAAACAAACTTAGGCTACGAAATATTGTTCATTTGCACAATACAATAAATAGCCACATGATGGATTTACCATTTCTCACCAACACAATAGCCATAAACACACAATCCTTAATCTACAAGAAATTGCCAAAAACATTTCGCTTGACTCCCTTACAGAAGCACAAGAAAGTTTTATAAACTTTGATAAAAAAGCAAGAATTTTACACAGTTGATGAGTTGATGTAGAGTGATTTCCAAGAATTGTGCTTTGGGTAGCTGCATGGGTCAGTAAGACATCCTGGAATAATCATGCAATTAGAATTACATACTTATATACATGTGAGGGAATATGGTATAGTTGTAGGTAAGCAACTAGAATTCTCTCATATACAGATTTATTCACACTTAGCGTCTACACAGATACAAGTCCGGAGGCTAACTGCCGTTAGCGTCCAACATGCTCTCCAAAGCCCTCTCCTCAAAGATAGCACACTTATGCACAGAACAAATATCAATTTTTATGGCGCTCTACGCCACATAGCCCCCCCCCCCCCCCCCCCCCCGCGCAGTATGGAGTATGTCCCTGTGAATGGGGGGGGGGGTGAGAAGTTAGGAAGGTAACGCACAGTTCTTCTGCATCAGGCGGAAGCGGTCGACTGGTAGGAGACCGGGGGGTGAAGCCCGGTACATCGACGATGAAGTCAGCAAGCGACGCCGGCGGCTGAAGACGACGTTCCGTCCTGGAGTGAAGGTGTAGCACTTCGTCAGCCGGCAGGCGGAGAATCACCTTGCCAGAAGGCCTAACAAAGGCACGCAAATTGCCACACGCAGCACTTCTGCTCAATTTAAAGCGGCGCACCACACGAGATTCTGCACTTCCTCCCTGAATATTGTCACACGCGAGTACCACACACACTGCATCGCCATGTACGACAACAGATAATTTATGTATGTCATCAGGGTGCACATGTGTTGTGAATTCTTGGATGGCACCTGTACGAGCAATGGTAGGGAGGCAGGGAGGTGTGGGAAAGCAATGGCAGGGGGAAGCATCTGCTAAGAGGGGGGTGGCAGGTGCACTAGACTGTGCAGGAGACAATCGCGGGCGATCAGCTGACAGACGAGGGAGCGTGACCGAAGGCAACGAGGAGCCAGCGTGGATTGAACGGTGTGACAAAGAGCTGTCACACGAAGATGGTAACACAGTGGTAGAATCCGAGTGGTTGGCAGTTCAACTGTGAGGGCTGTGAGGAGTGAAGCCCCGAAAAGATTGGGCACTCGAATTAGATGAACGTGGAGAAGGAGCAGTGCTCGGCAGAGAAACATGCTGTGGAAAATCAATATCCAAATGCATGGTGTGGGAAGATGGATGGCCGCTTGAACCAGGAGTGGGAGAAATAGGGGCAGAATCAGGGAGGTTCACCTGAGGCTCAATGAAAGCTGGTTTCACTCGGTTGAGTGAGACCGTGGTTACAGAGTCTTTTATGAGGAGATCCATGTTATTCTCAGAGCGTTTGACGACCTTGTAAGGACTTGTGTAGGGTGACTGAAGCGGGGCTTTGACTGAGTCGTCTCTGAGAAACCCGTACTCACAAGAATCTAGCATGCGCGGTACGTACGCACGCGGAGGTGTATGAGCAGCCGGAGGTGGCGGCTGAATTTTGCTGCAGTGCAAGCGCACCCACTCGAGAAGTGAAGGCAGTTCAGAGGGCCGTGGAAGTGGGGTTGGAGTGACTAATTCTCCAGGCAAAACCAGAGGTTGGCCATACACAAACTCGGCTACGGAACCCTTGAGGTCTTCCTTGAAAGTCGCACGAAGGCCAAGAAGCACGAAGGGCAGTGCCTCTGTCCATAGTGAGTCATGGCAACGCAGGGCAGACTTTAAGGTGCGATGCCATCGCTCGACAAGCCCATTGCTTTGGGGGTGGTATGCAGAAGTATGAATTTTGACACTACCACACATTTTACATAAGTCAGAGAAAACTGAAGACTCGAATTGTCGCCCCTGGTCAGTGGTGAGGTAAACAGGTGAGCCAAATCTAGAGATCCACGAAATCTAAGAATGCTCGACTTACTGTCTCGGAGGTAATGCTCGGAATAGGTACAGCCTCAGCCCACCGAGTCATCCTGTCAATAGCTGTAAACAAGTAACAGAAACCCTCTGAGGGGGGCAAAGGGCCTACGAGGTCGACGAACGTGGTGAAACTGGCCTGGTGGTTGGGCGAAACAGCCAAGGGGTGGAGAATTGTGCCTGGAAACTTTGTTCTGTTGACACAGCATGCATGCCCTTGCCCAAGACTGACAATCACGGTGCATGTCTCTCCAGACAAACCGTTCAGTTACCAGATGGGTGGAAGCTTTGACACCGGGGTGTGCTAATGAATGTAGTTTGTCAAAGACCTGGCATTGGAGGGGCTTAGGAATGAATGGCCGCAACGTACCAGTCGATTCATCACACCACACTAAGTCAGATATGCCAGGGAAAGTAGAGCGTACCGGTTGGAGAGAAATTAACTGCATGGTATCGGGGTCTGCCGATTGCAACCAAGGTAGGTCAGTTAAGTCAATTAGGGTTGTGACAGCACCAACACGTGAGAGAAAATCAGCGACCACATTGTCTGCTCCTCGGATGTAGCGAATGTCACTAGTAAATTGCAAGATGTAATCGATGTGATGAAAGCTTCGTGGGGGCGGATCAGCCGCAGGATTTTTTATGGCAGGAACCAATGGCTTGTGGTCAGTGAGCACATAGAAATCTAGTCCCTCAACATCAGTTCTGAAGTGTCTTATGGCCTCGTAAACTGCAAGTAATTTTCTGTCGAATGCTGAGTATTTCTTCTGTGCGTTGTTTAGCTTTTTTGAGAAAAACTGCAGGGGGGTCGTAACATCGTTGTATGTCTGACTCAGTACTGCGCCAATAGCATTGTCACTAGCGTCAATAGTGATAAACATTGTGGCGTCCGCCCGTGGGTGAGCAATAGTGACAGCGGAGGCCAACAGCTGTTTGAGTTCATTGAATGCCTTGTCCATGTCTGGTGTCCATGGTACCTGGCGGGTGCCAGAAGTTTGTGGGCCAGCGAGAGCATCTGTGAGAGGAGCCTGCACCGCAGAAGCGGCTGGCAAATGTTTCCGGTAATAATTAACTGTTCCGATGAACCTGCGCACGCTATAGATCTGAGGGCGTAGCATCTCGAGAACAGGCTTGATCTTGTCCTGTGGTGGTGTCAGACCGTCCGATGACACAACATAACTTAGGAATGTGACGGATGACTGGTGCAATTGAGTCTTTTTATTGTTCAGTTCAATACCAGTGGCTGCTAAAATATCTGTCACGACTTGAACACGCTCCTCACTCTGTTCTAAAGTAGAAGCAAAAACCAATATGTTGTCCATATTTACGAAACAAAAGTCTAGATGGGATAAAGTTTCATTGATGAAACACTGCCACGTTTGGGGGGCATTTTTCAACCCAAACGGCATAAATTTGTATTGGAACAGCCCGAAGGGAGTGGTTATGGCAGTCTTTTCAATGTCCTCCGGAGCCATAGAAATCTGATGAAATGTGTGCTTACAGTCCAAAACAGAGAAGTACTTTGCACCTGCGAGCGCATGATTGAAGTCTGCTATGTGTGGGACCGGATATTTATCAATGATGGTGCAGGCATTTAAACGCCTATAGTCTCCGACCATACGCCAAGTACCGTCTTTCTTTTGGTCAAACAGGATAGGACTAGCCCAGCAACCGGAAGAAGGTTCAATTATTCCCTTTTGTAACAGATCGTCCAATTGTTCCTTTGCAATTTTCATAAATTCCAGCTTGAGGTGGCATGGACGTTGCGATATGGGCGGCCCATCGGTTAGACGTAACCAATGAACTGTGCCGTTGGTGACTACTGCAATACATGGCGCGGCACGATAGTCAGATGTCCGTGAAGCGGAGCAGGCAGTGGCAGACGGGCCAAGCTGTGGCGCTGAGGGCACGGAAGTACAGGTGTGCCACCCGCTCGTAGGCTGCGTAAAGGCCGCACACATGTTAACACGGGCGAGGTTGGTACAGTGGTTCCTGGTAGCGGGCCGTGCTGCTACGAGCGCTGTAGGCACGAGTGGGTGTGGCCGGACAGCAGATGGCCGTAGTTCATTGCCACGAGCTTGGCAAGTTAATTGTCCATTTGGAACGCAAGGAGCATGAGCACTCGGGCATACCCTATCATTACAAAAGGGGGTGCTGACACAGTTTACAGAGTTCACAACATTGTCGTTAACGTGCACGGGCACGGGAAGACCAGATTGGCATGGACTGACCTTGTCTGTAGCCAACGAGTTGTCTGCTTGTAGTGCTTGAGGCCAACTCGTAGTGTATGTCGCGGAGATGCAGCAGCATTTCCATACATTCCATCCGCAACTTAGAAGACTTGGCGCACTCCACTAGCCACTTGTTTGTCCAAGATTGCAGCTCCAAGGATAGGTTTACACACTTCTTAGCACAGCACACATGTTTGGTGTTAGCCAAACTGTCACTAGGCGAAGTGAAAGGAATATGTTTGTTAAGGGAGGGGTAAAACACAGTATTTTGCACAAAATCTAGTGACAACTGATAGTGCTTGAGGAAATCAATTCCGAAAATAGGTTCTTCAATTGTTGACACTAGAAACGTCCACTCCAGCTTGCACTCGGGCGAAAGTTTCACTGTATACAAAGTGGAACCCGAACACTGTAGGGTAGAAAAGTTCACTGCACGAAGTACTGTTTTGTGTGGTTGCACTTTATTGGTTGCTAGGATGAACCGGCAGCAAAGAGACGTCTGCGCAAGTGTCTACCAGAAAACATACACCTGATCGTAAATCGTGAACATAGACTCGACCACACTTACTGTTATTGTCCGAAACGGAGTGCAATGTGGGATGGTGCCCGTTGTTTACATCGCAGGAGGTGGCACCGTAGCCTACCTGCGGTTGGAGTTTGGGTAAGAACACGGTGACTGGCATTTGCGAGCTTGCTCCCCGAATCTCGCGTGGAAGAAACAATAAGGTTGGGCGGGCCTGTGCTCCTGTGGGTAGTTGCTAGGTGACGGAGTATGTGCCCCAGAGTCTTCCACAGAGGCCGATGCACTGTCGTTGCGAGGAGTTGAAGGTGCAGGCAGGGCGGCTAGTTTAAAAAACTTGTTATCAGCAGCACCAGACAAGGGCATGGCGTCAGAAAGCGTCTTAGTGCGGTCACGTCCAGAATGCAGTGCACGGAGCTCACTTTGCCTGGCGGAGTATGCTCTGTCAGCGGCGCGTAAACGTTCATTTACCGGCCTATCTTCATATGCAGAGATTGCAGTCTGGACAGGCAAAGGCAGCTTTTCAGTCCAGATTTCTGTGAGCGTGTCATCAGGCATAACTTGCTCATCGACGAGAAGATGGATGCACCGCGACAGCTGGGACGGAGACCTGTCGCCGAGACTCTTCGTAGATGAGCTGTCGCACATTTTCTCTGCTGGTTTTAGAGACACGCTCCAGTATCGTTTGTTTCGCCACAGCATACTTCCCTGCTAGGGGGAGTGCTTTGACCAGATCATAAATTAAATCGACGCGGTCGTGAAGATGGTTCATGAGGCAGGCGAAGTGTGCGTCATTGTCCAAAGCACAGACATTGAATGTTTGCTCAACCAGATTAAACCAGAACTTCGGGTGAGCGGGTTTGAAGTCTGGTAATTTCGGAAGATTCGGCACTGCAGTCACTGCGGAGGTGCGCCTATTACTTCAGATGGAAGTAGAGCATGCAGAAGATTGCGAGTCCGAACTATTGGCGTCCCGTAATGTGGGAATCGCGAAATTCACTTGATGCCGGGGGGGGGGGGGGGGGGGGGGGGCGGCTGAGAAGCGGCGGATGCTCGAACAGTGTGAGGATCGTAGTCGAAATGTGCATTCTCGTTGACATGGTAGCTCGGAGAGAAGCCACAAGTGCTTAAGTACGCCGGTGAATGTCCGTTATGCACACAGTATTCACTCGACCGTGGGTGGTGGGGCTGGTTGTAGATTTCGGAGTAATTACTGTCCAGCACAGAATTGTTGACTTGATTAGAAGCAACACAAGGATCCCTAACACGTGCACTAGGATGCACACTCGGTGTGATATTTGCTGTTTGGCGAGCATTGAACACCTGTTGACTAGCTGGCGCGGAAGGATACACACGTGGCGGGAACTGATTCGAGTTTGAATTTACTACTGGATTTTCCAAAGTAGCAAAACCTCGCTCGATGCCACGAACTGTATTGAATTGTGTGTTCAACACAGGAGTAGAAATGTTCCGACCAACACTCTGTGGAGAACTCGTGGGAAGGTCCAGGCTAACAAAGCCAGAGTCCACGACCATTGGCGGTTGGAAGAAGCTGGCGGCACTCGATGAATTCCACTGCCTGTTCTGGCTGAAGGATTCTGAAGATTCTTGCGGCATGTCCACTACGACGGCAGGAGTGCTGGAGAGATGTTTCTGGAATCCGGGCGGCGGTGAATGCTGAAAGGCCATTGTCTGGAGCTGAACAAAGGCCTTCGCGATCGCGGAGAAACCCGATGCGGTAGGTGCGTAAATAACCTTCAGGTGGTAACTCGGACGTGTATTACACAAAAACGGGGTCACTTGTAGGTAAACAACTAGAATTCTCTCATATACAGATTTATTCACACTTAGCGTCTACACAGATACAAGTCCGGAGGCTAACTGCCGTTAGCGTCCAACATGCTCTCCAAAGCCCTCTCCTCGAAGATAGCACATTACGCACAGAACAAATATCGATTTTTATGGCACTCTGCACCACACATGTAAACAAATATATCAGTATCTTGCTTCAAGTAGCCAAAAGTAATCATAAACTCTAAATGTAAGTATTCAATATGTTGAAGTATGTAACTGATATACAATTGTAATTTAGCATTTATATACATTTGTATATAAAGGAGAAGGTACCTGGATTCGGTTAAGAATGATTTTGAAGTAATAGGTTTAACATCAGAAGAAGCACCAATGTTAGCACTGAATAGGGGATCATGGAGGAACTGTATAAGGGGTGCTATGCTCCAGACTGAACGCTGAAAGGCATAATCAGTCTTAAATGATGATGATGATGATGATACATTTGTATAAACAAGCATCTCTAGTAACTATATAATGTTAATAAGTGTATGAGCAACTGACATTGTAGTCTTAGTATGTAACTGATATACAATTGTAATTTAGCATTTATATACATTTGTATAAACAAGCATCTCTAGTAACTATATAATGTTAATAAGTGTATGAGCAACTGACATTGTAGTCTTACTAATATGTACTTTTATTTACTCATGTAGATGATGTATTAACTGTGCTTTACATGTTGCAAGGCGAATTGTACCAAAATATGCTGAACAGTTGATAAAAACATTCTAAATTTCACCTTCATACATCTATATATTCCTCAAAAAAAGGGAGCTTTACAGGTAGGCCAACAGAAGACAGCCAGGTAACAAATGACATTTTTTTTCATGTGATATAATTACAAACTAACAATTTTTCAGCTTTTTTTCCTTTGGTTGTAGTGTGAAGCCTTGCTTTTTGGCAAATTTCATGATTCTAGGTCAACTGAATGTGCTCTGTATGTTTTGACATTTAGATCTTGATATTTTGCCTGCATTGACTCAGAAGCTAATGTTTATTGTACTGCCAAGGGACTATAGACCTTAGTATGTGACAAAAATTTCAACTTGATAAGTCTACTCATTTCTGAGGAAAAGGGGTCTTAACAGATGGATGGACAGACAGGCAGTCTGATAATAAGTGACATTTGTATGTGTGTTTGTGCTATAATTACAATTTAAGAACTCTGGAATTTTTTTTCTTTAGTTGTAGTGTGAAAGTTTGCTTCCTACCAAATTTCATGGTTGTAGGTTGAGGTGTTCCTGCCTTGCTGTGGATAGTAACTGCCAAATAAAATCAAATCAAAGTAAAAGTTTCTACAAATGTTAATCTTGAAGTCGGGCAGTTGTAACTCAGGTTGTTCAAAAATACGTTCTAACTCCTTTTTGGTGTTTCTGGTGCAGTTGATTCTTCCAGGAAATTTCTTAAGTGGGCCATAGAACACCATGATTCTCAAATAGCATGAAAAGTCAAAGAAAATTTTAGATGTACAACATTGTTTCATACAGTAATTTCATTAATTACAATTGCAGATGTTGTTCAAAATAACAGAAAATGTTATCATTTGGAGATTACAATTAAAATATATGAAATAGGACACAAAGTCAAATACACATTTGTTGTTTTTATGGAAAAATAAGTGAAATGAGTCAAACAAACAACACTGATTACATTCTTGTTAATTGCACTGAAAATACATTATTCTAAGCATTCCTACTATGTTTCCTTCTTTAAGTATGAATACATTATTTTTTGTGTAGGCAGAATTTCAATATGTAATCTACTAGCCTGTAAACACTTTGTTTACAGTGTCAGTTAGCTTTGTGTTGTGAATTACAGTAACTGTGAAGTAACTACAAGCTGTTATGTTAAACAATAGTATAGCAAGTTCACAGTATGACAAACAGAATTGTTATAGGTTTCTAACATCATAAAATACAGCATATTTGCTGCTCCTTTTGATATCCAGTTGTTTGTAAATGAAAAGTCCTAATTGCAACCAAACATATTGACAATGCATGTTCCTACCAGTTGTTGAAAATCACATTACAGAGCTCAAAAGGTGAAATTACGTACAAAGATCCTAGCTGATGACTTAACAATTAATGAAGAAATCCAAATAACTTCAAAATCATATTAAAAATATTGTACAACCACAGATTGGACAAAACTTATGCAGGCAATCAACGAAAGAGCTAACAAAGTACAATAACTTATGACATATGACAATAATTGAGATATAAACAAAACATCATTTAGAAGTGATCAGTTTTGAGAAACAGTACTACCATGTATAGAAAAAAAACTTTCTCCACTTCCTCTTATATAATATAGAATCAATATTTTCTTTAACATGACCTATTTTCAATTGTAATGTAATAAGGCAGCCAAACCTAATATATCTCCTAACTTTCATTTTGAGGTAGGTAAGCACAACTCTTACCTCAGACTCTTACTTCAAACATAACAGATAGTGATGGTGCCACAGACCCCCCCACCTCCCACCCTCCCACCCTCCACCCTCCCACCCCCAAACAAGTTATCATGGTCAGTTATATCATTTATCGCTGTTTACTCTAATCTCAGACAATAAGCCATAAGTATCTTCCCATTTGCTACAAGCACATACAATAAGCTATCAATATTTTACCAGTGTAGAGTATTTAAATCTAAATACATCTTTTCTTCCAGTACAGAACATATCAGTATAAACAATCTTCTTCCTATGACAGGAAATTTCAAGTAAAATACCACTTTTCTCTTTACAAAATTATTTAATTGGACAGATAAGAAATCTGCTCACCAAGTGGCTGCAGAACACACACATAAAATATTGCTGTAATTGGCAGTGGCTCTTTCTACAGGCAGAAGGGTTAAAGGGTAAGGACTGGAGAGTTCTAGGAAAATGGGTAGATTTTGCAAAAGTCACCCTAAACCACCAGTCAGGGGAGACTTACTGTACAGGATGAGAAGGAAAGACATTGTTGGGGACTGCATTGCATGAGATTTGAAAACCTGATAGCTTAAAGGTGGAAGAAAGGGTAATATGCAGACAGAGATTACTGCTTGCATCATGCATGAGTTAATAAGAGTGAAAAGCTAATAGATTCTATTTAACAGAGGTGGGGAGGGGGGGGGGGGGCAGTGAAAAATAGACAGGAAAGACAATGAAAGATGTAGAAAACTAAAACAGAGTGAATCAAAGAGTAGTTACAGTGAAGAAATGCTCAGACAAAAGAAATTAACGTAAATTAGGGCCAGGGGGGTGGCAAGAACTAAGGCCATGGTGTAGTGTTAGTTCCCACCTGGCACATGTCCTATACCAGCTATTATGTAAACACTGTTCAGCCTTCTACAGTGGCATGACTACCACCAAATTATCAATTAGAATGAATGGGCGTAGGCAGAGGGTGTATACTGGCAACTCACAATATCCTGTTGCAGAGCATGCTCTACAACATGACATTCATGACCTCGGCATCTGTTTCACCACACGCACCATCTGGATTCTTCCCCCAGACACAAGTTTCTCCTAAATCCATAGGTGGGAACTAACATTACAACATGTCCTTGGTTCTCACCACCCACCTTAATTTACATTAATTTCTTCTGTCTCAGCATGTCTTCACTGTAACTACTCTTTGCTTCACTCTGTTTTAGTTTTCTATATCTTCCATTGTCTTTCCCATCTATTTATCACTACCCTCTCCCACCTCTGTTACGTAGAATGCACTTAAGATTTTCACTCTTATTAACTCATGCATGACGTAAGACAGTAATCTCTGTCTGCATATTACCCTGTCTTCCATATTTAACCTCTCTGGTTTTCAAATCTCATCCGATGCAGTCCCCAACAATCAGTCTTTCCTTCTCATCCCGTACAGTAAGTCTCCTCTGATGTGCAGTTCTGTGCAACTTTCTCAAAATCTACCCCTTCTCCTAGACCTCTCCAGTCCTTTTCCTTCACCCTTCTTCCTTCCCCTTCAAACCTTCTGTCTGAAGAAAAACAAAGATGAGGTGACTTACCGAACAAAAGCGCTGGCAGGTCGATAGACACACAAACAAACACAAACATACACACAAAATTCAAGCTTTCGCAACAAACTGTTGCCTCATCAGGAAAGAGGGAAGGAGAGGGGAAGACGAAAGGAAGTGGGTTTTAAGGGAGAGGGTAAGGAGTCATTCCAATCCCGGGAGCGGAAAGACTTACCTTAGGGGGAAAAAAGGACAGGTTATACAATGGTTATACAAAAAACGAGATTAATCGAGCACTTCACCCAAATAGAAAAATGCCTAAAAATGGGAGACAGCAACAACCATCAGCTGGAAAAGTATTTCTTCCGTTCATCCATAATATCACGGATCGCATTGGAAAAGTACTAGCCAAGTTTCAGGTAGAGACCATTTTTAGGCCTACTAAGAAAATTAGTGAATGCCTAAGATCAACAAAAGATGCTCGTCACCCCCTAGCCACCCCAGGGGTATATAAAATTCCGTGTAGTTGCGGCAGGGTTTACATAGGAACTACCAAAAGAAGCATCAATACACGGTTGACGGAGCACAAAAGAAACTGTTGCTTGGGACATATCGACAAATCGGCAGTAGCGGAACATGTTTTTAAGGATGGAGATCACGACATAAAATTTGGTGAAACAAGCGTGCTAGCGAGGACGTCGCACTATTATACACGTATGTATAGAGAGGCAATTGAAATCCACAAACATCAATACAATTTTAATCGTAAAGAAGAAGGATTAAAATTGGATAAGATATGGCGGTCGACGTTGCATCAATCACGTGACAATCGATTGCCTGCAATCGAGAGAACAGACGATAGCCAGAGATAGCTGCACATCGACGCCATGTGACGTGTGGTGGCGCCCCCTACGATCTCTATATAAGCGGCGGCCCCAGCTCCTAGCAGCCAGTCGTCGACTCACCTCGGAAGATGTTCTCCGCAGTTGAGAACGAAACGTCAGGGAGAAGAAGTTCTACAGATCGACCACGGCAACTTAGCCCGGAAGGGTTTACTGATAAAGACGCCGGCCGTGAAAGCCTACATGGAATGAATGTTGTATCTGACTGGTGGTTGGGTGCAAGGGACCAGTTGACACAGCATTTTATGCATGACCTCCTCGTTCACACATGATCTGGAGCGATCATGTGTATGTGCCTCTGATACCAGCTAATCTACCACAACAATATTTTACATATAAATTAGAGCCATTGGCTTACCTATATCAATTGTGCAGGCTGTACACTGGTAAAATCTATGTAGTAAATCACAATGAATATGTGTCTTCTTTAAGTACTCATCAATTGGAATGGCCACACATTCTCTGATGGATTTTACCTCATCAAATTTGAATAACACACTGTTTATCTCATTGACTATTAAATCAGACTGCTCCTTCCCTTAAAGGTGACAGCCACTTTCACTGTCAACTGTAGGGTAAACAGTAGCCTGTCTTCCTAATCACAGTTAATGTAACATAGCTCATAATCTGCAGTCTGTTACATTGGGCCATCTTGTCAGACAGTAGTACATCCTATTTTATCAGTATTTGCTGGATATCAGATACATTACATTTTCTGGAGACAATGGACAGTTCTTAATAAACACTGTGTAGCACAATAAGTACACTTATTTGAAACTCTGAATCAAATGTTGACTGACTCTGCATTATATGATGTAAATTGTAGATGTGCCATTATTATGTAAGGAGCAGAAAAATTGGAGAAATAAAGTTTATAGGAATCTGGCAGTAAGAATAATTACAACAGTTCTTCACAATGCTGAAACCACAGCAAGAAAAACTTCATAGTGTGCTGTCCTTTGTGCTAAAAATTTACTATTTTCAAGAACTGAACATTTACACTCATATGAGGAGGAAGTCCATGTGAACTGGATTATTTACGAAATGGAATATTTCATTCAGCTGTGGAGTGTGCAAATTTATGTTTGCTAGCAAGTAGAAATAATGTACAAAGTTTAAGATAACACTCTTCATAACATAGTTTGTGCCACTTACTCTTTATTTTCCTACTGAGAGATAACAGTGCACTCTATAGCAAATTATCTTGTAGCTTGTGCTGTTGAGTTATTTACCCTTTCTTTTTACATCTTTGTATAGTTTTTGTATGGTGACACTGCATTTCATTATTCACATGTAATGGGCAAGTATTTTTACCAATTTGACTGTGGCAGAATGAGCTCAGAAGAATATAGTAGTTTTAAAGAATATTACAGTGGCCTTGTGGGGTCTCTTTCATGATCTTTAAAATCCATTTTGCATGCTTGAAATCCATCTGTTCGATTTACAGTCTTCAGATTTGACTGATTTAGCATGTAACCAAAGTTTAACAGACTCCTTTTAGCACTCATGTGGATAACCTCACAGTTTGCGTTATTAGGGTGAGAGGAATTAACAGACTTTGAACGTGGAATGGTAGTTGGAGCTAGATTCATGGGAAAGACCATTTCAAAAACTATTAGAGAATTCTATATTCTGAGACTCATGTGACTTCATGTAGCTTGTGCTGAGAACATCAAATTTCAGGCATTATCTCTCACCACTGACAACACAGTGGCCAATGGCCTTCACTTAACAGCAGAGACCAGCGGCATTTGCTTCGAGTTGTCAATGCTGACAGATATGCAGTCCTGTGTGAAACAACAGCAGAAATCAATGTGGGATGTGTGATAAATATGTCTGCTAGGACAGTGCAGCAAAATTTGGTGTTAATGGGCTATGGCAGCAGACGACCTTAAGCAAGTGTCTTTGCTAACAGTATGACATTGCCTGCAGCACATCCCCTGGATTCATGGCCATATTGGTTGAACCCTTGGTGGCTGTAAAACCAGGGCCTGGTCAGATGAGTGCTGATTTCAGTTGGCAAGAGCTGATGGAGGATTCAAGTGTGGTGCAGACCCCACAAAGCCATGACCCATATTGGAAGAAATACAGACAGTGTCGTAAAAATACTCCTTCAAACCTAATGGAACAGCTGAAGGGAAGACTTCATATGCAGCAGCACCTGTATGTGAATCAACACAAACAGGTCTTTTATACAAAAGCAAGACAGCACCAGCAGTTACAACTCAAGTGGGAAACGTTAGTCCACTGCCAACTTGTGAAGCAGCAGCATTTAAGGAGGAAGAACAGTCATCAATAGCAGAAACAGCAACACCAACCCCCACAGGATCAAGTGTACAAGCTGACAGTGTAGAAACCTCACCAACGGGAGACCCACCCTCTATGGTAAAAAGGAGCACAGTAGTGACTGCAGCTGCTCCACATAGGATGTGCCTGAGATCAAGAAAGTCCTCAGCTGCAAATGGGGATTTTTTATGGTACTGGGGCAGAAGGGGGAAGGTTCCAATCAGAATGTAAGTAATGTAGTTAATAACAACAAATGTGGGTGTTACCAGCACAACAGCTCCCTCTTCCCTGCAGAAAACTGTTCCTGTAATACTGGTATGTCAAAAGAAATAAAACTCAGTCCCAACAGTGGCAGCACCACAACCAATCATGCAATTAAAAATAAGCTCAAATTTTTTCACCAAAATATTCAAAGCCTGCTCTGTAAGTTAGACCAATTTATTGTAAATATTGATGAACCAACAGGCACAAATTGTGCTCATATTCTCTGTCTGACAGAACACCATATCACTTTTGGCATCGAAATGCTCAATATACCAAACTATGTTTTAGCTACCTCATTTTGTAGAAAGCAGTTATTTATGTGAAAAACAGCCTGTCCTTTAATACAATAGATGTAGAGAAATATTGTGTAGAGAAAGACTTTGAGGCATGTGTCACAGAAATAGTAGAAGCTAACAAGAAACTGGTAATCGTAGCAGTATACAGGGCTCCATCTGGTAATTTTAAAGTATTCATGAAACAATTAGATTCTGTGCTATTGTAAATCACAAGAAAAAATAGGGACATTATAGTGACTGGAGATTTTAATATAGATTTCCTAGAAAGCTCATCTTCTAAGACAGAGTTTGCAAATTTAATGCATACCTACAACCTTGTCTCCACTGTCAGTTTTCCCACAAGAACTACTGCCACTTCCAGCACTCTAATAGACAATATCTTTGTAGATATGAGTAAAACTAATCACATCAAAGTTGAAAAAGTCATAAATGGTCTCTCTGATTATGATGGGCAAATACTCACAATTGACAACTTTAATACAAATCAGAACAAAGCTAGTGCACAGTGGAAAACCATTAGAAACATGAATGAGGAAAATATCCAAAAATTCTAATTATGCATTTGGGAGACTGACTGGAGATATGTTTATCTTGCAAATGATGTTAATACAAAATATAGTTTATTTACTGATGAATTTTCAGGTATATTTGAAAATGTCTTTCCAAAAAAGGTCTGTAGACTACAGAACAGGCAATCAAGCAAAAAACCATGGCTCACCAAGGGCATAAAAATATCATGCCAGAGAAAAAGAGAACTGTATATAATATCTAGACAATCCAATAATCCCCTCCAGATGAAATATTATAGGACCTACTGCAAAATCTTAACTAAAGTCATTAAAAAATCTAAAAGTATGTGCATGAAATCTGAAATTAACTGTTCAAACAATAAAATCAGAACGATTTGGAATGTAATAAAGAGGGAAACAGGTACTGCACCATCTGACAATGAAAAAACTGCTGTCCTAAAACTTAACGATTTGGAAATAACTGATAGTAAACAGATAGCAGACACATTTAACAACCACTTTCTAAGTGTCACCTCTCAAATAGGTTGCAGTGGTGACCTAAGGGAAGCTTTAGATATTCTGAAACTTAGCCTCCCACAATGTTTTAATTATGTAAATGTAACACCCATAACTGTTAATGAAATTAAAAAAATAATTCACTCATTGAAAAGTAAAGGATCTTCAGGTATAGATAACATCTCTAATAAACTCTTGAAAGCCTGCAGTAGTGATGTAAGTGTAGTACTTGCTCACATTTGCAACACGTCTCTTTATGAGGGAGTTGTTCCAGAGAGAATGAAGCATGGCATTGTGAGCCCTCTTTTCAAGTCTGGCGATGCTACAGATGTAAAAAATTATCGTCCTGTCTCTCTCTTAACAACAATTTCAAAGGTTCTTGAAAAGGCAGTGTATAACAGGATTGTGGCACATCTTGATAAACTTAATATTATTAACCACAGACAGTTTGGTTTTCAAAAAGGGGTTTCCACAGAGTGTGCCATATATTCACTCACAAATGATGTCTTGGAGTCTATTAATAGTAAGAAGTCACCAGTTGGTGTCTTCTGTGATATTTCCAAGGCCATTGATTGTGTAAACCACAAGATACTCTTGGAGAAGGCCTATCATTACGGAATCAAAGGGCCTATAGGTAACTGGCTAAAATCATATCTTGAAGACAGGAAACAAAAGGTGGTTCTAAATGGCTGCAACAAAGGATCTTCTAATCTAGTGGATTCTGAATGGGGCAAAATTCAGCATGGAGTTCCCCAGGGATCTGTCCTTGGACCCTTGCTGTTTTTAATATATGTTAATGATTTACCCCTGTCCATTAGTAAAAATTGTGAATTTACAATGTTTGCTGATGATACAAGCATTGTCGTAGATGGTAAGTCTACTGCTGATCTGGAGACTGATGTTAATGATATACTCAGAGAAGTTACAGCTTGGTTTTCAATTAATTCTCTTTCAGTTAATATTAAAAAAACTAATTTTATACAGTTCCACACAAAAAATAAAACTCTAGAAAATATATTAATTGCTCATGACAACGAGGAACTAGAACAGGTGCAATCCACTAAATTCCTGGGGGTTCACATTGACAGTAGGCTCAACTGGGAACAGCATGTGTCCCTTACTCTAAAAAGGCTTTCATCAGCAACTTTTGCTCTAAGAATAATTACTCATTTTGGGGACATCAACATTTTAAAATCATCTTACTTTGGGTACTTTCACTCATTAATGAGTTACGGAATGATATTCTCAGGTAATTCACCAGCCTCAAAAAAAAATCTTAACTGCTCAGAAGAGAGCAGTCAGAATCATGTGTGGGGTTCCTCCATGAACCTCATGTAGAAAACTTTTCACACAGTTAGGTATTCTGACCACAACATGTCAGTACATATACTCTCTGATGAATGTAGTTAATAAAGACTATGCTCAGTATGAAACAAATTGTTCATACCATAACTACAATACTAGAGGTAAAGATGATCTACATGTTGAACTAAAAAATTTAACACTTGTACAGAAAGGAGTAAAGTATGCTGCTATAAAGACTTTTAATGCATTGCCTAATTATATTAAATGTACAAGAGAAAATTAAATGCTGTTCAAAGGTATGTTAAAAAAATACCTGCTCGACCATACACTGTACTCGTTAGATGAATTCTTTTCCAGAAGTAATGCCCTCCCTTAATAATAGATGTATTTAGTCTCTTAGTTATTAGATGGATGATACAATATTACGTTATAGTGTTAATGTTATAGTTATAATGTTATATTGAGAATTGCTATACTAGTTAAATGACAGCTTGTAAATGAGAAAAAGTGATACTTATAATATCTATATCATTGTATTATATTACTATTCTGTAGCATTAACTGTATTTGTACAATTGTATTGACACGTTCCACATCCAGGCAAATCACTCGCATGTACGGATCTATGGAATACGCATACCAAATAAAAATAAAAAGCCAACCAGGCACTGTGCAAGATGGTGGTGGCTTCATAATGGTGTAGGCTGCATTTATATGGAATGGGCTGGGTCCTCCAGGTCAGCTGAACTGATCGTTGACTGGAAATGGTTATGTTAAGCTACTTGGAGACCATTTGCAGCCATTCATGGAATTCATGTTCACCAACAAGAATGTCTTGTCACTGGGCCACAATTGTTCATGATTTGTTTGAAGAACATTCTGGACAGTTCAAGCAAATGACTTGGCCACACAGACCACCCAACATGATACCCATCAAACATTTATGGGACATAATCGAGAGGTCACTTTGATCTCAACATCCTGCACTGACAACACTTTCACAATTATGGACAACTACGGAGGTAGCATGGCTCAGTTTTTCTGCAGATGATGTCCATTGACTTATTGAGTCCATGCCACATTGAACTGCTGCACTACACTGGGCATATTAAGAGGTATACCATGCCTTTTGTCACTTTAGTGTATGTTAACACACATAAACAGCTCTTAGTAAACCTAAATTTAATTATAACTACATTGGAATCGAATCTTCCATAGCAAGCAAAAATTAATGGTGTTATGATTACACTCTTTTGAAAGTTTATTCTATCTTTCTATGAAGAGCTGTGTACTTGGCAACAAATTGCTATTTTTCATTTGCAATGACAGTATCTAGCCTCTTTCTATGGGTCTGCAAAATGGTTTCTGGAATGTATTAAGATAATGCTGAATTTTTTATTTAGATGTATAGGTAAAGTACACATTGTGCTTTGTATCTGATCCTTGAAAGGATAAACAGGTCAATGAAAGCAGGTTCAAGAAACAGGTAGAGTCCAATAAGATGAGACACCATATGACTTATTCACTTACACACTATCTGTAAATATGCTTGCATTTCTTCACTACAGTGTAAATTCAACAAGTACACTGGACACAAAGAGCCCCACTACACTCACAAACAATGAATCAGACTTGATCAAAACTATTCAATTACACACAGGGGCAGTGTCTACACACACTTTCTGACAGAACACCAAAAGTCACAAGACCTGTGTCACAACAAGGAAATGGAACAACAGCAGCACTCCAAGTGGCATGGCAGTGAACTTTGAATTGAAGAAATATGGGGCTGAAGTGTCTACTATTGCTTTTCAAAACACTAGTATTAGATGATAGTAGAGGGTGTATCAAAAAGAATCATCCAATTTTAAAAATCATAACAACTGCATTATTTGATATATGTGAGTGAACAATGTACTTTTGGAAAGAGCAAACTCTGGAGTTTTACACAGTTCCCACTAGGTAACAGCAAAATGCACCCACTTCAGTTATAGTAAAAATTGTGTCAGGACAACAGAAAGCATTTTGTGTTCTATGTTTTGCCCAGTGCAGATCAGTAATAACTATTCAGAGTGTCTTTCGTAGTAGGTATGGTGTGAATCCTCCTACAACACAGAGCATTCAACGATGGCATGAACAATTCCGGGAAACAGATTGTTTGTGTCAAGGCAAATTGCTGGGCCATCCCCAAGTGTCTGACACAGATACTGAAAGCATCCACCATAGATTCACAAGGAGTCTGCAGAAATCAGTTTGCCATGCAGCTCGGCAGCTCAACAAGCCCACAATGTCCATCTGAAATGTGTTGCTTTGACATTTACACTTGAAACCATACAAAATTCAGTTACTGCCAGCTCTTTGTGAAGGTGACAAACAACAGTGTGTGGAGCTCTGTAATTTCATTCTTGGCAAGATGGAGAATGACTGTTTTCTTCCATGTTTAGTGTTTAGTGATGAGGCAACATTTCATTTAAATGGAAAGGTGGACCGTCATAATCTGAGAATGTGGGGTACAGAACAACCATATGAAGCTGTACAACATGAGAGGGACTCTTTAAAATTTAATGTGTTTTGTGCAGTTTCACAGGAAAAGGTGTATGCTCCATTTCTATTTGCTGAGAACACAGTTTCAGGAGGCACATATCTCAATATGCTTGAGAACTTCCTTCCCCTGCAGTAGGAGACTGATTCAAATGACTTTATTTAGCAACAGGATGGGGCACTGCGAGACTGGCATCTGGGAGCAAGCGATTTTTTAAATCAAAGGATTACTGAACAATGGATTGGTTGCACTGTACAAAATAATTCAGCCTTACATTACTGGCCTCCAAGGTCATTGGACTGGACTGTATGTGATTATTTCTTATAGGGGTTTATAAATGACTCTGTTTATGTGCCTCCATTACCAACAACAATGGTTGAACTGAGACATTGCATGACGGCAGCTGTGGAAGCTGTAACTCAAGACATGCGTGCTGCAGTGTGGGAACAATTTAAATACCTCATTGACATATGCTGTGCATGTCAAGGAGGGCATATTGAATGTGTATGAAAAGGTATATATATAGTTTCCTGTTCATCAAGAAACAAAAGTAAACATATACGTTTATTAGTTTCAGTATTATGAGAAGGAAAGTTGCTACTCACCATTTGATTTATTAGTTTAAGATGTATAGAAATGCCAAATCAGATGATTCTTTTTGATACACTCTGTATTTTTCATTTCTACTTTATGGTTGGGTGTGGTAGTTCAGTAGTAAGGTGTATTTTTTTGTAAAACCCAATAGTGCAATTTTGACCATGTGGCTGTTAACAAATCAAAGTTCCTGATTATGAACATTTTGTACATATTACCTCTCTGAATTGCAATGTAAATTCAAGTATGTTGCCTGTATTCTGCTTAATTTTTGCTCTCATCTGTAATATTGGGCGGGGTAAATGATTCCATATTAGTTTTTGCTTCATATGAAACAGAAACCAGTTTTGTCACATGGTGTTTGTGCACTCATGTCTATTTGTTACTGATTATGAATTTGCGTATGAATTGCTTGATTTAAATGCACTGTAAGTATATCACTTGTGTTCTGTGTTATTTTTGATACCATCCATTTTTCATACTCTTGCATTTAATGGAAGCCACTGAAATTTTCATTGACATCTGCTAAAGCATACTGTTTGTAGTACCTGTTAATGTGTGAAAACATTTGAATAGCTACTGCTGCATTTTTAGTATTTGTAAGGAGAAATGCTTTAGTCACCAATAGTACAGAGCATAGGGCCATATCTGATGGCTGTGTCTATCTCTGCATCTGTATTCTGCAAGACACTGTGAAATGCATGGCACTCAATGGCAAGAAGAAACAACATTGAAAGCAGAATTATATACTCAGTCCCTTGCAATGTATAATATAGCAGAAAAACAATACTGTAAAAACCTGCTAACATGGAGTTTTCTACTAAATGCAAGAATGTATGGAAAATGGATGCAAACAAAAATAACATAGAATATGAGCAGTATATTTACAATGCATTTAAATTGAGCAATTCCCACACTGATTTGTGAACAATAATAGATACACATAAGTCTGCAAAACAAAATGCAATGAAACCAGCTTCTGTTTTATTTGAAACAAAAACAAATTTAGGAACACTACCCCACCCAATATTATGGATGTGAGCAGGAGGCAATCACAATAAGACTAACATATTTACAACACAATTCAAATGGTGCAATACACATCAGAAGCCATAATCAGAAGCACACAGTGATGAAACCAGCTTCTGTTAACTATGAAATGAAAACAGACATGGAACACTAAAAATCAGCCAATAAGAAAGTGAGATGATGGGTTGATTAGAGAGCCTATATTGTCTCTCTCTACACTGGCTCTCTCGCACTGATGAACTTGGAGCACTTCAAGTGGCATGACAGTGAACCAGGGGTGTGTTACCAGATGTCCGATATGAATTTCATTCCCATGCTCTCCCAGCTTCTTCAGTTTGACAACGAAACTCAGCAGTTGTCAACAAATGTGCCATTATTGTAACGGACTCATTTATGTCATTTTGGTATCACTTCTGAGTGATTAAAGATCACATAGGAGGGTATGTAAGGGTGATTTTATGTCATCATGACAAAAATATTTCCATTACTGCCACATCACACCACAAAGCAGATTGCACTTTCAGGGGATGACAGTCGGAAGACCGTTTTGAAATCAAGCCTCACTTGTCGATATTGACTTTCAAGAGGTGGCCGTTGTTTGTGAACTTATGAGACATAACAGAAAATATCATAAGAAAGACTACTACATACACCTCCTTCCAAGTGCCAGGCTAATAAGTGGAAAACTGCACACACTGTTTCAGAAACATCAACAATACCAAAAGCAACTTTTTTTAAAATATTTCCAAATGAGTGTTGAAAGTTTTGATGAATTACTTTGCATTTTACCATCATTAACATACATAAATATGATCTTGAGGTTGCCTGTCCCAACTGAACGCAAGTTGTCCCAAGAGCTTAAAACTACTATTCGACTGATTTCTAAACGACCGTTAATTTTCAAATTGCTTCTCCACTTCCTCTATAACAATATCATTAGCAATATCATCTTCAAGCACAGCCCTGTTGTGTGAAGATGTTGATGCCATAATTGCCTGCCACTTTGTTGTTAGTCATATAACAAATGGGGACTAGAGGGCACAGGTAGAGTGACAAGTTTGTCAACTGGGTACGTCCAGCAATAAAAACCTAGTGAAGCAGTAATAGTCTTGTCATGGGTTTTTTCTCAGGTCAGTGGACAGAAGTGTTATCCTGTCATCAGATTGCAATATGTGTGCATCTAAGTGAATATCCACAGACTGAACAAGAGTGACGAAACAGTCATGATGGCAAAATTCACATGTGCATGCTAGCCCTAACGCTTCCCAATAATTTGGTCACAAACATATGTGATGACTCTACCATAATAAGCATGAACTCAGATAGTTTTTTACAGTTGCAGAGTTGCTGGTGAAGAGATTCAAACTTACAAAACAAATGAAATTTACTGTTTTCCTCCAGTGCAATACGAGGGTTATTCCAAAAGTAAGGTCCGATTGATTGCCAAATTGAAACCACAGTGAACATCAGAAATGTTTTACTTGTAACAATTAGCTACACCTTTCAGCTACTTCTCTACGTAGTCGCCGTTCTGACTTAGACTTTTGTCATAGCGTCGTACCAACTTGTCAATAGCCTCATCATAGAAGGCAGCCGCCAGTGCTTTCCGCCAATTCTCCACGCTGGCCTACACCTCGTTGTCTGTGTCAAAATGTTGTCTTCAAAGACAGCGGTTCATGTGACCAGAGATGAAACTCAGGGGGAGACAATTGCGGACTGTATTGTGGGTAATCTAACATTTCCATTTGAAAACGATGCAGGAGCATCTTCATTGCCCCTGCAGAATGCGGCTGAGAATTGTCATGAAGACGAAACAGCACGACAGTTATGTAATGTTGGCTGCATAGCTTCAGGCGAAATTTCTCACCAGGCCCTCGTACTTGGCGGCAGACACTATTTTCTAGACATCTTTACGCACTCACTGCGAGCTCAGAAATGAGAAGAGTGACGTGATGCTAACTGGGGTTATACTAGAGACACTACCCAACACATCTGTGCAAAGCTTTATCGGATTTTCATAGTCGTTTCCATTTCGCGACCGATCGGACCTTACTTTTGGAATAACCCTCGTATTTTGGATTTAAACAAATCTTCCTCTCGTGTATGGACTAATTATATTCCAAATAGAATAGATTTAATATTGTTCAGAATTAATAAAATTTGAAAGCACTTGCAAAATAATTATTGTGTTATACAGATTTTGCAGTGATAATTAGCAATAAAAATTATGTGTTAGCAGAAATGATAATTGTGTTGGAACTGTCATATGTTTTTCATACATTACATGTCATATGTTGTAAAATATGAGACAGTACTGAATATTAATCTTAAATAATACCAGTAATTGTAAACACTATTAGATTAAGGTTATTGAAAGTGGCATGATAAATAGAAGTAAACAATCCTGAGAAAGATTACAAACAAAGTTTCTAGAAGCAGTTTTAAACAACGAGCCTAGGAGCATACTACAACTCTCTACATATTGCTTCCTTACAAATAGCAAGGAGGAGATCAAATTAATTACAGAGCACACAGAGGTATCTAAAAAGTCATTTTGTTGACAGTCAGTTCATGAATTGAGCTGTAAGAAGCTCTTATAATTGGTACAGTGGGAAGTACTCTATGCAAAACACTTCTGTGAAGCATGGGTGTAGATGTAAGTTTACAACACTGTGGTTATATCTCACACTGGTATAATGGCATGAAATTGTTAACTGAAGTAGGAGTGAAAAAAAAGAAAGAAAGACTGTCTGTGGTGACAGACTGATCTGTAGCATCTAGGTTAACTTGGAATGTGACAGTCAGGTTGTGAGTTGGTTAAGCCATCAAATGTGATAGCGGAAAACCTGTCTGTGGTGGTTGACTGCTCTGTACATTAATTTGTCTAGGCTGCATTGGAAGGTGAAATTTCACCTGTATGTTAAATAATAATCACCCCATGAGAAATGTGTTTCAAGTGCTTTTCCTTAAATATTGAATTATATACCCATGTGACATGTGTGGGGCTGTATCCCAGCGTAAAATTTTCATTTCTCTCCTGAATGGGAACTGAGCTATCAGATACAGCAATGATATATTTTTCATTTCATTTTACCCAGAGAAGCCAATGTAAAGGTGAAATTCTCCAAATTTTCAATATTATTTAAACTGAAATGTAAAAAGATATTTACAAAATTACCCACATCAGTTTCAGTGTGTCACAAAAACAGACAGGTGCAAGTTACGTGTTGCACTCTTTCACATTTCATATATTCATATATTTCTATAACATAAAACAACATTTCTCCATTCATCCTGCACTTATATTAATTTGCAAGCAAAACTATCGTAAATACAGAGTGAATGTTGGTGACAACAGACAGTTTTGAAACTTATATTAATTCAGCCAATGTGAAAGCTCAGTTTCCATAATGTCATAGTAGTAGTAGTAGTAGTAGTAGTAGTTTATTCATCCAGAGACAATTTACATTGCATGGATTTCGTAATGATGTCACCCTTAGTGGGAAGACAAAAAGGAAAGAAAATCATTCAATTCAGATTTCAAGACTCATGTTATAGATTAGGAGTCATCTCACAGTGACAGTAAACTATTGTGTTTATCAAAAAAGAGAGAAGCTATGAGTAGTGCCATTACACTGAACAAGAGTCTGGTATCTACCTACAAAGAAAGCTGTTATGGCAGCAATGGAAGTGGTGAGAAAATCAGCATGAGGAATAATGTTGAAATCAAAATGGTACTCAGACTGCACACAACAAACTAACAATAAATCATAATTTTCGAAACATAGATAAGTACAGTAAAGGAACCACCATATTTCATGTGACTAATTTTGAAAAAAAAAAAAAAAATGCTGTGAGCTGGAACAAACCTAGAAGAGAGTGGACTGAAACATGTTTTAGAGATTATCAAATGGTTGGCAGGAAGTATATAATAACAAAAATACAAACCTATATTAGGCAACGTAAAACTGATAAAGAGGGGCCATGTATTCTGCTATGTGAAAAAGAAGATACTCTCTACTTTCTGTGTTGCAGCATATTTAAGCAAAGAATCCACAAAAACAACAGATTCCAAGGAATAATTTTGCAGTATGACTGTTTCTGTCTGTACGGGTACAAAGAATCCAAGAACCTCACCATAAATCACAAATAGCTTTCAAGGAAACATCTACTGAAGCAAATATAAATGCAATTCAAAAAACAAGCCTGCTATTAAAAGGTACAACTGTGACATAAATGCAAGTGAAACATCACCAATAAGAATATTTTTAATATGTATGGGGCAAACTATAGATGGCCAAGTACTTATTGGTGTATTTTATTAATGGTACATGCACAAATGTAATCATTTATGAGTTTGCATTGGAGAGACAAGCTGCACAATTCATGAAATACATAAATAAGTTTGATCATGCACTGGTGCTGCTTCTCACAGTGTGGTATCGGTTGCCTGAAACTGCAGTCGTGTAAGTGAGTTGTGTTTGCATGAGAGAGAGAGAGAGAGAGAGAGAGAGAGAGAGAGAGAGAGAGAGAGAGAGAGAGTCTATTGTTGACAAAGGCGAGTGGCCAAAAGCTTTAATTGTGAGAGTCTTTTTGTTGTGTCTATCTGTGACTCAGCATCTGTGCTATATAGTGAGTAGCTACTTTCCTTCTCATAGTATTGATAAATAAGTTTTGTTCCTCTTTGCTTTCTCCATGTACGTTCAGATAAATAAGAATCAAACAACTCTTTGCACTGCCTTGTTCGTGGCAACTATCTTTTAATTGCAGACCATGTTCCTTCCATGTTGTTTGTATGTGCTCTAGTTTGTAGATGTTTGAAATAAAGTATAGGTGCATGAACCCTTCATCTTAAAGGCACCTATAGAAACTGAAACAATCAGACATCATCATTGTCCCAGGTAGTATATTTTCTTAATTATCTCCAAATATACTTCTATCAATTTTTCTTGAACAACACAAAAAAGTACTTGTTAATGCCTCTCTCAGTACCACTGAATATCTATCATCCTGGTGCATTATAGGCTTTCTCAGTTTATTCTTTTATTTTATTTTTATTCATTCATTTATTTGTTTACTGACAAATAAAAATTAATCAGCATTCACAGTCACATATTTCCCAGCAAGTTTTTCATTGTTTTCGAAACATGCAGCAATACAAATTTCCCTACAGTATTCTTTCCAATAAAAAAGAGATTGATTGCCAAGTTGTGGCTTGTAACAAATGTATTTGCTGTTACATTCATATACCCAAAAGTATATCAACTGTAAAATGGTACTTATCAGTAGTTTGCTACCTTTTTTCACCAAACATTGTTTCTCATTCCCATCCTTCCCTTTTATCGAACACTTCCATATGAATCCACTACTTCAACTCTTCTTTGGTACCAGCTTCATTGCTGCCTGGCACATGTCACACTTACTTTCTTTCACAATGAATCCACTCGCCATATACCAATCTAGAATAGAACTTATCATCATTTAGGCTATGCAGAAACATCAGAACAATGCACTGGCTCATTTGTATTTGTATTTATTTATTTATCCTGTGGATCACATGTTGTACAAAGTACACATGATATAGGACAAGTCATTTTTCTTAACAAATATGTAGTTTGGAGAAAAAAAATAGGCAATGGACTGCCATTTAAAAAAATGTACACAAAATTGTTCATTGATGAATATAGTAACTTCACATACAGAGAATACAAACAATTTACATGGGGAACTAAGAAACATGTAGGCAATGTAGTGCTACTATAAAATTACACAAATAATCACTGAGATTATAGAATAGTGAAAATGTCAACTGGAAACACAACAGAAGGACAATGTCATTTAAAAACTACATTAAACATGAAATTAACATTGAGATTTCACAGACAATTAAGTTTTAATACTAATAGAATGTGTACTTGTACATTCAAAAAGCGAGTTAAAAAATTTTGGGAAGTGAAACTGAAACATAGTTGTGTATAGTAGAAATTAGGTTATTATTTTGCCTACAGAATGTTTTACTCTAATCACAGTATTTTACAAAGGAACTTTATAATTTTTCATTTCCAGGAATTCTTGTACTGAATAGAAACAGTGCTTTGTCAGAAATGCCTTTAGTTTATTTTTAAATATTGGATCTGGAGCAGTTTTTATTTGTTCTGGAATTTTATTGTGTAATACGACACCCAGATGAGTTATATATTTTTGGTATGATGATGTCCTTGAAAAAATTTGATGGATATTAGATTGCCCTCTGGTATAATGAGCATGTATATCATTGTTTTGGATTGATTTGCCTGTTCTTGAGAGGTATTCCCTGGTGAATAGGATTGTTTCTTGAATGAATAGGGATGGGATGCTTAGAACATTAAGTTTTATAAATTGACATTTACAGGATTCCAGCGTTTTGAGGCCACAGATTATCCTCAGTGCTCTTTTTTGTAGTTTAAATATATTTGTGCTGTGAGTTGAATTTTCCCAAAAGATGATTCCATAGCGGAGCAATCAGTGGAACTGCGCATGGTATGCTTGCATTAGTGTGGATTTACCTGTAGCAGATTTTAGTATTCTTAGTCCATAGCACAATGATGAGAGTTTCTTTGATAAGTTGTTTATATGTGTGTCCCATTTTAAATTTTGTTGGACCCATAGACCCAAAAATTTTGTTGCATTTACATTTTCAATTTTATCATTATTTAACTTTACTTGGATAGTTTTTTGATTGGATGTGGGAATTAGATGGAAGTTGATACATACAGTTTTCCCACTATTAACAATTAGGCCATTTTTGTTAAACCACTCAGAAAGTTTTTTCATAGAGCTATCAGATATTGTCTGAAGGGATTCAGGGCTAGATCCAGTCAACACTATGCTTGTATCATCAGCAAACAGGATAGTTTTTTGTGGGCTCATACGTTCAACAAGATCATCTATGTAAATGAGGAAAAGTAATGGCCCTAGAACAGAACCCTGGGGAACACCATATCTTATTGTTCTTTCCTCCGAGAGGAAAACTGTGTTATTTATTTTATTCTGTACATTAATATCGTATTGAAGTGATACCTTCTGTCTGCGGTTTTGTAGGTAAGAGCATAGCCAATTGTGAGCCACACCTCTTATTCCTCTTCTTTCCAATTTAGCAAGCAGTATTTTATGATCTAGTACGTCAAAGGCTTTAGAGAGATCTAAGAAGATACCTGCAGCTATATTATGTTGGTCAATTGATTTCAGTATGTGGTCCAACAGTTCAAAAATTGCTGTCTGGGTGGATAAAGATTTACTAAAACCATATTCCACAAGATTTCGGGATTGCAGCCGGATCTCATCGACTTCTTTCCACAATATTTCGGCTGACAACCTTACAGCCATCTTCAGGTGAGTGTTTGACACTGGAGACTGCTAGTGCAAGTTGCTCTATTTATACATAAAAGTGCCGCAGGCGCGCATGTGCAAGTTACCAAAACATGCGCGCCACCTGTCGATTCCAAGGCCCTCTACAATATTACTGCATCTATGGAGCACAATTGAATGCATGAAAAAAGTAAAACATGCACGCAGATGTGTCCAAAACAATAAAATGCAAAATTTCAATATTAAAATTACTTGTCGCTCGATGAGTCAGAAGCCATATAAATTTTACTTTTGGTTGAAATTAAAGAAATCAACGGGTCCCAGGCCTTATTCAATAAAAAGCCGCCATCATGATTAATGAGATTATCCGCTAAACGTATTCCTTCACAACTGAATCCCAGAAGGATCTCGATGGGGCCAAGATTTACGTGGCCGAATAATCCATAGTATGTCCTGTGGAAATACAATGTTCGGCTATAGCCGACTTACTTGGCTGTAAAAGGCAAGTGTGGCGCTCATGTTCAACGCAGTGGTCATGTGCTGTGCATGTGGTTTGACCAATGTAGGCTTTCCCACACTCGCAAGGTATTTTATAAATTCCAGCCTTCCGTAATCCCAGATCATCCTTGGCTGAGCCCAGAAGAGCACGAGTCTTTGTAGGTGGCCGGAAGATTGCTTTCACATGATGTTTCTTTAAAATTCTGCCTACTTTCGATGAAATGTTCCTGACATATGGGAGAAATGCTCTGGACTTAAACACCTCCTCATCCTCTTGATCTTGTTGGTGGTCACGTTTTTTCCTCCTTAAAGCAGTACTGACCTGATGTGCAGATTATCCATTATGTTGAAATACCGATTTCAAGTGCTCTAATTCGTCTGCAAGGCTGTCTTTATCAGACACGACATGTGCCCTATGCACCAACGTTCGAAGGACGCCCATAGTTTGTGACGGGTGATGACAGCTTGACACCTGCAGGTACAGATCCGTATGCGTGGGTTTTCGATAGACCGAATGCCCCAATGACCCATCCACCCTGCGTTTAACCATGATGTCCAGAAATGGTAGGCAACCATCTTTTTCAACTTCCATCGTAAACTGAATGTTTGTGTGGATGGAATTCAGATGTTGTAAAAACCGTGAAAGCTCTTCTTCACCGTGAGGACACACTACAAAGGTATCGTCCACGTACCGCCAGAAGACTTTTGGTTACAACATCGCCGAATCAAGAGCCCTCTCCTCAAAGTCTTCCATATAAAAGTTTGCTACCAGAGGGGACAGAGGACTGACCATGGCAACATCGTCAAGTTGCTCAAAATATTCATTATTAAATAGACTTGACGGTGTTGCCATGGGCAGTCCTCTGTCCCCTCTGGTATCAAACTTTTATATGGAAGACTTTGAGGAGAGGGCTCTTGATTCGGCGATGTTGAAACCAAAAGTCTTCTGGCGGTACGTGGACGATACCTTTGTAGTGTGGCCTCACAGTGAAGAAGAGCTTTCACGGTTTTTACAACATCTGAATTCCATCCACACAAACATTCAGTTTACGATGGAAGTTGAAAAAGATGGTTGCCTACCATTTCTGGACGTCATGGTTAAACGCAGTGTGGATGGGTCATTGGGGCATTCGGTCTATCGAAAACCCACACATACGGATCTGTACCTGCAGGCGTCAAGCTGTCATCACCCGTCACAAACTATGGGCGTCCTTCGAATGTTGGTGCATAGGGCACATGTCGTGTCTGATAAAGACAGCCTTGCAGACGAATTAGAGCACTTGAAATCAGTATTTCAACATAATGGATATTCTGCACATCAGGTCAGTACTGCTTTAAGGAGGAAAAAACGTGACCACCAACAAGATCAAGAGGATAAATAGGTGTTTAAGTCCAGAGCATTTCTCCCATATGTCGGGAACATTTAATCGAAAGTAGGCAGAATTTTAAAGAAACATTGTGTGAAAGCAATCTTCCGGCCATCTACAAAGACTCGTGCTCTTCTGGGCTCAGCCAAGGATGATCTGGGATTACGGAAGGCAGGGATTTATAAAATACCTTGCGAGTGTGGGAAAGCCTACATTGGTCAAACCACACGCACAGTACACGACCGCTGTGTTGAACATGAGTGCCACACTCGCCTTTTACAGCCAAGTAAGTCGGCTATAGCCGAACATTGTATTTCCACAGGACATACTATGGATTATTCGGCCACGAAAATCTTGGCCCCATCGAGATCCTTCTAGGATTCAGTTGTGAAGGAATCCGTGGAAATACGTTTAGCGGATAATCTCATTAATCGTGATGGGAGCTTTTTATTGAATAAGGCCTGGGACCCATTGATTTCTTTAATTTCAACCAAAAGAAAACTTTTTATGGCTTCTGACACATCAAGCGACAAGTAATTTTAATATTGAAATTTTGCATTTTATTGTTTTGGACACATCTGCGTGCATGTTTTACTTTTTTCACGCATTCAATTGTGCTCCATAGATGCAGTAATATTGTAGAGGGCCTTGGAATCGACAGGTGGCGTGCATGCTATGGTAACTTGCGCATGCGCGCCTGCGGCACTTTTACATATAAATAGAGCGACTGGCCCTAGCAATCTCCAGTGTCAAACACTTGCCTGAAGATGGCTCTAAGGTTGTCAGCCGAAATATCATGGAAAGAAGTCGATGAGATCCGGCTGCAATCCCGAAATCTTGTGAAATATTCGATACGCCGGGAAAACTTCAAGAGTCACATTTACTAAAACCATGTTGTTGAATGCTGATTGGTGCGTGGTTTTTTATGAAATTTATAAGCCTGTCACAAAAAAGTTTTTCCAGGATTTTTGAAAAGATGCTTAATTGGATACTAAATCAGGGGAACCTTTCTTTAGTAATGGTGAGACTTAGCCATTTTGTGAGCATCTGGAAAAATTCCAGTTTTTAATGATTGGTTGTAGATGGTTGATGATGGCTTTACTATATGGGGAGCACACACCTTTAATATGAGGTCAGGTACTTCATCATAGCCACTAGAGATTTTGTTGGGTAACAATTTTATTATGTTCCTAATTTCATCAGGGTTTGTTTCATAAACAAACACTGTAGCATTAGTGCTGTTTGACGTATTGCTGGAATTGAAGAACGATACCTTGCAGTTTGCCTGAATGAGATCCTCTGCTAGTCAGGTGAAATATTCATTGAACTTGTTTACAACTGTGTATGGATCTGTGACCTTAGAGTCATTAAGTGTTAGAGAAATGTTTTCCTTTTTAGGTGTTGAACTACAAGTTTCTTTTTTAATAACTTTCCACATAGCTTTCATTTTGTTTGAAGAGTTTCTTATGAAATTGAATTTCTTCTTTAGACAGCCAGTGTTCAGTAATACATATTACATCTGGATTTATTTGAGACTGAAGTAACACTTCCAGCATTTTAATCTTATTTCTGAATGACTGGACATTATGGTGTAATATAAGAAATGATGGACTTTGTGACTTTTCAGTTAAGGGTTTATTTAATTTCTTTTCTAAAGGTATTTCTGACACAGCACTTACCCTAAGAAATTGGCCGAGATTTTATTTTTGTGTGTGGCTTCTTGCACGCAATTTTCAGTAGCAGAGATGGTTTTGAGTGGTGCTTCCATCAAAGCTTCTGTTTTTGGCCTAAACCATTTTGTAATTTGCGGTTGATTGGCGATCTTGATACTTGGGGCTGATTTCTTCAGGATATGATTTCGGAGTTTTTCTACTATTTGGTCTTTTCCTAACATATTTAATTGTAGTCCATGAGCTGTATGAAATCTTCTTCCTAAATTGTATGTATCAATTATCTCTACGTTATGAAATGTAGAACATATTTCTGATATCAGTTTGTTTGCAATGTAAATTTCTTGGTTGATGCAGGACCAGGAAGGCAAATCATAATGATGAGGAATGTTAACAACGAGTACATTTGTATGTAATAGGTTGTTTAAGCATTCCTTCATTTCTTTTGCAAACCCTTTTGTTTCACTCCTATATATATCGTTTGAACCACCTAGAAGCATGACAAAATCACAATTACTTAAGTGAGATACATCAGTAGAGTTTGTTAGTTTATTTACTTCACAAAACTGCGCTCCTGGCTTCACAAAACCTGTTACCATTAAATTACATTTATCTTTCAATAGTGCTGAAATTCCATTTCCATGACTGTCACCAAGCACACAAATTTTTTTGTTTATCACAGTTTTGGGGCTAGAAGGTTTTGAAACGTGTTTTTGCTGTGTAGATATATTCTGTTTTGCACATTTGGTAACCTTTTTTGATAACTATGAACCTGTGTTAACTTTGCGGTCTTGGGAGCAAATTTATTGTATGCAGCAGAAGTTTGTTTTTCACAATGACCATCGTTTTGTAGTAGGATATCGAATTTGTTTTTTTGAGCTATTACTGAAGAAGAAACACTATTTACGATATCTGCACACTTTATTTTACATGGACTCTGTTGTGTAGGTTCCACATTTTGCTTAATAACAGGCTTTTCTTTCAAATGGTGCACGATTTGATCTATTGTAGATAGGCCTACCATTTTTTGGAGCACGGCAGGAGAATTTATTACTAAAGACGACGAAATGATTGCGCTATGGTTTGTGTTACCGGTACACCCAGAATGTGTTGGAAAACTTGAAATGGCGACGGAATCATCAGTTACTGTGTACACTTTATTTCTGTTGAATTCACTTACGCCCTGCTTGGCGGTTTTTAGTTTTCCATGATCATTTTCAAGACATTTGAGTCTATCAGCTAACACTCTGTTTTCTGCCAAGGATCTGCGCACAATTTCTTGCAATGAGTTAATAGTTTCAACTAGTTTTGCTTTGTCAGGATGGACTTCATATGTTACACACTTACATTTTGATTTGGATGATTTTTCACTGCAGATTTTTTGCGTGGCACTAGACTTGAAACTTTGCGAAGCACTTTTGTTGATCATCTTCTTGCTATTGATGCCGGATAACATTTTGGAAGGCAACAGAGATGCTTATGACTTCTTTGAACCAAACAGTATTTGAGTGACCCAAACTTTTCCCGTCTCAAAAGAAGCCATAGACAATGTGACTGACATCACAAAAAAAGCAAAGATTGAAGATTTAGAGGTAATAACTCCAAATAATTACAAACTGTATTATACAAAAGACTACACTATATGTCAGTAATACATCACTGCAAGATGCAGCACACTTTTACAGACTTAAATTACAAAATGAAAGCAACAGAAGTCCGATTCACTATGATATACATGTAATGAAAAAGACATCACTGTTATATCTGTTAACTAAATTCTCTTTTAGGGAATAAAGGAAATTTTACACTATGATACAGGTCTAGATATGTCATATTGGCTATAAAATTCAATATTTAAGCACTTCTAACATCTTCAAATGGCATAATTATTATTTAACATCTAGCCGTTGAAATTTCACCTTCCAACCTAGCCTAGGCAAATTAAGGTACAGTCCAGTCTGTCACCACAGACAGCTTTTCTGCTATCATATTTGTGACTTCATCAACCAAACTGTCCCATTTCAACCTTACCTAGATCTTACAGATCAGTCTGTCACCACGAAAATTTTTTCGCACTGACACCTATGTTAACAATTTCATGCTATTTTACCAGTCAGTAAGGTAGCAATAGGGTCATGAATCTACATATCCATTGCTTTGTGTGGGATACTTCCCATTGTACCAGTCAGCAGAGTTTCTTACAGTTCCATTAACGAACTGACTGTCAGAAAAATGACTTTTTAGATACCTGTCTGTGCTCTGTAATTAATTTAATCCCCTCCTTGCTATCCCTAATGAAGCAATATGCAGAGAGTTGTAGTACATTCCTAGGCTCATCATTTAAAGTTGGTTTTAGAAACTTGGTAGGCTTTCTCAGGATTGTTTGCTTCTACTTGTTATGATATTTTCACTAACCTTAATCTAGTAGTGTTTACAATTACTGGTATTTTTAATATTCATATGCTGTATCATATTTCATAAGACATGACATGTAATGCATGAAAAACATATGATAGTTCTGAAACAATTATCATTTCCACTAATATATAATTTTTATTGCTAATTGTCACTGCAAAATCTGCTTAACATAATAACATAACGAAGACACTACTAAAATTGCATCAAAAGTGTTTCCTAATTTTATTAATTCTGAATAATGTATAATCTATTCCCTTTGGAATATAATTAATTCATAAATGATTTGAGGATCTGTTTAAATCCAAAATATTGTGCTGAAGGGAAACAGTGAATCTTTTGTTTCGAATATTTCCATCTTTCTTCACCAGCAGCTGTGCAACTGCAACAAGCTACTTAAGTTTACACTTATTCCAGTATAGGTACCACATACTTTTGTTTTTTCTTAATATCTGGCATTTCCTCAAACACAGATGTCAGAAATGTCATATTATTTCTGATTGGCTACTCTCAACCAATATGTTATTTCTTATAGCTCGAGACATGTTCTCAGTCTTGTTGCCAACCTATGATTCATATTTTGGAGAATATAGTAATAATTATTTAGTCATGTTAAATAAGTGTATAAAAACCATATGTCTAACCCAAGGAAACATGAAGTTATATGTAGTAGTTACTATCACATGAGTAAAGTGCACACAGTGCATGTTGGCAGTTTATTCCCTGGAACTTCTGACTGAGAGTTCCACTATTCTTTGAGGTGTTCTTTAATTAAGTTTGACATTTATTCTTTAATCTTGTAGTTTCAATTAGAAAAAGAAGTAATTATAGTCTCCTGAAGCTTATTATTTCATCTGTATGTGGAATAAGACCAAGCAGATTCACTATAAAGTGGTGGACACACAAACAAACAGAAATATACAAACAGATAAGCAGAGCAAAATAACATCATCAGGGCAGAGACCACACAGAAGCACACAGAAAAACAGTGAACAGACCTAGGTTATGACATCCAGAGATTATAATTGGCAACAGAGGAGCGAAATACTTCAGTGGTGAGCCCACATATGACAGGTGGTAGAAGATGTGCAACAACAGGCACACTACAACTGAAAGTGTGCACACCACAGATTCTGTTGGATAAACCAGAACTACAGTATGTGATGCATGAGTTAGCATTTGAATAAAATGAGATAGTGGATGAATGCATGAAGGTTGCCAAGGCAGTGAACACATTAGATGCTAGAGCAGCTGCAGTTGGCACAGATATCTTACTCAGGCCCCCAACAGATCCGCAACACGTGTTTAAAAAGGTATTAATCAGCAGAATGTGTAAACCACTACATGTGCAATGGCTGGTGAATAGTGAACAAATGGGAGACAGAACATCTTCTGAGTATTGTTGACACTTGTGGGGTACCACCAGCGAAATATGCATACCAGATATCATGCTGAGGCATATGTGGTTGGCACTCTTGCCTGGAATGGTCAAGGCAGCAGTGGTGACTTGTGGAGAACAGGGGTCAAAGTGTTAATAACAGTGGCTGACAAAGTTTAGACAATGCCAGACAATACATGAGTGGCATGTGTAATAATGGTAATTGATGGTTGGAGGCAGCAAAAGAACACATCAGTACAAGAAGGACAGCAAGTAGATTTGACAAAACCACTGCAAGAGTTTACAGGTCAAGTTAAAGCACTGCAAAGCCAAGTGTCACACTTACTGGAGAGCAAGAGGAACTCATATGGGTGAAAGGCAAGAAACAATGATATTACCAAAGTTACTTAACAAGAGCAGATATGTTGGTATCATCAGCAGTTTGGTGATAGAGTAACAAAATGTATAGCACCATGTGCATACCCAAATGTCAGCAACAGCCAGCAGTAGGCACAGCAGACCACAATACACAACAATGGTGCCTACAGTGTGGAGCTGAATACATTGAGGGACAAAGTACAGTGAGTAATTTGATCAGCTTACCCACACCATCACAGAGATTGTGTGCCCAGTACGTAAGTTCAGGCTGCTATTATGTAACTGACTCAGGATCAAATGTTAGTGCGCTGCCACTCAGTGACTGTCAGACTGCAATCTTATCACTGCCAACACACCTAGCAGTGGCAAATAAGTTACTAATAAATACTTACAGTATTTGTAATTTGGAGTTATATTTGGGATTTTGTCACAGTTGCTGGTGGAATTTTGTGCTTTCAGAGTTATCAGAGGTTGTTGGTTACTTGTGCCACCTGAAGATTGAAGTAAATATTAACAAAATGCAGATTAAGAATGTTCACCATATAATCACAAGTACGCTTGGATGAAGCACATGTCTCACCATGGGCTGCATGCACAGTGGGGTCACACAGGGGAAAAAAGCCAGCACAATGGCACTTATTCCGAATGAGTTGCACAACACACTGTACCACATTCATACTATGCCTGGTCAGCCAGTATCACAATGACCTTGAAGATTAGCCCCAGGTTGTTTTATAGTGGCCAAGACTAAATCTGAGGCACTTATAGCAGGTGCCCTATGTCGATCTGACAGCCAACATCCATGGAAAAAGAAAAACGTATGTGGAGGCCTTGTAGTGACTGCTGGATGCTAATGCCTGTACAGTCCCAGCTCATTAATCAGTATTCAACATCAGGTTTTTCGCCATTGAGCTGGCATGGGCATCATTATTTAGCCACTCACTGCAAAAAGGTGTACTACCAGATATCAGTTGCAGAAGGAGACATACTGAAGACAGTTGTCATTAGGGTTTATTGAGCAAATCTAGAAACTATTTGGCCTCAAGAACACAATGTATATGTGGCAGTGGTTTACAGATGAGGTGCTAAGAAGGTTGCAGTGTTGGTTTGCTAACCTGGATGACATCTTGGTGTTCTCAGAGTTGAAGTAGAAACATGAAGAGCACCTCAAGGCTGTTTTCGAGTGAATTAACAAATTCGGCATAGTGATCAGTCAGGTGAAGTGCACATTCTGACAACAGTTAATGACATTTCTGGGGCATGCAGTGTCAGCAGATAGAATATGCCTCCTCAGAGATGAAGAAATACCATGGCTAACTGATCAACAGCTTAGAGATTTTAAGGGTGGTAAATTTCTACTAGCAACACCTGCCAAGACTGGATGACATTGTAGCAAAGCAAGCTGGGACCCATTCCCATTTTGTTTTGTTATTTGCCCCCTTAAATGATATTATTTTTGCTTCCTTAATTATCATTAGTGTTAGTGAGTGATGAGCCACAACATAAAGCTGTCATTCTGTAATTTCAAGAATAAGACTAGGCTGAGTTTTACTAAATTACATTAATCACAATGTAGCAACACCTGCCAAGACTGGATGACATTGTAGCAAAGCAAGCTGGGACCCATTCCCATTTTGTTTTGTTATTTGTCCCCTTAAATGATATTATTTTTGCTTCCTTAATTATCATTAGTGTTAGTGAGTGATGAGCCACAACATAAAGCTGTCATTCTGTAATTTCAAGAATAAGACTAGGCTGAGTTTTACTAAATTACATTAGTCACAATAATTTCCTGATTAATTTGAATCATTTGAAGTAACTAATTTTGCTAAGGCTCAGTTCAATTAGCTAACAAAATTATTTCCTATTCCAGTCATATTGTTGGCATGTAAACAGATGTAATTACTATATTACTGATAAAGTTAGGAAAATAACCCATAGAAATCCTTAAATTATTCATGTAGCTGATTTCCAAAACATGGTAGGAGCATCAGCACTTAACTAGTTTCTGGGTAATCAACACTTTTATGTATGGTATTGTTTATTTAGCTGTTTTTGCAGTTTCATCCTCAAGAAGGCTTTCTTCATACAAAACTCTTATTGTAACATAAAGTTCAGACCAAAACCAGTTTTCCTACACTACTCAATTAAATTGAGATGTAAAATTCTAATCTTATGCACTTAACCATGTGAAGCTGTAGTAACCATTTTTGCAAAGCTATGCAAGCTCAGTGCCTGAAGCTATTTTAAGTCTGTTCCGAGATTTTGAGTGTGGAACCTGTGTCAGAAAAAAAGCAATAATGTAATGGTGCAATGGTGTGTTGTTTTGAATAAGATAGACAATGAAGTAGGACAATTAACAATGATTACTGATTAAATTTAGCATAAAAGTGTATCATGTATTGTTCATTTGAGTGAAACTGTTTGTTGGTTGGTTAAGTTATAATACACAGTGACTATTATCATATAATTAGAAGGTGCAGTATGTGCATACCTGGTTAATGAGACTTAATTATGTAATTAAGACTGGCCACAACTAATTCAGTGACATTTTTGGGAGTTAAACCAGTGAACTCAAATGTGTATGTGTCTACCACATTAGAGAATGTAAATAGTGGTGTACCCACCTTTATTTACAGTCAATTTTCTGCTATGATCACTGCACTGAGGAACTACAAGCTGATGTATGACCAGTTATGTCACAGGGTCCAAGCACCATTGACAGCAGTACTAGAGGGAAAGTATGTGAGTAGCCAATGACCCCTGCAGTGGACCACAGAAATATAGAAAGAGTTTGACCGGCTGAAGACAGATTTACAAGCAACAGCTCTTTTGGCACACCCAGTAACCCATGCATTATTGTCTATAGTAGTCAACACTAGCCAACAAGCATTAGGGCCATCGCTCCATATATATGAAATAAGCATTGTGTAATGGGACACCCTCCTCTAATATTACCTTTTTTTATAGGGAACTAGTCGATGCCAGGAATACTTTCAAACCTTGTATAGGTGAACATTATCTCAGTTGTTTAACTAAAAGAATTTTACTTGATCTTGTATATGATGCATTATATTTCAGACTAAAATCTATAAAAAGAAATTAATTTGTTATAATCAATATATACTAACTCTGTATGTGCAGTTAAGTTTACTCTTCTTTTACAAACATTTGAAATCACAAAATATCTGGCATACTTGAAATTCATATCATTAATTGCAGAATCAAATGCTAATTATTAAATTTAATTCTGGATTCATTTACAAAATAATGATATAACTTGGCAAAGATTCTTCTTTTGCCAAGAAAGTTTGTAAATTCTTTTGTTTTGTAAACTCTTTGGAATATCGTTAGTACCGCAGAATGAGTTAAGAGTAGTGGGCATGCCTCTGATGGAACCTGATATGTTTTTAATTTTGGAAATAAAAATGTGAATTTGTTTTTCAAAGTGGAGATTGCAAAGACAGGGTGATTTAGAAGAATGGGATGAAATTAAAAAAGTAATAAAACAGAAATGACTTCATCAATTATCATGTCAACTGGAAACCACAAAGTCAAAATTTCAGCCTCAAGAGTCTTCCCCTAGATGTGATGAACTGCAGCCAACAACGAGAAATGAAGATAAGTAACAAAATTATTTGTGTGTCTTACTCCTCTTGAAGCATTTGAAACAAAGCAGTTAATCTTTTTGAAGAGACTGAAGAACTACTGGTGATGTGTGGGAGGGTACGATAACAATCAGCAACCTTAGGACTTTTTTTCACACGAATTCATGGCAGCACAGGTGAAGTGGAGCATGTTTGACAGGGAGTTCCTTGTAATTTGTGAAGCTGTGAAATATTTTTGTCCCTATATAGAAGCCAACTCTTTCATAATTTATACTGCCCACAAACTGATAACGTTTTCATACGCTAAATTGACAGACAACTCTTCCCCAAGACAATTCTGGCAGTTTGAATTTATTAGTCAATTCACAACAGAGTTGCATCATATAAAAGGGGATGAAAATTTTGTGACCAGCTTTTGGTCTAGGGTAGAAGTGATTTCCTAGGCCACCACATAGGCCATATATCAACAACTATGATGTTTCCAGTAGGACAGCACTACTGGTCTGCAGCTTTTGGTAGTATGGCTAGCATGGCAAAAGTCAGCATTTGGTGCAATGTGTCATGAAGAGAAACTAGACCTCTCATTCCAGAGGAATTACAGACTGTCTTTAATAGTGTACACAGACTAACACACCTAAGTGAAAAAGTCAGATTGAAACTTCCAATAGATCATTTTGTGTGGCCAAGTATTAACAGGGATTGTCATAGTTGAGCAAAACCATACTTGGCATGCAAGAGATGCAAGGTTGGTTGTACATTCACAAATCAGTAGGAGAGTTCACACAGTCTATGGAATGATTCTCGTATATCCATCTACTAGACATCATTGGATGTGGAATTCCCTTTGGGGGGGGGGGGGGGGGGCGGCTTCCATTACTTATTGATGGCCCACAGACCACTATATGTGAAGGGCAGAAATGGTGCCACTTGCAGATGTATTGGTAGAAAAAGTGGCACAAGCATTCTTATCTACATGGATCACACATTTTGGATGTCCTTTGCATGGACCCACAGACCAAAGCCACCAGCCCATGGCAATCAGTCAAGCTCGATCGGCAACTAAGTGAAGTTTTTATCAGAACACAAAGTCACAGAGCATCACACTGAAGAAAAGAGACATTTAATAACAGCAATCCAGGTGTCCGTTGTATGAACTCTTTTGAAGAGTGTTGATGTCTGCCGCTACAGTTTCTTTTGTTCTGAGGCTGGACTGTTGTCATCAGGCCCCTCCTTCTCTGGAGTGCACAGCATACCCAAAGGGCGACTGCATAGTGTAAACAATTACTCCATCACAAGTAAAGACACTCACTCTTTCAACATGTATGGATCAGTGGGTTTATGGATGTTAACTTCATTATTATAAAATCAACTATTTCTTTTAATTTACAGGAGGAGGAGATTAGTGTTTAATGTCCTGTCGACAACAACATCATTACAGATGGAGCACAAGCTCGCCTTGGGGGAGGGATAGGGAAGGAAATCAGCTGTGCCCTTTCATAGGAACCATTCCAGCATTTCCCTGAAGTGATTTGGGGAAATCACAGAAAACCTAAATCAAGATGGCTGGATGTGGGTTTGAACCACCGTCCTTCCAAATGAGAGTCCAGTGTGCTAACCACTGCACCAACTCGCTCGGTTATTTACAGCTTTAATAGGGGACAGTACAGAATTGTTACATAAATTAACAGAGAGGTTTGCCTTATGCTTGTAACTGTGTACAAGTTATTTTAATTTCATAAAATAAAGTTTGACTTTCATTGTGAACCTTGTCCATCTTATTGGAATGAGCCAGAGGAGGGCCAATAAAATTTTGGGGCACCACCGCTGACTCAAAGTTAACTTGGAAAATTCATATGGGATAACTGTTGTGGCACCTCTTTAAGAACTACTAAGTGTTTTAAGAGAGAGTTTCCATTTTTAAAGTAATTTTATGTGTATGAATGTATCTTATAGTGATATCATTTATGTGCAGTTCCACATTCATGTAAGAGTAACAACACAGTAAGGACCCAGGACTCATAGTTCTTTTTTTTTTCATTTTTCTTTTTATTCTACCATGTACAACAGTGAATTGTCCATTGCTGCCTTTGTTCTGATTGAGATTGCTTCTGAAAACACTTTTGTACTAATGAAAGTAAATGTCTTGTTCTAATGGGAATAATAATAATTGGAAGGAGTTAGTTAACTTTCTTTACATAATTTTCCACCTCTTTGTTATCCTCCAGAAATAAAGTTAAATGTGGCCATTGTGACTGAACTAAAGGAAGCTAGTGTGTATTTGCACAAAAAAATTAACTTATTTTCATTTTTAATAGCAATTTCTTGTAACTACAGTTTATCAGAAGCTGCTCATAGTTTTCATACTTTGAAGTTTGATGCTTTTGTTAGGTTACGTTGTCTAGACTAATCTTCAGTAAAGACTTATTTCAAATGCACCACACAAGCTAAAACTGCTCAGTAACTTTGGCTTGAGCATAAAATCAGTTTGTTTTAAGAAAAACAGAATTAAATAAAAACTAGAGTTAAAAAGAATTTCCTAGATGGATTCTCTGCTAACAATTCGGTGCTCAGTGCAAAGATACTGTTTAACTTAGATAATAATTTTCTCAGTTACAATGGATTTATAAGGGATCTTCACAAAATATTACCACAACCCAGTCAAATAAGGCTTTCATTACATTTCGTTGTAAGATAAAGTCAAACATTGGCAGAGGTCTGTTACACTGTGCACAAAGTTAGAATGTTCTGTAAACTTAGGTCTTGCATTAGTGATGAGCTATTACTCAATTCCTAATATGTATTTTCAACAACAACTTGGCATATGGAGTTTTGTTATGAGCAATTCTTCTCAATCAACCAACAACTTAAATGACAAAAAGAGGCAATCAGAGGCATTTGTGGAGTCTGTAGCGTTTTAAGAATTTCCGCGTAAATCCTAAAACCACTTGGCCTTCTACCATCTTGAACACATGATATTTTAAATATAAGTGTGAGAGAGCATGTCTACTGTGCATCACCTGTCTGTGTGTGCAGGTCCAAAGTGTGTAGTGAGAAGACTGTTGACACTGTGGTCGAATGGTGCCAATATTTAAATATGTCTGCTTGTGTCTGTATATGTGTGGATGGATATGTGTGTGTGTGTGAGTGTATACCCGTCCTCTTTTCCCCCTCAGGTAAGTCTTTCCGCTCCCAGGATTGGAATGACTCCTTACCCTCTCCCTTAAAACCCACATCCTTTCGTCTTTCCCTCTCCTTCCCTCTTTCCTGATGAGGCAACAGTTTGTTGCGAAAGCTTGAATTTTGTGTGTATGTTTGTGTTTGTTTGTGTGTCTGTTGACCTGCCAGCACTTTCATTTGGTAAGTCACATCATCTTTGTTTTTAGATATTTAATTCATTCTTATTTAGACTACGGCTAGCAAAAGCTATGGTTCAGTGCTCTACATTATTTAGATCCCACTCTCTTTGGGACAGTTCTGCAGCAATACCATAAGGACAGTTCTGCAGCAATACCATAATCAGATGCATCTGTTGACAATTTAAATGATTTGCCCATAACCGGATGATGTAATATGCATGATTCAACAAGCACTCTTTTGACAGTTTCAGACACATCATTTGCCTCTTGATCTCAAGCCCACAGTATTCCCTTTCTTAATAAAGGTAAAATTCTTGGGTCATTTAGTTCTTGCCCTCGTATGTACCATCTGTAATATCTGGCCACACCTATAAATCCCTTCAGCTGCCTTACATTTCTAGGGTGTGGACATCCTCTAATAGCTTTGATGTGTTCAGGGTCTGCTCTAATTCCCTGCACCCCTACAATATGACACTCGCACACACACACACACACATATCCATCCACACATATACAGACACAAGCAGACATATTTAAATATGTCTGCTTGTGTCTGTATATGTGTGGATGGATATGTGTGTGTGTGCGAGTGTATACCCGTCCTTTTTTCCACCTAAGGTAAGTCTTTCCACTCCCAGGATTGGAATGACTCCTTACCCTCTCCCTTAAAACCCACATCCTTTCGTCTTCCCCTCTCCTTCCCTCTTTCCTGATGAGGCAACAGTTTGTTGCGAAAGCCTGAATTTTGTGTGTATGTTTGTGTTTGTTTGTGTGTCTGTCAACCTGCCAGCACTTTCATTTGGTAAGTCACATCATCTTTCTTTTTAGATATATATTTCCTACGTGGAATGTTTCCCTCTATTATAACCATAAGAATGAATTAAATTACACAGCTACTAAAAAAGATCTATTGGCAATTGTATGGAATATTCAGAAATTTCAAACACTAATATGGGGATCAGAAATCCATGTTTATACTGATCATCAAGCTCTATCCTTTCTAATGAGTAGTCGATAGTTGGACAGTATGTTAATGCGATGGATGCTGTTCCTACAGGAATATGATATTCGAATACAATATGTAAAAGGTTCAGAGAATATTGTGCCAGATGCTTTATGTAGGCTACCAATAGGAATGGAAGAATTAAAACATACAGAAGGACACAGCATTATTTTTGCAATTAATTTTATGTCAGTAGAATATCTGAACATCAGGGTACAATAGATGGCTCAAAGAATAACAGAAAATATCCATCTTGATCCCTATTGTACAGAAATGTTCTCTATGTGTATCTGGAATTCCTTACCTCCTAATTAAGTAAGAAACTGGAAAATTATAGATGATAATTTGTTTTGGAGAGACAGCGTAACGTTGCAATGTTGGCACTTATGCATTCCAAAGGTAATGGAAGACGCACTTGTGTGGTATGTTCATACAGGATATGGACACTTCGGAATAAAAATGTGTGTAGCCCATATGAATAAGTTTTATTATTTTAAGAAGCTAGGGCATAAAGTAGCATCTTTGATAAGAACTTGTGAAATCTGCCAGAAAGTGAAAGAGAATAATACCCATATGAAGTACAAAATGTATCCAATTAGTATTCCTAAGTCGTTGCATGATCTCACAGCAGCAGATTTTTTTGGACCACTTTCCAAAAGAAAAGGGAGGAGTATTATACATTTTGGTCATCATAGAGTGGTGATCAAAATATGTTAAACTACATCCAATCAAAAGAGCCAATACACAGGCAGTTATACACTGTTTACAGCAATACTTTCTGGAAGTTGGTAAACCAAAACAGTTTCTTACGGATAATGACCCACAATTTGTGAGTAACAAATTTAAAGAATTTCTAGCATGGGAAGGTATTCACCAAGTGTTAATATCCAACTATAGCCCATCCTTGAATCTGTGTGAATGAGTAATAAAGGAAATTGGAAAACTATGTTGTACCTATTGCCATGAGAAACATACTTTATGGGCAATAAAAATTAAAGACTTTGAACTTATTCTAAATGAATTATCACATTTATTGACTGGGTTGATACCATTATAAGTAACAGGCAAACCCTTTGTAGGAGAATCTCTGATTAAATATTTTAATTGGCCCGAGCAACCTATTGTCAATTACGAACAGATCAGGAAATAGTTTCTAAGAATTTAATTGAAAAAGCACAACAAAGAGGAGTAGGTAAACATAATGAAAAGACTGTTGAATCTCAGTATACAGTCGATGACCTAGTTCTAGTAAAACATCTTCAAAGATCTGCCCTGAAGAAAGAGAGACAAAAATTTTTCCAAAAATATGAAGGATCTTACCGGGTACAAATGGTAATCCATCCCAAGACATTATTTTTAGTGGATCCTACAGCTGGACCAGAAAAGGGAAAGTACGATGTAAAAGATGGAACATTGTAAATATCCCCCAGGGACATTAATGTTCTGAGTAAAGGGCGAAGTGACGACCATTGGGTCCCCGAGTGTTTTTCGGTGTTACTTCTATAATAGTTTTTATGCACCAAATTCCTTCAAAATCTTAAGCTACTCTACCACCCCACACTCAAAGATACTATGAAAAAAAACATACTAAATAACATTTGTGATTACGTCACCCCAATGATTCCTGGTGGGGGATTTCCTTGTTCCATTCAGTCAGACTACTAACAATCTCTGACTTCCTATAAAATCTCTTGGGGGACTAAAGAAGCTTCTACATACACATTTCTGAGACTACTCTTATGTACCCTGCAAGAGCATTTATGAAGTAGGGATTTGCACAGTGCATTCGCACCTACCTGGCTCTAATCCAGACTTGTCCCGAGTTTGCTCGGCTGCAACACGAGACGGAAATTTGCATACATGTTGTCTCCGATCTCCGTCATTTGGTGCAGCCTTGGGACAAGATATATTAAGTGTGCCTGGTCAGCTCTTATCTGCCCCAGTTTCAACTGGCATGGTCTCCATGTATAATTAGGTCATATTTTTGCTTCAACCTCGGTTTCGACCAGCGCAGTCTCCACATATAATTAAGTCATATTTTTGCTTGGAATGATCTTCGTGTATAATTTCTTCAGCAGTTTCTTTGCAAACCTGTGTGCAGAGGTCTTGGTAAAATGAAAATCAAAATCATCAATTTTGTATGTATTATTGATATAAGGTGCCATTACAATGACTCCAACATTGGTTGAAAGATGCCGGGTAATCCTTCCATTGGTCATATATTTCTAGGTAAATATGGAGAACCGTGTCCTGGCACATAACTCCCAAAATAATTTCTGAAGTCATGAGAATACTATTCTCATACTGAATGTAATAATTGGGCCACAGTTCCAATTTATGTTTCTTGATGCTTATTTTTCTTAGTGAACTGAAGGAAATATTAAGTTAGCAAAACATATAATATTGGATGACTAATTAAACAACTGTGATAAAATAGTATATAGATTTTCAACTTTGTACAGAATATTTTATACCTTTTTAAGAGATGTGATGTAGATGGAAGGGTTTATATGAGTTTTCAAAGGGGTGGGTATTGTGGATAACAGCATGATTTACGAGAACACGTAAATCATGACTAACACAAAACACACACCATGCCTTTAAAACAACCCTCACAAGCAAATGTGCCTGATTCTTCATCATTTGCTGTTTCCATAGGGCTGCTAAGATTTCCTTCGGGGACGTCAAGGGTGAAGGTGGGAATGTCCGTTCTGTAGGAGACGATTTAACACTAAACCTCCTTCGGCATCTCACTCAAGTAACTGAGAGTTAGGGATCCTGGGGAAGGAGGGTGGGGAAGGTTTCCTGTCTTTGGGGGTAACTTCTTTCTCTTCTTTGATCTTAGCAACCATTTCTATTTATTTCCTTTCTTACTTCTCATTTGAGGACCTATCTATTGTTTCCCTCTTTTCATATTCATCTACTTCTATCGCAGAAGTCCTTCCTGGTTTCCATGGTTTCCAATAACATACACTTTATCTTTAGACAAGAAGGCCAAAGAATCAGATTACATGAACACACATCGGCATACATGCAAAATTACATTTATACACAAACATTAAAATTACAGACTAGAAACCTGTCGCAATGTGAGAACCGCCAGGTAATGTAGTGCAAAGATATGTGTACACAGGGAAACATGTGCACATATGTATATGTATATAAAAACTATGACAGTTCTACATCACCTATATAAACTATCACATACATATATGTACAAAACCTGTGATGATTTAAATCGAGCGGGTATACGTAAGAAGGAGGCATGAGTAATGAAAGAGCACACAAGCAAGATTGGAGTTAATCATGATGCTTATTTAAGAAAAGTTAGTGTAGCAAATACTCTGATAAATTGATGAATAGTAGGATAGTGAGACTTGGATTGTAGGTAGACATTGTATACATTAAGGGTATAGGAATTGAGAAGCAGAGGAGGACTCCAGGGATTAAATGATGTATTATAAAAGTGAATGTGAAGTGTAAAATAGATGTGTATCTTTATCAGGAAATACTTAATTATTGTATACATAGAAATGTATACTAGGGTAATGAAACATGGGGCCTACTCAGAAAGGATAAGGGAGGCATACCTGTCATTTGCTACGTATAAAGGGCAAGCGTACCTACATGGAAATAGGACAACCTGTGGCCTGAGAAATAGGGATGTTGTATAAAGGGGCATACCTACCAGAACGGAAAGAGGAAGTGTTCTCAAAGGTCAACCCACATGCAAGGTATAGGTACTGATCCTCGGAGAAGGGGACAGTATCATGACAGAAGTCACACATTTATAGGGATTATTATGCACAATGAGCATTATTATGTTTTATGTAAGTTTACAAGTGTCAAAAGGATCACTCTCATGCTCCCCAGAGTTCCTCCAAACTACAACAGATAATGAATGAGTACATAGGCCTACTTAGAAAAGGTAGTACAAAAAGTGAGAACAGAAAATAGATTACTCATGTGTCATAAACATCTGGAGTTTACAGATGTGAAAAAGGTATATATTAACCTATGTAATAAATCTATATGATAATGTATAAAATATCATGTGTTTGATCTGAGGAGGGGGATATGTAGTGTTTCGAGAATTTCTGAGTAAATTCTAGAACTTCTCAGCCTTCTACCATCTTGAACACACAAAATTTTAAATGTAAGTGTGAGAGAACCTAACTACTGCACGTCACCTGTCTGTGTGTACAGGTTCAAACTGTGTAGTGAGAAGACCGTAGACAGGGTGGTCGATTGACATTGACAAGTACTTGTCGGTTGTGCCATGGGAGTTGTAATGAAAGAACACAGCTGCCTCAAGGAACTTCTGTGTTATTCTGTGCTGTTTTATAACTTTGACTATTGTAGTGACAAATAAATAAATAAATAAATAAAACAGTTGAGTTGAAAAAAGATTGTTACTAACTTTCAACACAGACTTGCTAGAGGTAAGACATGTTCATGATTTCTGTAGTTGTTAAACCAACTATGTTGTAAATGTATCTTAATTGTTTCTAATGTGAGATGACACAGGTGACTTACAAGAAGTCAATTGTTTATGTGAGAAGTGTGAATTTTGTTCTTTGTGGAAGTTCAAATATATCGATAGTTGTTGAAAAGTTTTCTTTGAGCACCTCATTGTTTCACAAAGAGAGAGAGAGTCTTAAAGGTTCCTGTGACTAGCATCATTCTTCGGAGAAGAAGTTTGTAGAGATTCCAGAAGCCGGCTATCCAGAGAAGAAGATTGGTTGCGCATTCCCAAGTAAGTCAACTCGTGTAAGAGGGAGTTTGCACATACACTTCACACACTCTTAGTCATCAAAAATGTAAGAAGCCAAAAGTAAAGACTCTTGTAGACCATATTTCAAAAAATCAAATATACCAGCAATTTCATTCCTCTTTGTTCTAAACTGTACTGTAAATACTAATGAATACTGACAGAAGTTAAATTGTGGCAATATATTCCAAAAACAGCAGATTGACATCCGAACTGGATGACAGGAAAAAAAAAAGATTTGAGAGGAAGGGTAGTGGGATGGTGTGAGGCAACTCTTTCCACAGATGATTCAGCAGCTGCACAGCAAGATGAAAGGAGATATTCTCTACCCTGGAAGTATCGTAGCTGTCTCAAATGGGATGACAGCAATAAGACACTGTGACAAAGCAGGCTGGAATCTCTTTACTTCCTCTCCTGTTTTGCCATCTGCCTCCTTAAAATTCACTTTATTTTCATTTTTGCATAATTACCATTAATGTACATGAGTACAATCTGCATTTCCACAAAAGAGAAAGGTTAGCCCTCAGTCTTGAATATACCACCAGATCCAATTTTGTGTTTATTTTTGTGTACGTCATCAATTTTCTAAGTTATTTTGACTATTTCTAGTTAATATCTTTCATTATAGGGGGAAATCGGTAATTGTTCCATGACTTAGAATCTATTGTTGACTTATAAACAAATATAAATTCTTTAATAATTGTAAATATTTGGAAAAAGAATCACTAGGATTCTTAAAGTATTTATTTGGCTCTTTTCAAAAATATATTAGCAAAGGCAGACCTTAATTAATTCCAAAGTAATTACCAGGTTTGTCAAAATTATTGTTTGTATAACTATATCTGTTAATTTCTTCATTTAAACAAAAAATTCAGCCCAACCCTTGTAGTAGAAGAAACTGTTAAAAAGAAGGAATTTTTCTATATATTCAGTTAATTGAATGAGTTATGTTTTAATTGTAATTTCTGTAGTGAACTCCAAACAATGTATAGTTTCAGTACCTGTTATTGTGAGGATATATAGAGGCCCAATTTTTGGTCCCGAGTCAGTCAATCCACGGCAGATTTTCAGACAAGAAACCTGTGTTGGTTAGGTCAACAATAATGCATCAACTTAACTGTGAAATAAGTGTAACACAAATAGGCCCTATGTTGAAACAATGACAGTGTCTGTTCAATAGATACCGTACTATTCTGCAAGAACTGTGTGGTTAGGTTTTTACTGCTCATAGATATTCATCAGTAAACTCCTCTAGCAGTGTGCTGAGGTTTGCCTGAAAACTATTAATGACACTTTTCAAAAGTTAACCAATAGTGAACTTGCCATATTAACTATGTAATATTGGGGGGCTTGTGAACAGTGAAAGTAACGAACTGAGAAACGCAGATGTGCACCTCTCAGCAACATCATTTACAGCATTCAGTATTGAACTTCCGCCTCCCCATTTTTCAGCCAGTGTAACAACACGGTATGTCGACACTGAGGTCTGTCAATGAAGATGTTAAAGTAGGTGAACGTCACAACACCAATATGTGTCTCTGATCTGTTGCCAGGTGGCCACTCAATGCACCTCAAATACAAGGGAAGGGAAATTTTAAGTAATCCAATGTGCCTAAAAAAAAGGATTACATAAAAATGTAAAAACCACTATTTTGGCATTTACATGTGTTCTCTGCAATTTAATTTTTTAAATTTGATTTTGAGGAAACTATTTGGTGAAATAAACTGATGTTTTCACATTTTAGAGTGTGATATCACAGCTTGATAATGAGCTGGTTTTCTCTGTCATTGCCCAAGCTATTGTGATACCTTGAAATAAAGTAAAATACTATGCATTTTTTGAAATGTTTGAAGCGAAAAATGTAGTCACTGGCATTTTAAGGCATATATTGCTGCATAAGAAAGGCAAGTAACATATTGAAATTGTTTTAATGCTGGATGGAAAGCTGTACCTCCTTCCAGACTGGAAGGTATTGAATTGAATTGGGGAGAAGAGGAGTTTGTGTCACAACTTGACTAGAAGAAGGGATCGGTTGGTAGGACATGTTCCGAGGCATCAAGGAATCATCAACGTAGTACTGGAGGGCAGCGTACAGGGTAAAAATCGTAGAGGGAGACCAAGAGATGAATACACTAAGCAGATTCAGAAGGATGTAGGTTGCAGTAACTACTGGGAGATGAAGAAGCTTGCACAGGATAGAGTAGCATGGAGAGCTGCATCAAACCAGTCTCAGGCCTGAAGACAACAACAACAACAATAGCATGTACGAATAAGTTTTCAGTCACATGAAATAAAACTGAAGGCTGCCCAACAAAGGGTCTTTATACCTACAGTGACGATGTGCTACCAATAATGATGGACCGGGTCTAATGAAAGTGAGGAGGACTTTACAGTTACAACTAGAGACATCAAAAAGGAAAGATGAGTACAAACTGTTTGTGAATTTAATTTGTTTGTGGATTTGTGTGCTTGTTAACAAAATGAATAGGGACAAAAGCAAAAGTGAGGTAGAAATGGAAGCTGCAGGATCCAATCAGGACATGTTTGACTGGAGTGAAATCATGGACAGTAAAGAAACAGTCAAGGAAATGAAGACAGATAGCAATAGTAAATTTATGCAGTTAATGAAAGGCAAAACGATTTGAAAAATTCGCTACAGGGACAATTAAATTACTTGAAAACTGAAACAATAGTAATATGGACAGATTGGTCAACATAGTAATCAAGTTTCAGAGTTAAAAAATGGGTTGTCAGAGAGCTTAAGAAGTGTGAATGAAAAAGCTGATGATTTAAAAAATAAATTTATTGTTTTGGAAAATGAGTTTGTAGCTAATTCAGCGAAACAATCAAAGAATATCGATGACATCAGAGTTGAACAGAACGCCAAACTGGAAAAAAAAATCCCAACAAACATCACCAGATTAAGCCAAAATATTTTGAATGTAGAAAACAGTTCAGGAAATTTGTCTGAACCAAAATCTGTGTGCAAACAATGGTATTGTGTGGTTCAACACTCCTATCAAAAGTTTTCCACCAGATAATTTACATCCAGTGGATTTTCTGCACCATTACAGAGATAGTTTTGTGTCAGGCATGAATGAAAAATTAAATTTGTTAAAACATTTCTTGAAGACAATGTTCTGTCATGGATATATTTAAATTTAAGTCTGTGGGAAATATATCAAACTTCCCAGAAAAGTTTTTTTTTTTTTTAATTTTGGTTGGTAGCTGAGCAGGGGAGAATCAGAAGTGAATTTTTGAATGGTCATAATTACAGGAACAGGGATGGCCCTTTGAAAGAGTATTATAAGAACCAGCTTAAAAAATTAACACATCTTGACAAACCATTTGACAAAATGACCTCGATTTATACACTTAAAAGGAGATTAGCAGAATGATTGCAGTGGGATGTAGTACATGGACCGGCGATTGTTTTGAACAATTTTTATGATATGTTGACAGGACAGATAGGTCGGTAGAAAGAAGTATGTACCGTAATAACAGTAGTAATAAAGATCACAAAGGGAATAATCACAGAAAGAGGAATAATGGTAACATCCATCAGGATCAAAGTGACAATAGAGAGAAATTCTGAACAGCAGCAGGATAGGAATAATGGGAATTTCCATGAGCATCTTAATAGAAGAAACAATCACAGAAGTAACTACATGGGAAATGGCAGTCTGCCTAAATGGATGTCCACAGTTTTTGGGTGAGGAGACATAACAAGTATAGGACACCTAAGTTACAGTTGCAGCTAGATAATAATAACAGTGTGAATGATGTGGCACATGTATCTGAAATTGAACAGAAGGAATATCAGTATCTCATTTATATTTTGAACCAAACTTTTGGGATACTATGTCTAATTATGGTGATGTAGAAGCTAATCCCAAACCAGGATATGAGAGAAGTGGAAATTTTAATGTAGTATGTACTAATGACGTACTAGTGTTGTTGATGTAAGTAAATCAGGCGATGACTGTATTGGATATGAACTACCGGTAGGTGGTATTTTTGATGTAGATGTGAATAAGAGCTGTGAAATAACTGAGGTTGGTAAGTCTAAGAGTGGTGGCTTATTGCAAATGAATGTAGGTGAGATAAGTGACTTTGATAGAGATGAGACTTGTATTGTTAGTGATGTTGTTGATGAAGTAATTTTGGAGGAATATGATGATGAGTAGCAGGTATTTGTGGAGTTTAAGAATAATGAAGTTTTAGATTTATTTACAAATGATGTTGACAATGCTGTTTCATTATCTTGGTGAATGGGTCCACCCCAGTGGTAGAGGCGGCACCTTAATCTGAAAAGGCGTAACAAACTCAATGCGGCATATCATCTGTCCCTCAATCTGTACAACAATAAATGCATTTCAAAGAATGCTAAGGTCTGTCATTACAGAACTGCTGTCAGACCACAGATTCTGGATGCTGCAGAGACCCTCTTTATGAACAGAAAAGGCGTGATAGATGACCTGGAGAAAGCCGAAAGATGTATTTTCAGAAAAATTCATGGCCCGAGATTGCTCCTAGATGGAACCTATCAATTGAAGTCTAATTCTGAACTGTATAAACAATTATAATCAGGCCACACTAGTATGCAATGTAGGAGGCTCAAGTTCTATGGGCACCTACAATGAATGAACAACAATAGGCTTGCTAAGAAGATTTTCTCATTGGTGAAAAGTTACAAGACTGGAAACCAGTGGCTTAATGAAGTTCTAAAGGACTTGGATTCATCTGGGACCCCTGATCTTGAGGTAGGAGATTGTTCCATATTTTGTGCATTGGTAGAGTCTTATACCCTACCAGAGCCCATAAACATCAGAGGTTCATGGGAGAGGAAGGAGAAATTATCAGCAAGGTTCAAGAGAGCATAGAAGAAGAGCTAGTAATAAGCACTCCTTAGTGGGCATAAATCAATAATAATAATGTTGACAATACAGGTAAGGTAATTGATGTATGTGATGTTGTAAGTGAGGGTCATGGAATACCAGTCCAGTCAACAGTTTTTCATTAATGTCATGCAGAGTAATGATCCAAACAGTAAAGGTGAGGTATCTGTGAGTCTGGAGAATAAAGGTGAAAAGTTTTTTAAGTTTGTTTGCGACCTGATTGATGATAACATAGGTAAAGGTGCATTCTGGAATAAATTAGCTGTGGTTAGTCAGAATTTGAATCCCAGTTGGTGGAACGAAGTGAAAGAGGAGCTAAGCAGGAAGTGTAATTTTGAATGTAATGTGTTTTGTGTTTCTTCTGTAACAAGTGATGTTGGTTGTGCCATAAAATGTATTTATTGTGTTTAATCTTTACCTGACAACATGAGTAATCAAAGTAATGCTATGATACCTGTAAAGTTGATAAAACCTTGTGAAGACAGTGTGGATGTATCATTTGATGAAATTAAAAGTGATCTTTTAAATTCTCGGTATGGATTGGACAGTGAAAGCTGAGGCTAGTTTTGGATGGAGTGCAAAACAATTCTTTATTTTGAAACCTGAAAGTAATACTTATGTAAAAACTAATTTTGGTATTTTAAAATGTGGGGAAAGTTGTAACTATTTGCAAAGCATTGTGAGCCAAGGTGAGTATCAGATGTTTGATGACGATATAAAGTTTGATGAGACTGAGACTCGGGATTTTGAAAGTGAGGGAAACTAAAACTCTCAATGACCAACAAAAGGAACAACTTAAGAATTTGTGAATTTGTTATTGGCATTTAGAAATGAGTTCAGTGAAAGACAGGGAAAGTGAAAGGCTTCCAGTGCAAGCTTTACCTTAGAGATCATCAACCTTTTTTTTTTTTCATGCGATATAGTATACCATATTCATGAAAGAAAGATGTTGAGAAAGATGTTGAGAAAGAAATTCAGAAAATGGAAACTTGGGGTGAGAATTGTTTTGGACTCTTGACATCTTAATAAGTTTTTTTTTGAGAGAGAATGACCATCCTAAGAATATGGATGACCTGTTACACAAATCTGATTATGTAAAATTCATGTGTAGTTTGGACTTGACCTGAATTTCATCAGATCACACCTGAAATTAATTCTAGAATGCATACTGCATTTTTGTATGGAGGTAAGTGTTTTCAATACTGTGTGCGCGGGCTCTTCCTCCCGTGGTGGCACATTGGAGTGTGAGTGTATAGTGTGAGACGACTCACTGTCCTCCCCTTGTTTCCACTCACAATAACTGGACGGAACAAGTTGTCTGGTATAAGTGTTTATTACATTAAACTTTACAACTTGCACAGGCAGCACTCCAGCTGTGGCTCCTGGCTTAGCTGGAAGACATATATGCCCGTCCGCTACGGGGTCTCGCAGCTACCTGCTCGGCCATTACCACTGCTAATCTTACCTGCACACACAAATGACTTGGGAGATCCACTTCTGCACGTAGGTTGCAAATTCTCCCAACACGGAGCAGACTACACTGAACAGTATGACCTCCCCGGTTTGAAGCTGCTACTAGATGGCAGTTGAATTGAGTGGCAGAGTCCAAACATACTCCCACTCTAAAATGAGTTTTCTCATTTTACAAATAACCAAAATTTTAACAGACAACAAAATCAAAACAAGTAAAACAATAAAAATATAACTAGGCACAATATCAATGCACACAAAACATAAATACACTAACATTTGGGATGCCCACATCACCAAAACACCACTGTCACACTGCATGTGAAACATGATGGGTACTAACATGTCACTGGCCAGTGTGGCCGAGTTTTTCTAGGTGCTTCAGTCTGAAACCGCGCGACCGCAATGGTCGCAGGTTCGAATCCTGCCTCGAGCATGGATGTGTGTGATGTCCTTAGGTTAATTAGGTTTAAGTAGTTCTAAGTTCTAGTGGACTGATGACCTCAGATGTTAAGTCCCATAGGGCTCAGAGCCATTTGAACTATTTGATACCAACATGTAGGACCCAAAACAATAAAGCATTAATATTATACTGCATATGAACATGAAATCAATACTAACAGCAGTTAGTCCACAAGAAACATCCACAGCTTCCCAAGCTGATCTTATGAATTATGAGGTTGTTCCAGTAAATGGCAATTTGGCAGTCGCCCTGTATCATATACCACTACACAGATATGAGAAACACGTAACTGATTCACTGCTTAGGCAGGGGGGACAATTTTGCTATAGGCCTCTTAATCTGCCCATTAGCAGTTTCTACCATCACCACATGCACACACTTACCAGGACCGGGAAACAGCTGGTCAATGACACCCAGCCTCCACACCAAGGGAGCAAATTATCCTCCTTGACCAGCACATGATCGCCGATCTGGGGTTGCCATGCTGCTTCCAATGTCCATTTTTTGCATTGATGCAGATAATGTATGTATCCTGTGGACCACCTCCTCCAAAAGGACTGATGCAGCTGCTGTACAAGTTGCCACCTGAGCAACCTGTTGGCGGGAACATCAAAAACAGAGGGTTCAGGATGAGCACAAAGGGGCTGTCCAATTAGGAAATGACCAGGAGTGAGAGCAGCAGGAGAATCTAGGTCATCAGAGAGAAGACACAATGGCCTTGAATTCAAGCATGCTTCTATCTGAATTAACACATTAGTCAGTTCTTCAAATGTCAGTACTGCATTGCCGATGACGCGTTTGAGATGCGGCTTCATGCATTTGATTCCTGCCTCCCAGAGTCCACCTAAGTGAGGGGCATGAGGTGGAGTGTACCTCCAACTGATTCCCTCTGAGGTGGAAAAATTCACCACATCTTCAACAGTAGCATCATTAGAGAGAAAACATTTAAGCTCATTGTCTGCACCTACAAATGTGGTGCCATTGTCACTGTACATGCAAGAAGGTTTCCTATTCTTGCAATGAATCTCCTGAGGGTGGCGAAAAATGAACATGGTACCAAGTCACTAACTAATTCTAAGTGGATGGCCTTGGTTGCCATGCAAATGAATAAAGCAATATAAGCCTTGGTGGTAACTTTACTCCATCTTCCACCATGCCTTACAGCAATAGGGCCTGCATAATCTACTCCACAATGCTGGAATGGATGAGACTGGTTTACTCTAGCTGCAGGTGGCTGACCAATGAGTTGAGCTGCTGTCTTGGACTAGAGCCTAAAGCATTTTAAACATTTCCTGATAACTCCTTTGACTGTGTTACACCCATTGGGGATCCAAAACCTCCTACGCAACATAACCAACAAAAGTTGTGACCCAGCATGCAACAGATTTTCATGCTCATGTATTATGAGGATTTTTGTCAAATGATGCTTAGGCGGTACGATAATAGGATGGCGCTCATCATATGGTACACTAGTGTTCATTAATCTCTCTGCCACTCGCAAAATACCTTCGGCATCAACAAATGGGTGCAAATCCTTTAATTTGCTGTTATGTGGAATAGAGGAACTGGCCTTCGACAAAACAATCTCATTACCATATTCACTATGTTGAGCTGCGCCAAATGCCCTTTTGATAGCGTTGTGGCATTCCTGTGCAGTGAGTGGTCCACTTATCCTGTCTGATTGCTGAAGCCTAGTGTTATTAGCAAACCTCAGTGCATAGACCAAAACTCTGTAAGTTTTCTTGAATGATGAATATTTACACAGCAGTTCAACATCAAGTTTAATGACCGACACCAAGGATACATGTGTACACCTTCTGTCTGGCACATCTTCTACACTAAGTGGAGTGCAGATGTTGCAGCAGTCAAGGTTGCAAGTAGATAGCCATGGCGGGCCAGACCACCACTGAAAAAGGGAACTCAAGGCAGCTGGATTAATACCATATGATAAGTGGTCAGCAGGATTATCCTCTGGTTTGACATGTCTCCAGTTGGCCAGTTCCTGGATTTCAGAGACTGTTGGCAACAAAGGTTTTCCAGTGACGAGGACTACACTGCAGCCAACAGAGAGCTATTGTGGAGTCCATCCACAAATGAATGTTGCCACTATCTATGATGTCTAATGCCTTGGCCACCTTTTGAATGAGGCGGGCAAGAAGCAGCGCACCACATAATTACACTCGTGGAAGAGACTGTTGTTTTACAGGGGCAACCCGAGATTTGGCTGAAGCCAATAAGACCAACACAATGTCATTGTGAAGAACACATCTGACGTATACACGCGCACCATATGCCAACTGTGAAGCATCACAAAAATCATGAATTTCTAATTTTACATGCTGGGGGCAAGGAATGATCTTCCTGTTAATCAAAATACCATTTAGGGAAGGCAGTTGCACACAAACAGCATTCCATTCATCAGTGAGGTTGGGTGGAAGAATTTCATCCCAATCGAGGCTTACTTGCCACAAGTGCTGCAAGAACAATATACATCTTATGACTGCTGGACATAGAAGCCCCAGCAGGTCCTAGATTGATGCTATTGTAGAGAGGACATTGCGTTTGGTAACCTTTGAGAGCCGATGGCTCTTCTGCTGCACATGGCACTGGAATGTGTTGGAGCCAGGGCACCATAATATCGCTAATGTTTTTATGGCGTGTCCACCAGTAAGATGACAAGGCAAAGACGTTTCTCTGTCCAGCACAGGATTTTTTTCCATGACCTTGTGACTATTGGAACACCATTTCCTCAGTGGAAACCCCCCAGAAGCAAGTAGTTGAGTCAGCTGAATTTGAAGTTCCTGAGCTTCAGCTCCCATAGCTGAGCCACCTAAGAAGTCATTCACATAAAAGCTAGACATCAGGGCTTGCAATGCCATTAGAAAACTGTTTTGATTTTCCAAAGCCAACTGTTGAAGACATCTGGTAGCAAGAAAGGCAGCGGGAGTGGTTCCGTAAGTGAGTGTACATAGTCTATATTCTTGCACTGGTTCAGACGGTGATTCACGCCACAGAATTTTCTGGACGTTCCTATCATCAGGATGGAGAGAGACTTGGCAATACATTTTTGCTATGTTGGCTGACAGAGCCACATTAAAGGAGCGAAATTTTATAATAATGGAAAATAAATCTGGCTGGACAGTGGGACCAACAATCAAGATATCATTGAGAGATACTCCATTAGAAGTGGCAGCAGAGCCATCAAATACTACCCTCAACTTAGTAGTGGAGCTGCATTCTTTGAAGACAGCATGATGTGGAAGGTAACAGCTTGGACCAATAATACCTTGAGATTTAGAGATCTCCCTGTGTTCCAGTTCAACATATTCATGCATGAATGCAGCATATTCCTACTGCAGATTCGGTTGCCTTTTAAATCTCCTCCCAAGATGCGCCAGTCTCCGAGAGGCCTGTTGTCGTGATTCACCTTAAGATTTACAGTCAGGTTTCACTGGTAGTCGAACCACAAATCTCCCTTCCTCATCTCGTGCCGTGTAGCGTTGAAAGTGAGCCTCCCATATTTTACCCTGCTTACTCATCGTTTTCATAGACAGTTACTCTAACGCCCAAAAACTTTGCAGGTTGGCATCTAAATTGTCGCCTCTAACAAGCACGAGGTCACTGTAGAATGAGGCATGTTGCATGCAGCTGAAGGCATCCTACCAGACAAAATCCAGCCAAATCTTATTTCGACCAGTGAAGGATGTCTTGATTTCACCAGCCTTTCCTTACAAACAACATCAAAGAAAATCTAAGCACCAAGCATTAAGTCTACTGTGGCAGACTTGTTGAATTCTGGATCAGCGAGCAGAAGATTTCTTGGGATACTCCAGGACCTTGTGTCTACCTTGCTCGCTGGTGGGTCACTGGTGACATGATCTACGATAGCACAAGTGGTTCTGACATGAAAGTCGTTTAGCCTAGACAACAGTTCAACATCACAAGTGTAAGACACGAAGGGTGCAAAGGAATTGTTTATGCCTTTCACACGAGATTGATGTTTATTTCGTTTCAGTTATAATTTCTCTGCCATGCCGTTAGATATAAAGGATAGCTGACTCGCACTATCTAGCAGAACTCTGGAAACCTGCTGTCTACCCATGCTGTCCTTAATGTTGACAATAGCTGTTGCCAACAAAATATTACAACGGATGTTTGCTTTCCCATTCGTAGCTTGATGGGCCAAGGAATGGCCTCCTGGTTCACTATTCTGCCCATTCCTTGTTCAGCAGGCTTGTGGAGCAGTATGTCGTGCCTTCCTTTACAGGTCTTACAAGGAGAAATACTGCATTTAGTCGAGAAATGACCAGAGCAGATGCACAAAAAAAGCTAATTTTTTGTCACATATGCCCGCCGCTTATCGACATTTAGTGATTGAAACCCTTTGCATTTAGCGCTAGCATGAGGTTCACTAAAAAATTAGATGATTCTTCAGTATCAGCATTTGCGAGATGAGCCCTCCTTACGTCTCGTTTGATCTGAATTATTGGCACTTCCTTGTGAATCCCCTGAGGTGCTATCCCTCAACCCAGGTCATCTGAAGGGCCTGACATTTTGTTTCCAAAAAATTTATTAGTTGATTTAATGTGCTGAATGTTGACCCAGAGATCTTTACCTCCCACTCATGACAATCTGTGGGTCACAAGCTAGACAGAATCTCTTCCGAAAGAATAACTTCATGAAGTGGAACATCAGGTTTGGGAGCTTCTAAGGCCTTCAAATAGGTGCATACGTGATTAATTAGTTGCTTATAATCGCTCACTGTGCCATTTCCGACTGCAGGTAAGGCCAACAAAGCCTGAACATGTCTGGCTACAATTATTTTTGGGTTATTATACCTCTGCGTAATAAGTCCCCAGGCTATCAATAGATTTCCTGCTGTGGCAGGTATATGTTTCAATAGGTTTTTAGCTTCACCAAGCAAAAACAAATTAGGGTAATGAAGTTTTTGAACATCATCAATTGAATTGTTATTCATAATGAGACTCAAAAACATATCCCTGTATGATGACCACTTAAGGTAGTGACCTTCAAAATTAAGCAAGTTAATAGCGGGTAGTTTCAAAGAACTGATACTGCCTAATGGATTCGAGCCCAAAGGCTTAGGAAGCTGGGTATACCTCTTCATTGAACCCTTGATAGTGGATTCAACAAAGTCCCACGAATCCTCGAATTCTGCCCTGTCCTTACTATGATCTGCTGATTCGTCTTCAATTTCCTGCCATGTTTGAGATGACTCAAAATCAGTCTGAATTCGAGTCAGTCAACTTAATTTTGATTCCAACATTTCAATGCTGACACTGTCTGCAGACTGCACAAAGCTCGCTAAGCGTGCGAGAGTTGCCTTTGCTACAACTCTCTGATTGACTAATTTTGTTTTCTCTGAGGGCTCCATTTTAGGACCAGGAAGATGATAGCAAGAAGCTAACAATTGCACTTGCCAGGCTGCAGCAGCAATACGAGGCAGTACAGACTGGAACAGCAGTGGCGTCACGGGCACTGGCAGCTGGCATGGCAGACGTTGCAGTCTCCGACAGTGCGAAGTTTCGGCGGAAGCAGGAGGTGACGTCACCGATGATGCTGGCACTGACACGTTTCTGTGCCTCTCACGTTTGAATTAGAGACACATTAAATGTTCACAAATATGTCCCCAATTACTGTTGTTAAGGCTGTTATTGTTGAAGTCCTGAAGAGGCCTTGGGACACTTGATAGCGGTCAACAACGAAACCAATAACGTGCACAGCTCGCATGTGGTTTTTTAGAAGTTCACAAATACCGGAAAATAAATCCACATGAACATAAATTCTGCGTGGTCACTGTAACTGGCCCAGAGGACCAAAAAATGAGCGCGTGAGCTCTTCCTTCCATGGTGGCACATTGGAGTGTGAGTGTGTAGTGCGAGAGGACTCACTGTCCTCCCCTTGTTTCCACTCACAATAACTGGACGGAACAAGTATTCTGGTATAAGTGTTTATTACATTAAACTTTACAACTTGCACAGGCAGTGCACCAACTGCGGCTCCTAGCTTAGCTGGAAGACATACACGCCCGTTTGCTACGGGGTCTCACGGCTACCTGCTTGGCCGTTACCACTGCTAATCTTACCTGTGCGCACAAAGGACTTGGGAGATCCACTTCTGCACATAGGTTGCAAATTCTCCTGACAGGGAGCAGACTATACTGAACAGTCTGACCTGCCCAGTTTGAAGCTGCCACTAGATGGCAGTTGGAGTGAGTAGCAGAGTCCAAACAAATACTGTGTGGTGCCATTAGGGCTAAATGTATCTGTATCTGAATTCATAAGAGCTCTAGATTCTGTCTTGGGAAGTGAAGTGAGTTCAAAATTAATTGTGTATGTTGACATTTTGGTCACTGAATACACTTGGGAACAACATTTGGAACTGTTAAGAAAAGTGTTTTCAAAATTGGAATCAGAGGGTTTGACTTTGAAAATAAGTAAGTGTAATTTTGGTGTAAAAGAAATTAAATTTTTAGGGCATGTTACATTGAGAAGGAAATTGCACCTGATAAACAGACAATGTTATTGGTAAATTTGCTACTCCTTGTAACAAAAAATGATTTTTTGGGTTAACTTCATGCCCGTTTGAACTTTTGAAGAATAATACTGTTTGGGATTGCAATCAGGAATGTCAGTATGCTTTTGATGAGATTGAAGGGTAGTTGTGTGAAAGTCAGATATTGTTGAGACCGGGTTTGTCTCTCCCTTTTGTGTTATGACAGACAGTAGTGATGTTGGTTTGGGTGTTCATTTATTTCAGGAGGTTGAAGTTGAAGGTGTTATTGAACACAGATCTCTTGCATTTGCTAGTAGAGCATTGCAGAAGCATGAAAAGACATACACTGTAACTGAGAAAGAACTTTCGGCTGTATGTTGCACATTGAAAATTTCTAAAAATTATTTATCAAGTCACAGTGTCATCATCTATACTGATTGCAAAGTATTATGTTATCTCCAGGTGTGTAAGCTGTACCATAACAGATTTACTCATTGGGCCTTGTTTTTACAGCAGTTCAATTACAAAATCAGATGCATTAAGGGCACAGACAATGTACCCGCTCATGCTTTGTCTAGGTTACCTTCACAGAGTGAATCATCAAATAACTTTGCAAAAGGAGAGAAAGAGTTTAAAATCACGTTCTTGAGAAGTGCAAAAGAGGACAAAGAGATCTTGAAAATTTGCAAAGACATCTGCAGGTATCAAAATTATGATCAAAATTGGAAATTGGTTAGGAGCATATTGGGTAAGAGGGAAGGAGAAAATACAGAACAATATTATAAGATACACAAGGGTGTTTTATTCAGGAGACATAAGACCGACTCAGATGACTGGAAACTGTGTTGGCTGGAGTGATGTATTGATACTTTAATTACTTATACACATGAAAGTTTTGGTCATTGTAGATCAACCACATGTACACAAAAGATTCAAGAACACATCTGTTATGACTTAGGAAGGAAGAGTCAAGAAGAAGATTGCCAGCTGTGACAGACATCAAAGAGTGAAAGTAAGTAACCAAACAAGTAGAGGCCAAATGCAAAACATGCTGCCTAATACTAACCTAGATCTCATATCTGTGGATGTTTATGGACCTTTGTCTAAGTCTTAGAATGGATTTTGTTATGTTTTTGTAGTGGTTGATGTATTTTCGAAGTTCGTAAAGCTGTTTTCTCTTAAGAAAGCTACCAGTAAGCAGATCATTTCTAAGTTTGAAAACACATATTTTCTTCAGATAGGTATTCCTAGAACAGTTTTATCTGACAAAGGTTCTCAGTTTACGTTGCAAGCTTGGAAAGATTTTATTGATCATGCAAAAATAAGGCGTATTCAAACATCTGTGTACCATCTGTTGAGTAATCTTGCTGAAATATACAGGGTGGTCCATTGATAGTAACCAGGCCAAATATCTCATGAAATAAGCATCAAACGAAATAAGTACAAAGAATGAAACTTGTGTAGCTTGAAGGGGGAAACCAGACGGCACTATGGCTGGCCCGCTAGATGGCGCTGCCATAGGTCAAACAGATATCATCTGCATTTTTAAAAATAGGAACCCCCATGTTTTATTACATATTCGTGTAGTATGTAAAGAAATATGAATGTTTTAGGTGGACCACTTTTTTCACTTTGTGATAGATGGCGCTGTAATAGTCACAAACGTATAATTACGTGGTATCATGTAACATTCCGCCAGTGCAGACAGTATTTGCTTCGTGATACATTACCTGTGTTACAATGGACCATTTTCCACAATTGGTAAAGGTCGATATCGTGTGATGTATGGCTATTGTGATCGAAATGCCCAACGGGCATGAGCTGTGTATGCTGCTCAGTATCCTGAACAACATCATCCAAGCGTCCAGACCGTTAGACAAATAGTTACGTTATTTAAGGAAACAGGAAGTGTTCAGCCCCATGTGAAACATCAACTATGACCTGCAACAAATGATGATGCCAAAGTAGGTGTTTTAGCTGCTGTCGCAGCTAATCCACACATCAGTAGCAGACAAATTGCATGAGAATCGGGAATCTCAAAAACGTCGGTGTTGACAATGCTACATCAACATTGATTGCACCCACGCCATATTTCTATGCACCAGGAATTGCATGGCAGCGACTTTGAACGTCGTGTACAGTTCTGCCACTGGGTACAGGAGAAATTACGGGACGATGACAGATTTTTTGCACGTGTTCTATTTAGCTACGAAGTGTCATTCACCAACAGTGGTAACGTAAACCGGCATAGTATGTACTACTGGGCAACGGAAAATCCATGATGGCTGTGACAATTGGAACATCAGCAACCTTGGTGAGTTAATGTATGGTGCAGCATTATGGGAGGAAGGATAATTGGCCCCCATTTTATAGATGGCAATCTAAATGGTGCAATGTATGCTGATTTCCTACATAATGTGCTACTGATGTTACTACAAGAAGTTTCACTGCATGACAAAATGGCGATATACTTCCCACAAGATGGATATCTGGCACATAGCTCATGTGTGGTTGAAGCAGTATTGAATAGCATATTTCATGACAGGTGGATTGGTTGTTGAAGCACCATACCATGGCCCACATGTTCACCGGATCTGACGTCCTTGGATTTCTTTCTGTGGGAAAAGTTGAAGGATATTTGCTATCGTGATCCACTGACAACGCCTGACAACATGCGTCAGTGCATTGTCAATGCATGTGCAAACATTACGGAAAGCGAACTACTCGCTGTTGAGAGGAATGTCGTTATATGCATTGCCAAATGCATTGAGGTTGGCGGACATCATTTTGAACATTTATTGCATTAATGTGGTATTTACAGGTAATCACACTGTTACAGCGTGCGCTCTCAGAAATGATAAGTTCGCAAAGGTACATGTATCACATTGGAACAGCCAAAATAAAATGTTCAAACATACCTACGTTCTGTATTTTAATTTAAAAAACCTACCTGTTACCAACTGTTTGTCTGAAATTGTGAGCCATGTGTTTGTGACTATTACAGCACCATCTATCACAAAGCGAAAAAAGTGGTCCAACTAAACATTCATATTTCTTTATGTACTACAGGCATATGTAATAAAAATGGGGGTTCCTATTTTAAAAAATGCAGTTGATATCTGTTTGACCTATGGCAGCACCATCTAGCGGGCCATCTGGTTTCCCACTTCAAGCTAGACAAGTTTCGTTCTTTGTAGTTTTTTCTTTTGACGCTTATTTTGTGAGATATTTGGCCCGGTCATGATCAATGGACCACCCTGCATATGAGAGAAATTGGAAGACTATTTAGAAGATATTGCAGTAAGAATCATATCAGTTGTATAGATTACATCAGTGATTTTGAAGTTATTATGAACAGCTTACAACATTCTTCAACAGGTTTTTCACCATTTGAAATCGTATTTAATCACAGACCAGCTAACTTTATTTCTGAGAATTTTGAGTTTCCTCCATGTGAAATTCTGTCACTGCAAGAAAGAGAAGAATGTGTCACGGAGATGATGCAGGATGATAGGAGAAAGCAGATACATGATGGTAACAGCAGATTTTCTAAGTTTGATGTAGGAGATCTTGTGTTGGTGAAAGCCAAGGAGAAATCTATGTCCTGTATGCAAAATTCTTGTATTTTTATAAATTTCATAAGGAACTAATTGTTTAAAAAAGAAGGCACTGCTATGAACAATGTTGTTCCATGTAAGTAGGGGGATCAACTTCCCAATACATTAGGTAACTTTAAATTTGTTTGACTTGGGTATAAAGCTGTTTAAGGTTGATGTTCTATGACTGATGATTTGTTATGTTCAACACAGGAATGTAAAAATTTAAAAAGTTCAGGAGTATGTTCTATGAACCATGTTTCAATCAATGAATTTTCTTATCTCAATACTCAGTATGTAATTTTTTTTTTTTTTTTTTTGACTGTAAATGAATCTTCTAGGTTTCTATGTACGTAGGTTAGTCCCCACATCATATGCATAGGCCCTAATATTTTTTCATTGTTTTCTCTTTTCATGAATCAACATATCCTTACATACTCTGGTTTGTGTGGCTGATTGGTTTTGTGCTATACTCCTACTTATGATTGAGTGTATTCCTGTCATCAGTACCCACTGTTGTGAGTTTTTCGAGTCTGCTCACTCGTTGTACACTTAGGCTCTGAATTTTATCTTCTCTTTTGATGATTCTGAAGGCATAACTTAATAGATGTAAACTTTAAGTTTGTAATTCTAGTACTTTACATTGTCTCTTCACTTATTTCTATAGTTTAGTGTTGTAGTGTTATAGTTTTGACTTTGTATCATTTGTCTTGGAATAGAATATTCCACAGTCCAATGCCATGTCCTCATATATGTATAGATTATGACTTGTATAATAAATATTTTTCTTAAATTTTCTGTAATATGTTAAAATTTGGTTTTTGGATCAATGTAAATATGTTCTGTAACAAATTAATGTAAATCTATATTGCACTGAAATTGTACTTGCTTGTTAAGTTGCTGATTTGAAGCAGTATTTCTGACATAACAGCCTGTTACTAACAGTGTTACAGATTACTGTCTTAAGTATTTTGGTTAATGATACCTATAAATTGGTGCAATCAATATTCTTGTAGTTAATATGTTATGTATCAGATTCTTCCGTACATCTGAATTCTACTTTATGATGGTTAATATGGTTACACTTGTGGTACTTATTATGTTTGTAAGAACAAGATTTTTTATCTACCAATGTTTTTATTTTTTTGTAGCAATTATTTGGTCCCCTTCAGAGTAGTTTCCTTCAGCAGCTATTAAACGGCGAAGTCGTTATTCCCAGTGTTGGTAGCAGAGCTGAAATGCTTCAACTGGCAGGGCCTTTAATATGTCTGTCACATTCTTTTGAGTACTCTCCAGAGTCCCAAAATGACATGCTATTAAGACGTTTTTCAATTTTTGGGGAAAGGAAATGTCGCAAAGATTGAGATAAGGTAGATAGCGGGCCGTGGAACAACAGGAATGGCTTTCGAGATCGATAATTCCGTCATGGAAGTGTCCATGTGGCAGTGGTGTTGTCTTGTTGCAGCATCCACTTACCTGCAGCGTTCGGTCTCAGTCGATTCACCCTTTTCCTGAGCCTTTCAAGGATTTTTGTAAAACAGTTGATTGATAGTGTTACTTGAAGCAACAAATTCTTTATGCACGATACCCCTACCATCACAAAAGCGAATCAGCATTGTTCTGATCTTTGATTTGTACATTAGAGAGCTTTTTTTGGTCGAGGAGGTTTCTCAGTGTGCCACTCCTCACTTTACCGCTTTGTATCAATATCGTACTCAAAAGTCTGATCACACGACTTGAACTTTTTCGTGGTCACTGGCAATTCTCGCAAGAAGATCAACGCACATGTTTCTTTGATTGTCTTTCTGCTCTGTTGTGAGCTTTTTTTTGCAGAATTTTGGCACAAACCTTTTGCATGTGCAAATCTTCCGGCTAAATTTGATGTACTGTGAAAGTGTTTAACAGGTCACCAATATATATATATGTAATGTCAAAGATTGAAGAACAGGTGTTAATTGTGACTCTCAGACAGTATGCATAAGGTGTAATAAGCAACCTCTGTATCCAGGGCCATATTTAGGATGTGTGATGGCCCTGCGCAGTAATTTATCTCATGCCTCCCATTTCTAAACTTCAGCATTGCTACTCATTTATGGACTGGCAACAATAAAGCAGCATAATCATTAACTCCAATTTTAAACTTTAACGAAGTATTTGAATAACATAAGGTACACGTGCAAGTTAATTATTAAAAGATAATAAAATAAGTACTACATTTCAATAGGCCGTTTATTAAAAAATTATCAGAGAAACATCAAACTTAGACACAATGTACTGTGAAAATACAAAGAAAATCATTTTAGTTCAATACACTATACCAAAATAACTTCATTTAAATGTGAAATTCAGTCAGTCCCAAATACATGATAAAATACATTTAACTGACCTTTTCCAAAATATAATGAATATAGAGAAATGTCTCCCTTCTCACTTTTGTGTCTGTGAACTGATTTATTGCTTCCTGAAAATCCAGACTGAATGTGATGCCTGATTATATGGCTAGTACTGACCAGCTGTTCTTCAGTTTCTGTTGTCCGAAGATAGTACTTACTTCATTTTAAAACAGAAAAGGAGCTTTCAGCTGAAGAGTTTGTAGCTGTAGCACAGCTGTAAATCTTGAGTGCTGTGTACAACATTTGGACAGACATCACCAATTTTTTGTGAAACCAACATTCTACAGAGAAATGAGAGAGAGGTCAACTTGTCACGACTACTTTCTTCATAGACAACAGATAGATTTTAAAATGTATGCGTCCTTCACTAAAGTTGTTCTGTGTGTCAGAATTATAGACAGCTCTAAGTTTCTCTGCAGCATCATAAATCTGAACAGCTTTTAGTTTGACGATATTTGAGAGAAATGAAAATCTTGAACTATTTTCTTCTGCAACTCACCCTAGAGAGTTCTATAATCTTAGAAAATGACATTTTCATTCATCTCCAGATCTCAACACAACTTAATCCTGTTTCTTCTTCAGGATATTTGTGTTTGTCCTCTGAGTCAGATGATTCATAAAAGAAACTCTTTCATTTAATTTCACTTTCATTTTTTGACTCTCAGCAGCTTCAGGACAAGGAATTTATTCCAAATTCTTGATCTCCATAAGTTTCTTTTCAGCTGTATCCTTGTTGTGAACTGGAAAAAATGTCTGAAGCTCAGCTAAAAAGAAATGCAGCAGCATCATATATTTCAACAGAAGTAGAAATGTCTACACCCTCAGTCTGCAGTTTCTTCATTGCTTGTTGCAAAATACAACCCCACACTGATGTCATGAAAGCTACCTCAACACTACTTAACTTTCGAAGACCTTCCTACAGCTACACATATGATTTTACCACCCTCATTTCCCAAAATTGTTCTCAACACAGAAAACACGGCTTTCCAATCTTTATTCAAACTCCTAACACACATCTTCACATGAGCACCGTCATGTTGTAGACAGTGACTTCAGTGTCATACTTGTAGACAAGTTAGTACTCAAATTACGTAACTTAATTTTTAGTTGAGAACCATGTGAAACATTGTGCTGTGTATGGCAGCAACATAAACATGAAAGGTACCCTGCAGCTAGGTGCTGTGTGACTGTGCTTGCTCCACACATAAGTAGAGGCATGTGTCTTCTCGTGTGGTACGGAGAGACACCTGCACCCCCATGAAGACAATTCAGAGGCAATCACGGAAGGGCTCCCTGGCTCCAAAACTGTAACGGTAACTTTATTATATAATATCAGCTCTACATTGTTCTGGGTGATGCAAGGACTGTGGGCGATAGATGTGGTGGTGTTTCATCATTTAACATTGCATGCTCAGTCTCTCCAAATTCTGTGCCAGCTGCATTTTTAAATAAGTTTGTGTCCAAGCTACCGCGCCGAGTGGCCACGTGGTCTGAGGTGCCATGTCACTGATTGTGTGGACCCTCCCACCGAAGGTTCGAGTCCTTCCTAGGGCATGAGTGTCTGTTGTTGTTCTTAGTATAAGTTAGTTTAAGTAGTCTGTAAGTCTAGGGACAAATTACCTCAGCAGTTTGGTCCCTTAGGAATTCACACACACATTTTTTTGTGTCTAAGCTGGGCATGTCTTGAATGAGCGCGCATAACTCAAAAATAATTACTGTCTCTCGTGTGTTGATAATTTGTCACTGCAGCAACACCTTCGTTTATTTGTTTTAGTTTTGGCATTTTTGCCAGATGAACTGACATTACGGATTCAATTATGCTTCTTCCTCTTGATTCCCATCATCAGGAAATGATTCCTCTGACTCTTCAACATTTTACACTCCTGGAAATGGAAAAAAGAACACATTGACACCGGTGTGTCAGACCCACCATACTTGCTCCGGACACTGCGAGAGGGCTGTACAAACAATGATCACACGCACGGCACAGCGGACACACCAGGAACCGCAGTGTTGACCGTCGAATGGCGCTAGCTGCGCAGCATTTGTGCACCGCCGCCGTCTGTGTCAGCCAGTTTGCCGTGGCATATGGAGCTCCATCGCAGTCTTTAACACTGGTAGCATGCCGCAACAGCGTGGACGTGAACCGTATGTGCAGTTGACGGACTTTGAGCGAGGGCGTATAGTGGGCATGCGGGAGGCCGGGTGGACGTACCGCCGAATTGCTCAACACGTGGGGCGTGAGGTCTCCACAGTACATCGATGTTGTCGCCAGTGGTCGGCGGAAGGTGCACGTGCCCGTCGACCTGGGACCGGACCGCAGCGACGCACAGATGCACGCCAAGACCGTAGGATCCTACGCAGTGCCGTAGGGGACCGCACCACCACTTCCCAGCAAATTAGGGACACTGTTGCTCCTGGGGTATCGGCGAGGACCATTCGCAACCGTCTCCATGAAGCTGGGCTACGGTCCCGCACACCGTTAGGCCATCTTCCGCTCACGCCCCAACATCGTGCAGCCCACCTCCAGTGGTGTCGCGACAGGCGTGAATGGAGGGACGAATGGAGACGTGTCGTCTTCAGCGATGAGAGTCGCTTCTGCCTTGGTGCCAATGATGGTCGTATGCGTGTTTGGCGCCGTGCAGGTGAGCGCCACAATCAGGACTGCATACGACCGAGGCACACAGGGCCAACACCCGGCATCATGGTGTGGGGAGCGATCTCCTACACTGGCCGTACACCACTGGTGATCGTCGAGGGGACACTGAATAGTGCACGGTACATCCAAACCGTCATCGAACCCATCGTTCTACCATTCCTAGACCGGCAAGGGAACTTGCTGTTCCAACAGGACAATGCACGTCCGCATGTATCCCGTGCCACCCAACGTGCTCTAGAAGGTGTAAGTCAACTACCCTGGCCAGCAAGATCTCCGGATCTGTCCCCCATTGAGCATGTTTGGGACTGGATGAAGCGTCGTCTCACGCGGTCTGCACGTCCAGCACGAACGCTGGTCCAACTGAGGTGCCAGGTGGAAATGGCATGGCAAGCCGTTCCACAGGACTACATCCAGCATCTCTACGATCGTCTCCATGGGAGAATAGCAGCCTGCATTGCTGCGAAAGGTGGATATACGCTGTACTAGTGCCGACATTGTGCATGCTCTGTTGCCTGTGTCTATGTGCCTGTGGTTCTGTCAGTGTGATCATGTGATGTATCTGACCCCAGGAATGTGTCAATAAAGTTTCCCCTTCCTGGGACAATGAATTCACGGTGTTCTTATTTCAATTTCCAGGAGTGTATGATGTATGATGTGATGACAGTGTAAGGAAGAAACTCCCAACTTATCTGCCCATGGCCAATTCTGATATTTCTTGGCTGAGTGTATGCCTCACTTTATGAATTTTAAGTATCTGCTGCAGGAGTACCATATATTCTCCTGGTTTCCTTAAACAGCTTCATCTGTCAGTCAAGCCACATGCAAATTATTTTATTTTATATGACATAGCACATACTGTTCCAGATATTTGGCCACTGGTGATTCACACCACACCATCACTTTTTAGTTAAACATGGGAAGGACAGCTGTCTGCAGCTTAATCAAATATATATGTCAAGAACTGTATAGCATTTTACAATCGTTGTATTCACCTCAACCAGCAGAAGAAATCTGGAAGAAAATTGAGATGGGACTCACGGAATGCTGGTGATTTCCTAACTGCACTGGTGGCATAGATGGGAAGCATGAAAGAATGACATGTCCTAAAGACAGTGGCTCAAATTACTTTTTTCAACTTCCTTGCTTTCAGTTATTGATCATGATTACAACTCTGAGGCTATGGCAGACACAGTGACAGCGCAAGTTTTGAAAACTTTGCATTTTTCTATGAATTCATATGAGGTAACCATTCTTGGCACAAAGATTCCCGTCCCTCATGTGCTGACAGGTACTGAGGGGGTTTAAATTAGAAACCTATCTGGTGACCCATTTTCCCAAATCAATGTCCTTGAAAGATCCTTCAAAAGGAAGTTTCAGTAAACAAATATGCAGAAGCTGTCGTAGGGTGGAAAATGCCTTCGATATACTCACTCAAGGGTGATGAGTCTTAAGGCCTGCCTATTTACAACTGATACTGCAGAAGCTATTGCAAAAGCAGCATATTTGTAGCTAAAATTTTACTTAAATGGCATCACTAGTATGTGTAAGAACATTATTATTTTAACTGAACTGTACTGTAAATTATGATATTTATCTGATACTGTATCACGCAACAGCGTATTTATTTGTAAACAGAGAAAATACCTGTTTCAATACACTTGCATCAGTTTTATCCTTGTTGCCACATTTTTATAATGACAGTGTTGTATACCATGCATAAAGTACATTTGCAAGTACCAAATCAGCCAGTCTTTCTGTTTCTGCACTATCTTGGGAACACTTGCCCACCACATACTTTGTAGAAAATCACAACCTGCCAGCTTCATGCCATGGGCAAGGACGATGTAGAACAGGCACCTGCCTCTTGTCTAACCGGGATGATGCTGCAGTGTAGAGCACAACATAGATTGTGGTGGGTGCCCATGCAGGTTACGCTCTACCTGTTTGAGAGAGCCTTAATTTGCTCATACATGGAAGACATTATATAGATTGTTATCTCTCCCCTCCTTCCTTCTTCCATCTATTGTCCACATTAAACAATGCCCAGTCCAAGTAATTAATAAGCAAAGTCTTTTATGAAGATTGGAGGGGGCAAAGATTACAATAAACTTTCAAGTTTACTTAGCTTGTCATGTTGAGATGGCTCCAGTTCTTCATGTCTAGGAATCTGAAAACCTAACATCAGGTCCTCATGATTAGTTTGAACTAAATAAATTGGAAGATTGTTGTTGCAGAATTTTTTATGTAAATATATTTTCCACTGATTTTCTCACGTTTTAGTACATCATACAATATTTTGATTTTTCACATTAACAAAGTCAAAATTAGATTGTTCACACCTATTATACAAAAATACATCTGATCAAATCAGAGGCAAGCTTATGACTCTCACACTCTGTGGAAATAACAATATTCGAAAGAGTTTACAATTTTTCTTAACAAATAAATACCTACTAGTTTTCATTGCATTATTAACTTTGATTATTATTTCATAAATGAATCCAGAAATAAACATAGTAAACAGTACAGGATTGCATAATTAATAATAGAAATTTTTAAGTGTGAAAATAATTCATAATTTCAAATTTTTGCAATAATAATAATAATAATAATAATAATAATAAAAATTTTAACTCTACATTCAGAACCAGTACTTATCGGTTATAACATCAAAACTAAAATATATTATAAAATAATTCCTTTTCATAAACTTTAGCTTGAAATATAACATACTGTGTATAAAATTATATAAAAGTTTTCAGAAAATTAACTGAGATAATACTGACCTGTCCAAAATTGAAAAAAATTATATTGGAATCGACAACTACTGTTGAGGAAAAGTAATGTTAGAGGATGATGTCCCATTACAACATCCCCCTCACATAATATGGAAACAATGTGTTTACAATATTTTGTGGCCTACTATAAGGTTTTCCAAATGATGCCAAAAGGTAGAATTCAGATTGTCGAAGTTAAATTACAAAATTTCAAGAAAATTTTAGGTTATATGATCATCACTTCCCTATGAACATAAGTATAGGTTAGCTTACACACACAGAAAAAGAAGTACAGGAAGAACTACATAGCATCTGACAAATTTCTGATTACAACAAACATGTTCCTCTCGCTTATAATTTGTCTACAGTCCAAATATGTGTAAAACCAAAGCTCTGAATTCCAAAATTAACATATGGTGACAATTTCCAAAATTATGGACAACACTCACATGAAGTTGCTCTAACATATCTAGCTTCATACAGAATGGTCCAATCTAGTGTAATCTTTAAGTCTCTTTCAGCACTGCAATGAATGAGATTTAGGTGTCTGTTATTGTTACGTAAAAATGAATAATAAAATAATATAGAAAAATGTTACCATAATAATCTAATGTAAATGAACATAATATAGAAGTGAAATATTGTTCTTACAAACATAATAAGTACCACAAGTGTTAGCATATTAACCATCATAAAGTAGAATTCAGATGTACGGAAGAATCTGATACATAACATATTAACTACAAGAATATTGATTACACCAATTTATAGGTATCATTAACCAAAATACTTAAGACAGTAATCTGTAACACTGTTAGTAACAGGCTGTTATGCCAGAAACACTGCTTCAAATCAGCAACTTAACAAGCAAGTGCAATTTTAGTGCAATATAGGTTTACATTAATTTGTTACAGAACATATTTACAATGATCCAAAAACCAAAATCTTAACATATTACAGAAAATTTAAGAAAAATATTTATTATACAAGTCATAATCTATACATATATGAGGACATGGCGTTTGACTTTTCATTTCTGTGGAATATTCTGTTCCAAGACAAATGATACAAAGTCAAAACTATAACACTACAACACTAAACTATAGAAATAAGTGAAGAGGCAATGTAAAGTATTAGAATTACAAACTTCAAGATTACATCTATTAAGTCATGCCTTCAAAATCATCAAAAGAGAAGAAAAAATTCAGAGCCTAAGTGTACAACGAGTGAGCAGACTCGAAAAACTCACAACAGTGGGTACTGATGACAGGAATACACTCAATCATAAGTAGGAGTATAGCACAAAACCAATCAGCCACACAAACCAGAGTATGTAAGGATATGTTGATTCATGAAAAGAGAAAACAATGAAAAAATATTAGGGCCTATGCATATGATGTGGGGACTAACCTACGTACATAGAAACCTAGAAGATTCATTTACAGTCAAAAAAAAAAAAAAAAAAAAATTACATACTGAGTATTGAGATAAGAAAATTCATTGATTGAAACATGGTTCATAGAACATACTCCTGAACTTTTTAAATTTTTACATTCCTGTGTTGAACATAACAAATCATCAGTCATAGAACATCAACCTTAAACAGCTTTATACCCAAGTCAAACAAATTTAAAGTTACCTAATGTATTGGGAAGTTGATCCCCCTACTTACATGGAACAACATGGTCATAGCAGTGCCTTCTTTTTTAAACAATTAGTTCCTTATGAAATTTATAAAAATACAAGAATTTTGCATACAGGACATAGATTTCTCCTTGGCTTTCACCAACACAAGATCTCCTACATCAAACTTAGAAAATCTGCTGTTACCATCATGTATCTGCTTTCTCCTATCATCCTGCATCATCTCCGTGACACATTCTTCTCTTTCTTGCAGTGACAGAATTTCACATGGAGGAAACTCAAAATTCTCAGAAATAAAGTTAGCTGGTCTGTGATTAAATACGATTTCAAATGGTGAAAAACCTGTTGAAGAATGTTGTAAGCTGTTCATAATAACTTCAAAATCACTGATGTAATCTATACAACTGATATGATTCTTACTGCAATATCTTCTAAATAGTCTTCCAATTTCTCTCATATGCAGGGTGGTCCATTGATCATGACTGGGCCAAATATCTCACAAAATAAGCGTCAAACAAAAAAAACTACAAAGAACGAAACTCGTCTAGCTTGAAGTGGGAAACCAGATGGCGCTATGGTTGGCCCGCTAGATGGCGCTGCCATAGGTCAAACGGGGAACAAATGCATTTTTTAAAATACGAACCCCCATTTTTATTACATATTCCTGAAGTACATAAAGAAATATGAATGTTTTGTTGGACCACTTTTTTCGCTTTGTGATAGACTGTGCTGTAATAGTGACAAACATATGGCTCACAATTTCAGACGAACAGTTGGTAACAGGTAGGTTTTTTAAATTAAAATACAGAACGTAGGTATGTTTGAACATTTTATTTTGGTTGTTCCAATGTGATACATGTACCTTTGCGAACTTATCATTTCTGAGAGCGCACACTGTAACAGTGTGATTACCTGTAAATACCACATTAATGCAATAAATGCTCAAAATGATGTGGGCCACGGTATGGTGCTTCAACAACCAATCCACCTGTCATGAAATATGCTATTCAATACTGCTTCAACCACATGTGACCAATGTGCCAGACATCCATCTTGTGGGAAGTATATCGCCATTTTGTCATGCAGTGAAACATCTTGTAGTAACATCGGTAGAACATTACGTAGGAAATCAGCATACATTGCACCATTTAGATTGCCATCTATAAAATGGGGGCCAATTATCCTTCCTCCCATAATGCTGCACCATGCATTAACTTGCCAAGGTTGCTGATGTTCCAATTGTCGCAGCCATCGTGGATTTTCCTATGCCCAGTAGTACATACTATGCCGGTTTACGTTACAGCTGTTGGTGAATGACACTTCGTCGCTAAATAGAACGTGTGCAAAAAATCTGTCATCGTCCCGTAATTTCTCTTGTACCCAGTGGCAGAACTGTACATGACGTTCAAAGTCGTCGCCATGCAATTCCTGGTGCATAGAAATATGGCATGGGTGCAATCGATGTTGATGTAGCATTGTCAATACCGACGTTTTTGAGATTCCCGATTCTCATGCAATTTGTCTCCTGCTGATGTGCGGATTAGCTGCGACAGCAGCTAAAACACCTACTTGGGCATCATCATTTGTTGCAGGTCATGGTTGATGTTTCACATGTGGCTGAACACTTCCTGTTTCCTTAAATAACGTAACTATCTGTCGAACAGTCTGGACACTTGGATGATGTTGTCCAGGATACCGAGCAGCATACATAGCACATGCCCATTGGGCATTTTGATCACAATAGCCATACATCACACGATATCGACCTTTACCAATTGTGGAAAATGGTCCATTTTAACACAGGTAATGTATCACGAAGCAAATACTGTCTGCACTGGCGGAATGTTATGTGATACCACGTAATTATACGTTTGTGACTATTACAGCGCCATCTATCACAAAGCGAAAAAAGTGGTCCAACTAAACCTTCATATTTCTTTACGTACTACACGAATATGTAATAAAACATGGGGGGTTCCCATTTTTAAAAATGCAGTTGATATCCATTTGACCTATGGCAGCGCCATCTAGCGGGCCAGCCATAGTGCCGTCTGGTTTCCCCCTTCAAGCTACACAAGTTTCATTCTTTGTACTTATTTCGTTTGATGCTTATTTCGTGAGATATTTGCCTGGTTACTATCAATGTACCATCCTGTATATTTCAGCAAGATTACTCAACAGATGGTACACAGATGTTTGAATATGCCTTATTTTTGCATGATCAATAAAATCTTTCCAAGCTTGCAACGTAAACTGAGAACCTTTGTCAGATAAAACTGTTCTAGGAATACCCATCTGAAGAAAATGTGTGTTTTCAAACTTAGAAATGATCTGCTTGCTGGTAGCTTTCTTAAGAGAAAACAGCTTTACGAACTTCGAAAATACATCAACCACTACAAAAACATAACAAAATCCATTCTAAGACTTAGACAAAGGTCCATAAACATCCACAGATATGAGATCTAGGTTACTATTAGGCAGCATGTTTTGCATTTGGCCTCTACTTGTTTGGTTACTTACTTTCACTCTTTGATGTCTGTCACAGCTGGAAATCTTCTTCTTGACTCTTCCTTCCTACGTTATAACAGATGTGTCCTTGAATCTTTTGTGTACATTTGGTTGATCTACAATGACCAAAACTTTCATGTGTATAAGTAATTAAAGTATCAATACATCACTCCAGCCAACATAGTTTCCAGTCATCTGAGTCGGTCTTATGTCTCCTGAATAAAACACCCTTGTATATCTTATAATATTGTTCTGTACTTTCTCCTTCCCTCTTACCCAATATGCTCCTAACCAATTTCCAATTTTGATCATAATTTTGATACCTGCAGATGTCTTTGCAAATTTTCAAGATCTCTTTGTCCCCTTTTGCACTTCTCAAGAACGTGATTTTAAACTCTTTCTCTCCTTTTCCAAAGTTATTAGATGATTCACTCTGTAAAGGTAACCTAGACAAAGCATGAGCGGGCACATTGTCTGTGCCCTTAATGCATCTGATTTTGTAATTGAACTGCTGTAAAAACAAGGCCCAATGAGTAATTCTGTTATGGTACAGCTTACACACCTGGAGATAACATAATACTTTGCAATCAGTATAGATGATGACACTGTGACTTGATAAATAATTTTTAAAATTTTTCAATATACAGCCAAAAGTTCTTTCTCGGTTACAGTGTATGTCTTTTCATGCTTCTGCAATGCTCTACTAGCAAATGCAAGAGATCTGTGTTCAATAACACCTTCAACTTCAACCTCCTGAAATAAATGAACACCCAAACCAACATCACTACTGTCTGTCATAACACAAAAGGGAGAGACAAACCCGGTCTCAACAATATCTGACTTTCACACAACTACCCTTCAATCTCATCAAAAGCATACTGACATTCCTGATTGCAATCCCAAACAGTATTATTCTTCAAAAGTTCAAACAGGCATGAAGTATTTAAAGCTTGGCTGGTACAAAATTTTCTATACAATCCAGTTAACCCAAAAAATCATTTTTTGTTCAAGGAGTAGCAAAATTATCAATAACATTGTCTGTTTATTAGGTGCAATTTCCTTCTCAATGTAACATGCCCTAAAAATTTAATTTCTTTTACACCAAAATTACACTTACTTATTTTCAAAGTCAAACCCTCTGATTCCAATTTTGAAAACACTTTTCTTAACAGTTCCAAATGTTGTTCCCAAGTGTATTCAGTGACCAAAATGTCAACATACACAATTAATTTTGAACTCACTTCACTTCCCAAGACAGAATCTAGAGCTCTTATGAATTCAGATACAGATACATTTAGCCCTAATGGCACCACACAGTATTTGTTTGGACTCTGCTACTCACTCCAACTGCCATCTAGTGGCAGCTTCAAACTGGGCAGGTCAGACTGTTCAGTATAGTCTGCTCCCTGTCAGGAGAATTTGCAACCTATGTGCAGAAGTGGATCTCCCAAGTCCTTTGTGCGCACAGGTAAGATTAGCAGTGGTAACGGCCAAGCAGGTAGCCGTGAGACCCCGTAGCAAACGGGCGTGTATGTCTTCCAGCTAAGCTAGGAGCCGCAGTTGGTGCACTGCCTGTGCAAGTTGTAAAGTTTAATGTAATAAACACTTATACCAGAATACTTGTTCCGTCCAGTTATTGTGAGTGCAAACAAGGGGAGGACAGTGAGTCCTCTCTCACTACACACTCACACTCCAATGTGCCGCCATGGAAGGAAGAGCTCGCATGCTCATATTTTGGTTCTCTGGGCCGGATATAGCGACCACACAGAATTTATGTTCATGCGGATTTATTTTCCGGTATTTGTGAACTTCTAAAAAACCACATGCAAGCTGCGCACATTATTGGTTTCGTTGTTGACCAGTATCAAGTGTCCCAAGGCCTGTTCGGGACTTCAACAATAACAGCCTTAACAACAGCGATCGGGGACATATTTGTGAACATTTAATGTGTCTCTAATTCAAATGTGAGAGGCACAGAAACGTGTCAGTGCCAGCATCATCGGTGACGTCACCTCCTGCTCACGCCGAAACTTCGCGCTGACAGAGAATGCAGCGCCTGCCATGCCAGCTGCCAGTGCCCATGACGCCACTGCTGTTCCAGTCTGTACTGCCTCGTATTGCTGCTGCAGCCTGGCAAGTGCAATTGTTAGCTTCCTGCTATCATCTTCCTGGTCCTAAAATGGAGCCCTCAGAGAAAACAAGATTAGTCAAGCAGAGAGGTGTAGCAAAGGCAGCTCTCGCGTGCTTAGCGAGCTTTGTGCAGTCTGCAGACAGTGTCAGCATCAAAATGTTGGTATCAAAATTAAGTCAATTGACTCGAATTCAGACTGATTTTGAGTCATCTCAAACATGGCAGGAAATTGAAGACGAATCAGCAGATCGTAGTAAGGACAGGGCAGAATTCGAGGATTCGTGGGACTTTGTTGAATCCACTAAAAAGGGTTCAATGAAGAGGTACACCCAGCTTCCGAAGCCCTTGGGCTCGAATCCATTAGGCAGTGTCAGTTCTTTGAAACTACCCGCTATTAACTTGCTAAATTTTGAAGGTCACTACCTTAAGTGGTCATCATACAGGGATACGTTTTTGAGTCTCATTATGAATAACAATTCAATTGATGATGTTCAAAAACTTCATTACCTTAATTCGTCTTTGCAAGGTGAAGCTAAAAACCTATTGAAACATATACCTGCCACAGCAGGAAATCTATTGATAGTCTGGGGACTTATTACGCAGAGGTATGATAACCCAAAAATAATTGTAGCCAAACATGCTAAGGCTTTGATGGCCTTACCTACAGTCGGCCATGGCGCAGCCGCAGCGAGCGATTATAATCAACTAATTAATCATATATGCAGCCATTTGAAGGCCTTAGAAGCTCTCAAACCTGATGTTCCACTTCATGAAGTTATTCTTTCGGAAGAGATTCTGTCTAGTATGCGACCCACAGATTGTCATGAGTTGGAGGTAAAGATGACTGGGTCAACATTCACCACATTAAATCAACTAATAATTTTTTCGGAAACAAAATGTCAGGCCCTTGAGGTGATCAGGTTCAGGGATAACACCTCAAGGGATTCGCAGGGAAATGCCAATAATGCAAATCAAACGAGACGTTATGAGGGCTCATCTCGCTAATGCTGATACTGAGGAATCACATAATTTTTAGTGAACCTCACACTATCACTAAATGCAAAAGGTTTCAATCACTAAATGTCGATAAGCGGCGGGCATATGTGACAAAAAATAAGCTTTTTTTTTGTGCATCCGCTCTGGTCATTTCTCGACTAAACGCAGTATTTCTCCTTGTAAGACCTGTAAAGGAAGGAGCGACATACTGCTCCACTAGCCTGCTGAACAAGGAATGGGCAGAATAGCAAACCAGGAGGCCATTCCTTCGGAAAGCAAACATCCATTGTAATGTTTTGTTGGCAACAGCTATTGTCAACATTAAGGACAGCATGGGTAGACAGCAGGTTTCCAGAGTTCTGCTAGATAGTGCGAGTCAGCTATCCTTTATATCTAACAGCATGGCAGAGAAATTAAAACTGAAACGAAATAAACATCCATCTCCTGTGAAAGGCATAAACAATTCCTTTGCACCCTCCGTGTCTTACACTTGTGATGTTGAACTGTCGTCTAGGCTCAACGATATTCGTGTCAGAACCACTTGCGCTATAGTAGATTATGTCACCAGTGACTTACCAGCGAGCAAGATAGACACAAGGTCCTGGAGTATCCCATGTAATCTTCCACTTGCTGATCCAGAATTCAACAAGCCTGCCACAGTAGACTTAATTCTTGGTGCTGAGATTTTCTTTGATGTTGTTTGTAAGGAAAGGCTGGTGAAATCAAGACATCCTTCACTGGTCGAAATAAGATTTGGCTGGATTTTGTCTGGTAGGATGCCTTCAGCTGCATGCAACATGCCTCATTCTACAGTGACCTCGTGCTTGTTAGAGGTGACAATTTAGATGCCAACCTGCAAAGTTTTTGGGAGTTAGAGTAACTGTCTATGAAAACGATGAGTAAGCAGGGTAAAATATGGGAGGCTCACTTTCAACGCTACATGGCACGAGATGAAGAAGGGAGATTTGTGGTTCGACTACCAGTGAAACCTGACTGTAAATCCTAAGGTGAATCACGACAACGGGCCTCTCGGAGACTGGCGCATCTTGGGAGGAGATTTAAAAGGCAACCGAATCTGCAGTAGGAATATGCTGCATTCATGCATGAATATGTTGAACTGGAACACAGGGAGATCTCTAAATCTCAAGGTATTATTGGTCCAAGCTGTTACCTTCCACATCATGCTGTCTTCAAAGAATGCAGCTCCACTACTAAGTTGAGGGTAGTATTTGATGGCTCTGCTGCCACTTCTAATGGAGTATCTCTCAATGATATCTTGATTGTTGGTCCCACTGTCCAGCCAGATTTATTTTCCATTATTATAAAATTTCGCTCCTTTAATGAGGCTCTGTCAGCCAACATAGCAAAAATGTATTGTCAAGTGTCAATCCATCCTGATGATAGGAACTTCCAGAGAATTCTGTGGTGTGAATCACCGTCTGAACCAGTGCAAGAATATAGACTAATGCACACTCACTTATGGAACCACTCCCGCTGCCTTTCTTGCTACCATATATCTTCAACAGTTGGCTTTGGAAAATCAAAATAGTTTTCTAATGGCATTGCAAGCCCAGATGTCGAACTTCTATGTGAATGACTTCTTAGGTGGCTCAGCTATGGAAGCTGAAGCTCAGGAACTTCAAATTCAGCTGACTCAACTACTTGCTTCTGGGGGTTTCCACTGAGGAAATGGTGTTCCAATAGTCACAAGGTCATGGAAAAAAATCCTGTGCTGGACAGAGAAACATATTTGTCTTGTCATCTTACTGGTGAACAAGCCATAAAAACGTTAGGGATATTATGGTACTCTGGCTCCGACACATTCCAGTGCCACGTGCAGCAGAAGAGTCATCGGCTCTCGAAAGTTACCAAACGCAATGTCCTCTCTACAATAGCATCAATCTATGACCTGCTGGGGCTTCTAGGTCCAGCAGTCGTAAGATGTATATTGTTCTTGCAGCACTTGTGGCAAGTAAGCCTTGATTGGGATGAAATTCTTCCACCCAACCTCACTGATGAATGGAATGCTGTTTGTGTGCAACTGCCTTCCCTAAATGGTATTTTGATTAACAGGAAGAACATTCCTTGCCCCCAGCATGTTAAATTAGAAATTCATGATTTTTGTGACCTAGATTCTCCTGCTGCTCTCACTCCTGGTCATTTCCTAATTGGACAGCTCCTTTGTGCTCATCCTGAACCCTCTGTTATTGATGTTCCCGCCAACAGGTTGCTCAGGTGGCAACTTGTACAGCAGCTGCATCAGTCCTTTTGGAGGAGGTGGTCCACAGAATAAGTACATTATCTGCAGCAACGCAAAAAATGGACATTGGAAGCTGCATGGCAACCCCAGATCGGCGATCATGTGCTGGTCAAGGAGGATAATTTGCCTCCCTTGGTGTGGAGGCTGGGTGTCATTGACCAGCTGTTTCCCAGTCCTGATAAGAGAGTGTGTGTGTGTGTGTGTGTGTGTGTGTGTGTGTGTGTGTGTGTGTGTGTGTGGTGATGGTAGAAACTGCTAATGGGCAGATTAAGAGGCCTATAGCAAAATTGTCCCCCCTGCCTAAGCAGTGAATCAGTTACGTGTTTCTCATATCTGTGTAGTGGTATATGATACAGGGCCACTGCCAAATTGCCATTTACTCGAACAACCTCATAATTCATAAGATCAGCTTGGGAAGCTGTGGATGTTTCTTGTGGACTAACTGCTGTTAGTATTGATTTCATGTTCTTATGCAGTATAATATTAATGCTTTATTGTTTTGTGTCCTACATGTTGGTATCAAATAGTTCAAATGGCTCTGAGCACTATGGGACTTAACATCTGAGGTCATCAGTCCACTAGAACTTAGAACTACTTAAACCTAACTAGCCTAAGGACATCACACACATCCATGCTCGAGGCAGGATTCGAACCTGCGACCATTGCGGTCGCGCGGTTTCAGACTGAAGCACCTAGAACCACTCGGCCACACTGGCCAGCAACATGTTAGTACCCATCATGTTTCACATGCAGTGTGACAGTGGTGTTTTGGTGATGTGGGCATCCCAAATGTTAGTGTATTTATGTTTTATGTGCATTGATATTGTGCCTAGTTATATTTTTATTGTTTTACTTGTTTTGATTTTGTTGTCTGTTAAAATTTTGGTTATTTGTAAAATGAGAAAACTCATTTTAGAGTGGGAGTATTTTTGGACTCTGCTACTCACTCCAACTGCCATCTAGTGGCAGCTTCAAAACTGGGCAGGTCACACTGTTCAGTATAGTTTGCTCCCTGTCGGGAGAATTTGCAACCTACATGCACAAGTGGATCTCCCAGGTCCTTTGTGTTTGCAGGTAAGATTAGCAGTGGTAATGGCTGAGCAGGTAGCTGCAAGATCCTGTAGCAGATAGGCGTGTATGTCTTCCAGCTAAGCCAGGAGCCGCAGCTGGAGTGCTGCCTGTGCAAGTTGTAAAGTTTAATGTAATAAACACTTATACCAGACAACTTGTTCCGTCCAGTTATTGTGAGTGGAAATAAGGGGAGGACAGTGAGTCCTCTCACACTATACACTCACACTCCTATGTGCCACCATGGGAGGAAGAGCCCACACACACAATATTGAAAACACTTACCTCCATACAAAAATGCAGTATACATTCTAGAATTAATTTCAAGTGTGATCTGATGAAATCCAGGTCAAGTCCAATCTACACATTAATTTTACATAATCAGATTTGTGTAACAGGTCATCCATATTCTTAGGATGGTCATTCTCTCTAAAAAAAAAAACTTATTAAGATGTCAAGAGTCCAAAACAATTCTCACCCCAAGTTTCCATTTTCTGAACTTCTTTCTCAACATCTTTCTTTCATGAAAATGGTATACTATATGACCCAGAAAAAAAAAAAAAAAAAAAAAAGGGTTGATGATCTCAAGGTAAAGCATGCACTGGAAGCCTCTCCCACTTTCCCTGTCTTTCACTGAACTCATTTCTAAATGCCAATAACAAATTCTTAAGTTGTTCCTTTTGTTTGTCATTAAGAGTTTTAGTTTCCCTCACTTTCAAAATCCTTATTCTCAGTCTCATCATACTTTATATCATCATCAAACATCTGATACTCACCTTGGTTCACAATGCTTTGCGAATAGTTACAACGTCTCCCACATTTTAAAATACCAAAATTAGTTTTTACATAAGTATTACTTTCAGGTGTCAAAATAAAGAATTATTTTGCACTCCATCCAAAACTAGCCACAGCTTTCACTGTCCAATCCATACCGAGAATTTAAAAGATCACTTTTAATTTCATCAAATGCTACATCCACACTGTCTTCACAAGGTTTTATCAACTTTACAGGTATCATAGCATTACTTTGATTACTCATGTTGTCAGGTAAAGATTAAACACAATGAATACATTTTATGGCACAACCAACATCACTTGTTACAGAAGAAACACAAAACACATTACATTCAAAATTACACTTCCTGCTTAGTTCCTCTTTCACTTCGTTCCACCAACTGGGATTCAAATTCTGACTAACCACAGCTAATTTATTCCAGAATGCACCTTTACCTATGTTATCATCAATCAGGTCGCAAACAAACTTAAAAAACTTTTCACCTTTATTCTCCAGACTCACAGATACCTCACCTTTACTGTTTGGATCATTACTCTGCATGGCATTAATGAAAAACTGTTGACTGGACTGGTATTCCATGACCCTCACTTACAACATCATATACATCAATTACCTTACCTGTATTGTCAACATTATTATTATTGATTTATGCCCACTAAGCAGTGCTTATTACTAGCTCTTCTTCTATGCTCTCTTGAACCTTGCTGATAATTTCTCCTTCCTCTCCCATGAACCTCTGATGTTTATGGGCTCTGGTAGGGTATAAGACTCTACCAATGCACAAAATATGGAACAATCTCCTACCTCAAGATCAGGGGTCCCAGATGAATCCAAGTCCTTTAGAACTTCATTAAGCCACTGGTTTCCAGTCTTGTAACTTTTCACCAATGAGAAAATCTTCTTAGCAAGCCTATTGTTGTTCATTCATTGTAGGTGCCCATAGAACTTGAGCCTCCTACATTGCATACTAGTGTGGCCTGATTATGATTGTTTATACAGTTCAGAATTAGACTTCAATTGATAGGTTCCATCTAGGAGCAATCTCGGGCCATGAATTTTTCTGAAAATACATCTTTCGGCTTTCTCCAGGTCATCTGTCATGCCTTTTCTGTTCATAAAGAGGGTCTCTGCAGCATCCAGAATCTGTGGTCTGCCAGCAGTTCTGTAATGGGAGACCTTAGCATTCTTTGAAATGCATTTATTGTTGTACAGATTGAGGGACAGATGGTATGCCGCATTGAGTTTGTTATGCCTTTTAAGATGAAGGTGCCGCCTCTACCACTGGGGTGGACCCATTCACCAAGATAATGAAACAGCATTGTCAACATCATTTATAAATAAATCTGAAACTTCAATATTCTTAAACTCCACAAATACCTGCTACTCATCATCATATTCCTCCAAAATTACTTCATCAACAACATCACTAACAATACAAGTCTTTGGCTCTGAGCACTATGGGACTTAACATCTATGGTCATCAGTCCCCTACAACTTAGAACTACTTAAACCTAACCAACCTAAGGACATCACACAATAAAAGTCTCATCTCCATCAAAGTCACTTATCTCACCTACATTCATTTGCAATATGCCACCACTCTTAGACTTACCAACCTCAGTTATTTCACAGCTCTTATTCACATCTACATAAAAAAAAACACCTACCGGTAGTTCAGATCCAATACAGTCATCACCTGATTTACTTAATCAACAACACTAGTAGATCATTAGTACATACTACATTAAAATTTCCACTTCTCTCATATCCTGGTTTGGGATTAGCTTCTACATCACCATAATTAGACATAGTATCCCAAAAGTTTGGTTCAAAATATAAATGAGATACTGATATTCCTTCTGTTCAATTTCAGATACATGTGCCATATCATTCACACTGTTAGTATTATCTAGCTGCAACTGTAACTTAGGTGTCCTATACTTGTTATGTCTCCTCACCCCAAAACTGTGGACATCCATTGAGGCGGACTGCCGTTTCCTATGTAGTTACTTCTGCGATTGTTTCTTCTATTAAGATGCTCATGGTAATTCCCATTATTCCTATCCTGCTGCTGTTCAGAATTTCTCTCTATTGTCACTTTGATCCTGATGGATGTTACCATTATTCCTTTTTCTGTGATTATTCCCTTTGTGATCTTTATTACTACTGTTATTACGGTACATACTTCTTTCTACCGTCCTATCTGTCCTGTCAACATATCATAAAAATTGTTCAAAACAATCGCCGGTCCATGTACTACATCCCACTGCAATAATTCTGCTAATCTCCTTTTAAGTGTATGAATCGAGGTCATTTGGTCAAATGGTTTGTCAAGATGTGTTAATTTTTTAAGCTGGTTCTTATAATACTCTTTCAAAGTGCCATCCCTGTTTATGTAATTATGACCATTCAAAAATTCACTTCTGATTCTCCCCTGCTCAGCTACCAACCAAAATTTTTTTAAAAAAACTTTTCTGGAGAGTTTGATATGTTTCCCACTGACTTAAATTTAAATATATCCATGACAGAGCATAGTCTTCACGAAATGTTTTAACAAATTTAATTTTTCATTCATGCCTGACACCAAACTATCTCTGTAATGGTGCAGAAAATCCACTGGATGTAAATTATCTGATGGAAAACTTTTGATGGGAGTGTTGGACCACACAATACCATTGTTTGCACACAGATTTTGGTTCAGACAAGTTTCCTGAAACGCTGTTTTTTTTTTTTTCTCTCTCTGAAACAGATTAGTTAGCCTATTGTTTTCCACATTTAAAATATTTTGGCTTAATGTAGTGATGTTTGTTGGGATTTTTTTTCTAATATGGCATTCTGTTCAACTCTGATGTCATCAATATTCTTTGATTGTTTCGCTGACTCAGCTACAAACTCATTTTCCAAAACAATAAATTTATTTTTTAAAACAACAGCTTTTTAATTCACACTTTTTAAGCTCTCTGGCAACCCATTTTTTAACTCTGAAACTTGATTACTAAGTTGACCAATCTGTCCATTTTACTATTGTTTTCAGTTTTCAAGTAATTTAATTGTCCTTGTAGGGAAGTTTGCAAGTCATTTTGCCTTTCACTAACTGCACTAAATTTGCTATTGCTATCTGTCTTCATTTCCTTGACTGTTTCTTTACTGTCCGCGATTTCACTCGAGTCAAACATGTCCTGATTGGATCCTGCAGCTTCCATTTCTACCTCACTTTTGCTTTCGTCCCTATTCATTTTGTTAACAAGCACACAAATCCACAAACAAAATTAAATTCACAAACAGTTTGTACTTATCTTTCCTTTTTGATGTCTCCAGTTGCGGCTGTAATGTCCTCCTCACTTTCATTAGATTCGGTCCCTCATTATCATTGGTAGCACATTGTCACTGTTGGTATAAAGATCCTTTGTTGGGCAGCCTTCAGTTTTACTTCATGTGATTGAAAACTTATTCGTACATGTTGTTGTTGTTGTTGTTGTTGTTGTTGTTGTGGTCTTCAGTCCTGAGACTGGTTTGATGCAGCTCTCCATGCTACTCTATCCTGTGCAAGCTTCTTCATCTCCCAGTAGGTACTGCAGCCTACATCCTTCTGAATCTGTTTAGTGTATTCATCTCTTGGTCTGCTTCTACAATTTTTACCCTCCACACTGTCCTCCAATAGTAAATTTGTGATCCCTTGATGCCTCAGAACATGTCCTACTAGCCGGTTCCTTCTTTTTGTCAAGTTGTGCCACAAACTTCTCTTCTCCCCAATCCTATTCAGTACCTCCTCATTAGTTATGTGATCTACCCATCTAATCTTCAGCACTCTTCTGTAGCACCACATTTCGAAAGCTTTTATTCTCTTCTTGTCTAAACTATTTATCGTCCATGTTTCACTTCCATACATGGCTACACTCCATACAAATACTTTCAGAAACGACTTCCTGACACTTAAATCAATACTCGATGTTAACTAATTTCTCTTCTTCAGAAACACTTTCCTTGCCATTGCCAGTCTACATTTTATATCCTCTCTACTTCGACCATCATCAGTTATTTTGCTCCCCAAACAGCAAAACTCATTCACTACTTTAAGTGTCTCATTTCCTAATCTAATTCCCTCAGCATCACCCAACTTAATTCGACTACATTCCTTTAACCTCGTTTTGCTTTTGTTGATGATCATCTTATATCCTCCTTTCAAGACACTATCCATTCCATTCAACTGCTCTTCAAAGTCCTTTGCTGTCTCTGACAGAATTACAACGTCATCAGCGAACCTCAAATTTTTATTTCTTCTCCATGGATTTTAATACCTACTCCGAACTTTTCTTTTGTTTCCTTTACTGCTTGCTCAATATACAGATTGAATAGCATCGGGGAGAGGCTACAACCCTGTCTCACTCCCTTCCCAACCACTGCTTCCCTTTCATGTCCCTCTACTCTTGTAACTGCCATCTGGTTTCTGTACAAATTGTAAATAGCCTTTTGCTCCCTGTATTTTACCCCTGCCACCTCCAGAATTTGAAACAGAGTATTCCAGTCAATGTTGTCAAAAGCTTTCTCTAAGTCTACAAATGCTAGAAACGTAGGTTTGCCTTTCCTTATTCTATTTTCTAAGACAAGTCGTAGGGTCAGTATTGCCTCACATGTTCCAACATTTCTACAGAATCCAAACTGATCTTCCCCGAGGTCGGCTTCTACCAGTTTTTCCATTCATCTGTAAAGAATTCGCGTTAGTATTTTGCAGCTGTGACTTATTAAACTGCTAGTTCAGTAATTTTCACATCTGTCAACACCTGTTTTCTTTGGGATTGGAATTATTATATTCTTCTTGAAGTCTGAGGGTATTTTTCGTCCGTCTCATACATCTTGCTCACCAGATGGTAGAGTTTTGTCAGGACTGGCTCTCCCAAGTAGTTCTAATGGAATGTTGTCTACTCCTGGGGCTTTGTTTCGACTTAGGTCTTTCAGTGCTCTGTCAAACTCTTCACGCAGTATCATATCTCCCATTTCATCTTCATCTACCTCCTCTTCCATTTCCATAATATTGTCCTCAAGAACATCGCCTCAGTATAGACCCTCTATATACTCATACTCCTTCCACCTTTCTGCTTTCCCTTCTTTGCTTAAAACTGGGTTTCCATGTGAGCTCTTGATATTCATGCAAGTGGTTCTCTTTTCTCCAAAGGTCTCTTTAATTTTCCTGTAGGCAGTATCTATCTTACCCCTCATGAGATAAGCCTCTACATCCTTACATTTGTCTTCTAGCCATTCCTGCTTAGCCATTTTGCACTTCCTGTCGATCTCATTTTTGAGACGTTTGTATTCCTTTTTGCCTGCTTCACTTGCTGCGTTTTTGTATTTTCTCATTTCATCAATTAAATTCAGTATCTCTTCTGTTATCCAAGGATTTCTACTAGCCCTAGTCTTTTTACCTACTGGATCCTCTGCTGCCTTCACTACTTCATTCCTCAAAGCTACCCATTCTCCTTCTACTGTATTTCTTTCCCCCATTCCTGTCAATTGTTCCCTTATGCTCTCCCTGAAACTCTGTACAACCTCTGGTTCTTTCAGTTTATCCAGATCCCATCTCCTTAATTTCCCACGTTTTTGCAGTTTCTTCAGTTTTAATCTACAGTTCATAACAAATAGATTGTGGTCAGAGTCCACATCTGACCCTGGAAATGTCTAACAACTTAAAATCTGGTTCCTAAATCTCTGTCTTACCATTATATAATCTATCTGAAACCTTCTAGTATCTCCAGGGTTCTTCCATGTATACAACCTTCTTTCATGATTCTTGAACCAAGTGTTAGCTATGATTAAGTTAAGCTCTGTGCAAAATTCTACCAGGTGGCTTCCTCTTGCATTTCTTAGCCCCAATCCTTATTCACCTACTGCGTTTCCTTCTCTTCCTTTTCCTACTGTCAAATTCCAGTCACCTATGACTATTAAATTTACATTTCCCTTCACTACCTGAATAATTTCTTTTATCTCATCAAACATTTCATCAATTTCATCATCATCTGCAGAGTTAGTTGGCATATAAACTTGTACTACTGTAGTAGGTGTGGGCTTCGTGTCTATCTTGGCCACAATAATGTGTTCACTATGCTGTTTGTAGTAGCTTACCTGCACTCCTATTTTTTTTTTATTCATTATTAAACCTACTCCTGCATTACCCCTATTTGACATTGTATTTATAACCCTGTATTCACCTGACCAAAAGTCTTGTTCCTCCTGCCACTGTACTTCACTAATTCCCATTATTAGTAACTTTAACCTATCCATTTCCCTTTTTAAATTTTCTAACCTACCTGCTCGATTAAGGGATTTGACATTCCACGCTCCGATCCGTAGAACACCAGTTTTCTTTCTCCTAATAACAACGTCCTCTTGAGTAGTCCCTGCCCGGAGATACAAATTGGTTACTATTTTACCTCCGGAATATTTTACCCAACAGGACGCCATCATCATTTAATCATACAGTAAAGCTGCATGCCCTCGGACAAAATTACGGCTGTAGTTTCCCCTTGCTTTCAGCCGTTTGCAGTACCAGCACAGCAAGGCCGATTTGGTTAGTGTTACAAGGCCAGATCAGTCAATCATCCAGACTGTTGCCCCTGCAACTACTGAAAAGGCTGCTGCCCCTCTTCAGGAACCACACGTTTGTCCGTCCTCTCAACAGATACCCCTCCATCGTGGTTGCACCTACGGTACGAGTATCTGTATCGTTGAGGCATGCAAGCCTCCCCACCAACGGCAAGGTCCATGGTTCATGGGGGAAGTATTCGTACATAAATTTCAAAAATAATGAAATAAACCAATTTCTGCAAAAGACAAAACTTTATCATTAGTCAATTAACCCCAGGATGAGCCCCCACTTGTTATTTCCCCCCTCCTTACTTCTTCCATCTACTGTCCACATTAAAAATGCGCAGTCCAAGTAATTAATAAGCAAAGTCTTTTATGGAGATTTGAGAAGAACAAAGATTACAATAAACCTTCAACTTTACTTAGATTGTCATGTTAAGCCGGCTCCAGTTCTTCTTGTCTAGGGATCTGATTCTTGAAGCTGAAAACCTAACATCAGATCCTCACAACTGGATAGAACTAAATACATAGGCTGGAACTTAAATAGTGGCAACACTGCTGTGGAGACACTGTTCTGAAATTATAACATGTATTCCAGTCTTGTTACATGGTCTGTTTCCATGTAATATCTTTTGGAGAATCATCAGATTTTTTCTCCAAATATCAACTCCATCTGATTTCATTGTCACTGTGGTTTACGACATATTTCAATGTGACTAATACAATTCCCACACCTAATTCAACCAAATGAAGTGGAGCTGTAGGTTTCGTCTAGAATGAAATGAAATGTGAGTTTTAATGAAGAGTTCATTCCTGTAATCGAGTCACGAAATGTATCATACATTGAAAGTGCTCTTCATCATGCAATAAGAAGTTTGGATGAACTGATATCTACTTTATTTGTTTATTCATTTATTACAAAAATGTGTTGCAGCAGATTGTTAAAAGCCTGGGTTGTTGAAGGAAAGTGAATCACGTGTTCCTAACAGTGGCTCAACTAAAGATGATCCTGTAGGCTGTTTTTTCGCAAGTGAAGGTGCTCCGGTCGTCGTCGTAGGGGTAGCTGTAAGCGTCGGGACACAGGCCCTTGAAGAAGGCGGGGTAGTTCCTTGGCCACGAGGAGGACCTGCAGGCTTGTGCCGAGCTGAAGCGGCCCCGGCAGCAGTACTGGTCTGTGTTGAAGGCGAGGCACGCGCTCTTGCAGCCGCCGTCGGAGCGGAGCTTGGATGGGCACAGCGCGTTTATGTCGGTGGGGCAGGATGCGGGGTAGCAGCGGTAGCGGTCGCCGCCACCTTGCTTGTCGATGGGCTCTATCTGCAACACGCAGAACGGAGGGTGAGGCTGTGTGTCTCAGACAGGATGCTCTGCCACAGACATCACTACAGAAAAGTAGGCTTCTTTAACTAAGAATATGAATAACTCCATTTCTTCTCTCAACAAATTTTACATGTTTAGATTGCAATGAAAATTTCATTCTTGAGGCTTTCATTTTCAGAAGAGGTGTTTTCTTACAGTGTGTAGGGAACACTGACAGGACAGTTGTGGGGTGGTCACTAATGTACAGGGTGTCCATAAAGTCCCTTTACAACTTCAAAATTTTATTACAGCAGCAGTTTTGAAATATTTTGATTTCTTTTATTGTAATCACTGTTTACTTAAGTTTTTATATATAGTAAAATTTTGTGTTTCATATACTCTGTTGATGGAAGGAACAGAACCTCTATAAAATGGCAACTCCTGAAGAGAAGGCACAATGTGTGTCCTGGTTTATCGAGACAAAATCTGATGTTCAGACTCAACAGAACTTCAGAACAAAGTATGCAATAAATCCACCATTGCACCATTCAATCCGTGCAAGGCACAAAAGATTTATGGAGACAGGGACAGTGTTGGATAAAGGGAGACCAAGAACATACGAGGAAAACATCGATCACATTTTAAACGCCTTCACTAGTTCACCTACGAAGTCCATCCACGCTGCTGCCAACAGTTGCAACTACCATGTTCAACTGTGCATAAGGTCCTCCACAAGACCTTATGGTTGTATGCTTACAAAGTGCAACTGTTACAGACACTTCAGCCAAATGACAAGCCAAAAGGGACAGAGTTTGCACTCAACATGCTGGAATGCCTTTCGGAGGTTGAACAGGGCGTATACACGGACAAGAAAAAAAAATTCCTGTATTTTTCCTGGATTTCCTGGCTAAAAATACGTTTTCTCCCAGGTGAAAATATACTTTTAGCATGTTAAGTGACAGTGTACTTTTCCTCGGAATTGCAAAAGTTATCAATCCTTTGAATGGCTATGGTTTCCACCAAGTACTGCACATTACTTTCCAAAGCGTTGAAATCGAGCCAGTCACAGCTCATGTCACGTGATCTCATCAGTGTATTTGGAGTATAGGATACGTGATGTACTCAGCCAATAGCACCAAAACTCTTAAGTAGTGCAAACTCACAAATACGGAAAGTTAATGGCTTAAATTAATACACATAGTGTCGTGACAAGAAAATATTGGTCTCCAACATTTGTAGGACATAGAACAACTGGCTCACACCCCAAAAACATCGCTACCCTACCGCAGCAATAACAACTGTATCTTTGCCAGATCAGTTCTCTGTAATATGCGCTCTATGCTGTACGCATTGTGTATACGCTGCGAGAGTTAAAGTATTCGTAATAATTGACAGAAGTGCGAGTGATTATCGTCGTAGTTACCATGCCCGCTCTCCACTACCTATAGATTAATAAGCTGCAAGAGAAGCTAAGATTTCACATATAATGTTGATTTTTGTGTTACACTTGAAGATACATCACATAAATTTGCCAGTCAAATGCTTATTAACGACATAAATGTCTGATCTTCTGGGCTCGAAATTCTTCTAAATGTCTCGTCCTCAAAGTGTTGATTTTTTCAATTAGAGTCGAATGCAGAATGCTCTGTGATTTAAGAAATTCATCTTACATCCTCGCACATAGTTCTTCTTGCGTAAAAGGAAATTTAGTTTGAAAGTAAAACCTAGTTTACATGAAGACACTAGGTTGCAGGCAACTGCGGTACCAGCCATTGTGCACGCACACTGCACGTTTGCCCAACTCGGTGAAACTAAAGACTACTGGCGTGTTCCAACTTTGGCAACACTAGTTGCACGAGTTTTGTGGTTACGTGTGTTATTAGAGTGTGGGCAAACAAACATGAAGTGGGAACGGAGAATAATGTTTTCTTCTGGGATACCTATGCTTTGCATAGGCGTTTGTGGGATTTCAGTGATGCTGATTACAAAAATAAGCAACATACGAGGGTTGTTTTTTAAGTAAGGGCCGTTCGCGCGTATAGTCCTGTAGTTCGCGCGGACGCCGCAACAAGCCACCGCACCACTTGCCGGCATCCTTCCCGTTCACACTGATGCAAGTTGCAACTCTGTAGCTGACGTGTACGCATCGCTGTGCTACTTTATAATGTTTACGATTATTGAATTGCCCGCCGCGTGTGAGATACGGTCAGTGATAGGTTTTTTGACCGCGAGAAGCCTATCAGCTGCAGAAATTCATTGTCAGTTAACAGAAGTTTATAGCCTGAACGCAATGAGTGAAGGTAAAGTGTGTCAATGGGTTAGAGTGTTTAAAAATGGCCATCAAAACGTCCATGACGAAGAACGCGCAGGCCGGCCCTCTGTGATCACTGATGATTTGGTGGCTGCAGTTGAAACAAAGATTCGTGAGGACAGAAGATTCACAATTTCCACTCTTTCTTTGGAATTTCCACAAGTTTCAAGATAGGTTTTGTACAAAATTGTGTCTGAAAACCTAAACTTTAATAAACTGTGTTCTCGGTGGGTACCCAGACTGCTCATAGAGGACCACAAAGGGAAGAGATTTGCCACTTCATTGGACTTTTTGATTCGTTACAAGGAAGAAGGGGATGACATGTTGAGTCAAATTGTCACTGGAGATGAAACATGGGTATCCCATATCACTCCCGAAAGCAAGCGACAATCGATGGAATGGCGACACACAACTTCACCCGTCAAGGTCAAAGCCAAACAGACGCTGTCAAAGTGCAAGATTATGGCAACTGTGTTCTGGGCCCGGCGCGGTGTTTTGCTAGTGGACTTTATGCCACGAGGAACGACAATCGACTCAGATTCCTACTGTGCAACTCTAAAGATGCTCCGCAGAGCAATTCAAAACAAAAGGCGTGGCATGCTGACAAAAGGAGTTTTGCTCCTGCATGATAACGCTAGGCCTCACACCTCTCAAAAGACTCGGGATTTGTTTGATTCTTTTGGCTGGGAAGATTTGGACCATGCACAATACAGCCCCGACCTTGCTCCTAGCGATTTTCACCTTTTCTGGTACCTCAAACACCATCTTGGTGGGCAGCGCTTCAATGCTTCATTGAAGCGATGAAGTGAAAGCGGCCGTGAACTCTTGGCTGTCGGAGCAGGCGGCCGAATACTTTGAAGAGGGAATTAAAAACTTAGTTGTACGGTATGACAAGTGCTTAAATAATACCATTCTCTTCTTAATGCGGCCTGTTTCAAATAATTATTTCTGTTAATGTTGACAATTATTAGTTAATATTAATAATTATTGGTGTTAATGAAAAAACATCACCACCAAGTTACACTGCATCTTCTAGGATGCCGAGTGTTCTCGATTGTAATGCACGCAATGTGATATATAATTTCAATTCTGGCGACAGTGCTTCATGCATTACAGTATCTTTTCCTTATCGCATAATTAACTCTATTTAGAAAAAAACAAGGACAGTTCTGGTGACATTATAAGATAATTAAAAGATCTTCTTGGATCTTCCGTTATAAATTGTTTCATCAAGGTTGCTGAGCAAGCGAGCTGACATCTTTTCTTCATTCACTCACGAATCGAAACATGTTTCTTATTTTTTCTTATGCAGCAATTCCATACACCAAGCTTTAACTCCATCACAACTTGTGCGACGTGCAGCTGCCAAAACTTTCACTTAGGAACTCACAAAATGACAAAACTGAATTGTATACTGGTGTCGCCGGGTCCACATCATATATGAAACCATTTGCGTGCAACTCATTCCATGCAACGAGTGGCGCAACCCAATGTCGTGGTGTAAACTAGGCTTAACGCTTTTCAAATCACCATTTGCAATATTTTCCCGCAACCTGTTAGAAATAGCTTAGTTTCAACAGTTGGCAGGAAGTGCCAGATAAAGGGTGTCAAACTGCTTGTGCAGCTACGAAGACGTAGGAAGCCCGTATGTTTGTACATTGGAAGATCTTACATTATGTCCTAAAAGAAACAAAACAGCAGAGGATACTCCAAGAGCACCGGAATTTCATGAACCATACTGAGATGCATAATTTGGCTTATAGTGCACATTCGCATGTCCAGATTCCCAATGAAGTAGGCCTCGACCCGAAATTAAGCTTTTCAGTGTAGTTTTCTGGATATAAATTTTCTTGGAGTACCAGTACTGTATTATCTCATGTTTGGTTCTTTATTATGGCATAATGCCATATGTGCTACAAGATGAAAATGCGCATTTGAAATGCAGTGAACTATTGAAACTAGCTAATAGCATGGAATTAAACACTTCGTTTCAAATAAACTGACTGTCTCAGCGGAAAAGATTAATAAAAGCCAAATTTCTTAAGCAAACCGACAAAAAAATTCATTGTTCTACAAGGCGATTAATGCTTGACTGTCAGAAAGGTGGAAATAAAATAAAATCTGAAACTAATAATGTTTTAGCCCTTCACAATTATGTGAATGTATTTTAAGTCATGTGATAGCAGCCGGTCACAGAAATCCGTTTTGTATTCATTTGACGTGAGAGCAGTAAACGAAGAGGAAACAGTGGAATCACTAAACGTAAATAGGGGTCACTTGGAGACTACCCATCTCCCCACTATAATTCAGACTGCTCTGCGTGTCTGCTCTGAATCTACAATATTTTCGAACCCCCTCCCCCCCAAAAATTTGAGATAGGATGCCAAAAATTTAAAAAACTGACTTTTCAAAAAATGTTTATTTTGTAGCGCACATCTTTCTGAACAGTTTGATAAATTTAGCATACGTGTTTGAGAAAACTTAAGACATGTTATTTGGTCTTAAGTGTGACAAAGTGCAGTGCCACACCTCTTTACATAGCATTCTTCAATCGCATCACTTTATTTCGCTCTGTGGAATTCAAACGTGTATATTTTGCTATGGGTGCCGTCAAACTAGATTCATGACAGTGGAAATTGAAATGTCCTGTGGTGGCTCTCCTGCTCCCAGTTGGCCGTTTTGACACGCTGCCCTATTTTTAAAAAAAAAAAAAAAAAAAATTTGCAATTAATACTGGATGGGATTATTTGCAAGTGGGAGAACAAGAACTCTTCAGAAAGTTTGCACTCTTTATTGCATATTATCTAATAACTTGCTGTTTTGCGTGACATAAAATTAAAAATAGGATACATAAGACCATAAAGACAAGAGACAAGCAAGATAGTAGATATTTCTTCAGTCCTTAGGTCCTAGCATTTTTTCTCTCTAATCTTGCTACAGCTTTACATGGTGTGCTTTACTTTCTGCGAAAGAATCTATTACCTCATCGAAGTGTCAAACATTTTGCTACATGAAAAATCAGAATGTCGTTGTCTAATACTGAAAAAGCTGTTAATACAAATGATATCCAAGACTTGTGTGAGTTTTCGATCTGATTACGTATGTTTTCTCACTATCTACTAGATGAAATGAAATAGGCTTGTCTAATATTGCAGCAATTGTAACAACACCAAATAAACGAGTCTGTTTTGGCACAAATGGTCATTTTTATAGCACGAAAGAATATAATTGATGAAGTACCAATATCAAATGCCTATTAGGTCCACTAAAAGCAAAAAGCTTTATGTTAGGAAATAGTTTCACATTTCACTCATACGCTCCGGCTTCTCAAGCGTTAGATCGAAAAATAGTAGCAAGAAATTTTTGTATAAATTTGAAATTGTCACACTCTTCCATAATTTGTGTCCCCATTTCTTATCCTTCCTCATTCTAACAAAAAATCTTGTCATCACTAATTCTGTTACTATTCCTGCCAGTGTCAAGACTGATTCTCTGTTTAACTTCACCAACTCTGCCACATCACCGGTTTTGCTATCTCATGTTTATTCTCCGCTTAGGCATTATTACGTGTTCGTACAACGTGTTTTCCATGCTACTCCCAGAATTCAACTCCAGCGGCTGCTAGCCAGGGACTGTACAACTGGCCCTTACTAGTGTAGCGATCTGGCCAAAAACTTTTCTGTCAAAATTTCATTTTCTTGGAGATACCAAAAAGATAATACGTGATCTTTCTTATCAGTTATTCCTGTTTGTTGTTTATTTCCAGTCTGGTAGTCTGAATCTATGGATTTTGCTAGTAATTATAACAAAGCTGATCATTCGCAAACCCATTCACTCATTCAGCTTTATTCCACTCAGCTCGTACAGTCTCGTCCCCTTTTGTCTGCAGAAAAGCTTATTTCTAGATGTGATTGGGATTCCTCTGGCAGACACATCACGTACTCTATGCACCCATACAAAAATCATAAGTTTATTCATTCAGAAATCAAGAAGGAATGTGTTCAAAAATGTTAAAAAAAATCGACGGATGCGTTTCAAAATCATATGAATAATTGCTAGACCAACATGCGCTGGATGCTAGGCGCTTTGTGAAACAAGGTTTTTTTCCTCAAGTACACAAATTTACCACCCCTCCCCCCTCTTGAAATTGCCGCAGCCCCTACATCCGGGCCTGCTGTGCAGCGTGAATCTGGCAGCTTCGGCGCGGCAGTAAAATTTGTCCGGGTAGCATGTGGCTGCTTGCTGCTACTGCTTATACTGTGTAGCCATATGTCACACTTCTGTAGGCAGAAGCAGGAGAAGGTACTACTCATACGCGACTCAACTGCACACAAGCTCGCTCGCAACTGCTTGAATGAATCTTATGTAAACAGTTGTGACGTCACGTTCATCGGAGGCAATTTGTTGTTACGAAGCATTGCATAGTCTTTCTAAAGCCTTTGACACATCTTGCTGTTGACAGATGCTTGTATGAGCACTGTGTTTTGTTGTTATACGCAACGCATTTCCTTTGCAAATGAAGTTTTTATTTTCGTTTTGTTCTATAGTTCATGTTTTATTGCTTCAGTATTATTCTGCAGTAGCAGGATACAGTAATATCCATTGTTAGAGTATTGGTTCTTACCAGCCAAAATTACAAAAATTTAACTGAAAACTAAAACAATGAAAAATTCTTGGAATTCTAAAAAATTCCCGTGTTTTTCCCACCCCTCCCAGTTGTCCCGTTGAATTATTCCTTAAGCGAGTTTGTTTCAGTGATGAGGCAACGTTTCTGGGACATTAAACAGACATAATGTGAGAATCTGGTGAACTGAACACCCCCATGTGACTAGGGAGCTTCACCGGGATAGTCCAAAAGTGAATGTGTGATGTGGAATCATGCGCAACAGAATAATTGGTCCATTTTTCTTCAATGAGTCAACAATTACTCCAGATGTTTACCTCGAACTTCTGACCGAATATGTAGCACCACAAATGATTTACCTACAACCAACTATCATTTTACAGCAAGATGGTGCACCACGACATTGGGGACTGCCTGTTCGTCGGTCCCTCAATAAAATGTTTCCACGCACATGGACTGGGAGGGATGAGCCAATTCCTTGGCCACTGCATTCGCCAGGTATCACTCCCTTGGACACTTTTTTTATGGGGGTATGTAAAAGATATTGTGTATCAAACACAGATATGGGACATTGCTGACTGGAAGCAAAGGATTCGTAATGCCATTGCTACCATTGATGATGCTATACTACAGCAAATATGGCAAGAAATTGAGTACCATCTTGATGTGCTTCATGCAACTAAAGGCGCCCATATAGATGCCTATTAAACACTATCAAAAAAACTTTTATAAACACTGATTACAATAAAAGAAATGTTGTAATAAAATTTTGAAGTTGTAAAGGGACTTTATGGAAAAACTGTATATTGCAACAGAAATGTTGATTTTGCGTCACAGGTTAACAGACATTAGTACACACCACTGTTGAGAAACTGAATTTATCAGCCCTAGTAGGATCCAGAAACATTAACTAATGACTCAGTCAACAGAATCTGCTCCGTTGACTAAACATACTTCTTAGGATAAAGTCCTGTAGTGATTGTGCCTCTTTGCGGTGCCCTCATGACTTTAGTATACTTTTGTGTATCTACCGAATTTGTTTCCAGAGTGGTATCGAAGTCAGAGTGGCCCAGCCTCTGATATGAATAGTCAAGTTGGTACTATCCGCATATACAAGTGGTTTTAATGTTTTAATGTTTTAATGTACATTTACTGCGCTGAAAATGGCAACACAGTGACTGAAATCTAGATATGCAATAAACATCATTCCTGCTGACACTGTACCCTTTACTACTTCAAATGCTAGTTTTATTTCATTAATTACCTCTATTCACAAAGCAGGTTAGAAATAAGAAGGGTGGTTGTGAAGTTTTCCTTATCACCTCAAAACAAAAAGTTGCGTAATTAACTTTTTTGCTTGTTTGAAGGTACTAGTCTGCAGTCCTGGTACACAATGAAATCCCTGCACACAGTACCATAGTGTGCAGCTAGAGCAGCCAGTTTAGTACGGCACAGCCCATTAAATTAAGTAGGGTATCGTTCAGTGATTTGTTCTCTAAATCCGAAGGGGAACAAGGCTGCAACAATCCATGTTGAGATGGTGGAATTGTATGGTAAAATTGCACCATCATTATATGACACAATGGTTTAGTGGCCCAGACAATTCCATTGCAATCAGGAGCTCCAAATAGTGGCGAACAAAGTGACAGACTATGTTTCTCAGGAGCACTGGTAATAGTAATAGAAACAGGCTCCTGGTTTACGAAGCCAGCGAGTCACAATCGAAGCGACAGTGGATAAAGTGAAAATCGGTCACGAGTCAGTTTTCATCATCTCGGACAAAATTTTTGAATCTGACAAAGGTCACAAGGTTCCGTGCCTTCTGATGTGCTAAACCGAGCAGCAGCGGAAATGTTACAACCGTGTCAGGTCAATGCATACAAATTCCTTAGCCACCTAGTTACCATGATCAGTGAAACTTGAATCAGTACGACTCCGAGACAAAAAAGCAAAGCAAGTAGTGGCAACATTTGGGTTCACCAGCGAAAAGCCAAAATCCAACCATCATTGGGCAAGATGAAGGCCATGGTGTGTTGCTGAAGATTACGGTCGCAACTGGCGAACCATCACAGGACCATATTACCTGACAAGGGTACAGGAAACTGTGAGGATGAAGGGTTTGTGGGAAGCTGCCCAAGGGGTGCGGGTATGCACCACGATGATGTCCGAGCTCATTCTGTGCAGGACACACTCACTCATGGTGCTTACTCGAAATATCAGTGTTTGCCTCACCCCCGTAATCGCTCGACATGACACCCAATGATTTCTTCCTCTTTCCTCTGGTGAAGAAACCATCCTATGGCAGGCACTTCCAGGATAACGATGAAGTTGTTTGCGAGGTGGAACTCTTCCTGAACAGCCAAAAGAGAGGCTTTCCCAATCAATGTCTCCAACACGTCATCCGTAGTTGGGAAAAATGTGTTATATTGATGAGTAGATGTGTAGAGAAGGACTAACAGCATCGCCAAGTTTCATGGACGCATCTGGAGTTTGTTGAGATGATAGTTAAAACTTCATGAACACCCCTCTTATAATTACATATTTCTCTGAGGAGATTATTTTTATGCTGGAGTCATAAATATTGACACACCGTCTGCAGTTGCCTGTTTGTCATAACTCTAACGTAGTATTTTGCCTTGAGACTAACACCCAGGAAGGACACACAAATTGACTGTGGGAAAAGTGCTGCACTCACCGTGATGGGGATATTGAAGCCATCAACAAGACTGATGCTGTAGAAGTCCTGACTGCCCCACCCGCCCAGGTTGACTTCTGCAAACGTTACAGGAGGCTGGCCGCTGGTGCCGTTACACTGCAGCCTCCTGCCACAGTCTCCCGTCTGGCATCTGCCATGCCCGTAGCCATCGAATAAGCAGCCAGTGCGACCCCAGAAGCGGCCTGTCCATCCATCGTCCATGTTGATGGTGACCTGTTGATATACCCCTCGATGAGAATGTAAACTGTAACTTTCCTTTCTTAATGCGACTGGAATTCTTGTTAATTCTTCAACACTGCACGTTTTATGACAGCGTCCCCTACCATATATATCAAATATCCGTTCTTCAAATATCAAGACATTCTTGGCAGTTTATTCTCAAATAAGTAAATGTATTAAACGTAATGATAAAGTTATTAGACTGTGTGAAATAAAGGCTTTTGAGCATCTTTTGCTATTGGAGAATGTAATACTTATTAATTACTGCTTTTTATGTGGTAATGTTTAAGTGATGACAATGACTTTTCTCTTTTTCAATGGAAAATAGAAAATCTTATTTAGGTATCCCTTTGTATTCAGTGGTATTTCCTATAGCAAACTTATATCGCAGAAAAATGACAACCATTTGTGATAAGACTGACAACTTACCAAAGAACCAGGGCGCATCTCCCAACCACCTCCTTTGAGAGTTCCCCTTTCAGCACTGCCAAGGGTGCCCACCCACACAGTATCTCTGCGTCTGTTCTCGAACACTAAACTCCTTCCTTCACTCAAGGCGGTGACACCCAGCACTAATAACAAAAATGTCATCGCGCTCATCTGGAATACAAAAGGAAGCCAGAGTAAAATTTCACCTGAGAAGTTCGCTAAAACCATGATCATGTCCATATGAATGCTGTGGAACACTGTCAGCCATTTACTCATTCCGCCTCTTAACTTACGTCTGTGGACAGTAGCAGTCCGTGGTACGCTCTAGATATGGAGCAGAAACCTGGGAAACAAGCGCCACTAGAAGGAAGTTACAGAACTTTGTGATGGAATAGAGATAAGAAATGTGGAGGAATCAAAAGGAGATGAAAGTTGTGTGTAGTGCAACATGAAGTCAGTTTACAGTTCTAGCTTAAGAACTGCAGTTAAAATATAAGATCGTCAATATTTGAATGATATAACTCTCTGCTAGATCATTATGTATAATGTAAATAAGAGAGTAATGACCATTTAGCATTGCCCGACTTGACGATATCGCAACAACCTTTGGAAATTCATTCCCGAACTGTTAGATATACCTGTGTTATTTTTGTCTTTTAGTCTGCGGGTAGAGCATTTGGCTACGACATAGATATGAACAGGGCGTTCATGTGGGAAGCATGGCAAATCTGTGTAGCTTATTGACAGTTCTCCATATTCATGTTGACAGATGCTGATCTGATACTCGATTTGTTTGTGTGTATACGTATGTATGTACGTGTGTGTGTGTGTGTGTGTGTGTGTGTGTGTGTGTGTGTGTGTGTGTGTGTGTGTAAGACTGTTAATATAGGAAAAGACACACAAGACTTATGAAGGTACTTTTAACTGATAAACTGCATAATGACATTCCCTGCAACATTCTGTTAAGCCTGCATGTTGAACAGAAATACTTCCCAGTGACATTACACTAAAAATCTAAATTAGGACAGAGAGATCTAGTCGAGGATCTTCAACACCCGCTATTCAGCTAATATTATGAGTAATTACACCGAAGCAGTTGCTGTTGATATGACAGCAAAACCAAATAACATATTTGTCAAGCCTTATACTATCTTGATAGGACCAGAGGATGGTGGAATCTAAAGAAGCAGGCATTTGTGATTTATGTCTTGATTTTTTTAAGCATGTTCAAAAAAATTTACGTCACTGCTAATTCCATGACTTACACATCGAAGGATGCACATTTACCAACGTGAAAAATGTGAACTTTAAAATGTACATCATTTGCCCTCAATACAGGGTTTTTCATAAGTACTTCCAGGGTTTCAAATGACTACTGTGCAAAACCCATACGACATAAAAGAAAGGACACCTAGCACTAAATCTCTCTGAGTTTCGATTCATAATAAAAGATGTGGTGTAGTTGCAGAGCGCACCACTAAGTGACAGGTGTGTCAAAACATCGGCTCTAACTTGTCACAAGAAATTAGCTCGTCCCACAAGATGGCAACCTAATGAACAGAATTCCAAGGCGGGCCGCTGTCTTTGCGCCTTCCCAGGCAACAGCAGCGACTTCAGTGAACTGCACACATGTAATGACACACTGTCTATTGATATGTCTATTTTCTGTACGTCTTGTAATGTTCGTGTAGTCATCTTCCGAAATCCTGAAGGTACTTGGGAGCATTCCTGTGTACACGTTGATGGAGAGTAGCACAGAGTTTTGAGAAACGAGTGTTTACGACTCCAAATTCTTTGAGATGAAAATTTTCCCTTCCAAAATACTGTGCAAACTGTTATGACAAATGCTCTTGCATGTAATAGTAAGGGATTATAATGACTTGGGAGATAATATGTTCATGGGCAATAAAGGTTTATCTATTACTGTTATTGTTAGGTCCTAAAAATTACAGCTATTACTGCAATCTGTAAATTAGCACATTTACACAGCATGTCTTTCCCCTTCTTAGGCAATCTTCAAATGTGATCAACAGTCTAGGAGTCACGAACTGACATCACATTTGTGGATTTCGGAACAATGCTCTTGGCACGCTACTAGGTAGGGTTCTTTTTTCTTAAGGAAGTATCGTTTATGAATGTAGCATTGTTGCGGTAGGTGATGCACTTTCAATGTCTGGACCTATTGGCTACGCATATACACCAAACAGAAGCAATCATCATAGTTGTTTGTGGTTATTTATAATGCCATGGATAACTGAAAATGTCGCTCCCGGTGTGAAATGCGTGCATTGATTCGTTTGCTGTCTGCAAAAGATATGAAAACATTCTTAAATTCATCAGATTAATTTAATTAACAGAATCTACAGTCGGTTCTTGGTAGAACAACATTATAACAAATGAAAAGCACCAGTTTGCTTTTGTTCTACAATATTACTTTTATTGTTAACCGGTTTTCGGCTTACAAGGCCATCTTCAGCCAATGCTTGAGGATGGCCTTGTAAGCCGAAAACCGGTTAACAATAAAAGTAAAGAAAAAGATTAATTTAATTTATGAAGGAAACACTATGACTGATGGGATGGCAAGAAAGTGGGTTAGAGTACTTGACTGTCAGTCTAATGCTCCTGATGAACTGCAGTGTCAGTGGCCACCTTTCATATCCGAAGACTTGGTGCTGAAAGTTGTAAAGTTCAAGAAAACAGATACTTTATGATTTTGTCCTTAGTTATAGGTTAGTTGGAATGTTTGAAGATTTTCGGGCATAAACGGGAGCTCGCAAAACTGAGGAATCCTCAGCATCTCTTCTGGGTGAGGGAGGCAAGTCGTTGGGCTTCATGTTTAGAAGTGTTTAACATTTTTGGAGTCAGTAGTTCTTTTTCCCTTTGTTATCAATGAAGTTACTTTTCCAATATGGAAAACTTACAAGAACTGGCACTCCCGTCTGCAGACCTGGAATTCTATTGCTTATTTTCTGGTTTTCTAGGCGATTGTTACTGTGTAGTAGCCACAGGCCTTATTTAAAATCATTGGGCTATCGGTTGGCTGCTGTTGGTGTTCATCGAAAGAGATGAAAATTTAAGAAAATAAATTATTATTATTTTTTTGTGGAACCTTAAGTGTGGTGTTGTGACTGGCAGATCTGTTGACCTTGACGTCTAGATCTGTAGGACCAATTTGAGAAGCAAATCTTTAAGACCATAAAACGTTTCAGTACAGGAAATTACAATATAAGAGTAATAACAAAAACATGGTTCAAATGGCTCTGAGCACTATGGGACTTAACTACTTTGGTCATCAGTCCCCTAGAACTTAGAACTAATTAAACCTAACTAACCTAAGGACATCACACACATCCATGCCCGAGGCAGGATTCGAACCTGCGACCGTAGCGGTCTCGCGGTTCCAAACTGTAGCGCCTAGACCCGCTCGGCCACTCCGGCCGGCTCAGTAATAACAGATAAAATGTTTATGAACCCATAAAAGACAAGCCATAAGTTTAGGTAAACGTAATCAACAATATAACATAGGATTCAGTTTAATATTTCAAGTAACTCCTCAACAGAATAGAAGGAGTGACCCATGAGGAAACACTTCAGTTACAACTTGAAAGCATGTGTATTAATGGTAAGATTTTTGAATTCTTGTGGTAGCTTATTTAAAATGGATGCAGCAGTATACATAACACCTTTCTGCACAAGAGTCAAAGAAATGCGATCCAAATGCAGGTTGGATTTCTGCCTATTATTAACTGAATGAAAGCTGCTAATACTTGGGAATAAGATGATATTGTTAACAAGAAACAACAAAAAAATATATTGAGAGGCCAGTGTCAGAATATCCAAACTTGTGACGAGCGATCAACAGGAGGTTCACAAAATTACACAACTTATTGCCCCAACTGCCCGTTTCTGAGCCAAAAATATCCTTTTAAAATGGGAAGAGTTACCCCAAAATATAATACCATACGACATAAGTGAATGAAAATAAGCAAACTAGACTACTTTTCGTGTCGAACAATCACTTATTTCAGATGCCGTTCGAATAGTAAAAATGGCAGCCTTAAGTCTTTGAACAAGATCCTGAATGTGGGCTTTCCACAGCAGTTTACTACCTATCTGAACACTAAGAAATTTGAACTGTCCAGTTTCACTAATCATATGCTCATTCTGTGAAAACATCGAGTTTTGTTGAATTGTTAAACTGTAAAAACTGAGTCTTGGTGTGATATAGCGTTAATTTATTTTGTACAAGCCATTAACTTATGTCATGAATTGCACTCTTTGAAACAGAGCCAATGTTGCACACAACATGCTTTACTACCAAGCTAGTGTCACCAGCAAACAGAAATATTTTAGAATTACCTGTAATTTCCCCCCCCCCCCCCCCATTTGACCGTGCCCCACTGAGACCCCCCACATCACAGTCATTCTCAACAATGTAAATAATGCGCTTTTGCTGTTTGTTGTTAAAGTAAGAGGTGAAATAATTGTGAAGTACTCCTCGTATTCCATAATGGTTCAACTTCTGGAGCAATATTTTGTGATCAACACAATCAAATGCCTTGGTTAAATCAAAAAAGATGCCTACCGCTCGAAACCTTTTGTTTAATCCACCCAGTACCTCACAGAGAAAAGAGAATATAGCATTTTCAGTTGTTAAACCACTTCTAAAGCCAAACTGTACATCTGATAGCAAATTATGTGATATAAAATAATCAATTATCCTTATCAAACAATGGAAAATCCAGGATGGAATATAACAATACGAGAGAAGGAAAGTTGCTACTCACCATATAGCGGAGAAGCTGAGTCACGATAGGCACAATAAAAAGATCCACACAATAATAGCTTTTGGCCATTAAGGCCTTTGTCAGCAGTAGACACGCACACACAATTATCCTTACATACACAACCTTTTCAATAACTTTAGCACACAATGATGACATAGAAATGGGTGTAAAATTGTCTGCATTATCCCTTTCTCTCTTCTTGTAAAGCAGCTTTACTACTGAGTACTTTAATCGTTGAGGAAACGGACCATTCTTAAAGGAAAAGTTACAAATATGGCTAAGTATAGAGCTAACATGTGCAGCACAGTACTTTAATATTCGTCTGGGCACTCTATTATATCCATGAAAGTCCTTACTCTTCAGTGATTTAATTATTGACTCAATCTGCCCCTTGCCAGTATCACAAAGGAGTATATGAGACATCAATATCGGAAATGCATTTTGCAAGGGAGTTATATGGTTATATTATTCTCTGTAGAAACTAAGCTTTAAAAAAAAAAAAAAAAAAAAATCACCAGCAGTACTCATAAAATGATTGTTAAATACTGCACATAAATCTGGCTTATCAGTAACAGAAATATTTTTACTACGAACTGATTTTATATCGTCGACCTTGTGCTACTGACCAGACACTTCCCTCACTAGTGAGCATTGAAACGCGTGTGTATTCAGTACCAGCGATGGCGAGGCATGACAGAATCTCTGACCAGACAGTTATTTATCGTTGCTAGTCTGCGCTTGACCGCGCGGGAGTGCAGTTGTGAGTTGGACTCAGTCGGAAGTAGTGTGTGAGGTGTCGGCGGGCGTCGACATGGGTCTCTGGTCACGGCTCGGGACGGGGTATATTGTTAAATAGGGTCTCAGGTCACGGTTCGGGACGGGGTATATTGTTAAATAAGGTAATGAAGCAGCATTGCGCTCAGCCAATAACATCTGTTAATTGTAATTAATTTGTTCAAGAAATGCCCCAATAATAATTTTGTTTTCAAAGCAATCGTTTTTAAGAAAAGAATCATTACAATTCAAACAATATTTCCTATGGTTTTCCTCCCACAATCAATTTATCAGATTGATTATTGCACGGGGCCTAAGGTTAGCGATGCTGCCGTATTATTGTGGGTTTAATGATTAATCTTGATTTCTTAATTTTTGTGTCGAGTTTACATTGAGCCATTATTTTTCAATATTTTGTAGCGAAGGTATAGTCGCTTTTATTTCAATTTAACGATGTTTTGTGGGAGCTCAACAACATTTGGGTCATTATTATTCTATAATTTTTGTGGGGACCAAATATTTGGCACGTTTTCATTATCATAGACTTTTCTTTTATTTCTGCGGGGAGGTTACACTTAGCACGATGTCCATTAACATTTAAATATAAATTTCTTTTATTTCTGCGGGGAGGTTACAGCATATGGTTTGTTATCCTGTGAATTTGCTATCTATTTGCGTACCACATCCTCTTTGGCTCCCTAATAACATTTTTCAGCACTTTACAATACTGTCTGTTTTATCTTTGAGGAGGTTACCTGCGGAATTTGCAAGAGACCAATTTGGATCAGATTTCCTTAACTATAAGGCACGATCAAGAAGTTTGCGTTCGAAGGCCGTACAGTCCAGAACCGGTATGACAACCAGGTAAATTCACTGTGAACATTGAGGCAATTGTCCCACCAATGCACCAGGTTGAAGATACTGTTTTGTAAAACACCTCATCCTGCTGCAGTTCTTAACTGCCTGCTGCAGGTCCTTGTCCCGACAGGAATCTTAGACCTTTTTTAAGGGACTGAAGCTTGATTTTTGCATGGAGGGAGGTGGAGTGAGGGGAGACGAGGACTATAGGATGGGTGCGTGAGTGTTCCCGACTTGAGTCTCCCAGCTGAGGCTGGCATACTAGATCGACCAGCTTGTTGTGTCATATCACGATCTTCATGGAACTTGGCACAGCATTTCACAACGGAGTGTTTCGACAAACATGATGCCGCTACATATTCTTCAGTCTCCGATGTATGTCAACCGTTGTTTGTCCTTTGGCAGCCAAGAAAAGAAAAACATCATTTTGGCCCAGTTTGGACGGACTTTAACGCATAATTCACGTTTTCGCATTTATCGCATGCACGTTGGAAACATATGAATGCCACATTAATCCCTTGTCTACATGTCGGTGCTTATATACCTGAATTGGAATTGTGCTATGTTGTATATACGCCACAGCAAAGCCCTCAGACACAATATTTTTGAGTGCCCCCTTACAGAGCGCTACACGGCATTTTATTTTTGATGTTGGAATAGTGACAAGTTTAACCCAATCTCACAGGCCAAAATTAGGCTGGCGACCAGATTAAGACTGTTTTGTAACAACAGCAATGCAGAAAATTAGTCCAATTCCGCCCATAAACGTTACCTAGTTAATCTTCATAACAATTCTTCAAGTTATTTGTCTCGTGTGCCAAAGAGTGTGCGGATTTTGCTCACGGTTGCAAGTGAGATGTTACTCGAAACCACCTCTTCTAGGCTGAGACAAAGGAAAGTTTCAAAGAGCGAAGTCCAGTCAAACAATTTCAGCCCAGAAAGACATATTTACTGTTTTCTGAGCTAAGCAGGTGTGTTGCTTGTGGATTCTTTGTTCCACGGTAGCACCTTCAACTAAAAGATGTATTGTGATATATCAACTAAACTTCGCCGAGCACTCAAAGCCGAAAGGTATGATAAGATAGTTAATGGATTTTCATTGCTTCATGGCGACTAACAACATATGGCCCAAGTAGAAGGTTCCATATAGCCCTTATCTAATGTCCACTGCTCGCCATTTTTTCATGCACTTAAACAAAATTTCAACATGGCTGGCAGTACAACAAAGATAATGTTAAAACGGTCATTCAGAAGTGGTTAGCCAATCAGGTAACTGATATTTATGAGATGGAATTTGGTAAGTTGGTTGTTAGTTACTACAGCTGCCTCAATTTTGGTGGAAATTAATTTGCAGAGCAGTTAAAGGTACAGGCTTTGATGAAAATCAGTTTTGCGTTTTTACACATAATATAAAAACTGTACCTACTTAAAGACAACTCATAATTTAAAAAAATGAACTACAATACATTGTGAGTAGGTGCTGCTTCTGCATCAGCCTTCCTCTATTGCAACAGGACTTGTGCATAATCGAACTGTCCAGAATAACAGTTTCGTGCCAGAATGAGAGCCTGCGAATATGTGCAGTTCTTATATGAAGGATGTTGCTGTGGTGGGCGGACGTCTCGGCTTGTGGCTCTCGTGCGCATCGTGTTGTTATGTGGCTGGCAACTGGCAGACAGGCAGGCCTCGAGGCTGGCTGGGTGGCAGGTAAGTACATTGACCGTGTTCGCCTTGCTGTTGGTGGCTGGTGGATGGGTGGCCCGGGCAGCGCAGATTACCCTGTACCGTCTGCCGTCTGGGTGACACGTGGCGCGGCCACTCCCAGCTACGGCACCATTCCACCTGGCTGCACCCGTCATAACGAGATGGCTGCAGTGGCCTTTGTTGATGGCGGCGTGGGGTGGCAGGCACACCCCACTCCGCTATCATAGTCCCAACCCCTACCCTCGTTGTTCTATGATGATGAGCCTCAGAAGCCAGGAAGCCTTGGGGGTGGCCTGTAGCATAGCAGGAGGAAGCATTAGGATCTGCAGCAGTGGCAGTGCCAGCAGAGATGCACAGCAGGTAATAAATAAGCGCAGCTAGCAAAGGGTCTGTGGGGGGGGGGGGGTGGCAGAACCCACTTGGCACCACCGCTGCCGGCAATCCATCGTGCGCATGTGCACGTGGAGTCTGGGCCACGCGACAATGCACTGCACTGCACTGCAAAAAATACTGGAGCGAGCGCGGTCAGTACCACCACCACTGCCGCAGTGCAGCCGTGCACTCGAAGCCAAAGAAAAATCTCGCTGTGCATGCAGAAGGCACCCACGGCACGTCAAGGAGACAGGGGCTTTTCCAATCAGAGTCTCGCCACAGAAGGGCTTGGTGGCTGCACTCTAGTCAGTTATACCAACTTTGCCCCCAGTCGCTGTGACAATACGACGTGGCTCACATCTTTTCTTTCCTGTGGCTGCTTTTGCTCAGGTAATGAGGCACTCCCGGAGTCATCCTCGCTGCTACATGACATCTTTTGCATGAGATCCTGAGTTTGCGATCATGGAGACCTTTTTATTGTATCTCATTTCTCAAATTCGTGGGCTTCTCTAACACGTCATTCACAGCGTGTTATAGTACACTGATTAGTCTGAGATGGGTGTAAAGGCCTTCTTGCACAATGGGTATTTATTTATCTAATGTGAGAAAGAGAAACAAAATCTGATACATAACATCACTAGCTACAAATGACATCATTAAAAGTTATAATGATCACACTTTAGAGCATTAAGCTAGGCAGACCATATTGTCCTCGGACGGTCCATACTCTGACAAAGTGGGCTTATAACTCATGATGATTAGACATGAAGCATTTGCATAGATACTGTTTAAGGGTGCCGAAGTTTGAACAATTACAAGTTCAATATTTCACATGAATATATTGCCAATTTATAGAGGGTGCACTGAAGATATCACACAAATGATGTAAAACAAATAAAAATATTTCCAGAATGAGATTTTCACTCTGCAGCGGAGTGTGCGCTGATATGAAACTTCCTGGCAGATTAAAACTGTGTGCCCGACCGAGACTCGAACTCGGGACCTTTGCCTTTCGCGGGCAAGTGCTCTACCAACTGAGCTACCGAAGCACGACTCACGCCCGGTACCCACAGCTTTACTTCTGCCAGTACCTCGTCTCCTACCTTCCAAACTTTACAGAAGCTCTCCTGCGAACCTTGCAGAACTAGCACTCCTGAAAGAAAGGATATTGCGGAGACATGGCTTAGCCACAGTCTGGGGGTTCGCAGGAGAGCTTCTGTAAAGTTTGGAAGGTAGGAGACGAGGTACTGGCAGAAGTAACGCTGTGAGTACCGGGCGTCAGTCGTGCTTCGGTAGCTCAGTTGGTAGAGCACTTGCCCGCAAAAGGCAAAGGTCCCGAGTTCGAGTCTCGGTCGGGCACACAGTAAATAAAAATATGTCGAAATTTACAGGGCTAATTAAATTTTGGATATTTTCTTTTCATCTCTCTCTCTCTCTCTCTCTCTCTCTCTCTCTCTCTCTCTCTCTCTCTCCAACCATCCATCTATAGCGCGAGTCGTCCTCGCACCTGTCAAACTTTTTTCTATCTCTATCGATTATTAACTCATAAAAGAAAAGTTAATTCTCTTGTAAACAACTACCGCGAACTTCATTTTGGGTGTTCATTGGAATAATTTGCAAAACAAATCAGCTACTGTAAAATTCTCTTTATGCTCTAAAGCCTATTCATGACAATGAATAACTACTGCTGCATTGACTCTTGAGAACATGACAGTGAATGAAGGTGAATACAGTAATCAACACACAGAAGACAGAGAGGGGAGTATGCATGCTGACCCAAGTATCTCAATGCCATAGCTGTTTGCAGAGACAGACATAACTGTAGGAAAAAAAATATCCTATTGGGAATTAACTACTGCCTGTTAACTGCACTAGAAACTGAAAAAAAAGGAGGAAGGATCGACTCATTTATGTGGGAGATGTTTCGACCTTAGATGGTGGTGGTGGTGGTGGTGGTGGTGGTGGTGGTGGTGGTGGTTAGTGGTTAACGTTCCGTCGACAACGAGGTCATTAGAGACGGAGCGCAAGCTCGGGTTAGGGAAGGATTGGGAAGGAAATCGGCCGTGCCCTTTCAAAGGAACCATGCCGGCAATTGCCTGAAACGATTTAGGGAAATCACGGAAAACCTAAATCAGGATAGCTGGAGACGGGATTGAACCGTCGTCCTCCCGAATGCGAGTCCAGTGTACTAACCACTGCGCCACCTCGCTCGGTTCCGACCTTAGACCAGAAGCAGTAGTGGCAGCTTAAATGGTTGGCAATCAGTGCTAAGGACTTCTCCAGAACAATAAATGTATGACCTAAATTTAGAAAGATGATTGCAGTAAGAACTTGTATTCCCTCTGGAGGTTTATCAAGACTTATATTTCTTCAGAATGACCTGTGATTATTTTATTTCAACTTAAAAACTTGTGAATAGAACTGAAATTATCGTTAATCCATAGCAAAAAAAGAACACCTGGCTTTTAATGTCACTTCCCACTCGGATTAGACGTTACATGTATTGAACATTATTAAACACTTTTGGATTTACTTGTTCTCTAAGTTGCTATTAGTATGTTGCTACGAGTGTCAATATATGTTGTTTTGTGAATAAGGCTTTCATACTGCAGACGATAAGATGGAATACTTTTCAAATATATGAACATACTACACAATATAAGAATTTTTAATTGAATGTTCGATATGTTACCTATGTTTCTTGTACAGCAATGTATGACCTAAAGTGCAGTAGTGTGAACAGTGTATACTTTTTCAGTGCAAACTCGACGAATGGGTTCTTTTAAATGCCAGACATAATAATTAGTATGTCTAATAACCAAGAGTCTCAAGTAGCGATGTAAGGTAGATGTGAAATTATCAAATTTTGCAACCTCACAATGTCCTCTAAGCCGCCTGAGAAAGATTTAGTCCCCGTGTGCGTGTCAAGAACACGGGGAAGGTGCAGCGGCGTAGCTGCGTGGCAGCGTGGGGATAAAAGCGGTCTGCAGCGATCGAGCCGGCAGCGAGACACGAAACGCTGCACTGCCCCGGCATTGTGGTTAGCCTAATTACATACCACTTGCTATAAAAATCAGGCGTGCCGCGGTGGCTGCGGCGCTGTTTGTGCCTCGTCATTGTCGCGAACGCCTAATCCAAGTAAGTCCGTTTAATGGTTTAAACTATACGAGGTTTGTCCGGAAAATACGTATAAAAGTTGAATAATGTCTTTATGTTACAAGCTGCAGTCACCGCCACGTGGGAGTGTGCGGCAGCTTGTTGACAGTTGCCCTTTTTCTCCTGCCGTCGGCATGGGGCTCTGATTGAGGAACAGCGCGTCAACATCAAGTTTCTTGCAAAGCTAGGCAAGAATGGCCGTGAGATTTTTGACTGTTTGAAACAGGTTTACGGAGACAATTCTCTGAAGGAAGCAACCGTGAACAAGTGGTTAAAAAGGTTCCGGGATGGCCGAGAAGTGAACGATGACCCTCGCCCAGGACGCCCGTCGACATAGAGTTCCGATGGAAATGTTGAACGAATTTGTGCTTGTGTTCTTAAAGACTATAGATTGATAGTCAGAATGATTGCTGACGAGCTGTCAATCCCCCAAACAATCGTGCACGAAATCCTGACACAAAAACTTGAAATGAAGAAATTGTGTGCGAAAATCGTACCGAAGCTCTTGACGCCAGAACAGAAAGCAAAGAGGGTTGAGTGCTGTGAGGATTGGTTGGAAGCAGAGGAACGAGGGGACTTTCTCAACCGAGTCATCACTGGAGACGAGTCCTGGTTTTACGAATTCGATGTGGAGCTCAAATCTCAAAGCAAGGAATGGAAACTAGCAGGAGAACCGAGAACAAAAAAGTCGCGAAAATCAAGGTCCAATGTGAAGACAATGTTGATTGTTTTCTTTGATTCTAGGGGCATTGTTCACAAGGAATTTGTCCCTCCCGGCCAGAGAGTGAACGGAAATTTTTATGTTGTAGTTCTGACACGTCTCAGAGCTCGTGTGGCCCGAGTTCGACCGGAGTTGGCAAAAGGGCAGGTGGATCCTTCATCACAACAATGCGCTCGCTCACACGTCGCTCGCTCGTTTTGCGCGAGTTTTTGGCCCGAAGCTCAATCACCGTGACAGACCACCCGCCTTATTCACCCGATTTAGCCCCGTGTGACTTCATGTTCCCGAAATGCAAAATGGTGCTTCGGGGGCGGCACTTGGGAGATGTGGAAGCCATCAAGGCGGAAACGACACGGCAACTGAACAACATCACAACTGAAGACTTTCAGTAAAGTTATCAACAGTGGAAACGGCGTTGGCAGAAGTGTATCGCGTCTCAGGGCGGGTACTTTGAAGGAGGCCATATTGTAATACCTGAATAATTGTAAAATAAAGTTATTATTCAACTTTTATACGTATTTTCCGGGCAAACCTTGTACCTACACTTGAAAATGACTGCACAGTCAAAACTGTGCCGTAGTAAAAAGTACTACATAAAAGGATATTCTATTGCAAGTAATGACACGCAGTGTGGTAGATTATCGCCATTCTGAAAATTTGTTTTGGCCGTGGACCCCGTTGGAACTAAGATGTTGCAGAAATCCGGAAGAAAGCCCAGTGTGCGTGTTGTTGGTTCCTGCGCCTCCTTTATTCTGTGTGACTGCTGTGTTGGAGATCCCGCTGTCCAAGCAGCGCGGCACCGCTGGCCTGGGCAGCGACGCTCCGCCCCCGCCGCCTTCTGGAGACGCCGCCGCCGCGCGCCATTCCCAGCGCTGGAAGAAGGCGAAGCAGCGATACGAGGCACTCGACTGCCACCATCGTCCGCGGAACAGACGTGACGGGTTTGAAAAATGGTTGTGCACGTCTCACTCTCATGCCTCGTGAGATGCAGTATCTTTCAACTTCCCGTCTAATTGCATTTTTAGTTTGTTTTCACGTCGTTGTGTGTACTGATTAAGATTTTTTCACACCACTGAAGCGATGAAAATGAGCCCACTATATTCACGCTTTCTTGAAAGATGATTCCACACAACAGGAGAAATACAGCACAGAGTGAATTTTGTCGAACGTCCCACCCCCTCTTGTCTTTGAAGAAGGAGCAGCTTTCACCCAGAGTCAGGACAGACTTGTGGGGAAGTAATGGAGTTTATAAATTCTGGTAACGTTACGCGAAGGGGAATAACAAATAAATCGCATTCAAGAAGAGAGTGGCGGCTTAAGACTGTAGAATTTACTGTGCGAGTAACTAATCAATTAGCCTGGAATCAACTGGCGACGTATAACTAGATTCTGATTGGAAAGAATACATAATTAATCACAGTCAACGCGTTCGCCCGGAAAACTGTTTTGTTCTTTCTTGAAGACGTTTGATGCTGCAAAATCTGGCACGATAGAACGTGGAATGTTGGGAAACATAACACTGATGATGGTGTACCTGATTCAAGGACCCATTTCACAATAAATAAAATGATATTCAGATTGTTAGTGCAAATTCGTTAACTTTGAAGATACATATAATAAGTGATTTCCTGTGAATATCGTGTTCCTTTATTTTCTGTTTTTCTTTCTTTCGACAAGTATGTGATCCCTTGATAAACAGAAATGTCCTGTTTGATAGCGGATACAACTTTTCCTTCTTTTTTTTCGAAAACTCGGAAAACTCTGATTATTTATTTATTCTTTACCCATGGAATCCAGCTGAGAGTATTGGGTGTGTCATACAGTAGGCTATTAACATCAAACTTGATTTCATTATATATAAATGAAACAAATAATTAATTACTATTTGTTCCCCATATCCACTGGCGAGGGCCGTCCTCGAGTACCACAGCGCTTGATGGATCACTGAAGATTTTTTTTTTTTTTTTTTTTTTTTTTTGTGGTTTTAGGGCGCACAACTTCATTGGTCATTAGCGCCCAGACTACGTTAGGAATGCACCGCGAGGCACAAGTTTAAAACAGCAACTAAAAGGGAAAACACGATAAAAGACAGACTGACAGGCATAGGATTAAAAAAAAAAAACAGCATAATCAAATGTCCTTAGAGAGGTTTGTCAAGTTGATAAAACGAAGAACGCGAGCAGCTGCTCGTGGGTCATCCGCTAAAATGGCATCTAGAGTACATGGCAGGCCAAGATCAAGACGCAGCGTGTTAAAATCCGGACAGGACATTAAAATGTGGCGGACCGTCAGCAATCGCCCAAATGGGCAGAACGGCGCCGGCGCAGCCGTCAGCAGATGGGGATGGCTGAACCGGCAGTGTCCAATTCGTAACCGGGCCAAAACGACCTCCTCCCGTCGAGAAGTGCGGAAGGAGGACGTCCAAGCCGCGGGAAGAGGTTTCAAGGCCCGAAGCTTGTTGTCCGTAAGTGCAGCCCAATCGGCATGCCACAGCGATAAAATGCGCCGACAAATGACCCTGCTACAATCTGACGAAGGGACACAACAAGAAGCTGTCCAAGGCTGGAGGACCGCAGCCTTGGCCGCAGCATCTGCAGCTTCGTTCCCAGGGATACTGACATGGCCAGGAACCCACATAAAGCTAACCGGAGAACCGACGTCCACCAGCTGCTGAAGAGAGCGTTGGATCCGGTGCACGAAAGGGTGAACTGCATACGGATCACTGAGGCTCTGGATGGCGCTCAGGGAATCGGAGCAGATGACATGAGCAGAATGTCGGTGGTGGCAGATGTAAAGAACAGCCTGGTAGAGGGCAAAGAGCTCAGCTGTGAAGACTGAACAATAGCCATGGAGCCGGTATTTGAAACTTTGTGCCCCGACAATAAAAGAACACCCGACCCCGTCATTGGTCTTAGAGCCATCTGCATAAATGAAGGTCATATTAATGAACTTCGAACGAAGTTCAAATGGTTCAAATGGCTCTGAGCACTATGGGACTCAACTGCTGAGGTCATTAGTCCCCTAGAACTTAGAACTAGTTAAACCTAACTAACCTAAGGACATCACAAACATCCATGCCCGAGGCAGGATTCGAACCTGCGACCGTAGCGGTCTTGCGGTTTCAGACTGCAGCGCCGTTAACCGCACGGCCACTTCGGCCGGCGAACGAAGTTCGACATAACGGGAGTGGTAGACCGAACCGGGGGTAACCTCCTTTGGGAGCGAGCTGAGGTCAAGGTTGAGACGCGTATGTCTCATATGTACCAGCGATGGTGAGGCATGACAGAATCTCTGACCAGAGAGTTATTTATCGTGGCTAGTCTGCGCTTGACCGCGCGAGAGTTGAGTTGCAGTTGCGAGTTGTACTGAGTCGGAGTTGTGTGTGAGGAGTCGGCGGGCGTCGACATGGGTCTCTGGTCAAGGTTCGGGACGAGGTATATTGTTAAATAAGGTAATGAAGCAGCATTGCGCACATCTGATAATGTAATGTATGTTAATTGTAATTAATTTGTTCAAGAAATGCCCCAATAATAATTTTGTTTTCAAAGCAATCGTTTTTAAGAAAAGAATCATTCCAATTGAAACAATATTTCCTATACTTTTCCTCCCAGAATCAATTTATCAGATTAATTATTGCACAGGGCCTAAGGTCAGCGCAGCTGCCCTTATAAAATTTATCAGGTTGATCTTAACGTTCATTTTTTGGGGCCTTACATTTTTTGCACATTTTTATTATCATTGAGTTTTATTACTGTGGGAAGCTAACATTTGGCACTATTTGCAATTCTACTCAATTCTTTTCATTATCATTTCTGCGGGGAGGTTACACTTTGCGACATCCGGACCAGGATCGTATTTCTTTGAGAATCTTCTGAAAAGTAGCCTGATATCTGCTCTTATTTAATAAAATATAATTAGCATTTGGCGCAACACTTACTAATTTTGTGACTTTCTTTCCTCAGATCATCGGCAATTCGTTGCTCTTTGTTGTATTTGTATCTGTTGGATTTTGCTTTGTCTTTGTCTCATTAGTGAATAATTGTGATTTGTGTAAATATGCCGCGAAAAACTGTTAATAGTACATCGCGAGGTATAATGAGTGAAATAACTGAATTAAACAACTTGACCGATAGTAATTGTGACACGCAGTGTAATGATGACAATCGTCCATTTATTGACAATCAATATGTACCGACCACCAATGTTGATTTTGATCGTAGTGATGAACAGACGAATTCAATTCTGTCCTCTGTTAATTTGACGACAATTGATGACGCGGGGCGCTCTGTTGCAATGAGCGCTGCCCAGCTTAGCACAACCGGTTTGCAAAATTCACATAACGAACAGGCGAATTTTTCTAATGAAAATGAACAGGATACACAAAGTAGGACGGATTTATTTAACTCCAAAATAGTGACTGACAGTGTACATCCGACTGGCAAACCTTTTTGTAAATTACAGATTGACCAAATGGTCACACAAAATGCGACAATTTCAGACACACCATCAAACAGTACAGAGAATGGAGTAGGTAATATTGGATTGGATCAAATTATGGCATTTTTTAAACAACATAATGAAAAACTAGATAACAATTCTAAAAAACAGAGTGAAGATTTTAAACAACAACTTAATGAAAATTCCGAACAACAGAGTGAAGACCTCAAACAACAACTTAATGAAAATAACGAAAATCTCAAACAACAGCTTAATGAAAAATTAGACAACAATTCCAGACAGTTAAATGAAAAATTAGACAATTCCAGACAGCTTAGTGAACAGATTAGAGCCGTTGCCGCGCAGTGTCATGATACTAAGGAACAATTACGTGTGGAAATTGAGGCTTGTGCTAGGAAAAGTTGCGAAGAAATTAGGTCCGTTTCTCAGGAATTAAGGGATATGCAAACAGCCACAACAGAAACACTTAGAGAGGAAATTAGCGCAGTCGGTAAACAATGCTCTGAAAAAGCAACACAATTACGCGACGAGTTTAAGCTAATGACAGCAGAACTTTCGTGCACAATGGATGCAAAGATAGACGCGAAATTCGACCAACAGAACACTCAAATTGACGAACGTTTTAATCAACACCTACAAAACAGTGATACGCGTTTCCGTAAATTTATACAGGCACAGAATAAAGTAAAACGTCAAGTAATGGAAACAATCACAGCACAGAGACAGGAAGACAAACGTAAATTGTTTGCGAAGGCAAAAACATACGTAGACAACAATATTGCTACAGTGTCCGACGAAATTAATACCATCAAACAGTTGAACATAGAATTACGTGATGAAATTTCTGATCTTAAATCAGAAACAGATACACACACAGCAGATATTCAGACAGTGACAGACAAATTCGAACAATTAGAACTAACACAGGATTCCGATGTCGTGAAAGCTGACGTTCAAAAATTGAACGAAACCACACGTAAATTACAAAAACAGATTAATGCTTCTGACAGTAAAAACGATGATCAGGCAAAAATACTGACTGAAAAATATGATGAATTGGCCAGTCGTATTCATGTTATCGAAAGTAATAATGACAATAGGTCAGACGATACTGCACCGATTTCGTTTAACCGAACACCTGAATTCCAAAATCTACAACGGACAATCAATGAGATCAGTTAATCTAATAATACATTACGTAGAAAATTGTCAAGTTTACAGCAAGAAGTAACAGAGATGAAAAATATTTCAGTTAATAACACATCACAGCAGATGCCACTTGTCGAACATTTGTCAGACTCATGCAGCGCGTATAATTTGGGTAATCTACAGAGCCACAGTTCAACAGATTCTCTTACAATCCTGAACCTGTTCCATCATACAGAGACGATAATTTTGATTACAAACATTTTCTGTCAGTGAGAAAATTTAAAGTGTTTAAAAATGACAGAACACAGATTCACCCACTGGATTGGATACAACAATTTAGTTTTGCTTTTCCACCGACTTGGCCTGTAACACACAAACTTGAATTTATTTGCAGTTTTTTGGAAGGCAAACCGGCAACTCGTATGAGACCGATCGCGAGACAATGTTACTCGGTAGAAGAGTTTCAGAATGCTTTTCTGTCAGGGTATTGGTCGAAGACGACACAACGCGGAATTAAATATCAACTAATTAGCTTGCCAAATTATGAGAACTCAAATTTTCCCAGTGTCATGCAATTTTTTGAGCACATGGTCCAACAAAACCAGTACCTAAATGAACCGTACAGTGAATCTGCACTTATTCAATTATGTATCTCTAAATTACCACGATCATTAAGAGTGTCACTTCTAACGGGTCAGCAAAAAGAAAATATTTCGGCATTCAGCGATCTATTGCAGCTTTTAGAAGTGCAGCAATCAGATTATTCCTTCGTAAACAAAAATTTTTCATATAACAACCAAGGCCAACAAACATACAGTAATTACGATCAGCCACGTAATTTCAATAGCAAAGGTAATAGACGCTTTAGGAACGACAACCACCAGAACTTTAATAACAGACACAATTTTAATTATCAATATTGTCAAAATTATCAGGAACAGGAACCACATTTTAGTAACAATAGAGGTTTTTCACAACAACAGCAACAAAACCAGCCGGTTAGCATACCTAACCAACAATGTAATGCACAAGGTCACGCTAACTTTAATGTTTCGCCGCGTGGACGTATAGTCCCTGGTACAACAAATAGTAACGCACGGCAGCAAAGGAACAACTACGTACAGAAAACATAGTATTTCAATTCCTATCGCAATGCACCGTATAGAAATGACTATTACGACAGATGTGAAAATAATGAGGACAATTTTCAGCGTACGTTTAATAACAGTCGGTCTTACCAGCAGCAAAATGATCAGCAACAACATATTCTGATGAATGAATCAGACAGTAGGTATCATCCAGAGCGTAATACGTCTGGAAGAAATAATAGAACAGTTCAAATAGTCGAAATGCCACAGAATCGTCCTGACAATAATGACACGTCAGATAGAATTTGACTAGATACAGTACAGGTCGCATCTTCCAATAACACAAGCACTAGTTTTGACACGCAGAATGTTGTTCACGAAAATGTTATTACTTTTGACGATATCAGAGACACTCTTTTGCAGGAAAGACCAGTTGTTCAGAAAACCATTTCACATCCTGTCATCGAAATTAAAATTGGTTCATTGAAATTTTCAGCGGAAATGATTCCGGATCACCTATGTCAGTAATAAATGAAGAAACTTTCAACGAATGTAACAAAGAGAATACCTATCCTACATTACCATTAGGCAAAACGAAAGTGAAAGGAGCAGTATCGAGTAAAGGAGTAGATGTTAAATTACAGACGCATTTATCATTTTGTATTGCAGGTCATACTTTTCACTCAAATTTTTGGATTGTTCCTTGATTGACAACAGACGTTATTTTGGGTACTAATTTTCTGGTACAAGACGACGCAATTATTGATTTTCAAAATTCCTATTTAATGTTGAAGGACGAGAATGTACAATTGGCTTTGGAATTTCAGCACTCATTATCTGCAGAAGAACAGACAATTAATCGCACAGAGGTCATTTCCGTATCACGTAGCATTGACTGTGATTCCACATTGTTCACGGATACGTACGTACATAACTATAATACTCCAGACGAAGCTGACTATGACGTTATACAGATGATTTCTGATAAAGTTAAACAGAGCAGTGCAAATACAGACGACGAACGGACGCAACTACACAAAATTCTTTTACAGCAAGCTCCAGTTTTTGACAACATTCCTGGTACTATGTCCGGTTTTATTTATGAATTTCAAGTCAAACAGCACGACACATTGAAAGCAAAGCATTATCCCATTCCGTATATTCATAGAGAACAGGTTAAGAAAGAATTGCAGGATATGCTTGACCAAGGAATTATAGAACCGGCAGTTAGTCCGTACATAAACCCGCTACATATTGTTAAGAAAAAAGATGGCTCACTTCGCCTCGAGCTTGATTCACGTCACATCAATGACATAATTATTAATGAAACAGATTGACCACAGACATTAGAGGAACTTCTACAGAAATTTCACGGTACTGCTATTTATTCTACATTAGATCTGAAATCGGGATTTTGGCAAATTCAGCTCCATCCGAATTGCAGAAAATACACAGCATTTCTCTGTTTTGGTGATTGTTATCAATTTTGTAAATTACCGTTCGGCTTAACTATTTCTTCTGCAGCTTTTATTCGCGGTTTAAACACAATACTTCCGACAGAACTTCAAGACAGAATCACGACGTACGTAGATGACATTCCTATTGCAGAAGCTAACTGGACTGAACACAATCTGATTCTAGAACAACTGTTGCAAACTTTTCATGCTCAAGGACTCACAGTTAATCTCAGTAAATCGCACTTTGGCAAAACTACTACAAAATTTCTTGGACACGTAATTTCAGCAGAAGGCATTGCGCCTGATCCGGAAAAACTTCAAGCTCTACGTGACATTACTGTTCCTACAACGAAGAAGCAACTACGCAGCTTTTTGGGATTAATTAACTTTTTTCGTAAATTTATTCATCACTCTGCTTTAGACACACCTAGATTATGCCAATTGACAGGCAAAAACACTATTTGGTCCTGGGATAAGCAAGCACATTCTGAATTTATGAACCTGAAACATGCTTTGTTGAATGCACCACTTTTATCGCACCCAGATCTTACCAGAAATTTCTCCATTGCCACCGACAGTTCCAACACCGCTTTAGGCGTACATATTTTTCAGGAAATTGAAGAAGATGGCTCAACAGTAATTAAAAACATCGCATTTGCAAGTCGCATTCTGTCACCTGCTGAACGAAATTATTCCGTTACAGAGCTGGAAACATTATGTGTAGTATGGGCTTTTACGAGATTTAGGCACTTTCTTTATGGCAGACATACCACCGTATACACAGACCACAGAGCGATACAATTCTTACTTTCGCCTAAATTCACTCACGACAGATAAAGCAGATGGAAACTTTACTTGCAGGAATTTAATTTTACAATAGTTCACATTCCCGGCACACAAAATATTGTAGCAGACGCACTATCTCGTTCTCTCAGCAACAATCAGCAAGACATCGCAACCAACTTCTGCAAAGCAAATTTCAGCGTCATGTACATTCAACAAGTTGCATTTGAAAATTTTATTTCGTCGTCATTACAGGACATAGCACGAGAGCAGAATAAAGACAACGTGTGGAAAGAGATTAAACACCTCTGGCAAGATAGGAATAACGTAACGATTAGAAACCATTACACTGTACGCAATGACATTCTATTTCGCCGCTCTGATCCTGACAGCAACAATTGGTTATTATGCATTCCTGACGAGCTTGTTAACAAATTAATCTGGTATACTCATTTAAGTTACGCACATTACGGAGCTAGAAAATGTTTTCTTATACTGAGACAGAACTGTTATTTTACCAACATGGAAAAATGTATACGACGAGTTTTAGCGTCTTATAAAATTTGCCAGAAAGCTAAGTCAGACACGACTTCACACATTCCTCCATTATATCCCATTGTACCTGTTAATTTAAGACATATGGCCGCTGTAGACATTTTTGGTCCGATTCCCAGAACTAATAGAGGTTTTTGCTACATCTTTGTCGCTGTTGAACTTACTTCAAAATTTGTTACCTTCACTCCGTTACGCAAAGCTATTGCTAAAACTGTTTCGAAAGCATTTGTAAAAACATTTTCTATTTCATGTAGGGCATGTGTTGAAAGTAATTTCCGATAATGGATAACAATTTCGATCTGCTATATGGACACGTATGTTACGAGCTAGAAACATTTCTCCGATCTATATATGCAAGTACCATGCTTCTTCGAACCCTTGTGAACGATTAATGAAAGAAATTGGTAAACTGTGTAGAATATACTGCCACAAAAGACATATTGATTGGGACACACACATATTGTCATTCCAAGATGTAATTAATTCCATTCCAAATGAATCCACTATGCTATCTCCGTCTGTTATACTGAAAAATGTTGAACCACCTAACAAAATTACAGAATTAATAAACTTTCCTACATCTCGTCGATTACGATACCACGAAATAATCGACATTACGCTGAACATCAAACGTGCCGCAGAGCGCCGGAGAAGACAGCAAAAACAGGTTTGTACACGCCGTGACTTTCACATTGGACAGAAAATATTAGTACGTACACACTATTTATCCAACAAAGGAAAAGGTAGGTGCAGTAAATTTGAACTTCTATACGCAGGTCCATATCGGATTCGCAGCATTCCTCACCCCAATGAAGTACACGTCGAAACTTTGAGAACCAGAAAATCCAAAGGCGCTCACCACTGGTCAGACATCAAGCCTTTTATTGAATGAAGACACTTTATGATTTAACATGCTAAAATGCCATTTGCTAATTTTTATGATCACCTATGCAATTATATTCACATGACTACTTTACTGATGATTATCGTATTTTTTCTTGGCAAGTGCCCGGCAAGGTAAGGTTAGCAGGTCGCTCTTCTTTTTACATATCAGACTGTGCACATTTTTTTCAGAGAAACTTACGTATCTTATGAATAATTATGCAATGTTATCTAGTGACATATTAATTTTATTAAATTTTCTCTCCATTAAAGTCTTTAATTCTCGCCTCTATTAACTACACAACATACAAGCTGAACACAACGAACGTCACATTTTTGTCTTTCTTAGGTATATACGATTGTTTCATGTTTTGTTTGTATGCACTATGAGATAGTTAAGATATAGCAAACACCAGTTGACTTTGACATTTTGCCTTATGATATCTCAACATCGTGACTACTTTGCTGTTACATTGTGATACAATGAGTACATTTTTGCCTCTGAACACTATATAAGTTTTTCACATATTACGTTTTCTGTCATGGTATGCGTAATTATGTTATCATAAACCAGTTATTATTTAGTGAGTATATGATGTAAATGCAAGACATTAATCTTTGTTCATCAATTTCAGAAAGAAATGATGCGTAAAAGAAATAAATTAAACAGAAATGGGAATTTCACCTTCGGAATGAACGAAAGAAGATGCAAACCTCGTGATGAAGAGTAAAGGGATCAGGATTAACAAGCATTAACAAGAATATACTATACACATCGTAGAATAGCGGTGTTAACTAATTTTTTCTTTCAGAATACAAGGCGATTGATGCAGGCTGTCAGACAGAACTACACATCTTAGTTTTAGTGATGGAATATACTAGAAATAAGGAATAGTTGTATAATGAGTAATGAAATGATTTTTTTTGCAGATGATAATGAATGCTGATGAATAATGATAAAGAATATGCTACTATGGATAATGAAGTTTTTCTTTACAGATGATGATAATAATAACGGAGTTATGATAATGAGGTGATGCATAATGAAGTTTTTTCTTTACAGATGAGGATATTGTTGAAGTTACGTATTTATGCTATGTAGTTATTTAAGTATTTGTTGCAGTTTGCTTTGACAGCAGGTGTTATATTGCATAGTATAATGAGGGAAGGTTTTGGAAAGGACAGCTATGGAACACATTTTTACACACATTTCACTACCTGTTAATTCGAAGTTCACTACTTTTCAGCATAAAATGCATTTCTTCTTTCAGCTTAATAATCCATTTTTTGTATGTTTTTGCGGGAGAAATTATTTATGAAATTAATGTGCTATAAGCAGTTGTTCATTAAATCTATGTCATTTATGAATGCGATTACATATACTCTACTTGTTTCATAATCTTGCAACAGCGGACTCATGACGAATGACGTTACACATTTTCATTTACAGCAACAACCCGGAAGCAAATTTTTTTTTCTTGCTTTCCCCTATAATTACCCAAAGCAATGCATTGCTAACAAAAAAATGTATTACCAGTCCCAAATAATGATACCAGTTTAAGAGAGTTCTGAGTAATGCAGATCATCTATGAATAATATGTCACTTGAATAATGAATGCTACTGATCACAGTATTGAAATGACCAATGATTAATAATGCTTTGTAACTAGGAAATGAATGCTACTAATTATGCTTTGTAACATGGAAATGAATGCTACTGATTACTGTATTGAGATAATTACTGTATTTAAATGACCAATGATTAATTAATAATGCTTTGTAACAAGGAAATGAATGCTACTGATTATGCTTTGTAACTGGGAAAAGAATGCTACTAATTATGCTTTGTAACAAAGAAATGAATGCTACTGATTATGCTTTGTGACTGGGAAATGAACGCTACTGATTACGGTATTGAAATGACCAATGACAATGTTGTCTGTAAATCAATTAATGAACATTTTTCTGTAATACTACATACATGGTACAGAAATGTTCAATAACTGGGCTATGAATGCCGCAAACTACTAATGTAATTCCCAATGAAGACTAGTATGTGACTTAATATCCTTCACTTTCTGACCTAACTACCCTGAATTACTGCAATATCCATTTGTCCTGTATATCCTCTTGATCATGGAGCACTATATTTGGTTTTTGCACTAATTCTACGTTGGTGTGCCTTGTAAGAGCGTGGTGTTTGTTGACACGACATGCTGTCCACCACCGTGAGCGATGGAGACGTTATTATGATCCCACTGTTTGGTGTACCTAATGTACTGCTAAAATGATAACGTGGACTATTACTACGACATTTCAGTGTCTTGGGTACGCTGATAAATACTTCTGGGAAAAGAACTTCAGATTGTCTGACTTGGTGTTGTGCTACAGTAGAAAGATACGGACTTTCAGTGCAGCTGCGTGCAACCTAAAGTGCTACAACCATGATGCAATCCTTCCCTTTCCTATCCTAATTCTTGTAACATAGTAAAAATCATTTTTTGCTAACATCATTTGTATTCATGGCCTATACTTTTTTTTTTTTTGGAACTACAGTGGGAGTGCACTTTTGTTATTTTCTAACATGATTACTACTCATCGTATGTACATTTCGATTTGCTGATATATTCTGAACTACAGTGCGTGTGCACTTTTGTCATTTTTCTAACATGATTTCTACTTATTGTATATACATTTTGTGATATATTCTGAATTTCAGTGCGTGTGCACTTATGTCATTTGATAATATGTTTTGTACTCACATTTTGTCATTGCCTAATATGTTTTGTACTTGGTGCATGTGCACCATATTTACTTCATGTTCTATATCTGTATATATGCTGTAATTGTAAAGTTAATTAATTCTGAAAAAAATTGTTGCTCATGGCAAGTCCAAATGTCTCACCATCGCTGCCAAATTTTTGCCTCCCCAGTGGAGGGTTATGAAACGCGTACATCTCATATGTACCAGCGATGGCGAGGCATGACAGAATCTCTGACCAGAGAGTTATTTATCGTGGCTAGTCTGCGCTTGACCGTGCGAGAGTTGAGTTGCAGTTGCGAGTTGTACTGAGTCGGAGTTGTGTGTGACGAGTCGGCGGGCGTCGACATGGGTCTCTGGTCAAGGTTCGGGACGAGGTATATTGTTAAATAAGGTAATGAAGCAGCATTGCACACATCTGATAATGTAATGTATGTTAATTGTAATTAATTTGTTCAAGAAATGCCCCAATAATAATTTTGTTTTCAAAGCAATCGTTTTTAAGAAAAGAATCATTCCAATTGAAACAATATTTCCTATACTTTTCCTCCCAGAATCAATTTATCAGATTAATTATTGCACAGGGCCTAAGGTCAGCGCAGCTGCCCTTATAAAATTTATCAGGTTGATCTTAACGTTCATTTTGTGGGGACTTAACATTTTTTGCACATTTTTATTATCATTGAGTTTTATTACTGTGGGAAGCTAACACTTGGCACTATTTGCAATTCTATTCAATTCTTTTCATTATCATTTCTGCGGGGAGGTTACAAGGTGAACGCGAACCTGAGCCTGGAGCCAAGGTGGCGTGTGGCTCTCGCCCACTTGAAAGGTTGCAGGAAGTGAAAAATTAAGGTGTTGAAGAAGGCGACGAAAGCGAACTCCAGGGGGTAGCAGGGCAGAGACATACAACCCGTATTGATGGTCGAGAGAGTCGTCAAAAATGGAACGATAAGACGGGTGGTCAGGCATTGACAGTAGCCGACAGGCATACCGACAAAGCAGTATATCGCGCTGGTAGGTGAGTGGCAATTCACCAGCGTCAGCATGAAGACTCTCGACAGGACTAGTATAAAACGCTCCGATCGCAAGTCGTAAACCCCGATGTTGTATGGAGTTGAGGCGGCATAAGGTGGATGGCCGTGCAGAGGAGTATACGAAGCTCCCATAATCCAGCTTGGAGCGGACGATCAACCGATATAGACGAAGTGGGACGGTTCGATCCGCTCCCCACGACATACCACTGAGAACACGGAGGACATTTAGAGAACGGGTACAATGGGCAGCCAAATATGACACATGTGGAGACCAGCTAAGTTTCCTGTCAAATGTAAGACCTATAAATTTTGTTGTCTCCACGAATGGGAGAGCAACAGGACCGAGTCGTAAGGACGGTGGGAGAAACTCTTTGTAGCGCCAGAAGTTAATACAGACCCTCTTCTCAGCAGAAAAACGGAAGCCATTGTCGACACTCCAGGAGTAAAGACGGTCAAGAGAACGCTGAAGACAGCGCTCCAGGAAACATGTACGCTGCGCGCTGCAATAGACGGTAAAATCGTCCACAAAAAGGGAGCCTGATACATCAGCTGGGAGGCAATCCATTATTGGATTGATCGCTATGGCGAAGAGAGCGACACTCAAAACTGAGCCCTGTGGCACACCATTCTGCTGGCGAAAGGTGTCCGACAGGACAGGACCCACACGTACCCTGAACTGTCGATCTATTAAAAAGGAACGAATAAAAAGAGGGAGGCGACCGCAAAGGCCGCATGTATGCATGGTGCGGAGAATGCCCGCCCTCCAACAGGTGTCGTAAGCCTTCTCCAAATCAAAGAACACAGCTGCGGTTGGGCTCTTCCGCAAGAAGTTATTCATAATGAAGGTCGACAAGGTAACCAGATGGTCAACAGCAGAGCGGCGCCTACGAAATCCACATTGTACATTGGTAAGTAGGTGTCGAGACTTGAGCAGCCAAACCAAACGAGAGTTAACCATTCGCTCCATAACTTTACAGACACAGCTGGTAAGCGAGATGGGTCGATAACTGGAAGGCAAGTGCTTGTCCTTCCCCGGCTTAGGAATTGGGACAACAATAGACTCGCACCAGCATGTGGGAACATGTCCTCAATCCAGATGCGATTGTAAGTACGAAGAAGAAAACCTTTACCCGCAGGAGAAAGGTTCTTCAGCATCTGAATATGAATAGAATCAGGCCCTGGAGCGGAGGACCGTGACCGGGCAAGTGCGTTTTCGAGTTCCCGCATGGTGAATGGGGCATTGTAACTTTCACGATTCGAGGAGCGGAAGTTAGGTGGCTTAGCCTCCTCTGCCTGTTTGCGGGGGAGGAAGGCAGGGTGGTAATGAGCGGAGCTTGAAACCTCTGTGAAAAAGCGGCCGAAGGCATTGGAGACATCCTCAGGGGCCACAAGGACGTCATTCGCGACCGTCACGCCAGAAACTGGTGAGTGGACCTTAGTGTCAGATAGCCGGCGCAGGCTACCCCAGACAACAGAAGGAGGAGTAAAACTGTTGAAGGTGCTTGTGAAAGCAGCCCAGCTGGCTTTCTTGCTTTCTTTAATAATACGATGTCACTGTGCACGTAATCGTTTATAATTGATACAATTCGCTCGAATATGTATCAGAAAGTGCATACCACTCAAACCGGCGTGCAAGTTGGGTAGTACATATAGAGATGTCTAAATGGGAACAGGTGTGAGATGTGTCTGAAAGAAAAGTAGGGGCGCCAGTATTGAGGCAGACAAGATTGAGCTGGCTGAAAAGGTCTGCTAACAGGGAGCCCCTCGGGCAGGATGCTGGAGAGCCCCAAAGGGGATGGTGGGCATTGAGGAGGAGGAGGAGGAGGAGGAGGAGGAGGAGGAGGAGATAGTGTTTAACGTCCTGTCGACAACGAGGTCATTAGAGACGGAGCGCAAGCGCGGGTGAGGGAAGGATGGGGAAGGAAATCGGCCGTGCCTTTTCAAAGTAACCATCCCGGCACTTGCCTGAAGCGATTTAGGGAAATCACGGAAAACCTAAATCAGGATGGCCAGAGACGGGATTGAACCGTCGTCCTCCCGAATGCGAGTCCAGTATGCTAACCACTGCGCCACCTCACTCGGTGTGGGCATTGAAGTCTCCAGTTAACAAAAATGGTGCAGGTAGCTGAGCAATAATTTGCATCATGTCTGCCCTGGTAACGGCAGACGACGATGGAGTGTAAACGGTACAAATGGAAAATGTAAACGTGGGGAGAGTAATTCGGATTGCAACTGCCTGCAGGCCGGTGTGCAACGTGATGGGATCGTAGTAAATATCATCCCGGACCAGCAACATAACCCCTCCATGAGCCGGAATACCTACCACAGGGGGTAGGTCAAAACGCACAGAGGTGTAGTGTGCCAAGGCAATTTCATCACATGGGCGTAGCTTTGTTTCCTGGAGGGCTACGATGAGTGGATGGTGCAAGCGGAGCAGCAACTTCAAGTCCTCTCGGTTGGAGCAAATATTCCAGTGAATAAGTGCCATCGTAAGAAGAAAAGGAAGATGAAAGAAGGGGTCACCTCGAAGGCCGCTGAGGGCCTTGCTTCGAGCGAGCACTGCCGCCGCTATCAGTAGGCGGACAGTCATCGTCCATTGGTTCTATAGGTTCATCGGCCATCTTGGTAAGATGGCCGGGAGGGGGAGCTTACTCCGCCGGTGAAGGGTCAGATGTTCGGCTACCAGCGGTGCGGCCAGGCGAAACGGATGACGGCCTGGGGCGGCAACCGCTGGGTGGCGCAGGAGAAGAAAGGCGCCATGGCGGAGAAGGAGAACTGTGCTTCCTATGAGCCTTCTTGGAAGGTCGTTTGGTGGAAATACTGGTCAATGGCTGGGAGGTCGAGGTACGTAGGAAGTCTGCACGGGACGCTTCCTTCTTGAAGGCACATGCACCTGATTTCTGGGTCTTCGTCTTAGCAGAAGCTGATGAAGGGGCTTGTGTCTGTGGGGTGATGGGAGGAAGAGGAGAGGTCGACCGCGCGATCTTAGCACTGGCCGAACGGACGACCGTGGTGCTGAAGGTCAGATCACATGTCTGGGTTGCATCTCCCTGGTAGTCCGAGGAGAGGCGAGGACAGTACTGTATTTCCCTGCTGGGAGCAGTGTGGGCTTCCAACTAGTTAATAGCTTGCGAGCAGCCGAGGTGGACACTTTCTCTTTGACCTGAATTTCTTGGATACAGCGTTCTTCCTTATAGATGGGACAGTCACAGGAGGATGCTGCATGGTCACCCTGACAGTTCACACAATGAAGAGACAGAGGTGGACAGTCACCCTCATGGGCATCCCTGCCGTAAGTGACACATTTAGCCGCATTGGAACAAGACTGGCGAGTGTGATTAAAATGCTGACACTGGTAGCAGCGCGTAGGTGTCGGGACATAGGGGCGAACAGAAATAACCTCGTAGCCCGCTTTGATGCGCGATGACAGCTTAACACTATCAAAGGTCAAGAAAAGTGTCCGGGTCGGTACAAGGTCATTGTTGACCTTTTCCATGACCCTATGAACAGCTGTCATGCCCTGCTCAGCGAGGAAAGACTGAATCTCCTCGTCAGTCAATCCGTCGAGGGATCTAGTATAGACCACACCACGAGACGAATTCAAAGTTCGGTGAGCCTCCACCCGGACAGGGAACGTGTACAGGAGTGCGGCTCGAAGCAGTTTCTGTGCCTGAAAGGCGCTCTCAGTTTCTAGTAACAAGGTACCATTACGCAACCTTGTACAAGACTTAACAGTACCGGCTATGGCATCTACGCCCTTCTGGATAACGAAAGGGTTGACAGAGGAAAAATCCTTTCCGTCCTCAGATCGAGAAACGACGAGGAACTGTGGGGCAGGCGGTAGTATTTTTGTCACTGGTGGCTGGTCATGTTTCTGTTTGTGGGCAGAAGTCGAGAGAGAAGAAGAGAAATCCATTGCGGATGAATCCCCCATGACTGCCAGCATCTCCGATGGCGCGCTCCTTCCTTGTGGGGTCCCTCTCAGAGGTGAATGTTTACACTTCAAGTCACACCTCCCGAGAAACAGACGGAGGGACCAATCGGCATGGTCGGAAGGTATCAGCTCAGGCAATCACCCCTCCCTGGGCCTGGCCTTTACCAGGGGGTACGTGCGTGCCTTACTTGTCTACCCAGGGCGGGGAATTACGCGTTACCCCGTCACCGGCTAAGTGTGCGAATGCGTGTGTCGGCCTTCAGGCGCACACAGGGAGGAAGGAAGAAGAGGAAAAGGAAGAGAGAGAGGACAGACTGTCTCAAACGCCGAGGCAGAGACCGGAGAAGGCAAGGAGGAGAAGGCAAGGAGGAGAAGGCAAGGAGGAGAAGGCAAGGAGGAGAAGGCAAGGAGGAGAAGGCAAGGAGGAGAAGGCAAGGAGGAGAAGGCAAGGAGGAGAAGGCAAGGGAAAGAGTAAGGGAGACAGTGAGATGGAGAAGAACAAAGAAAGGAACCAACCAAAGGAAGGAAGAAACGAGGAGTGAAAAACCAAAAAGACCACAAATATAGGTCGTGGAACCGTCCGTCTCTGGACGCAGGCGCTAACTACCCCCTCGAGGGGGATGGACTCCTTTTAGTCGCCTCTTACGACAGGCAGGAATACCTCGGGCCTATTCTAACCCCCGGACCCGCAGGGGGGGATCACTGAAGAGTCAGACTGCAGAATGTGTGTGGCATTTGGTGCATGTGACACTGGTGATTGTACGTTGAGGTAATTGTTCCTGGTGAGGCGAGACATTCTTCAGTCAAATTTCCCCACTTCCCAACCGTTACTTCTCGGAAACATTTGTAAAGTAATCTGAGGGGGTGACTACTGTAGAGACGTTCGCTCAGAACTACTTTAGCGACACATCTTCGAAACGCTATAGATCGTTAGAAATCTAAAGCAAGCCCATTTTCTGTCTGCTGGCTACACAAAACCTACCAGGTTTGTCGCTATTATAGTAACGTTGATAATCTGTCGTCAGGCTACGTGAAGCGGGAATAAAATGATTACGACCGCTAAGTGTGATTACAAGCACTATCACTAGGGTAGTGACATTCCAACGTGTGTGTTGGTCAAGAAATGAACTGTTCGGACATCATGTTTGACAAACGACGCTTTTTATTAATTCTCTGGGCGAAAGGCATGCTGACACTCAAGTTACTGTTTAACGTGCCATCCTGAACGAATTCATTAGGGAAGAAGCAGTAGGTTTGTTTTGGAGGGGATGGGGGCGGAATCGGTTGTGGCTTGTTAAACCAACTACCCTGGTGTTCACCTCATATGATGTAGGAATTGGACCGGGCTCATGCTGAATACATGTCCATTGTTTTCGTCAATAGTTTTACCTCGATTAGTATCTTTAAGAAAAAAGGATATGGCCTTTAGTGACATACTCTAAATTAGGCACTTTTTGTGTGGAAAACTGCTTTCAGATGCACTTCTTTTACAAACTGCAGGGGCTACGTTAATACGTATTTACGTAGCGCTAGTTTGGTAGCAGAATAAAAGTGTGTTGCGAACGAAAAAATTAAAAAAAAAAAAAACTGCTCAACTGTGAAAAATAATTTCCAATAGAAGCCCGCAAAATTACTTTTAGATGAATGGAAATTAGTAATTTGTGTATTTGACTGAGCCAGCCGGTGTGACCGAGCGGTTCCAGGCGCTTCAGTCTGGAACTGCGCGACCGCTACAATCGCAGGTTCGAATCCTGCCTTGGGCATGGATGTGTGTAATGTCCTTTAGGTTTAAGTAGTTCTAAGTTCTAGGGGCCTGATGACCTCAGATGTTAAGTCCCACAGTGCTCAGAGCTATTTGAACCATTTCTGTAGTGTGAATGGAATCTTAAGTTAGAGGGTGAAAACGTGGAGACAATAGTGAGAAGAAAGGCGGCTGCATCAAGATACGAAATGCAGGACTGCTGCAGATACAGGAAATTTGGTCCGTTTAGAGAAATGTATTGAAGTTTTGCACCAAACTGTAAGCGACAGGGCCGTTATTTTATATAGCAACCAAAGATACGCCTCTCCTTAATCTAAATACGATAAATGCAAAAAATGAATGATTATTCCATTGCGACACCATTTCATTTGTCACTGTAGCATCATATAGCATTATACAGCTATAACACCACATAGGCTGAAGGCACAGACCATGTTTTCGCGATAAAATAAAACTAAGTTCGTGTTTGAATGTTAAAACACTGTCAGTGAAAAACTAAGCGTTTTAACATGTCTAGTACAACAGTGGACGACAACTTTATTGGAAACAAGAAAAGATATCAACACGAAAAACTCACTGGGCTATGTGAGACGCAATAATAAACGAAAATCGCTGTATAGATAAAAACAAATGGACTGTGTCATGCAGAAGGCAGAAATTCTCTCAAATATTCTTTGCAAGCAGGGAATGTAAGAAGAGATACAGTATGCGAGATCATCATTTGAATATTTCTTTCCCAAACTCTGCACTCACCTCGGAGGTTTTGCTGTGATATCTTGCTGCCACCGAATCAGCCAAAAGACGACGGTGTTCTGTGGAGCCGCAGCGCGTTATATAGCGCTGGTAGTTCCTCATCCATGTCGCCATCGGCCACAGAATTTTCGATCACTTCTGCACTGGTGTGCAGAGACGCAACGGTTCTTCCTGGATAATAACTGGCCCGACCTAGAACGCCCAGCTGTGAATCCCCGTGGGCAGAAAGAACCACCACCTGCACCGGTTTGACTGCCTTGAACTTGACGAGACCAGTATTACTGTGCACTGTTTGAAGCTGTAAATTAATAATTTTCACCACGAATGGCTTCGACGGATACTGTAATCCGAAGTCATTCGAGGAACATAACAGAACTATTTAACTTGAAGAACGTGGAAAACTGAAGACCCTTGCATAAAAGAGAGCGCCCGTATGTATATTAAGAGGTCAGGTGGAAAGCCAGTACAAAACAAAGAACGAATGGCTTTAAGGGGGAAAGAGTGGGATTACAGAAGTGTCCGATTCCACCCGTCTCCTTTGACCCATGACAGGGTGTATACGGGGACAAGGAAAAAAAATTCCCGGATTTCCCGTTTAAAAAATATGCTTATTCCCGGGCGAAAATACAATTTTTCTGTGCTAAGTGACAGTAGGTTTTCCGTAGATTTTCCCTCGGAACTGTAAAACTTATCAATCCTTTGAATGGTTAACGTTTTATACAATCGCGTAGAACTTCCCGGAAAAAAAGAAATGACGGGGCAGAGAAGTTTTGGAGAGACTTTTAATAAATAAATAAAAAAAAGGAGCGAAGTTTTGGAAAGACCTTTGATTTGCAGCAATATATACGCTGCATATTTTCGTATTACGAAAGTATAAATTCGAATTGCACCAAACACAGCGCGTTAGTTTCCGGAGCGTTGAAACCGAGGTTGCGATGTCCTTTTGCTAGCGAGTCATATCTCAAGCCACGAGATCTCGCCAGCCGATGACAGCAGCTATTCAGAGCATAGGACACGTGCTGTAGTCAGCCAACAGCAAATTCACTGGTTACATAGCGCGAACACGCAAGAGGAAATGTTAACGGTTTACATTAATGTACACAGTACAGTATATCTACAAGGAAAGCTAAGCTTTCACATGTAATTTTGGTCTCTAAGGTTAACACGCTACAACAGAAGCTAAGCTTTCACATGTAATATTGGTCTTTTTTTAATTTTTTTTGCGTGTGTTATACTTTAAGATACACACAAATGTGCCAGTAAATTTAAAATTCTGACATAAATGTCTCGGCTCGAAATTCTTTTAAGTGGCTGGTCCTCAAACTGTTCAGTTTCGAACGCTCTGTGATTTAGATATCCATCCTACTTTCTCACACGTAACCTAATTCATCTTGCGTAAAAAGAAATTTACTGTGAAAGTAACGCTTTTCTAACCACCGTTCGCAATAATATCCGGAGACTGTTACAAATATGTTCGATTTACCAGTTGCCAGAGAGCGCCAGAAAACAGGCATTACTGTGCGTGTGCAACTGTAGTGGTGTAGGAAGCCCGCATGTTCGTGTGTATGAAGCACTAACAAAGGTTACACTACACCATAAAGGAAACAGGGCATCAGAGGATACTCCAAAGAGCATCGGAATTTCGTAAACCATACTAAAATGCATAATTCGGCTTGAAGTGCAAATTGGCTTTTTCCAGATTCACAATGAAGTAGGTCCCATCTGATATTAAGCCTTTCAGTGTGGTTTTTGGGATGTAAATTTTCTTGGTTCTTTATTATGGCACAATGCCATATATGGCAGACGATGATAACGTGGACTTTAAATTGCACTTGAAATTCAGCAAACAGTTGGAACTAGGCAATACTGTAGAAGGAAACACTTCGTTTCAAATAATTTATTGCCTCAGCGGAAAGATTAATAAAGCCAAATTTCTTTAGCAAACTTGCAAAAAAAGCTTCACTGTTCTGCAAGGCGATTAATGCTTGACTGCTACTAACTTGGAAATAAAATAAAATCAGAAAACTGAAATTAATAATATATTTTCGCCCTCCATAATTATGTGAATGTATTTTAATTCACTTGATAGCTCCCGGCCACAGAAATCCGTTTTGTTTTCATTTGACGTGGGAGCTGTACACGAAGAGAAGCAGCGAAATCACTAAACGTAAACACGGGTCACATGGAGGTTAACCCCCTCCCCACTAGACAACTCTGTGCAAGCGTGAATCGGGCAGCTAGGGCGCGGGAGAAAATTTTTTCTCGTTTGCATCTGGCTGCTTGCTGCTACTACCAATACAGCTAACAGCCAAACTTCAAGTAGCGGGAGAAGGTCCTGCTTATATGCGAGTCAAATGCGGATACGCAACAGACCGCTGGCAATTGGTCAAAGGAACCTAACGTGAACAGTTGTGACGTCATGCTAATAGCAAGCAGTTTATTGTTATGAAGCATTACAGTCTGCGCCCTACGGCCTTTGACATATTTTTGCTATTTGCAGACGCTTGTGCGTGCACGGTGTTTTGTTGTTGTAAATTGCACATTTCCTTTGCCACTGAAGTTTTATTTTTTCCCTCTCGTTTATATTTTATTGCTGCAGTATCACTCTCCAGTAGCAGAATACAACAACATTCTTTGCTGGAGAATCAGTTCTGCAGTCAAAATTACAAAAATTTAACTGAAAGCTAAAACAACGAAAAATTCCCGGAATTCCGAAAAATCCTGGGTTTTTCCCGGTTTTCTCCCGGATGAAAAAATTCCCGGGTTTTTCCCGGGTCGTATACACCCTGCATGACGTCATAAATATGGTGGAAATGGCTATTCTAAGCGTCTCCAATATGGCGCCCATGATCTCACTACATACACACGGCAACAAAGACGAAAATACGTATAAATAAGACAATAACGCCCCCCTCCAAAAATACAATCAAAGAATGGGGCAACCGCGGGAAATTGGGGAGTTTAGGGAGGGGGGAAAGCTAAATATAAGAGTAAAAACAAAAACCACAAAATGATCCCAAAACACACAAAATGAACAAAAAAAATTACAAAAATCTACGTGAATCGGACACTTCCCTTGACCTATATAGGTCTACCGCAGCTGACGGTACGACACCAACGTCTACAGCGAAACCTACGAAAATTGGAATCAGACATTCCCCTTGGCCACAGCTGACGATACCGAAACACCAATACCTACATATAAAACTATGAAAATTGGAATCTTGTCATTTCCCTTGACCTATATAGGTCAACCATGACTATTGATGCAACAAAACCAACACCTACGAAAAACAAAACCACAGCACCTCAAAAAATCAAAAGTCAAACACCCCTACGTAAATTAAAACACATTCAATACACAATAAATAGAAAAAGCATTACAACTCGACAAAACTAGACAAAAAAAAAATTATCAAGTTACCCTATACTCGGAAAGTGTGTGCACTCAGCGACTGTTATGTGACTTATAGAGTTCAGGAATCAGTCGTCCTTTTTTTAGATTTTATTACACATGTTGTGGACTGGCAAGACAGCCAATCCACTATGACAGGAAGCCGAAAGGCACGCGATAAGCTCACGCAGGCTGGCGTGAGGTCTGGAACAGGTCAAGTAATGGAGACTAGCAAAGTACGTAGCTGCTGGAATACTTAACTTTAATCCATAACTGGTGAAAATCGCTCTTGATGGTACATGTTTTACAATCAATAGTAACTGGTAATGGCGCCTTGCTAGGTCGCAGCAAATGACGTAGCTGAAGGCTACGCTAACTATCGTCTCGGCAAATGAGAGCGTAATTTGTCAGTGAACCATCGCTAGCAAAGTCGGCTGTACAACTGGAGCGAGTGCTAGGAAGTCTCTCTAGACCTGGTGTGTGGCGGCGCTCGGTCTGCAATCACTGATAGTGACGACACGCGGGTCCGACGCGAGGCCAACGAGAAAGACTCGTTGGCCTCGGGTCCGACGTATACTAACGGACCGCGGCCTATTTAAAGGCTACCATCTACCAAGTGTGGTGTCTGGCGGTGACACCACAACACAAATCCAGATTTCGGCAAGTAGCTAGCCATTCTCAATGCAGTGTCTGTCACAGTTCCTTGAATACCATGTCTAGCCGAAATCTGGATTTGCACAATAGAGAGAGAGAGAGAGAGAGAGAGAGAGAGAGAGAGAGAGAGAGAGAGAGAGGCACTATCTAACACAAGACGACACCTACAACAACAAACAACTCAAATTCCGCGTCGTAATGACGTCACACAACACCCTTACGTCATGGGTCAAAGCAGACGAGTGGAATCGGACGCTTTCGTTGACACACTTTTTTTATCGGCGCAATAGACCACAAAGTTGCTTTTCAAAGGTAGAAATATATTCATCAGAAAAATGTGTGCATAAAGTCTACTCACCTGAAAGAACTATGCTGTGCAATAAAAGCACCCTTGACCCGATAACACAGTCTTCTTACTGCGATGTTGAGAAATTTGTACTCACATTCTAATGAACGATACCATGCCAGTGCAGGGATTAAAAAAGAAGCTGACAACTCACTACAAAAAACAAACTGCTCAACCTCGGCTATTTATCTTGAGATTTAGATCTTGAATTCAAATATTTACAAATAATTTGATTGTAAGAAAGTATCTCATTATTTTGAATTATAATGCTTCACATTGAGGGTTCATTGTGTGTGCGGGTGTCAAACTATAAATCTAAAGGTTCAGGTTTCATTTCTCAGTTGGTCCTTAGATTTCACTCATTGCTTATTGCACTTGTGTTAACCATATGTATATGAGGAAAATCCATGTTTCACCGTGACTAATTCTACGTTAAGCTGTAGGGCCATACCTAATAAAACACAGCTAAGTCAAAACCAGTCTTTGAGATTAAATGAAACAACAAGTTTACTGTTGCCTGCCATTGTTTATTTATCTCCACGGCGCTTTTCAAAGGTTCAAATCTTCATCATCAGGTGGATTTACATTTGTTAGTATGACATTTGTATATGTGTTGTGTTACGAGTTCTTGGAGGAATTTGTGACACTGTCTCGTGGAGAAAGAAAACACTATTTCAGAACATGACTTTATGTTTCTTTTGACAAAAATTAAACGTATATCTCATGGTAAACATAAAATAAGTAAAACTGAGTACCTCCGGTGGTCACAGGTTCCTTTCACTGTAGTAACACATCACATGTATAGTCACTGTCTAGGCCAACGAGTTTGAGGCCAACGAGTTTCTCGTTTGCCTCGTGTCGCTGTCATATTACGTAAACAAATATGGCGCCTGGAAATTATTGGGTGCAAGGATCTTATAGCAGAAGAGAAAACATTGAGGTTGAGCACAGCTTTACCTTACCTTATTTTAATTTTTAGCTCTATTTGTTCAAAAAATGATTGTAGAAATGAAAGCAAGAAGTATCGCTTGGCCATTTTCGTGTCGCAATATTATTATTGTGTTTAAATCTTGTGCGCACAAAAATAACCTTCAGTGATAAATTCAAACGCCTAACCGCTCCAAGATTTTCTACGGCGTATATATGCGATTTAAAACAACAGTAGTCAGTTAGCTGTCGAAAAAATTAAGTTTTTTCAATCTTCGTCCAGGTGCTTGTGTATACTGCAATCATTAATGGTCACATCATCCGTGCATGAAGTTCGACGGTACCACGTTCCCAACTAAGCTCCATCCGCCCTGTGGCAGTGATATTTTTCATGTCTGGTACAAAGATACCAAAAGTGCGCGAGAGTTTTTTTTTTGGTCATGTGTTGTTTTTTATCTTTGCCGTAAGACTATAGAGTCTCCTAGTTTTAGTTACTTCTCTGTTGTTTTTTTTAGTTTTCTAATCATTGTGAGTTTTTGCGGGTCTAGTTTAGCAGGGGATACAACCACCACCACCTAAAGAGAAGGCCGCGGCGCGCTCTTGTGACGGCACGCAAAGCGGGCCAGGGTTGGCTTGGCGCTGCGCTTAAGGATTCGAGACGCACGGCCTGCAAATCTTTGTCAAACGGTTTTACAGAACCTGTTCCGTAAAAAATAATTAATTTCTGAAATACTTCTAGCTTTATATGGCAGCTTCACGATGAAGTGCCAATCATTTCGATAATGTTCGTAACTATTGTGGTATTTCACAGATGAGTATCAAATTTGAGAACGTTGCCATCAAAAATAGGTGGCGCTATGAATTTGTGTTTGATGCATATTATATATTCTATTGCTGAGTGTGAAATACGGGTGAGGTTTGGAAATTTTCGTAAAACTTTGGATCAATATCTGCTTCCAATCTCGAAAAAATTGAGCATCTGCAGCAACTTCACTTCCGATCGCAACGCGCGGGAATGAAACATTCATAACGCCTCTCATATCTCGTAAACCGCTGGAGATAACGAAACGAGATCTTGGCAAATGATACCACGCAAAGAGGAGAGTACTTTGCCGTATGGTTAAAATACATAACTTTATCAATCGCGATATAGCAGAAGCTATAGTTTATAATTCTTTTTTACCGGTAATGTAATTGCTTAAGACTTTATCAATAGCCAGTGAAAACGTACGAGTGCGGGATGTAAATAATATTGCGATATACATGATAAAACAAGGTACATTTGTGAAAAATGCACTGTGATTTTCTGGACCACACGACTATTATTTGCACTCACTCGAAAAATTCTGCACTAATACAGTGTATAATATTAAATTCCTCCTCTGCCTTCAGTATCCTAAATAAATATTCTGTAACTGTTTATAGAGCGCCCTCAGGAAAGCTGAGTACATTCCCCAAGCAAACAATCACTTTTAACTCACCTTTTCTCAGAAACAAAAACAATTATGCGTTGTTATTGTAATGTAAATTTTCTTTCCTGTAAAAATATGGCAGATTTTGAGCATTTGATAAGCCGTGTGCAGGTGTTGACTTTCTCAAAAGAGTTGCAAAGAACTTTACAAGCCTGATTGACAATACTCTGCAGATAAAAGAATTAGCAACATATGTTTAAGTGAAATTTTAGATGTATTCCTGACCATAATGGTCAGCTGTTCAAAATGTATGCTGTAAGCCCTGCAAACAACAGTAGTTTTATCAACAGGACCTTTATATAAGTCTACAGCGAAAACCTACAAACCTTCAGCACCAGTTGGAATGAGACAATGTGTCACACTAAAAATGTCAATAATAAATTTAACCTACTTCTAGATTAATTTGTTCCATTGTTTGAAGCTGTATTTCGTAATAGAATTTCATTAAGTGTCTACCTACGTGACTGCAGGAGACAGTGACTCATTAAGGGGAGAAAAAAAAGGGGAATGCTGTATACAATACTAAGAATTGTATTAAACTTCAGAACAAGGGACACTACAATTCACATTAGCACTTTAGTAACTTCAGGGATAGATCAGAAATCACTGCTGGTGACTACAGCAAGTTAAATTCTTTGTAATATGTAGACAGATTACTGTAACATGAGAACGGTAGTACTCAGCATGCTTAAAATAATGTAATTATTAATAGTTTATGATAATGTAGGATTATAAAACACTAGAAGTAATGAACTATAATTTATTTAAGTCAGTCATATGTACATCTACTTCCTGAAAATGCTGTTACAAAACCCAGGGCACAACATAGTTCCATTACAGAAATAGATCGCGATTTCCATCTTAAAAGGCAGCAAGCCTTTTCTACTTTCAGAACAATTGATTAGTTGCACACATTTGATATATTGTATTTTGTGAAAAATGACAGTTGCAAAACATGTCAGATGCGTATAACAGGTTACATTACCAGTCTTACTGTCTATAAAATTTAATACTTGTGACTAACAATGACTTATGTTGCTGACGAAAGTATTAACTCAGACAGAGTAATAGAGCAACAAACATTTGTTGGAATGTATGCACCATGATATAAAGGTGTACTTGGATGAGGCACTACTGAAGGACATTCAACGAAGTGAAAATGTAGCTAGTCGTTGTAAACTAATAAGTAATGGTAATACTGAGTACGACAACATATCAGACCAACCTCACATTACAGTTGAATACCTGATCCACAACTGAAAGAACTCTTTTATATTGTTACTGCACAGCTATGCAACATTTGTTGAAAACCCTGCTATAAGCTAGAAGTAGGCCAATTTCCTTGTAATGAACTTAAGTGTAAACAAAATAAATCAGAGGAACTAACTCTGGGATTAGCTAAAGATGTACAACATAAATCAAAACTGTAACAATTTTACACTGATTCCAAATTAAACTGAATGGTGTAGGATATAATGTCCTATACATTCAAATAAAATGCAGCAACATGACACTCCTTAATGTTTGTAAGGATACTCTCCATCTATATAGGTGGGAAGAAGTTTTCCTTAATTACTATATAAACACCACCTTTCACATTATTCCTTTTAGAATAAACTGTTTCAATTAAACTGACTGTATGGAACACCAAAGCTGTATTTTGATGCTGTGAAGTGATTTTCTGTAACACAAGATTCTACAGCTACTGGCAAAAACAGTTCAAGAACACACTTTTCACTCAGTACCAAAGTGTGTGCTGTTATGAAATTTTCTAGCATATTAAACACATGTGCGGTCCAAGCCTGACACACAGCGTCACGCTAACAAGGGGTTAAAAAAAAACAAAAAACAATAAGATTAGTAACAAATTAAGGGTCACAGTCTGGATGAGATGCAAATTTGGGAATGGAGACCAACTACTGTGTCTGATATTAAACTATTCCAAACTGTGAGTGGAATAAGCAACTACTAGAATGTAACTATGTCTCAGTAAAATAATATATGCAAAGCAATAACTAATTGTTACCCATATGCAACAATACTGACAGCTTGTATCAAAATTTAGATGAACAGTTGTTATGAGAATTAACTACATTAGGAAACATCCTGGTGTCATTCTGATTCAGGAAAATGGGAGAAATCCATTTTTGGCTTTCCCTTTTGTAGTATTGTAATATTCTACTTTAAGTTTTATATGCCTCCATGCCAAAATAATAGCCTCTAATTACATACATAGTTATAATGAATTACATGAGGTTTAATACAAAATTACTTTAACAGATTTCCTCTTGTTGGGCAGCACAGGCTCAACAAATTGAAAGGAAGATGTAAATATTTCTGCACAGAATAGTTGAAAGACATAAAAACTTTACTAGGAAAAACTGGCCCAGTTTCAACCTTAGGCCAGAATCAGGTGCACAGATGGATGTGTACACAAACTGGTAAAATTTTGCAATGATGAGATTGAAACTAACCATTAGTACTGGACAAAGTATTTACTTCAGCTGAATAGTCTGCATGGAAACAGTTGTGACCTTCTGACATTTGAAACTGTTGGAAGCAAATTATCCAAAACTTACAGGCTATATCGACCAAATGACTATTAGTGTGCATTTAGTTGAAGGTACTACACCAATATGGATTATGGAACCTGCCTCTGCTTTCAGTGGACCAAATACAGTGTAACTGAATGTGTGAGACATAACAAAAATTTCCTGTGACACCTGATAAATGTCCTAACATGTAAACTGTACACAAATTAAAATGTGCTAAGCTTCCGTTTCTTAAAAGAAGCAGTAAAGGTGTCATTCTTTTTCTTAATGTAATTATTTAACAATGCGTTGGTGGATGCTTTGACTAACAACTTCAGTATTTTATCTGCCAAATGACCATTACTGCAAATAAAGTCTGTTAAGAAGAAACTTTTCTTCTGAACAGCATTTATGGTTACATTTTGAACAAGCACCCTTTGACTGTTGGATGACAAATTTTTTTTTTCATTAGGGGCAGATATTAATTCCTGTACAGTAATGTAATTGTAAATAACATTCACAACATCAGGCTGAGGGAAAAACAGACCACTCCTGTCCAAATTTTTGATTAAACCAAGATGATGTTCACCATGCAGACACATTTCTTTGTCTCACAGAAGGTATTTGCTGCACACCTCACACTGCTGCTTCTTCAGTACACTGCGAACACAATACCCTGCTAAATATGTTAATATTGGAAGGTATGTTTCTGCCTGCCTGAAATCTTCCTCCAAATATATAATGTCAACCATAAACTCAGAGTCTGTTTGTATAGTCTCTTTTGTGTCATCATTACAATTAAAGATGAACCCTTCTGCAACAGGCAGTTTACCAAAAGTACTTCAATTCAACATGAGTGGTAACATGTTCTGCATCCTCATCTTCGCTTCCACTTCAAAAATCTGTCTCACAGATACGAGATACTGAGAGCCAGCCATTGATCGGTAACTGCTAAACCTTGCTTCCAGAGAATCAGTTTGAATTTTTCCAGGCAAAAAATAAGTGAAACCGAGCTCTTTAGTACAGTACCTTGCCATCTCAATCAAACCATAGGTTGTGTGTGGCAGACCTGTATGTGTATCTTTTGAAAGGATATTATTTTTCAGGCCTAAGTCCTTCCACTTATTGAGCCACACAAGAAACTTTTCCAAAAAAAAACTAATTTTTCATTATTATTACTTAAAGACAGAGGGCACTGGAAGAGATAATTTAGTCGAACACCTTTGTGAACTGTCTTAACATTTACAATTTTCCACCATGTAAGCATAATTTTAATAAATTGTGCAGTGGTCTGGTAATGTAACAAGTTTTTCTGTTCTCTTACAGTTGAAACGGCTTCAGCTGTATATTCATTGAATATCTGCCAAACAAGGCTCACATTCTGTTTCTCAAGTGAAGATGGATAAAGAGACTTCAAAGAAAGACTATAAGAGTGCTTAAGTAGACCATTACATTCAATCTTATGAAGCTGCCTCAACGCTTCAAAAGATGCCATTAACACCTGACAATCATCACTGCTTCCATCAAATTGTGGATATTTGAGCAAAACTTGAGAGTCCTTTTGATTAACCCAATTATTACGTATACACTTAAGGATGTGGACAGAATCAATTATAAAAAATAGTGGCTTAGTTGGATTAGCTGGATGTGGGTAAACTATACTGAGTTTTGGAGGTGAGCTAAAAAGTGCCATAGATTTCCTATTTATAGCATTGTTGTCACTAACTACACAAATAACTTTGAAACCAATGTCATAACGGCCACATAATATTTTCTTCACATACAAAAATAACTGTTCAGCTACAAGGTTTCTCACTGGAAGGACATGCACTACTTCCTTAAAAGAAGACAGCAATGATTGTATCATAAAGACATATGCTGTAGTAGCAGCCTCGTCACTATCAAATGCTGCCCCCACAATGTTTCCTCCCTTGTAATCAAAATAAGGTTTAATATGAATTTCATCCATCATTAAAGAAATGGTACAATCACTTTCCTGCAAAGATTTAAATCTTTCCTTAATATACAGGAGCATAGCACCTTCATTTTGTTCATTATGAGAACCATTAGTATATGAGGAACATATTTTCTGTAAAGTTCTTGGATGAGGAAGAATAAGATTGCCAGATGACCTCAAAAATTTATAGGCATGAGGGGAGATAGAATGCAGAATACAACAAAATACAGAAAAGTGAGGATTAAACCTATAGTTTTCCTCACAGCTACATAGCAACTTAACTTGCTCACTTAAGAATTGAATGTGTTTCTGTTTTTCTTCATCTACAGAACTGCACATGTCATTTAAAATGTCCTGTATAAGAAGGCACTGGCTTTTTAATGAATTTTCTTTTGCACTGACTAACTCTTTCACTTTGTCTAATACTGTAAACAAATCATTCATATTTGAAAGTTTGTGTGATATTTTTCTACTGCCTATCTTTCTTATCTCAGTGTTACTTCGATAGGCAGACAACTGCAAATCATTTGTCACTACAACAGATAGCCTACAGACACAGATGGAGCAGTCAATACAGTAAGCAATAGAAATAGGACACAGTCACTTCTCCTAACAATGGTCCATTCACTGGGAATGGTTTCTCTTTCTAGGCACTGCAGAAATGCTTCGAAAGTAGAAAATAACTTCCTCGAATCATACTCTGTTTTGGTTACTATACTGTCTTTAATTGCTTGTAGAAGATGTTCATTGTCCAATCTAGCTCTCCTTTCCTCTGCACTTTCTCGATAGCTGGTGGATGGAGTAGACAATTAGCTTGGGCAGCCTGGTAACACTGATGGGACAGCACCCTCTCTAAGCCTTGGTCTTGAAAGCTTGACAGTAAACTTTATGCCTTTCACTTCATCATAACATTCCGTATGACGGCAGATGTCAGATTTGGTGAAGTGAAGTTCACAAACCTAAAACAAAGTAGTGTGAGTCAGTACAATATACAGCATGATCTAGAGATGTGTGTCTGCATGCGAAAGTAAAAAACACTGGATACTCATTCATTTTCCACCAATATCAGCTTGACAGGTCACACCTTAGTGGAAGTACACAAATTATTTAGGCCTAACAGTAATATACCATGTTCTACAACAACATACATATTCCATTTTAATATTCTTTTATTAATTAGTACTATAAGCACTAGGAGCATACCTCACCAGGCATCAGTATATGATGAATATACCTGTGAACTGCTTGTGTTACAGCAGTACTATGATATTTATGGAACTATAAGAGTTAAGTTCCTGTTATGGATTAAGTGGCACCAAATTTCAGAAATCTGTTGGATTCTGCATGTTAACATAGCAATTATTTTATAATTTTGACTTTACAGTTTCTTCATTGTCATGGTATAAGAGATATCAACAGCTGCAGAATACTATTTCACTGTGGGTGTTTTTATGCCAGCACATATTAAAACTGTGTCATTGCAGGTAACACTGAATGAAGGTCCCGATATAGGCCTAGCAAATAATTCATGTTTGGATAGAACAACAACTCCAAAGCAAACGCATGCCAAACACAAAATAAAGTTGAACAGATGCCAACATAAATGACACACCTCAGTAAGACAGTCATGACCATCCAACTGGAAGTATTTTAAGAAGATAGCAACTAAACATTCCGTGCCAAGCTGTGCTGTATGAACTAAATGGCACTTGTCATTTCAATTAACCATCTGAAACATTTAAAACACCGGACAGGTTAAGTAACTAGATGCGTTATTAACGAGAATGTCGTTATATGAGGCGGCTCAAGTGATACAGAACGCCATTGAAATCTGTTTGTGAAGACCCCTATTCTGCACCGTAACCTGAAGTTAGGTTAGGTTGAAAGATAATTATTTGATCGTGGGTTGGCGAATGTCTAACAGGAAAAACTAACACAGAAAAACAACACAGGTATGCATCATACAGAGAGATCGCTTTTTAAAAATGAAAACAGCAGTTTCAACATTCGTTAGCACTCATGCTAACTAATGCGAGAGTGAAAAACAACACCCACTCACAAATAGAGAATAAAACGTATCGGTAATGCGTAACAAAATACGAACTGCAGGGAAATTTAAACACGAATAAAAAGTAACACGAGCCACAAATTTGTACTTCGTTTTCAAAATCAAAATAAAACCACTTGAAAACGAATACTAGGCCTATTTACTGCGAACTTTTGCTCACAATTTCAGTCAAATGTATCCTAAATGCAAGATATTCCACCAGAAAAATAATAATAATTGTACTAGGTATATAGTTTTTACATACCTTCGTGTGCTCAGTGGGTTGGAAATTGTTCCGATGAATCGCTGAAAGCCATTTCCAACGCAGATTCGCATATTTCGGAAAGGAAAACAAGATTACTTTAGGTCCAGTTCCGTAATTCCCACGACACCTTGGCGCACACAGCATTTGTAAACCATGTTCACAGTAGCTTCACTGCACGTAAACTCTGTAATCGCTAGTTTAAAGCACGAATATAGCACTCGATCCAACAAACGTGTATATAAACAAACGCTTCAAAACACAACATGGTGGCCCGCTTGGAGTGACGTCCCGACCTGCTATGAATTTCGCGCCGCGGCCTTGTCTCTAGGTGGTGGTGGTTGTATCCCCTGCTAAACTAGACCCGTTTTTGCGAATAAATATTTTTTCGTTAACACATTATACCGGACGGCTATGCAATTATTTGTTGTAGGCAAGTCGCCTACATAATTGGTGACCTCCGATTAAGGAACTTCAAACTTTTCGTTAGCTACGTCGAACCTTAACTGCAAAAGCAATGAACGACGACTGCAAATGATACGGTCCGATAACGGAAGAAATTCATAGGCTTCAGAATGAGATAGAAACTGTACAGTTGCATATTTCGAAAGATATGAACTTCAGGCATATACCGGACCAAAGGAATGACGTTGGTTCAACAACCATGGCACACCAGCAAGGCAACTTCATCGGAAACTGGGACTACTGCAGCACAACCACAGCAAGTAACAGCAATAGAACTACCCGCTGGTTTCAACGCTTCACCAACTCAACGGTTGCAATTACGAGCGCCCCCATTCATGCCTTCTCAGTCACACACATGGTTCGCGGTAATGGAAAATATATTTTTACAACAAAGAATAGTCAGTGATCACGAGAAGTTCACCTTGGTGAATTTGGACCATCAGACCTCGGCTTTGATATCTGACATTATAGTGAACCCGCCTACAGAAGGAGCATATTGTAGACTGAAAGAAGAATTAATTTCTCGGTGTGTGAAGTCGGTCGACATCAGAGTCAAACAAGTACTGTACCAAGAGAAACGGGGAGATAGGACCCCGTCAGAAACTTGCGTCATTTACGCAGCCTGGTAGATAGTTCGACAGTCTCTGATAGATTGTTACTTCACGTGTGGTAACAACAGCTACCAACGCAAGTAAGAACTACACTAGCTATATACGACGAAAGATCAGTTGACAAACTGCTGCTCGCTGCAGACAGTATCTACGAGACGCACGACCCTACTGCAACAGTCGCAATGACGTCAACAGATGCCACGTACGATAACTACCATTACCAGCAAGACCAAACTGACGATATAACAGTAAACTGCGCTGCTGTTGCAAAGCGACAAACAACAAAAAGTTCAAACGAAATTAGAGATTTAAAAACTGCAATAGAGGATCTGCGAACACAGCTACGCACGCTACAGCGACCACAAGTTATCTTTAAGCGCAAGAGAGACCGGGCTGAGCGTTGAAACACGAAGAGGACGAGCATAAGGTGTTTGTACACAAAGACTTATACGATTGCTCTCACGTAATGTTGCGAACAGACTCAGTCAAATCGCCTTTACAACCACCATATACGGACCCATTTCAGGTGCTGAGTAGAAATAAGCATACCGGGGACATAATTTTCAATTTTGTTCCGACAAAGGTATCGATTGAACGTGTCAAGCCAGCATGGGTTTTACCCTCACCGCCCTCTGACACCACGCCCGTGCATCAACACATAATGGACGCAGAGCATACCGAAACACCGCTCAGTACATCGTCCGAGACACGTGAATTACGACCACAAACAACGTCACCGCCCCCGAGGCACCCGACGCACACCAGAGCTGGACGTCGAATAAAATTCAAATATCAAGATAACCCTGGGGCTCCGCACTGAGGGGGGTGGGGGCTGTGTGGCAGTGGTAACTTTCATGTCTGGTGCAAAGTGATATCAAAAGCGCGCGAGAGTTTTTTTCTGGTCATGTGTTGTTTTTTTATCTTTGCCGTAAGACTATAGAGTCTCCTAGTTTTTGTTACTTCTCTGTTGTTTTTTTAGTTTTATTCTCATTGTGAGTTTTTGCGAATAAATAGTTTTTCGTTAACACATTATACCGGACGGCTATGCAATTATTTGTTGTAGGCAAGTCGCCTACAGCCCTTTCTTTAGAAAGACAATATCTATGATCATACTTATCTTTTCAATTTATATGTGGAACAGTTACGAAATCTAGAAAGGTGGAGCGCAAGCTCGGGTGAAGGAAGACTGGGAAGGAAATCGGCTGTGCCCTTTCAAAGGATCCATCCCGGCATTTGCCTGAAACGATTTAGGGAAATCACGGAAAAACTATATCAGGATAGCTGGAGACGGGTTTGAACCGTTGTCGTCCTGCTAACCACTGCACCTAACCCCGCTCGTTGAGATGCGAGATAAAGAAGCGTGGAGAGCTGCATGAAACCTTTCTCCTACTAAATATAACAGCAACAACAGCAGCAGCGGCAGCAGCAAAAGAGCGATTGGGTAATTATTATGTGTTCTGACCTCTGTCGTACAGTTTGCTCCTACCGAACAAGGTGGTGCAGCCGTTAAGACACTAGACCTCAGATTCAGGAGCAGGAGGATTCAAACCCCCATCCGATCATTTACATGTCGGTTTTCTGTGATTTTCCTAAATCTGTTAAGGCGAATGGTGTGCTGATTTTGCTCGGTCTGTGACGACTTTGTTGCTATGGGACATTGAGCTTTAATCGACTGTCCACTCTATTCTATTTTGGGCTGTAACTGTAGCAATCATGAAGAGATCAACAACTGTTTCGCATGAGTGATGTATCCCAAATCTCTTTCAAAGGAATGTCGTTCTAATGGTGCTTGGAAAAGATTACTGGAACATGCGACGAACAGATTTGTGAGATTTTGATCTGTGGTTTTTCACATCTATTCTTTTGCCACTTATTTTTAATCCCGAACAATAATGTAATACAATACATAGAATAGAGTGGACAGTCGATTAAAGCTCAATGTCCCATAGCAACAAAGTCGTCACAGGCCGAGCAAAATCAGCACATCATTCGCCTTAACAGATTTAGGAAAATCACAGAAAACCGACATGTAAATGATCGGATGGGAGTTTGAATCCTCCTGCTCCTGAATCTGAGGTCTAGTGTCTTAACCGCTGCACCACCTTGCTCGGTAGGAGCAAACTGTACGACAGAGGTCAGAACACATAATAATTACCCAATCGCTCTTTTGCTGCTGCCGCTGCTGCTGTTGTTGCTGTTATATTTAGTAGGAGAAAGGTTACATGCAGCTCTCCACGCTTCTTTATCTTGCGTCCCAACGAGTGGGGTTAGGCGCAGTGGTTAGCAGGACGACAACGGTTCAAACCCGTCTCCAGATATCCTGATTTAGTTTTTCCGTGATTTCGCTAAATCGTTTCAGGCAAATGCCGGGATGGATCCTTTGAAAGGGCACAGCCGATTTCCTTCCCAGTCTTCCTTCACCCGAGCTTGCGCTCCACCTTTCTAGATTTCGTAACTGTTCCACATATAAATTGAAAAGATAAGTATGATCATAGATATTGTCTTTCTAAAGAAAGGGCTGTAGGCGACTTGCCTACAACAAATAATTGCATAGCCGTCCGATATAATGTGTTAACGAAAAACTATTTATTCGCAAAAACTCACAATGAGAATAAAACTAAAAAAATAACAGAGAAGTAACAAAAACTAGGAGACTCTATAGTCTTACGGCAAAGATAAAAAACAACACATGACCAGAATTTTTTGGCGGTAAGTAATTATGTTTTTTTATTTTTTATTACGCAAATCTAGGTTTCGGCTAGAAGATAGCCATTCTCAGTGCTCTATTTTCTATTCTCAATGCACGTAAGTCCCTGTTGTTCGGGCTCCATTGCATTGAGAATGGCTAGCTACTTGCCGAAATTTGGATCTGCGTAATAAAATCTAAAAAAGGATGACTGATAGCTCCACTCTATAAGTCGCATAACAGCCACTGAGTGCACCCAGTTTCCTAATGAAAGGTAATCTGATAATAGTTTTTTTTGTGTCTATTTTTGTCGAGTTGTAATGCTTTGTGTAATTATTTTGTATTGAATGTGTTTTAAGTTACGTAGGGATGTCTGACTTTTGATTTTTTGAGGTGTTGTGATTTTGTTTTTCATAGTTGTAGGTGTTGGTTTTTTCGTATCAATAGTTATGGTTGACCTATGTAGGTCAAGAGAAATGACAGATTCCAATTTTCATAGTTTTATATGTAGGTGTTGGTGTTTTGGTATAGTCAGCTGTAGTCAAGGGGAATGTCTGATTCCAATTTTCGTAGTTTTTGCTGCAGACGTTGGTGTTCTGGTACCGTCAGTCGCGGTTGACCTATATAGGTCAAGGGAAGTGTCAGATTCCCGTAGATCTTTTTTTTTTTTTTTTTTTTTGTAATTTTTTTTGTTCGCCATTTTGTGTGTTTTGGGACCGTGATGTGTTTTTCTCTACTGTTAAATTTAGCTTGTTCCCTCCCTGAAACCCCCAATTTCCCGCGGTCGGCCCGTTACTTTCATTGTATTTTTGGAGGGAGGTGTTATTGTCTTATTTATACGTATTTTCTTGTTTGTTGCCATGTGTATGTAGTGAGATTATAGGCACCAAATTGGAGCCGCTTAGAATAGTCATGTCCGCCATACTGATGACGTCATGGGTCAATGCAGACGGGTGGAATCGGTCACTTCCGTAATCCCAAAATGATTTATTTTCTTCCATAGTAGAGGTCTCTTCTCAAGCATTTCTCATCTAATTGGTACAGAATATTTGCATAGTATTCGTCAGTCATCGTTTTGGAATATAACCAATTTGAAGAATTTATCTTGCATCCCAGGACAATACTGTCCATAATAACTAAGTCAGATATTGGTTTTCCCATAACAAAATTGCGGAAGTTTTTTTTTTCTCAAAGGTTATCTAAATTTTTTTTTTTTTTTTGGGGGGGGGGGGGGCGGGGGGCACTGAGTCTCAATTTCATGTTTGCAGTCTTATGGGAGTTCGGCTTCACAGGGAAAAACGCAAAAAAACCTAAAAATTGTAGCCCTTTTTTTGATTTTTCTCCTATACTTCGAAAACTATGCATTTTTCGAAGATGACTAGTGTATACAAAATTGATGTAGAAAAAATTTCTTACAAAATGCGCACTAGTCAGGTTTCAGCCTCTTGCTAGCAGTATCGCAGCTAGAGCATGCTAAATAGAAGCGATATTTGGCTCTTCTGCGAAAACGTCCAAAACTTCCACTCCCACCCACAACAACTCGAAAATATACATGATATCAACAGAAACGTCTTCACCACATGGAAGTACATTAAATTTCCTACAAGAGACACCTGTAATATCACTTTTTATAACTGGAGTGAGTGGAGGGGGGACCGGGGGGAGGGGGGGGGGGGGGAGGCAAAGCGAAAATTACGAAAAAAGGCATTCTACACCCTACAGCCAACGGATTGATCCCTTCCACCTTTCTATCTCACATCGGGTCTAAATTTTCGTTGTATTCCGCTTAAAAGAGTTTGTTTTGAATTAATTGATGGGAACCCTGTTTGATGAAAACATTAATAAACTGTATTTACAAATTGTTAGGTACAATACAGTGAATAGAAAGATGAATAGAAATGTGTGTATAGTAATGTGCATGTGTCATAAAATGAATGAATGTCGAACCCAGGATTGGCTCATCACTTTGAGTAGGTTTTCCTTCTGGAAAAGAAAGAAGTTATTTAGCAACAAAAAGGATACAAAAGACTTATAAGTTGTATAGTGAACCATCGATGTATTAAGACTTGAACCGATGTGATGTGTGCAGTTATTTTACTCATCTCCTTTTGGCTGTTGGTGGTCCAGGCAATGTTTCTTAGGCTCTGGAAGGTCCAGCTAAAGGTTTTGGCAGTGGAAGGTCCCGGAAAAGAGTCGGGGGCTGTGGTAGGTCCAGTGTGAATAGTGAGTTTTGCCGTTTTTTGACTGAAAAAAATGTAATTTAATTATTAATGTTATGATAAAAAATTGTTAGTAAAGATGCAGAATGGTGCCAATATTGTGTGAATTAATACCTTCTGTCACTTCATCTGCTTCAGACAGTGGTACTGTGGTACTGCAAGGGGCTCGTCCAGGCCGTCTTCGTCTTCAGTATCAATATTGTTGTCGATGTTGGAACACATTTGTTCACACTGTTGGCACAGTTTTGTGCATAACAGTCCTGCTCACCTACACCCATATCTGCTTTGGCAGTATGCATTTACAATATACAAGCTAACGAAGCCTTTTGGGACCCAACCCAATTTTTTTCAACTTCCACCCCTACTGTTCTGGACCAAGTAGTTTATGATCCACTGCTGCCCCTGATGGAAAGCTCTGCAGGAGTGTTGTTGAGCTGTAGCTTCTGTGGGAGGTAAGAAACTCGTGTTCACTGATGCCTTGTAGGCTGACATCACATACTGCTTATCCTTCAGCTTATTGGGAGGGGGAGCAGTTTGGGGATCCATCATTACAACTAGTGGATCAACATCTTCCCCAACAATTGTGATACTGTTGTGAGCCAAAGCCAGGGACTCTGCTGTTTGCAGTATCAGTGTGCCTGCATTATCACCTGCCCACTTGGAGGCTACTGCATTTTCATTACATTTTGTCATCAGGACAGTGATTAGTCAGTTCTTGTTTTTGTATTTAATAGAAAAGTTTGTTCTTTAGTTGTTGGTGTCATAGTGCTCCTAAATTGTATCTCCACAGACTGCGTTTTGTTTGACCTCCTCGAGCACTCCATGGACTTCGTAGTCTTCTGTCCTATCAAATACCCATCGAACGTAATTGTCACACTCTGACTGTACTTGTTCATATATAATGGATATATGAGTCATATTTGTTGGAAGTTACACCCGTTTGACCATACAAATCTGTTCAACAAAAAGCCCCTATCTGTCATATATTAATTCCATTGGCTGACATTACAGGAGAGGCTTTGTACATTGCAGGAGAGGCTTTGTACATCACTGAGAGGTTTACTATTGAAATTTTTCAAGAGAATTTTATGGGAAGAGTTGGACAACATACTTCCTCGCACATAAGTAAGTTGGAGCTTAAACAGTATCATCACTGCTGTGGAGACACTATGCAATGGAATCTAGCATTGTCGCTGATAGCACACGTTGTTGACATACCTGCCTTACCTCCGAGCAAATGGACTTACCCGTCCCATGCCACGGTGTGTGCACAACCAAGGGAAACACAGTCACATGTGAGCAAGCAGTCTAATGTAATGGTGTCACTATGTTTTCGGGAACAACGGAGTTGGATCAGGATTGAATGTGTCAGAGGTAGTACTGTGTGACAGTGTCATCAAGGTCTTCAAGAGGCATGTGGGGAATCGGCGTTGCCATACACAACAGTGGCATGTTGGGTAAAAGCCTTCAATGAATGTTGGCAAAGTGTGGCAGACATGCATCGGGCAGGTCGTCCTAGTGTCTCATTAGTGGACAGTGATCGATGCCATGCGATTCGTGATCTCACCCACAAAACTAGATTAGTGCATATTACTGTGCTTCACATCCTGATGGAATGCCTGGGCACACAAAAAATGGCATCATGATGGGTTCCGCATGACTTGACGGAAATGCAGAAATGGTTGCGTTACGATGCTGCTCACACGTACTTGGAGCACCATGAGTGCAAAGGAGAGGCTTTCTTACGCTGTATCATAACACTGGATTAGACATGGGGCACATCGCATGAGCCAAAACTGAAACACCAATCCAACGAATGACGTCATTATGGGTCGCTGTGAAAGTCGAAAGTGCATCAGACCCCAGTTTGGTGTAAGTTAGGGTGATTCTTTTGTATGACTGTGATGGTGTTATCCTAATGCATTACGTTCCTCCACGGCAGACCGTCAATGCCCAGTATTACTGTTCATTTTTGGAGCATCAACTGCGACCAGCTTTGCAAAAGAAGTGGCGACACTTTCTGCGCAACCCACCCATCATTTTGCACAATAATGTGTGGGTGCATACAGCACAAGCTGTGGCTGCTCTGTTAGGTCGATGGGACTGGGAAGTACTGTACCATCCACCATACTCCCCAGACTTAGGTCCTTGTGACTTTGATTTGATTCTGAAGATGAAGGAACCCCTTTGTGGCATTCACTTTAGAACTGTTCCAGAGATTCAACAGGCAGTAGACCTCTCCATTTGCACCATCATCAGAACAGGCTCCCCTACAGTATACTACGCCTTCCACATAACTGGAAATGGGTTCTACACAATGCTGCTGACAACTTTGAAGGAGAGTAACAGGTGCAAACATGTAACTCTTTTGTATTGGTTGTGGGTAAATAGTTGCCACTATTTAAGTTCCAATCCTTGTAAATTGGAGGATTGTTGTTGCAGAATTTTTTACGTAAATGTATTTTCCACTGATTTTAGTGTATCATACAGTATTTTGATTTTTCACATTAACAAAGCCAAAATTAGATTGTTCACACTTATTATACAAAAATACATATGATCAAATCAGAGGCAAGCTTACAACTCTCATACTGTGGAAATAACAATATTCTGAAGTGTTTACAATTTTTCTTAACAAATAAATTCCTACTAGTTTTCATTACATTATTAACTTCCATTATTATTTCATAAATAAATCCAGAAATAAACATTGTAAACAGTATGGGATTGCATAAATAATAAAAGAAATTTTAAGTGTGCAAATAATTTGGAATTTCTAATGTTTCCAATAATAATAACAATAATAATAATAATTTTAACTGCACATTCAGAGTCAGTACTTATTGATTATAATGTCAAAACTAAAATATTTTTAAAAGTAATTTCTTTTCATATATTTTAGCTTGAAATATAACGTACTGTGTATAAAATTATATGAAAGTTTTCAGAAAAGTAACTGACATAATACTGACCTGTCCAGAATATGAAAAATAATACTGCTATCGATAACTACTGTTGAGGAAAAGTAATGCTAGAGGAGGGGGAGGGGGGGAAGGGGAGGAGACCAATAACTCCACAGCCAGTTGACAAACTCAAATACAAATACTAGGTGCAATGTTTGCTTAAGATGATGTTATAGTATATGTGAAATGTGATGAAAATTAAATGTCAAAGAATGAATGTCAGTTAAGAGGTGAAGTTAATTTTATTTTTTTCTTTACATTTAAATTATTTTTGACCAGTTTATTATGTAACATATCCCATATGAAAGTTTACATTGTGGGCCTATTATTCAAATGTGTTGTTCACAATATGTGTTGTCAGTAACATGTGTGAAGTTATGTTATTCTAGAGATGAACATATTTTTTCTTCTAAAGATAACTGAGAGAGCTAACAGATTTCATCACTTTTTATAACTTATAATGAAATTAGCTAATAATAATTTTCCTGTTTCCCACAATCATTTTACCCCTCATAAGCTGATAACCAAAAGAGCTGATGGACTGGTGATATTTAAACCCATGCTGTTCCAACAGAGTCCGCAGCTCGTGGTCGTGCGGTAGCATTCTCGCTTCCCACGCCCGGGTTTCCGGGTTCGATTCCCGGCGGGGACGGGGATTTTCTCTGCCTCGTGATGACTGGGTGTTGTGTGATGTCCTTAGGTTGGTTAGGTTTAAGTAGTTCTAAGTTCTAGGGGACTGATGACCATGGATGTTAAGTCCCATAGTGCTCAGAGCCATTTTGTTCCAACAGATTTTTGTCATTGTAAACCCCCAATGGTACGCCAGACACCCACTGAGAGGAAACATGTTTGAAATATGTCCTGAGAAAACAGGTAAAATAAAAAATAACTTTTCAGCCTACGTTTTCAGTTAACTTTTAAATACTACTTATAAGATCATTTACTGCTGAATCATGATTGCCTGAAATATTATATTAACAGTTCCAATTTGATGGTTTAGTCAGTAGTATGTACAATATTTTGGCCTATCAGTCTGTTGTTCATAAATAGATCATTACAACATATTTAGGGACTTCTGTCAAATAAATGAGCTGAAGTTCCTTCTAGATTATTGAGGTACAACACCGTATTAATAGGTCTTATGATTCTTCTGTGTTCAATACAGACTTATTTTACTATTAAGAGTCTGTCTGAGTCATAGTCCCTTATGATGAGAATGTAGCCTGCTCATGTCAAATTTTGTTTTGTTTTGATGAAAATTACATGTTATGTAGATGTGCTGCCACCATTGTGGGTTTGTCACAGTGCAGCAGAAGTTGAGAGACCTTAATATATTTAGCAAATGGTTAACATTCTTATTCTTAAACCTGTCTATATTTATATCACCAAACATTATATTATGTAATTTATGTTTGAGAAACAAGAGGATAAATTTCTCCAGCAGTTCCAAAATAAAATCTTCAGTGTGCTTCATGGAGTAGTATACCAAAGCTACTAAAATTTCCTGTCAACTGTACTGAGCTGAGGTAAGTACTGGCCAGCCCCTCTATCTCTTTGTTAGTATTTGTTTCACATCTTTATATGTGATTTTCCATTAATCATTTAAATTTCCTGTTTTCTCAACATTATAGATGCAGCTTCCAGTTTTGCCTCTATGCACAGTTCACTTAGATCTATAGCTTCATAGCTCATGCACACACTATTTTCATCATAGTCAGATAAACCACCATGTTTAACATCTGTTCTACAGTAAAAGCCTGTCAATCATAATCATAATTTTTGCTTGATTTTAAATCTTTTTGGGAAATTTAGTTTTCATTTACAGAAAGCACAATGTAGTTTAAGCTTACCAACCAGTATTGAAGTTTATCAATTTTATACTTAGCTATATGCACAATTAATGTATGAGAACATTATTGTACTATTCAAGTATTTTAGCTGATTTCTTGTAACTTGTGGAAATATGACTTCTTCTTCAAGTAAGTAGGGGTATTGTCCTGCCATTTTTCTTCAGATCCAGTTGGCTCTGAAAACTCCTTACTTCTGATTGCTTCCTTCCTTTGGCTTACTTGTTTCGTATTTTAAGATAATTTATAGGGAAACTCTTTTGATCTGGGGCCGCAAAAAGTCTCACACCATGCTGTTGTATGTCTGGACCGAGTAGGTGGCTTTCTTATTTGTGATGCCTCCTCTTGCACTGATCTGTATGTAGTGTCTAGTTTGACTATAGCTGCTGTTGTTGGAGAGTGATTGTGATTCTGCTGCTGTTATTTTCAGTATTTTATTACAAATTGGCTGCCTTCTCCATTTTGCATTGCTACAATACAATTATGCACATAAATTAAACCATTTATTTTACTTTAGAGATTAGAAACTTTTCACGATGAATATCTAAATGCATACCATGCCTGGTGAAGCATTCCCTTAGCAGGAATTCCATGTCTAGGAAGTTTGTGTTTCTGTACGCTTTACATATTTTAAGAAACTGTCTGTTGATCTTAATTATTGGTTTACAAATAACAGTTGTATGAAGTCATATCCAAATGGTATAATTATTATGTACATTTTCTGTTATGCCACTTTAGTACATGGTAGGGGATGTATAGTAGGTCAACTACTGCCAGTATGATGCTTTGTTCTGCAGGTTACTTACCCTTGGCCAGGCATCTCTCCTCCAGAGACTATTTGCTAGTACCACATGTGCGTTACATATTACAGACACCATACTGTATACAAACAGTCTGTTGATACATTGCTGCTATAGTTTTTGCTGTAGGGCACCAACTATACTTCCAAGCATTGTGTGCATCAGGAAACTGTTGCCACTGCTCTTGGGGTAATAAGTATGATTCATACATCACATAGTCATGGACATACATTCACCTGCTAGGTACTTAAGGTGTAGCACAGCCTCTAGCAACATTATTCAACTGCTTCATTTCTAGGCCAGGAGCTAGCTACACTTTGTAGCTCATCAATTGGAATTCACTAAGACCAGTATGGACACTCCACTGTACAACACATCATATCTATATTGCTTCCCATATGCCACACAGCACAGCCTTTCTGGGTGGATAAAGCTTCACTCTGAATGGTATCATGTCAGTGTACTTTGTTTCTGTTATTTTTAAGTGATCTTTCAGTTGTTACCAGAACTGTCATTTACTGTGAACTTGTGCCATTAATGAAGTGTACTTGAGTTCAACCTGGTAATTACTAGAGTATGCATGACCCAAACAGAACTTAACAGTGATGGCTAATGCCATAAAAATTGGTGACACGGATAAAAAATGTGTTTTCTGCTAGAGTCATTCCTTCTTGCTCAGGTTGGGTATTGTGTGTGAGTGATGACTCCATGCTGTGTGTACATGTTTTTCACTCTCTTAGTCTCTGTGGACTTCCTTACCATATGTTTGTTTGCTATTCCCTTTGTACTTCCGGGGATCATTGTCGGAGGCAAAACAGTGTCATGTGGATGGTTTGTTGCTGGTATACCTGTCTGTGATAAACAATGTTAAGATGATTGGCTCATCAGAGGAACCTCCTTTGGCTCCAGTGCCTTGGCTAGCTGTAGCACCACCTCTTTCTCATCCAGTGCCCATCCACCACACACCCTACATTCATGCCCAGTGCTGCTCTTTCCATTCGAGCTATGGTCGGCCATTCTCCCAAGAGTGACACCACTTCTTCTAGCACTGATGTCACCACTTACATTCACTTTCACTGTGCCTGCAACAGCATCTATGATGCTGAAGCCACAGCTGCCTCTTTGCACACAGAACCATGACTCGACCGCTGACCAGCTACTGCTCTATTTCAGCTGAATCTGGCACTGCTCTTTTTTCACGCCTTTTCCTTGGTGTAGCCACAGCATGCCTTCCTTCCAAGGGAGCTGCTGCACTCTCACTGTTGCTGCCTGTGCGGTCAACAGTTCCAGCTGAACTTGATGCTGTCTGTCCACAGTCAAGCCCAATGCTGCCTGCCAACATACACTGCCGTTTCTGGCCAATGCAGCCACGCTCAACTTCCTCCTCTGCTAAGCAGCACAACACTTCTGGGTGGTACACATCCTTCTCTGCAGTGTAGATTCTTTCCACACTCTTGCACACCCCTCGATGATGACACTTACATTGCCTTGGCTGCCATCAAATCAGCTTTCTGCCATGCTCTTAGGCACCCCCGGGTGATGCCCATCCACAACCCGCTGATCCCTCTACCCAGTTGTTCCCATGCTCCACTGCACACAGTGTTGACATCCTTACCACCATCCCAGGCCAACCTTTGGTCCTCATTGTTCCTGTGATCCTATATTCCTGTGCTCCTTACAACTGCTCCCTGGGCGCTCTTAGGCCAGCCCCTTCGAGTGCCCTGGTACACACCATACCCAGTGACAAGTGTACCTCTCCTCCAGTCTCTTCCTTCTGGACGCCATTCTACACTCCCACTCTCTTCATGCACTCCTGTGCTACAACATCCCTATTCCTCTACACTCTGATAGTTGACAACAGCTGACCTCCAGCACCTCCACAGCCACTCCTGCCATCAGCAACTCATTCAGTTCCTTGGGCCATGGGTTCTCTGGATTAGGTGGCAGCTGTTCTGGATTCCCCTTCTTGTTGGACTTCTTACAGGGAAAATTCAGATGTCAGATCTGTGGTCTTCATTGAGTTGGCTTGGCCAACTTCTCAAGGGGGAGGGGTGTTAGTGACTATGGATGCTGCCAGTACAATATATTCACTCTGTGAGTTAGTTACCCTTGGCCCACAGGTGTCTCTACACTGGAGTCTATTTACTAATACCACAAGGTTGAAAACTGAAATTGATAGCAGTGAGATTTTTTGGGAAAATTTAAGTGTATATTGAAAGGATAGGCAAACGGGAAATGGAGGTGGTGTATTTGTTGCAGTAGACAAGAAACACAAATCTGCCAAAGTAGAAATTGAAGCTGCATGTGAGGGTGTTTGGGCAAAAATCAGTATAAGGGATGGGCATAAAGTGGTAAGTGGATCCTTCTGTTGCCTACCACACTCAACTCCTGATGTAATCAAAAACTTTAGAGGAAACCTCAGTTCACTTGTAGTTAACTTATCTAATCATACTGCAATCATCAGTGGAGACTTTAATCATCCAACAATTAATTGGGAAAATTACAGTTTTGTTAGTGGTGGTTGGATAAGACATCGTATGAAACTTTACTAAATGCCTTCTCTGAAAATGACCTAGAACAGATAGTTAGGAACCTTACTCAGGGTGGGGATACACTGAAGCACCAAAGAAACTGGTACAGGCATGCATATTCAAATAAAGAGATACGTAAACAGGAAGAATACAGCACTGTAGTCAGCAATGCCTATATAAGACAAAAGTGTCTGGTACAATTGTTAGAATGGTTACTGCTGCTACAGTGGCAGACAATCATAACACTGTTCGACAAGGGTTCTATTTCTGATATTAAAGTATGTGCTTCTAGACCATTTTACCATGGGAAATTCAAATATGTAAACAAAATATCATTGTCAGTGATACTTTTTATGTAATGTGTATATATATGTATATTCACAATTCATGGCACACACAGAGACATTATAGAGAAATACGTATGTTGCCGCATCCAGTAGTGATAGAACGTGATAATTTCTTGTACAACAGCAGGTGGGAAGAATCAGACATCATTAGGTTATCCCCCGCCACACCTATGTCATTAAGACCACCTGAAACATCTCATTAACTCGAACGGTGACAGCCGGTCGCTGCCTCGGCAGTAAAGCTTCACGCCTCCTAGAGGCAGGTGCATTGAGTTTACAACAGTGGTGTTAGCCGCAATTTGTGTCAGTCTTAATGAGTAGGTGTTTTGGCTGACAAGTAACTGTCTGTCATATTTCCGAGCATGGTTGAATTGTTTAGTTTCTGTGTGTAAACTGATTGAGCCTGGTGCTGAAGATAAAATGACTGCTTGTTCTTACACATCAGCGTTCCTCTAGTTCCCTACTATTAATTTAATACAGGTGTATTACCAAAGTGGTATTTTTAAATTTGCAGAAATGCCACGTTGTTGTGGATGTTGATCTAAGCCGGACAGCTTCTGCTACATCTGTGGGAAGTTCACTTTTGCCAGAAATAGGAAGAAAATTTCTTCAGTCATAAAGGAAGCATACAAATATTACTTTGGAGTAGAGGTGGGAGACCAAGGTAAAGAATGGGCACCACATTTCTGTTGTGCTACATGTTACTGCAAACTAATTCAGTGATGGAAAGGTAAAGAGAATGTGGCGTTGTTTGCTGTTCCCATGGTGTGGAGGGAGCCTAAGGACCATGTTACTGATTGTTACTTCTGTCTAACAAAAATTCAGGGTTTTAGAAACAAAAAGTCGAAGAGGCACATTGTTTACCCAGATCTGCCTTCAGCGAGAATGCCAATGCAGCATTCCGACAACCTTCCAGTACCTTCAAGAGCTCGAGGTCAAATTCTGAGTGACAGTGAAATAAGTAGAACTGAAGAAATCACAGATGATGATTCTTTATATCACTGCACAAGTGAGTCATTGCCACATTTGTTAACACAGGCAGATTTAAATGATTTAATACGTGATCTAGGACTAATTAAACAGAAGGTGCAGCTGCTTGGTTCAAGATTACAAGAGTATAATCTACTGCACCAAAGTACTAAAATCAGTGTGTTCAGGCACAGAGAACATGCCTTTATTTCTTATTTTTCAACTGACGAAGCACTGACATTTTGCAATGACGTTTCTGGCCTGATGAAAGTGCTCTACTTCACTTATATTTCACAGTAGTTGAGACTTTTCATAGATGCATCGAAAACAAGTCTGAAGGGTGTTTTGCTCCATAACGGAAATAAAATACCCTCTGTTCCACTAGCTTATGCTAGTTTGACAAAAGAGAATTAGGAATTCGTACAAAGGATACTAAATTCATTAAAATACAATGAACAGAAATGGAAAATATGAGCAGATTTCAAGGTAATTGCTATGGTACTGGGAATGCAACAAGGCTACACAAAGTATGCCTGTTTTCTTTGCGAGTGGGATAGTCGAGACCGAAATTCTCACTACGTGAAAAAGAAATGGCCTAGGCGAAGATGGAAAGTTGGCGAAAAGAATTTATGTGAAAGTCTGGTAGCTCCTGAATATATACTACTTCCACCACTTCACATCAAACTTGGCCTGATGAAACAATTCGTGAAGGCCATGGTTCCAACAGGCTGTGGGTTTGCATATCTAGCTACCAAATTCCCCTGTCTTTCAGCTGCAAAAATAAAGGAAGGTGTATTTGTGGGCCCACAAATCAGGGAGCTGCAGAAAGATGCAAATTTTGAAGCATGTTTAACTGATAAAGAAAAATCCGCATGGGACTGTTTCAAGATGGTGTCGGAAAACTTCCTCGGAAGTTGAAGAGCTACTAACTACAAAGCAATGGTGAAGGATACGATCAAAGCATATCAGGATTTGGGGTGCAATATGTCTTTGAAGGTACATATGATGGACTCTCATCTGGACAACTTCACAGAGAGTTGTAGTGACATATCGGATGAACATGGGGAAAGATTCCATAAAGACATTTCTACCATAGAAAGGCGCTATGAAGGGAAGTGGGTACCTTCTATGTTAGCAGATTATTGCTGGAATATCATTCAAGAGAAGAAAGATTCACAATACAAGAGAAAAAAGTGATGTGCATTACAAGGCAGTGGCTCATTGTTTGTCAATTTTCTGTAATTTCTCATGTCAAATAAATGCTTCAAAGTGTATACACAAAGGTTACTGTGTTATATGTTAGATCCCACCCTCCATTAATGTGATGAACTTATAACATCATAAAGATGTGCATTTGTTTGTCGAATTTCACCTCACGTTTGCTGCACTATATCAGAAACTGGAAAGAGAAATAAAATTGCGATTACTCATAAACTATCCCTGACAGAAAAAAAACCAAAAACAGTTTTCAATTCATCACTCAAAATACAACTAAGATCACAACATTTTTTAATCAGAAATAGAAAAAAAGGTTTTTTTTGTAGAACAGTGATAATTCAAGTGAGTCTGAACATGGTATTATAGTCAGTGCATGATCAATGGGACACACCATCTCCGAGGTAGCGATGAAGTGGGGATTTTCCCATACGGCCATTTCACAAGTGTGCCATGAATATCAGGAATCTGATAAAACATCAAATCTTTGACGTTGCTGTGGCCAGGAAAAGATCCTGCAAGAACAGGATTGATGATGACTGAATAGAATCATTCAATATGACAGAAGTGCAACCCTTCTGCAAATTGCTGCAGATTTCAATGCTGGCCAATCAACAAGAGTCAATGTGAGAACCATTCAGCAAAACATCATCAATATGGGCTTTTGGAGCTGAAGGCTCACTTGTGTACCCTTGATGACAGCATGACATTAAGCTTTACACCTCATATGGGCCCGTTGACACCAACACTAGACTGTTGAAGACTGAAAACATGTTACTTGGTCAGACAAGTCTTATTTCCAATTATATTGAGCAGATGGACATTACAGGTATGAAGACAAGATTATGTCTGAAAGGGACTGTTCAAGGTGGTGGAGGCTCTGTAATGGTGTGAGACATGTGCAGTTGGAGTGATATGGGATCTCTGATATGTCTAGATACAACTCTGACAAGTGACACATGCGTAAGCATTCTATCTGATCACCTGGATCCATTGATGTCCTTTGTGCATTCCGGTGGACTTGGGCAATTCCAGCAGTACAATGCAACACCCCGCACATCCAGAATTGCTGCAGAGTGGCTCCAGGAACACTCTTCTGAGTTTAAACACTTCTGCTGGCCACCAAACTCCCCAGACATGAACATTATTGAGAATATCAGGGATGCCTTGCAACCTGCTGTTCAAAAGAGATTGCCACTCTCTCATACTATTATGGATTTATGGACAGCCATGCAGGATTCATGGTTTCAGTTCCCTCCAGCACTGCTTCAGACAGTTGAGTCCATGCTACCTCATATTGTGACACTTCTGCATGCTCGCAGGGTCCTACACAATATTAGGCAGGTGTACCAGTTTCTTTGGCCCTTCAGTGTATACAGGTTGTATCATAATTAATGGCATAAATGGATACAGTTGAAAGTACACAATACTATAAGCAAAAAAGTCTCAGTAAACATGTTAAAAGTTATGAGTACTTGTTCATTAGGAGAGTTGTGTTCCAAAGTACCACATATGAACAAGTATTCATAGCTCTTAAGATATGCATTTTAGAGCATATGTTTACCAAAATTTTTTCTTGTTTTTGTCCATATTATCACTTCCCAAAGTGTAGAAAGCAAAGAGCTTGCAGTAGAAGAGATTTGCTTCACAGTATTGAAGATGAAAAATTGCTTGTAGCTCTTAAGGTATGCATTTTTGACCCTATGTTTACTGAGACTGTTTTGCTTCTAGTATCATGTACTTTCAACTGTATGCATTTACGCCATTAATTATGATGCACCCTGTATTGGATTTAATGGCAACAAATTAGATTAGATTAGATTAGATTAGATTAGATTAATACTAGTTCCATGGATAATGAATACGATATTTCGTAATGATGTGGAACGAGTCAAATAGACCTGACAACTTTGAGGATGTCCACAGCAAAACTGGTATCAGTGACCTTGACACGGTTGTGGCAACAATGATTACCAAAGTACAAAGGAAAGCTAAAACAAGCAGAAAGATATATATGTTAAGTAAACTAAATAAAAAATCAGTGAGGAACTTGAAACTTTCAGCTCAGGTCAGGCAGGTCAGGAGCATGTAGAGGAACTCTGGCTCAAGTTTAAAAGGATAGCTGACCACACACTGGATATATATGTACCCAGTAGAACAGTTCATAATGAGTTGGTTGGTTGGTTGTTTGGTTTAAAGGAGGGGGAAGGGACCAAACTGTGAGGTCATCAGTCCCTTGTTCCTGGTAAAGTAATTAGACAAGGGAAAGAAGAAAAGAAAGGAGACATACAGCACACCAGGAGAATGGAAGAACCACAACAGGAGAATGGAAGAACCAGAAGAATGACAGGAAGACAACCAACACTACTATGGACAAAACAGGAAAAGAAGACCACAGAGAGAAGCAAAAAACAGGTAGAAGGGATAAAAACAAGAGAGTAGATGACCATGGCTGGCTGACCATGAGAATGAAAAGGAAAAACCAGCCACTCTGTGACACATTAAAACATCCAGCCTAAAAGCATTAGAGTGGAGAACACAAAGGGACAAAGGACATGCGCGAAAACTTATATAGAATGATAAAACCCACCGTCACATATAAAATGTAAAACTAAGTTAGCCAATGAGGTGTTTCAGCTAAAATTAATGGCAATGAGTCCAGTAACTGAAGAGTCTGTTGCAGGGCAGCCAAAGGAGGACAGCTCACCAAGATATGGGCCACTGTCTGCCAGGCACCGCACTGGCACTGAGGTGGGTCAGCAAGGCGCAGGAGGTAACTGTGTGTCACCCAAGCGTGGCCAATGTGTAGCCAACAGAGAACCACAGAGTCCCTGCAAGAGGCCCACGTGGAGGTCTTCCACACATTTTTAGCCTCTTTAATGGCATGCAGTTCGTTGTGCGTACAGAGGATATGCCATTCTATCTCTCAAAGCTGCAAAACCTTGTGGCATAGTACTGAATGCAGGTCAGTTGCAGAGAAGCCGACCTTCAATAAGCAGTTTCCACATAGCCTATTTGGCCAGCCCGTCGGCAAGTTCATTGCCTGGGATTCTGATGTAGCCTGGGGTTCAGACAAACACCACTAAACGACTGGACCATTTCAGGTCATAGATGGACTCCTGGATGGTCACTACCAAAGGATGATGAGGGTAGCACTGGTTAATAGCTTGTAGGCTGCTCAAGGAGCCAGTATGAAGAAGAAACAAATTGGCAGGGCATGACCAGATGTGCTCAAGAACACAAGAAATGGCCGCCAGCTCTGCAGTGAAAACACTGCAGCCGTCTGGCAAGGAGTGCTGTTCAATATGTCCTCCATGAATATGCAAAAAGTCCACATGATGTCAAGAATCGAAATGAAGTGATAGAGGAGAGCTGCAGGGTTAACTGAGTCCCTAGGACCATGTGAAAGGTCCAGGCAAAGCTTCGGCCTAGGTGTACACCATGGAGGTGTACATGAATGGACCTCAAGTATACAGGTAGGTGGTAAAGGCAAGGACTCCAATTTGAAAAGAAGGGATCGGACACAAACTGCAATTGGAAGCCCTCACCTGGGCTGCTGATATGGGAGATGAACCGCCATGGGTGGGAAAAAGAGATGGTAATTCAGATGCGCAGGAGAACTGTGAATGTGTGCAATGTAAGTGGCCAGAAGTTATGCACACCTAACCTGCAATGGAGGAACTCTGGCCTCCACAAAGATGCTGGTCACCGGACTCATCCTATAAGTTCCTGTCGCCAGGCAAATGCCACAGTGGTGCACTGGGTCGAATAAATGTAATGCTGAGGGCACTGCCGAACAATAAATCAGACTCCTGTAGTAAAGGCAGGATTGAACAAGGGCTCCGATAGAGCTGCAGCAGTCTAGAGCAATCTGCACCCCAGCTGGTGTTGCTCAGGCAGCGGAGGGCATTGAAGTGCTGCCAGCACTTCTACTTAAGCTGATGAAGGTGAGGAAGCCAAGTCAATTGGGTGTCAAAAACCAGTGCTAAGAATCAACGTGTCTCCACTACAGTGAGTAGATTGTCATTAATGTAAAGCTCTAGTTCTGGATGAATGGTATGACACTAACAGAAGTGCATAACACACTACTTTGCTGCTGAACACTGGAAACCGTGGGCTAGAGCCCATGACTGTGCCTTGTGGATGGCTCCCTGTAGGCGCCACTCAGCAACACCAGTAGTGGTGGAGCAGTATGAAATGCAGAAGTCGTCTGCATACAGAGAAGGTGAGAGAGATGGCCCTACAGCTGCTGCTAGACCATTAATGGCCACTAAAACTAGACATATACTCAATACAGAGGCCTGCAGGACCCCATTCTCCTGGATATGGGGGAACTATGAGAGGCACCAACTTGGACTCAGAAAGTATGAAGCACCAAGAAATTTTCGATAAAAATCAGGAGCAGGCCTTGGAGAACCCACTCGTATAATGTGGCAAGGATATGATGTCGCCAGGTCGTGTCATGCGCTTTTTGTACATAAAAAAAGACAGCAACCAGGTGTTGGCATCTGGAAAAGGCTGTTCGAATGGCAGACTCGAGGGATACAAGATTATCAGTGGTAGAGCGACCCTGTCAGAAGCCACCCTGACATGGAGCCAGTAGGCCACGTGTTTCCAGGATGCAACCCAACCACTGACACACCATACATTCCAGCAGCTTACAAAGAATGTTGGTGAGGCTAATGGGCCGATAGCCTCCATATAAAGCTGGTTTTTACTGTGTTTGAGCACTGGAATGATGGTGCTCTCCTGCCATTGGGATGGAAAGATGCCATCGCACCAGATCCGGTTGAAGATGACAAGGAGATGTCACTTGTAGTCAGATGAGAGATGTGTAATCACCTGACTGTGGATCTGATGTGGCCCAGGAGCAGTGTCAGGGCAATGTGCAAGGTCACTGAGGGGATCCCACTCTGTAAATGGGGCGTTATAGGATTCACTGTGGTGTGTAGTGAACAAGAGCACTTTCCCTTCCAGCCGCCATTTGAGAGTGTGAAAGGCTGGGGAGTAATTCTCTGACACAGAGGTTCAAGCACAGTGGTGAGCAAAGTGCTCGGCAATCGCGATTGCGTGGGTAGAAAACATGCCATTTATGTTAACATCAGGAACACCTGTTGGAGTGTGGTACCAGAAAACACATTTGATCCTTGCCCAGACTTGGGAAGGTGATGTATGGCATCCAATGGTCGAGACATATCTCTCCCAACACTCCTGCTTCCATTGTCTGATATGTTGGTGAACTCAGGCACTGAGCCATTTGAAGGCTTTGAGGTGCTCCAGGGAAGAGTGCCGCATATACCGTTGTAGAGATTGCAAACGGTCCTTAATTGCTTCAGCGGCTTCCAGCGACCACCAAAGGACTGCCTTTCACCGGGGGCACCCTAAAGAGTGAGGGATTGTGTTTTCTGCCACAGAGACGATTGTTGTAGTCACCTGCTCAACCATCACATTGATGTTACCGTGTGGGGGAGATTCAATGTTGACAGCAGAAATGAAAGTTTCCCAGTCTGCCTTGTTTAAAGCAGGTGTCCATGGGCCTGATGTGGGGCAGTGACAGGAAGATGGGGAAGTGGTCACTACCACACAGGTCATCAAGTGCTCTCCAGTGGATAGATGGGAGAAGTCCTGGGCTGCAAATTGATAAATCAATGGCCGAGTAACTACCATGAACCACACCGAAAAGTGTAGCTGCCCCAGTATTTAAGGGGCAGAGTTTGAACTGAGACAGTAAAGTTTCGACATGTCTGCCTCAGCCAGTAAGCATGGTGCCACCCCACAAGGGGTTATGGGCGTTAAAATCTCCCAAAAGTAGGAAAGGTTTAGGGGGTTGATCAATCAGTGCAACTGATACATTCAGGGGTACTGCACCATCTGGAGGAAGATATACATTGCAGACAGTTATTTCCTGTGCTGTCCTTATTCTGACAGCTACAGCTTCAGAGGGGTTTAAAGGGGCACAGTTTCATTACAGACTGAGTTTAGGACATAAACGTAAACTCCACCTGACACTCAATTATAGTCGCTACAGTTCCTGTAATATCCCTTATAGCCCAGGGGTCCGCATTGCCGAGGACCAGGTTTCCTGGAGGGCAATGTGGAAAGCAGGTGTAAAGCTTAACAGCTGCTGTAGCTCAGCTAGGCGGTGGAAAAAACCGCTGTAATTCCACTGGAGGGTGACATTATCGTATGACTGGGAAGGCATAGAACATTCAACGAGGCAGTTTGTGCCTCAGGGTTTCCTTCTGGCACAGATGTATTGCCTGAGCAGTCTATATCCATTGTGTCTGAGGGTCCAGTGAGATATAGGTCCACAGTGGACAACAAAATCTCCATCTCATCTGTAGATGCAGAGCTTGTAGGCAGCGGAGGTGTGGGTGCCACCGCAATTCCCTTGGTCTTCGTGATTTTCTTTTTGGATTTCTCTCACTGCTCCTTGGGTTTCCCCGGCTGGGATGACTTCACTGATTCAGTCTCCAGGACTGAGGATGAGCGTGAATCCCCATGACCAGCTGCATTTGGGCTCTTCAGGTACTGGCAGATGTCATATTTCCCACTAGCAGAAACCTGGGAAGGGTGTAACTCAAGTCTTACGCTTCGCCGGCACAGAAGCGGGGACTGATATCCCCGATGGTTGGGAGGGTAAGGGGGTGGGGGTGGGGGGGTGGGGGGGGGGAGGGGAGGGTGATGTTCCCAAAGAAGTTGGTGCAGGAGCAACAGGGCAGGGAGGGATGTGCCACCCAGTATCAAGGGGGCAGGTATTGTTTTGCTGCTCTGAGAGGTGACTGGGATTGGTGGAGCTGATGGGGCTAGAACTGAAGTAGAGGTGGTGTAAAACATTGTCATACGTACAGAATGTAGGCATTCAAATTTTCTCTTAGCCTCAGTGTATGTCACTCAGTCCAGGGTCTTGTACTCCATGATTTTCCTTTCTTTCTGGAGAATCCTGCAGTCAAGTGAGCTAGGCAAATGGTGCTCTCCGCAGTTGACACAGGTGGGAGGTGGGGCACATGGAGTATTGGGATGTGATGGGCATCCGCAATCTTGACATGTGACACTGAAAGTACAGTGGGAAGACATATGGTGGCCTAACTACCAGCATTTAAAGCACCACTTTGGGGGAGAGATATAGGGCTTTACATCACCGTGGTAGACCATTACGTTGACCTTCTTAGGTAATGTATCACCCTCGAAGGCCAAGATGAAGGGTCCGGTGGCAACCTGATTATCCCTCAGACCCCGGTGGACATGCCAAACTAAATGTACACCTTGCTGCTCTAAATTGGCGTGCAGCTCATTGTCAGACTGCAAAAGAAGGTCCCTGTGATATATGACACCCTGGACCATATTTAAGTTCTTATGGGGTGTGATGGTTACAGAAACATCCCCCAACTTGTCACAAGCAAGTAATGCCCATGACTGGGCAGAGGATACTGTTTTGATTAAGACTCGCCCAGATCTCATTTTGGACAAGCCATCCACCTCCCCAAACATGTCCTCTAAAAGCTCAACAAAAAAATGAGGCTTCATCGTCATGAAAGATTCCCCATCAGCTCTTGAACATACAAAGTACCAGGGCGAATAAGAGCTGGTGTCATCCTTAGCCTCATGTTCCTCCAATGGTGTGGCCAGGGAGAGGAACAATTTGGGGCCTTACTTCTGTGCACTGAATTGAGCCCGTGAACACTTAGAGACTGATGGTGTTTGAACACCAGCAAGAGATGATGCACTACGCTTCATCACGTGTCATCCACCCTGATGCCACCCACTCTGGCCAGGGGCCCTCCCCATGGGAGCCACCCAGCCACAGCAAAGGTGACATGGCAGGATGGCCATTGTTGGGAGTCCCGATGCCCCAGGCTGACAGGCATCTATTCCTCGGTATACATAGGGAGTTAATGGCACAGGCATCAGCAGAGTGATCCCTGTGTGGTCAGGTGCTACAACCACCAGGATACATGCAGCTCCACCACAACAGACTGCCTACCGTGCTGAATATCAGGTGCAACCATCAAACAAGCCATTATCATCGTCAGCGTAGAAAACGATGCTGCACAGTTGATAGAAAAATATGCACCCAGGAGGGTGACTTCACCCAACAGTTGGAGAATGAGCAGAAGTGCAGACTCACTTCGACGACAGATGCAGTAGATCTCAGCACATGATGGACAGGCTGCACCATGTAAGGTGCCCTTTCCCAATTGGCTCGCTCTTTGGGAAAATTTTGAAAAATGGAGGTCAAATCCTACAGGGGACCATCACATAAAGGCCGAAATGTGGGAGACTCCTTTTAGTCACCTCTTATGACAAGCAGGAATTCCTCAGGCCTATTCTAACCCTTGGACCTGCAGGGGGGGGGGGGGGGGGTTCATAATGGGAGGGAACCACCATGGTATACATTCACTGTAAAGAAACTTGTAAAGAAACAGAAAGTACTGCATAATAGGTGTAAAACAAAGTGTAGGGTTATAGATAGAGAGATGCTGAATGAAACATGTTTGGCTGTCAAGACAGCAATGTGTGATGCCTTCAGTGATTGCAGTAGCAGAATATTGTCAAATAACATTTCACAAAATCCAAAGAAGTTCTGGTCATACGTAAAGCTGTTAGTGGCACCAAAGTTAGTGCCCAGTCCCTAGCAAATGAGACATTTACTGAAACTGAGGGCAGCAAAGCAAAAGCTGAAAAGGCTGACTTGATTTTCAAATGTTCCATTAGAAACAAAAACCCAGGAAAATTGACCTAGTTTAATCCTTATAACACTGAAAAGATGAATGAACTAAGTGCCAGTGGTGTTGAGAAACAGCTGAAATCGTTAAAATTGAATTCCTGTCAGATTATGTACTGAATTTGCTGCTGAGTTAGCCCCTCTTTTAACTATAATCTATAGTAGACCCTTGAACAAAAAGCCAAGCCCAGTTCTTGGAAAAAGGATAGGTCACACCTGCTTACAAGAAGGATAATAGAAGTGATCCACAAAACTACCGTCATCTAATATGCATGACATCAATTTGTTGTAGAATCTTAGAACATATTCTGAGCTCAAATATAATGAATTGTCTTGAATAGAATGACCTCCTCAATGCCAACTAGAATGCATTTCAAAAATATTGTTCATGTGAAATGCTAATTGCACCTTTCTCTCGTGACGTTCTGAAAGCTTTGCCTTTAGGCAACCAGGAAGATGCAGTGTTTCTTGATTTCCAAAAAGCATTTCACTCAGTGTCACTCCTATGCTTATTGTCAAAAGTATGATCCCTATGGTGTACCAAGCAAAATCTATGACTATACTGAGGACTATTTGGTAGGGAGGACATGGTATGTTATCTTGGATGGAGAGTCATCATCAGATATAGAAGTAACTTTGGGTGTGCCCCAGGGAACTGTGTTGGGACCCTTGATGTTCATGTTATATACGAGGGCAGTTCAATAAGTAATGCAACACTTTTTTTCTTGGCCAATTTTGGTTGAATAAACCGGAAATTTCTTGTGGAATATTTTCAAACATTCCCGCTTCGTCTCGTATAGTTTCATTGACTTCCGACAGGTGGCAGCGCTGTACGGAGCTGTTAAAATGGCGTCTGTAACGGATGTGCATTGCAAACAACGGGCAGTGATCGAGTTTCTTTTGGCGGAAAACCAGGGCATCTCAGATATTCATAGGCGCTTGCAGAATGTCTACGGTGATCTGGCAGCGGACAAAAGCACAGTGAGTCGTTGGGCAAAGCATGTGTCATCATCGCCGCAAGGTCAAGCAAGACTGTCTGATCTCCCGCGTGCGGGCCGGCCGTGCACAGCTGTGACTCCTGCAATGGCGGAGCGTGCGAACACACTCGTTCGAGATGATCGACGGATCACCATCAAACAACTCAGTGCTCAACTTGACATCTCTGTTGGTAGTGCTGTCACAATTGTTCACCAGTTGGGATATTCAAAGGTTTGTTCCCGCTGGGTCCCTCGTTGTCTAACCGAACACCATAAAGAGCAAAGGAGAACCATCTGTGCGGAATTGCTTGCTCGTCATGTGGCTGAGGGTGACAATTTCTTGTCAAAGATTGTTACAGGCGATGAAACATGGGTTCATCACTTCGAACCTGAAACAAAACTGCAATCAATGGAGTGGCGCCACACCCACTCCCCTACCAAGAAAAAGTTTAAAGCCATACCCTCAGCCGGTAAAGTCATGGTTACAGTCTTCTGGGACGCTGAAGGGGTTATTCTGTTCGATGTCCTTCCCCATGGTCAAACGATCAACTCTGAAGTGTATTGTGCTACTCTTCAGAAATTGAAGAAATGACTTCAGCGTGTTCGTAGGTACAAAAATCTGAACGAACTTCTCCTTCTTCATGACAACGCAAGACCTCACACAAGTCTTCGCACCCAAGAGGAGCTCACAAAACTTCAGTGGACTGTTCTTCCTCATGCACCCTACAGCCCCGATCTCGCACCGCCGGATTTGTTTGGCCCAATGAAGGACGCAATCTGTGGGAGGCACTACGCGGATGATGAAGAAGTTATTGATGCAGTACGACATTGGCTCCGACATCGACCTGTGGAATGGTACCGTGCAGTCATACAGGCCCTCATTTCAAGGTGGCGTAAGGCCGTAGCATTGAATGGAGATTACGTTGAAAAATAGTGTTGTGTAGCTAAAAGATTGGGGAATAACCTGGTGTATTTCAATGCTGAATAAAACAACCCCTGTTTCAGAAAAAAAATGTGTTGCATTACTTATTGAACTGCCCTCGTATTAATGACCTTACAGACAATATTAATAATAAAGTCAGGCCTTTTGCAGATGATGTGTTTATCTGTAATGAAGTACTATCTGAGAGAAGCTGCATAAATATTCAGTCAGATCTTGATAAGATTTCAACATGGTGCAGAGATTGGAAACATACTCTAAATGGTTAGAAATGTAAAATTATGCACTACACAAGATGGGAAAACGTAGATCCTATGACTATAATATCAATGAGTCATTGTTGGAATTGGCCAATTCATACAAATAAATACCTGGGTGTACCACTTCATAGCGAAATCAGTTGTGTGACCCATCATAGAATATTGCTCAGGTGTGTGGGACCTGTACCAGGAAGAACTAACAGGGAATATTTAATGTATTCAGAGAAGGGCTTCATGAATGGCCACAGGTTTGTTTAATCCAAGGGAGAGTGCCACAGAGGTACTGAAGGAACTAAACTGCAGAATCTTGAAGACAGGCATAAACTATCCTGAGAAAGTCTATTAACAAAGTTTCAAGAATCAGCTTTAAAATGATTAGTCTAGGGATACATTACAACCCTCCACTTATCGCTCACATAGGGATCATTAGGATAAGATTAGAATAATTAGTGCATGCACAGAGGCATGCAAACATGAATTCTTTCTGCACTCCATACATGAATGGAATAGGAAGAAACCCTAATAACTGGTACAATGGGACATACACTCTGCCATGCACCTCACAGTGGTTTGCACAGTATAGGCGTAGATGTATATGAGTATCACATATAATGGGGTCCCATACTGTACACAACCAATATGTAAACACACCGTCCTTACAAGAACCGCCAGAGGGCATCAGCTATGCTTCCAAGCAACGTACACATCAGGAAACCGGCAACACTGCTATTGAGGTAATTAGTACTGTTTGCATGTTACATGGTCACTACCCTACTACTGCCTGCTAGATGCTTATGACCAAGCACAGCCTCCAGCAGCACCACTCAACTGATTACTCTGTTCCACCAGGAACCAGCTACACCTTGTAGCTCGTTGATTGAAACTTGCTGAGACCAGCCCATATGCTCCACTCTACACTGCACCATCACTGCACTGTATCTCAGTATGCTATGCAGCATGGCCTTCCAGGACACTGTATCTACAGCCACTCGGAATAATGCCTCCCTCAGAGCTGATATCACATCATTTTGTTTCTGATATATTCAAGTGATTGTGAATAGTATTTCAGTTATCAAAACTATTCTCAATTGTGAAATTGTTCTGTTAATAAAATGTTCTTAAGCTCATTCATTATCATTACTGCAGTATGCATTACCCAGATGGGATTTAACAGTATTCATGAAGGCTATTAAGAATGGGAACTGCCATTTCTTCATAATAGCAACACTGAATTACTGTTAGCCACACAGATCACCATAGATTTCTTTCTGTCTCTCTTTTTTTTTTAATTTTTGTTATATGATTACTACTACTACTACTACTACTATTATTATTATTATTATTACAGCTTCTGATGTTATGAGAACTATTCACCTGTAATTTGTCTGCCACAATCTAAAAAAAAAAAATGGTGACCAATGCAATAATATAATGATTTACTATAGGATTAAATTCAGTTTATTTTTGCAGATTGTAATGTTTCACTCATCTGTTTCAGAGACTGCAGAAGCTTCAAATAAGCTCAGTATCAGAATTTCATAGTCAACTTGGACACAACAGAAGACAAAGTTCATCCTTTAAGAACCTTGCATAACTGCTGCATGATGAAATAAATACTTTGAAGAAACAACTGAACCTCTCTCAGGAAATGCAGAGAAGATTTTTGCTGAGGAAGCAGTTTGTCACCAGCAGAAACATACTCGAAACACACAATTCGAGTTCGCTGCCTGCACAACTTTATTCAGCTGGTATCAGTAATACAATACGTGACCAGATCGAGCTAACTATGTTGCCGAGTCCAAGCGGCGGAACAAGCCTCACCACAGGTCCGCCCCGTCCGACCGCACTGCACAGCTGTGTATCCCCCAACAATGGCGTCTCTCCCCTCTGCTCGCGATTCTTGGTGGCAGTGATGTCACACCCCACAGCTAACCCTCCTTTCAGCTCTATGTGTTTTGTTTGGTGCAGACCAATTCACAGTTTAGCAAAGGGAATCTGCAAGGATAGCGTGTGGTCAGTTCAAACGCTGCAGAAAGCTCTAAAGTGAACACTCAGCTGTAGTAAAACAAGGTACAACATCTTGTTAGAAAACAAATTTCACATTATTTTGGATAGAACACTCAGATTTACACTACACAATGTGAAGTTTAGACGTGGCATACTGAGAGAACTCAGGAGGTCCCTAAAGCTCAAACTAGACTTCATGTTACTAGAAGGAAAGCATGCAGGTCTTATGATGGATATTGTTAGTATCACTTCACCATGGTAGTACAATTCATTGGCTGTGCTGCGCAAAGGGGCCCGAGTTCGATTCCTGACTAGGTCGGAGATTTTCTTCTCTCATGGACTGGGTGTTGTGTTGTCTTCATCATCATATCATCCCCATCAATGCGCAAGTTGCCAATGTGGTGTCAACTCAAAAGACTTGCACCAGGCAGCCGGACAACTGGAAGGGAGGCCCTCGTCACATGGCATTTATTTCTTTATCATAAGAAATGCTAATATACTGCCTGCAAATTTTCCTTTGAAATTTTCCTATCTGGTACACCACTTACATTAAAAACTTTGAAGAATCTGTTGGTCGGTGGGCAGTCAATCTTCCTTTCCAAAAATATTAATGTAAAAATGGTATTTTATGAAATGAGGTACAAACTGGTCATGTGAAACAGATATATATAGTGATTTGAGCTTGAAACTGGCATGATAGCTGTACTGATTAACATCCAAACTGCTGTCCAGACAAGGCAGCTTCCAAGGACTCCTTTGACCACAGCATGGTTCTTCAAGCATGTTCATAATTGGTATTGTCTCATTACATTAATAGCTCCAGCTAACAAACATATTATAAGGCACTTTGCCATTTAAATGACACAATTTCACTAGCCAAAACCTGATGATCAGATAGAGGGGCATTTGGAAACCAATCCAGTCAGTTGTTAATTTGAAAATGCAGGTATTTTAGGACTGCAGGACACATTTCTGAATGAGAATGGGTTTTAATTTGTTCTGACTGGGAGATTTGCACAAGGTGCATTAGAAAATCTATTTTCAATTGTCCATTCCAAAAAAAAACATGTGCCAAACCCATGAGAATTCCAATCAGCATCTAGAGTTATTTCTCTCACTCCATTCTTATCAGCTGTCAGTAACTGAAGTGACAAAACTGATGACAGTAGTATCTGGCAGAACTGATATAGCCTGCTGAAAAAAATTATGAGCCAGGTAGTGGTATCAAATGTGATGATGGTCAGCAGTCTGTCTATCACTTATGTGTACACACTGTTAAGCAAGTGATGAAATGTCATAAGGTTCGCAGATTGTACCAAAAGAGCTTTCTACCATCTGAGGAAAATGTCTACCATCAAGTATTTGCATGTGAAGTCATTTACAGAGACGTCACTTACTCATCAATCAAGTGCAGTGTTCAATGTTTTGCAAACAGCAGAGCTCTGTATGAGAAGTAACAAATATAAATTACTGACAGCTGAACTACTACTAGCTCATCTATCCACTTGTGTTGTGGGTACATACACACTATTTGAAAAGTACAGTTAATTTCTGGTAAACAGCACTGATCTTTTGGTACATAATTGCTCTTTCTGTATCAGTTCGTGATCTAACAGTGTCAATGTTTTGCAGACAGCAGAATTGTGTATGAGAAGTAACAAATATAAATTAATTATGACTTGTTACCTAAAGGCAGAGAAGAAACACTTGTCAAGCAAGGATACTGTGAATTCTTCATTCTTTGGTGACACATCTGTAAAAGAGTAGTGTTCATTGTTTTCCCCATTATCCATAAAGCATTTGTTGAGCACTGTTGAAGACTATATAAATTACAGTTTCATATTTTATTATATATGTGTAACAGTATCTGTGTTTCCAGAATGAGATATTCACTCTGCAGCGGAGTGTGCGCTGATATGAAACTCCCTGGCAGATTAAAACTGTGTGCCCGACCGAGACTCGAACTCGGGACCATTGCCTTTCGCGGGCAAGTGCTCTACCAACTGAGCTACCGAAGCACGACTCACGCCCGGTACTCACAGCTTTACTTCTGCCAGTACCTCATCTCCTACCTTCCAAACTTTACAGAAGCTCTCCTGCGTACCTTGCAGAACTAGCACTCCTGAAAGAAAGGATATTGCGGAGACATGGCTTAGCCACAGCCTGGGGGATGTTTCCAGAATGAGATATTCACTCTGCAGCGGAGTGTGCGCTGTGTTGCTGTGTAATTTCTCTTTCTTTGAACTTCTCAGTTGTTGTGTGCATGTTGCTAAGAGTAACACATAGTTGATTTAAGAACAATGAATAAGTCTTTGCTTAAGCAGCATGTATGTTTGTCTTTCATATTCCTGACATGGTGTCAGATGTGCATGGTCCAGCTAAACACTGATTTGCTCAATAATTGAGATGTATAATTAGAAAAAGACTTCTAAGAATGCAGGAATTCAAGCAGACAGATTGTGATGTTATCCTACGTTATTGTGGAAAGCTTATGAAATCATAGGACATCTTTGTGAGTTTGATAGAAGGCACAGAAAAGGAAAAGGACCCCACTTGATGTGAGTGGGTAAGAAGAAAACCAAAACTGAAGAAAACAAATTGAAAGAGTAATCGGTGAAGAGAACTGAGCAGCCTGGCATATTCTCATGAAGGTTATTTTGGAATGTGATAGAGCTTATGACTTGGTAATTGGTATTTTAATCACGCCAGAAGCAAACATTGAAGGTTATGTTGCAAAATTATCCACTCAGACAAAAGAAATTTCCAAAAAGTCTTATTTTGTCACTAGATACAAACCCATTACTTTGAGTTGCTACATGTGAAATTGCAGAAGATGTATGGGAAAAGTTGCATGACATCTATAATAGTCACTCTGCAGAAAATATTGACTTGCTATGACATAACTTCCATAATATTAGATGGAAATGTTCAGGTAGTATGCAAGGTCATTTAGCAAAATTTGATGAAGTTCAAACAAAGATGTCTGTGCTAAATAAACCAATAGATGGAGCTAATCTTTGCACATGTTTACTTCAGAAATTGCCGAAAGAATGTGATCACATTGATGTGACTTGGTCTGATCTTCCACAAGTAGACAAAACAAGCATAAATTGCAGAAAAGATGTCTAAATTATGAGTTGCAGATACAAGAAAGAGATGAAACCAATGTAGAAACTGCAATGATTTCAAGAGCAAGTAAATCATCTCAGCTACAGGGCAAAAATATAGTTAGTGCACAAGTAGTGAAAAAGTCAAGCAAACAAAATGTGAAGAAGGGTTTGTCCTATGGTAAAAGTGGAGACATTTCTAAAGATTGTAGAACAGTATTAGGGGATGTTAAAAGCAAAGGCAAAGGTCATTTATCCAGGAACTGTTGTAACTGTGGTGATTATGCGACTTTATCAGCTATGAAAATATCATCAGAAGTAAGTCCAAGAAATATTTTGTCCAAGATATCTGATTTACCTCCAAATGTAGCTATATCAGTGTGTGATGAATGGTACATTATTGTGAAAAGGATAGTTGTTATCATCATATAGTGAATTTTCTGAGTCACTGATAGGTACACACACACACACACACACACACACACACACACACACACACACACACACACAAAAAACCAGTCAAAAAGTGAGCTTTCAACCAACAAGTCCTTCATTGGAAATAGACAACATACACATACATGCTCCTGCAAACACAACTCATATACATATGACCACAGTCTCTGGCTGTTGAGGCCAAACTGTAAGCAGCAGTGAATGATGGGTCAAGCAACAAATTGGTGGGGGTAAGGAGGAGGGTGGGGCAATGAGTGGGAGGGATAGCAGGGTAGGGGTAGGGGATACTAAAGTGCTGCTTGAGGGAGCATACAAGGACGAGGTGGAGAGTGTAGGGCCTCTAGGTGCAGTCAGCAGGTTAGACAGATGGCAAGGGGGGGGGGGAGGGGGAGGAGATAGCAGAAAAGGAGAAAAGAAAAAAGACTGTGGATGCATTGGCAGAATAGAGGGCTGTGCAGTGTAGGAATGGGAACAGGGAAGGGGCTAGATGGATAAGGACAATGATTAATGAAGGTTGTGGACAGGAGGGTTACGGGAATGTAGGATATATTGCAGGGAGAGTTCCCACCTGCACAATTCACAAAAGCTGGTGGCAGTGGGAAGGATCCAGATGGCACAGGCTGTGAGGCAGTTGTTGAAATGAAGAATGGTGTATTAGGTGGTATGCTCAGCAGTGGAGTGGTCCAGCTGTTTCTTGGCCACAGTTTATCGGTGGCTATTCATGCAGGCAGACAGCTTGTTGATTGTCATACTCACGTAGAATGCAGAACAGTGGTTGCAGCTTAGGTTGTAGATCACATGACTGTTTCACAGGTAGCCCTGTCTTTGAGGAGATAGGTGATGTGTCTGGACTGGAGTAGGTGGTGGTGGGGATGTATGGAACAGGTGTCGCATCTAGGTCTAGTACAGGGATACGTGCTGTGAGGCAAGGGGTTGGGAGGAGGAGTTGTGTAAGGATGGATGAGGATATTGTGTAGATTCAGTGAGTGGTGGAATATCATTGTGGTAGAGGTACTGCATTCCTCACTTCAGGGCACAACAAGAGGTAGTCAAAACTCTGGGTGGTACTGAGTCACAAGGGGAATGTTTCTCTCTGGCTGGATGGTGAGACTATGGGATTTGGTGGGTGAGTAGAGAGGGTAATTAGGGTCTGTGAAGGCATCAGTGAGACCCTCACTATATTTTGAAAGGGACCGCTCATCACTGCAGATGTGATGACCTTGGTTGGCTAGGCTGTATGGAAGGGACTTGGCATGGAATGGGTGGCAGCTGTTGAAGTTGAGGTATTGCTGGTGGGTGGTAGGTTTAATATGTATGGAGGTACTTATATAGCCATCTGTGATGTCCAGGTCAATATTGAGGAAAGTGGCTTGATGGGCTGAGTAGAACCTGGTGAAACAGATAGGCGAGAAGGTGTTGAGGTTCTGGAGGAATGTGGATAGTTTGTCCTAACCCTTGATCCACATCATGAATATGTCTTCAATGAATCTGAATCAGGTGAGTGGTTTGGGATTCTGGGTGTTTAGGACATATTCCTGTAGATGGCCCATGAATAGGTTGGCGTAGGATGGTGCCATGCAAGTGTTTGGATTTGTTTGTAGGTAATGTCTTCAAAGGAGAAGTAATTGTGGGTGAGGTTATATTTGGTGATGGTGACTAGGGAGGAGGTTGTCGGTTTGCAAGCCATCGGGTGTTGGGGAAGCAGTAAGTAGTAAACCATGGGCGTTAGGGATGTTAGTGTAAAGGGAAGTGGCATGTATGGTGATGAGCAGGGCACCATGTGACAAAGGAAAAGGAGTTATAGAGAGTCAGAGGAGGAAATGGTTTGTGTGAGTGTGTGTGCATATCTCGTCTATTTCTGATGAATGCCTCATTGGCTGCAAGCTCACTTTCTGACAGTCTTTCTGTTGTGCCTATCTGTGTCTCAGCATCTCCACTTTATGGTGAGTAGCAAATATCCTTTTTGTAATATTGTTCTATTCTATCCTGGATTTTCCATTGTTGGATTTTGCATGAATGGTACTTTGATAGCTGTGCACATCATGTAACAAACCACCAAGTTTGATTCATTTTGTACAATCTTCTTGATTCACCAAAGAAAATGGACAGCACCAAGGATAATATGCACATCAAACCATATGGAAATAGTCATTCTGATGTTGAAGCTTTAGATGGTAAAAGGTGGACCAGATGATATTTTGAAGGTGTATGGTGCTGTCCATATGATGCTTGTAATTTAGTCTCTGTTAGAAAGGCTGGAGAAAAAGGTATTGATCAAAGTATCAAAAATGAAGGTAATATATGATGGTGTTACAGAGACGACATATCAGTTGCTGTAGCTCTAATTGTAAGCAAGAATGAACTTCATAATTTGACAGTGAAAGTGATTCAGCAAGAAAAGTATTTGGTTGTAAAAGGAGCTACTGGCTCTCTTCAAATGTGGCATTGAAGATTTGGGCATCAGAATAAACATCATTTAAAGCATTCTTGACAGGACATGTTACTGATGTAAGGGTCAATGGTACATTTTGTGAAGGTTGTACACTAGGTAAATGACAACAGCTAGATTTTGGTAACCTAGTTAATAAATCAACTAACTCTGGAGAATTAATCTTTGCCAGTATCTGTGGTCTAATGAAAGAAAAGGATGTAGCTGTCTATCAATATTTTCTGGTTATCAATATTTTCATGTTGTTAAGGATGATTTTTCTGGTTTCAGAGTGATGTCTCTTTTAAAGCAAAATGATAAGGTTAGACAAAAGTTACTAATACTCACAGAGATGGTGAAAACACAAACTCAACTGAATTTTAAAGAACTGTGAACTGATGGTGGCAAGGAGTTTGATAAATATAATGTAAAAAAATGTGCTGAGTCAACTGGGTTGAAAAATTCTCTACACCACGCCAAAATGGTGTTGCTTATTGTGATATGAAGCTGTGCTTGCTGCAACATTTACTCTTAACAGAACTGGGCCAACAAGTGTTGAGGGAAAAACACCAATTGAATTTTTTTGGAAGAAGAGTCAGTTTGATCATCTGAAAGTATTTGGGGTGGAATATTTTGTCTGGATTGCAGTGCAGAAATGGAAGAAGTTTGAAGCCAAATCTTTGGAAGATTATTTAGTTGGATATGATGACTGTGGCTATTGTGTATAACTCCCAGACATGCATTCAGTTACACTCAGGTGAGATGTAAAATTCAAGACTGAAAAATTACAACAATCACTGAAGTGTGATGAAACCAAGCTACTTGACATATCGGTTAAGGGTGGTTTTAAACATGTGACGCCATTTAACCTGAATGATAAAGAAACCATAGAAAAATACATTACAAGATCAGATCATGATTATGCTGGAGTGAATGAAGATACAAATAACATCTCATTTTTGGAGCTGGAAGTACAGATGGACATCGAGTTTTGAGAAATAGAGAAATTGTTATCAAGTTGAACCTGAGCTACCAAAGGTAATGATGCTGAGGGAATTTCCAAAAGACTACAATGAAGCAGTGAAGTCTCCAGATGGAGAAAATTGGAAATGTGCAATGGATGAAGAGAGGCTGCCACCTCAAAAGCTTTCCACCTGGAAATTAGTTGATTTACCAGCTGGAAGGGAAACTATTGTTAATCAATGGGTGTTTGTAACAAAACTGAATAATGATAGTGACATCATCTGCTACAAGGCAGGATTAGTTACAGAAGGGGTTAGTCAGAGACCAGGAGTTGCTTTTTCTGAAACATTTAGTCCTATACTTAGGTTTGAGACAATGAGAGTTCTTTTTTGTGTTGCTGTCCATTGAAATTGGAACATTATACAATTTGATGTTAAAATGGCATTCCTGAATGGTATTTTGGAGGAAGAAATTTACATGCAACAGAAACAAGATTATGACGATGGTACAGGTCATGTGTGCAGATTGCTTTAAAGCTAGTATGGACTGAAGCAAGCAGTAAAATTTTGGTATGAATGTTTGAAAGAATATCTTAAGAAACCCAATCTGCATGAGAGCAGTGCTGATCTCTGTATGTATTTTAATGAAAATTTATCCTTTTGTTTCATGTGAATGAAAAATTGATAATGGGATCTGAAGAAATGTTTCATAGTTGCACAAACAAATTACAAGATGTGTTTGGTACTGTGATAAGGAAAGTGAACATTTATCTAAGGAACTCACGATATTCACAATACCTTTGCAATACGTGTATTCACTTATGAAATTTGTTATCAATAGCCTATCCCAATTCAAAAATAATAGCAAAGTGCATAGCTACAACAACAGAAGGAAGATTGGTCTTCACCATCCCAAGTTAAATCTGGCTGACAGAGAAAGTGGTGAATTATGCTGCCACAAAAATTTTTGGTCATTTGCCAAATAGCATTAAAGTCTGACATATAGCCAACTAGCATTTAAAAACAAATCAAAAAAACTTTCTGGATGGCAACTACTTCTACTCAATAGATAAATTTTTAGATATGGAATAGTAAAAAACATTGTATTATGTAAAGAAAACTTACATTAAACTGACATGTTCCACATCTTTATAAAATGTTGTGTTTGTGGCATTGACAAGTACAAACAACATATCTCCACCGTTGCAGGATCTTTGAATCTTTAACCTAATGGCCTATGCCATCTTGCTTATTGAGTTCACTGTATGACTTGCTGTAATGTGGACTTTTGTACTTACAGATATGAAATATATCGAGTCTTACAGTATTAAGTGTGTTTTCCTTGGGCTAAAACCCAAACCGAATTCCCACAGTGGTGACCTCAATTAAGAATTGCGCGCTGTTTCCTCATAAGCAAATATTTTCACGGCTAAAGCACCAGCTTTGTTTACACCTTCGTTCATTCCACTTGGCCATGTATCGTGCCAGGCAGCACATGGATATTGAAGCTCCTGAACCTAAAATGGGATATTTCATTGCTTCACCACCACCACCGCCACCACCATCACCACCACTACCACCACGTGGATTCTACAACACATTTCCTGCAGTTTTGTCGCCTCAACATCTTTGCCACTCAAAAGTGCAAAATGTGACTGTAGACACAGGCTTTGCCTCTCCAGCATGTATGCATTGACACATGCATTTTGAAAATGATAATGAGGTGAGCAAATTTCCTGCATTTCATCTTGCTAAGGTGGATTCTGCATTCTGTGCACAAAAAATATGTATCAGACGCCAGCTGTCTGGTTGACTGTTGCAACAAATGCTGTGTGAAACCTCACCTATGTTAGGACAGACCTTATGTACCAATTATGCTCCCATGACGGCAGAGTACTTTACTGCTTTATTGGTTTACAAAGTGGACAAAACCCAGTGTATATCACGAACATTTCCAGGTACGTTTCTGGCCCCAGTGACCATTCGGCCCCTCAGTGCACTTTAGGGGCCCCATCCTGATGTGAACAATGTGCCTATTAGTGAGACTAACTGTGGTTTCTGCACCTACCAACATGCCCCGTCTGGTCATGTCCACTGCCGTGGGGACATTTAACTGTGCTACTCTGTGCACTTCAGCTCTTCCAACCCCCACCTCCCCTGCCCTCTACCACCACAAGGAAACTTTCAGGAGGTTTCGGCTGCAGCCTTTCACCTGCTCGCATTTCACATGGTGCTGGCCATGCCTTCTGCAGTTGCACCGTGAACATTGCATTGGACAGTTCTATGGCATCAATTGCTAGTGCTTCGCTGCCATTCTCATCCACTCTGACAGACTGCTCACTGACATGCTAGGCAGTGGTGCCTGCGTTTACAGCGCCAGCATCCACATCATACAAGTGATATGAGGGACTCAGATACAGAACTAGCTGTGCTGTCATTGCCACCACCAGGCCACTTACCAACCCTGACCTCCGCTATCCAAGGACACCCAAACAACGTGGTTTGCACTGGTGGAGTACTTGTTCAAACTGCATGCATCACCAACGACAATTCAAAATTCCTGTGCCTCATGACTCATCTGCATAGGTGCACAGACCTGATCTGTGACCTACTTCTGATGCTCACCGCTAACTTCAAAGTATGATTCTGCAAAACAGTCTATCACCGAGTGTCTCTTGCATTCCCCACAAGAGGTTATTCTGCGAAGTGCATAACTACAACAATAGAAGGAAGGCTTGTGTTCACCATTCCAAGTTAAATATGACTTTGGCCTCAGCATCTCGGTGACTGAACTCCATCCCAGCTTTGGTGCCGGCTACACTTGCTGGTCAGCGAACAGATGATGCCATACAAATCCCTGTGGATGGTGTGGTTATCAAAACTGCTTACAGATCTCCAGGTTCATCTCCTCCCCCACGCCCTGGAATCCCTCCAGCGCCATCAGCAGGAAGTCACGCAACAGGTTGGGACTCCTGCAGCAGTAGTTTGCATAGCTGCTGGCAGGGACGGGGTGTGCTCCACTCCTCAGACTACTGCACCGCCTGGCACCCAGCACGTGCACTCTCCACCCATCAAGCCACTGAATATTATGCCCGTGCTGTTCACCCCAGCAGATGAAACCGAACACATCGAGGATGATTGGCTGCCTCCTCTCCCAATGTACCCTCACTGTTAGTACCACACTGTGTTCAGCAACAACCCAAAAAACGCCATGCCTCCATGCAAGCATTGAAAAGCCAATCGTCCGATAAGCAGCAACCCGCACTACATTCTACTCACGCATCTGTCCCATCAAACAGCCACCTTTGCATCAAAGACTATTCTTTGACTCGCAACTTCCTCGTGGACATCAGCCCTGACATCTCAATCGTACCTAACTCAATGGTCCCATGCCCCCTCACATACACATGCTCTCTCCTGTGAGCTATGAACTCATCTACACTCCAGACCTGTGGCTCCATCGATCTTCAACTATGCCTCTCTAACAGCCTCTCCCTCTCCTGGATCTTCCACGTAGCGGACAATGCAGAACCGAACCAGGAAATCGACTTCTTATCATACCACCACCTGTCTCCAAATATTGTTTGAGGTTCTCGGTTTCACCATTCACCACACCTCTAACTCTCACATTCTGTGTATACAAGCTCCGCCACCTTCTCCGAGTGTAAACGTCATTATATGTTTAGTGCATCAGTACATGGCTCTTGTGAGCAGGACTTGTGCAACTGTGGATTGCGTCCTGGTAGAAAGTGTCAAGACATGTGCCCTCCACTATGAGAATGCTGTTTTGGAGTATCACATTACCTGTGCCAAGGACGAGCTTGCTGTGATCACCGCCCACATCAATTCACACCGCACAGCAGTGCCAACACCCGAGCCTTCATCCGCCACATCTGACAGCTTCATCGAGAACAGCACACAGGTTAGCAACATCACATCTGTCACGTGTGACTACAGTCTCAACTGTACAGTGTTACCCCCGCCTTCCCCACCCCCATCAAGTGTGTTCCACTTAATGTCTCTCTCACCTGTTTCGCAAACTGACACTCATGCCTCATGACAATCCAGCCATCCAGGCTCTGACCATGCACCACACCATAATACGTGCACCCACCCAGTGTGTTGATAAACATTTCTCCCTCTCGTGCCTCCTCGCATGGCTTGCTCGAGAGCTCCACACACGCCTGCTGTGCTGCCACTGCCAAGCTCACCTGTCTCGTGCATTCTGGACAATAGACAGTCTCTACGTGCATCGTTCATGCCCACCAATTGCTAGGCACTCGCGAATTTCCATCCATTCCAGTGTAAACATAACAATCGTGTGACTTTTTTGCTGCCATTCTCCTCTTGAACAGACAACTGCTGTGCTTCCAATCCATACACACCTAAAAATTCAACCAACACCATGCCCCACCTACGTACAGTCATTGGACATTTAGTTTTCACCATCGCCTCAGAGCTACTGCCGCAGCCCTCACCCAAACCTGCACCTGTGTCAACATCAACACAGTTTCTAGATTCTCGCTCTCTCTCTAACTCCTCCCCGCTATCCCTTGTAGTGGTTCTGCAAACCAATGTTCTGCCTGAACTTGTGGAGGATGTCACCTCCCAGTGTGCTCCCTGCCACAACAGCCTCTGGAGATGGATATCCCCATCACATCCATCACTGCCATCATCCTCACCACGTACATCACCGGACATGCCTCTTTTCATTGCACTCAAACAGTGCTCCACACTGTGTGTGGGAGGGGGGGGCAGGGGGGGGGGGGGAGGGAGGCAGCATGGTGTTGATAAGTATGAACAACAATCTCCACTATCACAAGTTCTTTTACACACTAACCGAACAGCCCGCACCATCTTGCTTATTGAATGTTCTGTATGACTTGCTGTAATGTGAATGTTTGTACTTACTGATATGCACTATATCAAATCTTACAGTATTAAGTGTGTTTTCCTTGGACCACAACCCAAACTGAATTCCAACACATTCATGATCCATGGAACAAGTATTAGTGTGATGTAATGTAATAACTGCTTTCTTGGCCTTTAAATCCAGAGATCTGAAAACTGTGTGAAGATTAATGAAACTGGATATGCAAAGAGAGTGTTGGCAAGGTATGTTATGACTGATGCAAATCCCATATCATTACCTATTGCTCTTGGATGGATAACTTGTGATTCACCGCCAGCTACTGACATTGTCAGTTACCGAGAGATTATAGGTAGTCTCATGTATTTAACATTAGGAACACATCCAGATTTAGCTTAAGCTGTCAATGTCACTCCAAGAGCACAAGATTCACCAATTCAAGTCCACTTGAAATTGTTTCAACAAATTCTTCACTATTTGAAAGGCACAACTGATGACAGAATTCTGTTTAGTAAAATGATCAGTTCTGCTATAAAAGCTTATAGTGATGCAGATTGAGCAGGTAAAAAACTGACCAGATGTTCAGCAATTGGAGTTTTAATGATGTACTGTGATGAACCAGTAATGTGGAAAGGTAAACTTCAAAAATGTGTTGCAGAGTCATCAGTGGAAGCCTAATTTGTTACTGAAAGTAAATCATTAGTGTTGTTGGATCATTTATTGAAGGGAATTAAAATTATTGAAGCAAGTTCAGTTCAACATTATGCATTTTATCAAGGTACATTTTATGTACATTCAAAGTACATTCTATGAATGCTCTAAACGTATTGAAATATATCAGTATGTGCAACAGATGGTAAGTGAGATGAAGATCAATGTAGAATACATTTCAGCAGAAGATCAGGCAGCAGACATTTTTACTAAGGGTTTATCAGTGAAGAAGTTATCAAGGATGAAAACTTTGGTTGGGATTAATTTGAGTTAAATCTTTGATGAAATAATAAAATGTGAACATTGCAGGAGAGTGTTGAAGATCTTATAAATTACAATATCGTATTTTATTATATATGAGTAACAGTATGTATGATGCTGTTTAATTTCTCTTTCTTTGAAGTTCTCAGTTGTTGATTTTTGTTTGATCAGAGAGCTCAATATTAAACTGTTCAAAGGCGTCTTTGCCCAGAAAACCATGATTCTCTTTGGTGGAGTCGCCATATTGCAACAGGGCAGTAATATTTCTTGTTCTTCTGCTTGTGACTTTAAAGTGATGCTGTTTCTTTTTGTTGCATATGGAGGGTAGTAATTGAAGGACAACATGAGGTGGTATTCAATTCCACTTGTAAGTTACATGTGCTTTAATATATGGTAAAGGAAGCTGTGTTCGAGAGATTCAGATACTGTAAAAACATACTTAAAATCTTTTCAGTTTTCCTCACTCACATCCAGAACTATTAAAGAAATGGGTGCATGCAGTATGAAGGGACTATTGGACTCCATCTACAAACAGCATCAGTTGTAGCTCTCATTTTACAAAAGACAGCTACATATTTTGACCAGGAGCTGATAGACAGCTGCTGAAGAGTGACCCTATACCAAGCTCATTCAGTTCCCCAGGCCATGTGCAAGTGAAAAGCAATCGGGGAAGACAACTTGTTTGGAGTAAACCATCAATTTCTGATGTAAAACCATGTATTTAACTAGCAGCGAGGATACACATTGCTGTTAATCTATCTTTCTGCATTTCTAGTAACTTGTAATTGTTGCTGATGAATTCTTTTACTTTTATTCCAGGAAATAAATTAGATCCAAGTGACAAATATGTTGTGTGAATCTGATCGCAATCATGGGAAGTGTGATGCAAGTGTTCAGATTGAAGTCTCTCACACAATTGTGGCCCTTAGGAAAAAAGTGAGAAGATTGCAGATGAAACTGAAGTGGCATGAAATAAAGGTGGAAACATTGGCAGGATTGATTACAGTGCTGAAAAAAAGAAACTGTGTAAATGACAAGTTGGAAAGTGTTCTTCAGACACATTTTAGTGCTTTTGAACTTTGATGTTACCCAATTGAAAAACAGTGGTGCAATGAAGCAATTAAGGCAATACAGCAAACTAACCGAACAGTTTGCTATTACTTTGTATTTCTATTCCACTAGGGCGTATAAATTTGCACACTATGTTTCTATTGCTCCACACCAGTATTCTTCGTGTTTGGGTGTCTTCAGTAAATCATGAACCAGGCTGTCTACAAGAGATTTTCAACTGTCTAAAACATAAAGCCAGTGGCACACAAGATCTTAAAGAGTGTGCACTTATTTTTGGTAGTACATCAATTAGGAAGCAGCCTATGTGAAACAACAACCAAATAGTGTATGTAGGCGATGTTGATTTGGGTGACATTATGAATGCAGATGCAGAAGAACTGGCTACTGAAGCTTTAGTTTCTCAGGTAGTGTCATATAATGAAAAGTTTAAATGTCCAACTGCATATTTCTTTGTGAATAAACTGTTGTGAGATGTAATCACTGAAATCGTGAGAGTTTGTATACTGATACTGTTCTCTGAAGGTGTTCATGTGAGGTCAGTGACATGTGATGGTGCTGCTGTCAGCATTCAGACACTTAAGAATCTTGGGTGCTACTGAACCTGGAAAATTTTGTCCCTTACTTCAAGCATCCTGCCAATGACAGTAATGTTCATGCAATTCTTGATCCATACCATATTCTGAAATTAGTTCGTGACGCTTTAGCTAAAAAGAAAATTATTAACTGTGAAGCTGGAGATGTGAAGTGGGACTTTATTTTGAAGTTATCTGCAAGAGTTTAAATCCTTAAAATTTGCCAATTCAATCTCTGATTCACATGTGATTTTCTATAATAAGAAAATGAATGTCTCTTTAGCAGCCCAGACAATGAGTTCCAGTGTTGCTGATGCCATAAAATTTCTGGAGAGTTCCCAGCACCCTGATTTTCAGGACGCCTCTGCCAATGCAGAATTCATCAGAATAATTGATAAACCAGTTGATGTGTGCAGTTCTAGGAATGTTAATGCTAAGGGCTTTAAACAGCCATTGAGAACTGGAAATATAAGTTATTAGACTGAATTTCTTTGTGAGGCAGAAAACTTCCTTCAAACATTAAGGATTGATGGTTCCTGTGCATTAGTACATCCATGAAACACATTTGTACTGGGATTTTTGATGTGCATAAACCGTGTTAGATGCCTCTCCAGTAGTTACTGTTTTGGAATACTGAACCCCTGAAGTATTTTTTAACATACAAATTCTCACAAGATCTTCTAGAAGGCTTTTTTTTTCTTGCATCATATATAAGTCTGGTTGAAGTGATAATCCCATCACGTTACAATTCCAGTCTGTTCCGAGAACAATGTTGCTCAAAAACAATGTTACTGCAAGTGACAAGACTAATGAGATGACACTGAGAAATTGAGCTCTTTCGGTGTTCATGAATTCATGTGCCATAAGAAGCAAAGTGATAAGTTCACTGATGATAGTGAACATGCTAGTTACATTGAGGCACTTGATTCAACAATACTCAATGAATAGCATAACAATTTGTGAAACTTACCAAACGGAAGCGTTGGTATGTTGACAGAACAATAACGAACATGTAGTCTTCCATCCTTCATCAAAGACACCAACCACTTTCTCAAACGCCTGGAATCCTTACCCAGTCTGTTACCCCCGGAAACCATCCTTGTAACCATTGATGCCACTTTCTTATACACAAATATCCTGCACATCCAGGGCCTCGCTGCGATGGAGCACTTCCTTTCACGCCGATCACCTGCCACCCTACCTAAAACCTCTTTCCTCATTACCTTAGCCAGCTTCATCCTAACTCACAACTTCTTCACTTTCGAAGGCCAGACATACCAACAATTAAAGGGAAAAGCCATGGATACCAGGATGGCCCCCTCGTACGCCAACCTATTTATGGGTCGCTTAGAGGAAGCCTTCTTGGTTACCCAAGCCTGCCAACCCAAAATTTGGTACAGATTTATTGATGACATCTTCATGGTCTGGACTCACAGTGAAGAAGAACTCCAGAAGTTCCTCTCCAACCTCAACTCCTTTGGTTCCATCAGATTCACCTGGTCCTACTCCAAATCCCATGCCACTTTCCTCGACATTGACCTCCATCTGTCCAGTGGCCAGCTTCACACATCCATCCACATCAAACCCACCAACAAGCAACAGTACCTCCATTATGACAGTTGCCACCCATTCCATATCAAACGGTCCCTTCCCTACAGCCTAGATCTTCGTGGCAAACGAATCTGCTCCAGTTCTGAATCCCTGAACCATTACACCAACAACCTCAAAACAGCTTTTGCATCCCGCAACTACCCTCCCGACCTGGTACAGAAGCAAATAACCAGAGCCACTTCCTCATCCCCCCAAACCCAGAACCTCCCACAGAAGAACCCCAAAAGTGCCCCACTTGTGACAGGATACTTTCCGGGACTGGATCAGACTCTGAATGTGGCTCTCCAGCAGGGATAAGACTTCCTCAAATCCTGCCCTGAAATGAGATCCATCCTTCACGAAATCCTCCCCACTCCACCAAGAGTGTCTTTCCACCATCCACCTAACCTTCGTATCCTCTTGGTTCATCCCTATGAAATCCCCAAACCACTTTCCTTACCCTCTGGCTCCTACCCTTGTAACTGCCCCCAGTGTAAAACCTGTCCCATGCACCCTCCCACCACCACCTACTCCAGTCCTGTAACCTGGAAGGTGTACACAATCAAAGGCAGAGCCATGTGTGACAGCACCCACATGATTTACCAACTGACCTGCCTACACTGTGAAGCTTTCTATGTGGGAATGACCAGCAACAAACCGTCCATTCGCATGAACAGACACAGGCCGACAGTGTTTGTTGGTAATGAGGATCACCCTGTGGCTAAAGATGCCTTGGTGCACAGCCAACACATTTTGGCACAGTGTTACACTGTCCGGGTTATCTGGATACTTCCCACTGATACCAACCTATCAGAACTCCAGAGATGGGAACTTGCCCTTCAATATATCCTCTCTTCCCCTTACCCACCAGGCCTCAACCTCCGCTAATTTCAAGTTGCCGCCGCTCATAACATCTTTGCCTCTGTACCTCCGCCTCAACTGACATCTCTACCCAAACTCTTTGCCTTTACATGTGTCTGCTTGTGTCTGTTATGTGTGGAAGGATATGTGTGTGTGTGCGCGAGTGTATATCTGTCCCTTTTTCCTCCCCAAGGCAAGTCTTTCCACTCCCGGGATTGGAATGACTCCTTACCCTCTCCCTTAAAACCCACCTCCTTTTGTCTTTCCCTTTCCTTCCCTCTTTCCTGATGAAGCAACCATAGATTGTGAAAGCTTGAAATTTGTGTGTGTGTTTGTGTTCGTTATTGTTTCTATCAACCTACCAACGCTTTCATTTGGTAAGTTACAGAATCTTTGTTTTTAGACATATAATAAGTTGTGAGTAAGATTAGGCAAATGATAAGAGATTATGAGTGCAAAGAGCTTATTACTGTTCCCAAAAAATGCTGAAATGAACACACTTACTGCATGACTCCTGTTGCAAATCCAACTGCCTTTATCATGAAGGTTAACAGAGATGGTTTCTTTCACCCACCTGTAGCATGTTTACAATAGTGCAGCATAAAAAAAATGCTTTAGTTCTGCTCTAGTGAGATTTACTTTATACTCAAACCATTTTTATGAAAGGCTTATTAATTATGTTTCTTGTTTCTCTGGTGAAGAAGCCAGCACATTTGACAAAGCACAGACGCTAGTCTCTGCCATTGAATGTGAAGACAGGCACAAGTCACAGTTAATATGACGTATTGCTACTGTGTACTTTAAGATCAGAATAAAGAGACACACAAAATGTGGCAAAGGTTGGGGAAGTTAATTACATTTGCCAATGTATGACATGCGAATATGTATATTGAATGAAGCAGAACAATAAATAAAAATTAAAATTTGATTTCCACACGTTACTAATTTGAGCAGCCCCTTCCTTCCCCAAAACTCTCGCCTGCAAATTGTTAACACAGCAACATGTAAAGTGATTCATATCAACATTAAAGATTATTCAGCTGTCAGCAGCTGAAATTAGCACCAAAGCAATGGTTTAGTAATTTTGTTGCCTAATGACGTGTACAGAACTTTTCTCGTTAGGAGAGGAGAGAAATGCACTTTGCAGTTCAGGGATCAATGGAACCATATGATTTCCCTTGTTTGTTTTAACCCATGTAGTAATAGTGTTGTGGTGTGTTACGCCACTATGGAATGAAGTTTTCGAGTTGGTTGTGTTTGTAGATGTCATTTTGTCATATTTGGTAGTGCCCTCTGGTGGTGGATGTGGACGTGCTAATTTTAATGTCTGGTATTGGGTTCATTTGAGTTTTCGTTGTCATCATGATATCGTGGTTTTGGGTTTAGGTATTTGGTGTGATTGTGTAGGTGGGTCAAAGGAAATTACCCTTTTCAGTGTTGCAGGTGTTGGGTTTTTGGTATTGGCATCTGCGAAAGAGATTGTAGCTCAAGCGAATTGTCCAATTCGTGTGACTTTGTTGGTGTAAGTTTTTTTGGGTATTATTTGTTTTTGGATGGAGTGATGTTTTTTATTGCTGTATATTTAGCTTGTCCGTGTCCTAAACCTCAGTTAGTTTTATTTTATTTTTGGAGTGAGACGGTACTGTTTCACTTTTATTTTTGTTCGCGTTTGTCGGCATGTCTATGTAGTGACGTCATTGTCATCATTTTGTATACACTGTAGGTAGCTGTTTCCGCCATATTGTCATTGTAACTGCCATCTGCTTCACATCTCCTTTGCAGCAAGCTACGTAACTCTAAGTATTAACTATGTTTTTCTTACTTGTCATTTCTTTTACCGTGTGTTTTTGCTTTTAGGAAGCTTTAATTTTCGAGTACTAGTATTAGTGCTCCATAGATTTTGTGTTTGTTTTGAATACAATCCAGAGACAGTTAGTGCTTATTTTCATTGTTTCCAACAAGAAGTGTCTAGTAACCACAGTTTCGTCAGCTATCAGCCACCTTTAGTGAATTAGCAGTCTAGTTAAAAGTTGATTACTTAACTCTCTACACTAAACTGTTGATTTCTTTGGATGGATAGGATGTGTGACTGCTGTGTACGGACGCAGGAGGAGCTGGCCACTGTTCGCGAACAGCTGAACGTGCTGGTGGCAGCGGTCAGCCGTCTTCAGGCTGCTGCCTCAGAGTGTAGCGGCAGTGGGGACTCTGGTGGGTCACATGGTACAACCCAGGTGTTACATGCTTCTCCCACGGTCACTGCTGTTGAGACATCTTCATGGGTACTGGGCACAGTTGGGCCACCCTCTCCCCAAGAGAAGTGGCGGGTTCAACTGCATTCACGTCACATGAGGCAGAGGGTCAATGTGGAGGCTGGCCGTGTGGCGTTGCCCGCTCTGCCTGTTAGTGGACATGTGGCCACTCCTTCAGTAATGCCCAAGCAGGCACACGGGGGGCGGGGGGGGGGGGCGGGAGGGGTTTATTAGTGATTGGGAGCTCCAATGTCAGGCTGGTGATGGAGCCTCTTAGGGAAATAGCAGAAAGGTCGGGGAAGAAGGCCAGTGCTCACTCTGTCTCCTTGCTGTGGTGTCTCATCCAAGATGTGGAGGAGGCCCTGCTGGCAGCGATAGAGAGCACTGGGTGCATCCGACTGCAAATTGTTGCTCATGTCGGCACCAATGACTCCTGCCATCTGGGTTCAGAGGTCATCCTCAGTTCATACAGGTTGTTGGCGAAGTTTGTATAGGCAGAAAGACTTGCTCGTAGGGTGGAATCTGAGCTAACTATTTGTAGTGTCGCTCCCAGAAACGATTGTGGTCCTCTGGTTTGGAGCTGAGTGGAAGGCTTAAACCAGACGCTGAGACGATTCTGCGGAGATCTAGGGTACAAATTTCTCGACCTCCGCTATTAGGTGCAGAAATGTAGGGTCCCCCTGAATAGTTCAGGCATGCAATATATGCAGGAAGTGGCTACAAGGGTAGCGGAGTACGTGTGAAGTGCACATGTGGTTTTTTTTAGGTTAGATTCGCTCCCTAGACCCCACAAGTCGCCTCCTGAGATGCAACAAGGTAGCAGTAGGCAAAACGCAACAGAGAATGACAGTATTAATGTGGTAATAGTAAACTGCAGGAGCGTCTATAGAAAGGTCCCAGAATTGCTCTCATTAATAAACTGTCACAATGCCCATATAGTACTAGGGACAGAAAGTTGGCTAAAACCAGACGTAAACAGTAATGAAATCCTAAACTCAGATTGGAATGTATACCGCAGAGACAGGCTGGACAGTTAAGGGGGAGGCGTGTTTATAGCGATAAGAAGTGCAATAGTATCGAAGGAAATTGACGGAGATGGGAAATGTGAAATAATTTGGGTGAAGGTCACGGTTATAGCAGGTTCAAACATGGTAATTGGATGTCTCTATAGGCCCCCTGGCTCATCAGCTGTTGTGGCAAAACACCTGAAGGAAAATTTGGAAAATATTTTGAGTAGATTTCCTGACCATGTTATCGTTTTGGGTGGAGAGTTTAATTTACCAGATACAGACTGGGAGACGCAAACGTCTATAACAGGTGTCAGGGACAAAGAAGCCAGTGAAATTTTTTAAAGTGCATTATCTGAAAATTACCTTGAGCAGTTAAACAGAGAACTGACTCGTGGTGGTAACGTATTAGACCTTCTGGTGACAAACAGACCCGAACTATTTGAAACAGTTAACGCAGAACAGGGAATCAGCAATCATAAAGCGGTCACAGCATCGGTAATTTGAGCCGTAAATAGAAATATTAAAAAAAGGTAGGAAGATTTTTCTGTTTAGCAAAAGTGACAAAAAGCAGATTTCAGAGTACTTGATGGCTCAACACAAAAGTTTTATCTCAAGTACAGATAGTATTGAGGATCAGTGGACAAAGTTCAAAACCATCGTACAAATTGCATTAGATGAGTATGTGCCAAGCAAGATCGTAAGAGATGGAAAAGAGCCACCGTAGTACAACAACCGAGTTAGATGGTTCAAATGGTTCTGAGCACTATGGGACTTAACATCTATGGTCATCAGTCCCCTAGAACTTAGAACTACTTAAACCCAAATAACCTAAGGACACCACACAACACCCAGTCATCACGAGGCAGAGAAAATCCCTGACCCCGCCGGAAATCGAACCCGGGAACCCGGGCGTGGGAAGCGAGAACGCTACCGCACGACCACGAGCTGCGGACTAACCGAGTTAGAAAACTGCTACAGAAGCAAAGGGAACTTCACAGCAAATATAAACATAGCCAAAGCCTTGCAGACAAACAAAAATTACACAAAGCGAAATGTAGTGTGAGGAGGTCTCTGCGTGAGGCGTTCAACGAATTCGAAAGTAAAGTTCTATGTACTGATGTGGCAGAAAATCCTAAGAAATTCTGGTATTATGTCAAAGCGGTAGGTGGATCAAAACAAAATGTCCAGACACTCTGTGACCAAAATGGTACTGAAACAGAGGATGACAGATTAAAGGATAAAATACTAAATGTCTTTTTCCAAAGCTGTTTCGTAGAGGAAGACTGCAATGTAGTTTCTTCTCCAAGTTGTTGCACAGATGACAATATTGTAGATATCGAAATAGATGACAGAGGGATAGAAAAATAATTAAAATCGCTCAAAAGAGGAAAGGTCGCTGGACCTGATGGGATACCAGTTCGATTTTACACGGAGTACGCGAAGGAACTTGCCCCCCTTCTCGCAGCGGTGTACCGTAGGTCTCTAGAAGAGCGTAGCGTTCCAAAGGATTGGAAAAGGACACAGGTCATCCCCGTTTTCAAGAAGGGACGTCGAACAGATGTTCAGAACTATAGACCTAATCTGTAACGACGATCAGTTGTAGAATTTTGGAACACATACTATGTTCGAGTATAATGACTTTTCTGGAGACTAGAAATGTGCTCTGTAGGAATCAGCATGGGTTTCAAAAAAGACGATTGTGTGAAACCCAGCTCGCGCTATTCGTCCAAGAGACTTAGAGGGCCACAGACACGGGTTCCCAGGTAGATGACACGTTTCTTGACTTCCGCAAGAGGTTTGATACAGTTCCCCACAGTCGTTTAATGAACAAAGTAAGAGCATATGGACTATTGTGTGATTGGATTGAAGAGTTCCTAGATAACAGAACACAGCATGTCATTCTCAATGGAGAGAAGTCTTCCGAAGTAAGAGTGATTTCAGGTGTGCTGCAGGGGAGTGTCGTAGGACCGTTGCTATTCACAATATATATAAATGATCTTGTGGATAACATCAGAAGTTCACTGAGGCTTTTTACGGATGATGCTGTAGTATATCGAGAGGTTGTAACAATGCAAAATCGTACTGAAATGCAGGAGGATCTGCAACTAATTGACGCATGGTGCAGGGAATGGCAATTGAATCTCAATGTAGACAAGTGTAGTGTGCTGCGAATACATAGAAAGATCCTTTATCATTTAGCTACAATATAGCAGGTCAGCAACTGGAAGCAGTTAATTCCATAAATTATCTGGGAGTGGGCATTAGGAATGATTTAAAATGGAATGACCATATAAAATTAATTGTCGGTAAAGCAGATGCCAGACCGAGATTCATTGGACGAATGCTAAGGAAATGCAGTCCGAAAACAAAGGAAGTAGGTTACAGTACACTTATTCGCCGACTGCTTGAATACTGATCACCGGTGTGGGATCCGTACCAGATAGGGATGATAGAAGAGAGAGAAGATCTAACGGAGAGCAGTGTGCTTCATTATAGGATCATTTAGTAATCGCGAAAGTGTTACGGAGATGATAGATAAACTCCAGTGGAAGACTCTGCAAGAGACGCGCAGTAGCTCAGTACGGGCTTTTGTTGAAGTTTCGAGAAAATATCTTCACCAGGGAGTCAAGCAGTATATTGCTCCCTCCTACGTATAACTCGCGAAAAGACCATGAGGATAAAATCAGAGAGATTAGAGCCCACACAGATGCATACCGACGCTCGTTCTTTCCATGAACAATACGAGACCGGAATAGAAGGGAGAACCGATAGAGGTACTCAAGGTACCCTTCGCCACACTCCGTCAGGTGGCTTGCGGAGTATGGATGTAGATGTAGATGTAGGTTGATGACATCATGGGTCAAAGCGTCGGGTGGAATCGGACGTGTCTGTAATGTCCAGTTCGCCACATAGCCACGTTCATTTCTGAGGAAGAGGATGTGGAACAAAAGTGGAAAAAATTCAGAAACATCGTCCAGTACGCCTTAGATAAGTTCGTACCGACTAAGGTCCAAAGCGAGGGGAAAGATCCACCTTGGTATAACAATCATGTACGAAAGGTACTACGGAAACAAAGAAAGCTTCATCATAGGTTTAAGAGTAGTCGAATCATAGCTGATAAGGAAAAGCTGAACGAAGCGAAAAAGAGCGTAAAGAGAGCAATGAGAGAAGCATTCAACGAATTCGAACATAAAACATTGGCAAACAATCTAAACAAGAACCCCAAAAAGTTTTGGTCATATGTAAAATCGGTAAGCGGATCTAAATCCCCTATTCAGTCACTCGTTGATCACGATGGCACCGAAACAGAGGACGACCGAAGAAAGGCAGAAATACTGAATTCAGTGTTCCGAAACTGTTTCACTGCGGAAAATCGTAACACGGTCCCTGACTTCAGCCGTCGCACGGACGCCAAAATGGAAAATATTGAAATAAACGATATCGGAATTGAAAAACAACTGCTATCACTTAGTAGCGGAAAAGCATCCGGACCAGACGAGATACCCTTAAGATTCTACAGTGATTATGCTAAAGAACTTGCCCCCCTTTCTATCAGCAATTTATCGTAGATCGCTGGAAGAACGTAAAGTACCTAGCGACTGGAAGAAAGCGCAGGTCGTTCCCATTTTCAAGAAGGGTCATAAATCAGATGCGAATAATTATAGGCCTATTTCGCTTACGTCAATCTGTTGTAGAATAATGGAACATGTTTTGTGTTCTCGTATTATGACGTTCTTAGATAATACAAATCTCCTTCATCATAACCAACATGGATTCCGAAAACAGAGATCATGTGAAACTCAGCTCGCCCTATTTGCCCAAGAAATTCACAGTGCCGTAGACACTGGCGAGCAGATTGATGCCGTATTCCTGGACTTCAGGAAGGCATTTGATACGGTTCCGCACTTACGTTTAGTGAAAAAAATACGAGCTTACGGAATATCGGACCAGGTTTGTGATTGGATTCAGGATTTCCTAGAAGAAAGAACACAACATGTCATTCTTAACGGTTCAAAATCTGCAGATGTAGAGGTAATTTCGGGAGTACCGCAGGGAAGCGTGATAGGACCTTTATTGTTTACAATATACATAAATGACTTAGTTGACAACATCGGTAGCTCCGTGAGGCTATTTGCAGATGACACGGTTGTCTACAAGAAAGTAGCAACATCAGAAGACTCGTACGTACTCCAGGAGGACCTGCAGAGGATTAATGCATGGTGCGACAGCTGGCAGCTTTCCCTAAACGTAGATAAATGTAATATAATGCGCATACATAGGGGCAGAAATCCATTCCAGTACGATTATGCCATAGGTGGTAAATCATTGGAAGCGGTAACGACCGTAAAATACTTAGGAGTTACTATCCGGAGCGATCTGAAGTGGAATGATCACATAAAACAAATAGTGGGAAAAGCAGGCGCCAGGTTGAGATTCATAGGAAGAATTCTAAGAAAATGTGACTCATCGACGAAAGAAGTAGCTTACAAAACGCTTGTTCGTCCGATTCTTGAGTATTGCTCATCAGTATGGGACCCTTACCAGGTTGGATTAATAGAAGAGATAGACATGATCCAGCGAAAAGCAGCGCGATTCGTCATGGGGACATTTAGTCAGCGCGAGAGCGTTACGGAGATGCTGAACAAGCTCCAGTGGCGGACACTTCAAGAAAGGCGTTACGCAATACGGAGAGGTTTATTATCGAAATTACGAGAGAGCACATTCCGGGAAGAGATGGGCAACATATTACTACCGCCCACATATATCTCGCGTAATGATCACAACGAAAAGATCCGAGAAATTAGAGCAAATACGGAGACTTACAAGCAGTCGTTCTTCCCATGCACAATTCGTGAATGGAACAGGGAAGGGGGGATCAGATAGTGGTACAATAACTACCCTCCGCCACACACCGTAAGGTGGCTCGCGGAGTATAGATGTAGATGTAGATGTAGATGTAGGTAACTATAATAAGAAATTTTCCATGTCAATGTTTTGACCATGTTGTATCGCAATATACTTCTGTTATTTAGCAAATAAAATGCGAAAAGTGAAAGCAAAAATCTGTTGCACACAGATACGTTTTTTGAGGATCATAATTTGTCAGCACCCTTAGCGGCAATACGTATAAAATAATTGCAAAATTGATCTCGCAGGGAAGGGTTAGAAGACACATGGCAATAACTAACTGTAATCTGTAAACTAAAAAAACACATACACAGCGTCACAGTGTACATAAACGGTAACTTTATTTTTTCTATATACCAGAACAACTTGATACTTTGCCATGGTTTAACACGGCGACTGTGACGTCAAGAATCAAGGCTTTGGGTCGTGTAGTAGTCTCTTCAGTTTAGTATTGAACTCACTGGTGATGCTAAGACTAAAGCACTGTTGATTCTGGAACACTGGATAAATCTTTTTTTAAGCAGCATATTTGATCGACTTTTATATTTCCGACATGCACAGTATTTTGTTTCTCTAAAGATTCTTTCTCAAAAAACAATAATATTACAGCATGCAACAGAATATAATGTGAGTACCTTAATAATAAATGAGATATTATGAAACTGGGTAATAAAAAACCTTGCAGCAGAATACCTACAATCTCGTCTTTAATTTAAACATTGCTGCTTCTGCGAGAAGCATAGCTGCTGTACTAGCATGTTTTTTTTTCCTTTATTGTCATTTCCACTTCCCATCAGGGGCAGGCTGGCAGCAGCATAAGCGCCGTTCTTCAACCAAGAGACATAAATAGACAGGAAGACATTTAAAAACAATATAAAAGAGATAACATGGCGGAATATAGAAACCAAAAATGCGGTACAGAAGCAAAGAAGACATACAAAGCGGTGACTGTAAATTGGAGATAAAAATCTAAAAAGGTATGCTTCACAAAAATAAAAAAAACCCTTCATTAAAAGGCACCAGGCAAAGTACGGCCGGAGCATAAAAGCCCGTAGAATGAGTAAAACAGCTACGTGATGGACGGCATAGCAAGGAACTTTCATGGACAATAAACAGGTCGAGCACACAATTAAAACCCACATCACTAGATGACACTGAATAACGACACCGAAACACAGCACTAACGTAGCACACTGATAATGAATAAAAACTTGAGAGGATCTGCATGGGGGGGGGGGGGGGCAAGGGAAATGGGAGGAAGGGGAAAGGAGGCGAGGAGGAGGGGAGAGAAAGGGGGATGAGGTGGGGGGTGGACTGAAGGAGGGCTTGGAAGGGAAGGGACAGGAGAGGAAAACAGCTGAGGAGTGGGTGCAGGGACTCAGGGAGGGAAGGAGGAAAATCTGCTCTGGGAGAAGGAGGGGAGAGGAAAAAGGGTGCCCTGGAAAGGGAGGGGGGGGACAAGGCCAGGTTACAGTTGGAAGGAAGGGTGTATGTTATGGTGAAGTTCATCATCTGGGAGGGTGAGGTGCCGGAAATTGCCCTGATGAAGGAGATGGAGGGTGTGGAGGTGGAGAGAGGGAGGTATACCGCACTAGAGGTGCGACAACAGTTGGGGGAGTGGGAGGAAGGAGGAAACCAGGGAGTGGTGGGGATCAAGCCTGTGGACAGTGTAAAGGATGCAGAGATGTTGGAGGAAAAGAGGAGATGGGGGAAAAGGATGAGGTCATACAGAAGCCGTATGGGGGAAGGAAGGCAGATACGGAAGGCAAGGCAGAGCACATGGCGTTCGAGGATTTGGAGGGCCTTGTAATAGTGGGTGAGTGCGGAGATCCAGGCAATGCTGGCATAACACAGGATAGGTCGGATGTGGGATTTGTAGGTGTGGAGGATGGTGGAAGGCTGCAATCCCCATGTCCAGCCAGACAGGAGTTTCAGAAGGCGGAGGCGGGAATGGGCTATCTGCTGGATGGTCAGGAGGTGAGGGGTCAAAATGAGGTGACGGTTGAGGGTGGCAGTGAGTTAAATGGGACGACCATAAAGGGTGAGGTAGAAATCATGGAGATGGAAGGAGCGTGTGGTGCAGGGACAGCCTGGACGTCGAGCCGCAAAGCAGGTGACAGCCTGGATGTCAAGCCGCAAAGCAGGCGACAGCTGGGATGTCGAGCCGCAAAGCAGGTGACAGCCTGGATGTCGAGCCGCAAAGCAGGCGACAGCCTGGATGTCGAGCCACAAAGCAGGTGGCAGCCTGGATGTCAAGCCACAAAGCAGGCGACAGCCTGGATGTTGAGCCACAAAGCAGGCGACAGCCTGGATGTTGAGCCGCAAAGCAGGCGACAGCCTGGATGTCGAGCCGCAAAGCAGGCGACAGCCTGGATGTCGAGCCACAAAGCAGGCGACAGCCTGGATGTCAAGCCACAAAGCAGGCGACAGCCTGGATGTTGAGCCACAAAGCAGGCGACAGCCTGGATGTCGAGCCGCAAAGCAGGCGACAGCCTGGATGTCGAGCCACAAAGCAAGCGACAGCCTGGATGTCGAGCTGCAAAGCAGGTGACAGCCTGGATGTCGAGCCGCAAAACAGGCGACAGCCTGGATGTCGAGCCACAAAGCAGGCGACGGCCTGGATGTCGAGCCACAAATCAGGCGACAGCCTGGATGTCAAGCCACAAATCAGGCGATAGCCTGGATGTTAAGAGGCAAAGCAGGAGACAGTCTGGTTGGTATCCTATTGCTTTCTGGGGCATCTGCAGACAGCTTTCGGGCTGGAATCTCATTAACTGGAGTATCTTCAGTGATGGCTCCTGCTTCAAACTGAGCCCTGATGACCAGCGAAGATGGATCTGGAGACTCCCCAGGCATTGATGGGATACTAAACTGACTTTCGCCCATCATACGGCTCGACATTTGGGATTGATGGCCTAGGGTGCCAATTCATTTCATAATAGGACCACTTTGGTTGTCATCCATAGCACCATTACAGAACAGCAGTATGATTACAATATTCTACGGTCCTTTTCGTTACCCTTCATGGAAAGCTACGCAGGACTTCCATTTCAGAAAGATAATGCCCACCCGTACACGGCGAGAGTTTCTACTGCTTGTCTTCATGCTTGTCAAACCTTACCTTGGCCAACAAGGTCGCCAGGTCGCTCTCCAATTGAGAACTTTTGGAGTTTTATGGGCAGGGTCCTGCAACCAACTCAGCATTTTGACGATCAACGCGACAGCTGGAAAGAATCTGGCACGATATCCTTCAGGAGGAATCCAAGAACTCAGTCAATCAATGCTAAGCCGAATAGTTGCTCCACCAGAAGTGGACCAGCGCGGTACTGACTTTCTCAGTTTGTGAAATTTGTTCTCTTTAATAAATCATGCAATTCTTAATCAATTTTAGTCTTGGCTGTACATTTTCATCACATCTACCAGTTTCCGTTCCATTCGGATAATTCCTCCATGGTGCGTCGTTTTTTTTTTTCTTAGAGTACATTTTAAGGCAGATTGCTTTGCTGCCTAATCGTCACGCATATTTCAGTAGTATGTGTCAAGTACATGTTTAATGTTATTAATATGAGATTCGTTGCCACCTTTTCATTCATTAAGCAGAAATTACGTCTTCATATAATTAAATTCAGAGTGTCCAGCGAGATTTGAAATAAATCTGCAAAAATTCACAAAAATAATTGATTCATACTCTTCTAATGCTAGGCTGAAACTAACAATTAATTGAAATTTACTAAAAATCGGGTTTAGGAAAATAAAGTCAGAAGGGTAGAGAAAATTTTGCTGGATAACAACAAAAATGACACATTAAAAGTCACCAGAAAATACCCTTGAATTGGCTGGCATAATCAGTTCCAAGGTAATCCTCGTGTCTACAGTCACTTTATTTTGTAGCACTGCAATAGCAGTGCAGAATTCGTATCTTAGTGACTACATGTGGCGCTCTGTTGCACTCAGACTTTGAAAAGGTCACAGTCCTGGAGAGCATATTATTCCGAACGTAAAATTTCACAGTTTTCCCCCTTCTTCTGGCTCAGAAAACTGTATTTCCATTTCTCGGGTGATGTGTTTTGGAGTAATTATATGTTTAAACACAATATAGCACGGCTATGTACTTCCGAATACAATGGATTTGATTATATCTACATCTACATCCATACTCCGCAAGCCATCTGACTGTGTGTGGTGGAGGGTACTTTGAGTACATCTATCGGCTCTCCCTTCTATTCCTGTCTCGTATTGTTCGTGGAAGTAGGAGGGAGCAATATACTGCTTGACTCCTTGGTGCCGGCCGGAGTGACCGAGCGGTTCTAGGCGCTACAGTCTGGAACCGCGTGACCGCTACGGTCGCAGGTTCGAATCCTGCTTCGGGCATGGATGTGTGTGATGTCCTTAGGTTAGTTAGGTTTAAGTAGTTCTAAGTTCTAGGGGACTGATGACCTCAGTAGTTAAGTCCCATAGTGCTCAGAGCCATTTGACTCCTCGGTGAAGGTATGTTCTCTTAACTTCAACAAAAGCCCGTACCGAGCTACTGAGCGTCTCTCCTGCAGAGTCTTCAACTGGAGTTTATCTATCATCTCCGTAACGCTTTCGCGATTACTAAATGATCCTGTAACGAAGCGCGCTGCTCTCCGTTGGATCTTCTCAATCTCATCTTTCAACCCTATCTGGTACGGATCCCACACTGGTGAGCAATGTTCAAGGTGTATGAGGGTGTAATTTCAGCTCATTAAATAAAAAAGGTGGCACGTATACTCAAATTACTAACATTAAACATGTACTTCGCACATGCATTGAAATACGTGTAACGTTTAGAAAGCACAGTAATCTGCCTTATAAAGACACACTAAGACAAAAAAACGACGCACCATGAAGGCATTATCCGAATGGAACGGAAATTGGTAGATGTGATATACATGTACAGCCAAAAAATAATTGCAGTTACAGAAGAAATTGATGATTTATTAAAGAGAACGAACTTAACAAACTGAGCAAGTTAATAATGCATTGGGTCCACCTCTGTCCCTCATGCAAGCAGCTCTGTTGCGTAAAACTGAATGCAGAATCAGCAAGGCTTCATTGGTTTTCTTTCTACACAGAAAAATGGTAAATTACTAGTATACTGCTAATATGTTTATGAGTTCGAAATCGGCGACGGAATTCGTGCTCCAGGGTGAGAGACTCGCTCGTTTCTGCATTCCTATAAGAGCTGAACGGCGGATCACTATAAGTAGTTAACGACATTGTTTCGGCACTGTTTTGTGAAGATTCATAGCCATATTGACTGCAGATTAGCTCCAGAGTCACAGCCGAGCCAACGAATCAGCGTAATTTCGCGTGAACGGGGCCGAGTACCCTCGACAAAATGTGCTTTGACCGTCCTGGGCCTAATCCCAAAACGGTCATTTACTTGCTACGGGAGACTAACCACACGGTTTATTATTCTCACTTTTTATCCAGACGCACGCTGCATGCACTGCCAGCCTACGGCTCATGGAAAAAATTGTGCGGCCACCGGAATGCCATGCAGCAGAACAGTGTTGGGTACCCGAGCACCTGATTGACCAGAGACACCGCCCCACCTTCTGTCAACAGGATCCTTAGAAGTCAGCCCCCGTCCCTTAGAAAGTATCTCTACAGGCAACTCGGCCCACAGTCGCTGCTGTGGCTTATCACTAGCTCCCCAACCTATGGCGCGCAGAACGACATTAACTAATCCACATCAAAATGTTCCCAATCAGAATGCAGAAGGTTCAGAAATAGGACAACATGGCTTGGCCTTTATAGTTCAAAAATGGCTCTGAGCACTATGGGACTTAACATCTATGGTCATCAGTCCCCTAGAACTTAGAACTACTTAAACCCAACTAACCTAAGGACATCACACAACACCCAGTCATCACGAGGCAGAGAAAATCCCTGACCCCGCCGGGAATCGAACCCGGGAACCCAGGCGCGGGAAGCGAGAACGCTACCGCTCGACCACGAGCTGCGGACGCCTTTATAGTTGCTGGTGTCGTTACCATAGGTGGCAAAAGTGTAAATCAAGTGGTAAAAACATGATTGTGGCTCTTATTAACGAAATTTACGGAATTAAAATGTGATGTGTGAGGTCAGGAATCGACTGACACCTTACAATCTAAGAAAATGCAAGGTATGTAGGGATTGGTAAAGCTGCAGTTTTTCTAATCACTGTCAACAATGTTAGATGAGCAGTTTATTGGAGTTGCAGACAATAGCTGCTAGAAATTCAAGATTATTCAGTAGTAAATAAAAAGGTTGTATCCTGATACCAGGGGGAGCCAACTTCCCCCTTTTGCTCTCCCCCTCTCCTCCGTTGCAGAGGCCTAAGTCTCCTTCACAAAACTGAAATGAAACTTGCGATTACTACCAATTGAGGCCATGATTACGCTAAAAACAGTGTAGGAGTCAGTGGGCTGTGACCCCTATAGGCACACGATGATGAAGCATGGAGTGTGGTGGTGAGTTCTGTCAAATGCCTAGTGGTGCAATTGAGATACTGAGGCGTAGCGCCGTATAACGATCCTGCTGTGGAGGCGGTTTTAAGTGGGAGATGTGTCTCAGAGCTGGATAGTGACAGATGGTGACGCGAGACTGGACGCGCACGTAGTTTATGTATCAGCCGATAGAGGACAATATTGGATAGAGGGACTGTGATTTTAGTTTCGATTGTGCCCACTAGAGTGCACTAAAGTAAGAGAATGTTTTTCGTAAACTGTTCTAGTATTTTCATAAAGTGTTATTATGTTTTTTTGTGTATGTAAAATGTTATAAATGTGTTTTAGCAGTATGAATGATGCGTGAGTGTGGTTTAAGGTTAACAAGAAGATAATTGTTTAACGAGTTATGTAGTAGGATTTAGTGTGGGGACATTTCGAAGAAGTGTGGATATGGACAAAGGGGATTTTTGTAGAATAGATTTGTAAAGTAAGTTTATGGTAAAGGGAAAGTAATTCAGGTATAAATAACAATAGTAAATAACTTTATGCATAAGCAAAACTTCAGCATATTAGATAATTACGTCGGTAAAAGGTGCAGTCGTTAGGTTTACTAATTTGCGATTGGTTATTGATGAAAAGCGCGGATTGACGCTTGAGAATGTTGTTTTGCTATTGGCTGTTGAGTAAACTGACCAATGGTGACGCAATATTCTTCGAGCGCCTTTCTCTACTGGTAGAGAAGACTTAAGAGTATTCGAGAGACGAGTGGGAGCCTAGCCATGAAACAGTTCGGACGTGTGTGGTAGAGGTTCCGATGGAAATGATAAATTGCCGGATCTAGCAGTGTTTCATGCATCAAAAGTGTGGTAAAGTGACGGCATCATTATTCCGATGGGCGTGTAGAAATTTCGGAATTTTTAAGTGAATTTTGTGACGAGAAAAGATATATATTCCTTGGGCGTATTGAGCAGGTCGGTGGCTAAAAACTGTGATTGTATTAGGTACCGACAGACTTAATATTTGGCGAGCATTCTCAATCAAAAACAATAAGTATTTTTGTAGCTATTGCGTTTTCGGGAAATGCAACACCATAAACTTGTCAACGTGAGTGAAAGGGATTGTGAGTGACTGTGTTAAGACTAGCACGGGCTTGGCAGTGATACTTGTTCACCTAAGTTTCAGAATGTATTAATTGAGGACAAAATTTCCAACCTTTCATTTGTGTGAAAACTTCCTCCCGAAACGTAGATTAGTGACTTCAATTGCAGCCTGGTTCACGTCGAAGTACAGTAGGTTTCACTCGGCTTTCCTACTGATGATCTGCTGAGACAATGTTCACAGGTAGGTGCAGGTTCGTCGTAAAGGGACGGAAAAAACCGCGACGCAGCAACACCATTAGCGGATTACACATTTATTGGTTTTGGTGTTAGATTTGAATCATCTCCTCCTCAGCAGTGGTGACAGCAGCAGGAACACAACACAAAATTGGAATGTGCTGATGCACCCACCACAGCAGTCTCAATGGCGCCAGCATAGCCAGCGCCAACAGCAGGCCAGGCTGGCTGCTCTCTCGAAGGCAATCGATATCTGGTGAATGCGACGTTATTGCTTGACGAGGATGACTGAATGTGGCCCAGTTTTCAGGCCCGTCAGCATTTTTCACCGTGTCGGACCTTTCGGCTTTCATCTCTATGCTTCCTGCAGCATCAGTGGGCTGAAAGTCGTTCTTGCATATGATTTGTGTGTTGTTACTCCACTGTGCATGGGAGGCAGAATGACGTTATGCTCCCTTTACACTGAGCTCATAATACACCATTGGCAGTTCGCAGACCTCGCTAGAGCATTGTGTCGCAATGGCCTTGGTTGTGAATCATGCTAGCTGAAGTATCAGCTCTCCAATCTGTTTGACAATTCTATGCAGATTTTGTGCATGAACATGACTTGGTGATGGCCATCGAGGAACTTCAAAAAGTTTACATTTGCATAGGATACCTTACTGTTCACAACACTCCCCTCTCCTTGAGAAAATTCACACTGTATTTTTTCAGACTACTTCTGAAATAATCTCGTTACACATATTTTTACATTGATAATTATACGCAGTACAGGTATTATGTGGCTGTTCATGAGAGCTGAACCACAAGGTTATTGTTTTGTTTCTTAATTGTATAACACTATTTTGTATATAAGGTTCACTGAATTCATCTGGCTAATACTTCACTGTCTCTGTTTACTCCTTATATGTTAATACGTATTCACATTTCCATTATTTTATACTTCCTGTTCTTTAGTTATAATAAGCCAATCCACAAGTGTCTTAATGTATGGACAACTCAGGGAGATTGACAGTTTTACATTTAAGGCAAATGTAGCGTCTACAAAATGTTAGTGGGACCATCACAACACTGGTGGTTATAACACTTACAGCCTTCGAGTCATAACATTGTTTGTCTCATTATTGCTTGATACATTGAAACATTTGTTCGATGGAAATTAGTCCTTCATTTGGTGCGATAAGATCTTCCAATGAGTGAAATAGGTCGGGGCTCAAGGTGGTGTTTCAGAAAGTCAGGTTTTGCGCTACTAACACCACTAACAGTTTTTCACGCCAATACAGTGCAGGGTATGATAACTTGATTGTGGTCGTACTGTACTGTTGTAGCTGGACGGCAAACTATGCTCCTGCTATATCACAAGTTGTACTTTTTATTAATACACCAATGTTCTGTAATTCTACTTTTGTCATGCCTTTGGGTTTTCCGTTCTTGCAGCAGTTCATGATTACAATTTCCGGTGAGAAAACTGAATAAAAACAATGTGCTCCCACTCTCTGGAAATGAGGTTGTGGGGCCAGCGCTTCCCTTTGGACTGTCACTTCCGTTTCCCATAAGAAGAACTGTATTTTACATGCTCTTGTGTTAGTCTGCACCACTCCCACTGGATGACAAGCAAACGTTAATAAAGACTCGTGTATCTGTGAAAAGACCTGGGCGCGAAACATACAAAAACTACCACCGTCATACCGTAGCAAAAGAACTGGTAGAGAACCCGAGAAAATTCTGGTCCTATATAAATCAGTAAGTGGGTCTAAGGCTTCCATTCAGTCCCATGTTGACCAGTCAGTTGAAGATAGCGAAACAAAAGTCGAAGTTTTAAATTTTGCGTTCAAGAAATAATTCACACAGTAGATTCGTACAAACATACAGCCATTTGACCACTGAACAGACTCTCATATGGACGACATAGTAATAAGCATCCCTGGTGTAGAGAAACAACTGAAGGTTTGAAAGCAAATAAGTCACAAGGTCCGGATGGAATCTCAATCCCGTTGTACAAAGAGTATTCTATGGCATTGGCCCCTTATCTAGCTTGGATTTATCGTGAATCTCTCGTCCAGCACAAAGTCCCAAGCAACTGGAAACAAAGGGCAGGGGACTCCTGCATATAAAAAGCCTGAAAGAACGGTCCCACAAAATTACAGACCAATATCTCCAACTTTGAGTTCCTCCAGAATCCTTGAATATATTTTCATTTCCAATGTAATAAATTTTCTTGAGACTGAGAAGCTTACGTCCACGAATTAGCGTGGCTGTAGAAAGCACTGCTCGTGCAAAACTCAGCTTACCCTTTTCTCACGTGATACGAGGGCTATCCACAAAGTACATTACGTTTTCGTTTGTGTCCGTTAGGGGTGGGGCTAGCGCGGCCATCTTGGTGTCATGGCATTCCGCCGCTCAGTCGGCATCCTGCCGTGCTAGTGAGAGGTTCGTGCTGTACTCCGTTGAGTTAGTGTGACAGTTTGAAATGTCAGCGTTAATTGTAAATGCCGCGAAGTGTGAAGTGCGTGCTGTAATAAGGTTTCTAACTGCAAAAAAACTGTACACCGATAGAAATCTATCGGCAGCTTTGTGAAGTGTATGGGGACAACATAAATCACTGAAGGTGGAGTGCGTCAATGGGTCATAAACTTTAAAAATGGCGGAACTAACGTTCACGACGAAGAGCGAACTGGAAGACCCAGCATAGTGACTGCCGAACTTGTCGAAAAAGTCGATGCCACGGTCCGTGAAAACCGTAATTTCACAATAACGGAACTCTCTATGAGTTTTCCACAAATTTAACGACGTTTGTTGCACGAACTCATTACCGAAAAGCTTGTTACCACAAGTTTTGTGCAAGATGGATACCAAAAATCTTGACAGAGATTCACAAAAATCAGCGAATGGCTGCAGCGTTAACGTTTTTGGACGCTTACGAGAAAGATGGCGACTCTTTACTCGATCGCATTGTTACTGGTGACGAAACATGGGTTAAGCATGTGAACTGCGAGACAAAATTGCAGTCAGTGCAGTGGGGGCACACAAATTCCCCCGAAAAACCCAAGAAATGCATGCAGACAATGTCGGCAAGGAAGTTGATGGCGACTGTCTTTTGGGACAGAAAACGTGTGATTTTTGTGGATTTCCTGGAAAGAGGCACTACAATAAACTCTCAAAGGTATTGCCAAACTCTGCACAACCTCAGAAGAGCAATACAAAACAAGCGCAGGGGAAAGTTGGGCTCAAAGATCTTGCTGATTCACGACAACGCCCGGGCCCACACGGCAAATGCCACTCATGAAGTTCTCGAACCTTTTAAGTAGGAGTTGTTTCCTCATCCGCCGTACAGTCCCGACCTGGCACCGAGCGACTTCCACTTATTCCCAGCAATGAAGAAGTGGTTGGCTATGCAGCGTTTTGATGACGACGCACAGCTTCAAGAAGAGGTAACACGTGGTTGAAGGCGCAGGCGGCCGAATTTTACGACGAAGGAATTTCCAAGCTCGTCCATCGCTACGATAAATGGCTTAATTTAAATGGCAACTATGTAGAAAAGTAGTATTCGTGGTGTCACCGCCAGACACCACACTTGCTAGGTGGTAGCCTTTAAATCGCCCGCGGTCCATTAGTATACGTCGGACCCGCATGTCGCCACTGTCAGTGATAGCAGACCGAGCGCCACCATACGGCAGGTCTAGAGAGACGTACTGGCACTCGCCCCAGTTGTACAGCCGACTTTGCTAGCGATGCCATACTGACAAATACGCTCTCATTTGCCGAAACGATAGTTAGCATAGCCTTCAGCTAAGTCAATTGCTACGACCTAGCAAGGCGCCATCACCAAGTTATATTGAGATGATAATACTGTATCATCAAGAGCAATGTTCAACAATTGTGGATTAAAGTTAAGTATTCCAGAAGCTACGTACTTTTCTTTATAGCATTCATTACGTATCCTGTTTCAGACCTCACGCCAGCCTGCGTGAGTTTAAGCGCGTGCCTTTCGGCTTCCTCTCGTTGTGACTTGGCTGTCTTGCTAAGTCACAACAGTATTTAAGTGTGGCTTTCATCTGTATATAATAAAAAAATGTTCCAATACTTTATTTATTTTTAATTCCAAAACGTAATGTACTTTGTGGATAGCCCTCGTATATTGTGAACTATGGATGAATGGAAACAGGCAGATTCGATATTTCTAGATTTTCAGAGAGGATTTGACACTGTGCCCCGTTGCAGGGTGTAAATGAAGGTACAAGTACAGATATGTGAGTGGCTCGTAGACTTCTTAAGTGATAGTACCCAGTATGTCGTACTCGATGGCGAGTGTTCATCATAGGCAACAGTAGCATCTGGAGTGCTCCACCAAGGTGTGATAGGACAGCTGTTGTTCTCTATATACATTAATAATTTGGGAAACGGGGTGGGCAACAGCCTGCAGTTGTTTTCTGATGACACTGTGGTGTACAGTAGAGTATCGAGGTTTAGCGACTGTAGGAGGATACAAGAGGACTTATACAAAATTTCTAGATGGTGTGATGAATTGCAGATAGCCATAAACGTGAGAAAACTTAAGTTAATGCGGATGAGTAGGGAGAAACAAAGCTGTAATGTTTGAATACAGCATTAGTGGTGTACTGCTTGACACAGTCACATTGTTTAAATATCTGGGCATAGTGTTGCAAAGCATACGAAACGGAATGAACATGTGAGCACTGTGGTGGGGAAGGCGAATGGTCAACTTCGGTTTATTGGGGGAATTTTAGGAAAGTGTGATTCATCTGTAAAGGACACTGCATATAGGTCACTGGTGCGACTTATTCTTGAATGTTGCTGAAGTGTTTGGGATCCATACCAGTTCGGATTGAAGGAAGACATTTAAGCACTTCAGAGGCAGGTTGCTAGATTGGTTACTGGTAGGTTCAAGCTACACATGTTCACGTAGATGCTTCGAGAACTAAAACGGGAATCCCTGGTGGGAAGGCGACGTTCTTTTCGAGGAGCGCTATTGACAAAATTTAGAGACTGGCATTTGAAGCTGACTGCCGAATGATTCTATTACTGACAACATACACTGTGCTTAAGCAGCAAAAAGGCTCATATGGAGACATATAGATAGTCGTTTTTCCCTCGCTCTTTTTGCAAGTGGAACACAAAAAGAAATGACTGGTAGTGGTACACGGTACCCTGCGCCATGCAATGTACGGTGACTTGTGCAGTACCGATGTAGATGTAGGTGAATTGTAATTTTTTCTCAGTCATTCACACAAGTCTTCCAGTGACATGAGAAAGTAAACTTCTGTCTGCTCTGAGAGCTCCCTGAGTTCGTATTTGTATCCACTTAAGAGAAAGGAACCTTTATCAATTCCCTCTCTCATCCGAAAATGCATATACATAAAAAATAACCCTATTCAACAACAAAAAACTTCCAAAACCCATTATACATAAGAGAAGAATAAATTCGTTACTTATAATACTATCTGAGTGTGCAAGGTTCGCAGTGTGTGTCCTGATCATCATTATGTAATCGCTTCCTAACTTTTTTTAGATGTTTTCTTTAGCACTAGTATAGCTGATGGAACTTGCAACAATGCGTCCATGGCTTCTCCGAATGGCTTGGCCCCACTCAGATGAACAATAGATAATTCCATCAGTAATTTAGCATTTACTGGTGAAGTCATTTCAGTAACTTTGTATGGTGTGTGGTACTTACTAGGGTATCCAGCACTCAAACTAACTTGAGTACCGAACTGTTCGCCATCTCATGTGCCAATGTGTTAGCCTGTTGATCAGGGATTGCTATCATTGTTATGAATCACGAAAAATGGTCTATCGTCGTCACTACATACTTTTTCCCTGTGATTGTTCTATTAATGAGTCCTAAAGCATCTAACCCGATCATTTCAGAAGACGGAGATGCCTCTGGAAATAATTGTAATGGATTTTCCAATTTCTAAAGTTAGCATACAAGGTAGAGAGTTTTTCACATACTCTTCCACATTATGTTTCCTCATTTTCCACCAGAATTTCTCAGGAACTCATCTATCCATTGTTCTGAAACTGCCATGGTACACAATATGTGGACATGTACTTGTCTTAAAATCTTGTCCTGCTGCTCGAACCACTACTATTGTCCTCACGTTGTCAATCTGCAGAATAAGCAGTCATGTGTGACGAACTGCTGCTGTAGCCAGAATGCCTCATAGTCTGCATCAGATGTTTGCGCCTTCTGTCATTCAGCCACGCTTTTGCCCAGTACTTGAAGCACTCCAGTTTTCCAGCTTAAAGTATCTGCATTGGTGTGCTTCCTATCTGATTTATGAACAACTTCATAGTCAGGTTCCCTCAGAGTGCCTATCGTGTCAGTGTACTAGAAGGATCTTTCAATCCTAACAACCATTTTAGCGATGTCACTACCTTAAATTTCTGATCTTACAAATAGCAGCAAAACTAGGAAATACTGTAAATATTTGCAAACATCTTTTTCAAAGTACAGTAGTTCTGTTCTGTACGGTTTAGTTGCCTTGAAGCATAAGCCAATGGACGTCCCTTGCCATCCATATTTTGGTTGAAAATACAACCTAGCACACCATTGTTGGCATCATATGATATGATGAACTCCTCCTCAAAGACAGGAAATGTCTTCACTGGATCCGATATTAATGTATTTTTAGGTGTTTCAAACGCTGTTCGACACTCTCAGTCATCCAAATTTTGCCCATTTTCTTATTAAATGATTGAAAGGTTTCCAGTTTCTGCAAAATATCTGATGAATTTTCTGTAATATTGTAGTTATAGAGGCTTAGGAATGATTGTAATTGTTTCATTGTTTGAAGTGTCGAGAATGCACAGACTGCTGATACTAATCAGGGTTCAGATTTTTCTCACTTCCCACTAATCTGATGCCTGAGGTAGTTCACTTCTGTCTTCACAAAAGGCATTTACCCATTTTGAATGTCAGACATGCTGTCTGTAGTTTGTTGAATACTGCTTGCCGGCCGAAGTGGCCGTGCGGTTAAAGGCGCTGCAGTATGGAACCGCAAGACCGCTACGGTCGCAGGTTCGAATCCTGCCTTGGGCACGGATGTTTGGGATGTCCTTAGGTTAGTTAGGTTTAACTAGTTCTAAGTTATAGGGGACTAATTACCTCTGCAGTTGAGTCCCATAGTGCTCAGAGTCATTTGAACCATTTTTTTGAATACTGCTTCTAAACATCTCATGTGTTCCTCCATATTTTTCGAGAATACTATGATGCCATCCAAGTTCATCATACACTCCTTAAGTTCTTGGTCTAATAGTCTCTATGAAATAGATGGTGAGTTCTTTGAACCTCATTCTCTGACACTGATAACGGCCGCATTGTATAGTGAAGGCAGTTTTTGGTCTATCTTCTGGGACCACTTCTAGCTGATGATATGTGCCATTCGGATCCATCATTGAGAAATACTTGCACTGGCCTAAGTTGTTCAACGGCTTAGTAATGTTTGGAATGGGATAGGCATCAACGACAGCCCTTGGCTTTAAATAGCTGTAATCGCAATAGAATCTATATTTTTGGTACAATCCGGTGATTTCTTCGAAATTATTACTACTGCTGCGCCCATGGGCTATGTTCTATTATTCCCTCCACTAGTTGCTGATCAATCACTTTCTCCAGTAATGCCTTGGTACATGGTACGGCTTCCTATAGACCAGAGCATTATCACCCATGGGTGTACAATATTGTGTAACTGGGGTTGCTGTTAATGGAGCATATGTATTAAATAAATCCTTGAATCATAGCAATAAACCTTCCATCGCTTGTTGATCAATATCTTGTAAGTGATCAATATGCAGTAACGGTTTGCTTGTGGCTCTGGTCATCACATGACCTATCAATACCTCCTTCATCCAAAATACCTGAGCTGGCAGTTATTAATCTCTTTGGCAGGCTAACCTCAACCATCCAAAATTATCTATGCCAACGGGAATGACAAACCTACTGTTTATATTACTAAGGCTTGCTGTGCTTCTGTGCACAAAACAATGCATTTTATATAATTCCCCATTATTCTCTAGTGGTTCTACAGCAGACAGTGCTTCTTTTAGTAAGTCAATACTTACAGTAAAGCGAACTGATTTCCCTGTAACCAACATTACATTATCTGTGAACCAATCTTTCGCACCTGTGTTCGCAGTTCAGTTGGTAACACCTTCATGGCCAGTGCACCTTGCAAGTTTGCCTCACTTGCTCTCAAAAAGATCCAGACCGTGACTGATGTGTGCATCTCTCTCTGTTGAAAACTTATGTTTCTTGCCCTGTACTAAGCCTGATAAGCAACATTCTGTCTCTGGATATGTCTGCGCAGTATTGTGTCCTATTGGCAATGCTTTACGACAGGTGATCCATGCCTATTTGCATTTAATGAATCCTTCTGCTGATGCTATTTCCCTGTTTCATAGCTCTAAACTCCTGGCCTTATGGCCAACTTGACCACATTCATAGCAATCTGATAGATGATATTGCTTCTGCAGATGGCTTTTACATCCACATATGTAAGATTTTATGTTGGAGGTGAAGACTAACGGTCACTATATCCGTTTGTAGCGATATCGATTTCCTCTGTGTGGCAGTCCTAACAGCTGACAGCAAATCATATGAATTCTCCATCTTGATCCTGCATGACATCAGTGGGGACACCCCATAAAGAGATATCAAGCAACCTGTTTTCAGCTTCGTGCAGGATGACTGTCAGCCTCTAAACTACATGTCAGCTCATATGTCTGTGCATTACTCTTTCAGATTTTATCCAAGAATGATTCCACTGATTCATTGTGTTTCTGTGCCAAACAACTAAGTATTTCTCGGAAGAATCTCGTGATATTCTGTTTCCAGTAGCGCTGACACAGGCCAACAACTAACTGCTCAAACATATCTTCTTTACTAAGTATTTCGTGATATGTAACGTATGTCTTAGCCTCACCCACTAACTGTAAATTAGCCATATTTAGATATGACTTGTCTGACCAATTACTCAATTTGGTGATAGCTACAACATTGTTAATAACACAGTTACATCCTCCATTGTTTTCCCAGAGAAGACATTATCATGTTGGCTGCTAATGAATCCACAGAAAAAGGGGATATGTCCAACACTGATTTTGCTTCCACTCATATAGATTGCATTTGTTGTTGAACGGATTGCAATACTTCCACTTGTGTACATAATTTCTCATCGTATTTTCTGCTGAGAATTAACTCCCAATAACCTCGTTACCTGTGTATCATTCATAGAGGCTGCATGTGTGTCGCATTTTGTGCATTCCACAAGTGTCGTTACTATAAAAGAAAAATGGGGAAAATCTGAATTTACCATACACACAAAAAATAAACTAAATTATTTTTTACTCCATATTATTGCTGAATGCGAATCAAAACAGTCTTATACTAAATGACCAAATTGTCTGCAAATGATAGATGTAACTGGCACTGCCTTAGTGCACGACATCTCATGCCCTGACAAAATACAGAACTTACACACTACTGGGATTAAAAATGTTTCCTTGAAATTTAGAAGAAACTGCGACAAGCCTGCAAGCTCCTGTGATTTAACAAACGACGCTTTCAAAGTGCTGTGAATATCTCTGACATGGTCATAACTAATGAGCACCAAAAGTTGGCCAACAGAAAAATGTTCACTCACTGCACACCACCGAGTTCGACTGGAAGTCCACACGAATGAGACAATTGATGCTGCAGTTATGGTCCCACTGTTAACAAAGTCCTGGGGTGATAGCCAATTCTGACACCAATATGGAGGAATCAGTGGGATATGACCCCTACAGATGCAGGATGACAAAGTGTGGAGTGTGGTGGTTAGTCCTGTCAGGTGCCTTGGGGTGCTAATGTGACAGGATTAGCATATTTAACGTTTATTTGTTTTGGTTTTACAACTGAACCATCTTCTCCACTGCAGTAGAAGCAGAACGTGGCCATGGAACGTACTGATGCGTCCACCTTAACAATCTTGAAGGGTATCAATGTAGTCAAAGCTGCCAGCAGACATCGAAGATAGCATCTCAGTAAGTTCTCAGCAGCTCTGCAAGAGATGACAGTGGTGGTGCAAAGTCATGGGTACTCCACCAGAGGAAGCTCATGGACACTGATGTCTGTGATGATAATGATGATGATTTGATGTGAGGGGCGCTCGACATCATGGTCATCAGCACCCTGACGAAAAATCAGCATGCCAATCTCATAGGTGGGGATGAAGGCTGTCCCCACATGCGGAGCAGTTTATAATGTATTAAAATATGCCTCCCTTCCCCACCAATTTAGGGATGAGGCCTGATGGTTCACAAAATTTCGTCGCCCTTGCAACATTTCGCGTTTTTTGTTATCGCATATACGAAAAGAGCCGCGAAATATCTGTTAATAATGCCGTGCTTTGAATTTCTTTATCATCATTACCTTTTAACAAAGCAAAATACATATATTGAGATCTTATTGTTCTGTATCTGGCCTACAATTAAAGGAACGTTTTTTCGTGACTGTAACTCATTCTAAAAATAAACATATCTTCCCTACTTTATAGTTATTGAAAATTGAAATTACTTGGTTATGAACACTGATGTTACAGTTCGTATGATCGTTCAACAACAAAATTTTGCAGTGGATTTTGTTTCTCGGTAAAACACCATTCAATACCACGACTAGCACAACAACATAAGACTCTTATTAAAAAAAATACGTTTTCACTATAAAGTTTGCCAGACCAGAACGGAGCACAGCAAGATTCCTATTAGATTTTGACGGCACATTAACTTATTTGTACCTTGAGTTATATACTATCAGCAGCCCGCGTCAACCTGCAACACATCATAAAATCTGTTGATCTGCACTGCAAGTCTGGAAGCTAAAAGAAATAATATTATTTTACTGTTACTTTACCGCTTCCTTGCGGTATGATAGACTATATTGGAAGTCGTTTGAATACGCCGCGGCAGCGGCTCTTTCGTTCGCCACGCAGCTCAGCACCACATATAATATTTATATAACTGAAAAATGTCTCAACAGGTTGGGATAATAGGCAAGCAAGCTTTAACAATTAATAATGCAAGTTTTCATTTACATAACTCTATTAAAACATTTAAATATTTCAATTTTTACACACCTTTATGAATTCACACGTAATGGCGTACATCTCTTAGTCTCGACAAAAGAATGCTACACTAGCGTTCGCTACTACGACACAGGATATCTTACTCGTTCGACTCCCAGATGAAGAAGACAAAGAAATTGCTATTCGTCACGTATTATATACTAGTTACTTATTTTAATCTTTGTTCGACATTTATCGTCTGTGGCGGTTTCATTACTCGCCGACGCAGATATTCTCAAAAATAAATAATAAAAAAAAATGCATAATTTTATACAATAACACAATATGATACATATAATTTTCTCGTTACTACATAATATGTTGTTTTTGTTTCTTACTAGACGTTACAAACACTGGAATCAGTATCTGCGAGGATGGTGGGTAGATCTCCATCGAGGGCTACCCTAATATCAGTATATAGGACACATGTTGCCAAAATATGCTAAAGTGAAAGTAGCATGCCACAAACTTCACAGAGCGGTGGATTCTCCCTCTGGAGGAGGAAACCATGCGGTAAAGGGCTATGTACGATGTGCAGTCTGATGAGCAGAATATCCTTGCAGCAGTGAGGCTGACACGAAGTCCGCCATGCCTGTGGGGTCGATTTGAGCGACCGCAGTTCGTTTTTTGTCACCTGAAACCAGTCAGTCTCCCATTGACGCATGACACTTCTGTCAGAAAATGAGATGATGGCATGCAACTGGATGGGACACTGATGGACAAAACCATCCCGACATGCTTCTTTGGTGGCTTTGTCGGCCATGTCATTTCCTTGTATCACAAAGCGACCAGGTACCCAGCAAGAAATTACCTCTTTGAAACAGTGTTGGAGCCGCTGTAAGTAGTCATGGATGAGCACTGATGTCCATTCACAGATACAAGTTCAGTGGCAGCAGCAGCTGTCGCACCTCCTGAGAACAGCAACATTTGACAGTGCCCCAAAAACTAAGTTTTCAGGCTGTGAGCAGATGGTAGAAGGCCCGAAGTCTTCACATCAGTGGAGGAGAGGATGGCAAGTCACAATATCATGAATTCCATGCTGGCTGTTGTCTCAAAGGTAGTAGTCGCCTGGCGAGCGCCATTGCAGGTCCTGCGTTGGGGGCAGTTCACTGCGACTGAATAAAAGACGGGCTCAGAGGCCCAAGTATTTGTAGTTGTCTGTCAGGGGTAGTGAAGTTATCCCTTTTTAGATTAGATTAGAATGGTCCCATCAGCATTCTTCATTGTGTCATATTGTCCCAATGTCATATCGTCCCAATCTTTTGATCCACGCTTTCACTTCATTACTTTGTGAGGTGTCAGTGGGCTGAAAGTTATTCTTGTGTATGATTTTTGTGTTATTACTCCACTGTGCGTGGTTACGAGCATGATGTTATACTCCCTTCACAGTGAGGGCATAGTGGCTAACTGGTGATTCAGACATCTCACTTGAATGATATGTTGCAATGGCCTCTGTTGTGTGCCATGCTATTTGCATTATTGGCTCTCCTCTGTCTTTGTCATTCCAATGCGGACAGGGTGCATGGACTTGTCTTGGCTCAGAGCTGGCCAGGGAGAGGCTTCAAAAATTTTACGTTTGCCCAGGATACCTTTCTGTGGTGCAACACTTCCAAAGAGATCAGGGTGTTTTTCCTCTTGTTTTCACGAAGTGGGATGAGTAAAGTAACCAGATTTCCAGGCATTTACTGGTAAGCTGAACTGAGAGTTGCCCGCCGTTGCAGACGCTACGTTATGTAGACTCCCTCGAAATTGATTATAAATGAAACTTTCTGGCAGATTAAAACTGTGTGCCAGACCGAGACTCGAACTCGAGACCTTTGCCTTTTGTGGGCAAGTGCTCTATCATCTGAGCTACCCAAACACTAGTCACGAAACGACCTCACAGCTTCAATTCTGCCAGTACCTCGTCTCCTACCTTCCAAACTTCACAGAAGCTCTTCTGTGGCTAAGCCATATCTTTTCTTCCAGGAGTGCTACTTCTGTGAAGTTTGGAAGGTAGGAGACGAGGTACTGGCAGAATTGAAGCTGTGAGGATGGGTCGTGAGTCGTGCTTCGGTAGCTCAGATGGTAGAGCATTTGCCCGCGAAAGACAAAGGTCCCGAGCTCGAGTTTCAGTCCGACACACGGTTTTAATCTGCCAGGAAGTTTCATATCAGCGCACACACTCCGCTGCAGAGTGAAAATCTCATTTTTGATTATAAATAATTACAGATCATGTAAAGAAGTAAAGTGCTTCATACTATAAACAAACAAAGTTTTGACGTTTGGATGGACCAAAATTCTGAGATTCAGTTCACGGGACTTACGTCTGTCACATAGTATAATATCGTATCAGACCAGATGCAAAAATTGATGTCATATATTGTGCTCAATTGTGGCAGCTGGCAACCTAACACTTCTGCATTCGGTGGGAGAGAATAAGCAGAAGAAGTACAATGTTCATAGGTTAAACATTAAAGCACACATGAAAACTAGTGTACCATAGTGGTGACACTTGAACAAGAACTCATGAATATCCAAAACAAACTATGTTTTATTCATTAGTTTCAGTTCTTAATGTTTGAGGCACAAGTCGGTAAGTGAAGGTTTATCACTGCAAACCAAATTAATGCAAGTAATTAATTCTTGGATTACTACACTGTCCTGTGGGCAATCTGTTAGTAAAGACGTCTACTGAGTCTGTTCAACAAAATATTGGCTTCCTCGGCGAATAAGGAGAAGTCTGAATTGCACTGGAAAAACGTGAAGTCTGATTTGAAGTGCCTTCGTAGACTTGAAGATCGTTACGACAGCCTGAAACAATTCCACCGGTCAGTTCGGTCAAAATCAAACACCGATGAGATACTGCACTTCAGCAAAATGGTGTCCTGGCAGAGTGCGGATGTATACAGGTTTCCTATTGGTTGCGCGATCCATTTGCGGAAGAATAATGTAGTGCATTCTCCGCCAATGAAGCCAGTCGTGTGCGTGAGTCCTCGGCACGTGATCTCTACGCCAAAGATGCCATTTGGCGCCAGCTGTTGAGTTTTGCCGAAAGGTCGCTGGCCTACTCCAGGTGTCAAGTGGTAGGCCACTCGCCATGCTATTTCGGTACTATGGCGTCGGCACATAGTCACGACATGCCATGAATTCGAGAAAAATGCTTTCAAATATTGTCGGCAAACATACTTAAAAGGAACGCAGTGGATTAACTTAAATAGGAGAAGAAGCTAAAATAATAAAGGAAAAAGCGATAGAAGATTAAACTTTAGCGTCCCGTCGCAACGAGTTCATCAGAGCGTGAGCAGAAACTCAGAAGAATGGGGATGGAAATAGGCCGTGCTCTTGTCAAAGGCATTTGCCTTTAGGTAATTAAAGGCAAGCACGGAAAACCTAAATCTGGATGGCCGGACGGGGATTTGAATTGTTCTCCTCCCGAATGCGAGTAACCACTGCACCATCTCGCTCGGTAGGAACGTAAAACAGGATAACAGAAACATCACTACCCTAGAACTTCATTACCTTAATTCAAACGATTTTGATAGTTTGCTGGCAGTCCGGCTCCTTCGTTTCGAGACCGATATCGTTTCGTGTGTGAGGGAAACAAAGTATTTTTAGTCGAGTACGTAATCTCTGTCGGCAATATTCTGGGTCCAATTCGTTAATACGCACTTCAGACCTTATTGGAAAACAAAAAGTCAACTCTTGTACCGCTTTGTGGTACATGAACTATGGTTAATAAAGCAGAACTACGACGAATGCATTCTTCAAACGTTCGAAACTATACACGATTTCATGTCAACGATCCATTATTTCCAGTGCTTAAAAAACACTGTACAATTATGCGTGCATAATCCGAAACAGTAGTTCTATTTTCAATTTAAAACTGCTAACGCTTAATTTTACGTCGAAAAACAGCAGGGCTGCTTCCGGGCCCTTTGATTGCGTGGGGTCCGAAACGTGTCCTACATGGATATACCGCCTCTGGCTTCTGCTTGTGTTTCTCCTCACGATACGTGAATATTATGCTGATGAAATTAATGAATGCAGCTCATTAACGCTGAACATGCGTTTCGATTATTGCAGTGTGACCACTCAAAATCGTGCCAGACACGGGTTTGGAATCCCGGATCTCACACTTTCCGCAAATGCTCGTCTTTACTGAATACGGTTTCCATACTGACACGGATTTCTTTTTTGTCACCTTTATTTGCTCCCAGTTTCTTTGAACGAGCACTCGAGAGTTCTCCTGTAACTTACGAAAAGCACAAAAGAGGGAACGACTGATAGATAAGGATTAAAGTAGCCACAGCGAACAACGAACCATGTCGAGAAATGAAGAGTATTCGATCGTCTAAAAGACGAAAAGACAAAATATGAAATTTTCAGATTCGCAGATGTAAATCAAACTATTTTTCGACGTAGGCGCCTTCGTTCTCAAAGCGTTGCGCGAACCGAGGCACGAGCTTTCTGATACCTCGCCGACTATTTGGCGCATTGCTTCTGCAGAACTCTGGATCTCCTCGCTGATAGAAAACCTTTTTCCATCTGTAAACAGTTTGATAGAGGTGGAAAAATGAGAACCTGGAAGTGGACGAAGATGGCTGTGGGCGAAGTGGTTGATAACATCTCCACCGAATTCCCTCTCTTTTGTTCCGTATTGCCTGTTTTTTTGTTTCGTGGTACCGCAGAGTATTAATTATTTCCTTCTGGGACAAAAATTCAATGCGGAGAGACCATAATTTTTGGGGCTGAAACAACGGTTTTGGATTTTTTCGTCGATGAAGAGGAGGAATGTTGACACTGAATTAATTGTCTCTTCCTCTGAGAGGTGTAGTGGGCCATCCAGGTTTCGTAGTCAGACACAATACAGTCATCAAGGAACTGCTTACCTTGCTGTTGGAAGAGCTAGAGAATACTCGTGAATACGTGATTCTGTTGACTTCGTGTTGGTCTGTGGGCTGTTTTGGTACCTATCTCGCAGAGAATTTCGGAAAAACTAGTATTTCAGTGATAATATTTCATGCAGAAGACATCTGGAAAACTTTGGAAACATTATGTTCATCTGGTCTAAAATCAATCAACAGTCACCACGAACTATTTCTGCGATCTCGCTCAGTATCTTATCAGTCATATTGAGGGACGCCCATTCCTTTGTTCATCATCAACATACGTTCCGCCAGCTTTAAACTCACGACACCAGTTGTACGTATTAGTAAGTTTCTTTACAAACGACGCGTATCCCTTTGCAATAAGAAATCGGATTACGCTCTTCTCCTCGCAGCTAGCGGAATTAGGAATAGAGACACACAGTGGCGCCCGCAGAGAGGGTGGCGCGGTCAGTAGGGACATCTGCGCTAGTGAGAAGTCATTTAGTTTACGAATATAAAAATGGTGCTGTAACTCAGGGTCAAGATGCTTATGACCTAAAATACCTGGAAAATTATCACTAAAATTTCCTGAGGATCTCGATAATATGAAGTAAAAATAATAAACAACATGAGGAAAGTAAATTATAAAATTAACTAGAGTAATGAAAAACTTTATACGCGGTTGGAACTGATATTACATAGCCCAAAGGTTAATTAACTTAAAATCCCAATGTTTTTACTTAAGAAATCTCATTCCTTGAACATGTACGAAAATTGTTTTACTACCATCTTATGTCTGTTGCAGAGTACGACGAGCAGCATGTCGAGGGTTCTGAAAGTGAGGGAACGTCTATTGTCGGACAACACGTGCTTATAGTTAGGAAATCATATTTAACATCTGCTAACACAACTGGAGCCTGCACTTTGATATTTTTCTTTAGTTTAAAAAACGAATGTTAAAAATTGACACGCGAGAATCTATATTTCAGAAATGGACATTTTGTTTGATGCAATATCTGTATTTTTTTCAGTACCCATATCTCTACAAGCTAACAACAGTGACAATAAGCCGATGGACAACTAATTTTTTCTGTATGTAGTAATACTCTATTATCCAAATCTTTGCGTTTTTCCGAGAGGTATATGCACTGTTAGTTCTTGCCAACTTTAAAAAAAAAATCAACTGTTGTATCATTCAAAGGACATTAAACACAAACGTAACAAATGAAGTGAAATCTTAAAAATGACTTCTAAAAATATACTCCAGAAGACCATCCGACGTCGACCAGCCGCCGTGTCATCCTCTGGATACTGGGGTCATGCGGAAGGAAGGAAGGAAGGAAGAGAGAGTCTCGTTGACGTGTAGGTCATTAGAGACCGAGCACAAGCTCGGTATATTTAGAGGTTGCGGAAGGAAACCAGCTGTGCCCTTCCAATGGAACCACCCCGGAATTTCCCCGGAGCGATTTACGGAAATCATAAAACCCTAAATGTGGATGGCCGGATGCGAATTTGAATCGCCAACTTCCCAAATGCGAGACCAGTGCGCGTTGTGCGGATCGGTGTGGCATGGTATGGCATGGCATGGCATGGCATGGCATATCAGAGTGTCAGAACACCCTTCTCCCGAACTTTGACGATTTTTCAGGCATTGGAACCGCTACATTTCTCTGAAATAACTTCTCAGTTGGCATCACGAGGTTGAATGCACCCCGCCCCAGTTTTCCCATCAAGGAGAAATCGCTGGTTGCACCGCGAACTGCGTCCAGGTCCTTCACGAGTCAGACGTGACCAATCAGCTATGGGGGCGGACCAAGAATGGCACCTTCTTTGATAAATTAAATACTGTACGGTACCTATATGACGAAAAATAGAAAATTTATATTACTGTGGTTAGAATGACTCAGCTCCTCAGGCAAGGTCGCTAACGCACGCCTGTGCAGAGTCGTTCGACTTGGAGTTAAGCCGGATTAGAAAATGCGTGTGGTGGATGAAATTTTCACTGGCAGTACTTGGCCCGTAATGGGAACAGAGGTGGCGGCGTAAAGTTTATGACCACCCGTCTTTGCGCCAGTACCCTGGATTATACGTCAAACCTCTCCGCTAGAGTTGTAGAACTATTGTAGGCTACCGTAGACTACCATAAGTAAACGTACACTACGCTGGTTTTCTTAGTAGCTTCGGTCAGTTAAAGTCGTACCCACATTATCTGTACATTAGTTGTGTTGCATACAGATCGTTATGTCATAACTATTGCTTTCTTTATGTTTGCAATCAGTGTGTTACTAGCGTGCCCTCAAAACCGGAAGCAGTGAACCGTCTAGAAGTGGTGTGGGGGTATATAAAGGACCGGGTAATGCACGGAACATTTTTGTTCTTCATAGTTATTCTCCTGTCTGTTACTGCAGAATAAAACATTTTTATAGCAAAACTGAAACTGTCAATCTTTAATTCAGGTTTTACGCGAAAATTGTTGGCTTGTAACGTGAAACAAAGCGACGCTGTAGTAAAATTAAAGGAAGTGGTACAGATCCATCATATGGCGCTAGAAAACAATTCCTCAACAAAAATAGCTTGTTTGTCCGCCTTCGGAAAGAAAAATATTACTGATTCTGCTTATCGGGGATCTGACAGTTTGTTGGTAGGTTTGTGGAGGTATGTAACGTTAGATGTCAACGCACAGGTCACGTAATTTGCGTAAAAAAACTGGCTGCTGATTTGCGAACGCGGTGATGGCCCCCGATGATGATGAGTGTTTGGCGTAATTGGCCGGGAAGCCCCTTGAGGGGCAGGTCCGGCAGCCTTGGAGCAGGTCTTATTACATTCGACGCCACATTGGGCGACCTGCACGCCGGATGGGGATGAAATGCTGATGAAGACAGCACAACACCCAGTCCCTGAGCGGAGAAAATCCCCGACCCAGCCGGGAATCGAACCTGAGCCCCTAGGACGGCAATCCGTCACGCTCACCACTCAGCTACTGGATGGCCCCCGATAGCGACCCAGATGGGTTCCGTATGATTTACATCAGGCGAATTTGGGTGCCGAACCATTATCTTAAGTTGACCATAATGCTCCCCAAACCGCTGTAGAACGGGTCTGGCTCCAAGAGACGGACAATTATACTGCTGAAAAATGACATCGCCGTCGGGGAAGGCATCGAGCATGAAGGGGTGCAGGCGGTTCGCAGCGTTCAGCGTGTCTGCGATTGCTACCACAGTCTCATGCAAGCTCAGGAGAAAGTCCGCCATAGCATAATACTGCTCCCACCAGCCTGCGTCCGTGGCGGGCTGCACGTTTGGAGCCGCCGTTCACCTCAATGACCGCGTTCATGGAGACGACCATCGACCTAATGAATTAAAAATGTGATTCACCAGAAGAGACGACACGTTTCCATTGATCGACGGTCGGATCCCGATGGTCCCGTGCCCACTGCAATCGTAATTGACGATATAGTTTGATGAACATGTAAACACGTGGGAGCCCCACGTTCGACCAACAATGTGCGGTGAACGGTGTGCTCCGGAACACTTGCGCGTGTACCAGCGTTGTGCTCTTCCGGCGTAGATGCCACACATCACCATCTATCCTACTTTAGAGAGCAGACAAGCTTCCGAACTCCACATTATGTGAGGTGGTTCCACTGTCGTTCACAGGCTGCGCGTAACAATAATCCACTCTTTGTGAAAGTCGCGTATCTCAATCTATTTCCACATTTGCGGCCCATATCTTCGCTAGGGTAATCCCCCCCGTCCTTGTCCGCTCCGCCTATAAACTTTTGTTACCACGTCACGTGACCGCAACGCTACCAGGTGTCATCCAACATCACTGTGGTCAGTGGTCGTAATGTTTTGGCTTATCAGTGTATATTCTGTAAGGATATAAAACATACGGTGGTCGAACGCTGAATGATTCTACCCCTATCGGTAATCCTACCATTTACTACGTCGTTTATGTGGTGCACCAAAACTACCGACCGCACATTGCAAAACATCTACCGCCAACTGTATGCAGCAGGTATGGTCGTAGCACGCAAACTGGTCCGTAACAGGCCCGTCACAGGAGAAGCGGGTGCAGTTGGTGTGTTAGCTGCTGTTGCCATGAACCCACACATGAGTACACGGGACATTGCGAGAGCCGGTGGACTGAGTCAAAGTAGCGTCATGCGCATGCTGCATCGCCACCCCTTTCACCCGTTTCATGTGTCGCCACATCAGCAATGACTTTAATCATCGAGTGCAATTCTGTCAATGGGCATTAACAGAGAATGCGTTGCAGTTCTACCTGTTTACCGATGAAGCGGGTTTCACAAACCACGGGGCAGTGAATCTACGGAACATGCATTACTGGTCGGTGGACAATCCTCGCTGGCTCAGACAGGTAGAGCGACAGCGACCGTGAACTGTAAATGTATGGTGCGGAATCATTGGCGACCACCTCATTGGTCCTCACTTCATTGCAGGGGCCCAATCAGCTGCAACATACATCGCGTTTCTACAGAATAATCTGCCAACGTCGCTCGAAAATGTCCCACTGGAAACGCGTCGACGTATGTAGTATCAGCATGATGGTGCACCTGCACATTCCGCAATTAACACTAGGCTGACCCTTGACAGGATGTTCTACGGGCGTTTCATAGGACGTGGAGGACGCATAAATTGGCCAGCCCGTTCTCCTGATCTTACACCTCTCGACCTCTTTCTGTGCGGTACGTTAAAGGAGAATGTGTACCGTGATGTGCCAACAACCCCAGGGGATATGAAACAACGTATTGTGGCAGCCTGCCGCGACATTACACCAGATGTACTGCGGCGTGTACGACATTCATTACGCCAGAGATTGCAATTGTGTGCAGCAAATGATGGCCACCACATTGAACATCTATTGGCCTGACATGTCGGGACACACTCTATTCCACTCCGCAATTGAAAACGGAAACCACGTGTGTACGTGTACCTCGCCCCTCATGGTAATGTACATGTGTATCAGTGAAAAAGACCAATAAAAAGGCCTTAGCATCTGGGCGTAATGTGCTGTTCCAGTCTCTTCTGTACCTAAGGTCCATCACCGTTCCCTTTGGATCCCTACGTAATTCGGCGCTCTCCGATACACACGATCGAACAGCGGAGGAGTGGTACTCAAGCGTCAACTTTAGGTTAAAATATCTCCGGATGTAATTAACATTTTACAATGCAACAAACGGCACTGATTACGTATTTGTTTATATGTTCAGATGTGCTAACAAAACTAACGGGGTTCCGTTTGAAAAAAACCGTAGGTTTGTGTTAAAAAACATACTTCCGTGCATTTTTTTATGGTTTGTATTAACCAATTACACTAGCCCCTCTCCTCACGTTCGGTCTGTGGAATCGATTCGTCAGTATTTGATGTGGTTTACGAAATATATCCAGCGGTAATGTTAGGCGACTCACCCTGTATATGTGTGTGTGTGTGTAATCTAAATTTTTTTATTACTATTGAGCTGTAGTTAATGTCATATTGTAAAGAAAGGCCGGCCGCGGTAGCCAAGCGGTTCTAGGCGCATCAGTCCGGAACCGCGCGACTGCTATGGTCGCAGGTTCGAATCCTGCCGCGGGCATGGATGTGTGTGATGTCCTTAGGTTAGATAGGTTTAAGTAGTTCCTAGTTCGAGGGGACTGATGACCTCAGATGTTAAGTCCCATAGTGCTCAGAGACATTTTTTTGTAAAGAAAGTAACTTGTTGGAGGTTAACTGTCTCCGGAAGGTATTGTGGACGATGCACATTCCTGTTATTCACCTTAATGTTCTAGTCAGTATGTAAAATTGCTAATTATTTTCCCTTTAAGTGGAGTGTGCCTGCCTTGATGTTATAAGTGACTGTTTCATAACCAGTTCTTTGGTTCTTGGCCGGCCATTGTGGCCGACCGGTTCTAGGCGCTTCTGTCTGGAACCGCGCGACCGCTACGGTCGCAGGTTCGAATCCTGCCTCGGGCATGGATGTTTGTGATGTTCTTAGGTTTGGTAGGTTTAAGTAGTTCTAAGTTCTAGGGGACTGATGACCTCAGATGTTAAGTCCCATAGTGCTCAGAGCCATTTGAGCCATTTTCTTTGGTTCAAACGGCTCTGAGCACTATGGGAATTAACACCTGTGGTCATCAGTCCCACCTGACTCACCTAAGGACATCACACACATCCATGCCCGATGCAGGATTCGAACCTGCGACCGTAGCGGTCACGCGGTTCCAGACTGAAGCGTCTAGAACCGCACGGCCGCACCGGCCGGCATAACCAGTTCTTTAACGCTCCTACGTGCATATTTATTTTTGTGGGAGAACTTAAATTGTGTTCGCTTGTTGAACTTTAATTAAAGTGCAGAAAACTGAATCAGGTGTTTGTTATTGTTCTAGCGCTATTATATGTCAAGTGTAACCCGCGACATTTTCTTGGTCTGTTATCAAGTGTTACAATAAACGCAAATTGGAGTGATGTGATGTTCTATTTCAGTTGTTCCCATGATTCCTTATCTCCGCATATAATATATTTAATTGTTTGATATGACTGATTAAGCCTTTGTTGAAATATTGGAGGGAGGTGATAGGTGATTTCAAAATCTGCGCCTGTCACGCTCATTGCACCCAAACACGGGTGTTCCGGAATTGCTCCTGACGGAGGGTTAAGCACATCTGAGCGTGCAACGAGCCCTTTAGAGATTCGATTATAGGTCGCTGTTACTCATGCACTGCATAATTACGATACACGCCGCCATGTTAAACGATACAATTCAGAGTCCTCTGATGGCAGAATGAAATGCCCTGTTTAACCCGCAGGACAGGGCAGATAGAATAAATTGTGGAAAGGGGCCAAAATAAGGGGCTGTCAGTTACACTCGGACATACAACTTTATTATTTGATCAAACATTACAAGAGCCCAAAAAAATTTCTTAAACACACAGCTTTAATCTTTGGGACTTAATTACCGGCTGAAAGACACTTTAATTTAAAAACTGCTTAATGCCAATAACTTAAAACGCAAGCATAATCAGAAATTTAAAGCAAGCCTTATCTTAAAACAATTCTTTAGTTAGGCTGAAGTAAATAAGTTAAATTCAAATCGGCTGAAGGCCGAAGTCTTAAAAAAGTCAATTTTTTTAAACGCCAAAGGGCTTACGTGAAATAGTACTTTGAACTAGGCTCAAGGCCTTAAGAGTAAAACAATTCTAATTTAAAACACAAAACCGGCCAGAAGCCATACAAGTACCAACAAAAAGAAAAATTTTAAAAAAGTAGGGCAACACACAAGGGCGCCCAGATGTTCGAGGGTCAGCCCGTAATTCAAACACTAACGCTCGCTTAGGTGAGAGGCAGTAGGGCCAATCATTCACAATCTGACGACACCCAACCGACCGACAGTCAGCGAACCCACCGACAAGACAACTTCCACTTCATCCGACCAGGGCACAACAGGGAGTTCAACGGAATAACGCAGAAGGTATTGGCGCCCACAACCAATCATACACGGAGCTGTCAAACTACACACTATGCTGGACAGCAACAACACGACGAGGAAATTAAACTGCCTGAAATTTACGTCAACGCCCAGGGCAGGTAACCGGAACATTAACGGCCACAACGCAAAAGATTCCGCTGGTGCACTTCAATTCAAATAACCAAATACAGCGAAACTCCACCGGAGGGTGTCTAGAATTTTCCAACTTGAAAACCAAGTTGTTGCTCGAGGGAATATCCCAACGGCCGACAACGAACTCCAAACGACACAATAACAAAAAAAAAAAGTCTTGTGACTCGGGCCTCCCGGAGGGTAGACCGCTCGCTGGGTGCAAGTCTTTCGATTTGACGCCACTTCGGCGACTTGGGCGTCGATGGGGATGAAATGGTGACGATTAGTACAACACAACACCCAGTCCCTGAGCGAAGAAAATCTCCGACCCAGCCGGGAATCGAACCCGGGCCCTTAGGATTGACATTCCGTCGCGCTGACCACTCAGCTACCGGGAGCGGACAACGACACAATGTGAACAGTCTTGACTGGGTAATAGGTTAAATCAAAAATGAACATTCGTGTCCAGGATTGGTGAGCCACGGACCTCGTAGCAATCGCCAGCGGGCCGCGGCCAAACTACGCCCCGCCGAGAATTCCTCACTGCTCCACGCTAACCGACCGACTCCTCAGAGCCTCAGAGACAAATAACTTGTCAATCAAAATCTCACAAACTACACACCGTTTCACGAACACTTGCACGAAGAACTAGAGAATGCTAACGACAGTGACTGTACAACAACAGGGACGAATCACGAGTCGGCCCACACAGCCAACCCATAAGCCATCGTCGGCGAAATACACGTCGTCCGGCAAAACGACCGACCGACAACCAACCAAAGTCGTCGACACTCCAATCATGTGCGTCGGCAACCGTCGGGCGAGTCATGGTGCTCCGGACCTCACTGCTGCCGCGCCCCGACTGAACTTGTGCCGCGTGCCAACTCAAACACTGTCAGGTCCGAACTTCTACTGGCACGTTCCATCTCACTTCATTGCCCGGTCCGAACTGCACTGCTGGCGCATTCCACCTCGTTGGACGACACACGATGGCCAGGAAATAGTAGCAGTCCAGCAAAGATAATACGGCAGAGCCTATATCGGTAAGCGCTGTTGCTGCCGCTCACGGGCAAGCGAGGTAGCAACTCAGTGACACCAGTAACTGAAAATCAACATAACGAGACGGCAGTACGGTAAAAATAGGGTGTTAAATAAGAGGTAGCACGAACACGAGCCACGCACGGCTGAAAAGGGTTCCTACTTGCGTCCAGAAAGTAGGAAAGTCGACCGAGTAATATGCTTGGTCTGTAATTCCTCAACCGGTACTGACAACATAAGAACGAATTTAGGGGGCATTACTTTTCGGCAAGCATTCGTATTAACAGAGCGTAAGAAATGGGTTACCTTCACGGCCTACAATAACAATAAGTAGGTTTGGCAAACCAGTGGCCTTAAGAACCTTGTGTCTTTCCTCTGACAGATTCAGAAATTATGCTGAAGACCTATACATTACACCATCACTTTGTTTTGGTCATTGCTAACATTAGTGTAACTTATAAACTTAATTAACATCAACCAGTTGTAACGCGATTGAAAAACAACGCTTGTAGTTACTGAACACCGCTTAATGCGAAGTGCTCTAGCTTGCGAGGCAGCGAGGTGAGGTACAGTGGAATCGAATGGATAAGCGACCGTTGGTATTATACAAAGGCCAGTCCGAGTGTGGTTTTCAGGCAGTTTTCCACGTTCTTTTAGGCAAATTCTCGGCTGGTCCCCAATCTTTGCCCCAATCAAGAGTTAAAACGTGACAACACAGAACAAGGTTTACACGATTCACAGACAGACGCACACGACTTTCCATCATAATTAACTGACTACCGTCGCTATTTAATACACTCTTTTTGGGACATCCTAAACTGTCTCTAAATTTCTTTCATGATGAATAAATCCTCTCAAGTTGTACTTGACAAATCCTTTATTGGATAGAATCGTACAAACGATTCGAATTTCAGGATGTGAATCCCATCTTCAGGCGCTACAAAAAACAACGGGTACTAAGAGGCATACTATGTAACGTCGATTATATTGTTACAATATTAATTATATTACTGTAATAATACATTATTGGCTTGGTGCATATATTCGTAGCGTTTTTCCGTAAGTTTAATAAACACAACAGAAACATATAACCGAGAATTAGCCATTAATAATACGTTCTTCTTCATTATTTACAACAGTCTGGCAACGCTGGGGTAGCTTTTCAATTCCGTGGCTGTACCAATCACGTGGTTTTGAGGCAAAAAGGAAAAAATGGTTTAAATGGCTGTGAGCACTATGCGACTTAACTTCTGAGGTCATCAGTCGCCTAGAACTTAGAACTAATTAAACCTAACTAACCTAAGGACATCACACACATCCATGCCCGAGGCAGGATTCGAACCTGCGACCGTAGCTGTCGCTCGGCTCCGGACTGTAGCGCCTAGAACCGCACGGCCACTCCGGCCGGCTTTTGAGGCAAAGAACTCGTCGACACATGCCCAGAGCGCATTTTCACTCGCAAAGGAAGTTCCTTGAAGTTGTTCGACAAAGAGCGGATCATGTGAAAATCTGTGAACGCAACATCAGATGAATACGGTGGATGCGGAATTACTTCCGAACGCAATTCCGGCATAGTGTTTTCTGTCAGCCTAGGAGAATGCAATCGGGCGTTATCATGGAGTAGCATCAATACACGCAGTCTTTCTGGTCGTCTTTCTTGGACTGTGTCTGCAAAACGTCTCAGCTGTTTACCATAAATGACAGCAGTGATGGTTACACCTAGGGGAAGAAATTCATAGTAAACCACATCGTCGCTGTTCCACCAGATGCATAGCATTATCTTCTGTGGATGCGCGCAGTTCTTTGGAAGTACTGCTTTGTTTGGAGTCTGCCGTTCCTTTCTTTTCCTTGTGTTAGCGTAAAGACACCATTTCTCATTACCAGTCACAGTACAGGAGAGGAATGGTCGGTGTTGTGCACAAGCCAATTGATGATGAGCAGGTAGAGAAGCACATATGGCAACCTGCTGATTTTTGTGATTTTGGCTATAATGCACTACCTATACACACGATTTTTTAACTTTCCCCATTGCATAAAACTGTCTCACGATGGTGGAATGATCACAGTTCATAACATTTGCTAGTTCTCAAGTACATTGACAAGGATAATTGTGGATTAATACCTTTAAATAATCACCAAATCTCGAAGGTCATTAATGTCAAAACTATCCTCCTTAAATCGGGAAAACATTTTCTTGCTGTGCTATGTCCAGTGGCACTCTCCCCATACACAGCGCAAAATATTTACGGCTACCTTCGCTGCTGTCACCCCCCTAAAGAAGTTAAACAAAAGAGTGTCGAAAATAATCCGATTTCTCGACTTGGCACTCCATTTTCTAGCGTGCACAGCTCCACTCACTATCCTCGAATGACAACTCAGAGAGCAACAGTGAAATTTCACCCTCTCCTTCAAACTATCTGTCTTGCTCACTGATGCTGCCTACAACAATAAAGTGTACTTAGAGCCATATTCAGTTGGATTTAATAACTCCTAAAACCGCTTGTGCTCAAAGAAATGGGAACGCTGAGGTATTTCCCACAAAAGCATGCGAAATGTCTCAGGGAGGAAGACTTTGGTGTTTCCCACAAAAGTATGTGCAAAAAAGCGCTCTAAGTGTCCCAGGGAGGACGACTGTATGAAGGCTGGAAGGTTTCACAGGTGTGCCAGAACCCGCTGCGAACTTTTTTGAGTTTGTGTTCAACTGCCGCAGTATTCTTCGGAATAAAAATTGTAATTAGATTACAAATTGCTTAAATATTCTTGTATCACCAGCAAAGCTTTCTCTCTCTTTGTGCAACGTTACATTTAGTTCCTACGATATCTTCAGTTTATAAACTGTGTGAAATATTCCACACAATACCCAAATTTTTTAAACAATATACAGTATTTCATAAACAATATCACCGCAAATTGTTTAAATATTCCAACTACAGCTCTCACAGTACTTTATTATAGGTGTACTTCGATAGTATATTCAGTGTGTGAAACGAATTGTTTGATTAATAATTCCTTTGGCACATCTTCTGCAGCAACATTTGCAGAGTTTTGTGACATCTTCAAAATATGTGTGTGACAATATTCCGCACATTGCTTAAAAAAAATGGTTCAAATGGCTCTGAGCACTATGGGACTCAACTGCTGTGGTCATAAGTCCCCTAGAACTTAGAACTACTTAAACCTAACTAACCTAAGGACATCACACACATCCATGCCCGAGGCAGGATTCGAACCTGCGACCACAGCGGTCGTGCGGTTCCAGACTGTAGTGCCTTTAACCGCTCGGCCACTCCGGCCAGCGCACATTGCTTAAACACCAGATTTAATAACTCCTCAAGTAGTTCATATTCAACAACAAGGAGAAGGCTGGGGTATTCCCTGCAAGTATACCACAAAGGAAGTGTGCCAAGGTATAAAGCTGCGGTATTTCCCGCAAAAAGCGCTTGAGCTGTGCCACAAAAAAAGGTTGGATTATTTCCCACAAAAGACGGAAAGTATCCCAGAGAGCAAGGCAGCGTGGCTTCTGGTCTGCTGTCATCTCCACGTGGCGTGATCAGCGTGCCACAAAGAAGAAAGAAAGTGCACCAAGGAGGAGTGAGGCTGAGGTATTTCCGCACCACGGGAACTGCGTAGCACATCCCTGCGGCTGCCGCGACTCAGACCCTGGCTCGAGCCGCGAGCCCAGTGTACGGCTGCTTCTAGCGGCCATAACTGAGGTAGAACGAGCGCGCGCGAGGAATTTTTTCCGATATGTTTAGTATAATCTATTACAGTGTAGTTACATGGTTCTTTTTGCTATTGGAACAAAAAAAGGTACTGCGGTTGTTCAACATCTAAATTGTTTGAGCACCAGCATCAATTTTGAGGTGTATTGCAATTTCAGAAATAAACAATATTCTTAAACAAATTGTTTAAATAATGCCTTAAGCATGCTATATTAGCCTAACGTCGTGGGGTCCTCCCAGTCCAGCAGCTCGACTAAGACTGAGCGAATTTCCCGCCATTTTTTTCTTGGAGGGCATCCTGGATCACTTCATGGGAGGGGGGAGGGGAGAGGGTAGGGAGACGGCTGGGAGATCCCTGAAGGGGACCCACGTGCCAGCTGGAGAAAACCCATGCAGTCATCAGTGGTGGTGGTAATTAACTGATCACTTAATTATTTTGCATAATTAATTTGAAACCAAAATTGCGCCAGAACCCACTTTGTCCACTACTTAAAGCGGACTGCACTATAGGGGGTTGTACGAGGCGTGTTTTTGAAGTAAAAACCGTTTTGAAGCTAAAAAAAGACGTGCTAAGATATCTCAATAATTTTATTTTTACATGAAAGCCTGTACCTTAATTTACGCACTGACACCATTACAGTCTGATTCTTCCTTGTTTACGTTGTGTACTGAGTGTTAAAGATTCCTCCGATAATCGTGAATACCGCCGACTGTGAGGTACGGGCTGCTATAAGATTTCTTAGTGCTAAAGACCTAAAAGCGATTGATATTCCTCCTGAGATCTGTGAAGTTCATAGAGAAAACATTATGAGTGATGGAACGCTAAGAAAGTGGGTGAGAGCATTTAAAGATGGCCGCATCAATGCGTATGATGAACAACGGAGTGGGCGCGTTTCTTAGCCGAAAATAATGCTACGAATAGGAAACGTTACGTATGTGTTATTTGAAATCTCCTGAGTGAGAGCGCCAAGTTTCCGTCACATCCGACATATAGTGTAGCTGCAGGACAGTTTCAGAATGGCGCCTTTAGGTGATATAGGTTACAAGCAACGTGCCGTAATTGAATTTCTCATTGAAGAGCAAGAAACTGTGGGGAATATTCACAAACGCTTGTGCAAAGTGTGTGGAGCATCTGCTGCAGAAGTACAGTTAGTCGCTGGGACTGGAGGGTGAGGTCATCAGAAGGCGGTTTGGTGGAACTCCACGATTGCAGCGGTCGGGGAGACCATCCACGGCTGTCACTCCTGACAACTTGCAGCGAGCTGATGTTGTCATTCACCATTACGAGATGCCATTCGTGGAAGACATTCTAAGGACGAAGAAGAGGTGACTGATACAGTGAAGCACTGGCACCGCCACCAGGACAAGGATTGGTACCAACAGGGCATACACGTCTTTGTTTCGCGCAGGAGGAAGGTCATAGAATGGGATGGAGATTGCGTGGAAAAATAGTGTGTGTAGATGAAACACCATTGTTTCGTGTGTGTAATTCTCATTATGTTCAATAACGAAATGTTGAAGGAAAAATAGGCGGTGCATTACTTTCTGGGCAACCCTTGTATATATTTTCACGAAATATTCACAAAATTCACATTACTCATCCATCAAGTGAGCAAAATAACAACTCTGATGAAAAAGAACCATAAACACATCTCTGTAAGTTAGACATATTCGGGCTTATTGGGTTTGAGAGGCCTCTGACGTCACATCTGCTCTCCATGGAACCGCGCGGAAACTAGTGGAGGGGTCATAAACAGTGCCTGGAGATAGGAAGGTACTAATGGTGGGGAAATACCACGCCAACGGATTGGGGAGAGAGGAACAAAAATATTTCAGCTCTACCTGTCCAGGCCGATTACCCCCGCCATAGGTTAAGCATTCGTCCATGCGTGGAGCATGACAACGTCAGACCACAGACAATCACTCCGAAACCTGCAGCAATCTGATGCGTTTGGATCACTGTTATCGTTCGTCCTCCATATAGTCCCTACTTGGCCCCATCCGATTTTCACCTGTTTCCAGAATTTAAAGAACACTTCCGAGGACTTCATTTTTATAGTGATGATGTGGAGCAAGTAGAAGTGAGGTGGTACCTCCATCAATAAACGTTCTACAGTAACAGTATCAACACACCGGTCTCTCATTGGGAGAAATGAGTTGGTCGCTATGTTGAGAAATAAATATATAGACACGAAGAATAAAGATTTAGAATGTTAATTAAGTTTGTTTTATTTAAAATGCATTAAGAGTTTTCACAGAAGAAAATACGGAGGCATTAAATTTTCAGCATGCTCTCATTCCTTTAGGAAGAGTCATTTAGATGCTGCCACCGGCCCACCACCTTGGTAATACAAGTTACTGAAAATGCATTGGTACCACTTGGGTTAAATAAGGCCTGGCCAAATAGCATTTTGTGAACATATATCAGCTTGGCATCTACTCACCTGTCAAAACAGAAAAAGTGGAGAAACCACGTCATTTGATGTTCAATGGGTATTGATTCACTTTTCGTATAGTTTGAAGGCCACGCAAAATACTTAATATACCTGTGCACTGTTATGATCTCTAAAAACGTTAAAAACATCATTACAACACCAAGCATAAAGACAGTATGATGCACTTGTTCAAATGGTTCAAATGGCTCTGAGCACTATGGGACTTAACGTCTGAGGTCATCAGTCCCCTAGAACTTAGAACTACTTAAACCTAACTAACCTAAGGACATCACACACATCCATTCCCGAGGCAGGATTGGAACCTGCGACCGTAGCAGCAGCGCGGTTCCAGACTGAAGCGCCTAGAACCGCTCAGCCACTCCGGCCGGCGATGCACTTGTCTTCTGACGAATGAGACTGAATGATGTGCAGCAGTGACAAATCCTTTTACTGTCGACACGGCGGACAAAATTGATGGTATCAACCAAAATTATTCCTGTTGATAATAAGCATATAGTTCACGACATGGGGGATTTCCTGACGCGCAAGTCAGACATTTGTGGACCAAATGTGAATACGTTTCAGTAATTGAAACATTTCGTAGTGAATTCTCAAAGTGATTCCAAGACTTCACATGTGAAGAACGGTTCTGATTTACTTGTGAGACAGGTGTCGCTTTTGCCTGCTGATGTCGCTCCTCACTACCTCCAGCTTGAGCTGATAGACGTACAGTGCAGCACCCTGCTGAATGAGATATTAGTCCAATACTGGAGTTAACGAGACTATTAATCATTGTTATAGTAGTAGGGCAACCTTCGCACCAAAACACGCTGTATTGTTGCCAAATTTATTCAAGATGGCGGCGATGACGTCACCCAAGATGGCGGCATGTAGATTTGGCAACAGCGCATGACTTCATCCAAGATGCCGGAATAGCCAAATTGTGCTATGTCCACTACCCTAACCTTAAGAAAAAATGGCGGGAAGTTTGAATTTTGACGGGAAAATAGTCCAATTGTGCTACGTCCACTAACCTAAGCCTCCAGAAGAAAAAATGGCGGGAAGTTTGAATTCCAACAGGATAATGCATGCAAAACTGTACTTCTCTGTATTATTATTATTCATTATTATTTATTATCATTTATTAACATTCATTATCATTTATTATTATTTAGTATCATTTATTATTATTTGTTATTATTTATTATTATTGACCTGCCTCCACTAGAAAATTCCCTCCAAATTCAAATTCCAACATGATAATAGGTGCAAAACCTTACTTTTGTTTATTATTCACTATCATTCATTATCATTTATTAACATTCATTATCATTCATTGTTATTTATTATCATTCTATATCATTTGTTATCATTTACTTTCATTTTTTATTATTTACTATCATTTATTATTATTGACCTGACTTTACTAGAAAATTCCCTCAAAATTCAAATTCCTACACGATAATGGCTGCAAAACCTTACTTTTGTTTATTATTATTCATTATCATTTATTAACATTCATTATCATTCATTGTCATTTATTATCATTCATTATCATTTATTATCATTCATTATCATTTATTATTATGGGCCTACCTCCACTAGAAAATTGCGCCAAATTCAAATTCCAACACGATATTCTCTCGAAAACTGTACTTCTATGTATTATTATCATTTATTATTTATTCAAGATGTCCGATTTTCTCGGTGAGAAATCCATTCTCCTTACATCCATAACAAAAATCTATCACAAGTTCAAATCCCCAACACCATAATTGATCACATGTACGAGCTTTCTCCATCACTTATCTTTTTTCACTGATAGCCTATCATAATCGTGTCAAATAATAAACTGTACTTATAGTAACGTAATTCACGACCTTTGATTTTGCAGGGGGGAGGGACTGAAGACTTTATTTCAAGCAGTATGGTCATCACTTGTTCTCCAACAGTCAGCACACACATATTTGAGATCGCAGTGCAGTCACCATGATGTCCGCGCTCCAACTGAATTAGTTCAAATTCTCGCCACCCCCTGGCCTGCACGCGGAGACGCTGCCTATGCCTGTCACGTGAGGCGGCCAGCCATTAACGCGGAGGTCGAGCCCAGCGATCGCTCCCACGTCGTAAACATGTTTTCGCTGGACACGCTGGAACTTGTCAAGTTTGACATCACAGCGGCCCCTTGTCTGCTCACCACGTGTATTCGTCGCCTCCACACGTTTCCCGCCAAAATTGTCTCTCTTGGAGCTGAATGGCACAATGGTCGGCCGTTTCCCTGCAACACTTTCGGCGCTACATTCAAACCTGTCGATGCCGACCGCTCATCGTCCACCACGTGTCCCTGTGCGAGCGAGAACACAGTGCTACACATTTGGCGGCAAAGTTTGCTAGAGAGCGGAATCCGCCATGACTATATAACAGCACGTTGACTCGCTCTCGCGCGCGCGTAATAACTGTACAATCGCTGCGCCGCCGCCCCGCTTACGTCACACACCCTCCATACACGCGACGGACATAACCTTCTGTAAATACCTGGAAAATGACTCTTTATTTCAGACATTACGGTCATGCAGGTGTGTTCCAACTGACTTCTCCATGCTCACACAGCGAAACTCCAGAGCGCAGCCGATGTACGCGCGGCCGGCTGAGCCCGCTCCATCGGCAGCTCCCTGGCCGGCTGACGTCAAGCACACCCCCACGGCCAGCACGCCAGCTAGGCGGTGAGCGGCGCCTCTGGGCACCACCACAAACGGTCAGCCGCACCCGCGAGCACTTAACGCTGGAGACGATGGAACCTGTCGACCGCGTGCCGGACAAAGGATACGTTTGGCGCCAGAGTTTCACCGACAGTGGAATCCACCATGACCGTATAACAGCGCGTCTGCTCGTCGTGAGAACGCTCACTAATTCACTCTAATTCAATTTACAATTTCATATACGTATGCAAACGTGTTCAACTCCCTAATTTCATCTACTTTTCGAGGACCAGACCGCCACCTCCTCCTCCTCCTCCTCCTCCTAGGAACCAGCGCCAAGTTTCAGATCTGCCAGTAAACATAGCTCACTTGTGCTTCCGTCACCAATCTAAGAAAATTGTTTCAAACTAAGCCACCAGCACTCAACCTCTCCCTAAACGTTTCTGGTAAAACGGACTCACCCAGCAGTAAGTCCATGGATGGAGGAACGAATTTACTTTATTTAGTAATGGAGTATATCTATCACACCGACATTTCCCACATGACACAGACCTGCAAAACACTCCTACATAACTCATTTATAATGTTCTACACACACGCTTGCTAATTGTAAACAGTTAAAAATAACTCATAGCACAGCCTACAGACATGCGAACCACTTGTAAATAATGCAAAACATTTACCTCCAAATAGCCAAACAACTGCTAATTTTTGGAAATAATTTCAGTTCATAGGATTATGGAAGGAGGAACAAGAGTACTTTATTTATTTGCAACATATCTTTTTGAGACTTTTAATACTCATAGGTTTCGATATGTAAGGCTGACATAAGGCAGTTTCTGAACTCCAGTAGTGCACTACACTTGTCAATACAACCACACCCATTAAGATATTCATTCCAGTCCAGACCTGTAACTCCTCTACAGATAAATTTGTCCAGTTATTTGTCTACTCACTCACATTCTGACCAGATTGCCGTTATTGCGCAAAAACAGCTCAGACTGTGCTGTGCTGCTCGGGAAAGTAAGAAAGGGCTGCACTCTATTTATTTGGAGCCCTTTTATTTAGTCATGGAGTATATTTGTCACAAAATACCCGCACTGATCCCACTGTCGTCAGGGGGCGGCGAGGATTTGAACTAATTCAGTTGGAGCGTGGACATCGTGGTGACTGCACTGCGATATCAAAGATGTGTGTGCTGACTGTTGGACAACAAGTGATGACCATACTGCTTGAAATAAAATCTTCAGTCCCTTCCCCCCTGCAAAATCAAAGGTCGTGAATTACGTTACTATAAGTACAGTTTATTATTTGACACGATTATGATAGGCTATCAGTGAAAAAAGATAAGTGATGGAGAAAGCTCGTACATGTGATCAATTATGGTGTTGGGGATTTGAACTTGTGATAGATTTTTGTTATGGATGTAAGGAGAATGGATTTCTCACCGAGAAAATCGGACATCTTGAATAAATAATAAATGATAATAATACATAGAAGTACAGTTTTCGAGAGAATATCGTGTTGGAATTTGAATTTGGCGCAATTTTCTAGTGAAGGTAGGCCTATAATAATAAATGATAATGAATGATAATAAATGACAATGAATGATAATAAATGACAATGAATGATAATGAATGTTAATAAATGATAGTGAATAATAATAAACAAAAGTAAGGTTTTGCGGCCATTATTGTGTAGGAATTTGAATTTGGAGGGAATTTTCTAGTGGAGGCAGGTCAATGATAATAAATAATAATAAATGATAATAAATAATAATAAATGATAATGAATTTTAATAAATGATAATCAATAATTATGAATAATATTAATAAAGAGAAGTATGGTTTTGCATGCATTATCCTGTTGGAATTCAAACTTCCCGCCATTTTTCTTCTGGAGGCTTAGGTTAGTGGCCATAGCATAATTGGACTATTCTCCCACCAAAATCCGGCATCTTGGATGAAGTCATGCGCTGTTGCCAAGTCTACATGCCGCTATCTTGGATGACGTCATCGCCGCCATCTTTAATAAATTTGGCAACAATGCGGCGTGTCTCGGTGCGAAAGTGGCCCTACGGCTTGTTATTCCTAGAGCAATATCCTCGAATGCACAGACAAGCTGCTAAAGTTGTTTCAGTATTTGGTTGAATGTATGTGGAAATGGTTTTCTTCTTTTATGAAATTCTTAAAGTCCCACCAGTGTTCGGATTTAACAGATTTTAATCTGTAATTCTCCATATAGTCTACAGCATCACGAACCATAGTTTGAATTATACAACTTACTCTAAAATCGAAACGTATATAAATCTATTGAAACGTCCTCTTAGAAAAATTGTACAAGACTGTGCTTAAACTGACACACAATATTTTTTAGCGCAACACAATCTGACTTTCAAAAATCCCTACAAAAGAATGGCCCTGACTAACATTAACCTATACGTTTCACAAATCACTTACCTCACAAAAATCTTGGTTACTGGAACTACTGCAGTATAGCGTGCGCCACTACTGTCAGCTAAATAAAAGATTCAAACTACGGAAGGCACTAACTATTGATAGGCATAGTTAGCAAATGAAAGATTTTAATAGAGAACAAACAATGTATTTACCTTAATAATCATAATATATATAGCAGTTCATGCCACCCAGTCTTACAAATTTCAAATCTCTGCCATTTCTCTCCCTACGTCCACCACTGCTGGCGGCTCACCTCTAACTGTGCAACGCTACGCGCTGTTCACATCCAGCTGCCCAACACTACAATGGCAGACAACAATGCAAACTAGCCACAGACTGCACACAGCACAGCCAGTGATTTTCATACAGAGAGCTACGTAACGTTGCCAATAAGAAAACATAAACAGCCTACTTACATAGCCCCCATGCTCCCCACAAAAAATTTTACAAATTGTTTTGGGCAGTGGGCAATACAGATTTGAAGGAATTTTTCATAATTACAATAACAAAGATATCAAATGCACACAATTATTGATACAATGTTGGTCAAAAGCTAAAATTTTCTCACAGTCCATAAAGACAGTCCAGGTTGTTCATCACAGTAAAATTGCAGTGTTTTTCTCGAAGTCTGAGCAGTAAAAGAAAATGCACGTGGAAGTAGTGGATTTCCAGGCAGTCTTGAAGAAGTAGTGTTGTCCTTCCAACAGAAACATAATGCTGACTCTTGGCATGCTAACAGGTAATGGGTCACAACAGAGCAAACCCACAGCAGAGCCAGTCGAAGTTTTGAAGAATATTGGTAGGTAGGTCATCACAGAGCAGACCACTGTAGTACTGTTAGAGATTACTGTATTGGTGGTCCACCAGAGGTGCAGACCCACTGCAGTCCTTGTAGAAATAATGGTACTGGTGAGTCAACAAAGGTGTAGACCCACTGTAGTCCTTGTAGAAATAATGGTATTGGTGGTTCATCAAAGGTGTAGACCCACTGTGGTCCTTGTAGAGATGGCTAGCAGCCATCCGTTGCGACTGTGCAGGTGCACAATCACAATCAAAGAGTCTTGCAGAGAATATAGCAAGTCCATAAACCACCACTTGTGCACTCACAAAGTTTTTGAATTGTCCTGAGAACCAGCAATGCTGTTAACCAGTCCCTTGCTGAATTATCAACACACGTCCAGACACTAACAGTCCTCTTTTTTTCACATATTGTGCATATACTATGACCAACAGAAATGTGTGCAGTGAAATGAATGCTTACAAGTTACTTAATTTGATGAACTGGTGTCAATTACAATATTATAACATGAGAATACAATAACAAAGGTACAAAATACATCATTAAAGAACATAACAATTCAGATAACATTTGTAGTACAGGCTTTACAAAAGAATCGAAATAACATATGCATCAGTGTTACAGGAATTATGACATGAGTACATACATAAAAGATCAGAATAACTTTTGAAACATCAACTTTACACATGAGCATTAAAACAAAACAGAACAAATAATGTCTAAACATCTTTACATAGTAAGTAACATAGTATTAGAAAAATTCTACAACATAACAACATCAGCTAAACACATAAAGACAGGAAAAACACAAATACACAAGGGTACACAAACACATAGAGGGATAAGACAAAAGGAAAGGACAGAGTTTGTTTTACAGCAGTATTTTGCATGGAGATCTCCCTTCGTTCATCATTATTCTCAGAAAGTCCTATCTAAGCCTGCTTTCTGTATTCTGTTCACACCCTCTTTCAAAAACAGTTTTTCTCCACTATACACTACTTTTTTGGCCAAACCATTTTCTTATAGATTCTCAATGCATTTCTTTCCATTCATCACAACTCGTTCTCTTATATAGCCTACCCCATCTTAAGCTAACTTAAATCTACTGAGCTCAGATGCTAAACTAAGGGACGAGGCAATGCAGCAGCACAAAACAATTGACACAAACAGCACTGACAGAAAAATGCAAATTGGCAAAGCTATCGGCAGTAAATCTAAATTTGCAGAGAAAATGCAACATTATCACTAATATGAGCCAATGTGCAGCAAAAAGAAAAATAAATCAGTAGTAAAACTGGCTTCACAGAGTAATACAAAGTCAAATTTAGTAGCACTATGCCTGGCAAGCAGCAGCAGCAAATGCAATAACTTATATCTAAACATGACAAAGCTCAAGCAAAAAAAATATTACACTAAAGATAACAATGCAGACAAGGGAAATGTATATTCACATCTTAATGTCTATGTAATTAAAGTGGTGCACAACAAATACTAATTCTACAAAAAATTAGCAAGTACTTGAAAAGAAAATTATATATGCAGTTACTGTTATTAGTCCCTTCTTATTGTTGTTTCCATTCCAAGAGCTCCTTTTTCGAAGAATGTGGATCATAAAATAATTATTTAATAGATCTGTTGACAGAAAGGGTTCACATTAGCAAATGCATTTAATTTTATTTTATGAAACCGATGCTGCAAGACAGCTGGAAACCAGATATCAAATGAAATAAGCAACTATGTACAAAGTAAAGCATAAGAACATCATTCAGTAGTCATGAGGCATTTCGTAAGTTAGTAGAAAAATCTCTCAACTAGAAAGACAGTAGTCATAATCAGGTGTATTGACATAAAAATATTTCTCGTCATTTCATTAGGCATTTCAGTAAATATCATAAATTAAGAGCTCCACAGTGTTATCATATGTTTTCAAGTTTGAGCGTGTCGTATTTGCGATGCTTTCTACAAAGGAATGTCAGTAGCGAGGTTAATGGCCTCCTTTTTTTTTTCTTCTCCACCTGTGCCTCTGAAAGGCACACACTAATGGCTTTTTTCCAGGCATCTGTTGTGCAGCTGGGTGCCCATGACGCATTACGCGAAGGTGGTCACTTAACTTTCTTACCGAAATATTTATGACAGCAGTTTCTGCTACAGTGACAGTCTCATATAAAAATATTTCAGAGGTCAAGAATTTGCGTTACAAATCTGTAGAAACAAAATCCTATTTATATAACAGTGTCCAAAATATTTTCGTTGGCACTGTAATACATTCACGCATTTACATACATTTCATAATTCTTAAAGTACGATTCTTGGTTTCCAACAACCTTTTTTCACAAACCAGAGTCCCTAACCACTTCTCATTATTCCTTACCATATTCGTCGACACTTCTTCAATATTTCATCATAACAGATACGTAGCATAATCAAATAACTCATATAGCATCAGCTTATTGATCATAAACATACCGCAACAGCATAATACACATAGTCATCGTAATAATAACATCATAACACCTCAGTCAACTCTCAAAATCGTCGTAGCTTCCTCCAATAATTTCAAAACCTAAAGAAAATTCTGTGCCACTTCAATAGTGTCATCTCCCTCAAACGTACTTTAAAAATCATGATCCCACACCAAATACATCATTCAAAGCTCTCATAGCATCACAATGGTTCTGATAAAAGTATGAACAGTTCACAAAGTACAGACAAAATACAATTTCATAAGTGTGAAGTTATACAATTGTGTAATTATGTAAACATCTGTCACTGATGTAGTAAAAAAAATGTTTGTCTCTCAGTTAAATGATCAGATAGCTGTGTAATTTATGTGTTAGAGAAATATGGTACCGATGTGTAAAGTTGTATAAGCAAATACCATATTAGCTAGGGCTCCTTGTGCTTGCCAAACACATGGTACACAAAGTAAGCGTGTACCCCCCTGAGGATTAATGTAATTATACCCTCAGGTGTTACAGATTACAGCAATGGAATGAAATGTATCACAGAAAACCTTTGTATCATTGTACTTCAAATATCTTTAAAAATAAATGTTTTAAGTACAAAATTAATCACTCAAATACGTGTACTGTATCACTAAACTGTGCGTCTTGTTGTAAGATAATCTCTGTGGAAGTGTCGTAGTTACCGTCCTCCGAAAGCTAAGTTCTGCTGAAGTCAATGTACTTACCTCATCATAAACGAAAGTGAAATGCTTTGCGTATAGATATCGTAGTTATTGCGTACATTACCGTGATCAAGAAAGCATTATACCATAACGTATTGTTGTGCTACGATAAAGGCTGTCACATTGTAGCTTACTACTAAAACATGTTCTACTTTCCAGAAGAATTCAGAAAAACAGATACACTGCAAAAGCAACAATGTAAATTGTCACTCATTAGTAGCGTCGTGATAAAATCGTGTAGCTGTCACATAAACTAACCACTGTCTCATTTGGTATCTGACAGAAAGTACTTTAAATCCAGAATGTATTTTCAAGTAAACCAAAATGTTGCATTAAAATTTCATTAGCAGTACCAGTATATGTTCTAAGTATGTGAGCCTTATAGTCGTTATGTAATCGTGCAACTAACAAGAAAGAATGTACACACACAATAACACTGTGTCGTCTGTTCACTATAACAATGCATTCGTAATTACTGTTTAAATAAGTTCTCTTGGTTCTTGACTGGATAGTTAATTTTAAAACATAGTTGCATTTTAACAGTTTCTAAGATTGAAAAAGAGTACTAGTAACGTGAAGTGAAAAATTTTATAGCAAAGACTAAGTTACAAAGCAGATTATCTCTCAATAAATGGTTGTACATATGAAATGTTGTGTAACCCTTTGCTCTTCCTAGTACACAGAGTTTCAACTTTAACGCAATTATCATGTGGTATATGTCGGTAAAGAAAACTGGAATTTTTCTCAAGGTTAGCATGTATGTTATTTTTCCCTGAGCCAGCGGCCGCACGTGGTTGCCTGCGGTGCGAGTCATTGTCTGTTTCTTTGTTGGCGCGCGTCGTTACTGGGATTAGGAGACCTAACTTCTACAAATTCGCCTTGCCGAGAGGGCCCAGTCCTGTTAGAATCCCGCCAGTTCTGATGAAATTCACGTCTGTGGTTATGATTATATCGTCTGTCGTCATATCGGTAGTTCCTGTAGTTTCTTTCTTGTCGGTTAAGCGGTGGAGAATTTCTCCCTGAATTATCACTGCACCGTGGACTGTTGCGTCTGAAGTTATTCTGTCTCCCATGGTAATAATAGTTCTGGTTGCCAAATTGTCTGTTTCTATGATTGTCTCTGTCATATTCATTACTACGGAAATGCGATCTTTCTCTGTAACTATTACTCTGCCAGTGGTTGTCACACGGGTGGTGTCCGTTTTGGTCACGATTTAGGTTGTAAGAATGGCCTTGTCGCGTCCAGTTATTATTTCTGTCATCGCGGAATTGTGACGGATGTGACCTGTAATTGTTGTGCTCCTGTTTTCGCGTTCCGCGATTGTCAGTGTCAATTTCCAGTTCTTGTAAGAGCCCCTGAAAAGCTTCAATGGGTTCTTTGCAACGTCCTGCCAAAATAATATGTCGTAAATGTTCAGGTAATCTGATTAAGCAAATGCAGATGAGTTCTGAGGGGCTGTATGGGTTTGACAGGTACTGATTCTTGTGCAACATGTCTTCAAAATATTTCACAAGACTGGAAAATTCAGATTGTTCGAAATGTTTCATCATTATGATGCAATGTTTTACTCGGTCTTGTGTAGTTTGAGAGCAATATGCTGAGAGGAAGGCATGGTAAAATTCTCCTTCACTGTGACAATCGTGAATGACCGATCGCATTCTTATAGCTGGTTCATTCTCTAAATAGCCACACATAAATTCTAATCTGTGCTCTAATGACCAGTTGGGAGGAAAACAATGAGAGAATTGATGGAGCCACGTTTGTGGATGAATGTTGTTGCCAGAATTCTTAAATGTTTTAAATTTACGTGTAGTAATGAACAGCTTATAGTCAAAATCATCATGTCGGCGAGTCGCATGTCGGTCATTGTTACGTCGTTTCGACGGTTCCATCTCAAAATTCGGTGTACCTCTCCAATTTCTTTCATAATTTCCGAAGTGTCCTGTGTTATTATTTTGTGGTTGTTCCGTATTTCTATGTCCCTCTTCCCGTACTGGAGCGCGAGTGTCCTCTGAAATATGAAATTCTTGTATTACTTGTGCCAACTGATCTTGTACTTTCCGGATTTCTCTTTTGTACAGTGTATTGATTTGATTTTGATTTTGTTTGAATTTTCTAATTTGTGCATACTCTTCAGTGTCAGTAAAGGCTACAGGTCTTGTGTCATTCAGATCATCATCTACCTTCGTAGATAAATTATTTAGCTGATCCGAAAGTTCAACTACTTTGTCTGATAATGAACTAATTTCCTCCATGTGTCTTTCTGAACCAATTTTCAGAGTATCTACTGTGTCCTTTAAGTTTTCCTGAGTTTTTGCAAGTTGCGTAACCGAATCGGTAGATGCAACTGAGTCAATTTTAGCTTGCAAGATCTCATGATTTTCATGAACAATACTTTGCAGTTCTTTTATGGCTGCTTCGTGATTCTGTAATGCATTTTCATGCCGCGAAAACATGGGTTGAAAATGCTCACAAATTTGTGTTTTTACGTCATTACAGACTTTTTGACATTTCGATTCAATGTTATGTAACTCAGTAGTTAAATCTTCACGTGTTTGTTCAAGCTTATGTTCCACTAAGTCTAACTTTTGAAGCTTTTGTTCCATTGCGTCTAACTGTTGCTGTGTTTGTCTCTGGTGTTGTTCCATTGTGTCTAACTTTTGAAGATTTTCTTCCATTGTGTCTAACTTTTGAAGATTTTGTTCCGATGTGTCGAACTTTTGAAGATTTTGTTCCAGTGTGTCTAACTTTTGAAGATTTTGTTCCATTGTGTCTAACTGTTGCTATGTTTGTCTCTGATTTTGTTTCATTTGCTGCATTAATTGCAGTAATAATGTATTAGTGTCTGGAATCTGTTCCTCTATGCATTTCGGCAGTGCATTTGCACCGGCAGCATTCACATTTTGACATGCAGAAAATGTGTTTTGACTTATTTGAGAAAACGGTGAGGCCCCAAAACCTGAATCTACAGTATTTGCAAGATTGTGTCCTGTCATTTCGGATTCCTGAAGCAAGCTGTTGCCGACCGATCGATCGATAATGCTTCCCTGTTCACTAATTGTTTCACTGTCTAGGCCATTATTTGCCGCCCGCTCCATTTCCCTATGCACAATTACCAAATTACTACTTTGAATGTCTGTTAATTCATTACTCAGTGGTGCTGGTAAGCTACGCTCGTCGTCACTATTATTTATCAGTTTACTTTGGAGCCTAGTGTTACGTTTTTCACACGCCATTGTTGTCACAATATTTCACACGATAACACAGAAAAGCACAATTTGAAGAGGAAAAATAAGAAAACACCTTAACATAGCACTGAAAATAATATCTAATTAATTGCAAGTGCAGCTGCGAAATACTTGGTGCAAATCTACATACATGCCACAAGTGTTTTACTGTACAACAATGAAAAACTACAACTACAAAGGAAATTCTCTCTATAATTACACGCTAGCAATAAACAAAAGCTACACTAATTACACAAACTACAAGAAAAAATCAGAAGATTCCAGTGAGGTATCCTCGGCTAAGGGTCGACATATGAAACGTCCCCTTAGAAAAATTGTACAAGACTGTGCTTAAACTGACACACAATATTTTTTAGCGCAACGCAATCTGACTTTCAAAAATCCCTACAAAAGAATGGCCCTGACTAACATTAACCTATACGTTTCACAAATCACTTACCTCACAAAAATCTTGGTTACTCGAACTACTGCAATACAGCGAGCGCCACTACTGCCAGCTAAGTAAAAGATTCAAACTACGGAAGGCACTAACAACTGATAGGCATAGTTAACAAATGAAGGATTTTGATAGAGAACAAACAATGTATTTACCTTAATAATCATAATATATATAGCAGTTCATGCCATCCAGTCTTACAAATTTCAAATCTCCGCCATTTCTCTCCCCACATCCACCACTGCTGGCGGCTCACCTCCAACTGTGCAACGCAACGCGCTGTTCACATCCAGCTGCCCAACACTACAATGGCAGACAACAATGCAAACTAGCCACAGACTGCACACAGCACAGCCAGTGATTTTCATACAGAGAGCTACGTAACGTTGCCAATAAGAAAACATAAACAGCCTACTTACACTATAAACAAAACAATTTAATGTATGTAAACGTGTATAGATCTGGTAACATCACAATTTAATGTATGAAAGGCTTTTTAATAGCACTGCTCACGGTATTAGCACTGTCTAACATACTTATTTAATTAACTGGTAAGATTAATTCTTTGATAGAAAAATTAAATGCGAAAAATGATCACCAGTGACAAAATCATGCTTATAAAAGTATGCTGCAGCATTCGCCTCTTAGAAGTAATCGCACTGTGTTGCAAAAATGTCTCCCTATGTTTTTCACACATACAGCTTTCAGTGTACAGCCGTCTCACTCACACAGATGCTCGAAATAGTGCAGTGATGGGGGAAGCAGGAGCGCTGAGCCAGAGCGCTTTTAACCTGTCCATGCTTGCTTGTTAGCCAGGTAGGCAAGCTGCCGCACGTTATCAGCAGAATGGGCAGGCTGCTTTACTCCCATCCAAGCCAAGCTAAGCCCAGCCCAAGCAGGTTACAGGAATCTGTCTTGCCTGCCTGTCTTCCCCTTGTGCAACGCTACATATCAGCTTATTCTGTACACTTTCATTGTAGTGTTATGAGCAGCATTCGGAAATTGATGAAAAGTCTTTTTTACTTGAGTATCACAAAACGAAGCTCAATGAAGTATATATTCTTTTTGGGTCATAGTAGGCCAGAGAAAGGTAAATTTTATTTGTCAGTTTTTCCTTTGCGGCGTATTTCGGGCTCATTTTTATATTTCGATATGAATGTTTTTCTCTGAAACTTCTCCTTCTTTCAACTATTGCTAGCTGCTGTCATTTAAGTCACTAATACATGTTTTCTGTCGGAAGTAGAACCATCTCTGAAAGTCGATATCCTTTACACCTAAGAACATGAAGATGTGTATTATACTGCAATGCCAACTAAAGTGAAGGTTTGGAAGTCTGGTTTCTGTCACCTTTGTGTGTTCCAGCCAGTTATGACCCCAGTTATAACAGTTTAAATTACTCATCTTGTATGTGTGTTACAGATTCGCTGAATTCATTCTAAGAGGCCAAAGTAGTTCATTCTAAATTGTGCAAATGCATTTTAGCAAACACGAAGCTCGTTTTCCACATTACGTTAGCCTGACAAGTAGATGCCTTCAGAAGAAGCCGTTCTTTCATACTAAGCTTCCTACACACTGCATTGCATACCACCAGAATGTGATTTTTAATATCCAACGAGCCATATTTTTGCCGTATTTCAGTCAATATCTTCCTAAATTTAGAAAGCCTGTTTACTGCTAAATAGTCTCAACTGCTTAGCACATAGTTCCACACATTTGTCAGCCACTACGTCTTTGTCGGGAAACTGCTGGTCATAATTTACAAATATGTCGTAACATACTCGAGGTTCCAGAATGTGTGTTTAATAACTTTTTACACAATTTACTTGAGAGACGTTTACCGACACACGACAATTTTCTCCTTCTGGACTTGGGCTCTGTTTCGTTGCCGTATTCTCCAATTCTAAATTTCTCCTCAGTTTTCGTTATGTTTGGTTTGATCATTTTGCTGCTGTCACAGTTACGATAAATGAACTGCAATGAAACTACCTACGCAGACATAAACCTGGCTGCTCTGTAATCGAGATAGCTTCATAGCGCAGCAGTCAGGTGCAGCATGCTAAACAGGTCGCGTGAAGCTTTCCAGGGTTGCGGAAACCCAAACTGGCCTTCTGTAAACCACTGTGCTCCAGTACACATGTGCTCTTCCGTCTCTGATGCGGCACGTTGCGTCATTGTACTGGCCGCGGCGGAGATATAGGCAGGCAGCCTGGAAATTTTGGAAATTTGTGGTAAGGCCTTATGGGACCAAACTGCTGAGGTCATAGGTCTGTGAGCTTACACACTACTTAATCTAAGTCTTATGCTAAGGACGACACACACACCCATGCCCGAGGTAGGACTCGAACCTCCGACGGGGGGTGGGGGGGATGGGGGGGTTGGAGCCGCCCGGACAGTAACAAGACACCCTAGACCGCGCGGCTACCCTGCGCTGGACAGGGACGACTGCGCTCGCAGAGGCGGATGCGTAAATCCTGGCCGGGCCTGATTCAAACGGTAATCGTAAGGGATATTTAATGTCCTTTTGGTATAACGTGTTCTAAATGGTGAATATTAGCCGCGACAAAATGAACTTCCGTAGATGTCGCTCACGATTTTGTTAAATGCAGTAGCTTATAGGGTACTTTAACAACTAACAGATAAATTGTCGAACATAATATTACGGATAAAAGAACTTCACAGCTAATAAATGTGTTACCTGATCAGCATTCCATTTCAAAACCAAATTAAACGGCCGCAAACATATATGTCTTTTCAAATCTTACCATTGGCGATATTTTCTTCTTCTCGTTATTATCCTGCGTAGTCCCCAGGGTCGGCATGATCATGGTTAGTTTAAGGGGTGCCACAATCCCGATACCCTATGGGACGGAATCTCCCCTAGTGTCGGCGTGTAATGTCATTCAGGTGAATCTGAGCGAAAGTTTTTTTAATGTTTGCGAATCGTGTAACTGAGGCGAGACTTGGGTGCCGCCGGCCGGTGTGACCGAGCGGTTCTAGGTGCTTCAGTCTGGAATCGCACGATCGCTACGGTCGCAGGTTCGAATCCTGCCTTGGGCATGGATGTGTGTGATGTACTTAGGTTAGTAAGGTTTAAGTAGTTCTAAGTTCTAGGGGACTGATGACCTCAGATGTTAAGTCCCATAGTACTCAGAGCCATTTGAACCATTTTTGAACTTGGGTGCCATCCTGGTATTTAGCTGCTGGGATATGGGAAACCTCTTAAAAACAGCAGCGAGGCTGGCCAGCACTCCGACCATTGTAGTTAATCTGCAGCACAGTGGGCCAAACTACTTCAAAACCAGGACATAATACAAAAATGTCTATGAAATTCTATAAAATTGTGCTATCTTTAGATTATTTGGGTCGCTGATTACGAATCCGACATTCCAAATTCAAAATGACGAAATCAGTTTGGCAGAATAAAAATTATAAATTTAGCCGATTCGAGTAATATTTCGGGTATCAAATATTCTGATGTCGCTGAGATCTAATTAGTAGTCGGAGTTGCCGTATTGTACTGTTTTATTCGACATTTTACATTTTTCAAACGAAATCAGTCACATTGGTCGCTTGTGTCGTTATTGCTTTCAGAACGGTCGCTGTCGGGTTGTCCAGTGGAAGACGGTTTGAAAAGCAGACCTTCTGCCTTAGGTGGCATCTGTTTATGTTTATCAATTGTCATTTTTGGACTCTCGAGATGAATGGATACGAAGACGTCAGAAGCTGATGGAATATGACGTGCATCTTTCTTTCACGGGAGATTTGCGTGTAAAATCTTCTCTGTAACGACGAGTATCTTTATTTCGAGCTTCCAGCGCATCTTCTGATAGCCGACCAATCAGTAACGGAGCAGCATCAAGACTGCTGTTGGCATCGAGCATTATTGCAAACTATTGTGAGAGGGTGAAGTTGGATTCCTACTTTCGAGAACTATATCCTTTTTCAGAGTTCTTATAGATATGTTTTACTTCTAGAATTCTCTGTAAAGAATTAGAACAGGTCTGCAGCATTTCGCGAAAAAAAAACAACATTACTCGGAAATATTTTAATCTCGTAAAAAAGTTTATCTACCAGTTTGCGAAAAAACATTAAGATCAGAATTCTGAGTAGTTCCGCAAGAACTCTACAGAAAACCCTTATGACATTTTCCGTGTAGATAACAGTTCTTGGAAATTTGTGGTAAGGTTGTATGGGACCAAATTACTGAGGTCATTGGTCTCTAAGCTTACACACTGATTAAACTAACTTACGCTAAGGACAACACACACACACACACACACACACACACACACACACACGCACCCATGCTCGAGGGAGGAATCGAACTTCCGACGGGGGCAGCCGCGCGAGCCGTGGCAAAGGACCTAGACCGCGCGGCTACCCCGCGCGGCAGATAGTAGTTAACGAGAGAATTGCACTAATGAGAGACTCATTTTTACTGTGTGGCAGAGAGAAAACGGACCGTCCACTAAAAATGCGCGAACACGTATACGCAAATACATTTGAACCCTTTAAATATCTACTTAAGTGCCAAAGAAACTGGTATAGCCACGCGTATTCAAATACAGAGATATGTAAACAGGCAGAATGCGGTGCTGCGGTCGGCGACGCCCATATAAGATAACAAATGTCTGGCGCAGTTGTTAGATCTGTTACTGCTGCTACAATGGCAGGTTATCAAGATTTAAGTGAGTTTGAACGTGGTGTTATAGTCGACGCACGAGCGATGGGACAAAGCATCTCCGAGATAGCGAAGAAGCGGGGATTTTCCCGTACGAAAATTTCATGAGTGTATCGTGAATATCAGGAATCCGGTAAAACATCAAATCTCTGACATCGCTGCGGCCGGAAAATATCCTGCAAGAACCGGACCTATGATGACTGAAGAGAACCATTCATCATCACAGAAGTGCAACCCTTCCGCAAATTGCTGCAGAATTCAATGCTGGGCCATCAACAAGTGTCAGAGTGCGGAGTATTCAACGAAACATCATCGTTATGGGCTTTCGGAGCCGAAGGCCCGCTCGTGTACCCTTGATGGCTGCACGACACAAAACCTTACGCCTCACCTGGGCCCCTCAACACCGACATTGGACTGTTGATAACTGGAAACATGTTGCCTGGTCGGACGAGTCTCGTTTCAAATTGTACCGAGCGGATGGACGATGACGACGGCTATGGAGACAACCTCACGAGTCCATGGACCCTGCTTGTCAGCAGGAACTATTCAATCTGGTGGAGGCTCTGTAATTGTGTGGGGCGCGTGCAGTTTGTGTGATAGTGGACCGCTGGTACGTCTAGATACGACTCTGACAGGTGACACGTACGTAAGCATTCTGTCTTATCACCTGCAACCATTCAAGTCCATTGTGCATTCCGACGGACTTCGGCAATTTCAACGGGACAATGCGACACCCCACACGTCCAGGATTGCTACAGAGAGGTCCCAGGAACACTCTTCTGAGCTTAAACACTTCCGCTGACCAACAGACTCCCCAGACATGATCGTACCTGCGGTTTATTGCAACGTACTGTTCTCCACACCCTCCCACTCTTATGGATTTATGGACAACCCAGCAGGCTTCGTAGTGTCGATTCCCTCCAGCACTATTTCAGAAATTAGTCGAGTCCATGTCACGCCGTGTTGCAACGCTTCTGCGTGCTCGCGGGTGCCCTACACGTTATTAGGCAGTTGTACCAATTCTTTTGGCTCTTCAGTGTACTAGTACGGCAGTGGAGAGCCATTTACAAAACTGGAGACACGCAGAAGAAATTTTGCAGCCAACGATTTCGGATAATATCGGTAGCAGTTTAGTTTTTAGTCGATAAACATCACTAAACCGATAAAAAATGCTATAAACATGCCTCCCCCCACGAACCATGGACCTTGCTGTTGGTGGGGAGGCTTGCGTGCCTCAGGGATACAGATGGCCGTACCGTAGGTACAACCACAACGGAGGGGTATCTGTTGAGAGGCCAGACAAACATGTGGTTCCTGAAGAGGGGCAGCAGCCTTTTCAGTAGTTGCAGGGGCAACAGTCTGGATGATTGACTGATCTGGCCTTGTAACAATAACCAAAACGGCCTTGCTGTGCTGGTACTGCGAACGGCTGAAAGCAAGGGGAAACTATAGCCGTAATTTTTCCTGGGAACATGCAGCTTTACTGTATCATTAAATGATGATGGCGTCCTCTTGGGTAAAATATTCCGGAGGTAAAATAGTCCCCCATTCGGATCTCCAGGCGGGGACTACTCAAGAGGACGTCGTTATCAGGAGAAAGAAAACTGGCGTTCTACGGATCGGAGCGTGGAATGTCAGAACCCTTAATCGGGCAGGTAGGTTAGAAAATTTAAAACGGGAAATGGATAGGTTAAAGTTAGATATAGTGGGAATTAGTGAAGTTCGGTGGCAGGAGGAACAAGACTTTTGGTCAGGTGATTACAGGTTTATAAATACAAAATCAAATAGGGGTAATGCAGGAGTAGGTTTAATAATGAATAAAAAAATAGGAGTGCGGGTTAGCTACTACAAACAGCATAGTGAACGCATTATTGTGGCCAAGATAGACACAAAGCCCGTGCCTACTACAGTAGTACAAGTTTATATGCCAACTAGCTCTGCAGATGACGAAGAAATTGAAGAAATGTATGATGAAATAAAAGAAATTATTCAGGTAGTGAAGGGAGACGAAAATTTAATAGTCATGAGTGACTGGAATTCGTCAGTAGGAAAAGGGAGAGAAGGAAACATAGCAGGTGAATATGGATTGGGGGGAAGAAATGAAAGAGGAAGCCGCCTTGTAGAATTTTGCACAGAGCATAACTTAACCATAGCTAAAACTTGGTTCAAGAATCATAAAAGAAGGTTGTATACCTAGAAGAATCCTGGAGATACTAAAAGGTATCACATAGATTACATAATGGTAAGACAGAGATTTAGGAACCAGGTTTTAAATTGTAAGACATTTCCAGGGGCAGATGTGGATTCTGACCACAATCTATTGGTTATGAACTGCAGATTGAAACTGAAGAAACTGCAAAAAGGTGGGAATCTAAGGAGATAGGACCTGGATAAACTGAAAGAACCAGAGGTTGTAGAGAGTTTCAGGGAGAGCATAAGGGAACAATTGACAGGAATGGGGGAAAGAAATACAGTAGAAGAAGAATGGGTAGCTCTGAGAGATGAAGTAGTGAAGGCAGCAGACGATCAAGTAGGTAAAAAGGCGAGGGCTAATAGAAATCCTTGGGTAACAGAAGAAATATTGAATTTAATTGATGAAAGGAGAAAATATAAAAATGCAGCAAATGAAGCAGGCAAAAAGGAATACAAACGTCTCAAAAATGAGATCGACAGGAAGTGCAAAATGGCTAAGCAGGGATGGCTGGAGGACAAATGTAAGGATGTAGAGGCTTGTTTCACTAGGGGTAAGATAGATACTGCCTACAGGAAAATTAAAGAGACCTTTGGAGAGAAGAGAACCACTTGTATGAATATCAAGAGCTCAGATGGCAACCCAGTTCTAAGCAAAGAAGGGAAGGCGGAAAGGTGGAAGGAGTATATAGAGGGTTTATACAAGGGCGATGTACTTGAGGACAATATTATGGAAATGGAAGAGGATGTAGATGAAGATGAAATGGGAGATATGATACTGCGTGAGGAGTTTGACAGAGCACTGAAAGACCTGAGTCGAAACAAGGCCCTGGGAGTAGACAACATTCCATTAGAACTACTGATGGCCTTGGGAGAGCCAGTCATGACAAAACTCTACCATCTGGTGAGGAAGATGTATGAGACAGGCGAAATACCCTCAGACTTCAAGAAGAATATAATAATTCCAATCCCAAAGAAAGCAGGTGTTGACAGATTTGAAAATTACCGAACTATCAGTTTAATAAGTCACAGCTGCAAAATGCTAACGCGAATTCTTTACAGACGAATGGAAAAACTGGTAGAAGCGGACCTCGGGGAAGATCAGTCTGGATTCCGTAGAAATGTTGGAACACGTGAGGCAATACTAACCTTACGACTTATCTTAGAAGAAAGATTAAGAAAAGGCAAACCTACGTTTCTAGCATTTGTAGACTTAGAGAAAGCTTTTGACAATGTTAACTGGAATACTCTCTTTCAAATTCTGAAGGTGGCAGGTATAAAATACAGGGAGCGAAAGGCTATTTACAATTTGTACAGAAATCAGATGGCAGTTATAAGAGTCGAGGGGCATGAAAGGGAGGCAGTGGTTAGGAAAGGAGTGAGACAGGGTTGTAGCATCTCCCCGATGTTATTCAATCTGTATATTGAGCAAGCAGTAAAGGAAACAAAGAAAAATTCGGAGTAGGTATTAAAATTCATGGAGAAGAAGTAAAAACTTTGAGGTTCGCCGATGACATTGTAATTCTGTCAGAGAAAGCAAAGGACTTGGAAGAGCAGTTGAATGGAATGGACAGTGTCTTGAAAGGAGGATATAAGATGAACATCAACAAAAGCAAAACGAGGATAATGGAATGTAGTCAAATTAAATCGAGTGATGCTGAGGGAATTAGATTAGGAAATGAGACACTTAAAGTAGTAAAGGAGTTTTGCTATTTGGGGAGCAAAATAACTGATGATGGTCGAAGTAGAGAGGGTATAAAATGTAGACTGGCAATGGCAAGGAAATCGTTTCTGAAGAGGAGAAATTTGTTAACACCGAGCATAGATTTAAGTGTCAGCAAGTCGTTTCTGAAAGTATTTGTATAAAGTGTAGCCATGTATGGAAGTGAAACATGGGCGATAACTAGTTTGGACAAGAAGAGAATAGAAGCTTTCGAATGTGGTGCTACAGAAGAATGCTGTAGATAAGGTGGGTAGATCACGTAACTAATGAGGAGGTATTGAATAGGATTGGGGAGAAGAGAAGTTTGTGGCACAAATTGACTAGAAGAAGGGATCGGTTGGTAGGGCATGTTTTGAGGCATCAAGGGATCACAAATTTAGCATTCTAGGGCAGCATGGAGGGTAAAAATCGTAGAGGGAGACCAAGAGATGAATACACTAAGCAGATTCAGAAGGATGTAGGTTGCAGTAGGTACTGGGAGATGAAGAAGCTTGCTCAGGATAGAGTAGCATGGAGAGCTGCATCAAACCAGTCTCAGGACTGAAGACCACAACAACAACAAACATGCCTTCTGGAGTGCTACCCATCGATCTGTCCTGACAATTAGGCAGGATCTCTGTCGTATATTAAACAGACCATACAAGGAATATCTGAAAAATGTGTCGTTGTCGCATTGACTGTTTACTGTCAACTGCCGCTGCACGTATCATATCGACTTGAGAGTAGAATGACACCACAGCGTTGAGCAAGTAAGCACCAGTGCACAAAACTTCGCGGACCTAAGTCGGGACGAGCAACTTTTTTTTCTGTTCTGTCCAGGTTTTGTAGCGAGTTGATGCACTGTGTGCCGGGAGGAGTCCATTCAGGGCTGGCGCACTTCTCTGTCCTGGAAGCGACGCTTTAGCATGCACTGCTATCCGGCCAATTTATCTGTGCCGGTATCGATTCTTAATTTATGCGAGTTATAGCAGTTACTACAATAAGCTACTGCAATAGCAATTATAACCGTGAAAATAAACTTCATAATTTACGTGTTGTTTTCAGTTTTATGGCCAATTCATTCCAAACATTTCCCTAAACGAATCTGTTATCGTGGTATGGGTTTTTCTAGTTCGACAATGCAGGCGTGGCAAGTACTAAATTTCACTAAACACACTGTCGGTACCCATACTCGGTACTAGCGAGGCAAATTCAAACAGGGATAATGGCTGATTTTGTCGCCGCTTTGTCGCTAATCGTGACTCACGGCGATACTTCAATATCAACACCGATATGGAAATGCTGTTTACAGTTTTCGCTGTTACGGCAATGTCGTTGCTCTTGCCGTTTATCCCAGCTCACAAAACAGCATCCGAACACAGCACTGCGATGCCTCATCACCATACATACTTTGCTTGGCTAAGCAGTAAATTGACTGTTTATCGAAATAACGATACTATTAATATTTGCTGCTATCGCGCTGGCTTTCAAACGCTTTACTTGCTTGCGAAACTGAAACAGAGAATATGGTTTGTTTGAGAATAGTAGGTTTCTTCGCAGTCAGGTAGGAAAGTTTAGATACATACGAATACTAATCTATACTCTCAGTTTTAGTAAGTCTGACACTGGCTCGAATCACCAGAAAAAATATCGCCATTGAATCGTACAACGGAAATGGAGGCTTTAGAACCCAAAGCGGCGTGTCATTTTCATTTACAAAGAGGGTTGCGGCAAAGTACGTAAATTAATAGTTTTGAAATTTCACGACCAGTATCTCTGGATACCCTTGTTACTAGTGATTATCTGTTACATGTTGTAGCTTTCTTCAAACTGAGAATGAAATGATACGTTTGTGCGTACAGCGGCGCAGGATGCAATTTTGATATGCGAATATTAGTGAGGTGGGTTAAGGGAATGGTGGGGGGTGGGAGGGGTCGCAGGGGGGGGGGGCATGACAGCTAACCCCCGTTTCTAGTCGCTGGGTTCAACCTTATCTCCACTTGTGAATGGAAACTACTCCTACCATGTGTGGGTATAGCAACTGAAATGGAGAATCACTAACAAGAGTAGCATTACCTTACAAATAGTTACTGTTCTCCAGGGTATTCAACTACACTGATGTGACAAAAGTCGTGGAATATTTGAGCTCTCGATTATGCCCTATGTCGAGCGATCTGGGTTGCCAAATCATTCGCTCGAACTGTCCAGAATGTTCTTCAAACCAATCGCGAACAACTGGGAACGAGTGACATGGTGCATTGTCATCCATAAAAATTCAATCGATATTGGGAACATGAAATGAACGAAAGGCTGCAAATAGTCTCTAAGTAGCTGAAAATAATCGATTGCATTCAATGACCGGTTCAGTTGGACCAGAGGACCCAGTCCTTTCCCACACATACACAGCCCACTCCATTATGGAGCCACCACCGGCCTGCACAGCGCCTTCTTGTCAACTTGGGTCCATGGCTTCCACACTCGAATTCTACCATCATCTCTTACCAACTGAAATCGCTATCATCTGACAAGGTCACGGTTTTCCAGTGTGTTGGGTCTAACCGATATGGTCACGAGTCCAGGTGATGTCGTGCTGTTAGCAAAGGCTCTTGCGTCGATTGGCTGCTACCACAGCCCAATAACGCCAGATTTCGCCGTACTAACAGATATGCTCGTCGTACGTTCTACATTAATTTCTGAAGTTATTGCACGCAGTGTTCGTTATCTGTTAGTGCTGACAACGGTATGCAAAAGCCGATGCTCTCTCGGTCGTTAAGTGAAGGCCGGTGGCAACTGCATTTTTCATGGTGAGAGATGTGAAATTTATTATTCTCGGAACGCACTTAACATTTTGGATCTCGGAATATTGAATTCCCTAACGATTTTTGAAATGGAGTGCCCCACACATCTACACTACTGGCCATTTTTGCTACACCACGAAGATGACATCCTACAGACGCGAAATTTAACCAACAGGCAGAAGATGCTGTGATATGCAAATGAATAGCTTTTCAGAGCATTCACACAAAGTTGGCGCCGGTGGCGATACCTACAACGTGCTGACATGAGGAAAGTTTCCAACCTATTTCTTATACACAAACAGCAGTTGACCGGCGTTGCCTGGTGAAACGTTGTTGTGATGCCTCGTGTAAGGAGGAGAATTGCATACCATCACGATTCCGGCTTTGATAGAGGTTGGATTGTAGCCTATCGCAATTGCGGTTTATCGTATCGCGACATTGCTGCTCGCGTTGATCGAGATCCAATGACTGTTAACAGAATATGGAATCGGTGGGTTCAGGAGGGTAATACGGAACGCCGTGCTGGATCCCAGCGGCCTCGTATCACTAGCAGTCGAGATGACAGGCATTTTATTCGCATGGCTGTAATGGTACGTGCAGCCATGTCTCGATCCCTGAGTCAACAGATGGGGACGTTTGCAAGACAACAACCATCTGCACGAAGAGTTCGACGACGTTTGCAGCAGCATGGACTATCAGCTCGGAGACCATGGCTGCGGTTACCCATGACGCTGCATCACAGACAGGAGCGCCTGCGATGATGTACTCAACGACGAACCTGGGTGCACGAATGGCAAAATGTCATTTTTTCGGATGAATCCAGGTTATGTTTACAGCATCATGATGGTCGCATCCGTGTTTGGCGAAATCGCGGTGAACGCAAATTGGAAGCGTGTATTCGTCATCGCCATACTGGCGTATCACCCGGCGTGATGGTATGCGGTGCCATTGGTTACATGTCTCGGTCACCTCTTGTCCGCATTGACGGCACTTCGAACAGTGGACGTTACATTTCAGATGTGTTACGACCCGTGGCTCTACCTTTCATTCGATCCCTGCGAAAACCTACATTTCAGCAGGATAATGCACGTCCGCATGTTTCATGTCTTGTACGGGCCTTTCTGGATACAGAAAATGTTCAGCCGCTGCCCTGGCCAGTACATTCTCCAGATCTCTCACCAAATGAAAACGTCTGGTCAATGGTGGACGAGCAACTGGGTCGCCACAATACGCCAGTCACTACTCTTGATGAACAGTGGTATCGTGTTGAAGCTGCATGGGCAGGTGTAGCTGTACACGCCGTCCAAGCACTGTTTGACTCAATGCCCAGGCGTATCAAGGCCGTTATTACGGCCAGAGGTGATTGTTCTGGGTACTGTTTTCTCAGGATATATGCACCCAAATTGCTTGAGAGTGTAATCACATGTCAGTTGTAGTATAATATATTTGTCCAATGAATGCCCGTTTATAATCTGCATTTCTTCTTGGTGTAGCAATTTTAGTGGCCAGTAGTGTAGCTCCAACCACCATTACGCATTCAAAGTCTTTTAATTCTCGTCGTGCTGCCACAATCACGTCACACACCTTTTAACATGAAGTACCTGAGTGTAAGTGACAGCTCTACCATGCATTGCCCTTTTACACCTTGTGTACGCGATACTACGGCCATCTGTATATGTGCATATCGTTATGCTATGACTTCTGTCACCTTACAACACACTCATTGGCATTGTGGCACGAAGGAAGTACTTCTCTGGCGGTATCACTAACCTGGTGTCTTGCTGCTTCGGTAAGTCCCTCGTCGCACAGTAGAAGCTCTCAGTCGCCCGGCTCCATGTAGGTAATGATCCTGCTGAAGTGGAGTGTTTAGGAATGCCAGTTGTTAATTGTCAACAACGTTTGCACCATACTTGTTTTAACACAGAAATTGCTTTGACACACACGTCACAGAATCAGAATTTTCAATATGGCGGTTCTGGACTATGCCATTATTCGACCCTATACACACATTAACACAGTTTTATGACTTTACATAATGATAGACACTGCCCACGACACGTGGTCATCTGATAGCTAATAACTTCACTTTCTAGCTTGTTTAACAGCTGAAATCTGTACTCGCGACCGCTCTTTTAGAGCCGCCACGATAACTCAACCGTGCGTTTTGAGAGGCTCCTCGCGAGTAACTCGCTCTGTCTCACCGAAGGACAAGAGAGACCACCCCCCCCCCCCCACCCCCCACCCACCCGCTTTATCCCTCAGCCAATAAGGACACTTCTCTCGTTTCCTACATATATACGCTACTGGCCATTAAAATTGCTACACCGAGAAGAACTGCAGATGATAAACGTGTATTCATTGAACAAATATATTATACTAGAACCGACATCTGATTACATTTTCATGCAGTTTGGGTGCATATATCCTGAGAAATCACTACCCAGAACAACCACCTTTGGCCATAATAACGGCCTTAATACGGCTGGGCATTGAGTCGAACTGAGCTTGTATGGCGTGTACAGGTACAGCTGCCCATGCAGCTTCAACACGATACTACAGTTCATCAACAGTAGTGACTGGCGTATTGTGACGAACCAGTTGCTCGTCCACCATTGACCAGAAGTTTGCAGTTGGTGAGAGATCTGGAGAATGTGCTGGCCAGGACAGCAGTCGAACATTTTCTGTATCCAGAAAGTCCCGTACAGGACCTGCAACATGCGGTCGTGGATTATCCTGCTGAAATGAAGAGATTCACAGGGATCCAATGAAGGGCAGAGCCACGGGTCGTAAAACATGTGAAATGTAACGTCCTCTGTTCTAAGTGCCGTCAATGCGAACAAGAGGTGACCGAGACGTGTAACCAATGACACCCCATACCACACGCCGGGTGATACGCCAGAATGGCGATGACGAATACACGCTACCAATGTACGTTCACCGCGATGTCGCCAAACACGGATGCGACCATCATGATGCTGTAAAGAGAACCTGGCTTCATTCAAAGAAATGACGTCTATGATGGAGCATCAAGGGTAACCGCAGCCATGGTCTCCGAGCTGATAGTCCATGCTGCTGCAAACGTCGTCGAACTGTTCGTGCAGATGGTTGTTGTCTTACAAATGTCCCCATCTGTTGACTCAGGGATCGAGACATGGCTGCACGATCCGTTACAGCCATGCGGATAAGATGCCTATCATCTCGACTGGTAGTGATACGAGGCCGTATTACCCTCCTGAACCCACCGATTCCATATTCTGCTAACAGTCATTGGATCTCGACAAACGTGAGCAGCAGTGTCGCTATACGATAAACTGCTATCGCGATGGGCTACAATCCGACCTTTATCAAAGTCGGAAACGTGATGGTACGCATTTCTTCACCTTACACGAGGCATCACAACAACGTTTCACCAGGCAACGCCGGTCAACTGCTGTTTGTGTATGAGAAATCGGTTGGTAACTTTCCTCATGTCAGTACGTTGTAGGTATCGCCACCGGCGCCAATCTTGTGTGAATGCTCTGAAAAGCTAATCATTTGCATATCACAGCATCTGCTTCCCATCGTTTAAAAGTTCGCATCTGTAGCACGTCATTTTCGTGGTGTAGCAACTTTAATGGGCAGTAGTGTATATATCCAAACCTTCAGCGAATGGGCGTTTAGATCGCCGTTGCTAGGCGGATCTGACGTCATGTTTGCGGACATTGTGACCGAACTTTGTCTCGGAACACTGTCTCGGATTGTAAGATCCTACTCCCGAATAGTTGGATCCTGTCCCTACTAAGGTTGCACAACTGAGCATTTACGATCGCATAAATATGCATAATACTTGGCTTAAACACGTGAAGGGATTGCACATATGCATTACAAACTCTTTGTATAGCTTCACACATGATAGGAACAGGTGTTATAATCTGATATTAATCGCTGGTATTAAGTGAGTCAAAGCTTCACATATCACAATATACTTTCGTGCAATAAAATAGTAATTTATCTTGTCGCGTAAAAAATCAATAGAGCGTGCCCTCAAATTGTTGCATATAACCTGTATTTTACGAATCAATTTGAGAGTTTACACCTCAGCAATCACATCACTCATTTTCTTTCAACTGTGGTTCTGTAAGAATTCAAACAAATTTTTATTTTTATTTTTGACGACTGTAACAGACAGTGTTGTTTGACACTGATCGTACTGCACAATGAAAGTCAAATTATGTTTTTATCTATATTACCCCTACAAAAGTTCGGCGTCTGTCGTCCTGCACTGCAACTGCTCCCTTAATTATGGCTAGTAAGCTTTCAGTTGTGGATGGAATGTCAGTATCTTTTGCTCAGCTCTCGATGATGGATTGGTAATGTGATCAAAGCAGTTATACAAACACGTTGGACAAATAACTAATCACCTGCTGGATATAGCCCGATAATATAGTGAAATACCTCCTCCAGCCTTCATAAAGATGTCAATTCGGCGTGGGAGAGAACCATAGGTTTGTACAGATATACTATATCCAGTTAAAGCCACTCATTGATGATTATCAGCCGTGACCGCTCGCTCGTCCCAAGTCGATCAATCGCTGCTTTACGTATCTTTGGTTTGGTGTCGCGCCGGAGCTGAAGGCGAGCGAAGCGAAGAAAGGCGGCGTAGGGGACAGAGGCGAGTGCGCAGAACCTGGGTAGGCCACTTGGAGGAAGAAATTAGAGTTATGTTAATACCTTCAATTGCAGACGGGGGTTTATATATGTCAACAGGGACAGGTGAAAATGTGTGCCCCGACCGCGATTCGAACCCGGGATCTCCTGCTTACATGGCAGACGCTCTATCCATGTGAGCCACCGATGGCACAGAAGACAACGCGACTGCAGGGACTATCTCGCTCACGCCTCCCGCGGGACCCACATTCTCACCTTGTATGTCCACACACTACATTTGCAGTGTCCCACCCCAACGCACTCATCACTCGTGGAAGACATTCTTACCAAGTACCGTAAGAGTTCGGGGAATATGTGTGCATCCGCACAGAAGAAGAAGGTCATGGCCGGTGTTGCCAGAACTATATACTTACATGGATATGGTGTCTGTTCTTACGGACAAGACGCGTAACTTAAAATGATGGTTGCCACCTACATTACTTATTGATTATTTTATTTAACCTTTAGCCATCAGTTAGATAAGTTTCGGCGCGCCACCTTGTGCAGCTTTTCTCTCCAAGCCTTCACACTTGCTTGGCAGTCTAGTTGCCGGCATGACAACACTTTTCCCACGTCCGGGTTCCCGGGTTCGATTCCCGGTGGGGTCAGGGATTTTCTCTGCCTCGTTATAACTGGGTGTTGTGTGATGTCCTTAGGTTAGTTAGGGTTAAGTAGTTCAAGTTCTAGGGGACTGATGACCATAGATGTTAAGTCCCATAGTGCTCAGAGCCATTTGAACCATGAACAGACCGTATTTGTGTTCATGGGGCGGTTTCTTCGTCGGTAAGTTATCATCCTTACTGTCAGTTTTCCGGTTTAGCGTTGTTTCTGGCTTCGTTGCTTCATATTTTTACTAAAAATTTTATCTGTTTCTTCATTCTCATTAGTGCCCATTCATTTGCCAAAGGTTTATTAGCGTAGCCATTATATTGCACTCATGAGCTTTTTCTGCTCACTGATTATGCCTATTTGCCTAAGTTAAGTAATCCCTGCACGCTTCGGTAGCTTTCTTTTTCCTACTGTTATTACTTTTTTTCATGTTACTTCTAGGTGATGTAGTGAAGCATTGACAGTGGCTATTTGGCTGGTACCTCTCACTTCTTTGGGACTCTTAATCACGTTTGATACCTCGGTTACGAGGAGAGAGAATTGTATAGACGATGTAATGGAGTATTGACAGTGGCTATCCTGTTGTTACCCCCCAGGTTTTATGGAACTCTTAGTTACGCTCGACACCTAGGTTACGACTACCAAGAATTTTTATCTGTAATCTCAGTTATGGTGCAATATTTTTTGAGATGAAATTTATAACCCTTATTAGTCCCTGAAACACAAATATGGCTCTGCTCTCCATGATACCAGCGCTGTACGTCTTCCCCTTGTTATTACACTGTGTACTAATTTATTCATTTATTATGGCCTTTAATTGCAATTTATACTGATACCACTTTGTAATTTCCCCAGATTATCTGATAATGCCTAGGACTGGCGAAACACGTCACATGTGGAGCTTAAATAAACCTTTTTTGTGCAACAAAGCCTGTTTTTTCTGTTCAAAAGACCTATTACGGTTGCTGTACCAGTGCAGTATTTATGGTGACGGGGGGGGGGGGGGAGGGAGAGATTTTCAGTGTTTTCTCTATTCAAGAGGATTGTGTGTGTATTGAACTGGGCACCTAAAAACGATGGAGAGACTTCGTCCCGTCGTAGTCCTCAGTGGTTCACAACCCCACAACAGGCCACAGCAGCCCACCCACCTCACCGCCGCCCCACACCAAACCCATGGTTATTTTGTGGTTCGGCCCCCAGTGGACCCGCCCTCCCTTAACGTTGTGTACGAAGCTGTATACAACAAATTGCAAATAAGTGTCAAGTCTTGTGAATGACAGTGGGTTCCAAACACGACAGGGTTTCTTGCTAAATGTGAATACAGGTCCATGTCAATCAGTTTCCAAACACTGGAAACATTTGGAATAGGGTACCTCGCAAAGCGCTATTGCTCGAGGGTGAAAACAAAGCTACAAGCTTTTAATGGGAAAAACAACACAGATAATGGACATTAGCTAACTTGTCGTGTGGTCCAACGAGTTGCAATTTTGCCTCTATTCAAATGACGCTGCAGCGACTATTCAATGATCCGTTTAACCTGCTGTGTATGCTTAGTGCAGTTCAGACCAGAGAGAGATCTGTGATGTTTTGGGGACTTTTCGTACCATGACTTGCCTCCACTAATTCAGGTTATTGTGAATATGAACCAGGATGTTTATTTCAAAATTGTCTGTGACCATGTGCCCCTTACGATGAGTACGCTGTGCACACTCTCGTCTTCTAAGATCACAACTATCATAGTCACAAAGCCACGTTCAGGCATATCGCAGTTCGACTGGCCTGCTAAATTTCTCGATCTTAGTCCATCGTAAAATATGTGGGACTATCTGGAACAGTGGGTCAAGCGTTGCAACCAATAGCCTTAAAATCTGTAGCCCTGCGGGAGCTGATCTGGGATGGGCAGAATATGCCCCAGTGAATTTCTAGGTAAACACTTACATGGAAGGGCTTGACACAAAGATTATTCAACAGTATTCATCATTTAATTTCGCACATAACGTATTTCTGTCATATTTCACAAAACATCCCCAGATATTGTGGATGATTGCTTAAAAATTTCCCAAAACTGTTTGATTCTTCAAAAAGTAAATTCATTTTTCATTTATTTCAAACTCTTCCAATAAATTCAGTTTGTTGCCTTTGTTGGCCACGTGAAGGATTTTAAGGTTTCCTAGATCTGGGGGACCGATGGTCAGAAGATTTGGGGTGCGGAGTAAAGAGCGAAAATTTTTTCACCTGTTTTTTTTGACAGTAGATACTTGCTAAACCTAACAGCGAAAGATTTCCATATTTGTCCGATATGCTAGGTGGAACATTGGAACATTCTGTACACCTAATTTTGTAGACAAATTTTTAAATTTGTGGTAAGGTCTTATGGGACCAAACTGCTGAGGTCATCGGTCTCTAATCTTACACACTACTTAATCTAACTCACGCTAAGGACGACACACACTCCCTTACCCAAGGGAGGACTCGAACCTCCGACGGAGGGAAGCCGCGCGGACCGTGAAAAGATGCCTCAACCGTTTTGTAAACACCTGACTTAGAGAATAAATTCCTGATAGGCTGTTCGTTATGTGGGAGCGTGTATTGCATGGGAGAGCCTTTCGAAAACAACTTGAACATTTGTATGAGAAAATAGCTCAGACAAGTGCTATGAAAACGACCCAAGAAATGGGATAGTCACACGTGTGTGCTTTCGCACACCTCGGATGTAAGCGAAGATCTAATAACGGGGACTACAGGGTTTTTTGTTCATCATATAACCGGTTCACCAGCGAAGGACTATATCCATTTTTATGGAGATTGTCTAATTCTTTATTTACATCGCCTTCAGAGAGAGGGAGTTCAAACATTCATGTTATAGCAGCTCTAAAGTAGCTGAGTTTATAGCTCCTAGGATGATGAGAGAGGAATGTACTGTTGTAACCCTGGTTGAAGGCTTCCTGAAAATGTCGAAGGTAATTTTACCATCATTCAGTCGTAGAAAGATCAAGATAACATAAGATACCATCACGGCCCATTATTTCTTGGGTAAAGATTAACTTATGGTGCAGTGATTAAACTCCTCAGTAAGTGACTCAATCTTCGCAAGTACCTTTGAAAGTAATTAGAATAACATTCACGTATCTCTGGTACAGGATGATTTTTTCAGTAATGGGGGATTTTAGTTTAAAATATTCAGAGTCATTGTGAATCACAAATGCGTCGGCCAGGAAATCGGAGAGGCGATTCCCCATCGCGAGGCAGTCTTCCTATTTGTAAAAGAAATTTTTAAAAGAAAAGTAATCATGGGAAATTAATATTTCCAGGAGGTCAGTTATCTTGTTGACCTCCACTATTAAAAAGGACTGTTTTTCATTCAAGGATTTACGTATAATTTCAATGGTTTCGGCCACAATTACATTTGGTACCGATGAGTGCCGTTATAGTTTCCCGTTTGCTGAACTTGTTATTAATTTCACAAACATTGCATTCAGCCAGTCACAGTGAACGCTGTTAGACAAAGGCTTAAAATGTCAGTTGCCAGCCGCTGTGACCGAGCGGTTCTAGGCGTTTCAGTCGGGAACCGCGCTGCTTCTAAGGTCGTAGGTTCGAATCCTGCCTCGGGCATGGATGTGTGTGATATCCTTAGGTTAGTTAGTTTTAATTAGTTCTAAGTCTAGGGGAATGATGACCTCAGAGGATAAGTCCCATAGTGCTCAGAGCCATTTGAACCGAAATATCAGTTAACACCACAGATAATAAGATGGCTACTTCTCTCGTCACTGATGTACAATTGGCATTGGATAAAGCCTCAACTGAAAAAGACGAATTTGTCCGCATAACGGCCAAAGTGAGTGAGATTATCCACAGAGCAGTAATCAAAACATCTTCTTCACAAGAACACCGAATCTTAATGGGTATCAAACAAAAAACGGCAGGGGGTGATGCTGTTCTAGTTAGCGTTGATAAAAGTAACTCAGGTGTAGTTATGTACAAAAATGATTGCATTAGTAAAGTCGAATCGTTTTTGGCGAAAATGGTATTTACCGTATTGGTTCGGACCCAGCAGCCTCTTTTGGAACTCTTAGTTACGCTCGACACCTCGGTTACGATTAGCAAGAATTTTTATCAGTAAGCGCAGTTATGATGCATTATTTTGTGTGTTGCGATTTATTCCCCTCCCCACCTCCTGAAACACAAACGTGCCCTGTGATTCATAATCCGGTCTGTGTATGCCTTCCCTTTTTGTTATTAATTTATTCATTTATTATTGTCTTTAATAGCAATTTATACTGATACCAGTTTGTAGTTTCCACAGATTGTCTGATGATGTTTAGAACAGACGAAACGCGTCACATGTTAAAATTAAATACACTTACTTTGTGCAACCAAGACAGTTTTTTCTGTTCTAAATAGAAAACACTGGAAAGATTGATAAAGAAAAGGCGAAGTATCTGATTTTAGGAAAGAAAAAACGATAGTCATATTAATCTGTCGTCTGCTGATATACCTAAAACTTTCTAATGAAAACGCTTAGCTAGACATTTGGTACATGTTCTTTTCCATGAATTCTGCACTCAGTTTCGATTTTCAGTTTCCATCCACACTATACCTATATCACTTAGAATTTAAAGTACCCAGCCGCGGAGTGAAGGCTAATCGCCGGCCGAAGTGGCCGTGCGGTTCAAGGCGCTGCAGTCTGGAACCGCAAGACCGCTACGGTCGCAGGTTCGAATCCTGCTTCGGGCATGGATGTTTGTGATGTCCTTAGGTTAGTTAGGTTTAACTAGTTCTAAGTTCTAGGGGACTAATGACCTCCGAAGTTGAGTCCCATAGTGCTCAGAGCCATTTGAACCATTTTGAAGGCTAATCTCAGGAACTGCTGTACGGACTTTTGATACGGTTTTCACTAATAGATATTCTGATTCACGAGGAAAGTTCGTGTATGTAATTTATTAACACTAAGTAATGATCAGTGTGTATCATACACTGTGATTCAGTTATCCCTACCGCTGTCGTTTTATACACTCCACAATGTAAGAGCTATTCAACAATGGTTCAAATGGCTCTGAGCACTATGGAACTTAACATCTGTGGTCATCAGTCCCCTAGAACTTAGAACTACTTAAACCTAACTAACCTAAGGACATCACACACATCCATGCCCGAGGCAGGATTCGAACCTGCGACCGTAGTGGTCACGCGGTTCCAGACTGAAGCGCCTAGAACCGCACGGTCACTCCGGCCGGCTAAGAGCTGTCCTTCGAAAACCACGCGCGAGGTTTTCATGTTCGCTCACCACCGGACCTTTTTCGATGGAAATTTAATGTAGTTAAATTTTGTACTGGAATATGTTTTCACTAGAGGCTGTAGTTTTCGAGTTATTCAAGAGAAACGTACAAAAGAGGCCTTCAAACACACACAAACTCCCATACCTCCTACAACTATAAAAAAAAAGCGACTGCAGAAATTATTTCCCACATTCAACATTTTTTGGCCTTTATTGACTGGTTTTATTATGACACCGACTAAGCCGAGCACTTACAAGCTGTAAAATTCACATCTGTGTAAATATTACCTAAAATTTTTGAGAATTTTAACAGCATAAAATAAGTATCATTGTATTCGTCAGTCCTGGTTACTGTTCTTGTAAGGGTTAAGTCTGGATCGTATTGTCTACGCAATTTGTTTTAGCGTAACGTTTACAAAAGTCGTTTCTCGATCATTACCCTCATGGGCACATTTAAATTAATAATATTAGCGAAATAGCCGACTATGCTGGTGGCATAACAGCCCAATCAACAGGGACCAAAAAAGGTTGAATATCGGGAATAGTTCACATGTTTTGAAATTTTCATGCAGTGATAGGAGAGAATGCTACAAACAACATTCTAGAAATATTAAATGGTGAGGGAAGAGTATGCTGTGGAGGTGGATTTGAAGCTCACTGTTATATGTTTTTCTTAAATAACTCGAAAACCGTGGCCTCCATCGTAAACGTATCCCAGTATAAAATTTAACTGCATTAAATTGCCTAGAAAAAGGTCTTGCAAATTTTCCTGTAGGATTAATGATTTGCGCGTAGCAAGAGAACATGAAAATCGCACGTGTGGTTTTTGAAGGGCAACTGTAACATCATGGATTGCATAAAATAACAGCAGTAGGGGCACCTGGATCACGTTGTATGTATTGTTTCTGTTTTATATTAACCTGGCGAGGGTCGTGACATTTCGTAGCAATGATGCAACTACGCCATGGTCAGCTACAGAGCAGGCGGTGTCTGGTGGCCATATTGGTACAGTAAACCGCCACCGCAACTTCAGAGAACAGCGAAGAATCATCAGAATCTGCGTCGGGCGTGGATGTCTAGTAGTGAAACGCATGCCTGGGAACCGAAAACTCATAGAATGGAATCCGGTCGGTCGTACCTCGGGATTTTCAGCCTACTCTTTAATCTATAATTCCCCTCTCAATGACGTGGAATTCGACAGAAACGAAACGTGGTTCGAATTCCACATTAAACTGTAGTTCCTATTCCTCAGCTGCATAACTGGGGTAGAGTAAGGAGATGCAAGTAGCTGAAGTGGCGTCTACTTGAAAGGCTTGCATCAGGCCATTTGTTGTTGTTGTTGTGGTCTTCAGTCCTGAGACTGGTTTGATGCAGCTCTCCATGCTACTCTATCCTGTGCAAGCTTTTTCATCTCCCAGTACCTACTGCAACCTACATCCTTCTGAATCTGCTTAGTGTATTCATCTCTTGGTCTCCCTCTACGATTTTTACCCTCCACGCTGCCCTCCAATACTAAATTGGTGATCCCTTGATCCCTCAGAACATGTCCTACCAACCGATCCCTTCATCTGGTCAAGTTGTGCCACAAACCTCTCTTCTCCCCAATCCTATTCAATACTTCTTCATTAGTTATGTGATCTACCCATCTAATCTTCAGCATTCTTCTGTAGCACCACATTTCGAAAGCTTCTATTCTCTTCTTGTCCAAACTATTTATCGTCCATGTTTCACTTCCATACATGGCTACACTCCATACAAATACTTTCAGAAATGACTTGCTGACACTTAAATCTATACTCGATGTTAACAAATTTCTCTTCTTCAGAAACGTTTTCCTTGCCATTGCCAGTCTACATTTTATATCCTCTCTACTTCGACCATCATCAGTTATTTTGCTCCCCAAATAGCAAAACTCCTTTACTACTTTAAGTGTCTCATTTCCTAATCTAATTCCCCCAGCATCCCCCGACTTAATTAGACTACATTCCATTATCCTTGTTTTGCTTTTGTTGATGTTCATCTTATATCCTCCTTTCAAGACACTGTCCATTCCATTCAACTGCTCTTCCAAGTCCTTTGCTGTCTCTGACAGAATTACAATGTCATCGGCGAACCTCAAAGTTTTTATTTCTTCTCCATGAATTTTAATACCTACTCCAAATTTTTCTTTTGTTTCCTTTACTGCTTGCTCAATATACAGATTGAATAACATCGGGGAGAGGCTACAACCCTGTCTTACTCCCTTCCCAACCACTGCTTCCCTTTCATGTCCCTCGACTCTTATAACTGCCATCTGGTTTCTGTACAAATTGTAAATAGCCTTTCGCTCCCCTGTATTTTACCCCTGCCACCTTTAGAATTTGAAAGCGAGTATTCCAGTCAACATTGTCAAAAGCTTTCTCTAAGTCTACAAATGCTAGAAACGTAGGTTTGCCTTTCCTTAATCTTTCTTCTAAGATAAGTCGTAAGGTCAGTATTGCCTCACGTGTTCCAGTGTTTCTGCGGAATCCAAACTGATCTTCCCCGAGGTTGGTTTCTACTAGTTTTTCCATTCGCCTGTAAAGAATTCGCGTTAGTATTTTGCAGCTGTGACTTATTAAACTGATAGTTCGGTAATTTTCACATCTGTCAACACCTGCTTTCTTTGGGATTGGAATTATTATATTCTTCTTGAAGTCTGCGGGTATTTCGCCTGTTTCATACATCTTGCTCACCAGATGGTAGAGTTTTGTCAGGACTGGCTCTCCCACGGCCGTCAGTAGTTCCAATGGAATATTGTCTACTCCGGGGGCCTTGTTTCGACTCAGGTCTTTCAGTGCTCTGTCAAACTCTTCACGCAGTATCATATCTCCCATTTCATCTTCATCTACATCCTCTTCCATTTCCATAATATTTTCCTCAAGTACATCACCCTTGTATAGACCCTCTATATACTCCTTCCACCTTTCTGCTTTCCCTTCTTTGCTTAGAACTGGGTTTCCATCTGAGCTCTTGATATTCATATAAGTCGTTCTCTTATCTCCAAAGGTCTTTTTAATTTTCCTGTAGGCGGTATCTATCTTGCCCCTAGTGAGATAGGCCTCTACATCCTTACATTTGTCCTCTAGCCATCCATGCTTAGCCATTTTGCACTTCCTGTCGATCTCATTTTTGAGACGTTTGTATTCCTTTTTGCCTGCTTCACTTACTGCATTTTTATATTTTCTCCTTTCATCAATTAAATTCAATATTTCTTCTGTTACCCAAGGACTTCTACTAGCCCTCGTCTTTTTACCTACTTGATCGTCTGCTGCCTTCACTACTTCATCCCTCAAAGCTACCCATTCTTCTTCTACTGTATTTATTTGTCCCATTCCTGTCAATTGCTCCCTTATGCTCTCCCTGAATCTCTGTACAACCTCTGGTTCTTTTAATTTATCCAGGTCCCATCTCCTTAAATTCCCACCTTTTTGCAGTTTCTTCAGTTTTAATCTACATGTCATAACCAATAGATTGTGGTCAGAGTCCACATCTACCCCTGGAAATGTCTTACAATTTAAAACCCGGTTCCTAAATCTCTGTCTTACCATTATATAATCTATCTGATACCTTTTAGTATCTCCAGAATTCTTCCATGTATACAACCTTCTTTCATGATTCTTAAACCAAGTGTTAGTTATGATTATGTTGTGCTCTGTGCAAAATTCTACCAGGCGGCTTCCTCTTTCATTTCTTAGCCCCAATCCATATTCACCTACTATGTTTCCTTCTCTCTCTTTTCCTACACTCGAATTCCAGTCACCCATGACTATTAAATTTTCGTCTCCCTTCACAATCTGAATAATTTCTTTTATTTCATCATACATTTCTTCAATTTCTTCGTCATCTGCAGAGCTAGTTGGCATATAAACTTGTACTACTGTAGTAGGTGTGGGCTTCGTATCTATCTTGGCCACAATAATGCGTTCACTATGCTGTTTGTAGTAGCTTACCCGCACTCCTATTTTTTTATTCATTATTAAACCTACTCCTGCATTACTCCTATTTGATTTTGTGTTTATAACCCTGTAATCACCTGACCAGAAGTCTTGTTCCTCCTGCCACCGAACTTCACTAATTCCCACTATATCTAACTTTAACCTATCCATTTCCCTTTTTAAATTTTCTAACCTACCTGCCCGATTAAGGGATCTAACATTCCACGCTCCGATCCGTAGAACGCCAGTTTTCTTTCTCCTGATAACGACATCCTCTTGAGTAGTCCCCGCCTGGAGATCCGAATGGGGGACTATTTTACCTCCGGAATATTTTACCCAAGAGGACGCCAGCATCATATAATCATACAGTAAAGCTGTATGCCCTCGGGAAAAATTACGGCTGTAGTTTCCCCTTGCTTTCAGCCGTTCGCAGTTCCAGCACAGCAAGGCCGTTTTGGTTATTGTTACAAGGCCAGATCAGTCAATCATCCAGACTGTTGCCCTTGCAACTACTGAAAAGGCTGCTGCCCCTCTTCAGGAACCACACGTTTGTCTGGCCTCTCAACAGATACCCCTCCGTTGTGGTTGCACCTACGGTACGGGTATCCGTATCGCTGAGGCACGCAAGCCTCCCCACCAACGGCAAGGTCCATGGTTCATGGGGGGGGATCAGGTCATTTAACTACACTAAATTAATATTACCAAAATCTACACATCTGCCTACATTTTTCCTCTATACATATTATAAATTAAGGTACCCTGCCGCCTTTTTCTGTCCGTACATAAAGGATAATTTCAAGAATGCACTTTGATATGGTTTTTTATTAATCTTTCAGACTCTAAATATTCAACATCAAATTTTTGGAATTTGCTTTTATTTATTGGCTTATTAAACACATATTGAGGCAAAGCAATGTGAAAAACAAGTATTACATACATTAATTGAACACATAAGAGATGGTTTCAAATGGAGCCACTGTGCTTGAAATGTGTTTAATTTTGGTGGTAAGGTAAAATGCAGTTCCTTTCTTCCTATAGGCATAGGGCTACTTGAAATGGAGCACACTTCCATCTGATTCTTCGAGGTTCCTTTATTGTGCTACAATATACACAGTGCCTTGAGGTGCTGCACTATGTGTCAGTAGATGCTTCGCTTTGGGTTGTATGTTTTTCGACTGGCAGGACAGTCTTAAACTTTTTTTGCCAATGGTTCCAATCATTGAGAGCTGGTTCCTCAGGATGGGGCAGGATAAGATTACGATTATGGACGGAACCATAATCAGTTACTCTAGGTTGCACAACAAATACGTGAGCTTTATTTAAAGAAATCAAAATTTTAAAACAATCTCTTAAAAAAACAGTTGACTGTATGACGGCTGAGGGTCTTAGCACAGGAAAAAATTGCACAATTTTATGGCTGAAAGCCACCAAAAATAACCTCAAATAAGGCTTGAATTAGACGTCAGAAGAACAATTCCAAATAGCACTTTTAAAATAAATACCTTGCTTTTAAAACAAGTTTGCTTAAAAAAACTTACTGTAACACGGCTGAAGGCCTTATGACAAAAGAAGTGAAATTACTACTCGGCTGAAGTCCACACCGACAATAATTAGAAAATAACATATATTCTTAAAACAAACATCACAATCTAAGAAATCAGGACAAGCGGTTCTCAGCAAGTGTTCCAAGGTTCAGCCTGGGAAGGTAACTCAAACGTAAGGTAAGGCGAGGCAGGCAGCCAAGAGTTATACTCACGGAACAGGATGGCAACTCAATCTAGGGGCAGCTTAAGCGCCGACCGACCGACTAACCAATCCGCCTAACGTCCGATCACCGGTACAACGACGGAATATTTTTAGGCAAGGGCGAAAAGACAGACAGCACTACGTCTTCAGAAAACACCCAAGGCCGAAGGAAACACTAGAACCAAGGCAGACCTCAAAAAAAAATCCACAGTACACTACAAGAGGCTGTCGAACTACACGCCGTGTCGGACAGCATCAAAACGACGAGGAAAGGTACACTGCCGGAAAAGTACGCTAACCTCTAGGGCAGGTAACTGGGGCGTTAGCAACCACAAGACTGAAAATACCACTGGTTGCACTTCACCGATAAGAATAATACTAAATTCACTGACGGTTCACAAATAAAAGCCGCGCGGGGTTAGCCGAGCGGTATTAGGCGCTGTAGTCATAGACTGTGCGCCTGGTCCCAGCGGAGGTTCGAGTCCTCCCTCGGGCTTGGGTGTGTGTGTTTGTCCTTTGGATAATTTAGGTTAAGTAGTGTGTAAGCTTAGGGACTGACGACCTTTGCAGTTAAGTCCCATAAGATTTCACACACATTTGAACATTTTTTGAACACAAATAGAGAAAGACGGCGGAAAAATATCGCTGCCTCGAAACACTTCACTCGTTGCCATGAGGCTCAACGGTCCTGGGAGCAACAACCCGCCGACCAAAGCCGAGATCTCAGAACAGTCGAGGTTGCATTAGCAGTTAATTCTTCACTCAACTTAAAAGTCCAGGGTTCGGTGTGCAACGAAGTCGTCGCTCTCGCAGCTACCCCTCCTGCTTGCTGCTGCGCCTCCAACCGACCTGATGTCCGTTCGCAGCTCCCCACTCCTCACAACACGACCCGGAAATACTAGCGGTCGCTCCAAAGATAGCACCACAGTACCCGTATCGATAAGCGCTGCTGCTGCCACTCACGGGCAGGCAAGCCAGCAACTTACTGACGCCAGTAAATCGAATAAGAAACGAGTTGCCATAACCGCAATGACAAGATGCCAAGCAATACGCACGTCTCAATCATGTACTCGGACGTCCAGGACTTTCTGATTAGTCTCGAAAACTATATGCTGTAGCATACTGTCCAGTGGCGGCTCGTAGGTATACATTCTGGGTGTTCACAAATGTTTAAATTCAGATAAATATGAAAGGGCGAAATTAATAGCGTCTGCTATATAACAGTTATGCTTACCAAATATTTATACAACTTCAGCCACTGTCAATAAGAATAGTAATAATAATAATAATAATAATATGCATAACTTCATAACCTTTCTGAGAAAAAGAAAGAATAGTTTTTGCGGAATTTCGTTATTTCAACCATAATCAAGAACAGCTTACAGCTAGAACGAAATAGAGTTTAAGATTTCGCTACTCTCCGTTTCGCATTTTTGAGTAATTACGAGTTTTCGTGCTTTTTCTTTTTTTCGGACAAATGTACAGAATACCCAATGAATTAACTACTGGGTTGAGAATCAGGCATTCAGACGTTGCACCTACACAACAACGTACGCTTATCACACACTTCTTTGTTAAATATTCGCTCATAATCACCCTTATTTGAATTCGTCACTTTCTCAGACAACGGATCTGGTCTGGGAGGCCTTCTTGATAACTTTCTTTTCTGTTAGCGCTTAATAGAGGTTCAACAGATTTCATGTTTACACTGCTCAAGAAAGCCGATTGCTGCACAGTTGACAACCAACTCCAAACACAAACTGCCGTTTGCGGAAATTACTAAAGATGTAGCATTATCTACCAACAAGGTCACTTGACTAGAATTCAAATGAGGCGTTGAGTGCCATAAGGGCCAAAACACCACCGTCTTCGACCCCCATACTTAAGTGAACAGCAGAGAAACCAGAGAGACACCTTTTCGTGAATGTTCAGATATACGTACAATGTGGGCCAACAGCAGAGATAAACCTGATCCACCGTAAGATCAACAGAGATTGACAAACATTAATAAATGCTACAGTTTTAGAGTAGACGATGATGTGCTACATGGTTCTCAGCACCTCAAATGGATGATTAAATATCTCATTCAGAATTGCACAAAATAGGTTCTTCTGTCAGTAAAACTACACTACTGGCCATTGAAATTGCTACACCACGAAGATGTGCTACAGACGCGAAATTTAACCGACAGGAAGAGGATGCTGTGATATGCAAATGATTAGCTTTTTAGAGCATTCACACAAGGTTGGCGCCGGTGGCGATACCTACAACGTGCTGACATGAGGAAAGTTTCCAATCGATTTCTCATACACAAACAGCAGTTGACCGGCGTTGCCTGGTGAAACGTTGTTGTGATGCCTCGTGTAAGGAGGAGAATTGCATACCATCACGTTTCCGACTTTGATAAAGGTCGGATTGTAGCCCATCGGAATTGCGGTTTACCGTATCGCGACATTGCTGCTCACGTTGGTCGAGATCCATTGACTGTTAGCAGAATATGGAATCGGTGGGTTCAGGAGGGTAATACGGAACGCCGTGCTGGATCCCAACGGCCTCGTATCACTAGCAGTCGAGATGACAGGCATCTTATCCGCATGGCTGTAACGGATCGTGCAGCCACGTCTCGATCGCTGAGTCAACAGATGGGGACGTTTGCAAGACAACAACCGTCTGCACAGTTCGACGACGTTTGCAGCAGCATGGACTATCAGCTCGGAGACCATGGCTGCTGTTACCCTTCTCGCTGCATCACAGAGAGGAGAGCCTGCGATGGTGTACTCAACGACAAACCTGGGTGCACGAATGGTAAAGCGTCATTTTTTCGGATGAATCCAGGTTCTGTTTACAGCATCATGATGGTCACATCCGTGTTTGGCGACATCGCGGTGAACGCACATTGTAAGCGTGTATTCGTCATCACCATATTTGCGTATCACCCGGAATGATGGTATGGGGTGTCATTGGTTACAAGTGTCGGTCACCTCTTGTTCGCATTGACGGCACTTTGAACAGTGGTTGGTACATTTCAGATGTGTTACGACCCGTGGCTCTAACCTTCATTCGATCCCTGCGAAACCCTACATTTCAGCAGAATAATGCACGACCGCATGTTGCAGGTCCTGTACGGGCCTTTCTGGATACAGGAAATGTTCGACTGCTGCCCTGGCCAGCACATTCTCCAGATCTCTCACCAACTGAAAACGTCTGGTCAATGGTGGCCGAGCAACTGGCTCGTCACAATACGCCAGTCACTACTCTTGATGAACTGTGGTATCGTGTTGAAGCTGCGTAGGCAGCTGTACCTGTACACGCCATCCAAGCTCTGTTTGACTCAATGCCAGGCGTATCAAGGCCGCTATTACGGCCAAAGGTGGTTGTTCTGGGTACTGATTTCTCAGGATCTATGCACCCAAATTGCGTGAAAATGTAATCGCATGTCAATTCTAGTATAATATATTTGTCCAATGAATACCCGCTTATCATCTACATTTCTTCTTGATGTAGCAATTTTAATAGCCAGTAGTGTATAACATACACTGAAGTCCGATCTAATTTTATTATACAGTGAGTGAATTCGGATATCTGTGGATTGTGCTACCACCTAGCGGCATCTATGCCAAGAGAATGTGGATAAAAATATTTTGCAGTGTGCTACCACCTAGTTGCATTGATGTAAACTTGTAGCTAAGTAGTAAGGCCTAGCAGTGCACGCACGTGCTTATAAAATCCGTGTGTATTTGGCCCGTAAGGCAATTACGTCACGCTAGTTGCGCATGCACAGTATCTCCTTAAAACATGCTCAGGTGAAGGTGTGCTCGCGAAATTTCACCCAGTCCAGAGGAGCAATGCAACACAGCGTAGTAGATTTAGTGCCGTGTATTTCAGACTACCGCGTCTATATCATGTTCAATAGCATTCAAAGAAAAATTCCCAATAAATCCTCAAGCCGTCAAAAATTAGGGTGTTCACTTGCTCTTGTGCTCTTAAACAACAGCCGCTACTGATACTACCCCAAATCGAGATCGCTGTCTTCAGCTCCACTTGCACTGCTACTGTAAATCTCTAGGTCGGTATCAGAAAAAATCCGTTCCCAAAGACATGCCAGAATTTCCTCTTCCTTTATTCTTATAGAGTACATCTGGGAATACAACAACATATCACAGCTAGAATGAGATTTTCAACGTGCAGTGGAGTGAGCGCTGCTATGAAACTTCCTGGCAGATTAAAACTGTGTGCCGGACAGAGACTTGAACTCAGGCCTTTGTCTTTCGCGGGCAAGTGCTCTACCATCCTTTTTTTCTTTATTAAAACAATCATATAAGCATATAAGCATAAAACAAAATAATGAAGTACTGGAACTGTTTCAACACGAATTGTATCCTACAATTGACTGAAGAACACATGCCAATATAGTGCCATTTGTAAGCTTACAAAACAGAAGAAAAATATTAAACTGACAATAGCATCTTCTGTCCAGACAGAGACGTAGAACCAAAACGCAAACATATTAAAGAAACTAGGATTGCAGTTCTGCCAATAATTCACAACCGTCCAAACTCTTCACAGAAAGTCATTTGTAGCATACAAACGGATAACAAAGACATGCACAGGCAACATAAATTAAGGAAAACGTCAAATGAAGTAAATAACACCATTGAGAAGTCGGTAGCAGTCTTAGGAACAGGTGTAACCCCTCATTCGTTGTGTATTTTGTTAGCTACATAGTCTTGCACGTGATTTGTGTCCTTACCGGCGTCGAGAATTACCCTACGCTTAGTTTTTAAAATTATGTCTAACTTGTTACCAAACATCGTCCTGAAATTTGGGTAACGTTACATCTTCCAACGTGCCGTTCTCATATAAGCCTCGAAACTAATGAGATTATCTTCACTATTGTGGATGATGATATATGTCACAAGCTCCCCTAACAGCCACATCACGGTGTTGTTCTTGGTAGCGGGAAAATGTTTCGTGTCCGGCCAGAGCAGGATGTCAGTACTGTGGCTGGCTGGGCTGCTGCGGGTAATCAGGCCCAGCCTCTGCTGCACCCATTTCCAGTTAATGAGATGGCCGCCACAAGTGAAGCGATGGCGTAAGGTGTCGACCAGACCACAGCGGACGCATTTGTCACTGTCACATAGGCCGATTCAATGCAACCTTTCATTAGTGGGTATAACATCGGTGACCACTTTATACCATGTGGACGCTACTTCAGCAGTGTGGACGGTTAAACTCATGTTGTCCCAAACTGCCTTCCAATGAACACTCGGGTATTTAAGTTCAATGGGATTCCGGACTATTGGAGATGTCCATCTTTTTAATAACAGGTGCGTCGTCGGTAAATCCTGCGTGAAATAATGTCCATCAATATAGCTTACTTCACGGAAAAACTGTTTGACATGTTGTAGTTTGTAACGCATTTTACCTACATCAATGGGTGGGTGCATATTGGTGGGTTGTAAGGTTCGGAAGAGCCAACTGGTGACTCTGAGAGGTTCCTAGTCCAACAGGTGGGTGATTCGTTTAATGTATAACGCAGTACACTTTCGATTAATGTAAGGCATGTTGAGTCCGCCGGCCTGTCTGGAAGACGTCAGCGTGGTGTATTTCACTTTTAACAGACGCCCTTGCTAGATAAATCCATTAGAGAGTTTCATCACGTGTTTGGCCTGCATCTTGGGGACTGGAAATATTTGGGCCGCATAGTACGTTTTACTGAATATATAACTGCTGAGGAGTCGTATGCGTTGGAGAATGTCAACGGACCGCCAATTGTTTTCATAGATGGCACCTTGCATTTTATTGGTGATCTGCTTCCAATTTTTTGCATTCATTTTTAGCGGGCATTTGTCGATAATCATCCACACAGTAGTGTGGGCTTCGACATGCTTCGCCCAAGGTACGATAACTGCGTCGAGTCCTCGAATGTTGACAAAGGTGCATTTATCGGTGTTGATTTTAGTGCCGGAAGCACGACAGTAATCGTCTACCACGGTCTTGAGGGTTGATACGTCTCCGTCGTTGCGCAGTAACACTCCGACGTCGTCGGCGTAAGCACGAACCACGAAGGACGTCCCAGCGATCGAAAGGCCTGCAAGTTTGTCATGAATAGAGCGTAAGAGCGGCTCGAGCGATAAAACAAATATCATGGAGAGAGCGCTCTCCTACGGCACTCCTCTTTGGACCACAATGGGTTGAGTAAGCTGTCCATTTACGCTGACTGGTTGTAATGCCCGTGACGAAATGTTGCACGACATTAATAACCTGTTGATCAAAATCACACCGCTACAGTAGCTGTAGGAGGTACCCGTGGCGGACGCGGTCAAATGCCTTGCAAAAGTCGATAAACAGCAATGCGAGATTCACGTTAGTGACTGACGCTATGGCTATTACATCTCTATATTCCGAAAGGGGCGTCATAATAGTGCGACCAGGGAAGCGTGATTGATGGTAGTGAATCACTTGCTTCATTAATGGAGACAACCTGCTGTTGAGTGCTCTGCAAAGGTTTTGTAGTCAAAATTGAGTAAAGTAATCGGTTGGAAGGTATCTAAGGTTTTTCGGTGTTTGATTTTTGGTATCAATATAATTCGACCTTCCTTTATTTCGGCCGGCACGTCACTCCCTCGCATCACTTCATTGGGAACGTCAGTAAACGCGTGTCCGATTATGGGCCAGAAACGCACATAAAATTCCCGTGGCAAACCATCAGGGCCAGGGGATTTATTCGATGGCGAGCCAGAAATCAGTTCAAGGACTTCGTCTGGAGCAAAATCGTGTACGACCGCCGAGTTGTCCGCAGGCGTGACTACGGTGGGCAGAGCACGCACGATATCGCCACCGTCATCACCATATGTATCGCATTACGAGTACAGATCCGTGAAGTACCGGTAAACTGCGGTAAGAATATCGCTCTGCCGGGTCAAACGGAGTCCGTCATCTGTGTCCAGCTCCCCTATAAAAGCTCGCTTGCGATTGGCACGATGTTTTATGGGGTGATACAGCGATGCAAGTTCGTCCTCTTCAAGCGATTTTGCTTTAGATCTTCAGTCCTTCAAGCTGCGTTCGCTTTATGCCTATAAGCTTCGCCTTTATTTGTTTGATGCTCGTCAGCTGCGTGTTGGTTGGTGACGTAGTCGTATACAACTCTCGCAGAACTGTCTGGTAAAAATCAGTCGTGCGTTTGACATCTTGCGCCCGTTGACAACTGTAGTTTCTTAAGGATAATCGGATTTTCCGTTTGACCATACCATTCCACCAGGTTATCTTGCTCGGATATCTCCAGCATTGCTTGAGACAATCCGCCCATGTCGTGGAGATGACATCTTGTAACGTGGCATCGGCGAGAATAGAAACATTTAGGCTCCACGGAATCCTATGCCATTTAGTGTGCTGTTTGGCCAGATTTATCGTGACACAGAAGGCGCAGTGGTCGGAGAAACTAGCCGGAATGACATCGACGTCCAGAACGTGTTGGAAAATGTTCTCAGAGATGTACAAACGGTCTAGACGGCTACATGCGGTGGCGGTCAGGTACGTGTACTTTACCAGGGTAGGAAATTTTAGTTTCCACGCATCCTTCAGCTGCAGGTGACGCAGCAGATGATGTAGTTCCCTACAGTGAGTAAAGTTGGGCGATTGATCATTCCTGTGGATCACACAGTTAAAATCACCACTAATTATCAATTGGGTTGGTTTCCGGCGTAACAAGTAGATGATGTCTTGTTTAAAGAAGTTAGCTCTTTCTAATTTTAGGGTCGCTCCAGAAGGAGCATAGATATTGACGAGGGTGACGTCAAAAATTTGGCAAGCTATGCCTCTACCGGAGTCCAACATTTCGATATTGCTCACTGGGATTCCGCCTCGTGACAGAATGGCCGTACCTGTACCCCCGTCCGCCGTGGTGTTTACGATTGTTGCAAATCCTGATACATGAAAACTTAAGATAGACACTTCCTGTAACAGAACTATATCAGCTTCGGACTCATAGATAAACTGCCGTGGCATTGCTAATTTTGAATCTGTCCTAACTCTATTAATGTTCAGGGACAAAAACTCATAAGCTTGACTCATGATCGTCAGAGACGTGTGGGTGTTGGGAAGCGTAGAAAGCCCGGTCCGTCTCACCGTCGGACATCGAACCTACATCCGCAGGTTTTGTACCAGGTTTTGCGCTGACTTTACTTTTTAACTTACTTCCAGCCACGGAGTCATTTGGTTTAACTTTATTTTGCCGTCACAAAATCGTCCGAAGTGTCATAGAAGACGGCGGAGTCGGCGAGTCATGGCTGTAAGCAGTATGTGAAAGTTCTTGCTTCGGAACGGGTGACGGCAAGTCCGGCTTCAGTAGGCTCACTGAGTTTGTTTGGAGCCACACTGGCCGTCTGTATATAACTTTCCGGTTCCTCGCGTTGTTTGGAAGCAGTTCCGAGGTGGCGGGTGTTTATGTTATGCTCTACACCGCGTGCATCATCCTCGGTGTTTACCATTTGCAGTTGACTGACTGCCGCCTCTTGTACGTTGACCACCTGTGGCGAGTCGAAAAGCGGCATAGGAACAGATTGCTGTAAACACTCGACTCGACTCGTATTGACAGTTGCTGCTTCGGGAGTTTCAATGTGAATTTGGTGGGTCGTAACTGAGCCATCCGACATATGCGTGTCCTGTGTGGAGGCCCGTGACTCCACGTCATCGGTTTGATTTTTTAAGCTCTGGTCACCGGAGCCACTACCGTCACTAGTACGGCGTCGCTTGTTACCGACAGATAATGCAACACCGGCGGCTAAGGGGTGACTGGCCACAGGGCTTCTGAGGTAAGGGTGGAAGGTGCCGTTACGGAGATCGTAGTCCTCTTACACAGATGCACTTGGTTGGGAGTCAATCACAGAAGGCGTCCGATTTTGAGTTAGGACATCAGCCAATGTTAATCTCTGTCGTTGTTGCAGATTGTTTCGAAGTAAATGGCCACTCGTGTTACAGATAAAACAAGTGCCTACTTGTCCAATGTAAATGACATGAGCCTTATAACCACAAACCATTATATAGGATAGGATATTCACTTTAACATCCATGTCAACTGAGCGAACCCCGCTAGAACATTGGATTTTGTGACGGATCGACCAGTTTTCGTTTCTAATCTGTCGGATGTCACCGTATTTGGCGAGGACATCTCTAAGAAAACAATTTTCAACCTCAGGTGGCAAACTGAACACTCGCACTTGTTTCTAGTCAATGTCAGCGTTAGTTATTGAAACTGTACTCACCGACTGATCACGATGTCGGAACTCTGCTTTCCCACCAGTATTCACCAAAATTTTGTCCAGTCGTATCTGGTCTAAAAACTTCACAACGAAACAGTATTCCGCCATATCATAGTATGCTGTGTGGACCTTGTCGAACGTGATGGCAATAATATACACTATCCAGTCATGGATTTCTAGAGAGCTCGCTTGCACATTCCTGGAAGATTTCTCAAATGCAAAACACAGGGTATTTTTACGGGGTACACTGGAAGCCATAACTGCACTATATGAGCGGCCGAGACCGCTGTGAGTGAATTAAGAAGCGTGTGTACGACGGTACATTTCTATAAACACGGCTTGCGTTGCTACGACTACGCAGAAGTACCGACACGTCCGGTCGCTGTCGCGTCCCAAGCGGAACTGTCCCTCTGAGCTACCCGAGCACGAAACACGACCCGTCCTCACAGCTTCAATTATGCCTGTACCTCGTCTCCTACTTTCCAAACTTCACAGAAGCTCTTCTGCGAACCTTGCAGAACTAGCACTCCTGGAAGAAAGGATATTGCGGAGACGTGGCTTTGCCACAGAAGAGCTTCTGTGAAGTTTGGAAAGTAGGAGACCACGTACTGGCAGAATTGAAGCTGTGAGGACTGGTGGTGAGTCGTGCTTGGGTAGCTCAGATGGTAGAGCACTTGCCCGCGAAAGGCCATGGTCCCGAGTTCCAGTCACGGTCCAGCACACAGTTTTTGATCTGCGAAGAAGTTTCTTATCACAACTAGTCATTTTATCCTTACAGCAACAATGCTTTTAAAAGAAACTATTGCAATACTTAAGAAAATAAATACATAAATTTAATTATTGTCAGAATATGCAGAATATAAATTTGAGCAGGACAGTTTTCTGTACCTAATCCATGCGCAAAACATGGCCCATATCGACAAATTCAATAAAAAATGGTTCAAATGGCTCTAAGCACTATGGGACAACATCTGAGATCATCAGTCCCCTAGACTTAGAACTACTTAAACCTAATAAACCTAAGGACATCACACACATCCATGCCCGAGGCAGGATTAGAACCTGCGAACGTAGCAGGAGCTGAAGCGCCTAGAACCGCACGGCCACAGCGGACGGCTTCAATCAAAATTTGGAGACAAAGGTAAAAAATTGCTCCTGCATTTGCTCTTCTAACTGCTAAGATTTGAAGCATATGACATAGTTCAAGTTGCAGCCGTTAGAGGGTAGACTAAAGGGGGGGGGGGGGGGGGAGGGGGCTACAGACGTAGCTACTGCGCATATGCCACGAAATAAGAAAGTCGTAGGTGGCTACAAACTTAAGCACATCGTCGGAATAGGTTAAGAGACAGAGTGATTCATGTAGAAGGTTTGTGTATACAAATTATTACCGCCACTCTAAAGAAAGCAAACGATTCTGCAATGGCAACAGAAACTCTTCAGAACCGGATATCTTGGATAGAAAGAGTACAGGGCAACCATCAACACTACAACGAACATGTGCAGCAGTGGCGGAGTTTGTGACCAGATTTCCACAAAATCAGTGCGGAATAGATCTACTGAACATGGGATTCCAAAAACGACTATGCTGACACACATGGAAAAAGGTCTGGAACTAAAATCTTTTAGGCCAACATTCGTAAATGAGTTGAGTGATGAGGGCATGGACGAAGACGTGAAGCTTGCCCAAGATTATTCGACCTGTTTGTGACGCTCCAGCAGTGGGGCAAAGTTTTCTTGTCAGACGCATGTGAAATTTATCGATGTTGTCAGTATAGTGATTTTTTTTTCTCGAGCAAGGCAAGCCCATAATATTTTGAAGAGGTAGAGAATAACCCTGACATGCTAAGATCTCAGTTGTACTGTCCAGTAGGCACTTCATAGGGCTGTATTTCTTCGAGAGTGCAGTGAATCAATATTCTTACTTGTAAATGTTGCGAGAATGATTTATTTCAGATTTCCAGAGACTGGACATTCTTAGTGACAATTGGCTTCAATAAAATGGAGCTCCTGCCCACTACGCTCTCCGTATTCGAGAATTCTTGGCTGTAGTGTTTCTCCAGAGGTGGACAGGGAGAGGATCAGAGCATCTGTCAGAGCCGTCGAGTGGCCTACGCGGAGTCCAAATCTGACATTAAACGAAAATTGCCTGTGGGGAATGATTAAGCGGCATGTCGCAAAACATCGTTGCCAGACAATTGACGAATTGGCGCAAGCTATTAGGGAGGCATTCAATGAAATCACTCCGCCTGTGCTTCGGAAAATTTTACACAGGTCTTGGCGCCTCATCATTTTGTGCCACAACAATGATGGTGCCAATACTCTTGTCCTGCGCCACTAAATAAGCTGGAACGTAAAGTGTCAACATTTATCATATATGTGCTACGGCATGATCGAAATAAATTAATAAATGAATTCATATCATGACCCGTAAAGAGAGGGGTACAGGACATTATGACCAAACTGTAAAGTGAGCGGTCCGTGTCTCAAGCCAAAAAGAAAACCTCTTTTACAATATCTTTTCATGATAAATTTATGACGTTTTAATATGGCCGGCAGTCTACTAACGTCGCTGCCCACGTACTTGTAAAGGTAAAGAGTGGAAGAAGAAAACCAATATTAATCTTTTTCTGCCCCAACTTCAACACGATTCGCAGTTATTGTTACGTTCAACGTTCCTCGTAAGTCGTAGCTCAGTTTGGACAAATTCTGTAACAGTGATTTTCGATTTCTGCTGCAAGATGTTGTGCTCGATTACTATGTGGCCGAAGCGCTTTCCGTTAAAGTGGTGACGGTGAGAGCCGCTAATGAGCAAGCTAGACGCGGATCGAGGTACACGCGATTCGAATATTACGCGACGATACGAGGACCACAGTCGCCCCGTTTGCATATTACATGTATTCCACAAGTTCCCTGGAGCTGAGTAAGTGTAATCCGAGCCGCTTCCTATTAACCACTAACAGCGTAATCACATCCTGTTACGTCTCACGACCGTCAACAATACACATAGTACCCTCATCTGTTCCATCATTACCTACATCATTACAACATGGACTTCCGCTCCTCTCAAGTTTTATCAATTTCTCCGAATCCTGTAACAAGGTGAACTTTGCTTCACTTTCCATATCCGGATACTCTCTCCCACCCGTGCCATGCACCAGTTTGTAAGTTTCCCATACCTTCTCAAACACGTACACCACCTTCACTTGTAATTTTGAGTCCCAACACCCCATAGTCTCCCCCATCCTTGAGAACCCTGCCTGCTACCACTCCTCCACCAACACGTCCACCTTCTCTTCATCTACAAGCACTCCATGTTCCCTCGCAGATCATGAAGCCATCCCCGAAATTTAAACATCCTTTCAGATTAAGTACGCCTTATCCATCCCACCCCAAATGCATGCTCCAACCCACACTTCCCTTGTCCAACAGGTATATCACTCATCTAATACCTACGAGTGTATACCACTTAGTAGTTCCTTCTCACATAAACCTACATCTTTTCCCTTACAACATCGTCTCAATTACTTTGCGCATCCGAATCTCTATTCGTAACTGCTAGGACCTCATCCTCATAATAAACTTCACCATCATCTTGTTGCAAACACCATTACCTATTTTGTATTAATGTAGAAATTTTATACAATCCAACTGCTGAAGAATGGTCGCCGCCAGCCCGCCCACAGCAGGGTGACTGTGAATAGCTGTTAAAAAAGTCGTAACATCCAGCTGTGTGATGGCATTACCATGCTGACAAAATTGGCGTTACAGAGAAACAGCCAGCCGGTGTGGCCGAGCGGTTCTAGGCGCTTCAGTCTGGAACCGCGCAACCGATACGGTCGCTGGTTCGAATCCTGCCTCGGGCATGGATGTGTGTGATGTCCTTAGGTTAGTTAGGTTTAAGTAGTTCTAAGTTCTAGGGGACTGATGACCTCAGATGTTAAGTCCCATAGTGCTCAGAGCCATTTGATTTTCACAGAGAAACGGCTGACCTAATTCATACCTTCATCTGAATTTACTCCGTGAAATCAACTGCGATCCACAGCTTCCCTCCGTAAAATGGATCGCTGGTTTGATGCGCCTTTTGGTGTGTTTCACTACCGCTAGCGCGTTTGTCATAATCAAAAATTTTAAAATATTGAAATTATTATAATCTTATATATTCGTAACTGTAGTATATGTTACATATTTGACAGAGACAAGATTTTTGCAATGTGAAACCTAATCCAAACTGAGCTTTTCAGTTGCTGAAATGAAACAGAATCTGGCACATCCTCCAATAATATTCCACCCACATGTTAAAATTTATTCCAATGAAAGTAAGTTAAGTTGAAGTTGTACTTTATACATCTTATTTTGATGCTTTTTGTCAATTGTATAAAGTCAGTATATCAGTGTGACAAGATCCAAGTGTGATTCTATAAAATTGACAATGTCTTATACAAATTCCACAGCTGTTGTTATCTGTAATTATTTTATTTTATTACTGGTCTTATTTGCCTTTATGTATGTTAATTGGCGTATATTTAACCAGTATCTGTAGTTACGTCAAGAATATAATGTAGATATTCACTTGTGTGTTTTGTGTTGCGTAGCAACCAAAAGGTGATACTACATATATGAGACAAATATCTAAATAAAGTATAAAAAATACAGCTTCAAGCAAACTCACTTTCACTGCAAAAAACAGAGGGAAGCCGATGGTCCTATGGGTATTCAATACATAGTCCATTCCATGGAAATATGATGTTAAAATAGAGGCGCTATAGCTGTGAATTATTCGTATTCACACTCAAGCTGAAGTGATGATAACATGCTGTATATGTTGGGTAGCTGTTGTGTACATAGTTCCGCGTAGTCAGCGCATACACAACTTTCCCACTAGAGCGCGCCCCGCTAAGCATAACAGCGCAGGTGCAGCGCTCTCGTCCATCTCCGCACTACGAGATGGCGCTGTCTTAGAGACGGACCAAATTCTGCTTCCGCCGATCCGCGTAGTAATATGTAACGCAGCCAATGAGATTGCTGCTAACATAGAACCTTTTCTCCTTGTGGATCACACTCGCGCATTGATACCTGCCGGCCGAAGTGGCCGTGCGGTTAAAGGCGCTGCAGTCTGGAACCGCAAGACCGCTACGGTCGCAGGTTCGAATCCTGCCTCGGGCATGGATGTTTGTGATGTCCTTAGGTTAGTTAGGTTTAACTAGTTCTAAGTTCTAGGGGACTAATGACCTCAGCAGTTGAGTCCCATAGTGCTCAGAGCCATTTGAACCATTTGAACCATTGAAACCTGAACACGCGAGATATTATAACGAGTGTACAGACTTCCGATTAGTCAGTCTGCATTAGTCTGCATTTGTCTGTACCAGTCTGTAGTCAAGTTTCAGTCTGCGCCTAATAAGATTATCATATTCCTGTACATAGCTATGAAGAGAAATGTATAGACACTTTGTCAAGTATCAGAGATATGTGAGAATGAGATTAACGTACCAAGACCAAAGGAACTTCAGATTGTCAATTGTAAATAGCATCCAGAACCAAGTTAAGTTATTTTTATGCTTGTTATTATTTTAATAAATGTGTTTGAAAATTAATCAAGTTTGTTTAAAGTTGGTCACCGACAATCTGCTACTCTAAGCGTGCAAGTGGCATTTCTATCGTCTGACCTAACGGCAGAAGATAAACACGCCACGATAAGACCACAGGGCATATTGCTGACACTCGCCTACTTCATTAGAGCGACGAGTCAAATAATCTGATGGTGTGTGTACCGAAGGTCTTACAGTACGCACACCACATTGGCGACGAGGTACTAAGAAAACAGATGATTTCAGCACAGTTATGGATGACCACGTGTGAGCCTGAAATATAAAATAGAATTATAGTTGACTTCGGGAAGAGATATACTTGACTGTTAACCCGCTCTCTTGCAGCTAAAATATCATTATTGCAGTAATCTAGTCGCTCTTGGAATTTTCAGATAACCATGGACTTCACGGTGCAGAGCGTAAATCTCATTGCACAAATACAACAGACGCAACAGGCGTTGCTTACAAGAGTGGAGCGTTTGGAGTCGCAGCCTGCTGTAGCGTCTCCGCTGCAAATTAAACTTCCGCCACCACCTTTCGCAGTTTACAACAGCAAGGAAGAAGCGTGGCCAGACTATGCAGCACGCCTGGAACAGCATTTCCTCACACACCAGATATCGTGGGGTTGTAGAAAAAAGATCTTATTTTTTGACAAATTGCGGCGCAGCTATCTACAAACTTCTCTTAAAACTGAGTCCGACTTGTGAACCGACAAATTTGTCATTCCCAGCTATTAAAGACTTGCTCGATAAATACTTCGACAAGCAAACGCATGTCGCTGCTGCAAGGCATGAATTTTACTTATGCAAGAAACAGGCACGGCAGACATACACGGAATGGATTACACAGTTGCAAGGATTAACTAGGAACTGCAAATTTAGTTGTGAAAACGAAAAGTGTGAAAAGTCCTATGCAGATTCTTTAATAAGTGATATGCTCATAATGCATTCACCAGACGAGAAATTAAGGAAAGAGCTCCTTAGTTTAATCAATGCGTCCTTGCAAGATTGGTAAACAATCATTCGAGCACACGAACAAAGCCAAGCTTCTGTGAGTGTGGTACAAGACGACGGCTATGACGTGTTCGCGTCACAGGCGCGCGACACGGGGCAAAGTGGCCTGCGTACCCAAGGCCGTAAACAGAACAGCAAGGCTATGCTCACGCGATCTAAGAACGGATGACACACCCAAACTCAAAGAATAAAGTTGAAATCATGTCTTAAATGTAAAATCAATCATCGCAGAGACAATTGTTACAATCGTAACGCACATTGTGACTTTTGCAAACGAAAAGGGCACAAATCAGTAGTGTGTAATAAGAAAAGTGTACTGTCTAGAAATAAGTTTTGCAATAAGAAAGTGCTTAATTTTAAGAAGTATACCTCCAATGCATGTGACGATATGAATAGGCAAGACTATATTCAGGTTTCAAAAGTTAAACATAAAGTTGATGCTATTGTACAAAACAGGAACAAATCTTTGTATGTCACGTTACTGGTGAACAAAATACCTATCAAATTCCAGATTGACACAGGATCGTCGATTTCTATCATAAATCTGCACGCGCATAAACGACTAGGTTCTCCCAAATTGCAGCATTTTGAAAGCTCACTGTACAGCCACAGTAATCAACACATTCCAGTCAAAGGTGCACTGACGACGGAGGTAACTTACAAACAGTTTACCACGACAGCTACTGTAGCGGTAGTTAACACCCATAAGGCATCAAACTTGCTGGGTCTGGATCTCTTTAACGAATTAGGCTTCACAATCCATGAAGCGAAACAGGTCACACATGAAGTTCCGAAAGGAAAATTCCAAACAGTGTTGCACAAGTACGACGATATTTTTTCCTCCGCGACAGGCAGTGTCACAGATTACCAGGCACACATTACGCTGACACCGAATGCAGTGCAGAAGTTTTGCAAAGCTAGAACTGTCCCTTACGCAATGAAAGAACACGTAAAACAAGAACTTGACCGTTTAGAAGGCAATGGTATTATCGAACCGGTCACATGTAGCGCCTGGGCAACACCAATCGTTGTAATAGAAAAGCCAAATGGATCATTACGTATCTGTGGAGATTTCAAGAATACTGTCAATTCACAGTGCATCCGATTCCGAAACCGGAAGAACTGATGTATAAATCAGCAGTGGGTGTGTATTTCGCCAAACTGTATTTAAAGGAAGCATATCTGCAGATCCCTTTAGACAAAGATACACAAAAGTTTATGATAATAAATACTCCATTTGTATTGTACAGATACAAGCGCTTACCCTTTGGTATCGCTAGTGCACCAAGCATCTTTCAACGTTACTTGGAACAATTAATTAGAAACTGTCCTAACGCAGTTAACTATCTCGATGACATAATCGTCTCGGGAAAAACTCCACAAGATTTACTATATAACCTGGAAGAACTGTTCAAGGTTCTCAGGAAGGCCAATATCAGGTGCAACAAGGACAAATGTATCTTTTTTGCCAAGAAAATTCAGTATTTAGAACATATATTGTCAAATAACGGAATCAGTCCGACACCACAGCATATAGAAGCAATACAGAAATTGCCAGCTCCGAAAGAATTAAAGCAACTAAGAGCTTTATTAGGCCAAATTAATTATTACCGGAAATTCATACCGAAAGCAGCTGAAATTTCCGAACCGTTGCACAGATTGCTTCGTAAAGGAGTCGCGTGGAATTGGTCCAAAGAATGCCAGCGCGCATTCGACAAACTGAAACAAAATTTAGTAGACGCAAAATGTCTTACGACGTATGACCCGCAAAAGTTGATCACTATTGCAGCGGACTCGTCAGATTACGGTATCGGTACAGTCATGTCCCATAAACATCAAGGAATTGAACGACCGATTGCATACGCGTCGAAAACATTAAACTCAAGTCAACGAAACTATAGCCAAGTAGGAAAAGAGGCACTAGCAATTATCTTTGCCGTGAAGAAGTTTCATGATTACATTTACGGACGAAAATTTATTCTGCTAACAGACCATAAGCCAATGGTGACAATATTCGGACCACATAATAGTGTATCTACTAAGACAGCACAGCATTGCTCCTGTCTAATTACAACTACGAGATCTTACATAGATCGACGGCAAAACATGCCAACGCCGATGTACTTTCACGTCTACCGGCGGGTCAAGATGAACATTTTGACAAATCAGAGGACGTATGTTTTCAGATAGACGTAATCAGTGAGGACGTCGTGGAAAATTTCCCCGTCAATGCCACCTTAATAGCTAAGTTGGTGCCCAAAGATCCAGTGTTATCAAAGATAAAGCAGTATATTCTTACGGAATGGCCAATCGACAAGAACATGTTAGCTTAGACAGAAGTAAAATCTTATTGGAACATGAGATATGCTCTCACAGTGCACAAAAGCGTCATATTAGTTCACAGTGAAACGGGAAAAACAAGAGTAGTTATACCCAAAGCTCTCAGGACTAAAGTGCTAACAATGTTACACCAATGTCATTGGGGCATAGTACGCACGAAACGCATGGCCAGAGAACATTGCTACTGGAAGAACATCGATAAAGATATTGAAACAATGCTTTCTAACTGTAAATTATGTCAGACGCATCAATCAGCTCCGCCAAGACAATATTTTCCGTGGCCACAGGCAACAGAACCTTGGTCAAGCTTGCATATTAACTATGCAGGTCCTTTTCTTGGAACTTCTTGGTTAATTGTCATTGATGCGTTTTCAAAATTCCCTTTTGTACTACAAATGCGTACTGTGATGTCACCGCCAGACACCACACTTGCTAGGTGGTAGCCTTTAAATCGGCCGTGGTCCGATAGTATGCGTCGGACCCGCGTGTCGCCACTATCAGTGATTGCAGACCGAGCGCCGCCACACGGCAGGTCTAGAGACACTTCCTAGCACTCGCCCCAGTTGTACAGCCGACTTTGCTAGCGATGGTTCACTGACAAATTACGCTATCAATTGCCGAGACGATAGTTAGCATAGCCTTCAGCTACGTCATTTGCTTCGACCTAGCAAGGCGCCATTATCCTTTGCTATTTATCTTGTGATGCATGTACCGTCAGACAGATGTTCACCAATTATGGATTAAAGTTAAGTAGAAGCTACGTACATTTTTTACTGGACTCAACTCCTATAACTGTCCCAGACCTCACGCCAGCTCGCGTGAGCTTAACGCGTGCCTTTCGGCTACCAATCATAGTGGCTTGGCTGTCTTACCAAGTCACAACACGTACAACTTCCTCAGCGACAACAATTCAAGCGTTGTCAAAGATCTTTTCAATTGAAGGATTGCCTCAAACCATAGTGACCGATAACGGCACACAATTTACGTCGCAAGAATTCCAGTCATTCTGTCAGATGAACGGAATTACACATTACACGACGGCACCATTTCACCCTGAGGCCAATGGACTCGCCGAACGATTCGTACGAACGTTCAAGGCACACATGACAATGTTGGTGCAACAGTACAGCAAAGAGACTTCCTTATTAATTTTTCTGTCACAATACAGAGCTACTCCGCACGAGGCACAGTCACCAGCAGTAAATCTGCATGGGTGACAACACAGGACTTTGATGTCTATCCTAAAACCCACAATGCATCCAGAAAATGATCAACGAACGTCGAAAGAACGACGATTCCACGTAAACGACAAAGTCCTCGTAACTGTCTACAGTCGAGGAAAGCGTACTTGGACGCAAGGAATCATTGTAGAATGCATTGGAAATGTCATGTATAGAATAAGAACACAAAGCGGCATAGTTATTCGCCATACTAATCAATTACGGCAGCAAAGACAGCAGTCACATATAGGCAGAACTCCTAGGCTGTCTCATTTTGCAGACTCAGAAACCGATGTCAACACCGAGCCGCTCGGAGGATTCCAGACGCAGTCACCGGCAGACGCCGCAGCCGCCGCCGTCGACGCAGACACCGCCGCCGACGCCGACGCAGCACCTTCAGGGGCAGCCGACTACCCCAGCCGTCCAAAGCCGACATCCCCAGAGAAGATGGACGTCGAAGAAGAATTAGATTTAAGCTATGACCAATGTACCGATGTTGAAATGCAATTATGTAACAACATTTTTTGCTTCTCCGGTTCCCTGTTCCGTAGGTTTTGAGTGGGTTTTCCTAGCGGACCGCGGGTGAATGCCACGGGGAGCAACTTGTGTGCACCCACAGATATACGCACGCCGGAAAGCAATGAAGCAGAAAAAAAGGCTTTTCAAGCAAACTTCAAAAGCTTTTTCTTCTTCCCCGGAAGGGAGGGATGTTGTGTACATAGTTCCGCGTAGTCAGCGCGTACACAACTTTCCCACTAGAGCGCGCCCCGCCAAGCACAACAGCGCAGGCGCAGCGGTCGTCCGTCTCCGCACTACGAGATAGCGCTGTCTTAGAGACGGACCAAATTCTGCTTCCGCCGATCCGCGTATTAATATGTAACAGAGCCAATGAGATTGCTGCTAACGTAGAACCTTTTCTCCTCGCGGATCACACTCGCGCATTGATACCTGAACGCGCGAGATATTATAACGAGTGTACAGACCTCTGATTAGTAAGTCTGCATTAGTCTGTAGTCAAGTTTCAGTCTGCCCCTAATAAGATTATCATATTCCTGTACATAGCTATGAAGAGAAACGTATAGACACTTTGTCAGGTATCAGAGATGTGTGAGGATAAGATTAACGTACCAAGACCAAAGGAATTTCAGATTGTCAATTGTAAATAGCATCCAGAACCAAGTTAAGTTATTTTTATGCTTGTTATTATTTTAATAAATGTGTTTGAAAATTAATCAAGTTCTGTTTAAAGTTGGTCACCGTCAATCTGCTACTCTAAGCGTGCAAGTGGCATTTCTATCGTCTGACCTAACGGCAGAAGATAAACACGCCACGATAAGACCACAGGGCATTTTGCTGACACTCGCCTACTTCATTAGAGCGACAAGTCAAATAATCTGATGGTGTGTGTACCGAAGGTCTTACAGTACGCACACCACAGTAGCACAGCCAAGACTTCACGGTCCGTTCATTAACGACTATAGTTAAAAGTGATAGGAGAGTAAAACTTACAGTGAGGAAGGAAAACAGAGATTTAACGTCCCGTCGACGACGACACCATTACAGCGCTAGGTCGGGTTCGCAAATGATGAGGAAGGAAATCGGGTTCAAATGGCTCAAATGGCTCTGAGCACTATGGGACTCAACTGCTGTGGTCATAAGTCCCCTAGAACTTAGAACTACTTAAACCTAACTAACCTAAGGACATCACACACATCCATGCCCGAGGCAGGATTCGAACCTACGACCGTAGCGGTCGTGCGGTTCCAGACTGTAGCGCCCTTAACCGCTCGGCCACACTGGCCGGCAAGGAAATCGGGGCGCACCCTTTCAAAGAGATCATAGTCATATACTCCTCAAGTAATTTCGGGAAATCTATAAATTCAGCGAAATTTAGCAAAACCTAGATCTGGTTGTCTGGATGGGGATTTGAATCGACGTATTCCCGAGTACGGGTCCTGTGTCTTATACTGCGTTAGCTCGTTCGATAAAAAAATGAAAGACAAAATATCAATTAGAACTAAAGTACGTCAATTCCCTTAAAAGTAATTTGTGTGATGTGAGTGAAAGTACGTCCACACACCGACCCATCCACTACACACACACACACACACACACACACACACACACACACACACGCGCGCGCGCGCGCGCGCGCGCGCGCTCCTATACATATACTGTAATGTAACAGATCGAGAAGCACATACTGAAGGCTGTGCCTCCATTTTATATATATCAGCCAGGTCATATTTTGTTACTTTCGTAACTTATGTTAACTGCTGATGATCGTTACTCCAGAATACAAACAACATAGTTATCAGATTATTACGTTAAAGATCAAGGCACAAAGGAATAAAAGACATTAGCTGTCACTGAGCATTGCTTTATATCAATTGCGCACGTTGAAAATTTTTGCCATACTGGATTCCAACCCAGGCCTCCCGCTTACTAGGCAGATGTGACCACTACGCCACCCAGACTCAGTGACGGACTACCCTGGCACAAACTCTCAGCTTATACCACACCCTACTGATGTAGTGGCCCGGCTCATTAGCGTCATTACTGGCGGCATTTCAGCAAGTCCCGTAAGAGCTCAAACTTGGTGTGCGTCTGCACTGAAGCGATCTTTGGCCGTCATCGCCTTAAGTATATATATGCGGTGCCTGTTCTTTCGGACATGTCCTAATATCCTTTTGCCCTCCGTAGAGCAGCAATTCGACTTGGAATGGTCTCAACCAGTCGCTGAAAGTCTTCTGCAGAAATGTTGAACCATGCTGCTTCTACAGGCGCCCACAATTGCGAAAGTGTTGCCGGTCCAGGATTTTGAGTACGAACTGTCAAAAATGGTTCAAATGGCTCTGAGCACTATGGGACTTAACATCTGCGGTCATCAGTCCCCTAGAACGTAGAACTACTTAAACCTAACTAACCTAAAGACATCACATACACCCATGCCCGAGGCAGGATTCGAACCTGCGACGGTGTCATACTGAAGCGCCTAGAACCGCTCGGCCACTCAGGCCTGCTACGAGCTGTCAACTCGATTAACGCCCCATTAATGTTCGATGATATCATGGTGACATGAGTGGCCAAATCGTTCGCTGGAATTGTCCAGAATGTTCTTCGAACCAAGTGCGAACAATCTACCCTGGTGAGATGGCGTATTGTCATACATAAAAACTCCATTGTTTGGAAACATGAAGTCCAAGTGGCCAACATAACCATTTCCAGTCAACGACCGGTTCAGCTGGGCCAGAGAGCACAGACCATTTCATGTAAACACAGCCCACACCACTATGGAGCCTTCACCAGCTTGCACAGTTGACAACTAATGTTCTTGGGATTCATGGAATCTGCGCCACGTTCCAACCCTATCATGAGGTCTTACCAAATGAAATCGGAACTCATCCGACCAGCCCACAGTTTCCCAATCGTCTATGGTCCAACCGAAGTGGTCACGAGCCTAGAAGAGGCGCTGCAGGCGATGTCGACAGGGAAGGCACTCACATTTGTCGTCTGCTCCCACAGTCGATTAATGCCAAATTTCACCGCACTGTCCAAAAGGATACGTTTGTTGTACTTCTCACATTGATGTCTGCGGTTATTTCACGCAGTGTTGCTTGTCTGCTAGCACTAACAGGTCTACGCAAACGCCCCTGCTCTCTGGCGTGAAGTGAAGGCCGTCGGCCACTGCGTTGTCCTTTATGAGAGGTAATGACAGAAATTGGTATTCTCGGCACTCTCTTGACACTGTGGATCTCGGAATATTGAATTTCCTAAAGATTTCCGAAATGAAATGTCCCATGCGTCTAGCTGCAACAACTATTCTGAGTTCAAAATTTGTAATTCCCGTCGTGCGGCCTTTATCACGTTGGAATCCTTTTTCACATGAATCAGTTGAGTATAAATGACAGCTCCGCCAATTCACTGCCGTTTAATAACTTGTGTACCCGATACCACCGCGATCTGTGTATGTGCATATCGCTAGCCCATGACTTCTGTCACCTCAGTTTATATGACGTAAAAGTTCCTTGTGTTAGCAATTTAAACGCTGTCATATTTTCAGTTCCTACGTAATTTCAATCAAAGACAAGCACACGACGTGAATTAATCCAATACCGAATTATGCCATACATATTAGCAATCTAACTGAAGAACTAATTCTGTGTTTAGTTCTAATTCTGTGTTTAATTAAAATTTCATAACTCTGGTTTGTTAAAAGTAGATATTTAGTAAATGTGAAACTAAAATTTTACACATTTCGTTTCCCTCACTAATAAATGTGTCGTTATACGCCATAGTGCGACACAATTGTACTGTAATTAATTTCAGTAAATGCAGCTTTATTAAAATTCTAATTCAATCAATAAGTTTTGAATGTTAGAACTACCATCTTACTGCATGTGTGGGAAGTTGGGCATAGTGATAAAGCTCAAGATACTTACGAACATGTAGTTACGTCACGGAAACAAAAATGGCTGCAGTTCAGTCGATGAAATGGATCATATATATTCAGTAACATTTCTAAAGGACGTTACGATCAATATTCTACTCGTAAAATTTTCATTTCCCTAGAACTTACCGCTCCAGAGTTTTACAGGATTTTGCATTATTTCATGATAAAGTGTTGTTAAAAGAGGTCTGTTACATATTTTATGGAATACTACCTATACAAAACAAAAGCTGAAAAGTGAGTATCCTAAAACATTTACATATTTTGAGGCACGAAATCACGCAGTCGCAAAATCTACTTAACGAATAGGCTGTAGCTAATGCACTAGAGTTCTCCTCCCAACAAATTCTGGCTGAACCTATCCCATCCATTAAAAAGTCTTAATATCTCATCTTAATGCTCCTTAGAAATCAGCTCGTCAAAAAATTTACATGTTAAAAAGATCTGTACTTAGTTTTATTATGATCTACCTAATTTCTCATTGTTGCAAGAAAATTATTGTATTTCATAGCAATCTTGTCAAACCAACGCGTCATGTCTGTTGAATAGAACTACTTTAAGTAAATATCTGTGGTCACACAGGTTATTTATACTCAACGTTTCAGTACTTCATCTTGGCAACGATATATACGATTTTCAGCACTGAAGACCAGTGAAGCAGGTTTCTCGCTTTATGCAGGTATTTACAGCGCTGTATTTCGCGTCTTTACTAGCTCTTATAAATTTTTGCATTTATACAACATTTTAACCTTCCGGTGCGTCTGCTGCAAGCGGATCTTATAAACCATGAAGATCGATATTTTGCTCCGAAATACGTATCAGAAATAGTAACCTGAGAAAACGATATACAGTCGACGGACTTATTCATAAAACATATACAAGGGACACTCCAAAAGAAATGCACACTATTTTTTTTTTAAATCCATCTTTTATTCTACATGTTTAAAATTTTTACAGTGTGTAGACACATACTTTAGGAACAATATTTTCATTTCTCCACATAATTTCCATGTCTCTCAACTGCCTTACGCCATCTTGGAACCATTGCCTGTATACCTGCACGGCAAAATTCTGGACCAACTTGTTGGAGCCACTGTTTGGCAGCGTGCACAAGGGAGTCATTATTTTCAAACCTTGTTCCACGAAGAGAGTCTTTCAGTTTCCCAAAGAGATGATAGTCACATGGAGCCAGATCAGAACTGTAAGGCGTGTGTTTCATTGTCGTCCATTCGAGTTTTGTGATCGCTTCCATGGTTTTTTGACTGACATGTGGCTGTCCATTGTCGTGCAACAGCAAAACATCCTGCTTTTGCCGGTGTGGTCGAACACGACTAAGTCGAACTTGAAGTTTCTTCAGTGTCGTCACATATGCATAAGAATGTATGGTGGTTCCACTTGGCATGATGTCCACAAGCAAGAGTCCTTCGGAATCGAAAAACACAGTAGCCATAACTTTTCCAGCAGAAGGTGTGGTTTTGAATTTTTTTTCTTGGGTGAATTTGCATCATGTTGCTCCATTGATTGCCTCTTCGTCTCTGGTGAAAAATGGAGCTATGTTTCATCACCTGTCACAGTTCTTCCAAGAAATTCATCTCCATCATTCTCGTACTGTTTCAAAAGTTCGCTGAATACCATTTTTCTTGTTTCTTTGTGAGCCACTGCCAACTTCCTGAAACCTACCTAGCACAAACCTTTTTCAACGCAAACACTTCCAGTATTCTGCAAACACTTCCTTCCCCTATCCCAACGTAGCGTGACAATTCGATCACTGTGATGCGTCTGTCTGCAGTCACCAATTCGTTAACTCTCTGCACATTGTCTGGAGTGTGTGCAGTACGAGGCCTGCCGCTGCGCGGACAATCCTCAATATTGTCGTGCCCGCTTTCATCACGTACCCTGCTTGTCTAACGACTAACTGTACTGCGATCGACAGCAGCATCTCCACACCGTTTTCAGCCTCTTGTGGATGTTTCCTACTGTCTCGTTTTCACAACGCAGGAATTCTATCACAGCACGTTGATTCTGACAAACGTCAAGTGTAGCAGTCATCTTGAAGACATGCTGTGACGGCTCCACTCACGGGAACAGGTTGAATTAAGTTTGAAAACAAGCGGGAAGGATGTATCTACACACTGTAAAACTGTCACACATGCAGAATGAAAACTGTATTATTACAAGACTATTCTGCATATTTTTTGGAGTGACCCTCGTATTTTCCCTATCTCTGTGTGCCAGGTGAAATCATAATGGATTTGTTTAAGAAAAGGTTAGTTTTTCACTGATCTTCTCGACTATGTGACTAACAGTACAAAAGTTTTTCGTAGATGATCTCCGTCTGTAAAATGTAATACGTTGTTTGTACTGTTGCTGTATCTCAGTAACTCCAGATGAGGTGACAAAAGACAGCTAGACCTTAGGTATCGTGCGGCGGGAGTTCGTTGGTTACTCGTGAACGCTCCCTCCTAGAAATTCCCAAACGTTATCACGCGACGGCGCCTGCAGTAACTCGGCAAACTTTGCATGTCGGGAAGACAGAACAAAGCCTCAGACGGGCAGAATGCGTTGTAAGCGTTTCCTCTGGGGATGCCCATAAAACGCTGCAGACACCATTCCTCCGCCCTACATCTTCAGGGAGGAAGCGAGAGCGAAAGGTCCTTTCTCCCCTTTAATATAAATTCGCGGCCCCAAGGATCGGTATGAGTAATGTGCCAGTAATCTTCTATTCCTTTTGGAAGCCTTCCATTTGCAGAATCCCCTTAAAGTTTGAAGGAGGTCCGCAGCGCAGGGCGCACGCAGTGGATATTCGGCTTCGCGCCGTGCCTTACGTCCCCCCACCCTCCCCTCCACCCCCAACCACTCCTTTTACTACTTCCTCCTACTGCCTGTGGGTGGCACAGGAAGAGTGGCGGGAGGCGGAGGGAAGTATTAAATTGAGTCCCGCCACTGGCACGCATAATAATCCGCAGTCCGGATATTGGTGAGGGAGCGGCCAATCAGCACAGCTATAAAAGTGATATAGAACCGCGCAAAGGAAGCAGTGCCGCCGCAGAGCAGAGACCTCTGTGCGAGGTCAGACGCACTATGACGAAAGTGACGCTTGGAAGTGAATGCGTACCGAGCGGACGGGCAGAGGAGCTCGCCTGAGCTACTGTGCTGTTGCGTGACCTGACTGCACTTGGTGGCGGGATTTGTTCTCCCTAGAGCCGGTGTGGGATTCCCGAGAAAGGGTCAACACAGCTTCACCCACTGAATATCCATGAGAAACAAGCGTTCGACGATATCTTGCTGCTCGATAAACATACAGGGTCACCCAAAAGTCCGTTAGCACTCGAAAATTCAACACCTCAGAGAATAATGTACCAGGTGATCAAAAAGTCAGTATAAATTTGAAAACTTAATAAACCACGGAATAATGTAGATAGAGAGGTAAGAATTGACACTCAGGCTTGGAATGACATGGGGTTTTATTAGAACCAAAAAACAACAAAGTTCACAAAATGTCTAACAGATGGCGCTGGACCGCAAAACGTCAGTGACTGCGCATGACAATCGTGTATAAAAGGAGCTGTAATGAGAGAGAGAATCAATCGCCATCAGTGTCTCGCGTGTGTGCCTTCGTTTCGTGTTTAGTGTTCTTTCGCCGTCATGCCACCACTGTTCACGTGTGCCGTCGCAGTCATCCGTGTTATGTGCGCCGTGTCAACAAGTGTTAGTGTTTTTTCTCGTCCAGCGTGAACAGCTTCACGGTTATTGTTTTTCGTGTCTACAGTTTTTGCCCGCCGCTTTTATTGTATTATCTGTGTCACCTATATGTCATATTATTGTACCACTCACGGTTGAAGAGCAGCGTAATATGTTGCTGACAGCCCGCCTTGTATAAGGTGATTAAAATAACAATAAAGAAAAAAAAGGGATAGAGAATCAGATGCGCCAGCAGTCGCAGCATGTTGACGTTACCTGAAAAGGCGCTTTTAGTGAAGCTGTATTATCAGAATGGGGAATGTGCTAGTTCAGCGTTACGATCCTGTCGCCATAGGAAGGGGATTTGCACGGGTCAAGGTCCGTTAACAAATGCAGCTGTGGTGAGAATGATTTCGAAGTTCGAAGCCACAGGTTGTTCAGACGATAGACCCCCGTAGTGGCCGACCGAGCACAAGGCGTAATGCTGCTGAGATAGTTCAGGAAGAAATGGAGGCTGTAGCGGGTTCGTCTATGCACGGGGAAGTCAGCGCTCGTGCAGTCACATGTCGCACCGGCATTCTGTACACTACTGTTTGGTTGGCACTGAGGCGTACCCTCCGATGCTATCGGTACAAAACCCATCGGCATCATGAACTGTTACCCGGCGATTTAGTGAAGCGGAGGGCATTTGCGGTGTGGGCGTTTCAAAAGATGGCGGAAGATGACGATTGGTTGAGTAACGTGTTGTGGACCGACGAAGTTCATTTCACGCTCTGAGGGTCTGTCAACGCCGACAACTGCAGAATTTGGGCTACCGAAAATCCTAGAAGTGTCGTGGAAGCTCCATTGCACGACGAGAAAGTCACGGTATGGGTTGGACTTGCCACGTCTTCCGTTATCGGGCCTTTTTTCTTCGAGGAAATGCGTGAGTCAGGTTTTGTAAATGCTACCGTGACGGGTGAGGGGTACGCCTATATGTTACAAATGGCTCTGAGCACTACGCAATTTAACTTCTGAGGTCATCACTCGCCTTGAACTTAGAACTAATTAAACCTAACTAACCTAAGGACATCACACAGATCCATGCCCGAGGCAGGATTCGAACCTGAGAACGTAGCGGTCGCTCGGTTCCAGACTGTAGCGCCTAGAACCGCCTGGCCACTCCGGCCGGCGATATGTTACAGAATCGCATCATCCCCAGCCTGGCTGATAAACACCTGCTGGAACGTACGATGTTTACGCAGGCTGGCGCTCCACCCCATATTCCTAGAAGCGTGAAAGATCTCTTGCGCGCGTCGTTTGGTGATGATTGTGTGCTCAGCCACCACTTTCGTCATGCTTGGCCTCCCAGGTCCCCAGACCTCAGTCCGTGCGATTATTGGCTTTTGGGTTACCTGAAGTCGCAAGTGTATCGTGATCGACCGACATCTCTAGGGATGCTGAAAGACAACATCCGACACCAATGCCTCACCATAACTCCAGACATGCTTTACAGTGCTGTTCACAACATTATTCTTCGACTACAGCTATTATTGAGGAATGATGGTGGACATATTGAGCATTTCCTGTAAAGAACATCATCTTTGCTTTGTCTTTCTTTGTTATGCTAATTATTGCTATTCTGATCAGATGAAGCGCCATCTGTCGGACATTTTTTGAACTTTTGTATTTTTTTTGGTTCTAATAAAACCCCATGTCATTCCAAGCATGTATGTCAATTTGTACCTCTCTATCTACATTATTCCGTGATGTATTCAGTTTTCAAATTTATACTGACTTTTTGATCACCCAGTAGATAGAGAGGTAAAAACTGAAACACGTGGTTGAGATGACATAAAGTGCACAAAATGGCCAACAGACTGTTAGCAATAATTACGTTTATAAATGATTCTTCCCGAAGTCGATGTTCTTAACAACAAGAGCTCGACATCTCGGCCATCACCGATCAGCAGCACCTGTAGTCAAGGAAGAATGTTGTGAGCAGCACTGCACAGCATATGAATAAGTATAATGAGAAATCACCGTCAGATGTTGTCTTTGAGCATCCCTAATGAGGTCGGACGATCTTGTTAGACCTGTTGACTTCAGATAACCTGGCAGCCAATTGTCACACGGACTGAGGTCTGGGAACCTGAGGGGCCAACCACGTCGGACAAGGCGGCTCATCACGCGATCTTCACCAAACTTACGTGCACTATATGGGGTGAAGCGCCATCCCGCATAAAAGCCGTACCTTCCAGCCACGCTACGGATTATCTGACTCGCTCTCTCACTACAGATCATTTTATACGCAATTCTCATGCAGCGTCACTGACTTCTTGCTGTCTAGCAACATTTTGCACTGGTTTTTCGTTTCAACAAAACCCTATAACATTTCACGCACAGGTATCAATTTTTACCTTTCTACCTACACTCTTCCGTGAATCAGCGCATTTTCATGTGTTAACGGATTTTTGGGTCGCCAAGCACTTTTAAAGGATTTATATGGAGCTAAGAGATTCTTCCATGCACTTTTAAAGGATTTGTAGGATTCTGTCGACATAAAGACTAAAACCACCACGAAGGACGACAAATAACAAAATTTTACTTATTGTCCGTATACAGTCTAGCAGACTGTGAAAATTAATGTAAAGGCCTCCTGCCTTTGGTAACAACAACGGCTCTAACCCGAGTGTGTGCCATATCGAAATGACATTGAATGATAATTACGGCTATGCCAGTCCACGCTGCCATACTTCATCAGTCGTAATGGATGGCGAATGGTAGAGCGCCAGTCTCTCTGTAACTCGTGGCCATATGTTTTTATGGGGTGTGGGATACGGAGAATATTCTAGGCAGAGCAACTTGAAGCACCGTCTGCATCAAGGTAAGTCAGAACAGCATGGGCAACATGCGGTCCTGTGACATCTGGTCTTATGACATTTTGTTGAAAGATAACGTCATGGAGATGTTGAAGGTAGAGGACAGTCACCAGCCTTACGACGTAACACAAGCTGTCGACATTACCGGCTATGTGAAATTGATTGCAATGCGTACCTAATGGCTCTCCGTACCATCACGCTAGGTTGCGGAACCCTAGGACGACGACAAATGTTATCTGGCAACGTTCGTTGTCCTCGGAATCTCCACACATGGCACATCCATTGTGTTACTGCACACAGAATCTGGATTCGTCGGAAAACCACCCTTATGTCCCGTGCTGTTTTTGGGTTACCAGTGCGTGACAGCCCGTGTCGCCCCGGACGACATGGCACAGCGTGGATACTTCTCTTGTTACAAACGAACTTCTCTCCTGACACAAGGTACGTGGCATTTGCTGTCCTGTCCTGGACAGTCGAGCGAACAATATGTCTGTCCTCTCGGGCGCTAATCGCAGGGGCCCTGTTTGTGTTCAGCTTGGGGCAGAGTACTGCCCTCCTGAACCAACCGACTTCGTATTCGCATGAGTGTCGCGTGATCCTGAGCGACATGAGCTGCAGTATCGTGCATCTGCAGACCACAGCCTCAAAATGCCACGATTCTGGGCTGTCGTATTCCAATACGTGCCGTGTATTCTTACACTAGTCCTTTCATGACTGAGCATCCCGCTGCATAATCTTTCCATGTTTACAGAATGTAGATGACGTCATACTACATTTTGTGGTTGCGCTGAAACGCTAATCTCTTGCGCATCCACGTCATAAAGGAGTGTTCCTTTTAAACAATACTCAAAACCATGAAGTTATGTGTTCGAGACAAATCAGATGAAGTGGAAAAGCATTTTAGTCTACAAAAACCAATTACAAATCACGTATACCACAGTCATCGTATGACGGATGGCTTCACCCCAGGAGGTAGAAATTAAAGTGCTTGATGTCACAGTCATGCATCTCATTTGTGACGTCGGCAAATAGTGACTAGTGGTGATTTTTCACTCAATACTGCTCACGAGCTGCACTGATGCTCAACATATTTTCAGGCACTTGTGACGTATTAGATCTCCCAGTAAGCCTTTGGCACCTGTAAGATTGATGCTGTACCAGCGACTAGCTAGAAAAAATGTAATGTTAACTATACTGCATGTCGACCAGAGGATTATACATTCCGCTTTTAACCTGTCCATGCTTGTTTGTTAGCCAGGTAGGCAAGGTGCTGCTTATTATCAGCAGAAAGGGCAGGTTACCTGTCTCCCATCCAAGCCAAGCTATGCCAAACCCAAGCACGCTAAAGGAAGCTAGCCTGCCCATCTTCCCACTGTGCTTTGCTACGTAGCAGGTTAATCTGTACGCTTTCATCTTAGTGCTATGAGCAGTGTTCGGAAGTTGATGAAAAGACTTTTTTTACTTTAGTATCACAAAACGTGGGTGAACGAATATACACTGAAGAGCGAAAGAAACTGATACATCTGCCTAATACCGTTTAGGGCCCCCGCAACGCGACATGGCGTGGTCTCGACTAATGTCTGAAGTAGAACTGTAGGGAATCCACCCATGAATGCTGCACGGCTATCCATAAATTCATAAAAGTATGAGGGGGCGGAGAACAGCACGTTGTAAGATATCCCGGATATGCTCATGTCTGGGGAGTTTGTGTCCAGCGGAAGTGTTTAAACTCAGAAGAGTTTTTCTGAAGCCACTCTTAAACAATCCTGGACGTGTGGGGTGTCTCATTGTCCTGCTGGAATTGCCCAACTCCATCGGAATGCACAATGGACGTGAATGGATGCACGTGATCAGACAGGATGCTTACGTACGTATGTGTTACCTGTCAGAGTCGTATCTAGACGTATCAGCGGTCCCCTATCACTTCAACTGCACACGTCCCCACCAGCTTGAACAGACCTCTGCTGGAATGCAGGGCCATGGATTCATGAGGTTGCCTCCATACCCGTGCACGTCCATCCGCTCGATACAGTCTGAAACGAGCCTCGTCCGACCAGGCAAAATGTTTCCAGTCATCAACAGTCCAATGTTGGTGTTTACGGGCCCAGGCGAGAGGTAAAGCTTTATGTCGTGCAGTCATCAAGGGTACACGAGTGGGCCTTCGGCTCCGAAAGCCCATATCGATGATGTTTCGTTGAATGGTTCGCACGCTGATGCTTGTTGATCACCCGGAATTGAAATCTGCAGCAATTTGCGGAAGGGTTGCACTTCTGTCACGTTGAGCGATTCTCTTTCGTCGCCGTTGGTCCCGTTCTAGCAGGATCATTTTCCGGCCGCAGCCTGTCGGAGATTTGATGTTTTACCGGATTCCTGATATTCACGGTACTCTCGTGAAATGGTCGTACGGGAAAATCTCCACTTCATTGCTACCTCGGAAATGCTGTGTCCCCTCGCTCGTGCGCCTAATATAACACTACGTTCAAACTCACTTAAGTTTTAATAACCTGCCATTGTAATATCAGTCACCCATATAACAACTGCTCCAGACATTTGTTGTCTTATATAGGTATTGTCGACCGCAGCGCCGTATTCTGCCTATTTACATATCTCTGTATTTGAATACGCGTGCCTATACTAGTTTCTTTGGCGCTTCAGTATATATTCTTTTTGGTCTTTGTAGGGCAGAGCGTATTTCGAGCCTGTTTATTTATGTCTCTGCAACTTCACCCTATTTCAACTATTACTATCTATTCTCAATCAATCAAGTCACTTCTGTAGTAAGTGGAAATATCTCTGAAAGTCGAGATCCTTTGCACCTAAGAACCTGAAGGTGTCTATTGTGCTGCAACGCCAACTAAATAAAGGTTTTGGAAGTCTAGTTTCTGTAACATTATTGTGTTCAAGCCAATTATGATTCAAGCCAATTATGACCCCACTTATACCAATGTTAATTACTTTTCTAGGATGTGTATTATAGGTTCACTGAATTCATTCTAAGTGGCCAAAGTAGTTCACTAAATTCTGCAAATGCATTTTAGCAAACACGAAGCTCGTTTTTTATATTATGTTAATCTAAAAAGTCTGAAAGAATAAGCTTTTTTTCATACAGTACTAAAATTTCATACTAATCTTTCTGCGCATCACATTGCATACCAACAGAATGTTGTTTTTAATATTCACTGAGCTATATTTTTTCCTACTTCAATTCAAGGTTTGCCCTAAATTTCGGAAGCCTATGTACTGCTAAACAGTATCAAGTGCTTAGCACATAGTTCCGCAGACTTGTCAACAAATAAGTCTTTGTCCTCCTTCCAGGAAGAAGCTGCTGGTCAAATTTACAAACGCGTCGATATAACATATTAGAAGTTCCCGAATGAGTGTTTAGTATCTTTTTACACAATTTGCATTGCGAGACAACTACCGTTTTATCTGAAGCTGCCTCATAAGCACACGACAACTTTTCTCCTGCTGGACTTGGGCCCCGTTTCGTTGCTGGTTTATACTCGTATCCCCCAGTTCTTAATTTCTCCTCAATCTTCTTTAAGTTTGGTTTGTTTACTTTGCTGCTGCCACAATTACGATAAATGAGCTGCAGTGAAACAGCCTATGCACATACGTACCGGGCTATTCTGTAGTCACGTTGGACTGATAGCGCAGCCTGTTGTCAGGTGCAACAGGCTTAACGGGTTCCGCGAAGCTTGCCAGGTTCGCGGAAACCCAAGCTAGCCTGCGTTAACCACTGTGCTTCAGAAACTTGTACTCTTGTTTCTCCATTGCGGCAGACTCAGCTGCGTTACTGGTTGTGGCGGAGATAGGGGCAGGCGGCTGGAAGGACAACTTGTTCACCTCTGATGTCGACGCTGCTATCAGCTTAATCTCCCTGCCGTAACAGACACTGACGGAAGATCGTACCGGCGGTGGCGTCTCTTACTACTTAATACTAGCTAAAGGAAATAGTAAAAGGATGGAAGAAATAGTGCAGAAATTCTTAACTAGGGGGACACTCATTTATTTGGTATAATTAAATAGATCTTCAGCAGAACTAAAGTGTTTTGTAATTTCCATTAGCCTATCAAGTACCGTAGCCCAATGTAGACCATCACTGTGATTGTGAAGTTGCGCTGTGTCAAGTGGTACATATGTATTGCCCGCGGCCAGAGAGTCATGCTTGGGGGCGGGGCATGCCTTGCTGTCGCTGAGAGATGGCTGTCAGTGTGTGGACGTGATTGCTGTTGGCACCGTTGCGGCCGACGAGGATGAGTGAAGACCAGAATGGAAGTGGGAGGGTAGTGGTGGCGGGGAGGGGATTGGGGGGGGGGGGGGAAGGAAAAATTTCGTAAAAGTTTGAAATTAAGTGCAAAATTTCTTGGAAGCAGCTGAGTGCCGTCATTTTCAAATACTGGATGAAGACGGTTTGGGTAATTTGCGCGCAGCAGTTTACGCTGCCTCAAGACGTATACACAGCTTCTTACTGTAATACTTCTCTTATTGTGGTAAATTTTAATATAATATTATACCTCTCAATGACTGGGTTCTGACAGCATTTTAAATTTTTAAATTCAGTCAACAATCATGTAAAATGTTGACAATGGAATTGTTGTTGCCCCAGGAAACCCCTAGACAGGCAGTGTGCAAGTGGAGTCGTGCGCCGTGAATCACTAACCGTGTTAGCTGTGTAGTAATGTAGGTAAGGCACATTCAGGCAGGTTTGGTAAACTTTCAAGGCGTGAAGTCTTTCTTTTCTTTCTGTAATTCAGCAATAAAGCATGGGAGCATGCTGAAAAGTAATGCGTCCGAATTTTTTTATGGGATAACTCTTAAATCTTTTTGAACAAAACAAACGTTGTTAACATTCTACAACCTTATTTTTCGCAGTTACGTATTTGTAACCCTCTGCCGCTAGAGGGATACGAATTGTAGCATGTAACATGGCGATGTGTAACGGTCAATATGGCTCTGAGCACTATGGGACTTAACTTCTGAGGTCATCAGTCCCCTAGAACTTCTGATCTCTCATTGGGAGAAATGTGTTCGTCGCCAGGGTGACTTGTACTGAGAAATAAATATGTAGACCTGAAGAATAAAGATGTACAATGCTAATAACGTTTGTTTTATTTATAAAGCTTGTTCAGCACATCTTCGTAATTACTTTACATTCATGAGGAACTGACCTAGAGATGGCGTCTGTATTGAAGATGCAACGTTTCTGTAATGACGACTCCGGCCATTGTGGCCGAGCGGTTCTAAGCGCTTCACTCCGGAACCGCGCGACTGCTACGGTCGCAGGTTCGAATCCTGCCTCGGGCATGGATGTGTGTGATGTCATTAGGTTAGTTAGGTTTAAGTAGTTCTAAGTTTTAGGGGACTGATGACCTCAGATGTTAAGTCTCACAGTGCTCAGAGCCATTTTTGTAATGACGAGTGGAACTTCTAATGCGAGGACTGAATGGTGAACGGTCACGACACATTTCTTGGCAAACTTTGCGTTCCGCCTTAATTACCTCGTCGTTGATGGGATGTTAAGCCCCGATCCTCAGTCTTTTTTTCCTTAAAAATACATCTGTCACAATTGATAGTTTTTACGGCTGATATTAAATACCGAATTTCTGTTAGAGGAATGATGCGTTATAACCTCTAATTCCTCGTTCCTCCTGGACAGTTCAGCTTGACATCATTTGACGTTGATCTACCGCATGGTGAGGAGCTACCAACATCAGACAGCGTATTGCCGTTACGCGACGTGACGTGACGTACGCTTCCAGTAGGAATCGACTGGTTTCCACGGGAGGTGCTCGCTGGCAAGCAAACTGGCGATAAGTGCGAGAGGTGTCCTCGCTACTGAAGACGTTCTCTAAGTTGTACCTGTTTAGAAGGGGAACGCCTGCGAAGTTGCCTTTCACAGCAGAGAAGAGGGCAAGGCAGGACAGGTTCGCGCTGTGCAGGTTACAATAAATTTTGCAGCAAGTGCACGGCGCTCCTTTGATCGCAGATACGTGAAGCGGCAGGGCGTTTGGTGGAGGGCTCAGGGTGCAGGGCGGGTTCTCATTGTGTGCGAGTTTATCTGCAGGCGGCAGCCAGCCCTGGCAAAACAGGCGTCGCACTAATCCCAGTGTCGTGTTATCCGCTCCCCTCCTTCCACCCTGCTTCTCCTAACTACGTTTGTAGCGTGACGCCGCTACGGTTCTAGATACCGACGACAGGGAGGGTCTTCGCTCCGGTGGCTTGTGTTCCACTGCCTGTTAACTTCTCTGTTCCTTACTATACATTGACTGAGGTGTACAGACTTCTTTCTGCGTATCCTTGACCTGTGCTGCTTACCTGTTGATTACGTCTTACACATCGGTAATGAGAGGTGAACTATAAAGTGGTGCGGAAACTGTCGTCGCAGGAAAGTTAGACTGAAATAGAAATGATTAACGAACTGTAAACAGAAGATTTACTTGTATTTCCCCAAGCGTACGAAGACTCATTACAAATAATGCACCAAGAAACACAGTGCAGCTGTCAACAAGGAAGAGGCTCGCTTTAATATGAACGAACTATGGTGTCGTAGCGAAGAGGCCCCAAGTGGAAGTGGATTGAGTGGCTGCTGCCGGCCGTCCTACCCGTGATCATCTACAGCTAGAACTTTATGACGACCTACCTAACTGTGCGGTTGGTCCCGGCGGAGGTTCAAGTCCTCCCTCGGGCATGGGAGTGTGTGTTTGTCCTTAGGATAATTTAGGTTAAGTAATGTGTAAGCTTAGGTACTGATGACCTTAGCAGTTAAGTCCCATAAGATTTCACACACACACACACACACACACACACACACATGACCTACCTAATAGCCGGTATGTCCACCTTTCCGCTGGATAAAAGCGGCGATGCTTCACGGCACGGAATAAATGAGGCCTTGGTAGGCCGCCGGAGGGATTTTGCACCATATCTGCACACACAAGTCACTTAATTATCGTAAATTCCGGGGAGGGGGCAATAAGGTCTGACACCACGTTCAGTCACATCCCAGATGTCTTCGATCGGTTTCAGATCTGTCGAGTTGGGGGGGCCAGCACATGAACTGGAATCGCCTGTGTTCCTCGAACCATTCCATCATACTCTGGACTTGTGACATGACGCACTTTCTTGTTGAAAACTGTCACTGTAGTCGGGAAACATGATTGTCATGAAGAGGTGTACGTGGTATGCAACCAGTGTACGATACTCCTTGGCCGTCTTGGTGCCTTGCACGAGCTTCACTGGACTCATGGATGCCCATGTGAATGTTACCAGAGCGTAATGCAGTCACCGCCAGCTTGTCTGCACCGTACAGGTGTCAAGGAGCTGTTCCCTTGGAAGACGATGGATTCGCGCCCTCCAATCAGCATGGTGAAGAAGGTATTGCGATGGAGGCCAATCATTAGGAGAGTTCGGTGGCCTGGGTGTTCAGACACATTCTTATACGCAACCCAGCATTAAAGTCTGATATTAGTTCCGCCACAGTTCACCGCCTATTCTGTTTTATCAGTCTGCCCAGCCTACGACGTCCGACATCTGTAATGAGGGGTGGTACAGAATCACACGGCGTCTGGACGTGATTTCACCTTGGTTTCGCCACTTGTTGAAGAACTCACCACAGCATTCCGCTGATACCCGACAAGTTGTGCAGTTTCCGAAATGCTTGTGCGGAGCATCCGGACCACCACAATATGGTATCGGTCAAACTAATAGATTGTGTGACTTCCCCCTTCTGCACATGGACAGCACACTCTCTGATATTACATACACTGTGCCTGTGTCTGGCCAGCAATGATTCCTCGCCAGGTGACACTGCTGTGGCCAGATGGGTTTATATCGATAGTAGGTCAGTGACCATAATGTTCTGGATGATCAGTCCACGTCGTGGTGGCAGAGGGTGCTCATGGTATGGAGTTGCTGGACGTGTAAACCAGCGGGGTTGAATCATTGGGTCCCCCAGATCCCACGAACCGCTATCGGCGTTTAACGGAAATTTGCAATTCCATTGCCAACTTCGCGACACCCGTGGGCTGGTATTGATATCTGATACCACATTACCAAGGTAAGCACAGTAATAATAGTGCCTCTAGTCTTGATAATGGTCTCGGGTAAGGATGTTCTGTGGCGGAGTTTGGTGGGCAGAATAAGTCGCAAGTAGCTAAACTTATTTCTCAACAGTCTCTAAGAGGATGGTGACAGGCGGCTTTATCAAAACAGAGAGCCACAATATCTGTTACAAGAGGAAGTGAAGCATATAGAGGAGGAATTAAACATAATACGGAACTCTATCTACCAAGCAGCAAGAGAAGATCTTCGGAAAATGTTAAATAGCGAGAAAGTAATAGGTTGCCAAGATGGACAGAAGAAATGATGTAAGCAATTAATGGAAAAGAACCAGGCTTATCACACTGCTACATTCTAGCTAGCCAGATATCAATGCACACATCATAACCCAGGAGAGAACTGGCTTAAGCCACAAGATGGAAGGGTCAACTATAGTAGAGAACACAATACCAAGCAGTAGCCGAGCTTAACACGGCTGACTGACGGCAGACAGAACGCAGGCAAGGCCAAGATCAAAGCAACCTACGTAAACAGCGATGTTCAAACAACAATGTCAGTAGGCCAAGATAAAAGAGAGGGAAAATTTCGCAGTCAGAAGTTAAATGATTGTAGATGAGGCATTTGTGGGAAATGAGATTAGGAAGGCTCAACTGTTTGTTTGAAGTGATAGCTGAAGGCTCCATTCTGAGGGAGGTGATTCGTAGTTGAGGGATCATCGAAAATGATGCGAAAGAGGCATGTAGGACCAGAATGATGATGAATTCGAAGGGATTTTCGGATTTGAGAGTCAGGATTGAAATTTAGTTTCCGCTCAGCTTCACCCACTGTGGTCTCAGCGTCCACCCCCTTGATCACAGCAATGAGATACAGCAGGCAGCAGGGAGATTGGAGTTGTCTGGGTCATAGTGTGCTGAGTGGGAGCAGGAAGGCATTTGGATCAAAGGTGATGAAAGGTACTCGTTGCAGTAGGTGGTTTTGGAAATCAGTATCAAAGATTTTGGTGATTATGGAGTCTTTCTGGGGTACAAGCTGTGAAACGTTCAGGTTTCGAAGGTACTTTTTTATTTGGAGGGAAAGTGTTTTAGGATTCGGGAATCTGACATCGGGATTTGATAGACTGAATATGTTTGAGGAGATATGTGGGATGTGATGGGAGCAGATTCCATAGTTTCTGGTGATTGGGGCTGGTGAGACAACAGTTGGGTATGAGAAATGGGTGGCATATCAGTACTAGGTGGGTTGCAGGGATCGTGTGAGGATGTGGTGTCAGAGGATATTAACTGTGGAGTCGGATGTGATTGTGTATGACTTTCCTTGGACTTCTTACCTGGAGCTGGTCGGTTGAAGCTGAAGCAGATACAGTTGATGCAACCACTTTTGTGGGATATGTTGTTGGTGGTAGTCTGGTCGTTGATGCAATGGTGGTGGCTGATGCTTCTGATTCTGGATACAGATATAATGATGAGCGCAGTGGCAGTGAAGCAGCAATAGGGGCTTATTGCCTTGCTGGCTGGTGCAGTTTTGACGTTGGTGACAAGGATGGCGGTGGTGGTGGCAGCAAATGAGGAGTTAATTCAGTGAGAAAATACAGTGTGTGAGTGAGAAGGCAAATGTGTCACCCAAGTATTGTGGAAAGAGGGAAAGAGGAAAGAGCACTAAAGGACAGTAAACAGGACAGTAATTAGGGAGTAAAGGAGTAAGTGGAGGTAGGAGTGGAGCAGAAGTGCGAGTAGATGATTTTAGATGTCTTGGTTGTAGGTTGGTTCATCGTCAAATGAGGGTAACGACAGTGGTGACTAGCAGAGTGGAAGCAAAGACTGGCAACGAGGACGTGGGCTGGTGATCACTGACGATGTCCTGTGGCGAGGGTGAGGACTGGTGGTGAATGTGATGACTGGCCGCGATGACTGGCAGCAATGGCGATGATGGGCAGCGGGGACTGGAAGAAATAAATTGCGATGCCTGACAGTGGAGGTGACGATGATGACATGCAGCAAGACCTACCGACAAATAGTGAAGAGGTGTATGGCACTGACTGGAAGCCTTTCATACAGAATTTCGACCCACTGAGCAGCCCAGGCAGTTGTTGTTCCCAGGGGAAGAGGTGTTCCAGCCCTCATATGTATGCCGATCGTTCGCTGTGTTGCCGTATTTATACAGGCTGCAAAGAACACTATTGGCTAGCTTAATCACGTGGCGATACAAGTTTTGCGTTCATGTTGCAAGTACAACGCTGCAGCGAGACTGTACCCTCTAACAGCCATCAAATGGTTGGATGTTTTGGAAGCCAGTGATGAAATGGATGTTGTTTTCAGCAGTAGTATTAGGATGTAGGAAGTTGTTTGGAAGGAGTGGTGTGTCAACAGGGCGGATGGAGTTGGTCAGTTCAGGTTTGGTGGCAGGGGGTTTGGCTGTACATTTATAGGAATAAGTGGGATGCGACTGGTCGCAAGTGTTACAGTTGGGTGGGGACTGGAGGCTGGGACAGTTTTGGTATAGGTGGTGGGCTTTTCAGTGGGGGCAGGTAGAAGTATTTTTGCAGTCAGAAGTTAAATGATCATTATAGATGAGGCATTTTTGGGAAATGGGATTGGGAAGGCTCAACTGTTTGTTTGAAGTGATAGATCAAGGCTCCATTCTGAGGGAGGTGATCTGTAGTTGAGGGATCATTGAAAATGATGCGAATGAGGCATGTAGGACCAGAGTGATGATGCAATCGAAGGCAGGCATTTAACTTCCGCCGAGCCATATGTGAGAACACCTATCTATAAAATCCTAACGATGCCAGTATAAACCTCTACAAAGGAAATCGAAGGATAGGAAAGGAAATGACTAGAGAAACTCATAGAAATATATGGCATAACTCTGTCAGCAATATTGAAAATTATTTACATGGACACCAGTAGATGGTATATACACTACTGGTTAAAAGTTTTCGATCACCCATGATATAAACTATATACTTTATTTCAATATACAATTACCTCGTCAAAACGAAATAGACAAAGAAAATAAATATTTTCTCTCTCTACCGTTAACGACAATATGGTTTAGATTTTAGTCTCTTCAAAGAATCCACCATTTGTCCTCAGAACAGCTGCACATACTCTTGGCGTTCTGAAGATAAGATTTTCTAATATTTTTGCAGATATTTCAGTCCAAGAAGTCTATAAATTATTCCAAAGATTTGAAATTAGATGACCTCAGTTTTCTGTTCTCCTTGTCAGGTTCATCCCATAACAGTTCCATGACGTTTCAGTCAGGTCACTGACATGGCCAAATTATATTCTTCAATTCCCCGCTCTTCTCTTTCCTATTGCGCAGTTTAGAAGCATGTTTGGGATCTTTGTCCTCCTTCAGAACAAACACAAGACCAATAAGTCTCTTGGCAGATGGAACTGAATTGTTTTGATCAGAAACCTATGATGTCCCACCTTCTTTAATGTTCTGTTAATTATCACTAGATCACCGACTTTATCACACACTAAACTTTCCCACATCATGATTGACCCTTGTATACACAAATTTAGATTGGGCTACGCCAACGTTTGTTGCTGTTGTACTACTAGCAAAGCGTTCCTGATGCGTAGCTACAGTTGCAGCACTTTTTTCAATTCCAAACTCCTGCTTATGGTATATGGTATGAACCTGATCAAGTATACAATGTACTGTAGATGCACACATTGTACTGTAAACTAACGGCAACTGATTGCTAAACAGACAGCTGAAGGAATGAGGCCTTTTCGAATAGAATCATCTAAGACAAAGGCTTACCAGTGTAGTTGTAGACACCCATCAGCGCCCCTCTGTGGCAATAACAGTCTAATACACTACAGAGGCGCTTAGTCTTTACGTATTTATACTTTTTTATTAAAAGAATGTAGATACGATGGAGCATTGGAAACGTGACAGGAGATCAAAACCTTTTGATCTGTAGTGTAAGATGACTAAACACCTAAACAGAACGGAAAGGAATTTGGAAGTTTGAAGTTTACGAAAGAAGAAGAGTGGATTGAGTGCTATAAATGTTATGGTATGATGAAACAGAACAAGAGAGAGATGTAAGTATTGACTTAATACCAAGGGAATTAAAAGAAGCTCTGACAACAAGCAGCAACAGGATCGCTGCAGGAATAGACAAGGTTAACATAGAACTACTGAAGTATGGTGGAACGTTCTTTGAATTAAGGCTATTTTACTTGTACATTGTATGTTGGATGCAATAACAAATACTACAAAACTGAACAGTAACGAAAGTGAATTCAGATTTTAAGAAGAGAGATTGAACAGCTTCTAACAATTAAAAGGAATCAGTATTACGACAGCTGTCTATAAAATTTATGCAAAATTAATAAATCAAAAAATGAAAGCAGTTACAGATACTTTACTGCTTCAGGAACAATGTGGCTTTAGGCCAGGCCGCTCATGCACTGATAATTTATTCTTAATGAACGGGATTATTGAGAAAAATAGAGAATTTAAAATAGAATCGTTTATAGACCATGAAATGGCCTTCGACCATATGAGATGGACAGATTTGTGGGAGATACTGGATAAGTGGGGCTACCCAATGCCATAATTAATGTTCTTAAAGGTCTGTGTAATCGTACATAGCCGGCCGCTGTGGCTGTGCGGTTCTAGGCGCTTCAGTCCGGAACCGCGCAGCTGCTACGGTCGCATGTTCGAATCCTGCTTCGGGCATGGAAGTGTGTGATGTCCTTAGGTTAGTTAGGTTTAAGTAGTTCTATGTGTAGGGGACCGATGACCTCAGATGTTAAGTCCCATAGTGCTTAGAGCCATTTGAACCATAATAGTACATAGATAGTGATAGAAATCAATGCAGAACTGAGTAAACCAATAAATATCAACAAGGAGCAACGGCAGGGCTGCAGTCTGTCATCTTCGCTGTTTAATGTTTGTATTGACAATATCTAATGAGGATGGATAGATGAGAACTGAGGTTTTCAAATAGGATCTGAGAAATGTCTAAACATTCTTTTATTTGTGGGCGACCAGGTAATCTTTGAGAAAATGAACTGCAGATCCTGGTACACAGACTTTCCAATAAACATAATTTGATCTACACAAGCAGAACCAAAGTATTGGCATTCAGGGAAAAATGTACAGTAAGAACTAATTTCATCAACGATGAAAAAATAATAGAGCAAAGAAGCCATTTTAAGTATGTAGGCTGTGATATAGATTATGACAGAAGCTTTGAAGTTAAAGAAAAACTGAGTAAGTACAGACTAATGTATGGAACAGTAAGAAGAACATTACAGAATAATATTTGTAAAGAGATGACAATGAAGTTTTATACAACAATGACATCCGTAAATTTAATATATGGAAACGAAGCATGGATAACCTGGTTAAAAGAACAGTCAAAAATACAAACAGCACATATGGTATTGTTAAGATCCATAAAGGGATGTAGAGTGTGGAACAGAATAAGGAACTAATATATTTGCCAGAAGCTAAACATCATTGCCCTGCAAGACAAGATAGCTGACTACGTGAAAAAATGGGAAAATAGACTACACGTAACAGCAAGAGGCTATGCACCTAGGGCTAGAAGAGGCTTCAGTCGACCGAAGAAAAGATGGAAGAAGGCTGTAATGGGTCAAAGGTTCCAACCTCAAAGAATAGGAGAACAGTCTGTAACAGTTGACTTGGACCCACATCTAGTGGGTGCAGTGTGGTGGCTGTCGAACCACGGTCCAGCATGCACAATGCATAGAGGAGACTTAAGTGGCTGAGTTCCACTCAGCACAGTGGCGAAACAAACTTGCGACACTCGTATTCCCAGGCAACTGGTGGTGCTACCTCAGCTTTGGGACGAGGCAGCACGGCCAAGCTGCTTGGTGGACGGCTCCAGCGTGTGGCAGCAGAAGTGGCGGCATCGTGGTGCAAACCCTGGCCTGGCTGGCGTCCAGTGGCTCAGTGGCTGGTAAGGCCCCAGTTCAACTGACGGCCCCTTATTTCTGAGGCTGGACCCCATGTAGGCAGTCCTGGCAGGATGACTGCTGAGTGATGGTAGTCTTAGAATGGAAACACGCCCTATAAAGACTCCGACTCGCTGACTCACCATTTTGATTACTCGCTGATAACGTGACTTGCTGATTCGAGTCCCCACCTGGCTGGCTGGCTGGCCAGTATTTATGTGCGACATAGTGGGCATGCTGCTAAGCGTATGCCATATACTGCAGTGTCTCTGGTTATAGTAATTTCGTTGGTTATCAACCAGACTGGCATGCTGTAGCTCCCAGGCGGGCAGTATTGGGTAATGCAGTGCCAGAATGTTGCTTTCAACAACGAGCACCTGTCTTTGACTCACGTTGCTATACTGGCTTCATTTGTGCAAGAATAAGAGTCCACTTTTTTCTTTAGGTATGCCATATCCAGCTAAAGATCCTCATTGAAAATTATTTGGTGTAATGTATCGATACCACCCGACGGTGTCACAGTTGGCAAAGGAATTGCAGCATTCCATTCAGTGCCAATAGCAATTACAAGGGACCCAATGGTGAACACCTGCTGCGCCACACGTCCAGCGGTTCCGTTCCAGGGGCACCCTCTGCTGCCAAGGTGTAGGTCAGCCAGCAGCAGCCACTCAACTTTTTGCTATGATACTATAATTCGCACTTAGTACAGCAAGCCTCTTCCTAGTCGCTATTGTTTGACGTGAACTCTAATTCTTGCTGCATTATTTGTAATAAGTCTTTGTATGCCTGAATAAATACAAGTAAATCTTCTGTTTGTTGTGTAAACTTGTTCGCTAAGAATTTCTACTCCTGTTCAGCTTTCCTATGATGACAGTTGCTGCACCACCCTGTAGACCATCTATCGTTGCCGCTGTGTACGAAGTTCTGCACACAAGGTTAGATCCCGTAGAGCGCGGTTATTGGCTGCTACGTTTCACCCACTGTTACAAATAGCCCCAGAAATTTTCTACAGGATTAATATCAGTTGATTTAGCTGGCCAGTGGAGTTACGATAGGGTACCCGAGTGCTTGCAAAATCAGGAACGAATGAGAGTAGCCCTATAAACACAGCTGTTGTTGCCTGTCCACAGCATACTCACACAAAGATTTAATTGGAATGACAACACTTGTCACCGAGAATGTTAAACTAAACACCTTGGTAGCGATACTCTTCTTGGGTTTGTAGCTGTGTCTTCAAGTCAACACAAAGCTTCGACAGTCCTATTGGCCGTCGTCTTAAGATGAGAGGATGTTGTTGCTGAGTTTCATTGATCTGATGTTGTGCTGGCGCCGACGCACATTCATAGGCCAGGTCACATACTCCGCGCATGAACTTCTAAAGCCTGTTTCTAAACAGAACGGATTCTCTGAAGCAGATCAGAACAGCCTTGGTGTTTGGACCATCACTGGAACTACAGGAATGTGAATGCACACTTGTTGCTTTCCTACCATGTGCTGGAATTATATAATCTGAAATTGAATTTTAAGAAGTTTTGACATTTTTTGAGAAGTTTTCGTACGCCAAGCGAGATTAGTACCGTGAGCGAATGGAAACAAGACACACAGCTCATGCCGTCGACATCTGCACTGCTGTGCACTATTTTGAGTGCAGTAGAGATAACTAGGGCAAGATACCAAATGAAACGCAGTAACTCTGCAACGAGCCGCCGGAGACTAGGGTCTCTTGTATCAAAATACTCAGAAGGTGTTCCAGAGCTTCTGGTTCATCCTCTGTAACGAGATACAGGTTGTTGCTACCACTGGGACTGTGTTCTGAAAGGATCCATTGAAATGAGATGAAATTTCGAGCATACTAACAGAAACAAGTGTAATTCCAGAGGTACGCATGAAACATCGTCCGAAATAGTGCTAAACACATTCACTGAAATTAATTTTAATTTTAATAATCAACAGTCTCAGTTGCACCGTTTACCTAGAATTTACCTAGGTCTCAGTCGGGATAACCCAACCTTCTTCAGAATAATAGTAACTACCGTTTGTCCATAGTGGACATCGTGAAGCTAAAACTACAAATCTATAAATTGTCATCAGACTGTAAAAACTTATCTGAAACTGCCTCGACCCCACTCCGCAACCGCTAGTGCTGTACTGGAAGATATTTACATTCTCTGAAAATTATTTCGAGCACTTAGTTCATGAGCCCACGCGAATAGTAAACGGTTGTGAAAACACACTTGACCTCTTAGCTACAAATAGTCCTGACTTATAACAAGCAGCAAAACCGATAAAGGGATTAGTGAACGGGGGTGTTGTCGTAGCGATATTGAATATTGTAACCCCAAAATCCTCCAAAAATAGACGAAAATATACCTATTCAGAAAAGCAGATGAAAATTCACTTGACACCTTCCTAAGAGAAAATCTCCACTACTTCCAAATTAAAAATATAAGTGTAGACCAGATGTGCATGGAATTCAAAGAAATAGTATCGGCAGCAATTGAGAGATTTATACCAAATAAATTAACAAACGGCGAAGCTGATCCTCCTTGGAACACAAAACGGGTCAGAACACTGTTGCAGAAACAACGAAACAAAAATGGCCAATTTAAACAGACGCAAAATCTCACGATTGGCGATTTTTTACAGAAGCTCGAAATTTAGAGTGGACTTCAAAGCGAGATTCATATAACAGTTTCCACAACGAAACTTTGTCTCGAAACCTGACAGAAAATCCAAAGAGATTCTGGTAGTATGTGAAGTATGTTAGCGGTAAGAAACAATCAGTGCCTTCTCTGAGCGATAGCAATGGAGATACTATCGAAGACAGTGCTGTCAAAGCAGTGTTAGTAAACACAGCCTTCCTAAATGCCTTCACAAAAGAAGACGAAGCAAATATTCCAAAATTCGAATCAACAACAGCTGCCAACATGAGTAACGCAGAAGTAAATATCCTCAGAGTACGGAAGCAACTTAATAAAAACACGTCTTCTGGTCCAGACTGTATACCAATTAGGTTCCTTTCAGAGTATGCTGATGCAATAGTTCCATACTTAATAATCATATACAACCGTTCACTTGACGAAAGACCCGTACCCAAAGACTGGAAAGTTGCAGAGGTCACACCAATATTCAAGAAAGGTAGTAGGAGCATTCCACTTAATTATAGGCCCATATCGTTAACGTCGATGTGCAGCAGGATTTTGGAATATATATTGTGTTCGAACATTGTGAATTACCTCGAAGAAAACAGTCTGTTGACACAGTCAACATGGGTTTAGAAAACATCGTTCTTGTCAAACACAACTATCTCTTTATTCGCATGAAGTGCTATTGACAAGGGATTTCCGTTCGATTCCGTATTTCTGGATTTCCGGAAGGCTTTTGACACTGTACCACACAAGTTGTAGTGAAATCACGTGCTTATGGAATATCGTCTCAGTTATATGACTGGGTTTGTGATTTCCTGTCAGAGAGGTCACAGTTCGTAGTAATTGACGGAAAGTCAATGAGTAAAACAGAAGTGATTTCTGGCGTTCTCCAAGGTAGCGTTAAGGCCCTTTGCTGTTCTTTATCTATATAAAAGGTTTGGGAGACAATCTGAGCAGCCATCTTAGGTTGTTTGCAGATGATGCTGTCGTTTATCGACTAATAAAGTCATCAGAAGATCAAAACAAATTGCAAAACAATTTAGAAAAGATATCTGAATGGTGCAAAAATTGGAAGTTGACCCTAAATAACGAAAAGTGTGAGGTCATTTACATGAGTGCTAAATGGAATTGGTTAAACTTCGGTTACGCGATAAAACGGTCTAATGTAAAGGCCGTAAATTTAACCAAATACCTAGGAATTACAATTACGAATAACTTAAATTGGAAGAAATACATAGAAATGTTGTGGGGAAGGCTAACCAAAGACTGCGTTTTATTGGCAGGACACTTAGAACATGTAACAGATCTACTAAAGAGACTGCCTACGCTACGCTTGTCCGTCCTCTTTTAGAATACTGCTGCGCGGTGTGGGATCCTTGCCAGATAGGACTGACGGAGTACATCGAATAAGTTCAAAGAAGAGCAACACGTTTTGTATTATCGCGAAATATGGGAGTGTCAATGAAATGGTACAGGATTTGGGCTGACATCATTAAAAGAAAGGCGTGTATCATTGCGACGGAATCTTCTCACGAAATTCCAATAACCAACTTTCTCCTCCGAATGCGAAAATATACTGTTGACACCGACCTACATAGGGAGAAACGATCACCACGATAAAATAAGGGAAATTAGAGCTCCTACGGAAAGATATAGATGTTCGTTCTTTTCGCGCACTATACGAGATTGGAATAATAGAGAATTGTGAAGGTGGTTCGGTGAACCCTCTGCCAGACACTTAAATGTGATTTGCAGGGTATCCATGTAGATGTAGATGTAGATGTAGAATTCTCTAAGGGCCCGTGGAACCCTGCGCTGACCTGCGGTGAAACATGACGTTTCTTGACTCATTCGGCAAATAACTTTGACGGCTAATTACGGCAGCCGGCGGTGCTGCACGTATTCTTTGCAATGGGGGCAGAACTCACTTCGCTCTGCTGACTTATAAAAGGACGCCTGCCCCGGCATGGCATTTCAATGTGACTCGCCAATGGCAGCGTCCTACATAGAGATGATGCCCAGCTAGACTGTCGAAATATTGTTTCAATTTAACTTGAAGATCAGGCTACAAACCCAAGCGAGTATCCTATGTTATTACGCTGGGAAAGCCTACGAAGCCTCAAAAATTTTCTTTCATGTTCGCGGTTACCTGAATGAGTGGGCCTAGTTCATGGTACGTAAACACGCTAGAAAGTTCATACAATCACCTTCAGCTTAAACTGCATACTCCACACACACACACACACACACACACACACACACACACACAGCGGGTTAAGCACATGACTGGGACGGCTTTGCAGTCTACGCCTTGCATCACACAGAAAGACACAAAATGGATAATAATTGGACCATTCGGTGTTGTTTCGTACGACTATATGCACCACTGTGATCAGTGCCCTTTTGCGAGGCACCCAATTTCAAATGTTCCTTGCGTGCATGTTAGATCGTTAACTGATTGAGAAGGATCTGCATTCATTGACAACAGTAGTTCTTGTCTGGTGCGAAACTGGTTATCAATGACAAGCCGTGGCACTTGTGTCCGGTTACTGTCAGTCAGGAGCTTTTTACGGTCACTCTTCTTACACAGTCTGAAATGTACGTGAGTGGACCATCATCAGTCAGGAAGAACCAGTACTCAAAGAAGCGGGATACGGAAGTACTTAAGAATGACGAGATACGCTTGAAGTTCTCTAAGGCTACAGATACAGCAATAAGGAATAGCTCAGTAGGCAGTACAGTTGAAGAGGAATGGATATCTGTAAAAAGGGCAATCACAGAAGTGGAAAGAAAAAGTATAGTTACAAAGAAGGTAACTATGATGAAACGCCGTGTGGTCTGAGGCGCCTTGTCACGGTCCGCGTGGCTCCCTCCATCGAAGGTTCGAGTCCTCCCACTGGCATGGGTGTGTGTGTTGTCCTTAGCGTAAGATCGATTAAGTAGTGCGTAAGCTGAGGGACCGATGACCTCAGCAGTTTGGTCCCATAAGACCTTACCACAAATTAAAAAAAGATATGTAGAAACCATAGGTAACAGAAGAAATACACTCCTGGAAATGGAAAAAAGAACACATTGACACCGGTGTGTCAGACCCACCATGCTTGCTCCGGACACTGCGAGAGGGCTGTACAAGCAATGATCACACGCACGGCACAGCGGACACACCAGGAACCGCGGTGTTGGCCCTCGAATGGCGCTAGCTGCGCAGCATTTGTGCACCGCCGCCGTCAGTGTCAGCCAGTTTGCCGTGGCATACGGAGCTCCATCGCAGTCTTTAACACTGGTAGCATGCCGCGACAGCGTGGACGTGAACCGTATGTGCAGTTGGCGGACTTTGAGCGAGGGCGTATAGTGGGCATGCGGGAGGCCCGGTGGACGTACCGCCGAATTGCTCCACACGTGGGGCGTGAGATCTCCACAGTACATCGATGTTGTCGCCAGTGGTCGGCGGAAGGTGCACGTGCCCGTCGACCTGGGACCGGACCGCAGCGACGCACGGATGCACGCCAAGACCGTAGGATCCTACGCAGTGCCGTAGGGGACCGCACCGCCACTTCCCAGCAAATTAGGGACACTGTTGCTCCTGGGGTATCGGCGAGGACCATTCGCAACCGTCTCCATGAAGCTGGGCTACGGTCCCGCACACCGTTAGGCCGTCTTCCGCTCACGCCCCAACATCGTGCAGCCCGCCCCCAGTGGTGTCGCGACAGGCGTGAATGGAGGGACGAATGGAGACGTGTCGTCTTCAGCGATGAGAGTCGCTTCTGCCTTGGTGCCAATGATGGTCGTATGCGTGTTTGGCGCCGTGCAGGTGAGCGCCACAATCAGGACTGCATACGACCGAGGCACACAGGGCCAACATCCGGCATCATGGTGTGGGGAGCGATCTCCTACACTGGCCGTACACCACTGGTCGAGGGGACACTGAATAGTGCACGGTACATCCAAACCGTCATCGAACCCATCGTTCTACCATTCCTAGACCGGCAAGGGAACTTGCTGTTCCAACAGGACAATGCACGTCCGCATGTATCCCGTGCCACCCAACGTCCTCTAAAAGGTGTAAGTCAACTACCCTGGCCAGCAAGATCTCCGGATCTGTCCCCCATTGAGCATGTTTGGGACTGGATGAAGCGTCGTCTCACGCGGTCTGCACGTCCAGCACGAACGTTGGTCCAACTGAGGCGCCAGGTGGAAATGGCATGGCAAGCCGTTCCGCAGGACTACATCCAGCATCTCTACGATCGTCTCCATGGGAGAATAGCAGCCTGCATTGCTGCGAAAGGTGGATATACACTGTACTAGTGCCGACATTGTGCATGCTCCGTTGCCTGTGTCTATGTGCCTGTGGTTCTGTCAGTGTGATCATGTGATGTATCTGACCCCAGGAATGTGTCAATAAAGTTTCCCCTTCCTGGGACAATGAATTCACGGTGTTCTTATTTCAATTTCCAGGAGTGTACTTCAGCTGATAGATGAAGAAGAAAGTACAAAAATGTGTGTAGGGAAATTCAGGAATATAGAAATACAAGTCGTTGAGGAACGAAATAAATAGGAACTGCATGGAAGCTAAGACGAAATGGCTGCATAAAAAATGTGAAGAAATCGAGAACGAAATGACTGTCGGAAGGATCGGCTCAGCGAGTAGGAGTCGAAACAACCTTTGGTCAAATTAAAAGCAAGGGTGTTGCCATTAAGAATGCAACAGGAGTTCTACTATTAAATGCAGAGGAGAGAGCGAATAGGTAGAAAGAGTACACTGATGGCCTCTATGAGTTGGAAGATTTGTCTGATATGATAGAAGAACAAACAGGAGTCGATTTAGAAGAGATAGGGGATCCAGAACTAGAATCAGGATTTGAAAGAGCTTTGTAGGACTTTAGATCAAATAAGGCAGAAGGGATAGATAACATTCCACCAGAATTTCTAAAATCGCTGGGGAAAGTGGCAACAAAACGACTATTGACGTTGGTGTGTAGAATGTATGAGTCTGGCAACATACCATCTCACATTCGGAAAAATATCAACCGCACAATTCCGAAGACTGCAAGAGCTGACAAGCATGACAATTATCGCACAATCAACTTAACAGCTACATGAATCCAAGTTGCTTACAAGAATGACATATAGAAGAATGGAAAAGAAAGCCGAGGATGTGTTAGATAGCGATCAGTTTGGATTTAGGAAAGATAAAGGCACCAGAGAGGCAATTCTGCCGTTGCGGTGGATAATGGAAGCGAGACTAAAGAAAAATCAAGACACGTTAATAGGATTCGTTGAAATGGAAAAAGTGTTCGACAATGTGAAATTGTGAAAGATGTCCGAAATTCTGAGTAAAACAGGGGTAAGCTATAGGAAAAGACGTATAATGTACAAGAGCCAAGAGGGAACAATAAGTGTGGACAACCAAGAACGGAGTGCTCGATTTAAAAAGGATGTAATACAAAAAAAATGGTTCAAATGGCTCTGAGCACTATGGGACTTAACTTCTAAGGTCATCAGTCCCCTAGAACTTAGAACTACTTAAACCTAACTAACCTAAGGACATCTCACACATCCATGCCCGAGGCAGGATTCGAACCTGTGACCGTAGCGGTCGCACGGTTCCAGACTGTAGCGCCTAGAACCTCTCGGCCACCCCGGTCGGCGATGTAATACAGGAATGTAACATTGCGCCCCTACTGTTCCGTCTGTAAATCGAAGAATCAATGTTGGAAAGGTTCAAGAATGGGATTAAAACTCAAGACGAAAGCATATAAATGATATGATTCGCTGATAGCATTGCTATTCCAAGTGAAAATGAAGAAGAATTATAAGATCTGCTCAATTTAAGGACCAGTCTACTGAATACACAATATGGACTGAGAAAAAATCGAAGAAAAACGAAAATAATGAGAAGTAACAAAAATGAGAACAGCGAGAAACTTAACACCAGGTTTGATGGTCACAAAGTATATAAAGTTAAGGAATTCTGCTACGTAGACAGCAAAATAACCGATGACGGCCGGGGCAAGGAGGACATCAAAAGCAGACTAGCACTGGCAAAAAGGGCATTCCTGACCAAGAGAAGTCTACTAATATCAAACATAGGTCTTAAATTGAGGAAGAAATTTCTGAGAAGGTACGTTTGGAGCACATCATTGTATGGTAGTGAACATCGATTGTGTTAAAATCGGAACAGAAGAGAATCGAAGCGTTTGAGATGTGCTGCTATAGACGAATGTTGAAAATTTGGTGGACTGATAACGCAACGAATGAGGAGGTTCTGCACAGAAATGAAGAGGAAAGGAATTTGTGGAAAACACTGACAAGGAGAAGGGACAGGATTATAGTCCGTCTGTTAAGACATCAGGGACTGACTTTCATGGTACTAGAGGAAGCTACAGAGGACGAAAGCTGTAGAAGAAGACAGAGATGAGAATATACTCAGCATATAATTGAGGAAGTAGATTGCAAGTGCTACTCTGAGATGAAGACGTCGGCACAGGAGAGGAATTCGTGGCAGGTCACATCAAGCCAATCAGGAGATTCATAACCCAAATAAAAGAAAAAATAACTTTCCCTTACCACCACGAAACAGCCGTCTTAGTTTTCTGTCGGTGTCGAATAAACTTAGTCGCTGCTGTGACCAGATGAAACTAAATACGTTCATTAGATCGCTTCATTATATTAAAGAATAGAAGATTTACCTAACTTTGCCACACTCCTTTGCCACAGGAGAACTGGATAATTTACAACTGACTATCCCCACCCCTCCCCCTATGAACCATGGATCTTGCCGTTGGTGGGGAAGCTTGCGTGCCTTAGCGATACAGATAGCCGTACGGTAGTTGCAACTACAACGGAGGGGTGTCTGTTGAGAGACCAGACAAACATGCGGTCCCTGAGGAGGGGCAACAGCCTTTTCAGTAGTTGCAGGGGCAATATTCTGGATAACTGACTGATCTGGCCTTGTAACAACCAAAACGTCCTTGATGTGCTGGTGCTGCGAACGTCTGAAAGCAAGCGGAAACTGTAGCCATAATTTTTCCCGAGGGCATGCAGCTTTACTGTACAATTAAATGATGATGGAGTCCTCTTGGGTAAAATATTCTGGAGGTAAAGTAGTCCCCCCATTCGAATCTCCTGGCAGGGATTACTCAGGAGATAGTTCCCTTAGTCGGGCAGGTAGGTTAGAAAATTTAAAAAGGGAAATGGATAGGTTAAAGTTAGATACAGTGGGAATTAGTGAAGTTCGGTGGCAGGAGGAACAAGACTTCTGGCCAGGTGATACAGGGTTACAAATACAAAATCAAATATGGGTAATGCAGGAGTAGGTTTAATAATGAATAAAAAATAGGAACGCGGTTAAGCTGCTACGAAAAGCATAGTGAACGCATTATTGCACCCAAGATAGAAACGAAGCCCACGCCTACTTCAGTAGTACAGGTTTATATGCCACCTAGTTCCGCAGATGAGGAAGAGATATATGATGCAATAAAAGAAATTATTCAGATAGTTAAGGGAGACGAAAATTTAATTGTCATGAGGGACTAGAATTCGACAATAGGAAAAAGAAAAGAAGGAAAAGTAGTAGAAGAATATCAACTTAAGGTAAGGAATGAAAGAGTAAGCCGCCTGGTAGGAGTTTGCACGGAGCACAACTTAATCATAGCTAACACTTGGTTTAAGAATCATGAAAGAAGGTTGTATGCGCGGAAGAGACCAGTAGACACTGGAAGGTTTCAGACACATTATATAATGGGAAGACAGAGATTTAGGAATCAGGTTTTAAATTGTAATACGTTTCTAGGGGCAGATGTGGACTTTGACAACAATTTATTGGTTATGAACTGTAGATTAAAACTGAAGAAACTGCAAAAAGGTAGGAATTTAAGAAAAAAATGGTTCAAATGGCTCTGAGCACTATGGGACTTAACATCTATGGTCATCAGTCCCCTAGAACTTAGAACTACTTAAACCTAACTAACCTAAGTACATCACACAACACCCAGTGGGAATTTAAGAAGATGGGACCTGGATAAACTGAAAGAACCAGAGGTTGCAGAGGTTTTAAGAGGGAGCATTAGCGAACGATTGACAAGGACAGGGGGAAAGAAATACAGTAGAAGAAGAATGGGTAGCTTTGAGAGACGAAATAGTGAATGCAGCAGAGGATGAAGTAGGAAAAGGACGAGGGATAGTAGAAATTGTTTGGTAACAGCAGAAAAACTGAATTTAATTGACGAAAGGAGAAAATATGAAAATGCAATAAATGAAGCAGGCGAAAAGGAATACAAACGTCTCAAAAATGAGATAGACAGGAAGTGCAAAATGGCTAAGCAGGGATGGCAACAGGTCACATTTAAAGATGTAGAAGCGTATATTACTAGGGGTAAGATAGATACTGCCTACAGGAAAATTAAAGAGTCCTTTGGAGAAAAGAGAACCACCTGTATGAATATCGGTATGAATATCAAGAGCTCAGATGGAAAACCAATCCTAAGCAAAGAAGGGAAAACAAAAAGGTGGAAGGAGTCTATAGAGGGTCTATAGAAGGGCGATGTACTGGAGAGTAGTGTTATGGAAATGGAAGAGGAGATACATGGAGATGAAATGGGAGGTACGATAGTGCGTGAAGAATTTGACAGAGCACTGAAAGTCCTTAGACGAAACAAGGCCGCGGAAGTAGACATTTCGTTAGAACTACTGGTAGCCTTGGGTGAGCCAGCTCTGACAAAACTCTTCCGTTTGTTGAGCAAGATAAATTACCGAACTATCATTTAATAAGTCACGTTTGCCAAATACTAACGCGAATTCCTTACAGACGAATTGAAAAACTGGTAGGAGCTAACCTCGGGGAAGATCGGTTTGGATTCCGTAGAAATTTTGAAACACACGAGTCAATACTGACCCTACGACATATCTGAGAAGATAAGTTAAGGAAAGGCAAACCTACGTTTCTAGCCTAAGAAAGCTTTTGATAATGTTGACTGGAATACTCTCTTTCAAATTCTGAAGGTGGCAGGGGAAAATACATTGATTGAAAGGCATCATTTGTACAAAAGCCGAATGGCAATTTTAAGAGTCGTGGGGTACGAAAGGGAAGCAGAGATTGAGAAGGGAGTGAGACAGGGCTGTAGCCTATCGCAGATGTTATTCAATCTGCTTATTGAGCAAGAAGTAAAGGAAACACATGAAAAATTTGGAATAGGAATCAAAATCCATGGACAAGAAATAAAAACTTTAAGGTTTGCCGACTACATTGTAATTCTGCCAGGAACAGAAGAGCAGTGGAACGGAATGGACAGTGTCTTGAGAGGGGGATATAAGATGAACATCAACAAAAGCTAAACGAGAATAATGGAATGGAGTGGAATTAAATCAGGTGATGCTGAGGGAATTAGATTAGAAAATGAGACACTTAAATTAGTAGATGAGTTTTGATGTCTGGAGAGCAAAATAGCTGATGATGGACGAAGTAGAGAGGATATAAAATGGAGCCCGTTATTGCAAGGAAATCGTTTTGGAAGAAGAGAAATTTGTTAACATCGGGTATAGATTGAAGCGTCAGGAAGTCCTCACTGAAAGTGTTTGTATGGAGTGTAGCTATGTATGGAAGTGAAACATGGACGATAAGTAGTTTAGACAAGGAGAGAATAGAGGCTTTCGAAACTTGGTTCTACAGGAGAATGCTGAAGATTAAATGGGTATATCACGTAAGTAATGAGCAGGTACTGAACAGAATTAGGGAGAAGAGGAACTTGTGGCACAGCTTGACTAGAAGGGATCGGTTGGTAGGACATGTTCTGAGGCATCAAGGGACGACCAATTTAGTATTGGAGGGAAGCATGGAGGGTAAAAATCGTAGAGGGAGGCCAAGAGATGAATACACTATGTAGATTCAGAAGGATGTAGGTTGCAGTAGTTACTCGGAGATGAAGAGCTTGCACAGGATAGAGTAGCAAGGAGAGATGCATCAAATCAGTCTCTGGACTGAAGACCACCACAACAGCAACAACAACAACAACACTGACTAGCAAAGCGTCACTTGATGCACCGATGAACAAACTGTTCTCTTGAGATTCAATGTTCGACCTTTACTACACAAATTCACCAGAACTTTAACAACTTGTTGATCCTGCGCTATCAAGTTGACTCCTCCATATGCGGTCACGAACTGGGTGCTCTGAATTGACCTCCCATACGTCACTGCGCGTTGCAATGAGTCCTTGCTAACGTCTGTGGTATCGATCTGCGTTGCTGACTTTGGTGTGGCACCACAATCTCTGGACGATAACACAATAACCAAGCCTATTCCTCCATAATATGATTACGTACCAAACGTCCAGAGATTGATGTCCAGTAAAAGTTTCATGAAATTTGGCAACGTCTTGCGAACAATTGCCTCCAAAGCAAGAATGCCAGTGTGGAAAATGCAAGCTGCATACAACTCAAATTGACCATAACCATTTGAAATTATCCCTTCTGACTGCCGCGAGATGTAGACTACTTGACATGCACGCTATCGAATACACTTTGGAAGATCCAACTGCAACAGTAGAGGAGCGCAAACTCAAAGGCCACTCGATCTGCTGCCGGCTCTGTCCCATTGTCCCATGTGCTGCACTGTAGAGAATCTACTGCAGCCAGCTTCAAATGCTCTCGAGGTCGTCCACGCCTGGTCATCCATGGTATAATATTCATTGCACTTATATCTTGACATGTTTATTTCAAACTGCTCGATTCATTTGATTTGTTTCTTGTGCTTCTTTGTGCTGATGCTTCTGAGATTATGAAATATTTGATCCAACATGATTTGATTCAGGAATGCAGCATGTGCTGCGACAAAGTACAAGAACCTAAAATAGGCAATGTAACGATTATGTCGTGGATGCCATATTTGTGTGATGCGGGGGCTACGTGCAGGTGTTAAGTGTGGAATATCAGAATGGGGGAATTCGTGAACCGATACGGGTTTCGTGTGTGAGAGAATGCGGAAAATGAATCGGAGTGAAACCTGAGGATTTGGTGGGAGTGACAAAAGTTCTTTTGAGTGGAAATCCACGTGCATTAACAAGGTTATGTAGATATAGATAATGCCCATACTCATGTTCGTCCGGTTAGTACGCAAGGACTTCAGGAAAATGAGTAGCCGGCCGCTGTGGCCGAGCGGTTCTAGGCGCTGCAGTCTGGAACCGCGCGACCGCTACGGTCGCAGGTTCGAATCCTGCCTCGGGCATGGATGTGTGTAATATCCTTAGGTTAGTTAGGTTTAAGTAGTTCTAAGTTGTAGGGGACTGATGACATCAGAAGTTAAGTCCCATAGTGCTCAGAGCCATTTGAACCATTTTGAAATGGCACAGGACCTGGAAACGTACTCTAAAGTTGATGTTCTCTGGATAGGACGATTCTGGTGGACAAAACGTGTAGATTACATACATATTTACATTGAAATTCTGGCGGTGTGTGGACGAAATGCGATGTCGTGTCCAGCCGTAGTGAAGTGGTGCCAACAGTTTAAGCAGGGCTACACGGACGTGGGGGATGTTGATCGGGAAGGGCTGATCTTGCACCATACGGTTTCCATCGTTTCCACAGGCCGAAAGGACATCTGGCGGAAGAAAGACTTTTCAACCATGATGACGTACACTTCGGTTCTCAAATGGTTCCGTGACTAAGGAGAGGATTTCTACCTTCGAGGAATGATTCGTAAAAAGTTCCGACTGTTGTTTACAGAGACTTGGTGCCTACGTTCAAAAATAGTGTCACGTGTCTGTGTCTGAAGTGTAGTGCAGCGTTCAATAAAAGCAACTTAGCCAGCAACAGTAATGTGTAACTTACTTTTTGACGCCCCTTCGTAATTTTTGTTCGCTTGTAGGCTTTCTGCTGTACTTACATCTATGGGAAGACTCCACGCGACCCCTTATGGTGTTTGTATTTTCCTTTCCCCTGTTCCATTCGCAAATTGTGTGTGGCCAGAATGATTGCTGGTACACCTCCTTATGAGTTTTAATTTCTCTGATTTTCTCGTCCTGGTCTTTGCGAGGGTCTTATATGAGAGGGAGAAATATTTTGCCCGACTATTTTAGAAACGTACGCTCACAGAAATTCAACAGTCAGCCAGATGTACAATGTCTCTCCCGCAGTAACTGCAAGTGGAGCTTTATGAGCATCTCTGTAACGCCCTCGCTTCGACTAAACAATTGTATGACGAAACGCACTGCTCTTCAACGAATCTTCTTTTGTATGCTTAATGCGGGGGTTTTTCATGATAATTAATGGTAAATGGTTCGTCCGAGTTTCGCCAACTAGACAGGATGATGAGTTAGAAATCACTGGGGTGGAAGCTGCGGGTGGTTCATTCTAAAATCATTGCCTGGCTGTTGGAAGTATTGATCAGGAGTGCAACAGGGTTTAGAATGAGCCAGCTTATGTTGCTGTACATTTAGTAAGTAATAAGTGGCGGGTCCATAAATCCATAAATCTCATTTCTAGTCCCTCAGGCGGGGACAATAGTAATGAAGTTTCGGCAGTGATTGACTGCCTGGAACTGCGTCAACGGACAACTTCCTCCCCCAGAAGTTAATTTGCCTGCGGGACGGCGCAAGGAAGAGCATCTGTTGCTGACACGGCCGCCCCCGGCCGGCCCCACATGTTTACTGATAGAAGGCAGCTAAGGTGAGGAAAAGAAGCAATTTTCCGGCTGTCTGCTCCCGCACTACCTTTAACCTGGTCCTCGGCGCCGCCCACGGGAGGGGGATCCGAGCATCTGCCCCTCCCGGTACTTCCCTCTCCCAACAGCATGGCCGAGCGGCTACACAATTTGGAGAGGACGGCGCCTCATTTTCCAGGACCAGCTGTTGCCGGAACTTTCCAGCTGCAGGCACCAAATGACACAATATTTATCCGGTGCTTTTGTTAAATGACAAACCTAGTTTCATCGCAGCTTCTCGCTGCCTGTTCTAAGTCACGATGTCACATCGTCAGAGAACGAAATAATTTGACAGGGTTGGTCATCATGTTTTAATACCACCCCATAAAAATAGAGCTACGTAATTACATTTTTGGTCGCCTGCAAGTGTTTGTCTGCGTACTACACACTGAAATCACTAGGCTACTGTACTGTAGCACGCCGCTAGAGGAGCCAAAACAAAATGGCGTAAAAAGTATACAGGACGATTCAGAGATGTCATTTAATGCAACTCTACATGACAGAATAATGTTGTTGGACAGCTCGCTCTGGAGATATGAAGCACATTGTCTAAAACGTAGCAGAATGACTGGTAACGTGTATGAAGACATCTTAGAACTACTGTACAAATTTTGTCTACGAAACTACTTTAGCACATTAAGAAGGCGATTCATATGTTAATCTTTTCATTGGGTTATATACTGGAAAGTTTTTACTTCCACGCTTCCCATTTTGATACCTCATGTTAATTTGATAAAGTGAAATACACTTTAAAATGTAGCGCTTCTGAACTGTTTACAAAAGACTAAGTGCCATAAACGAAAAATACAGAGACATTCAAAACCTGCCATTAGACCGCTAATTACACAAAGAAAGATTGGAGATAAAGAAAGATTGAAGACACTTGGAAAGGTATGGCAGAAGTAAAGAATATCTTGGTCCGACAGTGCTGTGAAACTCATGGTCAACCTTCACTCTGATTCAGCTTGTTAACTGTCGCCAAAAGTATACTGTGAGGGTATTTTATCGGTTACATGGCCGTCGCCTGTCTGAATAACGAATAACGCTCCTGACGGAATTTTGGAGCAGGTTGCATAAAACGACATCGGTAGAGGCAGCTAGAGGCAGCTGATTCACCCTCTATATGGCGCACACCATTGATAAAGTGGACAATTTCATGGTAATGTGTTTTCGGCAGCAGTGGAAATGTTGCAGCTGTGTCAGATCAATCCAAATGACTTCTTTAGCCCTTTTTGGTGGAGAGCATTTCAAATCAGCGTTCGCATGCGTAGATTTTTGTTTCGGGTAATTTTACTAAATCTTTTAAGGGGAACGACGGAATGATTCCTTTGAAAGGGCGCATCCAGTTTCCTACTCAATCCTTCCTCAATCCGAGCTTATGCTAGGTTTATAATAACCACGTTGTCGACGGCACGTTAATCCCAACCTTCCTTTGCCCCTTCTTTGTACCAACAACCAGTTCTACTCCAGATGAAAGTATGAAGACAATTCTTTCACGAACCGAAAGGGGATTCATTTGTGACCAAAAAATTCTTCCACGTGCATAGTTCAACGTCTATCAAATTTTCACTAAAATTTTAGGTAGGCATATTGGCAACGCTGGTTTGATTGTTGTTCATGACTGACCTGCTTCACAGTAGAGGGATGAAATGGCGTCCTTGTGTCATTAATCTGTAAACCATGAATAAACTATACTTTGCTCATAACATTACGACCTTGCTATTGAGACGTTATGTGTCCGAGGTACTGCTTTGTTCTGAAGTTCAGTTTAGTAGAAAGATTGTCTTTCAAAACTGGCCACTTAGTCCATTCCTTTTAACGAGACTGCAGAGACGAAATAATTTTCACATATCCTTCTTGCTACATTTAAAGTGCAAAAATGGTTCAAATAGCTCTGAGCATTATGGGACTTAATGTCTGAGGTCATCAGTCCCCTAGAACTTAGAACTACTTAAACCTAGCTAACCTAAGGACATGACACACATCCATGGCCGAGGCAGGATTCGAACCTGCGACCGTAGCAGTCGCGCGGTTCCGGACTGAAGTGCCTAGAACCGCTCGGCCACCACTGCCGGCATTTAAGGTGCAAATCAGTAAAGTTTTTACGCTGTCGTCCCATACGACAAATAATACAAGAGTATTTTTTTGCATCAAACAACTGCTCTTAGCATAAGTACGCATATATCTCACAGAACTCATAATTATCAGCGGTTTTTTCCTTCTCCGGAGAAAATATTAGAATTTCGTATATTTTACAACCCGTCTTAGAGCAGAAGCTCTTTCTGCGAATTTATCATTAACACTCTCTCTTTCCGGTTCCTTCTTATTATATTTAGCTAATAGCGACCGGCTCATTTGTAGGTAAGGACATTTTTTATAATCACGGGCCATGTGACTTATTTGTCCCTGTACTGGCCTGCTTCACGTTTGGCTTATAGAGAGTAACATATAAAATTTATTTGCTTCGATAGCACATTTATGAAATAATGATCAGTTTCGATTCTTCACCTTAGTACAAACATGTACTGTGTATTTAACTCTGTCTAATTGGGTTTTAGTGATGCAGTATATGGTTGTATTACTTCTGACGAGTTCCTCATTGTAACGAAATTTTAATGATCTGAAGATAATTGCTTGAGCAATCTAAATTTGTCATCGTGTTATAAATGAGCGATCAAGACAAATTTTATGTTGAAAATTAAGATCTCAAACTTAACCATGTCAAGTCATATAACAACAGTAACATGTAGAAGTTTGCGGCGGCTACGGAAGGCTTGTAAATAAAAATACACTTAAATCACAAGCTGCCATGTTCTGTCATCTATGGCCTTTGCCATAGTGTTCAGTGGCAATTAATGCACTCCGTATTCAGGCCACAAGTGTTCCAGCGGCAATTGTCCGTTGGAGCATAAGCATGATTCATCTTGAAAGGCCACCTGTCATTACTCATTGGACGTCCGGTTGCGGATATGACGTGGAAATTCCAGCATTCGTCACTGATGAACAGCAGCCATCAGACGCCTGCTGCGGAGGGCTATACGCAACGTTAACTGAACGGTTGTTGGGGAGAAACTGTGTGAGCCCTTTGGTTCATCCAGGCGGTCAGCTGCTCAACAGATGCGCTTCTAATCACCCATACACATCTCCGTAGCCGTTGTTCACGACTTTCACCCCTGTCATCTATAGTCCGTGGTGTATCACAGTTGCCTCGGCACCGGTTTTGGATAGCGCCGTTTTGACATGAATGGTATACTTTAACCACGGCGGCACGCGAACAGTTCACAAACTAGTAGTTTCGCAAATGCTTCCACCTTTGGTTCTGAAGCCAATGATCATAAATTTTTGAACGTCAGATAAATCACCCCGTTTTCGCATTGCGACAACGACTACACTTTTCCGCGCCCCTCGAAGCGCTTGATATACCCCTCCACTGCTAGTGCTGCCATGTGCTGTTTGTGAGTTGTTATTGTACGTTAGCGTCGAACGTAGGCGGTGGCAACATTACCGCGACTGGACCATGTAAATGAACTATTATGAAGTAAATGTAACCTTTAGTTTTGCTGGAACTGACACACCAAACATTTACAGAAGTTTTCTTCATTTTATTAGAAAGTATCCTGGTTCATCTTTAACTTTCACTCTTCTTTTTCTGTGCCCAATAACGTTCCAGACCAATTGCTTTTCATTATTGTTATGTAGAGAATTTGGACAGCATATTCATTCACAGAAACCCATAACACTCAAGACATAATTAACGTTCTGCTGCCGGCCGCTGTGGCCCAGCGGTTCTAGGCCCTTCAGTCCGGAACCTCGCGACCGCTACGGTCGCAGGTTCGGATCCTGCCTCGGGCATGGACGTGTGTGATGTCCTTAGGTTAGTTAGGTTTAAGTAGTTCTAAGTTCTAGGGGACAGATGACCTCAGATGTTAAGTCCCATAGTGTTCAGAGCCATTTTTTTTAAACGTTCTGCTTTAGAGTGATTAAAAGAAGGAAGAACTATTTGAAACGTACGTGAGACGTCTATAGCTGCACAAACTGAAACAGTCTTTTTTATAATATTCGATCACCGTTAACTTCTGTTTTTTTTTGTTTTTCTACAGTAATGGATTCCCCAGTCGTATCTTGATAGAACAGTTTTGTATTGGGCAGTTAAATCTACGTTTTGTGGTTTTGCTGTTTTGTGGGTATCATAAGCTATGGACACCAAGCAGTAGTTCCACTAAATATGGAGGATGATCATAATTTCAGGAAATTCTTACTAACCTATAGTATTACATGTTTCCAGAATCTGGTTGTGAAGTCGCATCAGAGTTTTGATGTGGGTCACCTTTCTGAAGTCCATATTTTTTTATTTCTTGTTTATTCTAGTGGATAACACAGACTAAATCTTCCAACTAGCTAGTACTATTGAAAGTTTACCGTCATACCTCCTTTCCTAGGGACGCCAGATGAAAGTTGATGTCGTCGAGCCCTAAATCAAAATTGCGCAACGGATAACTGGGGAGGGGAGCTTGAGAGCGCTACCTAGAGAGCGTGCCCTTTCTGTACGATACTAGGCAAGGGGCTGGAGGGTTCACACGCTGATATGTGGGTCACTGCATTCTATATCTTTTATTTTAAATGAATTCCTTTAACTTGACTTCTTTGTGATTTTAGGGTATGTTAAAGATTGATGCAACTGATTACGTATTTATTTTAAATATTATCACTCGATCTTACAGCGATTGCAGCAATTGTTCCAGTTTACAGATATTATACTTTTACAACTTATAGCTCGAGGATATTATATACCAATCTGCACGCACATTTCTACGGGCAAGACGGAATTGCGTTGGCCAAATGTATACCACCAAAGTCTCTCAATATTTTACATAGGACATCCACTATGTGAGGAGGATAACGGGCAATCTGGGGACCAGATACATTAACACAGGGGGTCAAATTTCCTAAATTGACGAGATCATTCACTTCCTTACACAATCCGAAGCTGGAAATAAAAGAATTAGTACAAATATTCAAATACCTCTCTTCCATGCGTGAACATTGAGACAGACGCACTGAGGGCACGTCTGCTCACTTACCCGTCTTCTGTAACACCCCTGCTAATCTGGCGGGCACCCGGAGGTCTTCCTGGGCCCCGGTGGAGGGGGTGGTCGAACCACTTGGCCGTGACCAACCTCTCCATCCCAAATCTTGTGACACTGGAAAGTCTTTGACTTTTACCTGCCTGTGCTGCCTCTCTGATCCCCTACCCAGGAGTAACGTTGGCACTACTATACTACAGAACTACTTCCCAACAGAGATTTGGCCACGCTTTACGGAAAGGTGTGAGGAGGATTAGGAAAGTTCATGTGCAGATTCACATTCACGTACATGAAATGCATAATACACGACACATATAAATACGTATTATGAAGCCTGACACATTTCTTTCCACCCGTCCACATGGATTCTGTTGCACCCGCGGCCGGCCGCGTCGTGTAATAAAATTGGCTGCGGAGCCGCCTCTGTTTCTGTTTCCCGGTGCGAGCGAGCAGCGAAACCTGCTGCTTATAGAGCGGAAACTACTGTACCGTTTCACTATAATTCAGCGACATGCATCGTGTTAGACAGCACGTAAGAGAAACAGAAGAGCAACCGAAATGTGTGGAATGAGAGAATAGCAGTTGTATAAATAATGCTACGGATGTTAACAGTGATAATGGTGCATAGAACAACAAATGTGCAAAGCAGAGCCATTAAAGAAGTATCCACTACCTCTTAGAACAACAAAGAGCGGTTGTAGCAACTTCCGGTTAGTTAGGATTTAAATGAACCCTATACCTAAAGTTCCCTGTTCTGCAGGAAAGGCATCCACTCCGAAGTATAAACAAAATCCACGAAATGTAAGTATTGTTATAACCGAATGGCAATGCCCATTGCTTTTAGTAATGACGGTAAGAAAACGAATTTCGGTTAAAGTAGAATGAAAATAAAGAATGAAAGGGAATCGCAATAGTTAGCAAAATTTGGAAAAAATATTGTCAGTTTAGGTAATGAATAAAGGAAATTAACAATCGCCACTCACTTAGTGAGCAAAATTACTGTTCCTGTAATTACTGATTTATATTACTGGTAAATTTATGAAACAATGCTTAGTTTGTAATCAGGCAAAAATAGAACGAAATTATTAAATATGACGTTGGCGCAACTTCTAATGGATGTATCATAGCTATCAAATATTTTTCACTTGCATCAGAAATCATGTAAACAATTTAGTAATGAACAGAAAACAACAAAATTTCATTAGCTGTGAATGGTTATGTAGAATGCAAAATTGTGACGTTACTTTCTATAATGCTTATTGTCGTTAGCTTTGCGTAAAAGGTATTTATACTAATTCATTACCAAAAGCTGTAATTTAAATTGGAAAACATCGTAAGGCAATTATTAGAGCCATGTGTACTAATCACTTCATTGTAATTCACATTTATGTGATCTGCAACTCTAAATTTCAATTGCAAAAGTGTGTCAAAATTCGGAAAAGATTTCACTGACTTGTTCATCTCAAATAACTTCAACTTTCACTATCATTTCATTGTGAATTTTTGTCTTTAACGCTCTCTTTCTACCAGGAAACATTACACAACAGAGTGCTACACAATAAAAACTAATAGAAGAAACTACGAAGTAAAGTCTAACGACATAATTCTATTTGACCTTCAAACGGTTTCAGCTAGTAGAATTGGATTAACACTTTTTTCATAATAATAACAACTGCAGGCAATTTTTAGTTACGTAGAGCGACATCAGACCATGCAGGATTAAGTAGTAGGTTGTTGTTGTTACTGTTGATGTGATCTTCTGTCCGAGGTATGATTTTATGCATCTCTCCATGCTAGTTTATTCTGTGCAAGCCACATCATCTGTGCACAGTTACTGCAAGCTATATTAATCTGAATCTGCTTACTGTACTTAGTTTTCATCTGCAGTTTTTACCCTCTACACTTTCACTACCAAACTGACGATTACTTGACACCTCAGGGTACGTCAGATCAACTGATTCTTTCTTTTACTCAAGCTGTCGCACAAATTTCCCTTTTCCCCGATTGGATTCTGTAACTCCTCATTAGATGTTCGATCTGATTACCTACTCTTCAGCATTCTTCTGTAGCATCACATTTCAAAAGCTTCTAGTCTCTTTCTGTCAGCGCTCCATGGAAAGACCTTAGAAAAGACTTCCTAGCACAGTAACATTGAAGGAAGAATGACTGCAAACATTATCAAAATTATGTTTAAATTTATCTTCGATGTTAACAAATTTTTCTTTTTCAGAAATTCTTTTGTTGGTATCGCCAATCTGCATTTTATATCCTCTCATCTTCGGCACAGACAGCCATTTTTCTGCACAAACTGTAAAATTGATAGGCTGACTTTAGCGTCTCATTTCCCAATATAATTCCCTCAGCATCACCCGATTTAATTCGTTTTACTTTTATTGATATTCGTCTTATATCTCTTTTCAATACATAATGTGTTTCATTCGATTGGTCTTTCAAGTCTTTTGCTATCTCTGATAGAAATACGATCTAACTGGCAAACCTCAAAGTTTTTATTTCTTTTACCTGAACTTTAAGTTTAGACAACTTTTCACTCTCTGCATTTTTCAACTAAAAAAAAGTTTGTTGAAGCCAATATTGTCAATGGATTTCTCTAAATTTACAAAGCCTACAGTGATCAAATAAATATTGCACATTGCTGAAACTTTAATATTAAAGGCTGTGATACAAAAATACGTTATAATATCAGTAGACTTGTGTGTCTGAAATGTAATTCTATCGCAAACAGTTCACGTTTCTACCGTGAGGGAGCAGTATGTGCAATCAATGGAAACACGTTTCTGTACTTGCGCTGTGTGTCGTTACGAGAGTTCTGTTATTTCAGGATGGTGTGGACAACAAGAACGGACAATTAGTCTCTCCTTATAGTCACCCTTACGGAGCAGGCAATGAGACAGGTAGACGTCGCAGCGAATGTCGCTGTGACTCAAACTGATGTCTCTATCATTTGGAACAAGTCTCTAGCGACAGTATCAGTTGAGGCTCGTGAAAAAACCAGCCGTAGAAGGAGACAAACATGTAAGCCGAAACTCTGAACAGAATGGTACATATCTAAAGCGGTAGTTCCAAACAGCTACAACAGTGCACGTTCAAAAAAGACTATATGAAATAGACTCCCTGAGCAGGGATTAAGTGGCAGAAGACCTCTCTAGGATCGAAATCGTGTTCAGAGATGGTGTCAGATTAGTACGAAACCACTCTTTGTTGATTAGACATAAGTGGGATACAATGCTCTTTTCTTATGAGACGCGTATCAGTCTCCACCCTGATAATAGTGGTATTTGTGTGTGCAGGTAATAAGGACAACGCGTACACCCTAAGTGTATCCTAAACCGCCATCCTTATGAAAGTGGTCGGCCATGTTTTGGGGTTGAATCTTGTATGGTCGCACGATACGCCTTATGCCAACATGTGGGAAGATGACTGGTGGGAAGTATCGGAACGACATCCTTGCCTGCACTGTAGTCCCATTTGGTGAACATATTGAAGTGGGATTCACGCTGATGGAAGACAATGCACGGCCACATTATCACAATCTTGTGAACACCTTCCTAATGGTGCATAGGATCAGTCGGATAAAATGGGCCTTCATATTCTCCAGATCTCACTTTATTGAGAATGCATGGATCATGCTAAAACGAGCGGCTTGCAATATTAGTGTCCCGCAACAGACCTTACAGGGCACCATAGGCCTGTGTGAAGTTCTGGGCCATTACCCCACAGGCATATATGGACAAATTGGTAAGCAGTATGCCTAACTGCTTTCAAAAGTATCTCCAGTTACGAGAAGGGCCAGTTGATTTACAAAAAAATATGTGTTTTGCAAGATGACAGCGAGAAAAAACTGTAGTGTTTGCAGTGGAACCTTCTGTAACAATTTTTTTTTTTTTAGTATTTATCACGTGGGAGTGTGTTATTTTCTTAATTTTTCTTTTCTTATAATTGTACCTGACAGTATAAAAGCAATTTCGTTGCCTATTATGTTCGGTATTGACACTAAAACAATGTGCAACATTGTCTGACCACTTTATAAATATAGGTTGCATTATTTAACCTGTAGTCTAAGATCAGTCGTATGGGCAATATCTGGGTTGGGTAGGTCGGGTGAGTAGACCAGACAGCGAGGTCATCGGTCCCATCGGATTAGGGAAGGACGGGGAAGGAAGTTGGCCGTGCCCTTTGAAAGGAACCATCCCGGCATTTGCCTGGAGCGATTTAGGAAAATCACGGAAAACCTAAATCGGGATGGCCGAACGCGGGATTGAACCGTCATCCTCCCGAATTGGACAATATTTCCTCGCCAGTTCCTGCATTTCTCTGGAATCCATACTGATTTCTCTGAGGTCGGCTTCTACTAGTTCGTACATTCTTCTGTAAATTATTTATATGCGCGTTTTATAACCAGGACTTATTAAACTGATGGTTCGGTAATATTCACTCCTGTCAGCACCTGCAATCTTTGGAATAGAAATCAGGAAGCATGAGACTCTTTCACCTTTGTGATGTATCTTGCACACGAAGAGGAATAATTCTGTCATGACGCGCTTTCTTAAAGATCACAATAGTTCTTAGGGAATTGGTCTATTTCAGGGGCCTAGCTTCGGCTTAGGTCTCTCAGTGCTCTGTCAAATTATTCTATCAGTATCCTATCTCCTATCTCATCTTCACTTAATTCTTCTCTTTCTACAATATGATATTCAAGTTCGTTTCCCTCGTATAAACCTTCCATATATTCGCTCAACTTTCCAACGCCCCCTTCTTTAAGCAGTTCCAGATCTTTGAATATGGTAGACACACCTGTCAACATTTTTGTGACACAGTACTCCTGACCCATGTGTGTCTTATCAGGGGTGCATCGGCCCTGACTTCATTCTCATGGACGACAGTGTGCTACCGCATCGAACAGCGCAGGCGGAGGAGCCCTTCGAAAGAGAGGATGTCCGGCGAATGGATTGGCTGCCCATTCCCCCACTTAAATCCCATCGAACAAGTGTGAGATACGTTGGGATGGCATATTGCAGCACATCCACGTGCACCAACGACTATCCAGCGGGTTTCAACCGCTCTAGCGGTGGAATGGAACGCACTGTCACAAGAACTACACTACTGGCCATTAAAATTGCTACACCACGAAGATGACGTGCTACAGACGCGAAATTTAACCGACAGGAAGAAGATGCTGTGATATGCAAATGATTAGCTTTTCAGAGCATTCACACAAGGTTGGCGCCGATGGCGACACCTATAACGTGCTGACATGAGGAGAATTTCTAACCGATTTCTCATACGTAGACAGCAGTTGACCGGCGTTGCCTGGTGAAACGTTCTGATGCCTCGTGTAAGGAAAGAGAAATGCGTACCATCACGTTTCCGACTTTGATAAAGATCGGATTGTAGCCTATCGCGATTGCGGTTTATCGTATCGCGACATTGCTGCTCGCGTTGGTCGAGATCCAATGACTGTTAGCAGAATATGGAATCGGTGGGTTCAGGAGGGTAATACGGAATGACGTGCTGGATCCCAACGGCCTCGTATCATTATCAGTCGAGATGACAGGCATCTTATCCGCATGGCTGTAACGGATAGTACAGCCACGTATCGATCCGTGAGTCAACAGATGGAGACGTTTCAAGACAACAACCATCTGCACGAACAGTTCGACGACGTTTGCAGCAGCATGGACTATCAGCTCGGAGACCATGGCTGCGGTTACCCTTGACGCTGCATCACAGACAGGCGCGCATGCTATGGTGTACTCAACGACGAACCTGGGTGCACAAATGGCAAAACGTCATTTTTTCGGATGAATCCAGGTTCTGCTTACAGCATCATGATGGTCGCATCCGTGTTTGGCGACATCGCGGTGAACACACATTGGAAGCGTGTATTCGTCATCGCCATACTGGCTTATAACCCGGCGTGATGGTATGGGGTGCCATTTGTTACACGTCTTGGTCAGCTCTCGTTCGCATTGACGGCACTTCGAACAGTGGACGTTACATTTCAGATGTGTTACGACCCGTGTCTCTACTTTTCATTCGATCCCTGCGAAACCCTACATTTCAGCAGGATAATGCACGACCGCATGTTGCAGGTCTTGCACTGGCCTTTCTGGATACAGAAAATGTTCGACTGCTGCCCTGGCCAGCACATTCTCCAGATCTCTCACCAATTGAAAACGTCTGTTCAATGGTGGCCGAGGAACTGGCTCGTCACAATATGCCAGTCACTACTCTTGATGAACTAGGGTATCGTGTTGAAGCTGCATGGGCAGCTGTACCTGTACACGCTATCCAAGCTCTGTTCGACTCAATGCCCAGCCGTATGAAGGCCATTAATATGGCCAAAGGTGGTTGTTCTGGGTAGTGATTTCTCAGGATCTATGTACCCAAATTGCGTGAAAATGTAATCACATGCCAGGTCTAGCATGATATATTTGTCTGATGAATGCCCGTTTACCATCTGCATTTCTTCTTGGTCTAGCAGTTTTAATGGCCAGTAGTGTACGTGGCTAGCACGGGAGAACTTAGAAAAACATGCACTGCCGTTCATTAATTGCTCTTTTAAAAACCATGTTCTGCATTTCTAATGTACAGGGGATCATCATAAATCGTGGTTGATTTCAGTGTAATTATTATCTTTCAATAAAAGTCGCATTTCTGTTCGTCTCATTGGGTATTCCTCTCATTTACCTTACGTTCTGTACTGTAGCACGGTCCAAGTTTCATCGATATGTGTTACTTGGCACTGATACATCATCTGAGAGTCCTTAAGTTTTTCACGTCAATGTACTTTTCTTCCTTCTACCGAAATCCAGTCCAGTTTTCATCCCGCTTAAGTATCTGAGTAATTTCTTTTATCTCATCAGGCATTCAGTCTCTTCATCATCTGTGTAGCTAGTCGGCTTATGAACTGGTACTACTGCAGAGGGTGTAGGCCGTATGTCTATCTTGGCTACTATAATGCGTTCATTATGTTGTTCATAATACGAGGGCTGTTCAATAAAGAATGATCATAATTTTTTATGGTCATAATTTCTCACACTTAAATTTAATCTTATGATATTCTGTTAGCTTAACGTGCAATAAACACGCCGTACTAGTTTCATTTTTGGGACTCGTGGTTCCCACCTGTGAGAGACAGGTAAGGTCAGAAAGTTGGAAGTTGGAAAGTTCTGGTAAGATCCTATGGGACCAAACTGCTGAGGTCACCGGTCGCTAAGCTTACCCTCTACTTAAACTAACTTATGCTAAGGACAACACACACACCCAAGCTCGAGGGAGGACTCGAATCTCCGACGGGGGGAGCCGCACGAACCGTTACAAGGCGCCTCAGTCCGCATGACTACTCTGCGCGGTGGCAAGGTCAGACACGTTCAGTATCGTCTACCGCTGCAATGAAGGTAATACGCGAGAAACAATACGTGACTTTGAAAGTCTGCTTTCGTCTCAACAAATCTTCAGTTGAGGCCTATATAATGTTACAGGAGACCTGTGGAGAGTCTGTTCTACCCTACTGCACAGCTCGAAACTGCTGAGGTTTAAAGATGGGAGACAATCATTTTCAGAGGAAGGTGGACCCAGTGCTCCAGTTACTGCTGTTACGGAAGAAAACATCAGCACTGCTACTGTCATTGTGAGAGAGGATAGACGAATTACCTTAAGATTACTTTCTGAAATTTCATTGTGTGCCACCCATACGTTGGTGACAGAAAAATTACACATGACACGTGTTTGTGCGCGATGGGCTCCAAGACTGTTGATTCCCGAACAAAGGATATACCCGTGCAGGTCTGCCTGCAGTTAAAGTTGTTGATAGAGGAAGATCCGTAGTATCTTTCAAATGTAGTCACTACTGATGAAACTTGGTTACATCATTTTGATCCTGAGAGCAAACAGCAAAGCTCCGTGTGGAAATCTCCTTCATCACCAACCCCCTCCAGCCTCTGCTGGAAAAGCGACGGTCATCTCCTTCTTTGATATTCATGAAATGGTTTATCAGCATGTTGTACATGCACACACATCAGTATCTGGACAATACTACAGGAGATATTCTGAAAACAATGGAAGTCCATATCAGGTGCAAAAGGCCACATTTCCGTGAAGCGGGCTGGATGCTGCACCACGATAATGCGCGGCCGCATATTGCCAATGTTGTTGCTGAATACCCTGCAAAACTCAACGTGAAATGCATCCCTCACCCTCCCTACAGTTCGAATTTAGCCCCATGAGACTTTTTGCTATTCCCTAATATGAAGAAACGCCTTCGTGGGAGGCATTATCCATCATCAGAAGCAGTGTTGAAGGCTGCGGAGGCGATTTTGAAGGACCTCTCAAAAAATGGTTTCCAGCATGTATTTGAAGACTTGCAGAAACACTGGGACATCGCATTCATGGGAGGCTAATTTGAGAAGGACCATCAAAATTATGAGGATAAGTAAAGGTAAGTTGTAAAAAAAAATTATGATCATTCTTTATTGAACAGCCCTCGTAGCTTAATCGCATTCCTGTTTTCTTATTCGTTAATACACCTACTTCAACATCATCTCTGATTTTGGGTTGATAATCCTGTAGTGACCTGACCAGAGATCCTGTTCATCCTACCACTGCTCTTTACTGATTCCCATTATATATAACTTCAACCTATTCATTACCATTTTAAATTCTCTAACTTACCTACACGAATTCCACACTCTGATTCGTAGCACGCAGTTCTTTTCTTGTGCTGACAACATCCTCCAATGTAGTACCGGCCCAAGGATAATATTTTACGTTCAGAGGATTTTACCCACGAGGACGTCGTGGTATGTCACACAATAGAGCTGTACATCCTCAGGAAATATAACGGCTATCTTTTCAACTTGCTTTCAGCCGTTAACAGTACTAAAATAGCAAGGCCATGTTATAAGACCACATCAGTCAACCATCCAGACCGTTGACACTGCAATTAGTGGAAAGTTTGTTGCTTCTTTTAGGAACCACATGTTAGTTTAGCTTCTCCCTTCGATATGGTTGCACCACCGATTACAGTATCTGTATCGTGGAAGTACACGAACCACCCCACCTCGGCAAGGTCAGTGGTCGTGGGCGTTTAAATAGTATAGTGAATATAACTTCAGTAATTCTTTCATTTATCTGGAGGTACAAGACCCAAGCCAGCATTGACGGCAGAATTAAGCATACTGTAATTTCACACTTTCCACATGTACTCTGCGTAGTCCAGTTGGTTTTTTAGTGCAAACAGCAAATCATGTTTCTTACCTGTCTAGTATTACTTAAATATTGTGTGAGTAAACGTTTTTTCCCAAAGAAAGCGGGTGCAGACAGGTGTGAAGATCACCGAACTATCAGTTTAATAAGTCGTGGTTCCAAAATACTAACACGAATTCTTTGCAAACGAATGGAAAAACTGGTAGAAGCCGACCTCGGCGAGGATCAATTTGGATTCCGTAGAAATGTTGGAACACGTGAAACAATACTGACCTTACGACTTATCTTAGAAGAAAAATTAAGGAAAGGCAAACCTACGTTTCTAGCATTTGTAGACTTAGAGAAAGCTTTTGACAATGTTAACTGGAATACTCTTTTTCAAATTCTAAGGGTGGCAGGAGTAAAATACAGGGAGCGAAAGGCTATTTACAATTTGTACAGAAACCACCGATGGCACTTATAAGAGTCGAGGGGCATCAAATGGAAGCAGTGGTTGGGAAGGGAGTGAGACAGGGTTGTAGCCTCTCCACGATGTTATTGAATCTGTATACCTAACAAGCAGTAAAAGAAACAAAGGAAAAATTTCTAGTAGGAATTTAAAGCCAGGGAGAAGAAATAAAAACTTTGAGATTGGCCGACGATACCGTAATTCTGTCAGAGGCAGCAAAGGACCTGGAGGAGCAGTTGAGCGGAATAGACAGTGTCTTGAGGATATAAGATGAACATCAACCAAGACAAAACGATGGTAATGGAATCTAGTCGAATTAAATCAGGTGATGCTAAGGGAATTAGATTAGGAGGTAAGTCACTTAAAGTGGAATAGGAGTTTTGCTATCTGGGGAGCAAAATAACTGATGACGGACGAAGAAGAGAGTAAATAAAATATAGACTGGCTATGGCAAGGAAAGCGTTTCTGAAGAAGAGAAATTTGTTAACATCGAGTATAGATTTATGTGTTAGGAAGTCTTTTCTGAAAGTATTTGTATGGAGCGTAGCCAAGTATGGAAGTGAAACATGGACGATAAACAGTGGAGACAAGAAGAGAATAGAAGCTTTCGAAATGTGGTGCTACAGAAGAATGCTGAAGATTAGATGGGTAGATCGCGTAACTAATGAGGAGGTGCTGAATAGAATTGGGGAGAACGGGAATTTGTGGCACAACTTGACTAGAAGAAGGGATCGGTTGGTAAGATAGGCATCAAGGGATCACCAATTTATTATTGGAGGGAAGCGTGGAGGGTAAAAATCGTAGAGGGAGACCAAGAGACGAATACACTAAGCAGGTTCCGAGGGATGTAGGTTGCAGTAGTTATTCGGAGATGAAGAGGCTCGGACAGGATAGAGTAGCATGGAGAGCTGCATCAAACCAGTCTCTGTACTGAAGACCACAACATCAACAGGTACACTTCGTCCACTTACAGTAGCCAGTGAGACTCTGTTTCAGAGAGTAATAGCCAGAATATAAGTTCAGAGGTTCTGGATTTTAGTGTCACTAATGGCTTCATTCGCCTCTGGCACTGATTTGTTTATTAAGAAAATGTCAAGCTGCGCAGTGGTTCGAAGTCCACGTCAAATTCTAATCAAATCATTTCAATGGGCACAAAAAGGCAAGGATCTAACGCCTCCCAGATAAACATGCCTCCCAGATAAACATGTCTAGTAAAGTCCTGCGGTGTACAAACTAACGTCGGGTTGAATACAACATTACGTTACGGAGATTTTATTTAATTATGCCAATTATCTTATAAGCTCTTAAGCGCATTTACTACTAAATTTCTAACTGAGAACAGTTTCCCACCACCCTTGCAACTAAGTTGGGTAAGTAGTGTGTCAATTTGACGGAGCCTGCGCCCTGAACTAATCATTTTCCGCAAAGGATTTCCTAACAGGATTTCCTGATTTCATGAAACTTTTTGAAATGTTTGGTTCATTGTAATTTCATGTTGTTTGCTTTTAACAAGATCTTTATCATTTCTCAAAACTTTATATACTTGTCACAGAGAGTTATCCGCATTCTTCACTGTGAATGACAGTGAAAGTAATAGTTCCATTAAGACTGGTTATTCTGTAACTACTAGATGTGATCTGAAGATTGGCGACATCGCACGGAATCGGTCACATTGAAATAAAAACTACGATCGACGGACAGAAATTAAGAATTTTTTTGTAGATCTGTAGCAAATTGACCACTGCTTTGTGTTGACAGTGATTTAGCAAGGTAATAACCTCGTACGCTATAATTGGAGACAACGGAGCAACGGATGTTTGGTAATCAATTGTCTAACTGCACCGCTTATGTGAAAGAGAAGTACAATAGAAGTTGATAATTGTGTCACAAGCATTTACCTGTTCATTTCTAGTTAAATTCCTGCCATTATTAATTAAACAACGGCACGAAACAATTTATACCGAGTAATTTTGATTTACTTTGGTTTTAGTGTATGAATTCTAGCGTTCTTTTATGTCTATTAAACCATTATGTGCATAAACAATTTACCCTGAATAACACGCCCAGTTTCACGCCGAACTGTAATTTATTACACGTGCAAATTGTCAACAGTGCATCCATTCTGTCTGTCCACAAATTCTAGTAAGCGAAGCGGAACAAGTGCCTCGTTTCAGTGATGCATGATTTAACTCTCTCTATTGAACTCACAGCGTGTCTTATTTACCGTGAACATTTGTCACGCTTTATAAAGAATTCAAGATAGCGAAATTAGATTTTCAATTGTTAGTAATAAACCGAACGCTAGATATTTTTCTCTGTGGTCAATGCTCGCAAGTTTTATTTTGTCTACTGATATTTGAAAGGAACTGTTGTTATCTTCAGTGGAAGCGTGAATGTTTTTAACTTGACCGAGATTAATAAAGGGCAACCCGTTGCCTTTTTACGTTCTTTTTCATTTTAGGCGTTTGGATGGTCACCGATACCGTAGATAAGATCGGTACGAAATCGGTATCAACTTGATTTTGGTCAAAAACTGCTTGACATCACTTTTTGACATGGAGTGCCGTCTGGTGAGTAGCCAATTATTTGATCGCCACAACGTGAGATGCTTTCCCACAATGTCCCACTCAAACGTTGTAGCACTTGTAGTGATGATGCTTTAATGCGGGTCTTGAGAAATATATTTATGGTCGACTATGCCCTTAAAGTCGAAAGAAAACGACATAGGTTTCACATTAGGTCTCACCTGTTTTGGATTCTCTGGTAGTTAGGAAGAAACAGTCTTCCACTATCTCGAGTCTTTCTTCTTTTCTGTGCCATATCCTGATGGTTTTCGCTGCCGATATTCTTCACACAAAATAGAACTCTTTGCTGACAAATCGTTCTGTCATATCTGAATTGAAAATTCGCCTACACGTAAAGTAGATAAGAAAACACTCAAACAGTCAAAGAGACCTCACACTTCTCTACTTACGAGGATAGTCACATGAATCAACAGTGTAACCTCCCCGTAAAAATATGAAAATGAAAAGAATTGAATAGAATTGCGAATAGTGTCAAATGTTAGCTTCCCACAGTAATAAAACTCAATGATAATAAAAATGTGCAAAAATGTTAAGTCCCCACAAAATTAACGTTAAGATCAACCTGATAAATTTTATAAGGGCAGCATCGCTGACCTTAGGCCCTGTGCAATAATTAATCTGATAAATTGATTCTGGGAGGAAAAGCATAGGAAATATTGTTCCAATTGGAATGATTCTTTTCTTAAAAATGATTGCTTTGAAAACAAAATTATTATTGGGGCATTTCTTGAACAAATTAATTACAATTAACAGATGTTATTGGCTGAGCGCAATGCTGCTTCATTACCTTATTTAACAATATACCTCGTCCCGAACCGTGACCAGAGACCCATGTCGACGCCCTCCGACTCCTCACACACGACTTCCGACTCGCAACTGCACTACATGCTCTCGCCACTCGCTACGTACAACTACTTTCTCACAACTCAACACTCGCGCGGTCAAGCGCAGACTAGCAACGATAAATAACTCTCTGATCAGAGATTCTGTCATGCCTCGCCATCGCTGCTACTGAATACATACGTGTTTCAACAGTAAGTGTAGTAAAGGTACATAAGTGGAGAACCTACCATTCTCGCCTTATCGTCTGCAATGAAGTATGACGACATACTTGTTTGGGCGCACTATATCAGAGTCTAAGGACCGGTAAACTGATCTTATGAAATGAATATAAAATAATTGAAAGTGATAAAAGCATAAATTTCTTAACATATCATGTTCTGAAAAGTAAGAACACAACTGAAGGGTTATGATGCTAAAGGGACTATGAGCCAGTTTTACATTTTTTTTTTACTTCGTTAGATCGTATGTGAACAGAACTTTACATACTAAAAGGGCTGTTTCTAATGATGGCTGATGCAGGTGCTACTAAGGCCAGTAGATGGAATGAGAGCTAACTCCTATGACTTGTTGATGCTAAATAGGGTAAGTGCAGAATATGTTACGCGAGTTGGCTCTATCGGACATGGAGATGATGCACTTCCGCTTGCTCCTACCGTTTTGTAAGCTGTCGCTTGCGTGTCTTCATTGCCGGTACAATTGATAGTGAAAACAACATGAAGAATTCAGTAAAAGAAAGTAACATAAAATATGCTAGCTTAAAGGAAGCTTGAGAAAGGTGAAGATGGTTTATGCATTAGAACCACCACGACTTGGGTGATGCAGATACAAGAAGCCACCTAGCTAAATAGAGGGACAGGAAATTTTGTCTTATCACATAATAGGGGAGAGAGTGTGGCAGACAAGATACGCGAAGTGGGATGGAAGTCATTAAAGCAAAGACGTTTTTCATCGCGGCGAGATCTATTTACGGAATTTCAGTCACCAACTTTCTCTTCCGAATGCGAAAATATTTTGTTGAGCCCAACCTACATAGGTAGGAATGATAATCAAAATAAAATAAGAGAAACCAGAGCTCGAACAGAAAGGTTTAGGTGTTCGTTTTTCCCGCGCGCTGTTCGGGAGTGGAATGGTAGAGAGATAGTATGATTGTGGTTCGATGAACCCTCTGCCAAGCACTTAAATGTGAATTGCAGAGTAATCATGTAGATGTAGATGTAGATGAAGTGAAGATTTCAAAACGATCACATTCAGAGAGCTCACTGGTGCAGAAGAGAAGAAAATAGACCTCAAAAGTTTGATGAATTATCTAACTGAGATACACAAAAAGTTTTACAGTGAATTGACCCAAGACTGAATAGTAAAATCATTACTAGAGGTAGAAATATTACAAGGCTTGTTTAGTGGACTTATCCCGTTCAGTATTTCAGTGAAAATTTGTTTAGAAGAGTTGGTGTTTATTTGTTATTTTAGGATCATGTCAAATGATAACTTGCTTTTGTGAAGTCAACGAGCAAGTGTTATTTGAAATTAATGCATAACATTCTTGTTATTTGAATAAAGTCTATTTTGAATACCTGGAAAGTACGTTTTGTTCCTTAGCCCCCTTTAATATGATAACTCTTCAATTACGAACACAAACGCACACATACACGGCCGCACGCACACACACACACACACACACACACACACACACACACACACACACAATCACAACCACACTCAAAAATACTTTGGCAGTTTTAATACTTTCATTAGAAACGAGAACTAAGTCAATGAAAGATCTATATTAGTACTGTAGAATATAAAAATTCGGCTGGCTATTCACTAGATTAATGGATAACCTATTTATTCCAAAGCACACTAAATACTCACATGTAAAAACTTAGCATCGAGTCCTACCATTACATAAAATATTACATTTTACCACACAAATTTCGTGTATCTCAAACTGAGGACCCTCTCATCAGAGTACAAAATGCTCTCTACTAAAATACGACATAGCCAAAACGTATACTCCCCAGCCCCCACAAGAGGGAATGGTCCTCACACTGGGTAAAAAGTGAATTTTTGAAGGTCTATGTCCCGTATGGAGTTGGTTCGGTGAGAATTCACCCCATCCCTGAGCTCGGAAGAAGGAGCACCATGGTGCGCATACTTGGTTTTACGGTTCACATCTCTTTGTCCTCCACCTTCAGCCACTTTTTCTTCATGATGAATAAAATCTTCCGCACTGGCTGTTAAAGTATTGTTGTTAAAAAGTCACGACCGGATTCGGGTCAGTGGAAATGCACCTCCAGGCTCCTGTACAAGAAATTGGAACATTAAGGAATTACAATGGTTTTAAAAATGGGTGCGTCATACCATAAGGCGACATACATCTATGAGAGCGAAATACTGACAAGTTTCTTCACTTTTTTTAAGCAGTAATGGCACGGCAAAGTACTGTAAATGCTACGAGCCAGTTCCCACCGTTCACCGTCAACATTAAACGAATAGCGCGCTAAAAGCGGTTGTCTATGATCAAACTGACTGGGAATGTTGCGCACTATGGTATAGACATCACAGAAGTGCGTCAACCGTTTCTCAGCCTAATGGAGAGTGACCCATTTCTTAGGATTTTAAGGCCTCATTGGCTGCGGTTTCAGCTTGCTAGTTTCCCCTTATCCTCGTGAGCCCTGGTGCCCTGGAAATAGAAGTGTGTTATGTGGCCTCTATGTCAGGGTTATTCATAAGCACCAACAGGGTTTCAGAAGAATACTGCGTTAAAACTACAAAACACCCAGAAAATAGACATATATCTGTGGAAGAGCATCTCTTCGAGTTTTGAACATTACAGACGCTCAAAACGGGCACCATTTGTGACAAGGCAAACGTAAATGCCTCACTGGAGTCATTAAAAGGAACTGCATTCGCAGTCTATTGTTATGGCTACAGCCACTTGTTACGACTTCTGCAGTACTTGTTACGACCTTTTGCTACTTGTTAGCAGCAGACACAGCAGCTGCGCCAAAGACTGAGACGGCGTAGAGTTTTACAATTATTTATTGAACTTTCTTTACAATTTCTCCCTTGTCGTCACTGCCCAGTCCTGCGGATCCCTCCGCCTGGCTGCTGCTGTGTAGATTCTCCGACAATGCGCGCAACGCGCTCCACCGATCGCACTCGGAGCCTCAGGCCACCAGTGCTCCGCTGAAGCCAGGATGCCCTGTGGTTGAGATGAACTCGTCGCCGCTCGCCCACGGAGCCGTGAGGTCAGTCGCCGACGCCTGCTGCACCGGCGGCTGGGAAGGCGTCAGTCGCGATGTTCGCTAGGTCCCGTCATGGATGAACCACGAGCCGTGGGGCCGGGTTGCCGTGGAGTCCGGCCGTCAGTCCCCTGCGGCTCCAGTGACCAAGACCGCGCTGCGGCCGGTCCTGCTGGAAGTTCTCGCTGTAGTTAGTCAGCCATGGTGCCGACCGAACTCGGGCCGACCTCCAGAGCTGAAGTTGACATCTGGCGGCGAACGGATGACTCCTGCGAGCTGGAACAGACTTCCGAAATCGTCACCTACGAAGATTGAACATTCGGACACGGACCACGTCCGTCCTCAGATCCGAACTGCTTCTTAATGGCTTCTGTCTGTTGCTGCCTGCGCTCCACTATTTATATCCGGCAGGAGGACGTTTTTTACCCTCAGTGGCAGCTTCTTGTTATTACTCCCACAGTATATTGCAGCGTAACTTAGCGTGCTGACCTCACTTACCCTTACTCAGCACTCTCCAGGCTTCGCTTGACGCTGGGTCTGTGTGCGTCCTTGCGTCAGCTTATTGGTAGACTGCAACTGTCACCAAGACTATCTGTGCCGCACTTACTTTGCAATGCCTCGTTCGCCGGCTCCCTCTGTTTTGTCATTCTCCACTGCATGAAGCAACGCTAACTACATGTGGCCGCAACACTATTCCTTCACTTGTCTGTCTACACTAATTCTATGTGATGATACGGCACAGCTGATCCATCCGCATGTTCTGAGATGCCTGCCCCCTACTGGAACTACGTCACCGCGCGTATTACAAAGCGAATCTTGGAGAGAAACTCTACCTACTGATATCTGTAATTTTTACATATTTCTTCTAGTTCGCGTGCAACGTCTTCTGAAACCCCAGCAGTGCTTGTTAGAAGTGGTGATCAAAAAGTTTCCGTTCGAAGGCCGTAAAGTTCAGAATCGGTATGCCAGTCAGGCAAAAACGCCGTGAGCACTGAGATATTCATCCCATCGACGCAACAGGGTAAAAATACCCCTGTGGCAAAAATTTCTTATCGTGTTGTGTGGAGTATCTGTCGCACATCCTTGAGCCACAGGACTCGTCCGTCCTTCAACGCATTTTTTGAGGGGACCAAAGGCGTGATAATAGCATGGGGAGAGATCAGGACTACAGGGCGGGTGCTAGAGTGCGTTATCACCAAGCAGCAACACCCCGGTACCGTTCCCCGGTGATCGAAACACCATGTTCCTTGAAATCAATAAGCAGTGGCCCCCAATAATCAAAAACCAGATTGAGCATTACCTTTCTAGCAGATGGCTGGTTCTTGAACTTCTTACTACAAGGGGACGATGGACCATATCATCATATCAATTCACCATCGACATTTTTGATTCCGGTTCCCTGTGGCGGCACCAGCTTTCGTCGCCTGTGACAATCCGCTGAAGGAAACTGTTGCCTTCGATATTGAAACGTGACAGGTGTTTTAGGGAAACAGCCATCCGGTTTCCTTTTTGTTCGGAGTTCAACGCCCGGGTATGGCTGCAGGCCTTTCGGTAGCTTAAGTCCTGTCAGAAAATGTGTTGAGCGGTATCAAAGCTGATATCGAGATCCTTTGGTAGCGCACGAATAGTTATGCGCCGGTCCGTCCTAATCCCATTATCAACGGTCCTCTTGTTGTTCGTGATGACTGAGGCTTGGTTTCCAGATCGACAGGCGTATTGTGTCGAATTGCTGGCAGCACGGAACATGGCGCACCGTTCCACAAAGGTCGTTTTCTACAGACATGTTGCCCAACAATCAGTATTATTTTTCCGATGGGTATTTACCGGTGTCTGTCCTTCGGCAACCAAGAAAAGAATAACAGCATGTTGATCCTGATTGGACGCATTTGTTACCAACGCCGCCACAGTTCACATTTCCGCATTTAGCGCACGCACCTCGGAAAGACGCGGATGCCTTACTAATATCTTGTCTACATGCCGGTGCTTTTATAACCGCATCGGAGTCATGCTACTTTGCATATCGGCTGCAGCAACGGCCTCAAACGAAAACTTTTTGGCCGCGTCTTCTAATAATCCTTTAATTTTACACTTAGTGCATTTGTTTAAGGGCTTGTGGGGCAATATGGAAATCATCTCGGTTCATCTGCTTCGTCGTCTTCAGCATGGCGTACAACTCAACGTGGTACATTGTAAACTAGCGAGCAGCCAACGAAATCTCCGTTTTGCCTCATTTGTACACACAACCTTGAAATTATCATGCTCACCTAAAACGTTAGGAGACAAATGTCTAAACATCACATTTCGGGTGCTTTTTTTTCTAACAACAGCCGGAGATTCACATTTATCACACTCATTTCCTAAATACAGCTCTTTACATGGATCCCAGTTGGTCTTTTGGCTTATGTACGATTATTGATAAGTCGTTCTACGGGTAGTAGAAAAGGTGTAGTATGTAGGCGCTTGGGGTGCCGAATACACTCTGTATGCCCACCACATCATAGTTGTATCCTGATGTGAAGTGATGACGTGCCAACTGCGGTTTTCTCACCAAAGGGATGCGTTCGAATATGCGTGGAGCCATGTGAGCACTTCCGACTGCAGGGTGGAATTCGTCACTACATGACTTCGCAGCTATCCTGAAAACGTTGGTATAGACCTAAATGTATGAGGGGTCTGGTGAATGGTTTTGACCCAACCACCGCCGGACGTTATCCACCTGTCCAAACACGAGTATTGCACTTACGCAGCATCTGTTTGCTATGTGTTGTGGGAAGTGGGAGAAGCAAGGAACAGTGTTCGTCACTGACGAATAACGCTACACCATCTCTAGCTCACACCCAAATGAGGTCGACCTTACTGTTGAGGGTCTAACACCTGAAGACTGGGGCATTGGTGTCGTTGTTAAAGTTTTTCAGTAAATAACTATGAAGAGGAGAAACCAGAGGAACATTAACAAAAATACCAAAAAAGGGCGTGTGTGCACATGTGCGCGTTGTGTCTGTGTGTGTGTATGTGTATGTGTGTGTGTGTGTGTGTGTGTGTGTGTGTGTGTGTGTGTGTGTGTGTGTGCACGTGTGAAGATGAGGTATATGGAAGCAGAATAACATTAGTAATTAATCGCTCCAAATGGAAGAAAGATTTTAGATATGGTAAAACAACCTAATAGACTACATAACAAAAAAATTAATAATCACAATAAAATTTCATTTTATCAGTGACAAAAATAAAATATGTCACAATTCCCTAGGAATCGCTCCGTGGAACGGGAAAAAGCGATAACATATGGTTGCCTCTGCTATGCACTTCACAGTGGCCAGCAGAGTGTAGTTATGGATGTAAACTGCTCTGTGGAACTGCCCCATAAACCTCTCAGCTAGTTGGGTCTACACAGTCCAATAATAGTTTCTTGGTTTTGAGAAGCCGGTTTGTTAACATTACACGCTAGGGAAATGTACGTTCATCCAGTGCTTGGTTAAACGCTGTACAACCGGATGCATCGTTAGCTCTAGAGATCTTTGCAAATGACTGATTCCCCTCAACAGCCAAATATCCAGTCCAAGTGAGGAAATATACTAAAATACTGTGGGAAAGGGAAAATTGTAATGGCCTAGGACCTGGGAACGATCATCTCGAAAGCGGCTAATTTGGGCAGCTGTGCACTTTCTATACTTGTCAGCATCAATGGAAAGAGATTGAAAGACATCGAAGCTACGACTAGACAACAAGATGTAGGACGCCCACACCTCAGAGCCTGGAGATCAGAGGCTTGCCAGTACTATGAAGCAGTACATATGGAGGTCTGTGACTGATGACCTCTTGTTTTCCCCTGATCAACCATGACAAGGCGTAGGACGCCCGAACCTCATTGTAGTATGTGGACATCGAAGGCTTGCGTACACTATGAAGCAGTATAGGCAGAGGTCTGTGACTGATGACCCCATGCATTCCCTGCTGAACCAAAAACGGCATCTGTCACCATAGCAGCGAGCATGGGTCATCGAGATAGGACCATGGATCAAAAGAGACCTAGTCAGGCGAATGACGTTGATTGTTACACCAGGTCGATGGTCGTGTCTGGTAAAATGTCTTACAGGTGAAAAGATGCAAGCTGATTGGCTCAGTATTATGCTATGGAGGACATTAGCCTGTGGTAGTCATTGAAGGCTCTATGATAATGGTGGTCTACATGAACGTTATTGCGGATCATCTGAATCCCATCATACCTGATGCCTTGCCCGATGCTGATGACATGCTTCAGCAGCGTACCTGCCTGCGTCACAAGGCCGGAAACGTGCTACGATGGTTTGAGGAGCATGACAGTGACTGTTCACGTTGATATTACCTATTCTGAAACCGATGAAACACATCGGTCGTCAGCTCCAAATCCACAGACCCATAATTTACGTGAACGGCGTGCCCTGTGCACAAGTTATTTGATGCTGCTGGAAATGTACCAAGGACATGTCAAATTCATAATATACAGAATAGTTGCTGTACTGCATTCCAAAGGTAAACTGACATGCTGAAAAGCAGTTGATAACTCTGTTTTCTTCATGCGTATCTAAAAATTCAATTACACTCCTGGAAATTGAAATAAGAACACCGTGAATTCATTGTCCCAGGAAGGGGAAACTTTATTGACACATTCCTGGGGTCAGATACATCACATGATCACACTGACAGAACCACAGGCACATAGACACAGGCAACAGAGCATGCACAATGTCGGCACTAGTCCGCGGTTCCTGGTGTGTCCGCTGTGCCGTGCGTGTGATCATTGCTTGTACAGCCCTCTCGCAGTGTCCGGAGCAAGTATGGTGGGTCTGATACACCGGTGTCAATGTGTTCTTTTTTACAATTCCAGGAGTGTATATACACATATACATACTACGTTTGCCGCCATAAGGTCTTTGGCGGAGCGTTCCTTGTACTACTGTTCTGTTATACAGAAAAGAGTTTAGACGAAAAGCAAGTCTAGGCGTTATGCCATGCACAAAACACTGAAATCTTAGCGAAGGAGGAGCGTTTTGATCCCCTCAAAAAACAGGATGGATCGTACGCTACCGATTTTATTAAAAATTGCAAAAGGTTATTACCTGAATCATGGGCGGATAAGAGAAAAATTAACACTGCAATCGACGTACTGACGGGCGAGCCTAAGCGATGGGGCTTCAACGTCAATATTGTGAACTTGAACTTTCAAGAATTCAAGAATGCGTTCTTGAAGGAATATTGGTCAGAGCAGAAGCAGGAGACTGAATGGCGCGATTTCATAATGTGAGAACCCTAGGACGTGAACTCTCGCGGCTCGATGAAAGAATTTTGTGAAAATTGGATCTGCATATTAGAATAATTGCGTGATCGACGGACTGAATCGGAGATTGTCTGGGAGTTGTGGAAGAGGCTTCCGGATGAATCCAGGAGGCTCACAGGCAGTAGTTACAGAACAATTACTGCATTCTTAGAAAAGATCGAAGATGAGGATAGCTGGCAGAATAATCACGAAAATTTTAAGAGTCGTGGTAACAGAAACAATTACCACAACAGCAACAACTATAATAGCAATAACCATGGGCAATAATGATAACCACCACCCAAGTAATAATAACTCACACCACTATAACAAGAACAGTCATAACGGAAACAACAGTAGTAGAAAAGACTGAGGCCAGTATCATGTGAATGTGGTACGTGGTTCTCTGCAGAATGATTGCAGGCAGGAACAAAATCAGCTATTGCGACAGCCGGATAGAAACGGGCCTGTCGTACTTAATCAAGGAAATCATTAACTGCACCGGTTTGAAGCCCACCAGGCATGGGAAGACCTTGGCGACCAAGAAGAAAGCCTAGGCAACGTCGCTACGATAGATCCGGATGGATACATCGGGGATGGGAGAATATGCAAGATGACATAGCGAGTAATGCACCCCCAGTAACAATAACTGAAGATGAAAAGGCAGGCAGCAAACCGATCACTGTCCATAATAATGATGAAAATAGAGTACCGGTCAACGAGGAAGAGACAGCAGCTGTAAAGGCTCAAGTACAGTGTGATTCGCCGACGGAATTCAGGAAGCCGATATCAGATAAAACTTCCGTTACCGCATATGGCAACGCGAAACGCGAGGAGGTGTGGCTGTGTCAGTTCAGTCGGAAATACAACGAATCAAAGAATTATAGAGGATTATACTAAAGGTGTGCTAATGAGGAGAGCGGAAAATACTTTACGCTTCTCAACCCATATGAAATTAGCGTTTATCAAGAAACGGAAAGCTCTGTACCCAAGAGGCGGGCTTGTCCAAATGTTTTAGTAATTGTAGTAGCCAACCCCAACGAATCTGGTTCTAAAGAAAACAGAGGCGAAATTTCTGAAGAGTGGCAAGACGACTTTGCCGATGATGAACGGTTACGGCTAATTGAAAGCCACATATGAGGTTAAGGCTGATGTATTGCACTCAGAAGAGTGGCATGGGTTGCGTGAGCTCGGGAGAAGAATTATAAGCAGAAACAGAACATATTCCAAGCAACTTGGAAGGTAATGACCCTCTTTCAGAGGAAAATTTACCTGACTTGACAGTTAGTGAATTGTTGCTAATACAAGGTTTGCTAAGCGAAGAAAATAACAAGGTTTCAGTGTTGGGTTCAGAACGGCTTCAACAACCGGAAGGACAGGCAGATAGAACAGAAAATTAAAAAACCATCAGATAAACTGAGGACTTGTTATGGGAAACCCAAGAGCTAGACACTGATAACCGCACACAAATAATACAGCCCATGGATATGTCCGGCCTACAAATGCACATTTTAATAGATATTGGGGCAGAACTAAGCGCTATGTCCAAAAAAAAATTTCGATTTGTTAAAGGAAAGACTAGGAGTAATATTAATGCCTGTAATCGAAGATGAGATGGTTTAGGCAAAAATATAGACTTCTACAGTACATGGAATCTTAATGTTGACAATAATTTGGAAGACGAGTTAGAGAGTATTGAGGACGGTGTGCCAAATGCTACCCATGAACAGAAACAAGTCTTTTGTAACATAATTATGAGAAATAAAAACGTGTTTTCGAATAAACTGCGGCTTGTTACTGGATATCAGTGCAAGTTTTTTGTACGACTGTAGGCGATACCACTGTCAAAAATGGCCATACAACAAGTAATAGATCGAATACTGGAATGGAATTATGAAGAGGAATACCGGTCCCTGCAACAATCCCTTGATCATAGTAGGAAAAAGTGATGGTAGTGTGAGAATCATGATAGATGCACGTACACTGAACAAAGTTGTTCAACGTGGTATGGGTAGACCAGAAAGTATGCAAGAAATTCAAATGGTTCAAATGGCTCTGAGCACTATGGGACTTAACATCTTAGGTCATCAGTCCCCTAGAACTTAGAACTACTTAAACCTAACTAACATAAGGACATCACACACATCCATGCCCGAGGCAGGATTCGAACCTGCAACCGTAGCAGTCCCGCGGTTCCGGACTGCAGCGCCTAGAACCGCACGGCCACCGCGGCCGGCTATGGAAGAAATACTGCAAAGATTTCATAATGTACAATTTATGATCAGCCTCGACCTTAGAGGGGGCTACTGGCAGATCGCTCTTGAGGAAGAGACTAGGAAATTACTGCTTTTTTGTATGCAGGCAGGTGTTACCAGTATAAGGTAGTGCCATTCGGGCTGGACATATCCGCGTCTGGCTTTATCAGAGCGCTGGATAAAGCACAAGGCCTGGTCCTAAGTTCCAGACTGACAGTGTATGGGGACGACTTGCTGTTGGTGAATACGACTTGGCAAGAACACTGGGATCTTTTAGGCGAGGTTTTCAGTGCGTTACGCAAAGGTAGAATGACTCTGAAACTGTAGAAGTGGGAATCTGTGAAGCAAGAATTGAATATTCTTGGTCATGTAATCCACAGAAGATGGAGGTAATAAAGAATTGTCCACCTCTGAAGACCAGAAAACAATTGAAAAATTTCTAGGATTAAGAGGTTATATCGCAAGTTCGTGTAGGGAGAAGCGTTCAATGGTCCAAACTTAAACAACTTGTTATGCAAGAATACACCGTTTGTGAGGACTAACGAGTGTCAGATTTGAAAGACTGAAAACCGAGTTCACGACCTTTCATTACCATTTCTCATGGGAACGGATTCTTCAAATTACGGTTTAATAGTGGAAATATTTCAGGAGGTGGGAGAAGGAGAGAACAAGGAACACCAGACGGTTGCGCTCGCAAGTCTGACTCTGACGAAAAGGGAGGAAATCTATACGATTTCTGTGAAAGAAGGTCTCACAATCATTTGGAGTTTTAAGAAATTTAAAGGTTACTTGTGGGACCGAAAAGTGGTAATTCACATGGACCATAATCATTTCAAAGATTGCCGTTTACTGCACCAAAGATTGACAACATGAGTTTTTATTTACAGCAGTTTAATTACGATATATGTTATGTATAAGGTGCAGACAACTGCTTAGCGGATGTGCTGTCGTGCTTACATGAAACCGATTAGCGAATAGTGGAAGACGAATCCTAAGGTCTACTGAAACTGTAGTACTTTCAAGACGTGGAAGGGAGAAAGAAGATAGAGAGTATTTGTATGCGTCATCATCAAAGCGAGGAAGAATAAGTGAAAATTGTGAAGATCAAGTATGACGAAAACAATAAAGATGGAGAAATGTTGAGTAAGTATTACAGGATGTATAACAATATCCTGTATATACGCAAAGATGAGAATAACGGCACTTGGCGGGTGAGTTGGTCCACCAAGTACATCACCTAAATTGTAGGCTATTAACGCTTAGGTCATGGTCATTGCGGACCAAAGAAATGTACAGAGGAAATGGATGACGTTGTGAACTTTAACAACATGTTAAAGAGAATAACAGATAGGATAAAGACTTGCGATAAGTGTTAAGGGTGAAAGTTACCAGTTACACATATCGTGGCCCTAGGCGGAGTATAAGACCTGACTATGTGCTAGAGTTAGTGTGTACGGACCTATAAGGCCCCCTGCCAAATATTAGTAATGCTGGAAGCGTTTCCGAAGTTCATTAACTTATATCCGATAAGAAAGACAATAGCTAAAGTTGTTCATAACAAAATTGCATACGATTACTTTGTGCATACCGGTAAACCAAAAGCGATTTTGTCCGATAATGGGGCACTTACTTCCATGGGGTTGAAATGATACATATCCCGGCCAGTTGCCCGGCCGGAAATCCAGTGGAACGATACATGCGTCAGCTGGGGCGCCTTTGCCGAACGTATTTTCACCACAATAACAAAGCGTGGTGCAAATATACGAACTTTTTGGACAACATGGTTGTGGGGAGAAGCAGCGATTAGTATTATTAATCAATAATTGAAAAACAGTCTCAATCGCATTTATTATTATTATTATTATTATACCGCCAACTGATTCCAACCCGACGTAGGGGTCATTTTCTGGGCGTTTACACCATTGGTCGACTGCTGGTGGTGTCACTCCTGTCTACATAACGGCAGAAAACTTGATAGTATTTATTTATTAAATATACGAACGATTTTGAAAAGACTGTGGATGCTTTGACGCACGAATCTAGAGGATTCACTCCGGAGAAAATCCTTTTAGTTTGGTGGGAGAGATAACTGATTCCCCTCTGCGAGTTAGTATTCTCATTGAGGTGAAGAAAGAACGTTCACGAGAGGTAATTAATGAAAAAGAAAGCCGAGGCGCGAGTACGACTCATGACGCGAACGCGTGGTTTGTTAAATTTGGAACTCACGACCTCGGTCTCGTGAAAGAGAACGAGAAATCAAGCAAGACTGATAATGATATTTCAAAATTTAAATTCATTTATAATGGACGATTTATGATTGTCAGTGTACCTCACACTAACGCTTACTGTTTAGCTTTCCCTAATGCCGGCAAACTGTTAGGTGTACGTAACATGGTTGACTTAAAGTTGCATAAATGAAGAGCTGATTAATCTGAGAAAGAATTTCCAGTAAAGACCTAATTATTAGTGTAATTTTCAAAATTTATTCCAAATTTATTTCTTGGACTAGACTTTCATCAACGATTTTGCAAAAAGTATAACGAGAAATTTAGCTTACAGAGTAGATGTTCTAAAAGCAACTGACATGAAAGGAAAATCCAAGCCATCATCAATGAGTATAAATGTCACTCTGGTGTATGTATCATTTGTAATTTTGTAAGTAATATGCTGTAAAAATTCGTTTATATCAAGTATTATGTAAACCAATATCGGTGGACTCAGCCAATGTATGTTTCAGGTCTGTGTATGCGTGTGAATATGGACAGGATTCCTTGAGATTACTCGAGAGTGAGTTTTCGAAGCATGTAAGGCAAGTTCGGACGTTCTGGAATGTCAGTGCTCAGAAAGAGAAAACAAGAATGCCGCTGTGGCACACGCAACAATGGCATGCCGGGACTGATCCACTGCTGGCTCTTAGAGCGCTGATAGGCGCGTGGAACGGGGCGTTTTGCTTTTCAGCGCAACCCTGTAAGGCATTTTTGTTAGCATTTAAGTTTTATCGGGACACTTGCTTGAAACACACAAACTGTCATAATGAGAAATGTAATCTGTTAATGATACGACATTTATGAAAAACTAAAGCAAACATTGTAACTAGTGGTTTCTTATCTCGCTTTTCATCTTTTTACTCATTGTTAGTGGAGCTTAAACTATGCTGCTTACGTTTTATGGTACAGTACTGACATGAAATTTTCATTCCAAATGTAATGGTTTCTTGAAATATGTAATTTTCCTATTTAAAATGTGTAATGGGACACTATGATGATTTGAGTTATAAAGACACAATGTTGTCACGCTATTACGTGCCCAAACATAACTGAATCGTTTACTTCAGGAACCAGTCAAGCACCAAGTTTATCAATTTTGGGAAAACAAAAAAACTTTCTACCATCATACCACATGTTTCGGTAGTGGCTTCGGTATTTTTTCCAAAAAATAGTATATATTGCAAATCAGCGTATCAAAGAAACATTGCTGTTAATGCAACGAAAAAAAATTGTACTTAACTGGTGTCTGCAGTAAACGAGTAGAGCAAACGTAGTTTTATGTTATAATTCTCCAGATTTTTAGGATTTACAAATAAAACTCCTGTATTTGGAAAAGAGCATAATTTTTAATGATATTGAGACTACATTGCTAATAGACGGATGAAATAATCAAATTCTTCAATCATTATGGTAGGAGCTACTCAATCAAAAATGGTTCAAATGGCTCTGAGCACTATGGGACTTAACATCTGTGGTCATCAGTCCCCTAGAACTTAGAACTACTTAAACCTAACTAACCTAAGGACATCACACACACCCATGCCCGAGGCAGGATTCGAACCTGTGACCGTAGCAGTCGCGCGGTTCCTGACTGAGCGCCTAGAATCGCTAGACCACCGCTACTCAGTCCTCATAAACAAATTCCACAGCACATTCTGCCTCTCTAGTAGGCCATTGTAAAATGCTGTCATAAAATGTTTCATACCCCACCAGGTTAGGTCTTAGGGCATTTAGATCTCACAGTTTCTGGATACTAGTAGGAACCTAAAACAATAACGAAGGAATTAGGGCTCAGACGTAAACACAAATGGAGAATGGACAAAAATATATTGTATTATTTCAGACCGCACTACAATATTTTAGGTAAACGATTGAATGAAAGAAAATAGTTACACCAAACAGTAATTTTTGTGTACGTTGCCTAATATATTATGTCATTTATATACTTACCTTTCCTGGGCGGCAGGCCAAATTGGTGGGTAAGTCAGGAGCAGGCTCTGTTTTCAGCAGTGTGAAAGTTGACTGAATGATTCCATCAATATGTGGCTTTACTGCCACTTTTACAGGTGTATTACTGTTGTAACAAAATTGTTTGTATTTGATACTTCGAAATTGTCCTTTTGGTCTTTAGCAACACCACTACTAGAAGTTTCGTCTGAGTTTGTAAGATTTTATATGTATGAGACCACCATGTTTTGAAACTTCTGATATCTTGGAAGGAAACTTTGTGTACAGTAAAACGATTTTGTTTTACAGGCTTTTAGTATAAGCTCCATATATTGCTATGGTGTATAAATTCGATCCACTTTTTTACGATACGCTTTGTAGCCCCAAAGTCTCTGTGACATGGTGAAAACGAGTGACCATGAACAGGGATGTTATGGGTGATACTGTCAAATAGCCCTTTGCCACAGAGGTTCATCAAAACCCTAACAACTGTGTGGTTCTTGCTTTGTCCTGATGGACCATCACTAAAAAGAGTCAGTCTCTTTACTGGATATTTCAGTCTCTATGTAATTCAATAAAAAACTGCACACCCCATCTGGAGACTTGTTACCTTCACCCTCATGATAAAGGTAGATTTTGGACTTGTTGCTTTTCAGGTCATGGATACTAAAAACGTTAACCCATAACAACCTCATGTAGAAATTTTCCTCAACAGGAATATTCGGGAGCGGCAAGTTTTGCTTATAATGAAACACAAAGTGGCGGTTTCTTCGTTATCATTTTGAGACGCTTCTTTGATACTGATATAAAACTTTTTGGCCCTCCTCTTGTGTACGTTTAACATTATCATTCAAAGATTTATCCTTGAATTTTGCGTTAAGGATTTCACATTGACTGCATACATCAACCTGTGGTCGACCGAATGAGTACCCAAATTTTTCATTAACAAGTATAATAGTTAAAATGGTACTTGACAGTATCTTTCAAGTCAGGGTTGTCGTTAAGGAACATCTCATGAAGTTTTGTGATATTTAAACGAGCATCCAAATACTTTTTGTGTTGCCCGCAATAATGGGTCTCTTTAACTTCAAAATTTTCAATGTGATCGTGAATAAGCACACAAATGTTGCCAGAAAGAGCATTGCCACTCCTTCTCTGGACCCTTATGTCTTTAGGGGTAGTATTTTGAAGTAATAACTGGCTAATTCTCCCTAATCTGTTACGTGATATACCATGGGTTTCCATAAACACATGTTCGCAAACATGTTTTAGTACACTGCCAATCTTTTCATTATATCTGCAAGAGTGATTTCTTTTAAAACTACCTTCAGTATACCTACCACGTTCTTTGCCTGACGTTTTGTCTGGACCTTGTTTTCCCCATCTACGCTTAACTTAATTAATCTCAATCAAAGTCTGAATATAGATATCCTGACAGTTTTTATTTTCAAGAGAATAAATATATCTCCAAGTTACATTAAGAGCTTCCTGGTTAATATTTAAACATCAATTTGCATTGTACTTACAAATCATACTGCTGAGCTTCTTTTTAGTAGGTACTTCCTTGCCAGAGTACGAAACATAACCTTCCCCTTTCACCCTTGCATTCCGAATACGATTACGTTTGTACGAGCCATCGTTTACTACTCGTTGTTTCATTTTGTGTTATGGGTTGTCTTCTGAACTTGCAGACATCTCACTTTCATATTGGCTTACTGTTATCACAAACCTATGAACACTGGTAAGCAGTACAGACTTATTCGAAAGTCTCAATCGTTTATGTTGCTACTTCCGCTGGCCAATGGCCTTGCCGCAGTGATAACACCGGTTCTCATCAGATCACCGAACTTAAGCACTGTCGGGCTTGGCTAGCACTTGGATGGGTGACCGTCCGGTCTGCCGAGTATTGCTCGTAAGCGGGATGCACTCAGTCCTTGTGAGGAAAATTGAGGAGCTACTTCATTGAGAAGTAGCGTCTCCGGTCATGAAAGCTGACAACGGCAGAGAGAGTGGTGTGCTGACCAAATGCCTTCCTATGGGCTGAGGATGACACGGCGGTCAGTGTAACCGTTAGGACTTCAAGGCCTGTTCGGACGAAGTTATTTCGACTGGATGACTATATTTTAATAGCGCACGGAATGATCCGTGGTGTAAGGCCGCTGCCAAATAAATCGTGCATGATCGCAAATAAAAGCCTCCTCATTTTACTGGTAGATGTCTCACACCTACAGTGCTATTCTACATGTTGTGATACAGGCCTTGGCCGAGACTCATTCCGTGGGGTACTGAATTGAGTGTCTAACCGAAACAGACATAACCACAGCAATATTTGCGCGAAATTTGACTGTAGTAAACTTCATTGTTATTAGGACTTGTGACTTCAGTATTGCCATTATAAATAAATAAAATAAGTAAAATGGCACTGAGTGAGGTGACGCAGTGGTTAAGATTATGTACTCGCTTTATAGTGACGGGAGTATAATTCCTATTCACAGCTATTTTTTTGTGGGATGGTTCCTTGGAAATGGCTGATTTTCCTTCCCATTCTTTACCATTACAACGTTATGTTCGGGCTGTAATGTCTCATTGTCGACGGAATGTTGACTATAGTCGTTCTTCCTTCCTCCCTTCATTGCTCGGACTTGGATTACGTGGTTCACCAGGAAGGATGGAAATCAATTAGTAATAGTAAGCTCTCCAAACAAAATGTTCGCTTCGAGCGCTGTAGATGGTGTGAAACTGATAGCAGGCGACAATGGTGCTCCACTGCTTGACGTAAGACGTGGCAGTGTAGTTGTGTGTACGTGCCAATCGGTTAGCGCAGTAAAGTGGATCGACGTGGAGATGTGACAGAATGAGATCAGGAGCTGCCGTGTTTGGACATGCACGTGACCACCCCCAGAATGAAGTTGCGCGATTTATTGGGTAGTAATGGGAACTGCGCAACCTATCGACAAGGCAAGATGTACAACTCGCACCTGTGTACCACGACTTAATAACAGTGATTAAAATAATAACTGAAACCGTGTATCGTATCTTGTCAACGACTGTTGGTTTCAGCCCCGTCAGGAATTGCTGCTGTCAGTATAAGCAGATCCATTACAATTTCCGAGCAGAAGTTGCTAAGGGACTTGCATGCAATAGAAATGCAGAGCTGAACACGGCCAAAAATGCGAATGCTCACAGCGGCGCGTAATGCTGTACGTCTTCAGTGGGCCTAACACTACAGAAGCTGCATAATAGCTAACTGGAGACGTGTAGCGTGGTTCGGTGAATTGCGGTTTTATCTCTTTCAAAATGAGGCACGCTGTCGAGGTTACCGGTGGCTCAACGAGGCGTTTAACGCACAGGGCATGTAAGCTGTAGATCGGGTGGTTCTGTACTGTTTTGGGGGTACTTTTCGTACTATCACTTGAGTAAATTCATTCATATTGCTATAAAGACGGATCACGACATTAACTTCGATATTCTCGATGAGCAAATGTTGCTCTTTCTCCCTAACCCCGACGATGAGGTCCCTGTGGACACACACATCTTCCGCTACGGTCGCAGGTTGGAATCCTGCCTCGGGCGTGGATGTGTGTGATGTTCTTAGGTTAGTTAGGTTTAAGTAGTTCTAAGTTCTAGGGGACTGATGTCCTCAGATGTTGAATCCCATTGTGCTCAGAGCCATTTGAACCATATGAACGAACTCACATCTTCTAAAGTAGTAACGGCCATATTGACAGGGCAGCACGCTTACGTTTCTGGTTTGACGAACAGTAACCCACCGTCCGTGAGAAATTGCGTCAGTTTAGTAGTAGGATAATCTGAATACCTCAGATTTAAGTGGCTATCGTAGTAGGTATATTCTCAATCGTAAGCTTTCATCCACTCACTTCAGATTTCAAACGAAATAATTCAGATTTCATACAAAATAATTCATGCTGACGACGGCGTCGACAAGGATGATGATGATGATAATGATATTTGGTTTGTGGTGCGCTCAACTGCGCGGTTATCAGCGCCCGTACAAATTCCCAGCCTCTGTTCAGTCCAATCTCGCCACTTTCATGAATGATGATGAAATGATGAAGACAACACAAACACCCAGTCATCTCGAGGCAGGTGAAAATCCCCGACCCCGTCAGGAATCGAACCCGGGACCCCGTGCGTCGACAGGAAGGGGCGTATGGTAGAGTTCGGCTTAGGCGTCGCACGATTGCATCTACATCTACATACATGCTGTGCGAGTCACACTGTAGTGCCTGGCAGAAGGTTCATCGAATCACCTTCGCAATAATTCTCTATTATTCCACTCTCGAACAGCGCGCGGAGAAAACGAACGCCTATATCTTCCCGTGCGAGCTCTTATTTCACTTATTCTGTTATGATGATCGTTTCTCCCTATGTAGGTCTGCGTCAAGAAAATATTCTCGCATTCGGAGGAGGACGTTGGTGATTGAAATTTTGCGAGAAGGTTCAAAAATGGTTCAAATGGCTCTGAGCACTATGGGACTTAACTTCTAAGGTCATCAGTCCCCTAGAACTTAAAACTACTTAAACCCAACTAACCTAAGGAAATCACACACATCCATGCCCGAGGCAGGATTCGAGCCTGCGACCGTAGCGGTCGCGCGGTTCCAGACTGTAGCGCCTAGAACCGCTCGGTCAACCCGGCCGGCCGATAAGGTCCTACCACAACGATAGACGCCTTTATTTTAATGGTATCCATCTCAAATCCTGTATCACGACTGTGACACATTCTCTCCCGTATTTCGCTATAAGACAAAACGTATTGCTCTTCGTTGAACTTCCTCAGTGTACTCCGTTAATGCTACCTGGTAAGAATCAAAGACTGCAGAGCTATACTCCAAAACAGGACGGACAAGCGTAGTGTGGCAGTCTCCTTATTAGATCTGTTGCATCTTTTAAGTATTCTGCCAATAAAACGCAGTCTTTGGTTTGCCTTCCCTACAACATTTTCTACGCGTTCTTTCCAATTTAAATTGTTCGTAATCGTAATTCCTAGGTATTTAGTTGAATTAACGACCTTTGGATTAGACTGATTTAGCGCGTAACCGACGTTTATCGGATTCGTTTTAGCACTCATGTGGATGACCTCACACTATTCATTATTTAGGGCCAGTTTCTATTTTCACACCACTGAGATATATTTTCTAAATCGTTTTGGAATTTGTTTTGATCTTCTGATGAGTTTACCAGGCGATAAACTACAGCATAATCTGCAAACAACCTAAGACGGCAGCTCAGATTGCTTCCCAAATGTTTATAAAGGTAAAGAACAGCAAAGGGCCTTTCCGTTTTACTCTATGATTCTCCATCAGTTACTACGAACTGTGACCCCTCTGACAGGAAATCAGGAATCCAGTCACACAGCTGAGGCGATATTCTATAAGCACGCAATTTCACTACAAGTCGCTTGTGTGGTACTTGTCAGAAGCCTTCTGGAAGTCTAGAAATACAGGATCAGATTGAACTCCCTTGTCAACAGCACTCAAAACTTCGTCTTTGTAGAGAGTTAATTATGTTTCACAGGAACGATGTTTTCAAAATCCGTGTTGAATGTGTGTCAATAGGCTGCTCTCTTCTAGGTAATTGGTAATGTTCGAACACAATATATGTTCCAAACTCCTGTTGCATATCGACGTTAACGATATACAGTAGGTTCAGATGGTACAAATGTCTCTGAGCACTATGGGACTTAACATCTGAGGTCATCAGTCCCCTAGACTTAGAACTACTTAAACCTAACTAATCTAAGGACATTACACACATCCATGCCCGAGGCAGGATTCGAACCTGCGTCCGTAGCAGTCGCGAGGTTCAGGAGTGAAGCGCCTGGAACCGCTCGGCCACAACGGCCGCGCAATGATATGGGCCTTTAGTGGAATACTCCTACTACCTTTCCTGAATATTGGTGTGACCTGCGCAACTTTCTAGTCTTTGGGTACGGATCTTTGGTCGAGCGAGCGGTTGTATATGATGGTTAAGGATGGAGCTATAGCATCAGCATACTTTGAAAGGAACCTAATTGGCGTACAGTCTGGATCAGAGGATTTGCTTTCATTAAGTGATTTTAGTTGCTTCGCTGCTCCGAGGGTATTTACTTCTAAGTTACGCATGTTGGCAGCTATTCTTAATCAGAATTCTGGAGTATTTACTTCGTCTTCTTTAGTGAAGGAATTTCAAAAGGCTGTCTTTAGTACCCCTGCTTTCGCAGCACTGTCGGCAATAGTATTTCCACTGCTATCGCGCAGAGAAGATATTGACTGTGTCTTGCCGCTAGCATATTTCACATACTACCAGAATCATACGACCAGAATCCCTTTGGGTTTTCTGCCAGGTTTCGAGATAAAGTTTCGTTGTGAAAACTGTTATAAGCATCTCACAATGAGGTCCGCGCTAAATTTCTAGCTTCTGTAAAACAACGCCAATCTAGTAGATTTTGCGTTCGTTTAAATTTGGAATACTTTATTTCGTTGTTTCTTTAACAGTGTTCGGATCCGTTTTGTGTGCCAAGGTTCATCTCCGTCATTTATTGATTTATTTGGTACAAATGGCTCAATTGCTGTCGATACTATTTCTTTGAATTCAAGCCACATCTGGTCTACATTTACAATGTTAATCTGGCAGGAGTGGAAATTGTCTCTCACGAAGGTGTCAAGAGTATTTTTATCTGATGTTTTTAATAGGTATATCTTTCGTTTATTTTTGGAGGATTTGGGGGGTTATAATATTCATTATCGCTACGACAGCCCTATGTTCACTAAGCCCTGTATCCGTTTTGGTGCTCGTCATGAGCTCAAGATTTTTTGTTGCTAGGAGGTTAAGCATGTTTTCACAACCGTTTACTATTCGCGTGGACTCATGTACTAACTGGTCAAAATAATTTTCAGAGAATGCGTTTAGCACAATTTCGGATGATGTTTTATGCGTACCTTCTGATTGAAACACGTAATTTCGGCAACATATCAAGAGTCAGTCATCAGTCAGTCAGTGAGTCGGGTACGTGTTTGAAATTAAACATAAGTTTTATTTGAACCCTTCAGCAATTGTTTCACCTGGATTGGGAGGTCCGTAAAAGGATTCAATTATTATTTCATTCCAGTGGCCAAGAATGAGCTTTACGCATACTAACTCACAGGAACCAACTGCTTCAATTTCGCTACAAGATAAGCAGTTTCTAATAGCAGCAAACACGCCACTACCAACTGTGTTTAGCCCATCCTTGTGGAACACCGTTTGGTTCTTCGCTGAAACTTTGGCTGAACATATCTCCAGCTTTAGCCGCTTTCAGTACCTATAAAGATTTGAGAATCAGTACTTTCTGTTAGTGCTTGGAGCTCTGGCACTTCCCCAACACTGCTACGACAATTTCCAACTGTCATATCGATGGTTCCTGTATCTACGTTATTCCTATGTTCGACCTGCACCCTTTGAAGCCCTTTTTGTATTTCCCCGAGGCCCTCTAACCTAAAAAACCGCCCAGTCCACCCCACACAGTCTCTGTTACTCGTGTAGCCGCCTCCTGCTTGTTTTGGACTCCTGACCTATTCAGCAGAACCCGAAACCCCACCTCCTTATGGCCCAAGTCGAGGGACCTGCAGCCTACACGGTCGCAAAAAGCATCTGAGCCTCCGACACCCTCCATTCGGCTCTGTACTGAGGACCGCAATCGGCACTGTCTACTATGCTGCAAATGGTGGGGTCTGCTTTCATCTCGCAAGCAAGACTGGCAGCCTTTACCACTTCTGTTAGTCGTTCGATACCAGAGAGAACCTCTTCTGATACAAAGCGACACACATCATTGGTACCGACGTGAGCCACTACCTGTAGTTGGCTCCACCCTGTGCCCTTCATGGCATCTGGAAGGATCCTTCTCACGTCTGGAATGTCTCCACCCAGTATGCACACGGAGTGCACATTGGCTTTCTTCCCCTCCCTGGCACCCATGTCCCTAAGGGGCTCCATAACGCGCTTATCGTTGGAGCTCCCAAATACCAATAACTCGGCCTCTGTGACTGCCCAAGTCTTGCAGGCTGAGAAGTTCCCTCTGAAACAGGACAAGCGACTGCATCTGGCTGAAGGACGATGTCAGCCACAGTCAGCACCTGGAACCTGTTTGTCAGCCTAACTGGGGAGGCCCTGCTGGGAACTCTTTCACAGCCTACCACACACCGAGGCGATCGCTCATTCGACCACAGGTCAATGGTTAACTACAGTGCAAGCAGTAATCGGGATGGTCACCGGTGCGGGCTGATCGACGGACTCAGACGTGCTGGATGTCCATTAGATTCGCACGGCTGGCCCACAAAAGCGGTGCCTATCCACTGCAGCTTCAGTGTAATCGAAGCCATCACAGCCTGGAGCTGAGAGCCAAGTGTCACCAACTGGGCTCGCATCAGCACACAGCCATCAAAGTCCCTATCTATACCAAAGACCGTGGAAAACTACACTTAACAGACATATACTACGGAACTGTAACTGTAAACACAAAGGAAAACGCGAGAATGAACAAATTCTCATAGCTTTTAAGGTATGAACTTTAGAGCCCATGTTTACTAGACATTTTTTCTTGTTTTGGCGTACGGAAAATGTGTACGGAATGAAAATCAGGTCTTAAGTTCAGTTTTCGAATCCAATCTTCGATACTATGAAATACATCTCTCTTAATTTAAGCTCTTTGCTTCTAATCTTCCCTAGTGTGAAACACATCTCTTTAACTGAACAAGTGCTCATATCTCTTAAGGTATGCGTTTTAAAGCCCGTGTTTACTGGATGTCTTTTTCTTGTTTTGGCCCATACCACCTCCTCCCAAAATATGAGAAGCAAAGAGCTTGCAATAAGAGAGATGTATTTCATGGTTCGAAGATGAACAAGTGCTTAAGGTATGCATTTTAGAGCCCATGTTTACTAGCCTTTTTTTCTCGTTTTGGTATAAGAATCCTGTTCCTAAAGCTTGTCGCTGTTATTTTGGGACGCAGTGTGTAATGATCTTAAGAAATCACGACTCTGCAAGTAATGCAGAGAAGATCAGAAGGTAGAATGTGTGTATTGATCTGTGGACGTAATTTCTGTGATGTATTTAAAATACCAGGATTATAAGAGTTTTACAAACGTGAGCTGTGTTAGTCTAATTTTGTAAGTGTACGTTAGTGATAGATCTTGTTAGTAGCTTATGGGTCCCATGTGCTCTAAGAAAATAAAAAGCCTTTGGTCTCCCAGTTAACTTTTGATACTCATTTAGTAGCGTAGCCATAGCGTCAGATCAAGAACAACGTATTCAAAACGTGATTGCTATTTATGTACGGGGTCAGGGACATATTTAGAAGACATCAGGTGAATGGACAATTACAGAATCTCAGTGTTGTGCTTTGATGCAACAGAGTACAGATAGGCCCTTCAAGTGTTCTATATCTGAAGAAGAAACTCAGAGGAGGGAATGGATACACAGAGCGAATGTCGCGCTGGACACTGTCGTCACATGCGGTTGCTCCAAGGTTTCGATCGGTATCGCGATTTTTAATTTTATCGCATAGTCTAAAGAAGTTTTTGGACACTCTTCGTCGCCGAACTGATCTCATTATATTTGCTAGAGGCGGTCTTAAAAGATGCGTTTACACTTGTACGCCTTGCACCTGGTCACCGTGCGACTGTACTTCCCCCACACGCAAATAAAAGCATTAAGGTGCTTGTCTCATCCTCAACATGTGCTTGCGAGCGATTCAGATCACATTAGTGTTCACACTGGGCGCCTCATCTTCGGCGTTGGGCAAGGTACAGCTTCAAGGCGACTAGTTGCAAGGCACACAGGTGTAAAGGCACCTTTAACGGTACATACACTGAGACGACAAAGTCATGGGATAGCGATATACAGATGGCAGTAGTATACGGTATACAAGCTATGAAAGGACAGTGCGTTGGCAGAGCGGTAATTTGTATCAGGTGATTCATGTGAGAAGGTTTCCGACGTGATTATGACCGCATGACGGTAATTAACGCAGAATGGTAGCTGGAGCTAGACGCACAGGACATTCCATTACTAAAATCGTTAGGAAATTCAGTATTGCGCGACTCACAGTGTCAAGCGTGTTCCGAAAATACTAATTTCATTCATTACTTCTCACCACTGACAACGCAGTGTACGACTTCGGCCGAGAGCAGAGGCGTTTACGTAGAGCTGTCAGTGCTAACAGACAAGCAACGCTTCGTGAAATAACCTCAGAAATAAATGTGGGACGTACGACGAATGAAGCCGTTAGGACATTGCAGCGAAATCTGAGGTTAATGGGCTGCGGCAGTAGACGACCGATGCGAGTGCCGTTGCTAAATTTACATCACCCGCAGCGCCTCTCCTGGGCTCGTGACCATATCAGTTGGATCTTAGAAGATGGAAAACTGTGGCCTGGTTATACGAGTACCGATTTCAGTTGATAATAGCTGATGGTAAGGTTAGAGTGTGACGGAGGCACCGCAAAGCCATGCACCAAAGTTGTCAACAAGGCACTGTGCAAACTGGTGGTGGCTCCATAATGGTGTGGGCTGTTTTTACATGGAATGGACTCGGTGCTCTGGATGTTCGGGCACTTCGGACAATTTATATCGACTCATGAACGTTATATTCCCAAACAACGATGGAATTTTTGTGGATGACAATGCGCCATGCCACTGGGCCGCAATTTTTCGCTATTGGTTTGAAGAACATTCACGACAATTCGAGCGACTGATTTGGCTACCGAGATCGCCAGACATGAATCCCATAGAAAATATGTGGGACACTATCGACAGGTCAGTTCGTGCACAAAATCCTGCACTAGCAACACTTTTGTAATAATGGGTGGCTATTGAGGAAGCTTTGCTCAATAATTTTGCACGAGACTTCCAATGACTTGTTGAGTCCATGCCACGTCAAGGTGCTGCGCTGTGCCGGGCAAAAGCAGGTCCGATAAGATATTGCGAGGTATTCCATGACTTTTTTCTACATCTACATTTATACTCCGCAAGCCACCCAACGCTGTGTGGCGGAGGGCACTTTACGTGCCACTGTCATTACCTCCCTTTTGTGTTCCAGTCGCGTATGGTTCGCGGGAAGAACGACTGCCGGAAAGCCACCGTGCGCGCTCGAATCTCACTAATTTTACATTCGTGATCTGCTCGGGAGGTATAAGTAGGGGGAAGCAATATATTCGATACCTCATCCAGAAACGCACCCCTTCGAAACCTGGACAGCTAGCTACACCGCGATGCAGAGCGCATCTCTTGCAGAGTCTGCCACTTGAGTTTGCTAAACATCTCCGTAACGCTATCACGCTTACCAAATGGCCCTGTGACGAAACGCGCTGCTCTTCTTTGGATCTTCTCTATCTCCTCCGTCAACTCGATCTGGTACGGATCCCACACTGATGAGCGATACTCAAGTATAGGTCGAAGGAGTGTTTTGTAAGCCACCTCCTTTGTTGATGGACTACATTTTCTAAGGACTCTCTCAATGAATCTCAACCTGGTACCCGCCTTACCAACAATTAATTTTATATGATTATTCCACTTCAAATCGTTCCGCACGCATACTCTCAGTGTATACGACGCTGACTAATCTTTTGTTCGATGCTCTTGCTAGAAAGTCGTCCGTTAGTTAAACAAGCAAGAACTTTGGTACAGAGTCCGGAGACTGTAAGCCACGAGATCGGGTACTGACCTTTGCGGCGGCGTCCAGCGCGAACGTTGGCGGCACAGCTGCTGCCGACACCTGTCGCTCGCGGCAAGTTGTGTCGCAGAGTGGGGTTCTGCTGCAGTCTAGCGGCAATATCCACTTCTCCCGCCCCCCACCGCTTTCCCTGTTCTCCCGTTTCCCACAGGCTGTGGGCGCGACCGCGGTAGCCCCGAGACCCGCAAGGCCGCGGGCAGATTGCTGGCGCCCGCACTGCGTTGCGTTCGACAGGCGGCAGCGGCGGCGGCAGCGGATTTGACTGCGTGAGACTCACGTGAATCAGCGTTAACCCGCCCGCCCCCTCTTCCAACCGCCTTCCCCTTCCCCTTTCCTTTCCCACGCGCTCTCCATATCTGGCCCGCGGGACCGGCGGCGGGCAAGTTGATGAGGTTCCCCCAGCGAATCGACTCGATATCGACTCGCTTAGAATCGGCCGCCCGAATCTGGCAGCAGACGCGATGTTCGGCCACCTGACTTCTTCGACTGGCTCCAACCACTTTATGCGCCTCGCACGTCTGGGATAACTGACTAGAGTATAAAAAACGAATGTAAAAAATATTGAAAACGAAACAACATGGAAGAACATCACAAGGCGTTCGATGCAGTTCCGCACTGTCGCCTGATAAACAAAGTAAGAACCTACGGAATATCAGACCAGCTATGTGGCTGGATCGAAGAGTTTTTAGCAAACAGAACACAGCTTATTGTTCTCAATGGGGAAGTCTAAAGACGTTAAAGTAATCTCTGGGGTACCACAGGGGAGTGTTATGGACTATTGCTTTACACAATATATATAAATGACCTAATAGATAGGTCGGAAGTTCCATGCGGCTTTTCGCGGATGATACTGTAGTATATAGAGAAGTTGCAGCATAAGAAAATTGCAGCGAAATGCAGGAAGATCTGCAACGGATAGGCAATTGGTGCAGGGAGTGACAACTGACCCTTAACATAGACAAACGTAATGTATTGCGAATACATAGAAAGAAGGGTCCTTTATTGTATGATTATATGATAGCGGAACAAACACTGGTAGCAGTTACTTCTGTAAAATATCTGGTAGTATGCGTACGGAACGATCTGAAGTGGAATGATCATATAAAATTAATTGTTGGTAAGGCGGGTGCCAGGTTGAGATTCATTGGGAGAGCTCTTAGAAAATGTAGTCCATCAACAAAGGAGGTGGCTTACAAAACACTCGTTCGACCTATACTTGAGTATTGCTCATCAGTGTGGGATCCGTACCAGGTCGGGTTGACAGAGAAGATTCAAAGAAGAGCGGCGCGTTTCGTCACAGGGTTATTTGGTAAGCGTGATAGCTTTACGGAGATATTTAGCAAATTCAAGTGGCAGACTCTGCAAGAGAGGCGCTCTGCGTCGCGGTGTAGCTTGCTGTCCAGGTTTCGAGAGGATGCGTTTCTGGAGAAGGTATCTTATACCTTCCGAGGATATCACGAATGTAAAATTAGAGAGATTCGAGCGCGCACGGAGGCTTTCCGGCAGTCGTTCTTCCCGTGAACCATACGCGACTGGAACAGGAAAGGGAGGTAATGATAGTGGTACGTAAAGGGCCCTCCGCCACACACCGCTTAGTCGCTTGCGGAGTGTAAGTGTAGATGTAGAATTATCGAGTCATCGCGTAAAACCTGTTCCGGTTCCGATCCTTTTGGTTAGTTCTTACCTGGCATACTGTACGTTGGGCTTTTATTCTTAGCGGAATTAGAATGTAAAAATTTATTAGGTGACATCTGGTGCTGATAGTTAAAGACGTGGCCATCGAGAATCTGAACGATGGATAGAGCTCACACTGCCCATGAGAGGAGATAGGTTTTTCCTCCGCATGAGCTTAACAGCTCACGAACAGTGTTCCAATACTTACTAGAGAATCCAAATCATAACATGAATGTCTTATTTCCGGTAAGCTGAGCGTCACGGGAGTTACGATCACGTTAAGGATCGGACTGACTCATCGAAATCTTGCTTCATTAGACACAGATCATCAGACACAGTTGCCGAGGAAACGCAGTAATGTATATGAAAGTTATGTAAGAGGTCTCTTCTTTTAGCTATTATTTTCCCTCGTCGTCGTGTACACCATTCAGTAGTATTTTGAGTTGAAGATTAAAGTTATGAAATCGGACATCCGTACTTTTGATTCTTTATGTTGGTCTCAACACTTTGTTTGCCGCGCGGAGTGGCCGCGTGGTTTGAGGAGCCATGTCAAGGATTGCGCGGCCCCTTCCGCCGGATGTTCAAGTCCTCCCTCGGGCATGGGTGTGGGTTGTCCTTAGCATAAGTTAGGTTAGGTTAGTTAAATTACTGTGTAAGTGTAGGGACTGATGACCTCAGCAGTTTGGTCCCTTAGGAATTCACACATATTTGAACATTCAACACTTTATTTTATTGTTAGTACAAATGTTCTCATAATTGTTTGTTCAGCAGCAGAAAAGTTACTGAGATCTCTAAGTTAATTGCAACTATCGAGCAAATCCACAAGTACAATTTGGAGCTCGAAAATATGTGTCTTCTCTTAGTTAGTTGGTGAGATGTTTGACGTAAAAAGCAGTATAAGCTGTGTGCCGGCCGAGGTGGCCGAGCGGTTCTAGGCGCTACAGTTTGCAACCGCGCGATCACTACGGTCGCATGTTCGAATCCTGCCTCGGGCATGGATGTGTGTGATGTCCTTAGTTAGGTTTAAGTAGTTCTAAGTTCTAGGGGACTGATGACCTTAGAAGTCCCATAGTGCTCAGAGCCATCTTTTTATAAGCTGTGTGCCGGTGTTAAGTGTCGATCTACTATCATCAGTAGTTAGACGAAAAATAAATAGGATGTAAACCGTGTGGCAGTGTTCAGTGCTGATCTACTGTAACGAGTGGTTAGGTGGTTCAAACGGCTCTGAGAACTATGGGACTTAACATCTCACGTCATCAGTCCCCTAGACTTAGAATTACTTAAACCTAACGATATCACACATATCCATGCCCGAGGCAGCATTCGAACCTGCGACTGTAGCAGCAGCGCGGTTCTGGACTGAAGCGCCTAGAACCTCTCGGCCACAGCGGTCGGTCAATGAGTGGTTAGACGAAGCTCTGATCTGTGAAGTTGAGCACTAATTTATAAATGTTCATGACGTAGTAATTGTGAACTCGATCTGACCACAAGTAAATTTTTCACAATACACACGCATCAATCTACGCAATGGAAAAGAACAATGTACACTATGGTGACAAAAGTCGTGGGCTAACTTCCTAATATCGTTTCGGACCTACTTTTGTCCGATACTGTGCAGCAGATCGACGTAGTATGAACTCAACAAGTCGTTGTAAGTCCCCTGCAGAAATGTTGACCGTATTACCTCCACAGCCGTTCACAATTGCGAAAGTGTTGCTGGTGCAGGATTTCGTGCCATAAATGTTCAGTGGGTTTTCGTCGGGCGCTCAGGATGACCAAATCATTCGCTCTAACTTTCCAGAATGTTCTTCAAACCAATTGCAAACAATTGCGGCTCGGGGACGTGGCTAGTTGTCATCCTTAAAAATTCTCTCGTTGTCTGGGAACATGAAGTTAATGAATGGCTGAAAATGGTCTCCAGCTAGCCAAACATAACCAATTCCAGTCAATGATCGGTTCAGTTGGATCAGGGAACCCAATCCATTCCATGTAAACGCAGCCCACGTCATTATGGAGTCACCTCCAGCTTGCACGGTGCATTGTTGTCAACCTGGGTCCACGGCTTCGGGGGCTCTGCGTCACACTCGAAACCTGTCGTCAGCTCTTGCCGACTGAAATCGGGATTCATCTGACGAGGTCAGGGTCCAACCGATATCATCTCGAGCCCAGGAGGGGCCCTACCTGCGAGATCGTGCTGTTACCAAAGGCACTGGAATTGTTCGTCTGCTGCCAGAGCCCATTAACGCCAAATTTCGTGGCGTTGTCCTTACGAATACATTCGTCGTACGTCCCACATTGATTTCTGTGTTTGTATCACGCAGTGATGCTTGTCTGTTAGCACTGACAACTTAAATCAAAAGTCGCTGCTCTCGGTCGTTAAGTGAACGCCGTCAGCCACTGCGTTGTTTGGAGTGAGAAGTAATGCCTGAAATTTGGTGTTACCGGAACACTCTTACCCCTGTGGATCTCAGAATATTGAATTCCTTAACAATTTCCGAAAAGAAATGTCTCATGTGGCGAGGAGGAGGAGATTGGTCTTTACCGTCGCGTCGACCTCGACGTCAAGAGAGAAGGAGCACAGTCTCGGATTAAGGAAAGGATGGGGAAGGAAAGCGACCCCATGCGCCTAGCCCCACAAGTCCGGGTTCAAAGTTTGTTAACTCCCGTCGTGCCGCCGTCATCACGTGGGCAACATCTTCACATGAATCACCTGAGCACAACTGACAGCGCGACCAATGTACCGCCCTTTCATACCTTGTGTACACGATACTACCGCTATCTGTGTATGTGCATATCGCTATCCCACGACTTTGTCACTTCAGTGTACTTAGCCTACGTACACTACTGGCCATTAAAACTGCTACACCACGAAGATGACTTGCTACAGACGCGAAATTTAACCGGCAGGAAGAAGATGCTGTGATATGCAAATGATTAGCTTTTCAGTGCATTCACACAAGGTTGGCGCCGGTGGCGGCACCTACAACGTGCTGTCATGAGGAGAGTTTCCAACCGATTTCTCATACGTAAGCAGCAGTTGACCGGCGTTGCCTGGTGAAACGTTGTTGTGATGCCTCGTGTAAGGAGGAGAAATGCTTACCATCACATTACCGATTTTTATAAAGGTCGGAGATGACAGAGATGACAGGCATCTTATCCGCATGGCTGTAACGGATCGTGCAGCCACGTCTCGTTCCCTGAGTCAACAGATGCGGACGTTTGCAAGACAACCATCTGCACGAACAGTTCGACGATCTTTGCAGCAGCATGGACTATCAGCTCGGAGACCATGGCTGGGGTTACCCTTGACGCAGCACCACAGACACAAGCGCCCGCGATGGTGTACTCCACGACGAACCTGGGTGCACGAATGGCAAAACGTCATTTTTTGGGAAGAATCCAGGTTCTGTTTACAGCATCATAATGGTCGCATCCTTGTTTGGCGACATCATGGTGAGCGCACATTGTAAGCGTGTATTCGTCATCGCCATTCTGGCGTATCACCCGGCGTGGTGGTATGGGGTGCCACTGGTTACACGTCTCGGTCACCCTTGTTCGCATTGACGGCGCTTTGAACAGTGGACGTTACATTTCAGATGTGTTACGACCCGTAGCTCTACCCTTCATTCGATCCCTGCAAAACCCTACATTTCAGCAGGATAATGCACAACCGCATGTTGCAGGTCCTGTACGGGCCTTTCTGGATACAAAAAATGTTCGACTGCTGCCCTGGCCAGCACATTCTCCAGATCTCTCCCCAACTGAAATCGTCTGGCCAATGGTGGCCGAGCGACTGGCTCGTCACAATACGCCAGTCATTACTCTTGATGAATTGTGGTATCGTGTTGAAGCTGCATAGGCAGCAGTACCTCTACACGTCATCCAAGCTCTGTTTGATTCAATGCCCAGGCGTATCAAGGCCTTTGTTACGGCCAGAGGTGGTTGTTCTGGGTACTGATTTCTCAGGGTCTATGCACCCAAATTGCGTGAAAATGTAATCACATGTCAGTTTCTGTATAATATACTCATCCAATGAATACCCGTTTATCATCTGCATCTGTTCTTGATGTAGCAGTTTTAATGGCCAGTAGTGTAACTGAACATAAAAAGATAAGAAATCATTCATAAAATCCTACCTAAATTAATGCAATGAGGATGGTTCCTCTTTGCTGTAGTTACGAAACTCGGATTCAAAAAGATTTATCGCTGTAATGCTTCAAAAACCAACAGATCATAACGTATTTAAAGACTAGTCTGGATTCACTATTGGAAAAAAATATGAAGGCATCATTACTATGTGCTACACAAGATGCCATGTTATATGAACGAACCTATAGTCCACACAGTGCAATGTCTGTCACAGCAATCTGCGTTCTGCACACCGCCACCAAACTTATCCTCACTACCTATAAATTACTAATGCACAGTACCTAACATTCAGAGTGGAATGGTGTGTATTATTAAAGTTTTTCTTATTCATACACTGATTAACCATCGAAAAGACGAAGGGAGGATCCTGGCAGCAGGTGTGTTATGTGCAAGAACTGATAAATGGCTTAGGGAGAGCAAAAATATATAGTAGTAATACGGAATTTAAATACTATATTGATCTCAAATTGTTCTAACAAGTCATATAAACCACTGAGGTTTCTCAACACATTTGAGATGAATCGAAGTTCGGTAAATCCTAGGATTAAGTATGCTCTGTACATTTTGTCGAATACAGTAATAAATTACAATGCAGGAGAGAATGATGAGATTGAGTAAATAATACATCGGAGTTAATAATGACGACTCTCTCCCGTGATCAGCTTCCACCTTACGGACAACGAGCGCCCTGTGAGCCTTCTTCGCGCTACGTAACTGAGTACGAAATCACATTTTAATTCAAATGGTTCAAATGGCTCTGAGCGCAATGGGACTTAACATCAGAGGTCATCAGTCACCTAGAACTTAGAACTACTTAAACCTAACTAACCAAAGGACATCACACACATCCACCTGTGGCAGTAGCAGTCGCGCGGTTCCGGACTGAAGCGCCTAGCCGGCCGCGGTGGTCTAGCGGTTCAGGCGCTCAGTCCGGAACCGCGGGACTGCTACGGTCGCAGGTTCGAATCCTGCCTCGGGCATGGATGTGTGTGATGTCCTTAGGTTAGTTAGGTTTAAGTAGTTCTAAGTTCTAGGGGACTGATGACCACAGATGTTAAGTCCCATAGCGCTCAGAGCCATTTGAACCATTTTTTTTGAAGCGCCTAGAACCGCTCGGCCACCGCTGCCGGCACGTTTTAATTCACCACAAGTTCTGCATGGGGAATGATTGCAAAATAACTGTGCAGAAGCTTCTATCACACGGCTGAAGTGATCTACGTAGGAACAATCACGGCAAAAAGAACTGAAGTGACTTCAAGTAAAATATCCAATCTGCAGTCGTCGCTTCCAAATTGCTACGCTTCGAATCCAAGAACACAATGCTTTCAAATGCATCAGGCAGTTTTCCCAGATGATAGTACACGTTCGTGATTGACTGAGACGAGTGGACTGAAAATTGTTGGGCACTAAACAGCTTGGTCATCAGCTGCCTTTCAAGAGACCAAAGTTCTGGTGAATGAGGAATACGCTTGGGAGAGCGAAAAGCAAAAGTCACATAATGATAGCTACAGCAACAGACAATATCGCTTACAAGTTCTAGTCATACCACTGTTATATGTTAAAAGAATTAATAAAACATTGGAAGTCAACATAATAACTGGTTGATCGCGGAACTAAAGGGACGAGCCAGCCACTAAGAAAACACAATAAAACTGCGTCCGATTAAACTGGACAGGAGTCATAACGTCACCAGTTGTCGCGCCATTATTTCGTCGCCCAAAGTGGCTGTTGCTGCCTTACGGTGTATAAAGCAATAGACAATATTGGTATTAATACAGAGAATTATGTAGGCGCACAAGTCGTCCTGCATGGTCCATCAGTGTTCTGTGGTGGAGTTCTGAACTTTACCCTAAGCCTCAGTGATACGTTGCAGCATGGTAACGACTGGGTAACCGTAGCCCTCGTCCGTGGACCTGAAGTTGATAATGTTCCAGGGCTAGAAAGTTTTAACAGTCGTGACGTCATCGCGTATCGGACATTTCACATTGCAGAGGCCTACGATAGAGATATGGGTAAATCATATTACCTGTCGACCATGTCTTTCGTTCTCAGGACCAGGAATCATCGTAAAATAAATGAATCAGAATCTGTGTCAGTGTGGGTTAAAGGTGTTGACAACTGTAAAAAAATTAAACTCGTTGGAGAGACAGTGTATAAACTGTGTATAAACTGTCGATGACACGCTTCGCTCAGGCCGCCCAAGGGCTGCTACTGCAGTGGATGATAGCTACCTACAGACTATGGCTCGAAGGAACCATGACAGCGACGCCACCATGTTGAATAATGATTTTCATTCAGCCACAGGACGTTGTGTTAAGACTCAATCTGTGCGCAATAGGCTGCGTGGTGCGCAACTTCACTCCCGACGTCTATAGCGAGGTCCATCTTTGCAACCACGACACCATGCAGCGCTGTACAGATGGGCCCAACAACATGCCGAATGGGCCTCTCAGCATTGGCATCACGTTTTCACCGATGAGTGTCGCATATGCCTTCAGTCAGACAATCGTCCGGGACGTGTTTGGAGGCAACCCGGTCAGGCTGAACGCCTTCTATACACTGTCCAGCGAGTGCAGCAAGGTGAAGGTTCCCTGCTGTTTTGTGGTGGCATTGTGTGAGACCGACGTACGCCGCTGGTGGTTACGGAAGGCGCCGCAACGGCTGTAATTTACGTGAATGCCATCCTCCGACCGATAGTGCAACCATATCGGCAGCATATTGACGAGGTATTCATCTTCATGGACGACAATTCACACCCCCATCGTGCACATCTTGTGAATGACTTCCTTCAGGATATCGACATCGCTCGACTAGAGTGGTCAGCATGTTCTCCAGACATGAACCCTATCGAACATGCCTGGAAAAGATTGAAAATGGCTGTTTATGGAAGACGTGATCCACCAACTACTCTGAGGGATCTACGCCGAATCGCCATTGAGGAGTGAGACAATCTGGACCAACAGTGCCTTGATGAATTTGTGGATAGTATGCCACGACGAACACAGGCATGCATCACTGCAAGAGGACTTGCTACTGGTTATTAGAGGTACTGGTGTGTACAGCAATCTGGGCCACCACCTCAGAAGGTCTCGCTGTATGGAGGTACAACATGCAATGTGTGGTTTTCATGAGCAATAAAAAGGGCGGAAATCATGTTTATGTTGATCCCTGTTCCAATTTTCTGTACAAGTTCCGGAACTCTCGCAACCAAGGTGAGGCAAAACTCTTTTTATGTGTGTATTTGCCGATGATCAGGTACTGATAGAGAGAGAGGATGTCAAATTTGTTAATGGAAGCGTTTGAATGATGCGGGCTTAGAATAAATTTGAGCAAAACAGCATATCTAGTGGCTTAGAATCGTCGTCGTCGGCTGATACTCGTATCCGAGTTTTCATTTCTCTCCTGAGATTTCCTTTGTCACGGTTCAGGCGTGGAAGTGTCGTTGATGGCTTAGCAATCCAATCCTAGCGTGGAACAGGCGGCCACAGACATTACAGCTGATGGAAGGTGGAGGACGTGGCTGAGCCTGGAGGAGTTTACGTCTCTGGCGTTTGTCATTCTCCATTCTCCGACGTTCCAGCTCAAAGTTTTGAAGAGCATTTGAGGTAACTGAGCGCCAGCGACTTCGGTCTTCTGCTATTGTGGACCAGTTACTCGGATCGATGTTCAAGTTTTTCAGATTTTTCTTGTACTGATCCTTATAACGTTTGAGAGGGGCACCTCGTGGCCTTTTACCTGTGCTCACTTCGCTGTACAGCATTTGGCGTGGAAGTCTGTCATTTTTCATCCGCTGGACATGTCCGACCCATCTGAGTTGATGCCCAATGATAAGAGCTTCCATGTTATGCATTTTTGCTTTCTCTAGAACAACCGTGTTGGATATGAAGTCATCCCATTTCAAGTTCATGATATATCTTAGCTTCTGTTGGTTGAAGCGTTCTAGTTTGTTCAGATCGCAGCGATATAACGTCCAGGTTTCGCAACCATATAGCAGGGTGGAAATGAATACAGCTTTGTACACCATCAGTTTGGTGTACAGTGTTAGGTCTTTATTCAGGAAGACACGCTTTGTAAGACGACCAGATGCTACATATGCAGCACGTAATCTATTCTCCACATCTTTTCCAGATGAGCAGTTGGATGACAGTACGCTTCCCAGGCAGAAGAAATGGTCCACTTGTTCCAAGTGTGTATCATAGGTGGATATGCTGAAGTCAGGAACGGAGGAGCCAGGAGTTGGCTGCGCCATCACCTTTGTCTTTGGAATATTGATGGAGAGACCAAATCGTTCGTACGCCCTGCTGAAGGAATCAACTGACAGCTGCAACTGCCGGGAAATAGCAAAACAAACAAAGAAGAGGATTCTGTAAACAGCAGTGGAGAGAGTACTAATATAGGATGCAGAAGGATAGGCCTTGGAGGAGCAGCAGTGAAGGAGAGTACAGGTAGTAGAAATGGATAGTATAAGGAGTGGCAGCCAGGATACCAAGAACAGAGCGGAGAAGAAATGAAATTAGGGAGCTAATGGATATGGAAAAACCAGTCGTTCAACGAACTGAGAATAGAGCTCTTTAATGGTTTGGCCATGTACGGCTAATGGAGCAAGGACGATGGCCATAAGGAATCATGAAATGGTCGCCGCCAGGAAGGAGGAAGCGTGGACAGCCGAGATTAACATGGAGAACGGGACTAATTGGAATGACGAGGACGAGAGATCTGAAAGAGGAACCTGTCATGATCGTGTAGGCTAGAGAATGGTAATACAGGCAACTGTTGAAAAGTGGAGAATTCCTTATAAGTAAATGGAAGTAATACCCTTTTTAAAAGTAGAGACCGAGTAGTGAGATTGCTTAGCTCCGTCACGTCCAAGTTAAGAATGGGCCTGTCAATTACCCAGGGAGGGGATTTGCTCCGTCCCCGTTCAAGAATTAGTGTGTCTGCTTCACCAATTTACTCGAAATTATGTTCTCACGAACAGAAAAGGGCTTAGTAGTTCGGTGACCGTTTTATGTGCCCCATCATCGGCAACAGGATGACTGGAGAAGGAATTCAGTTTGTATACATGTCGCACCATGAGGGGTTCTCGCTGAATGGTAAAAGGTGGCTCATTTGTCTCTGCACAGAGAGTTAAGAATGGGACTGGAAAAATTTCGGAAATTTATCGTAAGACGTTATGGGACCAAACTGCGGGCGTCATCGGTCCCTAAGCTTACGTACTACTCAATCTAACTTAAATTAACTTGCTCTAAGGACAACACACACACCCATGCCCTAGGGAGGACTCGAACCTCCGCCGGGGGGAGCCGCGCGGACCGTGACAAGGCGCCCTAGACCGAGCGGCTACCCCGCGCGGCCAATGGGACTGGTTCGGTAGGCACCTGTGGCCACCATAATGCCTGCAGTTGGACAGTGTCCAAGATTTTTAAATAAGAAGGGCTAAATTCATTACACTATGCTGCAATAATCAAGCAGTGTGCGCAGGGAGATTATATAGTAGGTGAGTAAACTGGATCGATCTGCTCCCAATTTTTACTGCTAAGACATTTTAAGATATTTAGTACCTGATCAAAGATGAGACCCAAGAACCCCACAAGGTCTTAAAATGCAAGACGGTTCTCCTCATCCAGGGTTCCAGGTAGGGAAAGCATTGATGTGAACGAGTAAAATACACGCATAAAGTTCTTTCCTTGGAGAATTTAAAACCAGTGGTACCATCCCAATGCTCCAGCCTCTTAAGGGTCAATTGCAGTTGACGTGCTGTAGTCATGTTACTGGAGGATGAGTAGAACGCTGCAAACTCACACATAAGGAACAACTGTCTGGTTTCCTTTTCCTGAACGATATACTATTAATCCGTTTAATAATAGGATGATCCTCTCATCAAAGATGAAAAAACGCTACAGCAGCGCTACAACGAGAGACCTCAAAGAATTGGCACCATTAATCGGTAATGATTGCTGAATGTTCGTGCAGAGTGCAGAAAAGACTATTTCTCAATTTAAAGGAAATCTACACCTGTGGATAAAAGCAGAGTACAGTTTAAGAATCAATTATCAAGTAAAATGCTGTGCAAACGAACATATCAAAGTGACCAAGCTACACACTTCACTGTGTTCTAAATTGTTCAAAAAGATTTGCATTAACTTTCTTGAGACATAGCTTGGAGAGGTTGTGCTTCTTTGATCGGGAAACTAACTGTGTAACAGACGATAAAATAAGGATGCATTGTCAGTCCAGTTTGGTAGAGCGATGTGTATCCAGTCGTGGGTAGACCAATGCAGCTCGTGTGCGCTCTTCCGCCGGCCGCCGTGGCCGAGCAGTTCTAGGCACTTCAGTCTGGAACCACGCGACCTCTAGGGTCGCAGGTTCGAATCCTGCCTCGGGCATGGATGCGTGTGACGTCCTTAGGTTAGTTAGGTTTTAGTAGTTCTAACTTCTAGGGGACTGATGACCTCAGATGTTAAGTCCCATAGTGCTCAGAGCCATTTGACCATTTTACGCTCTTCCGTCTGTCTCGAAGTGTCATTTCAAGCTTAGGCCCTGTGCGTATTGGTAGGGATGGCCAAGAATTCTGCACACATGCAGTGCTCTCGCTCACGTATAGAGTTCTGATACCGGCAGCAAACTTTCCCTATTATTACGACACGCTGTCTCACAAGGGAAGGTCGCGATAGTTGTCGCAGCGAATAGAACAAAACAATTTTATTTGTTACTGACTAGAAAGAGAAACTCTTTGTTAAGGTTTATGTGCTATGCTGTAATCGCCTTGACAGGAGGGACAGGAGTAGGTGCGGTGCTAATAGGTCTTCCCTTTCTACCAAAGTTCTTTTGCGTACAGCTCTGAAAGCAGCGTAGTGGCTACAATACATCAGATGAATTTGTATTTGGTCTTAGAGCAGATTACATCATTTTTGTGGTGTGGAAGTGTGTTTACACAGTTCGTAAGTGTTCCACCCTGGGTCCAGGGCAGTAGTTGTGAAACTGGTGGTGGAGTACTTTGGTATTGCAGAAGATTTACCTACAGGAGAAGAGCATATGATTTATGAACAAATGGAGCAACAGTTGGCAGAAGAGGATGCTGTAATATCAGACGTTACTATAGTTTTAATAGATGAAGAAGCATCAGATGAAGAAAATGATAGTGCCATGGCAGTGAGGGTTGAGGCAATGTCACCAGCAGCGGATTTCCTGGGAAACATCAGTTATTGTTATCAGCCACCACCTCCAAAAAACGATCAAATTTCCGAAAGGATATCTGGCTCATGTGTACAAGATAAGGACAAAATAACCAAGGCAAAAAAAAAAAAAAATGGAAATGTTGATCCTCCCCATCTGTGTCGTCCGGGAATAGTAATTGATACGACACGCACCTGAAAACTACAACAATGTTAGCACAAAGAAGGAAAATAAAGAGCAAGACTGTGTTAAAAAAAACTTTGAAATTAGGCTAAAACAACGTGATTCGTCATATCCAAGAATTCTACAGGATATGACAAATAGTTGAAAGGTGTGTGTATAATTTTACAGGTAATTTTCTTGTTTTTAGATGTCTTAGGACGCGCATGTAATATTTGTATCGTTTAGTTACACCCAAAATGCCTCGTCAGAGACGCTGCCCTGCCCGGAGACAAATTTGGTCACCTTCGCTCTTTGAGGGCGCACAGGTGTTGAGTGCTAATTGCGAGGAAAGGAAATAGGAATTTGTAGCTGCGTGTTGTGCCTGTGCTCTTGTACAGGAAGTATGCAGAAAATGGTGTTCTTGGGAATTATTTTATTGATCTGATGGAAGATAGTATTATTATAAAAGGCATATTATCATTATGTATTGGAGAATATGGACTTTAAGATAGGGAATAAACATATTTTAAATTATTGCATTTCTCCTGTGTTGATCTTACACAATAGTACTTTATAATGAAATATTTTCTTACTGTTTGCTAAGACTTCAGAGGTGAAGTTTTGTAAATGGAATACTGTCAAGAAAGTTCTTAGAGGTGATAGTTTTAAATACAATTTTTTGAGAAGAATTTTTGTCTAGAGAGTAACTCAGATTATCCTACGTCATTATCCAGCTACCATTACCTGATGAACTCTCTCTTTTATGAGAACAAAGTCTGCACTTGAGTCTCTGTAGCTAGCAGCAGTTCAGAAAATGAGACACTCCTTTTCTTCCTTTTCGACGAGAGCATTTGCACAGCATTTTCCATTGCAACACAGGTAAGCTAAATACAGAGGAAACGACTTCCCAATTTCATAGGGTCAGCTAACAGTGTCAAGTGTAATTATTCTCACCAAAGTTCAGAGTAATTTCTTTTTTTGTAACAGACAGTGTTGGCTTAGGCAGGGCATGTTTCATTTATATTCTCGCAGTCAGATTTGCTTCTCATTCTTCCAGATGGATTTAGTTAACTGTAAACACGAGATCAGCTTATGCACACATTTCTTTGGTATGCAACAGCTTACATTCATAAACGGATTATAAATTAAGATAGCGACAATCCAGAAGCAAAGCAAACAGGAGTATATTCACATAATCTTCTTCATCTTTTTTATTTATTAAAATAAGTTTCATAGCGAATTACGTGAGCATTTTATAGCAAAGAGACAGGAAAACGCAAAAATACATGACCGCACATAGAGATTTTGGACACTGAAATTAATGAAGAGAATTGAACATCAGTTTATTGCGGTTCAAAGCTTACAATTCGTGGGTATAGATATTTAAATGTAAGAATAAGACTGTTTGTTCCAAGATAGCCCACAAAGTCAGCGAACGGTTTGTTGAAGACGATGTCCGTATTTAACAAAAAGGTTATCAGTTCGTGAGAGAAATTACGTCTCTCATCGAGGAAAAACGTCCGTCACCAGATGAAGTAATTAACGCTGACCGATCAAGAGTTAATAAAGAGTAGCGATCTGAAAGGACTCGCACAGTGAAAGGAACCAGGCACGTCGTTGGTGCGGTTGGATCCATAGCGACAACCACACACAATGCTTGGGACTGTGGTGGATGGTACGCTGCTACCCCATTTGTATGTCCTAGTATCAGAGCCCGCCAGCCACTTTCTTGCAAAAATGAATATAAATTTACCGAATATCATGGTGTTCGTTAGTAATTCTGCTAATATGACTAAGAGGGATTTAAAAGTCTTCCTATAACAAGTAATGTGGCTAGATATACAAGAAAAATCTAAAGCCCTTTTTTTGTTTGACTCCTGGACAGCCAACAAAGATGACTAATTATACGACTCTATAGTTTCTGAAGGCTCTTAGGCTCGTATTAATGATAAACCTTATAGATTAGTTTTATAATATGAAGAGATTGCCAGACATACATGTAACAAGTTTTGTCAAAGGCCTAAAGATCTTTGGTCAACTCCTCAATATTTTGTACAATGTAATACTTATAGTTCTGATCTTCTCTGCAGTGCTGCTCTGTGTACACTTAGTATTGGAATGTTTGCTTCTAAGAGCCCTGTGTCGTATACTGATATTCATGACATGCTCTACAACTTATTTAATTAATAACAAATATAATGTGCGGGCTTAAACCATTTTAATCCTGTAAGTATTCGTGTATATTTTGCACTTCTTTGAAGAAAAACTGTTAACATTTCCTGTGTACTACACATAATTATGGTAAATTACGGTTAAATTGATGAAGAGGCTGATTCCAACAAAGTGCACAGCAATTGTGCAGCGTGGCATTTTCTTCTGCCGTGTGAAATATGTGAAATTTATCACAGATACAATTTTGTTACCTTCTTACAATGACATTAACGTATCACATAGAGACCACTTCATTCGCCTTCAATCGTTTGTCCATTTCTAGTTCTCGACGGCACGATACTCCATCTTACTCAAATTTGCAGGCCGGCCTCTGTAGCGGAGCGGTTCTAGGCGCTTAAGTCTGGAACCGCACTACCGCTATGGTCGCAGATTCGAATCCTGATGTGTGTGATGTCCTTACCTTAGTTAGGTTTAAGTAGTTCTAAGTTCTAGGGGACTGATGACCTCAGATGTTTAAGTCCCATAGTGCTCAGAGCCATTTGAACCATTTTTTTCAAATTTGCATTTTCTCAATGCGGCTACGCCAGTAGCTTTCATGGTCTATTTAAAACACCCTAGGAGTACTGATTCTAAGAAAGATTAACGGAAGAGTGTTTACGTAAGAACTGTGACCAAGCTGCTTTCATCAAATGTGCACACTGCCAAAACTATTTATGCATTCATCATGATGTTATTGCTGACTTGCATTTTTTTGGCCATCGATGGGATAGTCAAGTAAGTAAACTCCGCTGTAGAGTTTTCATGTCATTTTATTGACTATTTGTTTCAAATAATCCATTTGTGTAATAATCTTTGACGACTGGTATCTTCTGTTCTAATAGTCCATAGTAGCTAAAATTTTTATGTTGGATGTATATATCGTTGCTCTATTAATTGCGCTTTGTACGGATGTAATTTGTGTGACAGCATATTGTGACCTTCCCTTGTGAGAGGGCAGAAGGGAAAGAGCGGAAAACTGTCAACGGGCTGCGTTTAGATGGGAATGCAATGGCTGAGAGAAAACTGAACGTCTTGCGTGTGGCTTTGTTACATATTTCGTAACAGCATGGACCAAAAAAAAAAATCAGATTTGTTTAATCATTCTTGGTACGATAAAGATAAACTAAAATTTATATCTGGTACAAACGGTCAGCATACGGACATTCGCAGAAAATTTCGCAGTTTTTTGCCACTTGGATTGCCATGTAATTGACTTAATTAGTTCCATAATCGAGGAAAGCCTTTCAGGCACATAGAATATGTGATCAAAAGTATTCGTACACCCCCAAAAAACATACGTTTTTCATATTCGGTGCATTATGCTGCTACCTACTGCCAGGTACTCCATAACAGCTACCTCAGTAGTCATTAGACATCGTAAGAGATCAGAATGGGGCGCTCTGAGAAACTCACGGACCTCGAACGTGCTCAGGTGATAGGGTGTCACTTGTGTCACTTGTGTCATACGTCTGTACGCGAGATTTTCACACTCCTGAACATCCCTAGATCCACTGTTTCCGATTTGATAGTGAAGTGAAAACGTGAGGGGACAGGTACAGCACAAATGCGTACAGGCCGGCTTTGTCTGTTGACTGACAGAGACCGCCGACAGCTGGAGAGGTTCGTAATGTGTAATAGGCAGACATCTATCCAGACCATCACACTGGAATTCCAAACTGCATCAGAATCCACTCCATGTACTATGACACTTAGGCGGGAGGTGAGAAAACTTGGATTTCGTGGGCGAACGGCTGCTCATAAGTCACACATCACGCCAGTAAAAGCCAAACGACGTCTCGCTTGGTATAAGGAGCTTAAAAATTGGGCGATTCAACAGTGGAATCACGGTACACAATGTGGCGATCCGATGACAGGGTGGGCGTGGCGAATGCCCGGTAAACGTCGTCTGCCAGCGTGTGTAGTGCCAACAGTAAAATTCGGAGGCGGTGGTGTTCTGGTGTGGTCGTGATTTCATGGAGGGGGCTTGCGCCCCTTGTTGTTTTGCGTGGCACTATCACAGCGCAGACCTACATTGATATTTTAAGCACCTTCTTTCTTCCCACTGTTGAAGAGCGATTCGGGGATGGCGATTGCATCTTTCGCCGGCCGCGGTGGTCGTGCGGTTCTAGGCGCTGCAGTCCGGAACCGCGGGACCGCTACGGTCGCATGTTCGAATCCTGCCTCGGGCATGGATGTGTGTGATGTCCTTAGGTTAGTTAGGTTTAATTAGTTCTATGTTCTAGGGGACTGATGACCTCAGATGTTAAGTCCCATAGCGCTCAGAACCATTTTTTTGATTGCATCTTTCAACACGATCGAACACCTGTTCATAATGCACGGACTATGGTGGAATGGTTACACGACAATAACATCCCTGTATTGGAGTGGCCTGCACAGGCTCCTGACCTGAATTCTATAGAACACCTTTGGGATGTTTTGGAACGCCGACTTCGTGCCAGGCCTCACTGACAGGCATCGATACCTCTCCTCAGTGCAGCACTCCGTGAAGAGTAGGGTGCCATTCCCCAAGTAACGTTCCAGCACCTGATTGAACGTATGCCTGCGAGAGTGGAAGTGTCATCAAGGCTAAGGGTGGGCCAACATCGTACTGAATTCCAGCATTACCAATGAAGGGCGCCACGAAGTTTTAAGTGATTTTCATCCAGGTGTCTCGATAGTTTTGCTCACATATTGTATGTTTATAGAAACGTTGTATCGCGTTTGTAATCTTATTAGCGCGATGTTGAAACGCTTCCCGAGCAAAACAGCATGCAATTCAGGGACAGCTGTACCGTTGAGACGTTCGCTCACTGTCCGTGCGAGCCTCAACTGCCACCGCTAATAGCGTGCTGTGCTTGGCCACTGCAGCAGGACATCGAAAAGGCTTTCGATCGTCTATGGCACAACGGCCTAATACGCAAACTCAGTGACGCAGGGTTCCCCGACGGGCTCGTACGTCTCATACACTCATATCTCACGGACAGGAGTTTCAACACTGACGTGCAGGGCAAACAATCGACACGGCATGGTATACAGGCAGGAGTACCCCAAGGAAGTATCCTAGGGCCCTTACTGTTTAACCTCTACATCAACGACCTCCCAGCTACACATAACACGACGGTAGCAATCTACGCGGATGACACTGCCATCCTTGCGCAAGATTGGAAGCCGTCTAACATTAACTCACGACTACAGACCGCACTCAGAACGGCGGAGCCTTGGCTGGTGAAATGGCGTGTTAAAGTAAACGTCGACAAGTGCGAGGCCGTTCTGTTCACTAGAAGACCGAAGCAACTGCGCAAACATCAGCACTGCAACCCAATAACACTACACACACGCCCAATACGTTTCCGCGAGAAGGTCAAATACCTCGGTGTCTGGCTGGACAGGAAACTACTCTGGGGGGACCACATTCAACACGTGACCAACAAAGCTAACGCGAGGCTCAAACAACTCTACCCTATGCTTAACAGGCGTAGCACACTAAACAGGAGGGTGTCTAGGTCCATGTACATGACACTTATTAGACCCCTGATGACGTACGCAGGCCCTGTCTGGGGATACGCTGCGCCAACTCGCCTGCGCCGTCTGCAGCTCATACAGAACAAAGTACTCAAAATCATAAGCAACGCTCCGCGCTACACACGCATCGCGGATCTTCACCGGGAATACCGGCTAGATACTATCTTGCAGGTATTCCAAAAACTCTCCACACGACTGTACAATAACACGAGACACTCGCGCAACCCGTTTATCCTTTCTCTGGGTAACTACGACCACAACCATAGATGGAAGCATAACAGACCAAAGACATTACTGGCTAGGAACTGAACATCTATGGTCTATAGAACGCTAACACGACAGTACTGGCGAGCCCCTGCAACACAGTTATTACTGGAAACCCAGATGTGCGACTAGCCGAAAAACAGGCAACCGCAGGGAAACCGTACTGTACACAGCACGCAAACCAGCCACACACACACCCCTACACAGTCCGTGAGCCGATCTATGACCGATCGCCCACTAATCCACAACGACCTTGAACTGTTGCAGGGACGCAGCAACTGCAGCAAGCGCCGCAACAAGCTCCAACAACGACAAAGGTAACGATGCACGATACCTCGAACTAACACAACCACACCTTGCATGCACTGTCGCAGATAGCAAGCCGCTACTGCCCTTACTACCCGTCCTACTGTCGCAGAGGTTTTTTTCCCTTGGCGCTGGCCTTGGCACTTTTTTTCCTCTGCTCTTACAACCGCTACCCTTCGATCGCTTTCGACCACTTCTATCTCCTGATGGACCATGTTAATGAGTAGTCTTACCCAGACGCATGGATAACATCACAGCCTGCATCCTGTGACGCCTTGATTCAAAACTAACATGCATACGGAGGTGACAGTAGAACTTTTGTGTTGGTCACCACGTTGGTGCGGGCGTGGAGGGGCCCCATCCTTTGTGGCCACTGCAGCGCATGTTGTCGCCCGTCTCCAAGGAGCTGTGGACGGACTCTGCCCAGGAGGGAGTTTCTTCGTGCGGCTGAAGCCACCAGCCAGAAGCCACCAGCTGGTGCCATCTGCCACGTTTGCGGAGAAATGTGCTTTCGCGTCTGATAACTGACGTGAGGCGTCGTGTGTGTGTATGTCGGGCTGACTGGTATCCTGGTGTTGTTCTAATGAAAGTGCGTTGGCGGGCTTAATACGACGCTGAGTCGAGGCCGAGGGTGCTTGTGTGGTCCGTTGGCGTTTGCCGTATACCATGAGTCGTAGGCATCGGGCAAAGTCAGCCACGCTGTTTAGAGCTTGCCTCTACATTCGGAACTGACTAGATAGCATCCATGCGAAGGTCCATGCGAAGGCGGTCAATGTTTGCCTGAGAGCGTTTTCTGGAACACGTGAAATCACGTTGAGAAACTGAGTTGTCTTTGATGGTGTTATTTCCACAATTGGATGAGTTTTATTATCGCATGGAAACCGCCTGGAAGCTCAGCCGGTAGCTGCGTTTATCGGTTATCGTTAACTTTCTGCTGTTGATTGACGTCGTTGAATTACTGGCGTTGGTATTAGAGCTTGATTGTTATCATTGTCTCCTTCCAAGTGTTGGTGTTGTAGTCAATTCTTCCGGCGTGTATGATCCATCCATCCATCTGTGACGAGATCTACCTAGTTCTCTCTTTCCAGTCGGGCGATAATACATTGTCTATCTGGGCAGTCTATCTTCTGTCATTCAATGAACATGATCGTTGTATTTCATTCTATCCATTTATTTCTTGTAATTAACTGAAAAGGTTTTTAAATCTTGTTGTTTCGTTCCTTATTTGATCCATTTCATTACACCCTCTTACATATCTCACGAACTTCATCTCTGCTGCCCATATACGTGATTTTTCTTTCTCTTTTGTATTACTGTCCATGGTTCGGAACCATGTACAGGAGTAGACATTGTCTGTCGGTAAACTGAAGAGCGAGCGAGCGAATCCCCACTCTGCCAACCCACGTCACAGGGCGCTTCTACAAGCTGTTTCACAACGTAGTACCGGCCCTGCCGTGGCACGCGCCTTAAATCTGTGGCAACGCCGTGTGGAGGTACGTCTCGGCTGCGTTTATTTTTAGACAAATGCATTAAGACCGCAAGGAATAGAAAAAACGATTAATTCTTCTGAAACACAACATTACAGAGTAAATAATATTAACATAAGAACGGAAGTCAGGATTCTATTACAAACGTAGGACCGAATGCCTGTTCACGTGAATGTATGTTCCTCTATTGCTATTAGCAAAACGAATCCCATATAATGCAATCAATCTGTAGAATTTAAGGCTTGTTATTACTTTGTGTGTCTACTGAAAGGTAGAAGTTTTCCTTAAAGGGTTGTATTGAAACTTAACAATTCTTGTAACACGAAGAGTGGTTGAGAGGTAAGCAGAAATTTATAATTTTGTGTGTTGTAGTAGTCCGATTTGCACTACCGAGACAAAGATTTAGAGTTGCATCAGCATCAAAGGTTTTACGTGATTTTGAAACTGTCTATGACGATGGGTTTTCTCCCAAAATTATTAGTTCTCCTTCGTGGCGATTCCAGTAAACCATGCGGCTTATTTTCACGTTCCTCCCTTATGCGTCCTATTGCGCGAGGCTGACGTTAGCATAAATTGCAGCCCTTTGATTGGGACTGATAATATTAGCCAACAGTTCTTTTTGCGTTGCCTCTTTAATACACGCTGTAATAACATTAGAGACGATAGAACGCTCGTTACTCCGCAAATACCTCCTCTTCTTCGTATTCTGCACATTTTCTTGCAATGCTAGACGATTATCTATCACTTCCGGATATCGAAGTATATCAGTAAGTATATGAAGTTCACTGACTGACACAATCAGAAACGAGGTATATCACTGCCCGCCCATCTACACCGCTTGACAGATAATGGGCAACAGATTTTGGGTACCGTGTAGGCCGGTAGCAGCGTTCTTCCGGGAAAGGCCACTTCCCCCTCTAAAAGCGCTGCTCGCTCTTGAGTTTACAGACAGACTATACATCCATACCTTTATAGAATCTCATTGGTGTTTTTTCGTGTTTTTGTTCCCAAAGTTCTTCCAATTGTTCCGCAGATAGCTTCATATTTATTACGCTTCTTCTCAAATTCTTTGTGATAGTTGAAACCAATATCACATCCTAGATAACTGAAGTGGAGAACTTGTTCTAAAAGTTTTTCAATTATTATTATTTTCGATTCGACTGGATTCTTTGCTTTGAAAGCCAGTAACTTCGTCTCTTTTTGCAGATATAGTTAGGTTGAGCTATGGCTCAATCTGTATCCTGCTATCTGTAAATTATTTTTATTTCCTGAGCAATTATCTGGTCAACAGCATATAAAACCGTAATTAATGGTACGCTAGCACCTATTCTAAATCCTAAATGTACTTCATGTTTCCACTTCGTAACTAGATCGTCAGTATACGTATAAATTAAATAAAGTGGGTGATGGATTACATCCTTGTCGAACAGCTTCATTTATTAAATTTTCGTCTGACGTTTTCGAACCTGAACTTATGATTATTTTTGTGTTTACATATAGACTCTTTATGGTACTAAGGTGTTTAGGAAAAGTGGTATCGATAGCGACGATGCCACGGCGTAGGTACGAGTTCTTAGGTTGGCACTACGACACCGACACCGACGACAGCGCCCTCTAGCCGGCGCTGTGCAGCTCTACGAGCGCCGCTCCGGATTCAGCCCATTTGATTCCGATAGACGACCAAGCAACATTGTTTCTATTTCATAGTGGCCTAGCCACTGCAGATTTTGCCTTTGTAACTTCTGGCCAATGTAGATTTGATTGATGTACGGCTTCGCACCTACGTATTCATCTCAGCCAAAAGTTAAGTACAATTGATGTATTCAAGTTGTTGTGTTATGATATAGTAAACCTACTTTTTATTGTAGTATCGAGTGTTCTACTTCACCCGCTCCTACTCACTTCCTACATTCGGCCTACCCTTCAGTTTACAGGAGCAGACTCACGCGCCGCCTTCCAGGCGGGATAGAAAAGGAAAATCTTTTATTTCCGATACTTTCCACAAAAGACGTCTTTTAACATTCTCAAAGGCTTTCTCGTAATAAATATACACTAACGCGTTTCTCGCCTAACTCCCCACGTTTTTTAATTATTTGGCTTATTATACATATATTACGTTACGTGAACATCCCTTCATGAAGCCTGATTGTTCTCCTGAGATAACTGCAGCACCGATAGTTTTGTAATCTTTGACTAAGAACTTTCCCATACACTTAGTATCCTACATTTAGTAAACTTATTCCTCTGTAATTTCCTGTGTCTTTACTACTGCCTTTTTTTAAATATACAAATAACGTTAGCAGTGTGCCATTCATCAGGTACGGAACATTCTTCTAACACATACTTAAAAAAATGGACCAAGCAAAATTTTAAAATGGTTCCTTCGTATTTTATAAATTCAGCATTAATGCCATTTAGGCCAGCAATTTTTCTGTTTCTTGTTAAATTTAAGGCTGCTTTTCTGAGCTTCATAGTATTCTCTTTTATGGCCGTGAGTTCTTTGCAGGCTGTGGATTGATCAAGGGGTACCCTGCACGTCATACAACGGAACGACGTCATAACGGTGTTGGTCGTCTGTTATTTTAAAAAGTAGCAACACAATGAGTGTAGTCACACCATCGCTGGCTAAACAGTCAAGTGTGCCTCCGTCTGTTGTCTGGATGAAGCTCATTGTCAAAGCTACGTCTCAGGGGTGTTAAGTTGCTTAGATTTTGTTTTCTGCATGTTTATTTGTTAGCTCGACTTCATTTTATCTAATTTCGTCTATGGTGAGAATTTTTAAGGAACTGATTGCACAACTGTGGGTGAAAATCTGGTGTCGTTTCTTGTCTAGCTGTGGCTGCTTGGTCTTTTGCAGTCATTTTGTCCTTGGTGGTGATTTTGTTAATCCTGTGAGGATACAGCATACATTATTTAGTGCGGTATATTCACAGTGTCCCCCCTTACGAACCATGGACCTTTCCGTTGGTGGGGAGGCTTGCGTGCCTCAGTGATATAGATAGCCGTACCGCAGGTGCAACCACAACGGAGGGGTATCTGTTGAGAGGCCAGACAAACTTGTGGTTCCTGAAGAGGGGTAGCAGCCTTTTCAGTAGTTGCTGGGGCAACAGTCTGGATGATTGACTGATCTGGCCTTGTAACACTAACCAAAACGGCCTTGATGTGCTGGTACTGCGAACGGCTGAAAGCAAGGGGAAACTACAGCCCTAATTTTTCCCGAGGGCATGCAGCTTTACTGTATGGTTAAATGATGAAAGCGTCGTCTGGGGTAAAATATTCCGGAGGTAAAATAGTCCCCCATTCGGATCTCCGGGCGGGGACTACTCAAGAGAACGTCGTTATCAGGAGAAAGAAAACTGGCGTTCTACGAATCGGAGCGTGGAATGTCAGATCCCTTAATCGGGCAGATAGGTTAGAAAATTGAAAAAGGGAAATGGATAGGTTAAAGTTAGATATAGTGGGAATTAGTGAAGTTCGGTGGCAGGAAGAACAAGACTTTTGGTCAGGCAAATACAGGGCTATAAATACAAAATCAAATAGGGGTAATGCAGGAGTAGGTTTAATAATGAATAAAAAAATAGGAATGCGGGTAAGCTACTACAAACAGCATAGTGAACGCATTATTGTGACCAAGATAGACACGAAGCCACGCCTACTACAGTAGTACAAGTTTATATGCCAACTAGCTCTGCAGATGACGAAGAAATTGAACAAATGTATGGTGAAACAAAAGAAATTATTCAGGTAGTGAAGGGAGACGAAAATTTAATAGTCATGGGTGACTGGAATTCAGTACTAGGAAAAGGGAGAGAAGGAAAAGTAGTAGGTGAATATGGATTGGGGGTAATAAATGAAAGAGGAAGCCGCCTGGTAGAATTTTGCACAGAGCATAACTTTATCATAGGTAACACTTGGATCAAGAATCATAAAAGATGGTTGTATACATGGAAGAAGCCTGGAGATACAGACAGGTTACAGATAGATTACATAATGGTGAGACAGAGATTTAGGAACCAGGTTTTAAATTGTAAGACATTTCCAGGGGCAAATGCGGACTCTGACCACAATCTATTGGTTATGAACTGTATATTAAAACTGAAGAAACTGCAAAAAGGTGGGAAATTAAGGAGATGGGACCTGGATAAACTCACTAAACCAGAGGTTGTACAGAGTTTCAGGGAGAGCATAAGGGAATAATTGACAGGAATGGGAGAAAGAAATACAGAAGAAGAATGGGTAGCTTTGAGGGATGAAGTAGTGAAGGCAGCAGGGGATCATGTAGGTAAAAAGATGAGGGCTAATAGAAATCCTTGGGTGATAGAAGATATATTGAATTTAATTGATGAAAGGAGAAAATATAAAAATGCAGTAAATGAAGCAGGCAAAAAGGAATACAAACGTCTCAAAAAATAGATCGACGGGAAGTGCAAAATGGCTAAGCAGGAATGGCTAGAGGATAAATGTAAGGATGTAGAGGCTTATCTCACTAGGGATAAGATAGATACTGCCTACAGGAAAATTAAAGAGAGCTTTGGAGAAAAGAGAACCACTTGTATGAATATCAAGAGCAGAGATGGAAACCCAGTTCTAAGCAAAGAAGGGAAAGCAGAAAGGCGGAAGGAGTATATAGAGGGTCTATACAAGGGCGATGTACTTGAGGACAATATTATGTAAATGGAAGAGGATGTAGATGAAGATGAAATGGGAGATATGATACTGCGTGAAGAGTTTGACGGAGCACTGAAAGACCTGTCGAAACAAGGGCCCGGGAGTAGACAACAGCCATGGGAGAGCCAGTCCTGACAAAACTCTGGTGGGAAAGATGTATGAGACAGACGAAATACCCTCAGACTTCAAGAAGAATATAATAATTCCAATCCCAAAGAAAGCAGGTGTTGACAGATGTGAAAATTACCGAACTAAGAGTTTAATAAGTCATGGCTGCAGAATACGAACGCGAATTCTTTACAGACGAATGGAAAAAACTAGCAGAAGCCGACCTCGGGGAAGATCAGTTTGGATTCCGTAGAAATATTGGGACACGTGAGGCAATACTGACCCTACGACTTATCTTAGAAGCTAGATTAAGAAAAGGCAATGCTACGTTTCTAGCATTTGTAGACTTAGGGAAAGCTTTTGACAATGTTGACCGGAATACTCTCTTTCAAATTCTGAAGGTGGCATGGGTAAAATACAGGAAGCGAAAGGCTATTTACAATTTGTACAGACACCAGATGGCAGTCATAAGAGTCGAGTGGCATGAAAGGGAAGCAGTGGGTTTGAAGGGAGTGAGACAGGGTTGTAGCTTCTCTCCGATGTTATTCAATTTGTATATTGAGCAAGAAGTGAAGGAAACAAAAGAAAAATTCGGAGTCCGTATTAAAATCCATGGAGAAGAAATAAAAACTTTGAGGTTCGCCGATGACATTGTAATGCTGTCAGAGACAGTAAAGGACTTGGAAGAGCAGTTGAATAGAATGAATGGTGTCTTGAAAGGAGGATATAAGATGAACATCAACAAAAGGTAAACGAGGCTAATGGATTGTAGTCGAAGTAAGCCGGGTGATGCTGAGGGAATTAGATTAAGAAATGAGACACTTAAAGTAGTAAAGGAGTTTTGCTATTGGGGAGCAAAATAACTGAGGATGGTCGAAGTAGAGAGGATATTAAAATGTAGACTGGCAATGCCAAGGAAAGCATTTCTGAAGAAGAGAAATTTGTTAACATCGAGTATAGATTTAAGTGTCAGGGAGTCGTTGCTGAAAGTATTTGTATGGGGTGTAGCCATGTATGGAAGTGAAACATGGACGATAAATAGTTTAGACAAGAAGAGAATAAAAGCTTTCGAAATGTGGTGCAACAGAAGAGTGCTGAAGATTAGATGGGTAGATCACGTAACTAATGAGGAGGTATTGAATAGGATTGGGGAGAAGAGAAGTTTGTGGCACAACTTGACTAGAAGAAGGGATCGGTTGGTATGACATATTCTGAGGCATGAAGGGATCACGAATTTAGTATTGGAGGGAAGCGTGGAAGGTAAAAATCGTAGAGGGAGACCGAGAGATGAATACACCAAGCAGATTCAAAAGGATGTATTTTGCAGTAGATACTGGGAGATGAAGAAGCTTGCACAGGATAGAGTAGCATGGAGAGCTGCATCAAACCAGTCTCAGGACTGAAGACCACAACAACAACAACATTCACCGTGTAGATCTGAATGGATCTTAAGCATTAGGTGCTGTACCGCATGCTTTTTGTCCAGTGCAAATAGTATTAGTACGCTGACCGCCGACTAGTTCCTAATTAAGACTGTACTTTAAGAATGGAGGGGCGGAGTTTACAAGTGGTACAAGTGCTTGCTGAAGCAAACTGTAAGCAACTGCCAAAGTTAAATGGCTATTTATAAGTTATGTGACTTTCTATAGAATCATAAGATCTTTTTTTCTAATGGTCACTTAATCTGTGTGTATCCGTAGGTATGGATCGAGACTGTAGTGCTTCTGCATAATTTTTTTTTTATGTATTAAAAATACTAGTACTTCTTATAGGTTAAAAATTTTTAAAGTAGAAAAGGTACAGCTACAAAAACATTTTCTTTGCTGTGCTTTTTTCTGGAGACTTTTTTTTTACAACGTACATGATACTGACAGTACAATACATGTTTGTACTAAAACAAAGACAGGAGTGTAATTAATGCAAAATTAATAAAATAAACTGAAAAACAATAGATAAATTACAAATACAATAAAAATACCAAAACGCATATACAGGGTGAGTAATGTACGACGTAACAACCCTTTTATTTCGTGAACGGTTACACATATCGAAACGCGGTTTTCGGCAAATGTTAGAGCGTCGAGGGGCACGTATTTCTTTGTTTAGTTAATGCTTTTAGCGCTGGTATCAAGGGAGATATTGAAGAAACTATTTTTTTAAACTGGAACCGTATACTTTTTATAGCTGCGTTAAATAGCTCTTGAGAAGGCAATAACTGTGATGTTGTTGTTGTTGTGGTCTTCAGTCCTGAGACTGGTTTGATGCAGCTCTCCATGCTACTCTATCCTGTGCAAGCTTTTTCATCTCCCAGTACCTACTGCAACCTACATCCTTCTGAATCTGCTTAGTGTATTCATCTCTTGGTCTCCCTCTACGATTTTTACCCTCCACGCTGCCCTCCAATACTAAATTGGTGATCCCTTGATGCCTCAGAACATGTCCTACCAACCGATCCCTTCTTCTGGTCAAGTTGTGCCACAAACTTCTCTTCTCCCCAATCCTATTCAATACTTCCTCATTAGTTATGTGATCTACCCATCTAATCTTCAGCATTCTTCTGTAGCACCACATTTCGAAAGCTTCTATTCTCTTCTTGTCCAAACTATTTATCGTCCATGTTTCACTTCCATACATGGCTACACTCCATACGAATACTTTCAGAAATGACTTCCTGACACTTAAATCAATACTGGATGTTAACAAATTTCTCTTCTTCAGAAACGCTTTCCTTGCCATTGCCAGCCTACATTTTATATCCTCTCTACTTCGACCATCATCAGTTATTTTGCTCCCCAAATAGCAAAACTCCTTTACTACTTTAAGTGCCTCATTTCCTAATCTAATTCCCTCAGCATGAATTTTAATACCTACTCCGAATTTTTCTTTTGTTTCCTTTACTGCTTGCTCAATATACAGATTGAACAACATCGGGGAGAGGCTACAACCCTGTCTTACTCCCTTCCCAACCACTGCTTCCCTTTCATGTCCCTCGACTCTTATAACTGCCATCTGGTTTCTGTACAAATTGTAAATAGCCTTTCGCTCCCTGTATTTTACCCCTGCCACCTTTAGAATTTGAAAGAGACTGTGATGATGAATATAAAATATATGCGATAAAAACAGTACAGTGCTATAGGGCTATCTATCTGTATCGCCAGTGTCCGAGGCCCCAGGAAATGTCATGAATTATTACGACGCTAGTGGGGACAGGCTCATCAAAAAGACGACAAGAAAGAAGACTGCAACTAACAGAGAACGCGAAGAAGCTGTTCTGGCTACGACCATAACGAATCCGTACAGTGGTACGAGACATATTGCCAAGGAATGTAGAATCAGGCAGACGAGTGTGATTCGCATCCTGCATCGTCAGAATTTCCATCCTTATCGTCTGTCACTACATCAGCCACTCGACGACCGTGACTTCGAACGTCGAACAGAATTTTGTCAGTTTGCCCTTCAGCAACTGAGATACGACCCTACGTTATTCCAGAGTGTGCTGTTTCCCGATGAAGCAATATTTACTAACCAAGCTAATATAAGTTTGCATAACATGTGCTACTGGGCAACTGAAAATCCGCACTGGCTTCGTCAGGTGCAACATCAGTGGTCGTGGGGCGTAAACGTATGGTGCGGCCATCATAGGAAATTAAATTGTGAGACTTTGCTTCGTCTCAGGCGCTCTAAATGGACATTCATTCGCACACTTTCTGACGAGAATTCTACCCGTTCTTCTACAAGGTATTCGACAGTGGATGTGGCTGCAATACGACGGTTGTCCAGCTCACTCGTCCTGTGTTGCAACACGAATACTGAACGAGAAGATAATTGCGTAGGCAGTAGACCCAGAAGAAGGCTGCTGCGACCGTGGCCGAAAACTTTTTTTTTTCCAGCCAGTAGTTTTATACATTACGACGCGGTACCATACCCAGAAAACTTTTATGTCGACTGAACGATAACTTTCCCTGACGTTAAATGCGACGAAATTCATTTGTCAACCCGGTCCCCCGGTCCGACTCCTCTTGATTTCTTTCTTTGGATAGCACTCGAAGATGCACTCTGTGACGAAGCGCCAACTGCTCCAGACGAGGTGTGTCGTCGAATCGTCATGTATGCTCTACCATATCATAGCCGGCCGGAGTGGCCGAGCGGTTCTAGGAGCTACAGTCTGGAACTGAGCGACCGCTACGATCGCAGGTTCGAATCCTGCCTCGGGCATGGACGTGTGTGATGTCCTTAGGTTAGTTAGGTTTAAGTATTTCTAACAAGGGAACCTCCCCATAGCACCCCCCTCAGATATAGCTATAATTTGGCACAGTGGATAGGCCTTGAAAAACTGAACACAGATCAATCGAGAAAACAGGAAGAAGTTGTGTGGAACTATGAAAAAAGTAAGAAAATATACAAACTGAGTAGTTCATGTGCAAGATAGGCAACATCAATGATAATGTTACCTCAGGAGCGCTCTGGTTTCGTGGTTTGCGTGAGCAACTGTGGAACTGGAGGTCCTTGGTTCAAGTCTTCCCTCGAGCGAAAATTTTAATTTTTTATTTTCAGACGATTATAATCTGACAAACTCTTAAGTTTTCATCGCTTTTTGGGAGTGATTATCACATCCACAAGAACACCTAAATCGGGCAAGGTAAAGAATCTTTTTACCCATTCGCCAAGTGTACAAGTTAGGTGGGTCGGCAACATATTCCTGTCATGTGACGCACATGCCGTCACCAGTGTCGTATAGAATATATCAGACGTGTTTTCCTGTGAAGGAACCGGTTGACCTTGCCATCAAATGTTTTCGGTTCCCATTGGAAAGGCACGTCCTTTCGTCTACTAATCGCACGGTTTTGCGGTGCGGTCGCAAAACAGAGACACTAAACTTATTACAGTGAACAGAGACGTCAATGAACGAACGGACAGATCATAACTTTGCGGAAATAAAGAAAGTAAAATTTTCACCCGAGGAAAGACTAGAAGCAAGGACCTCTCGTTCCGCAGGTGCTCACGCTAACCACAGGACCACGGCGCTCCTGAGCACAGACTGTACTTGATACTGCCTATCTTGCGCATGGACTATTCAGTTTGTATATTTTGCTTATTTTTTTCATAGTTCCACACAACTTCTTCCCGTTTTCTCGATTTATCTGTGTTCAGTTTTTCAAGGCCTATCCACTGCGCCAACTTACAACTAAATCTGAGGGGGGTGTGATGGGGAGGTTCCCTTGTAAGTTGTAGGGGACTGATGACCTCAGAAGTTAAGTCCCATAGTGCTCAGAGCCATTTGAACCATATCATCCACGGTAATTACATCTGTTCATAAAATTGCAAATATACCTTTCAGTCCATGCTCAACTGTTTGACCACATGCTTAAATAAAGGGGAAGACAAATTTTATGTTATGTGAGGCTATTTATGTGTGTACGAAATTGCACTGCAATGTCAAATAAGTGGACAGCGTGTACCGCACGTAGCGGGTAACACTGTCATTAGGCGCTTACGTTCAACATGAAACAACGTTTTGTTAAGAAGAATATTTGTTTTATGGTATACAGGTGGTCACCAAAGTACACTCCTGGAAATGGAAAAAAGAACACATTGACACCGGTGTGTCAGACCCACCATACTTGCTCCGGACACTGCGAGAGGGCCGTACAAGCAATGATCGCACGCACGGCACAGCGGACACACCAGGAACCGCGGTGTTGGCCGTCGAATGGCGCTAGCTGCGCAGCATTTGTGCACCGCCGCCGTCAGTGTCAGCCAGTTTGCCGTGGCATACGGAGCTCCATCGCAGTCTTTAACACTGGTAGCATGCCGCGACAGCGTGGACGTGAACCGTATGTGTAGTTGACGGACTTTGAGCGAGGGCGTATAGTGGGCATGCGGGAAGCCGGGTGGACGTTCCGCCGAATTGCTCAACACGTGGGGCGTGAGGTGTCCACAGTACATCGATGTTGTCGCCAGTGGTCGGCGGAAGGTGCACGTGCCCGTCGACCTGGGACCGGACCGCAGCGACGCACGGATGCACGCCAAGACCGTAGGATCCTACGCAGTGCCGTAGGGGACCGCACCGCCACTTCCCAGCAAATTAGGGACACTGTTGCTCCTGGGGTATCGGCGAGGATCATTCGCAACCGTCTCCATGAAGCTGGGATACGGTCCCGCACACCGTTAGGCCGTCTTCCGCTCACGCCCCAACATCGTGCAGCCCGCCTCCAGTGGTGTCGCGACAGGCGTGAATGGAGGGACGAATGGAGACGTGTCGTCTTCAGCGATGAGAGTCGCTTCTGCCTTGGTGCCAATGATGGTCGTATGCGTGTTTGGCGCCGTGCAGTTGAGCGCCACTATCAGGACTGCATACGACCGAGGCACACAGGGCCAACACCCGGCATCATGGTGTGGGGAGCGATCTCCTACACTGGCCGTACACCACTGGTGATCGTCGAGGGGACACTGAATAGTGCACGGTACATCCAAACCGTCATCGAACCCATCGTTCTACCATTCCTCGACCGGCAAGGGAACTTGCTGTTCCAACAGGACAATGCACGTCCGCATGTATCCTGTGCCACCCAACGTGCTCTAGAAGGTGTAAGTCAACTACCCTGGCCAGCAAGATCTCCGGATCTGTCCCCCATTGAGCATGTTTGGGACTGGATGAAGCGTCGTCTCACGCGGTCTGCACGTCCAGCACGAACGCTGGTCCAACTGAGGCGCCAGGTGGAAATGGCATGGCAAGCCGTTCCACAGGACTACATCGAGCATCTCTACGATCGTCTCCATGGGAGAATTGCAGCCTGCATTGCTGCGAAAGGTGGATATACACTGTACTAGTGCCGACATTGTGCATGCTCTGTTGCCTGTGTCTATGTGCCTGTGGTTCTGTCAGTGTGATCATGTGATGTATCTGACCCCAGGAATGTGTCAATAAAGTTTCCCCTTCCTGGGACAATGAATTCACGGTGTTCTTATTTCAATTTCCAGGAGTGTATTTTAATAAAATATGAGCTAAACGAATGTATCCATTGTTATGTAATTTAGAGCAGTGTAGTTAGAGACAATTGTCCGAGACCATGTGTTTTACCTCTAAGAAACACACAGCCATGTACGGGGAAAGATGGTCAAATCTTCTTTCTGACATTTCGGTATTTAATATAGTAACTGCTTTTTGAAGCGTATAAGACCTCTTTATTTTTGAAGAATGAACAGTTCATTTCCCTGTTCTAGTTCACGTACATTATGTGATAAAGCGTATGCAGACACCTGGCTGAAAATGACTTAAAAGTTCGTGGCGGTCTCTATTGGTAATGCTGGAATTCAGTATAGTGTTTTCCCACCCTTAGCCTTGATGACAGCTTCCAGTCTCGCAGGCATACGATCAACCAGGTGCTGGAACGTTTCTTGGGGAATGGCAGCCAATTCTTCATGTAGTGCTGCACTGAGGAGAGGTGTCGATGTCGATCGGTGAGGCCTGGCACGAAGTCGGCGTTCCAAAACATACCAAAAGCGTTCTATAGGATTCAGGTCAGGACTCCGTGCAGGCCAGTCCATTACAGGGATATTATTGTCGTTTAACTACTACGCCACAGGCTGTGGTTTATGAACAAGTGCTCGATAGTGTTGAAAGATGGAATCGCCATCCTCGAATTGCTCTTCAACAGTGGGAAGCAAGAAGGTGCTTAAAACATCGATGCAGGCTTGTGCTGTGATAGTGCCACGCAAAACAACGAGGAGTGCAAGCCCCATCCATGAAAAACACGACCACACCATAACACCACCGCCTCCGAATTTTACTGTTGGCACTACATACGCTGGCGGACGACGTTCACCGGGCATTCGCCATACCCACACCCTGTCATCGGATCGCCACATTGTGTACCGTGATTCGTCACTCCACACAACGTTTTTCCACTGTTCAAGCGAGGCGTCGTTTGGCGTTTACCGGCGTGATACGTGACCTATGAGCAGCCGCTTGACCATGAAATCCAAGTTTGCTCACCTCCCTCGTAAGTGCCACATTACTGGTAGTGGATCCTGATGCAGTTTGGAATTCCTGTGCGATGGTCTGGATAGATGTCTTCCTATTACACATTACGACCCTCTTCAACTGTCGGCGGTCTCAGTCAACAGACAAGGCCGGCCTGTACGCTTTTGTGCTGTAAGTGTCCCTTCACATTTCCACTTCACTATCACATCGGAAACAGTGGATCTAGTAAAGTTTAGGAGTGTGGAAATCTCGCGGACGGACGTATGACACAAGCGACGCCTTATCAGCTGACCAATTAAGACACGCGGAGCGCCCCATTCTGAGTCTAATGACTACTGAGGTCGCTGATATGGAGTACCTGGTAGTAGGTGGCAGCACAATGCACCTAATATGAAAAACGTATGATTTGGGGGGGTGTCGGGATGCTTTTGATTACATAGTGTAAATCTGGGGCGATACACAAATGCGAAATAATTTTTCCAAGCCTTTTGTGATACGCGAGATTCTAAACAGTGTCTCATTTCGATATGAAACATTTGAAGGTGAACCTGCCCCTAGGTCGTAAGTTGGTTCAAGGTGAAATAAAGCTTTATTACCGTAGCGTAGGCCTAGCTTACGATATACAATTACGCAGCGTTTTCCGAGGCGCCTCTTTGCCGTCTTTACATCACTAATGCCATTCCCGGCCACCGTGTTCTCACACTGTAGGCCATTTCTCGAATTTTTAATTACAGGTTTCAACGTCAACATTAACAAACGCTATATCACTGTAATTGTCTTCTCAAGAGTTATAGAATGCAGATATGAAAAGTACATGGTTACATTTAAAACTGTATTTACTTCAATAAAAAATACGTGTCCTTCGACGCTCTAACATTTGCCGAAAACCGCGTTTTGATATGCGTAACCGTTGACGAAATAAAATGGGTGTTACGTCTTGCCGGCCGGGGTGGCCTAGCGGTTCTAGGCGCTTCAGTCTGGAACCGCGCGACCGCTACGGTCGCAGGTTCGAATCCTGCCTCGGGCATGGATGTGTGTGATGTCCTTAGGTTAGTTAGGTTGCATGGTGGCTTAATTATTTTTTTGAATGCAAATATTTTTAATTTTAATAACTGTATGTCCGATTACGAAGTGTCGTAAACGGTTGGCCCTGACTGGTATAATACGCAATCTGACTGCATAGAATAGCAACAAAGAATGAAAGAAAATTTCCGTTAACACAATTAATTAATTAAGTCCCCAGCAACTATAGAACGTACGAAACCAAAGCACAAGTGTAACTGTTCTGTGTGTGGAAGTGTGATTCAACGTACACATCTGGCACGGTTCTTCTTCAACAAGACAAGAAATTTTAAATACCATTTATACTGAAGTAATTAAAAAAATAGAAATACTATAATTGCGCAAGAAAACCAGAATTTCACTCTAATACAAGAACACAAGCCAGATGCTTTGTTGACTGAACCTGTAATGACGCATTATTTAAGACATTGAAGTAATAAAAAGAAAAGGGAATTTTTTTACCTTCATATGTATTGACGAAAAGCACTCTGATCATTACAATATTTCCTTTCGAAACAACATCTGCTGTCTAGCCCATCAAACAACTGTATGAAACATGGAACAAGCACTCCCTACTACAACATCTCAACACCGACTCACTACTACCACATCTCGATAAGCACTCTCCACCACGACTTCTCGACAAGAACTCTTCACTACGACATCTCAGCAAGCACTGACTACTACGAGTTCTCGACAAGCACTTTTCACTACGACATCTCAGCAAGCACTGACTACTACGAGTTCTCGACAAGGACAAGCACTGCCAGTGGAGGCGGCGAAATAAAACTCTTTGGCGCAGTCTCTGGCGCTGTGGCTCAGTGTAGCCACCTTTCATATGCCCTTCCTCCACGGGCCAGAATTTGATGGTATTTTTGCCAGCATTGGTGGTGAAAATACCACCAAATTCGTCCACAAAAATACAGACAAAAATAAAAGATAATATCAATACGTAAATATCACACAATTAGATAAAATTTTGGCTTTGCACTGACCTTTCAATAACCTAACATATAAAATACAGTAAGCAATACAAATTCTTTCATACATGTGACTTTACATAATAGTTTACACAATACACAAAAAAACAGTTTATACAAATGTTCACATAAAATGCTTTCAATGATTAAAAAAAAAACAAGTAGTTGATAGTTCCAGCAGTAGCACCCAGCAATGGTCAACAGGTGCAAACAGCAAGAAGTAACATCATTTCAGTAGAAACAGTTCCAACAGTGACACCCAGTAATGTTAAGTAGCTGCATACACCAATAAGTCACATAATGTCAGTAAAAGCAGTTCCATTAGTGACACCCAGCAATGTTGAACAGGTGCAGACACCAACAAGTGACATCATTCAGCAGAAGCAGTTGCATTAGTGGCACCCAGCAATGTTGAACAGGCGCAGACACCAACAAGTGACATTATTTCGGTAGAAGCAGTTCCATTAGTGGCACCCAGCAATGTTGAACAAGTGCAGACACCAACAAGTGACATTATTTCAGTAGAAGCAGTCCATCAGTGGCACCCAGTAATGTTGAACAGGTGCAGACACCAACAAGTGACATTATTTTAGTAGAAGCAGTTCCATTAGTGGCACCCAGCAATGTTGAACAGGTGCAGACACCAACAAGTGACATTATTTCAATAGATGCAGTCCATCAGTGGCACCCAGTAATGCTGAACAGGTGCAGACACCAACAAGTGACATCATTTCAGTAGAAGCAGTCCATCAGTGGCACCCTGCAATGTTGAACAGGTGCAGACACCAACAAGTGACATCATTTCAATAGAAGCAGTTCCATCAGTTGCACCCAGTAATGTTGAACAGTGCAGACAGCAACAAGTGACATTATTTTAGTAGAAGCAGTTCCATTAGTGACACCCAGCAATGTTGACAGGTGCAGATAGCAACAAGTGACATCTCATCACTGGTTGAGCAGTTCCAACAGTGGCACCCAGTAATGTTGAACAAGTGCAGACACCAACAGGTGACATCTTATCACTGGTTGAGCAGTTCCAACAGTGGCACCCAGCAATGTTGAGCAGGTGCAGACAGCAAGAAGTGATATTATTTCAGTAGAATCAGTTCCATCAATCGCACCCAGTAATGTTGAGCAGGTGCAGACACCAACAAGTAACATTATTTCAATAGATGCAGTCCATCAGTGGCACCCAGTAATGTTGAACAGGTGCAGACACCATAAAGTAACATTATTTCAAAAGATGCAGTCCATCAGTGGCACCCAGTAATGTTGAACAGGTGCAAGCACGAACAACAGTTTGAAGGCACCCACAATTGCTTTTACAAAATTATTATCAATGCTCTTACACTAAACATACAAATTATAACAAACACACAAATGATATCAGATAATTGTCATATTAACTATTACAAATGCACAAATATCAGTTAACCTATAATATTTATGGGTGTCAGTGCAAGCCACTACAAACAAATAAAATAATATTTAGGAGATGGGTTGGTACCACTTATCTGGGATTAGGAAGGGAAAACACACAAAACACACTCACTCATCTTTCATCCACATTAAGTACTACTGTGTAATTGAATAGTGTTAACTGTGCAAATGCAATATTGTCAAAATTTGATGTTCATCATGTGTATCAAGTAGTAGTGGCAGCAATGTATAACAGTCAATAATAGTTAGTCAACGTCATAGTCATCACGTCAAGACCAATGTTTGCCAAGCCAAATCAAATGTACGGTTGCTGAACAACTGTCAGTGAGCCAAGATATGCAATTACTTCATCTCTCCAAAAAAAAGTATATACTGCTTAGTGATTTAACAAAGTGGGTGTGTAGACAATCTTCCTTCTACTTGAGTGTTCTAGTCTGCCAACTTCATCTTCCTTGTTCCATATAAACCAACAAAAAAAAAAAAAAAAAAAATGCACCTCACTTACTTTACCTCTTAACCACCAAAACTCGAATAATCATCAGCATCACATAATCTTAATACTTCAATAATACCTCTTACGTCGATACATATAAATCTTATCATCAATATCATTTACCTTACCTCTTGTCGATCAAAACTCCAATAATCATCAACTTCACATAATCTCAATACCTCAATAACACCTCTTCAATACGTCGACACATATAAACATTACCATCAATATCATTTACCTTACCTCTTGTCCACCAAAACTCCAATAATCATCAACTTCACACAATCTCAATACCTCAATAATACCTCTTCAATACGTCGATACACATAAACCTTATTACCAATATTATTTCACTTCCATAACAACTCTTTCCTCTAGTCAGTCTCCTCAAACAAGTACAGATAAAATCCTAATGCAAACTTCATTCATCATCCCATACAATCCGAAGACATAATGTCCACACACAACCTCTGTGTAATCCACCTGACCCAAATCTTCATTATGAATTATAAAATACATTTTGGTTACCTTGTCCATCATTAAATAAGAGAAATGCATACATGACCTCTAACAGACTTTAGTTCGAATAACTCTCAGTAATTAAGTATGATTACGGAGTGTGAATGATCATAATATTTCACAGTGTGTACACCACTTCAAGAATCATGGCAGAAGCAAACATGTGGAGTATTTTTGTGTCAATTGTCACTTCCTATTTCAATTGCTCAGGATGAATGCAGTGTAATGACTGTCAATGGTCTAACCCTAGTGTTGGTATGTCATGTCGTTAGCTTCCTTCCTATTAGCATAAATTTATACAGCTTCCTTAAAACCTCCAGCTCATGTGACTTCTATGAATTTTCTTGTACTAATGTCGTTCGTCGAATTATAGCAGTTCATTTTCTTATCTTAAAAATATAAGGCACTGAGCGTAAGCAAAACATGCAATAGCGGGTAAATATACCAGTAGAGAACAGAATGCCAACAAGTGGATGCAGCACAATTCCTACAACGAGGCTCTGCCAAGCAAACAATCTATAATTAATTCCATAGTGTGACCTAAACTCCATGTTCGTACACCGCATATCAGCATTTCTATATATCAAATTAAAGAGTAGTTATGACAACAAACAGAAATGTATAAATATGCAATCCATACGCAAAGCAGCAAATATATATCTCACATAATAAACAGGTCATTATCATCATATCAGCATAAGCAAATAAATGTTCGTATGTAATCTTAATAAGTAAACATGAAGGCGCAAGCAGATAAATCACTAAGTATAACTTACATACATAACCACAGTCAGCACAATTAATCAGGTGACAATTATAATTTAAATAAATAAGCCCAGCTGGCACATAATAAAAAAATATGACATCAGTGAAAAAGCAGTGCAGCCAAGCGATGCATAATATATACAAATAACAACCCTGTTCATTAATCAATCATTGTCAAAATCATCAAATGTACACCAGCACGTCGCTTCACAAGTAAATTCATAGAACATAAAATTTAGCACAAAGTATGAATCACGTAATCGCGAGCAGCAAATTACGTCTAAGGTACGTACCAAAGTGGAATTATGTTACCTGAAAAATAAACTCAATTAACAGTTACCTTTTTAGTTTATTACTTTTTTTTTCGAAATTACATTCTTTCTGAAATTTTATCGATAGCAAGTCCTCTTAACGGCGGACAGACACAGAATTTACCTAAAGTTCTTAAATATTTTATACAACTGTATCCTGAAAAATACTGAACGTTAATAACATAATTTATCAAGTCACTATAGCTTTATACTGAATTTATTCGGAGAAATTAGACTGTGTATTTGTTTACGGCTGTCAGTGCATTCGCACTGAGCGCTCGATCAGCTGTAGGCGCGTGACGTAGGAAGTAATTGTTTGCGGTCAACGACTGCCTTGTGCGGCGCGCAGACTTGACTGTTGCTTTGAGTATGTGCCGCCGCCAAAACACAGCGCGGTATCCTTGTATTCTCTGCATGTTTACATGTAGCTGTTAGTTTCTCTAAAGTATGTCATTCCACAAAAATTTTAACGTTCGATATATGATGTATTCCCTTAGAGCGCCGAGATTTAAGAGTTTCTACTTCGACAGTGTTATCATGAATAATTTTGCGAACCCTATATGGACCGTTATAAAGCAGAAAAAATTTGCGACACAAGCCCTTTCCTTTGTGAGACAAACGATGAGACTTAATTAACACCTTTTGACCAACTGACAAGATTTTTGAACGACCAGGACGCTTAGCTGATTTCTCTCTTCTAGCAGCCGCAGATGCAATATTTTGCAGAGCCATATTCACGACTTCATAATGCTGCAGTTTCCGTGTAGGTGGAAAAGGAACGATTTCAGAAATGCGATTTGTCGGTACTTTATTTTTTAATATCAATATAGGCGGTAAAGAAGTTGAGTCATTAGGAAGTTCATTCAGAATGTTTTGAAAAATATGAAGATACTGATCCCAAGTTCTGTGATTCTGATGACAATAAAGTCGACACAATTTATTAATTTCCTTCACCCATCTCTCTGAAGTGTTAGATTGAGGGTGAAAAAGTGAAATGAAAATTGGTTTAATTTTACGACGCCATAGAGTACGAAGCCAAATTTTAGAGCGGAACTGTGATCCATTATCTGATATAACCTTATCAACATGACCCACTTCTTTAAGAAAATGTTTGATGAAAGCATTAGATACTGAACGAGCTGTTGCTTTGCGTAAAGGTGTAAGACACACATATTTTGATGTCAGTTCCACTGCTACGAAAATGTACGCAAAACCATTAGTAGAACAAACCACTGGACCGAACAAATCGACTGCAGCCATCTCCTTTAATTTCGCTGGAATGATAGGAAACTATGGCTCTCTGTGAGAAATAGTTGGCGGCTTAGCCTTTTGACATAATTTGCATTTGGCAAGAACAGATCGAATGCGTTTCTCCATATTACTGAAGTAGCAATTTTCTCGTAATTTATGAAAGGATTTTCTGGGACCAAAGTGTGCATAACTGAAATGTATATACCAAATCAATTTATTGACCCACTCATCAGGAATACAAACAAACCAAACAGAGTTGTCGACCGATTTTCGTTTAAAAAGAACTTTCCAGATAGTTCACAAAAACGAGGTGAGGCCACATCGTCCAATCTAATAAAGCGTCTAAGAAAATTACAGACACCAAGGAAACTACGAACATCACGTTTTGTGGTAGGAACAGCATAATTACGAATAGCGTCTAATTTCTCTGGATCAGGGAGAATACCTTCTGTAGAAATAATATGACCAAGAAATTTAACCTGAGAAGACCAAATTCAGATTTTTCCAAGTTCACTGTAATGCCAACTCTTGCAAAAATTCGTAATGATGAATCCAAAATTTTGTTGTGCTCACTCCAAGAATGTTTAGCAATAAGAATATCGTCAACATATGAAGTAATATTGTCACGAAGATAAACAGGTAAAATTTCGTTTAAACTACGAATGAATGCTGCAGAAAAGATACAGTAAGTCCAAACGGTAATTTCCGAAATCACTTTTGGGTAAAATAGTCATATCCGGTTAATCTTTACCGACTCCCTAGATACATTGATAGTCGAAGAGTTGTTTTGATAGATGCAAAGAATAGTAAAAGAGTAGGCAGCGGTGCAGAAAACTAAAAGGGAAATAGCACCACTACAGCTCGGGGCCCTATGCACGCTACGGCACATATTTACTTAGTGTAGTGAATCCCCTGAGGACATTAATAGCCGTACATAATTTCTAGTTTGTGACTTAGTGGCAAATTTGGCGGAAGTGCGTACGTAAATTGATCTAACCATGAACATGGATGTATGTCGTTCTTAGAATTGCGAAAGATCTTAAATTTCCGAACAGTTAAGAAGTGTTTATGGTCAAATTTTTCTCCTCGTGGCGACAAAGACCTACCGCGTCTGTCCCAGTCCGATTGTCGATTATTGTGAAGTTCGCGCGCCTGGCGCTCTCTTGTTGCTTCTCGTAAATGAAATAAATTATTTTCTTCAAAGCCCTCTGCTATCTGTGATTCTAAATTTCTTCTGCTGTCCTTTCCTACGATTTCGCCTTCAATTTGTTTGACTTGCTTTCGTAATGCCTCAACTTCCCTTTTAATGCGTTCATTAAATCTTCCCTGATTTTCAACGTGTTTATTTATGTTCTGATACACTTCGGTTTCTGCAAATGGCAATGGTGCTGTATCATCTGAATCTCTGTCCCCATTTAAACTAAGACTTGTCAATTTATCTGAGATCTCCTCAGCTCTTTCCGATGAGTCACTTAATTGTTCTTTCTGTTTATTTACGTCTTCCGTAAGTGTCGCGACTCGGGTTTCGGTATTGTCACATTTAGTAGTGAACTGTTCATACTGTTGCGTTAAGTTATTTATTCTGTCATTTGGTACGGATTCCTCGATTCTTTCAAGTATTTCTTCCTTATCGTGTGCACATTGTAAATTTAACTCTGAAAATTTTTGTACTATCACGCGATCTTTTTCTTCCTGTTCTCGGTCCTCTTCCTCTTGTCTAATTTCTGTTGAATTTAAACTATTATTGTGAGCATTCAAAGTCGGTTGCACTTCTTCTCTGATTTCTTTCTTTGATTCATCTTTCATGTTTTTGAAACATGTCCCTATTCGTGAGCTTAACCGTGTTGCCATTGCTTCCATCTCGGTTTTTAATTCATATCTAAACTGTGTTTCCATTCGTGCTCCCAAATTTAATATAGCACCCATCAACTGCTCCATATCTTCTGTCGTTAACCACGTATTCTGAAAATTTTTCGGTTGTGAAAAATTTTGAACTGTTTCCGAACTATTTTCCCTACTTATTAAATTGTTTTCAACTTCATTATTCACCATCCTGTTCTCCTGTGTTGGCGAGTTCGCCATGTCAACAATTTCGTTATTCTGACTATTCATCATTTTTGCCTGTTTCATCGATCGCGTAATCATTTACAAAACATACAAAACTCGTCACTGTACGAAAATTATACACAATGACTCCTTATCTTCAACAATACCATTCACACGAAATGTTTCCCTCAAACACGATTAACGAACAATTGAAATCTTCCTAACTACACAGAATTGTCAAACCTGTATACACGACATCAAAAATTAAATTCTGCCAATATACCATTAAAAGAATGACAATTACCAAATCTACACATGCAATATAGACTACAACTACTAAACTACGAATTACTACAACAATACTACTGTCTACTTTTTTTACAATCAGAAGAATTCCAAGGGACGATCCGAAGCAGCGGTCTCCACGTGCATGGGGGCTTAATTATATAGATATGAAATGCAAATACTTTTAATTTTAATAACTGTCTGTCCGATTACGAAGTGTCGTAAACGGTTGGCCCTGACTAGTATTATTACGCAATCTGACTGCATAGAATAGCAACAAAGAATGAAAGAAAATTTCCGTTAACACAATTAATTAATTAAGTCCCCAGCAACTATAAAACGTACGAAACCAAAGCACAAGTGTAACTGTTCTGTGTGTGGAAGTGTGATTCAGCGTACACATCTGGCACGGTTCTTCTTCAACAAGACAAGAAATTTTAAATACCATTTATACTGAAGTAATTAAAAAAATAGAAATACTATAATTGCGCAAGAAAACCAGAATTACACTCTAATACAAGAACACAAGCCAGATGCTTTGTTGACTAAACCTGTAATGACGCATTATTTAAGACATTGAAATAATAAAAAGAAAAGGGAATTTTTTTACCTTCATATGTATTGACGAAAAGCACTCTGATCATTACAATATTTCCTTTCGAACAACATCTGCTGTCTAGCCCATCAAACAACTGCATCAAACATGGAACAAGCACTCCCTACTACAACATCTCAACACCGACTCACTACTACCACATCTTGATAAGCACTCTCCACCACGACTTCTCGACAAGAACTCTTCACTACGACATCTCAGCAAGCACTGACTACTACGAGTTCTCGACAAGCACTTTTCACTACGACATCTCAGCAAGCACTGACTACTACGAGTTCTCGACAAGCACTGCCTGTGGAGGCGGCGAAATAAAACTCTTTGGCGCAATCTCTGGCGCTGTGGCTCAGTGTAGCCACCTTTCAAGGTTTAAGTAGTTCTAAATTCTAGGGGACTGATGACCTCAGAAGTTAAGTCTCATAGTGCTCAGAGCCATTTGAACCATCTTGTTTGTTACGTCTTACCTAATTCATCCTGTATATTGGAGTGGTTCCAACACGTATGAGAGATTATTCATTGTCATTTTCTATTATCTTCTCACAGTCAGTCTTCCACACTGAATTAGAAACATTTCCTTCCGTGGTATCTCTTGAAGAATGTCCATCCTGCACTCGTTATGCTATACCACTGTGTTGTGCATTTCTCAGTCTTAATTGTCCGCTTCTTTGACTACGTCCTATTCTTTCTCCACTTCCTCCTCCTACACCCATGGCCATTGCTATTTATGAGTTGAGTACATTTTTATAGAACTCATGGTAAATTGGAGAGATGTAGTTCTTTATTTCCTAATGATTCATACTGTCTTGATGGAAAAGCTGCAGGAGAGGTACTGATAGGCGACCGATGTTTTGCATCCTAAAATGCGCTTCAATAAACTCAAGATCACGTTTTAGTGAATACTTGAACTGCACTGTTTGAGAATTTCCTTTGCTAATTCTGCTCCTATTAACATACCTTCATTGCACTGATTTTCCTTAAGTGTCTTTAGCAACTTAGTCCTGTACTATGGCAGCCATGGCTTTAATTGAAAGGAAGTTTTCTCTTTCCATTTCCATCAAGGAGAGCTCTAGGTTGACCACCTTCACTACTTCCATCCTATCCTGTTGAACAAACACATATTTCAAGTTTTTCTTTGCATTATCCCATTCCATCTACGTACGTCCAGATTCAAGAAACTGTTGATCTGTTGTTTAATTGTGCTGATTTTGCGTATTCCATTGTATTTTGTTTCTTTGAGTGTCTGTAGCAACTTTTTCCTCTGCTAAGGCATTCATGGCTTTAACTGAAAGAAATGTTTCTGTTTTAATTTTCACAATGGAAAACTTCAGGTTGACGTTCTTCACTGATTCCATCTTGTCTTGAGGAACAGATATGTATTTCAAGTTTTTCTTTACATTATTACACTCCATGTATGTACGGCCAGGTTCAAGGGCTTGTGGTCTGTTGTGTCAACATGCTGATTTTGCATCAAGTTGTACATCCATTATTTCAAAACAGGACCTATTTAAACAGGTGTTAAATTATTATTGATTTAAGCCCACTAAAGAGCACTTATGACCACTTCTTCGATACTCTCTTCTGTTCCCAATATCTCTCCAGGCCTGCTCATAATTCTCCTTCCTCTCCTTTGAAAGGGACTTCCTACATTTAGGGACTCTAGGTGGTGGGGTCCAAGAGTCTACCATAGCACAAAATTTGGAACGATTTTCTACGTCAAGATCAGCCGAATCCAAGTTCTTTAGTACTTCATTAAGCACAGATTTCCAGTCTTGTAGCTTTTAACCAATGAGAAGATCTCCTTGGTAAGCCTATTGTTGTTCATTCGTTGTAGGTGACCATAAAACTTGAGCCTCCTACGTCGCATATTGGTATTGGCTGATTCTAACTGTTGATACAGGTCACAATTAGACTTCAGTCGGTGCGTTCCATCTGGGAGCAAATTCGGGCCATGAATTTTCTGAGAATACGTCTTTCGGCTTTCTCCAGGTCATCTATCGCTCCTTTTCTGTTCGTCAAGAGGGTCTCTGCGGCATACAGTAACTGTGGTCTGACAGCAGTTCTGTAATGTCAGACCTTAGCATTCTTCGAAATGCACTTCTTGTTGTACAGATTGTGGGACAATTGGGAATCTGCGTTGAGCTTGTTACCCTTTTCTAAGATGGAGGTGCCGTCTCTACCCATTCACCAAGATAACGAAAGCGATTGACCCTCCCAATCGTTCCATGTAAAGTATCAAAGGGGTATTGCTGGACTGCCGGTTCTCAAAGTATTTGGTCTTGTCATACGATATTTGTAACCCTTGCTTCACCGCTATATCATGCAGCGCTTGGACAGCAGTGACAGCATCCGCAGAGTTGTTGGTTAAGATTGCAATGTCATCTGCAAAGCAAGGCACCTTATCTCGATTCTTCGAGTCCCGGCTCCAATGGTAACTGGTTTGATTCCAAGAGTCCTCAGCGTACATTCCCAGGTTTTGATGACTTTATCAACCACCAGATTAACAGAATGGGTGATAGACCATCACCCCGTCATACTCCTGTTTTGATGTTGAAATTCCGAGATAGTTCTCCTCTGAACTTGAACTTAGAGGCTGTATCCATGAGAGTCTGCTTGATGAGGGTGTGTGTGTTATAATCCACACCTCGATCTTGGAGTACTAAAAAGAGTGTTTTGCGGTCGATGGAATCATAAGCTTTCGTAAAGTCGACGAAAACCACCGTGATGTTAGTACTCCTTTTTTGTTTTAGTTGGAGAATGTTTTTAAGATTAGAGATCTGCTCGGCACAGGACCTCCCACTTCGAAATCCTCCTTGATATTCACCAGTTGTTTGATCACATTGACTTTCTATATTGTCCAGTAAAATCTATGAGAGCACCTTGTATCCTAATTGCAGCAGAGAAATTATCCGGTAGTTGCGTTAAATATAAGTAACTTTAAAAGTGTACACATTAGCCTACTGCACTACTTTAAAAATATGTATTCGAAGCTTCATTAAAGATAGCAGCAATTCTCCTTTCTTCCACCGTGTCACTTGTACTAGCTGTGCTCTAGATGCAATCCAGGCATTAGCTTACAGTCTAAGCTTTATCATCAGGGAGGGCAGAACTGTGCTGGAGATCGCCTGTAGTTCTTTCACTGTGAAGAGATCCGTCCTATAATTTTACAAATCTCTACTTAGATCATTTTCTTGTGAAATGTCACTTGTACCACTCGCACTCTCAGCCTCTCAGTTAACTGACTCACACTGATACCTCCATGTGAGGAGAGGGGCTACTCACCACAGTTAACTAAGGTGTATTTAGTATGGCGGGTAGCGCCGACTCGGAATAAAAGGTTTAATACGCTATAGCTTAAAAGACGTAGCATCAATGGCTATTGCCATCTACTTAGTGATATTTAGTACTAAGTTAAGAATCAACAAATGCGCACTATAGACTATGCACTAGTTGTGTCATAGCGTAGCGAATGGTTGCGATGTTAGGTTTATGTTAGCACTAACATTAATAAGATAGAGTTATTGCGTGTGATCTAAAGAACATTGTTACTGATGGTTTTGACCAGTACTTACTTCTCTTGAACATCCGTCTGCGCTTCTTTGTGTTGGTATGTTACAGTGCGTGCCAGACGGCAAATGTTTGAGAGACTGCAAATTTGTTATTACGGACTAAGGGCGCCGTTAATAAGAAATTTGAATTAATCATAGAAGGCAGTTGTTTTTGATGTTTCAGGAAAGTGTGTTTGTTTTGCAAATGTTGAAAAAATTTTAATTGTTATAAACGTTGTAATTCATGGATGTTTTCTTGTTTTTGATGTCACTAAATGTTAAAACGTTTCCAGCTGCCAAATCGGCAACGTTGTCGTAAGGAGTGTGCCAATTAGGAAACGCCACATTATTTACAGTTCAGAGTAAACTACTTGTCATGTGTGGTTGCATTCCGCACGCAGTCCTTCTGCAATTGCGCAGACGCTGGCTCCAAAGACCAGGAAGCAACCGTCCCGAAGATACGAGCGGACTTACTTTCTATTAAAGCCATAAACGAAAGAAATATTTAGATCTACCAGTCAATAAAACCCAGCACGACACGGTAAAATAATTTCTCTTTCACCCGAGAAGTGCGTTGCAGATCGATCTGTTACACCTGCATATATATACACTACTGGCCATTAAAATTGCTACGCCACGAATATAACGTGCTACCGACCCCAAATTTAACCGACAGGAAGAAGATGCTGTGATTGCAAATGATTAGCTTTTCAGAGCATTCACACAAGGTTGGCACCGGTGGCGACATCTACAACGTGCTGACATGAGGAAAGTTTCCAACCGATTTCTCATACACAAACAGCAGTTGACCGGCATTGCCTGGTGAAACGTTGTTGTGATGCCTCGTGTAAGGAGGAGAAATGCGTACCATCACGTTTCCGACTTTGATAAAGGTCGGATTGCAGCCTATCGCGATTGCGGTTTAAGGTATCGCGACATTGCTCATTGCTGCCCGCGTTGGTCGAGATCCAATGGCTGTTAGCAGAATATGGAATCGATGGGTTCAGGAGGATAATACGGAACGCCGTGCTGAATCCCAACGGCCTCGAATCACTAGCAGTCGAGATGACAGGCATCTTATCCGCATGGCTGTAACGATTCGTGCAGCCACGTCTCGATCCCTGAGTCAACAGATGGGGACGTTTGCAAGACAATAACCATGTGCACGAACTGTTCGACGACGTTTGCAGCAGCATGGACTATCAGCTCGGAGACCATGGATGCAGCTACACTTGACGCTCCATCACAGACAGGAGCGCATGCAATGGTGTACTCAACGACGAACCTGGGTACACGAATGGCAAAACGTCATTTTTTCGGATGAATCCAGGTTCTGTTTACAGCACCATAATGGTCGCATCCGTGTTTGGCGACATCGCGGCGAACGCACATTGGAAGCGTGTATTTGTCATCGCCATACTGGCGTATCACCCGGCATGATGGATGGGGTGCCATTGGTTACACGTCTCGGTCACCTCTTGTCCACACTGACGGCTCTTTGAACAGTGGAAGTTACATTTCAGATGTGTTACGACCCGTGGCTGTACCCTTCATTCGATTCCTGCGAAACCCTACATTTCAGCAGGATAATGCACGACCGCATGTTGAAGGTCCTGTACGGGCCTTTCTGGATACAGAAAATGTTCGACTGCTGGCCTGGCCGGCACATTCTCCAGATCTCTCACCAACTGAAAACGTGTGGTCAATGGTGGCCTAGCAACTGACTCGTCATAATACGTCAGTCACTACTCTTGATGAGATGTGGTATCATCTTGAAGCTGCATGGGCAGCTGTACCTGTACACGCCATCAAAGCTCTGTTTGACTCAATGCCCAGGCGTATCAAGGCCGTTATGGCGAGAGGTGGTTGTTCTGGGTACAAAGTTCTCAGGATCTATGCACCCAAATTGCGTGAAAATGTAATCACATGTCAGTTCTAGTATAGTATATTTGTCCAATGAATACCCGTTTATCATCTGCATTTCTTCTTGGTGTAGCAATTTCAATGACCAGTAGTGTACAAGGTCTTGCAGATGAACTGAACATGGTCTCTAATATAGCTCCAAAACATATATAGGATTGTCTGTGTCCTCAAAGCGTTTAGAAAACTATTCCAAAAAAGTGGTTCAAATCGCTCTGTTACTATGGGACTTAACTTCTGAGGTCATCAGTCCCCTAGAACTTAGAACTACTTAAACCTAACTAACCTAAGGACATCACACACATCAATGCCCGAGGCAGGTTTCGAACCTGCGACCGTAGCCGTCACGCGGTTCCAGACTGTAGCGCCAAGAACCGTTCGGCCATCCCGGCCGGCTAAAACTATTCCACTAATTCTTTCAACACCATAATGACTTTTTTAAAATTCGTGTTTTCTTTCAAACCAGTGAATTCAGAGGAATGAACGGAGTTTTTGTCAAAAGTTGCCCCTTCCACAGTGCGATTTTCTTTTTAAATGCATCCCCACAAAATCAGAAATAAGTTGTTTCTGACCATGCAACATCTTACCGCGGTTTGTGCGCAGTGAAATCCATTTGAAATGAGGGGTCTGCAATTCATTCTCGATGATCTAATGTTCGCTTCTGTTTTCCCTTCTCCATCAGAAACTCAACAATAACTGATCTTAAATCGAAAATTGTTCGGGGCACGACCCTCAACTGAACCAACGCTATATGTAGTAATATGAAACCTCTCCATACTCTTTGTTCCTTTCCATAAATAATTGTTGTAACTGAGGATGTAATAAAGCGTGAAACTTCAAAAAATCTGTTATTCGTACCACCAATTTCATTGCGAACTCCATGTCTCATAGTTTAGCACAAAGTACTTCTTGATGTCCAGAACAATCAATGCTGTACAAATCGTCTGTCGATCGTTATAACTGTTTGCCCTTTTACCGTCAAGTATACCTTTAATTTTTTTCTGTACGGCTTTTAAAGCCGTTCTACAGCAAATCTGCGGTACCCATCAATTACACGACTGCATGATGGATATTATGAATGCTCATCCTTGTCTTATGTGATTCCCATTCATTTCCACAGGTTTGAACGATAGATCCCTAGACTGCATCTTTTCGTGAAAGCAACCATTGGACCTATGAACTTCTTCTGTACAACGAGCTAATAGGGAAGGAAAAACTGAAGATAGTCGTGACAACCAAAAAGTGCCGCACCAAATGTCACAAGAAACAATGTTCCACCGCACTGCTAAATGAAATGGCAAGCTAACCGAGTAGTTACGAGAAGGACGGACCAAAGCCGAGACAAGTAGAGCCTCGGACTGTACGCATGCAGTACATCTCGCACGTATAAGGTACGGCACCGATGACTGACGCTGTCTTATGGCGGAAAGAGTGTCAGCACGGGAAGTTCCACTGTACCACAATGACATCATTCGGCATCACAAGGAAAAAAAAATAAGGATCTAACTGATAGCCTTCGTCCCCCGGTAGCAACACAAGCTGATAAGCGCTACTTACAAACTATGGCTCATAGGTACAAGGAGGAAAACGCATAGCAACTGTTTCCTGCCTTTTCTGGAGTCAACAGGAAGAGTAGCGTCGACCCAGACAGTATGCAACCGCCTTTATACGACAAATTTGGCCTATCGGTGCCTTTCACAAACAACAGTGTATGCCATAAACCACCCTGTATTGTGGTGTACGATGGAGCACCTGGAGTAGGTTCTCTTTACAATCAATGCAGGATGTTTGTAACGCCTGATGATCGTCACTGGAGAGTGTGGAGGCAGCCAGGGACCATGCAGTCAATTTAAATGGTTCAGCAGAGAGGCGAACCAATTGCATTTTGCATCAGCCACATATGTGGACCCTCATGCCTCTCATCGCTGCCAAGGACAATTTGTCCAATCTTATTAGATTCAGCAAATGCACTGTAATTTTCCCTTACAAGATGATAATGCAAGATTACATCATGTCCACCTCCTGAAAAGCTTCCTCCAGGAGGGAGGAATCAGCCAAATAGAGTGCTTGCAGTATCTGCTGATATGAAACCAGGTGAGGTCTGGCTAGAGAGGTCTGAGCAGTAACATCTCGATCATGTTGTAGATAGTTTGCCAAAGAGGATCGAAGCATATTACAATTGTTATGTGCCAGTTTGTGCCAGAGCTGTCACAAACCTGTTTTCATAATGTGAAATGCACGTCCCAGTAGTCAGTATAGTCATCTGCATGAAGAATGCAGACAATATTCGCTGCTGCCAATGATCGCACTGCTACTTAATTCTCCCTTTAATCACAGTGATGGAGACATGTTATTTACTGCAACTGTGTTGACATTCCTTATGTGGTTCTTGACAGAGAAGTTAACTTAGAAAGACTGGAGGTTCATAAACCTGTTTCGTGCTGAAAGCCATCTTCGTGTGGGTGTAGACCAGGGAAATAGCAGCCTCCGGTGTCTGTGCTGTAGGAGAATATGTGAGACTGGACTGAATGCCGTAAAAACTGCAATGTGCAAGATACTGACAGGAACTGTTTTGGCTAGATAAGATCTGAAGACCAGATAAAAAACGTGGATTTCAGATTGTGTGAACGGATATCGGATGCTACCATGCAGTGCAGGAGTGTACATGTAAATCGGAGACACGGGAGTCTGTGATTGGTTCACAGAAATTGTTTCAGTAGAAGGTGTGCATGCCTACTTCCAAGCGTTTGATTGGCCGGGGTTGTAAATCTGTCATGTAGTGGGGGATATTTTCTACCTTCTTTCCCATGCAATATCGTTACTGGTTAACTATGGCCAAATCTGTGAGGATAGGAAATTGTTAAACTTGATTATAAAATGATTATTGGTTAGAACTCAAGAGGTCTGCTGCAATTGGCAGGCGAGTTTTCAACACTGGAAGAATCAACTAGGTTTCATAAAGTCAGAGGACACTTGCAGCAGAGAGATTGAGAAACATACATCTCACAGTGACATCAAATAGAACATTTGCTTCAACAGCTGTAGAAGTAATTTACAGAGAGAGAGAGAGAGAGAATTTCCAGCCACTACTGCAGCCATTTTCCACACTTGCACTGTTTACGATTAATAAGCATGTGCTGTCGATGCAGCCACCGAGTTGAGGCGAAGAGTAAAATAGTTAATTATCTTCTGGGTTTAGTGATGCAGTTTTTACATTCGCAGCCAGTTAGTTGCACTAATCACTTTGGCGAAAATATTAGCGTTCTTTCATGCTTTTCCATTGATACTTATTCATGTGTCCATCCATCTAAAAAATGGCTCTGAGCACTATGGGACTCAACTGCTGTGGTCATAAGTCCCCTAGAACTTAGAACTACTTAAACCTAACTAACCTAAGGACAGCACACAACACCCAGCCATCACGAGGCAGAGAAAATCCCTGACCCCGCCGGGAATCGAACCCGGGAACCCGGGCGTGGGAAGCGACAACGCTACCGCACGACCACGAGATGCGGGCTGTCCATCCATCTGTTCGAGACTATAGTTTATATTTGCAGTCCATTGTTGGGTTAGTAAAAGTTATATGCTTGACCCAGTGGGAAAACAATTTTGGATCCACGTCTTACGACAATGTATCAAATTATTATAGTGACTGCTAGTTTCCTTTTGTACTTTGGTGAGTCCCTTCATTAACATATCTCTGAGGTGTGACTCATACTTTCATGCTTGATTGCGCCACTCCTACTAATTTTCCTATAGTAAGATGTTATCCATTGTGTGCCATTGTTTCTCTGAAATTTGCCTGGTCGCATGGGGAGCTTCCGTTCCTCAGGTCATGGGGATCGGACTGGCAGCATCTTAGGGGTATGATAAATAGGACAATGAATGGGGTGAGACAATGCGGTTTCAAAACCGTTATTCAATAGCGATTTTGACGTCATAGATTTCCAAACATACTACCTTAATTTTCATTATTGCTTATTTATTTTACATTAAAGTTCCACTTTTATTTTTAAAAAAAATTACACTACTGGCCATTGTAATTGCTACGTGCTACAGACGCGAAATTTAACCGATAGGAAGAAGATGCTGTGATATGCAAATGATTAGCTTTTCAGAGCATTCACACAAGGTTGGCACCGGTGGCGACACCTACAACGTGCTGACATGAGGAAAGTTTCCAACCGATTTCTCATACACAAACAGCAGCTGACCGGCATTGCCCGGTGAAACGTTGTTGTGATGCCTCGTGTAAGGAGGAGAAATGCGTACCATCACGTTTCCGACTTTGATAAAGGTCGGATTGCAGCCTATCGCGTTTGCGGTTTATCGTATCGCGACATTGCTGCTCGCGTTTGTCGAGATCCAATGACTGTTTGCAGAATATAGAATCGATGGGTTCAGGAGGGTAATACGAAACGCCGTGCTGGATCCCAACGGCCTCGTATCATTAGCAGTCGAGATGACAGGCATCTTATCCGCATGGCTGTAACGGATGATGCAGCCACGTCTCGATCCCTGAGTCAACAGATGGGGACGTTTGCAAGACAACAACCATGTGCACGAACTGTTCGACGACGTTTGCAGCAGCATGGACTATCAGCTCGGAGACCATGGATGCGGTTACACTTGACGCTGCATCGCAGACAGGAGCGCATGCAATGGTGTACTCAACGACGAACCTGGGTGCACGAATGGCAAAACGTCATTTTTTCGGATGAATCCAGGTTCTGTTTACAGTATCATGATGGTCGCATCCGTGTTTAGCGACATCGCGGCGAACGCACATTGGAAGCGTGTATTTGTCATCGCCATACTGGCGTATCACCCGGCATGATGGATGGGATGCCATTGGTTACACGTCTCAGTCACCTCTTGTCCACACTGACGGCTCTTTGAACAGTGGACGTTACATTTCAGATGTGTTACGACCCGTGGCTGTACCCTTCATTCGATTCCTGCGAAACCCTACATTTCAGCAGGATACCGCACGACCGAATGTTGCACGTCCTGTACGGGCCTTTCTGGATACAGAAAATGTTCGACTGCTGGCCTGGCCAGCACATTCTCCAGATATCTCACCAACTGAAAACGTGTGGTCAATGGTGGCGGAGCAACTGACTCGTCATAATACGTCAGTCACTACTCTTGATGAGATGTGGTATCATCTTGAAGCTGCATGGGCAGCTGTACCTGTACACGCCATCCAGGCTCTGTTTGACTCAATGCCCAGGCGTATCAAGGCCGTTATGGGGAGAGATGGTTGTTCTGGGTTCTAATTTCTCAGGATCTGTGCACCCAAATTGCGTGAAAATGTAATCACATGTCAGTTCTAGTATAATATATTTGTCCAATGAATACCCGTTTATCATCTGCACTTCTTCTTGGTGTAGCAATTTTAATGGCCAGTAGTGCATTTAAAGCAATCTCACACTCCTTGCTCCCCTTGTGTCTAAGCCCACATACGTTCACAGATTTGCAAGTGTTACAAAAGCTTTTCTTATCAGCTTATTGGCTTTTGGCAAGTTAGATGTAAATTATCTTCTAAGTTTACGGTAACCAACAGTTACTTTCCTTACCAAAACATTAGTTAGTTTGATGTATATTTACAACATAGTACCTTTTAATATTGCTATATTTCAGAGATAGCGTGTTTTAAAGATATTTTTATGCTACCTGAAGACAAAACTCATTGGAATGAATAATGCTATATCTTGGGTGGGAAAGAGCAACGGATGCTGGTATAAATACAGCAAAAACGTTTAAATACAAAACAAAATGGAGTATGGCACACAACAGTGGGTTGGAGTAAAATTTATAAAAGTGCAAGCATCACAATGTCTCCGAGCCGTGTATCTGACGAACTTGAGCACCATCTTTGGGAAACTGCGGAGCTTGTGCTCTCTGGTGGAGGAACAGTGGAAGAACAGTCGGCTGGAGGCTTGACGTAGTCTTGGGAAGACGGCATGTGTGGCAGAGCGTGCTTGGTTTTGGGTTAGCACGACTAGATTTTTCTGGTGTGGACATGTTCCAACAGCGGGCCCTATGTGCAGACGCTGCTGACACAGGGCTCTGGGGCAGCTACTGCGTCGTGCCATTCGTATGACTTGCTTGCCAGGCTTGGTTGACGATAGGGACTGGGATCTTCCACTACCTGGTCTAATAATGAGCTGTCTGTGACATTTCTGTGACGTTCATTCTGGCCGGTGACTCTTGTGAGTGCTGCACCGTTTTAGTGATTATTGGCTGCTTGGTCTCAAACCCTCTGCTGCCGGTTTTGCAGCATTGGTAATGTCTACTTCTGAACCTTCGTGTGCTCAACCCTCTTCCTCGCTGGAAAACTACTGCATCTATTATCGCTAATGCCTGTTAAGCTATAAATGCAACTACTGCAGAGAGATCAGATTAGGTTAATTATTTTAGAGTTATTGTTGTTGTTGTGGTCTTCAGTCCTGAGACTGGTTTGATGCAACTCTCCGTGCTACTCTATCCTGTGCAAGCTTCTTCATCTCCCAGTACCTACTGCAACCTACATCCTTCTGAATCTGTTTAATGTATTCATCTCTTGGTCTCCCTCTACGATATTTACCATTCACGCTGCCCTCAATTACTAAATTGGTGATCCCTTGATGCCTCAGAACATGTCCTACCAACTGATCCCTTCTTCTAGTCAAGTTGTGCCACAAACATCTCTTCTCCCCAATACTATTCAATACTTCCTCATTAGTTATATGATCTACCCATCTAATCTTCAGCATTCTTCTGTAGCACCACATTTCGAAAGCTTTTATTCTCTTCTTGTCCAAACTAGTTATCGTCCATGTTTCACCTCCATACATGGCTATGGTCCATACAAATACTTTCAGAAACGACTTGCTGTCACTTAAATCTGTACTCGATGTTAACAAATTTCTCTTCTTGAGAAACGCTTTCCTTGCCATTGCCAGTCTACATTTTATATCCTCTCTACTTCGACCATCATCAGTAACTTTGCTCCCCAAATAGCAAAACTCCTTAACTACTTTAAGTGTCTCATTTCCTAATCTAATTCCCTCAGCATCACCTGACTTAATTCGACTACATTCCATTATCCTCGTTTTGCTTTTGTTGATGTTCATCTTATACCCTCCTTTCATGACACAGTCCATGCCGTTCAACTGCTCTTCGAAGTCCTTTGCTGTCTCTGACAGAATTACAATGTCATCGGCGAACCTCAAAGTTTTTATTTTTTCTCCATGGATTTTAATACGTACTCCGAATTTTTCTTTTGTTTCCTTCACTGCTTGCTCAATATACAGATTGAATAACATCGGGGAGAGGCTACAACCCTGTCTCACTCCCTTCCCAACCACTGCTTCCATTTGATGCCCCTCGACTCGAATAACTGCCATCTGGTTTCTGTACAAATTGTAAATAGCCTTTCGCTCCCTGTATTTTACCCCTGCCACCTTCAGAATTTGAAAGAAAGTATTCCATTCAACATCGTCAAAAGCTTTCTCTAAGTCTGCAAATGCTAGAAACGTAGGTTTGCCTTTCCTTAATCTAGCTTCTACGATAAGTCGTAGGGTCAGTATTGCCTCACGTGTTCCAATATTTCTACGGAATCCAAACTGATCTTCCCCGAGGTCAGCTTCTACCAGTTTTTCCATTCGTCTGTAGAGAATTCGTATTAGTATTTTGCATCCGTGACTTATTAAACTGATTGTTCGGTAATTTTCACGTTTGGCAGCACCTGCTTTCTTTGCGATTGAAACTATTATATTCTTCTTGAAGTCTGAGGGAATTTCGCCTGTCTCATACATCTTGCTCACCAGATGGTAGAGTTTTGTCGTGACTCGCTCTCCTAAGGCCGTCAGTAGTTCTAATGGAATGTTGTCTACTCCCGGGGCCGTGTTTCGACTCAGGTCTTTGAGTGCTCTGTCAAACTCTTCACGCAGTGTTGTATCTCCCATTTCATCTTCATCTATATCCTCTTCTATTTCCATAATATTGTCCTCAAGTACATTGCCCTTGGTTAGACCCTCCATATACTCCCTCCGCCTTTCTGCTTTCCCTTCTTTGCTTAGAACTGGGTTTCCATCTCAGCTCTTGATATTCATACAAGTGGTTCTCTTTTCTTCAAAGCTCTCTTTAATTTTCCTGTAGGCAGTATCTATCTTCCCCTTAGTGAGATAAGCCTCAACATCCTTACATTTGTCCCCTAGCAATCCCTGCTTAGCAATTTTGCACTTCCTGTCGATCTAATTTTTGAGGCGTTTGTATTCATTTTTTCCTGCTTCATTTACTGCATTTTTATATTTTCCCCTTTCATCAATTAAATTCAATATTTCATCTGTTACCCAAGGATTTCTACTAGCCCTCGTCTTTTTACTTACTAGGTCCTCTGCTGCCTTCACTACTTCATCTCTCAAAGCTACCCATTCTTCTACTACTGTATTTCTTTCCCCATTCCTGTCAATTGTTCACTTATGCTCTCCCTGAAACTCTGTACAACCTCTGGTTTATTTTAGTGTTATTCGTATTTAATTCTCTTAACGGATCTTGTGACCTGCATATGTTGTTTTACTTTAACTGTTCAACTTTGTTCATCAAGAAGGGAGCTCCGCTTGGTAGCAATAGCAACCGTTGTAAGAAAGCATTAGTGACTTGTCACGTTTTAGTTAGTAGTTGCCTTAGTAATACCTAAATTTTCTAGGCAAGCATTTGTTCATGATTGAGATAACCAGTTCCAGGTGCGTTGCACCCTGAAAGGATACATTGCGTTGTTTGGCGCACTTCATTAACTTTAATATGAAATTTCTGGCGATTAATGTTTGTGTTTTGATGCTATTAAAGTTCTCGTGCCAGCTTCTGCTCTAGCCTTGAATACAGTGTTCCTTGACATGGGCTAATGAACTATTGCTTATCCTTGTCTTATTTAAGAGATGTTTTATGCATGTTGAAGCTGAGACAGTGATAACTTCATGCCTTGTCACCGTGAATCGGGTGCCGCAGGTCTACCTTGGAATATAATTTGCTGTCTGTGGGCTTACGCCCTAATTTCACACCAGACTGATTCCTTATAATTTGTTGTCGTCTAAGGAAACTCTTTGAGTAAATTGGTTTGCTTGAAAATTTAAATTTTGGAAACATAAAGAGAGAACTAAATGTTATGTTTCCAAAATTTAAAATTTCTTAATGTAAATGAGCCTTGTTGCAGAGTTGCAGTGTTATAGTAAGAAAATATTCAATGCCTGAAAGTAGTAAACTGCTTCCTGTAATACTTTTGAACCATAATGCAAAATTTGGATTCTCAGTGTGGGTCATCTTTCCTAATACTGTATTGAGAGATAGAAAAAGTTTAATTCCTGCAGCTAGTAAATGTTTATTGTCAAAAGAAAGGAACTTAGGAAAATTTGTAATGTATTGGTTTACTGTGCTGTACTAATAATTTGTGAAGGTATTATTTTAAAGAAACAAACGACATTCAAGTTGTTACGCAGTCCTTCTATTAGGACCTGTTGACTGTTTTCTCTCGTTAATCAAGGCTTGCCTTGTTAAGGCTCTATCAAAATGGTAGGGGAGTGTGGTTGCATTCTAGTATATGTTGTCCTCATAGAACATCATTTGTTGTTTGGTGAATCACTTTTCTTGTATGTTTTTCTTGGGTGTGTGTGTGTGTTTTTGTGTTTGGACACTGTTTGCGGCTGGGAACATCGAAGAAAGAGTGCCTAAAATATGAGTTGAGAGTTCACAGCCAAAGTGAGGAAAGTGAAGCCAGTGTGTTACGAAAACGTCTCCGTGCACCATTGACGCGTCCTGTGCATGTCGCGGCGGAGCGTATTGGGCAGATCAGCCACGTATTTGCTAGTATCGCCACTTGTTTAGTGGATTTAGACAGAAACATTGAGTTCTTGGTAGGTTCTAATCCCTCTAGCGTGCAAATTAATCACCTGTAGGCACAGATCGCACATTTGGGATCTCGGGATTTGCGATCTGTAGTCTCTAATGTGCCGACCTTGTTAATAAATTACTGCTTGGGGTAATGACGCGCCAAGAAAGTTGAGTGACTTGCAGTGAGATAGCGAATCCCGGCATGGCAGGAACACAGTGCGATAGAAGAGTGTAAAAGGTAAATTATAGTTCTGTAGAACGTTATATGCATACTGAGGCAACATGTTTTGCCAAACTTCCAAATCCATTCCTTAATATCGTTAAGGAGATAGATTATCTTGCGATAGATATCGTTAGTCAGTTAGTGAAATTTTGTGGTTCTCTGTAAATCTGGAGAAACAAGTAACTGTTTTCAAAGTCGTTTGGGATTTGGATTTTCATATTATTTATCTCTTGTGTAAAGGTTCTTTAATTGAAATGGGCATGTGTGTTGTGGTCCATAAGGGTGGTTTACATGAGCTATGCTCAATGATCCTTACGCAAAGACTTACAGTTCAGGTCCGGAAAGAGATCATTAACAAATATTTTTTCCATGTGCAGCGGGTTGGCGAACCTATTACTGATTACATATCTGAAACCCTTGCTTTCGATGCGCTGCTTTCAGAAGGGGAGGTGATGGCTACTATTGTGCACGGCATTAATAATGGGGATCGCTCGCGCTTGTGTTTCCAGAAAAGTGATTTAGCGCGCCAAGTCTCTGAGTCAATGGCATTGCTCAAGTAGAGGTCAGGCCTGAGCAGGCTTGTAGATACAGGCGTCTTTCGGTTGATAGCACTATCGTTATTAATGATGTTGCTAGCGCAAAGGGGCTGTGTTTCCGTTGTGGTGGGTCGAGGCATTTTGCCCACTCGTCCGCCGAGAATCTAAATCGGTGCAGAACAGAGGTGAAACAGACCCCAGGGTACTTCCTCTATGACAACTGGAAATTTGTGGTAAGATCTTATGGGACCAAGCTGCTGAGGTAATCGGTACCTAAGCTCACACACTACTTAATCTAATTTAAACTAACTTATGCTAAGTACAGCACACACACCAATGCCCGAGGGACGACTCGAACCTCCGACGGGGGTAGCCGCACGGTACTTCCTCTATGCCTAGCGTCTCTAAGTCATCTGAGTGTGCGTAGTCTGAATCACCCCCCTTATGCTTAAGCAAGCATCCATCACGAGCCAGTGTGCGGTCTTTTAGACTCTGAAAGCTCTTTTGATTTATGAGAAGAATCTGAAACAAGTTGTTGTTGTTGTTGTGGTCTTCAGTCCAGAGACTGGTTCGATGCAGCTCTCCGTGCTACTCTATCCTGTGCAAGCTTCTTCATCTCCCAGTACTTACTGCAACCTATATCCTTCTGCCGGCCGAAGTGGCCGTGCGGTTAAAGGCGCTGCAGTCTGGAACCGCAAGACCGCTACGGTCGCAGGTTCGAATCCTGCCTCGGGCATGGATGTTTGTGATGTCCTTAGGTTAGTTAGGTTTAACTAGTTCTAAGTTCTAGGGGACTAATGACCTCAGCAGTTGAGTCCCATAGTGCTCAGAGCCATTTGAACCATTTTTATATCCTTCTGACTCTGTTTAGTGTATTCATCTCTTGGTCTCCCTCTACGATTTTTACCCTCCACACTGCCCTCCAGTACTAAATTGGTGATCCTTTGATGCCTCAGAATATGTCCTACCAACAGATCACTTCCTCTAGTCAAGTTGTGCCACAAGTTTTTCTTCTCCCCAATTCTGTTCAATACCTCCTCATCAGTTACGTGATCTACCCATCTAATCTTGAGCATTCTTCTGTAGCACGAAAATTCGAAATCTTCTATTCTCTTCTTGTCTAAACTATTTATCGTCCACGTTTCACTTCCATACATGGATACACTGCTTACAATTACTTTCAGAAACGGCTTCCTGGCACTTAAATCTGTAGTCTATGTTAACAAATTTCTCTTCTTCAGAAACACTTCCCTTGCCATTGCCAGTCTACATTTTATATCCTCTCTACTTCGACCATCGTGAGTTACTTTGCTCCCCAAATAGCAAAACTCATTTACTACTTTAAGCGTCTCATTTCCTAATCTAATTTCCTAATTTAATTCGACTACATTCCATTATCCTCGTTTTGCTTTTGTTGATGTTCATCTTATATCCTCCTTCCAAGACACTGTCCATTCCATTCAGCTGCTTTTCCAAGTCCTTTGCTGTCTCTGACAGAATTACAAAGTCATCGGCGAACCTCAAAATGTTTATTTCTTCTCCATGGATTTTAATACCTACTCTGAATTTTTCTTTTGTTTCCATTACTGCTTGCTCAATATACAGATTGAATAACATCGGGGATAGGCTACAACCCTATCTTACTCCCTTCCCGACCACTGCTTCCCTTTCATGCCCCTCGACTATTATAACTGCCATCTGGTTTTTGTACATATTGTAAATATCCTTTGGCTCCCTGTATTTTACCCCTGCCACCTTAAGAATATGAAAGAGAGTATTCCAATCAACATTGTCAAAAACTTTCTCTAAGTCTACAAATGCTAGAAATGTAGGTTTGCCTTTCCTTAATCTATTTTCTAAGATAAGTCGTAGGGTCAGTATTGCCTCACGTGTTCCAACATTTCTACGGAATCCAAACTGATCTTGCTTGAGGTCGTCTTCTACCAGTTTTTCCATTCGTATGTAAAGAATTCGTGTTAGTATTTTAAACACCTTATTATTTGCAAATTTACTAAGTTAATAACTATTGTGACTGGGTGTCTCACTGTTAGTAAACAGCTTGTTGCCATGGTCGGTACGTTGCGTATTTATTGTGGGGTAGGAAACTTTCCTGGCATGTTCAGATAATTTAGGCTCTTTTAGACTTCGGAGGCTCTTTCGAGTTATGAGTGGTGTCTTAGAAACTTTACTATTTGTAAAATTTTAAAGTTACTATTGTCGCCGGATGCTACCCTGTTAGCTGGCAGCAGCGTGCCATAGTGGGTGCATTGCGTATTTATTTTGGGGTAGGTGAGTTTTCATGGTCTATTCAGGTCATAGTCGTTGAAGGTTTGAGTGTTGATTTTCTCCTGGGCTGCGACTTCATAAGTAAGACTGGACGTATCTTGGACTACGGGCAAGAGCATTTTTGCTTCAAGTGGAATTCCCCATTTCTCTGCTTACTCAGAAGTACTGGGTTCATTCGGCGGGTGTAGGGTAGGCGGAGTTTCATTTGGGGGATCTGGTGGTGGAGGAAACCCAGCAAATGTGAACTGTGCGGCAGCAATTCTCTCATGTCCTTACGGAGAAATTGGGAATGACCAATAAAATCGAATACGTATTCGACTGTCGGATCAAGTGCTTGTTAGGCAATCGCCCTACCAACTGGAACCTCCGTAAATGAAGGTGCTGCTTCGGGAGGATTTTTTTTCTGGGTATACCTAATGGGGGAGTTATGCCCGCTGTTAATTACCGTGCTTTGAATAACAAAGTAGTTCTAGAATCTGTTTCCTTGGCCGATATGCACCATTATATTGCAAGGTTTGCCGCGGCAAGGTATTTCACCGTGTTGAGTGGTACTTAAGTAAATAAATTAGTGAAATCAAAGTGAACTAGAAATTAGAATATAAATGGAAAACTTGGTTTAGTTTAGAGAGTTACATACTCGCATTCAGTGGGCAGAACAGCAGAACAGAAGAGACAATGACCGTGAAGTCAGCGAGTTCCACATAAGCGGGCGCTGTCGATTCAGCCGTCAGGGCATCGCCCGACCGGCTCACGTGTTTCTCAGTTGTCGCATGTGAGCAAAGGCCCTCGCCTACATTCCAAGAGCCAATGACCGACGTCAAGAAGATTCTTCGAGAAGCTTTTCAACGTGACGGAAGAGGCAATGACCGGCTCACGTGTTTCTCAGTCGTCACATGCGATCAGAGGCCCCCGCCCACATTTCAAGAGCCAATGACCGACGTTAAGAAGATTCTTCGAGAAGCTTTTCAACGTGACAGAAGAGGCAATGGCCGTGAAGTCGTTCACCTCCAGTGAACTGAAGTGAATAAATACGCGAGACGCGGTGGGCCCGACAGATGAAGACGGATGAAGACGGGGACGAAGACGGAGACGGGGACGGAGACGAAGACGAGAGACGAAGGAAGAAAAGAAGAGTAGCAGTAGTTTTCAGTGAGTTTCGGTGCTGAAGACCGTCATGCAAGAAGAGACTGCATCATGCACAGACGCACCAAGTCCGCCGCTGTAATGGAATAGCAAGCAGCAGCCGCGGCGCCAGAAGACAGAAGTTAAAAGGTATTTGAAGTCTGGTTTTTACATACCCGGGTGACTCGTGAGGACCGAAAGGAGACGGCCTCACATCAGCAGTCACCTGTGAGCTGGGATGAAGATCTGACAGCCGAAGACTGGCAAGCGGGAGTCCGTGGTTCGAGTCCGCGACACCGGCCTTCCCCCGCCGCACAGCTCCGCTGGCCGACGCACAACACACGCGGCCGCTTAGAGAAGAGAAACACTGGGACGCCACACCCAAGGTATCATCCGATGCACGACTTCGCTCGCAATAATTAAACCGGCCACCTCGCTCTGCGCGTCTCCTGTCAGCTGGGCGAGACGGCGACACGAGATTCACACCGCTACGCGTAATCAGACGCCTCCGCCGCCGCCGCCGCCGCCACTGCCGCTGCCGCAGCAAAAGACTTCACAAACGACACAGCCGCCGCTCTCCGAACCAGAACATCCCGTAAGATACATTTGTATAAATCTTCAATAAAAGTTATCTTATGTAAAAATGATGTTTCATTCGACCTCATACCCGAGCCAAGGAAGAACCCACCCTGCCCACATGTTGTTAAGAGAGAAAAGTTAATTTATTTAATATTTTCACCCTGACAGAATGCTTTAGAATGCTCATCCTGACAATTGACAGCATCAAAAGAGAAAACACAGTTACATTGAGTGACAGAAGTGTCACATGTAGTAACACAACTGATACATTTGATGTCAGAAGCTGTTTTAGTTGCTACATTTGGTGTCAGAGAAAAAACCCTTGGCTCAATATGAGGTGTGAATGACAGTCACTAAAGGTCCACAGTTAGTATTTTTTAATGTGTGAAGGGATAGAGGTTTGCATAGCAGTCGTAATATTTTCTTTATTTAGAAGTGTATATTCTCTCATGATTTTAAGAGTTGGTCGGAAATATTTAAACATCTTTTCAATTCAGTGTGGTAATATTGTGTAACTAACAGTTTGTAAAATGATGACACGAAATCGTACAAAGTCAGAGTCAGCACCACAAGCGGTTTCTACTGATGAAGCTATTCAGAGCTTAGTTAATCAAATAGCACAGCTTAAAAACGATAACAATGCATTATTTAAGCAGTTGTGTGAGGTTAGGCAAACCAGTTCAATTCCTCCCACCCTAGATTCCTCAGAAGCAGCCTTAGTAACTCCTTTTTCAGGTAAACCTGGCGAGGACATAACAGCCTTTTTTGATGATTTAGTAGCAGCTGCAAAGTTAGGATCATGGTCAGATGAACAGCTCTTACAAATGACAAAGTTAAGATTGACAGGAGAGGCTAAAGCACACGTCTTATACCATGAAGAATTACGGAATGCTCCAACATTTGAGGAATTGAAGAAAGGATTGCTTAAACGTTTTCAAAAACAGAACAGCTGTAGATTTTATAGGGAACAGTTAAACACTATCACTCAGAGGCAAAACGAGTCGTTAGAAAGCTTTGTAGATAGGATTAGAAAAGTTAATATTAACACCTATCAGTTGGCAACTAGTGATGAAGCAAATAAGGTTATTTTACAAGAGGCAGAAGATAGAGCTCTGGATACATTTTTACGTGGGTTACCTCCTGAAACGTCCCGTCGTGTCAGGGCAGAGTTTCCTAAAAGTTTAGCAGAAGCTGTATCTGTGGCGACAGCTTTTGAAGAAATTGACATTGCCACCAGATACAAGGAGAAGCGAAATGTATTTTCAGCAGGAGTACGATGTTTTAGGTGCGATCGACACGGACATATAGCAAAAAACTGCAGACAACCTCAATGCACTAATTGTCAAAGAATAGGTCACACATTCAAGGAATGCAGGTCTAAGAAAGTTTTTGGAAATAGAAATCAGTTAAACTCAAACGGGAGTGTCGGAGCCGCCGCCAGGCGTTCCCAATAAAATTTCATGCCATTAAGGCGAATGTGAAGGCGGAATGCTAGTTATCTGCTACCATACAGGATAAAGAGGCAAGGATACTGGTGGATACAGGCGCAAACGTATCAATAGTAAGAATAAATGTATTGGAGAAAAGAAATATGACCCTCCAAGGTATAGATTGAGTGGAGTAGGAGGAGGTACAGTTAAGTCATTAGGATGTACATCATTGATTTTCTATATTCACGGTGTACAATTTCAAGAAGATGTAGAAGTGGTAACAAAGGTAACTGACGGGTACGACGCGATCCTAGGGTTGGATTTCCTGAATAAACATCACGCTAAAATCGACCTCAGACAGCAAACTGTAGAACTTAGCGGAATAGTGTTTCAGCTAGGTGACACCGCTGCAAAGGGCCCTCTGTCGCAAGATTTCCCTAACCGGAAGGCGAAATCAACTATACTGCGTGCAACGTCCTTGAAGGTTGATTCGCGGGATCAGATACCATATGGCTCAGGAAAACTTCTCTGGATGACCGTTGACCACGAAGTACCTACAGATACAGTGTGTCTAATAGAGCCTTTAGAGGAAAATGAGGAATTAGATGTATCACATTGTTTTGTACGTAGGAGTGTTGTACGGGTTCAAGACGTTGAGGGAGAAAGAAAAGTACCGGTACATATTGACAATTTCGGAGTGGAGGACAAAGAGTTGCATAAGGGAATATTAGTGGCTACAGTCAGTACTTTTGAAGAAGAAGATTTCATTTGGTCAGATATTACTGATGGTCAGAAACCAGACGCCTATAAAACCGCATTGCGCCAGAAGATTGAGCATTTGAAAGGAAAGGATAGAGACACGATAGAAGCAGTTTAGTTGAGTTCCAAGATTTATTTAATGCCGAAGGTCCATTGCCAGCAACAGACATCACACAGCATAGGATCCCAACAGGAAATAGCCCCCCAGTTTATAGGAAGCCTTATAGAGTTCCGCATCACTTACAGCCAGTACTGGATGAATTTTTGGAACAGCATCTAAAAGATGAAATTATAGAATATTCTGATTCGCCTTATAATTCAAATATTGTAATTATTCCAAAGAAGTCTCCCGACGGTACGAAACGATATAGATTTTGTTGTGACTACAGACACCTTAACAAACAAACTATCTCAGATGTTTATCCTCTTCCAAACATTACAGATATCATTGACAGTTTGGGTAACAGTAAATACTTTTCAACAATCGATCTACGTAGTGGATATCATCAATTGGAAGTTGCTCCTGAAGATAGGCATAAAACAGCATTTTCTACCCCTGGAGGCCACTGGCAATTTAAAAGAATGCCTTTCGGTTTGAAAAATGCACCAGCAACTTTTCAAAGGCTACTCGATGGAGTATTGCGAGGACTCAAAACTCAGCAATGTTGTGTATATCTAGACGATATTATTGTATTCTCCAGAGACATTAATGAACATGCTGTGCGTCTGTGTAATGTTTTTCAGAGACTTAGAAAAGCTAAATTAACATTAAATATGGAAAAATGTACTTTAGCATTGACAGAGGTTACATACCTAGGG